>NC_135479.1:160750632-165750632 GCF_052094955.1 Ictidomys tridecemlineatus
TGAGATGTAAGTTCTGCTTAAGCAACTCAGTCTGAGGTGTTTTTAATGGCAGATTAGATAGAGATACAGACAAATGTTGATGAGGTAGGATACAGGAATAAATAGACACTGAGCTTTGTAGTGACTCTCTTGAAACTTTCTTCTTTTAATTAAGTCCTGGAAGTCACTTATTTTTCTTTAATTCCTAAAAAAATCATATACAACTGTATGTTAAGGCCCAATAACATAGCTGTCTTTCTGTAAAGTTAGAGAACCTACAAATATAGCATTCCTTTTCCTTGTGATGCTTGGCCCTAATTAAAGCATTTTCTCTCCAATTGTGATCAGATTCCCCCTGCTGAACAACCTTCAAAACTCTGAATCTTTTCTCTGCATCAGCAGCTACACACTTGCATAGTCACATGAAAACATTTAGTTTTCTTGCATGCAGATGTTAGTCATTGATATTTCAAAGGCATGTACTTTTACAATTTATAAGTAGCTTATTTAAAGTTCTACACATTGGTTTCAATCAAAATAACTGTTGAAAGTTTACCAGATTTGAAATGAGATGCATTGTTTTATCATTTGTTGGAGCAAAATTTCTTTGTGTATAAGATTATAAGCTGTGATATATTGCAAAATAGTGGATCAGTATGGAATGATATTTACCAGGATGGTTTGCATTCTCAGCAATATATATTGAGTCAATGATGTCATATTAAGGAGAGGATAGAATAATTTTGAAATAATTTTGTTATAGTTTCATCTGGAATGTCCCACAAGGACTCATGTGTTGAAGGCTGGGTCCCCAATGCAGCAATGTTTAGAGGTAGGGCTTTTAGGAAATGACTGGATCATGAGAGTTCTGACCTCTGGTGGTTTAATCCATTGATATTGTAGTAATCTGGATTGAATTATTGGGAGGAAGTGGGGCCTAGTTGAAAGGAGTGGTTTCTTTGGAGCATGCCCCTAGGGACTATATAATTCCCTGAACCTCCCCCCACACACAAACACACAGCTCCCTTTACCTTCCATCATGAGCAGAGCAGCTCTGCTCCACCGTACCCTTCCCACTATAATGCTCTGCCACAGACTCATAGCAATGGAGACAGTCAATAATGGACTGAAACCTCTGAAACTATGAATCAAAATAAGTCTTTCTTCTTTTAAATTATATTTTCTCAAGTATTTTTGACAGTTATGACAAGCTGACTAACACAATAATTCTCAATCTATATTATTGACTGGAATTAGATTTCCATATTACAGAGACTGTTTAGTATGGACTTTGTGCTTTAGAATGAAACGGAAACATGGGAGAGATGATGTGGTCAGAGTGCTATTTCTCTGGGGAAGCTGGACTATGAAGCAAAATTTTATTGAGCAAACTGAATATGAATTGTGAAAGATCATGGTATCTGGATAGTCCTAATTCCTTCTTAGGAAAGCACATGCTATCATATATAGCTGCACTCAGCCTTTGCTGGTGTCACACTGTAGATAAACTTCTTAAGATAAATTGGGTGGTATCTCCCAGTCAGGACAAAATATTTCAGACTCATTTCCCCAACTTCTTTCTGTTGAACACAATTATAAAGTATACATACAAAAAAATCTAAAGGATTATTTTAAAAGGTATTAAAAAGAAGGTGGAATGACTTGAGACCCCAGGATCAGAGGAGTAGCACAGCCACATACTCCTCCCAAGAGAGAGAGTTACTCAGACCTGCCTTTCTGGATACCTACCACAGCAGATGAAGGCATCTCAGGTGGGCTCATTTGTCCCTAGATCCAACAGGAGTTTCTCTGAACTCACCAGGGGAGTCTGACAATGGTAGTAAGGAGAATTGACTGGGTATTTTTCGATAAAAGCCAACAAGGGAGATATCAATTTTTTCTGCCAGGCCTATGACTCCTTTTTTTAACCAAAAGATATTAAAGCTGTGGGTTGCATCAGCAAAACGTTCCTGCCAAAAAGTGGTCTGGTCTGGAAAGCCCCTTTGTCCTCATGACATGATACCCCCCTCTTCAACCCAGAGAATCAGGGTAGATGGGTGGAACTAGAAAAAGAGACACACAGCAAGTGTCAAGGTATAAGAAATCTCTTTTTTTCACACAGATGCAACTACTGGGGCAGTTACAGAGCAACAGATAGACTCTACCCGAACCCACCCCTCAGATGTTCAGAAAAATCTTAGACAGTGGGAGCTCCAGCAAAATCAATAAACAACAAGAAACCAAAATAGTATCACTAAAAATTAAACTGCCATTAGAATCACAGTGCCAAACACATGTTAAATCTAAAGGGAATGATTGCTAAAATAAAAAGTTTAAATAAACCTAGCAATCTTCTAAATAATAGACAAATGTTTAGAATGCAATAAAAATTGCTCATCATACAAAAAAATAGCAATAAAAATCACAGCTTACATAAGGAAGGACCATCAGCTGATTCCAACATGAAGATTAATGGTATCTTGGAATTATCTGACAAATTTTATGGAGTGATCATTATAAAAATGTTCTAATATGCAATTAAAATTATCTTGAAGTGTAAAATAGAAAATATTAAGAGAAAATATACCTTATGTAAAATACAAATGGAACTTCTAGAGTTGAAAAAGACAATAGGAGAAATTCAAATCTTACCAGATGCGCTCAATTTTAGAATGGAGAGAACAGATGGTAGAATTAGTGAATTTTAAGACAGAATAACAGGACCTACTGAATCTGAGCAACACAGAGAAAATATTCTGGGATAAAATGATACTTGGGTCAGAGTTCTGCAACACAATAGTAAATGACCGAACATTCTTGTAGAAGGAAAGGATGAAGAATAATGCTTTACATTTTTATACTTCTGTTCAACTAAAGGATATCATTTGGGTCAGAACCCTCCCCTGTTCTCCCAAAGGATGTTAAGTTCTGATCTGTCCAAATGAGTTCACTTTCATGTGTAAATTTCAAGCAATCATATTTTCAATTTATATATTTTATTGCTTAATAATATTATGATCGGGCTTGTGCTGTGACAAAGTGGAAACGCACTTGCCTAGCATGTGTGAGGCACTGGGTTCTATTCTCAGCACCACATATAAATAAAGAAAATAAAGGTTTATCAACAACAACAACAACAAATAATAATAATAATAATATGACCAAGAATTTTATCAGTATTATTTTTTCAGTGTAGCTTGTTGTATAAATAGTGTAATCATCCAAATGATATGTATTATTCACTACTATTAACTAGGAGAACTCAATATATCAGTGTTTATTTCTTTGTGCTAAATACTTGTAAATTAATGGCTTCAAACCTTAAAAAATGTGAATTAATTTAAGCTGCTTCAGTTATTTCGTCTTCAAAATCAATGCCTGAATTTAAAATTTTTATTTACATTGATCCAGGAAAAAAAGACATGGTTACTTTTGCTTACATGTTAATTGTTTGGGTGTAAATTTTTATGGGAGACATTGTCACATATGATTATACTTTTTCTTTTGCATTCCTATGAATAAATGGAAAATATGGGTTGTGGATCATATATATTCACTTTCTCTGTTTATATGCACATTTCTCATTGACTTCTGAAGAACATGGACTACTATTCTGGGCTTAGCATATTGAGCAGTGAAAATCCTGGGTATGTTCACTTTACAGTTTGGAAAAGAACTGTTTGTATTCAGCCTTTATCTCTATGCCTCTCCTTTCTCATTTACAACTCAGTTGGATAATGACAAAACTGGTCTTATGCAGTGCTGCTCCTGTGGAATATTCCACTGCATCTTTTAGTTAAAAGTTTGTCAGGGCTTCAGAACATAGAATCTGGTGCCTTTGCTGTTTGTGTTCCTGGTTTGAATAAAAAGGAAAGCAAAAGGTTTTTAAGATGAGTACAAATTTATCTTACTCTCCATCATACAATTCCACCATCCATTAATCAACATTTCTTTTAAAAATCTAAGGCAAAGGATATATTGCTATATTTAGTTATTCTTTCTTTCTTTTTATATATTTCTTACATACAGGACAATAGTGGAGTGCATTACATTCATAATTATCTATTCACTGCACAATTTTTTGTAACTCTGTATATAAAGTATGTTATGCCATTATACATGAGCTCTCTTATTTTTTTGCATACAATTCTTAATACACCTTTCTACCACCATTTATCATATATCTGTTTGTATATAAGGTGTGTTAACACCAACATTTAATTTTTTGAGTAATTTTAGAATTTATTAGTATTTTTTATCCATGAACACATTTAATTTATATGATAAGTAATTTTAAAGTAGCTTAAGTAAATTTTTTGTTTTATTGTGGCATATTTTTGATCTCTGCAGGTCAGATACTTGATTGGAGATTTTCTCTTATATTTTTTTAAATCACAAGTCTTCTGTGTTTTAGGATATGTATCATAAATTATATTTAGCTGTTCTCCACTTTGCTGGTTTTAACTTTACTCTGTGGGTACTTGTCTCTTAAATGTTCCAGAAAATCATCACTCCTCATTTTGATATTTTGAAGGTGAAATCCATTAAATGAACTGAAAGTAAATTTCAAATCACAATGATTTTTCTCTGTTTTGTTTTGCTTGTCCAATTTTGTTACAGTGTACAGTAGTAATAATTTAGAAAATAATAAATAAAATGTAAATTAGAAAAGTAATTTAAAGTTTAATAACTCTCTATCAAGATATAAAAATTAAAAGATACATGACAACATTGTTTTGACTATGCTCAGAAATGTTCATGACCTAAATGTTGCTTAGTGGACTAAAACATAAGTTCTCAATAATAGGAAAACTGATGTTTTTGCCTAATATTTTCCTTTATTCATGAAGATAGTTAAAATGCCTTTTATATTCTAACAGAAAATATTAAAAGCACAAAATAAAAGATTTCAAAGAATTCATGCTAAAATTCTTTTGTAATATTCTGCATGGTGGTGATTTTAGTAAAAAAAAAAAAAGAAACCAAGTTCAGTTATATCTCAGAAAAAAATACTTTTAAAGAAATTGTTTTGTTTTATACACAAACAAAAGCATTCTTAGCCTGTAATCCTTTGTTTATGTGCACTGTGGAAAATGACAGCAACCTACTCTGCTTCTTCACTATCCAACTTGCAGATTCGGATGCTATTAAGCATCATTTAGCCTTAGACTGACTTAAACTGAATTACACCAAGTATAATTTCATCTGAAGGGTAGTACAAGTTCAGTGAAGAATAATTATATTAGTGAATAAACATCATAAATTGATGAATTAATGTGAACATATAAATTTGAAAATATTTTTATTATATTTATTTTCATTAAGACAAATTATAGAATGATACAATAAATAGTAATTTAATTATGATAGTGTATGGAAAGTAATGATGTAAGTAATTTTAAATGATATTGTAAAGCTTTAGATTTATTCTGCTGAACAGTCATTTATTTAGCTTTACCATAATCCAAATTTATTTGGCACAAGTTTACCCATAATTTAAACAAGGTAACCTGTTTGTCATCTAAAACTTTGTACTTGTTTTAGTTAAAGTGTATTTCCAATTTTGGTAATTTAGAATCTTGGTGATTCTTGTATGTGTGTTATTGAAGTGCAGTCTTTCCATAACCCTTCGACTACTTGGATTCCCCTGACTGTTCCAAGCCTTCTTCACTTTCTGGGGGGCCTTTATGTTGTCTGTTCTGCATAGCTTGAATGCACCACACCTCAACCCTCTTCTTAGACTTTGGAGAAATCCTAGTGTCCCTTTCCCATCAGTGGACATAGCACATTGCAATGCTTTGGTTATTTGTATGTTTCACCCCTAGACTGAGCTACATAGACTGTGCCAGTGTGATAAGAACCAGAACATAACAACAACGCCATAAAACTTACAGAATGACTATGAAAAATAAAAGCTTTAGAATGTTGGTGAACCTATTCATTTTCCACAAAGTGAGTGAAATCTTCAACCCTACAGATATATGTTAAAATAGAAAAAAGAAAATGTTACCGTTAATGATTTTATATTGCTATCTTCTAGGAAGAAACCAGGTTCTTTTCATACAATATTAAAGAAAAAAAATCACCAATGTTTCCAAACTCCTTGGATAACATGAATATTGGGTAATAATCTCAATAAAATTGATATCATCCTTTTCCTGAACTTATTCTTACAGTCTAATATGAATCCTTCCCATACTTATAAGGTTAAGGGCAAAGATAACATCATTATGATAATAGAAACTTACAAATTAAATGTTTTTGGATAATTTATGTGTATTGAAAATGATTTCCATTAGAGACAGTCCATGATTCCATGTAATTATATTTCTTTATTTTTATTTCCATAGAAATTTGTGATCCCCATATCTCCTATCTCTTGTCATATTTTAATTCTTACAAAAAGGCAGATGATTTTTTAAATTCTTTTGCCAATTTCAATAAGATTTGGCTTTATTCAAAAGTGACCTGTAAATCCACAATTAGTAGTCATTACTGACTTTTCTATTGTGGTAATGAATTTTTGATACAGTTGCATATTCTTAGCTGTTTTCATCAGCAGCAATCTAATACCTACAAATTTATAAACACATAGCTTCCCAGATACATTATGAAACCTCCAAGGAAAGCAACATTTGTGACTCATGAACTGAAGAGGTTATAATCTGGATGGGTTTTGGTTGGCAAAGTGCACTAATCAGGAAAACCAAATAACTTCTACTGTAGTCATAGCTATCCCTCACAACAAACAAGCAGGCAAATAAACAAAACTTGAGGAGTCACTTTCTAATTCCTATATGTTTATGCTAATGTCTAACACTACAGATAATATAGGACAATCTTACAGTGTTGAGGTAGTAATAAATATTTAGAATTATAAAATTATGGAGTGGAAGAAAGATGGGTTCAGCAGTCTCATTTTCTTATGGTCTTGTGTAAAAGAGAAGTTCTATGAGTAGTTTATAAACTTTTATCTGTAAATTCTATGACTTGGTTAAAGATCAATTGAAACAGCATTTTAGCTTGGTCAAAGTCTGAGATGCACTTTAGCATATTTCCTCCTCTTTAGTGAATATCCTTTAAAATGAGTACTGAGAGACTTAGTTCTTTATAGGAAGTCTCTGTCATAAAGAAGCACATCTAATCCTCAACAGGCACTTCAAGGACGTTTTTTTTGATTCTCATGCAGAATAGGGTTTTGGAAGTGTGAATGATGGCTTCCTGGTGAAACCACACCCTACTAGTTACAGAGTGATGGCAGGCTCTTGCTCCTCCTATAAATATGTTAGCACTTGATGAAAAATGGAAAAACAGAGGGATGGACATATAAATGCACTACTTACAACAAATGTCACTCATGGTTTCCAAATGGATTTTTCATAGAGCATGAAATTATATAGGAGCTGTTTCCAAATTGTTTGAAATTATTACTTGGGCTCAGATGCCAGCTCAACAGATCATAGTTGGAAAAAAATAATTAGTTTGCATCTTAATTCCTTACTTTTTTTGGAACTGATAATCGTGAATCAGGATTTTAACAAATGAAACTAAGTTTAGATGAAAAATGTGTCTAAATTGTAGACATTTTGAGAATAGCTACAAAAAAAAAACAAATCAAACTTTAAAAGTAATCCTCCTCCTAATACGCTATTATTTAATCTAAAAGCCAAAATCCCTCTAAATATTAGTAGCCCAGTTCTTGTGCAATTATTCTCAAGGATGGTGGTTTTATTTACAAAAATGAGAAGCAAATAAAGATAACTATAATGATTTTATTATTAAACCATCAAAATAATAGTTATTATTGATTTGGAACTCATCTCCCGAATTGAAAAGCAAGCTAGAGATGATAGACTTCTCCAGCAGTGAAAAATATTAATTCAAATAACAACATCATGATGAATGTTTACATGAGAGTGGGAAAAATATATTATAGATTAAAAGAACATTTTAAATTTTTTTCTCCTGTGAAAATTGTTGGAAAATTGTTCATCATCTCATGCTGGAGAGAAAGGGAAAAGTAGATTTAGGGTCTTGAACCAAGTCTACCAGCATACTATCTAGTCTTCAAAATGTGCTCAGTCAATGCAGTTCACAATGGCCCAATTGTGAATCCAGCCTAAGTGTCCATCAGTGAATGAATGTATAAAGAAAATATGGTATGTACACACAATGAAGTTTTAGGCAGTTATAAAGAAGAATAAAATTATGTCACATGCAGGAAAATGGATGGAACTTGAGAATAGTGAAGTAAGCCTGATTTTACAAGTCAAGTGTGTATGTTTTCTGTCAAATGTGGAAGCGAAAGAAAGAGAGAAAGAAAGAAAGAAAGAAGGAAAAGGAAAGAAAGAAAGAAGTAGAAGGTGGAAAACGAATCTCATGAAAATAGAAGGAAGAGGAGGAGAATAGAGAAAGGGAACCAGAGAAAGGGAGAAGGGAAGAGAAATGGTAGGTACTAGAGAATGAAATTGACCAAATTAGATTGCATGTATGAATACGTAATAATAAATCTCACTAATATGAATAATAATAATGCACCAATAAAAATTTAAAATAATTTTAAAAAATGCTTTAAGTGCCAGCCATTGATTTCTTATAGAGAAGGTAGAAAAGTCAAAATTGGAAAGCCTAGGAGTACCAAGTCACAAATGTGGTCATCTTAGTTCAAATTGAGGTGAGATAGCAAAGGACTTTTGATGCCTATGCAAAGATAATGTGTATCTAAAGGAAGGAACACATTTCTGTGATTGTGGATATTTCCATTCTTTTAGACATTTAATACTTATTATGATAACACTTAAGCCAGTATCACAAATAGTGAATGCAATACATATTTACTAAAAATCTCCTTGTGTATCACTTTACAATTTTATGGATGAATGGCATTTTATAGGTTTCAGAATCTGTTAAAGTCATTTAGAAAATGTCTTCATTTTCTTTGCCTTAAAGTTAATATGCTTTCTGCATGCTATTTACCTTTGTTATACTTTTCCTAACCTTCTTCCCAATTTATCACTTTTCCTTTTGCATATTCTTGCTTAAGCACTCTTTACCAGAAGAATACTCCAAGTGGGATTTTTGCTTCTATATAAATATAAACATGTTTTTTTTTTAAAAAAAATCCCTCTTCTCTTCCTGTATAAAATAGATGTAGAGGAGGAATGGGGTAATAAGGGGAGTCTGTTAGGGGGTGCATTACTTGCATTTACATGTCTTCCTCTTATCTATATGGCATTTATAGTATTATCTAGCAGTATAATCATTTCGAATTTGGAACTCATGGTTTTTGTTTTCGAAATGATATTAAATTTTAAGCACCCCTGCATAACATTTTTGTCTTCTGTTAGCATTTCCAAAAGGCTTAAAAGATGTTATTTGTACTTGGCCATTTCCAACTCACTGAGTTAAAAAC
Source organism: Ictidomys tridecemlineatus (assembly GCF_052094955.1). NCBI lineage: Eukaryota > Metazoa > Chordata > Mammalia > Rodentia > Sciuridae > Ictidomys > Ictidomys tridecemlineatus. The sequence continues at coordinate 160,760,024 of NC_135479.1, forward strand.
TGAACTGTCAGAAAGAAAAGGAAAAATATTGAAAATGCTCTTTTCCCCTGTGACTTTCTGCAGACCCAAAGCTTATAGCATTTTAAACAAAACAAATACCATCATACACTGCAGAGTTTCACTTTCCTCCTGTTCAGCAGGAATCAAGTTCAAATAACTGCATATTAAATAGTGTCAGATCCCTTAGAACAATAACTCTGCAGAAATCTCTCCTGCACCTCTGCAAACAACAATGAAAAGAAAGGGTAAAGGGAACACAAAGACTTGTGGTCCTGGACAGATGTCATTTTCACTCTGATTTCATAATTTTATCAAATTAAAATAGAAGCAAAACTCACACTTGGAGTCAGGAGTTAAGGAACTGAACAGAGTCTACAAAGTTCCCTTTTTACTCCTGTAGATTTGAATAGTTCTCCAACCACTAAGGAGCTAACTGGTTTCATAATGCTGATCAAAGTTTTAATTTTGTTTGATTCATGAAAGCTCTACCTCGGGCCTGAAGAGAGGTAGCTATTAAAATGGACTCTGCTTAAGGAAATGGTTTTCTCTTTTGTTAGTGCTGATAAAAGATTTATTTTTTTTAAATGTTACTTTGTTTATCTAGGACCCTGAAGACTTGACTTTAGTTTTTGGTCGACAGTAAGATCCATCAGCCTTAGTGATGAAACCAGTCTTATTTTTCTCTATTAAAAAACAAAACAAAACTTTTCAAGATGAGTCAGTTGCCTTGTGATACCTTTATTAGGAGGAATATTAAAATTGCACTACTTCATTTTGTAATTGCCTTTGTAAATGTATTTAGTAATAATCCTAGCTCACCATCACATTGGCATGAATTTGAATTATTTTACAAGTAATAAGAATTGATTGTACTGATACATTCTTTCCTCTAATATATGAGGCACCCACACATTTTCCAGAATGATGTGTGGGCTATGTAGTGTGACATTTAAAAAAAATCCAATATGGCTATGTGCTCAAGTAGTCTCAGCTACTGCAGTGCTTGCAATTCCACAAATATTACATTCTTTTGGTTCTTTGGTGTTATACAAATTTAAAATCCCGTATTGAATTATATCTGGGAGGCATAATAATTCAAGCTCTCACACATTAATATTTTAAAAGACATTAGGTGAGGCTGGGGCTCTAATTCAGTGGTAGACACTTGCCTAGCCTGAGAGTGACCCCCACCACCATGACCAAAAAAAAAATATATATATATATATATGGGTGACAGTCTTATGAAAGGTTCCTGTAGTTCTTAGGGAAGGGTAGACTCCAAGGGAGCAAGGGAGAAGTCACCTTGAAGAGAAGTATGAAACTTGCTTGTGTATAATTTTAGCCTGTTCATATTTCCTCCTAGTCCTTTTCCAATACATTTTAAGAGAAGCTTGTGAGAATGTTCTGGGTGAATCAAAATGAACATACATCATAGATACAAACATATGTGTGTGTGTGTGTGTGTGTGTATGGTATATATATATAGTGAGATAGATGGTATATATAGATGGTACACATATATGATGTGTGTGTGTATATATGTATACATATATATATATGGTATATATATAGTGAGATAGATGGTATATATAGATGGTACACATATATGATGTGTGTGTGTGTATATATGTGTGTGTGTATATATATATATATATATATATATATATATATATAGAGAGAGAGAGAGAGAGAGAGAGAGAGAGAGAGAGAGAGAATGTATGCTTGTGGTAAGTCTAGGGAGTCTGTTGCTATGTGTGGCCTTGTATGGTTAGCTAACCAAGTTTAATAGCTTGTTTGCTATTTGTTTTGCTTTTTGGAGGTATAATCTCTTAACTGGTATTAATTTTTAAATAAAAATTACCAGAAATATCAACCAGAATATTCTCATTTAAAAATTAAGTGATGAACAATGTCTTCATATTAAAGTCTTAAAAACAATTTACTTCATATGCATATTTATATCATATGAATGTGCAGCAATTTATTTAAACATTCTTTTTTATTATCCCAATTTTTAATTATTATATACAATATGAATATATATCTATGTGTGTTTATATAAATGTTTTATTCTGGCATAGACTATTAGAATAAACCAAAGAAAAAATGTTCTTAATTTTGTATCAAGCTATTGGATCAAAGAAAAAAAGAACACATTTAAGTACTTTTTTTGTGTGTGCGTATGTGATGCTGGAGATTGAACCCAGGGATTGCCACTGAGCCACATTCCCAGTCCTTTTTATTTTTTATTTTGAGACAGGCTCTCACTGTTTCCTAGTGTCTTTCCAAGTTGCTCCAGTAGTCTTGAACTTGTGATTCTTCTGCCTTGGTCTCCTGAGAAGCTGAGATTGTAGGTATGTGCTACATGCCTAGCTAACATTAGCATACTGCTTTTCAAAAAGGCTGTCATAGTTTTCCACTTTTTTTAAAGAGAGAGAGAATTTTTAATATTTATTTTTTAGTTTTCGGTGGACACAATATCATTATTTTATTTTTATGTGGTGCTGAGGATCGAACCCAATACCCCGCGCATGCCAGGAGAGCACGTTACGGCTTAAGCCACATCCCCAGCCCATAGTTTTCCATTTTAAACAACAGGTATACAGGTAAGAGTTCTCATCATATTTACAATATTTTTTAAAAATTAATAATGGTGTTTATTGTCTTTTGGATTTATAACAGTTTTATTACTAATAGAAATCAAAATACTATCATGTTTCTAGGTCATGTATAGTTCTGATTTGAATATTTTAGTTCTTAGCTTTACCTATTTTTCTTTTGATAGTACTTTTTAAAATAAGCTTTAGTTTGTAAGAACTATGGATTCATCTGAGTTTGAAAAACAACATAGTCATTGATTCTTTAATCTGATTTTACCAATGAAAACATTGAAAAACCTATGGTACAATACCACAACCAGGCTATTTGGCATGAAGCAAGATACAGAATATTTCTATCACTACAAAGATCCCTCAGACCTCTTTAGCCACATGCAAATCCCTTTCATCCTGTTTCCTGAATACCTCCCAACCACTAATCTGTTTCCCTTTTCTATAATTTGTCATTTTAAGAATGTGATGTAAATGACATCATACAGTATGTAAACTTTTGGTATTCAGTTTTTCCACTACTATCCTGTGGAATTTTATCCAGACTGTTGTGTGCTATCTATGAGTTGTTGCTCTTTATATCTTAGCAGCATTCCATAATGTGGATGCACCAATTTAATTATGCACCTGGGTTATTTTCAGTTTGGGGCTACTACAAATAAAACAATAATAAACATTTATGTACAGGTTTTTTGTGTAAAGATAGATGACAGTTACAGATCATACAGTAGATACATGTTTAGTTTTTAGGAAACTGGAAAAATGTTTTCCCAAGTGACTCTTTGCATTGCCACCTGCACGCATGAGAGAACCAGTTTCTCTATATTTTTGCCAGTATTTAATGTTGTCACAATGTGTTATTTTAACCATTTTGATAGGTATGTCATGATAGTTCATTATAGTTTTAATTGAATTTTTCTAATTTCTAAATTGTTGCACATTGTTTCATAAGCTTATTTTCCATTTACATATCCTCTTTGATGAATTTTTTTGTGTGTATCATAAGACAATTTCCTAATTGAATTTAAAAAAAATTGTAAGTTCTTTTTGCATTCTAGATTATAGTCCTGTGGCTAAAAATTAGTTGGAAATAAATTCTCTCAGTCTGTAGTTCTCTTTTTCCATGCCCCTAATAGAATCCTTTTTAAAAATTTATTTATTTATTGTAATTTGTTATATATTACAGAAGAATGCATTTATTTATAGTATACATATAGAGCACAATTTTTCACGTCTCTGGTTGTTCACAAAGTACAGTCACACCATTTGTGTCTTCATACATGTACTTAGGGCATTCCACCATCTTTTCTTCATCCATGCCCCTGCCCTTCCTCTCCCTCCCCTTTGCCCTATCCAAAGTTCTTCCATTCTTCCCATGCTCCTTTCCCACCCTCATTATGGATCTGCATCCACATATTAGAGAAAACATTCGGCCTTTGGTTTTGGGGGATTATCTAACTTCACTTAGTATGATATAATCCAGCTCCATCCATTTACCTGCAAATGCCATGATTTTATTCTCTTTTTTAATGCTGAGTAATATTTTATTGTGTATCTATGCCACAGTTTCTTTATCCATTCATCTCCCCTATTAAAAACTTTTACAGAGAAATATTTTTAAATTTGATGAATAGAAATTTATCTCTTTTTCTTTTCATGAATTACTTTTTTATTATCCAGCCCATGAACTTTCTGTCTGGTTTTAGTTTTTGAAGATTTTTTCCTCTGTTCTTACCTAAAAGGTTTATAGTAATAAAATTTACATTTAAGTATGTTTTGAATTTTGATTTTGAGTTGATTTATATATAATTATCTATAATGTCTTTAAATTAGATTAATTTCTCTATTTTTTCATCTTGTATAAATATTTTTTTAGCTATTGTAGTTTGTTGAGAGCCACAGCCAAAGGGGCCCCAGCAAACTTCCAAGTGCCAGCAAACTTCCAGCTGCAGGCTGATGATTGGCTCACAGGGGCCCCAGCAACATCTAGCTGATTGGCTCCTCTGCGGTGATGCTCATTGGGCTGTTTCCCTGCCCTTTCAGACCACGGAGCTGCTCATTGGGGGACTTCTTTGGCTCCACCCATGCAACCCAGCCAATCGGCCTCAACAGCAGGAGGATTGTGGGAGTTGGAGAGGCTGGGGTGGGAGTAGAGGTTTATGGGAAGCCGATGGTGGCAGTTGGGCTCTGAGGATTTTTTCCTGAGGAGCTGTTTTGTTTGGTGTTTGTAGTTCTAAAAATAAAGTTCATTTCTTTTGACAAGTGGCTCCTGAATTGTGCCCAGCCAGACTGCGGCACTAGTTCTTCTGCTGTTTCATATACATTTTAGAGTGATATTCTCTATAACTACAAAAGTTCTCTGCGGGATTTTGATAGAGATGGTGTTAACACTGTATAGAAATTTTGTGAAGAATGACATCAAGTTGAGTCTTCCAATCTGTAAACATAGCAAGTCTCTCAGTTTATATAGATTTTTTATTTCTTCCATCAGCATTTCTATTTTCTGGTTGTGATGTTTCAGTAATTCAAAATTTCTGTAATTTTAACCATAGACATCTTGTACATATTTTCAATAAATATTTTATTTGTTCAGACTGGTTGTAAATGATAAAGCACTTTTAATTTTGCTGCCCATGTGTTTGTTGCTGTTATATTGAAATACAATTGATTTCTATATGCTTATCTTATCTTATATGGCCATGTTGAACTCATGTAATTTTAGGAGATGTTTGTAAATTTATTGGGATTGTGTATATATATATATAACCATGTCATCTGCAAATAGGAATAGTTTGCTCCTTCCTTTCCAATATGTAGGCTTTTAACTTCCTTCTCTTGCCTCATTTCACTGAGTAGAATTTCCAGGTCTGTGTTGAACAGGAATGATGAGAGCAGACTGGTGCTTTGCTTCTGGTCTTGGTTTCTGTCTTTCACAGTTACAGACAGAATTAGCTGTACTGTTTCTGCAGATGCTCTTCTTGGACTTGAGGAAGTTTCCCACTATTGCTATTTTTCTAGGGCTGTAATTATGAATGTGTGTTGCATTTTGTCAAATGATTTTTGTACATAGATTGATCCAATCATAATTTTTCTTCTTTATATATTCATGTGATAGATTGCATTGATTGAGTTTCAAATATTGAATTAATTGTGCATCCTTAGAAGAAACCCACTTGGTATTGGTGCATAATTTCTTTACATATTGGTGAATGTTATCTTCTTATATTTTAAGCTACTTGCATTTGCATTTATGAAGAATATTAATTTCTCATATTTTATTGTATTATCTGTGTCTATTTTTAGTATAAGGATAATATCGGCTTTGTAAAAATTTTTAAGAATTCTTACTTTATTTTCTGGTTGTGATGTTTCAGTACTCTTGCAATAAATTGAAAATATTTACATGTGAATTGTTAAATGTTTATTTTAGGGTAAATCAGTATTTATTTGTAGTGTGTTTATAGTGAGAGTGTTTTTGAATATGGTCCTATTCATAAAAATGAGCTGCTAATAAGTTGAGTTATTTTAAAAATATAAGTTGAGAACAGAGAAATAATCACATGTGAATTCTCAATTCATGACAAAAAGATTCTAAAAAATTGATTTTCAGTAACATTGTACTACTTCAGAACAAGTCTATAATGTAGTTCTTTTAAGTTGTGACATTTCACAGAAAGATCCAGATGGCTTTGAGATTACCTACCCAGATAGTATTAGGTTCAGATCAGATAGTAATCCATATGCTATGTTTGCTTGATTTTGCTACATTTGGCACTGGAATTTTTACTGCAATAGTCAAGTAGGGTCCACTCAAATCAGTTGTGCATATATAGCAACATTGGATGGGTATTTAGAACTTTGAGGAGAAAACAGTTACATGTGGTTTTTAAAAATTATTTTAAAAATTATTAGAAGAGCTGGGTGTGGTGGGGCTGATCTGTAATCCCAGCGGCTCAGGTGGCTGAAGAAGGAGGATCATGAGTTCAAAGCCAGCCTCAGCAACCGGAGGCACTAAGCAACTCAGTGAGACCCTGTGTCTAAATAAAATACAAAATAGGGCTGGAGAGTGACTCAGCGATTGACTGCCCCTGAGTTCAATCTCTGGTACCCCCCCACAAAAAGGTTATTAGAAGAAAAAAATATCCCAAATATAGAAGTTATTCTGATAACAATTGTCGACCTTGTTCTACATAAAAATCTTGAAAACCCATACACTTTTCCATGTTGCAAACTGGATTTTCCTTCTTTGATTACTCAGGTTCTTTTCATACTTTTCTAATACCCCACAGGGCAGTGCCTTTTCTTGTTTTGTTCTGAGATATTTTTGTTTGTTTGGATTAGTTTTTCTTATTTGTTATTGTTTATGAAGCTATTCATGAAAAGTATTATGTGCTTGTTAAAATGATTTACTATGCAGTAAGTCTTTATCCCACGTTATATGCTAAAGATGTTTATATTCTTTTAGCATGTTGTGAACAAACCTCCCTGGAGTATATTCCACAGAATACTTCTCATGAAATATTCCACACCCATTATGAGAAAAGAGATGTTTAAAAATGGAATACCAACCTGAGCACTGAGCTAGGCATTAGGGATACAAGATGAAAATAAAAAAGAATTCTTGTGTGGATAAAATAACCTTTCCTATGTTACACAAGTACACATTTTTCTAGTAACAAGACAGAAAGATATTATTTTTTAAAACATTTTTCTCAAATTCGTATGGTATCTGGGGAATCTAACACAAGGTTGCAAACTCTGAACTGTGCAATACATATTTATAAAAATAAAAAAAATATCATTGAACATGTTCTTTCTAACCCATTGCCTTGGCCTGTTCAATTAATAGAGAGTTTACATCATTGGATTTAACGAAGTAAGAGGAAGAATCTTAGGATTCTAAAAAACAACAAACAACAAACAAAAAACAAGGACTAATTGGCAGCATAAAATAGTATTCATATACATATTCATATACAAATAGTTACTATCACAATTTCCTTCCAAATCCAGTGTTTGGTCTAGGATAGGTGACTTTTCAACATAATCTACTATAGATTCTTTGAGGAACTGATTCTTCAATAAATTATTTAAGCCTAGCAATTCTAAATATTTAAATACTTAAAAAAGCAAAGTCACAAGATGTGGTGGAAAAGTCAACTGGCCAAAAGTGCGCGGTGGAAAGCCCTGCAAGTTGCCTGTGGGAGCTGGAGTCAGGTGAGTTTAGTGTAAAGAAACTGAAAGAAACACAGTGGCTGAGGTGAGTGAGATTAGAGAGGTGAGTAGAAGCAAGACTGATGAGCCTGGAAGGAGAAGCTGAAACATTATTAAGGGGTGATGGTATTCATTTACACTTAGAGATCACTGTAGGCGCAGCGTAGACAGCTCATCAAAGAAGGCAGGGAGGCCAGTTAAGATGTGGATAGCATTAACCAGGGAAGGATTTTCTGATGACTTGTGCTCTGATGATGGAAATTATAATGGAAGAGAATGGGCCTATCTTAGAGATATCGAATAGATATAATGGAGAGGATGACTGTGGTACCAGTCATGAGACAGAAACACTGAATTAGTACCAGGTGTTTGAAACTGCACTTCTAGTAGAGATTTCATGGGCAAAGCACAGAGAAAGAAGAGACCAAATGATAAGAATTCTGTCATGCAGTGTGTTGGCAGTGGTAAGTCTGAGGAGAAAACTGTAATTCAAAGTCTCCAACTCAGGGTAGAGTGTGCTTAATAGAGTGAGGCTGGTTGGTCCATCCACCTCATAGCACAGAATCACAACGACTTTAGCAGAAGTCTTTCTTTAGAAAGAAGAGAAAACCGAGACTGGAATCCACCTCATAGCATGGAATTACCAATGACTTTCTTTAGAAAAAAAGAGAAAAAAGAGTCTTTCTTTAGAACAAAGAGAAAACCCAGACTGTATTGGGCCGAAGAGGGAATGCTAAGTGAAGAAAGAGACAAAAAGAGAGAAATCCTCTGAGATGTTAAGGAATGAGAAGGCAAAATATAGAGCAGTATTTAGGGTCTGAGACTTGGCTTTTTATCATTAAGCTGTTTCTTTGTTATCTAATGTAGTAGTTTTGGAAAGTGTTGAGGTATTCATCTTGTAGAAATTTACCTATTTTTTAAATCCTTAAATGCCACCACTTCCATACTAATTTATAGAAAGGAATTCATTATTGCCTGGGCTTTCTATGTCAATCTAGGAGTTACTGATGAACCCAGTAGTGCATAACTTTAATTAACAGTATCATTTTTCTTAAGTGATTCAATCACAATCTGTGTTAATACCATTTATATAATGTATTTTAATTTATTTCTGTACCATTAACTGGGAAATGTACCAATTTGCTAAAAATTTATTTGTCCAGTAAAAGAGCTAAGGGACTGATTTGTATACCAACAGATAACTTGGATCATTATGACTGAGAATCACAGGATAATTAACAATAATTAATTAAGAATAATTATTAACTAATAATTAAAATAATCACATATTGTGCAAATGTCTTTTCTCTTTTATTGACCTAAGAGTCAATAAGTATTCTTTAGTCGAGGTATTTACATTGTTACAAGGTATCTGTGTTGTGGTCCTGTCACACAGATTTTTCCATTGCTTTTTTTTAAAAAATATTTATTTATTTATTTTTATTTTTTGGCAGACACAACATCTTTCTTTGTATGTGGTGCTGAGGATTGAACCCAGGCTGCACGCATGCCAGGTGAGCATGCTACTGCTTGAGCCACATCCCCAGCCCTCCATTGCTTTTTGTCCAGAGTTGTCATCTAAGTTGGAACACAAATAGAATATTTCAAAGTGAAAGGAAGGAAAGGAATGAAATGTTTTCAATGAAACTTTATAAGAGTTAAGGATACTGCTTTAATGGAATTAGCATATTTTGAAATAAGATGTCAACCCTTGTTAAAAGTGTTATTTAGCTGTTCAAGGACTGTGAAAGGAGGCACATAAGTGAGGGGGGGAAATATTCATTAATAATTATTTTCTACCTTGAAAATTCACCTATTGGGAAGATACAGGATGTTTTAATAAGGCAGAATTAATTGGTAGAATTTTAAATTTAAGAGGAACATATGAGCATATGTGAAAATCTCCTGATGACATTTTTTGTCCTTGGAAAGAGGTAATAGAAACTTAAAGGAAATCAGGTGCAAAAGCATGTGGTGGGCATTTTGATAGTCACCAGATTATTTTGAACTTTACAATTGGCCCACCATTTTTTTTTCTTCATGAAATTTTTTTCTTATTTAGTAAAATGTTTTATAATTTTTATTTAGGAATCTATTTAGTGAAAATATAAAAATCCATTTCTAATATTTTTTTCTATTCTGATTAATTTTTTAAATGAAAACTATGGTTATTTTCCTTTTATGAAGACTGTGCTTTAGCTGGAATTAGTTATGAAGTCCCTTTAAGTATCAAACACCTATCCAATGAATTTGAGTTATTGGGTGTCTCATGTGCCAGGCTATGATACAAACTCTCGGAACTGTATTTGAAATAATATAGTGAAATGGACATTTAATCACATTGATTTAATTAGGGATACATGTGCTTCAATAGGCAAATGTGCAGGTTTTAATGATACTTTACAGAAGACCATTATCAAAGTTGCTAGATAAGGGAAGCCACTGGTAAAGATTTAGGGAAAAGGTGACTCTTGAGGTGAGTTTTGACCAATAGTCATGATTTCCATTGGCAAGAGTTCTGAGGAGAGGGAAATGAATGTTATCAGCAAAGGAAATGGTATAAACAAAGATAGAAGGTGAACAATAACTGTACACAAACAACCAGCTCTGCTCTGGCTGGAGATTGGATTAGAATGGTAGTGTCATGAAGATAGGGCCCAAGTGTGTGGAGGGGTTAAGGGTTTTTCACTGAAGCATTTATTCTGTGCTGCTTGAGCTACGGCAAGCTTATAAAGCATTTTATTCAGAGACATGTGGTGATAAGATTTAAATTGTAGAGATATCGACAAGGCAAGTATTTAGTGGAAATATGCAAATGCCAGAGACCAATTAGGATTCTACTAGAGAATTAATGCAGCTTAAGTAAAAGGTGGTGACGGGTAAGGATAGGTCTGATCAGAGATCAGGTAAGGAGTTAAAGTCTTCAGATATATTAACGGTTTGGATGTATGGAGAATGAGATTTTTCAGGTTTGTGAATAATGGTGCAGTTTTCTTCAAAGGGAACACAGCAGAGAAAACAGGGATATTTCAGGCAGATAGAGAGGAATTGTAAATTCATTTTGTACCCATTGAGTTAAAAGATGCTTTTTGAGGCAGAATTAATCAATAGAAATTGAAGTTTAAGAGAAACTTAAACTTCATGTGAAACTCTACTGACAACATTGCTACTTTAAAGAAGTAGAAAAGTTTAAATGGAATAATGAGGGCAAACATTTGGTAGGATTTGCTTATGACAATCACCAAACAAATGATTTTGAATTAAAAGCTAGATGTCAAAAAATTATCTGCATATTTAAGCCTGATCTTCAGAGCCTATTCCAGATGGAGATAGAGATTAATGAGTATATTATATGCCAAGCATCGTTTTAAATTATTTTTCCTTATGGGAATTATATGAAGCAGACATTATTATCTCCACTTTACCAATAAGTACCTAAACACTGTTAAGGAGCTGGTTTAACACTGCTAAGCTAGGGAGGGGCACTCAGGATTTGAATTTTATCCAAGTGGTTTGGTTTCAGACTCCATGCCCTTAAATGCCACACTGTATTTTTTCTTCAATATCTGAGTCCTTGGTGTGCACAAAGAAGCATCCTGGTGATTAAAAGTTTATTTGGAAACATGTAATAGTCTGTTACTTCAATACAGATAATTAAAATTTATCATCATTTCCACTTGTTTCTCTTCACAAATTTAGTATTTCTAATAAAGGAATTATTCTTTTAGATATATTGATTAACTTGGAGCATATTTGATTTGTTCTATTTCCTTTCCCTGCCACACACACATTTAATGAATACTTAGTCTAATCAGTCCTCTGCATCTGGCTTCTGAGGATGAATTCTTAAGTTCCTATTCTCATTATCTTTTGCCTGCACTATTCTGTTAGCTGCTAAATTGTCTCTTTGTCTTTGGTATCTCCGATTCCAATTTATCACACACACTATGTTCTAAAGTACAACTCAGAAGTTACCAGTTCCATAAAGAATTTTAGATATGACATATAGATATGACATTAGGAAGGCCTTAATGACAGGGATTCTAGTTTTTATTTATCTCCAATTTCTATCACAGTTATTGGCACCTAGTATAAATGCTTAGTAAGATTTTATTGAATAGGTAGAGTCATAGATTTCTCCCACAAGAAAATAATATATTTATTTTTCTAATGAACTTTATCAATATCAAAATATGAATTGTTGACAAGTGATATTTTGTAGTGTTACACATAACAATTTTAATTACTACAAGAAAGATCCAGTTATTTATCATTAAATTAACTATAAATTATCTAGCATAATGTGCTGTCTATACCAGGGTTCAATACATACTGGATGAGTGGCTGGGTTATAAAATCAATCAATTTACTAAACTATGGATAAAGATAGAATGCTAATGCTAAGAAGTAATGTAAATTCTGATTAACAAGTAAATAATGCATGTCTAAAATTTATTAAATTTTATATATTAATGTTTTAGAAAAGATCTATAGAGTATGTTTGCCTATAATTATCACATACGTCTAAAAATTAGTTAGAAATTCCTATTTTATGGCCAAATTCACATTTTAACATTAATTATGTCTCAAAACATGACTTTTGTGGACAAGTCTTACTTGCTTAAATTAAAAGTGGAAGAATAAAGGCAAATGAACTCCAAATTCTGTCATGATTCTAAGTCAATGCTTGGGTCCGTATTAATATTCCATAAAAGTTTCCTTAATATATGCTTTAGAGTAATTTTTTCTTTCACTAAGTGTACTGAACTGACTCATTTGGTTGGCCAGGGAACTGTTGTAGACATAATTTGCCTAAATTGAATAAATATTTAAAAGTTAATGTAGCTTAAATGTGGAAAGGTATGTTGGGAAATAATATAATCAAGTATATTGGTAACTGAGTGCTGTTTCTTGAATTAATGTCAGCACAGAGTCCACAGCCCTGTTCTCCTTAGTCATGTTTGGGTTTGTACTTTAGTTAGTGACTTATGCAAGTGAGAAGTAGCTCAAATATGACACAAAGCCAATAAGACCATACAGAGAAAGGCAAGAAAGAGATGTTCAAATGATCCATTGAAAGACACTGTCAGGATCTCAAGTGATCTTAAAGAATTTGAATGAGAAACTAAATCTAATGATGAAATTTAGTAAAAATTAATGTACTTCATATGTAAAAATATCTACTCTTGAGAAAACATGTTTCACAGAAGTAGATTTTTAATAAATATTATGGAGCTTAGCAGATTACAGGCTCCATCAGTCTGTCATTTTTTAATGTGGCTTCTAAAAATGCTGTTTCTAACTGGAACTGCTTTAGAGACACACAGATGGAACTCAAGCCCTGTTGAGGATAAGCCTATTGTACTTTGTATTAATGGAGCATAAATACAAACCAAAATCACAGAAGTGTAAAAAGCATCTAGAACATCATGTCTAGTTGTAAATTCTAAAATTGATATCAACTAAAGCATCTAGGAAATGTTAATGGGATGTTAATGGTGGTTTGAAACCAACATGTGATGAAAGACTGAAGATGGTAAAAAATATGTGTTCTGGAGATGAAAATAACCTCAAAAAAGATACTAGATGATTTCAAATGTTTAAAGTAGAAATTATCCTTTCTCTAAATGACTTAAAATGGAAGAATGGAATTGAGCCATAAAAATGGGAATTGTATCTAAGTAAAACTTGTTTTTTAAACAACATGTTATATATATATATATATATACACACATACATACATACATATATCAAACTATTATTTATTGGACAAAGATTGGTGTGAGTTCCTGGTATAAAAAACTAACTGAACCATGCTTGATGCCTTCAAGGAGTTCATAGTAAAAATAAAATGTTAGTTTTATATTTACCCAAAGATGGTATCAACTGCTCCTGGAGGTCATAAAATGAAATGCTCAAAATACGTGAATGGCAGGCAGAATTCTTTCAAGTCCTGAGATCTCCAGTTATTAATTCTAATATAACTTCTTATACACTGTCTGTTTAGCCAAATGATAATCTAGTACTCACTGTTAAGGCATTTTGCAGCTATAATTAAGGAGCCAAATCAATTGAAAAGAAATTTACCTTGAGTGAACCTGACCTAATCAAGTGATCCCTTAAAAGGGACTGGGTTCTTTGTAGAGGGAGAAATTCTAAGCACTATGAGGTTTTGATAGCATTGCTGACTTGAAATTGGAGAGGGATATGTGATGAGGAATGCAGTGCCCTGCTTTGAACTCTGCCAACAAGAATGAGCTTGGAAGCAGATCCTACCCCTGCTGCCCCAGTTTCCAAATGAGGAACCAGAATTGTTAATATCTAGACTGAAGTCCTGAAATTCCATGAGTTGAGAACCTACTTGCTCCATGCCAGATTTCTGACCTTCAGAGCAGCCAACTCTGACACTTAGGTATTAACTCACCCAAAGTGTGATAATTTGTTATATAGTAATGGAAAACTAATGATATAGTGGTTGGCTATTGTCAGATATGTACAGGCATCAGTTGAGAAAGCAGCTAAGATGTGATTTGAGGGTAAAGACATGCTCTCCTTTGTCTCTGAATTGTAGAATGGAGATGTAATGGAAGAGTCAAATAACAAAAGAAATCTACTGAATTTTATGTTAGTTGGCTTTGTGTTGCTGTGACCAAAATTCTTGACAAGAATAATTCAAGAAAAAAATATTTGTTTGGTGCTCATGGTTTCAGAGGTTAGTCCGAGGTCAGCAATAGCTCTGGGCCTGAGGTGAGGCAAATCATCACAGCAAAGTGTGGGCACAGGAAAACTTCTCAGCTCATAGAAGACAGGAAGCAAAGAGGAAGAGAAGGAGCCAGGGACAAAATATATATATCCAAGGCCCAGCCCCAGTGATCCACTTTCTCTAGCCACGTCCTTTCTGCCTATAGTAGTCCATTCAAATTTTTAATCCATCAAATAGATTAATCTACCAATTAGATTATAGCTATTATAAGCTAATCATTTCACATCATGAATTAACACAGGAGTTTTTGAGGGGACACCTCAGGCCCAAACCATAACAAATTTATTACAAAACCACAGTAAAATCTATCAGACTCCGTAGACACCAAACAAATCTCTAATTAACATACAATTTCAATATCATATTCACCATCTTAGGTGACAACTAGAAAGAAATAATACACACATTAATGAAAAAATAGTTGACAAGTTTTCAGAACCTATTATTATAGGTTTATGTATCTATAAACATGTTATGTCTATTATGTCTCAGCATTCCATATAAATTATACCTAAAAAATATTAAATTGAGCAACAAATACATTACTTATGGTAATGTTGTTAGAATCACAAAATAATTTAAAAGCATAAAACAATTTCTGTTTTTATACTGGCACATAATGGGTTTAAACCTTTTTATTGTGCTATGGTTATAAAGAAAGAAATTCTGAAATAGTTACTGTTTTACAGTACTTTCATAGGAAAAGAAGAAAATATATATCTCTAAAACTATAAATCCATTAAATTTTACCCCTGAAATATGATTTTTATCTTTCTTTCATGTGTTTAGAAAAAATGTTATGATCGCCCAGAACTTAATGAGTTATAAGGTCTTCTAGTTTCAAAGTATAATTGGCTTTCAGATATGATTTTGTCCATTCATTTAAAAAATATTGTTCATTAAAACCACTAAAAACACTGTTACTGGCTTTTTCAAAAAAAAGATGTTAAAAAGAAGCCAGAAGAATTTTTGAAATGCACTATCTCTAAGATTCCTGCTTGGTGGATAATTGAATTGCAAAGCTTTTAGCTGATGGCACTGGCATCCCAGTGACTTAGGACAGCAGCCTAAGTCATATATTTCATGCTTTCAGAGACTTCAGACCAAATGTATGTAATTATTTTCTATTTTCTGAAAAATTCTTTCTTAGAAGGGAGTAATAACTGAATACCTGATAAACGAAGACTAAAGCAACAAAATCCCCAATTTCCCTGTTCAAATAATCCAAGAATTAGAAGAAAGTATAACTTTCAAATTTAAGTGATTATAGAAATATTACTATTATGAGAAGATGAACCTCAGCCATAAAAGGGGCTTTCATTGATCACAATAAAGATGTGCCTGATGCACTTCCTTAGAAAAGCATATATGTGAACATATACATACCTACTTACATATTTGTATATTATGTGTGTGTAGGCTCATAAGATTTTTGGTGGTGTGGAGGGGTGCAAAAATGTGCTTTCCAAAAGTCTCTAAATTGCTATGTTGCTTCAATATTCTAGAATAGATTAAATATGATATTCTGCTCTCTATCATCAGCCTGAATCCTGCAATAATTTTCTGCAACTTGCATTCTTTTTCTACAAATTGACCATAAGTTGTGAATCACGGTCTCTGTTTACAAGGTGGCATTACACAAGTGTCTCATTTATAAGCACACTCTACTCATATGTAAGTATTTCTCTTCTCAGTTGTAAAAATGTACTTATCTGAAGATGAATTTCCATTCGGCTTGAAATGCTTTGCCATTTCTCACTTTGCTGGTTAGTGTGCAGTGATTGGCAAGTTCCCCTCCAGACAGGGCACCATCTTCTACATGTAGAAGTAAGCACCCAATAAAGCATAGCCAAAAGGAAATATATAAATCTGTTTTGAAATTCAATAAATTCATAAGCCACGCTACTCACCAAGGCCTGTGGGAGCATATACATCATAAAACACCACTGTACAACGATAAATATTTCAAGCAGTTAGCAATGGCTGAGAGCACACTGCTGAAAGTCTGGCTAAAGATGGGCAATGCAGGATGCCCTAGTCAGAGCTGGTGCAAGGTCTTTGGAGTATTTTGTTTTCATAAACAAATAAAAAGCACGGTCCCAGCTAATACCCTTATTGTAGGGCTCAGAGGCAATAGACATCATCCCTGGCTCAATTCTGTCACCACCTTCTTTCATTACTTCTGCTCTTGGATGCCTGTTTCCCACCAACACAAGAGAAAGAAATGACCTGTATGGGGAATGTGAACCAGGGTTGGTGCACAGTGTGATCTGCCTGAGCACTTCCTTGGCTTATGGGGGTGTCAACTCAGCACTCAACCTGGAGCAACCAGATTCAACCCCTCATGTAATGAATGGAGGCAGTGGAGTCATATTTCCTTCATATTTGTTCTTATTCCCCTCCCCCTGCTGTTACATGATATATTCTACTCTTTTTCCAACTTCTTAAGTTGATGACTTAAGTTATTTATTTTCAGTGTGTTTTCTTTCCTAATATGGGAATTTTAGGCTATAAGGTATGATCTGTAGCATTTTATTTGTTGTTTGATACTTAGTAATTTTTCTTTTATTATACTTGATTTCTTGACTCCTCAGCTATTTAGAAATGTCAAATACTGTATTTATTTTAATTATATTTTTGCTATCAATTTCTGGCTACATTTTAGTTAGTGTTAGCAAAAAAGGTAATTTTTTATTTGCGTCAAACTGATGTTTTAAAAAATTGTTTAATTTACTAAGTTTTTATTCCATAATTATGGCTTAGTTCAGGGTCAATTTTGTAAATCTTTTCCTTTTTCCTTGTACTAATTTGTAAATGATACAGTTTCTTTTAATGTATTATTTCGGTATTGACTTAATGCCATCTTCTCTGTATTCTATTAGTAGTTTTAGAAATTTTGATATGTACATATTTAATAATATTTTAGGTTAATTACTATCTTTACACTCTGACTGAATAAAACAAACATCTCAACATATTTAATATCATTTAACTCCTCTCAGTTTATATGCTAATTTTGTGAAGTATTTCTTGGCAATTTTTTTGCCCCACAAATAACACATTTCTTTGTGTTGTTAATTTGTTTTAAATTTAACCAAATAAATGTTATGATTTTTTTGCTTATTCTTATTACTGATTCTTGAATCTTACACCTCTAGTGAAGGTTTTCTTGTGGTTAAAAAGTTCTTTTAAATTTTGTATAAAATTATTGTTTCATTCTTGTTGAAAAACATTATATCCTTTCTTTTCTCTTTTCTCAGCACTTTAAAGACATTTTTTCTTGCTTTTGTTGCCAGTGTTCATATTAAAATATTTAATATGCATGAAACTGCAGTTTGCTGTGATTCTTTTCAAATTTTCCTTTGCTTTTCCTCATCTGTGTGTTCACTAGAGCTCCTGGTGGGTCTTTTTTTTTTCTTTTTTATTTGTTTTGCACAGAAAACACCAGTATCTTTAATATCCTTCACATTTTTCATGATTTTGGAATATTCTTAGTCATTACATTTTCTTTGGATGTCCTCTATTTGCTCTGTGCAGGATGGTCCAATCATTTCCTCTGTGTTTCTTAACCTCACTTTAATATATTTAATTTTTCTTTGTTCTATGTTATTTTCTTTATACCTTCAAATTTTCCTTAGTGTCTTGTTCACCTATGTTTCAATATATTCATGAATTCATATATTTTTTCTCATTGGTAAATATCAAAGATTGGAATTGTGGGGTCAGAGGAGAGGCAAACACTTGTCTAGGGGAGCTGCCCTCTTATGGTCCCTAGTGTTTGTGCTGTTTTCTGTCCTCCCAGAGACTCTTAGAGAACTTCAGCTGTTATCCCAGCTTCCTGCAGGAAGCACAGACACTTTTTTTTTTCAGTCACTCAGTAATTTACTGTATTTCATTGTGATTTTAATTTATGATTCTCTCCCAGCTTATCACATTGAGCAATTCTTCTTGTGCACATTGCACATTTTTATCTTCTTCAGGTAAGTATATATTAAGATGATTTGCATTTTTGTTATTCTATTTGCTCCTTTATTACTATATTCATGGTGTTCTTTTTGTATTTTTAAAAATTTAGATACTTTTATATATTTACTCAGAACATATAAATACATTACTCTTTTCATGTACTTAACATCTTTTGAAAAACATCCATTTTTTTAACTTCTCAAAGGCTAATATATTGCTTTCAAAAAGATCAATTATTGCATTTGGTATCCTAAGAAATTTTTGCCTAACCCTATGTTACAAAACTCTTCTCCTGTGTTCTCCTAGGTTTTGTGTTTAGATTTATAATATATCTTGAATTATTATTATTATTTTGGTATTGAGAGATAGAGCTCAAGTTTCAACTTTCTTTCCATATGAATTATACCAGTTTTGGAAGATATTTTTCTTTCCTAATTAAATGATGTTAATACTTTGTTGAGAAACTATTGATCATATAGGTGGGTTTTTAGACCCTTTATTCTGTCACACTGATCTGCATTTCTATTCTTATGAAATATAGTTTCATTTTGAGTAATGCATCTCTACAGTAAACTTTAAAATCAGATTACATAAATGTGATGTATATACACAATGGAGTATTATTCAGACATAAACAGAAAATCATGTAATTTGCAAGAAAACAAGTGGAACTAGAAATCATCATGATAAGAAAAATAAGGCAGACTCTCCCAAGTATCACATGTTTTCTATCATATGTAGAACCTAGAAAAAAGATGACATGAACGTAGAAGGGAGATTATCAGTGAAGAGGAGGGGACCAGGAAGAGAGGGAAAGAGAGGATAAAGGGGGTAATGAGGCATGATTAAAAATGTTATAAGCATGCATAAATATGCCACAATGAAAGACATTATTCTTTATAGCTAATATGCACTAATAAGGAATAAGGTCATATAAATACTTCACTTAAATTCTTTCATACAAGCATTTGTAGGTTTTTTTGTATTTCTATATATATAGGCAAATTTGTCATTTTATAAAAATGTAAAATGACTGTTGGAATTTTGATTTTGATAGGAATTGACTCTTTAAATCATTTTGTGGATAGTTACCTTTTAATAACATCAAATCTTCACATCCATGAACTTTGTATATCACTTCATTTATTTAAGCACTATCAATGGAAATTAGGTAAATAGCAGCCTGCTCTCCAAAACATATAGCTGTCATTTGGAACCTTTTTCTATTTCAATAGAATAAGTGAAACCATCATAACTCAGTTTTAGTAACCTACATGGTATGACTGAGTGTAAAGTTGGAAAAACCAGTAAAGTGGGCTCCAACACATTATTAAGGATTCATTAATCTAGTGAATTGATCTCACAGATAGTTAAATTTATTTTTCCAAGAATTTTGAGTTTTGATGCTATATAAGTGTTATGCATAATTTTGCTGTGTTTTCCAAGTGTTAAATTTAAGTGTAATAGGAATACTGTTTATTCATTTATTTATTCATGTGCTGTCACTTTGCTTTATCCACTTATTTATTCTACTAGATTGTCTGTAAAATACAAAGAATTGTCTAGGTATAAAGTACATCACGTCATCTATGAGTAAAGATGGTTTTGATTTTTTTCTTAGCATGACTGCTGGGCCATATGGATAACTCTATCTTTAACTTCTTGAGGACTTAACAAACTGTTTTCCACCATGCCTATACCATTTTACATTCCCAACAGTTGCATGGGAGTTCCAATTTTATTTCTAATACTTATTACTTTCTGTTTTGTATTTTGCTTTTTTAATCACTATCCTTGTGGTTTTGATTTGCAATTCTCTAATTACTAATGATGATGTGAATCATTTTCTGTGTTTATTCATTTGTATCTTTGAAAATATACTTATTTGAGTATTTAGCTTACTTTTAATTATGTATCTTTTTGTTTTTAAGTTTTATTAGTTCTTTGTGTATTTTGAAAATTAGACCCTTTGAAGATGTATTGTTTGCAAATAATTTTCCCATTGTGTATTTTTTCACCTCTTTTTAGTGTCCTTTGATACATAAAATATCTTAATTTTGATGAAGTCTAATTTATCTAATTTTGTCTTTTGTTCCTTGTGTTTCTTGTATCATATCTCCAAAACTATTATTCAAGACCACACAAAATTTCACCTAGATTTATTTCTAAGAATTTTGTAGTTTTAGCTCTTGGTGTTGATTCATTTTGAGTCAACTTTACACTCACTGTGAATAGGGATATATATTAATTATTTGGTGTGTAAATAACCATGTCCCGGCACCATTTGTTGAAAAAATTTATTTTCCCATTGAATGGTCTTGGCACCCTCATTGAAAACAACTGAACATAAATATATAATTTCTGGACTCACAATTCCATTCCATTTATTTATATCAATCCTTATTAAAGTACCACTCTTTCTTGATTACAGTCTCATTGTAGTAAAATTTGAAATTGGGAATGTCAATCCTTCAACTTTGTTCTTTTTCAAGATTTTTTGGATAGCATGTATAATGAGACATATGCTTTTCAAAATTATTCCTACAGTTTTTGAAGCTGAGACCAAGACTGGAAAATATCGCCAGTAATTTATTTTGGTCACAGTTAACCCAACTGAGAGTGTCCTTGTATACACCTACTGCCTGTTGGGGTATGTCTTTTCTCAGTTAGACCTAAAGACTTTTCTGCTTTTTCTCTGGCATACTGCATTTTAAAACTCAAGCCCTACATTCACCAAACATCTACAAATCATATCACATATTATGATGAAAATTTATATATTTCTACACTGTAATTAGTTTCTAAAGACTTTTCTATTGTATAAGCGTGGTGCCTGGAAACAATAGAAATGTATTCACTCAGTTCTGAAGATCAGAAGCTAGTAATCAACAGTATATTCAGAGATGAACTAAATGAGATTGTAGCTGAAAAGACATAAAAAATAAAGCTTTATTTTGATAAAAACACATTTAGTGATGGAAGAGGATATGAGATAAGTGAAATATGTTACTTTTCCTAAGAAAGACAGCAAACAAAAAATTATCCACTTTTAGTCATCTATTTTCCCTAAAGTTTGATAACAAATGTTAAAATGAATTTTCTTCATAAATACAGGCAGAATACCCTTAATTCAAAAAATATAAATTCCAAAATGCTCCAAAATCCAAAACATTTTTAGCAACATGATACAAGTGGAAAATTTCACTTCATAAAACTTTATTTCATGTACAAAATTATTTAAAATACTGTCTAAAATTACCTTCAAATTCTGTGTGTACAAGGGATACATGAAAAATAAATGCATATATATTTGCATCTTATCCTCAAGATATCTCATTACATATATGCAAATATTTTAAAAATTTGAAAAAAAATATAAAATGTGAAATACTCCTGATGTCAAGCATTTTGGAGAAGGTGTACTCAACCAAACTATGAGTACCTGGCATCCGATTTTGAAAAGAAGTGGTTCTAAGAAAAAAACACAAGCAAAAATAAGAAAAAAAAATATAAGTGATTTATTAAAATTCCAACAGAAACTTGCAAAATAATTGAGGAAACATGTTTCCTTCTCTACTGAGAATTTTCATATTGCAGAACTTAACCTCAAACCGTCCAGATAAATGGCACATTTTAATGTTTTCCCAAACCAGAAATTTGAATTAGAAGGAATCATTTCCTAGGTTTGTGCTATAACTTCCTACAATTTCTCCAAAATCCACCTGCCTCATAAAATATTCTTAAGATGACAAGTTGTTTGTTATGTCACTGTTATGAGCTTTCCAGTATCAAGCTACAGGTACCTTAGCTATTTGGATGTCCTGTTCTGCCAGTCATAGAATTTAATTGCTCCCTGTGCTTGAACCATCAACTCCTCTTTAAGTCAGTTAAGAAAATTTGTTCCTTTTGCTATTTCATATTCTAGTGATGAATAACTGCTGTCTTTGACTACACTGGTTTGAAATTTCATTTTAGTGCATTTATATTGCATAAAATAGTGCAGCGATATTTCTCCAAATATGATATTTGGAGTCTAGTAATTAGACATAATTTTGGTAAAATAAACAAAATGTACCATAGATACTCCATTTTTCTGTTTGGCACCTTTATTAGGAACACCAAAGTGTTCCCAATGTTCATTTTTACCCTTTCCTTTTAACTATTTGTAAATGGAAGGTAGTAACAAAATTCAGAAAGCTGGTCCTCAAGTTCTATTACACATTTTCAGTTTCAATAAGTTTTTTTATCTTCAATCCTACTTATTTGATCATTAGCAGAATTTTAGGATATTATATAACATTTTGTGCATTTATAAAATATTCCACGATGCTAGATACACAAATGTATGAAGCACATTTTGCCTATTACTTTCAGCAGGAAATATAAACTGATTTAAGTTTCTCATCAGGTTGATTATTTAAGGAAACCCGCATCTAAACATATTTGAATTGTTAACTGTATTTAGTGCATGGCAAGTTGAAATTAGAGTAAAATCCTATGGCAAAAATCAAAGAGAAGTGAGATCTCATCAGTCCCTTCTACTGACAAACTTGAATCCAAGATATATAGCTATTCACTAATACTACTGCAAGAAGGCAGAATAATGTATATAAAATGGGAGAAGCTGACAAAATCACTAGACCCCTTAATTTCAGGAAATGAACAATTCCTGCCTTGAAACGATTCTACTATAAGCTCACTTGGGTTAACAACTCATCTTTGGTTGCATGTCAGTGACTGTAATGGATCCTTACTTTCAGTGTTCATTACTGTGTGCTTCATGAAACAGAATATTCGTAAGCACACAAGTAGAAACAATAGAAGCATAAGTAGAAATTATTTTTATTTGGTATTGTTTAGACTTCTCTTCTTCAAATGGTATCAGGAAGGATTAATTTTTATTTTTACAGAGAGGACTGGTAAGTATTGTGATAGCAATACTTCCCCCCACCCATTGGGCATATTTGCAGTGAGAAGTTTAAGATTCAACTTCTCTGGAAAATCTTTACTGGCAGGAATTCTTCTCTATATAAATGACAGGCTA
Organism: Ictidomys tridecemlineatus; assembly: GCF_052094955.1. Taxonomy (NCBI): domain Eukaryota; kingdom Metazoa; phylum Chordata; class Mammalia; order Rodentia; family Sciuridae; genus Ictidomys; species Ictidomys tridecemlineatus. The sequence continues at coordinate 160,783,620 of NC_135479.1, forward strand.
AGTTGGATATTGTGAATCATTCGCATGGCCAACTTTAAGTTTTAAAAAATCCTATTATTTTAGAAATTACATGTAGCATGACTAGTACTAAAGGCACTGGTAGCCAACAAGCTCACTCTCTGACGATGATGATGATGATAATGATACAAAATCTAAAGTAAAAGAAGCATGAAACTACACAAAAACCATTCCTTCAAAATAACTGGATAATAGAGAATGTAGAAATTGCAAAAAAAAAAAAAATGTGAATGAAAAACGCAAAACCACCAAACCCTAGTGCATGATCTTTCACCCTACTGACCGGTCCCCTGCTGCATCTCTAGGCTCTTAGGTAAGCAAAGGCAGACAGGAAAGACAGGGAAAGACCAAAAAAGGGAACCTAGAGAATGGACCAAATGTTGATCTAAAATTTTTACATGAAAAACGAAGCTCACAGTAACCTGAAAATACCGAAACAGCTCCTGGGCAGGTAAGAGCATGAAGTAGAAGGAATGAACCCCAAAATATGCAGAAATAAAGTGGTGGTGTCTTTAAGAGATAATAGCTACCAGGAGAGATGGAAGGAGAGAGAGAGAGAGAGAGAGAGAGAGAGAGAGAGAGAGAGAGAGAGAGAGAGAGAGAGAGAGAGAGAGAGAAGCATTTTTTAAAATATTTGGTTGGTGAAAGGTGAAAAGGACAAAAGGGGGAAAATGTAGTGACTTATAAAGAAAAACTCACCAGTCCTTTCTCTAATACCTGCCAAACTTAAAAACTTGCTAAAATACCTGGAGTTGGCTAAAATAGAAAACTTTAAAAATAATCTAACATCATAAAAATTAGGGAAGAGTGAAATTAACAGACCAATTAACAAAACAATTAGAGTGCCCTTGGTTCCCCTGGAAAAGTTGTTTGGCTTGTTCCTCTAATTCTGAGGCCTGACAGGGAACTGAAACCCATTGCACAGGGACAAGCAGAAACTGAATAAGAAGACTGTATGGTGGGAGGCCTTGTCTGTGGAAATAGAGCAAAGAGGGAAAGCTGTGGTTAGGCCACTTGAGTCCCTCCAGAATCTACTAGATATCAGAATAGCACTTAAGAGCAGGCTTAACTTTAGGTCTTGGTCTTCACATGGCCACAGTGAAGACAGTTTGGGAGAAATATGTTAACCTACAAAGCACTGGGAAAGCACAGTAGTTTGACTCTATTCTGTAAGAGTTATAAAACAATTACTCCAGTAGTACATTTAGTTACTACATTTTTTTCTTTGAAAGGTATGGGTTATCAATTCTAAAAATATATTGTATATACAAGGATTTAATTATAAGCAAATTGTTGTAGATAATGAGAAGTAAGTCTCGCACTGGGAGAGAAGAAATATATACATAAAGAAAAGGGGAAGATTTAATAGAACTCTGCTGAATTGGGATAGGAAGTAGGAGTTTTATGGGATGGATGAGTGGGTATACAGGTATATGGATTATATATATATATATATATATATATATATATATATATATATATATATACACATATAATACTATATATATACACATACACACATGTACATACATTTATACATCTGTACACACATAGAGAATTAAATGTAGCTGTGTATGTATGCATGAATTAGTTTATATAAATCTATTTTCTAACTTTCTGTGGGGAGACCCTAGAAGATATGGAAATGCTGCAATAAGATGATCACCTAGTATTAATATTGTTTTTTAAAGCCTATTATCCAATTACAGAGGTAAATGGTGGATTTCAGAAATGGGGGTGGGGATGTGTGTGCGTGCTCATGCGCGCGCCAACACACACACACAAACACACACACACAAACACACACACACACTTTTGAGTGTACAGCCTGAATATTTTTCATTGTCAGGAAACAAAAAAAATGTTGAAAAAGGACACAATATGGGACACATTAAAAGGAACTCTTATTTTCCAAAGCCAAAACAACTTGAGCATCAAAAATTCCAGTAATAATAGTATTTATAAGAATAGTATGCAATAAAACCTTCCCAATAGAGACATGTCACAGACAAGAACTTAATCAAATGACAAAGATTAACATTACTATAAATAAAGAATTTCAACATTGTGCCTCCTGATATGCTACAAGGAGAAGGGGACATCACTTCTGTGGTATTTTTGCCAACATTTACAACCTTAATCTAATCATAGGAGAAACAAACCAGCTCAAATTAAATAATATAACTGCCTAATACCATTCAAAAAAGTCAAGGTCATGAAAGACCTTGCTGAATTGGGGGAGCCTACAAGATATAACAGCCAAATAATATGCAGAATCCTAGATTGAACTGCAGCAGGGAAAAAAGAAACTCAGTAAAAACTTGGTGATATTTGAATATGACCTGTAGTTAATATTATAGCATTACTGGTTTTGATAATTGCACTGTGGTTATGTTAGATGTTAGCTTTAAAGGAAACTGAATTAAAGCTATACAAAAACTATATGTAAGACAGTTGAAACTTTAATCTAAAAGTACTTCAAAGATAAAAATTTTAAATAAAGTTTTATTTTCAACTTTGTAATGGTTAAATTCACCATTTAACCTATAGTTCGTCATACCATAAATTTTTTCATGTTGAGAAGACTAGGCTTCACAATTAGCTGAATAATTCTTGCCATTAATCTTGTCACAAATACAGAGAAAATTTTGCATAGACAGTTATATGTGTTGTTTACAACTGTACAAGAAATATGCCACCAAAATTATGTAATAATTCTTCCTCCAGCTAAGATAAAAGTCAATATGATGTGGAAAAGTAAGAACTAATCTTGAGTCTCAACATGGTCCCTGGAGCTGTGATAAATCAAAATATACCTTAGAATTATGGAAAGACTATCTCTTGCAGAAACCAGTATAATAATTCTATGTCTATGGCATTGCCTCTTGGGTCATATATTTTTTTTTTTTGAAACAGCCTGTGATGGATATTTGTCATCTGTCTTCATGATACTCAAAAACTGCAACTAATCAGCCTCCTATAGATAGTGAATGTGGTATAAATTTAAGAAATACAAAATATTTTTGTTTTCTATTTAGGGTCAGAGTACATATTAGTTATACAGAATTATGAATACAATGCAGTCCTTTAACCATTCATTAGTATATATTTCTGTAAACTTCAATTAGTTTTTCCAATTTTTCTTCCAGGCTTTCACCTTTCCTGGTCTTCCTAACAAGGAATATGGTGTCTGTTGATCAATTGCCAGGAAATTCTTGAAACTATTGCCTGAATTTTTCAATAGGTTTCACCATTAAGTGATGAACATTTCAGACTAGTTTCCATTTCTTGGCACACTCTTGTATGGAAGCTAAATGTAAAAGCAATTACAGTTTCATGATAATTCAATGGGTCTTTTCTTCCGTCTTGTTTTCTCTTCTATTAATTTTTTTTACTTTTTCATTTCTATGTCATGACTCTCAAATTATGCTATACTAAAGCCACTGAGGAAGTCTATAGGAGACCACTCTTGTCTTTATTTAAATGCAGGGGCTCTTACCATATCCTTCTGCAGCACAGTGAATCATGTATTATAGCTTTTTACCATTAGGCAGACCAAAGATGAATATGCCAACCTCCTATGAGCCTTAAGTAATGTTGGAGTGTGAAGTCCATCAATTCCACTAGGCCTGTCCTCCCTTTAAAATGAACTGAGTCAGAATTATTTTCAGTGCCCTTCTCTGGGGAATGGTTGTAAAACCTCATATATATGTTAGGCATACGGTAATTGCTAACTCAATATTAGCAATAATGCATGCCGTTATAGTTAATGCAGTATCATAATCTTTGTCTATATGTTTGCAAAATCTTATAAATGATGCCAAATTGTTTTGTGTTGCATGGCAAATATATCAATGTAGAATTTTCCAGCTTCTTTCTCAATAGAGATCTGTTTTGATACTTTGGTTGTTTGTTCTGTGATGGTTAATGATATAAAGAATCAACTTTTCTTTTGATTGATGTCCTGACCCATCATTGAGGTATCTCTATTTTATTTTTGTCTATCATCTTAAGTGCCTTCCTTGATAATGACACTTTTAGGGTCATTCTGCTATAATGATAAATATCTAAGAATCACATGGAGTTCTCACTATGAAAAATCTTTCATTGAATAAAATAATGAAAAATATTATCCTTCAGTCGAGGTCATCAAATTTGCCAAGACAAAGTATTTAGTTTTATATAATTTAACTTCTGATAAGTTAAAAATGATGACCATAGAAAATAAAGTAAATCCTGGAGTAAAATTGAAAAATTTATGTTTTTAAAGTAGAGCCTTGAATCTTTTTTAATGTTTCCTTATTAGATTGATAGGATCTAGACTTTTTTGTGAACAGACTTTATCACAGGCATATTCAATTTATCATTACTTTGTCCTCATTAATCTTTTTTTTTTGTTCTCTCTGAAATAATCCCTCTTGCTTAAACTCATACATTTAGAAAACAATGAAATGATATTCCATCAAATTGATGTATTTATCCTCATATGTATAAGTGACAAATAGTGAAACTTAGGTGAATGAAGCTTATTATACAGAGGATAAGAAAAATGTCAAGACTGAATTGCAAAGAGATAAACAGAAAGCTTTATGGTTTCAAGTTTTAAAGTATCTGTTCTTAAAATAATTTTTTGTAACTAATTTAGACAAAAGGGAAATAGTATCAATATTCAAAAAATACCACAATTTGAAAAAGTAAAAAAGTTATTTAATATAATTACAACAGGTAGATCAAAATGTTGTAATTGCAGAAACTAATCAAAGATCACAGAGAGGTAACCATTCAGTTGAAATTTTATTCTGAAGTCATTATAAAATTTAAAACTTACATTTTACTTTTAAAAACTATAAAATCAGCAAATCTCTTACTGGGGATTGTGGGGAAATCATTCCTCTGCACACTACTGATGAGATCATAAGTCAGCATACATTTTGGGGAGGGGGCATATAAGAAGTCTGATTTTCTTTATTAAGCTAAATAACTTTAATTTATTTAAATTAAAATTCAAATTGAATATTCTCTACCCCAAAAAACGCCACCTTTGAGACTCTAGCCTACAGAAATAAATGAAAGGTATGTAATGCCATAAGATGTGTGAAGATTTTAAGAAATAATATTTGATGTTTTAAAAGGCTGAAAATATCTGAATATCCATCAGTAGAGAAAGTGGGCTAATTAGTATGCTCTGTTTCTTATTTCACTCAACTTCTCTATCTGCTATGCTATATCAGCCTCTATCTCTATATTAACCTGAAAGGGAAACCACAATAATTTTAAGCAAAACAAACAAACAAACAAACAAACAAACAAACAAAACCCCCCAAATAAAAACCACATGCAGTAAATATATGATGGCATTATCCACTAATAATAAAACCAAATCTGAACACCTGAACACACAGAGAATGATGCTGCTGTATACATACCACACAGTCCATACTTCTTCCATGATGGGGACTGAAGAGAAATATAGGGGAGGATATTAAGTTTTTCATTCCATATTTCAGTATTACTGGATTTGTGAAATCAAGCTTTATTAACTTTGTGATTAATTTCTTTAATTTTAAAAACTAAAAAAGGGTAAAAATCAAGCCTATTTTCATTCATATCCTCCTTTGGATAACTATTCTTAACTTACTCTTCTGCTGCACCGAGGCCAGTTGATGAATTATTTGAGAAGGCAGACTTAGACAGCATCCTAGAGTAGATTCTTCTCTAATTCTGCCAGTCAGGTTCTGTATGACCCCTTGGAAGATCTTTTCTTTTGGATCTTTCCCAGCCCATTTGTTTCCATAGGTAAATTCAGTCTCAATATGTTATGAAAAGAACATATTAGAATTATCTGGGAGATTTCATCCCCAACATATCCCTTTCTGCATTTAATATCTAACCAGCATAACCCACAGGCCTTAATATCCACTGCCGCTAATGGGAATGTGCTTCATTACTTGATATGTTGGTTTGGGAAATGTCTGTGTGTCACTGGTCTGTAAAATCATCCAAAAATCATCCAAAGTTAGAAACCCTCAATTCTCTTAGCATACACATTTGTTCACACCAAATATAAAAATATCAATTTGAAAAATAAAACTAATTTAATTCTTATTGCTGTTTTAAGACTATGATCACAGATGTTTTAATTGAAGGACAACTCCTCATTTTACAGAAGTACAGATGGAAGTCAAAAGGGGGATGTAACTTGATTATCATCTTACAGGATGATGACCAACGGGGATTCGATTTAATTAGAATCATTTCTTAGACTTCCTGAAAGATATTTAAGAAAAATATCTTTTGTTGGGTGAAGGGAGTTTAAGATAGAAGCTTATATAAAGAAAGAGCACCTTTCAGGCTCAAAGAATGGTCTTCTGTAATTGTATCTTTAATTCCCTCTTCTTTCGCTATTAATAATTTATAATATTTTCCGAAATAAAACTCCTGAGTTGAGCTTTCTCCACAACCTTCCTCCTAGATGCTGTTGGAATTTAAGTGTGTGACAGAGACAGTCACTGTGGTCCAGGTATTCTGTACTCCGAACAGTCTGCACCATTTCTAGAATGAGAACAGCTTCTCAGTATTAAGTAATCTCTCCACTTTCCCCTGTTTCTTTGGATCACTTGTCTTTAAGTCTAGGATTTAAGTCCAACACTGTGCTGTGGAGAGTCACAGGAGTTGGAATGATAAAGACAGAGGCAGAACAGAGAGATATGCCTTTGGACCTGCTGGTGTTGAAAGTTATTCCAGACACACATTCAGCTCAATACTTTCTTCACTATGGAGACCAAAGCTTTTAAACTGGACTCCTGGCAGCTAGCATTCCCTTACTTAACCCCACAAACATATAAACTGCTATTTTTAATTTATTAGCTATAACCTTCTCTGGACATTAAGATTAGATTAGGTTAATGGTTGCTATTAGACAGCCAGAGTATTGTCCCAGAGCTAGAGCCAGCAGTGCGCAGGAAGCCAAAGGTCTGCCTCTTAACACAATCTCTTCTGAGAGCCCTGGGCCTGAGCCTGGTAGTGGACATTTTGATGTTATGTGTTGAGAGAGACAGGGGCATGTTTAAAAAAAATAGGGAATTCAAGACACAAAGCCAAGTAGGAGCACACACAAGGAAAGAAGGATTTTAAAATTAGAAGGATGAAAAGGAAACTTAGAATAAGGCAGAATGATCATGGCAACTGGGTGGGTGTGTTGTAGCTACCAAAGGAGTAGTGATATTAGGAACAATAATATGGTCCTTTGGTTCTCATCATCTCATTTTGCTTCTCATAGTAACCCTTCAGGACAATGAAGGAACTAAAGCTCAGAGAGGTTGGGTGACTTGCCTAGGGGTACCTAGATGAATAGGAAACGAAATGTAAAACCCAGATCTGATTTTACACCAACTCCTTAGGCTAGAGTTTTGAGATTTTAAAATCTTAAAGTGCAATGGTGTATATCTCCATGGTAGATAAGATATCAAACCTGGTTGAATTGAATTGAACAAAAAAGGTCTACCAACCTTTTGATATTTCCCTTCTTCCTCCAAAATTTGCCATCAATTTTTATCAAAAGAAAACTTTTAACTATAATATTTTTAACTTTTTTTTTCTTTTTGGAAAATTTTTATGTAGGAAGAAAAAGAAACACCCCTTGCATATTCTTCAGGTCTGTCATCTTCTTGAGGATGGCTGGCTGTGCAGTAATTTGTGCGGTCGTGAATATCTACAGGCTTTTTTGAAAAGATATCATGCTGCTTATAGTTTCCTAGAATAACACATTAAATGGGAGTTCATAACCCATTTGAATCAAATGTATGAAATACGATATGTCAAGAGCTTTGTAATGTTTTGAACAACTAATAAAAAATATATAAAACAAATTTACTCCACTAAAGATTATGCCTACATACCTCTTGTTATAAACTATCTTGATGATTATTTTCCCATGTATGTATAAATGTATCTGGATTTTCAATTTTAAGATTAAATATGCACACATTTTTAGGTAAAATAACCAGTTTTCAGGTCCAAGTTTTAGGGACTGTAATCTCAAATCTCAAATTTCTCACAGTTCTACCAGTACCGGTAAGTTATTACAGGGAGCTCAAAACCTGTGTGAATTTACACAGGCATTATTACATGTGATTCCCTTTCTAGGTAACAATTACTATGAATTGCTGCTCATATTAATTGATCATGTGCTCCTTGCCACACATTGTGCAACAAAGTTCTCACATTTTGCCTCCTTTAACCCTCAAAACTCTGCTATAGAGTATTATTGGCAATATACACATAGAGAAACAGAATCTATGGGAGGTGAGGTAACTTGCAGCTAGGACAGCAATGGGCCATACAGGATGTGAATCAGGTCTGTTTAACAGTGCAATCCATGCTGTATCATGCATGGTGAAAAGAAAGAAAAGAAAAAGAACGTTTAATATTACAAAAACCCACTAAAAGATATTTTTAAAATATTTGGGGAAATTTCTTAAAAATGCAAGTCTCATTTTGTTTTAAAGAACAGAATAAAACACAAGAACATATGCTGTGCTGCCTTGGAACATTCCCTGTAGAGAGCTTTAATGACTTCTGTGCATTATGTCATCCCTAGTCTGGCCTCCTAGTCCCTGGAGAGGAAGTTTTATATTAAGTTTCTTTTTTCTTTCTTTCTTTCTTTTTGTCATTGTTGTTTAAAGTAATTTTATCCTCTAGGTGAGCCAAAGTCATTTATAAAAGAGCATGACTGTAATGTTCTGAAAAGCAAGACAATTCTCTACACATGTAGGGAATTGGTGGCTGTAGGGAAAATAAACTAGTGTCTACATCAGCTGTTGATGTGTGGAACTGTAAGGTTAACCATTGGGGCCAGAAATCCCAATTTATGCTTTCATTTTCCTTTGATTATTGAGGATGGAAGCAAGGGAATACTTACTGGACCAGATATTAAACTAGGTAATTTTCACAAAGATTCTAACTTATTTCACTCAGAAAAACCCATGGAAAATGCCATACTATCCCTGTTGTACCAAAGACAAATGCAAGATTCTATAGCTAGACTACGACAGCACTGGAGAACAAATGTATAACATTTTGACTTCAAAATTTTATATTGTTAGCCATGTGGAAAATCTGCAGGTGCATGATCTAACTTTCTCTCAAGTTATTTCATCTTATAATTTATAGTAGATGTTGCCATTCTGAGAATTTGAGCAACCCTAGATGAAAGAAAGTAATGAAACTTTTCTCCAGAATTTTTTGGCTAAAATATTACACACAAAAGTACACATTTATGGTTACCATTGTTATTTTTTATTGATAAAATACAAATCAAAGTTCAGTGGTGTTTATCTCCATGGTAGATAAGATATCAATCCTGGTTAAATTAAATTGAACAAAAATATCTACCACCAAGAACTATCTGTTTGGCATAGGAGAAGATTTAATAATTAATTTGCTATCTAGGTTGCAACATTGACTTCCATCTTGAATTCCTCCTTTAACAGATTTTTACCTCTCTGAAGTCCCCTTAGTTCATATACCTTAGGCTATCCTTTCATTCAGAACTCTTCAAAAATTGTCTTTTGTCTGACTTATCACAACTAAATACCTTTTCTTGGCATTCAAAGTTTTTAATATCTACCTTACCATAAGCAACTAACTTTAAGATAGAAGTATGGAAGGAAAGTTAGAGAATGAATGGAAAGAGAGAAGCAGTGGAGTACTATTGTGAATGTTTTGTGTCTTTAAAATTTTTAGTGTGAGTCACGTGTAACTATTTTTAACTCTGAGTCATGTGTCTATGTCATGTTTGTCTACAAGAAAAATATACTGCTTTTCTTTTTCTTGTTTTTTTTTTTTCCATTTCCATTTATGTACTCTCTGTGGATCCTGATCCCTTTTTCCCTGTTTACTCCATATATTTTTCTTCAGATTCTCTTCCTCACCCTGCTTTGATGTTTTTCAATCAACATACTTGGTCTATCTGAACTCTGAAAAAGAAGATATAAAGAATGGATTTTCATATGCTTCAGTACAACATAGTTAACAAAAATGAGATGGAAAGATCACATTGTATTCAAGAAAATCTGAAGCCCAAATTTGATCCAGAATTATAGCTAACAATTCTCATTTCATTAATGTAAGAACAAAGTAAATTACTGGTGGCAAGTGAACATTTCCAGGTCAAAATCAGAGAAATGATGGGTGACTCTGGAGACTGATCCTTCTTTCTGGTATTGTCAGAAATTAGTATAGTTTAGCCAACTAGTCCACACAGGAGGTCCATGTTATTTTCCATAAAATGTAGTCTGGTATTCATGTAGTAGGACTTTGAATGGAAGAAAAAAACATTAATACATCCATCCACAGATCCAGTGGTTGGCAAGTGGAGTAACTAGCAAAATAGCCTTTAACAAACCACAGTTTCATTCTGATGTCCTTCTATCCTTTCTGGCTCTTTGTTCTGTGGTTCAAACACTAATGTCAAAGCCATAACAGGTGGGCCCCACTCACTTTTTGTCTTCTTTTCCTTTGATGATCTTAGTTTTATCTGGATGTCATCTCATAGGCTTCCCAAGTGTGGTAAGCTTTAGGTTTTACCTTCTGTACCCTAGACCATATGGCCACCAAAATAGCAGCTCAAATTATTTTCTGATTTCTTCATGATTTCCTTATTGAAAACTGATTTCACTGGTCACTTATAGTCCAGAATTCTTGCTTCCACAGTACCAATTTTCTTCTGTTTGTGACAAACTTCCTATTATGATTAAAGAAATATTTTTTCAATCCAAAATTTTAGGTTTTATCCACCCTGCTGGATATGGAAGCCAGGTTACCACTATGATTCAGTTCCTGATGATAATTGTGGACCAAATTCTATCTTACAAAATTTTAATTAAGTAGTCAAAAGTTGGTTCTCTTAAAATTTATGAGTTCTTAATGTAACAGTTAGGTGTTGGCAAAAAACACCTAAATTTTAATTACAAGCTCAAATATTCCAGAATTTTTGAATTTATATATTATCTTTAAGCCTCAGTTTTCTTACTTGCAACAGAGGAAATATATTATTATTATCATGTGCCTCACAGGATTGTTTTAAAAACTAGATAGGTATTATGAGACATGTGAGGGGGGAAAGGTACTGTGGTGACAGGTACTGTGTTTTATCTATCTCAAATGGCAGCACTGTCAACTTTCCATCCTGAAATTAGCAAAAGACACTTCCTAAGGCATAGAGGGTCTTATTTTTCTACTTCATTCACCATATACTAGGAATGACTCTAGCTTTACTTAAAAAGAAACAGAAGTAAAAAATAAAACCTGACAGCTGACATTTACTGAATGTTGGCCAAATATCAATAGACTAAGTGTTCAACATTAAGAATTATGTCATCCACCAAGTGCTGTATGCATGTCTGCAATCCCTGAAACTTGGAAGGCTGAGGCAGGAAGATCAAGAGTTCAAAGCCAGCCTCAGCAAAAGAGAGACAATAAGCAACTTGATGAGACACTGTCTCTAAATAAAATACAAAATAGACTGGGGATGTGGCTCAGTGGTCAAGTACCTCTGAGTTTGATCCCCGGTTATACCCCCCCAAAGAAAAAGAATTTGGTCATCCCACTAATTTTAGAAGCATATCCTTCCCCATTACAAGGATATTTATGGAAACTAAGGCTTAGACAGGTAAAGAAATTTTTTCAAAGTGACACATTTAGAAATAAATGGAGACTATCTAACTTTGAAGACAATACTCTTAATTAATATCCTGGAACTGCAATGCTTTTATATGAAGTCAAAACTCATACAGAGAATTTTGTGCATATATATATTTGACTGTTTCTATTCTCCAACAATATTATGGCTGAAAGAATCCCAATGATATTTCTTACTTTCTTTTTTTTTTTGCGGGGGGGGGGGGGTGGAGCTGGGGATTGAACCCAGGGCCTTGTGCATGTGAGGCAAGCACTCTACTAACTGAGCTATATCCCCAGCCCCATTTCAAATTTTTGCTGTATAATTCATCATTCTGCCTTTCCCAAAGACCAGCAGAATTAAATGCCTCCAGTTTTCCGCTCTTATAAATATATCCATTGAGATCTCTAGTTATTTCTCCCCTTCCCTCCTTTAAGTGACTTTCCTGAGTGAAAAAAATATTGTCTTACTTTCCAAAACTCCTTTATGATCATAATTATGATTATTATTATAGTTGTCTATTGTTATTGTTACTACTTTAATCACATGCTACTCTTTAAAGGGTTCAGTGTTTGTATTTTAAATGGACGGTCTATTTTTAGATTATTTTGTAATTCTTTTTTTTCTCTTTTCTTCTGTAATACTGGGAATTGAACCCAGGGCTTTGCACATGTCCAGCAAATGTTCTACTACTGAGCTACATCCCCAGCCTGAATTAATACTTCATTGAGAATCCAAGAATGTCTAAATTCTGATTGTTCACAACTTCCTGTGGGTTTTTGAAGTTTGTTTGCTTCTGGGTTCACCCCAGCCTGCCATATGTTGGTAGCCTTTCCAGGCTTGGGAATGATGCCCTGTCTATTTGTGTTCATGGGTCCCCAGATCACCATAGGTTTTTAATAAATCTTCTTTTCTAATCAGCTTTTTGAAAATGGAGTTTCATGCTTTACTGCAGTCAGTGATGTAGATGGCTGTCACCAGGGCCTTCTCTTTAGCTACAACCACCTTCCTAGAATTGCTTTTCTTTCCTCAGCAGCATTTACAAGGCTACAGCCCTTCAGAACCATATGTTGCATAAGAATTGCACTTTCCCCTAGTAGTAGCAGGATATCGTTTTTCGTTTTTTTGTCTTTTTTGGTTTTTTGTTTGTTTGTTTGTTTGTTTTTTTCTTTAACACCATGTTATTTACTGGTCCCTTGGTTGTACAAGAAAACTAGGGCTCTCACACATGTTAACAATTGTAGCTCTGATAGCTGAAGATTTACTACAGGCAAGCATACGTTTACAAGCTGGTTTTCAGATCTCATCTCAACATTGTGTTACAGCAGAAGTATATCTGAGCCTGATTCTTGAGCATGCTCCACAACTGAACATTCATGTGTGTGTGTGCATGCACGCATGCACACACACACACACACCCGTGCTTGCGTGTGCGTGTAGTTCTGAACACATAATCCGAGAAAATGATGCTTTTAAATTTAGTTATGTCTTTAATATTGCTATTGGTGTCACATTTCTGTGATCATTTTCCCTCTGGTAAACATTGCCTTCTTTACAAAATCATCATGCAATTTGCATGCTCTAGAGATAAGGCTAAGTCTCTGTCAGAGCACTTAACCACAGGTGTAAAAATGTGATTAAAAAGAGACTGCACATTTAAGTAGGAGTAATTAGAAGTGAATTCTTAATTGCAAAGTTACACAAGCATTTATGCTTTGCTTTGCTATCCCAAGCCTTTGAAAGGTTCTATATAAATGCAAATTGCTTCTCACATCATTCATGCCTTGTATTCATGACATTGAAAATGTGCATTTATACTGAACTAAGCTTAATAATAAAATACTAAATATAAAATATATATTAAATAGAGCTACATTTCCATCAGCCAGAAAAGTGCATTTCTGTGTTTTCTTCTAAACGTGTCCCTATGCTGATGAGATGCAAGTTCTGTCTTTATGTCTGATAAAGAGAATGAAGTATAAAAATAAAAACTCTTCAGGCTGATTAAAGTACAAAACTGTAAACAGTTTTAAAAATATTTTTATTGTAGTTTAACAGTATTTAAATTAGACAGTTTCTAAAATTGAAATGTGTGCTAGTTGTAATACATTCATTGCCTCTTGGTAATTTAAAGAACATCTTCTGAGACACACAGAGATGGTAATTTGTGAATTATCAGAATATGTTGCTGCTATAAGCATTTCATCCTTTACTTTGCCCTCTCCATGTAATCTCCACATCAAAAGTTGAGGTAGTACAGTATGGTGCATAGCATTAATTACAACCAAAGATTTAAAACCCATGGGAAAACACATAGGCTCCTGTCCTTACAAATATAAGCTAGGAAACGGTAAACTTCACATCTCCTAGGCTTCTACGTTTTACATGTTCGTTAATAAAAATAAATTATTGTAGGGCAGTGCTATCAATTGTTTATTTATCATTATGTCTTTTGGGGATCTTGCTAATATACAAATTCTTCTTAGTGGATTTGAAGTGGAGCCCAAGAGTTCACATTTATAACCATCTTGTAATTCAGATGCTATTGTGTACAGACCACAACTGGAGTATTAAGGTTTTAGGACAAAGGTCTGCAAACTTTTTCTATTAAAAATGTATGTGCAATTATATGTTTATCATGCTTTTATATGTTTATTCATCTTCTGTTTTCTTTTCTTCCCTATATCTCTATCACCTTTCCTCAATTCCCATGTTAAAAAGCTCTTATGTAATATAAATATTAGATAGTGTTTAGCATACTCATAGAACCTTCAAGAGACTCCTCAAAGGGCACAGTTATAAAGTAATAAGGGTTCCCAATTCTTTGGGTAATTTCTTTGTTTGTTTTTTAAACCTCACATAATTCAAATACTCTAATAATGACCTGTCATTAATTAGCCAGGCAGTTTAGTCATCTTTTTGCCACTGTGAGCAAAAGACCTGACAAGAACAATTAGGGGTGGAAAAGTTTTTGTGGGGGCCCATCACTTCAGAGGTCTCAGTCCATAGATTGTCAGCTCCATTCCTCAGGGTCTGAGGAAGGCAAGACATCATGAGAGAAAGTTGTGATGAAAGAAATTGGCTCAGAACATGGCACCAGAAAGGAGAGAGAGATTAACCTCAGCTCACAAAATATATACCCCAAAGCCCTGGGGACCCACTTCTTCTAGCCACACCCTACTTGCCTCCAGTCACTAGACAGTTAATTCCTATCAGGGTATAAATGCACTGATTAGGCTAAATCTCTAACCCAATCATTTTCCCTCTAAACTCTTGCACTGATCACACATGTACTTTTGAGGGACACTTAATATCTAAACCATAACATAGGACATGATTAGATAACAAAGTTGAAATGTATGATCAGATTGCTTACATCCTATACTTTTGCCTATTGAGATCAGATTAAGATCAGATTCTCCCTCTGGATAGTTCTATTTATCTTTCAATTATAGCTTCCTGTGAAGTCTATAAGACAACTCCAGAATTGCTGTTTCTATAAATTGGTAAAGTGGGTTCACACTCTCTGTTCCATACTGAGCAAACATAATATCAAGATCTACCATAACCTTAACTGTAATTCTGCATTTCCCGTGAAAGAAAAGTAGGGAACATGCCAAATTGTGTTGATATTAGGTTTTACTCCACTTTTGTTGCTAAAACAGAATACTTTAGACTGGTAATTCATAAATAATAGAGTTTATAAGCTGGGTGTGGTGGTGCACACCTGTAATCCCAATGACTTTCGAGACTGAGGAGGATCACAAATTCAAGACTAGCCTCAGCAACTTAGTGAGGATCTAAGCAATCCTGATTCAAAATAAAAATTAAAAAGAACTAAGTATGTAGTTCAGTGGTTTCAATGCCTACAGCCTCATTCTCCCGTAAAAGAATAGAGCTCATGGGTCTGAAACTGAGAAGTTAATGAACGTGGAGTTGATATCTGCTCAGCTTCTGGTGAGGGTCTTTTGCTACATCATAATGTGGCAAAAATGAAGAAGGGCAAGCAGGAGTATGTGGAAGAGAGATTACACAGGGTGCCTGACTCCATAATAATCCAGTCTAGTATTAACTAATCCAGTCCTGTGAAGGTGAGAACTCACTCACTTCCATGAGAAAGGCAT
Source organism: Ictidomys tridecemlineatus (assembly GCF_052094955.1). Classification (NCBI taxonomy): domain Eukaryota; kingdom Metazoa; phylum Chordata; class Mammalia; order Rodentia; family Sciuridae; genus Ictidomys; species Ictidomys tridecemlineatus. The sequence goes on from NC_135479.1 coordinate 160,799,442, forward strand.
TAATCACTCTTACATACCTAATCACCTCTTGATGGCACCAGCTCCCAGCACAGCTACACTGGCAATTGAATTCAACATGTGTTTCACAAGGAACAAATCACATTGAAACCATAGCAGAATATTTAACTTTATTAATTACTAGGAATTTTTCTATCTTTCTTTGGCAGTGCTGGGGATTTATCCCAGGGTCTAAAGTATTGTAGACAAGCATGTTCTACCACTGAGCTACATCCTCAGCCCCGTCATTAACTATTAGGATTATTAATCTCAGCATACGATACTGGTCCATTGCTATGGTATCCTGATTAATTTTACTACTGGTCAAGAATTTTGCAAGTGTTTTTATATAAGCCCTTCTTGAAATACCTGACCCATCAATTAAACAATATTAATAATAGAAATTATGGATTAGAGCAGAATTATATTAATTATAGCCCAATGGTCAAATAATCTCACCTGTTTATGCATGGCCAGCAAGCTGATTTTTTTTCACTTTTATAAACTATTAAAAAATATCTAAAGACTTGAAAATAGTATGAGATTTAAACTTGTTTTCATAAATTAAGTTTTATTGGAAATGGGCCCACTTGTTCATTTTTTTTATGATGTATGGCTACTTTGCCCTCTAATGGCTGAATTTCTATATGACAACAAGTATTATGGGGACCCTCAAAATCTAAAATATTTACTATCAATTTACAAAATTCTTTGGTAAAACCTATGCTAGAGCATCAGTATTCCACAATTCATGTCAATATACTTTAATTAGTTAAAACAATGCACCTAAGAATGTTGAGCACAATGGATACGGTATTTGGAAGAAAGGATCAAAAATGGTACAATATCTAGATCTGTGTAATTCAAAATACAAGAAAAATGTTTATACATAATAACGCAATGTGTATATTCCATTTACCCAAGAGCTTTGTGGGTCTTTTGGCCTCTACTACAACTAGTCAATAGCTATTCTCTCACAACTCTCAATTCCTATTTAAAATAGGCACTATTACTCTCTGCTGTTGGAATATAAGAAATTGAGACTTCAGTTGGTTAAATACCTTGCCCAGAGTCACCCACCCAGCAAACAGCAAAGTCAAGATATGAATAAAGATAATTTGCCTCTTGGGATCAATGTTTTAAACATATAATTGAGTCCACCAATATTTTACAAAGAAAGTACAAATTTTCTTGCACAAGTATTGATCATCCCATAATCTCTATATGAATAACTGAGCTATCTACTTGCTCATGATCTTGTGATCTTCTGGCCTGAATGTGGTATTATTCAAATTTGAGATGAAATGGAACTCCTGTAAATAATTATTAATGTCACTGAAGTGTACACTTGTTTTAAAATTGGTTTTAATATTTTCCTCAATGTTTGAGTGGTTATGAAATAAAATGGAAGCAGGAAGTTTGAAGTTTAATCCTATGGAGCTTATGGGGAAAGCTGAATAATTTTTTCTTTATACAAAATAGAGGTCTTTGTGGAGCAGAAGTGGTGTAGGATGACATCTCAAAAAGGAAACACTGCATTATAATTTGTATAGCACACAAGTTGCATCATTGCAATTATTTTAGGTACATTACTTTTATTTGAAAACATTTTTTACTGTGCACTATTTGTGTATGTTAGCATATAAAATCATGTGAGTGGGGGCATGGCTACACCTTTATTACTGAAATTATGTGCACTACCAGCTTTCTTCTCCACTAAAAATTCATCAAACAAGAGAAAAATAGGTCATGTGCATAAAATAATTAGTGACATCAAGACTGTGACAATGACTTCAATCCTGACCAGACTGCCTTAGAGTAGATCATTTCTTTGTCCCTGACTCAGTTAACTGTGGTGGTGGATTGCTTGTTGTTTAGCATAAGTAAATTCTACCTGTAGTAGACATAGTCTTTATGTAATCCTACTGGTGAAATAAAATTTATTGGGATAGATGTGAAATTAATTGTAGAATAAAGATGTTCATTTGTTTGGAATTGAGGAAATAACCAGGAGAGTGCTTTGAATTATCTGTATATTTCATTTTTTCCTTATTGTATCAGAGATCACCACTCCTGACCTTTAGGTTGGTCTACTTATAGAGGCATTTGCCTAAAAGGTGTGGGAGGGTCTCTTGAGTGAGAAATTGGGCATTCACTTGGCAACTTTATTTTGACAATGGACAATAGCTTAATTCTGTATTCAAAAATGCATCCTACAATGTAGACAGTTAACAAAAAGTGAATTATCAAGCCAATTCCCATTGCCCAAGCATTGTGTTTTCTTCCAGTATCAGGCACTTTTGGTAAACATATCATGTTATCTATTTGTATTCTCTTCTTCATGCATAGCAGAAATGTTGCTTCTCCTCTAAAGAGAAACTGAAATGTGATATTATAAATTCCCATGAAGACAGTGGGAGCTAGCATCAAGTGCTTAGGATTATATTCAGATGATAAAAATGTAATGAATGTCTAGAAGAACTTGCTTATTATGGTTGGCCTCAAGTACAGCATCATTTAAATTCAAATAGCACTGCCCTCTGCTGTGAAAAATTGCCCAAAGGGCAAAGAATTGTCTCCGGGGCTATTCATTGATGTGCATTAAACCTTGGTGGAAAACAGATTTCTATTGACAATATAAAAAGGAAAACCAGAGTGTTTTGTGGAAAACTACTCATTTCAATAAACAATTTCCAAGTGATTTCATTAGATAATTGATGCTTTTCAAATATGAATTTATAGAAAATTAGAACAGAAAAACTAATAGTGGCATTCAATAATGCTTTACTATGAGAATAGCCTTGGCTGCCACACTAAAAAATGAACAAATAATTGCTAAAGCCCCATCATCATATTTTATCATTTTATTAGAGGTCAGGGTCTATTAAATTCCCAGTAACCTGATAGAAATGTGAGTTTTGACTTAGTGGTACTGTGAATAACACAAATTTAATATTGGATTTGATTTGATTAACCTAAGGAAGACAGGAAATACATACACATACATACATACTCCACAATTGCTGTTAAGAGGGAAAAATGATGAAAATTGAAGCTCTCAGGAAACTAGAAAACATTGGGAGGGGAAAACAATTTCCATGACTCTATTTCTTAAATTTTGATGAATTATTTACAGCCACATACCTGAATTCTTTGGTAGGCCACATATGTGCCTTTGGGAATGTTAGAGAATAGCACTTGAAGGCATACATGGAATAGTTAAACAACAACCATTTCTTCAATCATTCTTCTTTTTAAAGAGTGTAAGTAATCTTTTGTGTCTGACATGGTATATAATCATGAACATTTTCTGTTACAGTAGTCATCTCTCATAGTTGTGCCTTAAATATTTTAAAAATAAAATGTGAACAGAGGCACCTATTGAGATATTGATAGCATCAAATGAAAGATTTCTTTAAATACGTGAGCATTATTTCAATTTGTTTGCAAGCTAGCCTCAAGATATTTCAAATAAGCCAAATACTTAATTTCCTTGAGGAATGCCCAGAACTGATTTTTCATTAGCTGAGAGAAGAAAGCAATATTGACCAAATTCTGGCTCAATTCAGTTAAGTAGCTATCCCTGATCTCCTCTAAAAGAAAATAATACAAGTTCAAGAAACAAGGTATTGCCATTTATCTTTGATTTGAGAAAAATGGGTAAATTTTCCCAAGTGTTGAGTTACTCTTCTTTAGCTCCTGACCTTTTGTTACCATGTCCCTGTGTGCCTCTGAATTCCAGTAGCATCCACATAAACTAAATTTACTCTGTCTTTTAATATTTTCCCCTAATGCATTTTGAACTATCTACTGTTTAACCATTTCACTTAGATGATTCCTTATTTATTGCCACCCAGGCTTCTGATTTTCCTTTGTGGAATGCTCTGTTTTTTTTTTCACTCCATTAGATGATAAAGAATTCTCTCTCTCTCTGTCTCTCTCTCTCTCTCTCTCTCTCTCTCTCTCTCTCTCTCTCTCTGTTCGGAAGAGCCAGCTCACTCCTACACAATCACATCATCTTTTCCATCAGTTAGCTCCAAAGTAAATTATATTGCATAAAAATAGTCATATAAACTCAGTAACTTGTTCCACTTGATGGGACTAATCTTGTTTAGAATAGAATGTACTGCAAATAATCTTTCCTGAAGAATTTAAGGTAAAATGAGGTACCATAAATACAATGTTTTGATCAACACATAAGATCTAGCTATCTGTTGTAACCTTTTCATTTTTAGGAACATTTTCATATAGAACACCTACAAGTGTGACTGGCCATTCTGGTTCAACATTTTTCATCATATTCCCTAAAAGCAAATTCAACATTTAGTTTTTCTAAGTCACATCAATACTTCAATTTCCTTTTACCTACCTGACTGCCTTCCTTCATTCCTTCCCTCTCTTCCCTCAGTCTTGTCCCTGTCTCTGAAAGAAGAATGCCTGAACAGCAGCATTAACAGCTGTGATGATATGTGCATCTGGAGACTGAGAGCAGATAAGGTGTGGGAGGATTTAAATTTAAATTAAATTAATTATTCACCACTGTTGTTATGTTCAAAAAACAATTTATTTAGTGAGTTCACATTATTAAAACACAAAAAAGAATATTTATATTGAGGAGGTAAGTATTTTCTAGCCTTAGTATTTAGTTTTACTTTTGATTTTTAATGATATTTTAGTACCTCATTTAATATAGAAAATATTGAAAAAAATAAACCAAATTTAATTTCTGAGATGATTTCACTGACCTGAAGAGGTCAAATAGTCATAGTGTTTGAAACTCTGATGCCTAAGTCCCCTGTCTTCTGACAATATCACTATTATAATTCTCTAAATGAAGCAACTAAATTCTGGACAAAAATAACAGATTTGTTCAATTTCTAACCCAAGTTTCTCCACGATATGGGAATTATTTTAAGTAATTTCTCATGTTTTTCATTTAATATTTTCTTGAACAATTTTAGTGGTGAGAGAATCAACCTTCTGAACATTGATAGGTATTCATGACATGGTAGTTGTAGTGGGGACCTTCAATAAATCATAGATCTTAGCGAATTCTGTGGAAAGAACTCAGCAATAAAATAACCTGAATTTTTGTTGCATCTTGATAACTCCTTTGGCACAAAGAAATATGAAGAAAAAGCCTTGATTTAAGTGTGCACCCTTAAGACAATAGCAGAGACTATAAAAAAACTAGCAGTTAAAGAAATATGTTTTGATTAAATGTTCTTTAACTTTCTATTGTTCTAGAAGTTTTCTATCACATTCCCAAAAGCACAAGATCCAATTTAAGGCCTGTCACTCCACCTTTGGTGCACACTTCTTTCCTTAACACAATATTGCACACTATCCATAGACTACAAAATAATGGAATTTATTGTCTTGTTGCTATTGAATATATCCAACTACACAGTTATTATCCACTTACTATATAGGACTGTTTCTTTGGGGACATAATATTAAAACAAAGAAAAGAAAATTATGGTTTTCTTTCAACTTGGTGCTTATAGTTTAAACTTGAGGGTGGGCAACACCTTAAGCCACTGAATAAAGAGGAGGATAATTGAAGCATAACTATTTGGGAGGAAACACATTAATCTTTTTCTTAATATTCTCTTGTCTAAAGAATTAAAAAACCTGGAAGTTATTTGAAAATAATAGAATATTGGTAGAAAGGGAACTCTGAAGACATTCAGTCAAAATTCTTCATTGAGTAAAGTGGACATGAAATCATCAGAGATTTTCCTAAGATACAGCTGAAGTTCAAATGCTTGGCACTCAATCGGGATGTGAGAAAAAAGGACCTTTTGAAATGCACTCTTGTATCAACAAATATTTATTGAGAATTTATTAATGTCAACACATTGAGGGGCTTTGTGCAAAGATGAGACAGTTTCAAAGAACTTTAAGTTCAGATAATTACTTTTGTTCTGTCGACTCAGACACACATTCTTTGACATCTACCTTTAAGAAGGATAATAGGATGGTAAATGACTTAAAACATGCTTACTTCATTGTCTTTGACATTTTATAAAGCAACATTTATTAGACTTCAACAACAAAACAATAACGAAAACACAGTATTCAGTAAGTAATTGCTCTAAACACTTAGTAAAAATAAGCCTTGGCAGAGTTATTTTGTTTCCTTGTTGAAAGATTAGCCAACTCTAGGTTATTGACTCTTTACACTCCAACCAAAAAAATGATAATAGTTATTTAAAGACAAATTTGGTTGCTGTTATTTTTGGGATGTGAGGTTTCCCCAAAAGCTCACATGTGAGACACTGCAATAAGGTTCAGAGAAGAAATTATTGAGTTGTAAGAGTCTTAACCCAGCCAATGGTTTAATCCCCTGAAAGGGATTAACAGAATGGTAACTGAAGTGGTAAGGTGTTGCTGGAGGAAGTGGCATCTGGGGCATGGCTTTGGGGATCTATTTGTATCTGGCTAGTGGGCTTTCTCTCTCTGCTTTCTGATCAACATGAGAGCTGTTTCTCTCTACCACACTCTTCTGCCATGATGTCCTGCCTCACCTGGAGCCCCATGGAATGGAGCCACCCTTTTATGGACTAAAACCTCTGAAACCATTGAGCCATAAAATAAACTTTTCCTGATTTAAAATTGTTCTGGTCATAACTTTTAGTCATAGCAGTGAAACAGCTGACTTTTAGTTGGATAATGTGAAATTTTTTTTTCATTTATTTTTTTTTTTGGAAAAAGAGAGAGAATTATTTTTTAATATTTATTTTTTTTAGTTTTTGGTGGACACAACATCTTTTTTTTAAAGGGAGAGTGAGGGAGAGAGAGAGAGAAAGAGAGAGAATTTTTTAATATTTATTTTTTAGTTATCGGCAGCACAACATCTTTGTTTTGTATGTGGTGCTGACGATTGAACCCGGGCCGCACACATGCCAGGTGAGCACGCTACCACTTGAGCCACATCCCCAGCCCTTCTTTTATTCTTTCAATCAATTGATATTAAACCAGTATCTACTACTTAGGCATTGGCCTAGATGTTGGGATTCAACATGAACAGAACAAACATTTGTGTTTGTTGGGGGCTTAAAATTTTAGTCTTTTTAAACATTTTAAAAGACATAGTTTTGTAGTGTATTATAAAATGATAATTGGCAAAGAATCAATGAATTAAGATGGGAAGTATCAGGAATGGTTGGTGAATAAGAAATCATTCTTCAATTTGATGTTCAGAGTTGGCCTTGAGGTCTTCCAGAGAAATCTCAAAGAAGAGAAAATTTATGTGGAAATTTTTAAAGCGGTACTGGACACTAGTTACATCTGAACAAAGGATGGTACCCAGTTTGAGGAGTAGCATAGAGGCCTATGAGGTTGGATCAGGGTGACCAGGAGCGAGTGAGCAGCAAGGGCTAAGATCATAGAGGTAACCGGTGCCATGTCACAAAAGATCCTTGTGAGGGCTGTGACCTTACCATGAAATGCAGAGCCATTCTGGGTCTTGGGCAGAGTGGAAGACTCTTGACTAACATTTCTACTTAAGTGTTGTTGGTCAAAATTGTATTTATCTGATTATTGAAAATAAAGCTTATAAAAATTCATCTTAAATGATGCATGGAGAATTGAAACTTACATCCAAGTTAACATTGCATTGCTCATTGAACAGTAGATATTTATCAAAATACCCTATATGCTTTAGTAGGGACTTCAATTTAGAAAAGTTTGATGTGAGTTTTAATGTTTTTCAAACACATACTCTAATGTTAGATATCCATATTTCTAAGTAGATCTTATTTGTGTGACGCTCGGTGATATGTGTACCTCTAATGAAAACAGGTGAGATCTGACAAAATCAGACAATGGGTTCCTTGTTAGTGTCACTTTAACACAGGAATCTTGGAAGAGATTGCAAGAATTTACTGTAGGCAATTTTTTCATGTTGCTTTTGTGTTTACTCCAAGAGAAGCTGAAGAAAAATAATCAGATGGAAAGATGCCTTTTGGAAACAGAGGTAAGGACATTGCTAAATTTTTCTTAAGGGATCTATTTGCACAGCTGTTTGTATCATTTCTGCTGAACACTTGTTGGGGAAGTTATTCACACAAAACTAAACCATCACCAGGAGAGCAATCTGACAAAATGAGTCTGTTCTGAGATGTCTACAAATTGTTTTCATTTTGAATTTCCTTTCAAACCAATCTAAGATAACTGGCTATTGTTAGCATGACCATATAATTCAGAAAAAGAAGGAAGCCAGTTCTGGGGAAGAAAATGCATGCGATGTTAGTACATCTTCACTCCAAGATGCATTCCTTAAATGTGGGGCATTGTCCTAGCATGGCTTGTCTAAACGGACTTCCTACTCATTGTCTTCAATACTCTTTCATTCCTTTTTATTGGCACTGTATCCACATAGTAGAGGAATTTATAAGAAAAGATCAGTTTTAATAACTCATTACCCTCCTTCTTTGCCCCTAAAACTCTGGTTCAAAGATGTCTGAATTTAAATTCTGGCTTAGACATGAGCTACCTTGGGGATCTTAAGGAAAATTTTGTTTCTTTTTTACAATGACATTATAAACACTTTAAGAATATTTAAGGATGAATCAGTCCATGCTGGTCTCCTAGCACGGCTCCTAATATACAATAAGTGCTGGGTAAAAGTTAGATATAAGTGTTATCATCAACATCATAAACCATATTAACGCCTCACACCTTTATTAATTTTTGCAAAGCATCTCCTTGTTTTACAATCTCAAATGAGAGATTCTCAAGAATTTGCCTCTGATCATAAGATAAAATAGTTTTTACTTAGACTTGTGATCAGGGTCTTTATTGGCTAGAATGTCCTTATAGCCTAAAGTGACATAGACTTCCATGTATTTTTCCATGAATGTATCCCACAGTTTTTATCCTTGCAATCTGATTTATCTAGGTGGTTCTGTTTACTCTTCCTAAATTGATCCCCTAAAATGTACCTTATGCACCTTGCATAGTCTTATCTCCTTTTCTTTTACTCAATTACTCATACCTCAAATATTATTTTTCTGCTTTTTTTCTCTCTGCAAGCCTGATCCCATTCATCTTTAAGATTTGGTTCTAGATAAATTTCTTCCATGAAGCAGTGATTCCTATTCTTTCTTAATATATAAAGTACCTCTATTGCCTTTCCATTCATTTGTCTCGTATCATAATTGTGGCTATCTGAATTTTTCTTTCTTGGTCATAAATCTCCAGATACTTTGACTGTTCCAAGAAATGAAGGATCGTACTTCTCTTTTTACACTACAGAACCTGGCAGAGAATCAGACCCAAGTTTCGATCAATGTATTGTTCCTAATATACAATGATCCATGTAGTGTGTACATTAAATTTAATCTTGGTAAAGTGAAGAGTGAATTCTTGAAAGCAGTGCAGATATGTGTCAGAATAAAAAGGAAGGACACTAAATCATTCAGGCATTGTTAATGGACGTTCTGGAAAATATGGTTTATGTTTTATTAAAGAGATAGTAATCTTTTTTATGAATGATGGTTTATGTATTATTGCTGCAACTTTATTTGGAACCAGGGAGATCCTGATAGTCTAAAATGATCATGATCTTTGGATAAATGTTGCTGTTATAAATGTTGAAGCTTGTGTGTGTGTGTGTGTGTGTGTGTGTGTGTGTGTGTGTGTAGAGAAAGAGAGAGAGAGAGAGAGAGAGATCTAAAAGTTTCTTCCTTTATTAAGTGCCTTTGAAAACAAATGCATATAAAACAACATACACTCCCTTTAATACTTGGTTGCTGGAAGGGTATTTTGAAATGAAACCTACATTCTCAAAGACATTTGATAAAATGTCTCAAGGAATATATTTTAGAACACTGTTTTTAAAAAGGATACAATCTTCAAAATAACTTCTAGAAAATTATGCATTAAGTATTTTTCTTTTATTTTTCAGAATATCTGAACAAGTTACAATTCCTGTTTATACTTGAGGTCCAAAGGTTTCCTAATTTTAGGGTCTCCCACTTGTTAAATTGCTTAGTAGGAATTAAAGAGCTAATAAATATCAACCCTTGTTATAAAAGGTTCTGACATATTGATTAGACTAGTGTTAGACTATTGTTGGCTAGATCTGGTTCCCTTTGAAAAGATTTATTCTTTAATTTCTTAAACAAAAAATAATAATTGTGATAAGAATAGATTTTCAAACATCTGTAACCTGTCCCAATTTTCTGCAACTCAATAAAAGAATGAAGAAAACCAGTATATTTGTTGAATCACATGTTTGTTCAATACCAACAAAAATAGGAAATAGGAAGTATGGATATCCATTTTGTTATAAAGCTAACATTTTCAGGGAATTGTGCAAATTTAATGGCTTTCAACATAAATCGTTCAAATATATGGTTAATTGGTGTTTACGTTGATGACATATAGCTTATGTCATTTGGCATCAAATAGTTTTGGTTGCCTTTATAATGCTGAAAACTTAAATGGTTATATCAATTAATGTTTTCCTACTATTTAGTATCCTGTTCATGTTCTATTGTTATTTTCATTTAAAATATTTAAAACAAGTGATTGCTATTGTCATTAGGTCATACTCCTCGAAAATTCAATTGGCCATCAACTATTTTTCCCAAAGTATTTTCTCTCTTTAGGCTTTGTCTTGTTTTTATAAAATTATCATGTATCTTGTGGTCCATTGTTGATTAATTTTAAACTCTTAAACATAATACATGTGGACATTATTAAAAATACATACTTAGCTAATATTAAAAAAATTAAATTATCAACTAGTAAATGCTTGGACACAGAAATTTCTCAGCAAGAATTTATCTTCCCTTTAATACTTTTACAGAAGCATGAAAAGTATGAGCAAAAATACTAACCAAATATAAAATATTATTTATAATTTCATGATGGTAAGTAGCCCAAGAGATAATTGTGAAACAAATTGTGCTAATAACATACATTAAAATATTATGCAAACATTTAAAAGAATAAGACAAAATTGTCTACATTAATAAAACGATATATAAATTTTAGAACAGGAAACATTAAGGAACTGGTCTTTTTTTAATTTAATATGTTTAAAAATAATACACATATAAGCTAAGTCATATATACATTAAGCTATCTTGACTATGCCATAGATTATGTCAGAAAGAATCAGCCAAAAATGATTAATTAAAATTTACTATTTTAACCAGTCTATCCAAATTATTCTTGAAGATAGGAGTTAGGGAGCCTGAACTTGGGGGTAGATGGTAATTTCTTCTGTATTATTTGAATATTTGATTTTTGTAATTAAATCATACTAACAATTTACCACTTTTTGCCTTTTTCTAGGTGTAGGAGAAGTTTGATAGAAATGAAAGAAACATCTGCTTCGAAAAAAATGAAAAGGCAGAAATTAGACTCCAAGACTTTTATCCATTGTTGTAAGAATAAAAGGTGAATGCATTAAGAATGCGAATTTGTTGTATTCACCATTCAGAGGAAAGATTATGGTTGGCACTTTTTGACATTTTCATAAGAGGACTGTAAAACTATACAATTTCATAAATTTAAAATGACATTTGAAAGTATATCCTCCTGTGTAATTGTGTGGCTTTGTTGTCCTGCTGACAGTTTTGATTGGCACTTAGTTATTAGTTGTGGAGACATAAAGGATGGTGAATTTTTTTAAAGTAGCTAGGAAAACTGTCATTTTTCCTCTCAGAATGCCTGAGTAGAACATCAAGATCACAAACAATCTTTTTACAATTTCGCTGAGTAAAAGAAGAGGTCTCCACATTACAAAGGCAATTTATTAAAAGTAAGAATGTCACATCTCTATGAGCATAAATTAAAGGGTACTTTGACCAAAATATTCACTTTCTCTTCTGACGGCTAGGGTGTAGCAGCAAAATCTCTTCATTTTAATCATGCTTCTGTATGACCCTCTTCAGCATTCATGCCTATACTTTTAAAGCTGAATATATTACCTTAAAGTTAAGCCAATATCCATATTATATAGAAAAACGGGAACTGTCATTACTTCATGAATCAAAAAGAAAGAACTCAGGAGACAGTCTCCAATGTGAATACAGAAAAGAACCAATTGCTACTTAAGCACATTATGTTAATGATTCTGAATATTCTGGAACATAAATTGAGATACATTTGATACATTTTGGGGAAGCTCTGTAATGTTATTATTTGAAGAATTATATTGATAATTTTCAATTTTTCATCCTAAACTATAACATTATTTACCATTTTACATGCCAAAATTTATGTATTGAGGTCATCTCTAAAAGTTCTTCTGCCTTATTATTATTTTCAGATCCTTGTTAATTTATTTTTTTCAATTCTCCTTTTTGTAAAGGAACTTCAGAAAATTATCATTTGGATCATTGTCAGCATCTTGCCTTTTTTCAAAAGTTATAAAAAATGCCTTGATTATAAATTTTGTGTTATTTTGACAACCTCAGATTTCTACATTTCAAGTTTGCTATTGTATTAAGGAGTTGTGACTTTATATTACTGTTTTTATCTATGATGAATATTTTTACTAACATTTCCTACTGGTATGTCTAAATAATCACCAGGATGATAATTTTTAGGAATCATATGTTTAAACTTGCAGTATTATGAAAACTTTTGGGGGGTAAAATATAAAAAAATTGTGATTTTATTTTCTATTAAGTTAAAATCAGACCTTAGATATATGTAGTTTTTGTTAATCATTCATTGGAAACTGAAAAATATGTTATATTTCATATGAAATAATTCAATACATATTTCAGATCAAAAATTTAAAAAAAAATAAATGAAATTGAAGAGAAGAAAGACAAATGAATTAATAAGGTTCTGTGGCTTTTTTTGAATACTGCTTTGAAGGTCAGATGGTATCTGAAGCTTAGAATAACCTGAGGGCTGGGGATGTGGCTCAAGCGGTAGCACCCTCGCCTTGCATGCGTGCGGCCCGGGTTCGATCCTCAGCACCACATACCAACAAAGATGTTGTGTCCCCCGAGAACTAAAAAATAAAATATTAAAAATTCTCTCTCTCACTCTCTCTAAAAAAAAAAAAACCTGAAATCAATTAGTACGACAGGAAAGTGATGCCAATTTTTAAAACTTTATTTCTTACCTCCTTTATGCCAAAAAGCATGTTGAGAGTCTTCCTTGCCTCATGACAGATGTGAAACTTAGATTAGTAAGCCTTAAGTTGACCTTTTGTTGAAAAATTTCTTTAAGATGTTGTGTTGTACTGAAAAATGTTTTACTTTTTTTAGAGAACCAGAATAATGGAGTTATGACAGAGGAATGGTGCAATGGAAAGAATGCTGTCTTAAAAGGTTTGAATTGTGGCACAGTTGTGCTAAATAACCAGACCTAACTTCAAACATGTTACTGTCCATATCTGAGTCCTTATTTCCACATTCCCAGCCCTCAAATGTTTGTCTCTATAATACCAAGCCTCTCTTTGAGTCAATACAATGATTAGTATGTTGTCACAATAGCTTATGTAGATTCTACAGGTGGTAAACTTAGTTATATGTGTGGACTTATTACTGATATCATTGATTTTGACGAGTGCAGAATTCATTAATTCATCAGAAAGTATTTAATGAGTAATTCCTAAGCTCTAGACTCTGAGCGATGGGGAGGATATGTTGGGTGAAGCATAAGTGGCCATCTAGCACTATTATTCCTCACAATTATAATGAAGAGTGAAACTTCACATGCCACTTTAAAGTCAGAAAGATATATACTAATAAGTTACAATGCTAATTTTGAGTTAATATAGATCACTAAATTATATCCATACACTGATTTATATCTCACAAGACTTTGTCATATTTAAGCATTTCATAATAACCTTTGAGGTGGTTACAAAAGACACACAAACTGCCCTTCTCCCGTGAAGGGTGACATGAAAAGTGGCCAACAGTGAATAGGGTGTGGGCAGAAGTGATTGGCAGCAGGGCCAAGCTGCAGCTCAGGCAGTTCTGCCTCATGGGCCTGTGGCTGTGTTCGAGGTATCTGTGGAGGGGGAAGGCCAATAGAGTATGTGGTTAGTCTCAGCAGGAGAAACACATGAAACAAAGATCTACAGAGAACTGTGTGCTTTTTGAAAAGGTTTTCCTGTTTGGTGACTGAAAACTAGTAGAGATGGCAGGTCTCACCAGGGGATATCAAAAACCCACGTGGGCACAGCTTCCCCCATAAATAGATCTGTGAGTAAGATGAGTAGGTGCATCCGGAATCCATTGTAATATGGAGGTGTCGAACATCTGGTGTCAGACTTGAGTAATGGCAAAGGACACAAGTGAAGCTAGATCTTATAAAGATGACCCAGATCCCCCTCTGCTGCTTCAGCTTTGCCATTTACTCTGCCCCAGCTCCATTTGCCATGTCATTCATGTTTGCACTGGAGCTTCAATTATGGTTATATGGAGATTGGAGAAGGAAAATAGCTGAGCTTGGTTGGTAAAAATGTTACTCAATATTTTTGTTAGGCCAAATACTTAACCTTGTATAGGCTACCGTTGCACTTGAAAAAGAAGGAGCCTTCAAAGAGGCAATGGTGAAGCAAAACTCACTCTAAGAGTGTGTTCATCCACCTTAGTAGGAAAGAGAAGTGCCCCGACCTTAGAATATACAGACATTTTTAAGAAGTAGGAAGTGGCTTGGTTGGATGATCTGGGGTTTATACAAAGAATGGAACATGGGAGACAGAGTTCTTGCTGGAGGTATGTATATAGATCTAGGGGATTGGAAACAAAATGTGTACATTTTTGTGTCATAAGTTGATAGTACCAGAGCAAACCACTATGGAAAAGGCACTAAACAACCAAGAAGATAAAATAACTTAGCTAACTGATGTCAGAGAGCCTGTGTCATTGGCCTGCCCTAGTACTTGCACAAAAGACAGAGATAATAGCCATGGAAGAAAGGAGTAGAACTATGCATAGACCCAAGTGCTTGGGCTCACACTAATCATGGCTGATTGAGCTACTGCCACTCCTACTAAACCTTCAATTGGTCAACAACTTAATATTGCAAAATTCCTGAAGGAAACCAACCATATACTTTGTGGAAAGTTGGCTTTGTTAAATATTTTTTATCCTACAATGGCAATAATTCATTTTTCCAAGAATAAGAATATTTTCTTATATCAGAAAAAAAATTTGTCATTTGTTTTTTTAGGGGGGGAAGGGAGATTGGATAACTTCTTCTCCAACTCCATCCATTTACCTGCAAATGCCATGATTTTATTCTCTTTTATTGCTGAGTAATATTTCATTGTGTGTGTGTGTGTGTGTGTGTGTGTGTGTGTGTGTGTGTGTATATATGACATTTTCTTTATCCATTCATCTATTGAAGGGCATCTAGATTGGTTCCACAGTTTAGCTATTGTGAATTGTGCTGCTATAAACATTGATGTGGCTGTGTCTCTGTAGTATGCTTTTTTTTTTTAAGTCCTTTGGGTATAAACTGAGGACAGGGATAGCTGGGTTAAATGGTGGTTCCATTCACAGATTTCCAAGGAATCTCCATACTGCTTTCCATATTGGCTGCAGCAATTTGCAGTCCCACCAGCAATATATGAGTGTCCTTTTTTCCCCACATCCTCGATAACACTTATTGTGCCATTCTGAGAGGAGTGAGATGAAATCTTAGCGTAGTTTTGATTCGTATTTTCTAATTGCTAGAAATGATGAACAGTTTTTCATATATTTGTTGGCTGATTGTATATCCTCTTCTGAGAAGTGTCTGTTCAGGTCCTTGTCTAATTTGTTGATTGGGTTATTTTTTTCTTTCTTTCTTTCTTTCTTTTTTTTTTTTTTTTGATGCTTAGCTTTTTGAGTTCTTTATATACCCTAGAGATCAATGCTCTATCTGATGTGTGAGGGGTAAAAATTTGGTTCCAAGGTATAGGCTCTCTATTCACCTCACAGATTGTTTCTTTTGCTGAGAAGAAACTTTTTAGTTTGAAATCATCCCAATTATTGATTCTTGGTTTTAATTCTTGCACTATAGGAGTCTTATTAAGGAAGTTGAGGCCTGATCCAACATGATAAAGATTAGGGCCTACTTTTTTTCTATTAGATGCAGATTCTCTGGTTGAATTCCTAGGTCTTTGATCCACCTTGAGTTGAATATTTTGTATGGTGAGAGATAGGGGTTTAATTTAATTTTGTTGCATATGAATTTCAAGTTTTCTCAGCACCATTTGTTGAAGAGGCTATCTTTTCTCCTTAAGGTGACTAACTCATAGTGGGAGTAGGGAGGGGGAGCATGGGAGGAATAGACAAATTCTAGATAGGGCAGAGTTGTGGGAAGAGAAGGGAGGGGGCAGGTGGTTAGCAATGATGGTGGAATGTGATGGACATCATTATCCAAAGTACATGTATGAAGACACAAATTGAAGTGAACATACTTTATATACAACCAGAGATATGAAAAATTGTGCTCAATATGTGTAATATGAATTGTAATGCATTCTACTATCATTTATTTTTAAAAAATCAATACAAAAGAACCAAAAAACCCTGAATATTTTCTGAGCAGGAATTTGCCTTTCCCAACTGTAGGATGTCAACCAGCACTACCAACCGAGGGATTGCTGAGTAATCTGCCAGAAGAATATTTTACTTAATATGTCAGATTAAGACACATATTTTACAACCCAATAAGTATAGAAGCAGGCACATGACTATGGAAACCACTGGCTTAATTACATAGGACAACACCCAGAAGCTCCAGCCTGATAGAGCAATGAGCTGAGCTGGCAAAGGTAAATTGAGGCAAGAAGATTGAGGACTCATCTTTCAGGATGCAATATACACACAGATCAGGAATTGACAAGCTTTTGTTTCTACAGTGAACCACATAGTATTTTAGGTTTGCAGATCATGTGGTCTCTGTTACAACTATTCAACATGGCCATTATGATGTGAAAGTAGTCTTCAACAATATGTAGGCGAGTGATCATGGCTGTGCTCCAACAAAGCATCACTTATATAATTGGCAACAGGATAGATTTGGCTTAAGGGTTACAGTTTTTCAAACTTTACTGAGTCAATGTCCTTTATAAGGGTCATGTCCCCATCAGGTAGAATATATGTGTTCAAGCATCAAGGGTATAAAGCATTGTTAGTCCCATTTATTATCCCTCATTTGGGGTTTTTACTTGTACATTTTTATTATCAAACCAATTTGTGATTTCTGGGAAATGTGTGCTTTCTGTCTATATAGCTCTAGGTTTTAGCCCATTCAAAATACTCAAAGTGAGGGAGGAGGGCATTTCTACCAAGGGACACAGCAAGAGTCCTATTGCATATAAGCTGTGACTATTTCCTGGGCACTTTGTTGGACTCCTTGAACTAAAGAATGAGCATGCAAGAAGATTCATTGTCCTGGCAGATGACTATCTTTGGTAATCAGTGGGAAATAAGCTGTTCTCATTCAATTAGGACAAAAAGTTGTATGTTTGGTTTCCAGGAGGATCACCTGCAATGTTCCTGGAATCTCATGCTGCATTTTAGCCATCAGTGGACAATAGCCACAATCTGGTAGGATCATGGTGACCACAAACATTATGATGAGCACAGGTACTTGCCAACATTGAGGGGGATCTACAGAGTAGAGGATGGAGATAATGAATATTAATTACATTAATTATAGTCCTAAAATCAGCAACAGTGGTATAGGTTTTATTCATACCATTTATCTTCTGTAGGTCTGACCCAGTCAAAATCCAGCATAACTATAACCCTGGTGTCTCCAAATAAGAACATACAGGAAGTAACAGATCTGAGTAGTGCAAAGGATATGCTAGGGTGGAAGCTGTTATGTGTTGTCTGGACCCTTCTTTTCAATGGAGGTATTTATTCTCAAAGCTTCTAAAAGTGCAACCAACTGAAAAACTCAGTTCTTTTTGTAAAGAGAAACTCTTGTTTCTTTCTGTAGATGTCTTTGGCTGAGAAGAGGTGCCCAGATCAAGATCACATCCCCTTCCAGTGAGAAGTTTGCACTCAATAGCTGGTCATGCAAGAGTGTAAATAAGGTCTATCATCCTCACCACAATGTAAAGCAACTGTGAGTGTGTTTTGGTAGTTGGCTGAGGCCTCTGCTGAAACCTTACACAGCTCAGCTTTCTTCTTTGTCCAACACTGCTTCTGTTCCTTCCCTCCACTGTTTCCTCCTCTACACAAGTGTTGATGCCAAGGGTTCCCCTTAAATTCCCTGCCTGGTCATCTTCAATCATAAAATCCTATTCACCAGGAGTCCTCTCAGCAACAGGGAATGAAACATTTATAGCCAAATGATTTCAAGCAATGTCATCAAAGCCCCCCAAATTATTTGATTCAAATATTAGAAAGAAATGTCAAGTGTCCAGGGACCTCTCTCTTGAATCCTCTCGTCCCATCTAGTCTCCTCCTTCTCCTCCTCCTCCTCCTTTTCCTCCTCCTCCTCCTCCTCCTCCTCTTTTTCAGTAGAATGCAATGGGGTCAAACCCCTTATTAACATTGCTCCGCCTGTTACTACTAGTTATGATTTAATAAGCCCAATCTCTGTTCATATCTGGCACTGTGGAAATGGAGAGTTCTTCTGGATCCTGGGTTGCATCCTTATAACTCCATTGATGGCTCCTATTGTCCTGACTACACTGAGGTTTAAAGTCCCTCCAAGTTGGGAAAATGGATAAGGGATACATAGGGTCCCTCTGAATTCTTTTTCTTTTCTTTTTTTTTTAAACAACTGCATGTGAATCTACAATTGTTTCACAATAGAATGTTTAATTTAAAATTTACTATAAAATAGGTTTTTCTGACCCTCCTCCCCACTCCCCAACAGGATAATGTACATCTTTTGGGAAATGTGTTCTGTGCTAAATGCTTAGGGTCCATCATGGCTGATTTTAGACCAAAGACTTTAGGCTTTTTTTTGAATGATTTAATTATTGGCCAGTTTTCCCTTGAGAAGAATCAGGAGCCTTTTCTGCAAGAAAACTAAATTTAGATAATCAATTGCTTTTGTCATGCTTCTAAAGCTTTCATATGTAATCATGAAAAATGAGGTATATCATGTCAATGAGAGAAGTTATGAAAGTTCTTATGTTCATCCATTTTTGTGTGATTTTATTTTATTTTTTATTGGTTCCTTTTAGTAATATATGACAGTAGAATCCATTTTAATATAATTAATTATACAATCATGGAATTTCCTGCCTACTTCAGCATTCTCTATGCTAGTCTGTGGATAAGACCTGCTTTGAAAACATATAGTGCTTTTGGAGGTAGCACTATTTTAAAATATTCTATAGACTGTTCTTAGACTTACTTGAGATCATATTTTGAAAACAGGAAATATCATACCAAATGAAACTGAAAATTGATGAAAACAAACTTATGAAGAATATACTCACATAAAATTCCAAAATATGGAGTAGTGATCAATCCTCATAGTCTCACATCAGGTTTGAGCCACCTAAATCTTAAAGTCTAGATTTGTGTCACATGGAGCCTATGTTCAGACAGGAACCAAGCAGGGCCCATCAGTGCCTTGTGTTAGTGCAACCTTGATGTGACCCTGAGCTAATGTGACCTCCTCGTACTGATGCAGGTAAGGGGTACAGAGGAAGATGTCAGAACAGACTGGTAGCAAGGCACACTTTCTAAGAAGAGGACATCCTTTGAGGACTCACACTGTTCCAAGATATTGAAACCCCTTTCAAGATCAGTACTGAGGTTTATGGTTTGCATTTACAATCTGGTTAAGCCACTGGAGCTCCAGGTGCTGGGAAAACTGACACTTATTTGGAGGTTGCTTTACTATCTCCCCCCTAATCACAGCAGGAAGAATCAGCAGGTTCAAAGATTTTGCTCATGAATTTCTCCCTCTGAAAGGGCACTGAGAGTAAAGACCACTCTCCAGCATTTTCCACTTGTCTGTATTCATAAACTGTGTAATGCATTCCTTTGTAGTTTTGATAAAATATTCTTTAATGAAAGGCCCAGACTTCTCCTTTCATGCTTTTCATTTTCTAAATTCTCCCACTGTGGATTTTCATTGTGAACAAGGCAGGGGAAACCTACCAGGGGAAATCATTCATTTATGAGAAAAACTGAATTTTATTATGGTTGGTAAATTAAATAGCAGGTTTCTTTAAAAGGGGAGCTAAATAGTTAAATAAATCTCAGTGATATTATTTGTACTGCTTTTCTCACATTGACAAAATGTTGAGTCATGGGGACACATATATACCATTTCCAGTATAAGGTCTTGGATAATCTCTTTGATGCCATTTCTTCTTTTTACTTCCCTTCAAAAATAATGTTATTTTCTCAAGCTGTTGGGCTGTGACACTACCAATTTCTTGAAATGGTGGGAACATGATCTTACAATTCAATATACTCAAAAGGTTGGGCAGAGCTTAATAGCCTGAGAAGACAGTATCAGCAAATTGTGTTCTGCCATCTGCACCAGTCATGAAGATTACAGGCTCTCAGATTAGCATTTACCTAAGAGACAGAAGAAAGGAATTATGAAGACATTTAATACATTCCACATCTCCTGATTATTAACTTTCTCTATTTTAAGAAATGATAGGTAGAAACGTGTTTCAAGGCTACATGTACCTCTGGCATGTGATAAGAGAGCTGAGCAATTTCCTGATTGGAGCAGGGTTCATTTAACCAAACAGGAATTTTGCTTATGACCAGGGTGAAAAATACAAAGCAATTATTCTGTTTTTTTTTTATTTCATTTATTTTATTGGTGATGTTTCTTTTAACCTATTCAAAGTAGAATAGAAAGAAAACATATACGGAGAAGTAGGCAAAACTTAAGAATATATTTACTGTGGGCAAGGACTGGTTACTTGCACCTTTTAAGCTATATAAAAGACTATGCAATAATTGTGGTCATCTGAGTCTGCCATATATATACAATCACAATCTAATATAAGCTTGTGGACCCATTGAAATGAAAAAATTATGAACTATGGTACATGACTATTTTAGAAATAAGATGTGATTCTAAAATGATGAGACACTGATGGATTTTATTCTATGTCCCGGATAACAGTCCTGCTTGCAAATTATTATTTAGCAAATTGACAACATGGTTTAAATAAGTGCATGGCTTCCAAATTGTCTGTATTTTATGCAACATCAACCATAGTTTTTTTTATCAAATACATTTAATCTCCTTATAAAAGCTCAGAATTATAGAATGAGTGCATTTTCACTTGCCTTTGTTTATTAAGGTACCCGCATCCAAGTTCATGACTTGCATTGAAAGAAATTCCAATGAATTTTTGGTAAGCTTATCTTTAGTCTTATTATCTATTTATGTCGTTTCTTCTTCTTCACATGTTCTTTTTATCTATTTCTATCCTACTGCAGTGTATAAATTTTACAAATTGTTTCAAATCTATTTGGAAAAAGCTGGATTTACATACACACATTCTTCTAAACTTTGATATATTTTTTGTAAGCACACCTCATAAGAATTTATTGAAAGTTCTATATTTTTTTAACCAAATAACTTGCAGAAGTGAAAGATCAGTGGAAGTGTAAAGAAAGTTATGCATTCCATCAAACCTGACTTAATGCTAGATAGACTATAATTCCTTTGGACTTTATAACAGATTTACTAAAAATCTAGTATAATAATAAACAACAAACATTGATGTGCTGGATTCTAGAGAGTAGCAGTTAAAAAACTAGATATATTCCTTAATTTTCTGGTACATGAGAGGGTCTTGCAAGTCATAGATGTATTCCATATACCTCATGGGTAAGACGTGATTTAAAAGATCTGTCTCTCAGGCTGGGATTATGGCTCAGCAGCAGAGCACTTGCCTAGCACCTTTGAGGCCCTGGGTTCAATCCTCTGAACCACATAAAAATAAATAAATAAAATAAAGATATTGTGTCCAACTAAAAACTAAATATTAAAATAAAACAAACAAACAAAAAAGATCTGTCTCTCACACACACATACACTTTCACTTTCCCTTCCCCAAGCTCCCTCCTTCGACACCTCCTCAACTTTAATTAAGAGTACAACCTGTTAATGACCAATTTGCATAAAGGTAGTGCTTAGCTTCTTTGAGCTTTTAGGAACTATTTGATTTTAGCACTTGAAATAGTGAAGTGACTTGGTGCCCATGGCAATGTGTGGTGATGATGCTGTACTTCTAAGTTATATCTTTCCATAAGTTGCTTTGAAATTCAGAAAATGGATCTAAATCTAAATTTAAATCAGTAGTCAAGGCCCATTTTGATCTTACTTAGGGAGGTAGTATTACAAACTGACTGCATTAACCACTACTCCTCTCATCAGGTTAAGTTCTATGCAAAACACTTCTCAAAGTTGGCACAGCTACTATGCTACTTGAATCTTAGGTGTTACATATGATGGCACAAGAATTGACTCTCCTTCACTTTCTATTTTCCTCATAAGGGCTAAATGCATGGACTTTGGACCTAGATCTGAAGTCATTATTTAACTCATTATAAAATCTCTTTGTTGTTCAGTTTATTTGTAGTAAATGGGGATAATTACACTTAGAAACTAGTTTTTAAAATTATACATAATTAACTTACTTAGCTCAGTAGGCCATCAATAAATATTAACTAAAACTAATATTAATAGCACTCATAAGAATACAAGTAGTAATAGAAATAATAATGATACTTATAATTATTCATGAAACAGTTTAGGATTACATATTACATATTAAAATGCAAATATTAAACACTATTTCTCATATATAAATGTAATCAATCTTGAAGTTTCATAAGGCATATTCAGTAGTTTACTTTATGAGGCTAGTCAGTGTATGAGGCACATGAGCATAGCGGGGTGAGAAGAACAGGGAGCTGACACATGTCTAAGTACCTGGGGCAACTTTAACTCTCCATTTTCCTATCCTGACAGTATCTCTACTTTCCCTTCTCTAATATCCTATATATCCTTTACACTTCCACTGATCTTTCAATTCTGCAAGTTATTTGGTTAAAAAAATATAGAACTTTCAATAAATTCTTATGAGATATGCTTACAAAAGAATACATCAAAGTTTAGAAGAATGTGTGTATGTAAATCCAGTTTTTTTCCAAATAGATTTGAAACAATTTGTAAAATTTATACACTGCAGTAGGATAGAAATAGATAAAAAGAACATGTGAAGAAGAAGAAACGACATGAACAGATAATAAGACTAAAGATAAGCTTACCAAAAATTCATTGGAATTTCTTTCAATGCAAGTCATGAACTTGGATGCAGGCACCTTAATAAACAAAGCCAAGTGGAAATGCAAGAAAAAGGGGTTTGGGAAACAGAAGTGGATAGTGTGGGAGTGCAAATGCTCAGCCATATCTCTTTTAGTTCTTTTTCTGGATGAATAAGAAGATAAACACATCTCTCCTTGATTTAATCTGGTTCATATGACCAACACTTATCAAAGTCTGGTAGCAGAAGTGGTCTTTGTCACTTATAGGCCATAACACTGAATTGCTAAGGGAGATTTTCAACATTCTCTTCCTTGTTTTGTAATAAGGAGGGCCAGTGGTCCAAATGTTTCATCCAAAAAATGGTGGACCACCTCACTGCAAGTAGTAGGAGATCATCCTGGGCCTGTAGCTGACTCTGTGTGAATGAGAAAATAATTTTTATTGTATAAAACCATACCTAAAATATCTTGATTATTATAGTGCATAGAAATTATTTTGATTCTTTCTCTCACTCTGTTTCTTATTATTATCATTATTGGTATTTTCTGTGTAAAGAAAAAGGACATAAAAGAGAAATAATTAATAAAAAGGAGCTCAGTTTTTCATTCTATTAAGATGATGAGAAATGGACAAAAAAAAATGTTCTGAAAGCATACAGGCTAGATACCTCATAACCTTCTCTTTCCAAATAAATTCAAGGTTTTCCATAAAGCATGCTTTTGTAAAAGTAATCATAGAGTTACAGTCTTGTGTCTGCTATAGACAACTTAGTGTCTATTTGACCTACATCCAGCAGGAGAAATCCTGAAGGACATGAAGAACAAGAAGATCTCGCACCTACAGTAAACTAGGAAATTCACAAATAAAAGAGCATACTAAAGCATGGAGTTAAAACCCTTCTGCAGTTTGAAAGTAGGGGTCCCCTAGTTCAGAGTTCAAATATATTTCCCCTGCTTTGTTGCACAAATTATCTGTTAGAGCTTCCAGTTTCTTTCTGTTCTAAAATTTAGAAGTCTGAAAAAAATCCCTAAAGAAAATCTGAGATAAATCCCATATAGTATATTTAGAAAGACCTCAATCTAAAAAGTCCCTCTAATTATGAAAATTTGTGACATTCTTTGAAGCTCAGAAAGATAAAATACAAAAGGACTGTTATGGTTTGGATCTTAAATGTCCCTCAAAGGCCCATCTGCTAAAGGCTTGGTGACCAGTCTGTGGTACTATTGGTAAGTGGTGAAACCCTTAGGAAGTGGAGCCTAGAAGGTGGGAGTTAGGTCACTGGGCATGTACCTGTGAAGGGAATATAGGGACCCTGGTCTTTTTCTCTCTGACTTTTGTTTTACTGCAACCATGTAGAAAACAGTTTTCCTCCACATGAGCTTCTACCACAATGTGTTATCTTACCACAACCTCAAAGCAATGGAAGCAACAGGTCATGTACCAAAACCTTTGAAACCGTGAGTCAAAATAAATCTTTCTTCTTTTAAGTTGACTCACCTCAGATATTTGTCACAGTGATGGAAAACTCACCAACACAGAGCAGAAACACTGGGAAAGAAAGGAAACAAGTCTTAGTGACCACTGGACAACATTGTATTTATGTCACTTTAATAGTAGGGTAGCAGTTAGTTTTGTCTATTTGCACAGAAAATTTTCACAAACATTAAAAGAAAGTTTTTGCAATAACTACCACTTTAGTCGCAACTACAACAGAACACTAAACTAGACTTTTCAATCTTATCTAACAGATGCAGAGAAGTTACTTATTGTAGATTTCCTCCTATCTCCAGAAGGGTATAAATATTTTCTTTTAAAAAAATTAATTTTTTGTTCAAAAATTGTATTTATTTATCTATTTTTTTCATTTTGTTCTTTTAAGTTATACATGACAGTAGAAGGTATTTTTAAATTTTTTTTAGTTGTTGATGGATCTTTATTTATATGTGGTGCTGAGACTCAAACCCAGTGCCTCACACCTGCTAGGCAATTGCTCCACCCCCACTGAGCCACATCTCCAGCCCTAGAATGTATTTTGACATAACATATATATGTGGAGTTACATTGGTCATGTATTGATATATGAACATAGAAAAGTTATGTTCAATTAATTCTATTGTCTTTATAAATATTTTATTTTTTAAACCTGAGCTAATATGAAAAATTTATACCATATGACTTTAGAACTAGGTACTACAATCCTATGAAGAGTATGTCCTTTGGACCAAGCTCAAAGGTCCAATAATTCAAATTAGCTTTAACTACAACTCTCAACTTTCTTTCAACCATCACATATTCCCATGATTCCATAACTCCTGATAATTTCTGAATTCTATTCTAGTTCTGGATCATATCAATGACAGGACTTAATCTCATAGAGAGGACCAATTAATGCTTTCACCTCTAAAGATTTTTGTAACTATGTGGCAAAGGAGATTGTGTAACTGGCAAAATGAGTAGAGACAAGTTATACACTATAGAGCTATTTTCAATAGTAAAACAGCAGTGTGGTGTATGTGATGTATGTGTGTGTATGCCTAAGTGTGCATGTGTAATCCTAAATTGTTGGTGACTTACTCATGAGGTTGTTCATAAACTCATGAAAATAGTCCAGGAAAGAAGGATGCCTGAATTAACAAAATGGAAACACAACTAAAGTAATTACCTTTGAAGAAGGGGAGAAATTTTAATGTCCGTATCATTTTTTACACACCAAGGTTGGTTGAAATCCTCATAAGTGATGATGAAAATGTAGATATCCACGGGACCAAACAAAATCATCCTGGTACAGAGTGGTCTATGGATGCCCAGCAAGAGCATCAGGACTGCAGCTGCTCACCCTTGCTGCTGCCTGATATCATCTCCATGTACTGCTTTGAGATGTTTCTTGTTTCCTGTCAACCATCATGAGTTTTGAAAGACCTAGACAGGAAAAAACATTGGTGATCCTTGAGAGAGAACCTCTCAAGGAAAGTTGCTCACTCCTGGTAGACAGGAATCAGAAAAAATAAAAGAGAGAGAAGGTGAGGTCAGGGTCCCAATATCCTCTTTAAGGGCATGCCCCCAATGACCATACTTCCTCCAACTAGGCCCCACCATTGGTTGGGGACTAAGCTTTCAACATGTGGGTTTTGGGGAGATCTTTAAGATCCAAACCATAACAAAGAATATCTGAGAAATGTCAGATGACCCACAATCTACAAAAAGTCTTTGCAGTTTTCTTTTTTAATCTGAGAGTCTGTCACTACTTTCCTATCTGCAGAATAAGCCTAGAACTCTTAGTAGCAGCTTGACATATATTTTTGAGAGTTTCAAGTGGCTCCTCTGTGTTGTATTCTTTGTTAACGCACAAAAAAAATATCTGTGGCATTGTTTCAGGATATAGCTCAAGACCATGGAATTGACACACAAAAATTGACCATTATGACCATAAAATCTCAGTTTACTCCTGAGATTTTTGTAAAACACTCTACTTTTTGATGTTACCATTGCTCAAAGCACCTAACCTGTTACTATCATTGAGACCCTCCCTCTAGAGACTTCTTTGACATAACTTCCTAAGGGTCTCAAATCCTATTTAAGTAACCCCCTGACATAGAGTCATGTGTTCACATAAGTTGTTATAATCACAGGAGGTCAAAGTGTTATATTTTGCAGCTGAATTTCAAAATGAGCTGGCTAATTTTATGGTCAGCAATAAAACTAGAGGTTATGAGAGCTAAAATAAAAAAGCTAATCAGATCTCATGTTTCAGGACATAAACTTGTCACCATGAGCATTAACAAGATTTTTTTTCCTCCTTAGATGGCAATGCAGTATTTTGTAGCAGATTTTCACTTTTTAGGAATCTGTGCCATATGCTTGTTCCTGGACAAATTTAAGTCAGCATTCACTTATTAGGTACAACTGTGTGCAGAGCACCATACTAGGCAAGATTTTCACAGGGCACTTGCAAAGTAGCATCAGACATAATATAATTACAAAGGGGGATATGTACAGCAAAAGCCTATATCCAGGGATGCTCTAGGGCATCTAGAAACACAGAATTCCTGGGGTTTTAGTTGCAAAAAGGCACAAAGTATTCCTCAAGGCTCCATAAAGTGGGTACTATAACCTGGAGTTAGATTTTTTCAAATATTAATATTCTTATACAAAGCTAAAATAAAAAGTTTCCATACAACTCTGGTGAAGGTTTCCTGTGATAGCCCTACAGATCAGGGAATATCTACAGGACCAGACCAAAATTGAGAGCAGGATGTTAGAAAAGCCCAGTTTGCCTTAGCATGTTATAGGATTCTTATACTTTAAAAGAAATTCATTTAGTGACTTTAAATCTAAAACAGCAAATATTCCCTTAGAGTGTGTGTGTGTGTGTGTGTGTGTGTGTGTGTGTTTAATCCATAATCTCTGAAAAGCAAGTCCTTCTCTATGAATGTCAGAGTAGAGAGGCAGGTGATGCCAGGGAACTCAAGGGACTGGGAGAAAAGGAGAAAAAAAAAAGTGTCGGCAAGATTGAACACTAGATGCTAAGGGGGAGTCCATTCAGACATCAGGAATCCAGAGTTCATTCTCTGATAATTGGATGGACAAAGAGGCTTATGGACTATTCCGTTTTCAACATGGCAGTAAAACAACTGGTAGAACAGAAGCCCATATAGACTGGAGCAGGAGTGTGAGACTAGGAAGTCCACAGAGACCAGGTAGGGACCAGGTAGGGGGCTTCCTGCAGCTAACATCACCTAAACCTCACCTATAAACAGAAAACTATTATAGATAGCCGAAGAAATAGGTGACATACAATACAGGAGCAAAGAATAGACTGTGAACTTTCAAAAAACAGGCAATTAATTCTGAATGGAAGGGCAAAGGGAAGTTTTTCAGGCAAGTTGGTGTTTGTACAGAGATTCGGAGAATAAATAGAAATTCAGTTGATAGAGGAAGCATTACTATGTGGGGCTTCATATAAGAAGATAGCACAAACAACAAAAGGGAATAGGCTAACTGTCCTGTTGTTCAGCAGAGGATTGACACTACAGTGAAATTGAACTATGGCCCCTTTGTTGGAGAAGATGAGACTAGAAACTTAATCTCAAATTTGTAATTTCTTCAGTAGACAACAGGAAGTCTTTAAACAGAGAATGGTGGAGATCTGAAGTTTCTTAAGGACATAGGTCCTTAAGCACTGCAAAGGTTGGCGCTTTTTAAGAGACCAGAAGCAGAACACTCCCTGTAGCTAGAAAATGATTCAATCTCTTATTGTTTAATGAAAGAAGCAACTCATCACCAGGTTTAGGGTTACACATTCACTTACTCTAGGAAACCTTAGTGATCCTTAGGTCTGGAGCCTGGTTAAATTGTAATTTATCAATGTGTTATTTATCAGTATCTATCTTAGACTAGGTATTCCATGAAAATACTTTAAGTCCACCCTCTTCACCATTACTTAAGTCCACCTTCTTTACCTTCTATTTTTCTCATGCTTAGCTTCTATTTTATTCTTTTTAAAAATATTTTTAAATTGTATATTGACAAATTACCTTTACTTATTTATCTTTATGTGGTGCTGAGGATGGAACCCAGGGCCCCACCCATGCTCTACCATTGAGCCACAACCCAGCCCCCTAGTTTATTCTTATTGGTAAAGACATCTGTGAATACTTTCAAGAAATCAATCAGGAGACAGGAGCATAAGAATAATGACAATGAGAATGAAAAAAAACCATGAGAAACACATGAGAAATAGAATTCAAAGATTTGGAGACCAGTGAGATGTGGAAGGGAGAGATGGAGGTGGTATGTGTCACCAGGTGTCTGCTAAGTAAAGTTACTACGATTACCCAGTGAGAGTTTGTTTTCCTCTCACATAGAATTTCTTCCCTCTTCCAAAAAGGTTTTTGTTGAGGTGTTTGGAGTTCTATAAATGAGGGAATGATCTCCCAATATGTATATGTGCTAGGCAGATGGATGGGAAGGTATAAATAATACCCTAGCATGCCAATTAATACTCTTCTTGGTAATGATTCCTTAACATCCCACAATTCTGATGGAAAGAGAAAACAGAATTAAGGAAGTTTAGAAGTGGTAGTGTAGACAGATGGCAGTCAAGAATAATTGACACTAGACCTTTCTCTGTATTCAAGTAGTTTATCTAAGGGAGGTGGAACTCTTTCATTGAATAATTTCCTAGCTAAAGGTTAAAGTGTAAGGAAGTCCATAATATTAGCACTGTAGTGACAACTAACCCACAGATTTTCATTCTATAAAACATGGGAGTGGCTAAACTATATCCGGTTCCATGAGGTACATTATGGTACCTGGGCTGGAAGTTAATTCTTTCATACAATGATACCTGTTTTGGAGGAGATGCATTAAGTGGATTGTTATGATGAAATACATTTAAATATGTTTATTGTAATAAAAATCCATTATTTCAAGAAAGAAGCAAAACAAAATTCTGTCTTATTTTTTAAAAAAGTTAATTTTCATAGAAAAAACATCTGCCTAATTCTGTAGCCAAATATCAAAATGAAAAAAAAGAAAATTCTCAGAACTGTGATTCAAAACTTGAAATAATTGAACTCTTAATTTAGAATAAAATTATTATAACTGGTTATATTTTTCTGCACATTAATCTAACAGAATTTTGTATTTGGATGATTTTGTCTTGTGTACCCAAGCACTTGGCGAGTTAGCCATTGAATGTGCACCTGCTTCTCGGATTGGCAAGGCAACAATTTACTGTGAAGAATCAGTTGTTTTGAATGGCTAATTGGTTACAGGTGCAATGAATTAACCATCTGCCATAGAGACCAACTCAACTAAGAGGGAAGGAAAATCCCTTTCTTTTCTGTCACTTTGGGAGTACATAGATACTAGAATTCAATAAAATGCAATTCTAACTTGGAACTTCTGGATTGTGTGGTAGGTGGGGTTAGGCAATAAGAAGGAAAAGAAAAAAATAAGCTCAGTAACTAATCAAAAGAAAGTAATAGAGTCATATTTGAGACTCTGGTTTATTAAACTCTAGCATTATTTTAATTATATTTTAAGTAAATTTCCAAACATCTCAAAGTAGACAAAAATATTTGGCATATATGTAGAAGGGAAGAGTGCAACCCCCCAGGTGGATTTATGCAAGTGCATTTGATATAGTCCAGTTTTAGGTTTGTATTGTCTGGATGTTCTTTCTTAATTTAAATGTAATTTTCCAAGTTTTCTGGATTCTGACAATCACTTGATTTGTCACAATACTAAAATTAAAACTTTTATTTAATTAGATAATTTTCTGATTGTTTAGTTGAGATAAATAATAACATTTCTCAATGGGCAATAGTGGTTTTTTTTTTGTTTGTTTTTGTTCTCTTTGGTCATAATCCCTTGACTCTAAAAACAGACAACAAATCACTTGGGTGATGGGGACATAGCTAAGTGGTGGAGTGCTTGCTTCCCATGACCAGGGATCTGGGTTCAATTTCCGGTACCACACAATATTCTTTGTGAACTAGGATGTGGCAACACACATTGAATGATTAGTTAGAAAATAACATGCAGTTAATTTGATCCAACTGTACTTCTTTGCCTTCAGGTAAGGATGAAATTTTTATTCCACATACCTAAATGAATTCATGTTTGACATGTTGTTTAGTTTACTATTCACAATTTTTAATAAACTCTAAATATTTATTTAGGACTTCAGGTTAACTTAACATGTCAATCTTCAAATGCAAGAAACAGCACTTCACTCATTTTCTGAGATTCACAGAACCCTGTGATCTGTTCTAATAAGGAGTTTTTCTATAACCCCCTCCGCCCACAATGTTTATCTTAAGAAGTTAGTAAAATGAAATGTAGTTTTCCTTCAGAAGTGGTTGGGAACCTTTCAAAGCACTCAGAAATATAATTTCCCTTCCAGTTGGTTTTGTAAAATATTCCAAATTTCAGTTGAATGAGATAAACAAATTAATGTTGTTCTTTCTATTATTTTCAGGAAAACACAATAATTCATATTATGTGGTTACCCTGATAAAACCATATGACTCTTGCCATTACGGATAACATTCAAAGCAGCTAAGTAGGGAGGACTATTTTCTATAATATTTTAGATATTAAGAGTATATGAGAATGAGTAGGAATTCTAAGTATTATTTCCTGTTTTCCAATTGTGCTTCTTTTCTTTTATAAAATACCCTCTAATACAAACAGAATTTTTTTGATTGGATGCTATTTTCAAAGTCCTAGTTAAGGATTAAGTTTTGTGTTTTTAACCTTCCTATCACATAACACTCAGGTTTTCACAGATAAGATAGCATATAATTATCAAAATGTGATCAAAGGAGAAATCTTTGAGTAGGATGCCTTCCAATCAAAGCTTATTTTTGACATTTGAGAAAAGAACTAAATTTCTGAATTTTTTGTTCTCTTTGACTATATGTTTTATTGAAATGAAAATGTATATAAAAAACAAAATGTTTCATACAAAAACTCACTCATTTCAAACACCATTCAATAAAACAATACTCCATCAGATAAAACTTAGTATCAGAGTTTCTTTAGATCATTATAATCAGAATTTTTTTAAATCTAATAAATATCTCTCTATATAATTAGAAGCATTAATTTGCTCTATAGGATTAATGTTCCCTCATGCATATATGCATGCCTTTTAAAATCCATTCATAGCAAAAGTTATCAAATAGTAATATTCTTTCCTATTTGTACTTAGGTCAAAGTAAAAGTTAATATTGGTTTTCTCTTAACAAAGTGAGGACCATTCATAAAATATCTCCTCTCTATTCTCTTTATTCATTCCTCCTTTAGAGATAATCACTTTTCAGTATTAATTGGTGTTGAGGAAAATCTGTATTGCAGAAGTTATATTTACATAAGTTATTCATCATAGAACTGTGAATTGTGTATTTTATCTGAAATATGAGTGCTATCTTCAGATTTGGAGGCCATTTGCGAAATCTTTATCTAAACCATTAACTTTTTCAAATAATTTTGCAAAAAAAAAATCATCAGGACTCTTTCAAATTAAAAGCTGTGATACAATAGAAAAACAATACTGGGGCAGTTCAGGCAGGGATAAAGGGCTCAGATCTACCTTTTGTGCTTCCTTGTAGTGCTCTGGATAAGAGTATAGGAACTTCTAGTCTTTTCAACCACATATTTTTCCTACAAGGAAACTGAGGCAGAGAAAAACCATGTAACTCTTCTAAAGGCAACTAGTTTCATTAACCAAATCAGAAGGAAAACTAAGCTTTCTTGCACTCTAATCTAACCTAATCTAGTGTATTTTTTCCACTGTCAATATTTGAATTTAGGGCATGGGGTTTTGGCTCAGAGGTAGAGCATTTGTTTAGCGTGTTCGAGGCACTAGGTTTGATCCTCAGCACCACATAAAAATAAATAAATAAATATCCAACTACAACTAAGATATATATATATATATATATATATATATATATATATATGAATTTAATATACACAAATAATGCAAATGAATATATAATATTCTTGTAACCATCCATGCAGTTACATTTTATTTGTTCCTAATTTTATTGCATCAATAATAAATGTACATAGTGGAAAAAGAGTTTTAAAAGTAGAAGTCATTTTTAACCCTATCACTAACAGACAACCTTGGCAAGAACTCTTGATTTATGTACTTTTTGTACCTTATATTATTCTGACTGTAAATAAATGTGTGTCATCTCTTACATAAAAATTGAATTTAAGTATCTGAATCATCTACATGACTTCTTTTTATTGGATAAACTGCTCTGGATTACTTATTACTTAATTGTACTGGACCTTTCTAGATGAAGATACTGTTCCAAACCCTTCCTGGCTGCCCACTTCTCTGAACTGAAGATAATCTTAAATCCCAGTACATAGGGCTTTCAATCTCTTAGACAGTTGATTATGCCAAATGTTTAGCACAGGACCACTAGCAGGCTCCAGGCTATGGATGATTTCATTAAATCTTTCCCAATCTATTTATTTACACAATTTCAACTGAGAAAAATACTTTGAAATGAAACATCTCATTTTCAGTACAGTCCTGGGGCGAAAAGAGACAATGATGCACATCAGCAATTTAGACTAGATGAAACTAGTCACATTTCAAATAGAAAAGTCACATCCTGAGATTAAAGCCACGTTAACCTTAAAGGAGATGTTTTACCCTATGTATTTGTGTGCAGCTTCCAATGATATTATTATGAACCATGCTCACAGACCAAAGGACTTTTTCTAAAGAAACTTTAAAACTATGAAACTAACTTCCACTGCCTTAAAAGTTTCTCCTCTATTGTCTTTCCTGTAGCATTAGTCTCTGTTTCAGGGTGGCGAACACATTTTTAAAAAGTATCTTATTGATTAATCTTGATTGCTATATTAATCAGTTTTTATTCTTATGCACAGCAATCAAAGAAAGCTTTGCAAAATTTTTACTTGAAAAACGGAAAGAGGTAGAAATCAAAACCATACAGTGGATTCCAGGACAGAGAAACAATTGGGTCCAGTTAAGAAACAGTTAAGAAAACGTTTCTTTTTTTTAATTTACTTTTTATTGGTTGTTCAAATCATTACAAAGCTCTTGACATATCATGTTTCATACATTAGATTCAAGTGGGTTATGAACTCCCATTTTTACCCCAAATACAGATTGCAGAATCACATCGGGTACACATCCACAATTTTACATAATGCCGTATTAGTAACTGTTGTATTCTGCTAGGTTTCTTTGTAGAAGGATAGCTTTTGTTTTGAAATGAGCACTTTGTCAATTAGTCAAATGAACCGGAGCACATTTTCTTGATAATCATGAAGCATGATGCATGAAGGGATGAGCCACACATATTTTATGGTTTGTCCCTCTGCACCAGGTCTTTTCTCTACCTGCTGTGCTCTAAGTCGTTACAAATATTACATTGTTAATAACTGATCAACATTTTAAAAGTAGGTTTCACAAGAAATGTAATTAGATCTCATAATTGAGTTTTAGCTAATGTGTGTTTCTACAAAAGTTCAGGTGCTTAGATTACATTTCAATTTACACTTGCCATCTGCTGAAGTTCCTCCCCTTGCTTCAACATCCTGATCAGATACCCAAATTTCCAACCTGTTTCATTATTCAAGACTCATTTTAAATTTCAAATGCCAGATTGGCTTCTGAGTCTCCATGCTTCCCATGTCTGCTTATGGTTTTATATAAGAAAAAACACTTCTTATTTTTTATGCACACTGATATCAGGATTAGTGTGCTGTATTCTTGTAGTTAACAGTATACTCTTTTATAACATCTCTTTGGAAATATTTATGCTCTGAAACATTATTTTCTGAAATGTTAAATATAAATCATTTATACTACAATACTTTATGGGAGAAGCATATGCTAGATTTTAATGGTGTTTTAGTTTGCAAGCCAAAATTGTATATACATGCATACAAAACTGTGAAAAGGCTAATAAAATGTTTCTATCAATTGTAAAATGGCTATATAAGATTAAATGAGAGTATATTTCCTATCTATCTATCCATCCACCCATCCATTCACATATTTGAAAATTATTTAACAATCAAGTAAATGATGTTATTGGATCCCCAAAAGTAATGTTAATGTAGAAAAAAATGGAGATTGAGGTTTAGAGAGCAACTCTTCTAATAACTGTATAACTTCAAGAGGAATCAGAAGTAGAATCAACTAGGGATTATAACTTGAATGCACCATATAAATATCAGGATCAGACTCTCCAGAAGTGGGTAAAAGATCTCCTGTATTTTGAATGAACCATCCAGGAGGCTCTGACATTGACATTGATCTAGAGAGATTTTTCTATGAAAAAAAGGAAAAGTGTCATGCTTCTTGTTCATTCCTGGAAACCATGTTTTTTTTTTTTCTCTTTGAAAATCATCTCTGATTAGGAATTTTTCTGCAATCCTTTATGATCTGAAAGAAGATAACTGAATTAACTTTTTCCCTCTGCTTGCTTATTTTTTTTTTTTTTGCCAAAGGTCATTAATAACATTGGCAGCATTTCCTCCAGAAGGACCATCTAACACTCCACAGATAGATAATTTGAATTTGGATATCTCTTTTTTAAAGCATGCAAGTTGTGAGGATACTGCTAGCCTCTGAGATGACTTCCATAGCATCCTGATTCCTGAATTTAGACTGCATTTAAAGTGCCATATTTCATTATCTCCCCACATGAATGCATACTTTTTCTTAAGTTTGTAAAATATAATTTATAAAATAGAATTATAAAATTAAGATGAATTTAAGGGAAAAAATTTTGCTTATACTTGTACTTTTGATATTAATAGATATTTAACTAAAATATGAAAAAGTTATAAGTCTAGGAAATCAAGCAAGCAGACCCTGACGATTTCTCCTGATTTTAAAAGTGTGTGTGTGTGTGTGTGTGTGTGTGTGTGTGTGTGATCCCTTATTCTTATTACTTTTTTAAGCCTTTCCTTTTCCCTTTGTTTTGAGAACAAAATACAATGTTCCCCTGTATGTTCTGTCATGACTCAGTTTTTCTTTCTTTCCTGCACTTTGCATTCCGTAACTTCAAAAACATCATCCTCGCAGTTACTATTCCCATTAGGAGACTCTCTATCTTCAAATTGCGTGGTTATTTGGGAAGGTGATGGGTTTCCATCACATGCTCACTTTTGGAGAATTTTAAGAATATTTTCCGCTTCCTGATATTACTCCCTTGTTGTTTTGCCGCACACGAACAAAAGGCAAAAGCAGAGATACCTGCTAAATGACAGTATGGGTACTGTTCGAGACCAAAGCCTTCTTACAAACTAATGACATCATGTAATGAAAGGAATTCACTCTACTTTCAGAAAGTTAGTTTTCCCATTCTCAATGTCAGCTCATAGTTGTGCGGGATTGAGTTATTTTTTATAACAGAGAATTTTGCCGGAAAGTGCAGATTCCGTTGCCAGAATGTCTAAGTTGAAATCCTGGGTCTGCTGCTTCAGACTCTCGCTGAATTTGGGACCGTTCTTTAACTTTCTCATTCTTCAGTTTCCCCCTGTGTAAACAGATTTCTACCTCATAGGGATGAGTGAACAATACATTATTAAACTTGAGTAAAGATTCTAGAACAGTGTTTGACATTATAGGCATTAAATAAAAGTTATCAGTATTCAGTACATATACTCAAAAGTATAACGTTGTGATTTACCCTTTGACAAAAACAAAACAAAACAAAACAAAACAAACAGCCAAGGGAGTGGAGGGTAATCTTGATACTGTACTCAAACCTGGAAGGAAAAGTCTACAAGCTTAAAGCTGCCCAGCTGCCTGGCTGTTCTGTGATTGGATTGAGAAGTGTTTGCCTCTCAAAAGGTCTGCTTTCCCTAAAAGATTTCAGGATAAAAACTGCAGCAGTCCTACCCACTGTGTGCTTTTAAAGGAATCTTGCAGGAAAGTCACTTGATGAGAAGCTGGGCTCAACAGACAAGTCTGGAGTAAATGGCTCAAAGCCCCAGGGTGGTGGCTGAGAATACTAAAAGACTAGCTGAGGGATAAATTGCCTAAATTAAGAAAAATGGATCATGGACCAAACAGGGGATTAAAGAAAGAGAGCACGTTTGAACATTTTCTCAGTCAAGAGGGTCAGTTATAAATACCTGCCAAGCTTTAAAGAAGATAAAGGTCAAAATATATTAATGCTGGTTAAATATCACCTCTCCTACCCCTTACATTTTCTTCCTTCTTTCTACTCACAGCTAATAGAAAAAAAAATATCCAAAGAAACAGAGGAGTAACCCCTCTTATGCTACTGAAGCATTTTCCAGGGCTCAAGTGGGCCAGAACTGGGAGCTTTTCATCACTCACAGAATGATATTTAAAAAAAAAATGTCTTTTAGTTGTCAACAGACACAATATCTTTATTTTATTCATTTGTTTTTATATGGTGCTGAGGATCAAACGCAGTGCCTCACACATGCAAGGCAAATGCTCTACCAACTTTGCTACAACCCCAGACCCCAGAATGATATTTTAATGACTGAAGTGCTCCTTTTTATTTTTTTATTTATTATTTTTTATTATTGGTTGTTCGAAACATTACAAAGCTCTTGACATACCATATTTCATACATTTGATTCAAGTGGGTTATGAACTGATTGGAAACCTTTTTTTCTACTCCTGTTTAGAGTAAACTCAAAAGAATTCTTTGTATCTACCTGTTCATTCTCTTTAGAGTACCATTTAGTTGTGTTTTACCTATAACACACTACAGAAACTGTTCTTCCAAAGGTTAAAAAAAAAAAAAAGAATTATCTCCAAAGCTTTGCAAACCCTAGTAGTCTCAATGTGGTTCTTATTTTATTGGATTGAAAATCAGCATATGATACACCACTGCTATGGTTTGGATATAATTAAGGTGCCCTCCAAGGCTTTATGTGTTGAAATTTATTTCTGTTCTGGGGTATTATGAAAGTAGAAAATTATCTGCCCATAGGTTTCCAGAGGTGGGGCATATAAGAGGTGATTAGCATTATAATTATCAGGGAGTTGCCCCTAAGACTGAATACTGGTGGCCTTGTAAGACTATGGATTAGAATAGACATGCAT
Source organism: Ictidomys tridecemlineatus (assembly GCF_052094955.1). NCBI lineage: Eukaryota > Metazoa > Chordata > Mammalia > Rodentia > Sciuridae > Ictidomys > Ictidomys tridecemlineatus. Next base: position 160,837,243 of record NC_135479.1, read on the forward strand.
TCATACTCTCTGTCCCTTCCCATGTGATGCTCTGCACCACTGCCAGATTCTTCTAGGAAGATACTGAGCCCTTAGCCTTGGACCAGAACTGTGAATTAAGATGACCCTTTTTTCTTTATAAAATTGTCCATACTCAGGAAATCCATTATAGCAGCACAAAAATGGAATAATACAATCCTCTCCCCCATCGTACTCTTTCTTAATTGATATTCCACAACAAAATTCCTTTTGATTTTTTTCCAATAACATTATTTCTTCTTAATCTCTGTAGCTTTCCCACACTTATTACCTATAAATTCTGAAACACTCTAGAGTTTAATCCTTGTACCTGTTTCCTCCATCTGTACTCACTTCTTAGGAAAGTTTATACAATCTTGATGCTTTAAACTCAATGTATAACTATGATTGATTCTTATGTTGTCCTCGAACATGCTCCTGGACTGCACATATTTGTTTGCACTGTATTTGGCCTGTTCACCAAATCCGAACTTTTGATTTCAAGCTACTCACTAACTTGTTTCTTTCTTGGTCTTTTTTTCATCTCTGTGTATAAAAACTAATTCTCCAGGAGTTTAGGAAAACTTTGAAGTAATTCTTGATTTATGTCTCTGACATCCCATGTACAGTTCTTTAGCAAATCATGCTGAATCAACCTGCAAATAATATCAACAATATGACTACTTTCCAACACACCCATGACAACCACTCTCGTATAAATTCTGTTATTTCTCACTTGCACCAATTTACAATCCTCTTGACTTTCATTTCCTTTGTCCTAGGCCTTTTCTCTATTTTTCAACATAGTAGCCAAGGTGATTCTTTAAAATAAAAATGAGATCATGTCACTACTCTACTTAAAATCATATAAATGTTTTTCCTTTTCTTTCTTAGTAATGTCCAGACATATTATGAAGCTATTTTTTATTATCTATCTGTGCTCTGTGTTTTATATCCTGCTGTGGCATCTATACCTGGAACATAGGAAGCATTCCAGACATATTAAAACAAATGAATTATTGAGGATGATTGGAACAATCATGAGACCTGCCAAAGGGATCATCCAAGAGGAGAGGAAGAACGTACTCCACACAAAGCTGGCTTGAAAGGACATTAATGGGGAAAACCGGAATTCTTTCAAGTTCATAGATACATGTATATTAAATAGCTATTTGCAAATAAAACATTGCACATCACTATTAATCTGATGGTTAAGATTCATGCATTTTCCTTCACTCTGAAGTAGAATAAACATTGCCTTTGTTTATACTAATATGTATTCCTTTAATCTTTGCCTCACAAACATTTCATGCTTTCCATTATTATTGATGTTTCTTGGATTTTATTGTAATTATTTGTTGATATGCTGTCTCCTCATTTAAACAATACAGTTTGCAAAAGCAGTAGTGCTTGATATACAACAAATACTAAAAAATGTTGTCAAATCTATGTTTAATAACTGTTTGAATCAGTAATTCCTTTTAACATAAACAATACATACTATATTTTTTACACAACATATGAGCCAGAGATTTTACATCCAAACAAGTTCTTCTTAAAATATAAAGGTTACAAACAGAATCATTGTGCAAGTAATGTGGGAATATTGTTTTTGTAACCCTTCTGAGAAAAGTGCTTTGGAGTACTTCAGTGAATCAAGGGTATTTTATCCAAAGATTTGGCAGTAAGCATTGAATATATTTAATTGCAAATCAAAGTCAAAATAGGTGATAGTAAAGATTAAAATGTGAAATTTTAAATTCTTTGGGACACAGAGATGATACAAAGACTAATAACATTTGAGAGAAAGGGGAGCAAATACTAGGGGTAGAATAAGCTCACTGATTAGCCCTCTTGAGGATAGGATCAAAGATATCAGGTAAGCTGATTAATCAAGTAGCAAGTTTTAGCACATTTAAGAGAACAAAGGTAATCCTTCAGTTAGAAAGGTAATTATATGACAAAGGTGCAGGCAAGGATGGAAGGAAAGGGATTGAAGCTAATTTTATTGTTCTTTGTAAGAGATAAGGAGACAGCAAATAGATTGGATCTAAAGGAGCTATGCCTCAGGGTATCCTATCAAAGTATCAGCATAGAGTTAAGCACCAGAAAATAATACAAGACTTCCAAAATTTCAGAGGAACGAGAAAAAAGAGTCTAAGAAACAGATTTCACATTCATGTTTACATATACATATATACATTCACACAATATATAATGTGTACATGTGGATATATTCATTCACACATAGTTTATGTATATGTATAATGCATATATGCATTCACACATATGTAATTGATACACGTGTATATAACAAATGTACCATAGTAATGTAAGACATTATAACATGGAAACTAGATGTTGGGTATGTAGGAATTCCCTGTATTATATATTGATATATATGTAAATTAATGTTCATGTATTAAATAGTACGTGTTATATTTTGCATGACATCTGTTATGTAAAAGAAAATTTGACTTTCATATATGTTTTTCAATAAACAAGAATGGGTTTATCAATTAAAAGTCAATAATTTTATCCTGTGTTAAAAATCAAACATTTTTCTGTAGAAAAGTGGGAACATGGGAGGAACAGATGAATTCTAGATAAGGAAGATGGGAGGGAGGGAAAGGGAGGAGGCAGGGGAGTAGCAAGGATGGTGGAATGTGATGGACATCGTTATCCAAAGTACATGTATGAAAACACGAATTGGGTGTCAATCTACTTTCTATACAAACAGAGATATGAAAAATTGTGGTATACATGTGTAATAAGAATTGTAATGCAAAAAACCAACAAAGTACGTGTATAAAGACATGAATTGTCATGGACATACTTTATATACAAAGATATGAAAAATTGTGCTCTATATATGTAATAAGAATTGTAGGGCTGAGGATGTGGCTTGAGTGGTAGCGCGCTCACCTGGCATGCATGGGGCACTAGGTTAGATCTGCAACACTACATAAAAATAAAATAAAGATATTGTGTCCACCTAAAAAACTAAAAAGTAAAAAAAAAAAGGAATTGTAATGTATTCCACTGTCGTGTATTTAAAAAAATAAATAAAAAAAGTGATATACCTAAACCAGATTAATTCAGAGTGGTTAAATATAAAATAGTGGCCTACTTATGTCAAGCAAATGCAAGATAAATGAAATAATAGGTTTTAAGCTTGGTATTAGACAATGTAGAATCTAGACCAAAAGCATTGTAATGCTCAGTTACTAGATGCAATCAAGAAGAGTGTCTATGTACAAACACTAAAGCAGCAAATTTCCTGTAGCAAAGATTACAGAAGACACAGAAGGAGGAGAAAAAAAAGAGAGCATCTTCACAGTGTAGAAACCTGTGGAGCATTGCCACAGCCCTGTGGGAAAGCTCGATAAGAGCATTAGTGATAAGTCATATTGACAGCATGTGTCCTGATATGAGATAATGAGAAAGGCAGCTTCTCTCTGTAGTTTTCCTCCCTCAAACCCATTAAGCCAGTCTAATCATTAGAAAAATATTGAACAAACCACAAATAAGGAGTGTCATACAAGACACCTCACTAGTACTCTTCAGAATTGTCAGGGTCATCAGAAACAAGGAAAGATCCAGAAATTGTCATAGCCAAGAAGAACCTGAGGAGATATAGCAGCTAAATATAATGTGGTATCCTGTATGAGATCCAGAAAAAGAAAAGGAACATTGAGTAAAAACAAAGGAGATGTCAAAAAATATATAGAATTTATTTAATCATAATGTACCATTATTGGCTCATTAATGTACCATACTATGTAAGAATTGTAATATGGGAAACTAAATGTGGGGTAAATGGAAGTTCCCTGTACTATCTTTAATTTTTTTTTGTAAATCTAAACTGTTCTAAAAATAAAGTCTTATGAAAAATTTTAAAAAATATAAATTCATTGTATAACTTTTGTGTTATAAAGAGAGCAAATAATAATACACATTTATAATTGTTTGTATTTGTATAAAGAAAGCCCAGGAAGAAATTAAGAAGGTTACCTATCATTGCAAGGGTTAATTTCATGTCAAATCAACTGAGTTAAGGGATGCCCAAATAACCACTAACACATTATTTTACATTATTTTGAAGTTGTTTCTGGAAGTGAGTAGCATTTAAATTAACATACTGAGTAAAAATAATCTTCCCTCACCAGTGTAGGTGGGCATCAGGCAATCTAAAAATGACTGAGGAAAGGTGAGTTGTTCCCTTTCTCAGGTGTAACATCCATTGTCTCCTCTTGCCCTTGACATCAGACCTCCTGATTCTTCTGATTCGGATCAGAAGAATCATAGAACTGATTTCCTGGTTCTTCAGTGGGCAGATCTAGGATCATGGGATAATCAGGTGAAGAAATGCCTATTGTAAGTTTCTCTTTCTCTCATATAAACACAGATATACACACACATCTTATTGGTTCTGATTCTCTGGAGACTCCTATTAGAGTGGTGTAGGGAAGGTAGGAACAGAATAAATGTTCCCTGAATTGGAAACAAGACCTTCTTAAGAATATATCATTTATGTAGTTTTTATATTTGAATTTGAATGTATTATCAATTTTTAAAAAAATTATATGCACATAGAATAATAGCTATTGACTCAGACATCTGCTATTAAGCTGGCTCTAATTTTAGAGCCAGCTTAATATCATTTTAAATTCATGTAAATTCAGAAAGTACTGATTCTCTAAGTATATATTTCAGTTGTCTCCATTCTGTCTAAACAGAACTTTGGACAGAGAAAGTCCTTCCGCCTATGATAATGCACTCTACAAATCCTAGGCTTTAAATTTTGCAGAGTAATTTTATATGTATTATCTCATGACTTATTTGCCTTTTAATAAATAAAAGTAGTAGGTAAATAAAGGAGATGTTCTTTCTTTCTTTTTTTTTAATACAAACACTGAGACTAAGAAATATTTAGAGATTTCCTTCCTTAATGTGGAAGTGTTAGGGACAATGGGAGATAGGGACATCAAATTTCTTCTGGTTCCTAATTCAAGTCTTTTCATTGTATTTTTCAGTTTATGGGAAAATATGGACCTTAGTTAACTCATAATTACAGTCATAAATTCTATAGTATATTGTTCTCTTGAGAGAGGAGATTACAGTCTAGTACCTGTGGTCTAGATATGAATTGACTAATAAACCCGTGTGCTTTGAGAATAATGAAAGACTAAAAGTTTTCAGATGTGATGGGTTAGGTTTGACCAACAACATGTGTCTGAGTACACCTATGATATGCTTGCCAGCCCTAAGAACCATCTGGCACTTAATATAAAGTCTGAGAATTTCTCCTTATTTTCTTCAATTGTGGAGAACTTCTAGAAAAATTTTTGAATAAACCATTACCAGTATATTTCCATTGCTCTTTCCCAGGAAATGTGTGATAGAGGATCATCACTTCAAGGGCAGGAAGTCAGAATCATGTAAGCAGATTCTTATACACAAGACTTATTCCTTTTTTGGAACACATTAAAAGATCACTATAACTTTTATATTATGAAGGTGTGTGTTAAAACCACTAGATATATATTTTTTCATTTTCAAGTTATTTATACAAAAGTAATGTACATCTTTTATTAAAATTTTAATAATTTAACTCATCCTTAACTCATGCCTCTCTTTAGTTACTTTGTCAGTCATTATCATTCCATGGGCCAACCATTAGAGAGATAAAAAGTCACTCAAGTTCATCTTTCATCTAAATATTGAATTAATGTCATCCATTCATCATCACTATCAGATAATCACAAGAACTAAACAAGAACAAAATACTGTTGAGAACTCACCAAGAACAATATGCTCTCAAAAATTGAGATATGAACACTGACTTGATTTGTTAGGTGTAAGGGTGAACAAAAAAAAGTCCCCATCCTTGTAAAGCTTTTAAGCAGTATATGGATAGGCATGTATATAACATGCAAAATAGTGGCAGTTAATAAGAAGAAAAAAATTATATAGGGTATAATTAATAACTAAAGTGGAATTAGAGTTGAATCCTGGTAGATGAATAATTAAGTGTAAATCAGACCATGAAAGAAGACAAAGGTTCAGATAGAGCTTCAGCTTTACTACAGAGCTAACATAGACAAGACTCTACATAATTAGTGAAACACAGCAAACCTGGACTTTCCTATGATTAGAATTTAGTGAATGGGGAGAAAAGCTTCTTTATGAAAACTATTTAGCACCTCCACAGGTGATCTAAAATATATTCCAGGACTTCATCTATCTATATTATAATCCAGCACAATAAGAAACCTCCAAGTGGTTCTAAGAACTGTGGTATGATTGTATTTATATTTCCAAAACACCACTCTGGTTTCTCTGTGGAGAATAACTGCCTAGACTATTTGAACACCAGGAAAGTGCTATTGCTTATTAGTCCAGATAACAGAATACTGGACTAGAGTGGAATATGAGATTAATATTTTGTTGCAGTACTTTTGTGTAACAACCACCTCAAAAACTGCAAGCATTTATGTTTATCACTCAAGGATCTGCAGGTGAACTGAGGGCTTGAGGTTAGGCCTTGAGCATTGGGTACAAGCATGTTCAATGTGTCCTCTCTTTTTCATGGGTCCAGCAACTTCCCTGCATATATTATTTTCAAGGAAGAAGGTAAGAAGTGTAAAAGTCTAGGTTGAGTTATGTAAGTACATTTAAGCCCTTGTCGCTTATGACATGATTATCTACTGTTTTGGTCAACACTTTTCCTACTGTGGCCCAAAGATCTGACAAGAACAGTTGTAGAGGAGGAAAATTTTATTTGGTGCTCACAGTTTCAGAGGTTTCAGTCCATAGATGGCCAGCTCCATTGCTCTGGGCCAGAGATGAGAAAGCACATCTTGGTGGAAAGGTGTGGCACATCACACCAGGAAGCAGAAAGAGAAAGACTTCTTTCACCAGGGACAAAATGTACATCACAAAAGTATACCCCAATGACCTGTCTTCTCTAGCCACACCCAACTTGCCTACAGTTACCACCCAGAAAATCCCAAATAGGGGATTAATGCACCATTAATCCCATTAATCTCAAAACCCAACTTCTTCACCTCTAAACTTTCTTGCATTATCTTACATAAGAGCATTTTGGGGACACCTAATATCTAAACCATAATATCTACCTACATTCTATTAGTTAAAGCAAATCATATGAAAAGCAAAACATTGGATGAGGAAATATAGTTTTTCTTCTCTAGTTTTATGACAAAAAAATTATGGTGAAGACTTCATACACATAATTCTTTAACAGAGAGTAAAAAATATCATCTAACACTATTACAATAAGTTGAAGGTGCTATACATTTTGGAGGTAGTATTGAATTAGATATGAGAAAGGTTAGCTATAAAAGATGTTTCAACATGTTTATCATAAACCACAGGGTAGATGCAAGTGTCATTTACTTGAGAGACTGGAGTTTAAAAAGTTAGGAATAAGAAGAAGTTAGGGATATGCAGAACAAATAAACAAATTATAGAGAAGTAGGTTAATGAGTGTTTATGTTTGGACTAAGAAGTGTGGCTGGGGTTACATTCATGAGCTGCTGGAATATTCAAGGTACATAAAACCAGAAGTAAATGAGAGCACCTGGGAAGGGAGCCTGGGCTGAGAAGAGAGTCAAGGCCTGAACCTTGAGATGAACACATTCAAATCTGTGAAGATGAAGGGTACAGAAAAGGAGACTGAGAAGATGAAGATAGTAAGGTAGAGGAAAAATCAGAGAATGTCACAAAGAAATCAAGGAAAAAGAAAGTTTCAAAATGGAGGTCACAGTAAAAAAAAAAAAAAATTGAGTTTTACTGAAATATCTGAAGAGGACGAAGATTGTATGTTGAATTTAGCAACCTGAAAGTCACTGCTGACTTCATCACAAGTAGTTTCTTATAACTACTGGTGAGAGAAAAGCAAGATTGAGGTAGTTGCAGGGTGAAATTTCTCCTGCATTTTTCATTGGCTCCGGGAAGGTAGAAAGAAAAGATAATTGGAGGGTCATCTAGGCAACCAGATAAATGAAACAGAAGAAAATGGCAAGGAAGATTGAAGTATTTTTAAGGCCAATTTTATAAGGATGGGCCTTGCAATACAGGTTAAATGAGGAAAGTAAAAAGAAGAAAAAAATAATGGGTGGAGAGAAAGTGCTAGAGATGCTGAATTGGAAGATGAGCTATGGTAATGGTGACTACTAGAGTAAGTGAGCTTGAAGGGTAAGAAGTGTTGAGGAGAACTCAGAGGGGTTTTGTGTGTGATTTCAGAGGTGGTACCGTTTCTCATAATTAAAGTAGATAGCTGAGGTCAATTAAAAAAAAAGTTTTTGAAAGAGAAATTTCAAGGATCCGATAGTCTATTCTGTTCTCTTTGGATTTTGAAATGATAGAGAATAGTGACATCATGAATTGAATAAAAACAAAAGAGTATCAGGTAGGAATTCAAATTTTAAGTTACTGAAGGGGAATGATTAGAAATGTGATCAATGATAACAAAGAAGAAAAGAGTGGCTTTCTGAAATATGGCATGAAACTCTAATAAATGGGTCTTTCCTCTCCCCTCCTTCTTTTCTTCTTTCCTCTCTCCCTCTGTTCTTTCTTTCTTTTAATTTCTTTACCTTGCTTTTTTGTATGAATAGGAAGAGTAAAGTTGTAGAAGAAGCAATGGAAATAGCATGCATGTGTGTGATATGAGGGAGAACAAGTGGTTAATAAAGTCAGTCTTCAGAGGCATATGTGTGCTCAGAAACCATGCAGTCAAGTCGAAGTAGGAGGTTTCCAAAAAGGCAAGAGGGGTATTTTGAAGGGCTGAGATTTGGATCTTAAGAAAGGAAGTATGGAGAATATGGAAATGAGATTTTGATAAAGAATATCCATGGACAGAGAGAACCAGTTTTGACAGACTTAAACATTGGATGAAAAAAAAATATTATCTTTTTTATGTTCCCAACTTTTAAAATACGTATTGTAAAATTAGCATAATATTTAAATTTACTTGTAAAAAAAAAAGAATGATGACCACTTTCATTTTATTAACACTTTTCATTTTACTCACATGCATATTTTCCCCTTATTATATTATTATAATATGTCCAATGACACAGAAATTTATAAGGGGTAATTTAATGATCTTTCCTTCTCCTCTCCAGTTGTAATCTTTTATGGTAATTAATGTTAAGAGTTGAGTATTCTTATACATATTTCTTTATGCATACATGTATGAATACTTATGTATATGGTTATTTGTGTTGTTGCTGCTCGTTTTTCAAATAAACTTGCTTTACTCACTTGACAATATATCTTGGATTCTTCCAAGTAAATAATGAAGATATAGCTCATTGTAGTTATATAATCCATTATTTGTACCAAAAATAATTTAACATTTTCTTAATGGTGAACATAATTGTATTTCAAGGGATTGTATTTTTTAAATTTATTATTATTTTTATTTTTATGATCACCATATATAGTATTTTTATATATTTTTTGTATTTAGATCCTTGTATATTAAAGCTTTAATATTTGCATTGTATATTTACAATACTAAAATTACTTCTCCAAAGAGGGTGAAGAATTTTAAAAAACTTTATTGTTAAGTCACAAATTTAGTACACATCGATAAATTACTTAGTCTAAGACTTAAAGCAACATACGTGGAGACTTATTTTCAGCATCATTTTCAACATTGATTCTGATTGCTTTTGTTGTCATTGTTGATCTTATTGTGTTTGTGTCTGTGTGGAGAGAGAGAGAGAGAGTGAGAGAGAGAGCTATTTTTTTTTTTTGGTGACTGCATCCTTTATTCATTCTACAAATGTTTCCTGTATTCTTAGTGTTCCAGACATCAAGGATACATCATTGGGCAGGACCAATAGCTAAGACAGGAATAAGGTTAGCCTTATTAGATTCTAAGATGTCACAAAAACTTATTCATTAACAAATGTATTTAAGTCAAGGTACATGTTGCTCAGGAATATTGACTGCTAAAGTTTTACAGAGGAGGTAACACCTAAAGAGAAACCTAAAGAATGAATAAGAATCTCCCACTAAAGGGAGATGGGAAGGGGAGATACTTCTAAGTAGCAGATAAATCAAGATGAAAAGGCCCAGATTTTCTACTTCATAGCATGAAGACTATGAAAAAGTGCTATCTACTGAGAACATATTTTACCTTTTAAGTCATTTTGAAAAGCAATAGCAATTTTAAAAAAAAAGAAAAGATTTATTCAAGAGAGTAACAGGATAACATATTTTTTGGTCTTTTTGTTTACATTATGCAAAACTGATAGGCTCAGAGGAGAGGCAATTGAAGCAGTTCAAATGAGAGATGCTAGACCCTTGGGCTAAGGTAGTAGGGGAAAGGAATAGAAAGAAGCAATTGGAGCTGGTCAAGTGGAAAGGGCTTTGTATTTATTTGATGAGCCAAATGAAGTAGAAAGGAGGGACTTAAAGATAGTTCCCAGGTTTCTTATGTGAACAATTGAATGGATGGTGATGCTGTTAACTAACAAGAATATACTCTGGCATATAACCAGAAACCAAGTTTCTAGGGAGGAATGGGTTTAATTTCAAATGTGTTGAATTTGAGTAGCTGCCAAATGCCCAAGTAGAGCTGTCTAATTGTCCGCTGAGTAGATGTGTCTGGAGTTTAGGAGCCTTGAGTTAAAAATAAAAAGCTTTTCCTTCTTTTGGCTCTTTTCTTGAGGATAAATTCCTAAAGTGAGTAAAATGGTCATGAACATTTTTATGATTCTTATATTCATTTCCACATTTAAAAAAATACATTCTTCTTCACATTTGTACTAGTAATACACAATTATAATATTTTTATCTTATGATTGTTAACTATGAATCAAGTGTTTGTATATTTCCTTTAAGTAAATGAACACAAATTTCCTTAATGTTCATTTCTGCAATTAGTTTAATAGGAAAGACATGTTTGATTATTCTTTTGGCTATTTTGATAACTGGCTATTCCTGTCTTGTCCCTAGTCACCGTTTTGCTGTCATCTATGTTTATGGGCTCATTCAATAATGGAACATTTGTAGCAAACCTATTATCATGTGTAACCACAAGATTAAAATCCCATTGTTTTTAATACTATCAGAGAGGAATGCTCAGGTTGATATGCAAGTATCTTGAGTATGTGTGTGTGGAGAGAGAGTGGGAGAGAATTAATCTTTTGGTGACTACAGCCTTTATTCATCTAGGGATGTTTCCTGTATTCTTATATCCAGGTTGCTATGCAAGTACCTGATCCACACTGAGCAGGGAGCGGATTGAGAAGGAAATGGCCCCTGAGTTGAAAACTAAGGTTAACTAAATCAGGACATGTTGCAAAGTGGGGATGTTAGGAGTGTATTGAGAGTGGGTTAGGTTAGACAGAAGTAATATATTGTAAAAAGGCAGAGAAAAGAACACAGAGGTTAGGTACCAAAGGTATTTCAAGAAGACCTAGGCTTTGAGTGTGAAAAGAGAAAGGCAAAAATAATGCTAAAATGAACAGAGGTCAGATTACAAAGCCAACTGTGTGGCAATTCCGTATTTCCTCAACATTTTACTCGATACATCTATTTTACAAGCAGTACTATTTGAATATATATGATTATACAGATTATTAATGAAACAAACGCTATTAAATATATTTTCACAAAATATTTTTGCAATTCACAAAAATACTATTTTATTGCAAGTGCATGGCTGTATGTTACAAATTTAAAAAAAAACTAGTACAAGGCCATAAAAGATCCTAAACTGTACTTTTCACTTAAAAATTAGGGATTTTAATGCTATATTTAACTTTGCAAAATGTTCCAGTTAAAATTGATGGTTCTTATATTATTGACAAGTCTGAAAAAATTAAATATAATCAAAGTAAATGTGCTAATTAAATAGAAAATAATTAAATCCTCCTATGATAATCAAGAAATGGCGCTCTCTCTCTCTCTCTCTCTCTCTCTCTCTCTCTCTCTCTCTCTCTCTCTCTCAATTCTCTAACAGCTTATTTGGCATCTTTGCATTTCACAAAATAACTGGTGAATAATGATAACCTACAAGTTATGTGGCCATTGTTCCTGAGAGGAAAATAAAAGAATATCTGAAAATATGTGGTCCAGGAACTATGTGTTTATTTATCACTTATTTGAAATTCCACATTTTTTGTTTCTATAAAATATTATTTCATACTCTTTCATGTTCTATATATTCAATTTCAAATTTGAATTTGCTCATCTAAATATGTAAAAGTATGAATAATCCAGCCCTTTTCTTGAATAAAGTGGTGCAATAAGATAGAATTTCAGAATGACCTTGGTGAAAAATTAACATTTAAAATGAATCTAAAGAATAAGCAAGAACCAACAATGACTATTATATATCACAGTAGAAAGACTAGGTATAAGTCTGAGTGTGATATTGAAAGGAAAAAACAGGTATCAATTTCAAAATCATAGCATACAGTACTATTTAAATCTATTGATATATATATCCAGGAAGAAAATATTGCCAAAAAAAAGAATGGAGTTCAAATGAGGCACTCCAGAATTTTGTGTAAGGAAGAGGAAGATCATCTGGTAAAATGCTAAGCAGGGGAAACTTCATCAACCATGTTGCCTGTAACAAAGTGAAAGGAGAACAAAGAGGTTTCTGTTGGGTCTGGCAATAGGGAAGTGTTTAGAGATCATTAATATAACTTTAGTGGAGAAGTGAAAAAAACATATTGCAGTAGTTTGAAGAGTAAGTAGCAGATATGGATTAGTTTCCACTTGTGTATAGACAATGTTTAAAACAGAGATAAATACATAGAATGGTAGCTAGAGGAACTTAAGGAAAAAAGCACTGAAGATGTGAAAGAAAAGATAACATCTTTAGGCAAATGAAAGAACCTGGCATCTAGCCTGGGAGTCAATAGTATGTAGCATCAGAGACATTTCTGAATCAAAAAGAAAAAAAAAAGTGGATGAGTACAGGAAAAGATTTGTCTATTTAATGATGAAAATGAGGTAGGTGTTTGGTGTAAAACCTCAATGACTATTTTGCAGTGTCAACATAGATTTCTGACCTTTGTACATTAGGAAGGGAATTCAACATAGTATTCCATGTCAAATAAAACATGTATGAAACATACAGCTGGTTTGAGTTTGCTCATAAGATCTATTTAATCCCTATTTCAGTTCAAATAACTGTAAGATGCATTTAGCTCTGACTTTGGCATTTCTCTACTTATTCAGTACCATCTTTGAGTATTATTATTTTTTGGAATATTTTCTTGAGTAATCAACATTTGCCATTTCCACTTCCTAAAAACATTGAGCTATCCTGGAAGATATAAATCCAATAAAATAATTGAAGAACAGTTCCTAAATTCTACTACTATTGTTACTAATGTTGGCAAGTTTTTGTGAAATTCGATGAGATTTTGAAGTTTATTTTAAATCTTTTTATAACTAAGTATTACATTTCGCCTACTTTTATAGTTGAAAATTTTGGATGTCAGGTTCATAAGATCCTGTAATCACATCATAGGATTTATTATGCTTGTCTGAGATCTACTGAAGTTCTTCAACAGAAAAGTCACTTGTTAAGCTTTACTCATTTGAACCCCTAATATGTGGAGAAATATACCACTTTAGTTTCATTCTTGAATAAATTATGGCAGATAGCTAAAATAAATGTATTTTTCTTTTTTAAAAAAGAAGTTTTAATCTGCTTATATTCGTTTTCTACTACCAAGTTGGTGACTTACAAACAGAAATGTATTTTCCAGTCCAAGAGGCCAGAAGTCTGAAATCAAATTGTCACCAAGGTTGACTCCTTCTAGAGACTTCTAGAGAGTATATTCCATGCCTACGTCCCAGCTTCTGGTTGTTGCTGGAAGACCTTTGCATTCCTTGATATGTTGGCTTTCCATTGTTGGGACAAAACATCTGAGAAAAACAACTGAGGAGAAAAGATTTATTTTGCCCATGCTTCAGAAGTTTTAGTCCATGATTAGCTGGCTCCATTGTTTTGGCGCTGAAGTGAGGCAGAACATTCTGGAGGAAGGGCATGGTAGGGAAAAAGTGCTTTCCTCATAGCAGGAAGCAAAGAGGGAGGGGGAAGAAAGAGGGAGGGAGAGAGAGAGAGAGAGAGAGAGAGAGAGAGAGAGAGAGAGAGAGAGAGAGAGAATACTAAGAGAGAGAAGGAAGAAGAAACTTGGAGATAAGATATTTCTTTCCAGGGCACTCTGCTAGGGACCCACTCTCTTCAACTAGGTACCACCTCCTACAGTTTCAACCACCTTCCAATAATGCCATCACATTATTAATCTATCAATGGTATAATCCATTGATGAAGTCAGAGACTTCACAATCCAATCACTTCCCCACAAGTCCCCACCCCTGAATTTTTTTTAAACTGTGGACCAAGCCTTCAATACATGAGTCTTTGGGGGATCTTTCTTATCCAGATCATAAGACTTGGCTTTTAGATGCTTCATTCCAATAGTTGTCTCCGTCTGCACATCTTCTTTTCTCTGAAACCAATCTCCTTTCTTCCTTTATGAAGACAAGTATTTATTGCATTTAGGACCAACTCTAAATTCAGGATGATCTTATTTATGAGATCCTTCACTTAGTTGCATCTGCAAAAGAAAAGATTATTTCTGAATAAAGTCATATGTACAGGTGACATGGTTAGGATGTAGACACTTTTTTGGGGCGGGGGTAATATTCAGCCTACTATAGTGTTAAATTCTGAGTTTAAGGAATTTTCATAAAAATGGTAAAAATATGATGGCACTAAAGATGCATGCATGAAATGCAAATTGTTCCCAAGCATAATAGAGTTATATAGTTGTTCATTGCTTATGAAATGATATGCTATTCAGTACAGAAATTACTAGGACCCTAAATCAGCTAAACTGGAGAATTATATAATAGTATAGGTGGGGTTTTCCAATCAAGAGTCAAAATGCATACATTTGAATGGAATTTAGAAATAACATTTATTTCAAGTTAGATGTTGTTCCTATCAGTGAAGCTTGGGTAAAGAAACAATTCTTTATATTATGTACTGCATTTTGCATGATCTTTAATCAATTTACGCCTTTACCTAGTGAACAGAATGTGAATTTGCCTTTCAGAAGAACTGGGCTTGAATATCACATCACCAGTGTTTAGCTGAATGATCACAGGAAAGGAAATTAACATATTCATGTCCTGGTTTCCTTAATTGTAAAACAGGCATAATAATGCCAAATTCCTAGATCTGCTGTTGGAATAAAATGAGGAATTGTAGAAAAGGAGCCTAACACACAAATGTGCAGGGTTGTGAATTACTTTCCCCTGCACTTGGTAGCTCAAATGATGCCCAGTTTTATCAGGTACAAACCAAACTAAAACAGCAATAAACCCTAATAAATAAAAATAAAGGGACTTTTTTGTTGAAATTTTTAATAACATCTTCCTCCATGCAACTAGGAAAGATAGTTTATGGATAACTTCTCATTAATTTTACCTTTGTCTGTTTGTGTTACATGAGGGATGCATTCCCACCACCCCACACACACATACTCCCGCCATACACACACACCCCTCTTAATTTTTCACAAGTTTACTCATACCACAGATACAATCCCATGCTAGGATCAGGGTAATCATGTTCAGTGACAGTCTTAAGGGCTTGCAACTTTATTGGGTTCACAGAAACACTTATGCATGCTCTTTTTCTATTGTGGTTCATGGTGCATTGTGACAGTCCAACTTCTCAGAAATGCAGGGAAACCTGTAGCTGTCAGAAGAATTGCAAGGAGGCTTTTATGTTGGGTATTTGCAAAAACCTAGCGTGTGGTCCTGAATATTTTAGGTACAAATCTTTTTCCTTGATTTTTATTTATTTATTTATTTATTAATATTTTGTGCTGGATATTAAACCAAGCACTTTATTCATACAAAGCACATGTTCTACCACTGCGCTCACCCCTCAGCCCTAGGGTGCAAAGTCTTGATTGTGTTAGTGATCTAGAACTTAGACTCAGGGATCATTACTCATAATTTTCAACCCAAATATACCTTAAATTCACAAATAAAAACATTAATTCGTTAAGTAAATGTAGCATATTTCTTTTTGATAGGAGTAATGGCAATATTTATCAAGACACTTAATCACTCAGTATTAGTTTATTTATAAGAATGTGTCAATGGGAAGCCAGAGATCACACTATGTGTGATCATGTCCCTTTATAATTATACATAGGTTTATTTATGAATATTCATGTTTATAAATGTTTTATTGCAGAAAAATTTAAATTACTAGATGCTCAAATACAGGAATTTTGAGCTCCAAACCATAATGAGTCATGGAAACAATGGGTTGCAAAAAGAGTTGACATTTAAGCAGAAACTTTAATAATTTGATAAAACAAGCTAAGGTAGATCTGAAAATGAACATTCTAGAAAGAAGGGGTAGCAGGTGTGAATACCTAAACAATTCAAAATCTTCTACACTTTTCTCAGTTTGAAAATTTACCATTTTTCTCTTCACCTTTCAAGATGACCTCTGCTGTGATCTGGGTGTGAGACAATGTAAGAAGGTTAAGAGAAATGATTGGGTGGTAAGAGCCTTAACCCCAACAGTGAATTAATCTGGGATTAACTAAATGATAATTGAAGGCTGGTAGGGTGTGACTGGAGGAGGTGGGTCATTGGGGGCTTGGCTTTGGGGCATATATTTTTATCTAACAAGTACAGACCTCTCTTTCTTCCTACTGGTTACATGAGCTGCTTCCCTGTGCTGCAGTCTTCCTGCATGGTGTTAGATCTGCATTCTTATGGATATTAGACCCCTGCTGTCCACCTCAGCCTGCTAAGGGACTCCTGGAGAGTTCCCATTGGTTGGAGAAGTGCGGTAGGAAGGATTTCCGGAGGAGGGACTTCCTGTTGGTGTGCGGGAGAACGCCGGCTGTGTTGGGTGGGCAGTCCCCCCCCCCAGCATATGGGGCATTGGCAGCAGTTTCAAAAATAAAGTTTGTTCCTGCTTGAGTGGCTCGTGATTTTGTGCCCAGCCAGACTGCGGCAATTGTTCTTTCTCACCTTGAGCCCTGAGGAATGGAGCCAGCCTTATATGGGTAGATCCCTCTGAAACTGGGAACCCCCAGGTCTTTTAGTCACAGTGGTGAAACAGCTAACTAAAACTATCTCTGTTCTTAATGCAAAGAAAACAAAGAGTTTTAGGCAGAAAATTCTCATCTTCTTACTACTTGTCCAGACAGACTTTTTCGCATCTCTACTCACCTATCAGCCTTCATATTTAGTTATGGACAAAGTGCAACCCTACAAAATTCAGATGTGGAAGTCCTAGCCACCACCATCAGAATATGATCTTTGAAAGTACGGTATCGACAGAGATAAGTAAGGTAAAATAGGTCCCATGCCTGGGCCTTAACTCAATATGTCTATTGTCTTCGTAAGCAAGAAAGATTCCTATGCAGACTTGTAAACAGGAAAGACCAAGTGAAGACAGAAGAAGGAACCATCTACAGTCCAAGAAGAAAAGTCTTGGAAGGGAACCAACCCTGCCAACACTTTGATCTTGGACTTTTAGCCTCTCGAGTTATGAGAGCATAAATTTCTGTTGTTTGTAACATACAGTCTGATATACATGATATGGGAAACCTTGAAAATTAATACATACTTACACTAGAGGAATTTCTTCTTCCCCAAACTAATCTCTAACCACTGTTCTTCATTTATTCCTCTCTCCAAGTACCATCTTTTACTTTGGATTTTCTACTCTCTATTTCATATTGTTTTTCTCCTTTCTAACTGTATGTACATTAACACACAAATTTTACATATGCTCATAGTTCTGAGAGAAGAAAGTAACCTGAGAGAAGAAAATAACCACTGCCCCACAACAGAAACAACAAACATATTTGACTACATATTTCCCTCTATTCCCTGTGTTTTAAGAATGTTACTTCCATCAACTTACTGAAATAATAGCCTGAACGTCTCACATCTTCTTTCTAATGTTTCATTTGCTTTTCAACCTATCTCAGCCTTGATTATGTTCTCCTACCAATATATTGTCATTGACCTCTTCAAGAGAACCAGCCATCATTTTCCTCTGAGGAGAAGAAAACTAAATCTTGTGTAACTTACCTAGAGTCACAAGCTAGCAATAACCACAGGCTTTGAACCTAATTTAACTCTAAGCCTTTTGTTCTTAAAATATCATTTAAATGCAAGATCTACATGTGCTATTCTTATATATGGCTGGTGTTGTGCCTAGGTGTTTTCATCCCTAACTCCTGCAATTACCAAGTTCACACAGATAGTATGGTAAGCAGTCAAAACAACTAATAAGTAAATGGACAATATAGCAGTCCATCGACAAACCTTTAGTAAATCTTAAATCAGCCCAACATAAAACTATGACCCTAAAACACTTTCAAGACAGGGATATTTCATTCAACAAAAAGAGAAGCTGTAAAAAACTATTCCTGTGGGATGTCCGATCTTTTACTGCTCATTCAGATTGAGTATAGTTTTATGAGAAATTTTAAGTGAGAGAGTTAATCAAGTCACAGTAAAAATTGGTAAAAATTCCATATATCAGATGTGATGATATAATATATTTGACTTGTTTGGAGACTTAGTGGAAAAAGATGGCTTTTTAATTTTTTTTATCTCTAATAAAAGCGATTAAACTGTTAGCAAGTGAGTAGCAGATAATTTGGTAAGAAAAGTAGAATAATGATGTATATTATGTATATGTATTATATGTAAAAGATAAGAGGGTAAGTACCTGAATTAAAACAGCTAAAATTTTGAAATCCTTTATAAGAAACAGGCAATTTGGCTCACTTAAGGAACAAAATAGGAGATTGTATCTTAGGTCACTAAAAGGAAAATTGGGTCTTATCAGACAATTTATAGCTCTCTGTGGCAGTAACCAAGTAATTATATTAGGGTGTAGAAGTAGATGTAATTTAACAGGAGTTCAGATGGGACTTTTGACAGTCTATCATAGGAAAAGTTAATGAGCAAAATGTTAGACTTCAGTCTAAGTGCCAACCTAGCTAGAAAACTGATTGTAGCCTAAAATATATAGGATAGCCGTAAATTGTAGCAAATCCTCATGGAGAGGTGACAAATGGAGTCCTTCAGGACTGATTGCCAGGCCCATTACTTTTTAACACACTGTATAAGTTATGGTGTCTGAATTAGTTGATAACATTAAGGATCCAATTTTATCTTTTGGAGAAGAAGTTATTGGATAGAACAGTGAACAGTTCAGCTGCTCTGAATTTTTTTTAAAGCAATGACTATTTGGACTAATTTTATGAAGTCTCATATTTTTCAGGCTTGGATGAGACAGACAGAGAGAGAGAGAGAGAGAGAGAGAGAGAGAGAGAGAGAGAGAGAGAGAGAAATTTCAAGTTCATGTCTAGAAAATATATTTCTGTTTCACTACTACTGGTAATTATGTATGAATTTCCAATAGAATCCTATTAGTAATAAACATATATTGAATATCTGCTATACATGGGAACTACCTTTGGTTATAAAAATAAACAGATGAAAATCCCTTCCTTGTTCTCAAGTGTGGAATTCATTTAAGTGCTAGCAAAATTATATTTTTTGTAAGGATGTACAGATGATGTATTGTAAAAACCACAGAAGAGCGTAACCTACTTAGTTCAGAGTTCAGGAAAGTTTTTCTACTAGAAGGAATATTGACATAATCCTGATGTGTAAGTGAAAGTCAGTACAGCAGAGGAGTAGTGGAGGTGCACAAGAGGGCAGTGTATATGTGAAATGTGGAAATAAGAAACAATATGACTCAGAGTACTATAAGCATCAACATCTAGAATCTAGGGTATGTGGTGGGCTGTTTTAAAAAAATAGCATCACTTATTTCCCTTCCTGGATTCATGACATTAGTAATATGACTCTTTAGCTCTTCCTGGGGAAAGACTAAGCTGGTTTCCTCATCTCTTGAATCAAGAGTGACTTGCTGTGATTGAGACACAATAAATATGCCAGTTCAGAGCACTGACTCAAGAGAACTTGTCCCTCTTTTCACTGCCCTAGAAATATTTACAGTCACTGTGATAACACATGAGCTCAGCTGATGGAATATGAGAGACTATGGGGACCAAGGACAACCATTGCAGCCAAAGGCCATCCTAAAACATATCAGCTTGTCATAGATATGTGAGCAAACTCAACCTGGGTCTGTCCCAAATCACTAAGTATCCATATCGATGATTGTTGCTTAAGTCACAACTTTGGGGATCAAAAATTATACAATAAAACCAAACTAATACTATGAAATATGAGAATGAGTAGAAGAACAAGGAAAAGATTATGGTCTTTTGGGCTTTATGCTGAAGACAATGGGAGTGAATACCCACAAATTTTATGCTTTGATTCTTTGTTCCTAAATTGACAGTTTCAGAGCATTTTAAATGTGTTTCTCAAGGATATTAACATAATATCATCTTTAGTCACTTACTTTTGAGTCCCTAGAAGAAAGAGCTATATTCATGTTATATCAAATGATTGAACAAGATAGCTTTATAGATGTCTAATTCCCAAGACAAGCTTAGCTGTGCCAGGAAAATGTGATCCTATGCCATTTAAATGCACCTAGGAAAGTGTGTTTTATGGAGGCAGGATAGTTGTTTGAAATGATATTGTGCAGAGGATATTGTGTGACATCATGGAGAGGTCCTATACTAGGTGATGGTATTACTTTTCCAGTTTACTTTTGCTAACACATCTTTCTCCTTCATCCTGATCAGCATTTCCCTAGTAATCTTATGTTTAGTCTGAAAATGATAAGTTGTCATACGCATGCTAACTGGTAAATTTATGATGATGGATGTCTTTTAAAGCGTGTGCTGCAGTTTCTTTTGACTGAATCATGAGACACAGTCACCAAGAAGCTAGGAGCATACAAGATTGAACAAGCAACCCCTGATTTAAAAAGCAAATCTATGCCAGGCGCATTTGTACTCCTGGGAAGATGCTCTTATGCTAAGTCAAAACCAGCATGATTGAATGTGGCATTGTGTGAAGGTGGATTAAGGTGAGCTCTGGGAGAAGAAATGCCGCTTTTCCTCTTTGACCTTTGTCCTCCAGGAATAGGGAGGACTATAGAGCATTTTTCACATTTTCCAATGAGGTAATTTTGTATTTGAGAGGTGTATGTGTGTTCTGGTTTTTATGTGTGTTTAAAGATGTTGCTGAGTCCCATGGACCTATAATAGACCTCAATCTTGATCCTTGACATTGGTGGTTACAATTAAATAATCAACAACTATTCAATGTCTATCATTTCCTCAGGATTATATTAGTTTTGAGATGGATTCAAAAGAAAATTAATCCCTAACTTGAAGGTGAACATAATAGACGAGGTTAATCCACCTGAGGGGGATTAAAGAATAGCATATTTCTAATGTTTCATTTTAGTAAAAGCATAGTAAACTACATTTGAACACAGTGTCACTCAGCATGCATAGTCTAGAATTTCAAAAGCTGATTTCAATTGCCTGGTCATGTTTCATATTGCCTTGTTCTGGTATAATTCTTTAGAGGGCAGCTATATTATTGTTGAGAAATTATTCCCTTTATGGCAATAATTTTATTGTTGGGACATTATCCTCTTTCAAAGGTATTTTTTTCTTTATAAGAGGGGTGGGAAGCAGATCCATTAGAAGCCTTTTCCCTGAGCAGACTTATTTCACGTCTAGATGCTGAATCCCAGTCTTCCATCTCTCCTCTGATAAAAAGCTGTGACAAAGTTCACCAATGGCAAAATTAATTGGGTTCTCTTGCTCTTTTATAAATGTTTCCTCTCTTCAAGGATTCCTCAAATTCCTGTCAAGAGCCACTTTGGGCAGCTTAAGTCATTTTCAGGTGTTTCCTTCCTCAAGGGAGATTACATGCAGGTGACCAAAAGGTGGTTTTACACAGCAGGGAGTCCTGAGCAAAACCATATGGAGTGCTTTTATCTGTGTCTTCACTTCCTCTTAGTGAAGCTTCATTCCTCCACATTGGTTCCTCCAACAGGTTCAGGTTCTCCTCCGTCAGTAAGAGCTGCTCCCAGAGGGTCCTTCTTGACCCATTATTTTTCCTCTCTTCCCCATCAAGCTGATCTAATAGCGCCCCATTCTCTACAGATCTGCTCTCTATCAGACAGTAATGAATGAGCTTGTGTTAATGACACAGTAGGTTTTAATGAGACCCTTCACACTTTACCCACCTACCAAATAACAGGAGACTCTTCAACAGGGGAGCTGGAGGAAGAGTAATTTAACCTAAAGTAAGAGAACAATTTCAGTTATGACTCAGGGTAATTTCATAACTTTAAACAGCCAACACATACTTTTCCTTTGTTTCAGCGAAAATGTATTATTTTCTTTTCTCAGAGTTATTGAGAATCAAGTATGTTTGATTTTATTTGAAGAAAATATAAAAATGCTGGAGCTAACTTCTTCACCTTTCTCTCTGTTTCACTTCCAAAGCCATCAGAAAAAAAAACTTTGAACATAGCTTCATTTAAAATTTTATCCTCCTAAAATGAAAACATGACATTTTAAAAGATTATTATTATTATTATTATTATTATTATTATTATACTTTAAAGGGGGAAATAGGGTGTTAGTGGAGGGGTGCAGGTTGTTCTCTGAGTGTACATGTTCCAGAACAGTTCTCCAGGTGGCCTTGAACTGACCTATTTCTCCCTCCTTTCTCACTTGTAGTTTCAAGAATAACTATAGAATGTGCCAGAATGCAACATGCTGAGATAGACTGAGGATTGGCTAAAACAGTTCAAGAGCTGTTCCTTTCTCCCCTAGAAACAGAATGCCCTTCAATTTTATTTTATTTTTTAATGGAACTTATGGCAGAACCTATGATCTTGCACATGTTAGGCAAGTGCTCTAACACTGAGTCACATCCCAGTTCTTTCATTTCATTTTTAAAAATTTCAAGATGGAGTCTCATTAAGTTGCCTGGGCTAGTTGTGAATTTGCAATCCTCCCTTGCTTCAGTCTCCCAAGTATCTGGGATAAGAGGCATGACTACCATGCCTGGCTCTCCTTCATCACTTTAACCCAGCATATCATGATGCCCTTGAGGTATGTTACCCAGGGAGATTGGCTTTTGGGGTCTCTCAGTTGTAACACAAGTAGGGAATGTGCAGTGGAGACTCCACCTGCCACAGGTAACTTGACTGAGCCTTCTGTTAAAATGAATCCTAATCTTCTGCTGTCTGTTGCTGCTTGTCTGTGGACTATCTCATCAGCTTCAGACAAATTGGTAACCAATGCAGGGCAAACCACTCTGTGTGTGTGTGTGTTTGTGTGTGTGTGTGTGTTTACAAGGCTTTGTGTGAGTTTTTTATTACTGCATAACAGCTGTAACACATTTAGCAGTCTAAAACACACTGATCTATGATATCACACTTATGGAATTCTAAAGTCCTGGCAGGGCTCCACTGGGTTCTCTGCTTAGACTCCTACAAGTCTGATAATAAAATGTAGGTCATGTCTGGGCTCTTATCTCAGGATGAGGGTCTTCTTCGGATTTTAATAGAATTCATTTCATTTTGATTGTAGAATCATAGCCCCTCATTTTTGGCTGGCTTTTGACAGGGCTGCTCTAACTTCATACAAGCTGACTTCTGTTCTCTGCCAAAATAACATGAATATATACAATAAGAAGAGGAAATAGGGACCTTCCTGAGATGCTATCTGTGCTAAAACCACAGATTCAAATATATGTAGTACTCTGCCTTTCTCTGGAAACAGCCTTCTCTGCATGATGCAAATGTCTCTACTTCCCCTGCCCAATTCAGTAGCCACAGATGCAGAGATTAGATATGTGGCTTGAAAACATAAGATCTACTTTTAAAATTTTATTTACTTATAAAAAAAACTTAAATGCAAATGGCCATATGCCTCTAGTTGCTATAATACTGGAGAACAAAGTTAGAAAACAACATGTAATTTCCAGCTCTTCCTGAGGTACAGAATCATCTCTCACAGACTGAAATATTTTGTTTGGTGTTTACATCCTGCCTTTATTCTCCACTAGTACCTGGAATTGTAGTTTTATTCTCAGTTACTATCTTTATAGCTATAGTTTACTTTTGACTTTGCCTTTCTGCCAAATTCACAGTTTCAGATCATGATCCATTTCCTATATAAATTCTAATGTTTCCTATTCCAATATCCTGAAACAAAGTAGAAATCCTTCCTTCTCACTATCTTTGTCACACACACAGAAGCCAAAATAGTGATTGTTACTCTTTTTGTGATTACATATACAAGTCACAGAAAGATATGCCTTATATATAGGTTCATTCAATTTCCACAACCCCATGAGGAAAATTTTTAGTTTTGCAGATGAGGAAACTAGTCTTGTTGAGGGTAAATTCTCAAAGTCTATATGCAGCTGAAATAGAAATCCTAAGGGTTTTTTTTAAATCTATAATAACCTTTTACTTTAACTTCTGAATTGCATTACCATTTTTAGCACATGCTCTCGCAAAAGTTCAATTAAATTTGTTTTGAATATTGTTAGTAAGGATGAGCCCATAACTTTAGAGACACAGCATATATTTATGGGAAGCTTTAAGAGAACTTTGGTCCTTCTGTGATCATTTAGTGGTCCCTCATGTAACAGATAGTTGAGTCATCTACTTCTCTTGAGTTTTACTTTCTTAGCTTTGATCCAGGTTTTAAGTGTTGTTCCACACTTTGATCTTGAGCTAAAATCTTTCTTCCAACTCTTTCTACTTATTGTTCTTAACTTGCTTCTTAAACTGTTCTAAATAAATAGATGTCCTAAGAATATAGGGTAGAGAGTATGAGCCAAGATTTTTCTTTTTCAAAAATAGATCTTTCATTTGCTCTTTAATCATGACAGTCTTAAAGAGGAATCCCATTCAACAACATAGTTGAAGGGCCAAGATTTGGAATTCAAGCAGATACAAGTTTATTACTAAATGTGCATCATATAAAAACTAAGGAATTATACTTGAAGTTCAAGTAGATCAATCAAGTTGTCCCTGCTGTCAGAACAATGAGAACCACATGGGTCCTTAGCAGAAAATGAAAAGATGCTGTCTGTGACAGAGAAGTAAGAAAGAAATCCATAGAGTAAGAGTGTCACCTCTCCTGGGGAGGATTCAATTATGCAATCTTCCAGGTCCAGTGTAAAATAATAATGTACCGCCATTTGTTTTCAAAAAGAAAAAAAAATGCTGCTATAGATAGTAATGATGAACCTTTGTATTTTCTCTTGTGTTTTTTTTCTTGATTTGGTAGAGTTTATTATATTTGCTATTTTCTAAGTGAAGAAACAGTAGTTGTTTTAGTTAATTTATCACAACTTTGTTTATATTTATATTGTGCCAAGTTAGTTTTAAACCAAAAGCGAGAGAAATTAAATCATATCCAGAATCATTCAAGTTACACAATTTATATTTAGCACTTAAATCTTCATATATATTCTGTTCTATCAGGACAATGGAAATGATGCACAAACAGCTATTTTGTATATCATTTCTTGATGTGTGCCCTTTCTACCCTCTACACACTCTACCTTCAGCTTGCTGAACAAGGAAGAAATGGAAGGAAATGGGTCTATGGGCTGCCCTATATTTCCTTTTTCTTCCATGCTGTCATTTTTAGCATTACAGTAGGATTAATATAGAAAAATAATAAGAATTAGGAGATTTGATAGCGTTGTTTGACCATGTGTTTCTAAGAATGTCTTTTCCTTCTTCTTGTGTTTGAAGTAAGCCCTGGTTTTCTCAGGGTTATGTGAGCATTTCCTCAGTTGTAGATACAGCACATGTACCTGTACTTGCTTTGAGTCTCTGGAACTTCCATGTATAGTGTGGCCACTAAAATGATGTTCTCTCAGGTCACTGTGAATACTGTATGCTAATGTGGCATGAAGGACTGGTGCACATAATATTGTCCTTGTCTTCTCTGCTTGAGCACATGCTCCACAATTCCATTAGACTTAAAGAAATATAATTCAAAGGTAAAATTATTAAGAATTTTAAAACAGTAACAGGGGAGCATGCAGTCAAGAGAAGGGAGTTTCTGTGCACAAATTCTAAGTAACTCTGTAGGTTACACACTCATGAAGCCAGCCTTCACCGAGAGTGGTAGAACTATTCTCTTTCATAAATTTGTGTTTTGCTTCGATTTCAAACTTATGGAAAAGTTCAAAAAATGCTGTAAAGAATTTCTATTTATTCTTTACCCAGATTTACTAATTGTTAATATTTTCATCACTTGCTTTATGATTTTCTCTCTTACTCAGTCTGTGCTGTGTGTGTTTTTACTAAACCATATAAAGGGGGGAAAACATACTCTGCCTTAAAGCATTTTGTTTCCTATAATTTATTGTTGAAATCTATTCCTCAACACTACTGTGTTGGAAGGTGGGGCCTAATGGGAGATATTTAGGTCTTGAGGACAGAGCCATGACACACAAGAAGACTTAAATGAGTGAACTCGCACTCTTTCAATCTTCTGCCATGTGAAGACATTGATTATCCCTGATTACCTTCTATCTTCTGCCATGTAAGCATCTCACAAGAAGACCCTCAGTACACAAGATGCCAGTGCTTTGATTTTAGACTTTCTAGCCTCTAGAACTATGAGCTGATAAATTTCTGTTAATTATAAATTACAGAGCTTATAGTATTTCTTACAATACAAAATAGTCTAAGATAGAAATTAGTGCCCAATGTGGAATGTTTCTGTAACAAATACCTGAAAATGTGGAAGCAGCTTTGGAATTGAGTAATGGGTAGAACTGAAAAATTTCAACAAGTTAGAGATAGCATATATGGATATGAATACAGCATTAATAGTGGGTCTGGTGAGGGCCTAGAAGAAGGGAGAGTCAAGGGAAAGTCTGAAATACCTTAGAGATTATTTGTGGAGTTATTAAAAGAAAGTTGGTAGAAATACGAACAAACAGAAGTCCCATGGGTTAGACAAAGGGGAATGAAGGGTATGGAGGTTAGATAGAAGTAGGAAGACAGTGGAATGAATCTGATATAACTTTTCTTTGTACATGTATGAATACACCACAGTGCACCTCACCATCATGCACATCCACATGACTGGGATCCTGTTAGAATAAGATATTCTCCATGTTTGTATAAATGCATCAAAATACATTATACTGTCATGTATAACTAAAAAGAACAAATAATTTTAAAAAAATAAACATTCTGATAATGTCTCAGACAAAAATAAGGAACATACATTTGGAAACTGGAGGAAAGCCATCTTTGGTATAAAGTGACAAACAACTTGCCTGAATTGTGCTCATGCTCTAAGATTTTATGGAAAGTAGAATTTAAGAGCAATGAACTAGCTATCTGGCAGAACAAATCTCCAAGCAGTAAAATACTGAGAGGCTATGTGGCTTCTCTTAACTGCATATAGTAAAATGTGAGAAGAGAGAAATTATGTAAAGTTGGCATTTATAATCCCAAGGGAAGCAGAATGTAAGTTTGGAAAATTCCCAGTCTGGCCATCTAAAAAAAATTAGAAGGCATGTCTGATGGAGAACAACATGGTGTGACTAAGAAACTATTTGACAAGGATATTAGTATGCATGGAAGGATTTCAAGTGCTGTTCACCAAGATAATGGGAGAATAACCACAAAGGTATTTCAGACATCTTCAAGGCTGCCACTCTCATCACATGCCCAGGATGCTAGGGCTTTGAAGGCAGAAGGGTTTCAAGGAAGAGATCTAGGAGCCCATGAGATCCAGTTTTCCTGCTCAGGGCCACACAGTCTCAGGCAGCACTCCTCAGCCACATCAGCTGTGTCTCAAGTAGGTCCAGGTGCGACTCCATTTGCCACTTGAAGGTACACACCATAAACCTTGGTGGTATTCATGCATTGCTAATTCTGATAGCATGCAGAATGTACAGACTGTGGCAGTATGCCTCCACCTAGATTTCAATGGTTTCTGCAGCAGATCTGCTGCGGACACAGAGCCACTGTGGAGTCCCTACTAGGACAAAGCCTAAGGAAGCTATGTGCACATTTTTATAGTTTTTACCATTTTGACACAACAACTGTGAAGTCACCAATGAGCCTTACTGAGCTTGGGAGAACCATAGGTACAAAATTCCAAATTTTGAGAGCTGCTGCATTCACTATGTTCAGCCAAACCATAAAGGTGGTGCTGCCATAGACTGGGGGCCTAACTCCAAGCCTAGTGTGTCTGTTTTCAAAGAAAATTATTCTCAAGCCTTAGGATTCAGTGTTGCTTACCTTGTTGGGTTTTGGATTTTCTTTAAACATGTTATCCCTTTTTCTTTGCCTGTTTCTTTTGGAATTTTTGTGGTTTGCATGTGAGAAGAAAATTAATTTGGGAGCCTAGAGCAGAATGCTGTGGTCTGAATGTGGCCCCCAGGATTCTTCTGTTGCAAACTTAATCCCAATGAGAGAGTCAGGAGGTGAGTTTAATGGGATGATATAAGACATGAGGGCTTCACACTCAGGAATTTTTGATGCCTTTATAAAAAGAGCTCAAAGTGTTCTATTGTGTGCTCTCTCTTTCTCCTCCCTTAATGTAACGACACTGAAGAAGTCACCCATCAGATGTTGGTGACTTGATCTTGGACTTCCCAACTATGAGCCAATCTGTTCACTATAAATAACCTAGTCTCTGGTATTCTGTGAGAGTAGAAAAAAAAGGAAAAGAAAAGAATAAAACAATTTAAAAAAAATCAGAAAATATTACATGGATAAAATATTTATCTTGTCTGGAGTCAGTAATTAAATTTGTCCATTATCTCAGTAATGCCTTTTATAATTATTACTTCCAAGATCTGGTTCAGATTAATACATTGCATTAGTTTCATGTCTCTTTAATCTCTTTCAGTCTAAAGCATTTCTTCACTTCTTTTTTGTCTTCATGACCATGCCATTTTTGAAGAGCACAATCCAATTATTTAATATAATATTTCTCAATTTAGGTGTATGTGATATTTCTTCATAGTTAGGTCCATGCTATGTATGTTAGGCAGAAATGAAATGGAAGTGAGGCTGTCTCCCTCTCAATGCAGATTAGAAAGAGTTATATGTGTACTTGACCCATTATGATATTAATTTGATAACTTGTTTATGATTGTGTTTAAGGCTTCTTTACTAAATGTTACTCATTTCCCTTGGGATTAATAAGAAATTGATAGTGAGATACTTTGAGACCACATAAATATCCTATTCCTCAAAAATTCCCACATATTATTATTTGTCATGATACTTGATGGAATGAATCTTTATTATAATGACTGCAAAGTGGTGGTTTTCTGTATCATTCCTTCTATACTTTTCATTTAGCATTTTACTATAAGTATGCCATTCCCTTTCAACGTCATTTTTCCAATTTATTCAATAAATATTAATTGATTCTTTTTATGTTGTTTTATAGACTATATTGTACAGTTTGTTTCATTTTATTGCTCATTTTCCCTATATTTGACCAGTGGAAGCCCCTTCAAGATGCCTCCTGGATCCTTTCATATTCCATTGTTGTCTTTTGGGTGCTCTATCACTTTCTAAAACAAGAAGATTGTCCAAACATGTTTTGTATTTTTCCTGATTCAGACATGGAGTCATCTACCAAAACCAGTGTCCTTTTAATGAATCATGGTATTAGAAACCAAGGTTTAATTTCCTTGTTCATTGCTACTGGAGAGTTATTGCTTCTAGACACTTTCAGCAGACAGAACTCCTAAATGTATGTTTGTGTTTATGGTATACATGGTAGTATAAACACACACACACACATAGTACAAAAACATACATGTCATTTTATGTAGACATGTAAACACATGCACAAAATTGTCAACATACATATGTATAAACACATATAGATATGTAAAATATTTTCTTCTTATATAACAATTTATGAATTAGAAATAATAACCTGAACTCTTTTTTTTAAATTTCTGTTAAATACAGAGAGATGATTCTAGGCTTCCCCTTTCCATATCTCCATTTCTTCAACTATAAGAAAACCTATTTCCATTTTTCTCATTGTCTCAGTCTTAGAATGCACAGAAACCAATTTCAGGATTGCTATATTTTACAACTTAAAATATTACATAAAATTCAATATTAAATAAAGTTCAACATTAGTTTTCACTTCTTTTAGTCTTTAGACTAAGGGAATATAATCTAAAAGTTCTTAGGGATAATTCTTTTTATTTTCACTTTCTGTTGAATTATTATTTTAAATAAAATAAGACTCAATTGTTTTGGCTTCTATGCCATCTTAGGAAATTCTTCTTTTTTTATCCTCATAGCTTTAATGTATTTTTCAAATATGTAAAATATTAGCATGACACCAAAAGTCAGGCCTCATAAAAAATTGCACTCAGAGATCTCAGGATCCTGCACCCTATGTAATCACCCCATTTTCACCCAACTGCAACAGGTAACAAGTTTCAATAGTTTGATGTGTAAACTTCTAGTGTTTGTGTTTTTTAAAATAAGAAAATAGATTCCCACTTTCTTATTTCCTCTTCTTCCTATTCTAGAGCACAAACCTTGGTAAATAACTAATAAAGTTGTGCAAATAATCATAACCACCTGTGTCATTCATCTCCTTGATGCCAATGACCTCACTATTCATGAAATTCATCTGTCTCTCTCTCTTCCTTTTTCTCTTTCAGATCTGCCTTTTTTTACATTTTTCATTTTTTTCTAATTAGATACAAATGTCAGCAGAATGCATTTTGACACATCATACATAAATGAAGTATAACTTCTCATTCTTCTGCTTGTACACGGTGTAGATTTACACAGGTTGTGCCATCATATATGCATATAGGGTAATAATGTCCTATTCATTCTTCTGCCAAGTTTTATAGATTTTCTATATTTTGGAGATTTTCCACATTGTATTAAACCATAGTAGCCTCATTTTATTTATGTTTCTTTATTTTTGTCCTTGACATTGTAGTTTCCCTTAGAGAATATGATCCCTAAAGAAAGATGCTGGTTTCTTGATCGTGGTACAATAAACATTGATATTATATCCATAAGAGTGAAAAATCTGGCCACAGTCCTGTGATTATAAAATATTTTCCAAGTGTTTTGTTTTGGGGCAAGTGAGATAAAATTATTTAAGAATCTTCCTCCAAGTAGAAAACTTTGTATCGCCTCATACCTATAAAGATTTCTGCTTGGTGAAATCTGACAATTCAAGAATTACAATTCTATAAAGCCATATCAATTGCTTTTAATATTTGTTCTACTCATGTGGATCAGTCACCTGCTCTGGTTGTGATGGCCTCATTCAAATAATCAGCATCAGGATAGCCATAAAATTGTCTACTTTACACCTTTTGGTTAGCCACCTGTGTAGGTCTGTCTGTCTCTCTCTCTCCTGTGTCTGTCTGTTTCTCTCTTTTTCTCCCTGCCCCCTTCTTTTATCTTCTCCCTTTTAGCACTCTGCTAATTGTGAGATATAGGAGTGAGTGGTGAAAAATTCCTATAAACCCAGCAGCTTGGGAGGCTGAGGTAGAATAATAAATTCAAAGCTAGCCTCAGCAACTCAGTGAGGCTTATCTCAAAACAAAACAAAAAAATTGATAAAAAGGTATGGGGATGGGGCTCAGTGGTTAAGTGGCCCTGGGTTCAATTCAATCCCCAGAACAATATATATATATATAAATAGGTCTATAGATAAATGTGTGTATGTATGGATATGTGGGTGTGTGTATATTTCCATTAAAGCCATTCTTATCTTCAGCAAAATTTAATAATCTGTTTAAAGCCTTGTATTTGCAAAACCCAAATAATTTCTTTTCTTAATCTTTCTTTTTTTATTTCTCTTTAAAAAATATCTTCAAATATTGAAAAGCTTTTTCACATGTCTGTACCTGTGCATTGAAGATTTCATGACTATCACTGGCATACCACATCTTTTCATTGTATTTTCCTCCCAAAATGGTTTTAACATCAATTAAATGACTTTTTTATTTTTATTTTTGTCAATATTAATACCTAAGAATATCACATTTGAATTTCTTTTTCTTTCTTCATTCATAAAATATATTTTTTAAAGTTATTTGTGAATTAAGTACATCATGATATTGATTTAAAAAATACTAATTTATGGAGCACCTAAAATGTATCACAAACTGTACTAAGCATTTAAATTATTTTGATCTTTGATGTAATTTTATCAAATGTATATAATGTCTAAGAATTGCCCTGGGAGACAATGGAAGCCTGATACATAAGAAATAACTTCACATAAAGTTGAAAGCTATTCATATACCCAGAAATACAGTCATATAGTACAACATGAGTTGATTGTGACTTTTTCATTTAACAATAACAAAAAAAATTAAACAAAAACAAACTAACAACACTGGTGACAAGATTCCCAGATTACAAGGTATTTGTTCTCCTCTCCTTAAATGAAGGCAATGAAGAGAAAGGAGAAAACAAGAACTAACAATTTT
Organism: Ictidomys tridecemlineatus; assembly: GCF_052094955.1. Taxonomy (NCBI): domain Eukaryota; kingdom Metazoa; phylum Chordata; class Mammalia; order Rodentia; family Sciuridae; genus Ictidomys; species Ictidomys tridecemlineatus. The sequence goes on from NC_135479.1 coordinate 160,869,763, forward strand.
TCCTAACTCCACTTTCTAATGTTGTACATGTTACATAGTCAGAGCTCAAAATATGCTTGAAGATTTGACAGGAAAGTTAAGGTGAGTAAAATACATTTCTACTGAGTTTTTCTGTGTTCAGAAATGCATTTTAAGTTTGCATTTGCTCTTCTCACCAAAGAAAACATAACATTGTACTATTAGGACAATCAAGTTTGAATTCATAATGTTTCTGGAATTTATCAACTTATCTCCTTATGCAAAAAGAGAAAAATGTCCTGGAAATAAAGTAGGCATAGTTGTAGTACCACAGATTTCCTCATATTCATAAAAATATTTCATTCTGTTCGGTATCTTCATACATAACAGTCTTGATTGGAAACTAAGTGCGACAGCAAGAACAATTGTATAATTAGAAGATAATCATTTACTCTGGCAACATCTTGAAAGTAAGAGTTTTAAAGAACAATTAAAATTTCTATGTGTTTGATTAGAGTGTGTTTATCCTGATTAACAATTTACAAACATTTCTTTCTATAAACCTTCTGAGAAGATCTCAAAAACATTTTAACTTCCATAGGCTCTTAGGTGACATGAATTTTTAATTCCAAAATAATCCAGGGTTTATAATGAACTTAATAGCTCATTCCATTTATTTCCCCCATGGCAGGAGAATTGCTTTAAATAAGACATTCCAATGCATCTATAGTTCCACAGAGAAATGCTGAAAGTCAAAATAATCAAATTAGAAGACCATAGTTGAATCTTCACTTGCCAAACTTGAGAAAAACTTCAAATCATGTTATTAATATAGAAAAAATAAGTCCATATTTGATCCTTGGAAAGACAGCTACAGAGGTAATAATACCTAGTTGCCAGCCATAGGAAGCATCTTACATTGAGGACAATTTCATAATCAGATTCTGCACACACTAAAAGAGACTTTTTAGAGGAAAGTTATGATGTAAAGTGGATTCTTGGCAAGACACAAGAAGAGTTTAAACAAAATGCTCGTAGTTTACAATAGTAAAAATATTTTTAGAATCAGAATTCTTTAGCTGATTTTTGTAGAATCCATTTTAATCAGAGTGCTCATAGTGATAATAATTTGACTGGCACTTATCACCTGTGAGGTACTTTTACATTCATAAGAAATTCTTCCATGGTAAACAAGTCTTGTCCCCATTTTAGTGGTTAATAGTTTGAGATTAAGTATGTTCCTTTCAAATTCATAAAAATTTTGAAAAATAAGAAAATACAGACCCATTTCCTTTTTTCTTTTTTCTTATTCTTATCTTCTCAGACTCTAACCCAGAACACTTCATTTATTATATCCCAGTACACTTTTACTGATAGAGAAAACTAACTCCTCCCTTGATGTCTCATCTCTCTTCATTAGAAATTTCAAATCCCTTCCACTCAATGCAGAGACTAAATAACATATCTGGAGATCTTGAATCCAGGGAACTATGTAAATAGACATGAGCCTGGGTTGAAAACCAAAAGCAGGAGTTAGTTTAAAATTAATGCCTCTCATAAGCATGCTTAGAAGTGTAGCAATGGGAAACTGGAGTTGAAGGAAATTCCTCTTGTTTTAGCTTATTTCTCTGATAACACATTTTACGATAATTTATTTTGTTTCCTGCACATATTCATTCAGACCCTTATATTACCTATATTTTGAATGAATTTCTTAAGATTGTTTTCCTCATGTTCAAATGCCTTCGGAATCAGGTAAGATGTCTTTTAATCAAATCATACACAAAGTAGTTCACAAGAGTTTGCATCGGCTATTGAGAAGTAACTTTTGAAATTTTCTAATATTGTTCTTATAGATCTATGGTTGCTATACTTGACAAATAAAAACATAAGGTACTTAGTTAAGTTAGAATTTTGGGTAAGCGAATTTTCATATTAGCACAACCCTAATGTTCGATGGGACATAATTATCTTTTTGTTTTCATTTTAAAAGCTTTTATTAAATAAGTTCCTGCACATTAAACAACAGGTAGCAATACAAGATTGTCACATGAATGAGTAAACAGATCATTATAGGCTGGTGCAGTTGAAGGTGACTTTAAATGACTATATAACTTCTAATGAAGAATTATGACTAATTAAAGGAATGACATGCATATAATTTTTAAATCATGATGCCAAAGATAGCAACTTTGCATTAAACATGTACTTTTTGATTTCAAGTTGTGTCCCATACCTTTGAAATGGCTAACCTTCTTTTTTTTTTATTGGTTGTTCAATATGATATGTCAAGGGACATAATTATCTTAAAATCATCATTGATCATACATCTGAAATTGAATTTAACAAGACTTCCTGTATTTTATCTTCAGCCCACAATAGATTCAATAGGAAATGGTTTTGTTATTGGTTTGTGTAATGAACAACAATCAGAAGTAAGGGCAGAGTCACTGAGACAGGAATAAATTGCTTCTGAATGTGAGTCAAAAGGTTTTAATGAGTAAGGGACTTTTTCCTACATAGCTGAAAGTCAAAATAATAAGACAGGCTCCAGGTGCAGTCTGATGAGCAATTCAGTAATGTCCTCAAAGATCTGATTGCTCCTGTCTCTTGGCTCTGCTGCCCTCAGGCTTCCCTTCCTATGTGCAGATTGCCACAGCAGTTTTTGGATCACATCAAGAGGTGGCAATGTCCAGAGGCAGAAAAGAAATTGCTTCCTTCAGTATTGTTTTAAGAAAGCAAGGAAACTTCCTAGAAGCTCTGTAAAGACCTAGTTTCATGACCACATTCTGTCCTCCCTCCTCTCCCCCAATGTAGTCTTAATCCTGATTAAATGGATTGTGAGTATAAACTACACCTGCTAAGGCAGACATGAGGTCAGTGTCCTATGAGGCACATGGTGAAAATGCAGACTGGAAAAAAACAGATTATATCAGGAAGGAAAACGTTGGGAAAAAGATAATTAGACATCCAATATGTTCTGTTAGTTTCCTGTGGTATGCAAAATTCATGCACTCTCATTTACATAGAAGAACCTTCAGGGTTTCTAGAAAATTAAATCTGGCAACACAGGGACCAGCCAGTCTTACAGCTAAACTTTGAATGTTTCCAAGGTTGTTGGAGTATCTCCCAAGGGTTCAGAAAAGGGAAGGAGGCTATGCCCAAGAGTTGAGCTCATCACTGAGCAGCACTTATTCAGAAAGGATCAAGTTTTAGGGATGGGGCAAGAAAGAAGACCAAGACTCCCCCCATATTAGATGTCATAAGAGACCCTTCATGCTCTTTTGGAGTGGATCTGGGCTAGTTGTTTCTGATCTTATTTCAAAGGCACAGACACGAGCCATCTGGAACTCTATTCATCTGGATAGCAATAGAAAAACAATAAGTTATGGCTAGTGAAATTTTAGTTAATGTTTATTGAAATTCTGTGTTTTGTGATTAACAAAACAAAAAGAATATATCATTATGACATTAATAGGCATTCTTAATCATAAATAAAACCATAAATTGGAATATGATAGGTTGGGAAAATTCTTATCCAGTACAAATTCCAAATTTGCATGAGTGGAATAAAAATACTTTGAACTTGAAGTAAGTTGAGCTACTACAGTTAGTCTGGCACAGGAATGGACTACTTTTGTGTTTTTATTTCCTGGTTTAGCTTAATACTAAAATTTCTCACACTACAAGGATATAGGACTCCAAGTAAACACTGTTCAAAACATGGGCTGCATTAGTGACTTGGTGGTCCTAAAGCAAATAAGTGATTGAAATCATAGATACAGACAGCAAGTAGACACACGACCTCCTTCCAGGCTGCAGGGTATACATACTCCTGCACCTGAGAAGTGTTTCGGCCGGCTACCAAGAACACACCCACTCGTGCCCAGTGAGGGCAGCAATTCTGACTGATTCCTGAGGTTACGTTCAGTTGCCTATTTTGAGATAGGGGCTATGTCTTCCTCTCTGGTGAGACAGAGATACTTCCTGGGGAATAGCAGAATGCAAGTAGCTTCATTAAGTAGAATATAAGAAAAGTTGTAAGCTTAGAAATTTCATCAAACAGTAAAAGTAGGAAGCTGAATGATACAGGATTATTTTAGTGATGTGTAACAAGAAAATAACATTCTAGAAGGATTTTAGGAGAGAACACTATATTCAAGCTATATTCTACAGCATCTAAAAGAGGCATAATCAGCTTTGGCAAGGGGAGAAAGGAATTAATCTTAATTTTTCCAATTACCCTTTAGCCCTATTTTTATACAATTCTACATTTAGTAACAAATTTTGTGTCTTGATTATTTTAAAATGGCCTTTCCATTCAAGATTGACTGAGTATCAGAATGTCTGTCAGTTATATTTCTTGGTGCAAATTAATAGCTTTATTGAGCTTGGGTCATATTCTAGCCATTAGGGACTCAACAAAAAAATACAGTAATACAAACACAGAAATACGAAATGTGATGGTACACTGTTGCTATTCCACACAAATAATTCTTAATTTCAGGGAGCTAATATTATTATAAAAATGAAATAACTTCATGTCAATAATTGTGTAAAAGAGAATTAAGTTCTTATGATTAAAAAGTAGAAAGTATGTTATTAAACATGGAAGTCTGTGGGCTGAGAAATCATTATAAAGCATATTAAATTTAAGATGGCTATGAAAAGGAACAGATAGTCAGGCAAGGGGTATACCAGAGGGAGAGATCTGAGGAAAATCCTGAGGTTGTGAAGTCAAATATACTGGTCCATGAGTGATGCGGTGGGTCTAGATTATCAGACTAAGTTTGTGCAAAAGATCTTTGTATAATCCAGTTGAATTAAGATGAAATTTAAACCAAGTCAACAAATGGAAAGTAGAAAGAAAAATGAGACATCAATTAAAAAGTCTTGTTAACCAAATAAATACGTAAACTGAGAAAAGCTCTAGATCATTAGAGTTATTTACTATTTCCCAATGTTCTTCACAGTAATTTTTGTGCTTTCTCATGCTCCTGGGAGAGAGGTGATGTTTTTACTTGCTTTGGTAAAAAAATGTGAGCAGAAGTGATGAATGTTTTTTTTCCCAAGTATATGTCTGTTAAGCCATTTGATATGATCTCTTCCCTCTGGCTGTGGTAATCATGGTAATGGGTGCTGAGATAGATCCCCAAACAACTATCATGAGCAGAAAACTCACATTAAGTATGTTGCGTGAGAAAGAAATAAACTTTTGGTGTGTTAAGCCCATGAGATCTGGCAGTAGATATTTGTCATGACACATTCTGACCAGTAACATGCTAGCCAACACTTCAGATTGCATGATAAATTCATCAGGAGGATCCATTTGGGTGAACTTATAAATTCATTTTTTAAAGACTTGATTTCATGCCTAGATTTAGAATTGGAACAAGGTCTACACATCAAGTCTAATAGGTTAAATCATTATTGGTTAGAATCATTTTTAGATTACTTGTTAGAAGATGAAGTCCATTTCCTCATTTTATTTTACTTTTTTGCAATTATAAAGCAGAATATAGCAGTGATAATCCTTGACAAGAAAACACAATATATGGCAAAACACAGTAATAATTAGTATATCAGAAGAATTTTTGAAGCCACTGGATTTATATCTTAAAAATCATTTATCTTATTGAGCCTACAATACCAGACAAAGGAGATAGATAACATTTTCCAGGAAAATACAGAAAAAGGTTCCATTCTGATTGGAAAATCATAGTCACTGAGGTAATACAGTCAGCAGAGTTCCATTTATGGAATTAAATTATCTTTAGTGTCTGCAGTGCAATGAAAATTAAGAGTCGTTGAGTAATGTTCTGTAGTTAACTCTTGAACACATTTGGGCTGTCTCTTACTTGGGTTGTTTCCTTCTTGACCTGAGGTTCACAGACCTGAAGCTGAGTCTGTGAAAGAGAAGGAAGGGAACTTGATCCAAGATGCTGTGTCTCTAAGATCCATCACCTTCCTCAACTCTAGGAAATCCAATGCCGTCCTATGAGATTGTGCAGGGCAAACCTGGATACAATTACCATGACTTAATGTCATTATCATCATCATCATCATCATCATCATCATCATCATCATCAGTTGTTCCTTGGTTGGTTGCAACCACACCTTCACTGAATTAGAATACTATTGCTTAACTTTCTTTTTATAAATTTGGAAAAATAAGAGGAATCAATGGGAAAGAACAATTTATCTACCAGTTGAAATTAACCCCTAAGTGGCACTCTTGAGAGCCTCTTATAAAGTAAGAAATGAATTTCCAGGGGCTGGGGTTATGGCTCAGCAGTAGCTCGCCTCACATGTGCAAGGCCCTGGATTCGATCCTCAGCATCACATAAAAATAAACAAATAAAATAAAAATTAAGTCATAAAAAAATCCTCAGTAACTTTTACTCTATTCAATTAAAAACAAAAAAAGAAATGAATTTCCATCATTCAAACACATACATATATTAAAGACAAAAATACGATTTTTGATTAGTAGTAATTCTCATTGCATTTTAGATGTTCTAATATCACACACACACACACACACACACACACACACACACACACACACACACAAACATGCTCTGGGCCTTCTTTTCAGCTGATTGTCATTGCTATGGAAAGAAGGGGTGGGAGAAGGTACGGTGACCTCTGACCATCCACAAAGTGCTACTGGGTTACTAAACCTGGTCAACACTGCTGAAATCCTGAAGCCTCATGCTTACTCCTTCTTCTAAAGTAACCCTTTACAGAGTACTAGAAATTTCCATTATTTGATTGTTGTAGGACATGAAAACTCTGTCAAGTTGATAGTTTTATTTTTACTGTTGTCATTAAGGTCATTAGTGGGAAAAAATTCTGTGCTCACAAGAAGAGGCAGTGTAAGAAAGGCCAAGTGTCACTTAGGGGCACCTTAGTTCCTCAGAAACCTTAGTGGTCAGGATATGTTAAGACCTGATTTTCAAGCTGTGTGGTCAAGAAACACTAAAGAAGATTAAGTTATTCAGTGGGTCATGACCACATTTTTTTCAAGGAAATATATAAGGATAAAATAGAATGCACTATGCATGGCAAGACAATTATAAAATAAAATTGTTTTTTGGGGGTAAAAAATATGGTGGAAGGAGATGGATATCATCACCCTAAGTACATGTATGATGATATGAATGGTGTGAATATACTTTACATATAACCAGAGATATGGAAAATGTGCTCTATATGTGTAATATGAACTGTAATGCATTCTGTTGTCATATATAACAAATTAGAATAAAATAAAAAATAAATAAAATTTTTGTTTATGATATATATGGGAATACATTCATATGGACATATGTGACCACAACCTAAAATGTGTGATTATTGAAGTTAAAATAGTTAAAAATCATTTATACTTTACATTTTAACACTGTTAAATGCAACACTGTTTTAAGTAGCTATGAGTTATATATTTAATTCTCACACCTTTTTAAAATTTGTTCCCCACTTGAAACAGTTAAATATAGGGAAGAGGAGTGATTTGCCTGACTTTACAGAACTATTAAAACTTAAGCAGTTTTGCTGTGTAGGCTCCTGTCATAATCTGTAAGCTATCTGTACTGCTCTCCAAGGACACTGAAACACTAGCCTGGGGACCACTGGCAGAAGGAAGGAAGGAAATTTCTGTGGGAAAAAAAATGAATATGGAGAATTAATCATTTGGACAAGAATAGAATATGCCGAGTGGCAAAACATGTATGGAAAAAAAGATGACAGATAAGAGAAAAATGGCAGCTACAAATTCTAAGGCAGACACTCAGAATGGTTTATGTAAAAATGTAAACAGGGATCACTTACTAAATTTAGCTATCAGTAATCAGAACATTCTAGACATTCATATCACCTACTCTGGCATGTGCAAAGCACCTTTCAATATGATGATATATGATAATCTTTGCTTCCATCTGACGTGGAATTTAGGTCCCGAAATTTATACTTTATAAGTACCTTTACTCTTGGAAACATTCTCATAATTGTCTAAACTTCAGGCTGGGAAATATTTCTAGAAAATCACTCTGCATGTATCAATTCAATTTCCCCTTTTAAATATACTATTTAAAATTTATTCTCTGCACTTCACATATTTGCTGACCATCATCATATACTCTCTAGACAATCTAAACAAATTTAAATGTTTTCATATGAGTCATTCTCTTCCAAACATTTATCATTCTTATTACTGTCCTTGAAACATAATACCCCAAGGACCATTGCTTTCTGCTCAAGGCAGATGTGGGTGGATGCCAGGTATGAAGCTGGAACATTCCATGCTTCAGATCTCTGGGTTCATCTAAAACAATGCATCACCTTTAAAAGATTCATTCCACTCTTTGGCTGCTCCTGGCAGCCTAGGAATGACCAGTTTCTACAATCAGAGTGATGTCAAACACATGGTTTTGCCCACCCAAGCTATTGAAAACTCTTGTCCTTCCAGGACAAGAAAGATAATTTTTCTCTCTCTCTTTTTTTTTTTTTGTAGATTGCAAGAGGTTGAATTATTCTATTAATAAAAACAGATAACATTCATATCTAGTTAAAGACAAATTTAAAACACACACACACACACACGGCCAGATATAGAGAGTAGGTGTGTATCAGTATCTTGATTTCATACTTCCTAAAATAAAGAAAGAAGAATCTAAAATGGTTTATTTGCTTTAAAAAAATTATATTCTCAGTTCCCTTCAAGAATGATATAATTGCATTTCATTGTGCTTTTAGAGATAACCATGAAATAAATATCTCCTGACCTGAAAAATGCAGCAGTTCTGTTTTCAGAGGATTTATAGGAAAAGCTGGAACTCTTTGGTTACAGAAATATAACGGAAATAAACCACATCTCCTCCTAACAAAAAGACTAGCAGCTGCATTAGCAAAGCCACTGCAGTTGACTGGCTTCTAAGACGGTGTTTATTCCAGACACTAGGGGGCACTGGTGGTTTACTCAAACTCAGCTTTAGGACCTAAAAATTCAGCGTGTTGCCAGCAAATTTTCAACTTTCAATGGGCAGGAATGGAGTGGAAAATAACTGTTCAAAAGTTCATGTTTTGAGAGATAGAGGTTAAAAATATTCTCTGCAAAACCCACGAGGAGAAGTGACTAATCTCTGAGGCGTTAGTTAGTAGTCCTGGTCCTGAAGTTGTACTGAGTTCAAACTTCACACATTCTTAAAGCTAATGCCAGAGTGAAATTTGTCAGAGAAGATGGTTTACCAGGCCAGTGTTTGAGCACACTGTTTTACCTTTGACTCTTACTTTTACTGTTAAACGATGACACAGGTTTGTAACCATCGGAAAGACATTCTGGGCCTCTAGCACCGATTAAATGGGGTATTTACTCATTTGGACCTAATGAGGTGTGACAAAAAGGATTTAAAAAACAAGGATATTGAAAACATAAACCACCTTCATAAATGGAGCTTAAAATATTAGAGTAGAAACCCTAGTTATCTATTTGATCTGTGCTCCAGACGCTTTGAGGCAGAAGGGAAAAATAAACAACAAAGGCAATAACAACTGAAAGGAAATTTAAAGAGACACCAATGTTTAATGTGAAGCATTGAAGTAAAAGAAGCTACCAATTAAAATAATTGATGGTAAATCAGGTGTGACTAGTTTACTCAAAGCAACTATGGCCAGGGGCCACCATACAATCTGCTTGGTTCGTAATTATTTTTTCCATCATAGGTTATAGTTTATAGTTACAGAGTTTTAGGATGGAAGGTATTGTTTTCCTTTTTGTTTTTGTTTTTGGATTTTTTTTTGTGTGTGGGGGGGGGATCTCCTCTTACTTGAATATGTCTAATACAGTTGTTGCTATACTCACAGAAGAAATTATGAGAGGGAGTGGGTTGTATGTTAAGTTACCTCAGGAAACACAGCTGATGATGGCTAAGGTCAGTGTCTCCCGGCTTCAATGTGATCCTCTTTTAGAACAGGGATCCTTGGGGCCCTGCAGGCCTTCCAGATTTCCACCTCTCTCTCTCACTCACGTATCTAGCAGGAGTGAGTCATCTACAACCCAGTGGTTTTGAACCCAACACCTGTGTGCTATGAATATGATGGTGATATTTGTTGGTCAGACACAAAATCACACAGAAGAGTGTTTTAGTCAGCTTATTCCCTGCTGTGACCTAAAGACCTGAGAACAACAAAACAGAGGAAGAAAAGTATATTTGGCGCTCAGTTTCAGAGGTCTCAGTGACTCCCTTGTTCTGTGCCCAAGGAGAGTCAGAACATCCTTATGGAAGTGTGTGGAGGAGGAAAGCAGCTCATGACATAGCAGTCAGGAAGCACAGAGAGCATTCCTCAACAGAGACAAGATTTATACCGCAAATGCAAGCCCCCAGTGACCTACCAGCCATACTCAACCTGCTTATAGTTATCACCCGGTTAATCACAATCAGTGAATTTAGGTCCTGATTAGATTAAGGCTCTCATAACAAAACCATTTCTGCCGCAGTCTGGCTAGGCACAGAATCACGAGCCACTCAAGCAGGAACAAACTTTATTTTTTGAAACTGCCACCAATGTCCCGTACGCCCCCGGTAAGAATCCCAATCTACCCAAGTGGCCTTCTCCCGGAACCCCACAGGAGCTTCCTCCCCCGGAATTCCCTCCTACTGTACTTCCCCAACCAATGGGAACTCTCCAGGAGTCCCTTAGCAGGCTGAGGTGAATAGCAGGAGTCCAATATCCATATGAATGCAAATCTTAACATAATCATATCATCTCAATGGCTAGCTGGCATCACCTTTCAACCAAAATTGCCATGCATCATATTACTTGGCTGTGGCTCTTAGCAAGTTTGGGTTTTATATTACAGTAATTCAAATATCTTTGCTGTTGTGTATATTCTAAATTTCTTTCTTTCTTTCTTTCTTTCTTTCTTTTTTTCTTTCTTTCTTTCTTTTTTTTTTTTTTTGTCTTTTGGAAACCCCTGTTCAGTCCATTCTTCATGCTGGTTCCTCTGGATAAAAAACTTATGATTCTACCACTCTTCCTCTCTGACACATTCTTGACCTAGAAAATGTTCTGCACCTTCAGTCTGTGGCTTGGTGATTCCTTCTTTAGGGAAAGCCTCTCTGAACTCCCTGAACCACATGAGTCTATCAGCATCAACTCACACAGTCCTTCAAAAATCTTTTATTACCCTTTAACATTCTTACTTTGGTAACCTCATATTTATTGTCTTGTCACTCTAGGTTTGTATATAAGCACCTCAGTTGAAGGAATTGCAATATCCCAGCACCTGACAAAGAAAATATTTGTTCAATGATTGATGTAGAAAATTGGGCATGAAATACATTAATTTTAATATTTATTAGGAAACACTTAATATCTCTGATTCTTTCATTACTTTGCCACTACCTAGTATCTTCATCAATATGATTGTCATGTAGTTTTAATAAAAACCAGACATAGTATTTGCTATGTGCCTAATAAGTATATTCATTATGACAAGTGCTACTTGTATGAAATATTTAACCCTCCCTACGGTCTCTTGAGATAAGCTCATGTTTTTACACATCTCAGAGACGAAAGATGTAGATGAATAAGTAACCTGCCCCAAATCAAGAACTGACATGGAACATTATGACAGAATCTAAGTTTTTCTGATTCTAAGCACATGTTTATATTACTAGGACCTCCAAGAGTACATTTAAGCTTTGATAAAAGGAATTTTTGAAACATGGAGAATTTCATATTCTAGCATACGTCAATATGTTAGCTTTCTGTTGCTGTGACAAAATGTCTGATAAAAGTCAATTGAAAGAGGAAAAGATTATTTAGGCTCATGTTTTCAGAGATTTCAGTCCATAGTCAGAAGGCTCTGTTCTTTCTGGACTTGTGGTGAGGCAGAACAACATGGAGGAGAGAGTGTGGCAGAGCAAAACTGCTTACCTCATGACAGCCAGGAAGTAGAGAGAGGGAACAGGGTAGAAGGAAGGGTTTAGGGACAAAAGGGGATGGGGCCAAGATACAAAATATACTCCCGGTGACCTAACTTCTTCAGTTAGGTCCCCGCCTCCTAAAATCTTCACTACCTTCCACAGTGCCACAATCTGGGATCAAGGGCCTTTGTAGGACATTGCAGATCCAAACTATAACATTGAACATGCTAAAAATCTACATAATATTTGTATTCCATATCTGTGACCCTTGTAAGATTCTCTTATTTTTTACTAATTTCCCCTCTCCATTCCACCTACTCTTGCCAGTCTCATATTTAAATTATAAAAGTAAAGATTCTACCAGATGTGAGTGATAATTTGTTAGCAAGTTATGCCTGAGGATGACTATATTATATGTCCATCAGTATTTTATTCTTTAGGCAAAAATAATAATAATTAAATTATTTATTTATTCTAGTTTGTTATACATGATCACAGAATGCAATTAATTTCATATTACACATATAGAGCACAATTTTTCAAGTTACTGATTGTACACAAAGTATTTTCATACCATTTGTGTCTTCATACATGTACTTAGGGTAATGATGTGTAATTTATTCCACCATCATTCATACCCCCTTGTCCCATCCTCTCCGCTCCCTCTCCTTTGCTCTATCTAAAGTTCCCCCATTCCTTCCATGCTCTGCCCCCCCATCACCATTATGAGTCAGCATCCTCATTTCAAAAAAAAAAAAAATTTGGCCTTTGTTTTTTGGGATTTGGCTTGCTTCACTTAGCATTGTATTTTCCAACTTCATCCATTTACCAGCAAACACCAAGATTTTATTGTTTTTTAATGCTGAGTAATTTTCCATTGTGTTTGTATACCAGAGTTTCCCTATCTATTCATCTACTGAAGGGCATCTAGGTTGGTTCCATAATTTAGCTATTGTGAATTTTACTGCTATAAATATTGATGTGGCTATGTCCCTGTAGTATGCTATTTTTAAGTCCTTTGGGTATGAACCAAGGAGTGTGATTGATGGGTTGAATGGTGGTTCCATTCCAAGTTTTCCAAGGAATCTCCATAATGCTTTCCATATTGGCTGCACCATTTGCAGTCCGAACAGCAATGTATGAGTGTGTCTTTTCCCCCATATCATCGCCAGAACTTATTGTTGTTTGTATTCATAATAGTTGCCATTCTGACTGGAGTGAGATGGAATCTGGAGTAGTTTTGATTTGCATTTCTATAATTGCTAGTGATGATGAACATTTTTTTACATATTTGTTGATTGTGTATCATCTTCTGGAGATGTCTATTCAATTCCTTGGCCCATTTATTGATTGGGCTAATTGATGTTTTTTGTTTTTTGTTTTTGTTTTTGGTCTTAGAATTTTGAGTTCTATATATATCCTAGAGATTAGTAATCTATCTGTTGTATGAGTGGTAAAAATTTGCTCCCAAGATGTAGGTTCTCTATTCACCTCAATGATTGTTTCTTTTGCTGAGAAGAAGCTTTTTAGTTTGAATCCATCCCATTATTGATTCTTGGTTTTAATTCTTGCTCCAAAGGAGTCTTATTAAGGAAGTTGGGACTTACTACTACCACCACCCCCAGTTCTTTGAATCCATGTGCCTGTGCTTTGGTTAATGGAATGTTGGCTAAAGAAATGCTACTTTAAAAATCAGACTCTAAAACTCCTCAGTTTTGTTACCTATTGCTGCATAACAATTACTCCAAAACTTAGAAGCTTAAACAAAACATACTTATAGATTTTTGTGTGAGGAATTCACAAGAGGCTCAGTTAGGTGGTTCTTGTTGAGGGCCTCTCCTGAGATTGCAATCAAGATGTTGCTGGGGCTGCTATTATCTGAAAGCTTGACTAGGGCTGGTGGATTTAGTTCCAAGACAGTCTACACACATGGCTATTGGGAGAATCTTTAGTTTCTCATTGGTTCTAGGTAGGAGGCCTCACTTAATCCTCACATGTGCTTCTTTATAAGGCTGCTAGAGTATTTTCACACAGCCAGCTATAGAATTTGTGAAGCGCAGTGCAACATGAAAATGTGAGACTCCTTGGTGGGTGTGGTGGTGCATGCCTGTAATCCCAGCAGCTTGGGAGGCTGAGGCAGTTTGAGAGGCTGAGGATTGTGAGTTCAAAGCCAGTCTCAGCAGTAGTAAGGCACTAAGGGAGAACATGTCTCTAACTAAAATACAAAATAGGGCTGGGGATGTGGCTTAGTGCTTCTAAATTCAATTCCTGATAATTCCCCTGCCAAAAATAGAAAAAAAAATGTGAGGCTCCTTGTTAACAAATCATTAGTAATTGTAAGATGGTTATCACTGAGCATTCAATTAAATGTAGACCCCGAGTCTGCTCAAACTACACTCTCATGAAAAAAAGCCTATCTCACAACTCGGCATATGAATTTTCCAGAGAATTTGAGCCAACAAAGAAAGAGAAATCAAGGAAGAAACCAAATATCCACTTCTTGCCATAGGTTGGCCACTGAGAATTCAGGCCTATACTCTGTCTTCCACCTGTTAAAGAGAGGATTTGAGGAGATATTTTAAAATCACTATTTCATCTCAAAATGAAATATACTTTATTTACTTCCTTATCAGCTGAACAGGTAAATAAAAATCCATTGTAGAACAGTTAGAGATCATTAGGGATTGGAATAAGCATAGGATAAAAAAATCGGGATCCCTAAATCCTGTTTGAAAGAAAGCTACCTAGAAGAACAACTAATCCCACCTAGACCAATGAATGGAGGTATAAATAAATCTAATAAATAAATAAGTCAGAGATTTTAGTGTTATTACATTAATTGACCTAATTCATTACCCAGATCAGAATTTCTTAAAACATTTTTAGTACAATCTGAAAATATACTCAATAGAAAAAAATGTTCCATGTCTAAGTAGGATAAAATCTATGTACTATATTTTTATCTTAAAGAAAGATTCCATGCACTACTAATTTTAAGACTTTGAGAATTCAATTCCCACAGTAAAAAAAAAAAAATGTTTAACTCTAATTCTATTTAAGTCAACACTTACTAAATTTATGTGATCACACAAATAGATAACAACACAAATATTCCAAAGTATGTGATGTCACAAACAGATAACAAGACAGATATTTTCCTGGGATGGAATAGTATAATTATAATATTGAAATACATTTTCTGGTTGGTAAATAGCATCTGCTCAAGTCTCCCAAATACCTTCACTGTGGTGCATCTTTCAGATAAACTAACTGAATACTTTTGGTCAGACGAACTGGTACCTGCCAGACAATGAGCTAGCCAAAGAATCCAGCATGATCCAGCATTGTGCCTCCAATATGACACCATCACTAGAAGTAATTCCTCTGTCTGTAGTCCCTGCCTGACTATGAGGGGGCTAAAGAGGCCATTTTTTTTAAGAGAGAGAGAGAAAGAGAAGAGAGAGAGAAGTTTTTAATATTTATTTTTCAGTTTTCAGTGGACACAACATCTTTATTTTATTTTTATGTGGTGCTGTGCTGAGGATCGAACCCAGCGCCCCTAGCATGCCAGGCAAGCGCATTACCGCTTGAGCCACATCCCCAGCCTAAGAGGCTAAATTTAATGGTCTCTTAGCCCCCTGAGGTTTGGCTTCCCCCAGTAGGTAGATGTTTCCCCAGAAATGTTCTCACATGGTCTTTTGTTACTTTTGGCCACTTATGGGAAATTGTATCCTTCAAAATATTCCCTACCAGTGGCTACATACTTTTTAAATCAAATTTCTTTATAGAATCACCAAAATTTTAATCAAATCCCGTTGCAATGAAGACACTTTGAAAAAAAATCTGACTTATTACCTTATCAATATATATTTGAAAGGAAATAAAGCTGTTATTTACTTTTATTGCCAAATTGACTTATGTTGCAGTAAGCTAATCTTTTCTGTACAGGAAGTTTGAACCTGAGCCACAAGATTCACACAGATTAATGTTTAGTAATTCAAATTACGCAGAGCCCACTCTGCCATCACACCATACTCTTCTTTCTCATGCTTCATTTATTCATTCATTCACATTTTCAATATAGATCCAGTGAATACTTACCACAAAGAAGGCTAGTTGGTGCCTTGGTTGATGAAATCTATCCACCACTGATAATGACCTCAATGTCACCTTATTTGCCCACCATTGCCAGGACTAGGACTACACAGATTACTAGGTGTTCTGAGACTTATGAAACCTGTCTGGCCCAGGCACCCCTTTACCAAGAAACTTCATTCTGCTTAAAATATGTTTCTCTTGTCTATTAACCACCTCAACTTTTCTACTTACTAGGTTTTGAATAACAGAGGACTTTGTAAATTATATATCATACATTTTCAAATTGTGTTTAAATACTTCTTCTAATAATGAAAACATAGCTTTTGAAATTATTTAATTAAACCAATTCTTTGCTTTTATATGATGTGATTCACATCACGACGTTGTTAGGTAATAGTTACTATTAATATTATAAGGATACAACTGAACTTCAATCCAGAAGATAATTCATCATTTTTGGACAACTATGGTAGAATATAAAACTTTACCAACAAGCACATTGTTAGGACTTTACAGAGGCACTGTTAGCCCTGAAAAACTTTAAAGACACAGTTCCTCCCTTCTAACATATAATGCTTATTTAAAAAGAGATTGAGTCATGAGGAGAGAGAAAAGGGTGTGGAGCTACTTTAATATCAGGCAAAGTAAAGACCAGGAGTATTATGGGGATAAAAAGGAACGTTATGTAATTATAAAGTGGTCACTTCATCTAAAGGACCAAGTAGTCCTAAGTGAGTATGCACCTAATATCAGATTTTACCACATGAAGGAAAAAATCCCAAACATTTATGTTAAATTCTTGATAATGTATGAATCAAAGAAACAATCACAGAGGGATTTTTAAAATGTTTTAGATTGAATTAAAATAAAGCTCACAGCATTAATGAGATATGCTTAAAGTTGTACAATTTTAAATTCCTACATTTGAAAAACAATGACTTGAGTTTGCAACTTATGAAATAGAAAAAGAGGTGCAAATACTGACAAAACAGAAGGAAATGAATAACAATAAGAACAGAAATTAATAAAATATAAATCAGAAAAAAACTAAAGAAAATTAAAATCTAGTTCTTTCAAGAGATCAATAGCCAGTAAATGAGAAAGAAAAAGAAAGAAAACAACGGCAAAAAAAAAAAAAAATTACCATTATCAGTCATGACATAGTGTATATTTCACAATAGAGTCTAAGGACATTAACACATATATAATGACAAACATTCTTTATGACAAATAGGATATCCTGTATGACAAATTAGATTCATTAAGTTAATTAACTTGGATAATTCCTTGAAATTGCTAACGTTTACATAAGAATAAATAATCTAGAAAAAATTATTACTGTTAAAGATATTAAATTTGCTGCTAAAAGCCACTCCCATCTCCTTTTACTCTCATCACAAACACAAAACCAGGCTCAGGTGGCTTCATTTATACTTGGAACAAGAAATAATACCAATTCTGTACAAATGCTCCCAGAAAATTGAGATGAATATAATAGTCCCTAACTAATTTTATGATGCCAGCATCACTCTTCTGCCAAAATTCAACAATGATATTATAAAAAAAAAAAACAGACTGTTATCTCTCATGAGCATTGATGCAAAAATAATTAATGAAATAATATCAGATCAGATCCAGGAATCTAAAAATGGATAATAAAGAGCTTAGTGTAGTTCATCCTAGGAATGATTCAACATTTAGATCAATCATTCATATCAATATGATTAAAAAGAAAAGTTACAAGGTCATTCAAATGGACGCTAAAAAGCCCATGAAAATATTCAACATCCTTTCATGATAAACACTGCCATTCATCTAATCATGATAAACAGAAAATTAATCAGAATGAAATTTTGTCAGCCTAATAGACACTAACTCTGAAAAATATATTCTACCTTTGTTCTTAACAATGCAGGACTGTATTCCATATCTAGTTTCCTCAAATCTGACTTGAGGAAAGGATATTTCTTATTATTACTTCTTTTAAAAGTGTGGAGGCAGCAAAAGATACTGATATGCAAAATAAACACTAGCTCTATTTGCAAATCACCTAATTAGTTACTAGAACTAATAAATGAGTTTAACAGTTTACAAGACATAAAGTAAACATACAAAAATAAAATTTATATACTAGCCATGAGCAATTGGTAAATATTTTTAAAATACATTTTATGTTATTACCCATAAACACAAAGTATTTTTAAATAGTTTTTGCAAAATATGTGTAGCACTGAAAACCAATTGATAGAAATGATGGAACATGTAAATAAATCAAGAATGAAGCCATTATTATGTTTTAGAAGCTTCTACTTATTCTGTATAGAAGAATTATTTCCATCAACAGTTGTGAGATAGCCCCTAAATTCTTAAGTACTACCCTTCCCATTTGACAAATTTTGAACTTCTATTGTATGCCAGGTACTCTTTACATACTGAGGATGACATAATCAAAATAGAAAAATGCAGCCCCTAAGAAATCATTTTCTATTTTGAAGAAACTGATCATCTGAAAGAGATAAACAAATGGAATTGTTCATTAGATGCTAATAAATATTACCAGGAAAATGAAGACAAAAGATTGGGGGGTGGAAGGCAGGTATGGAGTACTATATTTACCATAGCATGCTCAGGATGACTTTAGCTGAGAATGTGACATTGAGTTGAGGCCTGAAAAATGTGACAGAACTTGATCACTAATATTTGAGAAATAGGAAGAGGATTAAAGTTCTGTGACAGGAGTGACCTGAGATTTTAGAGGAACAAGAGCCCGATCATGTTAACTGGAACTCATAGCATATGTGCACCGAGAGGTCATAAGACTTTAGCGTCTGGGAACATGTAAGCTGCTGGGAGTCTTTGATTGTACTCTGCATACCAGGGGAAGCCTTTGGAGACTTCTGAACAAAGTCATGATCTGACTTTCCTTTTAAAAGGATCACTCTGTTTGCTGTGTTGAAAAAGATCAAAAGACAATAAGAGCAAAGCAAGGAGAATAATTAGGAAGGTATTATAATAATTCTGGAAAGAAATGATGATGGCTTCTTGATAATTGATGAGAGGTAGATTTTAAGTGATCTCACTGTGGGGGGTGGGGTAAATTATGTGGAGTAATGGAATCAGCTCAAGTGAGCCATTTCACAATGTAAACCTATTTCAAAAGAACATGTTGCATGTACTAAATATATGCATTTTTATTTGTCAATTTAAGAATGATTTATTTTTTAAAAAAAGAAATATGGCTTACATAAGGGTAGTTGCATAGGATAAGCTGGTAAGTGGTGAGATTCTGGATTTATTTTGATGTTATAGACAATAGAGTTTAGAGTCAAGTGTATGATGTAATAGAGAATGGTATTTGAGAAGGAGTTAAAAAACGATTCCATCTTCCTGGACTGGAGCAATTGGGAAGATGTTATTTTCTTTTACTGAGAAGTGAAAGACCATCTGAGAAGAACATTTGGCAGGAGATAGAGTGTTATGGAATATTAGAATATTAGTGTTATGGAATAGAGTGTTATGGAATATTAGGAGCTCAGTTTTAGATGTATTAAATTTGAGAATTGTCATATATAATTGTTAGGCAACCGAATATTTAAATGTGCGGTTCAGGGAAAAGGTCTGGACTGGAGATAGAAATTTGGTAGGCATTGGAATACAGATAATATATGAAGCCATGGAATTACATGAAAATGAAATGGGATGATGGAGATAAGTGTGGGTCTACCAGAGAGATTGTCCAAGGATTGAGTCCTTTGCACACCAACAGTAAGACATTAGAAAAGATGAGAATAACCCAGAAAGAACAGAAAAAAGGAGCAAATAAGGAGACAAAGGAAAAACCAGGAGAATGTGATGTTTTGGTTAATGAATTAAGGTTTTCAATATACTCCAAGTTCATAAATGAAAGTGAATCTAAGGTTATTCCTGTAATAATGTGACTCCCACTAGTCTCATACTGATGTGCTCTTTTGAGTAGAAAAGAAAATGATAAAATTACAGCAAGCAGTACATTGGGGCCATGCCATGTAATCATTACTGGTATATGGTTAATAAATGTAACAATTATAACAGGACAAAAGCAAAAATCTACAAGTCAGTTTATGATTACTTTATTCCACTTTATTCCCCAGTTCTTTTCAAATACCAAAGAAAAGACTATCAAAATCTGGGTATATTCATGCAATGTCACATTCACAATCTGTTGTGTATGCTGAATTAAGAAAAACACTGAGAATCTCAGCAAGGATCTTTTGAAGGTATTCACTATTTACATCTGCTTTCCTTCCTCAGAGATACATGTACAACATCCCAATATGTATTCTTATAATATTTCTTAATGCAACAGAATTATCATCAATATGTTCTCTGCTTTATTAGGTTTTTCAAACATCAGGGCAAAGGATCTATAGATGAGATTTGTGTGGCTCTGTAATGAAAATTCTTGGCCTATACATTTTATAGTGCTTTTCTATAGTGATTGTCTTAATAAAGCCAAAATTAACCCACATATTAATCCACCACTGAAGGGTTAACTGTTGATATGTAACCTCAGTGGTATCACTAGACTTGGGAATGTAAACCACAGGAGCCAAAGCTACTCTTTTCTCCAATTATATTTGAGCTAAGCTACTTTGCATTTTTTTCATGGTATATTACTGAATGTGTTATTTTATATAATTAGCTTATGCCATGCTTATTTAAAACATTGGTTAATCTAATATAGACTTGCCTTCACAGTATAGACCACATTAACCAATAGTATTAGAGTAATTTGATATTAGGATGGAAATTCTTATATGGCATATAGCTAAATTCATAGCCCCTTTCATTATTTAAAACCAAAATGAAATTCCACTTTTGAAAAATATTCAACTAATATTAATGAAATTGCCTCCAAAGGCAAAATATAAGCAGTTTTGTCTGATGTTGCTTATTTCCTCAATCAATTTAGGAATTTCTCAGAGCTACAGTCATGCGTATTTTCTTATTGAAACACAGTTTCAGTAGTGTGTTTACTGTAGGGTTTGTTGCCATTTGGATTTGACTGTGGTATGGCTCTGGCTTTGCTGAGCTGTCTCCATCTGGGCTACTCTCTGCTGTGGTCATGCCAGGTGGAGGGTAGGCCATGTGTCTTTGGCCTTGGTCAGCAAACAGTTCCTATTTCTGCTCTGCCACTGCTGATTGTGTAAAGCTGTGAAGGCTACTTTGCCTCATTTCCAGACACATAAAGAAATGAAAATACATGCCACCGCAGTGTTTTCACTGCATCCATGAAAATGTTCAAAAAAGCTTAACCATTTTCTGGCTCACTGAAGCCCTTCTTCTTGCTTGCAAAGCTTTTTGCCTGTCTTCTACATTATACATTTTTTTCTCTACCCTGAGTACATCAAATCTCCATCCATCAGGTTGTCTATCATCTATCTAAAATGTTGTTTGGCCATCTTTTCTTTCCATTGTCCTTCTGCTTGTCTAACCGTCCACTGTGTACTAGTCTTCTGTGTTTTCTTTCATCTATCCTCTCACCTCTCCGTTTTTATCTAGAGCCTATCTGTCTATTTCCATTTTTATTGCATACTTACTGTATTAACAAAGCAATACTTTTTAAAAATATCTTTATTTTATTTGTTTATTTTTATGTGGTTCTGAAGATTGAACCCAGGGCCTGGAGCATGCTAGGCGAGCGCTCTACCACTGAGCTACAGCCCCAGCCCAAAACAATAATTTTTATTATCTTTTTCTAGTTTAAATTTTTTCAATCATGGATTATGAAACAAAGGTAAAATTGACAGTCTCTATTATTGCTACATTGTAAACAGCAGCATAGATAGTATATAAACTAGTGTCCAAGATTCTTGACTCTCTTTAAATGGACTTCCTAAGACAAAGTTTTTTCCAAAATATATTGGATAATTTGAATTTCAGTCAATTTTTTCTAAATATTTTGGGGTAATTCATTTGATCTTTACCTGCAAGTTTCAAAACAATGAAATTCAATTTGTCCACAAGCAATCAAGGTTAGCATGTAATTCTGCTTCTTCACTCGAGAGTCCTCACTTCTGTCCTCTCTCATCTTAGTTGTTCTTTAATAAGTGTTTTCTCATAGTGTGGCAATGGCTGCCAGCAGCAACCTGGGCAACATGAGTTCTTGTTCACCTGTTGTTGTTAACTATCAAGATCCACCGATCAACAACATAGGTAGGGTTTTCCTCTTCTCTAATTCACTCAGCTGAAGTCACGTACCTACTGCTGCACCAAAACCACTCACCAGAGTGATTCTATGCACTAATTAATCTTATACTTGGTTGAGGGATGGAATTTATAATTATTGGTTTTAGGTAGTCAGGTAGATCTTTGAGCTTCAAATGGCTCATTTTCCTTGAATCACTAGAGACAAATGGAGAGCTACGGATTCTTAAGCAAAATTGATATTATATGATTTCAGAACTACATAATATTAAGAGTAGGTAATACAAAACATGGACAGTCAAGTAGTATCCACTACTTGCAGTTAACATAAATCTCTTTGGTTCTCATCTGAATTTTTTATAGGCCATTTCTGGATTTCTTAGAACAAAAAATTATTTTTCTAGAAAAAATTAATAATGTGATAACTTATTTATTTACTCATCATTTTGATTTTACCTTGTTTAAGCCAACAAAAATATTTATAAAATTATTTTACATGTTTTTGCATGGTTTCCCTTGCAATACACTTTCAACTTACATAATCAAGAAACATTTTTTTCATCTTTACATTTTAATGTATTTAGTATGTAGTAAATATTCAATAAGTCTTTGTCATTGAATGAATGAATGAAACACAGTACAAATGGAAATAGTTTACCTGACTGCAATCTAAGTTGAGTCATAGAATTATTTTTATATAGAAATCATCAAAGGTATATAATAGCCAACCATAGCAAAATTATTAGTAAAATAATAGGCTTTGAATTTTTATTTATATGTTTTTAATAGTATAAGGAAAAATTATAATATGTTAAATGAAATTTGGCACAGGTTATATACTTTATAATAAAATATACAATTTATAAATACAGAAAGTATCAATAGTTCCTATGAAAAATGTTTTCATCTTTAAATTTTTCTGTGTATGCTCAAAGAGATTGTGTTTCAGAATATCTTGAGAAATAAGAAACTCAACTGGTTTATTAAAGAATACAAAAATTTAGAGATAACAAAACGTACTGAGTTAGAGCAATTCTAGGGTTGCTGATTTTAGTGGTTAAGTATTGTGGTAAGAATTTGGGATTTTGAATTTTCCAGCTTGCCATCTTCAACATGCATCTTTGACATGCTATGAATTCCTATGGTTGCAACATGGCTATCACAATTCTGGATTCATTAAAGATATTAAAGCCTCCATCATGAGAGGCTCTTCTCTTACTGTATACCTGTTTTTAAGAGCACAGAAAATCATCTCAGAAGTCCTCTACCAATTCTTCCCTCATATCTCAGTGGACACACCTGAGTCATATGCCCACCTCTTAACTGATTACTGGAAAAACACATGGAAAGGTTACATCCCTGGTCTCATCCATTGAATCAATTTTTATTCAGAAAGACTTCTGAATAAAATCAAAAGGTTTAGTTTTGTACTAAAAGGGAGAAGGCTGAACAGGTTGATTAGAGAGCAGTCAATGGTCTCTTCAGCAGCAACACATACTAAGGTAAATAGCTTCTTCCATATCTTGTTCTATAGGTAGGATGATTCACAAAATTGTAACTTTCCATTGACTTATAAAGTAATGTTTTTATTATGCCTGAATATTATCTAGAACAGTGTGAGGTCTGTTTTGGGCTATTTGTTAATTTCAGTGAAGAGGCTAGATTTATCATCTACAATACATTTGTTTTTTTTTTCATCTTGTTATTTATACTAATGAAAAATTTTGCTATTATTTCCACTTTCATGTGGTATTTTAATCAACTTCTTTTTAATTGCTATGTGTTTTATATTTCTCAAAAGCACAAAGGCCATATGTTGGTATTATTAGTTTTATCATGATATAGGATAACAAGTACATGAATTTCTTAAGAGGAAAATCACACAATCACATGAGAATAAAACAAGACAAAGGCAACAGATGCTCAGCTATAAAATAAAATTAAATATAAGCATTTTAAAATATTCTATATTTACTTCTATCTAGCTAGTGGTTATATCCTTGCATTGAAACAAAAACTAGTAACAAGTCATTTGTTAAAAGAAATTATTTTTCAAGGAAAAGAAAGATGGTGGTGGGGATCTTATGAAAATTGAAGGGAGATTAGTAGAGGAAAGGATCCAGTAAGAGGGAGAAGGAGATAGAAAGAGGAAATACTGGGAAATGGTATTGGCCAAATTATATTTTCATATTGTGTGCTTGTATGAATGTATAATAATAAATCTTACCATTATGTGCCATTATAATACACCAATAAAAATATGGAAAATAAAAGAAAATAAAATGTTTTTTTTCAATCTCAGATCATTCTAGTACTCAACCAGGGACTCAAGATCTTTTACAAGCATTTACCTTTTAAAAGTATGGCATTTGAAACTATTACTCTAGGAAAAGAAAAGAAGTAAGACAGGAAGGGAGGGAGGAACACTGTGATGGAGAGGCCTGACTGACTGGTAAATGTAAGGTTCCACAATAGGCATTTGTGATTTTTATTATTTTAGGTAGTGCTACAGTGTGGATCTTAAATGTACTTCAAAGGCCCACATGTCAAAAGCTTAGTCCCCAGCTTGGTACTATTGGGAACTGGTGAAGAATTTAAGAGGTGGGTCTTAGTAGGCGTCTTTCAGTGTTTGGGAGTGTGCCTTTGAAGGAGATACAGGACCCCAACCCCTTCTGCTCTCTTCCTTTTTCCCATCTATAAGTCAAATGACTTTATTTTTGCCACATGCTTCCATGATGATTTGCCAACCCAGGTTCAAAGTGATGGGGCCAATGAGTCAAGGACAGAACCCTCAATCTGTAAGCCAACATAAATCCTTTTCCTTTTGAAATTGATCATCTCAGGTATTTTGATACAGTAACAGAAATATAGCTAGTGCAGAGCATTGTAGAGGAAATAGCAGGTAAAGTAGAAGGGTTCTCTGTTCTTTCTTTTTTTTCCAACATCCCTTATGTATTTCTTTCTACTCAATTTATTTCTGGCACTGGCTAGAATCTTTTGTGTGAAATATTTCTGGCTTCCTAGAGTCCCACTTCATATATTCTCATTAAATTTATTAAAACAAATTATTTTCTTTTTATCGTATGGAAATTATTTCACAAATACATTTCAGCAGTCTGCACAGCAACACAAAACCTACCAAAATAGATTAGAAAAAAAACATTATGTGATGAAAGACCTAGGATTTATAGGGTAGCTACTATATTTCAGATAATATACTTAGCATTTCCTAATTTGCAGTTGTATTTAAATCCTTACAGGAATTATCTATTCAATAAAAAAGTTGATTTTAGCAAAATGAATCAACTGATATAATAAGCATAAAGTACTTAGTTGAAGGCCTATCCAAAAAATGCTCAATAAATTCTATTATTATTAATACCTTTTGCCCAAACTTACACTACTAAGATGAAGCCTTATTTCAAATATAGTCCTATTAAATTATAAAACCTTTTTATTACAAATTCTATGATGCAATTGTTTTCTGAAATATGTACCTCATTAGCATATCATTTCCTCTTCTTTTAGCATTCTACTCACCAACCAGACTCCCAATAACTACATACTGAAGTCAAAGTAAAATATCTGCATAACAGCTCTTCAGGGTGAGTGTGGCAAGGCCTGCAAACACTGCCAGTTCAGACCAAAATGTGCTGAGACCAGTAGTTTCTCTGGTAGTATTAGGATTCAGTGTTCTCTAAGGAAATGTACTTGTTCTTCCTGCACTTTTTGTAAGTGCCAAGTGAATACGTGACATCCAAAAGTAGTAGATCGCTCACTAAGTTATTTCTACCACTTAGCCAAAATCCTAGAAAATATTTGGCATTTAGTTGAGCTAATTTGAAAATAATTGCCAGTTCTGTTGAAGTGACTTTGATGAAAACAGCCAAGGACTCTGCCTCATTACCTTTCTAGGGCTCATCATTTATACAAAATTTCTTTCAGAAAGAAATGAAAATAATAATAACAATAACAGTATTTAAAACATTATCTTCACTTTTCTGTCTGTCCGATCTCTACTACACTAAGTATCACTGTCATCAGAGGAGTACTGTACAAGGAAGCCTATGGCATGTGAATTTATAAAGGTAAAGTCTTTGGATCCATGCTTTCAAAGAGACTGCAATTTTATGAGAAAGTAGTTCAATACAACTCACATGCAAATGTCATAAACTGTCATCGGTAAAGTCATGATCCAGACTTTGGGAATTTGGAACTTTTGTAGATTGTGTTATCTAGTGTATCAAAATTGAGAGGGAAGGGAGCAGTTGGTAGAGTTTTCCTAAGAAAAGTCACACCTATACATTTGAAAAAAGTAGTCATGAATAACAGAGACTCAGGGTCTGAATGTGTTTGAAATAACATATCTCTGAAAGTTTAATCAGTTTTATGTACCTTTCTCTTGGATTTGGGGACAAATAAAATGTAGTTTCCCTTTTCAGTGTTATATTTCAGTTACTGCTATGTCCAGTGAAACTTAATGGGAATATACAACCTTGTGAGGGGTGAATGTTGAGATAAGGGATGAGGTATTAAGAGGCAAATTTGGTTTGTATCACATTCACCTGAATGCTGATGCCTCCGTATAGCAAGCAGTGATCTGTCCCTGAAGCCATCTAGAAATAGAGATTCTAGCTATTGTCTAAAACTAAGTGATTAGAAGACCACCTAGAAGGAAGGGACAAAGAAGCATATCACATGGAGGTGCAGAGGGACAACTAAGCAACAGGAAAAAATCTACCACTTCTGCTCTCCCTTTGCCAAAAATACATTTGAGTGGCATTTCTCAAAATATACTCACCAGGATTCCCATGCCATGATAACCTCAGAACTTTTTAAATATGAAGAATTCTGAACTTTAGAGCACATTTCTCAAATCAGAATCGCTGGTGATGTCTCTAGATATGCATCCTTAAAATTTACTCTGAAGTTGAATTTTATGCACAGTAAAATTTAAGAATTACCAAGTTAGGGTATATTAAACATTGAGGGGGAGGGAAGTTGCTGCCTGGGTTTAACATGTATGGGTGAGATGATATGTAGGTCCTTGCCTGCTGAGGGCCATTACCAAGTAGGAATGATGCATCGAAATTTCCTTGCCAAGCGTACCCCATGCTGCTTAGAGGACATTCGATGGGACATTGCATGCATGCTTTAATAAGGTGACCTTGCTCAAGGACCAAGGCGGATCCAGGTTTAGAGCTAATCAGGTTTGAGGAAGTAACCGGCTCCTTGAGTTTAAGGCGTTGCCAGTTTAAGATAATGGGTTTTAGGGAAGTTGGAGGTTGAAGATTATTGCTGGGATTAGGGTGTTCCTGTTGCTTGTTCCCGTTGAGTTCTCCTGAGATTAAAATGGGATTTGGAGATAGCCTCGTAGAGTAGGTGAATTGTGCGGGTAGACGGCAGAACGAGATTGCCCCTGGACCTGTGTGGAGGCGGTGGAGATCGGGAATAAAGAATTGCTGTTTGAACCTACAATGGTGTGTGGTGGCTCATGATTCTGGTGCCAAGCCAAGACATTGGCATTTGGCACTTGCCTGGGTTACAGTTTTACTTGATCAACATAATAATGATCAACTCCTAGCTCCATTTTATTATTGTTCAGACTATCACCACACTTCACTGCTTCCCAGCCTTAAGTTTTGTGGAAGCATGCCATCTTTAAGTTTAGTAATCTGGTTCAATCTGTATACACATTTGTTCTTCAGAAGCAAATGTATTATATTTTAAATGTGTCTGCTTCATGGTACCTCTTAAATCACATCTTTTGTTTACAATCTCTATGATTTCATTTAGCATTTTCCTCTCATATTTAAAAATAAATGTGCATGTGCATAGGTTAGTGCCATTCAACCTGATATTCAGCCTACCCAAGTCATAAGCATAGTCATAAGCATTCTCCAGGAGTATTTGGCTGGTTATAATCTGAGAATTTAATGATCCTGTCCTTCCATCTGATGCTAAATGAAACTTTGAAGTAATGCAGCTCAAGGAGCTGAAAGTGATGTCTGTACAGAATCTGGGACAGAAAACAGTCTATCTATAGCAATGCTGGTATCATATTGGTTTTTTATTTATGACTCCACAGGTTCATAGAATTTTAGAACTTTAAGGAGATTTAAGAGTCTGTGTAACACAAATATTGTCACCTGGCTCATTAGGGATAAATCCGAAGACATCTCACTAAGAAAGCTAATAATATTATTTCAAATTTTCTTTTTAATCAGGTTGTTTGAGCACAATGAGCTTCATAGTAGTAGGCTTCATTGCATGAATTATATTCAAATTTCTTGGGAAAACAATGAACCAATGATATGCCTTTCCAAGTAGAATAATCTAAAAACATGATCTTCTATAATACTTGTTAAAACAAAGAATGGAGTCATATGGATTTTGTCATTCCTAGATCAATTTTTATAATGCATGTATCTTCTTCATCAGTGTTATTAGAGTAGTAGAAAGAATCTGCATGGTAGGTTTGCTTCTCTGAGGCCTAGCATTACCTGGAGTAACTGAGACTCATCTTCTCATGCGGTGCTGTATTATTACACTGGTGATGAGAAGTAGGGTCAGACCATAAACCAGAAATCATTTGTACAAAATTCAAGCACTTACTATGTATAAAACATGGAACCAAATATTGTGGTGGGTTTAATGGCTTAAATAAAAAAGAAGCCAAAAAGAAACAAAGACAAAACCTGTAGAAGAAATTAGCTTCTTCATTAACAGAACTCCTAAAAACTAAAAAGTAGATATTTGCTTCTTAAAACAAACACTATGCCTCCTTTGCAGTCTTAAATGTTAGAATTTTGTGTGTGTGTGTGTGTGTGTGTGTGTGTGTGTGTGTGTGCGCGTGCGCGTGCTGAGGATTGACTCCAGGGCCTTGTGAATACAAGGCAAGCACTCTGCCAACTAAGCTATATCCCTAACCCAATGTTAGCATCTTTTCTGCTTCTTTGACCCAACGCTATTTTTCTACCTAAAAACACAAAGCATGAACTGGCTTCTTTGCAAGCATATATTTTCTTTTCTTTTCCCTAAATGTTTTTGAATTTGTCTTCTTTACTTTTTTAAGTTAGTTACTTTATGAGGTCTTTCATTCCCTCTGAATGACAAGAAACAATTTTTGTTATGGGGAGATGGTGAAATCTTCAATTATATTCAAGTATAAAAAGAATGTATAAAACAGAGCTGAGGTCATTGTCTAAATTTGTAGACTGTCACTCTTCAAGTTTAACTTGAAATCCAGGACCTATAACTATTCTTAATGTTCACATTAGAAGAGTTTATGACCTGGTTTTGGAGAAATACCCATACATATACATGCAAAAATGTATGTCTACATGTATATGTGCACATATACACATAAATGGCCATCCCTCTGTGTCCATGGCTTCCACACCATGGATTCACCCAAGAGGGGAAAATATTCATTAAAAGATTGTAGCTAACCCAACATATACAGATTCTTATAATACAGTACAACAACTACTTACATTGCATTTTTAAAGAGGTATTATAAGTAATCTAGATGATTTAAAGTTTTCTGGATAATATGTACAAATTATGTGTAAATATTCTGTCATTTTATATAAAAGACTTGAGTATCCATGTGTTTTGGCATCTTCAAGGGTTCCTGAAGCCAACTGCCCCAGAATATAAAGGATGACTGTGTGTGTGTGTGTGTGTGTGTGTGTGTGTCCACATATTAATAATTCTCAAGACAGAATATGCTAAATACAACAGCAAGATACTCACGACATGTGAATTTTCTAGATTTTTAGGGTAATCTTTATGGCATCAGAACTAGTTTGAAACTTACAGAACTCAGGTCTCTTGGTGTCCAAGGGAACTGAATCCTGCAAAGTGCGTGAATTATTTGACACTCTACCTCAGGGACCCAGTTCCTTATGCTGCTTCTTTTCACTTGTAAAACCTTTTCTTGTGCATATATTTTATATCAGTCATCATTATGGGGACTACAAATAGAAGAGTGGACAAGAAGCTGGTAATGACAATGTGATGCTAAATGCTTGGATATAGGTATCCTCTGGACAGTGTGGGAACAGAGGGAATTCCTCTAGGAAGAACTGATTCCTTTAGGACTTTATAGAAAAAAAAGAGGGTTTCTTAACTTCCTTTGTGCCACGGATGTCTTTGGCTATGTGATGAAACCTATAGACTCCTTTGTATGATAATATTTTCAGAGGCATATAATAAAATATATGAGAACTCAAGAGAATCAAGAATAAGAAAACACAGTTGTCAAAATATCATTAAAAACAAATTTGTGTTGCTTTATTAAAGCATTAAATAACAGCATCTTGTAACATAACAACCACTTTAATTTTGAAGTAGTAATGTATGTGCACAAAATATTTGCAGA
The DNA here is from genome assembly GCF_052094955.1 of Ictidomys tridecemlineatus. Taxonomy (NCBI): domain Eukaryota; kingdom Metazoa; phylum Chordata; class Mammalia; order Rodentia; family Sciuridae; genus Ictidomys; species Ictidomys tridecemlineatus. Next base: position 160,900,321 of record NC_135479.1, read on the forward strand.
TATGGGCAACAATGTTAAAGTGACATAAAAATAGCCCAGATTTCCTTGGTGGCAAGATTGCTGGTACCGCAGATGGCATAGTGGTTGATGTTGACACTTGTAATGGAAGAAATGTTACATTTCAGTTAGAATTTGATGAAAATATAGAAGACACTTTTAGCTCATCAATTTTCTCTGTGGAGTATCTCTGTGGGGATCATGGGCCTCAGGCTAAGAACCCCGCTCTAAAGCTAAGCATTATCCAAAAAAGTCAAATTCATATAAGTAGAGAGATGAATCATGGTCCTCAGAGGATGGGGTGTGGGGTGGTGGGATGAGAAGAGGCTAGGTATTGTCAAAGGGTGCAAAGTTTGAGCAAGAAGAATAAGTATTAGAGATTTATTGCACAGCATGGAGATTGTAGTTAGTAATAATATATTTATTTGATAATCATTGAAAGTAAATTTTAAATGTTCTCACTACTGAAAATTAAGTATGTACTGCATTAGTTAAGCATTGTACATTGCAAACATATCAAACCATCACATTGTACAGCAAAAATATCTAAAATATTAATTTGAAAAAATAAGGAGGTGGAGATATAGCTCAGTGGAAGAGTGCATGCTTACTATGTTCAATCCTCAGCACTGCCAAAAATAATCAAAAAGTAGGTAGGTGTGAGCAGCTCAGGGGAAGGGAACATGTGCACTTTTTGTGGAGTCTGTTCTGGGACTCCGGATTCCCCAATCTTTAAAGGAGCTTTCCTTCTTTCTTTCACACTTTTAAGAAAAATATATATGACCATCTGTTTTCCTTTCACTTAGAGATTTGTTCTGTATTGGACTAGCAGCATTAATTCCTGTTAATTACTTTAAATGTTATAAATACTGGTACAGGTATTTGTATTCTAAACATATATCCTTGGTATTCTTTCTGAAATATCGTTTTCTATTGGTTCTTTTGCATATAACAAACCCGAGTGTCAGTAATTCTAGTCAGATGAACTAACCTTACTTTGTGATGATTAATAAAATCATCTATATTCCTGAATTTCTCCAGTGCTTTTGTTTTAAGTAATTTATTACAAAAACATTACTCATACATTGAGAATTAACAGCACTGTATAAAATTCATTTATTAGATAAAAGACTCCCCTGTGCTCTCATCTATAAATAAGCAAATATTTATTAGTCTTTCTGTGTGTGTTCTTTCAGAAAATATATATATATATATATATATATATATATATGTAAAAGTGCATATATATATACATATACATATAAACATGCAACTATGCATATATACTTAGGTATGTATATAAATTATATATGTACATGCACATATATTTATATATAACATACAGTTTGTTTTGTATAAAATATATAATTATGGTATAAAAATTGACAATCCAATGGGCTACTTGGCATTTATCATTCTTGATATTTTAAATTAGATATGTCTTGACATCTGTGTTTTTGGTTTTATATTTCAGAGTAAAAACTGCTGGTGACATTTTTGGTTGAGTTTCGGATTAAGAAGATTTTTATATCATTATTGGTTAGCATTCTTGAAAAGTTTAAAAATAAAACCTGGCCTGACATGAGGAAAGAGCTCCTGAGGATTTAGACCTGTAGCATGCACTGAGTGAAAAAGGGTGATAAAATACAAGGGGAGTGGGTGTTCCAGGGAAAGAAGCTGCTTCTGTGCTTCACTGTCCCTACACTGCTCAGCAAAACATCAGAGGAAAAATGAGAATAGGTTGTCTGTGGCTAGATTAGAATGTCAGATTCTTATGCCTTGTAATAGACAGAATATTATCTTCTGGGTGTCTTTGTCATTTTCTTAAAAAAAAAAAAGATAGTTCATATGTTCCACTTGTTCTGCACCAGTGAAAAGGTATTCAGAAGACACACATATACATGTGGCTACTTGGCAGTACCTCTGTCACCAGCGTCTTTCAGTGAGTTCTGAAAGTTAACAAACAACCCTAATTCATCACTGCTCAACTTTCACTGCAAGGGAAACTCATGAGGCTATTTTAGGAAAAAAATAAAGATATTTTCAAGAATGGATAGATGACTGAGGTGAGGTGAAAAGGAATGTGGGTAATATTAGGTTTCTCTTATTTTAGAATTTAAACCAAAAATCACATGTAGGTGGCACTTAGCCCGAATGATCATCAGAAGTGTTGAAAACAACTCCTTCTGTCAGAAAGCCACAAACACAAGGCATGTATTTTTGTGGATTTTGCTGACAGCTCTAGGCCTAGCAACCTTGGGAGACCTATTTGTTGTTCTTGTCACTAAGAGATGACAACAAATGTACATTCTTTGGAAAGTAGAGAATAACCATCAATTGTGGGTGTGTATCTTATCTATTGTGGGATTTTTTTTAACCTACCATTGTATTCACTTGAATCTGCCCCAAAATAATTTATAATGAAAACATAACAAATCATAGTTCTACTTCACTGTATATCTACCTAGCAGTTCAATATGCAATTTTATGCTAGAGTGAAAATTAAATAAAATTGAGTTTAAGCATTAGAGTTTTATCCTAATAAATGAACTCTGTACCCAGCTAAATTTGCGGGGAACAGTAAGAGACGACTTAGCACTATTTGCTATGACATTGCATTCCCTTATACATTCATGTGTTCTCCATCTTTATTTGTTCTCCTGACTGATGGTGTACATTTTGCTGTGAGCTTCCTCAGGAAGGGGACAAAGTTCTCTATCCTTTCTAACAGTATTGCCAGCACCATGTAGGGTGCTTCTTTTCCAAAGTCATGTAAATATAAAACAAGTTTGTAAGGTGCAATAAATTTTCCTCTGCGACTTCTACAGCTAATGAGGTCAAAATGATCACTCTGAGAAAGAATCATGAACTACTCTTATTTATATTAAGAAGCCATGAGGTTGCAAAGTGAATAACTATATTATCTTTTTATCAGTACAGAATAAGTCCTTCAAACTGACTTCTAATCACTAAAATATATTCCTTCAAAATTTCCTTACTTTTGGATGGTAATATTTACTAAATACAAACATGATCCCAAAAAATATGATCAATGATTTCTAGTTAGAGATTTTATGCTATTTGCATTTTATGACCAGAAAGCAATGACATTTCAGTGCCATTAGATTCTGTTTCAGATGTATTATCTTGTGACCAAAAGTAGAGTAATGTAGAAAAAGAACAATACAGTTATGCTCTGTCTTCTTCATTCTCTCCCCATCCCCACTTTTTGCTTTTAAGGACAAAGGAAATGCCAATCATGAGAACAAAAACTACACACTATCAACAACTGGAAATGGATAGAATAAAAATAAGGAAATTTGGATTCTAGTGACAAGCTTAACTATTTTTTTATTGGATTACCTTAGGCAATTTATATTATCATTTATTAATTTTACAAAGTGGGTATTTTAGGCAAATTTGTTCTGATTACTTATGAGATCACTGTAACATTTAAATAGAGGGATTTTTAAAGGCTTAATAAATTGGAAATAACTAAATAAAAAATAGCTTACAATGGTTTTATGAATTACACTTGTTCCTTTGGTTAAGAGAGTTTTTTAAATGAACTGATATGGTACATGAAGTCTAACTGTTGTTATATATATGAGCAATGGTAGCTGGGCACAGTGATGCATGCCTGTAATCCCAGAGGCTAAGGAGGCTAAGGCAAGAGGATCATGAATTTAAAGCCAGCCTCAGCAATGGTGAGATACTGGGCAACTCAGTGAGACCCTGTCTCTAAATAAAATACAAAACAGGACTGAGTATGTGGCTCAGTGGTTGAGTTCCCCTAAGTTCAATCCCCAGTACCAAAAGAAAAAACAATGATAAAAATGTAAGAGGGTCTTTATTAACTCTTTAAGAACCAAGGTGATTTTATTCTCAGTATCTAAATTACTCCTTAGGATTGATTCATATAGAGGAAGAATAAAAACTAAACACGTTACTGTCCATAAAATACAGCATGTTAGAAAATTTTATGGTTATCTTATTTTGGAATTCAAAGTAAGAAAATCATTAACTTTAGTATGATTTGAATTACACAAGAAGAATATTGAAATTAAGTTTCTAAGACCTTTAAATTATCTACATTTGTTTATAAAATCTATTTTCAATATAGATAAATTTGTAATCTAGATAAGTTTACTTCAACATCCAGGAATGTGGAATCAAACGGCATAAAGTAGAGGCATTGAAGATATTCCTGAATGTGAGAGACATGTTAAAGTGATATTAAGGGACATTAAACTAAGAAGAAAAGAAAATGTAATGATGACAAAGTCTACTACTAGTAGTTCTTATTATATGTCAAGCACAAAATACTAAACATATTTGCTTACTTATTCCTCTTATAACCCTTTGAGGTAGGTATTATTAGTAGTATATTTTTTATAAATGAAGAAATTGGGGAATGAAGATTGTCCATGGTCCCTCAGGTAGAAAGTGATGGAGCTGGTTTTCAAACTCAGGAAGCCTGATTCCCAAACTCATTTGTATCAACTATATACTTCCAGCACTAGCTTTTGACAATTTATTTTAATCTTTGTCAGGTTGATATGCAATAAAACTGTTTTATTGCAGCATTTATTCATATTTCTTTTTACTAGGGGTTCTGAATACCTTTTCATATATTCATTATCTTTTTGCATTTTATCTTTTGTGTGCTGCATAATAACATTTCTGCACAGTTTTTATTGAAGTATTAACTATTTCATTTTTTTTTATTTTTAGAGCTTTGTTTAAAGGAGAAAGAGTAGTCCCTCTCCCATAACATATTGCCAGTTTTTCCCTATATTTTGCTTATTTACTTTTTATGACTTTTTTTTCTATAGGAAAGTTTTAAATTTGTATATATCTATATGTGTGAATCTTTTCCCTTCTGGTTTCTAGCCTTCATGTCATTGTCAGAATGGCTTTCACCATTTTAATACTGTGTGTTTGTGTGTGTAACTTTAAAGTGCTTTTACGAAATTATTATGGGGATGTGTACCATTTTGGTATACCTGAACATTTTGCCTGTATAAAGAAAGTGAAAAGATTATTTCTTTTATATATATTATTATATGTCTAGCTACTTCGCCCAATACTACTTAACTAAATAATACATTTCTCCCATTTAAAATGATGATTTTATTACATAATACATTTCCATATATGGTTTTTTTTTCTCCTAGAATCCCTATAATTACCACTGATCTACCCATTCCAGACAGAACTAAATTGTTTCAGTCATTACAACTGATCATAATGGTTTCCTCTGTGACATGAAATCTGCCGTTGACTCTGTCATTTCGTACTCCTGTTTCCTTCTCTGCTCTCATTTCTGCTTTGTTCTCTATGGTGTATGTTTCACTTACCAGATTTGCTCTTTTGAGTTCAGGCTATCGTTTTCTCTTCATTCTGCATGCACTCTTGGCTATTTCCAAAGCTTCAACAGTGTAAAAAATTCACTGACATTACTGAATGCAAAGCCTATTCAAAATTCGTATGTGCTTTAGCCATATTCCCAAAGTGTTTACTTGCAGTTGCTTTAGATTGAAAATGTCAAATATTCATTATCCCCTTCATCTTGTTCCAAACTTTTCCTTCTTGTGTTTTCTGTGTTTCTCTTATGCCTAGTACTTCTCTCTGTCCAGTTGGCTAAGCCAGAATTCTGGGATCAATCTTGAGGCAGCTGAGCATACACATTTTTTTAAAGAGTGTTTTCCTCAGACCTCACCTAGTAATGCAATAGCTCATTATCCAGAATGGTGTCACCTTGCAACCAGTTTCAGAAGGGAAATTGATAATGAGAGATTCTTTAGCTACATACACTGCTGACCCCCACAGAATAAGGAAGAGTGGAATGGGAAAAGGTGGTATGTTATTAGCTGTTTTGCTCCCTGCTGCCTTCTCTGCCTCTGTAGATTTGTTCATAGAGGATGGTGGGAGAAGGGACTGGAAGGGAAGATATCCAATGGCCCTTATTCCTTCTCTCCCTCCAACCCATCATACACAGAACTTGGCAGATAATTGATTACCTGCAGTGAAGGATTATGTGATAGTTTGAGGGACATAATCATCTAGGTAAGTCAGGTTAACTTTTCCAAATTTGAATGAAATATGTGACAATCGAATAAGGCACTAAGAGAATAACTTTAAGTGTCACCTATACAAAGGGGTCTAAGACACTTACCTGCTGTCTTGTCCTAGTTCTGACAATGTTTTTAGTCCATGGAAAAAATTAAAGATAATAAGAAAAATTTGTTCAGATTTTCTTAGGTTAAATTTAAAGAACTGCTCTTCATCCTCTAGATAGTGGCATTTGTGCCCTTTTGTATACTTTCTTATATAAAATACTGGTGATGATAAACGGCAAACTTTTCATTTTGCTGTATATTAATGTTCTTAAGAAGAAAAATAAGAAATATTGCCAGCCATTAGCCCATGGCTGATCCGTATTTGTGTTTGGTCCATCCACTGTGGATCTATAAAAGTGTTTTAAATTTCAGTTCTTTGCCAGTCTTGGAAATTGGGAGCTTGCACATAAAACTTACCATTGTAAGCTTCTCTTGAAAATCTAAGGATCTGAGAAAAAAATAGACAAATAGACAAACATTCTTTTTTTAAAAAAAAATTTCTGTCTCAAGAAATCCAATAATCTAAGAACCACAAATATCTATTTGTATATATTTTGTGTATTTGTATGACTCTTTGTTTTTAGACAAATAAGGTCAAATACATAACTGTGGTTGTCTTGAATTCTCTCTTTGTCCTGGCAATGGCTTGGACACTTTCTAAATAGTATGGCAATTAGAAAAGAGGGCCATGGTAAAGAATAAAACACATAAAGCTTAATATTTGATCTGAATGTCAGACTATGCACTTTATGAATATTAGCTTTTTTTCCTTACTGTCCCTCACAGAGGTGCATGCATATGTTATTTACCCACAGGTGAAAGATCTGAGAGTTGCAGTGTTTGAATGACGTACAAAAGCCTCACAGAGAGTAAAGGGAAAGACAGAACTCAGGCAAACTCTGTTCTCTTTTAACAGGCTTTGCTTTGAATTTGCCAAGAGAAAACATTCTACTCCTTTAACTTCTAAGAGTGAAGATATACCTTTATTCAATATTACCCTGATTTTGTGATTCAAACTAAAAAATTCTTGTGCCTAATATTAGGAATATTTTCTCTGCTAGTAAGTTCTTCTGCAGAGGACAATCTACTCCACATTTTGTTTTCTAAATTTTTTAAGAATAATACAATGAATATATAATTCTAATATTTAGTGTTGATTTGTGGCTGACTCTTGTTCAGCAAAATATAAAAGTATATGAGCTTCATTGAAATTGTCAGAATATGAACTGAAATTGGGATCCTACAGAGCTCAAGCAGTCAAAGTATCTGAAAGGACACACATGTGTGAGGATGATAGGAACTGATACTGGGTTTCAGTTTGGGAGCACCCAGGGAAGGAGATGAGAAGTTGGGCTGCTGGAGGCTTCATGACCACTGAAAGTGGGCAGCTACCGGTAGTCCAGGCAGATTATTTAAATGTGAGAACATGTGTTTATTTTCCCCCAGATCTTTAGATTTTGAAGAGAAAATTAAAATGCTGAGTTTTATGTGTAAGTTCTCATTTCTAAGAACTGCAAGGAGTTGAAATTTAAAACACTTAATAGATCAGCAGTGGAAGAACCCAGCACAAGTATGGATCAGCCAAGGGGTAACAGCTGGCCACCTCTGATTCAAGTTTTTTCCCACATGCATGTGTAATCAACATGACGCTCAACATAAAATGTTTATCCTGTGACAACCTAAGGTATCACTTGAAAGGCAAAGGACTGATTTGCCAGTGTCAAGAACCAGTTTGAGTGAAAAGAGAAAGTGGCTCTTTCCCAGAAGAGGATTTTAAATCTGGTTTTATTGAGCAAGCACACAGATAAGGCAGACAAGTCGAGAAACCGAGTCGTGGTATAATTCTACCGTGTCCAGACTGAAAAAGGACTTAAAAACCAATAAAAATATCAGTTGAGAATTCTTAGGTCACTGGAGCAGGAACAAAAAGCATTTAGAACCACTAGAGTTTGTGAGGGTGGTAGGAAGTACTATACATGGAAGACGACTCTGATGGGACAAATTGTTTCCTTAACAAAGTGGTTAAGGCTAGTGAACCATTTCTTAACTGAGGCATTGGAGGAGGGAGTATCAGAACCCACTGCACATGCTTTAAACTTCACTCTGATTTTCACATCAATTACTTTTTAGCACTTCCAACATGCCAGAAGCCTTGATCTGGTAATAGAGTGATAGTCTGAGAAAGCCCCAACTCAGAGAGCTTATGTTCTCTAATACATAAGGAAATAAATAAATAAGTAATGCAATCTTCTGTAGTGACAGCTTCTCTAAGGAAAATACAAGAGGGGATCCAGGTGTGACAGGTGAGTGCTACTTTGTGTGGGGTGGTTGGGGAAAGTCGGGTGAGCTCAGACCTCAATGGCGTGGAGTTGAGAGCTCTGAGAGGATGCACAGGAAATTGCTTCAGCAGAAAGGTGGAAGGACTATAAGGGCTTTGAAACAGGGATGGGTTTCCAGAACACTCGGGTACAGATCTATTCACAGAATGTGCTTCCAGCCTCCTCCAATGATACGTTTGTTCTTATTTTAAGGTGCTGTGAAATAATGGCACTTAATGCTGTTAGAATCATCATTGAGTTGCTCAGAAAGGGCCGGAGCAGTTAAGCAACTCTGCCCTCCCACCTTGCCCTCACATACGATGCACTCCGGACACCTGCACTTAAAATGCTATTTTATTCCTATAAATGCCCTTCTTCGTGTCCATGAAGTTCTGTTCATTTAAGGAAAAATTGTATAGGATGCAAAGTTTCCTTCTCTTTCTCATTTCTTTTTCTTTAATGAAAAGCCAGTTAGGTGAAAATCATTTCATTCATAATAAAAATGGAGTGTCTAAAAAGGAGAAAGGCATATACAATCAGTTTATTGTGTTCAGTTCCTCTAATAAATTCTTTATGGTTCTCCTTTTAATGATGGAGAAACAGATCCTGAAACAGAATCTGACTATGGCAGATGCATTTACAGGAAAACAGAGACCTCAGAGGAGGCTGCACTTGGTGGGGAAGGCAGGAAACATCTGTGAGCACAGGAGAGCTATGGAGCTGTGGTTGGTAGACGCTGCCAACTTTCCACACTGTCTCATTCACCACAGACTAAGGAAAGTTCTTTAACACATACCACTTCTTTAAAAGTTCTTTAACACATACCTCTGTGGGTAGAACAGAAGAGCCCCTGCACCCCTGCCACCCCACCCCCTCTGCCACACCAGCAGCCAGGCCCTAGCACTTCTGCCATATTTTCTGGGTGGGTCCTTGTACTCACACCCCTGTTGCAGCTGGGATTTCCAGGAGAATTTCAAGGATGGCCAGTTTCATACTAAGTCTACATCCAATGTTTCCCTGTTCAGTGTAATTGACTATTTCATATTTCTGCAATTTCCTTCATCAATCTCTGAACACCTTTGGAAACAGGATCCAAGCCACCTCTGCATTCTCCACTTAAAAATGTTTCTGATTGTGTTTCAGAAGATGAAACAGTTCATCCTAGAATGATTCAAGGCAAAATTATTTCCCTGAGCTTTTAGCCTCCTAGTTCTGGATAATCCTCCCCACCTTTTTTGGCTACCTATTCTTAGATTTCCAGAATCTCCATGCCATTCTTCTTCACCACCAACAAGAAAACCAGTCCCCAGTAGGAAAAAAAATGTTAAATCAATTTACATTAGGAAATAAAGTGCTGTTCACTTAAAATATTCCTCTTACTCTCTTCTTGGGAGATTTTGCATTTTATCCAGTCCAAGAGAGCTTTCAGTACAAGGGAAAACAGTAGATTTTACTCTCCCATTCTCTGGTACTTTGTTTATACATTAAAAGTAAGATGTATAGATTTGTTTGCAAAACACCAGTTAGGTAAGTGCAAATTCAATATGCACATTACTAGAAGTAAATATTTCTAATCTGAGAAAGTGCTGGTTGCCTTGAATTATAAGAAACAGTTATATACACTCACCCAAAACACTTTTTCTGTTTTACTTTACTGTTTCTCAATAATAATCCTTCTTTCCTTCCTTTTTTCCTTTCTTCCTACTTTTTTTCCTCCCTCTCTCCCTTCTGGCAACCTCCCTCCCTGTTTTCCTTTGTTATTTATTTCTTTAACGTCTGCAGTATTATAAATGCTGCACTGAATGTAAAGAATAGAGATACAAGTAAGATACAGATTCTGCCTTTCAGCAGCTGGCAGGCTAGAGAAGGATATTGAGAAGTAAGGAAATAAAGTAAAACTAATAAGAGAAGATTGTACCACAAATGTGAAGAGAAAAGTTCCAAGGAGAAAGTAGATAATTCCATTTGGGAGAAATAATAGTATTTTACAAAGAGGGTATTATTAGATACAACTCTTGAAAGATGCCTGTAAATTGCTATTTAGAAAAGAGGGGAATAGTATTTCCAGAGAGTTTGTGAAGAAATGTCAGCTTTATAACATGATGATGTATCAAAAAAAAGCATGTGGCCCCTATCACCAGAAGTAGAATGTATGGGATCAGAGTGGGAGATGAAGCTGGAATATTAACGTTAGGCCATGTACTTAACCTTGTAAACAAAAATCCCTATATCTGCTCCAATATGTTAATTGCAGATAAACCATTTTCTAAACTCATCTTTACATTCTATGACTTTTAAGTCCTGTGACAGATTCCATGGTCTCCTGTTTTCTACCCATTCCACTAGTTGTTCTTCCTAGCTCTGTTGGATCTCTAAATGTTGGCTCAGTCTTTTGATCCAACTCACCTGCCATCTTCTGTTCTCTATAGAGGGGGTCCTTTCTGCAATGTCCAGGAACTCCTGGAAAGAGCCATACTTCCCAGTTTTCCTCTATAATTTCTTTCTTATTGGCTGTGTGAGTTTCTCTATTTCCTCGTTTGATAAAGAAAGATAGAACTAATTTGAGAAGATTGGTGGAGTCTTCAATAATGTAAGACATGTGTGCTGAAATGAGCGAGCATAGCAGATATGACCTCTGGTCCTTAGAAAGGCCTGATTACAAGGTTGACTCTGGTTTGATATCTGGGAACTTGGAATAGGGGTGGGTTCCCACTCCCACCCACCTACCTGATTAGAGTGAATCACTGTGCTGATCCATTTACGAAAACAACATGGTTTTTGCTGAATTCCAGCTATTGTTCTTGGAGTCTGGAATTTTGGTGCAGGCCAGGCATAGGCCACCTAGGTGATCCGTTCTCAGTAAACCCCTTAACACTAAGTCTCTGATACTCTTCCTGGTTGGCGACAGTTCACAGGTTACCACCATCAACCATCACCGCTGGAGAATTAGGCATTCAGTGTCATTCCACTGAGAGGATTCTGGCTAGTTTCTCTTGAACGAGGACCTATCTGCTTTTTTCCTTTGCTGATCTTGGGTGGTATCCTTCGTTGTAATAAATCATAGACAGGAGTATGACTATATGCCCAGACCTGTGACTCCTGCTAGCTGTCATTAAACCTGGGGTGATCTTGTGACCTCTCAACATAAACATGTCAGGAGCATTTAGATGAGTGTCATGCACATAATAAGTATGAAGTAAACATTGGCTGTTTTTACTCTACACTCTTTCCTAAAGTGAGCCCCTCCTGGCTTTAAGTACATAGTTTGCAGCCCATGCTATCTTTTTAAATCAAAAGCAGAATATAACTTTCCACTGGTTTAAAACCCTTGACTCTTCCCGTTTAAAATATGAAATCTGATTTAAATTCTTAATTTTAATTAAGTCTAGCTTATCATTTCTTTTTTTCATAGATCCTGCTTTTGTTGTTGTAACTAATTCATCACCCAAAACTAGGTAATCTATATTTTCTCCTATATTACCTCTCTTGAAGTTTTATAGTTTTGTTTACTACATTTCTGCATGTGATCCATTTTTTTGTGTGTGTGGGTGTGTGTTGTTTGGGGATCAAACCGAGGGCCTTGGGCATATTAGATAAGCACTCTACTACTGAGCGACATCCCCTGCTCCTATGTGATCCATTTTTAAATTCATTTTTGTGAAGAGTCTGAAGTCTTTGCTTTACTGCATTGCCTTTACTCCTTTGTTATTTATGTGTGTCCATTTCTGGGCTCTATTCTATTGATCTATTTTTCTATTATTTTGCCAATTTCATTCTGTCTGTATTACTGCAAGCCTTGAAGTTAAGTAGTGTCAATACTCCAACTTTAGTTTTCTTCAATATTGTATTGTCTATTCTGTATCTTTTGCTTTCTATATAAATGATAGGATAAGTTTGTCAACATCCATAAAATGAATTGCTGGAACACTGTCAGGGAGTCAATTGGGGAAGAACTGATATTCTGAGAATATTGAGTCTTCCTATCCATGAAGATGGAACTTATCTTCACTTATTTAGTACTTATGTGATTCTTTCATCAAAGTTTTGTAGTTTATTCATTTCAATATTTGCTGTATTTATAGCTATCCATTTAATTTTGTCAGTGCTATTGTAAATGGTTTTATTTTTCATTTCAAATTATATTTGCTATTGTAAATGGTATTGGTTTTCATTTCAAATTATATTTGTGTATTTCTGGTACATAGGAAAAATGTAGACCTTTTTTTGTACATTAACCCTATATCCTGCAATCACTAAAATCACTTATTTTTAAAATATATTTTAGTTGCAGATGGTCACAATACCTGTATTTTGTTTATTTATTTCTATGTGGCGCTGAAGATTGAACCCAGTTTCTCAACACGTACTAGGCAAATGCTCTACCACTGATCCACAACTGTAGTCCCACTAAAATCACTTATTAATTTTTGGAGTGTTTTAAGTATTCTTATATTTTGGATGTTCTACATAAATAATAATATCATCTGAGAAAAAAGTTTTAATTTTTTCTTCCCAATCTATATGCCTTTATTTTTTTTTCCTTATTGAATACATTGGCTAGGACTTTCAATAAGGTCTTTAAAATTAGTGGTGAGAAAAGATATCCTCTCCTTTTCTTCCTGATCTTGGAGGGAAAGCTTCAAAGTTTTTACTGTTAAGTATTATATTAACTATAGGAATTTTGTAAATATTGCTTATCAAGCTGAAGAATTCCTGGTCTATTGAAAGTTTACTGAGAATTTTTATCATAAATTGTATCAGGTATTGCCAAATGATTTTTCTGCAACTGTTGATATTATCATGTTATTTTTTTTCTTTACACTGTTGATGTGATAGCTTATATTAATTGATTTTCAAATATTGAACCCTCCGTGTATACGTAAGTTCTATTTGGTAATGATATTTTTAGACATTGTTGGATTTTATTTGCGAATTTTTTGGATGATTTTTACATCTATGTTTATCAGAGATAAAGTTTGTAGTTTTCTTTCCTGCAGTATCATTGTTGAGTTTTGGCATCAGGTTAATGCTGGCTTCATAGAATGAATTAGGAAGTATGCTTTCTGCTTCTGTATTCTGAAAGACATTATAGAGAATTCTTGTAATTTCTTCCTTAAGTGTTTTGTATCCTTGCTTCCTCAGGATAAATTCCATTTCCTTGTGGCTAATAATACTTTAATGTGCTGTTGAATAAAGTTTGTATTTATTTTGTTGAGGATTTTGCTTCTGTATTTATCAGAAATATTGGCTTGCAGTTTTCCTTCTTGTACTCTCTTTCTTTGGCTGGCTTTAATGTCAGAATAATGCTGGACGCATGAGTTTGGATGGAAGTAATCTCTTCTCTTCAATTTCTTGGAAGACTTTGATAAGGATTGACATAAATTTTTCTGTAAATATTTGGTAGAAATAATTTACGAAGCCACCTAGTCCTGGGCTTTGCTTTGACAAAAAAAAAAAAAAAAATCACTGATTCAATTTCTTTACTCTTTTTTGGTCTATTCAAAAGTTTTATTTTTTTTAATGATTCCACCTTGGTATGTTATTTGTTTCTGGGAAAATTTTCATTTATTTGAGGTTATCCATTTTGTTGGCCTATAGTCATTCATAGGAATTTCATAAGTTTTCTACTTCTATGGTATCAGTTGCAGTGTCTCCTTTTTCATTTGTAATTTTATTTATTTGAGACTTCTCACTCTTTTGCTTACTTATTCTAGTTAATGATTTGTCAACTTTGTTTATATAATTTAAAAGAACAACTCTTAATTTTGTTGATATTTCCTATTATTTTTCTAGTCTCCATTTCATTTTGTCTGCTCTGATTTCTGTTATTTTCTTCCTTGTGCTCTCTTTGGGTTTAGTTCTTTTTTTCTTCTATTTTTAGATCCTTGAGCTATAACATTGGATTATTTGAGATATTTCTCCTTTTGAGATTTAGGAATTTAATGTTATAACCCTCCCTCTTAGAACTGTTTTTGCTGTATCTCATAACTTTTGGCTTGACATATACAGTGAATTACATTTTGCAATTGTCAAAGAAAAATTATTTTTTTTAGAAAATGATGATCTCAATAGATGCAGAAAAAGCCTTTGAAAACCTTAACATCATTTCATGACAAAAGCTTTAAACAAATTAGGTATAGAAAGAATGTTAACAGGACAAAGAACATATAGTACAAGCCCACAGCAGCATCACATGCAATGGTTAAATGTGGAAACTATTCCTCTGAGATTATGAGCTAGAAAAGACCTTGTGAAAGAAAACAGAATACTCTGCCTTGTTTCAAAATGGTTCACTTTCCCCGTCCACTTGCCAGAATCACAAAGGGATTTCTCTCTGATATTCACTGTGAGGATCTGGTAGAACTCAGGAGGCAAAACTCACAGAAACAGAGAGACCTTTCTGTGATTGGATCCCCTTGGGTTTTAACTCAGCATGGTCCAGAAGGTTTTCATCAACATGTCAGTTACAGCTCAGCTTTCCCTGTGCTGACTTTGGTTCTGCAGATGTTGCTGCCTGGGTTTCCTCTCTTCTAGTAAGTTTTGATTCCCTGCATTTGCCTGTTGGTCTCTGCAATTTGGGAGACAGTGATTTGCTTCTTGATGTCTTAATTCTTACAGACCTAAGAGGAGTAGTTGATTTTTCAGTTTACTTATCTTTTTATTTATGTTAGGTTGAACTGGTACTTCCATCATTATAATATTAGAATTCCACTTTTTCTATTACCAGATACCTTGTATTAATATTCTATTCTCAAGCCCTATTTTATTTATTTTTCTTTGTTGGTGTTATATTTGTATTTTTAAAATGAACTGTAATGGAATTAAAGAAAAGGGTTTCAGATTCTTTCTCCTTCTTACAAAAGTATGTTACCCAGAAAGTATTTATTATTTAATTAGACTAAAATAGAAATGACTGATTGAACCTATTATAAGCATGAGAAACAAAAAAATTGTGTTGGTTGAATATCAGTTTGAAATCATACTCTGGGTTCACAATCACTCAAACCCTTTTATTCATAATGTTTCAGAGTCAAAACTTCTTTGAACTTCAGAAAATTTATGCAGCACATGTATTCTATATTACACAACAATCCCCACAGGATTTGGTGCAAAACCATGTAACAAAAATATATCTTCAATAAAATGTATAAATAATCATGCTAAGTAGTATAAACAAATAATATAACTAGCTTTATATAAGTACCATTTCAGCCCAGATATTCTTGCTCAGGAGCACACACTCAACTTTCTAATTTCTTTCCCCAATTTTTGTAATATTAGAACTATAGGTTTAGGACTGTGCAACAAAATAAGTAATAACTTTCAATTGCTTCACTGCAAGTGGCAATCCCTATATCCTTTCTTTTGATGTTCCATTGCAAGAATTTATTACATGACCCTACGTGGGAGCTTAGGAGATGGGAAACTATAAGGTGTGCAAAGATATTTGGTGAACACTAAGGGTCTCTATCACACTGTCTTAACTGTATAAATTATTTCTGATACTTCACAATGCATAATAAGTTGATAAAGTAATATAAGATTGAGAGTCATGGCCATAATGGAATATGCATTCTTCTAGTGTTTTCACAGCATGCAAAATTGATTGTTTAGCACAAGACATGGGTGTTGTCTTTTGAATTTTACTTGAGGGGGGGGGGTTAGTTCCCCTGAGAAATTTTTACTACAAACAATTTCTCATTAGTGTGTCAGTAAGTGGTGGCTTAGTTATTAGTTTTCACAGAAAAGAAATAGGATTTTGCTTTTTCTTCTTTAATAGGTGATAATAGAAAATTATTTCTTCTTTTTAAAATTTTATTTATTTATTCATTTCAGTTATTGATGGACCTTTATTTTTTTATTTATATGTGGTGCTGAGAATGGAACTCAGTGCCTCACACATTCAGGGCAAGTGCTCTACCACTGAGCCACAACCCCAGCCCCAGGAAATGATTTCTAACTTGTAAAAGTGAAAATTAATAAATTTATTCAGCTAGATTTTCATATAACACAAACTATTTTTCTAATAAAGGCAATTGGAAGCATAGAGCTGCTAATAAGAACCAAACTAAGGCAAACAAAGACATCTGTATATCCAAGTTTTCTGTGCAGGTGTGCCCTTCGTACATCTGACTGCTGACTTTTGCCCTGAAGACTCATCATTTCATGCTTTATGAAGCTGAACATACTCAGAAGATATGATCAGTGGCAGAAGAACACGTTTTAATATCTGTAAAGTATACACGTTATGGTAAGAGAGCATCTGAAGATTCTTATCTATCAAATATGAAAGTTATCAAAATAAATGTCTCCAGAAAAGTAACTCAAAAGATATGCACCGAATATTAATATAGCTTGTACGGATGGTGGAATTATGGGTGATTTGTTTTTCCTTCTTATTTACACATTTCTGTATTTCAAAAATGCTTGAACTTGATTGTGCTTTTTACACTTTACAATAAACATATTATTTTATAATTGGAAAAATAATAAATGCTGATAATAAATGTTGATAGTCATATATGTCTTTATGTTTTCAAGCATTAAGAAATCTGAACTATATTAGGAGACTTGTGTTCTGGTACTCAGCACATGGTACTAGTGACTTTATTGAAGCCACTAATTGCTGCTTTGAAATATTTTCAAAAAATGGTCACAAATACAAATATAAAATTTTTATGAATGTGTCCTATAGATACCAAAGACCATTAAAAATATAGTCAAATTAACTTAACCCATATGTGTACAGGGAGGACAACAGTTTTAAAATATTACCTTATTTTAGACTAAATATGAAAACTCTCCACTTTTTATGATATTTTAATTCTTCAATAAAATTTTATATTACTGTCTAAATTTTTTCTTTTACTAACATATTCATTCCAAGCATTCTCATAATTATAGTGGCCATTATGAATCGAGGGGTCTTAAAAATATTACATTTAAATTACTTGTTTTGATATTAAAATCATAATCATATCTGTAGCCTGAGTATATATCCTGAACTCTTTTATTATTTTCAAGATTTATTAATAAATTCTTTTGAATTTTCTTTGTAGGAAATATTTGGAGTATAATGAAAACTTGGGTTTTTTCTTTTCAATATTTATCTATCATTTTTTTGTGCCATTGTGTTAGCCTTTCTAGAAAAAAAATGAAGAAGTAATACCTGTTATGTTGCCCTGATCTCTTTTCTTGAGTATGCTTTTATCATTCTGTCATTAACTATAAAATGCCTAAAGGATCTTGTCTATACTTTTGATTAGGTTAAAATATTTACTTTACATCCTTAGTGTGCTAAGTTTTCATCATGAGCAGATATATTTGATTCCTTTTCTGCATTTTATATATTCATATAAAATTTTCCCATTTTAATCTCTAAAACCCAAGATAAAACTCAATTTAGTTGTGCTATGTTCTTTTTAAGATATATAGCTTGATTTGGTTTATTAGTTATTTGAAACATTCATTCTCAAGTGAAATTAACCAAGAATCATCTAATTTCTCATCACTTTTTCTAGTTTTGGTGTAAAGGTGGTACTAACATAAAATAATTTTAGATTTAACCCCTTTGTCTTTACATGAGAACAAGTACATCTGGTTATTCATTTTTTTTAAGAAAATGGATTCTAATTATAAATTAACCTGGAAACAAAGCTTATAAATAGTTTATATACTTGTGTACTGATTCAATATTTATGAAAGCTATTGTCTACTCAAGGGATTGATAAATAAGGACTTAAAAGTCAAATCTTGTCCACCAACTGGTTTTGCAAATAAGTTTAATGGGAAGAAGACACACTTTTTTTTTTACATATTATCTATAGCTGATTCCATGCTACAATAGCAAATAATAATTGACACAGAAATAATATCTCTTATAAGGCTGAAATCTTTATTTCACCTTTTATAGATCCAATCCATGATCTAATCAATTTTAAAATTTATTTTGGAAACTGTTTTATTCTGTAAAGTTATCATATTACTTGGAATGTCATTAACATTGGCATAATGTTTACATTATTTTGTGATATAAAATTCATAGAGTAGCTCTGATAATCTATTATATCATCCTACATATTTCATATGATCAGTTTTGTTTATTATTTCCATGGATTTCTTAGAAGTTTTATTTATTTGTTTATTTTATAATTCAGAAACTTTGGGGATATCCAACACCTGGCAAGACACTGAGCAACTCATAAAAGATAGGTTCTCTTGGTATTTTCTATCACTAAGGCCAAAATTAATTGATACAGAAAAAAGACGGTATTTAGACCTGAACTTGAAATTCTAATAGACATTTTACTTGTAGTGTGACATTGGACAAATTAATTTTACTCTTCTGAATTCTAGTTTTCTTCTCTCTATTGTAAGAATTACAATAGTTACCCAGCAGACAATGCTGAATGCAATAATGTATTTTACCTCCAAATTGGTGTAGAAGTCTCTAACTGATTAAGTCCCATCCTAGTATAAAGGTAGGTACTTTCCTCTTTCTGTTATCCTCTCTATGTCCAGAAACCAATATTCCCCAGAAGACTGTGACAGAGAGGTAAACTTGTACTTTGCTGTCAAAAGGTGGCAAGTAAATTAGGCAGGAGTCTATTAGCAAAGTACAGGAAATTCTAAGGGCATCAATACTTGATTGTCAGAGAGGACTACATTGCTGCTATGGAAGAGAAGTTTTCACTGGAAGCCAGTAGAAATGACCTCTGTGTGTATGCTAGGCCCTGGTTTCCATGTCCTCGTGCAGATGGAACCTAGGGAATTTGTGCATGTGGACGTTGCTCCTGTGGAGCTCCTTGGCACTGGTAATGATTAGTGTACTTGAAATGGATGTTAGTGGGTTCCTTTTTATAGGCTTCTTTATCTGGTCCCTCATCCTAGTCCTGACCACTTTCCTTTTATATTTTTATGTCCTCTGCATCTCTTCTCCTCTCCTCCCCTCCTTTAGAGCACTTGGATGGATAGTTTCTCTCTCCATTGTTTTTATCTAATCTACTAAGATTATCTGAGTTCCTTACATTCCCTGGAGACCTGGTTCTTGAAATACAAAGCCAAGAAGATCCCTTTGCTTTTGTGATCTACTGTGTCAAACTTTCTGTGAGGTGGGAATATCAAATGACTGTTCCAAGAATACTGAGAAGAGAAACCTCGTCAACTAATATTTCATCATTACCTTATGAGGATTAAAGAATAAAATGTTCAGCAAAGTACTTATCACATAGCAAGTCTCAAAGTAACATCAGTTTTCTACTCTAAATGATGGTGTTTTACAATTTCTACTACTATTGTGATTGCCTGTATCTTTGATCTCATCCTTTAAGTCTCCATTTAGGGAATTGCTTATTACTCTTTACCAAAGCCACAGGATCTTAAACTCAATTCAATTTCCCATCTCATCATCTCATCGTTAATTTTTACACCAAGTAAAAGAATGAATAAAGGCATCTATTCATGGACATGTTATAGTAAGGACAATGTAGATGCTTATTTTTCTAAGATTAGGTGGAAGATCTTTCTGAGTTTATTGTCTACGATTATATTGATCAGTAAAGCCACTGTTATATGGGAACCTTCATTCAGTGAGGGGAAATTCATTCAAGGAATTAATAGACTGGTAGATAACAAACTTAGAATTAAAAATAGGCAACATAACTTTGAAATTATTTCAAGTAAATAATCCGGTGAGACTTACTGGTTTCCCATAGGGCATGTGTTACTGTTTGAGCTGTTCCTATAAAAATCTCATGTTAGACAATGCAGGAATATTCAGAGGTGAAGTGATTAGATTATGTGGTTTCGGGAAGATGATGGCCAACATCTCACTGAGGGTTTCTTCTGATCAGAGGAATCCAAGACACTCTAAATAGCCACCCTAAATCTTAATATCTCAAATAATTAACAAATAATAAAACAGAAACACTCAGAAATATATTTACAAAAACAAAGTCCCTGATAGATCTAGTCCACCTGGGCGCTTAAACTAGGCAAAGACAAAATGGCTCCAGTGGTTTATTTACAGGGGTACATCAAAGGCAGAGGTAAGGTTTCAAGGGTGGAGTCTTGCTTTGTGATGTCCTGCAGTCATGAGGTTGATTGACATCTTGGCAGGTCACACCCATCTCAGGTGCTGTTTGGGATCTTAGGCAGAGCCTGTGGAGGAAGTTCACATGCATCAAGCAGTCAATCCTATGGGGAATACCCCCAGGAAGTTCCCAGTGCTGGACTTATCCACTCAGGAGGCTACTATGCGCAACATAGTCTACACTTTGTGACAATGAGATCTGTAAATTAATCAGTGGATTAATCTGTGAAAGGCTTAATAATTTGAATGGATTTCCGGGTAGTAACTGTAGGAAGGTGGGGTGTAGCTGGAAGAAGTAGGTCACTGGGGATGTGCCCTTGGGGATTATATATATTATCCCTGCCTCCTCACGCTCTGCTTTCTGGCTGCTAAGAGCTGAGTAGCTGTCCTCTTGTATGCCCTTCTGCCTTGATGTTCTGCAATGTCTCAGGTCCAGAGCAATGGAGTCAGATGACCATGGACTAAATCTCTGAAACCATGAGCCAAAATTTACTCTCCATCTTCTAAGTTGATCTCTTCAGGTATCTCAGGGACAGTAACAAAAAGATGACTAACACAGTGTGCATTTATCAGAATGAACAAATATATTCTATGGATGTGGTAAAAATTATAACAAGATCATGGAAAATAACTACAATAGTCATTAATAGATAAAGCATTTTCCCTATGTTATTGAAGCAGTTATTTTGATTTTTAGGGTCTAGGGTGCTGGATACTTTTCACACACATAAAAAGGGAAATTGCACAGTTTCACTAAAGATCCATAGAACATGATAATAGCACCAATATCTTTATAGGTTTATCTAAGAATTAAATGAGATAATCCACTAATGAACTTGGGCACAACAATCAACACATTTATTTGAGATGATAAGAAAATTTACATTTAGTGCAATTATTAATATGGTTGTGTTGACACCTATATATTGCTATGTTTTTTGTTTTTATTTGTTCCATCTGTTTTTTGTTTCCAATATTTTCTTTTCGATTAATTCAGTACTTTTTTATGATTTAATTTTTTTCTTTTGTTGTCTTTACAACCTTTTCTTTTTCTGCTTTAATGATTGCTTAAGTTTTACAGCATACATCTTTAACTTATCACAGTTTGCTTTAGATGAGGATATGCCATTTCAGATACAGAGTAAGAACCTGACAATAGTCTCCCCTTTTAGGCTTTGTTCTGTCCTTGTCATGTATTTTTCTTTCACATATATTACAAGCTGTATAATGTATTATAGTTTTGCTTTTAGTAGTCATATTTTCAGTATTCATCATTCTTTTATGCAGATGCAGATTTCCATCTGTTACCATTTCCCTTCAACCCAAAGGACTTCTTTTAAGATTTCTGGTTGGGTACTCATCTGCTTGGGACAACTACTTTCCATTGTTCATTCAAAGAGGTCATTAGTTATTCCTCATTTAAAAAAACAATTTCACTCTACAAAAATCCTTATTTGGTAGGTTTCTGAAAAGAAATGTACAGTTATTTTATATTTTTCTCTGTACATTAAGCTTCTCTTTGTTTAATTGCTCTTAAAGTTTTCTTTTATACTTTATTTAGAACAATTTGATTCTGATGTACCTTGGGATAATTTTCTTTATGTGACTTATGTTATGAGATTATTTGATTTTCTTAGATATTTGGATTTGTACTTGTCCTCAAATTTAGAAAATACTTACTCTTCTTTAAATAATTTTTCTGATCCCCTTTTTCTCCCTTTTTCTAGATTCTAAACACACATATACTAGAATACTATAGTTGTCACATACCTAGGAGAAACTGTTCATTTCTTTTTTTTCAATTTTTCCTCGCTATGTTTCATTTTGGATATTTGCTATTGCCTTTATCTTCTCTCAACACAATATTTTCGTCTGGAGTGTCTACTCTGTCATTAATCATTACTCATTGTATTTTCCACCTCAGACATTGTAGTTTTAATGGCTAAACTATTAATGTCAGTTTATCTTGTGTCTATTTAACTTTTTCAATGTGTAAAACAGACAGCAAATAATTCTTTCAGTGTCTTTTTCTTTAATACTAACATTTGTATCAGCCATGGATTATTTATTTGATCTTTTGCTAATTGGAGGTGAAATTTTTCTGCTTTTTGCATGCCTGATAACTTTTAACTTCTAGATATTTTTGTATTCTTATAAATATTCTTCAGCTTTTTATCTCCCAGATTTTAGGAAAAGGATTTTGGAAAAGGTTTGATCTGCTCTAGAGTTTCTTTTAAGACTTGGGAGACAAGAGCAAAGTCATATTTATAATGAGGCTAGTTATTCCTTACTACTGAGTCAAGACATTTCTGACTGTTACAACCCCTTCCAGTGAATTATGAAGTTTTCCTGACTGATATGAACAGGCAGTATTTCCAGCTCTCGGCAAACTTTTTTGGTTATTCTTTCCTGAGTTTTGTGTAGTTTTCTCATGTGCAGGATGGATTACTATCCTGATCAACAAACACTCAGGGATACCTTATGCACAACCCTGGAGGTTTCTCTGTGCAGTTCTTTCCTCTTCAGTACTCAGCTATATGAATTCTGGTCCCCTTGATCACTTCAGATTTCTAACACTGTCTCCTCAACTCAGATTGTATGCTGGGCTCTGTCTCAGTTTCCTTCCTCATGCTGCAGTCTGGAAATTATGTTCAGTAACCTGGGACAAGGTAAGACTTAACTCATTTTTTGACCTTCACTCAGGGATTTCTATTTGTGTATTACCTAATGTTTAATTCTTAAACATCATTTTATTATATATAAATACATATGTATATACATATACACATACATGCACACTAGTTTCATATCAAACGTTTTTTTTAATTTTTATTGATATAATTTTCTTTTAGTATAGATAATAGTAATGATATCTCCATTGATATTTGGAGAAATCTTATCAAACTCTGCACATACACTTTGTGGTAAAATTTATCTTGGCTAATTTTAGCATGAGACTATAGGTAAAGAACGATTGCTTATCAATAATCAAACATTGATTACTGAAGTAAACTTACTGTGCAATATTGAAGGAATGAGAAAAGAACATTTTAAATATTATTTTAAATATTTTTGGAGTACATTAATATTACATTTTTATTCTCTTATGTTGCATTTTAGTTATACTTATAAAAAATTAATGCAGTCTTTCCTTGTTTTTATACAAGCATCCAGTGTGATCTAATCTGAAGAATAGAATTATCAAGTTTTTCACATGGACAAATCTTTTACATTATTAAAAAACATTGTTTAGATACTGTTCAGATTATTTTGATGCATAGAGATAAAATTAAAGTAGAGGCTATTTTAAGTTAACGTTGGAAGAATAAATGTAAATCCTAGTTATTTTCTATTGTATTTCATTAAGAAAAACATAAATATTGTATTTGAGGTACAAAGGCATTATTGGCTATAGCACACAGCCTGCAGGATCTAGGGACTAATTAAAAGAAGTGCTATCAGGTCAATGGAGAGGATTCCCTAGTTGGGTGTGGATGTTAGTGAAATGAAATCTTACATTACCTACCAGAGCTTCAGAAATTTGGCCGACATAAGAATTACCAGAATTTTGGTGCTCAATATATCTCTATAATGGCTTTTACAGGACAAATATTTCTAAAATTTTAAATGGGCTAAAATATACACAAAAGATTAATATGTAGATTTGTTTCTTAGATTAGAAAATTTTAGCAAGCAAAACCACACATATATAGTTAATACAATGGTCAATGGAAGTATTTTAAATACATGTAGATACCATGCATAACATCATTTATATAGTAAATAACTTAGGTTACCAGGATTTTATCTTTCTACATAATCCATTAGACTATTGAGGACCATTATAGTTGTTGTGAGTGAGCTGGGGGGAGCATTCTACAGAAGATAGCCACTTTTGTAAAGTTACTCAATTATTCTGCAACTCCCTATTCTAAATAAGTATGTATTTGCGTAAAGGAAAATATTCTTATTGGTAACCTCTTATAAGAACCAAATTTAAGAAGAAAGAAGAGGCACAACTTAGGGACAATAAGCAACCCCCTTCCTTTCATACTCTTTGTCTAAGTGAAGTGTTTGTTTAAAAGTTGCTTTAAAGGGATTGGAAAGGGATCTTTTATTAGACCACAAAAAAGAATGGTGATGATTTTTATTATCATTCAGTGGACTGTGAATTCAAATACAGAGGGTCAATATTTTGTTTTATCCTCCAAAATATTACATGAAACAATTGATAAAACCTAATATTTGTTGAATTTGTTACAGTTTTTAAGTGACTTTTGTATACAGTGTCTCATTTGATCTTCAAAACTCAATGCTTAAAAAATAGAAGTGATTATTACAGGTTTTTATTATTTTTAAATAAAATATATCCACTGGAAATTCATCTAGTTTCTAAGTGCTCAAGGCATCAGTAATTTGAAATTACAGCAATTCCAGTTTATTTTGTCACAGAAACCTGATTGCTTAATATATGAAAAAGCACTGAGCCTTAAAAACCTATCTAATTCGTTAGAGCTTGTACAATATAATGTTGTCTGCAGTGTATTTAGAAGGCCATTTTTATTTAGCACAGACATGAAGCCTTTTCAGGACTCCTTTGAAATTAAAGTGTTCTCCAAGTCCTGGTATCAAGTAAGCTATGGATTACAATGACAATGACAGCTTCTGTGGCTTCTTTCCTTTAGTACCCAGAAACTGAAGGCAATTGAAGAACTGATTTCTTCTGTTCTCTTTTTAAACACATTCTTTCATACAGTGCTTTTTAGGATTCACTTGGTGTCCCATTTTCTCCATTCTTTCATTCTATTCCCCTTTTCCTCATGTTTGCATTCAATTTCAGTTAATATTACTTGTCATCAATCCAATACTCTTTAAAGAGGATTTGTCACCTAGATGCCTTTTTTCCTTCTATGGTAAATAAACTTGGTACACTTGAGTTCATATCCTGACCTAACAGCTGAAAAATCCTACTGGATTTGAGACCATCATTCTGGTTCTTAAATCGAATGTCTAGTGTATATATATATAAATTCTGAGCAAATAAAATGAGTCTACAAAGAGACAAGCTTAAAGATATTAAATCCAAGCCTCCTAACTGATAGACAAGCTGGAGAGAAATGCTATGGTGGGTAAGCTCCTCTCTTTTGTGTAAAAATGTTATCTGGCCAGGCAAGCCTCTTAGGCTGAGCATAATTAAAGTCAATGGAGGGAAAAGCACACACATTTTAAAAATGCAACTTAAAAATGGCACTGGGAGAAAATTCCACTATTTGTACTTCTGAAGGTGAAGAACAATGATTGGATGAGTCTGTGATTTCCATGGGCAAAGAGGAGGAAAAACTGTCCCCCTTTAGTTAAAATCTAACCCCACCTGTCAAGGCAAGGCAGACCTCCATGAAAACACAGCAGGGTTGAATCTGTTTGCCATATGTTTTATTGTGATTTGCATTTTTCTGCATAGTAATTTATAAGCTTTAATAAAACATTGATTTATACGATGTTACAAAGAACATCATCTTTCAGACTTTAAACATTTCTACAGCCTAAATGCTGAGGTGTGGAGGTAGGGTATAGATTAGCTAGATTCTTTGCCCTGGGGAAAGACTTTTCTTCCCCATCTGGCCTCTCTAAATGCAGAGCCTTCGTTGCACATTTTTTCTATTATTATTTGTGAGTAGTTTGTCACTCTCTAATTTCTGTTAAATTTCATAAGACCAGACAAATTTGCATTTACAGGGCTATTAGATAACGTTTAGCACTTTTCATCTTCAAAGTGCTTTTTAAATATTAACTAATCAAAGCTGCCTGCACACTCATAAGGCAGAGGAATATTGGGTGGTTGTTCTTTTTATCTTTTTTGATTTACCTTATGGCGAATTTGTGGGATAACTGATTTTTTTATGCACATGCACACACATATACAAACACATACAGCCTGGTGTTAGGTAGCTTTTCTCCACTAATAGGAAGATGGTACCTTTACTGCAATCTGAACTTGGAGGACTGTGATCCATTCCTCATCATGTGTAGACTGGGAGAGTTACTTATATTTGTGCACCCATGTAGCCTTTTCCTTCCATAGATTGCAATCTTCATTAGAATAAAGGCCATTACTAACACATGTTTTTACTCTTGCACAGTAGCTAACTTACTAGTAAGTTTTGATTTGTTCATTCATGTATTCCAAAAATATTTAATTATTGCTGTAGTGTTGTTAAATTTCTCTTAACACTCTCTGAAGTTTCAGTGAAATGAATTGAAAATACTTAAATCAATAGGAGAAAAGGCATCTAAATTCGTTAACCTGCACAAGCACAGGAGTTGTACAAAATAGGAAACTCAAAAAAGACTAGATAGTTGAGACTTAAACACCCTCTTCCAGTGGGCAGGGAGGGGAATGGGGGACTGAAGGCAATTTTGGAAGGGTAGTAATTGATTTGGGGGAGAACTGAATGGACCCAAAGAAAGGACAATAATTATAAATGTGATTCTCTTTGGAAGCTGAAGAACAGACAATAGCTTGTAACAAGGTCTGTCTAGGTGTGGTGACATTTCTGTCTCCTCCCTGCAAAATGTGTTTAATCTTCCTGGTTAATGAGATTTCAGGGAAGAAGTCCAAGACAACTGTATTTCTACTACAGTTGTGGCAGAGCTTTATTCACTCAGATAAGGGAGCTTCAGAGAGAGCCTCTCCTTGCACTAAGAGAGAAAAGAGGGAAGGTTAGAGAGGCCTTGATTCTGTTCCTCCAGCTCAGCATATGGAAGTGCCGCACTTTGGGGTATCCCTTTCTGAACCCCAACAGTGCCTTCTCTATCACAGGCATTGTATTAAGTACTAAACAAATAGTTAATGAATGATCTTCTCTTCTCTGAGAATATACTGGTGGACTAGAAGTAGGAATTGGATTACATACGCAGTGGGGTGTGAACATTAGGTGAAGGGACTGTTTATGGAATGTAGACAAAGTAAAGAGAACTAACCACCATTGGTAAAGACCCAGGAGCCAGCAGTAATGGGAAGATATTACCCATCTATTGACCAGGTAGGTAAGAGCCGGAGCCATGAGATGGAATCTACCCAACAAGAGATGTGACATTAGAAAAATAAAACCATTTCCAAGATTGTGTCCAAGTAAGAAGAGAGTGAGGGAAAGGAAGACTCCTAACTGTCCATCTTCCCATCCTCTGGGGTCCTGTCAAAACCAACTAAAAATAAAAGATAAAGTGAAGCTGACTGATATGGTTCATAGAGGTAACAAGGAACATTACAGGATAGAGAAGAGGTGTGAGCTATAAAGAGGATTTCAGAGTATTCAGCATAATTGCAAGATAATGATTAAACATGGCAAATTTATAAGTGGGTGTTCACATGGAAAAAATCACAAATACATTTCTGTAGATACATTAGAAATGGAAAATATTATTGTTTGTAAGAGAATCTCAGTTTTGTTCAAGCAATTATCATACAACATGGTGACTATAGTTAATAACAATCCACTATATACTCAAAATTTACTGAGAGTAGATTCTAAGTATTCTTACCACACATGTGAAGTAATCCATAAATTAATGAGCCATTTACAATGTATGCATATTTCAAAACATCATGTTGAACATCATGAATTTATGTATAATTGCATACAAATTCATATAAAATGAATTCACAAAAAATGTATATAATATTCTATATAATTTAATTTGTCATTTAAAAATAAATAATTAATAAAAAGGAAAAAAACAATGTGAACTTTAGATCTTGAAAGTTTATATTTTTTGTTTGAAGTAACTTGGCCTGTGAAGTCTTAGAATCCTTTAATTTGCATAAAATATATAAACAAAAGAACCAACTGGGTGGAATGTTGCACACCTATAATCCCAGCAACTTGAAAGCCTGAAGCAGGAGGATTGCAAGTTCAAATCCAGCCTCAGCAATTTAGCAAGAACCTGTCTCAAAATAAAAAACAATAAAAAGAGCTGGGGATGTGGCTTAGTGGTTAAGCATCCCTGAGTTTAATCCTTCCTGCCAAAAAGAAAAAAGAAAATTATTAGCCTTTTATTTCTGTTCATTAGATTTCAAATGACTAGTCTTTCAGATATTTAACATCACTAGAAGTTGACAATAACCTACATCATTTCTATTGTGACCTCATTAAATTGTTGTGTGTGTTTTTTTAAATCAGTAATAGGACAATTGAAATTTGTTCCCTGAAATATTCTTTTTTTAACCAATACTTTTTTTCTCCTTAAATATTCTAGCATAATTTGGGGAAATTTAAGTATCATGAAAGTGACTGTGTTATAACAGCATGCTCAGGAGTATTATCTAAGGTCCAACATCTGAAGCAGCTTCTGCATTTCCTTCAATTAATGTGACTCACTTAATAGATAGAAGATGACTAATTTTATTCAAAAAAGAAATACCTATAAAAATTATTGACATCTTTATTTCAATCACACAAACCTTTTTTATAAAGAGAGAGAGAGAGAGAGAGAGAGAGAGAGAGAGAGAGAGAGAGAGAATTTTAATATTTATTGTTTAGTTTTCAGAGGACACAACATCTTTGTTTGTATGTGTGCTGAGGATTGAACCTGGGCCGCACACATGCCAGGCAAGTGTGCTACCGCTTGAGCCACATCCCCAGCCCACAAACCTTTGATATCCATCCAGATTTTGATTTTGATCACACACACATGATTTTCTTTAGATACTTTAAAGAGTTATTTTCTTTGTTCTTCTCTAAAAGAACTTTGAGTGAAATTGATTTCTCAAATTTTCTCACTTATTATTATTCTTTAAGTTATTCATATAGTATATCAAGAAGATCGATTCTGCTTGCTATGGTCAATAATACAAAGTGAAGCAAATTCAGGCAGTTCTGTACTCAAAGTGATCCCTGAGAAATGCATATGAATCGGCCTCATTTATTATCCAAATATGTTTCCCAGAGTTTTACTTTATATTGGAACTAGGCTTTCTGCTGGGTACCAAAAAAATATTTCCCAAATAGCAATTACAGTTTGAACTGCTGACCTGCATGTACATGCTTCTCTCAATTCTGACAATGTTGTTTTTCAGTTTTTCATGGAATAAATTCTGTGCAACATTTCCTGAGCAAGTTATGAAAGCAAAAGCAACAATGACAAAAAAAAAGCCAAGTGGAGATCTAGTTCTAGAAATTATCTTAGCTTGCATTGCCTCGAGCCCTGAACATTTTTAGTTGTTGTTAAGGGGTACTGGAGATGATCATATTTATAGTGTTTGTTTGAAGGTATATTTTGAAAGACTTAGATATTTCACTTTTTAGCACAGCAATAATTTCTAACCATTTCATACTTATGATTAGTAAACACTAGAATGAGCTACCCAGTAAAAAAGGGGAGATAAATTATTAGTCACATCTGATTGCATAGGCTATAAGCTTTGAAAAATGCAAATGATCATGATATAGTCTAGTACCACATGAAATATCCTATCATCACTCAGTAGTTCATGAAATTTGAAACACATTTGATCTATTATAAAAAATATTGTTGAAAGTAAATTATGTGACCTATGTTAATACATATAAACAGCTGTCACTCATGATTTTGTAGAAGGGGCACTACATGAGTAATAAATATCTCTCCAACACTCCCTTGAAGCCCTCCCCAAATGTTACTGTTTTTCTCAGTTTATTTTATAAATATGCAAGGAATAATATGCATATGCCAATGCAATTTTTAGCAAAGGGACTGTACTAAATTCACACTGATTTTTATGGTGCTTTTTTTCCTTAACAGATTATCTTGGAGACATGAAAGTGTATGCATATGCAATAATTAATAATTTTTTAAACGATAGACTTTATCTTTTATGCCTAAATTTGTCAATAATAAAACAAAGTTAGAATAAATATATAAGTGTATGTATATATACAAGTACTTATTACATACATGTAGTGAAAATATTGAGTCAATGATTTTACATTTGTCAAAATAGCCAAATCTATTTTATATTTTAATATGTATTATTCAATTGATCTGCAACCATATTACAATTTATATGACACAATGTAAACTAATGTGTATTTCCTCCTTGTTAATGTCAAACCTTTAAGTTGCCAGCTAAGAAAGTTAAAAAGGTGAATGTGACCCCTTGCACATGTTTGATCCATATTTACTTATTTTAGTGAATTGATCTTATTTATTTTCCAGGAAATAATAAATGATATCCCTTATGCTCTTACTGACATAACCATAAATATTTCTCCTCCACATTTTAAATTCTGATTTTATATTGCTAAAACTTTGATGTTGAAAAATATACTCTCTGTCTACTTTTGAGAACCACAACAAAACAGAAGAATTTAATTTTCTTAGCCAATGAAATGGACTTTTTTGTTAGTTGTGTAAAACACAGTAATAAAGAACAGCAGCAACAAAAAATAATACAGGATTCAGAGTTCAAAGTTCCCATCCCCCACACTAGCTATATGGCCTTGGGCAAATTACTACATATTTTTTCTTTGTAAATGAGGTGTGAATGAATTTAGCTTACAGTGTTCTTATGAGAAGTGAATGATGGCAAGAAAGATAATTTTCTTCCCTGGTACCTTCTTGAATCTTCATACAAAAAACTTACTTTCAGGATGGGCTTCTTTGGAATACTGAAAGTCAAGATATATTATTTTATAATTTATCCCAGCAGTCAGGAATAGTAAAATCCACAAGCAAAGGGCGGAACACTTCACTATGTAGAATGTCCTTTTCCTCTCCGGATTTGTCTTTCTGTAAACCATCCTTTAAGAGATTCTCTAGTCACAAACTCAAGTCTACTTACGTGTATCAAACTTGCCTTTTCTAAATCTGACAGTGACTTTTAGCCCATCTAACATCAACTCTTCATTCTACCCTCTTTTCTTTAACATGTTAAAGTCAATGAACAAATAAACGTTAGAAGCATTTTTTATTGATTTGAGTCTTCTGGATATAATAATATCACTAATATTATTATTAACTTTTACTTTTGGTACTCAAAGCAGCTGCTAGACTTTTCTATTGTCAATTAATACTCACCAATTTTATCGGCTAGTTTTGTATTGAATTTAGTGGCCAAAGGAACATTTAATACTGATGTATTTATCCTTGGATAATAAAGTTAGGTTCAAACCTTATAACCTCAGCTGAAGTGATTGCATTTTTGCAATTACATTAGGCCTCCCTAAAGCAGGTTAATTGAACTGCTATGTACTGTTTTGTCAAGATTTATCCCCTTGTATAAATCTAGTTGTGTCAGCTCTGTAGCACATTGTTCCGAAAGAAAACTACCTGCCTCTAGAAAAACTTAAACAAGTTTCTGTAATTAAATAGAACAGAAAGACAGATTTATCCCAGCATTGGTTTAAGGGGAAAAGTGTCATACTGTGGATAGAAAGGATTGCAAGTGGAATTACCTAAAGGTGGCTTTTGCTTGGGAGATCCAGGATTTGGTAGAGACAAAGGTTTCCTCAGATATATTTCATTCTTTATCTCATGCAACATGATTATGTTGAGGAGTGAGCATTATAATCATAATGAAATGTTTGTATCTAAATATTTACAATCTGGGTTTAGTCGTTTTTGTGAAGGCCAGAGGTATTTGTCTTAGACTTTATTTGACTAAAAAGTTACTTTATATATCCTGTGTATCTGTGTGTATGTGAATTAATTATATGATTCACCTATATCTCTTGTAAATTATTATAGTATGATTATAAAATATATAGTTTATATAATTTTAGTTGTTATAACTAGATTTACTCTTAAGCTATGATTTTAAAAAAATACCTTGATAAACAACATGGAATAAAAGAGAATTCTTAAATATGTTTTCATAGAGTGCAATTTTTAAATTCCTGATAGTACAAATTGAATAGGATTTTGTAGATGAGATCATTGAAAAGAGGGGTAGTAGAGGTTAAACAGAATAACAGAAGCTCAAGCTAAAGAAGAAGGAGGTTGGTCACCCAAAATCCCTGCTTAGTGAAAAGGAAGTCACTGTGTATGGCTGTAAAAGATTTCATGATTATTTTATTTGCATTACCAAATGGCAAAAAGCTAAATATGATTAGGAGTTCATAGGAAAGAGGTAACTTTGATCTGTAATAAATGAAATAGTTTTGTGGAGAAATCTGAGCCAGACCTATAGGGGAACTAGGTGGGATTTGACTAGATAGAAAGGCAAGTGCAAATTAACCACGGAAGCAGAAAACACCAAAATATATGTAAGAGACTGCAGGACAGGAGCACTGGGATATGAAATTGAAATGAGTTTGATCATGGGGGCCCAACTGCCAGGTCAAGCAGTTTGAGGTTGATCCTACTAGTCATGAAAGTCTTTGAAGACTTGTCAGCAGGTATCTGAAGTGATCAAAAGCCTTTCCATACTCATAAATGTGGTAGTATTTTGTAGAGACTATACAGAAATTCTTCATGGATTTTTCAAAAAGCCTAAAGATAGTGTCATCTAAAAAAGCAGATTTAATGTCACAGTAATACTCTAAATGGAGTATTTTGGATGAGATTTCACCTCTAAATCTTTTAACTCCCTTAACTGTGCTAGACTAATAAGCCAAGGCCTGGGTATTTTGATGCTAGAAGAGAATATGGGAAAGGTGTAGATTTCCTAATCATTTAAACCAAATTGCAGCATTCAAAGGGTTTGGAGAAAATCTCTCTCTGTGTGGCTATGCAGTATCATTGGGAATTTATGTCTTTGCAACTGCATTCAAAACTCTCATTAAGAACAAAGTACTTGATACTTCATCTATGCCTGCAATTTTACCAATTTCCAGCACAAATCCATTCTTTGGTTTTAAATTAGCCCATGCATGAATGAATCACGAAACATATAAAGTCATTTTAGCATCCTATTGTCAACCGCGGTCTATGTGTTAGGGCCTAAGTTCATCTGCCACATGGACTCACTCAGATTTACCTTTGCTGTTCAATGTGTATTTATATTACTTTTAAGAAAAAGAACACAGCCTATGTGTGATGTAGCTTGAGACAGAGTCAGATAATTAGATTTGGGTATTGAATCTTTGGTTTGGATGAGGTCAGAAAATTGTTGCCTTTGGGATGGACAGTCCAGGAAGGAAGTACAGAGGCAAGTTCTGGGGTGTTTGAAGGTCCCTGTAGAAAACCTGATCTTTTAAAAAATTTAATATTTTTTTCTTAATATTTCTTCAGCTACTCTTGGATTTTCTGATTACTTTAATAAGGAACGTATAGAATATCAGACCCAGGAAGCCTCTCTTTACTTTTCTAAATAAAATTCTGTTTCCTTTGCTAAGGACTCTCCATACTATGTAATTAATTGGTTTTTATAAATCCTCAGTACTCTGGGAGACTGTAGGGGAAGAGATATAGGGAAGGCAGAGATATGCATTACCAATTTTTGTGGCTCTAGCACCTAAGAGAGTGTGAGGTATACTATAGACCCTTAGTGAATATCAGTTGAATGAGTTGATAAATCAATAAATAACAATATAATAAGTACTCTTTATTTGTAAGTCATCAAGTCAAATTGATGTCAAAATGCATAATTAGTATTTTTTTAAAAAAATCTGTCTGTAAGGTACCTGAACATTTTTTGGCAGCTCTAATTTTGACATAAAAATTAGTTAGGAATATTTGATATTATACCCTTTCTGGTCTTCTTTTCTCTCATTTATTAATTAAATTTAAACTTTGTCTGCCTTCACCACTATGTATTCCAAGGATACTAATGACCATCTATTTGTCAAATCCAGTTTTGAACTCATTTAATCTTCTTGACCTCTAGGTAGTAATTGGAAACTAATTAACAAATCTAATCTTCTTTTCAAACTTCTTTTCCCTCTTGGATCCAAGATACTGCACTAGGTTTTGATCTCTTTCCTCTCCTGGCAGCCATACCCACACAGCCATTTCCATCTGCATGGGTAACCTCCCCATTCAACACATTCTGTGTTTGTTCCCCTCTTCTTTTTCTACACTGTTTATACTTTGGAGTATTTTCCAAGCTAATGTTTTCATTCATTACTTAACTATGTTGTTCAATACATACTTATTTCTGTCACTTTGAATCAAGCACTTGAATACTACACCATGCTATAAAATTTGTTGTTTATAAAACTAAGTATCATCTTTCCACTTAAATTTTTCTTTTCTGTTATGGTACCAGGTATCTCCTTATGTTTCACCTTTAAAGCTTTGTTCACCTCATTTTCTCCTATTTCTCATTTTTTTATATTTCGCCTTTGCCACTTACAGCAAAGGTGAGCATATTTCCTTAGGTTAATGCAATAATTATTGATGCATTAGTTTCCCTGGGTCCAGGTACCTTACCTCCTCATGAAGTCTGATATCTGTGCTGTGCTGCATGGAGCCTCATCTCCTACCTTTATTATCTCTGTCTTAAAATCCTTTCCTGATATGTACTGGAGGTAGCCTGTCTTGCTCAGCCTGGTGGCTGACAGAACTCTCCAGCCATTTTGTCCCCACAAACCTGAGGAGATGATGATGAACCCAAGTCGGCTTACTTGAGTTGATGCCTTTGCCTGTACTTATCCTTTTCTTAGGTTATGCAGTAAAATTCAAGAGAGATCTTTATTCTGTCCTCATCTAAAATTCCAAATTAGGGGTTGGGGGTATACCTCAGTGGGAAAGGCCTTGCTTAGCATGTGAGAGCCTTGGGTTTGATCCAGCATCACCAACGTAAGAAAAGAAATGCAATTATAGGCTTGGGGTCTCCCTCAAGTTTCCTGCATGTCAGTGCTTTCCATTAGAGGAGATAGCATTTTAACTGGTGCACAGAAAAGCATTATCAAGAAATGAATGATTTGGAAAAAAAGTTATTTTCTTCTCTATTTCCTTTCTCTCTAATTTTACAATGGAGAAACTTTGGTTATAACTTGTTTTTTAATATCACTCTAACACTTGTTCATCTTTCTTTTAATCTGTGAGGAAGCAGGAAGAACACTCTGTACATTTGGCAGTCAATATTATCTAGTTAGAAATAAAGATTATTACTTTACTGACATTTGTTCATCTTCTGTTAATGGCAAGGGTATTCATTTACCCTTTTGGTGATGATATTAAGATTCCATTTAATAATGCTTTAATCAATACAGAAAAATGCCAAGTACATAAGGATATAGATAATACCTCTTAATAAGGAGAGATTCAAGAAAATGGAATATAAAAGTACACAAAATTCCAAGGTCATTCACAAATGACTGTAATTTGGGGGACCTTCCAATACTATTTTAGTGTAAAATTATGTTTTCTTTTTAAACCTCAAAAGTGCTTTTCATACATAAGATAATTATTTTAGTAAAGTGATATTGCTTGGTTCAAAACTCTGCTCTGCTACTTGCTGCCCTAATAAGTTATTAAATACATTATCAAGTTCAGTGTTTTTTAATCTGTAAAATGAAGATTGAAAGCAGTATATTTTCACAGACTTGCTGGGAAGAATAAGTGAGATATTGTATATAAAGCAATTGTTAAAGTCCCTGACTCAGTGTTAAACCTTAATAAATGTTTCTTCTTCTTCATTCTTTCCTCTTTTCTTTTTGTTACTATTTTGCCATGCATTAAGATATATGGTAAATGTTACATATAACAAATATATAAAATTTATATTTTTTGCCAGGTGCAGTGGTGCACACCTTAATCCCAGCAGTTTGGGAGGCTGAGGCAGGAGGTTTGTAAGTTCAAAGCCAGCCTCAGCAATGGCAAGGCACTAAGGATGTTGAGAGCCACAGCCAAAGGGGCCCCAGCAAACTTCCAGCTGCCAGCTGATGATCCAGCTGCCAGCAAACTTCCAGCTGCCAGCTGATGATTGGCTCACAGTGGCCCCAGCAACATCTAGCTGATTGGCTCCTCTGTGGTGATGTTCATTGGGCTGTTTCCCTGCCCTTCAGACTGCCAGCTGATGATTGGCTCACAGTGGCCCCAGCAACATCTAGCTGATTGGCTCCTCTGCGGTGATGTTCATTGGGCTGTTTCCCTGCCCTTCAGACTGCCAGCTGATGATTGGCTCACAGCGGCCCCAGCAACATCTAGCTGATTGGCTCCTCCACGGAGCTGCTCATTGGGTGACTTCTTTGGCTCTGCCCACGCAACCCAGCCAATCAGCCTCAAGAGCAGGAGGATTGTGGGAGGTTGAGAGGCTGGTGTGGGGGGGAGAGGCGTGTGGAAGCCGGTGGTGGCAGTTGGGCTCTGAGGGTTTTTTTCCCTGAGGAGCTGTTTTGTTTGGCGTTTGTAGTTCTAAAAATAAAGTTAGTTTCTTTTGACAAGTGGCTCCTGATTTGTGCCAAGCCAGACTTCGGCAAAGGAACTCAATGAGACCCTGTCTCTAAATAACAGGGCTGGGGATGTGGGTCAGAGGTTGAGTGCCCCTGAGTTCAATTCTTGGTACACCCCCCACAAAAAAACCTATATTTTTTATAAGCTAAATCAGTCTAGGCCACTATAAGTGTGCGCAGATGATGAAATCCCATTTTTTTCCATAAGGAAAATGTTAAATGAAATGGTAATATCTGAAAGAATCTCATAAATGGCCATCATTTATGAGACATGTGGCCTCATGAATTCTGAGGTCATTGGGATGAGTCTAACTGCCTCCAAAAAACTAAAAACCTAATATTGGCAAATTGTGCCATGCAATTGGTCTCTCAAGCAGTGCTTCTCCGTGTCATCCCTAGACTCTCTAACTACAACTTTTGTGCTTCTGTAAGAAGTGGTGAGCTGCCATGGCTTATCCTTGTACAAAATACCCCTCCTGAGCTGAAGGATGAACAATGTCATTCTCTAAGATTTTAACTGTTTTTCTGTAATTATGGCTTTCCCTTCATTTGTTTCTTTTCTTATGTTTAGTGTGTTTCTGTCCACCTCTAGGACCACACATGCACAGAGACTTGTGTCAATGGCTTTGCCACATAAGTCTCTTTTCTTAGACTCTTAGTCCCTTTTGTCTCTACTCTCTTCCCATTTCAAAGATTTTGATAATACATTAGTTATATCAAGTATTTACCTTTTTCTCTTCATTTTCATTTACAAGCTCATTGAATACAGGTTGTCTTTAACTTTTTATCCTATATACTTATTTGCTAATAGGCTCGGAAAGTTATTTTAGCAAACTTGTTAGCTATCCTAGTGAGGATGCTAACAATAGACAGAATTACTTTATTTTGGGTGTGGCTGAGAATGGAAATAAAAAGAAATGCAAAATCTTTGGGAAATAATGAATAAAACAGTGTGATTGGAGCTGATGGATCAGGATGGACCCTAAAATGAGAAAGTTGCTTCCCATGAGCACCGTTCACTAGCACTTTTTGAGGAGGGAGGTATTCTAATAAGTGCTTAAGAAAGATGATTGTGGAAAAATAACTGGAATAAACTAACACTGAGGATTTCACCTTCTCTGAGTATGTTATCAATGGGGAAATGTTTCTGAAGTTGAGAAGGAAATAGAACATTTGACTACATAACTTTCATCATAGCATTGTAAGAAATAATGATTTTAACACATTACTTACTTAATATTTATAAATATCTTATGCCTTTAGCAGCAAGTGTATATTGAGTTTATCAAAAGTAAGCCATAAACATGGTATATGGAAATGCAATTTAATTGGGATATACTTTTAAATAAGAAATCTATATGTAAACTTTCATATTTATATCTACTCTGAATTTCTATCTTGTGAGGAACAAATGAATAAAATAAATACAACATTTTTTGTTAAAGTTATCTCCACAGAGACTCCTTATGAAGATTATATATTCATTATCAATGCTAATATAAGTATTCAGTAAGCTAATGTAAGATACAAGAATAAATGACCTTGGGAGTAAAAATAATAAAATAAATCATTATTATGATACTATCAAACATATATATGTATTTTTTAATTTAAATATAATATTCTGTAAAAATATTTTAGTCAGCCTGGCATAGTGGCTCAATACAAAAAAATATATATGTATTTTAGCCAAACATCTTGCCATTATTTATTTTGCTCTATTTTTAATTTAATATTCTAATTGACCAATAAAAACTATTTAAATGTTTGATATAAGTTATGATATGAAAAAAATATACATTGTGGAGTGGCTAAATTGAGTTTGTTAACATATGCATCACAGTTATTAATTACAATGAGTAGATCATAACTGTTCTTACCATAAAAAAGTATAACTGTACAATATAATATTATTAACTATAGTCACTATGTTGTTCAATAGATCTTTTGAACTTAGTTTTCCTAACTGAAAACTTCTATCCTTTGAGAAACATCTCAGTCCCAATTCTCCCCACAGCTCCTAGTAATCACAATTCTGCAACTATGCGTTTGAGGTCTTTTAGATTCCACACATACTTGAGATCATGTGGTGTTTAAGTTTCTGTGCCTGGTTTATTTTATGTTAGCACATATCATTCAGTTCTGTCCTTGCTGTCACAGGATCTCCTTTTGAAGGCTGAATAATATTTCATTGTGCTTATGTACTACATTCTCTTTATGCAGCCATTAGTTAATGGACACTTAATTTTATCACTATCTTGGCTATCACTAATAACGCTTCAGTGAGCATGTATATGAAGATATCTCTTCAAGATATGGATTTCATTTTTTAGATACATATCCAGAAGTTGGATTGCTTAGTATCCTGTAGTAGCCTTATTTTTAATTTTTTAAGTATATTCATATTATTTTTCATGTAATAATAATTTTACATCCTCACCAATGGCATGCAAGGATTCTCTTTTCTCCACATCCTTACCAATACTTTCCGTACCTTATCTTTTTGATAGTAGCTATAATAACTGGGAGGCAATATCTCATTGTGGTTTTAATTTGCATTCTCTTAATAACTAGTGATGTTGAATGTATTTTCATAAACCTACTCTTCATTTACTTGTCTTTTTTGAGAAATGTTTCCTTTGTTTATACACCAATTTTTATTTGGTTAATATTCTTGCTCTTTTTGTTATTGTTATTATTCTTACATTTCAAAAAAAGTCATCACTCATATAAGTAAACTTAAAGGTTTCTTTTTAAAAAAAAACTACAAATTAATAGTAATAACAATGGCTAATATTTGTTGAGCATTTATTTTTATTCAAGGCATTCTTCTAAGAGGTTACTATATATTAACTATTGGAATACTCTCAAGAACCTTATGTGAAGATATGATTATTTTCTCTGTTTTACAGATGAAGGAAGTACAGACATGAGAAGTAATAGAATTTACCCAGTTCTCCTATGAAGCAAAGCTACAGAGACAGTGTTTGAACCCACATACTCAACTTCAAAAACCTACTTTCCTAACTAGAATGCAATTTCACCTCAGGACCAACACATCAAGCTTTGATTTAATAATAACAAGCAAGATCTTTTGTGCAAACTCTTGTTCATCTGTTCACTTCCCCCAGAGGGAAGAATTTTAGTGACATAAAGTCAGACTTTCTAGGGACCTTCAGTCATTTTTTTATTTCCATCACCACAGACAACTTGAAAAGCATTTCCTTCCAACAGTTAGTTTTTAAAGCTCAAAGAGTACTCAGTCTATTGCCAGTTAACTTCAGGTTCAATAACAAATAGGAAAAACACCAGCCTCTGCATGAATAACTTTTATAGTTTGTCCATTAGAAAGTCCAGGAGCGTGATGACCAAGCACAATTTGCATCTGCTTCCTCAGCAGACTGCCTGGTAGATGAACAGCCCTCGGCAGTTCAAGTGAAATATTTAGTAACTTAGCAGGGAGTAGTATGAAAGCAAATTATATACACTGGAGAAATGCATCGCCGAAAATGTTATGGTTGGGCTTGATATTAAAATGTATTACCCTTACATTTGCCTTTTCTATTCTCTGAAAAAAAAAATTAAAGAGGCACTTTTCTGTAGAATTGCAGTATACTAGTTTTATAATTGCTATAAACCATAATTTGACTTAAGGCTTTTATAAAAACTGGATATATTTTCAACCTCTATATATTTAAGATATAGATCTCACATAAACAAGAATATTAAAATAGAATTTTGCACATAAATACTCTGTTTGCTATTTTAAACTTACTTAATATGCACATGACCAAAGTTGCTATATTTCATTCAAATTTCTGGTATCTATTAATTGTTTATGTAATGTCAGAATGGAAAACTGTGACTAAAGGTCAAATCTGGCTCATAGTCTGTTTTTAAATGACCCACAAGCCAAGAATTATTTTCACATATTTAAGGGGTTATAAAAAGAACAGAAAAATATATCTATATATAGATATATACAATATACATATAAACATAGATATATACATATACTTTATGTATGTCTATACATGTGTGTATATGTATACATACACACACGTATATATGAATGCACACACACAGGCATATATATATATATATATATATATATATACACATTTTCCCACCCTCTTTTTTTTTAGAGAGAGTGAGAGAGGAGAGAGAGAGAGAGAGAGAGAGAGAGAGAGAGAGAGAGAGAGAGAGAGAGAGAATTTTTAATATTTATTTTTTAGTTCTCGGCGGACACAACATCTTTGTTGGTATGTGGTGCTGAGGATCGAACCCAGGCGGCACGCATGCCAGGCGAACGCGCTACCGCTTGAGCCACATCCCCAGCCGCCCCCCCACCTCTTTTTTATATTTTATTTAGAGACAAGTTCTTGCTGAGTTGCTGAGGCTGGCTTTTAACTCATCCTCTTTCCTCAGTCTCCCAAGCTGCTGGGATTACAGGTAAAAATAATATATTAATAAAGACTCATATGATCTGTCTAGACTAAAATATTTATTATATGTCATTTTACAGGAATGTTTGCCAGCCACTGATCTATGTTTTAGATCATCTGGTTTTTATTTTTCTACATAATTGTTTTATATTTCTTAGAGTTTTCTAATTCAGTTTTGGTATTCAGCAGTACTTTATCTTCCAACTTAAACACACTCAAGGACTTTTATTTGCAACTGAATACTAGCCTAAGTCTGATATCATTTCATGTTTGATTTGGGAGAGAAGTGAGGGGCAAATTAGTGCATTTGCCTATGCCCCAATGTAAATCATTGAGCCAGTGAACAGACTATGTTATCTAGACTCCAGAGATGGCCTGGCAACAAATTATGCTTCCTGGTATAGGTATACAAACTTGTATAATCCTCTTCTGCATTGAATTTTTATTTTTCCACAGTAACCAATAGTATGGAGCAGAAGTGACACCGTATTACTTCCAAGCTAAGTCATAAAAAAATCTCATCACTTCTGCCAGTTCTTCTGGAATGCTTGCTCTTCAAAACATTCCCTTCAAAATGTAATAAGAATTCAGTAAGTATCTCCAGCTGCATGAAAAAGACACCTTTAGGCACTCAGCCCTAGCTGAGCTCCTACACATCAACCATCAGTCACCAGTCCTGTGGGTGAGCTATCCTGCATTCTTATTCTAGTCCTTCAGATGACTGATTCCAGCACCAGCTGCCATTTGTTTACTAGCACTTGAGAAATTCCAAGCAATAACCACTCAGCTGAGCTCAGTGAGCTTAAAGCACCATGAGAAATAGTAATAATTTTTTTTCAAGCCATTAAGTTTTTCTTGGTTTGTCACTCAGTAACAGAAACAGAAACACCATGTCTGATCATTCCTTGATCAATTTCTTACTCATTAGTTTCACCTTGCACTTTCTTTGCATTATCCTGAAACTAATTATTTTTCAAAGAAACTTTGGTTTCTGATACTGGAGAATAATATTTACAAACTAAGACCAAGGTTTTAGATAATCTATAGGGCAGGCCCAAGATAGCTATAGTAAGGCTCCCTCGATGAGGCTTCCAGTGGGCTATGTTTTTAATATGTAGTCAAGGTCATTAACTCTAGAATTTGTGCTCTGCTCACCAGTACTGAACAGATTCATTACAAGTTTCCAAGACAGTACAAAGATGGAGTTTAAATACTGTTTTCTAAGAAAGTGTGGGTGGGTGATGAATGAGAAAATTTTGTTCTTATCTATAATTTATCAAGAAAAAATGGAAATTACAGCACAAAAATAAGAAGTTTGTTCTCATTGTAAATTCTAGACCCTCAAAATCTATATAATAGATAAGAGTTACCACTCTGAATCTTTTTGTACTGACATTTCCTTGTGTAGTCTACAACTTTTTTGGAGAGGAGTGATTAGCTTCTGAGCAGCTGGGATTACAGGCATGAGAGAAAACTTGCAGCTAACCTGTTTTTCACATTATGTCTTCAACCTCCATAAATTCACAAACCATGAACAAATAGCTCTCTTTGCTTTCAGATTTTAATAGGTAGGCATTTTCTCAAGAAATAAAAGAACTCTTTTATTGTGTTCTATATTTATTGGCATCATTAGACTATTAAAAATCATAGAACATTATTATTGTTGTGTGTGTGTATGTATATGTATATATATATATATGACTGTATGACAAATTTAAAAATAAAATAAAATGCAAAAAATAGCACAAACTTAAACATATCAAAATAGACATTCAGAAAGCTTAATAAGCAAAAGTTATTCAAGTTCTTCAAAATAATTTAATTCTTTAAAAACAAATACTGAGTTTGCTGGGGAAGTAATAATATGAAGTTATTTTACTAATTAAGAATGTGTGTTGTAATGTTTAGAGGACCTAGTAAAATAATGTTAATTATCAACTCATAAAATGGAAAAATAACATATAGAATGACAATAAAATTATTTCAATGCGTGATTCAAGATAACAGGATGAAAAGCAAATATAAAATATGATAGGGCATGTAAATAAATAGAGTTATATAAAAACCAACTGTATCATTAAATTATATTAGAAGAAAAAAATCAAATATCCAAAAGTCTAAAATTGTCTGATTGAACTTTATAATAAAACATATGCCATCTAAAAGAAATATATTTTAAATTTGGACACAGAGTATTGACCCTAGTTAATAGGACTGAACAAACCAAAGAAAGCAATAGGGTTGACAGAGCCAAAGAAAGTCAATATAGCTATACTAATATTAGAAAAAGTAAACTGTAAGATCAAAGATAAAAGACATAAATTCCACAATGATGTAGAGGTCAAAAAGGAAGACATCTCAACTAAATGAATAGTAAATGATATAGCTTCAATGTATAACAAACAAAATTGAGGGATGTCAATAATGAAAGAGAAAATCAATAACAGTGGAAATTTAACATACACATTTTTTAAATAAGTAGACAGAGTTAATTGAATATGCGTAAATCTAAGTGACACAACTAACAAATATGTCCTAATTAACATCTAAAATGGCAACAGAATAAATAACAGAATGAATATTTTTCATATAAACACATAAAATTTTCTAAATCAGATATTTTCATTCAAAATGTTGAAATTATTTCATATACAGTCTCTTATATAGTAAAAGTAAA
Source organism: Ictidomys tridecemlineatus (assembly GCF_052094955.1). Classification (NCBI taxonomy): domain Eukaryota; kingdom Metazoa; phylum Chordata; class Mammalia; order Rodentia; family Sciuridae; genus Ictidomys; species Ictidomys tridecemlineatus. Next base: position 160,944,284 of record NC_135479.1, read on the forward strand.
TGAAAAATCAGTAAGCAAAAAATAAAATCTATACTGCTTGGAACTTAAGTAGTACGATTCTAAATGCAAAAGCTAAAGAAGAAATTAAAAATTAGGACATGTCTAAACTAAATCATAAAAATGTTATAGCATAAAGAGTGTGATTCATCTACAGCATTGCTTAGAAAATAATTATACCCTTCCATGATGTACTTTAAGAAGAGAAACATCTGAAATCAATTGTCTAAACTTTCATCTTGAGAATTATAAGAGAAATATTAAATAAAACTCATAAAATGAAAATAATTAATACTATAACTGAAATTAATTTTCTATCTATCCATGCAGACCTATTTATAATTTATCAACTTATCTCACATACAATAGATACATCAACAAAGACAAAAGCTGATGTATTAAAAAGATTCATAAAATTGTTAACTCTTTATAAACACTGATAAAAAAAATAAAAAACACAAATGTCAGAAGTGACAGAAAAGATGTTATTTCAGATTCTATGGAATCAAGAAGAAAATAGATAAAGCACTTTTATGCCAGTAAATTAGACAATTTAAATGGAAAGGGTTTTTTTTCTACAAAAAAACCCCACAATTTACCAATATTGAAACAGAAAGAGAAAATCTAAGTTCTCCTAAACATGTTGAATAGATAAAATACATTATTAAATTCCTTTTGAAATTGGAAAGCCCAAAGTTGAAACCCAGAGATGCCTTTGGTGACCTTTACCCCAAGACTTGAGGAAGAAACTTCACTAAACTCAGTGAAAAAATCTTTTTCAGAGAAGAAAAAAGGAGAAAATTATTCCCAACTTGTTTTTATTATATTATCATGATAATCCATAGGGAAATTATAGTAATCAATAAATAGTCATTGAATGACAAGAAGCAGAGTCAAAATAAATGAAAAATATAATGTCACTAAATGCCATATTAAATATTAAATATCTAGAATTAATTTTACAAAAGATACTTAAGACATCTGTGTACAAAATTACAAAAAATGTGAGATATATCAAAGAATATATAAACAAATGAAGGGAATATATGGTGCTTATAGATTATAAGACCAAATTTGCTAAAAATGATTTTTGAAATCAACCTATAGATTCAACACAACCCTTATCAAAAATCTCCAGTTTAGTTATATATCCAATAGTTGGATGTATTATAAATCTACGTGAGGTAAAAAAGTAATGTTGCCATAGAGACAGATACCATCACATGGGCAGCTACAAAGAATATGTTAAAGGACTCAGTGGAAAAGTTATACAACATGCAAGGATAGGGAATATCAGAAGAGAGATGAAAAAAAAATAAAAATAAGGAATTTTAGCAAAACTAGCAAAAATTAATGCTAGGAAAAATGTACGATATCCAAGATGAAAAGTTCTCCCATGGCCTTTTTAGCTAATTAGAAAAAAACTGAGACAATGGCACACATGTATTTAGAAGTCCAAAAAGAAGAGTGGACAGAAATATCTGAGGAGATAAAGATGAAGAATTTTTCAAAATAATGAAAAGTAGCAAACGACAAACCCAAGACCAACCAGGGAATACTGACTAGAATAAAGGAAAGATCAAACTGAAGCATTATTAGATCTATTGTACTCAAACTACTGGGAAATGAAAGACCATGAAAAAACCATGAAGGTAGCCAGTAATAAAAATTATATTACCTAGGGAGAAAAAGATCAGAATTACCTCATATTTCTCATTTGAAACAATGTAAATTGATATAATGGAATATCTTTAAAAACTTAAAAGGAAAAGAAAAAATACATCTTTTCTATAGAAAACTTCTGTGAAAATTGAAAGTGAAAATTTTTTTTTCCAAGAAACAAAAGATTAAAAAAAATTATTAAAAGTAAAAAGTTACCTCACCATTACAAACAATTTTAAATTCTTTAAGGCATAAGGAATAAAATATTAGATTAAAATCTGAATCTACACAAAGTAGCAAAATTTATCAGAAATTATGAAAATGAGGATATGTCTAAAAAATGAATTTGTTAATTTATTTCCTTAAAAAGTTTCTTGACTGTATGAAGCAAAAATATTAACATTGCACTCTGTGCTTTATATACCAAAGAATATGAGAGAGGACAGGGACATATAGTATTATAAGTTACTTACCCTTTACAGGAAGTATTATAGAATTATTTCAATTTTTACTTAAGTTGAAAATGAATATTATAAGTGCCCCAACACTAAAACGCCTGGAAAAGGCTATAGTTATTTATAATTATTAATACAAATGTGTACTTTTAAAATGAGTGCTAAGAAACTAAATCTATGTATTTAAAATGTTCCTAGGTAAGTTCTTATAAGAATGAATAATATTGTTCAATATTAGGAAACACTTTGATATAAATTATCACATATGAAAAGCTGGTATAAATAGAATATTTGATAAGACTTCATATTTAATCATAAATATTAACAACCACATGAAAAAGAAAAATTATATTTTTAAAGAAAACTATATCAATAAGTAGTGCAACTCCATTATGCATATATATACAATAGTTCCTAAATAAAATTAAAACGTCTGAAAATGCAGTACAAATAAAAGCTCTATTTGTACCATCAACAAATGTATAAAATAAAAGACAAGGAAAATGCATAGAAGTTATTCATTTTAATAAATCTGTTAATTTTTTTCTAAGAATTCTTCTGAATTTAATAAGTTGAAAAATTGCAAAAATATATTTGATTGGGGAAAGATATTTTCCTAAAAAAGATGAAAATATTTTACAAAGTGACAGTAGAAAAACAGAATATTGATGAAGTGAAAACAAAAATTATTAAACAAGGTAGGAAATAAAGATGAAAAGCCAAAAATATATGGATAGTGTATATGATAAAATTTTCATCTTCAAATTAGAGTAGTGATAAAAATGACTGGGCATATGGGAAAATGTAAATAATATTATAAGAACATCCAAGTATATAAATGAAATAAAATTGAATCCTGTTAAAATTAAAACTCTCAATGTAGAAATGAACTCACAAATATGAAGAAACTATCAGTGAATTTTTACATACTGTCAAATTTTTTTTCAAACGTGATACCAATTACAGAAACTATTATGATGAATTATTAGAATTGGCCATTTGTTTAAAACATCTTTACATCAAGATAAATAGGAAAGTAAGTACATAAGCACACAATGAACAAAACGCAGAGAAAAAATGCTGCAATATATGCCCAAAGAATGTGTCTTGATGCCAAAATAACAATTCAAAAATTGATAATTGACATAAGATAAGCACTCCAAGGAAGCAATAGGAAAGGACACAAACTAGCAATTCAAAATTATAATAAATGTACCTCACTAGAAAATAAATTAACATTTATTTAGGACTCATTTTTAAACGATTATTTTGGAAAATTGTAATATCCATATGTGGAGAAATGGACATTTTCATATACCATGATCACATTGATAGTTTCGTGTAATTCCAGAGCATGGAGCCTGTTTCTAGAATGTTGTAATGAATTCCTTTGTACCTGAAAATTCCATTTCTAAAAATATCTCTCTCTTAGGGAAGTAGTTGAATTTTTACATACAAAAAATACAAGTATAAAAGTCTAAAAAATTTGTAAGTAACTGGAAAAGAGACACTTATTTAAGAAATAATTTTAGCTTTCTTTCATCTTATGCAATCATGGATCTTTCAAGAACATAAGAAAAGGACATAGTTTTATATATGTTTTTGAGAAATAAATATTTGGCTTACCAAAATATTTTCAAGCAATTATCCTGAAATTGATCTCAGTGTTTTTGCAGACCTCTAGGCTCCTATATTTCCCTATGTACCTGTCTTTGATGCACATCTGAATGACCACTGGAACATGACAGGTATGTGAGCCCTGGAATGTGAAAAGCTCTTGACATAATTTCAGGTATATAAGCTGCATTAAATTGTATTGATTCCTTATTGAATTGTTCTTCCTTTCAGCCTGAATGTCTGAGATTGATTTCAAGCAAATGCAGCGACAAATCAAGTCGTCCTCCCCTGGGAACATAGAGCTGTTTTGCCTATCATCAATCTTTGGCAAAGTTTCCTTAATATTTTTTTTTTCTCTTTGGCGTTTTGATGGTTTGTGTGTATCTTTGTTTAATACACTGTATCCATGCATTTTGCAGTTCTGATATCATGAGTATTCTAGGATAAATTTAATAGTGAAGATAGACTCTGAATTTGGGGGTGCCAAATTAATAGGCATTTGTCACAATTAATAGGCAATATGCACCATTGTAAGTATTAGCATATATCCAAATCCTAACAGAACATCTGATCAGCCTTAAAGGTTTACTGAAGTTGCTGCTGATACAACTTTGAACAAATAGTGAACAATGTCTCTGAGCCTTAGAGTCTTATTGCAAGTTGAATTTAATTGCTATTAGATGATTTTCAGAAATACGATCAATTCAAAATTAGTGCAGTGGTAACACCGCATTATTGGTAGCTAAGTTTCATTATTTGTGACTGTATAACCTTGGGAAAGTTAATTAGCTTCAATTAACTTTATCTCTGAAGTGAGGACAATAAATAGAGACTAACTTATGAACAGCTCGGAAAAGAATGTGTGGAAGATATTTAACACAGATCTGATACCTAGTTGCAGTAATTTGCAGTAATTAGTGCTCATCTTTGATTTTCTAGCACCTGCACTCTTTTTCTGTATTTGAGAAATATCCCACTTTCTGATTCTTAGAATACCCCTCACCTTAGTAGCCAGCTACCTATTTTCCTAGTTTCCCATTTGGCTATGCGTAGGCATAAGCGCTAGAGGCTGTTGATTACATCCCTAAAGCAGTGGCTTATAAATTAAAGGTTGATGTCAAATTTATTTGGTGAGGGGATTGACAAAGGTAAAAACTGCACCTAATTTCCATTGGCAGTTTAGGAAGTTTCACTATGATCTTCCATCATGTTCTCACATAGCACATATACAAGAATTTTCAGCTCCTTGTGTAGATGATTCAGTTTTTACTAAGTAATGCCCTTTTTCTCTTTAGTTTGTTTCTAATGCTTTTATTCAGTGAAACACTGACACATAATACCAGTCTTCAAATACCAGTGGTGGTAGTAGTTAATAGTTGTAGTAGAAGCTATCATCATACTGAAATGTGAATGCCTAAATATTGATAATCTGAGGCCAGATAATGATTATACATAATATTATTACATTGTTCTCTCTTCTTTTAGGAATGCTTGAAATTTTTTGTGCTAATTTCAAAATTTGCATAACTATACTCATGACATACATGTGGTGACAGATGGAAATTGTTTGATTTTTACAGATGATTTATGGTTTATTTTTTAAACCAAGTATAAAGATACCTGCAAGAACTGGCAAATTCCAAGTATGATGCTTTATTCAGCTACATTTTTTGATGTTATGAATATATACTTTTCTTACCTAAAGGTAATAAACATAAATCGTATGAGTAGATAAGAAGAGACCTATGTTCTTCATTCTATCTTTAGTATATTAACCAGCAATAAGTTTATGTTTCAAATTTTGATCTTGCAATTTCTGTAGACTCATGTTTTTCATTAAAATGTGTGGTGAAGTACAGGATAAAATAAACAAATTGTAAGTAACTTTTAAAACTGTTAGAAATAGATACAGCTAATAAAACCATGCTTTCATCAAGTGATCTACTTTGAAGTATATACCATCGCAATCAGAGTCTTTGAAGCTTTAAAGGTTGGATTTAATTATTGTAAAAATATCAAAATATCCAAAGCTAAGGATGTGCCTGGTTGTTTATATTAGACATATACAGACATCTGGAGAAATTTCTAATGTAAATGAGATGTTTTCTTTAACCCACTGAAATAACAGCAATAATAATAATAATAATGGGCCTATTTCAAGGTACAAATTGTCTATTTAATCATGAAGTGGAAAAAAATAAATCTAAATCAGAAAGTGAACAGAACATTTTTGTACTACACTGCAAAGTACTGTTATCATCATACTTCGTGAGTATAATCTTTAGAACATAAATTCTGGAACTCTTTGTGTATGGAACATAGCCAGAAGCAAGTCCCAGAAACAGTGTGTAATTAAAGATGGAGACCAGTTCAGTGGGAATTTTTACAGTCAAAATGATACCCCAGTGGTACAGTAGATTCAGCTGAATCCATACTAATCTCAAGAATTCTGAAATCACAGAAAAGTTCTTCAAATTTTATGATTATAAGCACCAACTTCTATGTATGTACCTATTTATAAAGCTGTCTAATTTGGTCTAAAACTACCTCCAGAATCTTTAGTATTAATTCACTAATGATAACTTCACTTGGATTTTTTTTTAACTTTAAATATCCACACTAGTGTTGCCTCCAAATGTAGCTCAAACCCTTTGCATCTTCTTAATGTTCTAAAACAGGTCCTCATCCCAGTCTTTGTTCTGGATTAACACGAGTGTCACTTATCCAATTTTCCGAATCATTATCTCTCCACTTTGAATTCACTTTCAAGTACCATAGTTTATGAATTCTAAGTACACAGTTTTTCATATTTTAAATTCTTTGAAATCAAAGTACTTCTTACAATCACTGTCAGCCAAGTGGCAGTCATGAGATTATTTATTAACATCTTTGTCCAAAGTTCAAGAACCCAAGGATCATAACTTGCATAGATGTTAATGACTTAGGAAAAAAATCTAAGTAATAATGATGGAACAACTTTCCTAAAGAGAAAGTCAAAAATAGACAAGCTTTACATAACTGCAAACATGATTTTTTTATTGTGTGTGTGTGGGGGGGGCGGGAGATGCCAGGGACTGAACTCAGGGGCACTCGACCACTGAGCAACATTCCCAGCCCTATTTTGTATTTTATTTAGAGACAGGGTCTCTAAATAAAATGAGTTGCTTAGGGCTTCACTGTTGCTGAGGCTGGCTTTGAAATCATGATCCTCCTTCCTCAGCCTCCTGAGTCACTGGGATTGCAGGTGTGTGCCACCACACTAGGCTTGCAAACTTGTCTTTTGAGCACAAATTACTTCTAGTTCTTTTATCCAATCTTTAAGAAATGTATTACTAATATTCTTAATGGCACAGAGGAAGATTTAGTCTCTAAAATCACACACTTTGACTCCTCTGAATTGAGAAATGATTCAATGTTGGTATGCTTAATATGAAAGAGTTGTGTAAATATCTTACCTAGTTCATTTCCATTATAATGTCCTTTTTCATGTGTTCACAAAAATACTACTGAAAGAATTGATGGTGGTAAATGATAAAGTCTACTTTTAATTAATTTAAAAAATAACTCTTTCAAAAATTACAAAGTAATAAGTTCTGGTGATCAGGAAGCATTGGCTTAGAGTATCATCATCATGAGGGGGCTTCTTTAGGTTGAGTTATTAGGAAATCAACACAGAACTCTTATGCAAGTGTCTGTGGATATGACACTTTCATATAAATCCTGTGATTATCTGGGAAACCAAATGGGAAAAAGAAAAATGAAGGTAAAAATGTGGGTTTGGCTGAAGTTATGCATATTTAGGTAAAGATAAATGGTCAGCTGATCCTTGAGTTCCTTCATGGTGACTCTGTTCTGTAATGTAATGTACTCTCTACTGTAAAGTAGTTATGGAGTTAAAGCTGCATATTCCAGAATCCCTTTTCATCTGTAGGTTTGAGTTTATGGCTGGCTAACAAAAGAACTATGTATGACTTTTGGAAAGCAGAAGAGATATAACAGTCAGTCTGTTCTGAAGGTTACCTAAGGGCAGGAGGTCTGCTGCAGATTGATTCCCCGGTCACTGACCTGCAGGCTTCCATGCTTTGTGGGAGGCAGCAGCTAATCCTATGGTGACTCCAGCTCTCATATTTCCTTTCACAGAGTTCTGAACCAGATGAATGTGCAGCTTCTTGGTGTGGGTCTCTAGCTTCATCTATAGGTCAGCTACATTATTGAGGTGGGAGATATGAGGATACCAACGCCATTTGCAGTGTGCTCACTGGCCTGGTTCTTGTTGGGGTCCTGTATGCTCTGAGTCTCTCTCACTTTATGTCCAACTTTTTGTTTCCAACTGAAACTCTGATGAAATGTACCACTAGATCATAAATCAAAGGAACCAGGACTTCTTTTCTTCCTTATATCAGTCAGTGGCCATGGACTGCTCTCTGGAAGGGGGAAAGAACCAGGAGGCTGTTCTGAGAAGAACACAGCAAGAAGCTGTTGGCAATCAACACTAACAGTAGCAGGAATTAGCATGCCAGTCAGGGAGCTGGAGACACCTACTATATGGCCCCATGATTTATCCCTCTATGAAATGTGTATTCCATTTGTTGATACTTTATACAAGCTCTATACTTTGACCACAGTCAGTCTTTTGTTTATGTTGTCAAAAAGAAAGCAGTTTTCTCTTTTCTTTTTTTTTGATATGGAAAAACGCTATACAACCTGCTAGATTATTCTCCAAAGTACTTTTCCCTGGGACATCTCATCACTCTGTGCATGCTGCTATTAAAAATTTATTTTATTTTCACTACAGTGATATCTGTGATTTTTAGATTGAGTATTTGGTGACTCAGATTTGCTGTTATTGAAAATAGATGAGATTATCTCTGAAAGGTTGCATTGCCTTGTACCTTAGGTAATTGAAATTAGAATACCAGCAGCATTATATTTTTAAATCCATAATATTTATAATGCATCTGTGCATTAAAAAGATTCTAATTCGACTGTGCATGAGTTACTATATTCTTGTGGAGAAAGTAAGGGCAGATGGAAATTAAGACTATGTGGCCTAGAACTCCTGCAGATCTTTTTGTTTGTTTTGTTTTTCAGTGTTCTTAAATTATCCTTCCAAATGAAGAGCTCAACAGCCAAAGCACTTGAATTTCTGTGAGCTCACAAAAGAAGTTAGAAATTCATTTTTTTCTCTCACATTTTTCTGACATGCAATTCTGCCCTCACCATTCTTTTAATGTAATGTACCATTAAGAGCTACTAAAAGAAAAGTGTAAATAGAAGAAGAGGTGGAGATATAGATATATTTTTCTTATTTTTTAAAATTCTTCTGTTGGTGTTTAATTTAAATTCAAAAGGCTGCTAGTTCAGCCACCAAGAATTCCTAAATAAAGTAAACGTTTCTAATAATCAAGACCATAAAATTAAAAAAAAAAGAAAGTAGATGAGATTATCTCTGAAAGGTTACATTGCCTTGTACCTTAGGTAATTGAAATTAGAATACCAGCAGCATTATATTTTTAAATCCATAATATTTATAATGCATCTGTGCATTGAAAAGATTCCAATTCAATTGTTTTTTTGTTTTGTTTTCTTTTGTTTTGTTGTCATTGTGACCAAAACACATGATAAGAACAACTTAGAGGAGGAAAAATTTAGTTTCAGAGATCTTAGTCACATATGGTTGACTCCATTGCTCTGAGCCCAAGGTAAGGCAGAACATCATGGTATAAGGACCCATCAGAGAAAAGCTACACAGCTGATGGGGGAGAGGGGTCAATAAATAGAGGTGGGGAGGGGACTGCAGGAAAAACAACCCTTCCGGGGCTTACCTCTAGTGCCCCACCTCCTTCAGCCACATCCCACCTGCCTAGAGTTACCATCCAGTCTTTCATAAGAGGATAAATTGATTAGGTTATAGTTCTCACAATCCAATCCCATTACCCCTGAACATTCCTGCATTACCACAGGAGCTTCTGGTGGGGGGACACAAGACATCCAAACCATATTTTATAGAGTTATAGTTTTCTGTTTCTAAAAATTATTTTACAGGATTTGAACACCAAACTGTAATCACATGACTGTACTTTACAAAACCAGATTTGGGAACCTGATTCAACCTCTGGTTAACAGAGAGATATTTGGGGCACAGAAGCTCTATGTTGAAAATTTTAACAGGATTGTTGTTAACGAACACATAGATCAAAGCACATATTTTTTACAGCCAGAAGACTTTTTTACCTAGAGGATATTGTTGTGAAAAAAATAAAATCCAGATACAGATAAGAACAAGGAAATAACTGAAAAAATAGCCCAGGAAGGGGAAAAAATAAAATAGAATCTAAATTTGACATGCTAAAGATTAAAGAAGAAAAACTTTTACTTATCCTAATTTAATATAAACAGTGCATATTATTCAAGCAATTAATGTGAGCTGTTGTAACAAACAACTCAAAATCATCAGTGCTTAAAACAATGAAAGTTTATTTCTTACTCTTTTTGCAGACTTACCAGGCATTTGGCAGATGATCTTCTGTGTAATTCAGGGACAGTGAATCCTTGCACTCTATGTTCCACTGGATTCTCTTCATTCAGCCAGTTAGGAGAGCACTGATTTTAAAAAACTCTGCATGACATTTTATGACTTTATTGATTGCTCTCAAGAAGCAGTTACTTGACTCTAACCTAATTTCAGTGGGAACTGGAAAAATCCAATCTTCCTATGTGCTCAGAAGGAGAAAAATCAGTTACTGTTACATTTTGAATGTTTATATCCTTCCAAAACTCATGTTGAAACAATCCCCAATGCAATAATAAGGATGATCATTGGAACCTGATTGCATGATAAAATCTCCACCCTAATGAATGGTTAGTGTTCATATTAAAGGGCTGACTCTAGCTCATCCCCTTTTTTTCTCCTTTAGCTTTTCATCACATAAAGAAGCAACAAGAAGGACTTCACCAGAGACCAAATGTTGGAGATTTGATCTTGGACTGTCAGATTCCAAAACTTTAAGAAATCAGTTTGTGTTGTTTGCAATTATCCAATCTGTGGTATTTTGTTATAGGAACACAGACTGAGATAGTTGCTGTCCGTGTGGCTGGTTTCTACCGCAGTGTCCTGTTTGTGAGCTAAGTTAGAGTTCTGTAGTCGCAGTGCCTCTGTTCAAATCCTGACTTCTTTTCTCAATATTAAAATGGAGCAAATAATAGTATCTACCTCATCTTAATATAATATGGGTTAAATCATCTAATGTTAGTTTTATTTGATGATTTTATCATTGATTGTAATCTGCTAAAGGAAAATTAGAGTAATTTAGAATTTCCATTACTTATAAGCATTTTATATAAATATTATTGAAATTTATATGAGCTTTCAAAAAGAAAGATTTTGGGTAAATCAAATACTGGAAAAAAAATACTTATATGTCAAGTTTGACTCTTATCTCTGAGAATGAAAAGAGGAAATGAAGGAAGTGGGAATGATTTGGGCTCTATTTATTTAATTGCCTGTCTTACCCTCAGAATTTTTGTATATTCTTAAAAATATTATGGATGGATGGTTCCTAGATCATGTTGGTTGGACTCAGCATTAGAAATTTAACTGGAAAAGCAAAGATAGGATAAGATATTCTAAAAGAAAACCAGTTAAAGGTAGTTAAAGTTTGTACTGAGAAATCTGCCCTTGGTTGTAAGTACACCAGAAATGTCAAGCAAATGGAAACATTCACTTATAACACCAACAGGAGTGGGAAAGATACCTATTCTGGTGTAGGTGAGTGACCTTAGTTGATCCAATTCTATTTTGAATATTTTAACTCCCCCCCCATTTATAATCTACTTTATAGCCCAATTAGACTGTTGGACATCATGAATAAGTCACATTTTAATAGTTTCATTCCTTCATTCACACTGTTTTATCTACCAGAATAACTCCATTTACTTATATATGTAATGCAATTTATTAGAATCTTAAAAATTTGTATTAATTATGGTTAGATAGATGCTGTCACAAATAGAACCCAAAGGTATTATAATCTAAACACAATTTAATTTTTGTTTATGTAACAGGACTTAGAAGGCAATCTGTTGGTTTGGGACCTTCTTTCCAATAGCCATTCAGGAATTTGAAAACCCTTCCATCTTCCCCATATGACTTCCAAGTCAATGTGAGGTCATCTTTATTCCTTTTAGACCAAAAGGGAAGGAACTTTAAGGAGGTAATATTCTAATAGGCCTAGCTTGAAAGTGACATTTCTCAATTTGTTTCCATTCAATTATAGCAATCACATGAACTCAGTCATATAACCAAATCTGAGTGCAAGGGACATTGGGAATGCAGTCGAGATGTGTTACCAGGAAGATATTGAGAACACAGGTTTAGGTAAACAACTAGCAATCTGGTATGCCTGCTTTCAACATCCTTCTCAAATGACATCCCTTTTACAAAGGATCCCGAATTCTTTTAGTTCCATTGGTTCCTCAAACTTCCTATGTCATTTGAGTTGAAAAACATCACATTGTTTCTTCCTGTTTGCCCTTCCCATTAGAACAGATATAAGCTCTCCAAGGGCCAAAACTGAGTGCTGGCCATGTGTGTGTCTCTTCCAGTGTTCAGTGTAGCACTTAAGCACGGTAGAAACATAATTAATATTTTAATTTGTTTTCTTCATTTAGGGGAAAGAAAATCTCAGAAATTAAGCTCATTAAAAATCACAATTGGCAGTTTTACTTAGTAACAGACTATTTTAAATCTTAGCATATACCCTAATAGAGTCATAGTTTAGAAAATGCATCCAGGACATGAATAAGTGATGGCATATGTTTCACAGATGGAAAAGAATAAGAAATGCCCCTTACACTTCTGACTTTCTGAAAATAATAAAATGAAGGGTCTTAGAAATCACTGTGCTTCCCTCTCATAATAAAAATAAAACAATTCACAAGAACAAAAGGACAATTTTAGAATGATGAATAAATGTAATGGAGTAATTGGTAAGGAGGAGAGTTGTTCTTGAGAGATGAAAGAGAAGAAACACATTTAAGCAATAAGGGAATATCCCACAACTGTTTTCACATATTTATTTACTTTAGGAAGGTAGATGAGTTACAGAACTCATCTTGATTCTGGTAAGTATTTAAAGTAAAATTGTGGGTATAAAATTTCAAAAAAGTTCCTTTAAAAAATGCAAACACAAGTATTGACAGCAGATGCAAGTTAATTAAGGAGTCTCTTCAAGACATTAAGAAAGCTGGCCCAATCCCAATTCAGATTGATTTTCACCAACACAGATGACATAACTGATGGCCACACAACACCATCAAGAGTCTATCCATATCCAGGGAAATTGTTATCTACAGAAAGATTAGAAATCCATGAAAAACATTTATTAAGATCAGATCAAGTTTTATTTTTCACTTTTTTTTTTACAAGATTATGGAATGAATGGTCAGTTGATGGTGTATCAAAATGGAAAATCAGGCTAATGACATTACATATTCTTTAAAAATTAATAAGAGTAAACTTTCTAGAGCATGGGTCATGCCAATCATGTTTAAGTCTTCAAATGTGGACATAATATAAAGACATGAAATGAAACATTATACAGTTAAACTACTGTGCTTTATTTCAAATCCAATTATTGTATCGGAGGACTTACTGGATTCTTTTACTGCACTAGACTTCAGTTGCATTTAATATCCCTAGAAATAAGTGCACTTTCAAAAGTTTCATATTATAGCATTTGGCTGGATATATAGAATATATATAGAATTTGTTGTTCATAATATTTTATCTATGTTTTCTAAAAGTTTTAAAAGTAGATTTTCCACATATCTTTCCAAGCTTATTATTACCCAGATATAGATAAATTGCAGATCAGAATATGTCCCTGAAATGTTAAGAACCTTGCCCACTAATCCAGCTGGCTTGTAAATAGCTTAGCCAGGTCCCACTACTGTGGCATTATAAATGTTCTACATCATTTGTGTGAACACAACAAGGTCTGAAGACTTTTGGGGATTAAAGGTTATTATCATTATTTCTGACAATAGCTGAAATATATGGGTAGATTCTGTCTCTATTCAGAAAATATGCACTTTATTGCCATAAGAGTACTAGAATTTCATATTCACCTAAAACGTAACTTAATGTATTATGGATTTTGAGATAGTTACTGAGTATTTTTTTCTTATATAAATGAAAATCTTCTCCTCATTCTGGGCTCATTTGTCCAGTGAATCAGTAGTATTCAATTTCTTCTGGGAAAGAGCTGACACAGACTAAAACAAATAAAGCAATAGAATATCTGAATATATTTTTTTGAAGATGGAGCTGATTGAGATTGAAGAGAATCTTTTTGCAAATACAAGAATTTCTGTAGACATAGGGATTTTGGTTTTCATAATGTTAAAAGGTTAGAGATTGCAGAACAGAGATATTATATCTCAACTACACCAAAAATGCAATGTATAAATTACATAATAACTCATTTTCCTTCCATAGTAAAGACAGAAAAGAGTATGACCAATGAAAAAGAGAGGGAGAAAGAGAGAGAGAGAGAGAGAGAGAGAGAGAGAGAGAGAGAGAGATATTTGAAAGAGATGTGGCTAGAAATAGAAATGCTTCTTGTGTCCCTTAGAAATAACCTTTTCAGAGCAAAGTGACAAAGGTAAATTTGGAAGTGGGTTTAGTTGATCTTGAAAAGGAGGTATCTGTATTTCCTTTCCCAGGTTGCACATGGAGAATTAGGCTCTCTTAGCGTAATACCACATTCAGACTAAACATTGATTGTCTATTTTAATAACTGATAAATGTTGAGGCAAAGACACTGACCCACATAGGGCCCTTGAGAGTTTTTTAGGTCCAAAGAATGCAGTATTGCATAAGAGCCATTGTGTTGAACAGACATATGTGGATGCACAGGGCAGCACGGACTTGGAGGCCAGAGGTTGTGGACAGATTGTTAACAGTAGCAGTAGATGGCCGCATACCATGATGGAGACCAAGTAGAATGAGTTAATCCTGATGGAGACTAGTACAGATAAAAAACAATGGGAGAAAAGAATAATGCCATGATGCCAGGTTGATAACTAAACCACATATCCTCCACCTATCAAACTTAGATCACTCCTGGAAGAAGGAAAGAAAGAGGGGGGAAGGGGAGAGAAGGAAAGGGAGAAGACTTTTAAAAGAAAATCCATAATTGACTAAATAGTTATATAAGTAAACCCCCCAAAAAAAGTTAAATCAATTTTTTAAGACAACTTTACAAATGAAGACAACTTGCGATATTGAAGAAAACAGGGAGTTCAAAAATGCATTGGGTTCAATTACTTGGATAAAAATTTAGACGTAAATACAAATTTAATTGTGTGACTAAAATCTTGTGACTGCTACTCAGTTACTGGTTTTTTTCTTAACTTTATTTGCCTAATAAGATGAAATCTCAAATAAGAACTTTCACAAAAACCATATTTGAATCAGTGTTCTATGTATAGCCAACCTTTGGAAGATCAAACTCTACCAGTTCAAAGGCAAACAGGAGAATGTAAAGTTGAGAAGAACACACTTATTTAATTGGAAATCAAAATTGGCAAATCTTGTTTCAAGATGAATTGGCATTCTAGAATCCTCCATTGCAGAATCCCAAGCAATAAAAAGGCATCGGAACTGCACGAGAAAAGAATACCAACACTGTGATGTGTGAATTAAGCCCAAATTGATTTATAAAACAAGCCTACTTTTTCAGGTTTTCCATTAAATATCAAATATAGCCTTTCAAATATCTTTGCTTCGGCCCTGCATACTAAAATAAATGATAAAAATCATCCTTTTAGAGAGACTATAAAATATATTTAATAAGCTATGAAAATAAAAGTTCTGATTATTAGTAGTTTAAGAACTAATTGGAAAACAACCTACTCTATTTTGTAATTATTTTTAGATAAAAATAATGCTAAGATATTTGTAATGGGTATCTGGATACCCATTTTTGTTGGTTGTCAATTTTATCAGTTAGTAACTAGTGAGGGACAGTAGGAAAAAATCACTGGATTATGATACTAGAATGCTGAGTCAACTTGAAAGCATTACTTATCTGGGGTCTTTGGTTATTTACGAAATGAGAGCTTAGACAATATTGCAGTAGCTTCTTTCTATTTGTTCATACATAATGTAGATTTTTTGTGTTCTGAAAGAAAAGATGCTTGAATTGAGTCTAATGGAAAAGTTAGGAAGAACAACAAGGAGTTTGGAGAAGGACACATGGGATTGAAAGAACCAAACAGCAGAAGCAAATGTAGAAAGACTGCATGAAGTACATGAATTGGTAATTTACTCTCCAATCCAGGGGCTTTGAAGGACACATTCGAACTATAGCCTCATCTACCTATCTATTGGAAACCTATTGTCATGAAGTTATTAGAAAGTTACTTATCTTAAAACAAAGAAATAAGATCAGGTAAATACTACTTCAAAATTACAGCTTTATTTTATTTGTAACCCAAGAGCTCTTTGCTTTCACTAAATGTCATTAGTGGTGGACATTTTTCAATAATTTGAAACTTTTGGTTAATGTTTTCTGATGCTGCAGTATGACCCTTTATCTCAAAGGGGCAAATTTATTACCTTCAAAATAGATTTCTATCTACAGTCACTTGCTATAGTAAAGGTCAGAAAAATTGAAACCTGGTCTTTTCATAAAAGGAAAAATTTTAACTCATATCTAAGCTAACAACCCTCCTATGGTTTTTCCTGTTAGGTAGCTTCTAAAAATTCATCTGCTACAAAATATTTTTGTGGTCACACTAGATCACATTAAAAGGTTTCCTAAAGATTTTATTACTCAAAGTTTTTGTTTTAAAAAATTAAGGGCATTTACAAGTAATGGTTCAACACTCTCTTGCTTGCCTCAGAATTAAGCATGTACCATTTGCCTCAAATAAGAAGCAATGAGGGCTGGGGATGTGGCTCAAGCGGTAGCGCGCTTGCCTGGCATGCGTGAGACCCAGGTTTGATCCTCAGCACCACATACCAACAAAGATGTTGTGTCTGCCGAGAACTGAAAAATAAATATTAAAAATTCTCTCTCCTCTCTCACTCTCTCTTTAAAAAAAAAAAAAGCAATGAGCGCCAGTTTGTATATAAAGAACAAATTTAAAATGCATTTTGGGGCTGGGGATGTGGCTCTAGCGGTAATGGCATGCGCGGGGCACTGGGTTTGATCCTCAGCACCACATAAAATAAAAATTAAAGATATTGTGTCCACTGAAAACTGAAAAATAAACATTAAGAATTCTCTCTCTCTCTCTCTCTCTCTCTCTCTCTCTCTCTTTAAAAAAATAAATAAAATGCATTTTGTTTTTTGAAATAAGTAAAAAAACAAGTTTTACCATTTTTTCCTACATCTCAATGCATTGTTTGTAGGCACCCTGGAGCGTTTAAAATCCTCTTTATATCTCATTTATTCTTCTAATTAATTTAGAAAAAAATTAACATGAACAGACTTTTAATCATGGAGATGATAATAAGTTTTCAAATTATTAAATTATTTGGAATTTGACTATAAGAGCATAATGTTTACTTGAAACTATTTAATTCTAAAAGAATTTTTTTTTTTTTGCCGACATCTCATGCTTCTTTAGATAATAATGAGGATTCTTTCCTATAAAATACAATTTGAAGTTTTATCTTTTCAGCTGTGGTTAATTAGAAGATGTTTAGGGAGAGGAAAGGAAAACAGGAAAGGCCACATGCAGAGCACAATAATCAGAAGTTCTTCAAGTTCTTACATGGAGATTTTTAGCATTAATATTTTTACAATGAAAAGGAAAGTTCTGCAGTGATTATTGATTGCCCTTGGGGAAGAGAGGGTGGGAGTGACAAAGAAAGCAAGGGACTTGAGAAAATTCAAGGGTTTGAACATCTGATTAAGAAGCACAATTAAAGTCTCCAGTAAGGAAAAATAAATTTGTGCAGATCACTGTACAAGGAAAACCATTGTCTTTGCTGTCATGGGTCATAAATTCCCTCTTGTTCTCACAAAAGAGATAATTGATGCCCCAAATGTTATGGACTGAAAGTACAGTAATGAAACCATAGTTAGTATTGGAATGATATTGTCTCTTCTAACATGTTATTGGGAAATTTCCCTCAGAGAAAGGTTTTTAGGATTTAATGAAATCCATACCAGTGATAAAAAAAGATTTTTAAGATAGAGATCCTAGGGTGATTGTTTCCCCTTTATGAATTGATCTATTTCTTCACCTTCATATAATGTTCAGTTCCATTGACGCGAGTGGTTTTCGAGAAAATGAAATGGATCATGTTAAAAGGAAGAGTATACTTTATTTTGTTAATTCAAAAAAGAAAGAAAACTGCGGAAGAGCCATTAGCAGGAGTCATGGATAAAGAGTGATATGATTCCAGTTTCCCACATGTATTTTCTCCCTTTCCCTCTTTTTCTTCTCTTCTACCTACATTTCCTTACTCAGTGAGACTCATTTTTCCTTCTGTTGCTAAAACAAAATTCTGATATTTCTTTCCTTGGGAAATTCATACATGATGTTTTATTGTTATTATTATGTGAGATGAAGCAATATAATCTTCCTGAGCTTTGGTATTTTTTCTTCTGTAACCTGAGCCTTAATGTTCACATTCTTTACCATTAACCCTTTCAGACCAGGTAGTATTCCTTTCTACTCTCAAGATATTTTGCACATAATAGCCACTCATCTAACCTTTTTTTTTCTTTGTGGAATGGGCTGACAGCTGTTTCAACAAATGGTTTTATTTCTTAAGCTACTATATAGGAAATAATTTTGTCAAAAAGCCCAACATATAAATATGTTTTTATAAATTAAGTCATGAAGGGATTTATTTATTCCAAGATTATATAAATGACATCAAGACACACACACACAAAAAAAAAGGCTCAAGGAAAAACATTGTAATAGTCATTGAAGCAGGAATAACTCTTATTATGAAGTTAGCACACCTATTATGTATTTTAACTTATTGCTCACACGACCCTCTCCTCTTCACTTCATTTTGCACACATTTGATGATAGAACTTTAGTTCCCATTATCAGATGTGTACACTCTTTTTTTGAGCAATCATATATGTGTATAATATCACAGTGTTTTTATTTACCCTTTCAGTGCAGGATTTAGTGAAGTTGGCAAAAGTTTCCTTAAGAAAAATCACATAATGTAATAAAAGCCACCTTGTCAGAATCATTAAAATCAGTTCACTGTGTACATACAAATAGTAGCATTTTTCACATCTTTCCCCAGGTCTTTTACACCAAGGAACTAATATCTCTTGGGTTAGCTGAGGTGGTATCCCAGTAGAGATCCATATATTTTGTATTGTTTTTGCTCCCTCTTGAGATGTCCACTTTTTTGTCTCCGGATCTTTTTCTTTCTTTTAAAGAATTAAATATCATTTTGTTCTAGGACGTTATCATGAAAAAAAAAATTTTTTCCCCTGAGACCTGAGATTTTTCAATCCAAAGATTCTAGTGAAATGGGAGAGTGGAGTAAAAAAGCATTCAAGCATTTTCATCTGTAAAGTTCTCTTCTTGTTTGGATTCTGAACTGAAAATGACTTCCCCAAGGAATAAACATTCACAGCTTAGCACATTCTGTGCTGTGCCACGTAACAGCACCCTGTTCTCAAGTCTCTGGGGACAGATATCATGCTACCATGATCTCTGAAGACTGATTTATGATGGTTATGTGATCCTGTGTCTTGTGACTGAGTACTCTGAGCCAGGTCTTTTCAGAAATATCCTTCCCACTGCTCTGTGTGACCTACCAGATTTGTTCACATGACACTTACTTCCCTGTTTCTTGCCTCAAGATGCTCACTTTTATTGTTAGATCTATACATTTGGCAGGATTAAATTAGCATTTAATTATATTTTATATCATAATGTTTGGGTACTGATATTCGAAAACATATACACAAGCAGGTTATAAAGAGAATTCCTGCTAAAGCCCACTAAATATCGAGCTCTAAAAGGAGAGATGGTTTAGAAAGTGGTTGGCCATATGTTTCTTTGTATCTTTGGTAAGAGTTCCCCTTGAACTATGATTATGAATAAGTCATCTTCTAGGCAATGGGCCAGCTGGATTCTTCCTTGGAATTCCCTAGTATAATGTCATGCAGGCCTAGAAGGTAGGACTCCCATGGACAGTGCCCTGAATAGCTTTCAGTGCTATTGATTTCTACTTTGGTTCTAGTCAAACTGGCATCTTGCCTGAGATGAGCAGGGGCTTCATGATCTAAGGCAGCAGCCCTGACCCAGGGCATACAACATGTGACAATGCCTTTGTTTAGACAATAACATGAGCTACAGATATGCTTTTGACATTGAATATGCCATAATGTCCCCCATTTTTTCTTTGCTTCAGTAATACCAGATTCATGAATGCCAATGATAAATGACAATGAACAAGGAATGACAAAGCAGTTGAATGTATTAAATATTCATTTCCCAGAGCCCCTAAGCTAATTATTTTGTCTTAGGTCATTCATGTTAGGTTGATTCTCCCTTATATTTTTATCTTCCAGATATATTACTTTCAATTTATCAAAGTGAATACAGAAATAGAAATGATAAGTCCCCTAGAATAATATTCTTTGATTTTTCTTAAAAATCAAACACATAAAAACAATTTTATGTTTCCAGGCCAAAAAAAAAAAATACCTTATTTTCCCATAAACATATCCACTCACCTATCTATTCACTTACTTATTCCCACTTATTACCATTTATTGAATTTAATTTTTTTTAGTGTCATACTAATTACCAACCACTGTTATAGGCACTAAGGACAGGGAGGTAAATAAGCCAGAGTCACTTTCCTAGGGGTCTACCACAATCTCATGATTTGATCAGATTTTTTTTAAAAAATCCAACAATTACAATAGACAGGACAATGACAGTTCCACAAAAAGTATTTCAGCACAGCATAAGGACACCTAAATTAAGGTAGTCAGGGAGAATTTTCCTAAGGAGTTAACACTTAGATTGCATCTTAAAGGGTAAAATAAGCAAAGGAATAAAGGGGAGGAACAGTGCTCTTAACCTATGGAATATTCTAAGAGCATGTAGTGAACACCACATGTTCTGGTGGTTTGGTAGTGATGGGAAGATGTGGAGGCCACAGAAAACCAACATTTGTGTGACATTTTAAGAAACTTCTATTTTACTCTGAAGGCAAGGCATCCTTTGAAGTATTTTAGGCAGTGACATGAGGAATTGATTAGAAGAGCTGAGACAATAGGAAGGTAAGTCAAGAGGATTTATTACTAATGACGTCTTTACTTAATTAAGTCCTCTTCTTCATACTAATATCTGGGTTGTGTCCTAATCATAAGTAGTTTTATCTCTTACCAATCTGTCTGGTTTTTAGTAAGTTCAAATAAATACTTATTGATGGCATATAATATACACAGCATTGTAAGAAGGAAAAGAGGTCAATATATTTATTTTCTCCTCAAGAAATTTTTATATAAATTGAAAATATTCAGGACACAATTATGTTTAATGCTGGCAGGATGGAAAATAATGTTAAAAGACATTGAAAGTATAAGATAATATATGAGCCAGTGGAGGTTTATGATGGCCTTTAAAAAACAGAAAATTCTTAAAGAAAATAAGTAGAATTTCAATTAGTGTAATTAGAAAAGGAAAGAAGAAATTTCTAGTAAAGAGATGTTACTCTGGGCACATGCCTATAATCCCAGTGTCTCAGGAGGCTGAGGCAAGAGTATCGTAAGTTCAAAACCACCCTCAGCAAAAGTAAGGCGCTACACAATTCAGTGAGACCTTATCTCTAGATAAAATATAAAATAGGGCTTGGGGATGTGGCTCATTGGTTGAGTGCCTCAGACTTCAATCCACCAGGAAAAGAAAAGAAAAGAAAAGAAAAAGACGTTATGCACGTCTTTTGGCACATTTTATATAACATTTATCCTCCTTCTTTAGAAAATATAAGGAATTAATGAATTGTGACACTGTTCTCAAAAGCATAACCAAGATGGCTGTGCCCTTCCCTATAAGTTATTCATACATTGCATAGTGACAAAATGAATTTAATATACTAACTGTTTGCATTAATTTATTTAGGAAATTATTTGCCTCTTCTAGGTCTACAGTCCAAAATATCAGAAATATTTAGTGAAAATACTAGAAAAGAGCATATCCTAAACATCTTACATTCTAGTTGGGGATGACATATAATAAATATGTATTCATTTAAATAGATAAGTTTATTTCTAGAACTTTTAAGTTCTGTAAAGGAAATGAAGCTAAGTAATGACTTCAGAACCCTCAGGACAGTGTGCTTGGGTAGACTGCTGAGCTAGCTATCATGAGATAACTCTGAATAGTTTAATTCAATTTAAAAATTTTCATACACAGAAAAGTATAAAAATCATAAATCAAAAATCATTCAAAAAGGGTATCACTCCATCACTTTTTTACTTTATGTTTTGCATATTCACAATGTTAGTCAGGATCTTAGAAGTTTCTCTTTAGCTCTTGCTCTGTCAATATTGTGTTATTGGAATGCACGTTTGAGAAACTCCCATTTGAAAACCTAGGTTGTGAGAAGAATCAACTGAATGAAAATCTGCAGAATGTTGTAAGCCAAGGGAACAATCAATGCTTGCTTTTGGATGCAATATTAAGATGAAAAAAGCTGCAACATTGTGAAATATATACAAGTGTTATAATAAATGTCAGAGAGTGGTGTGTAGCAGACAGGCTATATAATGCTCTGTTAATTATAAAAAATAATCTAGGACTGGGGTTGTGGCTCAGTGGTAGAATGCTTGCCTGACATGTGTGAGGTACTGGGTTCAATCCTCAGCCATCACATAAAAATAAATAAATAAATTTTTTTTAAAAAAATCTAGATTTTTCTGATTTCAGTGTGGACCCTGTTGAAGGGGTACAAATAATATATTATTAATTTTTTAATATGTTTATCTAAAAAAAAGTTCTTCAAACTGCATGTGGAAACTGGATAAAATGGCATGTTCAGAAGCAGGTTAAGAATTTACACAAGGAAACTGTTAATAGTGACCTGAATTATGGTTATAGTGATAAGTTGAAAAGAATGTGTAACATTTACTAGGTTCAATGAAACTACAAGAAAATAAATTAAAGCAAAGTAATGGGACTGATTAATTTTATGTGGCATATTCAAACCATAATAAATTTTAAACCTTTTTATTAAATATATGTCAAAATATCACATTGTAGTGCATAACTTCCTATAATTATTTGCCAATTAAAAATAAAATTAGATAATTTTAAAAATACTTTATAAAGAAACAAATAGTGATTTCTAGGCTCACATAACCTAGTAATTATTAGAAACTCATTTAGATGGAGAACACTTTGTGAGAAATAACTTTAGCAATTATTTGGTATCTATGTAAAGACAAATGTCCAAATTTGTTCACTTAGATTTGAGCTATCTTTTCCCATGACCAATGAACAAGACATGTAAATCCAAGGTTCACAGAAGAAGTTTAAGTAAGTTTGGATTAGAGTTGGGAGTTCTGTGTCAGATATTTTAAACCATTGAAATTACCCAAAGAGAGGAAATCCATACCTTGAGGCACTGCAGCGGAGGAGTACAAATACCAGGGAAATTCAGAGGAGCAGATGGAGAGATAAGAGAAAAAATAAAAGAATGAGATATAATAAAGCCAAGTGAAATAGTCTCTGTCAGATTCAATGTCATAGAGACATCCATAAGAAAAATGATCAACAATTGGCCACAGGACTTACCAAGATAGAGAACTTGGGAATAGAGAGGTATTATTTCTTATTATTCCAAAATTCCTTTATCTGCAAGTTAAATCATTATTCATAAAGAATTTATATGTAATCCATGAATTATTTTTAAGAGAATACTTAAAAACTATAGGCTCTCTTGGTACTTAAATCATACTAAGTAGAGGAGAGATGACACTCTTACCCTGAAAAGCAACAGTAAAAATGCTAAGGGGACCATGACTAGCCAGTGTCTGCTTACAGATTTTTAGCATCTCAGATTCCCATCATCCTCAGTCCACCAATGTTTCTGATTTAATACTCTTTCATATGCATGATTCTGAATTTGGACACAGAAAAATCATCACAAATCCATTTTCTTATAGCACTTCATCTCTCTATCTTAACTGGCTGCTGCCATCTTTCAACTCCTGCTTAAGATGCAGTTTGAAAAAAAAATAATGGAGATGGTGTCCTAACACAAGAGATAAAAAATAAATATAGGGACAAAAGGCATGTATAGAATCACATCTTTTCAAAAGAGAATTTTTGCTGAAATGAGCACAAGACACAGGCATACATGTGTGTGCACACAGTTATTTTATTCTCTCAAAACAAAAGAACAACTCCCCTGGAGAGTGAATGCATTCTTTCTACTTGCAAGGAGAGAACTCTGTGTGAGATGTCTCCTCTGGCATTTGGTAAACTGGGAAATGTGGACTATGCTATCCCATCATGAGTAAATATAAAAACTAAATGTTCTGTTTGAAAGCATCATGCAGCTCACAAAGCACTGAAAAATTATGAATGCCAGGTCTTATAAAACAAACAAATTAACAACAACTACTACTACAAAAAATTGGAACAAGTGAACTGGTATTCAAAAAACGCCAAACGCAGATAAGAAATTGAGAAGCTAATCAAAGTTTTGAGCAATGTCAGGAGGCAAGGAGCAACAAAATTAAAGTCCAGAGCTTCCCAAAGAAGCAGCACAGGAAAACACCCCGCAATTAGGGACATACTCTGGGAGTATGGGTGAGCTGGAAATGGTCTGACTCTCACAGGATAATGAAGTCCAACTTTAAATTATCTTGCTTCCTATAATTAGATTAAGTTGATGGAAGGCTATTATTTCCCTGGATGCATACGCCTTCAGAGGAAGAGACAATGTGAGAATAGGCTTAATTATATGCAACATATGTTACTAAATTTAAACCCATCATGCATGGAGAAAAAAATCATTCAAAAAACGGATAATATAATCAGATACACAAAGGATCCAGGTAGGGTAATTACACATGACTTATAAACAATATCTTGATTAATATTTCAGATAATGGAGTTACATAGTACTTTGTTATAAGTATCCTGAGTATTTTCAAATAAATAGGTATAATTGAAAGTTTTTGAAATGACATTATATTTAAAAATCTGGAAGTCAAGGCACTGAAAAAAAAAACCCAGCAACTGAAATTAAAAATGCAATAGATAGGTTTCAAAGCAGATTACAGAATCTTGAAGAAATAATTAGTAAAACTGAAGATCAGTCATAACACCATATAAAGAAAGAACAGAGAATAAAATGATGGGAAAAGCACGAAACAATGTGAGACACCTAAGGGACACACTGAAAGGTATATCATATAAATTATGGCAATCTCAGAAAGAAATGAGAATGAAATAGATGAAATATGTGGAAAGATACTGCTGCAATTTTCAAAATCATTGGAAAGTTATGAAAACAACTATTCTAGAATAACTGAACCTCAATTGGAATAAATACAAAGAAAATTACGCCTGACATACCATAGTAAAACTTCGGATAAGAATAGAAAAGGTAAAATCCTACAAACAAGCAAAGAAAAACAGATAAAAGGAGAAACAATTAGAGAGCAGGCTTCTCAAGAAAAAAAAAATAAACTGAGAATGGCATTAGTTATCTATTCAGTGCATAACAAATTACTCTGAATTTAGTGGATCAAAACAACAAACATTTCTCAGTTCATAGATTCTTTGGGTCAGTAATCTGGAAACAGTGCATCTGGGTGTTTTGATTTAGACCTCTTCAAGGGATTACATTCATGCACTCCATAGGAATGTAATAATCTCAAAATGCAGCTGAGAAAGGATTTATTCCAAGGTCACTTATACAGCTATTGGCAAGCCTCTAAAGGTCTTCCATACTTTACCTGGTTGCTTGCAGGACTCACTCCTTTCTATGTGGGTTACATCATAGGCTGCCAATCATCCCGTGTCATCATGGCTTTCCCATGGAAACTAGAGTTTCCCTTTCCAGGGCACCTTCTTACTATAACCCCTGGCTTCTCTGCAGAAGAGGGAAGAAGAGCACCAGAGTGCACCTTCCCTGGAGTGGCTCAAATGGTTGACAGGCTGAAGTAGCAGCACCAGTACTGTGTGGCTGGGCCTCAATTGCATCTGTCAACAGGACTTTCCAGTTCTACTGTAGCTGAAAAAAAAAAAAAAAAAAAGATGGCTTCTTTCCTCATATACAATGCCTGGATCAGAATGGCAAGAAGACCTAGTTCTGATCAGCATCTCCTTTTCTCACTCTGTAGAAGTTGATGTCTTCATAGAGTTTGGAGATCTTGGTGGCTTCACTCTTTCTTGCTTTTTGACTTCCTCCCAAAGGAACACTAAGGAATTCAGGTGGAAGTTGCAAGCCTTGAAGGGAACTAATCTCAAAAATCACTCAGATTCACTTCCAGTGCATTCTCCTGCTTATATAGGGGCTAACTCAGAGTCCCTGTGAAAAGGAACCATGCAAAAACCAAGAGCCTTGATTTATTTGGGGACCATATTTTGAATCTAGGTACATGCAGTTCCCTGTTAGTTATGTATATGATCACTGACATCTATAATACATTTATTTTTAAAACTCTCTACTGAAAATCTACTTCCTGGAACACAATTTTCATCTGAGTTAGTAGGATAAATAAAGTTTAGTGCAATGAATTTGCAAATGTAACTAAATTGGAATGAGTTTCATAAGACATAATGATACCCAATAAACTAGATAACATCTTCTCCACTTCCTCAGACCAATATGCTTAGATTTTAGCACCAAAGGAGCAATTTTATGGCATGCTTGTTCATTTAAGAATTTCATACACTGCTCCTCGTGCATTCTTATGTGATCCCAGCACTTATATACTTATTTTCAAAGAATTAGTTATTACTTTTAATCATTCCATATCCATTAAATCACAAATATGTGGGGAAAAGCATTACACTAAGTAGATAGGTATTCAGTATGTTTGTTGGTGCTGCTATTTATATAGAAAATTACGTATCAATGTGCATACATTTACTTAATAAACATGTGCTCAGCATCTGCTTCATGCTCGTCTCTGCATAATATTTTCATGGAAGTGTATACCCTTGAAACAGCTGCATAATCTACCCCTGTCTCCTCCCCCATCTTCCTTCCTGGCTGCATGGCTTTGAGTACCACTCAGGATAATTAAAGTTTCAAGAGCACTGATGGCCTTTTAAATAGAGTAATTTTACATATAGCAATTTTCTTTGACCTGTCCCTGAGACAGGTGTAAGAGATTTAGGTTTTCACAGCTGTAGAATACAATAATTTCCTTCAAAATAATAACAGCAGCATAAAAGGATAGTTCAAAGTGTGCAATCTTTAGTAAATCTTTCTACTTTCCTTTCTTTTCCTCCCTGTCTTCCTCCTTCCTCCTTTACCTCCTTTACCTCCTTTTAGTTTTTTTCCTTGGTATTGGTAAAGAAATGGGATCTAGCAGGAGAGAGAGCAAGGGAGGGCCTGGCAAAGTACCTGGAAATGAAATCTAACAATTATGTTATGTCCATGTAGGAATATACCATAATGAATTTTAGACATATATATGATATATAATATACAATATAATATGATATATAGTATGTATCATATAATTATAATATATGGGATGCACTCATTTATATAGTATAATATATATCAATAATATATAATTATAATATATATATGATGCACTAATTAAAATAATAATGGAGAGATCAGTAAAGTAGAACAAGTGGATCAAGGGAAGAGAAGAGGGGAGGGCAAGAGGAGATACTGGAGACACTCATTCAATAGGGCATATTAAATGAGACTGATCAAATGATGCTATATGCATGTGCCAATATGGCATACTGAATTCCACTAATATGTGTAAAGATTATTCACCAATTAAAAACTTTTTAAAAATACCAAAAAAGCAATACAAGACTGCCAAGAATGTTAACTCCCAGTATGGCCCCAGGACACTTTTCTGAAGTGATACTGTCCCTTAATATCAATCACTTCATTTTCTTTATGACACTTAACACAATATTTATTTCCTCTGCCCTCTTGAAAAATAAGATCAAGAAAAATAGATACATGTTGTGTCTAGTATACCTCTGAATACTTACTGCCTGGCCTGAAGTTAGCAATAAACAAAGATCTGTTGCATAAATCAGTAAAAGAAATTATTTACAATGTCCACAGAAACTAAGCTACACAAAATCCACTGTGGTGCACTGTGGATATCACTCCAATGGTATGTCTTCCCACTGTCTCTGGGTTTTTAATTTTGTTTTGTTTGTTTATAGAAGGTATTGAACTCGGCCTTTTGAATGCTAGGCAAGCACTCTACCACTGAGATATATGCCCAGCCCTTTTTATTCTTTATTTTGTGACAATTCTGGCCTCAAATTTGGAATCCTTGGTCTCCTGAGTAGCTGGGATTATAGGAATGTGCTACCAAGACTATGGGCTATGCTTTCTTCTCTTGTCAGCTTCCCCTATTTTCATTCAATTTTTCACACTTCCCTTGAACAATTCAAAAGTTTTAGGGGAAACTGACTCTACTAAAAACTCTGAAATGTGTCATATGAACGAGGATAAAGGAAATCAGTGGGTGACATTTCTCAGGTTGCAATGAGAAAAATAGCTTTTGATCCCGTTGAACCAATGAAGAAATCTAGGACACAGTCTCTTCACTGTTACCTAAGAGGAAATACACAATTTGTAGACTTGAAACTTACACAAATATGATTGAATACCCATCAGTAAGAAGAAGAGTATACCAGTGATTTCCACCAAGTTGAATCTACTGATCAAGTCTCAGACATTGAATTACTCTGCTTCTCAGTAGCAGTTGGTATACTATGTGTTGGACACTCTTGTACAGCATCTAACAGCCTGTTCAGAAATAGAGGTTTTATTATGCCAGATGCCAAGGTTCAGTTTTCATACCCTTCAAGGCTGAAAAGGATACCTGAGGACATCCTGTATCCTGGGGCTGCCCAATCCAATGACCGATGGACATGTGAGTATAGTCTTGGTCCTCTCACAGGAAGTTACACAGCTCTAATAGACTCTATCATCTCCAGTTCTCCCCTGGGATCAGCTAAAGCCTGCAGGAGAATGCAATGCAGTTCAACTTGTACTTGCCATCCAACAGGCATCAATAGTAAGGACTCTCCTTAAAAGACATACTGCATGCTAATGTCCAACTGGTACACCAAACATGGAACCTAGAAGAAATTCTGGTGAATGTAGAAAGGCAATTTTCTTCCTCTTGCTCCAAACAGAATTTGTATTTTAAAGGTTTTATAATCTTCTTTTAGAGATACAAAATTCAGAGTACTGATAGGACTGATGTTCAACCATAGCTTACTTAACATGGTAGTATTTAGAAACAGAGCAAGCAAGTAATTATATTACTCAGTCTTAAGGTAAGTAGAGAATATCAATGAATTTTTCATATTGTATAAAAGTAACTATATCAAAGGTAATTATATTTTAGTTTTTAATCCATGTGGTGGCTAGTTTTATGTGTCTGCTTGATTAGATTAAACTATACCTTGGCTGCTGGTAAACATTATTTTTGGACATGTCTGTGATTTTTTTCTCAATCAGCAGGCAAAGGAAAGAAGATCCACCTTCATCCATATGAGCAAGCATTTCCTAAACTCTTAAGGGTGCTAGGGAACAAAAAAGTGGGGGAAGAGTAAATTTATTTTATACTTCAGCTAAGACACCTATCTTTTCCTGCTGTAAGATATCAGAACTCCTGATTCTTGGACCTTCAGAGTCGAGAACTTACACCAGGGATCAGTGCTTGCCCTTATTCTTTCTCTGATTCTTCAGTCTCTTGCTTTGAATTAGAAGTTACATCATTGGCTCCTCAGGCTCTCAGGTCTTTGAACTTGGACAGGATTACTGCTTTACTGGTCCTTTAGTATGAAGATAGCGTGTTTTTATATTTCTTGTCCTCTATAATCATGACCTAATCCCTTTTATCTATGTATATATCCATCCATCCTATAGCTTCTGTTTCTCTAGTGAATCCTGAGTAATACAACCAACATGTAAAATACATTTAAGAGTTACTGTTCCTAACATATTTCAGAGTAAAATACAAACTGTCAATATTTGTCACATAAAACAACTAAAATTGGGACTAACACTGCAGTAAACCTTAGATGGTGATGTCAATGGTTTCCAATAAATTTATAAGCATTTTTGAGAGTCTAACATTCAAAAACTCTCTGAAGGCTTTACAGTCTTAGTCTCTGGAAAATTAGGAGACTTCCTTCTAGAATTCCTGAAAATTACATTTTAAATCAGAAATTATTTTATTCTCTAGTTATTGATGAAATATTAAAGTACCAAGAGAGAAAAGACAGTGTGAATTTGTCAGATACATTCTGTAAACGCCAGCAATAATGTAAAACATTTGGTTAATCATCCGTTGATTGGTCCAATTATTATTGGTCTGAGTTAGACAAGATTTGGTAATTGAAGGATTTATTTTTAATGAAATCAGCTTTTGGCTTTTACTTCTAGACGAAGAAGCATGGTTTCATGTAAAACGACAAAACATTGGACTGAGTGCCAAGAGCCAAGATTCAGGCTCCGTGGCTTTCTAGCAGCATGACCTTGCAAAATCACTTAACCTCTTTGGGGCTCATTATTTTCATCTGATATTATGGAGCAAATACAATAAGGCTTAATACTTTTAAAATGGAGACAAATTTCACATATTTAAAAAATTGCCATCATTATTAGTCTTATAGTGTATGTCAGGGCACTAGTTTAAAAGCAACAGAAATTATTAGGATAGATTTAAGCAAAAAAATTATAAATTATTGGAAGGATATTGGATATGTCATTAAGCAAAGTGAAGGCTTAAGAACTGAACTCAGGAATTACAGATTTTAGGAAGCAAGAAAGGCAGTCAAGGTCTCCAGGGTCCCATTCCAGGAATAGTCTCATGAACACACTCCCTTAGCTGAGGGAGTACTTAATGTACCTGTATCAGAGACTCTCTGCTGCTACTGGGCAACACAGGAAGTGAGTTCCAACTTTCATGGTTACATGAATAATTCAGGTGTTAAAAGTATATGAATATTTGAACTTCATTCATGGATCTGTATCCTACCTGTTAAGCTCTGAAATGGAGTCACCTAGCCTAACTTAGATTTCATAGAAAAACTAGGGTCCACAAAGATTTCATTACAGGATAACTCTCCCTTTTCAGAAATACCTGTGACTTCTTAAATGTGATTTTGGATTTTTTTAAAATTTAGAATATTTGTGTACAAATATATAGGTGTGTGTATGAATGTGTATAACACACACTTATATTGGAGATAGGATCAAATCTAAATACAGAATGCATTTATGCTTCATATAAACCTTATATGCATAGCCTGAAAGTAATTTTATTCAGTGTATGGTGTCTGTTTTAATTGAAACCTACCACAAAATGCTAAGTGTGGAATTTTCTACTTGTGATAATATGTTGGCATTCAAAATGATTTGGATTTTGGAGTGTTTAATATCTGAAGGTTTCCTATTAGGTCAACTATAAATGGGATAAGTTATGTCAGTGATATCTTTTAGTAGAGCTGGGGTACAGGGATATCTAAGGACAGGGAAATCTTCATGTCACTTTTTAATAGCCACCTCTATATACTAATTACCTCTATAGAATATTCCTGGCTAACTAATAGTGATGGGAAGTGTGATGTTGCTGTTAGTCTAGATCTATAATAATTGCTTCTATGGAAATGAAAGTCAAACAATGAAGCTGGCAAAGATAAGGTAAAAAATACAAAGGCAAGAAAAATTTCTTTACAATTATGCAGAGTGCTGAATTACTGGTGAATAGGAGGAAAATACTCAATTCTAGTCAGACAATGGTAATTATTTCAAATGCACATTCTATGGGTAATTTGTGAAAATGAGCTAAATCACTTATTAATTATATAAACAGTGGACTAATTTTCCAATTTTCAGAAGAAAGTATATATTTTTATTCTTTATGAAACCCTGAAAACTATGTATATTCTTTAGTAGGAACTTGAAAGTAAATCTTAATTTCATAGTGTTTTATTCTTATTGCTCTATATGAAGTTTTTCATACAAATTTCAAATTTGCTGATTGATATCATTAGACTACCACTGAACTTTTTCTTCTGGCATGCATGGCGAATAATTAGAATAATATTTTAGTATTACAAAATGATGAAAGTCTTCATTGGAAGATATATTTAGACCATATATATATATATATATATATATATATATATATATATATATATATAAAATTCATGACAGTTTGCTAAGTCACAGAATTATCTCTCACTGAACAAAGGCTACTATTTCACTGAACGCATTAAAGGCACTATGCTAAGGAGAGGTATTAGATTATGTTGAGGAAAAGAGAAATGATTCTGTGTTTTCTTATAGAAGAACTCAATCTATACTTACAAAGTCTGTCTTTGGCAAAGCACAGCTCTACATTGATTCACCAAAAGGGAAGTATAAGCAACAACTCTGCTGTTTTTTCTATTTGTGAAGAGAAATTGACATCATATGGACCAAGGGCTTACTCGCAGTGGACATTTCTTCACAGAGATTCTGTAAACTTAAAGAATTGTAGAATTGTCCTCAAAACTAGTTGACAAGTCTGCTGATATGATTCCCTGAAAAACATTGGTGACTGACCCCTTTTCTTGTGTGTATCAAAGATGATGCCCCACCCTTCTCTCCTCAGCACTCCCTGGAGCTTAGCCCAGTTTCAACAGCAAGTTCCCATGTGCACCCATGACTTCGCTAGAAAATAGTGTATCTGTATGTCTGAGAGATTCATCTGACCTGTGACAGGGACAAGACAAAAATGCTGAGGCAACTCTCAGCCAATAAGAGATTGAAGCTGGTGAATAAAATCCAGCTATGGACCTTTGGACTCTGGAATTCCAAGTTGTGCTTTATATAGTCTGTTGGAGAACAACCCAAGGAATCAGCCTCAATTTCTTATATTGCTAACACGTCCTCAATACATGCTTTCTGGTTCTCTTCTATCCTGTCCCTGACTAACTTACTCATTGCCTCTCTCAAATAAATCCAAACATCCAAATTCTTGTCTTAGGTTTCTACTTTTTTTCAAAATATGAACATCCACTTTATTTTTTAAAAGTCAACAGGGTTGCTCTTCTGGAAACACAAGGTTGATCAAGGAGAAACACGTCTCCAATAACTGATTGCATTTATGAGGATATAAAACTCTGTCTCTGTATTCTTACCACAGGGCCATTTTCTGCTCTGATGGATGCATCTATTTTTGTTTTTGTTTTGTTTTGTCTTTTTCTTTTTTACATGTATGGCTGCCTTGATATGAGGCGCTTTCTCACAGCACAGACACAAAGGAGTACAGGACTGGAATTTATTTCTGAAGCTATGAGAAGGATTGGTTTCTTTGAGATACTGTTTCCAATAGATTGCAATACCTATTTCCCACTAATAATAATTTCCTTGGACTTGTTATTTATGGTTGTTTTAAATAATTGCCTGTGGAAATTGGACCATTGAAAATCAGTCTGCAAATCTTACTGTCTTACATTTATTTTCCTTCTGTTCAGTTCACTTCAGTATTTCAGCTTCCATGATATCATGGGCTTTGACTGTTTCATTTTTATTTTTTGTTCTATCATTAATACAGCAACAACAATAGCAAAGTGCCTGGCAAATATTGACATTTTTATAAATATTTTTTAATGAATCAGTTGAATTACATGGTAAGCTTATGAGCTTGGACAAATTGATTAAACACTCTGTGCCTCAGTCTCCTTATATGTAAAATTGGGATAATTAAATTTTCTCCCTCTAATTATTTTTTTGAGATTTTAATGAGATTTTATGTGTAATGTGCTCAGTGTAGTGCCTAATACATGACAAGTGCTTTAAAAACATAGCTGTACTACTACTGGAATCTGTTAATGTATATTTACTAAGTGATGACTATATGGCAGACATTGTTATATATAATAACAATGTCTGTCATATAGCTGGTATAGCATCAATGAACATACATATAAGGTAACTAAACCTTGTACAATTTTATTACCTGAAATTGTACTGTAATGAGTGTGATATATGATAAATGAATAATGCTTTTATCCATGTTTTTAGCTCAAGGAAATTTTACCTTTACAGGTAGTAAAGAACCATAAAAATGTCAGGGTCAGGGGAATGATATCCTTTAGTAACACATCTTAATAATTTCAGCAATATGAGGATGGATTCACTGATAAATATTGAAGGTGGGTTGATGCACTCAAAAACCCATCTTAATATTTCAGGCAAAAGATGACAAAAAGTGGAATGTATCAATGTGAGAAGCTTTACTGAACTAGAACAGAAAATGTTGGGTGGATAGTCCTTCAATTAATTGACCAGGGGATTATGAGAGAAAGCACAGAAATGGAAAGGAATTTAACATAACTAAATGTTCCCTGACACCCTCCGGAGAAAAGCAATGCAGAATTGGATGCAAGCAAGATTTGGGATGCTGAAACGGTTCTGGAGACTTAGCAGAAAGTGGTAGGAGCAGAGCTCTGTACCTTGAAGTAAAGAAGTGAGTTGGAAACACCACAGTGAGGACATGGGCTGAGAGGAGGAGAAGGACTCCCTCCTGAGTGGCCGTGGGGAGGGAACGTTCTCCTGGTAAAAGATGGCTGAGGAATACTTCCCATGTGTCCTCACAAGAGGCTACCCTTTCTCATTTCAAGGATAACTTCTGTCATCACTTCTGTGTTTTGAATGACTCAGTTGCTATTCTACCCAGCTCTCGAGGGGGATCTGAAATCTTCTTGTCTCTATTTGGTTATACCAGGGTCACTAGACTCTGAAAAAGATACTTTAAGTCCATCAGATCAAAGAATGATCTTTCAATTTTTCTGTTACCTTTTCAATCCCCCAAAGATAAGAATTCTTTCCTTTATTATACAGTTAATATCATCATCTCACTTAAAATAATAGCATTCAAAGTCATGTAATATCTGGCTAGTTCAACCACTCTTTACTTTTCTAAGTCATGGATTTCTTATTTTGGCAATATGTCAGCCCTGAATTTTTATTGTTTACAGACTTGGTTTTCTTCTTTCTGCAAAAGTTAAAAGATAAAAATTTGGGTTTTCATAAAGGTTCTCCAACTCCTTTGGGGATTTAAACAAAATATCACTAACTAAAATCATCTGCAACCACCAGTTTCTGTGATCCTGAAAATGTAAACATGTCATCAAAATCAAATGTCTCATATATATGTAGCCGAAAGGTATTAAAGCTTAATACCTTGAAGTTTAAGGTATTAAAGTAAACGCCTGAACGTCCCCGCTCTTGAAGAGAGGAAAGGGCATTGCAAGTTCATGACAGAACGAAAGACTTCAGTAATTTTGAAAATATTTCTCAGAACCTGAGGGCTGAAAGATGGCTCCACAAGACTGATACAAGCCTCCAGATTATGAAAATTAAATATTTTAGATGATAGAAGTAGATAACCTGCCACCATAATGCACGCTATGAAAAATAATATCTACTCTGGGGTAGTCACTGTATTAGGAACTTTATACTCGTAAAAACAATTTTCATGCCAAATAGGAAAATATGGTTGACGGCAAAGGAGTTTTTAAAAAGTAAGAGACTGAAAAGAAAAGCTCTAAACCTTTTGAATTTTACCTAATTTAGATTTATAGAAATGAATGAGTGAAAGCAACAGTTGCAATGTAGAATAAGCAATCTTGAGGGTGTGACTGAGAGCTGAATTTGCCTCAGAGCTTCTTCAGAGGAACCATGTTACCAGGCCATGTGTCCATATAGAAAGTTTTCTCAACCATATTTTCCTATTTGGCATGAAAAATTGTTTTCCTACTCTGTTTCATTGTTTATAAAGCCTGTGTATTTTCACTTGTATGTAGCAGAGTCTAATAAATCCCTGCATGAGAAATGAAAGGGATATTAGCCAACATGGAAGTTTTAGTGGGTAGGTAGAGTTCTCTTGACATGAGACCAGAATCAAAACTCAGGATGAGTGCACTGGAAAATTTCCCTTAAATATGTCAGAGGAAAGAAGTGCATATGCTTTAAAAGTCTTTTTTTTCCTTAGTTGTTTTACTATGTAAGGTCAGCTCTTAGCAAAAACGCTTGATCCATGGGTTACCATTCTCCTGCCTCCTGGGGGCTCCTCTCTATTCCTCTTAGTCTTTTCCCTTTTAGCTTCAATACAGTGCCCTAGTCAGTGTAAGCTGAACCATGGCTGATGTGGACTAAATAGTCTCCTCTTCCTCAGGCTCCTTTTCTCACTAGTCTCTATTTCTAGACCCAAGCTAAATGCCCAGTGCATACTATCAATTTTTGGTGTAGTATGTTGAAATGTTATGTGCCCCCAAAGATTTGCATTTTATTAGAGGACTTAAAAGAGTTTCTGCAATGCATCACTAATGTAAAAATTCCGTGTTTAGGAGAGATTTTTTTTTTTATAATATGATTTTCCCCCAGGATCTATGAAATTATTTTCATGAAGTTTTGCTGCCTGTACTTACGGGATGTCATTAACTCATTATTTCTATTTCAATCTTAAGCTTTATTGCACATTTGAAATGTCTAAATCAATAATAGTCCTCAGCCTGGTTCTATTAACCTGTTCCCATGCTCTTCAGAATGCCACACTCTGGCAGTGTTGAAACCATCCTGGAGGCAGGGATAGGAGCCTGTTGTGCAGTATGTCTTGTGGGGAATATAGCCTTCTATGGAATAGAGAAACTTAACTTGCTAGAAAATGAGCCTGTTAGGCTCAGCAGGATGGGTTCACTTTGGGATGAATAAATCTTGATAAATTTGCTTCATCTGAAGTCCTTTTTCTCAAAATAGGAGGAAAATTTATAAGATTGCTCTTAAATAAAAGAATGATGGGTAGACAGAGAATAGTTTCAAATTATCCTTAAAGAATCATAACATTATTAATTTAATACCTTCCTGTTCATACTCTACAAAGTGTTTGCATTTTTCCCCACACGGCTTTTTTAAACTGGCATGTTTACATTTCACATGGTAACATCTATTTGTTGCTTTAATAACGTCTGTTTAAACTTGATGGTCTTGGGAATGCATGGTGAGTGGTCATGCATCACTATTATTCTTTCTACTGCCAGTGGTAAAATAAATAAATAACAATTCAAACTGACTTAAACAGAGAGGGTGTGTATGTGTGGATGGTTACATGTAGATAAAAATTTCTGGAGTAGGTCAGGTCTGACTACTCAGTGATGCCATCGGAAGTATCTTGAGTTTTTTTTGTTTTTGTTTTTGTTTTTTGTTTCTTTCTTTGGGATTTTTCCTCTCTATCCTTCATGTTGACTATAATAGCAAAAAGCTTTTTCCTTGGGATAAAATTTTAAAATTGGTTATAGTAGCTTCGGCCTCCTGCTTTCTTAGACTTCAGATGAGTGAAACGGTTTTCCTTTCAGTCTCTACAGTTGCTTCTATGAGAACCAACCTGGATTTTCAGCATATCTCTGGACCAATCGCTATAGTTTTATGTAGTAATGATTGAAAAGAATGAGAGAGAGAGAGAGAGAGAGAGAGAGAGAGAGAGAGAGAGAGAGAGAGAGAGAGACTGACTTACAGTTCTCTGAAGGCAGAAAATGTGTCTTAATCATCATTGTCTACTCAAATTTATTACTAGAGTTTGGTACAACGCTAAGTCCATGGTACATATTCAGTACATATGAGTTAAATTAAATGTCTTACAAAGCATTGTAAGAAGTTTTCTAATTTGTTGTCTGTAAGAGAAAGGGATGAAAGAAAGAGACAAAGAAGCAGGAGAGTGTTTGAAGGGTTTATGATGGTGCTGTATACCATATATCTAGTAATGCCTCCAATCCTAAAACCAAATGTATGATATTGTTATCCCACATTACAGATGAGAAAACTAAAGCAGAATCATAAATTGTTTGCCCATGTTCTCAGAAGTGGACAGACCACTCATTCATCTGAGTCTGTCTGTTTTGGAGATGGACCTGTAACATGCTATCATTGTCTTTCATGATGCAGGTTTCCTTCAGAGCTCCTATCTTGTTCATGGGTGTGCTCTGATTATTGATTTTTATTCTATTTCTAAGGAAAAAATAAATTCAAACCTGTATTTGCAAAACAGACTTTGGAGATGAGCATGAACATTGAATAAAACTCCTTCTCAAACAGACCTCTTGAGAACAGGGGAGTGGCCATCCTCAGTGAATTTTCACATCTAACAGGAATAACATCAAGCATACCTCACACTCCTGTTCATATTCTCCTCAGTCTTCTAGATATATTTTGATATGTGGTGCAGGAGAGTATATGAAAAACTACAATCACTGCCATTTACTGTTTTCTAGCCCCATTTGTGGCACCCTATTTGTTTCTCTGCCACCCAGGATGAGGCATATCAGTATTTACTTCTGTCATTTAGTTTCCAGGAGTCATGTAGCAGGAGATGATTGTACCCTTGTTCTGGCTGGAGCAGACCCTGGCTGTCTGAGCAAGAAGTTATGTATCAACAGGAGGCATGCTGTGTATTCCCAAATTCTTTCAGTAAGAGGATGTCATTGTTCCACAGGACAAAAATATGAAAAGAAACCTCTTCTCACAACAATCTGGTTTAGAAATTCCTCTCATGTACTAGGAATACATTATATGATAATCATAATATTTAGACCCTGGGAATTTATACCTTATTCTTCATGTCATAGATAATTCTGTGGAAATTGATAAGGTTGTTTACCAGAAACCACTTTAAGCCAGACAACTCATTCATTATGTTCATTGATCTTTCTAATTTCACTGTCATAGGGCAATCTGGTATATTTCCCTTACTTACAAGGTACGGATGGGGAACTCATTTTCTCCCTTGATCTCTAATTTTATTATTTTGCAAACAATGGCATACAAATAAAATAACTTGTTAAAAAGGATATTTTAAAAAACAGCAACAACTAAATGCAAATTAACAATGTTTTACTTAAAATCAATGTTAATAACTATTTAAATTCAACATACCATTTTAAAAGAAAACTGATTATTTCCTCATTTGATGATTTACTTTGTTTTTAGGAACTGATAAATGCAAGTCCCTCAAATAATTCATTAAATTTATGAATTCAATAAACAAATAAACTGAGTGTGGAAATCCAAAGTCAGAATGCTAGGAACACATGTATTTTACAACATATACTTTTTTTCCTCAAATTAATCACTTGCTTTTGTTAAAGCCTCAGTTTATTTTCTTAAAAATGAGGATAAAAAACTATCTTTTAAGGATTCTTGTGAATTCTGATGAATACCTATATTTTGAAGCAACAAGTTATATAGAAATACATTAGCCTCCCTATAAATATTTGTGAAAATGCTTATGCTGGTTTTTTATTGCAAAATATTTAAAATTATTTGAGACAGTTTAGATCCTCAGTTTCTAAAATAAGATCCCACCACTAAATTTAAGGATGTCATTCCTTTCTTCTGTAGTTTTGGAATTTTCATATAAAGATTATAAATAAAAATAATTCAAAACATCACTTTGCATCTTCTTCCACTGAATAAGGTGAAAATCTAAACCTCTAAGATTGTCATGTTGTTTTCTAATATGCAAAACATATTTTCATGGTCAAATTACAAATTAATTTGGACAGTTTTATCTGTTCTTAAAAAATGAACCTTTATAGTGAAGTTGTATTGTAGGTCAGCCAGGTGTAATGATGCATGCCTGTAACTCCAGCCACACTGGAGGCTGAGGCAGGAGTATCACAATTTAGAAGCCAGTGTGGGCAACTTAGGGAGATTGTGTCTCAAAATGTAAAATAAACAGGAATGGGAACGTCACTCAGTGATAGAGACCCCCCTGGGCTCAATCGCCAGTACCACACACACACATACACACACACACACACACACACACACACACACACACATACAATAAAGCTGTGTTCATTATTTCTCTGTTATTTACTATCCTTCCTTTAAAATTGATTTAAAAAATAAATAAAAAGATCTCAACTTACTTGAATATAACCTAACTTTCAGTTGCATAAAATCTAAGATTTAAAATATTCTTTGGAGAACCTTTCCATTTAACTCTGTCTTCTCCAACGAATGTCATATTCCATACCAGCCAGGATGATCTGCTTGTCAACATGCTTTTATGCATTTGTGTTTTTGAATCCACCTGCCTGTCATCTGCTGTACCCAAATGCCTTTCCCCTCCTTCCCTTGCCTGGTCATCTCCTTCTACTAAAGACACACCTGCTCTCCAAGGCTCTCTAAGCACAATAACCTTCAACCCAAGCACCTAGTATGCCTCTGATACCAGATTTCCCAAAGTTGATGTATTTGAATTTTATGTTTTCTATTTCACTCCAGTATTAGTTCTTTTACATGCTAATGTGTATGTGTGGTTGGCCAAATCACTACTATTTCTTCTGCAGAGAACTAGGTGCAAAACCACTGAGTTATTACTTTATTAAATTATCTTTGACTTTGCTGTCTTTGAGTCTGTCATCTCATTTGTAGAAAAAGCCCATGTTAAATATCTGTCTTCTCTTTCATTACATCTCCCCACCTTTCATGAGTGAAGAAACTGATTTTTTTCTCTCAATCATTACACAATTTTTTAAAAAGTTTTATTTGTCTTCTATATGAATAATTATGCTTCAATTTTACAATGGTTACTATGTGTATATCTCTATCCTAAGCACACCAAATCTCTTTGGCAAGTACACTGGACCTCTTTTTATAAATGAGAACATTCAGGCTTCGTGAGTCCGTGAGATCTGAATAAAATCTGTCAGGTAGTTGTGGTGGAAGCAGATGCAGATGTTTGACCTGGTTGGTTCTTGGTTGATCAGAGACAGACTAGATTAGGAATTTCAGAGCAGGCTTTCAAATCAAGCTGCCTGGGTTAGAAGTTGGCTTCTGCCACTTACTAGTTGTAGCACCATAAATTGTCTGGCCTTCCCTCTCATGTGAAAGAAGATGATCCTCTAGTGCTCACCTTCGAGGACTGTTGTTCAGATTCAGTGCGTGAATGTACATAGACATTCAAACACAGAGTTTAGTCAGTGTTAGCTTCTGATATCAAGGAGAGAAAGGGAAAGAACAAGTAAAGACTAAAGGAATGTCTTTTACTAACTTGGCTGAGCAAGCCTCATTTAACACAGTGAAATACCAAGACAATGAGAATAAAGAGAGTACAAAATGGCAGAACAGCAATTTTACAAGAGAAGGCTAAATCAGCAGTAACTACATGATGTCCACTTGTGTGACACAGGCATTATAAATTACTCTATGAGTTAGTAGGACGAGAGGTGCCAACACAGCACCATCATCGCCCTGCTGAGAAGGAGAAAGACATGCAATGACGTGTGGCTTCTTTGTAGCTCATACAGGAAAATCCAGTTTAACATTTCAGTACATTTGTAGACTTTGTGAAGTGTGAAGCTCAACTGCACAATGATACCTGCTAAGTTTTGTTGACTCTTTTTATGGAAATAGAACTGTAACCAGTCTGATCTGTAAAATTTGTTGACAATTGGATCTTCCTATGCCATTAGTCAGCCTTTAGCTGATAATGTTAAAAAACATAGGCAAGGAGAAACAGAATTTCAGATTCTTTACAATGTAGCAAAAATCCTGCTATTCTGACTAAGCTTTTAAATGGAAAAGTCTTATTTTATGTACAGAGAATTTTATTTACATCTAGAAAAGAACCACGTACCTAAGCAAATTATGTGATAGATAAAATATATGAATTGCATTCCTAAAATAAATCTGAAGGATTGGTTTGCAAGAAAAATCTCCCCCAAGTTACTGAGAAAATATTTTCCCTTGACAGGAAAGGTAATTCAAATGCTAAATCTATATACTGTATTTATTTTCAAGATTTCATGGCTTTGTACAGAAAACCTAAAGATTGTTTGGAGTAATTAAATGAAATTGTTTTACATCACTGTATTAAAAGTAGATAATTCTGGATTTCTATTATAGGGATGACTGTCATAACCATACAAGGATCATGAATTTGTCAACATTCAGCAAGGTGCCTATCTCTGTTATATGGTAAGGATTTATAAAATAAATTAAAATATTAGTATAAACTACAAGGGCCCTTATCTATTTATTTCTTTTATTTTACTTTCAAACTATTGTCTTTGCATAATGACATACTTGGATTTTCTTTTTAGTTGAGTTTACAGTCCACTGAATTTTGTTTTTTTATTTCTTGGTTTTTATTAAGTCTTAGGACAAGTTTTCATCATCTGAAAAATATCTATCAAATTCTCTTGGTGTGTTATTCTAAGAAAATGTGTCTCTTATGTATAACATGGATTTTCTTTTTTATTTTAGAGTTGTAAACATAGAAACCACAAAGGTTCTAATTTTTCTTTGATTCCTACCACATTCAGAACAAAATTGAGTATTTAAATATAAAAAAATTCCCAAGTTTCTGGAATAATTATTCTTCTTTCCTCTTCTTTCATTTAATTTTATATAAAAAAAGAGCCTGCCTGTCATAATATTAAAAAAAGATTTGCTTTTCAAAGTAATAAATTTGTAAGTTAACTAAAATTATTTGTACAGTTGATATGCTGAAATGAAAAATGAACAAATAGGTAAATAGCAACAAAAACAAATATAATTCTAAAATGACGAAGATTAGAAATAATAAGAGAAAGACAAAGAATATACATTCTCTGTATAAAGAGGATTAGGAAAACTACATAGGAGTGGCTGAGAAAGGGATATTGAGAAAGAGTACAAATATAAGTGAACTAATAAGGACTCATTTCTGAAATAGTAATAATTGCTATGGAAATGTGTACAATTGGTTGTAATGAGATGATTGCTTTTACTTTAGCTAAATGCATGTTTGTATATTTTCAATATTTCCAGACTAATTTTTTCTTCTTTTAGTTATACCCAATTCTCACCAAGAGCAAAAAGTCTTTAATTAGTTGATACTAGGTATTTTTCCTGAGGATGCCTCTTAGTAAGGGAAAACCTGTATAACCTAATAACATATTTTGTCTTATGATGGCCTAAGTTATCACACTTTAAACTCATTTTTAATTAACAGAAATATTTCTGCTGGATTTTAGGAAAGAAATAAGAACTATAGCTAACTTTCATGACTTCAATAATACACATTCTATTGCACCTTAACACTTGAGGTCACATTGTACTCAACTTTAAATAACAATTCATCAAAATATGAATATCATTTACTTCTTACACATGAAAATGTGATTTATAATCTCATAAAATGAATGTATGTGCTGGGAACTTTTATCAATCATCTAAATAAGCTATATTATTAAGGAACTATTTGAATGCAAACAATCTGATATATTTTGATATTCTAATTTTCTTTTTCAATGAAAACACAATATCTCAACTATAGACTCATAATATGGCATACAGAAAGACTTAGATATTGATTGTTTGATATTTAGAGACCCATCTCACATAGCTCTAATTTCAATAATGTGGAAATTTTCAGGAAAAAAAGAAGTAAAATATTAATGAATTTAAGAAAATATTACACTACTTATTGATATATTTTAGAAGATCCATAATACTCAATATGATAGATCATTTAGATTGGAAGCAACAAATTGGCTCATAGGTTAAATAGGACCCCCTGTCTGTTTTTATTATTATTATTATTATTATTATTATTATTGCATTATAATTATACATACTAGTTGGTTTCATTATATCATAGTCATAATTCAAGTAATATAATTTGATTAATCTCATTCCTCGGTAACTTCTCTTTCCCTCTACTCCTCCCCATCCATGATCCTCTTGCTTTGCTCTATTATCTCTCATGTTTTTTAAAAAATATTTTTAGTGCTTGTTGTACCTTTATTTTTTAATTATTTATATGTGGTGCAGAGAATCAAACCTAGGACCTCACACATGCTAGGTAAGTGCTCTATCACTGAACTACAACCCAAACCCCTTCCTTCTGATATCATTATCATTATTATTTTAAGTAATGTATTATAATTATATATCGGTCAAATTCATTGTGGTATATTCATTCATGGACACAGTGTAATTTGCTAGCTTTCATTCCCCAGTACTTTCACATGCCCTTCCCTCCTCCCTCCCTCTTAGATCTATTTCCTCTGCTCCATTGGTCTCCCTTCTATTTCTGTGAGATTCCTTCTTTAATTCTTTTTTTCTTCTCTTTCTCTATAGTTTCCACATATAACAGAAAATATTCTATCCTTGAATTTCTGAATCTCAATTATTTCACTAAGCATGATGGTCTCCAG
Organism: Ictidomys tridecemlineatus; assembly: GCF_052094955.1. Taxonomy (NCBI): domain Eukaryota; kingdom Metazoa; phylum Chordata; class Mammalia; order Rodentia; family Sciuridae; genus Ictidomys; species Ictidomys tridecemlineatus. The sequence continues at coordinate 160,988,464 of NC_135479.1, forward strand.
TTTCATCCATTTACCAGCATCTGAGATAATTTCATTCTTCTTTATAGTTGAATAGAACTCCATTTCATGACTCTATTGTATATATATATATATATATATATATATATATATATATATATATATATATATTTACACCATATTTTCTTTATCCATTTGTCTGTTATACGCTGATTCCATTCCATAACCTGGCTATTGTGAATTGCACTGCAATAGGCATAGATATGCATGTATCACTATAGGGTGCTGATTTTAGTACCTTTGGATAAATACCAAGGAGTGGAATAGCTGGATCATATGGTGGTTCCATTTTTAATCTTTTGAGGAATCTCTATAGTGCTTTCCAAAGTCCTACCACTTGTTTTTGTGAATATAGTTTTGTAAGAAAGATAGCCGTGCCTGTTGTTGATGTTACCATCTATGGTGGCTTTCTCACTACAACAGCAGAGTTGAAAGCTGTGCCCAACACATATGTGATTCTCAGATTCTAAACTATTTACCATTTGCCTGTTTTACAGAAAATGTTTGCTATCTCCCAATTTAGAGAACCATGGGAACAGAGCCTTCATTTCTTACAATGACAATTACATTGGGAAATGTTTTCTTAAATGCCAGTAAGAGAGAAAAGCATTCATTGTCCTTCTATTTATCAAACATTCTTTTGGGTAAACAGAAAATATTCCTGTCCTAGATATTGATATGGTTTTTCAGCCATTCCTTTATGTATCTGATATCATAAGAAGTTTAGGTGAAACATTCCTAAAACAATGCTTAGAAAGTAAGTACTATTAGGTAGAATATCTGCACTGATGGCCCCAAGTAATAGCCTCTCTCCCATACTTTTTGTGCTATAACTCTGTAGTCTCCATCCACTTTGACTCTGGGCTAGTATCATGATTTGCTTTGTCAGAACTAACACTGATAATTCTGGGGCTGGGCTTCATATTTTAAGAGTATTGACAAGTAGCATGAGGACGGACCCGGATTATTCTGAGAGAACTTGTACAGCAGAACTGAATAACCACATCAAAGCTATCCCTCACCTGCCACACCTCAGCTACTCTATCATAATGATGTATCATTTTTACAGTATTTGGAAATTCCTGGTGGATATCCTGAATAAATCAAGTCAGTCAAGACTGTCCCAGGTCACCAAACCAGCCTAGACAACCTACAACAGCACAGTAGGAAACACTAAATGATTATTGTTTTATGCTCCTTAGATTTTAGGCAGTGTATTACACAGAAAGAGCAAAACTGGTAACATTTTCTTTCAGATCCCACATTGCTGATAAATAAATTGAAGTGTCATTAAGTCAATTTGTGTGATAAGGATGAACAACTAGAGAGTAGAGAGGCAGCATTATTAACCAGGAATCAAATTCCAGAGCTTTTTATAAACCATTCTAAATTCAAGGTAAGAACAACTGTTTGTGGAATGGCCAGGTGTGAAGATTTCTCCCTTTTGCCATTCCTTCCTGGTGAAATGTACTTGCAGAATAGCATCCTATTACTGACTCATCTGTGAGATTCAGTAGTGCAGAGACCAGACAAGAAACAGCATCGTCTGACTGAGAGGCTGACTGATAAAGCAATATGTTCCATCCTTGCCGTAGTAATAAAACTCCTGAAACGGTCCGTAAAGCTCAGTAGCCAAAGGGAGAAAAAGTAGATGAGCCACATGGAGATGCAGCAGACCTCCAAGGAAGGAGCTGATGTTAAATAAATCAGAAGTGGACACTCGGTGCTAAGAAACACCAACAGAAGTTTTCTAGACAGAAATTCCCCCAGCAAATTTCACAAATATTTCATGGAAAAGCACATATGCTACATCCTCAGTGTGAAATAATAAGCATCAGACAAAAATTACAGAAAGAATTCTTTACTGTTTTCTTTATGATTGTCAGGTCACATTCTCATTTCTCATGTGGAATGATTTTTGTTTTTTAATATGTTTGCTGTGCTATTAGAGAATGAGGAGGAAACTATAGAAACAATGGCAAGGAGAGAAAACAAATGGGACCTGTCTCACAAAACTCCATGACAATTACCCCATATTATGAGCAAAGCTAATGAGACTCTGTGGCCTACCTCCCAAGTAGAATCAACAATGAATCTAATACAGTGCAGTTAATTCCTTTGTGTGGGTTTAACAGTTAACAATAACCTAGATTTTTGTTTCCCATGGAACAATGCCTTATGAAAACACTAAGTAATTTTTCAATAGCAAACAACCAAACCAAACAAAAAACTTGGAAGGACTTCAAATAACAATTCAACTCAAAAATAAATAAATAAAAAGTATGATATTCATAAAATACAATAGTAGTATCAGTGAAAATAAAATTTACTCTATCAATTAAACAAAGTGAAAGAACTAAATGGTGAAATAAATATGAGTCCATTTATATAAAAGTCAATAAACACAAAAATCTAAACACTATGTTGCTTAGAAATATACGGGTGGTAAAACTATCCAAAAATGAGAAGATAAACACAAAATTGAAAAGAGTAGCTACCTCTAGAAAAGAAAGAGTTGCTATTGGCAATGGACACTTAACAATTGATGATTATTTTCTATTAGTGGTAAGTATAGCTGGGCTCATATTTTTAATATTATATAGACCTCACATATGGTATGGAATCAACACATGTTAACCAAATATTTCTCTTTCAATAAGGTTGATTAATACATTTATAATCATAATATTAATTTTTTCATTGATTCACATTGCTTTTCTTTTTTTTAAAGAGAGAGAGAGAGAGAGAGAGAGAGAGAGAGAATTTTAATATTTATTTTTTAGTTATCGGCAGACACAACATCTTTGTTTGTATGTGGTGCTGAGGATCGAACCCAGACCGCATGCATGCCAGGCGAACGCGCTACCGCTTGAGCCACATCCCTAGCCCCTCACATTGCTTTTCAATAAAATGATGTCCTTGATATTCTTGCCTAACACAAGAATCATAATGTCACCCATTTTGAGAAATTACATATAAGAACAGGCTCCCATCTACAAATACCAGAATGAAGGTGTAGTAGTGTTTGTGTGTGTGTTCAATGTCCATTTTGGTTGTTGGATGCCAAATGAGAGTGAAGGGATATGGATTTTAAAAGAGCCAAGTAAACGTGATAGTCCTTTAGCAAATTCAGAAAGATTAAAACATGGAAACAGATTTGATAAAACAGCTAAACTTTATATCCTAATAACCTTAGAAGGGTCTTTTAATCATTTTGAGAAACCATACAAAAAAACTCTATCTCCCTGGCAGTGACTAGTCCTGCTCTAAGAACCACTGGGAGGTGACAGAAAAAGCAACATAAATAATAGAATTGTTGCTTGATCCTGAACTACAAAGAGCACAAGGTGTTGAATGAATTTTCATATCTCTATGAAAGAATTTCTTCCTTCACTTTTTCCTGGGCTCATTTTAGGGTTATTAATGTTTCTTGCTCAAAAAAAAAAAAAGAGTAAGGAAAACAAACACACAAGTGCAAACTGCAAATGTGCAGGCACATTCAGAAGCAGGTACAGTTTTTTTTTGTTTGTTTTTCAGGCACTGTAAGTTGAGCCAGACCCCTTAAATCTAAGGGAAAACACCACGACCTGCAATACAGTTTCTTTGTAATTTGCTCTTCTTTCTCTGTAATGGATTCAGTCTTTTGAGAAGAGACATCTCTGATCAGAGGAACTTAGTGGGGACAGGCTGAGGATCAGAACACAGGGACCAGGATTCCAAGAGCCCAAACATTCCACATTCTCAAAATGCCTTCCAACTTTGATGTGAAATCGGAAGGTGGAAAGAAGAAAAGAAAAAAAAAAGTGCTTTGGAGGGCAGAAGGGTGGTTTATGATGTTTCTCTTTTGATGGATTACCTGCTCTCTGGTACAGCAGCTGAGAGAGACGGCAAGGTTACAGTGAACATAAACTGAAGGAGAGCCCAGGCAGTTCCTGTATTCTACACAGGTCCTGCAGCTTTGATACATGGCTGCCCTGTACGAGGCCATCAATTCTCCATGCCATTCCATGCCGAGTGGAATATGCAATTTGTGTGATTATAGTTATCATCATTACATCAAGCTGAACAACAATTTCAACTCTGTGAACTAGAGGGAAAAGAGGCACCAGAAGTTTTGAGTTCAGCCTGATAAAGAAATGGGGAGGGCAGACCAAGAGAGTTTTGGAAATTTCTTTCATCCCTTTTCTGCTGGTTTCAGTTCTTGACATTCCAGGACATGTCTGGGCTCTAATTGGACAGACTCTGAGTCAGTGCATGTGCGGTCAAGGAATCTTCACCTGGGTCAATACTCCCAGGTGAATCCTAGGATATTTTAAAAAGTGGCTCAAGAATGGATACATTATGAGTGGCTCCTTATGGAAGTGCATAAGTCTATGAACACATCTGTCTCTTGACCCCGAACAGCCTGTGGTACCATTGGTTGAACCATTGGATTTTGTTAGATGATCAGAGAAAATTTCCTTTAGTGGCAGGAATTTGTTCAGTTCCCCTGTTTCCAGAAGGGTGCTTAACATTAAATCAGCATCAGTCAATAAATATAGGTTCAATGCATGAGGACATCCATACTCTGTCAACTTTATCACTGAACATTGAGTTCTGTTGGGCATTAGCTTCCCTATGTGGCATCTGTTTTGTAAATTGAGGTGTAACATATTTCTATACTGTTGTGATACATGTATAAAGTATATAAATGCATTAAGTCTTAACCCAAAGACTGGAGTTCATTTTCTCATGGTCTAATACTATAGTTTAAGAAAATGTGCTACGGATTTATTTGAAGGCATGAAATGGAATCCTTTCCAGTAAGCACAGCCCCTATTGACAATAACTTATTGGCCATATCTTCCCAATGTGTTAGTTCCCATTGTGCTAGCTTTTCATTGCTGCTATCAAAATACCTTATAAGAACAACTTAGAGGAGGAAAAGTTTATTTTGGACTCATGGATTCAGGGGTTCAGTCTATGTTCAGCTGACTCAGTTGCTGAGGGTCTCTAGAGGAAGAGCAGCATGGCAAAAGGGCAGGGTGAACACAAGATGCTCAGCTTATGGCATCCAAGATGCAGGACTAGAATCAGGAGCCAGAGAAAGGCATAGTCACCAAAGGCCTCCACGTCTTCCTACCAGTTACCACCCAGTAGTCCACTCACATTACACCATCAAATGGATTAATCCATTGATGAGGTTAGAGCCTTGATCATTGCCTAAAAAAGCCTCATCTCTCTGAACTGTGCTGTATTAGGAATCATGGTTTCAAAACATGAACTTTTCAGCAGACTTTTCTAGATTCAAACCATAATACACATTAATAAGCCTGAAATTGACTTTGGATGTGGGCTTTAGATTGATCAAAAGAATTTGTGTTCCATATAGGTTTTAGTTGTTCTGTTCCAGAGAAGAATGAATAAAAATACAATGGAGGCTGCAGTTGCATTTTGGAAAATAAATAAAAGAGTCTCTCAACTGATACAAAATTTAAAAATAATACCAAATATTTCAGCATTCAACTTGGATTAATTCAGTTTAAAAATGCTATCCCTAGTATGGGAATTTTTTTTTCTGAGCCTAAACATGTCAACATGTCATGTCTTCTCAATTTTTTTTTAGGGAGTACTATTGAGGATGCCACAGGGGGCATTTAAACGTATCTATATATCTTCATTTATATCTCTCTATATATACTTGCATATGTATGAAAAAACATAATAAGGTGTCAACAATTATGTCTCCTTACAACAACTATTAAAAATGTCTCTAAAAATTCAAATGAAACAAATAAATGAAAGCATTATAACATAGAGAATTCAATAACTGTACAATTTGAACTTACTTTGAATGGAGATTGGTTCATTCCAAAGATTGAACTTCTTATTTTAGTAGATAAATTCAAAGCACTAAATTTAGCTAGAATATTATTGTCCTATAAATGTTAGCTGTACATTTGAAGAAATAAATACATCATAGTCAATTATATCAAAGTTGAATGTTATGGCCACAGTGCCAAAAGTAATGTACCTTTTAATTTTTTATCTGTTAACAAATCAAATTACAAGTGATTCATACATTACAATATTTTGAACGAAGAAAGTAGGGTCTTCAGTTTTCTACAAAAGGGAAAATATGGAGGCATCAGGGAGGATAAATACTTGTTTTGCCCAGGTATATCTTAGTGAAATGCTAAAGAAAGTTCACTGACAATTTTTTTCATTAGTTTTGGTTTTGATTTTCTATCTCTTCCTTGTTTTACTGAAGACTCATTCAGTAAAAGGTGATAATGATTCTAATATGAGGAAGCTTCAGTCTGCTCTCAGTTGAGACAACCTGAATTAATGTGCTTCCTTGCTAGTGATTGAGGCTAAATTTGTGTTCACAGGAATCAGTCATTCCTCAGGGGTTTTTCTCAAGTCTATTTCTCAGAAAAAGATGAAGTTGTCTCAGTATATAGAGTAAAATATTAACTTGAACTATTTTCCAGATAATGAAAATAGATTCTTTTGATATAATTTGTAACAAGAGTTGTTTCTGGATGGATGGAATTTGGGATTGAAGCTTCATTTTGTTCTTCTTTTTCATAGCCACTTGAGTGAACACACACATTTCTCTATAATAATGAATATATACCTCCCTTGTGAAAAGAAATGGTAACTCTCTTTAAAAAATTAATGAGGAATTATCTCATTATACAAAATTAATTGATAAAAAGGCTTTTATGAATGAGTGCTATTGTGATGTGTTGTGCATAGTCTTGTCAATGTTTACTGAAACAGAAGTTCATTGATGTTAAGAAGCAGTTACTTCATTACTACCAAGTGTCAGGCACTGATCTCATGGAACTCACATTCTAGTTAGAGATAATAGACAAAACACAACCATGTAACATCAAGTAATGACAACTATTGTAAAAAAAAAATAACTAAGAAAACATCATATGGGGATGAAGAGTGAGAAAAATGGTGCTGTCTTATATAAACTGGACAGGGAGCAGCACTCAGATAAGGGACATTTTAGCAGCAATGACTGAAATGGTTGAGCCTAAAAATCTCCCAAAAGAACTTCACAAGCAAGAGAAGGGCAAGTGGAAGCCTTAACTGGTACCATGCTTGGCCTTTTCAATATCCAGGAGACCACAGTAGATAGTATGGACTTTAAGAAGGAAGTACAGGAAAAAGTCAGACAGGTTATCAAGAGGCCATAGTGTGTGGAGGCTTCATAACCATCATGCTGTGAATGAGAAGAAAAGTTGTTGAAGATTTTTGACAGAAATGATATGTTCCATTCTCTTTTAATTAGATTGTGCTAGCCACTGTGTGGACAGTAAACACTAGCAGGCCCAGAGTGGAAGCCAGGAAGCCAGTATGGAGCTAGTGAACAGGAGAGGGAAAGGATAAAGACTCTTACTTTCTGGGTTTATGGCTGAGTACTTCTTGGGTATGTAGAACTCTTCAGCTCTCCTTAGGAGATTTTTTCTGTGACATACATGAGAGTCTCATTTGATAATACCCAAAGCAACTATGAACAAAGATACCAGCTCTGACTCGAAATTATTTCCGTCTTATTGTCTGTGATGAAAAAAAGCATTACTATAATGACAAAAATTAATCTTTCGATTTTATTTCCATCATTTAGTGTATAATTTTGTTCTATTGAAGAAATGTTTGGGGAGTAAAAGTATTAGCATTTAAATGATTTATATTAGACTCTATTATATCTATTTAGTATCAAGATTGAATTTTATTCTTATGATGTAGGGAAAAATAGAACAAAGGATCTTAGATGAGGCACACGGAATTGTTGAATCTTTTCTCTGCAGGGGCAGAGTTTCCTGTATGACAGGGTCAAGTGTATCCAGGAAACCAATGCAGAAAGAAGGCCTTAACCTCCAAAAAATTTATATTTAATTTTGAGTCTCTCACAGCAGCATTAAAAAAGAGAAATGAAAACAAAGGGTGGAAAAGGGAAGATTAGATAGCAGAGCAGGTTGTTTACTTTCCTTTGCCTCTTGGATTTTCATTCTTTTCTTTTATCTCTGCAGCCTTGAGGATTTATTGGCACCCATTTCATTTGTCTTTCTCTGGGTTTAAAATTGAGGTGATGAGAAGGAATATTACCTGTGTGCCTCAGAACATCTATGAGTGACATGTGATAGTTGCCTGGGAAACTAGAGATGAAATTCTACAGGTCTTCGAAATGCTTTACATTTGAGAATAAAGCTCAGTTGAAGTTTAAGCAGCATAGTGACCGTGAGTATTGATCCCACATGTTATCTGTTATGGTATTTGAGCTTCAGATAACAGAAAATTCCCAACCCAGAGTGGCTTAAACAATAAAGAAATGCATCATCCAATATAACTGGAAGACCAGAAGGTGGACCCCTGGTGTGTAGTAATGAGAGACACAATGTAATCAGGGATCCAGGTCTTTTCTCATCTGCTGTCTTCAGGATCAGCTACTCCTAAGGCTGGTTATTCTGGTTTCAGGAAGGCTGTTGGTGGCCATCAGAGGAACATTAATTCTCATCTACTTCTAGCAGGAAAGGAAAAAGGATCATTTTCCCCTTAGCACAGAAAATATTCCTTCTTTTTAATCTGATTGAGAAAAACTTAATTCATATTTTTCCACCTCCAGACTAGGGAATGCCAGCAGCTAAGTGACTTAAACTAATCAAAATCTCTCTTGAGGACTGATGTGTTGTGAATGTGAATCTCTAGACTAAAGGAGCTTCTATCAGGAAGAAGAAAGGGAGAAGTGGGTATTAGGTGTCATCTATATCACTCAAGGAAAAGGCAATCATTAACAGCGGACTCTGCACTGGAAAAATAGAAACATCATCAAGTTTCATTATTCTGCTTCTTGTCATCAAATATGGGACATGTATATCCTTCAGTAAGAAATAAAGTAGGGAAGAAGGAGAAGCAGCAGTTCTGGTGAATCCAATTTTTGTTCTTTTCAAATTATTTTGAAGCTTCCCGTCAAAGCACTTTGAAATAATAATTTTAAAACGTAAATGATTCCAAGGCTATCATTGAGCATCCAGGAGTTAAAAATCAATGGATACTTGTTTTGTTATATAACAATAGTTTGCCCATTACAGTTTTTTTAATCCTAAATTCCATATTTAAGAGACTTATAAATTATTTCCAGCATCTACATTAAGCATATCTATAAATATAAATATTATGAAGCTATTGGATAAGTCTCTGAACATTTTCCTTTTCTTTCTGGAATAATACATTTTTTCCTTGTTAAAAGCAATTTTCGGACCAAGACAGAACAGATCTATGTGATAAAATGCTTTATTGGAAGAATTGCTATAATGGAATAATTTTTTAGTTTTCTATTAGTGTACCATTAAATTAGTGGATTTAAACACTGAAAAATTATCATATTACAGTGTCTGTAGGTCAGAAGTCTGATTATGGTGCATCTAGGTTTACAGTTCGTGTTTCACAAGGCTGCAATTGTAGCTGTGACCAAAGGTCAGTCACATTGTCACAATGACCTGAGAATCAGTGTCCCCTTCTAAGGTCATTAAGGTTGTTGACAGAATTCATTTCCTTGTAGTTTTAGGACTGTTCCCATTTTCTTACTAAATGTACACTAAGGATCACTCTTGGCTCCTGCAAGCCACCCCTAGTTGCCTATTAGTAATTGCTTTCTCCCTGGACAGCAGCAGCAGTCATTTCTGATTTTCATTCTCTGATTTCCTGTATCTCTGACCTCTAAACATAGACCTAAGGTCTCATATGATTAGCTCAGACCCATTGAATAGTCTCCCTATCTTAAAGTCAGTTAATTTGAGACTATAATTTGGTATGCAAAATCCCTTCATAATATCACCTAGAATAACTGACATCGGGGAACTTCCAACACATGTGGGCTAAGTTTACAATGAACATGTTGCATATTTCAAAGCAAGATACAAAATTGGCTCAGATCATGTGTGTTAGAAGCTCAGTACCTCAAGAGAAATATACATTTCTCTCTTTCTCTCTCTCTCTCTCTCTCTCTCTCTCTCTCTCTCTCTCTCTCTCTCTCTCTCTCTTTCTCTCTCTCTCTCTCCTGCTTTCCTCTCCTATCTATGCAGCTGAAGACAAATGAGTTTTCTCCTCTACAAAATAAAATAACAATGATGACAACAAATATAGAAATACTTTCTTAGGCTGGAAGGGCAGAATAAGAAGAAAGGAAGAAAGAATAGTATAATAAAAGATAAAACAGTATGCCTAAAGAAAATGAGGAAGGATGTGATTGAGAAGTTATGGGTAAAACAAACAAAAAACCAAAAGCAAGCAACCATAAGAGGGAAGAGAGTTTGGAGAGAGTTACAAGAATAAGCAGCATTATACAAGAAGGGCAAGATGGTAAAAGCAAAGCAGAGAAGACAAAACTAAAAGGAACAATAATGATGGCACCTGTGGCTATAGATTTGCAGTTGTTTTCAGCATGCCACTCTGCTTCTTTTTTTCTAAATGATTTTGTGTGGTGAAGAAAGGCTGATGGCAGCATGTACTTATCTTGTTAGCAGTATTTCTCAACACTCTGTTATGGTCTGGCTTCTGCATTGAGGATCTAGGCAAAGCAGATATTGCACTTAATAAAAACAGGTGAAGGCCAAAAACATAGCTACAAATAAAAGAAATTAAAAATAGCCCAAGGTTTTCTTAGAGCCTCCTTGCAACCAGGTATTTGGACCAGAAAGTAGAAGTGTATGTAGCCCAGTGTGGTTTTTCTCTCCTTTATCTTTTTCAACATACTAGCAAGAATGAACATAATTTAAAGGCAACTTTATAAACTCACTCCCTAGAGCACTATAGAATAAAGAAATATTGCATAGGAGTACCAACCAGTTCTTAGTTACTAAATCTGAAGTGAACAAATAAAGTCAACGACAGAGGGTTAGCTACACTGAGATATTTTATAGTTGTGTGTGTCTGTGTGTGTGTGTGTGTGTAAAATATACTTGTATTACATATGTGTAAAATCAAGTCCAGATGTGTTCCAAATGGCTATTCTTTAAGCAATACATCTGCATCTCTTCTAAAATAACTTATGAAGTCTTGCAGGTGCATTTTCTCTTTAAGAAGACAGAGCATATAATACCATAAATACAAGAGACTAAGTTTTGGCTTCAATTTCTTTGATGTTCATGAGCCTTTAGGTTTTTAGCTCCATAAAAGAAGGGCCTAGGCAGAGATTGAAAGTTCCTATGACACCAGCTGTCAGAAGCAGACAAAGTGAGGATAGATACCCAGCTGCTGCTAATGTCTTCTATAAAGATTAACTTTCCTCTTCAGTGAGACACTGTTGACCATGAGATGCTGCTGTTGACTCATTTTCATTTCTTGTGGGAATTTCTGAGAGTGCTGCAAAGAAACAAAAAGAAATGAGATGAAACATCTTTCTCTCTCTGCCAAGAAGCTTTAGGATATAGCAAAGGGATGATTCAGAATCCAACTTTATTATGAGTCTGATGCCCATTATAATTAGATGACTATCTTTTTGTCTTCTGTCAGACATTTCTCATAAAAAGGAAGGGGAGAGGCTCTGACAATAATGACAGTGGTTTGCAGGACAATTGATAACAGCTGCCAAACAGAAAAAAATATCAAGATCATTAATCTATTCCAAGATGAGTATTAATTCCAGCAAAAGGCAGTTTCCAACATTGACCCCCTCAGGTTGGGCATCTGTTTTCCCCTGAGTTCTAGATCTGACTACCTGCATGTGAATCAGTATTTGTGGATTATCAGGCATCATTTCTCTCATCAATTCCAAGAAATAAAAAAGAATTTGTGCGTGCTCCATTTCACATAGTGTTGTTCAGATCAATCTCCTGCACCCTAACTAAACTATTATAAAGTAGTGACACTTTATGACTTCAGGCATACATACAATGTTCAAGAAAGCCTCCAATTTCTCAAATAATTTCTAATAATTTACTAGCACTATAGGCACTCAGTAGTCCTATGATTATTTGGTTCAGGAAATTGTACTGTATCATTTTGAAAATTATGACTATAAATAAACAGAAGGCAATCTTGTCAAGTTGATGTATTTCTTCTGTTACCTGAGCTTTGTCTTGGTTGGATCTCAACTCTAATGAAGACTGGCATGGTTGATTGTAGTTGAAAAGGTCACAGTCGTACCAAAGTCTATATAAATATCTTTGTCTCAGTATGTCTCTATCATGCAGCTGCTGCTGAATTTTCCTGAGAGAATAATCTAGGAGGGCTAGGATCAATGTACCAGTTTATGGACAGCTGTTCTTAATATGTATCTCTGTTAGGGAAAATAAAATGATTTAATGAATAATAGAATTCTCTAATGTATGAGGAGCATCAAAGTGGTATATTTATGAATTGTTTACAAATGTTATTTTAGGGGCTGGGGATGTGGCTCAAGCGGTAGTGCGCTCGCCTGGCATGCGTGCAGCCCGAGTTCGATCCTCAGCACCACATACCAACAAAGATGTTGTGTCCGCCGAGAACTAGAAAATAAATATTTAAAAAAATTCTCTCTCTCTCTCTCTCTCTCTCTCTCTCTCTCTCTCTCTCTCTCTCTCTCTCTCCTCTCTCACTCTCTCTTTAAAAAAAGTTATTTTAATTCAGAATAAGACTTAATTTAAAAATAAAATAATAATAATACTATCACTATGTGCCCTTATTCTAAACTTTGTGATTGTGAATTACTTGATCGTGTTTCCAGAATATTCTGTATAAAGAAAGAGTATACAGGTGAAAATTTTTGTTTGTTGCTTTTCTTCATTTGACAAGCCAAGCTGGTACATCCATATTAATGAATTAAACTGATTCTTTCATTATATCTGGAATGCAAAAGTAAATAAATAATTTATTAATTGTGTTCTTTTATTCAAGCTTCTAGAGTAATTGTCATGATACCTAAGTAATCAGACTCAATCTAAATAAATTAATTCAATAAAATATGAGCCTAAATTATACCTAAATGGAATAATTTCATTAACACTGTCAGTAATGCGTGGAAAATCTTCCAGGCATTTTAAAGAGCATCAGTAGGTTAAATGTGATCAATAAAATATGAGTAACAGTAAAATTCAGTAAATTAAGCAAACTATGTTACTGGTTGGAAGAGGGGTGATGATATTGCTCCTTAATTTACTGAGAAACTTAAGGTTTCCTACATGAAAATACTCATCTTCCATCTTCTTTTAAAAAACCATCCCATTTCTCTGGCTCATTTCCATTACACAGTCTCTGAGAAAGAATCATTTTTTTTTCTAATTAAGTTTACTCATTTGCTTATGATCTAATCCCAATCAATGTTCTGTCTTGTCTAGGTTTTGGTTTGTCAAATAAGTTCTTTAGAATTGTACATACTTACCTTCCTTCCTTCTTTCACTCCTTTCTTTCTTTTTTCTTCCAACTATTTCCTTCCATTCAGCCTGAAAATATGGTTAAGGGTGGACCACAATCAACCTCCCCCGCCCCCATGAAAAGCAAATAACTTTCTCCAAATGTTATTATGTTCAAACTACTTGCTGTTGTGTCACTTTTTATAATTATCTTTCAGAAACCTTAGAAAATATTTATATCCCTGGGGCCTTTCCTTCCACAGAGCTGACTTATTTTATATAATCAGAATTTTTCTCTCCAAGATCATCAAATAACTTTTAATTGGCCCATTAATTTTCTCTTCAATACTGATATCAATGCCCAAGATCTTTTCTTGAAATATTTTCTTTCCAGTGCCCATTATTTGCTTCCTATCTCTGAATTCACTCTTTTTTCTCTTTTATTTTCTCTTTCTATGCTCTTTTGCTAACTCTGAATGTCCTGCCTCAACCTACCAGCTAAATTCTGGAAGATATGGAACCCTAACCTTATTTTGTTTCACTGTATTCCATCCTTGTTTTCCTGCTGACTGGATTAATTTCTTTAATCACAAATTAATTCCCTATTGAATTAGGTCCCTAGACACTTTACTTCTGGTCTAATTTATTCTTGAGTTGCTCTTCTTCCTTTTAAGATATGATTAAGCTGCTGATTTTACAATTTCAAAAATCTAAAATGCAAATGGATTGAAAATATCTAAATTTAAAATTTTTTATCTTCATAAGCATTTTTAACCCTTGATCAACATTTCCAGGTCATCAACTTGAAACCTTGTTATAAAATTTGCTGCTTCTTTCCTCTAGCCTTATAAATTGCATTACTCCATGTCTTGATCTCTGATTAATACTTCCCAGTTGTTACATTTATCTCTCCATTTCTTTCCCAGACTATAGTGAACATATGAGTTTGGATTTGGTTATTTCCTACTAAATTGCCTTATTAGAAATGACAAGTTTCTTATGGGGTTCATTTATCCAATCTTCTCTGTACAAGACAGGTGCATATGAATAACCTCTGCTTACTTGCCTGTTTTACCTCTAAATCCCATGAGAAATAGTGCCTTCCTCTTCTGCCAAGAGACTTCACATATCATGATCTCTAACCCAACTAAACAAAATTCTTATCTTTTCAATTATTTCATTATCATCAAAGTCATCAATATCATGTCACAAATCACAACTTTGTTGCTATAACTTTTATCTGCTTTATAAATATGTGCTCACTTAATTGTCAACAGCCCCAAAACATAAACACTTGTATTTTTTCTTGGTAGATGATGAAACTGACACACAGAAAGTCAAGTGTTCAAGGCCACTTTGGGAATCGTGGCTTTCTTAGTGGGGACTGTCATTGATGATGTCTTAGCTCCTGGGTTCCGATCGGCATGTGTGCACTAACATCACAACTCCCACAGAGACCCCAGCCAATGATAGAATGCAGCAGGGGTGCCAGATGCCAATGTCTCGGCTTGGCACAAGATCACGAGCCACCACACAGCTTTGTAGATTCAAACAGCAATTCTTTATTCCCGATCTCACACCAGCCTCCACACACGCTCAGGGAAATCTCGTTCTGCCGTCTCCGGCACAATTCACCTACTCCATGAGGCTATCTCCAAATCCCATTTGAATCTCACGAGAACTCAACAGGAACAACAGCAGGAACACCCTAATCCCAGCAATAATCTTCAACCTCCAACTTCCCTAAAACCCATTGTCTTAAACTGGCAACGCCTTAAACTCAAGGAACCGGTTACTTCCTCAAACCTGATCAGCTCTAAACCCGGATCCGCCTTGGTCCTTGAGCAAGGTCACCTTATTAAAGCATGCATGCAATGTCCCATCGAATGTCCTCTAAGCAGCATGGGGTACGCTGGCAAGGAAATTTTGATGCCTCATTCCTACTTGGTAATGGCCCTCAGCACAGGGGAACTAATAAAGAACCATTCCTGGGTGACACAGGACTCCCCTAATGAATAACCTGGTTCAAAGACTTCTTGTCAAGCTATGAAAACTTTCTTGATCTATACTCTGCCTAAGACACTCTTTCCTTCTGTGTCTTTCTATTTTGTTGGGGTAAGATTTATTTATTTATTTATTATTGTTAGTTGTTCAAAACATTACAAAGCTCTTGACATATCATATTTCATACATTTGATTCAAGTGGATTATGATCTCCCATTTTTACCCCAAATACAGATTGCAGATTCACATTGGTTACACATCCACGTTTTTACATACTGTCATACTAGTGTCTGCTGTATTCTGCTGCCCTTCCTAGCCCCTTCCTATCCTCCCTGCTCTCCCCTCACCTCCCCTCCCCTCCCCTCTCTCTGCCCCTTCTATCATAACTCATTTCTCTCTCTTGTTTTTCCCCCTTTCCCCTCACTTCCTTTTATATGTAATTATGTTATAACAATGAGGGTCTCCTTCCATTTCCATGCAATTTTCCTTCTCTCTCCCTTTCCCTCCCACCTCTCATCCCTGTTTAATGGTAATCTTCTTCTCATGCTCTTCCTCCCTGCCCTGTTCTTAGTTGCCCTCCTTATATCAAAGAAGACATTTGGCATTTGTTTTTTAGGGATTGGCTGGCTTCACTTAGCATAATCTGCTCTAATGCCATCCATTTCCCTGAAAATGCCATGATCTTGTCATTTTTTTAGTGCTGCGTAATACTCCATTGTGTATAAATGCCACATTTTTTTAATCCATTCATCTATTGAAGGGCATCTAGGTCGGTTCCACAGTCTAGCTATTGTGAATTGTGCTTCTATAAACATGGTGTAAGGGTCTGGCGAAACATCGGAGGGAGAGACCACCCAAGAGACTGACTCCATGCAATTGGCAAAAGGGGATATTTATTGGGGATCCATTCCAGCGCACTGGGATTCTGTGCTCACTCAAGAAGGGAGAGCATCCCAGAGCCCAGAGCAAAGGTCAAGCAGAGCTTAAGTACACTTTTTGGAGAGGGCGGTGGGCTTTGCATACATCAGAACAAATCATCATGAGGTGCGGGAAAATTGAACAACAACTCTGAGACGTGATTGGCACATTCGGGCGGGGGTGATTGGTCATTCCTAAGCGGGTTACACATTCAAACTGATTGGTTCAGGCCCTATGACAAACTGCACAGGGCCCTAGGCTAAATGGCCAGTAGGGCCTTGTTTTAACTATCTCAGGAATTTCAGGTTCTGGGTGTAACAGAGGAACTTAATAATACCTAATCTTTTACATTCAAGCTTTCCAGCTTAGAAACTTTACCCTTTCAATGGTTGTAGCAGTATCCCTATAGTACGCTCTTTTAAGGTCTTTAGGGAATAGTCCAAGAAGGGCAATAGCTGGGTCAAATGGTGGTTCCATTCCCAGCTTTCCCAGGAATATCCATACTGCTTTCCAAATTGGCCGCACCAATTTGCAGTCCCACCAACAATGTACAAGTGTACCCTTTTCCCCACATTCTCACCAGCACTTGTTGTTGTTTGACTTCATAATGGCTGCCCATCTTACTGGAGTGAGATGGTATCTTAGGGTGGTTTTGATTTGCATTTCTTTGATTGCTAGAGCTGGTGAGCACTTTTTCCTGTACTTGTTGATTGATTGTATGTCCTCCTCTGAGAAGTGTCTGTTCAGGTCCTTGGCCCATTTGTTGATTGGGTTATTTGTTATCTTATTGTTTAATTTTTGAGTTCTTTGTATACTCTGGATATTAGGGCTCTATCTGAAGTGTGAGGAGTAAAAATTTGTTCCCAGGATGTAGGCTCCCTATTTACCTCTCTTATTGTTTCTCTTGCTGAGAAAAAACTTTTTAGTTTGAGTAGGTCCCAAACTACTTTTGTTGATTCTTGCTTTTAATTCTTGTGCTATGAAATTCATCTGGAAAAACAAAAGATCCAGAATACCAAAAGCAATTCTAAGCAGTAAGAGTGAAACAGGCGGTATAGCGATACCAGATTTCAAACTATACTACAGAGCAATAGTAACAAAAACAGCATAGAACTGGTACCAAAACAGGCGGGCGGACCTATGGTACAGAATAGAGGACACAGAGACCAATCTACAAAACTACAACTATCTTATATTTGACAAAGTTGCTAAAAGCATGCAATGGAGAAAGGATAGCATCTTCAACAAATGGTGCTGGGAAAACTGGAAATCCATATGCAACAAAATGAATCTGAATCCCTTTCTCTCGCCATGCACAAAAGTTAACTCAAAATCTTCAATCTAATGTATGAAATATGATATTTCAAGAGCTTTGTAATGTTGTGAACAAGCAATAAAAAAATTAAAAAAAGGAGCTTGATATCAAAACAGAGACTCTGCATCTGATAGAAGAAAAAGTTGGCTCTAATCTACATATTGGGGGTCCGGCTCCAAATTCCTATTGGGGTAAGATTTAGATCATGGTCAGAAAACTTTCCCAACAGGCTCCTCTAACTTTCTCTCATAACATATTCTGCAAACAACCTCTTGAACTTCTAATTTTATATTGATCTGTGCTTCTCAGAGAACCAGGACTACTATAGTCACACCACTAGAGGCTGGGTTAAAATTCACACTAGAAAAATCTATATCCAAATGCAATGTACTCACTTCATTACTAAGATAAATCTTCTATCCATACTCCCAACCACTTCAGCCAGCTCTAGTCCAAAGTAGGGTCACTGTTCATTTCCACTCTGTCATTTTCCATTTGAAATGCCTTCTAATCTCCCTTTCAACATGAGAGTCACTCTTCCATATCAAATTCTGCCTATTCTTTGGGATCTTTTAAAATACCATTGATGGGGCTGGGGTTGTGGCTCAGTGGCAGAGCACTTGCCTAACATGTGTGAGGCACTGAGTTAGATCCTCAGCACCACACATAAATAAATCAAAAATAAAGGTACACCAACATCTAAAAAATATTTTAAAAATAAAATGCCATTGACACAACTAGAGTTTTCTCTTCTTCGAATCTCTACTTTTGCTTCTTTTCTTAATTAAACAAAGATTTTCCCCATTTGTGTAAAATGGTACCAAACATGTAATTCACCTACATTCTGGTATACTGTGTGACCATGATAATGGAATATTTCCATGGTTCCCTGTATCCAATCATGGTAAGCAGAGGTAAAGAGAAATAATATCCAAGCTAGTAAAATAGTCTTCACAGTGTTGCGGTTCTATCAAAATTGAAAATATATAAATATGTGTATACTTTAGCATTATGTCAAGATCATGGCCTATGTTCATTGGGACTTCTATAACATCAATGAAATGAATTTTCAGACAGTACTGGTAAGGTACAGAATTTTTAGAGTGATTCTTCTTGGAATCTCTTTCTTTTTCTCCCTCCATTGTTCTCTTCTTTTTCTGTCTGTATGTTTCGTTCTGAATGGAGAAGAGATAGAGTATAAATTGACTTTTTCTTATAGTTAAATATAGATCAACATCTAAAAGTAATTTAAAATGAAGGCATTGATCATTTTATAGCTGCTAAAATCAAAAAAAAAGGAAAAAGAATGATGACTAGACTTTATGTCTTTTGATATAACATATGGCCTATGAAGTAATCTTGTCAAAAAATAAATTGAAAGAGAAACTTAATTTCGAGTGAACCCTTAGATCCAAACATTAGTTTAGTGGAAATAAAGATGACTGATGAACATGTCAAATGAACCTACAGAGATGTAATCAGCAGTTAACTCTTCTTTTCCCCCAATATCTAAATTATAGTGAGAAAGCAAAATTAAAGGAGATCCTTATAGATTAAAAGACTCAAAAACCGTCTCAACCAATTGAAGTATGTAGGTTTATTTTAATCCTGATTCAAATAAATCATCAAGAAAAACACATATATGAGACTATTTTAACTTTGAACATTAGCTAAATACATATCCAATGATGTTAAGGGGCTATTGCAAAATTTTAAGTAATCCCTGGCATTGAGGCTATGTTTTTTTTTATTTTGCAAAAAGATATACTCAGAAATGCATAACAAGATATTTTTTGATGATAGACTCTGGTTATCTTATAGTTTATAGTGTTTTTCTGTTCTGTTTGCATGAATATCTGATAATAAACTGGTGTGCAATTAATACAAAGGAAAAAAATGGAGTCTGAGTGAATAAATCACAAAGACCAACTAGCACTTTTGATGACCCCCTCAAACTGGATGTATAACCCTCAAATTGGCCTGTGTCACTGCAGAGATGAGGCCTTGAAGCATAGTCATAAGCACTCAATCCACAGGTGCCTGTCTGATCAGACATAATGCAGTATTATTACCAGAAAATGGTTGTTAGAAAAGTTAGAAGATTCAGGGCACAGCTGTATTTGTTTGTTGTATCACTATATCATATTCCTATTATGAAAAAAATTACTGTCATAAAAGTTTTTAATGATGAAAGAGTTAAAATAAAGATACTATGTGATTTCCAAAATAGTCTCATGAAGAATGATGTATGTTCTGAGGAAACAAGTCCCAGATCCAGCAAGGTGTGGAGGCGTGGTTCAGATCATTGCTCAACTCTCTGAAACGCCTTGTGAAGGTGGATTACAGTAGTATCCCCCAACCTGATTGAATCGCTCAAGTGCCAAGTGCTTACCCCAGGGCCTCCTTTCATGGTCATCACTACTCTTCTTGTTAGTATTCCTCATGTGCAGACCATGAATCTGAGGATGAGAGGTGGTGGGATGGCCAGGATGTGCACAGTCCCAGTGAGGTGCAGCCTCAGTCTGCACTGCCTCCCAGGACACTAAGGTTTTCTTTGCTTCTCACGGGGCACCAACTCACAAAGTGCAGAAGCTGTCTTTAGTCTCATGTTTCACTTTCTCTAAACTTCTTCCTAGAAATCAGCCTGTGCTGACTGCTTGCTTTCCTATATTTGCCTTCCTCTATCTTGGGTCTCGTTTTGCCTAACTACATCCAGTAGAAAAACCAGTCTGGCATCCATGGCATCTCCAGCTCTATGCCTACTCACCTTGTCATCATTTGCACAAAAAAAGCCCAAAGGTAGCTTGAGTCATGCCACACTCTCCTGTGCAGGAAGACACCTCTCTTTTCACCCTATTTTCAAGCACCATTGGAGGTAGGATCAGACTGGAGTTGTTATTTTAAATAGGTTGGTCTGAGAAGGACAAAAATTGAACCAAATTGCAAAGAAAATGAAAGAGAAACATGTGCCAAGGAGCTGAGGAAGACTCATGCCAAACAAATAGAACATCAAGTTCAAAGGCCTTTCTATGTGTTCAGGGAACAGCAAGAAGCTGGTGTTGGGCAGAAAAATGAGAAAGAGGAGAAATAGCAGAAAATGAGGTAGGAGCCATGGTCAGGACCTGGATCTAGGAACATCTTGTAAGCGTAGGTCGGGACCTTAGATACCACTGGAAGTCAAGGGGAAGAAAGAGACCAGGGAGTTGTGAGTCAAAGGAAAGCACCCATGATACAACTTAAACTCCTCACTTCATCTCCTCTTCACACAACACACAGAGGAAGAGCAGAGAGGAGTCAGGGACACCAGGTAGGGGTGGGTGGTGTAAGGGCAGAGACATGGGGGCTTGGACCAGAGAGTAGCTGCACAGGTGGAGAGGCGTGTCCAGATTCTGAATCTTACCTAAGGCTGAGCCCACAGTGCACGTTCATACGTTGGATGTGCAGAGTACATTGCTGCAGAATGAAGAGGGTTCCCAGGTTTGTGCCTGGGATATCCACTGAGTATTACTACCTTTGTAATTTTTATAGTCATGCCCTCCCCCAAACATCCAGACTATTCCAGAAGGTTTGATATTGTAAAACAACATACTAAATGCATATATTAAACTTAAATCTATGTGATGAATATGATTTTTTTTCTTATTCGTCTCTAAGAACTTTTGGCACATAAAGAATATTAGCCCTTTTTAAATATGCGTTTGCACATATCTATTCTCCATGTATCATTTTCCTTTGAAATTTATATCTTGTGTCATAATAATTTTTGAAGTTTTGTATAATGAAATCTGTTGATTTTCCTTTTGTTACTTCTGGGATTCTTTAAAGGTTTGAGAGAAAAACATAGTAAATGATACATACCAGAATCTTTGTTTTAGAAGTAGTCCTTTAAGCTTTTTTTTTTTTCCCTCCTATTGTATGGCTAGTGTTCTGTGTTGGTTTTATGTTTCTTCAGGGTCAACTTGGTGATCTACATGTATAAGGAAGTCATTCACTTATGTAGCATTTTTAGGATTATTAATATCAAGTTGTCCATAACATTACTTTTGCTCTTTAAATTGCCTCTTTTTCTATGACCTATCCTCTTGTTTATATCTAATATTTGCATTTATGCCATCTCTGTGAATTATAGCTTGGTCTATCTGATTATATTAAAAGAACTGAAATATTTTTAGCAAATGATATATGTTCAACTTTACCATAAGGATTAACCTGAGCACATCAGGTCACCTGTGAAAACAACCGAAGTGGCCCAATACTTTAAAAAGGCCAGGATTTCACTGAGCAAGTTTTTTTCTGTTTGCTTCTTGTGTTTCAGAGTCAGGACAGACCATTTTGTTATAATATCAGTATAATATCAGATGCACAGGGAAAACTTGCCCATCACTGCACCTCTAGAGGAGCACAATTCCTAAAATACAGTAGGTACTCAATTAATATTTCATATACAAATGAATACATAAACATGGATTTTTACCTTATATTTTATCCATTACATTTAAAATAAGCATATTTCTGAGTGAACCATTAACTAAATGTCTTAGTTTATTTCATCGATTCTATATGAATGACCGTTAGCATCTGTGTCAGGGGTGCATTTTTAGATTGCCTCTCTGTACTCTGGGGTTGCAGTCTGTGAGGAGATACAGCATTATACGGTATCAAGGAAAGAGAACAGTTGAAATTTCAACTCAAGAGCATCTTCACCACACAAAACTCTGCTCTTACCCAAGGGTGACAAGCTTTCTTAATTCCCATGCCTTTGTCCTGCTGTTCCTTATGCCCTGAAAATAGCTATTTTCTTTTTTATTTGGCTAGACCTTACTTTTCCTTGAAGACTTAGCTCAGATTTATCTCTCCAAGTAGCCTTCCTTAGGCCTCCTTAGCTCAGGGAAGATAATGCCCCTTCCCTTTGCTAAAGTAATCCTGGTGTGTCTCTGACAGGGAGCTTATCACGCTGCAACATAATTCTCTGTTCAAGAGTTGTTTCCCTAGCCCAGTGACATGGTTTGAATATAGATCGTCCCCACCAAAACTCATGTTGAGGCTTGGTCCCCAAGGGAACACTGTTGAGAGATGGTGGGGGCCTTTAAGAGGTGTTTGGGGTTTTGAGGGATTTCCCACCTCATAAATGGATTAATATTTGGTTTGTGAGGATAGATCAACAATTAAGAGAGTTGGCCACTTTCTCTTTCTCCTCTTTCAGTCATGAATTGAAGCTGTATGCAGTTCTCAGCAGAAGCCCAGCAGAAGCCCAGCAGAAGCCCATGCTCTTGGACTTTCAGACCCATGAAACGAAATAAAACTTTCCTTTAAAAGTTACCCAGTCTCTGGTATTATATTATAGACACAGAAAATGAACTTAGACACCCTAGTCATAGTTCCTGTTACATCTCCTTACAACACACACACACACACACACACACACACACACACACTCTCTCTCTCTCTCTCTCTCTCTCTCTCTCTCTCTCTCTCTCTCTCTCTCTCTCTCTCTATCCCTCTCTCTCTCTCTCTTAATAATTTAAAAATAGGGACAATATGTTATACCTCATTGCCAAAAAAATCCTGCCTGGTATACATCTAGTGATCAGCAAATCTTTAAGTTTGTTTACATGGCTTCAAATTAAATACTTGTATGAACTGCCATGAAACTTTTGTTTCCTATTAAAGTGGAAAACTTGTCTTTGTCACGAGATAAAATGAACATAGACTTCAGAATGATTTGAATCCTACTGGTAATAAAAGAAGAATCACTTTCACAACCATTTTGACACCATAATTACCTGGTATGATTTAAGGAACATCAAACGGTTCCTGCTTTCCTACCTGGAATAACATTCTGGCTGTGACACAATGCCTGAAATAACTGTAATTATTCACTCCTATGGTTTAGGCAATAAGTGTTGCCATTACAAAAAAAAAATTAACTTTTAGAGAAAGTCTCTTAAGTGATTTTGCAAGAAGTGTGGCATTTAAGGAATGGATACAGGCCAGATACATTTGGGGAGAGGGAATGAACTCCACATGATAAGAGAATGATACATTGGTAACCAAAGAGAATTGTGAGGACACATCATGAATAAGTTATTCCTAAAGTGTTGCAGGTACTAAAAGTAAATTTACCAATCTGCCTGAGCACCACCCTTAACTAGGAGTCAAATAACTATACTACTGACTTGACAATGAGTCACTGTAAAATTTCCCTAAATGCAATTACCTATCTACCACTTTCCTAAATTTGCCACATCTAGCTATCACTTATATTATTATTTAATAATTATATTTAAGTTAATTCACTTTTTAAAATTAAATGTTTTATTATTACTCAGTCTCAAAATTCATATCAATAAAATCATGGTTAAATGTGCTGTATTTTTCTAACATGCATTAGGATAATAACATAACTACTAAAATAATTGATTTCATATGGATATCCCAAATTGGGAAACACTTGTTTAGCACTTCAGAAATTATCTTCTGAAATTAGATTGACCAGGGTTCAATTGCTGAATATAAAATCTATTTGCAATATGTCCTTGGACAAACTATTTAAATTATCTCAGCTTCAATTACTTATCAGTAAAATAGGGTCAATAAAAGTGCCTGTGTTTTAGAGTTCTTCAGACTCAATACAAAGTTGCCTCTAAAGAATTTAGCTCAAGATCTCAAGATTGCACCATTTTGAGAATACAATAGAGGTTTAACACTTATTTATAATTTTATTCTCAATAATGATATCTCAAATGTCACACAGCCTTATTCTCAAAGAACTCAAAATATATTGACATCACCTGATTTATACTAGAGAATTTGGAGCTATAGATGGTGTTTTCTCAGTTTTATTAAGCTGCAGTTTTACTGAAAGAGAAAGGAGCTTACCTATGGATTCTTAATATCTCATGATTAGAAAGATCCTCTGTTTAGTTTTTTGTGGAATTATGATTGATTTGAGCCATTGTATAACTGATTGAAGGAGCTGTTGATTTTAAATGGGTTAAATAAACTATCCAAAGGAACAAAATAGACCCTTAGAATGATAGCATACATTTAGAAAAACTATAAAATTAAACCTTACTTTCATAGAGGTTATTAAGCATATAGATATGTAAAAACAGATGCATGTGCAGTCTACATATAAGTAAGGGAGAAAAGGACTTGAGGAGAAGGAGAGAGAGCTCTTATTCTAGAATGCTCCAATCGGTTAAAAGGGATATAACTCATTTAAGCAATATGTACAGAATTCTTTTAGCACCAAGAAGGAAATTTACAAAATGCAGCAAAATGTGTAGGAGGACAGGGAAGGAAAGAATGAAACTGTCTACCATAATGAATTTTTTTTTCTAAAATAAAAGATTTCACTTTGAAATTTAAACCTTTAAATCTGTTACCTGTATGAGTTTCTGTTATCATCACTATTACAAAAGAAACATTCCAGAGCATGATTAGAGTTGAACAAATCAGAATTACTAGTCTAAACCTTAAAAATCTCTAGTCATAATATTTTAATACTGAACCCAAATTTTAAATTTCCCGAGTGTGTTGAGTCTTGCCCGTTGCGTTTGCAGTCTCAGCAAGTAATATCTACCGCCCTGGTGCTGCCACCTCACAGCCTCACTTAGCATTTCAATTTTGAAACTTGTGGCTTGTGCTTCTTTTCACCTATGCATAAAATGAGCTGGTCTGCCATTGTAACTGTTTATCCCTCAGGGTACTTTTGTTCCTCAGTAAATATTATTTAAAGATGAGAATGATAGTGTTCAAATGTCTACCTTGAGACTACATAGATTGGCTATTTGAATAACTGTGACAGCTGATTTTCTATATTCTCTTTGAGGCCAAAGGAAAATTAAGTTCACCCATCTTTTCCTTTAACTCACCTCTTCCTTCCTACAGTATCTCTATTGTCTGTTTTCATCTCTGCCCCTTCTCACCTGGTTCTGTTCTGAATGCTTTTGTTTGCATATTTTTCCAAACTGAATTCTTCACTGCTACAGGAAAAAAAAAATCTTTTTACATTACCAAAGTTTTTCAAAGAATGTTTTTTTTTTGCAATTTTATAAAATATAAGCATCATGAAATTTATGGGGACAATCTAATACAGGAAACTGGATGGGACGAGTTAAAGAACAAATAAAATATTTGTTTATTTCAGTTCTTCAATATAAAAATTCAGAGTTTAAACAATGACTTTTGTTTATTGTAAAGATATAATTTCTATCTTTTAAATTCCATCCAGGTTTTTGGCATGCAGCAATAAGCAAAAGAAAAAAAAAAAACAAATTCCTGCAGTCATAGAACTTGCTTTCAAGGGAGGATATTCAATATTTCTAGCCCCAGTTAGATTTAGAGGGCTTGAAGCTTGTATAATTACAGAGGATGATGTTTAGAAAATAAAATACAAAATGACAAATGCCACATTGAATATTTAGTTGCATATTTACTTAGAACTAGAAAACCCTTGCAAAGTTGCAAATGCCAAGAGTTGTGCTTAGTGAGTGGGTGTACAGTCTGTATGTTATTGCTGGCACCACCATTTGTGGTGTGAGGAGCATCTGAAACATTTCTACAGCTCTTTAGAGAGCCTCAGAAATGGCTGAGATGAGCTACAAGATCCAAAGTAGGTTTTGATGGTGGTCAGTTCAACCTAGGACACTGTGGACAGCAACAATGGGTATAAACGTGTAACGATGAAAAGGAAGTGGCATGGTACTCTCAGTAAGGCTCCTGTGGACAGAAGACCACAGGAGTTATCTGAATGCATTTTCCTCTCATGTCTAGATGCTGCAAAATAACTTCTTGAGAACTTAGGAAAATCCAACTTTACTGAATATTTGCCCAAATGATATAAAGTGATAAACTCAATATGACCAAGTTTGCCTCATATTGTTCAGGATAGAATCATCTCTCTTTGGAAATGTCTGGACTCATAAAATAATAAAATATAATGTAGGTTTGTTCAACTATTTTGGGACTGTTGGGGTCCCAGAAACATTTTTTATTCTTTTTTAAAAATTTGTTTGTTCTTTTTAGATATACATGACAGTAGAGTGTACTTTAACATATCATACATATATGGAGTTTAACTTCCCTGTCTTGTGGTTGTACATGATATGGAGTTACTCTGGTTGGTCATTCATACATGAACATAGGAAAGTTACATCTGGTTCATTCTACTTTCTTTCCCATTCCCATGCCCCCTACTTTCCCTTCATTCCCCACTATCCATTCCAGTGAAACTACAGTTCTCCCTCCCCTGCCTATTGTGAGTCACTATTCACATATAAGTGAAAACATTCAGCCTTTGGGTTTTGGGGATTGGCATATTTCACTTAACATGATATTCTCCAGCACCATCCATTTAATGGCAAATGCCATAATTTTATTCTTCTTTATGGCTGAGTAATATTCCATTATGTATATGTACCACATTTTCTTTATCCATTCATCTATTGAAGAGCCCCTAGTTTGGTTCCATAGCATAGCTATTGTGAATGGAGATGCTATAAGCTTGATGTAGCTATGTCACTATAGTATGCTGATTTTAAGTCCTTTGGGCATATGCCAAAGAGAAGGATAACTGGGTCAAATGGTGGTTACATTTCAAGTTTTCTGAGGAATATCCATGCTACTTTCCATAGAAGTTGCACCAATTTGCTGTCCCAACATCGATGTATGAGTGAACCTTTTCCCCACATCCTCACCAACATTTATTGTTACTTGTATTCTTGATAATTGTCATTCTGACTAGAGTGAGATGAAATCCCAGTGTGGTTTTAATTTGCATTTATCAAAATTGCTAGAGATCTTGAACACTTTTTCATATATTTATTGACAGACGTATTTCTTCTTCTGTGAAGTGCTTGGTCAATTCCTTTGCCCATTTACTGATTGAGTTATTTGTGTTTTTTTGGTATTAAGTTTTTTGAGTTCTTCATTTATCCTGAAGATTAGTGCTTTATCTGAGGTGCAGGTGACAAAGATTTTTTCCAATTCTGTAGGCTCAATGTTCATGTTCTTGATTGTTTCCTTTGTAGTGAAGAAGCTTTATAGTTTGATACCATCCCCTTTAGTAATTCTTGATTTTACTGCTTGTGCTTGTTGAGGAAGTTGGTTCCTTAGCTAACAGTATGGAGGGTTGAGCCTACATTTTCTTCTAGTGGGCACAGAGTCTCTGATCTAACTTGTAGGTCCTTTATCTACTTTGAGTTGAATTTTGTGCAGGGTGAAAAATAGGGGTTTAATTTCATTCTACTCCATATGGATTTCTAGTTTTCCCCACACCATTTGTTGAAGAGGCTATCTTTTCTCCAATGTATGTTTCTGGTGCCTTTCTCTAGCATTTAATAACTGTATATATGTTGGTTTATCTCTGTGTCTTCTATTCTGGTCCATTGGTCTTCATGTCTGTTTTGGTGCCAACACCATGCTGTTTTTGTATGCTCTATAGTATAATTTAAGGTCTGGTATTATAGTACCTCCTGCTTCACTTTTCTCATTAAGTATGGCTTTGGCTATTCTGGACCTCTTATTTTTCCAAATGAATTTCATTCTTGCTTTTTCTATTTCTATGAAAAACATCATTGGAGTTTGAAATTTAAACAGGACTTTCATTAAATCTGTATAGTGTTTTTGCTAGTATAGTCATTTTGACAATATTAACTCTGCCTATCCAATAACATGAGAGGTCTTTGTGATTTCTAAGGTCTTCTTTGATTTCTTTCTTTAGTATTTTGTAGTTTTCACTGTAGAGGTCTTTCACCTCTTTTATTTTTAATAAATATATTTTATTGCCAAATATAGGATAACATTTGATTTTTTAATCTGACATTTCTTTTTTGGCATTATACATGAGCTCTCTTATTTTATTTTTGCATACAATTCTTAATCACCTTTATATCACAATTATCATATCTCTGTTTGTATATATGGTATGTCGACACCAAATTCACATCTTCATACATGTATTTTGTATAATGATGACCATCTCCTTCCACCATCCATACTATTCCCCTTCTCCCTTCTTTTCCCTCCCACCCCTATTCCCTATCTAGATGTAATTTTCCTCCCATGCTCCTCCTCCCTGCCTACTTTGAGTCACCCCCCTTATATTGGAGAAAACATACGGCATTCTTTTTTTTTTTTTTAGGATTGGCTAACCTCACTTAGCATAATCTTCTCTAATGCCATCCATTTCCCTGCAAATACCATAATCTTATCCTTTTTTCTTTTAGTGCTGAGTAATATCTCATTGTGTATAAATGCCACATTTTTTTATCCATTCATCCACTGAAGGATATCTAGGACTAGGTTGTATCCACAGTTGAGCTATTGTGAATTGTGCTGCTATAAACCTTGATGTGGCTGTGTCCCTGTAGTATGCTGTTTTTAGGTCCTTTGGGTTTAGTCCAAGAATAGGAAAATGCTGGGTCAAATGGTGGTTCCATTCCCAGCTTTCCAAGGAATCTCCATACTGCTTTCCAAATTGGCTGCACCAATTTGCAGTCCCACCAGCAGTGCATCAGTGTACCTTTTTCCCCCACATCCTCGCCAGCACTTGTTGTTGTTTGTCTTCATCATGGCTGCCATTCTTACTGGGGTGAGATGGTATCTTAGAGTAGTTTTGATTTGCATTACTCTGATTGCTAGAGACGGTGAGCATTTTTTCATATATTTGTGATTGATTGTATATCCTCTTCTGAGAAGAGTCAGTTCAGGTCCTTGGCCCAATTATTGATTGAATTATTTGTTTTTTGGTGCTTATTTTGTTTAGCTCCCTATATACCCTAGAGATTAGAGCTCTATCTCATGTGTGAGGGGTAAAAATTGTTCCCAGGATGTAGGCTCTCTATTCACCTCATATATTATTTCCTTTGCAGAGAAAAAACTTCTTAGTTTGAATCCATCCCATTTGTTGATTCTTGGTTTTAATTCTTGTGCTATAGGCATCTTATTAAGGAAGTTGGGGCTTAGCCCCACATTTCACCTCTGTTGTTACATTGATTCCCAAGTATTTTATTTTCTTGAGGTTATTGTGAATAGGATAGTTTTCCTAATTTCTCCTTTGGTTGATTCATCATTGGTGTATAGGAACACAATTGATTAATGAAACTGAGATCTCATAAACCTTTGCTTACTCAGTCTCCTTCCAAGGCTCTAGGAGGAGCTCTAGCAAAGCTTATATATCTTCTCAAAATTTGCAGAATTGAGATATTTACCCACAATTGGTTTAATACATCTTCCCCTCTGACTTTCCTTACAGCACACGTCTCCTCTTGCCAGGAGTCCAACCAAAGAGCCATCCAGCTAAATGGAATGTACGTTGTAGATACATTAGTTTGGGTTTAATGAGATACGTGTATGTAATTCACAGTTCCTTCCATGAAGAGTTGAGTTAGCACTAGCCTTCTAAAGTACCAAATTCAATTTCAATGGCTTTTCTTTGAAGTAATTGAAATTCCTGATTTCAAGATAGATTTCTCTGCCATGAATTAAGCAATATTCATGGAGCAACTTCTAGGTGTTAGACTACTTTCCCTATGAGGCAATAAATGACACTAGGGCAATTAGTGATGTGTTCTTGAATCACAAAAATGTTCGGGCATAAATGAGTCTCTATTCAAATTTTCTATGTCTTATCCTGCTGTGAATAACAATGATAAAGATGTGCAATTGTACTAAATGCTAATATATTGAACATTGGACCCAATAATACCTTTGAAAATATTAGAACAAAGGGAAACTATTGAGATGCATTTAAAATATGTAAGATGAAATATTATTTTAACTAGATAATAACTTTGGAAAGCCTATTTTTAACAAAAATTAAAATAGCTTTTTTCCTAATTATAAGAGCCATTCATATATGTTTAAAATAACATATAACACATCATAAAATTGTCCACAATACCACTACTAAAAGGCAATGCTAATATTTCAAGCTTTTATTCAAAACTTAAAATTTTTCTTATTTTCTAAGAACTAATATTGGCAAAAATACGGAAAATAAATACATTTTCCCAGTAGTTTACAAATGAAACCACTGACTCTATAAATAGAAGATGAGATATATTTGACCATGAGGAATAATAGTGGTGACTTCCGATGACACATTCTTTAGGCTTCTATTGACAATGAAATCCTGGTCTGAACCACAGTTAACATAAAATTGTTAAGAAGCAAATCTTTCCAGGATATGGTTAAAGAGATTGACTGAAAGAGCTGAGAAGTGTGGCACATTCCTGTAATCCCAGTGGCTGGGGGGCGGGGGTTTGGGACTGAGGCAGGAGGATCACAAGTTCAAAGCCAACCTCAGAAACTTAACAAAGCCCTAAATAAGTGATTGACACCTTGTCTCAAAATAAAAATAAAATAGAATAAAAAGGGCTGGTGATATGGCTTAGTCGTTAAGCATACCTGAGTTCAATCCCTGGTACAAAATTTAAAAAAAAAAAAAAAAAAAGAGAGAGAGAGAGAACTGGAAGTTCATCCAAACTCCACAGTGGTCTGTGTAACTCTTTCACTGACTCAGGCAAAGATAAAATAAAGAGAAAATATGGGAGCAGTACATCAAGAAAGGAAAGGAAAAGTTCTAGAAATTGTGGCAGCTATCTTGGACACATTAGGAAATATACTTTGGAAAACAAAAAGTTCATGTCTCAGCGTTGTACAAATCTCTAGAAGACAGAAATTAGGAAAGGCAACAAATTAAACTTTAGCAGCAGAGTTGATGACACCTCTAAACTTCAAGACTGACTTTTGAACAGGTGCAAAAAGTAAAATTGAAAATTATTTTTCATACATTCATAGAAAAGCCCAGAAAGAAAAATGTACCTGCTCCAATATAGTCTGGAGTACCATGTGGGATAACTAAGCCACATTTTGTCATGAAAAGGGTGGGAAGGTCTCTCTGCAAGTCTGGGCAGCTGAGGCTACATAACTATCACTCAGCTATGGATGATAACAGGCACTTTAGTAACATGAAAATCAGTGTCACACACACCATAAAACATGTATAGGATAAAAATGGTACAAAATTATCATGATAAATACATAGAACACCATAGAAAATAAACATGAGCAAAACTCAAATAGGAAAGAGGAAGTTTGACCTGAGGATTTTATGGAAAATATTTTAACAGCAAGAAGAATTTGGGCAGAACCCGAGAGTTGGGTAACATGAAAAACTACAAAGAGTTTAAATTTTTTTAAAAGCAGAAACAACAAAAATTAAATTGTACAAAAAAATGAGGGTGTTTCCCTGAATAAATGTTGAAAAAACAGATCTGTTGAAACAAGAGGTAAGTGATGATAGATAGCAGGAAAGAAGTAAGTAGGTGAGATAAGTCAAGTAAACACTATATTTTTTTAAAAGGATTAGTATTGGGTTTAATAGGTCAGGGTTAAGTCTTAGAGTTGGTTCTAATTCTCTGGTTGGTTTTAGATAAATCTCATGTCTACATTTCATCTCCCTGCTCTGTTAAACGAGGTTAGACACAGCTATTCTAGTTCTAAAAAATACCACATGTTCTTGCCAAAGTCTCGGCTTGGCACCAGAATCACCAGCCACCACACACCTTCGTAGGTTCAAACAGCAATTCTTTATTCCCGCTCTCACACCGCCTCCACACAGGTCCAGGGGCAAACGCGTTCTGCCGTCTCCCGCACAATTCACCTACTCCACGAGGCTCTCTCCAAATCCCATTTTAATCTCACAAGAACTCAACGGGAACAAGCAACAGGAACACCCTAATCCCAGCAATAATCTTCAATCTCCAACTTCCCTAAAACCCATTATCTTAAACTGGCAACGCCTTAAACTCAAGGAGCCGGTTACTTCCTCAAACCTGATCAGCTCTAAACCTGGATCTGCCTTGGTCCTTGAGCAAGGTCACCTTATTAAAGCATGCATGCAATGTCCCATCGAATGTCCTCTAAGCAGCATGGGGTACGCTTGGCAAGGAAATTTCGATGCGTCATTCCTACTTGGTAATGGCCCTCAGCATGTTCTCACTTATATATGCAGCTAAAATAGTTGATCTCATAAAATTGGAGTCTAAAGTAGTGGTTATTGAAGCTGAGAAGGATGGCTGTGGGGGAGGCTGGGATGGAAAGAGGATAGTTAGCAGGTAAAATGGTATAGTTGATGGAAGAAATAACTTTTAATGTCCTAAAGCACTATAAGGTAACTGTGATTGATGACATTATTATATATTTCTAAATAGCTAGTAGAGAGAATTTTGGATATTTCCAAAATTAAGAAATGATAAACTTTTAGGTGATAAGTAAACCGAGAACACTGATATAATCATTACCCATTGTGTACATGTATTAAATATTGTATCCCATAAACGTATGCAATTATTATATGTCAATTAATAGTATAAAATATATTTAAAATAAGTAAAATATCATTTAAATGACAATCATAACCAAGATGTGTTAAATGCTTACTTTGTGAGCAGCTCCATGTCCTTAATCATATCTTAGATGATGAAATCAATCATATAAAAATTACTCAAATTTATTTTGTAGCCAGTTGACTGGGAAAAAAATATAGGATAGGATGAGAAGAGAAACTTTTAATTAAAATTACCCAGGCAACAAAGAATAAGGAATAGCATATGGTAAGGGAAATTCTGAAAAGAAGCAAAACTATGCTAGAAATCAATATATTGATTTATAACGGTATAACATTAGTAAGCAGTAGAGGAAACACAGAAGAAAGAATCAGGTGAAGAGACATTTCAATAAGTCTTAATGAAAAATGGTGTGGATGTAAAAAGGAAGACTGGCAGAAAGTGGCTTCAGAGTCAATTAAGGCACACCTGAATTTTACAGTCACTGACAATATCTGAATCTTGCAGAAGACTCCTTGATTCTTTGTTTCCTTGCCATAAAATAAGAGTCCACACAGAGTGCCAGTGTTCGCTTTGGTGATCCTCAATTGATAGCTATTACCATTATCCTGATGGCAGGTTTAAGTTTCTCACTAAAACACCTTAACGCTGGGATAATACTAATGTCATTTATTATGTATAATATTAACATTAAATACTTATTGAGTACAGAGCCAGGCTACGAGAAATTACAAAGCACTATGTAAAAGCACTAGGTAAAAATTACAAAGCACTATGTCAAGCATACCCCTTATATTAAAATTTCACAGTAGACCATGAACACTAAGTACACAAAGTGAAAACAAAAATTCAAATCAGCTCATGACGAAGCCAGATTTACAGATGGGTAGTTAGTGTAGTTAGGTAAATCGGGTCTAAATGGAGACCATTATCAAGAATGGAGTCCAGGTAACCAGAACAACACCTGGAGAAATTGAAATGTTAATGTCCCCAAGGCTAGGAACCCATCCTAAGGAAGTAGCTCTCAACAAACAGGGAGGTGCTCATCAAACCACCACAGGCCCTTCCTGCCCAGATTGCTCCTCCAGTCCATCTATTTCCCACCTGTTTCCTATCACTGCAGGATAGAGGGAAACAAAGGACAGGAATGTGGGAGGACTAAAAGAAGACCTAAGATATAAAAAAGGGAAGACCTCCCCCTTCCAAGGATTCCACCTTTTGGGACCCCTTCTTCCTCAGGGAGGAAGTCTTTTCTGTTATCCTTTAATAAAGACTTCCACTTTGCACTCTACACTTGCCTCAGTGTGCTCCTCTGGTGTTATACTTCAGCATTGGGGGAAGCAAGGACTCGTCACTGAAACAGCGGTAACAATGACAAATTCAATAAGAGAAGTGCAAAGGACAATGAGAATTGAGAAATTAAAAAGCTAATTTCTGGCCATGAGATGAGGAGCATAAAAGCCATGAACTGAATCTTGGGAAATGGACAGAATTTCAACAAGTAGAGAGGATATCTTACCATCCTGACTGAAGTGAACAAAAGCACTGTCCATTAGCTGGACAAGGACAAGAATACTCTGGTTAACAGGGAGTACACATTGAAGAAAAGGTAGAGATGAAGGGTTATACAGAATTTTCAGGTCACTTTGAATATGTACCCACATTGAATTTTAGTCTTCAGGATGCAGGGAGGAAGATAATATTTTTTTTTAAAAAAAGAATGGCACAATGAACTTAGTGTTAATTAGAATATTATTATAACCTAAACAACATAAATGTGGCATTGGGCCTGGCTAATGCAATACCTGATGAAACTGAGACAAAAAATATACCTTTTTTTTTTTTTTAGCTATATGTCTTCTAATAAAGACCCTTTATTTGGAAGAAAATTCATCTCTTATAATTGTGTTCCTTATAAATATTGATCTATTTTTCATCCTTATGATTAATTATTTCTAAGGGTAGACCCAAGAGCCTAAGAGGTACAACATGCATCAAAATTCCAAGGAAGTGCTGATAAACTAAGAAGAAAGTCAGAGGGGAGATAAGAGCATATCAATTTATGTCAGGGGTATTTTAGGATTCACTGAGATTTTGTTTGTTTGTTTTTAGACTTAGGCCATCTATTGGTCTAAAAATATTTCTAAAGAATGAAAGGGGGAAATAGGTAAATTATAACACAATAATTCCTACTCAGAAATTCTAGGTTCAAGTCCCATCTTGCGTCAGTGGTATAACACTGGGCAAACTGGCATAATCCTTCTGTGCCTCAGTGTTCTTATCTATAAAATGGTTACTTCACAAGATATCATGATAATTGAATGACAAGCTACATTGAATCAACTAAAGTATCATCTGTCACATAGAAAATATTAAATGAATTAAACTTAGCACCTATTTTCCTTAGTTTTAATTATTTTAGGTAGAATCCATTATAGTTATCCAAAATGTGATAATAAAAATTCAGACCAGTATATTTAGTAGTGGAATTCAGAGAAAAAATTAATTTTGTAAACAAAGCAACAACATCATCACAAAAGGTAGGGAGGATTGGCAACAAAATATGGGACAAATGAAAAAGAATAATATCTCAGTTCATAGAACTGAAAAAAAAAACCCACTATGGTGGTATTTCTAAAATTCACTAGCATTAAAATCAGATGTAATAAAATTTTGTGATTGAGATAAACATTCTGCACTCAAGCCAGAGATAGGAAGTCACTTTAAAAGTCACTGTGGGATGCTCTGAGCCAGGTTATTGCAGAAGATCAAATAAAGATAGCTTCAGATGGTGGAAGAGAGTCTTGAGCAACCACCACTGAGCAGAATGAACTAAGAAATAGAATGGAAGAACAGATGGGGCCAGAAGATTACATGAAAATGAAAAATATGGTGTCTCAAAAACCCAAGTAGTAAAACAAATTCTCCACATTCCGGGACTTTAATCTTCACATTTACCACTGTAAATTCAGTATAATGGGATTTGAAGAGAGAAAAATAACTGGAATTGGACATTATAAGGCTAATGAGATTTCCAGTTATGGTTTAGATATGAGGTGTCCCCCAAAAGCTCCTGTGTTAATGCAGAGTATTCAGAGGTGAAATGATTCGACATAACCTAATCAGTCTATTCTAGTTCTAATGGACTTACTGGGTGGTAACGGTAGCAGGTAGAGCATGGCAGGAGTAGGTAGGCTACTGGGAGTATGCCCTAAAAGGGTTCGTCTTCTCTGTAGCCCCTTCCCCTTTCTTACTCTGCTTCCAGGAAGTCATGAGCAGAGTAGCACCCTTTCACCCTGCCCTCCCTCCAAGATGTTCTGCCTCACCATTGGCCTAGAGCAATTAACCCATGGCTGGCCATGGGCTGAATCTCTGAAACCCTGAGCCTAAAATAAATATATATTTTTTTAAAGTTGTTCTTGTCATGTATTTTGGTCCTAGTAATAAAAAGCTGACTAACACATCCCCTAAATATGCAATATCATTTTAGGCATTTGAAAAAGTCAGATATAAAGTAAAACGTGGCCAGTGGTTAACAATAAAATAGAGGTCCAGCTCTCTTTGAAAATGTTAAGTCAGCAAAATCTGAATTTGATGGTAGGGTCCAAGAGGTATTTTGTGTGATATTTTGGAAAAACAACTGTGCCAGATGTAAGTTGGCACTGGATGATCATAATTTGCAGTGAGCAAGGTCTACATGTTTTTTTTTTGTTGTTGTTGTTTTTCTACCCTGACCAATGAAAAGGTAGAAACAGCGATAATCCAAGGCTCTAAATGGTGCTCTCTGAATTCAAAACAATGTAATTCAGAAGAGTCAACACAGCATGGAAATAGCTACTCACACCTGAAAGTTGGTATTCAAATAACCTCTAGAGCTGATCTTACTTCTGCTTTCATCATAAAACCAAGTGATACCTTTGCAGCACACATAGTAATGATGGATGCCCAATGTTTTAAAAGGAAATTGACATTTCTTAATGTTGACTTTAATCCTGAAAGGAATATACAATTGATTCTAAGGAGGCACCAATAAAAGAAAAACTATAGCAATTAAATTAAAGGTTTAGCCCTCTGCTAACCCTTTTAGCTGTCTGAGCCTGACAGTCTGAATTTGGTGGGGGAGCTGCTTAGTCCGTTCCGCCCTCCTGGCAAGGCAGCCATCTGGCCAGTTGCACCTGTTTCCAACAGCCCAACTAGTCCCAAGAGCCCTATGTTGGTTTAAATGAAGTAGGAGCTAATGGGACTTGAATTACATGTGGAATGGGATGGAAATGTGTGAAAAGGAGGTATAAGCAAAGCCAATTAGCTAACTCGAAATGGATAAACTAAACAGAGTAATTGGAAAGAATGGCAGAACAAGGTTAAACAAAATAGCAAACAAGATGATGAATGTACTTTGAAAAAAGAAGCAGACAAGTTTATGGTCTGGGGGGACGAAAACAAAACTCCATCTGCCTATTCAAGAGGTTCCAGCTTCTCATTCATATTAAAGATAATTTTGAACTATGCTCTAGCAGAACCGCTGAAACAAATTGCTTCAGGGAACAGACTTCCACTCTCCTAACCTCCACTTGATGACTTGTGATACATAATGAGCACTATGCTGCTGTCAGTGGCTTAAAATCTGTGCTGAGAAAAAATTAATGCGAAAGAAGGGGAAGGCTTCCAAAATAGCATATCTTTCCTCCCTGCAGAAACAATGATGACGTTTTAAAGTAAAGATTGCCAAAATGACCTAGCTGTGCACTTTGCTTCACGTTATTCATTATTTTGCATTGTCTCAATCTCTTAGCATTATTTACTTATTTTAATTATTCCATATTGCCCCACCTCATATTTGCATACATTAGAACTAGCAAAATTTGTACCAGAGGATTAACATTTTCTTTGTTTTGTAAACTGAAATATTCAGAAATGTATGACATGGTTATGTCACATGCCCAGTGTATGTATTACTAATAGTTTGTGAAGTTTTACAACCTTATCATAGCCCTAACTAGAAAATAATTACCCTCAAATCCTCAAAATATTAAAGAAGTCAGTCAGGAAACTAATAGTATATTAAAGTTACTCCACTTGTGTGTGCATTTCTGTATTTTCAATTATCTAACTCATTACCAATTTTTCTTTAGGATTAACAACAAATAAAACATCTACATGTCTTAAATATAAATTATATTTTGTTAATTAGCATGTGTCTAGTTCAACTTTTTTTTAAAATGGAAGGTGAATATTTACTATGACCCCAAGGTTATATAAAAAGTTATAAATCTTTTTTTATGTTTTTTAGTTATACATGGGCACAATATCTTTATTTTTTTTTTAATGTGGTACTGAGGACTGAACCCAAGTCTCACACATGTGAGGTGAGCGCTCTACCACTGAGCCACAACCCCAGCCCAAAAGTTATAAATCTTAATGTATGTCTACATTTATTGAATTTTGCTTCAATTAAAAAAAAAGAGAGAAAGAATAGATTCTTTCGGAAGGGTTCGGTTGTGGTAAAATCTTGAAGTATTCCATTTTTTTCAAACAAATTTTTGGCATCAAATATTTTAAATATTGACAACTCATATAAACTTTTGGAAAAAATTTTCAAAATTAATCAACTTGATATGAAGGAAGAGTTGTAAAATTTGAAAAGAACATTTGCAGTAGACCAGTGTGTGTGAGTGTATATGTGCTTAATTCCAGGTACTGCAGACTGAGTTGTTGCTCATATATCCCTCTTCCCACTCCAATTCTTTACTTTCAGACTTCAACATTAAAGGTTTTAGGTTTTCATTTTAACATCATGGCAACCTGTGTTAAAACTCAGGGCAATTAACACAAAGTCTCATAGTGGTTATCTTGTCTGAGATACACAAGTTCAGTTTGGGTTTTGTCCTTAATTCCTGAGCTATATTAATTCCATCATGAAGAAAAAGAGAACTATTAAAATTTATGATAACCACTACCAGAAAGTTAAGAAAATGATTTTGACTTTAGGGATCTTTCATCTAGAGATTATCTTTATTTAATCTGATCCACCCCCCCACACACACACACAATTTCTATATTAACATTGTTTTTCCTCATTTGAATTGGCCTGATGTGTTTCTTTTATCAGTGACTCATAAAAAGAAAGCTTTGATTTAAAATTTTTATAGCCACTTAAGAAAAAATTCATTTATTTATTGTAAGGGTCTCAAAATAACCTTATTCTACTTAAGATATCTGCAAAAGTAAGTAAAATGAGACTTATTAGGCTAAATGCCAAGAGAAGAAAAAGTCATTAGACAAGCCCTGGGGACTTGCTAAATTTTCTGCACTATCAGAAAGAAGTGAAGAGAAAGACCAAAATGGCAATGTGAATACTGATCTGTAATTTCAGACATTTTTCATGATTCAAATATCTCATTGTTTTTAAGGAGAATTTAGGGTGAACCACATAATTAAATACTTGCTTAGAAGTCAGTAATGTAGATGTGTAGATTTATCAGGATACTTAAGCTCATTTCTGATTTTATTTTAAATTTTGCTCTTATTTTCTATAACTTATGTCTTCTCTATATTGTAGGCTTAAAATTGTATGTATGTGTGTGTGTGTGTGTGTGTTCATTTTATAACAAATGTATTCTGTGACATTGATGAAAGAATTGGTACAATTCAAACTTCACAAAAGGAGATCATGATAATAATCATGTTCATATTTCAAGAACTCCTTCCAGATACTAATGGGATACTCCAAACAGAAGTAGAATAGAACTTGAATATGGATACATGAGACTGGTTGATTCTCAAATAAGGAAATTGTTTCAGAGAAACAGCTGTGCATCTCTCAGCAGTTCATGTTGTTCCATCATGGGATAGACTGGAAATTAGTGCACAGATTTTAAATATCAATTCCAATTGTGTGTATCCTACTTTTGCCTGTGGGGATGTGAAGTGAGATGGTAAGAAAGGTGGTTATACTTCTTAGTGTTACACAGAAAACATCACAGCTTCTGTCTCTTAATGATTGGATCTCTTTTCTCCTCATTCCCTAAGCATATAGGGATTTTAACAATATTTTCTCCTCTTTCATTCCATATAATAACAGCAATAATAAAATAAATAAAATTAAATCACCAGAAGACATGGATGAACTACACAGGTCAATAAAGAGCCATAATGTGAGAGAAGTAGGACCAAAATTGACAAAGTACACTAGAGAGAGTTATGTAGTAACAAACAAGAGTACCCCTTTCTAAATTGTCTTTCAAAGTTACATTTTGTTAAGTACAGAACAAAAACTCCCAGAAGACTCTAGTAAACTGAAGATACCACCATCATAGTCAGGACTGTCATGATGGAGCATATTTTAGAAGCCGAAGCTATTGGCAGTTTTCACCTTTGGCATGTCTAAACATATTTGGCAGGCACAAAGTTGTCAAATCTAAATGTACCATTTTGTCAACCCAATTTGCCATTAGACAATTCTTTAATAATATTCACCAGCCAGAGACTTCACTGAGGCCACCAGATAGAAAATATGAACCCATATTATTGATAGTACCATCTATCCATTTTGTTTCTAATCACTGGGGGAAATTTTTTCATTAAATTCCAAACTTCCTTCTGAACTAGGTCTTTTTTTATAACCAATCAACCGCTAAATAAAGCTTCACATTGTTTAGAAAACTGTGCTTGTCATGGAGCCTACATTTGTCAGATCATTCCCCCCAGAGAGTCCCATTGATCAGGCCTTGTCAGGATGCATTACTCAGCCTCATTAATACCGCCCCACAAGCTGCCACCCTACAGCCCACCTGGAGCTACCTGATAGGCTGCTTATTCCTATATGAACTCCTAAGGGCTCCTTTGAGACTTGCTTTATTGAGGGCTCCGGTGGAAGACACAGTACCTTAATGAAAGACTTGCACCAGAGCATAATTAACTACTATCTAGCCCATTGCTGTTGCCATTAGTTATTCCATCCATTTGTCACCTACAAGGATGATGACTATCTCTTAACTGAAAATGCAAGATGAGAGAAGAAACTATTAAAGTAAAATTAAAGGGGGCATATTACAAACCCAGTGTTAATAGAAATGTTTTCCGTCGTCTTTACTTAAACAAGATCCAATTCCTGATCTCTCCATTGATTTAGTTAGATTAAGGAAATCAGCCTCAGGAGAACAGATAGCAAAGTCAAAGCAAAGGCCAGAGATTGTCAAGAAAACCATTTAGCATTAGAGGTAAATGTTTATTTGGATTGTGACAAATATTGTTAGCAGAAGATCAAGATGTGGTAAAATTAGGCTTCTGTCATTGCAATACCCTAAACACAGAACTTGGGTGGAGGATCACTTAAGTCCTGACCATGCTGGAATGAAAAGTGACAGGAATGAAAAGTAGAGATCAATGACAAATATGCTCTTTGACAAAGCCTTCCTCTCTTCTATTCTTATTTCCCTAATGCCAGCTTCTTTGAAAAAGTAAATGAAAAAAAAAAGAGCTTATTTATCCCTGATTTAAAATGCTATGCACATGCATACATACACATGTACTCACACTCCCTATTCAGCTTTATGCCAGTGTTAAATGCAGCTGCTGCTCTGGTCTAATTGCTTTTGCAGAGCCACAAAAGAAGTAAATGATTTTGTTTTACTTAAGCTGCAAATCAGATTCCCCTCAGCTATGGTGGCATCTGGGTGTAGGGCTCCTTGTGGAATGACAGTATCCAATTACTAAGAGACATCTTTGTTTCCCCCAAGGAAAACAAGTCAGGAGACTGTGAGGCAGCCCATGGCCAGACATCTGAGGGTTTGGTTACTTTCTGACATCAAAATATTTATTTAGTGTTAATAATGGTAGAATATGTTCCTGCCAGGATGGAAGTTGGCATTTAAATGGGCAGCCTTAGGATCCAGAGCTAAGTTTGAGTAAAAGCAATGTGTGGAGTGTAGATCTTTAAACAAATCTATAATTATCAGGGGAGTCCTGTTGTCAGCATTTTCTTTGTTACTTATGGGAAGATATTATTTTTACCTCTGTTTTTAGAATCTCATCTTTTTTTCCTCTTAACAACACAGTCCACTGACTATTTATGCCAACCACATCCCATTATTCAAAATTATAAAATCCAAGGTCTTCAAAATATTAGAATTTATTTAAATGCCTTGGGTGGTATAACCCAAGTAACTTGAACTTAACTAGCAGTGACACTTCACAATAATTTATATGAAACTATGCAAATTCTTTATCCAGTTGATGTTTATGCTTTGCATGCCAATGCCTTTGATTATAGGATCTGCCTGGGTTGGGAGGGGTATTATGGAATACATAGCACATGCCCCATTGTCCTGTCTTTATCAAACTGGAAGAGATCAGATACTGAAATCTCTATCTCCAAGGAATTAATTTAAGTAATTGTAAAACTGTATTCTAATTCTACCACCTGATCCTGGTTTTTCTTATAGTTTTAATTAGGATGCTTAGCTTGGAAAGTCTGAGAATAGCAATTGGCTTTTTTTTTTTTCTGCTAGAAAGTCTCTTCTGCTTTACCATGACTTTTCTGTTCTTTATTGAGCCCTTTAGCCTAGAAAATCCTTATATAGCCCTAAAAGTATTGTATGGAAGAGATTTCTAAAGCTTTAAATATAGAAAATCTTAAGAAAGTAATTTATAATAAATGTAATTTTTCTTAAAACATACTTACTTTTTATATTTATCTTTAAAAAGTTATTTTTTACTGAATCACTTGGACCTGCACAATAATGTAGAAAAGGAAATATTTCAACTATCAGTAAAATAATAATTTAATTATTAAATTAATTGCCAATTTAATTATTAAATTATGTGCACTCTATATGTACAAAAGTTTAGAACTGCATTTTATATGAAATGTATGCTATTTTTCTGAAATAAGATATAGAATGACTAATTGAGAATAAAAAGCTTAGGACAATTAACATTTAACATTTACAAAATTATAGAGAATGTGTTCTTATGTGAATAAGAATCTACTGTGCTTTTTCCCCGAATCTTAAAACAGGTTCCTTGGAGAGCTAAGGATCCACTTTGACATCATGGCAAGACACCCAGTATCTCTACTCTGAACTCAATTGTGTACACTCCAAATTCATGTTTTGAAGTCCTAATCTCTATATCTAATAATGTGACTGCATTTAGAGATAGGCTCTATAATGAGGTAATAAAGTCATAAAGTATTTGCTAGAATGAACTTAAGCCAACATGACTGGTGTCCTTAAAAAAAAAATAGAAGAAGAAGAAGAAGAAATCTAGACATAAACATGCACACAGGGAAGGACATGTATGACAAGGCCTTGTGGAGTGACAAGAGAAGATTGCTATTCATAAACCAAGGAGAGCTGCTTTGGAAGATAGCAACATGGCTGACACCTGGATTTCAAACTTCTGGTCCTAGATGAGGAGAAAATAATTTTTTTGTAGTTGTAGGTGAACAAAATGTCTTTATTCTATTCGTTTATGTTTTTAACATAGTGTTCAAGATCAAACCCACTGCTTCGTGAATGCTAGGCAAGCACTCTGCCGCTGAGCTACAGCCCCAGCCCAAATTTCTGTAGTTTATACTTACCCTACATGTGGTTCTTTGTTTTGAATACCCTATAAAACTAATATAATCTCTTTGCACACTTCTTCAGAAATATATAGCATTGAAACCTACAAGCATACACGCATACACACATACACGCACACCAATTCTTGACTAAACCAAATGGGTTTTATTGAGAAAATTGTCACTTAGCAAACTCGTTGAATGCCTGTGAGCCAGAAGTAACAAAGATTACTGATACATGTGTCCTGGTATTGAAGTAGCTATAGTTTGTTTTCAAGTTTGCTTATGATTTGTTTAGAGAAAGAGAGTGAAATTGGAGGTAAATACATAAATAGTTAAGGTGTTATCCAAATTTTGTAGGAACAGAGGTAGGAGAACCATTTTATCTACTGATTATCACCTGGAAAATCTTTTAAAGATTATATTTGACTTTCATCTGGAAGGGTTAAGATGAGTTTTCCAAACAATGAGGAAAAAAAAAAGACCACGCCGAGTACACAAAGAGACTGTGGATTTGATTAATGAAGCCAGAAAGAGAGGGGGTCTTTATGATATACTTAAGAAGTAATTTTACTTTTCCTTTTTGCT
Source organism: Ictidomys tridecemlineatus (assembly GCF_052094955.1). Lineage (NCBI taxonomy): Eukaryota > Metazoa > Chordata > Mammalia > Rodentia > Sciuridae > Ictidomys > Ictidomys tridecemlineatus. Next base: position 161,032,555 of record NC_135479.1, read on the forward strand.
TCTTTCTTTCTTTCTTTCTTTCTTTCTTTCTTTCTTTCTTTCTTTCTTTCTTTCTTTCTTTCTTTCTTTCTTTCTTTCTTTCTTTCTTTCTTTCTTTCTTTCGATAGAACCCAAGCCTTGTGCATGCTAGGCAAGTACTCTACCCCTAAGCTACTCCCCAGCCTGCATATTTTACTTTATAAGTAGTGACTGTTCTTAAATATTTAATATCAAAATTATAAGATTTAGAATTCATTTAGAAGTCTGTTATAGAAATATCAAAATTGAGCTAATGTTGAAGATTTGCTTTTTTTTAGTTCCCAATTCCAGCTACAAACCCACATACTGTAAATTAAGAAATATTAAAAATTTTCCAAAATGATAGAATTGATGGAGAAATACCCAGGTGCCAGAAATTACAAAAGAACTCGGAAGTAGCCATGATGAGCAGATGCCATGTGATCTGTGAGGATACTAAATTGGGTACAGAGCATGGGATTTAACACTTAAGCAGCAACAGTAACTGTGGTTTTGCATCTCCATGAAGTGTGGACTTGGAACTGAGGTCCTCAATGAAGCCAAGAGCTGCCTGCTCCATAAAAAAACAGGTTAGTCATGTTTCATTCACCAGTCTAAGACAATTTAAGGAGGAAACCTGCCTTCTAGAGGATAAGGTTAGAAACAGTCATGTTCTAGAAATTTAAACCCAAGCTGATTCATTCATAAGCATAGGAAGTTCCTATTATGCTCTCTATGATTGTGGAATGCCAAGCCAAGAAATCAATATGAGTGAGGATCCAAACCACTTACATTTCTTTTTTTTTTTTTTTTTTTTTACTACTGTGTAACAAATTACCATGAACTTAGTGGCTTAAATCAATATCTGTTTATTAACTCAAAGCTCTGTAGGTCAAAAGACCTGGCCAAACCCACAAGGGTTCTCTGCTTGGGATAGCACACAGACATAATCAATGTTCAGGCTGGACTGCGTGTATTTATCTCAAGATTCTGTAGAAGAATCAGCTTTTAGGCTCATTCATTCCGGCAGTTGGAAGAATTGAGTGCCTTGCAGATGTAGGTTCCTGTTGTAACTTTCATTGTGTCTAAAAATCATTTTGGCTTTGGGTTAGTCATTGTTCCACTAGAGAAGCAGAATAGGAATTTAAGAGATGTAGGTGTAGAACATCAGAAACACAAAAAGCTTCAAAAAATAATTCAGAAAAAAAAGAACACTGCAATAGTCTGCATGTTTGCATCCCTCAAAAGTTCTCTGCTGAAACCTAGTCCCCAATATTATGGAATTAAAGGCAAGGCCTTGGGGAGGTGATTAGATCATGGGGGCTCTGTTCTCATGAATGATATTGGTGCCTTTACAAAAGAGTCCCTAGAAAGCCAGCTAGCTTCTCTACAACATGAAGACATAGAAAACACCATTGGAGAAACAGGCCCTCACCAGACATTGAATCTGCCTCCAGAACTGTGAAAATAAATTTCCATTGTTTATTAGCAACCCTGCCTATAGTAGTTTTTATGGTAACTTGAACAGATGAGGACAGATAACTACAAAAAAAAAGAGTAGGTTAAAAGTAAAATGTTTCTGGAGAAGGATGAAATAACATCCTTTCCTAAGATTAAATGATTGACTATTTTGAATTCCATTCATTGCTGTAAGTTCAATCAAGAAAGAGGTGAATGATACTTTCAGTCAAAGATGCTGAGAGTTTACTTTTCTAAAAATGGACTGCTCACAAGGAAATTATCACAGAAACAGCAGGTTACAAGAAGAAATGGATAAAGAAAGAAATTGATGAAGATGTTTATAAATTCAAACATTCACAAATGTTACTATGAGTATTACTTCAATTACTTCTACTGCTACAACCACTTATTAATACTATAACCAATTAGGAAGAGGCAATGATTAATAACAAGCCAGAAGTAAAATACTAAAACTAAAGAATATTACAGATGAGAAGATGGAACATTACAGAGTATTTTAAATTGTCACATAGATACATCATATAATGCTGAATGAAAGAACGTTGAAGTAATGTACATTAATATAGAGCAAAGAAAGCAAGATACAGAATAATATGTGTGGTGTTGTACTGTGTAGTTTTATCTTAAAAATATAGGAGTCTGAATAAAATATTGCTTTGGATGTATACATAAGTGAAACAATATTTTCAAGGGGTTGAGAAGAATACACTCCAACTTCAGGCATGGATTTACTTGGAAAGGGTGGAAAAGAAAGAAAATCAGGGAGGGGTAGAAAAAAGCATCTTCAGTTATAACAGAAGAATTTTATTTCTTGAAAAGTGAAAAAAAAATTGATTGAAAAACCATGCTATGGCTTCTCCTCTTGCACTGCAAAACTTCTGTTCCTGTTTCTATTCAATCAATCCTACACACACACACACACACACACACACACACACACACACACACACACAACTTCTACAGCAAATATAGAAAATATTAATGATGGTTAAATATTGTTCTCAGTTATACACTGCAATATCTTGTGTATTTAAAGGAATTATTCCTTAAAAAGGAAGAAAAGCATTGATCAATAATAAATAAGATGAATTGCAAGAGCTCTGAGAAGTAAAATCAGAAAACAGCTGCAATTTCATTGCAGTAAACTATGCAAGGGATGATGATGTGTGATATAGCATTCCTCAAAAGGGAAAACAAATGAGACCCTTCAAAGGTAAAACCAATATGACTTGATGATCAGTTTGACAAGAGAGTGACAAGAGAGAATGTTGAAGAAAGAATGGCTCTGAGCTTGTGGTATTGGGAAATTAAATGTTATTGCATTCAACTTACTGAGATACAGAAATCTATAAGGTTGGATAGAGTTGTCCAAAAGGCATCTGGAAATATGAATCTGGGTTGTAGACAGTTTGAAGTAAAATGGGTAGATGCACAGAGGGAATGGATGGATGGATAAATACCTTCATACTCATTTATCCATCTGTTATTCTTTCCAGCTTTCTGCCTTTTAGTTTCTAGTGACTCAAATGCCCCATACTATTGTCTCTTAAATTTTCTTTTCCTTTTATTATATTGAATTATTTAATTGTTTTTCTTCTGAATTAAATTTCTCTACTTTCATAATCTACTAATATTTTTCTTTTAAAAGATAAACAAGGAACTATGAAAAGAATGATAGTCGATTATAAAGAACAGAAATATGGATTATGTAATATAATAAGAAGGATATTTTATAACCACAAATAACTGAACATTTCATAATTTGAACCAATCAAGTTTCCTTAGTACTAGAATTTCAGTTTTAAGTTATTATTTTTCCCTCTTCACTTTAATCATAGCAAATTTTCACCAGCTTGTAATTTAGAGAAATTTGCTCTAACAAGGAAATTTCGTTTACCATGTGGGTGATCTCCAGATTATACTTTTTTGATAGAAATTGATATAAACTGTTAGTAGAATTCTTGTGAAACAGTTACATTTGAAGGTCATTACAGATAATGTTGAAATGCTCACATTTTCTAAAGTTTAAAAATTTTTAAAAATCAAATTTAAAAAATTGTAAAAATAAAAATTACATGTAATTTTAAACTTTAAAAAATTCAGACCTCAGCTTCCTCTGCACGTTATTTTATTTTATTAATATTTTTCTTTTCTTTAGAATGATGTTTCTTTTCTCTCTGCTATTTGATATCCTTTAGTCCATGTCCTTAATGTCTTTTCTAATTCTCCAGGAAGATTTCACCTCAGACTCCTACAATGCTGAAGATTGAACAGTAAATAACCACTGACTTTGGAAATGAGCTTGAATCTGGTCCTCAAGAACTTCTCTACTAGTTCTTTTGGTAGGAGTTGTAGATAGTGAAATTACTCTGTAGTACAAGGGGAATGCCTAAAAAGTGTTAAAGATATAAAGCTTTATTTGTAACTACAAATATAAATATACATTTTTAAACTTTATTTTTTTTATGTGGTGCTTTTTATGTGGCTCTACTGAGCCACAACCCCAGCCCATAAATACACTTTTGATGTTGATGTGATTTTTTATACAAATGAAGAAGTCAATAGAATCATATATATATATGATTCTATTCTATGATTCTATATATATATATATACACACACACACATATATGTATATATGTATATGCATGTGTATATATGTGTATATATGTACATATACATATTATATATTTATATATATTTCTGATTGGGATTAATGAAGGAACAATAGACAATGGAAGTTAAATGACTGGAAAAGAGAAAGACATTAGGATAAAAATTCATTCTACCTAAAAACTAGGCAAAGCTGCTAAATAGAAACGAGCATTTACAAAGAGAAAACAATGATTGCAATCTTTTATTTATTCAATGCAATGACAAAGTACTTAAAATATTTATGCCCTATGCCAGAAAATTCATATCAGCAATGTTAAAATAAATGGTAAAATACAATAAGTGGAATAACCTTTTCTACTATCTCAAAATGTTTTTTCCAAGCAATGTCTTGGAGGATATTAATCTACCATGACTTTGAGGAGAAATGTAATCTTTTCTGCTTCTTTTTGAAATAACACAACCTTTGATGATTTTGTAGAATTACACTCAGTTATTAATTGCATTTGTGCATGGAGTACTTTAATATTATTGAATTCTCTCACTTTTGAGGAGCCTGAGGCAATTGCCTCAGGTGTGACTCTGCCAACTCCTGGTCCCAGGGCATAAAGACCATTGCTGATCAAGCCATATTCCATTGACTTCCAGGTTGTCCCAAAGCCTCCTGTTTATGAATCTTTTTTTGATTCTTTTATTTAGGGTAGCAGGAAGTGTTAAAGTGAAAGGTTGAGGATGGCAAATGGAGACCTTGAACATCTAAGTCAAAGGCAACATACCTCTTCTACTACTAGGCAATTCCTGTTAGGGCCCAGCAGCCGCTTTCGGGGTTTAGGCCTTCCCTAAGCCAACATTAGCCTTCAAGTCCTTCAATATCCCTATCACCACCACATCCAGCCACAAAATCTCACACAAATTCATCTTGTATTAAGTATTAAAATATGCTGCATTAGTCTGAGAATATTTATCACGATTTACAACAGTTTCTGTAGCTACTTGATTACAAGTCTTTCTTTCATGAACTGTAAGCTCCATGTGTCCAGAAAACATGGACATTTAATGGCAAAATTAAATGTTTGATTTTCCCTCAGTCTCCAGGGATATCAAATAGCTGGGAGAAACACATTCTCAATTTAAGATGTATTGATAAACCCTGATGATTGAAATGTCATAGTTTATTAACTAAACTATAAGCTTAAGCAGGATAAAATAATATATTTTGGTTTTTTACATCTCTAGTCTTGTATATTTCGTAATTAGGCTTTCGGTATACTTAAAATTCAAACAAAGAAAGAGCTGCCATGATTAAGTACCTGCTTGAGAATTTTTTCCGTTCTCCTCTGTGTGACAGGGTCATGGTCAAAAGCAGCTCTGAGACTGCAATTTTTACAGCTCATGGATTAGAGGAGAAAAGAAATTTTGCCACTAGTTATTCATATAAAGTGTCAGGTACAGCTATGTCACATGAATTTCCACAAACTAATTTCTATAGTTGCAAAGAAAAACATGTGAACAGGTGATTCCCAAGAAAGTAGAGCTGCTGCTACTAAAGAAAAGGAAAGAAAATATTCACCACGTGCTCATGATCACCACCAGCAGCAATATTGCAGTGCGTGGAAATACAGTAAAGGGGAAATTGAAAGCATTGTGGGGAGATGGCAGAAGATTTTCATTAATTACTCATAATTTGTAAGGCTGCACTTCCTTAGTAAATGAATTACTATTTTTAATTAAGCAGGGAGACCTTCTTTATGCAAAATTAATTTTAGTCAAACTTCATAGTTAAGAATTAAAACAAAAACCGATGACTGCCTTTAAGACTAAGGGTTCTGAGTCTTTTCTCATGAGTGGTGACTCTGCTTTGAGATATATATATATATATATATAGTTTTGCTTTGCAGTCTCAAGAAATGCAGAATTTCCCTAAAAACAACTCCTCAAATAAAGCTATTGTGGATTTTTAAAAGGCACTTAAATAAAAAGTATTGTTTGCTTTGCTAAATGGAATTCTTACATTATGTATGTTAATGAATGTAGGTATCAAGTTCTTCTCTTGGGTATGACTACCCAGGGAATCAGAAAAGATAAATACTGAAAAGTTAGTGTTTTGCAAATTCTAAATGGAATACCAAGCATCAAAGTTTGGAATTATGCTTCAAGTGATTTTTTTAATGGATTCAGTATTTGCTTAATTGAGGTTCTCCCTCAGTGAATATGAAGCTCCTTGTTGTTCCCCTATTTGCTTCACATGGCTTTTAAAGACAATTTAGTTTATTCTAATCCTCAAAAATCAAAATTTCTTATCCTTCCAACTACCATTGCATACCCTGCTGCTCATAAACCTTTTGCTAAAATGTACGATATACTCATCTGTTTTAATTCATTCAACTTCCTTTGTGATGAACCCAGCCTAATTCCATCTTAATATTGGGAGCTATTTCATCACAAAGTCATGAAAAGCTAATTTTTGTTTTACTATAAACTACTGTGATTCAAACTTGTTTGGAATGCCTGCCCATGCCTTGAACTCGCCCATGCCTGGCTTTCCCTGACCAGATAACAACCCTCTCTAACATCCTCGTGGTGCCTCATAAATCCTGGATCCCCTTGACCAGATAACAACCCTCTCTGAAACCTCAGTGGCACCTCATAAATTTTGATGTTGGGATCTAAATTTATTCCCTATCTTGAAATGTTAAGCCAAGTAGATCATTAACCTGATATCTGCCTTTGTATTATGTTTGTCATAATCCTGTTATCTGTAAATTCTCAAGACACACCCCTTTGCAACTTTTTGTGCTATAAAACTATGCTCCTAGAGAGCTGGGGTACTGTTCTGTAGCCCAGGGTTTTCAGGAGAGACAGTCCTGGCCAGAATTACAAGTTTGCTTTAATTAGATTTAAAATTGGAGTTGATGGTCTTTTCTTTGCAATGTGGTTTAACACTTTTTTCTCTTTTAATTTAACCTGTCCATAACTCCTTTTTGTCCTGTCTTGCCACTTCAACTATTCATTTTAGAATTGTTATACCACCTAATATTTAGCACAAACTCACCCATATCCTCCAGACATTTTTTGTCTCAGCTTCCAAAAAGATGTGCCCCAGTTGACCAGAATTTACCCTTTTTTTCCCTCTAATTATTGATATTCTCTCTCAGAAAATCAAGAGTCTCTCTTCTTACTTGCCATCATATTCCTGTCTAATCACTTCTAAGGTAACATCTGCATTTATACACACTAAATAGTTAGTTCTCTTCTTGCCCCCAAACTGATATTGTTCAAAAAATGTCACCAAACGATTGGCTTCTGGTATCAAATCCTGAGATGAAATATGTTTGTGGAATGACATTGTTCTAAATTTTTGTCATTTCTTCTGGCTTTCTGAAGCAAAGAACTGTAGTATGGGGCTGGAGTTGTGGCTCAGTTGGCAGAATGCTTGCCTTTGTGAGGCATTGGGTTTGATCCTCAGCACCACATAAAAATTAATTAACAAATTAATTAAAGGTAAAAAAAAACAAAGATGCAGTCATTGCCTTAAAAAATGAATGTAGTATAAGTTTTGGACTATATGCCCATTTATGTTCATTAACTCAGATGTATGATTTGGGGAAGTTCTCTTCCCCTCCTACATTATAAGATTAGCATGGTAAATCAAGTAATTTATAAGTTCTCTTGAAGACCCAAAGGTAAAGCTCAATAATTAACACTAAAAGTGTCATTAATAATAATACTCAGATTTTAATAGTTAACACAGTAAAATTCTCTTTCTCACATCAGGGAATCACCATGCAAGTCACATAGTTCTCCTGGACTGATCTACTCCAAGCAGTAACCCAGAGACTCAAAGCTCTTCCATCTCTCTTTCCCATCCACTGGATTCTCCTTGGAGATTTCTGCTGTGTCTTTCACACTGAATCAGCCAGTGAACAAAGTGATGACAAGGAAACTTGTGGGTTGCTCCATCCACACACCCCCAGTAACATTCATTATTCTCATCCATTGGTCAGAACTCAATTATGTGGTCTCTCATATATTTTAAGAAAGGATAAGAGAAGTAGTCTCTGCATGTATCCATGAAGAAGAAATAAGTGTGATGAGATTTTTGCCAGTCTCTATCACACCCTTTGATATGATGAATCTATGAAATTCCTTCTGTGTATCTATCATCTAGGTTCCTATTCTTTCCCTATATATTTATTTTATTTGTTTTTTTTTATTTTTATCTCTTTTTATCTCCAAAATTCTTCTTTAGTTAATCCCCTACACCTGGCCTCTGGTGTTATTGTCAAGCTTTGAAAGTGACCCCATTTTTCTTTTTTCCCGGTAGGAGAGTGCAGAGGCTTAAGCTAGAGCCCTTTTCTAGGTAACTTACTCTTCTGATACTTAGTTTTCTCAATTGTAGCCAATTTACCTAAAAAAAATGGAGATTATCAGAGACTTAATATACTTAAATAGAATTTTATTCTTTCATTCTGTTTCCTATTGTCTCTATATACTAGAAAAAAAATCCATCCATTAAACCCCTTCCCTATTTTCTCTGTAAGAAAAAACTGTTATAATCTTAAATTCCAAAGCCTATCTTATATATGGAAAACAGTTTGCTCTTCATTTGTAAATTTTTATTATATAAAAGCCTTCCTATTTTTCTACCTGGATAATAATAGACTATTCTATTAATATTTAAAAAAACATTTTAATGTAAAACTTCTGTTTATCTATCTATATCTATCAATCTAATCCAGAGTTGTTCATTGATTTGTTGGCAAAGTTGTTTTTTTTTCTGCCTGAGTGTGTAGCATTCCACAGCTCATTACCATCTTCACCAGTCAGTGATACGAGACATTTTCCATGACTTTGAATGAGGTCATTATCTGAATAACATACCAATTACTGGCTACAGTGAGGTTTGGGGATTATATCTGAACAGATGCAAATTTTCAAAAAGACTGGACAAAAAGCTAATAGTGAACCATTGTGAGCTCATTTTTCCAAGAATATAATAATATCCAAAGACCATAACTCTTTGTATTGAACTGCATGAGATCAAACCAATAACTTAAATTTTCTGTGCTCAGTTTTCTCACCTATAAAATATTTGAGTTATTTCCTGGGTCTCTTCTTTACCTAAAATTGGTGCTTTCTGTTATTTAGAGGGGTCTCCTTATGTTTTACGCATCTTCTGAAATATAGCAAAAGATTTTTTCTGCTTTAAATGATATTTACACCCCCCCCATAAATGGGTAGAAGAACCTCAGACTGTGTTCTCACTTGAAAATAGGGTCAATTAAGATAAGGTCATACTGGATTAGGGTGGAACCTAAATCCAATAAATGGTATCCTTATAAGAATACATTCACAAGAAGGTTGTATGACAATATAGGCAAAGATGATTGAAGTGATGCATCTATAAACTAATGAATTCCAAGAATGACCAGGAGCCACCAGAGCTAGGAAGAGGAAGGAAAGGATTATTTTCTGGCTTTTCAGAGGAAGCATGGCATTGCCTACATCATGCTTCTGGTTTCCCAAACCATGAGAGAATACATTCCCCTTGTTTTAAGTCACCAAATATGGTACTTTATTATGGCAGTCCTAGGAAACTAATGCAACCCCTTCCAATCATGTTTTAACTTTTATAGTTATTCAAAACCCTTGATCATCTTCACTAAAATTGTAAGGGCTCCAAGTAATGCCTTGTTGGGGAATATGTACTTTCATGTAAGCCAAAACCTGGCAAACAGAGAATCAGTTAACATTCTTTGATTAAGTGAATGAGTAAATAATTCTGAGTATCCTGGCTCATTATACTGTGGATAACCAAAGTTTTCCATTATAACAAAAGAAAAAGCAGATATATGATTCTCAATCAGCAGTCCTCAAATTTCCTCCTTATTAACAATTTTTCCAAAGTCATTTTTCTGCATAAGAGAGAAGAAGAGATTTTTGAGCACCACATTTTCTTGAATATGGATGCTTGAATTGCTCATTTGTTGTGCACTGATTTAAGTACATATGGAAATTCTATAAGTATCTTGGGAGTGACATTTTAGGAACAATATAGACCATGACAGCAAGAAACTGCCCAAGCCTACAATTTTGAGTTTTTCAGTTTTATCCAATCCCAACATTTTTCCATCCACCCAATAATTGTCACAAATTGTTGAAGAAGAAATTACTCGATATGAAGTTTCTATAAGTGTGTCACTACTGCAGCTAAAGAAAACATGCTAAAATATATTTATAATATTTTATTGTATGAAGCTAACAAAGAGTGAATTCCATATTATTTTAGCAGTTTTGTGCTTCCTTTAATGAACATTAAGAATCTATAGTCTGTGGCCTGGGATTTGGTTAGTTTTGTTCACTGCTGTATCCCCAGCACAAAATATTCCAAGGAGCACAAAATACTCCAAGGAGAATTTGGAATATTTTACATAGCCAATGGGTATTTATTGAATAAATAAGACAAGATGACTTGTCCCTAATGCTCTTGCTGCCAGTAGTTTAGTGATCAGATGCTTGCTGCCTTATATACACTCTTTTATATAACTAGAGCAGAATTTTGCAATTTGTAAAAGTTACACCCCTGAATTTCACTGCCAGAGAGGTGATCTATACTTCCTATTCCTCTAGCAAATTCAACTATTAACACCCCAGTGGTGAGCTTCTGTTTCTTAGTGATTCCATTGTTTTGTAATCACAACCCCTCCTCCCTTGGAGTGTGCCTGCTGCCACAATGACTTGGCCATAGTAACATTTTTAATAATAGCTGATTCAGATATATTATGCTTTATTGTTAGCTAGACTCACTTTTCTGTGCCACAGAACACTCAAATTCATTCTTCCTTCCAAGTAGTAATGGCAAATCTGTTGACTTGTCTCTCTCCCCTTTCCCTTCTCCAGTCTCTTCTGCTCTCAACTCCTATGAGATCAATCATTTTAGATTCCACAGATGAATGAGAAAATATAGTAGTTGTCTTTGCTTGACTTATTTCATTCAAACAAACAAATATCATTTAATGTTTTAAAAAGGCAAAAGAATGATACAGATATGAATGGTTTAAGTGGAATATCTCCCTCTCCTCCCCTCACTTCCTCTCTTCTCTGTCCCACTGTCTCTGCCATTGGTTTTAGAACCATTATCTATAACCTGCAAACATAAATATTTAGCACAAAAGCATTGCCTGAAGACTCCAAGATATAAATCCTGCTTTAAGAACACAAACAGTTGGAAGGGTTAGCACCATTGTGTCCAGGTCTGAATTAAAGTCCACAGGTTGACTTTAGTCATTTTCCTGCTTTGGCCTTCATTAATCTTTATCTGGGCTGAGACAGGAACAGGAGTCTGCACTGCCAGCACAAGCAGAATGACTGCACATACAGACTCTTTAGACATAAGCCCTGGCTGGGGGAACCCATCCAGAACATGGGGAGCAGGTTAAGCTTGCTTGAGGAAGAAGCAGAGGAGTGAAGAAACTCTAAGCCCAGGGTAGTCAGTGGGTTCTGAAAGACAACTCGTTTGTAGCGTTTGAACCAAGGAGCTGCATTCTCAGCACAGCAGCTAAAAAGGAAGGCTCCGGTCTCTTCTGTCTCAATCCTATCCATGTCTGCCACACATTCACTGAACAACTTCAAGCCAGTCACTCTGCATGCCTTAGTTCCTCATGCATAAGCCAGAGAAAATGGTAGAGTTTCCCTCATTAGACTTTGAGAGGAATAGACAGAAAGTGCTCAGGACAATGCCTGAGTAAGACGCATTAGTGATCTTCTCAGAACCATAAAAGATTCTATGACACATGGCTCCCCCCAACCCTCACCCCTGATTTTCTGAACCTTTATTCATAAAGGTACCTTTTAAAATGGTTTTCTTGAGGAGATAACATTCACAGAGATAGAAAAATATTTTAGATGGTCATAAATATCTATTCCTCTTGAGAGTTTTATCACTTTAGAAATACACCAAAATATATACACATATATAATTTTATATACTATTAAAATCCTATGAGATCTACTGAAAACATATTTTAATAGATTAGGAAATTAAGAATAACATAGGTAATTTAATGTGCCTAAGGCCAGTTAGCTACAGTGATAGAAATTTGTTTAAACCCAGATATCTTTTTTTCTCCCACATACCAGATGGTCCTACTTGTGTTTTAGAGAAATCACAAGTCTTCAGTGGTGGTAGCCAAGTTTGGGCACTTCCTTCTTACCACCAAGTAAACTGCAAATCTAACTAAAGTTGAGAGTCCAGGTAAAATAATCCTAGTTTTTTTTTTTTTCAGTCAAAATGAAAGATCACTCTTCAAAAGTAAATCTAGGTTTCATCATTCTTGAGGAATGAGAAATAAATCTTATGTAAATATATTCACAGTGATGAGTCAGTAGAAGGCAGCTTCTTCTTCTGTTTTGTTTTGCTTGTTTAACAAAGCAGTTCCTAAACTTGTGTGCAACAGGATCACCTGGAGGGCTGTGATAAAGCACCCATTGCTGGGTCTGCCCCCAGAGTTCCAAGTTCAGGCTGGTTTGGAGTCTGAGACTCTACATTTCTAAATTCCCAGGTAATGATAATGTTTCTGGCCTTGCAGGACACTTGGCCATAGTCTTCAAACTTAGGATCAGTGCTTTTAAATTGTTCAGTGTAATGGCGAGCTGGTCTAATATTAATAGTTAATGAACTATCTTGTTAAGTAATTCAGGTTTTGTTTATTAACCAAAAAGATCCTGGTGCAAACCAAATGGAGCTTACGTTATACAAGGCAGCATCTACGTTATCCATCTAGTATCTCACTAGTTTCAGGGAATCTGAAACAACATTTATATTCTTTTTGGTTATTTATATAATTGATATTCAGTGAATATTTGTCATTTTAAGAGGGTATTTGATATAATTGCCATGTTATTGCAGCATGTTTGATCAAACTTAATGTAAGATAGAAACTTCATACTGATATTGTCAGAGTTTGCTTTAGTATTTGATGGAGCTCACTGTAAGTGCAATCCGGAGTTGCTAATTCTGAAGGCAGTAGTAAGAGGAGGGAAAACATTCATTGAAGTGACTAAACATTTGAATGTAAATGGTTGGATATCTTGAAACACTTATCAGTGAATTTTCCTTAATATTTTTCCTATAAAATTTTGCTTACATGCAGAATTTAACACTAACCAATTGCACTCTGCTACCGTAGCCCCTGGTCCATAAGCAATGCAAAGTGTTCTCAAGAAATGCTGAATGGAAAAAAGTGAATGAATTCAGATGAGAGTGTGCTTATCACAGGCCAGGCACTCTCTTCAATATACTTCATAAACAGTATCCCATTTTATCTTCACGAAATCCCTAAAAAGCAGTTTTGTCAGCATCAGCCTTATAAACATTTTAAGCAGAATGATTTTTGTTGTGGGCACTGTGCTATGCATGGTAGAATATCTAGCCGGACATCTACTTACTAGATGACAGTAGCTTCCTTCCACATGTAGCAAACAGGGGCCCTGGTTGGGAACCACTGATTTAAAATGTATAGTGTTTCATAAAGGAGATGTTTAAAATTTAATTAGTCCAAATTTCCTTAGCTCACCAGTATCAAAACAGGGAAATAGGGACTCAAATTCAGGCCTTCAGATTTTTTCTTTCTTTCTTTTCTTTCTTTTTTTTTTTTTTTTTGGTACCATGGATTGAACCCAGGCATGCTTAACCTGTGAGCAACATCTCCACCTTTTTTTTTCTTTTCTTTTTTTAAATTTTATATTTTGAGATAGGGTCTCCCTAAGTTGCTTAGGGCACCGACAAGTTGCTGAGGCTAGCCTGCCTCAGCCTCCCAAGTCACTGGGATTACAAGTGTAGGCCACCATGCCAGATGAATTTCCCCTTCTTAATAAGTTTCTCAGTAAAGGGAGCCACAAACGTCTGTATCCCATGAAAGCATAAATAAGCTGTGATTAATTATTTATAAATCAGTGTTCTCTAAATGAGTTTTGATACATTTAAACTTTAAATTGTAGTATCCATTTTTTCTTTCAGTTCTTATTAGATCAGTAATAAATCCTTGAGTACAACTTGGCATCCATTCTATTGTTAGAAAATATATATATTTTTGTGACTGAAAACATTTAATGGCACAGCTGTCTGGGAGCACACCAGTGTCTGGTCACTAACTAGCTTGAGTTGGATTTATGTCTTGAATTTGCATTTGTTTTGTTGTGTATTTCCTTGGTAGAATTTGAGAATTTTGTTCATAGCCTTTTTTAAAAAGAGGTCTAAAATTATGTTTTCTCAAATGATTAATCAGGCATATATATATATATTTTTTTAACTAAAATTGGAATATATTATGTATTTTAGGTCGGTCTTGTGAAATGGACTGGCAGAAGTTTGTTACTTAAAACCTGGAATCTGCGTAACATCTATGAGTCAGTCATTGGCTCATATTCTGGTCCTAAAAAACATACCTGGTGATTATATTTAACATCTTTGGGAAAAAGTACTATTTACTGATTAAGCTATTAAGAGTAGGCAGAGATGGATAAAATAGGGTCATTGACCTTAGAATAGAACATGTTAAGAGATGTGGGGTTTATAAACAGTCTACACTAAGGTAATTATAGACAAGAGAGAGGAAAAAACCCATAATTTCTGTTTGACTATGATAATAATGAAAGTGGATATACCCTTTTAGCATAACACAGACACACGCACATGCACACCCACACATGCACACACACCCACGCATGCACACACAGAGCACTCCTACTTGTGCACACACAGAATCACATATTTGACTTATTGCTCTAGATCAAATAAAATAGATCCCATAAAATTTGCTGGGGATTGAGTAACTGCCATAAAATGCCCCTATGTGCTTTTATATACTTAGGAAAATATTTTTAAAGGTTTAGGACATACATGAACGAAACTATAAAATTTTATTGAAAGATATAAAACGTTTCTCAACAAACGGAAAGACAGATGAAGTTTTTGGATAGGAAATAACATAATAAAAATCATTAGTGCTTTAAAATTAATATGTGGGCTCTATTCAATTTCAATCCCAACTGAGAATTTTGTGTAAAAATTTATCTTTTATATAACAGTATAGTTTTGTAGATTACACATATATTCATTCATACACAAAATGAGTAATAAGAAAAGATATAACCAGAGTGATTATAAATAAATAGTTTTACACTGATTTTTTGATGATTTATAAAATGCTGATATTCAATCCTTTTTTATCAGAATGGCACAGATCAGTAAAAGCATAGAAGGAAGAGGAAAATAAATCCCATTACATGGTATATTTCAAATTTGTCAAATGCTGTGTTTCTTTTCACGGGGAAAGTATGGATTATTAATAAATATCCCTGGGATAGTCAGCTATCATGTCTTAAAGTATGAACAAAAATAATATTTATTTCTAAAAAGTAAATGGAAGCTCTTTTTTTTTTTGCAAAAACCTAGGAGACAATATGTACATCCAGAGGCAAGTATGACCTATTTAACTAAGACTGAAAACCCAGAAGCTTTAGGAGATAAGGAATATAAATTTGTATCAAAAGATAACACAGACAAAATCAAAAGACATATAATAAGTTTTGAAAAATACATAAACTGGAATACAGACAAAGGATTTTTCTATAATACATATAGGACAATGAAAATTTGCCAAGATGAGAATAGAAGCTCAATAGAATAAAATGATAGTCCACTCAGAGACTGTCTTCAAGTGATCAAGTATATGAAACTAATGTTCAAACTGACTGCTAATCAGATGAATGCAAATTAAAGTAACAAAGAGATATCACGTTACACTCAAGAGGCTGGCAGCAATTTAAAAGGGTGAGAACTTGAATGACAAGTGTGAAATCAAAGTATTAGAGAATTGTGAAATGCAGTATCTATTAAAATTAAAAATGCACTTACCCTTTAACATAGAAACCACTTTTCTTGTTAGTTCAACCATAAAACACAGCACAAGAAAGTACAGAAACACATATAGAATATTTATAGATGTAAGTCTAATCATTGTGGCCAAATAATGAACATGAAGTGAAGGCCCTTCCATGTATGAAAGTTAGGAAAACAGAAGGATATGAGCTAAGTATTAAAAGACAAATTTATAAATAGAATACAAATGCATTTTTTTACATGTACCACTTTATATAATATTTTAAATGTAGATTAAAGTTGAATGCATGGAGATTATTAAAGATGCTTTCAGACTTTAATCAAGGGCTGTTTCTTAATATGTCAAATATATATACATACATATAAATATATGCATATATATAAAAATGTATTTTTATAAAAATAAGTTAATATTGCAGATAAGCAGAGAGAAAAATATACCCTAACTTTCCAGTTTGAGGCTCTGTCAATGGGCTACTTTCCTACATATTACCTGGAGTCTTTCCCTGGTCTCTGTCTTTTCCTTTCTCCAAACCAGTTTAATAATTATCTTGAAGTAAATGTGCCCCGTGTTGGCATGCCTCTTAGAACTTCAACATCTATGCCCCCTTGAATAACCCATATCCAAAGAAAAGTTAAAAAAAAAGTATCTTGTTCTGGAGAATTCCATAAATCCAAAAACCTAGACTTTAACAAAATATTCTCAACGGATGTTCTACTGAACGTTGTGAAAGATACAAAACATAGAAGACATACATCCTTTCCAAGTGAAGCTTAAAATTTCCTGAAGAAGCTAAATTTTAATGTTTTTAAAAGTGAACAGATATATTTCAGTCCTTCCCTCTGTGTGATAGTAGTTTTTTGTAGGTTGGATTAATCATAGGTCTAAAGCCTGTGGGATTCAATGGGGAAAAACTGATCAAACCTGAGCTGGTAGAGCAATAAATGTGGATGTTTCTGTTTAAAAGCCACAAAATGATAAGTAACTTAGGTTTCATGCCTAGAGGCATAATTTATCTTTAGCTAACTAAATGGAGACTTCTGCCCATAGAAAATGCCAATATACTGTTTTCAAAGAGCCAGTATTTTAATCTGAATATATTTCTAAATTAAGCCACAGAGCTGGGTCTTTTTCACAAACTGCTATTTTTCCTACTTCTTCCTGGGTATGGGAAATGGGAGGGTGGAGGGAAGGGGACTAAATGGAAGTATTTCCTTTCAGTTGCTCAGCTAGGCCAATCTTGGATGCTGGATGGCTTAATGAGGGCAGGGGCCATGGAGACCCAATTAGAAAGTATAGGTCATACAAGGAAAAAAGATAGTCTTTTTTAATGTCCAAAGGACAGAGTAAAAAAAAAAAAATCTTAAAAGAACATTAAGAGCATATGAGAATTCACACAAAGCCTCACAGTGTTCTAGACTTTTGTCCTCTCTTCTAAGTAGCTCTAGTTAATTGTAGTAACATTTGAGTAGAGAGAATTGCTTCTAAAAACGTGGTCATTGTTGAAATTTTCAAGGCAAGTAAATACAAATTAGTCTGTTTGTTGTTTCTGTTGTTTACAAATTTATTTATTCTTTGTTTTCCTTTATTACTGTTCCAAGATTTTTTTCAGGGTAAATTGAATTTCAAACTATTCCTTTATCCTTAGGTCATCTGAAGCTCAATGCTTTTTTAATGCTTATACCCTGTTAACCTTTTATCTTAACCTTTTATCCAACCTTGGCCTATAGAAAGGGTCAGGAGGTTGACCCTAGATAAGTCAGGGACGTTTAGCCTCAAAAATGTTACTGTTAGTCATTACAGAAACAAAGAAAGGATGAAACAATAACTAAAATAGAGAAATTGCAAAAATTCAGAATCTTTTTTTAAAAAATATTTTTAGTTGTAGATGGACACAATATTTTTATTGCATTTATTTAGTTTTATGTGGTGCTAGGGATCAAACCTAGAGCCTCACACATGCTAGGCAAGCACTGAGCTACAACCCCAGCCCTCAGAATATTAATACGTTCTTACAGTCATCACCTTTGTTTTTCATGTCCCAAATTCCTTATGTGATAATAACTGGAGATTTCCTTAGATTTGAAGTCCTTCCTATAATTCTTCAATCTGAAGTACAGCTAATGTCCTTTCATCATTTGAATCTTCACTCAACTCTTGACTAGATAGATGGGTGGTTTCTTTCCTTCAGATAGATTGTTCTTCCCAGCAAATAGGTTCAAGTCCAACCTCAGTTAAACAGCAATAGAAACTATCATTGTCTTTTCCTTCCAGATTACTCTTCCTGTACCCTAAGTCTTTTTGTTACAAATGAGATATTTACATTTCTATGAACTTCTTGTCTGTATTTCACCTACCACTATACTTTTAAATAGACTTTTGCTTTGGGGAGTGATAATAAAGTAAGAAATTTCTATTTTTATCAATTAAGAAAACGTGACACAATTTGTGTTGCAAAATATAGTATCTTGGGAGACCAGTGTAATGGGTATAAAATCATTGAAAACAGTGAAGTCATTTATATGTTCATTCATTCATTCATTCATTCATTCATTCATGTAGTTTGAAACTACCAAGTATTTAGTATATAATTAAGGTTTTAAAAATATTTAAGAAAAAGTAAGTGCTGTAGGTATTCCAAAGAAAATAATCTGAGTTGCAGCTCAGGTAATGAGAGACAAGGGTTTTCATAGGAGCTGACATGTTAGCATTGAATCAGGAGCCATTTTGTTAATTATGTATATACCAAGCTGTGCTTACCTGAAATGTGAGAGTCAAAGGAAGTAATCCTAAGAAACTTTGAGATTAGTAGCTCAGGCTTCTATTTGAAGTAACTTCATTACAGTTTTCTAAAATGCTCTACTGTGCCCATGGTTTTATCCTAGGATTATCAACTTAAGCTGTTATCAAGTCTGTTTCTCTGTGTTCTTTATTTTCTTTCTAGTTGTCTGTGTCTATTTGTCATTTTTCTTCTATGTGCTCCTGTCCTCTATATGCCTTAGCCACCAGGTATTACAATGTTTTTTAGAGCTTTAGAATTATTATTTGTACTACACTGAACTTTACAGCCCACATTTCTAAAGTGTGATATAATAAGGGCTTCCATCATGTGGGGGCAGTTGCTTTATAATAACCCAGAATTTGGGTGCCAACTTTCCTTTTTCTTCCTAAGAAAGTTCATCATTCCAAGTATGCTGCCTTAGAGAGGGCTATGTAGGACTTTTTGAGCCTAATGGACTGTCAGTAAAGAGAAAAAAAAATATGGATTAAAGAATTAGTCAAAACCTGTAGTGGTTTAAAACATGTCCATAAATTTATTCACCCTCGGTCCATTAAAGGGTGAGACCATTACTTCCTCTTAAATTTGACATAGTATGTTTCTGCTGAGACTTATAGAGTATGGAAGAATTGGTGCCATAATATTTCCATGGCTAGCTAAGAAGAAGCTACATATATTTCAACTGGTTTCATTGGAATAGTCCCTGATGGAACTCTGTGCTGCTACATAAGAAATCCTGCTATTCTGAAACTTCCATACTGTGAGTAAAGAAAACTCAGGGTACACAAAAATACATGTACATAGATTATTCAACAGCCCAAGCTGAGGCTTAGCCAATAGCTGACATCAACCACTGAGAAATTGTCCTAAAATGATTCCAGCTCCTGTCTGTTAATCATCTCCAGATATGATGCCCTCTAACTGATACATAAGACAACACAGAACTCAGACAATCCATCCTTGTAGTATGCTGACCAAATTCCTCATCCATGGAGGCTACGAACAAAATAAAATGTCCTGAACCCTTAAATTTTGGGGTAGTTTGTCAAGCAGTTGTAGTAATTAGAGCAATTACTCTCTTCCTAGAGTTGCTGTCTGATGATTGATAGTGAAAATAAAAACTTCAGTGGAAATATTACTTGAAGAATATTGCTTTGAATAGAGGTGGTTACAGTGAATGATCTTTAGGTACAAAATGAGGTACCAGATAGATATCCATGTTGTTATGGTTTAGATCTTAAATGTTCCCCAACGATTCATGTGTTAAAGACCTGGTCACAAACCTGCAGAACAGTTGGGAGAGAGTGGAACCTTTAGGAGGCAAAGAAGTTAGGTCACTGAGGTATGCCCTTAAAGGAGATATTGGGACACTAGCCTCTTCCTCTATCTTTATTTCCCTTCTTCGATATGCTCCCCAACATCATGTTCTACCTCACAGTAGGTCCAAAGCACAGACTGAAACCATGGGCCAAAATATAATATTCTTCCCTTTAAGTTGATTTCCTCAGGTATTTCTCAAAGAGACAGAAAACTGGCCAGCATACATGATTTTTCTTGTTTAACTCTACACATTGTTTCCTTTTAGACTTCTCTCAATGCTGCCATCAAGTCTGTTTCTTTGTGTTCTTTATTTCCTTTCTTGTTGTCTATGTGTGTTTGTCATTTTTCGTCTATGTGCTCCTGTCCTCCATATGCCTTAGCCACTTAGTATATCTACATTATTGTTAAAAGGCTGCGTTTTTTAAAAAAAATTTTGGTAATGCCATTTAAGCAGTCTTTATGACATAAAGCAGCTTAAGTAACAAAGATTTGTTCTATCCAGTGAAAATCAAAAGCAAAGAAAATATAGTTGCTTAATATACCTAGATCAGTTGACATCTATTTCTAAGGTTTCCACTATGATAGGTGCCAAAAAAAACTTTCTGATTGTGTTATAGTGGTATATGAGATGGGATGAACGAGAACAGGGTAAAACGAGATGGAAAGCAATTTTTGCAACTCAGAAAGAATCTTGTGAACATTGAAAGGTCTATTTTGCTGCAAAAAAAAATTATTCTAAAGTTTGAATTTTCACACCCAACCACACACAAAAAAATTGGATAAGATGGCAAAAGTCAATACCAAAATATGAGGTACACTGACCCAGAAGCAGGGACATCTTATGTATTCGCTACATTTAGAAGATTGCCTAAGATTCACAGTAGTTTAAGAAGTCCATAAAATATGTTCAAGTTTCCTTTAAAACAAGGAGGAAAAAGCAAGTTAATTTCAGGTAGAAGAAAATATAAAAATATGTATTGTTAATGGCTTTGTTTTTTAACAATTCAATTAACAATAAAATCTTTTAAGAAAAAAATTTTATGTATAGAGGCTTGATGATACTTAGATCCTACAAAAACCATAATACAACCCTGATTAGATAGCTGTGTAAGACAAGATCTAGAGTAAATGGGACTTCTCCAGGTTTTTCCATTAAATTGGTAACTTCAATAACCATATGAAGTAGCAGGTTTCAAATGTCTAACCTTAGCTCTGTGTGTAGAGAGTTACCATAGCATAACTGTTGCTTTATAGAGCTAGCCAGTACAATTCCACAGCACAGGATTTATTAGCATATCCTTCAAACTTATCTAAATCAATTACTTCCCAAATACGGTCAGGAGTTGAGAAGAAGGACAGATCCAAAAATACAACCCTTCCTAGTCACTGTTGGGCGATGGACCCAATGGACATGACCTTGCCTGTGGGAAAAAATACTGTTGGATGCTCCCTATTCAACACAATCTCTCTTACTCTATTCTTTCTATTTCTTCTCAAAGTAATGACCTGATTTGGCATGGTTTTTGATGGGCTATTCAAGGAACAGTTTGGACTTTTTACTACAGTTCATGAATATATTTTTAAATTAGTACAAAAAATGTCAAGTATTAATATTGGCCATGCCTGTCCAAATATGAATTTAAAAAGACCAAACATAACAGTTTATCTCATTATGCGTCATTATTCTAAAACAAACAAAAATCTATGAACCTGATCTCCAAGACTACCAAAAGGGGAAATACCACTGGCGGTCCCCTCAGAGTAACTTTATTTAATAGTTCTCAATGATAGCATCTAAGGGGCCATAGAGAACGAAAGCTGTTGTATTAGCCAGCTTTTCGTTGCTGTAACCAAAACACATGGCAATAGCAACTTAAAGGAGGAAATATTTATTTTAGCTCATAGTTTCAGTCCATGGTTAACTGGTTCCTACCTTCTCCTACTCCCAACGGGCATGAGGTGAGGTAGAATATCATGGTGGAAGGGCAGGGCAGAGGAAAACCACTTAGCTCATCATGAAAGCCAGGAAGGAGAGAGAGAGAAAGAGGTGGGCAGTGTATAAGGGCCCCAGGACAAGACATAGTCCCCAAAGAAAAAATTCCAGTGACCTGTTTTCTCCACCCCTACCCCTCCTGCCCACAGTTTCCACCATGTTCACGGTAGTCCATTTGGCTATCAACGGATTAATTTACTGATGAATTCAGAACCTTATAATTCAATTACTTCCCCAAAACCCTACCTATGAACACTACTGCATTGGAGATCAATACATAGCACATGAGTCTTTTGGGGACTCATCATACCAAACCATAAAAGTTATTCAAAGCTCCGTCTTGTTCACTTATACTTTTCCACAACTCAATACAGTGCCTGGTACACACTAGGTACCCAATAAATATTTACTGACTGAAAAATGAAGGAATGAATAAATATAGGGGCCATCCTAGTGTAGTTATTGTCTAATTCTGTTCTGCCCTGCAGTATACTCACCTCCTACAGAAAAGCACCTGAAAAGATCCCCGAGCCTCCTTTACTGGCTCATTTCTGCCCATGTTGTATAACTTCACCTTCTTATTATTGACCCCCTTTTCACTATCTTCTGATCACCACTTATACCCTGCTCCATTGGTTCCAACTTCATACTCTGATGGCTTAGTTTCTTCATTTCAGTTCTGTTGACCTTACTAAATATACTCATACATCTCTTATAATGATCTTTTTTGATTGCTGATACTTCACTTATTGTCTCTTGCTGTTATAGAAACTACAATCCACTAAGTCAATAGGATCTCGTCAATGCTTCTTCCCAAAGTTCATAATGAGCTCAGGGTTTAAACAGATGTTTTCTACCATGTACCTTACCTTCCTGAAATACTGCCTCAAAAAATTTCCTCCAAAATGTTGTATTGTAATCTCTTGACTCTCAGTTACTGGACCTTCATCTGTAATTACAGTACCTATCCAAAGTTTTGAATCTTGTATGATTAATCTATGATCTTATCATATATTAAGGGAATATTTTTGTTACCTTCCAAATTTCATAAATCTTGGGAAATTATACATGGTGACCATATGCAACATAAACCTTCAGAAAGGAAAAAATGTTATTTCACTTTCTGCAATACATTTTATTGATTCTTTGGGGGGTATTAGAATCAAAGAAAATATGTATGAATTAATCTTTCACAAGGAAACACCATATAACCATCTCTGATGTTTGTTATAGGCTAAATAGTGTCAATGCAGATGCACATTTGTCAATGAATATTAGCAACTTTAAGTATTTGTTTACATAATGTCTTCTGTGCCAATGCTAAATCTATTATTCAATTACTTGAACACCTGTGAGTGTGTGTGTGTGCTCATACACACACACACACACACACACACACACACATAATCGAGTAAATGAACCTGGAGAGTAATAGATTTAATAAAATCCTAGTAGTTTTCACTTAGCTGTACACATTCTGGTTGCATTTATTTGTCTCTGCTCTTCAAAACTAAAATACCAATGTGAAATAGGGTTGATTTTAGGTAGAATTTGATATGATTCTTATCTCTTTCATTTAATTATTTTTTAAAAAGTCAGCTATGGCAAGATCTTTAGAACATTGATTCAAACCACTAGCTTAACATTGAAAAATTTAGATGAAACTAAAACATGATAAAGATGCCCAGTTTAGCCTTTGACCAATTGAAACAAAATTACCTGAGGGTGGGGGCAAGCAATGCATTTGTAAATACAAGCATGGTGAAGCTAAGAACTACTGATTTAGGGAAAGCAGAGAGTTACTCCATTATTTTCTTCTCCTTTCCTGGAGAAATTATTATTTTTATGTCATCTTGTAGGAATGAAACCAAAGCATACAAAGCAAGGGATTACTTAAGAAAAACCAAAGAAGTAAGACAAATTATTTCCTTTTTGTAACTTGATAAACTATTTTCAAAAATAGTCAGGTGTAAGTTAAAACTCACTTTGAGATCTGTAGAATTTTCTTTTTTTAATTTTTATTTTTTTACCCCGTATACAGATTGCTGTATCACATCAGTTACATTTCCATTGATTTACATATTGCCATTCTAGTGTTTGATGTATTCTACTGTCTATCCTATTCTCTACTATCCCCCCTCCCCTCCCCTCCCCTCCCCTCCACTCTTCTCTCTCTACGCCCTCTACTGTAAATCATTTCTTCCACTTGTATTATTCTTCTCTTACCCCTCATTTCTTCTTATATGTAATTTTGTATAACCCTTTTCATGCAATTTCCCTTCTCTCTCCCTTTCCCTCCCACCTCTCATCCCTGTTTAATGTTAATCTTCTTCTCTAGCTCTTCGTCCCTACCCTGTCTTTAGTTACTCCCCTTATATCAATGAAGTCATTTGGCATTCGTTTTTTAAGGATTGGCTAGCTTCACTTAGCATAATCTGCTCTAATGCCATCCATTTCCCTCCAAATTCTATGATTTTGTCATTTCTTAATGCAGAGTAATACTCCATTGTGTATAAGTGCCACACATTTGTTATCCATTCATCTATTGAAGGGCATCTAGGTTGGTTCCACAATCTTGCTATCGTGAATTGTGCTGCTATGAACATCGATGTAGCAGTGTCCCTGTAATATACTCTTATTAGGTCTTTAGGGAATAGACCGAGAAGGGGAACAGCTGGGTCAAATGTGGTTCCATTCCCAACTTTCCAAGAAATCTCCATACTGCTTTCCAAATTGGCTGCACTATTTTGCAGTCCCACCAACAATGAACAAGTGTACCCTTTTCCCCACATCCTCGCCAGCACTCGTTGTTGTTTGACTTCATAATGGCTGCCAATCTTACTGGAGTGAGATGGTATCTTAGGGTGGTTTTGATTTGCATTTCTCTGACTGCTAGCGATGGTGAGCATTTTTTCATGTACTTATTGATTGATTGTATGTCCTCCTCTGAGAAGTGTCTGTTCAGGTCCTTGGCTCATTTGTTGATTGGGTTATTTGTTATCTTATTGTCTAATTTTTTGAGTTCTTTGTATACTCTGGATATTAGGGCTCTATCTGAAGTGTGAGGAGTAAAGATTTGTTCCCAGGATGTAGGCTCCCTGTTTACCTCTCTTATTGTTTCTTTTGCTAAGAAAAAACTTTTTAGTTTGAGTAAGTCCCATTTGTTAATTCTAGTTGTTAACTCTTGCGCTATGGGTGTCCTATTGAGGAATTTGGAGCCCAACCCCACAGTATGTAGATCATAGCCAACTTTTTCTTCTATCAGATGCCGCGTCTCTGACTTAATATCAAGCTCCTTGATCCATTTTGAGTTAACTTTTGTGCATGGTGAGAGAAAGGGATTCAATTTCATTTTGTTGCATATGGATTTCCAGTTTTCCCAGCACCATTTGTTGAAGATGCTATCCTTCCTCCAATGCATGCTTTTAGCCCCTTTATCAAATATAAGATAGTTGTAATTTTGTGGATTTGGTTTCTGTGTCCTCTATTCTGTACCATTGGTCCACCCGCCTGTTTTGGTACCAGTACCATGCTGTTTTTGTTACTATTGCTCTATAGTATAGTTTGAAGTCTGGTATTGCTATACCGCCTGATTCACACTTCCTGCTTAGCATTGTTTTTGCTATTCTGGGTCTTTTATTTTTCCATATGAGTTTCATGATTGTTTTATCTATTTCTACAAGAAATGCTGTTGGGATTTTGATTGGCATTGCATTGAACCTATAGAGAACTTTTGGTAATATCACCATTTTGATGATGTTAGTTCTGCCTATCCATGAACAGGGTATATTTTTCCATCTTCTAAGGTCTTCTTCTATATCTCTCTTTAGGGTTCTGTAGTTATCATTGTATAAGTCTTTCACCTCTTTTGTTAGGTTGATTCTCAAGTATTTTATTATTTTTGAGGATATTGTGAATGGGGTGGTTGTCCTCGTTTCCATTTCAGAGGATTTGTCGCTGATATACAGGAATGCCTTTGATTTATGCGTGTTGATTTTATATCCTGCCTCTTTGCTGAATTCATTTATTAGCTCTAATAGTTTCTTTGTAGACCCTTTTGGGTCTGCTAGGTATAGAATCATGTCATCTGCAAATAGTGATAATTTAAGTTCTTCTTTTCCTATTTTTATGCCTTTAATTTCTTTCGTCTGTCTAATTGCTCTGGCCAGTGTTTCGAGAACTATGTTGAACAGAAGTGGTGAGAGAGGGCATCCCTGTCTTGTTCCAGATTTTAGAGGGAATGCCTTCAATTTTTCTCCATTCAGAATGATGCTAGCCTGAGGCTTAGCATAGATTGCTTTTACAATGTTGAGGTATGTTCCTGTTATCCCTAGTTTTCGAGAGTTTTGAACATAAAGGGATGCTGTACTTTGTCGAATGCTTTTTCCACATCTATCGAGATGATCATATGGTTCTTATTTTTAAGTCTATTGATGTGGTGAATAACATTTATTGATTTCTGTATATTGAACCAGCCTTGCATACCAGGGATGAATCCTACTTGATCATGGTGCACAATTTTTTTGATATGTTTTTGTATCCAATACGCCAGAATTTTATTGAGGATTTTTGCATCTAGGTTCATTAGAGATATTGGTCTGTAGTTTTCTTTCTTTGAAGTGTCTTTGTCTGGTTTCAGAATCAGGGTGATGTTGGCCTTGTAGAATGAATTTGGAAGTTCTCCCTCTTTTTCTATTTCCTGGAATAGCTTGAAAAGTATTGGTATTAGTTCCTCTTTAAAGGTTTTGTAGAACTCTGCTGTATACCCATCCGGTCCTGGGCTTTTCTTAGATGGTAATCTTTTGATGGTTTCTTCTATTTCCTCAACTGATATTGGTCTGTTTAGGTTGTCTATATCCTCCTGACTCAATCTGGGCAGATTATATGACTTAAGAAATTTATCGATGCCTTCACTATCTTCTATTTTATTGGAGTTTAAGGCTTCAAAATAATTTCTGAATATCTTCTGTATTTCTGAAGTGTCTGTTGTGATATTGCCTTTTTCACCCCGTATGCTAGTAATTTGAGTTCTCTCTCTTCTTCTCTTCACTAGCATGGCTAAGGGTCTGTCGATTTTATTTATTTTTTCAAAGAACCAACTTTTAGTTTTGTCAATTTTTTCAATTGTTTCTTTTGTTTCGATTTCATTAATTTCAGCTCTGATTTTAATTATTTCTTGCCTTCTACTTTTTTTGCTGTTGTTTTGCTCTTCTTTTTCTAGGATCTTGAGATGAAGTATGAGATCATTTATTTGTTGGTTTTTTCTTTTTTTAAGGAATAAACTCCAAGCAATGAATTTTCCTCTTAGAACTGCTTTCAATGTATCCCATAGATTCCGATATGTTGTGTCTGTGTTTTCATTTAACTCTAAGAATTTTTTAATTTCCTCCTTGATGTCTTCTAAAACCCATTGATCATTCAGTAACCTATTGTTCATTCTCCAAGTGATCCATGATTTTTCCTTCCTTCTTTTATAGTTGATTTTCAGTTTCATTCCATTATGATCAGATAAGATGCATGGTATTATCTCTACTCCTTTATATTGTCTAAGAGTTGCCCTGTGACATAATATATGATCTATTTTTGAGAAGGATCCATGTGCTGCTGAGAAAAAAGTGTAACTGCTTGATGTTGGGTGGTATATTCTATATATGTCAATTAAGTCTAGGTTGTTAATTGTGTTATTGAGTTCTATAGTTTCCTTATTCAAGTTTTGTTTGGAAGATCTGTCCAGTGGTGAGAGAGGCGTGTTGAAGTCTCCCATTATTATTGTATGGTGGTCTATTACACTCTTGAACTTGAGAAGAGTTTGCTTGATGAACATAGCAGCACCATTGTTTGGGGCATATATATTTATGATTGTTATGTCTTGTTGGTGTATGATTCCCTTGAGCAGTATGTAGTGTCCCTCTTTATCCCTTTTGATTAACTTTGGCTTGAAATCTATTTTATTTGATATGAGTATGGACACTCCTGCTTGTTTCCGCAGTACATATGAGTGATATGATTTTTGCCAACCTTTCACCTTCAGTCTATGTATATCTTTTCCTATCAAATGCGTCTCCTGTAGGCAGCATATTGTTGGGTCTTGTTTTGTGATCCATTCAACTACCCTTTGTCTCTTTATTGGTGAGTTTAAGCCATTAACATTTAGGGTTATTATTGAGATATGGTTTGTTCTTCCAGCCATATTTGTTTATTAATGCTACTAAACCTGATTTGTTTTCCTCTCTGATTATTTTCCCCCCTTTACTGTCCTACCTCCCACTGTTGGTTTTCATTGTTGTTTTCCCTTTCCTCTTCCTGTAGTGTTTTGCCAAGTATTTTTTGAAGAGATGGTTTTCTAGCTGCAAATTCTTTTAACTTTTGTTTATCGTGGAAGGTTTTAATTTCATCTTCCATCCTGAAGCTTAATTTCGCCGGATACACAATTCTTGGTTGGATCCCATTTTCTTTTAGTGTTTGAAATATGTTATTCCAGGATCTTCTAGCTTTCAGAGTCTGTGTTGAGAGATCAGCTGTTATCCTGATTGGTTTACCCCTAAATGTAATCTGCTTCCTTTCTCTTGTAGCTTTTAAAATTCTCTCCTTATTCTGTATGTTGGACATTTTCATTATAATGTGTCTAGGTGTGGATCTCTCATGATTTTGCATATTTGGCGTCCTTTAGGCTTCTAGGATTTGGGATTCTGTCTCATTCTTCAAGTCTGGGAAGTTTTCTGGTATTATTTCACTGAATAGATTGTTTATTCCTTTGTTTTGGAGCTCTGTGCCTTCCTGTATCCCAATGACTCTTAAGTTTTGTCTTTTAATATTGTCCCATAATTCTTGGATGTTCTGCTCATGGTTTCTTAGCAGACTTGCTGAGTTGTCTATGTTCTTTTCAAGTTGAAATACTTTGTCTTCATTGTCTGATGTTCTATCTTCTAAATGATCTACTCTGCTGGTAGTATTCTCAATTGAGTTTTTAAGTTGGTTTATTGCTTCCTGCATTTCTAGGATTTCTATTTGTTTGTTTTTTATTACCTCTATCTCCCTGTGAAATTGATCTTTTACTTCCTGGATTTGTTTATGTAGTTCTTTGTCAATGTGATCTTTCCTTGTCTGATTTTGCTGTCTCATGTCTTCCTTGAGACTCCAGATCATCTGAAGCATGTATATCCTAAACTCTTTATCTGACATTCCATCTGTTGCAGCTATTACCTCTTCTAAAGTTGAGTTGACCTGCATTGCTTGTGGTCCTTTCTTTCCTTGTCTTTTCATACTGCTGGCGTTTCTTTCTGCTTGATGAAACTGTTGTGTTTTTGAAATTTTCCCTCTATTTATTTATATGGCTCTTGTATAGTTGAAAAATCTCCCTTGAAGGGCAGGTAGTGGCTGTGATCCTCCTCTAGTTGGGGTGAATCTGTCTACCACACTGGTGGGCCGCTACGTCTGCTCTGCTGGTCAGTCGAAGGTCAGCCTACCCAGCAGGCGCGTGGGGCACCTCTGTCACTCCGCAGGTTGCTGGGCCTGACCTGCCAGTGGGTCGCAGGTCCGCCTACCTTGCAGGTGCGGTGGGGGGGGGAGGGGGCGGCTCCGCCCCTCAGTAGGCCGCTGGGCCTGATCTGCTGGTGGTCAGAGTTCCGCCTAACTTGCAGGCCAGAATTTTCAATAAGCTCCCTCAGCTGAGAAATATGCAAAGAAGTTTTCTCCTGGGAATAACCTGCTCCAGGCTCTCAACTGTATTCTGCTCATGCTGCTTGTGGAAGATAATGCCATTTTTATTATTTATTGTTTAATGTTAATTACTTTGTACTTTAGAATTTCTTACAATGCATTTTGGAATCTAGTGAATACATTAGTGTTTTTAGAGTATCAACATTTCTTCCAATTTGTCCTTCATTATTACAAAACTGAAAACAACTCTAAAACAGACACTATTAAATGATTTACTTTTCATCCACTGAAATGTGTTTCTTTGATGAACAGGAGGAAATTAATCAAAGAATTTAATGCAGTTATCAGAGGATTGCAAACCCTATACGAAGAATGTCAAGTCCTTGTATATGGGTCAATGACACTCACTGAGTGCTGCAGATGCTTAGCACTATAATAAGAACCCAGAGTATATAGTTGAGATTAGACTTGACTTATGCCCTGACAATTTTATAATCTTTCAGAAGAGATGAGATAGGTCAGTATTCAATGCATATGAATACATACAAAGAAATATTCTGACAGAGCATGATAAGGAAGGGATTGGACAGATCAAAGAATGAGCCATAGTTAATTGAGGGAAATTTCCCTTGAGAAACTTCCCTGAAATAGGCTTGAACTTCAATTTAAAATGAAGGACATGGTCTGGAGGACAGGAATGCTGAGAGTCCCCTGTATATGTGATAAATTAAATGAAACTCAAAGAACTGGATAAAACAGAGTAAAATGGCACAAAGGAAAGAAAGAAGTAAGGAAAGAAAGGGCAAGGAAGAAAGGAGGGAGGGAGGGAGGGAGGGAGGGAGGGACAGAGGGATAGACAGATTTGATGTCTCAAATGAGAGTAAAAAGGAATACATTCCATCTTGCTCAGCAATTTTTCTTTAAAAATAACAATTAACTAAGTGTTTTGATTTAAATGTTTATTTGAATGTTGATGGATGAAAAAGCATGTCTCTGGTGATAAAATTCTTTTCCCCCATTTTAATAGATAAGTAGGCCTTAAATATGTACTACATCTCTCATGTTATAAATATTGGTATTCCTTGGCTCCCTGTAGCAGGTATTTATTCTCACCAGATATCTGTTTGCTTTTCTGTCCTTTTCAGCCCCCTGGAGCTTAAGTGGGACCATTTGGCTAGTTGTGAGCAAGTAGGCTGAGAGGAGCACTGATGTATGTAACTTTCCAGCCAAGGTGTGTAAGAGTCAATGTGTTCCCTTAAGCCTGTTCTTTCCCAGCTCATCACCTAGAAGTTAAGGCAACCAATAGATTCAAGTAAAATAAATCTCTGGGGCACCGCTGGATAGGAAGTATCCTGAAGAGTCATCCAATCCACAGTAAACATTATTAGGTGATACTACTGAGATTTTCAGTTTGTTGGCGCAGTATAGCCTGATGAACTCTCCAAGCTCTTCATACATATATTAGGATTTGGAGAAAAGGTTTATATAGTTGTTTTAGTCAGCTCTGTCTCTGTGACCAAAATACTTGCCAAGAGCATCTGGAGGAGTCAAAATTTATTTGAGGCTCATGGTTTCAGGGATCTTAGTCCATAGATTGCTGACTCCATTCCTCAGGTCCTATGGTGAGGCAGCACATCATGGGACAAGGGCCCAGTGGGGGAAGAAGGCTGCTCAGCTCATGGCAAGATCAGGAAGCAGAGAAAAAAAGAAATTGTCAAAGGGGTCACAGGGAAGATGCACCCTTCCAGGATGCGTCTCCAGTGACCCACCTCCTCTAGCCACAGCCCACCTGCCTACATTTACTACCTAGTCAGTACTTACAAACTAGGATGAACTGATGAGGATACAACTCTCATAATCCAGGCATTTTACCTCTGCATATCTTGCATTAACTGGAGTTTTGAGGGACACTCGCATCCAAACCAACAGGGAGGTGGGAAGACCAAATTCTGGCTACAAATTCTTTCCTCCTTCAAATAAACTTCTCTACCCTTTGTCAGTCTAAACTGCCTTTCTTTCAGGTTAGCTGTAGTGAGGTGAGAACTTTCTTCTGAGTTTTTATGGAAGTTTTTATTTTTAATATTGTGCTTTGGCAATGAGTGAACCTGTTCACTGAATGCTCTCAGCCTTCATTTGTATTAATTTCATAAATGAAGATGAAGACCATGCCTCCTTGTTGCAATTTAGTAAAGAGTTTTCTCTCCAAGAGAACTCAAATATATTTTGGAACTTGTCCTATGTACTCTCACATTGTTTAAATACATCTGTGAGGAAAATGAGACTTTTACCAGGAGTGAAGGGAGGATATGTTTTCTCAGGGGCTAATCAGAGCCTAATGTAATTGAAACAAATATTTTTTAAGTGAAATCGATCTCATTAAGCCTCTGACATTTCAGTCTTCTGCCCTATTTGTCCACTCACCTACAATAAAAAAGTGAATTGCTTGCTGTCACCATGATGGATATGGCTCAGCTCCAGGTTCTAAGAGCTTCCTCTTTGGTTGATAGTAGCCAACGGTCTTCTTTGCATTAACGGCATTTTGTTTTTTAATCTGTGAGACAGCAAGGCTGTTCTTTACTTTCATTCTTTCTGTAAGGATAATTGCAGAAGCAAAAAGAGCCAGGCAAAATTTCACAGTGAGCATCGTCATTAACCCAGCAATCCAATTTTAAATTACCTAAACATTTTGACCCGTTTAAGAAATGTGGCAATTTGGGTGGCTGTTTTCTATTTCTGAAATCTATCAAACTTGCATTATAAAAACTGTTTTGGAGATAAGAATAAAACATTTGTATATTTGTCATAAGTGGCTTTGTTTTAAAAATAATTTGTATGAACAACCTGGGTCATACTGGCTTTTGTGTTAAGAAACGTGTTTCTAAAACTATGAATGGAAACCAGACTTTAGAAAACAAAGCAAATATACTGTGAGATGGCAAAAAACAAATGTAACTCTTTTGTTCAGTAGAGACTTTGACACAACTCAGTGTCTCTAAAGCAGCCACATTTGTATTCTTGTAAATTTTTCAAATATTATTCAGTACATGTGTTAGACGTATGCTTTACAGTATGAGCCATAACTGAAGAATGGTAAAATCCATATTTGTAAATTCCAATTATCTGAAATACAACTGAGATCTAGAAAATAAGCCAAGTATGGAGTGATGCACTCATGTTTTCACACGTTACTATGTCACAGACAAAATGCTATGGGAGGGGGACAAAGTAATTGGACTGTGGAACATGAAAATACATGATGCTAACTTTGGATCTAGAGAGCCAGGGTTCACCTTTCACATTTACCACTTAAAACTGGGAGAATGTAGTAAAGTCACTTAGCCCGCATGAAGTTTAAGTTCCTACTCGGTAAAGTGAAAATAATCACATCTATCTTTCAAAATGCTGTGGAAATTAAGTGTAACCATGTGCCTATCATGTCATATATGACATTAGTCTCATTTTTCAATCAAAAACGGTAGGGTCAAATCTTATGCATTTACGCTGCACATGTTCGATAAGCACCTACTATATACCAAAACCTGTTCATTCACAGATTAAGAAGAAATAATCCTAACTTAAAGTCTAGTAGAGAATTACTGTGGGTGTATTGCAACTGCTTCCTGATATCCCAGTTTCCCTCTGCTTCTCAGAACACTGAAAGATTGTGCTGTCTAATCTCCTTGAAATAGGCCTTAGCCAATCCTGAATCCTATAGGCATATTGTCTAATTATAACAAAAAAGGACAGTAGAGAAGAAATAATTAAGCAAACCTAAAACTAAAAGAAACTAGGCAATACAGTGTCCTAGTGAAAAGTATCCTGATGTTTTGCAGCATCCAAGAAAGTTCAGTGTAGGTGGTAACCATTCAAATGACCTTGAGTCATAAAAGAATGGTTAAGAAATACTATGAAGGAATGAATATTTAATCATTTTCTAAAAATCACATGTTAAAATTTTAGAATAGAAAGTGTCTAATAAACAGTTAAATTTAAGTTGTATGTAACATCATTTTCTATTCAATATCCCATTCCTTCTTGGTAACATGGCATACATTTACATATGCAGCAACATTAAGGATGACTTTATTTTTTTATTTTTTTTAAGAGAGAGAGAGAGAGAATTTTTTAATATTTATTTTTTTTAGTTTTCGGCAGGCACAACATCTTTATTTTATCTTTATATGGTGCTGAGGATCGAACACAGCTCCCCGCGCATGCCAGGCGAGCACGTTACTGCTTGAGCCACATCCCCAGCCCCAGGATGACTTTATTTTAGATAAGACACTGGGCCAGGCACTACAGGAAAGAGACAGACAATGGATGCATTTTAGAATATTTAAGTACTTTTAGCAAGTTTTCCCTCCAAGCATGCTATGTACCAAGAGTCTTTGTATCTTCTTACCATGTGTACCTACGCCCATTAACTTGCTCTCTGGAAAGTTGACAGAAATGTCCTGAGAAGGAAAGGATACCAGTATTTTCTTCTTTCACTAATACTTTGGTTCCTTTTTGTTACTACACCCTTGAAAATGGTTTAAATTTTTCTTTGTCTATTGTAGAGGAACACTACATCTTCAGACAGTCATAGCTTTTACATTTTTCTTTCTTTTAGAAAATATATCCATTTGAGGTTATATTATAGTTTTTTCTTTAGAAGCTAATGGCATCTTGACTTATAACAATATACCAAAAGGGAGCATATTATAAGCAACAACAACAACAACAAAGAAAAACAAAATGATTTTAAGTGAATCGCTGCTGTGTTTCAATTGTCAAAGTCTGAGAGGGTGGGATACAGGATGAATATGTTTTAGAAACATATTATAATTACAAATAGTGTTTATAATCCTGTTGAAGTTTGCCACATGTTGATAGAAAAAAAACAGTAAGTAGAAAACCAAGAAAAAATTGTATTTTAAAAAAGCTTAAATTTATCTTACTATCTGGGGAATTCAAGATCATAGGGTAGACAGATTAATAGAGTTCTTCTTTAGAAGAAAAAGGA
Organism: Ictidomys tridecemlineatus; assembly: GCF_052094955.1. NCBI lineage: Eukaryota > Metazoa > Chordata > Mammalia > Rodentia > Sciuridae > Ictidomys > Ictidomys tridecemlineatus. The sequence continues at coordinate 161,067,306 of NC_135479.1, forward strand.
TTTTTCTTAAGGTCTCTTTTACTTTGTAAACCATGGGTGAGGCAAGACTTGAAAAGGATATTTTTTAAAATATTCACTAGGAAAAAAGCTATGTCAGACTCCCTTCCAGTCACTCAAGTCCTCTGAGGACTTGGCCAGACTTTCTCCAGAAAGAACCTCATGTCACTATTAGCTTTTATAGATGCAGACACTTCATGGAAATTTCTTAAAGAGAAAGCACATTACATGGCAGAAAAAATAGTCAGTCAGTATGTATTATGAAAAACAGCTTGACCTGAAGTTATAGCAGATTTTTTACTGAATATCTTTTCTTTTAAGGCAATAAAAATTTCTGTATTCAAGGTCAGGGTGAAAGTAAACCATAGTTTCTAGAATATCCATGTTCCCAAACAGACTTTTTAGGTTTTCTCTGTGATAGAAAAAAAATTCATAATCATTTAACATGGATCGGTTATAACAGCATGTCTACGTCTATATGTTACACTCCACCAAAACCATAGCTTAATTGAGTGCCATAGTGCATGCTTGTAATTCCAGCAACTCCGTAGACTGAGGCAGGAGGATCATGAGTTCAAAACCAGCCCCAGCAAAAGCCAGGTGGTAAGAACTCAGTGAGACTCTGTCTCCAAATAAAATACAAAATAGGGCTGGATATGTGGCTCAGTGGTTGAGTGCCCCTGAGTTCAATCCTTGGTACCTCCCCACCCCCCCGCCCACCAAAAAAAGACCACAGTTTTTATGACTGCTCAAGCACATCATTATTATCTTTGAAAATTATGTCAAACTCCTGTTCAAATAAAAGAATGTTTCTATTAGGGTGTTTTAGCTTGGTAGTTACTTTTAAATAGCTGAGAAGTAATCCATTAATGTGAGATTGAGGAAGTTCAGAGGAGAAGACCCATTAAGTACTGAACTTTTTTTCTTTTCAATTCAAGATATTGTATCAAATGGTAATATCCACAAAATCTATGCTCCCTTTTTAGATTTCTCTTGTCCTCAATTACATTTAAATTAAAGAAAAATATTCTACTTTTGCTTTCATCCTTTCCTAATGTCTCATTACAATTGAAGTTACTAGATCAATTGCTACACTCCTGAAGCTGAGATACACATCTGCAATGGGTAGTCAGGTTTCTAGAGATGAGAGCCACTTGCTGCCTGTCATTTTCTACCACTATCTCTAAAGATTCCTTTCTAATTCTTTAGCTGTAAAAGTTGCTTAGGATTTTCCAAATCAGTGGGTTAGCTGATAGTGTTGCATTAGTTGATTTATGAAAAATTTTTCTGTATCCCAATATTTAACCAAATTCCTAGTATATATCAGATGCTCAATATGTGCTTATTAAAAACAAATAAAGGATAAAAGAATATTTAGCTGCCCTATAAAGTACGCAGTTAAACTAAGCATTTAAAAAAATACCTGACTGCTCCCTTATGAATACTATGCACTGCAGACTGTACATCCAAGGACCCATGCAAGAACCAGGCTATACAGGAAAGTAGGTGGTGCCTGTCACCAACACCTTCTGTTTTCCCCTCAGGCTTCATCCCACTTTGTCTGAACAACACTCAGTGTCCTCATGAATCAGATCACTCCCAGGGAAGAATAAGAATATACCTAAGTTGTTAAAGTCAAGGTATTTCCCCCTGAAGAGTGACTGAATTAATTCAAAAATATATTTTAAAATATTGTATATGTATGGGATCATATAACAACAACAGTAAAAAAAAACTTTTCTGATTTTTTTCCAAAAATCTTCAATGTCATTAAATCCAATAAAGAAAGGGGAGAAGAAAAAAAAGAAGGGAGATTCACATATAAGTAAATACTGACTGAATAAATAAATGAATTCATAATAAAATTTAAAAATTTAATGACAATAATAAAAAAACAATAAATAAATTTCCAACTGAAAATCAACAAACAGAATTCAGAAGTAAAATAAGTAATACACTATGATGGCCAATTGTATATGAAGAATTCCCAGCGTTAACATCTATTATTGCAATTCAGATGTTTTTAAAATATTTATTTTAGTTTTAAATGAACACAGTATCTGTATTTAATTTTATGTGGTACTGAGGATCAAATGCATTGCCTCACACATGCAAGGCAAGCACTTTACCATTGAGCTACAGCCCCAGCCCTCAATTCAGACTTTTGATAGAGTCAGGAAAACTGAAGCATGGCACATATGATATAAAGTTATTTGATAAAACTCAACATCCATTCTTTACTTAACACATCAAAAAATCTTGTTGTTATGGTTTGCATCTTGAATGTCCCCCAAAGGTTGTGTGTGTCATTGGGGGCATATCCTTGAAGGGCAGTTGGGACCCTGGCCCCTTCCTGTTCCTCTTTCCAGCTGCCATGAGGCTAGCTGCCTCTGTCTCACACTGCCACCATAGCACATTTCATCAAAGGCCCAAAAGTGACAGTGCCCAATGATCATGGACTGAAACTTCTTACACCTGAGCCAAAATAAACATTTCCTTGTGATCACTGATTATCTCAGTATTTTGTCACAGTAACAGAAAGCTGACTTACATACTTCCAAATGCAATTAGCAACAAAGCAGCATGGCCTTTATCACCATCTTCTTTTAACCACTTTTCCTTAATCTTTAGTTGATGAATTTAAGCAAAAAGGGGAAAGAGCAATTGTGAAAATAGGAAAAATAAAGATATAGTAACTTACTTTGATGATTATTTACTTGGAAGGAAAAAAGGATTAACTGAATAAGTATTATTAATGTAAATAGGTAAGGTAGATGGGAGGAAAATATACATATTTAAATAACTGTGATGCATAATCTAAGTCAGTTAAATTATGTGTCATAAGAAACACCTATAAACAACAGAAACAAAAACCAAATTATCTATGAATAAACTTGAGAAATGCATTATATCTGTGAAGACAATATTAAAATAAAAGTGTAAGAAACCTAATAATTAATTCACACAGATTCATAACATTTTCTAGGATAAAAATTTTGAAAGTTAAAAAATATTAATGTCTATTCAGTTAATTTATGGATTGCATGTGGTTATAATACAAATAAAAACAAAGATTTGGTGATTGAAGATACAAACTGATTCTATAGTCTACTTAACATTAGTGGAAAAATCAAATTAAACTATGAAAAGAAAACTAAAATATACTACAATGCTATTAAAATTAAAGCAGTCAAGTACTTGGAATACAAATGAACAGATTAGTGGAATAAAATGGAAAATATTTACAGACTTCAATATATATATATATATATATTCAGAGAATGATAAAAGTGGCACTTTGTTCAACATATATTGTTGGACAACTATATAGCTATCTAGAAAAAAAATCACATGAAATAAATTCTATATATGTCAAAATTTAAACAAAGATTGAAAAAACAAAGTATTATGGAAAGCAGTATGGAGATTCCTTGGAAATCTGGGAATGAAACCACCATTTGACCCAGCTATCCCTCTCCTCGGACTATACACAAAGGACTTAAAAACAGCAGACTACAGGGACACAGCCATGTTTATAGCAGCACAATTCACAATAGCTAAACTGTGAAGCCAACCTAGATGCCCTTCAGTGGATGAATGGATAAAAAAACTGTGGCATATACACACAAAATGGAATTCTACTCAGCAATAAAAGAGAATAAAATCATGGCATTTACAGGTAAATGGATAGAATTGGAGAAGAAAATGCTAAGTGAAGTTATCCAATTCCAAAAAATCAAATGCCAAATGTTTTCTCTGATATAAGGAGGCTGACTCATACTGAGGTAGGGAGGAAGAGCATGGGAGGAATAGATGAATTCTAGATAGAGAAGAGGGGAGGGAGGGAGAGGGATTGGGCAGGGGATTAGCAAGGATGTTGGAATGTGATGGACATCATTATCCAAAGTACATGTATGAAGATACAAATTGGGTGCAAAAATACTTTAAATATAAACAGAGATATGAAAAATTGTGATATATATGTGTAATAAGAATTGTAAGGCATTCTGCTGTTGCTTTTTTTAATCAATAAAAAAAAGAAAATTAAAAAAACCCACAACCCAGTAATAATGGATTAAAGCAAATGTGAGGCTTAAAACTATAAAACTACTAGAAGAAAACAGGGGAAAATCTCCATGACAGATCTGGATTTTTTTTTTTTTCAGGTATGGGTGGGTGGGTGGTGGTAGGGAGATATGAACCCAAAGCACAAACTCCAAAAGGAAAAATAAATAAATAAAAAATAAAAAACTAAAATGCAAACTGTTTACTTAGACCTGTAAAGCTCCATGTGGCCCTGTATCTCCTCTCTCTGACTTCATTTTCCCCACTCTCCACTTTGATCAGTGCCCTCCAACCACAAAGCCTTCTTGCAAAGCTCCTTCCTACCTTTAGCATTTTTGCATTAGTGTATTCCCTACCTATAGTGTTTTTCCTGCAGATTGTTGCATTCTGGCTCCAAATTGTTGTTAAGAACTCAGATCAAACGTTCCAGTGAGCCAGTCATCATTTGCTCATGCTCACCCTTTATTTGAATTCCTGGTATCACATTTATCCCAGAACAGTAGAGGAAAGGGGCTCAACAATTAGACATGAAAGAATGGACACTTGGGTTTATCCTTGCCTTTATTATAATTATCTGTTGAAATGAAATATCTTTGGGTTCAAAACTGATTTAAGAATGTCATAAAATGTACTGTTCTCTGAATATTTCTGTTCAATGTTCAGGTAGCAAATCAATTCAATCAAACACTTTGGCTTCTAAATGTCTATTAACACACATCAGGACTGGGAAAACTATCTAGCCTGACATTTTGGTGTGTGTTGAGCTATCTAATACTCAATATTTTTTCCTGTGTTATCTGTTAAGGATAAAAAACTTATATTTATAACCAATCAGAGGATTTGTGGACAAAAAAATGTAATTGCTCATATATACATATTTATGTATGTATGTATGTATGTATGTTTGTATAAATGTAGTATTTATAACAAATAATCTTAGTTGTTTCAACTAATTTTGATAATTAGTATATATGGAGATTGAATAAGATAACTCATGTATATAAAATACTTTGCATAGTTCATAGTGCTATTGTTATTTTTGAGAGGTATTATAATTAAATTTTAGGTCTGAAAATTGTGCTTAAAAAAAGTATCAGATTAATTCTTAGATTTTAGAAGATTTTAGATTAAATAAAGCTTTCCACAGTATGAAGCAAGATCAGAAATTATTTAATATATGAAATTTAATTACATAAACTACCTTTCCTGAAAAGAAAACCTGCAAATAAAATCCGAGATAAAAAAATTTAAAAACCAAGAAAAACTACTTGCAGTATATGTAATACAGAAAATGGTTTATTTGCTATGTTACAGGCTTCTATAAATAAGGAAAAATATACCAAAAACTTAGAAAAATAACCAAAGGATTACTAAAATCTGAACACACACAAAACAATTATAATTTGTAAACAAAAAATGCCCTTAATCTTACACAAGAGAAGTACAAATCAAAAGCTGCCTTGAGACAACTTTTTTGCCTACAATATAAATAAAGATTAAAAATTTTAATGACAATCTGTTTTATTGAAAACTTGAGGAAAGAGGCCTCATAGGAGCAGTGGTAGTGTAATATTTAGACCTTTATGGAAACAACACAATTTATTTAAAAAAATAGTTTGTATATACTCTTTGCTCCAATAATTCCACTTTAAGAAGAAATTCATCCTACTGGTAAACTTATGAATGAGGAAAAGATAGATATAAGGCAAAATTCATTATAGCATAACTTGTAATAATAAAAGATTGGTAGTAATCTAAAGTCCGTTAATAGGTAAATGGTTAAATAAATAATGATGATATGTACATTGGAAGTCTATACGGTCTTCACATATAGGTGGGACAGGACTGTGTGGAATCATGGGGACTTTCTCCAAAATACATGGCTTAGTATATTTTTTAAAAAGCTAAATTCCAGACAAAACATTTTGTGTGTGTAGGCACGCACATAGCTATGTAATTGCTCATATATACACATTTATGTATGTATGTATGTATGTTTGTATAAATGTAATACTTATATTTATAATCAATCCTCTGAAAATTAGAGGAACTAGAAGAGTAAGGAATTTGAGTGGAGAAGAGACCTGTTTTCATTATATATTTCTTTACACATATCAAAGTTTTTCCAGGTGCAAATATTGCTTCGTTAAAAAAAGATGAAAATTTTTATATCTTCTTCTTAGAAGTGTCTGTTCAGTTCATTGACCCATTTGTTGATTGAGTTATTTGATTTTTTTTTTTGGTGTTAAGATTTTGGAGGGGCTAGGGATGTGGCTCAAGCGGTAACACACTTGCCTGGCATGTGCGGGGCGCTGGGTTGGATCCTCAGCACCACATAAAATAAAATAAAGATGTTGTGTCCACCAAAAACTGAAAAATAAATATTAAAAAATTCTCTATCTCTCTCTCTCTCTTTATCTTTCTGAAATATATATATTTTGGAGTTCTTTATATATTCTAGAGATTAGTGCTCTATCTGTCCTGAATGTGGTAAAAAAGTGTTACCAGATTGTAGGCTCTCTAATCATCTCACTGATTGTTTCTTTTTCTGAGAAGAAGTTTTTAGTTTGACCCAACCCATGTATTGATTCTTGATATTAATTTGTGCCCTATAGGAGTCTTCTTAAGGAAGTTGGGGCCTAATCCAACATGATGGCAATTTGGGTCTACTTTTTCTTCTATTAAATGCAGTGTCTCTGGCTGAATTCCTAGGTCCTTGATCTACTTTGAGTTGTATTTTTCTCATGGTGAGAGATAGGGGTTTAATTTAATTTTGTTGCAAATGGATTTCCAGTTTTCTCAGCACCATTTGTTGAAGAGGCTATCTTTTCTCCAGTGTACATTTTTGACACCTTTGTCTAATATAAGATAACTGTGACTTCTCAAAAGAAGATATACAATCAATCAAAAAATATATGAAAAAATATTCAACAGCTCTAGCAATTAGAGAAATGCAATGAGTTTTCATCTCACTCCAGTCAGAATGACAACTATTAAGAATACAAACGACAAAAAGTGTTGTCAAGAATGTGGCGGAAAAGGCACACTCATACATTGCTGGTGGGACTGCAAATTGGTGCAGCCAATATGGAAAGCAGTATGGAGAATCCTTGGAAAATGGGAATGGAACCACCACTTGACCCAGCTATCCCACTCTTCAGTCTGTACTCAAAGGACTTAAAAACAGCATACTGCAGGGCACAGCCACATCAATGTTTATAGCAGCACAATTCACAATAGCTAAACTGGGGAACCAACCTAGATGCCCTTCAGTAGATAAATGGATAAAAAAAATGTGGTATATATAATACAAATGGAATATTATTCAGCATTAAAAGAGAATAAAATCATGGCATTTGCAGTAAATGGGATGGAGATGGAGAAGATAATGCTAAGTTAAGTTAGTCAATCCTCAAAAAAACAAATGCCAAATGATTTTTCTGATTAAGGATGCTGATTCATAATGTGGTTTGGGTGGGGGCATGGGAAGATTAGATGAACTCTAGATAGGGCAAAAAGGAAAAGGAGAGGAAGGAGAAGGGAGGAAAGTAAGGTGTAGGAAAGATAGTGGAATGAGATGGACATCATTACCCTAAGTACATGTATGAAGACATGAATGGTGTGACTCTACTTTTGTACAACCAGAGATATAAAAACTGTACTATATATGTGTACTATGAATTGTAATGCATTCTGCTGTCATACATAACAAATTAAAATAAATAACATTTTCAAAAAGATAAAAATTAATATACAGCAGCATCTTGGCAACTGACAAAAGACTAAAGTCAAACTTTAATCTTGCTAATTGCCATTAACTGAAGAAAAACTTTTTCTGATAATATGTATATTTCCCTTTTTCTCTTCTCACCCTGGCACCATCCAAGGTCTGCTACTTCCCACAATCCTGAGTTTATTGATCCTACATGGTCTGCTGAATAGGATTGTCCTCAAAATTCTACTTTCACTTTTTGCTGCCTGTGCAAAAACCAGGTCAAGAAGCCCAAGTTTAAGACTATACATCCATTCATACTTTGTAAACTGGAAAAATCCTTTGCAAAAAGTTACTGTATAATAGGGGAACACAAAAAGACATCTAGAAGACATTAGCATACTGCTTATATTTCCTAGTGACATATTTCAGAGACAACTTGGAGCCACAGACTGAATGGAAGAGAATATTAAGTCAAGTAGGAGGAAAAAGTTACCTTTCCTTAGCTGCCTATCCTCACTCTACTTGTTTTAATCACTTAGTCTTTGGCTCTCCAGTACCCACCTTTCAAAGAGAAGAGCTCCTTTTCCTATCTTAAGTCATATCTCCAGTCCAGGGGACAAGCCTGGATGCTGTTTACACTGTTCTGCACCTTCCTGGACATTAAGCTAATGGAAAGGAGAAGGCCCGCTGAGGAAAGGAAGTAATGATAAGAATGTACAGATTAGTTCAAAATTTCAGTCTGGAAGCTCTAATCCCAGGACTTCACCGCACTCAACATCTACTGTATTGACATTTAAATTTGGGTCAACTGTGTTTAGAAAAACAGAACATGTGCCCAACCTTAAGTGTTTGGTGAGGAAGGCAAAAGAGTGGTCAGTGGTTCTTCAGTGAGTAAATAAACACAAGTCAAAAGGAAGCATTTTAAAAAGTTCAGGTAAGGCTCAAACCCTAAAAATCAGCAGAATATACAATTTTGTATTAGTATTTAGTCCACATAAAAAGAAACTCAGTTCTTTGATTTATATATAATACAGTGCATCAGTGAAAGATATAAAAAGCATAAACAAAAGAAATTTGACAAGTGAAAGTAATAATGACTTGTTCAGCAGAAAACATAGTTATTTATTCTTTTCTGATCATTTAACACGAATGCCACAGTCACTTTGGCTATGATACACCTAATGGAACTTAATATTTAGATGGTTTCTGATCTTTCTCAAAATCAAACTCAACACCTTCTCTTGTCTCTCTTCTTTCACTTTAACACCTGGTCTTTAAATCCTTATGTTGAACCTCTACTCCCTTGCAGTGTCTAGAGATGTTGAGGCAGGAAGCTAGCCCTCCCAGGCTTTTTCAAGAGAAGACTTTGACTGGAAGAAGACTGGCAGCAATTCAGCTTTGCCACCTTTTATTTTCTGAATTAGTACAGATAAGGGAGCTATCAGCTTGGGCAGAAGGCTGCAGCACAGATCCGATTGAAGCAGAGATTTCAGTAAATTAAGAATTTGTTATCTCTTAGAACAGGCTGTTCTTTTTGCAGGGCATGTGAGCAAAGTCACAAGTTGATTGAAAGATGCTCTTGTTCCAATAATACTGAATATTTATATTCCTGAAGCTGAAGGGACAGCCTATAGATAACATATGGAGAATCGTGGTTGAGCCGTCTGTAAGACCAAATGGGTCAAGTAAGTGACCATCCACATTACACTGATGTAGATAGCTTGAGAATGCACCTGTCTTCTATAGGCTGGCCAATGCCTATGTAGGAGTCTTTTTCAAGTAGATTAATGCTTTGGCCTGTAAAGATGCAAAACATACCCACTAGGACAATCTTTAAATTACACATGAACATTTTTTTTTTCGTAAAAGCGAGTGTGTTTCAGATTTTTCCTGAGAATAGATTTTTAAATATTTGGGGGCTCCTTCTTAAATGCTTTTGATTTTTTGCCATTGCCTATTAGAATCCTTCATGCTTCACTATATATTTCCTACTAGATCATATGCTCTGTGAAGTCAGGTACCTTGTCTGTCTACAAAACGGGTTTATTTTAAGGCCTGGCACATAATAAAATCTCAGTATTTGTTATCTTGAAGGGAATTTAGTTATACTGAATTGCTTCACAGGTTATCAGAGGTTATTTTTTTGAAGGATAAAAGTACAGCATCAAGTGCTTCCATTATTAGAAGCAGACTTTACCTACTGAAAATTACTCAACTTGATTGACCTTGAACTTTATTTAATAATCCATCTGTTTTTCAGACAACATAATGGATTCAGTGACTTTTTAAGATACCCGTTGGCAGCACCAGGGTGAGTGCTGAGATCTCTGGACCGATAGTGAGGCATTTCTTCCACCACAAATTGTCGTATTTCTATTTCAAGGAGAAATGACGAAAGTCTTGCAGCATGGCCATGAGGGAATTCAGCAACAGGCTTTGGAATGCCCACCCAATTTGGTAAAATTTGGCTTGTTCCTTAACTACTTTTATGAAGGCCTTACCAATAAAAGGCTTCTAAATCAGAGGCATCTTCTGCGCATTTGAACAATTGCTTCCACTGGCTGGAAAGGATGCTGAACTCTCCTACCTGGAGAGCTCTTGTCTGAAGCAATGAGAGGTCTTTTGGGGAAACTCTCCCTGAAGGATTACAGCATCTCTGCTAACCTTTCTTTTTCTGCTTCCATGATGTTGTTGACATTTACTGGGCATGATGATTGGACATCTGTCGATAACCTCATTAACATGGTCAGTTTGGCTGGATTTACTAATATTTACTCGTTGAAATGTATCTATTAGTGTTCTACCAAATTCCCTGTAAAGAGCAATGTTGGGTCCATAAATAGATTGACAGGAGAGATTCTGCAAAGTTTAAATTCCAGAAGGTAAGTAAGAGACTATTAACCATGGCAATCTGTCACTACTGAATCCAGAGAAGAGCAGTTGAAAAATAGAAACTATTTTTTTAGATATATTCCTTATGAAATAGACCATATATACAAATCAAAAAGCAAAACTTTACATAAGCATTTGCTATAGGAGTACAGGTTAAGTGCAATATAAGTTTACTAGAATACTGAAATTAAACATTTAAGTAAGTGAATGGCAGCTGGTGGGTGCTGTGTTTCTCACTGTAGAAGTGATAATGTACAAGTGGGCATGATAGGAGGCTAAAATAATTCACATTGTAATAGAGTAGTTCAGTATGAACTCACGTTTAGCTTACCAAAGTATGTACATTTACGTATAGAGATGTTTATAGGTATGTGTATCTACATGGTTTGGACAGATTTCTTTGCTGAGATAAGCTAAAAGAAAAAACATCCTACCAGGAACAAGCATATCTGGCACTTATATATTATGTTCTAACATCACTATCCAGTAACAGCAACAACAGGTCCTTGGAAAACTGTCGAAAAGAACTGATTCTAAGAATTGGGGAAGAAATATACAAGATAAGCCTAGAGCACTTTCTAGTCCCAAAAGATAACACAACAGCAACACAAACTGCAACACAACTATAAAACAAAGAACAGCAAGAATAAAACCACCATAAAACAACCTGCATTGAGGAGACTACGTTAAAGGGTCACAAAAGCCAACTAAAAGAGTTCAGGAGCACAAAGCGGAACAATTTGAGCAACAAAACCAATGAAATAGTATTGAATTATAACCTAAAATATAGGTATCCATGATGCATACTGATATAAATATATAAAAGTAAATAAGGAAGAAGAGAAAAATCTATCATTCAGAAGAATTCCAAATAAATTATATAGCTACTCTTTCCTAAAGGAAGAAAAACCAAAATTTTCCCTCCTTAAGTCTGGGCTACACATTGTAGCTTGATTTCAAAGAGTAGATGGGAAGGGGGAAATGAAAAACATTACAGTGGAGAAACCTGACAACACTACTTCAGATAGTCAGCCAAGGTCAATACCATGACAGTACAGGATGTGATGAAAATGGCACTCTATCTCCTTGACCTATCTTCCAAAAACCTATAACCAAGATCATAAGGAAAACACCAGATGAATCCAAACAGAGGAAAGTTCTACAAAATACCTGGATAGTACTTCTGAAAACTGTCAAGGACATCAAAATGAAAGATAGCCCCAAATTCTTTAGCTTAGGTTCTTAGAGGAACATAAGGAGGCATGGAAATTCAATATGTGTCTAGGATAGGATGGTGGCAGGGTAAGGGTACATTAGTTACAAACCAATGAAGTCCAACAAAATAGAAGTTTCAATTAATAATAATGTATTAATATTGGTTCATTAATTGTAACAAATGTGCTATGCAAATATAAGATATTAAAAATAGAGAAAACAGGTTGATAATAAATAGAGATATATGGAAACACTTTGTGCTATTTTTGCATTTTTTAATAAATCTGATAGTGTTCTAAGAAATAGCTTATTTCTTACAAAAGCAAACATATCCTGTGTTTACACTTATGTGGCCTTGTTTGTGCCAGAATTTATTCTTTGTTTCTCAAGAATTCTATTTTTTTAATTATTATTGTTTAAAATTTAATCATGGTGTTGTTACCTTCAAGTATTTGATAGTCTGTCTATGAAAATGGACATTCTTGGCTCTACAGGGTAGTACCAGGACCACCATGTAAAACCCAGCAATGAACCAGATGCCAGCTCCCTAATATGAAAGATATTTTTGATTCCAACAATGGAAAATGCTGAATCATGGAGTAGTGAACTTTCTATCCACTCAGTCAGAGACAGGCTGACCCAATCCATCAAGTAAGAGTTAAGAGGAGATTTCTTCATTGTGTGGGCAGTTAGAGAAGAAAAACTCAATGATCTTTCCAACCCTGTTCAACCTGTGCATGGTTGTCCAATTCTTTCTATAAACTAAAGAATTTATTCCACTGTGAATGTAGCCTCACAGAACTTAGAGCAGAGCATGTCTGTCTATTGACCACAATTCTAAGTTTAGCTGATTGCTCAAAACCTACCAGCTGCACTAGTTATCCAATAAAGGAAAAAAGCAAATTAGCTTAGTAAGCTATGTCCATTTTGAGCTACGATATTTGATAGGTGGCATTTTCCCTCCTTGAATTCCTAGGGAGTCGAATGATTCAATTCAGTGCTTTAGCAATATCATGATTACTTTATGACACCAATCCTAAAGCCTGCCACAATCCCACAGCTTGGCTCAAATACTCTGTAGTTAGGATGGCAATGACTGCTGGTGAAGTGAGACTGCAAATGGGAGTAAGTGAGGTTACATGGGTGGGTGGATATGTGGAAACAGTTTTATATTTCAATTTCAGTTTATGAGTCTAGCTCTCCCTCTTTAATGGTAGAAGCTGGAAAATTCTGCTGAGGAGAGAACAAACCATTCCTTTTTGGTGTCACAAATTCCTTGATAAAGGAAATTCCAAAATGTGGGCCACTTTCCAGAGACAATACTAAAATCTCTCGCTTTATTCCACAATACTCTCTCTACCAGCACTATAAAAAGAGCATGAAAATGTCTCCTTCCTTAACCAGTACTTATCAATTTTTTAGTTCATAGCAGAGCTAGATAATGATCATTTTTCTTCATTCATGCTGGAACAAACTAGAAGACTGAAGCAGAAGCCTAGGGTCCAGTTACCTTGACTACAGCAAACACCACAGGAGTTGAGAGATCAATGTCTGAGCCTATGTGGCGGGAAGTCATTGTTTTTTAACAAACCAACATTATACTTTATTATAAAACAATTCATATTTCTTACATGAGCTTTAACCTTATGAAAGTTTCATTGATAGTTCAAACATAATTAAAGGCAACATCTTATGGCTTTTCCTAAAGGACAATATGAAATGTCTAGAATGGGACAGAGAAAAGAATAAAAATTAGTTGGGAATGGTTGAAAGTGCTTGTAATCCCGGTCACTTTGGAGTATGACGCAGGAGTATCACAAGTTTGAGGCCAGACTGGACAACTTAGTGATAGCTTGTCTCAAAATAAAAAATAAAAAAGGTTGAGGATGTAGCTTATGGCACAGCCCTCCAATTCCAACACTGGAGGAAGAACAAAAGTAAAATATTGTCTTCTTAATTCTATACTTTAAAAAAATCAGATATTTTGCATGTTGATTACATCAACATATTGAATTGAATTTTTGTCAACCCATCCACATATGTTCACATAACTTAAAACATGTAACAGTATATAAATTTTGTGACCTGCTCTTCTTATGTTTAATAAGTCTTTTCTTATGTCATTACATATTCTACAGTATAATTTTCAATAGCTATGATATTATCTCATATGGATAAGTGAATTTTTAATTTAAGAATTTTTATAGTCAAATATTTGCCCATATTTTGCTACTGTAACTTAGGCTGCTATATGCATACTTGTAAAGGAAACTTTCATACATCTCTGGTTATATTCCAGATATTACTGGGTCAAAGTATATGCATGTTTTCAGAGTTCTAATACTTAGTGAAATCATGTTGCAGAAGGCTATCCCCAACATGAGCATGTAAACATGCATTCTGCACTAACATTCAGTATTATCATTGTTTGAAGTATCTATTTATCATTTATTTCTTATCAGAATTTCTCAGGAAAACTTCAGTTTTACTCAAGTCCTATTGTGTTTGGCATTTGCAGTGACCTTTCCACTAGAATTCTAGGGATTTAAACAACTCCACCCCTTGCTTTGTGCTGTTCTTTCTTTCAGAAATCATAACACATCATCGACAAATTTCTGGGGTCTGCAGAGTCAAGAGGCACAGACAGTGCCTTGGGTCTTTGTCCTAAAGGAGCTGTGTTTCAAGTTATAGGTTTTCAGCCCGAATCTAAAATAGTGCAACTCACGTGAAAAAATGAAGTCAGACAGAGGTCATACCATGGGAGTGACAGCCCACCATCCATTAGAAGCAAATCCAGCTGCTTCTCACCAGCTGCCACCACATTAGATAGCTCCTTACTAAGATAAGGCAGATGCTGGGAGGCTCAAGGCTTCAAGCAGAAAGAGGAAGTAGTTTTAAAATGAGCACGGAAGTGACTATTTTAAATTTTGAGTTATTTAGGCAATTGTTAAAGAAGAAAATACTACTGATCAAAATCTGATAAATTGTGAGTTATTTTCTGCTTCAGGGGCTAATATGTGGCAAATATGTAAAGAACATAAACATGTTCTTCAGGTAAACAAGATGATGCAATTTTTTGATTACCAAAGCTACCCAACAAGGAAAAATGTTATTTATGATATAATGATTTTTAACCAAAAGGCCACACAAACTGATCATCCCCTTCATTTAAATAGTCACAATATATAAAATTACATTATCAGCATGAATTATGGAGATTTAGAATTAGATTTTCCTATTGATTTTACCAATAGCCCATGAGCTTTGTTGCTGACTTAAATATATTAATATTATAAGGAATGAATATGATGTCAGGGCTTCTGAGTTAGCCTCTTCTCCCCCAAACACTTTTACCCAATTAGAAGTTGGTCTCTTTGATTTAAGTTTATAATACCTTTGGATAATAGCAAGAGATTTCGCTTCATTTATTATTTGAAGTGAGTGTATTATGAAATACTTTGCCAAAAAGGACCATGACACAAAGGTTAAGAAACGTGGAACTTTTGGCAAGAAGAACAGGAAATGATAGAAAGAAAAAAAATATTGAGCACAGAATGCTGTAGATGAAATTTTCTGACAATGTAGGTTTCTGGGTTTTTTTTTTCTTTTTTCTTTTTTTAAAGAGAAAGAGAGAGGGAGGGAGGGAGAAAAAGAGAGAGAGAGAGTTTTTTAATATTTATTTTTAATTTTCAGTGGACACAACATCTTTATTTTATTTTTATGTAGTGCGGACACTTGAACCCAGCGCCCCATGCATGCCAGGCGAGCGCATTACCACTTGAGCCACATCCCCAGCCCCTCTTTTTTTTCATTATTGCTGCTTTTTAAATTTTTTTATTTTAATTTGTTATATATGACAGTAGAACGCATTAAAATTCATATTATACATATAGAGCACAATTTTTCATATCTCTGGTTGTACACAAAGTAGAGTCACACCATCCATGTTTTCATACATGTCCATCTCATTCCACTGTCTTTCCTACTCCCAGGCCTCATTCCTTCTCCTCCCTGCCTTTGCCCTATCTAGAGCTCATCTAATCCTCCCATGCCCCCACCCCAACCACATTATGAATCAGCATCCTTAAATCAGAGAAAACATTCAACATTTGTTTTTTGAGGGATTGGCTAACTTCACTTAGCATTATATTCTCCAACTTCATCCATTTATCTGCAAATGCCATGATTTTATTCTCTTTTATTACTGAATAAGATTTCATTGTCTCTATATATACCACATTTGTATTTATCCATTCATCTACTGAAGGGATCTAGGTTGGTTACACAGATTAGCTATTGTGAATTGTGCTGCTATAAACATTGATGTGGCTGTGTTCCTGTAGTATGCTGTTTTTAAGTCCTTTGGGTATATACCTAGGAGAGGGATAGCTAGGTCAAATGGTGGTTCCATTCCAAGTTTTCCAAGGAATCTCCATACTGCTTTCCAGATTGGCTGCACCAATTTGCAGTCCCACCAGCAGTGTATGAGTGTGCCTTTTCCCCTACATCCTTGACAACACTTATTGTTGTTTGTATTCTTAATAGCTGCCATTCTGACTGGAGTGAGATGAAACCTTAGAGTAGTTTTGATTTGCATTTCTCTAATTGCTAGAGATGTTGAAGATTTTTTCATATATTTGTTGATTTATTGTATATCTTCTTCTGAGAAGTGTCTGTTCAATTTCTTGGCCCATTTATTGATTGGGTTATTTGGGGTTTTTTTATGTCAAGATTTTTGAGTTCTTTATATATCATAGAGATTAGTGCTCTATCTTATGTGTGTGTGGTAAAAATGTGTTTCCAAATTGTAGCCTCTCTATTCACCTCTCTGTTGTTTTTTAAAAAGCCATGTTTTTGGATACATATGACTTTCTAATTAAAAGCTGCTCTTTATTTTAAAAAATCATGACTTAGAATAATGATATTGCATAAAAATTTAAGTTTTCTTGCCCTACAGTCAATATGGGATGGAAAGTCATTCATTACCTCTGCCAAACTTTTTCACTTATTAAAAAAGAAAGTTCAAATAAAACACTTTCATTAAAATAGGAAAGTAAAAGCAAGGAGAAAGAAGGAATGGAGCACAGTGTGTGGTTGAGATCCAGATGTTCCCGGCACTCTTGAGTGAACTTCTTTGACACCAAGGATTTAAGTTTGCCAGTTGACTTCAACTCAGTGGCATCCCTTCCCACACTTGAGAGTAAATCTCATTCATTAAATCAGTAACTTAATAAATATATGCTGAGTGCCTCAATCTGTGCCAGATCCTTCAGTGATTTCTGGAAAACCATCAGTCTACCATCTTTAGATAAAAATTCCAGACTTCATGGAATTTACATTAGTGTTAGATTTCCTTTGGTAGAACAGAATTAAATCTTAAGTTAGTATAATTGTGGCAATAAAAGGAGAGGGTTTGGTTTAATCCTAAAGCAATTTTGAACTTAATAAACCTAATATAATCCTAATTAGCAAAACAAGTGTCAGTCTGCTTTCAGAATTATTTTTCAGTGTGGAGATGTGTGAGAGATAGATACTCCTATTAAAAAGTCAATCCCCTCCTTTCCTCTAGCATCTGAGAGGAAAACATGAACTGTCACTAAAGTTAACCAAAATTAGCATCATGAAGTCTGAGAAATTTTGCAGCCAAGCAAACTGCGTAATATAAATGTAACCATTTTTCTTGCACTCTTTCCTGAAACCCTTTCCAACATTCATGCTGCCAATGTTTATGCTGCCAACATTGTCAGTGCACTTTGCTATAAGAGATTAAAGGTTGGCTACAAATAATTTTCAATGAATAACTCTAATTAGCCGCTAAAGTTGGCATATTTCCTACAATCTGAAATTAGATCACAGAGTTGAGTTGACATGAAAAGCCCTATTAACTCTCCAGACTTCCAATTCCTATTTTCTGGGGGAAATTACTGCTTGGAACTTTATCGACTACTATCTGAAGAAGTCTGAAGTCAGCGGTAATAAAAAGATATGTGGAACTGGACTTTCAGTTTGCTTCTGTTCCATTGGTGGAACTCTCCAAAATAAATTCATAAGAGCAATGGCCTTGGAAGATATTTCAGTGTGTTTTTAAGACTAAAAGAAGGAAACCATTTTAAAATGGTAAAAACAAAAATTTTCCAATCGTTCTTATAAACATGACTCTGACAAAGAAATTATTTGATCTAATACTATTAATCAATTGATATATGGAATTTTCTTGAATCCACTTCTGAATCATTTCCCATTAAAGATTATCTCTTAGTGTGCCTCTATACCTTCAGTGTGGGAAGCAAAGCACTGGCTATTATTAGGTAAATGTTTGGGAAGGGCTGTTTTATGGCATCTAGAGCTATTTGATAGCAGCCCAAGGCTGTGCCTTTTCAAGGCAGCATGTGTATTTCATCCCTGACCATGCATTATAAATAAGCACCTGATGTGGATGCTCTTGTTTTAGAGTTCTGCCTGCTGTCGTTAGCTGTCATTGTGGCTGATCTGCTGATAGTTAATAAGCCAGATGTCTGGTACAGCCATGTACAGTTCTGGAACTTTATTTGAGTAAGATTAATCATTCTGTTTCACTGACTTAAATGGAACAATCAAGAAGATGCAACAAGGGGGTAGGTGTAGAAAAATCAGTGCAAGAGCTTTGAAACACAGACTATATTGCATTAGAATAATAAAAGGGGCTTCAAACTCTTACAGTTAATCTGCATTTTAATAAAAGTCCCTTGTCATAAATACTTTCTCTCTACCTTGTGAGGGGTCTGATAATAGATCTTTCCAGAGGGATCATGAGAACTTCAAAGTGTAAATTTGTGTCTGGCTTTTAAAATTAAGATACAGAAAATTAGATAGTTTTTGCATTTCATTTCCCATGAAATTTGCTTTAGAATAGGAAACCTAAAGTATAATAAAAATGTATGCACAAATGATAGAAGTTTACAGTTTAATTATTTAACAAATTGCTAATTACAACAAGGGTAAAATAATTGACTATATTTGCTTTCACATTTTTTGTGCATACCAGATTTTTTAAAGGACTCACAAATATTTGAAACAGAGAAATTCTTTTTTGCTGTCTGTATATGCCTTTTTTTCCTAAATATTTTGAATAATTTAAAACATGCATTCAACTAAGGGAGAAAGTTGACAAGTTTCATTTCTATTACATAGAGGAGAAAATTGAAGTATCAAATTAATAGAAAGTAGTACGACTTTATAATTTAGTGGTACAGACATATTGGTTCTATTTACTTTCTAAATGAGAATATAATAAGTGGATACAAGTTGAATATTTCAAAACTGTCATTGTGGTTTGAAATGTAGAATTGAGTTCCAAACCTATGATAAATCCTAGACATGAGAGAAGTGTTTTGTTATTTAAAAATATGTGTGTGAGTATACACATATAGAGAGAGAAAATTTCAAGCTGAATTTTCAAATAAATATATATATATATGATATATATCATATACATTTATAATAGTTAAGAAGTCATCTGTCTATCCATAGATAGACAGATGACTTCTTAAATTTTAAAGGAAAATTAAAAAGTTAAAGAGTTTGGGTTATAACCACAGAAGAGGATGTATTAAATTTTAGGATTCTCCAGAAAAACAGAACTAGTATACAAATATTAACATATGTAAATAAATATAGAAATATAAATAAAAATAGAGTTATTTCAAGGAAATAATCTGCAGTTGTTCAATCTCATAAGTCCAAAGTCTGCAGGGCAGAGTTTGAGAAATCTTAGACAGAAATGGATGTTGTATTCTTGAGACCAAATTTCTTCTTCAGAGAAACCTCCGTCTTGCTCTCAGGCCTTTTAATTGACTGAATGAGTCACACCCACGTCATTGAGGGTCATCTCTATTACTTAAGGTTAACCACATCTACAAAATACATGTTCACGGTAACACCTAGATTGCAGTTCTTTTAAATGATGACCATAGTTCAGCCAACTTGACTCATAAAACTTTCATAGGGAAAAAAAAATTTCTCCAGAGTCCAGAAGGCATTGCATTCCCACAGCACAGGTGCACACTTGATGAAAATGGCATCCTATTCTAATGGCTTTGGTTCATCCACATACAACAGTAAATCTTTCCTTTTAAAAAATTATTCACTGTTTTAATGTCATCCATTTTCTTTTAACAAAGACAGCATTCACGTTTTTATGGGGACAGATATATTCTGTGAAAATTGCAAAGGAAGAGAAGAAATCTGCCCCTGAGTGTGTGTGTATGGGGGGGAGGGGGGACAAGTCTCTACCCTGTGTCATAGCTTACTGGTCGTTTTGACTTTCTGGATTTGAATCTGACATGGTTTAGCTGTGTGATTGCTGTATCTTTATCTGTGAAATGGAGTCAATAATATTCATACCTCAGAGCTTGTGTGAAGAGTGACTATCTCAGCAAGAGCTATAAAGTTGTTAGATATTGTTATTCTGGTGGGAGGAAAGAACTGCCCTAAAAATTCAGTTTGTCTTCTTGGTGCCACTGAAATAAGTATTGCAATTCATGTTCTTGAGATTGGGAAACTTAGTAGAACTCAACTTGGAGTCTGTGGACTAAAACCAGCTGGGAAATCATTGATTACAGATACTCTTAAGATAAATTTTTATAGCATAACAGTTGATACTGCTTATCAGGTTTTTATTTATTTTATGAAAGTAGCATTTCACAATGGAAAACAAAACAGACAAACAAAAAGATTGATCCTTTGCTACATAGTTTGGGAAAGACACTTAGAAATCATATGGATAGGAATATACCTCTACATAAAAATTTAAGATTTAATTTTATCATAATTTAGTATTCCTTTTTCAGAAAACATACAGTTGTGAAACCCGACATTGATCTCCTGTATGCCTACATGTCATTGCTATTTTCTCTTTGTGTATTTGTTTCCTTAACTGAAGTGTGAGACTCTGGCACCATAGGCCCCATTCTGCTGTGCTCGTAGGGACTAGAACAGTTGATTGGCACACATCTGGTGCTTGGTAATTATATTTTAGACGAATGAAAGCATGGGTGAGTGACAGGAAGAAAACTAGTCAAGGATGGAAAATAAGCTTGTTATTTTTCTGTTTTATAATAGGTTGAAGGAGAAAAGCTAGAAATGACCCTTTGAAATGTTATGTATAAAAAAAAAACACCCTTTGTTGAACTTGAGTGTACATTTTTATTGAGAGCATTAAATGAGCGAGCTGTGATATGGGCATGGTATGGAGAAGGGAAAGGAAAGAACAAAGAGGTTTGCTTTAGGAAGGAAATGCATTTTGTAAACCAAGTGTTTGGAAAGATGCTCTTTGTCTAAGGAGGGGCTGTTGCTTCCAGAACCAGCATATGTCACTTTTGTTGATGTTCACCAAAACAAAAGATCAGGAGAGTTTATGGGAATCATAATTATCCCAGCACTATAGTTTTGAGGGTTTATTTAGATCCTTTCCCAAAAACTGAAAGGACAGAGATCATACTAAATCTCTGAATAAGATTTTGAGCTGACATTTATGGCTGAATAATTGCTCTGTAAGGGTTATTTCCTTTTAAATAAGCATGATGTTTTCTTCTGTCTGTAGAGTGACATATCTTTCTCTGACTTTTTGAGGGAAAAAAAATGTTTCCGTAATTGGTTAGTTTCCTGGCTATCATCATATGTCTCTGACACCAACTCACAGTATTTTCATTGTGTTGTGCTAACACATCAAATCAACTCATCATAAAATACAGGCTTGGGTACCTCAAAGAAAGCAAATAATTATTGATCTTTCAGGATGAGTAATTTGTATTAATCTTGGAAAAATCAAAAGAAATGTGTTCAGCTAAAACTTCCTTAAACTCCAAGAAGCACTCAAGAATTCTTTGAGATTTTTAGAGTTAAAACATATTATTTATCAGTAGACACAAGAAAACTTATAAAAAAAATCCCTACTGGATACATTACTAACATTGTAGCAATTGCCTTCTATGATTTTTCTGGCATTAAAAAATTCATATTTATCTGTTCCATTTGTTTTTTTCCTTGGGCACAATGTGGTGATGTACCAAAGGCCATTATCTTAGAAGCATTAAAGATTTAGATATGAGCTCTTAATTCATGAGTGAGTAGCTGTGTGACCTTAGGTAAATAATTTACAACCTCTAAGCCTCTATTTCCTCATCTCAAATAGAGATTGTAATAATGCTCTGTAGCACCACTGTGACTATTAAGTATCATTAAAATTCAGTTGGTGTCCTTGATTCTAGCCTGTGGCAGTTCTTCAACAAACCTTGATATCCCTTCTTTGTGCTCTCTTGCTGGATTCTCCTTTGAAGTAAACTCAATCTGCTTTTATATTTCCACTTGATTTGAATTTGTCCAGTTGTTTGAAGATCAACAGTTTCACTGAATTCAAACAAACATGGAAGAGAGCATTTCATTTTGATGCCTTCTTTTTTGCCCTCAGGAGATAAATTGTTCTTTGGGGACTATTGAAGCATGATCCTTAAGTCCACAGTTCAAGAAATATTGTCAAGCCAATATCAATAATTCAACTTTGTGTACTCTCCTGGTAGGAATACCCAAACTTAATCCCACGTTTAAAAATCAATATTTTGCTTTGTTTGTTTTACTTTTCCAAATACAATCTTAAAAATAGTAAAGGTAAAACTTAGTCTTTCAGTTTCCTTCCATCCACAATGCTAGGACTCCAAATGCTATGTCTCATAATACTGTGCTAAAGAAATTACTTTCTAGCTCTCCCTATTCAATTTCCACCTGTGTCATTTGACAACATATTTTCTGTCCTCTTTTTGCTGCTCTCTCTCTCTCACTTGCTCTTGCTCTCTCTCTTTTCCCTCGTTGATCAAGTCTAAAAGATTGGAGCTTATTTTACCAGACTTGTATGGGTATTGAGTTAAAAAGAGTGTTTTCAGTTCACATAGGTTTGCTTCAGTAAGTGAAGGACAATATTTTGAATTTTCTTTTATATGTACAGAAGAAACATTTCATGGTGGGTAGAATTGGTTTTGTCATAAGGCTTGGTCCTTTGTACATGAAGATAACTACAGTGATGGAAATCTTGGGACCTTCCACACTTCTTGCTTTGCAACAACAAGCTTTCTGTGGTCTAAATGATTGTTGTCCTCCACAATTTATTTTGAAAGCCTACCTCCAATCGATGGTAGTAGGTGGGGCCCTTGGAAGGTGAGTTGGTCATAAGGGGAGAGCCCTCATAAATGGAATAAATGCTTTTACAAAAGAGGCCACAGATAGAGCATGGCTTCTTCTACCATGAAGATTACAGTGAAAAGACAGAGGTCTGTGAACCAGAAAGTGGGTCCTCAGATCTTCCAGCACCTTAATATTGGATTTTCCAGGACTTGAAACTGTGAGAAATAAAATTATATTACAAAAAGCTGAGCCAGGTGCAGTGGTGCATATCTATAATCCCAGTGGCTCAGAAGGCTGAGGCAAAAGGATTGTGAATTCAAAGCCAGTCTCAATAGTAGCAAGGTGCTAAACAACTAAGTGAGACCCTGTCTCTAAATAAAATACAGGCTTTTATAGGGCATTACACTCCTATAAATAGGGATGGGGATGTGGCTCAGTGATTGAGTGCCCCTGAGTTCAATCCCTGGCACACCCTCCCCCAAACAAAAGGCCATTGAGTTTATAATATGTGGTTATAGTAGCCTAAATGAATGAAGAAAAAAAAACTTTTCCATAAGAACTAGGAAGAGATTTACATATAATTTTGGGGGGACACAAAGTTCTTATGTGTGTTTGTGTGTGTGTGTGTGTATATATACAAAATATATGACATAATATCCACATTACATATAATACACACACATATCACGCATCAAACAACTAAACTAATGCTCCTGAAATCTATAAAATTGTATGAAAACAATTTTCATTCAGACAGTAAGAATTATCCCCTGCCCAGCACGTTGGATATAGTACAGTATTCACAATTAGCATTTGTGTAAGGATGTACCACCCTTCACATGGCCATGAGTACATCCCTAGAGTCTTCCAAGTAGATATTTGAGAGAAAACAGGAAACAAATGTTCATAGAACCCTTCCAACAGGGAGTTTTATGACAAAACTCATCACACATCATCTCTGGAGATATATCATTTTCTAGTTTTTTGGGTTTTTTTTTGTTTGTTTCAGAAATACCTTTCTCAGGTTGGGGTTGTGGCTCAGAGGTAGAATGCTCGCCTAGCATGCCAGAGGCACTGGGTTTGATCCTCAGCACTACTGCCACAGTCTGGCTGGGCACAGAATCACGAGCCACTCAAGCAGGAACAAAACTTTATTTTTGAAAATGCCGCCAATACCCCTTACACGTCCGGCCAGCAAGCCGGTCCACCCACGTGGTCCTGTCCCCCGGACCTGGGGGCCAGGACCTCCCCCGGAAAACCCTCCTACTATCCTTCCCCAACCAATAGCAGGCCAAGGTGAACAGCAGGAGTCCAATTTCCATGTGAATGTAAATCTTCTCAATGGCTAGCTGGCGTCACCTTACAACCAAAGTTGCCGTGCATCGTAATACTTTGCTGTGGCTCCTAGCACACTACATAAAAATAAAATAAAGATAATGTGTCCACTTGTAACAAAAAAAAAATCAAGGTTACTAAAAATTTTTAAAAGTACATTCCCCATTTTTCTCACCTAGTACCTAAATCCCAAATACAATAAATACAGTTCAAGAATAGGTAGTATTTACCTGGAATATGAGTGACCTTATAGCTCACAAATATAGAAAAGCCACATTAGTAACAATCAGACTATAGCATGTCTCATTTGTTTGAAATAAAGCAAGGCCTGCTTAGGGACAAGAAGAATTAATAGAATGAACATAAGCAGCTGCTAGCAGAATCCTTATATCACACTACAGATGACGATAAGAAAATACAGTTATAGCACAATTGACTCAGAACTACACCCAACTGTGACACACCTGAGTCATGGGCCTTGTCAGAATCAAAGAACAGATATAGGCAGCAAGAGTCCAATGTCCAGTTTACAAAATATCTTAAGACTTCTAGAAAGGAGGAGATGGTTCTTTTGCAAGACTCTTGAAATATTTAATATCCTGGAGTAAAGTTAGTTCCATGTTAGAATCCTATTTTCTTTTAAAACTTTTCTTTTGACCTGGGGCCTTTTCTATATCTTTCTTTTTGACATCACTATCAAAGAGAAAAGTAGTTTTTAAACAATAATATTTTGAATGTTTCTTTAATCCTCTCATATAAGTAATAATACCACATGGTTATCTCTTATTTTGAAATAAATGTGACTTTCAAAGTTACAAACCTGTAATGGGAGGGAAATAGAAGACTCTGATCCTAAAGACCATGGATTTCAGAAAGTAAACAACTAATCAACAATCATTACTGAGAATGGTGAACAATTGGACTTTTTTTTCCTCTGAGTAGTTTACAATCCTTCTGGGAAAACACGGCATAAAACTTAATAGGGATTAGCCAACTTTTTTCTATAAAAATTCAGGTAAGTGAAAAATACGATATACCCACTTACTTAAGAAGAGCCTTCTCATACTCTCTCTTCCCCTGACCTTCCCCATGGATGATAATGGCTCAACTTTGGGCCAGCAGCAGTCATCTGGGGAGATTCTCCTAACAAGAGAAGACATCCTGAGGCCGAGGACTGATTAAGGGTGTGGGGAGGCAGCTGCCTCCATCAGATTCTAACTCTGACCCAGCAACTCCCAGATCCCGTGGTCCCTCTCTCCTCCCAGAGAGCTCAGCTATCTCGATTCAGGAAGTTGAATAGAGGCAAGTTGGATCATGTTGTTCCTGATTTCCCATCTAGGTTCCACTTCTTGGTACCTGGATGTAGCATACTGTCAAGTTCTCAAAAATATAGCTAATGTTCCTGAACTGTGCCCAGCTGCAGGCTAGGAAGACAAGCATGGGAACAGAGTGAGGGACAAAAGCAGAGGCTGATACCTGGATTTACTCTCCAGGGCTTATTCATAGTGCTCACTTGCTCAGTGGGAGTGCCCATATGCCTCAGTGATCTATAATGTGCCATAGTCTAGATGCAGCAAAATAGCCGGAGGGTGACGAAAAACTTGTGTAGATTGATAAAGCAGGAATGGGAGCTGTTTATTGTAGGACAGGAGGGGTATATATACATTCCACACAGCTTATCTTAATTAACATAAACTAGATACAGCTGTCAACCAATGAGGAATCTCCACACTTAATGGCTCGCTGGCATTACTTCACAAACCACTCCCTCTGCAAAATGCCAGGTGCCATCTTGACTTGTTTACAGACCCTAACATTTCCCCCTTTGTTTAATTTAAATAATGTCCATAGTGGTTTTTACACAAACACCACAAACAATCTGCTACAAGCAGAAGGGGAGGATACAAAATGCCACAATACCAAGCCAATTGATGGCTCCAAGTAAGAAGCTTTGGAAAAATTATACCAGCAATAACACCGTTAGCAAAGATACAGTTTGTTGTCTCAGTCCAGGTAAAGCAGTGTCTCAATAGATTAACTCACAGTCCAGGTAAATCACAGTCCAAGTAAGTTCTGCAGACAGCTAGCTTGATCCGAAGTCTTGTCCAGTTCTCTCAGCAACACTGAAAATTCTTCCACCTTCATCTTTACCGGCACTAGGACGAAGGCAGGAACTCCAGCAATGATGCTAAAGAAAATCCTGTAGGATTCCAGCAGGTGCTAAGAAAACAACCTTCTGAACAATTTAGTACATAATCTCAAGGTTTTTTACATTGGAAATAAGCCTTAATTGTGCTCATTACTCATTAGCTTCCAGGTGTGGGAGAACCATTGTAGTTACTGGCCTGGAAATGATCAAACTTCAGGGACACTGGCCATCTTCCACCTGCAGCGTCCTGGGCAGCTCCAGATGGCCCCAGGGAGAGATGGGGATTGTTCTGGACTCAAACTGCCACTGGGCACAGGGAGCAAGAGCCTGTGAGACCGTGCCTCCGGTCAGGTTTGGATTTGGGCTCTCGCAGTGGCGTCCTGCTCCCTGGGCAGGGGGCGGGGAAGAGCTACCTGCCATTGCTTGGAAACTCCTTGCTGCGCCATGACCGCCATGACTGGATCACGCACGTGGCTGCTGCCACGCCGATTCATGCACCCTCTGGTAACGAGAAGTATTCAGTAATAGCCTTTTGCTGCAACTTTTTTCCTGATAATCCTTCTTCTTCTGAACTTTCTTTTTCTTTCTGACTAGAGTTCTTGGGCTTTTATCAACACATGCCCTAACTATTCTTGGTTCCACTGGGGTGCCTCTTTCCCTTATCAATTTACTTAACACCCCTTCCATATTTTCATCACAAAGACAATACAACATTTCAAGACAAAACAAGACTCAAACATACTGTATCAATCTTCTCCATTTTCTCAAAATGGCCATTTTTCTTCTCGCCCTATCTGCCTAGGGATGAACAGATTTGCTCCCGTCCTATCTATGGATGGGCAGCTTTTTTTTTTTTTTTTTTTTTTTGTTACTTACCCCCGGAGTGTCCCGGGGCTCCTGGTATGGGCCACCATCTGCCACAGTCCAGCTGCAGCAAAATAACCAGAGGGGGGGGGGGCGTGGCGAGCAACTTGTGTACATTGATACAGCAGGAGTAGGAGCGGTTTATTGTAGGACAGAAGGGATATATATACATTCCACACAGCTTATCTTAATTAACATAAACTAGATACAGCAGTCAACCAATAAGGAATCTCCACACTTAATGGCTCCCTGGCATTACTTCACAAACCACTCCCTCTGGCAAAATGCCAGGTGCCATCTTGACTTGTTTACAGACCCGAAAAATAATGTACCAAGAATCCTGGTCCCCACTGAAGTACAAGATGAAATAGTTTCATTGAGTTTGTTGAAATGACATTTAAATACTACTCTAAAATTTTTGTAGTAGACAACTTTTTCCAATATTACATACCATAGTAACTCAGGATTGTGGCAGAAAAAAAAAATTCATTTAGAGGATGGGCATTGACTCCAATGCTAAAGGATAAAGTTGAGAAAATAGGAGAAAAAAAGACTACTCTAGATAGGTAAAATAAAAAAATTTAAAGGAAAAATTTTTAGAAGATCAATCATGACTAAGAAAACACCAAATAGATACATTCAAAGATCTTACTTAACTAATCTTTATCTTACTTATCATTTATGAAATCTATAAGATGCAAAAGTCTCAGTCTAAACCCAAAGGACTTAAAAACAGCACACTACAGGGACACAGCCACATCAATGTTTATAGCAGCACAATTCACAATAGCTAAACTGTGGAACCAACATAGATGCCCTTCAGTAGATGAATGGATAAAGAAAATGTAGTATATATATAATGCTAAGTGAAGTAAGCCAATCCCAAAAATACAAAATGCCGAATAATTTCTCTGATTTAAGGATGCTGACCCATAATATGATGCCAGGGGGAGTGAGGAGAAAGGGATGATTAAATGAACTCTAGCTAGGGCAAAGGGGAAAGGGGGAAGGAAGAAAAGGGAGGGGACATAGGGATAAGAAAGATGGTGGAATGTGATGGTCATCATAATCCTAAGTACATGTATCAGAACATGAAGGATGTGACTCTACTTTGTGTACAACCAAAGGTATGAAAAATTGTGCTCTATATATGTAACCTGAATTGTAATGCATCCTGTTATCATATATAACAAATTAAAATTTAAAAAAGAATTTTAAAAAGTGGGTAAATTAATAGGTACATAGATGGACATGAAGAAATGGGAAATGCACTTGCCAAGAGGCACAAAATTGGTGTATTCAATAGGCTAGAAACCAATTTCTTTCCATAACACAAAATCCTTTTACTCTTCTAGAGCCAGAAGCTATCTGCATCACTACTGTCTCCCCACAAATTATCTACACAGTGTTGCAATGAAAAACTCATATCCTTATAGAGACAGATAACCCCAGAAGAATCTTTTAGATTATACCCAACATTCCAATGTAAAAGTACCTAGAAATCATTCTCTCATTTAGAAATCTTTTACCTGATATCATGAATAAAAGTAAAAATAAAATATATTTGATTCAGAGACAACTGAGTTGCCAAGTTCTTCATCAACTGGATTTTTTAGAATTGCTACTTGTGATACACTATTTTTGGAATATTAAATCTGAAAATGCCTAATATTATAATCTCTAGCCTCTTGGCATTTGTGAGAAAACTCTTGAGAAATCAAAATTGATAGAGAGTAGGAGATTTTTCAATGTTCTTAAAGTGCCCTAATGCACAGAGGTATTCTCCCAACTCCATGGCAGAAGTCATGTTCACTGCCTTAACTCAAAAAAGTAAGTGCAAAGAAAGGAAAACAAAACAACAGCAGTAAGACCTGGGTAACCAAAGAACAACTGTCACCAACCTCATGCACTTTAAAGAGATAAATGGGGTGTAACACATAATAAATTTTAAAAGTTGGAGTCCCTTGGCATATATCAGATCTTACTTATGTTAAAACTGGCATAAGACTAAAAGTGGAAAATGCACTCCTGGCAGCAGAGCAAAAAACTACATATGAGAAGAAAAAGGAGGAGGAAGAAACAATTTGAACTGAGCAAATTGCTTCTAGTGGGCCTAATGAAGGGAGATAGAAAAAAAGGCATTTTCCAGAGGATATGTTCATTTGCCCAAGAATTACAAGCACTTTTATTACAGAGGCTGCAAGTAAAATCACAATGTGGTTAAGTTTACAATAACTCACTCTCATGGTGCAAGATCCATCTGTCTTCTCCACAAGTCAGATAGGAGAGTTGGATAGGAATGTGGTGAATATCACCATCCCTGCATCCTTCAAGTCCTTTGACATTCCTTTGGGAATGTGGTATTGCTTTTATTACACTCTAGGTATAGGCAATTCTAATGGTTTCCCCTTGGCCTTTTCTACTTAATAAACTTCACCCCATAGTCCTGGGACTCAGTATATTTCCCAACTGCTAAGCATAGAACAGAGGTAGTGAGCAAGATGAGTTTGAGGCTCAGTGAAAACACTGTGAGTGTCAGGTATGGTGGCACATGCCTGTAATCACAGCAACTCAGGAGGCTGAGGCAGGAGAAATACAAGTTCAAAGCCAACCTCAGCAACTTAGTGAGATCATGTCTCAAAATATAAATAAATAAATAAACAATAAATAAAGGCTGAGGTTGTGGCTCAGTGGTTGAGTGCCTCTGGGTTCAATTCCTGGCACCAAAACAAAAAAAAAAAAAAAAAGAAGCAAACAAAAAAGCCCTACTCTGACTACAGTAATGTTTGGGGTTTCCTGGAATCAGTGTTATGTCAGAGGCAGTAATCAGTTCTTCCCAAAAGTTTTGATTATTTCCTTTTCTTCAGTGAACAGTTACCTTGGGTCTTTGGGGAAGGCCAGAGTTCTTTGGGGGAAGTCCAGGAAAAAGAGTAATAGTATCCATTTTAGTAGTGTACTCTTTCCTGGAGGGAATCTATCTACCTGTTCTTTCAAAGGGTCTTAGCCTGTAAACTGGCTCATGTCTGAAAATAGAAAATAGGGACCATGTTGCTCTGTTTCTATGATTTAAGTTAGGCTTTTGCTTAGTTTACTGAGAAGCTTTCTATTCAGAATAGCAAGTAAGAATTTACTAGGATCCTATTTTATTTCTACAAACACCATGATTACCTAAATACCAGTTTTGGCCCTGTGGATATAGGAGCTAAGGCTCTCCTTGTCTTTCTCCACTTTGTCCAAACATTGTCATTAAATTCCTTACTTTTTCAAAAATGTTCCAAAGTAGCAGATATGCCACTTTCCTCCTTGTTTTTACAAGATATTGATTAGATTTATCCAATGCAAAATTCGATATTTTGAATGTCTCTATAAACAAGTCTCTATTCACTATCAGTGTTCTATTTATTACTGGAAACAGAATCATTAACCTCTTTAAGAAGATTAGAGAGCCAATTCCAGAAACAAGAATCAATTCAGAAATCTCATCCTTCAAATTTTCTTCCTCTAGGACCACTCTTGATATAAATATCTCTATTCATCAGGATTCTCCTGGGACAGAATCAGTAGGAGAAAGTAAGGTAGCTAGACTACAGGAGTTTATTCAAGTGAAACTGAAAATTCTTACAATCTGCTGCATCAAAACTGGAGGACCAGGAAAGCCAGGCGAGTCATTCAGTCCAAGTTCTAAGGCCTGACAACTGGCATTTGGGGAGAAGTAGGATAGCAGGCTGATGGTGTAAACCTTCTGTGAAATCCAAAGACCTGAGAAACAGGAGCTCTGATCCAAGGAGAAGATAAATTACCAGTTCAGAGGAAATAAATTAGCCTTTTCTTCACCTTTCTGTTCTATCCAATCCTCCAATTGATTGAACAATGCCCTCCTACCAGGGTTGAGAGTGGATCTTCTTTACCCAGTCTACCCTTTCAAATGCTAATATCCTTAAGAATTTCCCTCACAGACATCCTGAAACAATGATTTACCAACTACCTGGGCATCTTCTTAGCCCAATCTAGTTAATGCAAAAATTAATCATCATGGTAAGTAGAATTTAAATTACATACTTTTGTATACAAATGGGCCTCAATTTGTGATGGAGTTACTTCCCAATAAACCCATAATAAGTTGAAAATACCATAGGCTGGAAATATTTTTAATACATCTGAACTACCTGATATCTTTTTTACCTTTGCAGCACAATGCACTGGAGCATGTCAGTTGGTTTCCCTCATGACTGTGTGGCTAACTGGGAACTTTGGTCTGCTGCCACTGCCAGGCATCACAAGAGGGTATCATACCGTATATATCACGAGCAAAGATCATACTTTTCAATTGAAGTACAGTTTCTATTGAATGTGAATCACTTTCACACCACGGGAAAGTGAAAAAAAAATCATTCAAGCCAAATCATAGTAGACTGGAACCATCTGTATAAGGAAGCAGAGGCAGAGAAAAGTAGAGCAACTAACCAAGACAGCACTGCTTGTGAGTTATGGTGTCAATCAGTAAGTGTTCTTCCTATGACAATAGGGCACAGTAGACTCATCTGTCATGCATACTTTGCTTGAGTTCTTCCTAGAGGAATCCCCCACCCCTCAGCTGAGAAGCAGCTGTGGACAGCTTGTGAAAAGCTAGAAAATCCAAATATTGCCTGAAAGACATTCAAATTCAGTTTTAAAAACAGCAAACAAAAACTCAATGTGCTCCCTATCAAAGAATTGTCTCTTGGACTTATTCTGTGCACGTCTGGCAATTTATGCCCCTGGGAGTAAAGGGTAGAAGACCAGTTGGGAGACAATTTAAGGGACAGGACATAACTGACTGCCTGTTCAGCTGGGTTGTTCTAATGGCAGAAAATTAGAATAAATAGCAATTAATTCCTGAGTCTCTGTTCCCTAGAGCTTTCCTGTTCTAAAGAACCCACTGGTTACAATTTCCATTAAGATGTGGCCTCATTGTTCAGTTTATATATCCCATAATAAACCCTCATTACATGAGAGAGTGTGCAGACCTATTCTCTGCAACCCCATGACCGTAACAAAAAATATTACCATACCATTTGCCTTGAATTTTCCAGATGTATTTTTCCAACCTTTTATTCCAAATTATGCTTCGCCTACACTGTGCTGTGGTCTCGTAAGGAATGAGACATGAAAGCTGCTTATGGTTGTTTTCCTACCTATGAATACGAGCAAGGTTTTTAGTATCAAAACAAATTTTAAAGTACAAAATTGACTCAATTTACTAAACTACTACTTTTAAAGAGATTTTTAA
This sequence comes from Ictidomys tridecemlineatus, assembly GCF_052094955.1. Classification (NCBI taxonomy): domain Eukaryota; kingdom Metazoa; phylum Chordata; class Mammalia; order Rodentia; family Sciuridae; genus Ictidomys; species Ictidomys tridecemlineatus. The sequence goes on from NC_135479.1 coordinate 161,099,961, forward strand.
ATGATCAGTTTTTGAGTACTATGTATCTTCAGTGGTAAAAATCATGGTATAAACTAGTAATTGTGTGTGTGTGTGTGTGTTTGTGTGTGTGTGTGTGTGTGTGTGTGTGTGTTTGGTGCTAGGGATTGAACCCAGGTTCTTAGTGTATACAAAGCAAGCACTCTACCAACTGAGCTATGCCCTAGCCCCAGTAATACTGACTTTTAAAAATACAAGACTTTCTATGGTCTGACCCTTGTTGGAGATATGTTTAAGGATAATACATCAGTGTCATTTTATTTCAGAGGTAAAGATAGTCACACTCAGAATCCTGTCACTGAAGTGGAAATAAGGGGGAAATTTATTTATTAGCCTGGCTCTGATTAAGAAATGAAAGGCCTACAGCTGTGATTCTCATTTAAAAATAATGAATAAGTCTGGGAACCTTGAAAACCAGGTCGGGGCTGAGAGACACCATGTCAGGAATTGGCTTTTGACAAGAATTCAGTATCATGAATAAACTATAATAAGGCCCAGAATTAACATGACTGGGTTTCTGTCTTTATCTGAAGCCTCAGCACTGCAGCAATCTGAGAAGATTTTGAGAATTCATAGTATAAATAATTTGAAGAGGAAATTTTCAATTTTTATTTTATTCATTTTTAATTTTTCATATTAATCTCTCAGGCTCCCATCTGCTCTTCTGTAGGAATATCTTCTTCTGCAGCTTGTTGTCACTATTACCACCACCAAACTAAAGGTGTGGTAATTTTTCCCCCGCCTCAAACCAAAGACACTATCTTTTATTATTTTCACCATATGTCTCTATAAAAAGTCAGTGAAATAATACCATGATATGAAATTCTTTTTTTATTTGTTCTTTTAAATTATATATGACAGTACAATGTATTTTGACACATCATACATATATGGAATATAACTTCTCATTCTTGTGGTTTGCATGGAATACGGAGGTACACTGGTCGTGTATTCATATATGAACATAGGAAAGTTATAGCAGACTCATTCTACTATCTTTCCCATTTCCATCCTCTCTCCCTTCAACCCATTCACACCTGTCCAATCTGGTAAACCTATACTGCTCCCTCCCTGAACACTTATGGTGAGTCAACATCCACATACCAGAAAGAACATCAGCCTTTAGTTTTTGGAATTGGCATATTTCACTTAGCATGATATTCTCCAGCACCATCCATTTACCTGCAAATGCCATATTTTCACTCTTCTTTATGATTAAGAAATATTCCACTGTGTATATATATGATATTTCATTATCCAGGCGTCTACTGAAGGGCACCTAGGTTGGTTCCACAGTTTAGATATTCTGAATTGAGCTGTTATGAATATTGATGTGGCTGTATCACTATAGTATGCTGGTTTTAAGTCCTTATGTTATATGCCAAAGAGTGGGATAACTGGGTCAAATGGTGGTTCTATTCCAAGTTTTCTGAGGAATCTCCAGGCTGCTTTCCAGAGTGGCTGCACCAATTTGCAGTCCCAACAGCAATGTAGGAGTGAACCTTTTCCCCACATCCTCACCAACATTTATTGTTACTTGTATTCTTGATAATTGTCATTCTCACCAGAGTGAGATGAAATCTCAGTGTGGTATTTTTGTTACTGTTGTTGTTTTTGTTTTTGGTACTAGGGACTGAACTCAGGGGCACTCAACCACTAAACCACATCCCCAGCCCTATTTTGTATTTTACTTAGAGATAGTGTCTCGCCAAGTTGCTTAGCGCCTTGCTTTTGATGAGGCTGCCTTTGAACTCGAGATTCTCCTGTCTCAGCCTCTGGAGCCACTGGGATTACAGGCCTGCACCACAGTGTCCGGCTTCAGTGTAGTTTTATTTTGCATTTCTCTAATTGCTAGTGATGTGGAACATTTTTCACAAATGTGTTGACCATTCATATTTCTTCTGTGAAGTGTCTGTTCAGTTCCTTTGCCCATATATTGATTAGGTAATTTTTTTTTTCTTGGTGTTAAGTTTTTTGAGTTCTTTATATATCCTGGAAATTAGTGCTCTAAGTGTAGGTGGCAAAGATTTTCTTCCATTCTGTAGGCTCTCTCTTCATGTTCTTGGTTGTTTCCTTTGCTGTGAAGAAGCTTTTTAGTTTGATTCAATCCCATTTATTGATCCTTGATTCCAAGTCTTGTTGAAGAATTCTGTTCCTAAGGCAACATGATGAAGATTTGGGCCTAATTCTTCTTCTAATAGGCACAGGGTCTCTGGTCTAATGCCCAGATCCTTGATCCACTTAGAGTTTTGTGCAGGTAAGAGATAGGGGTCTAATTTCATTTTATTATATATAAATTTCCAGTTTTACCAGCCCCATTTGTTGAAGAGGCTATCTTTTCTTCAATATATGTTTATGGTGCCTTTGTCTAGTATGAGATAACTGTATTTATGTAGGGTTGTCTCTGTGTCTTCTATTCCTTACCATTGGTCTTCATGTTTGTTTTGGTTCCAATACCATGCGGTTGTTGTTACCATAGCTGTAATACAACTTAAAGTCTTGTATTGTGATGCTGCCTGCTTCACTTTCCTTGCTTTGGCAATTCTGAGTTTCTTATTTTCCAAATGAATTTCATGACTGCTTTTTCTTTTTCTATGAAGAATGCCATCAGGATTTTAATAGGAATGTATTAAATCTGTATATTGCTTTTGATAGTATGGCCATTTTGACAGTGTTAATTCTGCCTATATAAGAACATTTTCATCTTTTAAGGTATTCTTCAATTTCTTTCTTAATGTTTTCATTGTAGAGATATTTCAGCTGTTTTGTTAGATTGATTACCAATTTTTTTGAGGCTATTGTTAATGGGGTAGTTTTTCTCATTTTTCTTTCAGTAGATTCATCACTGATGTATAGGAATGTAACTGATTTATATTTATGTTAATTTTATATTCTGCAACTTCATTGAATTCATTTATGAGTTCTAGAAGTTTTCTGGTGGAATTTATTTTGGGTCTTCTAAATATGGAATGTTGTTGTCAGCAAACAGGGATAGTTGGAGTTCTTCTTTTCCTATTTGTATTCCTTTAATTTTTTTTTTCTTCCAGTTACTCTGGCTAGAGTTTCAAGGACAATACTGCATAAAAATTGTGAAAGAGAGCACCCTTGTTTTCCAGTTTTTAGAGGGAATGTTATCAATTTTCTCCATGCTCAGACACTTTTTCTGCATATATTGAGATAATCTTGTGATTCCTGTCTTTAAGTCTCTTGATGTGATGAATTACATTTTTTGATTGCCCTATGTTGAACCCAACTTACCTTCCTGAAATGAACCCCATTTGATCATGGTGCACTATCTTTTAAATATGTTATTGTATGCAATTTTCCAGTATTTTATTAAGAATTTTTGCGTCTATATTTATTAGGGATATTGGTCTAAGATTTTCCTTCTTTGATGTGTCTTTTGTTTGGTATCACTGTGATACTATCTTCATAGAAGGAGTTTGGAAGGGTTTTGTCTTCTATTTCATGGAATAATTTGAGGAGGATTGGTGTTAATTCTCCTTTGAAGATCTTGCAGAACTTGGCTGAGAATCTGTCTGGCCCTGGGCTTCTCTTCTTGGTAGGGTTTTAAAGATGACATCTTTAGTATCATTGCTTGAAATTGATCTGTTTAAATTTTCTATCTCCACCTGATTCAATTTGGGTAGGTCATATGTCTGTAGATATTTGCCGATGTCTTTAGGATTTTCTATTTCATTAGAGCATAAATTTTCAAAGTAGGTTCTAATTATCATCTGTATATCAGTAACGTCTATCATGATATTTCCTTTGTCATCACAATTTTTTATAATTTGAGTTTTCTCTTTCTTTTTGTTAGCTCGACTAAGGGTTTATCAATTTTATTGATTTTTTTCATAGAAACAACTTTTTGTTTTGTCAATTTTTTTGGACTTTTTATTTCAATTTCATTGATTTCAGCTCAGATTTTAATTATTTCCTGTCTTCTACTATTTGGATGTTGATTTGTTCTTTGGGTATATATCATACCCAAAGATCAAATACCATACATATATATGTATATATGAATATATGATATAATATATATGTTATACATATGTACATATATCTACATATATACACATATACATGTATCTACATATATGTATACATATACATATATGCATATATAATGTATATATGATATACACAAACATATATGGTGTGTGTATATATATATATATATATATATATATCACAATTTCTTAATCCATTCAAATATTGACTGGCATCTGGGTTGATTCCATAATTTAGCTATTATGAAAAATTATCCTAATTTTTAGGATTTCCTTCAATATAGGTTAAATCAATATTTTATTGTTTTTAATACATTTGGATTGAATACACATTAAGTCATTCTGCATATTCCCAAACCACTATTTATTAGAAGATATTGATAGTATAGAGACAACGTCCAAATCAAGAATATGAAAGTGAATAATATGTTTGATAGTTCTGCCATTTGAAATGAAATGAGAGATATTTTGAGTGACCATAATGGACAGGTGTATCTCTCCCAGGTGTCAATTATTCTGAAATTCTACCATGAGAAAATAAATACTTTCAACACTCTTTTCATTTACAAGTATGAAATAAAATGTTTGCATTTGTATACTCTTTTAGTTAGTAATTTTTGAAATATGTTAAAGTCAGCTACACTCCTTGCATTTTTCAAAATTATGTTAGCTATTTGTGGATATTTATTCTTTAGTATGAATTCCAATGAAGTTTGTATATTCCATGAAAAATGTGGTTGTAGTATTGATTCTAAAAATATTGACCTGTGTATTAAATTTTAAGAATAGTGACATTTTTCCATATCATTATCCCTTTCATTTTCTCGATTTATTATGGTTCTTGCCTATGTCTTTTATCCTTTGTAAATTTTCTCCTTTTGAAAACATAAGTATTTTATGATTATAACCCTAACTGAAATACTTATACTCAGATGTTTTGACTAATACAACCTGATGACAGGCATTCAGTACATTGTTCAGTTGATTCTCATATTTATATTTTTAAAAGTTTTTTTATAACAATGCATATTTTGTTTTGTGCTAAAATGTCTTTGTTCAAATGACTTCTTTGGAATTAAGATGCTATAATGATGGAAATATAATTTATCATACATAGTGAATTCCTAGATGTTTCAGGTTAACACATAGACTTTACAAAAATGTGCAGAGGGTCATGTTTCACATATTCTTTTGAAACTTGTAGTTTTCCCTTAGCAATACACCATGAACTTTTTTCCCTTTAATTTCCTATTTTATAACATGATTTTAAAGACTACATAGTATTCCTTTATTAGTCCTTTGATTAAAAGATTTAGGTCTTCAAACCCTGGTATTCAAATACAAATATCTGCAGGAACAGAAAAGACTTAAATCATTATCAGTATACATCTGGAATTAAGTTAGATTTTTTCCCCCCAATCATGAGAGTTCTAGCTTGTGAAGTCTGGTGTCTTGGCAATGATGTAGCACTGCACAGGTAGAGGAGTTGAGAGGAGTGTGCCAGATGACAAAAAGATGCATATTACTATTTCAACAAGGAACAGCTTCAGTGGATAGGTACAAGTGTGGAGCTGACCTAGAAAGTAGTCTCTGGTGCTGAGTGATATTTTCAGCAGAAAGTATGCAGTTACTCCTGATTCTGAATTTCTGTTTTGGGATTTGTGAATGCTTAGATGTTATCGACCGTCTAAAGGCTTCTGAAACTCTTCTCTGATTTCTACCCTGCACAGTATGAGCTGGCCTCCAGAGACAGATTCAGCCAGCTCATTCATGCTTTTTGCAGTCCTCATTGTGTGTCATATTTTCTGATGAAAGAGAGGAGGACATGAAAGGAGTCATATAAAGCATTGCAAAAGTCATGGCTGCTAACTCCTATTGAGCTCTGATATGTGCATTTTATATGTAATGGCTCAATTCTTGTGAGGTTTAAAACAACTCCATGCAGTAGCTACAATTTTTTTGCATGGAGTACTAGTGATTGAACCCAAGGGCACTTAACCACTGAGCCACATCATCAGCCCTTTTTATATATTATTTAGAGACAGGATCTCACTGAATTGCTTAGAGCTGTGCTAAGCTGCTTCAAATGGTTTTTAACTTGTGATCCTCCTGCCTCAGCCTCCAAAGCTGCTGAGATTACAGGTGTGCACCAGCGTGCCTGCTAGTAGTTACAATTATTAGCCCTGTTTTATAGTTGAGTACCTGTATACAAAGCACTTCAACAAGTTATCTGCAGTTTAGTGGCAGAGCCATATTGACATCTAAATTCATGAAACTTTTTAACAAATGGTTTAGTGTCACCTACTGTTATGGTTTAGATATAAAGTATCCTTCAATAGCTCATGTGTGAGACAACACAAGAAAGTTTAGAGATGAAATGATTGGGTTATGAAAACCTTCACCTAATGACTGCATTAATCCCCTGATCAGGATTAACTGGGTGGCAACAGTACGCAGGTAGTCTGGCTGGGGTAGGTGGGTGCTTGGGGACATGCCTTTGGGGTATATATATTTTGTCTCTGGTGGGGAAAGTTTCTTTCTGCTTCCTGATTTTCATGTCCTTAGTTGCTCTTGTCCATCACATCTGTTCACCATAATGCTCTGCCTCACCCAGAACAATGGAGTCAGCCATCTGAGATATCTGAAACTGTGAGCCCCAAATAATTTTTCTTCCTCTAAAATTGTTTTTCTCAGGCCTTTGTTCACAGTTGGGAAAAAACTGCTGGCTGACATATCTTCTATGCTCCAGATACTATTTTAAGCATTAATCTCTGAGAGGGGAAAAAAATCAAAATTCTTGAGTTAAACAAAATTTCTGGTGGAAGAGATAAACAATAAATAAGTTAATGTATTATATAAAGTCACATGGTGGTAAATGCCAAAAGGAAAACAAAGTGTGTCCCAAAATGTAAGCGAACATAATGTATGAAGAAATAAGGTATGTCCTTCATAGGTCCCCTTAAAGAGATGAATGGAAAAAAAGAATGTAGTATGGATGCACAATGCAGTATTACTCATCCATAAAGAAGAATAACTTTATGATATTTGCTGGTAAGTGGATGGATCTGAAGACTATCATGTTATGTGAAATAAGCCAGTCCTCCCATGTTGGAAATGGCGCTGGCCTCCTGCTTCTGATGACTTAGCGGTGAGAGTTGTTAGAAGTAAACAACTCCTTGTAAGGCTGTGGGGCTGGGCTCTGGCCTGCTTCCACTGCGCTGTACCTATTAGACTCCTCCACGTGGTGCTAGTTCATTGGCAGGGCTGGGTACTTAAGCTAGGGCAGACTGACCACTCACGCTCTTTCCTTTCTTGTTCCTGTTTTCTCATCATGATTCAAAGGTCCTGAGTAAACTGCTGAAAGAAGAATCCTGCGTCGTGTTTCCTTTGCCGGCGAGGGGTCGCGACACTCCCAAATAAAGGTTGAATGTTTTCACTGATATGTGGAAGCTAACCCACAATAAAAATAGAAATTTAGTAGATTTTACAAAGGAGAATTAAGGAAAGGGAGGGGGTAGTAAGAAAAGAAAAGACATTAGGATGAATCTGAAATAATTTTCCTATGTAGGTTTATGAATATGTCTCAGTAAATCACACCATCTTCTACGTCCAAGAGAATGGGGTTCTGATTAGAATAAGACATATTCCATACTTGTAATTATACAATTATATATCAAAATGGATTCTACTGTCATGTACAATTTAAAGAATCAATTTTAAAAAGAAATAAAGAAACTATGTCAAAGGCTATGAAAGTAAAATTTAGCATCCACAGGAAACAATGATTGAAAGGCACAGGAAATATTATTTTTTTGTTTTGTTTTTAAATTTTATACAATTTTACTTTATTTTAAAATGATTTCCCCCTACCTTTTTATTGGCGCATTATAGGTGTACTGAATGGTGGGATTTGTTGTTATATATTTATACACGCACACAATAAAAAAATATATAATTTAGCCAATATAATTCCCCAATATTTCTTTTTTCCCCTCCCCTCCTCCTTTTCTCTGGTCCCTTTCCTCTATTCTACTGATTTTCTTTTGATTTTCATGAGATTCCCCCACCTTTCTTTTATTCTCTAGTTTCTCATATGAGAGAAGACCCATGACCCTTGACCTTCTGAGTTTGGCTTATTTCACTTTACATGATGTTCTCATGTTTCATCCATTTTCATATAAATCACATAATTTCATTTTTCTTTATGACTGAATAAAACCATATGTTTATACACACCATATTTCCTTATTCATTCATTTGTTGGTGGGCACCTAGGCTGGTTCCATAGTTTGACTATTCTGAATTGTACTGCTATAAACATAGGTATGCCAGAATCATTATAGTATGATGACTTTATTTTTTTAGGATAAATACCACAGAGTGGTATAGCTGGGTCATATAGTGGTTCCATGCCTATTCTTTTGAGGAATCTGCGTACTGATTTCTATCTACAGTGATTGTACTAATTTACAATCCCACTAATCACATAAAATTGTTCTCCACATCTTCTTCAGAATTTATTATTACTTGTGAACTTGTTTTCTTTCTTTTTTCTTTTTTTTTCTTTCTTTTTTTTTTTCAAGCTACTACAAGTATGCCTGGAATGTACCTGAGGGAAGATATGGTAAGGAATAAGAATGATCTGGTCAAAAACTAGATCAAGGTGGGCTATAAGTGAGGGTTACAAATTTCAGGTTTACCCTACAATGAAGAGAAGAAACATTGATCATATTTAAGGAAATGAATGGCATTTGAAAAACAGCTCAAGAGCTTAGAGGATAGCCCTGGATATGGGACAAGTGATGACAAATTATAGTCATCAAGACAGGAAAACATGCCAATTGAGACCAATTGAAGGGCAGTGCAATTGAGGAGGAGAAGATGAACCTAAATACTCTTTAAGAGTAAGAATTGATAAAAATTGGTGACTGGCATGATACAGACAATGAGGCAAAGATGATCCCAGAAGATATCCCACTTTTTAAAAACCGCATAGATATCAATGCCATTCTGCAAGAAGGAGTCCAAAGCACCAAGAAGCAATGACATTCCACTTCATGATGTTAAATTTGGAGTTATGTGTGCAATGTTGTATAATGGTGGGATTTATTGTTATATATTCAGTGTGAGTATAAATCATAGGGATTCAAACTCAGAAGAAAGAAGTAAGATTTGGGTATTGGAAATTTCAATTGGAAATTTCCAATATCAAAAAATTTCATAGTACATTATGGGATAAATATATGTACTTATCCCTCAAATTCCTACAGAGAAATGACATTTGGAAATAGAGTCCCTGAGAGTTACTTAAGTTTAGATGCAGCTGAGAGCAGTGTCCTCATGGTGGAATTAGCACCTTTATAAAAATTGATATCATAGAACTTCTCTCTCTTTCTCTCTCTTCATATGAGAATGCAACAAGAAATTCAAGGTCTGAAAACCAGAAAGCCCTCTCCAGCACCAAAATATATCATAGCCCATTATTAGACATTTGAACTTCTGTAACTGTGAGAAATGCACATCTGTTTTTTAAGGCACACAATCTCTTGTCATGGCAACCCAGGCTGACAGAGTAGTTAAAATAATAAACATAAACAATATCATCTAACGAAATTGTGTTTCAGGAAAAAGAGTTGCTGATTCAAGAAAGGACATCTTGTAAAAACATTGAAGAAATGGAAGCCTGAAGAGTTGCCATGAAGTAGGAATGACAAAGAATCAAAGACAGGACCCTGGAATCACTCCCTGTCACACGTCATAATGTACTTTGCACCATGGTTTCCACCACCACAGCATTGACACAGCAGAACATCTGGAAGACATAAATAAATAAGTAATAAAATAAAAGGCTAAGACATGATCCAATAGAAAACATGACTCTTGGAAATTACCTTTCTTAACTCTAAAAGATGTTTAATCCAATCTTTGATATTATGAATATTCCAAATTTTAAATCAGAGTAAACTAAAAAGAGAGATCCCTAACATGTCATATTGGTTCCTACCCATAATTATTTGTTTTGTTTCATGCCTTTGCAAAGAAGGCAAAAAGTCAGTAGCAAACTCTTTCCTGGAAACTGAAGAAAATAAAGAAGAAATAACTCAATATTTTCAAATACCATGAAAAAGTTTCTGTGAAAAGTATTGACAGGTAGTTATGAGATGAGATACTGAAAGGGCATCAGCAGTCTTTAAAAGAACTGTTTCAGTAAAGTACTGGGTCGGGGAAAGTGCTCCGGAGATCAGTGAAATTAAAGTAGATGAAGTAATAATTTAGTTGTGAAATATTATAGATATTAAATCAGTGACTACAGAAAAAAAATACAACCCTCATCTGAAAAGTGAGGGAGAGTAAAGAAGCAATGTAGCTAGAGGGATATAGGGAAAAGGAGGGGCTTGTTTGGTTTCATCTTTTTGTTTGTTTTCTGTAGGAGGGATGCTTGGGTATGTTTATACGCTGAAGGGGGAGGGACAAGACATGATGAAAGGAAAAGACAGGTGAGAGGTGTGATATTTAACAAAGAAATAGCTCCAAAGATAGTTAGCACTTGTGAGAAAATGATGGGATAAAACTTAGCTTGGCAGTGGGTTAGGATATTTTGAATGCTGCAAAAGTAATTTATGCATTTTCCAGGACATGCTGCAGATAGAAGGCCAGAACTTTAATGGGCCTCTCATTAGTTAACAGTTTCTATTCTCTTCTGTGCAGGAAAAGTTAGGTGAAGAGTTAGTTTGGAGAGTGAGGAAGGATATTGTATAATAGGGGTCTTAAGAAGGCTGAAATAGCTGTTGCTATGTGGCTGATGGAACTAACTACAGCAGAATTCCAAGCATGGCTCACTTCAGATTTCTGTGCCCTGGTTATTCAGTCAAACACTAATTTTGGTACTGATGTGAATGGATTTTACAGATTTTATGAAACTCTAAGTCAGTTGTCCTTAAAATATAGAGATTATCTGCATGAACCTAATTCAATCACAGGAAATTTTAAAAGATAAAATTTTTTTTTTCAGTGGGTGGCAGAAAAGGAAATCACAGAAATTTGAGTAAAAGAAGATTTCAACATGCAGTTACTGGCTATGTAGGGGAAGAGGCCACATGATAAGAAACCTGGGTGGCCTATCAAAGTTGGGAGCATCTTCGAGAAAACAACTAGGAAGGATCAGGATCTCTGTTCTGGATTCTCCAGCAGAGAACTTCTCCAACGATGGAATGAACTGGGAAGCAAGTCCTTACCTCAGAGGCTCTGGTTCAAAGCCCAGGCTGGGCAACACCTTAATTTCTATTTTTTGAAACTCTAAGCAGAGCAATCCTCCCAAGCTTCTGACATGTGAGGTAAATGTTTTTAGCTAAATGGTTTGTATAAGCTTGTTACACAGCAATGAGTTACTAATGCACTCATGTTAAAAGTCCCTTAACTGAAGCTGAGGACCAGGGATCTATATTTATTTCAAACAAATTATTTTCTCTAGGATCACTCAGACACAAGTCAGAAACAGTGGATAGCTAGAGTGATTTGGAGTTTGGAATAGGAGGTATGTAAAAAGGAAGCAGGTAAAAGATAAAGTCAGGAAATACTGAAATAACTATATTTAGGGTTTAGAACTAGCTAGAGAAAGAATAGGAGTTAAAAACAGTATACTAGAGAAGAAAGAAACATAATATTTCAAAGGATTAAAGAGCGATGGAGGTCACTACATAGTGGGATAATGAGAGTGAGAACACTGAGAAAAAGATTTCAGAGGTGAAATAGTTTTGAGTATGGCTGCAGATATGAGAACCCGGTGCAGAGTAGAGGTAAGGGTCTCTAGCTTAGGAAGGTAAGAACATGACATGTCTCACATGCTGTTATAGTATGATTCTGGAGTGCCCATGTGATTAGGGAGCAAGAGAATGGCAAAAGTAGTGGTGTAGCTAAGGAGGTTATCAGGTTTATAAGTGGTATAGAAAAGCAAGTGGTATAGCCTGCTTATGTGACTTTAAAAGTAAAATTTCTTATTGGGAAAATGGAGGAGCGGTGGCTTAGGGTGGCATAGAAAATCAGAAAGGTGGTATTTCTAACACTAGACTCTTAAGATGGATGAGACAGAAGATTTAGTAGCCTCCACACAATAGTGCTACAGGAAAACAATACTGTCAAAGGGGACCCAGTTTCATTTAGGGCAAGAAATGAAGAAAAGTGTTTTATGAAGCATGTGAGGGTATATTAAATGTATTTATTGTAGAAAATGTTTCCATGGGGCTAGGAGGAGAGAAGATGAAAAATTAAGTGCAATTAAATGACTCTTTTCCCCTTAATTATGCAAATTATTTCTCATTTCTAGTGAAAGAAGGGAAAGAAAAATGGAGGGGAAAAGGGAGAGGAGAGGAAAGAAAGAAAGAAGGAGGGAGGAGGGAAGTGAGAGAGAGAGGGAAAAGAGAAGGAAGGAAGGAAGAAAAAATTTAAACTTTCAATTTGAAAAAAAGAAAAGTAATGTCTCTTCCAATATAGGTCAATATAAGCCTGCTGCTGGAAATACATTTAATGACTTGTTCCTAACAAGTAATATATGCATAAATGATGGTGCATGGATTCTGAGACTGTGTCACATAAGACATTGTGGACTTTTTGCCTTTTGGATCATTCAGTCCAGTAAAACCCGATAGAGATGTTCCTGTGATGAAGACCTGAGGCTCTCAGCAGCCATGTTGGTGAGCTGTGTTAGAAGTAGAACCTCTAGTCTCAACCTAGTCTGCAGATGACTTATTTGAAAACAGTATTTTGAGTTGTACACCATAAGAGACACCAAGGTACAACGTCCCAGCTATGATGCCTTCAAATTCTCAGCCCTCAAAACTTATATCAGAGCTGGCATGGTGGCACACACCTATAATCACAGTGGCTCGGGATGCTGAGGCAGGAGGATCACCCTCAAGCCAGCCCCAGCAATTTAGTGAGGCCCTAAGCAACTCAGTGAGATCCTGTCTCTAAATAAAATATAAAAAAAGGGGATGGGAGTGTGGCTTAGTGGTAAAGGGCCCTTAGGTTCATTCTCTGATACAAAACAAACAAACAAAAAATTGCTTCAGATAGGTACTCTTGTCCTAATCTTTATATTTTAGGATTATTTTGTTACCTAGCATAGAGAAGTAACACACCCCAGAAGGATAAATGTTATTTCTTTCTGTTTTCAAAAGTGAATATATCCTTGGAAAGGAAAAGAATTCACAAGCCGTTTAATTTATGTATCCAACAAAATTATCATGAAGATATTTTTTATTTTTATTTCCCCATTGCTATCTATATACTGAATGTGTCTTTGGGTTGATGACTTTTAAAGCTGTCCCCCTCCACCCCAACCTGCCATTCAAGTCTGTATCGATGGCACACTGTCCAGAGCTCCATGGCCATGTTTATCTTTTCAGTTCAGTCCCCAGCTTATAAACTTATAGCAGTTCACTGACACTTCCTGCACTGAGTTCAAACACTTATTTTCTGATTTAAAGATTCTCAGTGTTGATAATCCACATGACTCATTTTGGTCTGGTTAGCCTTATTTTACTATTATTTAAAATACTAAAGTTATAAAACAACTAACCCTGGCTTCCAGATTCACCTATCAGGGCTTTTGTCAATTATGTTCACCCGGGTTTTCTGTTCCAACTCATTCAACCACAGCCACCACTAACACCCATGGCTTGGCTAATCTTCTAGTCCAACTTTAGTTCTTGCTTACTTAGAAGACTTTTTTGAAGACATTTATCCACAAAACTTTCTTAATCTCAAATCTGCATTTCACCCAAGAGTTGTGTTACCAAAACAATAATAATAGCACATACTTAGATACTACTTCAACCTCTAGTGGATTGTACTATAAAACTTGATATTTAATTATATCTGTCAGTACAGCATTCTTGTCTGATAGGTATATATTGCATTGTTTTGATTGCAAATTGTTTTACATATGTCTTTCCTTTAATTATATTATAAATTATTTCATTAAAAGAAAGAAAACACATCCTTCTGTGTATTTTTTATATCATCTCTCTATGTAGAGACTGATTTGGAATTACTATATGTTCGGCATTTCAAGGCATTTTTCTTCCCTCTTTTTTGAAAGTCTGGGCACAGAACCAAAATATATTTTCCAAGTTCCTTTCATTTTGGTAGGGCTCTGTGACTATGTTCTGGCCAATGGAAATGATATATACCACTTCCAGATACAGTTCATAAAACCTCACACACAAGTCTTGATTCTTCAATTTCTGCTACAATCTTGAAGGTCAGTTGTTAAAGATGATGGCTTCAAGAACTGCATCTGAGTCACCCCCTAGAGGAGACCCACCCTGCTAAGTCACTTAAGCATCTGCCAACACAACAACATCTGTACTGGATTTTGTGGGGGGGTGGTAAGAAGTACAACTTTATTTTGTTAAGCCCATGATCTTTGTTAAAGTGGCCTACTTCAGTTATTTTGTTCAGAGACATGACAAGAACATAAGCCTATATTAAAAGAGCTTGAAGTCTAGGTACATTTTTTAAATGTAATAATATATCTTTAAGTTTTTATGTTTCTAAACTGTAATTTACCATTATAAAAACCAGTATAATCTTCAAAATGAAAAATGTCATAATCAATAACCTCTTCAGATTGGTTTTACCTTAAAAACTCTGTGGTTCGGGGCTGGGGATGTGGCTCAAGCGGTAGCGCGCTCGCCTGGCATGTGTGCGGCCCGGGTTCGATCCTCAGCACCACATACCAACAAAGATGTTGTGTCCGCCGAGAACTAAAAAAAAAATAAATATTAAAAATTCTCTATCTCTCTCTCTCTCCTCTCTCTCTCCTCTCTCACTCTCTCTTAAAAAAAAAAAAAAAAAAAAAAAAACTCTGTGGTTCCACATATCAATCATAACTACACATGTATTCCAAAAATATGGAACATATTCCCAAAATATGGTAAGTGTATTAAAAGTTATTAATGGACATACTTTTTTAAATTTGGTAAATATGGCTCAATTTCATCACAAACAAACCAAAAGTTTTTTCCATTTCCATTAAGTTCTAAATAAATGCTTATTCGTGTATAAAGAGTATATTGTGAAAATGTAGGTGGCGGGGGAGATGGAGCGGGCAGCATAGTGATCATTTTTCTATTTTGTTAACCCTTGGCATTAAGTGAAAAGCAGAAAATGGCTTGACTTCTACTAAGTATTGTCACTGCCAAGCAGTGTTTTCAAGTGAAATCTCAGAGTATATTCTTCATGCTTTCATTTTTTGAAAGCTTAGAATCCATTTGAAATGGAACCTTTTATTCTTGTCAGCTTAATGGTGAAGAGGGCAGGGTCCAGGAATTGAATGTGTCCTTGACAAGCAGGAAGAGAGCAGCAGTGGTGTTTGAGATGCAGCACGTATCTGCCTGTGCCAGCACACAGCTGTCATGGGCCTTTCGCTGGGAAGAAAAGACCAAGATTGTGATCATAACCTTGAATTATCCTCACCTGTGCTAGTGCTGGGCCATCTTCCTTTCAGACTACTTATGAATTTTACATAGAAAAAAATTATATTTATCAAGAGGCAGGAAAGCATAATTTTACTTTCTTCTCAGAGAAGGTTCATTCTTTTTAGCATGATTTTCAAACATGAAGTGCATTCATCTTTGTATCATGATTATATTTCAATTTCACAGATTGAGTTAAAATGGTATTATTTAATAATCTATATGAATTTGTCAGATTTTGTGTGAATTTTAGACCGGAAGACCAATGTAGACAGTATTTTGTTTTTCATTGCAAAATTCCTTTTAATTGCTGTTTTTTTCCTTTTGTTTAATTCTCCTTAGTTTTTATATAGTCTTGTGCCTCTTTTTCACAATCTAACTTCCTTCAATGTGTTCCACAAATCCCACAGTTGTAGAAGTACTGCATATGTGTGTGTGAGTACCTTTCATATCATTTCATAAAGATTTAATGAGTATTCCCTACTTGCCCATCAATGTGCTAGGTGATTGGGTCCCCAGAGGTAAGCAATACTAACTCTCCCTATCTGCATAAATTTTATCATCTATAGGAGAAATGGTTAGTAAAATAATAATAACAACAACAACACAAATAAAATCAAATAAGTCACGGTGCAGAATGCTATGATTGCATTTATTTCAAGAAAGCAGTTAATTTGGCCGAACAAGGAAGATCAGAGAAAAACTTCCTTGATAATAAACACAAGTTAACATTTCTGAAGAAGCAGGAAGAGCATGTGGGAAAACTACAGCAACAAGTGCAAAGGTCCTGTGGCAAGGCCCAGAATGGTATATTGGATTGCAGAAAACAAGCCAGTGGGACTAGAAGAGAGACTAGAGGGAATTTCAATTTAAATTCAATAGAGATACCAGCTGAGACCAAGTCAGTTAGAAGAGAATAGACCATGATAAGAAACTTAAGTCTTTATCTTAAGAGCAATGGTGAGCCACAAAACAGATTGAAGACAGAGGGTGGTATGGACAAGATTCCCTTAGAAAAAATATGTAGAGCCATTTTCCCATCCGCGTGGCTATTCATTTCTTTCTAAAGCAGACTATAATCACCTCATAGATATAAATAAAAATCTTTGCTTGACTCCATTATCTTCCAAGTATCTCATAAATGAAAAACTTAACTGGGTCTCAGGCCCCAGCTGGTATCTGAATCAGGGGGAGCCATCCTAAGCTCATGGGGAGCAGCACATCTCAGCGAACAGGAGAGTGGCATTTCCTTAAGAGAGCTGTGGATCATTTACTGAAAGTTAATGCTCAGCTGCCCTCCTGCTTGTGAGCAGTTGCATTAGCAGGGTCTCTGCTGAGCTTTCTTTAGATGTTTCAATCCTGCTGAGCTGATGGAAATGAAGTCCTTAATTTCAACTATGATCATTAACCCCCTGCTTTGTGTTTTTACAAATCATTAACATGTCTTTTGTGGTTCACTCTAAAGACTGGTCTCATGCTTAGGGAGCTGAGACTTCAGGGCCATGTGGACCTTGTACCGAAAGAGCAAATTCATGACCTGGAAGGTGATGGTCATCATTATACAAAATACATGTATGAAGATTTGAATTTGGTGTCAACATACCTTATATATAAACAGAGATATGATTAATTGTGGTATATTTGTGTATTAAGAATTGTAATGCAAAAAAAAGAGAATGTACATGTATAATGGCATAATTTGGCGTGAACATACTTTATATACAGAGTTATGAAAACTTGTGCTGTAAATGGGTAATAATGACTGTAATGCATTCCACTATTGTCATGTATGTAAAAAATTTTAAAAAAACATTGTTTAAAGCAATGAGTTAATAAATTTATAACTAAATAACTTTACATATATGTATATATAAACTGTGTTTCATAAATTAAAGCTTTTATTAAAAAAAAAACAGAGCGAATCCATGACCAATTGCAAAGACAAAACTGTGATGATCATTTAGTGCAAAAGAAAATAGAATCTCTGGCTAAAGAACACAGATGGCACTGGGATTTGTAAACTCTTGTATTGTGGAGAAGTGAGGACATCAGTTTGGTTACTATTTGGAGTGGCTGAGGAACATCACCCTATCCTGTTGCTATTGAATGAATTTAACCCCACCAAGAAGGGGAAAAAATGTTTAAAAAAAAATGTAGCACATCCCTAGCTTTATGTTCTACTTGATTTCAAAATTCATGTTTAGGGTGAACTTGTCAATATCAATTTGGTTCATCAAGAGTTCATGGCCAGACATTGTACTAACCAACTCATTCCTGCCCAAATCATCTTTTTAATAATGTGTCCCCACTCTTCTGTAATCAAAGTGATCACATAACTGGCATCACTGCAACTTGATAGTTCACCATTTGTCCAGTTCGTTCCCTCTGCACATGCCTAGCTTTCATCCCATTCCCAAGGTACCAACTTTCAAGTGCCTGAATAAGTCCAAGTGGCTGCCCAAAGACAACAGCTCCCACTTTGAACTCTGTAAATAGCAGTTAGCAGTTACAGATGTACTTTGTCGCAACACTTTTACTTTAAATCCTGTTCATTATTAGAAAGTCTTCACAAAGGACATCACTGTAAGTTTTGTTATGGATCTATCTGACTTACACTCATGAATCATGAATCAGGGTAGCCTCCCTACTACAAAATGGGTCGAGAGCTCCTACCCAGCGGTGGCAAAGTAGAAGCTTTTGTAAGCTGAAAATAAGGACCTGTAACAATAATAACAAAACTGACTACTAAACATCAGGTTACTTCAGGTTGGTTACTTCCTTAAAGGAGTAAAGCAGACAGAATTTTTATGCTGAGTCAGCTAAACTTGAATCACTCATTTGGAGGAAAAACTGGTTTGTTTTGAGATCTATCTGCTTCCTGAAAGTTGCCATTTGATAAGTGTATTGTTATGGTTTGGATATAAGATGTCCCCTGAAAAATCTCATGTGGCCATGCAGGAATGTTCAGAGGTGAAATGTTTAGATTATGGGAGCCGTAACCAATAAGTGGATTAATACATTTCATGCATTTTGGGGTGGTAGCTGTAGGCAGGTGGTGTCTGGCCAGAGGAAGTATGTCACTCAGGGCATGCTCTTAGGGATTATATTTTGTCCCTGCTTCTCTTCTCTTCTTCTTCTTCTTCTTCCTCCTCCTCCTCCTCCTCCTCCTCCTTCTTCTTCTTTTCTCTCTCTCTCTCTCTCTCTCTCTCTCCCCCCTCCCAGCCACCTCTCTCTCTCCTTCCTTCCTGTCTGACATAAACCCTACAGTTTCTCTCTGCCATGCCCTATCACCATGATATTCTGCCTCACCTTGGGCCCAGAGCAAGGAAGTCGGCCAACTATGTATGGACTGAGATGAGTTCAAAATAAATTTGTCCTTCTCTAAATGGTTCTTGTAAGGTCTCTTGGTCACAGCGATGACAAGCACACATATGCATTTAGTATGAGTGAGTTCATTTTAGTTTGCTCTGTTCTATTAGTGCCTAGTGCAGGAGCTTAGTCCAAAGCAATGACCTCACAAAATTTTTGTTTAATGGTCTCAACCCCTAATTTAATGTAATCTCCTCAATGTCAAAGATCTAGTAGAAGATTACATTTTGTGTGATTTAATGAACATATTTTAAGCTGTCTGGGTCAGAAAGAACCTTTTTAGTCTCATTGGTTTCAGGAAGAGTGAAAATTTCAGATAAATGACTTTAAATGTTAATTCTTATCTTCTTTTTTATGAGTTATGTATCTTGCCAATAAATTTAATTTCTTCAAATTGATATTGCCAGTTATTTAAATCTGCCTATATTCTGGAATTTATGAAATTTGGGTATGCATCAGGTTGGTAAAAATTTTATACTTATGTTTTATTATTTTAATACTCATAGAGGAAAAATATGAAAAAATAAGTTTTGATTGATAGACAAATTTCTGACATAGTTTTCTGTTAATTGGGCCTCACTAGGTAGGTATAGAATTTTGAAAATAATATGAGTATGAATTGTGTATTACCAAAACATCATCTAACATGAATAAGCATAATTACATTTGGACAAAAGTATAAAGAAGGAAGAAAAATGAGAAAAAAGAAAATAACATGATACCTTTATAGTTATTAACACCTAGAGCTATTTTTAGCTTGACAATGCATGTGATTTCTCTCATAAAAAAATCCTCTATTATCTCATTCTTTCCTATGAGGGACTGATTATCATATTATTTAATATCAATATTTTAAAAATGTAACAAGTGATGAAACAAGCTTCATTCACTCCTCAGGCATCAAGTAAAATTCAGGACATAATGCTTTCCTTCCACTACGAAAAAGCTCTTATGTACACTTTTATTTCATGAAATACACTTGATGGATGATCTACCTCATTTTTGAAATATATTTATTTTTCTACAATGTGCTAAAAATATCGTTAAAGCTCAAAAGCATGACAAATCACATCTATTTCTTATTTGGAAAAAGGCTCTTGCATTATCGCATTTTTACACAATTGTTATCATTCAGAACTACTTTTCCTGCTGCTGAGCACCGCTTGTTTTCATCCATGTGCTGTTTGCAGGCAGAGCTGACATTTTATTTGTTGGCTGATTTCCCATATGCAATAGCTTTGTGCATTATGCCATTTTTGACTGTTTAATAATCCAGTGTATATTTTATTTGTGACCATACTACGGGCAGGTCTTCATATGGTATCACAATACAGAAAATTCCACTGAAAGCAATATAACATAATACTTTGTAAACTGTCTTTACCCATGGAGTTTAAGTCACTTGATATAATAACATCTGCTATCCTGAAACAGAAAGATGTTACAATGTGTATTTTCTTTTTATTTTTTGATATGAAAAATGTGTGATATACATAAAATAGACATTCAAATTACATAATCCCTATGGTGTAGATTTGAAGGCACTTTAACTAGTTTCTTGCAAAATAGAGTTAAGGCTGAGGACTAATTATAACTAAAGTCAAAGATTATGCCACAGGATAGTGGCACATTTTATTGTTCTCAGTACCTTCAAATGTTCTTTCATGCATTAGAAGAGAAAATATTTGGTAGCCTGCTAATTGCTCCCTTTGCAAAGCTGACACTGAATATGAGCATGTATTCTGCAGGGAAGGCTGTTGTTTTTAAAATAAGTATACTGTGAAGACAAAACTGATCTGCATTATACTCTAATAGATTAGGGTAGAATGCTACTAGGAACTTGAACTTTGTGGGGGGGTGATACTATTTTTATTATACTTATTAATGCACACTAGCTGTACAAATTAATGAGATTCACTGTGATATTTCTATACATGCATGCACTGGGCATGGATCATGTCCATCCCTTCTTATTTTGCCATCAACCCCTTCTTCCTCAGGTCCTCTTTCCAGTCCGTCCTCTTTCAGCTCATCTTTTTTTGTTGTTTTTTTTTTTTGTCTTTGATTTGGGTCTTTTTGAAAAATGATATTACTTGGTCTCAGATTGCTTTTCTGTAGAAAGACTTAGCCTGCAATATTCCACTCTCTTCTTAGATCCTGTCTCTTTTTTTGTTTGTATGGTAGATTATATTGAGATTCAGTAGTACATACCACCTTTTTATATATTCACCAAAGTTATCTATCAATGTTGACCAAATTTCTTGAGTGTTTATATTTGACTATTTTTTGCTGAAGCCTAGGATGTTTGTAGAACATACAAAGATCAAGGATATTTCAAACAATGCTTGCTGTTTGGACCACTGAGATTAAGTTTCCCAAAAGTCTATCCAGAATATTAAGTCTATTAAGTTTCCCAAAAGTCTGTCTATCCAGTATCCTGTTGCTACTACCTCTACCCATCTGGAACTTTGACCCAAAAGCCTACTATTAAACTTTCCTGGCATGTTTGTTTACAAGAAGGAAATTTATATCAAGCAGATTTAGAATCAATAGTCTCACAAATGCATATCCAATATGCCATGCACTATTATAAAATCATATTTGATGCTCTAACATGAAAGGAGATTTGACAAAATAACCTCAAATCTCTAGGTGCCAAAATCATCAACAAAACATTTAGAAATTTTGAAAACAATAAATACTAAAATCCCTCCCAGCTTTAATTATTTCCATTGAACAGGCCACAAATTCTTCTGAGTCTTAAAAAAAGTAATGGCTATTGGACCTGGTTTCATGGAATCCATTGAATGCAAAAATGGAGACTGTAATGATTCTTGCTCATGAGAGTTCACTTGTCAAGAAAGATTTACTTGTTTTCCAACAACACTTTTCTTGTTTTTATCTGTTTTTATTTCAAAGTTCATTATAATGTTTGTAACCAAGAATAAAAGCAATTTTATTCTTTGTAATAGTCAAAATTGTCACTATGACCAGAATATTCAACTGAAGAGTATATCATAGACTGAATGAGTCATAATGATACTTACCTGAGCTCAAATAACTACTGTCTATACTCATTCAGAATGAAGTAAAAGGCTCTCAAACAGATTAATTTTAAGGGAATAAAATACCTTGTTAAATATTTATTTATTTTAATGGGTACAAGTTAAAATTATAGACATTTCTGAGAACTTCTGAATTTTTTCAGTCATATGAATTTAATTTTAGGATTCATATTGTGGTGGTGGTGTTAAACTTCATCCTTTTACTGTTGTTTTTTTTTAAGCCATTTGTATATATGTATTCCTTTTCTCTGCAACAAATGAACTGCTGCCTTGAGGGAAAATATAATATCTTCTACTATCAAATCCTTCACAATACTCCACCTTATAACATTTATTAAATATTTTGTAACTTAATTTTTGGACCATACTATGTTGAAAATTAAAACCTCAGAACTTAATTAACAGAGATAATTAG
Source organism: Ictidomys tridecemlineatus (assembly GCF_052094955.1). Lineage (NCBI taxonomy): Eukaryota > Metazoa > Chordata > Mammalia > Rodentia > Sciuridae > Ictidomys > Ictidomys tridecemlineatus. The sequence continues at coordinate 161,122,321 of NC_135479.1, forward strand.
CATATCACTTTATCTTCTTGGAAAGTTCATTTCATGTCAGCTGAATGATTTCTAAAATTAAGTTAACATAAAGGATAATTTATTTCTCTGAAACTTCTTATTTATTCTCCATATTTCTTAGGTATTAAGCAGTATCAAAGTTGCAAGAAAATATTTATTGTGTTTGTTCATCAATTTGGTCATTATTTAAAAGGTTACTACCATTTAAAGAAAAAAATCACTCTAGCTAGATATGGTGGCACTTGTTTGTAATCCCAGTTACTTGGGAGGCTTAGGCAGGAGGATTGCAAATTCAAGGACAGTCTCAGCAGTTTAGCAAGACCCTGTCTCAAAATAAAATAAAAAATATGCAGAAAGTAGCTCAGAGGTAATGTGCCCCTGGGTTTAGTCCCCAATAACATACATACATGTGCAAACTGAAGTGAGCCTCATCTTAGAAACAATGCTGTTAGAAATTCTATTATGCATTCTCCTTCATTTACCACATTGTATGTACAATTAGCCAAATGTCCATTCTCTTTATTTTTTTCCAACTCTCCAGGAAAATCTCTCTTTAATGGTAACTCACAGAATAAAAGTATACCTTACCATAGTTTTAAGTGGAAAAACATAGCCATTGATATAGAGGGTTAGCTAGACCCTTTTGATGTGTTGACTTCCCAGTGAAGCTATGTACACCAGCACACCTTTAAGTGGTAGCAAGTTTTATCCTGTCTTCCTTTCTCATTACCACTAATGGACACCTTCCATATTTGACCTGACTTAGATACTTACAAAGCGCTGACAGAAAGCTTATTATATGGTGCTACTCTCTTGGCTTTGATGTTCTCTAAGCCATGCATGTGATTGCTTTTAGGGAAAATTCAAATTCCCGGTACTTTAGACATAGTAAATTCTCTCAGAGACTCCAGTTTGTGTCTTGAATCATGAAGTGTATAGAGGATATATAACAACTAAAAATTATTTCTAGATGCTGAAAATGTAGGCTATGTTTATAGCTCATATTTGCCAGTACAGTTAGAGAATTTATGCTCTTAGGATTTCAGTGAAAGTGGGCCTTTCTCTACTTTAGCCCTTTTGTCTTTCTCTTCCAATCCCTTTCAATAGAGGCAGATAAGTTCTGTTGGTAATAGTAAAAGCCCATACATCATTTTTTAATGTCATCCAATTCAGCACTTATAGATCTTATATTAAATTAGAATCTGTTAGGTCAAAGAAAGTACAGGGTAACTTGTGTGTGTGTGTGTGTGTGTGTGTGTGTGTGTGTGTGTGTGTGTGTTGCCAAGGATTGAATTGAATCCAGGGACTCACAAATACAAACCTTCACTCTACCACAGAGCTACACCTCCAATCCCAAATTAACTCTTTTAAAAAGAAAGTATAAGCAATAACATAATGCACTTAATAATCCATCTTTAAATTCAGTAGGTTGAGGTGAAGAGTACCTTTATCTGTAGAATGTATCTTCCTTCCTGAAGATACTGAAAAAAAGAAAGAATATGTGCCATTTTATTGGGTGACATATCAACTTTAAAATAAATTTTGAAAAAGACAAAAATTGATTTTTACCAATTAGAACAAATTTTTTAAAGTAAAAAAAAAAAGAAAGAAGAAATTTATTTTCTAAACCATGTCTCACCTGACCAGCCAATAGAGCGTACTTTCCACTACTCCCCCATTTCATACAAAGCACAGACACTGTTAATCAATCCCAGAATTTTTTACGATGTGCTCATACTCACCTTTAGAATCTCCAATACAGTGACCCAGGCTTTGATAATGATTTTATTTGGCAGAATACTAAACTGAATCTCTGAAAGGGGTAATATGCCCTAAAAATAATATTTGTCTTAAAAATATATCACAAGGATTAAGAAAATGTGAACCAAGTGAAGAATCACTGAAAACCAATAAAGATATTGTTAAAAAGGGTCCAAAAGGATTAAATTCTGAAGTAGATCTGTAATCTCATAGTTAAATATGAGTATGAAGACTTTCTTCATAAAAAAGCGAAATCTATCAGTAATAACATTGATAGACATCATTTTTTAATATTATTTCTAGAGTTATGGGGTATATTAAAGAAAAAAAGTCCATTTGAATTAATATGACTATGTCATTGAATAGTACCATATGATTGCCTAAATAGTAGGATTTTCTTGCTACAACCCATGTAAAATGCCCAATAAGGTGCCCAGCACAGAATAGGCATTCAATATGTCTGCTGCATTTTTCCTTTGTCTTTAAGAATCTAATTAAAAATCACCATGTTGAAGTTTTCTGTAGATATTGATTTAGATATTGCATAAAATATTGCATAAAATGTTTCTGCTAATGAAGAAAAATTGCATGGCATATAAAAAATAGTATTAAAACGCACATCTATTTATTAAATATCCATTTAACCAGGAAATGAGCTTCTGACCCATCTGGTGTCTATGGTATCAATCTATTACTGAAGTTACCTGAGGGAGTCACCAAAAGTTCAGGCACTCAGAGAAGCAATGTACAAGCACAGGGCGAGTTATTTTCAAAAAAAGCCTTTATAGAAGATCTTAGCTTATAGTGGTAGATAAGAAGAAACTTTATTTTCAGAGGATTAAAACTAGAATTCTTTATTTATGTTGATTGCCAAGATAGCAAAATCTTTCTCTCAGAGTTCAGTAGATGGATGAATCAGGAAACTCAGATCAAAAGAGCAAACCTCACAGAGATACAATCACAGACCCAAAGCTTGTGTAGTATAAGCTGTTCAAGAGATTGGGAGGAGTTATTTGAAAAGGCAGTCAGTACAGCACTGGTTACTGATAAGCAATTTCTAATACATGCTAATCCATTTCTATTTTGCAACTAGATGTACCTTTCATTACTGTGCTAGGATGAGCCATAGATCAGGTAGAGAATGCCCTGGAACCCTCCTGGGACAAAGGAATGGCACACAAAGATCTGGATCAAGATAACAAAAAGGGGAAGTGGAGGAAGGATGCAGGATCATCAGCACTTGCCCATTGACATCCAGACCAGCAAGCCACTGGACTGGCTGGTGGAAAGAAAGTCATTGCAAACTGATATGGCAGAGTCTAGTGCTGAAGACTCAAGAGAAGATCAATGATGTCATCCAGGACATGCCAGAGAGAGAAGAGATTGTCCAGCTGCTCTTTGAATCCTTTATTCCCTATTTCCACTAAGAATCCTGGAACTTGTCAAAGGTAATGAAGCTTCCACATAGAACCTTTCTGGCTGGTTCTTGGATGTAGGATTAGCAAGAAATCGGAGCCCTGTATGAGAAGGGCAGCACCTACTTAGTGGAACTCTCTAGCCTCTTGGTACGGTATGTCAACTAGGAGATCCCCTTGCTGAAGAAGCAGATTGCTAAATTCCAGCAGCTGTCAACAAGTGTTAGAGTCTGTAAACAAGTCTGGATGGTGCCTGGCATTTTGCCAGAGGGAGTGGTTTGTGAAGTAACACCAGCGAGCCATTAAGTGTGGAGATTCCTTATTGGTTGACTGCTGTATCTAGTTTATGTTAATTAAGATAAGCTGTGTGGAATGTATAAATACCTCTGTTGTCCTACAATAAACGGCTCCTACTCCTGCTGTATCAAGGTACACAAGTTATTCGTCACCCCCGGTTATTTTGCTGCAGCCTGACTGCTGTAAACAAGAATAGAGCTGCGAGGAGGAGGGCCAGCTGAGATGCGTGAGCAGTTCTATCACTCCTGCAAGCAGTATGGCATCATGAGAGACAATATCTGAAGAGAACTGCTGGCCCTGATGAAGGACCTGCTAAGTTGGCTGGTTGAGATTAAAGTAGGGGCTCAGTCCCTGGGGGAAGCCAGGGACCTATACCAGGCCTGTGTAGGGTTTTTTATGTGAAAGTCCCACAAAGCAGGTGTTGCCTATGCTGCAGTACTTGCAGAAACAGGGAAATTCAATGGTGTAGGAATGGAGGAGAGGAACAAAGCTTTCTGTAGTAGAGTGGCCATACCTGGAGGAGTCTCCTGAGCAGTTGGAAGAAGATGTGATCGACTAGAGAAATTTGGGGTGGAGGCAGTTTCCAGTGCAGGCATCTCTGCTGAGGCTTCTGGAATCAACTGGGACATCTTCCTGGAATTGGAGGCAAAGCCCCCTGGGGTTGAGGGGAAAGACTGAGGAGATGCTGCTGCTGCTTTTCAGATCACAGGGCTTGAAGCAGGAACCCAGGCTCCAGAAGGTGTTGCTAGGGGCCCAGATGCTCTGACACTTTTTGAATACCCTCAGACCCAGAATCAATTCACAGAGCTTGAGACCTTCTTGTCCCAGAGAGCAGTGGAGATGAGTGAGAAGGCCGACATCCCATCCATGAGCCAGTTCCAGTTGGCTCCCACCATCTTACAAGGCCAGTCCAAAGAGAAGATGGTTACCATGGTGTCCATACTTCAGGATCTTATTGGTCAGCTCACTGGTCTTTAGATCCAACACCTGTTCATGATTCTGGCCACACCAAGATAGGTGGACTGAGTGATGTAATTCCCCTAGCAAAAACTGAAACAGTCCCAACTGCTGGCTTTGAAGAAAGAGCTGATGGTGCAGAAGTAGCAGGAGGCACTTCAGGAGCAGGCAGTTCCAGAGCCCAAGCTACACCTGCTGCGGAGAAGACCAAGGAGCTTCAGAAGCTGATTGAAGCTGACATCTCCAAGAGGTTCAGCAGGCACCCTGCTAACTTGATGGGAACCTCTCATGTTCTCCCTGTGTGTTCTTACCTGTCCATCTTCCCAGCCTCAGGGGGAGTTGGGACCACCATGGCTGATATTGTGGGGCCCTTCCCTTCAAGAATCCAGGCAGGCTGGAGGACAGAGAGCCACAGGATGGAACCTTCCCCTGGGTGGGGATGTGGCACTCACTCTGCAAGAAACTGTCTTGCCTGGCCCTGTGGCCTATCAGCCTGAAACCACAGCTGCTGCTGTTGCTAGTTAATTGAGTTGGACTTAATAAAAGAGCAAAAGCCAAAAAAAAAAAAAAAAAGAAAAAAAAAAGTCCAGAGACCTATGTGTACTCCAAAGAAGAGATCAGGGGAGTTGAGATCAGGCTGCCTCTTCTAATTTCAAACATATTTCTCTCCACAGATTGAAGGCATGATTCTATATAACATGGATATTAAATATTAAGTAAGACACACAGTCTTTGTCCTTAAGACTGTTAGAAAACATTGGAACAGACAGCCGTTAATTGAATAATCACAAAATGTACAATTATTATGCTAGCTTATGTGTAAGAAAATCACAATAGACACTATTTTCACCAGTTTGAAAGTTCCTGTCCACAATGAAGGACCTTATATTACACAGGGCTTATGCTTTTTACTATGAAACAAAAAATATAAAAGGTTAGAGCTGAAGATCTTACATCTCATGAAACCATGCTTCATAATTTTGTCCATCTTACATCCACACTAATGGAAAGGAAAGTGAATTATTAGAACATTTATTTTAATAATAGAGAAAATTTGGCAATTATGTTGAGAAAAATAATTCAAAAATCAGCAACCAGATTTTACAGAATTTTTAAAGCAATATGTTATAGATTGAGGCATGTATCTGGATAGTCTATATAATATATAAACAAATGACTATATAGAATATTTTACCTCAAAATTCAATTTCAAAATTAAAATTCATTATTGAATATGTGAATTAAAACTGAACCAACAGAATTGCATGATTTTGTATTTTTTGTAGTTATAGAAACATTTCAAAACTGCTAAGATCGACTTATATTGTGTGAAAGTCATAAATAGCCAGTTGCTTTTTTAAAAAAATGTACTTCTAGTATAACTACTATGTAAAGATATCTTTGAGTCAATTTGCAACATTAGGAAGGAAAGAAAAAGAGAAAGAAAGCATGAGAACACTTTGAAAACATTTTGTCACGCTATTTATACATGCATCATCAGCATTAACATTGACTTATTGTTAGCAAATGTTCTTGTAGAATTAAATGAAACCAATAAATGTGATTAGTAAATCCTTTCTAGATAGCATATTTCATCTCTGATCCGAGAATGTTTTAACCTTTGCTTAAATTGTTCAAAATATTCACATTTAAAGAAGATGGACTGGGTCCAAAGATTCACTTTTTGTTTGTCTGAATATAATAGATTTAAGCGTCCCTGGGAATGGCAGGTTGATTGGTGAGAACAAGACAACCCGTTGAGCCTCATGCAGTGGGACAGCTCAACCCTGTTCCACATTTTGAAGCCTCACAAATCCAGCTTCCAAGCAGGGATTCCTTTTTCTAACTACAAAATGCTTTAAAGCAAACAAATTCCAGAGAAGGCAGACCAGAAAGTACCACGAATATCAGTGGCTTTCTCTCTCCCTTTAAAGCTTTATGAATCTTAAGTTCTATGATATTTTTGTTAGTTTTATATTATTATAATCATGATTATTAGAAATAATTATAGCTGGGTGTGGTGATATGTGCCTATAATCCCAGCAGCTTGGGAGGCTGAGGCAGAAGGATCACAAGTTCAAATCTAGCCTCAGCAAAAGCAACATGCTAAGCAACTCAGTGAGACCCTGTCTCTAAATAAAATACAAAATAAGGCTGGGGATGTGTCTCAGTGGGTCGAGTGCCCATGAGTTCAATTCCCAGTACCTCCTGCTCCCTCCCCTAAAAAGGGAAAGGGAAATAATTATAGAGAGGAACTTGGACTTAAAAACATGAATAATACAAATTGAGACTTAGGTAACTGTATTTTCTTTTTCCTGGACTAGTATACATACACATAAACACATGAGAAAAACTCAAATAACCCATGGTCTGCTCTGAACCTCCACACAGACTTCCCAGAAAATCCATCAAATCAGTGATTCCATCCTAGGAAATGTTTACTCTAGCTCTCCTCTCCTCCTGTATAACATAAACAAGGGCTTTATGGAAAACTCTCCAGTTGGGTAACTTGCATAGGTGGAGGGTATAGGCTTCCACAACAGAGAGGTCTCTCTCCCTTAACCTGTTGAAAGGGTTCATCTGATGATGTCTGAATGTCAGAGTTCTTGTGGATCGCTTCGTCACCAGCATTTCTAAATTTTATCATAAAGTCCTTTCAAATTCTATAGCATGCAACAGGCCATAACATGCAAGCTCCTGGTTTCTGAGTAGGTCCTGAAGTTTTGGATCCTCCCACCCTTTGCAATTGCTCCAGTCTGAATATCCTGCCACAGTCTTTACTATTGTTCACATGCTTATGTCCCCTTATTACCTCTCAGGTGTAACTGTGTTCTCTTTTCCCAAGGATTAATTTAACTAGTCTCTTGTGTAAAGTCTTGTATCTTTGTTGAAGCAACAAGCCCCTATATTTATAACTCAAGTAGTAACAGAACTAGTTTTCATTGTCTCTCGTCAGTGTGTGATGGTTGCTTTTCCACCTCCTGCCTTCACCCATTTTTATCTGTCTCTGCCATACTGGTGCACTTTCCTTTAATGATGCAGGCTCTCCTGACTCCTGACTCATCAATTTGTTCTTGGGTTTTAACATAGATGGCAGCACAGTAGAGTTGGCCCATGGAAATCTCTAGGAAAATTCTCCAGCAGTTCAGAAAATGAGAAGTTGGCCATCCTTTGATTCCTCTGCCTCAGCTCTTCATTTGTGACTGAAACAACCCTTTAACACAGAAACTCCTCCCACGATGCTGTCTTCCTATAGGTCTGACTCTCAATAGGTCTTCCTAAATTATTTTCCTCCTATTTCCCCTTCTAGTAGCAATAGATTCCCTTTGTTTTGTTACTTCCTAGGTACTTCCCATCTATTGTTTGCTACCTGTTGGTCCTGTCCACACTCTGTAAATAGTCCAACTATTAAATTATCTTCTATTCTATCCTCTGTTCTCTGTTGATATCCTGACTGAAACTAATTACTCTACAGAGCCCCTATTGCCAAGATCCTCTTGATGATTCTGGCAAAAGTAGTATAGCTTCTAGTACTTAGGATAGAGATCAAAACTAATGTATTGATATGTTATATCAATACATTAGTTTTGATCTCTATACTAAGTAAAATGAAAGAGATAATCATCTATATTTTAGAGGGAGGAGCACTCTAATGGAATGAATGTGAAAGTGGTTGTGAAAGCCAGCAGATATCAAAATATAGGAACACAAAGAGGTAAAGAGAAAAACAATCCTTTCTGCATCTTATGTTCCTCAAGGACATCATTCATTTTCCCATTATAGAGGTAAAAAATGGTATTGAAATTTGTTAGCTTTCATGACCATTCCCTATCAGTAGATAGTTCCCAGAAGACAGAAACCTTAAATTATTCATCATTTTGTTCCTGGATTCTTATATAGACCTCAGCACATAGGGTCTCATCATTGCAAGTCACATGATTGAATAAATGAGAAATGATGGTAATAGACCCAAGAAATACATATGTGTGTCATAGAGGCATGATTCACAATAGCCAAAGGTATAAACAGTCTATCTGCTCATTAACAGATGAATGGGTAAAAAAGTTGTGGTATATGCATGTGGTGGGGTAATATTCTGCTAGGAGCCACAGCAAAAGTATTATGATACATGGCACCTTTGGTTTAGGTGACTGCCAGCTAGCCATTGAGATGATATGATTATGTTAAGATTTACATTCATATGGAAATTAGACTCCTGCTGTTCACCTCGCCTGCTACAGGACTCCTGTTACGGGACTCATGTTACGGGACTCCCGGAGAGTTCACATTGGTTGGGGAAGGATAGTAGGAGGGAATTTCCGGGGGAGGTCCGGGCCCCCCGGTTCCAGTAGACGCACACACGTGTGTGGACCAGCTTGCTAGCAGGGCGCACACGGGGCACTGGCGGCCTTTTTAAAATAAAACTTTGTTTCTGCTCGAGCGGCTTGTGATTCTGTGCTCAGCCGAGTTGCGGCAATATTCTGCTCACAGATGTGAAGTACTGACACAGGCTGAACATGGACATTAATGGAGTAGTGAATATGGGTGAGCCTCAAAAATCTTGTGTTGAGGGAAAGATGTCAGACACTAAGGTTAGCATATTGTATGATTCTATTTATGAGAAATATCTTTAATAGGTAAATTCCTAGAGAGAACATAAAATGGTGGTTGCCAGAGTCTGGCGGAAGAGAGAAATGGGGAAACTGTCTAATGAATATTTTGTAGTTATAAAAATATTTTGAAACTATATAGGTTTATGGAGCACTGTAAATATACTAAATACCATTAAATTGGTCAATTCAAAATTGTTAATCTTACAGTAGGTGAACTTCACCTCAATTACAAAGAAACTAAGAAAGATAATTTTCATTATGTGAGTGATACAGAACCTCTTCCTGCCCTGACAAAAAGTAGAAGAGAAAGCTTGTTTCAACTCAAACTCTGGAAAACCTGTAGCCTCCCCACAGAGAACACACTCCCATGATTATCCAGGGCTAACACAGCTGTTAGCCGTCTACATTCACCTTCTTTCATTCCATTTACTAAGAAATCTTAGTTTTGACTTGCAAATTCTGAAACATCCCTACTTAAGTTTATTTTCTAATATATCTTGATTCTAACTACTTATACTCAATGAATATTCTGGGTAGAACTGATATGCTCATTTTTCCCTTCAAAAATCCCCTGTAAATCTAGTCCTTCCTGAGTAGTTATTATTTGGGTTGCTAAGAGCAGATCCATAACTGCTTGTGGTAAATTTATGACATAGGTTAGACTGCCAAAACCAGACCTCTCAGCAAAAGCATGAACACGGTCATATTTCAAAACAAGCCACATCCTTTAGGTTTCTTACTATTTAAGTATAAACAAGAAGGCTTTGACGAGTTTGTGAAAAAAAATGAGGTTGAAAACCTTACATGCATTATTTGCCAGGGCCTTTCAATAATTTAATCCAAACATAAGTGAATGGTTAATGTCTCTAATTTCCTTGTTTCAGGACTATTTTCCTGTTTGTTAGAGTTTCTTATTTTTTTTTTATTAAAATGCATCAGCAAACATTATGTTTTTTTTTCTCCTGTAGGGTCCTCAACTTTCTTGAATTAAAAGCCATTGCCTTGTTTAGCATAATCATATGTCAGATGGCGCAGTTTATTTAGCTAGCACTTTAAAGTATCTTCTAACGATTAGGCACAGACCTCGTCAAGTTGGGCACCAAAATGAATATAAAGTCTTCATCTTACCTTAGAAGAACTGACAACTTTGTAAATGAAACAGGCAAGTAAATCATTGTACTTATTGTCGGCTCTTGAATAGAGGTAAATATGTGTGTATTATAGTGCGTTCTCTATAGAAGCCAGAATACAGACTAGAACAGGTTGCTTTGGAAATGACTAACTGTGAGATGAGCAGAGAAAGAAGGTGGTTACAAAATTCATGGATTGGGAGAGAGTACAGAACTATCTCAAAAAGGTGATGATATGTAACAGAGTCAGAATTCTGAACAGTTTTCCAGGAACATAAAAAGGGAAAAGGTGTCCCTTACTTAGGAACGACATGCACACAAATGCAATGGCGTGACAGATATGTCATGTTCCAGAAACTGGACATTGTTCCGTTATAATAAAGCACAAAGTGAGTCTTTAGTGAGCATCGAAAGAATTGCCTTAGGTTCCTTTTAAACCTAGTAGATGGAGAGATGGGGGAGGGAAGGTAAGTTAACTCTAAAAGATCTTAAATAGTATCTTTAGGATCATCTGGTATAAAATAATGGCAAAATATGAAAGAACAAAGTGAGAATGGAAGATAACCAAGGATAAAGTGCTAAAGAATATAAGTGACTTGTATCATTGTTTTGGCTTCTTGGAGAAGCTGACTTCAATATGGGATTAGACATGCAAGAATCTTTTAATAGTAAATGCCACTGGGGGTTAAAGGGAGGAAAAGCAGAATTGAGTTGGAAGAGTTTTACACTAGAGCTCTGCTTTAAGAAAGTTTTAGGCAAGCTGATAGGAAATTTCTTATACAAAGGATCTTGCTAGAGAATGGGTCATGCCCAGCATGAAGTGAGGGTAGGTTATCTGATTGAAGGTGAGGGTCAAGGGAATGAGCAGGGCAACAGAAGCTGGGCTGTCAGCCGACCATACACCCCTCGACAGGAGAGAAGAGCACGCATTGTTGTAGCTGCCAACGACAGACCAGGGAATCAGAGACTCTGAATAGAAAAAGTTGGAAATGTACGAGCACAGCCAAAAGTCATGCTTTTGAAATCTGAGAAGAAAAAGTTTTAGAGAGGAAGATTTAGTCATCCAATGTAGGATTCAAAATTCTGAAATGTATTTGATTAATCTACCATTTAACCACATAGTATGTCAGCTGATAGTCCTAGTCTGTAATATACATTCTTACTTTGGTGACATCATCTATTTTCATTTTATTCTATTGCCAGCAAAAAGACTGACTACTGAATTTTCTTATATGTTATTCTAAAAAGAAATAAAATAATTTTCTCTTCTCTACACCAGATGTGGGAGTCACAGAACACTAATTTTATGAGGGTTCCATTGCCAAAAATAATTTTCGAAAGATTTGTTCTATATCCCTCTTTTAAATTCATAACATAGTATCACATACCATATGGGGTATTCATGGACGTGTGGCCTATCAGATCTTCCTTCAGAGAACGTATGGCAGCAAAGACAGTAGACTGACAGCCTCCAGCTCTCACAGCTTCAGATCCATCAGAGCACCAGCACCAAAGAAAACATCCTCCAGAGCTGCACACAGTCAGTGACTAGACATGCCACAAGGACTAGAGCCAGGCTATTGCCTCTCAATGCAGGACTCCTCTGCTGGACAGCTTTGCTTCAGGGTTTCCCCATTTTTTTAATAAGATTTTCTCTGAACTGTACTTCAGCCTGAAATGTGTGTGCATATTCTTGCTTCCTGGAAATTATGTAGACTTGACACATAGGATGAATATATCTGGGTTGGTCCATTTGAAAGTCTGGAAACCCTAGATTCCCTCAAAAGACAAAATTGCCCCACCCCAACCCTAGAAATTCTTTCCTCGACACCTGGAGCTCTAGGTCAAATAAACTGCCTGGATAACTATCTGGTACCACCACCCAGATAGTTATACATGTCAACTTGCCTGAATCACATGGTGCTTAGATACTTGGTTTAACATTATTTCTGCTTTCTGTGGTAACAGTTTTCAAGTGATATTATTTTTTGAATTGGTAGACTTAGTAAAGCCGACTATGTGCATGGGCATTATCCAATACCTATTCAGCAATAGAACAAAAAGACAAAGAAAGTAGTAATTAATTTATTCATTCTCTCTCTATCTCTATCTCTATTTCTATCTCTATCTAATTACCTGCTTAGGCTGGCATTGGTCTTCCCTGTCTTCTGATTGGGACTTAAACCATCAACACTCAGGACTTCAGACTCAGGCTGAAATCATACCATAGCTGTTCTGGTTCTTGGGCTTCTTGATTTTAACATAAACATATATAACTGGCGTCTGTGGTTCTCACACCTTCAGATTGTACTGGAACTTTATCAGTGTCTCTATGGATATCCAGCTTTTAGAGAGCATATTGTAGTACTTCTCACCCTTCCTAATAATATAAGCCAATTTCTCATAAAACTCCCTTGGTTGAATTTCTCTGGAGAACTCTGACAAAGAATGTGATAAGTGAGAGAGGAACTCTAACTCCAAATGAGCTACAGAAACTAGCCTACCTATACCAACAGCAGCCTTCATGGAGCTTATATTCAAACTGAGGAAGGCATATATGAGGCAACAAATGTAAACATTAGGTAAACTGCATGGTAATGGAAGTAGTAATGAGTACCATGGAAGAGAACATAGAAGAGGGCAAGTAGATTAAGAAAGCAATCTGTACACTTGGAAAAATGAGAAATTATACCCCATTTTATTCAAATGTATGATATGTCAAGATCATTATATTGTCATGAGCAACTAATAAAAAAGAAAAAAGGAAGCAATAGTAGGTATTCCAGTTTTTATAGGGTGGCTTCATTGAGATGAGACTTAAACTAAGATCCAGGGAGTTGAGGGCATTACTTCTATGTGAATATTTGAGGCAAAAATACTGCAGTTATGTAGAAAGGGTACCGGAAAAGCCATAAGATCAGAGAAGGTGTGGTGTGCTAAAAAATGCAAAGAAGACCGAGAAAGAATGGCCAAGAAGCTAAGGAGACAGGCACTATCTGTAAGTGTTCTACCATAAACAATATTATTTCTATTCAGCTATACCACATTTTTTATATTCTTATTTGTTTAATGGTAGTAGTAATAGCTAAAATTACCAAATCTAAGACACAGAAATTTAATAGTTTATATTAATTTATACATAAAATGAAATTTATTTCCAAGTTGGCCTCACTAAGAAATCAGTAAGTATTTTCTATGAGATTCATGGTCAGAGAAATTCTGTGTACAGTGTGGTATACTCCATACCTTCTTCAATACCAGGTTCAGCTGGTCCTCCTCTGTGTGTCGTGTGTTAGTATTTACCTTATGCTTTTCTTAGAGTGATGGACATATTTTTCTGAAACTCTCCTTAGTATGGTTATATAAATTCCTCATTTTATGCTTATGAATCTTTACCTGGTTAATAAGTTTTACTTTAAGCCTAGTATCTGTGGAAAGGATATCTGCCTATTTCCCAGTAGTTTTTGGAATCTCTCTCTTCTCGCATGGCTCTATTTTATTCTCTTCTGCAATATATAATTTTCCCCCACTGTACCTTTTCTCATGAATTAATAAAAAAATATAAAACTCAGTCCTCAAATTCAATCATGTAAGAAGTGTAAAAATATCACTCCATTCATTTGCATTTTATCTACTTAAATTCAAATCTAAGCTTTCATCCTCCTAAACTAGAAGGGCAGATAATTTCATTCTCAATAGAAACCTTTCCTTCCCTGGAGCTTACATGATATGCTAGCCCTTCACACTTGATTCTTTTCCTCCCACTTATCTTCAAAAAACAAAAATAAAACAAAATGTGGACTGCAGTTTTGACCTACTAATCCGGGTATTGTTATGTGAAGGTTTGGCTTATGTGATTATGGAGGCTGAAAATTCCTACTATCTGCCATTTGGAAGCTGGAGGCATAAGAAGGCCAGTGGAATGATTCAACCAGTCAGGCTGACACATTAAATTATTTACCATCCAGAGGTAAAACTGCACATTTCATATAGCAGTTTTCTGGTTGTTTGTTACCTTCCTGAGGAATTGTTACATAGTACCATCAACCAAAGGTCCCAAGGAAGTCGAACTGTTTGTTTAGTGTACAGAATTGTCCTTTTCCTTGAGCTCACTTCCTCAGTCCCTCAGGTTATTCCTCCTTCTTCCTCCTCAGTTTATTTGGTCTTTCATTTTCAAAAAATATATAGAGGATATGCCTTTATCCTCAAAAACTTTCTGCTTATTGTTTACAAATTTCCCTGAGTAGAACCCCAAATAAGTTCTAGTTAATTTATTCAAATGAGATAAGAAAAAAACTTATGATATAAAATTAAAAAACAATTCTACCACTATTTTTTTCTCTGTGGAAGTATTAACCTTTATATTGAATTAGAACTAAATACAAAGCCATTCTCTTTGTACAGAAACATGGTTGCTATTTTACTTCCTAAGATTACTGCACTCTCCCTGTTCCTAGAATTTGTATTATATAGCCTTTCAGATTTTTTCCTATTCTGGCAAAGGAGACACTTTTGCTAGAATTATCCTGCATTCAATCTTTTTCACTATTGTGTTAGAATTATCCCTCCAAAGTATATCCCTTAAGTATACTTTCCTTCAATCAATAGAATCTAAACAATATTAGACTACTTATTGATTGATTGATTCCAGTATACAGTTTTTGACCTATAAACATGATCCCCACTAATAAGACCCTTCGGAATCTAAACATCCTGCTCAGTGTGGCTTTATCACTAATTCAACCATGATATTCTTTTGATTCACTCATTCACATTGTCAGCTTTACTATTGACTGCACTGAAATATAACTTATACTGAGCTACTGATGATTGCTATTTGAGCAGTCTTCCATCCAATCAAAAACTCATGATGACAATGATATCTGTGCAGCAGGAAAATGTAACTATATCCACATGAAATGATATATTTTATTTCTTACTTCCTAATCTGTTCTTGACTTCATTCTGGAAAGGAAATAAACTTGTCTAAATAGATTTGGCTCAATGGAACTATTCTGGTGTTCAGAGTAATATGAAATTCAAGGAATGTGAAATTTTAAAACATTAAAGTTAAATAAGCTTTAAAAATTTACCATACAATTGGGAAATGTTTGGGGATATATTATTAGTCTTTTTTAACAAACAGAAGTAAATCAACAATATTATGCTTAAAATTGTAATATTTTAATACAGTTCTTCAGTTGAACAGAATTTTGAACATACGTTATGTAAACAGTTTAAGAACTTAACCATATATCTATACTTTCTTTGCAACTGAATTCTTGTATAATCATCCTTTATAATTAAAAATAAATTTAAATATCTGATTCAATGATATTCCATATTGAAAAATGAACAGTTTCGCAATCATTATATAGATAACTAGAGAAACAAATGTATTGTTTAAGCATTTTTTAAATGAAGAAATGTGAAGATTTTAGAGAAAGGTCCCATGTAAAATACAAGCAAGAAGACAAAAAGAAGGATTAAATTCTTGTAATTTTTATTTTTCCAAATATTTTTCAGTATCTAAGTAACTGTTTTTACTTTATAAAAGTAAATCCCAGTTTATAAGTAAACGATGTGCCTGTCATGTAATACTAAAATGCTTACATGTGACATCTATTACTGAAGATCCATAACAGTTTCTGAGATTCAATTAGAATTAAGCAAACTCTCTTTAAAAAGAAAAAAAATGAAAAGTTAATTATTTTAGGCATAATTTGTTTAAATAAGAAAAATTCCAGTTATTTATTAGAAATCATTTTATCTTATCAAGTCTGTGTACAGATCTAAATTAGGTGACCAATTGTCTGCAGAGAAAGCCAAATGCCTCACTTTTCAATTTAATGCAGTTAGCCATCTATTCACTTGATTTTGTCCAGTTTAAAACTTTGTGTAGTACAGTTTTTCTTTTTACCTCAGCAATTTCTTTGGGGCAGGTATAAGAATGAATTCCTCTTTATATATTTCAAGAATCTAGCACAGAGTTTTTAGACAGTAATCCTTCAATAAATACACAATGAGTGCCAGGGTGGCAGATGCCTGTGATCCCAGCAGTTTGGAGGCTGAGGCAGGAGGATGGAAAGTTCAAAACTAGCCTCAGCAGAAGCAACTCAGTGAGACTCTGTCTCTAAGTAAAAAAAAAAATAAATAAAAATTACAAAATAAGGCTGAGGATGTGGCTCAGTGGCTGAGTACTTCTGAGTTCAATCCCTAGAACCAAAAAAAAAAAAAAGGGAAGAAAAGAAAGAAAAAGAAAAAAAATAAGCAAATGTGTAAATAACCCCAAAGGCAAAGTTTATTTTCTAGCACTCAGTTTCTCTAGCCTAGTGGTTACAGCGATGGTAGTGTAGTAGCAGCAGCAGCCCTACTATCAGTAGCTGTAGCAGCCATAGTAATAGCAGCAACATAGTAAATATAAGGTCTGGGGAGAGAAGTGAGAAGGAAGAGAAGTCATATCACCCATTTCAAAACTACAGAACATCACACCCATGATGAAAATTTCATTTAGAAAGAATGATGTAGAGGACAAGATACACATTTAATATAAATAATGATTTATCATGTTTACAAAAGAGTTTTGTGTGCATGCAATCCCTTGCAAATATGAGGGATTACAAAGTGTCTAAAATCTAGCCTGATGCTTATTATTAATAAAAGATTATATACAGTGCAATAGAGGGTTTAGTTAGGTACACATGCTAGTTTTTTAAAAAATCTTTATTGAGCCTGAGTTAGTGCACATTACAGTAAAGAAATATCTGCATGTGTCCTTGTGTGTTCACACACAAAGATAAAGTGCTATTAGTAATTTTATAGATTAGAGGAAAGAAAACAATTTTCAAAGTAAGGAAAGGAAAATCATGGTAGCTTTATAAGTATGCAAACATATAGAAGTCTCATATCATGCAAATATTTTAAAGTATACTGAATTGTTAATCATAGTGTGCCAATAAGCTATAATACAACAGATGTGCTTCTAGCAGATGCTAAAAATTCTGTAAGTTTATGGAACCACATCCTCCTAGTTATTGGTTAATTATATCCATGTCTATTGATGGAAATCACAGACTCCAGCTTCCCCGAAGCTTCAATTATGGTAATTAGTTCAATCTATAGACAAGCTGAGTTCATTGCATGTGTTTGTACCTTCAAACACACACAGTATTCACATCTTATAATTTTTTATCCATCCTTTATGTGTTAGATTAAAAATTTATCAAACTTGTAGCATATTATGAAAATATGCAATTATATTCTCATTATTTTTTTAAAATAGTGTTTTTACAGTTTTCCTGCTTTTACTTTCTGTCCTTCCAAATATACTCCAAATTTTTTCTCACCATCTTTGTATTAAAAGATGTAGGGAGAAGGATGACAGTGAGACACAGAGTTCTGAATGTTACCATTCAGACTTACAAAGATACTCACCAAACTCTCACAATCCCTGCACAGCATTCATATATATTTTTTAAAAAGTAAGAGACCATTTTTGTCTTGTTTCTTCTGTTTTAACTTGACATGGTAGCACAAGCACTTGATAATCTAGAATTTTATGTATACATTTATTCTTACATATTGCCCTTTCTAGGTGTAAAGTTAAAAATTATGCCAGTGTACTTCATAGTACGGGAACACAAAACCTCCATGACCTGGAATTGAAGTAGGTTAGATAAAAATGCCTGGAGGGCCAGCTAATGATTAGGAAATCCACTCCCTGCTTGAAGTGTTTCATAACTGTCTCTGGCATCTGCACCAAAGACCATACCATTTAAAACAGATTTATAGAAATGCCACTTCCCTCCACAAAGCTTCACTATTCAGCTTCATGTCATCATATGTTCATCACAGACTTGTCATTAAAGCAGTCTGAGGCCCTATGAGCACTAATCCTGTTGAGGTGTTTTACTAGATCATTTCTTTTGTTATTTGAGTTTAGCTAAAAGTTAGTATTGAATTTAGAATGACAATATTTCTATTTGCTGTTGAAGACACATTTGTCCCCATAAAACCAAGTTTTTACTAACCATAATGTTTTAAACTGTTAAATTATGACAAGTATATAGATAATTCTACAGCCTTTTACATGTGTATACACATAAGAGGGAGTGGAGGAGATAGTAGGTTAAAATGGCACATCAGCAATCTGATATTCTTTGAAGTGCCCCGTGGTCAAACTTTTCCATGTGGAGAATATATTGATTAAGTGTTTGCCTTTAGTGTTTGAATACTAGAAGATCTCAAAGTTGAGAGACATGGAACATGAATGTAGTCTCAATAAACTAGAATAACTATTATAAGCACCAGTGATTATAGAAAATTATACTGAAGTAGGCAGAACATATGGTTTCCATTATATTTTGTTTCAAGGGACTCTAGTGTTTTCACCTCCTGAAAGGCAGTTCTTCCTTCAGGCTAAGTTTAGACTTCAATATTTGATTTACTACTTTAAGTTAGGGTAGTGATATAAAATGAATTACAATATATAAACCAAATCAAATTCAGGATGGTAGGGAAAGAGCCTATTCTTACTTGCATCTATTGGTGGACGACATAACCAATTCCAGTATCCATCCTAAGTGTCCAATGGGCATCTCTGCTAAGCCAAAAGATTTTAAAGAACTGCATTTGACCATTGTTTCCAAAAGACTCTTCCATTATATCTATGTATTTGATATTAAAAGTAATATTCCACCTTTGTTAAACCACCACAATGTGATGGCTGTACTGAGACTTTCTGAAATGCAGCATAAGGAAAAGGAAATTTAGGGAATTCTCAGAGATAGCTGAAGAGTGAAAAAGCCCAAGATTTGAAGAAACACAGGCCTGGGACATCTGCATGGCAGGAGCCTGTGGGATGCCTAGGGAGCAGCTTGTTGTATGTGTTCACTGAGAAGTACAGAAATACCACGGTTTTCCCCAGGGTCTCTCCTTTTTATAAGTCTCAATATGTTCCATAACGAAACAGAAATGAACAACAATTAACATTTATCAAGTGCTTATTATGTGCCTGAAATTGTACTAAGTAATTTACCTAAATGATCTCATTTAGAGTTTGCGACAGTCTTGGGGGTATGAGTACTGCTACTGTCTCATTTCTGGAAAAAAGAAAATTAAGAAAGCAATATTAAAAGTTTCTGCTTAGAATTTCATTAACAATTTAGCCCAGTCCTCATGACTTCAAGATCTAAGAGAGCTGTTTTTTTCCTAATATATCTTCTCTTAATGGCAGTTTTAACTATTCCAGGGACATACTTGTTAATATGTTATTGATTCATTTCTGTTTATCTAAGCATTTTTATGGAAAGCATATTTGCTGTTTTCACTTGTTTATTTTTGTTTTATTCCCTCTTTATTTTAAGAAACAATGAATTTGAACACAAATAGATTATTTTAAATTCAAATCATCCCGTTTGTAAGTTTCAGTTATAGTGTTAGCACAATTTCTAAATTCTTCTTTTTAGGTCTCCCTTAAAACCTTAAGCATTAACCAAGATAACTTAAAATATTAAAAATAGGAATTGTAGTTTTGTGAAAAGATATGTATGACATATCCTGTTTCGTACATTATAACATAAGATTTCTGAGGTTCTATTCACCATTTAATCACCTATTCATGGCTAGTTCTTTTGCCTTTTTTGATCTTGTTTTCATCAAGCTGTTTAATTCATGATAATAGTTCTTATCTTCCTGAAGGAATGAGACTTGGCTTAAAATATCTTAAAGTTACTTCCAGTGTTAAATTCTATAATTTTATAATTTCATAGTTAACTTCAAATAGATAGATACAGCCAAATTCTAGTGAAAACTGACCTCATTAAAACCATACTCTCTTCTTATACCCTCTTTACTCCACTGCAGTGCTTGCTTGAAAGTATCCTTGATGCTTTTAATCATCTGTGTGATCAGGAACACGATAAAAAGGCTGGAGTTCATATCTGAGCTCTTATACTTATTTAGAATAAAACATGGAGATATAACATCTAGAATATATGCTTTCATCCCTATAAAACATGAATAATAACGTCTATTTCTTTGGAAATTTTGAAATTGAAATGAAATGAGGGTAAGAAAGTACTTTGTAAAATGTAACCATAATGTAAACATGAAGTATTATTACCCCACTTGAAATTATAACTAGATATGGCAAGATTTAATTTCTGCTTTTCCTGGTGTGAATAATATTAGAATGTAATGGCCCTGGGAAGACTATAAAAACTAAAAAAGTGTTTTGGGTACTCCTCATTTTTGTTTTTGTTTTAATTGATGAAGTTTAAATTTTGTACTAGTGAAACTGATCCTCCCAACAATGAATGCTGTTCTTAGAAAATCCAGTGTACAGATATTCTTCCATAGTAGGAAACTGCCTATATAAAGTTGTAAAGTATGATGATCCAATATTGATTGCTTATACAGGTGTTACTTCCACTATTTGCTATTAAGGACCCAAAGTAGTATAGATCTAAAAATGGAGTATCCTATTATTTCTAGAATTACATTCTTCATTCCTTACCCAATTTGAATCTCTTATAATTGGATTCTATGTAAATAACTAAAGCCTTCTGTGATAGGCATTATGTAAAAAAGAAAATAATGGAATCTAGATAAAATTAATATAAGAAAAAACTATAAAAAATGTGTATAGGAAAAAAAGAGCCACACACTGAAAATATCGGAAATATATTGTTTCAGAGCAGATGAAAATCACAATTAAGTAATATTTCATTGTGTATATATGCCACATTTTTTAATCATATACTGATGGGCATCTAGGTTGGCTCCACAGTTTAGCTATTGTGAATTGTGCTGCTATAAACATTGATGTGGCTGTGTCCCTAAAGTACGCTGCTTTCAAGTCCTTTAGGTATAAATCGAGGAGAGGGATAGTTGAGTCGAATGGTGGTTCCATTCCCAGTTTTCCAAGGAATCTCCATACTGCTTTTGCTAAGTGAAGTTAGCCAATCCCCCCAAAAACAAACGCCAAATGTTTTCTCTGATATAAGATGACTGACCCATAAGGGGGTAGGGAGGGGGAACATGGGAGGAATAGACAAACTCTAGATAGGGCAGAGGGGTGGGAAGGGAAGGGAAGGGCAAGGGCTTAGCAATGATTGTGGAATGTTATGGACATTACTATCCAAAGTACATGTATGAAGACATGAATTGGTGTGAACATACTTTATATACAGAGATAGGAAAATTGTGCTCTATATATGTAATAAGAATTGTAATGCATTCCACTGTCATGTATTTTAAAAATAAAAGCAAGTAAATTTTTTAAAAATCATAATTGAACCATTGGCTATGAATTTTAAAATCATAGTAAAGTGTTATCTCCTATAAAGCAACAACCAAAATTAAAATATAGATGGCAAAACTATTGAACTTGTGACTATGCACTGTGCTTTTACAGAACTTTGGTGCTACTATCTCCTCTTTTTTTTTTCTTTGAGTACTGAGAATTGAACTCGGGGGCAGTCAATCACTGAGCCACATCCCCAACCCTATATTTTTTAAATATTTTATTTAGAGACAAGACCTCACTGAGTTGCTTAGCTCCTTGTTTTTTGCAGAGACTGTGTTTGAACATACTATCCTCCCTTCAGCCAGAAAAACAAACATTAAATGGTGGTGGAAGGAGTAGGAAGAAGAAATACGCTATTGTTGCCATTGTTTATAGAAGGAAATTAATAGATAAAGTCCCAAGAAAAAATTATATTAAAAAGATAACCATTATAACAAAAAATGGAACTCATGTTCTATATTAGAAGTCCATATGAATGTGTACTATGTGTACAAATGTTCCCACAACAAGCACATGAAGCTAGATAAACAGACCCCATGGGGAATATTTTTATAGACAAAAAGAGAAACCTCAATAAAATAATACAGTAGAACTAAAACTAAACATGTCTATTACAAAAATAACAGTAGGTGAGCAAAACTGTCATATTAAAATGAGTGCAGTCATCCCTCATTACCCTCAGGGGATTTGCAGCAAGATACCCTCAACACCAGAATCCAGGATGTGCAAGACCCTCATTAAAATGGCACATTATTTGCCATTTTAATAATGACCCTCATTATTTGCGTATAACCAGATGCTTCAAATCATGCCTCCATTATAATTCTAAACAAAAATAAATATGATGTAAATAGTTATTTAATTGTTTAGGAAATAGTGACAAGAAACATGTGTACACATGTTCAGTAGTTATTTTTTAAAATAATATTTTCTGTCTACAATTGGCCATATCCACAGATGTAGAATCTATAGATAGGGAGGATCCATTGTACTTTCAGATTTGATCACAAAGCAAAATCCAATTCAGAATATTTTACAAGAGATTCTTCCAAATTGACTAATTCAGAGTTGCCCAAATAAAAAGAGTCCCCATTTTACAAGCCAGAAAAGAAAGCAGAAGTTAATAGTTGAATTCCTGAGAAGGTTGAATTTAGTCAGAAAGACATTAAATGAAAAATAATAACAAGAAGCATATCTGACAATGTGAAAGGATGCAAATCACAGTATAGTTATACACCAAATAACATACACTGTTTTCAATCATTCACTTAAATAATCATATAGTGCAAATATAAAATAAAGCTGTAATAAAAATACAAAATACTGATAAGGCATCTTTTTAACATTCCTGAATAAAGTAGAAGCTTTATATATTGTATTTATCAGTGCTTTCTAGATGGTAGTGACAGAAACTCTTCGTAAGCAAACTTAGGCTAAAAGCAGCATTTCCTAGAACACACACACAACTGTGGCTATGCTTCAGTAAAAACAAAAACCAAAATTGATATGCTGCCAGCACTAACTTGCTCTCATCTCTTTTCTTTTCTTTCTGCAGAGTGCATGCTTCCATGAAGTGGGAAATGGCTGGTGGCAACCTGAGAGCTTCACTTTCCACTACCAGAAAGAAAAGGAAGCACTCTGATGAAAATGCTGAAAGATTCTGAAGAGTAGCACTCTGTGACCTGCTTTTACTCAGGGGCCCACCCTGAAAAGAATTACTATGAACAGAAGAATGAGGGATTTTAAAAGATGGCTCTCTCCACTAGTCCACTGTGTCTGGTGGTTAGACCAGGAAGACAATTACTAATGAAAGCAAAAACTTTCTGGGGACTGAAAAAACAACAGTTACCTTGCAACTTATTTACATTTGATAAAATTTTATGGAGCTAAAGATCAAAAATAATTTAACCATTTAACAAACAACATATAGAATGTCCCTTTAATTTTAGTGACTCAATGCTACCAGAAAGCTCATCAAAACAGGAAAAGCACTTTAATAACAGTTAGTAGAAATAGTAATTGTAACTTTAAAATTTAATAAAAAGCTGCATTAAAAATCAGTGATTTACTTCATGAGGTTTTCTTTCCTTTTTCTATACTGAACATGCAATACTTTCATGACAGAATGAATAATAAACTTTTTATAGAAAAGAGTGTTTTCCGGGCATAGTGACTCACATCTGTAATCCCAGAGGCTCAGGAAGCTGTGGCAAGAGAACCTCAAGTTCAAAGCCAGCCTCAGCAAATTAGTGAGGCCCTAAGCAACTCAGTGAGACTCTGTTTCTAAATAAAATATTAAAAAGGGGCTGGAGATGTGGCTTAGTGGTTAAGTGCCCCTGGGTTCAATCCCTGGTACCAAAATAAAAAGGAGTGTTTACCTCTGCCAATTCTTCCTTCCCTCACTAATTTGGGAAAGGGCACATGGGATCATGTTCATACCTTAGGCAAAGTTTTCCTTGAAAGAGTAATTTAAGAGTCATGTTGCCATGGTAATTGTGGAAGAAGTGAAGATTAAGGAATATCATCCTTTCTAATTAATAATTCTATGATATTCTGTATGCAGGACCACATTTTTTTAGTTTTTATTATGATTATTATAGCAAACTACTTTGTTAAAGGATTCAAAGATCTAGGGGTGGATAGAGAAGGGAACACAAACTGACAAGCATGATTTAGAGGGTGATTCCTTGAATCCTGAGAAGAAGAGTTCTCAAAACTCTTAGCTTAAATAAGAAGTTGAAATGTTGACACGTTTGGAAAATAGGTGTTTCTGAGAAACATGAATGGTGTTCAAATGTTGTGAACTTAACACTTTTTCTAGGGTGAAAACTCCTTAAGAAATGCCCTGCTGACATGCTTGTTTCTACCTGTTTACATAATGAGGGAGGCCGAAGAGTTACACCTTTCTAGAATGATGGTTAAATGCAAAGCAAAGAATTTTGTATGTCTATCGTATAATTATTGTTACTTCTTGGGCCATTCTAGATTCTGGTGTCCTTGGGCACAGAACTTAACAGGTAGCAACCTGCAGGTTTTTTGTTTGTTTGTTTGTTTTGTTTAATCAATCTAATGTAACCTTGACTTGGTACCAGCAAGGACACTTGGAGGCACACAGGAAATCTTAGTCCCTAGGACAGTGATAACTTGCAAGAAATTTCTTGAGGTTTCTGGCTTAGTAGAAAAAGAAGTGATAGAAGAATTTCTTAAATTATTCTAATTTATTCTAGGTAGAATCCCAGCAACCTAAGCCAAATGATTAAAAGAAGACAACTAATATAGAAGACAAGGACAGAATGAGTTCTGACTCAAAGTCACTCTCTCCTATATTTTCCTATTAATTAATACATGTGCATGAACACAGAACCTACTTACCCACCCATCTACATCCACAGGCATACTCATAAGGAATCATACTTGTATAAATACTTGTGTGTTTGTGTGTGTGTGTGTGTGTGCACGTTGTGTGTTTCTGAATAAAAGTCCTTAATAATGAAAACTCTCTTTCCAAGTGCAAGGTTAGTTATTTTACAGGAAAGGAAAAAAGGGAACATTTTTCTATTTCTTTTCTATTTCTCTATTTCTAAATATAAAGGCAAAATAATAAGAATGTGAAAATAAGCCTTCTAATTCCTAATTTTCTGTGTTTATGTACATAAAAAATAATCTTCCATCTGCCTCTTTGATGAATGTTTTTGGCCTTCACCAGTAAGCAAGAATCAATACTTACTTCCAGAGATATTTACTTAAAATTTGATTAGAAGCAATTGATAGATGCATAGAAGGCACCTTTGCATCCACTTTATCCGCCCGCTGCCCACATCCCACAGCAAAAATCTGTCTTCATTTTTCTTAGAAAATAACCGACATATTAACTCTCCTGTGAACTTGAGCCCTCACATTTCCACTTACTTCATTCCACTAAGATTTATGCATCTACTACATTTAAACTTAATGTTTTACAAGCTTATGAACTATTGGCATACTCAATTTATGGAACGAGGAACTTAGAATCCAAAGAGTTGTAACTTAGCCTCAAGGTCATCTAAGTTCTCCTGTTATTTTATTTGCGGTTCTCCCATATTATGCTGGAGATATAAATATATATATATATATATATATATATATATATATATATAGAGAGAGAGAGAGAGAGAGAGAGAGATTTATATGCCAGATTCATGCCACTCTGTAAAATGTAAATCTTACAAAACAGTTAGAAAAAAAAAACTTTGGAGACAATTAGGTTCTGCTCATCTAAGTTTCCCTTGAGAGAATATTCTGATGGTTTCAGAATCTATATATCAGAGTAAGTTCTTCTGAGAAGCCTAAAAATCTTGGAATTTCAGGGGTAAGGATAGTGGTGGAAAGCTGAGAATTTCCACCATTTTTACTTATTTTCCATTTTATTTTATTATTTTAATTTCCTTATAAAATTCAGTCATCACCAAATTCTGCATGACACATCATATTTCATTTAGCTTTGCAATAGCCATGAAACAATTGAAAGATGCATAGAAGGCATTTTTTATTTTTCAGATACAGCAATTGTAATAAAGTCCAGAGGCATTTGTGGCCAGAAACAGTGGCCTAACTGAATTTTGTGCCCTTTCATTTGTGGCCCTAAACTTAGGGGGAAAAAATGCAGACAATCATATTTTCATGAAACCTTTCCAAGTGACTCTTTGTCTTCCACTTGTCTGTTCCCTTTGGTTATTTTAGTCAATTGACAATCAAAATAAATGATCCCAAATGAAATGAGACATTATTCTTGATTTCAAAGCATATGGAATCAAAATGTGAAAATAAAACAGTTACATGAAAGTTGAATAATGGTATAAAATAATAATTAAAAACAACATTTTAAAATGTCAAAAGAAATTAAGTTTGCCAATAATTTTTAATTATATAGACAATTAAAATTGCAGGAATTCAGACTCAGTGTCAAAAGATAAAGTTAACATTTAAGATATGTTCCATATTTATGAAAGTTGAATTTATTTGTTCAGTAAATATTTTCAAGTACCTTCTATGTGTCAGGCACATAATAGGTAGATTATAGATAACTATGAATATAAGAACCTTTCTGCAAAGATATTACAATCTGAATTTGTCACTGTGACTTTATAATACAATGTGAAATGTCTTAGGATTGCAGTAAGCAACCAGACTATTCATGGAGAATTGCTCCAATATAGCTATCAGTTTTTGTGTATGAATCCAGATCAGTTGCCAGGCAAAGATCCTACCTTATAGTGGATAGCTTACTTTAGGGTAATATTCTTGCATTACTTTAGGGTAATATTCTTGCATTACTTTAGGGTAATATTCTTTAGGGTAATATTACTTTAGGGTAATATTCTTGCATTATCATATTTTAGTGTCTTGTTCATGATACATATGTATCATGACGCATGTACTGCATCTCCCTCCATTTCCAATGCTCTAAATCCTACCTATCTTAAGACAGATACCATCAAGCATCTCCTTGTACATTGATAAACTTTCTGGAAAAGTACTGATTAACATATCACACAAAGACCTAAATGATGTTTATAAGTTTTGACACATTTTAGGAATTATAAGGAAATAAGGAGAAATGTGAGATACTATATGCCATAATGAAACTCTGAAAATAAATACGGTGTAAAAATAAATCATTTATTCTTGTTCTAGCATATGCACATTATTTTTTACTTATGTTAAATAATATTGTAACACACAGGGGAATAAATTCAAAAAAGAAAGAAAAATAATTTTAGTTGTGATGTTCTTGCAACCTTGCACGTAGCTCTGCTATGAATTGAATATTTAGACCCCATCACCACAACCACAAATTCTTATGTTGAAACTTAACCCCAAATTGACAATAATAGAAGGTAGGGCCTTTGGCAAGTATTTAGGTTATGAGGATGAATCCTTCGTGATGAGATTTAGTGCCCTCATAAGTAAAGAAAAGAGCCCTTGCTTACAAACCAGAAAGAAGGCCCTCACTAGAAGTCAACTCAGCAGCACCTTGAGCTTAAACTTACCAGTCTCCAAACTATGAGAAGTAAATTTCTGTTATTTATAGGCTATCCAGTTTATGGTATCCAGTCCAAACTAACACACTGCTTTTTGTAAAGTTGGTCCTAGAGAAAATGTCATTTGGGAGAGAATGTTAATCTCCTTTGACAGACTTCCCTTGAAGCACTTGGGATCATCTTGCTCAGTGAACCTGGATTTGTGAGCATTCTAAACTTAATCAATGACTTCATCTGGTACTCATTAAATCAAGAGTGAGCAGGAAGTCAGGCAGGTGGTGCATGCTTGTAATTGCAGGGGCTCGGGAGGCTGAGGCAGGAGGATCACAAGTTCAAAGCCAGCCTCAGCAACAGTGAGATACTAAAGAAAGTCAGTGAGACCCTGTCTCTAAATAAAGTAGAAAATAAGGACTGGGTATGTGGTTCAGTGCCCCCTTAGTTCAATCTCTGATACAAAAAAAAAAAAAAGGAGCGAGTAGGAGAAAATTTTACCTTAGGTGACCTTTGTCTTACATTTTAAATTGTTGTCTTTATTCATTAAACTCCTTACATGGTTCAATTCCACAGTATATCAACATGATGAAATAATATGTAGTGAATAAAGTAATGCATAAAATCTTTCTAAATATTTATATGTGATTGGGTAAATTTTTATGTGTAAAATTATTTTCCATAAGATTTTTTAAAAACCACTAGAGAAAATATTCATTTGACTATATAAAATAAAATTTAAATTGCTATATCAAAAAAGAGTAAAAGTTAAAGGTATGCAACTAATTGTGGGGGGGAAAGTGAGTATACATAAAATTAAATCATTGTTTCTTTTAAAATATAAAGTGCGTAGATAAGTTAATTTTAAAAATCATGTACTTTGTTTAAAAATTATGTTAAGAATGAAAATAGGCCATTCACAATGACTTACCTATATTCGTAAATTATCTCAAAACATGGAAATTTAATCATTAATACTAATAATAAGGTAAATATTTTAAACTGAGAACACTAGAAGATTTATTTTCAAATAATATTTTGCAGGGTTTGTGAGGTCATGCATAGGATCATATGCAACCCTGGCTGGTAGAAATGTGGATTTTGAGGTCAATTACTCAAGAAGTAGAAGTTTAAAAAATCCATTGGCATTGACTTGATAATTTTATTACTATGGTGATTTGTTTTCTGATAATAATGGATATGAAAAAAATTGCTATTTACTTTTTTTCCTATTGTAATATCAAAAATTTGAGAGAGGAAAAATATTATCTTGTTTGAGTCAATAATGTTTCCAAAATACAGATATAAATATGTCAACTTTATATAAATCTGAAAAACAACATTTAATGTTTTAAAACAGAATTCTAATAAAATAATAGTTATTGACTTTAAAAAGTTTTCTTTGTGGGGGATAGGTATCAGGGATTGAACTCAGGGACATTCAACCACTGAGCCACATCTCCAGCCCTATTTTGTATTTTATTTAGAGGCAGGCTCTCATTGAGTTGCTTGGCACCTTGCTTTTTGCCAAGGGTAGCTATGAACTGACCATCCTCCTGTCTCAGCCTCCTGAGCCACTGGGATTATAGGCATGCACCACAGAGCCTGGCTTTAAATAGTTATTTAATAAACCTCAAGCACACACTTGGTACTTTCCAATATATATATTGGTAGAAAACAGATAATAAGTGGCAGCTTGACGAAGAGTACTTAGATGATAGAAAGATAGATAGATAGATAGATAGATAGATAGATAGATAGATAGATAGATAGATAGATAGAGATTATAGATAGATAGAGTGAGCGAGCAGCTATTGACAATAAGTGAAAATAAAGGCAAAGTAATGCAGATTAGAGAAGATGGAGTGGAGGCTGATTATCACCCTTGTGCTGAGTTTGACAAGTGGAACAAAAGCATAGTGAGCTCTAGGAACAGGAAAAGAAGGTGAAGAGAGGCAGATAAGAGAATAGATCATAGTGGACCTGCTCAGTAACTTTTAATTTTAGTCTAGTGAGAAGCCAATGGGAAATTTTGAGAAGAAAAGTAAAATTATTGGATTTGCTTTTAAAAGGATCTGATCTTCAATTTTTAAAATATTGAAATTCCCATCCTGGTTACAAAGTGAAGATTGGAGTAAGCACCTTTGATGGAGGAAGCCAGAGGACCAGTAAGGAAAGAGAAGCATGAAGCTCCTGTAGAAGTGCAGTCCAGAGATGAGGACAGCTTATCCTTAGGTGATCAGTGGAGGGATGAGAAGTGCTTATGTTCTGGTTATATTTCCAAATGAGTTTATGCAAGACTGCACAAGTATCTACATGTACAGATAGCAAAAGAAAGGAGTCTCCAAAGATGTGGCACTAAATAAATGGAAGAATGAAAATAAGCACTTACTACATTGAAAGAGACTAGAGATTGAACAGATACTTATGCTATCCATTTATTAAATAAATCATGTATGAGTATTTGTATATATGCAAATGTGTTTTGTGAAAACATATGAAAAAGACAATTTTTTTTTTTTTTGGTTTGAGGATCATGCCACGAGTATGTCCTCATTTGCAGTTTTTATTTACATCAAAAAGGCATTTTTAACATAATTAATAAGGCTTATTTTTTTAGCATGTGTAATTTGAGCATCTCTTAACTGAGATGCTTGGAACTGAAAGTTCCAAGGTTTTTTTGTTTTGTATCTTGAAATATTTGCATACAAATAATAAAATAGCTTGAGGAATGAGACCTAAATCTAAACATAGGTTTAATATATATTTTATACACATAGCCTAGAGATAAGATCATATAATATTTTTGATAATTTTGTTCATGAAACAAAAAGATTAATGCTATGAATTTTCAAATTGTAACATCATGTAGCGGTCAAAAATATTGGATTTTAGAGCATTTTGGATTTATGGATTAAGGATGCTCAAGCTATATGCGCACAAATTTAAAAAGTACAATCGGTAATGTCAAAATATTAGCAAAAAAATGTTTTCTTGGGTGATGGAATTTTAAATATTTTTCTCTTTTTTGGTGCTATGCATTTTCTGAGTTATTTTCACAAATAATTTCACAATATTGGTAAAATTTCACATAAAAGGAATTTGGAGGACACTGGACCCCAGGTGATGATAGTCATGTGATTTTATATATATATATATATATATATATATATATATATATATATATATATATATATATATTGATGGTCAGAAAAACAAGATATTGTAACACTTTTCCAGACAGCATGAGAGGAAGGGAGAAGTCAGTTATGACTCAGGATTTTGTTAGATAAATTGGAAAGATGAATCAAATCTGTGATCTATGTTCAGAAAACTGAGGTGCCATTTACTGAGATGGGCAGACTTGAGTTAGAATGAAGCCTATCAGATCCTATTTTAATTATGTTCAGTCTGAAATGCCAGTTGAATAGCAGAGTGGGGATGTTGGACATACATCGGGTTCAGATGTGAGGTCCTCGTCGAAGATAAAAATTGTAAAGAATAGATGAATTCAAAGCCAAGGAAACAGGTCTAAGGGGTGAGTCAGGAGCATTTCAAGGTTGATAAGTCAAAGACATGGTGAGTGGGGAGAACTAAGAAGGGAGGCTAAGGAGAAATTCCCTGCAAGGGAGAAGTTTATCTAGGAAAACATGATTTCATAGAAGCCAATGTAAGGAAGTTTCAGGAGAGCAATTGATTGACTCTGCCTAATGCAAACATGTAAGGTTAGAACACTGACCCTAATGTGTATTCACATGGAAGTTAATTGTGGCTTTAGGAAGAAGAGCTGTTTTGGTGGAGTGATGAAACCAAAGCCGTTAGCATACGCCTTAGAGAGATGAGTGATTTTTTACAAAATAATTGGTTTTTACCGCTTCAGAAATGTCAAGCTCATGACAGACAGACATGGATTAAAGTAAAGTAAATTAAAGAAATAGGATAAGTAAATGTAAAAGGTGATGCCCAACTTGAAAATATTTTATTTTTTTAGCTAAATTAGAAGGAGAACTGGTGAAATTTGAATGAGTTCTTTAGATTAGCTCATACTAATTTTATCATTGTCAGCATGTTGATTTTTGTAATTGTATGGTGGTGTGGAAAAAGTGGTCTTTTGTGTTAGGAAATGCATGCTAAAGTGCTTATGATTAAGAAGACATCATATCAGCAACTGTCTCTCAAATGGTTCAGAGAGAAATAAAGTTAATATAGCAAATATTAATATTTGAGTAATTTTATGAAAATTGAACTATTTTTCAAACTTCTCCATAAGTTTGAAACTATTTCAAAATTAAAAATGGCATTAAGTAACGCATTAAAAAGTAAAAAAGAGAAAATGTGTGTGAGCAGAAAATGGGGAAAAGGAGAGAGAAGGACTCCTTGACTAACAGGTACATCTCATTTTCCGTTTCATAACTTTCCTACCAGCTTATTCTCTAATATGTTAAGCATTCTCTTAACTGTATTTCTAAGTATTGTGGAGTGGCCAACACCTTGCGAGGGAATTCTTGCTTGCTTAGACGGATAAGTCTCCTGAGAAATTAGTCTAGAATAATTAATGAGGAACAAAAGACAAAGAGTCAGAAAGGATAGTTTTAAAGATGGATCCCTGATAGGTCCAGTCCACACAGGAGCTGGAGTTAGACAATTAGAAAATGGCTCCAGTGGTTTATTTAAGGGGGTACAGCAGAAGCAGAGGTAAGGTTTCAAGGGTGGAGTCTTACTTCCTGATGTCTTGAAGTCAGCAGGTTGACTGGCATCTTGGCAGGTCACACCCAGCATCTCAGAGGGGCTGAGTGGCTGGGTGGTTGTAGCAGTCATCCCATCTCTGGTGCTGACTGGGACCTTTAGCAGAGCTTGAACATGGCTCACAATGTGTCTGGGCAGTCAACCTGAGGAAATGTCCACTTGAAGTTCCCAGAAACCAGATTCTCCTATTCATCAGGCTGTGATGTGCGAGAGTCCACACACTGCCCACAGATGGCTCTCAACATCTGGGTTCTTTCTTTCTTTCCTTCTCTTTTACTTTTCCATTCCTTCTGATTTGAAAGTAATGCTAAAATTTAAAAAGAATCCAGTACTTTGTGGATTTTTTTGAGCATGACTGATTTCTAAATGATGTGTTTAAATCTAGGTTTTTAAATTTACTTTTTTATCTTTAAGTTTACAGTAAACTTATTGAACTTTTCTTCAGTCTAAATGAATTGCATATTCTCTATATAATTAGGTCCCTCATTGTTTTGTATTTGCTCATTAATAAAATCCTTGCTTATTGTGTTAGTGAAGTCATTCTCAGTGATACTGAAATCTAAAGCCGTGGTCATAGTCCATGAAATGAACAAATCCAAAGCCAACTTGATAATACTTAGCGGGGAGGGAGAGGATTCCTAATTTTCAGAAGCCACTTAAATCGAAGAGCTTATCATAGTAGCTGCATTTTCCTCTGCCACTGAGTCCTAAAAATATGGCTGTAGTATTTAAGGGAAGAATTTGTAATGATAAAAAAAATGAAAAGATAGAGGGTGTCTAAAGAAAGCTGGGTATCCTTCTAAAAAAAATCAGTCTATTAACAAATAGTAACAGATAGTGACTATTTTCAAGCAGGAGATTGCTATCAAATCTGAGTCATAAAATGATAATTCTGGTGATAGTGTGGAAAACAGATTGGAAGAGTTTTAGGTTAGGGAGACTCACTGAAATTTTAGTGCAGAAAACTGGGTATAGTTCATAAGGGAAAAAATGAAATCTGGGGTGGAGAAAGAATGGAGGGGATAGAAGTGGATGACCTTGATACATGAAAATAGACAATAAATGATTGTCCTTCACAATGGAATGAAAACCAGGCTCCATTACATTAATTTGCTAATGTCTTTTCCTTGCTGCATACATTAGCCTGTTACCATATTTATTCACAATAATGTATGCACATGTGCATGCAGGTGCCCTGTTTGTTTCTCATTTAGAGGTGATCTCTCCTTTGTCTCTCCTGTCAGTGGGAACCATCCCACAGGACATAGTCCTATAGCATGAAATCCTTTTACACTTGAACTTTCAGTCTTCACAGGCCTTTCAAAGATTTTATTTCTGCATATGTTCCTTCAGCAATCCAGATAGTCTGGAATGAAAGCTAGGAAGATCACATTTTTTTCTCACACATTAGAGTAGAAAGAACTTAATCAAAACTGGGTCAAAAGTGCTTATGTTAGTTTTGGTTCCTTTCCATAAAATGATGTGAGTCATGAATGTCTGAGAGGCTTATTGAGAATATTAAATGAAATGATTTGTAAAATGCTCAAAATCATAAATAGCACATAAAATCTACTGAATACATGTTATTCAGATGTAATAATAGTAAGAGCAGTAGTTAAATTTATATTAACACTGCTAATACCTTTTAGAATCCTTAATTATCATATGTATTTATAAAATGAAGTTCTATCACTATACTGATATCTCCTTCTAAGGCAATTGAAAACTTGCTAAAATAAAGATAATGGTCAAATAATTTTGTAAAGACTGTCTCATTTTAGTTAGCATATGGATAGTTTAACCTATTAGCAAAAAGTGCATTACTTACAGAGAAGGAAAGATTTTTTTCCCCTACATGTTGAGGCTCTGTAGCTGAGCCAGAGAATGAAAATGACAAAAAAATGAATTTTATTTAATTTTAATATTTTTACATATATATGGAGGCCTTCATATATAAGAAATGAAGACTCAAAGAAACTAGTAAACCTAAGAGGTTATTTGTATACCAGTTTAACAGAGAACAATGAACTGCAGAGAAATGACAGGATAACAGAAAAATGAGGTCAGGCTAGGAATCATAAATTGTGAGTGAGTGCCAAGGAAAATATGGTGGTAACTAATGAAACACAAGGATTATTTTATCAATTGTGCTCATACAGATTAATCTCTATATCAACTGCGTTTTCAATAAAAAGAATATTCTCCTCTTTCTGTTACAGAGAGGGCATCCTTCTCATTGGAAATCTGATGCCTGCTTTGGAGTAAAAGGGGAAGGAGAGTCCTTCCTGCGTCAATGATTACTCAACTGCCCTCAGCTCAAAATACTTATTATGCTAAAGTAGCATATTTCCAGTTGCATGTTCTGATCCCTTTCATTCTCATTTGGATGAAGTCAGAAGAAACACAATGTGTAAGGTACATAAAAAATATTAGTTCCTAGTATTTTCTAGTGTTTGCAAATATTACATTTAATCACATCCTGATGCCAACCATACTTCATGGATTCTAGAGTAATAAATGAACATGTTAGAACAGACTGACTGATAGGCAATGCCTAAGGACTTAGGAAGGTGAGGAAAATCCCTTCCCACCATCTCCAAAAACCTCCCCATAACAGAACCTGCAGCCATACCTGATATATGTGATCCTGTACTTATCTCAATTTTATGATCATTAACATTTGTCCTTAAACACAGATGAACATATATTTTGACATCTTGGCACTTCATTACAAATTTTAAACCTCCTAAATTTGTATTTATTTATCTTCACGTTCATGTTGCCTTTTATGTTTATTTACAAAAAGTATTTAGGGAGTGTGTGTGTGTGTGTGTGTGTGTGTGTGTGTGTGTGTGTTTGCAGTTGGCATTCTAAGTCAACTACTAGAAAGAAAAGGAGCAAGGTAAAGATAACTGAACAGGCTTTCAAAGGCATTTTGCCTCAGGAAGTCTCTTCCCAGAAAAGTAGGAAGAGAACATCATTTGAAACTTATCTGTCATTTTCTGACTTCACTACTATTTTAAATTTAAATCTCTTTATGATTATTAGTATTTTAACTATACAAACATGTAAAGACATGTCAAAAACAATATTAGGGAGAAAAATGATCATTCTCTTCATAAAGAAATGTCTCTATCTGTTCTAAAGAGATTCAAATTTGTCCCTAATTTTGAGAAGGCCAGATTAAGGGATAGGACATGATGTTACTACTGGCAGTCAGGTCTAGTGAAGAGGGTTGATTTTACAAACCAGTAGAGAATCCATAGCCTTGGGCAGAGGGTGGTTAGGTTCTCAGGAAAAACTGAGATTGTCTATGGAAGAGTAGCTTTCTCTTATCTGGAAAACAATTTGTATTATTCTCTCCATTCTGGGAGCAAATAGTGAAAGAAAATCAAGCCAAAGTACCCCTAAAGGCAGGCCGATTACTAATGAACATCATCCTAGGAGGATGCCTGTGACATGATACATAGTAGTTTTCATCCTAAAGGAAATAATGGATGGAGTTTATAAACATCTTTGGGGGGATATGTTGTTAGAATTCTAGAACTTCAGCAATATCAGACTATGAACATAATTTTTTGAAAAAATCAATATTCAAAGTAATGAAGAACATAAAACAAGAGCAGATTTCTATAAAAAGGATTATTCAGAGAACTCAAAAAGAGAGTCTAGGAATTGAATGTAGGATAGAAGAATCACAAAGCCCAAGTTTAGAAAATAATGATGAAAAAAAGATAACAGAAAGAAGAGTAAAATTAAAGGAGAATGAAGACAAACAAATAAGAGATGGAAAATGTAAATGGGATGGATTCAAACTAAAAAAACATCTTCTCAGCAAAAGAAACAATCAGTGAGGTGAATAGAGAGCCTACAGCTTGGGAGCAATTTTTTACCACTTGCATATCAGATAGAGCACTAATCTCTAAGGTATATAAAGAACTCAAAAAGCTACACACCAAAAAAATAAATAAATAAAAATAAAACAAATAACCCAGTCAATAAATGGGCCAAGGAACTGAACAGAAACTTCTCAGAGGTGATATATAATCAACCAACAAATGTATAAAAAAGTGTTCAACATCTCTAGCAATTAGAGAAATGCAAATCAAAACTACTCTAAAATTTCATCTCACTCCAGTCAGAATGGCAGCTATTAAGAAGGAAGAAAGCTTAAAGGACAAACAGCTATCAGGAGGGAAGCTACAACAGGAGGCTACTACTAACTCCATTCTATCACCAGAGGGCATAATTCAACCAATAGCTCCATCTATACAGATAGCTGAGTGGCCCTCAACCCCCATACTTGATAGACAGAATCCTAAGGCAGGACCCCAAAGATTAGCATGTCCTGTACTTGAGCAGGCAGGAGGGCAACAGATTCACCGTGCTTTAGATTTCAAAACAGTGAAGCAATTAAAGGAGGCTGTAACAACCTTTGGTCCACAAGCACCCTTCACTGTAAGCATGGTTAAATCCATTACCAACTTGGACATGATGCCACCAGATTGGGCTAACGTGTAAATCTGTGCTAAATGGAGGACAGTATTTGTTATGGAAGTTTGCCAATGAGGAATTTTGCACGAAGACAGCTAGGCGAAATGCAGCAGCCGGTTACCCTCAAAGAAATTTAGATATGTTGTTAGGAAAAGGACCTTATGAGGGTCAACAGCAACAAACTGAATATGATCCTGCTATATATGCACAAATTGCTGCAGACACAGTTAGGGCATAGAAGACTTTACAAGGACATGGAGATTTACAAGGTCAGTTATCTAAGGTAATACAGAGAGCTAATGAACCTTACGCTGAATTTGTAGATAGGCTTATTCAAACAGCTGCCAGAATTTTTGGAGATACAGAACAAGGAATGCCATTCATAAAACAACTGGCTTATGATCAAGCAAATTGTTACTGCAGAGAGGTCATTAGACCATGGAGACATGAAGATTTAAACACATATATTAAATTATGTAGAGACATTAATGAACAAGGGTAAGTCTTGGCAGCTGCAGTACAATAGGCTTTAGATGCCAGGCCAAAAACATGCTACAATTGTGAACAAACAAGACATTTTAAAACGAGTTGCCCCATAGGAGGAGGGTTTAACAAAGCTAGGTATCAAAGGAATAGAATACCGGGTATTTGCCCATAATGCCATAGAGGGAGACATTGGGCTAATGAATGTCGTTCTCAAACCACCATTGAGGGTATTCCATTATCAAAAAAATGGACAAAATCCAAGTGTTTACCCATGATATCGTGGAGAAAGGCATCAGGCTCCATTGCCAAAAAAAACAGACTGGGGGGCCCAATGCTCTGGGGGCCACAACCACAAATATACAGGTCAATGGAGGAACCAAACAACACAATCAGGGTAGTGCCCAGGACACATTTTCCATTAAATCCCTCATCAGACAAACCTGAGGGAGCACAGGGTTGTACATCTGTGCCTCCACCAGAGCAGTACTAACTCCAGAGATGGGAGTTTAAATCATTCCCACAGGAGTAAAATGACCTCTTCCTCAAGGAACAGCTCTTCTACACTAAAAGGACTTATGATAAGTCCTGGGGTAA
The DNA here is from genome assembly GCF_052094955.1 of Ictidomys tridecemlineatus. Lineage (NCBI taxonomy): Eukaryota > Metazoa > Chordata > Mammalia > Rodentia > Sciuridae > Ictidomys > Ictidomys tridecemlineatus. The sequence continues at coordinate 161,160,133 of NC_135479.1, forward strand.
TTGATCCCAATTATGACGGTGAAATAAAAATTATAGCTAGTTCTCCAAGAGGTATATCAGTAATTTCACCAGGAGATAGAATAACACAGTTATTAATAATACCCAGCCTGTATGATAAATTTTCCAGTTGTACTGTAGAAAGAGGTTCCAGGGGATTAGGCTCCACAGGTGTGCATTGGGTTATGCTGTCTTTAAATTTAGATTCTCGCCCAATGCTAAAACTAAATATTCAATGACATGAATTTAATGGGCTACTAGACACAGGTGCTGACCTTAGCATCATATCTCGTCAAGAATGGCCAAAACATTGGCCATTACAACAAGCCACTCAAACGCTTCGAGGCCTAGGAGTGGCGACTAATCCCCATAGAAGTGCAATAGTATTAGATTGGAAGGATCCTGAAGGATTTGAAGGAAATATACAGCGATATGTATTGGATCATCTTCCTATAAATTTATGGGGACGAGATGTCCTAGATCAATTAGATTTGACATTAACAAATAACATCAATCCTAATGTGCCCACTACTAGGGATAGACAAGGTTTTAGGAAAGAAAAAAGATTAGGAAAACAAGAACAAGGTATAGCAGCACCAATTCAAATAGATCAAGGAATAAATAGACATGGATTGGGCTTTCAGAAGGGGCCACTGAGACAATCAAAATTACTTGGAAATCAGAAAGACCAGTATGGGTTCCTCAGTGGCCCCTGACTAAAGAAAAGATACAAGTAGCCCATGACCTGGTCAAACAACAATTAGTGGAGGGACATATACAACCTTCCGTATCTCCCCATAATACTCCCATTTTTGTCATTAAAAAGAAATCTGGTAAATGGAGATTATTGCAAGATTTAAGAGCCATTAATAAAGAGATGGTTATTATGGGACCTGCTCAATTGAGGATTCCCCAATTGTCTGCTTTGCCAAAAACTGGTATGTTTTAGCTATAGATATTAAACATTGTTTATTTTTTTTTCAATTCCAATTCATCCTGAGAATAGTCCACGTTTTGCATTTACTATCCCTGCACTGAACCATGAAGGTCTTGATCAGAGATATGAATGGAAAGTACTCCCTCAAGGGATGGCTAACAGCCCAACTATGTGTCAAATTTATGTTAACAAAGCAATCCAGCCACTTACAAATCAAAATCCTGAACTACAAATATTTCACTATATGGATGATGTATTATTAGCACATAAAGATAAAAACACATTGCTAGAATGTTATGCCACACTTACAAATTTATTAAAAAATTATAATCTATAGATAGCAATAGATAAAGTACAATTAAATCTTCCAATTAATTATTTAGGAGTTCTCTTATCCTCAACCATGGTCTGTCCACCAAAAATTCAAATACAAGTAGATCAACTCAAGTCACTTAATGACTTTCAAAAGTTATTGGGAGACATAAATTGGATAAGGCCTTATATAGGCATATGAACAGGAGAGTTGGGACCTTTATTTGATATCCTAAAAGGTACATCAGATCCAAATTCACCCCGCGTGTTAACGCCTGAAGCAAGAAAGGCATTAAAAATCATTGAAATATATATGGAATATATGCATTTGGATAGAATTGATATAAGTTTGCCGTTATTATTTATTGTACTACAAACAAAAAATATTCCTACAGGAGTATTTTGGCAAGAAGGTCCATTATTGTGGATACATTTATCTTATTCTCCTAACACTATTCTTACTAGGTATCCTGCGGCTGTAGGACAATTAATACTCAAAGGAATAAAAGCAGCAAAGGGAGTGTTTGGAATTTCTCCCAATAAAATTATTACTCCATATACTATGGATCAAATGGATGAGTTAACTAATGAGTTAAATACTTGGGCAATAATCATATGTAAATCTAATGTTTCATTTGATAATCACTTACCATCTAATCCTTTGTTGTCTTTTTGGTCTTCGCATCCTGTAGTTTTTCCAAAAATGACAAGAAAAACCCTATCATGAATGCTCCAAATACATTCACTGATGGGTCAAATAATGGTACAGCAGCAGTAGTTGCCCCTGATCATACTTTTCCATTTTTAGTACCAAACAATCAGCTCAAAAGGTAGAGCTTAATGAAGTATTACAAGCTTTTGTGATGTTTAAAGATTCTGTATTTAATTTATTTTCTGATAGTCAGTATATAGCTAATGCTACAGTATCCCTTGAAGATTCTGGTAGGATTTCCCCTTCCTCTACTGTTTTCTCTTTGTTTTCCACTATACAAAGTCTAATCTGAGACAGAAAAGATCCATTCTTTAAAGGACATATCAGGGCACACACAGGATTGCCTAGAGCACTTAGTTTGGGCAATGATTTAGCAGATAAAACTACACATGACGTACATATTTTTTCTACACTAGAAGAAGCTACAAATTTTCATAAAAGGTTCCATGTCAATGCTAATACTTTACAAAAGCATTTTAAAATAACTAAGGAACAAGCCAGACATATAATAAAACAATGTCAAAATTGTGTGACCTTTTTACCACAAGTTAATCTTGGAGTCAATCCTAGAGGATTGATACCTAACCATATTTGGCAGATGGACTTCACACACTTGCCAGAATTTGGAAAATTAAAATATTTGCATGTTACAGTTGATACTTCTTCCAGATTTTTGATGGGCTCCCTTCATGCCGGAGAAAAAAACTAAAGATGTTATAGCTCATTGCTTACAAAATTTTGCCACTGTGGGTGTTCCAAAATAGTTAAAAACAGATAATGGTCCAGGCTATACCTCTACCTCTTTTAAACAATTTTGCTCATGATTTGGCATTACTCATATATCAGGAATCCCATACAATCCACAGGGACAAGGCATAGTTGAACTAGCTCATCAAACTATTAAAATAAACTTATTAAAGCAAAACGAGGGAATTGGAAAAGGGTATATATCCCCCAAAGATAAACTTAAAATAACGCTTTTTACTCTAAACTTTTTAAATTTGGATTCATCAGGGCTTAGTGCTGTGGAAAGGCATATGTGTCCAAAAAATGTACATAAGCCTAAGATAATTTGGAAAGATATTCTAACAGGACAATGGAAAGGTCCTGACCCAGTGATTGTCTGGAGTCAGGGTTCTGTTTTTGTGTTTCCACAGGGAGAACAGCAGCCAATTTGGATTCCAGAGAGACCAACCAAAGCGATTTATACACACCAAAAAGAAGATGATTTAACTCAAATCCATAACAGCTGATATCCAGAGCTCCAGCTTGGCTATTCTTACATCTGTGACAGTGATTAACCAGGGTGCTTTTTTCAATATCTATTTTTATTATTGCCTTTTCCCACATCATAAAGTTCTATTTTATTTTTTGAGCTCAAACAAACCTAGGTTAATGTTTTCCTGATCAGTTTTATTTTTTGACTTTGGAGTTTTTAAACATTGCAATGGGGATTTCACCTAGGTAAAGCTACAAGGCCTTTACTATTGTCTTACATGTTGTATGTTATATGTGCACACTTCTGTTTTGTGTTGTATGCCTATATGTGCATATGTTCATAGATCATATATGAGGAGTGCTCATGAAAAAATGGACCCAAATATTTTTTATTATTCACATGATTTAAGTAGTTTAATTTTAATTGGGTAAACAGCTGTTGAGGATTGTTTTAATATGTGAACAAATAAGGAGGTTAACAGATCTGTTTGTTTACTTTTACCTTTTCTTCTCATTATATTTAATAATTCTTTTCAGAATAATGTAAATTGTTCAGAAAATTGTTTTATTATTGCCTGTTGGAATGTTACATAATTTTTTTTTAGCCATCATTGTCAGAATTCCTACCTTCATCCCAGTGCTGGTGAAGACAAAAATAAAACCAAGCTACAACTTCTTGGATAGCTATCACAGTAAACTGTATAAACTGATGCATCAATGAATAATAACTCAACAAGAAATGCTCAATCAAGGAGTCCATTTATTTTGGGAGGAAATGGACATATTGATAGTTGCCTCCATTTGAACTGCTTGCAGAACTTGCCTGGACTATGTATCACTTGCATGCATTGTGAACTATCTGTTGGTGCAGAGAATTGTAGTAGTGCTGGCGTGTCTTTGCTGATGGTGTCACCAGTGATACAATTTTTTCAAAGGAGCCATCAATTGGCTTGGTGTCATGGCATTTCTGTATCCTCCTCCCTTCTACTAGTGATGGTCTAAATTTGGGGGCTAACAGAGGGGAGGCAAAGAACCTCACCCCCCCCCCCCCACTGGTTCATAGGCCTATCCACAAGTATGGCTGTATGCTGGACCGGTAGTCAGTGACGGGTTTGATCCAATTGCAGTGGTACCAACCTAAGACAGGAGGCTAATGCCTAGAGGTCAGCTCATCCAATGACGGGTAAAAACCATATGTTGTATTGGGCAACCTACCAGGCACGGTCCTTAAGCCACATTGCTTGTTGCTTAATTAAATAGAAGGGGGGAGATGCTAAGAGCCGTAGCCAAGTAGGAATGATGCATGGCATTTTTGGTTGAAAGGTGACGCCAGCAAGCCATTGAGATGATATGATTACGTTAAGATCTGCATTCAATTGGATATTAGACCCCTGCTGTCCTCCTCAGCCTGATACTTTGGAGCTCTAGCTGGACTCCCGGAGAGTTCCCATTGGTTGGGGAAATGCGGTAAGAGGGATTACCGGAGGAGGGACCTTCCTGTTGGTGTAGTGTGGCCTGGGAGAACGCTGCGTGTGTGGTTCGGCATATTTCCCGGGAGCACGCATAACATTGGCAGGAGTTTCAGAAATAAAGTTTGTTCCTGCTTGAGTGGCTTGTGATTTTGTGCCCAGACTGCTGCATACAAGAATACGAACAACAATAACTGTTGGTGAGGATGTGGCGCGAAAGGCACATTCATACATTGCTGGTGGGACTGCAAATTGGTGCATCCAATATGGAAAGCAGTATGGATATTTCTTGGAAAATTGGGAACAGAACCACTAGTTATCTCACTCCTTGGTCTGTACCCAAAGGACTTAAAAACAGCATACTACAGGGACACAGCCACATCAATGTTTATAGCAGCACAATTCACAATAGCTAAACTTTGGAACCAACCTAGATACCCTTCAGTAGATGAATAGATAAAGAAAATGTAGTATATATACACAATGGAATACTACTCAGCATTAAAAGAGATTATAATCATGGCATTCTCAGGTAAATGAATGGAGTTGGAGAATATAATGCTAAGTGAAGTTAGCCAATCCAAAAAACCATATGCTGAACGTTTTCTCTGATATAAGGAGGCTGATTCATAGAGGGGTTGGAGCAGGGAACATAGGAGGATTAGATGAACTCTAGATAGGAAAAAGGGTATAAAAAAGATGGTGGAATGAGATATACATCATTACCCTAAGTACATGTATGAAGACATGAATTGGTGTGAATATAGTTTTTATACAACTAGAAATATGAAAAATTGTGTTCTATATATGTAATATGAATTGTAATGCTGTCATATATAACATATATTCTGTCATATATAACAAATTTAAATTAAAAATTTAAAAGAAAAAGCAATGGAAAAAAATTAAATAGCATCCTAGAAATATCAACATACAAATGAAAGTCCTCCCCAAAAGGAAACCAGTGATAGAAAATCACTGAGGAGAGAAATGAAGATTTCACTCATCAATAATTTATTTTTGGTTATTAAAGCACAACAAGTCCCTATACAATAAATACAAATATTAGGTGTATCATGTAAAATGTTAGAATACTAATTACAGAGATATGACTTTATAGTAAGAAACAAAACATAATTTATGTAAAATTTTAAAAAATCCAAACAAACTTAACTTTATAAAAGTAATAACATGAAAGACAGTAATTCTATTTCCTTCAAAATTCTGAAAGGAACATAATTTTCCTTATAGAAATTTAATCCCAGTCAAACCAGTAATTGTAAGGATAAAATATTTTCTGATATATATATGGTGATTAAAAATAAAGTTTTTCACAAATGTTTTTCCTCAGGAAGTTAGTAGAAGATCTTCTATATCAAAACTTGGGCATAAACCAAGAAAGAGACTAAATTCAGCCAATGAGATGAAGGAATTCACAGAAGATAACACCAAGCAAAAGCAACTCTGTTCAGACTGAAATAATCATAGAGATCAAGCAGGTGGGATTTTTTGTTTGTTTCATTTTCAAACAGAAGAAACTAATAAAATACCTAATGGATGTGACTATTTTGAGAGAATATTTTAAAAACTTGTGAGTGAAGTTGAGGGTGAATTAGCAACAACTACATTAAAAACTAAGAAAGTCAAAAACATAAATATTTAAAGAAATATAATATGTTCCTTGACTCAATTGTGAATAGTATTTTATAGTCAATATAATATATATACTAATGCTGATCTATTCCCAAATTATCATGAAAATGTAATATATGGTGATAGGAACAAAAAGTTGGGGTGGGATCAGGGATGAAGGGTGAAAGATCACTATTTCCTAACAGGAAGCAAATAGATGCATTAGTTTTCTGTTCCAGTATATGAAATGATTACAAACCTGCCATTTCTATCTTATGGAATTACCCAATTTCTGCACAAAAATTACAACAACATTTTGTGTCATGAAGTTTTGTGCATAAGAAGTAAGGAAACACTTTAGCTGGGTACTTGGTTTGGGGTCTCACAAAGCTGAAATCAAGTTGTAAACTGTGTGCTACATTCTTATATGAAGACTGGACTACGGAAGGATGAACTTCTGAGTTCCCTTAAGTGGCTAAAATAATTCATTTTTTCCAGATATAGAATTTGATTCTTCAAATTCAGTGAGAGGGTTAGAATGAGATGAAGAAAAAAAAGAAAGAAAGAAGAAAAAAAAAGGAGAGATGTTCAATTTCTTACCTACAGACATTCATTTAAAATACTTTCCTGATTAGGTCAGGCCTATTCAGTCTTCTGAACAATTTGAAGATACCTGAATAGAAGCTCTAATCATACTGCAAGACCTCTTCACTTTTGCCATATTGTGTAACAGAACCACAGAAGTGATATTCCATAAGCTTTCCCAGTTCAATTGTTTAGAAGCAAGTTTTACATCCTTCCCAAACTCAAGAGGATAGGAGTATGGACACTATAGAAAGGGAATCATGAGTGCCATCTTAAAATTCCTCCTACCACAATAAATAATCCTAAAACAAAAAGCTCAAGAAATTATACTTTTAATATAAGTGTGTTTAAATACATAGGTAGTATCTGTAGATTCCACTAAAATATATGAAAGTAATTGCCACTACACAGCACTATATAGGGCAGAGATAATTAATTTCATGATTATTTGATTCTTATTAAACTACATGCATGTTTATGTTGTTTCATTTTAATTGGATTTTATTTTCATCAAATAATTTTAATATAGTGCTATGTAAAAAAATGTTTCCATTTTCTCCAAATAACATAAAAGGAATGGAAGCAGAAAATTTGGGCTGGAAAGCAATTCCTGAGAAAAGATCTGGGAGTTTTTGTTGACTGTAAACTCTAAATTAGTCAATAATAACATATTGCTGCTATTCAAAACATCAGATACAATCTCAGGCTCCCATTCATAGAAATATGAATAAGCAGGGAAAAAAGTTATTCTACATTAAATTTCACTGAAAATTCTATATTTGAAGTAGTATTCATTTCTAGGTACCTAATTTAACTCTGTTTTTCTATTATTATAACATTTATGGCGTGCTCTTTATTATGGAATCAATATATAGTCTGTACAGAAAACTTTAGAAAACAGGGAAAACAATCTGCAATCTCAATACTTGAGAACAAGTATATTCATTTTTGCTGATCTTTTTTATTTTTAGCTTTTCCTCTACATATCTACAACTATATATTGTGTACATATCAAGCTATGTACAGACTTTCAACGTTGCTCTTTGAATTTAATAGTATATTATAGACTACCAGTGTTTAGCCAAGATGAATAAACTAAGTAAACACTTCTAAAAAAAATAAAAACAGACAACAGACATGAAACAATAGTTCTCACAATAATGAGGTCAAGGCAGAAGGAAGTATTCAGGAGGGTAAGAGACAAATGCCGCAGGCTCTGTGACTGACTGCCCCTCTGGGTGCTAAAGAGGTTCAGAGTCAAGGCTGGACCAGGCAGCACAGTACATAGTAATCAATAGCAATTGAATTGTAGATATCACTTTAAATGGTTTTTTTTTTAAATTTCATTGAAGTAGTCTATATTTTGGAAGTGTTTTATTTTCTTTCTTCCTCCTTACTTCCTTGCTACCTTTCTTTTTTTTTTAATGTTGAATTCTCTGATTTTTGTTATTATACAAATAGAATATTTCTTATTATATTTTTCTAACTCACATCTGCCATGTAAAAACATACTGAGTTTTTAAAAAGTAATTTTGAAATTAGTATTTTCCTGAACTGATTCTAATGTTTTCCATTAGACTCTTTTAGGTTTCCATATATGCTACCAAATTAACAGTTTTGGTGAGTTTGTTTGTTTCTAGTGCCTATGGTCCTTGCCTTTCTCTTGTCAGCTGCACCATCTAAAAGTTTAAGACTATGGTAAATGATAATAGTGAAAACAACATTCTGCTTACTCATCACTTGAATGAGCTCTTCCAATTCAACTCTAAAATATAATGTTGACTAGTTTAAAATATATATTGGTCAGGTTAAGGTTCTTCCTTCTATTTCAATAAAATGAAATCAGAAATTCAGGTTGAATATTATCAAATGCTTCATACTATTTATCACAAAATCTGTGATTTACCTCTTTTAGTGAAGCACAATGCATGTTATTTTAATTGATTTTTAAACAATCATCCCTACATTCTTGAATAAATATCATTTTGTACCATGCTATCACTATTGTGTATATGTTATTTAGTATTTAGTCATCTTTTTTCTGTGATTTCCTGATCAAATTAAGGATGCTGGACAATTTCTTAGACATAGAAGTTAAAGGTTTTATTTCATTCTCTAGAAACAGGTAATATCTGGTCTTTGAGGATTAGTAAGAATTTTCCTGTGAATGCTTTGGATCTAAAACTCAGTTTGTCAGATGAGAGGTTTAGAGAATGTGTTCTTTTGGGGTAACCAGCTCAGTCATGTTCTAGGGGTTCCTAACCCAATTGGTTTAATTAATTGGGAGACAAATTTCAACTTAACATATGATACCTTCTTTACAACCAGAACACTCCTAAAATGGTAATACAGTTTCACAGAGCAGTATATTTCCCTTCACTGAATAAGAGATGTTAAATGACACGGTTTTTATATAACCTCTTTTTAAATTTTTTTCCTTAAGTTCCATTCAAATGCCTTCCTTGTTTACAACTTCTTCAGTCATAAGATTTCAAAGAACCCTTTCTCTTGAAGAGTCTTATCCCCAAAGATCATTCACAGCAGGACCTGGGTCATCATCACTTTAGTAATCCACAGATGTGGTCCAAGATGAAAAATTAGAAAGCTCAGGACAACAAAATTTCACCAGTAGGGAAATTTGGAACCCTGAACCACAGAATTAATGTCAAGGTTGTTGTGATTAAAGAAAAAGCTCAGGGAGAATGGGAATTGCATGGAAGAGGGAAGGAGACCCCCTTCATTATACAGAATACAGGTAATAAAGATGTGAGGGGGAAAATTAAAAGAAGAAGAAGTGGATCACCTTAGACTGGATAGAAAGAAGTGATGAGAGGGGAGAGGAAGGGAAGGGGGGAAGGGAAGGACAGCAGAATAAAATAGACATTATTATTGCTGTAGGTATATACGTGACTGCATGACCAATGTAATTCTGCAACCTGTACACTCAGAAAAATGAGAAATTATATCCCATCTGATTCAAATGTATAATATGTCAAGATCATTGTACTGTTATGTGTAACTAATTAAAACAAATAAAATTTAAAAAGAAAAAAGAAATAGCTCCCTAGGTGCCAAGATTGAAGATATGCTGGGACAGGAAGGAAATGGGAGACTCAAAAGAGAACTTCAACTCAGATCCAACAGGGAAAATGTAAAATGAAAGCTGTAATGCAAAATTTGAATTGTCAACTTGATTGGATTAAGAGATAAAGAAGATTGAGAGGTTTCTGGGTGTGTGAATGAGGGTATGTGGGATAGAGAATTGAAGTGGAGACCCTCTGTAAGTGTGGGCAGCACCATCCAGTAGGTTGAAGGCTGGAATAAAAGTTGGAAGAAGAGGGATGCAAGCACAATTGTTCTTGAATGGGTTCTAGATTGCTGCTGTGATAGGCTGAAGACATCAGACTCTGTCTTCTTCACTCTTCCAAAGCCACCTTTGATTCTCCAGGACTTTGAAACTCTCTGATTCTCCAGAAGCCTTTGGTCTAGAACTGGTGTAGCATGGTTGATCTCTCTTGTTCTGAGGAGTCAGCATCTTGGACTCTGCAGGTCCTCCAGCTCTTAGGCTTGCAGATGGCTATTGTGACGGTCCAGCTTCTGGTTGTGTAAGCCAGTCTAATAAATCCCCAGTTATAATCATATTTCCTATTGATTTTGTTCCTCTGGGAAACCCTGGCTAACATAAAAGATAAACAAAGTCCTCTTCATACCTAATCTTACACGCCACCTTAGGCTAATGAACTCCCAGTCGATAATTTAATGATACAGAATGCCACACTCTATGCCAATGTAAAGACAGAAGTTATACCACATAGATACTGAAAAGTACTCAGAGCAATGAGAGCTGATCATGAACACACTCTGAATAGAATCCATAGAATATGGATCTATATTTCTCATTGGTTGACTGCCTATTCCGCATGGAGCACAGTGGAAAACCAGAAGTCCTTTCTTACTTGGTCTTTCTTCCTTCTTTCTTTTATACCCACTTCTCTCAGAGCTTTCAGGCTTCATTCTCCTTCAGCCCCTAAAATCCCATTCTGTGCGATCACCCAGGGGCTTCAGAGATGCAAAAATGAAGTCTATCACTAAGCTACACCCCCAGGCTGAATATCTGTTTTTTTCTAAAACTGATTGCCTCTCACAACAAAACTTTGTTGTGTTATTATGCAAAAGACCTCTTCCCTAGTGATGAGGATGAACAAATATGAGGGCAGCCTTTTCCTGCAATAATAGCATTTAATATCTTTACCCTACTTTAGTTGCTCTCTGAGTGTGCTAACTTGAATTCTTCCACATACAGTGCCTATGAAGCAAATAGTAAAATGACAAAGCAATTTTTAAAAAGGGAGACAGAGAACATTTGCACCCATATACCTAATTATAATTCACCTTAATCTTACTATGTTACCCATACCTTCAAATGCAATGAGAAAAGTACCTTTACCATTCTCACTCAAACCAAGATAGCTCTTAAAACGAAGCAAAAAAACCCAAACAAACAAACAAACAAACAAACAAAAAACAGAGAGAAAAAGCCAAAGCAATATGTTTTCTTGGTTTACTAATATAACACAATAATTGGGAACTCTATAGATTAGTTTTTCACATATTTTTAAGAAAAGCATTAACAAATAGCACTGCTGCTATTTAATGTATACATTAAAATTCAAAAGCATTGGATCCTTTCAGTCACCTTCCCCTACTAAATTTCTGATTTAATTGATTTAGTTTACAGTTTAATAACTATTATCTTGTTGGAGTTTCTATAAAGTTCCTACCTTTGCTGATCAAGGAAAAATCAGAAACTAAATATTTTGCACATAGAAATAGTGTAAGAGCTATATACCACATGTACTAAGAACTCTCTTTGTTGGGATCATTATTTCAATAGTGAAAGAAAAATAAAAACAAATTACCACATAATTTTTCTTTGAATTCCTAGCATTATGTTTTTCTTATTCAGGAACACTATCCAATTTATCCAAAGATTACAATTCATCAATTAATAAGATAAAATTCACTAAAACAATCTGCCCCCTCCAAAAAAAAAAAACTTACATGTTAAAAACTGGTCAAGAAGTTTGATGGCTTCTCACATTGGAAATTCTTTCTGTGTATGTCTTGGTCTTAATATTGTATGTTAACATGAAAGTAGAAAAGAATCAAATTTAAATCTATTTCATGGCAGGACTACCAGTACAGTAAAATTTAATGGCTATCTTTAAAGGTTTGATATGAGTCATTCTTGAAAAAACATTTTTTCAATTTATTTTTCAACCTTCTATCTCAAAGAGAGGAAAACCCACTTTGTCCTCTAAAATCAAGGAAAGTAGTTTAATAGGCAGAGCACTTGTCATTTGACCAAAAACCCCTCATATTTCTACCAGAGTCAAGATAGAAAAGATCAATTCAGTCTTTTAAAGAAGCAATGACTCAGAAAACCAATCACATCAGGACAGGGCCTGCTGTTTAAACTGCTTAGATTTTACAAGATGCTATTAGGTATACTTAAAGTTGATTGGCCTATAAATTGAAAAAAAAAAATCTCTTGTGGTGGCTCCACAAAAGAAGATATTTCTGAGAGTTTTAGAAGTCTTTCTCTTGGAGAATCATGAGGAAATTGCACTTCAGTTCTACTTCTTCTATCTTTTCTACTCCCAGTTTTGGTGCTCTTGTTTCTTTCTTCATCTAGGAAAAGATAATTCGACTTCTGACTGTAATTTCTAAATTTTAAGAGATTTATACAGCAAGGTGACCTTTCAGTGTGGCCATTGTTTTGTAAAACTTCCCCAAGTAGGGCACTTCTCTTTTGCTGGGGAGCACCTGGTGTGTTTCTCTGGTTCCAGTCAAATATCCACCCTCCAGGATAAATGGAGCAATAAAATCTGGCTTCTGCCCTGCGCTTTAAGGTCTGAATATAATTTAAATGTGTGTAATATACAAAACAAAAGTTCAAAACAAAGAGACTTTTGGAGAAATAGTTTAACATGGGGATTTAAAGTTCAGGCTTTGAAATCAGAAAGGTCTAAACTTAAATTCTTTTTTCTATAATCTTTAGCCAAAATTTCTTCATCTGTGACACACAGATAATAGAAGAAAAACTAGGTTTGTTAAGAGACATTGATAAAGTAACAATGTAAAATGCTGAGCATAGTGCTTGGCACATAGGGGTTTCGATAAATGTGATATGGCCAAAGCAAACCGTCAGAGTCCACCATTGTTTTCATCTGGACAGAACAAGATGGCAATAGCTGTAGCTGTCTGATCCTTTCAAAGCCATCCTGCACATTTCATACACAAGCTCTTTCTTTCATTTGACATCAGACTTCACCCAGATCTCAACCTGCACAGGATCACAAACCCTGAAAAAAAATGACAACGTTATCTCCACCAGACTTGGCAACCATGTGCCATACCCTGGAATCTGCTGTCTTCAAGTGTTGAACAATTCTTTGGATGTCTGCAGTGAAGACACTTTCCTACAAACATGTTTGAAAATCAGTATCAGGTTTATTTCTGGTCATTATCCCAGTGCCCCGACCCACCTTTCATGTACATTCCTATTTTCTTTTGTACAGCCATTTATAGAGTCTTGGATTCTCATTCATATTAAATCATGGCTCACAATCTCTCTCCTTCTACATGGTATTAGGGAACACATGAGTAAAGAAAGAGCATACCAGTTTACAAAATTCCCATCATCCTGAGTACTTTCCATTTCCATCTACATGACCAATTTGATAAAATACCTTTGATATTTTTTGAACTCTCCTCCATTCACCTTCTATGCACTAACTGGGACCCAGTTTTTCTGGTTATTTTTGCTCATATCCTTTGTACCCCACACTGTTGACTGTCTCCAAAAATAATAATTATTAAATAAAATTATATTATGTTAAACAACTGGCTTTGTTTTGGCATGTTAATCAGTGCCTAATAAATGGTAGCCAACTTCTCTTCCTTCTCAGTTTTAATAGGCAAAATCAGGCAAAAAGATGGTTATTGTTCTTTACACAAATTTAAAATATACCTTGAAATGATACTACTCAAGTGCCATCCATAACTTAGATGGGAAATTGTAAATATGTCTTGACAAAAATACAAAAAAATTCACAGTAAAACCATTGTTAACCATTTATACATGTAAAGTATGTGCACATACTGCTTTTCCTTATGAAAGTAGCTTCGTTGGTTTTCAAAGTAATCTGATTAGGCAAGAGTTTCAAACAAAACCCGTGTATACCTTTGAAACAGTGAGCTTTGCACTAAGGGTCACATGGGATATCAAATATGGAGTTTGGATATGATTTGTATTTGTTTATTTTAAAAGAAAAATGAATTTATAGTTTTGACTTGTTGAACCAAGTTCAAAATATCCTTAAAAAGCCATCTAGAATTACCTATGTGTTCCAAAGTAGCAAACACATGCTCTTCAAAATCAAAGAGCTATACTAGTATCAATAACTTATTTTTTCCCAAAATCTTCCAGTAAATGACTACAAAGAATTTTAGTAGAAAGTAAAATGTCTAATTTCTACTCTCTGATATGATCTTTCTCTTCACTTGAAGAGCAAAAAGATGACTTAGTGTCACCACAAAAGTGTTCTCATCACATCTCTCAAGGGAAGATAAATGTCAGTTGTACTCAACCCTGAATTATACTATTTTGGTTTTCTTTGATTTCATTAATCAAAACTGAAACACTTATTGACATGATATTCTAAAAGAAAATGTTTAAAGTACGGAAAATATTAGCAAATTGGAAATTCCCAACTTACTGCAAAATGTTTAAATGCCTCACGAGAGACTTCTTTGGAATTCAGGTTATTATGATTTGCTTTTATGTTCTTGTTTTCTATTCATCCCCTATTGACCAATTGACATTTCTCAGTCATTGAAAGACTTTGTTCCTGCTCCTGCTCAAAGCATGAGAATAAACAAATAGTAATTCAGCTCTCTTTTTATCTTTGCTACATAAAGGTAGATTTTTTTTTTTTTTTTTTTTTTTTTTTTTTTTTTTTTTTAGAGAGAACTGGTTTCTGCTTGCTAACTTTCTACTTAAATACTATGTGGGTTTTAATCTCTACATAACTAGAGTCGTATAAAGATGTATTCATAGGATAAAGAAGCAAATGAATGCTTATGATTGACTTCTAATGACATGAATTCAGGTATATCATTAATTTATTTTTTTCCATAATTCCTTGACCATCTTCAGTGACTTCTAAAACCTATTCTAATAGAGCTTATTCATTATACTTACATTTCAAAAAATTGGTTTGTTTTGTGGCTGTTGAAATACTGCACATTGATAAATGTAATAAAAGTTAAATGTGTGGTTTTCCTTAAGATCTAATAACAAATAAGAAACTACTACAACATTTTTAATTATTTACAGTTATAAATTTTATGTCCTACATCATGCATAGGCAGTTTATACTTGCAAGGAAATAAAGTCCCTATTACAGTGAATTCTTAACTTTTTAAAAATATTTTTTTCTAATATTTATTTTTTAGGTGTAGATGGACACAACACAATGCCTTTATTTTTATGTGGTGTCGAGAATCGAACCTGAGTCCCGCCTGTACTAGGTGAGCGCTCTACTGCTGAGCCACAATCCCAACCCGAATTCTTAATTTTTAATAGCTTCAAGGAATAATAAAAATCTTCAGTGAAAACAAAACAAATATTGCCGCAGTCCGGCTGCAGCAAACTAACCGGGGGGGGTGACGAATAACTTGTGTACGTTGATACAGCAGGAGTGGAAGCCATTTATTGTAGGACAACAGAGATATTTATACATTTTGCACAGCTTATCTTAATTAGCATAAACTAGATACATCAGTCAACCAATAAGGAATCTCCACACTTAATGGCTCGCTTTTGTTACTTCTCAAACCACTCCCTCTGGCATTTTGCCAGGCACCAATCAGACTTGTTTATGAACTCTAACATTTCTCTGGCAAAATGCCAGGCACCATCCTGACTTGTTTACAGACCTTAACAAAATATGACTAATTTTTCTACACAGTTTTTATCTTCCTATAGCCCCTAAGAAACTGAGGTAACCTATTTGGACTTAGTTACCTCATAAGTAATGAATGAAGAAAAATTCTTCAACAGTGTACACAGATTAAATGAAAATTTCAGAGAAAATTTATACATGCTTCCCAGTACCCAGAAGTAATTGAGCAACATTTTCTTACTTTTATTCTGTTTTAGTTTAGATTTATTTGAAAGACGAATTCGTCAAACTAGAAATCACATAGTGAAAAACAATTATGTAAAAGACATCCTTTATGATATTAGCTACTATTAATTAATCACATATTAATTCTGATATGTACCATTGCACTGATGATCCCACCAGATGGCATTAAGATTCACTTTACTGTTTGATCTATTATGCTTATGCATATATATTGAAGAAATGATTGCTAAACAATCTTAAGGTATTTGTTAATAAAACTCATTTTATTCTCCCTTTCTCTTTGTTGATTTCACATATTCATATCATTTTAAAAATTACATTCAACATTGACTTCAAAGAAACTGTTGGTCATCTTAATAAGGAAATCACTTAGTAATATTGTTAGTTCAAAAGGCTCTTTTGACTAACTCTGGAAATCATTATGATGTACTTAACATAAAATAAGATTTATCTACTGACTTGTTACATATAATAAAATCAAACACAGGAACTAATTGGAGATTGCTTATTAAGATTATCAGAAGTATGGGAATATGAAAACTTCCTGTGAGAATTATATTCATAAAGCTTGAATATTATTAAGAAAGCAGAATAAAAGAAAAAAGAGAAATTATTTATATTACACAGAATAAAACTGAAAAAAACAAAATCAGAGATAATCAGCTGTTCAAGACTTTACATTGGCATCTTCCCCAAAGTCTACTTTTCTGGCCAGTGGATTTCCTCAAATAAAAATAATGTCATTTTTGTTTATTCATTTGTTTGTTCATTAGCTTTGGTAATTAGTAAGCAACAGTTCCCCAGAGAAGACTGAAATTAGAATACACTTCTTAAAGTGTGGGCCTGCCACTTTGTGTCGGTTCACAAACTATAAGTTACTAATCAAAACAAGATTGGTTAGAAATATAGAACTGGTGGTCACGGCAATTTGGCCAGATTATTTTGTCTGTTGAGAAAAAAATAGGACTTGTATTTTGGAAATCTCCTTTTATCATTTCATTTTTCTAGTAATTAATTTTATTATTTTTTTTAAAGTATTAATTCAAAGTGGATTGGAAGGCCGAAGAGGAACTGGTCCTCAATCACAGATTATTTTAAAGGTACTAGTATGTACTTGATATTACTCGCTTCAGAATGATTACAGGTTTTTCCTCTTTACATAATTATGACTACAAGTAGGATTCCCTTCTTTTGGATGCCACATCCTTCCATAATACTGGGCAGAAGTGTGGAGAGATTCTATTTTATTCTTACTTCATGTCGCTGACAATGAGATTTTATATTAGCCTATGCCTTTTTCATTTCCTGGTCACTGAAAATCAAGCTTCCTTGATATTAAGAGTGGATTGAAGTCACATTGAATTATAATGTGATAGACTTGAAATATAACTATCTAGAAACATTTATTAAGTTTCTACTCAGTATTCCACAATGCCTCAGTCTGCAGAAAACTTGAAAATCCCATTTGAAACAAAGTCCACTGGAAACAATTACTAAGTAATATGGATGTTATAGTTATATGCTATCTTTTGTGCTGCCAATTCTAATCCGTGGATAAATTCAGGTTGGAGAATCATCTCCATCATCTGCATAATGCTACTGAGTATGAATTTGACACCAGTGTGAGTTTACCGATATCATGTCCTTAACCAATAATGAGCACACAAATGCTCAGTGCTTTGTTGTTGTTGTTGTTTTGTTTTTAGTAAGGATCTTTTTTAAAAAAAATATTTTAGGTGTTGATGGACCTTTATTTTATTCATTTATTTATATGCGGTGCTGAGAATCAAACCCAGTCCCATGCTAGGCAAGTGCTCTACAGCTGAGCCACAACCCTAGCCCCTTTAGTAAGATTTTTGATTAGTACATTTTTTTTAAAGGGGAAAAGAATTCACATTTTTTTAAAAAAAAATAGAAAAATTCTATATGAAAGATTTTGCATTGTACAGATGTTGTATGAGAATAGATGCAGAGGAATAAAGCCAGGCATAAAGATGGAGTCCCTCTGATGTTATTTGTTCACTATTACATATAACCTCTGATCTCTAATACTAAATTCACTACCACTTGTATGTAAACCACTATGGTCACTAGTGCAAATTTTAGTGTCCCCTGTCTATTTGGCTTGTGGCATAGAAAATGTTAGGGCTATTACTCTTATTCTTCTTTAATTAGAAAGAGTAATGATTTTTTTTAATAAAATTACTGATGCAAGTGATGACACAAGTAACCTAATCTAATCACTTGTTTCCTTCCAGTTAGTTTAACCAAAGTGGAAACTGAAATAGAGCACAAATGGTAATCATTATTTCCTGTCTTTCAGCCTTTCCCCAGACTTCTGTGTGTAAGTCAGCAAAGTTCTAAGCCTTTCTAAACTTTCATCTTTTTCCTCACTTTGTAACCTGAGCTTGATTGCTCCTTCTCTTCTATGGAATAAAACTATGTACTTCACTGTATTTTTTTAATTATAAAAGTTTCAATTTATGTAAAAAAATTTGAATAAAGAAAAAAATCAAGAGGTATATTTTATTTTCATTTCTTTCTATAATAGATGGTCCATTTCTGTATCTCGGCTTATTTTCCAGCCTGACCAGGTGTTGGCTCTATAGAAGAGAATTTAAAAAAAAAAAAAAAAAAAGCTGGCAAGATTCTTACTTACATATAGATGCTTGTAAGTGGATCTCTGCTTTAGCATAGTGATTCCAGATGGCTGCTGGAATTCTCTAGAGGAAATGAAAATTTCCAGTTCTAGGATGGTATGTTAACAGAGCCTTCTCCTCAAGCTTTTCCATGAAAGAACTGTATGCTCTGAACTTCCTGATAGATCAGGTACTATAAGACCCATTCTGTTTTTAGACGTATTCTTTTGAGGGAGAACTACAGCTGAAGTTCTTGCTGCTGCAGAGACCTCCATAGGGAAAACCCTCACTGTAATTTTCTTTGAACACCACAGTTAACACGGTTTTTAACTGTCAGTTTTTTGTGCATCTACAGCAGAATACAAATAATACACATGACATTTGCATCCTGATGTTTAGCACGTGGAACTCTAAAAGATATTATGTAAACTTAATATTATGGTTTGTATATGGTATGTCCCTCCAAAACTCAGGTGTTGAAAACTTGGCCCCAGGGCAGCAATGTTAGCTGTGAGGCTTTGGGCAAGTGATGGGATCATGACTCCGATCATCAGTGGCTAATCCATTGGTAGCTGAAAGGGCTATAGGACTCATGGGTTGGAGGAAGTAGGTCAAAGAGGGAGGTGTCTTTAGGGGACTAAAAAAATATCCCTGGCACCTCCTTTTCTCTCTATCTCTGTTTCCTTGTCCACTGATGTGGGGTGAGTAGCTTTTCTCCGCAACACCATTTTCCACCACTTTCCACTTGAAGTGATGCTTCCAAAGCAATGGGGGCTGTCCACCATGGACTGAAACCTCTGAGTCTGTGAGCCAAAATAAACCTTTTCTCTTTGAAGTTGTTTGTCTCCATTATTTTGTTCACAGCCACAAAAATCTGATTAACATAGTAATCAAACACATAAAAGGAAATGTGAGGTGTACAGTAAAGATCTGGAGAAAATTTGATAGTAGTTCATATTATCACGTAAGTTATTTTATAGAAAATATTCTTTGCCAGAGAAACTCATTTAAGTCTTGTAAATAAAACCTATTTTATAGTTGAAAAAATTGAAGTTTAATATGTGAGATGCTATAAGCAGATGCTTACTTAAAGGCTTTAACCTAAACACTGGCCTGCCTCAGGACATCAAAACCACAGCAGACTGAACTCAACAGAACCATGAGTAGTTGGAGGAAAAAAGAAAACCAGAGGAAAAAAACAAAAATCTTCGGTAAAAACAATAATGAAACAGCAACAATAGTAATAAAGCCAGATGTAGTTATTTTTGCATTAAATTTAGTTGTCTAAATCTTCCAATTCTGAAGTTCTAGTCTAAAAGTCCTAAAGTGCTAGACTAAAAACCTATCATCTTTTATCATTTATGATCATCTTAATTTGGACCCTGAAAAAAAGAGCCTCCAGGATAACATTTTTAGTGTCAATGGTTTGTTAGGGAAGTGCATTGAAAGAGCACAGAAGTGAAACAATGAGGGCCAAGAAAGAATGTAACAATGAATGGGTCACCCATTGTCCATATATCAAGTTACACATGAGGGAACCTTCTGAGGCAAGGTATAAGGCAAAAGTCAGTTTTCTTAATAAAGAAAGAGGAAGCTAGAATATGGGCCTAATATGAGCCAAGCAGGATCAGGAGGTAGATAAAACTTTCATACACAGAAACAAAGAGAAAGACAAGGGAAGGGGAAGCGCCAGAGAAATAAGGGAGTGTGGGTGGCATACCAAAAGCATCTGCTAAAATGACCTGGAAGGGAGTTGGCACCAAACAGTGTTTTGATGACTGTGTAATATAGTGCAGCAGTGAGACAGAGAAAGCGTTTTTTCCTTTCGCTTAAATGTTAGTCATTGTAGTCTGTATGTTTGTAGGAACATGTGATGGTTAATTCTATTTGTCTATTTGCTGGGCTATGGGATGCCCTGGTAGCTGATGAAATACTATGTTGGGTGTATCTTTTGTGCATCCATAGAATAAAAATAGTATAAATAAAGTTTGAATTCTCAAGTTCAGATCATGGAACTCTAAAGTACTTTAGGAAAAGTTATCAAACATATAAACACAAAGGAAACATAAGGTGGAGATTAAAGAGCTAGCATAAATTTGATACTTCCCCTCATTATCTCCTAAACTATTTTATAGAAAACACTCTCCCTCAGAGAATCTAATGTAAATATGGCAAAAAAAAACTGTGAGGTTGAAAAATCTTTGAATTTTACTTCTCTATTACTTTCCCACAATTTCTATATTTCTTACAATAACAATGTATTTTTAATACTCAGAAAAAAACTTTAATATAAACTTTTTTGTATATATACATACAAAATTATTTATACATACACACACATATTTTAAATTTTCTTGCATGGTCTCCAATCATTTTACTTTCCAGGGAATTACCAAAAGTTTCCTTAAATATATATATATATATATATATATATATATATATATATATATATATATATATATATAAATGCTACTATGTTAAACAGGTTATGACCATGAATGCTTAGCACACACCCTCAGACTCATTCTGGTAAAAGCAGCTGAAGACCATTCTTCACACATAGGGCTCCATGCTTTCTAATGTGTGAGACTGTCACCAGTGGTCTCTACCTAATGGAGTTGAGATGCCTGCCTAACCTAAAAGAAGATATTTTTTAGGTGTGAGTAAAATTTTTACCAAGATAATGATTTATTAGTCAAAATATTTCTTCTTTGACAGCAGTAGAGTCGTATATACAGGCAGAGGCTCAGACACATGAATATCATAGAAATTGAAAAATACATAAAGAGAAAAAATATTCAAATGCTATGAAGAAAAAGAGTCATGGTTAAGCAGAAGTCACAAGATAGTAAGAAAATCCATACAAACAGTGTGAAGCATGGACAGAACAAACCTGGATATCCAGAATTGCTGAATTCTTCAATGACGACTAAGTGATTATTGGGCCACTATCGTTTCAGTGCAATGAGTATAAATGCACAAGAAGTATCCCACAGTAAGTCATAAACCAACTCATTTGACCACTGAAAACATGAAAGAATAGCTTGGCTTGTAATTGAGAAGCACTAAACTATTTCAACCATAGAGTTATATAAATATTATTCATGATGAATGGGAAGAAAATAAGTCCCAAAGTTTCATAATGCAGATAAGAAAAAAAAGAAATATATCTAATTTCATTTTATTTAAAATAAATACTTATCCACACTAAAATTCAACAAAAACTTTTTTTATACTAATGTGTAAGCACAAAACTAATTTCTCTCATAGACTTAGAGTTGTAAATATGGGGACCTCCTACATAGATTTGACCCTTGAGTAAATACTGGAGTTTTTGTTTCTCTGTGTATCTTTATTCTTATTATAGTCAAATTAAATTGTGTGTGTATGTGTGTGTGTGTGTGTGTATGTGTGTGTGTGTGTGTATGTGTGTATGTGTGTGTGTATGTGTGTGTGTGTGTAGTTTAACATTTCCTTTTCTTTCTCTGTTTCCTTTATCTTATTATCTTGGTGACTCTTGTTTTCTATAGTTAAATCACTGATAATCAGAGAGACAAAAAACCAGAACCTTTTTCCTTCTTAATTTTGAAGTCCATATAGTAAAAAATAACACTGTAGTGCTGCAGTATTAGTGTTAACTTAAATCAGAAGTTTAGAGTCTACTTTCCTATATACAGCTGCACGTATATGAAGTCATTTGGAGGGCCTAAGGCAAAGGGTAACAGAAGACTTCATATATTAATGACCACTTTTCTTGTGAAATACGATGTGTAACAAAAGGAATATAAAGATGGCCTTTTATATTTTCAGAATGGCTTTAACAGTGTCAGAATAATTTATCCCTCACAAACAAATGTTATAAAACACAATATATCTCTGGCTTAAAATCAGGAAATAAGTACTTTGAGGTCACTGAGAAGCACAAACTTAATGAACTAAGAAAAAATTTTACCTAATCCCTTCTTCCTCTTTCCTCCCTCCTTCCCTTCCTCCCTCTCTCACTCCCTCCCTTCTTTCCCTCCCTTTCTTCCTACTTTTATATTTATTAATACAATTGTTTTTCTTTATCTTCTAGGAGAAACTCTTTTTGAGGTTAAAAAAATGCAGTCTGAGAGATGATTGCATTAATTATAGAGCTTTATTATGCTTTAATGAAAATACCATTTTGTTCAACAGGAATTAATTGATTATAGTTATAAAAAATGTTTTGTAGATATCAATTTGGAAAATATCTTTTGCTTGACCTCTATGAACTATCCTTTTAATTACAATTCATAATCATGCATGAAAAGATCTGTGGTCTCTTCCACACTCTAATATAATCATCACTCAGAGATGAATACAAGAAAAAGTAACTAATAATTATTGAATTCATAATATATGCTATATATTTTCTTCAATCTTCTCATTTATACAGTGACAAATATATTCTTCTACTTATTCTCCAAGTTCTCAGTTATAGTCTACGTAGGTTCTTCATTAAAAGAACTTTGTCTAGCCTCTTTCCACAGAAGTATCCACTAGAACAATATGTTCCTATAAAATAGATAAAATAGAATACATGTGTGAATTTTAGTTGTATTTCACACTTACTCTCTGAACTCACAATCATATAAAATCAATTTATAACTAAAGTTTCAGTAACTCGCATTGCTTGGGACAACAAAAGATATGAATTGGAATGCTTTTCATGTTTGCCAAAAGTAAATTGAAGAACATAAAGCTTACCTCAAGAAAGATAGATTTTGTGAGTGAGGGGTTTTAACAATTAAAATGATTTATCAGAAATATTATCTATTTTTTGTTCATTTAAATACAATTTTTAAATTTTGTTAAATCTGATTGGATACTGTAATCCTATAAGCATATTTACTTTAGATTATTAAATTTGTACCAATCCACTTGACAGTCACTCAAATCAGATTCATAAATGCATAAAAATTGTAAATGTAAAGAAAATACACTTAATCATAAACCTTTTACCATAAATCAAAGTAGATGTTTTTATTTGTCATCAAAACAAGTTTAATATGTTTTTTATAAGAACTTTGCAGAGTTGAGTCAAATTTTGTAAATTTTTTTCTTTAAGCAAATTGGTTTGGACAAAAAACTATACCAAACAAAACTATACCACCAAAGAATTTTTTTTGTTTGTTTTTGTTTTTGTTTTTGTTTAGTTCTACTTATTTTTATTTGCTTGTTTGTTACACTTTAAAATAACTATTTATAGAACAATGGGGAGTAATCAAATCAATGCCAGAAGTTGGGACTTCCGATGTCTTTAATCCCCCTCTGCTTCCCAATTGAAACATCATGTGTTAAGAAAGAATCCAAGGAAGAACATGCTTTTTTGAGTTACTGACTTGGAAACTGATCTTAAGAATAGACTGAGAATTTACAAAAGAGTAAAGAAGGAAGGGTCTATATGATTCTGGGAGTTGAGATTCTCATTTTCCTGCCTTCTCTATAGCTTTTTTTTTTCAGTATTTTATTGAGATGAACTATCCTCATTAATAATTCATTGATATCACCCAATCTATACTCAGATGTGCACAGTCATGGACTCGCCCATCTTAGAATACAGGGAGTGAAGAGCTTAAATAAACAAGGTAGTATTTTCAAAAATTGGTCCTTTCATCAACATTTAAATTGTTCTTGTGCACTTTTACATACCAAGTACTAACAAAATATTGGAGATGGACAATGATGAGTAACAACAATCCCTCTTTCATGTGTTGTATAATCTAGAAGGAATGAGAAACATAAAATAATCAAACAAATAAATGTAAGTAGTCAAATGGAGCAAGTGAAACAAGGGAGGTATATGTGGTGCCATGAAAGCCTGTATGTTTGTATTTGATCTATGCAGGAATATGAGGGAAATTGTCCATGGGGAGGCGGGGTTGTATTATTTTGAAATTGAAGAGAAAAATTAAGCTGACTTAATTAAATATGCATTAAGAAAAGATCACACTGGTAAAATCTAGATTAAAAGGGACCTACACTAGAAAAAAAAATGGTATTTTACTGCCGCAGTCTGGCTGGGCACAAAATCACGAGCCGCCACACACCTTGTAGATTCAAACAGCAACTCTTTATTCCCAAACTCACACCGGCACTCTACACACGTTCTGGGGAAAAATCACCTTCTGGGCAAAATCCATGTACTCCACCAGGCTCTAATCAGCAGGATACGCCCTATTCCCAGCAGGGTACACCTTAAACATGGAACCACCCTAAACCCAAGGAGCGAGATACTCCCTAAAACCTGATCTGTCCTATACCCGGATCCGCCCTGGTCCTTGAGCAAGGTCACCTTACTCAAGCATACATGCAATGTCACTGCAAATGACCTGGGTCCAAAGGCAAGCCCATTTATTCCTACTTGGCAATGGCCCTCAGCATCTTACTTAAGAAGCAATGTAGTCAAGCAAGAAATTGATTACGGTAGCTAAAAGTGTGGATGATGGTGGTGCAGATGGAGAAGATAGATTGTTAATAAGGTGATGTTTGATGCAAGTTGGTGGTGAGTTGGATAAGAAATCTGAGAAGAGATTATTGGGACTGTCATGATTGACTGGTCTCCCAGTTGCTGAAAAAGGATGGATGATGATGCCAATCACTGGAGTGAGGGACACTGAGAGAGGATCAAGGTTATGGGAAATAATCATTTCAGTTTGGATATGTTGAGTTTGAGGGGTCTTAGACATTTCAGAGAACATTTAAATTTATTTATTTATTTTAAATTTAATTTTAAAATTTGTTTTAATTAGTTATACATCACAGTACAATGCATTTATGCACAGATATATCATATATAGATAGGATATAATTTCTCATTTTTCTGAATGTACATGTTGTGGAATCACATTAGTCATACAATCACATATATACATAAAGTAATAATGTCTGTTTTGTTTTACTATCTTCCTATCCCCACATTCCCTCCTCTCCCCTCCCTTTACTTTCCTCTACCTAATCTAAGGTAACTCTATTCTTCTCTAGTGCCCCACCCATCTTATTGTGAATTAGCATCTTCATTTTAGAGAAAACATTCAGCTTTTGGTTTGGGGGATTGGCTTATTTCACTTAGCATGATATTCTCTGACACCATCCATTTACTGGCAAATGCCATAATTTTATTCTTCTTTAAAGCTGAGTAATATTCCATTGAATATATATACCACATTTTCTTTATCCATTCATCTGTTGAAGGAGATCTAGGCTGGTTCCATGATTTAGCTATTGTGAATTGAGCTGCTATAAACATTGATGTGGCTGCATAGAGTATGCTGATTTTCAGTCCTTTGGGTATAAGACAAGGAGTAGGATAGCTGGGACAAATGGTGGTTCCATTCCAAGTTTTCTGAGGAATCTCCATACTGCTTTCCATATTGGATGCACCAATTTGCAGTCCCATCGGCAAAGTATGAGTATACTTTTTCCCACATCCTCGTCAACATTTATTTTTGCCTATATTCTTGATGATTGCCATTCTGACTGGAATAAATTAATTCATCAAAGTAGCAGAATATAAAATCAATACCCATAAATGAAACACATTCCTATATATCAGCAACGAATCCACTGAATGAGAAATTAGGAAAACTACCCCATTCACAATAGCCTCAAAAAAATAAAATACCTAGGAATCAATCTAACAAAAGAGGTGAAAGATCTCTACAATGAAAACTACAGAATTCTAAAGGAAGAAGTTGACAAAAACCTCAGAAGATGGAAAGATCTCCCATGCTCCTGAATAGGCAGGATTCATACTGTCAAAATGGCCAAACTACCAAAGGCATTATGCAGATTTAATGCAATTCCTATTAAAATCCCAATGACATTCTTTATAGAAATTGAAAAAGCAATCATGAAATTTATTTGAAAAAAATAAGAGACCAAATAGCCAAAGCAATCCTTAGCAAGAAAAGTAAAGCAGGAAACATCACAATACCAGACCTTAAACTATACTACAGAGCTATAGTAACAAAAAAACTGCATGGTATTTGCACCAAAATAGACTTGTAGACCAATGGTACAGAATAGAGGATACAAGAGGATACAAGAGACAAACCCACACAAATATAATCATTTCATACTAGAGGAAGGTGCCAAAAATATTCACTGGATAAAAGAAAGCCTATTCAACAAATGGTGCTGCAAAACTGGAAATCTCTATTTCCAGTTTTGAAATGAAATTAAAACTCTATCTCTCACCCTTCACAAAAATCAACTGAAAGTGTATCAAAGACTTAAGCACTGGAGCAGAGGAAAAGTAGGCCCAAATCTTCACCATGTCAGCCTAGGACCTGACTTCCTTAACAAGACCCCTAAAGTGCAAGAAGTAAAATCAAGAATAAATAAATGGGATGGATTCAAATTAAAAAGCTTCTTCTCAGCAAAGGAAACAATTAATAATGTGAGGAGAGAACCTACAGATTGGGAGAAAATCTTCACCACATGCACCTCTGGTACAGCATTAATCTCTAGGATATATAAAGAACTCAAAAAACTTAACACCAAAAAATAAATTTGGTGCTAAGGAACTGAACAGACACTTCATAGAAGAAATACAATTGATTAACAAATTATGAAAAAGTGTTCAACATCTCTATCAATTAAAAAATGCAAATTAAAACTACACTATGATTTCATCTCACTCCAGTCAGAATGACAATCATCAAGAATATAGGCAGCATTTAAATTTATATGAATCTCGGTTAGAGGAACAGTCTTCGATAGGAAACAAATGTGTAAATTATCTGTATAGGTCTGTTCATAGAACCTGTAGGTGTGAAGGAAACTACTTGAGATTAAAGAGAAGAAGAACAAGCTCAGCCTTAGAAGGTCCACATATGTGCACATGTACCACAGAACTTGAGAGAGTGAGAGCTTAAGCAAGTCACCTGCTTCTTTCTTCCTTGAATGTTTCCTTCCTCCCTCACTTCCTTCCTTCTTTTCCTGTTTTGTTATTTTCCTTCCTTTCTTTTGTTTTTATTACTCCTTTCTAAACCTAACTTCCCTTATCTGGAAAAAATGGGTGTATTAATACCATCTATGGTTGTTGTTGGATTAATTACATTAAAATAAAAAGTAGCTCTATAATCATGCTGCTTTGCAAATAGTAATTTTGAAAATGGTAGAAATGGTGCTGCTGCTGCAGCTGCTAGGGTGGTGGTGGGAAGGGTGATGGTGGTTGTCACTTCCCACTGACAAGCGAGCTAGACATTAAAGCAACAAGCACTTTGGTTAAATGTTAGTTGCTTGAATTAAAATCTTTCTGAAATATTTTTAGACATTTCATTGTTTTTTTTTTTCCGACCAGAGGAAGTTGACAATAATTTAACCTTTTCTTGATGACTTGGGATCATCATTTGAACATCAGTTCTTTTTAATGGGCTCTCATATTTTTAAAGGTCATTGAGGAGTATAAGCACTAACATTAATTAGAGCCAAATTCTTGTGCTGATTGACAGTTATATCTGCTGGTTATAGCGTTCCTCATGACTGCCCCAAGATTTTGCTTTTAATCTGCTTGAAATTTGATAATCAAGTTTATTTGAATTGTGACTAAAAATAAGTGTAGATAAAGTGCAATTTAATGGACTCTGAATGATGTGCAGATTTCATGACATTTATTGGGACCATAATGATGAGGAACCATAATTGCTTCCTTCCTGATTGGTTGCTGTCTTTCAGATGGTTGATATTGCCAGATGGTGTATGTGTGTGTGAGTGCACCTGTGTGTTGATTTACATATATACATAGAATAAGTCCTTCTTAATCACAAATTCTCTTTATATGAAATTATATGTAGATACATACTTACATATAATTATATACTTACTTTTAATTCACTTTTTTGGTAACTTTTTGATATCCATGATAGAAATTCTAATGAACTATCTGCATGCATTATTTCAGTTGCAAATAATGAAACATTTAATAGAAAACGCACACACACACACACACAATTTTCTATTATTATGCAGACTCTTCTTGGCAAGGTAAAATAAATACACAAGCAGATAATGGAAATACAGTGAGTAAAGAAATACACTATTCCATATTAGAAACAATACTATATGAGTATAAACCTACTTATGAAATGTTGAAGTTATGGAAATATGGAAGTATGCATATTTTAAGTAAGCAGAAAGAGATATAAATAAAGATTGGTTACCAAAAATGTCAATGGCAGTCATCCCACAGTAGAATTTCATGTATTTTGTATTAGTAACATTATATTTTTTGAAATTACTTAAGTTAAACTTGTATTTTATATCATCACCCAAACTGAAAACTAAAGCAAAAATATTTAAAAATAAGGGGAAAATATTGAAGGTTGTAGTGACCTAGAATTGAAATTTAAAAATCATTAATTTAAAACAGTTTTTAGTTATAATTTGTGATGTAAAGAATGTCATTTGGATTTTATGTGTTTTTTATCTTAATTTTATTAAACATTGTGCAAAGTTTCTAATAAGAGTTCAGAAGAAAAATAAAAATCAATAATCTATTACTTCATTCTCTCACACAAGAGGCAAACACTTTCAATGCACATAGTAGTTTCTATGGTGAGTTTCTTGCAGGTATCTAAATAGCATGTTTATATCCTACTGTTCATTTATTGTGTAGTAATATACTGGCTTCTTTTCATGATAGGGAAACTGGAATTTGAGACAAAACTTGATTCTCCACAAGCTGAGGCCTGTGCAATCTACAGGCCTTTGCAACCCAGAAAGTCCACTTTAATGTTAGTGGCTAATTATAGCAAGGGATGGCTGTTCGCTTCAGTTCCCAGGGTCACAGCTGGCAAAGCCTGATTCTTCTTTACTACCATTGAGTGCAGTGTTGCAACTGCAGTGTTGCAGTTCTAAATGGGGCTATGCCCTCTAGGGTTGCAATAGATTCCAGCAGCTCACAGCCAATTTCTTTCTAGGTTCTTATCTCACAAACCTGAAGAATGCAAATCACCACACAACAGAAGGCAAGAGTGAAAGGAGTAGGATTTATTCAAGTGTGAAAAATAAAAACCAAACTCCTGAAGGAGCAAGAGAAAATCCCATAGTGGTTGCCACCTGAGTGTGCTTGTCTGGAGGGTTATGCAGCCCTTGGATCAATGCTATTGGTCCAAACTTAGGTTAATCGGAGTTTGAAAATCACTAATTCTATTTGTTTACTCTTGCATCTGAATTTTCATTTGGGTGTGTACCATTCCCTTTTCTCCCTATCAGCAGGAAGCAGGAGGTTGAGGTGGTAAGATTGAGGATGCTCAGCCATTCAAGCTAGGGCGCTGCGTCGGTCAGATGTCCAAACCAGGCCGGCTGGGCTCAGGGGCCCCTGACTTGCCACACCTCAGGCCCAGGCTGGTAAGCAGACTGTGCTCAGGCACCACCACCCCCGCTGGCCACCCATGCTTCAGCCTGTGCAGGCCACTGTTCCACAGCTCCAGCACAAGGACTTGTGTTCAATGGGACTTTGGTTCAACTTAATTTTTCCATTGTCTGACTGTCTTCTGGCAAATATGTTTATAATAAATTTTTTTTCCTCTTATTTGTTCCTTTTGTCAATTTAAATATTACACTTATATCTTTATTCCTTGTTATATAAAAATAACTCCTCACATTATAAAATGAAACTATGAGCTCTGTTACCTACTCTTTCTTTATTTCTTATAGCCACTCCACATCCTAATTTCTTATAATGTTGAGTTTGGTATATTTAAATAATGTGGTATATTCATATACATTTTTTTTTGCTCTGTCTACATGCTGATTTTTAAAAAAAATTTTTTTTTCATTGTAGATGGTCACTTTTTTTGATGTGGTTCTGAAGATCAAACCCAGTGCCTCACACATGCCAGGCAAGTGCTCTACTACAGTTGCAGCTCAACATGCTATTTTTCAAAGACAGAAATCAGTGAAAATATTGATATTATTATAGCTCATATTAGTTATCTATTGCTTAAGAAAGATTATCACAAACCTAGTGTTTAAAATAACACATGGTTTCATAGTTTCTCCATGTCAGGAATCTGGGCAAAGTTAGCTGGATCTTTCACTTTAAAATCTCTCACATGGCTGCTGTCAAGGTCTGTGCTAGGATTATGCTAAACACTTGAGACTGGGGATGAATCTGCTTCTAAGCTTACACTGCTGTTGGCAGAGTTTAATTGGTCTAAGGGTCCTCCTAGGAGTTGACCAAAGGCTGCTGTAGGCTTCTCAGAGCATCTCAGTCACAGCAGCCAACTCCACCAAAGCCATGAAGGAAGACAGCTCACAAGACAGATGTTACAATTTCAAATGATGTAACCATGGAAATGGCATCCTGTTACTTTTGCCATTTTTTACTCATTAGATTAAAGTCACAGTTCTCCACTCAAGAGGAGAATATTCCATAAGACCATGAACACCAGAAGGCAAAGGTGATCATGAGCCATTTTCCAGTTTTTCCATTATAAGATTATAATTGTTATTTTGTAGTATCTACTAATATATTTTGATTATATTTCCCTTTTTATAATCTGTATCCAAGATTCTAATTCTTTTATCTTTTTTGTACTATCCTTGTTATAAGCTCATCCCACCACTACCCACATTGATATTCAATCAGACACTATTTTGAATTTTGTTTTCTGAAGATCTTCTTCAAGGGGATCAATACTTGCTCCCATTTTAGTGAGTCAACATGTAGAACTGATACAGGATATTGGAACTTTTATTCACTATCTTCTCCTGTTGGTTGCATGTTTAAATTCTGTCATAGTACCACAGTACATATTTTCAGTAAGTATTTATTTGGTAGTGATTATATGGCAGTTAAGGTCTTCTGGGTACTTAATAGTGGGAAAATGGGAAAAAAATACCCTGTATTTGCAGAGCTTATATTCTGGTGAAAGAAGACAGACTAACTATACAAAATAAATAAGAAGACTATATAGTTTGTCTGATTTTCATAGATTTTTGGGAGGAAAATAAAGACATAGAAGAAGGTAAGGATAGAGATTGCTTGTGCATAAGCAAGTGTTATACAAGTGAGGAATTAAATTTTAAAGGAGTAGACAGGAAGATCTCACTGACAGGAGGATATGTGAGCAAAGACCTGAAAGAGGTGCAAGAGTTAACCCTGTGTGCATATAGAAAAGGTTCCTTACATTGAAGTAACAGTACTTTGTACCATGTCACACTGCCATCCCCATCAAAATTGATTGAATCAGGCCTGAACCAGAATGTCCAATGAGTTGCCATGGCAGGAGAACTGTAGCACAAAGATGTTTTACTGTGGGATAGGGTTGATCGTATTATCAGATCTTCTACAGGGAGTCTAATGGTGAAGCACATAATAAGGACAATAGATAGTAGATTAGCTGCCAGAAACCCAGCAGAGGCCACAAGGCCACTACCAATGATAAAGTAGAGGCCAAGAAGTGCAGAGACACAGAGTTCAATTTATGCAGAACAGAAGGGAAGCAGAAACAGTAAAAATCTGAAAGCAGAACAGCTGATCTCCCAAGCTGCGGATAATAGAGGACCTGAAGCAGAATGTATGATTTCCATATCTCCCCAACTCCTGATGTATCTATTTCCTCAATTTTTTGTGGTTTTTACCATAAATCCATGTTTCCTGAAGTAGCAGAAGGGGGTATCTGTTTTAAAAACTAATAAACAAACAGAAAGCATTAACAAAACAATTTTCTGCTCTTCTTAATAAGCTTGATGTTATTACTTTGTTGTTACTGTTTTATTTAATCCAACTTAGAAAAAAAAGATAGATTTGTAATATGTACAGTTTTAGCAGTTTCTGAAGTCAAGCTAACCTATGATTCTTATAATAAATACCTACTAGTTTATACATATTGGAAATATTGAATAGTTTGTTGTTGTTCCTTGCTCACGTAAAGGATTTCTAGGGTTCCTGTGCCAAAGTAAATATAAGCACCTTTCAGACTGATTTCTCCAGTTCTTCTCTATTCCTGTGCTAGTAATGCAATTGAGCTATTAGTTATACTTTCTCTCTCTGTTTCTATTGGATTATTAGCAAACATGTTTCCCAATTTTACATAATTACTGCATTGCCTCTCAATCCATTAGAGCAACCAACAGTGGCAGATAATTATGCACCTTCACCTTGGGCAACTTTCACCATAACATCCCCCTGCCTCCATTAAAACCTCAAAGGGTGCCGATTGTGAGTTTTGTACTCTAGGGGACTAATGTGTTTATAATATCTTGTTATATGAATTAGAGCAGTGAGTGCATGCCTGTTGCACTTTAAGTAGTTTGTTACTTAAAGACAAGAGCAATTACCAATAGCAGGCTCTAAAGAGATGCTTTAAAGCCATTCATCGAAATTGGTCCCTGTTCTGGTAGA
This sequence comes from Ictidomys tridecemlineatus, assembly GCF_052094955.1. NCBI lineage: Eukaryota > Metazoa > Chordata > Mammalia > Rodentia > Sciuridae > Ictidomys > Ictidomys tridecemlineatus. Next base: position 161,193,226 of record NC_135479.1, read on the forward strand.
ATAAGTAAAATAAAGCATTTATTTTCCTGTTTTATTTTTTTCTGTCAAATTTCTGCTTTTCATGTTACAACAGTTGGGAAATAAGTGCTCCTAATAAAATATGCTTAAGTATAGTAATTTAGCAGAAGCATATACATTAGCCACCAGAATAGACTTTTAGCAATCCTTATTTTTCCTCCTGAAAAGATCTGTGTAAAATTATGAAAACAGAAAGTAATATATACCACAATTATTTTGCTAAGCTCAGCTTCTGAAGTGCAAAAAAAGGCTGTGAAGTTTTAAAAATTGATGCTTAAGCAATTCTGTATTTGTTAAAAGTATGCTCAGATATGTTTTCTTTTTTTCTTAAAAATATGGGTTATTATAAAGCAGCTTTTGGGCTTGTATGTAATTTCTTTGACCTATTAATATGGCATTGTTAAACTTTTGCTGCTGCTGCCTTGGTCTAAATAGCACAAAGATAAAATGACTTTATTAACCCAATGTCTTGAATTCTCCCAAACATTTCCTAAAATCAGCATGTCCACATTTGTTGAATTTCAGTCATTTTAGGTAAGCCCTTGACATCATATCACCTCCCCTGGAAATCATAATAGTTCCCCAAGAGAACATAATAGTTCCTCAAGAGAAAAGCCAAGATACTAAGATATCCAAACCCTATTTTCATGTAGATATATTTAATGAAACTAAACCAGGAAAAACAGAGTGGAATATAAATTGGTTTAAATGAAAGCTGAGTACTTCAGATTTGTAGAGAGACTAATGTACAAATTTGTGGGCCAGTTTATCAATTGATTAGGTCCCATTGATAATGCATCAAAGGTTGCTGGTTCAATATTGGCATTAGTCACTAAGATTTGCACAATGGGGAAAAAGCCAGACACTTCTCCAACTTTAACTAACCACTTTGCAAGCATGAAGAGATAAGGCAAAAATTTCAATGACCCCCCTCCCCCAACTATCAATCAATCCCAACTACTGGGCAATGGCTCCCAGTTCATGTCCTATTTAGAGTGGCCAGTAGCCATCTTTTCCTATGGAATTATGTAGTTAATATTGTCTGAATAGCCAAGGTTTGCTGACTACATGTACATCCCAGGAACTTTAATTCTTAAAGAAATTTCTGATTCTATTGATGCACAAGAAGCAGTCATTTTGCAATTACTTAGCTACCTAATGTGGTAGAAAAAAGTTAGCATGAAGTACAGAATTAAAAATAGGAGTTGGTAATAGAAGAAAGCTGAAAAACATTTCTACAGTTTTGCATACTTTTCCTTTTACTTGCTTGAGAAATTGAGTTGCAAGCATGCAGAACAGAAGGAACAGTGTGAACAAAGCCACAGATGAAAGACTTTAATAATGAAGGATTACATAATATAATATTGAAAAGGGTAAAATCTTCCATCTGTGTTTTATCTCCCTATCTATCGTAAGTACTCCATGTTGTTTTCAAATATCTCCCAACTCCCATTATCACCAGGGATACCTTCAATATATATTGCCTCAAAATCTCTTATATCTACATTTGTTGTAACAGAATGAATTATAGATTCAGTTTTCTAATTAATGGTTTGCCAACTCTTGCTAACACTGCTAGATATTTAGGTCTTTTTTTTTTTAGATTTAAGGTAAATCATAGAAAGATCACTCAACTAATGAATTTAAGGATATGAACAGAAAACTTCTAAGTGTCTTTAAGAAGAAAACATCCAAATGGGCAAAATCCTAACTGTACCTAAAGGGAATGATATTTAATTTTCTATTGAGATCAGAATAGAGACCAGACAAAAAAAAAGAGTAAGTAATGAGATCTTTTCAATCATTCAAAAGGAGTTTGCTTGATAGTAATATAAGAATTTTAATTTTGTTAAGTTCAGAAAATGACTAGTTGAAAGGAAGGAGATAATAAGATCTACCTTTTATAATGTTGATACTTAGAAATCCACATATCTGTGATCTTTACTACCATATCCCTAATCTAAAAAATTTCCTGAGATTTTAAGAGATGGTCAGCATTATTCTCAATTTATCAGTAACTCATTAGCAACACAAATTATGTGAGGTCAGTGCCAGTAGTTGTGAGACGAAAATGGAAACCAACAAAGTATGTTCAAATTCTACCATGAACTTTCTTGTATTTGCTTCTTTCTCACTACCTCTTAACCAGCACCACAAATATTAGAATTGTCATTTTTTAAGAATGACCACCTGAATAATCGTTCTCATTCCTTCACTAATTGTTAGTCTGAATGCTTATTTCCCCATAATCCATATGTTGAAACCAAATCACCAATGTGATGGCATCAGGAGGCAGGGCTTTGAATGGTGATTAGATCATAAGGGTGGTGTTCAGTGAATGGAATTAATGCCATTGTGAAAGAGACCCCATCTACCCCTTCAATCGTGTGAGCATTCAGACAAAAGGTACCATTTATGAATGAGAAAGAGGATCCTCACTAGATATTAAATCTTTTGGCAACTTCTTTTGTTCTTTCCTTTTGGACTTCCCAACTTCTAGAATAGTGAGAAATTAATGTTTTTGTGTTTATAAGCCACCCAGTTTGTGGTGTTTTGATATAGCAGTCCAAATAGAGTAAGATAACAATTTCAGTATTTGTTATGCAATTAAATAGTGGAACTAAAATAAATTTTACTTAATGGTTCTTCTTTTTATAGAAGACTTTATACATGCCACCTTGAAAAAGCGAAAGTCTTATTGAAGCAGAGACTGTGAAATTGGCCAATGTATTCAATGTAACATACTCAATGGAAAAATAAATTAATACTTAGAATATTCTTGAGCAAATTACGGCTATAGTTTTCTATTATGATGACTCAATTTTTTATATTTTATTTTTCAATTTATCTATTTTAAATGCTATAATATAAAATGATTATGATTGATTATATTGGGTTTTTTAATTTATCTATTTTAAAAATATTATAATTAGTATAAAATGATTTTAGTAGATAAAAGATGAGTCATTACATCTTGCAAATTGACTTACAAGTTTATGTTTGCATTTTTATATACACACATATACAAACATATTTTGTATACATTATCTTATTTGATTACAGTAACCCTAGGATTTAAGCCCATACATTAGATTTATCTTTTTTTTTAGATTAGAAAAAAGTTGACAATTGTGTCCAAGGGTACCCAATTGGTCAATGATGAATCCAGCATTCACATTAGCTTTTAGTTGGCAATAAGATCCAAATTCTCTTCATTATATTATATTTGTAAAAATGAAAAATATGTATTTATGTCTGATACTCTTAATAAGACTGTGGCTGAAAAGAATTTTCTTAAAATTTTAGTTTTAGTGGGAAGACAAAAAGTCTTGATTTCTCAGAATAATAAAACAGTATATGAAAAATAAAGCTGGGAAATGAAAGTATAGACAATCAAGAGACCAGAATTTTCAATAAATGATAGAATTAAGGTGCTTTGTGGTTATTGCCCGAGTATTTTGCTGTAATGCTGAGGGCCATTACCAAGTAGGAATGACGCATCGAAATTTCCTTGCCAAGCATACCCCATGCTGCTTAGAGGACATTCGATGGGACATTGCATGCATGCTTTAATAAGGTGACCTTGCTCAAGGACCAAGGCGGATCCGGGTTTAGAGCTGATCAGGTTTGAGGAAGTAACCGGCTCCTTGAGATTAAGGCGTTGCCAGTTTAAGATAATGGGTTTTAGGGAAGCTGGAGATTGAAGATTATTGCTGGGATTAGGGTGTTCCTGCTGCTTGTTCCCCTTGAGTTCTCGTGAGATTGAAATGGGATTTGGAGATAGCCTCGTGGAGTAGGTGAATTGTGCGGGAGACGGCAGAACGTGATTGCCCCTGGACCTGTGTGGAGGCGGTGTGAGAGCGGGAATAAAGAATTGCTGTTTGAATCTACAAAGTGTGGGTGCCTCCTGAATCTTGTGCCAAGCCCAGGCATTGCCACTGTAATCCTGCAGCGATTGCTCCTTGTACTTAGCCTTCAAGTTAATGGCAATAAAGAAGTTTTTATTTGTTTGTTTGATTTGTTTGTTTGTTTTGTTTTGTTTTTGTAAGTGTTATCTTTGAATCTGCTACTTACTTTTAAGTACATGCAGAAGAGGAAAAAAAATTAGGTCTTAGATCTAATAGCTAAGGTCAATGAAGTAAACTGGCCAAAAGATAGATTAATGGGAGAAAAAGCATACAAATTTTATTTTTCATTTTATATGCTAAAAATTCTACAGAAAAGAAACGAAAGTCCAAGAAAGCAGTTAGAGGTAGAGTGTTACACATCATTTTAACAAATAGTGACACATTGTAGAGAGGTAATTGGACAAAGGAAAAAAAAATATTTCAGGCTTCCAGCGATGGTAAATCCTGGGAAGGTAACATATAGGGAAACTGATGTTAGACAACTTCCTCAGGAAGGTTCCTTATTCAGGGTAAAACTCAGTGCTGTCTCCATCTCCTGTGAGAAACTTTGTTCTCCTGATTCTGGAGTCAAGAAGGGGGAGCATACACTGTCACAGAGTTCAGGTTCTTCTTTTACGAAGATGAGAGAGACTCTTGCCTTCAATTTAAAATAATCTTTGGGTCATAATTGTGTGTTTTGGAGTATTCCAGCATACTTCATATGCAAACTTTCATGTGAAAATTAAAAATCAGTGATAAATACATTCAGTCCCTCAATATTAACTCAAATGCCATGGTTTTCTCAGCCTAATTCTACAACACATCCATTTTCAGGAACATTTTATGTTGTTTAATTTAGAAATCTTTTATTCCTGAATTGAATGAAAAGATTTGGTTGTTATATTAGATATATATTCTAAAAGTAAAAAAGCTCTAATAGAAGCTAGATTCACAAATAGTGCTACAACCTGTGATCTAGTGAATTTAATCCTTGAATTTGTTACATGAATCATTTATTGAAGTAACCTCATTATATAATCTTTCTATGTTGTCTTTGTTCTCTTCTTTACAATTTTTTGTTTTTATTTCTAAGTTACTCTTTTCAGATTCAGAAGCTCAAGAACCTCAGTACACTAACTTCATTCCCTATTTATCATTCTTTTCTAGGCTGTTTTTGTACAGTCTGGAAACTGAGAATGTGTTATGGGACCTCACCTCAGATTTTTCAACGTATCTCAAGTTTAGAGAATGTTATAGTTTGGATCTAGACTATCCCCCAAAAGCTCATGCATTGAAAGCATAGTCTCCAATGCAGCCACATTCAGAGGTGAGGCTTTGGAAAGTGATTAGATTGCAAGTATGCTAACTTCATCAATGGATTCCTCCTTTCTGAATGAGTACTAGGCAGGAGCCCAGCTGGAGGAAGTATGTTACTAGGGGTGTGTCCTGGAAGGGTGTGTGTGGTGCCTGGCCCCCTTCTTCCTGGCTGCTGTGACGTGAGCAGCTTTCCTCCACCACACTCTTCCACCATGTTCTGCCTTGCCTCAGGTTCAGGGCAACGGAGCCAGTCAACCATGACTGATCCGATGTTCTCTGAAACTGTGAAATAAAATCAATCTTTCATTTCCAAGTTGTTTGTGTCAGGTATTTTGGCCAAAGTGATAAAAAGCTGACGCGGACAGAGAAGAAAGGGAATCATTTCACAACTTATTCTCTTTCCATGAACGATTACATTTTGAAATTAACAAAGAATGTTGCTCAGCGAACACTATACACATAAATGATTAGATAAAATGAAGAATTTGAATCTTAATATTAAACTTATGCAAAACACATGTTTTTAATGAACACACATATTTCAAAATGAACGTTTACATCATCATCAGTTTCCTCAACTCAGAGATTTCTCAGTGAAGTGAAGAGAACTAGAATTATAAGTGAAAAGAACAAGAACTTCATCAAAGAGCCCATTAGAGACAGGCTTTAGTCTCTTGCCTCCTATTTGGAAAAAGCAAATCTCTTTTCCTACGTGCTTGGAGTGGATAATTCCTATGTTTCCTTCACATTGTGATAAACTGTGACAAGGATGGTGTCCCACTGGCATATAGCCTTCGTGCTTCTCAATGCACTGATTTAATTATTTTGAAATTAATAACCAAGCTATACAATTGCATGGTTTAGTGATTTGCTCCTGGAGATCTTTTCATTCTCTTCATTTGAGTAGTCTCCTTTGAAAGGTGTCTCTCAGTTAACCCTTTGACAGAAAAGAGATAAGGGAGGAATTCAGAGGGGGAGTCCTAGAGGGGTAAGATATTCTAACAGAGGCAGGTGAGCCAGTGAAATGAAATTTACCTTGGTTATTATGTTGCCAAAGGCAGGACTCACTTGCCATAGTGGAATTTAGTGGAACGTCTTTACCAAGAATTCATTTACTTCATGCCCTTTAGGAAAGAAAACTCTACCTTAATGAGACAGAAATCTTGGAGTGGAGCAAAAAAAGTGATTCAAAATCTCATCCAAGCAAACTGCATGCTCTCTTTCCCCAGGTCCCATCTTCAATGAATGTCTTGATTACCACAAATGGCTTTTTAAAAACTTCCTTTTTCCTTCTTTTTTAGGAAACCAAGCTATCAATTTTATATATTTGATGATATTCTACTTTCTAGCTGCCTCCAAAATAAATCAAAGAATGTTATTCTGTTCTGTGTGTGTTGTGTAAACCTTTGCATTATATTTTTTAAAAAGTTTATTTCCCCCATTGCATTTGTCTACTGGCCCAAGGATACCGACTGATAAATGATGGCATAAGAAATAGAACCCAGGACTTTCTGTTTCTGAAACAAGTATACTGCTTTGTTTATAATGCAATCATTCTCTTGACTTCAATAACTCATGAAACACAAATCATTATCTTAGTTCTTATTGAGGTATTTTTATGAGGGGAGCGAGGCAAGAAGATGGGATAGAGGGAGACTAGGCCCAGTGAGAAGGATCCTTTTAGTAGTCTAACAAAATGACTTGCCATTGAGGCTCCTGTACCACAGAAGTGCATGGATATATTTTTATATATACACAGCTGTGAGCTTATATATTATAATGCACTTGGTAAATTATAAAGTAATAAAAAAAAATCCTCTTTTAAAATTCGTTAGATGGCCACACAGACCAAGGCTTTTGTAACCATTTTTTTTTTCCTAGAGCTTTGGGTTAATGAAACCCAGCAGTGACAGTGATCTTGCTGATTTTTTACTCCTCTCTGCCAAGCATAGTTTTTACTTGATATCTCATCCAAGGCAGCATTTGCCAACACAACTGAACAAGTCTAGTGGAGAGAACTTTAATGTAGTTGGAAAGTATCCAGCCTGGAACAGGAGTCCGTGGCAGCTCTGAGGCCAGCCATATTTTCTTTCCCTGTTTGCTTTGATTTCTCCCTGGCATTATTGAGTCTTTGCCTCCTTGAGTCCTCAGCCCATCAGGAACTTTCAGACATGATAAGTGGTTCCTCTGGTTAGATAGCATGCCTTGGTACTAATTCTCAGCCCTTCTTGAATTCAAGTGTGTCCTACAGCAAGATTTTTTACTTGCCTGCCTCTTTCCTCATGTGAAACTTGGTTCTAATTTCTAGTCAGTTCACAAGTTGACTGATGATTGGTGAGGTTAATTATCCTTGCCTGCAAGAAACTTTACAAATGCTAAGTTGTACCAAATTGTTGAGTGACATAAAACTGCTAAGAGTTAAAAAAAGAAAAGCATATAAATCTGCCTCAGGTGTTTATTGTCTATTTTTAGAGCCTGAATCAACTCATGAGATTAGAAGTTGGATAAATCAAATAATAAGAACAACAATAACAACTCAATCCGTTGAATTTTCTAGTCACTAAAATAAAGCACATTATATGAATTAACTTAACTACTTTATACCAATCTCTGAAACAAGCATTGCTATTATCTTCAATTAACAAATGAGGTAACTGACTGGCCCAAGGATACTGACTGATAAATGATGGCATAAGAAATAGAACCCAGGACTTCTTGTTTCTGAAACAAGTATACTGCTTTGTTTATAATGCAATCATTCTCTTGACCTCAATAATAACAGTTTCATACCAAGATCATTTAGAAGTTCTGAGCAAGCTCTGAAAAAATGCCTCTGTGGCCTGCTGATTGATAGCTCTGCATCTTTTCACACAGTTATCACCTTTAAAAAAGGGTTAATAGCTATCCCTACTCATAAGGGTGCGTACAGCGCGTGGACTAGTGCTCACAACTGAGTGAGCATTTAAAAATATTTGATATACTGTTAGCACTTAATGACAATATTATTTCTAATCACGACATTACCACTTTCAGTTGGAAAGCATGTGCGAGAATAAACACTAATTCACAGGTCCTGTTTGACCTATTGATTCCCACTTGCTGATATAATCAAAATAAACCAGTAATAAGGCAGCACAGCCGCTTACACAGATAGTGGTCTGGCTCATTTGTAAGATTTAAACATCAGTTGCTATTTCCATCCTAAGCCATTTTGAATGAGCTAATAGTTTATTTGTGTGTGTGTGTGTGTATGTGTGTGTGTGTGTGTTTAGGAGAAATTATAAAGTACAGTGAAGTAATGTTTCCATTATGCACATTAAGGGTTTGGATATTGCATGGTCAGTGGATAAAAAGAATCTGGAGTTATTGCAAACCATCTTTGTGATTATAGCTATCTGCCTTCTGTATAGGCAGATTAAGAATTACCAAACCTCTAATTAACCAAAGAATAGACAAAAGAATCCATGTGTGTTCACAGTTTGTTTCCAAATAGCCTATATAAAAGCCTATATAGAAGCTACTAGGCGTGAGGTAAACTTAGAATGTTGGAAATTTCCTGGGTTCTTGTGCTTAATTAATACCAACTCCTCTAAATTCATATGCCCTAGAACCTCTGGTGGATATTAACCTTGAATCTGAAATCCAGGTCTTTTCACTTAACGAGGTGTGTTATTTTGGACATGTCTCTAAGTTCACTGGAAATGTGCAAATGATAATATACGTCTCATTAGTAGTCGTGGCCTTTAAGAGAATCTAGTAATTAGCACAGCCACTGGCATAGTATGTTTTCCATAAGTTCTACCAATTGTGATTTTATGAGCATTCTTATTGCTTATTCCATTCAGAAATGAATGTGACTGTAATTTTTTCTTGTCTTTAGATTTTGCATGATATTATAAAGGTTAAAAAAGACAGTAAACCATTTTCCAAGAAAGTTAAACAATTAAGGATGACAAGAAATTATATTTTTTACCTATAAAATCTTATCTTCTCTTAAATTCCAGATTATAAGCCAAAACATTTTGTGCTAAGTGTTTTAATCATACAAAATCATCAAACTATCAAAGAATGTTTGTGAAGTGCCTGTGTGGGCATGGCCACATGCTGGGCTCTAAAATACAACTAATGATGATATAATGCATAAACAGCATTTCTCAAGGTTTCAAACAAGGTTTTAAATTAATTAATTTCAATATCAAATCTTTTTACAAAAATAAGGAACCTGTTCTTATAGAGGCATAGTTTTAATGGACTGGTTTCAGATCAAAGCTACAAGTTACATTTATTCTTGATACCCCAATCCCTTTGATTTTAGTATGTGGGAGCATCGGCTACTTCTTGTGCCTCATATGAGGAGGCCTATGAATGTAACCCTTCTTAAGGTTACTAATAAACTTCATTTTCTAAAAAACCTACTTCTTGGTTTTATGGAGAAAATTGCATTTCCTCTCTCTTTCATAGAAAATTAATTAATGCATGATAGGGACATCGAGGTATCTAAAGGTACTTCAATCTCAATATATACAAAATTAGACTCATATCTTCACTTTTCTCTCTGGTTAATTTTGAATAAAAGGTAAGCACAAAGAAAGAGAAATCAGGGTTATCCTAACAAATCCTAGGAAAAAAATTGTCTACATAAATTCTTTTATCTATTCTTTGATTAATTAGAGGTTTGGTAGTTCTTATCTGCCTATACAGAAAGCAGATAGCTTTCTTATCTTATATATGGTTTGAAATAACTCCAGAATCGTTCTATCCACTGACCATGCAAAATCCAAACCCTCAATGTGCATAAGGGAGCCATTACTTCACTCTACTTTAATTTTTCCCCTACCCTTCCATATCTAATTCATCACCAAGGCCTGTTCTGAACACACTCTGCAATCTGCTACTTTCATCCTCACCACCACCGTATCAATAGTTCCAGGTCCCCAAACTGAACTAATATTATGCCTTTTAATGTTTCAGCACTTGCACCCAGACTTAGCTCCTCCCAGGCATGTGCCTCACTATGTGTAGAGATCTTTACAATCAACCCAAATCTGATTTTATCACTCTTCTCTGGTTGCCTGCCCTCCCACAGTATGGACCCCCTATAATCTCTGACTCAGTCCTTCACCATCCCTTTCTTGGCCAGCCTTGCTTACTTCCCCTTGCCTAGTGTGCTCCCAGGCTCAAAGCTCCCTCAGCACCAACCAGGATAGTCAAAGAAGAGAACCCTCCTTCCTCCCCTCTAGACCTAATTCATTAATTCAGTGTACAAAGTCCACATCACTTCCCTTTCCCAATTTCCCTTTGGGGCCTTGTACAAATCTAGCTTTCTCAAGCATTCAATAAATAAATACATATTAATTGCATAAATTAACAAATTAAAGTGTTCAATTTCCATAGATTTATGAAACATTAAAATAATAAATAAAATAATAAATCCCACAAGGGCATACATACCTAAAGCTTGTGTATTGCAAGAAATGCTAATGAGAAATTTTCATACTGACAGGCAACTAGTACTACATGGATTACAGTAATCTATCACTTCTTGTCTACTTCCTAGTAGACAAGAATTCTGGTTCCTGTGAAGAAATACACACACTCTCTCTCTCTCTCTCTCTCTCTCACACACACACACACACACACACACATAATTATGAAACATGGCATAATGTTATATGGATTACAATCCCAAAGGGTCTGGGAGTAACATAACATCTAGATTCCAGGACTAGTCCAACTAATTTCCAAGTATAACTCTTAAGCAACATGCGTAACATTTTACCCTAAATATGTATGAAAATCTTTCAGGTTCAAATGTCTCATAGAATTTCAAAAATAAAGGTCAATGGCATACTTCCCTAATCGAACTCTCTTTTATGGATGCCAAACTACTTTTGGAACACAAACATTGAAACTATTGTTAGAAGCTGAGATTTCTTTTTTTTTTTTAATTTCAATTTTCTGGAGTTTTGGAGTGCTGACCATTTTTGTTGATCAACCTTCAGTACTCGATACATGCCTAAATACATAGAGGGACAATTAGTTGCATTTCTTCATGCTTCAGATGTATCATAAGTAAAAAGCAAATGATATGCCTATTTGATCTTTAACAGGAGAAATAGATTAGAAACTGTATACAAAATACTTACCATGGTGTGAAGTATGCACTAATTCTTATCCTCTTGTTTTTCCTTTTTCATTTTTCTCATCGTTTAAACTAATTCTTATCCTCTTGTTTTTCCTTTTTCATTTTTCTCATCGTTTAAACCATTGACGATCTTTCAAAAACATGGAAATCTACATGACATTTTGTACATATTCAGTTTCAAACCACATTTGTTTTCATCTCTCCAGGAGATGGTTACAAAAGATCTCTCAATGGAGAACTGAAATGACTCTTTCATTCTGTTGAGTACATTTATTTATAGAAAGGTGCCAATCAAGAGTGAACATGAAAACTGAAGACACAAAGACCTTTAAAAAAAAAACAGGAAGAAGCATATGTAACTCATGTCATTTCCAGATTGAGGTTCTCTGACATGTGGTTTGCCTGAAGGAAATAATAAGTAATACCAAATACTTTAACCTAACCTCTTCTTCATACATCTAAAGGCTTCTCTCAGGGACACCTTAGTGTGGAAATCTGAGTCACATACCCTACTTCTCTGGAAAAAGTGATTTTGAAACCAACAGCGAATTTCCTCCAGGCAGTTAGGGGAGGGGCTCTTTGACCATGTAAGGTACAATATAGAAAGAACAATCTTTTCGTTTTTTTTTCTTTTCAGTAGCACAGAATTTTTTAAAACACAGTTACAAATCACTTAAACCTTCTTGCTCAATAACTTCTTTTTTGAAAATTGGAATGAGAATTTGAGGCTTTAGATCTATAAGGAATGTGGATTTGGAAGGATGTTTCATCTCAGCCTTCCAAATCTCTTTTCTATGTTTAGTCCTAAATAAGATTTTAACAGTGAAGTATCCAGTAGATTCTTTTATAACACGAACAAACAAAGACAACAACAACAACAAAACACTTAGATAGCTTGAAAGTAGAAGTAGTACTTTGAAAACAAATCCAAAATAATGATTGAATAAAACCTCTCTTGGAATATAAATGAAATCACTGACAGTTGGCAGAGGCATCCAGCTAAATTTTAGCCTGAGGTGATGAGTAGTGTCTCTCAAAATGAAATTCTCTGGGTTAGGTCTTTTACAAATAAAGATACAACTCTATTTATAATGACTTAATTCCATGGAAATGATAACTGCACAGAGAGATGTTCTCATTATTGTCATGTATTTATACAATAGCACCCAGCAACATTGCTCAGGAGTTAACAATAAGGCATTCAACTCAGTTTGCCTGAGTGGAATCCTTTGCTTTCTTGTGTTCTAGCTATGGTATTAGAGTTAATATATAGTACCTTGTAGAGTACTTCATATTTCTCATTTGGAAAATGGAGACTTTATTGTAAAATAGTGGTATGTTTAAATGTGCAGTGTATACATGCACATTAGTTAGCTACAGTTTTCTCATAATGTATGAAAACATAAAGACATATTTACCACCAAGAAAACTAAGATACTGATTAATGCCTGCACCTGACAAATTAGAGAAGTGTCCATCAGCAAGGTGTCACCCCTTATGCAAGAATGGCAAGAGACTACTTGGATGATAACTTCCACATTTGCATATTGGCCAGATTTTGGCTCTCTCAATTACTTCTTCTAGGGTGGGCTGAAAGTACAGGATTGCTCAGAATGAATGTGAGACAGGAATCTTCCCAGGCCTCTGCATTATAGACACTTGAGAAGGTAGTGGCAGAAGTGCTGTTCAAAAGCATCACATTTATAGCAGTTTCCACACAGCTTCTACATCTGCTCATTGCTAATGAGGGACAACGCATGGGGCTTACCAGGTAAATCAATGAACAAATTATAATGGAAACAAAAGTAATATTTCCAATGCTTTCAGATTTATGAATGCCTAGCATTGCACACATAGGTTGTGTTTTGGATCTGCAATGTTCCCCAAAGGCTCATATGTTGAAGGCTTGGTTCCAGTTGCTGCAACATTCAGGGTGAGGATTTGGGGAAGTGATTGGATCATAAGGGCTCTGATCTCATTGATGGACTAATCCATTGTAGCTCATGGCATTATTTGGAATCAGTGGAAACTGCAGGAATTCTCTTTGGAGGAAGCAGGGTGTGACATGAAAGGATATTTTAGACATATCTCCCATCCTTCCACCCATCCACCCATGCCAGCTCCCTTCTTCTCTCTGCTTTCTGAGCTGCTTTTCTCTGCTATGTGCTTCTACCTTGATGTTCTGCCTCACCTCAGGCCCAAACCAATGGAGCTGGCTGACTAAGTTAAAATAAATCTTTCCTTCCCTAAGTGGTTTTTCTTAAGAATTTTGTCACAGCAAAGAAAAGCTAACAAAAATGGTAAGCATATTATTATTAAAGATAGTTCATTGAACTCTTGCCCATCATCATAAATGATCAGGGGATTTTCCCCTTGCTCATATACTTAAAAATGGCAGATATTGTGGAGAAAAGCCTTCTCCTAGGCTTCTTCGTTTAAAGACAATAGGTAGAATACAAATTAAGCTGCCAAAAAGGTGAGACTGAAAAACCTTTCATTTCTGAGGTTATATAGAAGAAATTCAGAGTCTTCCATTATCTGTAAATGAGTTCATTTTCAAGGCAAGAATAGCTGACAGAAAAGTAATCTTCCTCTTCATCATAAGAACAGAAAAATTCTCAGACAACATGATAGTGCCCGACAACCTTTCAAAAGCCTAAGAACTTTTGAAAAATTTATGTAAAATATAATTCTGGTATAAGCAGAATATGTTATTATATTTGATTTGATTTTTTGGTTCTGGGAATCAGACAGAGGGCCTTGCACATGCCAGCAACACTTTACCATTGAGCTACATCTGTGGCCCTAGAAGCATAATTTGAATTCAGATCCATTTGGAAAAAAAAATCTTACTCTTTTTGTCATCACTTTCTCCTTCTGAAGATGTTTGGTAGTCTTTCTGATGTGTTAGATAGCATGGTTGGTATCAAGTTGCCAGATTAAGCAAATAGAGGTAAAGGATGCCCAGTTAAATTTAAATAGCAAATAAACAATGAGTGATCATTTGTTATATGTATGTCCTTTACAATAACTAGAATATATTTATATGAAATAAATTATCTGTAGTTTGTTGTCATTAGTCTCAAATATGTAATTCAATGTACCATCCTTTGTCTGGTGCCTCCATGCTAAGTTCAAGTTCAGGTAAATAATAAGCAACAAATTTTAATTCAAACACTGCTTCATTTCACCTCTGGGTCTGTGCTAGTGGGTGCTGAGTTTAGAACACTTCAAAGATAGGCAAGAATACAAAAAAAAAGAAGGGGAAATAAATATACTATCTTCAATTTGAACATGAATCTCTTTTTTTCCCTTTCACTTTGTCTCTCTAATTCAACAACATGTTTTGCTCTATTTACTTCACAAGTTTGTTTAAATGGAAATAAGGAGCAAACACTCTTGTAAACTCACAAATATTATGTCAGTTTTATTGAATCAAAACTCATAGTGCAGACTCTAAATACAATCTGAAAAATTAACAAAATATTGAAACAATAATGTTCAGGAAAATGTGGGATGAATGGTCATTTGTCACATGGTTCCACTTCCATTATGAGCACTCAATAAATTGCATTCTTTCTTTTGGTTGTATGGTACTATTTTCCTTATACTAAAAGCACTTACTGAGAATTTTATAACTTCACATCCCAGTTTAGTGGTTTTTATCTTTCACCTGTCAGTATCAGAATCTCCAGGTTAGATTAAAATCTTCTCCAAAGAGAGATTTGCAAACTATGTAAGAACTCTTTATCTTTATAACTCTTTATTTAAGTCATTCATTCACCACATGACACTGCCCAAGGACCCTCAAACTAAGATCTTCTGAAAATTTTGTATAAGCAAAATTTGATTTTTTGTTTGTTTTTATTTGGGGGCAGGAGTTCCTGGGGTTCAGACCCAGGGCCGCATGCTTCAATTAATTACCACAAATTAGTTCAGATAATTGGCATAGAACACTGGAGTTAAAGGAAAGCCTACACCAGAGCCTCATGCAGTGTCCTCCCTCTTTGCACAATAAACTCAGTACCACACATGTTAAGGATTTTGCTTTTCTGTTTGTTTTTCCCTGAGGAGATGGTCTTTTACCCATAACTGTCCCTGTCTCACCTGACACCTCTCATAAAAGTGACCTACATTGGTGAGATATTGAGCCTGGGTTGACAAGATTTGCCAACATACTAACTGACATAATCTGGCTTTGTAAGAAATTTACATGTAATAATGTAACTTGAGTAGGATAGGTATCGAAGTAAGATATAAAATGAATACTGATTGATAAACTGTTGTGAAAATCGGGGTTTTCCTCAAATTCCATTGTTCCTAGTGCTGATGTAATAAATAAAACCACAAAAGAAGTTGAATTTTTTTCTTAAGAATGGATCGTGACTCATTAATAGGTCGAAAGCCATTTAGAATAGAAAATATGATGTACATGCCCATAAAATAGTTAAGTATCATTTTAGGCTCTTTAAGTTTTAAGAGCCAAAAACATTTGAAAGCCATTATACTAGAGTAACCTTGCACAAATGTGCCCTTATAAGTTTATTTAAAGACAAATTAAAGCTTTATATCTTAGCAAGGGCTTCTTTAGCAAAGTACCATAACCTAGGAGACTTATAAACAGCAGGAATTTATTTCTCCCAGATCTGGAACTAGAAGTCCAAGATCAGACTATCAGCAAAACCACATTCTACTGAGGGTTCTCTTCTTGCTTTTAAACTGCCAACTTCTCATATCACATGGAGGAAATACAACTAGTGAGCTCTCTGGAGTTTATTATTGTGAAGGCTCTACTCCTATCCACGAGGGCTGCACCTGCATGGCCTAAGTATCCTCAAAGGCCACACTTCCTTACCCCCTATGCTGGAGATTAGTTTTCAGAACATGAATTTTTAGGGGATACAAATACTTAGTCTATAGCACCTCACTTACTGGAAAATCAGAGCTATTGATGATTTTAATAAATGAAATTTCATTTTAGTTACCATTATTGTTTATCATTTTCATAAGATAAAGTTTTGGACAAGATCATGTGTATTTCCTCACCGTGCCTGTCTCAATTCAAAGACCTAGAGATTATTTCAAATAAGAAAATGATCCCTAATTTATGCACCTCAAAATTGCCAGATTCTGCCTAGTTAGTATTGTGCAATAAACTATCATCTAACCCAGACCTCTATGTAGTCCTTAAATTTAATCTCTTAAATTTAGTAAGAGGCATCTCTTTCTAAATCCCACCATACCCCTTGTATTTATTGAATATTTGAAGTAGTGTTCAGTGGCTTATGTCATTTGATTGCTACAAAAGATCTCTAAGGTAACAGATAATGAAAGAACTCGAACAGATCCTATGGAATGCCTACCATATGCTACCACATTTAAAATGTTATCAAGTATAATTCTCACAGTATGTTTGTGAAGAAAGATATAATTGTCTGCTTATCGGAAATTATTAAACCTTGTCCCAGAGTGGCAAACTAGGTTGGAGAGCTATTTGTCCTCACCTCTTTAGAGACAAACCAACTGAGCTTTGTTGGGCGAAGAATATTTGTAATAATTAGAAAGAACAGGAAGCAGGGCCTGACTTCTGGTTTGGTGCTCAGTCCTTCCATCTATTCCTACCCCTAAGCAAAGGCTTGTTCATGCTCTGCTTGCACTTCTTTGGGTAAATGTGATTAAGTGACGTGCAGAGTGACTACAAATATTTCCATTGAATTCAATGGCTTCCAAGAGTGCTTCTGCTACATGTTTGAAGTTGTGACACCTGGTTAAAAATGAGAGTGATATATATTGTTTTTCTCCTCCAATAATAGAAATAACAATAATAATAACACATTTGTTGTTTTTGTTGTTGAAAGGGGGTTTCATTTTGCCTGATGCAGGAGGTTGGATAATGGAGTTCTGGATATTTAAGCTGCTTCTGTAACAACAAGAAATTGATTCATCCCATCTTTATCCCTAAAGTGCTAAGTTTTGAGAGTATAAATTATTCCATTCTCAGTCGTATTCAACTTCTAATCAAGTCTGAAGTAGATAAGACTGTCAGATTATAAAATTTGGGTAAAGAATGCTACATAACTGCTGTGATGAGGAGACTAAAAAGCACTTCAAATAAATGATCTGCCTAAGAGATTCACATTTATGATTGATTATTGATCTCTGGAAGAGCTTTTTATAAGTGGAAAAGTTTCTACGTTAAACTTTATATTATAGAACATAGTCCAAGCACCTCTGCATGCAGCCTGAACCCTGCCACACTGCTTTTAAGAAGCTCTAGGAGGTAGACTCTGATGCCTTATGACTCTTTCTCATTTTCTGCAACCCTCCCTCCTTTTATCTGACTCATGGTGCACTTAACACTGTCAACAAGCTATTCTCAAAACTCTTTTTTCAGGTTTCTGGTACTTATAATTTTTAATTATTTTTACAACCTCCATTTGCCTTTTTGACAAATTCTCTTCATTAGAATCTTCTTCCTGTGACCATCTAACTCTGAGTGAATTGAAGCCCTAGTGCATGTCCCTTTGCTCATTTTATTTTCACACTCTCAGCAAATTAACTTCCTTCTATGACAGTTTTCTTCTAGTTCTCTGAATCACTTCTGGCGGCATTACCAAATTAATGCAGATCATCCCATTTTGTGTTTCACCCTAAAAATGTAGACTTTATTTTATATTTCATAATATTTCATCATATATGTGTGTGACAATTTTTGTTTGTAATTGGAAAAATTTCAAAACATTTCCCTATATCTTAGAATACGTTCCTCAAAGCCATCTCATTATATTCATATTCTGTGGCTTTGTGCACCCTCTAGCTTCTGGCCACATACCCTGGGAGCAGAAAGACAATCTGAGAAGCTTGCCTAAAACTACACTCTTCTCCAGCCCACACCTGCATGCTAAGTCCAGGAAAAACACTATCTAGTCAGGATTTTACTTAGCCATTCTGGCAAACACCTGAAAGTCAATGTGTTCAAAGATAAATACATAACATTTTTTCCAAATTGACTCCTCTGTCTCTAGAAATGGTCTCATTAATATTCTTGATGACAAAAAAAATTACCATCTCTGTCCTATTTCTAATTCCTCCTTGAATTTGTATGACTTGCTATGTTCTACTTCTCTTGCTTAGTTCCCTCATAGTTTACCATTCTCTGTAATAAACATAGGGATTATTAACCTTTTTGTAAATCATGGACTTTATTCAATAGTCAGAAGTCTAGGGCCCCAGCCAGAGGACCTATATGACACACTCATTTTTGATGGAGATTCAAACTCCTTGCCCTTTTAAAGTGCTTGTAGCTAGCTTCCTTCCCCCCAGCACTTCCTGCAAATAGCTACTAGATTTATCTTCTTATAAACACGATTTTATCAAGCCATTAGCCAACTCAAAATTTTTTTTATAGCACTCAACTACACAGAGAAAGAAGTGGAAGAGTGGGATGATGTTTTAACACACTACGAAGGGTTTATATGACTCAGCCACTTTATGTGTATTATTATATTTAAGCCTCATAATAAACCTATATTATTATCCCTTTTATAAGGAGGAAATAGGAATTCAGGTGTATTTAGGAGAGCTGGGATTCAAATTCAGTGTACCTTACTTCAAAGCTTAATTTTATGCCATTTTCTCTAAAATCTAAACAACTTCCTTAGCCTTGCATAAACTGTTTTTCCCTAAAACTTCTTCCAACTTTCTGTCCTCTGCCTCTCTTTGTGTACTCCTTTCTATGGCTGCAGTTATCTTGTAATTATCCCCCAAACTTGTCATGCACATGCTTCTTCAAATATTGACTTTCATCCTCACCCAGGAAAGAAACCTCCAAGGCCATTACTTTTCCAATCCAGCCCCTTGCTGTCTTCCATTGCCCATTTGAATTTGTGATTTCCTCTTTCATAACATCCCCTGTAACGTTCCAATTGGAACTTCTCATCATACATTGTTGTTATTTCTTTTTAATATCTTCCCTGTAATCATTTGTACTGTTATACTGCTTAGCACTTGTATGTATCCTCCCCTCCCAATAAACTATATGCAGTTGAGGGAGCAATGTAATTCAATTTACAAATGGCAGGGGTTCTCTGTGTTTGTTTACGTACACATAAGTGACCCATTTTCCTGGCATAAAACTCAGTTACAATTATGTAATCTTTAATTTTATTTAAGCTGAACCCTTTGTGATTTCTTTATAAAGAGAAATAACAAAGATTTTTGATTTTTCCTTTAAATTGTTATTGAAGGATTTACTTTACCCATAGTGAAAATATATATTATTAAACCCTAATGGGAAAACTTCATTTTAAAACCATGCACAGGGAAATTTCACTCAACTCTCTGGTTCTCAAACAGGCCATTAGTCTTAACTTCTGTCAATACTAATGTCCCTCAATCAGAGTAAGATATTGTTTTGACTTTCTTTAAAAACAATAGAAATAATCCCAATGGCTCTGGAAGCTGAGGTAAGAGGATCTTAGTTCAAAGCCAGCCTCAGCAACCTGGAGCACTAAGCAGCTCAGTGAGACCCTGTCTCTAAATAAAATACAAAATAGGGCCAGGGATGTGGCTCAGTGGTTGAGTACCCCTGGGTTCAGTCCTCAGTACCAAAACAAACAAACAAAACCACAATAGAAATAGAACCTGTCCAGTCTTAAAAATTATTAACTCATGTGTTTGGATATTTAATTATTTGATCTTAATTTCTCTAACCTGATCCCTTCGTGATTTCTTTATGAAGTAAAATAACAAAGACTTCTAATTTTTCCTTTACATTTCCTTTATGGAAGGTTATAACAGGTTTGGACATTGATATAGAATGTTATAAATGGTGCTAAACACATCTACAAATCCACATCTTCAAAATCCTAAATGCAATATTTCCATTAACTGACCTCTGTGTAGCTATAGAGAAGGAAATACTTATAGTTCCTTTTTTAGAGATGTATGAGAAAAAAAATTTCCCCAGAAAATACATAGTAAATCAAAGGAAAGGTCTAAAATGAAAAGATTGCTTCCTTTCTCCTAATTTAAATATCACAGAAATTTTTTGGCCCTGTATATAAAAGATTATTACAAAAAGAACTAAAAAATAAATGTTTGTTTATTTAATCTGTATTTGTGCCACCCTTTTCAGAGGGAGGAATAAATAGGCAGTTTGTCCATGTTTTTTCATAAATGTTTATTGAATAAATATTCTAGGCTTTATTCTCAGCCTTTCCTACTAATTCATCATGAATTCTTGAGGAAGACATTGATCTCTCTCTCAATATCACATTCACATTTAGAAATTGGTGATACCTACAGCCTTACCTCCTTTCAATCAATGTTGGTATATGTTTTCATTTCAGACATTCACCAGTCTATGCATTTTTAAAAATAGTTTTTGAATTGATGCATAACACATATACAGAAAATGTACCCTCTATTAATTGTTAGAGAAGGAACATACCATGAAATCATCAACCCATTCAAGGATTAGAACAATGTCAGCAATTCCAAAACTCTCCTTTGTACATCCCACCCAGGACCCATTCTCCTTTTGCTAACACAATCAACACTGAATTGCCCATTTAAAAAATTTTTATTTCTATATCTGTCTCTAGGTCATGCTAAAACTCTTCATTTTTTCAGTTATATCCTTAAATTTATTAATTTTACCTTTTTCAAAACTTTCAATTGATGATGTTTCTTTAATGTGCTTATTTCTTTCCTTTTGGTAATTTAAGTCCTGGTATGTTTTGTAATTTTTTTTTGTTTTGAGTGTCAAATGTAACATTAAATTGTAACATATTAAAAATTGCAATGATATTTTAAAATTTTGCAAGGCATGATTTTCCTCCAAATTCAACTTTCTATTGCTCCTAGCATTTAATATGAGATTGGATTTTGATTCTCGAGAGATTTTTTAATTCTGATTTACTAAAATATCCTTTTTTTTTTCTTTTGTGAAAAGAAAAAACATTCTTTTCTAAACAGTTGAATATGCTTCTTTATTTGGGTAATACAGTTGAATGGACTCACTTTTCCATTTGGTGATGAAAACCAGGAAACATAATTTTAAGTGTTATTTTCTACTGGAATTATCCGATCTCTCTTACCTCCCATCACTACTTGACTCTTTTTTTTTATTTACAGAGTTTATGTTTGGGCTATATTGTTACTTCTAATGTAAGTTCCATTATTTTTGCAAGTGAATGGGGTAAAAATATCAACAAAATATATATAAATATGTGGGGTATGAAAAGTGCTTTAGGAACATTTCAGAACTGTTCCACTAGATGATTTTAACTTTTGTTCTGCTGTTTGTTGTTCATTTGTTTGTTTTGGCTTAGTTGGTTCTACAGTTCCCTCCTACCCTTTCATCAAATACTTGCATCTACATTATAAGTAGAAGTGTCTCTTTTCTACTGACAGGGTTTGGGTGGATAGATTAGCTTCCTAGGGCAACCCTAACAATGTATCATAAACTGGGTTGCTTTAGACAGCAGAATTTTTTTCTGTCACAATTCAGGAGGCCAGAAGTTAAGGTTTCATCAAGGCTACTTTCTTCTTGGAGTCTCAGAGGGATAATCTGTCCCAGGCTTTTCTCCTAATCTCTGGAGAAAAGATGCCCCTGTGTGTCTTCACATTGTTTTCCTTTGTGTGTCTGTGTCTTCTCTGTGTTTCTTCCCTTCTCAAAAGAACACCAGTCATTTTGAATTAAGGGACCATCCTACTCTAACATGAACTCATCCAGCTAATTATAAGTTTCAAGAACCTACTTCTAAATGAAGTCACTGCTGTGGCTTGAATATGGTTCGACTGTGTCCCCCAAAGTTTCATGTTGGAAACATGGTCCTCAATGTGCAATGAGTTAGCTAGTTGCCATGGTCTGGATCTGGAAAGCCCACAAAAGCTCATGGATTGAAGGTTTGGTGGGACTTCTGGGAAGTGATTGAATCATAAGGTCTCTAAACTCATCAGTGGATTAATCCATTCTGGGAGATGTTTGAGACTGTAGGCAAGAGGGAAATGGTTGAAGATCACTAATGACATGCCCTTTGGGACTATATCTTCTCTTGGCCCTTTCCTCTTTCTCCCTCTCTACTTCCTACTGCCATTAGCTGAGCAGCTTTACTATATCACATCTTTCCACCATGATTGTCTCAAATCAATCCAAAGACAATGGAGCCAACCAACCACAAATTGAAATTATGAGCCAAAATAAATTTTCACTTCTCTCAGTTGTTCTCATCAGTTATTTGGGTCCAGTAACAAAAATATGACTAATAGTGGAGGAACATTTAAGAGGTAGGTCCTTTGGGAGATCATTGGGTCATGGAAATGCTGCCCTTGGCACAGATTAATGCAGTTCTTGTGGGACCCTGAGTTAGTTCTTCAGAAAGTGAACTGTAGTAAAAGAGCAAAAATAAACTCTTCTTATGCTGAGGCTTTCTATAATCCCATGAGATCTCTCTTACTCCTATCACTATTATGTTACCGGGGAGGCCCTCACCAGAGAAGATGACCCAGAACTTAGAGTAGAAGGGAAAAACAAATGGAAAAATATAGTAGAAGAGAGAAAGGACTGCAATTTTCAGAACTCTAAGCAGAAACTATAAACCCCCTTTTTTTATTTATCTATGGGAGTAGTTTGGATTTGTTTTTAGCTATTAAGAATTTATTTTAATACAGTGGGTTTTCAACAGAACCAAACATACTCTACTACATGGCAATTTTGAATGTTAGGGGAAAAGCAAGTGAAAAGATGAAGCTGTGCAGAAATTGAAAACTGCATTCAATATCTACAATTTTTAACACAGACGTTAGAAAAATTACAATTTGCATGATGTTAATCACTGGAACTGGTGGAGATGTTCAGAAGATGTGCCATGGGTTTGGGGTAAACAATATTGAAAAGCACCAGCTTAAGACTTCAGGATACAAACAACAGAGCTATAGATTTGGTGCAGGAAAACTCCATAACTTTACCCAGTGATTTACTCGAGTTGCACAACTGCACAATTACTAAAATACACATGAATTTAAGGGTTTTTTTAAAACAAGAATAAATGCATTTGCTTCCCAAAATTGCTATGCAGATTAAATATGTATGAGGGCTATATGAAAATGTTAAATTCTATATCAGAAGTAGCAACTAGAAGGCTGGATGCAAGCTTCAATTTTCAGAAATAGTTTTTTTCAACCTGTGAAGTATTTTGTTTCACTTTGTTTTGGAGATTTTCAAAAATAAATTTTTGCTAATTTTTCCCACTTTATTGTGGTATAATTGACAAATAAAGATTATATACATTCAAGGTGTATATTCAATGTGACACACACACACACATACACACACATTGTGAAATGATTACCATAATCTAGTTAATTAATAAATTCAACATCTCACACCTGTTTGTGTGAGAATTTTTAATTACATAATACAAATTTCAAATATATAATGCATTATAACTAGCTGTGGTCCTTATACTACATTAGTATTGCAGTTATAACTGAAGGTTTGTGCCCTTTGACCAACATCTCTATTTTCCCCACCCTCTAACCTGCTCAAAATATTAAAAATAGAACTATCACATGATCTAAGGATTTCACTTGTGGGTATACAGCCAGAGGAAATAAAACCACTCTCTCAATGTGATATTTGGACTTCCATTTTCATTGCATCTCATTTTCAGTACTAAGATGGGGTGTCAAGTGTTCATCAACAGATGAATAGATAAATAAAATAATATTATTCAGGCTTTTATAAAAGGAATTCAAGCATGGTGGTGCATGACTGTAATCCCATGACTCAGGAGACTGAGGTATGAAGATCTTGAACATGAGGCCAGACTCAGCAACCTAGTGAGACCCTGTTTTAAATAAAAAGGACCAGGGAAAGTAGTGCAATAGTAGAATATCTCTTTTTTTAATCCTAAGTAACAAAACAAAACAAAAAAGGCATCCTTTCATTGTTTCCATTTATTACAATAAGAGAAAACATGGAGGTTATTATATTAAGTGAGATAAGCTGGTCACCAAAAATTGCACTTATACATGGAAACTAAGAAAGCTGGAAATAGAAGTCTTTTTTTAAAATAATCGAATATTATGATCTAAATTTCCAGCTTTTCCTGAACAATCAGCAGGACACAGTGCTGGGTCATAATTGCTGCAGGCAGCAGTAGCCTGAGACTAAGGAGTGCCTGCCCATTTAGTTGGGCATGGGTTCTCCTGTTTCCCTCAGTCTCTGCTCAGCACTCTTCACTCTGGTACCTCTTTTCTCTAAGGTACTTTCCTGTGTGCTTTTCAAAGATCTAATGTTTCCATAACTGTAGAAGCACATTGAGATGAAGGAAAATGTGAACTTTTAAAGAAGGTAAGAATTGGGGCTGGAGATGTGGCTCCAGCGGTAGCGCGCTCGCCTGGCATGCGTGCGGCCCGGGTTCGATCCTCAGCACCCTCAGCACCACATACAAAGATGTTTGTCGGCCGAAAACTAAACAATAAATATTAAAAAAAATTCTCTCTCTCTCTCAAAAAAAAAAAAAAAAGAAGGTAAGAATCGCAAAGATTTCCTTTTGTATTTTTGACCTATTAGATTCAATAAATTGGGTAATAAATAAAAATATATAGAAATATGTTAAGAAAATAAATACAAAGAGAGGTAAAATCAGAAATTCCCTTTTATCTTTTCCCCAAATCTTTCTTACCTACATTTCCTCTTTTTAACTATTATTAAAATTTTTAATAAATATAACATCCTGCCACTATGCGTTCTAAGTATGTGTGTAGTTGCACATGCATGTATGCACATACTATTTTCACAAATATATCAAAATATACATATTATTATGTGATTTATTTTGGGACATAACAATAGATCCGATTCCATATAAATATATAGAAAGCTATACTACAATTTTGAAAGGATAATAGTAAAAGTTAAATTGCAGTAGTTATTTAACTTTCTGTTGATAATACATATTTAGGTTCTTCTTAATTTATCTTACTTTTCAAACATTAATGTTATGATCATCTTTGTACATTTTCTTGACACACATCTGTCAGTTTATAGGAAAAATTGATATGATTTGCATTATTGGGTCCAAACAAATGCACATTTCAGATTTTGATTGGTACAGATAAACAGAAGAAGTCAATCATTAATCCTAACAGAATGCTAAAGCTGTTTCTCTGATACTTAGATGATGTGTAGGTCTGGTCAGATCTTGGTGAGGGATCATGAAATATAATGTGACATTTTATTTAATAAGAAAAATTACCTTGGTTATGTTCTTCCTAAGTGCAAATTTAAACCACTTAGTGTCAAAAATAAAGAAGAATGGCATCTGCTGTTCCTTCTCCCCATCACACACGCACACCCACGAAAGGTGGTAAAACTGTCCTTGAAACTGGAGTAGACATCTTTGACTTATGAAGAAGACAACAATAGAGACAGAGCCAATCCTCCTCACAACCAATCAGAAGTCTGGAGAGAGCCAAGTGGAAGAGAAACAAAGCTCTGTGCCAAAAAACCTAAGAGGCAGAAAGTGCCATGAGACATGCTCCAGCTGCAGAGGAATTGTGAAAAGCCCCAAATGGTTAAAAGGAATAGTGTGCCAAAAAACAGTGGCAGGGTGCATTGCTATGGAGAATTTCTACAGCTCTTTGTTGTTAAGTGATTTAATCCTGCTCGTATCAATTTGCTCTTTACTGAATTTTGCTGTGTGACATAGGGAAGAGGCTATGGTAAATAGATAATGATTTCACCTAATCTGCTGATGCTGCACCAGCACATCTTGCCAGCAGCTTTCCCCAAGAAAACACTATTGAAGAGTCAATGAGCTGTAAAATGACTACTTTTTCCTTCCAAAATAATATTTCACTAATGTCTATGTTTGGAAATTTATACAATATTTCAGTGACACAGATTTATTACAAAATATAGCCTTTCTTCATGGAGAAGGCGCCTTCTATCATTAAAGAATAGTTTTATCCAAAAGGCAGATTAATGGATTTAGCTATTTTAAATCTGCATAATATGCAAAATGGCAAATAACATTTCCACCAATATTCTATATTCAGTAACAGAAGCACCAGTATCTTGTGATCTTAACTGAACATAATTTCTGAGTGGTGAAATCTACAATATTCATAACAATAGCTTTTATTTATGGAGTATCTGTAATTCTCAGAGCATTCTCACACGTCCTGACTCACACAATTTATGCTGCTAGGCAACCTTGTGAGTTTTGCAGAATAGGTGTTAAATTTGATTCACCCAGGCTGTCTGAAATCCTTTTGTAAAAGGTCAGAGTATAAATGAATTCCATAAGCAACTTTGAGATTAGAAAACTGAGAGGTTAAGTATGTTACCTGAGACCATGCTAGTAGTACCATCCAAGGCCCTCTCTTGTGCAGCACTCATGGGAAGAACTGCTTAAGCCCTACCTCCCTTCATGTTGTTTCTTCAGAGAGAATGCATCTTCTTTCTTATGAGGTGTTTCTCCCACCCGCCTTGTCAATAATGGCATTATGACTTCAGAGCCACTTTCTGCAATAAGAACATTTTCCTCATACTGAATTACTCACCATACTTACTGTCATTCAGCATTAGCTGTGCTGTTTTGGCTCTGTTGAAGCAATATCATTTGCAACTCGAGAAGGATCAAACACCCAGGAAAAAGGTACAATGGCATCAAAACAAAGACAGAGAGAATAAAATAATAATCCAAACATAGACAGAGATCACAAGTTAGTATCATAAGTAATAAGATATATAAGCAATTATATAATAATATATATGCAATAAGAAAAATTGATATCATGTACCCCCATATATGACACAATGTTAAAGACTCATAATTTCTTTGTTTTTGTGGCCCAAAATGCATAACCAACCAAGAATAAACTGGATAAATTCAAATTATGGGTCATTCTACTAAATTATTGGCTAGTATTCTCTCAAAGTGTGAAGGTCATAAAAGACAGTGCTGATTAGGGAAGTCTTACAGAAATATGGAGACAAGATACAACTCAATTCGATCCTATATTAGATCTTGAAATAGGAAAAAAATAGCAGCAGAAATACTGGTAAAATCCAAATGTAAAGTTTAGCTAATAGTATTGTACAAATGTTAATTCTTAGTTTTGATAATTGTACTATGATTATGCAAAATGTTAACCTTGAGGAAAGCTGAGTGAATGCTACACAGCAACCCCTAACTCTTTGTGTAACTTTTCTTTGAGTTGCAAATAATTAAGTTTCAAAACCAAAAAATAAAATTGGTGGTTCCAAGTAAAGTGTGGTGACACAGGAATATCATCAGCAATTTGAAGTATTTTCCTACCTTTTTACTCTGACATCCTTCTTTGTCCACATTCTGCCTCTAGGCTTATCTGCATATTGAGCAATCTCCACTGGCCTCAGATCCACATGTTCCCATCCTATTCTAAGTTCCCTGGCAGGTTGCCATCTGTGGATTGTGTTGACTGGGTTTCCTTGTCCTATGGCTTCAGCTAGGACAATGAGAGTGGAAGGTTAGAGTCTTCACATTTAGGTCAAGATTAGTAGAAGCCTAATTTCCTGCACAAAGCTCCAGGTGACAGTTCTTATAGAGGACCTCTCTCCTAAATCTGTAGATACAGCCCTTCATAGGTTCCTGTAATCATCCTCCCCTTGCATATTCAAGATGCTCCCCATTCTTGGAGCTCCCTTTCATCCTGGCCACACTTCACTAAATGCTCCCAATTACTGAATTTGCACATGCCATCTCATTCTTGCCTGAACATAGGCTGATATACAACAATATATCAGCCCATATAGTAACAAAATGGTCCATGTAGTAAGAAGCATGGTGTCTTTTATTATGCAATTAAAGAGGCAAGAACGCAGTGCCTATTGACTTTCAGTTCTAGCTGTGTCACTTACTGGCTTCCTACTATTGTGTGTCTGGTCCACAGTAAGTACTCAGTATTTTCCATCTCATTCATGGAAAGTTAGTACTGTGGTTCAGAACAAATGTTCTAGAATCAGCCTTTACTCACTTTTTCCTACTATCAGCTGTGCCTCCAAATATATTTAAAACACGTGATCACATCTCACCTTCTATACCTTCCCAGTCCTGATTCACCATCTCTTCTTTAGATAATTACACTTCTATCCCTGATTAATTCTCCACTCTCCCCTTACACACACACACACACACACACACACACACACACACACACACACAATCTTCAGAGTGGGCATAGGAATCTTTTAAAGTGTAATGAGACCATGAGACTTCTCTGCTCAGAATTCTCTTTTTTCAGTCAGGGAAGTCTACTCAGTGTCCTTCAATGACCATGAGGCCCTACAACTGTGCTTCGTCTATTCTTTACTTCTCTTACCATGTCTGCTACTTTTTTTTTCTCTATTTACTGTTAGGCCCCATTGGGCTACTTGTTGTTGCTCAAATATGCCAACTGTGTCCTGACTTCAGGGTCTTTTCCCTGCCTATTTCCTCTGTCTAGAAGCTTCTACAAGTTACCTTCCTGGTCTGCCTATTACTTCCTTCAGATATTTGCTCAAATATTAACTTCATTGATCAACCTAAATAAAACAAAACAAAGCAAAATAAAATAAAACTTTCTCCCCATTTTACCATCACTACTACTTATTTTGATGTGGTTGTTTTCTTCTTTTTTTTTGCCATAAAACTTAACCACTACTTATGATATATGTACTATAGTTTGAATATATCGCCTAGAGTTCCTATGAGGGAATCTTTTTTTTTTTGGGTGGTAGGGAGATGGGGATTGAACTCAGGGGTATTCAACCACTGAGCCATATCCCTATCCCCAGCCTAGCCCTATTTTGTATTTTATTTAGAGATAGGGTCTCACTGTGTTGCTTAGCACCTCACCATTGCTGAGGATGGCATTGAACTCGAAATCCTCCTGACTCAGCCTCCTGAACTGCTGGGGTTATGGGTGTGTATTAATGTGTCAGGCTCCTATGTGGGAATCTTAATCCCCGGTAACTAGGGGTTGGACCTCTAAGAGAGGACTAGTTCAGGAGGATTCTGTCTTCATGAATAAATTACTGCTGTTATTGTAGGAGGGTAGTTATTGCCAGACTGGGTTCCCTTCTCCCAAGTGTTCTTTCAATTGTTCTCTCTCCATATGATGACTTCTATCATATTTTCACACAATAAAAAGGGACTTGTGAGATATAAAACTCTTGACCTTGGACCTTCCAAACTTCAGAACTGTAAGAAATTAATCTCTGTTCTCTATAAACAAGGCAGTGTTAGGTATTCGGTTACAGTAACACAAAAGAGACTAAGGCCATGTGTTTTTATGTATGTGGTGTGTATGTGTATGAATATGAATATAAACTGTACATGTATACATACGCACATCTTCTTTTACATTCATTAGAATATATTACCTGTAATGTCATAGATTTTATTCAGTTTTATATCCCTAGTGACTGGAAATGTGTTTGATACGTAGGAGATACTCAATAAACATTTGTGAAAAAAAATGAACGTATAAATATTAATTGAACATATAAATGGACAAATGCTTTTTAAAGGTTATTTCCCCCAGGATTTGAGGAGATTTCTTCATGTGAAAGACAGAGATAGAATTGGAAAGAAATGACTTCATTGTCTAGTGAAGAAGCTGCATAGAAGAGAAAGGAGCCTTGTGAAGTATTCCTTCCACATTCTCCTCACAGAGCCACCCTGAATGGAGACTACCTTAGACGGAGACAGGTTTTATAGGTACAGTAAATAAATTTTTATTGCTAAGTAAGTCAAAATGTAAGCAGGAATGCTTAATGATACTCCAGGCACATGGTGGGGGGAAGGAACTAGTGCCATGCTTCATACATTGCTGACATGTCAGCTCCTGTGCTTCACACTTGACTGAGAAGCTATTAAAGCAATTACTAGGTCATTAACAAGGGCTTTTAAGAGCAGTTTTGAAACCACACACTAGGAGAAAATTTGCTTTGACAGGCATATTAGCCCACAGTGTGGCCTGGATTTGGACAGTTTCCAATTTACAGTCCTATCTCCTGCCTTCTTATCTTTTTATTTCTCTAATTCGTGAGGACATTCCCAAAGATAGGTAGAGCACATATTTCAGTTTCCTCAGCACTCCATATATATATGCCTGAACTGGTGGGAAACTACTTTTAGAATCTCTTTGAATCTGAGAATCCATATCCTGCCTATTCAGAAAGGTAAAATGAAAATGACAAATTACAAAAGTACAGTCCCTGGCTTGTACTTTTGGAGATTCAAGGGCAAGATTCAATAAAAATTTTGACCCCACATTTTAGTATCTATTGTAGAAATTATTGCTCCCTGAATCTAAGACACAGTTTCAAAGTTGGTATAAGTTACCCTTCTGCAGCTAAACTGACTTTATTTTGGTTACTCCTCTCAAGCTGGTGGGCTTCTCTCCTCTCGGGTCCAATGTCCAATTGTTTAGCTTCCTCTGTGTCTATGGCTGTCCTAAAGCTTCCAGGGAGACAGCTTACCCTCCCTGCTTCTCCCACAAAGACACACCTGTTTACAAATTACCTCTCTTCCCTAGAGGCAAAAGTTCTATCCCTTCTTTTCTAACTTTGGATAGAGAAGAACAGTCATTCATATCTTGGTCAAAGTCATTTATGTGGATTATAAATGATTACTAGGCTTAACTACAGAACTGTGTATTTGCATTTAAAGAGGAGCCCAACCCGAATCAATTAAATTTTGTATAACCTCCTAGCTCTGAGGAAAACAGCACTGTTCTGTTTCACTTCTTTCACAGAGACAGAAATTAAAGACATGCAATGAAACAGAAACCAGATGGGCAAGTTTTAATTCTCTATTTGTGCTTAAATGAAAAGCTAAGCAATAGCCATTGCTAGCAGATCTGTTTCTCTCTTCCTCTCCCCCGCCATCTGCCTAAGGTGGGGTTCTTTAAAAATAGGCCTGACATAGAGGAACAAGGGGAGAGGACATGGGAGGAACATGCATGCCAGAGGAATTGCATGTGAAGTCTGGGGGCCCAACATCTAGATAGGTGGCCATTCTAAGTGGGGGTTAAGTGTACTGTCTTTTTCACTCCATAGGGCATTTTGTCACAACTTCATCACTCATATGGGATACTGAGTTTGACCATGGAGTGTCTTCCTGCTCATTTATTTAAACACTAAAAAGTATATCCAGGCAATTTCTAAATAAAAAAAGAATTTTAAAGAGAAGATGTACAGATATTGCATATTATCCCTTATTACAGACACTCAGCCTATGTTGGAAGGGAGACAGAAATTTTGCAGAAAAACTCAATCCCTATTTGAGTATTGTCCATATTCTCTTGGTGAACAGATGACATGTACATGTTCCTGTAGGACAGTCTCTGTCATCTTCCCCATCAATTTTACTGGCACCTTCCTTCCCCTAGAAAAAGAATGGAGTAGAATCTTGACATTCTTCTTGACATAATCTGGCTGTGAAGGATCTCAATTCTTACGAGAAATAACATTGTTCTCACCTTTATTTCATCCATTACTTAGACTATCAAAGAGATTTACTTCAGTATTTTCAAATATATAACCTATTTAAAATTGTTATATTATCCAAAGCAAATGACTAATAATACCAAAATAAGTTAAACTAATTTCTAATAATTTTTGAGTGGCTGAACAATGAAAAACACATCATCATTTCATATCATTTTCAGGTGAAAATTTGAAAACTTTGAGACTCCTCTATCCCCCCACCCAATGTTGACACAATGGTGGCATCCTACTATGGTCATTCTAGTCTACATATTATTATCTTTCAAAACACATAATCATTTAACACGTTAATTTTTTTCGTTTAATACATGTTAAATTTTTCTCATGTAGTAAAATAAGATGTACTTATTATCCATAATACAAAAATTACTTCTCAGTTTAGTAGTTTAAACCAACAGTACACTTTTTTTTCCCTCTTGGTTTCTGTGGGTGATGAATTTGAGAGCAGCTTAGATGTGTGATTCTGGCTTGGGACCTCACTTATTGAGGATGTGACCAAGGGACTGACTTGGTCATCTGAAGATTTAACTGTGGATAGAAGTTAGAGCTTAGAGCTCATTCAAATATGCTTCCATTGCATTACTAGTAAGTCAGTGTTGGTTGCTGCAGGAGATCCCAGTTCCCCATTATGTGGAATACCTCTGTTGGATGGCTTGAGCATCCTTTTTACATAATGTTCGGGTCTTGACCCTGAAAAATTACTTGAGAAAGAGAAAGAGACACCAAGGCAGAAGTAGCAATGTATTTGTTATGAACTGAATGTTTGTGACCCCATAAAATTCATATGTTGAAATCCCTACACATAATATGAGGATGCTAGGAAACAGGCCTTTGAGAGGTAATTCATGAGCATGGAGTCATCATGAATCAGATTAATACCCATATAAAATGGACCCAGGCTTCTTTTATTTATTTATTTTTCTAGGTAAGAAAATGAGAAGAAAGCCATCTAGGAAATGAGCCCTCACCAGACACCAAATGTCCCAGCAACTTGATCATAAATTTCTCAGACTCCAGAACTATGAGAAATATCTTTTATTTAGGTCACCCACTCTATGGGAACTTGATATAGCATCCTGACCTGACTAAAACAGCGTTTTGTTTCCCAGGTTTAGAAGCCACTTATGAATCTTTCTTATTCTGTTGATCACATAGGCAAACCCTGACACTTATGGGTTGGGATTACACAAGAATGTGAATGGGGGGAAGAGGAGGCTGGGATCACTGGGCACCATCTTGAGGCTGGCAGTCACATATTGGTAAGTAGGACACTGACTAGTATGCATCGTAAACCCAACGAATATCAGCGAGAGAATAACTTTTTAAAAAATGAGAGAATGAGACACAAAAGGTATTATGATCAAGAGCATGAGAACATTGAGCAGGAGCAGTTGTCCCCTTGCCGGTCATATCCTATAAACAAAAAAAATGTTATTCTAAACTATTTACATGTATAGTATTTTTATTTTTGTTCTGTAACACTTTAAAATGGACAGTAGAAAAAAGAATAATAGCTAAAATTAACCTTTTAAAATCTCCAAGTACTATAATTTCAGTATCCTCATCTGAAAACCTTTCCAAAAGACTTAATCTGAAAACTGCTAAATGTAAAATAATTTTGAATAGTTATTATAAATCTTTTTAGAAATTATCTACAAATGGATATCTAAAGCATTACCTTTTAGTACATTTTCAGAAGAGCTACAATAAAAATAATGTGCATATAATTAGTAATTTTAATTATTCTATTGTTATATATAGGTTTTACATGTTTTTTTAAAAATTTCTTCTTGTGTGTGTGTATGTGTGTGTGTGTGTGTGTGTGCATATTTTGATGCTGCTGAGGATTAAACCTAGGGCTTTTCACATGCTAGGTGAGCACTCTACCTCTAAGCTATATGTCCAGCCAGCTAACTTCATTTTTTAAATAAATAATAAAAGCTATCAATATTTTTAAAATCTTCAATGTGAACAAACCTTTTAAATAAAAAAAAAGTCTCCCTTTCTTAACCACTCCCTTCGTGAAAGATACAGGTGCTTTTCTGTTAAAAAAGGGAAATGATTTTTTAAAACATCACTCTGTCTCTTCATTTCCTAATTAAGTCCTTTTACCCTTTGAATTCATAAAAGAGTAAAAGTTCTCATTAGCATTCATTCATCCAAACAAAACTTCGGCTTGAAATTTTTGAAAACGTTTAGAGAATCAAAAAGTTCTCAAGATAATGAGAGTCACCCTTTTTGCTCTGAAAATTAAGTGTAATTACTTCAGTTGGAGGATTAAATTTCACAATTCAGCACATTTGTTTCCAGGAAAATTATTTTGGTGGTAAGCCTACTTTGCTTTTTTCTTCTTTATACTAAAGCTACTGTAAATTTCTCTTTAATTTTTGGAGCACCCTGTTAGAAATGAAATATTTTACAAATTAAATACTATTTGATTAAATTCAACATGAAAATAAGGTCTTTTATGCCAGAAATTATGTTTAACCTGTCATTTTTCTTCGTGACAATGGTGATAGTCAATTTCAGTAAAAATATTCATATATTCTCTGTATTCAGTGCTAAAATTTTTTGTAATATTGAAAGTATTTTTGAATTAGTGACTTTCTACCTTCCTGTTTCATGACAATGGTTTTCTTTTTTCTGTTCTCTGTTTTGTCTGCATTCTGAGATAGTGATTGAGTAAAATTCACTCTCTTCTGTTTGATTCTTTTAATCTGTCTCATAAATCATACTTGCCAGTCCCTAGAAGGCTCTTGTTCCTCTTCTGAACTCATTCCAGATTTGCTTCTTTCTTTCCTTTTACTTTTTTAAATTTTAAATAATGACATGGGCAACCTTGAATGTAGTATTTCAGAGCTTCATTGAAAAGGAAACATTTATTTTTGACTCCTGCAGTATGTGTGGGTGTGTACATGTAGTGTGTTTTCAAAGAAGAAGCAGTATATAATAAAGTAAGAAGAATACAGGAATACAAATCAGGAAACCTGATTGTATTCATCTATACTGCCTCGATGTGTGTAATTTAAGAAATCACCTAAACCCTCTGAATCCCCTGTCTTCGTTAATTTATTCCTGAAGCATATATTAAAGAGAAAAATTAGTGATATAGGTAAGCAATGTAACATATTCTTCAGAAAGTATGCTATATATTCACAATTGTGTATTATCCAGGCATAAATAAAAATAAAATCTTGTAATGTTCAGCAAAATGGATGGAAGTGGATAATGTAACACTAAGTGAGGAAAGACAGGCACACAAAGAAAAGTATCACATGTTGTCTTTTACATATGATAACTAAAATAAAATGGATGTGAGAGTAGAATGTTGATTACTACATCTGGGAAGGGTGCTAGGGTGTCAAGGTTGGAAGGCAGATATTTGGATACATGTATATGTATATATGCAAATATCACACTGAATCTCATTAATATATACAGTTGATATATGTTAATAAAATTCAGCTCACACAATTTTTTAAAAAAGCATATATTACATGCTTGGGGATAGAGTCCAGGTTAGGTCTCTACCTTATTATAACAAATTCTAGTGACTGCAGATAGATTACAAAAACATAAGTAACATTTTAGAATATTCACATTCAATAATTGTCCTTAATGACAAAACATCATAATTCGTAGATAACAGAGCTAAGAAATGGGACTATGTCTAAATAGATGGACACCAAAATCATCTCTGTGAAGACATTATTTTTCTTGTAAGAAGAACCAAGATATGGTAAGAGTTAGAACAAAAATAGGCAGCCAAAAAAATATAATTTTAAGTGCTTTTATTGTTTCAAATTATAATTTTTAATTTACAACCACATCTCTTCCAAGGTCATAGTTTTTTTTAAAAAATGTAAGTGAATTTTCTAGTCTTATTAATGTATCTCTGTGCAAAAGACATAGATTGTCATTCAAATCCTTAGACATTAAAATTCGAAATATGAAATGGCTAGTGGTCACATTCCACTGGAGTGGACTGCTTGACCATTATTGACTAACAAATACTAGGTTGCCCAAAGACATCATTTAGCTTTCTTTGGGATTTCTCTCTGATACATTTTTTAAGCTCCTGCTGTTAGGGTTCATTGTTTTCTATGAATGTTATTTTATAATTTTCCAAATTATGGTAAAACCTCATAAATTTTAACTTGTTGTGGGACAAAGGATTAATGTTGAGAAAGAGAATTGAAGTCGTTATTAAAAGTTTGAGAATTGGTTCTAATTCTACCACTAAATGAATAGGATGAGAACTTGGACAAGTTATTATAATTATTTGGGCATGAGATTCTTTCTGTAATGGGAACCTTGAACTACATCAGCTAATTATGAAAAGACAGTAATTCAATTATCAAATGAAATCTTTCTCAGAATCTCAATGATTTAGTTATTTATCATATTTTTTAAAATAAACAATAGAAACTAACTTAAGCAAAAGATTTATTATGAAGATGCAACAAGGTAATCAGTGTTAAAGTGTAATAAGTGCTGATTCTCATAAAGACTATAAATAAGTAAAATATAAGTATTTGTCTCTTTTTGTCTTCTCCCATACATACACACAGATAAATACTATACTTCCACTGAGTTTTCTTTTACTTGCTTTTCTCAGCACCATTCTCCCACTTCACTCTTCAACCACCCTTTTTGTCTTATTTATAAGCTTGTAAAGACTTAAAGTTAGCTAATGTAAATTTCTTATATCCACCAACATTTGGAACAGATGTCTTCCTCCAAGTTCCTGAAATAGAAAACCTAAATGGCCTACTTTCAATAGGAATCTTTCTATGCCCTATAATCTCTGTGGGCAAGGAAATTTACCAAAGAGAAGATAAGAGCAGAGAGAAAATTATAGGCATCTGTAGTGGTCTCAAATTTTAAGTCCTCATTGAAAATCCTCAACTTCTGATTCCTCATTGGTCATGAAGAGCCCATATGAAATCCAAGAGCTATGTGGAACAAAGTGATATTCATTCCTTACTCTTGGACTTCTTATTCCACATGGTATTCATAAATTAGGTTATAAAACCTCTTAAAGGGACTACATTTTGGGCTTTGAGATAAAGAAGCACTTACATAAATTGAATAATCTTAAAATTCTCAGAAATTAAGAAAACTAAAAAGTCAATAGTTTTGAATGTGAAAGAAAAAAAGAGGTGTTTTATAGAAGCTAATACAGAAACATTTTAAGAATTCAAGTTAATATAATTTAGAAAATTTTTAGCAAATGATACCAGTTTGAAATTTGGGGTTTGGAGAAAACAGTTATGTTCCTCTATGAATTCGTAGTGTATGAGACACCTGCCAATTTTTATTCTATTTGTGTACATACTTTTCACGCATGTTTACTGAACAAATAAACTAAAAATTCAAGGAAAAGTGCTATATATTCCTAAGATTTTCCTTCTCTGACTTCTTGGAAACATTGGGTTTGTTATCCTCATGGTTCAACTCCTGGTTGTTTGCTTTAATACAACCCTTCAGTATTTTTCTTTTCCATTGTAGAAGAGGTGTGATCTCCTTGGCTCATTTATTGATTGGGTTATTTGTTTTTTGGTGCTTAGCTTTTTGAATTCTATATATACCCTAGTGATTAGTGCTCTATCTGATGTGTGAGGGGTAAAAATTTGCTCCCAAGATGTAGGCTCTTTATTCACTTCATACATTGTTTCTTTTGCCGAGAAGAAACTTTTTAGTTTGAGTCCATCCCATTTATTGATTATTGGTTTTAATTCTTGTGCTATAGGAGTCATATTAAGGAAGTTGGGGACTAATCCCACATGATGATGCTTAGGGCCTACTTTTTTTATTAGATGCAGAGTCTCTGGTTCAATTACTAGATCCTTGATCCACTTTGAGTTGAGTATAGTGCATGGTGAGAGATAGGGGTTTAATTTCATTTTATTGCATATGGATTTCCAGTTTTCCCAGCACCATTTGTTGAAGAGGCTACTCAGAAGAGGATATACAATCAATTAACAAATTACAAAAAAAATGTTCATCATCTCTTGCAATTAGAAAAATACAAATCAAAACTACTCTAAGATATCATCTCACTCCAGTAAGAATGGCAGCTATTATGAAGACAAACAACAATAAGTGTTGGTGAAGATGTGGGGAAATAGGCACACTCATACAATGCTGCTGGGACTGCAAATTGATACAGCCAATATGGAAAGCAGTATGGAGATTCCTTGTAAATCTGGGAATGGAACCACTATTTGACCCATCTATCCTCTCCTCAGTCCAAAGGACTTTAAAACAGCATACTATAGCAACACAGCCACATCAATGTTTATAGCAGCACAATACACAATAGCTAAACTGTGGAACCAACCTAGATGTCCCTCAGTAGATGAATGGATTAAAAAAGTGGCATATATACATAATGGAATATTACTCAGCAATAAAAGAGAATAAAATCAATGCATTTTCAGGTAAATGGATGGCATTGGTGAAAATAATGCTAAGTGAAGTTAGCCAATCCCAAAAAAAACAAATGCCAAATGTTTTCTCTGATATAAGGTGACTGACCCATAATGGGGTAGGGAGGGGGAGCATGGGAGGAATAGCTGAACTCTAGATAGGGTAGAGGGGTGGGAGGGTAAGGGAGGGGGCAGAGGGTTAGCAAAATGATGATGAAATGTGATAGACATCACTGTCAAAAGTACATGTATGAAGACATGAATTGGTGTGAACATACTTTATATACAAACAGAGATATGAAAAATTATGCTGTATATGTGTAATAAGAATTGTAATGCATTTTGCTGTCATGTATTTAAAAAAATAAAATCAATTTAAAAAAAAATAGGTCTGATCTCCAGGTCCCTCAAACAACTTGCATTTGCTATCATCTGTTAACAGAGTATTTAACTGGTTTCAGAGGAACATAACCAGCAAGATCCCTCAAAGACTATTTCTTAGACCTTCCTTTGCCTACTAAGGAGGTTTATGATTACCTCTGAATCATTCGTCAATCAATGATATTCATCTTTAAAAAAAATTACCTAACAATGCTAAACTGAACAGAGCTTTAGACTCCTTGGAAGTAGCCAGTGATAAGAAATTGCCATTGTGAGGTTCTGGGAAATTATAAAGGAATACACTACCATCAAATCTAAGAGTCATCTCTATCCTTCCTCAGATTCTCCTGTAATTAATAGTTAATGCTCTTATTTATTTGCCTCTTTTAAATACCAGGTCTTCTTCTCTTTCTTTGAGATGTTCCTCATGAGTGTATTCTTCATATTATAGTAGTCTGAATAAAATGTTCTCTTTAACCATTCAGAGTATTTTGTCTTTCACAGAGTTTTTGAATTTCATTTTCCTCACCTGTGTTTCTTAAATGTTTGAAGAATCAAAAATGCATTGGAAAAAAAAATTGTGTACTTAAATAGGTGGTGCAACTTTATAAAAGTAGTTTATCAGTTTTAACAGTTTTTTATGGAGTCTTTAGGATTTTCTACATATAAGATTATGTCATCTGAAAACAGGGATAGTTCAACTTCTTTTCCAATTTAAACACTCTTTATTTGTCTTTCTTGTCAAATTGCTCTAATAATGTCAGTGTTATGTTGAACAGAAGTAGTGCAAGTGTAATCTTTGTTTTGATTCAGATGTTAGAGAAAACAATTTCACCTTTTCCACTTTTAGTACGATATTGGCTGTGAGTTTGTTATATGCAGCCTTTTTTGTATTGTTGAGGTATATTACTACTGTACCAACTTTCTAAAGTTTTTTTTTAAATAAATGGGTGTTGAATGTTATTAATACTTTTCTGTATCTATTGTGATGATCATATGGTTTTGGACTTCTTACCTGTCAAAATGCTATATTATGTGTATTGATTTGAGTATGTTAAACCAACGCATCCTTGGAATAAATCATTGTGTATAATCTTTTGATGTGCTGCTTGATGAGTTTGGTGTATTGAGAATTTTTACATCTGTGTTTATCAGATTCACCTATAATTGTCTTATATTATTACATCTTTTGTTTGAATTTCAGGGTAATATTGACCTCACAGAATGAATTTAGAGCTTCTTTCCTTTGCAAGTTTTTAGATTAGTTTGAGTAGAATTAGTATTAGTTCTTCTTTAAATGTTTTAAAGAAGTTAGCAACAAAGCCATCAGATCCTGTACTTTTCCTCATTAGGAGACTTATTGATTCAATCTTGTTACTCATTGTCTGTTTAGGTTTTCTGTCTTCATGGTTTAATTTTGGTGAGTTATTTGTGTCTAAAAATTTATCCAGTTCTTCTAGAGTTTCCACTTTTTTTGGCATATAGTTGTTCATAAAAATTTATAATTTCTCCTTTTTCACCTGTGATTTTACTTATATTTATTTCTTTTTTTCACCTCTGTCTTTCCTCCTCCATTTCAATTATTTCTCTTCTGATCTTTATTATTACTTTCCTTTTGCAAATTTGCTTTTGTTATTTCCTTGGTTTTCTAGTTCCTTGAGTTCTGTCTCCTTTTTTATTATTTGTGATTATTTCTATAAAATTCCCTTTTAATACTGCTTTTTCCTGTGTCCCATAGGTTTGGGTATATTGTGTTTTCATTTCCATTTATTTTAAGAAATCTTTAAAATTTCCTTTGTGATTTCTTCATTGAATAATGACAATTCAAGTATGTTGTTTAATTTTTGTGTATTTGTATAATTTCTAAAAACTCCTCTTAGGGCTAACTTCTAGTTTTATTCCCTTCTAATCAGAGGAGATCTGTGACGTGATTTTTATTTTTTTTAAATGTATTGAAGCCTGTTTTGTGGCTTATCATATTAGCTATTTTAGAGAATGCTCTATGTGTTAACAAGAGAAATGTGAATTCTATGGTTGTTGGATGAAATCTTCTGTGAGTATGTGTTAATTTCCTCTGCTCTATGATATTTAACTTTGATGTTTCCTCATTGATTTCTTGACTGGACAATCTGTGCATTGTTGAAAGCAGGCTGTTGAAATCTCCAGCCATTATTGTATTGGAGTCTAGGTCTTTTTGTAGATCTAATGAAGTTTGTTTTGTATAATTGGTGTTCTATGGTTGGGTACACATATGCTTAAAATTTTTCCCTGTTGTCAAATTGATTTTTTATCAATACATAGTGTCCTTTGTCACTTTGTTAAGTTTTTGATTTAAATTCTCTTTCATCTGATATAAGTATAGCTGTAAACTTTTGGTTTCCATTTCTCTAGAGTATCTTTTCCAAACCTTCACTTTTAGTCCATGTGCATCTTACTAGTGAAGTGAGTTTCTTGTAGGTAGTATATAGTTTTGTCTTGTTTTTATATCATTTCAACCACATTACATATTTTGGGGGGGACTTTAACCCTTTAATGCTCAAAGTTACTATGGGTAGTAATAACTTCTCATATTTTGTTGTTTTCTGATTACTTTGAATACTCTTCATTTCATTCTATTTTTCTTACTGTTTATTTTTTGTGTGTGTATGGTTTTGTGGTTTGCTGCAATGATCAGGTTCTCTTTCTCTTTTGCATCTGTATATCATGTATCAGTGTGTTTTATTCTTTTTTAAAATATTTATTTTTTGGTTTTAGGTGGACACAATATCTTTATTTTATTTTTATGTGGTGCTGAGGATCGAACCCAGTGTCTCACACATGCCAGGCACTTGAGCCACATCCCCAGCCCCCAGTGTGTTTTATCCTTTTGCTTGTTTTCACAATGGTATCTATTTTTCTTTCACTTCCAGATGTAGAAATCTTTTAGACATCTTTTGCAGGGCTGTTCTAATGATGATGAATTTCTCAGATTTGCTTGTCGTGGAAATTCTTTGTTTCT
Source organism: Ictidomys tridecemlineatus (assembly GCF_052094955.1). Lineage (NCBI taxonomy): Eukaryota > Metazoa > Chordata > Mammalia > Rodentia > Sciuridae > Ictidomys > Ictidomys tridecemlineatus. The sequence continues at coordinate 161,234,951 of NC_135479.1, forward strand.
CCTTCTTTTCGAGAAGTATAGCTTTGCCAGAATATTATATTCTTGGTTGGCAGTTATTTTTTTTCAATATTTTAAATATGTAATTTCAGGACTTGGGATGTAGCTTAATGATAAAGCATTTGCCTAACATGCCTGAGACTGGGCTCAATCCCCAGCATGGGAAGAAAGAAAAAAAAATATTTCATTCCCTCCTGGTTTGGAAGGTTTCTTCTGAGAAAATTTCCATTAATCTAATGGGGGTTCCACAAAAATATAATGTTCTTTCTGTTTCTATTTTTATAACTCTTCCTTCATATTGGACTTCTGCTAGTTTGACTACATATAATATCTGGCAGCAAGGAGCAATGACAATTTTTGATCAAATTTTTCTGACTTCCTTTGGGCCTGCTGAACTTAGATACCATATCTTTCCTAAAATTAGGGAAGTATTCAGCTTTTATTTATTTGAATAATTTTTCTATTTTTTTCCTTCTCTTTGTGGAACCTCCACTTTTCTTTAATGATGTCCCATGAGTCTCCAGTTTTCTTCTTTCTTTCTTCCTTTCTTTCTTCCTTTCTTTCTTTCTTTATCTATTTTTTATCTGACTGGGATATTTCACAAGACTTCTGTGCAAGTTCAAAAATTTTTTATTCCCCTAAATCTAACCTGTTTGGGGCTTCTAGTTGTATTTTAAGAATTTGTCTTACTGAGTATTTAGTTTCAAGATTTCTGTTTGGTTCTTTTTTTAATTGTTTTTTTCTTTATTATAGCTTCTTCTGTTGTAATTGGTAACTTTGGGCAAAGTGCATGAAACAGAGGGTCAGAGATCCTGTCCATCTCTAAGGGCTGCAGATGGGGCAGGTCATCAGCCAGGGGTGCTGCAGTGCTTACAGAGGTGGGTGTGAGGCGGCTTCTCCAGTAATGGGAGTAGTGGCATCAGGAACACAGAGCATAAATGAGCTTTATTGAGTAAAGGGTCTCAGGCAATGGGAGCCCTAGCAGCACTGGGGGCATACAACTTGCACTATCAGGCCCAGCAATAGTTTTGGCCAGTGGACATCTGGCCACAGAAGGCATAAGCAAGGGAGCGTAGATTATGTGGTCTCATCTTTGGCCACTGGAGGCATTGACCAAAAAACATCCAGCTGTACGAGGCAATGGAGTGGCAAGTGGAGGGAGACAGACTCCAGATTCCAGAGTGTAATCACTTTGATCCCTTGGGTCCTAAGGATAGCATATTCCCTGCCACCAAGGGGAACCATATGTCTTCTGTAGTGCAGGACATGTGTTTGGGTGCTGGGGTCACAGTTGCACTACTGGATCTAGTTAGATTTGTGAAACTGTGATCTCCTGTGCTATTGTGATGAAATGCCTGTGGGTCCCCCAAGATGGAGATATGCAAAGACTTCTGTCCCCTTGGGAAGTATGAATTTTGAGAATGGTTCTGTTTCTAAGATGCAGCAGCCTGGGATCTGGGAGTTGAGAGGGAGAAAGTGTGCATTACTTCTTTGAAGCACAGCTACTATGTAGACTCCAGGTCATTTCCCTACCTGAGCTCTAAGCCTGTGAGGAATGTGAAACTCTTTCATAGTTGGGATTGTGATGGGGCCAATGAAACTCTCTGTTCATACTTCCCCTGCAGTATAGTGTACCCAGCAGCCAGGGAGTTGAGGTGGTGGTTGCCAGTGCACTTTGTTTTTTGTTTTATTTTGCCATTGCATAGCTTCACATCTAATAGGGTTTTTGTCTCTTCCTTGCTAAGTTCCAATGCTTTCCCTTGGTTATCCACCTTGAAATTCACTATGCACTTGTGACTTTGGTTTTTCTTAATGAAATAAGAAATAAATGAACACTGGGCACATCTTTTCTGCCATCTTGTAATATTTTTTTAAATTATGCAAATCTCAAAGACTATCAACCTTTTATTTATGAATGCTGTTTCTTCAGAGATTTTGTTTGGGGAAGGAATGACAACTAATGACCAGTAGGCCAACTCTCTAAAGAGTATTAAATTATTTTCATTTTTAGTCACATCTGGGATAATTATAGCACAATGGAAAAAAGCTAAAAACTATAATTATTGGGAATATATGTGCTAAACAATAAATCATTATTTTACAAATTCACCTCAAGAGGATCTTCACTGAAGCTCTAAGTTACATCCATCAGTTAAAGACCCTTACATAGTATATCATACTAAAACTTTCCATTTGGAAATAAAGACTATCCACAATCCTTCTGTGTTTTATATGGAAAATGAAAGTAAATAATAGCTTGAAATCCTTCTTTCTTCTTCATTAGTTATCCTCAAGCAAAACATTTTCAAATTTGGAATTCTTTTAAGTTTAAGGTAAAATAATTATAAAAAGAAATTTACAATGTCAGGTTTGTTCCCTTGAACACTGTTGATCCTTATTTTGATATATATTTGTCCTTAAGTATTTTCTATAATATTTCTTTTAATCTCATCAATACATCAATTTTTTGGTTATGTAATTACCTTGAAAATAATTACCCAGAATATGTCATTTGCTAAATAATTTTGAAATTTATGCTAAGCCATAAATACAAACTTTAATAATTCTAATGATATGTTTTTTTTAAAAAAAATCAAGTTTTAATATCATTCAAAAATGCTAAAATAATATTAAAAACCCACAATGGAGTCTAAGAATGTGGAGCACAATTAGAAGGTTTGAGGCAAACACATTAAGAACACAAAGACTCAAATGATAAATACTTAAATTCATTTCCAGCCATAATATTCTATGAAAATGCCATGAAAAACATGGGTATGTACATATGTAAGTCTAGCCTGTTTTAATAAACAGGTTACCTGTTATGACAACTACCTTGGCCCCACTACTTTAACTACTACAGTTACATTAAAAAGAAACAAATGGAAAAGCTTACCCCATGTTTTTCTGCACCTTAGACCAAAAGCTGTAGTAGTTTTCTGTGGTGTGGCTGTGGTCATCAATTCATTGAAATCTCTAAAAGAGTTCTTTAGCTCTTCCAGAAATTCTGTTAAATACACCATATTATTTAATAAGATGAGTGATGGTTTTAAGAATTCAGATTGATTTATTTGCAACAAACACCTCACATAAAGCTCTTTGAGAACCGAGCTGTGTTACACTTCTTTCTTTCAAACTGCCACAATATTTGACATCAGTAAGTACTGATTAGTTTGAATGAAATGTTTTAGATATTTCTCTAACAAAGCCTTAAAGCCACGGTTTGCAATCTGGCTGCTCAAACACAAATATTTATATAAATGGGATTTGTTTGTTCTTCAGGGTTTTTATTTATTTATTTATATTTACTTGAGCCAATGGTTTAAAATTTAGGTATTTCATAATAAAAATGAGATTTTCAGTTTCTTTTAAAGATCAGTTCTCAAGGCAACGATTCTAGATATAAAAAGCCAACAGAAGTTCACATGGCCCTCCACTGTGTCCCAGCATCCACACTCAGTTTATTTCCCTCACTTTGATACCTGCATGGCCCCACAAGTGTCTGACTGTAGTTTTCCAATGTTACAGAGTTCAAAAGTCATGTTCTTTCACTAGTCAAAAAAGCCTGAGATCCTCTCCTCTAATTTGGATTAGTTTTCATACTACCATTTATCACATATCTCCAACTTGGAACGAATGAGCAAGTAGCGATCATATTTACAAGCCAGAGACCAGATGCCAGAATGCGTGTGATAGAACTTTGGCTCAGCTTCCTAAGCACCCCAGGCCTCTATTTCCTTCTCTGTTGCAGAAGGATAACATTAGTACTTCTCCATCATGGGATTCCTGTATGGATTAAATTAAATTAGCAAACAAAGCACTCAGAGCAAAGCTTCAATAAATATCATTTAATATTATAATTTCATTTATGATTTCCTATTCAAGTGATGTTCTATGAGTTTTATGATTTTATTTATAAATTTTGCTTTTAGGAACTAACACACTCTTTAAAAACTTTCTCTATGTGTGTGTGTGTGTGTGTGTGTGTGTGTACATACACATACATATAAGGATACATACATAATAGAGTTTGAGATTGTTTATTTTCATTATTTTGAGCAAAAATATCTGTCATTTAGCAAGAGTATAATGTCTATGTATTATGACTTATAAAATTACTAAGAAAATACATGTAATATCCCTGGGGTCTATTTTCATCCTTCCCTTTTCATTTTCTGGACAATAACAAGGTAATTTCATTATTGGTTAAACACAATGTTCCACATGCTTAACCTAACTAACCTCTCCCCTAATCATCAAATGTTTTTGTTCTCCCAACTACCTCTCCACAATTAATAAAATATGGCAAAAAATACAATTAATTGGATTTTGTTGAGCACCCTCTAAATGGTGAGCATACTATACGTGTAAAGAGAATCTGCAAGGTTGGTAGATAACTAATTCCTTAAGCTCAAGAAGACCTACCTACTACTATGAAGTGGTAGAGCACTCTCCTAGCTTATGAGAGGCCCTGCGTTCAAACTCAAGTTCTACATTTAAAAAAGAAGAAGACCCAGTAGAAGACCCAGTGAAGAAATAATCATACTAACTTAAGGAAAAAGAAGTGACTCTAAAATTTTACTATTATGATTAGAAAATATTTTCCTAGAAGTCTCCTCGAAATGTAATAAGTTTATTCTGCAAGGTTAAATATTTCCAAGCTACCTTTAAGCTTTTAGTCAATCTCCACTGAAAAATTATTTGCTTATCATTAGTAAGTCCAGAAAGAATGTTCAAAATGCAATTTTCTCCCTGGGGCCATTCTGTTCCAAGTTTATTGTTACATTTTATCACATCCTCCAAAATAGAATCTGCTTACTGGCAGACATGAGAGATGAAATTCACCACTTCTTGCCTGTAATCATGAAATTCTTTGCACATATGATTTCTCCAAAGCAATATCATTTTGGCTATGGTGTTGAAATCTCTTTAAATATCTATTTTTATTCCACAGAATTACTCTGAGGATATCAGAAGCTTTTAGTATATTGATTTTATGAAAACTCTACCCCCTTATCCAAAGGGGATATGTTCCATGACCCCAAAGGGAAACTGCAGATAGTGTCAAACCTGACATATAAAATATTCCTTTCTGTACATACATATCTATGATAAAGTTTAATTTATAAATTAGACATGGGAAGAGATTAACAGCAATAATAATGACAGAAAATTTTTTAAAATATACTGTAATAAAGGTTGTGGCAACGTGGCCTCTCTCTCTAAATTTTATTGTACTATATTACTCTTCCTGTGATGATGACATAGGCATTGTGACACATTGTTGGAGTACTACACAGGAGTTCCTTGAACACAGACATTGTGATGCACAACAATCTAACCACCCAGACAACGACTGTGGGACTCACAGGCAGGTGGTGTACAGAGTGTGGGTATGTTGAACAAAAGGGGGTTCACGTTCTTGGAGGGTGAAACAGGAGAGCACAAGATTTCATTGCACTTCTGAGAACAACATGCAATTTAAAATTTATAAACTGTTTCTTGAAGTTTCCATTTAATATTTTTAAACTACACTTGACTTTAGGTAACTGAAATTGTGAAAAGCAAAACCATGGATAAGGAGAGACTACTGTATAAATAAACTCAGCAAAGGTGATTGATTTGTCCAGTGCCACATAATGTCTAGGTGAGAACCAAGAATAGAAACCCAGCTTTTTTAACTTGTAGTTTTACTCATTTTATACAAGGAAGAAGCTCTCACACATTCACATAGTTTACAAGTGGTATGTGGCTTGCAGAAATGTTTCAAGCACTGACAGGGTTCTAGGAAAGCTCACCAATGTAATTGCTTTTTGATTTTCACTTTAGCACTTCATATTAGAAATTCTCAGAACTACTTCTTATCTGTAAAGTCTTAGATTTTTTTTTCTTTGCAGAAAAGGAGTAGCATATTGAGAAAATATAAAAGGGAAATGTATCTTTTATAAATATAGAACATTCTGGAATAAAAACCCCACTGCTGTAAATTCACAAGAATGATTTAAATAATGCAGTATTTAGAAGAATTCAAATGTCTGTAGAGCATTATTTATATAACAGAGCCTTGAAATTTCAGTTCAGGACCTAATATTTCACCCCTAAACAGATCTGAAGGCTCATGGAGTCATCAGATTCATCTGCTTTCTTAAGATTTCTCAGGTTGGACTACCTTATGCCTAATTGGATTCCTAAGATTTATCCTTTATGTTCTCTGGCTCACATAATCAGACCACAAGTGCAGGGATAAAATGAATTCAAACATCGTATACAGGTGACTTCTACACTTTCTGCCTTGTAGTAAAAAGAAAAATGAAAAAGAAAAAAAATTCTGAAATTCTAGAGAATCTCATTCTGGTTATTCTGATTTCAGTTTGTTTTAAAAATGCTTCAGTTTAGGGATATACCCGTAGGAACGTGAGAAGATTGGCTCTTAATTTTAATATCTTCAAAATGATAAAAATTAGCTAAATAAATTTGAAGGTCTCATTGAGCCCTAAATTCTTATATCCTTCCAGAACAGAATCCGGGACTGCAAAATATTAGAGGTGGTAAGGGTTATATCTAGCCAAATAGTTTACACACTGTCATCTTAAGCAATCTGTCACAGGGCAGAATAATAGTAGAAAAAAAGTGAAATATTAAGTAAACTGGATTCCACACCTCCCAACCCAGAAAATCTTCTCAATTATGGAAATATTGATTTTATCAGTTCTGTAGACTGTGCTTTCTCATTTTAATATATAAAGGCTTAAAATAAGGAATCCAATCAAAAAGTCTAATTGCTCATGAGAAAATTAAATATCTATGTATCTTGCCCAAGATTATACAGCTACTTTATGGCAGAATATGGATATTAGATAAAAATTGACAAGTGTTTTCCTTAGGCTTCTGAGTCAGCTTACTAAACTTGTAAGCTGGTGTTCCTTCCCAGGCATTTTGCTGCAAGAAATCTTGACTGGAAAGAGGTCTGATGCTTATGAATGTGAGCTTGCTATTGAGAAAGATGCAGTGAAAGATTTATTTTTTTCCTAAATTTTAAGAATTTGTTTTTCTGTGGTTCTCAACAACTCACTTCAATTAATTATATTATTAACAAATATTAAATGTCAATTATTAAGGAAAATATTAAGGAAAAACATCTTCTCCAGGCCAATACCCAGGATACTGAAAAACTGAAGGATAAAGATCACACAAATGGGCAGAAGTTGTCACTAAAATAAAACACACAATCACCAACCAAAAAAAAATGTTTTTCAGAGTTGTATAGAGTTAATTTATCTTCAAATATCTATTTCAAAGGGAAACAGTGAGAAATTAAAAGAAAATAAATCATCAATAAAAATATATAATGTTCATTATTCTTTTCCTTTCAGCTTAGAAAGGAGGTGTTGTGGAAACTATACCCAACTTAGAGGATGACAGATATTATACCCAAAATATTTTACCACAGTTATAAAAGTCAAGAGAAAAGTTTGGTGTTTTATGTGTGAGCAGAGAATACATAAATATACATAGACTGGTTCTCTTACTAGAAAACTGTAATTTAACATTGAAAGAGAGTTTGACCATTATTTTTACTTAATTAGGGATGATTCTTAAATTTTGTTTGAAAAGTTCACTTATGCACAACAAAGTAGGCTTTGAAATCTTTTAAAGCCTTGGGCAGATGAAACCAATATATTATACAAATACCAATTAGAGCTATTGTCCTCTTTATTATAATATCTTTTTTGTTACTGAAAACTTATAAGTAAATACTGGTACATCTGAAGTACTTTTGTTTAGTGTTTGAACAATATACCACAAAAACTTTGAAAACTCCTGAGATTTCTGAGTCTCTAGAAAATAAATGTGATATTTTAAAGACAAGGGTTTTCTTTTTTTTTCCTAACTTGTTTTATAAAATCATTTGAATTCTGAAATATCAATTACTCACAGAAAAATATTTTTAAAATTATTTTTCTAAAGAATTTCTGCCTGTGATACCCAAAGTCGCCAAACGCTTGGGTTTAGCTTTGGCAGTTTCTCTCTTGGTGGGGCTCTTGTTCCCTAGACAACTAGCTAATGAAAATATATATATTGAGGTTCATATGACACAGAAGAGGCCAGCCTGGGAAATGAACTTCCTTTCTCACTTGTTCAGCAGTTATTCCTCTGGGAGGGAAGCATCTGGTCTGACTGATTAAAGCTGCTTCTACCTGCCCAGAGGCAGTTTATAATCCAATTTCTAACCTAAATCCAGGAATTTCAGTGCCGTGGATAATCACTGACTATCTTCCTATGAAGAATCAGTTTGCTTTTGCTTAAGAAAGGAGTTAGTGCTGGAGCTTTATGAAATCCCACTGCCTTAGGAATATAAACAAGGGCCGCAGGTGCTCTGGGGACCCATGATCTAGCAAGGAATGGTTATTCGGCCTTGCCATCCTGCAACTCTGTTAGAGCCAGGGGTATCAGAAAAGAGTAGCTATAAATCCAAATGAAAGTTTCCCTTAAAAGTTACGTGTCCCTTGTAGCAGCACCTTGTACATACACAGACATGTAAAAAAGTTGCACTCCTTGGTTTAATATGTTTGGCAGAAAGTGAATAAGCCTGTCTTAAACAATATATACATCAAGTTAAGGGGACTGTGGTCCACTGCCAGAAAATATGCCTGACTAGGGCAGATCTGGCTGCAAAAGGCACTTCCTGAGAATTCCTGCCTGTATCTGATGAGAATAAAGAGAAGGGGAAAAGGAGAAGGGGAAAAAAAAGAACACTTTCCAAGAAGTTATGAGTAATTTTCTTAACATTTTAAACAGATGATTATTTAAAAAAGAAAAAATAAATAAAATAAAATCTACCCTCAGGCAGACTGACAAATGAGAAGTACAAAGGCCTGACATTTCCTGGAAAACCTCTTGAATAAAAAGAAAACCATTAACAAAAGAAAGAAAGAAAAACAAAATAGTTATCAGTCTCTCACATATATGAGAATTTCATCATAATTTAATAAAAAAAATTTCAGTCTGTAATTTTAGTTTAAATTCTTGTTTAAAAGAATCCTTAAAGGGAAGATTTTCCCTGCTAAACTTGAATTTTAATTTTTTTAAATACAGAATTCTTTCTGAGTCATCAAAGCCTAGGAATCAAAAGGAAGACATTTTTCTTTCTGGAATGGTTTTCTTCTGGTTCTTGTGTAACATTAAGTGTTTGGATTAAAGTCTCAGAATTGGCTTGAAATCTATTGTTAAAGGAGAATGTGAGTATGTCTGATTCTGGAGGAAAAAAAAACATGTACTTAGAGAAAAATGAAAAAGTGCTGGGTATTGGATCCCATGTGCCCTTATTATGTCAGACCTAATCTCTCCCACTCTGTGGTTCCAGAGACTTCTCAACATTTTTGAAAAATATATCCTGAAAAGTGTTAATATTAAGAAAAAAGATAAAAACCAAAAAATAAAAGTACTCCAAATTTCTTAGAAAATCACCTTTTCCTGTGTTGCCCAAGATCCGTACTCCTAAAAATCCTTCTCTTTTTTGTTTTTTTGTTTTGTTTTGTTTTGTTTTACATATTTCTTTTTTATTGAGAGGGTACAAACATTCCTTTTGAGGTGTTTCTCTCCATACTTCCATTAGAATATTTACTAAATCAAGAACATACTTTGTATTATCACTGAATCGTAGAATTTAAATTAAAAAAATTAATACAACTTCTCTTCTGCCATGTGGCTTATGAAATTAAACCTGAAAGCAAATAACCAGTTACCTACATGGTTAAAAAAGAAAAAAAAAAGCCAATAAATTCAATCATAGAAATATATGTTACAGTTTGAAAAGAGAATGAAATAATCCCTCTTAACCTTTTTCACTGAATCTATTAACTCTTCATGAATTTAGAAAATATTCACGTGCAGAAGTACACAAATATATTCTCAGAAAGACTTAAAGCAATAGAGACATGTTGGCAGTTCGATAAGGGACGACAACCTATATTGGAAAACTCATAATAAACTTTGGCGATTGAGCAGATATTGAGAAGAAAGAAACCACAAAGCTGGCACCCAGCTTTCTGCCAAGAATAAGGAGTAAATACTGTGCCATTTACTAAGATGGAAATCAAAAGTACAAATACAAAGAATATCACTAGGCATTTAATTAGAGTAGATGTTAAGTCATACACAGTCATCTTTCTGCATAATGACACATTATCTGTGACAGAACAAATACATGATACCAGTTCCACAAGAATGTAAAAGAACTGAAAAATTCTTACTGCCTGAGGATGTCATAGCCATCATACGTTCTAGTGCTCATATTTGTGGAGATGTTAATGTCCACAAGTCTTCTATGATGCCAGCTGTACAAAAGCATAAAACATACAATTTTGTACAGTTCAAAATTTTTTTTAAAAATTACTTATTGTATTTATTTCTTTATAATGGTAATAAACAACTTTGTTATTGTATGGATTTATTATACTGTGCTTTCATGGTTATTTTAGTGTGTATTCCTTCCTCTTATATAAAAAAGCTTACTGTAAAACATTATGCCATGTTACACTGGCAGCCTCCTACATCCATTGCTTATGTCTCTTGGTTGCATCATTTTCTTGAATCTTTGTTCAACACGACCCTAGGAACCAAAGGCTCTACCACATACATCTATACCACATGGCTGAGGTGTGCAGTAGGCTGTACCGTTTAGGTGTGTGTATACTCTAGGTTATGCACACGGGGCAAAATCGCTAATAATGCACCTTTCAGAATAGATTTCTATATTAAGTGATGTGTGACTAGAGTTGGATATTTGTGTTAGAAACTCAGAGGACAGGTCTTAGTTGAAGACGTAAATTTGTGTTTCTAAATGAAGCATCTTAAAGTCTGATCGCTTAGGAAAGAAATGTAGAGAGCCATGGAAAAGGTGACAATACAGATTCCTGATAAATACAAATACTTTCTGTGAGGTTTATAAGGCAGTATCCCTATAATGGATTGAGAAGAAGGAACCAAAGAGGTACAAGGAAAACAAATAGAAAGTGATTAGCAGAATCAAAAGGAATAAAGAGACATTTTTACACGTCAAATTTGTGGCAAATGCTGATGAACCAACAAATAGAACAAGGTATAAAAATCAGAAAGTGACCATCAAAGGGCAAGTTTGTTGGAGCAAGGTGGTCAGAGCCTAATAAAGTGTGTGAAAGAGGAGATAATGTGAGAAAGCAAATGCTGGCAACTCTAGGTGATTATTTTAGCTGACATTTTTGATGCCCAAATCATAATGATATTAAAACTAAAGAGATAACAGGAGATTCTATTTTAGAGACTAATTCAAACATAATGCCATCATTACATAGGAGATTCATATTTTCTGAAAACTCCATTAAAATAGGCCTGTTCATCCATTCCTTGGGGACACTGACCTATTCCAAATTTTTAAATGTATTGTTCATGATATTACAACATCAAGCAAACATGACACAAATAAATTTTGACTGGGAAGAAGGTGGAAATTCTTAGTATATTAGGGAATGTTAACAGTCATTTATGTTTAAAATTTCCTCCAGGGAAAGGGTAATGTGCCCTTTTTTAAGACAAAGGTCGTATCTTCTCAGGCACTGTGGTATGTTTACATATGCCATGTGTAATATATATAGTGCATTGACTTCAGGAGAGGTAAAATAAAAGCAGCAGGTCTAAACTTACTCAGGTTCACTATCTGAGGGCTCAGCACTCTGCCTGCTGTTTCATCCCACATACTCCTTTGGTGAAAACTGTTTCCACCACAAATGCCAATGCCAAAATCTCAGGTTCAAATTCAAGTACTTTGATTAAATATTATGTTCATTATTTAGATTTACTTCTAATTTAACTTTTAAAAAATACATTTGGCCCAATTAGAAAAGTCTATTTTATTTCCTGGGCCAGAAATTTTGCTATTTTCCGTGTGCCTGTCCTTGTTTTAAGGTGGGTGTAATTAGCCAGCCTGTGTTCTCACTTATAGAAATCTTCCTTCACTCATTTCTCTCTCTCTCTTTCTCTCTGAGGCTCTTTCTTTTTGTCTGGACGAATGCCTTTCAGTAGCCCATTTTGAAGGATTCTCTGGCTCAACTGTTTCTGAGCAGCCAGTGTTTGTCTTTCAAGATACCCCATCAGCCCTCCCCTCTTTATGGACACCATCTGTTTTCTATTCCAGTTCCTCTGAGCTCCCTTCTTCTCGTCAACCCTAATAGCTCTCCTGCCACTCCCCCTTCCCTAACCTTAGTTTACTTGGGCTTCCCAAGAGAAAGCTGTCCCACAGGTCACTAGACACGATAGCTCCCTTCTCTGTAAAATGATCCCAGCAGTATTTCTAAGCCTACATGACAATGAATCATTTTTTTTTATAATTTATATGAAGTAGGAAAAAAAGATGATGCAATTTAAAATATATATTTAAATAAAGCATTTTGCCCATAGTGGACAACTGAACTTCAAAAGATCACAGCCTACAATAGCTACCGGTACTATACCTGACCATGGCTTCTTCCTTTCTAATTCCAGATAGCAGAGTAAAGAAATCAGTTTTATAACTTGTCAATCTGTTTTTAGATAAAATGACACAGGCAGGATATATTCACAATTTAAATGTAAATGTTAAGACATATGTCATGGCTAAAACTAGTTACCAGATGAATAAAAATAACACATTTTTATGTGGCAAACCACTTCACTAGAACTGTATAATTCTACATTATTTGCTCTTTTTTTTATTTTTTAAAAGCAGCCAAACATCTCTAGAACAAACATTTTCCCTGTGTCGATTGGATTTAGAGTGCCAACAGAGTTTTTTTTTTTCTTTTCTTTCAAGCATATTTATTTTTAGACCTTTCAATCCACTATTGCAAACAGATGTGGTCTTTTTTTTTTCCCCCTCATGGAAGAAAATAAATAACCAAGGTTGCAATTCCCTTTAAAAACTTTTAAAAAAAGTAAAGTAAAAGAAAAACAATAGGAGTTTTATTTCAGAATTCTGCTCTTGCCAAGCATCCAATCTGTAAAACATTTTGCCCTGTTAGTTTGGGGATGAGGAAAGACATCTGTGTGTTCAGCATCAATCTGTTCTTTTGAAACACAATTTCGCTTCACAGAGCTTTGATCTGTTGAATGATAAACACAACTTTTTGAAGCTGCTTATTAGAAAGTGGAAATATTGAGTCTCAGTCCCCATACCGAAAGACCAAGTTTTTTTTCAAAATTGTAATAATAGCTAATATTTATTGAGCTTCGCAATATGCCAGACTCCAAGCAAACTACTACTCGCACGTTATATCAGTTGCTATTTACTTTTGGAGATCAATCCCAATATTAGCTGCATTTTACGGATGAGAAAGTGGGGAAGCAAATGGTTATATATTTCATACAAATCATTTGTCTCATTAGAGTCACAGCTAGGTAGAAGATCAAGGTTCTACCTCTCAGTGGAGGCTTCTCTCCTCTTAAATGAGCTACTTCCCACAAAGAAAGTATATATTGAATTTAAAAGATGGGCCCTAACGGTGAGTCAGATTAGACTACAGCAATAAACTTTTTCTTTTAGGGTTAGCTGGGGAATCAGACAGAGGAAGAGAGAGGTTGGAATCCATCTATTGCTTGTACAGGGGTCCAGGCATGGAGTAAAATGCTCACCTAGAAAAAGCTTTTTTACTGAACAGAAACAATGGAGAAACAGACATCTATCTATTTGGCACTCATTCGATACAAAATTTATGACATATAAAGTGAAGTCTTCTTATCACCTAGGTTCAACTGTGTAAAAGCATATACAGACCAGCAATTTCTTCTTCAGTTTGACTTAAGACTATGAAAAGTGTTTAATTTCCAGGCCTTGTGTATTGCCTCATATTTAAATGAGGCTTCTCTAATGCTCTGAGCCATTTTACGTGTATTATCCCATTTATCTTTTTAACATCTTTATGGAACAAGGAAATGAACTTCACCTTTTTAGGACTTACTTTGGCAATAAGCTTACAATTCATAATTCTATTTAATTTTCCATGCACCTTCCTAGAAACTAAGAGTGCCAGAATCTGAATTCTGGCTTTCCTACCAGCCATCTTGGTCTCCCAAGGCAGATCTTTGGCTTTCCTGAGCCAGAGCTCTGTCTGGTCAGATACAAACTCCCTTTCAACACTCCTAGGCTAAATTTCTATACAGGTGAAACATTTTGGGTATTCAGTAAAATAATTTTCTGCAAGTCTGAGGGAATTGGGGGATATAATTGCCTCTTCCGTTATTATCGTTGCCATTTTCATTTCTCTAGCAATCAGACTGTCACACTTGATGGTCCCAGAAGGCATTAAGGAGAGTGTTGTTTAAATAGCAAAAGCTGGAATGAAACAGGAAACAAATGGGAAGCATGGGAAGGAAACAAAGGAGGGACAGGAGAAGGCTGGGATGAAGAGACAAGGATAGGAAGGATAATGCTGTTGACACCATTTGTGTTTGTCCCTTATCATTTTTATAATTATACCAAATTATTATGTTGGAAGTATTAGAGTAGGGACCTAGGCTTTGGAGTAAAACTAGACTTGTTTTTAAATTGTGGTAAGCACAAAATATTATAAACTATGTGGCTTCTGACAATAGAAATTTATTTCCCACAGTTCTGGAGTTTGAAAGTCCAAAATGAATGTGCCAAAAGATTAATAAATAGTCTGGTAATACCAAAGTCAGCTTTCTGGTTCATAGGTAGCACCTTGTCACTGTGTCCTCACATGGTGGAAACAGCCAAGGTGTCTCTCAAGCCTCTTTTATACAGCCACTTTCATGACCTGATCACCTCCCAAATCGGGCCCACCTTGGGGGTTAGGGTTTCAACCTGTGAATTTTGTAGGGGACATAAAATTTTGTAGGGGACAAAAATATCCCTAGTCAACTTTTTAGATCTCTCTCACTCAAACTTAGGTTACATTTAATCATTTAAGAAGTATAGCATCGCTCTTTCAAGTTATCTGTGAGAATCATACAATATAAATTACCTAGCCCAAAGTAATTTCACATATTTATTTATAAGTGATATGTAACTGCCATTCCTTATCTACCAGCATCAATATCAATATTAATTGCACCTAATAGAGAGCACACAAAGTATCTTTCCTTTCTTAGAACACAGCAGTCCCTTACCCCTATCTCCCATAATGTAATCGATCAGTTTATGCTATGGTATACAGGACTGCTAATGGCCATGGAGCTTATATTTTGGGAGACACCCCTCCCCCATCCAATGTAGCACTCCCACCATCAGCTGAAGTAATATATAGAGATAGCACAGGGCATCATGAAAATACTGCTGGCTTCTTTTCTGTTAGAATTTTCTGAATCTCCATATGCATAAAAAATATAGAATCCTCTTTTTAAGGCCATGATCTTAAGAGAATTTGAAAAATACTTGGCCTATATTTCTACTAAGTTACTCATCTGTGCACAAGTGATTCCCACTTTAATTAACCCCCATGACTGTTCTGTGTGTTCTAAAAGGAGATATTCATAAGAAGCACAAGCATTTTCAGCCTGGATTTCTAGAGAGACAGACAAACCTACTGCAAGATAAATTGCACTCTGAGGCTGCTTTCTAAAATGAAGAGAATAAATCACTACTAAGAGAAGTAATATTATATACAGGCATGCTGTTCAGAATTAATAAGTAAAATCTTCTCCTATACCAAATCCTCACACTTTGTAGGTTTTCCTTTGCCTAGATTCCTTTATTATTCCTTCAACTGGCAAAAAATATTAAGCTAAATGAGAGACTAATCTTGTCACTAGGCACAAGGAAAGGTTATGCAATCTGTAATAGATGAAATTTGTCCTCTAGAAACTGTATTGTAGTTTTCAAGTGATTTAATTACTTTGTCAATTTAATAACAGTTGATACCTATAAGTGTATTTAACTGTCGGATTGAGTATTATAGGCCCACTCAGCTCTCATCACTAAGGTAGGTGATAAAGAATAGTTTAGCACAGCACTGTCAATAAAAACATAATAGAATTTAAAAACTTATGTGCATAATTTTAAATTATTTTTGTAGTCATAAAAATTAAAAATACTAAAATTAATCTTAATATTGTATTTCAGTTAATCAAACATATCTAAAATATTATCATTTCAACATAAATATAAAAAAGTACTAATGAGTATTTGCATTTTGTTTTAAACTCTATCTTCAAAATCAGTGTGGTTTTCACACTTAAGACCTCACAATTTGGAGTAGATCACATTGCAAGTGCTCAATATGTACATGTGTGGCTGGCATATGGACAGCACAGTTAAAGCATTTCATGCCAAGTAGTTTATTCATTTCAGATGTGTACCTATATCCAACTATTCTTCCTCTGCATCTCCCCTTACACTTAAATCCCATTATTTTATAGAAGAGAGAAGCATGTGTCCTTATCTTCTAATACCAAGGAACACAGGAATGACTCAATTTTATTGAATGGGTTTAATGTTTTAACTTGTAACTCAACATGCTTTACTAACTGTATTCAGAAAGGTTTAAACATTCAGGGTAGAAGGACCAGAATGGAAACATAAAATTAGAGTTCTAGACAGGAAATACCAATGGGTGCTGGAAGTCAGAACACCCAGAGTTTAGGAAAACAAAGTGTAATTGTTGTATTCATGGCAGCTGTTATGTGGGTAATGTCACTCTCAGTACCTTCCAAGACCACCAGCAGTGTTATTCTCAAATTTACATTTAACTCTGATGAAAATATGTAATATATTATCATATTTGAGGACTTTTTTTTTACTAGAGTAGAATTTTAATGAGTTTAGCAGTCACCAAGAAAGTTTAGTTATTTTAACTGTATACAGCATGTTTAATGTTCTTATTTGTGAATTATAGTTAAACATAATATCAGGGTTCATTTGGACACAATCATACAAGCGTGCAATATAATTTGTTCTACTTCAGTCCTCAGTGTTTCCTCTTTTCTTTTTTCTCCTTCCCCATTTCCCTTCTTCTTCTCGTCTTCCTCCTACTTATTTATAGTTTTTTAAATTAGTACTTTAGAGATGTACATAAAAGTGAAATTTACTGTTGTATATTCATAGATGTACATGAAATGCTTTGGTTGATATCTATTTCTCTCTTCCTCCCTTTTCCCAACCCTCTCTCTCCTCCTCAATCTCCTTCCTCTACTGCACTGATCTCCCTTCTATTTTCATGGTATTTCCTAATCCTTTTTAAATCTTTTGTCTACTTTTGATTGTCTTTGGGATTCCTTATGGGTTTGCTCAGTTTAGATTACTTAAGATAGGTGCCATCCCCCTGAAGGATGAAAATGTAGCATTTGAATATTTATAATGTCAACTCTTGTTAAGAACTATGAACGCCTAAAGTTTTACCCTGCTTTCAGGGTAGTGATTTTGCCTGACACAGTTTTATAATGCTAGTAGATGGCATGAGACTCCTGGGTCAGAAACAAAGAACTTTATCACATGTTCTCATCAGTTCTTCTTCCCTCCCAAGTCCCAGGGGTGATGTAGATTAACCCAAATGGATGCTATACACAGTGAGTACACGTCACTCCCGTGGAATCCCAGGTTAAGGAAATCCCATTCTTCTAAAAATCCTGTGAATAAATCTGCCCAACTTCTCTCATGGAAGGAGACATTACCTTTACTATCCTAGACAGCAAATGAATCATCCCTCTCAGTTCAACGGGGGTATTCTATCTTCCAATGCTGTTTACCATACAGAAACCTTTCAAAAGAACAAAAAATATCAGTGCCTTTACTCAGAAAATTGGCAGAAAAAAAAAAAAAGAGTTCCATACAGAAATGTTTCCCAACATCCTGGTATTAAGGTTCCTCAGTGGCTTTTTATTATACATAGAAAAACTCTTCTTTTCCTCACTGGTACAGTCAAACTTTACTTAGTGCTTCTTATATGATATCAAATTTGAAAGATTTTCAAATAATTATCAAAATTAAGATCTAATAGATATAAAAGTTTCAAAAAGCACTTAAGGTGAAAATTAAGAATCCTGATCATCCCTATACTAAGGACTTTGAGGACTAATGGATCTTGTTATGAGATCTAGTTTCCCCAAGTCCCTGATGATCATGAGATCCTGATCTTTTGGGGATTCAGGTTTTATACAGTATATTTACTTAATGGGTACCTTGGTTTGAGCTTGGAAAAAAATATGATTACTCATAAAAAATATTTAATCTCTTATTTTCATATGCCTCTTTTTTCTGACAGCCAATGATTCCAAAAGCACTGAAGTCAATTTGGATATTAAATATATTTTCTAAAATATTTCTATGTTTTACAACCTTAGAAGCTTTTGTATATATTTTATATTTAAATGTATAAGAAGCTACTTAATAAACTACTAGTGCCTTGAAAACTCCAAATTGAATCTAATACTTCTTAATAGCTATGTAGAAAATTTACATAGGATGATAAAAGAAGATGGAACCCAAATCCAATATAAGTTTTCAGGAGACTATAAGTCAGCTGGAGATCATTCCCCACAGAGGAATCAGAAAGAAGCCCTAGAACTATTTCCCAAGTAGGACCCATTTGGAAGATGAGTAAACACGGATTGCACTCTGTGATTTGTGGAGACCTCACAGGGGCACAGGTTTGGCTCAGCTCATTTTTAGCTGACCATAAAGAACTTGGGAATGGACAAGGAAAAGAGCACTACCCACGAATGAATCACAGCCCACTTTATGCAGCTTCTTTGTGTTTTTAAATGTTTTAGTCATCAAATTCTTGATTCTTATGGGAATTGGTTATGAAAGCTCAGATGAATTCCACTTCTCTGGTAGCTTGATAATTTTCTGTTTAATCCAGAATAATCAGCCAGCATTACAAAGGACATTATTGGTAACCATATGATGTGTATGAATATTGGATGAGAGCCAGCTGTCTGGACAGTATTAGTTCTGCACTAAGTTAACTGGGGCAGTCACTAAAGCTGTCTGGTTTTCTCACTTGTAGAGGAAAAGGGGTGATGGTTCAGTGGCCTTTAAAGTACTTTTCAGTCTTACCTTTGTGTAATTCAACTCATTGAAGACGTGGCCTTCAAAATCGCTTGTATATCAAGAAAAATATATCTGGCCATCTCTCAGCTTTTCCTGCTATTGCTACTTTATGAAATAAGTTGCCTGGTGCCCCACTCAGAAGGCATCATGTACAGAGCTAAAGAAATGTGTGTAGCCATTTATCAGTGTCAGTAACTCTCCAGTGACACTTGCATTGCACAATTCACTTCTCTTTTCATGGGTGACTCAAGCTCTTAGGGTCATCCTCCTGGGTGACATGTCATATGGTTATATAAAGCATGAGACAGATATTGTCAGTTTAACCATAAGGTAAAGGAAAAATACAATCATCTTCCAGTCCACTCATTCTGAATCTTCTCACAGCATCAAAGGGAAGTTCACAGACAGATTTCTTGCAATGTTCACCCTTGACAGTGTGGGATACCTCAGTCAGATGAATAATACATGCAGTTGCAAAGAACACAATTTTAAAAGAATCTGGCATTTACAAAGCAGCTTTACTGGTGGAAAGAGTAAAGGCTTTGAATATTCTGTCAGTTTGAAAAGATATTCTGTGTCACCCTATCAGGTCACACAAACCATCTGATCAACTGCCACTTGATGAAAGCATTTATTAAAGTCAGTGTAAGGAAATATCAGTTTGAGGAATGGAAAAAGGCTAAGGGATTTATTTTTAAACCTCTGGGAATGGAAAACAGCAGGGAGATTTCTTTTCTGCAGGGAAATACGATATAAATTTGGTTTACATTGAACCAGAAGAGTATGATTCCGAAAACAGTAAAGAATCACTTTTTTCCCCTTAATTGTTGATACTTCTGCTTCCAAGAAAATGGGGCAGATGTACTTTTCCATATTTTCTCACTAAGTACAACTAAAAACTTTGTGTATTATGTATAAAGAAAATATAAGAAGTATCTGCAAAGTAGAAAGAAGGCAGATCAGCCAGGAACCCAAGGAATGACACAGTGGTAAGTGCCTTGGGGTTTTAATGTTCATTTATTCCAGAATTGGAATGGAAGATAGCAACCCAGAAACAAATGAGTGTAGACCAAGAAAAAGAACCAATAAGAGCCTACTCTTTCTAGCCAGTGGACCAGAAATAAGGCAGACTAGTAATACAAAAAATTTTAGACAATAATTGCTTACTCTAGCTAAACAACACAAACACACACACACAAACACATACACACAAACAACAATTAAAAAACTCCTGTGGTTTCACCATTTATGCCTGTAAAAGCTTAGCAGGGAAACTTGACCCCATACTTTCCTGCCACAACGTTATTCAAGTGCTTAAAGAAGAAATGTTATCCAGAATTCTATATCCAGTGAAACCATTTTTCAGGAATGAAGAGGAAATCTCTTAGATAATGGAAAACTAAAAGAATACTTTTGTTAGCAGAACAATGGCCAAATAATTTTTTTCTAAGCAGAACAGAAGTGATCAAAAAAGCATATCTGGGCTGGGCACAAGGGTACATGCCTGTAATTTCAGCAGCTCAGGAGGCTGAGGCAGAAGAATCATGAGTGAGTTCAAAGCCAGCCTCAGCAAAAGCAAAGTGCTAAGCAACTCAGTGAGACCCTGTCTGTAAACAAAATACAGAATAGGGCTAGGGGTGTGGCACATAGTTTAGTGCCTCTGAGTTCAATCTTTGGTACCTCCTCCTCACCACATAATAAAAGCAAATTTGAAAAATTAGGAAGAAAGAACATGAAAAGCACAAAGATGGGTAAATACAATGTGACTTTAATTGTTAAATACTATGACCTGATCCAGGTTATTTACTAGCAAACTCCATAATTTCATTCTTCTTTAAAGCTGAGTAATATTCCATTGAATATATATACTACATTTTCTTTATCCATTTATCTATCAAAGGACACCTATCTTGGTTCCTTAGTTTAGCTATTGTGAATTGAGCTACTATAAACATTTAAGTGGCCACATCACTATAGTATAATGATTTTCAGTTCTTTGGGTATAAACCAAGGAGTGGGATAGCTGGGTCAAATGGTGGTTCCATTCCAAGTTTTCTGAGGAAAACTTTCCATAGTGTTTTCCTGATTTGCACTGATTTGCAGTCCCACCAGCAATGTATGAGTTTACCTTTTCCTCCACATCCTCACCAACATTTATTGTTGCCTGTATTGTGGATGATTGCCTTTCTGACAGGAGTGAGATGAAATCTTAGAGTAGTTTTGGTTTGCATTTCTCTAATTGCTAGAGATATTGAATATTTTTTTTCATATGTTTGTTGATTTATTATATTTCTTCTTCTGTAAGGTGTCTGTTCAGTTCCTTAGCCCATTTATTGAGTGGTTTATTAAGTTTTTTCGTGTCAAGTTTTTTGAGTTTTTTATATATCTTAGATTGATTCTACAACATGTATGATCAGAAAAATGAGAAATTATACTCCATTTATGTATATTAAAGTGCATAAATGCATTATACTGTCATGTATAACTAATAAAAACAAATTTAAAAATATGAAAAAAATACTATGACCTAGTGTTTGCTAACGTAGGAATCCATTATTCCTACTGCTGCTAAAAATCTTAGGTTTATAATAGCCACTTACAAAGAATAGCTACTTAGTGATCACTAGTGAAAATGATGCTGGTACAATCCACAAGCATGCCTGCAAACACGTGTTTGTGCATCCCCACACATAAACACACACACTCTATTTCTTGCTACACTGTTAAATACAAAGTCCTATGGGCATTTTTCAAAGCATATATCAGAAGAGGGCAGAAAAAAATGAACACATATGTGATCTTAGCTCCTGATGTCACTGGGGGCTCTGGCATGCATATGGCACCACAAAGTTGTTTCATCTTGATGCACACAAGTTTTTACCATTGTATTAGTCAGCTCTGGCTGTTAAGCCTCTTCTGGGAGGTACTATAACCTCCCAAGCAGCTCACAGTAAGAGATTTCCTGTGGGCTAATTAAAATTTCCAGGAAAAGGATGAAGATGTGAGTCACGATTAGCAAATACTTATAGTAGCTACAATATGGGTATACCAACCAAGTAGTTCTAGGCAGCACAACAACTGTGTTTACCACAATTTAGAGAAGGAGAAAAACTCCCCATAGGATACACTGTAAGAAAAACTGCATAAATGTCACAGAACTGAGATTGGACATAAGAAATTATTATTTAGCATGAATGTATAACAACAAATCCCACTATTAAGTGTAATTATAATGCACCAATAAAAAAAGATTAGAAAATCATTATTTAGTAGGGGAGATGTAAGGGAAATATGTTAAATAAAGAGATATAGGGAAAATTAATTATAGTATAGAAGTATTAGGAAGAAAAAACCCCAAATCCAGATAAGTTTAATGAAATGTTATATCTTCTTTTTATTATTTAAATGTTTTTCTTTGAAACATGTAGCATACATTTATATACATTCAAAATCCAAAGTGTACAATGAGTGTACAACAAAAAATCATCCCTTGTGTTTATCCATCACTCTGTTTCCCTAAAGAGTCAATTTAATGTACCATTTCAGGAATTATCTATGTACAAACACATATATTTTATTTTTGTCTCCTAATATATAAAATTATAAATATACGTGAGATTAATCCGTCTTAATATATAAAAGTTTTCTCTTTCCCTTTTTGCAATTTTATTGTATTTTCATGACTATATTGTACTTCAGTTAGTCCCATATTGATGAACATTTAGGGTGTTCTAAATTTGTTGCGAAGCATAATAACAACAAATAGCCATGTGTGGATATAATTTGACATAGTCATGACTATAGCTATAACATAAACTCCAAGGAATAGAACTACTGAGTAAAAGGTTGTATCAGTCAGCTTAGACTAAATCATGCCATAATAACAAATGATGTAAAATTCTTTGTGGCTTGCAACAATGAAGATTTATATCTCACTCATGTCACATCTATTGCAGTTGACTTTGGCTCTTTTATACATCACCCTCCTAGTAGTACCTAAGCTGCAGGAGCAACACTTCCCTAGAAAATGCTAAGTTTTTGATAAAATGAAAGATGACATAAATATCAATATAATGGCTCTTAAAGTTTCTGATTAAAAACAACACATGTCACTTCTGCACACATTTTCACTGGCCAAAGAAAGTCATGTGGTCAAGGTTGACATCAATGAGGTGGGAATATATCATTATTAATCCACAGTGATGGAAAGCAAATATTTAGACTAGCAAATATTTAGAACAGTTCACCACAATGAGTAGTTACATTTATTAAATTGGTAGATGACAAATTATTTTCCCCCAAAGAGTTCAACACTTATTAAAAACACATATTTCCTGCCCGGGCATGTGGCTCAGTAGTAGGGACTTCAATAAAACATCTGAGGTTCTGGGTTCAATCCCCAGCATTACAAAAAAAGGTGTGTGTGTGTGTGTGTATGTGTGTGTGTGTGTGTGTGTGTGTATGTGTGTGTGTATTTTCTCCTTTCCCTCAATCATGCATTATGCATTATGACATTAGTCTCTATAAAATCCTGGCCATCTCCAATGTGAATATATTTTGATGTACCCTTAATTTGAATTTTTCTTATGAGTGAAGTGCAAACTACATTCATATTCAAATAAACCTTAGCAGAGACATATTGAAATATCTTCTTTTATTAATAGTCACTTCTTTTTAATCTGGAAATCATATTTCTTTCAACTCAGTCCTCAGCTTATGATCATTAATTTTCTGTGGTTTTCATATCAGCTTGTACACCTGTAAGATTCAGATTTTTTCCCATGTACTGACAACTGATAAACATTGTTTTTGTGAATTGTTTATGATTTTATAACAGATTTTAAAAAATGAAATGCAAAAATACTGTTCATTATGCTTTTCTTTTGGATATCATCTTGTGTTTAACCCAATATTCCAATCTGTTGTGATCAATTTTTGCATCTTTTAAAATAAAGTTTCTTTTTTTTGTTGTTTTTTTTGGTTTTTTTTGGGGGGGGGGTTTGTTTTGTTTTGTTTTTGTTGTTGTTGTTGTTTTCATTCTTTTTTTATTGGTTGTTCACAACATTACAAAGCTCTTGACATATCATATTTCATACATTAGATTGAAGTGGGTTATGAACTCCCAATTTTACCCCAAATGCAGATTATAGGGCATTATGTAAAATTGTGGATGTGTAACTGACGTGATTCTAAAATAAAGTTTCTTATTAAAATTGTAGGTATAGAAGTGTTGAAAATTCAGGCAATAAAATCAAATAATTCTTATATCATCGCTTAAAGATGACTATTTATTTTGTCACCTTTCATGTTAGACCTCTTAGAATTTAGCCATATGAAAATTCGATCAATATGTTTTTTAAATATTTACTGATATCATTGAAATAATCAACAGTGTTAGGAAGGTTTCCAGCTTTTCCTATTGGCTTCTTCTTAGTTGGCAATTATCAGGTAAATGGATGGTGATTAAAATCCAATACCTATTTTCTGTAAAATTCTTTCTATTGTAGGATATCTCTTTCCTTGGTGTTTTAGAAAGTGAATAAAAAATACAAGTTGGGGCACAAAGTAGCAAAGAATAGAAGGCAATTTTGCTGCTATTCTTTTCTCAGAGGAAGATTAGGTTATTTGTGCTGACTTTGGGAAAGAAAAGAAAATTCCAGAGGTAAAGAAAAAAAATCAAACAACAATCAACTATCTAAGATAAAGTTGCCCAATTGTAAAATAATATTTATGAATACAAAACTAAGAATATCCAAAGATGAAAATCAAGGTCAAAAGTGGAGTACACTTGAGTACATATCCAGGCCAGGGAAAGACCAAGCCAATTTTTGTTTAGGGACCAGGAAAACTCAAAATGTGGTCATTACCTTGCCTTTAGAAGCCAGGTAGGATGCCTCTGGGGCACACAGGACTTCTGGCCTGTTCTGTAGGTATTAGAGCCATTTGAACAGTTTATTGTATCCCCTCTTACTTAGATCTAGCAGGTGTTTTGTGAGGAGGCTTTTATGGATGGTTGCAAAAAGAAAACTACAAAGGAATAGTGTGGTCTTCTGGAATGGGAATTTTAAAACGTTTCTGATTGTTCATTGTTTTAGTCAGTGTTTTATTGTTGCCACCAAAAATATCCTATAAGATCAATTTTGAAGAGGGAAAGTTTATTTGGGGCTCACAGGTTCAGAGCTCTCAATCCGTAGATGGCCAATTTCATTGCTCTGGGCCTGAGGTGAGGCAGTACTTGATGGGGGAAGGACCAACCCAATGGAGGCAAGCTGCTGAGCTCATGGCCAGGTCAGAAAGCAGAGAGAGAGAGAGAGAAAGTGGGGCAGGGGCCACAGGGAAGATGCATACTTCCAGGATATACCCCCAGTGACCCACCTCCTTCAGCCACTACCCACCTGCTTACAGTTTCCTCCCAGTGAATTCACTCAAAGTAGTGAATCACTCAAAGACAGACTAAATATTCTGTCTAAATAGAAGATTTGGGAAAATAACCCACATCCAAACCATAATATCTATTAATTCATATTTAATAATTCTTACTAAGTCAGATGGAGTTTAAGAAATCTCAGTAGCAGAAACTTCAAAAGCAATATCCTTGTCTCAGTACCCAGTGCTATAACAAAATGCTGTAGATTGGAAAGCTTTACCGGCACTGATTTCTCACATTTCCAGAAGCTGGGAAGCATAAGATTAAGGCGCCAGAAGATATAGAGCCTGGTAATGTCACATTTCCTCACAGGAGAGAGAGAGATGGGGGCTGGGTGGAAAGATAAGTTCTCTCTTGTCACTTCTGAAAAGGGCATTGATCCTGTCAAGAAGGGCTCCAGGTTCAAGACCCGATTGCTGTCCCAAAGCCCTCTCCAATTATCATCGCATTGGGGTTAGGGTTTCAAAATGTGAATTTTGAGGAGACAGAAACATTCAGTCTAGAGAATCCTGGTGCCTGAATATCAATGTCAGCTTTTCAGGCGATTTTAATATGGAGAAATTCTTGCAGTTAAGCGTAAAAACAGTCAGCGATACCATCAAAATATTCCTTCTGATCCCTGAAGTTAATTTTTGCCTGCCATCTTGATCTTCTTCTCCTTTTCAATTTCTCAGTTGCAAATTCTGTGAATAAGTTGTCGGGGTTAAATGCAACGGAGCCATGCAATTTGTTTCTGTCATGACCTGTGACATCGAAAACAATTTTCTTTGTATTTATTTCTAAGCTAGTTGTCTTGTAATTTTGACAAATGTCCTAGGCTTGTCCTTGTAAGTGAAATGACAGTGTGGCAGTTTTCCTAATGAGAGTCCTTATTTGTATCATCTTCACAGTTCAGAGGATTATAGTGACAGGTGATTGACAGAAGAGAAATAGACTATATAAAATCTTTATTTTACAAAATATAACCGTTGATGAGGTCCTGAACTAGACTGTGAATGGGGAAAAAAAAGAAGACATTTAGAACTTGAAGGAAAGGAAAACTGACAAACTTTGGAAATGAATTGGCTTCAAGGGTTAAGGAGTAGGATTTAGGGAAAAGGAGTCGTCATAATGATTACAGATTTAACAAGATCAATGAAAGGAAATAATGGTTGGTTGGTTTTCTCAAGCCAATGAGAAATGAACAAAATGTTTTGATAGACAACATTGCCAAAACATGGAAACCCTAATATGTGAATAAACTGGATCTCAAATTTACTATGATAATCTTATTGAAAATAGTTTAAAAAGCAATGTTATTCTAATTACTCATAGCAATAGCTAATATTTTCTTTATAATTCTACTGGCAACTAGAAAACATTATTTATTATATTTTTTTTCATATGTGTTTAGATAATGAACTGTACCCAAATAAAGCATTTTGGTAAACTACAGTATGATTACAAATTCTCCCTGTTGCTTACCTGCTGCTTCTGTAAGCAGGAACAAATGCTTTTTCATTTTTAAGTAGTTGAAAAATGTCAAAAGAATAATAAATTTTATGACACAGGAGGATAATGTGTCACGTTTCATTGTTTATAGTTAAAATTTTGATAAAATATACCTATGTGCATTTTCTTACATACTTTCTAGCAATTGTTATGCTACTGATAACAATGACTAAAATATTTATTATTCAGCTCTCTACAGAAAGCATTTGCTGATTCCTGCCCTAATGTAAGTTATAGGTTTAAAATAAGTTAGAAAATAATAACAATAATAATCATTGAAAACATGACTGGAAAAAACTGCAGTATACTCTTATTAATTTTATTTCCCTTTTTCACTCAATAAATGTGAGATGCTATAGATACAAATGCAAAAAAAAAATCTGACCATTTGTCTACTGCACACAAATGAAACACTTGAAAATAGACTCTCCTTTTGGTTATATTTGGCAAGAAAATAGCAAGAAAATAAATTGTAGATAAAATACAGGGCTTCCTTTTAAGTTTCAGTATAATTTTCCATAGTTGGAATCTAGAAAAATGAGAGAGAGAATGTGTAGTGTGAATCTAAATCATCCCAACTTCGTGCATGATCTGAGTTTATATGGTTAATGACAGATAGCCATTTTGAAGAATCTATTATCTTCCTAGTACTTTTCCAGTATTTATGTAATTTTTTTATTTCTAGCCTTCTACAACACTTAGTGAGCTAAGTATCAAATTGTCCTCATGATATAAGGAAACAGACTAGTAGTAAGTTGTTTCATACATTCAAACATTAAATATAATCTCACACACTGTTTTGCTAGAACAATACATCTAATCTGTAAGTATTTATGGGTGAAGTCAATATTAATGGAAGATAGGCATTCATGTTAATATCACATAATACATGGTCAAACTTCTTAGATACTCCTTTTTAATATTTCAGTTTTCACTAGAGATCCTTACAAGTCACCAGCAATAAACTTTTTTATTTTCATTTGTTATTTTTAGTTATACTTGACAGTAGAATCTGTTTTGATATATTTGTACAAGTTATGAAATATATCTTATTCTAAAGAGGTTAAAAGTCGTCACGTTTTTTTTTGCTGGTGTATAAGGAGCCATTGATAGAACTGTTTATTGATTTCCTTTTATACAATATCTTACATAATAATTACATATATAATTACCTAATAATTACAGACATATATGTGTTTCTGGTATAGAAGTGTTACAACACTTCTATATAGTTTTAGTCTATCTACTTATACTCAAATTACACTGTTTTGAAAAACCTGGGCAAATTTCTTTCAGAGATTCATTTTCCTTACATAGAAAAGGAAAAGTGATACTTATGCTACTGAATAGTTATAGAAATTACACGTAAATTTTTTAACTAATATAATTTTAATCAGTTCTGACAATTTCTTAATTTTTATATTTTCTGGCGCAGCAAAAAAATGAGTTTTAGTATGGATTTCAAATTCAGAAAAAGGCTAGAGAAAGAAATTACAAATGGCTACAAAATTTTATTTTTAATCGCTTCAGAAAGCAAAGAGCAGGAGTAAAACATAGATAAAATTCCAAAGCCCACTGCCTTTTAAATAAAGACATAAATTTTGTACTCTGTTCTACAGAACCTAAGTGTTTAATAGTCATTTAAGAAGTTGCATAAATATTATATATATTTATTTATTTATATAAAATATATATAAACATGCACATGTATATATATGTGTGTGTTTTATATATTATATTACATATTTTATATTTGTGTGTATATGAATGTGTACATATATAATATATATTACTCAAACTTGCACTTTTTAAAAAAATATTTATTTATTTATTTGTTCTAATTATTTATATATGACAGCAGGATGCATTTCGATTCATTGTATACAAATGGAGCACAACTTTTCATTACTCTGGTTGTACATTACTCTGGAGTCACACCAATGTGTATGTACCTAGGGTAATGATATCCATTTCATTCCACCATCTTTCCTGCCCCCATGCCCCTTCCACTCTCCCCCTACTCTTGCCCAACTGAAGTTCCTCCTTCTTTCCATGACCCTTCCTCCCCCCCATTATGGATCAACATACCCTTATCAGAGAGAACATTCAGCCTTTGTTTTGGAGGGATTGGCTTCCTTTGTTTTAAACTTGCATTTAAATAGCACAGATTTCTCATATATATTTAATTGTTTCCTTGAGAAACTTAGAAAACAACAGTAAATGGATTTCAAAATGTAAACTTATAAAGATTAAAAAGTGTTTAAAAAAAAAAGGAGACTAGATCCAACTTGTTGGGAACACAAAATGTACAAAAAATAAGTGGTAACTGATTTAGGGGTCCCAACGATGCAGCTCTGACAAAGTAGTAGGAAAGCCAAGAAGCAATCTAGTTGTACTAGAATTTATAAAAGATCAACCATAAATATCTAACAACATCATAAATATCTAAAGGTGGGGTTCAAGGTGGGGATAAAAACACAGGGATTTGATTAGTCTATTTGAGAAGCTGCAACAAAGGACCAAAGACCTATTCCCTGGTGAGAAAAAAACAGAAAACTCCCTGGGTATCTCACTAGGCAAAACAGTGAGAAGGCTACAATACCTAAAGAAGGGTAGCCCTGGAGTTAACATGAGATTTTGAAACTAACTAAAATGCTTTTCATAGTTTCCAGAACGCTAGAAGCCAGGCTCATAACTTTAGGCAAAATCATTCTTCTCTAGATCGGAGAAGAAAAGATACTGTCATTAGAATTTTCCCAGCAAAGAGTACAATCACATCAATGTATAGCAAAGCCTGTAGCTTCTAAATGTTTTTTTGTACCTCCCTTAATATATGAGCAGAGACCAAAGTTTCAATAGATACCTCTCTGAATCTTGTTGCAGGAATGACAGAACCAATTGTCACACAGATAAACTAACAAAGAAAAAACACTAAAAGGAAATACACCACGTGAGATTAAAAACTTTAAATATGTATGTTTTAATAATCCCAGAAAAATGAGGAGGCATTGCAGAATTATATTTATGTTACTCAATGAATGAAAGTATTTCACATTTTAAAAGATGACATTGAAACAAAAAAATCTAGAGCAAGGTGAAAAAAAAAGATGAGCATTATGTTCAAAAAATAAATAAATAAGAAAATAAACAAATCAGTCCAAAAAGAACAATATTCACATAATAGGAATTTAGTGCAGAAAGAACAGAGAAAATAGAGTACAGGAAATTATTAAATAAACGATCATGAAAATTTCTCAGAACTAAAAGACATGAATTACAAGATTGAAATTACCTGTTAAGCACCCACTGAGTAGAATAATAGATGTACTCCAGAGCACTTCTGAGTGAAAATTCAAAACAGATTAAACAGAAAATTCTAAAGCTTTCAGAAAGATAAAATAGGCCACATACAGAGGGTCAGAAAACAGAATGGCTTTGGGTCTCTCAAGATCAGTGCTGGAAGAGGACAGACAATGAAGACAAATTTGGAACTCTGATTTAAAAGATTTTGACTTTTTTTTTTTAATCTCCCATCCGTTTTCTTCCTATGGAAACTCCTGAAAGGAGTGCTAATACTTAAAAAAAAAAAAAAAAGAAAGAAAGAAAGAAAAAGAAAAAAATAGGAATCAACCAAAAAACTGAAAAAATATGAATCCGGAATTTCTTTTCTTTATAAAGTGGTAAATTAAGTGGGATATGGTGGTGCATACCTATAATTCCAACTACTCAGGAGGTTGAGGCACAGGTTTCAAGTTTGAGGCCCATTTAATGAAACTCTGTCTCAAAATAAAAAATTAAAAAGGAAGGGGATATAATCCAGTGGTGCACCCCTACATTCAATCCCCAGTATTAGGAGAAAAAAAAAAAAAAAAAACAAGACTGGTATAGCAAAGATGGTTCCAGGAAGATTAATTTTAAAAAGTATGTAATATTTGATGTAACTGGGAGAATTTATGCATCTTTTAGTGATTATTACATAGAGCATATAGCCAAAAATAAAACATGATGATTGGTAATTACAAAAAACAAAAAATTTACTTAAAGAAGTAAATTAGTCCTGGTTTATACATTGCTTAAATAGATTAACTGTGAATAGTGCTTGTATAGACATAATGTGTCCTGAATATTCTTAATCAAAATTAAGTAATAATTCTAGAGGGAAAATAGGAAACTACTTGATGAAAGAGAGCTCGTTTGTGGAAATTCAATGCATACTATTTAAAAGGGAAGGTCAAGAAATAACAATATTAACATTATTAACATTAACAACAATTCTGCTTGTCATTATTTACACCGGTGTAGGAAAAATGCCAATGGTAACAGCTAAAACAGTTGAAGGTTGCCTCTAAGAAGATGAAATAAAACAATTGAAGCATTACTATTTTTCTTTTAAGTTTTTGTAGAGTCACTTGACTCTTTCAAATATGTGCAAAAAATAATTTTGATAATCTTAAAAATCAAATTTAAGGTAACACACTAAAATGTGTGAATTTTTAACATTAACATTGATTTTATTCTACTTGTTGGCCATTCTCTTGCCTGCCAGAATTGCCAACCACATCCCCAGCCATTTTTTTTTTTTTTTTTTTTTTGAGACAGGGTCTCACTAAGTTGCTTAGGGCCTTGCTGAGTTGCTAAGGCTGGCTTTGAATTTGTGATCCTCCTGCCTCAACTTTCTGAGTTCCTGGGATAATAGGCATGTGCCACCACATACTGCTTCTT
This sequence comes from Ictidomys tridecemlineatus, assembly GCF_052094955.1. Taxonomy (NCBI): domain Eukaryota; kingdom Metazoa; phylum Chordata; class Mammalia; order Rodentia; family Sciuridae; genus Ictidomys; species Ictidomys tridecemlineatus. The sequence continues at coordinate 161,266,609 of NC_135479.1, forward strand.
AAATTTTTATTCTTAAATTCAGGATTGCATGTATCCATCCATCTATAATTTTGTGATTATCTATTAACTAGTTCAACACATGAAGCAGGCTTTTCATTATCCTATAACTAACATAACACTAATCTAAAATTGAGCAAAAGTCCAAATGCAGAATAATATAAAAATGTTACCATAACCTGCAATTATAGATGTTTTTCTTTATTAAAATAACCTCAGTGTGGAAAGTACAAAAATAAAGAATCATAGAATGCTAGAAGTCATTTAGAAATCCAGACATTGAGGCCCAAGAGCAAAAACAGCCTGTCCACATGGTCTCAGCTCGAGGAAATACAAACATAATAAATGACTTCCACTTAGCCATTCTAAGACAGGCTGAATAACCCATGTGGAACTAGACATCATAAGACCCTACACACCAGGTCATTTCTTAGAGCTGCAGAATTTGAATGAATTTACATAAGTTAGTCTTTTGTTGTTACAAGTAGAATATAAACAATCACTAATGAAATTTTCATGGAGTGATGAGATGTGGCATCATTAAAAAGCAAGAATAAAATGGGTCCCAACCTGAGCAAAAATTATTTACTCCCAATTCGATTCTGTTTACTCATCAAAAAGATGCTATTCCTACCCTCTCCTTGAGATTAATATCCTTCTATTTTGTAGGGCACATGTAATAAGAAAGGGCAGCTGGTACAATAGAAATACCTACATGGTGACTACATTTTGCTAGTCACTCTGCTTGCAAAATATCCTTTGATTCACTTTGACGTTTTGACTATAAAGCAACAAAAGCTGATGATGGTTAACTTAGGCAAGAGAGGGTTTTGCTGGAAAGATAAGAAAGATGCATTGTGTGGATTTGGAGACTGCTGAACTAGATGTGGCAACTGGAAAAGCCAACAAAGCTACATACAGAGTTAAACATTGCCGAAACCAGTAGGTTTGCTCACTGCTCTACTGAAAAAGCATTCCTAAGCATCTTAAAAGCAACTTGGTTACAATGATATCTTTTTTTGACAAAATGAAAGTGAAAAATTTATCGTCAAGGTGATACAGGTCTGGATAAGATCTCCTCGTTGCTTTGTTTTCATATTTAGAACTCAATCATAATATGGATAAAAATTCTGGTTTGGATCAAATATAGTTGATCTATGCACACAGCCCAGGGGGGGAAAATAAAGGCATTTCTCAGTGGTCTGCATGGTGATACCTAAGGATGCCTTTGTATGATCTGTGGATATGAGTGTGTCACTCTTACAGGGATAGAAAGGATCAACCTGGTTGGAAATTCCTTCTATTGACCTCATGAAATAAGCTTGCCCCTTTAAAAAGGCTGGAATTCACTATTGGTCCCCTAAATTTATTGAATTTTTATATTGTTGGCTTTATTTATTCCTCATTTCATGGTAAAAATAACAGGGACACTAAGTCATCTCTGTTAACAGGGGGGGAAAAAAAGGTGGTGGTTAGTAAAATTGAATGAGTCTCAATACCTAGGAAAAACCAGGAAAATAGAAACTAGAGTGGGGAGAGGAAAGAACAACAAGGAGAACAGGATATTGCTTCAAATTCTCTATACCAATAACCCTTCCTACTGCACTGTATGAAATTTCTCCCTATCAGTTATAAAATAACTTCAGTTAGATCAAAATTTAAGGTTTACATTATTATATTATTCTAAACTCTGACAGGGTTATGCTAGGATTATGTTCCCTTTCTTGAACAAGTTTCTCTATACCTTATTAGTATTAAGGGTACTGTCCTTTATTGACATAATTTTCTATGTCCTCAATCTGCCTGAAAAATTCACTAAGATTTTACCAAGTTCTTAGACACAACTTTTTGGAGGCCTCCAATCAAACCCAGCTGGATTGCCTGTGCTCTGTGCTTTGGAAATTCCATGATGATTGAAATCTGTTTTCAGCTGCATCCTGCAGAGATCACTTCATCCTGTGAAGCTCCCATTCCCTGCATCCATATTTTCCTCTTTCTTCATTTAGGGTGAAGCAACTTTTTAGTAGCTTCCTGAGAAATAAAACAGGTGAAATGAGCTACTTGAGAGGTTGCAGATCTGAGAATACCTTCAGATTACCCTCATGCTCTACTAATAGTTGTGCTGGGTTTAAAGTTATCAAGTCAAAAAAAAATTTTCTCCAAGTCTCAAAGGTGTTTCTCCATTGTCCTCTAGATTTAGGAAAACTTTAAAAGATCAAAAGTCTTTTTTATTCTTGAGCATGTCTAAATTATCTTTGGAGGTTTTGAGAATTTTCTTATCCTAGATGTGCTGAAATTGCATAATGCCCGTGCCCTTGTGTCAACTGATATTCAGCTGTTGTGTTGAGCACAATCTAGAAACACATATCCTGCATTTTAAAATAATTGTCTTGCATTATTAATGATTTCCTACTTTCTAGTTTTTCTATTCTCTCAATTTTCCTGCAGTCAAGTACATATTAACTCTCCTAAATGCCTTTGGGGATGATTAGGATTAGACAATGCCAAGAGGGGAGCTACCACTCTTGAATTCTAATGGCTTCATAAGAAGAAGATGAAAGATCAGAAGAGACACACATACATGTTCCCTGACTCTTGCCATGTCATGGCCTGCACTGGACTCTTCCAACAAGAAAGCCATCACCACATGTAGCCCCTTGATCTTTGACCCCCATAACACGTGTCAAAATAAACCTGTTTTCTTTGTAAAGTTACCCTACCCTAGATATCTTGTTACAGTAACAAAGATGGGCTAACATAGTACCCTATTATTTTTTCATGGTTACAGTATATTTTTGTTAACCATGAATATGGTAATAATACTTATTTTAAAGTGTTCTCCAATCTGTTTTTCTGCTTCCTGCAAGTTGCTTTTTCATTTTGCACTCTGTTCACATTATATTCTTATATAAAAGCCTTTTTGGAAACACATTGTGATGGTTTTTCTGTTGCAGACATCACAGTAGGATTTAACTGTTTTATAGGGAGACTCTGAATTTTATCGTTTTAGATTTTTCTTTTGGTCTTGTCAATTTCTTAGAAAAGACTATTTCAGATACCTGTAGGTCTGAGAGCATTCTAGGGATGAGTAGGACAGGAGGGCTAAGGGGTAGCATTATGTAAATGTAAACTACACCTAACCCATAACTTGTCTTTAACTATTGTGCTCTTCTACAAGCCAAAGTCCCTACTGCAAAGTTCTCAACTGATGGCATAAATCCAGTTGGATAGAACAGTCACACATTCAAGCAAAGCAGATTTATTACATAAGTAATGGATTTTTAATTCTGAAGTTTAAGGGAGGGGATTAGAACAACTATAGGAAGAAGTACAAAGCATACTGAAAATCTAAGTGGACCTAACTGCTAAAGCATTTCTTCACACAGACATGGACTCTCTGAGGCTGCAGGTATTCAGGAGCCCTGCCCTGTGTAGCTGACACAGCCACACTAATTCTCCACCTAGAGCTCTCCTGGACTGGTCAGCATCTCCTGCATTATTGGTTTTATTCTGTGGCCTCTCTTTTGTCCTTCCTGTCTTTGCTTATTTATTTCCTGTTTTTTTTTAATTTTAAATGTTTAATAAATAAAGCTTATAAATACACTTTCAGAATCATAAGTATGCACTATTACTGAGCATGATCTTACATGCAAGATATTTAGTCTGTAAGAAAGCTAAAAAAAAGCCTCTCAGGAGACAGACAGCAGTAGGTTAGAAGATGAGGGAAAGCCACTTAACCACTGAAACCACTTTGTTGGGTATACTGGCCCTTACTGTTTTAGTATAAAAGGATGTTAGGTTAAGCTTCCATAAAAGAATATTTCCCTTCCACATTAATATGATTTGCCTTACAGATGTCTAAAAGTTTGTATGTAAAGGGGCTAGTGGGTTAAAACTCCTAGAATCATAAAGAGGCTACTGGGAAGGGGGAGCTTTAGTGCAAATAGCATTTAGAGAACGATATTTATTAATAATCAATGAACTGAGGTCCTAAGGCATTGAAATCAGTGATTTCCAAAAGAGCTTCTAGAAAATTGGGGAAAGTGGGGATTCAGTTGTCACAGAGGTGGAAGAAAGTTATGGTCAATTAATGTGGGATAGATATTAGGCAATGAACAAGGGTAGTCTAGTCCTCACAGTCCATCTGCCATTATTTCCTTAACTTTAAAACTTCTGGAAAAAATATATATTAAAGGGGCTGGGGATGTGTCTCAAGCAGTAGTGCGCTTGCCTGGCATGTGCGTGGCACTGGGTTTGATCCTCAGCACCACATAAAAATAAAATAAAGATGTTGTGTCCACCGAAAACTAAAATAATAAATATTAAAAAATTATCTCTTTCTCTCTCTTAAAAAAAAAAATCCATTAAGGAGTAGATTCAGCTTTAGGGCCATAAACCCATGCTTTGTGAAAGTTAAAAAAAAAAAAAAAAGCAGAAACTTGCTTTAATGAGATTCATTTCCTTTTTTCCAGTCATGATTGAAACAGTGAGTGAAATAGCCTGAACTCTAAAATGAGAGCAAAGAACTCTGGGATTTACACCTAATTACTCAGTAATGTACACTGGGCTAGTTATTTACAGTAATGTATACTGGGCTAGTTATTACTCTGTCCTTCCATAAGAATGAGAATAATGCTAGTGTCACTGGAAGAACAATTTGCTTCAAGAACAATGGCAAAGTGTACTTGAAAATATAATGCTGAGTTTCACTGTATAATTTCCTACTCACATGACTCATGTGCTACCCAGTTGCACCAATGCTAAGCAAATCAGCAAGGTTGCATAACAATTAAAAAATCCAGTATGTATCACACATCATAGGCTTTCCCACCTTAAGAGGGAGTTTTGATTTATAAGCATGAGATTCATCCCTAGGACAGCAAGTAGATAAATTAAGAAGAAATGATGTAATTGCCTGATATGACTTGCAAAGTCCTCATTTTTAGCCTGAGGGAGGAATGAGCTTTTGAACTTTTCCATAACAATGGTCTTTTTCAGAAAGTTAATGATCTACAGATATATTTGGAAATGAAAACAAGACCAATTGATTTCAAAACAGCTCTAGCCTCAGTTACCAGGGATGCAGGCTCCCCTGAGGCTTTGTCAAGGCTTCCATTTTATTAAAGCATTCCAATACTACCAAAATTCAGGAGGAAAATTCTTAAATTGAAATAAATATGTATCTGACAACAATTTGCACAAAATACCATTATCCTGTAAGTCAATGTCTTGAGTTCTTGTCCAAACTTTAATTAAGTTTGTTATTTGGAGTAATTAAATTTCTCTGGGTCTCATTGTCCACATATATATGATAAAAAACCAAAAAAGCTTTGTAATATAGGATATCAAGAGTCTATACATCAAGCTCCAATCATCTGCAGGTACCGGACTAAGTAGTCATCTTATTGTATTATCTCATTTAGATAGCTAAACAACTGTAAGGTGAGAATTATTACCATGTCTCATACAGTAAGTGGTTAACCACAGATGAATCAATGTTTTAATCTTAATCAATGTTTTCAATCTTTGCTGAGGGCCATTACTCGTGATTCTGGTGCCAAGCATTGACCTTGGCAAATCTTCAGAATATTAATACTTGTCCTGCATAGAATGAATCTAATTAGTTAATCTAATATTCAAACATACTTTAAGTCTAAAAAGATATTCTACAAATCTGTTATTATTTGAGGCACTAAGGCATTAGCCTGTTAAATAGAACCTGCAGGTCCAAAAAGATTAATGCATTTGATGTGTCCAAGTGAGTTACTAGTAAAGATAATAAATGGTGTGTTAATTACTCACTGGTAAAGAGACGGGAGAGGAAGAAATAAAAGGGCAGCTAGAGGATTGCCAATGAGTGAACAGGGGTTATGTCCTTTAGTTCTAGAATCAGGAATCAGGTCTTCAGGACTTGTTTTCTCACTTTGGGAACCCATGAGAATATCATCATATTTACAATCCAAATTCCCATTAAGGTCCTTGCCACACCTGTAAATAGAGACCCTCTGATATGCATGAGCCTCTGCAATACATCTATTATGAAAAGTACTCTTGACAAGATGGCCAAGGACTAGAGAGGATGAACCAAGTACCAGGAGGTTGGCAGTGTACAACTTGTCAACGCCCACAAAACATTTCTGTAGGCTATCAATCTTAAACCAAGATATTTTTCTTTGAATTTGGATTTAACTATAAATTAAAACATGTACATTTCAACTATGAACAGAAGTTTGTACAAGACTTCTCATTCTGAGCCTCCTTATTTGTTTATTTATTTATTTTATTTTGTAAAATAGATATGCCTAAAGAATCAAATTTTCCAAATTCTTCATAGGATTTGAGACCCTGTCTTCTCAAGGCTTCCCCCCCTCCCCGCCCGCCCCATGGATGCACAACTCTTATTTGTATAAGGTCTAAAAGACTCCCTGGTCTTTCTTCCCTTCAAGCCATTTTAGCTTCATCTCCCACCACACTCTGCTTGATAATACCTGCTGTACCCTCTCAGCCACTGCCATGTGACAAAATCTAAGCCAAGTAATTCTTATCTTTTCTTCTTCTACTTTTTTTCTTTTTTTTTTTTTTTGTTTTTATTTTGTTTTGTTGTTACCCAGGATTAAACTCAAGGGCACTAGACCACTGACCTACATCTCCAGCCCTATTTTGTATTTTATTTAGAGACAGGGTCTCACTGAGTTGCTTAGTACCTTGCTTTTGCTGAAGCTGGCTTTGAACTGAAGCTCCTCCTGCCTCAGCCTCCCAAGCTGCTGGAATTACAGGCATGTGTCACCATGCCTGGCTGTTTTCTTGTTTTTAATTGAATCATGGACTCATGGAAATTCTGAACCCTAATCCATAGGAAAAGGTGTGTGTGTGTGTGTGTGTGTGTGTGTGTGTGTGTGTGCGCGCGTGCGGGTGTGTGTAAAATAAAGTATCCCATTTCAGGGAATTTAAAAACTCAAGCTAATCCATGAATGTATAGTAAGAAAACAAAACACAAAAATGTATTCCAGTCTCTATTATGCTAATACCCAGCTTAGAATCTAGAGCCCATTATGAGCATAATAATATTCCCTGGACAGTAGTATTTAAAAGCCTCTAATATTTCCTATTCCTCCAATATTCACAATTGATTTTTTTTATTCACAGTAGTTATGTTATATAAAATTGCCTTAATACTGAACGATTACTTCTAGGAGAAAGAAAGGGTTAGATTCCTGGTAACAACATTTTTATCTATTAATAAATACATAATCTAGCTTTATTTGTTTCTTTTTAGGGATACCTTTTTTCAATGTATATTGTTGATTCACTAACATTGAACTAAGCCAAGAGCACAGTCCTTCATGTCTGATTTAAGATTATCAAACACATGTCTTTTCTCCAAGAGACTTATCATAGCTCTCTTGAGTTTCAGAACCCTAGGGAACACTTCAGCACCATACTTGAGAGCCATTTAAACAGTGAACTCACCAAAAACAATGCATCAAAATATGAGAAAAGTTGCACCAAAAAAAGTTTCATACACTTAGAGTATGAAAGAAGAAGGCAGAGTATTGCTTGTTTGTTCTCAGTTACCATGAGTCAAGTTCTGTGGATACTTGGTTAATACATGACCTGGAATGCAAACATTTTTTGCCAATTTCTGCATGTCTGTGGTCACTATGAAAGCCCAAATCATGTAGATTTAGGGCCTTGCTAAATATTGAATGTTTATGCCCTTCTCCTCAGGTGTCAAACCCCTAATCTCCAAAGTGGTAGCATTAGGAGTTGGAGCCTCTGGGAGGTACCTAGGTCATGTGGGTGGAGCCTTCATGATTGGGATTAGTGCCTTTCTAAAAGTGACTCTTGAGCTCCCTTGCTCCCTCCTTCCACCATGTGAGGACACAGGGAGAAGGTAGCCATCTATGAACTGGAAGCAGGACTTCACTAGACACTGAATTTGCTGGCATCTTGATCTTGCACGTCTCAGTCACTAGAAATAAATCCCCATTGTTTATAAAGTACCGGGTTCATGGTATTTTGTTATAGCAATTCAAACAAACTATGACAAGGCATGCAGGCAAATTCACAAATACAAAAGATGTGACTCCTAACACCATAAGACCTATAACCTAGAGGTCTCCTGGCCTATTCCTGTCAATTCCTGAGACTTGGCACTGCCAAGCATATACCTCTTTGTAGGAATGTGTGTAAATCAGTCCTGTGAAATAATTTTAGGTGTACTGAAGCCTGCTTTTACAGGAAAATGAAGTAACATTTATAGAGACATTTTTTCTATAGATACAGACCTTATTGTTGAGTTTTACTTCAATCACTTTATGTACTATTCATGCATTTTAATGTACCATATAAAACTTAATATTGTTAATGGTCTATCATGAATGCATAGAAAATAGCTAGGTTTTTCAGAGAAGTAAACTTTGTTTCTTATGATTTTGCCAGTATTGTAATTGTGACCCAGAGAGTAACTCACATTGAATTAAAAAAACTTTAAAATTTAATTATGCTTTGCTTGTTTTTCTTTTTCAACATGACACTGTTTTTTTCCCCCTTTACTCCAATATAGGCTGTGCTTATAATAGAAGCCAATGTCATTTCATTTCTTTTGAGCCATCTTGAAAGAATCTTAAGATGTCTTGCAACAGACTCTTTATGCTAATCCTATAAGGAATTCCTAGATAACAAAGGATCTGTGCCTTGGCAGAGAAAGGAGAAAGCTCTCCATTGTAGCCTCCATAGTGACTGTGGGGACACAGAACACCATATTCCAGGTCACATATTTAAAAAGTATCCGAGGAACTTGACTGTTCTTTCTGCTTTTGGACTCATGCCTCAAAAGCTACAATATAAACCACAGCCTACATCTCGGGGAGAAAAATCTTATAGCCATCTTCTTGATTCACTTTGCCATGACTTAAAGACATCTGACAGCACAATGACTGGATTATTTTTCATTTTCCTAACAATCAAAATAAGGAACATTTAAATTCACATGGACTTTTTCTTGGACTAAAAACTGACATTTAAAAGATAAAAAAATATTACTGAGAGTAAAAAAGTAAATTATCACTCTGAAAAGATTGCTGAGTCTTTTCAGGGCCAATTAAACATGGCTTTGAGTATATATTTTAAGTTCCTTCTTATCTGGAACTCAGTGATAGATAAGTCATACACATAGACTCTGTCTTTCAGGTATTTAGTCCAATAGAGTAACAACTAACCACATGTGGCTATTAAAATTTAAATTTAATAAGATTTAAAAATTATTTTCTCAGCTGAACTAACTACATTTAAAATGTTCAACAGGCCTGTGTGGATAAATGTAACCATATTTAAAAGCCCAGGTTTTCACCTCTGTGTGTATTTCTGTTGCACTATTTGGGTAATATTATAATATTAGAGTAATATTATAAAGCAATAAAATGTAGATGGTAAATTTAGTGTTTGATCAAATAGTTTAATTTGTTAATTTAAAAAGCGAGAGTAATTATGGTTGAAAGATATCTAAAAGGCAACTGTTTGTATCTATGGTAGTAGAGAAATTTATATGACTTCATACTAAGTCTCCCTCCCTTCCTCCCTTCCTCTCTCCCTTCCACCTCTCTGCCTTCTTTCTTTCCTTTACTCTTCCTTCCTTCTTTCCTTCCTTCCTTCCTTCCTTTCTTATTTTGGATCATTTATACACATGTATGGGGGGTGGAGAGGGAAGATTAGAGTTCTGCTGGGAAGAGATGAACTGGTGAATTGCAACAAGCTGGGTCTAAACATTTTTTTATTGACTCGAGGTGATCCTATGTTTACACAATGTATGGACCTTCTTTTTTCTTTTTTTTTTTAAATAAATTTCTAAACAAGGGCCCATATTCTCTTCAATGAATAATAATTATATTATTATTTTTTACAGTACAAAAGCTTCTGATTATTTTTTATAAAACTATAAGTTCATCATTCTTCTGTTTGTATTTCTGCCACACTTTAGGCTTTAGTTCTTTACTATTGCTATAATAGAATATCACTGATTGGTCATTTATAAAGAAAAGAACATTATTTCTTACAGTTCTGGGGGCTGGAAAGTCCAACATCAAAGTGCTGGTATCTTGCCGCAGTCTTAGCTAGGCGCAAGATCAGGAGCCACTTACAGCTTTGTAGATTCAAACAGCAATCCTTTATTCCGAACTCACACCGGCCCTATACAAACACGTTCTGGGGAAATCCAAGTTCTGCCCGCACAATTCACGTCCCAAATATTTTCTGAATTCCACGAGAACTCAACAGGAACTCAGGCAGCAGGATATGCCCTATTCCCAGTAGGAATAACCTTAAACCTGGAACTGCCTTAAACCCAGATTGTCCTAAACCGGGAACACCCTAAACCCAAGGAGCGGAATACTTCCTAAAACCTGCAGGATACACCCTAAACCTGGAGCCACCCTGGTCCTTGAGCAGGGTCACCTTTCTCAAATATACATGCAATGTCCCAGCGAATGTCCAAGGCAAGTCCATTTCCACAAGTCCTTCCTCTAAGCAACATGGGGTACGCTGGCAAGGAAATTTCGATGCGTCATTCCTACTTGGCAATGGCCCTCAGCAGTATCTAGTGATTGCCCTTTTGCTACATGATAACAAGGCAGATGACATTACCTGGAGAAAGTAAAAGAACCGATGAGTTCTGGGATTTTTTCATCACATAAAGCCATTAATCCCATGATGGGGGCCCACATTCAGGACTTCGTGTTACCCTGAACTCCCAAGGGCCCTGCCTCCAAGTACAATCAATGTATGAATTTAGGGATCAATTTTTTAATACATGAACTCTAGGAAAATTATTTGAACCGAAGCTTGCCTTTCTGTGCATTAGTTGAGTGGTTAGTTAAGGACTTAACTTTTTATATTAATTGTGTCAGTAAAATATTTTAACACAGTGCTCAACACATGGTAAGTTATTAATAAATTTTGCAGACTGTTTACAAACTGGAATGATAAATGACCCATCTTAAAATGTGATTAAAATGCTCACTGGAATATCCTTTTAAAGTATAAAATGCAACCGAAGTCTCTCGTATTAAAATGTAGTCTCTGCAATCATTTTTTAAAATACCATGGTGACTTTTATGCCACAGTACCTGACAAAATGAAACTAACTTTAATGCAAAATAAAATAGAAGTGCTCATGATTGCTTGACAATTATCCCATAATTTCTTCTTAACCACTCTCTTCCTGCTTACTCATCCCCAGTCTGTATCACTGATGGAATTATGGCTCTCCCATGATTCTGATCATTCCATCATATTGAAAATATACTTTGGCTTAGCAAAGACTTCTATCTACACTTTTTATTAAATGTTTGCATAAGCTGCAGTTTTGAACTCTGCAATACCTATAAATTTTTATCAGTGTTAATTTTTTATTTGTTCTAATTAGTTATACATGACAGCAAAATGCATTTTGACACATCATACATAAATGGAGTATAACTTCTCATTCTTTTGGTTGTACATGATGTAGAATCACACTAGTCATGTAATCATATATGTACATAGGGTAATAATGTCCAATTCATTCAACTGTCCTTCCTACCCTCAAGCCCCCTCCTCTCCCTTCACTCCCTTCTGCCTAATGCAAAGTATCTCTACTTTTCCTTAGCCCTCGTCCCATTGTGAATTATCATCTGCAGATCAAAGAAAACATTCCACCTTTGGTTCTTTGGTATTGGCTTATTTCACTTAGCATAATATTCTCTAGCTCCATCCATTTACCTGCAAACATCATAATTTCATTTTTATTTAAGGCTGAGCAATATTTTATTGTGTATATATACCACACTTTTATCCATTCATCTGTTGAAAAGCATCTAGGTTGGTTCCATAGTTTGGCTATTGTGAATTGAGCTGCTATAAACATTGATGTGGCTGAGTCACTATAATATGCTAATTTTAAGTCTTTTGTATATACATTGAGGAATGGATAGCTTTTGTTTTAACCTCTAAATTGTTGATATCTTGACTAATACTAACCTCAGTGATCACTTTTTAAATAATTCTCTCCACAATTCATACAACAGAATTAATTTACTGACTATAAATATTACCCAATTTATTTGCTATAGCCATTCCCCAGATTTGAGAATTCAGTTGTTCACAGTTGTAGATATTTGCTGTGCCAAAAACTGTCAAATACAACTTTCTTTTATTGCTTGCTAATACTCTGGCAGCTATTACCATCTGTAGTTTACTCGGACCTGCTTGTTAAAAATAAATTTATAAAGAATCAAAGACATTAAAGACAGATAAATTTCTAATGGGGTTTTTTAAGAAGAGAGAATTTTCAAAATAGAGGCCTTTTTGTACATTATCGGAGGAAATGTAACTTGCTACTCTTTGAGAGTACAATTTGACACTAAACACCAAAAAGTCCTTCTTAAGAAATTTTTAGGGTTTTATTTCTACTTGTTTTTTTTTTCTTCCAAAGAATGGTAGATATTTGAGTAGCCATCCAAGAAATACTATACACAATGTGTAAATCAAGGATTTTCCAAATTAATGGGACTTACAGACACTGGTTTCAGGTAAAAGGACACCTATTGGGTCTTTGGCTTACCTTTCTTATGTTCTCAATGTGTTTAACTCTACTATTAGAGAATTTGTCTTTATCTAATATCTATCCCCCCCAAATTTATCTCTCTCAAAAAGCGTTTAATTTTTCACTGCTGCACATGGGAATATAAATGAACAAATGTTTATTTGGTACAGTCTGCACAAATATCTGTTCAAACAATTTAGTATTTCTTTGCATAATCTGCATCATTGTTAGTTACCACAATTTGAATCTGAAGACTAAAGCTGTAGACATTCAGATCTGCTGTCCCTAAGAACTTTAGTCATATGATAAGTCAATGTTTATCGCTTGCTTTTATACATTCCAGGCAGCTTGATTTCAATGCTAGAAACAGTCCTTCCCAATGATCAAAACTTGAATGAAGTGCTTGGGGACAGGTTCACTCATTGATCTATTTAGGGACCACTTATAATGAAGAGCTCTGATCTTTGCCCATTCATCCACCTGTATCATTTGTACCAGCAGGTTCCTTTATGATCAATGTTGTGGTTTCAGTTACAATTTTCTTTCTCAAAAACACCTCATTAAATATTTTATGTGACAGGTAGTTTACTAAATGACTGTTATTTCATTAAGTGCCAAAATGGACTTATCAGACCAATCCTTTGTATATAAATTAAGTAGACTTCAAGCAGAACTTTTCAACTAAACATTACAACTTGCAACCAGATCTAGCCATAATGAAATGATTATTTGAAAGTTCTTAGTATTTAGATGTTAACTAACATTGATTAGCAAAGCTACTCAAACTTAAATTAACCTAGAACAATAATCATTTCTTCCACTTGTGAGTTTAAGCTTATCAGGGACTTCTTGCTGTTCATTTGATGATTTCCAGAACTCCTGGTTCCAAATTACCATTTTCTCATCCACCTTTTAAAATTTTCCTTGATTGTTTTATACATTTTTAACATAACTTTGTTTCTTTACCACCAAAAGACAGATATCATTTTAAACCCAGATGTTATATTTTCATAATTTAAATTATTAGTATTATTTTGGTTGCTAAAAAAAGAGAAGAAGCTGGGCATAACATTTAATGGGTTAGGGTACTGATTATATTTTAAAAGTAATATATGAAATTAAATTTATTGGCTTTGATTTTAAACTCTAAATATAACTTTTATAAATAATTCCTTCTCTCATTCAGAAACAGTGGTTTATGATTTATCATGAGTTTGAGTTTAATGCCATTGAGTCTAATTTTTTTTTTTGCTTATTGCTCATTGGAATCTTCCAGGTACTTTTAAATTATTACATATTTCTGCATTTTGTGACTCGAGCTGTCTTAAATTATCACTTCAATAAAAAAGATACTAAAAATAATCATAGTTTTTTCCTTTTCATTGCCATATAATTATAAATCATTTCTTCACAGAGGGAAAAGGAAAATAGTAAAACTCTTGATTTCAAGAGTAAAGCATGAATATTACTCTGAAATATTTCTATTAAAATCATTTTTGTAATTCCAGTGTTCTGATGCAATAGCAAGAGTGAATATACATCTATAGAGTAAAGGCAGTTATGCTAAAAATTATACATCAAGAATGTCGCAAGTGGGGCTAGAGTTGTGGCTCAAGGGTAAAGCTCTGGCTAAGCATGTTCGAGGCCCTGGGTTTGATCCTCAGCACCACATAAAAATAAATAATAAAATAAAAGTATATTAAAAATGTCACAAGGATTCAAAGGTTCGTAGGTAATTGTAAATAAAAAGCTCAAGAGATAATTACGACACGTTTTATTTTAAATCAGTTTCTGTAAGCCAGTATGTGCAGTAGAAACTACAGTTGGGGACAAAAGTGGTATGGAGAAGGGAAGGTATGTTATCTTAGACCTGTTGTGGCTCTTTAAATAACTGAAGTTGTGTGTAAGGGTTTGAGCTATCCATTGGCTTAAAACCAATATTTCAGTACTTTTAGCCTTTTTTGAGGTAGAGTCAGTACCCAAACAGTTGTGAAATTACTGATGTCAAAATTATTATAAATTTACTGTGTACATGAGGGAAAAGTGTGTGTGTGTGTGTGTGTGTGTGTGTGTGTGTGTGTGTTTAAATGTACGTACCATGCCTAGGTTTTAGAGAAGTAGACTGGTAACACAAAAAGAGCAATGAAAAAGGAATAAATCTGCATGTATTCTAGTTTTTTGTTTTTTTATTGGATATATGACCTTGACTAAATTATTTGATAATCCTTTATGATCCCTAATCTCCTTCTCTGTCAAAGGGAATAATAATACTTGTCCTTATTAGAGGATATTTAATGAGTGTGAAATAAAGTGTGAAAAAATTTACATTTAGTTGAATTTTTAAATCACTTCTCTTCATTTCAGGATTAAAAATTGAAGTAAAAATGTTAAAAAAAAAAACACTGTTCTGGGATTGTGGCTCAGCAGTAGAGTGCTCGCCTATGTGCACGGGACCTGGGTTCGATTCTCAGCAACACATAAAAATAATAAAGGCATTGTGTTGTGTCCATCTAGAAAAAACATATTCTCTCTCTCTCTCTCTCTCTCTCTCTCTCTCTCTCTCTCTCTCTCTCTCTCTTCTCTCTCTCTCTCAAAAAAAAAACCCTCTGGAAATTAGTCCTGAAATTATTTGACATTTATGAAGAGAAACTCAAATAAATGACTTGATTAAGGTGACAATGTGCAATTATAGTCATGATTTTCTGATTTAAAGCTGTTTGAGAATTGAAACTTAACATTTTCCAGTTGTGTGACTCTTTTTCTCAAACAAAAACTTAATTATTTCTCCCAATGAAACATAGAGGTCTATTATATTGGAAGGAATAGAAGTAAATTAAATCCCTGTTTATTATGTTATTTGGCATTTTTACTCTTGTGTTAAATATTGCCTAAAGGTTTTTTACCAAAAGAAAATCTGATTTGTTTCAGATAACAATTAAATGGTTTTTAAAAATTAAAATTAGAGTATCTAAAGAAGGAAGTAAAAAATGCAAATAAATATCTACACTTCAAAAATGTATACAATAAACATTAAATCTTAGTTAATAGAGACTTATTTTATATACTCTTTCTATGCATACTTTTGAAGAAGGGGTGCATAGCCTTAGGGATGGTTCTGACCCTCTGAAAAGGTGTTACTAAAAATGTCAGTCTTTCTTATCACTAATGATTAGCTATACTTCTTGATTTAGGATTTAATGGTATATGTTTTGGTAATTACCTGATTTAAATAAATAGTTTAATTCTTTTGTGAAATGGATCAGAAATATCTAAACTTCAGCCCGGGACATATCCATCCATTTATGAATTTAGCCAAACTCATTCAAGCAGCTGCTGTGTTACATTCTCTCTTAACATGTTTCTACAAACATAAACTAGAGACACAGCCCATCCTCAGGGAACTCATAGAACATAAGACATAACATAATACTGTAAACATTATTAAATATTTAAGAAAGTCCAGACAGATTTGTATACTTAACTGGCACCATAACAAAGGAAGAGGAATACTAAATGAAGTAAGTTTGGGTGGGAGATAGAGTCTGAAAAAGCAACAAGTAAAAGTTAACTCTCTTCCAGTTGCTTTTCTGGGCCTGAACCTATCACAGGGTTATGTTATTTGAATTTTGCTACCTAGTTTCACTCCTTACCATGAAAATAGCAAAGATAGTTAAACTGGAAAGTTGAAAAATTCATTATCATTTGACTATTTAACAAAAAAAGCAGAAAAAAAATCCTTTTAAAATTCAGTAAAACTTGCATATAAAACCATAGCAGTTAATATTTATAGAATATTTTATTGGTTTGCTTACAAAATGCAATTTTACCTCCTCTGGTTGAAGCAAAAAAGCTCCAAAGGATAAGGTTAGTTTTCTGCACCAATACTCAATTTTAATCTTCTCTTCTCTATCAGCAGCTTGCACCTCACAGTAGAGGTTAAATTGGTGTGGAAAAGGAGAGGAGGTAAGAAGTGAATACAAAAATTGCTAGAGTTGAAAATGAAACATCAGAAATGTTGCAAACCCATAAGTACTTTTTACCTATTTCCTACCATTATTATTTTGGATCTAGTGAGATTCTATAACTTCTGCAAACCTAGCTATAGTATAGGTTTTGTGTCTGGGAAACAAGGAGAGTTTGCAGGGCAATCAACACTTACGGTACTTTTAAGACACAGGGAGAAAAAAGAAAACTGTACTCATTATTTCAGATCAAAATCTATTTGTTGCTTGTGATGGGAAATTTTGAAGGCTTGGTCTGTTTTCAGTTTCATTTATTTTTTGTATTTGTAGAGATTATATATGGAAGACCATCCTTTTCTGCATTTTAAGTAAAAAATAACTATGGCCTATTTAGACGTAAAATTTCTTGCATGGCTAGACTGAAAGACAGAAAATGCCTAGAGAGTGAGCACCAAAATGTATATCTCCACACATTCTCTGTGGAGACAAATATACACTTGGTGCTCAGTATTGTTGAAGCACTGAATAAATGTGCCCCAAACAGCCTCCACCCAAAACACAAATCAACACTGCAAAGGTAAGTACACTGTTTCCCACTGATCAAATTGGGTGTGGGTGGCATGAGAATTTGTCTATAATAATGAAACAGTGTCCACTATATTCAAATAACCTCTGCAGACCAATAATTAAAGTTATTGTTTTTCTTTTAAGTCCATGTTGTATTAAGATGATATGAGAGTCGAGAATGATTTTAATAAACTCTAAATGGGTGTGTATTATATTCTTGTACAGTGTGGTATGATTTTACTCAGCAAAGATACATACATGCCTTGAGAGCAGATAATACTTTGTTGAAAATTATATTCCTGATACATATCACTATGCCTGGAACTCAAAAACTCTGCACTCAAATACACATTAAATAAACAGATGAATAAGTTAACAAATCAATGAAGGGTATTAAAACTGCATAATTATCAATGAAGCCCTGGGAGTAGTTTTCTCCATTTCCATTTCATTTCCATCTGTCCCTGTTTCTTGGGTTTGTATCAAGATGACCATTCCTCCTTCTGGTCTTAATACCACCAAAGTGATTGTTGACTTATGTTTAAACCTGAGAACAGCAATACAATGATCCAGCTCTGTCTTTCATTTCTGAATTTCTCAGAACCATTTTGAGAATTTCCAGGAAATGAACTTTCCCAGTAAGCTTCTGTTTGTTAGAAAGGGTCAATATTCTTTCGATCTAGCAAGTGCATTTTTCTCCTGTCCTCTAAGATATTTGGGATGTAGAGGACAGAGAAGAGTCATGGAAGGAAGAATGCTTCTTAGAGGGAAAAAATCTCTGTTAAAAGTCTTTACTGAAAATTAATTTACTTATCACATCCCAAAACTTTCTATGTGACCCAGAAACACAATGATCCACTCAAATAGTTGAATATGCAAAACAAAGTAAGGAAGTTTAGCCCATGTGTTAGCTAACTCATTAAGCATTGCTTTTTACCAATTTACCTCCACTCCCAAACCAGTACCACTAGTAGCAGCTAAGGAAGATCTTCACAGAAACGTTGTTGCTATTGTTGTTGTTTTTGCTTTTTAAATCATGTAGTTAAATTCATAATTTAAGAAAACACAACCTACCAAATTCTGACTTTCATGGCAGATCAATGAAGAAATACTACTCACATTGCAAAATAATTTATCCAGAACTCCTTCAAAAGATCCTTAACAAAGTTATAAAACTGTTTTATAGAAAAGGTTTTAGGTGCATTATCAGTTTTAATGTACCAGTGGGTGGAACTTCTCTGTTCTTACATTTAATAAACCTATGTGTATCAGAAAAACTTATAGTTTCTCTGACTGTATTACTGGTACCTATTTCAGATGATTTGTTTCTAAAAAATCAAAGTCTTGTTTCCTCCTAATAATAGCTAAAAGCATTGTTTATGGGAATAAGTGTTTTAACAACCATTCATTTTCTTTCTTCTATTGTGAATTGTTTGGGGGTAAAAAGAGGGCTGTCATGATTTTAGAAATAAGAGAGTCAAAGATTGTCCTTAATTTCCTGATGATTGAGTTTAGGGTTCCTCTCCATGGTTTTCTATACAATGATGAAAAGAAAAAGAGGAGTAGGTTTGAAAAATGAAGAGAATGTGACAGATGAAAGCCACCTCTAGTAGTTTAGTGGCATTCCCTCAGCAAGAAAATAGAAATGAAGCAAAGACCTATAATGAAAATGAGAGAGTGGGTCTCTTTAGGAACTACAACTTCAGAAGGTTATGGATTCTTAATGCTGAAAGTTGTTTTTTCCCTTTTGTCAATATTGCCTCCCCTACAGTAATCTCACTTTGTTCTTAACACACATTATTTTTGACTATTGTTCGTTTCCTCTTGTCTTTTATTCAGAAACTGAACAATTTCTCCTTAAAAGACAAGCAAACAGAAAGATGCTAAAAGCAAGAATGGAGAATGAATGCCCAAAACAGAATTAGCATTCAGAAATTTCTAAAGATGCTGTAATTCCCAGAGGGAAGTATTTATTTATATAAGAACTTTCAGTTAATTATAGAAATAAAATTCTGGAAAATTACACTCTCGGTTTTGATCTATGTACACCATCCCTAGGGGATGGATCGCCTGCTATGTGGGTTTCCATTCTCAGAATAAGAAAGTCCCTTGTCACTCCTAACTTGTGGTGATCCTTTTTAAAAATTGCAATAGAAATGATGACACTAATTTTCTCTGGTAATAAGGCCCCCTTTCTTAATGACTGATTTTTCTAATTTTTAATTTTTTTCTGATTTTTTTTAATCTACAGGAAAAGACACAGAGCTTGAAAGTCAGGATATATGCTTGTTTGACCAGCATTATCAACTGCGATGCTCCCATTCAGTATCCAGGATTTAGTGGTCTTGCTGTAGACATTTGATATATCCAGACAGTACCTCCTGCCCATGAAGAACCAGACTGAGCCAGGTACCACCAAGCTAAGAAAATGGGAGATAAAAGGAGAGGATAAAGGCAATCATTTATTTAAAACTCTTGAAACTTGGTATTTTCATTTTGCAATGAAAGAAAAGCAGATCAGTGTTAAAATGTAGGAGACTTTTTTTGCGTTAAAAGCATTCTAAAAATATCAAGAGTTTTATTGTAATATTTCCCAGAAAATTATAGCACTTCCCAGTCAAGAAAAATACTTCCAGCATGAGTAATTTCCAACTTTCTATGTCCCATTTTGTTTTTTTCTATGATGTTTTAAATCTCTGTCTGAAAAAAATGAAACTTTATAATAGCCACTCAAGTGAAAAATATTAAGAGGATCATCTACTGCTCATGAGAATGATAGTCAAGTGTACGTATCATTCCCACTCACTCTCACTTTGTAACGCAAGGATCTTTAGGGATCACATGGAGAATTTATCAAAAAGAGCATGATTGTAGTCATTACTAATTCAAAAGCAAACATGAAATGTAACAGTCTAAAATATTTAGTTACAAATATTTAGGCTTGTAATAGAGATACACACCCTTAATTGTGCCTATTGTGGTTTTGACAAATGTCCCCAAAAGTTCCTCTGCTGATATAGGAGGTGACATGAATAGATTATGAGAGCAGTAACCTAATCAGTGGATTAATACATTTTGTAGGTTAATAATTTGAATGGATTACTGAGTGGTGACTGTAGGAATGGGCCTAGCCAGAGAAAGTGAGTCACTGAAGATATGACTTGGGGATTATATATTTTGTCCCTTGCTTCTCTCTCTCTCTCTCTCTCTCTCTCTCTCTCTCTCTCTCTCTCTCTCTCTCTCTCTCTCTCTTTCTCTCTCTCTCTCTCTCTCTCCATCCTTGCTGCCAAGAGCTGAGAAGCTTTCCTTCACCATGCCCTTTTGCCATGATGTTCTGCCCCATGATGGGCCCAGACAAAGGAGCTGGCTGACCATGGTCAGAAATTCTGAAATATAAACCAAGCCAAAAACAAACTTTTCTTCCTTTACGTTGTTCTGGTCAGGCATTATGGTCACAGTGATGAAAATCTCATTAACATAGCAGCCTTCATATAATCAACAATCATTAATTCAAGTGACTGAAATAATATTTTACAAATAGGATTTGACTTGTGTTAAAGACTATACACTTTATAATTCCCCTCATAATGCCAATAACCATAGCTCAACTTACTTGAAGAATTTTCACTTTAAGGAAAATGTTTTAAAAAACTCTTTTTTCTTTCTGATGTCAAATAAGTAGGTCATTGCTCTCTTCATTACAGATACCTTTCTAGTGTGGTGTAGATTGTATGCAAAACTCTAACTAAAGAGCAGGATTGTAATTCAAACTCTCAAAGCACATTGGACAATATCCTACAGTGGTAATGATCATTTTCATATTTTTTGGAACAACTTGAAGATTGCACAATTCTGCGGAAAAATGATAGGGAAATCTAGCCAGAACTGTGGGCAGAATATTGCTTTTCGTCCTTTAAAACACAGCCTTCTATGTGTCACAATTGAATGCCTGGAGATGTCAAAAGGGAAAGAGAAAGATGCTTGCCAAAGTTATAAAACTGGCAGCTTGAAAGAAAATGACATTCAGACGCTCTTGAAGGTGTTATCCCATAACAGAGTGCGATCGTGGAAGAATTACAATTTTATTGTCCAGAGTTTCACAATCATAACACAGCTATGCCTCTTTCTTTTGAAACACTACCAAAACATAGTACTAATCTTTAAAATGATGTACAGTTAGATGGACTTATAACAAACTTCTAGAAGGTATATTAAAAGACTGATTTTTCTCTGTTCTATATAGAAAAAGGTATGGGACTATCAGAAGTAGGAAGATGATTGTCATAGAAAGAAGTTAAGCCACTCTCTTTGGTGATTAGATAGGATTTCTATGGACAAGACAATTTCAAGTATATATTTGGTATAGGTATTTGCCAATAATGAGTGGTCTTTGGCAAGGGTGATGATAAACTAAAAAAACAATGATCTGGGGCCAGTGCCAAAACAGGAAAGGAACAGATTCAACTGAGGTGAATTCAAAAGAAATTTTAGCTCATGCAATGAATTCTTAGAAATGCTGAGAGACTGAATGAAGAAGTAAGAACATAAGCCTTCCTAAACTGCATGAGAAAAAAAATAATTCACTGAATTCAATAAATTTTATTGAAAGTGTGAAGACGGGTACATTATATATTGTAAATACATTGAAATCCCAAATTGATTGTTATTGTTACCAATGCCTTCATATTCATCATCTTCACAAGCCAAAGCCCCAAGAACACATCATTTAACAAAGACCACACTCATTATAAGTGACCCCAGTCAAATTCGCGCTCTAATAATCAAATTTAAATTCTAAATGCTTCATTACAACTTATCATTAATCGTAATTTAGTATATTAAAATAATTTGCATATGCCATTATGGAAAAGCAATTAATGATTTTTAAATTATTTTTAAAGTTTACTTTGTTCTTCACAAACAATATGAATTCTTTCAATGGTAAACTTAAATTCCAGGCAGAGATATCAAACATTTGACATATATACCTGAAAATATTTCGGTAGGATTTTAATGACATGACTTGTCAATACTCAACAAAAAAACCTGGTGTTCTCAAAGAAAAAATACAGATTTATTAAAGACATGACAGTCTTTTCAGCAAAGCAGCTGAGGAATCTCCCCTGAGGATAAGCTAAAACACCACATGCCGTTACATGGCTTACAGCCATTTGACTAATATTACTTAAAGGGGATTAGCGACCACCTATAGGTCACCTTCTAATGAAACAGGAGGTTCACTACTTCTGATTTCATCCCATATAATACACAGATTGTAAAAAATCATCCTGAGTCAAGAATTAAGATCAAAGTCAAAGCTAGTAAGGTAAAATTTAACAAAGATGTATCTAAAATCCTGCATCACTCTCTTCAAGTAAGTCAATTAAATAGTTCATTCCAAAAAGTATTAAGCATTTTAGTAAACCCATGTATAAAAACTTCAAGTATAGTAAGAGAAGAGACTATGTAATTAGATCTTCATATTTTATTATGTTCAGGTATACTAGGTTTGTATTTGGTTATCAAATTTTAAAATATATTGTGGTAAAATTGTACAGGGGTTTGAGGCTTGAACATTAAGGGTCCTTGTCATTTTATATGAGAAATATTGGAAGGAATTAGAGATGTTTATCATGGAACCAAATACTTAATGGGGATGAAGGAACTATTGTGAAATATTAGAAGAGAAGGCTTGTAAATGCAATACGAGAATTGCTTTAAAATTGGTAACTTCAGTGCAAAGATTAACATACAGAAGTTTAGATAGAGACTGCATATCAATATCAGGGAGTGGCTTCTTGTGTTATGTAATTATTCAAAATTAGGATTTATTTCAAGTCTGTGGACACCCCATAGCTGGATGACCAACTGCAGATATTCTGTTACAAAGAAGATGGAAACTTGATCTGTAAGCTCCCTTCCAAAGATAAGAATGTATTTTATATGCATTTTGATTCTGCCTTTTTGAATGAGGAAGAGGTTCTGCTGAAGAGTCTATTTCTGCATTGTTTCACACACTGCCATAGGAGTGTGTGCAGCGCTCAGCAGGGACAGAGGACACTAATATCAATGCCAGGGAAGTCACTCAGGGAACAAATGATCTGAGGAGTCCCAGTGGTTTGAAGGCAAGTCTTTGAAGCGGCCCTCTGTGTGTCCAGGCTCAGATCTGATTCCACTGGCTTTCTGCAACCTGATTAGATGAGATTCCTTGAAGTGAGAGGTCTGCAATTGAACTCTTGCTGGTGACTTTTCCCTCTGGCCAACTGCCTATTTTATCTTTTCAAGGCAATGAAGATAAAAAAAAAAAAACCAGTTCAGTTTGTTTTAAAGAGCATCACATTCACAATCCTCCCCACCTGGATTCCTCACACACACTATCTGCTTCACCTCTCTAAATGATGCATACCTGTGCAGCTGGAGATAACACTTCCCTATTTTCATCTAATCTTTTGTGCTATGTAATAAATAATTCTTATAAATGGAAAGCTTCAAATGTTGATGAGCCAGTTCCATTCCTCTTTTAGGACCCCTACTAATTTTAATGAATTTTAGTTTTAATGACTATCTCTGCTAGCAAGAATTTGTATTTCCATATTTAGACAGCACCATAATGGAAATTGATTTACTAAAAGCAATCCCAGGCATTGAACAGCTGATGGTATTTATCATAACAATGTCAATTCAATAAGAAGTGGAATGTATTAACAGAGGTGGTGGATATTTTGCCAACAGTCTTTGCAGGGGAAAATGTTAAAACTTCAGAGTATATACCTTAAAATTCAAAAGTGCAAATTGCTATTGCAGGTCAGTGAGAAATCATTAAAGAATAATATTCAAATATTATTAAAAAGAACTATTCAAATTAAGACATAGAAAATGGGTCTTTGGGTGATGGTCATGGAGAGGAATTTTTGCTGGTTTAACAAGTCACACAGTACCTTCTCTGAAACACTAAAAATTACCCTCTATACATTTTTAAATGTATAGAAATATAAAAATATTTACCCTCTATACATTTATAAATATATAGAAATATAAAAATATTTCAGTTGGCGGGCAAAGACTTCAAAGAGGGTACAAATTTGGGGTGTATTCACTTCCCTTATTCTATGAGACTATAACCTGAGTTTCTTCAGATGATTTGGACCAACATAAGTGTATAGGGAGTTCCAAGGCCCAACCAGGTAAGGCTTTGCTAATCCCATGTTGAAGCATATGGATGTTTAAAACCCCTACTGCCTGAAGGTAAAGCTAAGTCTAGCACTGTGTTAAAATAAATCTTTCAATTATCTTAGTTAGAAAATCAATTTTAACCCCCATAGTGATCATCGTTACTGTCTATTTCCTTTCAACAAATGTTTGATGCATTTTCAGGGCCTGTTCTCTTCTGGTTTGTTTGTTTCTGCCTCAGCTGTGCTCTCTTCTGAGCCCCCACTGCATTTCCAGACTCTCCAAGGTCCCTGTTGTCTCACAGTCCTGCAGCTATTAATACACAGGTACTGCCTCATCCCCCTCTTCTCTCTCCTTGGATTACAGCTAACACCACAAAGAAGGGAGATGATACATATTTTTTTTCCTTTCAGTATTTTTTTCCCTTTCAACTCTTAGTTCTTTAGGTTTCTCTATTGTCATCCAAAGTTTTAGTTTTATCACCTTGCTTATGAAGTTAGGAGTTCTCTAGAAATAAATTCAAAGAGAATTAAAGGCTATAACATAATGTGTATTTTCCACATTATCACAAATTAGTGTCTCAGGTTAGGGACCAGGTCAAAAAGTCCCCCTGAGTACTTCCATCCTGAGAATGGACTTCTGTACAATCTCATCATCGTTATTTCTTCTTTTTATGATATTCAGAGGAGCCTGATTATTTTGCACCAATTAACCATTCCTTGGTCTCAGAAAGCCATGAAAATATAACTTTTACATAAACTGTTATCATCACTGAATTCCTAAGAGGCCAGCTCAGACAAGGCTGCTAGAGCCTTCTCTTCATTTTCCAGAACTCTTTGACTATCATAACTGTTTTTAGTCAACTTTTTCACTCCTGTGACCAACAGGCCTGACAAGAACAACATTAGAGGAGGAAAAGTTTATCACTAATGATTTCAGAGGTACTCAGTTCATAAAAGGCTGGATGTAATGCTCTGGGCCTGAGATGCAGCAAAACATCACGGTGGAAAGATGTAGAAGAAAATATGGAGCAGGACATAACCACCAGGAAACTCCCCTCACCATGGAAAAAAAAATATACACGCCAAAGGCAAGCCACCTGTGACCCACCTTCTGCAGCCACACCCTACTTGCCTGGGTTATTATCCAGTTAATACTATCAGGGGATTAACACACTGATTAGGTTAAAGCTCTCATAGCCAATAATTTTACCCCTGAACTTTCTTTCACTGTCTCATACATGAGTTTTGGGGGACCACCTCACATCTAAACAATAACATGATTATAAAATAGAGAATAAAAGAAGAGGAGCAGCAATCTTCTCATATTTCATATGTACTGACTTTTGTTTGAACTACATTCCTGGTGTCACACTCTTCCAATCAAAATTATCAATCATTTTATTTATATGATGTGCTTCCTCAAATATGACTCCATTTCTGATTCTTCTTTTCATCCTTTTACTGATTTTTCTTATTTCTGAAAATAACAAGAAAATTTAGTCAAACTATAAAATTATCTCTTGATTCCCCAAAACTAAATAGTAAAATTTAAAATAATCAATGATCTATCATAACTTTAATAATTTTATGTAACATGTAGGAACTCAATTGGTATTGTTTGCCAGAGTTAAAGCTAAGTTAAATAGCTACCTATTCCACTACAATAGTATTGTCAGGCCACTGAATAATTATCAACTCGATCACTCCTCTTTCTACACCCTTAGTTCTTGGAAATACCTGCTGGGACTACCTTTAGTGGAAATAATTTATTTTTACCAAAATTTCAGTATTCACATCTCCAAATAAAATAAAAACAAAAACTCTACATAGAACATAAAAGCATATGGACATAGACACCATCCATAGTATGCTTAAATATCTCATAAAAATATATTCCAAATGATTGTTCATTTATCACACGAATTCCCAAGATAAAAATAGTTTGCAAACATATAGTTAAATTAGTAAAGCAGAAAAAAAAAGATCAAGTAAAAAAAAATATCAATAGGAGAATAAAAATCCCAAAACTTTGTTTGCATTTGGTACAGTCTCAGTGCAATAAAACTGTGCACAGTGGATCTTCATATCTACGGGTTATGCATCCTCAGAATCAACCAGCCATGGATGAAAAAAAAATTATTTTAAAGTATGTCTGTACTGGAATGCACAGACGTTTTTATTTGTCATTATTCCCTAAGCAACAAATTATAACAACTATTTATGTAGTATCTACATTGCATTCGGTATTATAAGTAATGTAGAGATGGTTTAAAGTACACAGGTTACATGCAAAACTAAGGCATTTTATACAACAAAATTGAGCATTCATGGATTTTTGTACCCATGGGATTCCTTGGAGCCAGTCCTTTTCAGATACAGATACCAAGGGATGACTGTACTTATTAAGGGTTGAAATGATCATATTTCAGGTAGAGAAGGAAGGAAAAATTAGACATGATTTTAAAAGATGTTTGCTTTAGAAATAAAGGCTACTATCATTTAGCTGTCTGAAATACTTCTGCCAGAGATCTTCAGAATTTGTTTAAAAAATATAGCAACAACAACAACCTTGGAATGTCAAGATTTCTGAAACTACTACTCAAGGGAAATCAAAAAACACAATTTAGAGAGTGCTTAGCTGTTTTTCTATTCACATCTTTTTCCACTAGCACTTTTTCAAATTAGAAGCATCAATTTCCCAAAACTCAGAAATATTTCATAGAACTCACTATTTTTCATCTACAAAAGATGTAACTACTAGTATAACATTTTAGGTAATTTTTAATGAAATATAGTCAACTTAATATTCTCTTATGTGATCATTTTTCCTTTACTTTTAAATTAAAGAGCATACCAATTTGTGAACTACTGTGATTATCTTGAATCTATAATGACTTAATAATTTATATTTTTCTTAGTCTTACATATTCCAATATATAATCACCTGTATGACCGTGTAATCATTTAAATTCCCATTTACTTTCTAGTCAACCTTATTCCTTAGAACAATTTTTATTTCACAATAAATTTGAGTAGAAGATGCAGAGAGTTCCCATAAACCCCTTTCCCCATACACATACAACCTCCTGATCAACATCCCTTACCAGAAAAGTAACATTTTTTAGAATTAATGAAGCTACCTTGACATATCATTATCAACCAAAGTCCATCATAAATACTAAGACTGACCCTTAATATTGTATATTCTATGGGTTTCAACAAATGGGGAATAATATGTATCTATCATTGTAATAATATATGGAA
This sequence comes from Ictidomys tridecemlineatus, assembly GCF_052094955.1. Taxonomy (NCBI): domain Eukaryota; kingdom Metazoa; phylum Chordata; class Mammalia; order Rodentia; family Sciuridae; genus Ictidomys; species Ictidomys tridecemlineatus. The sequence goes on from NC_135479.1 coordinate 161,294,151, forward strand.
TAGTTTCATAGCCCTAAAAATCCTCTGTGCTCTGTCTATTCATTTTTCCTTGCCCACTATCCTCTGGGCATACATTTTGCTTACATTTTTCTTGTCTCTATAGTTTTGGCTTCCCAAAAATGTCGTATTGTTGAAACACTGAAGTAAGTAACCCTTTTCAGAGTAGCTTCTTTCACTTAATAACATGCATTTAACTTTCCTCTATCTTTTCATGGCTTGATGATTTATTTCTTATTAGTGCTGAATAATATTCCATTGTCTGGATTGCTACAGTTTATTTATCCACGCATCTACTGAATAATAGCTTGACTGCTTGTAATTATTGGCATTTATGAATATGGCTACTATAAATATCCACTTGTAGGTTTTGTTTGCACAAAAGATATTAATTCCACTGGGTAAATACCCAGGAGGGCAATTGTGAATTTTGTGGTGAGAATATGGTAGTGATGATAAGAAGTTGCCAAATGGTTTCACATGGTGGCTGCTCTACCATTTTGCATTCCCACCAGCAATGAATGAGATGGCCTCTTGTTCTAAGTCCTTGTCAGCATTTGGTCTTGTCAGTGTTTTGGATTTTTTGTCAGGGAGAATGTTTTGTTGCTCTATTTAAGTTCTCTGATGATATATAATTTAAAAATTTTTTATATGTTTACTTGTAATATGTGTATCTTCTTTGTTGTGCCTGAGAAATATTTTCTATATTTTAATTGGAGCATTCATTTTTTAGAGTTTTAAATTTTTTATATATTTTAGATATTAGTAATTTATCAGGTAAGTCCTTTGAAAATATTTTCTCCCTTTGTATGAGTTGTCCTCTCACTCTTTTGACATTGTCTTTCATAGAATAGAAACTTCTAATTTTAACGAAGTCTATCTTATCAATTATTTCTCTCATGAGTTATACTTTTGATGTTGTATCTGAAAGTTCTCACCACACTAAACATTATCTACATTTTCTCCTATGATAGCTCCTAGAAGTTTTATAGCTTTTTGTCTTATATTTAGTTCTATAATTTATTTTGGTTTACTTTCTGTGAAGGACATAAGATCTATGTCTAGATTCCTTTTTGTTCACGTGTCTAGCACCATTTGTTGGAAGTGTTATCTTTGCTCTGTTATATTGCTTTTTCTTTTATGTCAAAGATCATTTGATGACGCTCATGTGAGTCTATTCCTGAGATCTCTATGCTGTTCCATTGATCTTTCACCAAATACCACACTCTCTTAATAACTGTAGTTTTTGCAGTAAGTCCTGAAGTCAAGTAATGTCCATCCTTCTACCCTGTTCTTTTTAAAAATAGAGTTGACTATTTTGGACCTTTTGCTTTTTCACATAAACTTTTGATGCAGTTTGTCTTTACCCACAAAGAAACTTGCCAGTATTTTGACTGAGGTTGCATTGGAGCCATAAATCAGGTAAGGAAGAACTGATAACATGTCAATATTGAGTTTTTCTGCTGAAGAACATGGAATGTCTTTTCATTTATTTAGTCCTCAGACATATTTTGTTAGAGTTCTGTAGTTGTTCTCACATATATTATGTACATATTTTGTTAGATTTATACCTATATGTTTCATTTCTGGGGTGCTAAAGTAAATGATAATGTTTTAAGTTTCAAATCTTACTTATTCATACTGATGTATAGGAAAGTGTCTTTTAAATGCTAGCTTTATGTCCTTCATCTTTCCTATAATTGTTTATTAATTTCAGAAGTTTGGGAAATTTTTCTTTTTTTTAATTTATAGACAATATGTCATTTATGAACAAAGCCAGTTTTATTTCTTCCCTCCAAAACTATATAACATTCATTTCCTTCTCATCCCTTAATGTTTTAGCTAGGGCTTCTAATACATTGAAAAGCAATGGTGAGAAGGAACACCTACACCTTTGTTTGGTCCTGATCTTAGTGAGAAAGTTTCAAGATTTTTTTCCCAGGACATGTGATGTGATTCACATATATTGTACATGTCCTGTATCAAGTTGAGGACATTCCCCCTCTGAGTCCAAACCTTCTTAGAGTTTTTGTCATAAATGGGTGTTAGATTTTGTTAGATGCTTCTTCTGCATAGACTGGTGTAATTATGTGATGTTTATGTATTGATGTGGTGGATGTCGTTAATTGATTCTTGAATGTTGAAATAGCCTTTCATACCTGGGATAAATCAAACTTGATCATGGTTTTGGTATTAGGGTAAAAATGGCCTTATAGAAATGATTATGGAAGTATTGCCTCTGCCTCTATCTTCTGGTATTGGTGGTAAAAAAAAAAAGGATAGTTTTTCTTTCAAATGTCTTATGGAATTTACCAGTGAAGTCATCTAAGCTTATTGTAAACATATATATATTTATAAATTACTAATTCAATTTCAATTTCTTTAGTAGGAGTTTTTTGGACTATATGAATTTTAGCAGATTGTGACCTTCAAAGAATTGATCCATTTCATCTGTTATTAAACTTGTACACAAAGAGTTGCTCATATTATTCCTTTATTTTCTTTTTAATATTCATGCAATGTGTAATGACATTTCATTTTGAATATTAATAATTTTTCCTTCTCTCAGTTTTTATAGTCTGGTTCCCTTCTTATTAATTTTATTGGTATTTTCAAAGGAAGAGCTTTTGCTTTTGTTGATTTTCTCTATTGATTTCCTGTTTTCAATTTCATTGATTTCTGCTCTAATTTTTATTATTTCTTTTTTCTGTTTAGTATGTAGGAGTTTAGTTTTTTCCTAATTTCCTAAGGTTTGGAAGCTTAGGTTAGTTATTTTAAATCTTTCCTCTTTTCTAATATGTGGTCTCAGTATTATACATCTTTTTTAAATTGCTTTTATTTTTAAAATACATGACAGCAGAATGCATCACAATTCTTATTACACATATAGAACACAATTTTTCATATCTCTGTATATAAAGAATGTTCACACCAATTGATGTCTTCATACATGTACTTTGGATAATGATGTCCATCACATTCCACCATCATTGTTAACCTCTTGCCCCCTTCTTTCCCCTCCCACCCCTCTGCCCTATCTATAGTTCATCTATTCCTCCCATGCTCCCTCTCCCTACTTCACCATGAGTCAGTCACCTTATATCAGAGAAAACATTTGCTCTTTGTTTTTTGGGGATTGGCTAACTTCACTTAGCATTATCTTCTCCAACGCCATCCCTTTACCTGCAAATGCCATGATTTTATTCTCTTTTATTGCTGAGTAATATTCCATTGTGCATATATGCCACATTTTTTTTACATTTCAAACCACAGTTTCAATATATTCTATAAATACTGATAATAGCATTTTCATTTCATTTAGTTCAAAATGCTTTTAAATTTCTCTTGAGATTTCATCTTTGACCCATTCTATATTTAGAAGTATGTTGTTTGATTTCCATGTATTTGGGGATTTTACAACTATCTTTCTGTTATCGATTTCTGGTATAACTATTTTTGGTAACTGATTTTTAGTGTGGCCTGAGAACAGACATACAATGAGCTCTATTCTTTTACATTTGTTAGATGATTCCTTGTGGCTCCAAATGTGTTCTGTTGTGGTGAAAGTTCCATGTGAACTTGAGAAGATCATGTAATTTTCTCCTGTTGCCTAAAATATCCTGTAGTTAATTCTATGTTACACTATTAAATAATTGTGCTGTGAGTTCAAATATGCCCTTAATAATTTTCTACTTGGTTGAAGTTTCTAATAGAGGACTGTTCAAGTCTCTAGCTATAATGGTGAATTCATCTAATTTTCCTTAAAGTTTTATTAGATTTTGTGTTGTGTCTTTTTATACTCTATTGTGAGGCACATACATATTTAGGATTATTATGTTTTCTTGGGAATATTGCCTTTTTGTCCCTATATAAAACTCCTATTCACCCCTGATATTGTTTTTAAATCTACTGTATATGGAATTAATGTAGCTACACATGTTTTCTTTGAATTTGTATTAGCATGGTATATTACTTTTCATTCCTTTACTTTTAATCTGTGTGTGCTTTACATTTAATGCAGGTTTCTTTCAGATAAAATATAGTTGGGCCTTGTTTTTTTTTTACCCTCTCTCCCCTCCCTCCCGTTTGCCCAATCAAAGCTCATTCATTTTTACCATGCCTCTCCCCTGCCCATTATGGATCAGCATCCACTTACCAAGAGAACATGCAGCTTTTGTTTTTTTGGAGATTGGCTTACTTTGCCTAGCATGATATTCTCCAACTCCATCCATTTACCTGCAAATGCCATCATTTTACATTCTATTAATGCTGAGTAATATTCCATTGTGTGTGTGTGTTTATATATATATATATATATATATATATATATATATATATATATATATATACAGTTTCTTTATCCATTCCTCTATTGAAGGGCATCTAGGTTGCTTTCATAGTTTAGCTATTGTGAATTGAGCTGTTATAAACATTGATGTGGCTGTGATACTATAGTATGCTGATTTTAAGTCCTTTGGGTATAGACTGAGAAGAGGGATAGCTGGGTCAGATGGTGGTTCTACTCCATGTTTTCTAAGGAATCTCTACTGCTTTCCAGCTCAGTTGCACCAATTTTCAGTCCCACAAGTAACATATAAGTTTGCCTTTTCACCCACATCCTCGCCAATGTTTATTTTTGTCTGTATTCTTGATAACTGCCATTCCGATTGGCATGAGATGAAATTTTAGAGTAGTTTTGATTTGCATTTCACTAATTACTAAAGATGTTGAACATTTTTTTCATGTATTTCTTGATCAAATGTATATTCTTTTCTGAAAAGTGTTCATCTCCTTAACCCATTTATTGATTGGGTTGTTTGGGTTTTTTGGTGTTAGGTTTTTTGAATTCTTTATATATCCTGGAGATTACTCCTCTATCTGACTTGTGTGCGGCAAAAATTTGCTCCCCAAATGTAGTCTCTCTGTTCACCTCATTGATTGTTTGTTTTGCTGAGAAGAAGCTTTTTAGATTGAGACCATCCCATTTATTAATTCTTGATTTTATTTCTTGAACTTCAGGAGTCTTGTTAAGGAAGCTGGGGCCTAATCCAACATGATGACAATTTTGGCCTACTTTTTCCTCTATTAGGTGCAGAGTCTCTGAACTAATTCCTGGTCCTTGATCCACTTTGAGTTGAGTTTTGTGCATGGTGAGAGAAGGGTCTTGTTTTTTTTTTTTTTTTTTTTTTTTTTTGGTTTAATCCATTCTGAAAATCTGTCTTTTAATTGGTGTATTTTATATTAAAGGTGACTATTTGTATCTTGGAATTGATATCTGACACATTTGCTTTTTTCTTGGCTTCTATTTTTCTTGCATCTTTGTTTAGACTCTTGTGGTTTTAGTTAAGTGTTTAATAAATTCCCTTTCTCAGCATGTACTTTTTGTTTGTTTACTTCTTATACTGGTTGCCACAGACTGGAATACATGTGTGTGTGTGTGTGTGTGTGTGTGTGTATACATATATATAATGATTAGTAGACTGGATTTGGATTGGACATGTCTGGGGAAAGAATCTGAGCTTGAAGACATGACAATAGAAACTCCCAAAAATGAAAGGCAAAGAAAAAAAAAAGACCCAAAGAAACAACAACAACAAAGCAAAGCAGCCCTTTCAAGAACTGTTGGCAAGCTATATACAGTATATACCTACCAGAACCACCAGAAGAAGAGACAGGAACATAAGCAACCACATAAGCAATACCTAATCCAAGTCCACTTTCAAATAACACTATACTACTTCACAAATAGTGCAAGGACCCTATAAAAACAAAATAATCCTCTTTTGCCCTATGATTGTTGTCATTCGTTTCCCTTATACATAAGCGTATGGGCATGCAAGAGCACACACAACTCCAAGTACATTGTTATAAGAGAACAAGAAGAAAAGAAAAATGAAAGGGTTTCCTTTACTTTCTTCCATGTTCTTCCTTTTTAAATGTAGATCCACATTTCTCAGTTATAGCATATTCCTTTTCTCTAAAGAACTCTTTTTAACATTTCTTATGATGCTTAGTCTCTGAGAATATCTTTGTTTATTCTTCTTTCCAAAGGATAATTTCACATGATGTAAGATTCTAGGTCTGCAGGCTTTTTCCCCCCAATGCTTCAAGTATTTCAATCTACTCTCTCTGCTTGTCTGGTTCTCAGGAAAAGCCAAAAGCAATTCTGATTTTGTTCCTCTGTAGGTTAGCTGGGTGTTGTCCTCTGACTTCTTTTGAGATTTTTCTTTATCTCTGTTTTTCTGAAATTTACATATCATGTATATTTGCTGTTGTTGCTTGCCATTAATCCTGTTTTGTGTGCTCTGAACTTCCTGGATCCATGATTTACTGTCATTAATTTTGGCAAATTTTCAGTCACTTCTGTTTCAAACTATTGCTTATGTTCCAGTCTCTTCTTCTGGTAGTTCTGGTAGGTATATGCTACACTTTTCATAGCTTTCCCACAGATCTTGAATGGGCTGCTTTGTTGTTATTGTTGTTGTTGTTGTTTCTTTGTTGTTGTTTTTTCCCCTTTGCCTTTCATTTTTGGAAGTTTCTATTGCCATGTCCTCAAGCTCAGATTCTTTCCCTAGCCGTGTCCAATCCAGCCTACTAATCAGTCCATCAAAGGTATTCTTCATTTTTTGTTCTGGTGTTTTTACTGTTGTGTTTCAGTGTTTTTGATCCACAGCCTGACTTTTTGACTATGGTTCTGGCACATGCTCAGTCCCTTCAAACTGGTTTTTACCTTTTAGCATGTCTTATAATCTTTTGATAAAAGGCAAGCATGATGTACCAAGAGAAATGTTGTAAACAGGATTTCAGTCACCTACTGGTGAGGGGCAGAGAGGGATCATGATCCATGCTTCTGGGGTTAGGCTTGTTCTTTTGGTAAGCCTATGCCCCAGGACTCTGAACTTCACTTGTGCTTCTTGGTTCCTCCTCACTGGTCATGTGGCTCAGGACAGCTAGATAGGGATAAAGCATGTGTTTCCTTTCCTTTGCCTGGGAGGCTGAAAGGAGCTGGAATTGGGTACTTCCGTTCCTCCAGGATAAGTTCTGCTAAAACTGCAGCAGCTGGGCTCTGATGAAACAGTCTGTCCTAAGGGCAGACCACCTTAAGAACAGAATGTTCTACTAGCTGGTTTTCTAGATGGTTTCTTTTCCTCCCCCTGCCAGAATCTCAAGGGTTTGTTCATTTTCTTTTGTTTTGTTTTCCTTCCAACATTCATTCTGAGGACCTGATAAAGCTCCACAAGATAAAACATACAAAAGTGGGCAAAGGAAGGGAAATATAACTGGGACATGACTTTTAAGAGTTAATGATACTTAAATTATAAAAACTTATATGCACAAATAATTTTTTACTGTAATTTAATAGAACAAAATGCAAGTAGCTAGAATGGTTAGGAAAATTATGTGCATGCCTGCAATGCAATATTAAGGAAAGCTTGGGGAAGCAGAGTGAAATGTGAGAAAACTAAGATGTAAACTCCTTAGTTAAAATGAAAAATGTACAAAAATTCTAATTATGAGTATTTGACTTCTTTTTAAAAAATAATATATTTTGATAAGTATATCTCTAAGTAATTTTTTTAAAAAATGCATTAATGATACATTTATATGTAAATTTAAAGGCACCATCCTAGTTTGGGACAAAATGAAACTATTTCTTAGAAATATAGTTTAAAATTTAGAATCAGAAATATCAGTTTTTAAGAGAAATATCAATGCCATTGTTTACATGGTAGAGTTCACCAGTATGGTGGGTGCCAGCTATTCTCCTTGCTGTAACATATACTTAAGTGAATGGCTCTCCAGAGCTTTCTAAAATGGAATTAGGTGTTAGTTTAAACTAGGGGTACAACAATGTAGAGAATAAAAGGGTGGAATATCAGGCAATATCTATAGAAAAAGGATTTTAGTTATATGGTTGGGTGCAAGGCACCATCCATGAAGGCTTGCTTTCAACCTCATTCAGCAAACAGTAAAAGATGCATGTGCCTAAATCCAAAAGAAGAGATAACTGACTTGAAATGCATTCTTTCTTTGGTATAATACTTTTTTTTTCTTAATTCTTTCTCAATAATTCCTTAAAGCTCCAGCTCACATACAATGAATTGTTGGCTTCTTTATTGAAGGAGAGGGGAGGGGAGTAAAAACCGCTTTTAAAGCCGATACCAGAGAAAGAAACTCTTTCTGTGTACGGAGGGATCGATAATGGTCTCTTGTGTTCTTTCTATTTCTTGTTTGTATTTTCTATTGATGTGTCCAAAACCTAGACATTTGGCTTTAAGAGTTGTTTAGAATTTTTTTTTCAGAATGAATAAGGAAGAAAACAGAGTCATTTTAACCATTTTGACCTACTTTTTAAAAAAATTCTGTTACCCAACTAATGCACATAGCTCAACAAAAGGCAAAATATTGATGTATGTCTTCATGCCAAAGCATTTAATAACTTGGATTTCATTATTTTCTCTAAAGCAATGAATGTATTGTGAAAGATACCTAATTCTAATAATTTTAAGATCAGAAATTTTCAGCCATGATAATTGTTTACCTATAACCACTTCTGCTTTTGATTATTATTATAGGAAGATGATGATCTCATTTTGAGCCAGTAGCTGAGGAGAATGAAAGGAGCATACTCTATGGTAGCTTGTTCATTGATATATTCTCTCTCTCTCTCTCTCTCTCTCTCTCTCTCTCTCTCTCTCTCTCTCTCTCTCTCTCTCTCTCCCATGTTGGGACCTGATTGCCTAAAGGAACAGAAACTCCCAATTCCATCAGGATGTCTAGTTTCATCATAAGTAGTATGTATCATAAAACCATATTCCTTCAAGGATTTATAAATTGAAATGGCAAACATAAAGCCATAAATTGCTACATATATAGACTGAAAGGTTTAATGATAATCATATTCAGTAATTTCTACCTGGATTTTATGTATTTATGGGCCAACTGCAGCTAAAATACATAAAGAAGGAGCTCACATTATAAAAATAAATTCAATACTGTTCAGACTGAAAATACTTAACTTGATCTATTCTTTCATTTATTTAACAAATAATTTTCACTGCCATATGTCAGGCACCATGCTAAGGACTATGGATAAAGGACGAGAAAGTTAGGTATTATTCCTGTCTTAGAACTTAAAGCTAAGAGATAATTATATCTAAAGTAATGTGCTACAGGGAGAGATAGAGAAGGAACGAAGGGCATAAAGTCAAAGATGAAGCTACCCTAAAGAGAGTGGGAATATTAATGAGGGGTCTCCACTGAAACAGAACCCATAGGAGAGACAGAGGTAAATGGATGAATGGACGAATTGATGAACAGATAGATAAGTAGGTATTCATTACAAGGATTTCATTCACATGATTATAGAGACTAGGAAGTCCATCCCAACATCTAAAATTGAGAAACTGGAGACCTAGAAGAGCTAATGATGTAGTTTCAGTTCAAGTCCAAAAGTCTGAAAACCAGGACAACTCATGGTAAATTTCAATCCAAGGGCAGGAGAAGGCGGATGTCCCAGTCCCAACAGCCAGACCAAAGAAATTATCACTCAATCAATAGTTTTATTCTATTTGGGTCTTTGAGTAAATAAAGTACACCGACATTAAGGAGGGAAATCTGATTTATTCAATTTACTGATTTAAATATCAATCTTATCAAGAAACACTCTAGAAACAATGACACACCCAGAATAATGTTGGACCCAATGCGTGTCACATAGCTCAATCAAATGGACACACAAAAATAACCATCATAGTGTGCTAGGTCGAGAGTGATTCCTGGAAGTGAAGTTCTATGCTGAACACTGAAGAACAGTATCTTATAAAAAGAATAGAAAATCATTACTTCCACATAAGTAAATTTTACCAATAAGGTACATTCATGTGTCTTCAGGAATGCAATGTGTTCTTTCAATTATAGGAGAAATTATTTGGTCTTCCTTGAATTTTGTTAAAATTCTAGGGAATCCAAACATGGAGGTGAATTTATAAAATGAAAGTCTCACATAACAAATTGATAATATCAATAGAATATATAATGATTATATTTTTGTAGGACTATATGGTTTATAAAATGTTCTCATCTATATTGTTTATATTATAGGTTTTCAATAAGATGGTTAATATTAATGTTTAATTAAACATCTTTCAATAACATGTTTAATTTTAGTATTAAAAAACACTTTCTTGGAAATAAGTTTTTTAAGTAACTTTGTTTTAGACCAATTGTTTTGCTGCTTTGACCAAAAGACCTGATAAGAACAATTAGAGGAGGAAAAGTTTATTTTAGGTCTCAAGGTTTCCGAAGTCTCAATCCATAGATGATCAACTCCATTCCTCAGGGCCCAAGTTGAGGTGGAATATCATGGCAAAAGAATGTGGCAGAGGAAAGCAGCTCAGGACATGTAACCAAGAAGCAGCAAGAGACAAGAGAGAAAGACAGAGAGAGAGAGAGAGAGAGAGAGAGAGAGAGAGAGAGAGAGAGAGAATATCTCCCCCCTCACCACAGACAAAACATGAACCCCCAAAACATGTCCCCATCAACCCACCTACTCCAGTTACATCCTACCTGCCACAGTTACTACCCAGTTAATTCCCATCAGAGGATTAATGCACTGATTACATTAAGGCTTTCATAACCCAGTCATTTCACCTCTAAATTTTCTTGTATGGTCTCACACATGAGGTTTTTGGGGACATCTCATATCCAAACAGTAAAAAGCTCCGAAACTAATGGCTCTGGTCTTAGTATTTGTGAATTGGGCTTGGATTCTGTTTTTTTATTTTTATTTTTTCGTGGTGCACTGGATTGAACCCAGGGTCTTGGGCATGCAAGGCAAGCATTCTACCAACTGAGCTATATCTCCAGCCCTTGGGTTCTCTTTCTTAAAGTTTAGAGATAGGAAAATTCTCACTGGAGTTGACCTTAGAAAATCAAAAATTTATTGGAATGATAACAGCTAATAGGACAAAGAAGGAAGCATTATTGCTTCATTTAGGAAGCATTAAAGATTTTATTTGCTTCAATAGTGATGTAAAGAAGTAAATCCATGTGTTCAAAATTACCTAGTTGCTGGTAAATTATGATTTCATTTATCTACCTTGTAGCTTTAGCTTTCTTCACTTGAGTTCTTGCTGCTAAAAACACATATCATATCCTATGGAAACCTAATAAAATTTATTATAATTGAAAAGAAGACAGAGTAACTATTCTATTAGTCAACCAATATGTCATTGTTTTCCTCTCTATTGCTTTTTGTTAAAAATAATCCTATACAAATGTCTTAAATATTTATTGAGAGTAGATTTTTTGGAACAGTATATGGTTTATCCTCCTAACAGTACTATTGTATTAAAAAATGTGTACTATTTTGCTGCTATTTGATATACTGATCTGTTAAATATCAATTAAATCAAGGTGGCCAATGACTCCATTTATGTTTAGAATGTCTACACTGATTGCTAAAAGACACATTTTAAAATATTCAATGGTTATTATGAAATATTCTTTCTTCATTTAATTATGTAAATTTGGCTTTTTGTAATTTGAAGATCTGTTTATAATTGTTTATCTTCCTTATGAACTGACAATTTATTTTTATGAATTATTCCTCTTTATATATGGTAATATTTTTTGTTTCAAAATTGATTTTACTTAACATTAATATAGCCACTTCAAACTCCTTATCCTTAAGAGTTTGTATTATACATCTTTTCATTCATTTGCTTTCAACATATCTGTCTTTTTATATTTAAAGTGTGTCTCTGAGGCAGCCTATAGTTCAGTTTTATGTTTATTCAGAAATCTTTGCAGTTTAATTGGAGAATTTTGATCCTTGATGATTACTTGATTATTAAAATGGTTGATTTGATAGAGAGAAAGGACACCTCCCTGTGGTCATGCACACCTATAATCCCAGCAACTTGAAAGACAGGCAGGAGGATGTCAAGTTCCAGGTCAGCCTCAGAAATTTAGCAAAACTGTCTCAGAATGTTAAAATGAAGGATATAAATGTACATGAGCAGTAGAGAACTTCTATATTCAATCCCTAGTATCCCCCCACACACATATACAAGATATGTGTTCCCTAATCTTCAGAAATTGTGAATCTATGGCCTTACATGAAAAGAAGGACTAAAGGACTTTGAAGATATGTTTAAGATTAAAGACACTGGAACTGGGAGATTACACTGGGTTATCTGGAGGGTCCATTCTAATCCCATAAATATTTTAAAGCAAAGATCCTTTCTCAGCTCTCATCAGACAGGGGTATACGTGACAGAAGTTTCAGAGAAATGTGATAACGAGAAGGACATAACCTGCCATTACTGACTTTGAAGATGAAGGAGCAGACACAAAGCTGGCAGCATCTGGAATCTGGGAAATTTCCTCAATTTATAGCTAGTAAAAAACCACAGAAACCTTAGAATCTCAAGGGACTGATTTCTATGACTATTCTAAATGAGCAAGAAACAGATTCTCTCTCAGAACCTTCAGCAAGAAGGGAAAACTCTTTGCACCTTGATTTTGGTTTGTTGAGATTCATCTATATTTCTGACCAACAAAACAATGAGAGATTGTTTAAACTATACAATTTGCAGCAATTTTTTTGGTCTGCAATAAAATCAAAATAACTGTACTAAATTTAGTATGGAAAATAGAACATGTAAAATAAGGAAGTTGGAATTTAGTTTAGGAAATTTCCAAGTGAAATATTGACTGTGTAGCCTGGTTTCTTCTTTCTGCTTAGAGTAAAATTCAAAGAGAGAAAAATTGAGGAAAGAACTGTTAAAAAAGTGGTACTATGACTTGATGACTTTAGAAGCTCTAGGGAAACACCTCTAGATTGAAAAAAAAAAAAAGCAAAAAATGAGATTCCCAAGAAAGCATGCTTTGGCGAAAAACAAAGGTTTTACTATAAAACATTGTGCTAGTGGCTGAGTTTGTGACTCAGTGGTAGAGAGCTTGCCTAGCATATTTGAGGCACTAGGTTCAATTCTCAGCACCACATGTAAATAAAATAAAATAAAGGTCCATCGACAACTAAAAAAATAAATCATTGTGCTAATACCACAGAAAGTCGAAAGTTCAGAGTGTTACTCCTACAAAATATTCTTTCAGGAGGTTAAGGGCATGACTTCAAATTTTGTCAAGTTTTAAAAAATTAAGAGTTTTCCTCCCTCGCTCCCATCTAATAAATATAAGATAAAAACAAAAAAGACATGAAAAATCTAGAAAAGTTGTGGACAAACCACTTTTATAAAAAGTTGAATCCCTGTGACACAGGAGACACACAAGATTTTTAGACACTGTGAGATTGAACTGAAAGAGAAAGTGCATTCCCAGGTAGTTAAAGATGGAGTTTGCCTAAAGAGATTTCTACATTTCTTGGGACTTGTGAATCATTTGCCTTCCAATTTACACACTTTAGACTGGAATTCTAAAACTTTTATTTAGTACTTGTTACACTAGCATGTTTTGAGAAAGATAATGATTCACTAAAGTTTAAAGAGGGAGAGGAATTGCATTCCAGTGTGGATTATTCCAAGAACTTCCTCCCCAGGTAATTTATATACTTCAGGTGATGAGTTAGATTTTTGAGCTGATAAGATTTTGATGAGAATTTGAAGTTTGAGTTAATGTGATCATAGATTGAGACTTTGGGTTATTTGAAGATGAGGTAACTGTATTTTGAACATTAGGTGGACAAAAATATTTAGAGACTAGAGGCCAATATGGTAGGTAGAACAATAACTACCAAAGATGTTCACATTTTAATCTTCAGAACGTCTGAGTATGTTGTCAGGCATGGAACAGTGACTTTGAAGATAATGTTAGAGTTAAGACCCTTAAAAACTGTAGATTACAGTTTGGCCCAATGTAATCAGAATTGTCTCCCTAGCTACAGTGAGAGAGAAAAGACGGTAAGAGAAATGCAATTATCTAAGAGTGACTAAATACATGGTTTTGAAGACAGAGGATAGGGACAAGAACCAAGAATAAATGGTCTCTGAATACTGGGAATGGTTGTCAGGAGAAAATAAAGAAATTTCAGTCCTACAACCATAAGGAACTGCATTCTGGTAGTAACTCAAATAAGCAAGACAAAGAATCCTTCTGTAGCACTTTGCAAAAGCAATAAAGACAGGCAGAGAACTTAATTTAGACTAGTGAGACCTGTATTGGAATTCTGATATATGGAAATATAAAATCATAAGTTTCTGTTGTATAAACCATTAAGCTTATAGTAAATTGTAAATTGTAAATTCAGGTAGTAGAGGTGGATTTGGATTTTTACTTCATTGTTTCTATTTATATCTTTTGCTTTCTTCATTCTGCATTTATACTTTTTTCACCTCTAAAAATATTTAAACAGTTTTTTTATGATTTCATTTTAATCTTCTTGTTGACTTTTTAGTTACACCTCTGCATATTTGTGTGTGTGTGTGTGTGTGTGTGTGTGTGTTTGCTCTAACTATTCCAATGTACATTCTTAACTTTTTCAGATCTGAATTATTTTTCCAGGACTGAATTATTTCAATCAACATAATATCTTCAAGTTTCATCTATTTTATAGCATGATTATAGTCTTTCTGAGGCTGAGGGATATATCTTTGCATGTATATCCCCCAGGTAGCTTATTAGTTCATTCATGAATGGTTACTGGAGATGCTTCCACCTTTGGGCTATTATGATTTTCACTGCTATGAAGATGGGAGCTCCATTATTTTTCTTTATATTTTTAAAAATAAATAATAATTTTAAGTGCAAAATCCATTCTTACCTTGAAGACCAATTAAACCTATGGTCCATAGTTTGCTGACTTTGACTATTTGTTTATTTTTTTTCAAGCTTTTTCTTGCTGTTTTGCAACTTGAGGATTTTCTATTGTATTTCTTCAAATTCATTTACTTTGTCATCTTTTTGTCCTTTTAGTTGCTATATTTAGCCAGAGGATTTTTTTTCTTTTTTTAGAAATTGCATTCTGCAGTTCTAAAATTTCCATTTGAGGCATTTTCATTCATTGTAAACATGTTTAGTCTTAACTTTGTTAGTTAATTATAACACCATTGTTAAATCTTGCCTGTTTGTTTCAACATCTGTTTCATTTCAAGATTATACTTGATGTATTTTCTTTCTTCTTGAAGCTATTGTTTTCTTGATTTTGTTTGTATTACATATTTGAACCTCAAATTAAGTGCAATTTTTTTCTACACATTTTCTTGTTTTTTCTTATGTTGGATAATGGGTTGCGCCTTGGATATGACAAATGTTAAATTTTGGATATTCTGAATTGTATTCTTTTTCATTGATAAGTCTCATACCCTTTTTTGGTTTTGTTTTCCCCAGGTTATATTGCTGACTTTGGCTTGAACTGCCAGATTTGTTTCTTGGGCAGGAGTCTCCTTCTGATCAATTTTCTGTTGTTTGTTTGTTTTTAGTACAGCTGTTTATCCTCTGTTTTACACTTGCATTAGTTCAGAGATCAAAGGAGTAGTATAAGCAGAACATAGAAAACCACTCTCTGGCTCTTTGTTCTCTGGGATTTCCCCTCCCTCTTGTATTCATAATTTCCAAGGTTTAGAGTTCTGATTTCCCATCCATACACTGTGGGGGTTTTCGTGTGTAACCCTCCTCAACTCTGCTCACCACATGGACTGTACTTAATTAACACCAGATTAAAAGCCATAGAGAGGGAATTTTACTTCAGAGCTTCCATTATTTCAGAGCTTCCTCTTCCCTGAAGTATGCTTTCCCAGGTGTCAGTGTTTGCTTCTCTTCTCCCTCCTTCAAATAGCTGTAGAGTAGTTCTCCCTTACCCTCAAGGGAAAAGTGTTGAGACCCTTAGTGGATAACTGAAACCATGGATAATATTGAATTCTATATATGCCATGTTTTTTTTCCTACACATACATACATACCTGTGATAAAGTTTAATTCATAAATTAGGTGTAATAAAAGAGTAGAAACACCAAGAAACTATAATAAAATAGAAAATTTCAAAAACTTGCAAAAGTTATGAATTGTTTATTTCTGGAATTTTTCATTTAAACCTCTCTTAACTGTGATCAGCTACAGGTAACTGAAATCACAGAAAGTGACTCACAGTTAACGGAGGACCACAGAAGCTCCATAGTGTTGCTTTTGCATTGGGTCTGGGTTTTATAACTATTTTCTGCAGGGTAACATCTGGTGAGGTCTTAGTCTGTGTCCCCTGTATGCCTTTTCCAGAACAATAGGATCTCAGTCACTATGATAGCTGAAAGGTATTTTTTTTTCTTTATTTGATTCAGAAAAACTATAGAACTAACTTTCCATTCCAACTTTACCCTCATAAATTGATTGAAAACTAATTTTGGTAATTTAAAATTCAATAAGTATTTTTTGTTTTGTTTTGTTTTGTTTTGATTTTTGCTTTTGGGGTTTTGTTTATTTAATCAGAGCAGTAAAGTACCAACAGACAATTCCATAAACAAACTCCTCACAAATAGGAAAAGTCTTACCCACTATGATTCATAACAAGATTTTGAATTTAATACTCCTAGAAATGTTTAAGAGCATTTTTTAAAAATTTTCATGTAGAGAAGTTGCTTTTTTATCAACAAAATGGTAATCCTGACTCTTGCAAATTTAAGAGGAAAATGGCAATGACATATCTAAAAATTCAAAAATAATTTAAAGCTATTTCTTCTACAATAATTCTTGAATTGTTTATATCTTAATTACATTTTTACTTTTGTTTCCAGGCCAGTTCCACCATGAGAAAACATCCTTTACAAAGAGCTCAAATTAAATGGAATTATATTTTTTCTAATGAATAAAGACCATAAATACAGAATTCATTACAAGAGAAATTGAATATTACTGGAGTCCAGGATGAGCTTCCTTTTGTCCCCTTAGCCACTATAATGCCCCCAAAGCATGTTCTGTTCTCAATTCTTTTTATAGCATCAATTTTGTTTTGTGGGCTGTTTTTGAGATCAGTATTGATGGAATCATGCAAAAGTTATTCTTCTCTGACATATTTTATTTTATTTTATTTTAAACACTTAGCATTGCGTTTGTAAATGCATTCATTTTGTTCTGTATGGGAGTAATTTATTTGTTCTCATAGATTTATAATAGTCTCTTGTGAGAACATGCACTTTCCTTTTATCATTTCTACTTACCTCTTCTACTTAAATTGGACATCTAGCTTGTTTCTAGTTTGGTCTCTCACAACACATAGCTGTGAAAATTCTTGCACCTGCCCTTTGGTACACATTTGTGTATATTTTGGTTGAGTGTGCATATACTCCTGGAGTGACTAGATCATAAGGTAAGTATATTTTCAACTTTTGTACTAACCATACTTTTTCTAAAACAGTTCTATCAACTCACTTAATGGCAGTGACTGAGTTCACCTTCTTTCAGATCCTTGTTTTTCCTTTTAGTTATTCTAGTTCATGTGTAATGATAAATTTTGATTTCAGTTTCCAATTTCCTGATAAGTAATGAGGTTGAGTGTTGTTTCATAAATACATTGTATACTTTTAGGAAGTGCTCACATAATTTTTTAAAGTTTCTTGGATTTTTATTATTTGTGGGAGTTATTTATGTATTTTAGTTATGAGTTCTTTGTGAACTATATATATTTTATATTGTAATATCTTTTCCTACTCTGTGACTTGCCCTTTTACTCTTTATGAGTATAAATTCTGTATGTTAATGTAAGTATTTTATGTATCTTTACAGCTAATGCTTTTGGATTTTTTTTAAGAAATTGTTGACTACCCAAATTCATGAAGAAAATAATTCTATATCTTACCTCTTAGGAGATATCTCTTTTTTTGCCTTTCATGTTTGATATTTTAAATGTATAGGGTATGAATCATGATTAATTTTATTTGCATTAGATTTAATTTACTTAAAACCACCTTTTTAAAAGACCATGATTTCCCCACTATCTAGTAGTATCACATTTGTGATAATCATGTAATAACATGTATGAGGGTGTTTTAATTATCTCTGACCTATTTATATCTGTTCTGGTTTATTTGTCACTTCATCCTAATAACAATGTGCTAATATTGTTGCTTTTAAATAAATCTTTGTATCTAATAGTGTAAGTTCTTATCCAAAATTGTATTGGATAATTTTGTGATCAACTTATCAATTTATTTAAAAGGTCAAAATTTTTATTGCAATTGTACTGAGTCCATAAATGAACCCATGAAGCATTGATATCTTCTCAATAACTTCTTCAAAGTGTGAATACAATATATACCTTTATTGTTTTTGGCCTTTTTTATCAATAATGTTCAGTTATTTTCGGTGGAAGAATCTTGTTGATGTTCTATCATATTCTTTCCATGAGAGCTCATGTTATGCTATTACAAATAGTATAATTTAAAAATATTTATTTTCCAATTATTTGTTGCTAGTATATGCAAATAAAAATAGATGCATACTAAAATCCATCTATTTACCTCTTTCAACTGACAAACTCTACAATCACTGATTTATTGATTTGCACCTTCATTTTTACTCCCTTCTATATATCCATAGCTAATATACTAATTCCTGTATTAAAATCTTTCCTAGTACATTGCCTTAGTATTTTACCCTGACTTGTATTCTATTATCTCAGTCTATCTTTGTATAACTTTAATTTATCTTTGCAAACTCCAAATTGATCATGTTACTTTACTGATTTAGAAACTTAGGCAGCTAATAGTAAAATTCTTTAATATGCAAGGTAATGGATGGTATGATCTCTGAATTTATCTTCCTCTTAACTATGTAAACTATGATTCAGTTAACCATTATTTTATTACTTGTAGTTGTTAAACTGAACAAGCCTTTTGAAATGTATATACCTTGTCATGTTCTCTTTCTTCTACTTGTAATAACATGTCTTTTCCCTCTCTACATACCTAACTCTTCTTACTCAGCCTTCAAGATTTAAAGCCTGAGCTCTGGCCACTCTGACATCACCAAGATACTTGAAGCTCTCTCTCCCCAACATTTTGTTTAGATAGCTAAAAGAAAGTGCATATTTGTTATTTCTAAATATATATCAATTAATATTTTAATTTAGTTATCTATAACACCTTGAAAACATAAAATGAAACTAAATAAGTCTTTGTATTAAACATTTATGAGTATGTGGTGTCTTCACAGTCTCCGGTAAACCAACAAGGCTCCTTTCTCCTTCTCTTCTGAGCTAGGTTCTCAGCCTGGTTTCCACCTAGGGAAACCTGGGCCCACCTATGGGCCCCTGAAGCCAATGCTCCAGTATCTTAGTTGGGAATACTGTTATTCTGTCTGTTTTGGGGGGGTACAAGAAGAGAGATGGCAATCATAATAAACAAACACATCTTCTAGATCCGTTTTGTGCATTTCAGAGAGTACCAAAAGATTTTTGCAAGCAAGTTATTGACAAAAAAAAAAAAAAAAAAAAAAATCCCATAACTGCATTTCACTAAAAGTAAGGCTAAAGAATCGAGTCTTTTAGGGCTGGGGTTGTGACTCAGTGGTAGAACACTTGCCTAGCATGTGTGAGGCACTGTGTTCAATTCTCAGCACCACATATAAAATAAAATAAATAAAATAAAAGGATCTGGAGCTGGGGCTCAGTGGTAGAGAGCTCGCCTAGGAAGTTTGAGGCACTGGGGTTCTATCCTCAGCACCACGTAAAAAGAAATAAATAAAATAAAGGTATTTTGTCCAATTACAACTAAAAAAAATATTTTAAAAAGAATCTGGTCTTTTACTTAGACAATTAGTTGATTACTCAAATAATTATTGATTTAGTATTGAATAACAGTAAAGTGAATATTAGACTTGCACCTACCATGTCCCTAAGCTCTATGGGTACAAAGAAAACTGTTTCATATTTAGCATTAAAATTCTAAATTTTACACAAAGAATAAATCCTTTGTGAATTTGCCTCACACTGAAGCAGGTGAGTAAGAGTCATCCACTTGGTATTAGAGTTTAGAATCTGGAAGAGATAAAATTTTAATAAGTAGTGAATGTAAAATTCTGAATAGAAAATTGAATTACATAAAATGAACATAATACTATAACAACATGTAAATAAAGACTCCTGGCTCAAAGGAAGATAGAGGAAGCTCCATGTAAGATTTCCCTAAGGATACCACTTTAACACTATTGTTGAGAAATACAAAGAATTAACTATTATTTAGGAAGGATTTATTTAGTCATTTGTACCATTTAAATTAAAGTCTAATGAGCAGTACACCTTTAAAAATTAGTATTTCCAAAGCATATAAAAATTGTAGATACTCAATGGTAAGTTTTCAGCAATATTTTTAGAGAAGTATGTCTACCAAATAGTTTTACTTCGGTTTGAGGGTTAGGTTTGTGGAACTTTATCACAATCACTTTTTCCTATTTATATTAGGGATTTTTCTTATCACTCAGTTGTAGTTTAGTTTATATTGTATGCCAGAAATAGCAGAAGACAGGCTATCTACTTGGTTGGTTTTGAAATAGGTGACTTTATGTTTCTTAGATTACAGAAGCATCAGTTCTGCTGGTTTAGAACTGTTCACTATGGTAGCCACTAGTTACTTATAGCTATTTACATTTGAATTAAACTTTTTAAAATTTAAAAACTTTAGCTGAGCACGGTAGTGCATATTTGTAATTCCAGTGGCTCCAGAGACTGAGGCAGGAGGATCATGAGTTCAAAGGCAGCCTCAACAACTTAGCGAGACCCTAAGCAACTCAGAGAAACCGTGTCTCTAATTAGAATGTAAAGAATGGACTGGGGATATGGATGGTTAAGCACCACTGTGTTCAATTCCTGGTACCAAAAGAAAAAGTTTAAAAACTATTCTTCAGTCTCACTTGCCACATTTTTATGCTTAAAAACCACATGTGGCCCAGAGCATCTCTGTTTTGAACAGTGCAGAACAAATTCATCTCTAAAAGTTTCTATTGGACACCACTGATAAAACACAAGAAGTGGAGTGGTTTCTGTACTTCACACCAGAAAATGAAATTTTCAATCATCAAATGGCAATAAGAAAATCCATACTCATTTGGCAGCTGGTAGCAGAAGGATGGATCCCTGTGATCAGCCTTACATTGATTCACTTCATGTGCAACCCATATTCTATTTTTATTAAGAAAAACAAAAATTAATAAAATGTAATCCCAGGTGAGAAATCAGTGCTCATCCACCAGTAAGGGAAGCAGAAAAAAGATGTTGCCTTGTGGATCATTAAGCATTGATTGAGCATCATTTTTCTTAAACGTGTGATCAAGAAAAAAGGGTCCACTGGGAAAGAATATGATATTGTCTTTATTTTACCTTGGAAGTTTCTTATTGATTTCCCACTGGTCTACACAAATGATGCTCACAAATATTAACTACTTTTCTTTTCCTCGGGCTTCCAGAACGTGGAGCTTGAAGCAGGGGTTGAAGTGCTTATCTTCTACTTGGTATGAGAAAGTCCAGGGCAGTGAAAATTAAGAAATAAAGAGAAATGAGAGGGCTGGGATTGTAGCTCAGTGTTAGAGCACTTTCTTAGCATGTGTGAGGCACTGGTTTCGATCCTTAGTATCGAATAAAAAGAAACACATAGAATAAAGGTGTTGTGTCCAACTACAACTAAATATTTTAAAAAAAGAGAGAAAGATTAGACAAAAAAAGAAACTTTGCAATATAATGGGAAGCAATACTCAGAAATGTATTTTATAGAGTGTGAGAGTACCTCATTCAGCAAATGTTTTCACTTAGTATATGGGGCTTGTCTAGGAAGGCTGTGAGGACAAAGTATACCTTTGAGCAGCCCATGAAAGGGAAAAATCCCACTCTTTTTTTCCCAGTAGTTGAGGTTTACATCACAAGGAGCTGACCCTCCACTCCCAAGCCGTGTTATTAAACATTGCATCTATTCATCAAGTGTGGAAGTGGATGCAGGGAGGCACAGAAAGCTCATAATGTATGGCATATGTGGAATTTGTAGACCTTGAAGTTCAACTTGACTCTGGTTATATGTTGGAGCTTGACAAGCAGCAAAGAAGGTAGAAGTGTGAGTCAAAATTAATTTTGGAGTGAGAGATTGAGACTCTGATTGAGGTCTTCAAGGATTGAGGTTGGCTGTGGGAGGCCACTGTGAATGATTCATATTCTCCTTCCCAGAGTGGAGAGGTTTTAACTGTCACTATGAGACCTGGTCATTGCCCTGGTCGTGGAAGTTTGAGGACACGTCTTAAGACGTAGGCATGTTGCCCCATGGATTGAGCTATGCTCGCCTGTTCCTTTGTGATATTATGCTCTTGCCCTGATTGGGATAGAATGTTCCATGGAAAGACCTTTGTGCATCCCTTTCTCTTGCTCTCCTTTTGGGCATAGCCTTCCTAGATGTCAGTCAACCTGTTGACAGCAAACATCACGAAGCTAGACTCAACCCCCTGAAACTTGGCCACTTGCCTCATTTGGATGGCTTCTCTATAAAAGGGTTCACCATGCGTTCTCTCTCTCTCTATTCCTGTGGACCCTTAAGGTCAGAGGAGCTGTCACAGGATCCCAAAGATAAAGATCTCTTGTTTGATTATTTCGCGCAGCCCAGTTCACCTGGAGTGACCCTGAGTGTTTTAGTCATGAGGAACGCAACAGTTGGCTACAATGTTTTATGGCCTAATCTATAAAGGATCTGGGGATTTTTAAGAAGAATGGTGATAGAATGTTCTGGAAGTGGCATGTTGAAAAAGAAAGCAAAATGGGACAAGAAAACAACCACCAATTGCAAGAGTCACAGGGAAAGCAGTGTTCTCAGGGATAGGCCATTTTTTGTGCTCAGATAAATATGGGAATGAATATTTTCCAGGAAGTTAGACATATAGGATACTTGATGATGACTGACTCAAGTTTTAGAGAACAGAATAGTAAGGATTGACAGCTTGGGACATGTATAAGACCAGGTTAGAGTGAGAGAGGTACACAGCTTCATGGGAATGAGTGATTGGATAATAAGTTGGAGGATTTGGGAGAGACTCCATTTTTATGAGTGACAAAAAGAGGGATTTACATCTTGAAAGAATTAATATTCTTGATTGCGTATTGTGGGGTGAGAAAATGATTGTTGGAGAAAGTGAAATGGGATGGGTCTTTCAGTACCTGCAGAGCACTGTGTGTCTACTTCTCATCCACATCCAAAGCCTAGCCTGTGTGGATGGTGACTGGCACTGAGACTACAGAGGGATCAGAAGGCATTCTCCCCAGTGAATACATCTCCCAAGAGCATTACTGAGGTCTAAGAAGAGCAGTCTTTGCCAAGAAGCTCTGGAGGAATGACAGTCTGAGGAAGTGCATACACCACATATTCATACTTGTTTTCAACAATATTAGGAATTGTGTGTATTGCAGTTGAGAAATATTTACCACTGACTATATGATTTTTGTTTGTTTGCAGAAAATAGGAATTATTTCAGCAAAAGCAACTATCTAAAAGTATTAATGAAACCACTATCAGACTGATCATTCAAATTGTGTGTCAAAAGATTCTAGTAGCTTATCTAGTTGTTCCTGCATTCATGAGAATATAGGCAGTCTTTATCATTTGGAAGGGGAGTGGAGGTGAAAAAACTAATATAGAAATCCCCAAATGGTTTTATGCCAAAAGCAAATATTTTAAATAGAAAAAAAAAGTCTTTAATTTTCTTTTTTAAGATAATTTTATTGCTTAAGGCATTTCTTGTTATCTCGGACTTGAAAGTAGCAAAAAAAAAAAAAATCTTGTGCATTCATTAAAAGCTTTCTAAATATTGCATTGGAATTTGGCAGGCCAATATATTTAGATCAAGTTTAGCTACCAGGAAGTATTCTTTCTAATATTTGCCACTATTTTTTTTTTACTTCTTAAAAAAGATATCTACAAACTAAAGCTCATAGTTTAGAGAAAGTTTTTCATTATATAGAACACAGGGTATTATTATTGCATAAATTTTCAGTGTCTCAATTTGTGCTCCATAAAATGCATAGGAACATGAGGTGCTATAATGTTTAGAAAATTTTTAAAAGCATAAAACAGCTGGTTATTAAGACTCTCTATAAACCTGGCATAAAATGGATGTTTAGCCCAAGTGACTTTATATCCCTTTCTATTTTTGCATTAAAACACTTTTTAGAACTGAATAAGAATTGTAACTAGCCCACATGTCCATATGTCCATTCTTGGATATGTAACTGTTTTCTTCATCTTATGTGCAACATTGAGGTTCTGTTTAGGTCACTTAAACACTGATTGTCTAAGAAATAAATGAAACATGAAATCAAACTACCATCATTCTATCAGTCTCCTTTGCTAGAATAGAATTTCCCATCAAAGAGTTAAAAGGAAATACTCTTACATAGCAAACAAATCAAAAGGCTGCACATACACAGGAATCACTGGCTTCCACAGAGAGGAGATAGGGTTGAGTTATAAGCAGGAGAGGTATAGGAGAGGTTGGGACAAAACTCCAGAAATGTTTATGGAATCTTTCTCACCATCTGGAACCAGAAGAATATGAATAATAATGATCATAATAATGATAATAATAATTTTATTCTAATAAATGAATGATACCACTGCAGCAAGTAATGAGATAAAAGAACAGAGTGCTCTGATGGGCTGCAAATATATCACCATACATATATGGTGGTAGGTTTGATTTATAATTTCATTTCTTGAAAATTTTAAATTCCAGAAAAAATTAAAAATCCCCCCATATGTATGCATCCACAACCTAGATTGACAAATATTAACTGCTTCATATTGACTTCAAATACATTTTCCTACAATAAATTAGATTATTATGAATTAAGTTGATTTCCTTTGCCCTTTTTGCCATTCCACTTATTTTTTACCATTCATAGGCAACCACCATCACTACTTTGTGAGTACAATAAGTTTATAATTTTACACTTTCACCTTACATATAGGTAGTCACTATATTATTTTCATTTTCACATATAATATTGCTGAGTGGTATCACATTTGCAGCTCATTTTTCTTTTTCATTTGATATTAAATTATTGAGATCTCATTCATGCTTATTGTCAGACTGCACCATGTTTTACTATACATTATGCTTATGATATCAATTTATTAGTTTCTGATATTTTGTCACTGCAAATTATTCTGCAATAAAAATCTTTGTGTCCTCATGTAATGTGCAAGAGATTCTCTGGCATGTATGCATAGAGTATAACTTCTGAGCCACAGGCAGAATATCTTGTGATATACTGCCAAACCAACTTATAATTTACCTCAGTATATGAGTTTTGATCTATTCAAATTCTAAAATACATTTGGAAGGGTCAACATTTTAAAATGTTTCATGACATAAAGGAGTATTTCATTTTACTCTGCATTTTAAAGTGTCTTTTTTGAAGCATCCTAATTTGTGCTTGAATTGTTTTCCATAAGCTACATTTTTCCTACATTGGTTCTTTTTTTAAAAAAAATTCACTTTTATGAATGCTTTTTACCATTAAAGCTACCTTTTTTTGTTACATAAGTTTAAAAAAATCCTTCATTTATCTTTAAGTTTAATGTATCAGATTTGTCTATATTTCCCTTATGGCTTTTTGTCTATTTTAAGAAATTCTTTTCTGCCACGTTTTAAGGAAAATTATACACGATTTTTGGAGGCTGGGAATTCAAAAGGCATGGTGTAGGCATCAGTGCTTTCTTGCTGCCTCAATACACAGCATAGGACATTCATGGAGAGAAATAGCAAGTATACACTTTTTCTTAATGTTTTAAAATTCTGTTGTTCATTTTTAAGTCTTGGATCCAGACAGATTATTTTGGAAGATATATTTTCTGATAAGAAATTTCTTTGTGTTCTCATCCTATGCCAAGCCAGTTAACACAGCACCAATGACTACAGAGCTCACCTTTCCATGATCAATTTGCATTGCTACCTCATCATGTTTCTATGTGGATTTAGGTTTCTTTTTAAGCTCTTCGTATTGACTCCTGTCTCCAGTAAATATTGTTTAATACTGAGGCTTTAAAATACAGTAAGTCCCAAGCATGTGGCACATGCCTATAATTCTAGCATATTATTCCAGTTGCTCAGGAGGTTGAGGCAGGAGGATCTCAAATTCAAACTCAGCCTCAACAACTTAGTGAGGTCCTAAGCAACTTAGGACCTCAATAAGTTGCTGGGGCTATGGTTCAGTGATTAAACGTCCCTGTATTCAATCTTTGGTACAAAAATAAAATAAAGTAAAAATATTTTTCAAAGCCAGCTTCAGGATCTAAGACTTTTTCAATTAAAATAACTATGCAGACTGATTCAATGGAAAAGTTTATTTTACTCTATTTTTCATTAAAATGATACATATTTCCATTTATGCACTTATTTTCTTTATTATCTTTGTAAAATGTTATATATACATATATTATTGCATTTATTATTTGAAATCATTTTATTATTAATGTGATATTTTATTACATTTTAATTGATATAGCTGTACAGAGCAATACTATGAATTTTAATGTCAAGATGTTATATCCAATTAACAATTAATTATTATATTCATTTTAAGAGTTTTCTCTGGATTCCTTTGAATTTTCTATCATGCCAAATGTATTATCTGTCATTAAAACAATTTTTTAAATTTTAAAAACTGTAAAGTTTGAAATAGACTACTGGTAGTTGCAATAAATATTAATTTATAAGTATCTTAATATTTTGAAATTTTAAACCAGTATTACATTTCATTAACTTTTTTGCACATATCAAAGTAACTATAAAATTTATTCTTTAACCTAGAAAATTATATTGATAGATTATTCTGAAATGATCCCAATTGGTCAACACATATTTAAAAATTTATGGCAAAGCCAGAATTTGTTATTATTTTTTTGTAAGTTGTTACTCTGGTTTTGCAAGTTGGTACAAAGTATTTTGTTTACTTACCTAAGTTGATAAAATTTTCTCACCTCTCTGAATTTATTATTATTATTATATTGGTCTTAAAGAATGATCTGGTCAACGTCTTAGTCCATTTTCTGTAATTATAACAAGGTACTTGAGACCAGAAAATTTATAAAAAGTAGAGATTCATTTTATGTCATGATTCTGGAGTCTACGAAGTCAAAAAGTATGAGATTGGTATCTGGTGAAGACTCCTTGCATATCATAGCAGAGCTACAGAGCTCTGTAGAGGACATCATATGGTTCAACTGAGCAAGTTTGCTAGATCAGGTTTCTCTTCATTTTCTTTCAAAACCACTAAATGCCTTCATAGATGGGGATGGGGTGCCCTCATGACCTTTCCTAAGGCCTTACATCCAAGTAGCATTTACATTGAAATTTTGAATTATTTCTGACCTATGAAGTTTAGAAGGATATAATATAACTGTAGCAGTGTGTTCCCTTTTTAGTTTTATAAACGATTTCCATTATAGAGTGATTTTGTGTGTGTGAGTAGAAAGGGAATAGGAATGTATTATTTCATTAATGTTTATTTTTTAAGTTTTCTATTTCTTATTGATCCACTTTTGTAATATCAATATTTTAAAAAGTTCTTTTTTGGGTACTAAGTTAATACCACTGATTCTTTATAATTGGTAAATTACCATGCTAAGTCTAAAAACACAGTCTCCTTTTTCATTTTTCAATATTTTTTTTTATTTCTCTGTGTCTTCTAAAGTTAACTTGATTGAAAATTTTCTTTTATTTTTCTTTCAAAAATACCTCCTTTGGGCTTTTAGATTTTGTCTTTTTTTTTTTTTAGTGTTTTCTACCTTCTTAGTTTTTGCTTTCATCTCTATAATTTGTCTTTTCATTCTTGGATACATTTCATATTTTGCATGTATTGAAGGCATATATTTTATTTACTGGATATATTTGACTTATTTATTGAATACATTTTATTTATCACTTTTTTCTAGTTTCTAAACATTACGGTACACTTCACTAATGTTAAATATTCTTTTTTCTAGAATATGAATATATGCTAATAGACGTTCTAATCACCAGACCATCTGAACCCCACACAATTCACGCTCTCAGCAAATGAACTCCCTGAAGTTAAGCACATAGCCTCAACTTTAGATTTTTCTAACAAATTCAAAGCTTTTTAGTTTCTTTCTCCTTCTCACCTCATCTATTTTATCTCTATCTAGAATTTTAGTTTCAGATATTTTCAGAAAGTAATAAAAAATTCAACAGAAATTACTTATGTTAAATGTATGAACACATTTTATCTTTTTATTCCCACCAATCACTCCCTGCGATCTACACCTGCCATCCTGCTAGTTTTCTTTTTGTTAAGTAGATGTTCCTGAATTCCTAGAAGTGATAAATTCCATTATTCACTTAAGTATTAAAACTATTTTCACAGTGCCCTGAAGTGACTGCTTCAAGGTGTACAAAATTGTCACTCAAAAATCTTTTCCTCCAGCGCTTTGAAATTGTTTCTGTATTGTATCCTGTTCTCTCTTACTTCTAAAAAGATATCTTCTTTCTTTCTAATTTTCAAAAAATCTGTTTTTCTGAAAAAAAAATGGATTTTTCTCTGATCTATGAGCTTCTACAGTTTGGCTGCTTATCTAAGTAGTTAAGTGTTTACTTTTACCTTCTGTGGCTCTCAAAATGCACTTTCTAAATGAAGACTCTGTCATCTAATCTGAAATTCTTTTGTTAGTATCTCTTGAAATATTGATATTTTCTCTGCCTTGATATTTTGGGGGTAGGGGGTGTTAAATCAATTCATTTTCCCAGTCTATTATAACTTTGATGTCAGGCTCTCCTTTCCTTGATCTTTTTTTTTTTTTTTTTTTTTTTTGCACGTTGGAGCTCATTTTGTCTGCACTCCTGTATCATTCATCCTTTCTCAGCTTTTCGTGCTGAGATTCAGCCAGGGTTTTTTGTTTGTTGTTTGTTTTTGCTTTGTTTATTATATTTTTGTTGCTTTAAATTTCAATGAATAGACTTTTTACAAAGATTTATCTTCAGTATTTATTTATGTCCACATTTTAATTTATAACCACCTTTTCTTACTACTATAATCATATAGAAGTGTGCATAATTGTAGTTTGATAATATTCTCATTTGGGCATTTAAGACCTTAAAAGTATATATTTAAATCTTTCTCAAATTTTTAAACCATAATTACATCATGAGATTTATATCTGTTTGTTATCTCCCTCTCTTCATTATTATTTTTCTCCCAGTATGCTTTGAAAGGTTAGTGGTATTTTTTCAATGTGCTGTTTGTTTTCTTTTTCATTTAATTTCACATTTCTCATTTTTCGGTGTGTGACAATTTTGCCATTGTCTCTACCTGCCTGGTTCTTTTATTGAAAACCAGAGCTCTCATAATGTAAAGATATTATAGATATATTACTAAGCAATTTGGGTTGGTACAGCTTTGATGCTTCTACCTACCCATCTAAGCAATAATAGACTCAGCTCTGCCTCTGACTATGAGTGCCTTGCCCTTGCTGCCTGTATCATGTACTAATCCTGGCTCTGTTCTCTCACCCACTTTGATGTTAAAGTTTGAGTACATGGACATTTCTGCTCATTTCTGTTCCTGGAATTCAGTAGATCTATGTCTTAAACTACATTTACTGCCATGTATTTTTATTCTGCTTCTGATCCTCAAAAATACTTATGTTGTATTTGGTTTTAGCCATGTATTTTAAAAATATGTGTTATAGCCAGGCATGGTGGCACATACCTGTAATCCCAACAATTCACATGGCTGAGGCAGAAAAATTGCAAATTCAAAGCCAGCCTCAGCAACTTAGCAAGAAATTGTCTCAAAATTTTAAAAAATAAATGAAAAGGGCTGGGAATGTGGCTTAGTGATTAAGCACTCCTAGGTTAAATCCTCAGTACCAAAAAGTTAAATTGAATTAAATTTAAAAAAAAAATATATATATATATATATATATATGTGTGTGTGTGTGTGTGTGTGTGTGTGTGTGTATAGTGTGTGTGTGTGTGTGTGTGTGATATGTGCATGTTATATATTATTTATCTTTACTGAGACATTTAGAGAGGGCCAGAGAAAATAGTTGACATCCACTACAGTGCCAACTTGAACACCAATCTTATTGCAGGTGACTTTTCTATTAGCAAAGATTATAAGTAGCAGTTACAGGTCTAAGTAAAAGCTTTGAGTAAAAGAAGTAAACTGTTAGCCCTTCTCTCACTGTTCCAGTTCTAGTTACCATCTACTTAACTGAGAAAGATTCTTTATGTAATATGGTTGCAAAGTATTGATTAGTGTCTTCACTTTAACTGTGATGTCTGAAATATCAAGAAGGATTTCACACATTTGACATAGGCTGATAAATAGTCTTTTCTGATGAAATATGGTTCTCCTTGTGTTTGATATTACTTTAAGCTTATGAGTCATTTGTGTAGTAAAACCGTGTTGTAAATCAGTTTGACAAATTATTTCCTGAGATCAAGTTTTGATTAGAAGATGCTATGGTCTGGATATGACTTAAAAGTCGTCCCCAAGGTTTCATGGGTTTGAATTTAATCACCATTATGACTTGGTAAAGGGGCAAATTTAGTCTAACTCTTTAGAGGATGGGCCTTTGAGAAGTGATTAGCAGTACATAAGGTCATTAGAGTGGAGCCCCCATGATCAAAACTTTCGGTTTTAAAAGAAGAGGAAATGAGATCAGAAGACACATCCACCACATACATATGTGATCTCTGTCTCCTGCCATGGACCATGGTGTAGATATGAGTTAAGTGTCCCTCAAGAGTCCACACAATTGAAATCTGGGTCTAGAGGTGCCTGCTATTGGGAGGTAGGCCTTCATTCTTGCATCATTCTGGGCATGCCCTTGGCAGGTAGTTGCCATGTGACTCCTTGTTAGTTCATGTGACAGAGTTGTTAACAAAATCCCACATTTGGCACCACCAGCTTTCTCTTCTCCTGATTCAAGATGCCATTGCTTGTTTCCACATGCTGTCCCACCACAGGGCTGCCTCTGAACTCTGACTTAGGTTTCCCTGAGGCAGATGCCACACTGATTGAAGCAAGCCCAGGCAGAGCTTATGTTGGTGATGGTTCTTGGCGTCCAAATGGAGCTGATTTGACAGGTGCAATAGTTATGGGGTCATAGTGATTTCTACATGTATTTCAAAGGAAAACCTGGAAGGCGAGGCAAAAGTTTGATGCAGAGAAAAGAATTGATGAAATGATGTCAAGTGGACCTATGAGTATGAAGCCACAGTGGGGACTCCAAAGAGTAAATTGACCAGCAACATGTCACAGCAACCTGCAAAAGTCACCACCATGTACATGCAACTCCAGAGAGAAACTATGTGGCCTAGGATCAGTAAAGTCACAGGACAGGTTTGCCCAAGACCCTGGGGACTGCCCCTCACTGCAGGGTGCCCAAGATTCCAAACTTGAAGCACTAAGATTTATTGTCTGCCCTGTTGTGTTTTGGTCTAGCTTTGGATCAGTTGCTCCTTTCTTCTTGCCTATTCCTCATTTCTGGAATAGGAATGTATAACCTATGTATGCCTTACCATTTTATATTGGAAGTACATAGCTTGTTTGGATTTTTCAGGTTCATAATAGCAAGGATTTTGCCTTGGGTACCAGGTAAGACTTTGGACTTCGGATTTTTAAATTAATGGTAGGCTAAATTAGGACTTTAGATTTAGTGGGGTTGGAAGGATTATATTTTTCCTTATGAGAAGAACATGAACTTTGGGGCCAGGTGTAAAATGCTGAGTTTAAGTGTGTCCAACAAGGTTTTATGTGTTGAGATTTAATCTCTGTTGTGAGATATTAGAAAGCTGGAAACAATCTGACTATGCTGTTTAGAGAGAGGCCTTTGAGAAGTGCTTAAGATTAGAAAAGGTTCTTAGAGTGGAACCCTCATGATTGAGTCCTGGTGTTTGTAAAAGAGGGAGAGAGACCAGAAGACACATGTGCACATGTGTGCTCAATTTGTCTTGCCACATCATGCTGGCAAAATGGTTATCACCAGATGTCATCCTTAACCTTGAACTTGCCAAGCTATGAGCCAAAATAAAACTCTTTTCATTAAAACTTACCAGTCTGTGGTATTCGATTATTAGCAACAGAAGACAGACTATGACAGAAACACAGAAAAAATATGAGGAGAACTTTCTGGCTAGCATGTGAATTTTGATGAAAACTTAGATTATTTTTGAAAGAATGCTGGCCTTGAGTCAAGGAAGAAGAAAAGTAGTCACTTGAGCTGGGTCGTCTTACAGAGACTTTTAATTTCTGTGAAGTTCTATTTCCTTAGTTTCTAAAGTGGAATCTCTATGAAAATTGCAGGAGATGATACATGCTGTTTACACCAAGTATATAGAAGCTACATAATAAATGTTAGTTGAAATATAGAAAATAAGGAAGGCAAAACTCAGAACACTGAAAGGATTTTCAAATTCATTTACTTGATTTTAGCCTTGTTGATTACAAGTCCCATAAAACTAACCTGGATAAGTAATTTAAATCACATTTAATTCAAAATTAGACATAAGGTTATTAATTTTAGGATGAACTTTAGGTGTAAAGATTTTATAATCATGACTTCAGACTAAAGCATTCAAATTGAATAGGCTGGGATTTACTACCTATTTGTCACTGAAGTCAAAGATTTTGAATAAATTCATTGCCATTGCATATTCATTATTTTCATTGAAAATTAGTTTTGGGTGAAGATTCTGTGAATTAACACTTTTGCAAAGAGCAAAACAAATCACTTCACAGAATAGCTAAGTAAGCAACTAAGGGCAACTAAATTGTGTTGCTAATTAAAGGTGTTGCCTATTATAGTCCTCAGAGACATATCATGATCCAGGACATTGCCAATGATACATACAAAGTCCACACATTCACCCCAAATCCCATATGCTTCTCTTATTAACTAATCACGATTAATTGCTGTGGCATAAAAATTGAGCCCAAAGAAGAACAATAAACATATTTTATATTTTTATAGTTCCTTGCAATTTACAAAGCAGTTTTATAGGCATTATCTGATTTGAGCTTCACAGTAAATCTATGAAGCAGGAATTATTACCTTCAGTACACAGATAAGAAAACTGAGGTTACTAGAAGTGAAATGATTTCTCCAATAATTCAGTGCTCCATCAACTACTCCATAGTTGGCAGGGCTAACCAAAATTCCCAATGCCTAACATAGTGTCATCTACACTGTGAGTGACTGAACTTTATTGTAGGCCATTAGATTCACTAAACTGATTGGATCTATGATTCAACATTGTATTGCCCAAATTGCTTAGAAGATTCATGTAATATACTAAAATTAAAATGTATCTTTTTGGCATATAATGGAAACCAGTGGTTTCAAAAAGAAAAGTGTGTGAGAAATTTTCTTGTACATATTTTATACTGGAGATTTCAAGGACATTACAATTTATTTTAAAAACTTCAAATTGATTAAGGAAGCAATGTATGCATATAATTTTTCACAGTACCACAAAGTTAAGCAGTAAGAAAGAAAAGTGTCTCTCTTATTCTTTACTAAGTATAACATGTCCTGATATGCCTAAGATCATCTTATGAGACACTGGAAACTGAACTCAAATAAGAACATCAAAGGATTAAACACAGGGCTTGCCTTAACAACAAGTTCAGATTTACTTTGCTAAGACATTGCACGTGCATTTTGACATGTTTTAAATACAGCTTAGTGCTTCTTGAGCTAAGAGGCTATTATAATATTAGTAGCAGTATATATTTCTATGAGTTCGTTTCAGCTCCTCAGTTGGTTTTAAGAAATATTTTGATGAATTCCAATGAAGTATTGTTCCTCCTATTTGAAGAATAGTAAAAACCATATCTATATTCATTATCTTTCCCCTGTTTTTTGAATTACTTACTCTGACCTTATTCATCTTTGTTTTTATCCAATGAGTCCTTCCACATAGTAGTGTTAATTTAATTTTGACATCATATATTAATATTGTTCTGAGAAAAAACATGTTTGGAACTCTCTAACAAGTTAAATGTCACCACTCCACCTAGCCACCATCCTCCTTCCTCCAACAAAAAAGTAAAAATGACTAAAAACTCTTCATGGCCTGTTTTAGTTGGCGCTCTATGTTGGTGTGTCATCAACTGCACTGTTTTCCTGAAACTGAAGTTCAGAAAAAATTCTAGAGAAAATTCTGTTATCTTCAATCTGGTATCATGCTTTAAGTTGGGCTAATGTATGGCTATCCTAGGTTTTTTGGCAATTTTGCCTTCTTGGACCCTTTTATCAAATGTAATATATATACATTCTCAATGTGTGTGTGTGTGTGTGTGTATACACACACACACACACACATATATATATATAAAAGCACACACACACTTATTCTTATTTATATTATTATAAAATATGTATGTTTAACACTATATAAACACCATATTGAGACTGCACTGGTATAAAAATGAATATATTGGTAGTATATATTAAAAAGTTTTAATCTAGGCATTACATTTTCTTCTGATCTTTTAAAGAAGTATAACATGTTCTTGTTCTCTAATGTTTCTCTGGGTTGTATATACTTTGCTTACCATCCATAGTAGACATAAGTCCAAGTAAAACTAAGTAAATAGATTTGTTTTAAATAGATGTTTTTAAAAAATGAATTTAACTAATGTTTTTTAAAATACTCTATATTGATGTTTTTCATGATATGCAAGTGTCTGAAAATGTTTGGGACTTCTTCAGCATCCAAGAGGTATGCGTTCCCATGCAACTGCTTTGAGGACAAACATCATTAAACTATATGATTTACACAAAAAGTTATTCTAACATTTATTGAGATCCTACAATGTGCTGGGACTGGGGTAAGAACCTTATGTGTATTATTTAATCTCATAGTTATTCCACACAGTAGGAGTTATTATCATTACTTGTTTTGCACAAGTATAGACACCAAGGTCAGAGAAATAATGTGTTCAGTGACTCACAGGAAGTAATAGTCAGAGGCAGAATTTAAATCAATGTTTTTCTGAACCTTCACCATGAATCTTATTCCAGTTGTTGTTTAGTTATTTTGATAATTATTATGTATTAGCATTACATTTACAATGCAGTATTAAGGTTATTCTTTTAAATATATTTCATTGCTAAAAATATATGGGGGGAATAATCTGCTTCTAATGTTTCATATCATAAATAAGAACAATTAATCTAATTATAGTCTGTATTTAACCTACCCTCCTCTCTACACACCTACAGACATACTCATGTGTGTACCTTGCAAACCTACATACCTGCACATAAAAATGTGATCTCACCTATTATCCCCCAAACATACCTGATGTCATATTCTTTATAGAATAATTTATCTTCCTTCCTTTAATTTTTGTTCAACAAAAGGCTATAGTTCAATTTCTAGCCCTATTATTAGGCATAGATAATGTAAATCTAAGAAAGACATATCAGGGGAAAAATACTTTAACTTCTCTTATTATTTTGACAAAAGGACTTTACTAGGTTTCAAATCTGCTGATCTCTACAATTCATTAGCTCCAGGAGACCACTCCTCAGGTAAAAATAATGTTTATGATGAGATAAATTATATTTTACTCCAAAATAGAGGATAATATGAGTGCACCAATTGGTAAATTGTTGATTGAAGAACTGTCACCAAATAATGACCTGAATTTGCAATAACTGGAATAGATAGTGCTAAGATCTTTCTTGCCTAGCTTTAGCAAAAATAACCATGGTGAATAGCTTTGACAACCAATGACCTGTTAATTGTGCCTAAACTTCTGTTCCCACTCACAATTATTTGTTGCTCTAATTCATATGCTGTATTTCACTTAAGGGATGTTAACACATCATGAAGTATTTTTAGCAATGTCCATTAGGCTGCAGGGCAGGGGGCAACTAAAAATGAATAAATTGGCCATTTATCATTTTGTTAAGGTAAAGCATAAAAATCTTTAGGCACACAGAAGCAAACATTGGAAAAATCAGGTTGTGTTCTCTAAATGTCTTGAATATGTACTAGGGGGAGGGGGTGGCCTTAAAAGATTTGAATTCATTTGTGAAATTGCGTTTTACCTCAAGGAAGTTGCTCCTGAGCAAACACTGCCAGTATATTGAAGTTATTTTCATCAGGTATGTTAAGAAGTCCAAAATTCAGCACAATGCCAAATGTACGCATTTCCTCTTCCTATTTGTACCCACGCAAGGGAGAGCATCCTGCCCCTGAAGCAAAAGGCAATTCTGGAACAAATTCCTCTCCTCTAAGAAAGGGAAGTCCTAGTCAAAAAAAAAAAAAAAAAACATAAAGGGAAATATCTTTCAGAGTCATGTATGTAATTTCTTCCAGGCTTATTTTAAGACTTGTGCGTTTTCTACCATGTGTCATAATAAAACTCCCAAATGGAATGGACTGGAAAATTTAGAGCATGAGGATATTGTAATAGTTTTCCAAATTGTAAATCCCTATGCGTGGAAGTATTTGATTACACTTTGAGATCTGAGTTAGAAATGTTTGTGATTTAAACTTTACCAGTCTCATGCAAATTCTGGGGCTACTGGTTGACTTCTAGAAAGAGAAGCCTTATTAGGGCCATTCTGTTGCTTCAAAAGAACCCTCAGTGCTGGACATAATTTTCTTCCCCTTCTGCTATTCATTCCCTTTGGCAGTTAATAATAATTTAGATTTAATTATCTTCATCATTTGGGTTTCTGATCCCACCTGACTATAAAAGCTCATATTTTATAACGTATAAGTACACTGAAATCAATTACAATCTGGGGAAAAAAACCATAATATAAATGAAATATTAATAGATATACAGGAGTTTAACAAGTAAATGTAATTATCTATGATTTAAATATGAATGTATGCCAATGACATTTTAACTGTCATGGATTCTAGGTATTCTTTATGTGAGGTATATGATGTTATTTAATCCCTTTTTAGAGAGAAGCCTTAGATAACAAAGCAAAAATTAGCAGAGCTAGTCTATTATTAACCCACATAAAAAGAGGGATGAGAAGAAAACTGGATTCAGTAGATACAGTGTGAATTACAAATCAGAATTTTTAAAAAAGAAAAACAATTGAACCAGAATATTAGTCAAAGAAAAACTTAGGTATGTTGATATCAAGGAAATGGTGCATTCCAAAAAAAAATTTTAACCCAGGGAAATTGCCAGATTCTCTTCTCCCTTGTTTCTCTTTCTGACTCATGTTTCCAAATTCCTCTGTGTTATCCAATATTTCAAGGACTATTTAGGAGTTCCATGACTTTCTGAAAGTATTCCAAAGCTCTTTAGGTTAAATTCATCTTTCCCTCATCTGTTTTCATGTTGTGCTGGTGTATTTCTTAGGCCTCAGTGGTGTGTGCATGTTTCTTTCCTGCCCTCTAAATTGACAGCAGAAAGGCTCAGTCATCTGTGTGGTTACCCCATAGTCTATCAGGCCAAGGTCATGTAGGTACTCAATAAAGTTTTGTTAAGGTGAAGTCAATCAATGTGAATGGAATAGAAATACATGTTCAATTGGTAATTGAGAATTCAGAAGCCGCTGAGAAGGAAAGAAATGCAACCCGCAATTAAGAGGGAATCAAAGCTAATGACTAAAAGAAAAAAAAAAGATTTTATGGAGACCTATGAGAGACTCACAAGGGCTTATGGTTTGAAATAAATATGAATTTAAAGGAGTGCTAGCATAACATTTGAGATAATCATTCTGGTTAACAAATTAGACCAAAATTCAAAATGAGCTTGTCATTATATACTTGCATGCATTTTGTTGTTGTTGTTGTTGTTGTTATTGTACCAGGAATTGAATGAACACAGAGTGCTCTACAATTAAGCCACATTCCAACCCCTGCTCCCAATTTTTTCCCTTGAAGTTGCTGAAACTGGCTTTGAACTTGTGATTCTCCTGTTGAAGCCTCTTAAGCCTTTAGGATAACAGGAGTGTAGCACGACACCCAGCTGTTCTTATTTTTAATATTCACACAGAATGGTAGTTTTGCATGACCAATTATGTAAATTTACTTTGATAAAAAGTTGGCACAATTAAGATCTCAGCCTCCCAGTCATTTAAAGAAAAATTTAGGAAATTGTTGTGAACTCATCCAAGGATGTGCTCAGTTTTTGTGTTTTGTCTTGTTTTTCATTGTTAGTACCCTAGTTTCCATTGTTGAGTTTGTTACCTCTCAAAGTGGTCCCTTACCTTGACTTCAAAACTTTAATTCATGGCAGTCTAAACTTTACCCTTTCCTGGATTTTCTGCATCAGATGTCTGAAGAGTTGATGTTCTAAGGACCCCAGCACAGAGCATATGTCATATGTGGGACCATCCCCAAAACTCAGGGTAGATACCTGGCAAGGCTTTTGTCTTGGCCTGTTCCTGCTGCTATAACAAAATGTCTTAGACTGGCCAATTTACAAAAAACATAAATTTATTACTCAAAGTTCTAGAAGCTGGGAAGTCCAAGATCAAAACACCCATACTTCAGGGTCTGGTGAGAACCCATTCCTCAGAGAAATCTTTGTGTGGCAGAAAAGGGGCTAATACACTTCCTTAGGCCTTTTTCATAAGAGCACCAATGCCATATGAGAAGCTCTATTCTCAGGAACTCATCACTTCCTTAATACTACTGTGCTAGCAATTAGATATCGACATATGAATTTTAGGCGAACACAACCATTCAGATCTCAACAGCTTCCAATCTTACTGTGCAGATTGTAAGAGATACACAGAAGAAAACACAACCAAATTTCTCAGAAATGTGTTTTGCACAGGAGGTCCTAGCCTAAGCCAGCAGATATTAAAATACAAAAGTGAATTGAATGATGCTTCTGTACCTTTTATTGCTATAGTTGTTAATCTTGCTAATTTCATCAAAGCATCTAGCACATATTTCGGTGAGATAATAAAGTGCACACATAATGGGAGAATAATGCTTTTTCCCCCAGTAGAGCAAGAAGTAATGGCAAGAAGCAGTGTATCGATTCTAATGGGAACAGAGCATGTTGTTTGGGACAAATCCACTTTGAAAAAGACAAACCACTTATCTTAATAATTTAAGTGAAATGTGCTCCTGCTTTCTGTTGTAAATTTCTCTCCCTTGCAGCTCTGGATTTGCTTAAGAACTCCATGCCTGGAAAGGCCTGCATTCCACCTCACTAAGCCAGTTAGATTCAAATCCCACATCCCCCACCCTCCTCTGTCTCCATCCTTGAGGCAATTCCTTCTCACCTACTTGATTCCATCCTTCCTGGATTCCTATTTACTATAGGAGATGTTTTAGAACATAAATAATCCTGTCTTGTTTTCTAATTTCTTCCTTACTGTGTGTTTATTTTCCCCCAATAAATGAGTGCCTTAATAGCAAGAAGACTCTGTACAAAAGATCCAGTTGACTTACGTAGAATATCTTATTGGGAATAAAAACAAAAGTAGCTGTCAGTACAAAATACAATAGAGTTTGTGACTGACTATTCTAATATTTTAAGATTTACGTATTATGAATCCTTACAGAGTCTTCCCGTCTCTGGTGGTAGTGGCTGTCATTGTACAGGGAATTGAACCCAGGGCCTCATGCGTGGCAGGAAAGTGCTGTACCACTGAACTACTTTCCCTGCCCCTATCATCAGAATTGTTTATCATAACAATTTTGTTCATATTAAGTAATGCCCACTTAACAGTGCTTCTGCTTAAAAGCCTCCCCCTACACAGTCTTTCAGTATTTCTACTACCTCTATTAGTACTATTGTTACTACACTGTAATTATTACAACCCAAAACCCTATCAAGGCCACTCTACTATTACTGCTGGAACTCATCTTTCAGGTCTGTTTCAGTCGGGTTTTTTTGTTTGTTTGTTTGTTTTTTCTGTGATCAAAAGCCCCCACAAGAACAACTTTAGAGAAGAAAACGTTTATTTGATGCTCATGGTTTCAGAGGTCTCAGTCCTTAGACAGCTGGCTCCATTTCTCTGGGTCTGAGTTGAGGCAGGACATCATGGCAGAAAGGTGAAAAGGAGGAATACAGGTAAGGACGTGGAATCAGGAAGCAGAAAGAGAGGTCCTTCAACAAGACACAATATAAACCCTAAAGGCATGCTCCCTATGACCTACCTCCTCCAGCCACACCCTACCAGCCTACAGTTACTACTCAGTGACTCCATATCAGTGGAATCATGCACTGATTAGGTTGAGGTTCATAGCCCAATCATTCACCTCCAAACTTTCTTGCATTGTCTCACACATGCTCTTTTGGGGGATTCCTAATATTTAAACAATAACAAGTTCTCAGCCTTATCTAATGTTCCAGTTAAATCCCCAAAGCAGAGCTTTCCTACCTCTGCTTTCTAATATGAGTTACTGATATTCTGAGGTATTGATCTCCTTCACCCTCTACTGACCCCAGCTGCTAATCAGATACCATTTTATACTATTACATCAAATACATTTTGTCTCAACAAGAAAATTTTGCAGACTCTGATCTAACCTTTCATAGTGTTCTTTCTTTCCTTTCTAATCCACATCATAAGTACTTCTATGATTGTTTCATGCTAGGCAGGAAGCAACATTAAGGCTGTGACCTAAGTCCCCTGTGCACAGGGCACTATCACAGCTGCTTGCCAAGAGTGTCTAGAAACCCATGGGCCATCAACATACTTTTGTTCAATGAGTAAACAAACTGGTCATCTCTACAATTCATAGGCATTGTAAAGACAAAGACTTATGTGGAGTTCCCAAGCTTCTTTTATGAAGTCTCGATGAAAGAACAAGAAAAGTAGATCCTATGTTGGCTATCAGAGGATAAGAGATTTAAGAGAACAGCAGGGTGCTGAAGAAAAATAATAAGATAATTAGAGATAGGTGGAAACTAAAAAGAAGTCAGAAAGCATTAAATTAACAATTAGTTAAGAACAATCAGTGTTCTGTCTAGCTTATCATAATAGGTGGGTGAGTAGGATTGCTGGTATAGGTGAAGGGGAGGGGAGTTTTTATTTTCTTTAACACAGGAAACCAAAAGAGACACAAAAAAACACACATTAACTTGCTCAGCGTCAGGGTAGAACTGAGCCTAATTAATTTAGAGTGGGGCTTACAGGGATACCGTTTACTTATTACACACATTCTTTGTAGATTTCAGTTCTATGATTGTAACTACCACAGTCCCAAGATAGAGAACATATCCATCACTTCTCAATTTTCCCTCATATCCTTTACTAGTTTCCCCACTGGTAAGCTTTCTATTGCTATTACTTAGACTTTTCCAGAATATCATATAAGTGAATCAAACAACATGTAAATTTTGGCTGGTTTACTTTCCTTGGCATAATAATAATAATGATTCATCCACATTGTCACAGTTTCAGTAGTTGATATCTTCATTTTATTTTATTGAGTTTTATTTCATTTTGTGGATATATTAGAGATATATTACTTATCTATTCCCCAGTTGAAGGACAAGTAAGTTATTTTCAGTTTGGGACTTATGTTTAAAGGTGTTATAAACATCTGTGCACAGGATTTTTAATGCACATATGTTTTCATTTGTCTTGAGAAAATACCAAAGAGTGGGATTGTCAGGTCATACAATAGTATGGGTTTGAGTTTTTCCAAAATTCTGCCTAAAATTTATTATTATTTTTTTTTAATTTCTAACACCTTATCTTCATAGGTAAACACTGGCAAAAATAAAGTCCTACCAATGTTGTATCATAGTTTTGTAAGGAAAAAACAGATGTGATGAGAAAGAAAACCAGATGACACATGAAGGTACAAGTCCTGGGCGTCATCTGATCTGGCCTGACCAGCTGTACTCTGTAGACATGTGTGAGGGTGAAATCCAGGTGAGACACCATTTCCCCTCTCCTGGCTCTGTATTTAGGCTCAGCACTCCTGTCCCCCACACACAATCAATCACCATACACTATCTGGCTCTCATTTCTATCAAGAGGACTGAGGGTATAATTCTAAAAATATAATGTGTGCCAAGAAAAAGCAAGCATGCCTCTCTGATGGTATTATTAGTGTTTCTGGAGGAGCACTAAGAGGAAAAAAAAATGAAAGAAAAAAATCTTCCTTCCTTATACTATGTTGTTATTTTTTTTTTTCATCTGGCACATTTCCTGAATCCAGCTGGAAATGGAGAAAGAGGTGCCAGAAAACAATTTGGAAAAGCGTTCATGTTTGTGGGTGTTTCTGCCTTGATCGGAATCAGGAAGTAGCAAACGTTTTAAATGTGAATGAGTTTTCCCCTTGAGCCTTCCAAGCTAGTCTTAGGGTGTAATTTTGCCAAGCATTATCGCCATCCAAAGCTCTACCCTCAATCTCCTGAGATGCAATTTCAAGCAGGATGGGCCTACTCACATCAAATCAAAGACTAATGAGGAATGGGGTGAAGAATGAAGACTGCTTCTTTCTGTTTCATGACACTGTTGAGTATTTGTATGAAATTTATGAGGCAAATGCCTTCAGGAAGAAGGAAAGGGATTTAAGGGACAGATGGACTCTGTCCCTGGAGAACTTGGAGACCTAAATCGGTTTACTGGTCTTCCTGTGACTTGAAAAAGTAAATTAGGTTCTGTCCCTGTATCAATTTTGAAATCAGCAGGGGCTAGATGAGATGTAGATAACTAAGTGATGATAGAGCCCTTTTAAGTAACTTTTCACATACTAAAAATATACTGTTGACGAGCAACTCCAGGAAAATCCTTGTTGAGAGTCATGCTTTAGTCATGCTCATGACTATCTTTTATGACTTGTGCACACAGCTGTTTGTGAGTGGTTTTCACAAGAGAAGTTGAGCAAGTAGCTTATAGGCTGGCTGTGCATTGATTCCTTCCTCAAACTGTGTCAGAGTTTCAACAAACTGTCCAGAATTTAATAATCATGGGATTGTAGTCATAGACCCATGGAAAAGGGATGAACACATCCCTTTTCCATATGAAATGAATCCATTTAGAGTCTGTCAGAGAACAGAGTCAATTTCAAAAACAACCCTGTGTTTCATTAAAAATTTATTTATTCAAGTTTAATGTGCTTTGAAATGAATTTGCATTTTATAAAGAGCAGAATATATTTTCATAATACTTTATCAAGGAAATACCACCCTAGAAAGGTCACTTATATTCTGTGACAATGTCAAGTGGGTTCTGTCCTAAATTTGGCATACTTGAGGATTAAATTCTTATTCCATAAATTACTCATGATAGCATCTTCCCTTTGTAATATAACATGGTTTTTGATCAAAGGCTCTTTAAAATACATCTTTCATTTCAAGCTCATTTAATCTGAGTATACCCATTCTCAGCTCCTATCAAAGAAATACATGTAATACATTTCCTGAATGTGCACAGAATGAGAGAGATAAGAAATTAATTTTTGCTTCTGAAATAATCTTCAATAGTAAATCTTCTGTCATCTAAAGGCTAGGTTTACAACTTTACAGTTCCAAATTTCTGGCTTGGAACACACATTTGTTATTCAAAGCACATAGTATTTTTCTAGAATATTCTCTGTTTTGTTATAGTAGAATCACAACACCTTAGACCATCAGGAAAAATTAAATAATATTTAATTTAGTGGTTTACAAACTGTGGCCTTTTAGCCAACCACTAGTTTTTGTAAACAAAATTTTATTGGAATCCAGTCACCCTTACTCATTGGAGTAGCATTTGTGGTTGCTTCTCAGCTATGATGAGAGAGTTGAAAAGTTGCAACAGAGACCATTTGGCACACAAGTTCCAAATACTTACTATTATGTCCTTTAATAAAAGTTTTGCAAAGCCATTATCTAGTATATCCTGTATGGTAAGAACAAAAACCTCAAAAAAACATTTAACATTTTCCATTACTGCTTGAGACAGTACCAGGGTAATAGATTATCACATGAGGAAATCTTAAAATGCCAAAAATATGTACTGCTTTCCCTCACATTAGTATATTAGTGGAGAAATTGCCTTCTAACCCTTTGTCTTAAAATTAAACTGAATTAGTGCATCCTATGGGAAAAGAATCTTGCTTCTCTGGTCTGTTTTGGAAACTAGATGTTAAAGGCTCAGAGAAACTACAGCTAGTATTTATACAATCCAAACATCAATTGTAGCGTCAAGTTATGGATGAGTACAGAGTGACAGACTTTAAAGAAAACTAGTCCCATGAAATGAAGAATCATCTCTCCTTCTTCTCCCTCCTCCTAAAAGTTGCCGTAAGGAAGACTGAAATAAATC
Source organism: Ictidomys tridecemlineatus (assembly GCF_052094955.1). Classification (NCBI taxonomy): domain Eukaryota; kingdom Metazoa; phylum Chordata; class Mammalia; order Rodentia; family Sciuridae; genus Ictidomys; species Ictidomys tridecemlineatus. Next base: position 161,338,364 of record NC_135479.1, read on the forward strand.
AACCACAACTATTCTTGTATGGCCTCTCCTTTTCTCAGTCTAGTAATGACAAAAAAGATAAACCAGACATTTGGAAGAGCAAATGGAATGTTCCTCAGATAAATTGTAAGCTGGCAGCTTTCTCTCAAGGAGACTACAGCCATTCTTTAAGAAAGCCTTCAAAAGTGTTTGACTTCAAGGTGCCCTGAAACCAAAAAGTGTCAGGGACAGCCTCACTTAAGGACATTTGAAAAAGAGTTTTAATGCAATAAAAAGCATTTTGTAAAATCATGCTGTAGTACCTATGAATGGTGTCCCTCAAGTTATGTGGTGCGTTATTCATGTGAACAGCATTCACACTTTGAATATGTAACAGCAGATTTTATAATAAGGAAAACTATAAATTTACAAGGTAAAAGTAGATACATATATAAAAGTACTGCTTGCATTAGTAAAGAATCATTCTGGTTCCTTAACCCATTAAGTCCCTAGTTTTCAATTCCACAAATATTTTAGTAAAATTGATGGAGGTTCATTACAATATATTTGAAATCATAATCTAGAACCTATAAGTCATTTATTATCATTAATAGGAGAAATAGAATGTCCTATAAGTAGGACACTGGAATAATATAATATCTTTCTCATACATAAACCATCCTATAATAGGACATTGGGCAATAGACACCTGGGATGCCTGGACAAAATCATTTTTCAACTCATTTAAATTGAGTTGCTATGGAATTACCTTGTCATTTTCATCATAAATTCCATAATTCTTACCAACACCAATATCAACATATTCACTTGCATAACAAAAGGTAATATGTATTAAAAGTAATGCCTTTTGGCATTTTACGTCAAAGGTATATTTTGTCCCACTTTTTCACTAGCAAGAGACTAAAACACAAAACTTATTTCAAAAGTATGACCAATCATAACACACAAAAAAGGGTTGGTGGGCAATGTTTAGATGTTAAAAACAAAGGTTGTACTTTCCTATTCACCTAAAAGAAAAATACTTTTGATGATTACCAGTCTATAAACATAAAATTTTCTGGCCAGTGTTAAAAAATCCAGCAGAATTTTAATTAAATATATTTAATAGACATTTCTCATCAAAATTAATTCATATTTAATTTCCAGTTTTAATAAACACTTGTTCATAGATTATGCATTTGTCTTAAATGAAGTTAGGCAATATCAAATATTCTATTGTGGTCTCTCTCTCTTCAGAATCATCCTCCGAAGTTTTGAGATCTGTGTGCCTGAAGAATTCTTGCAAGGTTAATAAATTGGTCACTTGTACTTGTTTCATTTGTATTTCCCATCATATCAGATTCACACAAGTACAGTTACACAACTAGGTAGAAACCAGAGTTGACTGACTCATACTCACCCAAATTAGGCAAAATATTCTAACTTGTTCATTTGTATGAGCTCTATGTAGTTCATGATATCAAAATCCTCCAGGTTAAACTGCCACTTCTTTTTACAAAGTCACAGGTGGTTACAGTTTCTAATGAAGAACCAGAGTTAATTTTGGCCTGTAACCACTTTTTCACGCTCTCAGTGGACATACTGCAAACTTCCTGTGCACTTATGTGGCTCTGTTGGCAAATTAAATGATGATGTGGCTGCCATCTGACAAATTCTACATAAATCACCTTCTTCTGCAGAGTCCTTTAAATGAAGGCTGATATTCAGAATCCAGTCAAAATGAAGAGTCTCCTGAGCGTTGGGCATCATTTAAACAATATCCTCTGCTTAAGGCATCATCCTAGCACTTAAAGAACTGGAGGGCTGAACAGAAATTATTCTTGGAATTCCTCAGGTCTCCCAGATCCCGGGCTGCCACCATACAGGATGCAACCCCCTGGCAGCAACCCACATGGCCACCTTTCTCCTCCAAATTTCAGGCCTCTGAGCCAGGCAGAGGAGTCTGCGGTGAAGCACAATGGCTCTGGACCCTCTCCCAGATTAGTCCTTACTCATTTCTTAATTAGCACCCCAAGTCCCCAGACAACGATGTGTCTACTCTTAGTCACCATATTAGTTCTCCTGTTCTAGAATTCACATAAATGGAATAACACTGTAAAAGCTTTATGTATCTTCTTTTACTCGCCCTAACAGTTTGATTTATCCATATTGCTTCATGTATCATATCTCAATTTGTTTTATTGATAGATGTTTCCATTTCATAAAAATATCACAACCTGTTTAGCCATTCACTTGTTGATGTGTTGTTATGTTGACATGTTTAGTTTCTAATTTGGAGCTGTTGTGATAATGAGCTATAAACATTCATGTAAAATCTTTTGAGGACATATGTTTTCCTTTCTTTTTGGTAAATAACAAAGAATGGAATTTTAATTTTATATAAAGTTTTTAATGCTTTTATTCTACCTTTTTTTTTCTTGCCAGGGAACTATATTTTTAGATTATTTTATATCTATGTTCCAATTTGCGCTGATATTTATTGAGATAAAATGGGATCAAATTGAATACATGTACAACTGTGTGATTAAAAATTTATTTTTAAAAAAGTGATAAAGTAATTTGAAAATATCTGTTCTTTCAAAAATTTGGTGACTAAATTGCTTTGCTAAAACTCTCAGAACAAACTTCAACTTAGGAAACCCCTCTTTACATAAATTCTTATTTTGCATGAAGTCTTTATTTGTGAGGAATCACCAAACAAAAATGAAACTCAGAGGTTGAGCAAGATCTGAACAGAAAAGGTCTGCCCCAAGTTTTAGAGGAACAAAACCTTCCGAGCTTTCTAGAGTCTCGATGACACATTTTCTTGACCTATATGGTGTGAAACCCTACTGTTACAATTTCTTCCTGTCAGGGAGAAGAGAGAACATACTGAAGAGATAGGCAAGAAGATAATATGAACGTCTCCATTATCATGATGACATGTGCTTACAGGTCTAGAGGATGGCCCCATTGAACATGAGTGCTTCTAGAAACCACAGAGATTTCCTAAGATGTGAAATGCACATTTTGAGTCAATAATAAGACTCAAAAATCAACAACAAATGAGTACTTAGTTGTGAAGACTGTCCAAAACTTGCAAGGAAGTGGAATTTGCCCCATTTGCATGCTAATAAATTAGTCTGCAGTTTCACAGTTCTGGCAGAATCTATGAGACTCCTAAGAAAGGGACTAATGATGTTATTACTCCCAGAAATATCAGTAGCAACATTTATGCTGGCTTCCTTTGTTCCAATTCTCCTAGGAAAATAGAAAGAAAACCAGGTAACAACAACCAGTAAATGCAAAGAATTGTATTACAGAAAAGAATTCTGAGCCCAAGGAATCCAAACATTTTGAAATGGGAAGTAAGTCTTCCAGACATTTACCTGAAAATAAATATTTTAATCCAATTTGACAATAAACAATACTATCTTTTGCATGAGAGAAAAAAAGAAATCAATTGAAAGACTATCTCTTAAGACTTTTTACTGTAGAGACATCCTTGAAAAGATAGTCCAGAACAGAGACCACCTTTGCTCCAATATGCAGAAATGTCAGAAACCCCTGGAATATGCTTCTCAACAATGTGACTTGAATTTCCACAAATTATCTGTTTCTGGGCTGGGGATGTGGCTCAAGCGGTAGCGCGCTCGCCTGGCATGCGTGCGGCCCAGGTTCGATCCTCAGCACCACATACAAAGATGTGTTCACCGAAAACTAAAAAAATAAATAATAAATTTAAAAAAAAATTATCTGTTTCTATCAGAACCATAGAACATATAAACACTGTGGCTATAATACAGAATCTTAGAGGCCAGTGATGTACCTCACACACTAGAGTTTGCCGTAATCTCTATACTGAATCTTTCCTTCCATTAATATTTCTGATACCAAGTTCTGCTGAATTGTATGGCCCAAGCAGTATGGTGATTTTACCACAGTCTGGACCTACTCTGGCTCCACTTAAAACTAATAGCTTTTCACGCAACTATTGGTATATTGGCTGGAGTACTATTCCTAAGTAATAGAATTCGTTGTCTCCGGAACTCCCCAAAACATACCAGCCTATTTTGTAGGATGCCAAATTTTGTCTATTACTTTACAAGGAATATTATAGCATAGCACTGGACATCATATCCTTTAAACCTTCACTGAAGTGACTATATTCTAAGTGCATGATTTATGTCCCAAACTTTGGGTCATCTTACCAAGGCAACCAGAACATAAGCCACCACTTGCTTGTCCTGTCCAGACATCAATGTAATGCAGTGTTTCTTAAAAACAAGAACAAATCTCAGGATGAGGGCAGGGGGTTGTGGCAGAGATGAGCTTCACTGTTAAGAACAGAAGGAGGCAAGAGTCATGGTCCCTATCACATCTCTATTCAATATTCCAGGCTAGTCTTTGAAGAGAACTTGCAGATCCTGGAAAATCATGGTAGGCTAGTGCTTACTCAACCATGAAGCCATTTTCAGAGCTGGATATTCCACACAATGACAGAATTTATCTCAGAGACCAGGAATGTTATGTGAGTTGTACTTCAGCTTTCAGGAATATCAATTTTAACTATACAGCTGAACCAAAGAAATAACCACGGTGGGCCTGCCCTGAGCTGGACTTAAGCTATGGTGTTTTTACCTGGCTCCTTTAGGCTCCTGTAGTAGTGATGCACAACAGTAGTGATGCGCAACAGTAGTGATATTGTATTATTCTATTCTGGAAATCAAGGTCAACTCATATTCTGTGTCCCAGAATTCTTCCCAAACTGGACTTGCCTTCAAGAAAATGGTCATATGTCCCTCTGGGAAAGTACTGAGGAATGGTGCTAGTATATATTTAGTGCCATGGTGCTGAGGGTTTTTTCTCCCAAAGATCCCACCAAGTAATGACTTGGTGGTTCTGAGTTTGAAAAGTGGCTCAGGCATGGGTTCAAAGCAAAGGCTTATGACCTTGTATTGAGGAGACCACCTTTAATCTCATGCTCCACTCTTCTTGACTTTTGTTTCAAGTTTTTTTGTGGTTTTGCTTTTGCATTTCATCTTTTGTGGTTGATTTGGTTTTTTGTTGTTGTTGTTTTTTGGGTTTTTTTTTTTTTTTTTTGGTTATAAATGTTAAGCTACACCCTATTCGTACATGGATTACAATTTAGGCAAAGACCCAAAGTGATTCCTACTCAGATTTCTAGCTTTCTCTCTGCATAGCTTTCTCCGATATCCTATTTTGGTTGCAAATTTAAACCATCTCTGTTTTCCCTACTTCCTCCCTCCAAATTGTCTCAACTCACTACCACTGAGCTTAAGATCTAAAAAACAGCCTTCAGACAGAAAACTCACTTCCTGCTTCCCTTATCACATTGACCACATTTCTTTGCTCTCTGCTCTCTAACATCTGAAAACAGATGTCTCATATATTTTTGTCCAGTTTACCAGTTGTTTATGACGATAGGTTAAGTTCAATCTCAGTTTTTAGAAAGTCAGGAATTAGAAAGTCAGGATCACAAATTTGAAAACAATATTTAGACTTGGCTTCTTTCCATAGTAATAAATTGATTTTATGATTAAAATAATGATTTAAAAGCTAGTATTTAACCAAAGATTCATAACAAAAATATTATAGCATGTATACTTTTAAATTATAGTAATCCTTTATCTTTGCTCATTTCCTTTACCTTTTCTAATTCAGCTCAGAGCCATACAGATAGCCTACATTCACCAATGTCATGAAAAGACTATAATAACTTCCCCCAAGTCTTCTATCAACATTTGCTTAATAAAGTTATTGAGTCAATTTTATTTTAGGCACAACACTGGTTCTCTTTACTGTTCTCAATGTCTGAAATTCTCACCTACTTTCTCTTTCAAACTGTTTTATCTGGCTCTGAAACCAACTTACCTTTTATTCTATCCTCAGGAGATACTTTATTTATTGATATATTTATATATTTTTATGATACTGGCTATTGAACCCAATGCTACTCTACCACTAAGCTAAATCCCTAGCTCTTTTAATTTTTTTAATTTGAGATAAGATCTCCCTAAATTGTTCATACTAGCCTCGAACTTGTGAATCTCCTGCCTCCTTAGTAGCTGGGATTATAGGTGTGGGCCACTGTGCCTGGCACCTTTAAGGAGACTTTAGAGAATAGCTGCTTTTGATTCCTGGTTCTATCACTTCTGTGAACTTGGGTAAGATAATTAACCTTTCTGGGTTTGTCTTTCTCTAAAAGTGGTGATATTAGTGTTTACTTAAAATATTGGTTCAATGATCAAGTTTATTTCCACAAAGCACTTAGTACAGAATCTGACATACACTAGTCCATGCAATAAATATTAAATACTATGTTATTCCTTAGAACCATGAACACCTGGCTTCAAATGGTCCGGTTATCATGTGATTCTATGTTATTGTATGCTATTCCTTTGTCCTAAGTGCAAATACCCTCAGTATCACAAATTTGAAAACAATATTCAGACTTGGCTTCTTCCCAACTATTGGCCCAGACCCCCACCACCTTTTCAAGGTGACTATCAGGTCACTCTACCTTGCTCCTGAGAGCAGCTTGCTCTCTACTGGTTGCCAGCCTTGTGTCCCACAGGAACTGGTACTACCTCCCTCACAGTGCAACCCAGTGTTCAGCAGTAATGCCCATAAGGCCATCACAAAGCTAGATTTTTGATTGCTGAAGTGACATCTGAAATCCCAAAAGGAGAGTTATGATTGTATGACCAAAAAAAAAAAAGAAAGAAAGAAAGAAAGAAAGAAAGAAAGAAAGAAAGAAAGAAAGAAAGAAAGAAAGAAAGGATGAGAACAGAGAATAAGAGGAGAGAGACAAAACAAGCAGACTTATGTATTTCACCCCCAAAAATAAAAAGTAAAGAATTCATCTTGGTCCAGAGCATGTTCTGAAAGAACATATTACACCATGCACTACAAGTTTCCATAAACCCAACTGTAATTATTCAATTTGTACTTAGAAAAGAGACCTATCTGAGAATTACAGGGATGTAAGGCATGACTATGGCTAAAATTTAAAGCCTGTGTATACAAATAAGTAAAATAAATCAATCTTTTTCATTAATAAAATGGATATTTATATCCCAAGTATAAAGCACTGACTTCTGCCTCAGATGGAGGAATTATAAGTCAGTAATACATCTTATAAATCAAGCACATGAACCATTCATCATCTCCTGAGATTCTAAATCAGTCATGTTCACAAAGCAGTTGCATGACTTGGAAACAACTCTCTGGATGAATAAATCAGTCACTTCCAGATAGATGAATAACTGACATGACTCATAAATCACATGACTACACACTTGTGCTTCATCAATCAGAGACTTTTACTTATAATTTGAAAATTTAAAAATACTTATTGTGAACAATTTACTAAACATCAGTCCCAAGTTTCCAAGGTACTGTAAGAGGAAATGTTCAAGAAATGCAAAAATTTTTTCTGCTCCAAATTGTGTTTTTAACTAAACAGCAATGAGTATGTTTGCCATGATTTGCTAATAATTAGTCTTGTGGTGACATTACATTGTCCCTGTATTACAGGCGATAATACCATTTTTCCTCTTATGTAGTCTTACAACGCTATGGTTACCAAAATGTATGGAATTTTCCACAATGAGACTGTTTTTTTGACTCTGGTTGGGTACCCAATATTTATTTCAATTCTTACACTAACTTGAGTTAGCAGAGAGCCCACAGGTTGAAGAGCTCAGTCCCGTGAGACTATCTCCTTTTCAGATGTCTGTCACATATAGTAGGTTCCCATATGGCCCACAATATTTATTCAACTTGTCTACAAATTGGAGGTTCGCAAACCCCCTTCTCTGGCTTGAAAACTTGCTAGAATGGTTTAAAGGACTTGCAAAAGCACTTTACTTACCATTGTCAATTTATTACCAAGGATAACACAGGAAGAGCCAGATGGAAGAGATGCCTAGGGTAATGTATGGGGACAGGGGAGCTGAGATTTTATGCCTCAAGGCACGCCTGAAATCCTTCTGAATCTTGGCCTTTTGGGTTTTTACGGAAGCTTCATTATGTAGGTATGACTGACTAAGTCATCAGATACTTGTGAATCACAATTTTTAGCCTCTTTTTCCTCCCCCGAGGTTAGGGTTTAGGGCTGAAATTCCCAACTCTCTAACCCCTGGCTTCCAGCCTCCATTCCCAGGATATTCAGAATTTCCAGGAATCAGTGATCTCATTAACTAACACTTACCACTTCAAGGATTCTGATGTCTAAGAAGTTGTGTAGAAGTAAACAGGGAGTAGAGATCCAATATGAAGAGCAGGCCCTCCATGTCTGTGGGTTTGAAATCCATGGATTCAACCAACTGCAGATTGGAAATATTCAGAAAAAAGAAATTATGTGAAATGAACATATGCAGAATTTTTTCTTGTTATTTTTCTCTAAATATATTTAAATAGTTTTTACCTCATATTAGATGTTATATGTCATCTAAAGATGACTTAAAATATACATAAAAATGTGGATAGGCTACACACATGAACTCTTTTATACATTTTATATTTTTACATTTACTTTTTTTTTTTTGGTACAAAGGATTGAACCCAGGAGCACTTGATCATTGACCCACATACCCACCCCTTTTTATTTTTTGTTTTGATATAGGTTCTTACTAGGTTGTTTGTGGCCTCACTAAGTTGCTGAGGCTAACCTTGAGCTTGCAATCCTCCTGCTTCAGTTTTCTGAGTCACTGGGATTACAGGTGTGCACTATGGCACCCAGTTACATTTTATACACATACACATACACACAAACACACACATTTTATATGAACCACTTGAGTATCTTCAGATTTTAGTCTCTATGGTAGGTTCAGAACCAAACCCTCAAGATTTCTGAGGGAAAACTATAATTTTATTATATTACAATTCCACAATTCCAAAGAAATTTAAGCAAGTACAATTAACAGATTTATAATTCTCTTTTAAACACTGTCTTATGAAGTTATAAATGCATCAATTAATGGAAAATTTCTTTTGGAGAACATTTTCAAAAATAAATAAGATGGTGTAACTACAACTCAAAAAAAAATAAGTAAACATTTTAACTTGCATAATAATTAAGACCACACATTAATATCCCAATTAGTACATATACATTTTATTTATACAATTTTGTGTTATATTTGTACAGACTTTTATACATTTATTATACTCACAGATTTGTTATAGTATTATCATTATTATTTTAGAGATGGGGAAAATATGAAAGATAATTAAAATTCCAAGTACAATTCTGGCTTCTCTTCTTTGTGTGGTCTTTCCATTTTTACCATATTGCCTATTTTATAGGAAGAGATGGATAAATTTTAGTTTTTTTAGGAGGGTATAAAAGATACAAATTTAGGCTTAAAATCTATTCACTTAAGCTTAAAGTCTTTTCAGTTGGGCATGCTTCTATAAGCATAGAGGGGCCACCTTCATTCTGAGAAACCAGTTTTTAAACCTGTATGGTTCATAAAATGTTTTATTTATACAACCTTCTACATCCATCATGAGCTAAAGCTTGAATTTACATGTGTAATGGAAAATACTGTTTTGGTGCATAGGCTCCTTATAAGTCATCCCAAGTTTAATGACTTTTGTCACTGAAATAAGAGCAGCACAGAATGATAGAATTACATACCTCTCCTAACTGCCATTCAGCTGACTGCATATTTGAAAATTACTGATAATTCATTATCTGGATGGGCCCACATGTTTTATCTGATGATCAGGAATCTCTAAGGAATGACAAGCCACTCGTGGGTGCTTATTCTTGTGACTTAATGTGGGTGAAGGTTCAAATACTTCTCTTTCTCTTTATGAAACAGATTATCTTATGTAAAAGCAATCCAGAGTCTAGCAAGGGAAACTAATTTTCTACCTTTATAAAGAGTACAATAATCTGTGTGCATCATAAGAAGCACTAATTACAAGTCGCTCTTACTTATTATCCTGAGCATTAAGCATTGATTTTAACCATTCAATTTTAGTTTTAGGTTTTTTTTTTTCATTAGAGTTTTTTTTTCCCCCTAAACTCACAAATTGCATTTTGGCATCTCTTTTCCTTCTCAGATAAGTTGTCATTTGTGAATGCAAAAGTGAAAATTATATTACAGAAACCAGGGTATCAACTCCAAAGTATGACATTCAGCCTTAGATTCTTTTTTGAGTTGCTGCTTAGCAATTTGCTAAAGAGTGATAATGGCACGACCCTCCTATCTCCGGAGAGGCAGATATTGCATAGTCATTAAACTTTGTTCTTTTAACCTGATTATATAGGATTCAGCATTATTTCAGTTTATCAATAGAGGTGGTCACTTGGAAATTGCATAGACAATGTGTATAAGGGAAGATTGCTGATTGGAAAGACAGAAGTTACTTCTATTTCCAGTATAGGTGGTGCTTTTGCAATCTTGAGCATGTCCCTGACTCTTTCCTAGTCTCAGTTTTTCCTCTCTTTAACTTTAACTTTTCTCTGTCTTTAATGTCGCTGACTCGTTCCTAGGCTGTTTTTCTGTCTGAAGATTAGGTGATCCCTTTCATGTTTCTTGAGAATATTGTGAGCAAGCATCAACAAAGCCGAAGTTCTCTGAGTCCTGAGATGAAACAAGTCTAAAAATGCATGATCAAGTCATGAGAGGGTTTCCGGTTCAAGATTCCATGTGGTGGACATATTCAGAGGGAAATAACTCACTTTAGCAGCTGAAAATGCATTGCTCTTAAGATCCGTTGGGTAAATCATGGATGACATTCACATCAAAACTACCTCATTCTTGGTTTTACTTTCCTATTTTAATTCTTATTGCTCTTTCCTTAGTAGTGAAAACATACATCAGGTCTTTCTCTTTGAATTATACAATAAATGCAATTTCCCCAGTATGATGAACAACACTGTAGAATGTTTATGAAGTTCTTAGATTTGATGAGTTTCGTGCAGAACTTCCACTTCAATTTCAAATATGCACGACATTATGCTGTGTATAGTACAAACCCTCAAAAAATGCCGTGAAGTCATCACTTGGGTTAAAGGCTTTAAAAATAACATTAGTGCTAAATTAATATTTATTAGGTTATGCTTTTTAAAATGCCATTGTTCTAGCTGCAATGACAGCATTATCTTCCTTAGGATTCCGTCCCCATCCCCTTCACTCCAGGAAACAAACTATAAAATAATCCTCATTTACCATCCCATCTGCACAACCCTTCCTGTCCATCTGGATGTCAGATGGAAGCAGGGAGACCCATAGCACTCTGAAATGACTGCAGTGGCCTGGGTAGCTTTTCATAATGCAATTTACAAAGCCAGGTTAATATCCACATCCCTGTTTGAACTATTGCTAAGTGGATAATGGAGACCACATCTTCTTCACAGTCACTCTATTACCACATCTGCTAATTCATTAATCTTGAAGTACTTCAGGAAAGCTAGAATAGAATTAAATTTTATGTAATGTTTTTCATCCCCCAACAAAGTACATTGCAGAATCAGCTTCTAGAAGACCTTGACCTTTCCCCATTGAAAACATTTTCCTTGCCTGTAATGAGACTACACTTCCACACAGATTTTGTTATTCTTGGAATGTCTGCCAAAGGCAAACAGAAGAAAAGAAAATGGAGAGAAAAGAAAAAAAAAATGGAATGCCAAGAAAAGTAGCTTAGCTCCAAGAAAATCCTTAAAAGAATGTTTGATAAATCAATGTCAGTCCTCAATATTTGAAAGCTGTCTATCAAATATCTTCCCCAAATAATACAAGTGCCTTGAAAAAAGTTTGACAGAATTCTAGGATAGCTACTTTGGAGTCACAGTAGTCCTGTTCCAGTCTTCCTTGCTCTCCGTTCATGACAGGATTGTACTTTTTAACTATTTGTAGATGAATTTATATTCTCTCTCTCTCTCTCTCTCTCTCTCTCTCTCTCTCTCTTTCTCTCTCCTTTCTGATCATCATATGAGCTTCTTCCCTATAATTAGTGGGGCAAATGCAACATAACAAAAATGAAGTCACTTCTGGACTGTGATCAGACTCTCCAGAGTAGTCTGAAAAGAAAAAAAAAATCATAATATTGCTTGTTCAATTAGCTGGCACACCTGAAGACCCACAATGGTTACCTGACAGTGTGCAACTGTCAAGAAACATAGGTAGGGAATAAGCCTGTATTACTACAAAGCCCTGAGATAAAGGATGAAGTTTGTAGCAGCATAACCCACAGTTTTCTGACTGCAACAGATACCCAACTTTGTTAAGAATAATTATCATCCTCATCAAAACTTTCCAATACATCAAGCAATTTTCTGCTATCTTTACTCAAATTCTTAGACGTTGTTTTCATGTTGAATAAAGGAATGGCTTATACCTATGCAAGACTGCTCATTAGATTTATGGGGCAATGTGTAATCATTTATTGATATTCAGTAGGTACAGTTGGTAGTTCCATTCATTTGCAGAATAAAAGTCAAATCTATGATGGAAAATTTTTACTCCTTACATAACAAAAGGAGTTCGCCAGCCCCCAGGTGGCAGGTTGGTTCCAGACACCATGATGCTATACCAGGGATCCACCATTCTTCACAGTGACTACCATGTTTGACATACCACATTGTCAATAGTCAGTTAAACCTTCAGTGAAAAGAAAAGCTGAGGTCTTTGCCTTCATAAGCCCAGTGGTAAAAAAAAAAAAGTGGAATAGTCAAAGAAAAAAACTAGCATCCACAATGTGGATCATAGGATCCTCCATATAATAGCCACTCAGAAGAAGGGAACATTTGTTGTTAGTTCCCATTCTGAGACCACTTCAAGAGATTCACTTAGTATCTCCTCCACAAATGTCCTTCTTATCATTTTGGATGTGAGGTGTCCCCCAGATGCTCCCATGTGAGACAATGACAGAAGATTCGGAGAAGAAATGACTAGGTTGAGAGTTTTAACCCAATCAGTGACTTAATCCCCTGATAGGGATTAACTGAGTGGTAAGTGAAGGCAGGTGGGGTGCGGCTGGAGGAGGTGGGGCACAGAGGGTGTGGCTTTTGGATATATACTTATACCTGGTGATTAGAATCTTTCTCTCTCTCTCTCTCTCTCTCTCTCTCTCTTCTCTCTCTCCCTCCCTCCCTCCCTCCCTCCCTCCCCCACCCTCTCCCTCTCCCTCCCCTTCCTGATCATCATGTGAGCTGCTTCCCTCGGTCACACTCTTCTGCAATGATGTTCTGCCTCACATCGAGCCCCAAGGAATGGAGCTGGTTGTCCATGGACTGAGACCTCTGAAACCATTAACCCTCAAATAAATTTTCCTCCCCTAAACCTGTTCTGGTCAGATATTTTAGTGGCAGCAGAGAAAAAGCTGACTAAAACACTCCTTGTCACCAATCTTGTAAGCTTCTCTCTCAGACCCTGTTCATCTAGTTCCAGAAATTCATCCATATTCATGTATCACCCTAGACCTGTGTTTCTGACAATCTCTAGTTGCAGAACCTTCCACTTTGGTCTTCCTAACATAGTAACTTTCCTCCTCTCAAGTAAGGAATTCATAAATTTCTCATCTATTTTAGTTCTAGAAATGCTGTCATCAATTAGTTATCAACAAAAACAACCAGAGATTAAATCACTTCCATTACCACCTTGCCTCTGCTATCTATTAGAATAACTATTAAAATCTTGTCACTTTTCATTAAGTGATGCTACTTTGCCTCTGTCACACAGGTATTTCATAACCGCATCAACATTAGCCAATCTAGGTGATTTCCTACTTTCCTACTTTCATCTTTGACCTACAAAGAAGACCCTATAGAACTTTGGCTAATGTATTTCTTTAAATTAAAGCATTTCTCAATTCTCTGGTAAATGAATATAAACTAAGTCCTTTCAAAAGTCAGAATGAAGTGGTAAATGAGCCAATTGCCAATTAAGAAAAAAATCTGTTTCACCATTTATTTCTCTAAGATTTATGGTATTTTCTAAATTGTACTAAGGAAATTCTGACATCCCGATTTCACTCATCACAAACAAATATGGCACCCAGGTTTTAATCAAACCTGTAGAATCACTCCCAGCTGTTCTACCCAGAGATATAAATCAAGAATCTTCACTTAGGGAATCTCTAGTCACATAAACCCATATTAGCAGGAAGCCTATCCAAATAGGTATCTTTCTCAAACTTATATAGAATCTCAGACTCCATTTTCTTAAATCTCAGATTTTTCCTTCTTTATTAACAACGTCTTGTAATTATTTAGGTGTGGAAGCTTTATGTCTTGTATGTGTGTGTGTGTGTGTGTGTGTGTGTAGTTGTGTGTGTGTGTGTTTTATAATCATCCCGTAAAGCATGTTGCATCCTGACTCTATGCATAGGCCTGAGGCAAAAAATGAAAGTAAACATATTGAAATGAGAAAAATTTGCATCCCCTTAAAATGAAACCATTTCAAGAGAGGCATTTCTGGATCACCGTGTAAGAAAGAACCAGACACCTGAGCTAGTGGGGAGGTTGCTTCCACTGGCAAAGGAGGCAGATTGGATTGGGGGGGTTCAGAGGGTTATACTTGTCCAGCTCACCAAACACCATTATTCAACTCCCCCAATCCTTCTCATTTACAAGCATTGTTTTGATTTCACTCTAGAAAACTGATGTACATATGAATTACATCCATAGTCTAATTCAGCTACCTTACTGCAGAGAAAATGAGGTATTTGGGAATTTGTTTTTAAACAGAGAAAAAGCATTGGCAATAAGGTGGCCAGTAGCAACCTGGTGAAAATTAGATGAGCTGTATCTGGGCAATGCTTAGACCAATTGGTTTGTAGGGGAAGGTCCTCACAGGATGAGGTTATCAGAGACTGTGGCACAGGAACAACTGCCCAGAAGGAGAAGAGAGCAAGAGAACTCCAGGGGAGGTAGAGACCAGAAAGGAGGCATATGTATTTGGGTAATCTTGTTTAAAAATCCCAAGGGGAGGCTCTGGGTCTAATACCTCCAAAAACTCAATGTTTTTTATACCTACAGGATTTATCTATGACTAGCAGATATTGCATGTAGTTTCATGAGATAGGGAAAACAAATAGGCTATGAATGGCTAAAAATCTGCTTATTGGGGCTATATTTAAAATAATTGGATATGAATATTTGAATTTGGTGATGGTGGGCTTATGAGCTAACATAACTGAGCTGATAGAAGCAAACAACATGGTGCCAATATTCAGAGGTCATCTTTGGCTCATTTTTATAACACTTGGAAATCAGGAAGTTTCTGAATTTTTACTTCTTCAGCTCTGCTGACTTAAAAGATATCATCTCAAGGCTATCATAGAAAGTCCTTCCTTCTGTGATGGTATTGTTATAGTTAAAGCTTCGTCCCAGGGTTTCATAAACTGACTTCCAGACCACTCACGTATAATCGAATCAAGCCTTTATTGAAGCACACCCGTGGCAGCTGACCAGAACATAAAGCTGTTCCCCTGATCAGCCCCGAACAATTGCAAGGGCACTCCTTATAAGCCTGAAAACTGCAAAAGGGATGTTCGGGGGTCTAGCCAATGCAAGCAAGCCAGGTTACAGAAGCGGGACAGTGCAGTCAAGTGGAGGGAAGCCTAAACAATCACAGTTAGCCCAGTCACCCCAGTTACAGAAACAGAGCCCTGTTACCCTAGTTACAGAAACAATGCCCCAATAGGTAGTTTTGTGTTCTTAAAGGTTTCTATAGCAAAAGGAAAAGAACATCTTGCTCCAGTCATGACTCTTCTACTTGGCATGGTTGTTTTACAGGATACAGTCATAAAACAAAATGGAGTCACATTTGCTCCTACTACCACAGTATTTTAAAGCATTCAAAGCTTTCTAGTGTAGTTAAAAGTTTCCATTCCACCCACAATCTTTTTATGCTTGAACTGCCATTAAAGGACTATTAAAAGAGCCACTCAATAGCTTTGTCTTCAGTAGATATTAATGCAAGATCACAAGAAATAATTTAAATAACTATTTTACCACTGGTTGTCATGACAATGTATATCACATCTTCTAATGGTATCATCCCATAGTAAAAAAAAAAAATGCCCATGTTTTTGTGTATTGATTATGGGCAACCATTTGATGAAGTAAATGTTCTATGACTCACTATTTACCTGAAGATAGCCAATGGAATTCTGCTATGGTCTGATTGTTTTTGTTTCCCCAAAAATTATATGTTGAAACCTAACCCAAAAGGTGATAGTGCTAAGAGGTGGAGGCATAAGGAGGTGATGATGTTACAATGGCAGAGTCGTAGGTACATAGGTATTATTGACCTTATAAAAGAGGCAAGAGGGATCTTATTTACCTATTCCACTATCAGATGGCCCTGAAAGTAGGCCTTCAACAGATACAGAATCTGCTGGGAGACTTTACAGACTCCAGAACTGTGTGAAATCAGTTTTTGCTATTTATTAGCTACCCAGTTTGTGGGATTTTGTTATAGTAGCCCAAATACAGTTTGGTTAGTTCAATTAGAAGATATTTAATAGAAGAAATTAACTTTAAGAATAAAATACCATAGAGAAGCAAGATCCACAATAAATTATGAGGAAGAACTCTCACTTTTCATAATTCCTCTGCCTTTCTCATAAGGACTCAGATAGAGAAGGTTGATGGCTGAATCTGACTGCTACTTCTGGTATGGAACCACATCATGTTAGTCAAAATCCAGGTCAGGAAAAGAAGAATGCTTCACCCACACCCCTCTCAACATGACTCAGTTCATAATTAAAGTTTTAAGAGATTGTGTCTGATTCATTCATTTGTTCTTTTGTTCATTTGTTTCCTAATTTAAAAACTACCTACCATCTACTTAGGCATCACTCATAGTGTAGTAGATACAGCAATGAACAAAAAAAAAAATTCTTCCTTAGAGACACAGGCAATGAACAAATATAAATGCTTTATACAATAGGTGGTAACAAATGATTTTAAGAGCTAGGTGTGATGGCACATGCCTGTAATTCCAGTGGCTCAGCTGGCTGAGATAGGAGGATCACGAATTCAAAGCCAGTCTCAGCAACTTAGAAAGGCCCTAAGCAACTCAGTAAGACCCTGCTTCTAAATAAAATATTAAAAAGGCAGGGGCTGAGGATGTGGCTCAGTGGTGAAGCACCCCCAGATTCAATATCCAGTACCCCTCCCCAAAAAAATAAAAATAAATTTAAGAAAATTCAGATTAGATGAGGGGGAACCATGTTAGAAAAGGAAGAATTATTAATATACCTCTCTCAAAGAAAGCCTCAATGATGTGTGATCATTATGGCAACATTTGTGCAGAGAACTGAATGAAGTGAAGGAGGAAGCCATAAAAATATCTGAAAGAGGATTTGGGGAAGAAGAGAAGAATACATTCAACCAATGCATTCAACAGGTCTAAGGCAGGAGGATCCCTGGTACAGTCATGAAACAGCAAAGAGGTCCAGTCAGGGAAGGATGGAGGAGAAAAGAGTAGAAGAGAAGCAGTTAGAGACCCAGTGAGTGCTTTGGACCACCCTTTCAAATCATTCTAGGAAGTTTAGCTGTTTTTCTGCATAAAATAGGAAAGCACCACCGAGAGGATTCTAATACAGGAGTGAGTTGATTTGACATGTATGAGTAATTTCATTCTGACTTCTCTGTGAAGTATAGGCTCCTGGTAAGGTCAACAGAAGAATAGAAAACAACAAAAAAAAGAGATTAGAGTAATCCAGTCAAGAAGTTATGATGCCTTAGACCAGGTTAATGGCCATGAAAGTTGGAAGTTGTCAGTTTCTGAATGTGTTCTGAAGGTAGAATTTATAAGATTTGCTGTCAGATGTAAGAAAGGAGATAAGTCAAGGATGATACCATCATTTTTGGCTTGGAACATGTAAAAGGATAAAAGGGCCATGAACTGAGATAATGAGGATATGAGATAAAACACATTTAGAGTAAGACAAATAGATTTCCATTATATAATGTTTTTAATTTGAGAAGCATAACAGACATCTGTAGAGATGTTGAGTTTGTGATTGGATATATTTTTTTAATTCAAGGGAAAGGCCCAGGCTGGACACATACATTTTGGATTTATCAACATATAGAATATTTTTGAAGCCATGAACAAGATGAGGTCACCCTGAAATTTAGGAAAGAGAGAAGACACCAAGAAAGGCCCAGGCTAGACATATACATTTTGGATTTATCAACATATTCAATGTTTTCAAAGCCATGAACTAGATGAGGTCACCTGGGAATTTAGAAAAGATAAGACACCCAAGAACTGAGCCCCTAGGTTCTCCAAAGTTTAGCACTATGGGAATGGAGGAGAACCAGAAAATGAGACCCAGAACACCAAAAGTAGATAACTTTTTAACACAGAAAAGAACATATTTACAAAAGAAGAGTCATGATATGACAAGTCAAATAAAATGAGTATGGTGAACTCTTAGATACAGCCACATTGAAATTATTGGTGATCTTGATAAAAACTAAGGAGAATTATGAGAATGATAGTTTGGTTAGAGTAGATTCAAGAGAGAATAGAAGGAAAGGGAATAGATAACAAAATAGAGACAACTCTTTCAAGGGCTACAGCCCAAACAGAAGTGGGCCCAATGAGTTTTTAAAACTGGACATATCGTAGTATTTATATTTTTCCATAATGATTCAATGTATGAAAATTTAGTGATGCTAGAGAGGAAGAGAGATAAAAATAAATGTATATATTTGAGAAGTCAGAAGTTTCCAGAAAACTGAAATTTCTCTAAACTAGCAGGAGGCAAAAGAGTATATGGTGGTAAATTTGTAAGATCTATTTTGACTGCTTATATTTTGTCAGTGAACTAAGAGTGAGGATGAGAGGAGGATTGGCTTTTTTTTTTTTAAGCTTGAGAGAGGTTTATCCCACTAAATTAGGAGGAGAGTGATTAGAAGGGTGAGGAGCAGAATTGCTAGGCAGCACAGACAGCTGAGGTTAATGAGCAGGCATTTAAGTAAGACTGGTCAACATGGCTGCTTAATATTCCACAACCATTCGCACTGCTCATGTGCTGGCAGAGAAGAAGGTTGGATTTAATATCCATGAGTACTTTTCCAAGTGAATATGAGAGAGGAATAGAGAAGCAAAACTGCTGAGGTGAGCCTTACAGAAGCATCTTATGTCAACCTGCCTGCCATTGCTCTGTGATGCTCCTCTGTCCTATGTGGACATTGCCATTCATTCTATACAACAAGGGAGCTCACTCTGTGGGTCTGATGTGGTAGATGCTGGCCCAAGGAGAAGTTCTGCATGTGCATGATACCATTTCCACCAGGGGAAGACAGGCCTGGACTATACTTCTACAGAGATCCTGGAGAGACTGAAAAGGAAGAGCAGGCTCCTGCTGAAAAAGCTGTGACCAAGGAGGAATTTTAGGGTGAATGGGGTGCTCCAACCCCTGAGTTTACTGCTGCTCACCCCAGAGTTGAAGACTGGTTTGGAGGTGCAGGTACCCCCTATGTCTATCCAGCAGTTACCTACTGAAGACTGGAGTGCTCAGCTGGCCTCTGAAAACTGGTCTGCAGCTTCCACAGCTCTTGCCACTGTGGGTAGAAACAACCACTGAGTGCGCTTAGCTATTCTTCTGCAAACACTTAAGCAAAATAGAAATAGGTTACAGAAAATAAAAACCAGTTTCTAAAAATAAATAAATAAATGTTGAATTTAGCTTAGCATTTTGTGGGCACCTACTGTTCTTGGAATTGAAGAATCCCTACGGTATTTAAGACAGAATCTTTGTCATAAATTTTCTTAGAATCTGGTTTTCATGGGAGTAAAGGAAAAGATATGAGAATGAGGAAAAGTGACTCTACAAGATGAGCTTGAATAACTAACTGCTAATTGGAGCACAAGGGACATGCTACAGGGCGGTGAGTGAAAAGTTAATCATTGTAACTGGGTAGATCAGAGAAGTCTATATGGAAAGAGGAACTTTCAATTGGACCTTAGGAAAGAGACATTTCTATAAATAAAAGGAAGAAGGGCAACCTAAGCTCAATAAATGGTATTTAAAAAGTCAGAGTGGTTTTGAATTTTATTATCTCCTCCAGGATGACAATAAATGCAATGACTGAGTTTAGAGTTTGTGAAAGGACACAGTGAAGACGAGTTTCCTTTGGCACAATTTCAGGAAGTGTTTGAATATCACATAAGGGCTTGTTTATTTAGATAGCAGGAAACCACTGAATATTACTTGAGACTTCAAGTGTAATGTGATACAATCCAAACTGGGATTTAAAAGAAAAACAAATCCAACAGCAATGCAAAGGAAGAATTAGACAGGAAATTGGAGGTGGGGAGATTTTTCCATGACTAATGCAATAATCTAGGCCTAAAAAAGGGGGTTTATATTAGCATAATAACAGTGAGTTATAGACAAAAGAGTATTCACGTAAAAACAGAACAGGATCTGTGATACCTGGCTACTGGTAATGGGCTTGTGTGGGAGGAAAAGTAGAGACTTAAAGAAAAGGGAGGAAAAATGATCACATTTCTAGCATATTGGAAGTCCTGAACTTTGAAGAGATATAAAGTAATTTATTTCATTGGGTAACAGTTCTGGAAACAGTGTAAAACACACAGGGCTAAAAAGTACCTTGCAGATTAGTAATGACTGTAGTAGTAATAAATAAAACAGCTCCTATCAGACTGATGTCTCCTCAGCACTACCCAGAAAATCTATTTCCATTGTCTCCAGACCACTGGCTGTTCTCAGTTTGGTACATCTTCTCTGAATTATAGGGCATGTGACACACAGCTGGTTAGATACTTATCCTCAGCTACCATGGACTGACAATCATTATATTTAAGAAGAATCCAGTGAAGAAATCTGAGGATAAACAAACAGTGAAATGATAGAAGAGCATTTTAAGATGGTGTCAAACACATGTGCTGATAAGGGAACTGTTGTGAGGATAAAAGCAGTTTCAGTGGAAAGGTGAAGGAATCAATGAATGTTAGATTGGTTGGCCATGTGCATGGGTGTGTGTGTGTTAGAATAGAGGCAGCAAATGTAGATTGGCATTTTTATAAGTAGAAACAAAGAAAGAGATGGTAAATCAGGATTTTCTTGGTTACAAGTAAAAGGAAACCTGATTCAAATGATCCTTTTCAAAACAAATGGAGTTGGAGATGGGTTGCAGGGACTAAACATATCTAACTTGTAATCACGCTTTAGGAAAGCTTGATCCAGGGTCTTTTAGTGATGTGAACTAGTTTCAGTTTTTCTCTTTCCTTATAGCTCCTAGGACTATATTCTACCTGGATTTCATACAAAATGAAAAAAAGAAACTTTTTTTCTCAGAATTCCTAGCATTTTTTTTAACATTGGATCTCAAAGGTTGAATAATAGCATGCCTTTTAATTCATGCTACATCAACTTTGGATTTTGCAAGAAGCTTGATTTAAACATTTATTTATGAATTTATCTAAGAATCCCCTATCTCTTTATGAAAATCCCATTTTATGCATTTCCCCATTTTAATTTAATGTATTTCCTTTTATTTTATCTTATTGTGTTTTTTTGCAAAATATGTACTATTTGTATAATCAAACCTTAACTTACCTAAAAATTAGTGTTACATACACTAAGCATTGTTTTAAACTCCAATTATGTTATTATTGCATATCTAATCATTGTGTTTCCTATATATTGTGTTTCCACCCTATGATTTGTATCCACAATATTTACCCTCTTCCTCTTTCACTGATAGACATTCCACTGCGCCCAACTTCATGCCACAAATCTGATGGACACCTATAGTGCACCAGGCACTGTTTTAAGAACATGGAAAACATCAGTGAAAAAAAACAGGCACTGATGAAGTAAATGTCCTTACATATGGCCCCTTGAGGATCTGTGAGCAATTTTCTTTAGTATTTATACTTACGAGCACAATTCAGCAAAATTCTTAATGCTCTGGATTATTTTATTATTTTATTATTATTTATTTTATTATTATTATTATGCCCTATTTATTTCCCAGTCATACCAATCGCTGTGTTCAGGCACTATGATGTGATAATGAGCTTCATCATACTGGGTAAGAGTATTGTAGACAGTAGCTCACCTACAGCAAACGAAGATGGAGTGTAACCCATAGAAGGAGATGTGTTAAAATAGGGGGTGAATGAATGCTGAACAGCAAATACAAAAGATTTTCTTGATAGATGAGAGGACTTTTGGTGGGTAACCTCCTCTCTCCCATACCCAAAAGATTTAAAAACCTCAAGAGGAGGAAAAGCACTGTTATACGTATAAAACAAAACAAAAGAGTTTCTGACTCAGTACTCAAGATTTTGCACTTCAATCAAGGTCCTAAGTGATGCTGATGTTGCTGGTTTAGAAACCACATTTCAAGAACAACAGCTCTGATAAAATGGTTAAGTTACTAAATATCATAATTTACCAGTGCTATGAAGATCAAAGGAAATAATGTATATCAAAGTGCTTGATAGTATCATACGTGCAATTTTTAAAATGTTTATTATTGCTATTTCATTTATATGACTCAAGTTTAACAATTAAATTAATGTCTGATGAGCTTTCAAGAAAAAATATAGTTTAAGGATGGAATAATGAGCCTGATTAGCCTAAATATGAATTTCACTTGCTTCACAAATTTTCCAAAAAGCATTTAGATTTTTGCTGAAATTTGTGGATTCTTACCAGAATTCCCAGGAACACTCTGTAATTATATATTTGATTAGTGGTAAGATGAGGTCAGAAAACTCACCCTTTGAAATATCACCTAATAAAATCAATATAAAATGGATAAGCTCAGCCATCTATAAGATATATCTGAAAAGAATATTAATGAGAACAGAAAGTCTTTTGTGAAACACTCAAGTCATCTCTTGTGTGTAGTAAAACCCAAGAGTGCCTAATTATGGTGACAAGGCCACAATTTAACTATGGGAGTAGAAGACTGTTTTTTTACCTGCTTATTACCATGATGAATGAAGGTAGGGAGGTGGTCTGCCAAAGAATGAAAACAAATAATTGAGCGACAAGGATGTTTTTGGTATGTATCCAACACTGTCCAGACAAATGTCTTGTCTTGTGGGCATAAGACATTACAGATCAATAGTTTAGCAAACAGTTAATAAGACAATAAAAAGTGGCTTTCTTGAATTCAACTATATTCTGGTTATTTCTTTGGCCTTCTAGGTATCCTGAGAGAGCAAAGATGGTATCCTGGACCCTAACTACTGAGATTCTGTAGTACTACAAAAACCTAAATATGCTTTCTACTCTCCCTTTCTTTAATTCAGGTAGAAGCTGGATCACTATTATGTGGACTCAGAGGAGGTAACTGGTGACATCTAAGCCCTTAAGAAATATTTTAAAGACTGTGAAAGAAGTAGAGAGGAAAAAGGATAATTTCAAAAACAGAAAATATGTCCTAGAGAAGCAAGGGATAAAGAAGGACTTAACCTATCCCATTGTTCCCAGACAAATCTCCCCAGGGTTTGGTCTCTGAGCCATACATCATCTCACATATTCACTTGTGTGAATGAGGCTCCATTTCCAAAAGCCTATGCCATTTTTGTTTATCCAATAAATGTATGTTTCTGGGACAGCAAAAGTAAGAGCTATACCCTGTGCCCTGATGTCTCCACTCCAGGTTTATCATCCCTAATAGAGTCCCTGATTCTTTTTCTTCACATTCTTTAAATGCAACAGTTTAGTACTCTTAAAAAAAAATTAGTGTATTTGAGCTTTGTAAAACTCTAAAAATAATACGCTCTTATATTAGAGCTCCCAATTTTGTGAAGAAAATATGAGCGAGTTTTGAAAAGCTTATATTGCAAATATGTGAATCTCTAGCTACAAATACATCTGTTCCATCTCATGTGAATATGTTAATGGTAATTCAGAACATCCATCATAATGCATTTTACTTTGATGTAGCAATATGCAAAAAGAATAATAAACCACATCCAATTTCCTGAACATTAATTATGAGGCATTACGAGGCAAATTATCATGATAAATCTCTGCATTTGGAGGCCATCTAGCTAAGCATCCAATTCTTGAAAAATAAGTTAGTGTCAAACATAGCTCCATAATTAATTATAAGACTTCAACAATGTCAGAAAATTAAACTTATTTTGTGTGATTCTAGAGGGAAGAGTAAGGGCTAATGAACTGAATTATAAGGAGTATATTTTAAAATTATTATTAGAAAGATATTTCTAAGAAACAGATTTGCTAAAAAAAATTCAATGGACTTGTGTGAAACTAAAATTTTTCAAGCAATGACTATACCATTACTTATGGCTAGTATTGAAGTAGTCTCTGAGATTCCTGTCCCACACAGAATCCATAATTCTGTTTCTGTGTGTTTGACTCCATTTAGTAGAATTTAAATTCATTCTCTGGCACTGACCCTTTCTCTTCTTTTTATTAACCTATGAGTCGATGAGAAATCTCACCATGGCAAATGTCTTGCTCATCTATATTCATAGTACAGTTCCTAATGCCTAGTTGGCACCCTATTATTGCTGTTAAACCAGCGATGAAAATACCTGGAGTTATAGACATGCATCTTCTTTCCTAGCTATACTTTCTTTTCCCTTTTTGCCAGTCAGCTATGAGTCTCCTTACATTACTGAAGAGTTAAATGCAGTGCATTTAAACTTTTAAAAGAACGCAGAAAATTATGAAGGATGTAGACAAGAACCAGAGGATTCTTGGGGACAGAAAATGTGTCTTGGAGAAATAAGTGATTGATGGAGGCTTAACCTATTCCATTAACCCTAGAAACAAAATCTCCTAGGTCATGGTTCTCTAAAAGTCAGCATCAGGGCCTGTCCCATGCTGGTATAACTATCAGGTAAGGTCTGCAAGAATGCAGTGACTCTCCAGGGGCAGGCAGGCTGACAGACCCACAGGCAGACCTACAGTGACTCTGTCTCTCCCTGAGCTTCAGCCATTTTGGCCTTCTTTCTGTTGTTTGACACGATGTGATTCTTCCCATCTTAGGGACTATTTGTCTGGGCTGGGATCCCCACACTCCTTTCTTCTTCTGTCCTATAGATGTGGAGTAGCCAAGAATCTCTTGACCTCCAAGAGTCAGGCAGATGAGGTCAGCCGCACATGCAAACCAAAACAAATGACACTGAGCAATCCTCAGTGTGCTCCAGTGACTATGACCCCTATGCATGGCCTCATAACATAAGCCCAACCCTGAGGAAGAGCAAGAGGAACTGAGGTTAACATTTTCCAATGGCCTATTGAGTTGCCACAGTCAGAAATTAAGAGGTTCTAGAAAACAAAGGGATCTTTCTTTTGTACCCAATTAACATACTGAGACCCATGACATACACTTGTGGATGAGAACCCATCATATCAGATTAGAAGATATTGAAAATTGTAAAGCTTATATTCATTCAATTTTAATGTTCCCACTGGGCATTGGTGCTAATTTTCTTTTTCAACTTACTGATTGAAACTCCACAATTCACAGCCTCTGCTTGTGAATTGTTTTAATTAGGGATAGCACAATCAAAATCATATTGTGAGAAAGTTTGTAAGAATTTGGTTTACCCTCTGTATTCTCCTTCTCTCTCCTATTGATAATAAAACAAAGTCAAGGCAGTAGTTTTTTTTTCTTTAAAGACACCCAGAGTTAATTGAGCACATGGTAGGCTACTGTTGAATCTTTCTTAAAGAATGAATGCCAAGTGTCTGCCTTGAAAATGTAATATAAGAAAGGCTTCTCAATCCTCTGGTGAATACTTGTTTAAATGTTCTTTGCGTTGAAATTTTCTCTGTGCATGACCTAAATATTCCCTACTGTAGCACACGACTATTATATCCTATTCCTTTCTCCTTGTCTGGAAGAAATAACGGTCCCTGGCCTCCATTTAATTTCCCTTTATGTCATTATATACCATGGCTTTATCTTCCCTCTCTCATTGTGAATAGGTCGACAGTACTCACATCCCTTAACCTTGACTTCCTGCTCTCACTTCCCAACCTTTTCTGCGGTGTAGAAGTGAACTCTCTCCACTGTCATTCATTTTCACTCAAGTGCACATCTATTTCAGCAAGCTCAGACTGCTGAGAACTTCCTGGAGATTAAAACTGAAGGAGAGCTATTAATCCCAAGGTGGCACTTCTGTATTTTAAAATCAATTTGAAATGATCAGACTTATCAAGTGCTTTCCTAAGGTTTCCAGAGCCATATGAATTAAAAGCATCTTGCTTCACAGCATGATAGAAAGTCCCTGTTGATCTTGAAGATTGCCGAAGGCTATGAAATACCTGCCTGCTTTGATCATGTCATGCCCTTGCTCAAAGTTTACCTAAAAAAAAAAAAAAAAAAAGGTCAAAAGTCCATATCTTGGGAGTAAAAGCCCTGTGCCTTAACTTGTCTCTGATGCTAGCAAAATACCTTAGAAGAAACAATTTATAAACAGATATTAATTTTTTCACAGTTGTAGAAACCATTAAATCCAAAGTCAAAGCACTTGCAGATTTAGTGTTTGGAGAGGACTCTGTTTTTCATCCATGCTATCTGTTATGTGTCTTCATGTGGCAGAAAGAGGAAGGGTCTTCCTCAAGCCCTCTAGTAGTCTCAGTCATGAGGATGGAACCCTCGGGACCTCTTCAGCTCTCAAAGATCCCACCTTTTATATTATTATATTGGAGATTAGGCTTCAACACATGAATTTTGAGGAGACAAAAACATTATTTTAAGCACAAATGAATAGCTCTATTTCACAAAAGTATCTTTTGCTCTTCTGATTAAAGTTTCTTTGGGCTGGGGATGTGGTTCCAGGGGTAGGACACTTGCCTAGCATGCAGGAGACTGAGGGGGAAAAAAAGCACACAGTCAATACATTACAGTTGGATTCCCTGAGAGCCTTCTATCTCTGGGCTTCTCAGACACCTCTAGATACCTCTAGAAATGAAGGAAAACAAGGGCCACGTGAGGAGAGAAGAAGGAAGACTATCAATCCATTTACATTTCTAGTCTTGGGAGGGACTTTAAGTGTCACTAGAGACACATGAGTAAGGTTGAATCTACATTAAAATGCCATTAATAATATCAAATAACTAGGCCCACTTAATATCAGTTCCCCTAGCAAAGAAAATTCCTCAAAGGGAACATATTTCAATGAACTAATATATTTCACACTAATTCAGGACAATTGTGTTCATTCAGGAGTTAATCCCAATGTGCAAGGACCAGAAAATCCAGCTTTATGTGAAATAACAGCATGGACCGTCTGGAACAAGCATCTGATTTGGATTTTTGTAGACGTAGGAAACAAGAGAGGAAAAAAATCTGCACTTTGTGGATTTCATTCTTCAGTTACATAAAGGTCAGAGCCCTCAGTGGGAAAACCTTAATAATGCCTGGAAAGATTTTTAACCAATTTATTTTAGCAACAAATGGAATTGATTTATTTATTAGTTGTGGACAGGATTTTTTTTAAATGTTTAAATTATTATGTTAAACTACTTTGCTTTACAAACTCTTTGGGGAGATTTAAAATTTCTCTTGATAAGGGTAGTTGAATGGTAGAGTGTGTGCTTAGCATGTATGAGGTGCAGAGTTCAATCCTAAGCAGAAAAAATAAATAAATAAAAATATATCATTGAGGCTATGTTTCACATTTTAAATAAATTTTATTTCTTTAAAGATTACTAAGATATCACATTTGACAGAGCTGTATGAACAATGATCAGGTTACAGATAATCACCCTACCTAAATCTACCAATTTCAATGATTCCAGAATTTTAAAAGCAATTAACTGAATTCTTTAATTTATTTGTGTATTTTTTTCTTTTTTTTCTTTTTTCTTTTTTTTTTTTTTTAGGTTTTTAACATGATACTAGAGGATACATACAGAGTAAAATGGCAGTTATAAAGTAACTGATTAATCTATCTTCTCACATGGTTAATTTCTTTGTGACAGAATGGATAAAATCTACTTACTTAATAAAATATCCCTAATGCAATACAATTTTATTAACTGCTGTACTCATGTTATATGTTAAATTTCTAAATTTACGCATCCCACATATTCACTACTTTGTATCCTTTAGCTTACATTGAAAACAATTAAATTACATACTTTGCTACAAAATGTGGAACATATCTAGTCAAAGATCTGATAACTTAAAATTATATTACCAACAACTTTTATTTTCAAACAATAAATCCTAGATCTCAGCCATCAGAATGGTTACTAAAGTTATACAGATTATTAAAGGCAAGAACAGAAAAATACATTGGCCACACTTCAGAAGATTTTTAGAACTTTTTATAAACTCTCTTGAAAATTTTAAGAAACACAATATATTTGAGAATATATTTCTAAAAGCAACCAAAACTGGGTGTGTACTTGCTTAGCACATACAGAGCCCTGAATTTGATCCCAGGACGTACATACATACATATATACATACAACACCAAACAAAAATATCAGCAATATGTTTTAATAATATGTCACAAAAGGAGAAATACTGATTTACAAATAAGTTTTATCTAAAATCTTTTTCCTACATATTTTAAATTTGCCTGGATTTCAAAATATTTTATCTCACATGAGATATATATATATATATATATATATATATATGTCATAATTGGAAAGTAAATAGTACGTTTAGAGGTAAAAGCTCAATACTCAAGCATACTGATATTTTTTTCAGATGAAACAGGATGAAAATAGAGACTAATTTTAGAAAACTAGCTTTTCCATGAAAATATATGTGAACATGAAATAAATGGGCATTCCTAGAAGTTCTGATTTAAATTACTTTTATGAAAGTTTTATTTGATAAACATGGAACATTTTCAGGTGGGCTGAGATGTATAAATGCATCTCAAATATATGCTTACCCTCAATATTTCATTGACTCTGTTTAAATAGAAAAACTACTAAGGATATAAATCTGTAGATTACTAGTACTTATGTTTTAATTCCTGGGCACTTCTCTTCCTACAAAACCTTTCCCTTGTATCCCTTGTAAAGAGATATTTATGATGTATAAGAAGAAAAAAGTATACAATCTGAGGAATAGGATATGAAGCTCTTCATAGATAAATCAGTAATTAACTTTTATTAATATATTAGTGCTGCACCAGATATAGAGGTAGATGTTGAAGATGTTGAACAGATTGTCCTAGCTGTCAAGAAGTTTGTTTGTTCAATAATTATGATTATAGCTATGAATAGTCCATTATCTAAATGGCAAGCATAGTATTAGCTTGTGAAGATAGAGGTAGAAATAGCATCTGTCTGTCTGTTCTCTAGAAACTTAAATCTCAGCAAGGAAACAAAGTACAGGTAATCAAACACAGAAGAGTGAACTTTGGAATTGCAGTACTGAGTGCTGTAAAGCTCTGGTGACAGAGTCACATCAGAATTTGAAGCCTTGGGGGAGGGGAGTACACATCTCAGTTGGTGGCTAAAGAAAGCCTGGTGAGAAAGTTGCACCTGGCTGAGTGTTGAAAGATGGCATCAATGAGACATGAAGGTAGAGGAAGCATCCAGGCACAGAGAATAGAGTGGCTAGGGTCAGAGAAAATATAATGAATTCAAAACTGGGAAGTTGGTATCTGTGTTGAGACTAGTGGGTGGGATAGAAAAGGGAGAAGATGAGATTTATGCATCCATGTATTCAATCATCATTCATTCATTCAAAAAATCCATACCAAGAAGAGACTATTGGCAGCACACTTGCTGCTGCTGGTGATAAAGTGGCAAATTACAGAATCCCCAACTTTATGAAATACATCGAGTGACATTAGGTAAGAATTATTGAAATCTATAATTTTTTTATAAAAATGACAAATGCAACAAAGGAAAAGCACAAAGTATTGCAAGGACATACAACAGGGTGAAATGGCTAAATTTATCAGAAATTTCTAAGAAGATGATTCATTCAGAATAAGCAGGAGTTAAAAGAAAAGAAGAGGCAAGAAGCTAGAGCCTAAGCATCCCGCACAAAGACTTGGAGGCTATATTGGGCTTTTGGCATAATTCGAAGAGCACTTCAAAAATCACAGGAGGGTGACCCTCAAAACAGAACAATCACACAGCAGTAGGTAGAGGTAATATGAAGTCAAGAAAGATTTATGGATGTGCATACCATTAAGTTAGAAAGGGAATAAAGGAGAAAATTTGATTTGGAGACTTTATGTGCTCTTATTGAGTTTAAAGTATTTAGGGGACTTCTGAGTGGTGTTGACCAAGGGCCGATACATTAATTACCTTCTCAGAAGAAATGTCTGGGTCATCTAGCTGAGAAGAGGAAACAAGAAGCAAATAAATAATATGTATAGAAGTGAATTGCACTGACCCTAAGCCTGTGAAGAATCCAAAGAAGGAAATTTTTATCTTTAATGAGAAATGTAAAAATGAGCTTCACTAAAGTGAAGTGGGATCTCAGTCAGCTTTTGAGGATGTGTAAAATCTGTTAAGGGAACAGAGCAATAAGGAGAGTAGGGAATGTTGCAAAAGACAGAGTGATCTGTATAAAGACAGAGGAAGAAATGTGTGTGTGTGTGTGTGTGTGTGTGTGTGTATGTATCTGTGTGGGTACATATATATACCCACACAGACACACACAAACACACAAAAACATACACACACACACACTGATACTAAATTAGGTATAAAAATGGAAACTTGGGTGTATCATCTAGCCAATGAGCCCTACCTTCACTATACAGCTATATAACAGAAGTGAGAAAAAGTAGTGACTTCTAACAAAATGAATCACTTCCATCTGTCATAATTAACGGTTTTCAACATGACTTCATGTTACGTCTTACCCTTGAGATTTAAAGATACATAGTGATTCCCTAAAATTATAGGTGAATGACCAGTAACAATTTGAAGTGAATTCTTCTAGTTTCCAATACAACACATTCCCCCAATACACCGTATTGGGGCTTTTTGGTCTTTCATACTGGTTTAAGCATGTGATTTAT
This sequence comes from Ictidomys tridecemlineatus, assembly GCF_052094955.1. Lineage (NCBI taxonomy): Eukaryota > Metazoa > Chordata > Mammalia > Rodentia > Sciuridae > Ictidomys > Ictidomys tridecemlineatus. The sequence goes on from NC_135479.1 coordinate 161,369,309, forward strand.
CCCATGAGTATTTTCTAAATTTGTTTTGTTATTTACTTTTGCTCAAACTAAATGCTTAAATCATTCTAATTAAGACAGAGAGACATATCTTTCAAGGATAAATCCTTAGTTATTTCTGTGAAAGAATCAGTGATGGTCATAATACCCATCTTCTCTGTAGTCTCCTCACTGTCTTAAAGAGTAGAAATGTCCTTCCATTGATAATGCTATTTTTAAATGCTTTTCAGCTTTGTGAACATGTGAAAATCCATGTGTGACTACAGATGGTATCCTGGGTTCAGATGTACCTGTTGTTTGTGTTTCTATGGAAATAAAGAAGCTTGCCATTTAAAAAAAATTATTTACAGAGGTGTATGGGAATCAAACAATGACAGGATTCTTAATGTGTTTATGTTTCCCCTGGGAATAAAAAAGAAGCTGTGTTCATGCTTCAGTAAATGGCAACAATGGTAATGATCCTTAAAAAATAAATTCTCAGATCTGGCAAAGATTATAACTGAATTTAAGATACATTCCTAATGTTTACATGATAAATTCTGGTTTGTTATAGATTCTTTTACAATCATTGCATATTTGATAAATAATTATATTTAATCAATTTCTCACATGGTTTTCTTCTTTAGGATACTTTTGGGTTATTAATACATTTGGGGAAGATTAGTTAAAACAATTTTATAAAAGCTTTTTAGTATTTATTTACATTAGTTGAACCCTTTAAAGAGCCACAAATGACATGATGTCTTAGAAAATCACTATCACTTATTAATTAATAACATTCAACATATGTCCAGGAGTGATTTTAAAGAGAGTATCAGAAGAAAGAGCACTATGTGCCCACACATGTGTTCATATATAGAACAGTAATAAACTCCAGGAACCAATATTTTGGGAATAAATGTCATTGAAAGGTGACCTGCTGTTTATCAGAGCAGAGCTCTAGGCTCCATTGCTCTGACAGTCATTGTCAGTAGTAACACAGTGGATAGGCGAGCTTTGGTTTCCAATGCCAGCCTGTCACTTTACATCAATATAACAGATAGACACAAGCTCCCAGTTATCTTCACTGGGACAAGAGTAACAGGGACTAGATTTAGTCTCCCACCTGAACAATCATTAAAACCAAACAAAACATGAAATAAATGGTCTTCATGACATGGGACATCAGACAACTAAAGGCAGAATACCAACAAAGTGAGTCCTACTATTGTCCTGCTATTACCCTGCTATATGCAATAAAATAACAAGGGAGATGAAATCAAATTTTTAAAATTCCAGGAAATGCACACTAATGTATAGTGATAGAGGACAGATCAGTGGTTGCCTAGGGATGTACGTTGAGAAGGAGGTTGCAGAGGAGTACAGGAATGAGGGATTACAAAGAAGCAGGAGGGAAATTTACAGCCTGACGGATCAGTTCAGTTCCTTGGTGGTGTTGGTGTTTTCACAGACATACACACTTGTCAAAAACCATCAAAATGTACATGTTGAATATGTGAGGTTTGTTGTATGTAAGTATGCTTTAATAAGCTATTTTAAAAATCCACATGACCTTGAGGAAGTTACTAAATCTGGACATTACTCATCTGTAGAGTGGTGGTAAGAACTCCATCTGTTTTTTAAGGCTATTGTATAAATTAAATAGTTAAAACGTGTGTAAGAGACTTAACACATTACCTAGTACGTTGGAAGGGCTGCAGGCCTCCAGGCTGTTTGCAGAACTCCAGATGGTATATATCCTCCTTTCTTCTACTCCCCACTGACAGTGGCTAGCACACTGTACATGACCATGAACTTCTATCATGCCCCATAAGGCAAGTCATCATAATAGCACCTCTGAGTTTGTTGGCAAGAAATTAATCTTCCCGCATTGCTGGGCTGTCTAATGCTTGGCTGCAACAAATTAAGTCCTGTGTACTATCCCTGCCCAGATTCCTGTCTGTGGGAGCCAAACTGCTATTGTGCCAAAAGTTCTTTTGGGCAAAGTGACAGGAGCCGGATGGGGAGGAAGAAAGACGCAACAGCAGAAATTCTGATCGATATTTTGATATTCCAAACTTGAAGTGACAGAATTCATTAAACACTCCTCTCATGGCTGCATTTACATAGCTAGTGCATATTTTGATGAGACTGGGAGACATATCTGAGTGACAGACTGCTGTGGGTTGAATTATGTCCACCCATAATTCATATATGGAAGTTTTCATCTATGTTTTTATGTCTATACAAATATGCCCCAACCAAAAACACCATTCTATGTAAATATCATGGACCAGTTTTAAAAATTATATGAAGGCAAATATATTGGAAATGAAATTTGCGGGAAAGAGGGTATGTGGGATTGAACTCAGGGGCACTTGACCACTGAGCCACATCCCCAGCCCTATGTTTTATTATTTTATTTGGAGACAGGGTCTCACTGAGTATCTTAGAGCCTCGCTTTTCCTGAGTCTGACTTTGAAATAATTCTCCTCCTGCCCCAGCCTCCCAAGCCTGTGGGATTACAGATATGGTCCACCCCACATGGAAATGAAAATTTTTAAAGGGATAATTATGTTAAAATGAGGTCTTTAGGTTGGTCTAATCCAATATGATTGGTGTCCTTATAGGAGGAGGAAATTCAGACATTGACACATACAGAAGCAGGAGATGTAAAGACACACAAGAAGGCAACCCAAGAAGAGGGTCTTTGGAAGAAAGAAACCCTGAAGTTGCCTTGATCTTGGACTTCTAGGCTTCAGGACTATGAAATAAAAATAAAGAACTTTTGTTGCTTAGGTCACCTAGCCTATGGTATCTCATTATAGTAATCCTGAGAAACTAATACCATAGTACCTCTACTACTCTTTAAAACTAATGATTTCTCTCCTATTAGTGCCACCATCATCACTTAAACCTTGGAAATTATATTGTTTCAGAGTACTCATAATTTCTCTATAGCTATCTAACCATCTGTCTATTTTTTATACTTAGACATATAAACCATCCTCAAAACTTCCTATTCTTCAGTTTATATCCCTGCATTTGAGATTTTCCCTTTGCTAATGTCTTTCTGGCCTTGCCTGCTACTAATTGTTTTCTTGGAAGTGTTATTCATTCTTTGGCCTGGTACCATTCGCATATTAGGAGCCCAGAGTTCTCAGGCATCTTCCTCTTCTTTCCCTGCAAGTAATCATTCTGGCTCACTCACTGAAATACTGTCCTCCCACTCATTAAACTTAGAAGTATTAAATTAATGCAATGCAACAATAATATACAAATCTTCCTTAAACAGCATCAGGCAAGTTGAAAAAAAATAAAATATCAGGTAGCTATTTTATTTGAAAATTGGAAATTTTACATGTTGCTTTACTTAATTAAAATTCTATTATATTAGGCTATAAATTTTTGTCACTTATGTATTGGCACCAAAACTGAATAGCTGAAGCAGTTAATTGAAAATAATTGAAGTGATGGAGTTAGCTAAATTTAGCCTTTTCCAACAGCTGTAATTTTAAGATGCTATGAAAAGAGAGAGAGAGAGAGAGAGAGAGAGAGAGAGAGAGTGTGTGTGTGTGTGTGTGTGTGTGTCAGGGTCTTAGAGGAAGGAAGAAATAGAAAGTGAATTTCATGGTTAAAACCAATTGTTTTCTCCCTCACAGTCATTTACTCTATCTACAGAATGTTTATATTAAGGCCTTAAATGTTTTGCTGCTTCACTTTATTAGTATATTAGAAACTGAGATTATGGCTTACATTCGTGATTCTCAAACCATGGCTCATCATCATTCCCCAGAACTGTCTAATGTGACTGGTGAATCCTGAATCTGATCCAAATCTACTGAACTACAATCTTGAAGGGGGTAGAGATGAGGAATCTCTATTTTCATCATGCTTTTAAAGTTCTTTTTCTTTTTCAGTCTGAGAACAACTTTCTTAAATTCTGTGATGGCAGGGAAAGGTATTGGTTACAATATTTCCAACTAAAGAGAAAGGTAATTAGGTAGGTAGAAAACTGACAACAGATAGATCAGCCTAGTATTCACTGGTATTCTGTTGAGTTATTATCAAAAAAGAAAGCAGTGTGAGGCTGGAAAAAATTTCTAGTTGCAAATAAGAGGTCTGTTCCAGAGCATATTCTTAATAGATGGACATGTTCAAGAGATCAACATTGTGGTAACAATGCTCAATATGCCTATTTACAATCAGTTTTTTATGATACATAAGAGTGATCCTTGATAATATTTTAGGCTATCATACAGAGATTTTAAGTCAAGAATTAAAAGACTAATTGCATAAAAATGCCTGAAAAAATAAAATGTTGTGTGCTGTGGCATTTTTGAAAAAATGAAAGCCTTAACAGTTGAAATTACAAGGGTATTTTCTGTTTAAAAAAAAAAAACACCAATAAGTCAGCAACTAATTAGTGACTCCACTGAAAAAGAATAAGTTAGGGGCTGGGGTTGTAGGTCAGTGGCAGAGTGCTTGCCTAGTATGTATGAGACACTGGTTCCATCCTCAGCACCATATAAAAATAAATAAATAAGTAATAAAGGTATAAAAACAAGAGTAAGGCAGATCATCCCCTGATAAATCATCAGGTACTAAGCGGCAGAGTGAATTCAGCTTCTGTGATTTTCTGACTCCTGTGTCTACTCTGTGAAAGTTACGATTTGTATTACTGTATCAGCAATTTTTATAACAACTCTGATATACCCAATATCATGTATTGAAAAGTTTCTTTACTCATTATCTGACAAGTTCGTCAGAGTTTCAAGCCTCAATTCATCATGGCTTTCCTGATCTAAGTTACTTTCCCAGGAAATTTTTAGGATCATATCTTGTTTGCTAGTTACCTATAAAGAGGGTTGGAGGCATTCCTACCTGCTGAAAGACAACTCTGATATCAGTGAACTGTCTGGCTTTCTAAATGCTTCCTGTTTCTGAAATTCCTAGGACTCTGACTCACCAGCTTCTCAATATCAACTTATACTTCAATATTGGCCCCCTCAATTCTTTCTGCCAGCTTCACCTACTTTCCTTGGAAGCTTGTATGAACCAAGTTCTCCAGAGAATCAACTAAGAGACTATATGTGTACAACGAGAAATTTGCTCATGTGATTCTGCATGCTAGAAAATCGAAAATCTCCAATGTGGATCCGAGGCTAACAACCCAAGAGAGCTGACAGTACCTTTCCAGGAAATCTGCTAGAAAATTCTTCTTGCTCAAAAGACCAGTCTTTTTCTTGTATTCAGACCTCTCACTGATATTATGAAGGATAATCTGCTTCTCAAGAGTTCACCAAATCTCCTTCAAAAACACCCTTCATGCTGACACATATAGTATTTAAAATCATAACTCCCCCCCCCCTACAACCACTCTGTGCTACCCATTTGAGTAGATTTCATCCTGTAAACATATTGTGGGTCCAGACTCACTTCCAGTACTTATCCTATACAGAAAAAAAAGTTGAATAACATAATTTTATCTTCTATCCATTATAATCTAGAATTTTTTTTTGTACCAGGGATTGAACTCAGGGGTACTTAACCATTGAATCATATCCCTGGTCCTATTTTGTATTTTATTTAGTGACAGGGTCTCACTGAGTTGCTTAGCACCTCACTTTTGCTGAGGCTGGCTTTCAACTCAAGATCCTCCTGCCTTAGCTTCCCAAGCCACTGGGATTACAGACGTGCACCACCACACCAATCTAGAAAATTTAATTATGCCAGATCATGTGGCAAATGAAATATGGTAAATGCTCAGATTTTTTAATGAATGAATAAATGGCATAGCTAGCATCATAAAAGATGAAGTTGTCTATCTTGCTTCTACATACCATTTTATATCCACAGAACATTTTTATATTAGCTCATTTTATTGTTTGTAAAAAACATAGAACTCTCTGATTCTTATTTAGCAAAATAAGCAAGCCTCGACTTCCCTAGAAGCACAGAGAATATAGAAATTTAAACTGCTGAATGAGGCTATAAGCCAGTGGTTGGCAACCCAAGAAATTTCTCCTTTTGTAGACATTTGATGGCCTAGATGCATTTTTTTTTAAATATTACAATGGGAGGTCCTACTTAAGAATTGCAGATGATAGCACCTCTCTCTAGCAACAAAGAATTGTCTCTGACCCCAAGTAGGCAAAAGTAGAAAGAATCTGGGACAAGATTATAATATTTACACTGGAACTTCATGAGTTAGTAATCATCCAAAACACACAGATGGAATAAGTACAAAAGTATAATCAAAAGTGGAGATAATTTAGAGGATCATGACTGCCCAACTGTTTTAGTGGAAACATGAAGAGAAACACGGTAAGATCAGAAGAGTTTTAAGGTTTAGAGCTTCTGAAATTTTAGCAAACACATAAAAATGATCACCTGGGGATTTGTTAAAACACAGATCCATAAAGTTTTTTGGTCTAGTAGGTATAGAAAGAGGTCTGAAATTTTCATTTCTAGCACACTCCCAAGTGGTGGTGATGCTGCTGGTCTATGAAGCATATTTTTAAGAACCACTGTGATTAGAGAATCCAAGATGCCTGGAAGAATATCAGAATTCAACATTTAGCAAGAAGAAGGCCATTGATCAGAACAGTTCTTTAGGAAGATTATTCAAAAGACATATGGGACACATTGGGTAGGAAGAAAATCAGTACAGAGAAACAAACTAAAAGAAGTTTACGCCAGAATGCACTGGACTGTGAATAGCCATTATCCACAACTTGGGAGCCTGTGAGACCTGGGACAATGGGCCTTCTTATATAGTTCTCTGTTAAGCCCAGCTATGGAATCAGGGTTTCCCTGGAGTTTAGTCTTAACCAGTTGTGCACAATCTTTGGTTCTTCATAATGAACCACCTGGGATAAACCCTAAGCTGACAGTCTTACAACAAGCTGCCTGAGCTGCATTTAATAAATGGAATTGGGGTCACAGAAGCTAGGTGATAGAGCAAAGAGAAGCTCCCTTAGATAACCAAATCACTTGAAATTATATTTCTTTCTGGGTCACAAACAAGAGCAGAAGATTTTGCCTCTGGTCCTGCCTTGTCCTATTTTCCAAATTATGCTTAAGGGGCTTGGAGAAATCCATACATCAAAAAACTTTTGTGCAATAATGCAATTTTGCAGTAATGTAAAATTTGAGGACCTGTCAGACAGATGATCTGTTTTAGAATCACACATGATACCAAAGAATTCTAGTAATCGGAGGGGCTCAGTTTGAAATGATTGGATTGCTTTTCCAAGCCCAATTTTCTCCTTCTATCTGAAAAGTATTACTTGCTTACTGCCACCAGCTGTAGGACAAAGGAAAAAACAAAAGAAATTCCTCTTAAGCAACTGATTTGACCCTCCTAATGCTTAGAAGCTCTTATCAACAAACAGAAGCCCTCAAGGGGGAGGCCGTTTTGTTTCCTTTCCTGAGGAATTCTCCTGCCTAAGGTCTTCGAAGCATAGGAACTGGAAAAGGAAAATTTAAAAAAGTACAGAAATCGAACATCCTTCAGACATATTTGTTCTATCTTTCCTTTCCAATAAAGGATCACGTACATCTTAACTGATGCTGAGACTAGCATCTTCTGCCCCACCTTCCTCATCTTTTCCCCTTGGGAAAGCCTGTGATCTGAAACCCTGATCAGAAAGTGTGCAGCAGCTGCTCAGCCTCACCATAGGGCCACTACAGTACATTCACTTCATGTACTCTGAAAGCTACATGGCTATGTTAATAAACAAAAACACTAATTTATTGGTCTAGTAAAATAGATATATTATTTTATAAAGTCCTCACTTCAAATGGGGGTGGGGAATGAAGAAATAAAAAGAAGGAAGAAAGGTAGGAAGGAGAGAGGGAGACAAGGGGGGCAGGAAGACCACTGCATTGAAAACTCTGCTGGAGAGCAAGATAGTAACTTTTCCAAAACAGTGGTTCTCGAATTTTCACGTGGATAGTCATTCCTGGGGTGTTTGTATGGCTGCTAATTTTAGGGAGCCAACCCTAGAGATTCTCATTCAGTAATTCTGAAATAGGTCTATAAGGTCTACATTTATAACATTCACCACAAGCATTTGTATGTTGGTTGCTGGAGAGAAATCCACCTTGAGAAGCTTTGCAAGTTTTGATTGTCCCTAAAGAACACTGTCAGTGTAAACAGCCTGCGCTTGTTGTGAGATTTGCCAGTGGAGGGGACGAGATGATAAACAGCAGCTGCTTGGATTTGACTGTCTGGGAAAATAAGCACACAGGTGGTAGATTTATCAACCTTCTCCTAAGGCTCCAAGCACCAAGATGCCTGTCTGCTGTGGGCATCTTCCACCAGGCAGCCCCTTTTCTAATCTTCAGTTGCTGGACTTCTGCCTTGTAAAAGTCTTTGTTATAGACTGAATTGTGCTCCTCCCAAATTCAAATGTGGGAGCCCTAATCTCAATTATGATTGAATTTGGAGGTAGACTTTAAAGAGATAACTAAGATTAAATAAGGCCATAAGGGGGGGGGGGTCTTAATCTCATATGTAGGTCTAGCATCCTTGTAAGCAGAAGAAGAGACACCAGATGGATTTATCTCTCTCTCCCTCTTTCTCTTTCTCTCTCAGCATAAGAAAGGCTATATGCAAGAAGGTCTCACCATATAACTACCCTGACAATGCCTTGATAGTGGACTTCCAGCCTCCAGAACTGTGAGAAAACAAATTTCTGTTGTGCAGGCCACCCAGTCTGTGGTATTCTGTTATGGCAGCTCAAGCAGACAGAAGCCATTGTTCAAAGCCCATTGGGGTGTTCGTCAGAAAAGAAACCACCAAATCCTTAATGCTATGTTATGACTCAAGCTTCAAGGGAACTCAGGTCCCAGAAAATCTGTGGGGTATGATTCAAGAACCCTGCCAAACTCAGGGTTGGGGAAAGGGAGATGCTCTGATGTACTCTCAATGTCCTTTCGACAACTGCATGTGTTATAAACAAGAATCTGTTCTGACCTCTACTCTCACTGCCTTCATTCTCTTGGGTCCAGAGGAAAAGACATTTCATAATCCAGGCAGCTGAATTTTAACTATCTTTTCTAAGTTGTAGACTGTTATTTTGTTTAGCTTTGCTTTTCTTGTGTTTGGGTTTCTTCCTGGTAATGACATTCTCAAAAATTTGAGAGTATTTGAGATTCAAGTATCCCATCACTTCTTCCATTCAAACACCCTCATACTTATCAAAGGGAGGAAATAGTCATTATTCTGTGATCATTCAATTTACTCAATATATAATTGCTGAATATTTATTATGTACTAGATACTGTTCCAGATATGAAAAATCCAAAATTAATAAAACAAAGTGTAGAAATTATTTTAAAAATGAGGAAATAATCAGGCAGAGATAAGTGCTACAAATAAAAAGATTGAGGAGAAAAATGAGGAATGGATTCTAGTTTATATAGGGAGATCACAGGAAGCTTCTAGGAAAGTGAACATCAAAGCAGAGACTTGATGGAAATACAGGATCCCATCCAGTGTCTCTCAGCCAAGATCACTTCTCAGAAAAGAAACAGCTCATGCAAAGCTTCCTCAGCAAGATCACACTAGGTTTTTGTTTTTCTAAATAACAACTGGAACGGAATAAGTTAGGAGGAGTTGGGTAGAAGATCTGAGGTCATGAAATGGCCAAGAATTCATCATGCAAGTTCTTTCGGACTACTGTAATGATGGGTCTCTACACAAGTCAGATGAACTGCCAACCATCAATGGGAGGAAAGCAGAAGAGCCTTATGACTTGACTTATGTTTTAAAATGATCAATTGATTGTCTTGTAAATGGTCTCTAGAGATCAACAATAGAAGTAGAGAGATTAGCTGTAAGATGATTGTGTTATTGATAGACGATAATGGTTTAGACTAGGATGATGGGGTAGAGTAAGGGATTGATCGAGTACAAGATACATTTAAAAGGTAATATAACCCACAGTGTGGAGTCGGATGGAGTCTTTGACTCACAAATTCAAAGAATTAGATTCATGACCAGCAGAGGTAGAAAGCAAAGTATAAAAATTTATTAAAGTAAAGTGAAGTAAAGCTTCTATGGCTGAGAGAGGACCTGAAAGGGTTGCCAATGAGTGGCTATTGTCTCGGGATTTCCATTAATCTATAGGCTTAAGGAAGTCAACCCCAGCCCAATTCTGGGTAAGGCACTCAGTATCCATTAGGCATTCATACAGACTCTAGTCAAACCAAAATATTCATCAAGCATTTTTCCTTCTTTGGAGACACATGTCCCATTTTCTATGGACTCCAGATCATATACATTCTGATTTTAAAATAACCTTTTTTGAAAATTTCTTAGCAAAAGCCTTAATTATTTTTGTTGCTTAGGAAGTTGCCTGGATCCCATTTCCCTATCTGCCTAACTTTATCTCAACCTCCTGACCTCTGTAGAAGCAATAATATTTACTAATGGTGAATATATTGTGTCAAAGAAAGAGAAGAAATAGAAATGTTGAGAATTCGATGAATTTAGTAGCCCTACCTATAAATAACTATTTCAATAAATAAATGGATGCATTTGTCTGTCTGTAATCATTCATGAACCAAAACATTAACAGTGGTCACCTCTAGTGATATAATTATACAAGATATTTATTTGCTATATTTTCCTTATTTCTAATGAAAATACATCATTTGTATAGATTTAAAAGTTACAGATACACAAAAAGTCATTCCTGGCTACTTGAGTTTCTTAAGAGGCAAGATAATAGTATTTCTACCGTAAAAGGACTTTGTAATTTGTGAAAATAAAAGGAATAACCTAAAGGAACTGATTCTATGCCTGAATCGTTTTTAAATTGGGGAATAAAGACACTAAAGGTGTGCCATACATTCAAAAGTTTTAGTGATATTAAATTGTAAATTCCATGGAAATGTGGCCAGTAAATGACAGAAAACAGGAAAAAAGAAAACTAGAATATAGAATACATTCTGTGAATCTTTTTGAAGAAGTATTTTGTTTTTGTTAAGTAATATTGCCTCTGGCAATTTTCTGGATATTAGAAATAAAATGAAAGATATGATTCTCTGTTACTATCAAAAGTGGATTCAGTGTCCAACTTTGAACCTTGTCTCTGTGTTTTTATAAACAATGCACAATCACACGCATCTATAGTACTTGTGTTCATCTATAGTACATATGTACTCGGTTGGTGGTCGTCTTACTACCAGTGAAACAGAAGAAAAAACTAATGAATATCCAGATATAAAAGAATTTTATCTTTTATATAAAAGAATATTATCTTTTATATCTGATATTCATATAATAAGATTTTTTCAGATTAACATAAAAACTTTAGTTTGAATACCATGTAATATTTACACTTTAAAAAAAATCTATGTATATAGAGCACACAAAACAATCTGAATGGTAGGGCTGTTCTTAAGAACTTCTTAGCAAATTAGGCACAAAGCTCAAACTATAAAAATATCTTCCTTGAAATAGACGTACAATGAATTAAGAAAGGCACAGGACATCATGATGTCCTCTTTAATGTAATTTACTTTGAACATATAAAATTATATCATTCTTGGAAAGGTTATATATCAGTAAAGCAATAGATAAATGAGGAAAACAATTAAAATAATAATTAGAAAATACAATCAGTTTAAAAGTTTTTTTAAAGGCTGCTTGCTATATAGTTGAAAAACTATGAACTTAATGAGTCTCCTACTTAATAATATTTTTAGAAATATCGTAAAGCACTAGAATTCTACCATAAAACATTAAAAAAAAACCCATGTGGCATCAGGCATCAAAAAAAAGGCAGCTGGCACATGCCTATAATCCCAGCAGCTCAGGAGGCTGAGGCAGGAGGATCATGAGTTAAAAGCCAGACTCAGCAAAAGTGAGACACTAAGCAACTCAGTGAGACACTGTCTCTAAAAAAAATACAAAAAAAAAAAAAAATAGGGCTGGTGATATGGCTCAATAGTAGAGTGCCCCTGAGTTCAATCCCCACTACCCCCTGCCAAAAAGACCAAGGCAGTCAAATTTCAAAAGAAAAATGTTATATTAACTGGAAAATATTGGCAAATATCCTGAGAATATTATAATTCAAAATAATCTTATAGCAATAAAATAGACCAACTTATAGCATTGGGCAATATGTTTTTTTTTATTTTGTTTTTCCTTGTATAAAAAAAAGAGTAAAAAAGAAAAATTTTTAAATGCATCTATAATTTTAAGGGGAAGAATGGGGGTACAGAGGAAAATAAGAAATAAAATATTAATTTCAGTAATTCACAAGATTCCACTTACAAAATTGGCTTACCAAGATGCACATAAAAGAAATATCAGTACATTTAAAAGGATTTGAGACATACAAACCATGCTCCATGATTGTAGTGAAGTTAAATTAGATATTGGCAACAGAAAAATATCTAAAATTCTCCCAAATATTTGAAAACAAAATAAACCGATTCTAAGTAACCAGTGGTCAAATAATAATACAAAATGAAAATCATAAAGTATGTTGATTTTATAAAAATAAAAACATTGTGTGTAAAAATTTGTAGAAAGCAGTAAGAGAGTGAATAGGAAAAAAAATTATCCCACAAACTCCACATATTAAAAAGAATTCACTTAAACATGATCTTAGCCTCCATCTTAAGAAACTAGAAAAAGAAGAGCAAATGAAACTCAAGCAGTGAAAAGGACATGATCAAAATAAAACTGAAAATCAACAAAGCAAACAATAACAGATATGATATAAATAAATAAAATTTGTAATTCAATGAAACAATAAACAAAATTAGATCAATAAAATATAGAAATTTCTAGTCAGACCAGACAAGAAAAATAGGGAGAACAACTTTCCAGTGATATCACTACAAACTGTACAGATGTTAGAATCAGAATATACCTGCAGATGTTGTTATATATTAGAAGACAAAATAAATATTATACACTAAATAAATTTATTAATGTGAAAAATTAGATTAAACAAATTGAAAGATACAACTACCAAAGCCCAATCAAAAGAGATAAAAACTGAATGGCCCTATACATATTAAAGATTTAATATTTAGCTCCAAATATTCCCTAAGAAAACTCCCTGATGGCTCTATTGAGAAATTCTTTATCAACATCAATTTATTGATAAAAAATTGAGTCATTTTTCTTCCCTAAAATCAGAAATTAGAGTGACCACTCCTGTCCTTTATTTTCAACATATTACTTGGGGTATTAATCATTTCAAGAGTCAAAGAAAAGTAATAGAGCATCTAAACTAGAAAGAAATAAGTAAAACTACCATGGTATCTAACATTATTTATGTAAAATTTAAAACAGACTCAATAGACTATTAGATTTCATTAGGAAGTTTAGTTAATTGCAGAATACAAAATCAATATACAAAAATAAAATGATTTATCTATACAATATCAAAGAGCAATTGGTTACTGAACTATCAATTATGGAAGCATCTAAATATATAAAATAGTTTATGATAAATCTAACAAAAAGTGTTCAAGCTTAGACACTAAAATCTACAATACGTTGATGAAAGTTATTTTAAAAGATCTATAATCCCAGCTACCCAAAGAGAGTAGGAGAATCATAAGTTTGGGACCATCCTGGATAATTTACCAAGAAATAGAACTTAAAAGTGTCAAGAAGTAGTAGAGCATTTTTCTGGCAAGCATGTGGCCATGGGTTCATTCCACACTGGAAAAAAATAAGTACATAAACAGAATTATATTATGTCAAATCCCAATCAAAGCATGCTTTTTTTTTTTTAATAGAATTTGGCAAAGTGATTCTAAAATCCATCTGGAAATGCAAAAAACCTGTACTAGCCAAAACAACTTTGAAACTGAAGAACAAAATGAGAGGAATTATAATAATTACTTTAAAAACTTCATAACTTACCAAAAATCTACAATAATCAAGACATGATGGCATTGGCTTTAAAATACATACACAGATCAGTACAACAGAACAAAGATCTCAGAAATATGCCCAAACACACAGGGACAACTAGTTATTTGAAATGTTGCAAAGCCAATTTTGGAGGCAAGGATAGTTTTTTTTTTTTTTTTTCATCAAATGATGCTGGAACAATTTTGATATCCCCAAACCAAAAAATGACCATCAATACATAAATCTCAACAGATGCAAAAATTAACTTCGATGTATCACAGATCTCAATGTAAACCTAAAATTGTAAAAGATCTAGAGCAAAGCACAGAAGAAAATCCTTTTGACTTTAGTTATACAAAGGTTTTTCAGACACATCACCAAAAGTATAATCCACAAAAGGAAAAATTAAGCTTGACTTAATTTTTGAATATGATGAAGAAAATGAAAAGGTCAAGTCAAAAACTGGTAGAAAATATGGGTAAATCATGTATCAATAAAAATCTTATAATCCAGAAATCAGCAGTAAAAAAAAAAAAAACAGTCCTTTAAAAAAAGGAATGAGCAAACAGACCCTTCACTCAATAATTTGTCACCTACATGATGGCAAACAAGCATCTTTTGCTGTTCACCATGATTATTCATCAGAGAAATGATAATTAAAACCAAAATGAGATAATGTTTTATTAGAACATCTATCCCTAGTGATGGTAAAGAAGTGGACCTTATTGAATTCTATTCACAACCAGAGGGAATGTAAAAATGGGACAAACTGTTGCAAAATAGGTTGAAACTTTTTTAAAAAAGTTAATTCAACTTTCAGTTCCAGCACCAACATATGGATATCATCATTCTCACCTATACGACAAAGAAAGCCTGGCCAACCTGGAAAGAGATTACTTTTCTTGAACCTAGAAGTGAGGTTGTGTGTTGAACTGGCTTCTTGAATTCTAAGAGGCAGGTAATTGCATGTGGATTATCATGAGAATGAGAAAAAAAAAAAAGTACTGCAGTCTTAAAGGGACTCCCACACTTTCCTGAACTCTTCCTCTAGGAATTCCACCAAGTTTTCATACTGAGGCTATGAGAAAGAGTCTTTCCTGGTCCTGGTCAAGGGAAGTAAAGAATAATTATTGTGAAACACATTCAGAGCCCTCTCCACAATAAAGAAATATTGTTCAGGGAAAAATCAAACACATCACCAGAGAACTATTCTGACAACTTATCCTTCTAGTAAAAGTGAATTCCTCTAAACTCCAACCCCCAACAAGATTATGATCTCATTTGAGAGAAAATAAGTCAATAAGAGACAGGTCTTCAAAGAAATAGACTGAGACTATGGCATTCAGAGAAGTTATTAAGGAGTGAGGGAGAAAAGATATATTGCTGGGAGAGGGACAAGGATATTTGGGAAGCCACACCCCTAAATTGTAGGCCCAGGAAAAGACTGAAACTGAATCAGAAGATTATTAAATGCTCCCACTCCCCCACATCCATAAATCTGCATTGTATGACTGTGACTTACAGCTACAAAGCTGGAAGACAAACTTTATCTAAGGAGTA
Source organism: Ictidomys tridecemlineatus (assembly GCF_052094955.1). Lineage (NCBI taxonomy): Eukaryota > Metazoa > Chordata > Mammalia > Rodentia > Sciuridae > Ictidomys > Ictidomys tridecemlineatus. The sequence goes on from NC_135479.1 coordinate 161,384,739, forward strand.
ATATGCAAAAAAGACCCAAATCCAAAAGGAGAGCCCAAAATAAGGAGACTAGAAGTTGAAACCTCTTGTACCTACAGATGTAAGACACTGAATACAGCTTGACTCCAAGCCAGGTTAACAAAAATTCTCACTCCAAAGCCCTGTTTACCTCAGTTTTTATAACCTGATACATGTCTAGCTTTCAATAAATATATGCCAAAAGACAAAAAAAATACAACCTAAAAATACAGAACAATCATAACCAAACTCAGATATGACAAAGATGTTGGACTGTCAGGAAAGCAATTAACATAACTATGATTGAATAAATATGTTAAAGACACTAATGGGAAGAGTAGACAACATGTAGGAGCAGTTGGGCAATGTTAGGACAGAGGTGGTAACCATGAGAAAGGATCAAACAAAAATGCTAGAGAGTGATTTCTTTAGATTTATTGAGGGGGAAAAACTGTCAACCTAGAATTCTATTTTCAATGAAATTATAATATCATCATTTAAAGATAGAAAAGAAGAAAAAAATGATTTTCTTAGATAAACCAAAACCGAGGGAATTCACTCCCAGCAGACCTTCCCCTCATGAAATGTTAAAAACTGTTTTTCAGGAAAATGAGAAATGTAGTTCTGAAAGTTGGCTATAAATTAAAAAAAAAAAAAAAAAGAATAGCATAAGAAAAAGAAAGACAAAGGTAAAATAAAATCTTCTGTTTTTCTTGTTCTTAGATGATTTAAAAGATAACTTCCTTTACAGCTATAATAGGAAAAATGTAATGGGTAATTATAATATATATATAACAAAATATATAATCGAAATAAATAAATATAAATAAATAAACAAATATATATATATATATATATATAAAATCAAAATAAATGAATAAATGGTAGAAATGTCACAGGGAACAGGAAAGAAGAATCAAAATAGTTTATCATAATGTACATCTGTAATATTGCATGTGGAACAAAAGCATTGTTTTAAAGTGGACTTAAATTCTCTAAAAATGTACATTGCAATTTCCAAGGAAATGCTAATTTTTTAAAGCAAAATATAAATGATGTGCTGAGAGAAGATAAAGAGGAATCACATAAAATGTTAACTTTAAAGTCAGCAAAAGCAATAAAAGAAGGAAAGAAAATTTTAAAGAAAACAGGCAAAATATAGTTCCAAAGTCAAGAGATACATATCCAATCATATCAATTATCAGTTTAAATATAAATGTTCTAAACACACCAATTCAAAGAAACTGTTAGTGTAGGTTACAAAAACAAGACCAAAGTAGATATATACAACAACAATGCCCTCCCCCACAAAGAACAACAACAACAAAAAAAAAACAACTTTTAAATATACAGATTCAGATGGCCTAAAAATTACAGGGATGGTGAAAGCTCTACCATGTTTATATTAAGCAAAATCTGAAGTAACTGCATTCACTTTAGGCAAAGGGGACTTTAGAACAAGAAAGTTTACCAGGGATAAAGAAAGACATTGCACGAAGTTCTTGTGATCGGTTCTCCAAATGTGACTTAACAATCAAGCATCAAAACACACCATGCAGAAACTGACTAGTCCCAATTCATGGGCAGTTTATGAAACAATGAGGTAATCAAAAGCAAGGAAAATCTAATAGAACATGTTATCCTGATGGAATCCTGAAACAGGAAAAGGGTAATACATAAAAATTAAGAAAATCTGCCAAAAGTATGGCATTTTCTTAACAGTATTATGTAAATATTGGTTCATCAATTGTGACAAAAGTACCACTGTTGTACAAGGAGAGGCTATTTCACTTCCCACCCCTCACCCCCCTAAAATATCAGTGTAATGTAGCAATGCTCAATCTTGGATGGAGTTTATAGACAAAATATTAAGCAGAAATAACTTCTGTTAAATTATTTTAGTATTCTTACTTTACAAATCAGTTTCCCTGCCTAAAAATGTTAGGGTAAGAAAAATGCTAAACTCATAGTAGTAGAAGTTTTTACTTTGAAGGGCATCTTTTATGACAAAAAATAAAAATAGACATCTAGTATTTTACAAGAATAAACAAAAACAGAAAAAAAATAATTACAGACTTCATAGTAAGCTCAATGATGAAGCAAAGAACAGGAATAGTAAACAATTAGAAACCAAAGAGGTCCAGATTCCCATTCTCAGACACTTAGCCCGGTCCATTCCACTAAAACTTGTAGGAATGATGCCCATGCTTACAGAACAGCAATGAGTTTTCTTTGTTCAACAGAAATAGAGCTGCTGCAGGCAAAGGTAAGAGATTTTACCTTCTAGAAAAACACAGTTTCAATTTGGCTAAATCCACATCTGATAAGTTTTTGAAGTGCCTTATAGGCAATTTTTCTCTTCACAGTATGCACTGAGTATCGAAAGTAACCCTAGGCCTAATTTGTAACAACTATTTGAGATTGTTCTATATCCTAGAAAAGATAAGAACCCTGGGCAAATGTAAGAATGGTAATTTATGAGTAAGGAATTACTGGATTTTATTTGATGCCTACTTTAGGAAAAAAATATTTCTAGAAGTTAGAGGCTGCCTCCATGATCCCATTCAAGAACAATCATTAATAATAACAAAATTATTACTGCTAATTGCAAATGTCTCTTTGTGAGAGAGAGGAGAGAGCTACACTGAGAACAACTTGATAAACTGCAGTATGTCATGAAGTAGGCTGAGAACAGACCTGAATGAACAAGGCCTCCAAGAACAAGAAAGATAAAGCCCAGAATAAACAAAACTGATACAAAGTATTAAGAATGATGAAAGGTTTTTTTGGAAATATTTGATTGGTGAAAGAAGAATAAAAATATACAGGTCCATTACTTATAGCAGTAATGTTAGTTATAACAGCTATAATGTAATAGCCCATCTTTCTTTCTTTATCTTCTCTGTAAAAACTATACTAAACTGATGTCCATGTGTCCAGTTTCTGACTAAGTGCTTTGGGCAGATTATCTCATTAAACCCAACAATACCACCACGATGTAGATAATATGATCATTCATTTTCTTGTAACTGGGGAAATTCCACTTTAAAGAGTTTCTGTAACTTGTCCACAGTCACACAGCAAGTGTCAGAGTGAGAATCTGAACTCAAGTATTCCAATTTCAAAATCCATGATTTTAGTCACTATGCTCCACTACATTCTATATCAATAAAGGTCATTCATCAGAACGGAAATGACAGAACAAGCAAGAGTACAAGAATATCGAATCCAAGATAACCTGTGAGGCATCTGGACGTTATGTGATGATTCATCTTGGTTGTCAACTTGACTGATTGAGAGATGCCCAAGAAATTGGTAAAGCACACTTCTTAGTATATATGTAAGGGTGCTTCCAGAGCCTGTGAGTCAGTGAACTGAGGAAGGGAAGCTATAATAAACATAAATTTTAATATGTATTCTTGGCTAAACAATAACTTCACTGTTGCAGAATAAAGGAGATGTTCCAGAAACAAAGTACAAAATTGTCCTGAGACTTGGAGGTGACATAAAATTCAACAGGAGTCTGCAGAATGCTCTATACTGGATGTTCCATAAGGAGCCATTGCTTTCAATCCTGGCCTTCAACAAGATAATTATCCAGTGGAGAGTGATCAGGACTACCTAGGCTCAGGAAAAAGAAAAGCACACAAGGAAAGACTGAAAGCGAATAAGTAGGCTGCTTTGTCTGGAGAGAAGCGTGTGCTCATCAGTTATCATGCTTTGGGGTGAAAGTAAGAGAAATTAAAACCAAGATTAGCTTAAAAAATAAGTTGCATGTTTTCATATAAAAAGAGGTCCAGAATTGTAGTAGTTTTAAGATGGTAATGACAGACCAAACTATCAAACCCAGCGAATGCATCCAACAGCAATATCTCTCTTCTGGTATCTAATTATATGTAGAGGAAACTCCTCCCAGAAGATTTCCATTAACTATATTGGAGTACTGTATCTCATTGTAATTTCTTGCTTCTTCATTTGCAAAGGAATGGTCCTACACTAATTAGGACACTCTGCAGCTAATAAGGGGCCATATTTCCCTGAGGCATAATATATTCGAGACAAGGAATGTGTGTTTGGATAAAACCAAGACTTTTGTTAGAAATAATAAAAGGACACCCTCCACACTTGCCACAAGAAGTCCTAAGAAGGTTTTATGGTGTCAACTGTTTAGGAGTTGCCATATGGAAATAGTTCCTAATTTGGCAGAATTAGGGAGTATAAGGTTAATGTGTGAAAGTTAAGGGAAGATACACAGCAAGCCAGTAACAGTTTGGATTTGCTGCATAATGATTGAGTCCATTCCACTAAATATGCTCTCTGGAAGGGGAAAAAGAAAATCCTCTACCACATGCCCTCCAAATCATCTTCCAATCAAAGCCCAGGCCACAATTCTTAACATTTCATTTTACACAAAATCATAGCCAAACAGATGAATGGAGACTGAAATTTCAGCCCTTGTCAACTTTCAAAATAATGCTGGAATCTCTGCACTGAGACATCTGGAGCTGACAGAGATGATCCATGTTTGCCGGGGCTCCTCCCCACAGTGTTAGTACCTCCTAGCGGGGTGCCCTCTCAGAATTTGCACAAAGATGCCATGTGTACTAGTTAGCCTGACAATAATTCCAATGCCTGAACTTAGTAACTTACTAAAGAAACTTGGAAAGAAAAGAATTTCCATTTCCAAATAATCACAACAAAATAAAAACTATTTTAACACTTGTTAGCTTGCAAAGCTCTTTTCCATCTTTAAAGTAGGTGTTATGATTATTCTAAATTAATAGAAGAGGATGCTTGAGGCCCAAGTTTAAACAGCACCTGTGAAGAGGTGGTGGGCTTGGGTTTTTCAACCAGCACAACCTGATGTCAAATAAATGTACAATAGTAGCAAATCTTCTCCCCCTCTCTTCTTTATTATTCATTTTTCTTTCTTTTTATTTATTCCTTTTCTTTTTCTTTTTTATTCTACTGAGTTTAACAATCTTCCTCTAGAAATAAATGTTTCTATAATAATAGTAATTATTAAACCCATACAATTTCGAAGAGCAAAATTCTGACTTTCCCATCCTGTATAGCCCACTGAGAATTTTTATGCTTTTTCATGCATTCAAGAAATATTCAAATTTCACAGTAATGTTCTCTTTCCAGAATTTGATTCACATATATGTTCCAATTATGACTGTTTCCAGGAAAATAATAGAGTTGATATTAGCTCCAGTTTGATATCAGTTCATTTTTTAACTCATATAGTCTCTCCTATGATGACACAGAAATAATCTGTTAAGAATAAGTGTTTATATAAAATTATATTCAATGTGTCTCAGATTCATTAATAATGTATCTGTTGTTGCTACGTGAAGGCTCATAATTTCCTTTCTTAATTAACATATGACATATTACATATATAAGTAAAACTTAGTGCCACTTTACTAAAAACAACATTGAGCAAAGAAAGTAAGATTTTTTTCCATGTGTAAGTCCACAGGTATAATTTATATTAAAACAATTAAAAGGAAAGTCATAAAAATTGGAGAATGATAGCAGGGACTGAGAACTATTAGGTAGGAGAATAAGAGTGTCAGGGAGAGTTTTCTTTTTCTTTTTTTTTTTTTTCCTCATTCGACATCTTTATTTTTCCTCTGTTGCCTGGATTCCACTGTCATATTTTTTTTTTCAAGAAAGGCTCATGGATAATTCCTTCTCTAAGATTTGTACTTGAGAAAGTCTGTCTATGGTTTTTTTATTAGTTGCTCAAGACAATACAATGATCTTGACATATCATACATTTGATTCAAATAGGGTATGAATTCTCATTTTTCCATGTGTACAGATTTGCAGGATCACATTGGTTATACATCCATGTGTATACATACAGCAATCCTAGTGTCAGTTGTGTTCTGCTGCCCTCCCTATCCCCCCCTCCCCTCCCCTCCCCTCCTCTCCCATCACTATTCTCTACCTATTCTACTGTAACACTTACCTCTCTCTCTTTCTCTCTCTCTCTCTCTCTCTCTCTCTCTCTCTCTCTCTCTCTCTCTCTCTCTCTCTCTCTCTCTCTTCCCTTCCCCCTCACACCATCGTATATGTATTTTGTGAACCCATGAGGGTCTCCTTCCATCTTCCGTGCAATTCCCCTTCTCCCTCCCTTTCCCTCCCTCCTCTTTTCATTGATTCATGGTAATCTTCTCATGCTCTTCCTTCCTACTCTGTTTTGAGTCACCTCCCTTATATCAGAGAAGACATTCGGCATTTGTTTTTTAGGGATTGGCTAACTTCACTTAGCATAATTTGCTCTAGTGCCATCCATTTCCCTGCAAATGCCATGATTTTGTTATTTTTTAATGCTGAGTAATATTCCATTGGGTATAAATGTCACATTTTTTAAATCCATTCATCTGTTGAAGGGCATCTGGGTTGGTTTCACAGTCTAGCTATTGTGAATTGTGCTGCTATGAACACTGATGTAGCTGTGTCCCTGTAGTATGCTCTTTTTAGGTCTTTTGGGTATAGTTCGGGAAGGAGAATAGCTGGGTCAAATAGTGGTTCTATTCCCAGCTTTCCAAGGAATCTCCATACTGCTTTCCAAATTGGCTGCACCAGTTTGCAGTCCCACCAGCAATGTACAAGTATACCCTTTTCCCCACATCCTCGCCAGCACTTGTTATTGTTTGACTTCATAATGGCTGCCTTTCTTAATAGAGTGAGATGGTATCTTAGAGTGGTTTTAATTTGCATTTCTCTGATAGCTAGAGATGGTGAGCATTTTTTGTGTACTTGTTGATTGATTGTATATCTTCCTCTGTGAAGTGTCTGTTTAGATCTTTGGCCCATTTGTTGATTGGGTTGTTTGGAGTTTTTGTTGTTGTTGTTGTTGTTGTTGTTCAACTTTTTGAGTTCTTTGTATACTCTGGAGATTAGCGCTCTATCTGAAGTGTGAGAGATGAAAATTTGTTCCCAGGATGTAGGCTCCCTATTTACTTCACTTATTATTTCTCTTTCTGAGAAAAAAACTTTTTAATTTGAATATGTCCCATTTGTTGATTCTTGATTTTAACTCTTGTGCTATAGGTATCCTATTAAGTCATTTGGAGCCCGACCCCAAGAGATGGAGATTAGGGCCAACTTTTTCTTCTATTAGATGCAGAGTCTCTGATTTGATTCCTAGCTCCTTGATCCATTTTGAGTTAACTTTTGTGCATGGTGAGAGAAAGGGATTCAATTTCATTTTGTTGCATATGGATTTCCAATTTTCCCAGCACCATTTGTTGAAGTTGCTATCCTTTCTCCATTGCTTGCTTTTAGCACCTTTGTCTAATATAAGGTAGTTGTAATTTTGTGGATTGGTCTCTGTGTCCTCTATTCTGTACCATTGGTCCACTCGCCTGTTTTGGTACCAGTACCATGCTGTTTTTGTTACTATTGCTCTATAGTATAGTTTGAAATCTGATATTGCTATACCACCTGTTTCACTCTTCCTGCTTAGAATTGCTTTAGCTATTCTGGGTCTTTTATTTCTCCAGATGAATTGCATGATTGCTTTTTCTATTTCTGCGAGGAATGCCATTGGGATTTTGATTGGTATTACATTAATCCTATAGAGTACTTTTGGTAGTATGGCCATTTTAGTGATATTAATTCTACCTATCCATGAACAAGATATATGTTTCCATCTTCTAAGGTCTTCTTCTATTTCCCTCTTTAGTGTTCTGTAGTTTTCATTGTTAAGGTCTTTCACCTCTTTTGTTAGGTTGATTCACAAATTTTTTTTTTTTTTTGAGGATATTGTGAATTGGGTGGTTGTCCTGATTTCCCTTTCAGAGGATTTGTCACTGATATACAGGAATGCCTTAGACTTATGAGTGTTGATTTTATATCCCGCCACTTTGCTGAATTTGTTTACTAGTTCTAGAATTTTTTTTGGTAGAACTTTTTGGGTCCGTTAGGTATAGGATCATGTCATCCACAAATACTGCTAATTTCATGTCTTCTTTTCCTATTTTTATGCCTTTAATTTCTATCGTCTGTCTAATTGCTCTGGCCAGGGTTTAGAGAACTATGTTGAATAGGAGTGGTGAGAGAGGGCATTCCTGTCTTGTTCAGGGAGAGTTTTCAATGCATGCTTTCTTATCTTGTAAAATTTATTTTAACCATTAAATTTTTATTGATTTAAAGGGACCAATAAGTCAATATTTCTTGTGAAAAACTAAAGCAAATAATGAAAGTTACATAAGAAATTTAAAAAAAAGAAGGAATGAAGGAAGGAAGGGAGAAGACAAGTTTGTTAATAATAATACATTTTGATAATACATTTTGCTTAGGTGTTAGATGATCATCACAAAGGTGTTCAGGAACCTTGAAAAGGCATCATTGAGTTTCATGAAAATTCTTCTAACCCATTTTTAGATGATCCAGATCTTTGTGCACTTAAGAGGAGAGTCTAGATACAGATTCAGTTCTGCAGAGAAGAGGAGAAATACCACTGGAATCTGTAAGGACTTCTGTTAAGTTTTTATTGACTGAGGCAGAAGACCTCACAACTTTTACACTTTTGGGGGATAGGTAGAGAAAATGAAAAAAAAAAAAAAACAATTGATTGGATGTATCAACTGAGACTCTCTGAAAAGAGAGAAACCTCAACTCAAACAATTAAAAGGTATGTAGGAAACCCTGTGAGACTCAATTTGAAAAAGCCTCACAAATTGAAAGGAAGCATAATTCTATATTGGGCCGAGGCTCCACCACTACAAATAGACTCCATCTGAAAATCGTACTTGAAAACCCGGTTTCTGAGATAGGATTAGTCAACTTTTTCACAGATGTGACTAACAGATACAACCACAACAATTGTAGAAAAGGAAAAGTTTATTTGAGGGCTCACGGTTTCAGAGATCTTAGTCCACAGAAGGCTGGCTCCATTCCTTGGGGCTCAAAGTGAGGCAGAATATCATGGCGGAAGAGTGTGGCAGAGGGAAGCAGCTCACATGATGATCAAAAAGCAGAAAGATACAGAGATCTTCACTTCCCTGGTACAAATATATACCCCCAAGCCATGCCTCTAATGCCTACCTAGTCCAGCCACAACCTACCACTTCAGTTATCACCCAGTTAATGCCTATCAATCCTAATTAATTCACTGATTGGGTTAGGACTCTCACAACCCAATCATTTCTCCTCTGAACCTTCTTGCATTGTATCGCACGTGAGCTTTGGGGGACATCTCACATCCAAACCATAACAGCAATGGCTATTAGATATATAATAAAATGTTTTGTTGGCATCTGTTGGCTATTCACTTACAAAATCAGAATCCCTTTGCAGGATTTCACTTAGGATCCTCAGTGCCTTCCAACTTAGAGGTTGGACGTTCTGCAAAATCTGTTCTATGATATAATCAGAATGAAACTCATAAAAAATTATAATTACAATATTTCAGCATAAAGGATATTAAGATGATATATATAAGCTAATGCCTAGTCATTTTTAATACTTGTGTTTCTTTTCTGTAATTAAAGATTCTAAGATATTTTCTCTGTTACTGTTCATATATTGGAAATTATTTTCTGTCTCTTTTCCATTTTTAGGATTTATGTATTTCTTATGTTTACTTAGATTCCTTTTTTAAAAACATCTTATCTAAAAACTTAGATAATAAGTATTTAGGATATATATGCAGGATAATAATGTACATATTCCCTACATAGGCATAGTCACAGAGTATAACAACATATGGCAGTTCTTTAATATAAAGGATACAAATTCTTCTATAAACAAATCTGCTAAAAATTCTTCAAGCTGCAAATTCTATAATATCTTATTAAAATGAGGAAATTATATGAATAAGAACCTATTTTATACTTGTCAGAGGCTTGATGACATGTTCAAGATATACCTACAGAATGAGATTAATTTAGTTGACAAAGGTCTACTGTGTTTCATTTCTCAAGTTGCCAGACCCCCTACAAAAGTATAAAGATTAATAAGATGCAGTTTGGGCTTTTGGGGAAGTTTCAGTCCAGTATAAACATCTGATGTTGACACAGAGAGTAGTGGCAGTCTCTGCAGCTGCTTGATCCAATAAAATCAATCAAGTAAAGAAGGAATCCAAATTCTAATAAGCCTCTTTCAATGACTACTCATATTCCTTAAATATCTGTTTCCAGGACATTGCATTATACTTGGGCCTTTAAATTAGAAATGCCATAGCAGAACACAGTCATTTTATTATATGGATCCTGAAACAGGATCATTTCTGTTGATCCTTCTGTAGACTTGGATTTTGATGGGGGTGGGGGCCGTATACAGAAAATACTGTGCCAAAATATGGCATCATGGCATATAGAATATTTTAACCTGAAGAAAAAAACAGAAGTAGGAAGTTCTTTCTGACATTTTCCACCCCATCACACCTAAAGCAAATACGGAAAACCTATATTCTCCTCCACTGCACCTTCCTCCACTGAAGCGAGTCATAACACTTAAGAAAATCACTCTCTGACCTTCACCCTGTCTTCACTCCTGATGACCTAAAGTGATAGCTGCCCTGCCCCATACCCAAAAGGAAGGAATGTCACACAGAGAGGCCAATAAGAATTTGAACAAACAGGTCTTGCTAAATTCCCCCAGTTTATTACCATTAGATGATACCTTGTCATCCTTCAGTCATTCTTCAGTATGACAGCCTATGAGAATACATAGTTCCCTCCTGGGTCTTCTGATTTTCCTTATGAAAGCCATCTCATGTAAAGCATACATTACACAAAGTGGTATGCTTTTCACTGGAAAATCTATCTTCTGTTATAGGGATCTCAGCCATGAACCTTGTGATGGGTAGGGAAAAGATATCTTATCTCTCCAATAGTACATTGATCTACTAGTACCCAAGTGTCCAAGGAAGTTCAGATTACTGATATTTTTTTCTTTACCTCAGACTAAGGATCCTCCAGGCTTCTCAAGAATAAATCAGCTCCTCCTGTTGTAGAGCCTATCCTCTACTCTTCCTCCCATGCTTACAGCTAAACAAATTTTGCCACCATTTGTGCAGTTAGCTTTGAGCATCTCAGTGAGGACTAGTCAGTGGAATATGAATGGAAGTAATGTGCACCACTTCCAAATCTGATCCCTTAAAAAATCCTATGCATGATCCTCCATGCTCTTTCATCTTCCTCAGATTGATAAAATAAAATAAAATAACACATGTAGTAGGCAGACTGGTGGGGAGCAAAATACATTGTTTTTTAATATAATAAACATTACATCCTTAAACAAGAGAAGCTGATTGAAGTTATCACACCAAACTTTAACAGGTAGAGAAAGTATTGGTTATTTGTTTGAAGGGAGTTGACAAATTTGCATTTCCATTAAGTAGTTGCCTTCAGGTTTCAAGTCAGAATTGTAAACCCTTACTTAAAATTACTAGTGAGTGGTCAGAATAGCTAAGGGATTTGAATGCAATTTTTCTCATTTCCCTTCTTAGTTCCATGAGGAATGGAAAAATACAAATTTAACTGCCTTCAGAATTTTCATCACCTTATAATTTAATTTGAGTCTTTTTGTGGCCACAAGGCATTTTTTGTAATAAAACTGAAGTGATGTGAAGGAGAGCAGCTTCTGGTAATGGATGATTTTGTCAAGAACTTTAAGTTGTATTTCTAATTCTGTCACAGACTCATTCGATTACATTATGTTAGGCAAGTTGGTATTTGTCAGGCAGTTCTGTAGGGTGACATGTTAATATTTTGAAATACTTTTTTACTATGTCAGGGGAAGTCTTGTGACGTTCTGTGCCCTGTATTTTGCTTTTACAATTGTTCTCTTTCACCTTTTCTGACTCTTCTGGCTGCCACTTTTCCGGATGCTACCTGTCTGGCAGATGTTTTCAATGAATTGAAGAGGTTTGGGAAGATTCCCTAGAAGATTCCCTGGCACTTACATTTGTATCATCTATGATAGAAACATAATTACTATGTTAATATAAATATATGTCTTCTAAAATGTCAAAATAGTTTCAGACTTTACCAATTATTTTAGTTATTGTAAATGACAGTGGTTCTCCTTTCAAGGGAGAACATTTTCTAGCATCTATAAGAGATATAGTCCATATTAGGGATTAAAATAATTCAAATAATATGTATACAGGAAATGCCTTCAGGAATTTTCAACATAAAATACTTAACAAAAGATAAGCTTGCCTTGAGTCAGCCACAGACCCTGCCTTTGTCAAAGCCATACAATACTTACCTTCCTTTCCTTAACAGTTCTTTAAGTTGCCAAGAACAAAACTTTTCGTTGGCTTGTTTATTAATTGAGGTTTTATATTTAATTTTAATGATTTACTGCTTTTTTTGCAATAACGTTTTACTTTAACACTACTCATATACTACAGTACAATTTCCTTAGAAAAGATCTATAAATGTAATGAAAGGCAAAATATTCCAAGTACCTATTTTTCATAACTTTACTAAGTGAAAGGAGAGCTCATAAGTAGCAGAAATTGATGAAGTGACGAAGCAAAACAGATGGTAGAGCTGCAAACACGTGCCAACGTGCTGCAGCCTGCAGTCTGTTCCAGATTTTGCTAAGGCCAGAAAGAGTGAAAATAATACCAGTAGCTCGATCCAGCAGAAAAGGCCCACAGTCCCCTTGGGTCCTTAAAAGCAGGCTTCCTGGCTCCAACACAAGTAGCCCTATGTGAGGCAGTATTCCATGGAAGTGCTGTGTGTTCTGACCTTCTGGGAGTTTATATATTGAAGTATGCATTCCTTTTGAAGGAAAGCAAAGAAGTCTTCTGTGAAAGCCATACTTGAAAGAGATGAATGAACATACAGAGACAAAGTTGTTCTATATTTTTTTAATATGTGACTTATTAACTTTTTTTCCTATTTGTGATTAAGAAGCTCTTTCTTTTTATTAACATAAGTGAGTGCTATGATAATATAATAGAGGTACACAAATGATTGAAGTGAGAATTCTGTTCCCAGGTTCATCCACACAATAATCTGCTAAGAAAATTTTTGAAAGAAAACTGCTTGGACAATAACAATGATGATAAAGTTAACTGGGAAAAATATAAAAGTGATTTTCTTTTGGCTTTGGGGTATCCTTTCAGTTGCCAACATGTTGGGAAATTAATAATCGGACAATAAAATATATCCCTAGATCCTAACCAAGGTCATTTTTTGGAGTAGTTTTCTAATTAATGATTATGAATAAAGCACAATGGAGTCATCAATAAAATGAATGTGAAACAGATAATAGTGGATTTTAATGTTTAAGATTTGCTGGACATTAGTTGTATGCAGTGAACATTTAGGATGAAATGTTCATCACCTAGGGATTGGTAAAATAAAGCAGGATATTGTATACTGTGGGACATTGGGTATCCAAGGGATTCATTTTATGCAAATATTAAATAAGATGGATGTCTTGATCCATATTTTTGTGCTACTACAACAGAATACTTAAGACTGGGTAATTTATAAAGAATAGAAATCTATTTTCTCACAGTTCTGGAGTATGGGAAATACAAAATCAAGGCAGCTCCATCTGGTGAAAGCCTTTATGCTACATTCTCTGGAGGAGAGGAATACCATGCCCTCACTGACAGAAAGCAGAGGGACAGAGGGAAAAAGAGAGAGAGAGAGGACGCAAACTCACTCATGACCTAAACTTCTCTCATTAGGCCCCACTTCCCAATACTGTTGCATTAGGAAGTAACATTTAAGTCCCAAGTTTTCAATTTTGTAAATATCTCAATGAAATTGACACAGGTACATTAAAACAGGTTGGAAATAATAATCTAGAACTTATGTGTAAATTAATATTAGCTATTGGTATGTATGTACATAATTAATATATAACAATATATGACATGTATTAAGTGAAAGAAATCCAAATCACTTTAGCATAAACCATTCTGACATTTGTCAATCTTTCTTTCAAGGAACAAAGAATGGATTCCAACAGTGGTTTTAGATAACCATCTCTTAGAGTGGGTCTTAGGAAGAAATGGAGTAACAAAACTGGCAGGATGAGTTAAGTAAGGGGAAGTACTTTGGTTGGACAAGTGTTTGAGAATGGCTCCTACATAAGGAGTATTTTCAGGGTGCTCAGTTTTGAGAGCTATGAGATCCTGGTTGTAGAGCATTGAGTTGATAAAATGGTGTTTCGGTCAAATAAAGATTTTGTGGAATGAGTAATGACTTATTTGAGAATCCCACAGCATAAATCATGACAATCCCACAGGAGAAGTGGACCCAGTGTCTATCATTGGCCATCATAGAGGATGAAAAAATCCATGGACTATAACAGAGAATATAGATATTAGTGCCAAATACAGACTTTACTAATTTTTAAATTCGTCATCTCTGATCACCTCATTCCACCCAATCCCAGATCACATGCTTTTCCTCTGTCCAAACATTTGAACACTGCCTTGTCCTGGAACTAAGAATAGGAAACTCAAGTACATGGGCTATGGGTCCAAGTGAACAATAATGCCTCATTATAAGCTCATACTTCATTTTAATTAGAAAGTTCTTTTATTAATGCTCATAGGGCATCAATAATCCATAGCTCACTGTGTAATATAAATTATTTTGCTCAATTAGACCAACACTCGCATAAACATTTACAAAATGTTTTTTTGAAGAAAATTTGGAATAAGAAGAGGATGAGAGAGAAAATGGACATGATACTGTTCTAAGAAAGCAGATCTAGTCTACCAGACTTGAGAGCATTTGGAATAACTACAGGCAACCTGAAGGCTCAGGGAATCTGAGGAATGGAAGATAGGTATACCTGTGACATGGGAGGAAACAACACCCATTTCCCCTTTTTTTTTTTTCCTTAGAGCCCAAGGCCAGTTTTCCACTGAATATAATCTTTAGCTTTGGCAAGCTATAAATACCAAGTGTCAAGTAACCACATTTATTAGAGGTCTGATCACACCAAGAATGTCTTGCAAGCAGAGACTAAACTTTATTAATCTTTTTTAGTTCTGGCATTCAATAGCAGATAAGTTGAAGATAAATAAAGATGAATAAGATGATAACTTACTTCCTTCAAGAAACTTACTGCCAAAAAGAAGTCAACTAAACAAAGTAGTTGAAGTTTCATAACAGGCATGTGTGCTGAGCACAGAGGAAATATGGAAAGAGGAGTTGGAGAGAGTGGTCAATTTGTTTGAAAAGAAAATTCAAGAGAGGTTTTATAGAGAAAGTAATGCTTTATGTTCATGATGGGAGATAAAGAGCAGAGACTAATCCAGACAAAAACAGAAGCAGCATCAACCAGTCATTGGTCTTACTGGGATCTCATTGTACCTTTAGTACTATCTCATTGATTTCAAAGCTTAAGCAATAGAGTCATTTGTAAAATGTTTTGCTCCAAAGCTAATCATTAGACAGCTGTTATCATACCATGATGCTTATCCAGCTCTATATTCATAAAGTATCATCTGTCAGATCGTGGTTTATATCATCAATTCATAAACATCATGAATATTTCTGAAACAAGACATGTATTTGCTATTATTTTCTCTCATTCACAAGAAAGAAAAAAATCTAGAATTAAAATGTCCTTCTCCTAGATTAGAAAATGAGTCTATGACATATTGTGGTTCACAGTTTAAGTCACATTTCAACTTAGAAAGTTTCTTTACATTAAAATCCAAGTGGCCTTGATAATAGATTTACTGTCAGGCTAACATTCGTGAATGTTAATTGAAGGCTATTATTTTCTGGCTATAAATTTAACTTTATTAACAGTAGTATATAATCACGCCTAGCAATCTGGCAGACACTCTTATAACACTGATACTTTGAGAAATAGTGGTGCTGTCCTTTGGTAGACTGGTACTTTTAAAGTCAAAAGACTTACTGTAGCAGTAACAAACACAATTCTAAGTATGATGTCATATATTTGAGATTTTATTCACATCCCCAAAGTGCCTTTGGGAATTTACAGCATACTAAATGTGTATAGACCAAAGTCAGAGAAAAGAAAATAGTCCACAATATTCCACAAAATTATTTTCTTAAGACAGTGACACATGAGGATAGACCAGTTATATGGTGGACTTTATGAAACAGCCTCTTGTGAAGTAGAAATCTCTATTCTATGTACACAGGGCAGTGCAGGCAACCGTTGGGAGGATCTGTGTGATTCTGTGCCAAATCTAGATGTGGAAGTGATAAGGGTATTTAGAAAGCTAAATGCTTGCCTTTTTTCTGAGTTCTTGCCCATGCATGTATCAAGGCTTTGCTTGAGAAACAGACAGGCTCTTTAGGTGAAGGGAATAGGTAAAATGGAATCAACAGACCTGGGTCCTTCACCTACAACTGTCAAACCAGCAACTCCACATAGCCAGAAGCTGCTAAGAATTTAAATCCTTAGTGTTTCGTAGGAATTGCTTCTTTTTAAAATTCCTACATGACGCGATGATTTTCTTTAATTTTTAATGTATAAAAAATTAATGTATAAAGTGCAAAGAACATCCAATTCTACCATTCCTTTAATACTCTGAAGTACTGAGATGCAAAGATATGAAATAGCAGGGCCACATAGCTGGGACTGGGTGCATTTGGATGCCACATATGCAGAGGACAGTCAGGAATCCAGGAGTTCACTACCAAGGGTTATGCTTATGTTAACTCAGACTTCAAGTTAAAAATAACCCTTGACTCTGAAATTCCATATGCATTATGTAATGACTAATTTCTCATATTCTCCAAGTTATACATGATTGTCCTTTGCTCATTCTTTTAACAAACTTTGATCTGGTACTTATTATAATTCAGACATGGTACTGTAATTAAGAAAAAACACAGTCCCAGTCCTTACAGAGTTTAAATCACCATAGGTACAACATAATATAACTGTATTATATAAAATCATACTGTTTCAATTTATAATAAGTAATATGAAGAAGAAAAATAGTGTGCATGATGAGAAATAATGAGAAACTAATCGTTTATTTTAGATTTGATGATCAGAAAAGATTTTCTTCAGTACGGGATATTTAAACCCAAATTGCAAATACGAACAGGGGTACGTCAATGGAGAATGTGGACTTGAGCGTGGAGAGTCTTGGCAGAGGGAGCAGCATATGCAGAGGTCTTGGCACATGTAAGACACTAAGTAAGGTAAGGTAGTGCACGTGGGGAACAGAGATTCAGGAGTGGAACACTGGGTTGAATGTGCAAGGTGGTCAGGGTCTGGATTATATAAGGCCTCATGGATGATGCTAAAGCATTTGGATTCTATTTGAAGTGCAATGGGGTGGGGTGGCTTTGAAGCAGTTTTCAGCTGGGATGTTGACATGATCCAATTTAGATTGCTAAAATGATTTCCATTCTGATCAGTATTTGACAAATCACTAAGATAAACACGGAGTAGATATGCAACAGCCATAATGTAATATACTGTATAACTTTCATAGATAGAGGGGCATGACAGCCACAGCAGGCAGTCAGACAGATGCTGAGTTTTTATGGAGAAAATTCTAAAACTCACCATTTGACTTGTTTGTGTCCTGGCTTCCAACCTGTATCCTGTCACTCAGCTACTTCTCTTCACTTGATCTACACACAGGATTCTTCCCCAGCTACTAAACTTGACATTTCTTGTCTGGTTTTATATCTAGTCTCTACCATCTTTTGATATTCTTAGGACCCTAGGGACTTTGACACTTCTTAGCATACTAAGAACTAACCTAAAGGGCTAATATTTTGATGCTTGTTGAAGATATAAACATGTAGATTAATGAATACTATTTTTAGGAATTGGATCTTACTATCAACAAGAATACCAATCATGATTTTACCTAGTTCTGAGGAAATAAAAATTAAAATTATAACTTAATTATTATTTTTTTGCTGCCTCTGATTAACAAGATGCATTGATCAGTCTTTACGGTTTTGTCATTCTTCCTGTGAAATCTTCATAGTCTTCATTCAATTGAATTTACTGATACTCAGTAACTGGGTGTTCAAAACTTTAAAGTCAAACATGAGACACTGCAGTATGTCTGTACATTGGATATTCTGCCCTTCCCTTTAAAGAGCAGTTGTGGGGGTTTGATTTCTCCTTTGAGATTTTGATTTGACTTATGACCTCCCTGACTCTTTGTCCAACATTTTTTTCCTGGAATGAAAGAGCTGTCAAATAGTCATACCATTAAAAGTGTCATGCAACCTAGCCCAAGCAGTCTCCTGCTGTCTTGGAGTACATAAAATTGATTAATATTCATTTTAATGTTCTCCTGGGGTCATTTATAATATTGTGTATTTGCGGTCTCCCTACTGGGATTCATTTGACCTTGAGACAACACACATTACCAGAAGAGAATGCATCTGACACATCAAAACTAAAAAGGAAAAAAAAAAAAAAAGAAAAAGAAAAAGCAAACTTAAGACATTGGAGGTACCCTTTACCTTCCTAAATGATTTATGTGGCAAATTGACAACCACATATCACAAATTAATATTTTTCCTGAAGGTTAAAATTGATGCTTGTCTATGTACTAATTAGGGGAAAAAAATCAGCAAAACAGTAATAAATGCAGTTCTTTTCTGTTGCCTCACATTCCTTGGTCTACACTGTAGCCTTTGTCTTAAGTCTTTGGGACTGTGTTTTCTCTTGTTTGTCACCATTGGAAATGATTTGGATCAAAAAATTCCTTTAAATTTTACCTACATTGATGCTGACAGCCATAGCCAAGTAGGAATGATGCATGGCAATTTCCTTGTCAGCCTACCCAATGTTGCTTAGAGGGAGGACTCTCCATTGTGGAAATGGGCTTGTCTTGGACCCAAGTCATTTGCGGTGACATTGCATGAATGTTTGAGAGTTTTGATTTGAAAGGTGACCTTGCTCAGGGATTAGGGCGGATCCGGGTTTAGGTTTAGGGTAGATCTGGGTTTAGGGTGGATTCTGCTGGGAATAGGGCGGTCCCAGGTTTAAGGTGGATCCTGCTGGGAATAGGGCATATCCTGCTGCCTCAGGTGCCCACTCCTTGAGTTCCCCTTGAGTTCTCCGGGATTCAGGGGGTATTTGGTATGCAGAGCCCGGTGGAGGGTAATTTTCCCAAGAACGTGGGTGTAGAGTGCCGGTGACAGTTCGGGAATAAAGAATTGCTGTTTGAATCTACAAGGCTGTGAGTGGCTCGTGATTTTGTGCCCAGCCAGACTGTGGCACATTGACTCAAAAGCATGTTACTCTTGGAATATTGGGATTTTCTAAGGGAAAAGAACTAGAATTTCTCAACAAAGACTTCAAGGAATAGATTTTAATTGATGGCCTTACAGATGGGGATTTTTAGTGGAGTCAGTCTGAGTCTGAGTAAGTCTTCCTTTCTAATGCCCCTCAAATCAAATCAAGTAAAGATACACTACCATGCCAGCCCTGGGGAGAATCAAAGAAAGTTGTCTCTTTATTGCAACACAACCATCTTTAAAATAGGGAAAGCGTAAGATCTAGAATCAGATACGTTCACTGCCAAGTTCTAAATAGCTAGCTCAGTCTTCAAAGTGTGTGAGTGTGTGGGGGTTTTAATTAATATTCTTTAATTATATATCTGCCATAAATTCTATATAATCCCCTTTAGTTACTTATGCCCTATGAGACTCATTATCCTTGAACCTAAAATGTGAATAATAACACCATCTTAAATTTAACTCAAACTACTTCAAATAAAATATGTATAGCAACATTTTTAGTGCCAAACACTGTAGATTGTCAATAAATATTATATTCTTTTACTTTAAAAAACTAACTTAATTATGTACCCCGTCTCTTTGAAACTAAAATATATACAAAATGTTATATTTATAAATAAAATGCGTACAGTTTTTTCTATTACAAACCCCAAAAAATACAATATTGGTAGAAATGTGATATTGTTAAATTGATTTATTGACTTTTTAATTTTAAATAATATGCATTAAAAAGAAATTAATTTTAAAATATCAAAAATATGTCATGTATATTACAAAAATATCAATTAAATATGTAATAATAGCAGAATAAATCATCAAAATCCAACCCAAAACTGATACATAAAATTTTTCTGTATCTAAATTTTTTCTATTTGTATATACAAATTTTCATCTTCAAAGTTGTTTTGCATATTTACATACTGGATAGTCAAGCAGATGGAGTAAATAAATTATTTCACAACAAAGGTTTATAAGTCCTAATCCAAATCCTGCATCCACTCACCCATGGCTAATACCAGGGACTACTTTACCATGTGCATAAAGCATATGGTCCTGTGTGTGTTCTTTCTATCCACTTTAGCAAAAAGAGCAACCATTTAATGCACTTACATGAGCTCCTTATCAGTTTTTTTTTTTTCAGTTTAAACACTTCAAGTAAAATCTTTTCTTACCTAGAGAGGAAGGAACATGCTAAAGGTTTGTAACTTCTTGCCTACAGTAGCCAACACAACCAGGCCTGCTGTGATTCCAGAGAAACTTTGGAAACAAGACGTGAAGGCAGGTGGCTGCTTTATAGCAAGGCACTTGCCTCCCCTAGCCTGGTTTTTTAAAGTGTTTTAAATTTAGGACCCTGAATTCCCTTACCCAGTGTATTCCTTAATTCCATATCAGCTGACATGACCACTAAACACAGAGTCTGACTCCACAAAGAAAGAGGAAGTTGTTGGAGAGAAGTTTCCACCTCTATCCCTGGTCTGAATATGTTGTTCCCAATGTCTTTTCTTACCAAGTAACAAACTGGAATAAAATGAACTTGCAACTAAATCTCAACCATCAACCTGACATTCTCCAAGCCAATTTAGAATTCTAAATTAATGTTGAGACTTAAGTGTATTTTCAACCTATTTTTAAACCTCAGAAACAAGTTACAAAAGTGAGTGCAATCAAACATTTTTAAACCAGTTGTTAAAACTACGTAAGTGTGTGGGAGAATGATATAAATCATGAGAGTGGAATGAGGAAAATTTTGTTTGGGTTTGGTTTTTGTCTACTATATTCCCAGAAACCAGAGCAGTATCTCTAGCCGTGAAGGAGCTGTACAGCAATGCAGACTCAAAGAGAAGCCCCCAATCTGGATTTGTATATAATATCTTCTACTTGGTAAATGTTGGATACTGATTCAACTTTATAAAAATAATTTATGGTGAATAGCAACATGGACTTATAAAAGATGGCAAAGGAAAAAATAAATGGAATGAGTCTAATATAATTTATATAAATTAAAACTCATTCACATAAAAAAAGCATTGTGAAATATTCCCTAAGGATCCATGTACATTGAGTGAGATAAATCAAACACATTAGCATCCTGACTTACCTTCTATAAAAGAAAAATTCTACATAGCACATGATAATTGCATGAATATTAAGAATGGACTGAGAAATGTGATTATCCAACTTTCTGGGTATAACATCCAAAAAGTAAATAAAAGAATATGATTGAAATAAGACACAATGAAAGTCCAAACAAAAATACTAGTAGTGGAATTTGTTCTGTCTGTATTTGAAATTAATTTGAAAGTACTTATTTACTTCTTGTCCCTCTGAAGTGGAGTCCAAATGTGATCAGAAAATTAGAGAATTAAAAAAAAATGACTGATGGAAGAATTCAGAAGAAATGGTTATGAGCATTAAGTTGTCACTGCTCTTGCTGTTGTTGACCAGCTGATGCTTCATCTGATGATTTTTTTGCAATCAACAATCAAGAGAGTGAGGGAAAAAGACAAAGAAAACATTCATCAGAAATTTCAAGTCTGCCTCTTATGACTCATCCAGTAAAATACTTGGCAGTACTCTATCTTCATGCAAAGAATTTTTTGCTCTTATTTATCTCTTAAAAAAATTATTGTAGATTCTTTTTGCACATACCTGGTAATCAAAAGCAATAGTTTTTGGGTTAGCACTGGTTCCCTACTGATACATTCTTCCATGTGAAAATAGATCAGTTAACATGACCCTCTTCTTTCTACCTACTTAGTCACTCCTTTTTGGAGGAAAAGTAGTGCTCTATCTTTGTGAGAAGAAATAGGGCATGAAATGGCTCGTCCTTCTGTCTGCCTTCTGTTTCAGAGAGAAGGCCTGCAGATTACTGGCACTAGTTATGCTTTTTTTGGTTTGTTTGACTAATTCTGGAGAATTGTATGCACAAAATCTACTTGCCTAACATAAAATAAGCCTTAAATCACATTATCCAATAGTTAATATTAGTAGTAGTAAAATCTTATCTGCTTCACTCTTTAATTAGTTGGTTCAGAACACAAATAGGAAAGAGAGCTTGTGCTTTATCAACTCCTATCAATCAAAAGTTACCTAAATAGGAAATGAATCCTGCAGAATTTATGTCTTATTTCATTATATGGCAGAAATGCTTTAGAAGTCCCCTCAAAGCCCCATATATTGAAGGTTTGGTTGCCAGCTGTAGTTGATATTAGGAGGTGGTAGAACCTTTAATAGTAAGGGGTAATGGAAAGAAGTTAGGTCCTTGGGATGTGTCCTTGACCAGGATATTGGAACCCTGACCTCTTTTTTCTTTCCTTGGCTTCCCAGTTACCATAAGGTGAGCATTTTCTTCCACCACATTCTCTCCACCATGATGTGATACCTCAACACAGACCCAAAAGCAACAGGCCAACCAACCTTGGACTAAAACCTCTGAAATAAACTCCTTTTAAGTTATTATCTCAGGTATTTTGTCACAGGAAGAGACAGTTGGCTCACACAATGACTTTTTTTAAAATTCGTTTTTTAGTTGTAGATGGACGCAATACCTTTATTTTATTTATTTATTTTTATGTGGTCCTGAGGATGGAACCCAGTGCCTCATAAGTGCGAGGCAAGCACTCTACCACTGAGCCACAACCCCAGACCTCACTCAATGACTTTTAAGAGAATCTATAAGTCAGTAAATTTTTAAGAGATTTTATATAGGATCATTATGTGCTGAGGGCCATTACCAAGTAGGAATGACGCATCGAAATTTCCTTGCCAAGCGTACCCCATGCTGCTTAGAGGACATTTGATGGGACATTGCATGCATGCTTTAATGAGGTGACCTTGCTCAAGGACCTAGGCAGATCCGGGTTTAGAGCTGATCAGGTTTGAGGAAGTAACTGGCTCCTTGAGTTTAAGGCGTTGCCAGTTTAAGATAATGGGTTTTAGGGAAGTTGGAAGTTGAAGATTATTGCTGGGATTAGGGTGTTCCTGCTGCTTGTTCCCGTTGAGTTCTCGTGAGATTAGAATGGGATTTGGAGATAGCCTCGTGGAGTAGGTGGTTTGTGCGGGAGACGGCAGAACGCGATTGCCCCTGGACCTGTGTGGAGGCGGTGTGAGAGCGGGAATAAAGGATTGCTGTGTGAACCTACAAAGGTGTGTGGTGGCTCGTGATTCTGGTGCCAAGCCGAGACATTGGCCTTGGCATTTTGGTGGCCCGTACGCGGAACGTCTGAAATTTGGAGGTGAGTAAAATCGCTCCCCCCTGAGGGAAGGCGAGAGAATGGGTGACCATTTCAAAAAACAATGTGTTCTTGTTTTGATTTATTTCATTTTTGTTTCAAGCTGCCTATCCCTAGAAATTTCTCAGGCAAACTGGGAAAAATGGTTGGCTCAAGGTTTGAAGTTTGTTAGCCCCGAGAAAGAGAAAATTGATACAGTGAATTTTTATTCAGTTTTTGTTTCATTCAGTTGTGGTTTTGTTTTGTGTTATCTTATTGGATTGCGTTATCTTTATAGAAGATTAGAAATTATTAAAAAAGAAGCCGAAAAAGTGTTAAGTAAATTGTTAGAGATTCAGACCATGGAGGAAGACATTTTAGATCAAGCAAAAGAGAAGGTCTCTCGAGCTAGTCAGAGAAAGGGAGAAAATTTAAAGGAAAAGGGGTTATTAGGAAAAAGGCCACAACAAGAGGCTGTTACTAACTCCGTTTTACCAGAGGGTGTAATTCAACCAACAGCCCCGCCGATGGAGACAGCTGAGTGGCCCTCAAACCCCGTAGTTGATAGATGGGATCCTGAGACAGGACCTCAAAGATTAGCATGCCCTGTATTTGAACAGGTAGGAGGGCAGCGAATTCACCGTGTTTTAGAATTTAACACAGTGAAGCAGTTAAAGGAGGCTGTAACAACCTATGGTCCTCAAGCCCCCTTCACGGTAAGCATGGTGGAGTCCATTACTAACTTGGACATGACGCCAGCAGATTGGGCTAGCATGTGTAAATCTGTGCTAAATGGAGGACAATATTTGTTATGGAAGGTTGCCAATGAGGAATTTTGCATGGAGACAGCTAGGCGAAATGCAACAGCCGGTTACCCTCAAAGAAGTCTTGATATGTTATTAGGAAGGGGACCTTATGAGGGTCAGCTGCAACAAATGGAATATGATCCTGCTGTATATGTACAGATTGCTGCAGACGCAGTTAGGGCATGGAAGACTTTACAAGGACATGGAGATTTACAAGGTCAGCTATCTAAGGTAATACAGAGACCTAATGAACCTTACGCTGACTTTGTAGATAGGCTTATTCAAAAGGCTGCCAAAATTTTTGGTGACACAGAACAAGCAATGCCATTAATAAAACAAATGGCTTATGACCAAGCAAATCGTTGCTGCAGAGAGGTTATTAGACCATGGAGACATGAAGATTTAAACACATATATTAAATTATGTAGAGATGTTAATGAACAAGGGCAAGTCTTGGCAGCTGCAGTACAACAGGCTTTAGATGCCAGGCTAGAAACATGCTATAATTGTGAACAAACAGGACATTTTAAAAGGAGTTGCCCCATAAGAGGAGGGTTTAACAAAACTAGAAATCAAAGGAATAGAATACTGGGTATTTGCCCACGATGCCGTAGAGGGAGACATTGGGCTAATGAATGCCGTTCTCAAACCACCATAGAAGGTACTCCCTTATCAAAAAACGGACAAGGATCAGGTATTTACCCACGATATCGTGGAGAAAGGCACCAGGCTTCATTGCCAAAAAACGGACCGGGGGGCCCAATGCTCCGGGGCCCACAACCACAAATATACGGGGCAGTGGAGGAACCCAGCAACCCCATCAGGGTGGTGCCCAGGACACATTGTCCATTAAATCCCTCATCAGACAAACCCAAGGGAGCGCAGGGTTGGACATCTGCGCCTCTGCCAGAGCAGTATTAACTCCAGAGATGGGAGGTCAAATCATTCCTACAGGAGTAAAAGGACCTCTTCCCCAAGGAACAGTAGGCTTATTGTTGGGACGTAGTTCATCTACATTAAAAGGACTTATGATAAGTCCTGGGGTAATTGATCCCGATTATGTAGGTGAAATAAAAATTATAGCTAGTTCTCCAGGAGGTATATCAGTAATTTCACCTGGAGATAGAATAGCACAGTTGTTAATACTACCCAGCCTACATAATAAGTTCTCTAGTCTTAATGTAGAAAGAGGTTCCAAGGGATTAGGCTCCACAGGTGTAGATTGGGCTATGTTGTCTTTAAATTTAGATTCTCGCCCAATGTTAAAACTAAATATTCAGGGTCGTGACTTTAATGGACTGCTGGACACAGGTGCTGACCTTAGCATCATATCTCTTCAAGAATGGCCAAAACATTGGCCATTACAACAAGCCACTCAAACGCTTTGAGGCCTAGGAGTGGCGACTAATCCCCATAGAAGTGCTATGGTATTAGATTGGAAGGATCCTGAAGGATGTGAAGGAACTATACAGCCATATGTTTTGGATCACCTTCCTATTAATTTATGGGGACGAGATGTCCTAGATCAACTAGGTTTGATGTTAACAAATAACATCAATCCTAATGTGCCCACTACTAGGGCTAGACAAGGTATCAGGAAAGAAAAAAGATTAGGAAAACAAGAACAAGGTATAGCAGCGCCAATTCAAATAGATCAAGGAACAGACAGACATGGGTTGGATTTTCAGAAAGGGCCACTGAGACAATCAAAATTACTTGGAAATCAGAAAGACCAGTGTGGGTTCCTCAGTGGCCCCTGACTAAAGAAAAGATACAAGTAGCCCATGATCTGGTCAAACAACAATTAGAGGAAGGACATTTACAACCTTCCGTATCTCCCCATAATACTCCCATTTTTGTTATCAAAAAGAAATCGGGTAAATGGAGATTATTACAAGATTTAATAGCAATTAATAATGAGATGGTTATTATGGGACCTGCTCAATCAGGGATTCCTCAATTGTCTGCTTTACCAAAAACGTGGCATGTTTTAGCTATAGACATTAAAGATTGCTTTTTTTCGATTCCAATTCATCCCGAGGATAGTCCACGTTTTGCATTTACTATCCCTGCATTAAATCATGAAGGTCCTGATGAAAGATATGAATGGAAAGTACTCCCTCAAGGAATGGCTAACAGTCCAACTATGTGTCAAATATATGTTAATAAAGCAATCCAGCCACTTAGAAATCAAAATCCTGAACTAAAAATATTTCACTATATGGATGATGTATTATTGGCACATAAAGATAAAAACACATTGCTGGAATGTTATGCCACACTTACAAACTTGTTAAAAAATTATAATCTAGAGATAGGAATAGACAAAGTACAATTAAATTTTCCAATTAATTATTTAGGAGTTCTATTATCCTCAACCATGGTCCGTCCACCTAAAATTCAAATACGAGTAGATCAACTCAAATCACTTAATGACTTTCAAAAGTTGTTGGGAGATATAAATTGGATAAGGCCTTATCTAGGCATACCAACAGGAGAGTTGGGACCTTTATTTGATATTCTAAAAGGTCCATCAGATCCAAATTCACCCCGAATGTTAACTCCTAAAGCTAGAAAGGCATTAAAAATTATTGAGACATATATGGAAAATATGCATTTAGATAGAATTGATATAAGTTTGCCTTTATTATTTATTGTACTACCAACAAGAAATATTCCTACAGGAGTATTTTGGCAGGAAGGTCCATTATTGTGGATACATTTATCTTATTCTCCTAACACTATTCTTACTAGGTATCCTGAGGCTGTAGGACAATTAATACTCAAAGGTATAAGAGCAGCAAAGGCAGTGTTTGGAATTTCTCCCAATAAAATTATTACTCCATATACTATGGAGCAAATTGATGAGTTAGCTAATGAATTAAATACTTGGGCAATAATCATGTGTAAATCGAATGTTTCATTTGATAATCATTTACCATCTAATCCTTTGTTGTCTTTTTGGTCTAAGCATCCTGTAGTTTTTCCTAAAATGACAAGAAAAACACCTATCATGAATGCTCCAAATATATTCACTGATGGGTCTAATAATGGTACAGCTGCAGTAGTTACCCCTGATCAAACTTTTACATTTTTAGTTCCCAAACAGTCAGCTCAAAAGGTAGAGCTTAATGCAGTTCTACAAGCTTTTGTGATGTTCAAAGATTCTGTATTTAATTTATTCTCTGATAGCCAGTATGTAGTTAATGCTATAACATCCCTTGAAGATGCTGGTAGGATTTCCCCTTCCTCTACTGTTTTCTCTTTGTTTTCCACTATACAAAGTCTAATCTGGGATAGAAAAGATCCATTCTTTATAGGACATATCAGGGCACATACAGGATTGCCTGGAGCCCTTAGTTTGGGCAATGATTTAGCAGATAAAACTTCACATGATATACATATTTTTTCTACTGTAGAAGAAGCTACAAATTTTCATAAAAGGTTTCATGTTAATGCTAATACTTTACAAAAGCATTTTAAAATAACTAAGGAACAAGCCAGGCATATAATAAAACAATGTCAAAATTTTGTGACCTTTTTACCCCAAGTTAATCTTGGAGTCAATCCTAGAGGACTGATACCTAACCATATTTGGCAGATGGACGTCACACACTTGCCAGAATTTGGAAAATTAAAATATTTACATGTTACAGTTGATACTTCTTCCGGATTTTTGATGGGCTCCCTTCATGCCGGAGAAAAAACTAAAGATGTTATAGCTCATTGCTTACAAAATTTTGCCACTGTGGGTGTTCCTAAACAGTTAAAAACTGATAACGGTCCTGGTTATACGTCTAAATCTTTTAAACAATTTTGCTCATCATTTGGTATTACTCATATAACAGGAATCCCATACAATCCACAGGGACAAGGCATAGTTGAAAGAGCTCATCAAACTATTAAAACGTACCTATTAAAGCAAAAAGAGGGAATTGGAAAGGGGTATATATCACCCAAAGATAAACTTAAAATAACCCTTTTTACTCTAAACTTTCTAAATTTGGATTCATCAGGACTTAGTGCTGCGGAAAGACATATGTATCCGAAAAATGTACATAAGCCTAAGGTACTTTGGAAAGATATTCTAACAGGACAATGGAAAGGTCCCGACCCAGTTATTGTCTGGAGTCGGGGTTCCGTTTGTGTGTTCCCACAGGGAGAACAGCAGCCGATTTGGATTCCAGAGAGGTTAACCAAAACAATTTCTACAGAAAAAGAAGATGATTTGACTGAAATCCATAACAGCTGAAATCCAGAGCTCCAGCTTGGCTATTCTTACATCTGCGACAGTGATTAACCACGGTGCCGTTTTTCAATATCTATTTTATTATTGCTTTTTCCCACATCATAAAGTTCTATTTTATTTTTTGAGCTCATACAAACCTAGGTTAATGTTTTTCTGATCAGTTTTGTTTTTTGACTGTTTTTAATTTTTTGACTGTGGAGTTTTTAAACATTGCAATGGAGATTTTACCTAGGTAAAGCTACAAGGCCGTTATTATTGTCTTATGTGTTGTATGTTATGTCTGCACTGTTTTGTGTTGCATGTCAGTATGTGTGTATGTCCATATGAGGAGCGCTCATGAAAAAATGGATCCAAATTTTCTTTTTTTTTTTTTTTATTCACGTGATTTAAGTGGTTTAATCTAATTAGGTAAACAGCTGTTAATGATTGTTTTCAAAGGTGGTTAATAGATCTGTTTGCTTACTATTGTTTTTAAAGGTGATTAACAGATCTGTTTGTTTACTTTCACTTTTCCTTTTCATTATATTTAATAATTCTGTTCAGGATAATGTCTCTTTAACATCATTACCAGAATTCCCATCTCCATCCCAGTGCCGGTGAAGACTAAGAAAACCAAACTACAGCTTCTATGATAGCTACCACAGGAAACTGTATAAACTGATGCATCAATGAATATAACTCAACAAGTAATGCTCAATCAAGGACTTGATTTACTTTGGGAGGAAATGGACATATTGATAGACTCCTCCGATTTGAACTGCCTGCAGAACTTGCCTGGACTATATATCAGTTGCATGCATTGTGAACTATCGTCTGGTGCAGCGAATTGTGGTACTGCTGGCATATTTTTGCTGATGGTGTCACCAGTGATGCAATTTCCTTGCCAGCGCACCCCATGTTAATTGTGGTAATGCTGGCATCTTTGCTGATGGTGTCACCAGTGATGCAATTTTTCCAAAGGAGCCGTCAATTGGCTTGGTGTTGTGGCATTTCTGTATCTTCCTCCCTTCTACTAGTGATAGTCTAAAATTTGGGGGCCAACAGAGGTGAGGCAAGAACCTCACCCCCCCACTGGCACCAAGGTTAAATTTGGGGGCCAACAGAGGTGAGGCAAGAACCTCACCCCCCCACTGGTGCTTAGGCCTATCCACAAGCATGGCTGAATGCTGGACCGGTAGTCAGCGACGGGTTGATCTGATTGCAGTGGATTCAACCTAAGACAGGGGACTGACGCCTAGAGGTCAGTTCATCCGATGACGGGTAAGAACCATATGTTGAATTGGACAACCTACCAGGCACGGTCCTAAGCCACATTGCTTGTTGTTTAATTAATCAGAAGGGGGGAGATGCTGAGGGCCATTACCAAGTAGGTATGACGCATCGAAATTTCCTTGCCAAGCGTACCCCATGCTGCTTAGAGGACATTTGATGGGACATTGCATGCATGCTTTAATGAGGTGACCTTGCTCAAGGACCTAGGCAGATCCGGGTTTAGAGCTGATCAGGTTTGAGGAAGTAACTGGCTCCTTGAGTTTAAGGCGTTGCCAGTTTAAGATAATGGGTTTTAGGGAAGTTGGAAGTTGAAGATTATTGCTGGGATTAGGGTGTTCCTGCTGCTTGTTCCCGTTGAGTTCTCGTGAGATTAGAATGGGATTTGGAGATAGCCTCGTGGAGTAGGTGGTTTGTGCGGGAGACGGCAGAACGCGATTGCCCCTGGACCTGTGTGGAGGCGGTGTGAGAGCGGGAATAAAGGATTGCTGTGTGAACCTACAAAGGTGTGTGGTGGCTCGTGATTCTGGTGCCAAGCCGAGACATTGGCCTTGGCAATTATGTTATAATATGTCAAGCATTCTTACTTAATTTCTTTAAAAATTTAAATTATGTAAATCCTTACTATATCTTTTTGAATTCATCATTTACGAATAAAATTTTCAGAAACTTGCTTAGTCACCATTTAATTAATTAATCCCTACTTTTATTTCATTGTTCATCAGCTCCAAGCATTTTCTAAACTTAAAACTGCAAA
Source organism: Ictidomys tridecemlineatus (assembly GCF_052094955.1). Classification (NCBI taxonomy): domain Eukaryota; kingdom Metazoa; phylum Chordata; class Mammalia; order Rodentia; family Sciuridae; genus Ictidomys; species Ictidomys tridecemlineatus. Next base: position 161,415,242 of record NC_135479.1, read on the forward strand.
GCAATTGTACTGGTACCTAAGTTAGCATTCTTATTTTATAGTTTAAGTTAAAGGATAATTTCTGTCTGATCCAAGGTCACAGATATTTAATGGGAGAGGCAAGAAAATAATTCAGGATTGCTGATCTTGATCTGGTGATTTTTCTCCTCTGTTACACTAGCTCCAAGGATGAATTAAAAGTAATGGCTAGAATTTCTTAATTAATTTTATTCCCAAGGCAGCATCTCTAATAATCTATTCAACAAAGATATACAGTGGTACTTATTTTGTTTCATATGTTCTACTTGGTATTTGAAGTCAAATACAACATATTTTGGACATCAAGGAATTCACAATAAACTAAAGGAGGTATATGTATGAAACTAAAAATAGCTGGGGAAAAGTAAATTATAGTGACATATATACCCAAGAAATCAAAAGCCCACTCTACTTAAGCAGCTTAAGGAGTGTTCTAAAAGATGGAGTCTCTTAAACTAAATCTTGAACCAAGAATTTGCCAAAAATTTGTGAAAGATGCAGGCTTTCTGTGAATTTAGGAACCAGGAACTACTTATCAGAGTTTAATATCCCTACACTAAGTATATGACTATAGATAAGATAGGTAAGGTCTATTGGCAAGACACAAATCCCAGAGATTTCATGCACATAAAGAAGTAGGAGGTTATCCTGTAGAGACTGAGGAACTACTTCCTCCATTAAGTCATTTTTCCCATAAAATTGTTTCTTCTCTATATATCTTTTGTTTCTCTTCCATCTCAACATTAGTTTCTTGAGGTAACCAATTACTTTCCCATCATTTAGCAAACATGAGGTCTAACAATTAATATAGGAATGCTTCTGTGTTTATTCATTAAACTAATACCAGAGATATGTATTTGCGGATCATACATCATATGAAAGAATTTGTGTATGTAGTATAATTTTCCAAGCCATGCTTTGTAAATTCAACACAGGCTAGTCATCAAATCTCCTCTATAAATTTCATCTCTAAGAAGATTGTAGTCTAAATAAAGTACAGGTACACACGTGGTTTTGTTTTTTATGTATTAGAAAAAGTTAATATATTGCTATAAATGGATTTGTTCCCAGGATTATGATGAAACCAATTCCTCAACACTTTGAATTAAATTAGTAATCATGAGCATTGGTTATTTTATTTTTTTTCCTTAAAGTCTACATTAGCTTTTTAAGTTAAGAATGTAGTATTGCTGGGCATGGTGTGCACACCTACAATCCCAGTGTCTCTGGAGGCTGAGGCAGGAGGATCTTGAGTTCAAAGCCAGCCTCATTAAAAAGTAAGATACTAAGCAATTCAAAGAAATCCTGTCTCTAAATAAAATACAAACAAGGGCTGGGGGTGTGGTTCATTGGTTGAGTGCTCCTGAGTTCAATCCCTGATACAAAAAAAAAAAAAAAAAATGTAGTGTTATTGCTGCCTGAATCTGGTATTGTTCAGTATATTTCTCCAAATTACATTTTTTTCAAAGTTATTTTTTAAGTGCTTCTGAAAATTGTGTTTTATTGATTGGTAAATACAAATGATGAAATCCCAGATTGCAAATACAATTACGTTAAGTGCATAGAAACACTAAATGTGATGTTTGTTAAATTTTTTAGTTGAAATATTCAAAATTTACTTTAGTCTTTGTTGAAGATTTAATTAAGGTTTTAATCTAGATTTTTAAATAACACATGAATTAAATATAGATAAAAAATCTAGATTTTTTTAGACATTAAGTGTCTTTAAGAGGTAATATAGAGTCAGTCAAGTTTTACTACACCACTTACTACTTATCTGACTTTTACTTAACATTGTCTTGGTTTCTTTTTCCATAAAATGGTGAGAAAAATATGGCCAACCCATCCAGGTTTTGTGAATCTCAAATTAACTCTCTATGTAAAATCTTAAAACATTGCCACAATATAAATATAAATAGCTATGATTATTAGTAGTCATCTAAAAATCAAATTATCATTCTAAAGTGTGCATTGTGCTTCAAACAAGTATAGAATATTCATCACATACATTTGCAATTATGTTCTTCATATTGTGCTAAAAAGTGATAAGCATTAATATCATTTAAATCTATAACTACTATATTTATAGTAGAAAGTATTTTCTTCACAGCTGGCACTTGTCTTAGCTTTTTCGCTGCTGCAACCAAAAGATCTAACAAGAACAATTTTAAGAAGGAAAAGTTTATTCTGGGGGCTCATGGCTTCACAGCCAACTCCATTCCTTGGGTCCTGATGCGAGGCAGAACAACATGGCAAAATCTTGTGGCAGAGGAAAGCAGCAGGGAACTCGGCACCAGGAAGCAGAGAAAGAGAGCTCTGCAAAGGCATGCCCCCAATGACCCACCTCCTCTAGCCACAAATATTTTTATAGTATCTGTTTCATTTTCTTGGTTGTAAAGACCACTTTAATTTCTAGGTTGTAAATAGAGTCTCCTAAATCAATTTTTGTTTTTCATATCTTAAGATTTTTTAAATTGGGCCTAAAATATATGGAATGTTCAAGCAGTTTTCATTGTTGTTTGTTTCTATAAACCGCAGCATGTTCTTAAGTAAGTTGCAGAGCACATTCATGATGAACTTTCCCCAAACCATTAAAACGGAAAATTTCTAAACTAAAAAAATCTTCAATCACACAAATTTCCCTAATTAACATATTTAAGCATATTTTTGAGAACCTTTCCTGATGAAGTTGAAGCTGGGTCATTATTATAGAAATAAAATAAGTTTTTGACAAAATAAAGGTTGTAAACCCATCTATCCACACATGTGTACATCAGTTACCACCCAGTTAAGACCCTCATAACCCAATCATTTCACTTCTAAACCTTCTTGTATTGTCTCAAACATGAGTTTTTTGGAGGACACCACATATCTTAAGTACATAACAGCACTGTATTGTAGTGGAACCCCCTCCTCCACAGAAAATCTTAACTAAGCTTCTCCAGAAATCGTCACCATAATTGATTTTAGGACTATAAGCAAAAGAGTCTCTACAAAAGAGTTCAATATAGGTAAACTTTCTATTTTCTGGTTGCTCTAATTTATTTGGCCCCTGGCCTGTCAGAAATCAGCACTCCAGGTGCTGGATGCCCCTTTACTAGTTTTTCACAAACATTTATCCAGTAGAGTAGTTTGTAGAAGTGTGTTTATAAATACAAAATGTGATTTTAAAAAAAGAAAGATTCTTTAACAAGGCCTCTGGCCTTGAGCAGGAGCTTCACAGAGATGTCTACATTTCTAAGATAAAAGAAGTTACCAATTGGGCTCCATGGTAACATCTGGCAGAGGGAGGAAAGGAAGGGTGTTGTCCTTCTTGGGTGTTGTCCTTGAAGGGTTAATTTGCCCAGAACAGTGAAAGAAAAAGCTGCTTTTATGTGAACTTCTGCAGACTGTGAACTTCTGAGCCCCTCCCCTTACATGCTAGGTATAAGGTTCTGAAACTACCTGAATTCGGGGTTCAAGTGATTAATTGATTACAGCAAAAGCTGCACCATCTGAACTTGGCTGCAGCCAAATAAAACTGTTTCCTGCTATCTTCAGTGCTTTGCCTCATCTGTCCCCTACAACAGTATCTGATACATTCTGAATTCTATAGTTTACTATATTATCAAATAAAAAGAAGCTCTCTCTTTGATGACCTCTGATTCCTTCCATAGAAATATACATATATGCTTCTAATGCTCAACAAGAAGAAAAAGAGAATATCAAGAAATAGTGCTTTCTATAATGTGCATTGTAGAAAATGTAATAATTAATATTTACCATGGCCCAGATTCAAGCCCCATGTCCATCATCATCACATCATCTTCTAAAGTATCATCTTCATCTTCTTCAACATCTTATTCATCATCTAATTCACTAGTTCTAATTCACTATGAAGTTTGAATTTTCTGATCCCCTAAAACCTCAGTTTTCAAATTTTTGTACTTAATTTGGTACAGTCTTGATTATTTTATTTTTATTTGGATGATAAATGATGACCCTAAATTGCTAATTTAGACAGAGACATACACAAGTGTGAAACAATGAGTTTTGTAACATTTGACATAAAAATTAACTGAATCCTTTATTTCTACAATAATGATCCAGCTTTAACTTCATCAGGATAGTCTCTCAAGAATGTTTAAAAACATTAGTTTGAGAAATTTGTGTGATCAAGGATTTTTTAGTTTAGAAACTAACCCTTTTAATGGTTTGGGGAAGGGTCATCTTGGATGTGCACTGCAATTTACTTAAGAATATGCCACTTTTTATAGGAAAAAGAAAAAGAAAACTGCATCCAACAAACTTTAGGCCCAATTTTTAAAATCTGTTTTTTTTAATATTTAATTTTTAGTTGTAGGTGGACACAAAATCTTTATTTCATTTTTTTAATGTAGTGCTGAGAATTGAAACCAGTGCCTCATGTGTGCTAGGCAAGCACTCTACCAGTGAGTCACAACCCCACCCTAAAATCTTAAAAAAAAAAATTAGGAGACTCTAATTACAACCTAGAAATTAAAAAGATCTTTACAACCAAGCAAAAGAAACAAATACTATAAAAATATTTTGGCATGCAAAAATATATTGATGTTGACTGGCAAACACCAGTTTAAAAACTAAAATGCAAAGGATAAAAGACAGATAAAGAGTATTAATGATGTATAAAGTTGAAGATGGTTACAAAAAGCTTAATAACTTGGAAGACACACACAAAAAACCCCCACAGGAATAGATAATTCAATAAAAAGTAAATCAAAGTGCTTGATATTTAAATGAAAATATGCTTAATCTTCAAAGAAGTCAGGAAAATAATAATTAAGCAATAACAATAATACTTAGTACTGCAGGGAATCAAAATGAAAGGAGTAATCTCATATATTTTTGCAGAAATTTTGGATAGGAATACTAGGACATCTGTTAACATTCACAATCTTCATGTCCTTTGTTCTGGCAATCTAATTCTGAAATTTGCCTAGTAAAAATAAAATGTTCAATAAGTTAGGTATATATATAAAGGGATTCATCAGAGTACAGATTTATAGTATATAAATTATACACACAAACACAGACAATGGAAGATGCATAGTTCATGGTAAACCGGTAAACTGATTCTGTGAAGAAAAAAAAAAAGACCCTGCTTTTTGAATCTGATGTTTTTCATCTTCCTTTCATGAATGACTTTAAGCTCCCAACATGACATCACTGAACAGAGTTAGAAAAAGATGCACAAAATTGGTTCTTGTGAGACAGCACAAATTGGCTCCCACACTCCTCTAGGTTTGCTGAGTAAACTTGATCCACTTGATGGAATTTTACACAGCTCTTCCAATGCTTTGAAGAGATTTTCTTGATATACCCATAAATGAGAGAAGGCAGAGGCAGAAAAGTGGGCGTAGAGTAGAAAAACCTTACTTTCATAAAACAAAGACGAAAGGCAAACACTATGTTTTTGTGTGCATTTGATTTATTGTTATATGAACACAAAGAAGTGTACGGAGAGATACACATCAGGCTAACAGTATGGGAACCAGGAGTGGAGAGGAAGGAAGGTGATATTGGTGTAGAGAAGGAGAAAATGGGTCAGAGGAAGAAAAAAGGATGCAAAATTTACTGCCAACTTTGACAAACATATTAGTGAAAAACAAGGAGCTCAGCAATAAAGTTTCTAAAGAAAGTATACGTTGTAATACAAACTGAGGCGAATAAACCAGAGGATAGCACAAAGCTGCATCAGCACCATCCTCCCAGCCTTAACTAGCAAAGATTGTACCAGTTCCTTTGGAAGTAGGGACCTGAAACTCATCTGAAAACCTGCTTTACATCTTTTGTATTTAAAGTTGAACTTTATGACATTTTCTTTTTGATTGTAGGTCCAAAATATTCAAATATTCAATTTCATAGGGTTTAATGTAATATTTAATAATATAAAAGTGTGCTTAGTAAATAATAATCTCAAATTTTTTTTCATTTAAACTATTCTGAATATTCTAAGAGCTAAAATACAAATGTGATCTGAGTTCAAAAACATCAACAAGCAGAGCTGGGCATGAAGGCACATACCTGTAATCCCAGCCACTCAGAGGCTGAGGGCAATCACAAGTTTGAGGCCAGCCTCAGGCATTTAGTCTGTCTCCAAATAAAAAATAAAAAACACACAGTATGTAGCTCAGTGGTTGCCAAGGTCAATGCTTGGCACCAGAATCACGAGCCACCACACAGCTTTGTAGATTCAACCAGCAATTCTTTATTCCAGCTCTCACACCGCCTCCACACAGGTCCAAGGGCAATCGCGTTCTGCCGTCTCCTGCACAAACCACCTACTCCACGAGGCTCTCTCCAAATCCCATTTTAATCTCACGAGAACTCAACGGGAACAAGCAACAGGAACACCCTAATCCCAGCAATAATCTTCAATCTCCAACTTCCCTAAAACCCATTATCTTAAACTGGCAACGCCTTAAACTCAAGGAGCCGGTTACTTCCTCAAACCTGATCAGCTCTAAACCCGGATCCGCCTTGGTCCTTGAGCAAGGTCACCTTATTAAAGCATGCATGCAATGTCCCATCGAATGTCCTCTAAGCAGCATGGGGTACGCTTGGCAAGGAAATTTTGATGCGTCATACCTACTTGGTAATGGCCCTCAGCAAGTGGTAGAGAACACTTGGTTTCAGTCCCTAGTGCTTCAAAAAAACCTTTTTTTTTTTTTTTTTTAATCAATAAGCAGGGTAGATAGATAGGTGGATAGACAGACAGAAAATCTCAGGGCATTTTTGTTAATTTGTGTTAAGCATTGCGTAATCTCTTCCAAATGTTCTTACCATAAACAAACAAACAACAACAACAAAAAAAAAACAGAATAGTTTTCATAGAATTTTTACCTGTTTGTGTGTGTGTGTGTGTGTGTGTGTGTGTGTGTATTTCAGTAAGTTTGCTTCAAGAACCCCAAGATTTCCAGGATACAGGTGGTATTGTTGCGAGTTTGCTTATAGGAAAGGTGGAAGGGGAGACTGGCTCTTTACATCCATGCTTTGATCAGTACACATAGGCACTTTGTTTACCTTGTGCCGTGGCAACACACTGAACAGAATTCCAAAGAAGCGGCCTGCGCATCTTGCTGTTGCAAGCCATAACATCTGTTTCATCCTAAGTGCTGATACTTTGACTTCATGGCTTGTCAGAACTCTCCTCTTCTTTGTTCAGGCCAGTGACTACTGGACCTCTGAGAAGAGTGTCTGTTGGACTTTCTTCATATGTGATGCTGGGCTTTATACACAGCCTCTTCCCTCCCTGCACCATCGAATTCCGTTCTTACTTTCTCCCCCCATAATAAATGCCCCACATTAGGTTTTCTACTGTATGCAGAGGTTTGTTGTCAAGAAGCTTTGCTCTTTCTTTTATATCTCCAAAGTCTTCCAATTTATCTTTAATGTTGTGTCTTCGTTAATGTTGTATCTTCCTGAATGTTCCAAATTTTTTCTTTGGCATGTTTCTTCCAAAGAACTGGAAGAGCCCCAGACGGCTCTGGATTATAATTCATTTTCTATGATGAGTGTCAACCGCCAAATGCAACCCTACATGTCTTCATGCAAGCACACTGTCCAGTACTCCAGGGTGATGACTTTGTAAAGGCATGACAACCTTTTTCACGTGTCTTTCTCCATTAGTCCTGATGGTTTCACACACTCTAGTGTGTTCCTGTGAAATCTTTCCATATGGTTAGCTTCACCTTGAGGCCATCTCCCAGCAAGATTGAGGCAATAAGAAGAACATATGAAGGGAGAACTTTTTACTCCAGAAAATGAGGTGATGACAGTGCTTCATAAACAAGGACTAGAGAAACTGGAAATTTCTTCCACATTGTTCCAGCCTAGGACAAAGGAGTTAAGAACTGTGCATTCCACTTACTCCTTAGCACCTGTTCCAAAGTAAATAGGAGACAGTTCTCTAGGTAGATTTTACAACTATCTCTGTGATTGTGACATTAATTCCATTACAAAGTGTCCAGGTGTGTATTTTATATGTCCAGGTGTGTATTTTATACTCAATATTGCTTCTCCTTGATTCTCTATTTTTTTAAAGAGGGAGAGAGAGAGAGAGAGAGAGAGAGAGAGAGAATTTTTTAGTATTTATTTTTTAAAGACCTTAAAAGAGCGTGTTATAGGGACACAGCTACAACAATGTCCATAGCAGCACAATTCACAATAGCTAGACTGTGGAACAAACCTAGATGCCCTCCAATAGATGAATGGATAAAAAAAAAATGTGGCATTTATACACAATGGAGTATTACTCTCCACTAAAAAATGACAAAATCATGGAATTTGCAGGGAAATGGATGGCACTAGAGCAGAATATGCTAAGTGAAGCTAGCCAATCCCTAAAAAATAAATGCCAAATGTCTTCTTTGATATAAAGAGAGCAACTAAGAACAGAATAGAGAGGAAGAGCATGAGAAGATCACTACTAAACACGGATGAGAGGGGGGAGGGAAAGAGAGAGAGAAGGGAAATTGCATGGAAATGGAAGGAGACCCTTATTGTTACACAAAATTACATTTAAGAGGAAGTGAGGGAAAAGGGGGAAAAAAACAAGAGAGAGAAATTAATTACAGTAGATGGGGTAGGGAGAGAAGACAGGAAAGGAGGGGATGGGAGGGGAGGGAAGGGGGGGGATAGTGGAGGTTAGGAAAGGCAGCAGAATACAACATACACTAGTATGGCAGTAGGTAAAAAAGTGGATGTGTAACCGATGTGAATCTGCATTATGTATATAGGGTAAAAATGGGAGTTCATAATCCGCTTGAATCAAATGTATGAAATCTGATATGTCAAGAACTTTGTAATGTTTTGAACAACTAATAAAAAAAAAAAAGTTTTCGGTAGTCACAACATCTTTGTTTGTATGTGGTGTTGAGGATCGAACCCGGGCCGCACGCATGCCAGGCGAGCACGCTACCACTTGAGCCACATCCCCAGCCCCCTCCCTGATTCTCTTTTTCTAAAACTCATTTTGGATACATCCTGGAGTTTCTCATTCTATCTTTTTCATTTTCATTTTTCCCATTTTCTTGCATCTTTGCAGTTTGGTCTGAATCAGTCTCAACTTTATATTCCAGCTCAGTAATTCTCTCTTAAGATGTGCTAATCCATACTTAACCAGTTATATAATAATAGTACCAGTTTTGAGTATTCCTTATCTAAATTTTTGGGACCAGAAGTGTTTCGCATGTTGGAATTTGTTTCATTTTTGGAATATTTGCAAATACATGATGCAATATCTTGGAGATGAAACAAGTCTAAATGAAAAGTTAATTTATATTTTATATACACCTTACACATATAGCCTCAAGGTAATTTTATACAGTATTATTTTAGTGTGCCTGGGTTATGACTGCAACCCATCCCAAGAGGCCAAGTGTGAAATTTTCCATTTGCTGATGCTCAAAAGTGTCACATTTTGGAACATTTTTGAATTTGGATTTGGGGATTAGAGATGTTCAAACTGTACAACTACTAAAACCAGTTTCTATCATTTTCTATTTTTTTTAAATTCTCTAGATAACATGTTTTCAAACATTCTCATTTTAATCTTCTGGGTTCTAGTGTTTCTCTGCCTCTTTAAAGAATTTAAACATACTTATTTTAAAGTTCTTTCCATATTGCTCTTTGATATTTCTGTGGACTTGGAGGATTATACTTTTTTATATGTTTTCTTTCTTTTTTTTTTTTTTTGGTTTTTGCACTGGAGATTGACTAGTGAGGGAACTGTACCACTGAACAATATACATTCCAGCCCTTTTTATTGTTTGTTTTCAGACAGTATTTCACTAAATTGCTGAGGCTGTCCTTGAACTTGGGATCCTCTTTCCTCATTCTCCCAAATCACTAGGATTACAGGCATGCCCAATCATGCCCAAATTTTCATGTTTTCTACCTATCATTTATGTCTTTAACTTCAGAGGTAGTTATGTTCTACCAGATACTTATGCATGGGTCTTGAAGACCTCTTCCCCCAACCATAAATTATTTCAAAGATCTGCTAGAAATTTACAGAAGTCACCAGAACCAAAGTTTTAAATTAGATTCGATCTTCCACTAGTATGCAGCATAGATTTTTAAGTCATGATTTTTATTGAATAATTCATTCCATACTTTGGGGAAGACAGTTTTGTCCAAGGGACAATCCCCCTGTGCTCACTCATAAGTGAAGTAGAGCATTCCTAATTCTTCTCTTTTTCTATGTAGAGTGTATGGGTCAGCTTTTCATCACTGTGACAAAGAAAACAACAAGAACAACTTAGAGGAGAAAAAATTCATTTTGGCTCATGGTTTCAGAAGTTCAGTTCATGGTCAGCACATGCCATAGCTCTGGGCCCAAGGAGGTAGAGCATTGATGTCTGAAGGGTGTGGCAGAGGCAAGCTGCTTAGCTCATCACAGCCAGGAAGCAGATAAGATGAGCTTGAGTACCAGGAGCCATTGATAATATAATCCCTAAAGGCAAAGTTCCAGTGACCTACTTCCTCCAGCCATAGGCTACCTGCCTTTGGTTACCACTGATTAATCCATTCAAATTATTAATCCACTAAGTCAATTAATCTACTTATTAGGATATAGATCTCATAATCTAATAATTTCACCTCTGAACATTTCTGTATTGTCTCACACATGAGCTTTAGGGGAATATCTTATATCCAAACCATAACACAGAAAGTACCATTCCCATGTCCAGCATACCCAAATCCACGGACTGAAATTTAAGTCTCCAAACTGCTAGAGGAGCCATTGTCAATGTGATTTGTGAGAAGAGGGAACTGAAACCTACCTTTCTATCTGTGCCCCTCCCCAAATTCCCCAAAGATTTCAAGATCTAGCAGGAAGTAAGCTGGACAAGCAAGAACAAGTCAAGATCCCTATTTTAGAGAAACTGGAGCAGGTTATCAAAGCAGGAACTCAGACTCAGAGAATGACAAAGCAGGGCCTCTGGGCCTCTGTATTTGGAATTGGAGCTCACTCTGGCAGTTTGTTGCAATTCTGAACTTCAATTGCTCTCTAAACAAGTACCAGAGCCTGGGGCAAGCTTACTAAGTGCAAGCTAAATGCCTGTGATTTTGAGGAAAGACTGGACAAAGAGGTAGGGGCCAAGCAGGTCACTTGTTACAGTGCTGTCCTTGGATTAGTACTATTTTCTTGCACTTATGAAATGTTGAGAAGTAGTGGGGGGGTCTTCATGTATATTATTTCATATATTTCTGCTATCATATTTTATGAAATACATCTTTAAATGATACTAGGATCAACAAGAAAAAGATCTCAGTGAAATATTTTTTGCTCCATGCCTTACTTTTATGAATGATTTGAAAATAAAGCCAAATTATTGAAATATCTTGGAGAAAGATGTCTCAATTCATAAAGACTATGCTAATATATATATAGGCACGAGTTTTTTTTTTTGTGAGTGAAGCTGAGGCAAGTTCAAGGCCAGCCTCAGCAACTTAGTAAGGCCCTAAAAGAAGAAACCTGTCTCAAAATAAAAATAAAAATGGCTGGGGTTGTAGCTCACTGGTAAAGCAACCTGGGTCCAATTCCCAATACAGAAAAAAAGAGGATATAAAGAATAACTAAACAAATATGTTTTCTTCTGGAATAATGAAAATGTTTTGGAGCTAGAGAGAGATGATGATTGCACAACATTGTGGATGTACTAAGTGCCAAGGAATTGCTCACTTCAAAAGGGTTAGTGTTGATGTTGTATGGATTTTACTTCAATAAAAACATACCAGAAAATATTTTTCATGTTTATAATTCATTCAGTGTGATGATTATTTATTTTCTATAGTTTTAACTATATTCAAAATGTGTGGTTATATGCTCAACAAGAAATATGAAAATAGTAAGTATTGCCCAATAAGAACCCCAGTATTGAACTTAATATCTGTAAAGTTGCTTTTCCCAAAATATTTTCATTAGTATTTTTGTAAGTATTAATAGGTGCATTTAATCATCTTTAATCTTGGTTTTCATATTGATTTAGCATGTCACTGTCCTTTCCATAATCATTTGTAGAATCACAAAATTTAAACACTTGGTTTCCTAATATGTAGGATTGTGGGACACATAGGTAAAGAGGAAAGATACAGATAATAATACATTTCAAATTAAGGAAAAGAGGCTGAGAGGCTTCATATAGGCATTCTTGATTCAAAATACAGAGACCCTTACCCAAATACACAGTGACTTCAGATTATGCTGAAAATGAGAGGAAGTTGTATGAGTCAGGACACTTGGAATGTGAAAGCCAGGGACCCAACTACAGGATCCATGAATGAAGTCATAGGGGAAGCTTCCCTGGGGTAAGATTCAAAACAATTTTGACCAGAAGAGAAAATGATTCCCTACAAGTTCTAGCTAGTAAAATCCTGGGAAAGAACTCCAATTGGACTTTCCAAATCAATCACTAAGGTAGGTAAATAGGATAGTATGACTGGCCTACCCAGGATCATGTGTCCATCTTCAGCCTAAAGTTCAGAATGTGTGACTGGCAGCTATCCACATGTTGGGATGAAGGAGAAGCGATTCCCAAAAGAAGATGGTACTACTTCAGACATAGGTACATCTGATTTCATTTAGTTCTTTTAATACCCCATGACATAAGTGTTATTATCACTGGATTATATTCATTGAAACTCATGTTCAGAGAGGTTGGGACTTGTCCAAGTTGAGCACATGTAAGGTAAGAATTAAAGCCAGAGTAGAGTCCACAGATTAATCCAAAATCCATGCTCCTTTAGCTGCACTGCTAGGGATCAGAGAAGTCTAGGAGAATGACAGCTTCTTTGCTAGCTACCACTAAAAACTAACTAGTGCCAGAGCCACAGTTTCTCATTTTCATGCTTTCAAATGTTTATGGCTTTCCAAATGGACCAGGTAAAAACTAGTAGAACATTGAGGAAAAACTTATGATCTTAGAAAGGTTGTACTTTGAACAGAATAGCCTTGAGAAACATCATGATGTCAAGAAAGCTGGGGTATGATGTTTTTAGCCTTCACATCTCATATTCTCTGAGAGACATCTATCTCCCTACTCTTCCAAAAGTAAATAGGGTGGCATGGGCACTGAGAAAGTGGCCCAAGTGTCCAGTCCATGTTCTTAATCACCAGATTATTGTACACAAGAAAACAAGAGTATAAAACTTACTAGCTGGACCTGGAGGGACCTGGTAAGCTGTAACATTCTGCTTGTTTCATAAACCAAAATCATCTTTCCAGATTCTCTGAGAATCAAAATTCAGAGCAACCTCCACTCAAAGAATCAGATGTACAGAGAGGAGAATCATAAGTTTTATCTTGCACAAGTCCCTGTGCACATGCTTGGCTCAATGGAGAAGGGGTTAGGGTCAGGGCAGCCATTGAACTTGCTAGGGGCACATAACTCACAAGTGCAAGATGTGAGATTTAAATCCAATCATCCTTACTCTAGCCCCAGCTCTTGACATTATATGATATTGTACATGAGAGTATCCTGTATAAAAGACAGGATTGGGAATATAAACTGAGGTTGTATGGTATTCTCCAAAAATCAAGGTGCTTATTTTACTTATGTTTAAAAAAAAAAAAACAGCCAACGGCAACACTTCCCTGCTACTTTATTCCTTAGCTTAATCAGCAAACACAGAAAGATAATATGTGGTTATCATATCTTAGCATCCTTTTAGCCAATAAGAAAAAGTGCATTTTACTGCAATATACTTTTAGCCTTATTTTCCCTGTGGTCTTCTCTGTAACCCAGTAACATAAATGTTGATGAGGTCACAGACAAGAAGATGAGTGGGGAAGGGAGAGAAAGGTGGTAACCATAGTAGTCTAGATTTGGAGAGTTTATCTATATGCTTGTTTTTAAATTTGTAGAGAGGAAGAGAAATTTTGGTGGATGTGCACAATGTTGAGAAAGATAGAAGAGAGGTAGAGAATTCTAGGATATTTTAGTCTGTGATATAAAAAGGAATCAGGAGCTCGCCTCCACTCTCTTGTTATGCTTTGACAGACTTTTTAGGGCTCTAACTTGCTTTTCTTCTCTCTGTCTTTCTCTCTTCTCTCCCTGTTATTGGGATAGCACTGGTCTTTCTTCTGAAGGTTGCACTATGCAGAACCAGGATGTCCTGATCCATGCTGCTCTTTCAGACCTCCTTAGTTTGATTAGAGAGTTGGTCCTACGGTATGCTTTGTGAAGCAACCTACGTCTTTTAGACAAAGGAAAACTATAGAGATATTCAAGTTTTTGAGTGGCCCATTTAGTTTATCAAAAAAACACCAAAACACATGCTGCCTCAGTTTCCCTATTTATCAAGTAATAAGTATTCCTTTTTTTATAATTTTAAACTAGAGCAAAAACTAAGAAATAACTAATGAGATAAAAACACCCTAGAGGCACAGTGAATACCATAAACACGACATAGCATTATGGTCTTGGTTAAATTACAACTTAGGTGGTTATTTATTTTCCTTCTGTTCTAATTCCTGACTAAAACCTATCATTTTATGCCTCTGATTATTTGTTTCCATTCATTTCTTTCTTATTCATTTTGATTTTTCTAGTCCTGCCACTCATTTTCTCTCAGACTATCGGAGATCTCCTACAATCAACCCTTCTCTCCCTCTCTGCAATCCTATATGTGATTATATACATGCCTTGCATTCTTCTTCCCGTTATTATCATTCACAAAAACCCAAACCCACATTGATGCTAGTACATGTCTTCTGTGCTCCAACACGCAGCGCTGAGCACCTGGGCAGAAAACCACCAATCTAAACAAACAGTGACTGTCTTCAAGACAGTTTCATATCTCAACTAATTCCTCTGTTCCCATAGTCAATGTTTGTGTTTGTCCTTAGTCATCTTCCTCTTCCATTCCTATCAATGATTATTCTAGGTCTCCATTTCTCTTCTTAAGTTCTCTAATCAGTTCCTACAACTTTCATTCTCGACAGATCGTATTTTCTACTATTGAGACCTTTCAGGAATGATCCATCTCAAATGCCAAACTCCAAATATAAAAACCAAAACTCTTTTCCCTTATTACTAAGAACTCAATAGTTTTGAACAAATTACTAAACCTTCTGATTCTTCTGGGACACTGCTCTGTTCATCATATAACATTATATTACCTTTTACCTCTGTATTTTCAACCTCTCCTTCCCAAATTTCCCCTACCTCTGAGTCCATAAATACGTTTGTCTTTGCCAATTTAAGCAAACACATTATCTTACATTTAATGAAACATCTCCTTCAAAGATCTACCTTTCTCATTTCTCTTCCAAACTTCTCAAAAGTTTGGTTCATATTTCTACCTCAAACTTATTATTCTTGTAGTCATTCTGCCCACAAAGTAATAGGGATTCTACCCTCACAACTCTGGAGGAAATACTGACTGTTGAAATACCAGTGGCTCCCTCATACCATACCTATAGGCAAACACTATTTTTTACTATAATGGACTTCTATCTTGTAATCAGAATTGGTAGTTGTTCTGTCCAGCTTTCTAAGATCAAATAGAATCATTTAAAAGTTTGTAGTTAGTAGCCTTCACCGAAACTCTATCTTCAGCTTAAGTTTCCATGTTCCTTCTGGGTAGTCTCAGTCTCTTTTTATTTGGGCTTTCCTCCTATGATCTCTCAATACTGTTTACCAAGGCTGTGTTGTTGGGCCATTGGTCTCACATATTTTCACTGGAGACCTCAGCCCACCATTTGTTTAATTGCCAAATATCTAAAAACTATTCATGAACTGGTATCTCTGGTTTAAAAATCTCCTTTGGGTTTATTTCATGTATACTAGCGTCTGTCAGATAGTTCCATTTGGAGGGGTTAATACCCTCTCTAAAATTTAAATGTTTTCAATTTCAGCCAGCCTTTTCCTTACAAATCTGCTTTTCTGGAGTCCTTTAGACACATTAAGGGTTACATGTATACTTTTTCACCCACACAATATATATTTATTATTAATTACTCCTTCACCCTTATCTTTTCTAATCCAATAAATATCCTTTGACTTAGCCACCAAAATATTTCTTAGATATATTTAGCCCTCTTCTTTCTTTCTATAACAGTATAAATTCTGGACATGTAGCATCTTTAAAATGGATCATTAGAATAACATCCTGACTCCCCTCCAATTCACTCTCCGTATAGTCATGCACATGGTTCAAATTCATCTATATCTAATCCTTGCTTATAAGAAAAAGACCAAGATCCTAACCATGACATACCAATACTCCACATTCTAGATTCTACCCATTCCTCTAGTTATCCTTTACCACTTTAGATCTACTTTATGCTTCACCAAATTAGTGGAGTGTCCCAGATACCATCTAGTTTGTGACCATCTGTCTTTAAGACTTTCAGACTCTATTCCTGATCTCAAATGCCTCCAACTTTGTTTGGCCAATTCCTGCTCATCAGTTGAGAAATCTCCTCTAGGAAGACCCCTCCTCCATTTCCACCTTCTTGAATCCAGGGACTCATAGTAATTAACTTTACTGTGCTCTTTCATTGGACCATACCCCTTTGAGAGCAGAGATCATAGCTTTCCATCAACCTAGCATGATGCACAAAAAACCCTCAATAATATTTGGGAAAAAAGAGAATTAACTAGTAAATGTTTTTCTATCAAGAACACTTTCAACCCAAATTTCATCTAGAAACTCCCCTATGGATATCTTTCGCTAACCCCAGGTACCACTGTGGATTTTTCAGGAAGTTATCATTATTTTAATTTCTCCTACTAATGACCACCAAGATTAATTTTAATAAGCTAATGTTGAACTTTTATGCTTATCTTCCAGGAAAGCTCCTTGTTGTAGTCAATAAAAGAACAAGTTATGTTTTAAGTTTAATATCGCTTGATAAAAACACCTATGTCATCCAAGTGCATATTATTAGCCCACTGTATTCTGCTTTCTGCACCCTGATTTTTACCTACAATAAAATGTCCCTATTTTGTTTCTTAGTCCTTTAATTCTCCCTGCCTAGTGGCTTGATGGCATGTGGACTATTTTAGAGAGAACAAGGGAAAGCAAAGAACTAGAAACATTAAAATAATTCTTGAATATTCTCTCCAAGGAGTTTACATATTACAAGTGCAGAAGAATATCTTGCTATAGAACATGGGAAGAAATTGAACAGTTCTTTTCAATCTTCTCATCCTGTAAATAAAGCCACATTTGCTGAGAAAAGCCCTCTATGAAACAAATAGTGATTGAGAGGAGCAGGATTTGAATTTAATGTTTATCACGCACTTTACTGGAGGGATGTCAATTTGAGAGATACAAAAGCCTGTTACTTAAGTTTGGTAAGTGAAATTATGCCATTTAAGGTTTCAGTTCCAATTTCACACATTGTGAGACCATCTCCAACAGCAACAGCATCAGTACTGTCACTGCCAATGGACTTATAGTGTTCTAGGGAATTGAACCCAGGTATGCTTTACCACTGAACAACATCCCCAGTTCTTTATTATTATTATTATTATTATTTTAATTTGAGGATAGGCTTTCTGTAAATTGCTGAGAGTCTCACTGAGTTGCTACAGCTGGCCTCCAATTTGCCATCGTCTTGCCTCAGCATCCCGAGGTACTGAGTTTACAGGCTGGTACCACCCCACCCAGAAATATTTTTAAACATTTTTTATTAACATTTTATTGTTATAGATAATAATAGGATTTTCTTATGGTTTAGATATGAGGTATCCCCCAAAAGCTCATATGTGAGACAATGCAAGAAAGTTTAGAGGTGAAATGAATGATTTATGAGAGCCTGAATCTAATCAGTGCATTATTCCATTGATATGGATTCACTGAGCAATAACTTGGCAGGTGGGGTGTGGCTGGAAGAAGTAGATCACAGGGAGTGTGCCTTTGTGTTTGTGTTTTGTACCTGATGAGCAGTACTTTCTCTATCTGCTTCCTTGTTGGCTTGGACTGAGCTGTTTTCCTTTGCCACAGCCTTCTGCCATGATGTTCTGCCTTACCTCAGGCCACAGCTAGGAAGTCCTCCACCTGTAGACTGAGACTTCCGAAACTGAGCATCAAGCAAACTTTTCCTCCTCTATTTCATTCTTGTCAGGTCTTTGGGTCACAGTGACTGAAAAGCTGACTAAACCAAGTTCTTTTTGACATATTCATAAATGCATACATTGTAGTTTACTCCATTTCGATCCCCAGTCTTCCTCTACACCACCCTTCCTCCTTCACCTCCTCTCTCCCTCTCTGCTCTCTCCTATGCTCCATTGGTCTTCTTTCCATTTTTTAAATTGGTGCATTTGGACTCATAATATTTACTTTATTGCAGTGCTGGGACTTAGAGCCAGGGCCTCATGAGTGCAAAGCAAGCACTCTACCACTGACTTACATTCTCATCCTGGGACTCATAATATTTTATACAAGCAAAATGATGTATTGTATTAAAAAATAGAAATTACACTTTGTATTAACACATATATCCAAAGTTGAGCTTAGATTCCATTTTACTTATTGCTTTAAGATGGAAAATAATCTGTAAATTCATTAACATATGCCAAATATAATAGCATAACAAAAAAGTAATGAAGGTAAATTAAATGTCATCAAAGCTTTAGTCATAAAACCCAACTATAATTATTTGTCACGATGCAATCAGTTTCTATGCACTTTATAATAACACTTTTTGTAACTTGGAAAAGTTACAATTAAGAATATAATGTACACTTTATAACTAAGGATTTATTTTTGTAACTAGATAACATTTAAAACATCCTGGATCCTTATTTTAGGAGGAGAGATCTTTTGGGAATTAGGAGATTTGGCACTTGGACTTTGAGTGGCATTAAGACCCTAAGAACCTTTCCTAAGGAATTGTGGTGGGGCTGTTATGGATTAATGTTCCTAAAGGCTTTCATGTTATTCCACAAGAGTTTGACAAGTCCTTGAGCTTCCAACAGCTCACCTCTGCTTCAGAATGTTTAAGTACATAATACTTTAATCATTAAAAACTTCTCAATATTTATCAACCAACAATTTTCCTTCCAAATAAATTTTAATATCTTCAGGATGCCTATTTTCCTTTTCTACCCTGCAGTGACTTTTTTCTTTCTGCTAGCAAGAGTTCTTAGTGAGAATTTGGCTTTCATTATGAAAGAGTTAATCAGGCAGTGTTTCTAAAGGGGTCCTAAAGGTACAAACAAATTAGATTAATGGACAGGTTTCTTTGGTGGATTTCCAAAAGAATGTAAGCAAATAATAGTTTACTTGACAGATGAATTTAGTATTTCACTTCAAAAGTCTACTCTGAATGTTAGTTATGCTTTAAAATTGGTACTTTTCACCTGAATTTTTACCAGTTAAGTTTTAATTTAAAAAAAAATCTCATGTCTTTGATTAATTCTAACATACCTACAATGAAACAATACTTAAATGACTTTAAAAAATTGTGGTTTTAAGAATCACATATATAGGAGCCAAGCTCTCATGATAATTATTTAAGTTGGAACAAATGTCAATGTACTTATTTTAGTAGTTTCTAAATGGACAGATCTCTTTACTGAATGATTGAATTGAAATGTGTTTTAAAAAGCAGAAATGAAATAGCTTTGGAAAAGAGGGTAATGCCTTTAAGTTGGACCAAAAATAAATAAATAAATAAATAAATAAAATGCTTTTCCAAGTGTCTCCTGACCTTATAAGGCTGCAGGAAGTATGGAGGTAAGCTCTTTCCTGAAGTGTCACAATCTCTGAGAATTGAAAGAAATTCAATTGCCAAGTGACGCTCTAATTCTCATGGCTGGGCCTGCTGTCTGGAAAAAGAGTCATGCTCCATTTAGTAATTCCAGTGTTTCTTCCTCTTCCTGTAAATGAAGGGTACCAGAGAAGGGAACATTCATTCACACAAAAAAAAACAGAATAGAAATATGTATCCCGTGGGAAGAAGCCATTTATAGAACCAACTAAAAATATGTATTTGGGCAGGTCAGACAAGATTTCACAACACTGCCCCAGTGGCCATTATGTTTATACAGTGACTTTGAACCTATATTCACTTCTGAAGCAGGAGTCATTTGAAGCACTCAGAGAATGGAGTTGCCAAAGAGATGAATTGCTCTATGGTTAATTTCTTTGTATCAAGTTCAAACTGGCTCCCCCAAGCAGAACTTATGGATATCTGTGAAATTTAAAAAGTAATAGTCTCCTTAGGATACTTTGCTGATGACATTACCCTCATCATACAGTATTTCAAGTTATAGTATTTTTAATTTAGTATATAATTTTATGACTTATTAAAGAAGTCATAAAAGTAACTGGGCAAGGGAAAACTGAGACATGACAGGAGAAATCCAGGTCATGAAGCTCATCAGGCACACTTGACTAGGAAACTCATCACTCTTGGATTCTAATTGATGATTTGGGGCATGCCGGGTTTTCATTACAGTTAACAGGGGTTGTTCCATAATCAGCATACGATGGAGTATAAGAAACACAGATCACACACACAGGAGCCATGGGTTCTATAGCCATACTCACTGTCACACACTAATGACACCAAGTCAGGATTTTAACCACTTTAAACCTCAGGTTCAAAACCAGGAGGGGCGACCAAATAATTTCTTAGGCTTTCTCTGTCTCATGCCTCTGATTCCATGTTACAGTATCTTTGGTTCTCTCTTAGTTGTGAAGGAAGATTGTGTTGCAGTTATGTTTTAGACAGAGGAAGATTTTTGTGTTCATTCAAGTCAATATTCAAGTCCAACATTCCAATAAAAAATTCATTGTTAGCTTCAACAAAAATCATTAGGCTTTCTGGTTTGTGTATATTTTTATTCATGTGACATACAGAATGCATTCATTCCCCATCCTTCAGAAAGAAGCTGCATCTAATTTTGGGGATCAAAATGGAAAGGGCTGAGGCCACAGTCTTCCTGAGATGATGGTCCCAGTCTGCATCTAAGGCTGCTTTTTCTCTGGAAGTTTCTGAGGTGGATGGTCACCTGGTCTGTTTTTCTTCTCCCATCCCTTTATCCTCCCCAACTATACATTCTGGTATGTGTTTTTCCTTATGCAAATATTGATACAATTTACAATGATAAAAAATAGTAAACAAACAAACAAACAAAAAACTAAAGCTGAATGGTAAATGGTAGATTTTCAGTTTCCAAAGGGAAAGTACAACAAGAACAGAGTTCTTTACCATAGAGTTCACTCAGGGGTACTCTCTGGACACTTCCTGAACTTTCCTTCACCCCCACCCCATAATGAAATTAGTGGCTTTCTTTTCCAAAACCTGTCTTGGCCAGTCTTCACTCGGGATTTTGTTGTTGTTTTCTTTTTCTTTTTCTTTTCTTCTTCTTCTTTTTTATTTTTAATTTTAGCCCTTCCTATTCCCTGGATATATTCTTCATCAGCACATTTTCTCAAACATGAGTCATACATTTTGGATTTTAACTACATAATAAAGAAATATTAAACTAACTAACTTTTGGAATGATCCTTCCTTAGGATGGGGGTGGGGGATAAATAGCCCATCTCTAATTTAAAGCCTTTATCTTTGCCCTAAATCAGAAAAATGAAGTGAAGAACATGTCTAGAAGGAGAAATATGATCCTGTCTTTTTTCACCCCCTTGGAAGTGTCTGGCCCATGTGGAGGAAGGAGGAGATGGCTCACAAAAGTAGGTCAAGGAAAGAAGAGCTTAGGAAAATCCAGTGTTAGCAACTAAACCATTGCATTAGCAGGGCCAAGTCTTGATTGCAATGTCAATCACGGAAAATGACTTTGCTGGAATGTCTACAGGTTTACAGTGGCCTGGTGGTGAGGGAGAAGAGCTGTGCCTAAATTTTGGTAGCTCTGATCTCTGTTCTTTTGATAGATTTCTTAGAGTTAGAATATAATGACCCTACTTTCATGGACTATTGCCTGGATACTCTCCAGTTCCAACATTTAGTATCTTTGGCATCTGGGTAGCCTCAAGATTGCTTTACCAATATAAATACATTCATTTATAGGGCATATTAAGTGTGGTTTGGAATCAAACATGCTATTCTTACTCAACATGAAAAATTCTGTACCAATGGACAGATAAACATAAAGGCCTTATCTTTGCCCTAAATCAGAAAAATGAAGTGAAGAGTATGTTTAGAAGGAGAAATATGATCCTGCCTTTTTCCGCTACTAGATATAAATAAAAGTCTACTAGTGATTTATATCTGATAAAGTGAGATTAGGAATTCTCTCTGGTTTCTGATGCCAAAATGAGTTTTCCTCACATGTCTGGGTACTGGGGCTGACATTTGGAAAGAGTTGGGTGTGCAAAACAGGCAACTGCTGCCTGCTGCCTCATATTCAACTGTACACAGCGGGCCTCAGAGGAGAGGCCACATCTGCTCAGCAGCCTTGAGCATATTAATGTTGGCCCTCAGGAAAAGAAAAACCCACATAGATCAACTTGAGTCAGACTCTACCATCACACCAATCATATAAATCATTCTTCCTTCCAAGGAAAGGAACAAGTGAGAGGTCAGAGAAAGGTAGATGGTCTCTGTACAATTTTCAGGAGAACTGACATTTCTGTTTTATGAGCAAAGTAGAACACGGAAAGAGGGAAGGGATGGTCTCCCTTACTGTGGTAATGAGCCTGGTCATTTCTGGGAGAATAAGCTAAATCTAAAACTGAATATCAACTTTTTAAAAATTAGTATTTCTAAAAATCTGAATTCTACCCAATAATTTTGATAGTGTTACTTTTTTTTTCTTCATATATTGTGATAGTCTCATTTTGCAATTTAGTCAATAAACCTCAAGTTCTTCTTTTGTGACAGATAATGGGGTTACAACTGTGCACTTCAAGAGAGCAAGACACTTGAGATAAGCAAGTGAGTAAGTAGCTTCAATCCTGTGGTGAAACCAGTTGCCGCAGAGAATGATGGAGAAGGTTTTCACAGAAGAGGTGATAACCTAAAAAATAAATAACTTGAAAGATGGATAGGGGTGATGCTGGCAGGCAAAGAGAGGGAAAGCATTCAGGCAGAAAAAGCAGCATGCCCAGTGTTATGAGAAAGCTCTTCTATTTCAGGGAGCCTCAGGGAATGGGTGTGGATGGCCCCGAATTTAAGGCACATGGAAAATGATGAGAGTTGCTTCATCTGCCTCAATTACCACTGCACTATTTCCTTCACAATGGAATGATAGCACTTCACACTTCAATACAATTACACATTGGACCATGTTTCTCCTTCAAGATCAAGATGTTAAAAAAAAAAAAGATGACACCGAAGTATTCTTGAATATATTTCCCTCACTTAGAATTTTTTTTGTTTAGAAATAAGTCTGTTTAGTTCATAAATACATTTTAAATTATTTTCTGTTGTACCCGTGCCTGGGGGATTTCACTTTTTAAGATCTTCCCTAGAACTCTTATTTGTGTAACTGCACTGTAAAGTCTATGAAATCTTAAGGAAATGCCTGAGAATTCATAATATATGTGGGAAAGAGGGAAAAAATCATCAAGGAAAGTTAGGTGTCAGTTCACTTAGAGCCTTGAACTCTTCATGAAGAAATTATTTGAAAGAAATGACATGATCATGTTTGTATCTCAAAAAATCTGGGAGGGATAGATCTTAAGGGGAATTACTTAAGGCATGGAGACTAATTATTAAAGCACTACAGTATTCATGGGAGTAAACAAATTATTAGATTTTAAGACAGAGTTAACAGAAGAATGGTGGGGACTTACGGGGTATGTGGAGGTCAGTTTGACAGGATGATGCTCAGGAAATGTAGTAATTGAAAGTAGAGAAGAGTAGAGTCTTTGCTCAGATTAGAAATACATCATAGGAAATGTAGTCAATGAAGCAATGAGTGGGAAACACTATGGTATTTAATTTTATATATATTTTAGTGAGGTCTTTATGGGATGGATTACTGTTGTTTTAGAATATTTTCAAAGTTAATTTAAAAGGTTCCTAGAAGTAAATCTGATTTCCCCAAATTGATATAAATTTACTTTAGTAGTGGAAGTGCTATGTAAAATACATTTGGGATACAAATGATCTTTTTTGGTTGTTTTATTCTCAAAGGAGTGTGGTTTTAAGTCAGTTATTTATGTGGTTTGATATTCTTCCTATTAATATATTACTTCTAACTTCCATTGGGGCACCTTGGTGTAGACAAAGGACAAAAAAAAAAAGATGGAAATGCTTAGGCAATCAAAAATAAGATTTAAAAAAACTGGAGAAAATAAAAGGGAAAAAAATGCTTAACGGAAAGATAGACTATTTCTGTCAAGTCTCCACTTCCTTCTCATTTGCTTACTCAGCGCCAGGACATATTTTTATTCCATCAAATCTCAGGTAATGTTTCCAGTGAAACATTGTTTCTTGGTGCTTCTCCATATATTCTACAATGAGATAAATTTTCCTTAGTTAAGATCCATCTCCTTTTTTATATATACTTTTTGCAGAATCTAAAGTATCAAACCTTTAAATAATAGGAAAGAGATACATCCTTAAATATATAAATCCAGGAAATGGCTAATCCCTTAAGATTTTATGAATAGTCTACTTTTACAAGCAATCATCAAGAATTATCTGAGTGTTACTCAGAATATTAAATTGCAATTATCTATGTGACTCTAAGATGAAGTCTTAAAATACCCAATTTTTGTTCAAGGAATTAAAAATAAGTAACTGAACATGCTCTATGTCTCTGGATTCATGTAGTCAAGGTGATTGATTGTTGGAGGTAAGCTATTCACATCCAGTAAATATTGCATTTCCCAAAATAAAGAAATAAAATTATATTTCACAGTTTCTTGTTGTTGTTGTTTTCTTGAACAATGGATTACATTCCCAGAAGACCTCAGTTTGGCAGAATAGGAGAGGGATGAACTGAAGTTTATCTAAATGCCTAATAATTTAAAACATAGAAATTAAATAGAGGATGACTAAATAGTGTGGGATTCTAGCAAAATTTTAAATTATAAATTTTAAGATAAGTCAATTACTCTGGAAGAATATACAGAATTTCCTATATTACTTCCTAAGACAGCATTACAATTTCTACAAATGTAATTTGTATTAGATATGGACTAATATTAAATTTTAATATACAGATTTTGTGTGAAATAATCATCTGAATGTCTCAATGATTATTTTCTAAAGCAGTAAATTTTAGATTAAAATATATATGATGTCACAAGACATTACAGTATGGTAAATTTATGGAACAATGATTTAATAGAGATAATCATACATAATAATGCATAGTAAAAATGTCAAGCTGAAGAAAAAGAACTGACTAAAAACTGTTTTTCCTCCTGAGAGGAACCAGGCAACTATAGCCACAACCCCTTCCAGTTCCAAATTTCTGCCCCCCAAACATGCCCATGTCCCAAGGAAGGATCGAAACCGATTGATCAGGAACTGCTATGAACAAAGATCCCTGTGACTCTGCAAAATCTTGCTGGGGACCCCAGGATACATTTTTCCCCTGACCTCTCCCACCAACTCTCTTCCTGGCTGCCTAGAAGCCTAGGCCTCAGTCTTGCCATCGTTAGTGTTAGAGTTTGGATATTTGATGTGTCTCCCAAAAGCTCCTGCTAATATAGGAATTGTCTAAGGTAAAATGATTAAATTATGTTATAACCTAATCAGTTCATCCTAGTTTGAATAGAGTGACTGAGGGGGGTTACTATAGGCAAGTAGGGCACAGCTAGAGGAGATGTGTCACTGGGGGAATACCCTGGAAGGGTGTGTCTTCCCTGCCCCCACTTCCCTCTCTTTGTATGCTTACTGACCCACTCTGAGCTAAGCAGATTTACTCTTCTGGGCCATTTCTGCATCTTGTGGTGCCTCACCTTGGACCCAGAACAAGGGAATCAGCCATCTATAGACTAAGACTCTGAAACCAGGAGCCCCAAATAAACTTTTCCACCTTTAAGTTGTTCCTGTTGGGTCACTGTGATACAAAGCTTACTAAAACATTTGGCAATGTAAGGTTAGTGATAGAATCACAGAAACCAGAATCACCATGGAGACAGTCATAGGAAACTAGGCTGTGACTCCCAACACCTGGCAGGTAATTCCCTGATGTCTTTTACCTCTCAGTAACCACTCCTCTCAGTGGTTGGGCTGGAAGCTGGAACCATGGGAAGAGACAGCAGAGAGATCAAGGAATAGCAGTTGGGGTCAGCTGACACCAACAAAAGGCCAGATGCTCATCTGTGGAGGGAGGGAAACCTTGTCTATTTTTCTTTGGTTTTTACTAAACATGTTTCCCAAGCAATGATTGTCTATTTCCTGCTTTTAATTGATCTGGACAACACTGTGATTTTTACTTTGGCCTTTCCCTAGCATTTAGCATTTCTCCATTATTCTCTAAAATCCTCCTTAAGTAAAGAATTACAGAAGCAGATCAAGTCAAGTCCTACTGTGAAGCGCTTGGGGTCCCATGGGATGTAACAGTTAGTAATGCTGTGTAATAAATTACTTCAAGTTTTATGGATTGTAAATAAAAACCATTTGGTTTAAACACACAACGTATGTTGTTGTGGGTCAGAAATTCAGGCAGGACTCAAGGGACAGCTCATCTCTGCTCTATGGACTGTTGACTGGGGCAGCTGACTGGGGGATGAAGAATCAAGATAATCTCACTCATATCCAGGCCCTAAAAGGGTTGGCTTAGGTCTGGGACTGAGTTCTCCTTCTTATGTTCTCTCTTTTAATATATCAGTTCCTTTATTAGAGTCTCTCTCTTAAGCTACCTAGGGCAAATTTCCATACGTGGTGGTTGGATTCCAAGAGAGTGAAAGAAGACCTTTAAGGATGACTGACACCCAGCTCTCATGTGCAGAGAGGTATGACTTGCTTTGGCTGGAGTGCATTCAAGACCTCAGAAATTGTATAGTCTCTCTCATCTCTCTACTCTCAGGAGAATGACTAAGATTGGGACCTCCTGCTCTGTACCCTCAATATTGAAAGTATAGTTCATACAGAAGCAGCTGGGGCAAACCTGAGAATTTTTTGGACATGGAGAATCTCAGCCCCCTCAGGAGTCAGGGGAGGATATTGGTGGAAGTGGAATCACAGCTGTCATTAAGTGATGGCACTTTCAGCTGCAAGAGCCAATGTTGGAGCAGTGCCCTATAAACTGCTTTCTCTTTCACGGGGTGTTCAAGACAAAACAAGAGATCTCCAGGTGATTTCCCACCAGAAAAAAAAGAACACAACAGAAAGCCATTAGGAGAAGTAAAAGTGGGAAGGAATGCCCGTGTTCATTAGAACTACAAGATAAAAGGGGTAGAGGGAAGCAGATTGTTTGGGCTAGATACGGGTAGGTTAAGGATAAGGTTTGTGCATACCCCAGGGGACAAGGAGACTTGAAGGTGATTCTAGCTGTCACTTGACCTTGAATCAACATCTCTATCTCTGTAAAACAGAGATGGTATGCTCCAAATTCCTGACTATGTATTTCCCTTCAAGGGTGCCTGAAGGGTTTGGCAGAAAAATCCTCCAACTTTGCAGATGAGGGGTTGGTTGATGCTACCCTTATCTTATATCCCAAATCCAATATATCCCAGGGTTTATTCTTTAATATCTCTATCTCTAGCTTTCTCCCTATATCTCTGTCTCTGTGTCTCTCTCCTGCTAGACATTTGTTCCCCTGTCCTAGGTCAGCCTTCTTTCCAGTCCATGGAGTTCCTGTCCTGTCTGCCTGCCATGACCCCTCAAATCCAGCTTCTATGAGATTTCCCGAGTTGTCACTGAAAAAGCAAGTCTTTGAATGACATCAGAACTCTGCAGCACAGTATGACTCCACCTTTTTGGGTGACCTGCTGAGGCTCACCCTCAGCTGGCTCCCCTTCTCATGATCTGAACCTTGACATCCCATCCCCACAGCAGATTCTTTGAGTTCTAACAGGTGAGAGTGCTGGAAGAGTATGTGTCTTCAACCTACAGCTTCTTTTCTTTTTTCTCCTTAATTGGTGCATAAAAAGTATACAGAATAGTGCTTTCATTGTAGCATATCCATACGTGCAAGTAACATAATTTCATTAATTTACCATACTGTTTTTGCTATAGCCGTTTCTCCCTTTCTCTGTCTGGCTAACCAATAGAGCCCACCCATTGCACCCAGGAGCACAAGGTAAGCAGGGCACCTTCCCCCTTCTGTGTTTGAACCTGATAATATAGCATTCATGTTTCTAGGTTCAGCTTAGGAGGCAACTTGCTCTTAAAGCTTACCCTACCTACATGAAAACACTTCATGCCTCTAGCACAACACTGTCTAATAGGCACAGAACAGGAAAACTGACACTTGAGCACTTGAAATGCAGCTAGTTCCAGATGAAATGTATGGATCAGTGTAAAATACATGACTTCATATACTTAAAAAGAATGCAAAAGAGCTTATTAATAATTTCATATGAGCTATATGCTAAGATGGGATATTCATGGATATTTTGGGCTATTATAAATGGTTTTATTGAAATTTAAAAACAAAGGAACTGTATTTCTTCCCTCCTGACACCTATCTTCCCCTCCTGTACCTATCTTCTGCAGCTTCCAATAGTCTCCCTAAGTCCAGCCAAAAGAAATTATTATCATCAGTTTTAAGATTTTGACTATGCTACCCAAAAACTCCTTAAGACATACACATTATCTATGTTGTCTATTACAATAGTTTAGATGAGTAATTTCCCCAAAACCCCATGGTATAACTTTTGGTCACCAACCTGTGGCACCTTTGGAGATTGAAGAAACATTAAGAGGTGGGACCTAATGGAAGGAAGTAAGAGTGTGCCTTTGAAGAAGATATTAGGATTATGGCCCTTCACCTCACTCTGTGCTGCCGTGAAGTACAAGGAATTCCTTCCCACCAACATGTATTATGCTACCACAAGCCTATAACAACAGACTAAGGTTTAAGCTTCGGAACATAGAGGATTTCATGTAATTTGATAAAACAGATTTATTCAGAACCATCTTTGCAATGGCACAGAAGAGCAAGGCACCGGGAAGTGTGGGAAGGGAAAGAGTCTCTGATGTCTCTGGCAGGTGGGGGGCAGAGGAGAGTCCTGGTGGATCCAGATGAGCTCCTGGCTGTAAGCCACACAGTGAAGCCTGAGCCAGTTAGCAAGTCTGACCTTGGAAGACTGGGGTCCGCTTTGTGACCTAAGCCAGGGCCATGCTGAGGGGATGCTCAGAGCTCGGGGTTCTCTGACTGTCCATTGTCCTGTTTCACATGGGCATGTTCACTGGGGCCACTCTCTTGTGGAACCTAGGGAACCTGTGGCCTCGGATCATTGGAGCCCCTCTTCTAGCTTGTAAGGCGGGTCCATGGAAGCAGGCACGCAGCAGCACAGTTTCTGAAGGCAGGTGGCCATCCTAGTGAACCCCCTCCAGCCCCTGCTTCTCTCTTCAGGCTGCCCTGGGGAGGTACCCTGGGAGGCCGAGCTGCCCCCTTGTGTGACTCACCTACTAGGGTTGGGCCTGAGGTACGTCTGCCACTGGTGCCCAGGATCCTGCTGGGGGGGCTAGGCTGGGAGGGGGTGTCTGCGTGGAGGAAGCACAGAGGAATGGCGGGAACACTGGCATGGGCGGCGCCCTTCTGCCCTGCCCTCTTGGCCTCTCCAGGCTGCTGCTGCTCACAGGGCAAGGCAAGCGCAGGCTCACTGGGGCATTTGTTGGGGCGGACACTGGGAGGATCCATCACGCGGCCTGGGCGAGGCCCAACCACCTGACGCACAGGCTTGACCCAGAGCGTGCAGTCAGCCCCCTGGCTTCTCTGGTGCTGGAGGATAAGGTAGGTACCCATGGCCTCATCGAATTGGCGTTTTGCCAGGGAGAGCCAGGTAGTATAGGGGTCATAACCCATGTCAACCATGATGGTCATGATGGCTGGGTTGGGCCGCTTGGGGAGTGGCTTGCTGGGACGTCGCCTGGGAGACGAGTCTTCGCCCTGCCTTAGCCATGGGTGCCCCATTACCTGCTCCAGGGTGGGCCTCTGCTTAGGGTCCACCTTCAGGATTTGCTGGATGAGGCTGCATGCTCCCTTGGACACGTGTGGGGGAAGGTCATAGCTTCCCTGTAAAATCTGCTTCTGCAGCTCATTAGTGTTGCTCGCCCTGAATGGCCTCGTCCCTGTCAGCATGAAGTAGAGAGTGACACCCAGGCTCCAGACATCGGCAGGGGGACCCTCGAATCCCTTGTCCTGGATGATTTCAGGGGCACAGTATGGCAGAGTGCCCCTGAAGTCATGCAGCTTCTGCCCAGGTGTGAAGCTGGTGCTCAAGCCAAAGTCGATGAGCTTTATGTGGCCCCTGGCATCCACCACAAAGTTCTCAGGCTTCAGGTCCAGGTGCACCACACCCTTCTCGTGGCAGTAATGCACAACACGCACCATCTCCCTGAACACTCTGCAGGCCTTCTCCTCTGGTATGCCACCAGCCTTTGGGATGCGACGCCGTAGCTGTCCCCCACCTGCATGCTCCATGACCAGGTACAGATGGTGGACGGTCTCGATGACCTGGAAGAGCTGGATCATGTTTCGGTGTTCCAGGGCCATCAACCAATCCCTTTCACACAGCACAGGCTTGTTCTCCATTGTCTTGGGCACCACCTTCACTGCCACCTCTGTCCCGCTCAGGAGATGGCGGGCTACTACCACCTGTCCAAAGCTCCCCTCCCCAATGGTCCTCAGGACACGATAATGGTCCGTGAGGGCTGACTCATAGCAGGAGCTGGGCCTCGGAGCCACTGCACTACTCTCACTACTGTCTCTCTGCATCTTAAGCTGGAACACCAACTAAGGACACTAGCTGAAAAGAAAAATAACAAACCCAAACAAAACAACAAAACCAACAAACAAAAGGCAACACACAAAACAAACAAACAAACAAATCCCAAATCAAAGAATCAACAGCAAATACCAACCATAAACACCAACCACCAACCACCAAATGTGCTAACTGGAAGTCCGACAGGTCACCACCAAGAGCTTCCTGTACTTATGGACAAAAACCCACCCACAGCCACTCTCTTATATAGCCGGTGTTTGAGATTACCTCACAGTGGCTCCTCGTGAGGTCAGAGCAAGAAATGACCAGTCACGACTGCCCATAGCCCCAGGGGTCATCTCAATGTGGGGGTGTCCAGGATTTTTTGTCCTTCATGATATGAAGAAGAAAAGATCCCAGAAGCTTTTTGTTAACGTGGGCCATGCAGACTGATATTTACATGTTGAGAGATGAAAATCGGTAAGATGCTTCAATGGTGTTATCATCTGGAGTCTGAAAATCCATAGTAACTTTCAGCTTCTGAAGACTTCCCCATATCTACACTCAAATCATTCAATTCCCCTTTCCTCCAATTCACAATTGAAGGGGTCCAAGGGATGGTAATGCT
Organism: Ictidomys tridecemlineatus; assembly: GCF_052094955.1. NCBI lineage: Eukaryota > Metazoa > Chordata > Mammalia > Rodentia > Sciuridae > Ictidomys > Ictidomys tridecemlineatus. Next base: position 161,446,662 of record NC_135479.1, read on the forward strand.
GCTCTCATATGGGGATGCTATAACAGAACACACTGCTCCCTGTGATGTTCTAGAGCTAGGCACTAACACCACAGGGGTTGAGTGTGAGGGAGGGTTCATCACCCCTTCCCCACAAGGTTGTCATCAGATTTCTTGATACCAACTCTGGAATGCAAAAGGTGGGGGATTGATATGCTCAAAGTGATAAGGGATCAAATACAGAAGCCTACAATCTTAGAACCAGCAAAAGTGTCCTTCCCATTGGGGGAAGAATTGGAGATGTTCCCACACACCTGGGTCTCTTCCTGAAGCTCTTACCAAAACCCCTTAGACTGGGTAACTTATGAACAATAGAAATTCACTTCCCACCCTTCTGGAGACTGGCATCTCCAAGGTCAAAGCACCTTGTTCCTGTATCCTCAGATGATGGAAGGAGTAGAGGTGTTGACCACATTCTCTCAAGCCCTGCTTTTGTTTGTTTAGGTTTGTGTTTTGTGTTCTTTGCACATACTGGCCATTGAACCCAGGGCCTCTGGCACGTCAGGAAAGTGCTCTGTCATTCAACTACTTCCCTAGGCCCCAACTTATCTGTTTTGTCTTTTGTAAGAAATTATATCACTATGTTGCTCAGGTTGTGCTTCTGTGTGGGAGCCTCCTGCATGGGTGCCACAGGTTGAGAGCATTATAGCCTATTATAGTTCAGATGTGAGGTGTCCCGTACACAGGCTCTGGTGCTGGGGCAGGAATATTCAGAAATGAAATAGTGAGATTGGGAGAAATGTAACCTTATCAGTGCATCCTACTTTGAATGGACTGACTCTCTGATGACTTAAAGCTGGTGGGGCATGTCTGGGGGAGGTAGGTCACTGGTGCCAGGCACTGGAAGGGTGCTTCATCCCTCTGATCCTTGCCACACTCTTTTTCTGTCTCTGCTTGTGTCTCTGCCACTTTGCTGCCTTCAGGTGAGCAGCTTTCTTCTTCTGGGACGTTCCCCCATAATGGACTGCCTCATCTTGGGTCTGGAGCAATTGTGTTAGCCATCCATGGTCTGAGACCTCTGAATCCATGATTCCCAGCTAAATGTTTCCTCCTCCAAGTTATTCTTGGCGGGTGTCATGGCCACGGTGATGGAAAAGCTCACTAAACACTGTCACACAGCTGGATGCAGTGGCATATGCCTGAATCCCAGAGGCTCTGGAGGCTGAGGCTGCAAAAGTGTGAGTTCTCATCCAGCCTAAGCAACTTTAGAAGGCACTTAGCAACTCTGCTGAGACCCTCTCTCTAATGAAATATTTTAAAAGGTCTGGGAATGTGGCTCAGTGTTTAAGCAGCCCTGGGTTCAATCTCTTGGTCCAAAGACAAAACAAAACAAAACAAAAGCCACTGCCACATGCTTCTTCACCTAGTTTTGCGAAATAATTGTGTGTGTGTGTGTGTGTGTGTGTGTGTGTGTGTGTGTGTGTGGGGTCTGGGAAGAGAACCAGGTCCTTGGTCCTTGTGCAGGTAGGAGAAGCACCCTTCAGGTACACATCCCTTCCATGAGGTAGGAGTCCCTGGCCTAACCACCCTCTGAAAGTTCACCTCTCAATGTTATTCTGTTGAGATTGAAGCATCGGCAGGAACTTTGGAGAGACACACACATTCCAGCCACAGCACTTGATAGACAAGAGCCCAGTGAGTTGGTCCCTACTAGATGTACCCTGTGTGAGGGAGTCCTTCAGGTCATCACTGGGTTAGGAACTCAGATCTCCATGAAGGCAGAAAAACCTCTGGTAGAGCAAATTCACGACCATTACAAAAGCTAGTGCCACTTCTCTTTTCCACAAGATGCAAGAGATACATGTAACAGAAAACCCCAACTCTATTCTATGGTATTAAACACACAGTACCTACACATGTAATATTGTGACATCAGCAGCTGAGGGGGTAGGGATGCAGAGGCAATTCAACAGTCTTCTCTACACTACTGAGTTTGCTCTGCTGCAGTTTCGTATCAAGGTGGTGTTCCTTTCTCGTGTTATTCTTGAGGGGTGTCATGGCCACCCCACCTCAGGAACCACAAAGAAATATCTACAGGACCTACCCCAGTGAGAGCTATAAGTATTAAAATGTTTCACCACAAACATCAACTAAACAGGAGAAAAGTCACACTGAATCGAAAGTTGCTCTGCTCTCCTCATAGAGAGTTAACCAGACGGAATCAAGTGTTCACCCTGCTCTCCTCATAAGGACGCAAGACAGGGTGATCCAGGAGCTCAGCCCCTCATGACTCCATCATGGGTAATTACATCATCATAATATCACTTCTGGAAAAAAAAATCCATATACTTTAGTATGGAGTATTGAACCTACATGTGTCTTTGGAGGACATGTTTTAATTCGTAACATGTTCCAGTTCTACCTGAGAGTTTTTATCAGTGAATGTTGACTTTTGTCTTATAATTATTCTACATCAACCCATATCATTATATGTCTTTCCTGGCTTGTTCCTAAAGTGCTTTATATAGGGATATTTGTATCCACATTCATGATGAACTTGAGTCTGTTCATGTTAGGTTTCCTTCATGGTTTTATTCTGGCAGTCTCCTTTGGTTTCATGGCCAGGTTATACCAGCTTCGTGAAATACACTGTGAATTATTTCCTATTCTTCTACTGCTGTTGAAACTTCTGAAACCATGAGCAAAATAAACCTTTCTTCTTAATACATTGATTATTTTAGATTTTTGACTTAGTGATGGAAATCTGGCTAACACATTGACCTATCTATCTTTTCCTCAACACAGATATTAACATACCTTTTTTGCAGTTTGATTTTGTTTAAATGTAATATATTTTGGATATTACTGTATCTTAATGAATATAGATATAGTTTTCTATTTTTCATAGTACTAGCATTATATAAATAAGCCACTGTTTTAGAAATTGCTTTTTCCCTAAATATTATACAAGCTTGGTTAGAAACTATACTGGCCTTTGAAGAATAGAAAATTCAACTTGCTTAGTTCCAATTCAATTATATGCAGAATGATATCTGTAAATGAAGCCATTCCCCATAAGTACAGGGATCTTAGATACTGTGTTATGTCTCAGGGCTATTTTTAACCTTCAGAGTACAGATTTAAAAACACTTTCTATAAATATATATATTATATATATTATGTATATATATATGTATATATAACAAAAACATTGAAAAAGCCAGTAGTAATCTATCAGGGAGAAATTTTCTCCCTTTTCACATTCATTCTGTACATGAATGTAAAAATGTTTTCATTGAAAATGTACTGAATCAATAATTCACCTTTATAATTTAATGAAAAAATATTAACCTTTTAAGAGGATTGCAGAGCTAGAAACAATTCTTGCTCAGGGGAAGTTCCTGCATCTGACCAGTCACTGGAGTCATAGTTACTATCCATAGACTTTGCCTGTTGCTTAATAGTCTAAGATTCTTGAGTCAGGAAGTGAATTCCTGAGATAAATAGTCTGTGGGAATTGCTTGAGTCCTTCCCAGATTCTTATTTGGAAATCATCAGAAGTTACTTAACATAATGGAACCTAGGGATGGAATCGATCTTGAAAGTTTACTCAGTTCCTAAGCATGTATGTCATGAATCCACAAAGTCAACACCTACTACCAGAGCTCACATGCCAGTGTAAATAGCAGAGTGTGAGTTCTGCCCTCCCCCAGACATGTCACAGGAGACCCACAAGCTGTCTTGCAAAGATCTGGGTTCCTCAGTGACAGCTTTGATTAAGGTCTACTTCTCTAATTCATTAAGCCTGGGAGTCTGTTACTTTGAGTTTCTCAGACATTGCTTTCAATTTAATGTTTCTTCTTTACTTGGAAATTTAATTATTCCACAGATTTTATTGAAAATATTGCTAAAACTTATACTATGAACTTTATTATGAAGGATTACAGATACAGAAGAATAGCTTAGTGTATCTGAAAGCATATTTTATTTGGGGAGAAAAGAATGAGCCTAACCTAGGCTGGGGAGAAAGGTCAGTGGTAGTGTTGCCTTGCATGCACAAGGTTCTGGGTTCAATCCCAGCACCACCACCCCTGCCCCGAAAATCTCTAACTTGATCAAAAAATCAATGAGTCTGGTGCCTGAAATGTGTCCTCTTTCCATTAATACATTCTTCTTGATATTCTGTTGACACAAACTCGAGAATTCTGCATGGCTTCTTTCCCAGTAAATTTTATTGCATATTAATTCTACTGACCTTCAATACCTTTCTATCTTACAGTGAGATCTTATGAACTCAAAGACAAGAGCTGTGCCTTGTTAAAGTCAGGATTCTGCCCTCAGGATAGTACCCCCTCCCTGTCCACAGTTATGCTACATTTTTTTTTTAAAAAAGTTCTTTGTATGACAGTCACTTCATCCAGAATTCTCTGCTGCAGTGGCCTGCCTGACTACGTCTCCTGATGTCAATGACCCCGTTGTGTTCATGAGAGATTGCTATGCTCATTAAGCACTGAACATTGACTAGAGCTTCTTTCTTCCTTTCTTAACATGTTACCTTGTCCTGGTTGTAAATGATTTATTCCTAAATCTACCTGAATTACCAAAATTATATTTGAGGATTTTTTTTATAAAAACTAAATCTTTTTTCTGGGCTTGTAGTCATTTTTTGGGCTGACAGTGTTATAAACAATGAAATTGTTATGGTTTGTTTGGGTATGGTTGAGTGTCACCCAAGGGTCTCTTGTGATTGAGTGGTACCTCTGCAGGCTTTATTGAGAGATGATGAAAGCTGACAGGCAAATCCTATCTGGAAGCCCCTGGGTCACTGGTGATATGACTTGGAGGGAACATCAGACTCTCCCTCTGATTTTGTTTGGTGAAGTATGCTCTTCCTCATATAGGGCCTCTGCTAGGATAAGATGCAATTGAGAAAGAGAGTCTTCTCTGGAACTGAACCAATATAGCTGCCAAGTTCTTCAACCTTCAAAACTATAACTAAATAAAACTTTTCTCTTTATATATTAGCTACCTCAAGTATTTTATTATAGTAATACAAAACTGAGTGGTTCAGTATGCAAGAAAATTATTCTTGATGCCTTAAGTAGAGTGACCATTTCTATTCTTCCTGCCATAATACATTTAGTTTAAGACACTCAGCACTTATCACATTGATATACTAATTGACTGTCAAAAATTCTGTCCTATTCACCATTATAATCCAGTGTCTGACATATTGCCTGAAGTGTAAGTTTTCCATAAATATTTGCCAAATGAGTAAATGAAACTTGGAGCTGACAGAGAAAGAACAATCACAGAGAATGATATGTGAATAAGCAGCAAGCAATAGAGATGTAGCATAATCACCACAGAAAATTTCTCCAAAGTTGAGTTTGTATCAGAAGTTCATCTGACATATATGCATGAGTAAACTATAAGTAAATGTGGCTATTTATGGCATCGAGGTAAGTGGTAATGGAATGGGATAGATCCTGAACAAGAGAATGGGATAATTTTTCACACATACACACACACACACACACACACACACACACAAATGTGTTATAAAGAACAGTTGGAGAAGGAATATAAATACACTTCATCACAGATTGTTTCATAGGCATTAACATGCAAGATGGCAAAATATATTTAAAGAGCATATAATCCTATGTGTCGTTTGTGTGTGTATGCATGTTTTTTTGGATTAATGGCTTTAATGAAAAGAGTATGATATAATGTTAACTCCAAAATGAAGATGAAAACAAAATGGACAAAAGAGGCAACATCATGACCAAAACAAATTGGTTTTTTTTAAAGTGGATGAAGTGAAATATATAGAAGGAAAACATCTCAAAATATCAGCAGTATGTTTGGTGAAAGCATTATGGGTGACATATTTTATACATTTTAGTATTTCCTAAAATTTCATTTAATAAGAATATACCATGTTCATAATTTACAAAACTTCTTTGTTTTTTCTTCCCATAGATTAATTTAATGATGTACAATGTAGTTTTCCCAGCAACTGGACAGGTTATAAATCTGTTTCTTTTAGTAAGTATAACCTTAACCATTGACTCTTTCAACACAACAGAACAATAATATTAATCTTCAAAATTACTAAAACATCAATTACAAGAACAGCCTTCCTCTTAACTGGTTTTTAATTTTTAAATTTCTATTATGAGCATTCATTTGCAAAAAATCTTTGGATTGTAATAGTTTTGGTAATGCATTGTTAATGTTGGCCAGGGGCCATGGCCCAGGCCTGTAATCCCAGAGGCTCTGGAGGATGAGACAAGAGGATCACGAGTTCAAACCAGTTTCAACAATGTCAGGGCGCTAAGAAACTCAGTGAGACCCTGTCTCTAAATAAAATACAAAATCAATAGGGCTGGAGATGTGGCTTAGTTATTGAGTGCTTCTGAGTTTAATTCCCAGTACACCCCCCACCAAAAAAAAATCATTAATGCCAAAACCAATCATATTGTCATATCTTTGAGATAAGTTAATTATTATTATACATTTTTACTTTAAGATAATTGAAGGCAGAGACATGCATTTTTTTCACTTCTCTATAACTAGTGTCTCTAAGAAGAAGGTGTACCAAAGTAGATGGAATTAGAATCCTCATCTATTCTTTCCATCTATCAATGTACACTCACATATATGTAAATACAAATCATAATGCAAACTCACATACTGCTCAAGTCATATATGAGTCAGAGTTAGTTCCGAAATAAGATGAAGTATATAAATGCAGTTTAGTTGGGCAAATTTACTATACAAGACCCAAACCCACACTTTGAATATATGTCAGATGGAAGACCAAACAATGTATCTGTAGGGATATATATCATCTATACTATTACGGTTTGGATGTGAGGTATCCCCTGAAAGCTCAAGTTTGAGACAATGCAAGAAAGTTCAGAGGAAAATGATTGGGTTCTGAGAGTCTTAACCTCAGTAAATTAATCCTCTGACAGGGATTAACTGAGTGGTAACTAAAGGTGGGGGGTAAAGTAGAGCTGGGGACACATTTATATATTCAAGGATCTATCTGTATCATAAAATATATCTCTCTGCTTTTACTAAAATATAGCAGGGGCACTTTCTCTGCTCCCATAACTTTGGTGTTTTATATTATGCACATTTAACTTTTAAAAATACAGTTGCCAGGCAAGGGGTTTAGATCAATGTTAGTATATTTGCTTAGTAGATGCAAAACCCTGGTTTGCATCCCTAGCAATGCTAAAAAAAAAAAAAAAGGAGAATAGAGTTATAAAAGCTTTAAAACCAAATTCAAAGTATTTGTATGAAAGAAACAACTATTAGTTCTAGTTATAATATCTTAAGTAAAATCACAGATAATATAATTTTAGATAAATGTTAATTGAAAGATGGCCCAACTTATATTAACAGAATATTGCTCAGTAGCAAAATTACTAGAACATCAATTACAAGAACAGCCTTCCTTTTAATTAGTTTTTAATCTTTAAATTTCCATTATGAGCATTCATTTGCAAAAAAACCTTGGATTATAATAGCTTTGGTAATGCATTTTCTAGCTTCAATAATTAAGTTTCAAACCCACAAAAATTAATTGAGTTTTATCATGGAATTTCATAGAAATTAGTGTTTCAAAATGTATAGATGAAATGATGTAGTATTAAAATTTATTTTTGAGATTGAATTAGAAAATGCATGAATATCACTGTATCATAATCAACCCACGGGAGACAAATATCAGAATTTACTTTTAATTTATGTGATGAATATGATGCAAATTTCATTAAATCTCTTTTATAAAGTATTTGACAATTGACTAATAAATAAATTAACCTCCAAATTATAGATTTTTATGACCATAGAAGTTTGTTGCCTGCTCTCATAACAGCCCGATTCTGACGTTTATTGTCCTGTGTAGGTAACTTCCCTTCATGAGGTGATTCAAGGACCCAGGCTTCTTTCACTTTATATCTCTTCACCTCTTGTCTTGGAATTCCTCTGCATGTATTTGGCAAATAGGAAGAAAAGAGCACAGAGATGCATACTTTGTAAATATCTGTATTTCTACCATTTGAAGAAATTAACTGAGTGAAAAGTCAGTTTTCTCTATATGCTTATACTTCTGATTTAAATTGTTTTACTGTAAGATTCTCACAATTTCCATCACTTTGCTTTATTTGAGCTAACTAGAATAGAGGTTTTCATTTAATTGAATGAGTATTGTAATTTTGACCTTTAAAAAACATTATTGTGGAATGACTGAAAACTTTCAAACATGCTGAAGTTACAATTCATAACAGATTAATTTGGAAAACACCTTAGAAAACACATAAATATTCAAAATAACAAAGTATTTCTCTTTTCTGTCCATTGTCAATTTTCATTCTATAATTGTTATCATTCAAATACTTAAACATTATTAAATCAGCTAGGATTGCATTTGGTTACATTCAACAGAGAATAAGGCCTACTAGGGCCTCATCATATGAGTTTCCTGTTTTTCCCATATGAAAGTTGTCTGAGGCAAGCAGTCCGGATCGGCACCACAGCTTCATGATGTCATCCATTCCCCAACTCTTTATCTTTCTGCCCATCCATTGTAAAAATATGGTCTTTCATCCTCATGGATGCAACGTTTACCTTTTACCTATGGCCATCACATCTGTGTTCCAGGCAGAAAGCAGTGGAAAACGCAAATGGAAAAAGTGCTTTGTTTTAGCAAGTTTTTGCCATTTAGCAAGCAATACTTTCCCGGTATATTCTTCCTACATCTTAGTGTGAACCATTGGGTAACATAGTTAGCTCAATATACTATAGCCTCAAACAAAAATCAAAGAGTTCTCTGAGGACAAAAAGGAGTCAAACTATCAGCAGTATGTTTCATTTCTTAAGAAATACATCTAACATTTTAATAATTATTTTAAAAATTTTTTAAATTTTTAAAAAAACTGTTAAAATCAAGACAAAAACACATGCCCTGTGTTAGTCAGCTTTGCGTCACTCTGACTAAATATCTGATCAGAACAATCTAGAGGAGGGAAAGTTTATTTTGGCTCACAGTTTCAGAGATTTAGTCCATTGTGGGCCAATTCCATTGTTCTGGGCCCAATGTGAGGGAGAGCATCATGGTAGAAGGGCATGGCAGAGGAAGCTGCTCAAGACTTGGTGGCCTGGAAGCGAGGGGTAAGGACAGTAGAAAAGATGAACCCTTCCAGGGCACAATCCCAGTAACCCACCTCCTTCTGCCCCGTCCTAACTACCTACAGTTACCATCCAATTAGTCCATTTCACCTAGGATTACATGATTAGGTTACAGTTTCCATAATCTAATCATTGCTCCTCTGAACTTTCCTGCATTAACACAGGAGATTTGCCGGGAAATCTCATATCCAAACCATAATGCACTCAAACCACTCTGAACAAGAATAACTTATTCCATTTGATATCTTTTAGATACTTTCAAACATACTGCAAAATCCATCTAATAGAAAGTATATGTTTTGTAGAAATAATTTCATTGCCACCTTTTAAACTTTCCTGAAAAAGGTAAAATAATATGGATTATTTCCATCTTAAAAGACCTGACCCAATGAAAACAATTTTGATTTCAAATAGGTTTTTAATGTCAGTCTTGAAATAAGCTTCATTGCTTTGAAAGATATTTTTAAGTGTATCAAAATAAACATTTTGATACACTTAAAAATACGTTGCATTTCTTAGGCTATGTGTTTTGAAGAATTTGCCTTGTTCTGATTGCTGACATTCACTATGAGCCCAGATGTTCACAACATAGTATTAAAGTAGAAAGATATGCATATCATTATTTTATAATTCCACTTTTTATTTTACGTATTTTCGTCTGTTGTTTTAATGTTTTACTCCAAGAACTAAGAATAAGCAAGAAGTGTACTTCATAGAACTTCATGACTGTATTTTCAAAAAGAAAGGAAGAAATAAAGAAAGAAACAGTATTTGGAGTCTACAGTGACTACCTGGAAACAAATAGTAGTGTTACTTGAGAACTAACACACATGGCAAGCCAAGTCTACATGTGGCCTGAATTCAAAGTCATTGAAATGTCCACAACATGAAGTGTTCTTCAAATGTGGATGTACATCAGTATGGGCAGATAGCTTTTCTTAAAGAAGGCACTTTGGGAGTATTCGGTGGATTCTGGAGGCAGGGTGGGACAAGAAGAGACGGAAGTAGCATAACAAGGATCTCAATCAAGTCTACAAGTTAAATATAAAGAGAGGTTATTGCATCTGTTGATTCTCAGAAGTCCAGGACCAGTTCTAAGACATACATGAAATCCAGAAATCCTATAATACCAGGGAGCCCTAAGGGGAAAGAGGCTGCTCCAGAGTCCCTGATTTTCAGTAGGCAGCTTAGGTTGATACTGAAGCAATTGTCTACTTTTGCTGCAGAACTAAACCTGGGGAAATGTTTAATTTTATAAGACTTTGGGTTGTTTTTGCATGTTACTGAAACAATGAAAAACTGAAAGCTTTGTGCTCTGGGTTATTTGTCTAGACTAGGAACTGTGACATTGAGCTCAATCCCTTCTGGCCTAACTAGCTCATCTCTGACTCCTATCCCTCCAACCTAGGATTTACTGATCTGTGAATGTCACAACAATATTTACAAAGTACAGAACAAATGTATGCTGACTGAAAACTGAGTTCACATTTCTAGACATAGAAACATAAAGAAGGAGACTATCAAGGATGTAAAATATTTTTCCAATATAATATAAATTGTTAGATTATTTTTTATTTTTAAGCAATTTCAAAGAAAATCAAACAGAAATAAAGCAACATTGGTTGCTTTGTGGGTTTTTCACATGGTAGATTGTTCAGAGATGGAATTTAAACTTTATATATATTATTTTAACCTACAGTCTCATTTTAACTCACAAAGCTTTTATACTGTGTGAATTGTGAAATGTGTGTGAATTTGCATATGTGTACACATATGGTTTAGAGCAATGGTCTATATAAAAGACATTTAAGGTTAAAAACAGTGATATCTGCTTAATAAAAAAATCTTAAAACTTCTACAGTTTGTGTAGAAAGAATATTTAAAATGAAAGATCAAAGCTGCTTTAAAATATGGAAGAGTTTTACCAGGAAATATGTCCAAGCACTTGGTACAGTATAGGTATAATTATAAAATAGGTGCTAAGCCATAGTTAGACAGGAGCAAGAAGCTCGGGTGTATTTTTCTTTTCTGTTTTTGGTGGGGAGGTTCTGGGGATTGAACCCAGGAATACTTTATCACTGAGCTACAATCCCATTTCTTTTTAGTTTTATTATGCAACAAGGTCTTGCTAAGCATCTCACTAAATTGTTGAGACTGGCCTCGAATTTGTAATCCTCCTGCCTCTACCACTTGTGTTGCTGGTATTACCAGTGTGTGACTCTGGGCCCTGCTCTGGTATGTTATTGCACAATAAGGTGACTATGGATAACAATAATGGTTTGTGCACTTCAAAAAGCTTTAAGAAAGGATTTGGACATTTACAACAAAAAGAAATGATAAATGTTTGAGGAGATAGGTACATTTACTCTGATTTAAACATACAAAATGTATACATGTATTGAAAAATCACAGGGTACCTCATTAATATGAACAATTGTTATGTCTTATGTGTGTTTAAAAACAAAATTAAAATGCTATTTTTTTCATTTTATGATGCTTTGTTTCTTCAAAAAAGGAAAATATGGTATTAGCAGTTCAAAACTATAGGATGACTCCCATGGAAATGAATATTAAAGTAAGTTGTCTTGGCTTGAAGTGTTGAGAACACCCATCCTCAAGAATGCAATTGAGATGAAAGGTAAGTATTTCAGTAAAAGTCTACTTGAAGTGTTCCAGGGCTCTTATTATTATTTTGGGGGGTGGGTACCAGGTACTCAACCACTAAGCCACATCCCCAGGCCTATTTTGTATTTTATTTAGTGACAGGGTCTCACTGAGTTGCTTAGCATCTCACTTTTGCTGAGGCTGGCTTTGAACTTGAGATCCTCCTGTCTCAGGCTCTTGAGCCTCTGGGATCACAGGTGTGAGCCTCTGGGATCACAGGTGTGCGCCACTTTGCCCGGCTCCACGGCTATTTTTTTTTCATGTTTATCATTAATTTAGATAAATTTCATCTTTCTCTAGTCTTTGATCAGTTTATAAATTGTTCTTTAAGGACATAAAAGTTTCACATTTTAAGCAAATGTTTATCTTCATCAGTCTCAGATCATAATTTTAAAAATCGTACTATTACCATTTCATTTGTTTTGGGAAAAAATAATTAAGTATTCTTAGAAGGCAAACGAAACAGATTTCATAAAACTTTATTTATTTAACTGCGTTTTCAAGAAAAGATTAAAAAATTGAAATAAAATATAAAATACATAAAAATATATATAACTTTCATAGACTCAAGAGACAATAAAATAAAGAAATGAGGCAAATATAGCTTTGCGCTGAACATATTTGTGTTCAAAGCACTGGTGTTAAACACTGTAGTTTATACAATGATAAATAAGAAACAGTCCTGGTCTGCAAAGACATAGTCTAGTAAAGGAAGTAAGACATAAATTTAGGCAGCTAGAAGGTAAAATTTTTGTAGTCGTTCAAATGGGGGAGATATACCTGTTTGGAAAAATCTGAAATGACCACAAAAGAAGTAGACTTTGTGCTTGAAAGACAACAAACTATAAGAAATTACAAAGAAACTCCTACAAGAGGTAAATGTATACTGCATTGGTTACACAAAGTATTTCATTTTGGCGGGAATATAAAATGTGAAAAGGAGGATGTTTAGAGATAATTGGGAAAATGTTCATTGAGTCAAGATGATACAGAAGTAAATGGTGGCTACTGTATGACATAGATGGGAACATAAAATTACTTTGATCACAGAAGCAATAGGACCTGTGTTTTTGGAAGATAGAATAATGATTGACAGGAGAAGAGATTAGATGTGGAACATGATTGTGCACTAACCCAGTGACGAATTGGGGAGTATCTACACCAGAAAGAGCAGCAATGGCACTGAGGTGGCTCATGGGAAATGTGATGTATCACCATGGTACATGGCAAACAAGTAGATGTAGAAAGTAAGGGAGAAAGAAGCCAAGGAAATGATGAGGAGATGATGGCAATAGTATCAGTTGAGAAATGTAAGAATTTCAGAATGGATTAATGTGTCAAAATGATCATTTTAATTTTTATTCATATTTTAAGGAAATATTGTTGCTATTTATTGATAAATATGCTATTTAAACTCTGCATAGGTAGATAGGTTATTGTCAATTGAAGAAGACAGCAATATTTTTTGAAAATATGTACAAACTTAAAAGTATAATAAGCATCATAAAGAGAAATACTTACACTTGAGGCTCTGATAAAGGGTGTTTTTTGGGGGGGTGTGCCTCCCCTCCAGAATGACACAAACTGAATTTCAAGGATGAGAAGAGACAGTCAAACAGAAGAAGACGACATCAAAAGTTCTTCTAAATCAGAGGTTTGTGTGTGTGCTGTAAAATATGCACCATCTCTATGACAACATATTGCGAAGAGAGGAAAGATGAGTGAAAAGTGAAAGATGGCCATGTGCTGAGCAAGAGGGTGGGAAGGAAGGTGCCATCCCAGGAAGAGGACCAGAAAAGAGCCAAACCACATAGGTCCCTGCAGTTTATGTCCAAGTGTCCTTTATCTTAAAAGCTTTGGGATGATGCTGCAAAAAAATTAAGTATCTTTGGAGGAAGAAATGGTAACATAGACTGGTATGGTGGAGTGAGGTAGGGGGAAATGAACTTGCTTCAGAATGTTTTAGAGGTAAATGAATATGATTTTATGATGGATTTAGCATTCCACATTAGAGAGAAGGAGGTGCTACCTGAGATTAGAATAGTCTGTAGAGGGTTATGATTTACTTCTAGGTCCTTGAGTATAATTCTCTAAGATTAGGCAGTGATCCCAGGGTAGACACAGTATGTGATCAGGCACAGATAGTGGTTAGACAGGTTTATTACAGGGCATAGGAAAGGCAAAAGAAAATGAGATACACCCTTAAAGTGAGATAGGTAATCAGATCACCTAGGAACCGAAATGCTCTGAGCTAACTGAGGTTTGGTTATGTTTAGGATAGGGTGGCAAGTTACAATGATGGTAAATGTTGATTATTCCCCTTTTGGCCTGATGCTTTTCTGTAGTCATTGCCCATTTGGGGAAAATCATATGCCTGTGCTGTGCTGCATCAAAATTGAGGGCAAACACCTGCATGCTTGGGTTGTTTGCCTTTCCTGGTCTAGTGCCATTGGCAGAAGGTTAGATAAGTGTCATCTGACCTTGGAGGAGCAGCTTGCATGTGCATGAGTTACCTTGGGAACATGATTTGTGCCCATAAATCAACTGGCAGTAGTGCTGGGCCTCTTTCTAGAATGTGGAAGAAGGCTGGTACCTCTGGGAAAATTCCTATCAGGGGCTCTTATATTTTTATTTCCCTTTCCCACCCTTTTCCTTCTCCCATTCCTGCTCATCTCTAGCAAACTACTTAGGCTAACAGAAAGGCCAAGGTAACCTCTACATTTTTGTATTATCCAATCAAATAAACAAGATGGGATTGAGTAGAAAAAGTCCACATCAGAGGAGAAGGAAGTGAGCTGAGTCTTAAACATGTACAATTTGAAGCATCAAGATTTTCAAATATCTGAAGCTATTGGAGATGAAGGAAAAACAATGTTTCTGAAGTCATTGGCAGCGATAGTTGAATCCATTGAGCAGATGAAATCTTAAAGTAGAATACAGAATGGGATGAAGGAAACCAAAGACAGAACTTTGCCATGTGAAAACAGAAGGAAGACATTCTTAGGAAGGTGTCAAGGAAGGAAAAATCAGAGACAAGTAAAATCTGGATAATGAAGCATCTTGGAGTTTCATGAAGACTTAATCACTTATTTTCTTTATGTGTAATCTGTGATTTATATAATAATATGAACAGCAGCAAAATGTGCAGGCATAACCTTTGGTTATCTTCTGCATTGCCCCCTGCCCCATGAGTGTGTGTTCTCCTGTTGTGTTAGTAAATGGTTATAAAAATTACTCTTTATTGATAGTCTTGCTATATTCTATTGAGATCTAAAAAATAAATCCAGAAGTTAGTGGAACTTACTTTTATCTTTTATATGAAGTTAAAGAAACCACAGCTATTGTTTGAGCCTGACTTGTTGAGCTCTTGTGGCCTGGGGCCAGTTAACTCAACAACGCATGGTATCATCAATGTAACAACAATGTCACTGCCTTACATGAAAACTATAAAAGCATATTTGCAGGATTGTTCTTGCCCTTGGAATGCTTTTTCCTTCCTTTCCTGTTTTGTTGCTGCCATAGGATGTCAGCTCAAATTTACTGTCATTGTTGTCATTTGGCCACTGAGTATCTTGAAACGTGGTATGCATTTAACCTTGTGCGAGCCCACAAGCAGGCATTCGGAAGTCTGACTCCTTTAAGGAGGTTATCAGATTGGCTGAGTGTTCTTGGAATACAAATATGACAGTGAGGTTTGTATTTTGTCCCCTTAGTGAAATGAACCCTTCAGAATTGCTTTGTGTTTCATATAAAAGTTTTAGCCTTTATAAAATATGGTCTGCTTTCTTACATATTTTCAAAACCTGTTTATGGACTTAAGCAGTGCCCTGGAATTTCATGAGAATCACCCTAATAACAACAAAAAATATCTACTTCGTGAGCAATAAGCCTAAGGTGGAGTTTCTTAACTTCCGCACTACTGGGCATTTTGGATAAGGTAGTTATCTGTTGGGGGACCTGTCCTGTGCATTGTAAGATACTTAGCAGCACTCATGGCCTCTGTCTTCTAGATCTCAGTAATACCCTCCCTCAACAGCTGCAAGTAGTGATAATGAAAAATTTCTCAAGACCTTGCCAACTGTCACCTGAGGGGCAAAATAACCCCAGTTGAGAACAATTAATGCAAGAAAGATGCCTTAATAAAAAGTGAAAATGAATACAATTTATAAAATATGTACTATGTAATCATGATTTAAATCTCCTTTTGTGCTTTCTGTCATTAGGTAGTCTAATTATACTTAAAGAATAATTGAAAACTTTGAAATAGTAAAATGATCTGCAAGTAGTAGTACTCTTCTAATCTTTGTTACCCTAATGAAAAATTAAGTAAGCTTGGGGCTGGCTACTTAGCTCAGTGGGAGAGCACTTGCCTAGCACATGTGTAGCACTGGGTTTGATCTTCAGCAACACATATAAATAAACGAAATAAAAGGTATTGTGTCCATCTACAACCAAAAATATTTTTAAAAAATTAAGTAAGCTTTTGGAGGTGGTGCTTTGATTTTTCCATTGTATTTTAAGTTTTATTCATTCATTTATTCATTGATGCAAAAAGGTTTTTCTCTATGCTCTAGGTATTAGGTGTTGGGAACAAAATAATGAGTGGCACAAGCAAAGTTGCTGCAGTTCCAACAGAGTTTAAATTCTAATGAAGGAAAACATAGTGCACAAATAACATTACATTAAGATGAGGATCAACAGAGTTTGATGTTATTGGGCAGGAATTGTCAAACTACATTGCCTTGTTTTTGCAAATAATGTTTTACCAGAACATAGCCACATTCACTTATTTCCATATTGTCAATGCTGCTTTTCTGATGCAACATCAAAATCTATTAGCTCTGACAGAGAACCTACTGTCTGCAAAGCCTAAAATATTTGCTACCTGGTCCTTTACAGAAAAAGTTCGCAGATGCCTGTAATAAAGTTAGATTGAGTGGCCATTTTTGATTAAGTAATTAGACAACAGCATTTCACACAGATGACATTTTAACTAATAGCTGACCAGAAGGAGCCAGGACTGAACTGAGAAGATGATCGGTGTAAAAAGCAAATGGATAGGTTAACATAAAATCCCTCAAGCAAGAATAAACTAGTGTGGGTGAGGGTAGGAATAGTCAGAAATGAGATATGAAATACAATGTTGGGGGCTGGGGCTGTAGCTCAGTGGTAGAGCATTTGCCTTGCACATGTGAGGTACTGGGTTTGATCCCCAGCAGCACATAAAAATAAATAAAGATATAATACCAACTACAACCAAAAAAATATTTTAAAAAAGTATGATGTTGGCCAGATCATGTAGGGCTTTGTACATAATATTAGACAGAAGGGCTTCTACTCTAAGTGAGATGGGAAGCTGAGCAAGATTTGTGAGTTTTGTGTGATGTGACATGAGTTACATTTGATCAGGAACATGCTGGCTGTTCTGCTGACAATAGGATATAAGAAGTCAAGGGAGATCAATTAGAAGGCCAGTTGACATAATACAATGGTTTCCTGTGCTGGACTGTTAATAGAGATTGAGACAGAGAACTTGAGAAAGTTTACAAAGTAGAATTTTCATGACTTGTCAATGAGGTAGATGTGAAGTATAAAGACAGAAACAGGAACAAGAATAATTCCTAATTCTTTGTCTTAAGTATTTGCATGGTTTGCAATGCTGTTTACTGATACATGAATCACAGAGAGGAAGTGAAAGCCCCTGAGGCCATAAGTTCTCTTTTGGGTCTATCAATTATTCATGCAGATATTTGGATATATAATTCTGGAGTTGTAGGGAGAAGAAGTGAGAGTTGGAGATACGTATTTAGAATGGTTCTAAAGATGGTATTTAAGCCCATAAGAGTGGATGAGTTCTCAGGTACAGATTAGATGGAGAAAAGCAGATCAGAGGACTGGTCAGTTCCACATTTAGAGATCAACTTCAAGAAGGTACAGCAGAAGATAATAAGAAGGAGTACCTGATGAGGAAGAATAAAACTAGGAACTTGTGGTATCTGGGAATTGTCATTTGATGAACAGACCATTATCTTGTGAAACCAATAATTTATCTTCTCATTTTAGAAGAAATTTGAGAGTTAATAAGATTGGTTGACAACTCAATAATCAGTAGCTCAATAGCATGAGGAATAAACTCAGATTTTCTTATTCATTTTACACAGAGACAGTTTATAACTATGAGATGTATGAGATACATTACATGCTTGGTTTGTGTCTAGTTAACAAGTGTTTAAGGAATGATTCCCTCAATTCATTCTTCCTCCATGCAACTATAATGCAATCCCCTATCTATGGCTCCAGAACTGTTTATATGAGCAGAGTTCAGGAGTTTCCTCAAATTGTTGGGAAGAGATGTTTTTCACTGGGATAATCAGCAGTAAGAAGATGAAAATCTATAACTTCCAATGGCTAACTTGCTACCACATGGTGCCAGTACAGAGGCACCAGGATAGATGTTGGAGCTCCTGGAAACTTGGTTGGGCACTTGGTACAAAGTGCACAACTTGCTGTACCTCCTGCCATTATTTACTTAAATTGGCTTTAGTTGGCTTTTTTACCATTTGAACACTAGAATTTCTAGCACGTTATTTTGTTTATATAACAGAATGTCTCTATTTGTACAAAAAAGATGCTCAGTAACTATTAGTTAAATAAAATCAAAGTGTTTAATGATATAACATATCCTGAAATGAAGCAACCTATTTATTCAACATGGAAGAATTAAGGATTTGAAAAAAAAATTCCTTTAATTTCTATCAAAAACATTGTTTTCTAAGCAACCAAAAAACAAATTTCTACTGAAATTGTGGAGGTTTTCAAAACATCAACATTTCAAAAGTAGATAATTTAACTATTTGTTTTCAAAATTTAAGACCTCTCTACTTTTTCCCTTTTCTCTACTTTCATAGTTTGGTGTGATGAACAAATAAATATTTCAGCAGATGTCCATAGTCTTTGAAGTGTTTTATTTACCTTCTTTCTTATTCTTGGTGAGTCTTGAGGTAGAACTGGATAAGCTGGTCTATAGCCTAAGTGCTTCTTATAATTTTTTGGAAGGGTTTTATTGGGGATTTAACCCAGGGGTACTTTACCACTGAGCTACATTCCCAGCCCTTTTAATTTTTTACTTTGAGACAGGGTCCCTCCCCAAGTTGTTTAGGCTCTTGCTAAACTTCCAAGGCTGGCCTCCAGCTTGTGATCTTCCTGACTCAGAGTTGCTGGGATTACAGGCATGCACCACCACACCCAGTTTATACTTCTTTTTGTGTCCCTAAATTGCAAATGATATGATAGGCATTGCTATTATTATTATAATCATATGATTATTCTCTTCCTAAAAATTCTGCTTCCTCAGGCCTGCATGAACTTTTTTTTTTTTTTTTTTTTTTTTTTTAGTGGTGGTGACAAAAAGTACAAGTCCTCCCTTGTACTGGACAGGAAATAGCATTTTCAAGAGTTCCTCATTTCATTGGAATCAGAATGAAAAATCTGACTTATGTTTCCAACTGTAAATGAAAATGGCCATCATCTTTGTGCCATTTTTCCTTCCTTTCTGAAATTACCAACACTATTGACTTTTTTACTGCCAGAGAGAAAGTAATCCCCTCTTTTCTGATCCTACCTGAAGGACAAAGGTAGTGACATTTCATCACTGTAAGCAATCTGACTTGCCAGAGCCCACCTCCAGGTTCTATAAATACTCTGATTCATCTAGCACAGTTTTTACACCTTGCTTGAATGTCTTTGTATCAGAAACTATAATGAATCTGGTTTGTTGGTATGAACAGAGTGGGCTTCACTGAAATTCCTGACCACCAACTTCCACGGTTAATTTTAGTCACTGCAAAGTTCATTTCCTCTATTGCTGTGTCTTTTCTGCTTCATTAAAAATCATCACTTCAAGTTTCATTTATGTTTTTTTTCTGGCCTAATCTGACCCGACTTTGTTTTTTCTACATGTCAGGTTGTTAATCAAATTTACACTGATAAAAAGTAATTTCTTTCACTTTCAGCATCCCTTCCCAAATTGTCCCTACGTGTGTGTGTATGTGTGTGTGTGTGTGTGTGTGTGTGTGTGTGTATGTGTGTGTGTGTGTTGGGGTTTGAACCTTTTTTATTTTTTGTTTTGAGGCAGGGTCTCATTATTAGCTTTTTTTTTTTTTTTTAACAATCCATAAGATGGGTTAAAAAAAACTCTTGAGGCTGGCTTTAACCTCTTGATCCTCTTCCCTCAACCTCCTGAATCACTGAGATTACAGGAGTGTGCCACTGTGTTGGATTTACATGTAGTGTTTTAGTGACTATTTTAACACCTTTTCTCTTTTCAATGTGGGTTTTATCATACAAGGCTCATTGAAGGTTTTTTGAAATGAATTTTACTCAGTTCAGTCGATTTCAGACTTTAAGTAAACATTTTTGTTTCCACAGTGATAAGCTTCCTTATGTAGTTGAGAATTACACATTAGAAACTACTATGTGTCTGCAAAGGATAAAACTAAAATATACAAGCATAAGAATATTTCTCTTAAATCCTGATTCATCATGTCTCTTTAATTATGTATTGCTTATAAAGTTATTATAAAATTTCTTCTTTTAAATTTCTACTAAAGCTTCACCTTAAAACACCTCAATAGGTTATCTGTAGGTTATCAACAGGTTAATAGGTTTACCCATTACAGGCATTAACTGAAGGTCATCTGATATGAAATGGAATTGAAGCCTCATCCTTGATCCTAGTAGAGATCCTTATGGTAGACTTGAAAAACTTCCCTAGCTTTAGGTCTGTCACTGTGGTAACCCATCCACCAGTAGGTTTAGGTTTGTGAATATTTTTTTTTTTTGCATACATTCTAACTAATGGTCATGAGAAAGTTGTAATTAATAGCTTTTTTTAAAAAAAAAACATAAAATGGGTAAAAAAAATCTGAGTACTTTTTTAGATGCAATACACTTGAGTTTAAACAAATAAATGATCTGATAGACCACATTAGTGGTATATAAATCTGTCTTAATAAGCTTACAGTGTATAAAAGTGATCAAGTCAAAGTAGGCTCTGTAATCAGACTATTATAATATTCATTTCTGAACATCACATGTTTAGGAGATACAAACAAATTGGAGTATGGCCTGAAAAGAAAAACCAAAAGCAAATAACTTGAAGATCAGTTTAAGAAACTACAGTTATTTATCTAAGAAATAGACGGGGGAATATACACTGTCAAACTAATATACTGTGAAGAGTTTTCTTCCAAAGAAATATTACATTTTTCTTATGACCACAATTTGGAAAACAGAGGTCACTGAAGTGTCTCCAAGTACACAGACATTAGCTGTTTGTAAGGAAGAATATTTTTTCTCACCATCACAAGTGCCTAAGTGGGAATGAAATATCCTCTCAATATGTAAAGCAGAGGCTATTACACCCATAAAGTGGGATGTATTTGGAATTAAAGCTTTGGATCTTCCTAATTCAGAGGTTTTACTCTATGCTAAAGTATTTCTCCATATATCATGATTGTTTAACCAATTATTATTAGATATTGTAATATAGAAGAAAGCAGTGAATCTCCATTAAAAAAGACTTTTTTATGATATAATATGGTCTTAAACCTAGATGTATAAAAATGAACTCACTATAACCCCATTTTTATTCCCTTGTTTGACTTCCTTATTTTTATCAAATGTAGACGAATAGGAAAAAAGAGAGGGAGAGAGAAAGGAAGACTCATTCTTTTTAAACCACTTCAAATTAGAGTCAAATTCATGATTTTTTTTTTTTAAGGAAGCATGTTAATGTTCATCCCTTTAACTGCTTTTCCCTGCTAGTTCCACCATAAAATTCCAGAACCTAAACTGCCCAAACATAAACAGGTCAATAGCCTCCTAACAAGAGCCCTCACTAGTGGTCTGTTCATTTTCATATTTTCTTAGAGATTCCACTATACTAATAATACATCCCTCAAATACTGATTTTATTTTACCTTATCCCTTTCCACTATAGAAAATTCCGTGTAAAATTTTGTTTTGACTTCAGAATTGGTTCAAACTAACAAAGAATTAAAACTTAATTTAACTTGTAATATCTATTAAATTTTGCCATTTTCCTTGTGAATTTTCTGGCATAGAACTGACAATGTTCTTTCCCTTGGACATACAAATTTGATTATTTATTGTGCCTCCTGCATGCATCCTGTTCCCCAACCTTTAACCCTCATCTCTGTATATTTCCTTCTCTTGGATACTCTGAAGGTGGCTAACTTTCCCAATGGGCATTCCCTTGAGTAATTTAAACACATTCTTTCTTATTTTTATAATAGGCACTATAATTGACACTATAATTGCATATTTGTGGTATATTCATGTTAAATAAAGTAGCACTCAATTTACTGTGCATCTGAGAGAAACTCCAGCTATGTAAAATAGCCCTGTTGATTTTTTAAACCAATGATATTGTTTATTGCACACATGAAAGCATAATTCTACAATAACATATTTTCTACAATATTTCACTCTAAAAAAAATGTAGCAAATCTCTCGGTATCTGTAGGTAGGAGAAATGCTTCCACTAGGTGTTATAAAGCTGAAGAGGCAGGGAACAAGCTATCTACAAAGGAATTTAGAAAAGAAGTTTTGAGTGGAAGCAGAATGAGCCATGGAGCATCTCAAACAGTTTGTTATTTTTAGCTGTGCCAAGAAATAGCTAATTTCATGCAAGAATTACCTCACACCTGACCCACAGAAAAGACTGACTATTCTTTATATATGAAAGAGCAGAACTCTTTCATGCTTTAAAAATTAAGTAGGGAATAACATGAGAAAAAGAAGAAATACCTGTACAGCACTGAACAATTTTGCTTTTCTTTTTAAATTTTCTTTCTTTTTAGTGGAGAAGGCAGACTTATTTGGAACAAGCAACAACAACAACAACAATAAAGGCTGTCAAAAGATTCAATCAACAATTGTAAAGAACTGAAGTGACCATTTTCCGCAAGAATTTTTAAATCTTTTTTCTCCATATTCCATTAGGAAACTAACTTTAGCAGGTATTAGTGAGACCCGCCCCCCCAACCATTTATATACAACTCAAATAATCCTTCATTTATCCTTTTATGTACATTAAAAAAAAAACCAATGTTCACAATTTTGATTGCTTTCTCAGCACTCTACTTATGGCCTGCCAGAGGACAGAAAATTGAAAGAGATTGTTCAGAAAGCTGGCATGGGGAAGAGGAGTTGGAAATCAGTTGTTTTCATCACCCTTGTCTCTTCCCAAAGGCTCCTTTTATTTTCAAACTCAGTTTTCTTCACATTCAGATGCAATTTCCCTGGTAATAAAGGCTTTAATCTATATTTCATAGATACTATTCAAATGAACACTGCTTTCCATTCTATACAAAATATAAATTGCATGTATCTCCTGACCTCATCCTTTCTCTTGTCCTTGCCCACTGGCCATGAGATTATATTTTTAAAGTATATCTGTTTATTCATTAATTCCAAAGATTAAATAGCAACATGAAGGCTTCTTGATCTTGCCTTTTAATATTGGAACTAGATGTTTTTTTTTTTTTTTTTTTTTTTACTAACAATGCATGTTTCCTTGTTAACAAAACAATCTTCTCTTCTTTTCCTTCTTGATTCAATTTGAACCCCACAGTTGTTCTTCTGAAATACTCATCAAAGTCCTTGGTTTCTTTCATTCTGTCTCTGCAACTCCTGCTAAACTGAAACATAAACCTGGTGTGAAGCTACAATTTTGCTATCCCTCACCCTACTAGAGAAATGCACAAATCCTTTCAGGTGGGCATTACTATCCAGTTCCACTGGATCTCCAAATTCCACTGTTCCTACAGAAGAGTTTCTCAGTCTTTTCTCTTACTTGTCCTTTTCCCTCAAAACATTTGCCACTCTCCCTAAGTTCCCTTTGATTGAAAATGACAAATTTGTCAATGCTTCATCTGGCAGAGTTGGAAGCCACCAAGTACGATCACTCTCAACCTCCTACCACCTCTGGAAAGGTATTGTTTTCGTCACTCTTGTCTCTTCCCAAAGGCTGCTTTTATTTTCAAACTCAGTTTTCTTCACATTCAGATGCAATTTCCCTGGTAATAAAGGCTTTAATCTATATTTCACAGATATTATTCTAATGAACACAACTGACTACATGCCTCTCCCCTCTGCATGTTCATGTAACTCCATTTTATTCTCAGATGTCTCCTTTTCTTTTATGCTCATAGGATGAATTGTGATTTTATCTCTTTCAAAATCATCTCATAGCATGTACATTCATGCTTAAATTTGTCTCATTAACAAATTCTGCTCTCCCCCATCCAACCTGTGTTTATATATAGGTACTATTTAAATTCTATCTTCATGCTTATACAGATTTCTTAAAAGACCAATCTCTACCTATTTCTACATCTCCAATTTTTTTCAACCTACTCTTGAGTTGATGGTATTCCCTTTAGAGGATCTCTCAGTTGTTTATGAAGTTTTAAAAATCTTTGGCCCTGTTCCTGTATTAACTGTTGCTTTTTACATGATAATACTTCTTCCTTTAATGTCCACTGCGGCACACTTAGTTTGTTTTGTTTTTTGGTATTTACTACTTTGTACTTTGTTATCTTCTCCTTTTTTCCTTTGCTTATCTCTGAATGTTGATCTTCAGGGTCCAACTCTCATTACTACTCTTATGCTATGTAATATCCTTTTATATTTTAATAACTCTCAGGTATTATTCACTTGTTAATGCTGCCAAACATCATATATAACCAATTGCATATTTAAAATACACATATCTTTATTTCAAAAATGCCTTAAGATTTTTATTTTCCAAACCAAATTCATTTTCCTTTTCCTGGTGATTTGATATACTCGCTGCTGGTTGCTGAGGCTTTTCACCCCATCATTAAAGTTAGAATATTGGCAGCCATCCTTGAGTCTCCCATCTTCTACACATCTGATATTCCTGTATTTATCAGTGACTACTAAATTAACTAATCAGTGGTTCTCAGCCTTAGTTGCTAACTAGGATCACCTAGGGAGCTTTAAAAATATCTTAGATCAATTAAAACAGAATCTTTGGAAGTAGAGTCTGGGGATCTGTTATTATAATGTACAGAGGGGTTTGGAATCTACTTTTCTTAATACCTTTCAAATACGTCACTTACATTTCATCTCTATTACCACTGTTCCCTTCCACACCATCACTTAATGCAGGGTTCCTAATTGGCCACCCTGCCTTCAGTCTTTCTCTTCTCCAATCCATGTCAGCCTGGACAGCAAGGGAACATTCTCAAATACAGAGATTAAAAACCCCTCTCCCCAGTCTCTTCTGTTCCTACATATTCTATTCTGGCTAAGAAAACTTTCAGTAGTTTCCCATCAAAAAGGATCAAGTCCAAGTTCTTTAAGTAGATACATGAGAATTTATTTTAATTCATTCATCACTTGACACATTTTACTGTTTGTTAACCATTCGCTGCTTTCCATAAAACAAAACTGCTCATTTTTCCGTTCATAAATAGATCTTTTCTTTCATTTATATTTATGCTTATAAGTAGTCTTCTATCTAGAATGAAGCTTTTATGATTAATGGTTAATCCTATTAAAGTTATGTGTTGGTTTACTAATTGCTTTTTCCAACCAGGGTTGGCTGCCTTTCCTTAGTTTCTCATAATGATCTTTGCCTATAGAATTCACTGCTTTTACCCTTAGAGTTTATAACCTCTTTTGTGCCTGCTTTCTATTTGGGAGTAATGACTGGTGCTTAATCATCTTTGCATTTTGTGGAGACTAGAGTAATTCTTGCCATATATTTGATGTTCAAAACAGGCTTATTGAATAAATGAACAGTTAAAAATTATAATTGATAAAATGTAAGATGCCTGATAGATTTTGTCTTTTAAAACAACCAAGAAGAGATTTAAAATAGAAAACGATTACGTTTTTGCACATTGACAATGGGAACTTATGGAGGACTTTCTGTAGCACTGACAAATAAATCCATATTGTTGTTTTTAGAGTTACTCTTGGAGGGAATTTGCTTCTTCTGATTGGCATATTCATTTAAGATCTTTTTGGGCTTTATTTGGCTTTTTGAGTAGAAAAATGAATAGATAACTGGCCCATTTTAATATTAGTGTGACTAATAGTTACTCACATAATTACATTCCCTTTAACATTATAAATTAACCTCTTTGGGTTTACTATTTATATTTTTAAGGTTACAATCACCCTGGATAAACTTGCAAATTTCAGATTTTCCAAGCTGAGTGATAGGATCAGTACCAAGTTCCCCTTCAATGCTACTTTTGAATTAGTATTTTTTAATTACAACAACAACAATAACAAATTCAATGTTGTGTTAGTTTGGTGTAAATCAAAATGCATGAATATTGTAGAGAAATTATCTACAAATTTAGTCAACTCATGTCTAATGTCACAAATGATTGCTTGTAAATTTGGAGAAAGTAAGAAAAGAAAAACTGTACAGAAGGCTAAATGTTTTGCCCTGAACAGTTTTTTTTTAAATGTCCTGTGTTTAAATACAGGTACATAATCACATAATCTGAATTTTCCCCGATGACACCAGCCTATGACACATATAATATTAATGCCGAAGGTTAATGTTTAGATAAAAAGTTTTCATAGCTATCTCCACAAAATGTTTTAAGTACTCTTGCTCAGAGTCTCTCAATCAAGGCTTCACATGTGCTTATAGCCAATTTGCTCATATTATTCACATATTATTCATCTACTGGTTACTCTCGTGCTTGCAAGACCTTTAGGCAGGAATCCCATCAATTCTCCTCATGTCAGGATCTTCCAGAGTACTTCTCTTACATAAGCAGACCTTATGCATACTCTCTGTAGGTTCAAATACCCATGCCTACCAGTAAGGTCCCATTCACTTTAAACTTCAATACTGGAGACTGACTGATTTGTTCTCTGAAAATAAGCATAGTCTGTCTGTCTTTCTTTTTTCATTTTTTAAAAAATTAAAATTGGTTCTTTTTAGTTATATATGAGAGCAGAATCCATTTTAATATAATTATACAAGCATGGAATATATCTTCTTCTTCTTATTATTATTTTGGTATTTGGAATCAAACTCAGTGGCACTGGACCACTGAGTCACATCCACAGCCCTATCTTGTATTTTATTTAGGGCAGAGTATCACGGAGTTGCTTAGTGCCTTGCTGTTGCTGAGGCTAGCTTTGAATTCACAATTTTTCTGTCTCAGCCTCCCCAGCTGCTGGGACTACAGGCTTGCACCACAGTGAGTGGGTTAGAATTTCATTTTTATGGATATACAAGGTGGTGGGATTCACTGTGTTTTTATAAATATACATGGGAAAACTGTATCACATTCATTCCACTGTCTTTCTGTTGCTTATGCCACCTCTCTTCCCTCCATTCCCCATTGTCTAATATATTTCACATCTATTCTCCCATTCACCTCCCCCTAACCCCTTATTGATGGTTAGCTACAACCTATCAGAGAAAACAGTATACTGTTGGATTTTTGGGACTGGCTAACTTCACTTAGCAAGGTAGTCTCCAGATCCATCCAATTGTTTAGCAAACTCTTTCACCCTGGAACACTACTGCTTATGTTCTGAGGATCACAAAGTCTCCTTAAGATAACATTTTTTTGTGCTCTTATTTATACTCCCCCAGTGTTTTAGTTATCTTTTTTTGCTGCTGTGAATAAAAGACCTGAAAAGAACAATTATAGAAAAGGAAAAGTTTTTTTGAGGGCTCACAGTTTCAGAGGTCTTAGCCCATAGACAAGCAGGCTCCATTCCTTGCTTGGGGCTCTAGGTGGGGTAGAACATCATGGCGGAAGAGTGTGTGGAATGAAGCAGCTCACCTGATGATCAGAAAGAAGAAAGAGAGTACAATCACCAGATACTATATATATATATATATATATATATATATATATATATATATATATATATATATATATATATCCATACATACACACACACACACACACACTAAAGGCATGCTGATAATGACCCACTTCCTTCAGCCACACCCTAAACCCTTTCAGTTTTCACTCAGTTAATACCATAATGGGATTAATTTACTGATTAGATTAAGGCTCTAATAATCCAATCGTTTCTCCTTTAAACCTGTTCGCATTGTCTCATATATGAGCTTCTGAGGGACACTTCACATTTAAACCATAACACTCAACATGCAGTCTTTTGTTAGACTCTATCTCAAAACTGACTCAGTTCTCTTCAGTCATTTACACATTTGCTTGTAGGAATAAAAAGATGCAACATTCCCATTGTCTACTATTTTCACTGGGCCCCCATGATTAGCAGACTCTTAACTACTTGCTTTGTCCCAGTGGGTCTTTATTTTCCCATGCACATTAACTCCTGCTAACAATTGGCCAGGAGGGCTACTGCCCTGTCAGTTCACCAGATATAATGGAAAACTGAATCTTAGTTTAAGCTCAGCTGGGACACCTACTATACCAGAATTTAACTTGGCTTTGATAAATATCTGTTTGAGAATAAAGTTGTAATTCCTTGATTACAATATATATATATATATATATACACACACACATATATATGTGTGTGTATAAACTATTTATATACTATATATACATATGTATATACTGTTATATATAAATATACCACATATATGTGTGTATATACACAAAACAGTCTGCAAATCATGCCAGCACAGTAAAAATAGTAGACAATGTATATCTCACATACTACATCTATATGTATAACAATATGCCATAAAACTTGTCATTTCTATCCACTTGATATGATGGATACTACGTATTACAGACAGAGCCATTTTCTCATTCTCATCTCTTTCAGTTACAAAAAGAATGACAGGTGCTATAACCTGTGTTTGACTTATTCTACACTTATATAGATAGGAATATGAGTAATTTATTTAGCTAAATTGTTCTCCCTTAAGTCAACTTTTGGCTTTGTGCAGAAAAATCTTCTATAAATTGTTTCAATTCTTTTTTGATTTACTTTAAAGGTGATTCAATAAGATTTTGTGTTTTTTGCAGTCTCACCTTAGGAAATGTTACTAAAAATAAAAAAGACATGGATGATTGAAGAATATATGGAGAGGTCAGCACTTTTATATATCAATGAAATGTAAAAATGAGTAACGATTTTTTAATTATTCACATAGAAATAATGAAATAGAAACAAAATTACTTACTGAACCATATTTTATCACTTATTGCAAAGAATACATTCTTCTGTTTTCAACAAGTGAAAATTTTAACCATCTGAATTTGGAGCTGTGGAGTAAAGCATGTTTATAACAATTTAGGATCTTTTACAGTAATAATCACAGTACTAAAAGGCTTACTTGCTAGAAACTGATTAGAAGGGCTGAGAAACATTTAATCTGGCTAATTGGTTAAAGAAAGATTAGAAAGAAGCAATGCAAAAGATCACATGGAGAAGCCCAAGGTGTAGCATATATATCCAACACTATCAACTGTAGTGGAAAAAAAGTTTCAAAGCATGAAAATCCAGAGCAATTGTTAGTAGCATGTGTGGTACAAGTGAAATAAATAGAACGAAATGAAAGGCGTTTGTTTAATCTATGATCTTGTTGAAAGATGGGTCCCAGTACCGTAGTTTTTTCATTTTAAGACTAGCCAGATGTATGCCTTTTTATGGGCACAAGGGATGGAGCCATAGAAAAAGATTAAACATGTTGGAAGAGAATGGCAGATACAGGTTGTTTTTAAAATGGAAAGACATCTATGTAGTGTAAGAGTGACTCAGAAAATACAACAGCTGAGTTCTCTTCAGTCATTTACACATTTGCTTGTAGGAATAAAAAGATGCAACATTCCCATTGTCTACTATTTTCACTGGGCCCCCATGATTAGCAGACTCTTAACTACTTGCTTTTCCATCAGCCTGATGTTTGATCTGGAATCCTTCTAGAACTAATAGTAAAAGGGAAACACTCATACATTTAGGAAGTTTTAGTTGGCAATCAGGTTTTATCCTTAGCCTACTCGATGTTATCCTTCATTTTAGAAGCTTGGTGAATGTTGCTCTTTTTAGATAGCCAACAAGAACTGCTGCTTTAGACCTGTTTGGCTGCTGTCCTGGGTAGAAGAGTTTGGCAGCCCTAGGGAGATGGATTTCTTAAGCTTGGGACCCGCCCAGAGTAGAGAAGCAACACCCTTCCAGCCTCTACTCTGTTGCTATGAAACAAAAGACTAGGAAGGTGAGCAAAGCAGGAAGTCCCGCCTTTTAGCCCCCGTCGGCTTTGGCTCCCGCTCCCTGTGCTCACGCCCACCTTCCCACCACTCATTGGTTAACAACGTAGGGCATTGCCTCTCTTCTTCCATCTCCTTTCCCTTTTCCACTTTGGTTCCCAGGCAAGTCCAGGCCTATTTTCCTCCGAGTTTCTTTCCATTTGGGACCTGCCATGAGCGGGCCTTCCTTTGGGGCCATTGTGTACTGTGGAGGACGTGGACCGGGCGGTAGTGCGAGGGGGACGGGCGCCTCACATCTATTGGCTTATCCCGCTGTCGGGCAGAGCGCCGGCTCGCGGGATTGGCTCACTGGGGCGCGGCCCCTCCCTCAGCTCCGCCCCGCGCCTGAGTCTCTGTGTATGTTACAGGGGTGGGGTGTCCAGCGAGTGGTCTCCTCCTCCAGCTAGTGCTGCTGCGGCCTCCTCGAGAGTCGGGCGGGAGGGGAGAGCGGGTGTGGATTTGTCTTGACGGTAATTGTTGCGCTTCCACGTCTCGGTGGCGGAGCTCTAGGTTGCCCCTTCCCCGGGAGCGTGCTGTTACGGCGATTACACATTCCCTGTCTGGGCGACCCAAGCACCCTGGGCTGCGTGCGCGTAGAGTGGGACCCGCGCTCACGCGTGGCTCGGGACTGCACGGCGCCGAAAGGCGAGGAGGGAAGGGGGCGCTGGGGAGGCTCGACGCTTTTTTCTGGCCCGAGGGCCCTGGGCAGCCAGGCGTCTGCTATAGAGGAAGAGGGGACAGCCCCGGCTTCTAGTCGCTGTTGCCTCTGCTGTCCACAGTTTGAAGTGGTGTATTTAAAGACCGGAACCGGGCAGGCCGGGGGGAGGAGAAAGAGGGAGTAAAGGGAGACTGGAGACTGGAGGCTGGGATTGCAGACAGCCTGGGAGGTGCGTCCTCCGGGTCGCCGAGGCAGATGGGACTGCGGGGCGCTGGAGGAGCTACGGGATACTTTGTCCGCTTTCCGTTCGTCTTTCTCCCCAGCTGGGATTGGAGAGTGGCAGAGAAGAGGCCTGAGTAGGGTGGGGGCTTAGACGTCCTGAAACAAAGCTTCGGATCTACCCCATCCCGTTTGGGTGAGACTGTAGGCAAGGAGGGAAAGAAGTGAACTCTGCTTTCCCTAACCGCTCTGTCAGTTTCTCACTCGCTTTTTAGAAATGAGCTATTTGTTTTTCGATCTATTTGGCTCTTGGGAATAACTATTCACAGCTTTGGTTTAGAGAACCGTGTGTTCCTATGTCGGTACTAGGTGGTTTTAGCGGGGGAAATCCAAATCCTACGCCTTTGTTGATAACAGACGTGTCCCTTATGCTTGTGTAGAACACTCTTTACGTTTATATAACTTGCCAAAATCTAGCAAAGTGAAAGTGAGGTTTCTAAGTGAGGCTTCCAAAATGTATTCTAGGGGTTACAGTTGTTCTGGTGTTTTGAATTGGGATGAAGACAGAAGGGGAGAACATTGTGTTCCCATGTAGAGTAAGGAAACCTATTTAAGTTGTGGTGGTGGTGTTAAGAGTTGGGTTAGTTAAGCTTTAGCTATTTGAAACTTGAGGATGCATCCTTAACGCTTAGTATTCTAAAAGCAAATCTAGGGTTATTGCTCTAAATCTATTTTGCGTTGAGATGGAGAATGTAATTTCACTCCATTATTGAAAAGTTGAATCTGGGATCCTTGGTTTTACTCTCATTGATGGAGGAGAATGTAGTAGTTACAAGTTAGCTTGTTCAGCTTTCTTTGAGTTAATATTGTCATACCCAACTAACTTTTCTTCTCCTTCTCCTTCTCCTTCTCCTCCTTCTTCTTCTTTCAAAGAACTTTGATTCCAGATGGCAAATTCTATGAATGGCAGAAACCCTGGTGGTCGAGGAGGAAATCCCCGAAAAGGGCGAATTTTGGGTTTTATTGATGCTATCCAGGATGCAGTTGGGCCCCCTAAGCAAGCTGCAGCTGATCGTAGGACTGTGGAGAAAACTTGGAAACTCATGGACAAAGTGGTAAGTGGAATAGTGCCCAGGCGTGGCCCTGTTCACCCTGAATATGATTTCTCAAGCTTTATTTATACATGCTGTTAATTAATAATAATTATCATGAGGGCAGTAATCTTTTTGTGTGTGGACCATTCTTCTTCCTTCATTCTGTATGTTTTGAAAAGCAGGATTCAGAGCAAAGACTTTTTTTTTTTTTTTTTTTTTTTTTTTTTTTACTTTTTGTCCTACTCTACAAGGTTCAGAGTTCCTCTATATGACTCAGATATGCAAAGTTTTTACCATTGGCTGATTTTATGGGTGTATGGCCACAGTATGGTTTAGAAGTGTTTGTTCAGTCTTATGTGAGGTTGTGTTGCTCTTAGATAACAAAATAGTACATACAATATAAGAAAAGTCTCTGATGGAGCATGTAGGACACCACTTGTGTGATACTGAGAATGTTTACTGGGGAAAGAACCAGATTAGTCTTTAAGTGAGGAGGCAGTATTTGAGAGAGTTTCCATTTTGATCTTTGAGAATTTGTCTTTATTAAGAAACTTTTTTTTTATGGTATACTTACAGTTTCTTTCATCTACTATTCCATTTTGAAACAGGAAACCTTTTCCATTGCACATTGTTTATTGTGAAAGGAAAATTTACGTTGGGGGTGGTGGGGCTGAGTGTGTCAGAAACTTCTGTGGTTTCTGCTTGTTGCTTTCAGATGAACTCTATAATTTCACAAGAAGAAATCAAACTGGATGTCAGTTCTTGGAGAAATCAAGTTAAAGAGGCAACCTGACCACCATATAGGGATATACTGTAAAACTGTAGCTATCAGTACTAAGTAGGTTTATGAAATAAATATGATTAAGATATAGCTTCCTGCTTTATATAAATTAAAGAGTTTCTTTTTTTAAAGCAGTAACATTTTCCCTACATTTTTGTAGCACTTATGATATTATTTCATAGATATTTGGGATTAATTGTAACTTAGTTTAGCCAGGACTTTTGATACCTTTATGACTGCAGAAATGGAGATTTAAAAAAAAAAATCTTTCTTTGTAAGGATGTACTAAATCCTACATGAAATTATATGGCAACATTCAACTTTGCTTGGTTTGTTACTCTGTGCAAATATTGGCTACAAAAAAGCCACTGTCAGTAGTATTAGCAACACTGGCAAGTGCCAAGATTTCCTTTATTTTCTTTTATCCTATGGAAAGTACAGATAAGATAGATGAATGATGGGCCTATCATCCTACGACCAATGGTGTTAAATGCAGAGCCAAAATATTTCCACCAGATAAATATCCTTACTTTGGGGCTTCAGTGTGACCTATTTAAGCTTCTGCCAATTTATTCAAATTGTTATATTAAAGTGCTCCAGACAGAATGATGTCATAGTGTCAGAACATTGCAACTTGCTGCTTAGGGTCAGGTTTTGGTTTTAACATTGGATACTTAAGAATGAAGAGTATGTAGTAGGAAAATTGCATTTATTTGGCAGGCACAGTACTCTCTTTGCTTTTATAAAGAGTATGCCTTTGAAGGTCATTCTAGTTACCTAAATCTTTAGTTGGGGTAAGAGAAGGAATTCAAGCTTTTTCTCTAATATGTTATGTAAATGGTCAACAAATAAATCAGATTTTATAGGGGAGTCTATTCTCTGTCCACACCCCTTCATTGAGTGTTCAAAATTTGAATATTTGTGATGCAGGTTAGAATAGCAAATAAAGATTTATATAAGGAAGTGGTGAGCTATAGTTACTGTAAAGTCATTATTAATTTTGGTCTATATGTGGTTGTTAACATAAGCTTTGTCTGCTTTTAATTATTTCACCATAAGTTATGGTTAAAATGGATAGTTATTTGATGGTTCAACATCTGCCATTGTTTGTTTTATTAACCCTTTTGTGGGTTTAGGTTTAGCTTTTGTAGTTGAGGAACTTGACTCAAAAAGATATTGATTATCCAGAGTCTCTACTTAGTGGGATGTGGGTGTGGGTATTGGCAAAGGTGCTTTATTGTGGCTTTCCCTATTTATCTTCATTATTTGTCAAAGATGAAAATGGTGAATGCATCTGTGGGCTTTGTGGAAAAAAAATCACAAATTGTCATAAAAGCATTCAATATGTTTATTTCTTCTCCATCACATAATAATAGAAAGGCACTGGTACTTACTAATTAGCAGTATATTTTATTGAAGTGGTAAGGTGAAAGCATCCTCCTCATGTGTTTATCTTATTTGTCAGAGGTAAGGGAAGTAGTGCATGTATCAGTGTTGTCTTGATGATTGCATCAGGAACTTTTTTATTAGTCCAGAAATTAATCCCTTGGCACATTCCTTTTGTTTTTTTTGTTTTGTTTTGTTGTTGTTTGTTTATTTTTCTCTTAAATATCTGTATTAGCATGAGTTTAGCCTGTCAATTAGAGAAAATAGTGACTTTCAGGTCTAATTGGTTGTTAAGGAAAAGGCAAGATTAAGTGTGTAGTTAGCACCTTATTTTTATTTATTTTTTTTTAGCACAGATCTTTGAGGTATAATATAACTACAAAGTACAATAACTTTACAGGGGATAATGAAGCAATCTTAAACCATTAGGGAAACATCTAGGCAGTGTATGGTTTCATCATATCTTGGCCTGTAGAATTTCAAATGATCAGTTGAGAGAATTTATTTCCAACTTATTGTTCTGTTTTCAGAGTGCAGGCTTTTTCTCCAAGGTCACTTGAGAGTAGAAGAGAGTAATTGCTCAGTTGTGTTTCTTGTAAAATGTAGAGTGTTTTGTAACAACATCAATAGCACAGAGTTAGCATACTATGTGTACTGAGAAAAAGAATAGTAGCATATCCCAAAGCATCAAATTTATACACACTGTCTGGCCTTAACTGTGTGTATCAGTTTAGGTCAATAGCTGACCCAAGATCTCTCACATTTGTGTTGCCTTTTTAATTCTGAGACAGAACTATTACTCATGAATGTAAACCTAGGTTCAGATATATTCAAAATGAAATGTGGAGTTGATTCCAAAGTTATTGCAAAGACAGACTTTTAAAAACACTAAATAAGCATTTGTTGAGGGCCTACTTTGTTTCTACTAAGTGCTTATTTCTGAGCATGCAAAGCTAGATAAAACATAGCCTTGCCCTTGGCCTGTCCAGAAACTCAGAGAATAGCACCAGAGTCAGGCATGTAAATGGATGATTGCCATATAGTATGTAAAGGACTGTAATACAGGCAGACCCAAGCGAAGTATAGTGGAAGCTGAGTGGAGAACAGCCACCTTGTTTTTCTGGCCACTATTCAGATAGTTTTATGTCTATATTCTGCTAGCCATTGCCTTTTAGGAACAGCATTGTTGTGCCTTTATTGGAAATGCTGAGGTGAAGGTAAGGAAATGATTGCTAATCATTATGGTTGAAATCATAATTTATTAATATGAGGTTCATGAGTGTGGTTTTCACAAGAGTATTAGCCAGGTGATGGAAAGCAGAAGAAACAATTTTCTATCTAATAGATGCTAAATGTACGGAGCATATGTGGATGCTCGGGAAATTAGAAAATAATTAATTAATGCTAAAGAGCAAAGCAAGTTGAGTACCCATCTATGTTTTTGTCTTGCTGTCCTTGTCATTTATTTGGAAATTACATTACTGAAAGAGTTTTAAAAGTATTGAAAAAAGTGATGATGCCAAATAGACTTTTCCAGCCATTTACTTCTCGTACATTTAGTACATTTGTCAAAATTAAAATATAATTCATTCTCTCTTATAATTTCACTGTGACCAGATATATTTCAAAGTT
Organism: Ictidomys tridecemlineatus; assembly: GCF_052094955.1. Taxonomy (NCBI): domain Eukaryota; kingdom Metazoa; phylum Chordata; class Mammalia; order Rodentia; family Sciuridae; genus Ictidomys; species Ictidomys tridecemlineatus. The sequence continues at coordinate 161,482,542 of NC_135479.1, forward strand.
TGAAATCAAAGATGCTTAGATTATATACAAATATTTTTAAAGTGTAAAAGTTTGTTTTTAAGTTGATTTTTTTTCACACTTCTAAAAAATATTTTTCATGGAGTGAAAGTGAGATTTTTAGATGAAAGTTGTTTGTGTTTGTTGATTTTGAGCCTCTCACCTTCCTAGAGACTTGATATGGCATATCATTTATTTGAGTTATTATTCTTCAAATATTTCCTTTTCCTCATTGAGGTTGTCCTGCCTTAGCAGTCCTGGGCCCTGATAGACTTGGAAAGGGGATAGTTGCACATTAAGTGTCTGGACAACTTTGTTAAGATCCAGTTAAATTTTGAATTGTTGCTGAGATAAATGAAGTGATCCCAAAGTTTGCTACTTGTGATTTCTAGGAAAACCTTCAATTGATGAAATAAAAGATTTAAAGGACTCCTACCAGGAGTTACCATGGTTTATTCCTGTGATAGAAGACCTGCTATAGAATGAATGCTTCAATCCGTTGGTAATCTTTTAACTCTGCAGATTTTCACTAGAATTGAATTGACTTCCTTTCTTTCAAATGTTGCTTTATGTGCTGTGACTTCTTCCTTCATTTATTAAATCCCAACTGTAAAAAGATAGATGTTTCTAAATAACTATGCCATACAGTAGAATGTCATAAGTGCTGTGGCTCAGAATGTGGTAGAGGTGATGTTGCTTGCTGAGAGTGAAAAGCTGATGTAGAAGGAATCATGAATCTGGTACTGTCTAGGTGTGTTTTTGGATTATAATGAAATAGTGGGCATCCTAGGCTGAAAGGGTAATAAGCGATTGTTGAGTGAAGTTTTGACTGCTTTGAAAATTTGGATTTAATGTATTTGATAGGAAGATAATCATTGAAGTATTTCGTAAAGGGAGAGGAAAAATTAGCACTATCCCTTGATATCTTACTCTTTACATTATGAAGATTGGATACTGAAGGCAGGAAAAATGATGGAGAAGAATTAAAGCAGTGTGGGTAAGAAATCATCAAGGGCTGGCCTGGAGAATTGACAGTAGTTATAGCAAGTATTGGTTCAGAAGTGGAAGACATTTTGGAGGTAAAATCTACGTGACCCTTCAGGGTTAGTATATGAAAGAAAAGCTGAAGTGAAAGTGACTCTTGAGGTTTTCAGCCTAGTTGACTTTGAAGGCGGTGATGCCCTTAGTGAGATAAGGAACATAGGAAGGAAAAGAGGAAGCGTGGGGGTTGGCCTATAAGTTTGTTTGGGGCCATGCTGACTGAATTTGACCTCCCAGTGAAATCCATTTTGAAGTCAGAATGAGTGTGCAATTCCAAAAAGAAGTTGGAACTAGAGACCTGTATTTGGTAGATGTGTCCGTAGTTTAGCATCTTAGTGGTGGATTTCTTATGCAGGGAAGAGAGTCAGACACAAAACCAGAGAAGCAAAATTTTGGAGCATAGGGAGTATAATTAGATGGTAGTAAAGAAAAGAGAATCCTACAGAGAACAGGGATAAGAAAGGTAGAAAAAATAATTGGGGTATATTGATTTCTTGGGGAGAAACAACATTCAGAAGAAAGTAGTTTCAAGTTCTGATAACAGTAAGTTCAAGTTCAGGTAGGGAAAACCAAACAGCAAAAAGTATGGACTCATTGAATTTCAAAACTCAAGGCCATTGTTGATCTTTATAGAGTAACTTCACTTATATGATGAGGTTATATTTAATGAGTAAATCATTTAAAAATTATTCTGGAGTTGTAACAACTGATAAATAGGAAGAAAGTTTTGACTGAGAATTTATTTATTTATTTATTTATTTTTTAAAAAGAGAGAGTGAGAGAGGAGAGAGAGAGAGAGAGAGAGAGAGAGAGAGAGAGAGAGAGAGAGAGAGAGAGAGAGAGAGAATTTTTAATATTTTATTTTTTAGTTCTCAGTGGACACAACATCTTTGTTGGTATGTGGTGCTGAGGATCGAACCCGGGCCTTGAGCCACATCCCCAGCCCTTGACTAAGAATTTAAGGAGAGTTGAAACTAACTTGTGGAGTGTGTGTGACAGGGTTCATGATAGGAGAGGTTATAGATTGATGGGAAGGAAAGAATGATCTAAGATGTAAGGGAAAGAGAAATAACAGAAGAAGCAGTATCCTAGATTTTAATGTGGGAGGAAAAAGCTAGGAATAAGTAGCAGAGTTAACAAGTAGCAGATAAATGTAACTTCCACTTAGGCAAGAAGGAAGTGAAGGAATAAACAGAGAAGTTTTGAAAGAATTTGTAAGTTTTATGTTGGATTGTTAGGAAGTAAATGAAGGCATATGATTTGTAATTTTAAGCCATATTTTAATATTGTATATTATAGAATAAACATTATATATTCTAGCCAGTCTTTTAGGTATTAACTGGGTAAATAAGTAAAACATTGAAATGAAAATCTGTTTTCATCTTTTATATTAAGATCATCTTATATGCTGTGTGACTTTAATATTACTACTATGCAATTTTTATGTACTCTGTTTATTAAATTTTGTTTCTTAAAAATGTTTTTATAGATTGTTAATTTTTTCCTTGGAAATGAAAATGTATTTTGGTAATATTCAATATTTTATAGCTTTTTAGCATATTAATATTTAAATAATTATTAAGGTCACTCTTATAACAATAGATTTTAAAAGTAATTATTAATGTTCTACCGTTAAAAGATTGGGTACTTTATCCCCCAAATGCTAGATTATTCTATGTGGTATGACCTAGGCTTAGACATACTTTCTGCATAGAACATTCTAGACTTTTTAAAGTTTTCAGGTAGCATGAAGAACTTTATCAGTCAAAAGAATTTTTAAAAATCATGACTTTCAACAAAGTATATAGTACCTTTGATCTCATTCCCAAACCTTGACTAGATCTGCAGAGAATATAAAATATGGACAGAAAAAAAATACTAGAAAAAAACGAGTACTGATTTTGTATGGGGCATGAAGCAGAGCACTTTGCATTCTCTCTCCTTAGTATTGTAATACTGTAAGATATTTCCCCAAGAAGAAGCCTGCCCAAGATTGTAAAGTTAGTAAGGAGAAGGGCCTAATCCTAGGTTTGCTTGATTCTGTATTGTACATTCATAATAAAAGAGTCAAGCACACTGCTATATGGAATATGATTATTCCTTTTACCCTGGGAAGTAAATCAACAGGGTATTTCCACCAAATATTTCATATCATCAAATTCTTCTCCAAATTTTGTACTAATTTTTAGGGAGGTTTACTCAATAATGACATGGATTTTCTTCGTAATTATTGAACAAATGATGTTATATTTTCTGAAATATGAAACATCTTTCCTTACATTTGTCCCCTTCTCCTCCTGTATGCCTTCCCTCCATATTTATTGTACATCTACTTTATGCAAAGTCATGTGAGGAAAACACATAAGTCCCCCATGTTTAAGGAAGTTACACTCTCATTTGGAAGAAAGATAGTGAATTGATGAATTCTCAATTGATATTTTAAGTAAAGCTTGTTGGTTCCTTAGTGTTATTTCTTATGTCAACCTTCCAAAGAAATCATCATTGAAAACCTTAAGGGAATTGGTAGTTTTCTCCACATCTTACTGTAATTAGACTCATGACCAATTTTACATTTTTGTTTTGCCTAATTAAAATCTATAGAGCATTGTATTATCTTATACATTTCATATTTTATACCTTAAACTTTTATATATTTAGTGAGCTGCTGAATTAATATGGGATGAACCCAAAGAACTCTTAGATAATATTTGCAGGAGGAGGACAGGAATTTCCATACTTGCTTTAGAAAATGAGATATTTTGGGCCAGTACTTACCTAGCATGCAAAAAAAAAAAAAAAAAAAAAAGTCTTCATGGAGTATGTAATTTGATCCAGTGAATGCTCTGTGAGATAAGGTGTTTTGGAATGAAAGTTTTGTACCTTATTGTTGAAATTTCCATTTGTTTTATAAAATTTCATTCATATGTTTCAGGAGTTGCTTTGAACCTTGTTTGCAAGGAATATTTTAGCTGATCTAATAACTCTTTCTTACATTTTTGGCTGAAAATTTAAATTAAGGAGATGCTAGACATCTCTTTAAATGCAAGAGTATTCCCAGAATAATTAATGGCTTTGAATTTATTGTAGCAGTAACAAATACTGATTTTATATTTGTGCCCTTGCATATATATGGTGAAATATATATGTATGTGAATACACATTTTATTGAAATACATATACAGTACAAGCTTTTTAAACATATATTTTTACGTACTTGAAGCAGTGCAGACTACATGTACAGAGTTGTCTTAACAAATCTTTGAATACATTTAAATACAGAAGTCAGTTATGCACTGATAAGGACTAGGAATATAGTTCAGTGGGCATTGTATGTATGATATATACTTGCCTAGTATATATGAGGCCCTGGTTTCTATTCCCTAAAGCACTAAAACAAGGACAATGACAAAAAAATTGAATGAGAGAGTACCTGATTCTTAAGTCCAAACATCAGGGTTCTGAGCAGCAACCTTAGCTAGTTGCATTTCTATTTTAGTATTGACATTTCAAAATGAGGAAGTTTTTCTTGGTGATTCTAAAGTCCTCTTTAGGACTCCAAAATTCTTCGAGTCGATAGTCATATATATAAGGAACTCAAAAAACAACCCAAATTCAGCTAACCCAATCATCATATAGGCAAATGAATTAAATAAATATTTCTCAAGAGAAATACAAATTCTAATGAATATGTGAAAAAATATGCAACATGGCTAATGATCAAGGAAATGCAAATCAAAAGTACATTGAGATTTTATCTTATTCCAGTTAGAATGGCAATCATCATGAACAAAAATAAATGCTCATGAGAATATTGGGGAAAGGAAACATTTATACACTGTTGGTTGGATTGTAAATTAGTCTGATCACTATGGAATCCTCAAAAGACTAGCAAGAGAACCATCACATGATGCAGCTATAATACTTCTTACTATTTATCCTGAAAAATTAAAGTCAGCATACTGTCGTGATACATGCATACCCATGTTTATAGCAGTGCAATTCACAATAGCTAAGTTATAGAACCATTCTAGGTGTCTGTCAACAGATGAAAGGATAAAGATAATAAGGTATATATTCACATTTTTACTCAGCTATAAAGAAAAGAAATTATGTCATTGCCAGGAAAACAGATGGCAACTTGAGAGCATTACGTTAAACGAAATAAGTGAGACTTAGAAAGTCAAAGGTTATGTGTCTTCTCTCATACCTGGAAGCTAGAGAGAAGACAAGAAAAAATTAAGAGTGATATTATGAAAATGGAAGGGAGACCAGTAGAGTATATGAAGGGGAATGGCAGGACAGAGGAAGGAAGTAAATGGAAGATACTAGAGAATGAAATTGACCACATTATGTTATGTGCATATAAAATATGTCACAATCCTACTACTATGTGTAATTATAGTTCACCAATAAAAAGAAATTAAAAGAAGTCATTGACTGCAATGGAGTTTGCAGCCTAATTCCAATACTAAATGTTTTGACTTTTAGCTCAAGAGAAGAGTAATATTACTAAAGAAAACAATTCTTTTTGGCACAAGTTGGTGTCCTAAGAAATTTACCTTTTTATAATGTGACTGTGGATTTGTTTCTTTGTGAAATCTCTTCTGTATTGGGACCAACTTTCATTCCAGGGAGCAACTCATTTATTTCTAGAAAAGGGCTAAGTCATTTGAATCTGAACGTGAATCTTGTGGTTAGCCTGATTTTTCTCCTTAATATACTTTTTCTAGAAAAGCCATTTTTTTCTTTCCCTGGCTTTTTCAGTTCCTTGAACATAACAGGCACTCAATAAATATTTATTGAATTGAATTGAATTTGACTTGCTTTGAAGTCATAGTCCTGGTGTAGGGTTATTCATTTTCGGCAGGAGCTGTCATAAGTCACAGGGTTTAATAGTAATCCCACTGATGAACTGCACACTAAGTGGCATATAGAAGTTCAGCATTGCAAATTGTATTTTCCAAGTGCAAATTTAGAAAACAGTGTAGCACACAGAGGCTTGAAGAACCAACTCCAGCCTATTTCAGATCTCCTGTGCCACTTACCTACAGCCTTCCCATGCTTCTATCTTTTACTCTCTCAATATGTTTTGCTCTCTCATGCCTCTAAAGCCTTTCACACTGCTCTCTCTGGAATATTCTTATTTTTTTAATGTTTTGTTCCAAATTTAGGTATGCTTTTCTTCATGCTCTTATGAACTTGTGTAAGTTGCTGCTTTTCTCCTGTGGCACTTTGTACTCTCCTTTATTATGGTCCTAAATTCTCCTGTAATTCTTTCTTAAGCCTCAAGGCTTTCTCACTAGAAAATTCTTAGAGAGCAGGTCTTGTGATTTATTCCTCTCTGTATTCCTATTGCCTAAAACAGTGCCTGATATATAAAATAAACCTTTGTTGAGTTAACAAATGGGTTCTGAAGTTCATGTAAATTTACAAATGGAATAAAATAAAAATGGAAATGAGTTTAGAAGGGACCATTAATTATATGCCTGATTCTAATTAAATTGTAATATAGTTAGAAAGATCAGCTTGAGATTCAGAAGATGCAGGCTTTTGTGTTGGATTAATGATTTTTTAATAGTTCCTTAATCTTTGTAGTTCTTAGTTTCCTTATCTGAAAGTGAATGAATTGGATGGGATCTTTACTAAGATCCCTTAGAGCAAGAATTACATTACTCCTAAGTTAATTATAGAGAACTAGGTCTTTTCTGCCAGACTCCTTAAGGCAGGAAGTATATTCTAGTCATCTATAATTTCTTGGCACTAAGCTTAGTACCTGATATATAATAGTTATTTAAACAGTTTTACCCAATGAAACAATACATTCCAACTTGGAAATAAAATTTAAATAAAGCAAATGAGAAAAAGACCAGGTAAATAATAATGAAATGAATAGCCCCAAAGTTTAAAAATATATTTCAAAGAACAGTTTTTTAATGTCTGAAAAAATACCTGACAGAAACTTTTCATTAATCATTTAAAAAAAATGACCAGTGGAAGAAATGAATTTGAAGCTGCTTTGTCCACTAACTACAAGTTAATGATTAGTCAGTATGTGACATGTACAAATACATGTTACTGAAATTAAACTCTGTCTGCTTTAGGAAGTTGGTAGTAGTATTCTTCAAATTCTGTGTACTTGTGATAGTATCTTTTGGTTTAAAGAATGGAGAAACCATATCCTGTTTCAAGCAGGATTTGTTAAATCACAGACATATTTGTATCTTTATTTATTATTTTAAAAATTTATATATGACAGTGGAATGCATTACAATTCTTATTACACATATAGAGCACAGTTTTTCATATCTCTGGTTGTATACAAAGTATACTCACACCAATTTGTGTCTTTATACACATACTTTGGATAATGATGTACATCACATTCCACCGTCATTTCTAACCAAATCCCCTTCCCTTCCCCTCCAACCCTTCTGCCCTATCTAGAGTTGGTTTATTCCTCCCATGTTCCCCCTCCCTCCCCCACTATGAATCAGCCTCCTTATATCAGTCTTTTGGGCACAATGAGCTTTCCTAGTTATATCAATGTATCACAGAAGTACAAAAGTGATAGAAAAGCTTTATACATTAATAAAGATTTTGTGTTATCTAATAAATGAGATGCCATCCTACCTTTTGAGAAACTTTTCGGAGATCAAAATAATTTTGTTATATTTAAAATAAACCTGTATCTTTGGGTTATTAATTTGAATACTTATAGAATATGATTATGAAAATAAAATATGATACATTAGATAAAAAACATTATATGTGTATGTGTCTGTACATTTCCTCCAGAATAATTTAACTGGTCAGTACATCCATCATTCATTTATTAGTTATATACTATGTGCTAAAGAATTCCATTTTACACACTATATGTAAAGTGGAAGGTATGATATGGTAATGCCCTAGGTTAATGTGAGAATTAGTTGTCTTAATTTAAAGGCTGACCCTTGGTAGTCTGATCCAGATCTTCCTCCTCCCAATGCTATAATTTCTTAAAGAAAGCAATGGGATAACATAAAGATTCTTTTTTTATTTGTTGTTACCTTAATTGATTGTGTTTGTGGTTCTTGAAATGATTATGGTTCAACTTTTTTTCTGTTTGTCCTAGGCACTTGTTGTGAGTATCCAGGGGCAGATTCATGTTTTTTGAAAATTAAGACCCTTACCATTCGGAGGAACCTTTTAAAGATAACAGATACAAAAGTAAAATACAAAATTGGATATGAAAGTGAATTTCTTTCTTGAATTTTTCAGCTTGATGAAACTCTCATATAAAAGTTGTGAAGTTTTTCACAACACATAGTGAAAAATTTAAAGCTGATAAATCTACAGATACCAGTAACATAATCTAACTAGTTTTTTTGGCTCTTTTTTTTTTTTTGATAACCAGGAATTGAACCTAGAGAGGCTTAAACATTGAGCCATATCCCTAGCCCTTTTTATTTTTTATTTTGAGACAGGGTGTCAGTAATTTGCTTAGGGCCTTCCTAAGTTGCTGAGGCTGGCTTTGAACTTGCTTTCCTCCTGCCTCCTAAGTTGCTGGGATTACAGTTATATACCACTACTCCTGGATATGGTTTTTGGTTCTCTTTTATTACTCACGCATAACTTCCGATCCTTGGTGAATTGGACCTTTCTTCTGCTATCATAGATAGCAGGCACTGTAGGCACTTGAAATATTCCTGGAACCATTCTTTATATATATATATATATATATATATATATATATATATAAAGAATGGTTCCAGGAATATTATATATATATATATATATATATATATAATTTAAATTTTGAGAAAAATTGCATTTTAGGTACACAATATATTTTATATGCACAGTAAGACAAATTAACATGTCCAATTACCTTCTATAATTAGTTACCTTTGGTTTTGTGGTGAAAACACCTAAAATCTATTCTCCTGGCAACTTGTCAACATACAAGGTGATATTAACTACTCTCCTCATGCTGTGTATTAGATCTCTAGATTTGTTCATTCTACTTAATTAGCATTTGTACCCTTTTACCTGCTTCTCTGCATTTTCTTCCTCCTCCTTGCTACTCTGTTTCTATTTATATGTGTAAGTTTTACATTCTTTACATAAATGAAATCAGTTTCTTTCTGTGCCTTTCTTATTTTGGACTGCTGACAATAATTTCTTTATAGAAGTGACTGCACATCTTATATACAACTTCCATTAAACCCAAACTGTGAAGGTCCAACTCAGCTTCTCATCAGCAAGATTCCAGAAATGCCATTGGTCAGTCCAGTCCACCCAATGGGGGATAAAGTTTGATATAAGGGAAGTTATACTGGAAGGAGACAAATTTTAATCAATTATATTTAAAACATTTTACTATTAAAAAGTTTAAAAAGTATATATTATTTATATATTTTATTTATGTATATTTATATATAAATAAAAATTTTGAGGACCTTAGAAGAATGCCATGCATACATGGGAACAGAAGCTTACACTTCACCATCTTCTCAGTAAATCTGACTTTTTGTGTACTCTTTGTCTTTTGTGAATTAGTGCACTATTATACTATGTGTACTTTTGTGCATTTCCCAAAGATTTTGTTTTTAGGAATGTTTAATTGAATGGTTCTTTTTAATTTTTTTTGATAGGTATTTCCTGTATAACCATTTATTTTTTATTTAGTTGTTCTTTTTAGATGCACACGACAGTGGAGTACAATTACATAAATTGTACTCCATGTATGTAAATTATTTTGACATAATTTACATGCATGGAGTACAGTTTATTCTAATTAGAATTCCATTCTTTCAGTTTTACATGATGTGGAGTTTCGCTCGTGGTGTATTCATATATGAACATAGGAAAGTTCTGTCCCATTCATTCTGTCTTTCCTATTCCCACCCCCCATCCTCTGCTTCATTCCCCTTTGTATAATCCAGTGAATTTCTACCCACCCAGCCCTTGCCTTATTGTGTGTTAGTATCCACGTATCAGAGGCAATGTTTGGAATTGGACAGTTCTTGGTATTCCAGTTGGAAGGATAAAATGATCTGAGCTTATTTACTGTTGGCTAAATCACATGAGCATGTGGAAGTGAATACACCCTTTTCTGAGGGCAGATGCATTTTCAGTTCTGCAGGCAGCTTTGAATGCCCCAGTGGTTGGGTGGCATCTGCTGCAGTGACTGGGCCGTTATATCTTAATGTTTATAGGCCTACCAGAAGATGGGGGAGGCGGAAAAGACTCCTTCTGACCAGACACCCATTTAACTACTTAATAACTCAGTTGTTAAGATTGCACCTCTTTGTTTTATTCTCCTCAGGGTAGAGAAACATTATATCAAAACGTTAATTAAAATCTATGAGAGAGCTTTAGCTGGGAGTTCAGTGTAGTAAAATAATGTCTAAATGTGGGACCTGGTTTGCTAGCTGATAAGGTCTATTTCCTTGTTTTCATTAAAAAAAAAAAGAAAGGAATCAGTGGTATACAGTGATCAGTACACTGGAATTCTGTTAAACTCTGTACTTAAGATATTGTAGAAGATAATTAAATTTTAGGGGTTGAAAGTTTAAGGATGTGGTATAAGTAAAGTCTGCACTGAAAAAGAAGAGAATAGGATTGGATTGTATTAAAACTAACGTGAAAATTTGCTAGTTCTTTGTAAACAGGAGTTAATAACTTAATATCATAATTAATATTATGGAAAATGAAGAAATATGGCAAAGTTCTATTTATTTCTCCTTTTTCTTTGAAGAAAAACAGTCATGATTCATTTGAGAATATTTTATTTTTATCTTTGTTTTTAGGTAAGACTGTGCCAAAATCCCAAACTTCAGTTGAAAAATAGTCCACCTTATATACTTGATATTTTACCTGATACATATCAGCATTTGCGACTCATATTGAGCAAATATGATGACAACCAGAAACTTGCCCAACTGAGTGAGAATGAGTATTTTAAAATTTACATTGATAGTCTAATGAAGAAGTCAAAACGAGCAATAAGACTTTTTAAAGAAGGCAAAGAGAGGATGTATGAAGAACAGTCACAGGACAGGTAAGAATATTTCAGATTTTTAAATTTTTTTAATAGTTGTCATTAATGTTGCCCTTTTTTTTTTGTCTTATAGTTGATCACCATGTATTTGTTTTGGAGAAAATGTCATTCACTTTTTGTATTTGCTTTTCACATTATTTAAAATTTTACATAAATTTGTTTATGATTATAGCTAGTTCATGAGCATGTTCTTATTTTTCTAATTGACTTTATTTTAAACATTAGTTTGAGGTTCATAGAAAAGTTGTGAGAAAGTACAGTTTCCACCCCCTCTTTGTGTAATTCACATTTGTTGTTTGTGAAGTACATTTGTTATAGTTGGTGAACTGATATTAATACATTGACTAAAATCTAGAGTTTACATTAAGGTTTGCCGTTTGTTTCATGGTTCTATGGTTAATAAATGCATAGTGTCATTATCTACCAGAATAGTAGCATAAAAAATAGTTTCAAGGTTCTAAAAATGCCCTGTGCTCCACCTGTTTTCCCCACCCTCCCTCTATGATCTTTTGACTATCTCCATAGTTGTCTTCACCTGATGACATATAGTGGGACTCATACAGTATGTAACTTTCTGACTGGCTTCTTTCACTTAATACACATTTAAGGATCCTCCATGTCTTTTCGTAGCTTGATAGTTCATTTCTTTATAATATTAAATAATACTCCATTGTATGGTTATGCCACAGTTTGTTTTTCTGCTCACATATTGGAGAACATCTTGATTATTTCCAATTTTTGGCAGTTATGTGCAAAGCTACTATAAACATTTGTGCATGCAGGGTTTAGTAGGGATGTAAACTTCCAACTCATTTGAGTAAACGCCTAAGAACATGGTTGCTGGATTATGTGATATGCCCACGCTTGGCTTTGTGAGTTCCTAGACTGTCTTCTAAAGTGGCTATATCATTTCATATCCCCACCATGGATGAATGAGAATTCTCAGTGCTTCATTTCCACACCCACATTTGGAATTGGAGACAAAGCTGTTTAAGACACAGTTGGATTGAATCTCTGGGTGTGGTAGCCGTACATAAGAGATATGTAGTGTAGTCTCCATAGTTATTATTGCATGGCAACCTGAACTGTGGTGGTGAAGGCTGAAGGGACATAGCTGAATCCTCCTTTTACAGTTCTTAACATTGAAACTCTTCATTAATGTTGGTAGTTTGGCTTTTTCATTATTAAATTTCATGATCTATATTAAGCCTAATAAAGAATATGGTAGATTTTTTTCTCCATTTCTGGGCTATTCTAAATTTACCTAGAGTATTTGCCAATATAATGAAAATCTATTTCTAGCTGGAAAACCTATATTAATTAAAATATACAGTGTCTTAACATTGATTATATCTAGTTTAAGATACTTACCTCTCTGAATTTTTGTATACCTTACATTAGGAAAACCTCTAAAAAACCTTTAATGTTGCTTTTAGGTTGGAAAAACCTAGCCTCATTTAGTTTAGGGTTGTATAATGGAGAATTCAGTTATCTACGTTTGTGGACTCTAAAGTTGACTGTAAATACTGGTTAAAGAAATACCCACAGTACATATAGTCATCAAATTCAAACTGAAAAACCCTCTGCCAAAGGTAAAATGACATAATTTTTTATCTATTTAAATTTTTTTCTTTGAATTAATGTTGGATCCTCCATATACTTGTAAGTCTAACCAATTATGTAACTACAGGTTCCTCACTTAATATTCTTGGTCTACAACTGACAACATCTGAGAGTTGTGAGTCTTTGTAGCTTTAAAGCCGCATGTAACAAGGGGAATTTGAATTGCCACAGAGTTCTAGAAGTAAGATAGAGAAGTATCACAGTGATTATTTATTCTTACAGGCTTTCTGAGATAGTCTAAGTTATGGGAAGTCAGGTGTTTATGTGAAAACTGTAGTGGGTTTTTTTTTTTTTTTTTTTTTGGTACCAGGGATTGAATCCAGGGGTGCTTAACCACTGAGCCATATCCCCATCTCTTTTTATGTTTTGTTTTGAGACAGCATCTCACTAAGTTGGTTAGTTGCTGAGAATGGCCTTAAACTTGCAATTCTCCTCCCTCAGCCTCCTGAGCTCCTGGGATTACAGGTGTACACCACCAAGTCCAACTGAAAACTATATTTTTCACTTGGTAGACCTGCCATTGATCTAATGAAACTAAACTGTTTTACAAATGTCAATTTGTATAATTCTTATTCAAATTTAGTATCCCTGGAGTTCTTGGTGATCCAGTTAAGTCATCCATTAAATTTTATGTTGTAGGATATTAGGACACTAACAAGGTGTGTGATTTCTGGATTTAGAAACTTGAGTGGAAATGGGATTTTGATTGGATGTAATAATGAGGTGGTAAACTTGTATTCTACTTTCACATCTTCCATAGCAATTTGAAACATTTTCTAACTCAGTAGATGTTTTATACTTACCATTACAATTATAAATTTTAATGGTTTTGGCTTTTTTAACATTTCATGGGGGAAGTCTATAAATTTTGCTTGATTATGTACAGATATCTGTAGACAAAGTTAGATCACTTAGTGCCGTTGATCATGTTGAGGCAACTCTGAAAATTGTTTGTGTTCATGTTTAATTGTCCAAGTGCATTTTTCTCATTCCTTCCTAAATTCAACCACAGGCAACATGTATTAGTTTCTGTGCTGATATAGCATATCCCTAGTGGATTTTACTATCATCCATGTTCCATTTTCTGATGATATTCTGTAACCAGGTTTTTTTTAATGCAAAATTTACATTACATAATTGTCTAATCATAATTTGTAATAATGTACTAAACTTGATACACCATGAAAAGGATGTAGACTTTTGATTTGATTGTTCTTGTAGTAATATAGTTGTTGTACACAATCACTTCTAAGTTCCCTTAGGATTCTGAATACAAACTGGAATGAGGTGTGCTAATACACCTGGAACTCTGGGTATTCTGCTCTGTAGAACATAACAGAAACTCCAGAGAATGTTCTTATACTGTTAGACAACAGTACTATTTAGAGGAATGATTCTACTCAACATGTAAGACAAAATGATTATTAGGAATATCATAAATTCTTTGAAAAATCTCTTTGTACAAATAGCTTGCTAGGGACATTAGTATCATTAAGCTAAAACTGAATGACATTAATATTAGAAGTAGCAATTTGAAATTCATTGACTAAATCAGTATCGCCTCAAGTGACTCTACATTATATCGAATAAAATTGGAATGAGTTCATGAATCAAAATGTTTATCTTAATGTTCTTGCATCTCTGTTGTGCCACTAGTAAACTTCTTTCTGGATTGATTTTAAATATAAAGTAAATAGAAAAAAATTAAGGTATCAATCCAAAACTGGTTCTGTTTTGATGACTGCTAAAGAATGAGTAGCTTGAAATTTTGAAATAATTTCACATAAACTTAATATACATTGAATATTATAAATATTTAAATAAAATGAAATTTAAAAAATGAATGGCAGTCAATGCATTTCCTAGATACTCAGGTCCTATAGGAGGAGTGAGGTAAAAATTATAATTTAAGTAAAACTTTGTTACTGAAACAGACATTTAAGGCACAGTGAAAACCTCTTGCTTTGAGAATGGCCAGAATGGTGATTTCCGTTAGAGGTGAGGTATGAGTAGGCAGTGTACCTCTCTTCATGGTTACAGTGAACCTCCCTCTCTGGTGTCGCTTTCCCCCATGTGCTGTGTACTTTTTGTCTATTATTTTTTTCTTTGTACAAACAATTGAACTTCACACTGAATTTGTGCTTCTACAGTGTCTAAACCATTCTGGGCTTCCATTTCTGGAAAGAGTAAAGTGATTTCTGGCACCCACAATGTTTACATGTATCTGAGGAAGGGAGTTATGAAACATGTAGTTTGGAGTAAAAGAAGAGGAAACACTTTTTATCAGATTGCTATTTTTAGTGACAAAAGTCAAAAGAGATGTGAAGGTAATTTTATTGCTGACAAATGTACCATGGACTGGAGGTACCTTGTGTAAATCTATTGGCAGTTTTATCAATTGACCTTTTAAATAGTAAAATTTATTCTTTCATCAGAAAGTATGTATTCATCAGCTGCTCTGCAGGACCTGGTACTGAGGACCATGATTTTGAGAACATCCAGAGATGATTGTTTAAGGATATTCAAGTCTTCCCTATTTTAGAACTGCATTCGTCGGTTAGGGAGATACAATCCATTTCCCCTCCAATACTTGGCTTTACCAGTGAAACAAAACCAAAAGTCAACTGAAGAGGAAAAAAAATAGTACTGTGTTCAACAAATCTGAAGAATATGAAATCTTTAAAAACATTCATGTCATTCATGTCCCTGGTTCATTCTTTTTACACTGGTGTTATAGAAGACAAATCAACTTCTAGATAGAATGGGATGTATGTGTGGAGAGGAGTGTTTGCTTGTTTCACGTGATAACATCTAGACTGCTTAAAATTTAATAGAAAAGTATTTCAACATAGAAAAATTAATCCTTGAAGAGGTTAAACATTATTTTAGAGTTCTCAAAAGCACCAAGGAAAATCTTTGTCTCATTTGACCTGGCTAAACAAAAGAAAATGCATAATCTGCTTTTCCCCTTAGAGTATTGTAAGTGTATGCTTGCTAGCTACTATACTTGCATTGTAATTTGTGAGATTATGTACCAAGAATGTTTAGAATATTCTTGAAGTATTAAAATATATAATTAGGTTAAAAGTTGAATAAAACAAACAAACAAAAATATGTATTCAAACCCTGCAGCTATATAATAAAACAAAAAGCTATAAACAAACCTACTTGTTGTCTTTATATCACTGTGTAATATCATTGCTTTTGGCAAGAACAATATGGTATTAATTTAAATGCTTAAATTTGTTTAATTAAAAATGCTTGTTGATCACATGCTCATCAAGGTCATTTTGAAATTCCTCATGGCTTTTCAGTTCACCACCTAAATAGATTGACCTGTATATTACAATTTGGGCTTTAACAAGTAGTTTTAATAATTATTGGACCTCACAGAATCATAACTTTGCTTAAAGTGCCACATTTAGCACCATGTTTTCTCAGAGGCAGCTCTGCATGTTGGAGAGAAAATGAAGAAAGAGGGCTGTTTAACACTGTATAGGAATGCTGGGCCAAGGAATCTCATGGTCTGAGGCCATTTCTGTTCCTAGTTTTCTCAGTAACTTTAGTTGGTTTCCTGACTCCAATCTACAGTTTTTAGTTTTAAATTTACTTTCTGGATATTCACAAGATTTTCATCTCATATATTTTAACATCATAAAATGAAGATGTGCTTATTTCAGACTAAGTACTGGTCTTGGTACATAATTCTATTTATTTTTTTTCCGAATCCAGTACTAGTTTTTAGTAAAAAAAAAAAAAAAAATTTGTTACTACAATAATTATTTGTAGCAGAATGAATCATAGGGAGATTTTATCTTTCATAAATAAATGGCACTGTATTGAATGCCTTCTGTGAAGTATTTATTGTGTAATGATGTATGAAAGAGAATGGTTTTTGTTCATTTACATAATTTTACAATTTAAAAAATTAACCTACTCTTTGTATCTCTTTTTCTGTTTGTTCATACTGAAAATTACAATTACTTTGAGTTTCATGAGCACAAGGGATGACTAAAAGTAGAAAATTTGATTTCTAAATAATCAGACTGCAAATCTTTTGAGCACAAGTTTTAAAATATTCAGTTGTTATTTAAATTTTTTGTATATATATTTTAGACGTTTTTTTCTTTAAATGTGAAACTAGAGAAATAAAACATAATTTTTGCTTTTTCAAAATAATTTCTCTCTCTCTCACACACACACACTCTCTCTCTCTCTCTCTCACACACACACACACACACACACACACACACACACACACAAGATTCAGAAGAAAAATAGTAATACCCAATCCAATCCTGTTATGTCTGAAGTGTGTCTGCCAGGTAGGAAATGGAATTTTCTTTAGAAAACTTAAACATATTCCTGAGATTGCTTTACCATAAATGAATAAAGAGTTTATTTAGTCTTTATTAGAATATTTTCATGCATATTGCAAGCATCTGAGAGATGTGAATAGACTTTTCTCAAGTTTGGAAATGAAGGGGCTCATTTCTTTAACACACCATGAAAGTAGAGGCCACAGTAAGTTATTTAGACAACTGTTTTTAAAGTTAAACAAAGGGAGTCTGTTAAGAGTGGGCAGGTGAGAGCTTGCAGACTCTTTGACTGTTAAGGACTTTATGGCCCTCTGTATTTGGCTAACTGCACCCCCTGCTGCTTTGCTAACTAGATAAAAAGTTTTTTCTTGTTGAAGTAAAGTGAAACAGTTCCTCTTCTCCACCCCCAGCAATTTTTTCTTTGGGCTACATTTTTCAAAGTACAAAAGAAGACAAAATTTATTCATGTGTTATTTAAAATTAATTTGAGTTAAAATTTTTTTTATGAACTATTGACATACAGTCATGTTTATGATTTGTCTATTTATTTTTAGCCCCATGTTAATTCTGTCAACCCCTAACTCCTGTTTCTTAGTAAAATTTTTTTGGCATTTATTTTAATTTTTTTAAAGTTGGATTATATGTTATACACACATAATATTTACATAATATTTAGATTTTTAAATGGGGGAATTTTTCCTGCAGATTAGAGTTCATTGAATCTTTATAAATTCCTGAGATAAACATTACATGATAAGACAATAAGTAAACTCACAAGACTCAAGTGAACTTGGCTTTATGGTTGAATACCTTTTATGTTTTTAGTCTTAAGGCAGCTTATTAAAATTGATGTTTTCTTTTCAGTAAATATCTGGTGACATTCAAATTTGATAATTAAATTCCAGAAGCACTCAAGAAAGAATGCTTGTTTTTACTTTCATAATAACAATACTCCCACAAAGAAGGTTGGTGAATGATGTCTTTCAAGTGGCAGATTTGTTATTTAGTTAGAGAAAGCTCCTTTGGCAGTTTCTTACAAAACTAAATTAAAGTCTGTTTATAAAACAGACAAGCTGCAGTGATAATCCTGTAGCCTGAGGAGTGCTTGGTTATGTAGCCTGAGAAGAGTCTTGTTTTTCAGTGATTTTACAAAGAAGCAGAGTTTCCAGGAATCTAAACAGATTAGCATTCAGTGCTAATTGGCTAGGGTGTAAAATAGTACTTAATTCTGACTATTTTAAAGTACCTTGTAAGTATTCCATTCTCTCAATCCATTTTTAATATTAATCTTTGTCTCCTTCTACTCATTGAACATGAGTTCTTGTTTTAGTGTACATTAGTTGTTTATAGATGTGCTAATTATCCCAGCATACATTTATGAGGTCTTTCCAGAAAGTACTATTTACAGACTAAAATTATAGCAGTTGAAGCCCATCCTGTTCAGGATAGCCACTGAGGAACAGATTAAACTGAAAGGTAATTTAGATGTATTATTGAAGTGTATTGTTATAAACAATGGGTCCATGTATACCTATATACTACTTTCACAAATAAATTACAAATATGTGATTGTATTAATTTCTTCAGGCTGTCATAACAAAGTACAACAAACTGGGTAATTTAAGCAAGAGAAATGATAGTTGTGGAGGCTGAAAGTCTGAAATGGAGGTGCCTACAGGCTCTCAGAACTCTGTAGGGAAGGATGCTTGCTTGCCTCTCAGCTGTCCAAGGCCCCAGGCACTCCTTGGCTTGTGGCCCAGAGACTCCAGCCTTTGCCTGTGGGGGGTCACCTGGTGTCCTCCTCTTTGTATATCTGTGGCCAGATTTCTTACTTATCAGGACTTCACTTTTATTAAATCAGGGTCTGTACTAATCACTGCATCTTAACCTCATTGTGTCTGCAAAGGCAATATTTCCAAATAAAGTCACGTTCATAAGTAAAGTTGAGGTTAGAATTTCAACATCCTTTTAGAGCATATAGTTCAACTCATGATAGTGACTGATTATGGCCAGGTACAGTCTATACTTAGGAGATAGGAGAAGTTGAAACTCCTTAGAGTATACGTCATAAAAATGTAAAAAACTCTGCTTGGTAGAATATGCCAAAGAAAATTACTTGAAAGTGATTTTGGAAAGGTTTATATGTTCAAGTAGTTATTGTAGCACCCCCCCCACCCCCGCCTGGGGTTTATACTAGAATGAATGATGAATTAATTTACTGGTTATTTTTTGGCATACATTAAAAACCATGTTGAATTCAACATTTAATAATAATAAATTTTCATATGTTGACATAAATACTTTGTCAAACTATAATATTCATACTGATTTTAAAATATTAAATGCCATTTCCCTTTAGAACATTTAAATAATACAGATATGTATATTTAATTAAAAGTTATAGTATTTCTAACCCTGTTTATCCATTGATTAAGGGTCCGTGTTTTATTCATTCTTTAATTTGTGCTAAGCTCTGGATGATTAATTAAAGTAATTATGACTTACATCACAATCATCAATACTGTTTATTTCTCTTTTGCAGATCAAAATGAAATAGAAAGTATTTATTATGCTGGTATTTTATAGAGAAGCCTACAACAGATTTATGTGTTTAATATTGTGAAGTTTTATAGTAAGTGAGATTTCAAGTCAAATTTTAGATAATCAATTTAAGGATTATAGTTTAAATAAGAGTAAACAAGTGGCATGTTGAGTGGCATAAATCTGGGGTCAGCAAACTATATAAAGCCAGATAATAAATATATTAGATTTTGCCAGATGATAATGTCTGGCAACTAGTCAACTCTGCCCTTGTAGTAGAAAGGAAATTAATTGGCATGACTGTATTCTGATTAAACTTTATTTACAAACACACTAGACTGCTTTTGGCCTTTGGGCTGCAGTATACCAGCTCTTATGTTAAAATACTAATCTAATTTTTGGACAATAAAATATAAGAAGTATTTTATCAACAGTCTGCATATAAAGGTGTCATCAATGAGAAACGTGTTTGGCTAACAGGGTGATGCCTATAGGTACATAGAGGGATATATACTTTGCATAGTGCTGCCAGAGTCCCAGGATCTTTCTGGTTTGGAATCCGCTTCTTTAGCAGGTTGGGTTTTACTTGCATTCTGTTCCCCTCATGATTGTAGAATTCCTGCTACATCTGTGTAGTTGTTATGGCTATGCCACAGAGCAAGGGGGTGGGAGCAGGACACATGTCTGTTCCTTTTATCTTGAGTCAAAGAAAGTACCGGAGTCTTTCCCGACTTGCTTCATCCACTAAATTCCTCTTGGGTCTTTATCTCTGGTTACAAAATTGGAATTGGCTGTATTGAAAAACTTAAATACAGTCTCTATAATAGAGGAAGGCAAGGAAGAAAAGGAACTGAGAAAAGGTGTTTAGTTAGTCCATGGTATGTGTCAAAATAGAAAAAACCAGATAGCCATAGACGCCATTTATTTCTTTGGTATAACTTAGCTTTAAGACTTATTTCTTTAAAAATATATTGTCAAGAACTGTGAAGAGACTTGAGTGTGAAGTTTATTTGCCAGATACAGGCAAAAATAGGAAAATCTTTGGTCAGGGAGAAAGGACTATCATGGGGGCAGGAGTAGGCTGGGGAGGTCATCATTTGTGCCATACTCCTGTACCCCCAGTTCCTACAGGATAGTAGGGACACTTGTGTGTGTGTGTGTGTGTGTGTGTGTGTGTGTGTGTGTGAGTGACTTGTATCTTTGAAGAACCCCAACACTTCAGTCATTCACAACAGACAGCTAACCATTATGACCTTTGCCCTGGAAGGGAATACTCTCTTTAATGTCCTGGACAATAAACTTTCTCTTTGTTCTAGAGGGATTCACTATCATTATCATCCTCAGCTATTGCTGTATGAATTTCCTCAAAGGATAGTCCCAAACAAAGGCAGTCAAGTGTGTCTGGTCATATGACATGACCAGAGACCAGATATGTGTGACCTATAATTTTCTCCTCGAATATTTATATTCAGTTCTTTCTTAGAAACCATAATTGATTCTTAAGTTCTGCCTTTAAAATGCTGCTTAATACTGAGGATGTAATGATACTCTTCTGTTGTTAGTAAGACCATAATCTTGAGTACTGCCATTCTAATAAATTATCTATGTATATGACATATCTAGTGTCATATATGTGATATAGCATGTTGTCCAGACGAATGGTTTTCTTTTTTTTTTTTTTTTTTTTTAACTTTCCTGGGAATGGGAATTCAGGGCCTTACTCACACAAGGCAAATGCTCTATGTCTGAGTCCTACACCCAGTCAGTAAAAACTTAAAAAAAAAATTAAAATTAAAGAAGAAACAAATATAGTGATGGATTCATCTCAAGCCTTTTTACACTCTAAAAGAGAAGACAATTCTGTTCTTTACCTTTTCTTTGAGGATACTTCATTCTCTTTTAAACTTTGTATACATAAGCTTATATTCCAAATTGGTTTCACTAAATAAGGAAGATTGAAATTATGTGTTATAAGAAAATTATTTACTTTGGTTATCAGCGATGATGTCCAGACCTCAAAGATAAGTGGCAAGTTGTCTAATTGCATTCTCTGGAGAAGTGACATTGGTGTGGAAGTTACACAACTTGACAGGTGTACATGTGTGTTCATATTATGTATTTTTAAGTGCTATCTCATTACCAGTTGGCATGTCTGGCCTGCAGCTGTTGCCACGTGAAGGGTATTAGCATTGTAATGCTTTCTCAGTTTTGTTTCAGGGGGACTCATTTAAACAAGCAGCACATTTTATGGTTATGAAAATGACTATTTTCTCTTCTTCATTAAACCTGCATTAATATTGTGTGCCAGCTGGTCAATGAAACTTTTTTTTCCCCTTTTAAATAAGACAGTTTGTATTTATTAGTTAAATCCAAAAGGAATATTTAAAACTTTGTTGCTTAAGCACACTTTCTTAAAAAAATCTACATTTTTTCTTAAAAAATCTTTTACAGTGTCTAGTCTGCAGTTTCTTCCTTCTTTGTTTCCTTTTCTTTTTGTTTCTTTTTTATACCTAAATATTTTTTCCCAAAATATATTAATGAAAGTAAAATTTCAAATCATTTTATAGATGCT
Source organism: Ictidomys tridecemlineatus (assembly GCF_052094955.1). NCBI lineage: Eukaryota > Metazoa > Chordata > Mammalia > Rodentia > Sciuridae > Ictidomys > Ictidomys tridecemlineatus. The sequence continues at coordinate 161,504,680 of NC_135479.1, forward strand.
GAAATCACTTCTGTTTTTGTTCTAAAGGTTTTCTATGGGGCATTTGATTTTGCTGTTCAGCTTGTTCTTATTCCAGAAATATTAGAAAACCATAACTAGACAAAAAGATTTTGATATTGGTCAGCTGGTTCTCATTTATCTGATTAAAATAGCTTTGCTTGGATTCTAACACAGAGCAAATACTTACAAAATATGTAATTTTTCCTATTAATTCTAATTTTAGTTTATTCTCCTGACAAATGCAAGTGTAAAATTATGTTTTTACAAGGCAAGCGAAGTATTGAAGTATGTAATTTATCATAATGTATTTTTTTTTTTTTACTTTATCAGTAGTTGGTAAACTATAGCCTGTAGGCCAGATCTATCCTGTGCTCTCTCTCTCTTTTTTTTTTAATATTTATTTATAGGGCTGTGATTCTGGTTCAGTGGTAGAGAGCTCACCTCACATGTGTGAGACCTGGGTTTGATCCTCACCACCACATAAAAATAAATAAACAAAAAAAAGGTAAAAAAATGATAATTTATTTTTTAGGTGTAGATGGACACAATACAATGCCTTTATTTTTATGTGGTGCTGAGGATCGAACCTGGGTCCCACCCATGCTAGGCGAACACTATACTGCTAAGCGAACACTATACTGCTAAGCCACAATCCTAGCCCCCTGTGCTCCTTTTTAAAGTACATTTTCAGTGGCACACAGACATGCCTGTTCATTTCCTTAATGTCTGTGGTTACAGTGGCAGAGGTTAAATAGTTGCCACATACTATATGGACTGTAAAGATGAAAATATTTAGTATCTGGGCCTTTGTTGAAAAAATTTGCCAACTACTGAGTTTATCAGTGTGGGATCTGAGCACTCATCATTTTGAAAAGTATCCTTGCCGTTTCTGATACTCTGTCTGCTCTGCAAACCCTGTGAGTCAAATCAACTCATTTTATATATAAGGATACCAAGGAGCATTGAAGTGGTACTGGTGGGAATAGAATCCTGAGTGTGTAGAATCATTTCACCTTATTAAACTTTCTTTATCACTGCCATAGGAGTCCACTCCCACCTATAAGTCACTTAAAGAATACCCAGGAAAGATATTTTTCTGTTAGACTTTTAGGCAGGTTTTGTTGGAAAAGATGGTTAAAACTCGTTTAATGTTCTTTTCAGCTTAACCTACTCACTAACCCTAGAATTCACATTTGTGTGCCTGTCTTTTATTCTGCTTTTGCCCTCTCACTTCTCTGTTTTCCCTTGGTTGTGGAGATCCTCTTTTCTATGAGGTTCCTGCCCTGCCCCATTCCTATCTTCCTCTGTTCAGCTTTTTCTGATCGCTCCAGCCAGAATGTCTCTCTGTCCTTTGACTATAGCATTTATCAGGGTCTTTCCTGTGGCAGTTAATTATGTATTGTCAGCTTTTGCTATCTTTGTTAAATGGTGACAAGACATGCACTGAGTGTCTCATAAAATTTTAAAGGGGAAAATCACTTCTATGTCTCTCCCACAGCATTCAGAATTGTGCATCATACTTGGCAAACACTTAGAGTAATAATGATTATTTCTCCGGGTTACTGTGGGATTATTTGAAAATCCTCATTTATTCCTAGATTATGAGTTTCCAGGGCCTAGAGAGAGGAGGTAAAGAGAAAATTTTACATCGGAAATTGTTAAAGACTCTAAATTAGTCTGCCTTTTAGAATTTGTAAGTAAACTGTGAATATCATCTTCAGATTTGGCAATGAGTACCAGTGAGTTTGGCTAATACTGTTATTATTTATTATAGAATAATTATATTTTAAAACAATTTTAATTCTGCATATGTATAAATATCTTTAATGCAGTACTATTCTTGGACAAAGTTCATGAAATTACTACAGTTTTGAAGCACTTGTTTAATAGAGTACCCTGGCAGCTTCTTTAGTACCTGTAGGATAAATCCTTAAGAGAAGTTCCCAGCTTTACTGTTCTGCCTGCCCTTGAGACTATACCATGAGCTTATACAGCTCACCTAATTGACTCAGTAGTTCTCTATGTGAATGCATATGAGAGTTTTCACTTCCTCCTATTCTTATTTTAACATTTCTTCAAAGACAATTTTTGTTTCTGTGTTATGTTGTATTCACGACTCAGAAGACACAAGACTTTTCAGCAACTGGGGAATCCTCCCAAAATCTATGCTTTCAACATGAATGGTGCAGTTTCGTTTGGTCTGTGTTACTGAGAGAAGTACTCCATCCTCTTCTCAGCTTGCTCTGCAGCAGATGATTGTTATGTCGTTCACAACTCCTGAGGGAGTGCATAAATAACGTGCACAAATAATACAAAACACCTTGACCTGGGAATTGTTTTGTTTTCTTGTTGATGGTGTTCCTTGATTCAGATAAGGATTTTCAAGCTTGAAAACTGCTTTTCAACTTTCAGCAAAGATGATTTTGTATTTACTTAACTGCCATCTCCTTTTTAAATTTTTTATTATGTCTTTGTGATGCTGGGGATTGGACTCAGGGCCTTGTGCATGCTAGGGCAAGTGCCCTGCCACTATGGTAGGTCCCCAGGCTGCTATGTTCTTTTCTTCCCTTTTAAAAGGCAAGTTAGGGTGGTTGGATTTGGTATCCTTGCCACATATGCTGCCCTGCTTCTTCTTCCTTTTTCATATTTGAGTGAGCATATTAGTTCTGAGATACATCTGAGACATTTTGGATACGTAGGCAGGGCTTTTGTAGAAAGGAATTGCTCTTTTCTTACATCAGCCACATAGACTCAGAAACAGACTTGAAAGGAAAACAGAGGCATGTGTGTTCTCCCTGTCTGCTATTGTTGCGCCCCCTCACATAGCTGTTAGGATTTGTCAGCAGTTTGTTTTGACTCGCTGTATCAAGGTGGGGGTGGTTTTGTGTGTTTTTGTAAGTTAACTAGTGTAGGATGTCAGTTATCTCAGCTTTACCATTTGTGTTGGCTATGATCCCTCCATGTAAAGAAACAGTCACATTTACCCTATTTCTCAGGCCAGATTTTGATACTGAAACTTTGCCCTTAAAATATTTCCAAATTGTTTTTTCTCTTCTTACAATCACAAAGGTCAAAACCTGGCCTTTTCTTATTTCACATTGCCTCTATGACGTGTTCTGGTATTTCCCCAAACTTCTTAGGGAACCCATTTGAGTTGTCCTTTTCAATTTATTTTGATAGTTTTTCTATAATAGGAATTAATTTTTATTTATTATGGTAAGATTAGGAACACTTCCAAATCCACATTTTCTTTCCTGGGAAGTAGTTTTAGACACAGATAACACTCTGGATTTATTTATTTACTTATTTATTTGTTTATTTATTTATTTATTTATGATACTAGAGATTGAACCTGGGGCACTTAACCATTGAGCCACATCCCCAGTTCTTTATTTTTTAATTTTGAGACAGGGTCTCACTAACTTGCTAAAAGTCTCCCTAAACTGCTGAGGCTGGCTTTGAACTTGGGATCTTGTTGCTTCAGCCTCTTACCACTGGGATTACAGGCATGTATCATCATGCCCTGCTCCCACTGGATTATTTTGATCAGATGTGAGCAGGTCCATGGTTGCTTTGTTGAAAGGAGAGGAAGGGGTGAAGAGGTGTTCTGGGCAGATCTGTCTTGACCTTTCCACTGTTTCCTAAGAAAAGTGGCACCACTGGGAGTTGTGCAACACTGTGGTCTTCCCACATCTTTCTCAAGATGTTGAGCTTGGGAAGTAAAGCTTTATAGATGAGATACAAAAGGCAAACAGTTTACCTCTAATTATCCAAGGCTACTGTTATATTTAAAGGTCAGTGTGGATGTCTGGTGTCCCAGATAACTTTATATTATGTAACTATTCTTTATTTCCTTCCTCTACTATTTGTGTGGCATCTTTCCAGCAGCAAGTTGAATTCTTCTTTGTATGCAATTTATTGTAAACTGTCTTATAGGTGGACTTACAACTGAGAAGCTTAAATAGCTAGAATGTTTTCAGTATTTTTGTTACTTGATATTTGAGACAGATGTCAAGTAAACAGGGCAAGAGCAGGACTTTATTTGCTGTACTGCAATCTCAAACTACTGTAAAGAATTTTAATCAGATATTATTGTAAAATGTTTCCAATTCACTGCATGTCATTGAAGCTTAGATAGAATTGGGGAGTGTGCATCAAGTATTTTACTCTATTTGCAATCCACACGGCACCTAATTGATCTGGGACTAGTGGGTTATATTTTTAAGAGTGTAAATATTTCACTAAGTCTCCATCTGCCTTAGAGTGAAAAAATTTCTACTTAATTTCAACCAATACTATTTTAAATTTCTAGTAGGAATATTGAATCAAGTCTGTGGAATTAAAAGATTTAGAAATTCCTCCTGAAATCTTACCATTAACTCATTTTAATTTGTCCTTATGGTCATTATTTTTGATTTCCCACAGCTTCACTGTTTTTTTTTTCCTTGCTTTCGTTTTCATTGAGATAGTAGTTGTTACAAACTTTAAAATTCACTTCACAAAAGGATTTCTCTGAAATCAGCACCAAATGGGTTTTTCCGAGTTGAAGCTAGCTTTTAGAATTATACATTGTATAGGAAAAAAATTCATATATGCAAAATTTCTCAGCTTATTCTTTGTAAAAGCACCTTTCCTTTGCACAAATAATTGTGAAGATGTTAGAAAAGCAGTTGCTTCTCAACATTAAAAATAAACAGCCTTGAAAAATGGCTGGTGCTGGTAGTTTATGAAGGTTAACAAGTAATATGTGAAAAGGCAGCCTGTCCTTGGGTTGTGAAATGTTGCATAGTTTGCGCACCTCATCAGCTCTGGAATGGCTTATGTTGATAGTTCAATTGGCAAACAAGAAAGGCTTCCAATGAAAGGTCCTATTCATGACTTTTCTTTAAGACTGAAGTATTTCTGAAAAAGAATATCTTGTGATATAGCATTAGTAAACTTAATAGTTGAACTTTCTTTAATTGGTGTATATAACCTTAGAGAAAATAACATATTAGAATTTTGAGAAAGACCTGTGTAAACCAATCATGTGTATGTGTTTTTAAACACAAACGAGTCTTTTTGCTTTTTGTTTTTCAGTTTGATATTTAGTCCAGTAATGAAGATAACAGCATTGCAAAGTTATTTATCATATGTCTCTTAATGACACATGGCTCTTAATGACAAAGATAAGTTCTGAGGACTACAGTCGCTGTGCAAACATCATAGAGTGTGCTTACACAATCTAGATGGTATAGGTCAATCACTTGATGTAGCCTCTTGATATATTGAGACCTGAAAAACACTAGATGGGTGAGCTGATGATGGTTAGACATGGCATATTATTTTGTTATAAACTTTTTTTTTTGATAAGCAGAAGGAGTACACTCTAAAATCGTGATAAAAGTACAGTAAACACATGAACCAGTTACAGTTGTTTATTACGTATACAAGGGTTATGTCCTAGATATAGTTGTATGTGCTACACTTGTATGTGGCTCACAAGCATAGTAGATTCCTTTACACCAGCATTACTGCCGCAGTCCGGCTGCAGCAAACTAACTGAGGGTTGAAGAACAACTTGTGTAGATTGATACAGCAGGAGTGGAAGCCGTGTATTGTAGGACAACAGAGGTATTTATACATTCCACATAGCTTATCTTAATTAACATAAACTCGATACAGCAGTTAACCAATAAGGAATCTCCACACTTAATGGCTCCCTGGCGTTACTTCACAAACCACTCCCTCTGGCATTTTGCCAGGCGCCATCTTGACTTTTTTACAAACTAACAATTACCACAAGCACATGAGTAATGCATTGTTCTCATGTCACTAGATGACAGGGCATTTTCAGTTCTTCATAATCTACGGGACCATAGTGATCTGTATGATCTGTGATTGACCTAAATGACCTTATTCAATATATTAGCTATATATTATTCTTTTGGTTTCTCTTCAATTCTAGAAGTATATTTGTAGTTCCTTTAGCTCTTTCATTGGTTTAAGTAGCAGTTAGCATTGTTTGATAGGAAGGATACCATCTCTTGTGTACAAGTATATAAGAAATAGTTTCTTGGATTCTGGGTAGAAATCTACTGTATTATGAGTTTAAGAATTCTTTCTGCTCATGAAGTCAGTAGTGAAAAAGAGGTGTAGAATCTGATATTCCTATTTAGGCTGGATCTTCCCTATGTAACCTTTTATCATTAGAGTTTAACTCAGTTCTTTTGTGTTTTGTTTTTGAATGTTGAACTCATTTTTATGTACAATGAAGAAGTTTTTGCTTTTCAACTTCCTGGCCTGTTGTATTTATTTTTAAGTTGACAGATAAAAAAATTGTGTATGACATACAACGTGATACTCTGATACACACACACACACACACACAAACACACACACACACACACCTGGAAGAATGGCTAAGTCAAGCTAATTAACATAGCCATTACCTCACATACTTACTTCTGTGTGTGTGTGTGTGTGTGTGTGTTGAGAACACATGAACTTTGCAGACAGTGATTTTCAAGTACAGAATACATTAGTATTGACCACAGTCATCATATTGCACAGTGAGTTCCTTGAAGCTGGTGTCACTCTGGTCTGAGTAAAATATTCTGTCCTTTGAATTACATCTCCCCATCTGCCTCCTTTCATCCATACCCCCCCACTCTCCTGGTGAAATTTTTATTGATATATTCTTTAATGACATTGGTTAAATCTCTTTTGCAGCTAACAAAAAGTAAAATGGAGAGAAGTTATTTAGTGAATAATTGGAGAAGTCAGATTAATTCTGGACATGGCAACCTTAAGATCTAGAAAAATAGTTACTTTTGGTTTTACTAAAAAAAATGAAGGTTTTACTTAATCTTGAAGTTCTAATTATTTTGGGATACAAATCTTTAGTGATTGTTTAAATGTCTCAAAAGCAGCTTTATATAAAATTGAGAATTTTCATGTTAAAATTTATGCTGCTCCAAGATTTTAAAAAGAAAATGCCTGTTATTCATTATTGATGTTAAGTGACTTCAAAGAGGAGCATATTAAATTTTTGAAATTTCCATGAATAATAAAATTATTTGAATTATAACAATAATACCTAGGAATGAGTCTTATTTCCCTTCATATCATGAGTAAACTTGAACATTTTTACTAATAATTCCACTGGATCTTAAAAATAAATCATTAACAACATTTCTTTAAAAACAAAAAGAAACTCTTAAGCAGAAAAGTAAAATATGTTTCTGAATATTACTTTAAGAGCCAAATGAATTGTGAAAAAGTGAAAAGTATACATTTTATCTTACATTCAAATTTTTAATTATTGTCTTTTGCTGGATGAGGAAATTAATAAGACTGTCTCAAAGGAAGATAGCTGGTCTTCTTTCATTATTCTGCTAGAGGCAAGGTCAGGATTCTGGAATGTTTTCTAGAACCATCATAACTAATGAATTGTAGCTACATGCTACAGAAAGAATTCTATTATTTGCTAGCTTCTAAATCCATTTTCATTATTTAAGATCATGAGACTGAAATCAGTAGAAACCATGGTGTCTACAACCTGGAGAAATAAGACAAAAAAATTGCATTTATATGAAGGGTTTATTATTAATATCTCACCCTAATCTGCTTTTGTAGCCCATCTCGAGATGTTATTCTCGAGTCTTCATGCTCCAGTTACTCATCATTTGTCAGATTTTCAGTCCTTTAGTACTTCTATTGGCTGGATTTTTTTTTTTCCAACTACCTAACTCTTGCTAATTCTTTAGATTTTAACTTAAATGTCAAGTTCTCAGAAAGGCCTTCTTTTACCAATCATTCTAAGATTTTCCACACCTTATTTTCTTTCATGGTACCATCTTATCTTCCTTCTAGAACTGGTCACAATTTTACTTCTTTTTTCATCCCTCTTACCCCAGAACCTACCCCAGTTCCTGTACATCAGCTACTTAGTTAATATGTACTGAAGGAATGAGGGATGGGTATACATTCATCTGAAGCTATATTCTATTTAAGGAGGATTATAAAACATGGAAGGCATTATTAAATTATATGTAGACATTTTTAAACCTTTAAGCATTATTAAACCTTTATATTAAGCCTATATATTAGTTTATTTCCTCATTGCTATTATTGGACACCTAAGACTAGCTAATTTATGAACAAGAGAGGATTAATTAACTTACAGTTCTGGATGCCGGAAGCCCAAGGTTGGATGGCTGCATCTGATTGTCTTTGGTGGAATGCCTAAATATTCTGTAAGTATGGAGGAAAAGAGGAAAGGCAAAAAGGCATGCGCAGAAAAGGTCACAAGGTGAGAGAGGAAGCAAAGGAAAGCTGAAGAAACCAACTTTCTTTATTATAAATAACTCTTCAAGAAACTAATGCAGCCCTAGAGGCAGGAGAACTCATGGCATTAATCCATTCATGAAAGAGAGCCCACCATCCAGACCCCATTTCCCAGCTCTGCTGCACTGAAGAATTAATTAAGCCTCAGTAGGAGTTTTGATGGGGACAAACCATAGTCAAACCACAGCAGGAGATAGTGTTGGTTTGTTTTTGTTTTGCTCAATTTTATATTTTTTTTTCTGAGGGTGGAAGGAGAAATTTAATAGTGTATAAGCCAGAGAAATTTAATTAAATTTGGCTTGTTAATCTGGTATGGTCCAGAGGTATTTCTTTTAATCAGCTGGGGATTATATTTTCATGTAACATTTTAGAAAGGATAATAAAGGCCATGCAGCCACATGCATAACTCTTTTGCTTGCTGATCCATAATTAGAACCAGTGTTTGTGTAGAATCTGTGTTTGTGTAGAACCAAAACATCCGAATCACAAGTGAAACCACTTTCCACATATTTAATTATTTGTTGTATATTAGTTTGATAATTAGCATATTTAAAGGTTTTACTGAAAATTATAAAATTGGAACCAATGTACCTGTTATATTTCTTATTAATGCAAATTAAAGTAAAATTTCAAAATTCATCTATCAAAACTGCAATTGAGTAGATTTTTGGTTGTAACTATTAAGTCTGAACATACTGTGACTATATGATTGCATGTATAATGTATACATTATATATAGAAATCTTTGTGCACTTCTTCTGTCATGAAACAGATGAATAGTATTTCACAAGTATTTAGACATTACCTTGTACCTTCTTGAAATAATTGTATTCAGAGCTTTAAAAATTATACCATGCTATCTTACAACAATTTTATAATGGTTTCTTATTTCAAAATGTACCACTGTAAAGCCCCTTTGAGTAGTTTTTGGCTTTAATCTACTTTTCTTACCCATTTTCTTCAGTATCCCATTGCTTGATATCTCCTACTGCAGTATCCTATCTTGTAACTTTATTTGGTTTTCTTAATTTGAAATAATTAAAACAAAATCACTTTACTTTCTTGCTTACTTTGTCCTTAGTTGTCTAACCTGTTTCTGGGTTGTGCCAAGATATTTTCTACTTTATGTCCTCTAAATTTCTTCTTCTTCCTGAAGTTTTTCCCTTAACTTTCTGTATTGGGGGAGGGAGGAGGAATAAAATCTGAAGTAAATATTACCTCTTTAGATGGTTCTTTGACTCTTTCAAATAGGTTGTTACAGTTAGTGCTCTAAATGTTTCCTGATACTTTCTTCCTACTCCTGTTATAACTGATGTTCTTATTCGAGAAGCATTTTCTGAATAGTCAAGTGCTATAACTTGTGCTTTCTTGATCTTTTAATATCTATCAAAATATTATAGTTTGTGGCATAGGAACCGAGTTCTGTCTTGATCCTTTGATGCCTTTGTCTGGTTGAGGGACATTCAGGATCCTCAAGATTCATGGATGAGGCAGGATCTGGGAAGCTTTTGTGGGGAAGCACATTGGACTAATGATCAAATAGTTCTTGGGTAGGAGTTAGGTATAAACAGGCAAACACATCATGGAAGATGTTTTAAGCAGGCATGAAGTACACTCCCACCACAGAAGTATGCAAAAGCATGTTGTATTGGGCTTCATGGTGTTGGATGTTTCAGTGGTGTAAGACCGGGGGATTTTGATTTCTTTCTTTATACTTTATTTTTTTTTTATTTTGCTCTTCTGATTTTCAACCATGAGTGTGGTTATTTTTATAATATTGGAGAACGTATGTTAGAAAAAACAAGAAAGTACGTCACTCCGAGAGTACACAACAGACATTAAATGACAAAGGTTTGCATTTTGATGATCTGATGAGTTAGCTGTCTCTCATCACTTCTACTCATTTTGAAGTTTGAGCTGGTGATTCTTAATTTTGTGTTTTGCATGATTTAATTTTATACTACATGGCATGTTATAGGTACAGTGGGTAACAGTGAATACTCAATTGAATTAATTTTGGGTATCAGAGTCTGACTTTTAAATTTAGTGATGTTTCTTCTTTTTATCTTCTCTTAATCATAATTGAAGTGAAATGCCTGAGGTAACCAACTTGATAAAGAGGAAAATTTTATTTGGCACACAGATTTGGAGATTTGAGGGCATGAAAGTTTATTGGCCTTGTTCTGGTGATGATCACATGGTGAATGGCAATGGTGGGAACATGTGCCCGAGTGAGTGCCAATCTCACACAGGAGCAGACAGAGAGGGTCAGGGCCAGGCATCCTGCTTTTATAATAGTCCTCTCATGAGAACTCAGGGGTCACAGCTGAACTTTAACCTGAAGCTCTAGTTATCTAAAGACCAAGGTTCCACCTCCCAAAGGTTCCGGCCCCTCCTAATTCCACCATCCTGGGACCAAGCCTTTAATCACCTTTGAGGGACACTCATTCCATAACATTGTATGTTCTAATTAAAGTTGTAGTAGGTCTTTTACTTCACTTCAGGCTCTTTCAGTTACACACACAGGTGTGTGCTTTTCTTTGATATTCAACCATAGCTTTGACTCTCAAATGTCAGGTACTTTACTGTTTTACATATTTAACTTCAAAACTTAATCCTAGCAGGTATTTTATTTATTTATGGGAAAAACACTTTCAGAGACAGAAGAGGTCTTTTATAAGAGAAAATAAATCTAGTTTTCATCTGTCTTTACAAACAAATCTGATAGATTTTTCTCATTATATATGCTTCATAAGATTGATTTTGTATCACAGTTACTAGCATTTCCTGTAACAGAAGAAAAACATTCAGACCCTTGTAGTGCTGAGTCAGGGGAAAGTATTACGTATGGTGGAGGAAAAGTCTGATAGGAAATATTGCTTCCGATAGGAAATTAAATACAATGATCTAAGTGTTGAATAAACAATTTATCACCTTATTAGGCAATTTTGTACACCTACTCAATGACTTTAATTAGAAAGTTTTTTTTTTCTCATGATTCATGAAGATTTATAAGGCAATGATAGTATAGAAGGTCTTACAAGTTGTTTTTGATGTTGATAGCAATGCATTATTTCAGGGAAGGATAGAAAGTATAACTATAATTGCACATTATTCTGTTTTGCTCTCTTATTTGTTTTTAAACATCTGAAGCATTTGAATCCCCCAATAAGTGATAAGAGAGGCAAGTTATAAGTTTAGTGATGAGAGGTAAGCTAAATGTACCTGATAGTTGGGGTTATTGAGTTTATAGGTACCTTGACTAATTGCTATAAAGTGAGATTTCCCTTTAAATTAAAAGTCAGTTTTAGAAATGTTAGTAGGGCTGTTTTGATTAGATTTTCAGCAATTTTAAATGATTTGTTCTGCTTAAAATGGCTTTCAACAGTTGTTATTGCTCTTGGAATAATAAAAATACGAAGAAATGTGAAAATTATAATAATGTATCATCTTATTTTAAAAACCTGTGATGGGCTGGGATTGTGGCTCAGTGGTAGAGCACTCACCTAGCAGGGGCGAGACCCAGGTTCGATCCTTAGCACCACATAAAAATAAAAGGCATTGTGTTGTGTTCATTTACACCTAAAAAATAAATATTAAAAAAACCTGTGATATTCTAGAGTAAGTGATGTGACATTGTAAAATTAAAATGAATGCTAATTAAGTTTGAAAGGATTTTCTTATTTAAAATTTGAGCCATCCTTGGGGTTGAGCTTGTGGCTCAGTGGGAGAGCACTGGCCTAGCATGTGTGAAGTCCTGGGTTGGATCCTCAGCACCACAAAAAAACAAATAAAAAAATAAAGGTACGATACCTTTGTGTCCAACTACAGCTAAAAATTTTTTTTTGGCCATCCTAACTATAACTGAAAGGTTTGTGAAAGGACATAGAGCTAGGAATTATTGATATAGAGTTTTTTTCTTAGTTAGAAAAGGAAAGAATGGGGAAAATTGATTTTAGCAGTATATCTTTTTCCTATGATAAACATAGCTGCAGTTTTGTGTGTGGGAGTTGATCTTCTGCCTTCACTGTGACAATGTCTTTAAGACAGTGGCATTCATTACATTTATCTCACCTGTGTGGTATGTTCAATACTGAAGTGTTTACTTTGTTATAAGCTACTTCAAAGCAGATTAGAAAACTAACCTGCATTTCCTAAAGTAGGCATATTTCTTTTTTTTTTATTGTTGGTTGTTCAAAACATTACATAGTTCTTGATATATCATATTTCACATTTTGATTCAAGTGGGTTATGAACTCCCATTAAGTAGGCATATTTCATGAGCCACATAAAAATAATATTTTTTAATAAAATTTTTCATTACATTAGAGAATATCACAGTGTCTCTTTTGTAGTTACTACATAGAGGAATAGAAAGTCAAACAAAGTTGATTTTTACTAAATTTTTTTTTAATGTTCTGGAAGAAAGTAACTTAAGGAGAATTGCAGCAAGTTGTACATGTTAAGTGGCATAGAAGTTCCCTGGAAGCCTGTGTTCTGCTGTGGTTGAAATGTCTTCTCACTTCCATGACCTGCTTCATTACTGCTAATGTAGGTGATACCTTGAAATGTCACTAGAGAAAGGTGTGTAAAACTTCATTTGACCTTTCTGTATTCACAGCCAAGCTACCTTACACCTGCTGATTCTCTTTAAAATAAAGTAGATTGTGTTCAGGACAGAAAGTTTATTTTTTAAAAAGCTTCACTTTTTATTTTAGATGTAATCATCTCATAAATGTATGTCTCAAAGGAAAATGAACAGTTTTTTGCCCCAGGGTCAGAGGTAATACTATTTAAACTTATTGCTGCAAGTTCATATATTTTCTGTTCAATCCTAAATAGTATAGGAATAAAATGGAGAGAAATATTTTGTTGTTAATTCAAAAATTGCTTAGTATTTCATATAATTCTACCCTTAAGGTATCTTGGCATCTAATTATTTTCTCCTTTAAAGAAAGAAAAAAAAAAAAAAGAAAGATGAAAACTAAAAACTTAAAAAAAATTTTTGACTTGCTTCATTCAGTGAAACATCATTCACTATCTAATGAAAATAATTTTGTGGTTTTCATTCTCATCTGTATCAAAGATTGCCTCCAGAATTCATTTTATACCTTTCCTGTCATAACATCACCCTCCTTTTTATCTATCCATAATAAAGATAGTATTTCCGGGGCCCACATGGAGCTGATGTGCCCTGGGAGTACGTTTTGACAATTGGATTGAGTAGACTTGAGCTGTGCAGCTTCTATATTACGCCCTTAAGGGAGGCTGTGTGCACTCTTCCTGTCTTTCTGCTTCCTGCTAGCTAGAATGTGAGATGGGCAAGAATCATCATTATCTGGCCAGGTAAAGGAGGATGATGCTGTAGGGATAGCAGAACTTCAAGGGAGAAGGAGCCTAGGTCCTTGATTACCTCATAGACTGTCTGCTAGACTCAGTGCAAGAAGGAAATAGATATCAATGTCAGCGAGTATTGCTCTGTGTCTTTGTCAGACACAGCAAAATCTACATGCTGAAACCTGTCACCATTATGGACGGTATCCACTTTTTTGCTGCATTTTTTTCTGTTTTTATGAGGTTTAAATTTTGTATAATGAAATGTGAAGGCATTGTCACATGAAATGGAGTTTTATTAAGTGTACCCTGCTTAGCTGAAGGAAAGCACCTGATTCATACTAACAAAGCTCTTCAATGTTATATCATCGTGATTTATTCTGCACAGTTGTTTGATGTTAAGCTGTTTTGTGACAGTCTCTAACTCTGCTGGATTTTATGACCCAATGAGGCTTAAACAGGATGTTATCTATTGATAGTCCAGGTTTCCTGTTTTTAGTCTTTGTGTCTTCCATGCCATATCTTCCTTTCTTTTTCTTCTCCCCATCCCCCATGTATTTCCCTTCCCCTATGCATCTTGTTGGTGTCTGGGTGAGGCTTGTGTTCTGCATGACTCGTTCACCCAAGCTCATGGACCCTAATAGAAACCAGGTGCCTGGTGTTATTCCTGAACACACACACTGGTGAAATTCAGTCATTTACTTGGGGAATTTGTGGACTCATTATAATGGATGGAAAAAGGCCTTGTACTTTGCAGCCTTTTAAACTGAGTAATACCACTTACAAGAAATCGTGAATGTTATGGGAACCGACTTCCGTGTGGGAGATGAGTACTAGGAAAAAAAAAAAGTTTCATAATGATGAATGAGAGATTTTCAGAAAGCATTATTTGGTTTGTTGTTTTCAGTCCAAAAGGCAGCTTACATCATCATGCTGGATATGGGATATAGCTTCACTGAATGACAAGGGTTTGGTCCAAAGTTGTTTAGTTACATTTCATTATATCAAAATACTCTATACTTGGCAAAATCATTGTAAACTATGCTTGAAGCTGTATGTGGGGAAAATTTGAAAGGACCATGTTATAGTATAGGAACAAGGCATATCTTTCTAATGATATTTTCCCCAGACTTTATATTTGTGCCTGTGCCATATTGCATCATAGTCTGTACATGTAGCTCAATGCATACAAATGACAGGCATCTTGCACTTTAAACAAAACAGAACAAAAAACCTGAAACTGAACATATGTAGTTTTCCTTGCCTGTGATTTATTCACATTTTAAAATTCATTTTATATGTGAATGGGAAAGGAGAGGGCATATTTCCTTCCATGTTAATATAGAAAAGCCTTTAACAAAATAGTTAGTTTTTCATCTTCTGATCCTGGAAGCAGTATTAAAATTCATTTGGTACACCGGAGTCATGTGTATACTGTTGCTCTCTCTTCATTTTCAGAAATCTTTCTGTCAAGTCTTCCACAGTCTTCTGATTTCATTAGCAAGACCCATTCTTGTAGATGCCACTATCAATCTTCATAGCATACTGTAGCATTTGAAGGGAACTTTTCCCCACAGTCTTTTTGTACTATTATTGACATTTTAACCAACTCTGATACACACATGGATGGCGTCACTAACAGGAACTGTTACCATTGTTCCATTCAACCATGTGTATCTCTGGCCACATCATGGTACCATCTGGAATCTTTTATCCCAGAATGCTCTTCTGTAGACACCCTCCAGCCTTCTATTTCTTTTATTTTGTTGTACTCATTAAACCTGCTCTTTAGCTTCTTTGGTGTTTTAGTCACTTTTTTTTTTTTTTTTTAATGCTTTGACCAAAGGACCTTATGAGAGCAATTTTAAGGAGGAAAAATTTGTTTGGGGGCCCATTGGTTTCAGAGGTCTTAGTCCATAGACTGTTGACTCCATTCTTTGAGGCCTGAGGTGAGGTAGAACATTATGGCAGAAGAGTGTGGCAGAGGAAAGCGACTCAGAACATGGCACCAGGAAGCAGAGAGAGCTCCACTCAACAAGGACAAAATATATACCTTAAAGGCACTCCTCTAGGGACCCACCTCTTCTAAGCACATGCTACTTGCCTATAGCTGTGACCCAGGTAATCCCTACCAGAGGATTAATGCACTAATTAGGTTAAGGCTCTCCTAACTCAGTCATTTCACCTCTAAACTTTGCATTGTCTCACACATGAGCTTTTAGGGGACAGCTCATATCTAAACCATACATTTGGTGTTCCCTCTTATTTCTATCCACTCAATCTTTTGGTGCCTTTATTTTCTTCAGGCTTCTCTCATATCCATACTTAGTTTGGATTCCATGAGTTAGGAGCCAGATAGATCTGAATCGAAGCCCTGGCTTTCCAAGTTACTAATTGTTCAATTGGCATAATCTACTAAATTCTCTGAGTCACAGTGTCCTGCTTCTAAGTAGGGTACTGTAACATCCACCTGGTGAAGTGGTTGATAGGCCAACTGCTTAATATAGTTGACTGTCTGATTCCAAGCACTTAGTAGTTATTAATAATAGCTAAATTATTAATCACTGCTTTTATCTTTCATATGAGATTATTTGAGAGAATGATAGAAGAAGATTGGAGGAAGTTGGTGGCAAACTTGGCGGAAGATTAAGGAGCACAGAGTTGAGCTTAAAAATCTGTGAAGAACCATTGTAGGTTCTTAAGCAGTGAAGTGGTACCATGTAAAATGCACATAAAAGCTTATTTCAGTACAGTTTATGTGATAGTGGTAAAGATTGGTGAATGGAGTAGGAAATTTGTTGGATTTTATATTGAGCAGTTAGGGTGTTTTCCAGGTTAGCATGTCTTACTTAATACTTTATCTCCTTTTAATGGAGACCATGTTTTATACTGCATTGTTACATGGTTTTATTACTTCTTTATGAATGACTTAATAGAGAGCATTTTATGTATGTAGTAAATGGGAGTGTGTTCATTTCTCTGGTCAAGGAGATAATGGATTTTTTGAATTGTCTATTATCTTATTGCTCTATGGGAATTATACAGTGAACAGCACTGGGGACATGGGATACTGGAGCCATTTAAAACCCAGTGTGCTTGACTTGAAGCTTTAAGACCATTTGGATTTGTGTTTAGGTAATGAATAAAAATGATATTCTTAAGAATTTAAATCTTAATAAATTGATTTGTGTTGAATTTCTAGAAATTTTTATGTTATCATAATAGTCTTAAAGATACTGTTCAGATTTGAAATGAAATATGAGTGGAAAATTTGGGGATCTACCTGTTGATATGGTACATTGTTTATCATTCTGGAAAGTGAAAGTTTAACATCAGCTTATGATGGTGACATCAACTCTTTTTATATTAATGCCTTTACATCTTTTCCTGAGGAAGAGTCAGTCAAAATACCAACTAATGGCAAAGCACTTTGTACCTTGAAACTAATGTAATGAGAAGCTGATTTTATTCTAGTCACCGAGGCAGGAGATACATGGCAGCAAATTCTGCAGTTGTTAATTTACTTTGCTCCAAATTTGTATTAATTCATTTATTTATTCATCATTTCCTTCAGTGATGCTGAAAGAAGAGGAGGTAGAATACCACAATGAAGTCAGTAAATACAAAACGCTACTAGTAAGTTTTTAGCAATATGTCTATTTGAGGAAGAATGTTGTAGAGTAAGAGGATAGCTGCAGAGAGGATACTTGATAGTAATGCTGTAGCTGCTGTTTTGGTCATCCTAAAACTTTTGTAATGAATGGGAACTTACTGCTTCTTTAAGATCTACATCTAAGAGAGGGAAGGTCGAATGGTGACCTTTCCCTCTCAGTGCCTGGAGAGAGATGGAAGAATGGAGGAGACACCCCACCCTCACTGCCCTTGCTGCCTTTTCAGGGTTATTGCATCGCTCTGTGTGGTCAGCTTCCTCCTCCTCGTTCTGTCTGCTGTTCCACAGTTGGCATCACCATCCTATTTTAAGATGTTATTACCAGAAGTCAGTTGTGAATAGGTGTAGATCACAAGATGGGCACCAGGGAAAGGCACAAAGAAGAAAGAGGCCCAGAGAGGGGAGGCTGGATTCACAAAGGCAGGCTGACTATACTTCACAGTTTTCCTGAGCGAAGGCTATGTTTGTGGTATTTTATCTGCTGTGTGACAGACATATATGGCATTTGATTTAGTTTCCAGGTATGTGTTTGTGAACTTGATTGGATGGCAGAGCACTAGCTATAGTCCAGTTTGCATGCAGAGCAGAGGAGCTGTTTAACACTTGAATTTAGTCACTGGTAACAGTCTCCACAAATAAAGCACCTCATAAGGCCCTTCATACGTAAAATTGCATTGCAAAGGAAGAAGACTGCCATAACCTGCCCTTCCTGTATTACTCCACATGGATCCTGCAAGAGTGAACTGGCCTACCGAGAGAACTCTGGTGGATTTGGGAGCTTGTAAATCTGGAGTTTGGGGACTACTGAGGTCACAGTAAGAAAATGCCACTAAGCTTAAGGTTGTGATTCTCATTTAACTGCCTGCTTCTCAGGAGGACTGATGGTGGGGAGAAGCAGGAGTTCTAGGGGACCTATGAATACAAAAGGTGAAGTAGGAATAGTGACAATATTGGAGAAATGTAAAGGATCTTATTTGGATTTTTTTTTTAAAGGAAGAAAAAGGGACATAGTGGGGTGATTCAAGTCAGTTCTTCAGAATTAATAGTAGGACTAGGTTGAGTGAAGGGTGGCACTGAGGGAAGGGAATAATGGAGAAATTGTAAGAATGAGAGCTCAAATGAGCTCTTTAGGTTTTTTTTTACTTGGGATTGAAGAGAATTTCTGGGTGTAGAGTTCAGGGTACCCTGGCCAGTTATAGCTCAGCATAAGAGATTAGTTACAACTTGAAATTAAGAGGGTAATTGTGGCCCAGATAGATAAGCATCCTCCTTTTCAAAGTCAGGATTGCTGAGATGCATGGCTCAATCCTCCTTTGGTAGTAGGAAGAGCAAGCCAGTTGGAAGGCAGTTCCTTTGTAAACCCAAGGGTGCAGAAGACTGAACTGGTTTGGAATAGATTGATTTGAAAGTAGACTAAGCTAATCAAGTAGTATGAAATCTCCTAAATGTTCTTTAAACTGTTTCTTTGAACTCAAGATTTTCCTATAATGTTATACAAATGGTTTGTAGGTCTGAGGAGTGTCAGAGTTCAAGAGCTGTGGCACATGGGGAAAATGCAAATCCCACTAGTTCAGTCAGGAAAAGCTCTCCTTTGCCCTTTCCCTAAGCTGTATGGATGGAAGGCCTCCAACAGAGGCAGAGGTGATACCAGGCCAGGGAGCCTTCTGTTTCAGGCTGTCCCCTCCCCGCATCTGTGTAGTTGTGTCACTGGCACTGATCATAGCCAGAAACAGCTGTTTCAGTGGAGTTCAGACTTGCTGTCTATTTTTGGTAGGAGCAGGAAGCATGTCAGAGGCGATGTTTGAGTTTTAGGGCCTTTCGTAAGGGTCTAAGATAAAGCTGTTTAGACCTTCTGCCCTCTGTCATTTCACTTATCGAATTCAAGCACAGCCTTTTAATTTCAACACACTTAACTTCTGGGGATGAATAGTGCATTGAACAGATTCTATAAACAAGTGCTTTTCTCAGCCATAAACAGGAACACAGGCAGCACAAAGATAGCATGTCAGCAAGGCACGGGTGAGGAAAGGGGCAAGGCTCAAGAACTTCTCTGCTCTGCTTTGGGAAGCAATTCTGTCCTTTGGTTTAAGAAGCAGTGAAGTAGCCAGGCATCATGGCACTTGCCTGGAATCCTGGTAACTCTGGAGACTGAGTCAGGAGGATTACAAGTTCAAGGCCAGCCTTGGCAACTTTGTGAGACCTCAGCAACTTAGTGAGACCCTGTGTCAAAATGAAAAGGACTGGAGATGTAGCTCAGTGATAAAGCACCCCTGGGTTCAACAACCAGTACCAAAGTTGGGGGGAGCCGTGAAGTTATAAAGAACAGAAAATACTGATGAACCTAAAGGCAATTATTCAGTTTAGTTTGATAGATAAAGTTACTGGATAAAATATGAGTAGTATTGCTTGTTGGTTAAACAAATATTGCATTTTAAAGAAACCATAAGATGGAAAAGCACAACAAACTGCATAGGATTTTTTGGGGTACAAAGAATAGCAGAGGAGACTGAAGAAAATTTTCATAGTAGACCCCTTTTTCCTCATCCATATGTAAAGGGTTCTAGTGTTATCCATTTCCCTCTTTTAGATTTCATTTGTTTGTTTAGTTTGGCCCTGAGTATGCATGAGCACTACTAACTTCCCAGCAAATGTAACTAAGTGTGAACTTTATTTTAGTTGACGTTCAAAGAAAGGAGATCCAACACACTGTACCCAATGCAGAGGATACAAGTGTGATCAGAATTGACCAGCCATGCAAACACTAGAATTTTTACCAGCTAGAATGCTCAGCCTGAGAAGAGGATCCAAACTCTTACAGGTGTTAGAGCACTAGCTGGCCTGAGAACATGTAGGGCATTTTATTTATCATTCAGCCAGCTTTTATTTAGTAGTTTTCCAGTGCCTCTTGCATTAGAGATCCTTTTACCTGTTGTCTCCCTTCAAAAGTGTAATTTTTTTTAAATAGGTTAAACACTGTCAGTGTATATCTGCATGCCATATATATTAATATATAAATGCAGATGAATAAAACACAGAAAGATATGAATTATAATTTACAATTATAAATGACAAATAAATGACTTCTCCATACAATGAGGCATTTTCTTTTATACATATAATAAACTATATCTATCTTTGCTGGTATGGAATTGTCTTGAAGGTATTAAGCAAGCAAAAAGAAAATAATACAAGATGCAGAAAAGTGTATTTAGTGAGGTGAACAGGGATTTACATAGACATAGGTGTTCATCTCTGTTTTAATATTTGAACTGAGGGGAGAAGTGAGAAGGAATGAAATTACCACCTTGGAAGTGAGAATCTCTGCTTCTTCTGAGTCTGGAGGAAAGAAATTGGGCAAAGATGGAGAAACACTAAACAGATAAAAAGTCAGTTGAGGAAAAGGGAGAGACAATTCAATGATGGCAAATCCTGTTTTAGTTCACTGGTATACATTTAAATTCCTGGGGAATCTTGAGAAAGCTAGGTTACCAGTTGGAGGATTGTAGTACTTACTTAACCTGTGTGTTCAGGGAAGAGAGTCCAAATGCACACTTGGCATTGGTATTTCTGTGGTACCCTGACATTGGTAATCAGGTTCCCTTTCTGTCTGTGCTGCAAAGATTGCTTTCTTCTTCATTCTTTCTTTCCCAGTAACATTTATGTGAATTTGTACTCTTATTGTGTAATTTTAACATTCTGTCTATAGGGTACTTTCTGTGATGGGATAGTGTTTTAGGACTAGAAAGGACTTAGGAGTTAAACCATTTGCTTTGGTGTTTGACTCTTAAATGAATGAATAAACCTTTGGATTGTTTATTTGACATTGAGAGATTTATGGATCTCTTGGGCTCAGGTGTCACATTTGAATGGGAGATT
Organism: Ictidomys tridecemlineatus; assembly: GCF_052094955.1. NCBI lineage: Eukaryota > Metazoa > Chordata > Mammalia > Rodentia > Sciuridae > Ictidomys > Ictidomys tridecemlineatus. Next base: position 161,525,888 of record NC_135479.1, read on the forward strand.
CCATATATCTGATCTTTAAGGTAACTAAAATTACTGAATAATTTTAGCTAGGCGCTCAATTGTTTTGTATATAGATATATTTTTGTGTTTGGATATAAGAAACAGAACAATGTATTGGACATAGCTTTCCTGTGTTCATATATGAATATACTAACAGTGAAACTCCACATCATGTATAACCACAAGAATGAGATTCTAACAAGAATGTTATATGCCATATGTGTAAAAAATATGTCAAAATACACTCTACTGTCATAAATATCTAAAAAGAACAAATAACTGTAAAAAAGAAACAGAACGAGTACCTGGATCAGGTTTCTTTTTCTTCTTCTTCTTCTTCTTCTTCTTCTTCTTCTTCTTCTTCTTCTTCTTCTTCTTCTTCTTCTTCCTTCTTCCTTCTTCCTTCTTCCTTCTTCCTTCTTCTTCTTCCTTCTTCCTCCTTCTTCTTTCTCCTTCTTCTTCCTCCTTCTTCTTCCTCCTTTTTCTTCCTCCTCCTTCCTCCTCCTTCTTCCTTCTTCCTCCTCTTTCCTCCTCCTTCTTCCTCCTCCTCCTTCCTTCTTCCTCCTTCCTCCTTCCTCCTCCTTCTTCCTCCTTCCTCTTCCTCCTCCTCCTCCTCCTTCCTCCTCCTCCTTTCTCCTCCTCCTTCCTCCTCCTCCCCCTCCTCCTCCTCCTCCTTCGTTGATGGACCTTATTTTATTTAGGTATATGTGGTGCTGAGAATTGAACCCAGTGCCTCACACATGCTAGGCAAGCACTGTAGCACTGAGCTACAACTCCAGCCCTAGATCAGGTTTCTTTATTCTATAAAATTAGGAAGAGAGAAACAGTATTTTTCTTAGGCATTTTCATGGTAACCAAGTGTTGGGGATTATGGTATCCTGTGTACCTCATGATCCTCCTTTATTATCCTCCCTCAGGAATTTAGGTAAACTACTCTTTTTTAAGAACAGATCTCATGCACTTCCCATAAAAATGTAGGAGCTTTAATTTTATAAAATTAAAATTTCACTTTCCTTAGTAAAGATCAAAATGGAGCAAGAGGTAGCAAAGACAGAAAATAACTTTCCAGGACTTTAGAGGCAAAGTGAATATTCACACCATCACTTCTAGTCATTTCCTTTTACTGGGGCAGAATCTAGTTTTCCTGTTCTTGATTTCTAGAGTATGAAATCCTTAAAACATTGTCCCAAACAATTTTGTTCTGTACATTTTTGTTTGTGGAATTCATACAACTTAATTATAGAAGAGGCTTAAAACAAAATACCTGTGTTCTCTCTCTCTGAGCTGCAACAGTTATATTTCTTAGTCACCATAAAACAAAGAATGGGATGAGTGGTTGGAATTTGACACCTTGGTCTTCTATTTACTTGTATTATAATTTTCTCCCTAAATTCAAATTAAATTTTGCTTCTGCTATTTAAATTCTTTCTGGTAGCTTCTTTCCCAACTATAACACACTTACATAAGTGAGATTTTGCTACAAATATAACATTTTTATTTCAGGGATATATTTTCTAATATATTTCTAATATTTTCTAATAGGAAAGTGGTGTACCAGTGGAACTTTGTAATTGTTTGACACTCTGTACATCAACTAAACCTGAAAGTGGCATCCACTTAAAGTAATTTGCTCTACATCAATTAGTGCAAACTTCTGAGGATACTGTATTTCTATAAATGAGAGTTTAAAGTTTTCAGGAGCATGTGAACAAATAAATAAATGCAAAAGAAACAGAACAACAGAAAACCAATATTTTTGATTATTTTTGACCAGAATCTGTACTGTTTTTGTGTATCCTACTTTCATACTGTTATGTTTTTGATGAATATACTAATCAGATTTTCAGGGAAACTTGATGCTCTAACTCATATATTTCTATTTCTATTTCTTTTAAATTGGTTTTTACGTTGATTCACCATGTTCTGTTAAGATATGAAGCCAGACTTAGTCTATATCTAGCATTTTAATATGTAGCACAGGGAAGTGACCGTGTAACTACTTGTGAGTAGAAGGATTTCTGTTTTGTAGATTGGTAAGTGCAGTTGTGAAATGAAATCAAAGAGTTGAGTTGAAATCAACTTTTTCTTTTTCACTCTGGTTTTGCTAATTTTCACTGAATATTTTTTTAAACAAATTAACAGCACAGGGGAAATGGCCTCACCTTTCTAAATTTAACTCTCTAGATTCTATACTGTATATTTGATAAACTGCTAAACAAATACTAAACAAAACAACAAAAAAGTGCTATTTTTAAAAAAAGTTTTCAAAGCGGTTTGAAATGACCAATTAAATTAAAATAGTTGCAGACCCTGTTTATAATTATAACCTGTGCATATTCATTTTTCTAAACCTCTGTAGGCTTTTCATATGTTTATTGATTGAAGTATCCTTGCAGTTTCTGCTGTATTCAGAATTAAACAAAGTATTTACATTAAATTCAGTGGTAATATAAAAATTGCATTTGTTATATATTTATCATCAAGAGTTAATTAACATTATCTAGATATTTTTGCTGGTGTATTTATTTTGAAGTTTCATTTGCTGTCTAATCCCCAAAACTGTCAATGTAATTTCCCAGCATTATTAACCTGAAAAAGTTTTATTGTCCTTGTACTTTAGTTTTAAATTGCTCTAATACTTTCAGTAGACATTACTACTAACATGAACTCACTTTGCTATTTTTTAAATATCTTTCCACTTGCCCTAACTGCATTGTGAATATCTGGAGATTTTATACCTCAAGACTTCTTTGTTTCAATGTAGAAGTATAATCTCAATAAATATTGATTTTTGATGATGATAAAATATTAAAATGACTCATTTACTAAACTATTAAATGACTCATTTACTAAATGGAATTATTATGGGATGGAATATCTTTGTTTTTTCTCTAGAATCTGATTTTATAACATTAGGTCTTTACATATATTTTATTACTTTCCATTCTTTGGAATAATTGTCAGACATTTTCTTTTTTTCTTTTTTTTTTTAAGTTGTAGATGGACACAGTACCTTTATTTATTTATTTACTTATTTATTTATGGTACTGGGGATTGAACCCAGAGGTGCTTAACTATTGAGCCACATCCCCAGCCCTTTTTTATATTTTATTTAGATACAGAGTCTCAGTGAGTTGCTAAGGGATTTGATAGATTGCTGAGGCTGGCCTAGAACCTGTGATCCTCCTGCCTCTGCCTTTTGAGTCACTGGGATTACAGGCATGCACATGATTACTTATTTATTTTTATGTGGTGCTGAGGATCGAACTCAGTGCTTTACACTTGCTACTTGCTAGGCAAGCGCTCTACCACTGAGTTAGAGCCGCAGCCCCGGAAGTTTCTTTATGATAACTTTGTATTAATTCTGATAAAATTGGTAGTGTTTTTGAAGAGCCACTTAATATTATTGTGACATAGTTAAAGGAAAGGATATGGATTTTTAGAAATTTTAATTTTAAACAAGATAATATAATAAAGTTTTAGAATAAAGTTGTTTATTTTTGCAGTTTTTTTTTTTTTTAAATTCTAGGAAACAAGTTTTGGCATAGGGAATTAAAAGGCTAAATTGATAGACATAAAATACAATAAGGTAAATTGTTTTACTGGTTATGACACTGTCCCTTGCTTTATTTCTGTGTTTACAATACCCGAGATACTTGACCTGTTTATTAAGTGCAAGCACATTTCCTATAGAAATAGTCACTTTTATGTCTGCCTTTATTGCCAGACTAGGGGTGTACAAAACTCTTAAAGTGTTCCAAACTAATAATAATTCCTTAAATTTTGAAATGCTGTGGTTTTCAGATCCTGCTCTACTAAGGTTTCTTTTGACCTTGTTTTTCAACTCAGTGTTCTGGCCTCTCCTTTACTTCCCATTGCTTTTTAAAAATATTCACTGCTGGTTTTCAGTGATGTTATCTTGCTTTTTCCTATTGCTGCTTCTAATCTACTCCATCTACTCCATTTTTCTTGTTGGGTTCTCTTCCTCCTACCTGCCAGTATTCTCTAAAACTTTTGTTAGTGTCACCAGCCTTCAGGTCATTACCAGTGTCAATGCATCCCCACCTCACCCCACCCTTCCTTTTAAAAATCTTTCCTCTTCATTTAGTACTGGGTTCTGTTGAATCTCCTCTTCCTTATCATGGCTTCCTTAGTTACTGATGCTCCTTCTAGAGCTCTGATTACTCATGTCTGCTCTCCAGTATTCTGTTCCTCCATGATGTTCCAGCTAGAAAAGGCTTCCTTAACACTTGAATCCCATGTGAGCATTTGATATCTTTTTTGTAATCTGGTGTATTTACATATTCCATCTAATTTCTTACTATTTCAGACTTGTCTCCTTTTTTTTTTTTTCCATTCCTTTGTAATCCTAAAAACAAGCCATGGCAGTTCTTGTCTCTGTGTCTTTAGCATATTTCTTTCTCACTCATCAGAATCTGTTCATTCCTACCCACCCATTCCTAAACTGACTTTTCCATGTTGCCTACACCTGGCTGATTTCTCCTTTTTGGCACTGTATTGGATTTTGAGAGCATGGATATCAGAGTATGCCAAAGCATGCTTTGTTTTGTATTACAGTAGTTCCCTTTATCCACAGTTCCAGATATCTTGATCAACTTCAGCCTAAAAACATTAAGTGGAAAATTTCAGACATAAAAAATTCTTATGTTTTACGTTGTGTGCCATTCTGAGTAGCATCATGAAATCTTGTGCCATCCTGCTTCATCCCCTCTAGGATATGGATCATCTTTTTGTCTATTATATCTATGCTGTATATACTACCTGCCTGTTAGTTACTTTTTTAGTAGCTATCTTAGTTATCATGTCAACTACTACATTATCGCAGTGTTTGTTTTCTTGTAACCCTTATTTTACATAATAAAAACTTCCAAATTTCATAGTAATGACACTAGCAATTCCTACATTTCATAGAGAATCCAACCAAAGTTGAAAGTCCTCAACTCAATAAGGGAAGGAAGAAAGAAAAAATTACACTGAGACTGCTGAGATCTAATGTTAAAATGAACATGTATGTACAACGTGGTACCATCTGTGGTCTTAGGCAATTACTGGTGTTCTTGGAACTTATCCTCATGGACAAATGTAGGGTGGGGGATCTACTGTACTTGAATTTTAGTAGACTTTCCATCTAGTGGAAATGTAAATTCCTTTCACAAAGACCATATATTATTTGGTATCCACTGCAGCAGTGCTATGCCCAGATTTTATTGCTAAGTAAACTTGATGGGTGATTGAATTGATTAAGGAGATAATATGTCAGCTTTAAACCAGAAAATCTTTCTTAAAAGTATATATCTTTGATCTTTGTATGTGAAAGCATAAAGTCTAATTTAATTTATGTAAAATTCACCCCTGTAATTAATTCTGAAAGATACAGTGCTCCTTTTTATAGACTATTTTCTGGGGATTTTTAATTTACCTACTGATTTAATTTATATACGTATTTATTCATTTTTAATTCATCGTAAATTTTTATTTTTATTTTTTAGTGGATTATGGTTATGCATAATAATGGGGTTCATTTGTACACATTCATAAATGTATATGACATAGTTTTCTCTGTTTCAATCTCCAGGATGTCTTCTTTTCCTCCCTCCTCCCTCTCCCTGATATATTTCTTCTGCCATATTGATCTTCCTTCTGTTTATGTAACTGGTAGTCCTATATAAAATTGGAATAAATCGTGATCTATTCATACACACACATAGCATGATTCTGTCAAATTCATTATCTAGTTTTCCCCCTTTCCTTTTCTTCCTCCCTCTCCTTTGGTCTCCCTTGTCTATTCTATTGATATCCCTTCTGTTTTTTTTTTTTTTTTTTTAAGATCTCTCCTTTTTATTTTGTTTTTCTCTCAAGCTTCTCATATATAAGAGAAAATGTTCAACCCTTGATTTTATGAGTGTGGCTCATTCAGCATGGTGTTCTCTTATTCCATCCATTTATCAGCAAATGACACAATTTCATTCTTCTTATGCCCAAGTACAACTCCACTGTGTATATGTACCACACTTTTTTGGTGGTGGTGAGGGGTCCCAGGGATTGAACCCAGAGATACTTAACCACTTAGCCACATCCCCAGCCCATTTCATATTTTATATTGAGACAGGGGCTTGCTAATAAGTTGCTTGGGGCCTTGCTGTGTTGCTCTAGTTGGCTTTGAAATTGCAATCTTCCTACCTCTGCCTCCTAAGCCTCTAGAATTACAGGTGTGTGCCACTGTGCCTGGCTCTACCATATTTTCTTTATCTATTCATCTATCAATGGCACCAAGGTCTGGTTTTATAATTTGGCTATTGTGGATTATGCTGCTATAAATATCACTATGCCTATATTACTTAGTTTACTTAGTTTTTTCTAATAGGAAATCTCAATGTAGTTTTGATTTCATCTCCCTTATTGGTAAGGATGTTGAGTATTTTTTCATATTTGTTGGCCATTTGATTTTCTTTTTTGAGGAATCTTTGGATAAATTTTTGCCCATTCACTCAGTATGTTATCAGTTTTTTTTTTTTTGGTGTTAAGATTTTTGAATTCTTTATACTTTCTCTTATTAATCCCTGGTTAGAAGAGTAGCTGACAAAGACTTTCTCCTTTTCTGTGGATTCTCTCTTCATATTCTTGTTTCCTTTCCTATGAAAAAACTTTTTTTTTCTTTTTTAATTGAATTCTATCCCATTTATTGATTCTTGGTTTTATTTCTTGGGTTTTAGGAGCCTTATTAAGGAAGTCATTACCTGTCTCTATGTGTTAGAGTGTTGTCCTATCTTTTCTTCTAGCAGTGTCACTGTTTCTGGTCTGATTCCTAGGTTGAATCACTTTGAGTTGATTTTCATGCAGGGTGCCATATAGAGTTTTAGTTTTGTTCTTTTACATGTGGAATTCCAGCATCATTTGTTAAAAAGGCTATCTTTTGTCCAACATATGTTTTTGGCATTTTTATCAAGGATCATCAGATGACTCTATCAATGTGGATCTGACTGTGTGTCTTATATATTTTTTCATTGGTCTTCATGTCTGTTTATGACAGTACCGTGTAGTTTTGTGACTGTAACTGAAGTATAATTTGAGGTCAGGTGTTGTGATGCCTCTAGCCTTGCTTTTGTTGCTCAGGATTGCTTTGGTTCTTCTGGGTCTGTTTTTCGTCCATGTAAATTTAGGACTGTTTTGTTTAACATAGGGAATAACAACAAAAAAAAAATTGTGAGAATTCCGTTAAGGCATCCATAACCTTAATTATGCCCAGTTGCTTAGCACAGCAAAATCAAGCTTTTGAAGAAAGAGAAGGTTATCTGCTAAATGTGAAGAAGTCTAAATGGTTTATAAAAAAATAATTGACAGGTTTTTTTCAAGTGACTTTGGGGGCAATAGACTTATTAATGAAAAAATTAATAGTGGCAGTCACTGTATTAATTTCATGGTTTTACAAAGTGCAAAACAATATTAAATCACTTGACACTTATGCAATCTTTGTTAATTTCAATGAATCTGATAAAAGTTATCATTGATAGTACATTGTATTATAAAACCATTTAAATGGTTGTTATTGTGGTTTTTGCTTATCATCCTTTGAAAATAATGGGTATTTTTATTTATATTTACCAAATTTATGGGAATAAAATTTTTTTCTTATTCAATAAAGATGTATGTACCTATAGATATGTAAGGAATTCTTTGTGTATTTAAAGCTCAGATTGCTCTAAAGGAATTTCCAAATTAAGAAAACAATATACGTATACTAGAGTATGATTTTTGCATAGAAATGAACTGGTGGAAATTGCTTTCAGAAAAGTATAAATACAAAGTATGAATACACTTTCTATACAGCCAGAGATATGAAAAATTTGTGCTCTGTATGTGTAATATGAGTTGTAATGCATTCCTCTGTCATATAAATACAAAATTAATTTAAAAAAGAGAAGTATAAATAAGGAACTCTTGAGCACAAAGAGATTTCTTACACTGGACTGGCCTGATTACTGAGAGTTTTGTGGAAAAAACAGCATTTGAATCCATCTTCAGAAACAGATTGGTTATTGGTGGGCTGAGGATAAGAGATAGAGGGACTGAGTGTACAAGATATGTGGGTTAGAGAGAAAATTTGTTTCTGGATGTAGGTGATAGTAGATCTTGGAGGTATTTCAGTCCTAGACCATGGAATTTTGTCACTTCATTAGGAAATGAGGAATAATTGAAGAGCAGTGAAATGATCAAAGATATGTTTATGAAGATTTGATCCTACTGTCCAGGGTAAATTGGGGCTCTGTGAAATTGTTAGTTGGTGTGTTCCTATGAAGCTGTTGAGGTACTATAAGTAAGAAAAAATTGATGCCTTAAGAGAATAGCAGTGGGAATAGGAAAAAAAGGAATGGGCACAAGAGTGACTTTAGAACGAACAATCAGCAAAACTTCATATCATTAATGTCACTCCATTAATCTATTTAGTCATTCTTTCAGCATCTGTTACACATGTATTCTATGCCCTTCTAATATATTCTTTGGTGGGAAGTTCTTAATTGATTGAATTATTTTAGTTTTAGAATCAAAAGGTGTTTTCTGTCACGACAAATAAGATTTGTTCCAGAATTTAAATAGTGTTACATCTAGCATTATATAGAACAAAACAAAATGAAAGTAACAATTAGCCTCAGGAATGCTGATCATTTGATTTAGGCATATCAACAAGTCCTCATATCTAGATTCTACTTTGTAAATTTTATTTTTTATCACATTGTATTTCCAATTATCTTTATGAACATATAAACAGAAAGCACATAAAAGCTTTGGATTGGAGAATTTAAATTTGTCTAGAATCTATTCAGATTTTAGGTTTCATTCATTGATTTCTCAAGTCATGGGGTATGATTATTTGGACATAAAATCCAGATGATGTTTCTTTTCATTTTCATTATAGAGAATTAAAGAAAGAAAGAAAGAAACAACATACAATCAAAGTTGTTTAGTTGAACTGCATTTGAAGCCAGACTACAGATGTGGTTTCAATACCGTCAATCAACTTTTCCTGTCTTAAGATCTTTCTGCATGGGAGAGTATAATAGGCCTTGCAGGCAGTTGTATTAGATAGACATTCTTCATTGAAATGCTGCCTGATTTGATGGAGACGAAAAGCAGACTTCCCAGAAGTCTGGAAGAATAGGAAACAGTCATGGTTTTCTAAGAGTAGTTGAGTAATACTATACTTGGTGTTTTTGTTATTGGAGTTTTTTGGTGTAGGCGTACCCTTAATCTTGTAATATTGCTTCCATATGTATAGTAGCTTGTGTCTCATGTGTCTTTCTCCACAGAGTTGTATATTCTTTAATCTTTCTGTGAGAAATTATAAATATTGTATTGTTTTTTAGCCCTAGAGAACATAACCTTGTTGAAAGGCTTATTTTTTTTTCTAGCTTTATTGAGGAATAATGAACAGTTGAAAATAATTTGTAATTGTAATTTGAACTTATTTTATAGTAAAAAAATGCTGATATTTATTTTCTCATTTTTTTATTGGTGCATTGTCATTGTACATATTGATGGGTTTGTTGTTACATATTCACACATACAACACACATTACACACTATAAAAACATGATTTGACCAATATCACTCCCCAGCACTTTCCTCTGAGAATGTCCCTTTGATTTTTAGGAGACCACCACCATGACCTTTGTTTTCCTTTTTACTCTCTAGTTTCCGAATATGAGAGAAAACATACAATTCCTAAACTCTGTGTTTGACTTATATCACTTAACATGATGGTGGAGTATTGACTCTCTTTTCTTCTAAGGAGTTGCATAGTTTCTGGTCTAATTCCTAGGTCTTTGTTCCAGTTTTAGTTGATTTTTGTGCAGGATGAAAGATAAGGATATAGACTGATTCTTCCACATATGGATGGATAACCAGTTGTCCCACACTATTTGTTAAAACTGCTGTCTTTTCTCCAGTGTATGTTTTTGACACCTTTGTCAAGTATCAGATGACTGTAGATGTGTGGATTTGTCTCTGCGTCTTCTGTTCTGTACCATTGGTCTATGTGTCTGTTTTTATGCCAGTACCATGCAGTTTTTGTTACTCTCTCTCTGTAATATAATTTGAAGTCAGGTATTGTGATGCCTCCAACATTGCTTTTTTTGGCCTTTAGAATTGCTTCAGCTTTTATTGGCCTTTTATTCTTCCAAATGATATTTAGAAGGAGGAGAAATGATTGTTTGTTAAAACATTACTCAAAAATATCTGCATAAATATTGTGCATATTACAACTATATGTTGTAAATATAGTAATTAAGGAGCCACATACTTTAATGTGAAGGGATTTAGAATAATTAAACATATTTTTCTGAAGAGTGAATTTTCTTTTATTTCCATATTTGTCATTTGCAGTCTTTAAAATACTTTCTATGAAACAATGCAACAGAAATAAGCCCCTCATTGGAAGCTTTGTTTGATTTAATTGATTTGATATCCTTGTGCTTTATGTTTGTATTTGATATTTAGGAAGGAAGTATTATTATGAAGTGAAATATTTTCTCCAGTTTTTTCTTAATCATTTTATCACGTTTTTTCTTTCCAGGGAAAATGGCCTGTCATTATGTCTGTATTGTGTTTTGCTGACATAGCTGGATTTTATCCATCTAAAAAGTATTATTTTGGCAGGTTAGCTTCAATAGCATTTGAAATAATGCTTTTGAATTAATATATGCAACTTTATTCTTTGTTTTATCCCTTAAAATGTACTTTTCCATCCAATTCTTTTAATAACTCTGAGACATAAATAATTTTATTTACATTTTCTAGAAAAGAAATTCATAGACTGTCAGTTTAAATGACCTGCCTAAGATAACTAAGGTGAAATAAAAAATTAGGACTCTTACATTAAGTTACTGATTTTATTTAAAAAAGTAGTCTAGGAGAAGCTTAGGAATTATTCTATGTAAAGTTTGTATAAGCATCCCTGGGCTTTGTCAGGGCTCACATATAAACATGGCCTGTGAGATCCTCCTGATGTTGGCCTTTTGACTTCTCTCCCTTTACCACACACGAGGTTTCCCTGGTTCCTTTGTCATTTTGATGCTGATCATTTTTAGCACTTTATAAATTGCTCTGCTCTTTTGAAACAGCTTTTGCTTTTTCTTATTTCTGTCTGGAGCTGTCATTTCTTCCTCTTGGTGTAACTCAAGCTTGTTCTTCAGATGACATCTACCTCAGGAAAGGGGTTCCACAATTGGCACCGTTTGGGTATTTTGTTTGCTTGCTAGTTCTGTTCCTGCCTTTCCCTCTGACCTGTGATCCTGTGTTGTTTGTGATGTGTCTAGTTCTGTTTTTACTCATTGTTGTGTTCACAATGACTAGCACAACTATTGAGACATAACAGGTGCTCAGTAAATATTTGTTAGATGAATGTATGGGTGTAAGATAGTTTCTGTCCTTGCTGAAATTTGTAACATAGGATTTTAACATTCATGACAAACCTGTCATATTGGTCAGTTTCTGCTTTACCAATCTGTCTTATTTTACTGTGTACCTCTAGCAGCAAAGCAGGAACATGACTATTATTGGAGGCTTATGTCATGAGAGGTCAGGTTAAAAAAGCAAACAAATTTGAAAAGACGATGGAAGAAATGGAGGGAGATCAAGACTTAACAAGTGATTTTTCAAAGGGTCACAGAGTTTCAGAGCTGGATGGAATGTTGGTTTTTTTTTAGGAAAATCTCTCTCGTCAAGATTTTATTTTAAAAAGCTCAACATCTGTAGCACAATGTTAAAATCTATAGCTCAGTATCCATGCAGGAAACTGACATTGGTATCCACAGAGCTCTTTCAGATTTCTCCAGTTACATATACGTTTATTTGAGAGAGTATGTTGCATATGTGTGTAAGTCAGCCATTTTTAGGATGGGAAAATAGAAGTTTATAGATTTGCTTCAGTGACTTGTTCAAGGTCATTAAGCCATGAGGTGAAAAAAAAATGATTTTTAAACTCCATGTTGCTGTTGCCCACCAGCCATGAAATTCTGTTCCAGCATTCTACAAGTATCAGGATTGTTCATTAGCATTAGTGCCAGAATTTGACGAATCTTCCTTTTATTAACTATGCCTCTTAGCTAACTGTGTTTATACTGAGTCAAAAAAATTAGTTTTATCAACTTGGATCTGTGTCAGAAATTGGAATGAAAGTCCTACTTTTGATTTTGCCCAGCAGGAGTCCTCCACTATTCAGGGAAAGGCCTAATTAAGGTTTCCTGAAACTGCCTTTTAATCACTTGGATTAGAATAAAAAAGAAATGTTTTAATCACATACATATCTGCTAATGCTTTTCTTCTGGTATCTAATTGCTTTGATAATAAAAAGTAGTAATAAAAGTAGAGACTTAATAGGTTTTAAACATGTGGCTTCTGAACTACATATGTTATAGAATATGTATACTTAGTACATTAAGTAGTGTTTTAAACTTATACCTATGCAGGCCTTAAGTGCCTGAAATTGATCAACAGGCAGCGTTACTTAGTATTTCCTGGAAGTAGCAGACCCTCACACCTAAGAAGCAGTACAGAGAAATTAATAGAGAGTTTGCCTTTGTGTTGGTATTTGAGTTTAAAAAAATCAAATTTCTTCCCATGTTGCAAATAAATTGACTATAGGACAATGATTTATAACTATAAATTATTTTCCCAAACTTTGGAATATCTCTGACTCGCTTCCTAAGTTCTCTAGCATTTGACATTAACAGTACAGTTTTAAAGTTTCCTCTTACCTTTAATTTTGAGATTTAGAAATAAAGTGAGAATTGACTATTTCTCCCCTAAGTGATTCAAGTTATATGTATTCCTAGCTTCTACTTCGTTTTTGTTATTTCTCTAAATAGGTTAGCTGGTGTGTGATGGTATAGCTTGTGTTTTTAAATGTGTAATTCTTAGGAATTTCGAATTAAAAAAAAATTAATCTACTTCAAATAAATCTGATTCACAGAAGGAAAATTCAAGGCATTTTAATTATGTTCTTATATTTTACAAGGAAAACATTTCTTAAAGATTTGGACTTCAGAAACTTTATTTTAGTAATAGAGCATGCTACCATGAATATTACGAGAAATATAATTACATTTATTGGATAAAACGAGGAAAAATATTCTTCAGTATAAAATCTCTTTGAATTGACACTATTTCCACACTGATTGATTTTAAACTGACATAAATCCATAGCAGAACCAGTTTAACTTAATTTGTAGAATTCTTAGTTATTAGGGAGAACTGGTTCTCTGTTTCTAAATGTCCCATCTTCATAGAAGCAAGATGCTAGGGCATGAAAACCAGATGTGTAGTTTACCGTTACTTTATTTTTTTTGCTATATACTGTTAAATTGTGTATGTGACCTTTGCCCCACTTCAGCTCTGGTCTCTTTGAGAAAGTAGTTAAGCAAGGAGAATTTGCAAAGGAAGACAATAAGAACAGTGTTTGGCAGTTTGCTGGCTAGCTTGGGATTTGTACACATTCCTATCTCCCACTTATTGGGTTTATGACTCTAATGACCTCAACATAATGAACATAAAGCAGACCTTTTATTAGATACATTGGGATTAAAAAGAAATCCCAATGGTGGTGAGGTTATTCTTTTGGTTGTTATTCTTAAAAGACTATACACATTCTTAAAAAATAAGGAAAAAGCTATTCATAGGCTCCCAAGCAGCTATGTGACAGGAGCACTGTGCTGAGCTGGTTGTAAGGGCTTTTGCTAACCCTCCAGGCTTTTAAGCTTTGAGAGACATCATGTGACTATCAATACAGTTTTCAACAGTGATGTTCTGTCCCTTTGATTTGATTGTACTGCATCAATAACCTCCTAAGATTAAACCAAACTTTGGGTCCATTTGATTCCTGAGATCCTCTTAGATGAAATATATGTTGTTTTTGTCTTTAATTTGTCTATTAAACTACATTTGATTTTATTACAATAAGCTTTTAGTGTAATAAAACCAAAGGTAATTTTTCAAATTTTGATTTGTGTGTGTATTTGTGTTTCCATCTCTCCATTCATTTGTTTATCCATGTTTCTTTCTGTACATTTGGTGTTCGTGTCTGCGTTGCCCAGAACGCTACATGGCAGATAACTGAAAATATTTCAAAATTGAATGAAAGAACAAATCTGTCCAAGTGGTGGCCTGTTTTGTGCTTTCATTTTAAACACAATGAATTGGTCTTATAATTGGATTCTGGTCTTATAATCCAAAAGCTACAATTTAGTCAGCTAACACATTACTCTGTATTAGAATTTTTCTTAATTTATTTGCAGTGTTCCTAGTTTTTTTTTATTTTTGCATTTATCTTAAATGATTTCTGAAAATCATCACAGGAAAGCATTTGGATCAATAATCACTAAGTTTCTATAAGCAAATAACCAGATAAACAAACAAAAATATTTATTTTTTAAAAATACCTGCAAAGAATAATATCTAATGCAGTTCTCATGGACATGTACTTTGATTTGAATGTATAAAGTATCTTATTTTTAGTAACTCAAAATAGATTTAAGTCACAGATTGTGTGTGTATGTGTGTGTGAGAGGGGGAGAGAGAGAGAGAGAGAGAGGTGCTGGGACTTGAACCTATGGCCTCATGCATGCCTGGCAAGTTCATAAAATATATATACTTTCAATGTTAATTTTTTTTAAGAAACCTACCATTTTACATCATTTTAAATGAAAACAAAATAATTTTGAAGAAGGTAGGGAATTATCTTAATATTTTTCTTTTAAAATTTGTATGGAAGATACTTTTCATATTGCTTTAGAAGGGTCTGTTGAAGAAAGATGTTAGTATGGAGGCTTAAATAGCCAAGCTGGCCAAACAGCTAAAGCATCAGCAGTATCTTTTAGGAAAAGTTCTGTAAACATATGTTCCTTTTTGGAGACTTGTTTTCTGATTACATGGAACAGTGATACATTCATTACTTCTAAGGCATGGTATAATGACAGTACTGATTGAGGCATCTGGAGAGTTCAGTTCTAGTCGAGGGCCTACTTCTATTTGTATGATAGCAGGCAGGTCCCCTGGACCTCTTTGCTTAGCCAGTAATTCTAGGAGTTACCCAACATCATCTCTAAGGTCCTTTCCAGGTCTCCATTGATATATTATATTCAACTTCAAAAACTATAATCTGAATAATCTTTGGGCCTAACTAATAAGATAATCTTGAGAAGGATCACAGTTTTATTTATATTTTTCTTTAAAGCAAATAAGGTGGTGTTTGGTTGTATGTACTTGTTAAGCTTTAAATATATGTCAAAAGTGTGTGTGTGTGGGTGTGTGTGTGTGTTTGTGAAGTTACATTAAAGTGAAAATTTTACTTTTAAATTTAAACCCAAGGCAAACTTCATTCACGGTGTTCTTTATTTAGTAAACATTTATTCTATCAATCCCTGTTATATGCAGATCATAGATCATAGGAGTCAGGTAAACCAACTGTCCCTATCTATCTGTCTATCCTCCTCTGTAATGAAATTTGTTTTACTCTTAATTGTAAGTGTTTTTCTGAACATAAAACTATGTGTTGAACTAATAAAAATGTTTACTAGACTCACTGAAGTTTCAGGATTCTTTTAAAGATGATATTTCTAGTTTGGGTGATAATTGAATTGGTCATAATAAAAAAATACTTATCATGATTTTTGTTGTTGTTTTTCTGGAGGAAAAGTTGAATCTTTAGGAAAATTAGTGATCGATCTTCCTGCAGAATTTTATCTGGCAAAATTTATTTCAGTGATAGCTGCTTATATCTGTAGAAATTCACTTGAAAAGTTAAAGTTTTCCTTTGTATAATGAATGGTATTTTACTGGATGTATATCTTATGAACTACTCTAAGTTCTAATTGACCTAAATATTTAGTTTGGTGTTAGTCAAAAGTAACTCATGGCTATAATTAGATAGTGAGTAAGCCTAAAAGAATTTTATTCATGTCCTTGAGCAGCTAAATAACAGTAGCCTAGAAATGCATATGGTTCTGTTTTTAGGTTTGTAACCAAAGTGATTGTGTTAATTTTTTTTTTTAAGAGTTTTGAAGCAATGGAAAATATTTTACACAAATTAGCCTCATTTAAGTTTCTTTAACTCTGGTAAATTAGACTTAGTTTTCCAAGCAACCCATACTGTTATTGGTCAGTATTTTAAATAGCTTTTGGATTTTTTTGCTGTATCCTCTTTTCTACCCATTGATTTGGAAGTTAAAAATGAAAATAACTTGGTATAACGTGTGCTGCTTCCTGTGCTGCAACTCTTTTCTTCGAGTTGCTTTTCAGCTAGCTAGCTGGCTGGCAGAACTTAGTAGGGGATGAGGTTCATCATATCTTTAGTGACCTTTAAAAGGAATATCCGCTTGCTGATAACAGATAGTGATCTCATACCATCTATTTTTTGAGAATTCTTACTAAGTCAGTTTATTAAATCATATAAATAAAATTACAAATTCTACTTTTATAGTGGAGTTTGGTGAGTATTTGAGAATATTGGCAGATTTCTTTTGAGAACTGTGTTCATTGCCTTGAAATTTCACTTGTGTTCTGAATATAGTTGTTGGTTGTTTTTGTTCTCGCAATGCTAGGGTTTAAACCGAGAGTGTTATGCATGCTAGTTAAGTAGCACCACTCAGCTATACCTTCAACCCTTGTTAAGTTTGTTGGGACCAGTCTAGATACAGTATGTTTGCCTCAGTGAATACAGAAATTTATTTCTTAATTCCTTAATTCAACACACAGCTACATGTAATGCAACATTTAATCAAGAATTAAAAATCTTGGGGTTGGGGTTGTGGCTCAGTGGTAGAGCACTTGCCTAGCATGTGTGAGGAACTGGGTTTGATCTTTATAAAAATAAAATAAAGCACCACATAAAAATAAAATAAAAGTCCATTGACAACTAAAAAAATAATTAAAAATCTCTCCCAACTTCTCAGTTTTTAAACCCAGGTCAGATCTTACTCATCTTTTATATATGTATCTCAAACATTTATCACACAGTTCCTGCTGTGTGCAGATCATGGGACTAGATCATTTCTAAACATGAACTACCCAGACATTGATGGCTAGTGTGTGAGGGAATAGACTAGAGGAGAGGAATGAATAGGTTGCCACAGTTGTTTGGTCTGGACATGGTGGGGGGCCGAGCTCTGAAACAGCAGTTATGGAAGTGGTGGTTATGGAAGTAAATCTGAAGTGAGGATGAGGAGCTGATGGCTGTAATGTTGCTTCCTTTTTGAGATGGTTGGTATGGAAGGGTCCTAGGGCTGAGGCGCTTTTTCACTACACAATGAGAAGAAAGGGAAAACAATTCTTGTATTGGAGCATATACAAGTGGATTCAAAGGTCCTGAAAGAGGAGATTAAGAACTAAAGAGAAAAAGAAAGAAAGCAATAGATATAAGAGACGTTGGAAACTGATGAGCTTAAAGGTCAACAATCGAAATATAATGCAAGCACATTCCACTTAAAGTTATCTAATAGCTATCTTAGACAAGTAAAAAAGTATGAGATTATTTTAAATAATAATGTAATGCAACATTAAATCAAGAATTAAAAATCTTGGGGCATTTATTTTAAAAAATCTTGGGGCATTTATTTATCTCATGTAACATAAAATGTCTAAAATACCTTATAAAAATAACTTCTTAACTAAGTATATTGTTCTTTTTTTTTCATATTGTCTAGTGTATGTTTGCATTTAAGACATATCTCTGTTTATGCTAATCAAGTCTAAAGTGCTGAATTGCACATGTGCTTGACAACCACTGTTTGGGCAGTTCATGTTTAGGAAGCCATTGCTTTAAGTCATCTCTATCTGTATATCTATATCTACATAATGCTGCAGTTAGGCAGTTTTATGTGCAGAGTTATATGTGAAAACTGCCAATTCCATGTAATTAAAATGTAGCTTAAAAGGAAAGCACATAGGCTCTTGAGTGAATACAAGAAAGTTACTCTCAACATTATCCTAAAAAATACTCCTGAGTGAATGTTTGCTATTTTCATTAACTGTTCCTACTTTAAAATATTTTTAAGTTGGCACACAGTTTTGAGGGAAAATGTAACTTAAAAGTTGCAGTGAAAATTAACAATAACAAAAAAGTTGTAGTGAAAATATAATCCCTTCAAGAGGTATAACATAACAAACTTATGTTCATTCATTATTTTAAAGTATATAATCAACTTTATTAATTTTGTTATATTAATCAACCTTCATATTATTTTAATCTGATTCTCCACTGAGTGTGGACTGACTTCCCATCCATCACTTCCAGTTGGAATAATAGAACAATTAAAAGAATCACTGCAAAGAACACAGAGGAAGGCACAAATGAGCCAGAGTCCCTATAATCCCCCGATTTTCAGCTTGAGGAAGATAGATGACACGAAAAGAGTGCTTTGAGCAGGGCTCCTTCTCACTGAGATTTGGGGATCTGGGGGAGGTGGTCCATTCCAGGAAAATAAATTCTGACCATCTTTATGGTACCCTTGACACTTTGAAAGGAGCTGTGTTTAACAGCAAATGGCAGTTATGGTAGACAGTCTGAAACATACAAACTGCCATACAAAGATAAATCAACAGGGGTTTGAAAAATATATCCCAGGCCTCATAAATTCACAGCCTCTCTTCTCCAATCCTGAGCCTAAAGAAATAAATAAAGGTTTCATAATTATTCTACAAATTGTGTATTCTAAATCTCTTGGGTAATTATCACAACTAAAAATTACACATTACAATAATCACAACTAGCAAATTACCTGGAATTGCTTGCTCAGTGAGTATCTTTCAGCAACCAAAATTTGTACATAAAATGACTATGCATGAGAGCTATTTATAATGGAGAGCTCGTTAGCCTTGGTTTGTGGGAAGAATTTGCTGATTCCTCTAATTTAATTTTCATCTACATATCAGGTTTAAATATTACTTGCCTCAGTGTTGAAGAATTCCCCTGTTCTTAGAATCAAGAATTATGATTATAATTATACTGGCAAACTGGAATACTGTATATACATGTATGTATATATTAGCTTCTTCATTCATATATTAATCTTTCTTGCTAACAATAATTAATTTTTACAATTATTAAATGAAGATTGAAATCTTCTAAATATTTTAGGGAGCAACTAATTTAATAGTACAATCCATTGATGACTATAAATTGTCTTGAGCTACTTCTTCAGTAGCTGTTTCCTGAAGCACTGATTGAGGGTGTATCTGATGGAGCTGATTATACATCTTCCTGATTCTCTCTAAACATTTCAAAATATAGAGACATATAAATGATTTTTATAGGTATATGACTTTATGATTTGAACATTTTTGTCATATTTAGTCTTCTCTATGAGTCCTTTGGCCACGCTATGGGACCTACATTGTGGTGAACATTGATGTCTGTGATTTTAATTTGGTCTCTGGTGCCCATGCACTTTCACTTAAATCTCTAGTTGGCAACTTTGGAGAATATTCGTTCGTAACTACTTTTGTCTCAGATACCTTTAAGAATCTAGTAGAGATCTCTGGATTCTTTCTGCTAGAAAAGCATCATAAGCACATGGACAATTTTACATCAGGTTAAGGAGGAATTAATGAATTTTAGAAGCAAATGGGGAACTAGTGCACTTGGAGAGGACTGGACATGGAAGGTGAAACTGGTGCCTGATAAACACCACCTGCTAACTTAACTGCAGATTCTAAGCAAGAAAGTTGCAGTAAGGAATTAGGCTGGAGGCCAAGCCAGGTAATGAAGAACCACAGGAGATCCACATCCTCTATGGTTGGCCTTAGGTGCGTTTGTGAAGTTCTTCTTGAGGTAGTTCAGATTTATGTCACGTTAGCGATTTGTTTACAAAAATATCTTAAAAATAATTAAGGTAATTCAGCTAGTTAGTTTTGACAGATTGATATTCCTTATTATTTCTGGTTTTAATATATGTGTTCTTTAATTTATATGTTTGGAAAGGCTGTTCCCAGCATCTCTTAGAATCCAAGCAACTTCCTCTTCTTCCCCTCACATCTTTTGGACTTTTCAGAGTTTCTCCTAGGTTACAGCCCAGAGGTCAAGCTGACAGAGGTGGAGTTCTGAGCCTGGTACCATTTCTGGATGATTTTTAGTAAACATCTCTATCTTTAATCTTATCCCCAGGAATTTTAACAGGCCTTGCTGCTGCTGCTGTTGTTAGCAGTTGATTAACTTATAGCCGTATTTGGCCAATCCAAAACAGCAACAACAGCAAAGGACTCTTCAAAATGGGGAGTGGTTGAGGCCCAGCCACTTGTAGAAAACCCCTTAGCTGTTCCTTGTACCACTCAGGCAGGGAAGTAGACTAGTTCACGTAAATGAATGCAGTGATGTGGTTTAGCACATCAGAGCTCTTTGAAAAATGAAAATTAAAATTGTTCAGACCTGTCTTAATGCTTAATGCTCACTTAAAATGCTTGATGACTAATTTGACTAGCCATTTATTAGCAGATTACTCATTTTAACCTTTGAATTCATTATACTCTAAGTAGCTAAACACATTTTACATAATCTCTAATGCATTAAAATATTAAAATATGATATGCTTTCTCATTAAAAATTGTATCTTTAACCACTTTCATAAGCATGGTATTTAACACAGTGATTAAGTGTCATGTTGGCCTTCTATACCTGCATTTTGCCAGCTATTAAAGTTATAGACCATTTATCTGCTGCTGTTTCTTGTGCTATTTTCCTCAGTGCTCTAAAGGTTATTTTCATTAATAAGCCAATGTTTGAGCCCCAAAGAGAAGTAGATTCTTTTGAAAATTTGGCTTTCAACTGGCTGAAGTCAAGAGTGATCTAAAAAGTTGTTTTTTTTTTCCCCTTGAAAGTTTATCAGTCAAATATTTAAGACATATGTTTTAAGGCTCTTCCTAGAATATTGTTAAAAAAACAGAACTAGAATTCTGATATTCTGACTTGTTGTCAAGTGTTTTTACCAGGACATCACATAGTTTCATAAAAGTTTGGATTTTAATATATTAGAAATACTCATAAAATTATGGTCATTCTCTATTTAGTCCAGAAAGTTACACATTTTTCTCTATTTTTGTCTAGAAATATGAAACTTAATAGCTAAGATTCATTCATAGCCTCATTTATGACATTTCAGAAATTAGGAGCTAAAAATTAGAAACATTCACATATCTTTTAACTTGCCCACATTCTCTGGAAGCAAATCAGGCAAAAAATAACCCAACTGAGATTGTCTTAAACTAGATTAAACTTATGTTATTATTTCTTCAGCAGGAATTATAAATGTTTGTGTTATGATATGAGTCATTCTGTAGAAGTTTCTTTCATCCTGTGGTTGGAGTTAGGACTGCAGTATACATGACAAAGTATACTTTATCAATAAATGGTATTAATGATAGCAAAGGTAGAAACTAGTGTAGTGCTTTAGGAACATAATTTTGAGAACATCAGGACCTTCACAACCTCTGCTTCTGTTGTGTTTGTAATGGCTCCTTTGCCTAAGAACTCATGTGAACAAATTTGGTTTCATGGGTAGAATGAGTCTCTAGATCCTCAAGAGAGAAGCAAAGGTACATGCATACAGGCACAGGAGGAAACTGTAGTTACTTTGTAATGTATTTCATAAACATTTCTGCATGGATTACCATTTGTTTCTTCTTTAAAGGATATTAATGGCTTTAAGGTATAAGATAGTTATCACTTTGGGGAAAAAAGGAGGGGACACTTTTTATGAGAATTACTTTTCTAAATATGCTACACATCTTCTCGTTTTTAATTTGGGGAATTGTTCTATTCTCACCTTATGTGGAAATAAGATCCTTGGAAACATTCTTTTTTTTTTTTTTAAACTGTGTATCTCTAACAAATGGGTTCAATAAGTGACAGATTTACATTTTGAGATGCTTCTAGGTAGCATGCTTCTTTTAAAAATATGATTATATTTTTGTGTATTTTGGAGTCACCATGGGGATCATCTTTGGAGTACGTTTATCAGTCTATGCTAAGTTGGGTTGCATGTGGTTGGGTCAGTGAGTGGGATGGTGGTGTTTGGTGTAGATTATTGAAAATATATGGTAAAATCCCAATAGCCAAGAGAATATTCTTTGATGCTTTGATCACCTCACACTTCAAAACTGAATGTTTAAAATATTTTTTTTTCTGAAATGCATTTTTATTACTTGTTTTACTAACCTTAAACAATTTTTTTTGTATTATTTATTTGGTACCAGGATTGAACTCAGTAATATTTGACCATAGAGCCACATCCCCAGTGGTGTTTTTTGTTTGTTTGTTTGTTTGTTTTTGAGAAAGGATCTCCCTAAGTTGCTGAGGACTTTACTAAGTGGCTCAAGCTGGCCTTGAACTTGTGAGCCTCCTGCCTTAGGCTCTTGAGTCCCTAGGATTGCAAGGGTGTGCCATTGTGCCTGACTTTATGCTAACCTTTTAATTGTGAATAGGACTATGTGTGAAAGAGATTCAAAGAAACTTTATAACAATTGTTGCCTCATCTGTTTAATAAATATTTATTAACTATACCTATTTATAGTCTTATTTTTTTTTTATTTTCTGTTTTTATTATTTAGTGATGCTCAGAATTAAATTCAGGGCCTTGCACATTCTAGCAAGCACGTTGTCACTGAACCCTTATTTTTATTTTTGCTCCCAGTCATTGTACCCAGGAACATGTGTGTGTTCTATGACTGAGCTGTACCTCCTGCCTTCTAATCATAGTTCACAGAAATGTAAGCTAGCCAAGGTAGTTGTAGTAGGGCCACCATGTAATTCCAGCAAGTTGGGAGGCTAGGGCAGGAGGATCATGTGTTTGAGGCCAGCCTGGGCAACTTAGTGAGATGCAGTATTAGCATAAAACAATAAAAAGGGTGAGGGATTTAGTTCAGTGGTAGAGCACCCCTGGATTCAATCCGTAGTACAACCCACTGACACACAGTAAGCCAAGAAATAGCTTTTCCATGCTTAAATGTTCTCTTATGCAACATGTACATAAAATATCTTTGTTTTCTCCTGCTTTATTTCATTTATTTTTTGTTACTACCTTCTTTGTCGACCTTTTTTTCTTCATTTTTTTCTCAATTGCAGGATCTTCTTTTTTTGTTTATTTTTTTCACATTATTTATCATTGATCTTTTCTCCCATTACTGTTCTTTTCTGTTTCCATCTTCAGTATTCTGGTCACTTCTGTATATTTCATTTTTCCATGTAGACATGTTATATCCTGAAAGATCAATAACTAGTTATCACCCCTGAGATCTCATGTTGTCTTTTACCACTATTGATACTTCCTTTAAGAGAAATGAGACCCTTTTACTGTTCTAATTAACTGTTGGCATTCTCTGTGATGTTCTGCCATCTAAAACAAAATAAATGCCTCCATAAACATCTGACCCCTTCTTACACACACATACACCAGCAGGCAGTTAGGAGATTTTAACATCTAGATTGCAGCTTGTCATTTGAAATCTTTAGTGTCTGCATAAACTCTTGTCACTCAAAATAAGGTAAGGGGGAAGATAAGGGTAGTTCTTGGGTTTTAAAAGAAGAAGTCTCCTTCCCCCACCCCTAATTTCAATCTTTAACATCTGGTTCTGACTACAGATGGGATAAAAAATAAATAAATAAAAGAGTTAAATCCCCCTTCAGCCTGCTCTTACCTCAAACAGTTTGATCTCTGGTAATATTTCTATTTTTATTGTAGTCTGTAGGGTCAGATGTTTTTGTTAGTGATTTGTGACAGGAGATCAGAAAGCTATGCCTAATACTTTATAGTTCTCTGAGTATTTATAGTGTTACATGCCAACATTTCGAATCTCTAGATGGGGTTAGATTTAATAATTCTTTAATGAAACCTTGAAGGACATAAATTATTGTTGAATCCCTTGTGTTTCTCTTTTGTTTTTGAGACAAAACAAAAATCAGAAACAGTTAATTAATCTGATTTGCATTTGATTATTTTGACTTTTGAATAAATAATAAATTCACATGAATAGAATTCAGACACTACTGTGAGATACCTGTGCTTTTAAAATAGTACATTTAAAAAATATTAAAGCAAGCTTTTATATCTCCATTCAATATAACAATTTTGAAGTAGCATTTTTGAAAAAAAATATTTTAATTTGCTGAGGTTATCTTGGACATTATCCCATCGCCTATAGAAAGTAAATATGACCCTGCTTCTGATAATGCATGTCCAATTAATGTATAGAAGGACTGGATCTGGGCCTGTTCTCCACGTGGCACTGGATGCAGCTTGGTAATTAGCCTTTACAGTTCTCCATTGCAGTGGGTATAAGCCAAAGGAAACTGTACCACTCTTGAATCTGGATAGATTAATAAAAAGGATGGAGTGTCCATTTTCCATTATTGTTTCTATTTAAGTGTGCAGAACTCTGTGATGCCTATTGAAGAGAGATTCATTTCACCTGTGAAAATCAAGTTGTCCTGATATCTGAATCAAGTTATAAGCTTGAAGTAAATTACCAACTTAAATCAGGTCTAATTTTACCTACATGTTTTACATGCATATATCATGGATATGAAAGCACTGTATATACAAACTCAATTTTTATTTAAATCAGATTTTATTATGTGAACCAGTGGTTGAACTTTTCAATGGAAGGAAGACGGAAAATGCATTAAAAAGAACCCCCAAACTCATACTATTATGGTATTTACATGTAAGTTGAAACGATAACAAACAAAATACAACAACTGTGAACCAGTCTTGTTTCTGATTTTAGCTTCAATTCATGGACTTAGGTTAAAGTGAAACTGTGGTGATTTCATATTTAGCTTTAGAGGCGGGCTTTGATAGAATAGCAGCTGCAGGGAAGTCCCCTTCCTGAGGTAATAAGCTGGGTTTAAGGAGTTAATGTTAAAATAGAACCAGAATTTCTTCCTCTTTGTTTCCCCAGAGAAGAGGGAAAATAAATATGTTTTAAATACACTCAACAGGTATCTATCCTCATATGTTACATATTATGTTATGCACATTTGTGTCTGGTTCCTTTTGCTCAACATTATGATATTTCTCCTTATTGTTGCATATTGTAGCAGTTTGTTCATTTTCAATATTGGGTAGTGTTATTTTGTAAATGTTTCATAATTTTCCTGTTCTGTTGATGAAAACTTGTCCTGAGTAATGTTGCTATGAAAGTTCTTATACATGTCTTTTGGTGAACATATATATTCATTTGTGATGGATAAATAGCTAAGAATAAGGTGGCTGCATTGTGGGGTGTGCATATACTTTCTTTAAGGAGAATAGTCCACTAAAATGTGGTTAGCCCACAGGAAAGTATTTCCTATTTGTATTAGGGGCAGTAATAACATATGTATAATTTCAGTATAAAGTAGCAATTCAAAGACTGGATTCTATCCCCTCATTGGTCATTGGCATTGGACTGTTATAGGGCCTCTGAGTTTGTAACAAAACTTCAATTAAAATGGAGATCAAAACAATTGATTTCTTCTATCTCTACAGTTCTGTGATTCTCAAAAACATCTTACAGAAGTATTCTTTGGTAAATATCTGCTAATTCTGGTGGAACAAGAGTACCTAGTAAGGTTGATGTCAGATTGTAATATTTTTACAATAATTAAGTAGTGTATGGATATGCAGAGATGCCTCTGGGTTCTTTAGTAAGCAAGTGATAGTAATGGGCTAATACATTTAAGACTCATATTTTAAAATGATTTTTTCTTCTTTTGGCTATAATTATAAGGAAGTTTGAAAATGTTCAAAATTATCTTCTAGAAATAGAATTTTACTTTTCAAGTAATTGGATAACTTGGAATTTTGTGTCCCAAAAAACCTTTGTATTTCATATTAAACTTTCAGTTGGGCTCACTGAGAACTATTGTCTCCTGTCTTATTTTTAGTATTGTTAGGTTATTATAGTAGTCCATTCTTTTTCCTTGTGACCTTTTCTGGTTCACAACAGATCGGTTTCAGAGTTGGAAAAAATGAGCTAATATTTCATGGGTAAGTAATAACTAATTGTTAGCAGGTTATGTTTAGTTCAGTTTTATGAGAAGCTTCTTCATCATCACTTTTTATATTGTTTCTTTTTCAAAACTTTTGGTGTGTACCTCACTGGACTCTTCAATTGTGATTAGAGGTGTGTGGAGCTCCTGCAAGGTGGAATCCTGACCATGCATGATACTCCTGACAGGAGTTCCTCTGTGCCCTTCTGTGGTCAGGAACTGGAAGTAATAGCAGGCATTTTAATGAAGTTAAATTTATCTCATTAAAGGAATACTTTTTTCCCCTAAGATTTTTGGCCTTGTGGTATGAAAGTGTTATTCAGTGACAAGTATGTTATAGGTTTTGTGTTAATGCTTTTATTGGTGAAATAAATAGGAGTCCTATGTCAATTTTCCCTATTTTTGACGTTAAACATTTCAGGGCCTTTTAAATAAAAAACCATCTGAAAATCAGTGGTTTATAGAACACCTTCCTCCATCAGTTATTTTATATTGAAAGACTTGCTTCTCTGCATGGCAGATTTTCAGAGTCTTAGTTAATTTGACCATTGATTTGTTTCTCCAAGCCAATTCTGCTTAAAGAGTGTCTTCCTGCATTTTAGTTTTATTCTCTCAGGTGCCAGAATGTAGTGGCTACAGCTGATCTCACAAACTTGGCCACTGCCTGGCTTCCTTCCACTTAGCGGTGTTGTGTTCATTACCCCACCACAGGGTGCACCATGGTCTGTCTCTCTCTGATTAGTGGTTCTCATGACAAAATAAGATAGCAGAGATAAATTGACATTTGCCAAGTATATTTATGCTGGTGAGTAGGCCATTACTTTTTTATTATGGAGTTAGAAGACAATATACAGTGGTGGGAGGAATCAGATATAGAGTGGGAGGGGGAGTACCTTATTGGTGCATTTGCAGAAGAAAATTTTTATTTCCCTGCTGGCAGGTCTAACCTTTTGTTTTCTTGATAATCTGAAGGATAGAACCAGGCATAACAGACAGATGGCTTGCATTTATGGATCTCAAAAATTAATGGAGATTGATGGAGATTTTAAAGGGCCAGACTAACTTGCTTCTTCCTTGGAGAGTTGACATAGGTCAGTCACATGGACAATGAACCAGGGATGTGTGTTGTCATCTTGTATTTCCTGTAGAAGGAAGAAGCATGGAAACAGCAGCTCTCTCTCTGACCTCTGGCAATCTGTTAGAACATCAGAAGAATATTTTTTTTTTCTCCCAGGAGAGAAACGTGGGGATAAACTGGGGTGTGGTGATGAGGGTATTATCCATCTAATGTTGATATTTACAACAGTGAAAAGTACAGACTGTCCTAGGACTGGGCCTTCAAAGACTAAGGCTGAGTCCTTTAGGGTTATTGAGCAAGAAGGATGACAAATGAAAGTCCCACCAATGTTGTTCTTGAGATCTGACCTAAAAGAGAAGGTAAATCACTCTAAAACAATGATGTGCCTACCTCTGGTGACTTTAGCAGGCTCCTTACAGGTTGGTAGTGTCACCAGAGGGACTGATAGGTATGTGGCTCATGACGACAAGAGTCAATTCCCTTTCACAAATCTTTAAATAGGTGTTTAGATCCTGATACTTCTTTAGATGCAGTTTTACTTAGAGGAAGAGCAAAAATAAAGAGACTTTGGTAGTTCCTGTGAAGCCAGGGAAGGTGTTCAGACAGTAAGCTTGCCCATGATCCACTTGGAGATCTTATTAAAATGCATGTGCTGATAAGGCAGTTCTGGGATGGGGCCTGAGATTGTGCATTTTTAGAGTTCTGAAGTGATGTCATTTTGGTCTGAGGCTCAGAGTTTTACTATCACTGTTACATGTTTATTTGAATAAGTAGTGTCCCTCATACTTCTGTATGTTTAGCTTTTTTTTTTTATACTGAAGTAGAAAAATGCTATTCACAATAAAGAAGATATATATTATTATTCCCTGTGGTAAATATCATATAGCTATATCATGGGAAGAATGGTGGTAAATATAGATTTTAATAGAATCCAAATTGAATCCAATAGCCAACATTTTGAAAACACATTCCAGTCAGAAAGCAATGTGGACTACACATTGCTATTTGTAGACATCTCCATGTGGCACTACACTCAACGTGTGTGACACTAAACAGCTGTCTGGAAAACAGATTTTTGTGACAGATTTTGACACAGGGAGTATATCCAGCCTCCATAAAGCCTAATGGAAAAATTTAAGGCTCAGCTGCAGTTCATTTCTAAAGAGCAAATTGTAGTGTATCACATAGAATCAAGCAGGGTTTACTTCTGAGAACTTTGAGGGGTCTCCCTATCCAGGGAATTACCTATGAGGATGGCAAATGTTGGCATGGTAATTGCCTGGCTGTTGATAATGTGTGTTTGAGTTTGGTTGTACTCAGGTTAGTATTCTATTTTTGATCATGAAAAAGATACATTTCTTTACTACTCTAAATATTTATCTGATGACTCATCTCTGGAAGTGAGGGAATTACTGTGGTATTTTGAAATGGAGACACATCTTTTCAGAAGTACATCAGCAATGTGATCTCTGAGCCTGTTTCAAATGGTAATACTCCAGGGATTGAGAGTCTGCCAAAACAGAACATCTGCTTCGAAGACCTAGGCTTCTGGTGCATTCCTCTCTGTGCACTATGGTTTCTTTTCTTTCCTTTTGTTTCTTGCTTGTTTTCTCAGTTTGTTAACTCTAGATTATATTCTTTCAAGGACATAGGGAAGAAAAACTCACAATTCATTTATTATCTAACAGCAGCAAAAGCTTCTCCAGCGAAGCTTTTCAATTTGAATAAAGATTTAAGGATTCCTAACTATTAAATTGTATTTGTGATACATTTAATCTAATGTGTTTTCTCTTTCAGTCCCTCCACTCCTCCCTTTTTTGCTCATGCAGTTTTCCCTGATGGATCATGGTTGCATGTGTAGATCTCTGCATCCTTGAGCAGCACAAGTAGAGGGTGGGCCTGTGCTGGTTCATGGATAGGCCTCTTTCCTGAAAGCCCATCACTCTGACCCTGTATTGTGTCATGTTGTCAGAATGATCTACACCTGTATGCTTTACTGTACTAGTCCTAAGCTTGCTGCTTTTTATCATGTTTTTCTGTCTTGTTCTGCTTCTCTTAACCCTTTTTAGAAAGCTAAGCAGTGGAACATTTTCTCCTTTTAACTTCTTTGCTTCACAAGCTCCATGAATGTACACCAATTGTACAATTACAATTGTAATTGTTTTTTAGTATTTAATCTCAACAGTTACTATACTAAAAATTCAGGGAGTGTGGGCTGGTCTTCAACTTCTGTTTCCATTTCATATTATAGTGGCAGATTACAGCAGGTCCTCAAAAAATATTGTTAGAGTGAATAAACTTTAAGCCAGTGAGATTCCATGTATGTAGGTCACAATTTCCATGCTTATAAAACCACTGAGAAAGCTAGGCTTTTATACAAAACTGTGTTACAAGTAAGGTACACAAGAAAATGAAGAGATGAACTACTGATGATTAACTAATAATCTTTGTGGATTATTTGTAGCTTCCCCTCCTTTTAATATTTAATCCCCTAAGACATAATTAGGCAGGAAATAACTAAGAGTAAAATTTTTATTAATCAGTAAGTATGTAATCTTCCCATCATTGTAATGTTTACCTGAAACATTAACAATTATTATTTTCTTTTGAAATATTCTGACTTTTAAATATCTTTTAAATTTTAAATGACTGATTTCTCCAGTAGAGAAATAATGCTTGACTTTGAGCTTAGAGTATAAATTAAATCCAGCAAGTCTTGGGTATAGCAGTGCATCTACTATATGATCATTTCACTTGAAGCCTTAACATGGGCACACATAAACAGTGTTCTTCTGTTTATATGTATTTTAAAATATCTTCTGAAAATTATTGCAGTGATGGTTCAGGTACTGTTGAGAAGCAAAATAATTGTGTTTTTTAAAAGTGTGTGTATTTTAAATAAGATTATTTAGTACTACTTGACTTTTAAGTAGAGACCCCAGTGAATAGCACTAGACAAGTCAATATCCAGGTTGATTTCTAGACATTAGACACATTTAAATTATGTTGAATTCTCTTCAGAAAGCATGTGATTTAAATGGCAGCTCAATTAAAGACTCTGTTATAAAGTCTATAAATATTTCCATCTCTTTGCTTATATTTTATCTATATCTATATCTATCTATCTATCTATCTATCTATCTATCTATCTATCTATCTATCATCTATCTATCCATCCATCCATCCATATAAAATGACAGGAGGTTTTCTGCCTTTGAGCACCAAATGGCAGCTTAATTAAAGACTCTTCTATAAAGTTTATAAATATTTCCATCTCTTTGCTTATATTTTATCTCTATTTATCTATCTATATAAAATAAAATGACAGGAGGTTCTCTGCCTTTGAGCACCTAAGTCTTATAAATTTAAGTATTTTGTTGGTATAAGTCAGTAGATTAGATTAATAATATTTTCCTAGGTCAGTTCATTATATGGATAGCTAAATAAATATGTTTTGGAAATTAATTGCAGTCATTCCTTCTCAGTCAAATCTTAGTAGGCTGCTTTCTAATTAGAATAATCCAAATTAGAAAATACAGAAAGTGTAAAATATACAATTTTTAAAATGAGGGCTGGGGATACAGCTCAACCAAATAAAGAAAAATAAAATAAAATAAGAAATAATACTTTATTTGATAGAAATAAAATGTTAAAATAATATTTGATATTTTGTTCACAGGTAATTTGCTCATTCATATCTATCAAGTAAAGGGTCCAATTCTTTTTACTGTTAATCTTAATTATGGTAATGTTTTAGTCATTTTTGTGTTGGTATGACCAAAAGACCTGGTAAGAACTACCTATTAGAGGAAAACTTTATTTGGCCCACAGTTTCAGAGGTTCAGTCTATGGCTTGCTGACCCCATAGCTTTGGTAGGTGAGACTGAACATCCTGGTGGAAGGACATGACAGAGGAAATCATCCTAGGTAGGACTTGTTAACCAGGAAGCAGAGAGGTTGAGCTTCACTCAGCAGAGTAAAACATAAAACCCAAGTTCATGCCCTCAGTGAATTACTGCTTCCAGCCACACCCGACCTTCGTACAGCTACCACCCAGTGAATCAATCCACTGATTAGGTTACAACTCTCATAACCTAATCATTTAATATCTGAACATTCTTGCATTGTCTTATACATGAACACTGGGGGACACCTCATATCTAAACCATAACAGGTAATATGGTAGTTTCCCCCCTTATCCTTGAGTTCAGTTTCTGCAATTTCAGTTATTCATAGTAAACTGCAGTCCAAAAATACTAACTGGAGCATTCTCCAAATAAGTAATTTATAAGCTTTAAATTCCCATTTTGCACAACATGATAAAAATCTTGCATCATCATGCTCTATCTTGCCCAGAATCATCTTTTTGTCTAACGTGTGTGTAGTAACAGCTACCTTCCCATTATTCACTTAGAATCTGCCTCTGTTGTTGGATCAACTGTCATGGTACTACAGTCTTTGTAACCGTTATTTTCCTTAGTAATGTTTGCAAAGTACAAGAGTACTGATTCTGACAAATTTAATATGAAAAGAAAAACTGTGTAGTGCTTTCCTTAAGTGAAAAGGTGAAAATTCCCAGGGTAGGAAAAACTAGTATACATAGATAGGGTTCAGTACTTTCTGTGTTTTCAGGTATCCACTGGGGAATCTTAGAATATATCCCCCTGCAGATCATGAAAGACTACTGCAATAATGGTAAATTGAGAGCACTAATGGAAGTATAAGTTGAATTTCCATAATCTAAAAATTCAGAATATGAAATTTTTTGAGCCCTGGCATTATTCCATAGCTAGAGAATTTCACACTATGAAAGTCTGCATGTATAAAATTATTAAAAAATATTATATAAATTATTTTTAGGCTATGTTTTTAAAGTATATAGGAAACATAAATGAAGAACATGTGTAGATTTGGGGCCCATCTCCAAGATAAGTCCTGTGTATGCAAATATTCCCAAATCTGAAAAAAGCCCCAAATCTGAAACATTTCTGGTCTCAAGCATTTTGAATAAGAGATAGTGTACTATCAAAGGCTTACTATGTATCAGTTTCCTAACTCAGTTATTTACTGCTGTATATAGCAAACCACTCCAAACTGAGTGGTGTGATGAACAACAGTTGTTATTTGCATGGCTTTGTGTATTGGTTGGAGGCTTCTTTTTCATGTAATGCTGGTTGGGCTTCTAGTTCTGTTGGGGGGTTTAGCAGCCTCACATACATAGCGTTTCGTTCTGCCTTGTAGCAGGGGGTTCATGTAGACCTTTCCACAAGCTTGCCTGGACTTCCTCACATCATGGTACCCGATTCCAAGAACACTTTCAAAGAGCAGAGGCAGAATTGCAAATATCATAAGACTGAGCTTCACCTTATCATTTCTACTCTTCCCACAATTACACAGTTAATATTTCTCCTGCATTCTGTGGATCAAAGCAAGTCACTGATTATGCCATAATGAGAATTCTCTCTGTAAGAAGAGTAACATGAATTTTCGGGTATCTTTAATCTCCACAAATTCTGAGTTAACTACTGTTATAATTTATACTTTTAAAGTGAGAAAACTAACTCTTAGGCTAAGTTGGTGCCCAAGGATATACAGTAACTAAGTGTTGCTTGAAATAGGTGCAGTTTTGATCCTCAAGCTGGGGCTTTTACCCGTTGTAATATACTGCCTTCAGTGGTGCTGTACTCCAAAGCCAATTATCTGAGGATAGTTTTATTGATGCTAGGAATGATTCTATTTGTAGTTGCTGAGATTATCAGTGTATTTGGATTATATTGTTGAGTAGCCATGATGTGGTAGAAGTTGCCAGTCTCTACAAATTTGGATATTTCTAAATCACTGAGTAAGATGAAAGGTGAAAGTCTTAGATCTGATGTTGTTTTGTGCCTACTACATATATTAGCACATTCCCCCCTGCCAAGAACAAATAAATAAAATCCGTTTTTTAAACCCAAATGTTCCCAGTGGGCATAATCTGTTTTACTGCAGTCCACATTTTTCATATGGTTTCAATATTTTCATGTTTACTATTCATTAACATGAAACATGGAGATTTTGAATTTCCCTTTTTTGGTTGTTTCTGCTGCTTTGTGGTTTTCTTTTGTTTTGAGAACTAGTTTTATTTGTGGGTTTTTCTTTGTTGAAAAAAATTTAAAAAGGCAGAGGCGCCTATGCTGTAAGGAACAAAGCAAAAATCAAGGCTTCCAAATTTACTAATGAAAGTTATTGTACTTACTAAAATTTGAATTTTCTGTTAGATATTTGGTAATCTGATGTTAGAATTTCAGCAGTGTACGAGACACACTGAGGAAAGTTTGTAAGTTGAAAACACAATTCAGCTTGTTGTATTTTGACATTAACTGTGAATTTTGAAATGGAATCACAGGTTTTTCCTGTAGCACATGGCCTTTTCAGTGCCAGAGCTATCTAGTCACATGTTGCTGATAAGAATATAAGTGGTGATCATCCCAGAGACTGTTACAGGGTCTTAGAATTTGTATCCCACACCCTCTTCATTTTATAGAGGAAGATCTGTAGGCAAGAGAAGGTTCATGGCAGACCTGTTTATAGAACCCAAGGCTATCAGCACAATGCTTCCTCTATAATATACTAGTATTACACTATTATTAGGAGTATAGTATCCACTTATCCAGGAAGGTCCTAGCACCACTACTCATCTATGGAATAAGTTGTATCTATTATAACTTTTTCCAGCTTAAAAAAGTCTTAGACTTTTAAAAAATATGTCTATTCTTGTATTTAGAATATTTAAGACTTTTATAGTGATTCAGAGAAATTGTATTGTTTATAACTGGTAGGTTATCACAGCCATATTTTTCTATGATTTCATTGCCTTTTAATTTTCCATTTTGAAAGACAATATCTGTCCAGCATATTCTCACTGCTTTGAAAAGATAGTATTTCTCAATGAGGCAACTGATGTTTAAAGTACCCCTTTCTCTAGAATTGTTATCATATGTACATATCATACCCATACATCTGGTAAATGGAAGGAAAATGTGGTCAGTGAAATCTTCTAGTCATGTGTAGCTAAACTTTTCTTTTATGGCAAAATTACATATAATGTGCTAATTGATCAAACTGTTTGGGGTTTTCTTTTCCTTAAGCATAAAATAATTTGAGTTGTATTCTTTTTTAGGAGATTGTTATTAAAGGTAGGAAATGAAGTCAGCATCTAGTTTTAGGATCCAGACTCATTCTTTCTGAGCAGTTCTTAATACTATGAACCTAAGTGTTTAATCATTTACATTGTCTGCTTAGTTCAAAAATATGAAATTAATTTATAATTAAAAGGACTTCTTTAGGAGGATTGGGAAAAATACTGGTGTGCCTTTTGTGAATGTTCTATGAGGAGAAGACTAATGCTATACTTTTTAGAAAATTGGGAATCAGTGATCCTGTAAATGGCTTGTGGTGAGTGCACTGGAGATACCTGTTGGACAGTCACAGCAGCACAGTTGCCAGGGGGCCATTCAGAGGATGGGGCATTGCAATCAGTCTGGAAGCCCATTCACTCTTCTGTAGGCACATTTCAGATTTTCCTGAGAAAAACAGTATAATTGCTTTTCCATGGCATTTTTGGTTCTTGTCCTATTTTCAATAAGAATTAAAGAATTAAGGAAAAAAAGCCATTTATAAGAATTCTACTACTCAGGGATTATTATAGTTAATGTCATTTTTTGAATGTTTTATAGTTTTTTCTTCTTTTTCTACTTATAAATTACAGTATGACATTAGCTTCCCCCCTCCTTGGTGCCAGAGATTGAACCAGGGGTGCTCATTGAGCCACATCTCAGCCCTTTTGTGATTTTTCATTTTCTTTTTGAAACAGGGTTCCACTAAGATGTTTATTAAAACCTTGCCAAGTTGCTGAGGATGGTTTTGAACTTGTGATCCTCCTGCCTTAGCCTCCCAAGCCACTGGGATTATAAGTGTGCCACCATGCCTGGCACAATCAGTTTTTAAAAGAGCCAGTTATGAAGAGGGTTGTACTGGGCACACTATTTATTATCCTGCTTTTTATTTCACACTTTGCATTTCATCCCCTCTGCCTCCCTTTATGATGGTGTAATGTGATATCCTTATCAAATCATACCTAAAACGAATGGTAATTGCTTCGTAGTTTGTACTTTTTGTTGTTGTTGTTATATTTGGGCCAACCATTTGGAAAAGGTAATTTTTGTCCCAGAGGAGGACACAGAATAAATCTCAAAGTTGTAGTTTTCTTTTGTCAGTACAGGCACAACATGAGTGCCAGGGAGATGAGCCATCTCTTTCCTCCTCATGTGGTTCCTTCTTCTTTCCACTTGCTCCATTCTAAGAGAGCAAGTTTGAAGTGAGACAAAAGGTATCACAGTAAGGAAAATTTCCAGAGCCAAAAGGAGGAAGAAACTGCCAGGGAACAGTTAGTGTGATGGGAAACTATGCTCTGCTTTTTTACTTCCTCAGAAAGTATGGCAAATGTGTTCCACATACTGAATTTCTGCAAATTACACATGAGGAATATAGCATTAGTTTCCTTTTATCTTTGTGATACTCTCTTTCCCATTTGTGAAGAAGGGGGAAAATGATAAGGAGAGAAAAGAAAAGGTCTCAGAGTTCACAGAGCAAAAATTTTCTTTTCTGAAGGGTCAAACCCCAGACTTAATTTTATTAAATCTGCTTTTAGTTAAAAAAAAAAAATCTTTTTCACCCAGATTTGGAAAATAGATGCATTAATATACAATGTTTCTATGAAGTACTTTTTATACTATTTCTATCTCTTTGTTCATTAGCATTCCTTGGGGGTCGGATATCCTTTCTTATTTATAGGTTTTCAAATATTTTTATGGTCTCTGAAATTACCAAGAACATTCTTTTAGGTGTCTACTGCATGTAAAAGCTTTTGCGGGTATAAGAATTTCTCCAGCAAAGATTTTTGATATGATAGAAGAGAAATGCACTATGTATATGAAATAACCTGGAATGCCCTTCAGGGAAAACCAGGTTGTGACAGTTATGCTGTAGCCTTTAATAGCCTGATCGATTACATATGGGAGGGGGAAAGAGGAGGGTATCCTGGGAGTATTTTGATCTGAAACTGGTGCAGCTAAGAGTTCAACAGGCTGGGGCTGGAGTTGTGGCTCAGAGGTAGAGCACTTGCCTAGTATGCTTGAGGCAAAACTGGGTTCGATTCTCAGCACCACATATAAATAAATGAATAAAATAAAAGTCCATAAATAACTAAAAAAATATTTTTTAAAAAAAGAGTTCAACAGGCTATGCCATGGAGATTGTGTCAGAGGAGAAGGAAGGAATGGCTTTAGCCACAATGTGAATCAGGGAACACAGGAGATTTTTTTCAATAATTTGGAGAGAACTCAGAGAATTAATGTGAGAAATTGTGAGAAGGTGGTGTGGTCCCATGGACAGTAGAAATTCTGAAAGAAAATACTATTTTAGGAGAATTTTTAGCTATATTCCATTGAGTAGAAACAAAATTAAAGCCTTTTAAAATAAAAATGGTAGAGTAGGGAATGTTGCAGATAAAAGAAAACAATTTCTTGCCAGGTTAAGGAGAGCTTTGAAAAAAACTGATGATATCTTTTTTATTTATATATTTATAATTAAGACAGAGTATAGAAACAATAAATACAGACTAATTAGGATTATTCGGATTGCTGCTTTACTGTAGTTTTATATTTATTTTTTATGGGAGACTAAATGGCAAAAAAACATGAATCCAGATTTCTTTTTAAAAATTATTGTTGCTGTTGTTCTTCTAAGGTCAAGTTTGTTGTTGTTGTTATTATTGTTTTGATAAGACTCTCCTTTATCACATTACCCCAGGTCATGAAAGTATAGTCATAATTTTTAATGTTTCTTTTTCTTGTGAAAAAGAAC
The DNA here is from genome assembly GCF_052094955.1 of Ictidomys tridecemlineatus. Lineage (NCBI taxonomy): Eukaryota > Metazoa > Chordata > Mammalia > Rodentia > Sciuridae > Ictidomys > Ictidomys tridecemlineatus. The sequence continues at coordinate 161,562,901 of NC_135479.1, forward strand.
CAAAGAAAACAAAGTTCTTCTGTGTTCTAGTTGTTTCTATTTGAATCTCATAGCAATCACAACTTTTTACAGTATTCTACCAACTAAAAATACTCTTTTTAGTTGGTAGAATATTCAATCACATTTTATCTTAAAGGAGAGGAAGTACGGTTTTTCTGTTTCTGTCTCAATAGATTGGTCTACATTTTAAAAATTTATTTTCCAGAAGGATACTTGTTACAGATTAGTTTTAGTAAAAACAAGGTCATTACTAAAGGCAAAAGAGTTTTATTGAAGTAGGTATTTATTAGGCTTTTAAACCAAGTATGAGTGATCATATCGTATTTTAGTAGATTTTCATAGTAAATTTTCTAGATAAAATCATTTGTTGAAATCATGAAAGAGTTGTTAATCCTACTTTGGCATTGCCACAAAGTTTAAAAAATAACTGGCACTAAAAAAATCATTTGGGAAGCTTTATGAAAGGCATCAAGGTAAGATTTATTATAGTCCTTGTCTTTATGCATACTGCAGTTATAATCCTTGTACTTTTACAAATCCATATGAGAGGCCCTGTTCAATTCTGGAGCTTTCTATTTCCTAACTTAATCCACCTCTCCTCCATGGTAGCTTTCAAATATCATTTCCCAGGAATCATAAACTTTTCTTTCTGACACTGATTGCCACCTTGTACTGGTTCTGTCTCAGCTTTATTTTCATTGTATTGTTCATTACCTTTAGAGATCTTTGAGACCCTTGAATTCATTAAGAGTAATATTCTGTCATCTTTATCTTTGTATCTTCAGTGTCTAGATGAAGTCTGGTATATAATAGGTATTCTTTAAAAGTCTGGAATAAATGACTGAATGGATATCAAGTACTAGCCCATTATTTGCTGTTTATGGAATTATGAAAGACTACCCTCAGGCTTGAAAACCTTAAAGTGAGAAGGTTCTCCAGATCCCCATTAGTTTAATGGATGATAATGCTATATGGAAAAAATACTACTTATTTTACTATAACTATTTATTATTAATTAATGGAATTAATAAATTTATTTATTTAATGTGTTTTTTATTTTACTTAGCAGTGTGAGGCACTTCCCTGCATGCCTTATTTGTTCCTTACAAGAGCTCTGTGAGGCACTTATTTTATTTAAAAAATTTTGAGGTGAAGAAACTGATTCAGAGAGGTTAAATAACTTGTTTCAAGACTTACATGCAGAGTCAGGTTAGGAATCCAGTACTCTCAAACTTCAGGGTCAAACTCTTTAATATAGGATATTTGAAAAATTATGCAGAATATACTTTAAGTATCTTTTGTACATTTCTAAGGATATTACATTTCCAAATAATCAGCATATCATTTCATATTTGAGTTATTTAAATAGGACATTGAGTTATTTAAAATTGACCATTTTTAGTTATTTGTTTTAAAAAAGAAACATTTGCTCTAGGAGCAGAATCCTTATTTTGATGGACAGCCCTTTGCTTTTAATAATTAAGCCTTCACAGATAACACATTTAACAGATTGGTAAGTAGAGATCAAAGACTGCCTACTCTCCCAGCCTAAAATTCTGAATTGGCCTTACTAGCCATGCTGAGGTAGGTCCTAGCCAAGGGAGATGTAGGACCTTGTTTTGGTTTTGCAATGTTTTGAATTGACTTCCATGTATTAAATTCCTTTTTATTTTGTAGTTCATTTTACAAGAAGTAAAATGGGGTAGGTTGAAGATTGCTTACTGCTTGTTTTTCAGGTTAGATGGTTGACTTGATTCATGGCTTTGGGTAGACTGTGAGTCTTCAATCGTTTGGACTCTTGTTTATTTTTTTGTTTTTGTATTTATTTATTCAAAGTGCTGGGGATTGAACCCATGTTAGGTATTTGTTTCAACACAGAGCTACACTCTCAGTTCAGTATTTGAACTTTTAACATCTTCTTTTCACTCCCCTTAGAGGTATTGAAAACTTTAAAGTATTTGGGCAGAGGCAATGAATAACAATCCAGTTTTATGTAAGACCTCCAGAGCCCATCTTTATAATGCACTGTGTTCTCATGGGGGAGAAATGAAAGGCAAGGTTTACATCAGCCTAGCCTCCTCACTACTTAGGAATCAGAATGTTCCCAAGGTCAAAAAACGGTGTGAAGTAACTCTCTAAACCCATCTTGGAGGGCACTATGTCACAAATACAGTGTAAATTGCTCTTTAACTAGACATGAGTCTCATTTTAAGTGCTGCTGTTTATATTCTTTATGTCCTGCCTTTCTTTTTATGTTGAATTTGTTTCACCTTGTAAAGATTAAGAGGAGCATGTTCTAGCTTTTAAATGTGAGAATTGAATTATTAATAGTTTTTGGACAAAAACTGGTCCTCCATTTCTTCTACCAAAAGCAGTACATTCTCACAAACTTTGTACCTCACTGAAATAAAGTGTCATTTAATTTTTTTTATTAATTAAGCATTTAAACCATTTTATTTCCTCATCAATATGTAAGCACAGCTGTTTCTCAAAAGGAGCAAGTGCAGGGACGACATGCAATCTAATTAGATAACATTCTTGTGTGTTTCATATTTAGTGGTTGCAAATCAAATTAATATATTTTTAATTCATTTTTTGAAATTTAATTCATCAAGCCATTAGGGGTGTACTACCCCTACCACATTGTATTGTGATGATCCCTTCATTTATTGTGTGTGCCATATTAAGGGTTAGAGTGCATCATTCTACATTGGACCTTAAATACCTCTGGTATCCTTACACTGTTGGTGGTGGTTACCACAAACTTGTAAGACTTGTTCAGAAACAGTGAAGTTCCGTCATTCCATTAGAGTCTTATTATGTGAATTCATTCTGGTTCAACTCCAAAGTTTAATGTGGACTCCATATAGTAACTTGATTTTCTAGAGAAATTGGTCCATGCCATTACAAGGAAATACACTATAGATGGCTGAATTCAGGACAAAACAAGTACCTTATAACTTAGCTGATGTCCTTGGCATTGCTAATGCATTTCATATACTTTTTTTTTTTAACTGTAGCTAACTTTGCTTCTCCTCCATTTTTTGTTATGTTTTGTTTAATTTTTAGACCTCCTCTCTCTTCTTCAGTTTCCTCTAATATTAACCTCTTGAATAGTTTACCAAATATTGACATCTACTTTTTGATTACATGGTTTTTTTTAAAATAATTTTATTCTGAAATCGTTTTTTAGAAAAAAAAATTCCACACAAAACCAATTAAAAAGGGCTCACCTTATAGTTAATGAAGATATGTAATAGTAAATATGTACCTTGTCTTATAAATGAAAGAACCTGTATTGCAAAATTTCATCTAAAATTAATTAACAGTATAAGATTATTGAGTCTTGTCTTTGTGGACAGATTTTCATTTTTTTCCTCATTGTTTGGGGGTAGGAGAGTTTCAGTGACAGAAACATTCTCTATTAGTAAGTATCAAATCCCTTGTTAAGCAGTCAGCATTTCTGGTTGTAGGATGGAAATCATGTGGATTTAGGGAAAATTGGCTAAGTATAGAATAATTGCAGAATAGGATAAAGCATTTAATTACAAAGAACTTGCATAACTGTTGCCTTTCTCTGTGTCTAAATGGTTAGAGATAATTGTATTCTTGTATTTTATTTTCGAAATTGGAGGTTATTAAAAAAGTCAGTATCTAGGGTGCAGAGTGGGTTAGGAAATTAAAGAAAGCACATACTGCATAGCAAAATAGAGTTAAAAAAATCACACAATCAAATAAAAAAGAAAATCTACTTGCTGTGAAAATGAATTTAAATGTCATGAAAAAGCAGATTTAAAACTGTGAGTTCTTTTATTACCTTAGTGTGGACTGTAATCCTTATAAATCAATCTCTTCAGTAATAAATTTCCATAATGACCATTTACATATATGTTCTGTGTGTGTGTACACACATGTGAGTAAAAATATAGAAAGTCATAAATGTAAATATATTCTAGTATATATGAAAAATAAGGTAATACAAAACTAATATGTTCAAATACTTTTTACCAACATGAGTTTGAGTTTAAAGACTAAAGGCAGAATATAGTTTTTCATTGGCTTAGTTTAATCAGAAAGTTAAATAAATATGTGTTGACATACATGCAGGAACTAGAAAATGGGACTATATGTATATTTTACAAATATCCAGTGGTTATATAGATACTAGTAGTGATTATTAGAACTTCTAGCTTATTAATTATGAAATTTTATTAGTTCTGTTTAAAAGTTAAAAACCTACATAACCAGTGGACTTACCTATCCAAAACGGGTTATCATTGGCTTTGTGCTTCAGACTTTATATTGAGTAAGTACAAATGAAGAGCATTTGGATATGATTAAAGAACAAAGAAGGAAGGACATGGAGAGCAACCAATTCAGAAAATAAGGAACACTTGGTTTACCTAATTATAACCATCTTGATTTTTCATTTTTCTTTTTATGTATCAATTGGAAGTTTAGTGGAAAGTTAACCCTTTAGCCTAATTACCAGAATAAATTCATTGCAGATTTTCTAAGGTAACTGTGCTTTCCTTAAAGTTAAATCTTAAAAGTCATTTGCAGTTTGTATTGGCCACAATTCATTCCTTTGATATAGTATAACAGTTTTTCCTTTTCATTTTCAAAAACTGAAAATCTATATTTATCATCATCTATATGAGGATGTATTGATATAAACGAGGGGTTATGCTACATGTAATCCCAGTGGCTGGAAAGGCTGAGGCAGGAGAATCACAAGTTTGAGGCTAACCTCAGCAAATCAGCAAAGCCCTAAGCAATTTAGAGAGAACCCTGTCTCAAAATAAAGAATAAAGAGGGTGGGGACTGGGTCCCAGTGGTTAAGTGCTCCTGGGTTCAATCCCTGGTACCAAAAAAAAAAAAAAAAAAAAAACCAAACAAAAAATTCAACTGAGTAATGGAAGATTTGCACTTGGATTAGGTTGAGGTGTGCAGAAATGTGACTGGATCTAAGAAAATGATGGATGGAGCATTTATGTATAACTGTAATGAATTCTGAGATTGTTATTGCAAGTCAAGCACTAAAATAAAGCCCAACTTCTGACTCTCATTTTTTATAAAAGATTTCTCGTAAATGATAAATGCTATGAAAAGTAGCAGACATTTTTGTTTCTACAGTGAAACCATACAGTTTATTCAGATAACAGTTTCACTATTGATTTCTCTTTATTTTTCCTTTCCCCACTTTTTATAATGAGCTTCTAATTTATTCTGTATTCATTTTATGTAGGAAGCTATATGGGTTTTTTGATATGTTTTAGAGTGACATCCATTGACTTCTTTGGTAGGTGCATTTTAGAGGACCTTCTTACTTTGTTGGAGTTTGTTGATTAGTTAATTAAGTCATTAAACTTGGGTGCTTAAGTAAAAATGGGACAAAGAACCAGAAATTTTAATGACAAAGGCATGTGGAAGCACTTGCTGCAGATGCTTTATGTGGATGTCTATCTCTGTGTTAATTTTCCAGTCCTAAAGCATTTGCTTCTACCTCAGCCCTTCTATAGTCACAAAATAGTTAAAACTTCACAATGGAAATTTGTTTTATATATGTGTGCCTATTGGATTTTCGTGATTCTGCACAAACAAAAATATAGAAAACCAAGGTTTAATTTTAGTTTTTTTTGTGTGTGTTTCATTTGCTGCTCTTTTATCCAGCACTAGCAGTTTGGGGTTGATCAATATAATTAATGTTGTAAACTTAATAGTAAGAACCATTGCAGATAATAATATTATTTTTCAACAGGAGGCATGTAAATCATTAGAATCCCCAGAAACATGGAAATTAGAACAGAGGTGACTGTTCTGAATCTCCCTCCTTTCTATTTGATTTTTTTTTTTTTTTTTTTTTTTTTGGTGGTGCTAGGGATTGAACCCAGGGCCTTGTGCATGCAAGGCAAGCACTTTACCAACTGAGCTATATCTCCAACCCTTAAATTTTCCTCTTTTCTAAATCATTTCTTTTTTCATATCATCACAACTTTTTCCATTTAACACAGAGACTTCATCATCCATTTTGGCTCCCCATTTCTTATAGTAGAATTATTTAATGTGTCAATGTACTGCACTGGGAACTTCAAAGATATGCACAATGTGAAGCCCATCATCAGAAAATCTGATTTGGGGGTAGGAGTGTCAAGTGTATTTGATAAAAATTTTGCTCATTGATCTGGATTTCTCCTTATGTCATGTGTAAATCAGATTCTTCCTGTTACTCTCTGTTCTAGCCATGCAAACATAGATGTTATAAAAATGCTTAGTTCTGTTTCCTAACTGTGTACTTCTTATATGCTTTTCTAATGCCTACAATACCTTTTCCTTCCCTCACTTACATTCCTTTCTCTCCACTCCAGTTCTTCGTCTTTCACACAACTACTGTCTTCCTAGATTTTCTTTTAATGGCAGTTTCCCCCCTTGCTTTCCCAGATAGAAATAGTCACTCTGTCTTTTGTGTTTGGCATTTTGTGTTTGACTTCATTTCAAGTGTTTATCTCTACCATTTAACTGTGTGCTCAGGAAATCATGTAATCCATTATCGTTTATGTTGATGTTAAGTTAATAGATGGGTAAATAATAAAGTGAAATCCTGTTAGGAATTTACATGTACAGTGTTTTCTATGATCATTGTTTTTAGGGATGATAGTAAGTTGAAATTTATGATCTAACATCAAAACCTAGAAATATCTACATATATCATTTTACTTAGTAAATTCCCATTAAAACTTATGTGCATATGTATTTATTTTTCTTTTCCTTTTTTCCTTTTATGTCCACAGACGAAATCTTACAAAACTGTCCCTTATCTTCAGTCACATGCTGGCAGAAATCAAAGCAATCTTTCCCAATGGTCAGTTTCAGGGAGATAACTTTCGTATCACAAAAGCAGATGCTGCTGAATTCTGGAGAAAGTTTTTCGGAGACAAGTAAGTAGAAATCATTTTTAGTATTTGGATCCATCTTTCAAGGGTGACCTAGCCTTTCCTACGGTTCTGTATGATTTTTTATTATTTCAAAGTAAATATCAGATAGCATTATGTATTTTATGGGAATTTGTTGAATTACTTTTTACTCTGTGAAGAAGAGGTGTATAAGACAGTTTCTACATACGAGAAATTTTTAACTTTTTATAACTTATTACACACCTAAGACACATATACAAAATAGAAGGTTGAAGAGTATATGCTTTAAAAAATGACATAAATAAATTGTGCTGACAATTCAGGAGGAAACAGCTGCTCTGTGATTGCAGAAATCAAGGACTGCTTCCTGAAGGATTTGAGATGGTGAAGTTGGTTAAGATCTGAAGCTAAAGTGTGAAGAGGCCTTAACAGCCTATTTCAGTCTGTCTTTGTAGTTTTGTACAAAGAGTATTATGTATCAATAAGTAGTGTTATCACAAAGCTGTATTACACCACAAAGTAGCTGGGTAAAGATTTTTTCCAATAGATGGTTACTCTCAGACTCAAAATCTGATGAGTTTGGTAAATAATAGAAATTGGAGATCTGAAGTCAGAATAATTTACATGAAGATTAGAACATTTTTGTCTGAAATTTCTTAGTAAGATAATGAGGAAGTAAGCACCAGGAAGCAAACATTTTCCATAGGAAACTTTTAGAGGTCCACTTAAACTATAGAGGACCCTTAGAATATCCTTGAAGCTTGGCTGAACAGTAAAGGGGAAGAGTTATGGCTTATATGTAGATTATTGTTTTTATCTTTTGTTTAAGAGTCTAGATTTATTCCGTAACTGGTGAAATTGGATGGTTTCAGTGCTTTGAAACTGATGTACTGTAGCACTGATTTTCTTTTTTCCCCCCTGTTACAATGTGTCATGCTTATCTTAGCTAGCACCATGACTAGAATGTACTTGGCTGATATGCATTTTAATAGATACATAGTTTATTGGCTTCAAAATATTGGTTAAAATCTGAAGCTAAAGTGTGAAGAGGCCTTATCAGCCTATTTCTGTCTGTCTTTTACTTCTTATTAAAGTCTGTTTTTTACTTCTTATTAAAGTGTATTCTGAACTATTTTTAGACTGTAAAGGGGGAAATGCCATTATTGCCATTCACACATATACTGTGTGTTCTACAAACCTAGCTATTTGTAATGTTCTTATATATATTCACAATGAGGAATTAGAAAGGATAAGGCTCATCTTCATTGCTTCATCTGAATTAAATTGCCAGGAGTATGCTAATTAAATGTTTGCAACTGATATAAAGCTTGGGCTTGGGGAGTTGTGGAGGAAGAACATGAAGGTTTTGCAGTGCTGTAAACTTCATGCAAACAGTTGGTAACCTTCAAAGTAAACTTCCTCTTAAAATTTTAAGAAAAAACACAGGACAAACTGTTCATGGTATTTCTTTTTGAAAACTGAAATTTTTGGTGAGTTATAAAATTGTTTCCTTGTCATAAGGTCAGTAAAAAATGGAAAGATTGTTAAAATGTTTCAAGAGAGGAGTTTGCTTTGTTGGCACTGGAACCTGCAGAGAATTATGCATTTGAGACATCTTTATTTCCATTTATTTATAACCACAGATGTCAAGGGACTAAAATTTCTGTTCAAATACTACATCAGTGAAATCACTACTACATCAAATGGGAGATTCTTGAAATACCAGTTAAATGCTCCCCTATATCCCAGATCCTTACATTTGTCTCCATAACCCACTGGCTCCAGAAAGCTACATGATTTGTCCTTAACATTATTTTTAGGATGAGAGCCAAATTTCAAGTCATTTCCAGACTTACACATATTTCTATAGTCATTCAAATCAATGATAACTGTATGAGATTATTGGAGAAACTTTCTTTGTATTCTCCAGAGATTTTCACCTTGTAGTCTTAGAGTAGTTTATTGAATTAATGAGCAAATGAATGAATAGTGTAATCTTTCAAGGGCTGAATTCTTTTATATTCTTTAATACCAGTTTGTGTTTTCGCTTAACCTGATTCTCCTGCAGAAGCATTCCTGACATTGATCTCACTGCACGTGGTTGATGCTGTGGGAGCCACTTTCATTTAACCTAGACATTGCCTTTAAACTGGACAACAGCATGGTGTTCAAAACAGAACCATTGAGAGGCTGGTTCTAAAAACAGCCAAACATATTATGACTTTTAAAAAAATACCTTTTATCTTAAGGATTCTTATTGTTCCTTATTTTCCAAAAGGAACTGGGTCAATAATGAAACATTAAAATTGAATTAAAATTGAGAATACACTATTGATCATATTAATAGAACTCATAAAGAGAATTTCAGGATTCATACTTTATTAAAATAGGCAATAGAAAAACAACCATATGCCTAATGCTTTATTTCTGTGCTTCCCAAAATTGTTAACATTATGGCAGGCTTAGCTCTCTGCTTAGGGCCCAAGTCCATTAGCCAAGAGATTCTGCCTGCTTTGAAGCCCCAAAGAGATCAATTAAAAAAAAAATAAAATAAATGTCATGGCAAACTGACTGGGCATGCCTGGATTTTTATTTAATATTTTAATAGTTTTGTTCTGATTTTGGTTTTTTAGTCTGTTGAAGAGGAAATGATAGAAATACATTGGAAAAGAAAAATGGTATTATGAAATAAATGTGTGTAACTAAATTGTACAAAATAAGATAGTACCAAACTGAATCTTTATATTTTGGAATGGTAGTTTATAATCCATAAACTTTTAAGCATGCAGCTCATGAAGTGTATTACAAGATGTGGAAGGAAGGAAGGAAGGAAGGAAAGGAAAGAAGGAAGGAAGGGAGGAAGGAAGGAGGGAAATAAATAGGTAGGACTCTGGATGGCAATTATTTTTCTAAGCAAGATAGGTAGCAATTAGAGATTTAGTCATAAAAATTGTAATTCATTAAGAATTAATTATAATTCCAGTATTCTCTTAGGTATCCTCTCCTCCATATACTTAGTTTAAAGTTCTTGTTTTCAGGCTCTTGTGGATTACTGCAACAGCCTTCTGATTGGTATTCCTATTTTCAGTACAGCCTATCCAGTTGATCTTCTAAGATCAGTGAACTATATTGAAAAAGAGGTAATCAGTCCAGTCTTTTGCTAAAAGTGCTCCTATGAATATTGGTTCTGGAAAAAAAAGTCTAAAATCTTATTAAAATAATAAACTTTAGGAATATTTTCTTCTGGCATCATCTCTTTGAACTCAGCTTATCTGCAAAGAAGCAAACTATTCAACACTCCTGTTTCCTCTTGCATATTTCCCTTTTTACACACCTCAGTATCATTGTTTTCTTCCCACTTGCTTGGGTCACTCATGCCCTACCCAGTATTGCCACATCTAAAGTTTTCTCTGACTGCCCTCATCTGAAGTGGTTACCTCTACACTGTGCTGCCAGGTACCTGGACTCATCTCTCTCATGCTATATCACAATGAACTGTTGACATGCTTTCATTTCCCAATTGAGAAATTTCCAGCAAATTAGAAAAAGCTTCTTTGAAGGTAGAGACTCTCTTAATTATATCTATTTTTTTAGTCCCGTCACATTTCCTAAAATGTGGTCACTAATAATTGCTAACAGACTGCAAGAATAATTAGATGAATAGGTGAATGATGTCTTTTCTTAGTATGTAATGACTAGACTGCATGTTCTATTTATCAGCAATTCTTGTAGTTCTATACCTTAGATGCCTCTTCCTCTTCTTTCTTTCCTTCCATCCCAGAATTTTGACACAATTCTTCAAATTCAGTGTCAAAGGCCTTTTTTTTCTCACTGAGCCACACCCTTGCACATATTAAATGTTACTGCATTCTTTGTATTCTTATTGTATTTTAGATACATTTATATTATTGTGTTTCCTTACATGGATTTTTTTTTCTTCATGGTGAGGCTCTTAAATGACTTCTTGTCCAAAATTTAGTAAAAACAGATATTTATTAAAGTTATTACATGTCAAATTATGTGCTTGAGGCTTTTACAAATGCTAGTTCTATTTTCAATATAATCTTTAATATTGTTTAAATGGTTATTGAATGAATCCTTTGGATGCTGTATTTGTTACAGACACTTAGTACTTGTTGATTGAATGTATGAGTACATTCTGTATTTTTTTGCTATGAGCTCTCTCTTCCTTTACTTATGTTCCAGTATTCACTTGATTTGGCTTATTTGACTCTTCTTGGTACATCCATATCTTCTTGGTACTGGTCTCTATGTCTTTTCTCATATTGTTTCTTCTACGTAAATATTTTATAACCTCTCAAATAAAACTTTTACTAATCCCTCAAAGTTCATCCTGCTCATGACCCTCTCTATTATTATTAAAGTTTCTCATTCTTAAACTCCTGTAAGCTCTTCTTTTACTTTATTAAAGCTATTTGTCCAGTTATCTTATTTTGCATTATATCATAAGCTTCAAAAATTCACCTTTATTTATTCACATTTGTGTTTCTCAAGTCTCATGGCAGTGTATCATATGTACACTTTCAGGAATGAGTGTACATTTAATTGAGTTGAGAAGTAGAAGGATGTGCATGAGCCTTGTGTATGTGTGAGACAAGAGATGAGAAGACAGCTCCTTTGCCTCACTGAGAGGCAGCATGGTTCGGCTTGTACATGCAGGCTCTAGAGCCAGAGCACCCTTATGCAGGTTTTGAATGCAGCACTTCCTAGCTTTGTCACTTAGGGAAGCTGTGTGGTTTCTCCTTGTATCTGTTTCCCCATTTATAATACCTACCAGGATACTGACAATACCTACCATGTAGGGTTGCCATGGAGGTTAAGAAGGCTGAAATCTACTTATAAGGCCCATAAAACTATTTGACACATAAAAAGCAGTCTATTTATGCAGTAATTAACCAATTCAAATCTTGATCTTACCATAAGTGCTGTGAATATATTTATTATTAATTATAAATTTAATATAATTAGTATTTGACTTAGTATGATGGAAGTTCCATACTCCCACGCAATCAAAAAGCATGAAAAGTTAAAAAATAAAGGCACTATGGTATTATGTATATTTCTGTATAAAAGTTAATTGAAGATAAAAATGATATTGCTTATGGGGGTGATCTATTTATACTTCAGTGTATTGCCTCTGCCTTTGATTTCCTGGGGAAGTGGTATGTATGGTCCTTCTTGGGGTTTCCTGTATTTTCCTTTCTCTTTTAATAAGAAACAAGGGAAAATGATTTCTTTTTCTTTCCTATGAGTAAGATATCTGTTCTTCTCACATATTAACTACAAGAGTTTTCCCTCTGGTTAAATAAAAGGCAACATATTTATTTTTAATTAAAAGAAAAGTTACAATTGACTTTAAGGACTTTTACAGTGAAACTATGTAGCAGGTTTTTCAGAAAGAAAGAAAAAATAACTGAAATAAAACTCAAAGCCTTTCTAGTTAATATATCTGCTATTTAGCTGGCTCCCATTATTGACTGATTTTAAAAAAAAGTCAAATTATCTTTATGTCAATAGTTAAACAAAAGTTACAAACTTATTGTAGGCTTATTGAAAGAAGATGTCAAACCATAATTTTATGATTATGAGCAGTCTGTATTTAGTTTGGGTAGGACAGGGTATACAGAGATTATAAATACTTAAAATCTCTTCTTTACCATTAAAAAGTATTTCAGAGATATCACAGGGAGTAAGTTAATTTCCTAGTAATTGTTTACTATGGTTATCAGAGGAGTTCTGGACCTCTATGAAGAAGTCAGAATTTTGTGTAGGTTATATATATTAATAAGGAGCCTCTCATTGTGTCCAGTGGGGAGTGCCCTGAGTGGAACTGGATCATTATGGTGTCTGCTGTAGTTCAAAACAAGGGTATACAGCAACTTCAAGTTTATATTAATGAATCCCCTTCCTCCTCCTTCTCCTCTTTGATAATCTTCTTTATCTTTTTTTCTTTTTTCTTCTCCTCTTTACCCTGAATAGCTTAAGTGACATTTACTTCACTAAAATATAGTTTCTGGTTCTCATCTTTGAAACTTGGTTTTACTAGAACCAAGAGCATGTTTAGAGAATGAACATGAATTAACTAAATCAGCAAACCAATCTGTATTTTATTTTATTCATTTACAAAGATTTATTTCACTGTCAGGCACAGGAGAATGCCTGCATCACTGTAGATAAATTTTACATGGAACAATATTATACTCAGAACATTTCTTGGTAAGCACAGAATTCAAATAAGGGGTGGTGGTTTATAGTCTGTAATAGGGTCTCCCCTATCTCAAGAATCAGCATAGGTGAAACTGCTGGCTCTTTCTCCTTTACTATGCTTTAAAACCTCTCCTTTTCTTGCCATTTTGTCTTTTGTTTTTCATAAGCTAAGTTATATTTTAAAACGCTGTTCTTTGGAGCCCTAAGAACAATTGAAACCCATTGCTAGGTTTTAAGTAGGAAAGTGGTCAAACTTGCACATTAGATAGATTGCTCTTGCTGTATTATGAATAATAAATTTGAGTAGTAGTCACCAAATCCTGATCATACTCTTTATTCCTAATTTATGACTGTTCCTAATTAATTCCTAATTATGACTTCTCAATCACACAGTATGCATATGTACATATGTATATTTATATCTATCTATTACTCTGTAAAAATATATAGAATAATGTTCATAATACAAATAAAGGAAATACTATGATATAAAATTTAAAAATTATGTATAACCGACGTGATTCTGCAATCTGCATTTGGGGTAAAATTGGGAGTTCATAACCCACTTCAATCTAACGTATGAAATATGATATGTCAAGAGCTTTGTAATGTTGTGAACAACCAATAAAAAAAAAAAGATCCAAAAAAAATAAAAAAAATAAAAAAAAATAAAATTTAAAAATTATATAACATGCAAATAGAATTTCAGTTCTTCTTCTAGTCCTGGAAAGGATCATCTGTATACCCCCTGGGGTCTATGGCTGTCACATACTTTAGAAACTAATACTTAAGAAGAGAAATAAAGTAGGAGACTGGCATAGATTATAGTGGCTAAATTAAAGTTCATGGATTTGAGAATGATATGAAGATAAAATTAATAGGACTTGGTTATTAAAAAGATGTTCCTGGAGTCCAGTGTGAAGCCTCAGTCTGTGATTTTAAAGGCTGGATAGTACTTATTGAGATAGGAAAAACAGGAAGAAGCAATTTGGCAACAGGTCGTTTGACCTGTGGTCACTTCTATATATCTAAATAAGTGTGCGTGGAGATATTGATTAGTAGATTGGCTATACGGCCTTGAGGTTATAGAAAAAAACAGAGAGAGACTTTAGATTTATCAGTACATTTATGTTGATAGATTGATAACCTGTGTAATGATTTCTTTTCCTTCATGCAATATTAAATATTTTTTAAAGTGATTTGCAAACTTTTAAACATTGTTGGTTTTACAAAAACATTATTTTAAATTTTATGGAAGAAATGTGAAAGGTAAGAATTGTGTGTGCAACAGCAGGTAAGAATTGAGATTGAGCAATGATTGGCTACATGTGGTACCAGCTGTCCTCTCTAGGTGTCTTCTCCATTGTTACATTTCTTACATGCATCGCCACACATTTCCATTATCTGCCTGCCCTCAGATAAGTGATTTTATACTCTCTGAAAGACCCTTAAAATCACTGGACTAATTAATATAGATCGGAAAGAAGGTATAGAGAGAATAAAAAGAAAAGTCACTTAAAGAATTCTGATGAATGAAATATGTACCAAAGGAATTTAAGGAATTTTGGAGTAGTCATTGGATAAGTATGAACAGAAATCTTGGGAATATGGCATTATAAGAACCCAAAGGAAGATACGATTTAAAGAGAGAGATCAATCAGTTAATAGTAGTGAAGGATCAAACTAGTTTTAAAAAAATGAAAGTTTACCTAACTGTAGTAAGGAGGCATTAATAATCTGATTTGTCTTCTCTTTTTAAAATTCTAAACTCTTTTATGACACAACATTTTAGTAGGATTTGTGTTTCCATGAGTAAGTGTTTAGGTTGTTGTTGAACATTGACTAGGTGTATTGATTTGGGGTGTATATTGCTTTTGGATTTTTCTGTGTGCACAGTAGGTATATTGGGACTTGGTATGTACTGAGTAGGCTTACTGAGATTTTGATACGCACTGAATAAGTGCTTTGGATTTGCTGTTCAGTGAGCAGGTTGATTATTTTGTTTGTCCACCTACCCAGACTTTCAGTGAGTGACAAGCAGTCACTCACCAAAGGGTAGAATCTGAGGATATCTTTTCTTATTCTGAAGTTTCTAAAGTCTCTAATGATAAAAAAAAAAAAAAGACCTTTTCTCTAACATCTAACTATGTGTATCTACTTATTTTACCTTTTCATCTTAAAAAAACATTTAGTTATTTTAGCACAGTAGGTATTTCTAAATAAGTGTGTGTGATATTGATTAGTAGATTGGGTATACGGCCTTAAGATTATGGAAGAAAACAGAGATAGAGAAAACAGAGATAGAGACTTTTTTCTTTTCAGGTTTTTTTCTTTTTGGGGAGGAGGGTTGCTCTGCTGAGTTAAAAATAATTATGCTGACCATTATTAATCTAATCACTAATACTGCCAAAATTGTGTTCCTAAAATGTGTTTTTGACGTATAAAGTAGAAATTCCTGTGCAGGCCTATATTTAAGTCAAACCAAAACCCAAACTTCATATATTCTCATATTTTAATTCTAGTCAGCTGATATATTTTAATTTTAGCCAGCTGATTAGTTTTGTATTAATTCATTAAGATAGGTTTTTAAGCTACTTATATGATTATTCTCAGATGTTATTTTACATTTTTACTTTTTGAACATTTAATCCTACTAAAATTTTAAAATGTTTTTTTTTTGTAGTGATTCATGACTTCATTATAATGTTGTTTTATTTCAGGCTAGTTTACAGTAAAATTACATTATATTTTTTAAGGAGACTCCATATGAAAATATTCAGAGAAAGACTGATTTACTTACAAAATATTTAATGATGTTCCCTGGACTCAAAGAGGTCCTGGTTCTTAATCCCTCTGAATGCTTGCTGCCTTCTCTGCTAAGTGTTTCTATCTTGGAGGGTCAAGAAAAAGTTTCCCTCTTTGGAGCACAGAGCTTATTTGCTTATGTGTTAGTAGAAGTATTTCTCTCTGGGTCAGAGAGAGAGCACATCTGCTTATTGCCCATCAGAAAAGACTTGGGCTTCTTTACTTCTAGGTCCTACTCCAGTAACAAAACCCAGTGTTTGCAGAATTTAGCAGCTCTGGGCACCATCTTGGAGGAATGAGGCTCAGGGAAAAAGTTCAAGATACAACTGATATTCTGACTACCACTTGCTATAAAAAAGTCCTTTAGCTCTGCTGGGAGACCTGGTGTCTTCTGCCATTATACATTAAGCTGTGATCGGCTCAGTGGTCAGTTTGCAAGCAGGGTTTAGAATGGTTTCCTGCTGGTAGACAAACTGTTTGTTACTTAATAGTAATGAGTAAAACAGTAAATAGACTTATTTTTCCTCTATAGTTTTATTTTTATGTTGTTATTGAAGAATAGCACTAATATTCTTTAATAACAAAGTAGTTATTCAAAATATTATCAATAGTTTCTCTTATTGAAAGAAGCTTTTGGTGGATCTAATTATGCATGGCATGTACCTGGTTTCTCCTGTCAGAGCTTTGGAAGCCTTATTGGAAGTTCTTTTTCTTTTGCCTCAATTTACTTCATACTTCTAGCAGTCTTGATTCATTGATTGCTTGTTAACTTATATTGAGAGATTTATGAAGAATTTTGTTTCATTATTAACTTTTTTATTTGTTTGTAAAGCTGAGCTCTTATTGTTAGAAGGGAGAAAATTTTAAAGCCTTTCTTATACTCTCTTGTCCAAAGCTTATTAATTTTAGTGTACAAAATTTTGTGATATCATTTAATCAGACTGCAGTGGATCAAAGACATCTTGCATGACCCATTAGCTATTGTATCTCATGAACTTACCAAGCATTACTAAACTTTCAGAGATAATACAATCAAGACTAGTTGTGCTTCATAAAGAAAAGAACAGACATCTCTTGTTCTAAGACCAGAATCTTACTCTTGTTCTATAGTAATATCTACTAAGTAATAAAATTAAAACTGTAAATTTAACCCATTTTTATGAATTTTATGTTTGCAAATTCTCTCCCTATTTTTTTCTGCAAATAAGCTATATTTCCAGTGTCCAAAAATAGATATAATTAGGTCTAAAGTAATTTTATGGCTATAGTTAATTTATTTTTATGATTAAAGGTTAGTATGTGAGAACAGAAGTTAGAAAGCAGATTATCATACGAATGAAGTTATTGAGTATATAAAGAATAATGCAAATGAGGCTTTTCTTATTTTGGTAGTCTCATAAAAATTATGATTCTGAGTTTAGGTTTCAGATTGAAAATGAGAATGATAGTTTTGCACTGTGTAGAGAAAATAATGCCTGTCTGTACCATAGAGTGCTGTGAACTTTTTGGCAAGGCAAAGAAATCTATAACAAATACTCAATGTCTGTGTTTTTCTCTATGAAAGTCAGTAATTTTCATTTCTGAGGAAGAATTGTCAGATCTAATTATTAATATCGTAGGTAACTATGGTACTTTTCTATCAATGATGAATTTTCAAAAGGCAATGATTTGATCAAAGTGGTTTTGGTATGCTTTCTGTAGACTTCTGGGAAACCATGGTATTCCCTTTTTTCTAATGTCTCTAATGATAAAATTATGACCTTTATCTCTCGCATGAATGACGAGGGCAGTGATAGCTTGGTAAGAACCTATTTTCATATTCTTTAAGAAATAGATTCATCATATAAAAAATAAATTTAAGTAAGAACTATATATGAAATGTCAGCACATTTAGGAATCACAGTTCTAATGTTTTACATCCATAAGAAAAACTCAAGAGTTTATCAAATATCTTATGAATATTCTGTCTTCTAAACAAAATAATACTCAATTTAAAGATGACACTGAATATGTTTTTATTGATCAAGGTGAATTTTCTGAAAATTTCAACATAAAATTAAAAATGTGAGATGGGTTAATAGATATGTTTTAAGTCAAGATGGCATATGTTCCTGAGCTAAAACGGATTTTAAACTCCCACCACCATCACCACTAACAGAGGCACAAATCAGCAATCAGAAAATGTGTTGATAGTCTTGATTTTATTTTTACTTGTCCATCTCCAAATTTCTTCCTTTATAATCTTGGATTTTTAATGTAACATTTTTCAAATTTTAACATATAGAGAAAAGTCCACAAACAATAAATGCAAGGTGAGAAATTTTCATAAAACGAACATGCCAATGTAAACTCTCCCTAATTAAGATGGTAATATATCACCTGCAGCTTAAAAGCCCTCATCTTCCCTTAGCAAGTCCTGTGTAGTCATCGGCTGCCCACTGTGTTCTCACTGGAGCAGAATGGAATCATGCATAGTTGAAACCATACCCCAATTATACAGATTTATACAAATGTACCTTAAGGATAAATTTGGCTTCCTTGATTATTATGTTTGTGGAATTCCTCTCTGTTAGCATGTAACAATACTTTATTCATTCTCTTTGTTCCATTGCTATTCATCCTATCATTGACAGACACTGACTTATTCCTCTTTTTGCATTATTATTAATAGTAAACATTTCTTGTGCATTTTAAGTGCATTTAGTGAATTTCTGATGGGTGTATGTATGAGTACAAGTCCTGATTCCTAGTATAAATATGGTTTTAGCTTTAGTTGTTTTCCAGGGCTGTTGTTGATACCTGTTCATTTGCCTAAAGGTTCCCGTTGCTCCATATCTTTCTCAACACTTTACAGTGTCATCCACCTTTTTCAAACAAGTCATTTTATTTTAGTAGAGTGACAATGCATTGCATCAGGGAAATAACTTATGAAGTGGAACACATCTTTGTATGCTTATTGAACATTTTGATTTCCTTTGATTGCATATGTGTGAAAATTACTCATTTTGTTTCTGCTTATTTGTTTTTAGAAGTTTTTATACATTATAGATATGAATCTTTTATTGATTATAGGTATGTTAATAGTTTATTTTAATATATGACTTTGTTTTTCATTTTGCTTATGATAACCTCATTAATAGAGGTTTTAAATTTATGTTTTCCTTTATGCTTTGAATATTTGGGATCCTGTTTAATTTTTTTCCTGCTCCAAAGAAATGCAGATTTTTTTTTATGTTTCATCTAAAAAACTTTATTGCTTTGCCTTTTGCATTTAGGTGTGAGATGTGTTGAAAATTAATTTTTCTTTAATATGGTGGGAAGTAGTTGTCAAGAATTAATTTCTTTGAAGGGTTTATCCATTTGACCCAGCAAAATTTTTTGAAAACAACATTTTTTCATCATTGCTGCTCATATGTAATTGATATTGGCATATTGTTTCTAGTTATTGGTGCATTTGGTTCTAAAATTTCAGTTTTGTTTCATCTGTCTTTCTATCCAGGTGTCAGTGCCACAATATTCATTAATTTAGAGTTTGGGTTGGTAAGCTTGTTGGTATTATTATTACTGAAGCTTGTCTTTTTAAATCTTGGCTCTTAGCATTAACTATAAAGTTTAGAATTAGTATATTCTTACTATAACAGTACATCCTGAGATTTTTGATTGAAGTTATATTAAATCCATAAATCATCTTGAACAGCATTGACATATTTATAATACTGAGCCTGTCGATCTACTAAAGCATAATATCTTTTTATTTATGTCTCTTATATTTCTGTGCATGTATGTGTGCATGTGTGAGTTTGTGTTTTAGCTTTGGTCTTCTTCTGTTAGCTTTATTCCCATTTAATATGACATTGTAAAAACCAAAATTTTTAAAAATTTATTTTCTAGTTACATATTGGACTTACATAGAAGCAGATTTTTTTTTTAATTTTGGTCTTATATGCAGCAATTATTTTGTGATTTCTTGTAGTTTATAATTTTAAAAAATTTTTTACATATAAAACTATATGATAGGAAAATATTAACATATTTCAGTAATTCTTTCTATGGCTACATAATATACATTTTAAAATTTTAATATACTTTGCGTAGTTTTTTGATTCATTAGAGCATGTAGAAAAACAAAATGTTAAAAACCATGAACAAATCAGAGAGATAAAATGTTAAAGAAGTCACTTGCACTCCTTACATTGTCCACTGGCATTCTTTTAACTTTTGAAGATCTCTTTAGACACAGAAATAGCTTTGAATATTAAGTCATATAGGACATATAGGAATAATTTTGAAAATTCTATTTCATTTAATAATATGCCATGAACAACTTTTACATGAAAAATATTTTTCAGTACAATTTCAATTGTAAAATATTCTATCACTGTGATATTCTGTTATTGTTCATGAACTTACTTCTTTTTAAGTTTTTGCTGTTATAAATATTCTTTCATGGAAGAGGCTCTTGGGTAAGGTTTTGTACTGCTATATATTTTTTGGACATGAATATCTGAAGGCAAACCCCTGTAGAAGTAGTCTTTCTGAGTATATTTTTGAAACTTGTTTCCAAACTTGTTGCCTTCTAGAAGTACTGTGTAAATTCTTATTCACAACAAAAGTATACCTAACCTCTTTCTCTCTCTCTCTTTCATTACAAATAAAATCAATAGCTTTTTATAAATTAGAAGTTTTACAAAACTGTCTTATCTTTTTGTTTGTTATCATTTTCCTAACACTCTTTTATTCCTTTTACTTACATCTTAAAATTG
This sequence comes from Ictidomys tridecemlineatus, assembly GCF_052094955.1. Classification (NCBI taxonomy): domain Eukaryota; kingdom Metazoa; phylum Chordata; class Mammalia; order Rodentia; family Sciuridae; genus Ictidomys; species Ictidomys tridecemlineatus. The sequence continues at coordinate 161,583,611 of NC_135479.1, forward strand.
CAGGATTTTCAAACTAGACTATTTGACAGACTTTTCTACACTTTTACCCAGCAGGAGACAGTCCTGGAAGATTGAGTGTGTGTCTACTGTTGACCCACTGACACATTTTCAGTTTTGTTTTCCTGCATCTGATTGATCTTATTTTTTTATTTTCTCTGAAAGGTTACCTACCATGTGTTTTAAGACCTTTAAAGATAATTATTCTGGGTTTTTGGCAGATAGATTAGGAGTAATTTTCTAATAGAATTATAGTAGAGCCTTATATATAAAATTTTTGTCTCTGATGACATTTTAACTCACATAATGTCAAATGTTATTAAAGGATTTCCATGTAGTAACTGGAGGTCCCAGCCCCTGTTCACTTATTGGAAATTTAAAAATCCTGAAATCACACTGTTAGAACAAGTGGCTGGCTGCTCATTGATTTGTGTTCTTTTTCTTGCAGACTGACAGTTACTCATCCTTTTCAGTGTATCTTTAAACTCATTCAGCTTGAAGTTAATGTGGTTTGTAATTGTAAGTGGCAAGAACAGATTAAAGTTGTCTGAATTGGTGAGAGTTAATTGGCCTGTTAACTTTTTTCAATTCTTTTTCTTTCTCTTCCCCTTTGTTTCTCTTCCTAGGACTTTGCCACTACTTTAGTTTCTACATGTTTTTAAAACAATTTACTATTAACTTTTTCTCTCACTAGCTTCATCTCCTAGGATGAGGTAGTAGGAAACACCACAGGCTTGTTGCTGCGATTGTGTTTAAAAGGGCAAAAAATTTATTCTCTCCCAGCCCCACCCACCCTGTACAACTCTGGAAAAATGTTGTAGCCACCTCAAATCCTATTTCGGAAGTATAGGTCTTGCATGCAGTAGCTGTAGAACAATCTATTGTTTGTTTGTTTTTAAAGACCTCTTTGTATTCTATTTTTATTCTTTAAAATGCCTCCCACTTTAATCCCCTCACCTCCTACATAGGGCTGTTTTACTGGGCTGATCAAAGGAGGAGAATCTCTTGAACAAACCTTTTTGTCTGATAAATTAGCTACATAATGCCTAGCTTCTTAATCCTTGTTACCACCCTTAATTAAGGTTCCATTGAAATAATGCCTGTTTGGGCCTTAGGTTTATCACAAGGAACTGTAATAAAGTTTCATTTACCCAAGTAGCTTTCCTTTTTGTTAATTGTTCTAAGGTGGTATGGTGACAGAAATTATGTAAGTTTGTACATTTTATATAATGTGCTTTGGTGTTCCCCTGGTATTATGATTTACTTATGTCTAAAATATTAGATGATAATAATTTTTATGAAGCACATCAAAGATGTCTGTTCAATCATTTTTTTCACTTTTATATTTTATACATAAAACGAATACCAAGGGTTTTTATTTTTCCAGTATATTTATTTTTTATACTTTAAACACAAAACAGAATAATTATTTTCCATACAAAAGAGATAGTTATCTTTGCTCTGCTGAAGCCAAGTAGTTCTTTGATCAACTCTTTTCCCTCTATGGTTATATCTTTTGTGTGTGTTGAGTATTGGAAACTTTAATTTGGAAAAGAAAAACGTGCCTCTTAGGCAGTACTTTCATGGTCACTGTAATGAAGCTGGACATAATTGCATATTTACACTTCACTATAAACCAGTGGCTTTCTAGTATTATTAAAAGTCTTACTTGTTCTTTTAAAACAGCAGCATTTTGTTAACCTTAATCAGAGTCTGACGTGTGTTTCTTCTAAATGGCGTCTGATGTGGTGTCTCTCTTCAGTTCTCTGTGGTTTCCTGTTTTTTTTTTTTTCATACATATAGAAGAGCCTTTTGAGGTATTAAGACTCATATTTTTTCTTTTATATAACAGTACATCAAACCTAAACTTTCTTACAAATACAGCATAGTATTATAAGCCTGTCTCATCTTTTATTTATGCTATTTCCTACAGACTCCTGGAATTTCTCCAGCCCTTAGTGTATCCATATTCCAGCACTTCTTATATATTCTCCCTCTCTATTTTTTAGGACTACAAATCTTATTTCTACTCCCAAAGTGTATACTTTTTAAGAATAGAGCTGGCATCTTGTATTTCTACAGTAGTAGATACAGCAGATAGGTGTCCCTCAAAGTGTTGCTACCCAATCCAGCAGTGTGAACATTACCTGGGAACTTGTTGAAACTGTAAATCTTCAAGCCCTACCCAGGCGGGAAGAATATTTGGATGGGAGATCAGCAAACTTTGTTTACAAGCCCTTCAAATAATTTGAAAGTGCACTGAAGTTCCACAAACACTGCTATAGATAGTTATTCATTAATATAAAAGTGGTAATTTAGTGGTGTACTTCTTTGGGAGGTTTGGTCTATGGTGGGGCCAGGCAGGATTAACACTTGTGCTTAGGGCTTTTATTTCTCAGGAGACAATGGTAAGGAAAAACCTGTAGTTTGATTGTTGGCTACATTTTAAGAGGGTGCACTTAGGTCTTATACAATCATATTTTGTAAACTACAGTTTAAATGTTTTAAAATATAATTGTTTCTTCATTTCATATATTCAGGAATAGGCATTTGCCATTCTAAAGAAGTAAGCTTACTAAGGAGAGCATACCAGGCTTTACTGATTTTCATTGGAGGGATGAGGGTAGGAAGTGTTGGAAAATGTTCATATGAGGGTATGTTGGGAGGGAGACCTTTGTCTACTACTATCCTGTGCTTTCCTTAATTATTGAAACACATACTATGTTACATATTAAATTTTTTTGATTAATGAAAATGAATTAATAAGTAGATGTATATTTCCAAGAGATAGCCATTATAATTACTATTTTTAAAAGCTAGGTTTATCATTGCATTCATATGGGAAAATAAATAACATGAGATTTTTGTCTCTGCAGAAAACATCAGGGAAGGATTAGATATGTCTTGATAATTTTCCAATTTAATCTTTTGAGATGGTGAATACACATTATTCTTGTGTAATGAATAAAAGATTTCTACTATTATGCATACCCATAATCTTATAAATATTTTTAAAAAAACAGAAAGGGAGAATTTAATATTGATTCAGAGTTAAATAACCTTGTATAAATAAATCAAGAAATCATGATACATATAACTTTGACCCAAATACATGCTTTTGTGTGTTTGTAGAGATATCTTGATAGCTAAAGGCTATTTAAGATAAAAATTAATTTTTTGTCATATTCTTAGAAAATAAAAATAATCAATTTAGGAAAACCAATTACATGTGACCTGAATTATGACAGTATTCTCAACTGTTTATTTTATTACAAATATATTATTTTTATTTATTTGTGCTGTTTCAATGGAAGGTATATCTTTAATGACCCTTTAATCAATTACATGTTTTGTTTTTTCCTTTTGCAGAACCATTGTACCATGGAAAGTATTCAGACAGTGCCTTCATGAGGTTCATCAAATTAGCTCTGGCCTGGAAGCAATGGCTCTAAAATCAACAATTGATTTAACTTGCAATGATTACATTTCAGTTTTTGAATTTGATATTTTTACCAGGCTATTTCAGGTAAGCTGTAGACCTGCTTAATCTATCTGTCCTTTCGTTTCTTCCCTTCTCCCTCCTACGTGTATACATGGATGTGTGTGTTTTTGTACCTGTCTTTGTCTCTCTTACACATATACCCAAATTTATGGAAAAGTCTTATTTTTAGCTGTCTATAATTTTATTCACATAAGTGTTTGATCATTTCTGTAAGTTTAGATGAGGCATTTTGGAGTAAATATGGAGTTTCAGGTCCAGTAAGCCCTGTCAGTTTTGAAAAGACTCATGTAAAGGAGCTTTGTTTGAAACTCCCTGTATAGTTTCTCACTTTATTTTGTTCTCCTTTCAGCCCAGTTCTGATTGAATGCACCGCTGCCGATGGCCATTTGCTAGAGTTGTATCTCAACTAACTTACTTTCTCTCTCTTTCTCTCTCTCTCTCTCTCTCTCTCTCTCTCTCTCTCTCTTTCTCTCTCTCTCATTGGTTTGTTTTAGTTGTACATGCCAATAGAGTCTATTTTGATATAATTATAAATGCACGGAATACATCTTTTTCTAATCCAATCTCCATTTCCTTCCTTTCTTCTCCCCTGTCCTCAACCTTTCCTTTCTTCCCTCTATTCTACTAATTTCTCTGCCATTTACCCAAATTTATCTTTTTTCTTCCATTTTTTTTTTCTAATAGTTACTTTTGTAAAAAAAAAAGTTAATTTCTTATGGATGTACACATGTACACTCAGGTGTATCCATATATTTATGTCAGATTCATTACACTGTCTTTCCTTCCTTCACTTCATTCCTCTTTGTCTACTACATCAATCTTTCTTCTTACCATCACCATTCCAGACTTATTTTAAGTTAGCTTCTACATATCAGAGAAAACATATGACCTTTGGCTTTTGGTGACTGACTTATTTCACTTAGTATGATGGTTTCAAGATCCATCCATTTACAAGCAAATGTTAAAAAGTAATTCATCTTTATGGCTAAGTAATACTCCATTGTATATATATACACCACATTTTCTTTATCCATTCATCTGTTAAATGGTACCTAGGTTGCTGTATAGCTTAGTTATTGTGAATTGTGCTGCTATAAAAATTGATGTGGCTGTGTCAGTACCTGATTTTAAATCCGTTGGATATATACCAAGGCTCAGGATAACTGGGTCAAATGGTGGTTCTATTCCTAGTTGGTTTTTGTTTGTTTGTTTTTGAGTACCAAGGATTGAACTTGGGACACTTGACCACTGAGCTACATCTCTGGCCCTATTTTGTATTTTATTTAGAGACAAGGTCTTACTGAGTTGCTTAGTGCCTCACTTTTTTCTGAGGCTTGCTTGAATTCTCTATCCTCCTGTTTCAGCCTCCTGAGCTGCTGGGATTATAGGTGTGGGCCATCATGCGCAGCCCATTCCTAATTTTTTGAAGAATCTTCATATTCCTTTCTAAAGTGGTTGCAGTCCCACCAGCAATGTATGGGTGCACCTTTTCCCCCACATCCCCTCTGACATTTATTGTTACTTATGTTCCTGATAATTGCCATTTCTGTTGGAGTGAGATGAAATCTCAGTTTGGTTTTAATTTGCATTTCTCTTTGCCTATGGCATTCATTAGGTCAGAAGGTAAAGAGTAAAGTTAGAAATAGTAAACTGTTGTATAAAGAAAGATTCTGTGATTTTATATTGTTTTAAAAAATGTTTTATTCATTGAACCTTATGAAATGAACATTTTTCCATGTCAACATAATATACTTCATTGATAGGATTTTTCAGTTCCTGTATACTATTCCATAGAAACTGTTATGTAACAAAGCTCTCCTGTTGAAAATTCAGATATTTACCCCTGTGATTTCCCTAGGATTAACAGCTTTAAGATAGACATTTTTATTCTATTCATTGTTTTACTCAATCCTCTATAATTGTTTACACCTTCTGTGTGTAAAGAAGTGAATAATATGGGCAGTAGTATCATGTGGAAGCTACCTTTTGTTCTTTGCATAACTTCATGTAATTATTTTTAACATTAAGACTTAAAATTTGTCTTTTTTGAGTTTGGCTTTGCCACTAAATGTATATTATTTATGGGATTCAATTCAGGTAGTCATAAAATGAGAGTCCTGCTTAAAATTTTTGTTATCCTAGTAATATAAATTATATTGTGAGATAAATTAATTAAAAGCCAGAGTTATATTCTGATACGATTTTTCATTAATTTAACCTAAACCTTGATGTATTGTTATTGAAACATGCTTTCAACACATGTTAGAACATAGAATTAGTTTCATTTTTTTTCACACTGTATGAATTTTCCCTCTGATTTACAACTGCTTGGACTGAGCTGGCAAAGACTCGGTGACAGATTGATGCAAGGAAGCAACATTGCACAGGATTAACTTTTAATTTATTAAATAACTCATTAATATAAGACAAATGAACTCCTGTCGGTAATAATTACTTTATTAATTTTTTAAAATCAGAATTCTGCCTTGCATTTAGAATAAAAAGTTAGAGAAGATACTAAAAAGAGTGTGTTTTGTTTATTTTAAAACGTATAGTTGTTTGATGATTATTGCCTTGTTATGGACAGGGTGGCAGCTTATCATTTTATAATAGAAGCTCTCCTTTTTTTAGAAGTTTCTGATAATTTTACAGAATAAATACATTAAATACTTTTATTTAATATAATACAAGACTGTGCATATAATAGGAGCTTTGCTTCTTCACCATGTGAAGGAAGAAAACAAAAGTCATATTCACACATTAAACCTAATTGCTCAGTTTAAGAAGTATCTATTTTTTGTGAGAAGCTTGGGTAACTTTTTAGTGTGAGTATTAAATGCTAAAATGCCTTGGAGTTATATATTAAAGGCATGAGAGCAACTTAATTTTGGTTAAATGCTTACCCAAACTACTGCTTAATATAGGTACTTATTTTCTGATAAGCTGTTTCACGTTAAAACAGCTTGAACAACCTTGATACCCTAAGGTTTATATATCTTGTGTATGTTTACTGAGCTGGGAAAAGAAAGGGGTCCTTTTCAGTACAACTACTGTGAAAAGTTTGAGCTAATAAAACCAAAAAACTGAGCCACGAAATGCATCATCTCTTTTTTTAAAAAAAAAAAAAGCATAATTACAGAAGTAGCTGAAAAACTTTCATTTGTTCTATTTACTGATAACTTCTGGCATTTTTCATTTATTCAGATGCTTTGACTAGAAACATACAAGTACTATAAAACATTTGTTCTACATAAAATTTGTTCTACAAGATTTAACTTTTCCTGATCTTCTATTTTTACATTATTTTAAACGTTGAGGGTTAATTTTCTTAAATTTATTATATTAATTTAGCGTTTATGTTTGCATAGTCTATATAAACATGTTTTATTAATATGGTAACTGTGAACATTTTACTGTAGAGTGATACTGGTGGTTAGTGAACTCTTCCAGCTCTGAATGATTGGGGGTGGGGTACTTATCAAATAGAATCTGAAAGGCAGTAAGGTACACTCAGGATCTGGGGTTTGAAGGAAGGAATTCAGTGTTAAGGGTTTGAAGGAAGGGGCCAGCAGAAGTCGAGATGAAGATGAGGATTACATAGTGAATGAAAGAAGTAAGAGATCTTTCTTTCTTTTGCCTCTCATCATTCCTTACCAGGTATACCTTGAATGAATGCTGTGGGGTCCTTAGAAGTTTCTCATTGTGATTGTGTAGTCATCGTTCTCATTTGATCTTCTCTTGTCTGCCTTTAACCTTCTCTTTCTCCTCTCCAGGTAATTGAGGGATACTGGGCTAGGCAGGTGCTACAGTCGTAGAGTAGAATGTGAGGATTTGCTTCTCTCTTTCCTTTCTCTGGGTCTGCACTTCACTTCCCTTTCTCCTAGTATTAGAGAGGACTTGGTCATTGAGAAATGGGCACTAAATTTGTAGAGTTTCGGGATAAGAAAGGAATATTTGGGGAAATATCCTAGAATGAGGAAAAAAATAAGAGAGGGAGCGAGTCATTAGTTGTAGTGAAGAATGACAGGGTATGTCTGGGTACATTAGCTGAGGACCCTCTATCAGTTTAAGTAATCAGTCAGTAATTGGTTCTTGAAATAGCATCATTTAGGAAAATGCAGGGACTAGTGTCTTTAATTCACTGCATTAATTTCCATAGTTGTTTTAAAAAATTCATGTAGCTTTGTGTTCATGTGTGTGAAAAAGACTTCCATTAACGGAGAATATGAATTACAGGATTCTTATTCAAAGCACTTTGTTTGCCTTCTTTAAGCCATTAGTTTGAAAGATACTTTAATATGCACACACACACAAGTACCACGTGCTTGTGCTTTTGATTCTTCTGAGTGGGTTATGTTCACAAGAAAAACAGCACAGACTCATTTTATTACATAAATATTTTTGCAATTAGAAGCTGACCCTCTGGGTTATGTACTAAGAACTTGTTGTTAAATACTGTAGCAATTGGCCATAACTCCAATTTTTTATTTTTCACTTGAATTTTGAGCTATATACTGTTTCTCTATAAAGTTGAGCATTTTTTAAAACAATTCTTTCATTGTCATATATAGACTTTAATGAGTGTGACTCCAGTATTTATTTGATATTCTTTCTACCATTGTTCTTTGTAAATGGGGGAGCAAAACAAAAAATACCTAGAATAATAGTTATTTCTCAGTTGTTTTTCTTTTGACATGTGCTGATATTTTTCCAAGTATTGTTTTATGCATTTTCAGTCATGCCTTAAGAAGGAAATTAAAAACATGCTTTTTATTTTTAAGTGCAGAGACACAACCTTTCATGTTAGTATTCTCCAGAGCTCCCTTTTAACCCAATTAGTTGTTTTAGTGAGATGGGGAAATACCCCAAAGATATTTCTTGTTATGTCAAAAAAAGGCTAAAATACTTTTTATTACTAAATCATTCTTTCCCTTGTTATTCTCATCTCAAGAGACATAATCCTTGAAGAATTCTGCCTTGTAAATTGGAAATTTGGTTTATAATAATGAAGAACAAGTCTCAAAACAAACAAAAGCAGGAACTCCTACCAATGATCTTGTCTAGGATAACTATTTCAACAGCATAAATTTGGCAACATAAATACCTTTTTTTTCTTTTATGTAGAAGATTTATGAATCTGGAACATCAAATATAGTGTGCTGCCAATTTCTTGGAATAAATGTGGCTTCAGCCTCAAAAATATTGCACAGATGATTCATCTACACCCTCAAGCAAAGTTGTCTATCACTGGCTGTCTTTTCTCTTGATTGGTAACTAGAGGGACAGCTAATCAGATTAGAGAGAGATTGATGCATTGATAGAAACCAAATATTTATGTGAAAAGTTTTTACATAACTCACTTTTAAACTATAAACCTTTGCTAACTTTATAGCTGTGAAAGGTAAACCAAGAGTGAGAACAGTATCTTGTTACCATGGAAAGAACACTAGTACAAGTCACTATTTTGGGAATCTGTTTAAAAGCAATCATCCCTGCCTGATTAGTATGTATCTGATACTGTTAATGGCTTTGGTATCTGTGAATGACTGAGATAGGCATGTTCCTTATCCTTAGCCAGCTTGTGGTAAATGTGTAAGCTTTTCCAAAACACTTAAATTCTATCATATGATTTCTAAGTATAAAATGAGGCATCTGAGTGCATAGTAGTAGCCAGAACAGACAGACTGGCAGATTAGGAATATGACAAGATGTAACAGTTGTTTTAAAAAATTATTTTAGACATAATAGAGTGTGTTTTGACATATTATACATACATGGAATATAACTTACTCTAATTAGTATCCCATTCTTGTGTTATATGTGATGTGGAGTTTTATTAGTTGTGTATGTGTTGTTGTCTGATTCATTCAATTGTTTTTCCTATTACCATCCATCGTCCCTCCCTTCATTTCCCTTTGTCTATACTTGTGAGCTTCTGTTCTTCCCTTGCCCCCTCAAGATGTAACAGTTTTAAAGAGACATTATTTTTTAGAAAGAAATTTATTGTCTTCATCACCAACATCAATGGTTATAAGTTATGATATTTCCTGCAAAGTTAAATAGGCTTTACATAGATTAGTTTATTTTTGTCAAAAGTTTTCATATTGTTTCTGGTTATTTTTGAACACATTCAATTAGGTTGTATGAGAGTGCATATATATAAGTATATATAAATACATATAGATAGACACACATTCCTTGACGCTCACTGAGAGTAACATTTGGAAAGAGGAAGCACATGGATATCTGGGGGAAGGAAGTTTAAGTAAAAGAATCAGCAAAAACAAAGACTCTGAGATGACTAAGGGGTTTGTGTTCAGGACAAGAACTGAAAGGTCAGAACGACTGGAGAAATAGCAGAAAAAAAATAACAGTTGGAGACAGAAAGACAGTTGGGTATCAAACCCTATTAGGTCAGTCCATTAAGTCTTTATGGGCAATTCACAAGGACTGTGACTCTTATTTAAGAAGGTTTTGAACTAAAGAGTATGAGGTTTATGCTTCCAAATGATCAGAATGCTGTACTAAAAATAGACTAGAGATTACATGGATTTCCTTTTTGCTGTCTGTATTCTGGTCTTAGGAAATTTCTTTTCCTTCTGATCCCATTTCTTTTCTGCAAACAAGAACAAACTATTCTATGTTTGCTAATAGCTAGGAAAGGCTAACACATAAGCTCATATTAACTTCAGAAATATCTGGGGAAATTGCATTAAGTATATGAAGAAATGGGTTGGTATGTAATCAGTAGTTGATATTCTCTAGGTAATCTCCTTCAATTTATTTGTATTTTTAGCCTTGGGCCTCTATTTTACGGAATTGGAATTTCTTAGCTGTAACACATCCAGGTTATATGGCATTTCTCACATATGATGAAGTTAAAGCACGGCTACAGAAGTACAGTGCCAAACCTGGAAGGTAAGACCTTTTACCAATAATATGTAATGAGTTTAAAGAAAAATCCTCTATGATTTATTTCCAAGTAAAGGATGGGATGGAAGAGCCAATAAAACAAAATGTACTTCTTAATTGAGTCTTTTAAATTGATAGATTGTGTTTGTTCTAAAGCTTCATGTTCATAAAGTGATAGGGAATGGGCTTCTATGTAATTTGATGAAGATTCATTAGTCTTCCTGGTTTGGTTTTTCAATTTGGAATAAGATATTAACGTATTGATTGTTTTGTGATTATTTTCTTTGTGTACAAAAATTACATGTATAAATTTGAATACTTGAATATTGTGTTGAAGTTAAAATAAATAGAGCAGATTTATGTTTATTATTTTTTTAAAAAAATATTCTTTTAGTAGTAGATGGGCATGATATCTTTATTTATTTATTTTTATGTGGTCCTGAGGATCAAACCCAGTGCCTCACATGTGTGAGGCAGGTGCTTTACCACTAAGCTACAGCCCCAGTCCCTTATGTTCATTATTTTAAAGGTGTTTTGAAGACATTTAATTAGGTTCTGTGATAAGTCCATAAAAGTATGAATGTAATCAGTAGTTATACATGTAAGTATACACACAGGTTCAGGATAAATACATGTAAGTACATAAGCACATTGTTATAATTAAATCAATTTCATGTCCTGGAAAGCTTTTTCTTTAATAGCCCATGCTGTTTTTATAGCTAAGCATTTATAATTTATTTTTCAAATGATGACATTGAGTGAGACACACAATGATTGCATGTTTGGTCAAACTTTGTGGCTTTGACCACAAAAGCACACATTATTTAGTAACAAGTCCAGAAAATCTGTTTTCTCCCAGGCTGAGTACTTTTTTCCCTGTCCCATCTAAAAATGAGTTAGGCAAATAGTAGGTACTGAGGCATCTGTGCTGCACCAGGCAATGTGCTGGGTACAGCAGTAGTGACATTGGAGACCTGTATTCGGGACTGTCACAGGATAGTGGGAGATATCATTCTAAAGTCCATTAATATACTGATTTTCAAATAGAGATTGTTTATTTTAAAAATGAGTTTGGTTGTTTCATTTTTTTAAGTCTACCTCTTCATTCTAGGATCATTTTTATTTAATTTGTAGTGCATAGGGTGTTTGTCTTGTAACAAACTCTTCTTATGTATAAGCTAGTTTTAATTGCTATCATTATCATGTCATAATGAAAATTTCCATTTTATAAAAATTGCTATGCCATAGGAAAAACAGCTGGTGGTACAGAAAACATTGACTTCCATTAATGTCTTCTGATTAGATAGAAGAGAATTGATTATTGTGACTCTGAGAACAGGTCAGATATTTTGTATGTTAACTAGGACTTAGATTTAGTTTTATTCAAACTTCTCTCATGACCATATTTTTGTATACCTAGAGATGAAATGGGTAATCTCTCGCAATTGTCATAAGTAAAGTGTGATGCGAATATTTAAAATGTGTTTAGGGAAACTCTTCATGAACATATCAAATATCTTTGGTAAATATTTGCTTTGCAGGATATGTTTAACTGGTCTTTCTCCTTTGTTTTGTACTAAGGAAAATAGTTGAGTCTATTCCAAGGACATTTGTGTTCCAACTAACAAACTATTAGTTACCTGATGAAATATGTTTGAGGGCTGGGAGTATAGCTCAGTGGTAGAGCACTTGTGTAGCATGCACAAGATCCTAGGTTCAGTCTCTAGCAGCAGGAAGAAAAAAGTATGTTTGAGAATCACAGGATACATCGCTTGGATAACATTTAGTGTTAAAGAATGACATGAACTACCCTGCAAACACGAAACTATTTCATCTGATTGTTATTCATGCCACTGTTGGAGAGCAATGTGCTAGAAATACAGCAAAAGTTCACTTCATGAAGCTGGAAAGAAGTAGCTACCAACAAAAAAGATCAGCAGCAAGTGATATTAAAAGTTGTGCAAGTGAAACTGTAGAGCAAAAAAGTTCAGAGAGGAAGAAATTATTCCAAAAGCTATATTGTTGCTCTCACCAGTTTTTACAAATGCTATCATCTGCCCACATGAATTGCTTGAACTTCTGTATAATCAGTTTTAGAAACACCATCCTAGCACAGTGTTTAGGAAACAGAAAGTGATGTGAGTAAAATCCTGAGAAGTTTCACAGATGTGCTTCTCTATATTTACTAGATCCTTAGCATATTAATAAATATGAAATGTTTTAAAATATAACCATGGAGATTTGTAATTATTTTTTTCATTGTAGTATTCTACTCTACAAATTCTGGAAAAATCTGTGGTCTGTACAAATCTATAAGATTGTCACTATCTCTGAGTAATTAAAAGGGCTGTATCATATACATTCTTGATATAACAAGTTCTTAGTTATCTCCCAAATTATATTTTATAGTGACTTTTTATGATTTTATGGTTATTCTCATAACATCACAACCATTTTTCTGGGCAGAATTATTTTATCTGATTCTGATTGAGGATGGCAATAGTTGATAGGTTACTATCTTGTGTTCAGGCTCTCTAGGGAAGTATTTTTTAGACTTCTTTGAAAAAGGTCCTTTCTGATGGTTTTATCACCTGTGACGTTCCTAATGTTAAAAAAATCACAATTTATTTATTTCTTTAAAAACTCAATTTCCTTGATAGAGAAATCACATTTTACCATTAAACATACAACTTAATTAAAGCCCATAACTGAATCACCATTACAAATGCTAAATTACATTTGTAAAAATTTTTTATACAGTACATGATTCATTGATTAGGAAATTAAGGTCTTATTTCTCTTATTTCTTACATTTATATAGTAACTCAAATGTAGCTAACAGATATGGAAATCGTGGTGGCAAGGTTGAGTATAATGCACATAAATAGAAATTATCCAAACTGAAATAAATAGACAGCTAAGTGAATAAATAAATGATGAATAAATAAATTTAGAGTAAAACTAATGTCTGCTTTCATTTGGAGATTAATTTTAAGGAATTTGTCATTCATTTGATTTATGGTTTTGAGGTGTTTTGACTTTCTATTGAAAGATATTTAACTTGGTAGAGTTAAATGGAAAATTTGAGCTTATCCAGATTGCTTTTTCATTAATATAGTTCTACACTTTTGAGATTCATTTAAAGATGAATCACTGAAATGTGTGAAAGAAAATGTATTATTTTAAATCAAGTTATTTTTCAATGAAAATGGATAATTTTGATTTTTAAATTACAAAGTAATATGTTGACTCACTGCAAAAAAAAAACAAAACAAAGTAATATGTTGAATTCAACAGTAGAAACTAGTTCAGTTTCTGAGTTGAACAAATTAAATTTACTTATTTTATTGTTACTTTCCAAAATTAATTCATGTCACAGCCATTTTATACCAGCAGCATTTTCACAAACAGTATCCTTGATGGTGATTGTCATAAATCACTTGGTAGTTTTAGAACTTCATTTTTTCTCATGAAACTCTTGAGATATTTAAATGAAAAGAAATGAGTATCAGTGTCATACACATCAATATACAGAGAAGTATAATGGTGTTAAAACATGTTAAAAGAAAATTTTAGCAGGAATTCTAAATCATTCTGTGTATTCTTTTGCTTAAAAAAAAAATTCCTTAGTTGTTGTAACACTTTTTGACCGAACTTGGACATAATTTTCTCTTTGTTTTGTAGCTACATTTTCCGGTTAAGCTGCACTCGACTGGGACAGTGGGCCATTGGCTATGTGACTGGGGATGGCAATATCTTACAGACCATACCTCACAACAAGCCTTTATTTCAAGCCCTGATTGATGGCAGCAGGGAAGGATTGTAAGTATAAGAAATGGGAGTCAGGGTGTTTAAAGTCCATCAGATGTGAAAAGTAGTTACCACCTAGTGATGAAGGACCAGAGAAGGAGGCTGGCAATCTGTTTGCTTTTTGATCTCAAGACTTAGAAATGGATATTTCTTAGTTCTTTTTGTTTCTCTCTTTAAATAGTCATGTTAAGGCAGCCTAGTTTTTTAGTCTAACCATATGCTATAGCAAACACACTCTAGTATCAAATTACATGTTTATATATTTCATAGGAAAAATTAAGACCTAATAGGACTTGTCAAATGGATGAGTGAATATTAAAAGTAAATTCTTGCAAATAATTAACTCCCTTTGTCTCATGTAAAGCTAAAATTTCTAGTCATACTATTTCTTTTAACTGGTGGTGCTGGATTTTCCTTTTCTCCTTCTTAGCCTTTTCTCCTCTACCTCCTTTCCTTTTCTTCTTTGTATACCTTCCTTTATTCACACTAATAATGAATTCATAGTTCAAAATTATATGTTAATAGCTAAATTCAGTTAATTTCATGCTATTCTCTTCTAAAATATAAAACCAAATTCTTCTCCTTTGTCAACTAATGACTTTTCTCCCTCATAGAACTTCTTGACAATCTGTTTGGCCCATTATTGAAAATATATCTTGGTTCTTAACAATTTTAGTCCTGTGCTCTCCTCTTTATGCTTGTATCTCAGTGTCACTTCAGCACACTATTTTACCCCTTGCCTTGCTGAGTAACTTGGAAATGTGTGTAGTCCAACTTGCAGCATCAATTGGGATGGACTGTGGTGGAAACCTGGTAGGAGGACCAAATGATTTGAGTTTTCCCTTTTCCTAAGTAATTACTAAAAAACACAAACAGACATCAAAAAAATAAAAATAAAATAGACAAAATAAAAAATAGAACTCAAGGGGTCTATGTGAAGAAAACAAATGTATTTTTTTTTAAAGCTACAAGTTTTCAAGACATTAGTTATGTAGTAATTGCACACAGCAAGTTGTGGGACCAAATATCTCTTTCTCTCTTTTTTTTTGTTCTAGTTTCATAAATATGCTATTTATACCTTGCCTCCAGTGCATTAAAGATTCATATATGTAGCCTTTGATTCACTATGATTCTTGCTTGCTTTTTTAGAAAATTCACTTTAAAGTTTTAATTCATAAAGAGAATAGAGTGGGCCAATCTGTACATAGAATAATATTGATATTCTCGTTTGTATTTTTATTATTTTTCATCTACTTTTCAAAGTCAATTAAAAAGTAACAAATTGTAATATTTATTCAGTATAGCAAAGTCCCTAGATTCTTATGCAAGTTAATATTCACACACACCCCCCCCCACACACACACACAGAGTTGGGAATCTTCAGAGGGACTGGCTAATTGAATCCAAACTTCAAAAGTAGACTAGGATAAAATAGATTTTTGTATGTTAGTTAGAGGTTTTCTGAGGACCAGTAAAACAACAGGATATCATCTGATCCACTATCATCAAGGTCAGCTATTTTTCTTTCTAGTTAATCTACCATAGTGTGATATATTTTGATCAAGAGGTTTATTTTGATGATCAGCCAAGATTTCTTCACTGCCATTGACATTAGCTCATCAGCAGTTTCCTGGTAGGACAGAAATCTTAGAGTTGCCTCCATGGGGCAGATAGAACTGTTTATTCTTTCCTCTGGCATCCTTGTTTTAATTTTTGCAATTTTTTATTTCTGATTTTTTTCCTACAATTTCTGTATTTTTGAAGTGTGATAAAATATTTCACAATAATTCCTTAAATGGACATTTTAGAATGTGAAAATCAGATTGCTTATCAGCTTTTGCTTATTATTCCTCATTTAATATTTGATTAATTTTTAAACTGATCCCCATTATAACACTTGAAATTTGGGTCATATGCAAATGTAATTAGCTCCTTTCCTTAATTAAATAAAAAAATTATCTCACTGATCTGTCACTTACTGTATAAGAATTGTCTGTATATTAAGTTCATCTTTCTTGTTTTTTTAGGGTAATTCTAATACTTAGTTGCCAACATATTTTATAGATTTTTCATTTAAAGATAAGCATTTTTGATTATGTCACAGAATAATTTTGTATAGTTTTAAAATATTTATACCTGTACTATTTTATTCTTAATCTTTAAACCCTCAAATTACTATGCTGTTAAACAGGATAAATCATAATATAATAAATTGATGATATCTAGTAATAAAATTACTAGATTTTTTTAGCCAGAAATATTTGCCAACATAATAACCTTGACTTTCAATCAATTTCTGAATAATGAGTAAAAACTTTTGAATTAACACAGGAAGAAGGTATCATTATGGGTAACTTAGTTCAGATTTCCATTCTCTGTGACAATAAAACCTTATGCCTATACAGCATTCTGTGTTTCTGGCTTTATTGGAGTCAGTGAAAGATAGATCTGTAAAACAGTTTATGATTTTTAAAAATATGTATATGTGTGGGCAGGTGCACATGTGGCTCTATTAGAGAAAATAGAAGGTGATTCAGAAAATAGAAGGTGAGACTAGGAAACTATAGGAAAAGAAATACTACAGAAGTGGTCTAAGGACTTGTAGGAAAGTAATGACATTATTTCTGTTTTTCTCTTTATATGATATTAAACATGCTATAAAATGATATAATTAACATTCCCTTGGTTTCAGATGAAGGATGTATTAATTGTAAATAAATGTATACTCATACTTTTAGAATAGAATGTAATTGATCAGTAAAATAAATTTTTAATTTTTATAAAGAACACATAATAGAGGTATTTAATTGAAATGATTGCTTTAGTGGCTGAGTCTTTATTATGTATTTGTTATATGGGTGTCATTTCTAGATTTTAAGTCCCCTAAAAATGATTTGCAATATTATGAAAATGAAAGATTTTATTGATTGGCTATAAAAAAAGGAAGCATGAATATATGTTTGAATATGGAAGATTAAATACACTTAAATACAATGAAAACTTGTATATTTAAAGTAATAAAGTTTCTGTTTTAAATCCAGTTATCTTTATCCTGATGGGAGGAGTTATAATCCTGATTTAACTGGATTATGTGAGCCTACACCCCATGATCATATAAAAGTTACACAGGTAAGAATGATTTCTGGAAATATAATTAATAAGTATTTATAATACCTTTGAAATAAATCAGAATCTCTTTTTATAATATGGCTAAAACTGTGTACCAACATGGAATCCTAAGAGTGAAAAGAAATTATATAACTTTGCATAAAATTTCAGCTTTAATGTTTTTGCTTATAATATAAGATTGACATTTATACAGAGATTGATAAATCCATAGGCAGGCAGACACATGTCAGGAGATAACCTCAACAAAGAAAAGTTTGTTGAAGAGTTTTATGCCATGGTTTTTAGAGTCAAATAAGTAATTGAAGACGATTGGAGTTCATTAAGTTTTCCTAAGTGCATTGTTGGTAATCTCATAGATAATGAATATATCCTCCCACTTATGCACAAGAGTTCCATACAGCAGGATATTCACAGTAGGATTTTTCATAAAAGTGAAAAGTTACAACATACCAAAGTGTTCGATAATAGATAACTATGGGAATGTGATGTTTTATTTATGTGAAGTTATCCAGATGGCAGTGTAGCTATACATACTTGTAAGAGATCTTCTGCATCTTGTTTTATTAAATAAAAAATCCAATCATGTAAAGCTCAATTTTTTTAAAAACTACAATATGTAAGTTCAAGTTTTGTAAATAAATAAATAAGAACTTATATATAAACATACAAATAAGCATTCCAAAACCACCAAATTGGTAATGGTGTTTAGCTAAAGAGGAAAAGAATTGTGGTATCAGTGAGAGATTGAAGGCAGATGTGAATATTTTATTTTGTAGACAGTATAATATAAAATATTTTGTATTTTAGATTTGTTTCTATAATAAAAAAGACCAATGAAAAAAATGAAATCAGAGAGAAATCTTTTTTTTTCATAATAATTTACTTTATTTGTAATTCTCCAGGTTTCAGTCCCTTTAGTCTTGATTTTATTAAGTGAATCACCTTGTTGATATGTTTTGTGTTGAGCTTGCATATAGCTTTTATATTTATTATATTATTGCCATTTTAAAATTATTTAATGATTTTGTAGTGTATTTTCTAATGTGTAAAAGGATACCAATCACAGAGAAAGAAATTTCCCCTTTATGAAACCATTATTTAGAAATAAATCTTCAGGAGTAATATCTTTCCCTTTAGTTATTCATAAGTATCCTTACTCCTAAGGTTACATTGAATTATGCATCTCTGAATTACCGTATTATAATTATTTTATAGTTATAAACCTGTTTGGATAGTCATAATCACTATCTACACATATCTATTACTTCAGAAATGTCAGTAATTTATAACTGATACTGGATTCCTTTGGATAATAGTTCTTTTCTATCTTTATCCATTCTGTCATATTTTTCTTTAATTTTCCAAATTATGTATATTCTCACATATACATACATCATAGTAGGTATGATTTTTTATATTTGTGTGTGTATGTATAATTATGTCTGTGTATATGTGTGTAAATATGATTTAATCATGTAATCTCTTTTAGTAGATTAAATAATAAATACTGCCATGAATTTAATCTCTCTCAGAGTAGAGTTCATTGTAGGCACTTATTGAACTGAACCATTGCTTTATACAGATTTTTACTTCATGATTTGTTTTGTCTCTTATAAGCCACTTGTAAAATACTTTCTTTGCATTTACCAGTCTATCTGTATCTTCTTTGTGACATAGATCTTTTCAATATTTGAACATTGAGAAATAGCTCCGATTAATGTCCTAAATTTAAAAACCTAGTAATTAATAAACCAGTTTTCAATTACTAAGTGACTTTTTTTTTTTTTACATTGTTAGGGAAAAGCATGAACTTTCAAGTCAGACATGTAAGATAAAATTTGAGAAATATAATTGAGGCTTACTGAGACTCAGGTATTTTTCTTAAATTCAACATATGTTATACATTGGAGATTATGTGAAAGAGTAAGTACAGTCACAATGTGTAGGGTGCAGGAAGAGCGCATGTCAATGGTCTTTTGATTCTGAGATTTCTAAAGATATGTAAAAGTTATAAAATTTAATGGTCATCCAGAATGGCTTTTTTTTCAATTTGATAGTGAGATTAGATGAGCATGTAGCAGTTACAAAGAAAATAAAGTCATTTATGTTGCCACTTTAAAACCCTGTGTTTTATCTTTTTGAAGCACAATGGCTGTTGAAATGAGTCTCCTCTTATGGGAATAATAGGAAACCTGAAATAATCCAACATATTAAAAAAAACTTATAAAATTTCTGATAAAAGCTCAGATGCTTTAAAAATTGATTTTGTGGACCAAATATTGATTATCAATTTAAAACATGTCTTAAATGGTCACATTTCTGACAGGATCAAGTGTGAGATATTTACTGTAAGTTATTTTACTTGAGAAAATTTAATATTAATGGTTCATACTAGAAATGCATTAACACTGCCTCTTTTCCACCCCCATATTCCAGGAACAATATGAATTATATTGTGAAATGGGCTCCACATTTCAGCTCTGTAAAATTTGTGCAGAGAATGACAAAGATGTCAAGATTGAGCCTTGTGGGCATTTGATGTGCACCTCTTGCCTTACAGCATGGCAGGTATAATCAAGGTTCATTTAGCAACCTATATGTCTTGTTTATATTCCCTATGATATTTTTCTTTTAGTTTCTTCCTCTTACGATTCAGGAAATAATACTATAAGTGCTTTGTTTGAAATGATTGTTTTAGAAGGCTCATGTTTGAGTTTATATGATTGATTTTTTGCTATTTTATAATCATGTTTCTTTTGCATGTATAGCAATTTTTTATTAGTTCCTAAGTAGTAGTATTTCTTCAATACAATACATTAACTTCAGGATGACACATAGATATTATTAACTAACCATTTTTATTACTGTAGGTCAGATTCTACTCACAGATTGTGAAGCAAAATAAACTATAGTAGATAAATCTTATGTTGATATTTTCAACCAAATTTCTTTTATCCGGAGGAGAAGTTACTGTCTTACATGTCTTCCATTTCCTTCTAGGGCTAAACTAGGACTGTAAGAGAAAAACATCTCCCAAACATTTTCCACCACAACAGGCTTTGAAATTAAATTTATTTGATGCTTTATAATAGGGCCTAGAAAATAACTGGTTTGACTGAGGACTTTTTTATCTTTCCTTAACTGTAATAAAAGTTGGGGACTTTAAAATGGAGTTTTGAAGCTGGGTGCAGTGGCTCACATCTGTAATCCCAGCAATTTAGGAGACTGAGGCAGGAGGATTGTAAATTCAAGGTCACAAACTTAGTGAGATTCTGTCTCAAAATAAAAGAAGTTTTATAAAGGGCTGGAGGTGTGGCTCAGTGAAAAAAAAAAAAAAAGAAAAAGAACTTTGGACAGAATTTCCTGCCCAGTTTTGATTGTTTGGAAAATTCATCAAATATTTTGAACAAATTTTTGCAACTGATGTTTAGCATAGTTATATTAAAATCAGAAAAATGGGGTTTAAAAAATACAATTTTTAAATCTTTAAAAAAAGTTTGCTGGTGAGTGTACAATTGACATCCCTATTGAGCCGTCTTAGTCCTTGATCATCTCTCTCCGTCCCTGGACATCTGCATTATATGAGGAAGGCTAGGCTGTGAGGTTCATACAGGAAGTGGGCAGCCTCAGACACTGGTGCCTGTTGAGCTCTTTATACTTGGTAATAATATATAATGATTTTCATGTTTTCATAGTCTTTAAAAAGGGCCTCCGTTAGGTGGTGTTGGTGTTGTTGGGGGAGATTTTTAAAAATGGATCAGGAAAAAGAAGAACTTGGAGGAAAACTATAATTGGTTGACATTTTCAAACCTTTCTGAATTCAGACATCTTTGCTAGCTCAGTAAAGTTGTTTAATGTCCCACACTTCTCTCCTTCAATATTATTTTGGTTTATATTTTACCTTATGCTTTTCTCAATATTCTTCTCTTTATTTCTTATTGTCCCTTCATTATTTTGATGTCTTTTGCCTACAATAGGAGAATGTTGTAGGAGGCTCAGTGTGGCATCAGAAAAAAATTATTCTTATATATACTTGACTGCTATTTATATTAAAAGCAATAGTTCTGTAAACTTGTGATATCTTTTTAAAACTGACTTCCAGTACACTTAGGCATGCTGGAAGAAGACAGATCATCAGTTTGCTAGTGTGTCCCAAGCATTTCGGTAGATGATATTACAGAGTTGTTGTTGGCTGTGTGACTACCAGGAAGGGACTACTGAGGACTGGTGTGCCAGATACCCTCTCAGTATGTCAGGATGCGTGTTGAACTGGCAGATGCCAGATTACATTTGTCATCCCTTTGCATTGTGGTGTAGTGGTGTGATTCTTACAGTTACAGAGATGCTAAACGTTTTGTATTTTTCTCTAAAGAAAACCAGAATTTGAGACTTGTGGGGATTATGTCTTCCTCCATGTAAGGCTCGTGTATTTCAGCCAGTTGTTTCGGGCTCCAGTCTTACTGTTATACAGTTTAAACGTGTGGCAGGAATTCTTTAATTTAATGCTATGCTTAGTATCCAGGGGTTAAGTGAGTTAAGAATCAAACTTCTATTAGCTTGGCAGAAATTTTGGATTAGTAAAATTTGTTGTTTAAAACATTGTATAATACATCTGTTTACCCAGTGGCCCAGGGTAAGTTTAAAATATAGCTGATTTTAAAAGTATAGTGTAAAAGTAAAACAATAAAATTATTGTTTTTAATGATGTATACTTCCTGAAAGAAAATGAATCTTTCTTTTAAATTTCTGGGATCATTATTATTTATTTTATTTGTCAAGTTTATAAACAATTTGTAAAAGGTCTGCTACATACAAAAGGTAAGATTATTTCCCAGTTGTTATTGCTGTACTATTAATGTTCCTCCCTTTACATTTCTTGATTCACATTGTTCCTTTTCATATTGACTTAGTGACCCTATATGAAGATTTGTCCAATAATATTTATGAATAGTTAACATTTGCTATTTCCCTTTTTTTACATTGAAGTGCTTCTCATTTTTACTTTTAGAATTTGGGGAAGTACATAAATTGGTAAGCATTGAAAGCAGTGTCTAGGTTAAATTTTAGCAGAAGTTATATGAAAAAATAATAACAAAATAGTACTTTAGTAACTGAAGTCATAAAATATGATAAATTCAGAAGTGTTCAAAAGGTTGAAATAAATTATGCTACTATAGAGTAATGTTATATCATATTGATCATCATTTTACATAGTGGTAGTTAATCAATACACATGGATTGTATGCTAGATGTAAAAAAAAAAGAGGTCTCATATTTTAAATAAAAAGATAATTTTGTAGATCAGTTGTGAAAAGCCTTATAATGTCTTTGTTCAGAAAAGTCCAGTTCTTTGCTGAGAAGTATCTATGATCTTTCAGAGGCCTTTTATCATGCTCTTGATCTGAGAAGGAGTCTTAGAAATTGTAATCCTCAGATCCATCTGTTCCATGCAGTAGCCATTGTGTGATTCCCTTCAGCTTCCCACATTTTGATTTTTTCCACATATATATTTGAACCCTGTTATTTATTTGTATTGTTTGCAATATTGCTGGCACTAACACTGAGGTAGGTTTCTATTTACTTTTTTTTTTACACCAAGAAACATCTACAGTGATTTCAGATTCAAGTTTTTCTTCTTCCTTATTCCTAAATACAGTTGTTCTTTGTAGGCAAGGTTTGAGAATTCTAAAGTGGTATTTCATAGTCTCTATATCTCATTGGGATCTTACTCCTCAAGGAAGTTTCAACTTTTGATAATTTCACTTTTGCATAACCCAGCCATTCTACATTTACATAAGTTTTCACACATTGGTGCTTCCTGCCAACCAGCAGATTTGTTTTGGCAGTTTTCATGTCACTGCATGAACAGCAATGTTTGTGATCATTTAAGCATGTTATTGTAAAAAGGTCCCTGCTATTTAATCAAAAGTCTTATAGAATTAATTCAGTTAAAAACATTATATATTCTAAAAACCTCATCTGAAGCTTCATTTTGGGGCTTACTGGAGTTAACCTAAATGATGATGAATGTGTGAATGAAAAGAACAAAATCATAGAATGTTTCTTTGGTTCTGCATTGTATTATCAAACATCGTATCTATGCTTGTAGATGTGGGGGGAAATGTTTTGGGGATAAGGGCTCTGAATGTGGGTGCAGGTAACAAGGTCTATTGCTCTTTTTCAACTTTTCTCTTATTCAAAAATAATGGAATACTATGTTTGCTGATGTTAAATTCAGTTTTGTTATTTGATTTATGTGATTGTTTGTATTTTCTATTAGAGAAAAGATTAAGTTTTCAAGTTAAATTGTATAGAGGGATAATCTGTTGTTTTGCTTACCCTAATTGGTTTGATAGAAGCAAATCTAGATGGTTTCAATCCTAATTATCTAAGATCTCAAATTTATTTATTTATTTAGGTAACATTCATGAGGCAGCCTCTGAGTCCCCCTTCTGTGCTAATCTGTGACCTAAAAGGAACACTCAGGGACTGTTCCTACCTTCAAGAAGTTAAAATTCAACCTGAAAGTTTTATAAAGGGGGTAGTATTAATAATTATGTAAAAGGAGTATCCTGTTATCCTTCAAATTTAATTTTGGATGGTAGGCATTTTTCGTTGCTTTCTGCTACTTTGGTTGGGCATGCTGATATGAAAATGATTTTAAAGGCTGCATGTCTGCCAAGAAGCTTATGATAAATCAGTCAGAATCCAATAGAAAATATTAAAGCTTGACCATAAAACATAATGTGTTCATCCAGTGTGCATTTTTATCAAGTCATTCTTCACCAACATTTTCTTCCATTTGATGCCCTACTTTGGTTTAATTGAAATTCATTAGAGACTTAAATTTTATGTAATTAACAGAAAACCTAAGAAATGCAGGGTAGCAGTGACAGTTGTTACAGGCTGCAAGTGGTTACTCTTTAATTGCTGTCATAATGGCCCATTAGTCATGCCCCTGAAGAGGTGTCAGATGCTTTTTTCTCCTTCTGAAACATCTGTGTTATTTAATAAATTGAATAAGCATGTGAGAGTTGGCCACAGAATACTAAGTTGAGTAATCACCTTTCCAGAGGCATCCTTTGCAGCAGCTTTGCTCTGGGTGTGGCGTTGCTGCTCTACCCTTGGTTAACAAAGCTTGGTTGAGTTTCCTTTCACTTCCACATGTTAATAGGATATTAACAAAACATTTATCTTTATAGCCTTGAGCTTCTCCACATTTTCTTTTGTGCAGTGATGTTTTATTTAGCCATGATGCTGCAGAGTTACCACATGAGGTATAATCTAAGGAATTGTTTGGTTGTGTTTTTTCAAGAGATCTAAAAAATGACTTCTGCGCTCCTGAATGGCAGAAACTAAGTACTTCAAGTCTCCCTTCCAAAACTAAAATGACTATCTTTGTTAAGTGAGGCTGTGTTTTGAATTACTGCCAAGAATGTCAATTCAATTAAAAGTAAAATTGTTTTGTTTTTTTAACCAGTAATTTTTCTTCCTTCATATTTATTTAGAAGAATTGAAAGGAAAGATATTTGCATGTTCAAGACAGTAATTCAAGAAAAAATTCAGGAGATAAAAATCAGTGAGTTCTGATTTTAATGCTGTATATGAATAAAGAGATTTATAGATGTCCTGTATCTAGAGAGCACTGTTGGGGAAATGTGTAGTTGCCCAAGAGATGAGAAGCAAGGTCAAATGATTATATCTTAGTAAGAGATAGTTCTTTATTTATCTTCCTTCAGAAGCAACCAACCTTCAAATTTGCTGCCTTATTGAAATTTTGTAACTATAATACGAAAAATGTGAAAATAACATTAGCCTTTGAGAATGTTTTAAATTGGTAATTTTGTCTTTGATTACATGTTGTATCATTTTGCATAAAGTCAATGAACTAGAATGTAAAAGTTTCTCTTTCAATTTGAGAGCAATAAAGGGCCTGGAGAAGTTGTCCAAAAATGTTAGTGACATCACAAACTAGAGTAATGTGGTAGGGATGAAAAGGAGGAGACAGATTTGAAGAAATGAAATCTTGTGGAAAGCCAGGAGTGGTTGTGTACATCTCTGTCACTTGGGAGGCTGAGGGAGGAGGATCCCAAGTTCAATGCCAACCTCTGCAACTTAGTGAGGCCCTAATCAATATTGAGTCCCTGTCTTGGTGTAAAAAATAAAAAGGCCTGGGGAGGTGCCTCAGTGGTTAAGTGTCCCTGAGTTTAATCCCTAGTAACCCCCAGAAGAAAAAGAAGAAGAAGAAGAAATCTTGTGTAGTAGACACTTGACTCTAGGTCCAGTGACTAAATAGGTCAGCCCTCACTGTGGTATGATACACCAAGAAGTAGCAAACATTAACACTTCAGATACACTCTTTCACTCTAACACAGATATTTTGTAGGTGTTTTGAAGCTGATTGTGTTAAATCAAATGTCTTCACAGTGTAAACTCACAAACTTCATACATTAATATTTTCAGTTGGATTTGAGCAACAAATAATAAAAACTATTATTCTGTAAAAATATATCCTAAGTAATGCTGTCAATACATAGACAAGTTTTCTATCTTCCTATTAAAGACCTGAAACTTCTGGGTAAGCAGAATATTCATCGATCATTATAATTTCATTCATTTCAATATTCGCAATTTGAGCAAAATAGTTTGATTTTTTTCTACTAATAAATAATGAGTTAAGGACAGCTGTACTTAAACTATTTTAATCTAGGCTATGAATCTGACACTGATGAACTACTATATTCCATTATGAGAGGTTAGATATTTAATGATAAACTCTCAAAACAAACCTCCTTCTTGTGATTTCCTTCTTGGTACTGCTTAACTTTGACCTTCATCAAATTGTGTAAACTCTTAATTTTATTATTGGTAAAAAGGAAATAGTAATTATGCCTAAATTATAGGGTTAAATGAGTTAATATTTAGGTAATGTTTTCAACAGGGCTTATAATTTTACTTATTGTATTTCCAAATGTGATAACTGATCATATCATTTAGGAGATATATTTAGAATTATGGTTAAATAATGTATACTTATAATTCTATGATTTTTAAATCATATTCATTTAATTTATGAATGGGATTCCCATGGAAATATGAGTTTGATTTTAGATGCTAAGATATGTGTCCTTAGTTTTGTGACGTTTCTTTGTTTTGTGACTATTTTATATTAATTATGTCAACTGGAATTTGTATCACACTTTTTAGAGATTTAAACTAATCTATCTCAGGACAGCATGGTGGAAGAGTGCGATGGAGTAAAGCAGCTCACATGATGACCAGGAAGGAGAGAGAGAGAGACAGACACACAGACAGACAGACACATTACACTTGCCAGATAAAAATATATACTCCAAGATGCCCCTTCAGTTGTGCATTATCTTATACCTTGCAAATAAGATTCCATGACCTTGTGATGCTACATCATGTACAACCAGAAAAATGAAAAGTTGTTATATTATTATAATTTCATTCATTGTGTACAATGAATCATAATGCAATCTGCTGTCATATAGACCTACTTAAAATTAACTAATTAATTAATAAAAAAAGAAAGATGCAATGACCTGCCCCACGTCACACAGCATAATTGGTGGAGGTAGAAGTCTAAGCCCAATGTCCTATTTAGAATGTCTGTACACTATTTCTGATTCACCATGCATGTTTTATGGGCCTCCCAAATCAGTTAAAGAGTCTAGATTCACTAGAGTCTGCTCCTGTTATCTATCATATAAAAAGCATCAAACCCAAAAGTACTCTGGGACATCTAGTCTAAGATTACTATTGACTTTTTTCATTTATTATTTCCTTCATTCTTTCATTAAGAAGTTACTGAGCATCTGTGAGAAGTACCATACAATGATACTTCACACACACACACACACAAAAAAAAAAAAAAAAAATATAAATGAACTCCGTAGTCAAACTCATGAAGTTGCATGTATTTGCTAGGGCCCTTAATGTGTATTGTTTATGTGGGAAGAAGGCATAGTGATTGACCATAAGTCAGAGTTTGCCTTTAATAATCATTTGGAAGCAAATACATTGGACTACATGTAATGTTTGCCTTAAAAATATTTAAGAGAAAATAAGATAACAGTGGGCCTCTCTGAACAACTTTTAAATAGAATATGGAAAGTTACTGATAAGTTATAGTAGGGATGATGAGATGGTATTGATGATATTGATTTCAATTTTTGCATAGGGTCTTGGTGGGGAAAGGGGAATTTGAATATGAGGTTTAAATTTTGCTTTCTGCTCCTGTCACTCTTTAATTTATTCTGAGGTTGCCCAAAATATATCATTAACTTTTAGTATTGATGGTCGGGATGAGGGTCTGAATTATTTTATCATGACTATATTACAGAGGTAAATTTTAGATATATGTGGTATTCACTGGTAACTTCTGTATTCTTCAAGTTAGAAGTATCTCTTATTTGAAGAAGTGAAATTTACTAAATTAGAATAAATGGAGTCCTGAGTACTTCCGCTTAACATTCACAGAATGCTAATACATTGTGGACTAGAAAAGAAGTTATTTATTGTTCTTTCTTCTTCATTAACATATATTCTGTGACCTTGCATTAAGTTTGTGTTGACAGAAACATTATTTTAATTATTGAGCCACAATCCCGATGAGTTATATATTCATTATAGACATTCTTCATGTGTATTCAGTCAACCACATGACAGAA
This sequence comes from Ictidomys tridecemlineatus, assembly GCF_052094955.1. NCBI lineage: Eukaryota > Metazoa > Chordata > Mammalia > Rodentia > Sciuridae > Ictidomys > Ictidomys tridecemlineatus. Next base: position 161,611,655 of record NC_135479.1, read on the forward strand.
ACTAGGGCAGAGTAACCAAAGTGGCATTTGGGAATTTATGGTTAAAGTTATTTGCATGTGACTCTAGTCAGTTTATACACAGAGTGATGGGTGTTGTGACATTAAGTAAGTGTCATTAAGGAGGCACAGTCAGTGTGATCCCTTTGCAAATCAAAATGAATGTACACTGCAGCTGTTTAGCTGATTCATGAGGTAAAGTCTCAACAACAGGTAAAGATGAACTGAAAATATCTTCTATGATATTTACTCTCATAATAGCTACTCTTAACACACATCAACAATTTGTATACAATTAAACTTTTGGATAGGGAGGTTAAAGAAAAAAACCTAAATTCAGTTTTAGATGAACAGTTCCTAGTGTTTTTCTTTGTATTATGAAGACACTTGTTGTCTTTCTTTTTCTCCTCCTTCAAAACTAGCATCTTTCCAGTTACCCTCCTGGGGAAGTAGACCCTGTAAACTGGAGTCATCCTTATCCACAGCAGCATGTAAATCAACCTTGGGAGTTCCAACAAGATACTGGGTAACCAAATAGTTGGTTACACATTCTAAGCACTGCACTCAGAAATAATCTGACTTAAATGATTCAGATTGAGTAAAGTAAGTTTTAGTTATTAAAATCACATTGTTGTTAGTTCTTTAAAAGTTGCTGCTTTGAATTACACATACTAAAATATTTATTGATAAATTTATGTAATGTGTAGGATATGTTACAGAATAACCCAAAAGTGGAGGGAGCAAATGAAGACATGGATGAAACTAGGTTGAGTGTGAAATGAAAATTGTTGAGGATAGGGGAGGAGGTGGTTCGTTAAATCTTTTACTTTTGTGTGTCTGAATTTTTTTATATTATGTAGGAAATGTGCACTTAGGTCTCAGAGTACTGTTTTCCATTCTTTCTGCACAAAAGACACAAAACCCACGGATTTTCACAGCTTGTTTACATATAATAGAACTAGCTTTTTGAGATTGTTTTTTGTAGGCCTATAAGAAAAGTCTACCCCAGCCACAGAGTATGGAGCCCTTTTGACTCTTATGATAGGAGATTTTGTGTAGATGATAACACATATTGAATATGCTCTTAAATTTGATGTTCTTACTTTTAAAAGATTGAAAGTTTGGATTTTTGTAAATATTTATTCCTATATTAAATATCAACATGAGGGCTGAGGCTGTAGCTCAGTGGCAGCGTTTGCCTAGCATGTGTGAGGCACTAGGTTTGATCCTTAGCGCCACATAAAAATAAACAAAGGCATTCTGTCCATCTACAATTACAAAAAAAAAAATTAAATCCACATGAAGAGGTTATTTTAAATGTAGAATTAAGTCTTAGTTGTATCATATTGCAAAATGATGGATCATAGTTGCTTTGAAGCCCACCAGAACTGAATATATGTGGCAATAGACATCCAAGGATTTTACATAGATGAATTAGTGCCTCTTCACACCACCTGCTTCAACAACTTGGACATCCAGGGTTTTTTCTTAAAGAAAAAAAGATGAACAAGAAAATATTGCAGGGTTTTTTTTTCTATTAAGCAATACAAAGAGTGTTTTCTTTTGACAGTTCACATGATAAAGGAGACATTTAATTTGTTATTCCAGAAGAACTTTAAAGAAACTACCTAGTACAGGATTTGCCCCTGAATGATATGTGGTAACTATCCAATGAGAAGAGAGCTGGAGATTTATTCTGCCGCTGACCTGAGCATTGCTGTAGGGCGGGTAGATCAACATTTTTCCATAAAACAAATGGACAGAACAGTCCAAAATTAGACACAGGACATTTCATTTTGCATCTTTATTTAATTTATAAAATGATACTACTTTATTTCACTTCTCCTTTAAAATAAGTTAATGATTTTGACTGTTTTTAAAATAACATATGACTGAAGTCAGAGTATAATGCAAAACAAAAATAGCATTGTGAATACTGTGTACCATTTATCTCTAGAAGAAAGGATGAAAAAAAAAGTCTTATTCTTATTCCCTAATAATTATGAGTTCTTCATGTAGTTAGAGAAATGAATTCAGGAGACTTTGAGCAAAATCTCAATCATTACCAATAAGTGGCATTCATTTGAACAGATCTTTTTTTTTTTTCACTATATACTTTGAAAGCAAGATTAAGAGCAAAACTTAATATCTCACAGTTTAATCATCCAAATGAGCTACTTCAAGATGGAAGGCCTTTAGGATACATGATAGCTTCTATATAAAAATGTATTTTTCCTCACTAATTCCTTACAAATCAAGATTTTAAAAAACCTAGGCAATTAACATATTTAGCCATAGCTATATCCTCAGGAACTTTTTCAAAATAGTCTTTGAAATGTATTGTTTTTATTGATGCTGTTTTATCTATTATGAATTTTTACCCAAATCTGCTTTTCATAGAATACTTAATGAGCACTGTTGTCTTTTCATACATAGGGACATGATTAAATTTTCAGTATTCTCTAAGGCTTAAAGCCTTGATACGTTAGAATTTTAAGTGAACATTGAGGAAAATGAAGAAGAATTAGACTCCTTCCTTTCTTTCTTCTTCTTCCCCCAATTCCTACCCACACATCTCTTTTGTGCCACTTTTTACAGATGTAGAACATTGGTATGTCTTGGAACTGTTTGTTTGTAATAAAGACTAACCAGTGCATTTTGTTTGTTTAGGAGTCAGATGGCCAGGGCTGCCCCTTTTGTCGCTGTGAAATAAAAGGAACTGAGCCCATAATCGTGGACCCCTTTGACCCCAGAGATGAAGGCTCCAGGTGCTGCAGTATCATTGACCCCTTTGGCATGCCAATGCTTGACTTGGACGACGATGATGATCATGATCGAGAGGAATCTTTGATGATGAATCGGTTGGCAAATGTTCGAAAGGTAAAACTAGAAAAATGATTTTAGTTAGGGTGGTGTGAGGACATGAATGTCCACAAATTAAGGATGAGTGTATTGAGGCTTGGGAGGAAAAGGATTCTGGATTCAAAAGTAAGGTGAAAATGTAAGTTGTGTTGACAGGCTCACAAAATCATTGGTGGAGGACTAGTCTGCTTAAGGTACTCACACTGGTTTTAATCTTCACAATGACAGTTAGAGAGAGTGTTTGTATGGAATGAGACATTAGGACTATCTTAAGACATGTGTGAACAAAAATTTAATAAAGGGCATTCTTAAAACTGAACTCTGCTGAAACTATTCTTTGTTCAGTATAGAAGAAGCCTCTGATAGAATTATTTTCTTAGCAAGGACATCCTGTCATTTTGTTTCTAAGAAGTCATGTAAGATTTGTGAATTTGCTGTAGTCTGGGATTTGCTCATCATTATTGCCAGTTCACTGGGAATGGACGCTACTGTCCTTTGGAGTTTGTGTAAACCAGCTCACAAAAGACGATTCAGTGAACCAAAAATGCCAGTTGAGTAATTATAAATCAGAAATGTAGTAGTCAAGAGAACTGTACTCTTGGATATCAGACTACTCTCTGTACAGAAATAAACTTAAAATTCAGGTTACATTAAGAAGCTTTGTGCTTCAAAAATTAGAAATGGGAGCAAGTGTTATGCAAGGGCCCACAGACAGGGTGCCACTCTTCCTGCTGACTCATGCAGACACGGCTAATCAGTCATAGCACTCTTGCCCACTGAGTTTAGGCTTGGCCTACAAAACCTTTCACTGTGATTCATTATGATTTGGCAGGTAACATGAAGACTGTTTGCCATACAGGTGAAGTGATGATAATGTGGTATGGCATCAGATTGTGTTCCTTGTGTAATTCTATCACCATAGTAGGAAAATACCTGCTGCAGAAAACAGAAGATTTTTTTCTTAATTACCTCAAGGCTGTATCAAACTTTGCCCGATGGCAAACTCTTGCATTTTCTGCTCCAGTGTTCTATGCAGACCAAATATTTTATCTTAGCATTTTTTACAAAAAATATTTTTCCATATAAAGATATGTTGGTATCACAACACGTCTACTCTCAAATCTTGCTTTGCACTGGGATGCCTTTTTTTCTTCACATCATTAGCTTTTCGTAAATTTCCCAAACTAACTCACAGAAACTATAATGTATTTCAACCTTGATGCCAATAACTATATTTAGTGTTTAGTTTAGTTTAGTATCCCATTGACCCAAGATACAGATGAGAGGAAGTCATTCCACAGCAGTCCTAAAAGATGAAGAAGGAAAAAAAAAAATTTCAGATTGAAACAGCACTGAGACTTGAGTCTCAAACCAGCTCTAGTTCTGACTTTAGGAAGACCTAGAATAAAGCCCCAGCTGTGTTATAAAGTAATACTGGAATCTTAGGCAAATTACTTAAAATTCTTTCTTCCTCAGTTTCCTGCTTTAGGAATATGAACAATGACTTCCCATTGAGTCCTGTGATGATCAAATGAGATCTAGGATTTAAAAAGATAGTGTCATGTCACTGAAATTATGAATGTTCACTACTTAATCACACATATTAATTAAATTAATAATAATGTATGGTAAACATTCAAGGATACATCCCATAATCTGAATTAGTTGAAATTATTTTGCCTGTCTGTGAAAAAGCTCCATGTAGGATATTGGAAATATTGTTATCTGTAAAGTAGAACACAGAGCTCTGAATCCTGGTATCCCACTCACTCACATGGCCAGGTCACCCAAATACTTTAAGCCTCAACTCAATTCTGAAAAATGATGGAATAGCATCTACCTCCCAAAGTTGTTGAGACGATAAAATAGTGTATGTTATTAATATTGGTTTTATTGATTTGTGGCCATTTTTTCAATGAAGTAAAATAACTTTTACATGAAATATATATTTAAATGATTATATAGGTACCTGCATAATTGCATTGATTTTACAACTTGGTCTGCAAAGCCTCAAATATCTGCTGTCAGGCCCCTTATGCAGAAGTTTGCAGTCTCAGTTTGAGGACACGATGTACATTTAAAGAATGTTTATTGAACACATGGATGATGGGAAATGACAGAAAAGTATTTGAGAAACATCCAACAGTGCAAGTAGTTCAAGGGACCTGGGTGGTAATGCTTTCTAGCAGGAAAAAAGCATTTCAATATTCTTTACTAAATGGGTTTTCTTTTTTCATTATTCCACATAGAGATGGGGGCTGAAAATTTAAAGTAATTCTTTTAAGAATTTGTATACCTTACTGCTTGAGAAAAGGATACTTCCTTTTAGGAGTTTGGGAAGAGTTACAGTCTTACCCTGTTTTCCATTGAATTAAGGAAAACTTGAGGTTCCCTTCAGTAATGGCAGTGATAGGCAACAGGAAACCATAGTAACCTACAATGAGAAGTAGCTTGTCCCAAGGTGACTGTGGTGGTTGACCTTGATGTTTTCACCTACTCCCAAGACCATGCATACTTGCTTCTCTCTGGCATACTGGTAAGCTTTCCACTGGGGAGCTAAACGGTTTTGACATTAATTCTCCGTGTCCCAGAATTCACACTTCAGTGGGTTGTGTCAACTAGCAGAGCTTTCACTACAGTCAGCCTTAGACTTTCCTATGGCAGTTATTTATTTTAGAAATTTAAAGATCTTATAGTAGTTATTTGTTTTTAGGTTGAGGAATCATATATTAATTAAATGTCATTATTCCACCGGTATGCCTCTAGTCAGTTAACAGATTTTGAATTTTAGAGTATTTTGTCAATGTATGCACTTAACTTTCAATAAAACCTACATTTTGGAATACATAACAAGCATGAATTCTTTCTAAATAATTGGAATATTGTTATGACATTATGTTTCTGTAGTATTTCATATGCACTTTAAACTAAATTTTATATTTAGAGGACGGGTTTCTCTAGTCTAATGATTTTTCCACTAGACAATTGATTCTCAAGTCCATGGACAATACCTTGTTTATCCTGTGTTCCTTGATACTTAACCACACTCAGTAAACATTTTACTAAATGAATTAACAAGTATATGAACATGTGCATACACAGTGTTCCTGGAAGGCAGGGATCTACTTTTTTTTATCTTTACTCCAATCTGAAGATGAAATACACATATGCAAACAGCCAAGTCTAGTAGATTTTATCCAGTTCTGGATTATAGGAGAGGTATGACAAACATCACATGGTTACTTTGACACAACAGCTCCTCTATATGGGTTTTATTCCCATCTCTTTTATAATCATTCTATTGTCTCATTCATTCATTTTCTCATTCATTTACTCAAAATCATTTCATTTTTTCAGCTCAGAGAATGACTACTATTCATTGCTGGCAAAGTGATTCAGTTTTTTACCTGCCATTTCATATGTTCATTTTTCTCTTCTTCTGTGAGCCAGTTGATGACTATATTGTAAAATTGTTTCTGCCCAGCGTAAGCACATTGCACTCTTTAAATTAGTCATGCTTCCATCATAGCATGGAAGACTGAATTGATTGTATATTGCTGTTACCATGGTGATGTCCTACAGCTGAAGTTTATAAATAGTGGCATGCTGGGCATATAGCATGTATTTTTATTACTTGTTTTATACCACACATTTTAATAATGACAATCTTTACAGAAGCAAATAGAACATGTAAGTCTATCAAACATTAAATCAACTGTGTTCCTAATAGAAGGTATTTTATGATTTTTACTAGAAGATGTTTTAGATTTGGCTCGAATTTGTATCATAGCTTGAATTTTTGAGCTGTCAGATTTCCAGGATAATTGGATTGGACCTAATACCTCTGCAGAAGGTCAGTTGTAGTTGGTAAAAAGTCACAGTCTTCTAACTTCAGTAATATTAGAGCTAGGAAGAGGTATTTCTTGCTACACAGAGATTTGCTTCATTTTCTTAAATGTGTAAGAAAGTCTTACATCAGCAATTATGTTGATGAAATATGTCACCAAGTATATAAAATTAATTGCAAAATAAACAATTTGCATAAAAATGTGTCTGTGAACTGATCTAGTGAATGCACCTAGACTAGTTCCTATGGCCTTTAACATTATATTTTCTTAAAACAATATTTAAAATTTAATAAATGACTGACTACATTAGAATAAAAGCAGATATGATCAGAGATTAAGGGAATTATTATTATTATATATATTTGTTTTAGATTCTCCTGATGTTTCCTTCATCAATTTAAATGTCTGTTGCTAATGAAAACTATATCAACTAATTTTTGCTTTTTGTAATAATAATATGTGTAAAAAGGCTTTGTAATATCCCTGATCCTGAAGAAAGGGTGTGAGAGTCCATATTGGCACAGTAAGGGCAATTAAACAAAAGAGAAATACAGAATTAAAAAGAAACAGAATGTAGAACGTTTCCCTCAACTAGGAACATTTATACCTCCCGAGGGTATTCAGAAATATATAGAGATTTTTTTTTTTTTTTTGGTTTCCATAATGATATAAGGGTGTTGGAACTGGTACTGAGTGGGCAGGGCTAACTGTCTTGGTTCCATTCAAGAATAATTCTGACTACAGTGCCGGGGTCCTCACCTGTGCCTTGCCGCACTCCTCAGTGCAGTAAGAGGTTTGTTATTTAATCACATTCTGTTTCCTGATTTTTCTAAAAGTTCTCTGTGCAAAATAGTGGTATTTCCATATTAATGAACAAAAGAAACTACTACCTCATCCAGCTGCTGTGTGATGTTTTACATGAGCTTGAATACCTTCATAAATGACTTGAATATGTAGCATATTAGGGGAAGCAGGTGCTTCAGCTCATACTCAGTCTGAATCTACCTCCTCTAGCCCAACTGTCAGTTTCTTTTAAGAATTTCTTGTGCCTTGGGCTTCTTTTCACTCATAGAGCCTCACATAGTGCCTAACAAACAGTAGGCCCTTAAGAAGGTTTTTTTTTTTTTTCCTGCTGAATAATCAGTGGTGCCCACTGTTCTGTATTGTTTTACAGTAGAGCTAGAATCCTAGAATCCTACTACATAAATTCTTGTCTGCCTTTGCTACTTAGTATCTATGTGCCTTGCATTTTGGAATTCCCCTTGTACATTGGGTACCTAACTATGAAAGCCTGTCTCTCAGAGTTGAGATTAAACGAGTTAATACAGATAAAGCCAGGTGAAGAGTGCTGGCCCATGGTAAGTAAGTATTCGTTATTATTCACATTGTATTTCATAAATTTAAAACACCTAAAACGGCAAGTGCAGTAGTGCATGCCATCCATCTTAGTGACTTGAGGTCTGAAGCAGGGGGATGTAAGTTTGAGGCCAGTGTAGCAGCTTAGTGAAGCACTAAGCAACTTAAGTGAGACCCTGTCTCAAAATAAAAACTGAAAAGGGCTGTGGATGTAGCACCTTTAGGTTCAGTCCCCAGTATTAATCAATCAGTCATTCATATAGAGCTCCTAAAATACTGTGGTATTCAGAATTCAATATAAGTATATTTTGAGACATCTATGGAGGTTTTTATATTAGATACTCCTACCTTTCTTTTTACTGAGGAATAATTAGACACCAAAACATTGCTGTTTAGCAAGCAGTTGTTTACTTTTCTTTAATATACTACTATGCATAGTTTAATTGCATGACCACATTAAAATAATTTACTGCTAAGCCATGTTTCATGTTTGAGAGTCAGAAAATGCAAAGTTGCTTCTATGTCAGCTGATATTTTCAGTATTTAATAATCCATCAGTTTATGGTATCCTTATTTTCTATATTAATAAGTGAATAAAATGATTAAATATTCTCTAAAACAGGAAGAAGAACTACACAAACCAAATAGTAATTTTTGTTGTTTAAACCAGCTTTACCTGGTGTATTGGGAGCAACAATGATTTCACATGAAAACATTTTTTTCTGTAACTGAAATTTATACCTTTAATATTCAGAATGTTCTTATTTCTCAGCCATTTTTATGGAAATGTTTCTGAATTATATGTTACCCTTCCCTGCCTTCTCAAACTTGCTTATTCAGCTGAGTGAACCAAAGGGCATATGAAGCCTTTACAAACACCAAAGACATATTTCAAGGTCCTTCAGAGAAGAAGTGTCGCCCTTGTGTAGTTATAGTGTTTATTGTTTTAATAGGGTAGTGCCCTTGGGGTTACTACCATGGGTGAGAATGTTTTATTTGAAAGTAGAACCTCTTGGAAATTTTGGTAACTACCTTCCTGTCAAACATCAAAGAGAAGTCACTTCTTAGCTGGGTGTGGTGCCGTACTCCTGTAATCCCAGCAATTTGGGAGGCTGAGGCAGGAGAACTGCAAGTTTGAAACTACGCTCAGCAACTTAGTAAGACAACTTAGTGAGACCTATCTCTACATAAAAGATAAAAGGCCTGAGGATGTAGCTCAGTGGTAATGTAAAGTGCCCCTACATTCAATCCCCAGTTTCAAAGAAAAAAAGAAAGAGAAGTATTCACATCTTACTCCTAGTATTTCTCCCTTTCTCATGTGTTAGTTTCTGTTTTCCTTTTCTTTATTACTTCTAATTTGTAGTATTTGAAAATTTCCAGAAGTTACTAATGGAACACAGATATTAGTTCATCTTTGTTTTACACACAGATCAGATATTCATATTCTTTAATTAGGTAGCATAGTGGCTTCATTTTCTTTCTGTAGGAAGAAATGCAACAGAATTTTCCCATATTTAGGACTTCTCTGTTTCATTCTAAGTTTCTCTCTCCCTAAATTCTTATAGATTGAAACTGGAAGGATAATTATGGATAAGCAGGATAATTGTACTGCTTTTAAACCACATTTCTCATACAACCTTTTGTTTACATAAAAGGGACCAGTGTTACAGGTATTCCACAATAGATTACATGAGACATTTATACTTGAACTATAAACTACACATGGTGTGTGACCATATGCACAAATGTTGCAACAGTGTGTAGTTTCTTTTTTTTAAAGAGAGAGAGAGAGAGAGAGAGAGAGAGAGAGAGAGAATTTTTTAAATATTTCTTTTTTAGTTATCGGCAGACACAACATCTTTGTTTGTATGTGGTGCTGAGGATCGAACCCGGGACGCACGCATGCCAGGCGAGCCAGCTACCGCTTGAGCCACATACCCAGCCCACAGTGTGTAGTTTCTGAATAATATTCTCTGTGTGTTATTTTAAATAAGTAATATGAGAAAGTAAGAAACAAGATAATGGTTAGCAGCAAAGAAAATAGAGTATTTTCTTGCATGTGATAAAAATTTTATCAATGTCCTTTCATTAATTTTCATGCATTTAGGGAAAACATTGACTCCCTCAGTCCTTCACACCCTCCTTATTATAAACATGTATCTACCTTGTTCAGATACAAAAATTCATTAAGGAAAAATCTTGCTGGAACTATTATAAAATTGACTGATTATCTCCGGGATTGTCAGAATTCTTACCTTATTAGTAATTGGAGAAGTTTCTTTCTGTCCTGTTTTTATAATAGCCTGACTGGGCTTGAAGTTTCTTACCAAATGTTTTGCCATTTCCATAATAATGGATCTTAATAAAGTTTTTTTAAAAATCATCCTTTAAAGGTGTGGGTAAAATGAAGAGTAACTAAATTAGAAGGAATCCTGGAATTTTATTCATAATTGCTGAGGGTACTGTGATGGGCTTTTGACTACTTTACATCTTGGGCTTTTCTGTCAGGATTTTATGTTAAAATTGAAAATGCAGAGCCTTTATCTGTTATAGTAGTCATTAGCATCACATTCTAAATGCTAAAGGATTTTGTAAATTTTGTCAGGGAAAGAAATAACAGAATATTTTTTTTACTTCTTCTGTCAGCAGAGAGCTGGGGAAATTTGGTGGGTATGTAGATATAAAACAATTCAGTGTAGCCTTTAAATTTCTAGAGTACCCAGATCCCAATTTGTGAAAGGTGTATTCAGCAGCTACCTGTACTGAAGAACTTCAGAGGAATTACTAGTTAGATATGCTGGTGTGATGATGCTATGGACAGAAATCAAGGCAGGCCAGCCTTTGGATTTTGAAAAAAAAATTGAAACTAAAAGGATAATTTATTCTAAAGTTCTAAAAGCATGTGTACTACTATGGAAAAAAATAGAATTATCTAAAAATAAAGATAAGGAAATGGAATTATACTCAATGTTTTCCCTAAATGCATGAAAAAAAGAAAAATTTAATGATTTTGAATAGTGTGCAGTACATACTGTGTAATTAATTCAGTGTCCATAACCTATTTTATGCTTTATTAATAAGTTAATTACTTCATTTTTTTATATTTCTTGTTCTATATTCAAAAAGTTCTATGATTCTTTCTGTAAAATATATATGCTTAAAGATTTCTTTGTAAAACTACTCTATGAAAGTGGAAAATTGAGAACATATAAATGTTTTTACCAGGAGAATGGTTATGTAAATGCCAGTACATCTATATGATGTGCTCTTTAAAATCTGTTCAGGAAGAATGTTTAATGGCAGCTAAAATTCTTTTGGTGGACTGTGAACCAATGTAGAGTGAATGGTGGTTAGTAACAATCATCAATAGCTATGATTTTTTAAAAATATTTTTATATTTTTCTATAATTCTAAAATTTTCTATGATGAAAGTATATTCTTTATATTGAATAAAGAAAAAGGTAAATAAGAAGAAATTGAAGACACAAAGGGGGTTTCAAAACAACTTTAACCCACAATAGCAAACAGTTTGCCAAGATATATGACCCCAAATTTAGGAACCTATTCCTAAACTACTGTTCCTTCTGTAATTTGCTCTTTTCATATTTAAAACACTCAAAGAAAAAAGTAAAAGTGGGGCTGGGGATGTGGCTCAAGTGGTAGCGCGCTTGCCTGGCATGCGTGCGGCCCAGGTTTGATCCTCAGCACCACATACAAACAAGGATGTTGTGTCTGCCGAAAGCTAAAAAATAAATATTAATATTCTCTCTCTCTCTCTCTCTCTCTCTCTCTCTCTCTCTCTCTCTCTCTCTCTTATAAAAAGAAAATAGTAAAAGAAAAAATTTGTACTTAAGTCAATTATAAGTTACTTTGTCTAGTGTCACTGTTAGTAACAGCAAATGATAAGGCACTTGTGAATGGCTTTTGAATGCATTATAAGACTTTTTTTTAGTTGTTTGGGTTCCTTAGTATTACTTTATTTAGGTCTGAAAGAATAATTGGGACAAAATAAAAATAACAAGGTTGGGACATACTATTTAAAGATGTCTCTGACGGAATTATTTTTTAGTAGTGAAGATGAGTAAGCTATGCCTAGAATTTTGGAAGTATTTTAAGAGACTGAATTTTCATTTCTTCTACATCAAAATAGTATTTCTAACTATATTGTCGAAATAGAAAAATATTTTTCATTTTCCAATCAAGAGAGTCCATATCAACAAAATCCTAGCTGTGATTAATCAGAATTTAAAAAAATACTATTATTCAACCCAAGTTTTTTTATGCTTATGTATGAAGTATGCATTTTTATACAGAAGGGAGATAGTGATTAAAAGGCATACTAGACTAAGTTAGCCTGGTTCACAGCCTGTGAATTTAATACTTGCCAGGAGATGATTCCATGCTTGTTGGCTATTATTATTTTCCCCAAACAATTCCATTATCACTTATGGGAAGCAGAGAATGATAAATGCTCTAGTGATCTGAGAATGGAGATTAGAATTGTGGAAGAATAAGATTAGAGGAATTGGTTGGGGGCGTGAGGAGGTGTCCAGGGAGTCATTTTAGGGAATGATATTGACTTCATTGATATAAGGGGAGTAACTAAGGACAGGGTAGGAACAAAGAGCTAGAGAAGAAGATTAACATTAAACAGGGATGAGAGGTGGGAGGGAAAGGGAGAGAGAAGGGAAATTGCATGAAAATGGAAGTTGATCCTCAGGGTTATACAAAATTACATATAAGAGGAAAGGAGGGATAAGAGAAGAATAATACAAGTGGAAGAAATGATTTACAGTAGAGAGGGTAGAGAGAGAAGAGGGGAGGGGAGGGGAGGGGAGGGGGGATAATAGAGAGTAGGATAGACAGCTGAATACATCAGACACTAGAATGGCAATATGTAAATCAATGGAAGTGTAACTGATGTGATACAGCAATCTGTATACGGGGTAAAAATGGGAGTTCATAACCCACTTGAATCAAACTGTGAAATATGATATATTAAGAACTGTGTAATGTTTTGAACTACCAACAATAAAAAAAAGAAAAAAAAAGAAATTAAGAAAATAAATAAATAAATAAAAATAAAGTGGTAGAGTAAGGGATGGCCACATCCCTTTGTCAGGTCTCAGCTTTAGAGTCATTTGTTTTACCTGATGACTACAGGTGCTGGAGAAATTCTGTTACACTACAACTGAAATCCTTTAAAACGCCAAAAAGAAAAAAAGAAAATGCAAATACAGAGACAGTGTTGGAATTTAAGGGAGAAAAATGTGTATTTTGTTTCTCCTTGAGAGAAACAGGACAGACTTTTTATTCTTTTAAATAAGCAAATATATTTGGATGTAATGAGTATTTAATATTCGTGAAACTTAATGATATGGGCTGGGCTGTTTGACTTTGTGCTCAGTGTCTTTTCTTCTAAGACTTTCAAACAGGAAAAAGAAAAATATAATTTCGGACTACTCAAGTACATTAAAGTGAGCCTTCATATGAAAATCATCTACTATTTCAGTTTGGGGTTTGTTTGTTTTGTTTTATTTTGCTTTGTTTTTGGTTCTGGGGATTGTACATGGGGTGCTTGCTTAATCACTGAGCCTCATCTTCAGCCCTTTTTATTTTATTTATTTATTTTTTTTTTTAAATTTTTGAGACAGTGTCTTACTGAATTGGCTACGGCCTCACAAAATTGGTGAGGCAAGCTTTGAACTCAGGATCCTCCTGCCTCAGCCTCCTGAGCTGAGTCACTGGGATTACAGATATGCACTTCTGTGCCTGACCTGTTTTCAGATTTTTGCATGACTTGAATTTTACCAACAATATAAATCATTGCAAAAGTTTGGTTATCCTAATTGTAGAATTGTTCATAGAAACAGCAAACAGTTCAGCAAAGAATAATGCATTACCATCCAAAGGTTATAGTTAAATTATGTACTTTTACATGGAAATTTTACTATAATTTAGAAGAACTCAGGAAAATTAATGTTACGGGGAATTTAGTCTGTATAATCAATAAAGATGAAACAGTTGTTGTTCCTTCACATAATAATATTTTTTTTCATAAACTCTTTCTAACTAAACCAACTGAGGAGAACAGTAAATAATCACCCACAGAACACAATATAAATGGTGCTAAGCAAGCTCTGCTTCTAATTGCATTTACAAAGCTGCAGAGAATCCGCTTGTCTTTATCCAAAAATTCAAGTTTATTACTTTGCCACACACATTGGTTCAGATATGTGTTCTGAGGATTTTCATTATTCCCTTTCAGTATCTAACAAGCTGTTCACACATTTCAAATCAAGTCTATCCGATTATTTAAACAAGCTAAGAATATAGTTAACTGCTTAAACATTAGTTAGTAATTAATCCAGTCTGGGACTAAAGTCAGATTCTAAAGGTGGTGATGGGCTGTTGACTCTGTCAGAATTATGTGTCCTTTTTTAGGTAATGAGGGAAGTGGGAAATATTTGCAGAGGAAAAAATGCCTAGAGGAGCATAGATCCCATTTGGCAATCTTTTCAGTGTGTGCAACTAGCACTGAAAAATGTTTGGAAATCACTAAATGAATGAAATCATACACATCCTCTGTGTGTGCGTGGTGGGGTGAGATATTGTTTGAGCTAGGAACTGTGTGAATTGCTTTTCTTTTTATTCTTCTTTTTAAAGGACAGTAGCCAGATCAGCAAAGTATTTTTAATCAGAGAGCAGTTTTGCTAGTTCTAAGAATACATGATAAAAATAGTGGGTCTTGATCTGCAGTGCTACAGTTCTGTGATGTAAATAGTTTTAAGTCATAAATGCTTTCTGTTCTGTTTATGATTATTTCAGAATTGATTTTGTTCCAGAAGTTCTGAATTTGTAATCATGTGAGGCCCTCTGACTTTTTGGGTAGAATTATCCTTTTATTGAGAATCTCTAGCTGCTTTAAAATCAGTTTATGATTATGGAGATTCTGCTTTTTCCTTTTTCAATTTAGTAATAATGGGAAAAAAATTATACTTACCCCAGTGAGCCAAAAGGTAGATGAAGAAGAATCGTGAAATTACCAAGAAAATTTTCTTAAAATTGTCATGCAAGGGCTAGGGTTGTCGCTCAGAGGCAGAGCACTTGCCTACATCTGCAAATCCCTGGATTCAGTCCTTAGCACCATATACACACAAAAAAATATCATATAAAATTAAGTCTAATTTTATTGAACTAGTTTAAGTTATTTTGCACAAATGAGAAAGATAGAAAGTTTTCAGTTTAGCAAATTTCATGACAATTTTCAGGCATATCTGAGGCATGGTCAAGAAGCTTCTGCTTAGCCACTCAGATTTATTTTATTTTACTTTTCTTTTTAAATGTTTTAATTGACATAATATTTGGGTATATTTATGGAGTATAGTATGGTAATTTGATATATGTACTTTAATGTATAATTAATAAATCATTTCCATATCCTCATTTATAATTTCTGTAATTATATAATTTCTGAAAACTCGGAACTCTTCTACTTACTTAAAAATACATAATAAATTATTGTACTCTATAATTGCCCTACCATGCTATAGCACACTAATTCCTCCTGTCAACTGTATTTTGTTGCCCATTATCTAAAGTCTCACAATCCTTCCTCCTATCACACCCTTCCTAGAGCTTCTAGTGACCACTGCTATACCGTCTCCTTATATGGGGTGAACATTTTAGCTTCTACCTATAAGTGAGATATACAGTGTTTTCCTTTTTGTGCCTGATTTATTTCATTTACATAATGTTCCATCCATGTTGCCACAAATGATGTGATTTTATTCCTTATTATGGTTGAATAATATTCCATTATGTATGTACACATTTTCTTTATCTGTTCTTACATTGATAGATACATTGTTTTATTCTGTATCATGATTATTATGAAGTATGCATCAATAAATATAGGCATGCAGGTATCTCTGATAATGATTTCATTTTCTTTGGATATATATATATAGCTTATAGCCACTCACATTTATTTTTTAAAAGCCTATACAAAGGGAGGCATAACTCCTCACTAATTAAATTTCAGCTGGTTGTTGACTTCCTTGGAAGCACTATAGGAAGGAAGAGAAAAAGAAACTTGACACTTTGACAAACTGTTGAGTTTTGCTATTGATAAACTATATATCAGGCAAGTAATCAAGGTCAACATCAGCAGTGATGGATCATGTTCATATTATAGACCCTTTGATATGAGATGGTCAAGATGACACTTTCCTTCTGTGGTCTTCTTCCCAAAAATTTTTAACCCCAGGCTAATCATTAAAACATCTGACAAATCCTAATAAGGGAGCATTATAAAATATCTGACCAATACTTCATAAAACTCTCGTTCATCAAGACAAATGAGTGTCAATAAACTGTTAGAGCCAAGAGGAAATTTAAGGGGCATGATGACTAAAACTAATGTAGAACTCCAGTTGTGATGCTGGGGCAGACAAAGGACCTTGGGTGAAAACTACAAAAATGTGAATAAATTATAAATTTTAATTCATTAATCAAAAGTTTTACACAATGTAACTTCATGTGGATATAAACACAGTTCTATTGTTCCATCTCAGTTAGGTAAAGATAGAATAGCTAACTCTTCCTCAGTGTTGCTGGAGTTCAAACTAAATGATTAGGTATTGACATTAACTTCTTTTATAAAAGTAAGAAAGGTTAGTAGGAAAATGGCTGAAGAGCAAGCTTAAGACTATAAAGAACAGCATTCAGAAGGAGATGAGTATCAAACCATATTAAGATTAATATAGTAGATTACAAAATTAAGCCTACATCTTCGAAGAGTCAGTAACATAGCCTTAAAAGGGAAACCTCCTGATTTTATCAAAACAGAATATTGTTTATTCTAGTATAGTTATTTGATTAACTATAATGGTTTTTATGTTAAATAGCAATCTGATGATATGAATTAAGGCAGACACAAAGATGAACCAGTTTTTCCAAAATAGAAAGAGTCCTTGCTACTGGATTTAAAACAAACCAAAAAATTTGTAGCTGTAGATCAACAGAATGACTTTATTTTATTTGTTTATTTTTTATGTGGTAGTGATCAAACCCAGGGTTTCACAGGTGCTAGGCAAGTGCTCTGCCACTGAGCTATAGCAGTTTTTCTCACCTGACAAATGAAAAACTTATAATAGCATAAAATCTTACCAACTTTTGGCAGAAATATAGACTTTTTTAGATTTCATTAATTGTTTAAAAATTAACTTGGAAGATTTCTTTTCTATGTGAAGGTTTAAGAAAAAAATTATTTGGACATAAACTTATTTATTTTAAGCATAATGTTATTTTTAAACCCCACCCAATTTAACTGGTTTGCAGTAATACAGACTTTATACTGGACACATTTCATATGCAACAAAGCAATTCCTAACTTTTAGAATGTACGAAGTTTTAAGAAGATTTTATAATCTGGATAACCAAGAATGATACATTAGTTCATTGTATATTTTCATCTCCTCAATAAATAGATCAATTTTTTGAAGAATTTTTGAACCTGATTGCAATAGACTTCTGCTCTTCTTCCTAGGTACTTTGCAATGCATAGAAGAAACCTATCAATCTATTCTTTCACAATATTAACCTTAAGGGATAATGGGAGCTCCCCCATCCATTATTCAAAGTTTATTTTAAGAAACACTCAATAGCAGACACCTTATTCAAAGAGAACTTCTCCTTAATAACCAGAAAGCATACACTCTGCATGTGGAAGAAATGGCATCATCTTTCTCATTTTCTTTTCTAGTGCACTGACAGGCAGAACTCACCAGTCACATCACCAGGATCCTCTCCCCTTGCACAGAGAAGAAAGCCTCACTCAGACCCTCTCCAGATCCCACATCTCAACCTGCCACCAGTGCCTCCTCGCCTGGACCTAATTCAGAAAGGCATAGTGCGTTCTCCCTGTGGTAGTCCAACTGGTTCACCAAAGGTAAACCTATTTCATTAGAAACAGAGATAACAATTCTATGTGACAATTATTAATTGCTTAGGTTCTTTTAAATCCATTACTCATATTTCTTGTGTTTTTAATTGTTTATGGACATCTTTGATGGGCTTCTCATTTTGTTTATGGTGAGCCAATTATATTCCTTGCTTTATTACCATAAAAGTTACATAATTATTCAGAGAGAATACACGACTGTTGCCCCCTGATTTGCTAAAATAAAAAGCACCGTAAGTATATTTATTCTGTAAAATGGATTTAAAAGGTCATTTTAGGCATTAAAATAACTTGCATGCTGTTATCAAATGATATTTTACACTCATTTTCATAATGTCATGACAAGAAAAATGTGATGGGAGTATATTTGCATAAGGGCTTAAGGTGTGATAAATTATCACCCATGTTTCAAGGTGACTCAGAAGAGAGAATTATATGTACATTTTATACCCAGAGGAATTAATTACAACAAATTACAATATTTGCAAAGTAATTACATTACTGTTTAATATTAAAGGCATAATTCTAACTCTGTAAATTTAAACCTACTGTCTATTTTAGTTTTATGTGGATTCTTTTTTTTCTAAATTGATACTAAGGACATATTTTCTTTATTAATTGTAAGATTTAAAAACTAATTCCATTTAGTAATATGCTTTATAATCCAAAATTAGTAGAATGTGCAATAATTTTAGCAGTATTTGCTTTTCCTGAATTACAGTTAATTTGGTCTAAAGCTTGTATGAAGACCTATTTAGGATGTGACTGAGGATTATGTAAACATATAACATTATTTTTTTACTGATCTCTCCTAATATTAAAGCACAAACTATTAGATGAACCACATAAATAAAAATCAGATACTATGAAAGACACGGAATATGTTTATAGGTAATACCATTTAAAATGAGATTGATTTATTTTTCCATTTCATAAGTCCATGAAAAATTCAAGCACTTCTATAAAAATGCTGCTCTATTATTTGTGATATTTTTCTATTCCCATAATAACTGATTAAGCAAAGAACCAGAATATATTTGCCATGTCAATTCTATTGTATTGTAATAATGAAAACAAAAATTCAAAATAAGTAAAATAATCTCAATGAATTTTGTGGATTCTTTGTGTGTCTCTGCTGAATCCTAGAAATGTCCAAAAAATTAATTATTGATATGATATTGTAATGTCAATCAAAGTGATAATTTTGATCTTTCTGTATTTTCTATAACATAACATTTGCATTTACATTCTCATTTCTTCAAAAACTTCTAATGAAATGCATTTATGTAAGTTTTCCATTTTTTTAAAATTTATTTTTTAGTTGTAGTTGGACAAAATACCTTTATTTGTTTATTTATTTGTATGTGGTGCTGATGATCAAACCCAGGGCCTTGCATGTGCTAGGTGAGCACTCTACTGCTGAGCCACAAACCCAGCCCCACGTTTTCGATTTTTAAAATTTAAAATTAACAGATGACAAAAAGAAACGACTTAGATGTCTATCTAATATTGTTTCTTATAGTTTAGAAAACAAATACAATAAAATAGTAGTCTGGAAGTCTAATTTCATTGCCTGGCACAATTTTTTAGTTGTCTTTTTCTCTTGTGTCTCTTTAGTCTTCTCCTTGCATGGTGAGAAAACAAGACAAACCACTCCCAGCACCACCTCCTCCCTTAAGAGATCCTCCTCCTCCTCCCCCTGAAAGGCCTCCCCCTATCCCACCTGACAACAGACTGAGTCGACACTTCCACCATGTGGAAGGTGTGCCTTCCAGGGACCAGCCAATGCCTCTTGAAGCCTGGTGCCCTCGGGATATGTTTGGGACTAACCAGTTGGTGGGATGTCGGATCCTGGGTGATGGCTCTCCAAAGCCTGGAATCACAGCAAGTTCACACACAAATGGAAGGCACAGTAGAATGGGCTCTGACCCTGTGCTCATGCGGAAACACAGACGCCATGACTTGCCTTTAGAAGGAGCCAAGGTAAGAAATATGCAACGTAGCAGCTAAGCATCTACCAACAGGTGGTAGTAGAACTTTAGGTTGTGTTTTTCAGGAGGTGGGAGGTTTTTTTTTATTCCTTCCTAATGTGGACTTTCTTTCAAGTCTTTAGTTATCTCCAAGTTATAAATAATTAGAAGCTCATTAAAATTATAACTTAAACGAAGTCAGTAAGAAGGTTCTAAGTAATGATTTAATTTTAGTATGGAAACGCTAGACAATTTGCCAGAGATTTTTTTCACCTTTCCTTATTTCATCTGCCAAAATTTCTCCCATTAATAACTTGGTGGTGGTACACTCAGCACTCAATTGTATTTTTTTAAACTCTCCCTATTCTTTCAAAGTTAAAAAAATATATACAATTTTATACACATGCATTATAAATCAGCCATTAGCATTTGTTGTTATATAGAACATTACACTTTAGGCAGCTGGGTAAAATGAACTTTTCACATAACAAAATTATGAAACCCAGTTCACTTACAAAAGTAAGCTGTTTCCCCATAAAACTGAAAGAGTTTCTCATACTTGTTGAGTTTTCTCTTGAGTATCTTAAGATATCTTTACACTATCATTTACATGTACAGGAAAGAATTTAATTGTTCAGAGACCTGAAGAGGCAGCAACAGAAGTCAAGAGTATAGATTTCTTCATAGTCCCTTGGTGAACCTGAACTGTAATGAATACTTTTATTTACTTCCATTATATTTTGGCTCTAAGATCTGATCATTGCCATCTGTGTCCACTGGAAGAAGATTTGCCTCTTTTGAAATGTATAATATTAAAGTGACCCTATCTCCCTTAATTGAAAATGGTTGTTTTAGGGTATGTTATCTATTTCTTTAAAGTAATTTTTTAAAGTTGATGAATTCATCATTGGTGAGTTCATCTTATATTCAGGAAACAGGGAACAAGTGTGAGATATGACATGTGTTCAGTTCTTTGGGGTTGTGTGTGTGTATTGGTACAGTGATAATGCAAACTGCTTATAACACTATATCAGTGGTATTCTAGGGCAGCCAGGATAGGAAGAATCAAAACTCTCAGGTACACATTCTAAACAAAAGGAATGGAGTAGTGGTGGTTTCCTGTGCCTCTGCCAGTGACTCAGCTTGGTACTGGCATTCCCTACTAAGAATATGAGCATTTCTAAAGGTTTCCTGGAGGTCACATAAATGTAATGCAAGTGTTAAAAGAAAGCACTCAGAAAAGCAATTTGATAACCCTCTTTGAATATAGAGAACCTATACTCAAAAAAATTTCTTCACTTAAGAGTCCTAGCTGGAGGTACTTGCTGTTATTTTTTTAAAATTTTCTGCTTTAGCCTCGGTTCATTCATACATGATCACACTTGTCTTGAGAAGAGAGTTGGAACAAGCTTTAATGTGAATAAACTGGTCATACTTCAGCAGCATGTTATAATGTATTTTCTGAGTGGACTTCAGAAACACTTAAAATATAATAATTATCATAGCCAATTCATTGAAGACCTCTTGTTTCAGGGTTCTTTCAGAAAATATGTTATATTGTTTTAATGCTAATATAAAGCTGCCCTTGTAAGCCCTACAATACTGGCTGTTAATATTTCATGAGATGTTATAGTTTCAAAAATTGGAGTGCAATTTCTCAGATTACAAATATGAAATTTATTTTATTAACTATAAGTATAAAAGACAAAATGGTGATTTCACTTATAAAGATTTCTTTCAGCGATTTTCTAAATTTTCATCTTCTGATCATTGATGTAGATATTATACCAGAGAACATTGAGTGAAATGCAAAATTTCTCTCTCACTCAGAACTGGATTTTTAATCTTTAGTTTAATCTAAATTACCCTCATTAAGATTTCTTAAGATGCAATCTCATATATTGTATGTATTAGTACTGTAGTGTTTATATCCTGAAACTTAAATTTAGGTTACCATTGAAATTGATGTTTCCAACCAAATTAGACTTCTAAGATACCTAATTTTGACCTTGTTGGTTGACTTCTAATGTAGATTATTAAGAAGATTTTTATATATATAGTTAATGCATTAATTGCTATAAAACAGAACATATCTCCTCTCTTATTATCTTTATGAGGGAAAAGTGGTTCCACTTTTATTAGCCCATAGGGAATGTCACAATTTACATAAAGTAGAAAAGACTGAATTCCTCTTCTTATTTCTTTTTTGGGAGACACACAGGCTGACTTTAAGTAACAACTGACCCAAGACTGAGTTAATCCAGCATCTTGTGGCTCTCAGTTTCTGTGATCCTGGGTTGGAATCTGTTACCAGGCTCTGAAATCAGATGTGTGTTTCACTTCCTGCTCTAACATTTGCTGGCGTTGAGGTTATGAGCAACTTACTTCATCTTTACCCGCCCCCAACCTCATTTATTTTAATCGCTTTATAAAGTGGAATAATAGTAGCATGTGGTATCTTGGAGACTGGTTAGCCTCCAAATACCTATTTCCTCATATCTGGGGATTCAGGAATAAAACTGAAACTAACAGCCAGATGTAGGATATCAGAATAAGTTGTAACAGCTGACATTTTCGTTCAAAATGGTTTCTTCTTCCTCCTCCTCCTCCTCCTCCTCTCCTCCTCTTTCTCCTCTTTCTCCTCCTTCTCCTCCCTCTCCTCCCTCTCCTCCTTCTCTTCCTTCTCCTCCTTCTCCTCCTCTTTCTCCTCCAAAATCATTGTATGTTTTCCCCTCTTTTTAGCATGGTTTTGAATGCATACTGGGGAAGGATTCAAAAATTTGGTTACCATTATTACAGTATTTAAGCTAATGATAGAGGCAGAAGCCTAGATATCTGCTAGAGTAGGAGGTGGATAGCTGAAGGACAGAGGATGAGGGAATTGGAAGAAGATGTTCAGAATACACAGGATCACAAACAGGTTTTTAATGTATCTTGCTTGCTCTGCCTTCAGAGGATGGCAAATAAAGTTTAAAATATAGTTGCCTATTTATCTTTATAAGAATATTAGTTTTAAACAGACAGATCACAGATAATAAGAAAAGAAGTAGACAGATGAAAAGAAATGAGGATAATTTGGGTTTTTAAAGAGACTACTAATTTTAATGAAAAGGGCTCTTCATACCTAGTGCACAGTTTGTGAGGTTTTGTTTATTTTGTTTTATTTTATCAGAGGGACAAAGGTGTAGAGATTTAGATATTTAAAGGCTGAATTATTATCTTCACATAACCCATTAATTGCTTTAAATGTCAGCAAATACACTTTTGGGGACAAATAGTAAAATTACCATTGTTATTATTTGAGGCTTAGTTGTTTTCTTTAGGGATAATACTTCAAATATCACCTTCCATTTTAAAGATGAGAAATCTTAGATTGGTCATAAAAGGGTAAATAAAAGATAAATGTACATATGGAATCATACCAGGGGGATTTTGAAACTATAACCTATGTTTGGGCAAGCTCCCCCTGGTACACACACATCATTATCTGCTGTCTGTGTGCTGGCTCCCATTGTCCACTAGAGCTACTGGTCTTTTTAATTTGCATCCACTTTCACAAGATAAATGGTAAGGAGAGTTAGAATAAATTAAATTCTAATTACTTGCTAATTATAGAGAGCTTTGAGGAAAACAATACAAAAGATTTAAAAAAAAAAAAAGAAAAGAAACCTCTAATTCATACTCCAAATGAAGTGTAAGAATTTTCCATAATGTTCATTCACTCTCTTTTCTCTTCCCTCTCTCACCTAGCATTATGAAAAGCTAACTAAGTTAATACTTTAATTTTAACACAAATCTACAAGCTTAGAGTTGTTAGGTTTATTTATCTTGTTTTATGGTAAGAGTTCCTTTCCTGTAGCAATATTTCCATTCTCTGCAATTTTCAGATCCTAGCCACATTATAAACCTGTTTCTTAATAAACTCCCTGTTAGGTAAATGTTGTGTGTTGTTGTTGTTGTTGTTTTTACTTAACCTAAGGTGAAAATATTGGAACTAAAATATTTTAAAATATGATAAAAACTTGAAATTTATCTATTACTTCTAAATGTTAACATTGTCCCCAGCTATCATTGTTTGTTCCCTTAAGAGAGTAAGGATACTGCTGTATCTTATGTGATAAAAACCATCTTTATCTTGTCATGTTACTTATAGTGACATTGTTCTAAAGATGACCAACCTTATGTATAATAATCTTTTGAAGATGTTGCGCAGATAAGTGCATCATATGATCACTCCCTTTTGAGATTGTGGCTTTTTGTACTTTTGATGAAGAGGCATGTGTTAATGAATGACCTTTAACTTATCTGTAAATGTCAAATGCCATCTTTCAAAATATAAGTCCTCTGATTACACTTATCTTCAGGGTCCCAAATGTTTTAACCTTCTGTTTTGGACAGTATCTGAGTCATAAAAAAACATTTTGAATGTCAAAATTAGGATTATATGATACCTAGAAACATGAAAAATATGAATGTAGGATAATATAGATTTATAATATATTATTGACCTAGACTGTAGTTCTTCTACAAACCTAAACTTTCAGTAATGTATTCTTATTCCTTCAACTTGATTCAGCTATTTAGGTACTTAGGATGTTCCAAACACTATGGGGAATACAAAGATGAATGAAGCATATTCTAGTGAGGACAAAACAGGTATGTGATTAAGTGAAGTGGTAAGGCATATGGGAAGTATCCATAAAAGGAAACATGAAATTCAGAAAGGCAGCATAGAAAGAGAAATAAAGAAAGCTACATTCAAGAGGGTCACTGGCTATGAACATTTAAAGACTGGAGCTTTTTTTTTTTTTTTTTTTGTAGGCATGACAGGAAGGAATACACAGAGGTGGAAAAATACGTGTAGTGATATGAGGTGGATTTATGTGGAGCATAGGGCATACAGAGAAGAGGCAGGTGATACAAAACTATGGCTATGTAGGTTGAATCATGTGGAGGTCTTGAATTCTACATGAAGTCAACTTAATTCTGTAGGCAGGAAAGGGCTTTTAAAGTTGTTTTGGCAGAAGAATGATAGGATCAGTATTATGAATGCCAAGCATTTAAGTCATTAGTATTTCCAGTGGAATTTTGGTATATTTGGGACAGTACGCTAAGAAGACAGACAAAAGATATTTCCTTAGATGAGGCAATGACGTTTCCTTGTGATACCATTACTGCGCAGATTTGATAAATGATTGTTTGTTTATTTACTATTAGCAAACAGTTTTTCAGAATTCTAAAAAACATAAAATATTTATGTTTAACTCCAGGAACTTGTGATGTACTACACCTCCCTCAGGTAGTGGTAGCTATGCCTGATTTAATGAGATGAATGAGGTAGGTTCATGGATTTCAGAATGATGTAGTGCTACATTTTGCTCTCCAACCACTATCAAAAAATGTGTGTGATCACTTTAGATGAATGGAATTATGAACTTCACTTTACTACTATACATTCAGACCTTTATGTAATCTCGGTTTATTGATTAGGAGGAATTTGGTACATATTTTAGAAGGAATTTATAGGAAGCTGAGCCATTAAACAAATTACATAGATTTTCCAAGAGTGTTTCAGTAATTCAGTGATCTTCTAGCTGCACCAGAGGAAAGCCATTTCATTGGTTAGTTCTTCTATTAATAAGGTCAGTTAAGCCAATCTAGTCAGTGTTCATTTAATCCCTACTCTGTGTAAAGCACCTAAAGAAATGTGCTGTAAAATAAATTTAAGAGTCTTTTTTCAGTATAGTGTGAATTCTTGGCCATAAAACATAAATATATAAAGAATAAGCAAAATATCATTAGATGCCAAGCACTAAATGAATGTTTCAGAAAAGGCACTGTGACATTTCAGAGTCAAGAGAAATTTTTTAGTCACTGTATATCAATAACAGTATCTTTAAAGTAATTAAATGAATGTGCTATTTACACTTTAAAGTATATTAACTGATTATTTCACAAAATTAATTTCCTCAATTTATTGCCTTCACAAAGAAAGAATTACTTCATTAACTGTACTTTGTGGTTCTATCATTGATACATTTCACTGCCTGTTTGAGTTCTCTTTATGAAATTTAATGGGAATACATAAAAATATTTTGCAAGCTCTGATTAATACATTTATTCTGTCATTTACATAATGCACACAATGAAAGCATTTTTAATATCAATAGATGATTGAATGTATTAGATTTTGTTTCAGGTATGTTCTCAGTGTTTTGATTATAAAATTATGATTGGTTTATTGTTAAATTAGCTCTAATATCACAAACTATCATTTTCTATGTCCTTTTTATTTGATTGTGACTGAAATTTTATTATGTGTATACATGTTAGATACTTTGCTCTGAAAGTACAGATTATTGCATGTACAATCCACATTTTCCAGGATTCATTTTAAATGTATTTGTGACAGAAGCAAAGAGATTTGATTGTAGAAATCTTAGCATTATATTTACTCTGGAAGCTTGCAAAGAGCTCCAATTAAGAATGACTTCAAAAGCCCATTATTATAGTGAGTATTTGTGATTTGATATATGTATTTATCAGTTAAAAGGCATTTTTATGGTAAAGGATCTCATTGAACTATGTAATGATAAATATCTGTTAGAAAATTTCTTCTATTAAACTTCAGAAAACTTTGCCATGTTCTGTTATTTGGCATATAGTCAAAACTTTCATGATAAAATCACATTATTTAAATTGATATATTTTGCTATCAGTATAGTATATACTGATATATCTAATGAGGGAGATTTCAAAAAACAGAAATAGGAACTAAAGACTAGGGCCTGGTTTTTAGAGTGAAAAACTTTAATGCTATAACGTTAGATTTTATAGTTTTTGAAATGCAAACACTGATTAATTTAAAATGTGTTCATTTAACTTGTTTTCTTTCTTATTTTTAGTTGATAAGTAAGGGTATGGATTTTTCAATTTTGAATTTTAAAGCTTCAACACTATTTTAGAAGTATGACAGAGGAAAAAGTTAAGTGATCCTCGATTGAATTACCTTTAACTGTTCAAGTTATATTATATCCTTTTTGCCCCACCATTAGTCTGCCTTTTTTATATGAGTTTACAAAAGAGACACATGATAAAAATCTAGTTATTACTTTCAAATCTTAAAATATATTTAATCTTTTCTTGTGATAATGTGTTTGCCAAATTATTTTCTCCTGTAAAAGGCAACTTAAAAGTTGCCCTGATTTCAAGTTGTCAGAGTAACAAAGAGCAGTTGTACTGACACTTCCTGTAATGTGTACGGGAGAAACCTGGACATCAGAATTTTCTAACTGGAGTAATGACTTCCTGGCTCTCCATGGAAGCCATGAGCAAGTTAACAATCGTGGCTTGTACTCACAAACTGAAAATCACATAATAGTCCCTCTCAATTATGCTTTTTCTCTTTTTCTCTCTCTCTTTAAATCTAACCTGCTACTGCTTTGGGTAGTGGTGAAACATCACTGTGATGCTATTGATTACACTATTAGTATATCTAAATACACTATTATATTTCATAAGTTTAAAAATATTGGACATGATATAAATCTTCCTAAATTCTAAGATATACTCTTGTTTTAAATTCCTTCAGTAGTTGAAACCATCTGATTTTTTTTCAGGTCTTTTCCAATGGTCACCTTGGAAGTGAAGAATATGATGTTCCACCTCGGCTTTCTCCTCCTCCTCCAGTTACTACCCTTCTCCCTAGCATAAAGTGAGTTTTATTTAATTTGGAGATCATTTGTCCATGCATATAAAGACAGGATAATTGTGGTTTTGAGGTTCTCAATGCAGAAATGACACAACAAATAGGAATCAATAATGGAAAAATAATCCAGTTATAGTTATAAACTCAAGTACCAGAAAACAAGATTCTTCCCATTTCTAAGCTGGCAACTGAGTCTCATCTTCTAAAGGTTTATCTAATCTCTTGAGATTGTGCATAGGAAAATGGGGCCAGAAAGCTAAGTATATCCTGTATTCAAGAAGAGGGTAGGGCAGTATAGGGAGCTGTCTTTCAGTTTCTCTCTCTTCCTCAGAGGCATCACATTTTATCCCTATTCTACAGTTTGACATCAGAAAATAGTCTCCATTTCCTCCAAGTTCCCTGTTTCTCAAATCTATTCATTCCCTAAGTCCTGCTGATTATTCTTTTGGAGTTTTTTTGTATTCAACTAATCTTCCTATTCCTGCCTTTGTCTGGCTGGACTCTGAAAGAGCCTTCTATCTGATCATCTCATGTGGTCACAGAATTAGCATCAGTGGATTTAAAGCTAGAAAATGAGTTAATCTGGGAGTCTCATTTGAAACGGAGATATAGAGGTACACTTAACACTTGAGTGATTTGAGTGATATGACCCCAGGTTAAAGTCAAGCATCTAGCTCTCTTTCTCCTGCTCTGTTCACTGTAGCTAATGTCATTTAATTATGCTTACATCAGATCTCTTTCCCACTTCAGAACCACCACTGCTTCTCCCTCATTTCTCTCAAGCTATCCATATATTCTTCTGATATGTAAGATGCAACAGAATTTTATCCAACTAAAAACTTTTCCAGCAATTCCTAACATTTGCCCTGTAATTATGTCTGTATGATTTTTTTTCTGGTTTCATGAGTTTTCTATTTGTTCCCTCTTATTCTCTATCTTTTTAGAAACTTCATCCTTAATGTCCTTGTCTTAAGCTCTATTTCTTGATGAAAACTTCTGTGACTACTTCTGTTTAATGATTAAGACTGATTTGTACTCTTTTGTTTAGTTCTGTACATTTCATCGTATGTTCTACTATTTTGTTTTCTAATTTTAAAAAGATAATAAAGTTTTGAAGTCCAAACCCTTGTCTGTATTCTCCAATTCTTCCCTGGAGAATTCTCAATTGTTGATTGATTGATATTAATTTTGTCTTCTGAAGCCCTCATTTCTAATTGAAAATCTTAGCTTCTTAGCTCCTTACTCTGTAGTCACTGAACTCCCACTACATATAGGAAAAGAAGGATAAGCTAAATCTCAGCCCCGAAGAAATTTACATTCTACTTTAGAAAATAATTTATTAAGTATATGAAATCACTAGAGAAAATTCGTCACTAAATGAAGTAATACAACTTGTTAGTTTCAGGGATTTTGAAGGAGAATCTCTTGTAGGCTGTGTAAGTCAAAGATGTTTCCTAGAGGGTACAGTCATGTCCAGAGTAATGAGGAATGACACAATTGGATAAGGTAGTATATGAGGGAAATCATGAGTGTAAACTTGAGAGCATTCAGGGGACAGTGGGACACAACTAATTGGATCATTTTTCAGTGGAGACTTTCCTTGGAGGTGCCACGTATTCATCAGACATGGTAGCAGAAACAACTACACATGTTATGTGCAGGGAACTGAAAAACTGGTGCATACATGTGATGGTATTCTAATCCCAAATGAAATCTATGTATATTTTATATAATAAAACATCTAAACTTAGTTTTCTCTGTTAATGTAAACAACTTCAGAAAATGAGAGAAATGAAATCTTCAATTAGACTTTCACATTGCTTATTAAATTCATATTGCCAAGTGTGATAACAGGTAGAGGTTGTAGTTTGCTTCATTAGTACTTAATATTGTACCTGCTTCTCCTGTAAGTAAATCAAAAGTAGAAAAATCAGAGTATACTATATTTTACTGATATTTTTCTAATACTTTAGTTTGTCAGATCAGCCATCTCATTATGCTTTCTTCCCATTTACTCTTGATGTTTTCCTCAAAAACAATTCAATTGTTTTACCTAGAGAAATATTTTAATAATGCATATTTAACAGCACATTAGTTTTTTATTTTGCATGCTGCAAATTAGCCATATTAGTAATAAGTGTGTTAGATTTTAATGGCACACTTATTTTTTCATCTTCTTTTTGTTTTTGATTCCATAGGTGGCAGTTGTTCATTATAGGAAGTATGTAAATTATATGAAAGAAACAGCACATATGTATACCATATATATCAATGTCCAAAGTTATCATTTGGACAATTTTAAATGTAGACATTTTTAACACCAGTTAGATAGTATTGTAGAGATAATTTCATGCCCTTCTTTGCCACAAACATTAGTATAATTATAAGCATTTTTCTTAATTGTTTATGCACTATTTATTATGAAACCAGCATGGAATTCTGAAGTGAATAGTAGAATAAAATCAGACTGGTTTGTGGACTTTGCTGTAGTATAAAGTATTTGTCTTTCTGTGAAGAAGGTAAACTTCTCTGGACCTTACTTTTTCCATCTGATTAATCAGAGGATCAGTTTATCTTAAATAATCTCTCAAATCCTTTTAAGGGGCCACCTCTTAGGTTCTACACAATATATTTTTTAAAGTTTATTTATGGTACTAATTATATAGAAATTTTAGAACATGAATGTTCATTTATACTTGGTTGATCACAACCCTTTCCTGAAGCCAGTATAAATTGTATTAATAACTATTGATAATATTATTATTAATATTATTATAACATTGGATATGATCATTATCATCATTATTTGTCTGCTTTGGCTTCATTAGAGTCTACAGCCAGAGTACAATGATAATATACCCTTGGTTCTGGAGGGTCACAGAGAAAAAAAGTCTTAGCAAAATCTCATTTACGGAAATGGGGATGTTGGACATTCAAGTACCCATTGCTATGTTAATGTGTTTTTCAAACTCAGACTAAAGCAAAATCTTACAGTTATCCCACATGTTGACAATCTCAAGATTAAATTCCAGAATATCAAAGCTAGCATTTAGCTTTTAATCTATACTACCCTGTTTTATATTTATTGAAGTGTATTTGTTAAATAAACATATGAAGTTGTAAAAGTGGGCAGAAATTATAATTGTTTTATAGGTATTCTTAATTTTTTGAAATAATGGTTTTTCATGATGGTTTCTATTTAATTAACATCATTGACAGAGCTATAAATATGAAGTTTAGGTAAATACTTTAAATATGGATAATATTTATTTTTTAGAGGAGGAATAAAAATCTTATATGAATTATTTTTACTTTGCTTTTCATATTATGTATTTACTAATTTATATTTATGTTGAAATATTTGATTATTTAAATTAAACTAAATGAAACTCTGGGCATTATTTATTGGCAGATTGAAGTAGAGTTTTTACTTCTAGTTAAGATAATGTTCTAGAGTGCTAAGGAATATAATTTCTTTATAAGAATTATTTTTCTTGTATCTTGTCATTTAGAAGTGTGGACCTTTAATATTCTGGAATGATTATCATAGGTTTTCAAATATCTATGAATCAGTATTATATTTGGCTTATTTTTTTTTAAAAAAAGAGATGTTATTATTGATTATTGTTATGCTTTTTTATAAACAGATAAGGTACCTATGTTTTAGGATCCATGAATACTGAATCCACATTTTGTGTCAATATTCCATTTTCATCTCGTTGCTGTTCAGCAAGCAGTTGGAGATTCAGCAAGAACAAGATAAAATAAAATCCTCTTTGGAATTTATGGTCTCATTAAGGAGAACAGAAAGTAAACAAATAACTATATTGTATCTTGTCAGCTAGTGACTCTTAGGAGGAAAAATCAGCCCAGAAAGGTAAATAATGACAGAGAGTTCTTACTCTCAGTGAGGTCCTAAGAAAAAACCCTTCTGAAAAGGTAACATTTAAATAGAAACACCTAAAAAGCAAGGGAGCCAGCTGCCAGAGTATTCACGTCAGGTGTTGACACAGGTGTTGACACAGGACAGAACACAAGTTCAAAGTGACTTCAGATCTGTTTTTCTAGTTTCTAGTCAGTTAAATTGCTTATAATTAAAGCTTATCTGAAAGTATATCACACTGACTTTTCTCAATGTCATGAAAGAACCTTCAAACATAGCATATATATTTAACTCATTTTAATATTTTTGGGGAAATGATTTATATGTGGCAATCATGCAATAATCATTTCAGTTATTGCTGTCTTTTTTTTCCCTCTTCTCTGGGTTATGATCTCCCTGAGTTAGGTATGTTCCTTGTTTGGTTTGAAATACTGTAGCACAAGAAATGTAGAATAATGTTTATGACAAGTCCTTAAGATTCTGTTTTAATTAAAAAATAATTTATTACTTTACTTTTAAATATTATTAAAAGAGATTCATGTGTGTAGAAAACAAGCAAAACAGTATCACAATTTCTGAACTGCAAAATGTTTCTACAAATGATTGATCTTTTATTGCTTACTGGCTTGCTCATTTCTCTATTAGCAATTCATTATTTTTGTCTAAAAAGCTTGTAACTGCTCAGGTACAAGCATACCATTCAAATCTTTAGTGGACCCAAAAGCCCTAAAATGTTTTGTAATTCAAGACAGAAATATAAGAGTAACATAGTTTAGTCTTTAGAAAACACAGCATCAATGAATGGTCATGTATTAAATACACATTGTGGAAAGATTAATTGAGGTTTAAAGAAATCATTGAATTTAAGGGTCAGTGTAACAGGAGTTTCACATATACATAATAAAATGGATGTTTATGCTTATTTATTTTTTTGGGAAAGCTAAGGAGTAATTGAAGTGTCAGAAATTACTCAATTTAGGAAAGAAAACTACTTGGTAAGGGATATAAATTACAAGGATTAAAGCTGATAGAGAAGTTGACCCCTCAGACTATATGCTTCAATCCTGGAATATGAAAATGAGTATAAAATGCCCTGGAGGAATGCATTTGTGAGTCTTTAGTTTTGAAATGTAAAAGTTTCTGATTAAGTACAACATTATAAAATATCTCCTGAGCATTCATGTTTCTCGGTGTATTCCAATGTGCATATGTAGACAATGAACATGTTAGGAGAAGGCTTCAATAACTAATACGCAATGATGAATTCAATAAATGTACAGGTTGCAGGGAAGATGGTTTTGCATGTTTTAGAGAGTATGTCCCTATGCGTGGCAGAATCTTAACTCAGGAATGAGAGCAACCATAACAGAACACAGGAGCAATGTATGATGATAATATAAAATTAGTGCAATAACAGATGTAAATGGCAGCATGCTTTAGTTGGTCCCTTTAAGTTGGAACCAGCCAAATTTGATTTGTCCTTAAAATTTTTCATTAGCTAAATCAAAAACTGAAATTTTCGTATGTTCCATAAGCTAGAATTCTTTTATCCTGCCAAAGAAATATATATATGAGGAAATAGTGAATAATTATAAATCTAATTGTTTTACCAATTATTTATTTGCAAGAAAAATTGAGCCTACTTTTTTGAGTTATTGAATGGGGAAAAAGTTCCACCTGCAATTACAAATAGGGTAGTTTTCTTAATTTCATTTTTTTATTTGGTGCTGAGAATCTAACCCAATGCCTCACACATATTAAGCAAGCACTGTAACACTGAGCCACAATCCTAGCCCACAAATAAAGTTTTTACATGGACTTTATGTTTGATATTTCAGAGAAACAAAGTTCTTTACACTTTTTACCTTTGTCTTCTATTTCCATTTGCAATAGAAACTGCTTTCATTTTTCCCTTTCAGAACATTTTTTAAATATATTTTATACCTTTATTTTATTTTTTGTGTGGTGTTGAGGATTGAACCCAGTGCCTCTCCCATGTGCTAGGCAAGCACTCTAACACTGAACCGCAACCCCAGTCCCAGAACATTCTTTAAAAAATTTAAAGTAATGAAAAAGTGTGCTGGATTGATATTCTAATTAATTAGCTCGTTTTTGATTCAAGCAGAGTATTATAATTGTAGAAGGATTTTATATTGAACAGCAAAATCTGAAACTTTAAAACTTTATTAAAATGGTAATAAATGAGAAAAAAACATTTTGTCATATTTAGGTACAAGTTCCACTTGACATGTTTTTTACATTTCTAAATATAATTCACCAAAATCCATATTTAAGTTATCAATCCATAACTAGGAAATTTTACTAGTAAGTTGTTATTATTCAGTAGAATATTAGATGAGTTTTTTTTCCAGAAATGCTTAATCAATTGATTTGCAGCACAACAAAAGAGTAGATGAAATTTACATACACAGAATTCTTTGTCATTAAAGATAACATATAACATTAGCCAAAACAGATGTTATTTTAAAAATTGTCCATTGACTCAAAATGAAATGCTTCTTTGTAAGCTATTGAATCTTTGGAAGTAACCTACAGATATTAGAACATTACTGACATTGATGTGGTTGTTGAATAGTTGGTCAAAATATTTCCTTTTCCTTTGTGCAGTGCATGCTTTTGTACCATAGGGGAAAAAATGATCCATTATGAATGAAAGTATGTGAGGACATGGAAAAGATTTAGATAGTACTCATTTCATTTTGTAATAGAACCTATTCTGGTACCTGAGACAGCTAAATTGATGTCTATGTGCACAAGTGCTTACGTAAAAGTAAAGTTTTAAAACCCTGCTCTAATGCCATTACTATTCTATAGCCCACATACCTACCTACCTTCAAGGTTTAACCTTGGAAGTAAATCATAGTCGGTGTAACCCTTAGCTGATTCTTGAGGTTCTTAGTATGTGCTCTGGGCTGTGACAGCAGACCTTCCAACACTGTAACACTGTACTTTCATCTCTCCAATTACTGTCATTTGAATTCTAACATAGCTCTAACAAACGAAAATGCAAATATCATATTGAAAATTCTTCAAAGGGGTAAAAATAAACTTTTGAAAAATCTTAGGAAAGATTTTTCTTTGAACTTCATAGAGATTTAACTATATGGTTGAAACTTGAAACCTTTAGGTCTTTCAAAATATCTTCCTGTAATGGGCAGAAAGAACCACCCACTCCCCACCAAATTGTTTTTCTATTCTAACTACCACTAAAGAGAAAATCTGAAATGCTCCAATGTGCACAACTTTTTGTGCATATGTTAGGAATATTCAGCTGCCAAAGTTTTTGCAAATATTTCAAAATTTTTTTAAAAAATTCTTAGAATACTTCTGTTTCTGGGCATTTCAGACAAGGGATAGTTAACCTAGGGGTAAGAAGAAATCAAAATGAAAAAATCCATCTTAGGCTTGATAGTTTTGTATACCAAAGGCCTCTTGCTCCCTCTACAGAAGGTGCTGCAAAATTGCGGTCTCTTGTTTGGGAATATTTTGGTTCATTCTTTCTTTAGCTTTCTTTCCCTCCTTCTTCTCCTTCCTCTCTTTCTTGGAAGAGATTTCATCATGATGTCCATGATGATCAACAAAAAAGTTTTGTATCCATATGTATTTCCATTGTCTTGTAATTGGCAAGGTTGGTTTTGTGCTTTTCTCCCTCAAGTATTTTTTTCCGTGGAACCAAAATGGGTTAAATTAAATTCCGTTAGCAATAATTATGAAAAATAATACTTTTTGTTTTTTGCATTTGTTTTATTTTGTTTACCCAAATGGATAAGTAAAATGCTTGAAATTTTCTTTTAGTATTAGGTACTTATTTTAATGACTTTAATTCTCTTTTATTTAGCCCAGGAAATTAAGCTAATAATGTGCTTCAGAGCCATAACAAGTTCTCTTATCTGGTTCTAATTATTCCATTCATTTTCAGTTCTTAGTTGTTGGTGGTAGTTTAAATAAAACTAATAACTTGGATTATCACTTCACCTTGCAGTTTAGTTTCATTGAACTAAAGGATTTTCTTCAACTATAGGTAATATTCGCAAGAGACAAAAAGTTTGACTCTTCTGTGGAGACTACATTAATATATAAAAAAATATGACATGCATATTTTTGTCATCTTAGTTTAATCATTTAAGTTAAACTGGGAAAAAATGTTGATATTTTAATAGCTTTGGTTTGAATATTGTGTGTGTTTTCTCTTCTAACTCCAAGATCTTTTCTTTTATTTGATAGATTATTGTTTTTTTTCTCATTGTGCCATTTAAAATTATTAAGTCTGAGAATTTTATAATCTTGTCAAGAAAGTCTTAACCAACTGTTGAAAACCTTTCGATTTGTATTTAGTATATGAACAACTCCCCTGATGTTACCCTGTAATTGAAAAATGAATGTAAGTGACCTAGTAGCTTCTTTGATTTGATATATCATATCAGGCTTTCTGTTTCAAACATGTATTATGCTTAAACTAGGTTCATTTTTTTCCCCCTTGGTAGGTGTACTGGTCCGTTAGCAAATTCTCTTACAGAGAAAACAAGAGAACTAGGAGAGGAAGATGATGATGAATACAAGATTCCTTCATCTCATCCTGTTCCCCCAAATTCACAACCATCTCATTGTCATAATGTAAAACCTTCCATTCGGTAAGCATATGGGAAACTTTGCATCATCTAACTTCTGCATAAGCATTATCATTTGTGGGGTTTGTTTTTATATAGTTGAATCAGATATTTGGGGTTAAAAATTCCTGATTTCCTGCTCAAAGCTTCCTCTTTCTATATAGTATTTTTTGTATTGCTTTTAAGGAGAAAACTAAATGTAATGGACTGTTTTGTTGCCCTCTAAAAACTAATTAGATGTGGTTATATATTATATGTAATGATAATCAGTGATCCAATCTCATCTTCAAAATGACCTCTCTAAGCTCCAATTTCCCATGTGGACCATTTCTGAAACTGCTGGGCACACAGAATAGAGCTCAGATGCTGCTGGTATCTCCTGACTGACAGGGTGGGAGAGCAGTTGGACACTAGCCCTCTGGGCCATCATCACTTAGTGTGTCATTTCCTTTGAGGTCAAGCCAATCCTCTGAAAGCATGTATGAGTGGAGTATTTCCTTCTTTTCAGATGGAAAGACTTAGCAGTGTTTTAATGCCTTTCTTCAAATATCTTACTGAAATAGATAATGAAATAAAAGGGTAAGAGAAGCAAATCTTCATTAACCAAAGTTCTGTCTTAAGTGATGCTGGTTAGAATTATCAGCACTCTGCAGAATTATTAACCAGGCTTAGTAACACTCTGCATTCCAGGGCTTCATTTTTCAAAGCAAGAATCAGTGTACTTCTTGCTAATTGCTGGTGTTTAAGACAGTTGTTGAAAAAATAATAATCATTGAGAAGACAAAGAAGTAGCTGGGAGGCGATTTGTTATATCAAAAGGACCAAGTGTCTGCTGATAGAGAAAAAAGTTATTCCTTCTCATCACATATAAATTGTCACAATTTTCAGTTCCTTTAGCTCTTACAAATGAGCAGTAATTTTTTAAAAACTGAAATAGGATAAATTTTTTTGTTCTTCTTGAGAGTCTTATTTTTTTTCATGGCTGAAGTAGTGAGGAGTATAATTTTAAGATGTTAAATTTTAATTGTCACATCATAGTGAATGATATTTTGGTGGCAGGCCTCCCAAATCATGAAAATAAATTTGAATTATAACCATCATTACCATCTTTCTTTTGTTATAGAGAAGTAATAAATGCTGATAATTCCTAAACTTAATTGGAGTGAATTCTTTATCTAATTTCTTCTTGAAAGCTGATAGATGAAGCTTCTTCTTATGTCCTCTCCAAAGCACTCTTTAAACTTAACACTTCCTCTCCCTCTGTGTTTCCCCACTTTGGAACATCAGGAGAAGAAAATTGTCAATATGTGGAAAAAGTGAAATAGTAAATGAATAATTCAGTTCAGTTTCAGTAAAAATCCATCATTATTATGAAGATTCAATACATGATAACTATTTTTAAATGAACCATATCTGGCTCCTTAAAGAGAAGTGGCCACCAGAGAGAATAGAAATGAATTTCAGATGAAGCACTCTTGCAATATCTATTCAAATACCCACTATCTCCTCCATTATGTATGTACTTTTACTTTGCTCTAAGAATTCAGAGTAATTCAATGGAAAGTAAAATGTAAACTTTGCTTTCTGTAGCTCTTTGTTAGAAGATTGTTACACAGCTAGATGCTGAAGACAAAAGACCCTCCTTCTCTTTTCACTATTGTCTTCCCATGGCTCAGTTTTACCCATTGTGTTCTTAGTATGATTTCGAAAGTATCAATACCAACCACAGACAATCTTTTGTAGTGATTATTAACTTTTACGTACACTCAGATTAAAATTACTTGCTGTGTACTCAACACTTAAGTCATTTTTCCACAGCAACAGAGAGCCAGAGCTGTGTTCACAACAGTAGTGAAGTAGTATTAGGCTTTAGGTCTTTGAATATACATTTGGAATTTTAATGGAATTACTGCAAGTTTAATAATTGTCCATCTTTTGTGGGCTGTATATACCAACATTGATGCTTTTTCCAGAAAAGACAATATATTTTGTTTCAAACTTTATATGAACAGGAGTACTAGTTCCCTCTACCAGACCCCAGTGATTTTTAAAGGAACTCTGAAATCCTTATATAATTTTGTCCTCCTATCTCTGCTTTAGGTCTTGTGATAATGGCCATTGTATCCTGAATGGAACACATGGTACATCTTCAGAGGTGAAGAAATCAAACATCCCTGACTTAGGCATATATTTAAAGGGTATGTATAGAATACATTCTACTTTGCAATCTATACCTTAATAGTCAGAATTTAAAGGCAAAATTCCATTCCCTTACTGTACTGAAAATACATTAAGGTTTTGTGTTATCCTCTAGGAGATGTTTTTGAGTCAGCCTCTGATCCAGTGCCATTACCACCTGCCAGGCCTCCAACTCGGGACAATCCAAAGCATGGTTCTTCACTCAACAGGACGCCCTCTGATTATGATCTTCTCATCCCTCCATTAGGTTGAAACTTTAAAAAAATTTTAAACGACCCCTCCCACCTTTTCTCCCCATGTCTGCATTATTAGAATTCAGAGTTCAACCTAATGCAGACTCATTGGGTTGTGAACTAGCCTGAAATTAGCCTGAATGGGTTCTCTAGGTGATGGTAGCTCCCAAGTTCATGTGACCATTACTTCATTCAGATGAGTAAAGTAATAGAATAGAAGATGGTTTTAAGTTAAATTGTGAAATTCCAGGTGATAACATTTAAAATTTTTTGTATGTGAATTTTCTATAATAATGCATCGCTTTTGTAATCAGAGCAAAGCAATAAGTCTGGATTTTTTCAGAACTAGATCCTACTATGTAGTTCTTTTAAAACTTAAAAAAAAAATAAAAAAGGAAAGAGATGATATAAGAGCTGGCCATGAACAGTGTTTTATCTCTAGGTCTTTCTCCTAAATACAGGCTAAAAACAAAAGAGCATTATTTGCCCTTTATGTCCTTGTGTTCTAGTACTTTTAAGTGATGATTTGAAATGTTGATATTTTCTTCAAGTGTACTTATCTTTATTTTAGTATGAAATGATCAGTCCCACTTACACTAATAAAATTATGGGAAATTATGTATTTGTAGAAAACTAAGAATAAATCTGTTTTATTCTAACTATTACAAGTACAACATAAGGAATTTTAATTTCTTTGTGTCAAATTATAAGGAAACACACTAGAGTGTATCTGTGTGAATATAGGTGGAGGTGCACCAAGGTGTGTGTGTATGTTGAAATTAGCAGTAATTTCTTTAATTAGAGGGAGGAAGTTTTTCACCCTAATTTTAGAGGATGACATTACAGATTCAAAATAACAAGTTTCACCATAACATAAACAATAATAAGATCCTCTGAAATGACTGTTAGGCCACCAGAAATATGAAAGGAACCTTCTCTTTTCTCTGGAATGTCATTAAACAGTGTTTTCAAACAGTGGCATTGTCTTTTATTCCTGTTCCCTCTGTAGTTCAGGGCTTCATTCTCACCCATAGTCATTACTAGAGCCTCCTAACTTTTTTACCTATATTTTTTTTCTTCCTTCTACTTCTTCCTATACACTGTTTTTGACACTTGACCCCAGTCTTCATGACCTAGATCAGCACTGTCCAGTAGAACTTTCTGTGGAGATTTAAGGGGTCTATATATGAGCATGTTTGAGATTGTGTAACTGAATTTTGTTAATTTAAAATTAAATAGCCATATGAGGACAATTGCTGCCTTATTAGAGAACGCAGGTGCTGCGACCCGTCTTTTGACCTGAGCCTCCCTCTAGCTTTTTTGGGCTTTTCATTCTTTGTTCCTCTTATTCACTCTGCTTAGAAGAGCCCATCTTTGAATTTCATGAATAAATGTTTTTGAGCCCTCTGATATTGCATGTTTCCTGTCCTTCAGCACTTCACTGAGTGCCACTAGTCTGCATTTTTGTCTCCTTCTAGTACATATATCTCTCTTACCGGACAAACCATTTTTACCTGTGAATCATGCCATTTTGAACATTTTTTACCTCCTTTTGTGGAATCTAAACTCCTTGAGACAAGAGGCTTATACTTTTAATCTTCATATCACTCAGTTTGCCTAGTATGGTATGTTGTATTTAGTAGTTGAAAAAGAATTTGAATATGACGGTGTCACTGCTAAAGACTGCAGTAACAATGCTGTCTCTCCCATACCTTTAAATAAATTTATTTATTTGGTACTAGGGATTGAACCCAGATGCGCTTAACCACTAAGCCACATTTCTAGTCCTTTCTATTTCTTTATTTTGCTTAAGGCCTCACTCAGTTGCCGAGGCTGGCTTTGAACTTGTGATTCTTCTGCCTCAGCCTCCCAAGTTGCTAGCATGTGCCACTGTGCCCATTTTTGATGATCTAAGAAAATATTCTGAATAATTTTTCAAGGCAGACTCAGTGAATGGTAAAACTTTTAAAAAAATGTCTTTATTTTTAAGTCATTCAACATAAATACCTATGAATTTTATTATTGGAAGCTGTATATATATATATATATGTACCCTATCTTAGAAAGTATTTGAGGTAGCTTTAGAAACACTGTATAGTACAATTCAATTTTCTTGAAGATTGAAAATAAGGGGAATATAAGTAGAGTAGTAAGGTGTGATAGGGAAAAATAAGTAGAAATAAAACCACATTGTAATATTCTATACTTCTTAAAACTGACAACTTAAAAAGATGTAAGTAATCCTTCAGACCTTAAAAGGGAGATCCATATTTAACTGTTCTTTAGAGATAGCAGTTAAATTAAAAATATTACGATTCTCTCTTCTAGCTGCATTTTCTGTATATTACAGCAGTTAATCAAATATTTGGAATATTAGTTGAAATTAATTAAAATCCATTGGAACAAAGTTTATGAAATAACCTAATCTGTGGCATTAAATTTTATGTGCATGGTATGATTTTCTAATTAAAGGTTGTAAATTGTTTTTGTTGCATAGAATTGTTTTGATGGTGTGATTGATAATAATTTTTAGTTCCAAGTTCCACTTTCCTAACACTACAAAGCTTACAAAATAATCATGAGCTGTTTTATAACCTACAGTATTGCTTGTAATAGAAAGACCTGGGAGGTTGGAAAAGTTTGCATGGGTGTATTTGAATGTGTGTATCTGTTTCCAAACACTCCCACAAAATAATTAGATCCCATTATCAAAGTCGGTGAACTGCTGGATAAACCTTGCAAGTGAAGTTCTTTATAAACAGCAAGAGAAAATCAATCTTTGCTTTTGCTTGACACTGTGTTTTGATTAATGAAGTTCTGCTGTTGATATTGACCTTTCTTCAAATGCAGGTGAAGATGCTTTTGATGCCCTCCCTCCATCCCTCCCACCTCCTCCACCTCCTGCGAGGCATAGTCTCATTGAGCATTCAAAACCTCCTGGCTCCAGTAGCCGGCCATCCTCAGGACAGGACCTTTTTCTTCTTCCTTCAGGTAAGAGGGAAAAAAGCCAAAGGAAACTTCTGACTTAAAGCAAAAATATTTCTAAGATCATACTATCAAATACGTATTGTGTTATTGATTCCTAAGTGTCTACTACCCAAGCAAAAAAACTCCTTGGTGGTAAAAGTAGCAATGGAATGGTTTTATCAGTTGATTCAATGCCAAAAAAAGTACAAAGATGGGAGGAACAACAAGGTGTCATAGAATTTAGAAATAGTGCTATAGAGTTCATCCAATACAAATAATACCT
Source organism: Ictidomys tridecemlineatus (assembly GCF_052094955.1). Taxonomy (NCBI): domain Eukaryota; kingdom Metazoa; phylum Chordata; class Mammalia; order Rodentia; family Sciuridae; genus Ictidomys; species Ictidomys tridecemlineatus. The sequence continues at coordinate 161,653,553 of NC_135479.1, forward strand.
TTATTTATTTGGGGGTTACAAAAGACATGGCATGGTGGCATATGCCTGTATTTCCAGCAACTTGGAATGCTGAGGCAAGAGCATTGCAAGTTTGAGACCAGCCTCTGCAACTTTTTGAGACCCTGTCTCAAAATAAAAAATAAAAAGAACTGGGGAGATAATTCAGGAGTAAAGTCCCCTTGGGTTCAATCCCCAGTACCAAACAAAAACAAAACAAAAAACAAAAAAAAACATTAGAATGACTTAGTGATTCAGCTCATGTTCAGGGGCTGAAAATAAGTTCTGCCTATTCCCAGCATAATGCTTTTTCCCCCTTAGGAGTTTTAAAATTTTACAAGATATTCCTTAATGTGATGATTTTATTCAAAACATAAGAATTAGATAGATCATGGAAAGTTTTTAAAAAGTTCTCAGTTTATTCTTTGGTTACTCTTGCATACCTCAATGGGAAAGTGGTTTATTTTTCCAGAATAATTCTGTTTCATTTTTCATTAGTAAATATTGAGTCATCCACTGTGATAGATGCCTCCTGTCCTCGTGGAGCTTATAGATTCAGTGGATGCTCCTAAAAAGCAAGTGTTCTAACCACTCTGGTCCAAGCAGAAAATATGGATGACTGGTTAGTCATTTATTCCTGTAGTTAAGTAAAACACTGAAACATGTTGCTGCTTTTTTTCACTTACACTTATTCAAATATTTTTATTTTAATATATGAACTTTATAATTATTTTTTAAAATGTCATTCTAAATCTTAGTTAAGCATTCATGTAACTAAGTTAATTCTGCATAATCTGGCTAGGTTCCTACAACATACCAATCACCTTTTCTGGATGTGACTTAAGCCCCAGTGAATGAAGTTCAATGTGGTTTCTTTTACTGTAAAGCTTTTCAGAAACTAGAAAAGAACATTTTACATTACTTGGTAAAATGTACTTTTTCCTGTATCAGAAGAATTAATTGTTAAATATTTTAATTCTTTGTTCTAATTACAATGTTCATTGTCATTTATATAAAATCTTCATAAACCACGTTTCAAGATTAATCACTAAAATAAATTAGTACTTCAGCCAGGCATGGTGGCAACTTGGGAGGCTAAAGGAAGAAGATTACAAGTTCAAAGCCAGCTTTAGCAGCTTAGCGAGGCCCTAGGCAATTTAGCAAGTCCCTGCCTCAAAATAAAAAGGACTGGGGATGTGGCTCAGTGGTTAAGTGCCCCTGGATTCAATCCCTGGTACCAAAGTATTATTTAAAAATAAATAAATAAATACACAAAATACTTCAAATTGAAAATATCACCTGTATTTAATAAAATGAAAGTTACATAAAACATTTGTATATGTGCCTGTTTTGCATTTGCTCGGCTGCCTGAGAACTCAGCAGCAGCTGTGCCTAACACAGCGTGAGGCTCACATGGGGATAGGGTGATGGTATCACTTGAGCCTTTCAATATTCTTGTCCCCATCTTATATGGAAGTATTCTGAATCTATTCCCAAGAATACTAACATATCCTGATATTCGTAATTCTCAGAAAAATATTGAAACTTCTTTTCCTTTTTCAACCTTTTATATCATTAACATGACAGATTTTTAGTCTGTACTATATCTTTCATGAACTCCATGGTGATGGTTATTTTTATTCAATATAAAGCCACATGTATCAATTCTCCTTTTCCAAGGGGATTTTTGTTATTTTACACAGAATCACAGAACATAAATGTTTCTTTTGGCTAATAAACATTTGAGTGTTTTTCAAAATATTTAAGGAATTGTACTAACAAAAAAATATAGTGGGAGAGTCTTAACAGCAGATCCACACCTAAGAATTGAGCATAGTGAAAAAATACTCTGTGGAACTAAAGCTCAAGTCCGTAGTTTTAGAATCATAAAAGGTCGACAAAGGTGTTATTGCCAATCTTTAACCCTAGGTAAATGTTACTGCTGTCGTTTTCACTGCTCAATTTATGTAGTCATGGTTCAATATAAAGATAAATGGTTTTTAAGAATTATTGAGATTTGATTTCCTTGAGAAAATAGTTTTCCCTAATTAAAGGCATGGGATGCCTTAGAAAAAGAGGTTGAGTTTTCTTGTGATACATTAAACTCCTAATTGAGCTCATTTCCTTGTTCAGCATGCCCTGCACAGTGGACTTGAGTCCAGCTTTCCAGCCTTATCTAGAGTTTGCAATTCTGATTCCAGTTGTTTCTCCAGTGGCACCTCATGACTCCCTCAGGATCAGGGAGGGGAAGCCACGCAGGGGAGTGACTCTGGTTCTTCTTTTATCTGTTTCCTATTTTAGACATACAAGATTTCTTTTGGCAAAGTAGTAATGCCCCCCTGCTGTACATGAGCCATCTATTCTGGACAGGCCAGTCATACCTTAACAAAGCCTAGAGTCTTCAACAAAAGCCTCACAATGTTCTGTATCCAAACCCCAGGCTCCTGCTAGAATGTATGTACTTTCTTCTGTATGGTTGAAAAGTATTCCTTTGTGCTGGTGGGTTGTAATAGGTGCCCCTCCTGCCACTTTATGCCAGAGCCCTGTGCTTGAGGAGTAAGACAAGGCCAGTTGTTAAGTCTTGCTCATACCCTTTACCCAGTGTTTGTGCAGTGTGTAAAGTATACAATATATTCAGAAGGCCTTACACCCCTCTCTTTTACTTTCTCCTCTGGAATCTTTTTGGAAGTCCTTCATTTAGTCTTTTTTAAGTCACAATTTAACTCTGAAAGCAAGCAAAGTTGATTTTATTGAAGGTTTTGTTTTTCTATTTGGACTTAAATGTAGTTACATAGGTAAAATACAAAAAAAAACAAAAAAAAAACAATTGGATCCTTAGCAATAGTTACTGAAAGGATCTGGGGGTATTGTTAACTATTATAACTTTTATGAAGCACTATTATAGGTAGCTGCCCAGGGAAACTCATGACATTTGGGGATTGCACTGACAGAATTCAAGTCAGAGGAGCAGATCTTCATGGCATTCACCCTATGTGGAGACCACTGCATTCAGATGTTGACAGGTTAAAGGAATAGAAGGGCGAAATCTCAAGACCATGGTTTCCAGATCAGCAGCATCTGCATCTCCTGGGAAATTGCTTTAAAATGAAAATTTAGGACTTTTACTAAATCAGAAACTCTAGGAGTAATACCCAGCGATATGTGTTTTCACAAGCCCTTTGGCATTTTCTGGTGCAGGTTCATGTTTTAGAAACACTGTGCTAGAGAATTTCCAAAGAACTGCCATCAGGACCACAAAAGAAATTCATACCACCCCTGGAAACTATAGTGCCTTGAAGGAACTAAGACTGTTTAACCCAGACCTTGAGTATATATTAGAATTGTCTGCAATTACAGTATCTGTTAAAGAAGGATTATATTTCTTTCATTTCACCTCACAAGTAAGAAGTGTTGACAATGAAATTTTCATTCATCATAAGAAGTCGTCTTCTAAATTATCCAGAATTATGATAGCTCAGGGGCTGTGGTTTCACAAATAATAAAGGATTTCAGTGGCCAGATCACTACATTTTGGAGATTTTGAGAACATGAGATGAAGAGTGAGGGCAGCAAGAGGAAGAACTTTGTTTTAACTAAATGGTTCATCAGGTTCCTCCCAATAATTAGATTCTACATTGGTTATATTCTTTCAAAATTTGGGAGTTAACTGATAAATCTTCCAGATTATGGACAGGCACAAAGGGAATGTTCTGTTGTTTTAACTGTTCAGTTTTTGGTTCTTTTTCTACTCTTCAGTAAATATTTGGAAGTGTTTCAGATAGGGAAAAAAAAAAAAGTTTCATCTTGTATTCTCTCAAAGAATCATTGATAGGTTTTCTTCCATTTTTTTTTTGGCCCATGCATGTGTAAATTCATATTTATATCAAATTTATTTCATTGTATATTCTACTTATAAACTTCTTAATGTTATGAGCATCATTAATGTTGTTAAATATTCTTACACAACATAATTTTGATTCATGCACACTCTTTCCTTAGTTACCAAACCTTTTTCTCCCATTTTTTCTTTAATTTTTTATAATCTCCAAATATTAAGTTTTCAATTTGTATTACCATGCTATAAAAATCACAAACAGAAGAACTTTACTTTTTACAATAGATTGATAAATGAATACGTACAATGAGAATCAAACACATTATCATATAAACAATACATTGGCTATGGGACTTTTAATTTGTATGTTTTAATCCTAAATTTGAAATATTAGATATGACTTTAGTTACTTTTTGAAGAATTTGTTTTAGAAAAGCTTTATTGCTTTTCACAATGTCCTTATCAGAGCACAGCTAGTAGCTGTTAGACTGTGTAGTGATTGTGGTGTATATAGTGTCCTTCCACTTGAAGCCTGAACGCTTCCAGCTTTGTAACTTCCCAACCGGAACCCTATTTACCCCGTACCTAACCAACAGCAAGCTTGGTGTGAAGCAAGACAGAACAGAGTGGTGATTCAGAACTGAATCATAAGTATTTTTGCTATTTTTGGTAACTTTTTTTGCATCTAGTTCCTTTTTAAGTAAAATTAATAGAGCAGCATAGTGTAGCTATGTTTTAATCATCTATTTGTGGTGCTGAATTATATCCAGATTTTACTTACTAGTCTCAGATAACTAGAAATAACATAAGTCCATCATATGTAACATAAAATTGTATCAGATAAAATTATAAACTACCCGTAAGGAAATAAGCAGTTGTATGTACTGTAAAATATAATCTTTCCCCTGACTTATGTTTTATCAGCAGCATTCAGAGTGTACAAGAACTTAAAGTACATTTTATTGACTATTTAAATCTAAATATTTGGGATATTTCCAAATTTATTCAGAAACCCCATGTTTGGGTTTCTATAACAACCAGAATATCAACATTTATCACATGGATTTCAGTTCATCTTCTCATTCCTTCCTAAAATGTTTTGGCAGAATTAGTGTGGCTCAACCACTGACTCAATATTGAAAGCTCAAAATCTGGAAATTATTTTAATCTTGAAATCAATGAAAGCAAGCAAAGTAACCTTCTTAAAGTCAAAATGTTCCCAGCAAAGCCAGTGATAATTTTTTATCCCAAAAAGGGTTTTAATAAATTAATGGCTTTGAATCCTGACTTACATTGTCTAGTCACAACTTACTATACAGAGAGCTGATCTAAGCATGTATTTCCTTTTTGAATAGTCATATTTCTATATATTATTAATGTCAAACTCAAAGTTAACAAAATAGAATTTACTCTTAATATTTATAATTTTGTTTTATGTTAGCAATTCAAGTTTTACTGTTTGATTTATGAAACTCCAAATCTGTGTGGATTTATTTTTTGTAATTAAAAGAAAATATTAAGACAAATATTTGCCAAGTAGATGTTCTCCGAGTTAGGGGATATAATTTAAACAGCATGCATAAGACAGGATCCCTGCCCTCAGAGGAACCTGTGGTCCTTTGGTGATACTGCCAACAGAAAAAGATAATGTAAGAGGAATCTGAGTTGTATGTGGTAGCCAGGTAAATTATTAGTGAGCCAAAGATTACTGGAAATAGGAGTCAGTTCTAAGGATCAAAGTTCATATAAAACTAAATTTATATTTTAATGATTTAATATAACAGTACTGAAAATCTCTTTCTCCCTTTCATTCCAACTACTAAATGTAGTCAGAAGGAATAATAATAATCTTTACAGAATCTACAATTTATATTTTTCACAATTTAGATGCCCTGTCTCTGATTGTGTGTTTTTTTAATTAAAAAAAAGCAAATCTTAATCCATATTTAAAAATGTTATCAATGGCATATTGTTTTTTCACAATTGGACTTACTGTTCAGTGAACCAACTAACAATACTGATTTTGAGCGTAGGATGTCCAATATACCATTGTTAATAAAAGCACCTGATATGTATAAGTACAGAAGAATTACGTACGTGAATTCATTTAATCCCCACAGATTTCAAATTTCGGTCACTTTTATAGATTTTGTCTACCTAATGCTTAGAAAGATTAAGTGATTTGAAAATATTGTTAAAGGCAATTTTATAACCCAATTTTCTTCTACTTGTTCTTTTGAACAACTTTCATTCATTGTAAAGGACAGATTGGGATAGAAATTAAAAATCAGAAGCAGTTTGCATCAACAATTTTACAATTAACTAAGAGATCTGCAAAGTGTAAAAAAAAAATTGATCCTTTATTATCCAGAAACAAATGGGATGACATATTTGAGCAAGTGATATATAAAGTAGAAAATGTGCAGGCAGAGTAGAAAATGGTTACTATTAGTCATGGGATTAGTTTTCTGGTTTTTTTTTTTTTAATAAGCTGTAGTCTTTATAGAAATTTTTTGGTTATTTTTCTTCAGCCAGTTGATAGAGATCATCCTTCTAATTTCAAAATTATCTTTACTTCTAAGATCCCTTTTTGGATCCAGCAAGTGGCCAAGTTCCTTTGCCTCCCGCAAGGAGATTACCAGGAGAAACTGTCAAATCCAACAGAACATCACAGGACTATGATCAGCTTCCTTCATCTTCAGGTGGGTTGGCTAATCGTAATAACAATACCTTAAGTTTATATGGTGCTTTTTGCTTTTCAGAGTGCCTTTCTTTTACTTATATAATTTAATGAGCACTGCCTGTCCAAAAAAGTATTTTATTCTTATCACCTTGCGTTTTGCTTATAAAGCTTGCATTATGAAAGGAATGCTCACAGTACAGCCTCGGGGGAAAAGAGAAAAATCAGACTTAATATCGTCTTTGATCACTCAGTAAAGCCACTTTCTTCAATTCAAGATTCATTCATTCTTTAACTTTTGTTTTGCCTTATCAGATCAGGGAAGTGGGGGAAAATCTCTTTGTACATTGAAATGCCATGTTCTCTCATTTATCCATTAAGGCAGAATTCTCTTTAGAATTAATACTAGCACCAAGCAGTATTATTCTATAAGCTGTTAGTTCTCATAGTTTGTTTTATAGCTCCTGTGCAGTGTTCCACTGTTAACCATGAAGTTCCAGTATATTCCATCTTGGAGAATACAGATTATACTCATACCATCAGTAACAAAGCCCTGCTGCTTTGCCTCCTAGGAGGCCTTCCCTGTCTATTGTATCCCAGTAGCACCCCCATATTCTGTAGTTGCTCTATGTCTCCTTTTGCTTCATAGTACCTGTCACTACCTGAAGTTGCATTATTCTTTACCATGCTTGCCTATTTATCTTCTCTGCTAAAGTACATTTTGAAGATAGGCATGTTATTTGGTCTGTTGCTTGCCTTAGCTGGAGCTACTATACCTGAATACTGTATATGAAGGTAGCTTAAAAATCAAACTCATTTCTCACATTTCTGGAGACTGGGAAGTCCAAAATCAAGGTACTGGTGTTTGGGGTCTGGAAAGGGCGTTCTTCCTCTTATATACGTGATCATTTTTCCCTGTGTCCTTGTAACAGCAAAGGAATGCTCTGGGGTCTCTTAAGGGGACATTAATTCCTTGCAGGGAGGCTCTACCTTTATTACATAATCACCATAAAGACTTCAGTGGACATGAACATTCAGTCCATAGCACTGCTGTAGCCCCAGATATCCAAAAGCATGCCTAGCACATGTTTCTTGGGTGTATAGATAGGTGATGGGTAGATAACTGAAGGACGAATGGATGCATGGATGGATAGATGGGTACATATATGAGTGGGTAGATGATGATACATGAGGTATGCAGAATTCCCTCTATAGTTTTCCATGTTTTAACTTTTGCATATAATTCAGGATAACATAGAAAATGTTACTAACCTTTCATGTTCTCTTACCAGTTTATTTTAGTTTCTCAGGTTTCAGGTATATCCATGCGAGGCCTATAGTTCTATTCAAAATGATAGATTTGATAATAAGTCATTAAAATCAAAGAGAGATGATATCATAAAAAAGAAAAAGCAAATCCTTTAAGGAAATAACATTAAGATACAATTTTGAGAAAATTATCACGACTGATTTAAAATGAGATTTTCAACACCACCAACTCTGGATTGAAAAAAAACATACTCAAGTTATGGAAAGAATTGTGGCCACAGTGTTATTTTCATAGTTACTTTACTATTTTCTTTATATTATATGAGTGTTGTGGAGCCCAGAAAAACAGCACTCACATGTATGATTCCCAGAGATACAAAACCCAATTAGCATTACACAAAGAATTTCAGGAGGAACTTTTGAGTAACAAAAACCTTGCTGAAATATCCCCACATAGCCATTTAGAAGAAGCCTGATCTAGTTTTTGCCTAAGCAATAAAAATAGTACTGATGATTACTCTGAGGGCCTCATATAGCTATAACAACAAATATTTCAATATGCTCTATAAACTGTCTTCACAAACACAAAAGAAAATTTAAAAACTTGATTTCCAACTTGTATTTGCACACACATACAGCTCACTGGGCTATCTGGCTGTCCACTGATACATTTCACACAAGCACGGAGCTTGTGCTGGCTCTCTGAATTAAGTCTTTCCATTCACAACCTGAGACTGGATGAGAGGATGCTATGTGCTTTCAGGATTCCAGTTGCCTTACCTTGTAGTAACTAATCTGTTTTTACCAAAGTCTCTTAAAATGAGAATTCTGGTGTGATTATTGCACTTTATAAATTCAATTTTGATTATCTTTTATAGGTAGCTAAATAATTCTTAATAACTTATTTATGGATATGTTTCTGTGAAGAATATTTCTAAAGAATTCCAAAATATAGTTTCATTAATATAAAAATATCTGTCTTATCTAAATGTGTGCACAAACATGCATGTCTACATGTACAAAAGAGCCTTCCAAATGTTTTATTCTTCCCAGAGAAAATATTTTATAATTTTCTTCAAGATTTTTAAAGTTAACTATTTATATTTAATCACATAAATCTTATTCTGATTATGTTTATGATATACTTAACTAACCAGTATTAAATTCTCATATAATATATATGGGGCAAATTTTTTGCTACTTTTACATGGGTATGTTATTCATCCATGTAACATATAGCCATATCTATAATATCTCTGTTGAACTTTTTACAAAATGTTTAGTTTGCCTTTTGCTTATAATTATATTTTGCTAGAGTTTGAATTCTTTAAAAAATCTATAGTTCTTGTGCTGAACCAAATAACCTTGACGATTTTTCATAGCATTAGTATTTACAAGGAAGTTCAATGTTTCACTTGAAAATGATGTTAGAATTTTATGCAACATGTATTAATTATGTTTGTAACCAGTGAAATATCTCATTGACAAATATATCTCATAGAAGATCTCATTATAAAAGGAATTAATTTTAATACTATATTTCCTTTACTAGATTAAAAGAAAACTGAAGGATGTAATGTAAATTTTATATTACCACAATATTTTGCAGTCATCTTTGCAAAAATCTCAACTGGAAATCATAGCTTCACTTCACACAGGGGATAGAACTATACAGTGATTTCAAAACCTGGATTCTGGTCATTTTCACATGACCTTAAAAAAGCCTACGTGCTTCCAGTACTTTTAACATTAGCAAAATCTGTCACTGTGAGCAGCTCAGATCTATAAAACTAACAGAGATGGGATCTGAGTCTATTTCATTTTGGTGGTCATTTTATGAATGAAATGAAAGTAGTACATGTACATTGGGACATAAAATGGAATTATAAAAAAATCAGTAGGAAAAAATAATCACTTATAACCCTATCATCAATAAGCAGCATTATTTCTATTTTGGAGCACTCTTTTCTAATGTTCTGTTCATGCACATTTTTACATAGTTAAGATCATACTCAATATGGCAATTCTATCTCGATTACATTTAACATAGTATCATAAATATCTTACCACATCATTAATTTTTTAATAAATGTCATTTAAATTATTGTATAATAGTTTATCATTTTTATGTGCTGTCAAACACTACTGTAGTATTTTAAAAGTCTAACAGAAACCCTAACTTTTTATGGAAGAAAGCTTAAGACATTAAATACCTTGGCTTTTGTCTAGAAATACAGAAACTGGGTTGATAGTTATGACTAAACAGGACTTAGTATAACAAGTAGAAAATGAAAAATGTAATTAGTCAATATAGTAGCATTTGCTTCTTAGACACATCTTTCAAAATACGGGGACAGGGCAAAGTTTAGATAATGAAGGAAGAAATAAGAACACCACTGAAGTGGAAGTTCCATTGACTCCTATCTGTAGATTATGTAGATACCCACAAGTGGGACTGACTTTTTTTTTTTTTTACACCACAGTCTGCGTAAGAGGAATATGTGGAAATTTGTTTTTCCTGATTATTCCCTGCCCCCATAACAAATAAAGTTCAGTGCCACTGACATGCTTGATCTCCATGTGCTATGGATGCTTTGGAGGGTCACACACCATTTTATCACCTGTGATTGTTTTTTGTTCATCCTACAAGAACCAATTTTTAGTTCTTTGAGGATCATGCTGCTCCTATCTAGTATGCATGACCTAGAAAAATCATTCTAGGTAGTATTCCAGCCATGTTTTACATTAGTCTATTTCCTGTATCATTCAAAGCTTTTCTCTTTGCTTTTCCAAATGTTCAAACAATGAAAACTGAACCAAGGTTTACTCTTAAACCAGGGCTTTTCAAACCTTTCTTCCCCCAAACAAGTGTTAACTGTGAACAATACAAGTGTTAGCTAAAAGTAGACAGCTGCCTGCAAGAAATGGCTTCCAAGTCTGTTTTATTACAAAAATTCATGCAAGCCCTACACTTCACTCCTTGGTACATTTGCATTTCAGTAACTAAAGCATATTAATGTCCTCACATCTTTGAGTACTCCAGGAAGATGTACTCTTTGTATCCTTTGGCCCTAACTTTTCTCGAACTTATTTTGATATGCTGTCATTTTCATTGGAGTTCAAAAATACTATCATCATGAACAGCCATATAGACAGGTTCTCTATATATATTAATGGGGTTCATTGTGACATTTCCATATGTGCAGTGTACTGATCAAATTCAACATCCTGTTTCGCCTCATCCCCACCCTTTCCTGATCCTAGTTATCCCTATTTTACTTAAGATCTTTTTTGTTGTTTTCACATGTGAATGAATGTGAAGTACTTGTCTTTCGGTTTGACTTATTTCATTTAACAGTACCTTCCAGTTCCATTCATTTTGCTGCAAATGACAGATTTTCATTCTTCTTTATGGATGAATAATACTCAAATTGTGTGTGTGTGTGGGGGGGGTAATAGTTTCTTTATCCATTCATCTGTTGCTGGGTACCTAGGCTAATTCCATATCTTAGCTATTGTGAATAGTACTGCCATAAACATGGGTCTGTTGGTGTCTCTTTGGTATGCTGATTCCATTTACTTTGACTATATACCCAGGAGTGGGACAACTTGATCATGAGAGTTCTATTTTTAGTTTTTTGAGGAACCTCCATACTATTCTCCATACTGGCTGTACTAGTTTGCATTCTCACCAGTGGTATTGAAAAGTTCATTTTCTACAATCTCCTCTCACCAGTGGTATTGAAAAGTTCATTTTCTACAATCTCCTCTCCTGTTGTTTTTGTTTGTTGTTTGATAATTTTCCATCTAACTGGAGTGACATATATCTCATCATAGTTCTGATTTGGATTTCTCTGATGGCTAATAATACCAAATATTTTTAATATACTTGGTGGCCATTTGTATTTCTTCTTTTGAGAAGTAGCCACTCAGATCATTCGTTCATTTTTATTATTAGTTTTTTTATGTTTATATTTATGCTTTTTATGTTAATCCTTTATTGGATAACTAGTTGACAGATATTCCCATCCTGTAGGTTGACTCTACTTTGTTGTTTCTTCTGCTATGCAAAAGCTTTTTAGTTTGGTGTCAGCCCATTTGTTAGTTTTTGAATTGGTTTCTTATGCACTGGAGTCCCATTCAGAAAATTATTCCCTGTCTTGAAGTTGTTCCCCTATATTTTTTCTTCCCAGTAGTTTCAGAATTTTTGAGTTGGTTTTTGTATATGATAAGAAACGGGTCAAGTTTCAGTCCTCTCCATTTGTTGAGCCTCTCCTTTCTCTAACATATGTTTTTGTGCTTGTGTCAGTTCGTTGGCTCTAGAGGCATAGGTTTATTTCTTTGATTGCTTTTCTATTCCATGGGTCTGTGTGTGTGTTTTTTATGCCAAAATCTTGCTGTTTTGCTTCCTGTGGATCTCAGTATGACTTGAAGTCAAGAGTGATGCCTCCAGCTTTGTCTTTTTTGTTCAAGATTGCTTTGGCTGCTCAGGGATTTTTGTATTTCCATATAAATTTTAGGATTGTTTTTTTCTAGTTCTATGAAGAATGTCATTAATGTTTTGGTATGGATTGCTTTGAAACTATAGATTGGTTTGGATAGTATGGACATTTTAACAATATTAATTCTTCAAGTCTATGAACATGTGAGGTTTTTCCTGTGTGTGTGTGCTCATTTTTTTGTAATTTTCATTGTAGAGGTCTTCTATTTACTTGGTTAAGTTTACCCCCTAGGTATTTTTTTTAAATACCCTACGTATTTTTTTAAAGCTATTTTGATTTCATCAAATTGATTGTTGATATATAGAAAAACAAAAAGGGTTTTGTATGTTGACATTTGTATCCTATTACTTTACTGAATTTGTTTATAAGTTCTAATAGTCTTTTTAGGTTTTTCTGTGTCTGTAATGGTGTCCCACACAAAAAAGGATAATTTTACTTCTTCCGTTCCTCTTTTATGTCTTTTATTTCTTTGTCTTGCCTAATTACTCTGACTAAAACCTTTAGTATTATACTGAATAAGAGTGGTGAGAATGGATATACATGTCTTGCTCCTAATGTTAGAGGAAATTAGTGTTTTCAGCTTTTCTCTTTTCAGGATGAGGTTGGCTGTAGGTTTGTCATAGAGAGCCTTTATTTTGTTGATAAACAGTTTTTCCATCCCTAATTTGTTTGGGGCTTTTCTCATGATAGGATGCCAAGTTTTATCAGATGCTTTTTCTGCATCTGTTGTAATAATCATGATTTTAATCCTTTATTCTATTGATGTGATATATTGTTTGTTGATTTGCATGTGTTGAACCATTCTTGCATCCCTAGGATGAAAACAGCTTACTCTTGGTGAATGACGTTCTGACATGCTATTGAATTCAATTTGATAGGCCTTTGTTAACAATTTTTACATCTTTGTTCTTCTGAGATATTGGTCTGTGTTCTTCCTTGTGTCCTTGTTTGGTTAAGGTAATGGATTTATGGCTTTAAAGAATGAGTTTGGAAGGGTTCCCTCCATTTCAGTTCTTTGCAATAGTTTGGGGAAAATTGATATCAGTACTTCTCATTTAAAGTTTGGCTCTGGGCTTTTCTTTGTTGAACTTTTTGTTACCTATTCAGTCTCATTATTTGTTATTACCTATTCATATTTTTATGTCTTCATGTCAGTTTTTGTGGGTCATCTATATCCAGACATTTGTCCATTTCTTCTAGATTTTTCCAGTTTGTAAGCTTAGTTTTTCATAATAATCCCTGATGAGTCTTTGCATTTCTGTAGTTTTGGTTGATGTAATGTCTTGTTTTTGTCTCTAATTTGATTTATTTGGATCCTCTCTCATCTTTCTTGATTATTCCAGCTAAAAGTTTGTTGATTTTGTTTGTTTTCAAAGAACCAATTGTTTTATTTGTCTTTATTATTGCTTGTTTAGTCTCTATTTTGTTTACATTGGTTTTGATATTTATTGTTTCCTTCTGAATTTGAGTTTGGGTTTGTTTTGCTTTTTCAAAACCTTAAGAGATACATTAAGTTGTGTATTATGTTAAGTTGTTTATTTGAAATTTTTTGATGCAAGTGCTCATTACTATACACTTCCCTAACAATACCACTTTTACTGCATCAAACAAGTTTTAGTATGTTTCCATTTTCATTTGAGAAATTTTTAAATTTCCCTGTGATTTCATTGATGACCCCAGCATTCATTCAGAAGACTTTTGTTCAGTCTCCACTCATTTGTTATACTATCTAAAATTTCTTTTGTTGTTGACTACTAGTTTTATTCCATTGTGATCAGGAAAGATACAGGATATGATTTCATTTTTTTTAATTTGTTCAACTTGTTTTGAGATCTAAAGTTCCATGTGCTGTTAAAAAGAATGTGTTTCTCAGCTATTGGATAGAATGCAATAAATCTGTAAATGTCTAAGTCCATTTAATCTGTAGTATAACTCCTTATTTGTTGATATTTTTCTGGTGATATTCCTGTTGATGAATGTGGGGTGTTTAAATCCCCTACCATTGTTTTGGAACATTTCTTTCCCTTTAAATTAAATAGTATTTGTTTTATAAAGTTGGTTACTTCAATATCGGGTGCATATAGATTTACAGTTATTAAATTTTCTTGCTGAATTGATCCTTTGATCATTATATAGTGACCTTTTTGCAGTTTTTGTCTTAAAAGTCATTTTGTCATATGTAAATATAGCCATTCTTGCTCAGTTTAGATTTCCATTTGCTTAGAATACTCTTTCCATCCTTTCATTTTCAGTCTATGTATCTATGTCTTTATTGTGAAGTGATTTTCTTCTAGGCAACATACTGTTGACTAATTTATCTATTTGGACAATCTGTATCTTTTAATTGGAAATTTTAACATGTTTATATTCAAGGTTATTGATAAGTAGATACTTATTCTAATCATTTTGTTGATGTTCTGGTTATTTTGAATATTCTTTGTGTTTGATGACTTATTGTATTGATAATGTTTGATTCTCTTCTCTGATCTATCTTCTACAGGGATGTATACTGTCACATATTCTCATTATGGTAGTTATCTTTCTTCCACTTCTGGGTGTAGAACTCCCTTCAATGTCTTTGGTAAGGCTGGTCTGCTGGTCATGATTTCCCTCAGTTTTTGCTTATCTTGGTATATCTTTATTTCTCTATTTTTGAAGGTACCTTACTGGGTATAGTAATTGTGGTTATTAATTACTTTCTTTCAGAACATGGAGTATGTCACTCCATTCCCTCCTGGCCTGCGAGGTTTCTGTCAAGAAATTTGCTATTAGTCTAATGGAATGCCTTTAAATGTGATTTGACATTTTGCTCTTGGAGATGTTAATTTCTTTGTCTTGTACTTGATGGACTATAATATGCTCTGGTAAAGATCTCTTCTAGTCGTGTCTGTTTGGGTTCATCTGGATATGAACATTAATATCTTTCCCAACATTAGGGAAGTTTTCTACAGTTATTTCATTGAATAAGTTTTCTAGGCTCTTAACATTTTTCTTATTACCTTTGAGTATTCCAGAAAAATGCTAATGTTTGTTTATTTAATAATGTCCCAAAGTGATTTTGAATGGATATATAACCCACATCATCTTAATGGTATACTTCAAAATAAAAAAAGTCTTTAAGTTTTGATATTCTTTCTTTTGCTTGATCTAGTCTATTGTTGAAATTCTCTAGTAAGATTTCTAATGAAATCTTCATTTCCAAGATTTCTATTTGGTTCTTTTACAGAATCTCTATTTCTTTCCTCGGTTCCTCATTCATATCTCTGCACAACCTTCCTTACTTAATTATTTATCTATTCTCTTGGATCTCTTTCGGCATTTTTACAATCATTTTTAAAAATTTTTTTCTCAGGCATTTCATTCATAACAGATTTGGAATCTGTTACTAAAGAGTTATTATGTTCTTTTGGAGACATATTACCTGTGTTTTCAAATTTTTTGTGTTCCTGCATTGATAGAGATATCTGATCTACCAGATGTACAACTATCACCTCTATCACTTCTACAGAATCTTCTTAGTAAGTGGTTTTCTCATGAAGGTGGGTCTTGGGATTCGTTTGATATGCAGTGTTGGCTTTGTTTCTAGTTTGACACCCTAATCTAATCTCCCTGTGGTTTCATTGGCAGTGATTAGTGAGTTTGGGCAGGGTGTGCCATATTGGAGTTGGAGAGACTCATTGTCACCACAGACCACAAAAAAGTGGGGACATTCTAGCAGCTCAGGCACGTATGGTGTAGAAAATAATGGGTGTGGGCTGATCACTGAATGGCTGTCCCTATAATAAGAGAAGCCTCTAACACTGTCTTCTACCAGTCAGTGGTGGGGACCTAGATGCTGCACAGGGAGAAGTGGTGGTGGCAACTGCAACATCCCCTCTCTGGTGCTCACAAGCAGTCCTGACAGCCATGCATGGTCAGATATGGTATACAGACAGAAGGTGGCTGCATAGGTAGGGTGGCAGCCGAACTGTGGTATTCTTCGCTGCTCTTGCTGTGGTAGTACCCCAGGCTAAGAGTGTAACCTCAACCAGAGAGGAGCAAAATTGCACTTGGCACCCCTGGGTGGGGCAAAAGCTGAAGCAGTAGAGTTGTTCAGGCCCCCCCCAGCATGCCTTTGTGGGGGCAGCAGCAGAGGGAATCCCAGTGTTAGCTTCCTGCCCCATCATCAACAGGCAACAGAACGCTCAGCACAGGGGGAAGGACACACTGTACCTGCCTTTAGTCCTGGCACTGTCTTAAGTTCACACATGTGTGGCCTCATTCTTGATCTAAGAGTTGCGGCAAGCACCCTAATCCCAAGCATGGTGCACTCCATTCCCTCTGTCTCAACACCAATCCCCTGCAGGGCACCAAGCAGGCATGGGTCACAGTCACTCAGAGTTAAATTGGGTTTGCAAGGCAGCTGTTCTCCAAGCCACTGCAGTGAAATGTCTTTGGAAAATCTGGAAATGGGACTGCACAAGGTTTCTGACTCCTTAAGCAGTTCAAACCCAGAAAATAGCTCCCTTCTCAAATGTCTCTTGGTTACAGCACCCAGTGGGTCACCAGGAAATGATGTAAGAACTTTTTTGAAGGCAAAGCTAGCTACCTTGCAGATTTTAGGTTACTTATCTAAGTGAGTTACAGGCCTGTGAGGAATGTGAACCTTTCCAGTAGCCAGGATTGCTAGGACTGTTGCTTTTACCCTTATCTCTACAAATGGGAGACTCCTCCTCCCATGGGCGTGGAGCTGAGGCTGCAGATGCCAGCATATTTTGTGTTTCTTACTAAGGTTTTGCCCCAGCTCTCTGAATAACAATATTCCAGCCTCTTTCTTGCTGCTTTCCAGCATTCTTCCACAGTCACTTGCCTCAGAATGCAGCGATACATGAATCACTTTGGTTCTTTGTGGAGGATACCAGTGCTGGGCTCCTCTAGTCGGCCACCTCCTCCTCTCAGGTTCTTGCTTTTCTTGGTCTGGCTGATAAGTTCTTTTTCAGTGTTATCTGCCAAGATCAGAGATACACATGTTTATCAAACAAAGTCATAATTCTTAACAGTTGCCAATTATGCTATTAGTTGTGTCTCTAGCTGCCACAGTATCTTTCTCACTTCAGTTGAATGTTAACTATTTCTTTTAAACATGCATGACATGTGTGTGCCTCTCAGTAATTTGTACAAAATCAAAATAGTAGTATTAGAGATCTCTTAGAAAATTACCAGCAGGATACAAGGTATTTATGACTTGTGTTTAAGTCTAGATGCTTTTCTTTCCTCAAAAGTACCTCAGAACAAATGATTTCAACATATGAATTTCATGATGGTTGATTAAAGGAAAACTTACTAGAATTTATAAGCATTTTTTAACATGATTAAAACCAAAGTATAATTTGTTGTTCATCTCTGCCTGGTAATGAAAATATTTAATAGAAAAATGAATGGAATCACAAAACCTACTAAAAATGCAATTTAACAGACCATAATGATTTCAGATGTTTAATTACAGAGGCAAAACCATATAGATTTTAGTGAGATCAAGGAATTGCATGTTCTTGTATATAAGCAGACTTTAAAATACATTTCCTATAGTTCTGATATTTTTTAAAACTAGATACTATCCTCGAAGCAAAAAATTAAAAATAAGGCTATTATCTAATTTCATGTAGAAACAAATATGTTAATCCTGGTGCTTCTATTTTTATGTAGGTAATGCTGATATTGCCAGAATTGTGAATGGGATAATTTTTGGTTTTTTGGTTACCTTTTCATGGAAAAAAATATCATCCATGTCTTTATTTAAAAAGAAAATATGAAATAATGTGTCTAGTCAATTTTTATGACTTAAATTGATTATTATTGGAAATATCAGTCAGTGTACAGTACCTTCTGAAGCCACTGGAATAGGTAGCAAGGCAGAGAGCAGGAGCCAGAGGGGACATTTTGTGCCTGAGGCATTTGGCTTGGAGCCACTTCACTTTTGCTTCTTGTCCTTGGATTTGTTTATTTAACAGCTGCAAATGCCAGCTGTTAAATAAAGTCTTGTCTACAAACTTGTCTAGAAATGTATAGCTGTTTGATGGCATAAATTTGACTTCTTATTTAATCCTTTTGCATTTTGGTAACATAGGCTTTTTAAATACTGTACAGAATATAGCTATAGGGATGAACATACCCTGTCCAGTTAGCTAGGCCGTGCCCTGGGATCTGCATGGGGAGGAGGCCTGGAATTAATTTTCTCTTAAGGACACTGTTCATTCATGGGCACCAATCTCATTGATTTCACTTTGAGAAACTACTATCATTGGGAAACTGATCTAGAATCCATTTCTCCACTCCTGATGTTTAATCTAGCTTTTCTTTTTCTCACACACATCCTGCTACATGGGAATCTGGATAAATTGTTGAGCACAGTGTCATGCTTAATTCTGTTCAACCTGTTGATTAATACAGTCAAAGCCTTTGCTCTGTTCTTTTAATTTTTTTTCTCTAGCCTCAGTAAAGCATAGAATTATAGACCTGAAAAATGAGGCAGGAAGAGACCATACAAAAAGTGTCTTGAGTTTCTCTGCTGTGACACAGGTGGGATAGAGGACGTTTGGGGGGTGTTCCTCATGTGTATGTATGAGAGTTTCTTTTGGTAGAAACCTCCCCAGACTCTTCCTCTGGGGACCATTAGCCACAGCCTGTGCCAGGGTTCAGAAAGATAAATTGTACAGCTAAATAAAGTAAAACCTTCCTCTTTTGGACAGTAGTTTCCTTCTGTACCTCTTATTTCATATGATTTGAAAAATAAAATGTGAAATCTAAAATTGAATGCATAAATTTCTCGAACTACAAATACATATTCTTCCACAACTTCTCTAATGTTCAAAATGGGAATAATATTACCTATCTCACAATGAAATGGAAGGGTAAAAGTTTGTAAAGATGGTGGAAAATTATATTATTCTACTTAAAATAACACCATTATGTTTTAATATCTTCATTTTTATCTGTTTCAATGGTCTCTCTCTTTAAAATCTACACAGATGGTTCACAAGCACCAGCCAGACCCCCTAAACCACGACCCCGCAAGACTGCACCAGAAATTCACCACAGAAAACCCCATGGGCCTGAGGCAGCATTGGAAAATGTCGATGCAAAAATTGCAAAACTCATGGGAGAGGGTTATGCCTTTGAAGAGGTGAAGAGAGCCTTAGAGATAGCCCAGAATAATGTTGAAGTGGCCCGTAGCATCCTCCGAGAATTTGCCTTTCCTCCTCCAGTCTCCCCACGTCTAAATCTATAGCAGCCAGAACTGTAGATACCACAGCGGAAAGAAGTTGACAAATATTCCAGGAGTATGGAAAGAGGATTGAGATGGAATTCAAGAGGGAAAGCATCTCGGGAGGGAGGCCAGAGTGCAGCTTCACAGAAGTCTGTTACTTGCTCAGGATGTTGATTCTGCGGCTTCCTTGTTTTTGCTAGCCATACTTTTAAATCAGGGTTGAACTGACAAAAATAATTTAAAGACGTTTACTTCCCATGAACTTTGAATCTGTGAAATGCTTTTCCTTGTTTACAAGTTGACGAAGTTGAAGTTTGTGTTTGTTTTTGATACCTGTACTGTGTTCTTGACGGACCCTTTGTAGAGTGGTCAGGTCTGCTGTAACATTTCCCATCAACTCTTGCTGTCCATGTCAGCAGCTAAAGCACCTCTTCATTTTGGTCTCTGCCATCCATGCCCCAAGCCCAGCCCCTAGGTCCAGTTCCATTTCTCTCATTTACAAGATGCTTTAAAGGTTCTGATTTTCAACATATCAAACTAATGCAAAAAAGAAAAACAAACTGTGTATGGTCTTCACTACTGAGTCTTTTCTTTGGAAACCATCACTGTTGACAGATGGGAAAAAACCTGAATGTATAAAGCATATATTTGTCAATTAACTGCCTTTTCTAAGGGTTTTTTACGTAATATAGAGGAGATTCTCTTGGTAGGTTTTGTAACCTTTAATTTTCCACATGTTCTGTCTCTGTCATCCCAGGGTTCCACAATGCTGTAAAAATCAAAAAACATGAGAAAGCAACTACTGCAGATGTGAGAGACATACACTTGCACAAGACAATGCCATACTGAAGTAATATAATGAGGTCCCCTGATACTTAGCCCTGCATTACTTTCAGGAGGCCATCTCCCCAAAATATATTAAACTAAAAATAAAATCATGGATATATCTTTTCCAAAGTGGAACAGATTTCATTTCCTATTTGTGCGATCAGACCCTGGTTTCGAACAGCCATGGGATCCACTTCACACTGCAATGAGATTATTAAATCTTTGGTGCACTGTTAAGTTCCAATGCTACTGTGGCAATGTTTTTGCAAAATTCTTAGTAAATTTCTCTTTCCAAATTCGGGTTCATATTTGATTTGTAGATGCGATCATTGTTCCACATTGCTTCAATCAGTCAGGTAAAAGAAATTAATTTTTGCCTTTTTTGCAAAATAAGTTTCTTCAGAAACCATGTTATTACTTTTAATAGATCTATAAATATTTATTGAGCATCTACAATGTGCCGATTGTAGGCACTGTGTTTTTAAGCACAAACTCTCACAGGCTGATTCCAATGTAATGGGTTGTTTTTTATATGCATTTTTGATGGCAGAAGTCTCTGATGGACAAAACCTGGAAGGTTTCCATTATAGCCTCAGGATTTTCCAATAGTTTTTTTTTTTTTTCCCCCATTCCTAATGAGAAGTTAGGGAAGAAATGAGACAGACAAAACTCTCCCTATATAAAATGCCTGAACCCACAGAAAGTTTTCTAACTATGGACAAATTGTGGGTTTCTGCATTTTTCTACCACTCCATTCTTAACTTCACCCATCACTTTTGTGTTGTAAAAAAAAAAAAAAAATGCATCAGAGAGTGAGACTCTCCTCAGGACATGATAGGACATCAGCTAGGTCTGATGAAACTAATGTTGTACAAGACTTGTGCAGACAGGCAAGTTGACCCAGGGCGGGGAACTCACAAATTCCTTTGCAAAGTGACACACACCCTTTCTTTACAGTCTGGCTTTCTTGAGGACTCACAGGCCATGCATAGTTTGTACTCTTGTATGAATTTCTTCAGATAGGACTAAGCTGGTTATGTCCCTAAAGGGGGATTTTTAAATTTGCCTTAGATGCTGTTCCTTTGAGTAAATAAGTACCATTTTTTTACACTTTTAGAATAGCATTGACAATTCTCTTTTGCTTTGTGAACTCCATGTTATGAGTTTTAACTTGTTTTTTCAGTTTTTGATGTCACATTGGAATAGCACTGTATATTTTGGGCTTTTTATGACTTACCAATGATAGGTTAAGTCGAAAAGCCAAAAGTTGCCACTTTTTTTGTGATAATGTTTTAGAGAATGAAGTAAAATAAGAACATTAGGAAACAGTACATTCTCATTCAGTTTTCAAGTAATAATGAAAATTTTCAGTGAGAAATTAAAAAGAAAAGAATGATATAGTAAATTTGGACTTGAAAATTTTTTTGGAAGGGGACTTTTATAGTTTTCTAATCTCCATCAAAATCTCTATGCATCTTGTACTCAGTAGCAGCCATTAGTTTTTTCATTAAGTAAAATAAATCAAAAATTTATATCAAATGGAATAAGGGAAACTGTCACACTATGGTGAAAACTCATAGCTACATGTTGCCTATGATGTCATGCTCATAAAGAATTTTTGAGGAGAAAATTAAACCAGATTTTTTATTATATATAGTGACATCCTGTTAATAGGAAACATTCCCAACCTTCTTTCACTGTAATCCAGTAAGTTAAACCTTTCTCCCAATTCTTAAGATTTGGTAATATTATTCTTTAAGCCAATATTTATTATTCATGAGATTACAACAAAATCATGACCAATATTAACCCCCACAACCAAATATCCTTTCTTTAAAATCCTGACATTTCTGGGGTAGAACAATTTATCATAATATTTCAGTACATTTATCTCCATAATCTGTTTTGGGTTTGTGTTCCCCTAGATATCTGATAATCACAGCCAAATTTTCTAGAATTGAATCAAAGCATTTTATGCTCAACTTAGAATTCCTTCCATGAATGCAGCGACAAGACCTTTAGCTCTGCCCCGTCTGTTTCTCTGCCTACATTGCAAATAGTCTTAATGATGGAGCCCCAATTGTAACCTCAAAGGGCTCATTTGTTAACTTGGTATTTCACATTATGAAGACACCTTTGCAAGTTGTTTTTGGTGTGTGAACTTTTAAATTTTTCAGTTCCAGAAGCATTTCCTGGACATATTTTTTCCTCTTACATTTTCAACTTGAAGCTTTAATTTGCACTGAATTATCTAATCTGGTTTCAAAAAAAACATTTCAAACTCATCCACTTGGAAGCAAATTACCGTTTGTTTTAAATAACACAAGTACTGCCTGATAACCTGGAATTTTATGTTTCTAATGAGAGTTTCCAGAAGAAGATGGCAAGAGAGTGAAGTGTTTTCTTCCCCATGACCATATTGTTGTTTTTTAATGCCTTTTAAAAAAAAACTTGTCCAATGTGGCAAAATAGTTATGTGTTTGATTAATTTATATTTTATTCATTCTTTTTCAATTCTGGTTATTTTGTACCATCGAGGACTTTTTCTGTTCTTTTAAGGTATTTTATAAAATGAACGTTAACAAAATGTTGAGTTGGTATTTTATTTTTCAAATGAATGCAAGTATTTCAGAGCATTTATACATTGTGATTATGCTTCATATTCAGAAAAAGACATTTAATAGCTAGCTAGACAAAGGGGTGTGAGGTGTCTATCCTAGATGGTTTAGTTATTAAATACCAAGACCATGTAACTTTAAGGAAATCTAATAGATAAACTTCCCTCATACCAAGAACTCAAATGAAGGTTATATTAAAGTTCCCAGTAATAAAAACCATATTTGGGAAAGGCCGAAGTTCTTTGAGATGAAATACTAGATAATTGACAATTCCCAATCAACAGTTATATCCTCTCTTTAAAAACCTAACATTTCTAATCATTGGAAAAATACTGATGGTGGGGGAACAGATTTTTTAAATGCTAATTTATTTTATATCAAGAACCATAGAATATTTTTCAATTAGATAGGACTTGCAAAGTCAGACATACTAATAGTAATTATTCTCTTGAAACAGACACTGAAATGGAAGATACACAAGGAATAATTCGAGTAAAATGAATGCTGTGTGAAAGTCACCATATTGTACTGGAATTGCGTGTTTATGCTAAGTGCTTAAGAATAAATTATTGGCCCCTTACTGTGAAGAAGGAGCTTGCTATTGAAGCATTCAATACTGTCAACAATCATGCTTCTTTTAGAACCCGGAGAGGAAAATCTGGATGACAAATTCTCTATGGAGACTATAAAGTCACTGACTGTTCAGTATTTTATCAGCCTAAATAATGAGCAAAGTTTGTTGTTTAAAAAAAAAAAAAGGTGACGAGGTAAAGCTTCTCAATGAGGAACAGCACACATGATAAAACATTGTTATTTGGGCAGAGGGCAGAGGTAGTGAGCCTGAGGATGGGAGAGAAGGGCTGTGGGCTTGGAGGTGAGACTGGGCAGGCCACTCAGGACCCGAGAGACAGGAGCAGGAGTCCCTGGTTGGAGGCCAGAGACAAGCAACCATGGAAATAACAATGACTTCTCAACACAGAAGAATTGGGATGTGCCTAACAGGAATTGTTGCATCAAATGACAATCTGATGGCAAGGCTAAAAGAAATCTAACGTCCATGCTTCTATGTGCTTTTGTTCATTTTCAAAGGAAACCTGGAAAATTATTCTTACCTATTTTTGCAGGGTTTTCATCCCTACTGCCTATCCTCTTTGGGCTGTAAATGATAACTCCCTTATATTTTAAATGCCCTCTGATTGCTTTCTGTGGCTCTAGGGAATGACAGAATGAAGCTTCTGAAGTTCAAATCCAAGGTCACACCTGTAGGTGAAATCCCTGGTGGCTCTCTGGTAGGGATTCCACATCTGCCACCTCTCCTTCCACAGTTCCTCTTTACTTCTGCTTAGCTTACAGTTGCCAAAGTGTATCCCATGTCTGCATGTAATAGTCCTAAATTAGCTCTGTCCCTTCATCCAGACTGGCTAACTCATTCTTCAAAATCCAGTTCAAGTATTGTATCAGTGAAACATTTTCTCTTACCCTACAAGCCCAGTGGAGTTTGCCACCTTTTATGTCTTACACGGCACCAATCTTATGACACTAACCATGTGGTTTCCAATTACTCCACCTTTGGCCTCAGCAAGCCTGAACTTCAGGAGAGGAAGGATGCCGATGTTATGTCTATGTCCCACTCTCATACAGAGCCCTGCAGGGAACACAATGAAATACTTCAAAAATACGAACAGTTGCACATTTGAGCAGCCAATAGTGGAAACAGTCCTGAGTTCTAGTCCCAGCTCAGCCGCTTGCTACCTCTGTGGAAAATATCTTTGCTTTGATCTCTTGCTTCACACATAGACTAGAAGATGTATAAAAGCACTTGCTAAATGTGATCACCCTAGATGCCTTTGTTTTTATTCTTTAGGTGGGGACCAAAAATTATTTAATAACTGAAAAATATTAGATTTACAACATAAAAATTAGGAGATTTAAAAACTTATTTTGATAGAGTTCAACCTGTTTTTAGTCACTTGAGACTATAAAAGAATGTTTCTTCATAAGGAGGTTATGACAAAACATATCTAATCAAAAGGTTACTACTCACAAATTCCCATGACAGGAAAATAGTATTTAAAAGTGTAGGTTCTGGAGCCAGACTGCCTATGATCAATCTCTATCTCTTTCAAGCTCTGTGACCTTAGAAAACTGTTATACCCTTGTGTGCTTTGGGTGCTTCATTTGTAAAATTGGAATAGCAACCACATCTTTAGTAAAGATTTGATAAAAGGACTTGATGCATGAGTTACAGATTGAAAAAAACTAAAAGCAGTGACTGGTACATAAGAAATGCACAATAAATGACAGCTGTCATTACTGTTTGCCCCATTCAGGGAATTTAAGTTACTATCCATCTCTCAGAAGCCCCAGAATAGACAACAAAATGAAGCAGGTCTGATTTGTCTTCTTAGTTCACACAGCAAGGGTCCATCCTGGCAGCCTTAAGACATCAGTGGGAAGTAATTATTCTGGTTAAACTGGGGATATCTGAAATCTAAAAAGGTAATAAGCTGTGTGTCCTGAGCCTTTATCACCACCACATACTCATCCTGTGCTTGCTATTCAAAGCCCAATGCAACAGAATATCACCCACATCCCGAAAGGGCGATAGATTCAGGGTCACTTTGCATGAATTGGGCTATCTTCGAAAAGACCACACAAACACAAAATAGCTTTTTTGGGGGTCAGAGATGGCTCTGAGACCTCAGAAGCAGCTCTCACGCTGGAGGGCAAGTGGAGCAAGGGAGGCAAGGGAGACAAGAGAGAGAGTGCACCCTGAACCCCTGCATTTATTAGGGGAAGACATTCGATAGAGTATTTCACCCAAATGAGGCAAGGGATGGTGCTACAACAAACAGCGGGGTGCAGCACAGTCCCACTGAGTGACGCCCAAGCCCAGAGCTGCACTTCCTTGCCCAGGGAAGGTAAGGCCCACTTGCTTCGCACTGCTTGCAATGCCAGTTCCACAGCCACGACACTCAAGGATAAGGGGGCATGCTCAGCTCCTGTTCAGGGCTCCACACACACACAATGGAACTGCAGATCAGAGATGTAGAGCTGGTGGGACCCCAAAACAGTAGGTTCCAAATGAGCTGTTCTTGAGTTTAAAACCTAGTTCATACCAAATGCAGCAGGATGCTAAAGAGGACTTTGCCTTCATTCCTGAAAGGAAGCGAAAACCCCAAAGCTGAAGACAGCATGTGAGAGCTTAGTGCTGCCTCATTCTGAGAACCCCCAACACACATCCTCAGGACCCTGTCTCCACACATCTGCCACACCGGTGAGAAGGAGACACTGGCTGGGCCTGAGAGAGTAAAGAATGAGAATGTCGTGGATTGAGCCACCTCTCCCTGTCCATATGGTGACAGCTCCAAGAGAGGCAACAACATACAGTTCCACTGAACAGATACAGGTAGTGGACTGAGTGTCGATCTGTGAGTATTTTTGCACAGAAAAAAAAAATGAAGAGAGGAGGTATAGTAAGTCAGCTGAGAGGCATCTCACCCCTAGAAGAGCAAGCCCATCACATTCCCACGGACACGCAGGCCACTGGAGGTGGCCAAACTCCGAGCCATCTCAATATGTTCCAATGAAGCCCCTGGCAGGCACAGTAATCCATGTCCTTTGGGGTGCATACTGCTGGACCAGGCTCTAGGGAGTCAAGCCAGTGGACACGAGATCTGTCCCACAGTGACCCAGTGAATGGCTTCCCAAAGAAGACATGCCTGAGCTCAGTGACACACTCTTGACAGAGGTGGAATAGGAAATCAAGATGCACCACATGAAGAAAGAGCCAACAGAGTGGGAAAACATCTTTACTACACATACATCAGATAAAGCATTAATCTCTAGGATATTAAAAAAAACTCAAATGAATTTAACACCAAAAAAATAAATAACCCAATCAATAAATGGACTAAGCAACTGAACAGACACTTTTCAGGAGAAGATACACAGTCAACAAATATATAAAAAGTGTTCAACTTCTCTAGCAATTAGAGAAATGCAAATCAAAACTACTCTTTAAGATACCATCTCACTCCAGTCATAATGGCAGCTATCAAGAATACAAGCAACAATAAATGTTGGTGAAGATGTGGGGAAAAAGGTACACTCACATTGCTGGTGGGATTGCAAATTGGTGACCACTCTGGAAAGCAGTTATGAAGATGCCTTATGAAACTTGGAATGGAACCACCATTTGACCCAGCTATCCCACTCCTTGGTCTATACCTAAAGGACTTAAAATCAGCATGTTATATTGACGCAGCCACATCAATGTTCATAGCAGCTCAATTCACAATAGCTAAACTGTGGAAACAACTTAGGTGTCCTTCAATAAATGAATGGATAAAGAAACTCTGGTATATCTACACAATGGAATATTACTCAGCATTAGAAGAGAATAAAATTATGGCATTTGCATTAATGGATGGAATTGGAGAATATCATGCTAAGCAAATACGCCAATCCTAAAAACCAAAGGCCAAATGTTCTCTCTGACCAGTGGGTGCTCATTCTTAATGGGAGGAGCATGGAAAGAATGAAGGATCTTTGATTGGACAAAGCGGAGGGGCATGGGGTAGGAAAGATAGTGGAATGAGATGGACACCATTACCCTAGGTACATGTGACTGCACATATGGTGTGACGCTACATCGTGTACAACCAGAGAAATGAAAAGTTGTGCTCCATTTCTGTACCGTGAACCAAAATGCTTCTGCTGTCATGTATAACTAATCAGAACAAATAAAAAATAAAAATAAAATTTATCAAAACTATCTTTTAAGGAAACGATACTTCAGAATATAGTCAATGAATAGAAATATAGTTTTCATGTATGTTTATGAACGAAGAAACTTTCATAAAATTTGGTATGACTGTAACACTCTAATAAATTCAAATAGTATCATTTAAAAAAAAATGTTGAGGACCGGGGTTATGACTCAGTGGCAGAGCGCTCGCCTCGTATGTGCAAAGCCCTGGGTTGGATCCTCAGCACCACATAAAAATAAATAAATAAATAGATGATAGATAGATAAAGTTATTTTTTTTAAAAAAGGTACACCACACCAGCACCTATGAAGTCAAAAGACTAGTGCTCCTGTCTTAAACTCCTCTTGACCCATCCTAAGCCTGAAGAAGCAGAGTGAGGAGGATCCAAAGGTGAGTCCTGTTTGTCCTCTGTTCTTCACCTGTGAGGTTGAATCCTGCCAGATACTGGGGACAGCAGACAGGCTAAGCTGAAAGAGCAGACCAAAAATCCGCAGATTAAAGCAGCAGTTAAAGGACAAACATCAATATTCTGTGTTGGCACGACTGGTTCCCAAATGTTCAATACACTGATTATTTTTTAAAAACTGAACATTTCATTTCAAATGGATTTTAGTGGTTTCCTTAGCTTCTCAAAGTCAGAAAGTGACTGGAGGGTCTTCTCTGGGAAGATGCCGTGACCTGGGCAGATCTGTTTTATTTCCCCAGGAATGTGCTTCCCTGGCAAGCTCATTTCTTTTAGCCCTCAAGCTGCAAATTCTGCCTAATTCCTATCACTGTCTCCCCAGCAGAGCCCCTGTCTTCTGTCAGCCAGGAGTGCAGGGGCCAGCTCATCCCCACTCTACCTTCACTACAGACATTTCTTCTCCCTTGGCAAACTATTCACACCTTGTTGGTTAGCTTGTTTGTGAAGTAAATATGTGGGGCATGAAATAAAACAGCTGGCAGCGACCTACCTTAAACATCAATGACTGTCCTGAAATTACTCTCAAAAGAAACCAGTTTCCCTAAAGAACCATTCCAATGTAAGATGCAAGGATTTTTGCAGAAAATTAAACTTAACCACAGGTTCCTAGGCCCTAGACTATTCAAAAACAGAAGTACCAAGGCATTTATTCGTATAAATGTTTAATCAAGTGCAAATGTGCAATGTCTATTTATCTGGAATTTCCTGCAAAAGAAGGGAGAATAATTTGAGAGCAAGACTAATGTATCTCTACTGGGCATTTTAATCAGTGCTAACATAATTAAACATTTATACAACACTTTGGGCTCAGGGAAGTTTTATATTTTGTTTTCAAAGTTATATATCTCAAAACTCCTGTGAAGTAAGTACATTACATTTTCTATTTGCTCTTTCACACAGAGAAAATTTATAAAGCAGAGAACATCAGTATCTTTCCCTGGATCATCTAAAAATTGACAAAAGCTAGATTTATAATCTATCAATTAGTCTCAGCCCATGGATTAGATATGAAAATTTGACCTAAAAAGAATCACATAAGATCTTAGTATCCTTTCGTGGGCAAAAAGGAAAATTTACAGTGAGGGACCACCTGTTACCATTATTGCATACTGAAGCAGATGTGAACTTGAAAAATAAATATATGTTTACAAATCAACCAGTGTTTTTTTTTTTTTCCTAAGAATGCTTTGTTGATTGTTGTATCAGTTAGCTTTTGGTTACCACAACAGAATCCAGGAGAAAAATCAACTTAAAGGAGGAAAGACACACTTTGCTCAGGTCCAGAGGTTTCTGTCCATGGTCATCTGACCCCATCTCTCTGGGCCTTTGGCATGAAAGATCATCATGGTAGCGAGTGTGTGGTGGCATAGAACTACTCATCTGGTCAGGAAGCAGAGAGAAGGAGAGGGATCTTGAGAAAGGGACCAGGAAAAGATATACCTTAGGTCAGACCCCCAGGAACTTATTTCCTCCAAATAGGCTCCACCTCCATAACATGGCCTTTAGAGGCCTTTTTCCAAGTCCAAACCATTACAACTGATCAGCTGTGTCCCATAAAATAAACCAGAATCATGGAGGGATTCTACACACTGCAAATTGTGCCAAGTGATCAGCAAATTGAGAGTGTGGATGATTTCAACAATTTGCATTCTAAAGTGGCTTAGCACTATCGGTCTTTTCAGCTAGCCATTTTCAATGAGTATAAATACCTACTTTCAAATTTTAATTTACTGTGTTTATTAGAAAGTGGGAAAGAAAAAAAATAAAAACCTTACATTACAGTTTACCGTTTCTCATCAAAATAAAAGTGGTCTAATTGCTTGATTCAGTGAAAAGCTAATAAATAGAGATGGGGAACAAATAAGTATTCTCACAGGTTAAATCAAAAAACATCTGTTTCATTTGTGTAGCTTTGAGGTAGAAGCACAGGAGCACTTCTGGCAGCCACACTATTAATCTCTAAGAGGCTATAAACTTATCATGGTAAGGACACAGCAAAATCTGCCTGAATACACTTTGCTTTTCACATTAATGACATGTAAGGACACTTAGACCTCTCATCATCACTTCACATCTTAAAGAGACCAGTATTCTTGCTCTCATCTCAAAGGACCACCACCACTTCAGTCCAGGACTTGCCAATCCTCTGTGATATTAACTCATTCAATTAAATTTGTTTGGAGTTGAAGATGGCATCAAGAGCACTTATTTCCCCTTAAAGATCACACAATTTCATTCCACCTGGAAAATTCAAAGTAATCAAACCCTCCACTATTGATTAAAGTCAGTTCAGATATCAAAGAGAGTTATTTATTTGCCTTAAGAGAATGGTCAGGACATTGGATAAAACACTACATTAAAAAGTGCCAAATTACAGCACAGATTTAGCAGTACTGAGGGCTTTTGTTAATTTTATGTCTTTTGCTAAATTAAACTCTAGCATCCTCAGGTTTGACATGACAGATGCTTAAATTACTTTACCTAGAAAGGACTAATAACAAGCCTCAAAAGCTTGTAAAAATCCACAATTGAGTTTTAAAGACATTAAACTCCTTCACCAATGCTCTGTATATTTTTAAAGAATGTATTTTTAATGTGGGAGCCATGATGGCTGAACAGAGGTTCCCTGTGTGTGACTCTGCCCAAGAGAGGAGCCAGGGCTACAAAGGAGAAACATATTTCAAGGACAGTGAATGAAGGAGAACTCTAGAAATTAGCAAAGAGATCATGAAAGCCAACGAGCATTGGAGAGTCAGAGAGGCAACCTAG
Source organism: Ictidomys tridecemlineatus (assembly GCF_052094955.1). Taxonomy (NCBI): domain Eukaryota; kingdom Metazoa; phylum Chordata; class Mammalia; order Rodentia; family Sciuridae; genus Ictidomys; species Ictidomys tridecemlineatus. Next base: position 161,684,532 of record NC_135479.1, read on the forward strand.
AGAAATGAGCAAAGCAATTTGTAACTTCAACCTGTAAGAGAGTGTCAAAATCCCCCACCATGGCAACAAACCTGCAGTCCTAACTGCAGGAGAGTTACACAGTACTTACAGGCTTTAAATCCAGTTTGTAGAGCCCCCTGGTCTAAAACAACTTCTCTGCTCCAAAGAAGGCACTCATTTTGTACGTCCCCAAGTCCTGGAACTAAAGCTACCATAACTATCACTGTAACGTGCCACCATGGCTTGGGGGCCAGACCCTTGACCTTCCCAGAAGCCTTGGGTCAGTGCTTGTCTCAGTGGGCAGAAGACAGCCCCTTCAGAATCCTGCAGCCTCAGTAACAGTGGCTGTCAGAACCACAAGCCCAAATCCCACCTGTGCTTGCCCCTGAGAAGGAGAGAAAGTTTCCTTCCCAACCTACAACTCTGTGACTATAGCCACTTTTGTATATTCCCAGCTTCATTAGCTGCTATACATCTAGAATTGAGAAAGCTCTGAGCCCTGCAATTCCATAAATTTGGCTACCAGTGACTTCAACACCTACCAACACCTATACTTGCCTCATAGGAACTAGGAAAAGTCTCTTCCCCAATCCACAACCTTGGGACTCTGGTAGCCTTTGTTAAAAGGTTCTGGTTTCATCTGTGCATATCCATCAAAAGTTGGCAAAGGTTGTAACTGCTTCTGGGAGTTTCTAGCACATGGCTACCAGGGAATAGGGAAGATCTATTTCCTAGCACTTAGCCTTGGGACTGCAGCTGTTTCCTGCAGTAAACTCAAGAATGTTCCTAGAGGCAGGGAAAGAAATGATCCATGTTCTTCAGCTCCCGAACTATAACAACCAATTCCACAAGACTAGTCTCTATCACAGGTTTCCCTGTGCTAGCTAGAGACATTACCATGCATGTCCTGCAGCTCTAGGACCCCAGATAGATACCAAAGCCACAAGCCCCACCACTACTCAACACGCAGAAGCTAGGAAAGCTTGCTAATATCTTACAACTGCAGGAGTGTGGATACCACTATCCCAAGCTCTGGAAGAGTCAGGTATCATCTCCTACATAGACTATGAATTTTGTACCAGAGCTTCCAGTATCAAAGGGGACTTATGATAGTGAATGAAGGAGAACTCTAGAAATTAGCAAAGAGATCATGAAAGCCAACGAGCCTGTCCCTTGGGACCTAAAGATGCTACCACCAGGTCCCACAGCTCTATGAAAGCAGCTAACAGGGCTATAACCACAATCTCTGTGTTCCTAAACGTCAAGACCATGGTTACTGGTATCACAAGCCTTGGTACCATGTGGGCTTATCACAAAGAACCACAAAAGGCTCCAGAACTGTGTGGGTTTTGGTGTCATAATCCCAGGCATCTCTCCATTCATTGTTTATCCTGAGAGATATGGGGAAGGTCTCCTTTATGTCCTAAGGCTCAGGGACCATGGATGTTTGTACCATAACCCTTGATATCACTTGAACTTGCCCTGACGGTCCTGGGGACAGTCCTTTCCACATTATAACTCCAAGACTGTGGTAGCTTCTGCTCTAAGTCCCAGTGCATAAAGGCTCCATGTTGAGGACTTAAAGATGTGTACCTCTAGAAGCCTATGATTATTGCAAAGTCATACAACTACCTTCATGTACTGTTGTTGTCTACCCTACTGAGGAACCCATAGACACTGCTGACATCAATCAAGATGAATAACTCACAAAGAGACAACACTTCTGAGCTCCCTATAATCAAATTCAAAGCACCTATCCAAATGACATCCTATATCTTTCTAAAAGCAAACAAAAAACAAAACTTCTATAAAAACTACTTCAGAAAGTTAGAGGAAATGCATGTTATACTGGGTGTACAGACATCAGTGTAAGAACACACACACAAAAAAAAAAATTGAAAGGAAACATGATTCTTGAAAAGGAGAAAAAAAAGAGAAAAATAAATCTCCACAAATAGTTATCAACTTGAAGCCCACCTATGAAATGCCTGGGGAAATAATTTAAAATAATGGTCCTAAGGAAATCAGTGAGATGCAAGAAAATATAGATAAAGAATACAAATAAATAATAAAAGGAATTCAGAAAAAAATGAGGAATTTGCCTAAGTGAAAGAATCATAAAATAAGAAATAGACAAATTTATGCATTATGAATGTGAATATATCACATTTATTATGATATATTCATGATATATTCATATATCATGAATATATCATAATAAATCTCATGATTATTTATGTGTGTGGTTGCTGTGTGAGGGGCCCAATGCTCCTATGTTATTTAAGGACTATTCAGAGGTGAAATTATTAGATTGTGAGAGCTATAGCTTAATCAGCCCAGCCCAGTTTGAATAGACTGACTGGTTGGTCACTATAGGCAGGTGAGGCAAGGGTCCCTGCAAGGTTCATCTTCCCTGTAGTCCCTTCCCCTTTTATTCTCTCTGCTTATTGGCTGCCATGAATGGTGCAGTGCTTCTCCACAACACCCTTCTGTCAAGTTGTTCTGCCTTACCTTGGGCCTAGAGCAATGGACTTGGCTAACCATGAACTAAACTTCTGGAACAATGAGTCAAAATAAACTTTATATCCTCAAGTTATTCTTTTTGAGTATTTTGGTTACAGCAACAAAAACTAATACATTTTGATTGTCATGCACTATTATTGTCTAGATATAAGGTGTTCCCCAAAAGCTCTTGTGTTAACACAGGAATATTCAAAGGCAAAATGATTAAATTATGAGAGTTGTTAAATAATCAGTCCCTCCTAGTTTGAATGCACTAACCAGGTGGTAACTATAGGCAGCGAGGGCAAGATGGTGAGTTGCTGCAGTGTACCTGGGAAGGATAAATCTTCCTTTGACCCCTTCTTCTTTCGCTGCCTTTGCTTCCAGGCTGCCATGAACAGAGCCCTTCCCTCCACCATCTCATCTGCCATGATGTTCTGCCTTACTTTGACCCAGAGTAATGAAGTCAGCAAACTATGAACTGAATCCCTGAAATGATGAGCTCAGAACAAACTTTCCCTTCTTTAAGTTGTTCTCATCAGGTATTTTGGGCACAGCGATAAAAAAACTAATACATGTACTACTAAAAAAAATTACACAAAAGAAATGAAACCGTGGAACATCAATGAATGCAATAAAAAAATACAGTAGAGAATTTCCATAATACATTAGAACAAGCAGAAGAAAGGGTTTCTGAACTTCAAGTCAAGTTCTTTTGAATTAATCTAGTTATATACAAAATCATTTTAATTTTTAAAGAACTTAAAAGGGAGAAGGGGCTCAGTGACCCGGAGAAGGGGCTCAGCAGCCCGCCTGTGCAGTAGACAGACCTCCCCAGTTGGAGGAGCCCAGCCTCCTGCCAGTGTGGTAGACAGACCACTCCAACTGGAGGAGGGGCCCTGCTGCCCGCCCCTGCGGTCACCTGACCGAGCTCTTGACAAACATAAGATTTCCCCAACACCCCACCTCATCAAACACCTTATGAGAAAAACTGATGGAACTCATCCTGGAAAATCCCACCAACCCTTAAAACCCATCAACCGGTTGGCTGGCGTGGCTACCAGTGCAGTTCTGCAGTGGATCAGGCACCTGGTTTACATCTCAGAGAATAAGAGTAGAGAGGCCACAGGTGGAAGCTCAAGTCCTCTCACAATGACTACCACCACCATCCTGAACCCAGAGACTCAAGCCAGGAATAGACAACGCCACCAACTGGAAGAAATGAAAACAGAGTTCTATGAGACATTTTTTTTCTTTTTTTTTTCTCTCTCTTCTCTCTCTCTTTTCATCCATTCACCCAGTCAACTCTACCCTTTCCCCTCGGGTCTTCGCAACCTTAACATATGTGAAACCAAAAATTGTGCACGAAAAAGGTCTTTAACAACTGAATCACCAGAATAATATACTATAGAATTGCATATGCCCCACCTCCCTTCCCCCTTTTTATTTCTTTTCTTTTTTCTCGTATTTTCTTTTGCCCACTATCAGTTTTCTCTTCCTTTCTTTGTTATTTGTTTTCCTCCCTCTTACTCCCTCTATCACACTAGCAACCCCATAAATTTTACTATTCATAAGTAGGGTAATCTTATAAATACAGATAGGAATTTGAATTTATACATTCTTCCATAAATTACCCATCTATTGGTTAGAGCTCTCCAAAGTTACTAAGTTAGATTAACCCCATACCCTCACTTTTTTCCCCATAAACATAACATCCTACACCTGAAATTCAGTTTTCTTCAAGCTACCAGAAATGGTATGCCTTTCATGAAACTAATGACTATATTCGTAAACAATAATCGAAACCAACATTTGTAGATATAGAGTCTAGCTATAAATGTAGTAATAAGGAAAATGTGTGCTTAGATGGTGTACTATTGATATTGAGAACTTTTAACATTGTCTTTCTCTACAAAAGGGAGACTTTGCAACTATACAAGAGCAATATAAATATATAGAGGGAAAATTCAATAACACAACAGTTTCACAAAGCAAAAAGAAACATGAGCAGTATGAAAAGACAAGGAAAGAAAGGACCACAAGCAATGCAGGTCAACTCAACTTTAGAAGAGGTAATATCTGCAGCAGATGGAATGTCAGATAAAGAATTCAGGACATAGATGCTTCAGATGATCTGGAGTCTCAAGGAAGACATTAGACAGCAAAATCAGACATGAAAGATCACTTCGACAATGAATTACATAAACAAATCCAAGAAGCAAAAGATCAACTATACAGGGAGATAGAGGTTATAAAAAACAAACAAACAGAAATCCTATAAATGCAAGAAGCAATAAACCAAATTAAAAACTCAAATGAGAGTACTACCAGCATAGTAGAACACTTAGAAAATAGAACATCAGACAATGAAGACAAAATATTTCAACTTGAAAAGAATATAGACAGCTCAGCAAGACTGTTAAGAAACCATGAGCAGAACATCCAAGAAATATGGGATAACATAAAGAGACCAAACTTAAGAGTCATTGGGATACAGGAAGGTATAGAGATCCAAACCAAAGGAATGAGCTATCTATTCAACGAAATAATATGAGAAAACTTGCCAGACTTGAAGAATGAGACAGAATCCCAAATCCTAGAAGCCTACAGGACGCTGAATGATGTGCAAAATCATAAGAGATCCACACCTAGACACATTATAATGAAGATGCCCAACATACAGAATAAGGGGAGAATTTTAAAAGCTGCAAGAGAAAGGAAGCAGATTACATTTAGGGGTAAACCAATCAGGATAACAGCTGGTCGTTCAACACAGACTCTGAAAGCTAGAAGATCCTGGAACAACATATTTTAAATGCTGAAAGAAAATGGGTTCCAACCAAGAATTGTGTATCCGGCAAAATTAAGCTTCAGGATGGAAGAAGAAATTAAAACCTTCCACGATAAACAAAAGTTAAAAGAATTTGCAGCTAGAAAACCATCCCTTCAAAACATCCTCGGCAAAACATTACAGGAAGAGGAAATGGAAAATAAAAATGAAAACCAACAGCGGGAAGTAGTAAAGGGAAAAAATAATCAAAGATGAAAAACAAACCATGTTAAGTAACATAAATAAACAAATATGGCTGGAAGAACAATCCATATCTCAATAATAACCCTAAATGTTAATGGTTTAAACTCACCAATTAAGAGACACAGGCTAGTCGAATGGATCAAAAAAACAAAAAAAGGTCCAACAATATGCTGCCTACAGGAGATGCATTTGATAGGAAAAGACATACATAGACTAAAGGTGATAGGTTGGGAAAAATCATATCACTCATATGGACTTCGGAAACAAGTAGGAGTGTCTATACTCATATCAAATAAAATAGATTTCAAGCCAAAGTTAATCAAAAAGGATAAAGAGGGACACTACATACTGCTTAAGGGAACCATACACCAACAAGACATAACAATCATAAATATATATGTCCCAAACAATGGTGCAGCTATGTTCATCAAACAAACTGTTCTCAAGTTCAAGAATCTAATAGACCAACATACAATAATTATAGGAGACTTCAACACACCTCTCTCACCACTGGACAGATCTTCCAAACAAAAGTTGAATAAAGAAACTATAGAACTCAATAATACAATTAATAACCTAGACTTAATTGACATATATAGAATATACCACCCAACATCAAGGAGTTACACTGTTTTCTCAGCAGCACATGGATCCTTCTCAAAAATAGATCATATATTATGTCACAGGGCAACTCTTAGAAATTATAAAGGAGTAGAGATAATACCATGCATCCTATCTGATCATAATGGAATGAAGCCGGAAATCAATGATAAAAGAAGGAAGGAAAAAATCATGCATCACTTGGAGAATGAACAATAGATTACTGAATGATCAATGGGTTATAGAAGACATCAAGGAGGAAATTAAAAAATTCTTAGAGATAAGTGAAAACACATATTGGAATCTATAAGACACAATGAAAGCAATTCTAAGAGGAAAACTCATTGCTTGGAGTTCATTCCTTAAAAAAAGAAAAAACCAACAAATAAATTATCTCACACTTCATCTCAAAATCCTAGAAAAAGAAGAGCAAAACAACAGCAAAAGTAGTAGAAGGCAAGAAATGATTAAAATCAGAGCTGAAATCAATGAAATCCAAACCAAAAAAAAAATTGAAAAAATTGACAAAACTAAAAGGTGGTTTTTTGAAAAATAAAATAAGATTGACAGACCCTTAGCCATGCTAACAAAGAGAAGAAGAGAGAGAACTCAAATTACTAGCATATGGGATGAAAAAGGCAATATCACAACAGACACTTTAGAAATACAGAAAATAATTAGAAATTATTTTGAATCCTTATACTCCAATAAAATAGAAAATAGTGAAGGCATCGATAAATTTCTTAAGTCATATGATCTTCCCAGATTGAGTCAGGAGGATATACACAACCTAAAAAGACCAATATCAATTAAGGAAATAGAAGAAGCCATCAAAAGACTACCAACTAAGAAAAGCCCAGTACTGGATGGGTATACAGCAGAGTTTTACAAAACCTTTAAAGAAGAACTAATACCAATACTTTTCAAGCTATTTCAGGAAATAGAAAAAGAGGGAGGATTTCCAAATTCATTCTACAAGGACAACATCACCCTGATTCCTCAACCAGACAAAGGCACTTCAAAGAAAGAAAACTACAGACCAAAATCTCTAATGAACCTAGATGCAAAAATCCTCAATAAAATTCTGGCAAATCGGATACAGAAACATATCAAAAAGATCGTGCATCATGATCAAGTAGGATTCATCCCTGGGATGTAAGGCTGGTTCAATATACGGAAATCAATAAATGTTATTCACCACATCAATAGATTTAAAGATAAGAATCATATGATCATCTCAATAGATACAGAAAAAGCATTCGACAAAGTACATCATCCCTTTATGTTCAAAACTCTAGAAAAACTAGGGATAACAGGAACATACCTCAATATTGTAAAAGCTATCTATGCTAAGCCTCAGGCTAGCATCATTCTGAACAGAGAAAAATTGAAGGCATTCCCTCTAAAATCTGGAACAAGACAGGGATGCCCGATCTCACCACTTCTGTTCAACATAGTTCTCGAAACACTGGCCAGAGCAATTAGACAGACAAAAGAAATTAAAGGCATAAAAATAGGAAAAGAAGAACTTAAATTATCACTATTTGCAGATGACATGATTCTATACCTAGCAGACCCAAAAGGGTCTATAAAGAAACTACTAGAGCTAATAAATGAATTCAGCAAAGTGGCAGGATATAAAATCAACACGCATAAATCAAAGGCATTCCTGTATATCAGCGATAAATCTTCTGAAATGGAAATGAGGACAACCACTCCATTCACCATATCCTCAAAAAAAAAAAAATACTTGGGAATCAACCTAACAAAAGAGGTAAAAGACTTATACAATGAAATCTATAGAACCCTAAAGAGAGAAATAGAAGAAGATCTTAGAAGATGGAAAAATATACCCTGTTCATGGATAGGCAGAACTAACATCATCAAAATGGCGATATTACCAAAAGTTCTCTACAGGTTTAATGCAATGCCAATCAAAATTCAAACAGCATTTCTTGTAGAAATAGATAAAGCAATCATGAAATTCATATGGAAAAACAAAAGACCCAGAATAGCAAAAGCAATTCTAAGCAGGAAGTGTAAATCTGGCGGTATAGCAATACCAGATTTCAAACTATACTACAGAGCAATAGTAACAAAAACGGCATGGTACTGGTACCAAAACAGGCGGGTGAACCAATGGTACAGAATAGAGGGCACAGAGACTAATCCACAAAATTATAACTTTCTTATATTTGATAAAGGGGCTAAAAGCATGCAATGGAGGAAGGACAGCATCTTCAACAAATGGTGCGGGGAAAACTGGAAATCCATATGCAACAAAGTGAAACTAAATCCCTTTCTCTCGACATGCACAAAATTTAACTCAAAATGGATCAAGGAGCTTGATATCAAATCAGAGATACTGCGTCTGATAGAAGAAAAAGTTGGCTCTGATATACATATTGTGGGGTCGGGCACCAAATTCCTTAATAGGACACGCATAGCACAAGAGTTAAATACAAGAATAAACAAATGGGACTTACTCAAACTAAAAAGTTTTTTCTCAGCAAGAGAAACAATAAGAGAGGTAAATAGGGAGCCTACATCCTGGGAACAAATTTTTACTCCTCACACTTCAGATAGAGCCCTAATATCCAGAGTATACTAAGAACTCAAAAAATTAAACAATAAAAAACAAAATAACCCAATCAACAAATGAGCCAAGGACCTGAACAGACACTTCTCAGAGGAGGGCAGACAATCAATCAACAAGTACATGAAAAAATGCTCACCATCTCTAGCAGTTAGAGAAATGCAAATCAAAACCACCCTAAGATACCATCTCACTCCAGTAAGATTGGCAGCCATTATGAAGTCAAACAACAAGAAGTGCTGGCGAGGATGTGGGGAAAAGGGTACACTTGCACATTGCTGGTGGGACTGCAAATTGGTGCAGCCAATTTGGAAAGCAGTATGGAGATTTCTTGGAAAGCTGGGAATGGAACCACCATTTGACCCAGCTATGCCCCTTCTCGGTCTATTCCCTAAAGACCTAAAAAGAGCATACTACAGGGACACTGCTACATCAATGTTCATAGCAGCACAATTCACAATAGCAAGACTGTGGAACCAACCCAGATGCCCTTCAAGAGATGAATGGATTAAAAAATGTGGCATTTATACACAATGGAGTATTACTCTGCATTAAAAAATGACAAAATTATGGAATTTGCAGGGAAATGGATGGCATTAGAGCAGATTGCTAAGTGAAGCTAGCCAATCCCTAAAAAACAAATGACAAATGTCTTCTTTGATATAAGGAGAGCAACTAAGAACAGAGTAGGGAGGAAGAGCATGAGAAGAACATTAACATTAAACAGGGACGAGAGGTGGAAAGGAAAGGGAGAGAGAAGGGTAATTGCATGGAAATGGAAGGAGACCTTCATTGTTTTACAAAATTACATACAAGAGGAAGTGAGGGGAAAGGGAAAAAAAACAAGAAGGAGAAATGAATTACAGTAGATGGGGTAGAGAGAGAAGATGGGAGGGGAGGAGGGATAGTAGAGGATAGGAAAGGTAGCAGAATACAACAGACATGAGTATATCAATATGTAAATCAATGGAAGTGTAAATGATGTGATTCTGCAACTGTATTTGGGGTAAAAATGGGAGTTCATAACCCACTTGAATCAAATGTGTGAAATATGATATGTTAAGAACTATGTAATGTTTTGAACAACCAACAATAAAAATTTAAAAAATAAAGAACTTAAAAGAATGAAGAAACCTATAGGACTTAAAGGACACCCTTAAGCAAGCAGCTTTGCCTTATGGGAATTCCAGAAGGTGAAGAAAGGGAGAAAGTCATTGCAAACCTATTTCATTAAGAAATAGGTGAAAATTTCTGAAGTCTTCAAAAAAAAAATATAGACATCCACATATAAAAAGTTCAAAGGATCCCGTAAGATTCAACCAAAACAAAATTTTAGCAAGACATATTATAGCCCAAGCGTCAAAAATATAAGACAGAACTCTAAGAACTGTAAGAAAAGAGGAAAAGAGGTTAAATCATATAAATGGGAATGCCTACAAGACTTACAGTAAGTTTCCTAGCAGAAACCTTACAGGTCACAAGTATCTGGGGTGGTATATTCAAAATACTGAAAAAAAAATACTGCCAAACACTAATGCTATATCCAACAAAATTACCCTTCAAACCTAAAGAAATCCCTCTTTTCCTGATAAGCAGAAACTGAGGGGATTCATCACCATCAGACCATCCCTACAAGAAATATATACAGGAGTCTTACACTAGAAATGAAAGGATAATAACTACCATCATGAAAGTACATGAATCTACACACAAAGAACACATACACAAAAGAAAAGAGGAGAAAATCAAATTTTAGCATGATGGAAAACTGCCAAATTGCAAAAATAAAAAATAAGACACATACACACATATATATATATTCTGTGTATCTTTTCAGACCACAAAGAATAAAACTATATGTGTGTTTCTGTGTGTGTGTATATATACACATACACAGAAACACACACATAAATATATATATGTGTATATATATATATATATATATATATATATATATATATAGGCAGAATCCAAGTAATAAAATGACAAACAGAAGTTTATACCTATGAATAACAATCCTGAATGTAAGTATTCACCAATCAAAAAGATAGATTGGCTAAATGGAAAAAAAAAAGGGGAGGAGGAGATTAATCCACTTACATGCATTGCATCTACAAGATTTTCACTTGAATGGTAAAGACACACATTAACAAAAAATGACAGGTTGGAAAAAGATATATTTGGAAACCAAAACCAAAATAGAGAAAGAGTAGCTATATTTATATCAGATAAAGCAGGCTTAAAATAAAAGTTTATAAAAAGAGATTTTTAAAATGTTATTGTACATTGATAGAACTCAGCAAGAAGAAGTAACAATTATATTTATACTCATCATGGGACCCTACAAAAGTATAAAGAAAATATTCTTAGATATAAAGGGAGAAATAAATCTATAAAGTTGTAGTAGAAGTAATAGTTGTAATAAGGAACATCAATACCTCACTTTTCTCAATGGATAGATCATCCAGACAGAAAAATCAACAAAAAGCATCTGAGTTGAACCATGCTATAGAGTAAATGGACTTAATAACATTTAAAGAACATTTTATCCAACAGCTGCAGGATACACATTCTTTTCATCAGTAACTGGAACATTGTCCAGGATAGATCATGTTAGGACACAAATCAAATCTTAATAAATTTTTTAAAAACGAAAATCATATTATATATCTTTTCAGACCACAATGAATAAAACTACAAATAAACAACAAGAAGTAGTAAAAGTATATAAATACATGAAAATTAAACATGTCCTCAGGGACCAATGGTTAGTTGAGGAAATTAAAAGATAAACTTAAATGTTTCTAGGAAACAATGAAAAAGACAACACACCATACCAAAATCTGTGTGATACAGCAAAAGCACACTGAGAGGGCAGTTCATAGCAATAAAGGCACACATCATAAAAACAGAAAGATCTCAAATAAATAATAATGTACCTCAAAGACGTAGAAAAGCAAGAACCAAACCCCAGATTAGTTGTAGGGAGCAAAGACTGAAGAGCATAGCAAAAATAAAAAAATAAAACTAAATAATACAAAAGATCAATGAAAGAAAGAATTAGTTTTTGAAAGAATAAACAAAATTCACAAACATTTAGTTAGACTAAACAGCAGACAGAAGACCCAAATAAATAAAATCAGAGATGAATAAGGAGACATTAAAACTGAAATCACAGAAATACAAAGGATTATAAGAAACTATTCTGAACAATTAGATGCTATAAAAGTAGGATATCTAGAAGAAATCCACAAATTCTTGAACCTATAGACTAAGCAAAAATACAACAAAAAAATCAACTACTGACCCATGCCTCTTATGATCATGGATGCAAAAATTCTGCATACCAACATACAAAATTGAATAGCACATGAAGAAGATCATACACCAGGATCAAGTGGAATCTATTCCAGGATGCAGGAAAGGTCAACATACATAAATCAATGGGCACAATACAACACATCAACAAAGCAAAAAATAAAGACTATATGGCCATTTTAATAGATGCAGAAATGGTATTTGATAAGAATCAGTATCCCTTCATGATGAAAAAAATCCAAACAAATTGGTACAGAAGGAAAATACTTTAAAATATTAAAGGCTACATGAACAGTCCACAGACACTATCATGCTGACAGGGCAAAAGCTGAAAGCATTTCTTCTAAGATCAGGAACAAGGCAAGGATGTCCACTTTCACCACTCTTATTTAATACAGTATTAGGAATCAGTAAGAGGAAGAAATAAACAGCATCCAAATTGGAAAGGAATAAATTTAATTAACCATGTTTACATATAATTTGATTATATCAGTAGAAAACCCTAAAGACTCTACCAAATCTCTTAGAACCTATAAATGAATTCAGTAAAGCTGTAGTATGCACAATTAACAAAAGACTATAGTATTTTTATATAACAATTAACATACTGAAAAAATCAGGAAAGTGTTTTCATTAACAATAGCTACAAAAATATATTTAGGAATAAATTTTACCAAAGAAGAGACTTTCTCTATAATGAAAATTATAAAATGCTGATAAAAAGAATTATAGCAGACACATACACATACACAAGCGAAAATTATCCCATACTCATGAATCAAAAGAATCAACAATTAAATTGACTATTATACCCAAAGCAATCTATGGATTCAATGAAATTCTGATCCAAATACCAACAATTTTCTTCATATAAATAGAAAAAAGAATCCTGAAATTGATATGGAACCACAAAAGAATGAAAATTATCAAAGTGATCTTAAACAAAATCACAAAAGTTAAAACCAACAAAGACAATGCTGGAGGCCTTACAATACCTGAATTCAATATAGAGTACAAAGCTATAATATTAAAACAGCATGTACTAACAAAAGAAAAAGAGGAAAAAATATTCAGACACATAGCACATAGACCAATAGAACCCCAAAATAAATACATGTTCATACAGCCAACTGTTTTTTGACTAAAGCAAAGATAATATGGTAGAGAAAAGAGAATCTCTTCAATAAAGCGTACTGTTAAAACTGGATATGCATATGCAGAAGATTCCAATATGCAAAAAAAAATCAGCTCAAAATGAATGATAGACATAAATGTTAAACTTGAAACTATGAACTTACTATAAGAAAACAAAGAGAAACACTTCAAGACATTGGTGTTGGCAATTATTTTTAGATAGGACCCCAAAGGCATGGACGAACAAGTAAAAATAGACAAATGATTATATCAAAATAAGAAGATTAAGATTGTACACTGCAAAATAATCAACTGAATTGAGACAACCTACAGAATTTGAGAAAATATTTGCAAACTATTCATCCAAAAAGAGATTGAAATCCAACTCAAAACACTGAATGTATACATAAAAAATAAAGAGTGCAATTTTAAAGTGGGCTGCATAACAAAATGGACACTTCTCAGAAGACATACAGGTTGTCAACAAATGCATGAAAAAATTCTTGATCTCACTGATCATGAGGGAGATGCAACTCAAAACCATAATGAGATATCATATCACCCATGTAGGCTGTCATCAGAAAGACAAAAGTAAATGCTGGTAAGGATGTGGAGAAAAGTGATCTTCTATATTTTAACAGTGGGAATGTAAATTGGTATAATTATTAAGGAAAACAGAAAGGAAGAAAGAATATTCCTAAAAAAAAAAACATACAAAGAGAACTACCATATGATCAAACAATTCCACTACTAGGGGTAGGTCCAAAGGAAATAAAATCACTACACCAAAATGATTCTAAACATTCCCATATTTATCACAGCACTGTTAACAATAAATAAAACATGAAATTAACCCAGAAGTCCTTCAGTGGGTGAATGGATAAAGAAAATGTGGTAATATGAGAACAATAAATATTATTCAACCTTAAAAAGACAAAACCTTGCCATTTACAGCAACATGGATGGAATTGGATCTTGTTATGTTAAGTGAAATAATCCAGATACCGAGAGACAAATATAATGTTCTCACTCGTTTGTAGAGTCAATCTTGTAGGAAAAAAGGAATGAAGTAGTGGTCACTAGAGACTAGGAAGGGAGGTGGGATGGGAAGAGATTCAACAGGGAGCAGCAAAGCACAGAGTGGGGAAATAAGCTCTAATTCTTCTTTATTCCTTTAAGGTAAACATAGGTTAAAAACAACCTATGATACTTTTCCAAATGACTAGAAGAGTACAAAACTCCCAACAAATCAACATGACTCATGTTTTAAAAAAATGCTTATTTCTCTGGTTTGATTATCATACATTATAAAGATGTATTAAACTACTATAATGTATCTATAAAAATGTACAACTATTATGTCTTAATTTTAGAAAATAAAGTATTCTTAAATTCATTACATTTTTTAAAAATAATGATCAAGAACCAGAACTCATTATTTTCAGATTCATCTCCCCCAATTTCCCTTATTACAGTCCTTCCATATATAATTCTCTTATGCAAGTTCTGAAGGAATGTTCTAAAATCTGTCTCATGGGAAATGTCTCCAGAAAGTTTCTGGCCTCTAACATTTTATACCCATAACCTTGGAAATCATTAGTCTGTAATATCCTTCTACTATGAAGTTCACCATCACAAGAAGTCACAGGTAAAGTATACACTCAGAAAAATCAGATTAGTGGCTGCCAAAATTGCCTTTGAATCACACAAGACAGGCCCTTATACAACATACTACATTTTAACTAACATTTTTCTGTAGATGCTTTAAAAATATATCTACATGGTAAATATGTTGTCCATAAATAATCTGTTGCTCATGACTGTGAAGACAATAAAACCTTCTATTTCCCTTCCACTAAAAGACTGGTGGGGCTAACCTAATAAGACACACATACCTAAATCTGATTTGCAGGACCTCTACAAGTAATAATTCAGAAACACTATGAGCAAATCTTTTTAGATGAGAGTATACATTTTTTTGTTCTAATTAGTTATACATGACAGTAGAAAGCACTTTGATACATCATACACAAATGGAAGAGTATACTTTTGATTGAGCTTACGCAATGCAGAAATTGTCAAAGCAACACAATTTAAGGCAGAATTTCTGGAGACTTCTGATCCAACTTTCAACTCACCACATTGCTGACTTTGGCAGGTTATTAGGTAGATTAACTTTAAGCACTTACTGGTTTAGTTTTGAGCAAGAAGAGTGACCTTTTATTTCCACCAAGGCAGTGAATTTGCTATAAATCCCTCAGTGCTAAAGTCTGGAAACCTGGAGATTAGCAACTGCTGAGGGCTTTAAAAGCATTCTCTTAAGAACTCACAAGATAGACTATAAAACCTACTCACTTGAGGAAACCTTTAAAGTCCATGGCATCAAGTGTGAACTTATTTGGGACATTGCTCAATGAGATTTCTTTGTAGTTGGATAGACCTGGAAAGGTCCTGAAGAGGTCATCCTGTTCCTCCTCCTGACCTCATTGCTTTGTCCTCTTAATCTTCAGAGGTATGCACACCATGTGAATTCCATACCAAGATGGCCTGGATTTCTAAGAGCTGTTTGTCTTCTTGGTCATTTCCTAACATCTTTTGCAAGTATAAAGGGAGTTCAAAACACTCACAATATTTTTATTTAGTTATGTAAATTGAAATCAAGAATATATTCTTGACATATTGTAAGACCAGCCAAAGGTTCAAATGTTTTAATGTACGTTTATATACAATTAAGTTTCCCTTAATTTAAAATACTTAATCTGACCACCTATTATTCAAATGGTATCAGAGAGTGTTCAAACTTTAGCTCAAACTTAGCGTAAGATGATGACAGTTACATTGCCTTGCCTCATTTTTGCATGTGCAACATCTACTGTTGAGACCGCCAAAGGCAATTGCTCCAGCTAAAACATCTGCTTTAGAGACTCATTGCCTCATAGGATAAAGTGTGTCCATTAGTCCAACAAAATCCACACAAGACTCTTTATTGACAAGCTTTTATATTATTACTATTAGAAATTATTTAGAATGATGTTCTTCTCTCTTTATCAATATTGACTTTAACTCTATGCAGTCATATGTAAGGAATACATAACATGAAATTGGGTTAATAGAAAAACATTCCACAATTCTAGTTCTTTCATTAATAATTTCTTACAGAGACTGCAAGTAAGATAATTGAACTGTGACCTCTGTTTTCTTATGTATAAGGAAAAATAGTAGAACTGTCCTTACTTTATTTAATAAAGAACTTGGCAAAAACTAAATCAAAGTTATCTTGAAAAGTTCTAAGAAGATGATTCAAAAGAAACTAATAATATATTGACTGATAAATTGCTTTGACCACTGTGAGTGAATGTTTTTGGTGTATGGCTGGTGATTCTGTCTCTAAGTGAGGAAAGGAGATTTTTTTTAGAGAAATAGTTGCTTCCTCATTTGAGGCACCCCCTCCCCCAATTAATCAGCACACAGCAAATCTGCTCTTTAGTCAGTGTTAAAACTGTGGCAGCCTGCTGCGCCTGCTGTCTTGACGCAGCAATTACAGTGCAAGAACAGGACATTATTATCAATCACTAGATGCTGAGCCAGTGACAGTTCCTCAAAAAGGGTGTAAATCAGAGGAAATGGAAGCAAAAGACAGGGAGACAACTGCACAGAGAGGAAGGGGGCAGGGGAATACAAGAAACAGATGAAACAAAGCTCTGGAGGAGAATAAAGATATTTAAAGGAGAAAAAAAATGCAGCACCAAATAGTCACTGCTTGATCACATTTTAATTTCAACAGGCACATTTGGCAGATTTAACATATTAGATTAGCATTAATAAATAAAACTTACAGAACTTGGAAGGTGAGATATGGGTCTATAAAATATTTTCTATCATTGGGGGTTTGAGATGACAGTAGGACTAGTTTCAAGGAAAAACATAGAAAATAGGACAAGGTCATTTTGGAAAATCTGTTGCTTCTTTCCATTTTTAATTCCTTGAGTGTCTATTTGGTGTCCCAGACTGTCTTAGTCCATTTTCTGCTGCTGATTAACACAATACAACAGAATGGTTAATTTTGGCTTACAGTTCTGAAGAGACAAGGTCAAGGGCTACATCTAGTGATAGCCTTCTTCCTAGCAGAGTACCATGGTAGGGCTGGGAATTATATGCAAGAAACAGGAGGGTTATGTGCATCTGTCTTTTGGTCTCTTTCTCTTTTATTAAGTCACCAACATCAATAATGGGTAGTCTACCCTGATAGTTCTATCTAATCCTAATCACTCTCCAAAATCCCACCTCTAAACACTGTAGCTAGATTGTGTCTACCCTTTTAATGCCTCACAAAGGGGATTCAATTTCAACATAAATTTTGGATAGAATAAATCTTCATTCACACTTCTATACAAAAGTATTTTTAATGCTCTTCTTTACAGTGTCCAGTCCAAGAATTGTCTAAGTGCTCAGTCTAAGAACTTCCTGGCAATATCTGCCTAATCTGCCTAACCAAAAAAAAAAAAAAAAGTGATGGATTATATTGTTATATTAACCAGATTATATTGCTATATTGAACAAACATGTAACAACAAATCTCATCATTATATACAATTATAATGCACCAATAAATAATATGGAAAGATCAAAAGAAAAACTTATCTTTCTTAAATTAGTCAAATTACTGTTCTTTGAGTCATGTATTTGTGATATGCCTTTTTGACACTTTTTTCAATTCTTCTTTCTCCACATACTTAAAGTATGTTTACTTAATAGTTACCTTACTAGCCAGCATGCTGATCTTTGTATTTTATTTAGAATATTTAGTATAGGTGATTGTCAATCACTCATATATTTATGTTTAAGTCCACTGTTTTGCAGTTTGTGTTCATTTATTTTTGTTTGTGTTTTCTTTCTTCTTCTTGTCTTTCTTTGCATAAAATAAGCCTTTTATTATTCTATTTCTTCCTTCATTATAAACTTAGTAACATACTTATTCATTGTTCTCTTGGTAGTTACAATGATAATGTAGACATTACATACACATTCTGTATAACTTTTGAGTAATTAAGACTTAAATTTTGCTGTTTTAAAATTGAATTTCTCTTTGAATGGCTTTTAAAGATCCTAGGTATTTCCTGAAGCAAAATATATGCCATTACTTTCTTGAGCATATAAACTGCATTCATTTTAAAATTCTCTTTTGAAAATATAAATACCTGAAAAGTCTATATGGGTCTTCCTGTAACCTGTTGTCATCTTGACCTTGTGCGTGTGTGTTGCTTACCTTATAATTTCTGATTGGATGTCAGACATTGTAGATAAATTATGAAGGCTTTTGGTAATATATCCTTTCTCAAAGAAGAAGCATTAAAATATTTTTTAAAAATGTGTATTGATATGGGTGAACCATTTATTCTTTTGAATGATAGCTTTAGTCTTTGTTAGGTCTGGCCTATTGGTTTTACTCTTAGTCTTCAAATATGGTCTTTCAGGGCTTCAAACATATGCCTATTATTTACTGGGCCTATCTATTCCCCGCATAATCCTAAATCTCAGCTCTTTAACCAGTAATTGCTGGCATCTTCTTTGTTTTATAAAAGCTTTCTTGTTTTTGTGATTTAAGAGTCAATAACTTGAGAAAAAATTATAAATGAATTTTCATCCTCTGTCTTCATGTCTCATTTCTCTCTGAAATTTTTTCCCCTGGCAGCCTTACTGTGTGAGTCCTCAAACCAGTTAAACTGATACCTTTTATTCAAGTATGATTACTCAGTTTTTAAGTTGCTCTCCAGTGTCATCAAACATACATACACACACACACACACACACACACACACGTACTCTGGTCTAATTTTTTTTAAAAAAATTTTTTTAGTTGTAGGTGGACACAATACCTTTATTTTACTTATTTATATATAGTGCTAAAGATAAAACCTGGTGCCTCATATATGTTAGGCAAGCACTCTACTGCTGAGCCACAACCCCAGCCCCTGGTCTAAAAGTTTTACTATATCAGTATGCCCTATCCCCAAAATAGATTTGAAATTTTACAGTAGTAGATTTTACTGTCTTGGTCAAATTGTGTCAATAAATGTGGATTTCTGGTATTATAATGATTCTCAGGTGAATTTTTAGTGATTTGGGGAATATTATAGATGGATATGACCACAAGGAAAGTGTTCAGGTGAGACATGCATGAAATAGCCTCTTGATAATCATATATCTAGGGTTCTTAGAAAGTGTATGATGAAAGAATGGATGACTAAATTAACTGGGAAGCAAGTACGGAATTGGTAATTGTGGAAAATGGGTCTCAAATAAAGACCATAAAATCAGTTAACATGTAGAGAGTATCAAGGTATTAGATGCTATACTAGACATGGTGGTAGAATTGATAAGGATATTTATTTGGGGGTATTTGATCCCAATACATTTATAATATACTTGAGAAAAAAAGATTATTTTGGAAATTATAAATAAAAATTCAAACACTATTTAGCAGTTAAAAATAGCAGTAAGATTTCTGAAATAGTTTTAAAGTAGAAGTCAGAATGTTTGAAGATGAGCTTAAACTCATCTTCAATTGAAATAAACTAAAATGAATACAACCAGTAAGCAGATATTTAATTCCAATTAAGTAGGATAAAAATTCAAAATTTCTACATCTTTTAAATCTAAGTGTTGGGCTGAGGATGTGGCTCAAGCGGTAGTGCACTCGTCTGGCATGCATGTGGTCCGGTTTCAATCCTCAGCACCACATACCAACAAAGATGTTGTGTCTGTTAACTAAAAAATAAATATTAAAAAAAATACTCTCCCTCTCTCTCTCTTAAAAAAAACTAAGTGGAGCCAACTGGCAATTTATACATGCAGTGACAATACCAAAAGTACTAGTTGCATACTCTAAATAAAAATACCATGTTTCTTATGTGTGTTTTGTATTTTTTGGTTTTCATTTCCAAATTCCACTGCTTGAATGGTGGTCAGCAATATTGTACACTTGGTGAGACATAGGAATTTTTAGAGCATGAGGGTCTCAGGATGTTATTAGAATAGGGTTAAGGCTTATTTCCACTCACACATGGAAACCCTAGATTATAGTGAGTCACAATTTCAAATTATTCTCATCACAGTAAAATATTTCTGATATAAAGCTGAGTTTACAAAACTCTGTTTTTACCCTTGGAATTAAATTATCACTCTTTAATTTGCACAATGATATTCGAAAACTGAGCAGAAAACACTTCCTTTAAAAGATATTTTAATCAACATCAACTGTGTTTCACTTCATAAAATATTTATTAATAAAAAATAGAATAAATTTTTCCTCCAAATATTAAATTAAATTGGTAATAATAGGATAATTAAGAGTTGGAATATTTTTTTGATCATTGTGAATCTCATTTATATGTGATACATGAGAGAAATAATGTCCATTTTTGATTCTTTAGAAAATAATGCAGAATTTCTAGTTAGATGATATATCTGCCTATGATACCAAAATATTTTCTCTTTAAAGTAAGTAGAGATGGTGGTCACAATAAAATAAAATTCATTTGAATTCATAACAGAGCTTGCAGGAAAGAAATGAAAATCTCAAGATACAAGAAACAAACAGTGAACTAGAAACTAGAGTAATAAATGTGAACTTATGTTGTGACTGCCCAAGGGGCTTTTATTGTTCTGAATCATGGAAAGGCTTGTTTTATAAAGCTCATGCAAAGAGCATCAATAGGCCATGGGCTCATGTAAGCGAAGTAGGAGATAAAGCAAATTCTTGCATAAAACTAGGTCTCAAAGGGCTACAATATCTGCAAAAGGCACATTAGAAAAAAGTCTGTGGATAAATACAGGAATTAAAAAGGAAGCTTACACATCCCTATCCGGATGTTAGATAGACAACAAGTATCCCATGAAAGTCTGACGAGCTTAGTTATAAATATCCTGCTTGTTTAGATCTTGAAATTCTAATACCCTAGAGTTCTAGAACTTTTAAATCAATCAGTTCTTCAAAAGTGGTTGATGACCAGTAATACCCCTATAAATTCTGTCGGAAATATTAATTTCCACAATTTGGACCATTCATCCTTTCTACAGAAAAAAAAACCCCTCATTGCATATATAAACTTTATGAAATTCAAACACAACAAGAACATAAGTATAGCAAGCATTAAGGAGAATGTATAAACATTTGAATGGATAAAGAACTTAAAAATTTAACACCAAAAAGAAAAAAAAACAATCAATAAATGGGCTAAGGAACTGAACAGATAATTCACAGAAGAAGAAATACAATTGATCAACAAATATATAAAAATATTTTCAACATCTCTAGCAATTAGAGAAATGCAAATCAAAACTAAGATTTCATCTCAATCCATAATAATAATAATAATAATAATCTTGACAATTATCAAGAATGCAAGCAAGAATAAATGTTGGCAAGGTTGTGGGTTGAAAGGATGAGAAATGATTGGGTTGCAAAAGTCTTAAACCAATCAGTGAATTAATCCGTATAATAGTTTAATTCCTGTTCAAAGAAACTCTTTAAAGTTAGACAATAAAATCCAGACCATCAATAAAATAATCATCATAATATTCAACATACTTTCAAAATTGCCAGATATACCAAGAAGCAAGAAAACAAAATTCGTAGCTAGGAGGAAAATCGGTTAAGGGAAACAGACGTAGAAATGCCTCAGATGATAGAATAAATATGAAAGTATATTATAATAGCAATCATAAGAATCTCTCTGTGTGTATTGTAATAATAGAAAATATTAATAAAAGTAGAGGAATGTTAGCCATTAGAAATAAAAGAACCAAATGTACCTTCTAGAGATAAGAAATACAACATCTAAAGTGAAATTTTTGGTGCATTGACTTACAGCAAATTAAACACGGTATTTGAAGATATGTCAATAACAAATCCAAATGAAGCAGATAGTTTAAAAAAATAAGAATCATTGCCCTTTAGTTTAATATCAAGTATTCTAACATTAATATAGACATGATCATGAGGACAGGTGAGAGGGCATAGAATAAACATTTGAATAAATATTGCTTGAACATTTGGAAATTTGATGAAAATTCCAGACACTGATCTAAGAGCTTCAACAAACTCTAAGAGAAAAATTAGGAAAACTATACCATAGTACATAAACAATAATATCTAGAGAAAATTTTACTGGTAACTACCTTGCTCTTTATCCCCTACTTACACACACACACACACACACACACACACACACGGAATATTATGTACAAAGAAAATATTTTTGAAGTGATGAAAGAAATGCTTTCAATATATACACCTCTAAAAGAAGTAAAAAATGATTCAGGCAAGTCTTCTTTCAGAAAAACAAATCTGCAATAATTCAAATTAGGCCCCAAACAATTAGTAGAATATAAACTTCCATAAGAATGTCTAGAAAGTAAGAATTCTATAATTCTGATTCATAATAATTTAATTTGTTGCTCCAAAAACAGGATGAATTTACCTTTTTATCTGGACTATATACATTATAATATTAAATTAGAAGAGAAAATCTAGACTATTCAATAAAAGGTTTTGGAATAACAAACTTAGCATGTTGAAAAATGTAAATTTGGGGCTGGGGATGTGGCTCAAGCGGTAGCGTAGCGTGCTCGCCTGGCATGCGCGCGGCCCGGGTTCGATCCTCAGCACCACATACCAACAAAGATGTTGTGTCCGCTGAGAACTAAAAATAAATATTAAAAAAAAAAAGAAAAATGTAAATTTAAGTTGTGATTTCATACAATCCCAAATTAGAGCTAGAGTAGTAACTTGAGCAAGGAGGATGACACCTTGCTATAACACATTGCAAGAAAATATATTACTTTGTTGTAGAGATGACCTTTTGGAACAAGACATTGAAGCCAGAAAACATAAAGAATAAAGGATGTGTATGGAGGGTAGAGATAAACACATACACAACTCCTCTGGTTTTCCTTCCCACTTTCAGAGCTATTATAAACTGGAGATCAAAGAACCAATTTTATTACTGGTGGAATTGAAAAATGACTTTGTTTCTTGACCAGTTGTTCTCCACAGTGCTGTACACTGGCCTGGACAGTCTCTACTTCTGTGGGGGTCATTTGGGCAGGAGAAATGGCAGTTTTCTCCGACAGATAAAACTCATAAATTTGATTACATAGAACAGGATAAACAATTGCAGACTGGGAAAAATACCTTCAATG
Source organism: Ictidomys tridecemlineatus (assembly GCF_052094955.1). NCBI lineage: Eukaryota > Metazoa > Chordata > Mammalia > Rodentia > Sciuridae > Ictidomys > Ictidomys tridecemlineatus. Next base: position 161,707,919 of record NC_135479.1, read on the forward strand.
CATATAACCAGAGAGACACTTTCCAAATTCCCACAACACATGGGCTCTAATTGACTTCATATTATATTTCTTAGGTGTGGAGATATAGTATGTTTGGATGTGACTGAAACTTTCTGGAGGTTCCATGATTGACCCCCTGAGGAAGAAAGTAGATTTCTTCTCATCTCCTTGTCCAGCTCATCACTCCACCTGTTTTCCTAGGATCATCATTTGATGCTTTGATTTCTTCAAGGTAAAGAGGGAAACAGACCCACAGAAGAGGGATACAGACACACAGATATTGAATAAATACTGATTCTATATTCTCTCTTTCATATGGATAACTATTCAAAAGTTGACAAGAATGCATTCCAGAATACTTTCATCTCTGGTTGGTGGCATAATATCCTATTCATAATTCTTTCCCTAGTTTCCTTTAAGTCTATCAACAGAAATCAAGTAGATCCCACGAACTCTGAATCTCATGTCTTGGGTGAATACCCTACTGTCCTCTATTGTCATGGTTCATTTCCTTTATATGGTAAGCCCAGAATTAATAAAATCAACTCCCACACTATTATTTTTATAAATCTTAGTGAATTTGATATATAAGTATGTGATTCTTACAAAATATAATGGCCTCCTTAGTACTTTGATCCTCTTGACTCCATCTTGTTTTATGTTCTACTTCAATTACCCTCTCCTAGAGTCACATCCGAGATCTTGTCATTGCTAGCAACTGTAACTTTCACTTGTCTCATAGTGAGTTCTCCAACCATTATCTCTTATCCTTCAGGTCATCTACTCTAGATTCCTTACTCCTGATTCCTCAACCCTATCAGTACCTCTGTTATGGTTTAGATTTTGGTGTCCCCCAAAACTCACGTGTGAAGCAACACATGAAAATTTAGACATGAAATTATTGGCTTACGAGAGTCTTAAACAATCAGTATATTAACCCCCCAATAGGGATTAGGTGGTAAATGAAAGCAAGTAGATGTGATAGGTAGGGTGGGGGTATGACTTTGGGGGTTTATACTTGTATTTGGTGAGAGTCTCTCTCTCTCTCTCTCTCTCTCTCTCTCTCTCTCTCTCTCTCTCTCTCTCTCTCTCTCTCTCTCCCCCCTCCCCTTTGTGGCATGATGTCCTGAGTTTCTCTCTACCACACTCTTACTCCTGATTCCTCAACCTTATCAGTACCTCTGTTATTGTTTAGATTTTGGTGTTCCCCAAAAGCTCATGTGTGAAGCAATGTATGAGAATTACTCCTGATTCCTCAACCCTCACTGCCATGATCTTCTGCCTTACCTCAAGCCCTGAGGAATGGAGCTGGCTGTATGTGGAATGAAACCTCTGAAACTAAGCCCCCAAATAAACTTTTCCTCCTCTAAAATTGTTCTCGTCAGATCTTTTAGTCACAGCGGTGAAAAAGCTGACTAAAACAACCTCCAATGTAGTGATCTACCTCCTTGTTATTCTTCCTCACCATGTTGATGTTCTTTTCCCTCATTTCACAGCTTCAATTTTAAGACAACCATTGTGATTCCTTCATTGGATGCTCCACTTTCTGTTGCCCCTGTCTCATTGTCACTACTCTTGGCATTACTAAACACAATTAAACACTGGCTAATTCAAATTTTCTGCTACTTCATGTGTACAGCCATATCACTGAATGTGAGAAAAAGAGAATGCAAACATGCTAAATAGTCTCACTTTTAAAAAATAATCACAAATCTCAAGAGGACCTTTAACACCAGCAAGAATTCCTGCCTTTTCTCCCTAGAACATTAGTCTATTTCCTGTAGGAGTCATTCATACTGTTCTCTCTCCTCAAACCTCCCAAACCTCCAGTCACACCTTCACACCTAGCTGATTATTTTGCTTCCATTTCAATGAGAAAATTGAAGCAATTGATAAAACCCTCTTAAGACTGCCACTACCCTGCCACATGTACCAACCTATGAGCATCTACCCATTTATGTGCACCTATTTACTATAAGCATCTCTATTCTTAGGCTCGGACTCCCTACCTGACACTCTAGAAGAACTCTCCTTTCTCTTTGTAATGTCATACTCCCTACATTGTGCTCAGGCCTTTCTCTACCAAAGGTCAGGGTAGGAAAAGAGAACAAATGGAAACCTTCCCTCCCTTTACTTATGCATATATATGTAAATATATAATCATATGTAGTAAAATAATATATTGGTATACAGATGTTTTATATATAAACATACACATACATACATATAGAGAGAGGAAGAATATATATATATATATATATATATATATATATATATATATATATATATTGGCAGCAAGGAACATAAATACGAATAAGAAAGCAAATTTAGGGACAGTTTTTCCTCAGTGTCCATAGAGGATTGGTTCTGGGATTTCCAGAAGATACCAAAATACAAGTATGCTCATTTCCCTTACAGAAAATAGCATAGGATTTGCATATAAACAATGTACAACCTACCATTAACTTTTAAATCATTACTAGACTACTAGTAATAACTAATACAAAATAAATGCTTTGTTTAGGGACTAATGACTAGAAAAACATCCTCTAAAGGTTTAGTACAATTGAAAGTTTTTTAAAAACAATTTTCAATCTAAGGTTGAATCTGTGGATGTGGGACTCATATGATATGGAGAGCTGACTGTACAAAAATGGTGGTGAGGGAAACAAATTCAGATATATACATACTAACAGTTAAAAACAAAGAATAGGGGCTGGGCTTGTGGCTCAGTGGTAGTGGTAGAGCATTCGCCTAGCATGTGTGAAGCCCTGGGTTCAATTCTCAGCACCACATAAAAATAAATAAATAGAATAAAGGTATAAAAAATTAAACAAAGAATAATTTTTCTAATTTGTAGCAAAAGAGGAAAACAAATATTTATTAACACTTGGCAATTTCCCAAGCACCAGGCTAAGGTTTTATATCATCTCATTTGCTACAAAAATAAATACTTACAAGGAAATGAACTTTGTGAAGTTAAACAACTCACCCAAGGTCACATAACTAATAAATGGCCAAACTGTTTTTTTTTCCCCCCAAGTATCATCTAAATCCAAAGTCCATACTCTATTCACTATGATATGAGAGAAAAACACCATAATTTTGTGAATGGCTAGTTCCAATGTAATTTTCTAGAAATTCTCATTTCAAGACCTGGGCCTATAATACACAAATCCTTGTCACTGAGTCGGGCTGACATGTGGGTGGTTAGGGCTGGGCACTCTTTGCACCTGTCTGAGGGCCACATGGCTGTTTTTTGCTAAAACACTGACAAGAGAGGCCCCAGAGGCAGCGGTATTTCAGTTGTGGGTGAGCTGATTCCTAGATGTACACTTTCTAATCCATTTATAAAGTGCTCTGGGATTCTTCCAGATGAAATGTGTCCTATAAATGTAATTTGTAGTTTCATTTGCCCTATAGTTTGGAGCTGCCTGGTGATTTAATTCTCAGTGCACTATATTTTTAAAAGTGTATTTAAAGAGCATCTTTTATCTTAGTGATCAACTCTCTAAATTGCTCTTTCAGAAGTTTCCAAAACAAAGGGAAGTTCTATAGAAATTTTTCAATATAAACATTTCTTACCTCTGGACTTAGTTCTACTTGGTATTTTATACTTTCTTGCTAGTCTCCTCTCCTTCAAATTGCTGTACAGTGAAAGAATTTTTTAGTATAATGAAATGTAAAAAATTACATGTTTGCCTCATTCTAAATTCCTAATATGCAATTGAAAAACAAGAATGTTTTTTCTGCAGTAGTAGAGACAAACCATATTTTAACTGTATTTATTTTCTGAAAGCATAGAAAGTTAAGCATATCCCAAGGGATCATAGGGTAACTTTCAGCGGAGGAGAGCAGAAAAATTGTACCTAAAATGTTAGAAGCAAGAGATCTAGTCTGTGGCTGTACTATTGTAACTACATATTGTTTTACAGCCCTGAACAAATCATGTCATCAATCTGAGATGCCATCAATGTGGTGATAGGAGGCTGAAGTTAGCAGTTTCCTCATGTGTAAAATGGGAGTCTTAGGCATCAAAAAACTTTATGAAGCTTATAAATTGACGTCATGTATTGTAGATAATCAGGTAACTTTATGGTATAATTGAAGTCATATTAGTACACAGTCCATTGACTGAAACATCAATCATTTTTGTATTTGTATGTATGTGCCTGGGTGTATGTCTATGTTACATTTTGGATATGAAGTGTCCCCCAAAAAGTTCCTGTTAGTACAGAAATATTCAGAGGTAAAATGATTGTGGGGGTTGTAACCTATTCAGGTTGAGTGGACTGATTGAGTGGCCATTGTAGGCCATTGTAGGCATGGCTAAAGGAAGAAGGTCAATGCAGGTATGCCCTGAAAGGACACATTTTCCCTGTGGTTTCTTCCCCGTTCTTTGGTCTGCTTCCTGATTTCACCATGGGGAGCTTAGTAGCTTTCCTTTGCTGGGCGTTCCCCCATGATGTGCTGACTCATTTGGGGTCCAGGGAAATGGAGTTGTTCACCTGTGGATGAGACCTTGAAACCGAGTCCTAAATAAACTTGTACTCCTCTAAGTTGCTCTTCTTGGGTATTGTTGTCCCAGCAATGTAAAAGCTGACTCAAACAGAAATTGATAACAAGAAGTGAGGTTGTTTCTGTGACTAACCTGACCAGGTGGATCAAAAGATTTTGGAGGTGGTTTACAGGAGGAATTTTGAAAAGTTTAGAGATGCAAATTAGAAAAGCTTTAGAATGCTATAAGTAGAGTTTCAAGGAGGATTCTAGTGGGAGCTCAGAAGACCAGAATGCTGGAAGGACTGTGGAGAGTAAAGACAGATCTCATGAGGTTTCAGAGGAAAATGAGGACTCTGTTGGGAATTAGAATAGTGGTAACTCAATTTATATTATGGTAAAGAACTTGGCTATATTTTGCCAATGTCCTGAGACTTCAAGGCTAATTAAAAAGGTATAAATTAATTAATCTGGCAGAAGAAATTTCAAGGCAGCACATCATTAGCTAGTGGCATGAACATTGCTGGAAGCTTTAGCCAGGTTTTTTGCAAGAATTGGGAGTAGAAAACAGCTAAAAAATTTTTAAAACTTGAAGTTTTATTAGGAAAATGCATATAAAACTGGGGCCAAGGAAAGTGTGTTTGTAAGAGATTATAGCTCCTAAGGAGATACTAACTACTTTGCACAGATACAATAGGAAAGATGTCCCAAGGACATCTCAGAATTTATAAAACAACACCCAATACAGGCTCCAGGGTACAGAAGAGAAAATTCCTTTGAAAAGAGGCCATGATACAGGGGCTGTAAGGAAGCTGTGAAGGCATGCAGAGGCTGCTGCAGTTGTGATTCTGGGGGTCTCAGTTATTGCACAAGATGGTAGCAGATCTTGGTGTTATCCACATGATGATGGCTCTATAGAAATGCAAGATGCTTGAATTAAGGGTCATGGAGGCTTTCATCAAGATTTCAGAGGAAGGCCTGGAGGCCAGACAAAGTGTAGCAGGTTGAAGTTCCTGCAGACTGCACCTGAGAAGGAAATACATGAAGCTGTGAAGGTGATGCCAAAGCTGGAATGGAGACCCCAGGAATTTAGAGTAACATGGACTGTCTGCTGCTTGTGGAGAAAACCAGGTTAAAAGAGAGCCCTATGCACTGCAACAAAAAAGGCAAAAGAGGTGGAATTATCCAATCCATTTGGAAATGACATCTCACCATGTGTCATAGATGCTATACACAGGGTTACAGGTAGAGTTATGGGACTGTTTGCCTGACTGGGCTTTAAATGTGCTTTGGCCTGTTCCTTCTTTCTATGCCACTATGCCTCAATTTTGAAATGAGAATCTTTATTCTGTGACACTGTATATTGGACATATGTAATTTGTTTTTTTGGTATTTATAGGGGCTCACAGCCAAGAGTTTGCCTTGGGTCCTAGAGAAGACTTTGAACTTGGGCAATGCTAAAATTGTTAAGACTCTTGGTTTTCCTGGATATGAACTGAATACATTTGCTTTGTGAGGCAGACGTGAGCTTTTGGGGACCAGGGGAATATTATTATGGTTTGGAAATGAGCTGTCCCCCAAAAGTTTTTTTAATGCAAGGATGTTCAGGGGTGAAATTGTTAGATGATGAGAGCTCTAATCTATTCATGCGATTTTAGTTTCAATGGACCGATTGTGGGGTAACTATAGGCAGGTGGTGCATGGCTGGGAGAGGTGAGCCACTGAAGGTATGTCATAGAAGTGTTCATTTTCTCTGCAGCCTCTTTCTCCTTCTTCTGTCTGCTTAGTGACCCTATCAGAGATAAGCATCTTTCCTCTTCTGGACCCTTCCCCATTATATGCTAACTCAACCTGGACCCAGAAAAATGGAGATGACCTCTATTAACTGACACTTTTGAAACTGTAGGCCCCAATAACCTTTCTTCCTTTAAGTTCTTCTTGCTGTGTATTTTTGTCACAGCCATGCAAAAACTGACTAAAATAGTATGTGTGTGTGTGTGTGTGTGTGTGTGTGTGTGTGTGTGTGTGTGTAGATTTTAGTATAGGAGAGACATTTATAAATGAAATAATTTAGCCCCTCATCTAATACTATTACTCTCATCCAGTATAGATCTAGACTAAGTTAACTTAGTCTTCCTCTGAGGCTAACCCTTTTGTAAATTTACCTGTTTACCATAAATTTTTCTACAATCTAAAAGTTCTTAATCAATTGCTGTTGTCTTTGGTAGGGGACATTACCAAAAGAAATATTGTTGAGTCAACAAACTGAATCATTGCTTGAATTTAGTTTATAAGGTTAATTTCTTTTTCCAAAAATACTTGGAGGAATTTTACCTAGAATCTTCACATCATGATGAAATGATGAAGTTGAAATTTTTAAAAAATCAGCAGCAGCTCTTTGTTCTTTATGACTTTTGACTTTTTTTACTACATATTTTTGAAATTAATTTTCAGATATCATTTTGTTATATTTCCTTTCCATCTCCCTTGAAGAAATTCACAGACCTCTACATATTATAACAATATTAGATAGGCAAGGAGGACTTCAGAGAATGCGGTTTTATGTATTTGAATGAACAATTGATCTTAGTTGTAGATATGAAATGAGCAGGTTGATTAAGAATGGGACATAAAGTCATCAAAGTAGAAGATTTCATCTCAAGTTCAGTATCTCACTGGGAGGCATCTCTGTTTCTTTCTACAGCTGAAGAATTACACAAAAACTTCTGATTCATTTTAATAATAATAAGCTCAGTATGATTCATGTGTCCCATTTTGGAGGGTTTACTGTTCTTAGATGTGAATAATATGAAAGCCTTTATAATAAATAGAAGGCAGAAATATTATTTTATTGAGATCTAAGGTATATTTCTTTGCATTTAGAATTTGATTGTACAATACCCAAAGTAGAGGGATACAAAAGCATATGACTTGTAAGGAAGATTTAAATGGCATATATTTACCTATTTAAGAAAGCAAGTTGAATGTGCATCTACATTTAAATATTGATCACAAAGAAGAAGGATAATTTAGTTATTTCACAATGATATAACCCAGAAATATCTGTGAGCAATGTATGGGCATGGAGTTGAATCAATAAATTGGTATGCAATATTATTTGTTCATTCATTGATCGATATTTATTTTAAAATTCCCACTATCTGTTATTCTGCATAAAATTACCATGTCTTAAGAATACAACAATGAGCAAAAGCATATAGGGTTCAGACTCATGAATCTAACATGGAGAGACATAAATCAGATAATCATGCTCATGAATATCAGTAACAAACTGATACAGGTTCTGAGAAAGAATCATGGTTCTAGACTAATAATCAGTTATATACTTACCAGCTTTCTAAATATGCCCAATTATCCAGTTTAGGAATCCCCGACTGACACACACCCTTTATTTCTTTTCATAAGAAGACAAAAGACTAGATAAAGCACCTCCTAGCTTCCCAATCCTTTCTGTTCAGGGCTACTCTCAGGGGGTATACCTATACAACTCATCCACCAGGGTGAGGCAAAGCTGTGGTTAAATGAACATATCCTCCACTGTACTAGAGACCCAGAGGACTAGTGAACAGCATACTCCTGATGATTCCCAAGAGTTGCTTGTGCATTCCACTTCCATTTTCAGTGGTATCCTGTTGATACCTAAAAATTGGCCAGGCAGAGAGAATTTCAATTCCAAAAACAAAATGCTGTAAGTTAAGATGCTTTTCCCTCCAGAAGGCTGTTTTATCGCTCTACTAATGCAGAGGTCTTCAAAGTCTGAAAACTATCTTCATATCCTGCAAGGATTGTTATATATTGAGGTAGTCAATGTGCAAGATCTAAGGACAATATTCCTACTTATGCAAAATGGAAGCCTATCTTGGCTAATCACTTCTCAGAGCTATATATAGCAGCAAAGCTTCTGAGGATGACCTCAGTGCTCTGAAGAAGAGCAGCAGTCCTTTCTCCAATCTGCTGCCCTATACTTGCTGAGCACAGATCGAATTGGAACACTATCAGACTGAAGGCCAGGCGTCCCATAACTTATATGAAAAATTGTAGGACATCAATTGCACAACAGTCCCACATAGGCATCACAACAAACAAGACAAGTCCTTAGCAGAATAACTTCATGAGGCAAGTCTACACATCATAAATTTTACTTTTGATAAAAATTGTGGAATGATTCACTCAACCCCCAATCTATCGCCTTTCTGTAAGATTTAAAAGTTTAAATCTCTACTTCCCAGAGCTCCTTTTAACAAATTATTTATGGTAATTTCACTCATTAGATGGACTTCCATTAAGATCTGGAAGATCTTAATTAAGATCCATTAAGACAGCCAGAGTTTGTGGAAAAATAAAGTTTTCCTAAAGTGATATTCCAACTTCCAATCTCTTCCTTACAGTGTTAAGAGCCAGTTTTCATAATGGTTTCTTGTTTCTGGCTGCTGAAGCTGCAGGGTATTTTTGAACTTAATTCTAGTACTGATCTCCAGTGAAAAAGGGTCTTCTAAGTCCGTCCTGTAAATATCTAGAAATAATTTCTATAATCTAAACCTAAAACATGTACTTTAAGGACTTTCTATGATTTTATTACCATCTAATTATCTAGATTAATTTTTTTCTTCTGCATATAGGTAATGGTTTCTGTTTCTAATAGTCATAAAATATTTGGAGCAAGAAGTTTACACTTTTTAAGACTGAGCATCTGGAATTGTCTGACATGGTTTGGACTAAAGACAGTAGTGATTTAGTTCCACAAGAAAATGGAATACACAAAGTAAATGATACAAAATGACCAAAGAAAGTCTTAAATTAGCATACATTTTCAGCTGAAATAAAGGCTGGGTATTGTTAAAATGGTAGTTTCTAAAATCAGTCTTTACAAGGACAGAGAGAAATACTCACAATGGTAGCTTGTATTTATAATTGATATAAAAGAAAGAGGAGGGGGAAAGGAAGGAAGGGGAACAAATAAAAGAGAAGAAAATGGGTGATGATGAGGGAGAGAATAAGTGGAAAGGGGAGAAAGGAAGAAGGAAATAAAAAGAGGAAAGAAAGGAAGAAGAATGAAGTGAGGGAGAAAGTAGGTGAGATGAGGGAGAGAGAAGAGGAAGAGGAGGAGTTGAGGAAAAGGAGGATAAAAAAGGAGGGAGAGATACAGAGAGCAATGAAATCAAAGTTTTAAATTCTTAGCTTGAGGTATTATAAAGGATCAGGTGTTTTTATGATTGCTCTAAAATGTTTTTGTACTAAGATGATACAGATAAAATTCAAAGGCAAAGTCCGATCATGTAAGTTTGTGAAACATCATATAAATGATGTTTATCCTTATTAGGTCCCTTATGTAATAATTGTGCAAAGATATGGGTTCTCACAGTTGAAGTGAACATACTTAGGTGGATTCAAAAGATTTTGATTTCTCTGGTTTTCTAAACCTCATTAATCGGACAGCAATACAAGATGGCAGCCACCACGGGTTTGGGAATAAAGGTCCCTGGCAACTTCTGACTGTTGGAAGAATTCAAAGAAGGCCGGAAAGGAGTAGGAGATGGCACATTAGCTGTGGTATAGAAGATGACAAAGACGTAACACAGGATGGACAGGGACAATAATTAGGCCTCCAAGAAAAATTTATGAAAACAAAATATACAGCCTTAAAATACCTCTCTTTGTAAGATTCATAACAAAAATTAATATGAATAGAGTTAATAATTCTAATGGAGCAGTGGACCCAGAATCCGTATCAGTACTAGCAAAATGGCAGAATTCACATAGCATCAAAGTTGTTCTGCAAGAGCTGCAGTGCTTAATGATGTCTGAAGAAAATATGAAACTCCTGGAAGGACAGTGGTACAGTAATTAATCAAAAAGTAAAACCACAGGCCCTCATCCCCGTTCCATTTAAACAGTCTTCATTTTCCACCATAGTAAATTTTCTAGATACATCTTGTAGATCTCAAAGTACTAGAAAGGAAACTCCTTTTCAAAGGCAATTTATCTTAAGATACTGTAAATGATACCAATTTTTTTGTCCATTTGAAATATGTAAGTTGTGCTTTTACAAATCATCCTGCCAAGTGTAACCATTGTCCATGTAGTTAAACTTCTGTGATCAAGAAAGTCTATTTAAGTTGATTCCCATCATGACCATTGGGGCACATCTAACTCATCTGTGAAAAGACACATTACACAATCACCTGGCTGCTGATTGCTTGGCCTGGGGATTCTGTCTTCTCCTACAACTATCTTGCCTGCACCAGCCCTGGGACAGCCCTCCAGTGGGAGACTTGCTATAGTAAAGGTTTCATGTCACAACGTGGGGACTACTGCTGGGTGTGGGGAGTGCTTTGCCTACAGCCTGGTTTCTCTGTTAAGTCCTAAATGATACCCCTTCCAAGCCATCATCATGCCCTATTCTTTTCCACTCCTATCCTTGGCTGAAGTATAAATTGGTAACCTCTGCCTTCTCTGAAAATGGCCTTCAGTGAGAAATTCAGGGTTTTCCCATCTCTCTTCTCCCCCACCTTTATCAAGGGGTGTGGTGTTTTCCCTCCTGCTCAAATCCCTTGTCCTACAATTTTATATCACCCTTCCTTGCTTTGGCTAGAAGCCATCAGGTAAGGTTGGGAAAGTCTCTGATCTCTTTCCGTTAATTTTGGAAACCCATATGTTTACTCTGCACCAGACTTGGAAATGAGTATTAGGCCCTGGGCTCTGCCACTCAGTCACCCTCCCCTGATGCCTCTTGGGCTCAGGTTTTCACAAGGTGAACAGGGCAGTCACCAGGGTTACACAGACCTGCCAGAACTCAGAGTCCCTGCTGGCTAGATCTGGAGAGAGGCCACATGTAAGTACTTGTAAGTACACAGGGTCCCTCTGGATTATTTCCTCTTCTTGTAACAACTTTGCTTTTAGACAGTGAAAAGGCATGAATGGAATTTCATTGGATTGCTTCTGCCAACTGTGTGGGTCTAGTGTGAAATCTAACGACTGAAACCAGAGGAACCTGGACTTGGCAAAGACTCTGGGTTTTAGTGCCACTGCTTCCCACATGCTCAGTAAGGACTGAGGAGGAGCCTGGTGTGCACAGCCTATCCCAGAATAAACGGGCCTAGCCTCCTGGCACACTGATGCATCTTCCCACTTCCTGTTCAGGACCACTAAATGCTGAAATGTGGATGCGTACTGAGACAAAGGCAATTCACGATGTTCTGAGGGTTATTTAGTATTTGTGTATAAAACTACCTTTTGAAGCAGCTACTATTAAGTCTGAAAAGCAATCCATGTTCCCATTAATCTTTTTCCAGGAAAACCTTAGTTCTAAGGATTTAACATCCTGTAAGTAAAGTATAACAGTATTCCCTAAGTAGCCTTGTTGTGGTTTGGATGAGGGGTATTCCCCAAAAGCTCATATGTGAGACAATGCAAGAAGGTTTAGAGGAGAAATGATTGGGTTGTAACAGTCTTAACACAATCATAGACTTAATCCCCTGACAGGGATTAACTGAGTGGTAATTAAAGTGGTAGGGTGAAGCTGAAAGAGGTGGGAATTGAGGTGTGGCCTTAGAGTATATATTTGTATCTGGCAAGTGGAGTCTCTCTCTCTTGCTTTCTGATCACCATATTGTGAGCTGCTTCCCTCTGCCACCTTCTCCTGCGATAATGTTCAGCCTCACTTCGAGCCCCAAGGACTGGAGCCGTCCTCCTATGGGCTAGAGCTCTGAAACCATGAGCCTCCAAATAAACCTTTCCTCCTTTAAAATTGTTCTGGTACATCTTTAAGTCACAGTAGTGAAAAAGCTAAGGCAAGACTTTGTATTGTCAAACAGTTGCCTGATTTTAATATAATAAAAAGTGTGCATTAATATTTTTTTAAATAGCATTAATCCTCCCATGCTAGCAGAAGCAGCCAGCTGGCTCTTGAGGCTGGTTTGTTCTTTGTTTGAAGATTCTGTGAGTCCTCCTGTAAAGTGGTTACCCTGCAATCAGTAACCAACTTTGTGATCCTGCCTCTAAATTTAGGTCATTGTTTCTTGATCTATAACCAGATCTCAATGTGCCCAGGGAACATAAAACCAAAATCTTATATGAGATGGGATAGTTGACAGTAAAAAATTTTAATATTTTATTCCTTCTTTAAAAAAAAAAACTAAAAATAACATGTGAGAATGGAGTCCTGAAGTCCTAAGTTTGGGAAGAAGGACCAAACCATTGGACTTGGTAAAATTTACCAGTGTGTGTGTACCTTCTCCAGAGATGTGTTGTTTAGTGTGCCAGCTCTAGCAAATGAAAATCTTCTGACTCAAGATTGTCTTTTATGGAAGATGTAAACCTTCCAATATTTGCATTGTAGAAAGAGCAATACAAGTATTTATGGAGTCAGAAATAATGAAACAGATTTATTTTCTGCAAAATACTCAAAAAACCCATAACTATGTCTATGAGAAGACCCAGAGAGCACAGTCCCCAGAAAATCATGGAGAAGAGAAGAATCCCATTACCATAGAGTTCTGCAGAAGTCATCCCTGATAGACCAGCATCAAGATAGGAAGTGCTGTCATTTAAGTGTTCTGACGTATTTGATATAGAGTTGATGGATCCAAGAAAGAAGACTGTAATAGTGTCATGTGACTAATAGTTATCTAGTTAAACACTAATCTTGGTGTGGATGTGAAAGTATTTTTTTTTCAGATGAACTAACAACTATAGCTCATTAAGATTATCCTTGGTAATCAGGGCAAGCCTTGTCCAATCTGTTGAAAAATTTAAAGGCAAAATTAAGGAATCTGTGGGGGAAGGAGAAATCCCAACTGAGGAATGCAGAGTTGCCTCTTGCCTGAGAATTTCTATCTGCAAGCCTGCCCTACAGATTTCAGACTTACCAGCCCTTCAATCATAGATGTCAATTTCTTGCTATCTTGATCTCTCACTCTCTTTCAATTTCTCTCAAATTCCTGCCCTATCTCTTGTATGAATCCCCATCTCTTTTCTCTTAGTCCCTACCCTCTACTGTTCCTGGTAGATAGAGGGCAAATGATAGTCCTGGAGTTATGTAAACATAACTTCTGTAACAGAAATCAAGTCTAGACACTTTATATCATGGGTAGGGATGGGGAGAATGTGAGAAATAGACGAACTCTAGATAGGGCAGAGGGATGGGAGGGAAAGGGTGGGGGAAGGAGGTTAGCAATGTTGGTGGAATGTGATAGACATTATCCAAAGTACATGTATGAAGACATGATTTGGTGTGAACATATGTTATATACATACATATAAAAAATTGTGCTCTATGTTTAATAAGAATTGTAACACATTCCACTGTCATATATTTAAAAAATAAAATCAACTAAATATTTTTTTAAAAATCAAGTCCAGAGGGATAATAAAAATATTCTGATAATTAGGAATAAATGGCAATGGCTTAAGATAGAGAATACTGCTGCCCTGCAAATTTGTGTACAAATTAAAACAAAAACTGGTCTGTGTATACTTAATACGGATTGCTATCACTCTAATGACTATTGCTTCTCACCCACTACTCAGACCTGTTGCAATTCTAGATCAGCTTATCTGTGCACATTTTAATTAAAAGATAATTGCCATAAGTTTGTAATACGCAGTTTCACTATGGCCTTCCCCAGAAAGTCCTACAGCAATTTACCAAGTAGTGTCCATTAGGAAAGAGCAATTGCTTAGGCATTGGCTCTGGAACTAGTGTATCAACATGAGATAAATCAGATATGGGACTTAGGGTGTGTAGTCAGAAGTTAAATGAAACTTCAAGCTGAGTCCACATCAAAACAGATTTTGTGAGTTTGCAAATGCACACTGAGGTTATTTTTGTTATCTCTGAATGCATAGTTGGTATACACATAAACTGTAAGTAGCAGAATCCTAATTATCTGCTTCCTGATCAATAAAGTCAAAGCTATTAAAATAAAAAGGAAGTATGGCTGGGTGCAGTGGCACCCATCTGTAATCCCAGAGGCTTGGAAGACTGAGGCAGGAGGATTGTGAGTTCAAAGCCAGCTTCAGCAAATTAGTGAGGACTAACCAACTTAGTGAGACCATGTCTCTAAATAAAATATGTTTTAAAAGAGCTGGGGATGTGACTTAGTGTTTAAGCACCTCTGGGTTCAATCCCTGGTACTCTCCCTGCCCCCCGCCAAAAAAACAAAAAAAAGAGTATATTCTGTCTTTGAAACTATCCTTTTTCTCAAACCCAATATGGAAACTTTGAAGGAATTGAAGGAATAAGTATCAATGTGAAAGTCTTGAAAAGATGTGAGGGTGGTGCTATTGTTTAACTTGCATCCCTCCAAAATATATGTTGATGTTTTAAGTCCCAGTATCTCAGAATGACCTTATTTGGGAAATAGGGTCATTTTAGATACAATTAGCTAATTTAAGGTAAAATCAGATTGGTGTAAGATGGAACCCAAACCTAACACAACTAGTGTTGCTATGAGAAGAAAGAGATGCAGAGAGAAAAAAATACCATGTTCAGACACAGAAACTCAGACGAAGAACAACTTGTGACAATGCAAGTAGCCACTGGTGTGGCACAACTGCCAGTTAAGAAAAGTCAAGGACAGAGACCACCACTAGGTGCTTGAGAAGAGGCAAGGAAGATGTTTTCTTAGGCTTTGGAGAACCAGGGCCCTAATGGCTTCTTGAGTTTGAGCTTCAGGTCTATAGAACTGTAATGTGGTAAATTTCTACTTTTAGCCCAATTTGTTGTGCTTGGTTACAGCATTTCTTGGAAACTAATGTGTTATTCCTTTCTTTTGTTATTCCTTTCGGCTCATTCAATTCCCTTTTGCATTATTGAAAAACTAGATAGTTCTTAGTGACATTGGAATATCTCACAGATCAGATAGTGATTCCATCAGACCAGCTTTATCAAATACGGACACTGGACTGAAGCAAATCAACAAAACCTTTAGCAACTCAGAGCAAATACTTGAAATGAAGAATGATTCTTTTAAATCTCAGTACTTCAAGATTATAAAATCAATTGTCTTTCACATGAAGGAGCCAACATTATCTTTTTTCACAATCTATTCACCTTTACGTTCACTTTCTAGTTCTCTAACCCAAGTCAGTCCATGGGGATTTTGACCATGTCACGTTTCCACAGCACATTCCACTTGTCTGCTAAAGACATTCAACTTATTGGACCTGGTGAGAATAATATGCAAAATACCCAAGAAGACAAATGTGTACAGGTTAATGATCAATAAACTCCAACACAGGACAAATGACCAGGAAATAGAACTACTCATCTTACACTGAGTGTGCTCTATTCCGCGAGGCCATATTTGGGCACATACAGCAGCCATCCATTACTCAATGACAGTGGTGTATAGAAGACTGGGCATGAGCCTCCTAAAGGCAAAAGAAATTTGCATAAACAAGTGATCAGTATAGCACTCTTACATAGGATACATGGTCCTCTTCGTTCTCATCCCACACTGTAGCTTCTGCTTGACTGAGGAAATAAAAATTGGGAGACAAGTTGGCCTGCCCTCCTAGATGATTTGTAATATGTGATCCTTTCTGGAAAGAGACTACTACTTCTCCTTGGCAGAGATATCATAAAAATGGGAATTGTTTATATTTTAATGTTTATATTTGAATTATTTGTATTTGAAATAGAATAGAATACCTTCTTGGAGCTCTGATTTGGAACACAATACACACAAATACTGACTGGTAGTTAATTTTTACTTTTAAGATAATATTTAATTTGTTTGTTTCTGTAGTTGAAGATGGGCAATTGAAGTCATGGTACTTGATTTTGACAAATTTATAGGTCTCTCCCAAGGTTGGAGGAGTCAGGGTGTTTTTAACCAATGGTGGAGAATACAAAGCTTAGAATAACAAACTAAAAACAAAATTTGAAATGAAACCCCATCAGTATATAAGAGAGAAAGATACAGAAGTGAAAATAAATGCCAGATGTTCTAAGCACAAGGGGTCAATGTGGCAAAGCTGCAGTTGGCTTTAGAGTACAATGAAGGGAGATTCGTGAGAAGTAGAACTGATTGGAAAAAACAGTATGAAAGGAGCTAACCAGGGAAATAATTCAGAAGAGAAAAGACTGAAAGTATTTTAAATTTGGAATTGGGTTAGATATTGTTGATTATGATTTTTAAATAAAGAGATTACCTAGAGATGTATTTAAGCTTTCCCAAAGGAACTAAAAATTTAAATATTTTACTTAAAAATTATGAACATTTATCTAGAATTCTAATATTTAATATAAAAAGTGGGGACACTCTAATTAAATGAGAGAGATGGTAGAAGTGAAGTGTTCTCCTATCTTGCTGCCCTCCTTACCATTATTGGCCACTGGTTTGGGGCCCTCTTTTGTTTGTGAGAGTTCTTATTAAGAGCAAGTTCATTCTTGTATATATATTTTTTGCCATATATAAAATATATATATATATATATTTAATGAAAAGAAGAGATACATGTATGTGTGTACTTTTCAGTTTTTTTTAAAATTATTTTAATCCCAAATATCTTCCTGAGAATAATGTTCCCTTAACATGCTGTAGAATAAAATTAATTAGGAGAATCATATGTATATATATATATATATATATACATATGATTTTCCTAATTTTATATATATATATATATATATATATATAGGAATTCTAAATCTATTTTTATCTATCTATCTATCTATATAAGGAATTCTAATTTCCACACCTACAATCTTTTTTTAAGAGAGAGAGAGAGAGAGAGAGAGAGAGAGAGAGAGAGAGAGAGAGAGAATATGAATCTTTTTTTGTAGATGGACATAACACAATGCCTTTATTTTTTATGTGGTGCTGAGAATTGAACCGGGGTCCCGCCAGTGCTAGGCGAGCGCTCTACTGCTGAGCCACAATCCCAGCCCCAAACTTGTGTATTTTAAAAAATATTATTGACTTCAAAAGAACAACCCATTTTTTAAAAAAATGTATTTGAAAACTGTATAAAATAATTGTCATAAATTCTCCCATAAATATTACTTAGCCATAAAGAAGAGTGAAATTATGGCATTTGCTGGAACTGGAGGCTATCATGCTAAGTGAAAAAACTCAATCCCTAAAACCCAAAGGCCAAATGTTCTTGCTGACATGGAGATACTAACATACAATAATGTGTGGGTTGGGAGTGAAGTGCATTGGATTAGACAAGGGAAGGGAGGGGGATGAGAATAGGAAAAACAGTGGAATTAATTGGACATAACTTTTCTACGTTCATATATGAATTCACAACCAGTGTAACTCCACATAATGTACAACCACAAGAATGGGATCCTCATTAGAATAAGTTATACTCCATGTATGTATAACATGTCAAAATGCACTCTACTGTCATATATATCTATAAATAACAAATAAAAAAGGTTAAAATGTTAAATAAATAAATTCTCCCATAGCTTTGATCACTTTTTAGTTATAAGTCTGTTGACTCATTTTTGCAGCTTCATTTTGATTCTTGGAACACAGACTAACTTGAATGCTTGAAATAGAAGAAAAGGTGTTTTGTTCATCAATTCTTCCTTGACTCTCTGGTAACCTAATAGTTTTACCCTACAACTATTTGTAAGTGAGACCCAATGTTTCAGCTAAACCTATCGTGGTTTCTAAGGTTTCATGGAAATAGTATTTACTTTGGAAGATGCAGTGAGGATTTTGTAGGAAAAAGGGGAGAGTTGCATTTGCATGCTTTACAAACTTACTTAATATAATTTCAAATTAGACATCTCAGTTCCACACTAAATCCATATAAAAATCACATAATTTTCCCATGCTTCTAGCACTCAACTTTTCCAGCCTTCTTGGCTTTGGCATTTCTCACCACTTCTACCTTCAATTCTGAAATTTAGTATTAAATTGTAGCCTCACCATTTTCTCAGCATAGGCTACAACTTCCATATGCTCCATATCTCTGAGAAGTCAAAAGGTGTCACATTATTATCTCCTACTATATTTTTTCTATTGAACTTTTAACTTTACATAAGTAGTAGAACAAATTTCTATGGTCATCCAGTTATGTATGTCTCTTATAACTCCATCTTAAGTACATAGTTTAAAGCCCTAGTTTTACTATGGCTTTTCCATGGCACAGTATGGCAAACTTTCTAATATCACACAGATCAAAAGCTAGATTATGTTGCAGTAAGAAAGGAATAAAAAAAAATCTCAGTGATGGAGAAAAATCACAATGTATTTCTTGCTTATTCTGTATGTAAATCATGGGTCATCTGGAATTTTGTGCTTTTCCCCACTCTCCAGAATTTAGTCTGATGACACAATCATCATTCTGAACATTGGTGATGATAGTGGCTGAGTGAAAGTGTTATGGGGGGTCTGGTAACAATAATTGAAATCAGCTCAATAGTGACACACATAGTCTTCTCAGACCTCATTGCCCTTCTACAAAGCACATTATACTAGATTGCAGAAGATGGAAATGTAGAATTAATCATAAATACTACTAATGATTATCACACTGTTAGAAAATTTTCAACCTATCCTTTTATTCCCCACAAACGCAGAAGCGCAGGTCTAAAGTTTTGGTACTATTTCTCCCTTGTCTTCTAATTTTATTTCTTGTAAGAAAGTAATGCAAAAATAGCTTTGCCATCCATCTTACTTCCTTTGGGTTAATCTCTAGTTTCCTTTTTCTAAGTATTATCAACAAAATATTTTATCCTTGCTATAGAGGAGCCTGGGGTTGAAATTTAGCCAAATTTACTCTAAAATGTGGTTTGAAATCTTTTCTGCATAAAACTACTCTCAAAGTATTCAGGAGACTTTCAGTCTCTTCTCATTAATGTGAAGAGCAAGGAAGGCTACCAGATACACATTTGTGGTGAAAAGAAAACAATTACTTTTTGTCACTTGCATTATTTAGTTTATTTTTGAGGATAAACAGAAGTAATTTATGACTGGGTTATAATTTATTTAAAAATTTCCCCTTCCATTTATATAGAAGTGATTTGTGGCTGGTATCATGGTTTATTTATTTGTACCAGAGCATCCAATACTAAATTGCACATAGTAGGTGGTCTCTAATTGTCAATTGTATGCTGAGACACTGATTGATTGCTTTCTATAAATGTTTAAAGAGGCCAGCAGAATCAAAGACTTCATATTTTATGCATAGACTTCTCCTCTAAGAATTTATAATTGCTACCAATACCCAAGTTTATAACACATTTTCATAGGCAGTTTTACACCTAATTATCACAGCTTTATAAGAATGTACTATTTTCTCAAATTTAAAAATGAAAGATAACAGCTTCTCAAGAAGATTAAATTTCTTTCCCAGATCTAAGTGATAATAGTTGTCAGGGAAACCTGCAACAGGAACTTGTGTTTTGTGAATATAAATCCAATATTCTTTTCCATTAACTAACCTGTTTGCTATATTCTTTAAGCCAGGTATATTGGTTAAGATTAATTAAGCTACAGATAACAACATCAAAAACAGGAGAGAAGTTGTCTTTTATTTATGTTTTTATCTGGAGGTGGGCATCCTTGAGCTGCTATAATGACACTATTGAATTCTCAGAGATCAAGCACCTATATTTCTGCCTCACCATTCTAATATCTGGCTGTCATTCATCAGTATCATCTAGATATCAATGTCACAGGGATATCAATATAATATAGGTATCAATATCATCTAGATATCTCAGATTTCCAAACATCACCTCCTTGTTGAGTTACATAGAGAATTGTGAAGTACTGCTGAAAATGATCTTTCCTATTTGAGCAGCTCTTTTAAGCAACATTCTCTGAAGTCCCCTATAACACTTCATCTATTAATTCCTATCTACACAGAAAGACACCAAACCACAAAGAAGAACAATAGAGGAAGAAAGAAAGAAACAAAGAATTAACAAAACAACTAGATACGATGTAAAAGAATGTCAGGTTTGTGTTTCACTTATCAATAATGACTTTGAATTTAAATTGATTATATTCCCCAGTTAAAAGATATAAACTGGGCTGGGGATGTGGCTCAAGCAGTAGCGCTCTCACTTGGCATGTGTGCGGCCTGGGTTCGATCCTCAGCATCACGATCAAAAATGTTGTGTCTGCCAAAAAACTAAAAAATAAATGTTAAAATTCTCCTCTCTCTCTCTCTCTCTCTCTCTCTCTCTCTCTCTCTCTCTCTCTCTCTCTCTCTCTCTCTTCTCTCTCTCTCTCTCTCTCTCTCTCTCTCTCTCTCTCTCTCTCTCTCTCTCTCTCTCTCTCTCTTTCTCTCTCTCTCTCTTTTAAAAAAATATATAAACTGGTTGAATGAATGAAAATAAAAAAGCAAGCAAAAAAAAAAAAGAAAAAGAAAGCTCCAAAATATCATGCCCAAAGGAAACTCAGTTTACCATTAAAGATGCACATAGAATGAAAGGGATGGAAAAAGATAGAATGTGTAAATGGGAACCCAAAGTGAGCAGGTGAAGCTCTACTTATATCAAATAAAATGGATTTTAATTCAAAGACTTTTAAAGAGAGAAAATAATGACAAAATATTTTATGTAATGATGAAAATATCAATTCAATAAGAAAAAATAACAGTTGTACATATATATGCACACAAAGCTGGGAACTCAATTACATGAAGCAAGCAATAGTTCTAAAAAGGAGAGACAAACTCTAATATGATAATAGTTGGGGATTTTGTTTAGCACTCCCCATTCAGCAATAGACAGATAATTCAGATGAAATATCAACAACAACAACAAAAAAATGGAGTCAAACTACTCTAGGGTTCATATGGCCCTAGAAGACATTTATAGAACATTTCATCCAATAATTAGAGAATATACATCCTTCTTATCAGTACTATGAAACATTTTCTAGGACACACCATATATTGGACTAAAAACAAGTCTCAGCAAATTAAAAAAAAAATGATATTATAGTATCTTCTCTGACCACAACAGAAAACAACCAGAAACCAACAATAATAGGATCATAGAAAGTTTACAAATATGTGGATTTAACAACTTGATTTTTGAACTGACCAATGGGGCAATGAAGAAACCAAAAGAAAATTTGAAACGTTTTTGGAAACTAATGAAAATGAAAACACAACTTACCAAAATATGTAGGATACAGCAAGAACAGCTCTAAGAGGAAAGTTTATAGCAGTAAGTACCCACAACAAATAATAAAAAAAGAAGGACTTTAAATAAACAATGATACAACACAAGCAATTAGAATAGCATGAAAAATGTAAATACAAAATTAATAAATAAATAACAAAGATTAGAACAGAAATAAATATGATAGAGCTGTAAACGAGTATGAAAGATAATGAAACAATTTTTTAAAGATAAAGTTGAAGAACATTTAACTAGACTAACTCAGAGGGAAAAATTAAAAAGAAGGAAGATGGGAAGACTCAAAATCAGAGATGAAAATGAGACACTACAACTGAAACCACAGAAATAGAAAAGAATCTCATGTCCTTTCATGAACAGCTGTATGCCTACAAATTTGAAAACTTTGAGGAAATAGACACATTTATATAATCTGCAAAACTGAGTCATGAGGACATTAAAAAAAAAGCTGACCAGATCACTAGCAAGTAACAAGTTTCAATCAGTAATACAAAAATCTCTCAACAAAGTAAGCACAGTATAGAATGGTTTCACTGCTAAATTTTGCCAAACTTTTAAAGAAAAAGCTGTCAAAGCTTCTCAATCTATTTCCTAGTAATAAAGAGAACCCTTTCAAACTCATTTTATAAGGCCAGCAATACTCTGACCAGATCAGACAAAGACACAAAATGACAACAACAGCAAAAACTACAGACCAATGTCCTCAATGAACATAGATGCAAAAATTCTCAATAACATGCTAGCAAAACTGAATCCAAAAGTACATACAAATAATTATGCACCAAGCTTCAGTGGAGTTTATTGCAGGAATAAGAGCATGGTTTAATATATTCAATTCATATCAACAGAATGAAGAATAAAAAACATATGACTATCTCAACAGAGGTAGAAAAAGCATTCAATAAAATTCAACAGCCCCCCCCACCAAAAAATTGTAGGAACAGATAAGCAAATTTAATAAGATTGCAGAATACAAAGTCAATGTACAAAATTTAATAACATTTTTATACACTAATTGCTGAGAAAGAAATCAAGGAAGCAGTCTTCTTCATAATATCAACAAATAAAATACCTAGGAAAAAATTTAATCAAGAAAGTTAATGATCTTACAATGAAAATTATAATGGATGAAAGAAATTGAAGAGGATGCACACAAAGGAAATATATTCTATATTTATGGATTGGTAGAATTAATTTTGTGAAAATGCTTATACTGCCCAAAACAAATTTAGAGACTGCATGCAATTCCCATCAAGATACCTATGACATGTTTCATATAACTTGGAAAAATAATCATAAAATTAATATAGAATCACAAAAGACCTTGAATAGCCCAAACAATCTTGAGCAAGAACAAAGCTGTAGGCATCACAATACCTGGCTCCACAACAGTACAAAGATACAGTAACCTGGGCTCGGGCTGCAGCTCAGTGGCAGAGTGCTTGCCTAGCAAATGTGAGGCACTGGGTTTGATCCTTATCATCATATAAAAATAAACAAAATAAAGGCATTCTATCCATTGCCAACTACCAAAAAAATTAAAAAATTTTAAAAAACCCAGTAACCAAAACAGCATGGTACTGGCCTGAAAATAGACATGTAGACAATGGAACAAAACATACAGCCCAGAAGTAAATCCATGTATTTACAGTCAACTGATTTTCACCAAAGGCAGCAAGTAACATTGGTAAAAGGAGAGCCTCTTCAAAGAATGGTGCTGGAAAACCTGGGTATCTGCCGCGACCCCTCGCCAGCAAGGAGGACACGACACAGGATTCTTCTTTCAGCAGTTTATTCAGGCCTTTACTTATGTGTCTCTGGAAGCTTCTCCTCCTCCTCCTCCTACTACTACTACTACTACCTCCTCACCCGAGCGCCCCAGCCTTGATAAAGCACATCAAACCCCAATGCACAACTGCCACGTGGACCTTTCTCATAGGGTGTTTTACAGCGACGTGCCAACTCTCCCAAAATAAGGAGTTGTTTATCACAGGCCATGGCGCTTATCAGCGCCATCTTGTAATGGCGGCCACAGTCACAGAAACGGCTCACCACAGGTATCCATATGTGGAAGAAAGGAACTAGATCCAGATCTCTCACAATATGCAAAAGTAACTCAAAATGGATCAAAGACTCACATGAAAAGATCTGAAACATACAAGAAAACATAGGGGAAATGCTTTAGAACTTTGGTCTGGGCAAAGATATTTTAAAAGATATAACTTTAAAATATGTGCATATATAACTTCATATCTGTGCATTTATGATTAAATGACCAGAGTAATTCTACACTATGTACAACCAGAAGAATAAGAGGTTATACTCCATTTATGTAGGACATGTCAAAATGCATTCTATTGTCATGTATAACTAATTAGAGCAAATAAAAAAGAAAAAAACTATAACTTCAAAAGCACAGGCAACAAAAGCAAAAATTGACAAATGGGATTAAACCAAACTAAAATTTTCTGTACAATAAAGTACACAAAATCAGCAGAGTAAAGAGGCTATTCAGTATGGCAGGAAATGTTTGCAAACTGACAAGGGATTAACTTTCAGAATACATAAGGTACTCAAACAAACAGCAAACAAAAAACAAACAAACAAAAGAAAAAATGGATTAAAAATGAGTGAATGATCTAAGGAGACATTTCTCAAAAGTGTATATACAAATGACCAATAAATATATAAAAAAACAAAGCATTATCAGCATTATTAATCATCAGGGAAATGCAAATTCAAATCACAGTGTGATATAATCTTCCTCCAGTTAAAATGGCTAGTATCAAAAATACAGAAAATGACTGCTGGTGAGGAGGTGGAGAAAGGGAATTCTTCAGCAGGTATGTAAATTAGGATAGCCATTGTGAAAAACATGTGCCTAAAGAGCTGAGTTTGTGACAACTTTCACCACCTATCCCATCAACAAAAGAGCCTCAAAAATATGCCAAACCTAACTCTTCAGACTTCTCTCCCCTTTTTGTCTGTCCCAGAAACTAGAAACTTCCAACTCATTGCCTGAATTCAAGTGCAATTCCATGCATTCTCTTCCCTTGGTGGGGAGACTCTGGCCCCCTCTCTCCTGCATATCAAAATTTCATTCCATAAGCAGACTCC
The DNA here is from genome assembly GCF_052094955.1 of Ictidomys tridecemlineatus. Taxonomy (NCBI): domain Eukaryota; kingdom Metazoa; phylum Chordata; class Mammalia; order Rodentia; family Sciuridae; genus Ictidomys; species Ictidomys tridecemlineatus. The sequence goes on from NC_135479.1 coordinate 161,732,676, forward strand.
AATTCTTTTTCCAGGAATGCGGTCACCATTGTAAATCTAAAATATTCTCTTCTACCTCTGTATTCTGACAACATCCTGCAAGTGCCTTGTTCTTACTCATCCTGGTTGGTCTTTTATTATAGTCATTTTTACATCTCTTTCTTCCTGCCAATCCCTTGTTTTGGTTTCTTTGATTCCACTATAAGTCTAAGCACAGAGTAAGGCACATAATTGGAACTGAGTCGATGTGAACTGGAAATAGCAATGAAATTTAGAAAAGATGTGAAAACTTAATCATGAGAGTCTTTTTCTTTTTTCCTCCCTTCTCCTTTTTCTCTAACGAGTTTGGATTTTCTGGTTGTCCTTCATTGAAAGTGGTCCAAATACCATTTTATTTGTAAAATTTAAAGAACATCATAGGGAGGACATTATTACATTACACAAATGATAATAATAGTAAATGGATTCGTGTAAACATGTGGTAGAGACAGAAGAACATCACATTTTACTTATGGCTTGTGGCAAAGGAAAATACATATAAATTATTAGCCATTACAACCAGCAGGTTTCTATTGTAATAGACAATACTAATCTTATAAATATCGAATTAGGTATGGTTTCATAAGAATGAATTTGGTGGTCAACACTATTATCTTTTGGGGTACGTTTTTCTTTGTTACCATGACAATTAGAAGCAGTGAGGATTTGCATTTCCAATTTTAATTGATAAGCAGATCACTTTCTGCCAAGAATTGAGCTCTAATGGCCCAAGGTCTGCTCGCTTTTTCAACATCATCTCTGTGCAATTGAAATAAAATGATCAATTTGTCTTTTAAGCACAGCATCTGTTTCGAGGGCAAGATGAGAATGGAAGAAAAAATCAATTTCATGGCTGAATCTCAGAGGGGTGCTGGCTCTTTCCTGAAGGGAATGAGCCCATCTCTGAGCAGAAGGCAGCTGCTGGAGTGGGACAGAAGCCACAGATATGAGTAATCATACTATAGGCCTGTGGTGTCATTTTAACCTGGTAATATTGATATAACTAAAGGCAAATCTAATGTTATATTAGTTGAAAAAATACATAGTGGCCGAGAAGAGATATGGCCATTCAATGTTAGATGCTTGAAAGGGAAAGAAAGCCAGGATCGAAGGCTGCCACTATGGGAGAAGAACTAGGCTGTGATAGAACCCTGGAGGGAGGATCACCATTGAGGGGCACCTCTTAACTCTCTGTAAGTACACAATAGCTGCACACTATCCCTGGGGTTTGCAATACATATATTGTCCGTAGTGAATTTTATTATTTGGAAAATGACCCCCAAGGATAAATGTATTTTTAAGTATATACACAGGACTAAGATAACACCTGAAGAAATAATTCAGAGTAATAAAGAAGATTCTCAGGGTAATGGAAGTAGCTCAGAATGTAGTAACAAATGAGACTCAAATGGCTATCAATACCCACCTCTGACAGCTCTACTCAGCAGAGTGGATACATGCTTAAGCAAGAACTGCCAAATTGGAGAAAACTCCACAGATTCACTGGTGCTGCATATTTTACTTAAAAACATCTCTTCTATTCTCTCATTTCAACTATAGAGCCCAGCCTCAGTATATCTATTCCACTGCTACCCAAACCAGTTCAAGCAATTAATTCCCCTGAGCCCCACATAGTGATACTCTTCAGACACAAGGGGTGGAAAGAAAGAAATTCTTCATGCCTTGAATCATAATTTTAAAAATTTACCTCATTGGCTTGTTTTGATTATTCAATGAAGCAGTCTTTACAAAATGCCTGGTTCATAGAAATCTCACCGACTCACCTCTTCCAGACTCTGCTGCTCCTCCTCCTCGTCTTTCTACTACTAATGCCACTTTTTGCCTCCAGGTAATATATAATCTGGGCACTAACACTTATGCATAATGAATCAGGTGTGGTATAATGACCACAGCTGATCTTGGAATGAGATCAACCTGGGTTTGATAGCCACTCACTGACCACCATGAGAGGTTTTGTTTTCAATCTGTAAAATGGAGCAGTAATAGTCACCTCATTACATTCTTGTAAGAGATTTATATAAATTATCTAGGAAAGAGTAGGTGATTAGTGAATGTCAATGCCTTTTGCCATTTTCTCCACATTTCCACTGTGAGAGCCTCCACAGAGGATGCCACACTTGAATGAGTGGACTGGAGCTCTAGACATCACTTCTTATTCTGAGTGATTGATGGAAACTCGTTATCTCGTTCCAAACAGCAGCCCCTGTTGATTGCCACACAAGTGTTCTCTGGAATGTGCTGTTAGCAGATTGTAATGCTTTATTGCTCACAGTCAGCTGACCATATCTCTGGAGAAATGAGGAAACTCAAATCAAGTGTCAACTAATGCTGTCAGCCTATTCAGAATATGGTCCTAGATGGACACAAACAGGATCACTCATTCACTACACCATTTATAGCCATTTTCTATGCTTACATAGGCCTGAAAAACTCAATCATTATAATTGTACACCCAAATGTCCCATCATTTGTGTTTATTTTTAAAGCCAATTACTCTCTTAAGAGTTGCTTTGTAGGTTTTCTTCCAGGAAACTTTCAACTACTTTCTGGTATAAGGCATTGTCTAACATTTTACTCTCTATTATTTGACACAGGTGTTGACCATGAGATCTTAAGTGAATAATAATGTGAATTATTTACTTATTCCTCAAAGAGGCAGAGTGATCTTGAGGGCAAGGGCACATGCCTCACAGTGTGAAGTATATATTTTTGGTCTCTCTGTATGGAACATACATCAGTTCAGCCTCAGTTCTTTAAGCTATAAAATGGGAACAGTTAATTCAAACTAGTAAAGAATATTAATGCTTAAGTGAATGCCTGCTTTTAAATATTCTTTCTCTTTTACAAACACAGACTTGCTTAGTCTATATTCTAGATATACCTTTTGCAAAAGCTGTATAATCTTTTTTTGGTCTATTTTCCTATTCTTTCCACTGTTTACTTTTTCTTTGTTCCGATGTTGATTCTACCCTCAATTAGCCCTCACACAACTTTGGAGAAGCAAATGATAAATGAGTGGCTGTGGAAACTTCTCTAGTTGTGTAATTCCAAAGTCTCAGGGCTTGATGTGGGACATGGAGAAAAGGGAGCATTCCTTGGCAGGAGAGGTCACATCATGATTGATGTCATCCTCTGGAAGAGTGCTGGTCTGACCAATAATTTTTTTTTCCTGGGCACCCACTGGGTTCCATGCAACTGAATCAGCTCTGGAAGGGATTACAAAGAGCTGGGGAGTCAGGTTAGCTGGAGGATGTCATCACAATCCATCCTACTCAAGAAGAGCTAATTTGAAGCTATCAAGTGTTAGGGTTGTTAGCACAGAAAATATTCATTCCCGAAGTGAGGAAATTGAGAGTTAACCAGATCCAGGGCACTCAGAGGACCTGTAAACCACAGAGCTTCTGAACAACCTGGAGACTCCTCAGAGAACAGTGAGCATATGTCCTGGCCACAGAGGAGCACAGAAGCCTTTGTAAGCTGAGTAAAGGGAGAACCATGCCATTTCCCACAAAGGACAAAATCTAGGACACCATTTACAATAAAGTCACAGCCAAAGTCCTCCTGTTGTCTTCACTGAGTCCTTTCTTTAAAATTTTTGATTTGCCATTCATGGATTTTCCTGATTCAGAGGAAAACCTGTTTCACCAGAGTAGGGGCCTGGGCTGGCTAGGGCAGCCCCAAAGGCTGTAGCGTCTCCTTCAGCTCTGCTATGGATTTGCCCCTGTGTCTGGCCAGAGAAGACCTTTGAATAGCAGTTTTTTCCACTCACAGATAATATGGGAGCATGATTTCTCCTGCAGTCTCCATTTTTTTCTGGAATGCAGATTTGCAAAGGCTGATTCATGGGCTTGCATTGAAGGGATTACAAAGAGAGAGAGCTGGGAGAGCTAAACCCTCCCACCCAGTTGTGAGCTTTGTCCCCCGGTTTTCTTTTGCTAGTTTCACTCTCCCCAGGATAACTAGATTCTTGTAGAAACTAAACTAAAGCTACAAGATTAATCCAGGTGGATTATGTGTCAGTCATTTTATACAAACCTTTGAAGGTAGATGTGTGACAGGCATTTCTAATTATTTATAATAATACTTTTATTACTATGGTTCTTTTTTCCTAAGGACTTTTTGATTTCAGAGTGCTTTAGAAAGCTATTGCTATTCATCACAGTTTATTTATTTAAAAGTTGGGCTGAAGTGATATGCAAATAAGCAATCTGAAACTTTTTTTAAAATTACATTTTGTACATGTTCCATTATTGCATTTTTATATTGCTAACAGCAAATACTTTCCTGTTTCACCTGAACTCTATTTATTCACTTGAAGGCAAATTTCAAAGTTGTAACTTAAAATAATAATTATAGAAAAACCAACAGATTCAATAATGCTTACAGGCAACTTTAGTGTAGGAGAAAGAATTCTAGATTTAAGACAAAAATGTGAGGTTATTTTAGATGTACCACTTCATAAAATATCACCTAACCTCTCCAGTCCGAGTGCCCTTACAAATAAAACAAGGATTACATATACTTGCTTTAATTATAAGGATTGGATAAGATCAAGTGAATAAAAGCCATCAGTGAAAACATTTATGACTGCTATTGTTTTCCTGAATAAATAGCACATAAAGACTAATGTTTACAGAATGGAAGGGCAACATTAAATAGAGGTTCATATTTGAGGTCTATGGATTAGGGTTTAAAGACAGACTTCTTCTGGAAACCCAGAGTGATGTGCATAACTTATGTGCACATGAGTGTGTTTGGACTCTCTGGTGTGCAAGTGAGAGACACTGAAGCTGTAGTCTCTTAAAGGGAGCTTAAATAAAGTACATGGATGTCTGAACATCTTGGGAATAGGTGGAACCAGGGTTTGGAATAAAAGCCAGGAAGCTCACTCTATCTGGTGCCTCACTTTCTTCCTTAGGTGGCATTATTCACTTTTATACAGCTGATCAACTTCTACACATGAGGGTACATGGACTTAGATGATTACATTACCTGTAGTAGAGAGGAAGTGAAATTGGTTTTCTTTCTTCTCAAGTCAAAAGTCCCAGGAAAGATCATAGATCATTCTGTCTTGATCACAATTAATCACTGTGGCAAGGAGGCAGGGTATGTAAGAAGGTAACAGTGTCTACCTGCTTAGTCTAGAGTAGGAAGAAAAAAATTCCCTAAAAAGAAAAAATAGTAATGGTGCTTAAGTGTAGTTCTAGGAAGACAAAATTCATATAGGGAATATTTTGTGAGAATTCTTTCTCAGAATATCAAGGGCTTTCTTTCACCATAGAAGAAAGATATATTTATTGATTTAAGAATTAAAAGGATGGGACCAGACATAGTGGCGCATGCCGGTAATACTAGTGGCTCTGGAGGCTGAGGCAGGAAGATTGCAAGTTAAAAGCTAGCCTCAGCAATTTAGTAAAGCCCTAAGCAACTCAGCAATACTCTGTCTGTAAATAAAACATATGAATGGGAATGAGGCTCTGTGGTAAAGTGTCCCCTGGGTTCAATTCCTGGTACCAAAAAAAAAAAAAAAAAAAAAAAAAAGAACTAAAAGGATAGTTCCTATACTTTGTGAGAGATATCTGTTAAATTAAAGAAACTCAATGTTTCTGTGAATATGTAGAAACTATTCATCTACTTCAGTCCCATGATTATAAAAATTACACAGTATTTTTTATTAATAAATTTTACATAATCACTAAACCATTAATATTAAACAAATCAGTAATATTCCAATTGAATTATTCAGAAAACTGATTTAAAAGTTCTCAGCTCCATAAAATGAATAATATCTGCAAAGAGATACAATTTAGCTCAACAAATATTTGAATACTTATTGTATATAAGATTTGAGATGGACAGGATCAAAGATAGTTGGCCAGTTAGGGAAAACATCTCTATTATCTGTAATGGTTAATTTCATGCGTCAATTTGGCTATAGTAAGGTGGAAATGTGTGGTGAAATACCAGTTTTAATGTTGTTGTGAAAGTGCTCTTTAGATGTGATCAACATTTAAATTAGTACACTAACCATGAAATTACCTTTGATTAAGAGGGTAGGTATCATTCAATCAGTTGAATAGCTTAAGAGCAAAGAGCAAGGTTTCTTGAAAAAGAAGCAACTCTGATCTGATGCAGTGGGGCACACCAGCAATCCTAGCAGTTCAGGAGAGTGAGGCAGGAGGATCTTCAAAGCCAGTCTTAGCAATTTAGCAAAGGCTATAAGCAAATTAGTGAAACCCTATCTTGAAATAAAAAAAAAAAAATTTAAAAGTTCTGGGGATGTGGCTCAGTGGTTGAGTACCTCTGGGTTCAATCCCCAGTACAAAGGCCAGGGAGCAATTCTGCTTCAAAATTGCAGCAGGGAAACTTTGTCTGAATTTCCATTGTATAGATTTTGGACTCCTTCCTTAATTTACAGCCTGCTAACCATCTCTATAGATGGTTAGTAGACATGCAAGTCACCACTACTGCCTGAGAGCCAATGCCTTAAAATAACTTTTTCTCTCTTTCTTTATATATACATGTGTTCTTTATATGTACATGCTTATTGTATATAAGATTTGAGATGGACAGTATCAAAGATAGTTGGCCAGTTAGGGAAAAACATCTCTATTATCTGTAATGGTTTTCCATTAGTCCAAAATATCTGAGATCCTCAACTTATAAAAACAAATGTTTGGTTTTAGCTCCTAGTTTTAGAGATTCCAGACCATAATTGATTGGTCCCATCACGTTTAAGCCTGTGTTAGGACGCACATCATGATGGGAATGTATGACAGAATAGAATTGTTAGTATCACAAGCCAGGGACCAAAAAGGGGAAAGAAGGAGCCAGGATTCTGTAACCCCAATGACCTAAGCACCTCCCACCAGCCACCCGTCTCCCCCACCCTGGAAGGTTTCAATATCTCCCAATGGTGTCATTCTAACACGAAGCCTTTAACACGTGGATATTAAGGGGACAATCAAAACACACACACACACACACACACACACACACACACACACACACACCCTGCTAATTCTGTTTCTCTGGAAAAGCCTGGATAATACAAAAAACATAAAAGTATGGAGTATCTAAAATTAATGGGAAAATATACAGCAACCCAAGAATAAAATGAGCAAAAGTTGTAAACTTACTATGAACATAAAAATGTGAGAGATTTAATTTTGCTCAAAATAAGAGGGTTTGCATTAAAAATAAATTAAGGTATACTAATTACACATTAGAATGATACACAAATGAAGTGCTTTTCCGTGTTCATTTTGTTTAGCTAAGTTAAACAAAAATTTGCAACTTAAATTTGAATTGGACACTCTTTTTTTTTTTTTTACTTAAAAGTGTGTATTCTGATTCTATCCACAGAAAAACTTTGTCATAATGAGAACTCGTGCGGTTTCTAAATATGATTTCCCACCAAAAAATTTTAGTAAAGTGGCTGATTCCAGCTAGGCCTATGGCAGAAAATGAACCTGGTATATCTTCTTGTAACAGGAAATAAGAAATTTATAGAGCCTTATATCATAGAAATCAGAAAAAAAAGAGAACTATTGGCTTAAATTAGGAATTTGGCTTAAATTGGAAATTTGATCATCAAAAGAATAGTGACAAAAATAGATTGAAACACATAAAATATATATAAAGTCCGGTAGCTCATTAAGAGTCAAAAAGAAAAATACTCCTTGGTCAGTGTTTGGAGCTCACTAGGTTCAATCTCAGTACTGAAAAATTTGAGAGAGGAATAAGCAGACATCTGTCTTGCCTTTTTTGTACAAACAGCATTTTAAGGTAATTAACTAATTAATGTGTACATGTTCTTCTTTATAGGAAAATCTCCTCTAATACATGCAAAAAGAATGATAGGATCAGAAAATTATTAGTTTTCAACTCCTAAATTACAAAGGGTCCTTGGTGATCATCAAAGGATGCTAAACCATTAGGAAAAACGTTGATGGGAAAGTTTATGATGGAAGCTCCGTCTAACCACAACTTGAACCCCAAATCTAACCATCAGTGCAAGTGAAACAGCCAGGTATTACCCACCTCCTGATATAACACAAAAGGAACTCCCTATAACCTCCTATAAGGATTGTTTGCAGAACTAATTGAACCTGAATCTACTCCTGCATCCAGATCTAATTCTGAGTCTACAGAGAATGCAGGGTGACAAGTGGACTGATTTTGGAAAGATGAGCAGGACTTAAAGTTTGACTTGAGGGGCCAGGGACAAAGAGAAGCCATCAGAAATGGGGATCAGACCAGAAGATCAAAGGAGCAAGAAGTTTCTGTGGCAAATAATAGGCATTGAGTTTATATTCTGGAGGTCCCTGCACACCTGGCTAAAAGTGTGTAAATACTGACAATTAAAAATAATAGCAACTACTTATAAATTGTCACCAGAGACTGGCACTGGTTTCTGTTACTCATTTATTTCTCACAACAATCCTTTGAGGGAGCCATTGTTCACATTGTTTTATAAGAAGAACCTGAGGCCTCAGAAAACTTGAAGAAATTCTCCATAGGTGCCCCATGCTAACATACAGAAAAGATTTCAAAAGTCCAATATCATTGATAACTGTACAATGCAAATTCATTGACGATAGTATTGTTTACACTTCTTTGACTAATATGACCCATTCTTTGTAGTTTGTCCTTGGTTTACTTATCATGTCCTATAATTCATGGACCCAAAATGCCATCAGTTGCAAGACTCACAATTATTTCATGTATCAGGAAAGATACATGAAATAAAGTAAAGCTATCACACATTGTTTTATATCTTAGAATTTTTATTTTCTACCTACTAAAAAGGATCTTCTAGAATTATTTAGACATTCATTATTATTATTATTATTTAAAAAAACAGGGTGTCTCTATGTTGCACTGGTTGATTCCAAATCCTGGGCTTAAGCAATCCTGCCTCAGTCTCCCAAGTAGCTGGGATTATAGGTGTGCACCACTGCACCTGGCTAAGCATTCATTTTTAATTATATGTAACTCTTATCATAGATACAATCAATAATATCAGCAGACAATGTTAGCTAAGAATTTCTAAAATTTCTCAACATTCAGGGAATAGATTTTCCATTAGCTTTTGGGTTCATAATCATTAAGACTGTTTTTTTTTTTTTTGGTACATTTTCCTTTGTCTCATCAAGGGCCAAAATATATTTGAAGTCCATTTGTTATGGGCTCCTAAGTCAGCTTTACAAAGATGTAAAGGTGTTCTACTTTTGAATTCCATTTGGAACTTGCCCAAGTCGTTTGATCCACAATCTTTCCAACTCCTCCCACACTTGTCTACATACTACAGATTAAAAGAATGTTCCTTGTTTTCCTCCAATTTACTGAGATTTAATTTTGCAAGTATTGATGTTGGAAGTTTTGAAACTTTTGATTTTTTTCTTTTAATGAAATGGCAACTCTTTCATGATGGTTGCCAGGCAAAGTAGGGGGTCATTAGACATAACTTATATCTGAATTATAGACATGTTAAAATGTACAAAAGAAAAATATGGGCTTTAGGAGTGATTAAATATGGCAGTTAAATTAATAGCCTAAATGCTAATTAGGTGGAGATAGACTCATTAGTTAGTAGACTGTCTGAATTTACATCCTCAGTTGCTGTGTATCCTATAACACACCCGTCTTTCCCTGCCCTTTTTTCTTTCTCCCTTCCTTCTTTCTCTAGATATTTATTGAGTGTGTGTTATGAACCAGACACTTTAATAGGTGCTTGGAAGACATTAGAAAATAAAGTAAAGATGACGCTTTCATGCTACTTAACTTTAAAGAAAGAGAGCATTTGGATAATTAAAGAGGGGGACATAAATACATTTTTATTTCTATCACAAATAGAAATAAAAATGTATTTTCCTTACTATGGGTTTAGAGTCTTTGGAAGGCATTTCTCTGAACTTGAAATTCTTTATTTACAAATTACATGACTAAATTGAATGTGTGTGTACATTACACTTTAAAATAAAAATGCAAAGGAAATTATCTTCCATAGAATATTATGTATTCTTCAAGGTGAAGGAGAAAAAGTTCTACCTAAAATCATCAGTGAAATGCAAAAAGGGCGATCGCATGGAAAATGAAGTATAAATGAGGTTTATAAAATTATCTTGGTTCTATTTCTCCAAGGGGTTGTTTGTAGCTTGGATGACCCTCTCATTGAGTACCTGAGTTCTTGGTTAGCTATGTTGCCTTTGGAATTCCTCTGCTGTCATTCAGGTGTGTTACGGATTTTATTTTTCTTCCCCTAAGTCCTCAGGGAATATACATCATTCCAGAATGCACAAAGTCATTTTGATCTTGAAATATTTTCCTAGATTATTCATATAGAAAAGATCTATTATTTTGTGCAGGGAATATTTTTTCCTTTGCTTGATATCACAGGCTCAAGAGCCTGTAATTTCTCAGCAATTTAAATTTAAATGAATCAGTGTGCTAATTTTGATTTGCCTCTGTTCCTCCATTGCCACATATATTAGTTTGCATTAATCAAATTAATAATAAAGGGATTAAAATTGCTAGCTTCTATGGGAGGAGCCTGTCAGTGGTATTAAACATTGCATTTAGAATGATTGTCCTTGCATTTTAATTATAAGCTGCTTAAGATGCAGAGGAAGTTCAAGGAAATGATACTCTAACGGTGTGTTATTTTAATTTTGAAAAAGATCCTGTAATGGTTGAATTTCATTGTAATGTATTTTATAATCAGGTCATGCATTAATTTAGATCAAGGACCCTAAATCCTTTAAATCCTTTGTCACTGGCAGTAACTGCAAGGCTGCTAGGAGACTGTTTTCTAAGTTACATATTAAGTTACTGAGTTACACAATAGAAGATGGATTTGTTTACAAAATTGAATTTGTAATGTGCACAATAGAAAACACACCTTGTTAGTTGTAATGATGATCAGATAATTTGTGTCAACCTCTATTTGGTGTGTGTATAAGACTTGCAGAAGAGTAGAAAAGTTGGAGCAAAGGCAAATAAGAAATTATTACAAATAGGGTTGTTATTTAAAATCTTTTTTTTTTTCGCAGTCTAACTGATGTCACTTATAGACTCCATATGGTATGGTAGATTGTCACTTTTCCTTTGTTAAAGTTAGGTATAAAAATAATAATGTGGGCTAGGTATACAAATAGTAAGCTCAGGAGACTGAGGCAGGAAGACTGCGAGTTCAAAGCTAGCCTCAGCAACTTAGGAAGTCCCTAAGCAACTTAGCAAGACATTGTCTCAAAATAGAACATAAAAAGGGCTAGAGATGTGGCTCAGTAGTTAAGCACCCCTGGCTTTAATCCCTGGAATAAAACAAAACAAAAATAGTAAGGTATGAAATTAGCAATCAATTTGGTTGTCGTATTGTCCACTCAAAGACGTTGAATCTAAATCCCAGATACCCAGGCCGAAACTGCTTTTAAGTTCCCCCCACTCCTGGATGGAAACTTGGCCAGAACACAAAATTTTTGTTCTCTCATAGATAACAAACAATTCTATAGTCACATTAAATCATAAAACATAGCCTCAACTCAGTAATGGCCTCCAATATGAGAAATCCCATCTTCATTGACAGATGAGACTTTTTTTTTTTTTTTCCCAATTTACCCTAAGGTCTGGACCTAGACAGCTTTTTTTCTGTGTTCCCACTTCATCATTCCTTTGTGTGTGTCTGCAGCTTCCATATTCTCAAGCATGGGGAAAGAGCAGGGAATAGGGCAGGTAGGTGAGAAGATTCTCATCTGCTGATGCCTTTATTTAAACCTGTGTCATTTACATTATTTAATCGCTCTCCCCAACATAGCACACAATATCATATAGTTTCAGTAGATGAAGACACAAAAGAAGCATGTAACTAGACTGATGGAATTGAAAGTCTCACACCAAATTGTCCCCCACATTGATCTTATCTATGCTGAGTCACACTGTGTCATCTTTATTGTTAATTGCAATAGACAGGGGAAAAGTAGGATGACCTCAGAGAGCCTACAATGGAGGAGGTATTGGGATCCCTCAGCCTATGATAAATCTTGATATTACTATTCAACAGCATCCTGGATCTGCCTTCAGCTAAGACTAGAAATGTGTATGCACAGAGAGCATTTCCACAAACAGCTAGGCCAACATTTTCACAAGGACTAATCAGACTCAATAATGCCATCAAGTCAGTAGCTCTCAGAGACTGTACTTTCCAGTATGGGAAAAGATGCTGCTGATAATTTTCATGTATTTTTTAAACCTATTTTTGTCTTATCATTTCCATCTTTGAACCTATTCTCTCAATTGAATTGGGTTTCCCCTGACCTGTGGTATTGTGTACTCTCTACTCATTATGAGTCCCAGAGAAATTATAATGTGTACATTTTATTCTTTAAAGGGCAAGCTCTGATTTAGTATTGCTTCTGTTGTATAGATAAGGTAACTAAATCTCAGGGGTTTAGGTGTTGTGCTACAAGCTGTGCTTCTGATAAATAGGAGATCCTTATTATTCATTTAGAAGTACAAAGTCTGCTTGTTTATAAAGGCCATGTCTTCCTATTAAATCAGTCCCTTTAGCTGTCTTTCAAGAATGCATTTTGCCACTTGAGAACTCAAAAAGTAAAGTGCCAGTCTCTCCCTTCCCACTTTCACTACTATTACCTCATCTAGGAGGTGGTGGATTATCAGGACATGCTAGCTTGCAGGGTAATTTGGTGAGGGTTTATGCATGCGTATTTATGTGTATTTCACGTTTCATAAAAATACGTTTATGTGTATTTCACCACTCCTTCCCAACTGTTTGCCATTTAAATAGTCCCATCTATTTTATTTTCATCCCTTCCTTGAACCTTTCTGCTGAGGAGTTTTATAGGTCTAGAGATCTAGAGCCTGAAATGTGAAAACAGAAGGAAAAGGTTAATGAAAGCAATAAGAAAACTTTTTGGATTTCTTTTAGGATTGTTGCCTGTCAGGTTTTAGGTTCATGTCTCGATTTAGTGCACCAGCACCTGGGTACTTGCTAATTTGTATGATTGTCCTAATGACCAATGACATGAATTACCGAAAACCTAATTAGGCCTTTTGAGCTGAGAATATTTTTTAAGAGACTCTGACATTTAGTGAAGAATGTAATGTCAGCAGAATAACTAGGCTGAATATAATTTCTAATTTGAGGAAAAAGTATTGGCATGTCATTATGTGGGCATATAGAGAGAGCAAATTTATGAACCTATCTTGAATGATGAACTTTATAAAAAAGGAGAAAGGATGGATGCAGACCAGAGCCAGGCAAATACACAAAACGTGCCCAGTCTTCCTAAGGATTTGTTTATCATTTATATACTTAAGAAATATCCCTGAAGAATTAGTTATCTTTTATTATTGCAACTCATTTTAAATGTTAATACCAAAGTGCATTCAATAGCATATTGGGAATTGAGGATCCTAGGTAGTAAATATTGGTTCCAGAAAGTTTAGGGTCAAGGCAAGCACTTTTAAAGCACATTTGGACTTTAATAAAAAGTGTCTGAATTTTTGTGAAATTGCTCTTGATATTATTTGAATCTAATAAGTAAAATAGGAACTCAATTGCCCCTGGGAGTATACCAGTAACAGCAATCTAAAAATTCAGTGACTTCAGACAACAAATATTTATTAATGTAGTGCATGTGGGTTGAATGTGGGTCATCTGAGAGACAGCTGATGGGGACTGGATGCAGGTGATATTGCCTGGCTTTCTCATGTAGCTGTGAGTTGCCTAGGGACTCTGCTGTAGGTTGGGCTTACAGGAGGCACCCAACCTAGTTCAGAACTGTGTTCTGTCTCTCTCAACCTCCTGGCATTAGGTGACTTGCCATAGTTTGTCCTTCTCATAGTGATGACTAAAGAGCAAAAGGGTGAGGAGAAACATGGTTGACCACTTGAAGTTTAGAGTCAAAATTGTCACTTCCACGTGATTATTTTGACTAAAGCAAATCACATAGCCCAGTCTTGTGCCAATGGTTGGAAAAATATGCTCTTACCATTTTGCAGAAGAACCTGTAAAATTATAAGGCAAAGGGCATGGATACCAGGAAAGGTAAAGGATTAGGGCAATTAATGAAACAAATGGACCATTAAAGAAACAAGATAGGGTGCTTTTGCAAAAGGTCTTAATTTGGGAAGGTGTTTTCTGATCAATGCACAGAGGGGAAGGACTTATCCTGTAGTATCTTCTTCTAAGAAGAAAATGTAAGCCAGGCACAAAACTAAGGTTAGTGTGGAGCGGTATTGACATGTAATTGCATTCTCATCACACAAAGCCATCTCATACCAAAAGCTCAGGTAAGTGACATTGTAAATCCATGTGCTTTATAGTTGAAAATTCAAGCTGAATGTTAGACTGAAATCATAACTTAACAGCTCCCTGTCCTCACCTCTAACTTCTAAACCTCAGATGCTCCATTCTGATGTCTATTTTCTAAACTGGAATCAAACTATTTTGGTAAAGCCCATTTGACTTTGCCTACAACTACACAATTTCCCCACTGTATCAAAATCTTGGAGAAATAATTCTAAATGAAAAATTGAGATGATATTTCACGCCCCCAACCTATAGACACATCCATTTCCTACTTCAGTAGGAAGGGAGAGCAACCATGAGGCTGAAACAACGAAAACTTCCTCTCCACAGGGTTCCATTCCATGCAATGCCAGGAGTCACTGGGCAAAGATGTAAATTTCACTTCCTCTATGTTACAGAAACCTCATAAAAATTATACATCTAAACCTATGTGTTTTTTAAATTGAACTCTGATAACATATATTACTGTTACCATCAGGAAAATATAGTGAGAACTGTGGTGATAACGGTGAATATTTGATATTTTGATAACTCGATTTTATAACATTAAAGAAAAACCAAATACAAGGGAGAATAACAAAGCGACTGCAGGCAACCATGTAATCACATTTCTCTGGAAACAGATTCATCAGTTAGGAATACGAGGAAAGATGGATCTGTTGTTTACATGATGCTTTTGCCAGTGTGACCCAAAATTCATCATCCCTTAAACAACTTCTATGCAATTGTTAAAAACAAAGAACAAACTTCTACATTAAGAGAAATTATAAAAAAGTTATTACTGTAAATGAGCCTACAAATGTTTAAAATAATAGTCTTTCCCCCTTGAAATCATATCCAATGGTAGGTTATGACTACTTGTCTGTCCATAAAAAAACTAATTTAAACTTGGTGTTAGGAAATTGTAATCAACCTAAGAAAAGAAACGAGCTGTCATTAAAAATCTCTAGAAGCCCCAAATTTCAGAGTAAAATGTTTTGGTAATGGTGTAGCATCCAAGGAATGACTCTACAGCATAGATATAAATCTTTTTTTTTTTTAACAGAAATATTCCATTTCCTTAATAAACCATTCCAAGGAGAGTGCTGTGAATTGATTTTCCAGTAGCAACTATATCCTATTTAAGTATTAATGTGGTTTTCTTACTGGTGAGAATTCTCAGAATTATAGGGGGCTGTCCAACCTCCAACTGCTATTTCTGTGGAAGTGAACTTCTCATATGTTATGTGAATCAAGCTGTCAATTTAAACTTCCATTTGAAGCTCAAATTATCCTGACCTACCTGAGAAAGTAGAATTACAAGGAAAATATTTATAAAAAGATGTGAGATTTCATTTTGATTATTTAGCTCCCAAATAGTACAAATTAAGTTGTAAGAGTTTTCAAATGCAATTTTTATCAAAAACTTTACTTTCTGGAGACCATAGCCTCTGCTCTCTGATCATACAAGCTTTCTCAAGTCATCTAATAACTTGTTTTGAGCCTTTATGATATTGAGCCCTCATTTGTTTCTTGATAATATAGAGTTTATACAATTAGGTTTACTCCTATAAATTTTATTGCAACTATTCTTGCACCTATGAGACCTAGGGATTCATCCTGTCAAAGTGTCAGGAATATTTGTTACACCCTAGCTTCTTCCTTTTTTGACAAACATTTTGTAGTCCTTCAAACAATTCCTTTTCTGATAAACAAATCTTGTGCCCCCATTCAAGAAAATGGGATAAAACATGCCCCTGTGTGTGTGCCTGTGTGCATGTGTATGCATATTATAGATGACTGAAGGTCTTTTCTCTCATTTGGCTGCTTAGCCATTGAAAATAAAACCTTCTCCAGAGATATATAATTAAAAGAGATAGGACGAATAGCATGAAAATGGAATCTGCTTTTAAGGTCATATGACCATATGTTCATCTTTTCCAATGAATATTTTTGCATGAGGAAATCACAAGAAAAAATAAGAGACAGAATTTTGGAAAAAATAAATTGAATTGTAATGATGATGATAAGTAGGTGAAGACAGAGTGCTGGGGAATAATGAGCTCTAGTTTTTTGACTTCATATTTCCCCAATACAATATATTTTTAAAATATTTTTTATTAAGAAGCTTAGATAAGAAATATATTTCCTATGTTTTACTAAGTATTTTCTGTTGGGAAAATGTGATGTTTGTAAGGTCAAATACACTGCATTATTTTTTGTTTGTTTGTTTGTTGTTTTAGGTAGTGGGAATTTAACCCAGGGGCACTTAACCACTGAGCCACATCCCTAGCTCCTTTTTACTTTGAGATAGAGTCTCACTAAATTTCTGAGACTGGTCTCAACTCATGATCCTCCTGTTTCAGCCTCCCCCACAGTTGTTGGGATTACAGGCATGCAACACTGTGCCCGGCTCCTGTACTAATTTTTAAAATGGGATTGATAGTTTGTACTTGATTCTTTAAGTTTTTCAAAGCAATTTTGAGTCATGGCTTACCTGCCCCACACATCTGTGACAATAGACAAAGTTATTTGCATTATCTTCTATGAAATGGGGAAACATCTTCTCAGGATATAGAGAGAAATTCAGTGAAGCAGTGCAAATTATAAGTCAGTGTGGTTTCTGTCTCACTATGGGCACTTTAACATGTGATAGCACTCTATATGTGTTTAAAATGCGATATAGAATATGTATATATTACATGTGTAATATACAAATAGTAATAAAATGGCTAATGTGTTTAGTCAACATACAGTTGGAAAATTATGCAATATTGGCCTAGAAATGATTTAAACATCTTAGAATAATCCTTTATCCACAGTATAACCAATCCACATGTCAATTAACACTTTCTAATTTTGTAAGTTAGGAAAAGGAACATTTCTTTAGAGAAACTTTGGGAAATATAGCGGACTGGCACAAGGAATAAGATCTGGTTTGATACCAACATAGCTGCTTTGAAGTTATGGAGATTTTCTAAACGTCAGGTTTTCAGTTGTTAAGTGGAGAGTGCTCAGTACTACTTATAGTCATTAATGATTAAATTAGATATGATTAAATTGATATATATTATGGGACCAATAAATATTTATTTCTATCTCTGATATGCACAACTAGCTTTACCTTATTTTGAAGGGAAAACATTTCTGTGCAAGTTCATGCCTATTTAATTCCAAATTGTAATTTGAATGATGTATTATTGAGAAAATCAAGAAATATATAAAAGTGTCCTTGGACAGTCACAGGGCACACTAACAATAAACACAATCACTGAAGAATGACCCATTGCAGAATCATGCCTGCTATATTTTGGGAGCTTGCTGTGGGAGCCTATCTGATGTTGTAAGAGGGAACTCATAATTTTACTTTTCTGCACTCCCTCTCCAGAGGGATGGACAATCACAATTACTTTTTTCACTTTTTTATGAAGGACAATCACTTCATATACATGAGCATCCTGATTCGGACAAGAGGCAGACAGCGGTGAGAGATATGTGAAGACATATTCCATTTTTATTATCTTTTAGGTATAGAAGGGTATGTTAATCCATTTCCACATACAATTCCTATAGTCACATATAGGGAGTGAATCTCAAACTGGTAAAACCTGTCTCCTCTTCTGAAAGAGTTAAATCGGAGAGGCCAGACTTGGACAGTTGAGGACTGTGAATCCTCTTCTCCTATCACTGTGTACATGGCTGCCATCACACACACACGAGCTCTCCCCTTTCTCCAGGCACGATTCAGTGTAATAATGTTGTCCTCTTTTTTCCTGGGAGACTTTCCACTCTTGGTCCAGTGCTATGAGTTTCTCCTGTTCTTCTCTCTAGGTTCTGACAGCTGTGTTTGGACTTAGTTAACCATTGCAAGTGGAAGCCAAGCCATAATTGTAGCATAACAATTTTTCTATTTCTAAATTTCCTCATTCTATTGTCATGTTGCTTTTTGTCTGCAAACATATCTTAGGAGTAAGACTTAAAACCTTTGATCTCCCACACCAAAAGAAAAAGGAAAAAAAAATATTAATATGGAAATGATTTCATTTAGTGTTCATGGTTTGCTGTGGAAAGCAAGTGTTTAAAAATTTTAGAATTTCTTTAACAAAATTCTAAAGAGAAAAAAGAGAGAGAAATCACAGTATTTACAGAGATAACAGAATGGCTTAGCCATGCAAAACAAATAACTTTGGTTTTTCCCCTTTCACTTTGGTTTAAATATTGACCAAGATTCAATTTTTTCCTGCCAAATAAAACTTCAATAAATCAAAGTTTAGAGGCAAAATAACATTTTCCCTTAATATTTTATACAGCATTGAGTCTAATAGAATATTTTATGTATTTAATCCATACCAATGCACTACAGGAAGCTTTTATTAAACTGAGTTACTATTGCTCAGACAATAAACAGCTTACAAATGTACAATAACATGTTTCTAAATAATGCAGAAGTGGCAAAATATTCCAAATCTCCATCTTCAATTATTTTTTCATTGCCTTCATAATTTTTTATTCTATGTCTCTAAAAAATAAACACCAGTTTTGCTTTTCCCCTCAAGGAACAGAGTTCTGTAACTGGAAATCTAATGCTCATTTTTTTTTTCAGTCAAACTTATGTAAATTATTGGACAAAAATGGCTGTGCAGTGTTCTCCCAGAAGCCAGGCTTCTGCCTGAAAGAGCAAAGTTTAAAAGTCTAGTCACAAGAAGCTATTAGCTCGTATCCATATGCAGTCTACTTCAAAAAGTTTCCATTTATGCTAAGACCTTAAAAAGTTCCTCAAGCATAAAACATGTTTATAAAGTTACAAATTTGAATGTAACTAAAGATACATAGACATTTTATTATTACACTTTCATGTACTGATTGATAAATTATGTACCAGTTAAAAACACTAAATTATCTCAAGGTGCATTCAATATCTGTAGCGTAGTTAACAAAAACACACACGAAAAAAATATATATTCTATATTCTGTGGAAAATAACACAGCTTTGATAATGACCACTGTTAAAAATCTCCAATTCTGACTGATATCTCTTCTTTTAAAAGGAAATAGGTATAATTTTAAGGCAGTGGATAACCCAAAGGATTTAACACCGATATTTAATTACAGTGATTTACATTGTGATACATGAAAATGGGAATGTTGTCCATGATGTTTCCAAACAGTCTCTCACACGTTGGTTTGTTTATTCCTTTGACAGAAAATAATTTACTAGCAGGTGTCTCTAAAGGTAAGTGTTACCCAAATTCTGCATTATGTCTTTTTCAAAAAAGGCAAAATTGACAGTTTGGGAGTACTATTATCATGCATGTGTGTCTGAATGTGTCTGTGGTGGCTTCTGGGTGTCAGTGGGTGACACACCCAGAATCAGCTCCCATTGTGTTTGTTAATCTGACTCTCTACCTCCTCTCCCTTGTGAAAAAAATCAGTCTTTGAATAGAGCAATGTGTGTGTCCCCAATCTTCACAAGCTGCCACCTTTGGGTTTTAGGTACTTGTGAGAAAGTTTGGGGCATAACTGATAGCAATCAGAATCAGAAATGTACCTGCTCAGATTATCCATATAAACAATTGAAATAAAAACATTACATTATACATCAGATTAACAGCAACTCCCAGAACAAAGCTTACAGTGTATAAAAATAGCTACGTAAAAAATTTACATAAAAGGCAAACCAAAAAGAAATCCTCAGTGCAGACATTTACAGAAAAAAAATTCAAACCAAACACAACATATGACCTATTATCATGGCTGCCAAAACTTGTTATTTTTTGTAATTTCATTTCATTGTTTTACTTGAGATAATTCTCTAAAATCCTGTGACAGCTTGGTAGAATGAACTGCTTAATACTTGAACCATGAATCGCTGTCAATGTCTTTGTTTATGTCTTAAATATAATCCACGTTCATGCTTCAATTGGTCTATATGATTTTTTTCTCTGAAATGAGGAAAAAACATAATTTAGATAAGTTACCATAGCAATCATTTTCTACCATCAACAGATGCTTTGTACTAAAAGTGATAGGCATTGCTCCACGAGGGGAATCTTTTATAAATCTCCATTGTGCCTGAGCCCATCTGTAAACCCAGTCATTGCTATAGGCCTTTTATAAATTATCTTTTGGAATTGTTGAGAGAGAGAGAGAGAGAGAGAGAGAGAGAGAGAGAGAGAGAGAGAGAGAGAGAGAGAGAGAGATTGATTTTAATTGCTTAATTCATATGAAGATTAGAAGGTGTTTCAGGAAAAATATTTCATTCCATTTCTCTTCAGATTAAGAAACATACTCATCCCTTCATATCATACTCTAATTTGTGGGATTGTCTTCAATTTTAATTTTCTGTTGAAAAATTGCTTAATTCATCTTGAAGAAAACAGAACATAAAATCTACACTAACCGACATTTTGGAAAGAACCTTAGGTAGTAAGGGAAACTGTGAGGATGGTGTCCATTAGGCCAATGGAAGGCAGGACAGGAGGAAGAATACAGTTCTGACTTATTTTAGCCAATAAGTTTGAGATCCTGGTTTTTAGATTGTAAAAAATGAATCTCATTTCAAATATTCTATTTTCCTTTATTGTGTACATTCTTCCAAATACAATTATTTCCCATGCCCACTGTTTCTATAAGATTAATTCAAGTGAACCATTCAATGGGTGATGTGTTTTATTTATAAGGTACCCAAGACATATAGTAGTTGACAGAGCTTTTAATATTACATTAGTAAGCTACATGATGTTGTTATTAAGGACACATGATATAAGTAAGCTAAATGATTCCTTTGGTTAACTCAAAAGAATATGAAAAGAAAAAGTTTAAGTGGCAAGTGGCAATACCATGGAAACATGCTTCTTTTTGAGTCTGCCTTAAAAATTACACAAATATAGTGATTATATATAAATATGTGCAATATAAGCAACATTAATGTATACAGGGGCTGGGAATGTGGCTCAGGTGGTAGCGCGCTCCTTTTGCTTGCCTGCGGCCCAGGTTCGATCCTCAGCACCACATACCAACAAAGATGTTTTGTCCCCAGAGAACTAAGAAATAAATATTAAAAAAAAAATTCTCTCTCTCTCTCTCTCTCTCCCCTCTCACTCTCTCTTTAAAAAAAAAGTATACATTATAAGTATAAACGTATACATGTATGTGGATACAAGGATACTTGCATACATGCGCACATGGGTTGTCAGCTTTTTTATTTAAATTGTTTGCAAGTTGGCTGTACAAATGTACTCCCACTTATATAAAAATATTTATATTTTATATTGTTCTAATTGTTTTTGAAAGCAAATTTCAAGTACTACAAGTCTACTCTTATTGAACTGAAATATCAACTTTTGAATAAAGCTTCTTTGTACTCATAAAAATTGGGGGTATTAGAATAAATTCAAATTGGATATAAACATTTCAAAATATTTTTTATTATTCAAAAGATAATAATTATTTGGGGGAGGCTGAAGAGACAGATGAGATTCCATTCTTCTGAGTGTTGTGTGAGTAATCAAAGTTCCCTTTGGAAAAATGTTCTTCCTGCTTTTGAAGCTGTAATTATGAAGCATCTGAAAGTCCAAACTTTTTCTTTCATCACCAAAGAAGTTCTGCACTTTCCTAGAAACTATGTCTATAAACCTCATCCGGTCTACTCACCTGGACAACTAGAACCATTTCTCTCTTAGGCTTCTGTTTTATGATTGTTTTCTTCTAACTTTTTGTTTTCCTCCATATTACCAAGGTCCTTGTTTACATGTTTTGATGCAGTCCTATAAGAGAATTAAGTAAACATCATTACACTGACTAATTAAAAATTTTTATGGTTCAAATTAATATATCTCTGAAAAGTAAATGAGTTATATACTAGCGACTAGGGTAAACAATTCCACTTTTTTGAGCCTTGACTGATAATACAACATATTCCAGAAAATGCTGATTTTGGGTTTCATAAATATATGATAAGAGAAAAAAATCAATTGTTTTGAAGACAGACTGTGCATATTTTGTTGGATCCTAGTTGTAACTGGGTTATTTTTCTCTCTGCTTTCATGGAAGTTATTATTATCATTTGATACTCAATGTTTTCATTTTGGGCAAACATTTTCTGTAAAAATAGTCTGAGAAAGTTTCACTAAGGCCTTTTTCCATTTGATATTCCCTATCATACATCCTAGTTGAGCCAATGCCCTGTCTGTGTTTATAAATTCTGTTTTACCAAAGAAATCAAAAGCAAGATTATAGAGACTCAGGTTTATAGCATAACATGTGCAGGAAGAAGCTTAGATAGCCTTGACTGGATGGTTCTCAAGTTCTGGTTCCCAGACCTGCTGTATCAGAATCTAAAGGGAATTTGATAGAAATGTAAATTCTTAGCCCCAGGCCAGAACTACAGAAACAGAAACTCTGGAAAAAGGCTCTGAAAGACCTGATGCTTCTGCTGACGTTTGGAAACCAGTGTTCTAGTGGCCTTTATTGCTACACATGCCAAGATTCCATCCCTTCAGAATCAAAATCAGTTTTTCAGTTTTACAGGTGAGTTCCTTGGTTTGGCATCCAACCAGGAGAAATCAGGTGATAACTATATTGCCAAGAATGCATCCTTTCCTCCTCCTTCCCTTCCTTCTCTGCATTTCAAAATAATACCACAATATAACTCCTAGTAATACTCCTACTTTTAAGAATTTAAGTCATATCAGGAAGGTGAGGGTAGAAAATGCCATTTGTGCTCTAAAAGTATTTCTGTGATTTAAATGGAATTGCTTAATTCATTTTCTCAGAATTACTACTTTATTTGGGAAAGAGCTGTAATAGATATTATGATATATGTCCATACAAGATGGAAACATGGTTAATTCTAACTGGAATATTCATTATAGGTAGCACAAGTTGAATTTAATTTGTGATTTTAAAATGCTTAATTTAGCTTAAACTGCACATTCTAAATCTATTCTAAGGCAAAAAAGCAACCTCAAACTCTGCCAACATGACCAAAGTCTATAATATGTGATGACATTTGACAAGATAAAAGTTAAAAATCTAAATGAGACAATGTAAGTTCAAGTCTATGCCTTGAGTTATGACATTATCACCTAGAAATTTTCCATTTTGTATGAAAATGGTAAATTACGATGACTGACAACTCTGTTTTCATTTGTATATTTTTCAGATAAATGAAAATATAATAAAGAACAATGTAGAATATATATTTATATATGTATATATACAAATATATTTAAGATCTAATTTCTTCTGCTAATAAAGTATTTAATAAATCTTAGTAATTATAACCACAAAAGGTGGAGAGGTAGACTAGGATGAACTTTTATAAATCTATAAATCCTTGTAAACATTCTTTTGAAAAATAATAGTTATATAAGGTAATGTGTTTATCATATAAGTAGAATTCAATGAATTTTCAAAAACTAGATTCATGTGTGTAAACAGCACTCAGCTTAAGAAACAGAATAGCTCTAAACTACCAGCTCCCAATGGTTAACAAAGCCTTAATTTTCATAGAATAGTTTTGTCCCTTAATTTATTTTACATATAAAATAGAATCCTACTATGCGGCTTCACTGATGTTTCCTTTTTTTTTTTTTAAAAAAAAAAAAAAAGCTCAACCTTAAATTTGTGCCACTCCTATATAATGGTGGGTACATGTAGTTGTAGGGTTAAACCATAGGAATTTTTAGTGATTTCACTGGTGCTGGGCATCTTGCTATTTGTTCTTTCTAGGATTTCAATGGTACATAACCTAGCTATTTTACAGGTGCCTCAGATGTCTCTCATGCTTGTATTTATTTTAACTATTCTTTTTCCTCTGTACTTAAATCTGAGTTTTTCCCATTAATCTTTATTACAGTTTACTTGTCTTATGTTTGACTGTGAACAATGTTGTTCAATTTACCCAATAAAAAATCTTAGTTTTTAACATACTTTTCAGTTCAAAAATATCAACATGATTTTACAATCTTTTAAATATGATTTCAATTCTCTATTTCCTCATCTCTTAATCACCTTTTCTTCTACTTTACTTATACTTTATTGCCTATTGACTATAATATCCACATCATCCATTTGTCTGCTTCTCTTGTCTACTTTTACTTTTGATTATAGGTTGGATTTT
Organism: Ictidomys tridecemlineatus; assembly: GCF_052094955.1. Classification (NCBI taxonomy): domain Eukaryota; kingdom Metazoa; phylum Chordata; class Mammalia; order Rodentia; family Sciuridae; genus Ictidomys; species Ictidomys tridecemlineatus. The sequence goes on from NC_135479.1 coordinate 161,757,149, forward strand.
CTTTCTCTTTGCATAGCCAAACCTTTCTTAAATCAGAAATGACTTATTCAAATATTGTAGAGGCCCTACACAATGTTATTTTGCATTGGGTAAGGTCCCCTCTCACTTCCTTTGTTAAACAGATAAGGTGAGGGACTAATCATCCCAATTCAATCAGGGATTTAACTAGTCAATTACAGTTGAAATAAGATTCAGTCTACCTTTGCTTTGCTTCTATTCTTTACAGCACAAGTCTTTGAAACTTTATTTGAGACCTTGCATTTATTCCTTTATTTTGTGCTAAAACACAGAGAAATTCAGTTTTTCCCTTTAATACCTCAGCTCCACTCTCCAGAGTCAAAATGTAGGCTCCTTGACTTGACCATAAACCGCTTGGGAACACGGGCCATATTTTATTCATATTTTACTCACGGCATATAGTACAATGATTGGAATATGGTAGGAACTAAAATATATATTTATTTTGTCTACATTAACTAAACTCTCTTATTATCCTTTATATCTATTTCTTGTCTCTGTTCTTTATGATGTTAGCGTTCATCAGTATGATGTGAATATAGAACTAGATGCTTTTCTATAGATAGGTAGAGGGAACACTAAATTGAAATAACATATCTTTTGTACTGTCTTACTCCAACCTTTAATATAGCACTGTACAAAATTATATGCATAAACAGACTTTAATCAATATTATAATACTAATAGCTACTAGCTATATATTAAAATAATAAAAGCTTACAAATCAATAAAATATATGCCAGTCAAGGAAAAATAAGATTTAGATTTTTTCTCCATCTTTTTTTAATAAAAAAACATGAAAAGGTATCTATTAAAACTGCTTAGAAATGGTGACTATTAGAAAGAAAAAGATACCTCCCTTCTTTATTTATATAAAAAGGAAGAGATTATAAAAATGTACTGAGCAAGCAAAACTCAAGTACATTATATCAGAGGTAGATGAGTTTTTCTCAAAGGTCTCGACTGTAAATATTCTAGGCTTGTAGGCCACATGATTTTTGTTCTAACTAGTTAACTCTGCCATTGTAGCATGAAAACAACATAGATTTTGCATAAAGAAATGAGCATAAGTGTGTTACAATAAAACTTTACTTGTAAAACTAGATAGCAGCTTAGGGATCATAGTTTGCTCACTCGTATTCTATGTAAGAGATGCACTTTAAATGTAAAGAGACAAATAATTGAAAGTAAAACTATGAAAAAAGATATACATGTAAACATTAAGGATGAAATTCATGTGGCTGTATTAGTATCAGAGAGTGTAAAATTCATTACAAGGCACATTAGGAATGATAACTAGAGGTGCTTCAAAATGATAAGACTTTTGATAGCTAAGAAAGTCATATCAATTGAAAGTATTTGCACTTAACAAAAGCATAGGAAAAAACTGACATAAGAATGAAGAGAATAGATAAATAAACAATTTAGTATCCTTTTCTCATTAATTGATAGAAGAGTTAGGCCAAAATTTAGTAAGTGTGAATGTGATGAAATAACAAGTACTTGGCTAGTTCTCTAGCCAGGAATATTTCAAAATAAAATAAAATAATAAAATTGGAAAAACTAAAATGAACATTTTCTGTCTTAGGACAGGTGGCAAGGCCACATGATTTCCAAGAGAAGAGAAACAAATGCATTGTACCCCATGATCACACAGGCTTTTTGCCTGGAGGTGCTGTCTGGATTGCAGTACCAAAAGGGGAACCCAAGCATAGTGCAGGGTTTTCATTAGGTTGGAGAGGAAGAAATCAGTACTTGACCAGAATGAGGTGACAGGAATTGAAGAAGAGGAATTATGTAAAAAAAGAGCATGAGAAATTTATGAGTTCACTTGATTCTTTCTCTGAATACTAAATTAGATATGCCATCCTACTCAATTTAAAACAAAGTTTTGAAAACATTAAGTTGATCCATAAGTAAGTTAAATATCAGTCAAAACCAAAATCAATGCACAACAATGAAACTTTCCAATTTCCAGCATCCAAATAAAAAAGGAGAACTTTATGCTAAACATATTTAGGACAATATGACCCATAAAGGTAAAAAAAATCAGCAAATATAAACACATCTACAAGTGATTAAGTTAATAGAAAAAATTATAATATAGGTATTATAAAATTTATAAGAAATTAAAGGAAAACATGGATATAACAATAAGAGAAAGGAAAAAAATGAAAATAAAGTTGAATCTCTAGCATTGAGAAACAGGGATCAGAAATTATAAACTAAAATGTATGGGCTTGCTTAGTAGATCAGACATTGCAGGTGAAAATGAAGATATAACCATAGAAGTTATCAACATAGATGTAAATCCCAAGTCTTTCTTAGGCATCAATTGACAGAGGTATAAACTTCAAGATTTTAAAAATTAATGAAGGCTTGGTGATCTGCAGGACCATTTAAAGTGGTCTACTCTTCATATATTAGGAGTCTCATCTAAGAAAAGTCGCTAAAATATTTGAAGAAATAATTGCTTAAAATTTCCCAAGTTTTTAAAAAGTAGTGTAAGAGATCATCTAATGATTTCTCATTAAAAATAGTCAAAGTAGGAGACAATGGGACATTTCTAGAGTGCTGAATATTTAAAAAACATCAACCTAGTATTTAAATTTAAAATTAAATTTAAAAATCTATGCCAGTGAAAATATACAGCAAAATTGAAAATGAAATAAAAACATTATAATAAAACAAAATCTCCAGTATTTTCCAGTAGATAGGCACTTAAAGAGATTTTTTAGACTAGAATAAGTGATTCCATACAAAAGCTCAGATGCATTAAAGTTTTGTAGGGCATTTGTTTGAAAAAAATAAATATCTATGACATTATAAAAGAAAACATTTTAATCATATTTAATTTTTTAAAAATATATAGACTTTAAGCATAAAATATTAATGTATTTTGAAGTTTATAAGTATGCAAAAGACAAACATATAAAAGCAACAGCACAAAAGATGTACAGGGTAAATGCAAGTCATGCTCATTACTTTCTTATACGGTATGTGAAGTGATTGTATATATTTGAAAAAAATAGTCATGGGTAGGAAGGTTTATATGAACTTTTTACCTTACTCTAAAGCACCCAATAAGTTGGTTTTTAAAATTTTTATTTTAAAATTTCAACAAAGATGTAGACCCCAAGTCTTTCTTAGGTATCAACTGACAAAGGCATAAACCTCAAGATTTTAAAAAATTAATGAAGGCTTGGTGATTTTAGTTATTTGTAACATTAGGATTCATTTTTTTTTTTTTTTTGGTACCATGGATTGAACACAGGGGCACTCGACCCCTAAGCCACAGCCCCAATCCTTTTTGTATTTTATTTAGAGACAAAGTCTCATTAAATTGCTTAGTGCCTCTCTTTTGCTGAGGTTGGCTTTGAACTCTCAATACTCCTGTCTCAGCCTCCAATGCTGCTGCTAGGAGTACAGGCTTGAGCTACTGCGCCTGGCAGGATTCATTATTATGTAATTATATATATGGAATATAATCTGCTCTAATTCAGTTCCCAGTACTTCTGCTTTCTCTCCCCTCCTTCCCATCTTATTCCTTTCCTGTTACTGATCTATCCCCATACTACAATTCACAATAGTCAAGCTATGGAGCCAACAGAGGTTCCCATCAATAGATGAATGAATAAAGAAAATGTACTATGTATACACAATGGAGTATTAGCCATAAAGAACAACGAAATTATGTCATTTGCTGGTAAGTGAATGGACATGGAGAACATAATGCTAAGTGAAATAAGTCAGACCAAGAAAGTCAAAGGTCAAATGTTTTTTTCTGATTTTTGTTGCTTTTTTTTTTTCAAGTACCCTTCAAGGAATCATTAGAAAATAATAAGTATCAGTGCTATACAATGGACTAAAATCTTATTTGAGTAGTTAATACTAATAAAACAATTAAATGAGAAACATACGGAATTTAATAGAGTTGCAATCACAGGTTCTATGGAAGAAACCACAGAGGAATTTAAAAAGTATTTTAAGCTGAATAAATAGGAAAATTCAACATATTGACATTTGTGGAATGTAAGTTGGTACCAAGAGTGAAGTTCATAGTTTAAATGCTTGTGTTAACAAAGAAGAAAGGCTAATATTAATGACCTAAATTTTTACTTCAAGAAATCAGAGGAAAAATAGTAAATTAAATCTAAATAACAAAAAAGAATGGTAAGTACAAAAAACACTTTTGAAAATAACTGAATTAAAAGAATCATAGAAAAGCTGCATTGAGAAATGGGATACTTATTAATTTCCCCCCCTTTTTTTTTTTTTTTTTTACTTTCTAGGTGGATATAGTTGTCCAGAAATTGAGAGTAACCTTTGTGATTCCACAAAATCATACAAAATAGAAGAAGGAGGCACTGAGGAGGAACTGACTACAAATCTTCCTGGGGGAGTTGTGCTTCTCAGGACAAATCACAGTGTCTTTCAATATCTTGTGTGCTCTTGGATATATTTCAGCATATTCACACAAAATAATATCAGGCTAAACACTGCTTGCAATCTGGGATAGGAAAAGAGGGGTTGTTAAGGGTAAAATAAAACCTGAAATACATTTACAAAACAAGTATTGGGTAACTTTAAATTGTCTATTTTTCTTATTTTAAAGTTTATAAAATGATAGGAACCCAAACAATTAGAAATGGTTAACAGAGGAAAAGTGAAAACTTCCCTTGTGCCTTTCTTTATCCCACTCTCCCAGTCACCACTGACACTCATATAGTTCCTTCATGTGCCACATACTGTTTTCAGTGCTTCCTAGATGTGAAATTATTTTTTCCTCATGATGTCTCCATTTTACATACACTAATAAACTTGTCAATAGTCACAAAGCGAAGAAATATCAAAACCAGGATTCCAGTCCTCACCCTGTGTCTCCAGTCTCATGTACCATATTACAAAGCTGTACATACGTGCTGTGCTGTTAACTACTGTGAGAGGTACCAGATAGAAACCCTTGCTGGGCCGAGTAGGTAGTGAGAGATGGGGATGGGATGGTGAGGAGTAAATGCTCACTGAGCCTGTGTATATAAGATTTGCATATATTTTATTATAAATTTCTCCATTTTGGATACTCTCTCCCTAGCAGGGAAGAGCCATTATGGATGCTTTTGTCTTCATTTTGACACCAATGTGGTAAAAATAATCTTAAGGAGTAAATGTTATTTTGAATTTTGGAAAATTTCAGAGATCTGAAGAAATTACACATTTACAGCTGGCAGAGACAAATTTTACTTAAATTATTCCCTTTAGCAAAATGTTTTTCAGTCTATTGATTTGAAGGAGAGACGCATTTTAAAGTACCCATTTTTATAAATGAGTCAAATTATAGTTTAGTAATTAGTTTTCTCAAAATTTCTTCATCAATGCCTCTTCTGAGTAACTTTATGAGAGAAATTTTAAATTATAGAATTATTCTTTGTTAATGTGGGGAGAAGACTGGAAGGTGACCTCTAGTAGTGTATGAGGCAGAAAGAGTTTTGGCCTGAGATTAATGGGCCTGGATTTCCATCCTCACGTGTCAAGTTTGCCCTGCAAAACTTTTTGGACACATCCCTCCTTTTAAACATGCCTGTTCATCTATAAATAGGGGAAATAACAGGGTCTTCTTACAAGACTGTCCTTGAAAATGAATGTTATGGTTTGGATGTGAGGTGTCTCCCAAAAGCTTACATATGCGACAATGTGAGATGGTTCAGAGGAGAAATGATTGGGTTGTGAGCGCCTTAACCCAATCAGTGAATTAATCAACTCATGGGATTAATTGAGTGGTAACTGAAGGCATGTGAGGTGTGGCTGGAGGAGGTGGGACATTGGGGGGCTGGCTTTAGGGTATATATTTGTATCTGGCAAGTGGAGATTCTCTCTCTCTCTCTCTGCTTGCTGATCATCATGTGAGCTGCTTCCCTCTGCCACATTCTCCTACCATGATGTTCAGAGTCTCCTTGAGTCCTGACGAACGGAGTCTGCCATCTGTGGATTAGACCTCTGAAACCATGGGTTCCCCAATAGACTTTTCCTTCTCTATAATTCTGATTGGGTCCTTTTAGTCACAGCAGTAAAAAATCTGCCTAAAACAATGAATGTGATAGTAATATAAAAGAAACAGGCAGGTGACAAGGACTCAACAAACTGAAGTTATAGAACCGCTGCCCAAGGCCACATAGCTAGAGAGCCATAGAAGGAAGTTCAAATCTGTCTCAACTCCGCATTCTGTGTTATTTCCATAAGCTCAGTGCCTTTGAAGGACTAAAGTTGCTTTTAAACAACTTTTAAGAAGATTTAAAACTTTTTTTCTTGTAATTTTCCAAATAATATACACTTGTTTTGAAATTCCTTGCAAAGAAAGAAAGAAAGGGACTCCTCTGGTGGTATCCCCTAAGGATCCCTTAACTCCACCACAATTCACCGGGGTTATGGAAGAGGTAGGAAATGGAAGTGGGTGAGAAAGCCAGGCACAACCAATACATTACCATCTTGGGAGGTGTCATTTGGAAAGATAAGACAAATATTACAGTAAAATTTTGCAGTTAGAAAAGAAAAACAATACCCACTTGAAATCATTCACATATATCCTTCATGAGATTTTAGGTTTTCAAAAGCAAGCCGTGTGTACAACAAATTTTAAACTCTCAGAGTGTGAGGAATCCTTAACTCTTCTTAGTTATATGGGTGCTTTCTGTGATTTCTAATTTAGAGCGTGCCTGACTTACACCACAAAAGGGTACCATGACAGCAAGTGTTCAGGATGGCGACCTTGGCAGTGAAGAGTTACCACTTTCAGCAAACTAGCCATTGACACTTGTGTAGGTAATTAGAGTCCTGTCCAAGAGAATAGTTATTTTTCCCTTTTCCCTGATCATAGCTGTCAGCAGAATGAGTCTCCTCTTGGGCCAAACTTAATGAAAGCTAGAGATAGAGAGGAGGGCCCTAATCATTGTTGAGTGAATTGCCAGCAGTTTCTTGATTTGAAGAAAGAAGTGGAGAAGAATAAATAGCCTTATTCCTACAACTTTCAATTTTATATCCTTAGAATGTCTAAGACTCTACAAAGATATTCCTCACTAAAATAAAGAATGCATATATCCTCAATAAAAAACAGAAAATGACCTTTCCATTTTAGCTCTAGCCAAGAGTGAATATGGAACGATTCATTAGGCAAAAGACTGAAGGATCAAAGTAAGTGCAACAATACTGAATATGCATGAAAACAGGGTGCTGCCTGTATGCACTATATACCCTGGTTCAGTGTGCCCTGAGGTGCACAATACTGAGCCAGCACAGCCTGTCTCATGGTAGAGAACAGGACTTTTCCCCCCATTACCTTGAAAAAGATAATATAAACCAACATGATTTTTAAAAATTGAAAACATTATTTTTGATATAAACACTATATTTGACATTTCCCTGAAAACTTTCAAGTCACCTTGGTAGAAGAGGGGAGGGCCAGTGATGGTTCTGTCCTTTGTGTCCAACAGCCCTATAATTAACTAGAAGGAAACTCTGGCACTTCCACATTATCCAATTTCCCCTCTAGTCTATTATTTATAGTTTGATGGAATAATGCATCATTTTCTTTTCTTCCTTTTTCTGGCTGCCTGCCAGACTATGGGTAGAGAAAAAAGAAGTCAAGTCATGGATTATTCCAACTTCTAATACCACTGGAGAGACTGCAGCAGCCCTGTGCTCACAAGCCCCTGCCTTTCTCCACAGCCTTGCATTAAATGCCAGCAGGCAACTGAAGTCAGGGCAGAATTTAAATTGCAAAGAGGTCCTGGCAAGGCAGAAAAATATATTTGAATGTATATAAGGTTTGGGAGAAAAAAATACTACTTATAATAACTTGGGCAGGTTAATCCCACTGACACTTAGATGTTATGAAATGAGGTTAATTATATATACTTCATTAAATTGCTGAGATTTTGTTAAAATAGCAAGAAAGTAAAAAAGAAAGGAAAAAAATAATAGTAGGAGCTTGTGAAGTGGTAAATGAGGAAATTCATTAAAAATGTACTCTCCCTGGTCCTCCAGCACTATCTTTTTAATTTTCTCAGTGGGGATCCCTCCTCCCTCATGGGCACGTGTATTTGATTTTAGAGTATTGATTCAAAAATAGAATTCAGTTAAAGTCAACTTTCTTGAAATATCCCATAAATCTAGCCTATTTCTTTGGAGTTCAGTGTTACAGGCACATCATTGTTAGCTCTTGAACTAATGTTGGAACTGTCTCTGTTTCTTATGAAAGATTCCTGGAATAATATAGCATTATATGAGGCAGAATTCACATATGCCATTTGTGATTTTTAGATTTCTGGACTGTCTATACGTTATACAATCTTTTTTGACAATATTGTTGAATTCCACAGTTGTGAAAGTAAATCTTTTAGTAAGTTTCAAGGTTTATACAATGAGTATTTTAAGATCATAAATGTCTGGTTAATGCATGCTCCCAGCTCAGTAATAAAAGTATGGGTTTGGGGTCTCTTCAATGCAATCAACCTGGAAATTATAGTTTAATAAATTTCTGAAGAAGTTCATGTCTATATCATGCAGCCTCTACACTTTTCCTTTATATTCAGATCTCTTAACTTTTCATTAGTTCTTGTACTTACTACAAGGTATGCAGGAGAGGGTTTGGATCTCGAATAATAACATTTAACTTCCTGCAGAATTAAAAATTCAGTTTGAAGGACAGGTAGAGAGGAATGTAAAAAATAATCATGAAATAATCTCTTGTTTTATAATGCTCCTTTATCTATTAAACAACTAGTCAAGGAGTGGACTGAGTTAATTAATGTCTTTGGATGATGCTGTCACTTAATTCCGTAAATATATGGAAATAATCAGTTGTATATTGTCATTACCAAAACCTATCTCTAGCTTTAAAAATCTTTCCATAAGAAGTTATAGGAATTAAAGACCAAATCATGAGTCCTCATTCTTTGAAGAATATAACCTAGCATAGTGAGTAAAGAATTCAACTGACTAAGTACTTCTTGCTGCGGTTCTCCATATTGGAAATAGAAGTGGCTCCTATTAGTGGAATGAGGAGTACACACAGGCTGAGGAGGCACTAGGCCTATAACAAATGCATTCTTAATTCTACTTAGGAATAAAGTACTATTTTATCGTATCTCTCCATTGATTTTTAGAAATACTGAAAATACAAAGAACTTCCCTTAAATGTAGCTAAAACTTCACTGCTAGCTTAGAAATTCTTAACTTGAAAGCTCTTATTGTGAATCTGCACTTACTCTGAACAAATGAAGGGGTTAAGGACGCCAACTCATTTCACAAAATTGCCTGTTTATTTTAGAGGGCACAGGCAAGGAACAACTAATCAGGAGTGCAAAGCACTTAGCAAATCTGAAGCATGAATTTGTGGAATTCTTAATAAAAACCCTTTGATTCTTGGGATGAGAACTGCAATTCATTACTTTGATTACCAATAATATTAACTCTATCAAATTGGGTGCACTTTTCAATTAAATAACAGTTATTTAGATGAATATTCAAGTCAGATGGTAAAAGTTGTACTTAATTTCATGACACATTTTAAAGGATATGCTTAAGACCTTAACCTAAAGACACTGTGGAGCTAAGTGTCCAATATTTATTTATGTCATTTTAATTTGGGGTCACCATATGCCAATAACTAATGAAGTAACACACAAACATACAAAATTTCTTTTATTCATATGACAAATTGTGTAGAATGAGATACTGGCCATTACAATAAGATGATTAAGACACTGGATTGCTTCCCTAGTTTAACATTCCTTTGTCCATAATGTAGAGAACCACAGTCCATTTTTTCAGCTAATTTTCAGGAAAAGGGGAAATTTTATTTTCATTCTTTTAAGAAAAAAATTGGTATGGAGTGCATCAAAAGTCCTAATATAAAAATTAAATTTCCTAGATTTGTGCCTTATCATGGATTATAAAGGGAAGATAAGATTTTGATAAGCAGGAAACTTATACATGAAGGAGAATTTCTATAAGATAGGTACTTCTGGTGGGCAACTAATTGTATTTTTTTTTCACTTTCATGGATACCATTAAATACCATGGATACAAACTCACGTGACATATTTGTAGGTAATATGTTCACTGAGAAAAAAAAATGCACTTGTTACCAAGAGTGATGGTTAATTTTTGTGTCAGCTTGAATGGGCCATGTGGTCTCAGACATTTGGTAAAACATTATTCTTCCCATGCTGAGGGGTGTTTTTTGATGAGATAAATATTTGAATTGGTAGACTGAGTAAAGAAGAATGCCTTCCCTTACGGATGATAGATGTGGACATCATTCAATCAACTGAGGATCTGAACAGGATTGAGAAGGCTTAGAGAGAAAGAGGAAACTCCTCTGGCCTCAACCCTGATCTGGACATTGTTTTGTTCCTGCCTTCAGACTTGGACTGAAACACTGGGTCTTCCTAAGTTTCCATCATGCCTGATTTCAGAGTAGAAACAGCATCAGCTCTCTGGGTTCTTAGGCTTTTGGACGCAGACTAGAACTAGGTCTAGACTAGAACATCAGGTCTCCTGGGTCTCCAGCTAGCTGACCATAGATCTCCAGATTTTCAGCCTCTATAATGATATAAGACAATTCTTTATAATAAATCTTCTCTCTCTTGTTCTCTCTAGTGTGATTCTCTGGAGAATATAGACTAACAATCCACAAGGTATTGGTGAGGAAGGCTCAAGAATGAGGAATGAAGTTCCAGGATCAGGAGGAAACTGTTCCCCAGTGTGGGGATAGAGATCATGTATGGTGGTCATAACACACAACAGAAAACATGTTTTTGCCTGTAATTGCATGGACTTCTAGCAAAGTAGGGAAGGTAAGTTATCAGAGATAGAGCAAAGCATAGGGATTAAGTACAAGATTCTAAAACATCATTCCTCTAAATCAAATAATAATTCTGTCCCTTATAATCTGTTACTTTGAGAAATTTCTTTAACCAGTCTATGCCTCAAGTTTTTCAAATGTAAAATATGGATAATAATGGTATCTACTTCATAGATACACTGTGAGAACAAACAAGCTCAATGCATTCTCATGTTATGTGACTATAAAATTATCAAGCTACTTCTTCGCTTGCATGGCAGCTCTATTCAAATATCGCTTCATTGGAATGACATCTTTGTAGGGTAAGAGCATGGATCCTGATGAATCTGCCTTTCTTTTCATTTTCTTTTAAGTAAGATATTCTGAATTTTTGAAAGGAGTGTGTCAGAGATAAGACAATATAAAATCATGTCAAAAGTTACTACTAGCTATAATTATCCCACTGCAACAATAAATTTCCTCATTTATAAGAAAATGAGGAATGGTTGAAACCAGGAGTATGCCATAGAATCACCAATGAAACTTCTAAAAATGGCGAAGCTAGAACCCTACTCCTGCCCCTTTGCATCTGAATCTAGGGTGGTAAGCGGGGCTAGACATGTGTATGCCAAGAATTTTCACTGCTTTAGGATTTTCATTATAAGACACTCTTACATGATTTGTTAAGGCTTATATGAGGTGGTCAGACTTGTTACTGCAAAGACACCTAGAAGTTGCTATGTATTCACTATGAACAAAAATATAATATGGTCAGCCTGATTGGGGGATATGTCTGTCTTATTAAAGAAGTTATACATGCACAGCTGTTGTGAGCATAATTAACACATCGTATTTTCTCTCAGTAAAAGTCAATGAACAATAAACATCTTTTCCCATGACTTACTTTGATTTTTTCATGTACAGCCAGTAGACAACACCAGCAACAAGAGCAGCGAGCAGGAGACCAACAACAATTCCCACGATTAGCTTTGCCTGGTCATTCACCTTTTCTCTGTTTTCATCTACAACAAAAAAAGAGAAGCCCATGCAATTACAGACAATGCCAAGAACTTCTTAAAAGAAGCCAATCTAGTTATTACTAAAAATGACTAAGTTTCACTACTATGATTAACATGCAAACTTGTGATCTTAAAAAATAATTTTTAGCATTTTTGCTATCTTATCTCATTTGGTATTTTAATTCACATCCACACTGTGGACGACTAAGAAATTACTTATACAATGACACTTCATAAATCTTGAGCTGATAGTCAAGGAAGAGGAGTCGGCAGCATAGTACCTACCACTTATCTCGTCTGCCTCATCGTGTTCTGGAATACTTACTGAAATGAAAAATGTTAATATGAAATTAAAAACAAAATTTGTTGATATATGAAAGTCACCTTTACCATTATAGTATGATGTAATAACACTCAGATAAAATATTTATTCTACAGCTCAGGGTAAAAAAGAATTCATATGTTATAGAACACAAACTTCTCTACAAATCAATTAATGTCCTTTAAGGAAAATGCAAAGTCCATCACATAAATTTTCATGACCAAGAGGCTAAAGTACTAATTTGGAATCCACTTTAATTTTTTCACTAGCTGCCACCTATTACTACTACTTCCCTTTTAGGAGAAAGAGGTTAGTACCTAAGAAGTCTACAATGCCATTTTCCTCAACTTTTCGGTCCCCCATGTAAGAGAATTCATTTTCATCCTCTAAGATTAATGAGTTCCCATTAGAGTTGTTCTCAAGGGGGCAGAGATGAAGGTGGAGGTGAAATCTCGCGATGCCATCATGTTTGCCAAAGTGCTCCAAGTGGTTCTGATAGCGCCATGCCTTTGGGCCGTTTTCAGAATTACTGCTGGCTGTTGTGTATTATCATTTAATAATAAACCATATAAACAACATTCAGAGTGCACAGGCCTGCACCAGAATTTCCCATGATGGTTGATAAGATGCAGATTTGCGGGCTTTGTCTAACATACACTCAATTGGAATCTCATGGAGTGCTCACTGAGTTTGAAAATGACTGTGTTATACTGATCAAGCCACTGTCTAGTGTAGAAAACTGAAGCACCTCATTCAAAGAGTTAGAGTAAAGGGACTTGTGCTCAGGAAGAAAGGACAGGTTCTCTTTCTTGGTAGGACAAATCAATACTCAACTGAATTGCATTCAGAGAAGTCCATGCTGCTATACTAAAGTTCAGCTTGTTTAGTTCTTCCATCAGTCCATCAGCCCTTGATATTTGAGTCATAATTTATTAGGGACCATTATCTTTAGACAATTATTTCTCTTAGTTCCTGCTAATTCCCAGCTCTTGTATCTATCATCTACTTATGCCACAGGCAAGATTCCATCTTCGAAAGTGTAAGAGTTTGGCAGAACAGTTAATGTCCTATTCAAAACCAAGCCTCACTCTGGGCTGATCCTGATTTAAGGCTGACATAACAATGAGAATAATAACAGAACTGAAGATGGTGACTGACTTCACATTAAATTACAGTTATTTTTTTAAAAAGCTGCTATTGGTATTTATGTGTTACCCTGATTTCAGCATTGACAGATTCTTTAATTTTCTCAGAGAAAATTGTCTTTATCTGATTTTGGCAATGATTCTATAATGATATGAAAAAGGAGCAATTTTTGAAACTAGATTTTATAAATTAGAGTATCCCTTTTGCTACCAATTAGCTTGACTTTAAGTTTGTGACATTTTGGTTTAAAATAGGGTGGGATACATTCCACAAAGATTTGGAATGTCAATTAATAAAGAATAAAATAAATTTGAAATTTATCAAATTTAAACTATTATAAAAATATTTTAAGGTAATTATTAAAATTTTCTATACTCTGAATATAAAATGTACATTAAGAGTAATTTATTCTTTATTGTCTGTTTCTTTTGGGGATTCTTACTGTGTAGGATAAGACCTCTGATCCATAAAACATGAAATGATTCAACTGTCAAAACAAGAATGAAAACCAGAACAAAAAAAAAAAAAAGAAAAAATAACCTCATGGTGATGATACCAAATGCAAAATAAATAAATAAAACTTACCATGATGCAGTACAGGAAGATGGAACTGGAGGTTTTAAACTAATGGAGAATAACTTCAAATTTTCTTACTTTTTTAATGCCAGAAATGAAATACTCACTAGCAGAGACATTCAAGGAGTTTACTGTTCTCTCCAGCTGGTTTTCTGCTGTGCAAGTTAATGTAACATTCTCTTCAGGGGAAATGATAATTTTACTATAATACCTGCCATTGATATAAGGAGACTCCTCTGTCTGGAAAAAGAAGAAGGAAGATGGGTTACATGAAAATATAGTTTAAAAGCCTGGGACATAGTACTAGTCAATGATAGGGGACAGGTATGGTACACAATAGTGAAGTCTGGTATTCAAGGTGTAAGATCACAGGTAAGACCAGTCAGGCCTGTAGTGGCAGCAGGTAGAAAACCATCTAGTAAAATGATAGTGATAGAGTTCTGTTTCTATTATGAATTCAAATGATTAAATCAATCGAACTCTTTCCAAAGAGGCTCAATTTTACTCAACATTTTGGCATGATGGTATGTGCTTCAAAATAATTAACATGGTTATTATCTAATCACAAGTTTTCTTTGATAAATATTCTAATTGAACTATTCATGAATTTGATACTCTTCTTCACAATAGATGTTAATTCCCTTATCTTGAACCATTATATCAAATGCATATAGATATATTATTTGCTCATAGGTGAATAAAAGCATTTGATTTCCCCAAATTTTCCTGTGATAAATACAGAAGGTGAATTCTTTTTCAGGTCTTCTGATTGTCATGAGGTGTATATGAGGGTGATCATGACATTTCCTCAAATGTAAAGAAAGATCCCTTCAAGCTCATCTCCGGATTGGACAAGTACAACATGACTAAAGCAAATACATACACACTTGCTCTTTTTCCTTGGTTATTTTATTTGTATCATGTGGTCCTTGGCTCTCTCTTTGCTTTTTTTCTTAACTACAAGGTAAGTGTCTTGAGAACCAGAGTGGGCTACCTTCTATACCCTGGGGGGGCAGAGGAGGGGCAGAGATATCTCCTAGCTGAAAGGCGGTAGATTCATCATGTGTTTGAGGAGGGAAAAAGATAAAAGATTATGGAAAGATAATCTGGAACAAGAAAAATAACACATCACCTAGTGGGCCAGGATCAATCTTTCTCCCTGGCAATGAAGAATGGCATTATTATTTTTATTCTCATAGTAAGTTTACCTGCTATTTTTTCCACTTTCCTCTAGGATTTTTCATAGGACTTTCTCACTGTTTTTCCTACTTTAATCTCTTCAAAATATATTGTTCATTTCCAGGATGGCCTTTTCAATCTTTATATTCTTTTGTTTGTCAGATGTTTATTGTGTGCTTGATTTTCTATTTTCTATGCCTGCATAACCAGTACCTAAAGGTTCTTTTCTGCTGCACTTATCACTTAATTGAACTAGAGAGCAAAAAGAAGAAAGTAGAAAAAAACATTTCTATTTTTTTTTTTTTTTAGCATTTCATTTTTTGGATTTAATCTGTACATTGTCAGCAATTCTGGTGAGTCAGGTCTTTATTCTGAATGAAGAAAACTGCATTTCCTTTGGCTTAAAGGGCCTCTTTGCTTTCCTCTGGCAGGGTTTCTTGTGTGTGTCTGCTATACCTAATCAAATCAGAAATCACTTTCTTCAAGTGCCACCACTTCTTTGGGGGTTTTCTATATCCAAACTCATGCAAATAAACATGCATCACCCATAGGTGAAAGTCAAGATCCACTTTGCTCTGCAAAATTATATTACATGGAGTAAACCAAAGACCCAACTTCCCAGGACAAAGGAAACAGAGATTCTAACTGAAATCTAATTTGAAGCTTTTTGATTTATATGTCTTTCCCAATTTCAACTGGGTCCAAAGCTAGGAAGAAGGCAGGAAAGAAGATTGAAATAATAAAATGGTACTCTGGGGGTATTCCTGAAGAGTCTTTAACTGCTTCTACTGAGATGAAGAGGCATGAAGACCGTCACAAAAATGGAATTAACAGTATGTCAGTAACCCACGGACACTGGCAAGTTAGTGGGATTATAGTTCTGAGTATAGAGTTACAGGCCAGATATTCATCTCTCTTTCTGTCTCTCTCTCTTCTTCTCTCTCAGAAAATGGAAGTGTTTATAAGTTCTTAGTCCTTTAAAATTACTAAAATGTCCTACATAGAGTACAGACATTGTTTGACTCATGTCCTCTTTTGGCCAGAAGAACACTGCTGAGACACTGTTTGCTGCTTGCTTCATTTTGGCCTTAACTTGTAACAGGCAAATCAGACTATATGTTCATAACTATTTACGGTGTTCACCACACCCCACTCTCACACTGGGCCCAGTTTTAAGAAAAATTATCTTTTAACATGTATAATTAAGCAAAGTAATAGCTGCTGCTTATACTCAAGTGTATAAGTTTATTAGGCATAAAAGTGTGTACCTTAATGTTTTAATCAACCCCGTTTGGGAATTAATGACCATGGAGTCTGTTTAAAAACAGACACAGACCTCAAAATAATGGTTTCTCCATTCTCCATGGCCTTGGGATTTAAGATTTCTCTTTCAGCCATGTTCTTCCTTGGGGAAGATTAAGAATTTAGCAAGAGTCTTCTCTGAGAGGACACTGCAAATTGCATGCAGTAACAAACTAGCTTGAACTTTAGTTGCCTAAATAAAACCCCACTTTGGACCAAGTGCAGAATATAACAAGAAGGAAAATACTTGCTTGGTTTATGACGCTTCCGCTGCCGGTAATTGTCCACTGTATAGCTGGCTTTGGAAAACCTTCCACGTGGCAGATTATTGTTTTAGATAGTCCACTAGGATCTGTTTTCTTTGTCATTTTGATTTGAGGTTTTCCTAAAATATCATTACAATTAAAATATGACAATGAACTAAGATCATAAAGAAGACCAGGTAACAAGATTCTCAAAGAACAATCTGGATCGGTGCCCAATTATTTCACTACCTTCTACAATGAGTGTCAGTGACTCTCTTTTCTTCAGGCCTTCAACCTCTTGCAGAGCAGTTTCACAGACATAGTTTCCAGCATCCTGATAATGAAGACTAGAAAATGATGGGCTTGAACGAAGCCTGACGTTATCCTGATTAAATGAAAAGTAAATTACTTCACAGGGCACAATTATAACCTTAAATGTATTTATCATATACTACTTAAACCTAAAACATTTTTCTGGTCTAATGAACACATAAGCATTTAAAAAATTTTCTCAGATGCCTTTAAAGAGTTTTCTTTGTTTCATTGTAGTTTTGGAGTCAGATATGCCTGAGTTATATTTCAGACTTCTCTTTTATGGAATTGATAATTTGGAACAAGTTTATAAGCTGATGAGACTCAGTTTCCTTTATTTGTGAAGTGAGGTTATATTCTTACTATATTAAATTGTTTTGAGGACTTAAGTATAGAAATAAGGTAATATCTTCACATTAAAGAAAGTCCTCAATTGACAGTCCCTACTCATTGTAGTAGAACTGCCAGACATTCAGATTTGTGGTACCTAAACAATGATGAGTATACAGGCCTGGAAATTACCTTATCTGATACAGTTATCAACATAGTGGATCCATTATAGAGCCACAGCAAAGATTATTCTAATAATAATAGAATGCTTTTTACAAGAAATCTTTAATAATTAGTGATACAGCCAAATCAATGTTTGTAACAGTGCACCTCACAACAGTCAAGTTATAGAACCAGCCCAGGTGCCTGTCAATAGATGAATGGATTAAGAAAATGTAGTATACATACACAATGGAGTTTTACTCTGCCATAAAGAAGAATGAAATTATGGCCTGGCTGGTAAATGGATGGAGCTGAAGAACATGACAAGTGAAATAAGTCAGACTTAGGAGATCAAGGGTCAAGTGTTTTTCCTAATATGAGGAAACTAGAACAAAGTAAAAGAAATAAAGGGAAAGAAGGAAATTGTAAGGACAGAGGGAAGATCAGTGAAGTAGAAGGATACTGGACAGAGGGATGAGGGAGAGGAAAGGGAAAGAGATGCAGAAAGAATTTGATAAAATTAATCTATGTATAAGTATAAATAAATCACAGTGGATTCTACCCTTCTGTGTATCTCTAAAACACCATTAGAAACAAACAAACAGAAAGAAGACCAGTAGAGGGGACTAGCAGACTAGGGGAAGGGAACAGGGGCAGGAAATAGCAGGTACCAGGGATGTAATGGAGTAAGTTAAATTGCATGCATGAATGATGATGTCAAAATAAATCTAAGTAGTATGTATAACTACAGTGCACTAATAAAGGCTTTAAAAAATAAATGGAAACCCTTAAAAAAGAATTACCATTCAAACTTTATGAAAAAGAAAATATAACATTCAGTTTAAAAAATCACCTGACATACAAAAATAATCCTATTTTTGCCAGGAATTAAAATACTCCTAAGTGTAGAATTAAACACAGTCCTTTGTACATGTGAATTTTTTTTCCTACTTGCTATCACTAACTAAGGCCCGGGAATATTTATCAGCAATACTGACATTAGTGTTAGTGCTATTCCTAACATTACTATTAGTTGACAACAGTGAGTGCAGGTGAAGTAGAAGCTACTTTAAAAAAAAAAATTATTTATTTATTTATTTATTTATTTATATGTGGTGCCTCATACATGCAAGGCAAGTGCTCTACCACTGAGCTATAGCCCCAGCTCCGAGAAGCTACTTTTGATATAGCAAATTTTTCATTTCTCTAGTACTGAAGTGAAACATGTGGTGGGTGTTCATGACATCATTGATTATTGTTTAAAACCTTTCAAGCTTTATGACCATTGACTACTACACATATCTCATGTTGACGTGCAGACTATAGAGTGACAGTTTAATGACCTGAGTGATGAGGCTGTGACTAAAGGAGAGCGAAACAGCAAACAGAGAATCTAGCACTAAAAACAATCAAAACACAAATAGTAAAGCAATCAAAATAACTGATATTTTCACCAAGAAGAAACTTCAACAATAAATTTGTCTACAGGTTTTGATAAAGTCAATTCTTTCCAATGCCTGTGTCAAATGGAGTGTGCATTTCCTCAGAACATCAGTGGCTGGGGGGGGGGGTCTTGTTATATGTGGTAACACATTGTGCTGGGGGTTTGGATATTCTAGCCAAGGATTTAAGTGGAGGGATCATTATTACAACCATTTCCTTGTGTCAAATGACTAATTATGAATCCTATTTTCTGTTTCTAAAAACATACCGACGACAACTGGGTCCCTGAAGTCATGGTCCTCCATGACAATTGCATGAATATAAGCATTCACTCAGGAAATACTAAGCTCCTAGAATATTCTGGGTGTTCTCTGATGGCCCAGGGATGAAAAAGACCCCTAACTTTGAGGAGCTCCTAATCTAGCAGACCCTACTTTCAGAAACTTAAGGGCAGTTCCAATCATCAGGGAGGCAGAAAGTGTGTGACCAGAGCACAGTAATACTCTGAAGGACTGAACATGAGTCTACTTGCTCATGGGCTTTCTGATTTCTTTCACGCCAATTTCTCTACAGGTAACTTGGGGAAAATAACAAGTGAACTATATACTCCACAGGGATTTTATAAGCATCATGTAAGTATAATGTGGATTCAAACATTCTGTAAATTGCTCTTAACTGTATATATTTGTGTGTAAACAAGCATGCACACACATCCTCATCTAATATACACATATCAAGTAATGCCCAAACTAAGTTTCAGAGCCACACTATTGTTAAGTACCTCTAAAATTGTATAGTGTTTCAATTTGTATGAGATAAAATGAGCGAATACGTGAGTGTTTAAAGATATTATCCATAAATATGCATTTTTGGATATAACAGAATACAAAATAACCTAAAAGCAAATCAGTTCAAAATAGCAGGATAGAACAAAAATACTATGACTTACTTTCATCCAAACCACAGTTGCATTCCTACTAGCAGATATTGTGCACGACACGGGCAGGGCATCACCAAGCTGCTTGGTCACTTCCCCACTTGGGTTTAAGGATAAATCCAAATCTGTGAAGCAGAGAATCTGCTTGAAATGCAAACTTCAAAAGAGTAAGTAGTTGAAATATTTCAGAGAAGAAAAGACAAAAGACAAAAAAAAATCCTAATTGACTTGAAAACTCAGACATATGTGACTGACATATGTGACTAAAATAACTATTTTTTCATCCTAGTTTTTCAAGCCAGCTTTGAGAACAGTTTGGACAAATGAATGGTTAATCTAATTGACTATGCATTTATTTGCAGTTAACATAATTGATGTTTTGAGTGCATATAAATATACCCCTAGGCTCTATCACCTTAAGAAAAAAATTATTTAATTGCTTCTGGAAGAAAATAAAGAAAGATGATGACTCGATAAGTATTGTTCAAAAAAAAGTTGGCAAGGCATAACGTTGGAAAATCAAGTATATTTAGACAGCAGGTGATAAACTGAAAAACCATGAGATAGTTTTTGCATTTCTGCAGAGAGAATTGAAAAATAGTTAGATTTTTTTTTTTTAAATGCTACTCCATTTCTCATGCAGTGAACTTTTAAATAAGATCTATTGTTAGGTACACTGCCAACAGAATTTTTTAGAAACAGAGAAGAATTACATCTAAGGATATAAGTTTTCATAGGAAATAATTTTTACAAAAATCTCACTGTCACAGTATGATCCATATGAGGAAAATTCAATTCAATTTGAACAAACACTTATTGTAGAGCTACTATGCTCCAAGCACTAATGGGGGATACAGAGATGAGTACTGAGTACAAATTAATTAGGTTATGCACTCATTGATTAGGTGATATGCACTCAACCAACTGTGGTACATAGCCTGTGAAGTCAGTGCCCAGTTGCAAACCTATTACCATTAGAAGCTCAGTAAATATTTGTTGAAAGATTAAAGGCAGGGCTACAAAGAGAGGTAAAAACAAAGACTTATGGGAGTATAAAGAATAAAGCCAAACTAGGTTTCAAAGAAGTAAGAGAGCTTTCTGTAGGAGGCATTTATTTTTGTATCTTGCTCCTGTGGTTGAAAAGGCGGGTGGTTGATAGGTGGAAATGTAGGAACAACTTTTGTCACATAAACAAAAGCAAAGAGGCAAGAGAACTTGGCAGATTCCACAATGGTGAATGATCTGGTATGACTGCTGGACTATGAGAACTCACAGAAGGTAAATACGGACAATTAGTTGAGGCCAGACTGAGTACTGTGCTTGCCTTACTGAATTTGGGGCTTTATTCTGTGTTATAGGGGTTTGCTGTTGCACTTTATGTTGCTTCATGGTTTTACATGTTTTGTTGACTGTCTGCATCTTAAATGTTCACCTCTCCAGTTAGACTGCAAGCATCATGAGGAGATTGGCCAGGATTTGTTTTTTCTCAGATACATCCACAGTGTCTGCCACATAGTAGGCTCTCAAACACTAGTGTTGAATGAATGAAGGGCAGAAACAGAGTTTCTCAGTCTAATACATATTAAAAAATGATGGTTTATAGTAAAAAAAGAACCATCACATAAAAAGTGGCGTTTTCTCAGAAATAGTTGAGTGAATTACAAAGTGAAATTTTTACTCTCTGTGACTTAAGAGCTTTTGTTAGTTGGATAGTTAACTTGCCAATGAGAAGATAAAAGATTTTAGAGGATAAAGATGGATTTTGAAAGTTCTGATGAGGAATCTCTGTGTGCATGAATTGGCAGAGTAGCAGCAGCTGTTTCAGCAGCAGTCAGGAATCTGTACACTGAGAGTCTTAATGAGAGGTCTGTTCTGCAAACCTGTGCATGTAGAGATTGTGCTTCTCTACCCACATTCCCTTCAGTCATCTATGAAAGGGAAACAAATCCTGTTTTTGTAAAACAAACAAACAAAGATAAATGGGCAAATATAGTTTTAGGTAGCATTCAGATAACAGAGTAAAATTTTGATTGACTTATAATACCTTTTTTAGTTTTTAGAGTGAATTACAGGCCTTAAACTCCAACACTATAGTCTGCCTGTCAAAACTGAAATACATTTAAATCCAGTTAAATGCATTGAAAACTATTAGGCTTTTTTTTTTTCCTTGCTATCATCCAATCATCAAGGCACCTTGTTGCTGCCACTGAGTCTTCTGCCTTGTCAGTTTTCCATTCCTCCCTGCCTGACCTACAAGTGATATAAATATGAGCCCTCTCCTTTTAGGGTCATATATACCTAGCATCTCTTAAACATAAGCACACTGTGCCATCTTGAAGGCACTGGTATGCTCAAAACATGCATAAGAATGTCAGAAAGCTATTTCACAGGCAGTACAATTTGTTGGGGATATTCTCTTGCTTTACTTTTTTTTTTTTTTTTTTTTTCCTTTTCTTGGAACAGGCCTAGATAAATGATCCCATAACTGACTGGCCCTCAGAGAAAAAGTAGTTCTATTGTTTTACTAAGAGGTCAGTGCTTTTTCCCAAACTATCCCCTGATGGCAAACAACTTAATCCTGTGCAACTGGGAGTATGGAATAAACAGAGGAGTGGCTCAGCTGTGAACATTTCTTAACAGTGCACTGTTTGCACAGGGCTCCCTGGAGTGCGCTTCTAACATCAGACAATCAAAAGCAAGCATCTGCTTGCTTTATTCCCCAAAGTACCCCTCTTGCCTCCCCCCAAAGATTTAGCTCTTCTCCTACATGTTTTCCAAGCATTATTATTGGTAGAGTAAGAGGTTTAGAACCATGTGTTCAGAAAAGTCTCTTATAATTTTGAAACACAGAAATGCCTCATGATGAAAGGGATTCAGTGGATCACCATGTCTAGAGGAAAACTTGGCACTGTCGGGTGCAAACAACTTATTGGAAAGTTTGGCCTATATGAACAAGAAGACTGAAGCTTGCTCAAAATACTCTGAATTCTAGTCTTAGTAGTGGGTAGTATGAATGAATAAGTTTATTAATTCCATGATGCATCATGTACATCAATAATAGGAACTCTTAGGAATTATGAAATAAAGAACTCAATTACAAGTCTGTTTTTTTATGTATCTTTTTTCCCCCCATCACTGCCATGGGGGCCAAAAATAACTTTTGTAATATCTGTAGGGCAAAAGTGGATTAAAAGCTAATAATAAATTTATGTTCAAGGTGATTTTGAAGAGGTTCTGATTCCAGAAATTTACTTATTCAAGCAACAAATGGCTTTTGGTCATCTCCACTTCCTATTCCAATTGCTCAGTCTATAGTAACTTTGTTTTTTCCTGAATTTGGGTATTAATATTATTCTGTAATAGGAAAAAAAGATACTTAATCTACATTTTCCTGAGACAACTGCAAATCTTGTGAACCTGAAGAATGTCTAAGTTTGGTTTGGGAGGGTAGATCCATGGTAGAGTGCTTGCCTAGCACTCCTGAGTCTCTGGGATAGACCATCAGCACTACGAAAGAAAATAAAGACCTAAATATTAATATATATATATATATATATATATATACACACACACACACACATATGTATATATATATATTATAATGAGTTATTTCTTTAAGATCCATATGAATATTTTTTATTGATACAACTAACTGAAGACATTTAGGTTTACTATGGGCAAAAGTTGTAGCAAATCCAGGCAAGGTTTCAAAGCTATAGTGCCAACCTGATCACAGTCGAGTTTATTCTGATGATCTTTACCATTCTATCCAAACACAGTATTTATGAAAAAGATAGAGTCAATTTATTAGAAAAGACAGCCATGTTAAACTCCCAGGGGCCTCTGAAGTCACTCTGTACCGGAGAAGGCGACTTACAGTGGACTGTGATGGCCGTGGAAGCGGTCATGCTTTTTTTGTCCATCAGGGAGCATCTGTAGTCTCCTGTTGCATTGCGCCTCACGTCTGTCAATGTGTAAGTGTTTGAGCTTCTTATTCCTTCCATTTGTCCCTTTAGATAGAAGCAAGATGTCAGATGATTACATACACCTGGTGGCTACAATGAGAACAGTTGTATTTCTTGATGAAGATGGCATTTTATCAGAAAGGGAGAAAAACAGAAATGTGTTTCTTTGAATGGCCAAAAAGAAAAAAAAAAAAAAGAGTAAAGCTTGTGTTACCAACATCTGATTTCTAGAGAAATAATATTTATGTTTCAAGGAATTTTGAAGGCTAACTTGTATTATACTGAGGATATCTGTTTTATGACAGTATAGTTTATGTTTGAGTTTTAAAGCAAATTTTTAAAGATGTCCAATATTTTATTTTTATATTTATGTGTTACCTAATTAGACAAAAAGATTTGGGACAGTTTAAAAGAAAATATTCCATATATTCAAATGAAAAGAAAAGATAGGAAGAAAGGAAGGAGAAGAATAGGAATAGGAAAAAAAGAGAAAGGGGACAGAGAAAAATAAAATAGAAATAGAAAAGAAAACAATAACAAATTAAGTATTGGAAAAATACAGATGAAATAGGAGTACATGTTAACAACAATGTCAAAAAAGATAAGTAGCAGATATTGTTGCTAAAATTGAGACATAAATATGGCTTTGTAATTCCTGATAGCCAAAATGGAAACCTAATTAGTTTAAAATTTCCATTTGCAAATGAAACGAAAGCAGCATGTCAATTTGATAGGCAAAACAAAGCTTTCTGTCAACATTTAAGTTTATAAAGAGTTACTTAGGCTAGTCTTTTCAGTAATGTGGTGAATGATATTTTTGCATACTCCTAATAATATAGTGGATAGATTCATAAGGACATCCTTGCAGGAAATGTAGTATTGAGTTGTACATGGCTTGTCCCTGTGCAAAGGTGATGTCAAACACGAAGCTACAGGAGGAAAGAATCCCTAGAAAGCTCTTTCCTAGTTAGGTTCTTTATCACTGCAACATCCAGAACACAAGCAAATTATTTCTTCTGGAGGAATTGTCCAAAATATCCTCAATGCATATTATTTCTGTCAGCTATGATATGGATAAGAATTTAGGAACTGAAAAAATTAAGATTATATACGATAAGAAGAGACAGTTCAGAGCATAATTCTATCAAGCTGAATATAATATGTAACAAAACTATTCTCACTTCAGGAGATCAGAGGTATGCTCAGGGCCACACTGTGGGTAGATAGAGAATCCACTTCAGACCATTTGCTGTCATCATCTCTATTTTATAGTTATCTACTTATAATGAACATATTCTTATAGCTTATGCAAACAATTAAACCTTGAGTTTTCAAAATTATGGTTTCCTGTGGTCAGCTTTGTTTTACCTCTTTGTCTCTGAAATCTCTCAAAGTTGAGCAAAGGCAAGAACACTGTCAGGTGCCACAAAAGCTTTCAAAGGATATTCTACAGGTGGTGTTTTTTCTGCCCCCAAATAGCATTCTTTCTCACTTAAGCCATCTAAGTGCATACAATTCTGGATATTAGCTAGAGGCCAAACAACAGGACAAAATGATAGCAGTCAAGCTCAAGTAATACTTAGGCACTTACTGGTAAGTAAAACAAAAACTCCTCAGGAGGAGGGTTGCCATTTCCCATGCACTTAAGAGTGATGTTGTCCCCTTCTTTGATGGCAGTTTTTGGTGGCAACACTTGTATTGTCACCTGCTCTGTAGGATCTGCAAGAGCCACAGGCACAAGTTAACCATTTTTGTCAAGTACCAAATTACTGAGCATACAATGTAAATGACTAAATTATACACAATTTTCTCAAGAAGCTAGTAATGGTAATTACTTAAATGTATCTTTTTATAGAAGGATTGAAGTTAATAGCCACTTGCCATACCAAGCACTAATCTTAGTTAGAGCAAACTACAAAGAGACCCTATTACATAAAAATCAATTTCTTCTTAGCAAAATGTCCTTAACTGAGGTAGGAATGATTGTAATTATTTTATATGTAAAAGACCAGTAGGAACAACCTCACAGTATGACTTCATTATAAGGAAATTTAACTATGTTATATGAATCTTATAGTTTGGAAAGACTAAATCAGCTAGCAAAGTCACTGAAGCTATCAGGTCTCACTGCATTCATATTACATAATAATACCTTGTACTAAATAAAAGGAGACATGAGCTAAACACCAGCAAGATTTCTGGCATACAGGAGAGCAGATCTGCTTTCTGAACAATGAATCCTATGAACTGAGAGAGACACTTAACACAACAGGACTATAAGTGCAATGTAATTCTGTCTTGTTCATTGAAGCCAAGATGTAACTTTCATTCCATTCTGGTCATTTTGTGGAGAAAATAGGGCTAAAGAGTATTCTTTAGTATAGACTACTGCTCAACAGTGTAATGCTAAATAAACTAAAGGCTAGATACAATGGTACAATATTTAGAAAACATGAAATAAGAGAAGGTAGTGGTGGATGTAGTAAATGATGTGCTTTCTTACTTATCCATTTGTTATACTGTTGGATAATGCAATGAACAATTAATTTAGCAATCATATAATCCAAAGGTTTATTTTACAGAATATTTCATACAAGAAGTAAGACTTATTGAGACATATGCTTATATTTTCAAATTGGTGCCATTAAAAATAACATCTCTACAAAGATCTATTTTGTTATTAGCTAGTAAAGTGAAATGAGCAAATGATAGTTTGGTGGGCTTGTTGTTCTATGTTTTGCAGTCATTTATTCACCCGTCTACAATTAACTTGCAGAGGAACACTTAGAAGCATGATTATGCACTGCTTCTTTGTCATTCCTCTATGTTCAGGCATCTCTGAATATTTAGCCAGAATGTTCTGAGGCTGCACAATGATGGATGCTTTTTGTTTTTATTTTTATCTTTTTTTTTTCTGGATTTGCTTAATATAGTTCTCCAATCAGCATTTCCCAGTGAAGCTGCAAAGTGAGTAAAGTTTGCTTTTTGCTTCCCACTGAACTGCATTTCTGAGTCCCACTCACTCTTAGACATGGCGCTTAACTGACTAGCACTCAGGTTTGGCTGGCAGCACATCACTGTGGTGCATCTCAGATTAACACTGACTCTAGAAGCTAGGGATCACAATCAGTCTAACTTGCTCTTCTGCCTTCCCTTTTCAGTAGGTTCTGTTCTGCATTTAAAGAGTTGAAAACTAAACTCTGATCAGAGGTCTATCACAACACAGTTGCATTTTAACAGTCACTTTCTGGATGGCCACTCACATGCCTACAACAAAATTAATGATCTCTTGTTCTCCCTTTGCCCCTGACTTTGAATTTTACTCTGCCCATTAGTAAGTCATTATTCTTGCTGTTACTCTGACTTCTTCCTTTGCCCTCTCTTACCCACTCAATCACCAAGTCTCAGTGATTAATACTTCACAGCATATTTTGCATTTGATTCTTCTCTTCTATTCCCACCAACACTTCCCTAGTTTACACCCTAATTAACCTGCCCTGAAATACTGCCATCAAATTTCATTTGGTTTGTCACCTTGAGCCTTTCTCCTCTGTCCTTTCATAACTATTTCCTCTGAAGCAGCTTCCAGAAGTCACATTTTTGAATAATAGTGATCTGAAATAAAAATTCTTTATCTTAATATCCACAATTTGGCTTGTATCTAGCTTAAGTGAGATTCTCATATCTCACTACTTTAAGTAAACTCCTACAATATAACTGAAAGAGTCTACTCAGGTTTTTTATGCATGCATCCTTCTGTGCAATCATTAATTCATTTGCTTAGTATCTATTTCAAATAAGCACTAAGTGGTAGAATTATAAAACTGAAATGACATCTTCCCTTGCTTAAGGATCATTCACTCTATGACAACACCAAACTTAACAATTAATATTATGACAACATTAAAACTGCATAAATGTGAGCACTGGATCACTGTTGGTGCTATATGAGTAGTATTGGGAAGTTTACAGGAGTAATTCACCCTGGAATCAGGTTTTGAAAAATAAGTAGGTGCTAAAAGACAAAAGCAAGACAATAGTGGCACATGGATAGGCATGTAAACAGTATTCTACTGGAGGAATCTAGAAAACAGAATAGTCCACAGTGGGGTACAGTATACAGTGCAACAATGAAGGCTGAGATATATTGCAGGACTATGGCTATAAGGGACTCAAGACATTGAAATTGGGAGTGTAAAGATTAATCTGGGAGCTCTGGGGAGTCATGGAAGACTTTTAATCATGGCATTAACTCTATTCCATTTTATATTTCAGAAAGATATTTCTGGCAGCAGCTTGGAGTAGTTTAGGCTGAGCATAGAAAAATAGGCAGACAAGAAGAATACTATTTTGGAAATCATTGCAGAAACATAGGCATAAGAATGGTGGCATAAACTTAGGCAGTACCCATAGCAGAAATCAGGTAAACATGGAGATTAAAGAGTTAGATGCTCTGCAATTTTATTAGCGATTGTCTAGGGTATGGGATAAGTGGACTGGTGCATTTTTTTTTTCAAGAATTCTCAAGTTAAATTCATTAGAATTCTTTTTCTTGAGTGTATTTTCTCATTTAGCTTTCTATTCTCTGTAGCCTTCCTGGAGCAGTGGTTCTCCAAGTGTGGTTCTCAGATCAGCAGCATTAGTCATTGAGAAATTGGTTGTAAATTCAAAGTATGAAGCATTTCCCTTGTTTACTGGGTCAGAAACTTGAGAATGAGATCCAGCAATCTGTGTTCTAACAAGTCCATAGGATTCTTCTGATGCATATGAGAGTTTGAGATCAACTGTCCTTGGACACCTGAGCTTTCAGGACTCTTCTGTGACTTCCTGTGACATTCACCACCTGCAACCTTACACTTATAATTTCCTTCTAATGTAGGTGTCTTGATTCTCTACTGGAATAGTAAACTCCTCAAATGTCAGGACTATATCTGAAGCCCCTTTGTGTCTTCACTATGAAGCCCACCATTTCATACAGGGTTTTCTCAAAAGCCATGCCACTTGCACTGTTCACAGCCAGCAGGGTAAAATCATTTCCTTCTTAAGCATCCAAGGATTTCACTGGGCACCTAACTACCTGCCTGGGACTCACATTCATTCTTCTTCTTAAGCCAATTTCCCTATTCTTATTACTCATCTTGACATTCTCTCCTATCTTGTATCTCTGCATTTATATCAAGAGAGTTTATTTATGAATAGTCTTTATTTATAAAAATAACATATTGATTTTAAATACGCTATAAATGATGGAATATTCAAATTTCCTGTTTTTAAATCAACTGGAAATCATCTACCAAGTTTAAAGCAAAACAACCTTTTAACATTAGGACAAGTCTTGAAATTCAGTTTTGTTTCTATGTTAAGATTCTGTGCCTCAGAGAACCCAACAGAAATGTAAGTGAAGTAAAACTGTTCAAAAGTTTCAGCCCATATTTCTACCTATCCTTCAGAATATATGTGGAAGTGCTAGGTTTTCTGGAATACATAAGAGTACAATTATTTTTTGTTCACTTTAGATAATAATGAAACTCTTTATTGCATTTCCCCTCAAAATCTCCAGGTCTACATTGTGTATGTAGTGATACTACATAGTAATAATCACAGTAGTGCTTACAGAGCATTTCATGTGTGATGCATTATGCTATTTTAGACTTGTGATATCTCTTAATTTCCATAACAACATTATGAGTAGATGTTATATTTTTCCCATTTCACGCTATGAAAAATAAAATTTATGGTGATTAAGCTACTGTTCTAGAAACGTACAGTAATTGATAACACGGGGACTGGAACACCAACATCTTTGCTCTAAATCATTAGATTATCTTTGCATCTGTCTTTCAAAAAGAGAGCCCAGTAGTGGAGAAAAAGATTCTATTCCAGTCTCTATAGCTAATTTACAGGACATTTCTGTACTTCATATTTCTGTTAAATAAAATAATGGAATTAGAACAGTGGACCATGAAAATTTCTTTTTATTTTAATATTCTATGTTTCAAATTCATGACTTAGTTATCCAAAATACCTTGGAATATAGCAACCTATCTAAATTAAGTAATAGATCTAATTATTAAAATAAATCTTTATTAAAATAGCAATCCCCCACTCAGAAAGCTAGATGGTCATAAGTCTATATTTGTCTGTCATTCATTCAGTAAATGGTAATAAGACTTTTTGAGTTCCTACAAAATACATGGCTGTACTCGGTTTGAGGCCTACCAGAAGGACTCACCCAAGCTAGAGATCTTATCATTAAGGAACTTAATACCAGGAAGAATACAGGAGGAGATGCTCATAAGAACAGTGTAAAGTGAACTATATTTTAAGATGGGTAAGCATTTATTCTCTAGGTTTCTTAAAGAGAAAGAGATTACTTGGATGCCATCCATGGCTTCAGAATGAAGGTTGGAAGGAGAATCCAAAGACAAATTAGATTGGAATTTCAAAGAGATTATTAGTATTTGAATATTATTTCTAATATATTACAGTTATAAAATTATTCATTGAGTTACTTACAATAAATATCAAAGACTGCCTGTTCAGAATGGATTGTTTTCTGGCCATTTGGTCCATAATATGTCACAGAGCAGGTGAATGGCATTTGTATATCAGCCTTGCTTGTCTTATATTCCAAAGATGAAGTCATGGTATATAACTGAGTAACTGGATCCATCTCCTTTTTAAAAATTATGACCACCACTGGAGAAAATAAAGAATGAAGAAGTAATGATAGAACCTTTATTGGAAAAAAACAATCCTTAATTAAATATCATAGTACCTTTGAGTGTTTTAATTGTTCTTTTAATTGTATTTAACAGGAGATAAAATTGACATACCATGAGGTAGGATACCTTTTCAGAACCATGACTCAAAGACATAGATAAAAATAGTATCCTGGAATCCTATCTCCCACTTGCTTTAATTAACTTCTAGAACATGTCATGTACAGAAATAATTTTCTCTGATCTTAATTCTATTGCACAAGGGCTAAGATGATATTTTAAAAATCATTTAATGATTTACTGGATACTTAAACTAACAAAGCATAGAGTTATATATAAGAAGAGGACAGCATATTTAGATCCTGGACAGTCTAGAAAATGCCTAGGCAAGAGAAAATCAAAACAGGTCTTTTGAATTTATTGCCCACCTCATACTCACCTCCTTCAAGGGGTGACAGCACTTTTCCATTTCTGTACCATGTAATGTTGCCATCTGGGTAGCTGTCTTTTGAAATGCAGTCACCCAACTGAAAAATAAAAGGGGAATAAAATTTCTTTGTTTCAATGAGGGGCTGTCAATTTAAAAGCCCTAGAATATTTAGGAAAAGCAGAGTGTCTTGA
Organism: Ictidomys tridecemlineatus; assembly: GCF_052094955.1. Classification (NCBI taxonomy): domain Eukaryota; kingdom Metazoa; phylum Chordata; class Mammalia; order Rodentia; family Sciuridae; genus Ictidomys; species Ictidomys tridecemlineatus. The sequence goes on from NC_135479.1 coordinate 161,788,288, forward strand.
CTCATTTATCTTCTGACATTGACTGATTGAATACATGCTCTCTTTTATAAAAACAATGTTTTGTTATATTAAAAATATAGCCTTACCCATTTTTAAATGTGCAATAGATCCTGCCACTAATGATAAAATCACACTCACTTAAAGGCATTGGCAAATTTATTTTGACATATTCAGCTCAAACCATATCTGAGTAGCATGATATAACTTCAGTAACATTGACTATTATCAGACTTCTGGATCTTCACATGAAAGAAACAGTTGGTATCAAGACTTGGCTGCTTTTCCAGTTTCATTCTACTTATATTTTGGACTAATGTTAAGTGTTTATCAAATAACATTGTGCATTAAAATTTAATATGATCCAAAGAACATGTTTTCACACACATACATACACTTACAAAAGAAAGTTTAGGTACTTTTTAGCTGGTCAAAATGAGAGCATCACTCAGTTTATTCTTTCCCCCACTTCAGTACTGCTACTCTTTGTTTGCTAAGGTGATTGTTCAAATCTGATCTTCTCACATTTTTATTTCAAACTTTCAATGGCTTAATTTGTCAATATAATAGTCCACCTCCCTATGTAGTGTATAAGACTTCTCATGATTCAGCTTCTCTTTATCTCTTTCCATACTCTCTTGACTTCTTAGAAACCAAGGTTTCAGAAATACCAAAAGTTGATGTTTCTGAAACATGTCGTTACATGTCATTCTCTTTCATATCACATTACTCCATATTTTTGGAAAGCACTTGCTATCTTTACCCTGGAGAAAATCTACTCATCTTTCATTGGCTGAATTAAACATTCAGTTCATTCAAATAACAAGAACTTCTCCCTTCAGAAATGACCACACCATCCTTCATATCATCATGACCATAAGGCACAGTGATCATAGGGTTCCCACTGCACCTTCTGCGTACTTTTTGAATGGCACCTGCAACACTGTTTACTTCATGTGATCAAATGCCATCTTGTTTGTTGTGGCATCTGAGGCCAGGAAAATGCACTCAACATTAGACTAAGTAAAAAGCAGTTAATAAAAAACAAGTTCTTACCTTTTTAAGCTGCTCTGTTTCCAGAAATGGTGCTTTGCTTACAATTTCAGGTTTAGATGGTTGCTCTGTGGTTGAGAAAGAGTTTGAATATAAATGGAAGGGGGAAAAAGGAATATCCATGATTTAATTTATGACAAAAGTAATAATTCATATACTCAAAACAGAAGAACAAGCAACAGAATAAAGAATAGGTTTTTATATATAATCTGGATTTAAGAAATCTGATGGTCTTGCACATCCCATTATTTCAAATCATTGGAAAGCTTTATCTTTGCCCTAGAAGTCAACTTCTCCAAATATTTGCTTCATTATCTTAAATATTAATTTAAGTGCTTATAACTTCTTTGAATAAAATATGTGCAATAATTTCTGGATCCTTTATAAGCAGTGGATATGGATTTGATAGTGGAATAGAGGCTAGTGTACTAAATAATAATTGATTACTATGAGCACATTTACTTACCAATATCTTTAAACCCATTAGGTAAAGATGTTAATTCACACGGAGCACTTGTTTATTTATTTATTTTTTGGGAGTACAATGGTACTTGTTTAAAATGCACATTTCTAAGTCCTAACAAGCCTACTGAAACAGACTCTCTAGAGAAAAATCCCATCAATATATATATTTTAACAGGTTCCTCAGGGATTCTTAGGCACAATGAAGTTTATGAAACAATGTTCTAAAATCATGGAAAAATTAGTTAGGAATGCAGAAACCCAAATTTCCTAAATATCTTTTAAGTCCATTCATATTGTGAAACTAAGTGTAGGGAAATATTTCAAACTTGGAACCTGAAATAATGAACAGAAGTATTTTAAATATAGAAAGTTTTATAAACATAAATTCTAATAGAGGCTTTAGGAGCAATAGATTAAAAATTGCATGAACAAATTCTTACTTAAAGTATTTTAAGTTATTTTGTTCTTATCTGCTTGTTTCCTACCATTGATGGATTCTGTACTTTTAAAATAGCTCCGACAATTAGTTTACAGAGAATATAAATTGCCTCATTGTCACTAATTTTCATGTATCAGGGAACAGAATTATTCTACTCTCATGTAAACAAATGAAAATAACCAGATATTTTCTTTTATTGTTTTAATTTTTATAACAAACCTAACTAAATTGGCTGCAGTATACTTCTTACTCAACTTTAAATTCCTTTATGAGATGTCACCTTAAGTCCATTACAGAAAACAAGGAAAAAGACAAAAAAAAATCTTTGAAATATCAAAGTGGACATCACCAGAGTGTACTGAAAATATGTAACCTTCTCAAGGTTACTATTAAAGCTGATTTATTTTTCCAAGTATTTTTATTATTTTATTTTTTTGCAGCAGGGAGGGTACCAGGAATTGAAAGCAGGGGCACTTGACCATGGAACCACATCCTCAGCCCTATTTTGTATTTTCTTTAGAGACAGGGTCTCTCTAAGTCGATTAGCACCTCACTTTTGCTGAGGCTAGCTTTGAACTCGTGATCTTCCTTCCTCGTCTCTGGAGCTGCTGGGATTACAGGTGTGCACCAACATGCCCAGTTCTTTGCAAGTATTTTTATACTAGAAATTAGAACGATGAATATTATAAATCTGCTTACATATTGAACTCAAGCACTTTAATTACACCAGAGCCCACATATTCTGAATTCTAGAAATACAATTCCACAATTTTAACAATGATGATTATGTAGTTTTTCAAATATACTGGCTGGAAACAAAACATAAGAAAGACAGGAAAAGAAATGTGGAGAAATACAAAGGTGTAACAAAGACAACTAAGATTAAATTAACAGACAAATGGTTATTAGAAAGGCGACTACAACATTCTAAACATTGACCAGAAACTCCCCTCAAGACAGACATCAGTTTCTGGGAAACACATGGTATCAAGGTCAAAGCCTTGACTTCATCAGCACACCTTTATGTCATCACTATTTTGAGGGAATGCTATAAAAATGTTAGCTGAGTTATCAATAAAATATTAAATTCTGTGTGGAATGTATGTTTTAAAGGCAAATATCTAACACATTTAAGAGAGAAATGCATTCAGAATATTTAAGCAGAATGAAAATTCTTGGGGCTTAACTAAGTCCAAATTCTCTGGCCACTGAAATAAATTAATTTATTGACACACTTTCCAAGAGATCAAGAGACAGAAGACATTAAATTAATGTATGTTGTCAAAAAGAGACAACATTAACAGGAAGGAAAGAATAAATGATTTTTAGTTTCTCTTCAGTAGCAGTGTGCTTGGAATATAGGAAGAAACTTGAAAATCCTCCTATGAATTTATGCTCCAAACAAGAAGATGAAGTTGGCAGTTTTGCCAAGTTTTGTTATTTTTCCACTTAACAAAGGAAAATATTAAAATAGTTGGGACACATACTCACTTCTTAGTATATCAGATACCTCTGTTTTGCTTTGTAAACATTGTGATGTTTTATCAGTACACACATATCCATAAACACTTGGCTTCTAGTGTTACAATCCTTGATCCTTTGCACATGGAAATGTTTACTTTGTTTCCATAAATACTTGAAAAAATTCCCTCTTACTTCAATAAAATGAAGCTGTAGGAAACCTAAAAATTCCTATGAAAGGATGCTTACAGTTAGTCCTCTTTGCATTTTATGCATCTTTCTATTTGGTAAAGAGTCACCGTCAATACTGTGAAAATAAGAGTAATATCTATTGCATTTCCTTGAGTTATTTTCTCCTTAAACTTTTGTCTCAAACCCTTTATATTATCTACATATTTGGTATACAATTTTCTCTTAAATTAGGTTGTAACAATCAATGGATATTAGTTGGAGAACTATAAAAGAGGACACATACTATTTTAGCAAAATTGCATATTGATTCCAAAGTGTTTTTTTAAACCTATGTGAATTATGTCTTAATATGATTCAAGGATTCATAACCAAGTATAAAATTGAGAGGAAAAAGAAATGCCACAAATTTACTTATATTATTAAAGTAATTTAGTCAAGGGCACTGATTTAAAATTGAGCCAAATATTACTTCTGAACATTCATGACTAGGTTCTCTAAAATTACTCAACTGAATATTTATCAAATGGTGGAACTATGCCTTGGTTCATTTTCTTTTTCCTTTCTGACCTGGCTCTTTCATTTGATGTAGCTAGGCACTATATTATCAAAGGGCTACATATGATAGCTTAAAATTGTAGATGAGAAAACTGAAAACTAAATCTTTTAATATTCATTGTAAATCTGATAGTACAGTACTTTATGTATGGGGGTGGATGGAGATGGGTGCAGCTGATGATTTTAGTAGCATGTACCATCTTTAGAAATGGGATATAACACTAAGACTCAAATGATTTCTTTTTAAACTATATAGACTGTAGGATTTTCACTAATATCCTTCGAGGTCTTACCATACATAATTAAAATCTAAGCTCCATTTACTATTTAGAGCAATTTGAAATATTTTGTAATTAGAAGCCTTTCTTTTCCTTCTGGCTTTCTTGTTTTATCAATAGCTGGAGAGAATATACAGGAGATTCTTTTGCTAAATAAAGAAGGCAAGTGTGGTATAAAGATGGAGATTGATTTCAGGAGGAAACATGCTAAAATAGGTATCTATTTTTTTTTTTTGCTCTAAAACTCAGGCTACTGTTAGTGTATGCTATGAACATTAGCTTTCAGAAAAACTAGAAATCAACAACTTAGCAAATTCTGTCATTTTTTGATGTTTAGCCATCTTACAGCAGATGAAGATGTAGTGAGGGAAAAACTGCTGTGTATCACCCACAGTGTTCCAGCAACACTAACAAAAATCCCACACAGGACAGCTCGATTTGATATGGGAGGAGGGCAAGAAAGAACAGGTTCATTGGATAAGTTGACAGAAAATACTTCTCTCAGTCCTTGTCAACCATCAACCTTCACAAATCATAAGGTTCTTTAAGTAAACTATGGTGTCCATAAAATCATGTTGTTTTTCTCACTAGATAGAAAAAAAAACATTTTATATATGTCTATATATTTAGAGAATCAAACTGAAATATGCAATTTAGGTTCCATTTGTTAAATGAGTAATTTTCTGCTTCTCTCTCCTTTAAAAATATTACCTTCAGGTTGATCATTTGCCTGGAGAAGTTGGAAGAAGGGAGCACTGACAGCAGTATCTAAATGAAAGCTCTGAGATAACTTTGTATAAAGCCAACAAACATTGCACAGCACCATGAGAAGAACTGGGCCACTTGAACATGAGTCTCTGTCACTGTAGAGTCTTTAGAGTCTTCCTTGCAATATCATAGATCACCAGCAGAGTAGAGGACACTTACAAATTAGTACAGGTCTTGGGGTCTAAATGCTTTTTGTAGAGGTGAACCTAGCTTCATTTTTGTTGTTGTCTGGTTTGGTTTTTTGGTGCCTTTGAAATGAGGTCTCACTCTGCTGCCCAGAACTTAGAAAGGTTGGCCCCAAACTCAGGATTTGAAGGACTCTTCTGCCTCTACCTCCTGAGTAATTGGAGCTACCTTTTGCATGAACAAGTTATGAAAAATTTATTAGAATTCTAGAAAATTGAATAGCAGCAATTCCTTACCTTCCCAAACCCTCTTTTGTGTGTGTGTGTGCTTGAAAAGGATCCTAGTAAACAGAAGGAAAAACCTTCTATCTAATCTAAAACACTCATTTTACTGATGAGGCTATCAACCACAGACTGGAGAAGAGACTTGTCCAAGGTCAGAAATTAATAGCAGCTCTGACAAAGCAAGGTCGTCTGTGACCAGCTCAGTGATTTTTCCATTTCACCACTGACAGCTGTTTGGCTCTCTGGACACCTATTTGACCTCTATGCCTTTTGCACAATCATTGGAATGACTCTTTGGAAAGTTTTAAAGGTCTGCTCTTGCTTCCGAATGGTTTTATCAACCTCAAATGTGCAGTAAATACAAACACAATATGATTTTGATGCTATTCAGCCAAATCAAAAACAAAAACCAAAGCTGATGAGTGGTGATATAGCCTGTCACTTATTTGTTCTTGGGCTGGTTTATAAGTATGATTTCTTGCATCTGAAGTACAACTTGAAATTAAACAAAGAAACCTACTTGCAGGTAAAGTCATTAGTCAGGGCCTCTCGTTCGAATAAAAACAATTTGACTTTGCCCATGAGGATGGCAATCCATAGCAGGCTGATCTGGAATTGGCTCACATAAGCCACAGTCAATTTTGTGGTACATGGTGTACGTTGCTAGGTGATTCAACAGAGGGAAACAGAGGACTGATTGATGAGCCTAGTAACTCTTAAGTGACTGCAATATATACATGCACAGAATGAAAGTCAGCCTGTCACAGCTGCTGTTTGCTTCACACAAAGTGACCCAAAGTAAATTCATTATTAGAAGAAAGAAAGAATGAATGAAAGAAAGAAAGAAAGGGAAGAAGGAAGGAAGGAAAAGCCCCTATATGATCTTGGAAACACTGTCTTTATCATGACCAATGTTGTTCATTTTATTGAATTTGGAAGATCTCATGATTTCTAGTATAAAACACCATTTCAAGAGTGTGTAACTTGTCTATGTAAATTCTCCCTGGCCCACAGCCTGGAATGCAAATTTTGTTTCTGAGAATGGCTTTGTTTTCAACAACATTCAAAAGAGAAGGGGGCTTGGGTGCTGGCAGTTTGTGGGATGTGAGTGTGTTTTTACAATCATAGAAATCCTCTATGTTCTAGAACAGCTTACAGATTTTATTGAATAGACCAACTGAATTTTTTTTTTTTAAGATTTCTGTATGGCATTTTTTTTTAAGGGCAATTTTGGAAAATGTCACAAATGATGCTTCTATATGTAACATTTTCAACTTCATTCTCTATTCTCTTGTTATTGAGTAAGCTTAACACATTATAAAAAAAGCCTGAAAATGAAAAATTAATATAAATAATTATTTGGGTGGCCACTATGGTACATTCTGGATATCTTGTTAATATTTATGATATCATGGGCTATAATAAATATATTTTGGTTGTTCTCTTCGGAAAACATGTCCTGAGCATTGCAATTATCCATTTTTCTAAATAATATGAAAATGAAATGAAAGAAAGGGCATGGGCCATGACAAATCAAATGGAAATTAATTATTTCTTGTGTTTCATGGAAGTCGGCCTGACTGGCAAACACCTGTACTTGGTTTGATGCATATAATGATCGAGATGTGGATGGTTTCCGGAAAGTGCCCTCTAAGGCAAAAGCTAATCAACTGAAACATGTAATATGCCTTTACAAGATTCTTCTTGAGAACAAAGGCTCCCTTTGATAGTATAAGCACTCTTTGAGTCCACACCATGAACTCATAGGCTCTTTGAAGTTTACATAAATACTTACGGGACAGACCTACTTAGTTGCACAGATTATTAGAAGAGAACTGGGAAATCCATGGTTACTAGCTGTGGTTGGAGGCCCTCTGAGTTTCTTCACTATTTATTTTAATAATTTGTAGGTGCTGCCAAGTTATCAGAAAGCAAAGGAAAAAAAGTTGGAAAGTGAGGTCTTATTCCCTAATTAAAAAGAATTGGCATTCTGAAATTTTTCATACTTACATTTCCTCTTGTAATTGCTAGAACATGATGTAACTGAGGTGGGACTTTTTATTTTTTTTATTTGAATTTTAAAAGATGAAATGCTCTAATTATAACTTCTCAAGTCATTTATTTGCATAGTTATTTGCACAGTAACATTAACTATACATTATGATTAGGCAAAATAACTTTGCCATAGTGACTATAGTAATTAGCTAAGTTTCTTCCATAATTTTCTTTACTTCCAACCCTACTCTATTTTCTCTTCATGAGGTGCCCCCCACAGTCATTTGTGATGTGCTAAGATTTTTATTTTAGAATAATTTTCTAAACCAAGTGACTATTTTGAAGTTTAAATAAGCATTAGAAACCAGGATCAGGGGATATATATATATATATATATATATATATACACATACACACACACAAATTGAAAACTTAGATCTCTAAGTCATAAGATAGTTTGAATTTGTGTTTTCTTGTTTTTATATATTAAAATGGTAAAATTTTATCTTTCAACCCAATCCATGTATATGTATGCATGATATTCATAACTATACTTGTGTTAATATATCTGTATATTTCACAGAACACTTATTTGTACACATAAGTGAAAGTTAGAGACCATATGCCAGTTATCACTTGTACTACTCTGTGTCTCAGAAAATTTTCCATGACAAAGCAACAGAGCTTTTAGTTCCTCACTGCAAATCTCCTATTTGAATTTTAGACTTTGTTTTCCTTCCTGACAGTGTGGATGAGCAGAAGGAAGATCTCTAGAAATCCTCTTACATAGATGCCTGCTGTAGAGACATTACAGAGATCAGTCTTTTTACTAAAAGAAAAATATTCAAGTACCAGCCTTTAATCCCACTTAGCAGTTACTCTACAGACTACTTACTGAACACCTTGACTACTGTAGGTGCCTCAAATACGTTGTCCTCAGTCACCAGCATGCACACAAATCTCTTTTCGTCACTGATCTTTGCATTGCTGATAGACAAGGTGTAGTTTTCCGAGAGGCTCAGTCTGTCTTTGTATTCTGGTACATCATCATACTGCACACTTTTCTTTGTAGAGGACCTGAAGGCAATAAATACTGGAGAGCCATCAGGCTTTTCCTAAAAATAAAAATAATAATAAATTTAAAAGACTAGTGTATTCCAACATTTTAGAATTATATAAAGTAACAAATTTCCTTCATCACATTAGTTCACTAATATGTATACTTTTTGACCAAGAATAATTTTTTATACAAGCTTCACATAAACCTCTGTTTACAGAAAATCACTTCATAAGAATTAGAGCCATAGGTTCCTTTATAGGTATTGGTTGAAATGTGTGAAAATGAAAAAGTGACTCTTGGAATCTGAGCTTTTCTCACATCTGGAGGACAGAATTGGTGACTTCTTTGAAACTGATGACGGCCAGTCTTATGTTTAGTATGAAATAGTAAAAAGCAAATACATGAGTGTATAAAATGATGTTTAGAAAACCATCACGGCAGTCATATGCTTGAACTGAAAATAGTGGTTTAGATATCTTGGCAGTTATATCTGGCATATTCCTTACTTTAATCTCCATACTTCAAATGTGCACATCTTTCAACCAGAGCTGATGTGGCTGACCTTTACACAGCATGTCCTTTAATAGTCTTCACGGAGGAACAGTATTTACTCTTGTAAAACAATCATGTCCATTAAGCAAGACTCAGATTAACCACTACTATCCATAATTCTGCTATTTTTATTATAAAACTCAACTCAAAAGGCTTCCCTATGAAAACATTATCAAAATATGATATAATCTGGCATATAAAATGATGCCTGGAACAGAGACACATGATGCAATTCTTTCCCTGTTCAACAAAAATTCTCTTATCTAGTAAGTAATTTAGTTCAAAACAGGGACCAAGCCCTCCTTTACTTACATCATAAGACTTTTGAAAAAACTAAAGTTTGATAAAGCATGTTAAAATCATGTCAAATTCATGGAGACTTACACTTTAAAAAAAAATGAGTTACTAAGTTACTAAACTTATCTTGGAGTCCAAAAGTTTTAACTTCTTAAATATCTGAATACATTGATAATATTCCTCCTAAATCTTTTAGTTTTATCACAGGGTTATAGTGCAAATCTTTGCCTTTAATCATTCCTTCATTATGGGATATATGTTAGTTTCTATATTCATTCCTTTATGCAATAAATAATAATTATTAATATTTTAGTACTTAATTACATAGCAGGTACTTTATTTGGGCTTTCTACACAGTAATTAATTGACTTAATGTTCATAACAACCCTGTAAGTTTAAGTGCAGTATTAGTCTCATTTACAGATTAGATAATAAGGTTTGGTTAGATAACTTTCAAGGTCTCTACTGATAAAGCTGAGAGCTGAGCTCAGCAGCCTGGTTTCTTTATGATAATACTTGATAATGGTGAGATAACTCTCCTATGGCAGGCCCTGTGGCAGATGCTAATGAAGAGGTGGAGAGAGTGGAGTTGGGAGGAGTGAACAGGGCCTGTGATCTCCATTCACTGGGAGCTGTGATGGCGAGAAACTGGCTTATCCTATCATGTTTTCTTTCACTTTTTCCACACCTTCCACTTGTCTTTCAGGTGCTCATGTTAAATTAGAGCATGTGTACTACAGGTACTGATCAAGTCTGACTTTGGAGCACACAGTACCTTAAATGCAACCAATGGGTTTGCCAGAGCTTTCCACTTCACTAACAATTTCAAATTTGCCGTTCTTGATTGGTTTCTAATTCTGCTGTGCCAGCTCAGTTTAGGTGAAAAATACTCCCTGGATTACAGTTAGATTTTTCCATGATAAGAGAAAATATTTTTCACTTGATTCCATTTATTTTCACAGTGAATTTGATTCAGCAGGTGAATTATATGGTAGACACCCAGGCTTTTAGACTATTGGGGATGCTAATAAATATTGTCTTTATAAGCTTGGACTTCACATTTCCATATTTATAGGAAACTGCAAATATCTGAAAGTCACCTATAGTGAACTGCACAATAGGAGGAGGGCTAGGGAAGTAGTGTCCTGCCTTGCCTTCCTTTCCTTTCACATGGCCTTTACACAAGCACAATTGGGTGGGACTTTGCATCCCTAGAGTCTTGAGAGCTTACTTTCACAAGAAATCACCCCATGTCAAGCACTAGTAACTATTTTGATATGAATTACTTCATGTAGTCCTCACCATAACATAACAAGGAAGATATTATTTTACTTTATAATGAAAAAATAGAGTTTATTTCACTTGCCCAAAATTCCATGGGGAGTATATGGTACACCTGTATACTCCATAAAAATCATAAAACAGGAAGCAATGAAACAGTTCCAAGATAGGTCACACTTACATATTTCCATTTGCCAAACATGAGGTTCTGAGGTACATCGAGTCGGCAAGGCATGATAATGGTATCTCCATAGGCTGAGTTTACAGTATACCATCCAAGTCCTATAGATAAAAGGAAAAAGAGAAAGAGATTTTAAGTGTTTTCTTGAAGTTATAACATAGGAACTAGTAGAATTGCTATGGGACTGTACAATAATTAACATGTTCAAAATTCTCAAAACTAGCTTTAAATATATTTCTATTTCTCAGTTAAAAATATTATCTTCTGGGAAATTAAAAAATACCTATTAACTGCTAAAAAGTAGTTATACTCCACTTATGTATAGTGTGTCAAAATACATTCTACTGTCATATATAACTACTTAGAATTTAAAAAACTGAGAAGTAACACATATAACACAACTCAATTTTGTTTCTGTGGGGGCAAGTGAACATAAAAATGTCTTATTTGGTAGTAATATAGATTGAAATGCCATCTTTAATTTTATTTTTCCATAAAATAATAATATGGTAAAAATTCATACTAGGAAAATTTTTCATAGATAGCATTATAAATAAATTAATTAGCTGCATTTTGGGTAGACAATCCAATTTAAAACACAATTTGCTGGTATTTGGTATAGGAAACTTCCTAGTTTCATTTAATATTTTATTAAAAATGATAAATAATTAAAATGTGGAAAAGCAATTTTTGCATTGAAGTGTAAAATACTATTCACATCTGTATATATTCATGAAGTTTTAAAAAACTTCAACTACTTATAAACATAGACAAGTACCACAGGATCTCTCTCATGTGTAGAAGCTAGAAAGGTCAAACTGAAAGTGGAAAAGTAATTACTCAAGACTGGAAGGGGGAGGGAGTTGCAGGAAACTGGATAATGGGCATCAAAACATGGGTCAGAGAAGTAGGTTCTAGTGTTCTATGGCATAGGAGGGTGCAGTTTATGTTATCCTGTTACGTGTTTTATGGAAACCTAGAAGAAAGGAGGTTAAAGACTCCAAACATAAAGAAATAATGACACAGAAATACAAATTACCCTGATTTGATCAGTGCACACTATATACATGTATTGAAATACCACACTATAAAATACCACAAAAAATACCACACCATAAATATGTATAACTCTTACGTGTTAATTAAAAAACAAAGCCCTCAGATGTCATTATGTTGACAATAATAGTTAGGAAAAAAACCTCATATAATTTTAAGTTTATTTTGTTTAAAATTGTCTTTAAGATGTAACTTTTACCATTAATTATCTATTAACATATGTCTTAATTAAATATGAAGTATGAAGGGGTTGTTTTAAACTAGAGAAAGAAATAATATTTTGTCCACCAGGTGGTGCTAAAGGGCAAAGCTAAGGCAATCTGCAGCACATAAATAAAATCATCTGAGAACTTTCTAAAGAAACAGGACTGGATTGATACCATCTTCCACTATTATCCATCAATCACAGTGGACACAAAATTTCATAACATTAACATTAGTTTTTTTTCATAACCATTAACATTAGTTTTAAAAATTATTTTATATCAATTGAGGTTTGTGCTTCTTTAACTAATCTGTCCCAGTGAACAAAAACGCAAGGTATAGGAACATATTTCACGCAAATATGCAGCATAACAACTGATTTTCATGGAGTTTTTTTTGCCATTGTTAAGATATAGAATACATAACACAGAAAACAGGGATATGTCTTCAGTTGCAATTTGAGACAAGGGGTATTCTTGTTTATCATAAGTTCTGTATCATAATAAAAAAAAGTGCCTCCATAATTTCTAATTGTTTTGTGTTCTCAACACTGTAATTTCTTTTAACTTTAAACCATCAAAAAGAGCAGAAGACTGTAAACAAAAAATGGTCACTTTGGCCTTGTTAAAATAAGAATAATGACAGTTTATTTATTACATTATATTAAATTATTTATTCACTTAGGTGCTGAGGCTCACACCCAGGGCTTCCTCATTCTAGGCAAGCATTCTGCCATCCCCAGTCCTAATAATTCAGGTTTAGATATGTGGTCACAGACAGGCAAATTAAGAACATTTAGGAAATGGCTTTATTTCACATTACAGGACTTGTTTTCTATGATATTGGCCTCCTATTTTGGAATTTCCAGCATGTGTTTTCAGGTTGGTCATGCACTACACAGGCAGGTCTGCCAAGCTAAGGAAACCACTGTGTGATTTCATATTTTGCTTCTTTCATCTGTTTGTAGTAGGTACTTGGATATGTAATCACTTTAAGATTAATTGTCTATGTACCTTGTAGAAGCATGTGCTTCTCTAATCATCTCCCATCATTAAAGGATGCCTTCCTTTGACAACGGATGGTGTTTCAATGGGTGTCCAAGGAGTGTTTTACAAAGCTTGGATATCAATTAGGTGAATCCTTTGCAAGGTAAAGAGACATTTTATGAAGTTCCATACCCAAATTTTAATGCTTTGTTCATTCTCAGACAATTTTTCCTTTTCCCTTTCTTATAGAACTTTAATGTGCTCTCTATACACTACCTTTTATAACAGGTTTTAAAGCTGCTTGAATTTCAGATACATAATGCATTTTTAGCATGATGAAAGCACAATTCCAACTGGGAAGGGACTGTATATTTTTAATCTTTGTATTTCCAGGAACAATGCGTGGTATTTAATGGGCTCCTAATGAAATGTTTTCTCATTTGAATATTGTGGAGTCTTTTGCATTTTGGTTATCAAATGACATCTTTGAAAATCATGGAGACATTGCTAACTGGAACTTTGAGAATTCTTTTCCTTTCCACATACTCTAAAGGCTGTCAAATGTTATCCCAGATCTGCAGGGGATTAGTGGAATTAGTTCTGGGATGGCACTCTCTGACTAGAGGAGAAACACAGATAAAACTATGGACAGCAGGAAAATAAGCCTAAATTACAGACAGAAGTCCTGCTCACAGACCGGGGGGCAGAATAAATGATAAGTTGGGTGGAATTCAGAGCCACAATCATGCTTATTTTAGAATCAATTTTCAACTTTCTATAGTCATCAACTTTTCTGGTAGGAGCAAACTTACTCTCAGGTTTATCTGATAGAAAGATTAAAGGCTGGCATCTGTTGGAGAGCTGACATCTCTAACCCCTGAGGGATAAATTGGCAACAAAGACCATGGTGATTTGGAGATGAATTAGCACTCTAATTTCTAGAGATGTCTTAATCTTTGAGATGCAGTGCCAGGAAGACCCAAAGTACCTGTCAACCCAAATGATTCTGTTTACGCTTTTCACAGAAGAAAGAGCTTTTTATCTTTGAGTTACCAAATCTGAAAATTAAGTGTAGCTTACTAGAATTCCCCTGCAATTTTCTCCCAGTAATATTAGTTGGTTAAATTATTCATGGCTTTGAAGTCTATAGATTATTGGGTACAGTTGCAGAAACAGAAGGCCTATCATGTCCTTCCTTGAAGAGGCTGAATGTAGAATGTAAACCAAATGTGTGTTCCTGCAACACAAGCTATGACTGTGCATGTGTGTCACAGGACATTTTAATTGGTTTAGAACCTTCTGTATTAAATGTATTCTGTATATTAAGGCATTTTTACAAAATATTATTACCATTGCTATCAAAATGTCTAGACATAAAATAATAGATAAAAATGTTCAAATTTGAGAAGCAGTATGTAAATATTTAAGTGGTTTTTAAATAAAGGCCTATTAACAAAAGATAAAGAACTATATGCTTAGGATACGTAGAAGAATTGTATGGAAATATAATGAAGTAATCAGAGGATTAAAAAAATATTTTCACCAAATAATGATGACATATGGGATCTCAGGCAAGTGACCATAAAATGCAAGCTACTTATAGCCATTCATTGTGTATCAGAAACTATTTATTTATTTATTTTAATATATATATTTTTAGTTGTAGTTGGACATAATACCTTTATTTTATTTATTTATTTTTATGTGTGCTGGGGATCGAACTTAGCACCTCACACTTGCTAAGCAAGTGTTCTACTGCTGAGCTACAACCCCAGCCCAGAAAAAAAAAAGTTTTTTAAAGCACCAAAAACAGACTGGCAAAATTTGGCAGTTAAGAGAACATATTCTATTCAGAGTTGAAATAACAAAAAATGTAATATTTCTTACCATTCATGACAAATGATTTTTTTCCATAGAAACCAACTGTCAAGTTCAGAGAAATCATTATCTTTGCATTGCTGACATATGCACAGGTGAAATGGGATAGTTTAAAATTCACAAGCTGCTCCCACATATCAAGCAGAAGAGTAAACAGTACAGAAAATAGGATGAGAATTAGATACAGTCTACTTTTACATGCTGTAATTTAGCATAGTTAATTATTATTTATTGCATTGATACTTTAATAGTGCCACAATCCTTAAAAGCATTATTGGAGCTCTGTAGCTCTGCTGGGTGCTATAAGAGGGTTAAATGCCATTACGATCTGTTTAGAGCTCCTGACATTAGAATTAAATTCTAGTTTCTCAGAAATTTCAGACTTATTTGCAAATAATAATTGCTGGGGAAGGAGTAGGTATAAATGAGAAGCTTATTATTAGATATTACTTTCATATTTATTTGACTAATTTTGATAGACAAATATTCTAATATTCCTGCTTGCTTTATTAATGAAAAGGGATATGTACAATTCTAACTGAATACAACTGGAATAAAAAATGCAAACATTTTGTAACATCAGTGTACAGCAGTGTTTCTTGACTTGGTCACTACTGATATTTTAAGCTGAATTTCTCTGTACTGTGAGGAGGCTGCACTGTGGATTAGGATGGTTAGCAGCATCCCTGCTACCTATTAGATGACAGTACTGCCCTTCACCATTATGACAATCAAAATCTTCAAACATAGGAAGCAAGATTGGCACTCAGACCCCATCTGCAGAGAGTCACCAGTTTAAACCTTCAACTATTGCCATCTTACATTCCATAAAACTGTGGTTTCCAAATCTTTGTGCAGGACTAAATAATTACAAGTGGAGGAACAGAGGCAGATATGATATATAACAATAACTGGGTACTGTAAAATTTGTTTACCTTACAGAAACATATATTAAACTATAATGGGGGAATGATTGATGACTGTGGGATTTGATTCCCAATCTCTTTACAGAAACAAAAAAATATTTTAGCAAATCTATTAATGTGCCATAATTGAACATTATTCTACATTCTATATGAACTTTCTTAGCTATACCTATAATATATATTTTATTTAATAGGATAAAATATCATGCCTTTATGGATAAAGTGAAATAGATGTCTTGAAAGTGTCATTCAAACCTGTGCATGGAGCATCCTATTTTTTAATTCTTCTTGTACTTTGTTGCACTAAATTAGAGTTTAAGAGTTTCATCAACATATATTTTAAGGTATACATGTGTGTTGATTCATGTGTGTGAGATATAATTCCCATGTAATTTAGAATGAACAGTAGAAGAGAGAAGGTATTTTGGTAAACTCTGACACCATTTTGAGAAATAGAAGAATATTTTCCTTCCTTCTTTATCTTTAACAATTTTCTTTCAAGAAACTTGAGTTCTTGGAAGCTAACTTGGTCCTTTGCTACATCTGAAGTAAGGTAACACTGTTTTGAAGTTCACTTCTGCACTGCCTTTCTTAAGTGCCATATATTATAAGGCAGGTAAAAATGGGTGATGCTTACAATAGCAATTCTTTCTTTCCCCTTCCCTACAATTTCTTTACAGTTTTAAAAATGCATGACATTGGACATTTGAGATGAAAGGTTGGGCCACTGTGGGAATAATATCTAAAGGGAAAGGACAATCTTAGCAAACTAGACATTAATGGTAGTACCCAAGATTATGTTTTAAGATACATGTTCTTTATTTTACTTATACAATAGGATTGTATAATGCTTGATTTATCTTTTTATTAGTCTTTGAATGAGTATAATACTCTCTATATAAAAAAAGTTTAAAAATACTTTATCAGTATTTGCTTACAGTACAGAAAATTACCTTCTTCATTTACCGTTGACTGTTCATGATACTATGAACATGGGATGGGGTGGGATAAGCCACAATTCCTCCCACTTAGTTTAGACCTCCCTCATCTCTCCTTCTGTCCTTGGGCCCTTCTACTCTGGCTGAATTCTTATAGACCCCTTAAAGCCTATCTGATATATTATCTATTCATACATTCAATCATGCACCAAATATCTACTGAACACCTATTACAGAAAAAAGTGTAAGGTGTATTTTGTGGAAGAAATACATAAATACTAAGGCCTTTTCAAGGAACCTATAGAAATTGGTATAAGGAACTTAATGAGTAAGAATTATAGGAATGCTTAAAAAGGAATTCTAGCAATGAACCTGACAATACTGGTAAAGAACTGAAAAATAAAAATAAAAATAAAAATTCTCTAAGAAAATTTTATTTGGCCTGAACACTGAATTAAAGTTTCTACAGATGGGAAGGTAAGGAGCATCACAGGCAAAGCCAAGGAGACACACTTGAGCAACACTTGATTTTCTCTCTTAGGGCAAACTTAAATTTTATTACAGTAATTTCTGTAGAGTAGATCTTTGATCTTCATAAGGAACATGTCCTGAAACTGGCAGCTTTCCCAAATTCATAAATGCACATAAAATTTTCTTTAATAAAATGAAATAAGTGGTTACATCTCTTTGCTTTCTCTTTACTTTCATCATCAACACCAGAATTTAGATTCCTTTGGGGGCTATTTAAGATTATAATAAATTTTTATTCAGAAATTATCAAATACAACAAAATTGTTTCAAAGTTGTGAACCCTTGTTTTTATTTTTTTGAGAGGTGTTTCATGAAATTTAAATCAGAGAATGTGAAGATTCTACTAGTTAGAATTTCTTAACTTGGGATACAAAAATTAAATTCAAGACATCTGTAAGTCTTTTAAAATTGTACTTAAAACACATCTTAGATCATAGTGTACTTAAAGCTTTGTTTTTGTAGAAAGTATGCCAAGATTTCATCATATTGTCAAAGATTACCTTAAAATGTACGACAACATTGTTCAAGGTTCACCCTAATTTGAATAGAACTTATGGAAGCACAATTTGGTGATATCATATATAAATATAGTAACACAATACCATCTAGCAATTCCACAACTGAGAATCTATTCTATATCAGTTTTTGCACGTATGCATATTATATGCACAGAATCATTCAAATACTGAAAAACTAGAGGAAACTAAATGTTAATTGATACAGGAATAGAATATTCTCTATGTAAACTCACTGAAAAAGAGTGTGAGCTAAATATACTTTTTTCTTTTTTCTGTATGTTTGATATTTCAAATTTTATATCATTCTTTATTCACTTATTGAGAACAAAGTGCCTGCCCCAAATGATGTTGCAGAATGGGAAATGTCAATAGCGATTCTAAAAATTGCTCTTATGGGGTTAAAATTCTAGATATATTTGTTTATTCATATATCTAAAAGTTGAATGATTTTATAAAAAGTGAAAATTATCAGTTTAGTTCCTTCTCCATTCACAAAATTATATGAGTGAAAACCCTTACATTTGACTCATTTTGAAATTTTTTGCATTGTTAAGACTGCAGTAGCTCAATAATATAAACTACAGCCTGTCCTGAGGACATTGAAAGGAACTCTGTAAGATTCACTACCTTTTCCTCTGCATTTTACATTTCAGAAAACCATATACTATTCTTTTAAATTCTAGGAAATCCAGCTACAGGGTGTAGAAAGAGGTGCACTACAGTGGTTTAAAGTGAATATCTTAAATTTGTCCCCTCAAAAAGTGACTTTTGCTTTAACAATTATTTAATGGAAGATAATACACATGTACAAAAGCAAACAGATCTAGACTTATATCTGAAATGTCACTAGAAGCACTAGACTCTAGGTTTTCTTTAGCAACTAACTATCCTCACATTCTTTTGTCCTGAGGAGCTGAGATTCCCACACATTCCTCCCACAATGGGATCCCTGTGTTACCAAGTCCGAAAAATCATCATTCCTAAGAGATGAGTTTTTAGCTACACTCTGGGGTCTATGCTAGCATGCCAACACACAGGTCCTTAAGTGGTGACAAATTTAAATAACAACACATAAATACACTTCATGCTTTGTGTTTGGGTCAGGGAAAAGAATGCATTCAACTAAACATTTTAAATTTTGTGTGTAAAAAGAACAGTAATTTATATTTTGTTTCAAAATGGACTTTCACAGTAGAAGGGAGAAGGAGACATGGGTGAATTTTTCTTTATAGTACACATTTTGCTCGTAATAAACTTGAAAAATATATGTAATTGATAACTTTCATTGATTGAAGTTCATAAATTTGACAATTTCTGCTATCATACCTCCAAGTATCAAGGACTTGACGCTATATGTTTAAGATGTTCATAGAGGGATAGTTTTCCATTCAATTAGCCAATACAATGAAAATAATCAGCAAAATAATATTTCCCTTATTCTCACATCCCCCAATTTAATTTCTTGGATTAGTTCTTGCATTGTTTGTATCTAAACCTTGAAGACATTATTTGGGAACTAACTTACTAAAGAAGTAGGTAGAAGAAATCAAAATATGAATACTCTCCCAAGATTAAAATAATGTAAAGGAAACATGAATATATTTAATCTGCATTACTCTGAACATTTTCTAGCATGAAAGTCCAGGTTTAACTACCTATAGAATATTAATTCTATTTAAATGGATAGAAGTTACACTTTTATGTGCATTTTGCCACATAAGTTGCATTGAAATTGCGAATACAATTCAATTATTTGAGCAAGAAGAATAATAGCATTACAGTATTCATGAAAACACTATCAACAGGAAGGCAGGCACAGTATTTCACAAAAGACTTTAATTGCATCATCCGAAGTAATGGAAACTTTTAGAAATTAGACAAGAGTCTGCAGAAAGAGTTCATCATTATTGTGAGACTATTAAATTTGTTTTTTGTGAATAATTTAATGCCATGACAACAAAAAGACCTTTTGATATGAGAAAATCAAAGCTGTCCTTGATAGCACTCCCAAACCCCTAAACAACAAATTCCTACTAGCATTAATATTCCTCAAAGCGACTTAGGAAAAAAAGTCATAAATTTTTTAGCCAATAAGATCATCATTGTTTGAACAGATAATATCATCCAATAATAGCTTGCATTAATCGTATTGTTTTAGGATTTAAAGTAATAATCAACATTATTAGAATGACAGAGAAATTTATACTTGAAGTAGCAAAAATCCATGGATAATGAGTTAATTGTTAGGGCTACTGAATGATCACAGATTTCTGCTCCTGGACTGGTTGACTGATCATGTCCTGAATCTAGT
Organism: Ictidomys tridecemlineatus; assembly: GCF_052094955.1. Classification (NCBI taxonomy): domain Eukaryota; kingdom Metazoa; phylum Chordata; class Mammalia; order Rodentia; family Sciuridae; genus Ictidomys; species Ictidomys tridecemlineatus. The sequence continues at coordinate 161,808,620 of NC_135479.1, forward strand.
TTCTGGTATTTTCCACATTAACATTTTCCACATTTTCACTAACTTGTTGGTGAAAATGTTTTTATAGGTTGAAATAGCTTGTTCCTGTTTTCTTCATAATCATCCCAATTAGCATTGTCTATGTCTCCTGAGGATGTAGATTTGTACAATCAAACATAGTAATAAAGGTTAAAAGCTATTTAATAAGTTTTTCCACATATTTGGTGTAGCTTACTGGCTTCTTTCCAAGATGTAGATTTGTGTAAATTCCATGCTTTTAATTGACAGCTCCCAGAGGGGCTGCAATATAAGTTAAGGTCATAGGAAGAAAATTATGTTCCTATGGCATTTTTCTCCTTCTTTAAAAACCAACCTCAACTTACTAGAAAACTGAATTTGAGGAAGAAAGAGAAAAAAGAACATTTCTCCAATATAAATTCTCAAAACAGTTTAAAACCACAGGAAAGAGAAAATTTAAATATTACACAGTTGTGTACACTTAGGAAATCAGTCTACTCTGTTTTATGAAGCTGAAATCATTTCCTTGTTTTAAAAGATCTTGTAGAGCTTCATGGACTGAGTAGGCATGGAGAACCAAACCCATTGTAGCCTGTCCACAATGGAAGCTCAGTGGGGTAACTCTGGGATGCGTGAACTTAGACAATACTGACACCTATTAATATTTTAACAATAACTTTTCATATATTCCATTTTCCCTGACAGTCATTATTCTTAATTGATGAGTGGGAGGAAAGGTGGGAAAGAGAACAAGATAATTTAGGAAGGCACTAGAGATGAGAAATATAGGAAGCTGTATTGAAAGGTAGCTTTATCGTTTCTAAAGGTGTCAGAATGGAGAAATGTTACAAAGATCTGTGATATCAGCAAGTGAAGTTCCCTCCAGCTTTGAAACTTTTTCTTATTCCCAAAGGTTTAAAATCTCTCGAAATGTCATCTTACAGCATCAGAGGTCAACTATATAAGCTTTAAATGTAGTATATTTATTTATACTGCAATTTAGGAATTGGTTTAATGTGCCCTCCCATGAAGAATTTTTGGAAACCTTGCTATCATTGAATAAAAATACTGGATAAGGATATCTGGTAAATAAATGCTCCATCTTCTTTGTTTATTATTTAGGGAACAAAATTCCATGAGTTGTAGAAAATGCAAAAATATACCTCTTGGGCTGAGGTTGTGGCTCAGTGGCATAGCACTTGCCTCGTATGTGTGAGGCACTGGATTCGATTCTCAGCACCACATTCACATAAATAAAATAAAGGTCCTTCTACAACTAAAAAAAAAAAAAAGTGCACCTTTCAGACCCCTAACCGCAGAAAGAATGACTTCTGCATTCTTTCTATCAACAGGACTGTGCTAGAGTCAACATTTTCCCCCAGCGGTTCCCAGCTAATGACAGTGCTTCAGGTACACTAAAGATGGCAAGTTTGTGGGAGATCAGTTACCCCTGAGAGTGCTGACCATAGTTTACCAATTCTTTGATGCCTTGATGAACCTTCCTGAGATTGCATGACAGTCTGGGATGCTTTTGCTCAATATTCCACTCAGGCTTACATTTACTTCGTAGTCTAATGATTTTCCAGCATCCCCAGTACCTCCTCACTTTTTTCTCACATAGGTGTTTCTCTTACTCAATTTTTGCATATTGATCCATTTGACATCTGCTTCTCAGCAGGTCAGTGTGGAGAAAGGTCAGAGGAGCCCTTGTACCCTGTTAGTAATCTGGAATAGTCATCATAGAAAATAGCATGGAGGTTCCACAAAAAATTTAAAATAGAGCTACCACATAATCCATCAATCTCACTTCTGGGAGTACATTCAAAAGAATGTACATGAAATCGAGGTGGCTTGGGAGGCTGAGACAGGAGGATCGTGAGTTCAAAGCCAGCCTCAGTAAAAGCAAGGTATTAAGAAACTCAGTGAGACCCTGTCTCTAAATAAAATACAAAAAGAAGCTGAGGATGTGGCTTAGTGGTCCAGGAACCCTGAGTTAAATGCCTGGAACCCCCAGCCAGAAAAAGACATGAAATCACTATTTGTAATCCCATGTTCATTGCAGCATTATTCATAATATTTGAAATATGGAACCAACCTAAGAGTAATTGATGGGTAAATGGATAAAGAAATTGTGGTAGATATATGTATATACATGCTGTTATTATTCGGCCTTTAAAAGAGGATCTTTCCTTGACAACACAAGTAACCTGGTGTACATGATTCTAAGTGAAATAAGCCAAATAAAGAAAGACAAATACTCACTCACTATAGTCATGTAGTGTGAATATGTCTAGATGCCTAAAGTATAGCATGATAATTATAGATAATAATTCTATATTTAAAATAGTGTAATACTATATTGTATATTGGAGATTTGCAGAAAGTAGATCTCATGTACTCTCATCAGACACAAAAATAGTAAAGAGATGAGTATGTTTGCTTGCTTGACTACAATAGTAATCATTTCACTAAGTATATATGTATCAAGACCTCATGTTGTACATCTTAAATATTTACAATAAAAATGAAATTGAATAAAACTAAAAATACATTAGAACAATAACCAATAATAATGGAGGTATTACAGTGTTTCGTAGTTTGTAATATTCTAATACACACATTGTACATTTATTTTGCATTTGGGCTTCACAAAAGTCCTGTATGATGAGCAAAGAAACCTGCAAGATGAGCAAATATTATGACACTTCATTTTACTCGTAACAAAGTGTTCACTCTACAAAGCCAAGACAATATGCCAACATCATCAAGCTAGTACATGATAGAGCCATGGCTCAAAATTAATTTTTGAATCTAATTCTTACCACTATTAAATATACAGAAAATTATTTCACATTCTCAATTAATTTTATATTATGATGTTTTAAGAATACTACTTGAAGAGTATTAAAAAGCTTTCCATGTTTAGATTTAAATATTTTAAAGAACTTAACAGATGCAAGAACTTAGAAAGAAAATAAACTATTGCATTTAATCACCTTTCTTGGAATGGGATGCTATGTAGCAATTGAGCACTTATTGCCAGGATAACACAAGTCCTACCCGAGAAAGCTTATCTAGTTAGCAACATAAAATAGAAAACCAAGAGTGCAGGTATCTTTGAGATCAGGAGGCAGATGGCTAAGAAAGGCACTTTAAAGTGGAAAAGGCACCCAGGCATCAGGCAGAGTAGCCCTTTATGCATTTCTAATACCTAGAAATGTAGAGGTAGCAGAGTAGCTTGTCCTCCAAGGAAAGTGTACTGAACAACTTAAATGACAAGATTAGTGTTCAACTCAGGTGCATCTATCTTCAAAGCCTGCTATCTTTCCCTGTCATCAAAAATATTTCTCACCATTATGAATTTTAAATAAATTGAAAATTTATGTCCATACAAAAACCTGCACAAGAATATTTATCTAAACTTTGTTCACAATTGCCCAGACTGGGAAGCAACCAGTTTGTCCTTTGATAAGTGAATGGGTAACAAACTAGTTCATCCAGAAATGTAATATCATTCAGAAATAAAAGGAAATTGACTAACAAGTCATAAAAAGACACGGAAGAATCTTAAATGACTATTGCTAAGTGAAAGAAGTCAATCTGAAAAGGCTATATTTGGTATAATCCTAGATATAAAACATTCTGGAAAAGGCAAAACCATGCAGAAAGTAAAAGGGTCAGAGGTTGTCAGAGGCTCAAGGAAGGAAGGAGGCATTAGATGGAATATGAAATTTCTTTATTAGGACAGTGGAATTATTCTCATGCAATAATGATGAATATATGTCATTAGATATATGTCCAAAACATGAGAGATGTTAAAACCAAAGAGGAAAACTACTATGAACTATGGATTTTAGTCAGTAATAATGAATCTATGTTGGCTTATCAGTTGTAACAAATGCACTAGTATATAGAAAGCTATTAATAATAGGGAAAACCAGGCATGGGTGGGTAGGTAGAAGAAGTGTGTAAGAACTCTCTCTTTTCCATTCAGTTTTTCTATAAGCTTAGAACAAAACAGATAACATAATAGTTGATTAAATTTTAATACTAACATGTACAATTTCTTCAGTCTATGAACTATGTTTTATATTTAGATAGTCTCATCTAAATTCTCTTGGTTTAGCTGCAGGGAAGGACAAAAACATCTTCAAGGGAAAATTTTGGCCTTCATCAGCAAAGGTGTTCCCAGTCTCTAGGCTGACTCTGCAAGTGCTGACTTTTTCAACACAAGACCTCTGAGGAACTGAGGGTCCTGTGCGACTGTGCTGCAGGTTGGCAACTGATGTTTTATGATTATGTTTTCCACATATTCCCAATACCACTGAGGTGCTAATACATTTGCTTCATCTTTCTCTTTAGAAGAGACAATGTCTTTGATAATTCGTTCATGGTTACTGCTTAGGGAGATAATGGTACTCAATATTCCCCTAACTGAATGTTATAATATCACCTCCTTGGCTCTGCTATTTTTAACAACTTTTAAAAGGCAATGGTGTCATTTAGGTTAAAAAAAAGTTCACTGTTCCTACACATTCAAAGAATACCAGTTTATAGACATGAGCTGTTAAGAACCCCAGCAGGGCCTCAGTTGGTGTCATATATTGTGTTGATGAATCTCATCTGCAGTCTATAATAGAAAGAACTCCTAAAGCTTCCCCCAGGAAGTGATTAATTGGAAAACCAAACAAACCAAGTAGAAAAGACTGAAATTCTTCGACTGTGTTACTGTCTGAAACCCAATGGTAATTTTCAGGTTAGTTCCCTGTTAAGAGTCCTATAAAAATATGCTCCAAGAGAATGTTTCCAGTAACAATTCTACTTCTCAGTGTGTATAGAACAGATGATGAGAATACTTCTCAAATAAATTTTAAAATGTTTTCTTCTTTATGGTTTCTGAATTGTAGGAATTCTGAACACATAAAAATGATTATTGGTACATGTTCAATCAATAAACATATAAATATATACTGAATACCTTCTGGGTAATTTGTATTACTTCAGAGAGTTGGTCATTCAAGTAATCCATAAATTTGGACATTAAATTTCAAAGACTGGAAAAAATATTCTACAAAGAAAATTTCCAATAAAATTTCTTACCCTAATAGTCACCAAAGTAAATGTATATATAGTCAATGAAAATAACATTGGAAGTTTACTATCACTCTTAAACTTGGTAGTTATTAGACAATGTCTAATGACATATGTGAGAAGCCATTGCAATCTATAGAAAATGGAAAAGAAAATAAATAGATGTGCCTGAAGAACAGACAGCAAATATAAGTTAGATATTTATGTAATATCATTGATATACTAAAAAAACTATAAATATATGCTAAATATCAAGAGCCACAGAGTGCATCCCATTTTTATTATTGACCTGTGCCAAACATATTTGGACTCAATATTTTTCATGAGAATTCTTTTCTATAAAGCTTTAGAAATTAAATTTTCTCAATCTAAAGGATGTTAATTCATGTTTATTCAAATACAACCAGTTGGATATAAAGTTCTTGCTTGGCTATAGCATGTCAGATATTAAATAAACTATCTCTTCCAAGGAGTTTAAAACCAAGAAGACAGAAATGAAACTCCACTCAGAGCACAGCACTGCAGTGAAGCCATCTCTGAACTCAAACTGAATCAAGCTCTGTTACTACAAAGCTAGCTGGCTCCACAAAGTCACTTCACTGATATACACTCTTGTTTTCTAGTTACAAAATTGATGATCATAATAGTAACCCACAGTATGATCATGAATATAATAAACGAATACACACAAGTTACTTTAAAAACTATTTTTCCTATTATAAGTTCTCAATAAATGTTAACTATTATATCTTTCTGGCTTTTATTTATCAGAATAAAAGAAATTATGTATCAAATGTTGCAGGAGCAGAGGAGGGATTGGGGAATGGGGTGCAGAAGGCTTTGCCCACAAAAAGACATTTATATTGAATCTTCATGGATAATAATTTTTGTTTTCAAGTGGAAAGGAGAATGAAGGAAAATCGATGCGGAAGAAAACTCAAGTTAAAATCATATCATTGTTCGGCCATGGTGGCTGAGGATCCGTGATTGGCAACAGATGGAAATGCAGCAGAAAGGGAGTTTTGGGGGTGATACTTGGAAAACGCTTAAACAGAAGTTAAATAAATTTGGACTTTGTCTCACAAAGAATGTGGATGTAATAAAATGGGTTTTGGTTAATTTTTAGGATGGCAGTGAAATGGTCAAATTTTTCCTCTTAAAATTATCTTTGGCAGAAGCCTGGAGAACAACTAGTTGAAGAGAGGATGAGGGGCAGGTAACCTTGTTAGAAAATGAAAATGTTGAGAAGGTTATATCATCATAGTGAACTAGAGTATTGGGGATGAGTAAGAGAAGGCCCAGTGAAAAAGAGACAGGAGCCATTTCCAAGGTGGCATCGATTTGGATTTCAGTCAGTTTGCTGCTTTCTGCAACTATAAAGTTCACATTTCCCCACGTAGCTAAGTATACTGCTCACATGAAGAACAGCTAATGCTCAGTCTCTGTGGAAGCATAACATATACTACATGTGAAATCACACACTCACTAGGCAAATAGGAAGGCTGTCTTTTTGTGTTAGCTCTTTGGAAATGCTTGAGACTAAATAAGCAGAACAGTCCAAAGCAAATATTAACTCTGGTGGTGTTAGGTGCTGGATTTCTAAATGCAAATTGTTAATGCAAAATGCATTTTTGGCTTTAACACGTGTAAGCCCTTTTTGCTATTTACTACAAATTATAGGAAGAGAAAAACTCATAGCTAGAACATAAATGGTCCTAAAGAAATATGATTTTTTTAAAGCTTTGTGCTTAACAAATGGAGCTTTGACAAAGCACAAAAGTAAAATGTACAAAAAAAATGCCTAGAATGTTGTGTTTTAGAGTCACTATAATTTTTCCTCTTTTAAATTTATTTGAGACTCCAGAAGTGTTCTGAAAACAATGATGAATGAATCAAGGATCCCATGCATAGTTCTGATGCCAAGTGCAAAGTCATTGTGCTACTACTGTTTTAATATTCCAACTCAAAGTGACAGTGTGACTGAAGATAGTTGCCAAAGACAATTGCTACCTTTTGTTGTTAGTGAATTTCAGTGTTGACTTGACACTCACTGCATCCCATATAGGTTGAGAGTAGAAAATTTACTTATTTTCAAAATACCTCTCTTGAAAGTTACTGGTAGCTGGAAGTTAGCAGTCTCTGGTGTTTTTATCTTTTCCTCCTACTGTACAAAGGGTAATTGAGTAAACTGTGCTTTAGTCTGCTGGGAAGTCAATCTATCCAACCAACCTGCAGCTGCTTGGCTGATGGCCTTTCTCCTGTTCAGTTGATTTTGTGTACTCTCCTTAAATGCCCTGACTCTGAGAAACAATTTCCAAAAGCATGGGCTCAAACCCCAGGATCAAGCACAACCCAGCTTGGCATTCTTGAAATGTTGTCTGCCACTGAGTTTGAAAGGTGGACAACAAGACATCTTTATTAAATTTGCAGCATAGACGATCAGTTGTATAACTCACAGTTGAAAGAAAACTGGTATAGGAGAGTAGATACACAAGTTCTTACTCCATTTTTACCTCTAAATCCTGTGACCCTGCTTCTCTGTGCCTCTATTTATTTATGTATAATATTATATAACAGAAAGCTCAAATATCCTTGGATTCACATTTCCCCAGTATGACAATCACAGACAGTTAATTTTCAGTCAGGATCTAAAGCCCTATTATTTTATGTTGTGCATGGCAAAAGCTTTTTTAAAAAAGAGATAATATGTCAGATTCCTTATTTTCATTTTATAAGTTGCTGTTAGAGTTTCCAATGAATATTTTAGTAATTTGATATTGAACAAACTTTGGTTTCTAACTATTTAACTTGTGATAAATGTTTTTAGGTGTAACTTAGGCTTTCTTTAGAATGGCTACCACTCTAAAGAATCACTCAACATTTTTATTATATTTCCTCAACATGTAATGTTTTAAGTATCGGCATGTACCATGCTGTATATCATTCAATAGCACCATCATAATAAGCTCATGAGTCTAGCAGGAAATTCTTACTATCATTTTGTTTAAATATAGAACAAGATGAATACAATTTTCTCTCAATTACTTCTATTCTGTATATTAAAATATTAACTGCATTTCAAAACTAGAGTAATATTTCCTATATTCAAGATCATACAGATATAATGTTCCCAGTATTGGAAATCTAGCCTCTTATGTGCTTTTGGATTTTCATATTTTAGTTCTTTTAGATGAAAAAATTTGGAGCATGCTCCTCTGACATCAAATCAAGTTATACGATAACATCTAACATTTTTATAGGGCTTAAAACTGCACTTTCAATGTACATCACCACTTAAAGCAAATATTATTTGGAATGTAAATGAGCCTTTCCTTGATAACTCAGTCATTTTTTATAAGCATATATATTATGCTATAGTCCCATGAAGATCTCAGGAACTATTGAAGCAAGGGACCCTATTTGCCAGTGTACCAAAGAGCCCTGTCCTAACAGGATTTTGGAATCCCTGTGTTTTGTCTGAACCAATTTGATTATCTTTTCTCTCGCTGTTCCTGTCAATTGTCAGTCATTCTCGCTAATGATAACAGCTCCCAGTTGCATAGTACTGTAGGGCCTACAAGGCACTTTCCCATACATGGCTCCATTTTATGAACACCTCATAGTCCCTTCCCAATTTGCCTCTAAAGTGCCAGGCCTTTGAAAACCGAGATAATCAAACTTAAAAAGAGATTCTATTTAAAGAGTAAACAGTTTTGAGTGAGGGGCCCAAGGAGTTTTCTTAGAATAAGGTTTAGTTTGTAGACATTAGCATTTATTTTGGCTGCTCAGAAACTTTGTATTTACCAAGTCCTCTTAGCTGGGCTCTCAGTGATTGAGATTGGCAGATAACAGGACTCTGACTTTATGAAATATTTTTGTTATAATGCTTTTGTAAGAAAATGTCTAGTAACTTAGAGACATTGTGCATTCAAATGAGAAATGACTTTGGAGATTATTTAATGCAGGTCACATATCATTTAATGAAGGAGACTGAAGACCAGAGAATCTTAAATGTTCACATCAGAACTGAGATAAAGAAAAGATTCCTCATTTCTCCAAGCATACACTTTTTTTCTAAATAGTCTTGGTATTTTTAAGTAACACTTTACCTGGAGGATATATACCCCAAGCCCCAAATGGATACCTGGAACTGTAGATAAGTACAAAATCCTATATGTAATGTTTCTTCCTATATATACACATCTATGATAAAGTTTAATTTATAAATCAGGCATATTAAGAGATTAGCAATAACATAATAAAATTGAACTGTTACAACAATGTACTGTAATAACATTGTTATCATCATTACTGTTGTGAAAAGAGTCCATTACTAAGTAAACTGTTAGTTGAACACAAATACCATGATGACCATGCAACAAGAGCAGATCTGAAAACCCAGACAGGTACCACTTAATAAATGGGCAAGTGGTACATACAGTGTGTACATGCTAGAAAATGGGATGATTCATGTTGTTAGTTGAGATAGAGCAGGGTGACATGAGATTTCATTACCCTGTTAGAATAATATACAATTTAAAAGTTATTGTTTATTTCTAAAAATTTCTATTTAATATTTTTGAAACACTTGTTCACCACAAATAACACAAACTGTGAAAAAATAAACAATAAATAAGTGGGAAGTATTGTACTAAATTTTGGAAGTTTGGCACAGATGATAAGATGAAGAGACTACATTTCAAGTGCATGTACTGTAACATGCTATGAAGCACATAATAGAAAGATTATCTTTCCCATCATTAAGTTGTAAATATTCTATCAGTATTTGCTAGCTTCTAAAGTTGGAGAGGAAATGTTTTAATACAGAAATTGATTTTTTAAAATGTCATCTAACCACCCACAACACACAAAACTTGCATCTAGAGAATACAGAACTCTAAATAAAGGGAAAAAGAGAGGAAGGAGGGCAGAAGGCAGGAGGAAGATTGTAAGAAAAGTTAGTCATCCTTCACGTATTAATATTAAGGAATTTGACACTTTTTTCTGTGTGTGTTTCAATAATTTTCAACTATCCTGATATAACCTATAATTAGTGTAAGGTTTAGCCAACAATTACAGTTTTCTTGCAACAAGACAAGCAACTGACCAGTTTTATTTTAAATGGTGGTGTGACTGAAAAGGCCTGTAATTTTGTCAAATGTATAATTTTCAACTAACCAACCTATTTGGCATTCAAATAAGGGTCAGCTTTGACTTGCTATCTAATTCTTGGGAGCCCAGAGTAGGAAGAAAATGGTTGCCCATTATAATCCTTTTTGCATTGTCTTATTTGTCAAATGCCACACTGGAACAAGAGGAAAATGGAGCAAATATCTCAACTTATATTTAATTTTAACAAAGAAGATGTATTGAAATAAAACAAATCTATGTATCTCGCTTTATTAAAGTCAGATTTTTAGCTCTTTATTGCCTAACAACTGTGCTCCATGTTGTCCCTTAACAAATAAAAAGTGAAGGAGACTTTTTCTCTTGGTTAGGAGAAATTGCTTTAATATTTGCAGATTGACTCTCCTGACATATTCGTGATGATTCATCTATTTAACAGAGGAGCAGGCTTCTGGAGAAGAAATTCTATTCTCAAATAACATGGGAACTATGGTGACAAACCATGTAGAACATTTAAGAAATAAACTAGGAGATTTTAATCGATGTGAACCCTGAAGAAAACCTGTAGAAGGACCCTGAGGAGACTGCCAAGAGGAGGTAATGCAGAGCACACTGACCTTCTACAAATAAGTTCTGAAAACAAAGAGGCTGTTAGGTAAAGTAATTTAAATAAGAGAAGAGGGCAGGTGTTATAGGAGTTTAAAGGGACCGGTGTTCATTAAGGATATAGCAATTCCAGAAATCCAATTGCAGTTCTCCCTGAGGATTCCTAGAATTAATTGGATGTACAATGAGGGAGAATGTAGAATAAAGAGGTATTCATATTTGAATTTAAATAGTACTAGGCAAGCTGTCAGTTTTTTTTTTTTCCTAGAAGTCACTTCAACTTTCTCCCCAAAGACCATGAGAAAAGCGCTTGGTTTTATTTGTCATTCCTGCTAATGTTTACCTTACTTAATGATTTGCCTTTTAAGCTCAATAGACCAATAACGTCAAACAACTATCTCTTCACCTCCAGAAGATTTTAATCAATAAACAGAAATTAAATTGGTAGGTAAAGGAGAGACATGAACTGATTTATAGAACACATTTTTTAAGGCAGAAAAACAAGTTTCTTTTCTCTGACAAAATAAGACTAAAGGAATCCTCTATACGTGATTAGAAATAAAAAGCCATGTTAAAGTTATATGAGATTTTTGGCCTAGAGTTTGGAAAGAAATCATAAAACAAACAAATCTCTGGGTCCACATACTTTCTATATTCTCTTTTTAGATATAATTTGATATTATAGTCTGATCTTTTGACTTGATGGCAAACCACCTGTAAAATTTTGGTTTCTTCTTACCTAAAGTTACCTAAATAGCTTATAGAGTGTATGAAATACATGTACATTTAAAATCATTTTCTAGTTCTTAGAAATGGAGTCTCTTTTCTTAATGGGTTTGAAGAATTCTAATTTTCTGGCTTAAATACTTATTTGAGCATTATTTCTATTCAGCTGGTACGTTTTAATCACTTTTATGAACTTGGAAATAATCTAGTAGTATTTGTAGTATTATAATTATTGCCATTCATTACCTAAAGAAAAATGAGGTAAATTTCATCCTTCCTATTCCTGAATATATACATCATTTTGAACATATATCAATTAAATAAATAAAATCCTGAAAAACATGGATATTTCTCCAAAATATTGGAGAAATTGTTTCATTCTATTTCAGTAGTTTGTGAGGGAAATAAATCTATCTGGACAAATACCTCAGGCATCATATGATATCCTACGGTGCGGTGCGTTCTTGCATTGCAGAATACAATGAAGATTTAATCACGGGTCATCTTAATTGTCAAGCTGAATTCTGTATTTGAACTTTTGTTTCATTACTAGATCATTCTGTGCCTCTCTGCAGGTTTTGAGTTGGGTTCATTTACTGCTTTCCTAAACATTCACTTGCTATTCTTTGGTACAGAGTGGAGCTCCAAGCACAAAATACTGAACTAATGGAATGTAAATAATACCTTACATCACATTGGTTACATTATAGTGAGACAGGTAAAAAAAATTATACTATGAATAATTAAAAAATACAAACATCCAGCAAGCTGAAAAATATAACATGATGGTAACAGATTATCCAGCGTAAGAAAAACTGCACTTTGATTATTCTTCTTTATTTATTATTGAGACCCGAGTCTTGAATTTCTTAACACAGTAGTCAAATATTTAGTCTTCAGAAAACTTCCCAGTATATTAATATTTCCCATTTTAGTTTGTCCAAAAAGTATATGACAGGGAGGCAAAATATTATCTGTCTGGGAAAGAAAATTCACATTTGTTCCGGCTTTGAACCCTGGCACAATGACTTTCTAGCTTTGTTACCTTCAATATATTTTTAACCTCTGTATCTCTCTACTACAAAAACTACAAAATGGGAATGATTGGACCTAACTATCATATTTAAGTAGATAATGAATGTAGGGTTATTAGTCACCCTGACACAGGATAGGTGCTTCACAAAGGATAATCCAATCTCTTCTTTCAAACAATAAGACCCAACAAATTTTGTTGGACAACATAATGGTTCAATGACTATATCCTCCCAATGAAAAACTAGTCCATAGCCTGCTAAGGATGAATGATCTTGTGGTGACAGCAGTACAGGATATTTGAAACTACAAATGTCACTGCAAAGTCTTGATAGGTGATTTTTATGCTATAAAGAAAGTAGAAAATAGGGGAGCATTCAAGCACATTTGTTTTTAAAGCAATTTTATTTGCTAACAATCTTTGCTGTTTTCACCAAAGTACAAAAATGAGGATAACTACAACACAACACATTTTCAAGGAAGGTATTTTCTCTGATAAAAATTACATGTGTTATATATGTCAGGTTATTGTAAATTGTAGTGGTGGCCCATACAGAAATATATAACAGATTCAAAAACAAAGAGCTTAAAGGAAATTCTTATCATCTTAATATCTGTGGAATGCTTCTATTCCTCTAAGACAAGGAGTCCTCTGTCTAGAGAGAAGTAATTTCTTATCTTCAATATATCTGTGTTCTTTTTAAAGTTGTCTTTTATAATAAGAATCTTTTACTGTTGTTTAAAAAACTCAAGAAAACACCCTCATGGTTTTCTGGGTATAGGTGAGAAGTACACTTTACATGGATATTAAAGTTTAATTTACTAAGCACAGTTAGAAAGCAGGAATGTAGTGAAGGAAAAGATGGAAAAATTCTATTCAGTGCTTTCCATGTTTGAGGGCTAACCTTGACTATACTTTTTTCATTACCCCTTCTTCCTTCATTCCTATACTTCCTGCCATGCACGTGCAAGTGGGCGCGCAAGCGCGCGCGCGCACACACACACACACACACACACACACACACACACATTTTAACTGGACAACCAGAATATCTAACTACTGAACAAGTGAGAAATAATCTTATCAGGATGGAACTCTTCTATTAATAATAAATTACCTCACAATTTTACTTAAAGATAATCTTATCTTCTTCAGTCACTCTGCTCTGTTAATGTGCTTAACACCAAGAATGTCAAAAGACCTTTCAGAACATGGTGAATGAGAGGGGCATGCTGAGCAATTTCTGTGGTGACTGCCACTCCAAGTCCAGGGAACTCAAGGACATGAAAGGGGTGCTGTGAGGTAGAATTCCATTCTCCAGTGACTGAGAAGGGCAGAAGGCTTTTTTTTTTTTTTTTAATTTTTTTATTTTTTAAAGAGAGAATGAGAGAGGAGAGAGGGGGGGAGAGAGAGAGAATTTTTAATATTTATTATTTTTAGTTCTCGGCGGACACAACATCTTTGTTGGTATGTGGTGCTGAGGATTGAACCCGGGCCGCATGCATGCCAGGCAAGCACGCTACCGCTTGAGCCACATCCCCAGCCCCAGAAGGCTTTTTTATAAGGCTCCTTAATGCCAGATTTGAAAATATTAACTTTCCTTTTCCTTTTCCTCCATCCTTTTCCCCATCTTCCTCTCTTTCTTTGCACACACAAAATAAGAAGCAAAGCTTTCTGTAAATTCTTGGAATAGAATAGGCAATTTTGGGGGAATAGCTATGAATCTAATTTGAATGGCATTGAGACAATGACACAGAATACTGTTATATAATGAGGATACCCTAATAGAGTTGTAGCTCCATGTAGATTGAAAGCATTGGCTATAACATTGTTCTTCTAATTTGCAAATTTAAGATATTTTCTCTTTTATAAATGTTAATTAATGTTAAGAAATACTAGGTTTTGTGGAAATTTAACACTGACATATCAATATTGCAAAAGTGTAGAAAACATTTTCTGATCACATTTGTCCTTCTCATAGGTCCTCAAGCTTTTCTGGTAACAGATAACAAACAAACAAACAAAACAAAAACCAGTGAGCATTTTAAAAATCCACATATTTCTAAAGAGACTTAAAGAGAAGCTGTCAGCACTTCCACTGAGCATTTGATGCTGACAATGAATGGAGGTGTTTGGGCTTTGAGAACAACCAGTTGTTAAAAGCTATGGAAAAAAAAATGAGAAAGACAAAGCAGAATGAATTCAGTTTCCCTTTGTAAAATCTTTATATACAAGTTTAACTTAAGACAAATTCTATAATCCCATGATTTTCAGTGTCTTTATTGATTCTTTTAAGTATCACCACAACCATTCTCAGCTAATCATTTATTTGCAGCCACAGGTAGTGAATGGTATTTTGCTTTAGCTTGACAATTTTAGATAAAAACCAGTTCTGAGTATTTTCTGGGTCAAATGTATGTCACTCTATATTTCATATATTAAGAACAACCTCAGTTTCTTCAGGCAAAAATAATTCCTAGGTGTGTGTGTGTGTGTGTGTGTGTGTGTGTGTGTCTTCCTGGTTACTGGGTAAGAACAACCTCAGTTTACTGGGGATAAAACCCAGGGGCGATTTATCACTGAGTTCCATGCTTGGCCCTTTTTATTTTGAGACAGAGTCTCACTGACTTTCTTAGGGTCTTCCTAAATTGCTGAAATTGGTCTCCAATTTGTCTCAGCTTCCCAAGCCAATGGGAGTATGGGAGTGCACCACAGCACCCAGAATATATTTTGGTTTTTTAAATTTGGTGTCTCACTCCTCTATTGGCTGAGTTTGACTCATATTTTTGGAACGAGGACTCTGTCATTCATGGACTCTTTTTCTTCAATATGCATCTTCATATTTTATTTCTTTTGTAGAACAAAACAACTTTCACTCTGTGTATTCTACTACTCTTTATACTGAAGTGTCCTTCTTAAAGTACAGTTCTCATAAAAAATTTTCCTGCTTACAGAGAAGCAGGGATACTGGATGCCCCTAAGTGGCTTCAAGGGCTTGAGGCACCAAAGAAGAAGAAAACAAAGGGCTAAGACACTTTCTGGTTACTCCAGCTTTCTGATCACTTCAGATGACACAGAAGGAGTAGTATTATTTTGGTGTGGAGGTAAAATATTCAAAGCTCCCAGGCAAAATGATCACTCTCATCCTGAATGAGAAAAAGGGAGTTAAGCATGAAGGCACCAAGGAGAAGGGAGACATTAGGGAGCTGCATAAGATAAGAAGATAAATAGGTGGAGCCTTATAAGAGTAGAGAAAAAGCATTGTTGTTGGAACAAATCAGGACAAAACCTATCTTTCTAAAGAGAGAGCAAACAAAGGCTGGGGATGTAACCCAGTGGAAGAGTACTTGTCTAGGGTCAATGTCCCATCCCCAGCATTGAAATAAATAAAAAATTTTTAAAAAGGAGAAATTTTGTTTTCCTTCTTAGACAAATGAATTGCTGCTTAGCTGGAAAAAGAAAAAAGGAAGGAAATAATGAAGAAAGAAAAGAAGGAAGAACAATTATTAAACAAAAAAAATTTGTT
This sequence comes from Ictidomys tridecemlineatus, assembly GCF_052094955.1. Classification (NCBI taxonomy): domain Eukaryota; kingdom Metazoa; phylum Chordata; class Mammalia; order Rodentia; family Sciuridae; genus Ictidomys; species Ictidomys tridecemlineatus. The sequence continues at coordinate 161,824,726 of NC_135479.1, forward strand.
ATATTGTAAAGCATGTTGAATTAGTGATAGTAATTTTATTACTCCCTGGTAAAATACTCAGAATCCACTCTGATTATAAGAAAACTGAAAGTTGATTACTTCAACAATGGAAATAAGACTTACTTGACACAAAATATATGATAACTTTCTTCTATTGTCCTTTCAAAGACTTCATCATTGACCTTTCCAGTGTGCAGTTAGTAAAGAAAATATGGTTTCATTCTACAAAAAAGAAAATGAAACTAGAAACTTTTGAATGTTTTTGAAATATAGAGAGATGTAAAGTACAGCATCTGCAGTCAGACAAAAGTCCTGGGATCAAATGTTGGCTTGATTATTTATAATCTCTGAGCTTGAGAAGTTACTTAAACATTAAAAAAATAAACTTTTATTTCCATATGTGTAAACTGGGGATCATAATGGTACTTATATTTCTTAGCGTTGCTCTGAGGTCAAAATAAGTTACTTTAAAGTATTTAGCAGGAGGTTTTGCACATCAGAATTTTTATTGGTCCTGTTACAAATTACCGCACACATAGGGGCTGATGCAATGCTAATTTATTGTCATAGAGTTCATGGAAGTCAAAAGTCTCATTGGGTGAAAATCAATGTCTCAGCAGAGTTACACTCCTTTCTGGATGCTCCATGGAAGCATCCATTTCCTTCCCTCTTTCAACTTCTTGTTTTATAATCCCCTTCTTGTCTTTTCAATGACAGTTACATCACATCTACCTCTTCCTTTTTGCAGCCAAAATATTTCTCTGCTTTTAAGAATCTATGTGATTATGTCCAGGCCACCTAGATAATCCAATTCATCATAATCTCACCATCTCAATGTCCTTAGCTTTAATCACAGGTATAAAGTAATGTTTTCCAGTTTCTGGGAATAAAATGTAGACATGTTTCTGAGATCATTATTCTTCTTATCAGAAAATGGTACGTTGGGATGTGCTTCATAAGGCTGACTACTTTATTATTATGATCATTACTATTTTATCAATATTAGAATGTCCATACACTTACAGAATTTTATACTTTAGGCATTATTTAATTATCCTGCCCGTAAACATTTCTCAGAGGATGAATCAGAGGCAAAGTGATGTGAAATAGTTTGTACAAGGCCATTCACCTAATTAATGCAAATTTTGTACAATTCATAGTTCATGATACAACACAGGGCTTTTCCTGTGTTACAGGGTCACCAAGAATAGTGATATAAAATGTATAACTAGTACTTATACCTAACTTGGAATTTAATATGTAAAAAAAAAATCCCCAAAATGTAAAACATAAAATAACACATTTTTAAACTTTACACAGAATTGATCTTTAGAATGTTTGTAATTATTAAGCTACATTGAAATCAGGTTAAAATGTAAGTTTGAAAAAAGTGAGTTTTTAGAGCATACATAGTATATTGTTATGCCTGTCTACTTCCTTGCTTATTTTTTTTCTTTCCTTTTTCTTTTTTAAATTTTTTTGTTTTCATAGCCTTGAATGAATATGCTTGTTCAGTAGGAAAAATTAACACTCCAAGATCAAATAATGCTTATTTTGTTTCAAATATATTATAACATTGCATTGTTAACATGTTACTACCTTTTTCTTCTGAGAGTTTCCATATTGGTTCAAATGAGCTACCTACCAAATTTGTTTGGAATAGGCTAGGTTCCAGTTTATAAATATATACCCATAAACCCTGAAAGAAATAAGCACAGATGGATGTCATCTTACAATTCTAATTTAACACAAGTCAATAGTTCTATTATGTTTAGAAAAACACTTTGAACAAATCTAGGCAAAACTACCATATTTTCTAACATATTAAAATAAAAATTACAATAAGGATTTTTGATGACAATTATATCTTATTCCCAAAGCAAACTTATGGATATCTCTAACTCTTTAATTCTTACACCTGATGCACAGCAATCTCAAACTCAAATAGTGAGAAACATTGATAGGAAGATTCTATCAATAGTCAAACAAAACACTCCTAATCTTGACCCCTTTTTGTAAATTCTGCATTTCCCCCACTCTGTTGGCCCCATAGGAAGAGATTGCTTCATTAAAAGATGAACTATAACTGACTAAAGCCTGTTCAGCAATGAATATAGCTATTTGGAATTTGCATAGGGATGGCGTTTCTGATTTAGATGTAACTAATGAATGGCAAGTACATTGTTTTACAACATTTCAGCCAAGTTCACAATATCTTCTCAGGATAGTGTTATATTCCGTGATATTAACAATAACCTGAGCATAAATGGGTGTTTTTTATGCTTTAAATATTCATTATTATAAGTTGCTTTTTTGTTAAAATTTTTTTTCTCTACTTGCCAGTTATTATTAGGTAGATACTAGTGATATTGGAAATTAATTTTTCATTTGTGGGATTCCAAACAGGGTCAAAGATATTGGCTCCTTGGCTGAGACCTTCAGAAGAAAGTTTAGTGCCTAGAACGTGCAAGATTTATTCAGTACAATTCAGTAAATTATGAAGTATGAAGCAGTCCCATGGTAGCATATTTTAAAATTAATTTTGCATAGAGAGAAAATTAAGGAACCACAATCCTAAATCCTAATCTATATTGTACTTTCTTCCAATCATCCCTCTCAACTCTGACCCCCATAATAGTTACATCTCAAGTATCAACAAAAAATATGTAGGAAATGAAGACTGACAGGACACAACTGTGTGCTTGAGAAAGAACAATGCTTCTCTTTTCAAAGGTGCTCAGGCTAAGAGCATGCATTATCAAAAGAAACCTGAACAGATACCTTTTTGTGTGTGTGTGGGGGGGACACTGAGGATTGAACCCGGGAGGCATTAGCCACCAAGCCACATGTTCAGCCCTTTTTATGTTTTATTTTGTCAGAGGGTCTCACTAAGATGCTCAGGGCTTCACTAAATTGATGAGACTAGTTTCAAACTTGCAATCTTCCTGCCTCGGCCTCCTGAGCTACTGGGATCACAGGCATGTACCACCATACATGGTCTGGACAGACATCTTCATGGTTTTTTTAGTTAAGACAATTTGGTCTGGCATAGTCACTTGGCATCAGTCTTGTCTTACCAAAAAACAACCAAATGTTCTTGAAAGGAAAGGGTCAGGGGAGGCTCAAGCCATTGGCATTTAGAAAATGTGAGATAACAAAATCTTGTCTACAATGCCTAAATAAGGAAGGCACTTGCAACCTAGAAACACAATAAAGAAAACTTGAAAGAGAGGTCATTTGCAGGCTAAGACATAATAAATTTTTAAGCCTCACTTCTTCAAACTCCTCAGTTACTTTTTCTAGGTAAACAAAATCCCTTAAAATGTACATTGGAGTCAGATCTGAGTGGTAGAAACTGATAACAGCAACACTAAATCTACTTTCTAAAGTGTTATTGGCACGAGTGGAATGTGAAAAAGAACACAGGTGAAAATCATTAAATGTTGACCTAGTTGAGTGGGTGCAAGCGATACATGGGAAAAAATGCCCACATACGTTTTAATTTTTAACTGTATTGAATTTTTTTCTCTGTGCCAGCATAGTGTTTGGAGGATGTAGTTCACATTCAGTACAATAAAATGATTGAATTATGCCTAAAGGCAAAATAAATCTGTGCATTTATACGGACACCTCCTTTATATATTTATCCTTGGGCAATGAAGTGTTTTGGATGAGAACATTTTCAAAATACCTGAAATATACCCATTTAATTATAGAATTGTATATTAAAAACATGCTTTGAGATTTGGGTAGCAATTTTTCTGAAAAGCATTGAACACTCAACTGATTTATCCATCAAACTTGATAATGTGTTGTGTATAATCTATTCTGGTTTGGATGATGTGGGGTCATAACCATTGTCCTGTATTAAGAGAATGAATCCACTGATATAGACCTAGTTCTGTATAAATACCATTGTAAACATTGCCACAGGCTGACTTATGAATAAACACAGTATAAATAGTTTTTTTTTACTTTAAGCCATCAAAATAAAATATATACTTGGATATGAAAACAAAGTACTACTTATTGACATCACATGGAAGCGGATAAGAAATAAAAAGCTCAGCACTCCCTGCTTCAAGACCTGAATCAGAGTTTTGACAATATCCACAAATGATTTGTATGCACATGAAGTTTGAGAAGCACTGATTTAGACATAATACTCCCCAACAGCAAGCTTTCCCATGATAGCCTTTCATTACTTGAGAAATCAGATCTCATTTTTTTCCTTTAATATTTTCAGTCCACTTTCATGGAATGTCTTTGTTGTATTATATATCCTTAGCAAGAAATTTGTTATCTTTGTGATAAAATGTCATGGTGGTTGTTGTAGATAGATAGATCCATTATTCAACCAGATTTAGAGTCTTGAATCATAGGTTTTTTTTAAATCATTAAATAACATTATATATCACCCAGTTTCAGTCTAATACCCTCATTTTGCAGAAGAGAAAACTGAAGTCCAGAGTGGTGAAGCTGACTTGTTTATTTACCGCATCAGTCATGCATTACCACACTGTATCCTATGTTAAGCACAGGCCCTCATATAGGTATCCATTTACAATTATGCAAGTGTTTTTTCCCCATTGATACATGTCAAAATTCATGTACACACTCTTTCCCCACAAGTAAGTATAAACACTTTAATGGATTTATTGTCCCTTAGATTCCTCTCAACTTGTCTTTGAAAGGTTCCCAGATATTTATGCCTCACATTTCCTTTCATCTTTGCTACTGGCCTTGTGCTTAGATTTATTTATTTGTTTTCCCCTGAAGCTCTTCTGGTCTCCACTTTAGTTTGGACTGACCTTCACTTTTAGATTAGGGGCACCCTACTCAAGCCCCTTGTTCACTGTTGGCTTAATCAGGGACTCTTCTTAACCTTGCAGCTCAATTTAAATCTCCGGATTAAGATAAAAACTCAACTCTACCTTCTACCCTCTCTGTCCCCATACTTATTCTCAAGAAAAAACACTGATGCTAATCATGGAAACATCATGATCACTGGGAGGTTATAACTTCCACTGAAAGAAACAAATATTTGGAAACTTTTCTGTTTCCAGTTCCCCTTTCTTGGAATCTCTTACAGCTCTTAGATTACTGTTCCTCTTTGCATTATTTTTCTCAATTCCTTGTGTATAGCTGAGAAAGGAACATGGTAGTAGGAAAACTTCATTTCCTTCTTATAGACCTATGACATAAACTAGAAAGAAGGTATCATAAAGCAGGCTCCATAAATTTGAATTTTGTCTAGGTCTTATATTATGTATACTCTAATGGATATTAGATGTTTACTCTAGTAGAAGTTCAGTGGAGCTAGCCAAGGACAGAGACTACCCAAGGATTCAAGGTTAAACACTAATTTGTAATAAAAAAATATAATTAACCTGGAATCTTGTGTGGGCATAACTCTCTAGAATGGGAGGAGTTCTAATAGAAAATGGCAATGGGCCCCAGAAAATTTTGCATGGTTAGATTTTTTTAAAAATAATTTTTTTTTATTTATAAAATTCATGACTCCTAAACATTCACTATTTCTTAAATGAGAGCTTGCCTTTTTTTTTTCCTTAAGGTTTGTGGATAAAACTCTTGCAAAACTAGGCAGAAATCCTCTTTCTTCACTGGTAACCTATTTTGAATCTTGGCCTAGCAGAACAACTGAACAAACAAATATGTTTTATGCTCCGTTTGGAGAGATAGTAGAAGAATAATTCACTGTTAAGAACAACCTAATTGTTAATGCAAGTGTTTATTTTCAAAATATAATTCATGTATTTTAAAGTTAGAACTGACATTAGCCAACTTGAAAATTAATATTAGAAGATAAATGGAAGCTATTTCCTTCAGCAAGCTTGGCATCTATATTTTTAGGAATGCCTTTGGATCGGTTAACTGTCAGAAGCTGACCTTCCTAAAATGCCCCCTATCTAGTAAATTAAAATAACTGTCTGTATATGCATCTTGTTCCATGGTAAATTACATAGTAAGAAAACAATGCAATTATAACAGATGCATGCTTTCTAAGATGAACAAGATGAGAACTTAAAGTAACGTGGAATACATTCTCCCTTTATTAAAAACAAATGCTAATTCCCTCTCATATGGACTTTGTCATGCAATTTGCTTGTCATTTACCCTGTCCTTTAAGACGAATTATTGAATTACAGTTAAGAATAATATGAAGATATAATTGAAACTTGTTGATGCCCATTTGGAAGGTAGAAAATATATCAGGCTTTATAAACTGGTACAATAGTGTTATTCAGAGACCAGCAATTTATGTGAAAATTCAGTAAATGCTATGGTTCCTCAAATAGCTGAGTACAGTAAGCGTTCATTGTGCATGAAAGCATTTAAAAAAAAATCAAGCTGAGCTTTAGAAGTATCTATCATTATGTTAAGATCTTCATTCAATAAATTGGACTGGTGTCTCTCCCAGTAGGACTATCACTATAATGATAGCCCAGCAGGATGTTGTTTTATAAAGCTTGGAAGGATCAATGCTTCCATTTAAAAACATTAAATTTAGACAGGTTCAAAGTTACTAAAAATAGATTAACCCTTTTAGTTAAAAGTCATTGAAATAACTGTTTAATTCCACAATCTTGTAGGCAGTGATTTTTTTTAGTAAGCAATCAACTCCATTGTGATTCTGGTCCAAACTATTCCTTTTGGTAAACTGATATAATTTGTGCTGATCTGTATGGTGGAGTGTAAGGTTAACTTTGCGTGACATTATTTGATTCGTTATAAATTTGTGCTTTTCTGAAATTGACATTACAAGCTGTTGAATTAACATTTTTCATTTGTGTACTCAGTGATGAATTAAATTTTATGTTTAAAATTTTAAAGTATCCCTTTTTGATGCAAAAAGTGACTACTTGTCGGTAATTTTATATTTCTTAATCTAAAATCAAGATAAGTAAACACATTAATCCATTAATATTCTGATTATCATTTAACAGTATTGATGACTGGCTTGCACTGTATGTTTGTGGGATGAATGAATAACTGGTGGATAAGTAATATAAATATATCACTTAACATTCCTTGATTATGTCTAACGTTTTTATGTTAAACTGTATTGGTTTGGTGTGGTTTGGTATGTGTGCACTGAGCATTACAGGAAGCAAGTCCACACTTGTTGTTGATATATGCAGAGGTCTTACTCTCTTTGTTTTTCTTATAGACACACACACACACACACACACACACACACACACACACACAGAGGCAAACATACTGTAGGCCTGTCTGTACTCTAAAAAATAAGCTAGATCATCTACTAGAATTTGTTTCAGGAATGTAAGCATGAGATTTCTTTTAAACATATCAATGCTATAGTTGAGACAAAACAGAAGGGCAATTTTCGACCAGGAGCAGTCTGCATCTGAGTGTTGATCCAGCAATTTGAATGCACCATCCACAGGCTGATTTTCACTCAGCATTAGAGATGCAGGACGTGGAATTGGCAGAATATGTCTTCTTTTATATCCGTCTCCATATGTAAAGCAAAGTGTAGTTTATTTGAAATACTCAGATTTTATCAGTGAAAATTGGACCATGAATAAAAATGATTATTATATTTTAATTTAGAGTAAATAATTAGGGGAACCCTCTTTGAAATTTTCAGATGCTTTCAAGATTTCTATTACTTACACATTTCCTTTTTGATTTTAATTTTGTCTGAGGGCTCTGTGAAAAATGTTGCTTTCCTAAGGTGTGAGCTTGCACTGGTTCACTGACTTCCCAATTGTTGCCCTGGCTGAATAAAGATTTCTTTCTGGGGAAACATCCGTGACAGCTGTTATTCCACATGTTTCCATCGAAAACATATTAACCTAAACACCTGGGGATAATTATGCTCATGTACAAATGCCTTCAGATGCTAATGAATCCTCATCTGCCCTCTCTCTTGATTGTCCTGACCCTGGTATTACCATGGACTAATACCTTTGGGATCTTCCTGGTACCGATGACACTCTGAAAGTTATCCACCTTCACTTTGGTTAAGTGAGCTTGAGTTTGGATAAATATTTTTCAATTAACTGTATAAAAATTTTAGAAAAGACCCTTTTATCTCATGGGTTTACATATTAACAATGATAAATAATAGGGACTCACTGACCTTTTATTCATCTGCAATCATCCAAATTTAACACATTTTTAAGACCTGGGTATGGCAACTATATAGTATGCCACTTAGATTAAACTAATGAATGAAAATTTCACCAATATTCTGATTAAAGGTATTCTTGGTTTTCCAGTTGTTAATAGAATGAAAGTTATTTATACAGTAGAGAAAAACAGCAATAGTAACTCTAATTTTTTTGTATTGATGCTATTTTAGCATTTTCTTATGTTTGATTTTTCTTATAAAAAATATGAATTTGACATATGATGGCTATATTTGTTTACCTTTATTCCCTAGGAAATTGCTTCTGACTAAGAGTGCTTTCCTTCCTATTTGCAATATTGTATGTAAAACATTAGAGCTTGAGGGGAGCTTTCTGTTCATTTTATCAAATTTCTTAATTTTTACAAACAAGGAAAAAGAGGATAAAGAAGTATTAAGAGACTTGCATGTGAACTCACAGCTTGTTAAGAAGTATTCATGCATAACTTAATTGGGTTTTGTAAAACCCCAGAAAGGCTAAAAACCGTGGCAATCAATTTATGGAAAATTATAATTTGATAAAAATCATTTATATCATTTCATTGCCTACACACTCAAGAGTTTGAACTCCCTAGTATCTTGCTCTTTGAGTGACTGTCCTCTTTTCCTGCCTACCTGGCTGTTGAAATCACATCAACTTCCTCCCTGCTTTGGAGATCCAAGTCTGTACATCCATCCCTGACCACACTGCTGCGCTCCACACTTCCTTTTGCAATTGCTTTCAAGTCCTCTTCACCTGAGTGTTGCACAGACACCATTAACTCAACATGACATGAAATGTACTACTTATTTTCTTATTTTTCTCATCTATCATCTATATATTTCTTCACCTGTTACCTTTTCTAGGTAGTTACTAATTCAACCAAATAAGGGACTTGGAAGTCATCCTGGATTTCTCCACCACTTGTAGCACCCAACATATAATCAGTTATAAAAATCTTCCTAATATTTTTTATTGGTATCTGTTATCTGACCTGTCCTTTCCTTCTCATTTTCTAACCATTCATCATAATGCCTAACACATAGAGGGTGCTCCACAAATATTTTATTGATGAATAATTAGAACAGAAATGAATAAATGAGTGATGACTAAGATATAGTTTCTGACTTCCTTTAGCTCATTGTAACAAAGGGAAAGAAAGAAAGAAAAAAACAAACAAACAAACAAAAAAGGGCAAGGAGGCATGCTATCTTCCAACAGAGGGCATGTAGGAGACATGCTTTACTCAAGATGGAACTCAAAGAATGGAAAGCCCAGATGACCAACAAATTTATTTACTCATTAATAATCAAGTTGACTGCCAATTAATCTTTTGAGATTAGATGACGGCAAGGAGACTGGATGAGAACAATGGAAAATTTAGTGATTCCTGAAGAGATCAATCTATTTTCTCTTCTCCCCAGGTAGCTATGGCTGCTAAGATGATCTGGGTACAATTTTTCCTAAAGACCTCAGTACTCAGTACTCTGTCCTCCAAAATTTATGACTCCAAATTTAGTCATAAATAATGATAAATTTGTATATGAAAATGTTTATACAATAGTGTATTTAAGTGGATCTTGCATTTTAATATAAAGCATATACACAGATAAAGCCATAGGCTCAGCTCCAGTCTCAACGTTCTTGTGACATGCTCCAATTTTGGTCTGCTCTCAGCCATATAACGACATTCAAAATGAACAGGTCTTTTTAGTGGTTTTTATGTGGTATATTTGTTTTGAAATAAGCACATAATATACTAACAATAATAGCAATAATAATGATTCCATTTTTTCCTAATACATTTTCCTTTAAAAAGGCTCTTACTTGAGAATTTAGAAACATTTTTCATTTATAATTTTAATTAATATTAGTAGAAAATAATCAAGTTGTAAGTAAGGTATCTAGGCTCTCTTTTCATTAAAATTTCTTTTCAGAGTAAATTAGTTTATAATAGTAACTTTGTTTACTCTCAGATTACCAGGGATAACTCAGTAAATAGTGAAGAAGCCAATAGAATTAATTCTGATTTTGAAGTTAAATGCACAAAGCATTTATCTTTAATATATTGGTCAAATATTTCAAATAACAGCTTTATAATCTTATTAAACAAAGACTTAAAAGTACCTAAACAACAGAGAATATAGCTTTGTTTTTTCAGTTCAATTCTTTCTACAGTAAATCTCTTTGTATGGCAATGTAGCTCAGGGGTACAGCATATGACCCTTGCTTTGATCCCAAGTGCAGAGAGAGAGAGAGAGAGAGAGAGAGAGAGAGAGAGAGAGAGAGAGAACACTTAACAGTATGCCACTCTATGTCTTACTTCACATCATGAAGTGTGTACATAAATTTAATAAACAAAACTATACCTGTATTGGACCCTTTTTGCAAAGATACTATTTATAATCTGTATGTAGTCTGAATGTCTTACAGAATTATTCTTCATTAAAAAAAGTAAAACAAGAACAACTTACTAATTCAGGAACAAACACCACCTTTATGTTCAGTTCACTTATTGCTAAGTTCTTCTGTTGTCTAACATTATCACATCTTTCACTGGGGGATCTATAACCAGTGTTATCGATAGTCCATGCTTGAGAAAGAAGGTAAAGCCATGAGTAAATAATGCAATTGTAGTTGTTCCTCAATATGGTATGATGAATAGAATTAAGCTAAAAAAATGTAATTTTGCCTGGTCCCCCCTGATGTTAGTAACATTTAAAGTGGTCTTTGGTCTATAGCTATGGACTTCATTTTTGTTGGGGGAATATAGAAATCTTTATGTGTCTTATGTAAATGTCAGCACTAATGATATTTGCTGTTCTAGTTTAATTCAGCAACTTGAATTAACCAATTTTGCTTTAACTTTTTGGTTAAAAGATAAATTCCATTTTTCACCTTCATGGATGCTGATCGTTCCTATTCCTATGAAGGGAAAGTTAAAAAAAAAATAAAAACTTCTTATGTCCGAAGGTTGTGCTACTTTCAGCCTCTCTGGAGGGTCAACACAGAGGGCAATGAGAGAAGCTATGCACTGTCACAGGCTGAACAAAATCTCATCAATCAGACAATAGGATTTTGCTCTCTGGTGCCTTCTTTCCACTAGAGTGGAAACAAAGGAAAGAATCCCCCAAAAAGCAATTCTGTTGAATTACTTTGTAAAACCAAACAAATGACAGTGCTTGTCTCTCTAGTAAGCATTTTTCAACATGAATACATTGTTTCCAGAAAATACATCTTACGTGAAAATTTATAACATAAACACAAGGGGTTTAAAGTAACAGCACGTAAAAGTTAAAAAAAGAAAAGAAAAGAAAAGAAAAAACTAAAGTGAAACTTGTCACTATGTGCAGGGAAAAGAAATGTTGTCACCCTGACAAGATCTTTTGTGCTGCATGTTAGCCTGCCATGGCCCTCAGCACTCCCAGATGACTGCCTTCTGAAACCCAGGCTTTCGAGGGATTTGGATCTGAGCTCTGTGATTTTCTGTTAGGTCAAAGGCTCAGAATTCTGCTCCTTTCTCAAATCATCTCTTAGGATCTATTCCAGACTTCATTGTGCACACACACACACACACAAACACATACACATTATCATATCTCAAATTATTATATCTTAGAAAGAGAAAAAAGATGGAAAAACATATTAACAGGGCTTTAAGTACCTGGTCATAGATATAAAAAGTGCTAGCACAGATGTCTGGGACTCCAGAAGTAACAGTAGGTAAAAAAGAGAGCAGAAGAAATATTGACCAAATTTTGTAGAATTGGGGAAGGACATAAATTTATAGATTTAAGAAATTTATCAAAATCTAGCAGTCTTAATACAATAATGAAACATCATAGTCAAAATTATGGGAAGCTAAAAAAAAATCTTGAAATCAGCAAAAGAAAATGGATCAATTACATGGAGAACTATAATGACTGAAATTACTTCTGTTTCCTAATTAGGAACAACTAAAGCCAAGAATACAGCAAATCAACATCTTTAAAATATTGAAAGAAAAATCATTTCAGGCAAAATTATGTATTCAACAAAAAATATTCTATAGAATGAAATGCTATAATTTGTTCTTCATCTGAGGGAACTGATAGGAATGCAATGTAAAGCATTAGAAACCATAAATATGTGCAAACATATAAAGGAAACTTTTCAATTTTTCTAATAAGTGTGTGTATGTGTATGTATATGCATGTGTGTATACACTTAAAGCATTTTAAACAGAAGACATAAAATTAAAAGAAATAGTAGATATTCTAGATTTAGAAACAGAGAGGAGAGAGTGAACAAATGGTACTCAGGTGTTATGATTTAGATATGAGATGGCCCCCAAAAGCTCATGTGTGAAACAATGCAAGAAAGTTTAGAGGTGCAATGATTGGGTTATGACAGTCTTAATCAGTGCATTAATGCCATGAGATGGATTAACTGGGGCATAGCTGTAGGCAGGTAGGGTGTGGTTAGAGGAGGTGGGTCACTGGGACATGCCTTTGGGGTATATATTTTGTCTGTGGTAGGGGGAAACTCTTTCTCTGCTTTTTGGTCATGTCCTGAGCTGCTTTCTTCTATCACACTCTTGCACTATGATGCTCTGCCTCATTATGGACCCAGGGCAATGACCTTGGCTACCTATGGACTGAAACTGTGAGCCCCCCAAGTAAACTTCTCCTTTAATGGTTCTTGTCAGGTAGTTTGGTCACAGCACTAAAAAAGCTGACAAAAACTCCAGATTTCTATGTTGGGCAACAAAGTGGATGGTGATGATACTTACTGAGATGGGGAAGATGGAAAAGAAGAAGAATATCAGGATGTATTGAATATTAGTGTAGAATCTGTGAGACTTTCAGAGAAGGAATTTGAATATATAAAGGTCTGGATATCAGATAAATATTTTTATGCAGAGGTCTCAATTTGAGCATCATTACAACAGAGACATGGCTGGGAATGAAAATATATAGAGAAAGAGGAAGACTGGTACAGAAACATGCCAACTGCAGCTCAAGGGATTCCAGCATTTGAAGGTTAGGTACACTACATTGAGCAGCAAAAGAAAGGTATGGGAAGGAAAGAAACCTGTGTTGTTGTGCAGTGTGGTAAAGGGCAAGATTGAGTTTCAAGGAGGGATCACCCATCATTTATAATCCACCAGAGAAGTCATGTGATCCCACTGGACAAGTATAAAGGCCATTGTTAATATTTGCATGGAGGGCTGAATGCCTAGAATAAAATTAGACGGTTGGGCTGGGGATGGAGCTTACTGATAGAGTATGTACTAGCATGTGATAGGCTCTGGTTTCAACCTCTAGCACCAAAACAACCAAACAAACAAATAAACAAAGAAAAACACCAGATCCTCAAAAGAAAGATATGTGTGGAAAATGGGCATATGGAAACAGTTCTTGTAGATAGCTATTAACCAGGAATTTGTAAAGGAGGAAGAAGTGGTAAGTAGAAGAGTAATGGAGTGAAAGATAAAGAGTGCAGTAAAGTTGAGTTATGGAACTGGAAATCCATTTAAAAAATTGAGAGAGAGAGAGAGAGAGAGAGAGAGAGAGAGAGAGAGAGAGAGAGAGAGAGAGAGAATTTTAAGCACAGTAAAGGCAGCCTAAGGATCCAGTTTAAAGAGAGGGGTTCTAGACATAGAGGGTAAAGTTTCTCAGAAATTAGGAGAAACTATGATAGATACAGGTGTGTTAAGTGTCAAGATTTAGTCCAATAATCAGAAACAACATTTAAATTTTTTTCCCTTAAACTTACTCAAATTATCAAACATTTTGCTGAGCATACAATTTATAAAGTGGTTCTATTTGTTGCTAAAAAACCTTACTTCCAAAGTGTGTGTGCATGTGATTAAGTCTTCTGTATTTAAGACTTATGCCCGAGTTAATGAAAAGTTATGGATATATTTTATCTACTCAGCAAAGACTGTTTTAAAGGGAAATGCCAACTTAGCCAGCAAATTAGTTTCAAGCAAGTATACAAGTGAAACAGATGAACAGAACACATATTGCAATTTACTGTTTTATTTCTGTAGATTTACCTGAGTGATTTCTCCTCTGAGCAACCAGAGTGTTTTTCTAAATCTCATTTTAAATTTTGCTAGCATGTAAACTAAATCCACATGAAGGATATTATATAGAGTTATCTGTACCATTTTAAAACATATTCATGGAGGAAACTACAAACTTAAAACCTTCTACATTAATAGACTTTGCTTGATGGTTTAAATTAAAATCCAGGTTTCAAAGCAGTACCTGCTCACCTTCTGACAAAGTAAGCAAACATCCTTAAAGAGAAAAGTAGGTTAGAACAGGCCTTAGACAGCAGAGAACTAGGTTGTTGACTGTGACTATAAAGAAGAATAAAGCAGTGGTCTGACTGCACAGTGAGCTGAACCCACCAACCACATCTCTTCTCCACCACTCTCTGCTACACAGTCAGGTTTTTTTTTTCCCCTCTAATGGGCTCTACAGTTCTCAAACTGGCCAGTTGAAACAAGAGGACCAGGTAGAACCTATAAAACATTTTATGTGTTACAGAAATAAAAAGAACAATGAATCCAAAAGTGGCTTTAAAACAGCAATCTTTATAAATAAATTATATCAAGTGAAATATTTAAAATTCTTTCATTTAAATGTATAGTATGTCCACTGTCAATGGTGTCAAATTTCTTCATTATCAAAGTAGTAGATGACTATCACATGTTCCCAAATATGAGACTGCTTTTAAATGTAAAATGATAATAAAGCTTTGTTTGTTGATTTTTACAAGAAAAGACTGAAGTCTGAATAATTTCATTTGTCATTGAAAACAGCTTCTTAGAAAATTAGATCAATTATAAGTGAAGTTACATACAATTGCTATAAATCTTGTAGGCATTAGCCTCATGTTCTGGGAACAATTTAATCAGACTGAACATCCTCTCATGTAACCAGAGAAAATACGTTCTCCTAAAATTTTCCATATGTTACCTCAATCTGCTGTAAGGAATGCTTTATGGAACAAGCCAGAGCACATAAATAAACACGTGAAGTTGCTTCATGCATGCCACAGAAAGAAGTTGGCATGCAAAGTGCATGCCAACAGTTCTATTCAGTGCCTAATTGCATCTTTAATACCAAATTATGAGAGGGCAAGTAACAGAAGAATATCAAAATTCTTGTGACAATGTCTACATAATCTATTTGATGTTGTTGGAAAAACAGCATATGCTGTTGATAATTGCTAAAACCCCAAAGGATGCTTCCCAATTACTGAAAGTGAAACCAAATTTTCCAAAACCTCACCACTATCTGTGATTCTGATAAACCCACAGAAACACAACCACAGGTACATGTTCATAATGATGGGGTTGGTAATTAAGCAGTCAGGGACCCTTAAAAGCACTGGTTTCGACCTTGGTAGTAAAATTTTGAATGACTGAATGCAGCAAAGACTTTAATGTAGTCATCTTAACTTTTCAAAGAGAATCTATCTTGTCCCTCATTATTACCAACAGCCCACATTGGCTAGTGGGTTACTTAACCTAAATGCCAGTCCAGCATTTCAGTTTGAGGAAAAGGTGTAGGAGGTAGATTTTGCTTATGAAT
Source organism: Ictidomys tridecemlineatus (assembly GCF_052094955.1). NCBI lineage: Eukaryota > Metazoa > Chordata > Mammalia > Rodentia > Sciuridae > Ictidomys > Ictidomys tridecemlineatus. The sequence goes on from NC_135479.1 coordinate 161,840,474, forward strand.
CCCTGAAAATGGAGGTCCTTTAGTCACACTCCTCAGTCATGATGTGCTTAGGAGAGAAAACAAGCATATATGAAAAGAATTTCATGGGAACCAACTGTAGGATTCCTGAGCAGTGTCAAATGCTCCTCTGTGTACATGCAGTTTGTGTGAAAACAGTCATGAGGGTTGGTTTATTTTTCTCTAGCTATACTTACCAGTTTGTATGTAAGTCTACAGTAGTAGATAGCAGAATTTGTAGAGGTTTGGGGCTTTTATATAAGAAAAATGGAAGATGAAAGGGATAACAGAGTAATGTTTGGGATACAATTTGTGGAGGAGGAAGGAAGAACAATATGGGAGAAGGTTCATGCATATTAAAGAGAATGTACTTTCTTGTTATGTCAAGATATTTTGGAGTAAGCAACTGAAGAAAGTAAGCTAGAAGAATATGTGGTTGTGGTCAGAAAGTGGGATGTGTGAGCCAACATTGAACCCCAAATTGAAATTATTATTAGGTAACATAATGGAATGATGTTTGACTCTACCTTTTCAATATATTCTGTTATTAAAAATAAAATGGCTATTAAAAACTTAGAAGGGGCCTACCTGTTGGCATTAATATCTTACATTTATATTGTAACTTGAATTTTATTAATCATTTTTTCACATATTATTCCATGTAGTCACACTAAATGCATTATGATTTAATATTTTCATCCTCATCACAGATGAAAAACTTGAGAAATCTTGGGAAGATCAGAAAGTAGTTGGCATCAATACAATAGCATAGTATTGAGATCCTGTGTTCTAGTTCTTGATGTTTGAAAAGTAACCTTTGGACATTAACTGAGAGTTTTGAGTTTTGAGTCATCTCAGGTCATACAAAAGGGATGTTCCTTGATTATAACAGTGAGCTTAAGATACTATCTTACTGTTCAATATCCTTTTTGCTTCTCAGTATCTAGAGCCATAAAACATGCATAATTATTACATTGTTCTTTGTTCCAGGCAGAATAAAAATAAATGACTTTCATATGACTAAGAGGATACTATAATTAGTAGGGTGCTAGTTGATGTACCTCTTCACTGCAGAGATGATAACCTCCTTTAGGTTGATTAAGACAACTCATCTTCCTGTTAATTGCAAAGGGGTGCATGATGTCAAGTCAGACTCTGATGGATTTAACTTTAGTGTTCAAAGGTTTCTTGGTCTACCAACATCTTCCATAAAATAAAATAATTTTGGAAATTAGTTCATGCTTGAGTATTAGAAATCATATGTGCATTGTCCTTCCCTACCAAAAAAGTTAAACTAAAGAAAATAATCCTTAAGAGAATGAACTGCATAGCATTGCCTGAAAATGAAACCGGGGCTAAATCAGGATGATTCGATGGTGACAATAACATGAAGTACACGTGAGATTTGCTACCCAAATGTGTCTGCTGGCTCTCATTCTCACAAATTGTTGCTAGATCTAGGAAAGGTTATACTGCATATGGTGTTTTAACTTTGTCAAATAATGAGGTGAGTTATACACAGATCAACTTTCTTAGAGGACAGTGAAGGCAACTGAAAAGATAGCTGTATATACTTACTGTAAAACATATAATGTAATTATAAAAGAGTGAAGTCATTAAAATGAATTGAAGCCAAAGAATACAATAAAAATGAATAAATTAAAAATTTCATCCCCCAAAGCATGACTTTGCAGCACATTTCAGGTAATATTCACTCTGTATGTATTATGTAATAAGAAATAGTCATGATACCTTATAAAATTCTATTTTTACCTTTGCAGATAAAACTATTCTGTTTCTGACTTAATTTCCTGTGAAAGAAAAAATAACTTTTTTTAAATTTAAAATAAACTATTTTTAAAATTTTTTATTCTAATTTGTTACATATGATAGCAGAATGTATTGCAATTCATATTACACACATGGAACACAATTTTTCATATCTCTGGTTGTATATAAAATATATTCACATCATTCCTGTCTTCATGCATAGAATAATGATATCCATCTCATTCCACCATTTTTTCACCCCCATATCCCCTCCTTTCCCCATGCACAAAACTCAACTCAAATGGATCAAAGACCTAGGAATTAAACCTGAGACACTGTGTCTATTAGAAGAAAAAGTAGGCCCAAATCTCCATCATTTGGATTAGGCTCCAACTTTCTTAATAAGATTCCTATAGCACAAGAATTAAAATCAATAATCAATAAATGGAATGGGTTCAAATAAAGAAGCTTCTTCTTGGCAAAACAAACAATCAGTGAGGGGAATTTGGGAGCAAATTTTTACCTCTCACACATGAAATAGAACACTAATCTCTAGGGTATATAAAGAACCCAGAAAGCTAAACACTGAAAAAACAAATAGCCCAATCAATAAATGGTCAAAGGAACTGAACGACACATCTCAGAAGATGATATGCAATCAATCAACAAATATATGAAAAAATGTTCATCATCTCTAGCAATTAGAGAAATGCAAATCAAAACTACTGCAAGATTTCATCTCACTCCTGTCAGAATGGCAGCTATTATGTAGACAAACAACAATAAGTGTTGTTGAGGATGTGGGAAAAAAAGGTACACTCCTACATTACTGGTAGGACTGCAAATTGGTGCAGTCAATATGGAAAGCAATATGGAGATTCCTTGGAAAACTGGGAATGGAACTACCATTTGACCCAGCTATCCCACCCCTCAGTCTATACCCAAAGGACTTAAAAACAGCATACTATAGGGATAAGCCACATCAATGTTTATAGCAGCACAATTCACAATAGCTAAACTGTGGTTCTAACCTAGATGCCCTTCAGTAGATGAATGGATAAAAAAAATGTGGCACATATACACAATACTCAGCAATAAAAGAGAATGAAATCATTAAGTGGATGGAGCTGGAGAATATAATGCTAAGTGAAGTTAGCCAGTCCCAAAGAAACAAATGCCAAATGTTTTCTCTGATATGAGGTAACTGACTCATAGTGGGGGAGAGATGGGGAGCATGGGAGGAATAGATGAACTCTAGATAGAAAAAAGAACTTAAAAAAATTCATTGGCTTTAAAGAAGTTGTTTTTTATTAATCCAATAATATTGCTAAGTACAAAATGAATATTTTTTTCAATTAGCCAAACAGAAATACAGTGCTTTAAGTTTCAGCCGGCCAATTCCAGTGCCAATTTTTTTTAGCATATTACCCTAACAGATTCTCCCCAGGTGACACTTGTCTAGAATCAAGAAGCATTGTATGTATAAGTTCTTCATACTACCAAGTTTTTGTTTCTAAAGTTGACTTCTTTTATTGAGATCTCTTTCCATTTGCTGACCTTTTTATAGTACAAAAATAAGGGATTTTATAGCCAAATGATATTGTTCCTTCTCATAAATTTCTTTTTCTTATTTTTTCTTTTCTCAAGAGTTTGACAAGATAAAAGTAATATTCTGCCTTCCAAAAATGAACTAATTAATAATTGAATAATTATCTACATCAAGTTTGTCTGTTCTACACTAACAAATAATTTTAAACAATTTTCTAATTAAATAAAGATAAACCAATAAATTGGTCTGTAAGTGTAAGCATAATCAACTCTCCTTGTTTCTTTCTTCTCCTTTCCCCAGTCTCATTAGCTTTTGGCAGTTAAAAGTTGAAAGTCAGAACAGGAAATTAGCATAAAATTAAATATAACCTTTTACAGAATAGCAAGAAGGTTTAAAAATCTATACAATAATAAAATACTACAATGCTTGTAGAATGGGACATTCTAATTAGATTTTCTCATGAACTTGAAGTATACTAAGGAGAAAAAAAAACATTCTTTTAATATCAATCCTTCTTAAAATTCTTTTGAATATAACTTAATCCCCTTCTTGGCTTATTAAATATAATCTACAGAGGAGAATGAACACAGCTGACGAGTTAGATTGTATGACTCAGAATCATAATTATGAATAACAATTCTTATTGTACATTTATGGGATCGTGTAGGAGTTTAGACTGATTATATCCAATCTTCAAGTAATGTCATAAAAAAGTTCTTTTCTGAATAAATCCCATTTATCATTTGCTTTCTATCTTCTCATTTTTCTTTTTGCTTCAAATCTAACTGTTACAAAATTCTGATGAACCAAGGACTATAGTTAATTCTGCTTATAATATCTTTAAACCAATTTTATAGGTACAAACAATTTTCAATTTTTAAGAGAAGAATTACTTTGATCACACTTTGATGCTTAACCACTTGTTTCCTATCTTCTACCAACAAAATTGCTTGTCCTATGAATTAACACAAATACATTAATTGTTTACTGTGAGACAAAATAACCATTTACCATGTGTGTTCTTTGAGTTATCAAATTATTGCCAAAGTTATTTCTGACCCTTATTGCTCTGGTTTGGATGTGGTTTGCCCCCAAGGGTTTATGTGTTGGAAGCTTGGTTCTCAGTGTAGTGGAGGAAAAGTAGTTAGACTTCTAAGAGGTGGAGCTTAATGGGAGGTCCTTAGGTTATTGAGGATGTGCCCTCAGTATGGATTATAGATTTTCCTGGAGCCCTGGGTTAGTTCATGTGAGAGGTAGCTGTTCTGAAATCCTGATTCTGATCCTGAATTGTTCTTTAGCTTCCTATTTAATGGAGTAATGTGATCCCTAATTCAGGCACATGCTTTCGCCCTTGTGGCTCTAGTGTTGTGAGGGCCTAATCAGAGCTGAGGGACCATTCCCTTGAATTTCCAGAACTATGAGCAAAATAAAAATCATTTTTTTATCAAACTAGTATACCTCAGGTATTTTATTATAGTGATGAAAAATGAACTAAAACACAGACACAACATACTGAAATCTCTGGGACTCTATGAAAGCAGTACTAAGAGGAAAATTCATTGCATGGAGTTCATTCCTTAAAATAATAAAAATCCAATCAATAAATGACCTCACCCTACATCTTAAAGCCCTAGAAAAAGAAGAACAAATCATCAACCAATGCAGTAGAAGGCAAGAAATAATTTTAAAAATCAGTGCTAAATCAATGAAACTGAAACAAAAGAAACAATTGAAAAAATTGACAAAACTAAAAGTTGTTTCTTTGAAAAAATAAATCAGATTGACAGACCCTTAGCCATGCTAACGAAGAGAAGAAGAGAGAGAACACAAATTACTAGCATACGGGATGAAAAAGGCAATATCACATCAGACACTACAGAAATACAGAAGATAATTAGAAATTATTTTGAAATCTTATACTCCAATAAAACAGAAAATAGAGAAGGCATCGATAAATTCCTTAAGTCATATGACCTGCCCAGATTGAGTCAGGAGGATACACACAACTTAAACAGACCAATATCAAGTGAGGAAATAGAAGAAGCCATCAAAAGACTACCAACTAAGAAAAGCCCGGGACCAGATGGATATACAGCCGAGTTTTATAAGACTTTTAAAGAAGAACTAATACCAATACTTTTCAATCTATTTCAGGAAATAGAAAAAGAGGGAGTACTTCCAAATTCATTCTACAAGGCCAATATCACCCTGATTCCAAAACCAGACAAAGACACTTCAAAGAAAGAAAACTTCAGATCAATATCTCTAATGAATGTAGATGCTAAAATCCTGGCAAATCGGATACAAAAACATCAAAAGATCACTCACCATGATCAAGTGGGACTTATCCCTGGGATGCAAGGTTGGTTCAACATTCAGAAATCAATAAATGTAATTTATCACATCAATAGACTTAAAGATAAGAACCACATGATCATCTCAATAGATGCAGAAAAAGCATTTTGACAAAATACAGCACCCCTTTATGTTCAAAACACTAGAAAAACTAGAGATAACAGGAACTTACCTCAATGTTGTAAAAGCTACCTACGCTAAGCCTCAGGCCAGCATCATTCTAAACAGAGTAAAACTGAAGGCATTTCCTCTAAAATCTGGAACAAGACAGGGATGCCCTCTCTCAGCACTTCTATTAAACATAGTTCTTGAAACACTGGCCAGAGCAATTAGACGAAAGAAATTAAAGGAATAACTATAGGAAAAGAAGAACTTAAACTAGACTATTTGCTGATGATATGATTTTATACCTAGAAGACCAAAAAAACTCTACCAAAAAACTTCTAGAACTAGTAAATGAATTCAGCAAAGTGGCAGGATATAAAATCAACACCCATAAATCAAAGGCATTCCTGTATATCAGTGACAAATCCTCTGAAAAGGAAATGAGGAAAACTACCCCATTCACAATATCCTCAAAAAAAAAAAAATATTTGGAATCAACTTAACAAAAGAGGTGAAAGATCTATACAATGAAAACTATAGAACCCTAAAGAAGATCAAGGATCTAGGAATTAAACCAGAGACTCTTCACCTAATAGAAGAAAAAGTAGGTCTTAATCTCCATCACGTGGGCTAGACCCGAATTTCCTTAATAAGACACCTATAGCACAAGAATTAAAACCAAGAATCAACAAATGGGATGAATTCAAACTGAAAAGTTTTTTTTTTCTCAGCAAGAGAAATAATATGTGAGGTGAATAGGGAGCCTACATCCTGGGAACCAATTTTTACCCCTCACACATCAGATAGAGCTCTAATCTCTAGAGTATACAAAGAACTCATAAAGCTAAACACCAAAAAAACAAATAACCCAATCAACAAATGGGCCAAGGACCTGAACAGACACTTCTCAGAAGCGGATATACAATCAATCAACAAATATATGAAAAAAATGCTCATCATCTCTGGCAATCAGAGAAATGCAAATTAGAACTACTATTATATACCATCTCACTCCAGTAATAATGGTAGCCATGATGAAGACAAACAATAACAAGTGCTGATGAGGATGAGGGGAAAAAGGTACACTCATACACTGCTAGTGGGACTGCAAATTGGTGCAGCCAATTTGGAAAGCAGTATGGAGATTCCTTGGAAAGCTGGGAATGGAACCACCATTTAACCCAGGTATTCCTCTTCTTGGACTATACTCAAAAGAGCTAAAAACAGCATGCTACAAGGACACAGCCACATCAATGTTTATAGCATCACAATTCACAATAACTAGACTGTGGAGCCAACCTAGATGCCCTTCAATGGATGAATGGATAAAAAAAAATGTGGCATATATACACAATGGAATATTACTCAGCACTAAAAAATAATAAGTTGATGGCATTTTCAGAGAAATGGATGGCATTAGCGTAGATTATGCTAAGTGAAGTGAGCCAATCCCAAAAAACAAGTGCCGAATGTTTTCTCTGATATAAGGGGGGTAACTCAAAATGGGGAAGAGAGGAAGAGCATGGGAAGAAGATTACCTCTCACAGGGAAGAAGGGTGGGAGGGAAACGGGGGGAGGAAGGGAATTGCATGGATGGTGGAAGGAGACCCTCATTGTTATATAAAATACATGTATGAAGATGTGAGAAAAAAAAAGAATAGTGCTACCTTAGATTAGGTAGAGAGAAGTGATGGGAGCAGAGGGGTTGGGGAGATAGGAAGGATAGTAAAATGAAACATAAATTATTATTACTGTGTGTATATATGTGAATGCATGACCAATGTGATTCTGCAATCTGTATACTCAGAAAAATGAGATATTGTATCCCATGTGATCCAAATGTATGATAGTCAAGGTCATTGTACTGTCATGTGTAACTAATTAAAACAAATTTTAAAAAATTAACTAATACACTGGTGAAGGAAGGTATCAAAAGCTTTTAGAATGATTTTAGAATAAGAAAGATCATATTTTTTTTTAATCTAGAATGTACAGAAGATGGAACTCTTATCCCAAGGAGAGTAGAGGGAAGCTGAAGACTGATCCAAGTTCTTCTTAAATATATATATTAAATGACATTATATATTTAATTTATTTATTAAATATATTTATTAAATGACATTAATATATCATTTTATAATCCTACTCTGAATGAATTATTTGAATTTTGATACTTGATTCTAGCCTTTGAACCCTTAGACAGCAATTGAAAATGCATGGCTTTCAATTTAACCTAAAATTGTAGACAGAAATCAAATCTACAGTGTGCTGAGTATTTACCATGTGTCAGACACATTAATATAATATGTAATACACGTGTATTATATATGCATGTATGGTATTATTACTATTTAAATGTCCCAGATGTAAGAATGATTATTTCACTATATGGGATGGAGATCATGCTGTTAGCTGGAACAGTAAATGGATTCCTTCAGGCCTTAAATTAGGTTTTAAACATTTGATAACATGGGAGAATATGAAATAAACCTGAGGGATATTAAAAGGAAGCATTCCAGAAAGATCTAATAGCAGTTTAAAAGTTTGGAATTTCACTTCTACAATTCTAAAGAAAACAACTTTTCGACACACAGAGATTGTACACTACAGGTTACGTAATGAATGTGTACACAGTGTCTATATTATACAAACCCTCTTTTCTGCCTGCCTGCCTGCCTTCCTACTTTCCTTTCTCACTCTGGAAAAGTCCTGTAAAATCATGAAACTTGCTCACTCACTCAGTGTAATTATCTTTTCTAAATTTTGACTGTCAGTTCCTCTCTATCTACTTTGTTTTGGTTTCTCTATAGTGCCTTCAAATTATGTAAATAAGAGTAAGGTCCATGGTCTGACTGGCTTAAAAAAACAACAGTATAGGAAGACCATACCCCTGTGGAGTTAGGGATAAAATCCTTCATAAGGGAGGACTGGGGGAGAAGTGGGAAAAAGGTTACGTATAATTTTTGCCTAATATCTAGCTAAACTCAGAACTATGTAGTACAGACTATCAGAAAAATAACTAAAGCTAAAAGATTGGAACAGAAATTTTAGTTGTTGCCCAAGGCAGTGGAGAAACATTTTTAATTAATGTCACACAGAACAAACAAACAAAAAGCACTCTTTGGGGAAATATAGCAAAATCCAGTCTCTACCCTGATTCAAAATATCTAATACTCAATTCCCAATTACGATACTTATGAAAAAATACAGAGTACTATTACTCACAGGTGACAAAACTAACAACAACAACAACAAAAAAAAAACTGGCCTTTTTGAGAACCAGATGCTTAAATTAGCAGACAAGAGTTTTAAGGCAACTTTCATAATGGCATTTAAAGACATAAACATTTATGTTCATGATTTATAACCAAACAGAAAATTACATCATAGAAATAAAAAATATCCCAAGAAAATTCTAGTAATGAAAAATACAATATATGAAAATTTTTAAAATTGCAGTGGACACATGGCGTTTGTTTAAATGAACATGAATGCATTTAGACATGCCAACTTTACTTTTAAGTACAAGCATGCTATGAAACTAATGTGAACATCACTTTTATATATAGTACTCTTGGCAATTATTATTTTTTTACAAGTTATTTTAAAAATTTTTTTTAGTTGTAGTTGGACACAATACTTTTGTTTTTATTTATTTTTATGTGATGCTGAGTTACACATGACAGTACAATGATCTTGACAATTTATACATTTGAATCAAATGGGATATAATTTCTCATTTTTCTGATTCTACAGGTTGCAGAATCACATTGTATCTCCAAACGCCTTTGAAAATCTTAAAATATTTTTCTAATACAAAATATGACATAAAAGATCAGACATCAAATTAACTAAGAATGTCATCTTCTAGGCAAGATCATGATATGAGAAGTTAGCAACCGATAAGGAATATCTAAAAAGGAGATGTTTTTCAAGGAGAGAAATGAATTACAGTAGATGGGGTAGAGAGAGAAGATGGGAGGGGAGGGGAGGGGGGATAGTAGGGGATAGAAAAGGTAGCAGAATACAACAGTTACTAATAGGGCATTATGTAAAAATGTGGATGTGTAACCGATGTGATTCTGCAATCTGCATTTGGGGTAAAAATTGGGAGTTCATAACTCACTTCAATCTAATGTATGAAATATGATATGTCAAGAGCTTTGTAATGTTGTGAACAATCAATAAAAAAAAGTCAAAAAAAATAAAATAAAAAGGAGATGTTTTTAAAAGTAAAACTTTCACTGTAGGAGACATCTTTAAGGCTAATGTTTAATACTAGCTATCTACCCAGAAATATTCCTGGGTTGAAGAAGGTCAATTTATTAAACTTGTTCTAATGAAAACATTACATTTTATGTAATTCCATGCACAAAAAAATAAGTATTTAATCCTTAGGCTGACATTCTGAAGAAACCTATTTTCAAATGCAACAAACTTCTATTGGACAAACATCTCTGTTGTCAATAGCAATGAAGAAAAAGAAATTAACATTTACCTATCACAGTGTGTTCCAGGGAAGGTTTTGTTTTTGTTTTTGTTTCTATGTTTGTTATTAGGGATTGAACCCAAGGACACTTTACCACTGATCAACATCCCCATTCCTTTTTAAAATTTTGTATTTAGACACAGGGTCTCACTAAGTTGCCAAGGTTGGCTTTGAACTTGTGAACTTCCTGCCTTAGCCTTCCAAGCTGCTGGAATTACAGGTGTGCAGCACCATGCCCAGCTCCAGGGAGGTTCTTACATACTTTTCATGCACAGCACATTGTATTCTCACCAGAGTCCTGATTAAGTATTAGTACTCATTTTACAAATGAAAATATTAAATTCAGGTAGATTAAATTTCATTTCCAAATAAACCCATATATTAGATGGTGAAGTTGAGAATTAAGCCCCATTTTATATAGTTCCAAAGTCTCTGTTCTTTTTATCCGCAAATTGATAAAATGCCATTTTGTTCTATAAATCAGTTTCTGATGAGCTTGCTTAGTGTAAATAACTTATGAGGAGATTATGCACCTATGTGGGACTGATAAAATTAAAAGTTTAACTTGTTCAAGCTGTTGAGACTACACAGTGGGTCTTCTGGTGGGAAATTTCAATAGCTAGAGTTTTACAATCTGAGACTAGATGTCAGATATCTGCTTGCTCATTTGACCTTGATCTAGACAGAATCAATTCAGGTCATTTGTCACTAATTAATATGTGCTAAAACAATGTTCTAAACATTCAGGGGTCATAACCTTTTCATTTTGCATGTCTCAGGGATACCAGAGAACAGTCACCTCTTGATTAAGTTGGATGGGCAAGTTAACCTTTGAGCTACATCCTGGCATATGAAAAAGAATGGCTTTGATAACTAATGGAGCTGGGAAAAGAAGGAATTATTTTAAATCCAAAAAGAAGAAATGGATAAAAGAAAAGCACTTAAACACTTTTTTGTACAAGGATCAGGATGTTCAGAACTTATGTACCCTTAATCAATGGGTAATCATTAAAAAAAATGGAAGATTGTACAATGATAAAGAATGCTTTGCCTGATCTCTGGCCCCTGATTGCTGAAATAGCTGCTGTTTGCACTTAAGAGCATAGTCACTCTGGCCTATTCATCCATGCCTTGTTGGAGAATATTCAAGATGACCTTAAAGGCATTTATTAGATGGAGAGAGCCCTGAAAATCAGGGTTAATTCGACCTACAGGTGCAGGATGTCCTCCAACTATTGAGCGGTTAGGAAAGTCTAACGTAATAGAAAGGCAGCTGCCATCATGGTCTTGAACTAAACCAGGGCAAAGAAAGAGATGATTGGAGAAATTGCTAAAAAAATAAACACGAGGGACTATGTAAAGACTTCTTCCAATAGAAGAAGAATGCAAAATCAGTGTTTTATGGAATACATAACAATTTAGAAACTGGCATTGCTTTAGTTGTTAGTGAAGTCACTATACAACTGAGTTTCTAAGGACAACTGCCTTCTTGAATTTTTTCCTGGTGTTTAAACTCAGAACCTGTCTATCTCTGGTACTATGTATTAGCCTACATTCCAGTCTGATTTAATTTGAGACTGACATATATTGTGAAGAATTAAAAGCTGCAAAAGTTTTCATGCGTTTTGAAGAATCTCATTAACAAGTCATTTAAATGCTTACCTGTTCTCATAGAAGGAATAGAAACTAAAATGAAACATTTCTTAAAGATGCTGGGGACTATTGACCAGGTTGTGCTCATCTGAGCACATTACTTCTTTAAAGTTGGGATGAGATTTAAAGTACAGGTAGGAAGTACAGAACACTACTTTCTAAGATTATTTTAAAATTGGTGACAATCCATCAACTCACAAGTAACCAGTGGTACAAAGTGTTCTTTCACAGTTCCTTCATTCCTTTGATCTTTACCAAACTTTTTTTTCTACATATTTTCACCACACTGTAGTCATCATTACCCTGTCATCATTACCCTTTGGTCATGTTCGGAACCCATTTTACCCAGTGACCACTCTTGGCTATGTCAGTTCTTCCAATTCTCCTACATCTAATCCATAATTTCTCAGAATTGCCTGAAAAAGTCAGGGAACAGTGTTGACTGATACCACTATCAAACTCTATTGATAAGGTCTGTTACTTCCAACTCCGAAATGATATGTTCTTTTCAAAATCACACCACTGCCTGCTCTGAATCTTGATTTTTCTGTCCACAGCCTCCTTTCTCTGAGCTCATGAAAAGGATAAATAAGTCTCTCATTTTGAGGAAAACTTCCTTGCTGTTTCTACTACGTGAGACTATTTTTATCTCATTTTTTTTTCATTATCAAGTTTTTTTTAAGTGTATGCTATATTGTTTTACTTAAATAGAATTCGAGCACATACAAAACCAATTTGTGATGATAGAAACTGAAGTACTGAATGTCTACAGGCAGAGCACTGGGGAGATGACCGGACAGGAACAGGAGCAGACTTGGCAGGTGATGAAGATGCTATGTCTGTTCACTTGTTTGGTGGTTACACTGTTTAATGTATCTGTTAACACTTATCAAACTACACAATTAAAATCTAAATGCAAATTACATCTCAAAAGTATTCTAAAAGGGTAATACATTCTGATATTTCCTCCACCAAATTACTGTCTTATATTTTCATGTCTTGTCTATTAATACTTCCACCATAATATTATTTGGATTTGCAAAGATAACCAGAATCCTAATTCTAAAATCCTACTAATCAGCAAACAAAGTCACCTCTTCTGGGAAGGATTACTCTTTAATAAGATTCATTCTTTTGATGATAAAATACAATTTCCTATAAAGGAGCAAATATGCCACATTATTTCAAGGGCATCCAACACAATAAAAAGTTATTCTTTGTCCTAGTGTGCTTTCAGTTATTAAAGAGAAAATATAAAGGAAAAATGAGGTTCTGCACACAAAGACATTTATAATCTCTTTGTGGATTGAGATTTTTTTCTTACTTTAAAACTAAAATCCACCTATACATCTGTACTAAATAGAAAATTTTTTTCCAAAATATTCATCTTTTTTCCCCTAATCAAAAGTTGTATATAGAGAAATCTTAACCATTTGGAAACCAGAATTTCATAAAATATGAAAATAGGAACTTATTCATGTTTTTAATTATTGATCCATTATATTGCATTTCACATAGTAGAAGCTCTCACAAAATAGAAGTTTTCAGTAAAAATGTCAATTAAAAATAGAAATTTTACCAATATTTTCTAATAATATAATTGAACAAGAAAAAGAAATGTATTTGATTATCTAAGTCATGACAGGCCCCTGCTTAATGCCCTACTTAGCCCTGATAGAGAGGTTGACGAGGTGATTCTTGGTGGCATATGTTTCATAGGCACTAATGGGAAAAATAATTTTCATATTTTGTTAGCTTATTTAATCTTGTTTGTGATGAAAAACAAAACTTCCTCATGAAGGATGCAAATTTTATAAATTGTCAATCATCCAAATAAAGCAATTTGAAGTCCCTGAAAAACTGTTTTCCATTGGCAAAAACAACTTCAGGGAAAATACTTCAGTACTTAAACAAAATCTCCAAAACTGCCAACTAGCTTTATTGTACCTCTGAATCCATGACCTAATTATTCCACAGTTAAATATCATAATGCATCTACTGTGGAAAACTGTAGCACACATCCCTGTTATCTCCAAAAGTCAACAAAAGAGTTTTAAGAATAATAGCAAATTCTAAGTTTTCAAGCAAATTATTTTGGCCTTGTCACACAAGTACTCATTGAATAATCCTCTATTTTCTCAAATACCCCCCAAATACCCAACTCTTGTAAATTGCAAACCAAAACACTTAACAAGAAAGTTTCATTTTTTACAAAAAATGTCATAAGAAAGTATGTCAAGTTGTTCATGGTGGAAAATTTTGTTTGTGAAATTACATAATCTAAGGGTGGCTATAATTTTAAGTTCTTAACATATAGACTAAAGTTTACTGGACAAAGAAATAGAAAAATTAGGAAATACATTTGTGAAGATAAAAATTCCATCAGAGCAGGCAGTAAAATGTATAGCAGAGAGCCAGCATTAGAGAGAAAACCACCCTAATGGCTGCTGCCTGAGATAATGTAGTGCTGACACAGCAGAAATAGGACAGAGGGAGGTGAAATATTGCTGAAGTTCACATGCTGGGATATTCCTTTTGGGTACACATTTTTTAAATCAAAAGTATTAAGTGAATATTGATTTTATCCCCTTTCATGATTAAAATATGATTTTGCACAAGGCATGCAGCAAAATAAGGTTAAATTGCATTATATTTATTATGTAGTCTGTCAGTTATGAAGAAGTAGCTTTTAAAAATAATATTCAAGATACTGATTTAAGATGGTCATGCTGACACTTTATTTTTCTTGTACATATGGATCTGATCTCTCTCAATTCTCAAGTTAAATTTGGAGAGTGCACAGCTAATATTCTGTGTGTCTTGGAAACCTGCCTAGATAAGAAGACTGTGAGAAATAGACGGAAAGGTTAGGCAAGCAACAAAGTATTTTTTGAACCGAATGTCACTATGCAATGCAAGTTTTGTAAGTACATATTTTATACTAAGCTATCTAGACTTTACTACTTTTGCTGTGGCTTTCAACTGTTTGCGTTTAAAAGTTAACACTGAGTTTGAAACATCAATATAGAAGTTTTTCTAACTTTAACTTCATATTTGGCAAATTATTTTATAACAGGCAATGACCAATTAATTCTGTGTAAAGTTTTTCCTCTCAGGACTATCACATATTCATCGATTAACAGAATAATTATTTTTTAAACAATTTAATTTTACCTGTGAAACATGGGTCATTTGATACATAATATACTTCAAATGTAAACCAGAATGTCATGTTCTATTCTTTAATTTTTTTTCAGAATTTCATATTTTAAAAAGTGTACACAGGCATTTGCTAAAGCTATGCCTGTTTTATGGTCATTCACTTCTAAAATATTTAACTTCTAAAGCTAGAATGGTATTTTTTATATTTATACAGGTATACTATTCCTTCACCAAATGAAGTTATACATAATGTATATTCAAAGACCTTTTGGGGGACATAAAAATATTATGCTCCTCTAAATAGTTGCTCTTTTTCTATCTTTCATTCTCTTCACCTCTCTACAAATCCATGTGCTACTCTATCAAAGGACATAAGAGTCAAATGAAAAAAGCATTAAAATATTGTTTTACCAAATTTAACATATCCTGACAATCACCATTCATTCAATGACTGTGGAATGAGATATTTTCATTAACTGACCAAATTACTATAGCAGTATGGCTGCTCACTTCTAATTTTTTATAAATGTGTGAAACATATGATATTGTTTTATGGTCATTCACTTCTAAAATATTTAACACAGTTATTTGATACCGTATAGAATGCAGATTTAAATTTTTAGTTTTTGACTGTATATCTGTAGGATTATCGAAATTCTCATGCATCTTAATTTCCTTGTAGAATAAGTAAAATATCCTGTGCAACTGTTTGAGCAATTGACTTGTAATGGAGTTTGCTCTAACCTGTATCCCTGTCCATGTGACAGCAATATACAAAACTAATCTTCATTATACCCCAGAGCCTGGGGTTGTGTTTGACCCACAGTAGTTGCTCAATACTTTATCCTCAGCCTTATAAGAGGAAGTAGACATTGAAAGATAAAACAGTGGAATAGGAGGGAAATGGTTCCAATCCTTTCTTTGTCCCTGCTCAGTGTAAGCCATTCACTGTTTGCTCACATCATCAGTTTTATTATTTCTCCCTTGCTTATTCCCTCTGATAGCCACCCATCCTTCACATTTCAGGTAAAACCTCACTTCGCACAATTCTGGAAACCTCAGCTAACATCAATCAATTTCCCTTCTAGAACACTCACAAGTTTGTCCAATGTCCATTGACATTTCATTTAATTTGTTATCTAATTATGCAATGGTTTCTGCTACTCCTGAATTGCCTAACATGTTGTAAGTATTTTTCCTCCAATAAGACTCCAACCCAGAGATCTTAAATCAGAAGACTGTAAGAATAAATTTGTTTCATATCGTATGTTTCATTAACCATTACAAAATTTCAAAACTTAGTTATAGATATTCATGTGACATTGGGTAAAAAAAAAACAAAGGTATAGTTCAAATTTCTCCTGGAAAAATTCAATATTTGATCACACTTGGCTTCATTCTTGTTTTGCCGAAATTACTTATAGATGAACAGTCACAGTGCTTTTAGTCTAGAAACTTATTCTAGTCTGTCTATCCTGGGCTTGCTTTATTTATTTTTGTTCTCTTTCCAGAACCCATGGGGTATGTGACATTTTAACCCCTGCATGAAACACCATACTATACATTCATGTGAACACGCACACATATACACACTCTGAATTTATCTAAAATCTCTAAAAAAGCCCAAGGCCTATATTGATATATCTTTTAAGCATTTTACATTAAAAATGTTTAACTGTTTTTAAAAAATATATGAATTATCAATACCCTCCTATCTACATATCAGCAGAGCACAATTCAAAGAAAATGGAGGTTAAAACTACTCATTTAATTTCTATCTTGACTAATGGCATGTTAGGCAATTAGACATTGAAAACACTCTCTGACTTCTCTTTGTACATTTCTGTGTCCAACAATTTTCCAAGTTCTATCAAACTAACTGGCAGAGAGAAAAGTTAGGATGTGGGCAGGGAGCATTCATTTCCTTTTCTACCTCAGACTCTGCTGAAATTGTGTCCCAGTTTCTATGAGGGTCCCTGTCCTGAAAAATAACATGGCCCTAGAGGAGGCCATTTCTCTTTGACTGTAGCTTCCAAAACCCAGAGTCGATTTACAATCAATAGTGAAAGAGTTGTAATAGAGCGCAAGTTCACTTCTATGGAGTCTGCAAAATGGCACTTTGAATCTTTTACAATGATCTAAGTGATGCCTGGTGAAAAGCGTTGGCACCAGCGAGTCTGGCATGCAGCCCTCAAGACAAGCAGCGTTTCAACTTATTTCCTACTTGACTTTCTCTATTAGAAGCACTGCATGTGAGAGAAACAGGAAATCTGTGCAGCACTTTTAAAGTCGTGCGGTAAATTATAAATTAATGAGGGTTTACTATGGGAAGGGAATAACATCTACAGAAGAGCGGATTTTATAACGACAAAGGGGAAAAAAGGTTTCCCTTAATAAAACATAACCTTTCTGCATGCACAATCAATCCTCAATTAGTCAGAGAGAGTATCCACCACAGACTGCTGGCGCTACCTCAATGTGACTGCCCCTTCCCCCACACTGTTCTGAGTCCTCCTCCTCTCACTTAAGATTTCAAAGGTACTCAAGTTAATGTTTCCAACAATTTCAGTTTCCTTCCATTCTTCCCTTCCATCAAAAAATCCTATTTATTTTTTATTTCTTTGGAGCCTCTTCTGCATGGTATGTCTTTCCCTTCCACAAGTGACTGTCCCTTCTCTGTCCAAGTCTAATGAATAGACAATCACAATGAAAAAGAAGCTGGAGGAGAGAGCAAGAAGAAAGAGGAAAAATAATTTCCCTAGGAAGTTCTCCAATTCCTTCCTTATAACTCTTTAATGACAATACAGCAATTAAGTCATTGATTTGGAAGTTGAAATAAACTAAAGGAAAATTACCTGGCATGTATTTGAAATTCAACAATTATGAGTCCTTCCTATGTGCCAAGCCTTTTACTGGGTACTGCAGGGGAGATAACTCCCTATCCTTCAGGGGCTTGTGATCTAATTGGAAGAGAAAGTAGCAGGCAATTTTACAAATAACTGTGAAATATAATAGGGCTTGGATCATGGTAGCACCATCAATTCATTGCCCATGCAAAGCAAGCTGGTTGTCACTCAGTAATTTCTTCAGTACACATTCACTGAATATTCACCATTTGTCACTAGCAGAAGATGAACATAATGTCATCTTTTCTGTAACACAATCAATTACAAATACCATGGTTAAAATTATCATGTAAGTGTAGAAAACATGGCTATCTGAACTGAATGCAACAGTGCACATCTGTAATCTGTAATCCGAGTGATGCAGGAGGCTAAGGCAGGAGGATCACAAGTTCAAGGCCATCCTTAGCAACATAGTGATACCCTAAGCAACTTAGCAAGATGCTCTCCAAATTTAAAAAAGGGGGGGGCTGGGAATATGGGTCAGTGACTAAGCACCCCTGGGTTGAATCCCTAGTATAAAAAAAATGGGTATATGAGCACCAAGTATCTAAACCCAAGGATGAGCAGAAGGAACATCAAAGTGTGGAGAGTGTGCTCACAAGACATTACAGAAGACAGAGCAGGGGAGAGATACAACCCTGGAAATCTTCTGTATGCTAAGTGCTCAGCACAGTGCCTGATACCAACAACTGTTAAAAACATGTGGGAACAATTGGGTGAGTGAATTGACTTTTATCCTAAGGGTAGTAGGTATTTATAGAAGGATTTGCATTTAGGAAAAAAAATCTTCAAGATGTAAATGCAAAGGATTATTTGGATTAAAAGGGTTGAGATAAATGGTAAAGAAATCAGAAGGGGGATTCCTGCAATATCCCATGTAAGATGAGATGACCCCCCAATATAGGGACAGTTGAAAAGCTAGATCAGAACTATTTCAGAAGTGAAATGATGCAGCTTGTTGAACAACAGGATATGGGATGGGTAGAGCTCAAAACAAAAGGTGTTTTTCAGGATTGTGTCTGGAATAACTGAGTGGCTAGTCCCTTCATCTAGACAGGGAATGCAGGAAGGAAAGCAGGCTTAGGACCCACTTGAACTGGCGCAAACTCATCAGAATGCCCTAAGGTAGTGATGTCAGATACTCCTTATTGTCATCTAGATAATTTAAAAATAGGTTGGATATATAGTTTGTCAATCCAACTTATACTGGAAACTGATATTTGCAAGTGGGAAGGTATTCAGAGAGTAGTAAGTAATCACCAATAGTTTAATCAACGAAAGACAGCAGTAGACAACTATAAACAAAAAGAAAACAAAATGATCATCTAAAACAGTTCTGAAATTCTTAATGACATTTAGTCTTTCTCATCATGATGGAGCAGGACCCTTCCATGACCCTTCCATGACCCTTCCATGACCCACATATATATGACTGGCTTCCTTACAGTTGTCAACAGTGTGCCCGGTTTCACTGGAAGTAAAGTGCATGACTCTGCACTTAACGGACCAACATTGAATCACTGCACTCAGAGTACTTTAAAGTAACTTTAAACTCATTACTGCCTAACGTATATCAAGTATTGGGTTGAAATAACTTCCTATGGTTAGATAATGATTTGAAATTCGTCCATCCACTCAAAATTTATGTCTAAATCGAGTCCTCTATTGGCATGTATTAGGCTGCACTGTGTTGGTCCAAGTCTAAAGCTGTTTTTTGCTTGTTTGTTTGTTTTGTTTTTTTTCCCCTTCTAAATTGAGTGTACAAAAACAGCATACTACAGGGACACAGCCACATCAATGTTTATACCAGCACAATTCACAATAGCTAAACTGTGGAACCAGCCTAGATGCCCTTCAGTAGATGAATAAATTAAAAAAAAAATGTGTCACACATACACAACGGAATATTACTCAGCAATAAAAGAGAATAAAATCATGGCATTTGCAGGTAAATGAATGGAATTGGAGAAGATAATGCTAAGTGAAGTTAGCCAATCCCCCCCAAAAAAAATGGCGAATGTTTTCTCTGATTTAAGGGGGTGGGGGAGCATGGGAGGAATAGACGAATTCTAGATAGGGCAGAGGGGTGGGAGGGGAAGGGAGGGAGCATGGGGTTAGAAATGATGGTGGAATGTGATGGACATTATTATCCAAAGTACATGTATGAAGACTTGAATTGGGTGTCAACATACTTTATATACAACCAGAGATATGAAAAATTGTGCTCTATGTGTAATATGAATTGCAATGCATTTTGCTGTCATATAAAAAACTAAATTGAGTGTGCAATAACAAAGTTATATAAATTGCTCTAAGATACTAGATTTTTATATTTATAATATGTATGTCAAAAGCTGGAAGACACCAGTATTTTATATTTACAATGAGTAAGTTCTTCAGCACATCACTAGTACCCTTCCATTGACTCAAGTTATATCTATTGCTCACATATAATTTCCCAGACACTCTGTCAGGTTTTTTGGAGACACAACGATGAATAAGACATAGTCACTGTCACTAAGGAGCTTTCAAAGACATCTAAACAATTTCAGTACAATGTGGTAAGTGCAACCATAGCGATAGGATTTGAGTGACAGCATGACAGAAGAAAGGCTACTAACAGTGCCATTCAGGGATGGATGAGGAATTTCAGAGAAGTGAGGAATGGCAGGACATTCCAGGTAAGCATGTGAGAAGACATGGAGACACTGAACCAATGCCCCAGTACCAGAACTAGTTCTGATTCTTTTAACCTTTAAATATGAAAACATGTAGCACATATGACACCTCCTCCCTGTTTATTGGACTGCTGGCTTCTCAAGCAAATGGACCCAGTATCACAGCACATGTTATCACTTATGCTTAATATATCTATGTCCCTATGTCCTTATTTCTTTATCATTATTTTAAAACATTTTTTCTATGGTGATTTTAAAAGAGATATCGTTGATTAACACAAGGCAGTATATGAATAAATAAATCTACTGGAGAGTGGAGAGAAGTCACAGTAATGGTAACATCTTTTAGAACAAAGGAAAATCATCCTAGATGCCTGAAATAGCCCCCAGAGCATCAGTCTGTAATTAATATTCATGATGACTTGTCATAAAATAAAACTAAAACTTATATGTTCTATATGATAAATTGCTTTCAAGTAATCTGATTATTTTAAATGTTTAATTTTGTACATATTTGCAAACAAATTTACAAGTCTTTTTAGATTAAAAAATAAAAACCTGCCTACATTGAATTTTTTTCCTAAAAGCCATAAAAGCTAAAACTTTCATATGCTATTAGAAATTGCTTTATTTTAACATAATACAGCAAAAATAATTGCTTATGGATGCTACTCTATTTATAGTTAAAAGTAATGTACCACCTTGATGTACTTTAATGAGGTGGTTGTATGTATATTTGTATGCAAAATACACGTAGAATCAAAAGAAATCCCTTGTAGTTGTTCATATGTCTTATTCAAGCTTGGATAAACAATTATAAAATCTATGAATATGCTTTTGCTGAAAACACATAAAAAGCATTAGGAAAGGAAGCTTTGTGCCTAATATGACATTGAGATCATTTTTGAGGGCTCAATAGTGAATAACTTATTAATATCAATTAGCCTTTATCCTTGATTACTTGTAACCTTTTAAGCTATTCCATATACTTCTATGTTTGTTGTTCATTTGTGCCAACATTGCCTTTTTGTATTTTGAACTTATTATCTCTAATAAACTTTTCCTCATAAAAATCAGACCTTGTTTTGTAAAATCTCACTATATAAATAAGCTGATGAATAAGATTCTAGTTTAAATATCATAAAAGACAGGTGTTCTCCTTAATCTCTTCCAGCAATTCAACAAGTTTGTCTTTACAAAATGGGTTATTCATTAAACAAATTTTAATGAGCATCTACTGTGTGCCAATACAGTTCTGGTACTACTTATCAGTAAACACTGAGAAAAAACTAATTCAGAACTTCTGTTTCTGATTGAATATCACTGGGAATTACTACTTAAAAGATGAAGGTCTGGAATATAGGCCCACAGACTCGGTGTTGGCTTTCTAAATGTTAAATACTCAGTTTCCCCTGTCTAGAAGTAAAGTTAACACAGAGGAAAACATGGCTGAGAGACAGGGAGAGAGGCCATCCTGCTGACATATTTTAGTACATGGATCCAGCCACACCTCAGGAAGTTTATATCCTACTTCCTTGCACTCTAACTGAATAAATCCTCTTTCTTGCTTGAAATAGTTTGTTTTCTGTTAGTTGCCACAAATGAGACCTAGCTAATATACAAGCTCATACAGTTTTTTTGGAACATTTTGTGTATATGAATAAGTTAAGGAGAATATTAGTTGATAAAATAGTAGTTGATAACAAAAGCAAACCTCTTGTCAAAAGCCTGTTTGAGGGATTATATTTTTAAAATTTATGGATATAATCTCATCTCGTTTTTAACAGAGTGAATACTGTTGGGCAAATTACTTAATCTCCCAGTTCCTTGGTTCTTTTCACCTGTATAATGGGTGAAATAATAGCACATAGGAGTGACTTGATAAGATTAAGATAAGATTAAATAAAGTTGCACTTGGCAAATTAAAGGTACTTAAATATATGACAGTTACTACTATGATTGCCGCTTATTTTTTCCAAAAGGGCTGTGGTACTCACACAATTAAAGAAGCACTACTCTATGCTTTCATGGATATTTTATTTTGAAAGTGATTTGGTATAATAAGTGCTTTATTCAAAACATTATCAATCCCTCTTGAAATGCTCAATGTGTCTATGTGAGGTGTCTGTGTGAGGGAGATAAAGCTGGCCTAAGACTTGGAGAAGTTGAAGTAGATGGTCTGAGAACTAGGCTATGACTTCTACTAAGATGCCTCTATTTCTGCAGAGCAGACGAGATGAACACTGGGGAATAAAATGTAGGGTCAGGCAATAATCTGAGAAAAGTGAGGAAAAGAAGAGTGGAGAGACTCCAAGCTTAGAAAACAGGAGAGAGAGAGAGAGACAGACAGACAGACAGACAGACTACCTGAACCTGTGATTTAATTAGTGGGAAATCTCAACATTTCTTGGGGTGGCTATTTTATGTTTATGTGAAGAGCATCTTCAAACTGGTAAGTAGTCATAAAGCTGATATTGGAACTATGAGTGACCTTAGGGAAGGAATAAAATGTTCTCAGAAGACAGTAAACACATAGAACACATTTTTGCTTCAAAGACATAGGTATGTATCACATTTCATTTGTTAATGAAGGATGTGGTAGTGCAGCATAATAAAGGAGTCTGAGTTCAATTAGCAGTGTATTCTAATCCCTCCTTTGGTAAAGGAGGAGAAAGCAATCTGCTTAATAAACGTGGTATGCTGCATTGAGGTATTCAAACAGTGCCACCATTCTCTCAGTGGTTTGTCACTTCTATTTCTCATTAGTTTCAACCCATTAAAAATTTCTGACAAATGTAAATCTTATAAGGCTGATTGGTTTGATTAACCTGATAAAGAAAAAAAAAAAAGCAAGCTACTTATCAACCTTCACCTGACATTGACATAAAGTCTTTATGTGGCAGAGTTCCTGGGTTTTGTCATTTAAAATGGGGCGAGGGATCCTGATAGAATGAATAGGATTGCAGTGCCACAGATTAATTAAGCAGCTCTCAGGAACCATATTGAAAGGCAACTGATTAATTGAACATTGAAACCATCTAATCAAATAGCGGACACAATAAATATGTTTCTTCAGAGATAAATTATGCACTGATTTGCATATTCATTTATACAGTTGGGTTAACTCTTTATGTACTTTTGAAGGTTTTGCCTGTCTGGAAATAACTACCTACTATAGATTCTCTTTCATGTCATTCTAAAAATGTCTGCAGAACCTGCCTGTATTCTTTTCAAGATCTGAACAGATTGTTCATTACATATGCAAACTTTCTGTTCTAAAAAAGTTGACTACTGAATCAGTGAATTATCACCCTATACAACCTGCAGTCAGGCAGAAAATACAAGGCCACTGAAGATGAATCATTAAGAAACTGTTTTTGTGCTGAACTCATGGCTTAATAAGAGAGAACATATAGTTGTAAAACCATGGATGTCAAAGATTCATCAAGATATTCACAATTGCAAATATATCTTTTATGATGTGGAAACATGGTTATCATGTTTCTAATGTGAGCCTACAGAAGATGGCCACTTTACAATTATGAAATTTCGGTAAAAACAAAGGGTAGATCTTAAGTCTCAAGGCATCTGGAAAAAAAAAAATTTCAAAGAGCAGAAAACAGTTCATTAGCGCTGCCATAGTCTTCCCGTTTGCCTAAACTGAAGCTCTCCCCTCATTTTTGACACCCAGGCAGGATCCAGTTGCCACAGCTGTGCAGCTCAGTGAATAGCAAGAGTCTGCTCCCTGTGCCTGTAGATGCTCATCATCAAAGGGGGTCTGTCACCCTCTTGTCCAAAGATGAGTTCCCTGCCAGACTGGAGGAGCACAGCTTCATGGGGGAAGGGCATGAAATCCCAGAGATAAGAAACATTGCCTTGTCAACATCAGAGCCCTGGCAGCTTCTAGTCCCAATGCAGAGTCCTGACTGGATGCCTGTGTCAGTGGCTTTATTACAGAAATGTAAGCTCTACCTATGGGAGAGCTCCCCAGCAGAGAGGGCCCGCTAATGCCTCTGCTGCCACAGATGTCATGTGGAAAACTGGATGGAACCATGGTTACTGATCACTCTGAGTTGGAATTGACTAAAAAGGCTGCATCCTGTGTAGAGGCAAGATGTTACAACAGGGCTGTTGCTGAAAAGAAATTCAGAAGATTAGTGGACTTTTTTTTTTTAATAGAGACTTAGAAACTGCACAGGACATTTTTTCTTTTGATTGAAGGGAATTTCATTTTTCTTTTAGCTTAAAGGAATTTTAACTTAAATGAATTCCATATCAGTCACTAACTGACAAATGATATTATTTGCCATAATATTTTAGTTACTTCTTTCTATTAAAAAAATATTAAAAATCTACATATAAAATCAAATAGATCAGACAAAGCAGAGTTCTAACTCAGGACTTTAAAGATCTTATGACTTTAATGAAATTATTCATTCAGCTTTAGAATAACTTTGGAAAAGTCTTCTAAAAATTATAAAAGGTCTCTACAGCCCTAGAATTTCATAAACATCACTGCTTTCTTTTCCCTTATTATTGGTGGAATTCATATATCAGGGGTTCAGGTTTAAAAAAAAAAACAACTGCAAAAATCTCGAGATTTATATAAAATAAATAATCAGAAATACCAAACACCTAACATCTTCCTCCCCATTTTTAGGCTTATTCCTTAGAACATTAAAAAGAGAAAAATACATGAACTCTTTCATTCTTTTTTTCCATCTATTGGTAACAATACCATGAAAGAAGTTTGAGTCTCATTTCACTGCCAAATATCACAATTATATGATAACAAAAGCAGAGCATTTTGCAAAACCGTGCTACAGTTTTCAGAATTATATTGTAAAAACTATAAACATAAATTTAGCTCCTTTTTAGTAGAACAGGTGGTGATTAGTTCTTAAAATATAGTATCCTTAAAATTCTGAAATCCACTTCTTCATTAAAGGAATCATGTTCAAAAATCTTGCCCTGTTAGACAATCCTTCCAATTTTTAAAGATAAAAAGACCTGCTCGTATATCAGTTAACCAACATTTATGATACCTGAATATTTACAAATTGTATGGTAGGATGACTTGATTCTTTTGATGATTTCAATATAAACTTCTCCATTTCTTTAGTTATTAATCTTTAAGGTGATTAAAAATACTATTATTGTCTTACAGACTAAATAGAGCTCATTTAATTTTACAGACTAAATGAAGCTCACTTAAATAATTGGTTTCACAGATTCTACATTAAACTGTTGTGATTGTCTCCTGAATGGGCATGGAGTGTATGCGCCATTATATCTATAAAATTTCTTTCTTGGGATGCCTTCAATATTCTCAAATGAAAAGTTATTCCTCATATTTGTTAAGATAATCCATATTGGTGTTATGATTTATTATGACATGAATCTAAATCAATGATTGCTCAACTAATTAATTGATATATACACATACAAACTAAAATAACACTATTGAGCATTTTGGACAAAATTGAAGAAAATTATTGCAGATTGGAAGGAACTAAACAATTATGATATTTTAAATAATTTTTTCATCTTTGGAATAAACTTTAGAATGTTTTATAAGGCCTTTTGGTATTAATATTTTACTATGTGTGGTCATTATTCTAACTAAGTAAGATGTAATAGATTGCAATAAATAACTGAATGAGTTGTAAAAGAAAATGTAATCACTTCTATTTTAGATGCACTATAAAAAGTGTTGTTTCTTGCCCTATGATGAATACATCATGCCATTCTATCTGTCAATTATTTAAAAGTCCCTTCAAGAAACCAAAGGTGGCTCAGCTTTATTTGAAAAGTTTTACACGAGTTCAGTACTTAGACTGCACTATAAAATTACCCCAGATTCCCTTTATTATATCAGAAATATTAAAAGTTTGGTCTGTTTTTTTTTTTGGCCTATGACAGCAATTCTCAAATACTGGGTGTGGATTAAATGAAAGTAGGCATTAAAGAAACATTTGATTTACCTCTGTAACACTGTGAAAGTATGAGAGTTTTGATTTGAGTTCAAAGAATGAAAGCTATAACTGGCCTGATTTGAAATTATGCATGTCAGCAAGTTTATATGCAAAACCATTTGAAATTTGTCTATGCTTTTTTTTAAATAGCAAAAAAAAATTGTTCTACATTTGTCCAATGTTTAAAATAAAAGCCTATGTATCTATGTTTTATTATAATTTCAAAAAGTTCCATTTTAGACAAATTTTCCTGGTTTAAAAAGTCTATTATTTTAGAAAAACCCTGGTAAGCTTTTTATTAATGAACAATTAAATCCTATTATATACCCTTTGTTTTTATTCAATGCTTTGCATGCATATATGGTTTAATTCATTGGTTCTCAATATTTTTCTGTCTTTAGAAAGCTCATTTGGATAACATACTCCACTCAGTCACAATGTACATTGCAAAATAAGGTTTCCAACACTAGGGAAGTTGGTGGAACAGGGAGGAGGTCTACCAGGATCTAGAGGAAGCTAGGGGAGTAGGAGTGCAATATGAAGAAAACGTCTCTAAGGATCATCACTCCTGGGAATATATGCTCTAAGGATCATCACTCCTTGGAATATATGCTTGTCATAAGGTGAGCAGTAGTCACTAAATGGATAATGGTTGATCTCATTTTCCAAACAATACGTATAATATCTAAGAGTATGCTTGTATCTTAGAAAGGATGCACTAAAAATACGAATAAGAAAAACATCTTTGAAGTTGAAAGAACATTTTTTATTAAACTCTAATCTCTACCTCATATAATAATACTTTTGAAATATTAAATGCCTCTTTCAATCTGAAAACTTAGAAATTATTCATAATAGAAGCTTTTTTTTTAGATCTGAGTTCCTTTTTTCTCTCAAATATTTGATCTTTTTCTCACTTATCCTAAGAAACAAAGAAAAACAAAATTTTCATGTAAAGTTAAAAACAAGTGGAAAACTTTATTTGACAATATCCTGCATATATCAATACACTTTGAAAATAATCAAGTGCATTCTAAAGGGCAGACAGGCCTACCTGTGTTGATGCCTTAAACCTGAGAAACAAAATAAGGGTATAAGACCCCAAATAGACTAGTTCTGACCACCTCTTAGCATTTATCCATTTCTAATCTTTTGCTATTCCCAATAAATTCACAAGTACATTGTGTTAAATACTCTTGGTTACATTTTAAAGTTGATAATAGTTTATTTTTAAGTCTTCAAAATAGGCTTTAAATCCATTTTAAGGACCAACAGAATAACCAATGTGGTAAGGTAACATTCTTGGAATAATAAATTGCCACTAAGAGTGATTCCTTGGAAGGATGCTATATTCATGCAAATATTTAAGATGATTTGGATTTCATATTAACCTGGTTAACTCATTATGTTAGTCATCTAAATAATGATGCAAAATGCTAAGCCCTGTTTTATGGAATTTATGGAGAAGACTGGAGCCTGTTTACCTTGTGAAAATGTTTCACAGAAGCTTAGATGTTTGAGCAAAACAGACATGTGAAGGTGAGTTGGGAAGGGGATGGAATACTGTTTAATTTATTGATCACTGGATTTGCAAGAGGCAAATGGGAGGGGTGCACAGTCAAGGTCAGCTGCATCTTTAAATATAGGATTACACATTACTGATGAGCTGGAGCTCCATATGTTTCCAACTAAAAATCTGTGAAGCCTCTTTCTTTCAATTGATTAAAAGCAAACGAAAGTTGACAAGGAAACTAATGAGCTATACATAATAAAGAACATGGTAATGTTCTAATCCAGTCAATCCTCCCTTTCATAGAAATGAGATCAGAAATCTGATTCATTTCGCTGCCTCAGATGCTAAACCAGGTACTTCAGCCATGGTAGCAACATCTCTACTGAGACCACTTAGTTATCATACCTGAATATGAAAGCACAAAAAAGCACAGAGAAACAAATCAATTACCTGGTTCAGAGCTAACAACGGCGACAAAATCAATTATGAACCAACAAGAAAAGTCAGATATTGAGAACTTACATATTTCCTTTTATTTTTATTTGGTAACACAGCATCATGGGTTTTGGCAAATGCTTAAATGATACATGGCCCTCTGTTTATAACCAAGTGATGATGATTAATACACAAAATTCATGTCTTACTATTTTACCTTAGCATAGACATTAGCATCTTGTATCAAATGTTCTTGAAAGGGTTTTCTAACTCATAGAAAGGCTCTAGGTAAAAATAAAAACCAGCGGAAGTTTCTTGTCATTACTTTCTTTCTTCTCTACCTTGACCTTTCTGTCTTATTTCCATGGCCTGATTCTGTCCTCCAAGCAGATTCACTAAGACCCAAAGGGCCAGGATGCCTAAAGAAACTCACATCTGTCCTCTGTTACCTGAGGAAAAAAAAAAAGAAAGAAAGAAAAAAGAAAAAATATCCTGGAGCAGAAGATCTGAGATAGAATAAAAAGAAAAGCAATTTGGTTGGTTATCTGATGGAGGTAATTTATCTAGACGTGTGAATTGACTTAAATTTCCTGCCTGACTTGCTTTTATGAAGGGGATTATTAACAAAAATAGATCTTGATTAGTGACTGAGTTGGTAGGCCCAGTGCTCTTTGCTAACATCTTCCCTAGGGCAGGTTGGAGATAAGAGGTCAATAACTCCACAACCTTTTAAAGATTGCCAAGCACTAAGCTAACTCTTTTCTTTTTAATTGAATGTTTTCCATTTGCTGGCTCCTGAACCTCGTCCTTAGGGCAGGGATGTTCCTGTATTTGAGAAGTTATAACTTGGGGACTTTTTTCTCTTAACTCATCTTCTTTTCTTCCACTCGATTATAACTTCAAAACATTTTTAAGTAAAGTAAAGCAACTCTGAACAGATCCACTGTGCTACTTTAGAATAGGTAACAGATAAATATTTTGCACCTGAAGTTTAGAACTGTTCAATATATGGTTTATGTATTTTTTTCTGTCTGGAGTGCCAGCTCCTGGGAGGAGCATTCACTTGTGCTCTCGACACTTTTGCCCCACTTTCCTTAGCTATTTTCTCTGTTTCCACAGCTAAACATACCAAGGGGCTCTGGACTTTTTTCCTCCTGGTATCTCTGATCACCTTAATCTCCAATGATTAGTAGGCCTTCACATACAGTTGAACGGATGATGTATAATTGAGATTTTTCCTATAGGATAAGAGTATATCTAAATAATCTTTAGAAATAAAAATTTATTCAGCATAAAACCATACTTTACGTTATTCTGAATGCAAGATAGTTACCTGATGAAATTTTAAAACTTGTATTGTATGTAAATTGGAATTCATGTGAGATGGAAATAAGAAAAAAGGAATTTAAAATTATTAAAAAAAGGAAATTGTCAAGTTCTAGTGAAACTTAGACCCAGCCAAATAACGAAAATTGTCTCTGAGGCACTAGTGTCTATCTTCACAAAGCTCTAGTGGAAATGTACATTGTCTAAATGTTCTCATTTTCATCTTTTAAAAACATGATTTGCAGAGACTAACAGACAACACTTAAAACATTCCCGACAATGTTTTCTGAAAGAATTCATTAAAAGTTTTGTGTCATTAGAAATAAACATTACTAGAATGACTAAAAATAGTTTACAAGGGTTGATAACCAAATATTAGGAAATTACTTCTAAATATTTTATTGTATGACATAAATTTAATATTATAGATTTATAATTACATTTTTTAAAATATTTATTTTTTTACTTAGAGGTGGACACATATCTTTATTTATTTATTTTTTATGTGGTGCTGACGATCGAACCCAGGGCCTCACACGTGCTAGGCAAGCACTTTACCACTAAGCCACAATCCCAGCACCTATAATTACAAAATTTTAAAACACTATAGTTTGTCTCACATGATATTGTGAACTCTAAAGCCAAACCAGAAAAATAACTATCATTGTAATAATTATCAATGCTTAAAGTTGAAAGTTATAGTAAAATTATTGAGAAAAGAGAAATAGTGTATACATTTAGAGATTATTATATTATAAAGTTAAGTTTTGGAAATAAAATAAAAAGATTCTGACATAAATTCTTTTTTCAGATACTCAATTGTATCATATAAAACCTATTTTTTTAGAAAACTTCAAGAAAATATTTTGAGTATGATGATTAAGGAAAACAAAGTGAAGCTTTCTCAAAAAAATTAACATTCAAACTAATATGTGATCCAGCAATTCATATACTGGGTGTTTATCCAAAGGAAATTAAATCAATGTGTTGAGGAGATGTGCACTCCCATGGTTATCGAAGCACTAATCACACTAACTGAGTTATCAAATCAACCTAAATATACCATCAACACAGGAAAAGATAAAGAAAATATCATATCTATTTTTTTTAAAAAAAAGGTGAAATCTTGTCCTTTGCAACAACATGTATGAATGTGAAAAACATTGTGTTAAATGAAATAAGTCAGGCACAGGAAGACAAACACCATGATTTTACTTATATGTGGAATCTAACAAAGCTGATTTCTTAGAAGTTGGAGGTAGAATTGTGGTTACCAGCAGTTGCAGAGAGTGGCAGGAAGAGAGAGAAGGAGATGTTGGTCATGTGTACAATGTTATAATTAGGTGGAATAGTTTCTGGTGTTCTTTTGCACAGTAGAATGAACACAAGTAACAATAATACATTGTACATCTCAAAATAGCAATGAGAGGATTTTAAATGTACTCTACATAAAGAAATGATAAAAGTTTAATATGTAACTACTTCTATTTGATCATTACACAATGTACACATGAATCAAACATCACATTGTACCCTATAAATATGCACAATTTTGTGGGCCAACCAAAAAAGTAAAATAATTTAAAAAGTTATTTAACCTTGAAAACAAATGCTTTTTAATGTCAAAATTTTAAAGTGTTGAAACATCACATTTATTTTTATTCATTTATTTCTTATCTTTTTAAAAAACTAGAAAACCTGATGCTACTTATATTAACTAATTTAGTTTTATTTATTATTTCTATGACTTTTGTCAGCACTTACATGAAAACCTATATTTTTATTTACTTACAATGTAATAATTATCAATATGCATTTTTGTAATGATGATGTATCAGAGCAGGGAAAAGTAGAGAAAAAATTAACAGAAGAGGTAGACTATGTTCTACAATTAATACTTGGAATTTTAAAGTCAAGAATAATTGTCATAAAATAGTACAGTTGGCCCTCTGAATTCAAATTTTACATCTGCAGATTCAACCAACTGCAAATAAATTGCATCTGCACTGAACATTTACAGACTTGTTTTTCTTGTCATTATTTTCTAAAAATAACAACTTTTACATGGGAAATACAACAATACATACAACTATTTACATAGCATTTACATTATATTAAGTATTATAAATAATCTAGAGATGATTTAAAGTAGACAGGAGGCTGTTTGTATGTCATGTGTAAATATTATACCATTTGTACAAGAAACCTGAACATTCATAGATTTTTGTGTCAGAGAGAGGCAATCCTGAAACCAATACCCTAGAAATACTGAGGGCCAACTATACATATGATTTAAGAAAAATAATGCAATTGCAAACACTAGATTGAAAACTTATTTATAATAGTATCACCTTATTTTTTATGACATTCACATGTTAGAACAGAAAATATCTCCATAACCACAGTTTCCCTCCCATTTTGTAGCCAAATATCAACCACAATGACAAAATGACCATGAAAACAACAAATATAATAGGTCCTGCAACCACGGGGACTCTGTTCTCCATGAAATAACTACCCTTTTTCTTCTGGGTCTTCAGCCTGAAAGACTCCATCAGAAATCTAAAATAGGGCACAGAAATTATTCACACAGCCTTGGGAATAGATTGATTCTGTGTTATGAATTCTTGTATGCTGATCTCAGTGCACTTGACCTTTTATATTCTAGATCAACACTTGCTCTGTTTTTTCATCAGACTATATGAGAACCTCAAAATTTCATACTAAGTTCAACTTTTTGCATTCCCAATTCTCATTCGTTAGTATTAACTGTATTACAACTTTCTTCCCAACAGAATCACAAGCTTATTTTAGAATTAGAACATTTCCCCCATGTGTTAGTAACTACAACTTGTTGAGTATTCATTAGACAGCAGGAACATTCCATATGATTTTCTATATCTGAAAAAAAATTCACATATATGATATTTGTTGAGTGTATGTTTTTTACCTCTATTTATTGATAGCAAAACTGAGGTCTATGTCAATTGCATAAGGTAGTCAAGGAATCTAAGTGACTAATTTCTAATCCTGTGTGAATCATCACTACAGAAATTTGCTCTAAATATTTATTTATAATTTAAGTTATTAAATAAAACTCTTAGACCTGCTTATACTTTATACTTTGAATTAATGATTCTAAGTTCTTTGGCTCCTGATGACAGACAAGTTAAAATCCTCTACCTTTTATCCTACCTCCCTTGATTGTTATCTTAGGAACTAGAAACTAAGGAGCCATAGTTTTTGCTTACCTAATGCTACCCAAGTTATTTCACTTGTACCTATTTTGCAATTTCTTTCAGATCCAGATAGGATTTTATTGTCATATAAACACTGATTCCGTATACCTTAATCCATAATAATATAATATTATTTTTATATACATATTTATAGAGTATTTTTACCTATATGGTTAGTTCATAGGGACCAGGGGTTGGCAATTTTGTCATTAATCAACACTTACTAGTAACACCTGATGTGACATTCAATTGATGAGAATTTCAAGAATATGATAGAACCTATATAAGCTAATGAAATGTTTATAGAAAAATTAACCAAATTCATTGTCATATAATTTTGATACCTATTCCACAAGGAAACATTTTCTTTTTAACATGTATTGATTAGCTCCTCCTTAGTAGATATTGAATAGATGTTATAAAATTGATATTTTTATGATTTTAGAGAAATTTTTGTTTTGATTAACACTAAAATGAAAAATGCTTTCTTCCAATGATGTACAAAGGATAGTAAATAAAATGACAAGGCACCATAATGTTGAGTAAATACGCCAGCAAATTGGGGGAGTTACATGAAACTCAAGCATGTTAAATTAATTCTAAAGCAATATATAGACTATAGAACATTAAAGATTCTCCATCAGGTCTGTGTTAATCAGCTCTACATCACTGTGCCAAACATGCCTGACAAGAACAATTTAGAGGAGAGAAAGTTTATTTTGGTTCATAGTTACAGAGGTTTAGCCAATAGTTGGCCAAGTCCATTGCTCTGGGCCTAAGGAGAGGCAAACATCACATCAGAAAGACATGGAGGAGGAGCACTGTCCCATTCCTGGAGGCCAGAGATAAAAGAAAAGGAGGCTTCAGGGAAGATGAACCGTTCCAGGGCATGACCTCCCCGCTTCTCAGTGACCCACCTCTTCCAGCCACACATCACCTAGTCCATTCAAACTAGGATGGGCTGGTTAGGTCACAGCTCTCACAATCTAACCATTTCACCTTTCACTATTCCTGCATTAACACAGGAGCTTTGGGGGACACATCATACCCAAAGCATAACAAGGCCTAAGGGCAAAAGACAATTAACAGGAATATCAAGATAATACCTTAAGGAGGATCACATTCTTTTTAAAGGATATGATAGATAAGACTAAATATTAGAAAACAAAGTAAGAATAGCTAGCAGAGAGACAACTCATGCCTCAAGGATGATTTTATAATATATGAGGGGTTATTTTACAAGTTTATTTATTTAAAAATAGGTTGTGATTTGGGGGCTAGACTTTTTCCTTTAAAATTTAACTATAACCTAAATTTAAGATTGATAAAAAGATACATTTTCCTACCAAGAAATATAAGAGCTTAGGAATTTCTTCATATGTGTAGATGTAAAAATAAGTTGCTTGTCATTTTTATAGAATAGTTTAAGTATGGTATTTTTTATTCATATCTAATTTGAAAATGAATTTATAACATTGTAGTAAATTTGAGGATCAATTTTAAAAAGAAAGACTTTTCATGTTAATTTTACATGTTTTTTTCTCTTTTGGAATAAAAATAAAAGTAAGTTCATATATAGGAAGAACTTCTTATTCCAAGGAGATGATATACCTATTAGGACAGCAGTGCTTAAACATTATAGCTAATTAGAGTTCCCACCAGCTACATACCAAAGGGTTCATGTAATATAGTTGAATGAATTGGAACATTTTTATGAGTTAAAGTTTTATTCCTTATTAACTACTGTGGATGATGTGTTCTAATGTTTTAACATTTAAGATCTAGATAGCATTTCTTACAATAAATCCAGAATTAAAAAAAAATCAGTTTGCTTTTATTCCCTCAAAAAAGGGGGAACATGAATCCTTCCAGGTATTATCAAGAATACTAAGGAATAATTTTTCAAAATTTCTTTGTTTCAAGACATACTCTGGGAAGGGAGAAGAGCAAGAGGTTTAGGAGAATAAAAACTAATTTATCTTTGTCGTGAGTCACATTTTTTTTTTCATAGAAACACTTAGTAGTCCCAAAATTGGGACTGCCTTTTTACAGAACAGTTACATCATTCTTCAAAAGGTGTATGAAAACTAATTAATGCTTTGCCTAATAAAAAAAAGCAAAAAATCACTGTTATGTGGTTTTAAAATTCTGTATTTACATTTTTAGAGATCTGTAACTGTTTTAGCTAGCTTTTATGTCTCTATGACCAAAATACCCAAGAAGAACAAGTTATAGAAGGAAAAATTTATTTTGTATCCTGATATCAGACATTTAGTCCATGGTTGGCCTACTCCATTGCTGTGGGTTTAAGATGAGGCAGAACATCATGGTAGAAAGACATGATGAAAAAGTGCTGCTCCATTCATGGTGGTCAGGAAGCAGAGACAGAGGGGAAGGGGGCAGAGGGAAGTTGTACCCTTCCAGGGCATAATACTCCTCCTGACCCATGTCCTCCAGCCATTCCCTACCTGTTACCACCCAGTTAGTCCATTAGAACTAGGATGGACTGACTAGGTTATAGTTAGTAGTTTTAAGAAGACACATCCTATCCAAGCCATAACAATAACAGAGTAACAATCAATTGCAGGGAAAATAAAACAAAAATCCTTAGCAATTTTGTGCATTCTCAAAACTGTAGTGGTTAAAAGAAATGAAATGATCAAGCAAATATTGTCTTGCAAAATTTAAATCCAAATAATTCCCATATTATTTAGTACATTACAACCAATATTTTGTCAGAAGTTAAAAAACAAATGCTTCATTTTTTCCCACCAGAGCAAGCTGCATAAGAATAGGGAATTTTGGGCTGGGGATGTGGCTCAAGCGGTAGCGCGCTCGCCTGGCATGCGTGCAGCCCGGGTTCGATCCTCAGCACCACATACAAACAAAGATGTTGTGTCCGCCAATAACTAAAAAATAAATATTAAAAAATTATCTCTCTCTCTCCTCTCTCACTCTATCTTTAAAAAAAAAATAACTTCAAGAATAGGGAATTTTGCCTGTTCTGTTCACTTTTGTATCTTCAACATATGAGACACATAGTATAATTCTCAAAATAACAATTGATGAAAGAATACCACTTCCCTTTCTGACTCTCCTATTCTTTTTCTTTGACTCTTCATTGGAGTGGACGTCTATTACTTGTGCCAACCAGCAGACATTTGAATTCTGGGAAGAGCATCAGAATTGTCATTGCATATACTAAATAACAAGTCTATATGTAGTTCCAGCAGGTTGTTGACCTCATTCCCATCCCCAACCCTGGCAAGATCCAGAGATGAACACATGATTTTTCTGGATGATAGGAAGATTCCACCCCACTGAGCTGTATCATTGGTCTATGTGGACATGTGACCTAATGTGACCAAGGAGACAGTTGGAGAACTTTTATTGTAGCTATTAAAAAAAAGAGAGAGAGAAGCTATTTACACTGAAGTGCCCCCATGAATGTATTTTAACATTTTCCATCTTAAAACACCATGGCAAGAAGTAACCAAATGGAAATAAGACAAAGGAAAATCAATTCAGGTAATGGTAAGAAGGTATATTTTGGTATCTTTTAAGTTCTGTACTCTGAGGATGCAGCCAGTCCTCAAATTTTTTTTTAAAGTTTTATGAACCAACAAATTTAAATTTTTTAAAGTCTAATTTTAGATAAATTCCTGTTACATGATATTGAAACAGTCATAAGAAACATTTCCTCTAATAACATTGAATCACTTACTTATGGCTCTATATGAATAAAAATGAATAGCACCATGCTGATGTTGCGTCCTATAACAACAACCGGAGGAAATTATTGATAGTCATAGTTTGCTTTCCAAAATTATCAGCAGGGACTAATACTTTTCATATATGCAGATCCTGAATGCGAAAGAGGGACATTTGTTTTACTGTCAGCTGCTTTAGATGGTGTGCTTCCCCTTGTTTAACTTGCCATTGGTTGTTTCAGCACTGCTGACTATAGAGACACAATAAGTTATTAGTAATCATTTATTTTTGCCTGTAATAAACAACCATAGTCATGTTAGAAACAGAGAAAAAGCAATCTGTATATTAGAAAGAGTTAAAATGCATTAATACCTGCTCTCATTTTACAGTTGAGGAAAGTTAAAGTGATATGACTTGGCAATGTCATATCACTGACTACTAGCAGTGGCAAAGATTATCATAGCAACCATGATTTTTGCTTGTTTATACACTCTCATATTATTTTGAAGATTTGTTTTTAAATCACAACACAAGGATTTTTAAATTGAATAGCAGAATTCCAATATGCAATAATACCTGGGAAGATTGGCAAGGAATTTCATAATGTGTGTTACTAAATAAGAACTCACTAAACAATGATTTCATTAGCACCTCAAAATTGTAATATAAACTTGGACAAGAATGAAGACATAAACTGCTTAATTTTTGGAGAATTAGCTATCTTATAGGTCAATGGAACATAATTTATCTAATGCTACTTTAGTACCCTGACAAATTTAATTTATCCCTACTTACCAGTAAGAACAGGCCTATGAATTACTTTAGTAATTGCCCAAGAGGATAAAAAGGCCAATGTAGAATATATTTACATATATTAATATATGAAATTTTTAGTTAGGGAAACTCAGAATCTGAGGCAAAATATTCTCTGCAATATGCTTTAAAAATAAGTACAGCCATTTTAAATTAAAATCTAATTTGAAAGAACCAGATGTTAGCAAAACTCTTAAGTGGAAGCACCTTTCACTCTAATGCATTTTAACACTAAGACAATTAGTTAAAATGAAATTTTATGTATTCAAAAGTTTTCCCCAAGTTATACTTCTGATTTTCTTGATGTTTCCCTGCTATATCATACTAAACAACCATAGCATGTGACAAATAAAAATGTTTGGCATTTTCTGATAAAAGAATTTGTGTTAATGCAACATTATTAATTCTATAAATACAAAAGAATTTAAGAGAAAGTCATTTCACTTGGAAAGTAGACAAGATTTTAAAGTTGAAATGAATCATTAGGAATTCTTAATAATAAAGGGGACCTTAGTCTTATATTTTAAGACTTACAATTAAGACCATTGCATAGATCTTACTTGGAGGAACAATGAAATAAGTGATGCTTTGGGGTCAGAAATGGAAATACAAAGAAAACACTTCCATTACTGTACTTTTATACAGCGGGATAAAGATATGAATTGGTAGACTCATGCTGACCAGCTTTTCAGATGTTCATTACAAAACTTAAATATATTGTCTGTAATCCAGTTTCTATATGTCAGTTTGTCCAGGAGTGTGCATATATTCCTTATGTTGATGAAGGCAACATGAAGCCCTAATTAGAAAACAGCCTTCTCCTTAGCACCATCCAAAAGAGTTCAAGGAGGAATTTGATGGCTGGGACACCCAAGTATGTTACTAAATAAGAACTAAATAAAAACTATTCACAGATCCTTATTCACAGATCTTATGCAATATGATTGATATTCAGGCTGAACTACCAGAATGCTTCATTGAACCCAGGTAAGTTCTGATTGAAAAATTGCAAACTGAACATCTGTTGATAAATTGAGCCTGTTCTTCCTTTATTAACTTTGGCATCAAGAACATGTCATGATAGAGGATATTCTTGTGACCTATATCTGGCATTAGCAGAAAAATTAAACTTAGAAAGTTATTTCAAACTGCAGCCTGATTAGAATAGCTATAGGCAAGAGTTTCCACTGTCTCTGAAAGAAGTAAGAGTGGAATGTTAAATAAGTTTAATGTTTCTAATCCTATTTGCTTTCTTGTGTGGACAATTCTTGAAGCATTTTCAACAAAGTTCTTTAGCTTTATATACTTGAAACTACTTTTAAATGTTGATATTAGTTGGGAACTTTGGCTATATCAACCTGGTAATATCTAGGTATATTAACCCTCATAATGATATGACAGTTTGTGGCAGTCATTTGTTTTGCTCATATTATCCAGGACCATTTTTCTAGTATTCACTTTGCTTTCTAGTATATGAAAAGTAGCTATTGCAAGTACAGCAGTAAATAAAATGTAAAAGTGTGTAACTTGGTAGGCAGTGAGGTCAAAATACTAATAAAGAGCTTGTTATGTGTGAACGACTGTGCTAAGTTAACATTTTGGACATCATTTAATTCTCATTAAAAATCATATGAGAGAGATTTATGGGGAGCTGAGAACTACAGAAGATTAAAAAAAGAAAAAAGAAAAAACCCTAAAATAACTTTATGAAGGAAAGAATCAGCATTTCTTTTCAAGTCTTCCTGGATCTGAAACTCAAGCCATTTTAAATAGAAAATACTACCTCAAACATAAGCAGCAGCTAAGGCAAGTATGATAGGAACTGCTTCTTTCAGGATTGCATTTAGAACATGAGATGTAAACAGTAAAGTTTATACTTAATTACATCTTATATATTATTGTCAAATGTTTGGAAAATAAAGGAATTTATTTTACCTTGAGTTTTCCACAGGAAAAAAATAGAATTTGCTATGCATGAATTCTTAAAGACTTAATTCAAACAAACTCTAAAACAACAAATTTGCAAATTGTGTATTCTACAATTGTCAATAATTCTACTTGAAAGAGCATTTCCTTGGAGAGCTCTTTTTAAGTAAGAGTTTACTTTTTACTGAACATTCACTAAGAATAGATTATTCTTGTGTCTACTTCTGGCATAAATGTACATGGAGGAGATTTATAGGCTTAGCTGATTCTTTCATTTTACAGACTCGTTCATCGTTACACTTCAAGTTTTGCTGCATGAGCTCATTCGTGTTGGAAACATAGGCCTATTAGAAAGAAGTCGTTCAATAAGATTTCATTATAATCCAAGGTGTGTGCAGAATTGAAAAGTAAATTGCTGTCTTATATTTTTAAATAATTTGGTCTTCAATTTGAGAATAGCTTCTGAAATATGGCAGAGTTAATGACAATGCTGAGCTTCTACTCAATGTCATAATTCATAACAAAAACAGGGAACACTTATTTTAAAAATAGTAAACATGCCCATAAGAGCTAGATGTTTTCCCTTACATAGTCATGTATGGTAGATTTATTGCTTTAGTGACCCCTGTTTTATTCCTTTCTTTACACCCTACATTTGACATAGAACTTTGTAATTCTTGTCACTAAGGAGGCACTGTTTATATCCACACTTCTTGAATTTGGGCTCTACTGTACCTAGTTATGGCAATGGGAATGACAGCCAGAATGATACAAGCTTATGCTTGAGGAAGGCACACATTTCTCTTCATCCTTGTCCTTCACCATCACCATGGCAATATATATGCCCAAGCTGTCCCTCATGATGAGAGGCAGTCCTGGATCAGACTGAGTTGCACTAGTAAGGTAACCAAAAGCATAACCTGCACAAGCTGACCCACCATCCCATCCCCACCATAGACTTGTGAGTGAATCCTGTTAAAATTGGCCAGACATAGCCTAGATCCGCTGATCTCACAGATTTAGGAGCTAAATAAATTTATTATTGTTTATGCCTAACTTTTATGGTTGTTTATAATGCCACATTACTGAAGTAATATCTAAATTAGATACTGTCTCCTCTCATTTTTTTTCCTCATAAAGATATAATAGGAGATCTGCAATTAAGGATCAAGGGCATATGAATAAAGTTACATTTTCTATTCTTAATTAGTAAATAGTCCATCAGCTTGTTTATACACTTAGTTTCTTAAATTATCATTTATTGAACATCAACTGTGTGTCTTGCATTGTTCAAGGACTTCCAAAACAAGTAGTTCAAGTGATCACATCTTTAAATGTTTGAGCATAAAAATGAACACAGTAGTAACAGACTGTAACCTAAAGTATAGAATAAATGTCCATAAGTACAAACTGACAAAAAAAGATTCGAATAAATTTTCTAATGGGGGAGAATAGATAAATATCCCATGCATAATAATTCCACATCATTTAAGTGGACACTCTACCCTCAAGGAAGTAGAGTATAAATGCTTACTTTTTAAAAGAATAGCTTCTGAAATTTGAGGTGAGGGCTTGCATAATGGGACCTTAAATGTGAACTTTCAAGACTGACTTCCTTCTCAAGAGTACAGAATGGAAGTAGAGAAAAAAGTAATTCTATATTGGAGAAATCTTATCAAATTTGCTAGGTGATCAAGGTCAACATCAATGATAATCAGGGATGTTGGTGGTACCTACCCTGATAGGATATGTTAAGAAGGTCATTTTACCTCTATAGTTTTCCTCCCCATATACCACACCTCAATCTCAATATCATCAACTGACAAAGTTCCAATCAGAGAATATTCTACCAAATAACCAAATCTGGTACTGCTCAAAACTCCAAAGATGTTTCAGAAAGGGACAGTGAGTGACTAGAATGAATGTGGTATTCAAGTGTTCCAGGAAAAGTATGAAAATGCAAATAAAGCATGAATTGTAGTTGATAATAATATATCAGTACTGGTATACTAACTGTGACAAATGTCCCACAAACATACGATGTTAATAATAATTAAAACTTGGCATGGAATATAAAGAAACTCAATATGAGTTTCTTACATCAGTATGAATCTAGCAGCTTTTTCATTATTCTAAAAATATTCTACATTTTTATTAAAAAAATGTAATTCAGGCTGGGGATGTGGCTCAAGCGGTAGTGCACTCGCCTGGCATGCGTGCAGCCTAGGTTCGATCCTCAGCACCACATACAAACAAAGATGTTGTGTCTGCTGAAAACTAAAAAATAAAAATATTAAAAAATTCTCTCTCTCTCTCTCTCTCTCTCTCTCTCCTTCTCTCTTAAAAACATGTAACTAGCTATCTCCTATTAAGTATCAAATGCATATAAATAAAGTATATTTTCTTGACATGAGAAAAATATGTATCAATAAAAATGTATTTGTTTAAATTATATTCAAGATTTAAATTGTGAAGGACTGGTTGTACACAATTATTATCTGTATATATATTGTTGATTTGTTGATTTTAACTTTCATTATCTAATTATATTTTCTTGGACTTTTAAATGTAGTTTTTAAAAATATATCCAAATTGGTGATTCGCCAAATAATATTACTATGCGGAAATGAATTTTAACATACTGTTAATTTGATGTGGATAAATAATGAAATAATATCTTGCTCAGAAACATGAAATGAATTTTGTAGGTGAAATAATTTTAATTCTAAAATGCACTTAAATGAATAGATTGGATTCCAAATTCAGTTTTGAAAATAAAAATGCAAATTGCATTATCAATTGACTTTTACTAACATTTTCTGAAATTACTGTTAAACATCACTTCTTGTCACTCTTTCTCTTTGGAAAAGATTAATGGTAGGATTACAGGGATACCAGCTGTCTAAATACTCTTTTTATTGACAGTGCTAGTTTAATAAATAACCAATCTGCTTAGCAACTATAACCTTTTTCAGCTAAACATCTTTCATATAGATTCCTTACACATAAAACATTATTTTTTTTAAAAAAATCAGGTCATCATTTTTAACAATTTAATATTATAAGAGAAATATTTAAGGTTGCTACAAAATAACCATCAGCTCATATGCATTCTGATTTTTAAAAAGTTCAAAATATTCAGAGGGCTTTGGAAAGCAGATATTAATGATAATGGAAACAGGTGTAGAAGACATTTAATAAAGCATGACTCTCATTTTTACTCCTTTTTTGTTTAGTTTCTTGGGAGTCTCTGT
This sequence comes from Ictidomys tridecemlineatus, assembly GCF_052094955.1. Lineage (NCBI taxonomy): Eukaryota > Metazoa > Chordata > Mammalia > Rodentia > Sciuridae > Ictidomys > Ictidomys tridecemlineatus. The sequence continues at coordinate 161,883,330 of NC_135479.1, forward strand.
TTGATAGTGAACTCCAGTGTATTTGCTTCAGGGAAATTCTTCTATCTTCTGAGTCTACTGATGTGGCAACCAGAAGATGGATGGCACAGAGTATGGTTGAAGCCTAATATTAAATTCTAAAAAGCAAAACAGGATTTTTGTAGGTAAAATTACAGGAATAAACAACGAAAATGTTAGCTTAATGTTTGTTACATGAACTTAGGGGTGCTATGGTTAAAAATTCTAAACAGAGTTTGTGATGAATCATATTGTTTGATTTTTTTTTTGTCCTATGCATAAGACTATCAACATAGTTTCCCTGACAGTGTTTATTTTGTGACCATGGAAAGCTTATATTGAAAACAAATGGAGTAATGTAAGATACTAACTTGCAAAAATTAAATATCTATTTCTTTGTTTCTTAGGTGCTTTTATAAGCCAGTTCCAGTCTGGAGACCCATGCCAGTGCAATGTAAGCTCTGTCTTATTTTCTGTCATGTACTCACAACTACTCTCTAGTGCAGTACATTTTGCTAGTTTTTCAGATTTCAGATCCCAGTAGTATTAAACTACCTTTGTTTTGCATAATGGTCCATGCATCATCTGTCATCTCTCTATTGGATACAAAAATAACAAACTTATTAAGAGATATATAAATTCAGTGTTTCTTGAATTATCTTTTAAAAGTACCATTTATGGCTGGAAACAGTGGTGCATGACTGTAATCCCTGCAACTCACAAGGCTGAGGCAAGAGGATCACAATTTTAAGGCCTGTCTTAGCAACTTAGTGAGGCCCTAAGCAACATAAGTAAAATTCTGCTTCAAAATTAAAAAAATAAAATAAAATAAAAAGGGATGGGAATATAGCTCAGTGGTAAAGTGTCTCTGGGTTCAATTATGAACCATTTATCAGAAATTAGGATAATAATGTTTCCTCTTTGCACTTTGTTCAGTATCTAATTTTCTCACTAATAAGGTTAGTAGAAAATTAAATGATGGGGCATTTATTTATAACATGTGCATCACATACTATATTTAAAATATTTACATACTACTCAAATAATCTCTCCAGGTACTCAAACATAAAAAAAAAAATCACAATATCTTAGAGTAAGGAATTTTTGAAAAAATGTTTTCTTTTCAAATCAGTAGTTCAGGAGTGAAACAATGAAAAAATTTAGAAAGAAAAATATACTGATTTTCTTTCCAAACTTTATTGTTTCCAAATTGCTTAAATGTTATGAGATTTTTTTTTCTATTGTCAGGGCCATTTAAGCATAAAAAAAACCCTTTTGTTCTAAAAAACTAATCTTCTAATTTTAAGATTGTCTGATAATATGTACTCAGTCCTGGGGTGCTTAATAAAGGATCTGAGCCGTGTTATCCCAAGAGTACATAGCAACTATGGGCCTCTGTAGGCACTCAAATATTTAGTTCAGATGTTTCAGAATTACCAATGACAAAATTAAAAGTATTTCTTTCTTCTTCAAGATTCTTTGTGTATATTTGCATGGCAAAATATATATTATCTCAGTTAGCATGTGATTTCTCCACTATTTGATTTTAATGAGTATTGTCTCCAATCTTGAAATGATTTTTCTTGAAACTTCCCTTTTATATCATTTGCAGGCATTTTCCATTTGAAAGGACTGTACACATGGTGGTTAGTTTTTTGGCAGAGCTGAGCAAGGTAAAAGATGAGAGAGAGTAGGAGGGAAAGCCCAGGAAGGGAGTTAACACTCTGAGCTAGGGAATGCTGATCCACAACAAAGTTGAGGGCACCTCTGAAAATCTGGAAAACTCTAGGAACCTTCCAAGACACCCAAACTTTGCCTACCATTTCACAGAGAAAATAACAATGTGCAGTATGTTTAAGGAAGACCCTAAGTTTAGAGTTGTCAAACAAGGCAGGGATACAGGTAAAGAACCAGAGGGAAACTAGCACTTTCCTCTCTCCCAACCTTCAGCTTATCATGAAGAAGCAGTGGGGGCAGAGGATAAGTTTTGGCAACAATGGAAGTTTTTATTTTTATGCAGTGCTAAGGATCCAACCCAGTGCCTTACCCATGCTAGACAAGTTCTCTGCTACTGAGCTACAGCTTCAGCCCTGGAAGGTTTGTTTTATTTTGAATGTATTTATTTTTAATTGAGAAATAGCAATTGTGCATATTTATGTGGGTCAGTGAGATGTTTTTGTTCTCTCTATATATATTATAGATCAGTTCAATCAAGCTAATGAACACTTCTATCATGTCTCCTACTTACCTTTTTTGGGGGGAGGGGTGGTGCTAATATTGAAATCTATTCCAGTTATTTTGAAATATACATTATATTATTATTAACTGTGGTTACCAGGTACTGAAATTTATTCCCAATACTTATTCATCCAGCGACTGGAATTTTTATCTTTTGATCAACATCTCCCCATGCTTCCCTTTCCTTCGTCAACTCCAGCCTTATTTTTTTTAACCATCATATCACTTTGTTCCCATGAGATCAGCTTTTTAAGATGCCACATACTAGTGAGATAGCATTCGTTTTTCTGGGCCCGATTTATTTCACTTAAAATAATGTCTTACAATTAATCTGTATTGTTCTCAAATGACAGAATTGATTTTTTTAAGTGTATAGTGTTCTATCATGTGTGTGTGTGTGTGTGTGTGTGTGTGTGTGTGTAGATTTTTTTTCATCTATTCATCTACTGATGGACACTTAGGTTGCTTCAGTCACTTTCAATTAGAGTTTGTCCTCCTCCCACCCACTTTGCTTATTTTCTCTGCCTTCCAACTGTTCCTCCTACCTTCTCCACTTCTTAATTACAGATGAAAGAAAGACACTTTAGGGCAGGAGCAGCTCAGGCTGCTCAAGAAAAGGAGGAGCACAGCAGATAAAAGTGTTTTTGTGAAAGGACAGTAAAAATCACCTTTGCCTCCCATCCTGCTCCCCAGTTACCCTGGCTTCCCTCTCACCATATGACCTTCCTCTTGTGTTTGTTTTCTCTCCATGCCCCCCCCCACCCCCCTGTTGTAAGGAAGTACTAAGAACTGGAGAGGGTACTTTGGAAAGATGGGTGATGGTGTCAAGGATAAAATGAATTCCTGTTATCTTCTTACCCTTCACTTCTCTACAACAATCCCATCCATCTCTGAAGAAGAGAGCAGAATTGTCATGTTTCTTCCCGAAGGACCACTGCATGTAAAGTACAAGATTGCCCATGTTTTGTTAAATTGTGCTTTTATTTAATCCACATTTGTTTAAAAAAAAAAATAACCTAAGAATTCTTTCTAATGACTCTCGAATTGGGGTACAAGAATCCTAACTTGAATGATAATATCCAGGACAAAATATATTCATATGTTAATTAACTTTTTGCATTTTGAGTGAGTGGTACTTTTACATTGATCAAATCTCTTTCAATATATTCTAGGTCAGCTATGCCTCTGAGGAAAGTCCTGTTTAGAAACTTAAAATGGTATGTATTCTTGAACTTTGTCAGGTCTTATGTTCTTTCCTCCATTTTCTCTTAATCATCAATAATGATAATAATCACCACTGCCCAATTGAGATATCTAACAATTGAATCTAAATGTTACTGTAATATGGTTAGGAGCTAGTATTTTATGTTTTTTCATTCAATGAGATCCAAAATCGAATTCATAAGGACCCTAGTTACTTAAAAAGTTGACAATACAATTGCATAAATGAAAAGTAAATTTAATGTTTCTTTGTTTTTAATGTCAGAACATTGAGGGGTTTCTTTCTTTAAAACTCATATATTTGATTTCCAACATGTTATTGCAAGGTGTAGGTGCCAAGAGCTTTCAAAAATAGAATGAATATAAATTCTATTTCTTTTTATTTGACACAAAATATAAAGATCATTTAATTTAACCTCCTAATTTTACCAATTAGAAAATTAAATCTAGGAAAACTCAAATTACTTGTTCAAGGTCACTCAACAAATTAATGTCACCATTTAATGACATCAATGACATTAGTGATATATTTTTAGTTTTATTGACTACATTTATAGTTTTAAAAATATTCTTTCATTCAAATTACAGTTCTAGTTCATAACTATAGTATTCAGAATATAGAATGACAAAATGGAAAATGGAGCTTAGCTTTGCTATGATCCTAAGGTTACCACTTCCTTCAGCAAGATGAAAGACCTTTTATCAAAGAAGCATAAGTGAGATTATAAAGGCTTCTAGTTTTGAAGGATAGTCTTCTGTTTTTAAAGAGATAAACAAATCACCATTCATATAGCCATCTTGGTAAAAGATTATTACCCAAGTTCTAAAAGAGTATTTTTCTGTTCCAATAACTGTATGATTGATACCCAACTCTCTACCCACTTTGAGTAAAAAACATCAAAAGTGTGCAAGCAGAAATGCTTAGTAGCTGTGGTATTAATCTTTTTACCACGTACATTAGTGCTATTTAATTTATGCCTACTTATTATAAGGTACTGCATGGTACATTTAAAACATAAGCTTACAGCTAATCAGAAGTTAATTAAAAATTTACACCATAATTCTGTGCATGCTTTCATCTGTGGTTTTACAGGAATAATTATATGATTTTTATAGTGCAATCTATTTAATTTTGTGATAAATTATTCCTCAAATCATTGCGGGAGAACAAAAATTTGTTCCCTAGTATTAGAAGTATAACAGAGGCACTAAAAGTACAGGACTGCTCTAATGCCTACTTCTGCTCTAACAGAGTGAGAAATTCCACTTGGAAAAAGAGGGAATTTTGGCTTCCCTTCTTTCACTGCCCAAGTCTAGCAAGACAATACACACACACACACACACACACACACACACACACACACACACACAAGCAAAGCAAATAGAAATAATTTATACCAAACATATGGCACAGGCCGAACTCAAGTAAGAAAGTGATTTTTTTTCAGAGATAAGCATACAAATACTAAAAGTATACTGAAAGAACCACATGAGTATTTAATAATTATGAAATATAGAATGAATCTCAAAGGTTCTGAATTTTAGCAGTGGTTCCTCTATTGGTTAGGACAACTTGAGACTCATTCTCCTTATCTTTAAAATGAGAATCACTGAATGCACTGTCACCCATGGTTTGTAGGCTGTCTGGTGAAATTAGGAATAACAACCTTCATGCAAAATGCCCCAGGTTCAAGTTCTAGTTCCAGCACTTACTCCAGGAGGTCAAATGCAATGAAGACAAACAATAGGTGTTCCATTTAGACTAAGTGACTAATGAAGGCAGTCAGTGTCCCAGGTCAGAAAACAAATTACATCTCCCTCTTCACCTATCATAATCAGTCTATTGACCTACAAGTCATATATTTCTTTTACATGTCTGTGTTATTTTGGACATGATTTTAAGAGTCGAATGCCAATTTAGTCTGTTGTGTGACCTCACATAAATGACCCTCAAGTTATCCTCACTTCTCTCCCTATCTGGTCCTCTTCCAAACAAATTTGCATATCTTCATTTCCTTTAGACATATCTAAATGTCAATATCAACCTTACAAAACTCCAAAATTATAGTACCTGGTTTTAAAGATAGTCTATAAACTGGACTAAAAATTATTCAATATTATATTCTCAACTCTAAAATCAAACAATGTTAATTTCTCAGTATACTTTCATAAAACACTTATATTCTAATACCAACAAGGTTTTGCTTTCAATATTTATTTTCCCTGAAATGTGCTGTCATCAGTGTAGTGGAAAAGACATGATTTGGGGTTCAGATGATTATAAAAGTTAGTTTGAATCCTGATACTCTAGTAAATGTATAATTTAGGAAAGCTTGAATCCTTGCAAAATGGGAATAATAATAATATATAATAATAATTATAATGATAATAATGACCATGTGATTTTTAAAGAACATATGTTTTAAAGTGACTAGTAAGATGTGTAAATATTATTCATTGTTTAAAAATCATTCCATACTGAAATCCTAGAATGACTGATTAGACTTGATTTCTTTAACATATCATTGCTCTCTTTGTCCTCCACTAAAGAAATCTATATACAAATGAGTCAAATATTGTCACAATATAAATTTTTCACAGACTCTGAAAATGCATCAGGTATTTTCATTGAATGTGGGATGGAGAGGACTTCATATAGAACCAAGGATATAACAGTAAAGAACTGAAAGTATTATAGTGTTTATAAATAATTGTAATAAAGTTCTTACTTTCAAGACTTCTTGATTCATCTTCTATAATATAGGAATGTAGATATTACACAAAATTTCTATTTCATCTTAGTCTTTCATAAAAGCCCTAGTGACCATTGTTTCTTTTACTGCCAGCAGCAGAAATTTACATTAGAAGATTCTAGAAAAATTATGTAATTTAATCATATACCATCTTGTAAAATGGAATAACTACAGAAACTTTAAAGCAGAAAGAGTACAACTGTCACTAATGAGTTTAATCATTTCTGAAAAGTGTGTTCAGTTGATCAACCACATCTTTCCCTAGAGTAATCCACACTTGTTCCTTCTGCCCAACAGTGCTTCTCCCAACTCAAACATTTTGCATCCCACCGAGTCATTATGAAGTGGTTAGAGAACAAAACAAGTTCATCTCACAATTTTCAGTGGCTTGAATCCAGGTTATTTAAAAATCTGCTCTGTCTTATTATTATTCAATATTCTACTCATAATACAACAGAGAATTCAATACCACACCTAGTGACAAAATTTAGCATGTTGCACACATTAAATAATTAATTCAGCCCCCATAAATGGAAGAAAAGTACTGTTTTCTCTATCACTTGTGGTATGGAAGAGCACATTTTTTCCCCAAGGCTATAAAATATCTCACAGAAAAATAAAAATTCAGGAACATTAATTTATTAATTAGTGTCCAAAAGTGCATTGATTCAAGTAAAATAAGGAGAGTCAAATTTTCTGCCTGAGTGCATTACCACTATCACTGAAAATAATGTTGAAATCAATACTTGTTTTAAAGTGTTTTTACCTTAGAGAGACCAAAATTGTCAAAACAAAGGGCACTAAGAGTAGGGTAGAAGTGTTTTAACCCCATCAAGGTTTTGACTCAAGCATGAACAATAATAATCCACCAAGCATTTTCTTAAATAGAATATTTTTTCAGAGATCTATTTTGAATGTTAATGGATTGGCCCAGATTATGGAACCCAGAATTTTTATGGGTGACACATTTTAATCCACTCGTCAGGATGGTGCTCTTCTATTACAAACCATTTCCATCTTAAAATTCACCAATTTTTTTTTCTGAAGAAAAGAATAGACTGTGCTAAAAATACTTTATTTGTGCTCCTATTTAAAAAATAGAAGTATTTCTTCAATTTACCAATTTTATTGATATCTTGCAATGAAAGGTTGTATGAATAGAGTATGTGGTCATTGAAACCCGGTATTTTCAATGTCATGTTCAACACAAAGAAACAACACAAACGTTTAAATCAATGGTATCACTTGTGTTCTCATTTCCCTATGTTTCTGTATATTCTGTTTATTTCTGTGTTCCTTTCTTATTTACAGATCGCTCAACTAAATAGCTCATGGTCGTTATTAACTAAGTAAACCCAACAATGTGCTTATCGTCTCTGAAGCTATTTATTCTTCTCTGACTAAAGATAATTACTCTTACCTTGAAGTGTTGGCATTAAGGGAGATAACATAAGTAAAATATCTAACATTTAAAAGCATTGTTTTAAACAGAGTCTGGGAATTAAAAATAAATGTGTACTATAGATGTATACTGCTCACAGGTTGCCACTCTGAAAAAGAAGGAAAAAAGGAAGGAAGGAAGGAGAAAAATATCACTCTAGGGAAGTTTCTGCTAATACATCACTGGTTTCCTGACTTAAAATATAAGCAAACAGAATCCTCTTCATCTATATTCTCTCAGATATGATAAATTCCTGCTTTTTCCTTCCTCTCTTTAGTAAATACACTTTCCTGCATCGCCACCAAAATATATTGTTCCTTTGTTTATGTTCCCATAGCAATATCTCCGTGTAGACCACAATCCCTTTATGTGAATATTAGCTACGAATATGCCTGTCATCTCTGCTGCTCTGTGAGTCACACAGAGGAGGAGCTGTTCTTACTTGTCTTTGGATCTCTAGAAGCTGGTACCTGTGTGGAACTTGGTAGAATCTCTCCGAATGGTTGGTGGACTCAATGATGCAGGCATGGCATTAATAAGTAGATGACATTGTAACAAATTACTGTTTGATAGAACACATAATTTCAAAAGTCAAATATATAATTTCAAACAGTTCATCCAGTAAATCAATTCATTCAGCTCCACTCTTTGCTTGGCTCGTTCTCAGAGGCAAACTGAGTTCTTTCAGAGTAGATACCAGAGTGCAGAACCCATCATTGAAGTTTTCTAACTTAAAATGGTCTTCTTAAATTTGTCAGATGAAACTTGGAGAATGAAATAAAGGACATTACTTATCTAGGCATGAAGTACCTCTAAACCTTTATTTTATTTTTTTTTTCACGTAGAGCATGTGAGTTGTCAAAAGTACTGCATGTATTCTGTATATTGAGTAGGAAATGAGACAGTTGTCCTTCTGGAGCATAAACAAAAAGAACTCTTCTGATTTTACACATAAGATTCATAAGTACCTTTACTCCTTGCATTTATTTTCTTAAGCTTTGTGCTATTTGTAGAATAAAGGAATTTTAGCGATGCTTGGGAAGTACAACCGTGATTTCACTTCTGTCAGATTCCTCCCATAGAACAACTCAGATATCTGATAGTTGAGAGAGGCAGCCACAGAGATCTATGAACTGTCCCTTCCTCTTTGCTCTTTAAACTTTATTGTATGGGCTTCCGTCCTTTCAGATGTAAAGCCCCTTTTGAGAGACCAAAAAAGAGAGAAAAAAATCCCCTTAGAAAACTGCATATAAATGAGTGCATAAATAATTTTAAGAACTAACAGGTTCTCTAGCCTGTTTATGGAGTCCACATTAAGTAACGCTGCACTGATGACAGATCACCAGAAATACGATATGAACTGCACCAGTTCAGATGTTCATAAATATGACTTAAATTGGTTTTCATATCAATGAAATGTCCTAAAAAGTTTTGAGAACCAACACCAAAAACTTGTTCTTGAAGAATCCTTGTCAATATATTTTTAAATTGCAGTTAAAATCTGTCCATGATGATCATCAAAGTTTTCTAAAGAAGAAAAGGAACCAGTTCTTACTCATCTCCTGAAATTTGAAACTAAATTTGCTTTCTTCATGTTTTTATACATGTTTTCTTATTCATACTTAAAAGAGGGAAAGAAGGGGATGGGGATATAGCACTGTGGTGTAAAGTGATTGTTTAGTGTGCATGAGGTTCTGAGTTGGATCCACAGCAAAGTGAAAGAAAGAGAGAGTGAAGGCAGGCACTATAATCATTTTGTTCATCTTTCCACTGCATTCAGGGCAATGGAAAGGAAAGGGACAGAAACTTTTTGAGTGGGAGGTGCAAAAAAAAACTTTATTTAATTACTACAATAAGACTAAAGGTAAGTTTTACTAGCCCCACTTCAGCAACGAGATTATTGAGATGCATGGAGGTTAGAGAGTTTACCCAAGTTATATATTTGGCACATGGCACAGCAGCTTCCTCTGTGGCACCAACATCAATCAAAGCTCTTTCCAGTACCTCATGCTGTCCCCATGCCTTATTTTGTGAACAAAGACGTGCATATTCCTGGTATAATAATATAATACACACTTTCCTTTCAAATAATTTTTGATCTTTTTTTTAACCTCATATTTAAAATATCCTCTCAGTATATATTTTAAATTAGGAAGCAACTTCAATTCACTTTTATGAGGTGAGAAAAATAATCAGAAATAAAAAATATAAATGAAAGTTAGGGAAAGAGACAAATAGGAGAAACAAGAGAGAGAGAGAGGAAGGAGAATATCCAAATGTGGTCCTTTTGGAGATACTAGTTGATATATTTGTCTTTCTGTGATAAAACTGAAACACCCTTAGAAAAACAATTTAAGTGTATAATATTTGCTAATCTTTCTGACTTTATAATATGAAGTAGGGTTTTTAATTCTGCAAAAATTCTCAGTTTTTGTATGTATAAAAAGGTTTTATCCATCCATCTTCCCTATGCATACCTAGAGAGTTAAAACAGTGAACCTATAGCTGTTCCAGGTACACAATAAGCACTCAGCTAATGTTCATTTTGGGGAATGAAACTTAATCCTCTATTTACTATTTGACCTTGTTCAGAATTTAACTATGTGATAACATAATTATTTGTCAGTATCATTTATTTATTCTCCAAGGAAATTTAATTTCTTATAACTACCTGCTTATTTTAATCACAACATACTGTTAAGGCTCATATTAGTAGCAGCTTACTTCAACTGGAAAAATAAGACTCCTTTGGGACTACTTATAATTTCTAGTCTGCTAATTTTTTTTAAAATTCCAGATAGGAAATTTTATTACCATCTATTTTAAGGCCTAACAAAATTGGGCTCTTTATATTCATTTCCTCCTTTGCCTCTGGACTTTCCCTGACAAGATGACTCTTCAATCACCACGGAATTATCATGTTCTCTGTAACCCAGTTGGGGCAGCCATTCTATCTGCTGCCAAGGTGAATATCACATAGCTCTCTTGATGTACTACCACTTTTTCCCATCAGTGCTCTAGAACCATTAGTGCTTCCCTGATCCTTGTCCTTAGTTTTCATTCTCATTAGTTATGTCCCATGCAGTGTGAACTTATTACAATGTTTTCTCAAACACAGCAAGAAAAGAAGTGGCGCCAATCTGAATGTGACTCAGAAACTGACTTGCCTATTTAACTTATGCACTGTCCTTAAATTCAAATCCTTGGCCACAGGGTACTCATTCAGGGAGCCAGTGAGGAGCACCAACTTTGACCTATAGGACCATATTATTTTTCACTTTTCTGAGGAAAGTAGAGGGAAATTTATTATTTTGTATATAAAACTATTTCATAATAAGTTTATTCTTAATAATGTGGCACCCTCTTTTCAAAGGCTATGAAAATCAGAGACACTGTAGATGAACCGGAACTTGGGGGAAAAAATGATCACAATTATCTAAAAGAAGGTAGGATATATCAACTGTCCAAGAAACACAGACATGGAAATTGGTATGGAAGTTTTGTAAGAAGGAAAGAAAATGCTAGAATTCTAAGAGAAGTATTATAGGAGAAATGCAAGAAAGTGTTGTAGGGTTTGATATTTTATAAAATAAAAGCCAGGAAAAATTCCATTTGTGACCAAAAGCATTTTTTTTCCTACAGTGAATATCTAAGAAAGTAAAGAAACCGAAGGCAAAATTAAATATCTATAATTCCAAACATTGCTTTTCTCTGAAAAAATACTCTTAAAAAAAACAGTTCCTCATTTGTACTCTGGTTATAGCCTTCTAATGCTATAACTCTTGAATGCTGAAGCAGATAAGCCTAATGCATCAAATAAACTTAAGCAAAACAATAAAAAACACACACATCAGAAGAAAAAATCCAATTCTTCAACCATCATGATCTACCATTTTAGGAAATTTTACTCTATGAAGTTGAATCTGAACTGTCATTAACTTTTTTTTTTCTTTCTAATCACCTGGTATGGCAGAAGATTGAAAGAAGCACATCTGCTTGACTGCAGACTCAAGAAAAAATGGTGTCATACTCAACCTCTCAGCTGTTTCTTAATGGAGAATTAACTTCAAAGCTTTTAGAGCATTTAAATTCTTCCTTTAAAGCTAGCCAACACATACAGTGCCCCATGTGAGAAAATGAAATCTAATTTGAAAATGGACAGCTGGTGAAGATTGCATTTTAATATTCTTAAAACTGAAAGAGTCACCTCTTCCAGCCTCTTATTCTCTATCTTACTTTTAAAAAGCAAGGAAGAGACATTTTTAAAACACACAGGATTTGCATTACAGCTCACACTGGATGAATGTAAAGACCTCTGTAAGGAAGAATGAGCACAGCCATTCATTAGTAGCAAGAAATGAGACTGAAACATATTCTTATTCAAGGTGAGTCAGCATCGAAAGAGCACATAATCAAACCCTCCAGCCAATAAGCACAAGGACACTTGGTGTTTGTACTTTTGAACATTAGATCACTCCATCTCCCCCAAGTTATCACAAAGAAAAGAATATTTATCCCTGGCGGGGTAGGGGAGGAGTATTTATTTTTCCATTCACAGAGACACTAAAGAGACTCATTAATCACTCAAAGAATACTGACAAAAAGAGGGAATGGATTATATTCTGTATTTCCTAAGAAAATACACAATAGAGTGGCAATAATGTTTCACTCTAATCAAAATTACTGCTACTACTTCAAAAGAGCAACTTCAAATACAAATAAGAAAAAAAGAGGAAGTAGCATTTATAGCAAATAAACTCTAAAAAAAGTTAAGTGTTTTACATGTTTCCTTATTTAACATTCATAACAAATATGAGGACAATATAATTAAGTCAAACTTTCTGATTTAAAAAAAAGCAAGGCTAAACAACTTGTTCATTTTAAGGGCAGTCAAGGTGGGATTTAAACTCAGGATTGAATGGTTAACAAAATTCTGTCATCTTCTCACTATAGTTGATTTGTTTCTTTCAACAATTATTCACTAAATATTTTTTTATTTTTATAGTATATTTGGTGAAAAGTGGAGAAAACAATGGAATTTTCTCTCTCTTCAAGGAACTTAAGAATTAATTAAAGACCAGACTTTGAGTGCAATGAATTGGTGTAGTAGTGTACAGTTCTACAGGATATAATAATAGGTGTCAGGAATGAGTGGGAAAGAGGGAGATGTCAGAAAACTTGGGGTGGGAAGCACTGAAAGAAGACCAAATGGAAATGTCATAGGTGCCTTCCAGCTGAGGAAGGGGTGGGGAAAGATCTTGGTTCAGGATGGATGTGGGAAACACTTTGGGGAAATAGTAGACATTCAGTAAAGCTGAAGTTTAGGGCAAAGGTAGTAAAGAGAAGATGAACAGCACTAGGAAATTAAGCAGAAACACATTGTGCTGGGCTTTTAAAATGGCTCATTTCAAGGATTTTAGACTTTTTGTTAGAGTTTATAAGAAGATATTGGAACATTTTAAGGCAAAAGGTAACATAATCAGATATGAATCTTCTAAAACTCTCTCCCAACTATAATTTGAGAATAAATTGTAGAGCATTAAAGAGAAATGTGGGACAGTGAGTTGGCTGTTGGAATAATTAAAGGATGGTAGCTTAATCTAAGAGTAAAGGCAATACATAAAAAAGGAGAAAATGTGTTGAGATGCAAGACATATTTAGAAACAGAATCAACAAAGTTTACCCAATGATCATGTGTAGCATCATATGTAGCATGGTGGAGTCATGTTAATAATTCAGGATACTGGTCTAAAAGTTGGTTTGATGGTGGTGCTATTTATAAAGATTAAAAACAGAAAAAAGCAGTGATATGGAGTAATTTACTACTATCAATAATAATAAGTAATTGTAGAACATATACTGTGTGCCAGAAACAGCACAGCACTTCACATTCATTATTTGTGATATAATTAAAATTATATATAATATAAATTATGAATTTATATATACATGTGTATAAATGTGTTTATATATACATGTGTATAAATGTGTTTATATATGCATGTGTATAAATGTGTTTATATATATATATATATATATATATATATATATATATATATATAAAATTTTCTCAAAACACTACCTCTGAAGTAATTATTCTTATTATCACAATTTTATAACTGGAAAGAGTAAGAACTGAAAAAATTTATAATCAATATTACATAGCTGGTATGTGACAATGTCAACAGGATAAGGCATACAAAAAATACTTCAATAAGAAATTAAATGATGTATTTGGGGAAAAAAAAGAGCTCAAAGCACATTCAAGTCTCTCCTTAGTAGTCTAATCTACTGCAGAAACATCTTAGAGAAATTATTCTTCAATGAAAATAGTACCAAGGACAGTATACACTACACCATTGAGAAAGAAAGAGTAAATACATTAAGAATGACAGAGCAAAGAATGAGAAGATTAAAACTAAGAGAAATAAGTTGAATTTGGGGATAAGCAAAAAAGTTAAAAGATTGTCCCAAGGAGAATTATGTAGCACATTTCCCTTGTCTGTTAGCAGCTAGGTAGTATATAAGATACCTGGTTTTCTTAAATCCTAAAGATACATCAAAGAAAATCAATAGAAAAATATAATACATTTTTGTTATTCTGACTCCAAAATATTTGACTTCTTCTGACTACATTTTAACTATACAACCTCCAACATGATGGAAAATCTTAGAAGATGAATGTTCTTTTCAAAGTCTGATGTTCACTTATGATTGCATCAAAGACTAGTCATTGGTAAAAATATAATGAACACATATCTTCTGACCTAAATTTGTAAGGATTTAAAAAAAAAAATAGAAGGCTCCGAAGAAAAATAATGAAAAATACAACATATGATTCTATCAATAATAAATAGGAAAGTATGGATCCAAATGAAACTAATTTATATATAGTCTGTTTGATTCAGCATGTCCATGCTTATGGTTTCCAGAAGAAAATCAATAAGTATTTCCATGTTTGACATTAATGTCACTTTGGAGCTGTTCATCAGTTTGATTTTTTTTTATAAAAGAAAGCTATTATAAATGGACAGAAGTGTTCATTCCCTGCGCAAAAGCTGGTCATGGGAGATTTATTATTTAGTTTTGTGTGCTCATCTTTAACTTTACACAAGTTCTGCCTGTCTTTTATTTACTTCCAAAGCACAGACCAACATGCATGTACACGATTTATTTATTTTAGGAAAAGGGTTATTCCATTGCTCTTAGAAAGAATTTCATCTCAAATAATTAATCCTAAAAACTCTCTAAGACCAAAATGATAAAGGCAAGTAATTCATGTTTGTTGAGAATGAGTGAATTTTGGTGCCTTGCCTGGGGTCTCACAAATAAGCATGGTGAAATAGGTACCCATAACTATTCTGGCACACTCTCCAGAAAGGACTGTTCTACATTCTTGGCCTTAGAAGTCATGCAAAAGAGTACCTAACAGGTCTCTCAAAAATATCTAAGCTCCCATGCCTCTTGTTGGCACTCACTCTATAGTATTTCTTGAGTTAGCTCTACTCACTTCTGAGGCTCTAGGATAGACCACATCTGCCTTCTGCTCTCACCCCACTATAGCTCCCTAAACCCTGTCTCTGCTTCCAAACTTACTCTCTGTAAACACATTAAACGCTAGCATTACAGTTATCTTTCTCACACACAAACTGGGTCTTTTCATGCCTTCAGCCAAAAACCTTTGATATATTCCCAATGTACACAAGTAGAATTCAGATCCTTCTTCAATTTAATTATAACTTAAGCTTTTGATAAACCTCTTCCACTATATTCAGACCCGGTTACTTGCAAATTAACAGAACCACACACACACATATGCACATATAAGATTAACATCCTATATTTCAGTTCCCTGACCACTCACAGAACATTCTCAAATCTGAATCTCTTTCTTCATTTTCTAGAGTGTCCTTAAAGTAGATAGCAGGATTTTCATTCTTTACAGATCAGCTATATAAGGATGTATCCAATACATCCCAGTTGGAACAAATCATCCCATCTAATAGTACTTTGAATAGACATCTCTTCAAATACTTTGACTGCTTATCTATAGCTGTGTTTCTGTTAATTACTAAATTTTAAGTCACTAACTAGTAGAACTGTATCTAATTTATTTACATTTATCCTCCCCCCCCCACAAGCATTTGGGCATGATGTTTTACATACGGTAGGCATTAAATTTGCTAAATGGAACTAAATAATGTTTGATAAATAACATCAAAGCACATGACCATTTTACGCCTAAGTAAACTAATTATTTACTATAATATTTTCTGTCTTCAGTGAGTCCAAAATTTCATGCTATTTTCTAATTACTTTTCTTTTCCATTTTTTTTCAATAAAAACAGATTGTAATTATGAGAAATCCTACAATGATCAAAATACATTGCAATAAGGAGGAACTGTGGATACTTTACTTAGTTCATATCAAGCTTGCTCTGTATTAACTGTCCTCTCTTCCTTCTTCCCTCCCTCCCTCCCTCACTCCCTCCCTCTCTTCTTTCCTTCATTCCTTCCTTCTTTGCACCCTCCCTCCACCCTCCTCTCTCTTTTTCTTCCTTTCTTTCCTTCTTTCTACTGAAGATTGAATGCAGGAGTGCTTTTACAGGGAGCTATATTCCTAGTCTTTTTATGCTATATTTCGACACAGTGTCGCACTAAATTACAGAGGGTCTCGATACATTGCTGAGTCTAGTCTCAAACTGGTGATCCCCCTGCTTCAGTTTCCCAAGTTGCTGGGATTACAGGCATGTATAACTGAGCCTGGCAACCATAGAGATTCTTGATATTATTTTATCTATAATTCCAAACAACCTGTTAGTTAACCATCATTTCCTTCATTTGGAGATGGGATAATTGACTACTCCAAAATCCATCTATTAAGCACTAGAATAGGAAATAGAAGTTAAATATGTTTAACTATAGATTCTACATACAAACTGGACTACAGCACAATCCCCCAGGTCTGCAAGATTGGAATGATATGTAAATGTATATAAAAAAGAATAAACTATTTCAAATCCTTGTACTTAGTCTATAAATTTATATAGAAATTTAATACTAGAAATAAATACAGTACAAAAAAACTGTTCTCTAACTATTGTGAACTTAGTCTATTGGGTGTTATTTTCAGGTATGTTTTAAATCATAAAATAATTATAAAATATAATCTTCACTGACAAATTAAATATTATTTTATATATGAAACAGTTCATGAATTATTTTAATCTTCACAAGAACATTGAGGTAGTCGGACACGGTGGTGCATTCCTGTAATCTCAGTGACTCAGGAGGATGAGACAGGAGGATCACAAGTTCAAAGCCAGCCTCAGCAATGGTGAAATGCTAAGCAACTCAGTGAGAGCCTGTTTCTAAATAAAATACAAAATCAATCCCTGGTACACACCCCCACCAAAAATAAATAAATAAAGGTATTGTGTTCATCTACAATTTAAAAAAAAAAAGAAAAGCAAAAAAAAAAAAAAAGAAATACGACCATTGTACCTATTTTGTAAATGAAAAATACACAAAGCAGAAGTATTACAAACCTGTTCAAAATCACAGTATCACTATATTGTCTAGCTAGTTGTTGATTTAAAATCAGATCTGTTGGAATAGCATGATATATGTCTTAACATGCACAAATTCATAGAATTCAAGCAAAATTTAAGCATTAGGAGTGTTAGATATAGATATACATTTTATTGTTTATTGTATAAGGAATACATATGCAAGAGATTTGTGGCCATTTAATTTAAAATATTTTCTTCTAATTAATATCTCTGTTAACACAAGCATTAGATCTTATTGTAGATCTAATATAAAATTTAAACATATCAAATGAACATTAATGTATATTTCACATTTTTACTACAATTTCTAGTATTTTCCAAAATTAGAGGGCCCAGAAAACTTTTTCTTAAACTAAATATAAACATCATTTGGTTTTTACCATACGGACTTCTATAGGTAAATCATGGCTCTTCTGAAGAGAATAACACTTATTGTAAATCATCTCAGTGTAAAAGAAATTGTAGGGCAATTTCAAAATTCAGATTCTAAATTACAATTTGTGTACTTTCCAAACACAAAAAATACATTATACAACATATTATTTGCATGAAAACAAGTATATGTGGATCATTCACTTTACTAGTTTTAAGTATTAAGATCATTTTGTTTTACCTCTAACATCAAGAGAAATACATTACTTAAATTTTGACTGCTGACTCTCAAGTTAATTATAACATATGCAAGCATTATCTATCTTACAAGCTCACAATGAGAATAAAGCACAGTTGTTCCTAATGCTGATTGACCACCACACTCTATTGTCTGTTTGCCACAGACTTCAAGGTTGTCAAGACAAAATCCTGAAGGAAATTGAGGTCCTGACAGTTTAGCACACTGATCCTTTCCTCCCATTATGAGCACAGTTCAAAGATATTTAAAAATTTAAGAATTATTTTATGAAATCACAATCCTGAAAGAAGTCCAGAGGTTTGTCTCTTCTTTCTCATGGTTCTATGTGTATCATTCTACACTGATGCTATTAGGCCTGACATTAAATTTCTCCTGAGGAAAACATTCCATTTCCTCCTTCAGTAACCTGTTTCAGTTCATAAACATGCCCTTACTACTATGAGATGCTTTTCCCTTTGTTTCTGTTTATAATATAATTTTTTCATAAGATTAAATCACTTCTTACACTTTTTGTCTTTAGGGTAAAATATTCTCCTCTTTCATCTTAGGATATATTTCTGTCTTCAGTGCAGTTATGGGATTCCAAACACAGGGATATAGAGCTTTCTGTATTTTTTTTTTTTTTTTTGCATCAGCAGCTTTTCATGCCAGCAGGTGCTGAGAGACTCACCTGAGGATTTCTGCTGCCTTTTAAGGCAGCACCATTAAGAAGTCCCTGTTGAGTTTGGTCCAGATGACTAATCAGCATCTCTAAACTTTGAATAGTGCATACCAGTTTCCCCTTTGGTATTCTGCTAATTTTTGATAAGTAATGTTCCCATTGACAATCTTCCCTAAATTGGAAATTGACACCTTATAAGGGATATTGTGAGAATTAAAAGAATTATAACATGTAAAAACCTTAAAATGATGCCTACCACATGATTAATAGTCAATAAATGTTAGCTCCTGCTGCCTCTGTTACTGTTTCCAGGACTCCAACTGCTATTGCTGCTGTTGTTACTGTGTCTGCTGATGCTTCTATGACTTCTGCTGTTACTGCCACTACTACTCTTTTACTACTATGATTACAACCATTGCTGCTGCTGCTGCTACTACAACTACTACTGTTAATAATATACCTCTGCTGCTGTTGCTACTATTTATACTCTGACAAATACACTTCTTTCTACCAAGTGTGATATCCAGAAGTAAACTAGAATGCCTTGAGGAATTGAGAATCACCTCTTCCAGCTCCTGGGTCCTTTTAATTGTATAGTTGAGCTGGGTTTTCCCTGATCACATAGACTCTAAAACAATTATCCACCTGACTAAGATACAAAAGCAAATTTATACAGATCAAGGACTTAGGTTTCTGGGGCCTTCATCCTCCCTGAGATCTCTCTGACAGTTTGTCATGTTGTAAGATCTGCATTAATGTTTTTCCATTATCATGAATAATTGAAAGCTTATCTAGTACAAACATCTTGTAGTATTTTGTGATGTTATACCAACTTTGTTAAAGGGTTGAAAGAAGTATGGTACACAAGTATAGAAAAATCACAGGGAGACGCCCAATTAAATTCCTTTAAAAAGTCTACAACAAGAAATATTTAAGTACTTATCTATATGTGAATATCAAAGGACATTTTGAAAATAATTATCTTTTTTATAACAATTCATACTTCTGAAGTGCCCCTTGATCACTTTTAATATTTATTCCTCCTGCAAACAACCATGGGAGAGTAGTGTATTCAAACATTTTTTCATAGATGAAGAATTTAAAGTATGGAGATGAGGCAATTTAAGAATGAGTCAAAATGTGATTAGATTTCACAGTCTTTGAGTTGCCAGCATGCTGTTAAGTCAATTGAAGCCTGCCTGCCTCAGAAAGGTAAACAGAATAAAAGAGTTAGCACTTAGATTTACAAATGAATCAACAGTGGGTTATAAACCAAGTTAGCATAGCCTATTTTCAGGGTGGTACAAACAATAATGCCATACACAAACACAGCTGCAACACACACACACACACACACACACACACACACACACACACACACACTCTACCCCAATTTACTTTGAACTAACTCTAATTCTCTGAGGGACTTTGTGGTGGATCTCACAGCAGACACTGCTTCCTTTTCTATGAAAGACAACCTGTCTTTGTGGTTTCTAATGCAGCCTGTCCAACCTGCCTTTTCTACTGTGCTAATTCTGAGTGACCCAGCTTGGCAATCTTGAAGATTGAATCTGTCAATGAAATGGCTATTCAGATGGCCCTCTTATAACATCCAAAATGACTATGAAGATACATTAAAATCAGTATTTTAAAGTTGCAAATGCCAAATTCAAATTCACGTGGATACTCCTATTTTAACAATACAGATTAATGTCATTATACATTGTCCTACACCCATAGAATGTATACCATCAAGAGTGAACCCCAATGTAAACTAAGGATTGTGGGTTGTAATGATGTGCCAATGTAGGTTCATCAATTATAATAAATACAGTGCCCTGGTGGGGGGTAGGCAATGGGAGAGGCCACGCATACAGGAAAACCAGAGGTATGTGAGAATTCTCTGTACCTTCCGCTTAATTTTGTTGTGAACGTAAAACTTCTCTAAAATTAAAGTTTATTTTTTAAAAAGATCAGTTTGGCCTAAATTCATTGTTATCCGATAGTTCTTACTGGCAACATTGATATAACAATCTACTTAGTTAGGACAGGAAATTCTGAGGAAAATGACAAAGTGTCTAGATTTGGCACATTTCTTGACAGAAAATTTCTATAAATGAACTCACTAGACGATCTAAAAATAAGTCTTCTCCTTGATTTCTGTATAAGCTACCTTTTTGAAACCTATGATGGTGATGTTTGGTTAAGTTTCCCAAGTGTTATTTCTATCACTTATTTTCTTGGTGTTATAGAGCCCTTGAGGTTTCTCTATTTTTCTCTTTTAAGAAGCAGTTTTGATCATGGCTATACATTAGAATCAACTCCAGAGCTTTTGAACAATACTGATGGCTAGAATATAAAATCTTGGATTATTACATAATTGTCTGTGATGAGATTCAATTATTAGTGTCCTTTAAAATTGCCAGGAGGACTGTAAGATGCAACTGGGATTAAGAACCACTTATTTAGAGGTATTTATTTTTGTTTCAGGGCATCTATGCCACTTGGTGGTAGCTGATGAGGAGACAGCACGGGTCATTGAAAGGATTACTGTTTGAGAGTGCAACTTTACTCAATCTTTCCTAATTACTATAAAGAATGCCCTCTGAAAGAGGAGGAATGGTTTTAACATTTGTAGACACACAGTAAGTAAGAAAGCAAGAACTATGCCTGCCTTTATTACTATTATATTTTCAGGTATAGTTCCATGCTAATAACATAAGGAACGCTCCATAAAAAATTTATTGGATGACTGAGTGAACAAACAACTACACTGATATCAACAATGAATTTATTTATTGCTAAAAGAGATTTCTTTTGATAAAGATATCTGAAGATTTTCTTTCTTATTATTCTCTCATAAGGGTTCAACTTCTATGAGAAATACACCTGTTGTGTAATTCTGACACTTCAGAGTTTATACCCCTCTCTTTTCAGTAAATTTTTCATAATCAGGGTTTTGAGTTTTAGCTCTAATTCTTGGGTATGCTCTTTGTGTATAGACGCTTTTAACACATTTTAAATGTTTAATTATCCCAATAACATTATAAACAGGTATTACATTTCCCATTTTGCAGATGGGAATTAAGGATAATAAGTCTGAAGTAACTTCCTCAAAAGCACATGGCTAGCTGGAGACGAACAGTAATTTATTCCCTGGTCCATTTAACTCCAATCTAACAGTCTCTCTAGTCTTCCTACAGAACCAAGCAATCCAGGTAACACCTCTAGCACAACCATCTTTAGGGAATATTTCACTTGAGTATTTCTTCAATTCTTGCTAAAAAGAGTTATTTTTCTTTATGTATATCATAAAGGCCTCTCATCCATTTTTGAAAATGGGGCTAAAATTGGTGAAACATTCTTCTGATTACTGTATTACAGTTTCAAATTTATAATGTTACAGAAAGGCAAAAAAAATTATATAAATGTAAATAATATATTTTCCAGCTCCATTAAAGTTCTCCTTTTACACTATCTGTAAATGCAAATAAAATTTTATTTTAAAATTCTTTTCAAATATTTTGTACCTCTACAAGTGGTAATGCTTTGTTACTATTTGTTATTTATAAATTAAATGACATTTAGAGCATTTGGAAATTTAGATTTCAAAAGAAAATAGCATTTGAAATCTGGTAAAAATATCTGTTTCAAGTACCTACATACAAGGTATAAGAAAAATACTTCACCATATTATTTACGATCATAAAGGAGGAGATTTACTTTTCTCATTCTTCTTTTGAATATGTAAATGTACCTGACATGTCATGAAGTACAAGAGGCCGAGAATAGCCAAGGCAATCCTTATCAAGAAAAGTGATGCAGGAGGCATCATAACATCAGACCTTAAAATTTGCTACAGAGTTCTAGTAACAAAAATGACTTGTTATTAGCATCAAAACAAACATGAAGACTAATGGTATAGAATAGAAGACACAGAGGCAAACACACATAAATACAGTTATCTCATACTAGAAAAAGGCACAATAAATATTCATTGGAAAAAAGATAGCCTCTTCAGCAGAGGGTGCTGGGAAAACTAGAAATCCACATGTAATAAAATGAAATTAGATCCCCATCTCTCACCCTGCACAAAACTCTTAGTGGATTAAGGACATAGGCATTAGAACAGAGACCCTACACATACTAGAAAAAAAGTCAGCCCAAATCTCCATCATGTTGGCTTTGGAAATGAATTCCTCAACAAGAATCCTAAAGTGCAAGATTCAAAATCAAGAATAAATAAATGGGATGGTATCAAACTAAAAATTTTCTTCACAGCAAAGAAAAAAATCAAGAACATGAAGAGAGAGCCTGCAGAATGGGAGAAAATCTTTGCCACCTGCACCTCAGATACAGAATTAATCTCCAAGTTAAATAAAGAACTCATAAAACTTAATACTAAAAAATCTCAAATAACCCAATCAATAAATGGGCAAAGGGACTGAATAGACACTTCACAGAATAAAAAATATGATAGTCAACAAATATATGAAAAAATGCTCAACAACTCTAGCAATTAGAGAAGTGCAAATTAAAACTACAGTGAGATTTTTTTCTCACTCCAGTCAGAAGAGCAAACATTAAGAAGACAAGTAACAATAAATGTTGGCAAGGATGTGGGGAAACAGTTATAGTCATACATTGCTGTTGCGACTGCAAATTAGTGCAGCCTCTCTGGAAAGCAGCATGAAGATTGCTCAGAAAACTTAGAAAGGAACCATCATTTGACCCAGTTTTCCCAATCCTCTGCATACACCCAAAGGACTTAAAATCATCATACTATAGTGGCACAGCCACATCAATGTTCCTAGCAGTTTGATTCACAAAGCTAAGCTATGGAACCAACGTAGATGCCCTTCAACAGATGAATAGATGAAGAAAATGCTGTACATATACACAATGAAATCTTACTCAGCCATAAAGAAGAATGAAATTATGGCATTTGCCGTAAATGGATGGAACTAGAGACTACCATGCTAAGTGAAATAAGCCAATCCCCCAAAACTAAAGGCCCCATGTTCTCTCTGATATGTGGATGCTGACTCACAATAGGTAGGTAGACTGGAGGTTCATGGGATTGGACAGGAGGGAATGGGGGAGGGAGGAGAAACAGGGGATGGCAATAGGAAAAATAGTAAAATGAATCAGACATAACTTTGTATATTCATATATGCATACACAACCATTGTAACTCCACACCATGTACAACCATAAGAATGGGATGTTATAATCCATGTATGTATGATGTCAAAATACTTACATCATATATAATTAAAAAATTAAATAAATAAATAAATATACCTGCCATGATTTTATCAGCCTCTGTACCACAATGCTATTATGATTTTTAACCTTAATTATTTAAAAACAGGAATAGTGACAACATATAGAATCGATAGGTTAAGAATAAAGATAAAAAGAGCTGAGGATTTAGCTCATTGGTTGAGCACTTGCCTAGTTTGTGACAGACCCTGGGCTCTTATCCTCAGCACCGCCAAAAAAAAAAAAAAAAGAGGGAGAAGAAAGACACCACAGAAAGTAAGTGACCAAGTGACTAAGTGAGGGTATTGAGAACGGGGTAAAGAGATTTAGAACAATATTTACTACTTTTTAAGAACAGCTTTTATACAAAGGGATGCAGGCTATCTGCTAACCAACCTAATTTTAGCTAGTGGGTGAGAATACTCTGTATTCCCAGGCCAATGGAGACTGCTGAAAAAGAGCCAAAGTTTTTCAAACAGAGTGACTCTTGTTGTCTTTGTGTGAACTGACCAGCTCATTTTGATTTTCCAGGGAGGGTAGGTCTTCATGGTTTGGGCCATCTGAAAAGGAAAGCTTAAAATGTCCATTCTAAATGAAAAAAAAAATCAAGATATAACATCAAATCATTAAGAGATTGTGAAATTAACACTAAATAGACTAACTAGGTACCGACTTTTGCTTACTCACTTTTTCCTTGCAAATTGAAATCTGATAAATGTAAAGAGCATAAATGCAATTAAGCCAAATACAAATGTAAATATACAGCAATGCATGTTTATTGCCACTGAATAGTCCTTGTTACCTACTCTGAATTGTTTTAACTAGTTATTTGACAGTGGGTAATAACTGAATATTCTGACATAATATGGCACTATTATTTATGTTTTCAGTTTTATAAAGATTCAAAAGCAAGATGTGTATTGTAAATATAGGAACAATGATTGTCCTAACCCTCAGGAAGATAACAGGCATGCAATTTCCTTTGAAGCAAAAATTTAAAGAACAAAATAGTCAGGTCAGCAAATATTTACTAAAATGTGTTGGGTACAGTGATGGATACAGAAATAACATAACCAGTGTTCAAATCTATCTGAATATTTCTGTTGAACCTGAGGTGCATTTATTTTTTTTAAATAGAAAAGACTACCAAGCTTAACAGGCATTTTAAAAAGGGACAAAAGTGTTTCCTATATGCCTTGTAGAAAATTCATACATGGGGTCGCACTTCTATGTATTTTGATTGAACTGCCCAAAGTCACTTAAGATGCACAAGGAAAAGAGTTGAGAAGCAGAACAAAATAAAAAAAAAATGTGAAGGTAGTGGGTAAAACGTCTTATGAGTCCTGGGAGGCGATTTTGTTCCAACTCTTGGCAGGAGGAACAAAGTAAATAGCAATCTGCAGTGCTAAGGAAAATGTACATGTAAATTAATAGAGATTAAAAATTGGTAAATATTACCTCTTCTTTATAAATAGCCCTCCTAAACATGCTGTGGTTAATGGTTTAAGGTACAAAAGATATGACTAAAGCAAAACCCATAAAAGAGGCTTTCATACCAGGAAAATAATTTATACAATAAACACAAGTGTAGTCATTCCAGCTGGCATGCTGCTTTCCATCTTAATTATTGCAGTAAATGAACCACTGGCCATCACATTTAAAAGACTATGGAAAACTGGATGGATACCAAAAGATCAGAAAGAAAACCTTTATGTTAAAAGAAAGTGATGATTAAATTGGAAATCAGGTCATAATGCTGATGATACATTTTTACTGGGATAAACAAGGTAACTTTGTCTTTGAAAATTATATTTACCTGACATTGTAAATTTCTTAATAATTTAATAAGCAACTACATAATTTGTGCACTATTCAGAAACTAGACTGCATTTATAGAAAGTGTTCTTTCTGACTGGAAATAACTAAAAAGGGGAGCTTGCAATGGGCTTGTGTCAATAGAGGATGGGCTATTTAGAGCCCTGATATTTAGACCACATTGTCCCCTCTAACACAGCTGTTCTCAAAATGTGATCCCAGGACCAGTACTATCCACAGCATATGGGAACAGGCTAGAAATGCAAATTCTCCACCCCACATCAGGAGTACTGGATCTGAAACTCTAGGTGTTGGACCCAACACTCTATGTTAGAACCATGTTCTCCGGGTGATTGTGATGCTGTCCAAATTTGAGATCCAATACTCTTCCAAAATGAAAGCTTCATAGAGACAACACACAACCTTGCATATTAGCTAACACAGAGCAATCACATAATAAATATTTGAATGATTAAAAAGAAATCTCTTATAAAAATAAAAGCAGATTTTCAAAGATATTCCAAACCATCATTTTGAATATTTTTAGCAATGGTAAATACATAATTTCCTTCACAGAACAGAAATTCAACCTTTTATAAAAGCTTTATATTGTACTTGGAGCCACATTGTATTTAAAAAACAAAATCTGCTTTAAAATGTTATAATATTTACATAAATAATTTTTGCATTTCTGGATGAGTATCCAGAGGTTTTTTGTTATTGTTATTATTGAAATTGAGGGAGGATTACTTAAGGAAGAAGTGGTCTTAAAAAATGGAATCTATTACCTATTCTCAATAACTGGAATTTTTTTAACTTTGTAATTCATTTCAGTTTAACATTATCACTTATTATTAAACATAACATATTAATATAATTTTGTAGTACAAAATAATTTTAGCACTTTGGATAGGTTCAGTTCATATTACATGTATACAACCTGAAGAAGAGAGAATTTATTTTTCAGAAGTATTATTTATAAAGAATAAACAAAAATCAAAACTTAAAAAAAATCTTGAGATTTGAATCTGTAAAGTCTCAACATATACTCAGTTAAATATGGAAATAAGGGTCAAGGAAAAAAATTACGAAGCTTAAGGGGTAGAGTAATGGCCATCATCCATTCACAGAGTACAATATTAGGAAACACACTTTATTGTATTATTTTGCTTAAATTATAAACTTTACTAGAACATGGGAAGTTGGATCAAGCAATACATGATAACTCCAGCTCACCATTTGATATAACCTCACAAAAATTTATTTTAAAAAATTAAATAATTTCATCTGCAATAGAAATCCTGCCACTAGCTAAAAATTAGCCAACAAGCAGAAAGTTAGCAAACATTTCAACATTATCTAAAGATATATTGTATGTTTTAGAAATCATTAGTTCACACATTAGTATATAATAAAGGAAGTATAAAATGTTAAGAAATAAATCCAGAGATCACAACCCTGGGAAAGATATAAAAACTCATAAAGGTACAATCTCATTTTTGCTGAATGCCACATGTGGAGTTAGCCCTGTCAATAATTACTAACATTATGCATGTGAAGCACAGAAGGAAAAAAAGAAAGAAAAGAAATAGAGGACTGGGCAGTAGTGAAGCTTTAGTTCCACCATTTTGTAACTCCTAGATAGTAGATAATGCTGATGAATATCCAAAACTTTATTATGTCCACTCTAAAATAAATTATACCAAGAAACTCCATTGCCACTACTACCATCATCATCGTTTCATTCCACATTTGAGAAAGAAGCACAACAAATTGCTAAGCAATCTTGTTTGATTTTTCAGATCCTCCTCTTTCTCTCATTGTAAGATTTTGTTCAAACGATCTCCCTTTACTTCCTAGCAAGCTTCAATTTCACTTAGCTTGGTCCTTCTTTCTTTTTGGTCCACACAAAATGTTCAGATCTCTTTTGCTTCAAACATTTCTAGGATATATGAAAACCCACAAGGGCACAATCAAGTATCATAGTCCCCTATCTTCTTATTTCTATCCTATGATCAACCCAGATTTCCTTGTTTGTGTACTCCAATGGTTTTTTTCAGTTGCTACATTTTCCTAAACATTTTGAATGTAGACAGTATATCTTATTCATTTTATCTAGCACAAATTATAACTAATAAATATTAAATTAAACTTTAAAATGCTCAAGTGTGCAAGTTTTATTTGCCTGTGCAGTCTTCTCCCTAATTTTCTTGAAACTGCACAGAAATCCCTCCAATCATCATTGATTGGGCCTAAGTGGCCACCTGATCTAAGCTGAGCCAATCAGAATCCTTTCCCTGTGAATTTGGAATCTGAACTCGGCAAACTATCCTGATAAGTTTATTGAAGGAAAGGAAACTTAGTTTATGAGCTAATGGGAACCATATGGTCTTAGAATGAAAATATGATAGTATGTGGAAAGAAGAAGGCAAATATACAAAAAGAAAGTCTGAGAAATGGAAACCTGAAACTGCAGTATTCTTGCCCTAAATTCTAATTTGTTCTCAGGTCTTAGTTTCTTTTGCTCTCTTGGTTATGGATATTGCTTACACCTTTGTTATGTATCCCTGATTTTTGCTTAAGCTATATTTTTAGACTCCTATCACTGCAATAAAATATGTTAAATAACACAGTTGCCAGAATAATAGAACACATTGAGTTAATTGCTTTTAACTTAATTGCAGGAGAAAAGCATATTTTCAGGGTAGTGATCTAAATAAAAAGCTGATATAGAAGAGTCACTTTAAATCAAATAGAACAGAACAAATATATTGCATGATTAAAAATAGAGAAAATTTAGTAAGGAATAAAATCTGCATTTGGGAAGTGGAATCTATTCAGTACCAGAAATTTCTATCTTTTTGTATATTCTCCAAGGACAAGAGGACCTCAAATATCAATATTATACTTCATAGAATTAAGGGCTACAAAATATGAAACATTATCCTTAAACAGATTTATTAAAGATTGTTTAACTTAAAATGTAGAAGCATATTCTATTGTGGCCACTAAATCTATTTTTTTTAGTGAAGAGAAATAAAAAGATCCAAAGTAACTTTTAAAAGATTCTAATGCCATAAATCCTGCACTAATAAGTTTGCAGGAAGGTCATTTGATATAAATTCAAATCACACATAAAGATTGCTAACTTGTGATAAGCTCTGAGCTTAATTTTATACCATAAGATGAATACGTTATTTGTTAGTTTTACTTTTATAATATTAAAAAATACTTTGTGAAACATGGTCATTATTACCTAACCCACATTTGTTTCACCAATAATAAAACTACTACTACTTTTCACGTTAATGAAAGGATAACTTCATTGAATAAAACCTTACACGTTTTGATGAATTCAGAAAACAATGTAAGCTACTGGATTACTAAATAATTTTCCAAAATACAGTCATTAACATGTCACAGTTTTTGTATGGTTTTATTATTCTTAAAATTAAAAATAAAATCACATTCCTGCCTTTTGCTAATAAATTCTTAAGTCATGGAAGATCATAGAGCTGTATAGTTCTAGTACACAATGTAACACTGAAATAAGGAAAATCATCTTCAGTCATACTTTTTAAAATGTGCTTCAGATAATGTCTTCTCTCAAAAATAGTGATAATCTCTTAAAATTCCTCTGGGATAAAGGTCAGTTTTATTAATCAGCTTAGGCTGAAAGAGTTTTAAGAAATCCCTGAAGTCTTTAGTAAATATAAATGGCCAGAAAAAAGCAAAGATGTCCGTTCCTCTTGGCCTGTTGAAGATGGAACCAGGGGTTTAGAAATGTCTATGCATTTTGGACTGAGAGTTGCAGTTTCCAGACCATAACTGTGTGTGTTCTGTAGCAGATAAAAGTCTCAAGATGCTAAGGCATCCCTCATCTCTCACATGTCCACTGTAGGTACTAATATCTAAGGGTATTAGGTAGTGACTCTGTTCCGGGCACTGTATGGAGAAGTAAAATGGAAAACAAACAAAATCAACCTATTCCTCCCTCACAAAACATTCTGTACTTTATCAGTGGGTTGAATTATCTAAGAATTAAATTTTAATTCTTTGAGCTTTAGGTATTTTATGTGTAATCCATAAATAACAGAGTGCTATCATACTTCCTACAGATGTGGCACTACTGAGAATGTAGAGTGAAACTATTTTGAACAAACATACAGTATCTTGTTTGCTCCTGTTGTGTTGCTATTTGAGGGGATTCATAATGTCCTTGGTATACTGTACATCCTGGTTCATAAACTGGAAACACTTTTTACTTAAATTAGTCCTATTTCAAAAGTTGACAAGTGAGGTCAGTTAAAATGTTTTGCAATGGCTGACTACCTCCAGGCAGGTGTTCATTGCATTTTAAATAAAAACATACATATACCTTTATTCCCTAATTTTAGCAAGTTTACTTTCTTTTTTTTTCAGTTCTTTTCAAACATGTTAACATATAAATCTCTTAAATTAGTTCTTCACTAGCTATGAACAAAATGCAGATAAAAAAGAGGACTTAGAAATCAGATAAATTTGGATTTCTAACTGCCAGAACACAATTTAAAAATAAGACACCATTACCTAGATGCCAGTATCTAAAAGAGTCATTTTATGGCTGATTTCTGAAAAGTGCCAGAGATAACAGTTATAGAGGGATATGGCCCAGTGGTGTCTCTCTGAATCAGAGGTGAGTAATTGAAATGTTTTGTATGGATCTATAACAACAAACAAACAACCTTGTTTTTGCAAAGATTTCTAGCAGGGTTAATGCTATCTTTCACAGCATTTAGCCCTGCTAAATTGCTTTAATGGGCCTCCAGTGAAGAGATGATTTAATATTCTTCTATTTCTGTAAGCTGTCTACAAGCTAAAATAACAAAAAAATGTTTTACTTTATAGATAACTATCTTTGTAAATTTTCTACAATTGATAAAAATAGTTTGGCCATGCAGTTTTTCTGTTCGATGTGGCATGGAAATAATCTTGAAAATCCCATAGGCCTCTAAATTCCATTTATGAGGTGCTAAGTATTTAATTTGCCAGACCAAAAAAATCATAATATTATTATAGGTTGCTTCCCCCAATTTAGAATAACCTATATTTGAATGACCTTAACATTAAGATTTGGTTGATATAAGTCAAAATCTTAAATGCATTCTCATGGAAATGAATAGTAGGTTTGTTTTCTATTATTATACTCTGTTTTGTTTTTATTTTAATGAAGAAAGACAGTTCTAGAAGGCACCATAAATTAATTAATCCTAAATCTGAGTACCATGTTTTATTTGCATAACATATTTAATTTATAAACATTGTTTCCTAGACATTGCTTCTCAAAATGCCTTAAATTAGACAAAAGTTTAAACAATGGTAAGCAAATTTCTTCACATCAGGAATTAGCAAAGCTTATTTATATTGAGAGTTGTAAGAGGGAGTGGAAGTATATACCATTATCAATGGTAATTTGATCTCAGTCTAATAATTGGAATCATAAGAATTAAAAAAAATATCATCAAGAATATATTTCATAAATTTCTAAAATAATTCTCTCCATTAAGTATGATTTTAAAATATTTAATGTCAAAAATCTTTACTGTTAGAAAATTTAAAGTCCTCTTAATTATATGTTTACTTGTCATGATCACATACATTAATTTCTTTTTATTAAAGAATACGTGTTGTGGGCTGGGGATGTGGCTCTAGCAATCCTCAGCACCACATACAAACAAAGATGTTGTGTCTGTCCGCCGAAAACTAAAAAACAAATATTAAAAATTCTCTCTCTCAAAAAAAAAAAAAACAACACGCGTTGTATAGCTGGGCACAGTGGCAGACACCTGTAATCTCAGAAACTCTGTAGACTGAGGCAGGAGGATCACAAGTTCAAGGCAACCTCAGCAATTTAGCAAGGCACTAAGCAACCTAATGAGCACATGTCTCAAAATAAAATAAATAAAAAGGGCTGGGGATGTAGCTCAGTAGTAAAGTATCCCTGGATTCAATCTCCCCAGTACAAAAAAAAAAAAAAAAAAACACATATTCTGTGGTTTACATATTAGTCAATATTTTAGTATCTGTCATCTGCACTTACGTTTCATAACTCAAATTACTTCAAACACCAATCCAAAAGCAAACAATCTCATTTTTTTTTTTTGGTACTGGGGATTGAACCCAGATGAACTCAGCCACTGAGCCACATCTCCAGTCTTATTTTGTATTTTATTTAGAGACAGGGTCTCACTGAGTTGCTAAGTGCTTCGCTTTTGCTGAAACTGGCTTGGAAATTGTGATCTTCCAACCTCAGCCTCTCCAGCCACTGGGATTACAGGCATTCACCACTGCACCTGGTGAAATCCATCTTAAATGTTATTTAAATTAGATGTTGACTAATTCTTAAAATACCCATAAAAATAAAGGATCATTTTAATTCTGATATGTTTGTATGATAACTATAATAAATCAGAAAGCTTTCATGTGTCTAGGGAAGCAAAGGAGAAAGAAGAAACACATAGATATTAGTACAATGGTTATCCTAAAGTTCATAAGATCCATATCTATTCAAATATCCTCATTTCTCAATTTAAAACAAATAAATCAATGTCTGAGAAAGTGTATCTCTTGTATAGGTTTGGCAGACATACTGTTCCACATTATAAATATCTCAATCGTGTAAAAATTCTTCCATCCTATCTTCATATTCCCAGGTCTCCCTTTCAGAGATAACCATCATTAAGGGTTCTTGTGTGGTTCTCAAATAAAACGTATCTAAAAGGACATACTGTCCTGTCACCTGCTTTTCCTTACTATCCATCTTTGTACTTTTGATAAGAAAAAAGAAAATTGTAGTAATATAATTTTCTAAATTACTTTTAATTTTTTTCTTTCTTTCTATTATTCTTAAGCATGCATCATATTTGAAACTTTTCTTTGAAGGTCCATTCTTCTAAAATATTCAGCTTAAGATGATGATAATAATGGCAGCATAAAAAGTAACAGCTAACACTTCTGAAGTCTGTTCTTCTGGCCTTTAACATTACTAATCACTTTTCAAACATTATCTTAGTTCTTTCAACAAACTTCTCACATCAATACTATTATTATTTTACAGATAAAATATTGAATTTTAAATATTACAGAATTTGCAAACTTAAGTAACTAATTTTAGCTATTCTTTCTTTCTCTTTTCTTTTACAAAATCCTTAGTAGACTCAATTTATACCACATAAATCTCAACCATAAGTTCTCATGGTTTTGAATCCTTACAAGTGAAAAATTCACATGGGGCTAGATAGAACAACTGGAATTTAATTATTAAATTGAAAATATACCCACTTTATAATTTAAAAGAAGTATCTGCTTAACTCAAAATAAGGTTTCTAAGAAAATATTGCTGCAGTCAAATGCTCAGTGAACCTTCAGATCAAACATATCAAAAAGAAAAAAAAAGTGTTTTAAAAATCATGGACAGTTTGAACTAGAGAAATCTTGAAGTTAGAAAAATGAGTCCTTTCTTACTAAATTTATCATCAAGTTTACCATCCTTTCATATTAATCTGAGTGGAAAGAGACATTGGAAATGTCTCTGCCCAGAGTATACAGTATACAAATAAAAACATCACTGCTAGAAAAGTAGTTGTAAGGTTTTGTAACACTACCAGAAGTGGTTCCTGACCCTTTCTCAAAACTAGTAAGTTCAAAGTAAAGGAGCTAGCTTTTTCTTTCATCAGTTAAATGCTATTTTGATGTTGGGGTAGGATAGTTGTCTGCAGAGATGGGGAATTATGGATTAGTGTTCTTTTAACAGTTAATAATTCAAGTTTCATTTCCTTCTCTGGACCTTATCCATCATTCCTTAGAGACCTGTACTGTATAGGTTTAGTGAATTGTATTGTTTTTCTCTGAACCAAATCCAGCTTTATTTCTCTATAGCTTTATATAAAACATGAAAATTAAAATTAAAATATAACATCATATTCTCATGAAATTTATTCAGTATCAAGTAAAAGGTTGTATTCCTGTTTGTCTCTTACAATTTCACACTGTGCTAAACCTCCCTTGTATTGTATTTTTCTATTTCTATGTCTCAATTATTTTATTTATGGTCCACTGTCACTGGGGAATCTGAAAAAGTGTTACATGGTTAGTTCTTAATTATGTGTACTGATGAGAAAAGATTGCAAATAATAGCAAACAGGGACCAACAAAATGATTATTTTTAGACAGTGTAATGAAATCACACAACATTTACAATCACACAGAAGGAATCACATGGAGTCTAAGTTTGAACAAGCAAAGAAACAGAGAACTGAAATATGAAGTAGCTAACCAAACTCCTAGGCAGAACTGAAACCTGGGTCTTTTGTTTCCCCTCGAAATCTTCTTCTGCACCACTGCCAATCAGTCATTGGTAGCCAGGCCTCATCAACAAGGAAAGTTCCTGATCATTGTTATTAACTTGAAAATGATCTTGGTAACCACTACTGATGAACGATAATAAACCAACATTCGCTGTTAAATGTTTTCCAACTTAATCACTAAACAATAGGTCTATAGACTGTTTGCATAAGACCTGTGTTCTACATTTCTTTTTATTTTATTATTTGTGCAACGACTTTATTTCATACTGTAGGTATGTGGTTAATAAATACACACCAGTTTTGCTATGAGAATCAACGTGTTTTTAACTTAGCAGTACATTCCATATCCTGCTAATGTTTAAAGAGAGAAGGCTAATAAATTAAGCAACAGTTCCAGAAAGCAAACAACCAAGAAGACCATAATGTAAAAGATGATCTTATGTTTGAAATGTTTCTGAGCTTTGTTTGATGATTTATTTCTTTTGTGTGGGTTACTTTTTCCGTCTTACATTCCTGATAGCACCCTCATTTGAAATCTCAGCTGTGAGACTACTACATATTGCTATGGAAAATATAATTATTCCATAGTTATTCTAAATACTTCTTGTATGGAGAAATATCTAACTTTCTATTTGAAAATGATCTGAAATACAAAAAAAAAGTGAACTAAAAATTTGGCAATTTGAAATATCAACTTTTAATATGATTTTAAGTCGAGTGAGAGTAAAACAATTGGAAAAATAATGTTTATTGGGTTATTTGCTCATACTACCTTTAGTGTTTACTTTCACATTAAAAGATTAAGTTCAGAAGGATAGCATTGCAAACACAGGAGACTGTGCTTGAAAAAGGAATATAATGATAGTAGTTATTTGCCAGTCTCTGAATTAGTACTTTGTGTCCAAACAGGCCTGCTTTTTATAAATGCGTCTAATTTGTTAAGAAAGAATATTACATAACCTTCCACACAATTTTAATTTTTAAAAGAAAAAAAAATCTACCACTCACTAGGAAAACAATTTAAAATACTTATTTATTCACATGTGGTGATAAGCTCAAATCTAGGCTTTCCAGGAAGCAAGGTCTAATGTCTAGAGATGGGGATCCTGAGAAATAGGAAGGTAAGGTGTAGAAAAAAGTCTGGCAAAAACTAGGCGTAGGAGTAGGGTTCCTAGCCAACATGAATGGATTTAGCTGTGCTCTTTGTGAGTAGACAAAGAAAGGGAAACTGTAACTAGGCCCAAATGGATAGATTATGCAGGCCGTGGATATTTTATTCAGTTGACTTATACATGAACCACTGCGCAGAGGATTTGAAACAGATGTAGAGGCACCTGTCGTAACCAAAGGCATTTCATTGGTTCACTTCAGTTTTCTTAACTTTGCTTTTCTAATTAAAATATCCTTTCTTTTTTACTTCAGATTTGTTTACCCATCAGACTTTCCTTTTCAGAATTTGAGTAGTCACCCACTGGTCTCTCTGCTACACTCCTTTCTAATTTTAACCTTCCTTGCAAATGTAAGAGATAAACTAATTGTGTGGAAAGAAGCAGAAACTCAATGCACAAGTCTTTTATCTGAAGCCCATGGATGCCCGTATTTAAATCAGTTCCATATTAAATGTACCATCCGTCTCTGGGAAAGTAGTTTCAAAAACACTGCTTTCCTGTATTTTCATCAGTTCAGGAATACAACTTAACCTATATACACAAGCCTTCTTTAATCAATGCCGAAATGAATATATTCAGATTCACTCAGTTGAAAACCAACAGTTACACTATTTACGTAATTTAATTAATAAATGATATTCTATAGCTTTGCTTAACTAAGCTTTAGTTTCTCTGGAGAATTAAGCAAACTAATACCATTTAGAAATATTGAAGTTTGATTAAGAACCATGAATTCACACCTGCATTTGTGGTATTTGATGAGTATTTCTAAATTTGATCAATAATTTTCTGGAATTCAAGACAGCTTTGCATGAAAATGTCCTATAGAAAGCTTCTCCCCCACCCCGCCTCTAGTCATTAATCTTCCCATTTCAAGATAAGAAATCAACTGTTAACAGTTCAAGAAAATATTCAAATTTGGAATTACTAGAATATATTATCAACTCCTTGTCACAGTACACCAAAAAGAGAAAAATTGATGCTACTGATACACCAAACAATCTGTGGTGATTTCTTTGTAAGTAGCAAGTTCCCTTTCAGGCTCACTTCAAGTCTTGTTTTTCTTCCCTTTAGGAGCAGAGGCCCTCTCACCCCTGAGCTCCCCTTCCTTATTAGTACAAGCTGTTCTCTTCAGCATCAACTGTCTGGCTTTTAGGGAACACAGCACTCTCTTTTACCAGATCACATCTTTTATCATAAAATTTAACTTTTTAATCCTACATACACAGACTTAAATTAGTCTTTTCAATGATGAAAATTAACTCCACATTCTATTTCCTTGGAAAACTGAGTACTCTATGATTTATAAATTTTCTGTTTGCGGGAAAATTATTATTTTTTTCAATCACAGCATTGTCAATGTGAAGCCTTGCTGAAAAATAAGGATCCAGGAGTCCAGAAAACACCTGTCATAGAAAAAGGTAACATTTTTTTGATGTAGTAGGAGACATTTTAAAAATTGTCAAGTAGCCTATTTTTGATGAATCCAGAATCTTGATAGGTCAGTGATATGGACCCAAAAAAGAGAGTCTCACTAATTTGATTTTATTTGATAACATATTTGCTTAGACTACTTTTTGATACAAACACTAAACTGCATTAAAATTCAATACTGAAAAAAGCTAAAAATAAGATTGGATTTTTTAATTTAAAAAGTAAAAACCAAAAAGAAGCACCCAATATTTAAACTTGAAATCAATTATACAAATATATTAGCCATTCTTTTGTAAAGTATGTACTACTTTGCATGGAGCACAGCAGATCACAAATAAATGGGAGCTCTCAGTGACAATATGTTGGATTTATATTGCTTATTCTGGACGAATACTTTTGATAACATAACAAAAAAAGATTAAGAATTTTTAGGCAAGGATTGAGAAGACAGCTTCAGTCTCATATCACAGAAGCAAAATTTAACTAATAAGTTTGCCTAAGAGGAATACATAGTAAAATGAGAAACTGAAGTGAAAACTCTGAACAAGGAGGAAGAATTCAACATAAAGTCAAAAAATAAATAAGCAAAAAAAGGCATATAAAAAAGCTTAAGAAAAAAAGATCACATGAACTTAAGATTATTTGGTCTAGAAAAAAAGATATCACAATGAAAATTATTTTTTTCAGTTATCAAATACTAACAATCTGTAAGATAACATGATAAATACAATTGATTACTCTTTTGACTAGTAAAGTCCTATTTTCTAAAATGATATGTGAGTTTCAAAAACTCAAAGTTTTTTAAAAAATAAAAATGAAATATTTCTTTTATATGTGTTTTTCATGGGTTTTTGACTCTTCTTCAACATACAGTACAATAAAATGACAAAAATAACACTAGATTATCTCTGAATCATCTCTAATTATTTACTACATTTTTCAAGCATTCAAGGCATGGCCCACAGTATATGTGTTTTTTCTGTGATACAAATCTATTAAATACTGCCCACATGAATTATCAATTTGCTGATGAAATCTTTTCTACACTATTTTTGCCATTTTCTGGGTAAAAGCCTTGATCAATGTATTTAACCTATAAATTAAAAACATAAGAAATAATACTACAAGTCATTATTGCCTATTTGGAAAATGTGTGCCTATAATTCTCCTAAAAAATGTATAGTTTTATTATCTTGTTTCAACAGCAAATTGGTTTAAATGATTTCTGCATTACTCCAGATGATCTCACATGAAATTTCAAGAAAGACTGTGTAGAGAAATGTGAGAACCTTAAATACTATATAAAATGTTTGCATTTTACCCTGACTGTATTTTAAGCAGAGAATTTTCAATTTATATCCTGTGTCATTCTGATGGCAGAAGGGAGAAGAGCTTAAAGAGAGGTTATGATGGTAGAGAGACAGGTTGGACTACATTTCTTTTTTTCACTTCCTTAAATTATTATAATCTCTTGGCTCTATTTTAATGTGCAGAATCTACCCAAATCTGTCTTTAAACACACATTCACAGTTTTGTACTACTAAATTACCTCTAGCCTACTTACTAATGACATAAAACAACAATTGTTCTCAGACACTGTGAACTACATACAAGCTGCAAAGTGTCTCATTTTTAACTTCAAATTTCCTTTTCACTTTAGATTCCAACTTCAGGATTATAATGAAATGATATTTCATTATCATATTAATGAATATGATGCAGATAATTAGTATGTAATATCTTGAAGTTTCCAAATAACTTGGTTTACAGAGTGAATAGATTCAAGATTGTGACCAATAAACAATATGACATCACTCCCACTCATATTCCATTTATGGAGTGAAACAAGAAGGTGGGATGGAGAGGAGTTACAGCTGGTAATTTAATAATGTTGAACCTGTTGCTCTCTCTTCTCTTTGTACCTGTTGGAATAAATTGGGTATATCATTATATTGCAGCGGGGGGAGATTAAGTGAAATTGAATACTTGAATAATAAATTTATTAAGAGCTTACTATTTGAAAACCACACTGCTGAATGAGCTTTCTGTGTACCAGTTTTTTTTAACTTCCCCAACAACTCTCTGAGATAGGGACTACTATCTTCCTTAAGTAGATTAATAGAGAAGGGGGTTAAGCAACTGCCCAATGTTGGGAGAGTAGAGGCGACATAGGTTTTAGCACTACCCAATTTGGCTATAGTGGTTACTTTCTTAAACTCTAACCTGTAATGGAAAGAAACACATTAAAATATGCATTTACTTTAAAGAATAGTCAAAATTGTAATTTATTAAAACTGTGATGAACAGGCAACAAGCTTCAATCCCCAGGATGTCCCTTAGTATTGTCACAATGACTGAGAATGTAATTTCAGGAAGAAACGTTTTGAAATTGCTTCCTGTTGGCACTTAAATATGCCAGAGAACTGGATGATTTTTTTAAATTCATATCATTGTAGTTAAAAATTAGGAAGGCTGGGCTGGAAAGGGAAACAGTGGGAAATGATATTGGTCAAATTATATTGTTATAATTGTGTGTATGTAGAAAGGTGTAACAGTGAATCCCACCATTATGTACAACTATAATGCATCCATAAAATTGTGGAAAAATATTTAAAGAAAAGAATTCAGAAAACTTAGATCTCTCTTGAATTGCTTGTGGGAATGTAAAATGGTACAGCCATTCTGGAAAGTAATTCTGTAATTTCTTATATAACTAAACATGCATTTATAATACAATATCTCAAAGAAATAAAAATATTATATTCACACAAAAAGCAACAAGTGAAAATTCATAGCAGCTTCATCTGTAACTGTTAAAAACTGGAAACTACCCAAATGTTCTTCAACATTGAATGGTTGTAGAAGCTCCAGTACCTCTACACCATGGAATCTCATTCAGCAATAAAAAGGAGCAAACCATTGGAACATGTAACAACTTGGAGGGACGCAAAGAGAATGATACTGAGTGAAAAAAAAAACACATCTTAAAAGGTTATATACTATATGATCCTATTTATATAGCTTTCTCTAAATGGCAATTATAGAATAGATGGAAAACTGATTAGTGGTAGCTGGGAATTAGGTAAGGGGGTGAGAAGGAAAATATTGTCCTTAAAAAAAAAGACTTTTTAATTATGATCCTTAAAGAAACAGCATGAGTGATCCTTGTAATAGGAATGTTTGGTATGGTGAGTATGCACAAAAATTCTCACATGATACAATTTCATAGAACCAATACATATTCAACAAGTACATGTAAAATTGGTAAAATATGTACATCATTGATGACGCCTGTCAATTGTTGTGATACTGTACTGTCTGTAATCAATCCAAATAGTATCATTGGTGAAAACTGGATAAAGTGTCATGATATTGTACTGCAGATAAGCAAAAACTGGATAAAGTGTGATGATACTGTACTGTAGATAAGAAAAACATTACTGGTGGAAACTGGGTAAAGGGCATATAGGCTCTCTCTGTATTATTTTTAACAATTGCAAATAATTCCATAATTATCTCAAAATATTTTTAAAATAAATAAATAAATTAGGAAATCTAATGTCTAAGATAATGCAATTTTCTATGGAATTCAATAAAATCATTTCCAATTGAATTTAAAAATGAGGTTCATAATTCCAAGGGTTTTTTCTTAACTAAATTTAATGTAAAATTATTATTTGTCCTTAATTCAAACCTATGTGACCATGTGTACAATATTCTTTCTCTAAGTCAAAGTTGAATTTTGAATCTTAGAGTTTTTAGCTTCAAAGAAATCATGTAGTACAATGCCGAAGCCCGGCTGCAGCAAAATAACTGGGGGTGAGGGTGGGGCGTGATGAGGAACTTGTATAGATTGATACAGCAGAAGTGGGAGCAGTTTATTGTAGGACAACAGAGGTATTTATACATTCCACACAGCTTATCTTAATTAACATAAACTAGATACGCAGTCAACCAATAAGGAATCTCCACACTTAATGGCTCGCTGGAGCCACCTCACAAACCATTCCCCCTGGCAAAATACCAGGCGCCATCCTGACTTGCTTACAGACTCTAACAGTACAATATTTCTATTACAACAGTAAATCTCATAAAGGATAAAGTAATTGTGAGTATCACACAGAGTGGATAAATAACTCCTTAGCAGAGGCACATCTTAGGAGAGCTCATAAATTTGAAAGGATTTAAGTTTTTAAATCATTTTGGTGAATTTGTGACAAAATTCCATTTTTATGCATCTCTTCCATCACAACCAAATTAAAAGGTAAAATAATATTAGATAAGGTTTATAGACATAAATTTAGTGTGAAAATATATTTGGAGTTATCTAAATCAAGAGGCTATTTGGGAACATAAAACACAAGGGCAGTCTGTGATTATAGACTACTTCCATGTAGAAACCTAAAACATACATTTAAAAATGTAAACATTGAACAAAATATCATTTACTTTTTCTGCACTATTCAAATGTGTAGCAGTTTAATAGCTAACATAAAATTAATATAAAACATGCATTATTTTAACATTAGAAATAAACTGTCCTCCTGCAATGCCGTGTCACATTAAAGTATGCTTCTCATATCTATGCCTACTTTAATTTTGTCTAGTGATTTATTATCCAAAAGGTACAAAGAACTAAGAACTGGGGTTTCAAAACATACATTAATATAGAAGCGGTTTTTTAATCCCTTGAATTAGAGGAGGATATTGTTGAATTTCTAAAACATTCTTAATATTAAAATTACAGGCTTTAATAATTTTCACTATTTAATTAGAGGTCACTAGAAAATCTGAATAAATAAAAGCATCTTATGATGTTCACAAAAGGAAAGTAGTGGAGCTCCCTCTATTGAATTATGCTTGAGAAAATGTGACTTGTGTTTAAGATCATTATTCTATCACCTAAATGCTTATATTGTAATAACTGGAATATTTGTCTTTACAAGGTCTAATATTTTCAAAATTACAGTAATATAGTCGATATCAATTTCTAAAAGTAATATGGCAAACGATATATTATCCTATAATTTTAGAGCATGTATTTTTTTTAATTACTGGAGTTTTGTTTGTGAGAACTTATATTTTAAGGCTATAACTTTCAATTTGTAATTTTTCTTTGTTTTTTTCCAGAGTTATTAAAGCTGAAAATTCCCCTGGCAATCTTTGGAAGTAAAAAATCCTAATAAATATGTTTTTTTTCAATTTTAGTATAAAATTTATTCAAATAGATCTGAAATACATCTTCTTATCAGTAAAATAAAATATTTCATAAATTTTTCTGATGTAAATAAATGGATATTAATATAATGTTTACTGAAAATGTGATTTATAATAATTATTGTTAGTTGCAAGTCCAGCACGTATCAGGCACTGAGAAATGTAGTATGTACAATTTACCTTCTTCAATATTCATATCAAATAAGCCTGATGATTGTTATCCTTAATGTACAAATGAGAACAAACAGTAGAAAGTAAACTTATGCTGTGCTCTATAGCTCAAGCTCTTTAGCTCTTATGCAGTGTGTTCAGTTTTGTGCAGTGACAGTCTATAAAAATTAAAAGCCATGTATTTTTTTTTAGTTATAGATGGATACAATCCCTTTATCTTATTTGTTTATTTTTATGTGGTGCTGAGTGAGTATCTAACCCAGTGCCTCACGTATGCTAAGCAAATGCTCTACCACTAAACTACAGTCCCAGCAATATATTTTAAAATAAATAAATAATCTGATATTAAACCATACTATCTACAAAAAAATCACTACTGAAACAACAGTTCAAATCCTTTTTAATCAAACATTTTGGTCAATTCTAGAGAATAATAACCTCCAAATCATACTTTGAATATCTACTCTTTCTTTTAAACTTTCTAAAAGAAAGGAGACATTTTTTGTCAACCAAAAAGGAAAACAACTGAAATCAGTGATTGTAAACAGATACTTATTTTCTATCCCAGTATAATAAGAAAAATGATTTAATCTTGAACTAAGCAGACTTTTCTCCAAGAAACTCTATTTGAGAACTAGGTTAACTTCCATATAGGTTGAGCAGAGTAGGAGTAATAGAGTAAGTACAAATATATATTACCTTTTACTAATAGAGTAAGTACAAATATATATTACCTTTTACTCCTAGATATGGTATCAAAATTATTATTCATATTTAGAGTCATGCCTACTCAGCAAAAATATATAATTTACCTCTTATAACCACCATAAGCATCTTTTTTGAAAAATGTCATACCTATCACTAGGTGGAGAAAATGCTTGCAGAATAAAGTATGCTTGCCACAAATTTGAATATTTAAAACTAAATGACAGGACGAAAATGCTTGTTCATGAATTTGCAGTTTGTACATATTAATATCAATTGCGTTTTGAATATTTGTTGTCTTGTTTAAAAATTATGTACCTTCAGTATATACCTGTTGAAACCTATTCATATATATATTGCTATGATTTTTCTATATAAAAGCAACTATAAAAAACAGATTTTTGGTTGTGCTTTCCATAAAAGGTCAAAAATTACAAAATAAAAAGTATTTAATGGTACTGACTTTTAAAAATATTTGCAAAGGATGGTACTTTTCAGCTTGAAAAAAATGATGAGGCTGTTAAAACAAATGTATTGGAAGAATTGTTCAAATTATGATTTATTTGACAATAACTGAAATTTGTTTGGCAAGATAAATTATACAGGGTTTACAAAATGGCATTAGTTAGACCACCCATACAATGTACCTACAATGAGCTGACACAAGTATTTGGAAACCACTCATATAATGAGAAACAGTATCAGATACTCTAAAAGGCTCACATGTGGTTGCCTCTTAGTCCACTTCCAAGTTAGCCAATTCAGTTTCAGAGTCTTTCTTACAAAATGGAAGAAAACATTGCTTACCATTACA
The DNA here is from genome assembly GCF_052094955.1 of Ictidomys tridecemlineatus. Classification (NCBI taxonomy): domain Eukaryota; kingdom Metazoa; phylum Chordata; class Mammalia; order Rodentia; family Sciuridae; genus Ictidomys; species Ictidomys tridecemlineatus. The sequence goes on from NC_135479.1 coordinate 161,926,779, forward strand.
TAGTTTTATTTTTAAAATTAGCAGTTCTAAAAGTTATTTATGTAAAGTTATGTGTAAGGAAAACTGATAAAAATCCATTCTAACCACATTCTCCCTCATTTTTGCCCCTATCTCATGCATAATGAAGGTAGGTACAAATAAAACTGTCCTTTTTGCTTTATATATGAGTGTCTGTCATAATTTAATTTTCCATAAGCTTTAAATAAATAAGAACCAATCTATTATTCTGATTAAAAATACAGGTTAGTAGTATGAGTTAAGGAAGAGTATAAAGAAAGGGCATCTCCATGTATTTTTGTCGAGATTTAAAATCTTGTGTGCTCTTTGAAATGCCGATTTAGTATTTCTTTCTAAGTGAAAAATGGACATATTATTTGACTCAGCAATTTCACTTCTAAGATAACTTCCTTCCAACATAACTGTTCATTTGGACAATAACATCTATTAGGAATTCATTGCTCTTATTGTTTGCAAAAACAAAAGATGGGAAACAATCTACACTTCCAAGAACTGGCAAAATGGTTAATTATGGTAGTATAATAACATCCAATGTACCATTTTGAAAAGTAAGGTAGAGAATTATATGCTGATAAGAAAATCTTTTAATCTCTATAATGTGTTAAGTGAAAAAGGGAAAGTGCATTGTACACAGTATGTTCCCACTTCATTATTTTTCAAAGAGGAAAGGTGCATGTGCAAATATCTGCTAGAATATGAGTATTTGAATAAGACAGAGAACTTCTGAACCCCACAATTGGTAAATTAAGTAGTAGGACTGCAGGAAGAGATTTGAACAGCTTTAAGAATCCTTAGTTTCTACATCAACCTTTAGAATTTCTTTAGTTTCCCTAAAAATTGAAAGATGGCATTTCACCTCCAGGAGTTAGAAGGTAAATTCCTTCCAACTTTAGGGTCTTCATTCAAGCTATTTATCATTCAGCAGATGCCTCAAGTATCACTTCCTGAAACTTTTCCACATCCCTACTAAAATCTGGACCTGATTTGGCCACTATGATGAACAGTACTCTTTAGTTCTTCTTGTAGTACGTAACCAAACTTGTAAAAATTGCTATATAATTAGTTGAAGCACATCTTCCTGGAAAGAACTTGATGTCTTTGAGTGACAGTTATTTGACTATTGAGTGACTAGTTTATTTCCTTACCCCCAAGTACAGTGTTTTGCACATACTGAGAACTTGGTTAATATTTGTTGAATGCTATTATATATGTTGAATAGTCAATTCACATAAGTTTTAATTTTAGGTAATCAACAGTGTGACTGTAGGCAAGCAACTTAGTCATTCCAAGGTTCTTTATAGTTCCAAAGCCTTTACACAAGTTAAACTAAAATAATTGTTGGCTCTAAGAACGTGATAAATTGGCTATTGCATTTCAGGTAGTCTCTTAATCTGTGGCTTCCTTTATTTCACTACTTAAATAGGGGGCTAAACAAGTTGAATATCTAAAAGACAATCTTATTTTTCCAACAGCCTGTCTACCACATTTGAGCTTGTGACCATAAATAAATGATATGTTTCTAAATCTTTTAAAATTGCTCTCTCTCCTCCATTCCTCCCCCACCTCTCTCTCCCTCTCTCCCTTCCTCCCTCACTTCCCCCTCTCTCCCATACAGAAACACTGATCTTTCCATAATTTCATTTCATAGGAAGTTAAGATTTAACCCTAAAAATTTTTTATTAGACACTGCTTGAGCCTCTTCAGCAAGTTATATGTTTTGCCCAATGATCTAGAAGAAGAGGGTTTAAATTTTTAACATGGGACAAGAATCTATAGTAAGGGTCTTAACTATTCTCACATTCAGTATTATTATTGTAAGTAGTAGACTGATTGCAAATATGATCCTCATTTTTCCTTCCTGGTCTTTATACACCCATTTTACAAAATGACCTTTTAGCTCCCTGCATTCAGTAAGTAGAAATGATTTCCCCCACAAGGCTAGGCTTGTGACTTGTCTTCACAACAGAACATGGCAGAAGATAGGTTGCCAGTTCTGAAGCTAGCCTTAGGAATACTTACACACTCCTGCTTTCTCTTGCAATTTTGTTTCTATCAAGAGAACAAACCTAGGCACAAATTTTAGAGAATGAAAGGTGTGGAGGAAGAGAGTTCATTTCTCCTGAACAGCAGCCAGCCTATTCCCAGAAGCAGAGCTGTTTAGGCTGATCCACAACAGACTGCAGTGGAATGAAGCCATTGATTGAGCTAAAACCAGAAAAAGCACCCAACCAAGTCCAGATGAAAATTCCAACCAAAATAACAATGAATTAAATAAATAGCTGCTGTTTTTAGTCACTATATTTAGGGGCGCTTAATTACGCACCAATAGTTAACTGGCAACCTTTGGTTCAACAATTTAGGATCAGCAGCTAGACTCCTTATGTCTGAGGCTGATGTGCAGCAAGGTGAATTCCATACCCGGAAAAATCCTAACTATTCTGGAAATTCCTGGGTATATGCTAACAAGAGTTTTAGCCACAGAGGCCAATATACTCTTTCTTCATTCTGCCCTGTGATTGAGAACAAAACTATAGCTTCCTTTACCATGTGTGCTTAGATAATGCTCTTTTAACTTTCATTAGCTACATCTATTTTGGGGTTTTCTGAATACTCAAAACACTAAACCTAATATTATACATGGATACCTAATATTACATGTGGACACCTAATTTGGTGGAAATCATAAATTTTAGTATCAACTATTCTCACAATACTGTTTTCTGTTCCAAGTCATGTCACCATTTCTGACTGATACAACTGTCAGATAATAGCTACTAATGGTTGCTTACATGTACAGAAAGACTGGGAGTTTCCCTCAACTTTAAAGACATCCAAGATAATTTATTTTTCTTTTTAGATTCAGATTGATAGTGGTGCTACTGAGAAACCTTACTGAACAACACAATGGGATTTGCACAATTTACTGTGAAAGGATTTTAGGCTCAGACTGAAATACGACTTCTACAAATAACTCCATAGCTAGGTGTAGCTCCAAGGTGAATTTCAAACACTTCTATTCTCTTGGCAACTCAGGCAAATTCAGATTTCATGCCAGACTATGGGGCCTTTCTCTCCCTACCCCCACACATACACACATGCACACAAACACAGAGAACTTCCCAGAATTTCTTTCCATTGGAGATTGATTATTAATAGTAGGAATATAACCCACCAGAGAGACTCACATGGTTTGCTCTCTAGTAGATCACAGATTTTGGTCAAGGATCTAGAAAATGAGGGAAAACCCACTAAAACATTATGAGGCTCCATACTATAACCTTATCTCTCTTAGTCTTGATATGAAACAGGCACATGACACGTTAGTAACATTTCATTATAGATGGCATTTAAATTTTAGAAGGTTAGAAATGCACACTTTGTCAGGATGAGGAATATATTTCTAGGGCTAAGTAATCCAAGATCAACATATAGTCAGTAAGTTACTAATAATTATGGTGTGTTATTCAGTTGTCCACCACTATAATAAAACACATCAGGTAATTAACTTATAAAAATAAGTTTTATCTTGTCTCACAATTTTGGAGGTTTCAGGCTCATTGGCTCATTTTCAGCTTCATTGGTGTCATTATTTTGGGCCTGTGATGAGGCAGCATATCATGGTGTGAGCACATATGAGAAGGAGCAAAGAGCAAGCAGAAGGGGTTGGGGAGCCTTTTGGGTTCATGCTTTCAACAACTTAAGGTCCTCTCAATAAGGTGCACCTCTTAAGCATTCCAGCAACTTTCCAAAGTGCCATCCTAAAAGCCAAATCTTAACACATAGTTCTCTGAGTATATTCAGCATCCAAACTATAACATATTGTTGCCATCTAATTTATCATCCAAAGTGAATTTTGAAGTCAGAAAAGGGTGCTGTTAATAATTGTACCTGGATATCAAGCATATATTGGGACCGTCTTTCCTGAATATACCAGGATGTGTGATCATCCTACTAATAATATACTATTAAGCCAGATAGCACCAAAAGACAATGAATAAATAAAAATAAATGTCTACAACAGGTAACACAAAGGGTAATAACAGGTGATGCAACATGTATTACTTGGGAAATGGCTAGCTGATTGCACCTCAAAAAGGTTTACCAGAGGAATTTTCAACTGTTCAAAATGCAGACTTTAGTCCTAAAAGCTTAGAAACTTATTTTATATGCTTACTAAAACTTTTCCCATCTTTCAAGGATGAACTAACAAAATTCATAAACCAGCTTATTGGTTTACATTAGAGCAATTATTATCAAGGGAATACAATTCTCACAATTCTCCAGCTAGTGTATCTTCTCCTGTAAATTAGCTATATAAGAAGTCATGTTATAATTAGAGGATTTCTTAGTGACCATGAAATCACAGCATGGGAAAATTCATTTTATTATTTGAATATTTAGAGCATTAAACCTTTATAATAGGTTCTATCTATCTCTACAAAAAAAGCTGCACCTGCTATGCTGCACTGGGAAAAGTTATGTCTTCTAGCTGGAGGGGCCATTTTCACCATAGAAGAAAATGGTTTGGATGCATAAATATTTCCAAAAACTACCTTTGGTCAATCACTCTTCCTGTTAGCTCTACTGATCAAAGCCTTTTCTATCATTGAACAAAAGTCCCTTCTAATAGGCATGACTTCTTTTTTTTTTCAGTAATACACTATCAAAATGTCATCATGTCTTGATGGCTTATGAATCCTTCTTCATATTCAGACAATTTTGCATATACATATTCTTTTCATGATGGATTTATTTTCTAGTTTAATTCTCAGGAGGCAGTATTAATATTCTTCATTCCCATGTTCTTCAGCAAAAAAAAAAAAAAAAAATTGGTTAGCCCATGAATGGCAGGTGATGCCATGTAAAAAAGCTTAGTTTTTTATATATGCAAAGAAACACACACACACACACACACACACACACACACACACACATTCACACACAGTGAAGCATCTTCATGGTTTCAAGCCTTTTACCAGACTAAAGAATACACAGATGTAGATGAGATTTGACATTCTAAGCTGAATACAGTAGCACACACCTGTAATCCCTTCTACTTGGGAGGCTGAGGCAGGAAGATCACAATTTTGAAGCCAGCCTAGGCAACTTATTGAGACCCTATCTCAAAATAAAAAATAAAATGGGCTACAGATACAATTCAGTGATTAGAGCAAGCATGAACCTTTGGGTTCAATCCCCACTACCCCTGCTACACAAAATTATATTGCAAAAGTTCATGGTCATCTGAGAAAGAAAGTAGCCAATAGCATACAATGTGGCAAAATCTACAGCAAAGAAAAGTACAAGGGAAAGTCAGGACACACTTTAGTCATTATCAAAATTACAATCCTAGTTTTACATTAAAGGTAGAAAGAATAAGAAAGTTATTTTGTTTTTATTCACAGTTCAGATAAGACAACCTAGAATTTCTAAAACCATACACTACAGATAAAAAGGACAAAAATCTATTCACATCAGGCTGAGGTTACTGTAGTTCAGTGGTAGAGTGCTTGTTGTATGCAAGGGGAAAAGAAACTGAACCTGAGGGAATGTCTGGGGGATTTATCCCAAGAAAATGATGAATTGGAAAGCTGGCTGATAAATTAATCAACAAATTTAGTTAACTTCTCTGTTGACATCATCATAATAAGGCAATTAGAAAGGAAGTCCTTTGAATTAAATCTTTGATCTTCCTTGCCATTGATGGATTTGATGTTACTGTTTTCCACTGTTTACAATGACCTCATAAACCATGAAAAGTAGCAATTTCTTTTTCTAAAAGTAGGTATATCAATAGCCTCCGGAGAGTCAATCCACCTAGCTGCCAAGCCAACTCATATTAAGAAAGAAGAAAGAAGTATCACTTCCTTATCTGTTAATTCATAGATACTCATATAAAGATATGACATAAATTTGTTTAAGAAAATGGTCAAAAAGTGAGGATAAATTTTTATTAAACATTGAAACTGTGACCTTACAAAGATAAACATTTAAATGATTCTTGATTTAAGTGGGATTGGACAAAGTCAGAAAACTGTACCAATTGCCATGATTATAGGATATTTTCCTTGTGAACATCAGAGTCCATGATATTTCTACCATTTTCAAGGATTGCAAAAACTTAATTTCATCTTACAGATACAGTTAGGCTTATTTTGGCCAGGATTTTGCATCACTTCATAGAGTGACATAGGAGAGAGCTGAGAGAGAGAGAATGAAAGAATGAATGAGAGAAACAGAAGCAAGTCAGAGAAGTTAGCTAATTTCTGATGCATGTGTTACCTCAAAGCTTAGTATCATTACACTGAAATATTATGAATTCTTAGTAGACCAAATACAGGCATGTTTGTTAAGTACTTCAACTCAAAGTCAAGTTAGGTAATCCTTTGATTAGGAGTTGTTTTGGATTGTGCACAACTCTGATTTCTCCTTCAATGGAATGGGTAATTGAGAACTGACTAGATAAATAAGAGGAAGCATTAAAAGCTAATTTCATTCTTGGAACATACACTACAAAAATGGGCTATGATAATGGGTTACCATAAAACAATTTGAATACCACAGCACATTTGGAACTAGTCCTATCTGAAATCTATAAGACATTCCACTCAATAATAAAAGGGAAAAAATAATGTGGATTTTGTTATTTAAACAGAATTTAGCTGAACAAAAATATCTGTAGCTCCAAAAATATGGTAATGGTTTGTATACCGTACAATAGCAAAATAACTTTATGATATGGCCTTATCAAATAGCAAAAAACATCATTGTCTTAAATATAAAATATATTTAAATTTTGACTTTATTCTTCACAGGAAGGAAAATTCTGCTCTATTACAAAAGTAATAAAAAGTACAAATGGATACTTTATGATCTTTTCCATTTATTATTGAAAATAAAAGGAGCTAATATTCTAAAGTAATAATTAAATAAATATTATCACCCACTATTCCCAAGAAAACATTCTTTAATATTTCAGTAAGTAAATTCATTCTTTGTGTATTACATGCATTTATGTGTCACAGATGAGCTAGGTCTTTGTGAAAACAATGAAGAATAAAATTAACACTCTGAGAGGAATTGAGTTTAAGTTTCTATGTATACACAAAGGATCTTCTATTATAGCTGTACCTATGTGGCTCTACTGCATATTTGGGATATAAATTGCATGTGAAGACTTGAGTTAACAGCTTCAGGGAGGTAGAACTCTTTGATAGAGTTTTATGCTTAATAAATGGCCAGAACAGAAAGAGGTGTGTCAGGGATATAAGACATGATGAAAATAAAGCATTAAAAATACTATCTGAAAAAATGCTGCCATTATATACAAACTCATGCTGACATTCAGACAGTACCCAGTTTTATAAAGGCCAGGGTTACTGACATGGAAATTTTAGGGAGAAAAACAAAAATAAATTAAAAAAAGAAACATTTTTGCTTGCTTATAAAATGGTCAAAGTGATAATTAAGTGGAATAAATTAAAGGGTGTTATTCTATTAAAATATAATGAAAGAATATAGCATATTTTACTGCTAAAATTTTCAAAATGCTGATCAAGGGGATTGTTAATCTTTCTAAATCAGAACCATGCATTACACAGACAGAAAATTTTATAGATGATATATTTAAAAAGCATCAGAAAATAACTCTTCCAAGATTTCAAGTATTCAGTTTTTAGCTTTTCTTATATGGAAAAGCTAAAAACTGAATACTTGCATCCCAACTCCAATACAAAGAGTATTCTAATAATATTTAAGACTTCTAAAGTGGGCTTTTATTGATTTTGTACTTCTTAGTAAATTACCAGTAGGCATTCATTCATTCTCATCTGAAGTTCTATTACCAGGATAAGGTAGCTTGAATTTTCTAAAAAGTTACAAAAAGTTTGAAATCTGGTAATGCAAATATTTTGAATTTCTGTAGGTTTTAGAACAACAATAAAGATTTTTATTTTCTTCTATATTATGGAAGCAACATCAGTGTGTTCATAGGAGGCTTTGTCACATGAACATTTTGCCATCAATCATTCTTTATATCTGATTTCAGGATTTATATGTGCAATTGTAACATAGTAGGCTTGCAGAAGAAATGGGTCACAGGGAAGGCTCACAGGGTTTTCTGACACCTAAAAGCAATTCCTACTTTTGAAGTCTCTTTTCCCAAAAGATTGGAGTAGTAGTTCCTCTTCATCCCTTTATTTTATTTTTTTAAATAGCCCTATTAAGTTCTGGGAGAGGAAGCACAAAACACAATTTTAAAAAGTAGAAAAACAGAAATAAAATTAGAAGTTGAGGTACATTGACACTTTTCTAATTAATTCAATTTATATAAATTTTGTCTAGAATGAGATAAACAGAAAAACACTATTGGAAAAATGACTCTGCATGCCCAAATAGGTTTCGTTTTGTTGTTATTGTTTTAATCTTATGACATTAGGAACAAAGTGTGTTTGAGCTGGAAGAAATCTCAGAGTGTATATTCTTAAGTCCACCCTTTTATTTTACACATGAGAAAGTTGAAGCCCAAAACGTTAAATGACTTGCTCAAGTGCCTGTAGGAAGATGGTCTTGAGCCAAGCCTCAAAAAGCAATTTACTGCAAATAGTACTCCATTAAATTTTAAATTGCTATTGGATTAAATAAATCAGGAGAAAACAACATATATATTGGCTAGTAGTTTGTAGTTTTTAAATTAATAAATTTTAATAGTCCCACATTAGTAGTCTGAAAAGACAGCTGAGTTGATGCTTTTTCCAAGGCCTGTTGAGATAAACTGATATGTTCCAAACATAATCTTCTACTGAAAACAGCGTTGTCTTGAAATGAACCTGTAGCAGTGAATACTTATGAAAAATACCAGAGATGGGTGTACACAGTTGACCCAAGTAAAGAAACAGTTAACTGGAAAACCCCACCTCTTTGTAAATAATCAAGGAAAGCCTTTCTCTCTCTCTCTCTCTCTCTCTCTCTCTCTCTCTCTCTCTCTCTCTCTCTCTCAGCAATACAAAATGTCACCACAGGCTGACGCTCTTTTACAAGAATAATGAGATTTTTGCTACCTCGGATGCTGGGTACACACCATTTCATTGCCTTCATCTTTAATTCAGTTTGGGTGGCTTGATACATACCTTCCCCTGTCCTTAAAAACAAGTAACATGGAATGCCTAAAATACATTGACGACTACTGTACTAAGTACAGGCCAAAAGACCTACAAGAGCAGTTTCATAAACTCGAGTTTGTCCTGCAATACTGGACACACATTATTAATACTGTTCCGGAAATGAAGGGAGACAGCCAGGGAAGTCAGTGGGGTGAATGAAGGCAGCCTGGCTCTGTTGTGCAGAGCTCTGAAGGAGGCGCGCTTGATGTCCAGAAACTGAGTGCAGACACAGCGCCTTAGTGTCACAATCTTTCCTTTTAAAACCCGCTGACAACTGCACAGAGAAGTTCGCCAATGCCAGCCAGGTTATTCGTGAAAGCCGAGAATCTGAGGGTCTGTGGCATCCCAAGCCCACATCCGCAGCGGTTGGCAGCGCTGAGAGAGCGCTCCCTGCTCGCGTAAAGCGCGCAGCTCTGTGCCCACTGGACAGGAGAGCCTGTGGCGCGGAAAGAAGCGCTACGAAAAAGATCTGAAAGAGGAACCTCTTTCCCCGTTTGGCAGCTAAGTGGTGAGGAAAAACCTGTCCTTTGACTCGGCCAACTGAAATAAATTCCAGCGCGACCACAAGAGAAAGGAAACTGGGCGTGTGCGTGTGGTCGGGGGCGGGGAAGTAGATGATCTGCACTCTCAAAGTCGGGAGAGGGTTAAAATGAACACCAACTATGGGCGTGTGGATCTTTACATTTTACAAGCTACCTCACTCTTGTACTCCCTTCTTGAATCTCCTCCCCTTGGCTCCAGAGTGTCTTTCCTCCCCCCTCCCCCCATCTGACACTGGGTTTCAGGAAAAAGTGAAATCCACACCTTGTCAGACCCTAGAGGGTCTCCCCTTCCCATCTCCGGTGTTTTCGCCTGCCCCACCTGCTTTAAAACGGTTTAATCTGCTTTCACAGTCCCCGCCCCAGAGCCTGAGATTTGTCACAGACGCCTTTCTCAGCCTCAGAAACAGCAGGTGAGATCATTACCTCACCTAGGAATGTAACTTTAATAAAGAAAGCTGGAGAGGGCACCCTCCCCAACACCAACACACACAGCAGTAGCACCTTACAAACACTTGTGATCTTTCCCTCTAGCTCTAGTCCCCAACCCTACTTTCCTCTTTCCTTGGGGGGAGAGTCAGAGGTTTCGAAAGCTCCCTGAGGTCTGAGCTTGCCAACAACTGAAAGGATGTGCAGCAATAAAAAAAGCGAGAGTTTTTTCTTTGCCAAAAACTAAAGAAAAGAGAAAGAACAAACAAGTCAAAAGCAGGACGTGGTTTAACTGGCAACTGTCTGCGAAGGGATATAAATCAAAACTTCAAAGATAAATCCTCAAGTCCAGCAAGGAAATGAACCTGATGCTCTGTCAAGTGACTGTGAGCGCTCAGAATGCCGGGTTGAGACTAACACATGTCACTCGGCCAGTGGGCCTCAGGATGCCAGGGCTAGGGGACGCTCCGGGAGTGAGGAAAGGGATTCCCCAAGAGATATTTTAGTTAATGAGAATTTTGCATCCCGCCCCCCCCCCCATCGCCGCTTTCCTTTAAGGTTCGGTATAGAACTGAGAACTGTCACAGGATCTGTCACAGGTCTGGAAAATCCACGAGCCTAAGATCTCCCCAGTCTGGCTGTTAATTCCAGCTCATCCAGCGTTATTTGCCTGCCATCACCCCTACACACACCACCCACCAAGACAATGGAACTACGATTTAAGGGTTAGGTTTTTCGTGTGTGTGTGTTTGTGTATTTTTTAAGGGGATGATTAAAGTCCTTCCTTTCTCCTCTACCACCCCCCTTATCCCTTCTTCACTTCACAACAAGGGGAAGTTCTAGGGGATTTATCACGAACAAGTGCGAACAGTTATTTTAGTCGAAAGCTAAGCGAAAGGAAAACTGCCCCAGGCGCAGTGACGTGGACTTTGATACCCAAAGACTGGGACTGTCAGAGGGCAAGAGCCTGCCTCTTAGCCAGGAGCCGCCGGAACCAGGCGAGAGAGTCTAAAAATCTTGACCATGGGTTCCTGCAGCTCCAACCCCGGCCTCACCCAAAGTTCCTGGAGCTTCACCCAGCTCTCTGCCCAAACTTGAACCAATCAGTCAAGCCCAGAAGAGCGACACAGGTGACTGAGCCCAGGGCCAGGTCTGTGCCTAGACGGCCTCCCCTGATCTCCCCCACCACTCGCCCGCGCGCACAGCCACAGGACGCCAAGCCAGGGCCGGAAAACTAGAAAACTGCCCCTGGCCCAGGTCAGTCCGTGGCCTCTCCGAGGCCCTTACTCACCTGGCCTGAGGATCGCAGCGGAGATCAAGAGGCAGAAAATCAGACGGCTGGAAGGGGACGCCTTGGATGCCATATTCCTCCTCCTTTTGGAGAGCCACAGACAGAGTCCACGCCGCAGGAGGTGGCGACGTCCCGGGCCCCACGGTGCCCGCACGCTCGTGGGTCCCGACGCAGAGGGCAGCGGCTTTTCCCAAACACACTGTCCCCTGGGCTGTGGTGGCGTTGCACCTTCAGGTCTCTGCCACTCGCAACTTTCCACCACGCAATACCCGCAAGTCCTCCGCCCTCCCCCTCAGCACCCGCCCACGGTCCCTTCGGCTACTCCTCCCAGGACCCGCGACCTGGCATTCCCGGAGACACTTGAGTGACACGGAAAGGTGTACGTGGTTCTTTTAGGCTGGTATCTTCTGTTAGTTTTCTTCTCTTGAAATAATAATGTTGATAGTTGTAGTGGGCATCAAAAGCTCTGTGCTATGAAGGAATCGCCCGAGGCGGCGACGGGGACGGGGGGGGGGTGGCGGCGGCGGGTCTCCTCAGGTGGCAGCAGTGGCAGCAGCGAAAGCGGCGGCAGCAGTAGCAGCGGCGGTGGCAGCGGTCTCTGGGCAGCTCTGAGTGGAGCGCCTGGAAGGCGTGTGTAACTGCCTCTCTCCTCCTCCCTCCCGCCTCTTCTCTCCCTCCTCTCCCCTCCCCGCTCCCCTAGACGCAGAGCCTAGCAGGTGGTTGGAGCGCCGAGCCGCAGCCTAGAGGCGCTGCAGGACCGAGTGGGAGATTGAGCTTAGCGCTGGGACTCTGGTGGAAGGAAGATCGCGGGCTTCAGACCGGGCTCCCGGATGGGCGGGGCTTCAACAGGACTCCACCCCCAAGGGCATGCCCGCCAATGAGGAGCAGATTCGGTTGCTGCGCGCCGCCGGGTGGGTCTACCGGACTGACACTTCCCGTGCGTTACCAGCACCCTGGTGAGACGGCCTGGCCTCTCGCTCTCTACTGTCCACCAGCCTCGCCCCCAGTTCAAAAAACTAGATTGCTCTCTTCTTGCCCGCAGACGCCGGTCTCACTGGCTCATTCCTCTGAGATTTTTCTCCGCTGTAGTGTAGCAGTCTCCCAGTTCTATAAAATAGGGGGGCAATGGGGGTGGGGAGAGCACCTGGGGTCTAAGGGCAGGAACCAAGTGGGGAGGAAAGGGCCAGCGGAGGGGGAAAACGTAGAAACTCTCCTTCTGGGACTTGAGACGAAACGCTACTGTTTGCTTAGGGACAGTTCACGCTTTGTATTGATTCCTCCCTTACTTTTTTCACCACCCCCCCTACCTCCCTTCCGTTTCGCGCTCACCTTTTAGGTTGACCGCCTGAGTAGACTGCCCATTACCAAATGGAAAGAAGATATTTTTTTTTTCTCCAAGAGAAATTAAGAATTTCTAGACCGCCCTTCGTCATAGGATTTTCCCAATGTCTACAATAACCGGAGTGTGTGTCACTTTTATTTTGAATTAAGCGGCGTTTTTTTTTTTTTTTTTAAGTCACAAAACAGAAAATCCTCAAGTTATTCAGATTAAAAGTCAAACTCCTCCTGGTCCTTTCCAGAAAACAGAGCATCCCAGCAGATGGGCAGGGTTCTCAGGCAATTTCTTAAGATTGAGCCACCTCCCAGGCTTAACATAGGGAAGCTGTGTGGTTTTCAGATCAGGCAGAGAGCATGAAGGAATATTTTCCTCTAGAACACCGGGGTGGAGCTGTTGGAGCCCTAAGTGGCTCTAAATCAGGAATGCGGGATCACAACTCTTATCCCTGAAGCATAATAAAATCGTGGTCCCTGAACCACTTCGCGGGGGCATTAAATAGCCTTCGTGCATCACAGGGTCACCCCTGTAATGAGGCTAGTCTCCAGTAGAGAATGCTAACTAGTAATCATCATATCGTGCTATTTTTTCAAAAGGCTGCTAGTCACCAGCCATATGGGGGAGGGAATTCAAACAGAAGAAGCTTATGGAAACAAGAATGTGGGCGCATACACACACACACACACACACACACACACACACACACACACACATATGAATTCTTTATCTTTTCACTTTGTAGATGATAAAGCTCTATTTTTACCTGTGATTTTTTTTTCAAAAGCTTGCTTGTCTTTTCCTAGTTCTCTTATATTAGCAGTATTCTAAAGGAGAACTCATTTTTTTTCTCTCAAAATAAGTAGTTTCTCCCACTTGGTTTTAACATTAACATTTCATTTGCATCTTATGAATCAACAGCAAGGCTAGGACATGACAAACGCCTTTTAACTGTATTCCATGAGCTAAGCTTGGCTGAACTGCTTAACATGGTCATGAGATCTATAGGTTCCTTTATAGAATTGTTTTTCTTTAACTGTAGTATATTTCTTTAACTGTGTGTATTAGAACAGATCATCCCAATTGTTATCTTTAACCTGGATCCTTCTCTCTAGTGAACCTCTTTTATCTTGGGTGGAACTTATTACTGCATACATGTTAAAAAGCTCTTCTTTGGGAAGAGCTGTCTGATTTAGGTTCTGACAGTAACTGTATGATCATGGTGAACTCATTTAACTTCTTGAAGCCTGGGTTTCCTCACTTGTAAAAAGTGAGAACAATTGTCTCACTGTATTTTTGTATTAAGTGAGATCACACATTTAACTAACCAAACATGGTAGAAGGAGTTTGGGCATGGGGAATAAACAGAGCCTTGTCTGGATCCCTAATCAGCATTTATTCAGTGAGTGACCTTGAATAAATGTCAGTCATAAAGTGTGATGGCATATTAGCATATCACTTTCAAAGGTGTGCATTTAAATTGGATCAGAATATTATATAAATTATTGATATGATACATAAACACAGAATTCTAGAAGCAACTGAGTATATGTACATATATGTATTATACATGCCCCGTTGTTTATACACAGTTGTTTCCAGAATTCCTCTTAAAAAAGGAATGTGTCCTAGTTTAGGAAAACGCCTCAATAAGTCACTTGGAACAATAACTCTGAAGTCTGTTGGTCATACATAGCTAAAGACAGAAATAATGGTAGAACTAAATTAAGTGAAATAATAAAAATTAAAATAGGAATTTGGCAGGGGAATGTGGCAGGATACTGACCACAGCACAAGGGACAAGAGTCAAAGTAGGCAAGCATGAGTTTATATATACTTTAATGAGTTAGTGAGTAACTTTCACTAAATACTGTATGTTAGATAGTTCTAAGCAACTTTTATGAATATGGATATAATACTGACACTCAAAATATTCTATTAGAAAGGTAGTATTACCAACTTATTTTTATTTAAACTGAAACCTAGAGACCTGAAACTACTATCTCAATGTTACACCATGATTCATAGCAATGCTAATGCCAGGATTCTACCCCAGGCACTCTGACTGTAGAACTGAATTCCTATCCACTATATTCATCACTATCTTCACAGACCTGGTACAATAAATATGAGATGATGAGAGAATTTCTAAACAGAAAACAAACAAACAAAACAATAACAAAAAGCTAGAATCAGTAAGAGCTCAGAGTCAGAATTTAAAAGGAGAATGTAAATTCTATAAAGTAATGTAGTAGAGAGTTCCTCTTTCAAAATCTAGTGTAGGAGGGTGGGATCCACCTTACCCAGTTCTTAAGAGGAAAAGACTTTCCAGCTGCATCTGCATCTTTATCACTTTTGTTACAATTGAGAATACATAGTATTCCAGTGATATTTATCAGACAGTTTAGTCATGCATCAGAGCATCCTGATGGGTACTTCTTACTGCAGGAGGTAAAATGAATAATGCTTAGCCAGAGGAAAAAAATGGTTCATGTTACCTGGAACATGAGAAGAGCTTTGCATCTTAAGTATAAAAGAATTCATCATCAGTCTGCACAGTATGCTCAAAGCAGTGACATGGTAAAAAAGACAAGATTCTTTCATAGGGCCTGTCAAGATCAGAATTCAGTATCCTGCTCCCAAAACTCAAGCCAGAACACTTTGGCCTGTATTAAATTAATTAAGAGCATTCAGCACATTTGTAAATGGTTTGGACACTCCATAAATATCTGTGAATAAATGGTAAGTATTGAGAAAGTGTTCTTTATAGAATGTACACCCTCAAATAAACTTAGATTCCGAAGGGGTAGTAATATAAGAAGATGAAAGGGGTTTCCATTGAGTCTTCAGTGATTTAACTGGACAGACTAAAGCTTAGAAAAAGATAAATGAATCAAGTACTTGACACCATAATGAGAATTTTGAAATTCAGGTTGAGTATACTAAATCTGAAAATCCCCAAATCTAAATGCCCTAAATGTGAAACTTTCTGATTGCTGACAGGACACCATAAGTAGAAAATTCTACATCTGACCTTAGGAGATGAGTCAAAGTCAAAACAGAGATTTAGTAGAAATATTTTATAAACTTACCTTCAGTCTGTGTGATATTTTTCTATATATCTATTTCTCTCTATACATATATATGTATATATACACACATATATATATACACAGAGAAATATATGTATTATATATATATATATATTACTTATATATAAAGCATAAATGAATTTCATGTTTATCCTTGGGTCTCATCCTCAAGATAGCTCATATATGTATGCAAATCTTTCTAAAAATATCCAAAATCCAAAGCATTTCTGGATCTCAAGCATTTTGGATAAGAGATACGCAATCAGCTTAAGGAGAAGAAACACTTTGCAGGAAGAAAAGAGTGGCAAAAACTATTTGCTATCAATAAAATGAAAACAAAAAGCCAATGAAGGGAAAAGAAACTGAATTAGTACGGATTCTAAATGACCAGGCAAGGGCCTGTGTTGAAGATGTACTGATAACAAAGATCAAGATGGAGGGCTAAGTAGGATTAATATTAAGCCTAGGAAAATATAATTATTTTAAAGAGACACAAAGATTTCATAGGTAAAACTCTTTTTTAATGTAAATTATTTCTAAAACAACTCCAGGTATGGAATGAGGGGCATATGGATTTTTCTATTTTTAAGAAACAGTCCATTGAATTTTACTGATTAGTTTCAATTTTCAATGGTAATATTGTCAACTAACATCCTCAATAATGCTAACCAATTAAGTTAGATCACTGGCATTCAGAAGGATATAAACTTTCAAAATCTATGGTAAATATCAGGTTCTTATTTCAGACTACAGACTGTTCACTGACTGGGTACAAAAGAACACGCCTATTTTAGTCAAACTAAAAATCTACTTAGTCACTTTCCTTCCTGTATCAGACATGAGGAATGGAGAAACAATCTAGTTGAGATATTTGACTTTGAAACTTTCTTATAAATGAATGTCAAAAACTCTTAGTGTGTTAAAAACTCATAATTCATTAGTGCCTTCAGTAAGTGCATAAAATTTAATCAAAAAGTATAACAGTTGGGATTATCCCAACAACCAGAAAATTTCTCTTCAAAGGTCACTATGTACTTTCAACTGTCAACTAAAATAAGTAGATCTAGTAGTTTTGAGAAAGTAGAGAAAAATGACTCAGAGTATGGTTATTCAAAATGTTGATGCCTTAAAGGAATTTTAATTTAAGTTCAAGAAGTTCCCTAAACTTATCTTTATTTGCTTTTTCATGTCATACTAGCATTTATAGCTCCAATAGTTACATTAATGAGTATTTGGTGGGAAATAATGGCTGTAAAAATATAAAAACAATGTATATTTGATTTTCTAAAGTAAATAAAACACCATGGATATAATGGACTTCTGAAAAGTCATATTAAGTACTAGGCCCTGTTTTCCTCTAAAATAAGTAATATAGTCAGGTTTACAGGAAAGTATTAAGAACAAATTCTTAGATAAACATGTAGCTCCTAAAGAATATAATCATTAACTATGAGGAATGATTGGTAACACTGAGTCAAGATTTGTGGGTCACATAATGTAAACAAGTACCTCAGAATTTTAAGCTTTTCAGAGCCTTGCAAGTAATTTAAAGAATAGTTTTCAGTATTTAAAAGTAACCCTTTACCTTCTAATATAGGCTTTGAAGTTTTGTTTCTTATTTTGCCCTTATTCCATCCATTTAAATCATAGTGGTCTCCTCACAGTTCCTAAATACACCTGATAAAGTCCTGCCTTGGGGCCTTTGCATTTGCTTTTTTCCACTCTTTGGAACTCTCTCCCTGCATTATTAGTGTAGACCACCCCATCACTACTTTTGAGAGATTTGCTCAAAGGTTACCTTCTTTTTTAAGCCTTTCAGAAACACTATTTGAAATTTCAGCCAGCCCCTAGTCCTAATATTTCTTATCTCCCTTTCTTGATTATTTTCCTCCATAGAATAGATATATATATAACATATTTTCATTATTGCATATCTCTTTATTAGCTAAATGAAGGCCAAGATTTATGTCTTTTTAGTTTCTATCATATGTCTAGAATAGACAACACACTGTAGGCACATAACACTATTTGATTCATGAATTCACAAATACATGAATGAATACATAAATTGAGCAAAGTAATTAACAACCTAATAGAGGTGGAACTATTTGGGCTGAATTTTGGTAAGCAGCCTGAAGTTTCCCTTCCTTCTGTGGAGACTGTAAGGCTTCCCAGCATGGTTAGATGAACCACGGAGGCAGACTAACCACCTCATAGGACAGATGAGGTCACAAGGTCCCAAGAGCCAAAACTTCACCAAACTTCAGACAGCTTTGGGTATCATTCTTGTTTAAATGCAAATGTACCTCTTTCAAGTAGAGCAAATATACAAGACACCCTGTAACTTTTAAGTCAAATTCTAAGGATAATAAAATATCTGGATGCATATCAGACAGCATTAATCAACTTCAAATATAGTGCATTTATCCAAACTCTTTTCAGAGCAAACAATTCTGAATAACGTTCTGTATAACATTTCACTAAGGCAAGATTACTGATGCAGTACCAATATTGCAAAGTCTACAGACTTAGTTCGGTATTAAAGATTTTAAGCCTCAATGTTCTTTATACTTTGTTCTTTACTGGGTGAATTTGGCAAAATTATAATTCTAAAGCAATGTATTCCACAAACATAGATGATTCATAACCTATTCAGCTAACAGTGCTATAGGACAAATATTGAATTTAATTTAATGTCCAGCATTTTAACATTACGTAGATGTGTTTAATATGTTTACTTTTCTTTGTAAGGGCAAGAAATTCGCTTAATAATTTCACCTCAAGGTGAAAAGCTTGTGAGAAAATATAATACATATTTAAAAAGTTATATAAGCCAACACAAAGATTTATAAACATGTATGTGCTTTTATTGAAATTAAACAAACCTATGATGTGTTCTAGCTGGCAGAGAGGTAGAGTAAATGATTTTTTTTTTTTTACCAGTGCTTCTGGTCTTAAAATTTTGTTAAAAGTAGTTAATTGATATACCTGTTAAGGAGAATGATTTGTCCTGAAACATAGAATGGGATCCAAGTAATAAAGTAAAACGTTCTGTCCAAGAGTAGTTAATATAATCAGTTAGAAGAGAATCTCCAAAGAGTATCACTATCAATTAATTTTCCTAGACTCAAGGACATTTCAAGAAATGGCCTGCTCCAGGGTTATTCCTTGGGTTTTTCAGAGCTGAGAAAAATATTGAGACTAGGATGAAACGAATAATAAATTTAGCCTGTAAAGGCAAAGTAATACCAAGAGGCAGACTGTACAGAGTGAACTCATACCATTTAGTTTGACTGGGAAGGTAGACCTTACTCAGATCTTTTCCCCACTCAAAGTGAAGTCATCATTCTCATTTCTTCCCTTTGTCTACCTCCAAGTTCTGGGATATTCCCCGAGAAAGACTATAAAAACAATCCCCAGTTACTCCATCTTGAGATGGCTCTTCCCATCCATACCAATTCCTGCTATGAAATTTAAGACACAAGAGTATTTTCTTGTGCTGCTTTGTCCTTCCAGTATGAAATAATCAACTTTTTTTTCCTCTTTTCTTTTTCTTCCAACTTAATACCTTGCCTTTTGCCTGTTGGTAAAGACTTAGCCTGTTCAGTTAAATAATAAGCCCTGATAATTTTTGAATGAAGGCACAAGGATTAAGTGTATTGTGGTCTGTGCACGGATGAACAAAAGAGACATCCAAAGAGTGATCAGTCATAGAACGGAGAAAGAAAATAGAGCAAAATAGAATAAATTAGCATATGTTAGAACATAGGCCAAGAAAGGAGTTCTGTTCTCAGGATTTTGCCATCCCTTGAACTCTGCCTTAAGGGTTTTTGTTTGTTTGTTTGTTTGTTTTCTTTAATAATAGAGACAGGGAAACATTGTTTATATAATCTCAGTCAGCCAGCAGGAATCTACCATCAAGTAAGGATGTTTTCACTTGGTAATGGTCATGATGCTTTCAGCTGAGAGTAACAGGTACCCAATTCTAGCAATCTTAACCAAAAGGGAAGAAGAAGAGAGATGACTGACTTCTTGGTTTCAAAGACAGGGAATTCCAAAAATACATGTTAGGCCTAACAGGACCCAGGCATTTGAGCAAAGTTGTCAAAGATCTTTTGTTTTGTTTTGTTGTGTTTTCTGTATCTTAACTCTACAAGACTTTGCTCATCTTTGATTGTGTTTTCACCTTCCTCTGCTAGAGCTCAACTTCCTCCACACTGAAGAGGTTGTTACCAGCCAACCTGAGCTGATATCCACAGAAATTGAAATCCTTAAGAAAGAAAGATTCTCTCATTCTTGAATATAATTTGACTGACACTGCTCATTTCTCAAGCAATTTACCATGAGCAAAAGGATCCAGAGCCCATGACTGGCCAGGCAGTCATATGTTCACCTCTGGTGCAAGGAATCAGGTGAGCATTCTGTTTAATAGTATCTCAGAATCACAGGGGCAGGGAGCCATTTACCATGGAGCAGATAAAAGCAACAGATATCAACTCCATTTTCCTTATATTATTTTTATTGATTTTTACATATTATCTTCTTCGTATGCATTTCTATCCAGAGTGCACAAAACAGAACCTTTTGTTTAGCATAGGGAAAAAGAAACAGAAATACTTTGCAACTGGGAATTCTAATTTTATTTCCATCCTTTCATCTTTTAAAGGACTAGATTTTGGCTCAGAGGAAAAGCAATCATTTTTTGCAGGTCCCAGCTAACTTTTTTCTCCTCCCTCTCCTATGTGGGGAATAAAGGAAGCCTTGCTATTGTTTCATACATAAAAATTTGTGAATTAAATTGTCAAAGGAAACATTTCAAGATGTTTGCAAATATGTTATTTCCTCTGGACATAAGGCCAATATAAGTACACTCACAGAGTCTGAAAGAACAAGCAGGTTTTGAAGGTGATCCCTAAGTAAATATTGCTCCATTATTCTTATGACTCATTTTCCATCAATATATCATGGGGGGCTGGGGATGTGGCTCAAGCGGTAGCGCGCTCGCCTGGCATGCGTGCGGCCCGGGTTCGATCCTCAGCACCACATACCAACAAAGATGTTGTGTCCGCCGAGAACTAAAAAATAAATATTAAAAAATTCTCTCTCTCTCTCTCTCTCTCTCTCTCTCTCTCTCTCTCTCTCTCTCTCTCTCTCTCTCCTCTCATTCTCTCTTTAAAAAAAAAATATATCATGGGTCCACTGTTATCCTTGCCATAAAGAATGAGAAAAACACAAAAAAATTATAAATTTATATTGGGATTATCTTTTTGATTCATTAGACTTGATTCCAGTCATTTTTTTTTTCAGTTTTAGTGGTTGCTAAAACAAGTGCCTGACAAAAGTTTCAGATTAAATAAGTCAGTACTTATGTCATTTTTAAGAAAATTGCCAGTGACCAAGAATGGTTATTTTAAGGAAGTAGCTTCCCAATAAATCCTAAATCAATCTTTCCACTTGATCTAACCTGTTAGCTTAATCTGTCTGCCTTCTTTGAATATAACTAAACTAATCTGTACTCTAGCTTTCAATCCATATGCCTTACTTCTCCCAAAAGTACCCCAATTCTCTTCCACTTTGCGTCTGAAATATTGCTTGAATGTCTCTTCATCCACATACAGTTGTACACTGGAGGCTCTCCAGAGCAGAGCACACACATCTCTTCTCAACCCTGCCTCTAGTGATGTCATGCTGGCAGCCTGAAATCCACCATTGTGCCACTATTTATGCCCTATAGAAATTGGAAATTGGCAAACACTACAAATCACAGGGTTTTGTTTGTTTGTTTGAGAGCTGATTCCATGGAACTGACTTAAATCTTTACTAACCAGTAATACATAGTGATTATCAGCCTGAGTTTGGTGTCAAAGAAAGTGGCACTTAATTTCTGACGCATCCATTTAGGATTTGTGTGACACTGAACAAGTAATTTCACCTATGCAAAGTCAGTTTTCTCCGGTGAAATAATACATTTAAAGCCTCTGGCACAGGAAAGTGGTGAATAACATTGGCTCTTTCTCCATATGTATATCATACAAAGTTTTGATTTTCTGTGTTTCTGGTTATATATTATCTGTGTTCTGAATATCATTTGTGTTTTTGTACTTTCTTTTACCATAACATGGCCACCTTAAAAAAAAAGACCATCATATCTTGCTTAGATTATTTGGTAGACAATGAATCCACAATATATACTACTTTAAGGGATTTTAGTATAGTAGATAATCAGTTAGGGTTTATCTGCCCAGTGAGGCTTGAAATATATTTAACAGAGGATAAAGTCATCAATGACTAGTGAAAAGAGCACTGGATTGAAAGTAAGAATATCAAGGTTTCAGTCTCTGCACATAGCATATAAAAACTCATGAGCTCTGGGGATCAGATAACCATAGTTTTATAGTTTTGAATTCTAGTTCTGTCACTAATTACCTGTGCATACTTCACCAAGTTACTGACTTCAGCTTCCTCATCTGTTGAATGTAGTTAAGAGCAGCTTTGTATTTACCCTGAAAAGTTATGAGCGTGAAATGTATTAAAGTATGCTTAGTGTGTGGTTAGGAGCTTCTGGATAAAAGGTGACTACTATTATTCTTCCACTATTAATTGCATGGCTTTAATCTTCCTAAGCTCCATAGATTTTAACTATGCCTATAAAGTAAGAGAGCTGGTTTGTACTCTACTAAGAAGACTTCTTATTTCCAATAGAATTCTCTGGGCCTATAGCCTTTTATTCTAGACAGGGTTAGACATGCTAATGCCAATAGTTTTTAGAGGAAAAAAGTCCCAACTTTCCATCTCATTAGTTCTAGCCCAGGCACTCTTAATTTCCCTGTTATGTAAATCAAGCCTATGTATGACCAGTGTCCCTACCATTGGGCTCTTCTCTCCATTTCCTAGACTTCTGGTCATGTTAACACACACACACACACACACACACACACACACACACACATTTAAATTCTCTGCTAAAGTCATTTTACTTTCACAAGAAAGCTATACTTACTAGCAAGATCTCTGAAGTCCTTCACATTCTTGCGTTAGTTTTACATTTGCCCTCTTTGGCACATTACAACATTCTCTTGTGAACTCTGTGCTTCTTCACTATTTCTTAAACATATCATGGCAGCCTTTCTCTGCTGTGCCAATACATATGTGGTTCCCTCAGTCTAAATGTAACCTCCCATTCTCATCCCTTGTGTTTTCTTGGGATACTCCTACTCATATTTGGAGACCCACTATATATGTCAATTTGTCTCTTAAGCCTTTCCTGATTCCCTGAGGCAGTGTTAGTCACTGCTGCCTCTGTATTTCTATAGCTCTAGCTCTTACCTCTTTGATATATTTATCTGTTTACAAGTCTGACTCCACTAAGACAGTGACTCCTTAGAAAGGATGTCTGGAGTCAGACTGTCTGGTTTACAAACACCTGTATCAACACACATTAAATGTATGAGTTTGAAGAAGCTTCACAAATTCTTTTATCTCCAGCTCTCTCACCTATTAACTTGAGCTAACATACTACATCTCATAGGATCCTTTTAATAATTAGATAGCAAAATGCATGTATAGCTCTCAATATTTCGAATATATTAAGGGCTCATGGAATTAAATAAAGATGATGATGATGATGATGATGATGATGAAGATGATGTGATGACAATGAAGACAATGACTAAGGAGATAGTTGGAGAAGGAGGAGAAAGATGAAACTTTGTTTATATTTTTAGTTCCTGAATGTCTTCTCAGTGTCTGGCACCTAGTAAGTGCTCTGTGCATGTTATTGAAGGAATGGTCGGTGATATCCATGTGAACTAACAACAAAGTCCAAATGACTAATGACAGTTCCCTTTTCTATATCTAAATCAATGTTGTTGGATTAACTTTTGGAAGCCAGAAATTAAATTACTGCGGAGGAGGAGAAAGCAGATGAGAAAAAAGAGGGAGGGGGAAGGAGAGGTAAAAACTGTGCTGGGAATTAAGAGCCTAAGTCAAATTATCCTCCTTCACAACTTGGAGCATTTTGGTTGTTTTTATTACTAGGAATTGAAACAAGCTTTTTTTTTTTTTTTTTAAAAAAAAAGGAGTGAAGATGTGCTGATTTCAGGCCTTGAGAGTGGCCCCACTGTAGCACTAGCTTAGGGTCTAAGGGCAGTCAAAGCAAAACTTCTTTGAAGTCCTCTGCAAGCCTGCAGGCAAAACAGCAACTCAGCAAGGGGTCGGAATGCAAGTGACACAGAGTGAAAATGTGTGTTCTTGTTAAGGAGGGCAAGGAGCAGGGAGGGAGGTCAGACTTCACCTATTAAGGAAAGTCCAGTATTAGAAAGGGTGAAAAATTCCATATTGGTGAAATAGAATACTCCAAAGGCATTTAGGCAGATGAAAATCTGACACACAGGATGCAAAAATTGAGAAAAATTCTTTCAGTTGAAGCAAAGACCAATGGAGAATTAAGCTAGAGATGTGTTGGGAATGCTGTACTCCAAAAGAACAGCAAGTGGAGGAAAGTGCTGATGATTTTTTCAAAAACGGGGAAAAAAAAAAGATGAAGAAGAAAAAGAAGAACTATTGTTTTAAAGTAAACAATTTATGCTCCCCAGGCCAGAGTCCTGGCTGATTCCCTTTTGAGCTTAGCAGAGGAAAAGCAAAGCAAAAGCAAAACAGGGAAAGAGAATTGCTTCCCTCCTGTGCTTTTCCTCCTCCCTTCTTCCTAGGTGTCCTTCCTTCTGCCCCCAGCCTGCGAGCAAGGCACATTTCCTTTTTTCCCTTGCTGCCCAAAGGCTTGCATTCTTCACGTCCTTTAGTGTCCAAAGCTGCTTGCAATCACTTCCATTCTCCAGGTCAGCATTGCCTTTAGTCCCGTGACAACCAGGCTAGCAAGCTGACCCACTTCTCTCTGTTTATATCCCAGGACTTCCCGTAGGTCCCTGCTCCTCTCTTCCCCTACCAATCCACAGGAGATCAGGCCATACTTCTGGGGAATTGCAGAGTCTCAAAGGTTACCTCGCCCTGCTCTTCAAGAATCTCTGTCTTGATGAGCAGAGAATGAGTTTGACTGCCACCTGCAGAGCACACAGCGCTTGCTATGCTTGGCTCTTGGTGGGTGGCATGTAAGCTGATTCTCTCAAACTTTTTGAGAGGCTGGGGAGCCACCAGTGGCTCATGCCTTTTGTAGAAAGGACCTTAATCAGTGCAGTCACTAGTGCTGGGATTCTGTTCCTCAAGGAGAAGGGCAGGAGATTGCTTTGTTGATCATAAGCCCTTGACTCATCATTTTGGGGAAGTGAAAGAACTGATCTACATAGAGGACTGTCCCAGATATGTTGAAATAAGCAAGTATGTGCCTGTGTCTGACCATTATCACTGAAAGAAGTCCAAGGTTTTCTCAGATTTGTGCCTGGGAACACTCCTGGTATTGCCCATGACTCCTGCCCCCAGCTTTTCATGACATTTTATTCCGGGTAATGTTTTCAGGAATTGATGTTTCCATTTAAATCAACACCCGAATCTATTAAAATCAAATGCTACTACTTTTATTGGAAGGAATCCCTCAGCAGCCTTGAAGGCTACTATTTGCATGGCTCTTCTGAAAACCAGACACAGGATTGTGAAAAATATGACAGTGCTGCTGAGTTGATTGGCAAAGTGAAAGACCTGCTCATCTCAAGGCTTCTTGGGGATTGTTTTATATTGAGGTGAGAATGTTGGTCTTGGCATAATTGATACATAGAAAATTATTGAGTTGATGTGGGAAACAAAATCATAAGACATCCTTGGGCAATATCTGAAAGAGAGCATTTAATTCTCTGTCACTCAAGAAAAAAGGAGCAGCTCAGCTTTCAGAATGTATCCACATTACACAGTCAGCCAATAAAATATAATCCCCATTCAAGCTATTAGAGTAGAGCTTTGGGTGGCAGTTGGGATTTTTAGCTTGGTTAAAGCAAATAAAATACTGTAGAAGGAATGAAATCGAACTTGTTGAAACTTGGATTTGCAGAAATACAAGGCAGCTTGGAGAAGATGAATTCAGGTGGAAAATGACCTTTTTATTATGTTCAGGAAGGCATAAGAATGTCAGGAAAATTGCTGGAAAGGAGATTTATTACCATAAGCACAGTTGACAAGTTCCATTTTGTTCAGTCTTTTGGATGGAGGAAGGAAACCAGCATTTGGGGAGGTGTTTGAAAGAACTTTACAATGTCTTAGGTAACCCTTGCAGCTGAATGGTGAAAGAGTGTGCTGACCCAAATCTGTTTAGAGGCTCCTGGGAATGCCCATGGGCCCTCTTGAGTTTCTACTAAAGACATGCTTCTTCCTTGTCAGAATATTTATATTATAAGCCTAATATTAGGATTTCCATTTTAAAGATGAGGAAATGAAGACAGGAGAAGGGAAGTGACTTTCCCACTGCCCTTTCACATTGCCATAAGACATCTCACAGTATTTGTGATTCATAAGCATGACCTAAACCCACATGGACCGAACACATCCTCATTTCTTGACAATTTCCCTCTCTTCTTTTCAGTGTGAATATTTAGTTAAAATCATATAAAGTTACAATTCTCCATATATACTCACCTTCAATTTTGTCTTTCATTATGTTTCTCCTATCTCTTTACCATTTGAGATGCCTTAAAATTTTACATATTCATCTTGTTTTCTTTGTGCTTTTCTGCCCCAGAGAATAGTCAATGAAAGTAAAAAACTAATTTTTTTGAAGAGGGGTGAGGGAATACTTTTTTTTTTTTTTTTTTACTCTATTCCCAGTCCTTAGAAAAGTGTCTAGCAAATAGTAGGCTCACAGTAAATACTAGTTAAATGAATATATGTATGAGTGAATCCTTAAAAGTTGTCCATTTGAATCTCATTACCATCTTTCTGGCTGCTGCTTTTTGTAAAGGAGGAGTGCTTTTAATTATTTGCAAGAAAAATAACCAAAGTATGTTCTTTTCAGGGCCCTTGAACTTGATGGGGCGATGATAGTCTTGCCTTGTTTCCCTTAGTTCTTTGTGACAAATAGCAAAACAGTGTTTGGAAACTCCTTTTGGGTCATCAAGTGATGTCTTGGCTAAAGAAGGGAAATTTTTTGCGTGTCTTATGTCTTTGGTACTTCCTACTCCCTCATCACTCTCTTATATGTGCATAACCTTCAGGAAATGTCCTTTGCCTACAACCTGTCAGGAATGTATTTTTCCTGGACCTTGCATTTAAGATCTTTCCAGATTTTTTCCTCCTCATTAAATTTTACTTACCCCTTTCCCATTCCCTCTGGTGTTTGTTTTCCATACTGTTTTATGCTTCCAAGGAAATATATTTTTAACTTGTTAGAATCAAGTAGTTTTAGAATTGGAAAGCCATATTGTCCAGCTCCCCTCCACTGCACAAACCTTTTTGCAGCATTGACAAGTGAGAAGCGGCTGGGTGAGAATCCAGTCTCTGGACACAAGACAGATGTACATTCTGCTTTTTACAAATTGCAAACCTCTGGGCAAACCTCTCTAAGCCTCAGATCCTTCATTAGAGAATGATGACAACATCAATCCCATCTTCTAGGGCCACTGTGAGGATTAAGTGGGAAAATGCAGACAAAGCACTCTGAATAATTCCTTGCCAGTAGTAAGTACTAATAGATATTAGCTATTACTAGTAACATCCCTGATTAATTATCTTTCAGATTCCATTTCAATGCTGTCAGTACTTGGGAAAGAAATACAGCATTCTCTGGTCAATGGGGTTGTTTTGAAGACACATTGTCCAATAGCTATCAGGTCTTTCATAATTGGTTAGGGCCTACTTTATTATAACCTCCATCCATTGGTCCATGATGTTTACTTAGAATAAAACAGATTTTATATATATAATACATAATATGTATGTATTATATATATAAAATATATATTATATGAAATATATATTTATATAAAATTATATATAAAATATATTTTATATATTTTTTGACCTGTCAAAGAGAATGTGTATATATGTATATACACATATATCATACATACACAACCTTACAGGTCCAAATTTAAAATTTTAAACACTACTATTATCAGTCATCTATATCTGCTCCATTTCAACCTAAGATTTCCCAGTTCCTTCAATTGTTGTTTATTATGGTTTTCCTCTTTGTCATCAACCTGACTGCTCTCCCATGAGCCTCTTCCATGGTGGCACCAGAATAAGTTGAAATGACCTAATTGTTCTCTAATGAGTACAAGCTACAGGGGAGATATTATCTCCAATGATCTGAACATTCTATTCTTAATGTAAGCTAAGACCTCATTAGATTTCTTAGCAACCTTGTTACACAGTTGGGGGCATGTCTAGCTTGTCAACCACAAGTCAGAACTCCATGTCTTTTTTACATGAAACACTTAGAAAGCAGGTCCAGCTTGTTCCATGCATGAGTAAATAAGAACATGTTTAACAGCAGTGTTTAACATTTATTTCTATTAAAATTTACTAAGGCAACTTCTGGAGGCAATGCCTTCAACTTGTTGTTCCCGACCTTTATTTCCTCCTCCCGATATGCATTAATGGTGGTTTACATGAAATACAAATGCAGGTTGGCACACCCATGATTATTTCTCACATCCATCTACCATATGTAACTCCACCCTTTACTCATCTGCGAAAAAAGCATATCTGAAATGGAGTCAGCAAATCAAAGACATAATGCAAGCAGCAAAAGACAGAAACTTTTAGATGAGCCTCACTGAATATCTTGAGGACAATTAGGGAAGAAATAATTTTTTTCACAATGGCAAAAAAAAACTACAGAAAGAATAAAGAATCTGTTTTTGTCTTAATTAAGACAAAAATATCACCTTGACACCAAAATATAATGAAAACATTATTATTTACAACCTGTATAATGGATAAGACTATTTACCTAAATTATACAGATTCTAACAAATTATTAAGAAACACAATCAAATAGAGAAATGGGCAAAAGATTTAAACATGTATTTCATAGAAGAACTTTGAAGAAAAGCCACATGAAAAAAGCAATGAGGAAAATGTAGCTTAAAGATCAAGGAGAGCATTTGGCACTAGCATTTTAAAAAAGTAAAATGAATAGCAATACCAAATGTAAGAGAGAAGTTGCAGTAACGAGAACTCTCCAACTCTGTTGGTGAGAGTTCCAATTAATGTAATCAAATTAAACATTTTGGAATTACCTACTCAAATTAAACATATGTATATTCGACAAAACAGAGACTAAGATGCTATAAAGGAAAACCCTGGTGGTATTTGATATTTAGCTTTCATATTATAATCCCAAATGAATCATCCAGTTTTGATTGTAGCTTTTTCCACAAAGTCATTTGAAGCCCAGTGATTTTCTGTCTCATTAGTTGACCGTTCTCCAATTTTAGGCCATTTCCCAGTTCTACACGATCTGCAAGTCAAATGGCAGGCACATCAGTATCCCAGAGTGTGAGAAGAGAAAAGAGTACAGAGAGAGTACCAACCCAATTGTTTAAGGCCTAGACAAGGAAGTGTCTGACTTCCTTTTCATTTATATACCATTAGTGAGATGTAGTCACATGGCCAGAAATGGCTGTCAAGTCTGGGAAATGTCTTCCCCAGCCCTCTATTTTTACGGAAAAAGAGAAGATTGAATTATAACAATGTCCACCATTGTCTGTAACATAGCAGTTTTACTCTTAAGCATTAACCCTAGGACTTGATACTAAATGTGAACCAGGAGATTCAGTATAATAATATACATTGCATTGTTTTAGTAACATTAATAAAGAAAACCAAAAACCTGGACATAATTCAGTTATTTTTTCAGCAACAATTGACTAAATAAATGTATTGGAGTTTATAATGGAATGCTATATAGCCAAGAAAATAAACTAAGGTTATATATTGCATAAATGAATGTCACATATGTTCTTTTTAAAAAAGCAAATTACAGAATATACTCAAAATAATTTCATTTGCATAAAGTAAAAAAGGGCAACATTTAAAAACATAATGTTTAGTAATACTAACTGAGTAGTAGACTGAAGAAAAACATTAAAATGAAACCACAAAATTCATTATAAAGAGTCTTGTGTAGAAGGAAGGGAATGAGATAGGGAAAGGCATTCAACAGCACTAGTTTTTCTATTCCTTTTTTTTTGGTGTGTGTGTGTGTGCATGTGTGTGTGTGTGTGGTGATGGGGATTGAAACTAGGGCCTTGTGCATGCAAGGCAAGCACTCTACCACTTTACCAACTGAGCTATATCCCCAGCTTAACTAAGTCACAATTGCAGGAGAATTCCTCTGTTGTTTAAACAGAAATCTATATATTTGCTACATATAAAAATTATAGGTTTGCTATAATTTTCTGTGTATATGTGTTGGACAACAAACCCTTTTCTAAAAGCAAATTAAAATTAAATATTTTTTAAAATTCTATACTTTCAGTATGAAGGTAACTAATTTTTTGTGACACCTAGTTTGCAATACATATTTCTCTTTAATCAATTTTTGCATTGTTGAAACCAAAATGCCCGACAAGAGCGACTTAAAGGAGGAAAAGTTTATTTGGGAATCACAGTTTCAGAGGTCTCAGTTCATAGACAGCTGATTCCATTGCACTAGGCCCAAAGTGAGGCAGAACATCATGGCAGAAGAGTGTGAAGGGAAGTTACTCCCCTCCTGGAACAAGGAAGCATGGGCATGCCTCTAGTGACTGACTTTCTCCAGCCATGCCTTATATGCCTGCAGTTACAAGGCAGCCAGTCCATATAAACTAGGATGGACTGATTACGTTGCAGCATTCATACTAATTATTTCACTTCTGAATATTCCTGCATTAACAAAGGCACTTTTGGTGGACACCTCATATCCAAACCATAACAGTATCAAAACAGCAAAATCATTGCTTTTCCTATAGGATGGATTGATTTAGAGGATTGCAGACATTCTGGGATCAGACTTTAGCAAGTAAAATTTCTGACTTTTTTTAAGCCACCAGGTCTATGGTACTTTGTTACAGCCACTTGAACTATGACATGTATCTATGTCAATTCCTTTAGTGCTGCACAGTGATAAGAACATGATTGTAGAATCAGTGTGTCTAGATTAACATACTGACTCTTCCCTGTCATCATAGACAAACTTCTTAATGTATAGCTCCATACCTTCATCCTTAAAATGGGAATTTAAATAGCACCTACTTAAAGGGTTAGTATGGGGATTAAATAAAAGTATGTATAAAAATTTCACACATGCCTGTTTTATAGTAGGTGCTTAAAATGTTAAGTTAAAAGAACAATAAATAGAAACCTTTTTCTTTTATTTAACAGTTGATTAATACAAAGACATGTAGAAATGTAACACACTGCCTGGCTAAATATAGTCTTCTAAAATTCGGTACATATGTGCAGAAGCTAGTTCTAACATGTGGTAGCCCTGACATGTAATGGACACTCAATAAATCTTAGCTTCTTTTTATTTTAAGGTATTGTCCTATTTCCTTCAATATGTTATTTTCCATGAGTCTAGTAATTAGTGTCAGAAGTTATAATTAGGAGGTAGAATATCCTACCAGAGAAAATCAATCTCTTTTCAGTGCTGTGAATTTTGCCCTGAAAATTTTGCTATGTCTGGAATTCAGACTCCCAAGTGGTCAATGATATAAAATAAAATAATTTAAAATTAAGTGAGATAAGTATATGTAAGCTTCTAGTACTGTAATGGTATATTATAAGGATTAGGGCAGTTTTCTTTTCCTCATTTGGAATTGCTTTAGATGGTTCACAAAACATTGTAAAATATACTCAATATATCTTTGTCTTTGTAGTTTGAGTCTGATTTTTGGAAATAGCTAAAAGCCCCTTGGAGCCAAGAGTGCTAAATAATGTTAGTGACCGAGTTGTATAATACCATTTTTGGTAAAAAAATGAATTGTGGAGAAATTAATGAGACTTTTTTTGTTATGGCTTATAAAATACTTCTGAAAGCAATTCCAAAAAGGAATTCCATACATGGCTTAGGCAGTGAGAATATTTCTGAAATAATTTTAAGATGCCTTCTTATCCCATAAAGTCATATTGACATTGGTCATATGTGGTATAGCCATATGTTACTAAAATATTGAAATATGTGATATATATTAATAATAACCTCTGCCCTAAGTTAAATACAGTTTATTGAATTTCCCAAATACCTCAGCCCCTTTGCTTGGTTAGTCCAGGGTAAAGCCAGGAGTCTCCAATTTGCTTTGGCACTTTGTCCAGTATTAATTCTGATTGGTTGGTGCCAATGCCATACAGTTTACTAATTACTTTGAATATCACTACAATCTGTCATACTGTCTGACTATCAATTTCACGATCCTGCAAATGCTCATTTGAATGCTAACTACTTATGTAGCTTGTACAACATCAACAGAAGTATCTTTCTAAGATGACTAGAGCATATTATTTGCAGTTCTTCTTTGAGATAATTGATCACGCTAAAATTTTCTTTGTTTAATCAGGTTTTACATGCAACAGATTTAAGACTTTAGATATTTTTTTCTATTAATAAATAAATGCTTTCTTATTGTTTGCAGGATTGACAGGAAAGAAACCTGAAGATTTCTAATTATAAATCCCTTATATATATGAATTATTGGCATATAAATTCTGCCAATGAAAATTACATGGGATTCCTAGGTAGAAAAAAAAATAAGAATAAATTCTGAGATGTTCAAAAGGCAGATAGGAAAGGTCAATCAAATATAGAGATGTAGTAGGAAAAATATCTTGGGAAGTCCATTTAGGTATTTCTGGTCCATTTACTTTCACAATTTTCAGTTCTTCCCCATTGTACTCACTTCATTGATATTTTTATTAGTCACAAAATGGTGATTGTTTCACTTTTGTCATAAAGCACTTACCTTCTTGACGATTTTCTATTAGAGTTTCATTTAGCATTAATTGTGATTGCCTGCTATTGGCATCATGTGAATGTGCATTCAGATTGCAACAGTACTTTACCAGCACTAATCCCAACGATGCTGTATAGTGAACACTCTGTTATAAACAAGAATGTTATAACTTTTTTCTTAATATGTTCCTTTGTATATATTTGGAAGTATATATCTTGCATTTTTCAAGAAAGGAAAATAGAATCAAAGAACTTTAAAATTTTCAGAGTGTCCAAAGCCTAACACAGAGCATGGAGCATCAAAGGCTTCAGTGGATAGTTAGTGGATGGGGGACTATACAGGAACAGAAATCATGTGTATGAGGAAGACACATTCTTTAAAAATTTGGGAAGTGTGACCATAGGCCTTGTGGCAGCCATTTCAAGAGTGGAGTTTGGAGTAGTCAAGGTTTCCAGCCTTCCCCTATTTACTTTTTAGCTTAGACTGAATAGTAAAATAATACTCCACGGGGGTTTCTGGCCTCTTTTGTTAAAAGTTTCTTTATTTTGAGAAAAAGCGCCTCTTTAAAAAGTATAGAGTAAAACATGGTGGAGATGTCCAGACTAATACATTTTCCCCCAATGCTACTGTTGACATGGCTGGGTAGATAAAAAACCCAAACCAAACCAAACAAAAAACAACAGAACAAAACAAAAAAGTAAATGGAAACAGAAAGTTGATTTTATATATATTACCAAAAAGACACTAATGGATACCTTGTATGATTTATGTTCTTTGTTACTCTGTGATAGAGAGAACATAGCCTTAACACTAGAGCATCACTAATTACTTTGAATATCACTACAATGAAAGTTTTCAGAATTACAATGGGATCACCAATGTCACACTCAAAGAATTAAACCTGGGAGGTTATGAAAGACAGGATCTCACACGTACCTATGTCTGATAACAAGAGTTATCACAAAAGACTCTGCCAGAAGCACAAACTTGAACAAAGGCCACCACAACCTTACACAAAAAATACTCATGCTGGGACATCTGCCCAGCAACTGCCTACTCAACCTTGCATTCATACCACGGTTGTTACTGATCGTAGTGGATAATTTCTTTCCTAGAACTTTTGTAGCCTTTTTGATTTTATTTTAAAAACTCTTGATTTCCTTTGCCTCCCTGGGTACACCTGCAGATTTTCTCTTTGCAAGTTTCATTCCTGAATAAATTCACTCTTTAGTGAATCACTCTCCATTTGTAAGTTAGGTTGGCAATGTCTTATGCAGCATTATATAACTTCATCCACCTCTTCTCTGAAGATACAGATTTAATGCTTATTCTAACAGTTGGTTATGATTTCTTTACTTGGAAAAAAAATCCAAGTGGAATGAGATAAGTTATCCACCACTGCATAACAATTTACCCTAATAGCTTAGTATGCCTTAAAATGAAACCATGTGTTTTTATCCCTGTTTTTGTGGGTCATAGTTTGCAAGTAGTTCAGTTGAGCAATTCTGGCTCATAGTCTGTAGTGAGGCCCAGTCAAGCTGTTGTCGGTGGCTGCAGGAAAGTGAAGGCTTGGCTGGGCCTGGAGGATTTGCTTCAAAGATGTCTCCCCCACTTGGCTGGCAAATTGCTGCTGGTTGTTGGCAGGTGGCCTCATTCTTTCCTTATGTTGGCCAGTCCTCTGTGCTTCTTGAATATCCTCATGACATGGCTGCTGGATTTCCTCAGATTGAGTGATCCCAATGATATGACTTGGTTAGCAGCAACATCTTTTGTAAAAGCCTCAGAAATCACAAAAACACTTCTTTAATATTCCATTGCTAAACAATTCAGCCTTAATCACCAGCAGAGATTACTACATGAGGGTATGCATACCAGGAAGAGATTATAATTTGGGCATCACCTTGAATGTTGGCTGTCACAGTGCTAAAATTTTCAGTGAATACACTGTGTTCGAGGGCTGGACTACGTTTGTACTTTGTTTTCAGTTGTCTGTGTTCCCAAGATATTTGATTAATTATTTATCTATTAAAATGATCTCATTTAATTCCTACCACAAAACTGTGAAATAAATTATTGATCTCATTCTCAGGTGAAAAAATGGAGACTTACAGTGTTTAACTTATATTGGGTTGTACAATATATAAGTGATCGAATTAGGAGTTCAATTTACTGGCAATCATTAGTTTAATTTACTGGCAGTCCATTTAATGCAACACAGTCAAAACCAGAGATGGGAGTATTGCTGACCTTTAACTAATTAAATATTATAGAAAATGGGGTACAGTTAGAGGGCTTATGCTTATGTGAGTGTCTGAAATGATCTTTAGAATCTAGTTGAGTTCACAGAGGAGAGGAGCATGTTTATCTAAACTTGGAGTTTTAGCTTTTGATTACATATATTGGTAGTAGAGTTTAAAGAGGATTCCTAAGTAACTACTATTTTTTGAAACCCTAAAGCATTGTCAAAACCTTCAACATTATTTGGAAGACAAATTATCCTGTTTACTTGCATTTGATCTATAAATACAAATGCTCCTCTATTTACAATGGGGTGTGTCCCAATAAACCCATTGCAATTTGAAGACACTGTAAGTTGAAAATGCATTTGATGCATCTACTGAACATCATAACTCATCAACACTGTAGAGTACACTGTAGAGCACCAGTCATTCACCCCCATGGTGGCATAGCTGACTGGAGCTGTGTCTTGCTGTTGCTGCCACCTAGCATTTCCAGAGTGCATTATATTGCTAGGCTGGGGAAAGATCAAAATTCAAAATTCAAAGTATGTCTTCTACTGAATGTGTATCACCTTTTTCAAAATTGTGAGTTGAACTATTGTAAGTTGGGAATCTTCTGTATATACAAAATTAATGTGTTCATATTCATGAATGTTCATGCTCATCTTCCAAAGCACTTATAATATCCCGTGTGTTTTCTCTAATGTAACTTATTTTACTCAGCTCCCAGGGAGATGGGGTTTGGGTAATAGTTAAAGAAATGACAATAGTAATCTTAAAAATGTATCAAGTACTAATGAACTAAGAAATTATTTAAATTAATACAACTTTGATGTTTTTAATAGCATTTTATAGAAGATAATTTACTTTTTTTGTTTGAGCTGTACTGAATTTTAAATGTCTACTATAATAAAAGAGATTTTTGGCATAAGTAATATTTGGGAAAAATGATCAAACTGTATCAAATGTGCTCTGTGGTAGGCATTCCTCTACTTTGTGTGTTTAATCTCAAATCTGCATAGTAACTCTATGAGAAGATCCAAGTTTCCCCATTTTATTGATGAAGAATCAGACCTTAGAGGTTTAAGATTTTGGGATCACACAGCCAGTAAGATAATATAGTAGGCCAACTTCATTCAGAATTTCAACATGTGATTTCATTAATTATGTTATCCTTTTAAAATCCTGAACTACTAGGCTGTTGGAAAGAGAGAGATAATTAAAAACCTTGTATAATGAAGAAATGGTTCATATCTAGATAATCTACAAATGGCATGTTGATTTTATGTTTCCAAAAAACAACAAAAAAGGGAAAATAGAAGGAACAACTAAATATATAAATAAAGATCAGTCAAGTACAGTTAATGGTGGAATATTCAGAACTTAATTTTCATTCAAATTAAAATCCTATTTATATTCGTTTCTAACTTTCTAAGCTATGATTACAGAAACCTGCTATTATAACATGGAAGTAAACAGAGCAACTGGGTTTTTGAGATACTGCTTGTAATTACAGGTAGAGATAGGAATATTAGAAAAAACATCAGTAAGATTTATTGCTGTTTCTTCATGCATGGAGAACTAAATACAGATTACTTAGAATTTGCCTTAAAGATCTATGAATTAATGTTATCATAGGTTATTTATTATTCTTGTGTTTCTCATGTTAATATGATGAAAAAATATTTAGGAGGAGGGAAGGAGAAGAAAGATAAATTCAAAACCACAAGATATATTTTATAAAATTAATTTCTTTGCAACTAACTCCTGTTAAGTTGGTTTCCTATAATTTTGGGTACTAGTACAATATATACAGATGTAGAATATTCTAATATTTATATTACAGGAATGATTTTTATACCTTTTCTATTTTTTTTAACTTATTATTATGTGGTGCTGAGGATCAAACCCAGGACCTTGCATACACTAGGTGTGCACTCTGCCACTGAGCCAAAACTCCAGCCCCTATAGGAATAAATTTAATGCTAGTACCAGTTCATCTGTAGCACATATACCCAGAGTGTTTTACATTCAACTATGGACATATTAAAAAATACACTATTAGATTGTATTAATTAATGTTCTAGAGGACCCTTTTTCTCTTTAGATAAAAAGTCATCTGATAGGTTAAATGGACTCCTAGTTTACAGGGTGAACTTCTTTTCAACTGCATTTCTGCTGCTCATATTTTGTATGTCATCTCTTTTCACTTGGTTCATAATTGTATCTTACTCTAAATTCTTAAAGTGTGATAATTTGAGGCACCAATTTGTATAGAATTGCTTTTCATTTAAATTTCCTAAACAAGGTTATCATCCTTCAAATCACGGGAAATAAATTGAGACAGGGGTATGTTTACTTGTAAAAAATACTTCCTGCTAAGCCTCAAAATATTTGCTGAATGAAGTAAAAAACACAAAAACTTGGTCAGACAACATAAAGCCTCTTCACAACTCTTGTTGATGATATGCATTTTAGTGTATTAGAAAAGAATAGGTATATACATTAGTTTAAGAAAGATATTTCTAAAAGTAAAAATTCTAGGGTTAAAAACTAATACTTTTTTGGCACTTTTTCCTCATACATTACAAAGCAAACAAAAAGCATGTAGGGCAAAAATAATTTCAGAAAAATTATTATAAAAGAAGACAGCCAAGAACTGTTGCATTGGTAATTTTTGGTCAGTATTCCATAAAGAACAATTATGGGGGCGGGTTGTGGCTCAATGGCAGAGTGCTTACCTAGCACATGTGAGGCACTGGGTTTGATCCACATGAAAACAAATAAATAAAACAAAAGTATTGTGTCCATCTACAACTAATTTTTTTTTAAAATAAAAGATCCTTTTAATGAAAAAGTAAAAGTAGAAAAACACATATGTCAAAAAAATTATTTGTGTCAAGTTTGAGGTTTGATGCCTATATGAATTTCTGCATGTTATTAAATTAAGGCACTAGTTCATTTTCAAAAATCCATTTCCTAGGTGGTTCAACAGATGTTTAGTAGTCAGTTTTAAATGGAAATGCATATTAAAATAGTTCAGACTATTAACATGCAATACAATTTGTCCAAAGATGATAAAGACTGAGTGGAATAGCAATCTCAGAGTGCTTCTGTGAAAAGAGGATTTTCACAGTGTATCAGGTACATAGGAAGTTAGTAGGAAAGTCTTATTATTTGTCAGGCATTTTTCTAAGTACTTTTTCATGATTTCTTAATTTAACATAACAGATGATGTCATGTGGTAGACATTATAAAAATCTCCATTTTAGAGTTAATTAGAATGAATTCACTGGAAAAGACTTTTCAGTCAAGCTCTTACTGTGTGAGAGTGTGATCAAGTTCTAGGGGTTGTTTCCTGAAAACGCCCCTATGTTTTTGTTTATTCTCATTATTCATCTCTTTAAAGTATACTTAACCAGCTGGGTCTTCCTGACCTTGTTTTCATCCTTTAAAACTCCTTGTTCTCACTGGGCCCTGGTTCTCCTTATGGAGTCCTCCCAGGGAGAGCACTTGTACCCTAGACTGAAATCACAGCTCTCACAGCTCTCAGTGGGCTGTTGACTGCTTGTCTTACTCACCTTTGGTCTTAGCTAGGGTTTCCTACAGTATGAAAAGATGCAATTTCAGGGCAGAAGGAGTGCATGAAAAGGAAGTAGGGCAGAGAAGAAAGAAAAAAAAAAAGTATATATAAGGCTATTTTTCTGAGCTGGTTACAGCTTCACATGATTGCCACATGGAAAATCTTCCAGAGAGGCACAATAAAAGAACTATACCTGGGGCTGGGGATGTGGCTCAAGTGGTTGCGCACTCGCCTGGCATGCGTGCGGCCCGGGTTCGGTCCTCAGCACCACATACAGAAAAGATGTTGTGTCTGCCGATAACTAAAAAAATAAAATATTAAAAATTTTCTCACTCTCTCTTTAAAAAAAACAAAACACTATACCTTGGAAGGTCAATATTTTCTTTCTTCAGGTCTCCTGTCTTTTATTGTTTGAAGTTCGATTCTTTGGGTGTTACCTCTACTGGATTCTCTGGTACCCCCCCCCCCCTTTCCCTGACACATACACAAAGTAGTAAAAGAAGGCATCATTCTAACATTTTGATATCTTCTGTTCAATATGGATTTTTTTGCATTAATTCAAATTTGGGGTATATAATTTGGATTTAAAAAAATATTTCTCTAAAATATTTTTTTTTATCAATTACTGAGTATTTGCTGTCCTTGAAATTTCATACCTAAAGTAGTAGCTCACTTGCATTACCTTAGTTCCAATCCTCCTACACCTGCCTGTGTTCCCACAGATTTCTTTTGCTCAACACAACATTAGTTTAAAGTAGACAATTTACATACCACCAAATGCATGGCCTCAAATATCACCAGAATCTGGAGAAAGCCAGAGTCACTCCAAAGCATTTTTCATTATTCACACATTCATTGATTCAACAAATATGCTTTAAGGTTCTGTGTATTAATAAATGTTTTAGCAGACATCTGCAAATATCATAGGACAAAACTACTATGCAAAAAAGTGTAATTTCAATTGTAATATCTTTTAATTATTTCTTCTGTAAATTTTTATTGGTTCATAACTGGTCTGTTTGCCTTATATAACCCGAAATATCTATCTATCTATCTATCTATCATCTATCTAAAATAACTGCAAAACTTGAAGGAAATCTAATGTGCCATTTGTCACATTAGGAAATCTAATGTGACATCTATATAAATGTCATACTTCTAAACCTAACTCAAAAGTCTTTCAATTAAAAATTGTGTTTTTTTTTTTCAGTTCATAGCAACCCCATATTTCAGTATAGGTGCTCTTATACAATCTTTTGTGCTACTTTTCAATTTTTTTCTTTATATATGATACATGCATTTATGAAAATTTACATTGTTTTTGTTTGAGTCTTTGTCTATTTCTGCTGGTATCTATAATAAAATACATTAGATTGGTTAGTTTATAAATAGTCTACCTTTACTGCTCATCAATATAGAGACTGGGGAGTATAATTAGTGCACAGCAGTTTCAATGTCTGAGGAGGGCGTGGTCTCTGCTTCAAGATGGAGTCCTGACCTGAACACTGTGTCCTCTCATGGTGAGAGGATGAAGAGGGATGAACACTGAGTGAAGTTTCTTTTATAAAGGTTTTTGTCCTATTCATGATGGTAAGCCTTTGTGACCTAAGTACCTCCTAAAGCTCCACTTCTAGATACTCAACACAGTGACAAATATATTTAAAAATACGAATTTGTGAGGACACATTCAGACTGTCACAATTTGGATATTTCAGTTATTCTTTGTCACTGTACATTTTACATGACAAAGAACTAACTTTTCATAAGCTGTAGCAACATACGTACAGGGGGAAAATATATATGTACTATTTAATATATTTCAAAGAGAGATTATACAATAGCATAAAGTCCAAAGAATCGTAATTGTCCTTCAATTAACCAGGTTAAAACACTCTTAAGATCTCACTTCCAAATGTAGTAAGTACTGTGATGTAATTCTAAGGGAAAAAATGAGTTGATGAAAAAGTGGATTCATTACTGCCACATATAATTGTTTAACACTAAATCACAATTGCTTTTGAGTTGATATTAAGGATGTGGTAAACTAATGATCATATGCAGATTTGAATGAGAAGAACATATGTTAAGAAGAAATTCAGTAAGATTAGCAAGATGTCACTGGAAATTTTCTTCAATGAGTGGAATGAAACTGAAAAAAATCACTGGATTTTTATGACAAAGAAGATATGAATAGAATATTGTGATGATATAAATAAAGATACCCACAACAGCAAGCTGGTTCCCTTTATGCTAGTTGAGGCCTCTGGCTCATATATTTCTGAAGATCACTGAATGAATAAACCTGCAAAGTTGCAGTAATTGATTATGTAGCAAGATCCAGAAAACAACTCTTTCTCTATATTTTTAAGACAATAAACCAAAAGTTGAGTCCCTAGAGTGGATGGCAGCAAAAAAATCCACATCAAATTGGCCTTCTTTGGCATTATGAAGGAGAAAAAATTAAGATATTAAAATAAGAGATTGAGTCTAAAGCTTTAGAACATGACAAACTAAATCAGAAAATAGATTATGATCTTCGACAGAAAAGTTAACAGTAACAGTGTTTGCTCTCTTATAGACAGCATAGTACAAGGAAATTGAGAATAAAAATGTGCAAGAAATGTTGTTTACAACCTATATCTCATGGCTGTGTTTCATGTTTCCTAATTTTCTTTTGATGAGTTATTTTGTGTTATAAATTACTATTTATTCTAACAAAACAATGCATGCTTTTCACCCATATATTTTCTTGTGTGATTAAAATTCTTTGTACATTGGTGATAATCAACTCTGATTAATCAGCATAAATTAGTGAAGTTAAATCTGTACACATATAACATCCTCTGTTTTCATATTCATATTTAAAGGAATCAGGATATAAACTAAGCTTTTAAATAAGGTTCAATTAGCTTGTTTTTTAAAATAGGACTCTAGTCAAATTATTAGATGAAGATTTATAATTTTTCTAAAGAAACATATTGTTTTTATGTCCTATTTTAGATATTTTATTGAAGACTGTACCATTTAGTAAAGTTCTATATTTCTTGAGAATTTTGATTTTTTCAATTCATTAATGACTACAGTATTATAAAACAGAGGCAGAGATGGTACTCATAATGTAGTAAATAATGAATACAAGCATATATTACTTCATTAGCAATAAATTTGTACCAGTTACAATGTACAAACATCATTAAGGAAAATATTTGGAATGTATTATATTGTGACTGAATATTCCAAGATTGTCATAACTTTTTGTGACTTAAAATGTTTAGAAAATAACATTAATTAAATATGATTATTCCTTTACTTTCATTTTAACAACAATTTAAGGAGAATATTTTTTCTTTTATTGCTATGATTTA
Source organism: Ictidomys tridecemlineatus (assembly GCF_052094955.1). NCBI lineage: Eukaryota > Metazoa > Chordata > Mammalia > Rodentia > Sciuridae > Ictidomys > Ictidomys tridecemlineatus. The sequence continues at coordinate 161,968,704 of NC_135479.1, forward strand.
TTTCCATCTTCCCCATATTATCAGTTACAGTAAAACACTTTAAAGATAGCACATCACGCCACTGACAAAGTTGTTCCTCGGATGTATATGCTACAATACTGCTCACCAAGAAGATTACTGACATCTTGTATATGAAATGCCATCCTTGCTTCTCAGCATCGGTGCAATAATGGTCAGGATTCTGAAAACCTCTTTTAGAATGAAGAAAATACTTCACAATTATTCCATTTAAATCCCAATTGTCTTACCCCTGCTCCAAAAGACTCCTTTTTAAAAGATCAATTTTTGAGAAACCATTAACACTAAACCATTAAGCAATTTATAGAAGAAGAAATTAATGGGCTATCTCAGGGGAGTAATCTCAGAAGCAGCTTTGTGGTTTGTTCAAGAGTCCTAACATGAGAAATCATGTCTTGGACATTGTTTTGGAATCCTTTTTCTAGTTTCTAAGTTCAAAAAATGGGAAAAAAGATCACACACTGAGGATATAAGATCACGTCATTCTGCTTGAATTGGGATTGGAAGTGAAAACCTACATCACATAGTTCACTGAAGCAGCACGTGTTGGAATTTGAAATGACCAGTGCAGTTCAAGAACCTGCTGCCTCTAAAAAGCAGAATATTGCACTAAATATTACAGGAAACAGGAAAAACATGCCATATCTCCAGTTTTATGAATGTGAAATTCCCTCAGTCTCAAGGTAGACTAGAACATGGCTGTTGATATAGAGATTCAAAATGATTGTTACAAAACCTACCCCCACTTCATCAAAAAAAATTTTCCCCTCACAATGTATACCAAAATTCCTCTTTTCTCTTGGTGAGAAGACTGATATGATTCTCATGGTTTGTTCAAATTAAAAAGAAAAAGGACCATCTTTTCTCTCTTGAACACAACATTCTTATCTGTCTCCCACATAATCTGTCTATTTTAGTGGTCTTAGTCTCATGTTCTTCCTGATGCACCAGTCATTATATCAAGGTGAATAGATACTCTAATTGGTTGGTCTGGAGCTACCACTTAATTAATCTGTACCATAAAGGTGGAGGAAAAAGTGATTCCCCAAAGGAAAGCATAGAGGAAAAGTGAAAAATTAAAAGTTGTTATTCCAAAGATGAACAGAATCTCTGAAAGCGACTGAAATTTAAAGATGCGATTGTTGATAGAATAATTTTTCTTCTTCATCCTTAATTTTTTCAAATATTATTTCCCATCAAATTTTGCTATGCTGAACACTTGGAAGAGTGTTTTCATCTGAAAAGAAATACTGTCATTTGCCTCTTTACCCTGGGGGGATTAGAGGCTGCATCACTTAGTGGGGTTAAAAAGAGCTCAGAGCAAGAGGCTTGAAAGCAGCTGATTAGTAACCTGTGAATGGTCCATCTGAGTAAATAAACTTCAGTTAATATCTTGTCCACCATTTGCAGCCTAGTGAAAGCAGTAATTGGTATCATTCATTTGTTGACATATTCTAAAGACTGATGCACAAAATAAGCATAGGGCTTTTGGTAGAAGGCAGTATATTAATTACCCATGCACAGAATATAGACTGAGTAGTATGTCTAAATTTTAATTTTGAGCTTTTATGAGAGATTTGTGAAAGAGCTCATTTATGAAGGCCACGTCTCTCAGAAACAACTCCTAATTATCTGTTCTCATCTTAACTTTCTTAAATTAGAGTTTGGTCTTAACCAATCTGCTGCAAATGTGTTATGGGTTCCCTTACTTTAAATCTAAACATATTTCCCTGTGTTTTCCTCTCTGAGGTCTTTAAAGACCTTTTTTTTTTTTTCCTTATGGAAACTCTACTTTCTTTAACTTTAATATCACTGGTGTTTTCTTGATTTATTTCTACAGCTCTGTTTGAATCAATTCTATAGTCTTTTCATAGTCCCTTTTTGTTCTCCTTTAGTTAAAGGTAAGAACAAAGTTCTATTTTTAGACATTAGTTTTCTTCCTCTTTTCTATTTCTGAGAAGTTTGCAATTTTCCTTTCCATTTCCTTTTTTTCTCTTTCATTTTCCCTCAAACTTTCTCCATTTCTACATCCCTGTGAATGTGAAGATTTTTGTCTGTATTGTTTTCACTGGAAGTAGTTTTCTTTAAGTTAATGCCCTTAAAGGACTGACTGAAGCTTATACATGTTTATGTATTTCCAATCTGTTTAATCGGCTTTTTCACTGCTGTAACCAAAGATTTGACAAGAACAATTTTAGAGGAGGAAAATTTTTATTTTCGGGCTCACAGTTTCACAGGTCTTAGTCCACAGATGGCTGACCCCATTCTTTGGGACCATAAGGTAAGGCAGAATATCATGGCAGAAGACTGTGTGGAGGAAAGCAGCTGGGAGCATAGCACCGGGAAGCAGAGAGAGAACTGTGCTATACAAGGACCAAATATATACCTCCAAAGCATTCCTCCTCCAGCTGCACCTCACCTGCCGACAGTTACCATCAAGTTAATCCCTATCAGTGGATTAATATACTAATTAGGTTAAGACTTCCATAACCCAATCATTTCACCTCTGAGCTTTCTTGCATCATCTCACACATGAGCTTGGGGGAGACATCGAATAACTAAACCATAACACAGCCCTGTACCACTAGCTCTATCTTCTTATCCTATTGGCCAGTTCCAGTTGCAGGTCTCAGCATTACATCAATATAAACATACTTAATAACTAACATTATTAATATTATGGACATTATAGTCTTTTGTTATTGTTACCTGTGTCCAAATAGATTCTCATTTAGATCTTGAAAACTTTTCTATTGGACTTCAATGTTCATTATTTTCAAAACAAGCAAATAAACTAGCACACTGGGTTAATCCTTCAAAGATTATCTCAAATCTCACTGCTATCACCTTTGTCTAATCTTCTTTTCTTAGTACACTACCAATTACTGTAGCTTCCTAATTGTTCTTCCCAATATTATTTCCTAACTTTCTCCAACCACTTTACATACACTATAGGATCCCTTCACACATATAATTTGTAAAACACCTAATGTGAAAAACTGAGCACCCAATAAGTGTACTGACTAACTATGTATTATGTTATTCCTAGTTGCTGTGTAATTCAATCATTTCTCTTGGAATCCACTTTCCTCATTAGGCCATTCAAGAGTGTGTATCATCTAATCAGATTGTCCTTTGGCTATAAAGCTTGGACACATATTTACTTGTATCAAATTCTATTCTTGCTTTTAAAGGCCAGTTATGATATTACCTTTCTGGAGATATTTACTCCATTAATTCTAGCTTATATGGTCTTTTGATTTTCTTAAATTCCATATTTTCTTAAACATTCCCCCTCCATCTTCCTCCTCTCTTTTTTGTTCTTGCATTTTTCCTGAGGATTTTTTCTTACAACTTCCCCATGAAATTGAAGTTTGTTTATATTGTTTTCAGTGGGTGAGTAATCTCACTCTTTCCTTTTTATCTTCTATTTTATATTAGTTTAGTATTTGCCATATACTAAACAAATACATTCAATTCTCAAAATATCTCCATTAGTGTTATTCCAAAGTATAGAAAATTAAAGCTTAGAATGTTTAAATAATTTCCCCAATCATAGCATAAGGGACATATCAAAATTCAAGCTTCGATTTTAAAAGTAAAAATTTCTATTATGCTGTGTTTAAGTATTTCACCTTGTAACATTATATATGTACTTAATAAAATGCTCAATTAACAGTACCAAAATGTGAATGCAATAAATGAGTGTTTGAATGTTTTAAGATTTTAAATCTAATGATCCCAAATGGATGATGAAGAACTTAAAATTCAGCTTCATGACCTATACTAAAGCACCTATGTCTTATGATATTATAATTGTAAACACTGTAATTGCTAGCAGTTCTTGAACTTTTACTATCAATTAAATATACACCTATTTTTTAAAAAATTAATAATAAGAAAGCTATTCTTACACAGTAATGTTTTTCAAATTATAGATGAAGAAACAGAGGCTCAGAAAAGTAAAATAAGCTTTCAATGGGCACATAGTAAGGGTCAGAACAAATGATCAGACACAGCTGCATTCACTTCTTTTTCTTGTTCACCTCACCATGAAGCTTCACAAGAAATATATGGTTATTAAATTCATATACCCTTGTGAGCCCTCCTGGGACTGGAAAGAACAGAATGTCAAAAGTCATGTGAAAATGAGTTTGGATGCATGCTTTTCCACCAGTCAGCTGACTCGGTTGCTGGGATGGTCATCTTGCTCCTTGTGATGGATTCCAGTTGGTGCTGAAGGTCTCATATTCCAAGCCTGTTCGTCCAAATGGATATTTAGACCTTTCTCCTCTTGCTTCTGGGAAGAAGCTGAAGTCATTAGTGTTCTGCACAGCTTTGATTCCAGTGTGAGTTGAAAGTCACAGGAAATATAAACATCCAAAATCAGAGTAAGAACACTTTGGGAAAATAGGATAAATGGATGAAATGAGTGCCTATTTATGTACTTATGTACTTTCATCATATTTATTTGAGTTGAATTGTAAACACAAGCTGCGTTTGTGAGATTTTACTGACCTAAGTCATTGCCACTTATTATTCTGTTGAAAAGAATATAATCTTCCGTTGGCCTTTGTTTTAAAGTGTGAGCAGTAGATTGGGATGCTGAGAGAAAATACAAAATATTGAAAATTACTTGGAATATATGGAGCTTCACATAACAACTACTTAAAAACATCACAAAGCCTCTAATATGAAGTGTGCTACTCTATTATTGGGTCAGGGACATTGTAGGGAACAAATGAGGTCAAGTGTTTAATCAGAAGTAGAGGTTTTCCAAATACCAAAAATAAAAAATACCCAAAACCACTTAGGATAACAAGAGACTACTTATCAAGTATAATATAGTATCCTTAGCAAAATAACATGTTGGAATTATTGGCAAATTAAATGTCAGCAGGTAATTTGTTTTGTTTTCAAGAAATTTCTTTCCTTGATTCTGTCATGATGAGAAGTGTATTTTTTTCTTTTTATGCTATCACATAACACAGTTATTTAACATTAACAAGATCACAGCCATTATAGCATCACTTTTGCATTTCTATTTCTAGTTCAGTGAGTAATGAAAGTAAATAATATTGTGTTCAGTTGCCTGTTAAAATTCAAAAGAAGTATAAAACATGCAAAATACTAGCACATCCAATATTTATGAGCAAAAGCATTTGGCTGGTCTATATGACATTAGCATTTTTCAATGATCACAGAATCTCAAGCCAAAAGAAACAAACAAAAACTGTTTAATGCAAATCAAAGGGTTTCATTCAGTCAAATCTAATAAACTTAATATTGGCAGGCAGGGTTGGGACCTTGTGGAGGATACGGGAGGGCAGGGTAGATTGAGAAATATGCACATAACTGGAAGCATTTTATTTGAAATATTCTGGCATAGAACCAGTTTATTTCAATTCTAACTCTGCAGTTAATGTTCTACCTATTCATTGCACAAGTGTACATGGTAAAGAGTATGCCAAAGCTTGTTTTCAGATAATTGTTGCCAGTGAAAGCTACAAAAGAGGCACATGGTGAAAACCTGTTCTAATATTTTGACTTTATGTTGTGGTCAATTTCAATGCAAATGTTGTTCAGGGGTCTTTGGTGGCATAAGGATGACATAATTTATTAAGCTTTATTGTATGTCAGGAACAAACAAATGCTTCAGGATTCCATTTGTGCAAAAGCTTCACCTTTCCATTTCAGAAAATTGTGGTGAAATAAAATGTTAGGGATGTGTCTGCTCAATTGGGGCACTGGGTACAGAGCTGCTAATTTTGTCAAATACAATTGAATGCCTTTTTTGGGTTGTTGTTAAGCAAGAGCTGAAGTTGTTCTCTATCTCAGGGTTTTTATTGATGACAAATTAATTAGTCAATAAATACAAGCATATAAAATAGGAGTTAGTATAAACAAAATATATGGTGCAAATGATAGATGTTTATAAACCAGTATCTGAAGGTATCTGGCTATTAATCCCAAAATTTAATGATGAAATGAATCCATTATTCTTCAGACCCTTATGAATTTTATTTTTTATAAAGAGAGGAACTGAGGCTTAAGGGGGAAAAGCACTTTGCTGAGGATCATGCCACTGATTTATCTGAGTTACATTTTAAACCCAGACCCCTTTGCTGCAAACCCCATGCTCAAATCATATGATTTTTCTGCACAAAATTACTTCTCATTCATATAGTGAATTTTGCAGTGTTTATGTTCTGCTCTGGAATTTCTTAGATATTCTATGGTTATCTTCCTTTTGTTTCTTTAACCCATGTTGTTATTGCTGAATCTCATGCTATCCTCACAGATTTGATCCTGAATGCTGGATGAAACCTGTGTGAATACCCTGGGGATAAAGGTTCTCTATTGACAAATGTTTATATTTCAGTCGTTGATATTCTAGACTTTGGGGTTTAGTAATAAACACTCTAGTTGTTGTTCTTTCTTTTTCTTGTGTTTTTACTCAAATAACTATATATAAAGAGAAGTGATGATATCTACTCTAAGCCTCCAAATGCTTCTTCTGGACTCAGTGAGTGTTGTTTGGAGAGATTTGATATTAAGAAAAAGATTGCAATGGGGCATAGCAGTGCACACTTATAATCCCAGTAATTTGGGAGAGTGAGTGAGGAAGCTCACAGGTTGAAGGACAGTTCAGCAAAATAGAGAGACCATCTCAAAATTCAAAAATAGGACTGGGGATGTAACTCAGTGGTATAACAATCAGTGGTTTCAATCCCTAGTATCACCATCCCCACTAAGACTGAATATCAAGTTTCTCCATTCTCTCTCTCTCTCTCTTTTCTCTCCTCACATTGTACTTCGCTTGCATTGTCCCTGTCTTATTATGTGCAGAAGTACAGCTTTAGCTGCTTAAATATATGCATGTTCCTCATGTGAATGACCAACAGTGGTTCATCAAGAAATTTTCCTCAGCAAAAATTTGCCATTATTTTGTATTTAAGAAGGGCTTATTTTTCCTTTGTACTATGCTGTGAAATCAGTTTGTCAACTGAGTTCAAAAACATCTTTTATCTTTCTGCTAAAGAAACATTAGAGCCCTGCCCTAGGAAGAGTAAGGGTTGGCATGCACAGGGAAACTGTGTCTTCTGTACACAGGGCCAATGGAATGTATATAAAGAGTTAACCTCCAACTAAAAGCCTTACATTATCTTTCCATAATAATCATTCTTTGCTGTTGTTTGGACCAATTCTACAAGTGGATGTTTTGGTCAAAGTTGAAAACAACCAAAATCCTATATACCATACTCAGTCTTATCTTTCTGATTGTCCCCGAGTCTGACCAAAGAACAGAAGAAGATTAAAATTGAGAAACAGTTGCTTTTGTTTGACAAGTGCTGTTCTGAGTCCAAGGAATTATGTCGGATCCTTTCAGTTATTTTAGAAGTAACCGTTGATAGGCTTAAATTAATTTTGACTGCTCTGTGATAAACGATGCTTCCCAAACCCATTTCTTGATCATAACTTCCAGGAAGTTAAAAAACAAATAAAATAAAATATAATTAAGATAATTGGCAAAGTTGGAGAGATAACACTTCAATTGGAATTCAGATGAGGTTACACATAAATGTATTAGTTTAAAATCCTCTTATAAGTAAGTAATTTATCCTTTAAAAAATTAAATTAAATCAGTGAGAGGACTGACTAAGCCTTAAGGTATAAACAATGATATAGTTAGGGTGTGGAATACTATTTCTCATGGAATTACCTATTAATATAAATGATTGATTAAAATCTTCTCGTGATGACCAAGCATAGAATCTACCTAGCTTGTACAGTTTTATGACATATTCACTTGCATTTTCTCACTTCCAGGATCCTCTGCTAGCTTGGTCAAGTAACCTTTTTGTCTAAAAAATTTAAAGCTAGAAAGGACCATTTTTTTTTTCAACAAAATATCTCAGTCTCAACACTGAGTGATTATACCATACCTACATAATTGCAGTTAAAATTTCAGACAACTATTTCTCTGGATGAAGTGTAAAAGCAGTTTATTTTGTATTGAGCAGGGCACAGTGGAACACGCCGGTAATCCCAGGGTATCTGGAGGCTGAGACAGGAGAATCGCGAGTTCAAAGTCAGCCTCAGCAATGGCATGGCGCTGAGGATCTCAGTGAGACCTTGTCTCTAAATAGAATACAAAATAAGGCTGGGGATGTGGCTCAATGGTCGAGTATCCCTGAGTTCAAACTCAGATCCACCCCCTCCAAAAAAATAGTCTATACTTTTGGTTAATGTGTATAATCTTGATAGGTGTTAAGTATAACATTTAAATTTAGTCTATATATAGTTTGTTTATTCTTAAAATAAATTTGAACATAATTGTTTGCTAAAAGGCAAAGAGTTTTCCTATTATATTGAAAACTTTGTTTTAAAATAATAAAGAAGCAAACGCCAAACTCTAGATAGGGCACAGGGGTTGGAGGGGAAGGGAAGGGGCATGGGGTTATAAATGGTGGTGGAATGTGGTGATCATTATTATCCAAAGTACATGTATGAAGACATGAATTGGTGTGAATATGCTTTGTATACAACTATAGATATGAAAAATTGTGCTTTATATGGGTAATAAGAAATCTAATGCATTCAGCTGTCATAAATAAATAAATAAATAAATAAATAAATAAATAAATAAATAAAGCAAGCAAATGCATTGTCAAAAACTCTTGAATCTCTCCACATTTATTTCTATTGGCTTTTACTTATGGTGTCATTTTAATTTTAACTGAGTTCAAATAAAAGTGTTGAAAGCTTGAAATCCTTAACTGAACCACTCCTATAAGATATTACAGAACTTTCTTTTTCACATTTCCTTGCAAAAACTAAAAAACATGAAAAAGGTGATAGTGATGGTGGTGGTTGTAGTCTCAACTTAATATTTCTTTCAGGACTTGATCAACTTTTTAAAAAATGTTCTTTTTAGTTATATATGAGAGTAGAATATATTTTGATATATTAATGCAAGCATGGAATATATCATATTCTAATTAGGATTCCAGTCTTGAGGATGTACAAGATGTTGAGATTCACTATGGTGTGTTCATATATGATCACAGGAAAGTTATGTCAGATTAATTCCACTGCCTTTCCTAGTCCTATTCCCCTCCCTTCACTTGATTTCCCTTTGTCTAATCTATTGAACTTCTATTCTTCCATGACTCTCCCTTGTTCTGGATTAGCATCCACATATTAGAAAGAACATCTGACCTTTGTTTTTTGGGATTGGCTTATTTTTCTTAGCATGATAGTCTCCACATCCATCCATTTACACCAATGTCATAAAATCATTCTTATTTATGACTTAGTAATATTTAATTATGTAAATATATTACATTTCCTTTATTCATTCATATGTTTATGGGCACCTAGTTTGGTTCCATAGCTTAGCTATTGTGATTTGTGCTGCTGTAAACATTGATGTGGCTGCATCACTGTCATATGCTGATTTTTAACTCCTTTGGATAGATACCAAGAAGTGGGATAACTGGGTCAACTGGTGATTCTATTCCTAGTTTTTCAAGGAATTACCATACTGCTTTCCATTGTAGTTGCACCAATTTGCAGTTCCACCAAAAATGAATGAATGTACACTTTCCTCACATCCTTGCCAACATTATTGTTACTTGTATTCTTGGTTGTTGCCATTTGGCTGGAGATGAAATCTCTTTGTACTTTTAATTTGCATTTAGCTCATTGATAGAGATGTTGAACATTTTTTCATACATTTGTTGACCATTCATATTTCTTCTTTTGAAAAGGGTCTGTTCATTTCCTTTGCCAATTTATTGATTGAGTTATTTGTTTTTTTGGTGTTATGCTTTTTGAATTTTTTGTATATCCTGGAAATTAACACCTTATCTGAGGTGTGGGTGGCAAAGATTTTCTCCAATTCTGCAGAATCTCTCTTTATGTTTTTGATTATATCCTTTGTTGTGATGAAGCTTTTTCATTTGATACCATTCCAGTTGTTGACTTTTTATTTTATTTCTTGTGCTTTAGGAATCTTGTTGAGGAAGTTGGTTTCTAAGCAAACATACTGGAATTTTGGGCCTATATTTTTTTCTAGTATGTGCAGGGTTTCTGGTCTTATACTTGAGTCACTGAAAGTTCAGATTTTTTTTCAGGGTGAGAGATATTGGTTAAATTTCATTCTGCTACATATGGATTTCCAATTTTTCCAGCACCATTTGTTGAAGAGGGCATCTTTTCTCAATGTATATTTTTGCCACCTTTGTCTAGTAGGAAATGAGTATATTTATGTGGGCTTGTCTCTATGTATTCTATTATATTCCACTGTTCTTCATGCCGGTTTTGGTGCTAATACCATGCTATTTTTGTTACTATGCTCTGTAGTATAATTTAAGGTCTGGTATTGTGATGCCTCCTGCTTTACTTTTCTCTCTAAGGATTGCTGTGGTATTCTGGACCTCTCATTTTTCTAGATAAATTTCCTGACTATATTTTTTTTTATTTCTATGAGGAACACCAGTGGAATTTTAATAAAAATTCCATTAAGTCAGTAGAGTGCTTTTGGTGGTATGGCCATTTTGACAATATTAATTCTGCCTATCCAAGTACTTGAAAGATCATTCCATCTTCTAAGGACTTCTTTAATTTCTTTCTTTTGTGTCCTGTAGTTTTCATTGAGGTCTTTTACCTTTTTTTGTTAGATTGATTTCTAAGTATTTTTTTAAAAGCTATTGTGATACAGTAGATGGGGTAGAGAGACAAGATGGGAGGGGAGGGGAGGGGGATAGTAGAGGATAGGAAAGGGAGCAGAATACAACAGTTACTAATAGGGCATTATGTAAAAATGTGGATATGTAACAGATGTGATTCTGCAATCTGTATTTGGGGTAAAAATGGGAGTTCATAACCAACTTGAATCTAATGTACGAAACATGATATGTCAAAAGCTTTGTAATGTTTTGAACAACCAATAAAAAAAAAAAAGAAAAAAAAAGCTATTGTGAATGGAATAGCTTTCCCAATTCATCTTTTACTGATTCATCATTGGCATACAGAAACACAATTAATTTATGGGTGTTAATTTTTATACTGTTACTTTGCTCAATTCACTTATGAATTCTAGAAGTTTCCTGGTGAAGTTTTTTGGGTTGATCAGCTTTAGTTGTAGTAGGCTTGTCAGTTACTTTCTTCAACTACACAGTCTTGGGAGCATTTGAAAAATGAACTCTTGGTTTTACCACCTCCTATATGGTTTAAGGAAACCCTTATTCACTCTGGTAATAATTTTTAGTTTTGTTTTACCTGCTTCTTAGAGTACTGGTGAACACTTCAATAGTTTTTTGTTGCATTTTACTCCTCAGCTCTGTCTATCAAACCATCTTTATTTCTACAATCTACACATTCAGGATCAGTCTCACCCAATCCAAGCCTTAGGCCCTGGAACTTAGTCCCTAAGGACTCACACTTGTCTATGGAGACCTGTAGAAAGATTCAATGTCTGTTCCCATGAACTGAAAAAAAAAAAAAAAAACAAGTGAGATTAAACCACAGGCATGCCTGAGACTCACCTAGATATACTTTAGAATGTGTCTTTTGCCAAGAATATGACAGTCTTCTAAATTCTTAAAACAGATTTGCCAGCTGCCTGAATGTTTGGCATCTAAAGCATTAGGATTTCTTTCTAATAAACAAAGCATAATATCACTTCTTCAGGCAATGTCAGGAAGTCTAATCAAGAGTTGACTGCAAGCCAACACTTTCCATCAGCTCTGTTGATATACCAGTAATGGATGCTAAGAATATATTAACTCTTTATTTCTCTAGGTTCTCTAAGCTGAGCTTCTGTATCAAGTTAGGTCAGTCAAAAATAACTTACTTGAGGGATAATAGCTTAGTTTCTTTCAGAAATACTTTCACAGCTCTATGGTTTAATATTATCTTCTGAGTTTTAATTTATGAGGGTCAATAAAGAAATGTCTACCTGAACAACATTTCTTTATTACTTGAAAAATAGTAGTTGAAGACATTGTTCATTATGTATCTTAGAATCTCTTATATAAAACCGGCATGATAAAAAAATTTAATTTTATGTTGGGGAAAATATGTGTTTTGCTACACAAACTTGTAAGATTTTGTTTATAAGAGCAATGGTTTAATTTATAATGAAAATATACAAGTATGCAAACATAACAAATTAAACAAAGTTTTAAATTAAACAAATAAACAGTTCAAAATAAAACTCCTCTGTTATAACTTAACAAGAAATTTACCAGAAAACTTCCCAAAGTTGTAAATATAAAATTCAAGCTCTTTCCTACTCCATCCTTAAGGAAAATAGAACACTGATGAAAACAAAATGGTGTAGGGTTCTATGACCCAAACCTGTAATCCCAGCAACTATGGAGGCTGAGGCAGGAGGATCAAAGCCAGTCAATGGTGTGGTGCTAAGCAACTCAGTGAGACCCTGTATCTAAATAAAATACAAAATAGTGCTGGGGATGTGGTTCAGTGGTTGAGTGCCCTGAGTTCAATCTCTGATATCCCCAAACAAAACAAAAACAAAACAAAATGTCAAGTGTGGCCTTTCAGAATTATGTTCATTAATTTACTTTACACAAACTTGATGGGAAGCAGTGAAGGATTTCTGTTGAGTGTTAAGACTCCGTGTAATGGTTTGGATTTGACGTTTCCCCCAAAAGCTCCAATGTTAATGCAGCAATATTTAAAGGTGAAATGATCAGACTATGAGAGCTATAACTGGATCAGTCTATCCTAGTTTGAACTGATTGACTGGGTGGTAACTGTATATAGATTGGCAGAGGTAGAGGAGATGGATAACTAGTGGTGTGCCCTGAGTTCATCTTCCTTGTGGTCCTTTTCCCTCTGTCTGTTTCCTGGCTCTACGAATGGAGCAGAGTTCATCCACCATAGCAATGGAGTCAGCCATTTATGGACTGAATCTCTATACTTCCAGCCAAAAGAGACTTTTCCTTCTCCAAGTTGTTCTTGTCAGATATTTTAATCATGGTGCAAAAGCTAATACACTCTGGAGGAATACTATCTAGGTTTATGTAAATCCCAAATCATCCCAATTATTAGGGATAAATTACTTCAGTTTTCCATCTGTTAGTTGGAAATGACAATATTCCTGAATTCTATTATTGTGGTGAAGATTATGTGAGATAATTCTTGTAAAATAGCACAGTACCTAGCGTGAAAGGCTTAAGTCCCAGTAGCTAATCCTATTGCACATATAAGTGTGGTAGGAAGTGATGATGATAATGGGGATGATGGTAATGATTATGTTGACAATGATGATGATATCAGTGATGTTAATCCTAGATTAGGACAACTGTCTTAACACACAATCTTGTTGACTGATACCATGGTGCTACATCTTTAGTTTTCTGCTGAAGAAACACCTGCCCTCAGAGCCTAAATAGGCCCAGGTAGGAATAATGATGCTTGCCTGGAAATGATTCTGAACTATGTATTCAGGGAGAAGTGTAAAAAGGGATAAAACTTCTCATTTTCTAATTCTATAAATAAGACAAATAGATTAGTTTGTTATTTTCTTTTAGCCTCTTGCCACCTATGTAAAAACAAGTTTTAGTTAATCTTGGGGGAAAGGAAGGGCCAAGTTCTATTTTGCTTTTTGAGGAAGAAAAATAAAAGGGACTCTGAAGTTTATGCTTTGTCTATCTGGCATTATAAGGATGAATTATCACAAAGGGATTTGTGCAGAATCTCCAGACAAAATAAAAGAGTATGTATTACCTGGAACAATGGGTTTCAGACTTTTTGGTCTTATGATCCATTTACTTAAAAATTATTAAAGATAGCAAAGAGTTTTTTTGTATGGGATATTGTCCTTGACATGTTAGAAATTAACACTGAAAAATTAAATATTAACTCATTTGAAACAGCAACAGTTAATCCTTTTAATACATAAATATTTTTATTTAAAAACCTATATTTTTCAAAGCAAAAAAACAAAATGAGCCAATTGACATTATTTTACACATTTTGAAATTTCTATAATGTCTAGTGTAATAGAAGAAAGGTGAATTCACACCTCTACTTCTGCAGTCTGTTGTAATGTGTTGTTTTGATCAAAGTAAATAAATAAATTTCAATGTTATTATGTATATGTAGATGGAGAAAGAAGTATTTTAATAGCTCTTTGAAGCAGTTTTAGGTATTCTTTTTCACACTACACCAAAAGTCTACAAGTGTTCATTTCTTAAAGGTTAGTTGCAATGAGAAAGCTGAAACCATAATCAATGAACTTTTCAACTCCATTAAAACTTCATTAAAATCATTAGATTATACTTGCATGTTATACCATGCTTGATTTTATAACATCATACATTTGTCATTTGGAAAATGTTGGTTTACTGAATTATGCAGCTTTTTCAAATGTTAAAATATTTTATAATACATTATTAAGTAGTAACATTTGTTAATCTCATTAGAAAAGTCTGTCTTGAGGAGCTGTCAAACTTGTGACAGATAAAAGTTTCCCAAACTCCTGGCTTCCAGTTGACAGCTCAAATTTTATCCTTGCCAACAAATACTGTCACTTGTTTCCTTAAAGTGTCAGGTTCACTATATTCATTTTTGAGAAAATGTCTACCAAATGCTCAAGTCCAAATAACAATCATTTATGTGTCCATAGTTCTTTCAAGTAAACTTAATGCTCCATGAACAAAGCAGCTAGTTCAGCTTGCAACTCAAACAATTGCACAAGAAGTTTTTCTTATAATAACCTTCATATGTGCTGTGTTTTGCTAACTATAGCAACAATGATTTGTATTAAACAGTCCCACAGTGAAGATTGGGATCAAATGAAATTAATAATCTTTACTGAAGCATTAAGGACATTCTAAAGTGAAACTGTAATTTTTATTGCAAATGTGTAGCAGTGAGGGATATAATGTCCATTAACTTAAATCAGAGTAAACTTTTTTACACCCACATTTATAATTTCTTTTGGTGAAAACATTCAAAATTCTTTCTTCTAGTTCTTTGAAATATATGGTACATTATTATTATCTATCTTCACAATAGGTAGATAGCAATAGAAAAACCAGAAATTCTTCCTCTATCTAACTCTAACTTAGTACCCATTGACCAACCAACGTTTGTATATCCCTCGCTTCCCCTTACCCCGCCCCCCCTCCAGAATCTGGGAACCACCATACCATTAACTTCAATGAGATCAACATAGAATGCACATATCAGTGAGATCATGCAGTACTAGTCTTTCTGTTCCTGGCTTATTTCAATTAACAGAATAATCTCTAGTTCCATCCACATTGTTGCAAGTGGCAGAATTTCATTCTTTTTATGATTAAAAGTACTTAATTATATACATATATATATGCCATATTTTGTTTATCTCTTCATTAGTTGATGGACAGTCTAGTTGTTTTCATTTCTTAATAGTGTTGGGATAAACCTAGGAGTGAAGTTCTCTTTGAGATACTGATTTCCTTTCCTTCAAATATTTACCCAGCAGTGGGCTCATATGGCAGGTATTTTATTTACTTTGAGGGGACTCCATTACTGTTTTCCATAATAGATGTACTAATTTGCTTTCTCACCAATGGTAAATAAGGTTTTCCTTTCTCCATATTCTTGTCAGCCCTAGTTACCTTTATTCTTTTTGAGAATAGCCATTCTTTTTGGGGTGAGATGATATCTCATTATGTTTTTGATTTGCATTCCTTTGGTGATGAGTGATGTTGAACATTTCTTCATATATCTACTGGTGTATACTTTTTGAGAAATGCCCATTTAGATTTATTGATCAATATTTAATTGGGTTATTTGGTCTTAATTTTTTCTTTCCTTCTCTTTCTTTCCTTTTTCTTTTTTGGTTATTGAGTTTTTTGAGTCCTTATATATTCTGAGAATTAATACCTGTATGTATAGTTAGAAAATATTTTCTTCCATTATGAAGGTTGTTCCTTCTCTCTTGATGTTTTCCTTTGCTGTACAGAGACATTTTTAATTTTAGTAAATAAAAACCTCACCAACACTAAAAAGAATACAACTGCTCCAACAGATCATAGACCTGACAGTTTTCAGCTGTCAGTGTATAATATTCTAAAACCTTGTTATTCAAACTGTGTTCACAGACCAGCAGTATCAATATCACCCAAGAATTTGTTAGAAATGAAAGCTTGGGGTCCACCCTACACCTAATGAATTAGCATCCAAATTAAAAAAAAAATTTCCATGTGATCCATATGTACAGTAAAGTTTGAGAGGCAGTCCTTTAAAAATATACTTAGGGATTTATTTTCTTTTATTGAATTCAAATGATCTATGAAAATAGGCAAGGCTTGGAATTTCTTGAAATAATGTGCAATGTGTGGGAATTTTCCAGACCACATGCAGCACACTTGTTTTTGAAATCATTTTTACAATATTTCAGTCACCAGGGTGACAGTATATTTTGCTTGACATATGACTTCTCTTTTCTAGGAACAGCCAGGACATGTGGTGGTCCTGCAGGAAGCAATGACATTTCTCTTTTTGTGTCAATACTTGATGGGGAAAAAGCATTTATTACTGAAGTAGCCAAAAAGAATGAGAACCTCTTATGTGCATTTTCAACAATAGAGAAGGTTTCCTTGCACCTGCTGTCTTTATTTTATCTTATAAAGTATTTGGTGAGTATTTTCCTGATTCTGCTACACATATAATATGTTTTGAGAACATATTTCTTGTCTAATCATTATGAGGTTGTATGCCTGTATTGAGATGGCTCACAAATTAGTTTGTTGAACATAGGCTGCTGTCCAGCTATGCACCACAAAGTGGTAAACAGCTGAGTATCTTAGAGATGTTTTTTTATATTCCCTTTGTAGATCAGAATTAAATGTATTTCCCCAAGAAGTGTACTGTGAGACTATGAAGTCTGTTGGAAATCTCCTCTGTCAGCATAATGTTCAATCTTGACATGTATATTTTACTTAGTGAAAGCTCTTTTCTGATGGTAACAACACCAACAACCTGTCAAATGGATAAAAGGTGTTTTTATCTTCATAAATTGCTGTGATCAAAAACATCCTGAAGAAGTTTTCAGCAGTATCACTTCATTTCTAGATTCTAAAGTAAAATAGACTGGCATAACCACTATGACTGGTATTTAGGCCTGACGTTTATTATTTTATATTTTAATGACAATCCCAGTTTGGTGCAGTAGTTTCCATATGGGGGATTTACATGATTTATCTGCAGTATTGTACCGTTTGTATACTATGAGAATGAATTTAAATTTCATCATACAGTGGTATTTTTTTAATGTATGTATGTATGTACATGTGTATATATGTATGTATGTGAATATTGCAGTGATGTTCAATGATAGAGATATTCCCTACTAATTCCACATAGCCTGACATCCATAATTCAAAAATAACAATCATTCCTATACCCATATGCTGATATTTGGCAAGCCAGCTGGTCTAGCTTGTTTTTGGAAACCTATATAATCTTTTGTGTCCTTCCAGATGTCCCTAGCTGCTTTTTGCCAAAACTTGCCCAAATAAAAATGGAAGAATAAGAGAGGCTTTTGAGATATTTCCTAGAATCTTAGTATAAGCCTTCTTTTATACTTTCAATTTAATCCTTTCTGCAACGACATAACCATTAAACCTTTGAACAATTTCAGCATGATATCAGTTAAAGACCTTGGCATCTTTCAAATTAAACAATGATCATTCAGATGAACGGGTGGGCTTCAGGATATATAATGTAGTTGTAGAGGAGTACAATGGTTTTACAATGGATACATATATGTAGTAGCTTAAAGATAATACAAACACGTGGCAGCAGGTTAAAATTTATTTCCCATTTTCTTTTAACAAAACACCATGAACTTGGGCAAATGTCATTAATTTTACAAAAGTTTCCAAACTCCTCCTCAATAATATTTTCTATGGAAAAATTCTAAATGTATATTTTATGATTTCATTAGAAATTTGCATCAATATGAAGTTAAAAATTTTATATTATTACAAAAGTAAAAGAAATATAATAAATATCAATTTTTATTTTTAAAATAAAAATAATAAAAATAGTAACAGTAATATAGATTACTGAGTTATTAGTTATTTGTATTTTATTTGTATACAATAAAACTACCCTTGTAGGAGTAAAATTTGATGAGTTGTGACAAATATATATAGTTATGTAACTACCACTACAGTGGTTACATGGTAAATTGTGTCCTTCCAAAATTCATGTTGGGAGTTCTAATCTCAGTTCTTTGGTTCCTTGGAACATAACTGTGATTGGAGATAAAGTTTTCAAAGAGGTGAAGTTGAATGAGGTTTTGTGGATTGATCCTGAGAAAACCTGATTTGGATCCTTTTAAGAGTACAAAGACTGAATACCAGGGATGGGCCTTCACAGAAGACCACAGGAAGAGGCAGCAAAGTGGAGCCATCTGCAGTACTAGGAGAGCTGCCTCAGAGAAAACCAACTCTGCCAGCACCTTGATCTTGGTCTGGATTTTACATTCTCGATATTGATCTTTATCTGTTCTGAACTTGTGGGGAAATAAGTTTCAGTTGTTTAAACTACCTAGTCTGTGGCATTTTATTATGGAAATCCTAGTAGATGAACATAATAGTTGTGGTCTAGGATATTTTTGTTATCCTTCCCCCAAATCTCTTCTGCGTATTTGTCCTTAGTCCCTAGTTACCACTGATCTGATACGTCTCTATAGTTTTGCCTTCTCCAGGCATTAATGGAATGCCTTCTGAGTTTGTCTTATTTCACTTAGAATGAAGGTTTTTATTCACTCATGTTTTTGCATCTGTTAGTAGTTTACTCCTTTTTGTTGTTGGGTATCATGTCACTTTTCATATATATCACAATTTGGTTATATAGTCAGTAGTTGGGTTGTTTCTACATGTCCAATATTATGAATAGACAATACAAATATCCTAATATAGATCTTTCGGTGGGCATATGTTTGTATTTCTTTTCATGAAAACCTGGGAATGAAATGCTGGTTTGTGTGGTAAGTCTATTTGTTATTTCTTAAGAAACTGATGAAATCTTATCCAAAGACACTAGACTGTTTTGCATTTTCTAGCAATATCTGAGAGTCCAGTTGCTTTCCATCTTCACTAGGGCTTATTCTTTTAGTTTTTTAAGATTTGCTCAATCTTAAACTACATGGGTAGTACAGCATCACTTAGTTTTAATTTTTATTTCTGTAAAACTAAGGATTTTGAACATTTTTATATGCATTTATTTGCCATCTCTGTATGTATTCTTTGAAAAAAATTTGTTCAAACATTCTATCCATTTTTAACTATAATTTTTCTTCTAGTGAAAGATTTTCATAAATTCTGAACAAAAGTTATTTTATTGTATTATTAAAGGTGTACAACATGATGTTTTGATATACAAATACTTAGTGAAATGATTACAAGTCAAGAAGATCACCCTATTCTTCATACTTACTGTGTGTGTGTGGGAGGAGGGACAAAAACCATATTCTCTTGGAAAATTTCTGGAGTACAAAAATACTTTAACTATAGTCCAGATGCTGTATATTAGCTCTGTAGATTTATCCAGCCTACTTGACTGCAAGTTTGTACTCTTTGATTTCTTTCTATTTATCCCTTTCCTTAACCCTGATAACCACCATTCTACTCTCCACATTTTACTTTTAAAAGATTTTACCTATAAGTGATATAAATAGTATTGTTTTCTTTTTGTATCTGGCTTATTTCACATAATATCTTCCAGATTCTGCCAGGTTGACAAAAATAACAGTCTCTTCTTTTACACATTGAATGATATTCTAATGTATGTGTGTGTGTGTGTGTGTGTGTGTGTGTGTGTGTTGATGGTTTGCTTTTCTGTGCCAAACCTATAAGGTTTTTCTGTTTTTGTTTTTTTAAGAAAATATACCATTTTATTTGTGTCAGTTAAAATCTGGACACAAATTATTAAGTGTATTTAAGAATAAAACTTTCTTTACTTCAATTTGTTTAACTAGGATGTTATTCAAAATCTTACTATTACTAAATGTCATATGTGTGTCGTGTGTGTGTGTGTGTGTGTGTGTGTGTGTGTGTGAATTTGTTTATCTGTTGATGGACACTTACTTTGTTTTTGCATCTTGACTCTCATGAATGATACTGCAAAGAATATGAGAGTGCCAATACTGGATTATATTTCAATTCTTGTGGATAATTGCCCCAAAGTGGGATCGATGGATCATTTGGTAGTTCTATATATATATATATATTTTTAATAAGTTCTCTGAAGAATCTCCATACCATTTTCATTAACGATTGTATCAAGTTACATTCCCACTAACAATTTATAAATGTTGCCTTTATTTATATCCTTAACACTTGCTGTCTCTTCTCTCTTTGATGTAGTTATTTTGACCAGTGTGAGGTGATATCTCATTGTGTTTTGGATGTGCATTTCCTTGATTCTTAGTGATGTTGATCTTCTTTCCATACACATGTTGGCAATTTTTATGGTTTCTTTGGAAAAAAATCTATTCAGGTCCTTTGTCCAATTTTTATTTAGATTATCTGTTTTCTGTTTTGCTTTGGAGTTATAAGATTTCTTTATATATTTGGGATAATAACCATTTATCAGATATATTAATATAATCTATCTGTAGTCTGCCTTACCATTTAGTTGATGGCTTAGTTTGCTGTGCCAAACCAATATGATTTTTTATGTTTTTTCTTTGTCTTTCTTTTTCTTTTTTTTTTAGAAAATATATTACTTTATTTATGTCAGTTAAAATCTGGACACGAATTATTAAGTGTATTTAAGAATAAAATTTTCTTTACTTCAATTTGTTTAAAACTAGGATGTTATTCAAAAGCTTCCTGTTACTAAATGTCATATTGTGCCAAAGTACTAATCTAAATAAAAGAAACATGATAAACTTATTACATGTGTGAAGGATAAAGGCCGTGCAATTAGTCAAATTTGAGATGTAAGTAACTAAAAAAATTGCTTTACAATTTGCTGAGATAAATTTCCATTGGTTTGTGGCTGAATTTATAGCTCAGTGGTAGAGCGCTTGCCTCTTATGTGTGAAGCACTGGGTTTGATTTTTAGCACTGTATATAAATAAGTAAATAAAATAAAGGTCCATCAACAACTAAAACCTATTAACATTTTTTTCCATTGGTTTTCCTAAAGAAAAAGAAGTTAAAAAAATAAGAGGCAGAAAAGGAATGCAAGGAAGAAAACTTGTCGAGTGATTTAAGTTTCTTTTCAAGCTAAAATACTTTCAGTCATAGTGACCTATAGATCAAAACGCCAAGTTAAACTTTATCTTTTATTTTTAAAAATTAAAAAATAATGGTGTTTTTTTCCACTCCTTGGTATTTTTCCAAAAGAACTGAAACTAGCATACTGTAGTGATATATCAATTTCTACAACATTTATAGCAATGTATCAATGTTTATAGCAGCGTAATTCACAATAACAAAACTATGGAACCAGCCCACATGCCTATAAACAGATGAATGAATAAAAAAAATAGTATATATACACTCTGGAATTTTTTTTTCAGCCATAAAGAAGAATCAAATGATGACATATTCTGGTAAATGAACGAAACTGGGGAACATCATGGTAAATTAAATAAGTCAGACTCAGAAAGTCAAGGGTTGAATGTTTCCTTCATATGCTGAAGGCAGACTAAAATAATAAGAAAATTAAAGTATGTGTGTAAGTTTTCCACGAAAATAGAAGAAAGATCAGTTGGGCAGAGGAAAAGGATAAAGGGGGCAGGAGGAAGGATGGGTAAAAGGAGGAACTTCAGAATGAAATTGACCCAATTATGCTATGTACATATATGAATATACCAGTAAATTTCACCTTTATGTGATATTTATAAAGCACTAATGTAAAACTATAAATAGAAGAAAGACCAGTAGAATAGAGGATGGAACATAGCAAAGGAGGAGGAAAGGGGAGGGGGAAGTGCTGGAGACTGAAGTGGAGCAAATTGCATTTCATGTGTGTATGATGATATCAAAGTGAACACCACTATTATGGATTGCTACAATGCACTAAGGAGCTGTACAGTTTGATGTAGTCTCACTTAATTTTTGTTTTTCATGCCTGACATTTTGTAATGATAGACAAAATGTCACTGACAAAGCCAGATACCAAGAAAGATACCAAGAATCTTTCTCCTTAAATTTCCTTCATGGATTTTATAATTTCAGACCCTAAATTTGTGTTTTTGAAAGAATCCAGTTTCATCTCTGTCATATGAGTATCTGAAATTAATGAAATTAATGGATAGATACAATAATGGTCTGGGTAGGTCTTAAGACCAAACAGGTCATATGGAAGTTAAAATTAAGGCAATTTCCTGTCACATAGGTGAAAATGCCAGAGATGGGAAAAAAAATGAGAGTGGGATGAGATGGTATTGAGGATGACTCCATAGGGCCAATAACTTTATTGTAAGAAATCCAAAGTCAGAGAGCAGAGATGATGTAGGGCAGAACACATTTTTTTTGTAAGCAGAAGAATATTCCTCATTGATAATCAAATTTCTGTCTATAAAATTATTGCTTAAAGAATATTCTAGAAAAATGAAAAATAAATGCAAGATTAAATCTGACATCAGAATCAGGCAACTGACAGCTGGTTATGACTTGGAAAAAAACAAAGAAAACTGAAACCACAGAATTAACCTATCAACAATGGAAAGTAATTGGAAATGGCAGAGGTTTATAAAATGACAGATACGCAAGACAAAAGAGCGGGAGAAGATAAAGCAGATAGGAAGGTTAAATCACTGGAAAAATAGCAAATTAAGAGGAGGGTCTAGGATTATACTATAGGACTATGGGCATCAGTTTTCATTACTTCTCTCATAGTCTTCCCAAAGTTTTTCTAATTGGCCAATTCTTTGTTCTTATTCAAAAATGTCACAGTAAATCTTGAAAAGAAAATATATATTATTTTGTATAAATGTGGTGCACCTTTCTTAAAGTTACTTATATAGTAAATTATAATCCCTGCCATAAATAGATAGCCACTAATAACTGTTTATGGTGATTTTCTTTCTTTATAAATTGCCTTTATTGATGCCACATGTCCTACTCCCCCCCCCACAACTACATTTACTCATATTATTAAAAAGCTTTTGCTGACATAATGTATAATGTCTGCACAATATTTCATTTTATATTCATCTTATAATTGGGAATTTGATTCCTAACTGTTTAACTCCTGGCTGGGTAAGAAAGTGATGAACAACCTATAGAAATGGACAAAATCTTTGACAAACAAGGGATTAATATCATGGACATACAAAAAACTTAACACCAAAGAAACAAATAAAACAATCAATAAATGTGCAAAAAACTCAACCATCTATCAAAAAAGGAATACAAATGGCAAACAAACATATGTAAAAAATATTCAATATTCCAAGCAATCATGGAAATGCAAATCAAAACTGTAGTAAAGTTTCATTTCAATCCTGTTAGAAAAACAATAATCAAGATTACAAATAATAATAAATGCTTATGAGTATATGCAGAAAAAAAAACATTCCTATACTGTTGGGACTGAAAATTAGAAGAAACACTTTCGAAAGCAACATAGAGATTCCTCAAAAGAATAGGAATAAAAACACCATATGACCCAGTTATTCCACTCTTTGGTGCATATCCAGAACTAAAATCATTATACGATCATGATACAGGCACCTTAATGTTTATAGCAGCACAATTCACAATAACTAAGTTATGGAACCAGCCCAAGTGCCCATCAACAGATGAATAGATGAAGAAAATGTGGTCTGTATACACAATGGAGTTTTACTCAGCCATAAAGAATGAAATTATGGCATTTGCTGATAAATGGATGGAAAAGTGAAATAAGACAGACTCGGAAAGTCAAGGGTCAAATATTTGCTCTCATGTGTGGAAACTAGACCAAAACAGAGGGAAAAAAATGAAAGGATATCCCATGAAAATAAAAGAGTGATCAAGGAAGATAAATGAAGTAAAAAAAAAAAAGAGGATTGAGGGTAGGAGGAGGAATAGAAAAAGGGAGGAACCACAGAATGAAGTTGACCAAATTATGTTAATGTACATATATGAAGATAGCACATGAACTTCATCTTAATACCAAATACTATACTATAAAGCACAATTAAAATACAATAATAAATAAACAGAATGAAGACCAGTAGAATAGAGGAAGGGGAACAGTGGGAGGGAGGAGAGGAGGGAAAGAGGAAGTACTGGAGAGTGAAATGGGGCAAATTATATTTCATTCATGTGTGATTGCATCAAAAGGAATCCAATATTGTGTATAACTATAATGCACTAATAAAAACATTTTAAAAATTGATGAAAAGTCCTTATTGGCAAAAAATGCTGTTGATAAATTAGTAATTCATTATTGAGACAATGCAAATCAGAATGTGAGAGTTTTGAGAAAAAGTTGATATTCTCTAGTTGTCCTTTACAGATGAGAGCAATGATATCTGAACGCAGCAAAGCATATGTAAAAAGATCTTCATATATGTCAAAATATTTAACTGTTTCAGAGTAGTTTTGACCATGGATTTTTCTTTCCAGTTTTTATATCCTCTGCTTTTGGCAACAAAGAAATTTGAAAATGATTGAGTTAATTCTTTCCTCACCAAACTCAAATCCCAACTCTTTAATTACCTGAAAATACACAGCAATTTATTTAATATTTATTTGGTTGTTTCCAGTTGTTTTATAATATAAATAAAATTACTGCAAATAACTGTATAAATCCTTTTAAAGCCACTATTTCATAAAAAGAGATTGATAAAGAGAATTTTATCAAAACTTATTATATATTTCCTGATCACATATGTATACATATATATATATCAACAGTTTTGTAGCGTTTATTTGATTTTAAATCCATTAGAATTGGTTATTCATATTTAAATAGATTTTGCTGATGTGGTAGTATTAATGATTCTATGTCTAATTTTTATTTTGCAAATCTTATTCTAGTAATTTTTCATATATTATTTACTAATTGGATTTTCTTTTTTAAAAAACTGCCCATTCTTATTCATTTTCTATTAATTAATTTGTATAATGATTTTTTCTCAGAAACTTGTATAAGCTTTATTTTAATTACTGATATTGAACAGTTGATGTATTTTCTGCCAAGTTTTATATTTGTTCTTCACTTAACTATTATTTTTAAAATATTTACTTTTCACTGTTGTCAAATCTAACAATAATTTCAAATAATTTTCAATGATTTTTAATATTAGCAAGTTTTATAGATTACATAAATTTGTACAAATATTCTTCTTCCAAATATTTGAAATTATTTAGTTGTCTTCCCATTAGTTAATCAGTCCATTTGGCACCTATTTTGATTAGGTATGAACTAAGGCTCTAAAAGATATTTTTGCAAATAGCTAAATTGCTGTAGGACCATAGCTAAATAACTTCTCATGTATTTCTTTTATATTATTAGTAGTAATGATAATAATATTTACAAACAGGTAATATTGACACACATATTAAAATTAAAAGGATTAATTGAATATATTTTGAAAAGTCACTTAACTTTTCATTTTCTTCAATTTTCAAGTTTTCTTTGAACAAGTAAGCATTATTACCATTTTCATTTGCATCTTCTCATGGAATTAAATAGAGTTTATGCATTGCATATATTCTTTTACAAATTTTTTTTCTGCAATGCTAGGGATCAAATACAGGAACTTATGCATGCTAGACAAGAGCTCTACCACTGAGCTAAGTGGTAATATACTATAAAAGCTGTTATGGATGTGAAATTTTTCACTTAAAAATCTATATCTTTGCAATCATTCTATATCAGAATGAGCTGATCTGCATGTTTTATTTTTCCTGCTTCATACTGGCCCATCCTTTATTGATGAGCATGTATTTTATTTATATTTTTATCATTACAAATAATTATTTCATGAGTAACTTTCTAAATGTGTTACTTTACTCTTGTGCAGTGATAGCTGTAGAAATAATTCCCAGATGTTGAAATGCTGAGTGAAAAGATATATGGATAGGTATATGAAATAATATATGGAAAAGGTAATTTTGATAGATACTTTCAAGTACCCTGCTGTGAGCCTATACCATTTACTTTTCTACTTTATCTTATATTCATTGATTTATCTGACAGAACAAAATTAATATCTTCTTTCCTTTTCCCTTAATTTGAGATTCTTAGGGAAAGAGGAAACAGAGGCCTGTGAAGGCTTGTATGTCAGCCATCTCTGGAGATTTTCTTGATCATTGACTCCAGGAACACATTCAACAATCAGGATTTTTCCTTTATGTGCTTCATAAAAGTAAGGAGTGGTTTTTAAAATTTTATGAATGAGATTTTATCAACTTTAGATATATTTAAGAACAATCCCCCCCACCCTTCATGGGAATTTTATTTTCTATATAGTTTTTTTTTCTTTTAACATTATTTCTGCTGTATGTCAAGCCGAATTTTTGTTCAATAATGTAGTTTATTTCATTTTTTTCTTTAATGACTTCTGATTTTATTGTCATATATTATTTTATTTTTTCCAATCAAATAATAAAACATTTCTTTCAGATTTTCCTAATACATATAGCTTTTTATTACTAATTAACTTTAATCATCTGAGTGTGTTATATGTAATGCATGATAGAGTATAGCTAATGTATATTTTTTTCACCAATTTATCCAGTTGTACAAACATTGCTTGGATATGACCAATGCATGGTTTTCCACATATGTGGTGTGCCACCTTTATTTAATAAATACTAGTCTTGTTTTGAACTATATTTTCTGTTGTTCTCTCTGCCTATCAGGATCAATCTTTACATTGACTTGTTTAGCTTCATAACTTTTTACTGTGTGATGGGACTTACTGATTTATGATGTATCCTTTATCATTTAATTCTCACTGATTTAATTTTAGTAGTTTTGAATTTTTGTAAAACTGTTACTTTTGTTTAGAAAAGTTTTTCTTTATTCTTTAATCCTGCTTGTATTACTAAATACACTCAAATATTAGCTTTTCCAATGAAAATAAGTTATATAATATTAGTAGAAAATTTGCTACTACAAGGGAATTATTTGAGAAAAGTTTGTATCTTTTCATACTAGCACTATCTTATAAGAAGAGCATGTCTATTCCTTGAGGCTTAACTTTCATAAATCAATCTGAATGTATCAGAGAGA
This sequence comes from Ictidomys tridecemlineatus, assembly GCF_052094955.1. Classification (NCBI taxonomy): domain Eukaryota; kingdom Metazoa; phylum Chordata; class Mammalia; order Rodentia; family Sciuridae; genus Ictidomys; species Ictidomys tridecemlineatus. The sequence goes on from NC_135479.1 coordinate 161,995,944, forward strand.
TCTTACAGGCCCTTGGTACTGTAAAGACCCAAGGAAACAGAGGCTTGTGAATACTTGTATGTCAGCCATCCCTGGAGCTTTTTCTTGATCATTGACTCCAGGAACATATTCAAAAATCAATATTTTTCCTTTATGTGCTTCATAAAAGTAAGGAGTGTTTTTTTAAAAAATTTTTTATTGTTGTTGTTGCTGTTCTTTCTTTTATGTGATGGAACATTTACAATTTTGTCTTTAATCTGTTGTCAATAATTACTTCTGGCTTAGTGAGGAGAAAAAAAAAAGAGCCAAACAGTTAAAAATAGGATATATCTGAGACTGTTCTATAATAATATTCTTATTATTAGTCTTCATTGGTATTATGCTTTGAATATGAAGGGTGTTCCAAAAACATAGAATCCAATGTGGTAATGATCAGAGGTGAAATGTTTAGATTATGAGAGTTGTAACCTAACCAGTAGACTAATCCACTTGATGGATGAATAGTTTGAAAACACTACTACACTGCATGATAACTATATGCAGGTAAGGTGTGGCTGGAGGCTGTAAATCACTGTGAATGTTTCTTTGGGGTTTATATTTAGTCCCCCTTGCCTCACTTGCCCTTTCTGCTTCATGGCTAATTTGAGATGAGCAACTCTCCTCCTCCAGTTCCTTCCACCATGATGTTTTTTGTCTCATACCCAAAACATTGAAGCCGTCTGACTAAGGACTGCACCTCTGGAACTGTGAGTCCATGTTAACTTTTCTTCCTCAAAGTTATTCTTATCAGTTATTTTGGTAATAGTAACACAAAGCTGACTAAGACAATAGATTTCAAAGAAAATCATCCACAAGAAGCACATATGAGTACTTATCCAGGTAAGATGGCATGTCCTTGAAATTCCAGACACTCAGAAGTCTGAGGAAGAAGGATCTTAAGTTTGGGCTAAACCTGGGAAACATTAGCAAAATCCTATCTCACAAAAGAAAAAAAAAAAAAAACAAACAAACATCAGTACTTATTTCCATATGCAAACCACCTTAAATCTTAAAACCCACAGCCATTTATTTATTTATTTATGAGCCCATAAATTTTATGGTTTCACTAATATAGTTAGAATTTAGCCAGGCAGTTTTGATGTTCTTACCTCCATTTACTCAGTTGTCAGTTAACTAAGTACTCTGTTTCTGATAGTTGTCTGGTTATTGACCAGGGCAACAGTGGGCCACATGTCACTTGTCATTCCTGCAGCCTCATCTGAACTTCAAATGGTGCTAAAATTTCATAGAGCATCAAGAAAAGTTGTTGCTAGGCTTCTTGAGGCTTTGATTTGTAATTATCCCAATGCTAATGCCAGTGCAACCTATGATTCAAAATGTATCACCTGCCTAGCTCAGAGTCTAGAAGTGAGGAAATAGATCACACCCCTCATAGTATGTACTACAAGTATAGTGACTAATTTCGCAAACTATTACAAGCACCCAGAACTAGCTGTACTTGATGACAAAGGCCTAACACAAAGGCTATTAAACTAAGCATAGATCATGGAGGCTTCGTGGGTCTGTGTTATGTGCCTTCTAATAATGACAGATTATACTCCATGGGTGTGTAATTTCACTTTGTGATGTTGCTTGATGAAGGACTCTGTAAATCTAGGTGGGACCAAGATTTTGCATTTATAATAAAGTGTGAACTGATGGTTTTGTTGCAGTCTGCAGAGCACACTTTTGGAGCAAGCTACTTGAGGAGTGGTTGATGCATTGAAAGTGTCAGTATCACCAGTGGTGAATGCACATTCTTGATCCTCATCTTTCACCTAGTAACTGTTGGGATAAGCCCAACAGTTTTTTTAATTTTGTTTTGTTTTTAAAAAGTTTTCTAAGGATTATGATGTACACTTAGGCTTCATAAGTACTGTGCTAGAGGCTTTTACACAGAAAATGAAAGAATGTAGTACAGGAGAAAGGGAAACAGGAAATCTAAACCACTGGACCTATGCAGTACCTGTGAGATTTGTTTCACTAAACATGAATCCTGGTCTTTTGAAAAACATATATAAGCTACAAAGAATATTACCAAATACCAAGAAGAGGACATAAATGTAATTCTTGCCCTAGAAAAAAAAGATGACTAATGGTTGTTGGCAAAACCTGTAGAAGAATTACCTATGTTTTCTTTATAGTTTGGCAGCAGCCTAGAGCTGACCATTCCTGTGTTATGTTTTTTATTAATGCCTTCATAGTGAACATTGAAGGAAAGCCTCTCCAGTGTATGACTGTAAGTCCAATCAATCAAAGCTCAGGCATGGTTTACTACTGTCATCTGTGATTTGTTTTTTTCATTTTCTTGCCACAGAATTCTGATAAATTCATTTAAAGTAGTTCAGAGCAGATCAAATATACAGCAGCACCATCATAGCTTAAATATTGTCCAATATGCCAGTAACTAGCAGAAAACTTGGTACATAGAAGGTATCTATTGTATACTTAAGGAATTACATAGAATCTGTGGAATTTCTATGATATGCATTCATGCAATTTAATCCCAAATCAAACTATTTATTGAGTTTAAAGTATTCAGTTAAAACACTTACCCCATTGTGATGCATGTGTGAAGTAATATGGGGAAAAAATGAGGAAACATTTCAATTACACTCCAGTTTTCTTTTCCCTCATATCTTGACACTTTGTGTGCACATCCCTTCAACTCATTAAGATAAAACTTGTCTTCAAATTACTTAAAAGTTTCTCTTTTTAAAATTAAACCACTGGCAGAATACAACAATTACTAATAGGGCATTATGTAAAATTGTGGATGTGTAACCAACGTGATTCTGCAATCTGCATTTGGGGTAAAATTGGGAGTTCATAACCCACTTCAATCTAATGTAAGAAATATGATATGTCAAGAGCTTTGTAATGTTGTGAACAACCAATAAAAAAATTAAATTAAATTAAACCACTGGGCCATACAAAACAAACAGGCTGTATTTGCTGGTATCTATCTTGTAGATAGATATCTACATTGGAGCTATCTGTAGTTATCTTCAGAGATTATAAAAGTAGTGATCTTCAATTAATCTTGTGTAATTTTTATCCTATTCACTGACAACTATGTGATATTTAAATCTTGATAAATTATTAAGAAACTCTCTATACTTAAACAGCAGCAATAAAGACTGTATGGTAAAATTTTAACTGGCTGTGTGCCTTTATGCAAATTACTTATCCTCTTAAATTTCTAGGTATGGATAAGAATGCCTAGAAGATACTACTGTCTGTCCTGAATACCTTCAAAATATCCTTTTCTGAGTAATCATTGTTGTATCCTATGGACATGGTGGAGACAGCAATTAACTAAGGAGCTTGGCTGGGTAGAGCCAAATCTAGCTGTTACCAATCTTATAGCACTGCTGTCATGCTATTTCTTTTTGAAGGTGTTCAGTGTTGTGTTAATATAAGGCTCTTTCCAATACAACAGTGAAATATGATGTTGTTTTCAAACTTTATAATTTAGTGAAATTAAGGAAATTTTTGGAATTTTTGTTTCCATCTTTATACTGGTCATTTTTTTTTTTGCTATTTTAAAGCATCTAAGGACCAATGTTTTAAAAAAGATTATATTGTATTTGACATTATGCAGACATTTCCTCAATTACTTTCATTTAACACCATCTCCTTGGAAACTGAAAGAGCATAGTGTGTATCACATCATTGATGATTGTTTTGGGGAGTCTCAGCCAATGTCATTGCTTATTTAAAATCAGTCATTGGACTTATTCTCAACTCTTTCATATGCTTCTTATTTTCTGTACTGAACTAGTTGAGAAACTAAAGAGAGTATGCCATGAAGTCAAGATATCTTAAACTTCTCAAATAGTTTCAGTATTTTTTTGCTCTTTATATTCATTTCTTGGATTTTTTTCTGTTTATTTAGAAAGAGTTAAGAAGGAACACTAACACATTTTCTCCCCAAATACATATATATCATCCATTCTCACTAGAGAATTTCTCATCTCAGGAACCTTAGTCATTAATTTTCAGTATTTACAACAAAAAATCTAATACATTAAAATTACATCTAATCATATTAGTACATGGTTGGATATTAAAAAATACCTAGAAAAATAGTGGAAAAAAAATCTATTCCATAAAAATTACCAAAGTGAATCAATAATTACATCTTAATTCTAGAAAATTTATTTCCATGCAACAAATCTATCAGAAATTGCTAGAATATTTGTTTAAAATATACATGTTGCTAGTAGGAATGCAGTCACAGAAATTTCTCTTATGCATCTCATGAGTTTTTCCTTTTTTATTAAAAAGTCAGAATAGAGAACAAAGTTATGATAAAATTAGTATATAATAGCAAGAGATAACTCGACATGATCTTGAAACTCATGTATGCTTTCCACAATTACAGCATGTATCAGTAAAGCTCATTTTCATTTCTACCTCAGGTGAGTTGGGTAGGAGTATTAAATTCTCATTCTGAAATTCCAACCTTTGAATTTTTGTGTGAAGTTTCTTCTTCTTCTTCTTCTTTTTATACTTTGCTAGGAATAAAATGAAAGCAAAGCAAGCCTGTCGGAGGAGAGAGGAGAGGGAAAAGGAATGAAGGAGAGGAGGGAAAGGGAAAAATTGGGGGATGAGATTGATCAATTATGTGATATGCATGTATGAATATGGTAGAATGAATCCCACTAGTGTAAATAATTATAATGTGCCAATAAAAAATGGAGGACAGAATAGATAGATAGACAGATAGACAAATAGATAGGGAGGAGAGTGGCTGAGACCAGAAGTTTTGGTACACATTATGCTCCATGTCATGCATACATGTCTGCTGTAAACAAGAACAGTGGAAATTAGTAAGGTGGAACTCTTACACTTTTACTCTGGTAACCTGTCTTTTATAACAATTAAGAATTCAATATGGCATAAACTAGAGAAAGTAAAGTGTATTTTTCTCCTGGATATTTTTTTCTTGAAATAGAATTCCATACTGATAACATGGTTATTTTAAAAATAATCAATGTAAATTGAAATTTATTCCATCCTTTGTGCACATAGTTTGTTCCATGCCTCATCTACTCTTGACACTTTAAAAAAGACCTCATATAGGGGGATTTCCATATTGCCACATCTTAAGAGATATAAGTTATCTGTAAGTTTTGGCTTCTGCTAGACTCTGAGCCTTGAAAAATAAGATTAAATTAATCATACATTCTGTTTTCCATCTGATTATCTAAAAGATGAATATTTATTCTTGCTGTTTATTCCTTGATTTGTGTCAGAAATGCCTTGACACGGCAATACTTAGTGCATGCTTCTGTAGGTTTGAATGCACAAAAATCTCTGATTTCAAGCAGATAATGAAAATTCTCAGGTTTTTCCTGCTGTTTTAGTTTTGGAAGGTAGGAAGGGCAAGTTGGGCATTCACTAAGATCAAGACAGTCCTGCATTTAGAAAGAAGATGTATTATTTTAAATATTTAGCACATTTCTAGAGAGACCACCTTATTTGGTTTCCTGGTGTTCTCTGTGCTGACAGCTGTCTGCCAGCCATTGCAGGGCAAGCGGTGGCACAGGAGGTCCCACTTTGTGCACGGCATCACAGCATGGATAGTCCACCTGGCAGATTTCTTAGAATAGACTGCCGTTCTGGAATTAATTTTCTCTGCAAGGATTTTTTAATTAGCCTTAAATTCTTAGCAGTTTAAAAACTTTCTCTGGTCATATGCTATCAACTTAAGTTGCTACTTATTTTATAACTTTTTTTGTTTTATTATAGATTATAATATGTGCATTTTGAATATGTGGCTGCTTCTAAATTACATATTCAAACTTTTCATCTTTTTAATTTATTACTATCAATCTAGGATCCCCTTTCACTTGAACATCTTTCATTTTTAATTGCCATACTTTTGGCTTTGCTTTCTGGTCTTTAAATCATAGCTAATTTGAGAGGGGTAGAGAGCCCTTTAAGCCCCGACGTGGTAATAATACTACCTGTGTTCACTTTCCATCTTGCAAAACTAGTCAGACTTCAAAATATTAAGTCAGGAATTAACTATGTTCATGTAACTACAGCAACTGCAAATGTGGGCATAGGGAATAATAGGTGGTAGTTTAAGAAGCTAAGCCTTCTTAGAATGCAGTAGGTCACCTCTTGGAATAAGATACCTCCTCAGAAACAGATGGCATCTTCAAAATGGTGACTGAAGAGAGTTTAATGAAAGCATTATTTACATTCCTGGGCAGGGTTAAGGAAAATAAGAAGGATAGTGAAGAATTCTAGGCTAGCAACAGCAGGAAGAAATTACCACTCTTGAGCCCAAGGATGAAGGAGGGAGTGGTTATCAGAACTGAGAGGGGACTCTGTGACACCATCTGTGACTTGTGATACAAGAACTCTGTGAATGCCTTTCTTCCATCTTCTGATCTCCCTGCAAATCCTCTTATCAACCGAACTCCAACAGAAGCCAGGAACAAAGAGATCCTCAGAGCAAAAAGAAGTGAAAAATAATACAGTGGATCCAATAGGCAGATGACCATCAAAAACTGACCCCCTTTTTTTCCCACAGCACCCATTCTTGCTATTTCTTCTGAATGGAAAGCTGTGTCCATTCTGTAGGGAATACAGAGAAATTTTGATCAGCCACTATCTCATTATGGAATGATTATCACTTCAGTCACACTCATCCCAGAAGAATAAAAAGAATAAACTATTAACCATTGCTAGTGCTTCACAGAAAGTAACATGATCCCTCTACTATCTAGCAATACCTTGCCTGAGATTTCTACCACAATGTGTGACATAAGCTCTACAATGTATGTATGTGTATGGGGTGGGGGTGCTAGAGATTGAACCAGTATCTCATACATGCTAGACAAGTGCTTTACTACTTAGTGATAAACCCAACCAATAATATGATTTTTTTAGTGGCTCTATCTTCATTAGATTGTTTTCTATTCACCAGAACTCTGGCAAAGGAACATTAAGAGGTGCTCTGGTGATTTCCCAGTTTTCAAACATAGTTCTACTGAATGAATGATTGATCTCACTTACCAAATGCAAATTTATTTGTTGCCCCACAATGAGAGCAAGAAGACAACAGACTAATTTCCACTTGGTAATTAAGATTGATCCCTCCTTAGGTATGCTGATCTCTTTCTCTTCCTATTGGTTCAAGGATGAGTACAAAATGGCTATTTTTTAGTCTCAGCATCTATTTAATTCAATTACTAGTGGAACCATGTCTCTCTTTAGTACAGAATCATCAAATTGATCAAGATCTGTGTTTCTGGGACAAGAAGCATACATTCCTTAAGGGAATTACTTGATATAATTATGATAAATGATCACTAAATCTCCATCTTTTAGTTTAGGTTCTACTAATTTGGATTACGATTATGAGAACTCCCTAAACAGGCTACAGATTAAACATTCATGCCATGTCTTAAAGAAGTATAAACCTCAGAGGCCTCACAGGATGGTGTTCCAAACAAACAGCCAGTGAGACTATGACAATCGTTCACTGTTCTTAAAAGCCACCACTGTTCTTAAAAGTCATATGTTTCTAGCAAGGCACGTGGAAACATGGATGTGAGCCCATTGTCACATTTTTTAATTAGCTTTGTTTGTCAGCAGCAATATTGTGTGGATTCTGATGGCGAAGAAGAAGATACTTTGTACATCCACAGATGCTTTCAAGGAAAAATAATCATTCAATAATAATTTATACATTTCAGAATATCAGTGAAAAAGCTGAAGAATAAGTACTCCAGCCACCTTTTCTCTTACCTTTGCATCTTCTTCTGGCCATTTTCAACCAGAAACAAGAAGACAAGGGAGCCTCTTTGCTATTGTTTATAAAGCAGTTTCCAGAATGTAGGATATAGTTGGGTAGAGAAGGGTGGAGAGTGGATATGAAAATAAAAACTGAAAATGTTCCCAAATTTCCAAGTATTCCACAGAATAAGAAACGTCAAAGTCAAAAGTCGCCACAATTGCTGAAAGCAGTCTTAAAACTTTCAAGGTCAATAAACTACACTGAGATCCTTTGGAACAATGTTCATGTCAGAGAACTTGACTTCAACTCTTTTTTCTCCCTCATATTAATTGAGTAACCCTGGGCAAAGTTCTTAAACATCATTTTTCTAACTCTTAAAATGCGTACTGTCTGTACTCAGTAATAAGTATTCACATTTTTCCTCCCAGGGATTCACTGGTCCAGGAATCAAGGGTAGAACTGTGGCACCACCCAGCCGTAGTGGCCCATTGGCAATATATTTGCTTTCTCTTCTTGCCACCTTGGCTCTGTATATCTAAAGGTCTTAGTTTTAAAGAGAATACTGCTTCCACTGGGATGCACAAAATGATCCCTTAAAGTGGCAGTTAAGCTGCCATCTGGCAAGTTTGGACTCCTCATGCCTCTGAATCAAAGGGTGAAGAAGAATTACTCTCCTGGCTGGGGTAATTGGTCCTCATTACCAAGGGAAAATTGGACTGCTGCTACTCCATGTGATTAAGTATGAGTACATGTGGAACACAGGAAATCCCTCAGGGTTTCTCTTAGTAGTACCATGCTTTGTGATTAAAGTTAATGGGAAACTACATGACCCAATTTAGAAATGGCTACTAAAGTCCCAGACTCTCCAGGAATAAAGATTTAGGATATACCAATAGGTAAAGCACTATGATCAGCTGATGTGCTTGCTTGGGGATTAAGGAAAAATGAAACAAGAATTAGAAGAAGGTAGTTGTAAATAATGCTTAAGACCATGTGACTGACTGTAAATATGGAAACTAATTTTTATGAGCATTTTATTTTGTTATGGATATGTTTGTATGCTTGAAGTAACTGTATTTGTTTCCTTCCTTCACTTAATCCTTGACTTCAACTCTTTTTTCTCCCTCATATTAATTGAGCAGAAGTAAGCCATTCCATACAGTATGCTCTCTGAATTTTTGACCTATTAGATAACCTAGGAGATGTAGTCTGGGTTTGTGGCATAGTGGTGGAGCACTTGACTAGCATGTGCGACACACTGGGTTTGATTCTCACATCTCATATAAACAAACAAATAAAATAAAGGTCCATCAACAACCAAAAAATAAATATTTAAAAAACAAAAACTAAGAGATAATAAATGCTTATAACCATTTTAAGTGAATTAAATTTTAGGACAGTTGGGTAGTTAATAATATCTAATGAATACAACTTGGTCCACTAAAGAAAAAGGAGAAGATGGTGTAAGTTTAAGAATGATTTGATCAAGAATTGGTTGTGATTCTCTGTGATTTTGAAAACCAACTTCAGCTTTCTTTGCATATTGGATTTATACAGTCATAAAAAAAAATAGTTACATTTGTTCCATGGTTTCACATACATATTTTATATAGTTAAAAGCAAAGAGGGGGGGGGCTGGGATTGTAGAGCGCTTGCCTAGCATGTGCAAGGCTCTGGGTTCGATCCTTAGCACCACATAAAAATAAAATAAAGATATTTAAAAAAAGCAAAGAGGTCAGTTTTGTTCAACTATTCCCACAAGGAATCTTGACATTCATTATGATTGAACTATCTTAAACTCCATGGCCACCTCTAAAATAATATTGGTGTCCAGTGATAGAGAATGTAATCATTGGATTGCCTTGATATGTTTATCCAATCCTTGGAATTATAGAAATTCCAAAGCCTATATCAGGAATTCTCAGGCAAAGGAGAATGGAGAGTAATGGAGAAACCACAGAGTTTTACTTATAAGCACTTTGCATAATATGCCATATACAGAGCTCCTTACTACCTACTACTTGTCCTTGGTTTTAAATTCCTTTTTCATGATTACAATGGTAATCACAAGTCACCTAATGTTTTCATTACAATATTATTCAAGAACCCCAAAACAATGCAATTGTGCTCCAATCTTTGCCCTTTTAATTTCAAAACTATTTTTTGTAAAGCTTATTAAATGTGCATATTTCTATCTAAATTAGCTACAGAATTCATAGATTATCTTTAATTAAGCCATTCTATACATTTGTTTCAGAAATTTTCTTCAGAATACTTGGGAACATTAGGTGACAGCATATGTTTAATGTTGTTAAAAGCAGTTATTTTAGTAAAGGTCTGGAATAGCTCTTTAAAGCTACAAAGGGTACACCCTACAGAGGTCCCAGAATTGAATCTAATAAGATAGAAGAAAGAAAAGCTGGGGTGAATAACATGAATAATAAAATATATGAAATGTTAATGATAATATTATAATAATTTGTTAGTTGTATCTTGAATAATTTTAGTTTTGTGGGGAAAAATTTAGAAATAAACAATATTTAGGAAATTCAATGTACTGTATTGACCTGGAAATTAAAAATGAAGATTAACATGTTAAAGTTCCTGAGAAATTCTATAGAAAAGAAATTGTTTTATTTTGCTAGTTTTCCCCAAAATGGTTTGTGAAATTGATGGATTGCCTCTTTTTAAGAGATATTCATCATTAAAGATAGAAATAATAGTGTGATGTATGTGAGGGAGTCAGGTGATAAAATACGATTCAATAGTAATTAAATGAGCCACAAAGCAAGTAACTGATAATTTCAAAACTTAGTGAAATGTAAGAAGAGGAAAAAATGCAGGCCATGTGAATGTCCTCTTAAAATAACAATTTTTAGATTGAGCTTAAAAAAAAAATAAACCCATTTGCCATATTTATCCTGCTCATAACAGCTGAAATTCTTGGATAGGATACACAGAGCAAGTATTTGATACCTCTGAAAAGCAATTAATAATCAGCAGATCTAAGAAATTGGAATAGAAAAAGTAACCAAAGCAGTGGTCAATTTTTTTGTTTTGTTTTTCCTTTTTTTTCCATTTCTCCTTGTTAGATTCCAGGCGGCCTATGAAAGTTCACAGAAAAAGCTATAGGAAAAATTCTTCTTTTGGGCTGGAGAACCAGGAAGTGGGGATCTGTGGAATGGAAATTGGTGTGTGAGGGGAAATTCCAATATGGTTTCCTTTTCAAACTTGCTGGACCCACCTCAGGCAAGCCCCATTCCTGAGGCTACACTCCTGGGGTGACAGTGATTGTGGCAGCAGAGTAGCAGCTGTGCAAGCGCATAAAACCCTGAGACAAAAACCTTCTCGCTCACCAGAAGAACGTGGAGAACAGATGTATGTGACCTACAGAACATGAAGACACGAAAGGCATCCCCATTTACTTTTATTCTTTTCATCCATATTTTGTTCGTGTGTGTGTGTAGGTAAGAATATGTGTATGTATGTGTGTGTGTATTTCTTTACATGTGTGCCTATAAATGTTGATATATAAATATGGATGCCCTCATTCTTTGAACCAGAGCCACTTTCTTTCACCTTCAAAGTTAAAAATAGTGAGTCATATCCATTTTATATTTCTAATCTCTCCATTTCTTCTTCCATCGTATTCTAATAGCAGCGAGGAAAAGTTCTCCACTTTTAATGATGCATGTAATTAGACTTGAGTACATCCAGATAATCCAGGAGAAGATTAAGGTCTTTGTCTTAGTTCTTTTGGGCTGCAATAACTAAATACCCTTGAATGGGTAGTTTATAAATAGTGAAAAATTGTTTCTTTCAGTTTATTTCTTGGAAGCTCAAAGTCCAAGATTATATTGCTGGTATATTGACATTTAGTAAGGGTTTGCTCTTTGCTTCCAATATGGCCCCTTACTTCTGCATCCTCCAGAGTGGACAATGCTGTGTTTTTATGTGGTTGAAAAAATGCACATTCCAACCAGGCAGCTCTCAGTAGCCACTTTCATTATGGCATTGATTCCATTCATGAGAGTGGTGCACCATGGTCTATTTACTTTCCAATAACCCCATATTTTAGTATCATTACATTTGGATTTAAGTTCTTACATGTGATTTTTTTTTAATACAGCTTTGCTTGCTTATTTATTTATTTATTTTTTATTTGTAGATGGGCAATACCTTATTTTATTGTACACATACATACATACAAAAAATGTACTAAATCCTGATAGATAAATTAAAATGAAATATGTATTAGCTGTCAATTGCTTTATAACAAATGACCTTTGAATTCAGTGACTTAGGACAACACACATGTAATATCTCACAGTCAAGGTGTTTATCAAGTTGGGGGTCTCATGAAAATGTTCAATTGGGGAAGCTCACACAGTTATTGGCAGCATTTAGTTACACTTACTCATGGGCTATTAGTCTGAAGGCCTTAATTATTCACTGACTGGTAACCAGACACTGCCCTCAGATCCTCAATCCATGGGCCTCAATATCATGGCAGCTTGCTTCTTTAATACATGCAACACTGAGACAATGCCTGCCATTGGAAGTCAGAGATTTTCCTTTTCAAACTTGCTGAATCTACCCCAGGCAAGCCCCATTCAAGCCCCAGAAGGTGGAAGTCAGAGATTTTTGCAACCTAATCATGGATATCTTGTAATTTTTACTGTTTTCTATTTGTTGGAAGCAAGTCAGTATGTCCAACTTACACACTAGAACTGTGGGTTACAAATTTTCCATCATAACTTAGCAAAAGCAACACACATGTTACCTTAAAGCAACACAGACTTATTCACTCACTAAATTATTGGTCAGAATTCTGACACTCTGTTACTCTGCTTAGATTCTTAGAAGGCCAAAAGCAAGGCATAGTCTGGGTTAATCTTTATCTGGAAGAAGAATCTAGATTCAAGCTCATTCATGATGTCAGTAAACTATACTTCCTATAAATTTTAGTCTGAGGTTACCATTTCCCTGCTGGTTTTCAGCTGTGGACTGAAAACAAGGTCTTTCATACCAATTCACATTCTTTATCATATGCCATCAAATACCTAAATAGAAACACAATGATTGTAGTTTGAAAGACTCAATTCCCAAATTAGATTTAATTTTATCCACATTGACCTATGAGTTGAAAGCAATCCTATCAAAATGCCAGTGGGTATTTTATAGATCTTGAAAATCTGATATAACATTTAGTTGTAGGAAAAGAGATCAGAAGGACCAAAACTATTTTGAAAAATAACAAAGTTGGTGGTCTAGATTATCTGATTTTAAGACTTAACGTATATCTACAGCACCCAAAACAATAGGGTATTGATAAAAGAATGGACACATATCAATAGGATAGAACAGAAAAAAATAGACTTATACAAACAAGATTTACTACTTTTTCTGACAAATCTACAAAGGTAATTCAGAAAAGAAAATTTGATATTTTGAAAGATGGTGCCAATACATTTGAAAATCCATAAACAAAAAATAAATTGCAATAATATCTAGTAACTTATGCAAAATTAACAAAAATGAATGATATGCCTAAATGTAAAATGTAGAACTGTAAAGCTTTAACAATAAAATATAGAAAAAATTTTTGACATTTGGTTAGCCAATGTGTCTTTGGACGTTCTCTCTTGTGTATCTACGAGAGAGAAAGGGATAAATTCATCTTTATCAAAACTGATACCTTTTTCTTTGTTAAGAGATTGAGAAGGTTGAGAAGCCTGGAGAACATATTTACAAATAACTGACCTGAAAATTACTTATATCTATAATGTTTAAAGTGAACCTAAAAACCTCAAAATAGGAAAAATACTACTAAATGGACAAAAGATATGAAGAGATACTTCATCAAAGGCTAGACAAATTAGTTCATAAAAGAAAGTCAAGAACATTAATCATTAGAGATAGGTAAATTCAAAGCACAATGAGAATACTACATAATCATCAAACTAGTTAAATACAAAACTTGAGCATACTAAGTCCTGAGGAGGAGGTTGAGAAAAATGGGACATTACATCATTACCTGTGTGATTGAAAAGCAGTTGGTATAAAAAATGATTTGTCAGTTTCTTGAAAAAAATAAGACCCCCATTTACCCTATGACCTAACAATCTCATTCCTGGATATTTACCCAAAGAAGTGCCATGTATGCAAACAAAATCCAGCATATGAATGTTTATAGAAGTAATGTAATGCCCATTATTTCTCAAGCCTGGAAAATTGAAATGGCCTTCACAGGGTGAATGGGTAAACAAACTGAGTACCTTCACACAATGGAATACTACATGCTACTAAAGAGGAATAAAACTATTGAATCTCAAATACATTATGCTAAGTATAAAAGATATCAGAAGTTACATGCTAGGCTTATTCCATTTTTTTGATAGTGTGAAAAATGACAGGCTAGGGACATAGATAAATTTTAATGAAGAATTAGGCATGGGAGAAGTTTGATTATAAAGGGATGACATAAGAGCATTTTCTGGTGTGGGGGGTAGGGGTCTGTTTTATAATATGATTGTCGCTATACAATGTTATACATTTTCAGATCTCACTGTACACTAAAAAAGTAAATTTTGCTGTATGTCTATTAGGAAATAAATGCAAATAAAACAAAATCAGTTTTAAAATAGCATTACATATGATTAAGTTAAAAACAAAGTCTGATACAGATGTTACGTGTGTGTGTGTGTGTGTGTGTGTGTGTGTGTGTGTGTATGAAAATATGGTAGTAAGATTTACATATGAAAAGTGTCTATGGATCCTTTGTCCAGACTGCATCTGACATTTTTGGATATACTTATACACAAACATACTGGAAGTTCCATCTTTGGGATGTTCTCTGATGGCCTAAGATTGATTTTTATACAACTGGATGGTCCATGGGCCATAGATTAGAATTTTTGCTCAATAAGAACAATCAGGATTCTGTCTGGGCTCATGATCCATATCTCATAGTGGTATATAGATTTTTGTTCTCTAATAACATTTCTCATTAGCTTATTGACAACTGCTATTCCTTTAACAATTGAAAAAATTTCATTACTTTTATTTAAAATTCACAAGTCATTAAAGATATGATAGCCAAGGAGGTTGGTGGTTGGCTTTTTTCTTCTTTAACCTAGGAAAAGCAAAATACAAGAAGCTTTAAGAGGGATTTTCATTAAAAATTTCTTGGGATAAATTAAAGCAAATGAGAAGAAAAATGGTGAAGTTTCCATCAATCTTATTAGAACGAGTCCTATTTAAAATTTCCTAGATTAGTTTAACAATGATTTGAATATACACCCACGTGTATACATATATCTTCAAACATATTCTAATGAAGGACAAATTCGTTTTCATGTGTTATTTGAAGAGTTTAAACAAACCCTTGGTGATATAACTGACATTATTTTCATACAAAAAAAGATCTACTACAGGGATTTGCACATCAGGTATCAGTGAAGATATTTTTATACCCTGAGAATCATAAGAAGATTTCAAGTTTTATTTTGGGAACTCAAAATCTTACATTTTTCTCTCTCATTATAACTGAAGGATTTCTTTGATAACCATAGAGAGTTTACAAATGAAGGCAAAGAAATAATCCCCAAATATGTCACTTAATTGCATCTCAAGTTCCTGTAATTGTTTAATCACTAAGAATCATTGTTTTATTTTATAATTCTTTTGACTCTCAGAATTCTAAAATGAAACTGACATGTGTTCTAGCTACACACTCATAATTTATGCACATGCATGCATTTCTTTTTTTCATGCATGCATTTTTTTAATGAAAGTTTAGTAACTATAGAAACACACTAGCTTGACATTTGATTTGCAGCAAGATATATTGTGTGATCTTTTAACATTTTTGAAACTACTGCAGTCCTGAGGGGGTGAACATGTTTCATAATATTGGGCATCTATTGTACATTCAGTTGACAAGAAAGACAAAAAATTATCCCAGGTTTCTAGAGGAAATGTAAGATGGATGGAGTTGAATGATCAGGGCACATATTGGTGGTTTGCAATGTACAAGACAACATAAACTCTGAGATCATTTTTGGTGAACAAGAAATAAAGTAAGATGTCATGTCATATATCTAAGAGCTAAAAAAATTAAAAGCACTAAAGAAAAATTGTACCTTAATGATTAAATTTCTTGTTGGTCTTGTTTCTTTTTAACGTTATTTTTTTCTTTTAAAATATTACATTTTTTTTTTAAATGAGAGGTTTCATTTACATACATACTATACTTTTAAACGGAGATAAATTTTGCATATTTTCATTCAATACATGCATTTTTTTGAAATTTGTATTATATCTAGGAGTTTTTCTTTGAAAAATGTGATTCCTTTATTTCATAATTTTAAATAATATTTATTGAAGTCTGTCCAGTATGTGCAAATAAAACATAGTCATTGTATTTAAGGGTTTAATAATTTAAAAGGGAAAATAATTGTCATTCCTTTGAAACAACTCTTTCTCCCTCCCCCAAATATGATTTTTTCCCTAAAGTTACCAAAAAATCCAATGTCTTTAGATAAAGGTATTTTTCCCTCAAATATTTAGAGGGCAGTAATTTCAATATTTTTTCCAGTGCCTAGTGTGAAATAGAGATTGTATGCATGTTATTATCATTTCAAGAGTACAACACTAGAACACACTGTCTGATCACAATCAAGGTAGGTAGAAGAATCATTTAAAGATATGCTGTCTTTTGACCTAAAATGATGCTGTGGAATTGTGGACTACCAGGAGCAATAAGAAAAAATCTAAATAGAGTAGTGTGCTGACACTTATCTTTAGGAGCAAAGGAGCTGGAAAGAGAATGGCTCTGAGCAAAGATTAAATATTTCTGTTTTGATTGATTGGTTTACTTGTTCATTTGCTCAAAACTTTTGAGTACCTCTTATTGTGTGTCTGTCTAATCCTGTCTACTCATTAAAATTATTTGGTGCCTTTAAAACTTTACAAATGCTTTGGACCTACATCTGTTATAGGAGAATCTCAGGATGAGTGCAGTAGTGGTAAAGTTTGGGAATTTAATCTCCTAAAGTTCTCTAGGTGATTCTAATATACAGCTGGGTTGAGAATCACTGAGTAAGGTATTGGGAAGCCAAGACTGATGATACTTTTTGAATACTAGTAGAATAGAATATGCATCTGCTCCATTTAAATTTCTTTATATAAATTATTTTGTTTTAGAAGCCATGTTTTTCTGATTAACATTCTGTAAAGAAGGTTATGTATTGAAACTATTACTGTGTTCACTGAATTCTGAGGAAGAAATAATCTTACTTTTAGTTACATACACTCTTTTTGCCCAATCTTTACCCTTTTCAGAACACTAGAGGAATTTGGATCAACACAGCACTGTAAGACTTGTTCTCCCTTTGGGTGAAATGGTGTTCACACTTGTGCAGAAGTTTCCTCAATATAGATTGAACGAGATTTTAAATATTATGCTTTCTGAATTTTTTGAAGACTTTGAATTTGACAATTTTACCCTCTTCTGCTTTGTCAATTAACCATTTATCTTGTGTGATTAATATGGAGGAATTCCAAAATCTAGTTCTACATTTGGTTTTAAAGACTCAATGTTTCTTTTTTCTTCTTTTAAATCTGAAAATCTCCACTACATGTTTAAAAATGCCATTAGGTCACAGAGGAAGATTTTGTGATCAGAACGAATTTTTAATCAAGTTGACTTCTGCTCACTGATTTCTCTAGCATCAATTCTGAGAAGGTGGCAGCTTTCCATAATTCCTTCCTGAGGAAGCTCATCCATTCAGATGCCTGAGTTGGCAGCATTTGACTACTTCTTCCAAAATGAAAAATGCTTTAGAATCTGTCAATAAAGAATGAGCTGCATTTTGGATAGAAATTCAAGCCAATATATAGTCCTTGTTATTAATTACCTCAAAATTGAAAAATCCTTTACTTTTGGAATTCTTGACCACAAATGTTCATGAATTTCTTTACACATATTAACTTGTTGAATTTAGAGAAGTATATTTTGTTTGTTTCTATTGTTTTGTTATTAATGATAGATATTTCTAGTCACAATTTTAGCCTATTCTAATTTTGATATTTTGGAGCTTCATTTTTTTTAATGAAGCAAACAGATGATCAGTGTAATAGTTTTCATAGGGCTTGTAGCAAAGATAGAAAGTTATGATGATTCACTTTCTCAGTTTAAAACACCAATGTTGCAGCCATCCATCACTACTCATGTATGTCTCATTTTCTCAGACATGCAAGTAAAGATTTTCTACTCCTTTTATTTCTGTGATGACTCAGTGCTGAAT
Source organism: Ictidomys tridecemlineatus (assembly GCF_052094955.1). Taxonomy (NCBI): domain Eukaryota; kingdom Metazoa; phylum Chordata; class Mammalia; order Rodentia; family Sciuridae; genus Ictidomys; species Ictidomys tridecemlineatus. The sequence continues at coordinate 162,014,031 of NC_135479.1, forward strand.
CTAACAGAATAAACCAACAAATTTATAAACATAGACTGTGCTCTAATCCCTCGTGATCTATCTTATAAATATGTGCCACCTCTTGGAAGATAAAAGGGACTACACTAGGTTTTATATATAATCTCTTCTTCTCAATTCAGCCTACACAATGCAAAGAATTCATTTTATGTGAAGGGCATACTGCACTGAAATATTAATCAAGACTTTGAATTAAAGGTAATAGAAAATAAACTCAAAATAGCTTAAGCAAAAGAGCATCTCCATCAATAGGTTTGGTTCAGCAATCCTGAGCTGAGTGCATACACCAATCCTTGAAATAAATGATCAAGGGAGATGAAATGTTCCAAATAAACTCATGACACCATCATATTTCAGAGATGGGTAGGTGGACAAAGATAACTGTTATGGTTTACATATTAGGTGTCCCCCTAAAGCTCATGTGTGAGACAATGCAAGGAAGTTTAGAGATGAAATGTTTGGATATGAGCCTTAAACCAATCAGTGAATTAATCTTCTGAAATGGATTAACTCAGTGGTAAATGCAAACTGGTAGGGTGTGGCTTGAGGAGGTATTTATTGGGAGTGTGCCTTTGGGGTATATATTTGGTTAGCTGAGATTAGGCTCTCTCTTTGCTTCTTGGTGACCATGTCCTGACCTGCTTTCCTCTACCACAGTCTTCCACCATGATGTTCTGCCTCATCTCAAGCCCTGAGGAATGGAGACAGCTGTTTCTGGATCGAGACCTCTGAAACCATGAGCCCTAAATAAACTTTTACTCCTAAAATTGTTTGTAGCATGTCTTTTAATCACATCAGAAAAAAAAAAGATTGAAACATCAATTTTCTTTAAAAATATATGAACTGCATTTCCCTAAGAAAGAAGTTGGGAGACATTTATTATTTAAGTTATAGTAAGCAATTTTTATGAAAAGAAAGCAACCACTCTCCATCTCATTAGAGCTGTGAAAAATAATGAAGGCAACAACAAAATCCATAAGCCTTCTAGCACTAGAATACAAACTTTACAAATTAAATTTAACATTTAATTTTTACCCTAAACTATCATAAACTTTCTGAGAAATTACTAACATCTTATTTTAATTATAGGTTATGGAAAGATTTTAAAAATTTCTGAATAATATAATATAGACGTTCCTAAGTTTCAAAGGGATCAGATCAAAATACTAATGTTACCTTTACAAAAACTCATGAATAGAGAGATGTAACATTAGTGTACTTGATAAAATGTAATGATATAGTGATGCTTTATGTTTTTCCAACTATTTTATATTCCTCAATTTATCTCCCATTTCTGTTATTTCTCACTCTTTTTTTCTTCCTATAAATATTATTTGTTCTGTTATATTTGGAAAGAATCATTTGGTAGAAAATGTAAGCTGTACTTTTAAAAATAGAGAGTAACAATACGTGAGTTGTAAATTACCTCCTCTGATTTTTCTAGATAATTATTGAAAAGATAGTCTATGTTAGTGCTATGAACCTATGACAGCATGGATTTAATTTTAAATGATTTGAGAATAATGGTGTGAATGTAAAGAATTATCTAAATAAACTGACTTTAATTAAATTATTTAGGTCAATGGAATATAAGCTAGGTGCAGGGGGACATATCTAACTATAGAAAATCTGAAGGAATTTTTAACTTATTTAAATGATGATGACAAAAATATTTACTGAAATTAGTGAAACTATTCTTTAATGGGAACAATATAAAGTGTGCAATGTGCATATAACAAATAGCATGACATATCATATCTAATGTGTTCTGAAGGATATCAGTGTTTTATTCAGAGAGGATTATTTTTTGAAAAGCGTGGTTATCAGACAGTAACTGTGTTGGTCTTCTCTATGTTTTCTTCAGGCTGATTCTTTTCTCATGATATCTTGCATATTATAAAATTTTCTACCATCTGTAGAAACATTATTGCTGAAACCAATATTTTTAGTCTTTAATTGTTATCTTCAGTAACATTAATTGACATTAGAACTCCATCACTTAAATCTGAGTGTTCTTTATCTAAATACTTTGGGGGGACTTCATTTACTTTCCAGAATTGGAAAGTTTCTGCTAAATACTGATTTGTGTATTTATGTGTACATTGTAAAGAGAAAGGGTTATGATGCACTTTGGTAGTAACAAGTATAAGAGGAAAGCATTTTTCCATTTGCCTAGTATCTGGGCATTGTGTCACACCATTAAACCTCCTCCAGGCAACAGTATCTTGTAATGTAACTATTTAATTATTTAACATTTTAAATTCCCATGTGCTGGTAACTTTTTATGTTTTATTAATCTTTATGCCTTTACATTGCCTCCCTCATCCAGGCCTTTTTTTTTTTTGATATATTCTTCACTAATTATGTGTTAAGAGAAAGGTTGGAGAAAAGAACTGAAAAACTCAAGCATTCACATGAAGATCTGGATTTCTAGGGGGTCTTTCAACAGACTCCACTAGGTATCATGAACACCTCAAAACAATACATACAAGTTAATAATTATATACATTAGCATTCCATCGATATATCCTTAATTTGGTCTGTGACTCATAAAAGATTAGACACTCCTTAAAAAAAGTCTTTATTCCTAAAATTTAATGCTTTTGAATTTATTATACATTGTTAACTGGAAAGTGCCTTGAACTAAGGAATCAATTCCCTGAGCTCATTCTTTGGCTTAATGTTTTATGTATTGATGATAATTATGATTTTTTTCCTTTCTAGCCAAGAACTTCCTGGTATATATTTTGAAAGTCACCATTTCTCCCTTTTGTGTTTTAATAAAAAGAATTTCATTACTTTGGAGACATATCTTGCCACATTTCAATCCTGATATTGTTGCAATTTTCCTTTTTTTAACCTTATGAATTTGAATATATATATTATATATATATAATATATATATATATATATATATACTAGTAATGATATACTAGCTTTATGATTTTAATTATTTTGTGATTTAATTATTTTTGACTAACATACACTACAGTTAACACTGTAGCATGAGTCTGTCTTGACCTGAATCAAAAACTATCCCATTAAAAAACAGTCAGACTGTTCTTTTCACTCACACAGAACCACCACATGGTGTTAAAAGAAATCATATTCAATTCCCTTAAGAATGTTTTTCTTCCTCTTAAAAATATTACTTACATAGCACTCAGTTAAGTGCCTTACTTCTCATTTATTATTCATAATGCTCCCAGTTGTTAAGTGGATATGAGATGCTTGTTTTTCACCTTGGGGGAAATGGTCCCATGGTAAAATGAAACCCAGAGTTCCAAACAAATGAACTTAATAGACCAGTTGGCATGACCATATAGACTTATCCTTGGGTCTTGGATAACTCCAAATTTTCTATCTTTTCTATCCATGCAAGTATAGTGTGTAGCTTAAAGTTTATTTGCGATTTGAATTTTCTGCAGTTTTAACAAAACTAATTTAACCAAATAAAAAGAAAAAAAACAACTTCTTTTGTTTAAATTCAGCATGACAATTCCATTACATTTACTGGAAATCTAGGAGTGGTGATTCAGGCTGTCCCCATAAATATAAAGAAATTTCCAATTTGGGACAAAATTTAAAACTCAGTTCAAATAATGAACTTGATGACCTTTTCTAAATAACTGTGCTGTCTCTTCTATAAAATGATTGATGTATTCTTATATTCATAAATATTTCTTATAAAAACTAAATTTTAAAACAAGATATAATTTTCTCATGCTGTTAGCTGAATTCTACTTTTTTTCTATAAAAATATTTCATTGATAAAATTTTATATTCACAGTGCACAACCTGATGATTTGGTACATACAGACATTATGCATGTAATGATTACCAAAATCAAATTAATTAAAACATCTATTACCACCCATAGTTACCATTGCATATTTTGTGTGTGTCTGTGTGTGTGTGGTGAGAAGACTTATAACTGTCCTCATCAAATTTCAAGAAAATACTATACCATAGTCACTATACTGTGTTCGGTTCCTCAGAAATTATTCATCTGATAACTGAAAGTTTGGACCCTTTGACCTATATTTCCCCAAGTCTTTTGCCATCACCCTGATCCTTTTGGCAACCTCAATTTTACTCTCTGCTTCTAGGATTACAGTTCACAATTGAGATCGTGTTGTATTTGTTTTCTGTGTCTGGTTTATTTCACTTAATGTCCTCCAGGTTCATCTATGTTGTCACAAGTGGCAAGGTTTACCTCTCCTTTTATAGCTAAATTATATTCCACTGTATGTTTCACATTTTCCTTCCCATTTATTTGTCAACAGACATTAGGTGGTTTGCACATCTCAATTATGTGAAAAATACTGCAGTGAACATGGATGAAGAGATATCTCCTTGAGATACTAATTTCATTAAAGAAAATGAAAGTAATCTGTTCTTTGGAGTGAAAATTACTGGAATGGAATCATGAATAGAACCAGCAAGATAGCTGTGTGACCTCAGAAAAATTATATTATCTTACCATTTCCTTATCTATGGTTTCAGGATAAAAGCGTAACCCATATGATAATCAAAAAAACACTGATGAACTGCTTTACAAAATGAAGTACTTTACAGATTTTAGTCATTATTATTTTCCTTTCAAGTAATACTTTTTTTTTCTGTAGAAACTTAATTTTATTCATCAGATGCTCTGTCACTTACCAGAGTCTTAGCAATGATATACTAGTAAAGAAGTGAGAAAGGAGATAATGTTTGTATATTTCTCTTATTTACAAAAATCCTGTTCTGTTATTTTCTAATGGTGCAGCCCTTGGAATTAGAGACTTGTGTAAATTTCAAGGATGCTGATTTGTCCTTAGATGTCAGGATCAATACTGCATTATTTGGACTGAGATCTCATGTGAGTGAAATAATTTAATAATCATATTGATAGTAATAACAAACAGAAAGATGCTCTATGATATTCCTGGCACATTTTCCAGTTTAACTGCTTTGATTTAACTGATTATACATGCAAACACACACACACAGACACACACACACTTGTGCTCACATACATATATATATATATATTGAGCATACACACACACACACACACACACACACACACGTGAGGTTAGTGCAAAAGAGCAACATTCCCTATTCTAAATACTTTAGTAGTGACTGTAATTCATCAAGATTGGAAATCCTGCTTCAGCTATAGAGTAGCTGGCAGAATGAAATTCTTCAGATTTTTTTTTTTTTTTTTTTTTTTTTTTTTTTTTAGAAAAGAAAGTTCATTTCACAGTTGAGGTGGCTGGAAAGGAAAACCTGAACGATTCATTTCTCTTTTCCTTCCATCTCTGGACCTAGCTACATGGCAAAGGTTATCCTTGGAAACCACTTTCCTGAACAGAAGTGAACAATGTCCAAAATTAAGGAAGCCATGCTTTGACTTTACGATATAAGAGAAACAGCTTTACGAGAGGAACATTGTTTTGTGGTACCTTACTTTCTCTACCCTTTCTTGTGGCATTCTCATGAATGGGAAAATCAACATGTAGTTCAACCTGGTTTTCTTAGTTTTAAGTACTAAAATTTCCTGGGAATAGATTAAGTATTTTATTTTTTCAAATCTTCTTACATATATTTTGTGTAATGATGACCATCACATTCCCCCAAGTATTTTGAATGATTGTTGATCTCCTAGCTTTATTACGGACTTCCTAATCACTCTTTTAGATTCAAACACTGCAATTTTGGTAGAGCTCAAAACCTAAGGGGTGATACTGTGTTTTGAATTTAGAGAAGTCCCTGTAAATATCATTTTTCATTTCTTAAAAAGAAAAGAGTATGTTATTGACTCAATCCATTGAAATGTAGATGAAAGGTGCAATTTTAATTTTTATAGAAATTATAGGGTAGGATATGAGAGTTATAGTGGCTCAAAAGTAGTGAGATAACCTTTTAATAGCCTAATCTAGAATCTTGGGCATGTTCAGCATCTTTTTTTCTCTCAGTGAATAATATTACCTCAGTACTCTGACTCTCATGTATGCTTCCCACCACTGTTTGAGTGTGTGTGTGTGTGTGTGTGTGTTTATAAAAAATATATTTTCTATTTGTGAATCTAGTGTTCTGAAGAATATATTTTTTCTTATAATTTGCAGTCAATTTGAATAAAAATAAAACAAACATAAGCTCTTTGATCCTGCTCCAAATGAGCAAGAAAAAATCTAAAATTATATTTATTGATCAGATTATAAATTATAAGTATAAATACACACCTTGAATTTTAATGTATTGTAAAATTTCTCTTAATTGTAATAAGAATGAAGCTGTAATTCTCAAGATGTTTTCATCTTTGTTCTTCAACCTCTACAAAGTACATGTTATATTATTTTTTCTCTGATTCAGATAATTCATTTTTTTTTGGTCTGGAAAAAGACACAACTGTTGGGATATAAAGCAAAAAAAAAAAAAAACCCATGATGTTTACAACATTCTATAAACAGAATGCACAAAATTTGTAGAAATAGCTACTTGGTCTAACAAAGATGCATGCTAATCCAGATCAGCCTATATACCTGGAATAGTAAATGAAATGATGTCTATTTCCTAATGATGTATAGCATATCTAAATCCCCACCATCAGCTAAGAGTGAATGTTAGAAAATACTTCCTGTATCCTCAAATGATAAATGTAGCTACACAAGAATTTTAATGTGTAGGACTTTTTTCCCTTTCTTTTCAGGTGGTGATAATTAGGGAAATAAAAAGAAATGTAAGTCTATTTAGTAATAGGAACCACATTCCTTTGCAAAGTAATTGCATGTAATTATCCCTTTCTTTCAGTATCCAAATTTGATTTTATGTAAATCAGGTGATTGTCAAACAATGATTCTCATGGTAATAGTAAAAGAATCTTTCTTAATTTTCCTTCTAGAACAGCATATACACACACAAACACACACACACACACATACATGTATCTATGTTTTATATATATTCCTCTTTGGCTAAATTCTGTGGCTTGGACAACTTTTATTTAACATTTCTATATCTCAATTGATACATATAAATGAAACAAATAATTATAATTTCCAATGGGACATTTCAAATAATAAGTAATTTAGGACTGATCTGAAGTAAACTTCTTATTACTAACTTATAGCATAAGGTTTGCTTTCAGAAATATCTCTATGTGTTGAAGCCTCACTTCTCAGCTTCCCAGAACAAACCTGCTTTCAAGCATTCTGACTATAAGTCTGATGATAAATGTACTTTTACCAGTTATGTCAGGTTTTCAAGTATGCTTCAGAAGGCATAATAACAACAAACACATTGCTAAAAATGCCCTTAAAATACTAAAGGAATGTCTGGGATCCTGGAATGTAGGTTGACTTCTTCTGTACCCAAAGCCATTACTACTTTTCTTTCAGGGTCAGTCTAAGCCCAACTGGGCCAAGATTTCCAAGTTGTTCTTAGTTGTATTTATAGGCAAAAATATTTGCTTTTTTATGTGGAAATTACATGTGAGCATATGTAGATTATAATTATAGCTAAATTGAGGTATAATTCATACATAGTAAATTTTTCTTTTTAACGTTAATAATGAAGTTGCTTTTAGTACATTTGCAGTTATGTGACCATTACGGTTATCTAATTCCTGAACAACTTTATGACTCTATCACCTCCAAAAGCAGCCTTATACTTATCATGAATCTCTCCTTTCAATCCATGCTCTTGTTTACTTTATCTTTGGATTTATGTATTCAGAACTTTACATATAAATAGAAACATACAAATATGTATTTGTTTATGTCTGGCTTCTTTTATTTGCATGTTTTTTAGGTTCTTCCATGTTGTATCATGTATCGACATTTTATTACTTTTTAGTGGCTAAGTCATATTTTATTATATTCATATATTGAATTTTGTATATCTATCCATTTATCAATTCATGGACATTTGGGTTATTTGAACCTTTGGGCTATTATAAATAATTCTATCATGAACATTTGTGTACATTCTTTAGTATGACACATGTTTTTAATTTTATTTGATATACTCTTACGGGTGGAGTTGCTGGGTCATATGTAACCCAGTGTTTACATTTTCTGAGAAACTGCTAAATTCCAATGCTGACATTCCATTAGCCACATATGAGAAATCAAGTATATTTTAATAGTATTTTAAAATATATTAAAATATGAAACTTAATTTATACTAAAATATAATAAATCATAAACTTGTTTTTATTTTTGATATGAATGACAATTATTAGTATATTAATTTTTAAATAAAATCATCAAAAAGTTGTTATAATTAGTCTGAAAAAATTTCTCCTGATATTACATTTCCAAAGAACAGATCTCAACTAGATCAAATTAATGCAAATAATCATATTCAACATACACTTTTTGACTAAGAAATGAGGAATCTCTTTGGAACTATTCTCAGAATGAATGATTCTATGAGAGAGTCCAGAGATGATATATTTCCAAAATAATTAGAGAATAAGCTTAAGTGGATATACTTGCCAAAGTAAACAGAGGTTTATATCTAAGGATACTCTATGTGTGATATCAAAATAAATCATGACAACAAAAAGCAAAAGTAAAGTTGCTTTCATTAAAGAACAAATTAATGTTACCTCTCCTCACAGTTTCCTACAGATCCAAAAAAGATTAAATAAGGTCACAATATGAACAGATGGAATAATCTCTTAACAGATTTTATGAGAAGTATAGAAGAGGATGTTTACTACAAAATCTTTAGATGTAAAATCATAATTGACTATATAAGTGCAGTTAGTTATGGCGATCCTTTTGGACAGAGTCACTAGACACTGTAAGGAATAATTGCCTTTGAGGAAAAGGAAGGGAGTGTGAGGAGAGCGAGAGGTTCACTTTTCATTTTGTACTGTGTGGGTAGAGTTTGAGCTTTCTAATCATGTGTGTGTTTCTCATATTCCCCCCCCCCCCCCAACAAATATAAATACAGTTATCTGGGTACTTAAATTTGTCTTCTCCACACTAAAAAGTGCTTTACTTAAAAGACACCTATATACAGATAAACAAAAACAGAAACAAAGTAAAGAACACAAACCACAGGGTAAAGGCTAACACAAAGCTGGTGTCCTAATCAAGGTAGTGACTTATGGAAAGATAATGTAATGGTGTCATGCTGGCTGTGCCTTGCCATGGAGCTATTCAAATAAAACAGCAAAACTAAAGGACCTGTCTATGGTAAAGTTCAAGGGGTGTTTTGGGAGTTGGTGTTCCTTTTTTGGAGTCGGCTTATATCCTCAGAACCTGGCTTGCATCCTGCTTTGCTTTGTGTCTCGATTGCCTGTGGCTAATATCCAGGGGGGTAATATAGAAATTGTGCAACCTAATTTAACTCAGGCAAAACTAGGCGCCTGCTATGCAAGGGTTTTAATGTTCCCTGAGGGCTTTCAAATAGAAGGCCTGAGAGGAAAATGGTACTCTAATGGAGGATTCTGTGCCAGAAAATCATGTTCCCTGCTGTCCCATAGTTAATCCAACTCTTAAGCATTTGTTATTCAGTATACCTGTTGGCCTATTTGATGCAGTGGCCAATATCCTAAATCCTCAGTTGATAGGAAGGACCCAAATAACAGTCTTGGCTGCAGATTGGTGCTCTGGTGACTAGCCCCAAACTCTAGGTAGACCAGAAGTCCCAGGCTGGCCTAGAAGTGGGACATAATGGGATTATGATGGTGGGTGAGGGGAAATTGGAACTGAATTATAATTTCAATAAGCTTTATTTCTGTGCAGTATGGAACCTTACCTAGAAAATATTTCCTACCCTTTGCTGCCTGACTATAGAAATTCAATGATGCCAATACATAGGAACAGTGGTGCTCCACAGAATGATTTTGCACCACCTCTCACCCCCTGGGGACATTTGGCAATGTCTGTTGTGGTTTTGGATTGCACTATAGGCAGGTGCTACTGGCATCTGGTCTACAGAGGCCAGGAATTCAGCTAACTAAAATCCTACAATACACAGACAACCCTGCCACAAGAAAGAATTATCCCGTTTGAAATGTCAACAGTGCTGCTGTTGAGAAATATGAAGTAGAGATTTGCACATTCAAAGAGTCTTATAAAAACCTTGCTTGAATCATTTGTAGGAAATCTCTCAGTCAAATCCAGATCTTACCTATTTTTCTTTTCATGGAGTACCCTCTAGGGAGTAATCCCACTAGTCCTACCTGGGCAACTTTGAGAAAATGTTTCTTTTTACAGGGCTAGTGTAGCTACAAACTCACAGGGGACCCTCTGGACTATGACCAGAGCTCACTCAGGACTTCAAAGAGGACTGTTTATGTTTTCTAAACCCACCCTGCAAAAGAGCAGTGGCAATTTATTTCTGCCTAATGCTTCAGAATCAAAAACGCTTTTCTCTCTTGCCTCTATCTTGGTCAGTCTCAGTTTCCATCTCTCTCCTTCCCTGTCTCACTTTCTCCTTTCTGTCTGCCTCTAATTTAGTCTTTCCCTTTGTCCTTTTCTCTCTTCTGAATTTCTTGTGTATTATTTCCCCCTTATTTTGTCTTCTGTGTCAACCTCAGTCCATGTACATCCCTCCTCAGGTTTCTCTTCTCCCTCAACCTTCTCACTCTTTATCTCTACCCTCCTTTTCTTTGTTAGTTTTTGATTTTCTTTCATACACCTAGAGAGCTAAAACAAGAATTGAATATTTATTGTGCCTATGGAATTTAAATTTCAACTCTCACTCATGTTTCTCTTATTTAAAAAAATATTATTTTCTGTTCCTTTACATTTTAAGATCTTTAAAATGTCTCATTAATGTCACTGTACCCCACTGCCTCCACTATGAAACATGGTATCTTGAATAGGACATACAGGGGTACATGTGGCTATATAAACATTTATTAAATTTAATCACATGTTATTGTTGGAATATTAATTCCCAGTCCCTGACCAAATCTACCTCTTAACTTAAACACAGTGATACCTGCCACACACACACACAGACATACACATGACACATACACATCACACACACACACTGAAATACTAATAGGGCATATTAATGATGGTACAGCTTGGGCCCTAATCAGACTAGATGATGTAATCGCTATGTGCAGAAAATATTTATATTGCTTCAAATTATTGCAGAAATCAGTCACCCTCCTCCCGTATGTTGGGCCACAATGACTGCAGATGTCTTCAGTTTGCCTCAGGTGTGATCCCAAGTGGATTCAGAGGCTTAAGCCTCTCGACTCTGATCCTCCTCAAACAGGTTCTGAGTGCTTATAGGCCTCCAAAACTTAGAATGTGCTTAACGCTACAGTCTGCTTTACTTTCAACCTAGTGGGAAAGGCAAAAGTTGACTTGCAAGGTGACTTTGGGTAGGCGTGCAGGTCCCAGAGAAACTGCAGTTATACTAAAGTAGGAAGGAAATTGTGCAGATTGTACTGTGAAGTGCTCTGGGGCTGTTCCTATGCTCATGCATCAAGAGTTAGTGTTGACCTTTTATTGGTTGAAAATGCATAATAGGTCCTGCTTTGACCAAGAGTTTAAAATCAAATAATGGTGCACTCTTTAATTATCCTGATGCCATGCAAACCAAGCACCTTGGATGCAGACGAATTTTGAGTTGGCAGTGGCAGCTGCAGAGATGTCCTGTGGAAAGCATTCATGAAGGTGTAGGTTTAATTCAACCCAAGCTTTAGCAGCACATAAAATATGTGTGACTCTCAGGCGGCTAGGTGGTTAAATTTACTAGGGTTAGAACATCTAAAAATAAATGGGGGAAAATGCCATGTAGGGATGACCTTTTGAAAGAAACGTTCCATGTCAGAGACCTAAAGTAACTGACAGAGCACATGAGCCATAGGGGTCTGACAAGAAAGCATTAAAAGGCATCCCTGCTGGATGAGGAATGGCTTTCATTTTTTTTTTCATTGCTAATTGATGACTTTCACTATTGTTTTAAAAAGAAATCTTCTTATGGCCATAGAATTTAAAGGGTTGCTATTCATGTATAGGCAGAATCTGACAGAATATTCACAGTACAAGGCACATTCTGAAGATAACAAGAACTGCTGCTCTCTTTTGGATCTATATCTTAACTGCAAAATTTACTTTATGAAAATATGCAATCTATTTTTTGCTACAATTCTTTCTAAAAACTTCACTTCAGACGTTTTCGAGCCTGAACTAAATGTTCCACATTATAAAGCTTCACGTCTCTCTCCCCTCCCGTCCCAGCCCCCTTTGGAACACTAATGGCAGTTTTTGTTCCACTTTAGATAATGAGCAGGATGAGCTGCAGGTTTCAAGAGGATTTGTGCTATCAGTTGACAAAAACAATGAAAGGGAACCTGGACGCATTCCCTGTTTCCTTTTAACTGTTTCCTGGAAAGGGTTCCCAGTAGCCATTAACTTCCCTCAGACAGAGATGAACAGAAGTTCCTGGGCAGCATGGCTAAGGCTTATTAAATGATAATATTTTAAAGGAAATGATAAATGTCTCCTTTCAGGAATTAAAAAAAAAAACAAAAACAAAGAAACAACAACAACAAAAAAATACAGTAGTCTAGGTGTTAGTCTGGTTCAGTTCCAGTTCCAGCATATAGGATTCCGTGTGGAAACAATACAGACCATTTGGGAAGCAAGCTGTAATAACTACGTGCATTCCTTGGAGCAGGCCAGACAGACAGCATGCTGCCTGGGCTCCCCCTGTGGATCTTCTGTCCATCACTACTCTGAAATGTGCAAGCATTTCTCAAAGATTGAAACTTTGACCTTAGTGTTGAAAAAGGATGAAGAGAAGGTCCCTTACTGACTCTTCCTGGGTGCTCCTGTTAGGTGTTCTCCCAAAGTCCATGTATGTCCCAGCCTGACAGCCTTTCCATTTATTAAAACATTATCATATGTAATGTCGCTTGGCATTTTACACTGCTTTTTCATGGAAATCGATTTATTTTTTGCAAATTAAAAATATAGGAAAATAAAAATAAATTAACCATCATTTGTACTCCTGCCATCTAATAACAACTCTTTTTGTTGTTTTTAAAAGAAAAATTGCTATCCTGTCTTTTATCAGAAATAATGTAGGCTTGTTGTAGAGAATTAAAACACACACACACACACACACACAAATAAAATTAAAAATAAAACAGCAACTACCCCTGTTTAAGAATAAACCTCAATACTCTAGGCAGACATTGTCCCAGATATAATCCAGATAAAAAATACAAAGATAATTTTAATAAATATTGGGTAATATAGATGACTTAAAAATAAATGAATATAAATTTTACTTTTGGTTGAAATCAACAGGCAAAGAGACTGAAGTGAAATGAACTATTGAGTCTTAAATACCTTGAGTCTCTAAAAAATGATTTAAAAATTCCGTATAAAGAAAAATTTTATGAAAATGATTAAGACTTAAGTCACTGTGTTTTATAAAGCATCATATTTATAATTTTAAACAATGAAAATGCTGTCATGAATAAGAAGAATTTAAGGTTTTCAACACATTTCTCAGCTTTCTTATCCATATGTCTTTATACTTTTTGCTTATAAAATTGGCATGTAACTTTCTACAATTATGACATTTCCCATCAGTGTTCGCAACCATAATGCTCTTGGTTATTTGACAATTTTATGTCTAACTGGGTCAAACTCAGTCACACCAAGGTTTTTGTTTGTTTTCACTTTTCTGTTTCATCCTTCAGAGTAATGCCTGGAAGATAATAGACACTTTGTATTTATTCAGTGAAATTTTATTTATCTCAATAGTATTTACTGAGTTGAATGAATACTTTTATAGAATGAATTCAGTATTCACTTCTGTTCCTTTTAATATAGTATCTTTATTTCTCAGCTATATATATTAATTTAAACTGGATGGATTTTGTTATTTTTTCCTAACAGGGGATATAGGTAGCATATTTGTGATTTTTCTTTTGGTTGGCATCAACATCTGGATAATATCTTATTTGTTATAATGTGAGTATAATGTGTTACAGTTTCTGCTCTTAGGACTTTGTAAATACCAATCCATTTTTACTGTTTTTTAATGTTTACATGAGTTTGAGGCCTGGCTGATTCTATCTTTTGAATGAGTTTCTAAATTTTCTGCTTTAGTATGTGTTTAAAAATATACTCTATGTTGTCTACTTTTAAAATTAGCAAATTGTCTACTTTTTTAAAGTTAGGTTCTTTAACACATTATATAGTTATTTTAAATTCTCTGATAGTTTTGACAATGGTGCCAGATTTGTGTCTAGCTGTGTTGATTCTTTTGGCTTTTGGGATGTTTTGTTTTGTTTTTGTTTCTTATGTTTAGGAATTATTTGTTGTTAGTAGTCATTCTTGTGTAGGACAGTAGATCATTTTTAGTCTGTAGTATGTTGGACTGGACATTTGTTGTATTAATCAACTTTTATTTGCTGTGACAAAATGCCTGAGAAAATCAACCTAAAGGACAAAATGAGAAAACTTTTATTTTGGCTCACAGTATCAGAGGTTTCAGTCAGTTGATTTCATTAGTTTGAGCCCAAGGCAAGGCAGAACATCATGGTGGAAGGACTTGGTGGAGGAAAGTTGCTCAGTTCATGGTAGTTAGGAAGGAGAGGGAGGGGAGAGAGAGAGAGAGAGAGAGAGAGAGAGAGAGAGAGAGAGAGAGAGAGAGGTGAAAGAGGGGGTAGAGGGAGGAGAAGAGGGGGAAATGAAGGGAGGGACCTGGACCTGGGACAGGATATAGCTCCTAAAGTCATGCATGCCTCCAAGTAGTTATTGACTTCAACTATGTACCACTTCTGGCAGATTCCACCACCTCCCAACATGCCATTCTGCTATGAATCCATCAATGGTTTAATCCATTGGTGAGGTTACCACCCTCATGATCCAATTACTTCCTGAAAATCCCACCTCTGAACAATGCTGCATTGGGGACCAAACCTTCAATGACTTTGAGGATTCCAGATTCAAACTATAACAATTGCTTATCCCCAGTGTAACACATGCAACAAATACCTGAGTGATACTTTGTGTTTAGAATGTGGGCTGATAAGCCAGAAGGAGTCTGATAGCCACCTATCACCTCTCTCCATGCTCTTTGTGTGTGCTATCATGTTCTTTTAGTTTTTTTTTTTTTTTTTTTTTTTTAGTGATTATTGAATTAAATCCAGGGCCTTTGACATGTATGGTAGGCAAGCACTTTATCACTGAGCTATGTTTCCAGCCATTTTATTTTTTTTTAGTTTGAATTAGGGTCTCCCTAAGTTGCATAGGCTGGCCTCCAACTTGCCATCCTCCTGCCTCAGTTTTCACAGTACTTTGGGATTATGGTTGTGTGTTACCATGATCAGGGTGATGTGACACTCTTTATTAGTCTGGTGATGGAGGTGGTAGAAAGTTACATTTTTACTATTCTGATTAAGCTTTATTCTTAGGCAGGCTCTGTGGTCCTGGGTTTCAGTGTATAGCCTTTTTAGTGTTCATGTTTTTCCCTCAGCCATAATTATGGAGGCAGCATGAATTCCTGTTACTCCTTGATGGTAAAAATTTTTTCATCTCCCGTTCTGTACCTGCTGTGTTTTTACCAGTGTCGTATGCACTAAGATTGTTTTACCTTTCCCCTCCAAATTAAATATTCTATTCTGTAGACGTGATGGGTGGAAGGCTCCCAATGGAGATTTTTATCCTCTCTGGAGCAGCTGCAGTTCCCCTCTCCTGAAATGCTGCATGAGGGACACATCAGTGCTCTCAGTAAGTGGGGATCAATCATGGAGCAAAACAAAGTCAGTAGCCAGTGCTAGCTCCCCTTGTATCTTTATCCCCATGGGCCCACATACTCTTCTAGCAGCCCACATTCATCTTTACTAATTTATTATCCATGCTAGTTGAATTGTTCTTAGTGGTGTTGGGCTGTGTCTGCCTCAGATCAGGAAGTGCTCCCATGTTGTCTATTCATGTAGGCCTGTCTCTGCAAGACCACACCACCCTTCTTCTGCCTTCCCAGCCAAAACCACGAGCATGTCTTTATACTTGAAAAACTTATTATTTTAATATCTTTGAAGTTCAACTGCTTGATACAGTATGTCTTGGAGTGATTGCTCTATGTTGATATTTCATGTATGCTCTTTTGAGCTGCAGTTTTTCTCTCTTCTTTTCCCAAGGAAATTTTCTTAAAGTGCATAGTTGAGTAAGTGTGTTATTCATTCATTTTATGGATGAGTTCCTTACTATAGCGAAAGCATTATAATGAAACATCTTTACTTGTTAAAATATCATTTGCTTCTCTCTAAATTCTTAGAATTCAGATACTTTACATCTGCATTCATTTTTTTATAATGAGAATATTTCCTCTACCTCAGTTTTTCCAATTCTAAATATCTGTATTTGTTTTCATATTTTGTTCTAACCTAACATTCTCGTTAGTTAAGAAGAGATGATATCTTAGTTGGTTTAGACCACTTCAACAAAATACCATAAACTGGGTAGTTTGTTTACAAACATACTATTTTTTTTTTTTTTGCATTTCAAGAGACTGGGAAGCCCATATCAAGGTGCCACTAGATTTATTGTGTGGTGTGGATCTGCTTTCTGGTTCAATGGATAGCCAGCTTCTCCTTGTTTCCTCAAACTGTGAAAAGAGGTAAGGAAGCCCTCTGGGACCTCATTTAAATAGATGCTAATTTCATTCATGAGGCCAGTGCTTTTATGAGCTAATCACCTCACACAGGCCCCACCTTCTAACACTATCATGTGGGTGATGAGCTTTATTCTATGAATTTTGAGGAGACACAAACATTTTGACCACAGTAGATAGCTTTTGTCTGCAACTGTTTTCCTTAATGTACCTCTTTGTATCTTATTCTTTTATTATCTAACTTGAGATTTTATTTTCCTAATTCAATGTGTTAAATTTTTATCATGTCATCATGGAGTAATTATGAGAAAGATTTCCTTTTCTATAGTATTGATTCATTTCTAGTTTAGATTCTTTATATTGTTTGGTACATTTCTTTCTCTCCTTTTAATATACTGCACTTATATGGTGTATTGTCAAGTTCTGTCCAGAAGTCAGAGACTATCTATGTCTGCTTGTCTGGTGATCATAACCCACTTATGTATTCTACAGGACAGCAATACTTTCTATTAACTGAAATCATCTCTTTCCACTGCATTAGGGAAAATACAATCATCTCTTTCCAGTGCACCAGGACACACATACACACACACACACACACACACACACACACACACACAAACCACATCCTATTAAATATATTCTGGTCAACAGCATTACCAATATTATCCACTTTCCAAATGATGAAACTTAGAGCTGAATTTTGAATTTTCCCTTTTATTGATCTCCAAGAGGCTTTTGCTTTATTTTAGGCAATAGACACTAGGGTTTGATTTTAGGCAGAGGTAGCCTGGATGTGTAAGAAACATTTGAAAAAGACTTATGATGTATTTGTTGTATATCTTGGCCAGAAAATTCAAATTCTCTAAGCTTTTTTTCCCTTAGTTTAAAATGGAGCTACAACTTTCCCATTTCTCGTGTTATGGTGGAGTTTAAATTAGATGATAAGTCTTTTATGTCTTTGTCTTTATGACCTTTTTATAAAAGGTAAGACATAGTAAAGTGCCACATAAAACGGTCATTATTTTTATATATTTCAAATTGATTAAGATGCCAAAGGTGATATACAACTAATAAGGAGCAGATGCAGAATTTGAAACTAGGGCTTTTAGATTTGCACTTCAGACCTCCTTCTCTTACTGTGCTTATTGTTCCATAGGTAACCTGGAAGGAGCACCAACACAGAGGTCAAGCGAATGCCAATCCAGCAAGGGCCAATGTATTTCCAGTTGGATGCACAGGGCTTTTATAGTTACCACAAAGCAAAGGAGGTTTTTATTACCTAAACTTTTAAATTTCTTCTGGTCAAGTTATCTGAGTTTTTCTTGTCTTCTCCTGGGTCTGTGCTATCCACTATAAGGCAGTTTGTTCACAACTCATCCCTCTCACCTATCATATACTGATAAATCAGGGACACCGAGACTTGTGGTCACAAATTTTATTTGTCCCGCCTGGATTCTTGGGCAGACCATCAAATGCACAGTGATTTCATGCCCAGGAAGCCTCAAGAATCATAGATCAGTTGGCAGACAGACTGTGAAACATGCAATGTTTATGATGATCTATGTTGTGCGATCATATGAGATAGATTGCATATATAATGCTCATCAGTGTGGAGTCATCTGGGGAAGCATCTGTTGAATTTTGTTTGCCAGCTTGAGGAAAAGATATTACCAAAAGGTTGGCAAAGGCATTTATGTTCTTATTGTGTGAAGCAAATTTATACTTTTTTACTGTGACTCCTGGAGTGAAGTGAAGCTGTACCTTTCTCCCCATAGAAGTAACCATGGGCCATGCTCACCATTCTAAACTCCACTGAAGATGCACCATATGCCACGGCATCCTCAAGGGTTTTGATGGCAGAGAGTTTTATACTGATAGAGTCATTTCCTTTAACACAAAAGCACAGCTGGAAAATATTCTTCTTAAGCAATAAGAGCATCAAAGTGTGCATATTATACGTACTCCTAAAGACATGAGTCTACAGCTGTGGTACTTGTAGTGAATTTTAGGGGACCACACAAATCTATGGATAAAAGAGAAAGAGCTTATGAGATAAAGCCTATGCCAGGCTTTTTTTTTCCTTGCTCATTTCTCACATGAATTACATATCTACAAAATAAATTATTCATTGAGAAAGTATATCTTTGTAAATGAATTTTTAAAGACACTTATCAAAACATAAACTCTTAGTATCAGGTAGAAACTAACTCATTAGGAATTGCTGAATTACAGATTCAATTTCATCCACATGATTTGAAGAAAAACTCACACTTATGGTTTCCACTACAACATAGAACATATGATTGTCTACATTGAAAGTAGGTAGAAAATTTAATCAACATGCAATAAGGCAGAATCCAAGATTAGGAATCTCACCTTTTTGTTTGTATGTCGACCTTTTCTCCACTTGGGATGCACCATACAGTACAGGGAAATACTCTTTAAACCATGTGAGTGACCCAAGTATTTTTCTTAGGGATGGTAAATTTTGTTCTATTATTTTGCCAGTGAATTTTAACAACATATTGAGACATTGACCTGTCTTCTTCCTAACAATCTATATCCAGATCAGATAAACTGAAATTAATCTTCTATATTTATCTTAGAAACTTGGTCTTTTTATTTATATAGGATCTTTTCAACTTCTCTGAGAAAATCCCCTCTGATAACCATTCCTGATTTCCCTTCCCAGGCAGAGGAATATGCTTTTGAGTCATTCAAGGCTTTCAATAATACCTCTCTTCTTTCACTTAAAATTTTACAGGAAACCTGTTTTTCCTTTGTCCAGTCTTTCTGCTTCCTGGCTGCTGTGTCTTGAGTTGCATTCCTCTGCCATGTCCTTCCACAATGAAGTTCTGCCTTATCTAGGACCAGAGCTATGGAGTCTGCTGACCATGACCTCTGAAACCATGAGCCAAAATAAACTTTTTGCTCTTGAAGTTGTTCTTGTCATGTTTTGGGATCACAATAATACAAAGCTGACTAAAATAATACTTGTCTTTTTAACAGAAAATAACAATTTTCCCATTTACTTTTCTATAGTTAATGATGCCTGAAAACAGATTTTTCATGAGAAAAATCCACAAAGTTTTTATTTCCCCTATTTTCAAACTTCTTAGTCACAGATGAATTAGGAGAATGTTTCTTCCTGATTTGTCTTTGTGTCATAAATTTCTTGTCATGAGCCAATTGCACATGGCATCATCAGGTCTGAATGGATATTTCCACACTGTAATTGTATTGGTCTTTCCTATTGCCAGTATCTAAACATAATGCAGGGTGATGTCTTGTCCTAATTAGTTTCATCACCCTTGATTAAGCTTGGGCTTTATAGAATTTGACTTCATTTCTGAGAGTTTTAGAGAAAGGATCTTTGGCATAATGTCATAATGTAAACTTATTTGCATATGTAATCTCATTCGATTCAGTTAATTTTTAATTATGCTTAGAATTTAGGAATTATAATATTAGCATAGAAATGTTAACAATTGACATGTGGATTACAGTGAATAAAAGATTTGGAAACATGTTTTGCATAGGAGATTATTGAAATGATTGGAATATACTGGATAAAAGATAATTTCCTTAATTCTCCAAGCAACTTAGCAGTTAAGATGTTATTAATTTCATATAAATTCCAAACCTAAAACTGTATATTTTTGCACAGTGCCCAATCTGTATTACCCCTTGAACCAGAGGAAGGAAAAGCAGAGAATGAACAGAGGGACAAGTTCCTCAGACTGTTGTAGTTAATACATTATGATATAGAATATAAATTCTGATGGATATTTGAAATGACAGGAAAGAAAAATGAAGAACAGAAGTCTAAGGACTTTTGAAATCTCCTTGAGAGTGTATTGCAGAAAACTGAGAACAACTCATTTTAGAGGAGATTAAGGCACAAGAGTTGAGAAAATAAAACCATATTCAGAAAGTTTTTCTGTAAATAGCTGGAAAGAAATATGAGTGTAACTTGAGAGGCATAAGAGGCATAGGAAGACTTATTTCAAGATGAGGGGTCCAGAAAAGAGAATTTTTCAAGGCAGACTGAAGAAATCAGTGAAGTAAAAATGAGGAAATATTTTGGTAAGAGGAAAGCATAATCCAGGGTCTATAGGAGATCCTAAAAGAATTGGATGGGATTTAGAAACATGGAAGGAGGGATATATCAGACCTCTTTTGGTTACAAGTGAGTGAAACTCAATTTGAGCCATGACCAAAAAGAGGATAACCTTTTAAATCCATATAAGCAGACTGGCCTACTGTCTTTCTTGCTTATTCTATCCTCATATTTTTGCTTGTATTGTGTTTGAGTCTTTGAAAATACACATATAAAGTAACACACAGTCTTCCAGTTGCCCTGCACTCGTATCCTTACAAATTCTCATCCTGAGGAAAAATTCTATTTTGGAAAATTATAAGTTTGGCTCAATGTGATTCACGTACCCAGAAACGAGCAATCCGAGTTTGTCCCCTGACTAGGGGGCTCTAGTGTCTTCTCAATCTCTGCCTCAGTGGCTTGAGCACTCCTTACACTAAGCACAGTTGCCAAGGCAATGAGGGATAGTGATTGGCTCAGGTGAACCTGGTGTCCTCCTTTAGGTCTGTCACTAGCTGAACATGAAGCCCTGTTTTGAACAAAGGAAAAGGAGAGGAGCTGGCTAACATAGTCTTCTCTGCTGAGGAGGTTGGCATGACTCACAGCCTAGATGATCTGTGACTCTTACAATCAAGGCTGGTGGTTGTGAGTATGTTCCTGTTTGGTTGGACTGACTGATTCTATCCTTTTTGATTGGCTGTGGTATCTGTGGTAATAGTTGAAACTTCTTTAAAAAAAAACTTTAAATATTATCTCTATTGATAAGAGAACAATTTTAGAAATGAATTATGTCATCTCATAACTTATGATAGGGAAAGAGAAAAGAGTGACTATTGAGACAGGGTTTTAAAGCTGTTGGAAAAAGAACAAGAGAAATCTCTTCAGTTGGACTAAAAGAGTAAAGGTATTAGAAGGTTAACTTTATTTTAAAGACGAATGGCAACACTAAAATGAAGACAAGACTTTTTAGGTGGCAGTAGTTGTTTTAAGCACTTTACATTCATAATTCCACTTAGAACTCAAAAGAATGGTTGAGTGAGCATCACTTTTATTTTACAGATGGAGAACTGAGGTTTGGTAAGTGCTTGCAACAGATCAGCATGAGTTGGTGGAGCCAGAACCAAACCTGTCCGCTTATGATTCTGTTTTTCTCCCTTCCCTAGAGTGAGAAAGAAAATGGGTTGAATATATCTCATTTCCTTTCTTCATCTATCTTTTTTATATTTTACAATAAACTTTTTATTTTTTGATACATTTAGATACACAGAGAAATTGCAGAGATAGTGCAGAGTTGTTATGTACTCTTCACTAACTTATCTTTAAGTTAATATCTTATAAAACCACACCATTTTTTTTCTCAAAAAGAATAAGTTAGCATCACTACATTATTATTAATAAAAAATTTTATTTGGATTTGACAGTTTTTCCACTAATATCCTTTTTCCTCTTCTGAGCTCCAACCTAGGATACTAGGTTACATTTAGTTTCCCTTCATTTTCTCTCTTTCTTTTTTATATCTCTTTCTTTTACTCAAACTTTCCAATGCTCTGATCATATCTCATATCTTCTTTTTCCTCTCCCAGTTTTCCTTTCCTATCCTCTTCTTATCATTTCATTCTGATTATTTCCTGCCAAACTGATGCAATGGAAAATAGGAAACATTTTGACAGGTACTGAAGTAGCTTCAGAAATTTTGTAAGAGTCTGGCAAACACGGATTTAACATGGATCTCTTTTGTTGTTTTCTTACTGTAAGAAATTGAGAAAACTTGGTTACAAATCCTATATCAATCCAACTCCCTTTAGAACCATGATCTGAAGGAGTATATTTGTTTTCCAGGTACTAGTTGAAATCCAATTCTCTAGGAAATAATAAAATATTTCTTTGAGAAAAGCAGATTTAGAAACCATGTTCCCAGGTTCTAGAACATAACAAGATTTTAAACTGGGGATTTTTGTCGTACTCCATACTCTTGAAGCTATTAATGTCTGTGAGCCATCAATACTTAGGTTTGTTTTGGGGCTGGTATGTTATCTCCGTAGTTTGCCTGAAGAATGAAGCAGAATGCTGCAGAAGCAAGATTCAGTCTTAAGACCAAATCACTGGCATGGAGTTTAGATTCTGATAGCAGCAGATTCTGCTGGCAAAGGCAGGATACCTCAGGTGTCAGTAGACAGACACAAAAGTCACACATCTGCTCAGCCTGAAGACAAAAAGACACTTTTAACTGGGAATTTTTTGAGAAATTCAAGCAAAAGGAGGAGGCATAAAATGAAAGGGACTGTGGCAGAGATTTCGAGGAGTGGACAAAATTGTGAGGAGGGTGGCATGGATGTTAGGACATTGCAGTGAAAAAAAGAACACAGCAAAAGTAAGAACCATTAGGTTAAGAAAAGAGAAATTTATATTCCACATTACAGAGACTTAAGATTCTTTTGATTTTTATTTTATTATGTGAAAATAGAAGAAAAGCAACCCTGTAGATTTTAAAATTAATATTGTAAAACGAGGGAGACTTTTAAAGCGATGTGATTTTCCCTTAAAAATGGTGGAGCAAATCAGTCAACATATTTAGGGTGACACACATAAGTGATGATGCAGGCCCCATGAGCCTCCAGGGACGTGCTATGCTGTAATTAGATTGGCACCCTTCTCAGAGTCGCTTTCCCGCTTGCTCGCACTCTGAATCTTTTAATTCGGTTAGCTTATAAGTGGCTCTAAAAAAACCCCTACACACATTAAAAACTTTTCCATCCCATGAGCCCTGCAATTTAATATGCATGAAAATTACCACTCTCTTTTGCTTATTTTGTTTTATTTTTTTTCCAAGACACTGATTTTCCTTTGTTGAAACTGATAATGCTCACAAACTACCACTGATCCCAACATGTGGATTAATTATACTATTGGGTGTCTGCAGTGATGTGCATCCTGTTAGTTGTGGAAGGTAGTGCTCATGTGCACACTTCACTTGGTGTGATAATTTTTCAAGTAATGTTAGTGCAGAACTGACAGAGAACATTTTAACCTACAAGGTGAGGTGTGGGCAACAATGAATGCCTGAAAGAGAAAAACAAAGAAGCTTTGGGGTATGATGAATGCTCATCATATAGAATCAAAGGGCAAGCAAGATTCTGAAGAAGAAGAAAAAACAAAAAGAAAAAGAATCTATGTGTCGGTACCTAACTTTAATTGCTCTGTTTATATGCAAAGAAAGAATGTAGAATACCACATTGACTTCTAGGGAGCAACAAAAGCTTTTGCTTCTGATGTAGATGTTGTTTCATGGAATTGTCAGGAGTACCACTTGAGAATGTGAATGTGCAGTATCTGTTGGCAACATCAGAAAGAAGACAGCTTTCATGGTGTAAAAAAAGAGCTGCATGTGGGCATTCAGGCTTGAAGCTTTCATTTTAGTTAACCCTGTCCATCGGGTTGACAATCTTTAATATTCTTTAGGTCAATATCTAGTGGGAAATGGCATGGTTAAGGTTAGGATCAAGACATGGGTAGCAGGAATTGATCCTTGGCACTTCCTTGAGCCGTATTTAGAGAAAACTTCATAGAAGTTATAAAACCTCAATAGAAATGTATCAGTAATGAGCCCCCCCGCCCACATACACACATAAGGACTACCACATGTGGAAACATAGCCAGTCCTTGCTACTCAGTGCAGCAGGATCAACTTCACTGGGGAGGGAGTTAGTTCATTCCACAGTGACAAAGTAAAATAGACTGGGTCTCATAAACTAAAGAAATTTATTTTTCACAGTTCAGTAGGTTGAGAGTCTGATATCAGATTTCCAGCAGGGTTGAATTCTGTTGAGCCTACTCTAGTGGCATACTCTCAGCTTCTCATTGTGTTCTCATGGTAGAAAGGCAGAATGGAGAGAGAACTCTCTGGGGTCCCTTATTTGGATACCAATATCCTTCAAAAGGTCTCAAATTGCATGATTAAATACCATCATATTTGATGTCAGAATTTCAACTTATGCTTTTGGAGGAAATGCAAGCATTCGATCCATGAACAGGATCTTGATAATAATGTAGAATCTCAGGTCCCACTCTGGACTTATTGCTTCACATTCAGCTTTTTAATAAGATCCTCAGATGATGCATCTGCACATTAAAGTTTGAGAATCACTTTGGGAGAAACTTCACAAAATTCATCTTAAGATTTATGATCCAATTTAAGAGCTCAAATTTATCTCTAGAATGAAGGCAAAGCAGGTACGTCTCTTAGAGATTCCATTGTAAAGTTGGATTTACTTGTCATACTTGTAGATTTTGGTGTACATCGTTATTACACAGAAAAGCATGAGCTGCTGAATTTGAAGATCAGAATCCTCAGTGTTCTAATCCAGTACTTAGTTCATATTCAGAGGTAGGGGGTAGCCTGGATTGGGGGATGCTCTTTCCTCTCACTTGTATGTGTTATACAAAAAAGTCACGGGGAAACAATTATTATGGATGGAATCACAAAAGGAGAGACAGAGGGAAGGCAGCTGGAATGAGAGGAGAAAGGAGATGCATTCTTTTGTTTTGGAGATGGAAAAATGTTTAAGAGCAGAGTATGTACAGCTGGGCCTACAGACACATTGTAGCATTAGCAGGCAGAGCCACTGCCCCCCTTAGTGACAGTTTCCATGAGTCACTGGTGAGAGAGAGTGCGTGGGTGGGAGAGGGAAGGTGCTCCACCAGAGTAAAGAACCCGAGTGACTTTTGTTGCTGTCTTGTGTGAAGCACCATAAGCCTTTTTATTCTTCATCCAAGTTGAACATCTTTAGTTTTACAA
This sequence comes from Ictidomys tridecemlineatus, assembly GCF_052094955.1. Classification (NCBI taxonomy): domain Eukaryota; kingdom Metazoa; phylum Chordata; class Mammalia; order Rodentia; family Sciuridae; genus Ictidomys; species Ictidomys tridecemlineatus. Next base: position 162,039,548 of record NC_135479.1, read on the forward strand.
GAAACAGATTGCTTACAGTCTTCATCGTTTCTGAAATAAAAATTCACTATTTCTTCCTCAAAGGTCTTCTGTTTCTACAGATTGAATGTTTTTCATTTCCAAAGTCTTTTCCCATGGCATCTTTTCCCCAGGATTACAAGGCCATTTCAAGGCAGCCAAAGCAAACCTCGCTCTTCTTCAGGTGTCAGTACTGGGAGAGGCAGTGGAAGAAAATCCTATGAGAGAAAGACAAGATGAAATTAGAAAGAAACTAAGGTGATTGGAAAAGCAATGAAAAGAAGAATATTTAGTGTCAACTAACTAAGGGGGTTCTACGAAATTTGGTATGTGTTTCCAAAATATTAATTTTGTCATATCTGAATGTCAACGTTTGCGAGGCTACTCTTGTTTCTACTTGTGCCAATCAACAGATCACAGAGAGACCCTAAATTGTAGCAGGTATAGCACAATGCCCCAGGGTTACTTCAGGCCTGCTGTGTCACCTTTTTCTTCCATCTAGAATGAGCTGGTCACCACCACAGAGGACTTTCATGGGAAAGGTTTATCACAGGTTTATATTTTAACTGGGCTCAAGCCTGTAATTTGGTCCTGTTTCATTCTGTCATCAAATAATGCAGGAAAATAGGACCAAACTGAATAAGAATTCAAGTAGTCAGCAAATCATGTTATGTTCAGTTCCTCACATTTATGAAATGAAACCATTTTCTGCATCCCATCTGCCCTGGTATAGTGTCATAAATTTGGATTATATGTCAATTATCCAAATTTACTTCTTGAGCTTTCTCCTTTAAATATGAATGTGACTTTTAATTTAAAGCTTTCTTATGCACAAAACTTCCCTTAACAGCTATGTTTTAACCACCATTGTGGGCTATTTTGCACTCATCCAACATCTTCTCTTTCCAAGGTCATCTGTTTCACTACATCTCTGGAAATGAAGTGGGACGTATGGTTCTATTTAATCAAATTTCATGCTCTGCTGCCTCCATCTTATGGCCTCTTTGCTAATTGATCAAGTTTTCAATTAAAGTCTTCCGTCTTTGTTCTAATTTTTTGTTCAGGATTTCATTCCATTAGATGATTTCATGAGATCTGAGCTGCTGTGAATCCTTGTTATCACCCCACTTGATCGGGGCTATGTGGAGTTGTTTTGAATTGAAGGAATACTGTTTTCTCTTTCTCTTTGACTTTATCCTGTTTCTCACAGTGAAATTTCTCCTTGGGCTGGCTTTGTCTATTACATTTAGGATCTTTAATTTTGACTTATTAGTTCAGGAGGGGAATTAGTTTACTTTGTGTGTTGTCAGGATTTTTTAAAACCCTCATTGTGCACCTTTCAGTTGTCTTATTTAGTAGCAATTAAGAAAATTAGAAGTACTGTCTCCCAAGCAGCAACTAAAAAATGGCTATAGTTAATAAACGGAAAGCATGTGACATTGCCTTTCAAGTAGGGCACTTCTCTGTGAGGTCTCTCTAACGAGCTGTAACGTTACTTGATTACTAACCCATTTTATAGTTTCTACAGATCAGTTAAGTGCTAACACATCAAATATATGTAGCAGCACATCTCTCTGGTTACACTGATTATTTGCTTTTATACTTAATAAGGAAAAGTTTCATCCAAAGCTACAGTAAATGAAATCTGCCTTAAAATTCACTAATAGATAGTGTAAAAAAAATATAATAGTCATGAAAATCAATACATGTTTTTAAAAAGCAAGGAAATGTGTTGACAGGATCAATGTAAACAAGTTTTTTTTCTTTTAGGACTTTTATCACTGCAAAATAGTTCTTAATTGTAAAATTTGGATTGTAACTTTAAGTCTGATACTTTCAACCCTGTGGGAGAAATTCAAACAACATTGTTTCATGGAATATTTTGCAATGCATGGCAGGCTATATTAAGGGTTTACTGTTTAGAAGTTTTACAATATGAAATTCTCAGTTTATGATAATCTTCAAATAAAGTGTGAAACCCATAAAATATATTTCTTTTGCTTACTTAAGATGCAAAGAGCAGATAGCAATTCTCACCTTGGTTACCTGCACCTTAAAGTAGAGCTAGGGCTGAGATTGGGCTTGTGGCTTCTGGCACTTGTTTTAAGGCATGCTATTGATCCTTCAGGCAGTGCACTTGGGAATGCATGGCATTTGGAGTACACAGATATGTGGTAAAGATTCAGAATCTCATGACAATTTTAGTAAGATTTGTTTATAATTTTATAGATTCTTTAGTTTACACATGCTACCTGATAAAGACATAACTTGTTGCATGGATCAAAAATGTGAAAGGGCAATTTTTTTTTTTCAGTTTTGGACAATGATCCCAGGGATGCTCTATCACTGAACTACTTACCCAGTCCTCTGCATTTTTTTTTTTTAATATTGAGACAGGTTCTCACTAAATACTTGGGCTGGCCTTGAATTCATGATCCTCCTGACAGTGTAACTTTTTAAAAAAATATATATGTTTTATCTGTTCTAATTAATTATACATGATAGTAGAATGTATTTTGACATATTATACATGTATGGAGTATAACTTCTCATTCTGCCACTTGTACAGGATGTAGATTACATTGGTCCTGTAATCATATATGCACATAGGATTGTAATGTCTGATTCTACTATCCTCACCAATGCCCACTCCCTTCCTTTCATTCCCCATTGTCTAATCTGAAGTACTTCTTCTCCAATCCCCCACCCTCCTTATTGTGAATTAGAATCTGAATATCACAGAAAACATTCAACCTTTGGTTTTGGGGAATTGGCTTATTTCTAAATATCATGTTTAATACATGATATTCTCCAGTTCCATCCATTTTCCAGAAAAAGCCATAATTTCATTCTTCTTTATGGTTTATGGCTTAGTAATATTCTGTTGTGTATATATACAATATTTTCTTTATCCATTTGTCTATTGAAGGACGCCTAGGTTGATTCCATAGCTTAGCAATTGTGAATTGAGTTGCTATAGACATGTGGCCGCATCACTGTAGTATGCTGATTTTAAGTCCTTAGGGTATAAACTGAGGAGTGGGATAACTGTCAAATGGTGGTTCCTTCCAAGTTTTCTGAGGAGTCTCCATGCTAATTTTCATAATGGTTTCACCAATTTGCAGTTCTAAAACCAATTGTATGAGTGTACCTTTCCCCCCACATCCTCGCCAACATTTATTATTGCTTGTACTCTTCATAATTGCCATTCTGACTGGAGTGAGAGTATATATATATATATATATATATATATATATATATATATATATATATATATATATCAGAAGACTTCTTATTAAAATTCTTATTACACATATAGAAGCACAATTTTCATATCTTTGGTTGTATGCAAAGTATATTCACACCAATTTGTGTCTTCATACCTGTACTTTAGATAATAATGATCATCACATTACACCATCATTAATAACCCCATGACCCCTCCTTTCCCCTCCCAGCCCTCTGCCCTATCTAGAGTTTATCTATTTCTCCCATGTACTTCATCCCTACCCCACTATGAGTCATTCACCTTATATCAGAGAAAACATTTGGCATTTGTTTCTTGGGAACTGGCTAACTTAGCATTATTTTCTCTAATTCCATCTACTTAATCATTTCATTCTCTTTTGTTACTGAGTAATGTTCCATTGTGTATATATGCCACATTTTTTAAATCCATTCATCTATTGAAGGACATCTAGGTTGATTCCACAGTTTAGCTATTGCGAATTGTGCTGCTATAAACACTGATGTGGCTGTGTCCCTGTACTATGCTGTTTTTAAGTCCTTTGGGTATAGACTGAGGAGAGGGATAGCTGGAACAAATAGTGGTTTCATTCCCAATTTTCCAAGAAATCTCCACACTGCTTTCCATATTGGCTTCACTAATTTGCAGTCCTACCAGCAGTATATGAGTATACCTCCCCCCCCCCATCTTCGATAACAGTTATTGTTGTTTGTCTTTATAATAGCTGTCACTCTGACTGGAGTGAGATGAAATCTTAGAGTGGTTTTAATTTGCATTTCTCTAATTGCTAGTGATGATGAACACTTTTTCATATATTTGTTGATTGATTGTATATCATCTTCTGAGAAGTGTCTGTTCTGGTCCTTGGCTCATTTATTGATTGGGTTATTTGGGTTTTTTGGTGCTTAGCTTTTTCAGTTCTTTATATACCCTAATGATTAGTGCTCTATCTGATATGTGAGGGGTAAAGATTTGCTCCTAAGATGTAGGCTATCTATTAACCTCACAGATTGTTTCTTTTGCTGAGAAGAAACTTTTTAGTTTAATCCATCTCATTTATTGATTTTTAGTTTTAATTCTTGCACCACAGGAGTCTTATTAAGGAAGTTGGGGCCTAATCTCATAATGGAGATTAGGACCTACATTTTCTTCTATTAGACGCAGGGTCTCTGGTTTTATTCCTAAATCCTTGATCCATTTTGAGTTGAGTTTTGTGCATAGTGAGAGCTAGGAGTTTAATCTCATCTTGTTGCATATGGATTTCCAGTTTTCCCAGCACCATTTGTTGAAGAGGCTATCTGTTTTCCAATGCATGTTCTTGGCACCTTTGTCTAATATAAGATAATTGTAGTTTTGTTGGTTAGTCTCTGTGTCCTCTATTCTGTACCACTGTTTTGGTGTGAGTTTTAATTACGTTTCTCTAATTGCTAGCAATGTTGAACATTTTTTCATATATTTGTTGACTGTTCATATTTTTTCTTCTGTGAAGTGTCTGTTCAATTCCTTTGCCTAATCATTGATTAGGTTATTTGTTTTTTGTAATGTTAAGTACTTTTAGTTTTTGTACTGTTAAGTGCTTTAGTTCTTTGTATAGAGATTAATGCTGTATCTGAGTGCAGGAGGCAAAGACTTTCTGCCTTCTGTAGACTCCCCATGTTATTGTTTCTTTTGCTTAGAAAAAAAACTTTTTTGTTTGATTCCATCCAATTTATTGACTCGATTTTACTTTTTGAGCTTTAGGAGTCTTGTTAAGGAAATCAGTTCCTAAGCCAGTATTGTGCAGAGTTGGGCCTACTTTTTCTTCTATTAGACACGGGTTCCCTGTACTAATGCCCAAGTATTTGATCCACTTTGAGTTGAGTTTTGTACAGGGTGAGAGATAAGAGGTTTAACTTCATTTTGCTATGTATGAATTTCCAGTTTTCTAAGTACCATTTATTTAAGAGACTATCTTTTCTCCAATATATGTTTTTTCACCTTTCTCTAGTATGAGATGATTGTATTTATGTGGGTTTGTCTCTTTATCTTCTATTCTGTATTATTGATTTATGTGTCTGTTTTGTTTCCAATCCCATGCAGTTTTTGTTACTATAGCTCTGTAGTATAATTTAATGTCTGGTATTGTGACGCCTCCTGCTTTGCTTTTCTAAGTATTGCTTTGGTTATTCTGGGTATGTTATTTTTCTAAATGAATTTCATGACTGCTTTTTCTTTTTCTATGAAGAATGTCACTGGGACTTTAATAAAAAATGCATTGTATATATAATGCTTTTGGCAGTATGGCTATTTTTACAAAGTTAATTCTACCTATCCAAAAGCATGGGAGATCTTTCCATTTCTTAAGGTCTTCTAAAATTACTTTAGTGTTCTGTAGTTTTCATTGTAGAGGTCTTTCACCTCTTGGTTATATTGATTCCCAAATATTTTATTATCTTTTGGGGGCTATTGTGAATGGGGTAGTTTTCCCAATTTCTCTTTCAGTAGATTCATCACTGATGTATAGAGACTGCAACTGATTTATAGATATTAATTTTACACCTTGATATTTTGCTGAATTCATTTCTTAGTTCTAGAAGTTTTCTGGTGTAATGTTTTGGGTTTTCTGAATACAGAATTATGTCATTGGTGTATAGGAATGGTTTGAATTCTTCTTTTACTATTTGTATCCCTTTAATTTTCTTCTATTTTTTTCTGGCTAGAGTTTCAAGGATTATGTCAAATAAAAGTGGTGAAAGAGGGCATCCTTGTCTTGATCCTGTTTTTAGTGGAAATACTTTCACTTTTTCTCCATTTATAATGATGTTGGCCTTAGGCTTAGCATAGATAGCTTTTACAATGTTGTGGTATGTTCCTACTATCTGAAGTTTTTTTAGTGTTTTGAACATGAGAGGGTGCTGCATCTTTTGAGATGATTATATAATTCTTTCTTTAAGTCTTTTTATGTAATGAATAATGTTTATTGATTTCAAATATGTTGAACCAAACTTGCATCCCTGGGATGCACTCCACTTGATTGTGGTGCACTTTTTAATATGTTTTTGTATGAGATATGCCAGAATTTTATTGAAAATTTTTGCATCTATGTGCATCAGGGATATTGGTCTGATGTTTCCTCTCCTTGATGTGTCTTTGTTTGGTTTTGTTATCAGGGTGATGCTAGCTTCATAGAAAAATATTGGAAAAGTTCTCTCTTTTTCTATTTCATGGCATAATTTGGAGAGTATTGGTGTTAGTTCTTATTTGAGGATCTTGTCAAACTCGACTGTGAATCTATCTAGTCCTGGGCTTTTCTTATTTGGTAGACTTTTGATAACGTCTTCTATTTCATACTTGAAATTGATCTGTTTAAATTGTGTATATCCTCCTGATTCAGTTTGGATAGGTCATATGTCTCTAGAAATTTGTCAATGTTTTATGATTTTCTATTTTATTGGAGTATAAGTTTTCAAAATAATGCAAGTGTAACTTTTTAAAAATGGGTAGGTCTAGGATGTGTGGGATATGTGTTAACAACCATTCTGCCTCCATGGAAATTGGAAAACTAAAAACATTAACTTGTAAAGTAAATTGTAACCATATTTAGGTTTGCAGAATCAATAAAACCTAAACCCAAGCCCTTGTGCACCTAAGGATGATTTTTGGAAAGGGCATAGGAGAAAGCTGTACATTATGCTCTAAAACTTTCCTATATTTTAGGTAGTTATGCTCTTCTAAAAGTAAAAAACATAATAAATAAATAAAAATAATAATCTTAACTGAGCATTGCCCAGAGTCTAAATTCCTATTTTATAATAGTCTAAGGTCTCCAGATATAAAACCTTCAACTATCCCAGTGGTTTCTTGTCTTAACAAAAATCATTTTGTTTTAAAAATTTATGATGTGTTGTGGCTGATCAGATTGAACTCTACCATATCATAAATTCAAAACCAATTTTGTCTACGAATGCACACTCTCAGTTGGAAAGGCCTTTTCCTCTAAATTCCATTGTTTTTAAGGCAGAGGCTCTCTTCTTTGAGGGTGTAGCAGAATCATTTGAGGAGATCATATCCTTTGCAGACTCATATCCAATAGATCTGCAGTAGAACCCACTGATTTCTGATATATACATCCTTCAATGTGTCTTCATGCTGCATGTTATTCTAAGACAAGTAATCCTTACATATCAAGGCACATTGAGAGGAATATGTTTTCAATAGGTCCAGATTATAGCTTTTATTACTGACCTTGAACTATTTCCTTAAACATTTTAGTTGTTTTTTATGAATTACATTGCAAACACTATTGAACATTTACTTTTATGACTCAATTTAGATATTTTAGTAATCTAGAAAGGCAGGCTAACCTCTGTGTTTTATTTGAACAATTTCTGAAAATGACCATTTTCTCTAATCTGTATCTATGTGAACCTCTTTTTGAGAGGTGGAATAGTCTGTTTGCTGGGTTTAGTGGTTTCTTCTGGTGATCTTTATCAGATAATAATTATTAATCTTTTTAGTGAACATACTGACTTTTTCATTTTTATTAGTATATTTTAATTATACAGAATCATTGGTTTTCTTATGGCATATTTGTACCTGCAAGAAACATACTTTGGCAATATTTACTCCCATTTTTTCTGGTTTACTCTTACCCTCCCTTCCTCTTCTCCCTCACCAACATATTTTTTTCTAATAGTCTCTCGTTAAAGGAACGAGCAACCCCAATGAAATGGTTAGCTATAACTTTGTTTCTACCTCATTGAGGAAGGCTGTTTCCTTTATATGTTTTAATGTGAAATAAAGTGAAAAAGTCAAAGTTTAGTTGAGTAATACCTGCATTCATGCCATGCCCTCCCCTACTTGCTGTTGCTACTGTCAGCCAGTGAACTATCACTTTCCTTCTGTGTGGGTGGAAAGCTTGGGACCCTTGGAAGCCTGAGTTGATAAACTGGAGGGAAGAAATGAAGGTGGTAGTTGATAAATCATCCTGACTCATACCTAGAGACATGCTGAGTTCCATTTAATAATAGGAAACCGGAGAATTCCAGATTCTTATTGCTGATAAAATTCTTGACTCTGAATGTACAACTCATTCTCATTACTGTCTTATGACTCTCCACATGTCATCCTCACTGAAGAGCATGTTAGAATAGCCTCAACAATACCCCAGTATGATTAAGTACATGGATATTTATCCTCCTTTTCTGTTAGCTGAAAAGTATATATGAGAGCTTCCCTGAAATGCTTTCTTGGATGGAACTATCCTTTGTAGCATTTTTCCTTCAAGCTAATCTTCCTGGTTAATTATGTTCTACTAAAGAGGTTTTAGATCTGGGATGGCATGACACTTCAAGGGAGGTGTGGATGGTAAATCTATTATGTTTTCCCCTTCTCCAATCCTATGACAGCCAAACAGGATTTTCTAGTTTTAACTCCAGATGTAGCAATATCAATCTCCAAATCCTAGAATTCAGTTTATATTCACAATGGAAACTGGGTGGAGAATGACCTTGAAAAGAAATATGAGGCTTATTTTCTTATGTGCTTCCACAGAGGACACAGGAACAAATCCTCCTTTCCTCCGTGCTCTTCCAGTCCCTTGAATTTCTGAGATAATGATATGGGTTGATTAGCAAGAGTGAGACTAGTAGAGCAAGGCAATGGAAGTGCCAGGGAGAGCAGCAGATCTTCAGAATAATGTCTTCCAGCCTGTCTAAGGATGGTGGCTTATTTCCTCCTATGGTTTCCCATTTGAAGTGACTCAGGGGGAAGATTCTGGTAAATAGAAATGTTAATTAGAAAGAATTTTTTCTTCAACAGCTTGGGAAAGGGAAAGAGACTAAATACTGTATTGCCCTACATTTCTGTAAGAAAGATCAACTCCTATGGTGCATAGGGTGGAACTAACAGTGGGGCTGGAGTCAGAAGCCCAGCCTGTGCCTGCTGTGTGGGAATGTAGCATACTGGACAGGCTAACATACTCCCCAAGCCTTTAATTCTAAGATTTTAAAGTGGGACTGACTTTGTTTCTTCATCTTCTGGAGTCGATAGTCACTTGCTTGCATGTTTCTTCTGAAAACTGAGGACAAAGTTAAGCTTCAGTTAGTTTGTGGAGCCTAGTGAGTAAGTGCTTATATGTATTTTCTGGGGATACTAGTTGTGGAGTTATTGTGCTTTTTGTTTATTTATTTTGTTTTGTTTCTGTAAAACAGATTCTCAGAGGAGTTTATGACTCCAAACAGTTGTCCAAAGAAAAGAAAGAATGCTTTGGCTGGGCCTGAGAGAAGTTCACAGAGAAAGCCAGAGGGGCACTGGGGTAGTTAGGCTCATGTTTCCTACCTCCTTCCTGGTATATACCAGTAATCAAAATAAGAACCCTCAGGAGATGTTCTTATCCCAATGGAATTCTAAAAATATAATATATTAGAAATTATGAAATTGTTCACAGCAAAACAGATGAAATGAAACAAACCTACAGTGATGGGGGTGTGTCACAAGGACACAGAAGCCAATAGAACAAGCTCCCAATGGCCAAAAGTAGAACAACTTGAGCAAAAAAATAGTGTAGTCCTTTAATCCAAAGTATAAATATCCATGAGTACCATATGGACTAAATAAATGATTGTCTAAATAAAGAAATTGAAGAGTATAGATGAATCTTCTTGTAAAAGTGTTTCAGATTATTTATGGAGATACTCAGGTCTTGAAGAGGTAGTCTATCACTACTGTTCTTAATGTGGGCTACGCATGGTGACTGTCTTTTAAAGAGTTCACATTATGGAAAGTGGGAGAAGGGAGTTAACTATACATGGGAGGAACTTGACAAATGCTGTCTTAAGCCAGGCAACCAACTCTAACATCAGCAGTTATAAGTCACAGCCATAGTATATATCCTTGATATGATATGATGAAAATGGCAATTGCCCTCTGCAGTCTTCCTCCCCAAACATATTACCCCTGTCAAATCATGAGAAAAACATCAGACAAATCCTAATTGAGGGACATCCTACAAAACACCTGACCTGTAATCCTTAAAACTGCCTATGTCATCAAAAGCAGAGTACGTTTGAGAAACTGTCATAGTTGAGAGGAGGCTGAGGAGACACAAAGACTAAGTAAGTGTCATCTAAAAATCTCAAAAGAGAAAAAGGACACTAGGAAAAACTAAGATATTCTGAATGAAGTTTGAAATTTAGTAAAAGAATACACACACACACAGTCACATACATATGTATATTACAATATTTATTTATTTGAACACATTATTGCAATTGTGATAGAATTTATTGGAAATATGATAATGAAGAAAAATTATGGACAGTCTCTAGGGTCTAACTTTCTGGTTTCAAACTCAGGTTCTCTCAGTAATTATTAGCTATGGAGCCTTGACTAGTTATTTGATACTCCTTTTCATCAGTTTCTTTAAATACAAAGTTAATGCATGCAAAGGTATTAAGACAGCATATGATACACAATATATATTTTTGTTCAATATTATTAATAACTAGGAAAATGAAATGATGGTAAACCTTGTGCTTACCTATTAACTTACATAGGAACACTTGTGCTTAATGATAATGGCTACACATAGCTTGGTATGGTGTTGTATAGGTGTAAAAAAGTAATGCCATATACATTAACTCATTGGAGCCTCAAAACATTGCTATTAGCTATTTTGATATAAGATAATCCCCAATTTACAGATGGGAAAATTAGCTTAAATAAGTTAAACTACTTATTAAAGAACATAAATTAATGCCAGCGTGGCAACTGCATATTCTTATTTCAAAATCCACCTTCTTGCAATTGCTTCTTGGATAATCTCTACTTGTAAACACTCTTGAAGTTTTGAATGAAAAAAAAAAGAAAACTTCTGAAGATATTGCTTCAAAGTTTCATTCTCAACATTTTATATTATTTCTCATAGCACCCTTAAGGAGATAAAAGAATAAACATGGACTTCCATATTTTGCAAATGAAAAAGAAAAACTTCAAGATTTTTCTTATTTGAACATCGAGAATTTCTAAAAATCCGAGAGAAAATCAACCTTGAGCCAGACTAAGTTTTATTATTTGCTTGAAAAAGAATATGTTCTCTGTGAGGTGTTATGGGCAGTATAATAATGAATGTATCAAGGTTATCGCCCTAAAGGATTTGGCTATGTACTATTTTTCATCTGAAACTAAATTAGACAATATATCCTTCATCTGTGTATTTTGTACTTAAAGCTGAATACATCCCAATATGATAATATTTTAGGACCAAATATTAGACAAAGATAACTGAAGATTTTGAGTTTAAAATTTTTTAAAGAAAAGCAAATCCAATTTATATACTGAAAACATTGGCTCTGTTAAAAAGAAAATAAAGTTGCATAAATTAGGACTTTTCTTAAATTATATATAGTCATTCCTATGGGATTATTTCTGTGATCTCCCACAGAAAACAAAATTGGTGGATGCCCCAAGTACTTTATATAAAATGGTAGAGTTTTTGAGTATAACTTATGCGCACCTTCCTATATATTTTATTTCTTCTCTATATCACTTATAGTACCCAACCAATGTAAATACTATGCAAATAATTTTATACTATATTATTTAAAAAATAGTGACAATTAAAAGTCTGTAGTTAACTCTGAATATTTTGTTCTGGAATCTACAGATATGGAAGGCTGACTGTATTGGTATATAATTTAACATAAATATGCCTGTGTGTAAAATTTGTATGTGTGCAACTGTCAAAATGATGTATGAGGGTAATATGTAGAAACATAATCTTCTGAGCTCTAGAGTGGGTGTTTTTCTAGAAGAGTTAAGGAAAGAGAAAGCCCAAGCTGAAAATAACTCACAAGTTTATTAGTAAATTATTATTGTGTAACAAGTTACCTCAAAACTTAGTAATGTAAAGCATTGAAAATTATGACCCAATTTCTGTGGATGAGGGACCTAGTTGCATGCTCTGATTCAAGGTTTTTTTTTTTTGAGGTTGTAGTAAAAATGTATTCTGGGGTTGTGTTCTCATCTGAAGGCTCAACTCTGAGACAATCTGCTTCCAACTTCACTTGCAGGATTGTTGGCAAGATCTAGTTCCTCACTGTGTGTTGGAAGAGATCCCCAGTTCCTTGATGTAGTTTTCTAGAGGTTCTTCTTAGTTTCTTGACACCTGGGTCTTTTTGTAAGACAGCTCACATCTAATTGCCTCCTTCAGAATGTGAGAGTAACTGAGAACCCAAGGAAATCAGTCTTTGTAACTTATACATGAATGTGACACCCACTAGTCACTTCTGCCACACGGTTTTTTTTTTTTTTTTTTTTTTGCAGAAGTTAGTAGTAGGTCTAGCACATACTCAAGAGGAAGGAATTGTATAAGGCACACATGGAAGGAGATGGGGAAAATTGGGGGCAATCTTAGGGGATGCCTACTACACAAGCATAGTTTGCATGAGGAAATACCAAGAAACACTGAAGGAAAGCTGTCTTATCTTGACCTAGAGACAGATGAAAGTATGGTTTGGAGAGGTTCTATGGGTCCAGATAATGGGTTGAATCTCAAGCATTTGAGATATATCATAGAGCTCTGTGCCCCTTGCCTGCAGTTGCAGTATGGAGATTGAGAAATATGTCAGACACTGTATAACTATTTTCTAAGCTGATTGTTTTTTGCTTTTGGGAACAGAAGTTTATAAGCATTTTCTGCAGGTGAAGTGTGGACATGGGAATGAGTTTCAGTCAAAGTAATGTAAATAAAAGTTAGGTGCACCTCATTCAGGTAGACACAATAACTCCCACTCACAATCCTCCAAGCTCTTCACTTCTGCCTTGATGGAATTGAGATAACATCAAAGGTAACTTTGTTGAATAAACCATGGGCTCAAGATGTCCACAAGAACCCAAGATGAAAGAAAACTTTGCATTTGAATACATGACTAGAGAATTACTACTCACCAAAAACATTCATTTTGAATATTACATGAGAAGGAACCACAATTCTACTGGATTAAGCCCATAAGAATAGAAAGTTGATAGATTATAGAAGCTTTCATTACTGCAAAGACTGTAAGAACCATCTATCAGAGGCAGCAGACCTGAGCCAAATAGGTAAGCTCCAATAATATGAAGGAAACCCAGAAATGTAAGATCACGACTGAATTAACTTTTAACGCAAAATGTCTAGCACACTTTTTGGCTCAGATGAGTTATTCTTAATATCAGTTTAGTGATGGATGCTGACATAAGTTAGTTACTAAGGGAGGTTAATACATGTAAGTTTTATGGGCTAACAAAATAACTGAGTTTATAGCAATATTCTATTTTTGTCTTGTTTTTTTTTTACTGTTGTTAAGGTATTGCTTTCAACTTCTGGTGTGGAATTCTGGAACTAAATAAATAGATAAGAGAATGAAAGGTTCAAAAGATGAGTTTTAGAGTCAAATATTAGATTTAAGAGCAAGGAGTTTAGAGGAACTGACAACAACAATAAATTCAGTTTACTAAATACCTATCTTTGTCAGTCAGCTTTTATTATTGACTCAGATACATTACAGCTCTACTTTTCCCCCAATGCATTTTAAAGACTTTCAAGTTCTACAAAGATCATGTGACATTTAATATATTGGATTGGAACTGTGTGTTTAATCTTCATTTTTATTTAACAGTCATGTATTGCCTATGTGCCAGGTATTGGGTCATGTGCTGAAAATATAGAGATACAAATGGTTTGTGCTATGCCTTTAAAGAATTGAGTCTATGGCATTAAAGGAAAATAGAGGTTATCTACATATAGACATGTCTTGGAAAACATAAGATGTGTTACCATTAAGAGCATAATGTTTGAATAAATATGCGAATACCAACTAATTTTCTTTATCATCACTATACTTCTTGCTCCCCAACTCTGTATACTCACACATGCCAGATGCTGGGTTTTTTTTTTTTTTTTGAATTTATTTCCAGCTTGTTTTCTCGGACTTTGTTCCATTAAACTGGTTGTATAAATGAAAGAGAGTAACATGCCACATGCAGGATATCCTCCTGTATAGTTTTGATGAAATGTTATAATTCTTCAATTAGTAAACTTTTGCTTCCTTCTATGTGGCAAATGATAATTCTGAAAGGACAAAACATCTGGCTGGCAGCTTGGGGCGGAGCAGGGCATTACAGGGTCTCTGTAGCCTGGGAAAAGGGAGAGAGGGAGGTAAGGCACTTATGCAAAGAGGGCTGCTCTCTGAACTTGAACATGTCCTAGGGGTCTGCAGAATAGTCAGAATCCCACTGAGGAATAAGATTTAATGGGGCGAAGGAAGGCAGTCCCAGTTTGAGAATTGTTTTTCTATATTTATGTGACTATATTTTTTTTCTTGCTGCTGCTATTTCCTTTGCAGCTCTCTTTTTTTAATATTTTTTTTATTGGTTGTCCAGAACATTACAAAGCTCTTGACATATCATGTTTCATACATTAGATTCAAGTGGGTTATGAACTCCCATTTTAACTTCAAATACAGATTGCAGAATCACATCGGTTACACATCCACATTTTTACATAATGCCATATTAGTAACTGTTGTATTCTGCTACCTTTCCTATCCTCTACTATCCCCCCTCCCCTCCCCTCCCATCTTCTCTCTCTACCCCATCTACTGTAATTCATTTCTCTCTTTGTTTATTTTCCCATTCCCCTCACAACCTCTTATATGTAATTTTGTATAACAATGAGGGTCTCCTTCCATTTCCATGCAATTTCCCTTTTTTCTTCCTTTCCCTCCCACCTCATGTCTCTGTTTAATGTTAATCTTTTCCTCCTGCTCTTCGTCCCTGCTCTGTTCTTAGTTACTCTCATTATATCAAAGAAGACATTTGGCATTTGTTTTTTAGGGATTGGCTAGCTTCACTAAGCATAATCTGCTCTAGTACCATCCATTTACCTGCAAATTCTATGAGTTTGTCATTTTTTTTATTGCTGCGTAATTCTCCATTGTGTATAGATGCCACATTTTTTTTTTATCCATTCATCTATTGAAGGGCATCTGGGTTGGTTCCACAGTCTAGCTATTGTGAATTGTGCTGATATGAACATCGATGTGGCAGTATCCCTGTAGTACGCTCTTTTAAGGTCTTCAGGGAATAGTCCGAGAAGGGCAATAGCTGGGTCAAATGGTGGTTCCATTCCCAGCTTTCCCAGGAATCTCCATACTGCTTTCCAAATTGGCAGCACCAATTTGCAGTCCCATCAACAATGTACAAGTGTACCCTTTGCTCCACATCCTCGCCAGCACTTGTTGTTTTTTGACTTCATAATGGCTGCCAATCTTACTGGAGTGAGATGGTATCTTAGGGTGGTTTTGATTTGCATTTCTCTGACTGCTAGAGATGGTGAGCATTTTTTCATGTACTTGTTGATTGATTGTATATCCTCCTCTGAGAAGTGTCTGTTCAGGTCCTTGGCCCATTTGTTGATTGGGTTATTTGTTATCTTATTGTCTAATTTTTTGAGTTCTTTGTATACTCTGGATATTAGGGCTCTATCTGAAGTGTGAGGAGTAAAAATTTGTTCCCATGATGTAGGCTCCCTATTTACCTCTCTTATTGTTTCTCTTGCTGAGAAAAAACTTTTTAGTTTAAGTAAGTCCCATTTGTTGATTCTTGTTATTAACTCTTGTGCTATAGGTGTCCTATTAAGGAATTTGGAGCCCGACCCCACAGTATGTAGATCGTAACCAACTTTTTCTTCTATTGTGCGCAGAGTCTCTGATTTGATATCAAGCTCCTTGATCCATTTTGAGTTAACTTTTGTGCATGGTGAGAGAAAGGGATTCAATTTCATTTTGTTGCATATGGATTTCCAGTTTTCCCAACACCATTTGTTGAAGATGCTATCCTTCCTCCATTGCATGCTTTTAGCCCCTTTATCAAATATAAGATAGTTGTAACTTTGTGGATTAGTCTCTGTGTCCTCTATTCTATACCATTGGTCCACCCGCCTGTTTTGGTACCAGTACCATGCTGTTTTTGTCACTATTGCTCTGTAATATAGTTTGAACTAGTTAGAAACAGTAGCCCTGAACCAAGCAGGTAAATTCCAATGATGTAAAGTTTAGAAATACACATAAGCAACTGGTTAGTCACTAAAGGACTAGTTATAAGTTAGTAAAAAATAAAAATGGGAGGGGCTGGGGATATGGCTCAAGTGGTAGCGAGCTTGCCTGGCACGCTTGCGGCCTGGTTCGATCCTCAGCACCACATACAAAGATGTTGTGCCCGCCGAAAACTAAAAAATAAATATTAAAAAATTCTCTCTCTCTCTCTTCCTCTCTTTCTCTCTCTCTCTCTCTCTCTCTCTCTCTGTCTCTCACTCTGTCTCTAAAATAAATAAATAAATAAATAAATAAATAAACAAACAAACAAATAAATAAATAAAAATGGGACACAGAAAAATGCCACATGAAGATTGTCCTAATTAGATCAATAACAAGAGATAATTAATTTTAGAAATTTGACTTGGATAACATGATTAATAGAATAGAATTGACCATTATTTGGAAAGTGTGCAGGAACTGGATATGGAAATACACTTGCTTTACAAGTGCCCTAGGATCTTTTTCAAAAGGATCACACACTGGAATAAATTTCATCCACGTGATTGTTCAAGGCTAATATCCTGCAGGTTATTTTTTAGGATATGGTTCATTATAAATAGAAACAAATAATGAGAATGGACTTAAAAGGTGCCAAATGCATGAGAAAAAATTGTTTAAAGTTTTTTTTTTTTAAGTGCCTAGGTCAGGGAAGGAATCCAGAAAAAAAAATGCAATGAAAATATAAATACAATATTTTTTGAAAAGTATGGGATACTGCCAAAATAGCACTTAGTGGAAAATTTACCACTCAAAATCCTTCTACTTGTGTGGAAGAAAAGATAAAAACAATGAACTAAGCCACTATACAAAGTAATAAGGAAAAGAATAAAGCAATATGTCAAAGGAAAATAGAAAAGAACCCAGAGCCGATAAAAAATAAAAATGGAAAAATATGGGAACAATAATTGAAGGGAATCCAATTCACAATAAAGCAAACATTAAATACTTAGTAATAAATCCAAGAACTGAAATGATGCATAAAACTACCAAGTTTATTGGGAGAATGCTGAAATAAACAGACAAGGCAAAACATATTTCTCAATATGAAGATAATAAAAATATCAAATGTTCCCAACTTTCATTATCACTTTGATGCAGTCTCGATGAACACATAACATGATTTTATAATTTTCTTTATAAACAAACATCAAAATTCTAAGAAAGCATAAATAAGTAGGTGAGTAAATCAAAGGCTTCATTAAAAAGAGAAATGACAGTTATTAATTCCCATATTTACAATAATATGTTAAGAATAAAAGTAAGGTTTCCTTTTGGTAGAAATAAAATTCAGGTATATTAAAATTTAAGTATTAAATTTTGTTATGGAACAAAAGAAACAATGACTTTGACTAGGAAGTTTGGAATGGTCACTTTGTAAGTAGAGTGATGTTGGAAAATAACAAAATGAAAAAAAGAATTACAGAGTATGCTACAGATTTTAGCTTTTGTGCAAAGAATAGATTACAACTATATTGCAACTAAATTACACACTGCAGAAACAGTTTCAGAAAAAGTTAAAAAAAATCAATATTTTAAAAAGCATTTATTTAGAACTAGTATGTAAAGTGCTTTTTTAGAAACTTCTGAACAACATGGCAAATAATTAGAGGATAATATAAAACAATTACTTAGTTCAACAGATACTAATTGAATACCTAAGTTCTCTCAATACTTGTGAAAATATTATCCCTGCCCTCAATGAGCTTACAGTAGTCAACCAAAGAAACTGGTGAAGAAATGCAAATGAGAAGGAGATTTAAACTGTTGTATAACAATTTAACATGTATAATTAAAGTTAAATGTAAAACCTTAGTATAAATGAGTTTTTTAAAAAATCAATTCATTCATATAGAGGTATAAATTCTCGACATCGTTTTACAGTTTTGTGTTTCTAAAATTTCATGTACCCCCACGCTAACTTTTCAAAAATTCAGAAATGTTTTTCAGCAATAAGAAAACATCATGTATAAAATCCAGAAATAACTATAAATAACTATAATGTTTTAAGGTATTTTTGTCTCAGCTTTTTGCTATGAATAGCTATTTATTTACCACAACAGAAGCATATGATAATATTTTTGCAATCTGTCTTAATATTTCCTTATATAAGTATTTTCTATATTAAGAATATACTTTTGAATTATACCTTTTATTTAATCAAATTTCACTTTTAAAATGGACTATAGTATATTTGATTAATTCCTTTTTTTGGCTCATGTTCCTAATTTTTCATTGTTATCTAACTTATTCATCCAGTAGATCGTTACTGCATTAATTAAAGTCCAGGTTTTTTGGACAGAGTGCTGATCATATCAGAAGTGATCCCTTTTTCCATCAGGTTTATATTTTAGATCATTGCACTGTTTACCTATCCTCTTGGAGCTTCAACTTGATGAGAAAATCTAACACAGGGACCAGGGCTCACCTTGCTGCAATGAACCACCTTTTGAAGAAAATGCTTCAACTCTCTCCCATTTATACCTGTTGGATCACAAAGCACATGCTCCCAAGCTAATTAGGTTCTATTGAATTCTTCTCTATAGCCTAAATGAAAACAAGTGTCTAAACTTACATTAGAATCTCCGGACCTTTTATTTCAGCTTGGAGTGAATTCTATGAGTTTGGATTGTTTCATTTCTCCAGGAGACTTTTATGATCAATTCATCAAATTACCCTTTGATCAACACCCAACATATGAGTTCTTCCAGATATCAAACTGATTTTGAGCAATTTTTCTTCAATGCTTCATAATGCCAACCTGCTACCAACCTGCTTTTCAACCGGCTACCACTTCCCTGTATCCTCCCAAACTTCTTTACTGAGCCCTCTGAAATGCACACTCTTGTGTGTGACTTGTGTACTGTCTACTTTGTTCCTTTTTCCTGTTGTATGGTGCTCTAAATACTGCATTTCCATATTGTACCTGTTCTCTCTACAAGTGAGATTCTTCAGTGGCTGCCGACTGCCTGCCAAGTCCAATAATTCTGCAATAACATCCATTAATAAATGCCCTCTTCAAGAATTTTATGACTTTCTTTGGGAAATAGAACCAGAAATGAGTGATAGTATATGAATACACTTCATATGGCTGAAGGCTGCAAGTTTATCTTACTCCTCTACTACAAGATGGTCCCATATTAGTATCCTTTTTATTTTTTCATTATTCAGTTCTCTTATTGTTCAAAGTTTAAGATATTTAAAACACTTTCTCATTTAGCTTTTAATTTGTGTTCCAGGGACCAATAGTAAATTTGAACATCCTTATTTATTATTAGCCTCCCTCTGCCTGACTTTTTTGAGTTACATTTTCATCTCTTTGGACACTTTTTGGAGTTCTGTGATTTTCATATTGTTGTTGAGATAGGTAAGTTTATAGTGTATTTCAGATACTAATTGCTTATCATTTCAAAACTTAGAAATATGTTTTCCCATTTGGTTATCTGGGAATTAGTTTTTATCTACTTTTTTGTCTTAATTATTTATTTAAAATTTTTCATCATTCCAATTTATCACTTATTTTGTTGACAAATAATAACTATAAATAATTATGTTATACAATATGATATTTTGGCCTATGTATACCTTGTAGTGATTCACTCAAGGTAATTCAAGTATCCTTCATCTCACCAATTTATCTCTCTCTCCCTCCCTCTCTCTCTCCCTCTCTTCTCTCTCTCTCTCTCTCTCTCTGAGTGTGTGTGTGTGTGTGTGTGTGTGTGTGTGTGTGTGTGTATGTTGAAAGTATTACAAATCTGAAAAAGCTGATCTCATAGAAATAGAAAGTAGAAAGGTAGTTACATGAGGCTGGTGGAATGGGGAATATGGGGAATGGTGGGGAAAGGAGATGTTGATTAAAGGGTACAGTCTTTTAATTAGACTGGATCTATTTGTGATCTATTGCACTGCATAGTGACTATAGCTAATAATGGATTGTACATTTCAAAATTGCTAACAGATTTTTTATATTTTTTATGTAACTAATATTATGGCTTGTGTTTCTGAAGTTTTGTTTAAAGAGATATTTTCTGATTACCAAATTTATATTTTATACCACCTTAATTACTATATCATCTATGTGTAAATTATTAGCCCAACTGGATTTCTGTATTTTTTATTAGATTTATGTTTACTCAGTGTTTACTCAACACAGACAGACTGCTGACCACAAGTAAACTCTATAACCTCTGATTTACTTTAGCAGTCTCCTGCATTTGCCTCTGGACTCAAACTTCACTCTGCTTCATGCTACATCCTGAGTAGTTGCTCTTGGTTTAGATAAGAATGTCTCCCCAAAGCTAATGTTATAAACACTTGGCCCCCAGTGTGGAAATGTTCAGATGTGGACATGATTAGATCATGAGGACTGTGATCTCATCTTTGGATGGATGTGTTCAGAGTTGCTGGCTTTGGTGGAAATGCAGGAGGTGGGGACAAGTTGAAAGGAGGGGGTCCTTGAGGTGGGGGGAGACATGCCCTTGGGAACTATATCTTTTCCTGGATGCTTCCTTTTTCTCTTTTTCCATGCTCTCTGGCCAACATGAGGTGAGAAGCTTAACTCTACCCTCTCTGCCAGGATGCTCCGCCTTATCACAGACCTATAGCAATGGAAGCAGCTGACCAGTGACTGACACTTCTAAAACTGTGAACCAAAATAAACCTTTCTTCCTTTAGTTTTTTTTCCCACCAATTTAGTCACAGTGATAAAAAAGATGACTAACAGTGGTTTTTATAAAATGACCATCTGAACATCACTTTGATTTTTCTAATATGTTATTAACCTCTCAAAATTCTCAGAACAAAATTCATTAACGTGAATTTCCATTGATCTTTGGATTCTTGTATCCTCTTTATATTCCTTACATCTTCCTCACGGAGAATATTCTTTTGTTTCTCTTCCAAGTTGCTCCCTGAGCCTTCAGTTTTGGCCTCCTGTTTCATTAACAGAAGATTCTCTCTAGCATTCCTTTATTCTTTGACAAGCTAAGAATAGTCTGACTTCTCACTGGTTTAGGGAGATACCCCAGCTATATGTTCTTATAGAGCTCTATAAATTTTCCCTTTGGAAATACTTTTTATAGCAGTTTTTGCTTTTTTGTCTGTTAGTTGTTTTTTCACTCACATTTTTTTTTTCCTGTGAGGTTGTATTCCTGTCTGCTCTGTTGCTTGCTGTGGAAGTTTGCAAAACATGCTGCAAATTAATTTCATGCATGCAAACCCCTTCAAAGTGAAATCTGTTGTTCCATTTCTTTGAATCTTAGCTGGACTTATGCCTTAGTTGAATCTTTAATATGCTCCATCAGTTATTAGCATGGACATTAAGAGCTATTATAGCATCCAATCCCAACTCTATCTTGAGACCCCCATAAAAAAATTGAAGTAGCTTACTTAAGAATAATACACACATGGAAAGGGTTGGACCTTTGGCACCACTTCCAAACATGTGATGAGATGATCTGTTGGGAGCTGGCGACCGAACCTTGAAAATGGCGCTGGTTTCCTACTTCTGCTTCTTTAGCAGTTTGAGTTGTTAGAGGTAAACAACTCCTTGTAAGGCTGTGGGGCTGGGCTCTGGCCTGCTTCTGCTGCTGTACTTTTTAGACTTTTCCACGTGGTGCTAGTTCATTGGCGGGGCTGGGTACTTAAGCTAGGGCAGACCGACCGCTCGCTCCTTTTTTCCTGTTTTCTCATCATGCTTCAAGGGTCCTGAATAAACTGCTGAAAGAAGAATCCTGTGCGAGGGGTCGCGACAATGATCTGTTTACTTTAGTGGAAACCACAGGTGGACTTGCTCCAAAATAGCAGCTGGGGATTCCCCAAAGAGAGTGCCCTCAACTGGCCAATTGGAATTCCAAAGAAAAAATTACCCAAAATCAGAGGAATCAGTTCAGAGCATGTATTAGGGGAACTTAGGTAAAGGGGAAATGGTCCAGCAGCATTTTCTCATAGTGAACAGTGTAAGGGGTATTTTACCTAGGTGCCCACAACAAGGGTGTCCAATTATTGAGTTTATGTAAAGGTTTAAGAAATTTGGCTCAGGGTCAGGACTAAAGTCTTCAATGTTTGGCTCAGTACCTAAACACTTTTATCAAAGCTTCATGAAGTTTGAACTCTTAGCTGGGGTTTAATCCTAGAGATTCTTATTTCCTGGGGAAGCATGCAACTGGCAGAGTAACAGTGGATAAGAAGCTACTTTTTTTCAGTCTGGACAGAGGAAACAGTGGCAGAAACTGGTGGACCCTTCAGAATAACACTATCCAAATGCAGTGTAGCCTCCACATGATTGTATCTGTCTGAGAGATCCCAGGCAAGAACACTTTAAATTGCTGGCCCCAAACCGTGAGTCGATACAATTGTATTAAACCTCTCAGGTGTGGAATTCTTTGTTTTGACTCAATAGATAACTGATACAATTTTGCTCTCATAATACTTGTCACAATTTGTGTGCACATGGTAGTACACATATTGATCAAACTTCTGTTTGCTTTTGATGACCTTTGTATCTTCAGTCTCTGTTAAGCCTACCCTGAAACACCAATGGCAGGTGAATGCTCATGGACACCTGTGATATCTACCATCACCTATGGAAATATTTACTTTCCTAAATCTACTCTCTTATTTTCCTGTTTTGGTTTGCAATTTTCCTGCTGTGACCAGAAGACTTGACAAGAACAAATTAGAGGAGGAAAAGTTTATTTGGGACACATGGTTTCAGAAGTCTCAGTTCATAGATGGCTGACTGCATTCCTCAGAGGCTGAGATGAGGCAGAATATCATCACAAAAGAGTGTGATGGAGGAAAGCTGTCCAAGATATGACAAAATCCTATTGTCAGCAAGGGCCTGAGAACTTTAGCAGCCACATATGTCATCTTGGAAGTAGATCATCTGAGATCTTCTGAGAGCAATGTAAGTGAACTTACAAGCACATCTTTTCCTCATGATGTCTTAAGGTAACTGAAGCCCTGGCTGCTACCTTATTTGCAACATAAGACTGACCAAAGGACCTGAGCTAAGCTATACTCAGACTCCCCACACGGCAGAACTGTGAAACAGTAAATAGTTATTGTTGAAGTCACTAATATTAAGGCAATTTTTTATGCAGCAATAGTGTCCAATATGATAACTCCTAAATTTAATCTGTTTTCCTTATTGAATTGTATATAACTTTATCATGATTAATTAATTCCATTCTTATTTATCACTATAGCATTGCCATACATCCATATATATTCCTTGCTTTACTTTCTTTTCTTAAAATCAACTTTGGTATATATTAGATCTTTTCTTCTACGTAATGTTTTGGATAAATTTATTAAGGTTTTTGAATACAGTTAGAATGTGGCTGAGATTGCTTTAAAGTTATTGATAAATAGGCAGAACCGGCCACTTGATTTCACTGTAATCTCACTCAAGAGGGTGGAAAGTCTCTTATTCAAATCAGGTTCATCACTGTTTGTTGGAATTTTAAAACTTTATTCATAGAAGTTTTACATATTCTTTATTAAGTTAATTCATAGATAAATAATATATTTTGCTATTTTTTATGCTTGATTATTGCTAGTTTAGAGACATGCTATTGCTTCTGGAGGCTAATTTTGATATCCTGCAAGCTCGTTGATCTCCCTTACTAGTTGTCCGTTGAATGTCAGAATAAGATAGACTCAACATTTTGTTGATTCTTTTTTTGTAGTTCTTCTACAATAGTATCCTTTATTCATGGGAAATATGTTCTACAACCACCACTGAAGGCCTGAAATAGCAGATAGTATGAAACTCTGTTATATTATGTTTTTCTCTATTTATCCATACATCTGGCAAAATGTAATTTATAAATTAGGCACTGTAATAAAGTGACAACTAATAACAAAATATAAATATTACAGTAACATGTTGTAATAAGAATTATGTGGATGTGGTATCTTCCTTTTTCTCTCAAAATATGCTATTCTCACTTTTCTTCTGGCATGCATTTCTTTTTCCTTCTTAACTATTCGTGGATAGAATATTTATGCTATCATAGCAATCTCACCATAAGATTTTTTTTATTTCCTTATTAACAATTTTAAACTTTTAACTTTTAAGTTAAAAAATACTTTATGTCTTTCTTTTTTCATATATGAATTTCCAGAATCACTATTCTTGTGCTTTGTGTCTTTTATTTAGCAAAATATAAGTTACTTGAACATAAACACTGTGATGTTGCCACAATTGATCTGATAACTGACAGGACTACCAAGTGACTAATGGGGACGTAGATAATACAACGTGGATCCACTGAACAAAGGGATGACTCATGTCCTAGGATGGAGTGGGACTGTAAGAAATGTCATCCTATTACTTAGAATGGTGTTTAGTTGAAAACTTGTAATTATTTCTTGCTGGAATTTTTCATTTTCATATTTTTGTACTGTGGTTTGTACTTGGGTAACTCAAAGTGTAGGAAGTGAAATAGCACATAGGAGGAAAATGTGGCAGCAATTTTTCATTATTTGCTTTCTATTTTGTTATAAATGTTATGGAACAAATACCTCCAAACATACTTGGCTTTAAAGAAATCAGTTTAATTATCTCTATGTACTGTGGGTTGATTTGGCTTAGTTAGTTGATTTTCACCTTTGGTTTTTCAGTCATTTGAAGCTTATCTGGGCAAGATTTTCAAGTGCATTTCTATGATCAATACTTGATGCTGGCTGTCATCTGGGATCACAGCTGGAATTCATCTGCTAGATCTCCTGCATGTGGCCTCTTCATGTTGCTGTAACTTATCCTAGCATTCCAGGAGCAAGCCTCTCAAGTAGATTTTATAATAGACCAATTAGGAAATTTCAATCAGTTAAGGGGACTGCCATATACTTGTGTTTGTTTGTTTGCTTTTGTACTGGAAATTTTACTGGGTCTCTTTACTACGTAGGTTCATTCAATCTTTTTATTTTTTTTTTTTAATTTTGAGACAGCATTTCTAAGTTGCTCAGGTTGGCATCAAACTTGCAATCCTTGCCAGGCATGGTGGTGCACTCCTGTAATCCCAGCAACTGGAGATACTGAGGCAGGAGGATCATAAATTTGAAGCCAATCTCAGCAACTTCATGAGACATCATATCAAAATAAATATGACTGGGGATATATCTCAGTATCCCTGGGTTAAATCTCCAATTAAAAAGCAAAAACAAAAAACATTACAATCCTTCTGACAGGTTTCTGAGACACTGGGATTACAGTTACCAACACACCCAACTGGCATGCCATATTCTATTGGTCAATGCAGTTGTACAGACTTTCAAGATTCAAGAAAGTGAAAAAATATACCTTACCTCATGATAGGGAAGTAACAAGATCACATTTCAGAAAGCTATAGATAGAAATTATTCTGTGAATATCTGGAGAAGACACAATTCATGCGTTTTGTTTTGACATTGAGCAGAACTTTCAGAACAGTTATAAAGTGTACAGTTAACAGTGTCAGCTTTTCTTGTTCTGATCTGAATAAAAGAAAAATTAAAATGCCTCTATCAATTGTTATACTTTTACTTATCATTGTCCCTATATAACTTTTACTGTTATGAAAGTCCCCACAATTTTTTTGTATGTATAGAAATTTTAAATTATTAATAGGTACTGTTTGAAGCAGTTATGTGTGAGGGCTATTTTCTGCTTCCAAGATGGCACTCCAAATGGGTGTCCTTTGAAGGTGAGAAACTGTGTGCTGGCACAGTGGTATGTGTAAGTGAAGTCTGAAGGCTGCATAATTTTTTTTTAATAAGAGGAACCTTTATGTCATACACAAAGGAGAAGCCCTCTTAATCTCATTACCCCTAAAAGCCTCACCTTTTATTATCATTACTTTTTCCATTCAGTTTGAACATTTGATTTTTGGAAGAGACCCATTCAACCCACAGTGCAAATCTTCAGTATTCATGAAGCACATCTTGACAAATTAAAATGATAAATACAAAATTATGGTGGCCTATTTGAAAAACAAGTTGTTTGTGACCAATACAGTTCATATAGGCACCAAATCAGTGTATAAAAATTAGAACATATCAATCAACCATATTTAAATGGTATTTATAAAATTCTATAACCTATAATGATATTATTCAAGTGCACATGTAATAGTCATCAAAAGAGATCTCATGAAGAGCCATAAAAATGTCTTAGACTTCAAATTACTAAAATATGATGGGCTATATTCTGTGACCACGAGAGAATTAAATTGTAATTAACCAATAATGTGAAGAAAGGACTACAATAGATGGAGTTGACATTTTATTTCTAAATAATAACAAAGAAAATGTCATAAAGTACTTGAGAACAAATTCAGATTGAATAAATAAACTCAACATTCAAATTTGTGAACTGCAGCTTATATTTGTTTAGAGAAAATTTTGTATTTTAAAATGTTTTTATTAAAACAAGAAAAAACACAAAAATATTAATTAATGAATTCACCTTGAAAAGATTTTTTAAAAGATTAGATCAAAATCATGTAGAAGGCAAAAATGAATAATGGAAATTAGTAAAAGAGGTAAAAGTTGTTCCATAGAGAAAAATCAATATAAGGAAAAGTTGGTTTGTTGAAATAGCTATTAAGTTTATAAAATCTTAAATTTATATAAGTGAACTTTTTCTGTAAATGGGCAAAATGGTGTTTTATATTTTAGGATTTAATGGCCATGAGCTCTTTATTACAAGTACTCAAGTCTTTGATGTAGGATAAAAGCAAGCATAGATTACTTGTAAATGAAGGTGTACAGGTGTTGTTCCAATAAAACTTGATTTACTCACTATGAAATTTGAATTTCATATAATTTTGGTGTATTTTGGAATATTTTTCTACTTTTGATATTTTGTTCAAATATTTAAAAGTATAGAAGCCAGTCTTAACATTTGCCACAGAATGCTATTTGTCTGCTAGAAAAAACATTAGATCACAATAGGAAGAAAAGCCATGTTATCATTATCAGGAATGAAAACAGGGATACTAATACAGACCTAAAAAACTTTAAGGGATGTAAGTAAGTATGTACAATTAAGTGTCAACTTAATTATAGTACAGAAATTCCTTAAGGATACAAGTTATAAAACTAATTAAAACTTTTCTAAAACAATCTCAAACTCAGAGAGTTCAACAGTGAATTCCAGAATAAAATTTATAAAGAAAGAATGCCAATTCTACATAAATTATTTTAGAAAATAGAGCAAGAGTAGTAAATATATTCAACCTCACTTTATTTTATGAAATTTCAAGATAAAAACACTAGAAAAAGAGTTCAGGAACATAAAATTTAAGTCAGCATACATCGTAAACATGGATATAAAAATACATTGATATAAAAATCATTAACAAAATATTTTCAAATTATATTCTGCAATTTACATTAAAAAAGTACTTGACCATTCAAGAAGCAAAGTTTTGTCAAATTAGGAATCAAAAAGAGTTTCCTCAATCTGATCAAAAACATTTATGGAGATTCTTTGATAATCATACTTACTGAGAAGGCTGGGATGGAGCAGGACAGGATCTCACTGAAGCACTTCTACTGAAGGTCAAAGCAACTTCAATAAGTCAAAGACTAATGAATAAAATAAATTGAAGTCTGAAAAAGTAGAAATAAAACAGTAAAAACCACCAGGCAGTTTGAAAAAACTAATTTTAACTCATGGAAATGAAAATTGAATAGAAAAGAATTTTATAAAGACAGACAAAGTGGGAATATTCACAATATTTTATTTCAAGACTTTTATTGATACTACATAATCAACATAAATGCATTATGAATGAAAAGAAAAATATAAATGAATTAAACTATGCTAAATCCAGAAATAGACCAATACATATATGGAAAATTCATTTTTGAGAAAAGTGTCAAGTAACTCAATAGTGAAAGGCATTATTTTTAACAAAATAATGCTGAGTATTTGGAAATTCATACAGGAATGGGAAAGAATAAAGCCTAATCTTTGCCTCATATCATTCAGAAAAATTAAATACAAACATAGACCTATGTATAAAAATTAAAGATGTAAAATTTCAAGAAAAAATGACAAGAAAATGCTTCTTATAGAGGAAACAAAAAAACACAGAGTCTAAAGGACATCATGATAAATTTGACTCTTATAAAAATAAAACATAAAAAATAAATTTGACTCTTATAAAAATAAAATAAGAGTCAAATTACCGTAATACAGATGAAGTCAAATTACCATAATACAGATGAAGAGGCAAGACATCAAAGAAGAGAGAATATTCCTAATACATTTATCCAGCAAAACACTTGTGTGAAGAATATATGAACTATTCTTAAAACTCAGTAATAAGATAGTAACCTAATAAATATGGATAAAATGTTTAAAATAACATTCTACAAAAGAATATGTGTATGTACACACATGTATATATATGTATATATATACATATATATATAGTACATTAAATGATATTCATATCATTTGTCATTAGGAAAATGTAAATTAAGACCACAATGAAATACTACCATTTACACATTAATATAGGCATAATTAAAAATCTTAACAATAGTAAGGTTGATACGGATATGGAAAAACTGATTTTTTTTCTGTCTCATATTACTTTTGCTATTAAATTAAAAATCAGAATTTAATTTTTAAAAATATCATTTACTTGCCTGGGATAAGAGAATTAATAACTAAAAATTATACACATATTTTCTTTCAATTATTAATTTACAATTCTTTATTTAGGTTTCTTTTAATTATACCATATTCTGGTTAATATGAATACACAGATGGTTTTTATAGATTTTTGAATAAAATGAACAGAAAATTCTATGAAGTAATGATAGATAAGCCTATAAAGATAATTTTATGAATCATAGAATGTTATATTCACTCATTTACTTTTCCTATATAATGCTAAATATAAAATAGTAATAAGAGTAGATAAGAAGAGTCTGATAGTAATAGTGAAATCATGATGTAAATATCAAAGAAAACCTGTTCTTTGCATAATACCCTGGACTGGTCAGGATAATTATTTATAATAACCATCTCTTCTTGAGTACTTGTTGAATTCTTGGTAAGTCATCCATTTGATATATATAATTTCATAGTGTTTCAGATGTTAATTTAAGCTTCATTTCCCCTTGAATTTTCTTTATCTATTTATAAAAGGAGGTTTGCTCCTGTTTAGTGCCTCAGAGGAGATATGAAGAAGGACATAGGGTGAAAATATTCTGCATACTTTACTGATTTTTATGTTTCATTAGTAAAAGCCTTGAATATGATTTAGATAACTTACAGGCTTTCACGTGGTTTGTGGTGGGTCATACTAGATTTAGTTAAATCTTCCCAATATTTTCCCCCCTTCTTCCATAGTAATAGTTTCATTTCTAGTTGTAGACATTTCTACCCAGAAAAATACTTTATTTCTTTGCAAAACAAGTTTGATCATGTGAATAAATTCTGTCTAATAAAATATAAGTACAGCACCATGTAGTTTAGGCCCTCCTTCAAAATAGGTTTCTGTGTATCTTTTGCCTTTACCTTTTGACTCTTCTGTCTTCCTGAATGTATATTTGATAGCTGAATTCACTGTGTCCACCTTGGACCATGAGTTGGTCTTGGTAATGGTGGCCATGCAAGGTAGAACAGCACAGTTGATTTTGTGCAGCTGTTAACCTCCTATCACTCCTGGACAGCCCACTTCTGACATCTAAATGGAAGAGAATTACACTTATATTTTCTATAGCCAAGCCATTTTGGGTTTCTGATACTCACTGCTTAACCTATTTCTAAGTAATATGTTGGTATGTGTTAAAGAAAAGAAAAGCACTTGGAAACAGGGAGATAACACTTTTCACACAGATTACAGAGATAATATTTATTACTGGGAAATTGAAAGTAGCCAAAAGGACCTTCACCTTTGTTAATCCTGTAAAGAATGACTCTAGATTTGTCTCTAGGAAGTAGACCTTGGCAACCTCCCAAGAGACTACAGTTCTCTTGAGAGACACTGGAAACTCTGAAAACTTTACATGTAACATAATTCTGGAAAGTGTTGCTTAAATTTTTTAAAACTTTAGAGGGAAGGTGGGAGGGGAGGGGAGGGGGGAATAGTAGGGGATAGGAAAGACAGCAGATTACAACAGTAACTAATATGCCATTAGGTAAAAATGTGAGTATGTAACAGATGTGATTCTGCTATATGTATTTGGGGTAGAAATGGGAGTTCAAAACCTAATGGAGTCAAATGTATGAAAGATGATTTATCAAGAGCTCTGTAATGTTTGGAACAATCAATAAAAAAAATTTTTTTAAACTTTAAATCATAGGATGTGTAATTCCTTTTTAACAGAATAAAATGCACCTAATGTCACCTATGTAGTAGCTATCTTGCGAAAAATATTTTATCTAATACAAGATTCCTATATGGTAGGGATTATTATTAATAAAGAATAATATTTTTATAATATTGATAAAGAAATTGAGGGATAAAGAATTTAAGTAATTTGTTCCAAGTGTCATAGCTAGAAAAATCACCAACCAAGCAAAGTTTACAACACAGGTGTATCTCTTTCCAAGCATTAACTGCAATTGAAAATATGTAAAAACATGAATGAAACAAAACGAGCATGGATCCTGTTAGAAAGTTCTAAATGAAACCATGAACAAAATTATATCTACTGGTTCTTCAATACCTGCTTGTGAAAATGCATATCTATATGTACTATATACATAAATTCCAAAGAAAAATATTTTAGTTATTTTACATAAATTCGAGCAATTTGAAGTAGGACTCTTGTTTAGTTCTGGTGGTCTAGTACTACAAGAACCAGGGTATATTATACTACATATAGCTTTAAGAGAGACTAGATAGAAATTCTTTACACGATATGTCAAAAGGTAGAAGGAATAAATATTTTGTGCTTTGCTTTTTTAATTGAAAAAACTGACTTGGTCCCTCATTTTATTAGCATTATTAGGAAATAAAACCTTATCCATGTTTATTAACGTTTATTCCTTCATTTCAAGGATTATTCAATAGTTCTGAAAGATTTTCAGACTCCATAAAATTTGGGAAAAGAGATCACATTTTTGAAACACCACTGCAACTTTGGAAGTCAAAAAGCAGTGGGAAGATATAGTCAAAGTGCTAAATAAAAAGAAAATTTACAATTGAAATTAAAAACCTTCAAAAATGTTAAATGAGAATCCAATAGCAATCAAGACTGCAATTTGAAAATGAGGGATGTATTAAGACATTCCCACATAAAGTTTAGCTAATTTATTAGCACTTCATTTCTCCTGTAGGAATGCTTTCACTACAAAAAAAAAAAAAAAGAAACACAAAAGAAAATAATAATGAAGAAAATGGAAAACAAAAATGCTGAAGCAGTTAGAAAACAAAATGCAGCATTACAATCCCTTCTTCAGGATAATTAACTTAAATGTAAATGAATTTATAGTATTTCCAATCAAAAGACAGAAATTACCAGAATGGATAAAAAAACATGATCTAACTATATGTATCTACAAGAGACTCACTTTAGATCCAATCTCAAATACAAATGAAAAGCAAAAGGATTGAAAAAGATATCCTATACAAATAGTTACCAAAAACAGCAAAGCTGAATATATTAGTGTCAGATAGAATAGAGATTTAATGTAATAAGCAAATATAACCATTATATGTATTTATATACACAATATACAGAAACTATCAAAATATGTGAGGTAAAAACTAACAGTATTAAAGAGAGAATAAGTTATACAATAATATTTGGAGACTTCAATAATGTATAGGACAACAAATGAAAAAAATTAGACAAATCAGACTTTATGAAACAGTTTTAAATGTGCATACAAAAAGACTATCAACAGAATAAACCAGCAACCCACAAATGGAGGAAAATATTTGCAAATCATATTACCTGGTAAAGGATCAATATCAGGAATATTCAGAAATTTCCTAGAATACAACAGCAAAACACAAATAATCTCTTTTAAAAATGGGCATAAAACTTGAATAGATGTTTTTTTCAAAGAAAATAAACAAATGGCCAATAAGCATAGTAGGATACTTAATATAACTAAGCATTAGAAAAACTTGTATCAAAACTTCTATGTTACTTCACATCCATTAAGATGGCTACTATCAAAACTTCCCAAGAATTGCAAGTGTCAGTGAGGATGTGGAAACATTGGAAATTTTTTGCACTGATGGTAGACAGTAAAATGACAGAGCCTGTCTGAGGACTGTAAGAATGATACAGCCTCTGTGCAAAAGAGTATATTTTTTCCTAAAAATAATAAAAAATGGACTCATTGTATATTCCAGGAATTTTACTTCTAGATTTTAAAAAGATTTTTGTACATCCAACTGGGTGCAGTGGTGCATACTTGTAATCCCTGAGGCAGAAGGAAGGTGAGTTTAAAGCCAGCCTCAGCAACTTTGTGAGGCCTTATATAACTCGGTAAGACCTTGTCTCAAAATAAAATATAAAAAGGGCTAAGGATGTAGTAAGTGGTTATGAGCCCCTGGGTTCAATCTACAGTACAAAAGAAGATATTTGTACATCCATGTACATAACAGCATTATTCATAATAGCCCAAACTGGGAAACAGCCCAAATATCCATCAAAGGAGGAGTAGATAAGCAAAGGTATGCACATATAAAAGTATGTTCACCAGCCTTAAAAAGAAAGGAAAAGTCAAGTGTTTTAACATGGATGAGGCTTGAGGACATTATGTCAAGTGAAAAAGCCTGTCACAAAAAGACAAATACTGTATAATTCCATTTACATGAGGTACCTAGCATAGTCAATATCATGAAAGCAGAAAGAAGAATGTCTCCAGCTTCGTGGAGAGGACTGAGTGGGTAATTGTTGATAATAGGTTAAAATTTTCAATTTTATAGGATGAAAAGAGTTCTAAAGTTGAAAGGTGTAGTAGACATATAGCATTACGAGTATATATTTAATATCTCTGAACTGTGCAACTAATGGTGATTAGCATTGTGAAATTTATATTTTACTGCAATAACAAAATTTGAAAAACAAAAAGTAGCTGACCAGGTAAACCCCACTGAGGAAATTTCTTCCATGTCTTTGGGGTTAGGATTTATTTTGCTACAATTTGGTAGCAAGCAGTTTTCAGCTTAGATGGATATATTAAACAGGTGTCTTGTATGAACTGAGCTTCACTTATTTCTCCATCAACAAGTAATCATAGGAAACATTCTATAAGGCCGTACTCCGAGCTAAAGGATAGACATGGGTAAAAGAGTAGTTGGTGACTTAGTGATCTGGAGCATTTAATTGTATTGTTATTTTGTGCAGCACAGAACTGCTCCTGTCTAAATATGCATGTACTTCTGTTTTCATATGGATTTCTATGGGTTTTTTCTCTTTTTATGACTCTGTAATTGGGAATACCCATTTTATCACAGGCACCATTCTGTTTCATAAACTGAACAGCATGCCCATTCTGATTTCACATCCAGAACCTGGAAAGCAATTACACATTTGTTGTAGGAAACAGCCTTAGGTCAGGACCCTTTTTATCATATGACTCTAGATACCTTTCCTGAAATAGGTGCATCATAACAGAGTTTCATATCTGAGTTTCCAACACTCTTCCAAAGATCTGGGAATTCATCTTTACCTTATTTATATTTACTGAATAAAGGATAGGAGGATATTTAGAAAGAAGAATTGGGAAAATCTGTGCTATGTTCATTTGTCTTTGTATATTATCACGGATTTAGCCTCCTTTTCAGTTGACAGCTTATGAGTCTGAAAAATTCAGATGGAAAAATCTTTTAAACATATTCAGTGTCCTCTTATAAAACAAACAAACCCCCATCACAACCAACAACAAACTAAAGCATTCCTGGTCAGATTTTGGTAAGTAGTAAATTATTTTTCCAATTTCTTCTCAATTTGTGATTCTCTTTTCCCCCATTTAAACAGCAAATTATGATGTAGTGGTCCCCACACTCCCAGGTGGTTTTCAACTGAAATCACCTGAACAACAAATAACATTTACAGTGTCACTCAGAAATATTCTAAGGTGGGCAGTTTCAGAACTGATCAATTTAAAAAGTCATAAAGAAGCCAGGGACCTTCCATCTTTCCCTCTGTTTCCTCAGTATATTGGGCTTGGCCTCACCTGGTACCTTGATCACAAGATAACCCTTGTGGTTCTAGGTCCTAGGTGCAGACATGACATCTCAGCATATATGCCTTCCTTTCTATCATCAAGGAAACTTTCCTCAGAAGTACCCAGCAGACGTCCCCTGATGTTTCATTTGACAAAATCGTCAAATGCCCTGACTCAAATCAGTCATGGCAAGGGGATTGGGGGCTTTCTGATTGGCTCATTCCAGTTAACATTTACCCCTGTGGAAACAGAGCCACTTTTCCCTAAGCTTTCAAGTTTAAAAAATTTAAAAAAAAAAAGTAAAGCAAGAGAAAAAAGAAACAAAAACAAAACATTTTATTAACTTCTAAATTTGTTCACTTCTTCTCTAAGGTTATCTTGAAAACAAACTACACATCACTAGTAGGTTTTTACATCAGTGGATGACATGGGATAAAACCACATGACTTCCTACCCTTTTACATAAGAGTATGTGCTAGTAAGAAAATGACGATTTCTAGGAAAACAAAGAAAAAAATGAATCTAAACATTTTGAATATTTGCTAACATGAGAACCAAATGCTGATCTTTACATATGTGTGTTTGAAGGAGAGTTCATTTCAGTAAGGTTTCCTAAGGCTTTTTCACAAAGTGAAGCAATCTAGTTAGCAAAGTGAATTTATCTGAGTGCATCATTTTGCCCCCTTTGATGGCAACAACAAAAACAAAAAACAAAAGTTTGTTGTAAACTATCACTACCCACCCACCCCCACCCCCAAACAAGTACTCCACTGAAGGAAGTAATTTTTCTTATATTAAGAAAATATAACTGACCTGAATGTGAGTTTATTTTCACCTGAACTTTGAAGAAAAGACAGTCAGACACAATGACAAAATGGCCCTGTATAGTCAACACTTCCCAGATGGCTTTAAGTGTCAGGCATTCTGATGACCATGTTGTCTCAGGCTACGTAAGGTGGAGAGAGGTCTAGTGTTGTTATTATCCTATTTAGTTTAAGCCAGGTGCTGCCACCAGAGATTAAGGAATATTACATTTTAGAAATAATATGTTCTGCCTTTGTGAATAGCACAGAATCTGATGACTAGGTCTTTGTAAACATTTTATAAAGACATAAATAAACCATTTGTGACTTCAAATTGCTACCATTTTGAAAAACCTGAAAGCTGTTTCAGAAAGGAAGTGCCAAATCTATCGCAAGTCAGTACAAAAGCAAACACTTGTCTCTTGAATATTTTGCAGAACTGTATAACTGGTATGCTCTTTAGGTTTAAAATAATAGCTTGATGTTTTTGTACAATTTTCTTTTGATTGTTGACTCTTATGTAGTTAATAGAAAACCAAATAAGTCAGTGTGAATTCTAAAGAGATTTTCAACATTTTACTACTGGATGACCAAAAGGAAAAGAAAGACAAAATACAGGAGAGAAATAGAAAGGAAGTGATTTGAGAATTGCAGATAGTATTTAGCTATTTTTCTCCTGAATGCTGAGTTTAAAAGACAATTTACAGGTCTATATTCTTACAGATTTCATTTTCAATATACAAAAAGTGATATGGTATAATTAGACTAGAAGTAAATTGTTATGCATATCACATGTGGGATAAAATACTGCTTTTTCTCTTACATAAACATCTATTTTGAATAAAATTTTGTAACTAATAAGATGTTGGTCCCAAAGTATCTGCATTATTGCAGGCTACCGCAATAGAAAGAAATCTTAGGTTTTTGCCATGAATCTTTGTTCAGATTACTATTTGTTGATTGATGACCTGTTGAAATGAAAGTAGAATGGTTGTTCAAGATTTATCTACCTGACTTTCTCTATGAACTGTGGAACATATGGTATCTCCGTGGCTTTGAGAAGGAGGGATACTTTTTTTACTTGCTCCCTATTACAATATCTTTTTTATGGAATTTTTGCCAAGTCAAAGGAATTTAAATTGCTTTTTATTCAAGGCAGGACTCAATTAAGCTTTACATATATATTGTCTGTAATGAAGATTGAACCCAGGGCTTTGTGCATGCTCTACTACTGAATTCCATTTCCAGCCCTGTAACAGTCAATTTTTGTTTTATTTATTTATATTTTTTCCTGTGAGAAGTAAAGGACAGATGGTGAGATAAATATCATAAGGCAGTTGTCTATCTTGAAAAATCAATGACCATCTCTGATTCTGGGGTACACTATGTCAACAATTAGCATCGATTGTCATGGATCTTCTGAGATGGAAGAATAGTAAAATTTAGCTTGTGATTACTTTATGCATCATTGCTGTGGTATAATATGGCTTGAATCCAAGTGATATGGAAGATCTCTATGTGGTTATGGCCCCAGACAAGAGGGATAAAACAGTAAAGAACCAACAGGTTAATTCAGGAAGAGCTGGCCTTTTTCTTAGTGTCTGATTAACTTCCCTGGTTCCCTTTCATCCTCTTCCACACCTGCCGAGCATCTGCCAAGGTAAAACCATCCATCATTTCTTAAACGTCTGCTTTCCAGGTCTAGTTGTAGGTGACCAAGATTATGCTCTTTTTGTGAACTGCAGGACTATTAGTCTCAGAAAGCAGATGGACAGCTCAGTGTGAACAAAATGCCATGCTAACTGTGCAGCTTGACCCCACCATCTCTGAGAAAGGCTAGTCTTAAACAGCTGCTGCAGTTCATCCGAAGGTAGACTAGAATGTCTTCTTGATCTCAGATTTTGCTGTCAAGCTTAAAGCTAAGAAAGATCATTATCTTTATAAAAGTTATTTTGATGTAAAGTCTACTTGGCATGAATCTCAAAACTTGTTTTATTGTCTGCTTTACAGTTGCCTGTGAATAGTTTCCCAGAGATGTTCTTACCTTCTCTATCATTTTTCACACAAATGAACTCTCCTTTCCTACATTTGTGCCAACTACACTTTTACCCTTTACTTCCTAAATGAACATATTTGGTGTTGTTCTTTTTGTTCTTTTTCACTTGTTCTATGCATATTTTCCAAAAGCTTGGGGAACCATGCTTTAAAAGATTCCTTGTTTTCCTAATTTTCTCCTTATTTTCACTGTTAACACTGAGGAATAGGCAACTGATTCATTGCATCATATCCTTTTACCTGTTTTTTTTTTAATTTCTATTACTTTTCTGCATTACCAAATTTGCTGATAGAATAGGTGCAATATCTAATATTTGATGAAGTAGAAAACCTGTGCAACAAGAGAAAGATACCCTGCAGATTTCCTTGTCTTCTTTTATGAAATATACTATGGTGATAATGGACAAACTAAGTAAACCTGTGCCCATTATACTTATAGATTCTTCAGAGAGTTCCAATAAGAGTTGTAAAGTGCCTTTTTAATTATCTACCTAAGAGTTTCTATAAGGGTTTTAAGGTATCTTTTTAATTATCACATGTGAAGCACTGCAAGTGTTTATCATTTTTGTTGTGGGTGATCAGGAAAAAAAATTATTTTTCACCTTTGAACTTACTGTTAAAAAGTAATCAATTACTTCTCTACCAAATGCTGGCAACCAGTTTCTCAGTATAGGCTTTCTGTTAAGTCATTCTTCCTTGATTAATATCTTTCAATTGCTTCCATCCCTTAAGGGCAAACCTTAGCCACAGTCTCACCATTTCCCCAGAAACTAAGTACAAAATTCTAACTTTGTGGATGCTATTACATAGAAATCCAACTTCCTTATTTTGTTAGTGGGATTTTCCTTAAGTGCTTCACGTAATATTTTCAGAAGACTCTAGCCACTGTGATCTTTAGATTTGTCCACAATCTTTCACAAAAAAAAAAAAAAAATGAGCACACACTTTGAGCTCTGATCCCCCACTGACTTAGATATTTGTCATAGCATCTTTCTCTGCCTTTTCCCTTTATGAAGGTCAAGCCAAGTGGATTATGAGCTCCTTAAGGGTAGAAACCATGGCTTCTGTCTCCTTTTGTAAATCTTAGTGCCTAGAATAGTGAAGGACACAATACATGGTTAATAAACACATGTCTATTTTAATTGAGTAATGGTTTGGAAGTTTTCCACCTAGATTCCTTTGTATATACATTCTTGGAAAAAGTTCAGAAAAAAGGGAAAATGAAATTTTAATATGTTTCATATTTAGAATCTTTTGCAACTTAAAATAGCTAATTAAAAAATAAGATTTCCTATTTAAGAAACTGGCAAACTGAAGAGTATAGTTTTTGTCAAGAGAAGGGTTTTAGAAGAATTTTTAAAAGCTTATATAAAAAAACATTCTTATTTTCATTCTCCTGAAGTTATTGACCTCTTGTTGAATCTACATTCCCCCCCTCCTTATTCGACCCTCAAAGCATATCATACAAAATTCTACACAATAGGATCCTATTTTTTTTAATCTTCCAAATCTATGCATTCCATTTCCTCCACTTCCTACAGTCAAGTGACATACATGTTCCCTCTTCTGTTGTTTGGACCCATTGCCTCTTTGCAGTTACTTGAGAACTATTGCAGTTGCTGTTTTGTGTACCTGGAATGCTCTTCTTCTGATCCCTCCTTTACCTACTGCTTCTTCCCATACTTTAGGCTAAATTCCAGTGTACCTCCTCAGAGATGGCTCCTGCCCACCAGGTCTTAGTCTCCTGCCCACCAGGTCTTAGTCTCCTGCCCACCATCTTCTGTCCTTTCACTCTGTTTCCTTCTTTTTACTTTTTTAAAACTTATTTTTATTTGTCAATGGACCTTTATTTTATTTATTCATATGCAGTGCTGATAAATGAACCTAGTGCCTTGCACATGCTATGCAGGTGCTCTACTACTGAGCCACCTCTCCAGCCTCCATTTCCTTCTTTGTAGCATCAACCACCACCTGAAGTCATCATATCTACTTCTTGCTCATTGTTGCTGTCTTCTTCTACTGGAATGAACATCACAATATGGCTGGGTCCTTCCTCTGTGGGTTTGTCACTATCCTACTAGTACTTACAAAAGCACTTGACATTCAGTGGGCACTCACATAATTATTGAGTAAAGAAAAAAATGATAGTTTAAACTATAAAATATACACATTATTTATTGAGGTGCAACATAAATATTCTAAAAGGGGGTGTAGCCTGGTAGGAAAATGAATAGCTGGTCGAATATTCATTTTCCACAGAGAGGAAAGGGGTCTGGAGTGAAGTTAGTCTCATATAATAACCCAATTACTTTGATAAAGCAGGGTTTCATTTCTCCCCAGCTGTGAAAGGACTAATGGATCCTGGGTATATGTGTTTTTCTTCCATGCGTTTCCTGTCTATTGTATAACAGATGAAATGAAGAGAATTATTTTAATAGCTGCTAATGTTTTCAAGCAAAAGTAAAACATGTCTTGCCCTCCAAGCTTGCCAGGGTTTCTGACTCACACTGCCAGTCAGTGTGAAGAGGAAATAAAATGTGCCTCTGCAATTTCATAAGGCTTACATAGATGTGGAAACAAAACAGTTTCTGAGTTTATAGTGTAAGAATTTATGTGATGACACAATATATAAACTACGCATTCATTACTAATCAAGGGAAACACTTAGACTTCCTTCTCTGACCACTGCATATCATTATTCTTCTATTTACTGTGTATTATCATGATCCCTATTCATCTCCTGCTGTTAGCTCTCCAGGGCTTGCAATATACAGCTCCCAATTGTCAACAATAGTCTTTTCCTCCTGCCTAGATTATCAATTTTATTTCAAGGTCTGGTTCAAGTCTTACATCTTCTATGAGTTGTTCCCTTCTAATCTTATTATTATTTTTTGTATTTTTCACTTGTGTCCTTAGACATTTGCTGTATGAGTTTTCTACTTTTTAAACAATCCCTGTCTGTTTTCTTTCTAATAAGAACTTAAGGTTTTCTAGTGAAGAAAGCATTCTGTATATTTCCTTTTCAACTCTAAAAGTTCCTAGCACTGTCTGAGCCCTTTGAGTGGGTGCTCAATAAATACTTACTGAATTGAAATGCAAGAGGGACACGGGGAGAATGGAAAATAGAAATCTACAGTAGCTAGTGAAGCTCAATTAGGTCTATATTTCTAATCTTCTTTCCCACTCAAACTTTGAAGAGATTTCAAAAATTTAGAAAGCTAAACTCTTATCCCATTTCTTCTCTCCTAGAAGTGGAGTTATCAATACGAATGATCATAGGACAATGGTCTATGATGGAAGGTAAGTAAAATTTTAGGTAGTAAATAATTTAAATTATTCTTGAGTCTTTTAATCTTGTTTTTCAGTTCTGCAGAGAAATAGAACCTATAGGAGAGAGAAGGAGAGAGGGAGTAGGGGAGGGAGAAAAAAAAGACCTATTAATTATGAGGATTTGATTCATACATGGGAAATCATGACCTGCTCTCTGTAAACTGCAGATCCAGGGTCCAGGAAACCATATGATGTAATGATTAATTTTAAGTCTGAAGGTCTGAGGACCAAAGGAACTGATGAAGGAAGTCCCTGTTTGGGGATAATTTGAGATGAGATGCCACATGTTAGGCACTGAGGCAGATCAGTGGGCAAATATTCTTCTTTCTTCCCTGCCATTTGTTCTATTCAGGCCCACAAAGGTTGGAAGCTGTCTGTCCATGTTGGGGAGGGCAATGTACCAAATCCACCCATTCAAATATAATCTGGTCCACACAAAACCCAACAGATACACTGAGATACCATGTTTAATCTGGCCCACTTAAATTCACACGTGACTTTAATCATCATGAGTCTCCAACTTTGCGAATTTTGCTTTCCATGAAGAAATCTACACATACTCTCCAAGAGACAACAGGAGCTAATGAGATTCTTGGCAAGAGTTTATACTAAAGAGATAATGGCCGCGCGAAATAAAGTAAAGAGCCAAGGATCTGTTGGTTGGTAATGTGCAAACACTCCCTGTGTTGTCCCTGGGCCTGTTCTGTTCTCTCAAAGAAACCTGTATTACCTAAATAATGAATTTTTCTGACTTTTCCAGTACTGATTCTTTTTAGATCTCGTATATAGGGAAATCTTGTCTCCCAACATTCACCTCACTTGAGTTTTGATGATGAAAACAATTTACCTGTTGGCTTTTCCTTCCTTTCTTTTGGTGGACAGGATATTTTCATAAAACTATAGGATTTTTTTTCTGAGCTAAGGTTTTCTTGCATAATATTATTATTTCTACATTTCTCATTTACCAAATTCAGTTTTTTTGTGAGCTTTTAAAAATATACTTTTAATTGCACTGTTTCTCTAATTTTCAGTTTCAGAAACTTTATTGGATTATGTGGGACTGAGTATTCTTTTGTATAATATCTTGACCTACAATTATAAGCTAATCTCCTACTCTAAGTAATCAAGATACAATGGAAGATTTTTAGGCTACAATAATGTTGCTGTATCCTGAGAATGTGTAATTGCAGTAGAGTTTCACAGTTACTCTCATCTTCAGAAGGAGAAAGAAATCACACCTTTCCCTGCAGTATCTGAGGGCAAACCCCAACTGATAAGGAGAAGTGAGAATGTTAATGCAATTTCAGTGAGGGATACCTTCTTGTTTTAATGATGAGATAAAGAATATGAATTTATATGATCTCTTTGAATCCAGAGTCTTAATTAGACAGGAGGGTGGGATATATACTTTAGATCTCTTGATAAGCAAGTTCTAAAGAGAAAACTTCCGAGTTATGATAAGGGTATATTAATGAATCCAATTCATGAACAATAGCAATCCTGACATTTTGAAACAATCCAATATAAACAGATGCTTCATCTGTGTGTACTGAACCTATGATACCTTTGATTCTGAGCAAGGATTCATTGCCTGGCTGGCACACATAGAAGACAATGCTGTGTCAACAGTATTTTGCAAAAAGAAAAAGTTTTATTGGGTGGTCATCCAACAAAGAAATCAGGAGCAGAAGTTCAGATCTGCTTCCCCTACTGGTGGACAACTGAGGAATTCATAGGAATGGAAAGGGGAAAAGCTGCTTTGATTGAATGGCAAAAGGAGGGGAAAAAACATATAGGGCTCTTTTTGTGCAGGAATAAATGGTGATTGT
Organism: Ictidomys tridecemlineatus; assembly: GCF_052094955.1. Lineage (NCBI taxonomy): Eukaryota > Metazoa > Chordata > Mammalia > Rodentia > Sciuridae > Ictidomys > Ictidomys tridecemlineatus. The sequence goes on from NC_135479.1 coordinate 162,082,060, forward strand.
TCTTCACAAGTTGTGTGTTTCCTTAAAGGGGGTGGGGTTATTGTATTCTGCAGAGGAGATTTTGAGCTTGTGACATTAAAATGTCATTGATATAATAAGCTGGTTTCTTCTGCACCTGTCCACTCTCTAAAGCCAGTTTTGAGCTGAACTTGAGTGAATGCTGGAAGTACTTTCTGAAGGACAAATTCAGCACTTTTGCACTTTTGTTATTTAAGGAATATGTGCACAGGTGTATCAAGACCTTAGCCGATTCACCTTCCTCTAACACTTTGCCTGCACCATTCAGAATCTGTTTTGCTTGATCTAAATCTCAAATAAGGAAGAGTCTATTCCAGAGTAAGAAACTACCAAATGGAATTTCTTTAGAGTTAGAAAACCCTATTTTGGAATAACTTTGGAAAAAAATTATTATGCTGGCATAATGATTTCTAATTTATACAACATAATAGGAAATAAATGGTATTAGGCTAGTAAATTTTCTTGATAAACAAAATTATTTATTTGCTATGGCTTTATAGCTTAATCATTTGAGATGAAAGTCCACTTAAAATGTGTTATTTATTTGTTAAACAAAGCATGATCATTATATTGTCATTTTATTAGTGACCAAAAATTATCAGAATGAAAAATAATTAGTATTTGGTTCTGTAGTATAGAAGTAATATTTATGGTCTGAAGTGAGCAGAACATTTTCAGTAAAACATTCATGTAATACAATGGGGAACTCAGTATTCCTCTGGCATGATGTGAGAGAATGCCATTCAATAAGTGAGAAGTTGAAAGGTTAAATGATTAAAGCCTGGAGTTAATATCGAGGTGCAAACAACTTATAGGTATACTTGCCTCATGAGACCCAAACTCAATATTACTCTGTTGTTTCAAAGTGCCTCTGAGATAGCTGCACATTTCCTCTTAAAATTAAAGTAAATGGTTTGAAATGGGCAGAACTGATAGAATGATATCCCCCCCAAGTGAAGATGGCTCTGGTGTTTACATTTTCTCCTATCTTTGATTATGTCCAACTGCAGCATTCAGTGAAAATGTACATCCCTCTGCAGAGCTGCAATGAAGTTATTTCTGGAAGGCCCTTGCATCAGCCATCGGGACCACTAAAGTTGGCATGCTTTTTATTGTTACTATGCTTTGATATAGTTTGGGTGATGAGCCAATTGCATCATAGTGGGTAACAAATATTTTCTTCTTAAGAAAAGACATTACTTTGCTGTCTACACCCCTTAAATTATTGTGGGTTGATTTCCTTTGTCCCAATGGAACTGAAAATTTTAAATATACAGTAAGACCTATTAAAATGCTGTTCCAACAGACTTGATTCAAAATTCAAACTATTTCTTCAGGCAAATTTTAATTTGGGGAATATTGGTGACCCTGTGTATTTACCCAGTGTTTACCATAGCATTCACAGTCTCTGCACACTCATTCTTAAAGGAAGGAGTTATCATTTCCAGATTGCACTCCTCATTATATCTCTGATCTGATTTCCAGTGTCAAGATATTTCTGGAGAGCAAAACTACTGCTCTCTTTTTACTTAAAGGAAGAAAATTTTAGGGATACAAGCAGAAATAACTATTTGATTGGTAACCTGACAAATAATGACTGTTAGCTCTTCATCACACTCCAGTTTGGTCCTTGTTAAATATCTAGAATTCTGTGCATATCTTGTTTCCCACAATGACTTACCTTTCTAACAACTTTGAAATGCAGTCTTGTGGAGGAATGTTCTGTGGCATCAACTTGTAAGAGCTTTTTTCTCTGATCCTCAAGCCCTCTTAATTTAAAGATAGATAAACCCCTATCATCTACTTCATTTTCTCTAATTCTTTCTCCCCTTTGCATCTAGGGGAAAAAAAATTAGAAAATAGTTGGCAGTACATTAAGGACACAAGGCAGAGAAAAATGTAAGTTCCTGAAATGTTTAAGAGAGATAGAAATCTCTACTTTTGGGAACTGCCTAACACAATTTAGCTGGTGCATTAGTTATCCAAATTACCTCCTGCTTTTATCGCACAGACAATATACAGCTGAATTGTTAAATGATGTGCACTTTTTTTCCAAGAGTAGGATTGGACACTTAATCAGGTCAATAATTATTCACGCATTAGCACAGTCTTCTTCTTAAAGTGTAACGGTGACTCACTGGGTATATAGTCATTATTACTGATTAGCAGGAAATTATTTTTTTCGCATCAGTGATTCATGTGAAAACAGCTAAATTTATTATGCAGAGTTATTTAACACTTGGACCATGTGAGAACTCTGGTATTACTGTTGTGATTGAATCTTTTACATATACCGGTCGATAACTATTTTAAAAACTATTGCAGAGTAACCAATGCAGTTAAATTTTGCTAGTAAAAGGTCCAAATTCTTAATTTTGATGCTCACCATGGACATTCATAATGCATTTCCTCAATAAAGTTTTCTTTAGGAAAAAGTATTTGGTTAGACATAATTGAAGAGAAAAAAAAGTAACAAAAAAATAAATAGATAAATTTAGGAAATAGTGAATAATACAACAAAGAGAGAAGTAAGAAGGAGAGGAAGGATGAATAAAAGAGATACAATTCACTTAGTTTGAATTTTAAAATATCTAATATTTCATGAAGTATCTAAAATTATTTTTTACTTATACAACTGATTTTTAGCTTTTTGAATGGAGAGCAAATTCTGCATTTCACTTCAATCATTTCTACATGGAAAATATTCCAAGAAGAAAATTTGGAAAATAATACTAGTAATTGTCCCTTTTGAAAGTGGGTAAAAGTATCTTAGAGATGATATATTCACTTAATATTGATCTTTATTGTGATCTGGCTTCAACTCTACTTCCTTCTAATCCACAAAATCAGAATTAGATATTTTGAAAACAATCAAAACAATGTATAATTTATCTATAAATACTTCACCGCATATGGTGAAAGTAAGGATTCTAAAAATACCATTAGAAATAATGTATTCATATTATCAAATATCAAATTCATATTCAAATTTTCTAAGTTATATAATAGTTTGTTTTATACTTGTTTTTTTGGATCCATATTCAAAGAAGGTCAAAGCATTGTATTCTTCTTTGCATATCTTTTAGTACATAACTTATCTTTTCTATGAACTTTTATTCTTATTTGTCCTGATCTGGCTCAGGTTTGCTCCCTTTGGTAAAACACTGTATGTGGTACTATCAGCTCCATAAGGAAACATGAGAAATCTGAATTTCTGGGCCAAAGAATAAATAGATATAATTTTACTGCACAAAATATACAGATTGTTGTCCACAATTTTGCATGCTTAGTAAAATCTATAAGCATACCTATTAACTGACAGTCTCCCCAACAAAATGTATTGTGAACCTTTTGGATTTTTATGATATTGATAAGATAAAAATGTTATTTCAATATAGTTAACTTATATTACTTAGTAAGAGGTAATTTTTTGTGCTTAATACGTTTTTATGTTTATTTTTTGGTGCATTGTATGATCATGTACTATGGGTCTTTGTTTCCTTTTTTATTTTCTTGGAGTATATTAATTCTATAGAATGGAGGCTTTCATTGTGATATATTGGTAAATGCATAAAACATTATCTGATCAATTTCAATCTCCAGTGAATTCCTTTACTTTCCCCTCCTTCTTCTTCCTGGTTCCTTTCCTCCACCCTAACAGTCTCTCTTCTTTTTTTGTGACATTCCCGACCCCTTTGGGTTTTTCCCCCTACCTTTCATATATGAAAGAAAAAATATAAAACTTGTCTTCTGAATCTGGCTTGTTTCACTTAACATAGTGCTCTGAAGTTCTATTCATTTTCTTTTAAAAATACACATGAATTTATTCTTTATGGCTGAATAAAAACTTCTTGTATGTTTTCTCTCTTTTTTAAAAAAAACAAATGAACAAGCAAAACAAGAACAACAACCAAAAACAAGCCTTCTTCATGGGTTAGGAATTGTGTCAGGTTGCAAAAGTGACCTTACTGCTTCATTCCTTTCTGGATTTCTTCCTTGTTGCTGCTCCTCCTTGGAAGAGTTGGAGTATACTTCCCTCAGTTTGAACCAAGGTTAATCCTGTGACATTTCTGGTAAGGAGCATGAAGCAGAAGTATTCTTGTATCACTTTCAAACTGAAACATCCAGAGAATGTGAACCAGCCCTGCCTAAGCTGGTTGAGCTGTCCCTGCTATGAACAGCCTAGATAGAGCAACACAGCAGAACCCAGCAGAAGCCAGAGGAAGAAAATACCCGGTCCAAAATCCAACATCAGAACCATAAGCTAAAGAAATTGATTTGCTTTCCACTTCTAAATTGGGGATGCTTAGTTTGTAACACAAGTTCATACAAGGATGTTAGTATTTCCTCCATGGAGGACAGCACCACTCTTCTCGGCTTGTATGGTCTTAATGGCTAAACAAGCTGACCCTTTGTCTATGCACTTCTATTTTCACTTTAAATTCACTATTTCCTTTTGCCTTTTTGCTTTTCCTTCACCTTGCTGCTTTATCCCACATTCAAACACAGTTTTGAATTGTAGCAATCACAAGGAACCTACAATTTCATATTCTTTCTTTTAAACTTATCTTTCACAAAAATTTTTTGTATGTTGCTCTTTTTTTTGTTTGTAGTTACAAATTTTAATTATAAATATTATATCCTTAAGTTTTCCTTAATTTATTAATCCTTTCTTTCTTTATTAAACATTTATTTTGTTTGTGTTGTTACTATAGATAATTCTATAATGAACAACATTTGCTTTATTGAATTGTTTCCTTATGATTAATGGCCACAAATGGAATTTTGGTCAAAACATAAAATCTTTATACTATCTGCTATATTTTGACATACAACGTTTCCACATAAGGCAATTTGTAATGCCACCAACAGTAAGTGCTGTAATTTTCCTAGTTACAGATTTATATTTTTTTACGGAATAAGCTTTTTAAAAAATTTTTCAGAGTAAGTCTTTGAAATAACAACACCATATATACATATGTGTGTGTACACATATATACATGCACACTCATACAAATACATACATACATATGCATACACATACATACATATGTTATTTAATTCAGAGCCAAGTCAAGCACTATTATTAAACCTCCTCTCTTATAAAAACATTGAGTTTTGTGATGTTAATTTCCCTTTGTTATCATTATTTTGTTGTAATTTTTTAGTTTTTCTTATGATGCCTGGATAAATATCCCCATTCTATCCACTTCTCAATCCTGTTTTTTTACTCAATTAAAACTATAAAGTAATCTCAATTCCATTTTTCTTATTATTTTCAGATATTTACTTTTCACAGCTTGAGGATCAGCCATACTTGTTTGTTCCTCAGGCCTGTTGTATAACCATTATCTTCACATTCCGTACTGTTCTCTAGGACATTTTTCTCAGCTCTCTTGTGGCATCCACTGCTTTATGGATATAATTTTATAAAAAGGACTTTTCTTGCATACACATAGCATCTAAGGCCTTTTCTACATCTGGGGAGTTGGTCACTCTTATAGATGTTGCAGGAAAGTAAAGAGCAACTTATAGAAGGGTAGCTGAAAATGCTGGACTCTCATTTTCCCAGATTCTCATTAATCCAGGACAAAAATGAGTTAGAATGGCTCAGCCAGTGTCCCAGTGGACATAGACCCAGCTCATGATGCAGGGAGAATGGGATAAGGAGAGGTCTCTGGCATTAGCAGAAACAGGTCACAAGTGAGGAACCTGGTGTAGAAACAGCAATATTATAAAATATTCCATGTCTTCTGTGACAGAATTGTATTGTGTCTTGTTTTCTTGACTTTCTAATGATTCTTCAAAATTACCTGCATCTTCCAGAGAAGTTCTGTCTAGATAATCATGCAGTTTTCTTTCATTGTTTGAAACTAGGATCTCTTCTTGATAAAGCGCTGGGAGATATGTTGCACTCTCCTTACTAATTTAGTCCCTTATTTTACTGGAGAAGATTCTCAGCAGCTTCTTCTAAATATGTGGAGGGACAAAAGGTTTTGAGACCATCTTTGTTGGATATTTACAGATATTAGATACTTTGGAATTAAGTTTCGAAGTAATGTTTTGTTTTAGATGCAGTGTCCCCCAAAAGCTCACATGTGAGACAATGAAGGGTATGGAAGAGAAATGATTGGGTTTAGCTTTCACCTAATCAGAGAATTAATCCCTGATGGTATTAATTGAATGGTAACTGGAGGCAGGTGGGGTGTGGCTGGAGGAAGTGGTTCATTGAGGGCGTGGCTATGGGGTCTATATATATTTGGTATCTGGGAAGCGGAGCCTCTCTGCTCTCTAATCATCATGAGAGCTTCTTCCCTCTGTCACACTCTCCTGCCATGCTGTTCAGCCTCACCTCAAGCCCCAAGAAATGAAGCTGGCCTTTTATGAACTAAGACCTCTGAAGCCATGAGACCTCAGGTAAATTTTCCTCCTCTACAATTGTTCTGGTTGGGTCTTTAAGTCACAGCAGTGAAAAAGCTGACTAAATCAAGTAGCAAATCATGCCTCAGAATTTTTTAAAATATTTTTTAGTTATAGATGAATGCAATATCTTTATTTTTTAAATTTATCTTTATGTGGTGCTGAAGATCAAACTCAGTGCCTCAGAGGTGTGAGGCAGGCACTCTGCCACTAAGTCCCAGCCCCAGCCCATGCCTCAGAATTTTAAAAGCAGTTTTGCATTTGTCGCTTTGCTTTCTATACTGCTGTTGAGAAAGCTGATGTTACTTTTATTCATACTCTTGTCCATGTGAATTTTTTCTCTCTCTATCCCTAGATATTTTCATTTTTCTCTTTTATCTTTTTATGATGAAATTTTTCTAAGATAGACCTTGATAAAAATTGTTTTGTTTCATTTCGTTTCTCCACTTATTTCTGGTTGTGTGACTTATGATCTTTTCTATGTGGAGATCCATATCTTTCAGATAAATTTGAGAAATTCTCCTTGTGTTAATTCTTGATGCTTTTTCCTGCTTTCTTTATAGGAAAAAAATATATATATAAGGTTACTGTTGACTTTCTTGAGGAAATCTACTTTTTTTGTGTTATTTTTAGTTCTATTTTCCTTTGCTATGTTATTGTTTTAAATTTGAGAACCTATCCCAGAACTTTCAGAACTTTATTTCTGTTATTTTTAGTTTTTTGGGAGGCTGGGTTTGAGGCTCAGTGGCAGGATGCTTGCCTTTATAAGTGAAACTTGGTGTTGATAGACAGCAGTGGCAGGGAGGAAAACTATTTTGGGGAGGGATTGAATACTTGTGGGCACTCAATCACTAAGCCACAACCCCAGCCCTTTTTGTATTTTATTTAGAGACAGGGTCTTACTGAGTTGCTTAGCTCCTTGATGTTGCTGGCTTTGAACTCTCAATCCTCCTACCTCAGCCTCCAGAGCCCCTGGAAGTACAGGGCCCTGGGATTACAGGCTTGGGCCACCATGCCTAGCTAGAGGGAAACTATTTTTTGATTTTTGCTATTAAATTTTAATTATCTAATATCATTTAATATTGTTTTTACTGGAATACTCCTATGATTCTTTCTTACAGCATTCTAATATGGGGTCTTAGGCATACTATTTTATTAAGATCTTTAAAAATGTCAAATTTCTTTCCTGAGGTGTCTTGGTTTCTTTTCTTCTGTTTGTTTTCATTCTCATGTTTGGTAACAGAGATCTTCCACAACTGTCTAGTGACCCTTGGATTCCCATTTATGTTTAAAATTGTGCAAGAACAACAAATTGGAGCATTTAAAAAATACTTTTATTTGTTCTTTTAGTTATACATGACAGTAGAGTATATTTTGACATATTTATACCAATATGGAATACAATTTATACTAATTAGGTTCCCAGTATCTTTGTTGTAAATAATGTACTGAAGATTCACTGTGGTGTATCCATATATTTACATAGAAAAGTTACTTCAGATTCATTCTGTCTTTTCTATTCCAGTCCCCTCCCTTCCCTTCATTCACCTTTGTCTACTCCACTGAACTTCTGTTCTCCCCCAACCCTGTTGTGTGTTAGCATCCACATATCAGAGAGAACATCTGACTTTTGGTTTTTTGGAATTGGCTTATTTCAGTTAGCATGATAGTCTCCAGTTTCATCCATTGACTGGCAAAAGTCATACAGTCATTTTTTATGGCTGAGTAATATTTGGTCGTGTACATGTATACCACATTTTCTTTTTCCATTCATCTGTTGAAAGGTACCTAGGTTGGTTCAATAACTTGGCTATTGTGAATTGAGCTGTTCTAACCATTGTGGCTGCATCACTGTAGTATGCTGATTTTAACCCCTTTGGATATATACTGAGAAGTGATATAATTGGTTCAAATGGTGGTTCCATTTCTAGTTTTTTATTTTTATTTTTTGAGGAATCTCCATATTGCTTTCCAGAGTGGTTGTACCAATTTGCACTATATGAGTGTTCCCTTTTTCCTCACGTCTTCACCAACATTTATTGTTACTTGTTTTATTTTTTAAAATTTTTGTTCTTTTTATTTATAAATGATGTTACTTATATTATTGTGTTTTTTTGGGGGGGGATTGAACCCATACTTGTATTCTCAATTTTTGCCATTCTGACTGGAGTGAGATGAATATCAGTGTAATTTTAATTTGCATTTCTCTAATTGCTAGAGGTGTTGAACATCTTTTCATATATTTGTTGACCATTTGTATTTCTTCTTCTGTGGAGTGTCTGTTCAGTTCTTTTTCCATTTATTGATTGTATTATTACTTTTTGGTGTTAAGTTTTTTGAGTTCTTTGTATATCCTGGAGATTAATGTTCAATCTGATGTGGAGGTGGCAAAGATTTTCTCCCATTCTGTAGGATCTCTCTTCATTCTTTTGATTATTTCCTTTGCTCTGAAGAAGCTTCTTAGTTTGATGTCATCCCATTTATTAATTCTTGATTTTATTTCATGTGCTTTAGAAGTCTTCTTGAGGAATTTGGCTTCTAAGCCAACATGATGGAGAGTTAAGCATACTTTATTTTCTAGTGGACAAAGGTCTCTGCTCTGACGCCTCAGTCCTTGATCTATTTAGAGTTGAGTTTTGAGCAGAGTGAGACACAGAGTTTAAATTTCATTCTGCTACATGTGGCTTTCCAGTTTTCCCAGCACCATTTGTTGAAGAGGCTATGTTTTCTCCAATGTATGTTTATGGAATCTCTAATGTGAGATAACTGTTATTTATGTGGGTTTGTCTCTGTGTCTTCTATTATATTCCATCGGTCTTTATGCCAGTTTTGGTGCTAATGCTATCCTGTTTTTGTTACTATGCTCTGAAAGTATAATTTAATTTCTGGTATTCTAATGCCTTCTGCTTTACTTTTTTTCACTAAAGATTGCTTTGGCTGTTCTGGGCCTCCTTTTACAGATGAATTCCATGATTGCCTTTTCTATTTCAATAAAGAATATCATTGGAATTTTAATAGGAACTGTAATAAATTTGTATTGTACTTTTTGGTACTTATTGAAGCCTTTTTCTCGGGTGGGCTGGTTTACTAATGAGTTTTCTCTATAGGATAACTCTTTTATTATGTTTGAGGGGATCCTTGACTGTTAGTATCAGAATTCTCTTTTGATCTGCTTTCCTTTCTACTTTCTACCTGGGATATATGGACCCAAATGCTAGCAATTAGGAACCAGCCCAGCATTCAGTAAATGCTTCATTTAAACCCCATTTTTATTACCTTACTTACCTCTAATACTCTCACATGTGCTTTAAATTCTTAGATCAGTTCCTTTATTATTCAACCTTCTAGAGAATAAACTCTTATCCTAGCATGACAAGGAGAGAGAAGATCATTGTTTGGCCTTTTTAGATGGGAGAAGAGGGTAGAACAGTTCTGCAAGACTCTCAGCCACAATTCTGGCTTTCTGGTTCTGCCTTGCAGAATAACTGATCCAATTCCTTAGACTCTGCTGGTGAGAATCTTCTAGTGAACTCCTGCTTCTTCTCATACATCCTCTTTCCCAGTAATTAAAATCAGTAATTCCTGCCTTTATGGCTATCATATTCCAAAATTTAGCTTATGTTTCTCCTCTGCATTGCTCTTGTGTTCTTTGACTTTTTGAATTTATCCCTTCTTATTTTTATTGCTGTAGTTTTCTAGTGTTGAGATGGAACAGAAATAAATATGTGTGTTATATTCATAATGCTTAACCAGAAAATTTTCAGTATATTTTTTTATAAGTAAGAATTAGCTGCTAAAGAATATTTGCTTGGACAATCTTTCTTAAGCACATAACCTCCTTATGTTGATAGAAATTCTGAATTCTAAAGCCTTTCCCTAGATTTTTTTGTATATTTTCTCCTTATGTATAGGCATATATTAAAGCTAGTTAATTCTAGAATTGTCTATTTTTCTGTTCTTTCTCTTTTTTTTGTACTCAATATTAGAAATATGTTCTTGTTCTTTTTGCTCCAAATCATACCTTCTTCTTGTCAATATTATTCCATATTCTATGAGTGTATTATGTTACTTAACTGAGTGTATTAATTTAATTCCTACACTTGAGATTATTCTTCTGCCTTATCAATCCTCTGAAATCTCTCTGTTCCTTGGTCATCTAAAAATTTTTTTGTACTATTTTATTTAAGATAATAGACAGATGGTAAATAATGTTTATATAGCTGCTATGCATTAGTAGGCATACCTATGGCATTCTGTCCACCTATTTTCCATTTTAACTAACAGCAAATTATATATTCATTTGCTGGAGATATGACTTAATAGTAGAGCACTTGCCTAGAATGCATAATGCAGTAAGTTCAGTCCTCAGCATTGCAAAAGGAAAAAAAAATAAATAGAATAAAACCCCTGATTTAGATATCTGTTAAACATTGAAAAAGGAAAAAAAGAGTATGAAAAGATTAATGAATAAAGATTTATCTTGCATGGAGATGCACAGAGATAACAAAAAAAATAGCAGGGTAGTCATTAGAAGCCAAATTATTACCTAGTGCAAAATAACTATGTATTTATTTTCATCTAACTAAATTTTGTACCATATGAAACTAAACTCTTTCCTTCTATCAAAATGAGCTGTTGCAAAACTATTGCTAAATAGTGTACTTGTTACAAGGTCACCAGTAAAACCCAGAACTTCACAGTTGAGTGCTTCCTTAAGAAGTTAATCCAAATGAGTCCAGAAGACAGGGTATATTGCATATTCTGTTTCTAATGTCCATGTAATTTGAAACATACGTAAAGCATTAGACAAAGTGTAGAAATGCCAAATAGATTACTTGGAATGGAGAATTCCTTTCTGTAAATGTCTATGGCCTCTCTGCCTGTAAAGATGTCTGTAGCTAAATGAAAAAGTTAGTGGAACTACTTAGAGATGTGCCTCTTTTATGTATTTGTCATTATTTTTTTCAGAACTAGCTTTGCTATGAAAAATAGTAAACAAAATGCCTGTCTAATCACAATAGCTTTATAACAAAAAAAAATATTTATAAAGGCAGAAGAAAAATAAGAACATATTATTTTTCTTCCTCAAACAGGTGTACAGGGGATGCTTTTAAGTAAACAGATAATTACAAAGTACCATCTGACCCTATTGCTGTTCCAGTTTTACCACAAACACTGTCTTCTAATGGTGGGGTTCATGATATGTTATCTCCAAATGTGGTACCTTAATATTTGAGAAAAGAGCAGAAACAGAAAGGTGACACTTTAAGATTCCCCCACCCTTCACCAGTGAAACAGGTTATAAAACCTAGAAGGAATTTTCTGAACTTTCCCTGAAGCCAGTCACCACTGTGATTGTTCCAGAGGTGACCTCCTCACACCCAGAGGAAAAGACCTGCCTTACCTCTGAAGACACAGAAAAGAGAACAATCTGAACAAAGGCCTTGTGTCTTTCCTCTAGTTTATTACCATCAGATCACACTATTATGCCCACTCCTACTTCTCTGTGACTATCCATTATTTCTTCAACTCTGGAATAAAAAAAAAAATTCAGATTTACACATCTCTTCCGGTGTTCATTTCCTTACAGAGGCTTCTGTGTCTAATAAAACTCTCATTAAATACATGTCTTTGCTCTTCTCTTGCTAATTTGTCTTGGTTACAGGGACTCAGCCATAACCTGGGATTGGGCAAAAAAGAGCTGTCCTCCTTCACACACCATTTAGAGTGTCTGCTTGTTCTGAGGAAGTGAACACAGAACTTTTCCATATGCCACGTTGGATTCCCCCTGGCAAATTGCTGTATGAACTTACTGTACACTCCTTTTTTAGTTTGAACTAGCAAATCTATTTTCTTACATATATATTTATTTGCCTAAAGAAGGCATCAAAACTTTTGATTCTTGAAGACAGCAGTTTCATGAACCAGTTTGGCTCTGGAAAAGAATATTTTCATTTCTTCTTTCCTTAACATTCTCTGAGCTGCTTTCTGTAGCCCAGTGGTCACTGAATTGTCAGCTTCTTATCAATTCAACTGAAGATACTTTTTTTTCCCTGTGCATATAAAATTTTCCTGAATAATTACTTTTAAATGTTCACACTTTGAGGGGTTTAATATTCTATATTAATTTAATATTCTATATTCCTTGGTCATGTGCTTCCTATCTTTATTCTAGAGCCTCACAAAATTAGGTTTTTCTCTTCTCTTCTAGACTTTGTATTCCAACATAAACAGGAATTTTGTTTCTTTTAGATCACTTTTAAATCTGTGATATTTAACAGCCTGTCTTCTATGTAGAAGGCAATAATTAATTTATTAAAAAATACCTAGACCCTACCCATAAAGGACACATAAAAATTACTCTTTCCTTTCCATTATCTATAATATTAATTTAATTTTTAGTAACAAGAATTGAAGATTAAAATTATTGCTGAGTTGTCAACCAGAGTGATATGTTCTGTGAATAACAGAGTAATGCTTTATTTTCAAGATTTAAAAAAATATGTTCACCCCTGTACACATTTTACCATCTCTGCAGTCGAAAAGCATCTATGATGATTACATGTCATGACTGATTTTGAATCCTCTCTTCTTTTATTCCCTCTTTTCACCTATTTTCTTCTCTCTCTCCTCACCCACTTCTTTTTGGATCATAACAGTGGATAATATGACTAAGAATTAGTGAAGACACGTGTTTGATCAAAATATCCAAGCTGTAGGATTTTGAGACCAACTTGCATGTTAATGTGTATGAGATCTTATTTTTTTCTACTTTACAAATGAATAAACTGAGACAGAAAAGTTAAACACTTGCCCAAAGTTGTATATCTGGTAAATTTACATTGGTGTTTTAATTGATATTGTCATAGTCTAAACATTGTGTTTTTTAAATGATTTGTAAATATACCCTGGATGATGCTCTAAAGTTAGAAGAATAAAAATCATACTAGATTTGGGGAAAAATATGGAAAGCATCTCATCTTATTTCTTTATTTTGTAGATTGAAAAGATCTACACATAAGTTAATGATTTGCTTGAGGTAAAAAGTCTAGAAATCTGCAGACATAGGGCTAGGACAAAATTCATGCATATTTGTACAAACAAACTCTACAGAAATGTATGAAGAAATAATTATAAAATAAAATCTCTTTTGTCTACCTCATCCTAGACAGATTCTACATTTCTGAAATATAGTATTTATCCTCTGGTCTTTCAACTGAAACTGAAACACACATTCTATGATGTAAATATCTATGAAAAAGATTTTCCTAAGAATTATTTTGGAAGTGAAAGAAAAATATTGCCTAACACGATTTTCTGCCCTAACTTCTACTACCTTTATTAGGAGAGGAAGAATTGATAAAGATGACATACAGAAGGAATTTCAAAATATCTACTATGTAATAGGAATTCATCATGCTGTAACTCATTTTATCATCATTAAAAATTTCAAAATGAGTATTAACAACCTTTGTTACTTTTTTATGAAAGCGGTTACAAGAGCTTATAGAGATCAAGCAACTTACCAAAAGTGAAAAAATGGGAAAATTGAGGGCTCTTGCATCATTAAAGTTTATGATAATTCAAACCCTGGCTAAGATTCTAGCCAATGGTAGAATTTAATTGGTAGTGGAGGAAACACTAAAGGCATTAAAATCTCATGACCAATTACACAATGATGAATATAGAAGCCTCACATATTTTGACTATAGATATACATATTTAATTGTACACATGTGTTATATAAATGTTCATCTAAACATATATATTTAACCATTTCATTCATCTTGCCTTTCTTTATTTTTATAAACCTGGTATTGTAATTAAATTTACAATTTAAAATATTCTGAATCAAATAGAATATTTTGGTAACTAAGACTAAACAGGTAGGACTGTTACTAAATCTGAGAAACAATATAGACTCTTATGATCATTATGACTTTTTGGACTATTTTTACTTTGTGAGAAAAGTGAAATATTTTCTTCTCAGAAGGATAGCACTATATTATTATATGTAGTAATATAAGTTTGTTCTGTTGTGTGGTAGTTGAGGTAGGAACCATGTAGATACTGAGAGCAAAGAAGTGGACTGTGTGCCTTACATGTTTATTGACACTCAGCTCAAAATTCATATTTTTTTGTCTGCTTTATGAAAATGGATCTGGGCCCTTTGCCAAATGTTAAGCTTTGTCAGTACAGAATGGCAGTGAGACAATGTGAGAAGAAATGGTTTTGTATTCTGGTTTGGAGTGTGGGTGGGCAGCTTACCCAGCACCTAGCTCCTGCAGTGTATGACAGCCAGCCACACCTATGGCCCGCAGCTTCCCCCTGGGTGGCTGCATAGTGAGTAGTAGTTTCCTGTGAACAATTTTGACACAACCTGAAGATCACAGATTTCCAGAGCATTCTACTAGGCACCTTAGCAAATTCTGTACCATTCAGTAATTCATGACTGTGTTCCATCATCGGTCATCAGAATCTCAGACTTCAATATGGGGGATGGCTCAACTTAGGGTTTTTTATTTCAGTCCAGGGGATGGTAATTGCTCCTTGTATGTGCTCTGCAGTGTTCTGCAGAGTTCTCTTTACATCTTGCTGAAGAAACTTTCCTTATTTTGATACCACATTACAGTTAATAATTCATTAAATTGAACTATGTTCAAATTGCTGTGTGGTTTTTCTCTCCTCATTAGACTGAAGACTGTCAGACCTCAATTTCCATGCTTTTAGACCACTACCCTGCACTATCACTGCTCCTAACCAGTAACAAAGATAACTTAAAACTGATAATAATGTTGCTTTGAATACTATAACAGATAAATAATTAATGCTTAAGATAACGGAATTATGGAATTTTAGGGGAGGTAAGAACATGAGAAATCATTCAGTCCAATTTGACTTTCAGATTTAGAAATTGAGACCAAAGCAATAGCATATTATGTCTATTTTGTACAAAAAGTGTGTATTCCAATTGTGGTAGGCAATTTCCTATCATTGCCTATGCATTGCCCAACATAGAGTAAATGTTTCATAAATGTGAATTTAATTGAAATAAATGAATTGACTTAGGAAATACTTATTGAGCTCTGGACTTTCAGCTACATATGATGTGAAAATTGAAGTAGTCATAGATTTGGCCCTCGAGATTTTTAGGCAAGTAGCAACCTTAAAATCAGAATTTTAGCTTTAGTTAAACTTAAGCCCTCACTATTTTGGTTATTGTCTCTAGACTAACTTCTTGTTTAAAGCAGGAAACTTGATTTTCTTTGTGCAGTCTCTGCACTTATGTCTAGAACTTCATAGGAAAGAAAATGTGCTTGTTTAAATTTATTTTAACTCTAATATAACTAAAAGAGCCTGGTATCATCCCAGGCATGTTCTTTTTTATTACTTCTCAAAGCTCAGTTTCCAAAGCACACACATGATTGTTTCCAGTTTTACTTTCTCACTTATGGGAACATTATCTGTATGCAAGAATCTTGAATTCTTTAGATTTTAATTTAGTAGAAGCTTTCCTACTGTGCTTCCCAGAATGATTGATGACAGGAAATCAGGCCATAATCTATTGAATACAGATTGTTAGTTGCCTTGAAAATTTGTGAATTCTCAACATGTATAAACACACAGTTCTTTGCACTTAGGATATTTTTATGGATATATCTCTTTGATAATGTAGTTTTTGATAACCTATATTATTTAAATTGTTAATATTTATTCATCCTTTCTCCTCCTTGGAAGAATGAATTTTTGATAGTATATTTCAGACAAATATAAATTGAATTTTAATCAAATATTTTTTCCTTTTACATTATAGGCATATTTCTAGGGGTGGTATAATTTTGCCATCTATGTAACAGGTTGTTCTCTCCCATATTTCATATTATTATCTTTCCTCTAGTCATTAGGGAGTCTCTGTATCATAACATTTTACAAAATATTGTAAAAAATTCTATCTTTAAAAATATAATTACTAACAATTCCTTTTATACAGAGAATATTTAATAAAAAGTATTTTTATCTAACATTTAGGTAGATAAACTGAGATTAGTGAGTTTGATAATACATTTCATAATTTTGAAACAAATGGAAAAATTTTAAGCAATGGAAAGCAGTTGGGTTCTATACCAGAAAATCATCTATTCTTTGATTAACATGATTTAGCATTTCCTCATTTCA
This sequence comes from Ictidomys tridecemlineatus, assembly GCF_052094955.1. Taxonomy (NCBI): domain Eukaryota; kingdom Metazoa; phylum Chordata; class Mammalia; order Rodentia; family Sciuridae; genus Ictidomys; species Ictidomys tridecemlineatus. Next base: position 162,098,674 of record NC_135479.1, read on the forward strand.
AGGAGTAATTTATCATGAAATCTAGTTATTAACTATTAATGTTATGTCTAGTGTTGTCTTTTTGTCATATTAATAAATTATCTGCCTGAATTTAGTATTTGGGACATTATGGATTTTTTTTATTTCACCTTGTCAGTTTCCTTTTCTTCCTCTGCCTCATTTTTTGCAACCATTTCTTAATGATCCTCATTTCTTAAATTTATTTCCCTTGACACATACTTACTTCTTGCATGATCACAGCTTCTGCTGACTTCTAAAAGGTCATATGAGGCACAAATTCTCTATGAATATAAAAGGAAGGAGTTGATTCTTTACTTCCACTGATCCCTCCAGGGATTGTTCCTTTCATAGTGACACTTTAAAAATGCTTACTGTATTTTTAAAAGACAATTTTAAAAGTATTAGGAGCAAAGTAGGTAAAAACAATATGCTACAACTTATAATAAAAGCAACAACATACCATCTTTACATATTTCCTTCTATTTTTTACTATGAATTTTGGGGAAAAAAAGGATTGTATTCTATTGAGAATTAGCAGTATGATTTTTTTACATATGTCATATTTTGGAAATTTCCCCATTAGTGTGGAATCTTCAAAAACTTGATTTTTTATAGTTTCACATTTGTCATATGCAATGACATCTTTCAATTGCTAGTGCAAGTATATTTCCAAGTAATTGCATAGTTTATGTAGGAGGGATGTTGACATGTAATAAATCATGGGAACATTTAATCAGGTTGTATGTCTACAGAAGGCAATGGGGCACAGCCCCTCCCCTAACCCATTGAAGTTTCTACCAGTGATAATGTACCCTTTCTTATAGTTATTGTCATGGAAGAATCACAAAGGAAGAGAGACAAGCCTGTTTCATAGTAAATTGGAATAGGAAAAAAAAAAAACCAAAAAAACAGCTGAAACCTGTCCTATTCCACAACATGATATTTGCTAATATGCAATCCATAAAACAATGAGAATCTGAGGTGATTGTATCAATAACTTATGAAATATCCATCATTCACCTATAAAAACAAATAAATAATATATTTTGATCTTAGTGCACTGAAAATAAAGCAATCTACCTTCAAATCCTTTTTTTTAAAATTAACTCCTCCCAAATTTTAGGATAGAGTGATAGCCATGGAAGTGACCTTCAGTTGCCAGTGTGTCTGGCCTGTTGTAAATGGCCCATCAAAAGAACAAACACTTAACTTCCCTTAAGAATGTTTAAGCTTCTATAAAATCTAAACTTTTTTCTAGAGTAAAAATGTTCACAATAGAAAATCTAATATTAAGCAGAAAGAGATTTTTTTGGTGGGTGGAGCATGGAGAGTTTTATTTTTGGTCCTGGTGATAATGATAGTCTTAATTCTTCAGCCCAAATTTATTGCCTTCAGTAGTATAATGATGTTGTCCAATAGGTGTAAGAATGTTACACGTCAGTGGAGGTATTTGAACTATTTTGAAGACATTTTTCATATTTTTATATCTCGTAATAACAAGATCTGTGACTAATATTTAGATTTGAAAAGCGTTTTTTAAATGAGAGGCATTAGTGATTATTTCTGCTCTTAGAGTTCATAAATAGATAAGCTATTATGAAAGAAAAAGATTAAATGGATTGTCAGTATATTTGTTCAAATGCAAAGCAGTTTAATGGTTTGCATGAAACATTTGAAATATATTGTTTTGAGGTAATGCTCTATATTTATATAATGGCAATGTTACAAGTTTGTTAAATATTAGAGCCATTTGATTCCTTCTGAGCCTCATTTTCTTTCCCTCCCTCCCTCCCTCCCTCCCTCCCTCTCCCTCTCCCTCTTCCTCCCCCCCTCTTTCTTTCTTTCTTTCTTTCTTTCTTTCTTTCTTTCTTTCTTTCTTTCTTTCTTTCTTTCTTTCTTTCTTTCTTTCTTTCTTTCTTTCTTTCTTTCTTTCTTTCTTTCTTTCTTTCTTTCTTTCTTTCTTTCTTTCTTTCTTTCTTTCTTTCTTTCTTTCTTTCTTTTTCTTTCTTTCTTTCTTGTGCTTGGTAACAAACCCAGAACCTACTGCCTGCCAGACAAGTGCCCTACCACTGAATTATACCTGCAGCCCCAAAGGTGAGCATCTTTTATTGATGCTTACCTGGAAGTCTAAATTTATCAATTGTATTTCTTTTTTTCTGGGGATGTAATCTGATCTTGACTGTAATCTTTATTGAAATCTTCTTGCAGGTGGATCCAAGATGGTGGGCCAGAAGGAGGCAGCATTCTGTGTCGCTCCGTGACCTGGGACTCAAGTAGTGAGAACACTGCTTCTCTGCAAGCAATATTCCTGCTCCAGTGTAGGAATCACAGCCATCATGCCCATCTAGGGCTCTAGACCTCAGGCTCAGGGTAGGTCTTCCAACTACTCATCCATGCAGGAAATACAAGATACCCAAGTGGGATCATTGGCACCTACGCAAAACTTTCGGCCACCCACCTGAGCAGAAATAACTGATGCCACTCCCACACAGGACACCCGGCAGCTTCTCACATGCAGGAACTCTGGCCACCACTCCCGTGTGAACCCACATCTACCACCATGGGGCTCCCCTGGTCTCTGCCATCTTGGGACTACTCTGCAGCAGTGGAGACAGTCCCCTACAGCCTGCCTGCACCCAGGAACTTCATGAATGCTCTGAAGATAGCTGACAGCCACACACTGGAAGCCACAGAGCTCCTCTCTCAACTAATTATCCAACGCCATCCCCTAATTCTCCCACCCAACCTGACACCTCACCGCTGATGGGCCTTCATCACCATCTTCAGTAGGGCAACATCTAGTTTGGAACTCCAGCTGGCCAGATATCCAGTTTCCAACTCCCCTCTCTCCCCAGCAGCCACTATCCCCACACAGTGACACCCAGGTTACCTTCAGCAGCCTGAAAGTGGAGAAATCAGCTAATAACAGATGACCGTATCTCTTGGATAAGAAGGGAAGCAGGAAAGATACTGATTTCCAACCAAAACAATCCGTGTTTCTTCCTTCAAGATTTTTTTCCCTCTCTCTATTATCCCACCCTCACATCCCCAACATATGTGAAACCAAGTACTTTGCATGAATTAGGATTTTGAGGACTAGGATATATCAAGAGTATCTTATAGTTGTATTGCATATTACTTTTCCCCACCAATTTATACTATTTTAACATCTTTTTCTTAATATATATGTGTGTTTATTTTATATATTCTACTGTCTTCCCACTTACTTGTCTACCCAAAATTACTTCCTCTCCTTTCTCCTGCTACTAATCTTCTTCTTTAGATTTCTCATTCACACTTCCTAAGATATAACAACTCTATATTCTCACCTCCTACCTCCTCAGAAAATCATCCTACTCCTCACCCCTGGTGCTTTGCCCACCATCAGAAACTGTAAACCTTTTTACAAACCTACCGAGTATATTGTAGATAATAATTGAATTCACCATTTCTGTACATTATGACCAAACTGTAAATGCCTTAATAGCAAACATTGGTTTTTAGTGTGTATATTGTTTATATTGGGATCTGATAATATTGTCCTTCAACTCAAAGGAGAGGTATTGGGTCCTTACAGGGGCACTATCAGCCTAAAGTAAAAATAGTAATGCCTTGGATCCACAGAGCTAGAAATAAAGACACAAGCAATGTGAAAAGACAAGGGAAGAAAGTACCCCAAACAAATCAAGATACCACATTAATAGAATCTATGAACAGCACAGCAGAAGAAATTATAAAGAAGGAATTCAGGATGTACATGATTAAAATATTCTGTGAATTAAAGGATGATATAAGAGAGCAAATATAGACAGCAAAAGATCATTTTGACAAAGAGCTACATAAATGAATACAGGAAGCAAAAAGCAAAAAATTACTTCAGGGAGATAGAGATTCTTTAAAAAAACAGAAATGAAAAAAAATAATCAATTGAAAACATGTATAAAAATACCAAATTTAAGAGTTATTTAAGAGTTATTTCACCAATTCTATTTGACATAGTTCTTGAAACACTGGCCAGAGCAATTAGACAGGAGAAAGAAATTAAAGGGATACAGATAGGAAAAGAAAGAATTCAAATTGGCACTATTTGCCAACAATATGATTCTATACCTAGAAGACCCAAAAAATTCCACCAGGAAACTTCTAGAACAATTAAATTAATTCAACAAAGTAGCAGGATACAAAATCAACACCGTTATATCAAAGGCATTTCTGTATATCAGTGACAAATCCTCTGAAAAGGAAATGAGGAAAAGTATTCCATTTCCATTAGCCTAAAAACAAACAAACAAACAAACAACAACAACAACAAAACTTGGGAATCAACCTAACAAAAGAGATGAAAGATCTCTACAACAAAAACTACAGAATGCTAAAGAATTAAATTAAAGAAGCCCTGAGAAGATAGAAAGATCTCCCTTGTTCTTGGATAGGCAGAATTAATATTGTCAAAATGACCATACTACCAAAAGCACTATAAAGATTTAATGTAATTCCAGTCAAAATCCCAATGACAGTCTTCATTGAAATAGAAAACGCGGTCATGAAATTCATCTGGAAAAGTAAGAGACACAGAATAGCCAAAGCAATCCTTAGCAAGGAGAGTGAAGTAGGTCTTATCATTATACTAAACCTTAAACTATACCATAGAGCAATAGTAACAAAAACAGCATGGTATTGGCACCAAAACAAACTGGTAGACTAACCCATGAAATTACAATTATCTTATATTAGACAAAGCTGTCAAAAACATACATTGGAGAAAAGATAGCTTCTTCAACAAACACTGCTAGGAAAACTGAAAATCCATATGCAACAAAATGAGATTAAACCCCTATCTCTCACCATGCACAAAACTCAACTCAAAATGGATCAAGGACCTAAGAATGAAACCAGAGATCCTGTGTGTAATAGAAGAAAAAGTAGGCCAAATCTCCATCATATCAGAGTAGGCCCTTACTTTCTTAATAAGCATCCTATAGCACAAGAATTAAAATCAAGAATTAATAAATTGGATGGATTCAAACTAAGAAGCTGCTTCTCAGCAAAAGTCAATGAGGTGAATAGAGAGGCTACAGGTTGGGAGCAAAACTTTACCACTTGCACATCAGATAGAGCACTAATGTCTAGGGTATATAAAGAATTCAAAAAGCTAAACACCAAAAAACAACAACAACAAAAAATAATACAAAAAAATACAACAATGAAAAACCACAAATAACTCAATCAATAAATGGGCCAAAGAACTGAATAGACACCTCTCAGAAGATGAGATGCAATCAGTCAACAAATATATGAAAAGGTGTTCAACATCTCTAGCAATTAGAGAAATACAAATCAAAAGTAAGATTTCATATCACTCCAGTCAGAATAGCAGCTATTAAGAATACAAACAACAATAAGTGTTGGCAAGAATTTGGGAAAAAGGCACACTCATACATTGCTGGTGGAAATGCAAGATGGTGCAGACAATATGGAAAGCAGTATGGAGATTTCTTGGAGAGCTGGGAATAGAACCACATTTTGACCCAGCTATTCCACTCCTTGGTTTATACCCAAAGGACTTAAAAACAGCATACAAAGTACACAGCCACATCAATGTTTACAGTAGCACAATTCACAATAGCTAAACGGTGGAACCAACCCACATGCCCTTCAGTAGATGAATGGATAAAGAATATGTGGTATATATACACAATGGAATATTACTCAGCAATAAAAGACAATAAAATCATGGCATTTGCAGGTAATGAATGGAGTTGGAGAAAAAAATTCTAAGTGAAGTTAGCCAATCCCAAAAAAACAAATGCCAAATGTTTTATTTGATATAAGGAGGCTGATTCACAGTGAGGTTGGGAGGGGGAGCATGGAAAGATTAGACAAACTTTCCCATAGTGGGGAAGGGAAAGATCAAGAGGGTAAAAATGATGGTGGATTGAGATGGACATCATTACCCTATGTATATGTATGAAGACACAAATGGTGTCAATATATTTTGTATACAACCAGAGTTATGAAAAATTGTGCTTTCTATATATGTAATGCAAAATGTAATGCATTCTGCTATAATAAGTAACAAATTAGAATAAAAAATTTAAAAAAGAAGTCTTCTTGCAAAATTATTTTTAATTTGCTGTAATGGAATAAAATAAAAACCATATGCATGGAGGGAAGAGAGTAAGAAGGAGATAAAAAGCAAGGCAGTAGTTTGAAATAGAGTTTAATGGTTTAATAGGGGAAAAAATCATGTTCATAAATTTTAACAAACAACAACAATAATAACAACTAATGCAGGGTTTAAAAATTACTACATGTTTATTCTCTCTCATCCTTACAGTGTGCAATAACATTAATAGGATGCACTTATTTGTTTGCTTGTTTATTTTTTATAAGATTCCCTTTTAGACAAGTCATTTCATTGCAGAAGTGAATCTTTCTTTCTAAAGTGTGTAGTCAGATAATGTTATTTTGTAAACTGCTTTTTATTGAAAATTGATTTCATATTTAGTTAAATGAGAACAAATTTTAAGATTTGCTATATGGTTATACAATCTGTAATCTTTAGTGCTTAAGTTAATTTAGAATTTTAGTAGTCAAATATTTCTTCTTTTACAAATGAAGTCTCTGTGTCCAGAGTGATTGCCTGGCTACTATAAATAGTCCTTGGAGGCAGAATTGGGAATGAGATGTTAAGTCTTAGGAGCTCCAGGCTCCTTTTAGCTAATGCTCTATAAAGATGCACTTGTCTACTTTATTTGTGTTTCATGCAAGCCAGAACTTCACAACAATAATTTAATTTTATATTTCTAATAATATACATGGATAATATTTACAAATATGTCCATTTTCTGTGTTAGGTAAAATTTTTAAAATATCATACTTTTAAAAAAGAATATTTCTAAAACAATGATTTTTTAAGTATCAAAATAAAGAAGATTTTTTTAAACATATAAGAGCAAACAGTATTACCCTGTGATTGTAGTGAATAGGAACTAGAAATGGGATCAGTTCCTCCTCTAAACATCACCTGAAAAATTTTAAATGACTTTGGGTAAGTCCCTTAAGCTATTAGCCCTCTTATTTCTGTATTGAGGAAAGGTGATAATTACTGTCCTCTGGCTGTTAACCCTTGACCCATATGCTGTGCACACATTGATTTCTTTTTTATTGAAGTATTAAACTCCTTGATGTGTCTGTGTTCATAAGGGGGATGGATATTTTTTAATATCCTCCCAACTGAGCAGTAGAAAGAAGACTGATAAATAGATGAAAATTAATCCTTGGATTGGAATTTGGGTTTTTTGCTGTGAACTTTTCCTAAGAATCATTTACCAAATGCAGCTAGCAGAGATTACTCTACAATAGGATTATGGGGTCAGGTCAATTGGTGACTTTCAAAGTGTGCCCACTAATCCCCACCCACTGCAGAACCAGAGCCCTCTGGAAACTTGTTAAAATGCAAATTATTGGATCTACCTCTGGTACTCCTCCTCAACTCTCAGAAACTCTGGATCAAGGCCATGGTACTATATTTTAACAAGGTCTACAGGTTGTTCAACTTATGTTAAAGTTTAAGAACCACTAGTATAAATGAAAGCAACTACAAAAATAACTGGATTAGACTCCTAGAAGTCAATCAGAGACTTTGCAAAAAAAAAAAAAAAAAACATGTGTATTGCGTTAAAAATCTATCTTATTCAGAGAGGCTGGTATTATATTAGACCCACTTATGTTCTTATTCTAAATTTACTGTATCAGTGAAAGTGTTTAAAGAATTTAGAACAATCAGACAGTTATGATAGTCAATCATCAAAATATGGAAGAAAGGAGGAGGATATCACTAAGGCAGAGATGGTTATTGCTGAAATGTTGATATCAGAAATTCAATAATTTCTTCTGTCTTCAAAAATAAAAAAGAACATAGGATACTTCAGCAAATTTAACACATATTAAAAGATATGATAATCTGAGGCATTATTCATGTTCAGTGTTTGTTTTTAGAAATAAAAATTTGTGTGAAAATGCCCAAGGTAGATTTTAAGGAAATCAAAGAAGTTAGAAGGATTTACTTTATTATGATGGTTGATGCTTCATATACTTGGTACTGGGAGCATTTTTTTTTTTTGTAATGGAAATAACTGTTTTGTGGGAAAGAAGAATTGTAAAAGCAAGTTAGTTTAGTCTGGGAAAAAATTATTTTTATAGTTGTGGTAGTTTGAAATATGTTAAAATATGATACTAGTATAGTGGGAGAATATTAGGGAATGTATCCAGGCTTCGCTGTAACATTGCTGGCTATAATGGCTGTATACCAGTGTTTCTCAAAATAGTTGTTTTGGAGAGATTAGGAGCAAGCTGCTGAATTTGTCAGAGTTACCTAAAAGTCTTATATTAAACCACTCAGCTTTGTCAACATCCTGTACTCTCTCAATATCCATTTGTATCCATTAAAAATGACTGCCTTAGAATATCATGAATCTAAAAAAAATCAATCTTTTAGAATGTCTCTGTTATTTGCATTATTGTCCATCTGTCACATTCATGAATGTATCAAAGGAAGAAGAAAATAGTGCTTACTAGTTAAACATGAATATCATGTGTGTGTATGAAAATGAAGGGAGAAGAGAAGTCAACAGTTTCACACTGGTTTATGTCTTTTTTTTTTTTGTAGCCTATAAAAATTTTTCTATCTATAACAGGACTTTTTTTTTTCTTCATATGCTTCTAAGTTTGTTGGTCCAAATCAAGTCATAAAGGACGTTGAAAAAAATTAGACCATGAGAGTTGGAGAGGTTGAAAGTCCTGCCTCCACCGATCAATAAATCTTTGTAGGGAAGATGACACCTATTGATTACTTAAAGCCCTACTATTGCTCCTCATTCTTTGGATCCATTGTCATTAATGGAGTGGTGGGAGTTTGTTAATAACCACATTTTCAGGGATGCTGGTTTTGTGAAAGGAAATGAAAGTGAGCACTTTAGACCTCTGAATTTGGAAAGCTGTTGATGTGAGAGGGAATCTCCTTAATTTGATCTATCAGCTGTTGCCAGCATTCTTCAGCCTTTAATTAACCGTTTCCTGGCCGAGGGCTACATGGGAAGCTGCCCAGTGATCTTGTCTGCAGCAGTCCTGTTAGTGCTCTGGCAGGGCTGCTGGTTAGTGTGGGCGCTTGCCGGCCCCTTTTCCTTCTCCTGATATGTCCTTAGATTCTCATCCCCGTTGCCATCCTATCACTGTCAACAGCTGCTCTGTGGCATGAAGACTTCTCAAGACTTTTCCACAGCATTTTTTTTTCTGTAAAAACATATGCATTGAAGAGGTAATGTTGAGTCAAAACACAGTCAAGATGTAAAATAGATGTATTACCATGAACTTGAGAAGCAGAGTCCATATCCAGAAAGAAGATTCCACACCATGGTGGAAGACAAGCTTCCTCCCAATATGGAGCAAGTCATCCATTACATGTAGTTCTTCTCCTAGCGTCTTTCTAAACACTTGTCAGTTTCTCATTATATATTCCTGTGATTGTTTGGTCAATTTTATTTCATTTTATTCATATCAATACTAGACATAGTTCATCTTTTCAACACTTAAAAATTGATACAAACAAAATTCTTTTTAGTATTTACTTTTTGATTACCAGTGATACTGAACAGTTTTTAATTTTCTTATTACTTACTAGTATATCTTCTTTTGTGTTATGTTCAGGTTTTTCTAATTTTTAAAATACTACTTATATCTTTTATTAACTTGCCAATATCTATCTACTTTATCAGTTCTTCATAATTTATATTATATTACTTGCCCCAGGATTTCCCAGTTGTTTTTAATATTTAAGGAAAAATTTTCAAAAGTTTTCACTACTGTTGTTTTGTTTTCTTATTTTGGTTAGTCGAAAATTTCAAAAGTTTATGAAATAAATACTTTTCATCTTTTTCACTCAGATACTGAGTTTTTGTTTCAAGACAATATAAAATCACCCATGTTTTTCTCCTTATTCATGATTTCATTTTCACCTTAATTTCCTAATCCATTTTAAAAAAGGTTTTTAGTTGAAGATGGACACAATATCTCTATTTTATTTATTTTTTTGTGGTGCTGAGAATCAAACCCAGTGCTTCATACATGCTAGGCAAGCACTCTACCACTGAGCCACAATCCCAGCCCTGTCTAGTCCATTTTGAATGAATTTTGAAATAAGTTATGAGTGTGGCTTCAGTATTTCTTTTGTAAATTCATTCTTAGTTTTCCCAATACCATTCAATGGCCATCTCCTGAATTTCTTTATATATTTGGCTTTGCTTCTTGTTTTGTATTAATTTTAATTTCTCAGTTATTCAAGAAAAATTGTATTCAATATTGCTATATACAAGGTGCTATGCTGCCTAAGTGGTTTTAAGTCACCTAGTTTCATTACCCCCTAATGCAGGGCACTTTTTATTTTTTTATTTTTATTTTTTTATTGGTTCTTCAAAACATTACAAAGCTTATGACATATCATATTTCATACATTTGATTCAAGTGAGTTATGAACTCCCATTTTTACCCCAAATACAAATTGCAGAATCACATCAGTTACACATTTACAATTTTTACATAATACCATATTAGTGACTGTTGTATTCTGCTGCCTTTCCTATCCCCTACTATCCCCCCTCCCCTCTCCTCCCATCTTCCCTCTCTACCTCATCTGCTGTTGTTCAATTCTCTCCCTTGTTTCCACCCCCTTTCCCCTCACAACCTCTTATATGTAATTTTGTGTAACATTGAGGGTCTTCTACCATTTCCATATGCTTTCCCTTCTCTCTCCCTTTCTCTCCCCCCCACTCGTCTCTGTTTAATGTTAATCTTTTTCTCATGCTCTTCCTCCCTGTTCTGTTCTTAGTTGCTCTCTTTATATCAAAGAAGACATTTGGCATCTGTTTTTTAAGGATTGGCTAGCTTCTCTTAGCATAATCTGTTCTAATGCCATCCATTTCCCTGCAATTTCTATGATTTTGTCATTTTTTAGTGCTGCGTAATTCTCCATTGTGTATAGATGGCACTTTTTTTTTATCCATTCATCTATTGAAGGGCATCTAGGTTGGTTCCACAGTCTAGCTATTGTGAATTGTGCGGCTATGATCATTGATGTGGCAGTATCCCTATAGTACGCTCTTTTAAGGTCTTCAGGGAATAGTCCGAGAAGGGCGATAGCTGGGTCAAATGGTGGATCCATTCCCAGCTTTCCCAGGAATCTCCATACTGTTTTCCAAATTGGCCTCACCAATTTGCAGTCCCACCAGCAATGTACAAGTGTACCCTTTTCCCCACATCCTCGACAACACTTATTGTTGTTTGACTTCATAATGGCTGCCAATCTTACTGGAATGAGATGGTATCTTAGGGTGGTTTTGATTTGCATTTCTCTGACTGCTAGAGATGGTGAGCATTTTTTCCTGTACTTATTGATTGATTGTATGTCCTCCTCTGTGAAGTGTCTGTTCAGGTCTTTGGCCCATTTGTTGATTGGGTTATTTGTTATCTTATTGTTTAATTTTTTGAGTTCTTTGTATATTCTGGATATTAGGGCTCTATCTGAAGTGTGAGGGGTAAAATTTTGTTCCCATGATGTAGGCTCTCTATTTACCTCTCTTATTGTTTCTCTTGCTGAGAAAAAACTTTTTAGTTTAAGTAAGTCCCATTTGTTTATTCTTGTTGTTAACTCTTGGGCTATGGGCGTCCGATTAAGGAATTTGAAGCCTGACTCCACAGTATATAGATTGTAGCCAACTTTTTCTTCTATCAGACGCAGTGTCTCTGATTTGATATCTAGGTCCTTGATCCATGTTGAGTTAACTTTTGTGCATGGTGAGAGAAAGGGATTCAGTTTCATTTTGTTGCATATGGATTTCCAATTTTCCATGCACCATTTGTTGAAGATGCTATCCTTCCTCCATTGCATGCTTTTAACCCCTTTATCAAATATAAGATAGTTGTACTTTTGTGGATTGGTTTCTGTGTCCTCTATTCTGTACCATTGGTCCACCTGCCTGTTTTGGTACCAGTACCTCACTGTTTTTGTTACTATTGCTTTGTAGTACAGTTTGAACTCTGGTATTGCTATACCCCCTGATTCACACTTCCTGCTTAAAATTGCTTTTGCTATTCTGGGTCTTTTGTTTTTTCCATATGAATTTCATGATTGCTTTCTCTATTTCTACAAGAAATGTTGTTGGGATTTTGATTGGCATCGCATTAAACCTGTAGAGAACTTTGGGTAATATCACCATTTTGATGATGTTAGTTCTGCCTATCCATGAACAGGGTAAATTTTTTCATCTTCTAAGATCTTCTTCTATCTCTCTTTAGGGTTCTGTAGTTTTCATTGTATAAATCTTTCACCTCTATTGTTAGGTTGATTCCCAAGTATCTTATTTTCTTTGTGGATAATGTGAATGGAGTGGTTTTCCTCATTTCCATTTCAGAAGTTTTGTTGCTGATATACAGGAATGCCTTTGATTTATGCATGTTGATTTTATATCCTGCCACTTTGCTGAATTCATTTATTAACTCTAGCAGTTTCTTTGTAGACCCTTTTGGGTCTGTTAAATGTATTATCATGTCATCCGCAAATAGTGATAATTCAAGTTCTTCTTTTCCTATTTTTATGCCTTTAATTTATTTTGTCTGTCTAATTGCTCTGGCTAGTATTTCAAGAACTAAGTTGAATAGAAGTGGTGATAGAGGGCATCCCTGTCTTGTTCCAGATTTTAGAGGGAATGCCTTCAGTTTTTCTCCATTTAGGATGATGCTAGCCTGAGGTTTAGCATATATAGCTTTTACCATATTGAGGTAAGTTCCTGTTATCCCTAGTTTTTCTAGTGTTTTGAACATAAAGGGATGCTGTACTTTGTCGAATGCTTTTTCTGCATCTATCGAGATGATCATATGGTTCTTGTCTTTAAGTCTATTGATGTGGTGGATAACATTTATTGATTTCCGTATATTGAATCAGCCTTGCATCCCAGGGATGAATCCTACTTGATCATGATGCACAATTTTTTTGATATGCTTTTGTATTGGATTCGCCAGGATTTTATTGAGAATTTTTGCATCCAAGTTCATTAGAGATATTGTTCTGTAGTTTTCTTTCTTTGAAGTGTCTTTGTCTGGTTTTGGGATCACCCTTGATGTTGGCCTCATAGAATGAATTTGGAAGAACTCCTTCTTTTTCTATTTCTTGAAATCGCTTGAAAAGTATTGGTATTCATTCTTCTTTGAAGGTTTTGTAGAACTCCGCTGTATACCCATCCGATCCAGGGCTTTTTTTCGTTGGTAGTCTTTTGATGGCTTCTTCTATTTCTTCTTTTGTTATTGGTCTGTTTAAATTGTGTGTGTCTTCCTGACTCAATCTGGGCAGATCATATGACTTAAGAAATTTTTTGATATCTTCATTATCTTCTATTTTATTGGAATATAGGGTTTCAAAATACTTTCTAATTATCTTCTGTATTTCTGTAGTGTCTGTTGTGATATTGTGCAGGGCACTTTTTAAAGCTCCTAGTTCAGCCCAGCTTAGACTAATTTGTCTAGTGTAGGTTAGTCTAGTAAATTCAAACTATATTTAAGGGCTTGCCTTGAGCTTAGGATTTGAGTAGTGCAGAGAGACTGGAGGCAAGGGTGACAGTGAAAGCCAATGGGCAAAAGTGAGGAAAATGTGGAAAGAATTCAACAGGTGAAAAATGAGAATTCTGACATAGGCAAGTAAAATGCAGGTTAGTCTCCAAATGTAAAGCCTTTACATAGCCTTGGAAAGAGAAATCAATATTCAAACTCTGTTAGACATAGAATTATATTAAGTGATATTTTTGAAAAATATACTGCTTCAGAATCAACATTAATTCACTTGTGAGAAAAATGAGAGTATACAGAGGACAATTTTCATGTAATAAAATAAAAAAATAGAAAGCAGTTCCTGCATTCAGGGAGTTTACCAACCAATAGTTGAGAAGTCATGAATAACAATTGCAGAACTATAGTCATAGAACAGAAGCACAGAAGTGGTCTTGTCAAAGCCCGCAGAGGTAATGGGCAGGTCAACAGAAGAGGTTATAATTAATTTGAGTCTTCAAGTTTCAATATGAGTTCTTCAGAAAGTAAAATGGAGAAGGTTGTGTAAGGTTAAAAAAAATTATCTAGGTAGAGATCTGGAGAGTGAATTTCACAAATCCTTGAGCAAATTTTCAGAAGTAGAAAAAAGTTGCATGTTATGCTAGTTGCATCTAAATAGTTGGAAAGAGGCAGGAAAAAAAGACTACAAACTGTAGACCTGGGTGTTTTCTCTGAATACTGTATGTGGAATACCGTTGCCTGTCTACAGAGCATTCACTTCAACCTATTTTCCTTACAAGGGGAACCCCAGTTTCATTTAGCACTGAGAGTCCCCAGGAAAATATTCATTTCCAATCCTGTGTTTTATGCATGAACAAATATGTATTGCTATTCTAGGCACTGGATATACAGCAATAAAACAAAACAAAACAAAAAAGCAGGCATAATCTTCGATGTAGATAGCTGAAGTTCAATGAGGGAAAGGGAGGACATGAAAACACGTGTGTGTGTTTGTTGTGTGTGTGTGTGTGTGTGTGTGTGTGTGTGTATGTGTGTGTGCGTGCTTTTTTTGTTGAGAGTATTTGGTATCTGATGATAAGAAACATGGGAGAAAATCTAGGAGGGAAAGTGTTTTATTTTAAAATAGAATGGTTAAAGGGTATGGTTAGGAAGAGCCTCACTGAAAAGATTCAATTTGATCAAGAACTTAGGGGTGAGGAAGTACTTCCTGTTGATTTCTGGGGAAAGAGCATTCAAGGCAAAGAAAACAGGAAATACTAATGTTCTGAGTAAGGAAAGTACTTAGTGTTTTTATGAAAGAGCAAGAGGATTGTAGTGGGAAAAGAGGTCACAGAGAATTATTAGAAGTGTGATGGTCTTAAGGCCAACGGGTATTTTACACTCTATGGATGGAAGCCACTAGAAATTTTGAGATGGCCAGAGAAATGACAAGCTTTGACTTGATTTTAACATGATCTCTCTGGCCTTTGGAGTCAAGGTTGATGACAGGAAGGCAAATTGTAAGGCCTCTTGGGTCATCCAAGTGAGACATGGTAGTGGTTGGCAACAGTGGGACAGGAAGGTGGAAAGAAGTGTTGAAGGTTAGAGTATAATGTATTCTGAAGATGGAGGTTTTGCTGAAAGACTGCATCTGCTCTGCAAGAAAAACACAGGAGTTGAATAAAACTATGAGTTTGTTCTCACCTAATGATAAAATGCTGTGACTACTCACTGAGACACCCAGAGGAAATGGATTTGGGGGAAGCTCTTTTGTTGTGGTGAATATTTCTGTTTATTGTTTCCCCTGTTGAATGTAGAAATCAGGAATTTGATTTTGGATTTGTAAAATTTGAGAGGCTTATCAGACCATTTGCAGAATTTTCAAAATGGCATTTGGTATTAGACAGGCAAAAAGTTTTAACTGGAGATATGTAATTTTGTTGTCACAAAAAGACAGCTTTAAAGCATTGAGACTATATAAAGTTGTCAAAGGATTGGGTGTAGAGAGGAGATATAAAGCTGAGTCCTGGGGCTCTCTCATGTCAAGAATTCAAATTGGCAAAGGCAGATTAGCAAAGATATTAGAAGCAGGAGCCAGTGAGGTAAGAAGAGAACAAAGAGAGATTCTCGGTGAAGAACCAGGACATTTGGGTGAAGAAGGTAGAGAGAGATGGGAGGGGAGGGAAGGGGAAGGGGGAAAGTAGAGGATAGGAAGGGCAGCTGAATACAACAGACACTAGTATGGCAGTATGTAAAAACATGAATATGTAACCAATTTGATTCTACAATCTGTATACGGGGTAAAAATGGGAGTTCATAACCCACTTGAATCAAATGTATGAAAAAATGATGTCAAGAGCTATGTAATGTTTTGAACAACTAATAATAATAAAAAAACCCTAAAGGTCCTCACCACCAACAAAAAATAAAGAAAATAAAAAATAAAAAAAAGAATAGAGAGATGACCTGTTTCAGATGGATGCCTGTAGCACCAGAAAAAAGAAAGTTTTAAAATGCCCATTGCATTTAATGATGTGGAGATTTCTGGTGAACTCAACAATAGGCATTTTGTGAGAGTGGTAAGGATTAAAACCTAGTTTGACTGTGGTCAAGAGAAAATGGGAACAGGAGTATTAGAAAATAGTTATGGTATACAATTTTCTCCTTCAAGTAATTGTGATTTGAAAATAAAGAGGTGTGGGCCTGAGATTCTTTAATATTAAGATGGGGTAATGATGGAACATCAGGATATCTTTGCTTAGTGGAAATAATTCTCTGATGGATGAATGGAGAGAAAGTTTTGGAAAAATATCCAGTCTAAAAGCTGGTGAGAAAATATTGTAATGGGAACTCAGGCAAATTTTCTAAATGTTTCCTTCAGATTTCTTAATGAAATATGAAGCCAGATCATCAGCTGAAAGATATTGGATGGTAGTAAGGGAGAGGCCCTGGAAATAGTCCTTCTTGGGCAGTAGAAAAAGGAATGGATCAGGAAGGAATGCTAGGCAGCACAAGGATCGCTTCCATTCTTCCGACCTGAATTACAAATGCAATGATGAAGACTCTAGGAATCTTGCTAACATGGCATTGCAAATGTGAAGTCAAAACTTCACATGAGTAAATGGAAAGAAACAATGCCAATGGCATATCAGAGTCATTTGATTTTTCCTCCTGGACTTCATGATATCTGCATTAGTCAGTTTTGTGTTAACACGGAAAACCTGATGCAGTTAACTTACTAAAAGAAAAAGGTTTATTTAGTTCATGGTTCTCAAAATTCCACTTCAAGATTGGGTAGCCCTGTTTCTTAGCTCTTTGGTTAGGGTTCCAGATGGCAATCATGTATAGCATGTGGCAGAACAAACTGCACACCACAAATCAGGAAGCAGAGAGACTGAAATACTGATATCTCATAATACCCTTTGGTAGCACACCCCCAATGAACTAAAGCCTTCTTAGGCCTCATCTCCTAGAAGTCCACAGCATCTCCCAACAGCAACATCCTAGAGAGCAAGTCTAACTCAAGGACCTTTGAGGGACACTATCTGTGTTCAAATTATAGAAATATTTGAGAAAAATAAAAAAATTAGTTGGTTAATCCTTGGTAGCCAGGTGTCTATTATGTGTGCTCTTAAACACTACCCTAATATTACACTCTAGTTTTGAACTTATCTGTTATGTGAAAGAGAGTTACTAAAGTCTTTGTGAATAATGCTGAAATTTAGAAGACCTCTCTGGTATGGGTGATAGATTCTAGAGTATATATTACCACCTTTCCTGATAACACTGCCTTGGCTAAGCATCAGAAGCCTTTCACTTCATAAGGTAGACTCTATTGTAACTTGTGGCAGGAGGGAGAGATACTCAGTCAAAACTCATTGAAAGGTGGTGTTGCCTGTTGTTGTTTCTGCTGTGAGATTATTAGGTGAATGCAATGGTATCAAAGATTGCTGGAGAATAAATTGCTGCTAGTGTTCAAATTTATATATAGACTTTAGTTCTTGCTGTGGATTTTTGGGCATCCCATCAATGTTTTCATGTAGAAACTGTCAGAATGAAGACTGACTTTCAAAATATGATAAAAATTCTGTTTTTATCACTGAAGACTTGGAGTTCATCTCAGGTTGATCAATATGTAAGACCTTTAAAAATAATTTCTTACTATGTTAACCAAGTTAGATTTAAAAATAGGGATTATTTGGTATTACATAAGAGTTATCAATAAGTTTATTAAGATAATGTCAAATGTTTCAACTTGGGCATATCTGCCACAGCTAACATGTGAGAGTGTTCTGGGGTACCTGAAAACTTCATGCAAACAGGACTCATCTTCCTACACCATTCATTTCATTGCAATAAATTAAAAATATATTTCTGAATAAACAACTTTCCATTTATCAAATAAAAGACAGATTTTTAGCTGGGCATGGGTGGTACATACCTGTAATCCTGGGTTGCTGAGGTAGGAGAATCTCAAGTTCAAAGCCAGTCTCAGCAATTTAGTAAGACTGTCTCAAAATAAAAATTAAAAAGGGTATAATTGTGGCTCAGTGGTTAAGCACCCTGGGTTCAATCCCAAATATCAAACAACAACAACAACAAAAAAAACCCAAGCAAACAAAAAACACAGTTTCTTGTAATTTTGAAGATACATGGAGGAGACTTTAAGAAGAATCTTGAAGCTCTGTTTTTGAGTCTTCCTTGCTCTGTCAATTCATTCGCTCTCCTACACTGTGATAAGCATTTATGGTAAGTGGAGAGAATAAAGCACTGGTCCAAAAGGACAGCTTTAAAATCAGAAAACAAACCTGTTTCAAAGAAATCAAGAGAACTAACTTTACTGAGCATATACTGAGCGCTAGTCATTGTGGGCCAGACCTCTGACATGGCTTTGGCACAGTCACTGCCCTGCTGTTTCATCATGAAGTTCAGGGCCATGAAGCTGGCAAGAAGTCAATAGCTGAACATCTCCTTGGTTAAAAATAGTTGGAAGGATTTTAAAATGAATATAAAGTAGGCAGTCTCTTGTTGAATAGTCACTAGTAAACTGCACTTGAAATATATTCATGCACTTTAAATGTTGTAGCACCTGGAAATATCAGTCTGATGAAACGTCATTCTAGATTCTACCTTGAACTTTTATGCAGTGAATATTTAAGAAATTATTAGCATTAAGAGAAAACTGGATGTCAGGTGTAAATGGTAAGGAGTTCTTTACTTAAATTTAAATCAGAATAATTGCTGCAGGATAAATAATGTAAATTTTCTATGTTTTAATCTAGAGGTTGATTACTTAGTTTGTGGACTCTTCTGGCTTCATTAATGCTGTTTTCTTCAACTTTTTTTCTTGACTTCCAAATATTTCTCTGTTTCCTACCACTTATTCTTTAGAAATTATTTCAAAATTTTGATGAGAAGGAATGTTGATATTAATGATTTAAATGAGGTATTTTGTGGTTGTCATCTTTCAAGTTGTGACTTGTTAATTACATAGATTTTTTTTGGGGGGGGAGGGGGCTTTTAGTTAATTTCCTAGCTTTAATATTACCTTTTTTATTTTAGGAGGTATGTTATATTATAATGCACATTTAGACTGAAACTCACTTGAATTATAATACTAGCTTTTTTAGTTTGGGAAGGTATGTTATTTTAATATATTATCTTTGCTTTTTAGTACTTCGGATTTTGTCTTAACCAATGAGAATAATTTTCATTAATTTTGTTAATGATTTTTTTTTAATTTTTGAAATAAGTTTTGGAGAATATAATTTATTTATGCTATTTTAATCCATTGCTAAACCTGCTGGGACAATAAGCATAAATTTTAAGCACTTTTAAATTTTTTGAACTAGTATCAAAGCACCAGTTATTCTATTCCTAATTTCATCACTGTTTTGATGCTCAGAAACCAGTAGTTGTGGTCTCATACGTACATGATCCTGAAAATGTTTCTCCTTTATGAAAGAACTTTAAGATCATGACCTCAACTGCAGAGGAAATGAAATTTCTTAAGGTAGACAGATGTTTGCCAAGAAAATATTTCCTAACCAATTGTCAGGGGGACAAGGGAAAAGAAGAAAACCCAAACACTACAGAGGAACAATTGATAGCAAATATCATTTGCACAGGAATAGATCAGAGTTTCCATCAATATTAGAAACCTAAGTGATTTCCGTGACTCAAGAATTTCCTAAAAAATTTCTTCCTTGTCTCTAAACAATTAGTTGCTCAAAGTTTTACACTAAAGATTAGTGTAATATTATTGAAGTGGTAAATGTCTCCGTGAAAAGTATTAAATTTACATTTGGTTTCCATATACATTTTTTTGAAAAATGATTTTAAAAGATTTGTTTAGTCTTATGCATTTATTTTATGTACAAAAATGATCTCATTAAAATAGAAGGGACACCAATATAGCAGAGGAAGTGGGTAGACTAGGGGGAGGAAGGAGGGAAGGGAAAGAAGAGATATTAGGGAATGAAAATGACTAAATTGTACTGTTATATTGAATGCATGCATGGATATTGTTTAGATACGAGGTGTTTCCTAAAAAGCCCATGTATAGGACAATGTACAAATTTTCAGAAGTGAAATAATTAAATTTCAAGAAGTACAAACTAATCAGTGCCTTAATCCACTGGTAGGGGTTAACCCAGTGGTAATTATAGGCAGGTAGGGTGTGACAAGGAGGTGTATCTTTGGGGTTTATATTTTTGTTCATGGTGAGTAAATCTCTCTCTGCTTCCTGGTTGCCTTGTCCAGAGCTACTTTCTTCTACCATGCCCTTCCATCATGATGTAATGCCTCACTTGGGTCCAGAGCTATGGAATTGGTTAATCAGGGACTGCACCTCTGAAACTGAGACAAAAAAAAAAAAAATAAGCATTTCTTCTTCTATGTTGTTCTTGTCAGATTTTTGGTCACAGTGATGAGAAAGCTGACTAAAACACATTCATAATAAGAAATCCCATTATTATGAAAAATTATAATGCACCAATAAAAAGAAAAATTTTTTTAAAAAAATAACACCACTAACAAAAAGGAAATGTGTAACAATAAATGTAACAGTTAAAATTCTGTAAAATTCAGTATTCTGTTTTTCTTTTGGGGAGAGGTAAATTTACCATCATCTGCTCTACGCAAAGTAATATCATGCATTAGTAATTCATATTAACATTTTTAGCAGGGCATTCTTGATTTTTAATATAATATTGATTATATAGACGTTTGTATGTGTGGGTAGATAGGTAGGTAGGCAGATTTGAAATAAAATATACATGAACACTGCTTTTAGAGAAAGTGAGTTTTGGGAATTATTTTAAGGTGATACTTGATTTGTGAGACGCATAGAAACTTAGTCTATAATGACATGGAAATTTGAGATAAGATTATTCTTTTTTTTTTATAATAATCTAAGGCACACTGATTTCTTGGTCAGTTAAATAGAATCTTGACAGGGAAGAGGGCAAGAGAATGAACTGAATAACCCACTTCAATCTAATGTATGAAATATGATATGTCAAGAGCTTTGTAATGTTGTGAACAACCAATAAAAAAATAAAAAATGAAAAAAAAAGAATGAAAAAAAAAATAGCTGAATAATATTACCTGAGCCTATTGTCTGTTTTTACAGGATTGTAAATTTCTGAGAGACAGTTTAAAGTGGACATGGATTCATGCTTTTTTCATAGTTTTCTAGGTTTACAGATTGGCTATCTGACAGCTTGTTGCTCTCATGATGTATATATTTTCCTTCTCCAGTAGACAAAAAGCTTATTGTAATTACATAATCTGCATTATAATTGCTAGAAAATATTACCTATGTAGTATTCAATGTTTGGTAACCATATATATGTTAGATTTATACAATCATGTTAATTAGTAAGTTAGTTTGTAAGTAAGATATTTTTAAATACCCTTTTGATGTATTCATTATATTTTGGGGACAGTAAAAAATGTATTATTCCTTTTGTCTCAGTTTTCTTTCTTTAAATGATTTTATAAAGTTATCATTTTTATAAATATTTTTTTAATATTTATTGTTAATGAAAAAATTGTGTCATTTATATATAGCATCTAAAACATTCAAAAGTTAAAAAAATAGAAGAGCTAGGCATGGCACGTGCCTTTAATCCCAGCAGCTCAGGAGGCTGAGGCAGGAGGATTGCAAGTTCAAAGCCAGACTCAGCAAAAGTGAGGTACTAAGCAACTCAGTGGGACCCTGTCTCTAAATAAAATACGAAAATAGACCTGGGGATGTGGCTTAGTGGTTGAGTGCTCATGAATTCAATCCCTGTACTACCCCCCCCAGCAAAAACAATATTGAGAAGCCAATTTAGTTGTATTAAAATTTAATCTTATATTTAGACCATATATTCCAGTGACTACTTTTTCTTTGTTTTCTAACCAGTGTTATCAATTAGTTCAAACACAGAATCCAAACATTGTGGCTGAACATGATCTCATTGAGACAATATTCTGCATTTCCATGTTCCTGTACTTGAGTAAAAGGAATAGGAAAGACTATGGGAAAAGGAGAATAAAGAAAAAGGGGAGAGGAAACTAAATATGATAGAATAAAATATGAAAAGAAAAAATGTTATGGAATAGCAATACCATGGGTATTCCTCACTCAGTGCTCATGGTACATTTAGGTGAATTTATAATCATGAAATAAATATGTTATTTATCATTGTAGGAAAATGTATACTAACAATGGAATTGTGTACAAAATATATGCAATCATCAGGAAGATAATAATTTGAGAAATACAACATGGTTACAAAGATTCTGTAAATAATGTATAATTAATTATAGACTAAAACCAGGAAAATAAGTTATTAGAATTAAACACTAAATAAAATTCAGGTACAAAAGGCATTTTGTTTTAAAAAAATACAGACTCTGGAGTCAATCTGCTTACATTTCAAAAACCGTTTTCAAAACTTAAAAGATGTGTGTTTTTCTCCACCACAACTCTTCAGAATTCATTTGAAAAACAAGAAAAAAGATAATAATGAAATACAAAATCATAGGGTTTTTAGAAGATTTTTATGTGCACTGTTAGTGAGTATAAATGTGATTATGCGATTGTACATGTGTATGTGATTATCTGTAGGTAAATGATTACATATATGTATTTGGTTGTATATATACATGTGATTATGTCAGTATACATAATTGTATATATAATTGTATATATAATTGTCAGTATGTGTATAAATATTTATTAGTAAAGGCATGTATGTAGGTATTTGGATTAATGGATGTGATTGTGTTTGTGTATATAAAATTATGTTGATAGATGTGATGTGTGTGTATGTGTGTATGTGCATGCAAGTATAAAAGTATGCATGAAATTTTTAGAGTAATTTAAAAAGCTGCTAAAAATAAGACAAAGAAACAAAAGTAACATCTCAGAGGGAGGTAAATGCTAGTTTCAGATACAAGCAGTTCATAAATGAATGAATGAGAAAATGATTTAGATCCCTCAAAAGAAATTCTTAAAAATTGTATTCTAGGTCCATTACTCTAACTTCTCTTAGGTGATTTCAAACCATCGAGCTTTTTCTTCATCTGTCCAGTAGGTCTGTATGTTCACGCTCCAAAAACATTTACATTATATGGAGCTAATATAATGTAATGGGGAGCTTCTGGAACTTTTCAGCAATGCTTTACTAATTCTTTTTCTTTTTGAAGCAACTTATGTGAGTGTATTATGCTGGCTTGTGAGCTTTGACATTAATCTTGGAAAACATTTATTACATGTTTGTACCAGAAGACTTTATGTCACTAGGAGAAGGGTAAATATACAAGTTAAGATGATGCACAATTGGTAACTATCTTTGTTTCTTCTATTTGCAGCAAACTTCACATATTACATATAATCTAAATTCTAGATGAAGAAGCAAATCTGTAAACATGGTAAAATGTGTCCCATTATGTTTCTAAGATACAAATTCTTCTTGATCTTTTCTAATGCATTTTGAAAAATAAATTTTCTGTTCCAAGAAACTCTTAAAAGGAGTTCAAATGACTTCAATAGGTCTATTTACAAAGATAACTGTGGAGGAAGAAGTTAGTACAATGATAAAAAATATATTTGCTAAAGTTTTAAGTTTCTAAAACATGTTAAAACCACTGACCAATTAGTTAACATATTAGTACATCAGAGGCAGTATTATTCTCTTAATCTTTTCACCAAAGACAAGATTTGTGATTATTTAAACATCTTTCTTTTGAAGAACAACGTGACTTGCTGAATTCCATATCATCGTCATAAATCTGGGCAGATGGGAAGCATTAGCATTTTCGTATCATGGCTAGGAGCAGAACTCAATTTGAAGTGGAAGAACTAGACCTAGTTCTCTAATGAACCAGTGGGACTATGGTGATGTGGGTTCCAAGTTCAGTCATCATCTGAGTTAAAATTTCATTTTGAGAAGGACAATGAGGAAAGGATTTATCAGATTGATTTAGTGTAGCCTGGGTCAAATTTTACTTTATATTCTTTTATAAGTTTCCTCAAACATGGAAAAATATTGCCTAGAGATTTCAAAGCCAACCAGTTAATATTTAAACATTTTGCATATTTAATCACCATACACAAAGTAAAACATATTCCTTAGCATTGCCCAGAGATGTTAGAATAAAAGTCAAATTCTGTTTCTTTTATCTAACAGCACCATTGTGTGTCCAGAGAGATACTTGGGAAGATATATTTATCTCTTATATCTCAGAAGGCATGAACTTCTAATCACCTTTACAACTGAGGCTTCTCCTAAAGAAATCTTCCTTATGGCGCTTTTCTTTATCTGTCCAGAAGGTGGGAAGTTCAGCCTGTGTGTATAAAATGGGTTAAGGGTAATTCAACACACAGCTCACAGTCAATATTGTCTTTCATGGTGGTGATTTCCTTATAATCTCATTAATTTTAGAGAGTATTAACTGAGCATTGAAAGTCAGACTCCAGAGGTATTAAGTAAAAGAAAGGCAGGACTTTGCTGAGTGGGCTTATGATTCATCTTGACAGTGACAAACTATATTTGAAAATAGAGCTGCTAAATGAGTTGGCATATGTTAAGCACTGAATAAGTGGTCGAACCAATGCAGGTCACTAGAATTTAATACGGTGAAATTAAAATAAATTGAAGTAGTTGGTGGAAAGTTACATTTACAAAGGTAACAATAGGCTTGTCCTCAAAGAAAAGTATCACCTAGAGCTGAATTGACAATAGATTTCAACTTGAGTGAGAAGTCTATTAATAAGAAATGGCTTCCTAGAGTCCATGTTAAAGATTGCAAAACTAAATCAATATATTAAAATATCACATTTATTTATAGGAAAATTGGATGACAAAATGTGGCTTATACTTGAGGTCAAAATGTTACTTCCTAGTAGTTCTCCCTTAAAAATTGAGCCATGAGAACTGGCTGTGGAGAGATATGAGTACAGAGAAAAAAATTCTCATCCAGTCAGTGGCATGGAGAACTGCAAAACCCTGTAAGGTCAGAGAGAGAAATTCAGAGAGAGTGACAGTAGAATAAGCATGTGTTCTATATGTGTGTAGCCACTATCATCTTGTTACATGTTTGTATGTGAATGCATTATGATCTTTCAAATTGTGACTGTAATATTGAAAAATCAGGGATCTTAAGCAAATCATACGTCTCTGAAACTCAGAGTTCATATGTTCACTTATATGCTAGGGTCAACACAATCTGCCTTTCCTACCTTAAAAGTTTTTGTGAGAATAAAATGTAACCTTGGAAAATTAGAAACTGCTTTATAAATTTAAGTAAACTTTTATAACATGTCTCAGACAATTAAAATAGTCTACAAGATCATTCATGATCTAATCTCTAATTAAGAAATGCCCTTTCCTGCAGGAACTGTATTAATCTCAATTCTGTATTCATGCAAAACCATCCTCTGTGTTTGAAAAGATCACAGACAATGGCGTCTTAATTATCAACAACCCGTGTTGATAGCCTAGTGGTTTGCAACCAGTAACAATGGTTGGTGCTAATTTAGACATACCATTGTCTGTGACCTGTGCAAACAGAAGATTAAAGAAAAATGCACGTTTATGGGGCCAATTGGACTTCATTGACTATTAAAGTATGTAGAAGTATTATGACTAGAGTTTGTTTTTGGTAGCAATATTTTCTTTGTTCAACTATGGAAAAACTGTATGAGTTTTATGAGTGCTAATCTTAAGAGTCTTTTCTATTTATACATTGCTACTTGATAACCTTGGAGTATAAAACTTTTATAAGAGGTTGGATGTTAGTGTTGAAATGGAAAATATAGCTCATTTGTGTGTTTCATAGCACACTTGCCACTCTCTGTGTTGGTGATATTAAAGTGTCAGTGTATCAACTCCCAACTGCTTTCAACCATGAGCTGTATATTCTTTTAACAACTAGCCTTTATTCACACCTCTATTTTTAGTAGATATTGTTTAATCTTGAAGAGTAAAAAAACCATAACACAGTCATTATTCTTAAGTACAGCTTTGAAAACACATTCCTGTGAAAATACTCACTCTCCCCCAAAGTGGACTTTGGACACAGATGCATTGACTTGGGAACAGATTGATAATTGTGTTGCCCTCACAGAGAATTATTTGATAACTAAGTAAGATGTGTTGATTATGTTGTATAAACACAGCAGGATCCAAAGTCTGACATTTATTTTCTATTAAAATATTTTTCAATAATGTAATTAATAGAGTTTAATGTGCTAATAGTTGATCAATATAATAATGAGTCAGGTATATAGCCATTTCAAACACACACACACACACACACACACACATACACACAAGCTTGTTGTAATTGTAAAAAGTTGTTGTATAAATTTTTTTTTTGAAAAAGAAAGCTACATGATAATAGAAAACACTCTGGTCTTGCTTAGCTTTTTGCCTCACTGAAGATTGTCATTTTGGCATTTAAGAAATACATTTGGTTCTCAGGTCCTGTTCTTTACTCTTATCAGAAAACCTCAACACAGGTCTATTTTCTCTAAATTGGTTACTATTCATTCTAACTCCTTATTTCCCAGGTCCTTATTGACCCAGTCAATATTGTCTATGGCAGTGGCTAGTCCTTATTTTTCCTTACTCTATGAGGCCTGGTGCTTCCTTGTCTACCACCCTTCTTTTTCTATATAGAATGATATATGTCAAATCATTAAAAGGAAAAATGCACCACACCAATGGATCTGTGAGAAGAACTCCATTTAATACAGCTTTCTTGTTTTGAAGAAATTAATAAGAGCTGCTGGAATCACCAACACAGAGAGCCAGCTCTTTGCCCTATACTGGAGGCAGAATGTCACAACTTATATGATATAGCAATAGCAACTGGACAAGCCAGCAAGGGGCTGGGTAAGACCTTTCCATTTTCAGAGGTCACCATTACCCCAGATCCAATCCTGGCTTATATATTACTGTATCATCACATGTACATTTAAAGGTAATAAATGTTCTCATGTCAAATCAATCTGTTATGGAGATTGTTACTATTATTTTAGACAAAAACATAAAGAGCAAGAGCGAATCCATATTGTTTCATGAGAAAGAAATATTGCTGCATATTAATATCTCCTTTATTCATTTAACTAATGTGTGTTCCCTTTTAGAAACATTGTACTATAACTCAGTTTTATTCTTCAAGGAAGGCATTTAATCTATTTTGTATAAAATCAGAAATACTAGTTGCTGTTGTTATCATTTTTAATATGATTACTAAAATTTATAAGAATATATGAAATCTAAAAAAAACTTTCATAATAAGTAAAACCAATTTTTTTCCTATTCTTATATACCACTCGACAAAACACTCTGGCAACAAATATATGGATTTTTTCTTCCAATATACAAAGCAATACTTCAGGAAACATTAACTGTGTCCTATAATTTAATTCAGTTCTGATACTATCTACTTGAAGATAGTTTTGAATCCCACAGACTGAGGACTCATTCCCCAAAGACTGCTCCCTTTCAGATTTCAACAGCAAACTGCAAATGCCAACCTCTATTTGAGACCAACTGATTGGAAATCAGGTTCCCATTACCCACTCTTTGAACAGCTCACAGAATTCAGAGAAACATTCAACATTTATCCTTTATCGGAAAAGACATTGCAAAGTATATAGATGAGTAGCTAGGTGAAGAGATATCTTGGATAAGGTGTGGAAGGGAAGGGTCACAGAGTTTCCAGATCTTCCCTGGGCACAGCACCCTCCAAGAACATCCAGGTGCTCTGAAAGAGAGACACTCTCTAGAACACTGTCCTTTTGAATTTTTAGAGTCCTTATTACATTGACATAATTTATTATACTACTGGCAATCAATGATAGACTCAACCTTCAGCTCCTCTCTCTACCCAAAGATTGGGGTAGGACTGAAAGTTCCAAATGTCTAATACATGGTTAGTTCCTTTGGGAAATAGCCCTTACTCTGAGGCTGTCCAGAAGACACCCTACCACCCCATGAGCTACCCCATTAGAACAAAGGGCTACTATCACTTACGAAATCTTCAGGGATTCAGGAGCTCTACATAAGATGCTCCTACTACTCAGAGAACTACAAAGATCTTACCAGCACTGTTTCAGAACCATGTGTCAAAGACCAAATACTAGAACAAAAGATTCTCCTAAAATCCCTATCTACAAAGGTTTTAAGAACTTTTATGTTAGCAAGTAAAGGCAGACAAAAAAAAAAAAGAAAAAGAAAAAATGTATTTCACATATGACAATATCATACCCTTACATATAAATCTACTAAAGTTATTTAACTTTAGTCAATAATTAATTTCAGAGATATATCACATTTTAATTCTGGGTAACAACACATCTTTAAGATTTCTTGGGATGGATTTTATTTCAAACTCACATAGTTAAGTTCATTCATGTAGATCCACATGAATTCTTCTACTACTAAGATATCATTGAACTCTTACGAATACAAAATAAGGTACTTTAGCATGATCAGTGCAGGAATATTTGAGCCTGGTTAGCCTCAAACAGAAACTGGAAATGTCATCCACTGAGGATGATGTTAAGATGTTAATAGACAATGATATCATTTCAAGACTATGTAGATAAAAGCCAGACAAAGAAAGAAAGAAAAAAAGAGCTGAATCATGCTAAGAAAAGAAAATCCTAAATAATAAGGCAATGGCCTCAAAGCAGTGACCAGGAAATTACTTTCTGAGTAAGATGCTTTAGGGCAAATGTCTTTCTTTAACAAATACTTTTTAAGGCAGTGAAATCTGTTTGCCATCATTTCTATCCTTCTAGGTGATTAAATGCAGAAGAAAAATAGTTATTTGATAGCCACAGAAGCTATTTACTCAAAGTATATTCAATCACCATAAACATTATTTTTACAACAAGACTAGCAAAAGATACTGTGGGGGATCCCATAAAACATTTTTAAAAAGAATAAAGTGATAGTTCCATATATTTTTATGAGGGTTATAGAGTGATCTGTATGCAGCTGTTCTTCCCGAGTGCTGCCCGACATTGCAAGCTCTCGTTTGGGAACCAGATGGCATAAAATTCAGTTCCCAAATGGGGAAAAATTTTATAGGCTAAATAATAGGGTCAGGGCTTTTTTGTTGTGACTTAAAAATGATTCTAGGGAATCTATTGTAACACAAATGCTAACTAATTGTAAAGCATTTTATGAACTATACATTTTAAATAAATAACCTTCCTAATATT
The DNA here is from genome assembly GCF_052094955.1 of Ictidomys tridecemlineatus. Classification (NCBI taxonomy): domain Eukaryota; kingdom Metazoa; phylum Chordata; class Mammalia; order Rodentia; family Sciuridae; genus Ictidomys; species Ictidomys tridecemlineatus. The sequence goes on from NC_135479.1 coordinate 162,128,000, forward strand.
TCCCCCAATTGCATTTTTTGTCTCCTCCTGTTAAAGTTTTTTTTAATTAAATTCTTTTTTCCTTTTAATGATTTGACATGTATCATTCTTTATAGGAAAAAATGAGGACACTGAATTCTCCAATGTTTACAGGCAGGAGCTGAAAGACTTAATGTGAAAGAAAAAGTTCAGACCTAAACTTTGAAGATATAGCCTGGCCACCTCTCAGCTGGCAGCATCCAGAAATATGGAGTGATTAAGGAAAGTTGCTGTTGGATGCACTGAGGCACACCAGCTAGCACAGTCCCCTATGGAGGTGATGAAGGACATTCATTTGTAGTGCTGGGATTCTCTACTGCAGCTGACTTAACTGACGACTCAGCTCCCTAATGCTGGATCAATTCTCCTTTCATGGTCCTTGGGCTCTGACATATCTCCATCATGTACTTTCATCCTTGCCTTCTCTTCTAGGTACCCCTTCATGTCTCCTTTTTCCAGTGCAGAGGTAGGAGTTCCCTCTTTAAACCTTCAAATTTTGCCTTACAGAACTAAACTTTGTTAGCACAAAGAAAGGAAGAAATTCAAGATTACTGTTTTTCTTTTTTTTCTTCTCTGTCCTGCCATGTTACTTTCTTGAGGCAATAAACAGATAATCGTTTCTTTTCTCAACAGTGGCTGCAGGAAAGAATCATCTGGGGGAGTTTTTGTATAACCCCATACAAAAAGGCACATTGCAGGCAGGAATGGTTTTTAAAAGCATTATAGTGAAACTAAGTTAGAGAACATCCACTTAGCTATTTGATCAGGGAGGGCAGAGATGAGAAAATAAATGAATAAGAAAATTATTTTGCATACAGTAATTGTTTTAAATTATAAACTATGTTTATGGAGTTCTTTTAAAACACCAAACACACCTTCATAAAAACTGTCACCACTCTAAGTACTCCAAAGAGGGTATTACTGGCTTGGATGATGTTTGAAGGGCACTTTGAGTCTTAACAGCATGGCTGGGATATATTGTATGTGACTTTTACCAATGTAACCACACTGAAGAAGCAATATAGTGCTGAACCCACAATTCTGATATGTTAAAAAAATAATAACATAATCTTGTTAATTTAAGCTCATGTCCAATTAGCTTTATCTAAAAACCCCAATGTGCATTGGGTAAAACTTTCAAAAACATCAATGACAAAGTCTTTTTCGTTTGAAGATAAAATGATTATTTTATTACCTTCCTTTCCAGGTTTATTACACTGTGACTTGTCATGGCAGTGAGGAACCCTGGAAATTTATCTGAATTACTCAAAGCTTCACACATACTCTGACACATGGATTGTCTGACACAGTAGGTGGCATTCCCCAAGCTTTAGACATTGGCCTAGTGGTTTTCTTTAATGATGTTTGCGATTGGAATTTTTTTTTCCTTTTCCATGCTTTCAATTTTACTATTAGGTAGATGACATTCAAATCTGATTCAACTCCTTTATTTTACAAAATTTTCAGTCTTCATTTTCAATTAGTTGCTGGATCATTCTGGATGAAATATATTCATGATATGAATATAGGAGGGCAGTCATCTCTAATTCCTTTTCATATGGAAAACTTAAGAAAGTATATATTGGATTTTAATGGTCCCTTTTTCTTTTGATGTTGTTATTGAATTGAGTCGAATGTATGAAAGATGATATGTCTTGAGCTCTGTAATGTTTTGAACAATCAATAAAAAAAAAAAAGAAAACAATATGAATAGCAGAAAAAAACACATAATAACCAGGACAATGGTGTTTTTCTTCATTATATCAAAGGAACCCAGGGACAATCCTAAGTTATACTTCAAAATATTTATGATAAAATTAAATATTTTAAAAGTTTTTTCAATGTACTTAGACAGTAGAGTATATTCATAGTATTAAATAAGCTCAATTAAGTGTAAAATTTTATATTCACAAAAACTAAGCAACCATTTCTTTTAATATGTATTACAAATTTCCTACAAAATTGTAATAGCATGTTTTTCTCTTGAGGATATGCGGAAGTACTAGAAAATAACTGATAATTGACATAGTACTTCAATCTCTGATTTTAGTATATGGGAGTTAACTTTAAAAAATAACACAAAATGTGGTCTCTAGGAAACTGAACTGATAGCTTTTTTTCCAAGATATCTTAATTATTTTTCAAGTAGAATGTCACTTCCCCTATCTTGCTGCCCCGAAGGCCTAGCTATTGTTATATGGCAAAAATAAAATAAAATAAATAAAAAATAAAATAAATTATTTCAAGATTTTTACTTATATACAAATGTATGTAATTAAAACACTTTAATAGGGACTGTAAAATTATACTGAGACTGTATGTGTGTAATTATATCCCTAGCTGCTAGTACACTGAATAGCTTTAAAATAATAATAATAACACAGACAAGATTAACGCTTAGGGACTTAAGACCTTGATATTTCACTTTCAATATTTTAAGCTCTAATTTTTTGAAGGGCTTACCTTTATACAAAAACATACTTCTACCAATGAAAAGTTAAGACAGACTTTTTTTTTTAATAAACAAATTGATTTTTCATGTTCTATTTGCCTTGAAGAAAGCTCACCATATTTCCAGAACTTTTCTGACCAAGGGCTGTTATGGAAGGTGTGGTGTATACACAGGCAATATGCAAGCTGGACTGGTATACTTGCTATTTTTCTTTTTGTATGGAGATTTTTTTTTCAAGTGATTGAACCATTTTTGATTTGATTAAGCACTGATTGCACAGTGAGGGTGGAGCCACACTACCTACCTTGGCATGCTTTTTGAACAGCTAGGGAAACAAGATGGACAATTGGGAAGTTTTGTTTTCACTGCAGAAGTGTACATTATGAGGCTATTCCAAAGATTCTTGGCAATAATCTGAAAGTATTCCCAACAACTCAGACTAGCTGTCCTCCTTTTGCTCAAATGAATCTGTGTTCTTCTGGTTTGCTCGGGAGAGTCCTCTTTACCTTTGATTTTGCTGGAAAATTTCTCAGATCCTGTGTCTTTAACTGGCATCTCAACTGTGCTACAAATAGACACTCATGTGTTCCAAACACTGTTGAGTCTGAAGAAGTATGAGATATTTTCACTTCCTCAAAGAAATAATAATAATAATGCTTATGATAGACAGGGGAAAAATATCAAGCCGTAAGCTGTAGAAACCTATATATTAAAGTTGCAGAAGACATAGAGGACCTTGGAGAAAAATTTTTTTTTAAATATTTTATTTTTTAGTTGGAGATGGACACAATACCTTTATTAATTATTATTATTATTATCATTATTATTCATGGTGCTGAGGATCAAACCCAATGCCTGACGTGTGCTAGGCGAGTGCTGTCCACTGAGTCACAACCCCAGTCCCTCCTGAAGAGTCTTGGACTAGCTGTGGCTGTACCTGTATGAATAGAATGAATATGCTCCCCAAAAGAACTAAAAATAATCATAGATGGAGTCCAAGTGGAGCCCAAAAAAGGTATACTCAGGAAAACTGGAAAATGAAAAGCATAAACTAAAAAAAAATTAAAAAATTGAAAAAAAAAGCTTGGTCTTTATATCCAAAGAATAAGAATCATATATAACTAAAGAATAAAGGTTACTGATAAATATTCAGGAATAATTTTAGAAACAAAAATGCCTCAGTAATGTGTTAAATTCAATTCATATAATAGGAACTTATACCAAAAATACTTATATATTTTTAAAGTAATTTCTATAATCATTTTGGGAGGTGATCTAATAGAACTCTTTATGTGCAGATGAGATGATGGCAAACCATAGTGGTTAGTAATTTTTTAAAAGTCTGGAGAAGTCTGCTTATGTTTCCTGTTCCTTAGATCATTTCAGAAAGTCACCCCCCACCATCACAATTATTTCTTGTTAACTTAAAAGAAACTTTCCACTTTCTTTAAAAATATCATATTAACAAATGCAAAGTGTTTGTTAATTGAATCACCACTAATTAGGCTTACACTGAATTCTCATTTTGCTAGAAGAACATTTTCAAGAGTTTTTGTTTCCTCTTCTTTTACTTCCCTTTTTGAGGTTTTTCTAAGAATGAACATTTAGTAGTGCTCTCAACATGATACAGTCCTGAAAAAGACATATACTATAACAATTGTCTTGCTGAAACGTAGTGAAATAAAAGCTGTTCAAAGTTTTCAGACTTTTCTTTGTTGTTTCTTGTTATCAGAATTTGATCCTTCTGGAAATGATGTCTGTATCAGTTTACTGGGGCTGCTATAACAAAGTACCAAAAACTGGGTAGCTTAAATAACAGAAATTTGTTGTCTCCTAGTTCTGAAAGCTAGCAGTCTGAAATAAAGATGTCAGCAGGGTTACTTCCTTCAGAGGGACCAAGAGAAAATGTTTCCTGCCTGTTTCTAAGCTTCTGCTAGTCTCTGGTGTTTCTTAGCTTCTTTTTTTCACAACATTCTCTCCCAATTATGTGTCTATCTGTATGCCCAACATTCTTTTTATAAGGATACAGTCATATTGTATAGGGTCACTTTCATCTTAACTTGACAATTTGCAATGAATCTGTTTCCAAATAAGATCACTTTCACAAATACTGGGTGTTAGGACTTTAACATCTCTTTTAGGGACACAATTCAATTTATAACAATACCCTATGCTGGTATAATGAAAACTTAAGAGCATCTTCTATGCTAATATCTGTAGAATGTTTCATTTGTTTATTTCTAATAGCTTTAAACATACTTAATATTTGTGACAAATCTTTCCCACATTTCAATATCTCACCTCAAGCCTAAGCTCTTTTGTACTTATCATCTTATGTTTCTGTACTTATCATCTTATGTTTGAACTCAGATAAAAAAACATTTCTGTGCTTATATTAGCCCCTATTTTCATATGCCACATTCATCTTTAACTACAATGTATTTTCACATCATACCACACCTGTAAAATATTTATTAATCAGATTAATGATCAGTGTTCATTCGGTTACATTCATTTGAAATTTTTTTATTGTCCTCACTGATACAGGGATCTTGAGCCTTCCTATTTGATTTTGCTCGATATGTTAAAAATGTAAGACCATAACCATACTTATCTTTTCTGCTTTTAATAGTAAAGTTTATTTATTTTTTCTTTCTCTCTCTCTCCTTCCTTCCTTCCTTTGTTCCTTCCTTCCTTCCTTCCTTTAAAACTAACTCTCTCTCTCTCTCTCTCTCTCTACTGGGGATTGAACCCAGAGGCACTTTACCACTAAGCCATATCTCCAGAACTTTTGTTTTTTAAGACAGCGTCTGAGTTGTTTAGAGCCTTGCTTAGCTGTGGAGGCTGGCTTCAAACTTGTGATCCTCCTGCCTCAGCCTCCCAAGTTGCTAGGATTACAGGCATGCACCATGGTGCCCAGCTTAAAGTCCTTCATTTCTAAACCAAGTAATGTTTATTATATCAGCTTTCATAAAATAATAACAGACCAAAATTGTATTATGTGTATTAGCTTATACATAAGGAAAACCCTCAGACCCTTCACAGTGCTTGATAATCACTTGACATTGTTTGACATTTCCAAGAATTACCTCTATGGCTCTGCCTTTCTGATTTGCTCTGCAAGCACTTCCTTTTCTGCTTAAACCTTAGAAATAGACTTTTTCTTGTAGTCTAGGAAATTTTACCATATACACAGTTCTAGTTAGTGTGGTGATGCTCAGATTTATCTCTCCAATCCATAGTTCTTTTTCAGTGTATCAGTTTATCTAGCAACTGACTTGACCTCTTAGTTGGGTATATTGAAGACATCAGGAATTCATGATGTATATGACCAGAGTCATGGTACCTTCCCTTTAAGCCTGTCTTCTCTTTCTCATAATTTCTTCTCATAGTAAACAGAATCACCACTTATCCATTCTTCTCTGGCCATTCTCTTTTATGTCCCTAGCATTTGCTACTGAATCTATCACCAGGGCCAAGCACTGTTATCACTTCATATCTATAGAATCTGTTTTTCTCTTTATTGATGCCTTCACTCTGTCCTTAGTTAACATCATCTCATTAGTGGACATCCTTAGATGTCTCCCTACATTCATTCTGTTTTTCCTCCAATCTATTATTGAACCTAAGCCAGAGAGAATGATCCCTTTAAAATTCACGTCATCCAGTTTCACAGGAGAAATAAGTTCAAGATATCTATTAACAATATGACAAGTCCGGTTAAGAACAATATAATGTATAAGTGAAAATTAGAGTGCAGATTTTAAGTGTTGTCACTCCAAAAATGATGGTATGTATGTGATGTTAAACATATTATATATGAATTTACATATGCATATGATAATTGGCTCAATTTAGCAAATCCACAATGTATATATATTTCAAAGCATTTTGTATACATTTTATTTTAAATATATATATGTATATATAATCTTTGTTAAAGAAAATAAATGACCAAGAAAGATCCTCACATTGAATCTTATCAACCCACCCTCATATTTAAACCTCATTAAACTTAGAGTAAATGTCCCTGGTTTATGGCTATTCAGCCTTTTGTTGTAAGGACTTCATTGACTTCCCAGTTGGACTTGGGTCCATTGTTACATGGTCACATATAATGCTTGTTATATCTCCTTAGGTCATTTAATTAACATCTGTGTCCCTTCTAAATTAGTGAATTTCACAATTCATGTTTGAGATAGGCCAAATTATATTTTCAGCACCTAGTATGGTGTTTATCCAAAAACTGGCACTCAAACTATACAGAATATACAAAAGAGAATGAGCACTTCAGAGAAGAAATCACTCATTTTAACTTACCTTAAAATTTTTGTTTTCCTTTATCTACCAATTCTTACAGAATCCACCTAGATGTTTTAAAATTATAAATGGAATCATTTTAGCCCATACTTAAAACCCATCTCACTTAGAGTGAATCTAAATTCCTTACCTTGGCTAGTTCTCAAGTTCAAAATGATTCCTGCTGACTAAGCCATGCTCCTTCTTATAGAGCCCTTTTATCTGCTATAATAAAGCCACACTGAGCCTTCCTCCCTTATTCCTACCCAGATACTCTGTGTCAGTTGTTCCCCTTAATCTTCACACCTTTGATTCATTTTGCCACTTAGATCTTTGATTAAATATCACCAAGTTTCCTTATCCATCAAATCTTAATCAGTGATTCAATCATTCTCATCTCAATTCTTTCCAGTTTGATGAATTTGTTCTACATGTTTATTGATTTATTTTGTCATTCCTACATACACACATGTATGCAAACACACATACACTCTCTCTCACACATACACACCTAATCCCTGCTATCTCCAGGATTCATGCGTACCCAATACATTGTGGTAACTCAATACATTATCACTGAATAAATGAGAACATTTTACATTCAAGGGTCAAGCAATTTCCAGCAAAGCTTCTGATTTAAGAATCAGCACTGCTCTTCATGTGAGCAAATATGAGAGAAAGGTAATTTTTATGATGGCTCAAGGCATTTTTTTTTTATATTTGGTGTTTGCCTTCAAATCAGTAGAGGATCAGTACATCCATGATGTTTCTGTTTTCTTCATTGATTTACATGGAGACCAGTTGTCTGTCCTCCTTTTAACAAAGTAAAATCAACCAAAGATTTTCACTAATGTGACACAGTCTTTCAATATCCAATCTGAGATTAGTGCAAACCCTGAGAAATCAAAAAGTCCGCCAATAATCCTTGGTCTAGGAACACACTTTCTTTCTGCACTCTTCCAGCATTATGATTTGAAAGCCACAGACTGTACAATCACAAACACTTTATAATATTGTGAAAAGTGGATCTTAAAATATTCCATCCTCTTTACCTTTAATATGTGGGTTAATAATTTCTTTTCTCATTTTTTGTAGTTCTCTAAATGTACTAACTTGACAAGAGCCACTTATAGCTCGTCAGTTTCTGCTTTGAATTACATTGACCACAAAACTATGAAGTAAAGTTTAAAACCTAAGACTCCTAGAAGGAAACAGGATTATATTTGGAAAAAAGTTGGGAGGAAAAAAAAAAACAACCTTGCCTTTATTTGATACTTTCACTCACACCATGGGGGAGGGGGAACAGCTCTCAGATGTAGTTTGACATTCCACTTTTTACTTACTTCTTTTAGATAAAATGCGGTATAAATTCTTCCACACTGTTGATAACATTTCTGAAATCAGTTTTGGTTTTTCAGGGTTAGCCTTAGACAAGATTCGGAATCATCTAAAATTATTAAAGTGGATCTTGTCTTAGTGTTTCCCTTTATTTTGACATGGCCAATTCATGACATCCAAGGGTCTGACATTTTACCTCCCCATTCTTATCTTTCCTTGGCAGTGTGCCATACTTTATAACTTTCTCTTCTTCTCTCTCTTTCTGCTCTATCAATGACCCTGCCTAATCTGTTTAACAAATTTAAGCTAGTAAGAAAGAGCTAAAGGTTAATGTATGGCCCTTTCAGGAAGTAGGTTTCTCTTTAGGGCTATCCTTTCATTCTGGGTGTGATCTTAATGATCACTTTGCTCAAAGCTTTACAGATTATTTTTTCACAGACAAGTAAGAACAAATCATTTAGGCTTGAATTAGCAAAGATGTATTATGACTGGAAAGTTAATAAACCCAGAGTCTTGTGCCACGGAAGATTTTGACTTGCCCAATGCATTCAATAGAAGTGCTAACAAATTTTTGAAATGGGCAGCCTCCAAATGAGCTTGAGGCATTTCATGTTACATAACCAGGTTTATCATTTCAGACATGGAGCACAGAGATCTTGTGGCCTAATGATAAAAAAATAAAACCAAAGTTTCTCTTTTCTTTCTCTTTCTCTACCTCTCTTCTTCTTTTTCTGTTTTTGAATATCAGCAAGACAACAGTAAGAAAATAAAACCAGTTCCAATTATATGATGTAATCATGAAGGCCAATATAAATAATTTTCATGGGAAGTTTTCAGAGCACAATATCATGTACCACAATTAGGTGTCTCTCCAGAAAACTATAACCCCTATCTTGCTTATTATCCATAGGTGAGATCTGGGATTTTGGAAAGAGAAGGCTCTTGGGAGATCTGGTCCACCAAACTGTAAAGCAGAAGTCCCTTTCATAAAACTCTAGATCAAAGATGCTTAATGAGAATTAAAATGCTCATTGTACTTTATGCGGCTTGTTTAGTTTTCAAGTACAATTTAAGCGTAAGTGTCCATGAAATGATTAAATAGCAAGATCTCTATGAGTCAATAAGTTGCCTGAATAAAATAAGCAAGATAACACTTGCTCACTGCAGAGCATTCTGTTTGTCAGTAGTAAATGTTTTATAAATGGCAGCAATTGCCTAAATATAGCATTATTATTAAAAATAATGTGATCTTTAGCTGCGGGAAGTACAGTCTTTGGTTTTTAGAATCAATCATCAACCATATTTTTGTTAAATAAGTGAATGGTCTTATAGTCAGCATTCTAGAATATACAGTATAAGCGATAGAACTCATGATGATACATGATCAGGTTTATAACTTCAGACATGAGGAGCACAAACATGTCATGGCACATTGGTAAGATAGGCAAGTATGGCACTGCAGGAAAGTATGATGGATAGAGGTGAATGGTTTGGTTTGAAACAATATGGATTGAGGATAAACAGGCAGTATTTACATATGTTGGCTAACAATTATATCCTAAGCACTTTACACTCACATGTATATGGATAGAGATAAAATTATAAACATAGATATGTAGATGTATAAATCCTTTCAGTGAATCCATAGCTGTTTCTATCTTTGTATCTATATGTCTCGCTTTAATCTTTATGACTATTTACAATGATATTTTCATCATTTTAAGAAAACTGGGGCTTACATAACTTCAGAGAGTCCTAAATCCATATATAGCAGTATATTATTTTTGAATTTTCTGCCACCAAAACTTGAATCATGAGCTACTTTAAGGAAGAGATGATAACAGGATTAGAGATATTCCTTCAGAATAGAAAACAAGGAAGCAGCTAAGTTCCTTCTCTAAAAGAAGGAGAATTCAGTGTTGAGGAAAGGAAGCAGGAGAATTCCAGGGAACAACATGAACTCTTTTGATTATGGTCTTTGAAGATGCTGCAACTTATTTTCTTATTTTTCACTTGGACTTTAGAAATTTCAGTAAAGATTTTGGATTTTCCTTCATATTCTCAGACTTAGTGGATATAAAATTTCAAGTTTTATGTTCCCAAGTTGATGTTTTTAGTTGTGGAAAAAGAATGGGAGTGAGGGTTTGAAGTGGTAGCTTCCGTCTTAGAATTTTCCTAGGTTGATGATGGCTCCCTTAAAGACTTCCTGGAATATATTAGTCAGTGTAGTTAATCATTGTGAACTTTCATTTCTTCCTTGTTGACAGAGCTAATGATACTTAATGTGGTGAGAATTTTATTAGATAAAGTGTGTAAATTGCTTAGTAAAAAAGTAGTAGATATTCAAAGATTGAAAGAATACAACAAAAATGGTATATATCATCAGTATAACTATTAATAGAGCTGCTACTTACTAAATTGCATGTAGATAATGCCATATTGATCTCAGTTATAAGAAATTGATTATGTTGCCAGAGAAAAACTAAATTCTTCAAAATTAGGAAGTAGTATTAAAATTATCGGATGTTCAACAAATTTTGGTTACTTTTGTGTTGTCTAGCATATTTTATAATTTATTTACTGATTGGAACTTATCCTTAGATACCTTTCTAGATAAGATGGACTAGATACAAGGCATTAGTGCCAGCATATAGATTACTCTTCACAGGTATCTATGGAAAAAAAAATCATTCAAAGCTAGATTTAAAAATATAATTTTCATATTATAAAAATATAATACTGTGTACTTGTGATTTGAAATGAAAAGATATTGCAAATGTGAATACTGTTTTCTGTATAACAATATTAGCAAACAGCACATTTTATCTTAATTGTCTATGTCGTTTGAACTTTTACCCCTTTTGGACTGAATTTCCTTTTTTGTATCATAAAATATTTAGGACTTTTTAACTGAATTGTCATAAATCTTGGAAAGACAGAAGAGTCTTAATTTATTTAGTCCTTGTAATTCCTATTACATGATTTTTCTTCTTCCTCATCAGAATATTTTTTCACAAAGAATTCTAATGAGGATCAGTTTCACTAATGTGCCGCCTAATTCCACCTCCATCACATGCTATATATCAGGAATGCACAGAACTTTGCCTTGAGAACATAAAATATGGAGACCTGCCTAGTTTCTTCTCTAAAAGGAAGCATGGTTGATCTTGACCAAAGGAGCACAGAAGAACAAAGAAATCTTTTCCTGTTAAAATCTGTGATGGTTCCACAACTCGTTTATTTATCTTGACCTAGAAATTTTAATAAAGTTTTTGGATTTAAGTCTATCTTCTCATGAGTTTATATTTTAGTAGTGGAGGTAAAATTTCAAGCTTTAGCTGTCAAAGTCAATACTTTTAGTTGTGGGATAATCCAGTGTGTGTGTGTATGTGTGTGTGTGTGTGTGTGTGTGTGTGTGTGTGTTTAAAATAAACCTCCTAGGTTTTTTTTTTCTTATTTTTTCAACCAGAGGAATCTGAAAAAAATGTTCTATTTTATCAAAAGCATTTTACCAGAGGAAAAAAATCACAATACAGTGTATTAAGAAGGAAATTTGTACTCAAGCTTTCATGCCTTGTGTTGGATTCATTCACATCATTTGAAGCATTTGCCCTGGGTCAGGGACTAGTCCTCTCTTGTCCAGCATGGCATCCAAAACATGTTATTATGTAATAAATATATTATTACTGGACTGGAGTCATTATATGTAGATGGAGATATCAAGATGTGTTTGCCTTTATTTGTACATCCTTTAAAGGTCATTGGTAAAAATTTGGCTTTTCAGTTCAATCTTATGTTAATGTCCTGGGACCAGGAGAAGTCTTAGTTCTGTATTTCCTCTCCAGAAAAGGAATATTTTGGAGATGAATACAGAATTTGGCATTTGAGTTCTTTTCATTTTAGTACACTACACTTTATAAAAACCAACGATATTCTTGGATTTAGGATAAAAAAAGATTCCAGGTACTGAGGGTAAAAAAGGAACATTCAAACACAAATCCCCAAAATAAATAGAAATAAAGGAAAAACAGATACTCTGGATTATGGGGGTTTTTTTGGTGTGTTTGTGTGTGTGTGTGTGTGTGTGTGTATGTGTGTGTGTGTGTGTGTGTTTGTATTTCAAGGGTTCTCCAGAGAGAAAACTGTTCTTTAAGGAAATAATTTTTAAATTCAGACTCTTAAGTGGGCATTGCAAACAAAATTGAAAATTCATAATCTATGTTTTAGCAGGATGCTTTCTGAATTAAGTTTTAGACTTTCTAATTTGTATCTTTTTATGAAAAAGTATATATTGGAAATTCATTTAATAAAAAGGCTGATTGATATTGACTGAGGACTTTACTTATTTACAGTTGACTTGGACAAGTTTCTTTGAACAGTTGATATAGGTTGAAACCGTGGTCAACATTTAATTCCACAAATATTTATATTTTATGACCTAAGTACTCTTTTGAATGACCTAGTTTCAAAAAATGAGGGCATAAAATGCTGGGGGCAGTTGTATTGCTGGTGAGGGAACAGATTATATTCTGCTTGAGACAAAGCTTTTTCAAAAGTGAGCATTTTTAATATTATAGAAGACCATGTATCAACCCAAAGATGTGTACTTTTATATTTAGTCAAAGTTCTGGATTCTCTACTTGAGCTTTGATCTTTAAAAAACTTTGGTGGTTCAAACTGTGCACATCTTTGTCATGGGATGAAAGAGGAACAGTAACTCTTTCTGATATCTAGTTCTCTAAATTTGGAAGACATTATACCTCTGTGTGTCATGTGTGCATGTTTATAATTATTCTGTTTCTGATTTTTAAACATGTTATACTTGTAAATCTTAGGGCTGAGTTTTATTCAGTCCTATGGTAGATTACTGTAAGCATGACTTTAATAATTCTCCTAATACATTGTTCAAGCCCTTTGCAATATGACTTTACCACTTTTCTAGCCAAAAGGCAAAGTATACTTTCCTACTTCAGGAATCTGGGCTCATGTGACTTGCTTTGACCAGTCAAATATGGTTAAAGTGACATTGTGTAATTTCTGAGCCTGGGACTCCACAGGACTTGCGGTTTCTACCCTCTTATTCTTAGATCACCTCTGCCACAGTGTGAATAAATTCTGTTTAACCCACTCAAAGACAAAAGGTCCCAGAAGAGATGTCAGGTCTGACGGGTTCCAGAAGCAATCACCAGAAATATGATTCATAAAATATATATATATATATATATATATATATATATATATATATATATATATATATATATATTCCCCCCAGAGGCTTTGACAGTGGTTTATTTAGGAAAACAGGTACGTATTCAATATGGGAGCAAATCTAAAAAGAGAGAGGTCTTTAGAGGTAAAACAAGAAATATACGTGCAAGGGAGAACGTGGGTTATCTCCAGAAGGAGACAGATCTGAGGGTGTTACACCTTCTAAACTCAGTTCAGCAGCTGAGCTCTCTGATGACTTCATCTGTCTGAGTGACTCTAGAAAAGACCAGTGGAACTTCCCAGATGAGCACCTAGCCCAAATTGATAAACCCAAATAATGTAAAGTGGTTGTAATTTTAAGCCACTCTATTTTGTGGTAGTTTGTTATATAGCATAAGTGATTGAAATATATTTCTACCATTTAATTTATTGAATATCATTCATGTGGTCCCTTTGGCAACAATCTTACCTTGATTTTTACTTTAAATTACTATTGTACAAATGCATTAAGCAGCAACATGTATTGAGCACTTTCTGCATGTGGTGTATGATTACAAACCTTTTACTTTCTCAGGCTTTACAAAAGGAAATAACCAGAAGAGATTATGTCCTTATACTTAAATACAGTAACACAATACTATGAAGAAAGGGCATTTTCCTAAGCATATATGGAATAATTTGTAGATTAGTCTGTTCACTTCTATGAACATATTTGTTAAAGACAGAATATTAGAAATCTACAAGGAGAAGCAAGTGAACATCAGAAGTGGGATTCTCAGGATGAATCATGGTATGAGATTGGAGAAGGAAAGTTTAGGGAACTGATGCAATTCTGAGTAATAACCACTATCCAGGAAAAAAGAATCAAAGAAATCTTAACATTAATTAAAAATTCTGTGAATAAGTTTTTAGCACTGTTGTTTATCATATACATTTTTGTTACTGCTCATTAATGTTTCAACCATTGGTTCTACAGTTAAGAGTTGTCAAGACCCTAAGTAAATGTTCCTTTGGAATAGATTCTGCTTCTAATTTGGAGAATTTTTGTTTTCATTTAATATTTCTCCTTAAATATTTATGATATCATTAAATACTTGTGATATTAAAATACTTTATATTCATTTATCTTTACTTTCTGATTTCTTTCCTCCTTCCCTCATTTCCACTTTCTTTGTTTTTACCATCTCAGTTTATTTGCTCTTTGTTCTGAAAGATATTTGAAAAGCAGTAGGATATTGCAATTATTTTATTATTAGTGAAAGATTGTCTCCTTAGCAAGCAACTTACATAGTAAATTGTTAGTTAAGTGATAACAGAAAATATAGACCAGAAACAACCTAATCCCCTGATATCAAAATCTAAAGCACATCCAAAGTAATTATTTCTAATATGTAGTCTTACAGAGAGATTATTTACAAAGAAAGAAATATAAATGGAGCCACATTAATTCAACCATGCTTCCTCCTAAATTAATTCATACTTTTCTTTTATCCTGATACAGGCAGAAGTTGTGAACACTTAAATCTGAAAACTGATTCCAAAGTGGGAAATAAGTGTTGCCCTTAATTGTATTAGACAATAATATCTGCATTGCAAGCAGTTACTGCATCATGAACAAATCTAATGCTTTCTGGTTGTTCAACTATTGGTTATACTCAATCGCCATTTTCATAAGAAGGATACTTATGTCAAACATCTATGAAATACAGACACTGGAAGAAAATTCTTCATTTGTCTCTTAGGTTTCTTTATGTCTTGCAAACAGGGTCTCCTGCAGCCTTCTTTGCCAGGTTATCTTTTCATGGATGCTTGTATAACAAACAGACTTGGAAGGTAGAGATTGTGTCTTGTTCTAGAACAAAAGGCAAGTTTGGAAAGTAGAAAAAGTGACCTTCTGGAGTAAAAGGCAAGCATATCTACTGCTCATTATAAAAGGTACTGGTGTGCTCAGTTTGGGTATTCCTTTCAGGTACTCCAATTCAATGTGTAAAAGTGTCATCTGGCCTTCTTTGCATCATTCTTTCTGTGAAACTGGGTCTTAGGGAACATGTATTAAAAAAAAGCTGACCCTCTGGCTACTGTTATGTCTCTGAATAATAAAGTCCTCTGTCTCTGACCTAGGAGTCTTGTGACTTCTGAAAGCAGCTATAAAACTGATAGGCTAACCTGTTAGCCTGAACCTAGGGTAAAACCTCAACCCTTTCGTGGTTCTTGACAAAGAGCACACTATTATCAGTAGTTAATATAAGTATATGCAATCAAACAAAGTAAGAAGAAGAAAGAGAGAAGAAAAATAGAACTATATATCATAAATAGCAGCAAGGAATGTGGGTTCTAGATAGTGTGATAAAGAATTTAAAATTAGTTCTCTGTCCTTAATTGTATGAAATAAATTGTTTCTTGTTTAAGAAGTTTAGCTATGAACCAAAATGTCAAAGAGAAATTCTTCTGGGTAGGCACAACTTTCTACAATTTGTATTATCATTCATTTAGGTATTTTTCTGCCTCGTTAATATATATTGCTGATCATACCTCAATTAAGGAAAATCAAATTAGTCAAATCGTATCTTAATGTTAATATATACCACTGGTTCAACCTTTTAATATGCAGCAGAATCATCTGAGGGGTTATTAAAACACAGAATGTGGTGTTCAATTTGTAGAATTTTTGTCCAGAGATGAGGCTCAAGAATTTGCATTTTTAATGAGTTGCTAGTACTTCTGACCTGTAGAGCAAACTTTAAGAACCATTGATATAGAATGATAATTGGAAATGATACACAATATTTTAAAAACTTGTTAAGAATCATACTAACAGACTAGAATTACATTCTGCCAATACTGGCTGTTTATACTTGAGAAATTCATGTAATTTCTTTAAAAATCAGTTTTCTCATCTTTAAGATTTGACTAATAATAAAATATCCTTCTCAAAGGAATATTTTGAGTGTTAAACAAACTAATCCATGGAAAGTGGTTTGTATGGTATATGACACAAGGTACTCAGTAAATGCTATCATTATGTTATTGCATTTAAAGTAACCTTTGTTTTCTAATAATAATTATAATAATAATAATAATAATAATAATTCACAAAATAACTCTCTATATTGAATTCCTTATGAGTTCATTTAAAATATTGTTAGAATGTTTATATCTAATATTCTGATTAGAATGGTACTTATAAGTAAACCTATATTATAAAAAATGAAAAGAATCCATTTTAAATATCAGAGAACTGGATAAATATGTTTTCTTAAATCAACACAGAATTCTTGTCATTTACCTGGTCAAATTATTTGAGTTTTTATTAAAATGTCTCATGTAGGTATTCATATCAACAAATCTTTTGTTATGGAGCCCTGTTCATTGATGTGAATGGTATCATTGCATACCCTTGTTGTTGTAGGCACCGTCAGTTAAAATTGGACATTACTGCAAGATATCTATGATATCAAATTGCTTTGATTTTTCAAAAATTGCTAGGAAGTCTTAGAAAGTCCATTATAAATAATAATAGAGAATCATCATTTTCAATATGACATTTTATGACGATTTTTCCCCCAATTGACAGCAAAAAAATACTATATCTTAAGTGTCAGATAAAGGAAATCCATAAGAAGTATTATGTTCCTTTTATAGAAAGCCTCATTTTAAAAATGTCTGTGTGTGTGTTCCGAATATGCTTGCATAATTTTCTAAAGTAAGTTAATAATAAGGCACATAGTTTTTAGAAGTCTACTTAAATCCTTGCAAATCAGTTCAGTGCAAAGATTGCTAGTGTTATTATTTAGTTATGAGATGTCTCACAAGAGCTGGGTGAGATAGTGAAAGAATGTTTAGAGATGAAATTATTATGTTATGAGCGTATTAACCTAATTAGTTCATTAATTCAGTTAATGAATTAACTGGGTGGGAACCCTAAGCAGGTAGGTGTAACTGGAGGAAGTAGGTCATTGGTAAGTGCCTTTGGGGTATGTTTTGTTCCCCGTGAGGGGGTCTCTCTCTGCTTCCTGTTTGTCATGTCCTGATTGGTTTTCCTGTTCCATCCCCTTCTGTCATGATGTCCTGCCTTGGGCACAGAGCAATGCATGGCTGTATATGGACTGAAACCTCTAAAATCATGAGTACCATATAAACTTTTCCTTTTCTAAAATTGATCTTATAAGATTTTTTTTTTTTTTTTTTGGTCACAGTGAAAAAGCCGACTAAATCAGGTATCATTAGAATCACCCTAGAAATTGCTAGAAATGCAATTTTAGAACATACTTGAGAACTACTAAATCCAAATCTGAATTTGAAAAACACTGACCTAAAAGCATTTCTGATGGTATGAAATAATTTTATTTTCTTCAGTTGGTAGATATGTCTTCTAAATAAAACAAGTGTATGACTTATGATGCTGTAGTAGAAATAAAGGAAGAACATGTTTACACAAAATTACTATCAACTATCTTTATTACAAGACATGTCAGAGTGAATATCTTCATCATCCTTAAACTCACACTGAATTATAGCTGATGTGGTTGAAAAGCAAAACTTTTACTTGTACTTTAGAATAGGTAAAGAGTGGTGCTCTAAATATTGATCAGTATTAACTTTTTTTTTAAAGAAAGATAGAAAGAGAGAGAGAGAGAGAGAGAGAGAGAGAGAGAATTTTTAAATATTTATTTTTCAGTTTTCGTTTTGGCAGACACAACATCTTTATTTTTTTTAATTTTTTTTTTTTTTATGTGGTGCTGAGGATGGAACCCAGCGCCCCGTGCATGTGCATGCCAGGCGAACGCGTTACCGCTTGAGCCACATCCCCAGCCCCAGTGTTAACTCTTGATGTCTACTTTTTTCCCCAGTGAAAGAAAGTTTATTTTTCCCAACAACAACAATGATAAGTATAGATATTTGCCTAATTATTCCAGGCTGACACAAACACAGGTATTGGTCAAACAACAGCACATTCTGTTACAGGGATAGTTAGTGCTATGGTTTGGGCCCACAGAGAAAATATCCCCAAATCATATGAATACATGGTAGGCATTATCAGGGAGCTTCTGTGAACAGCAAACTTTATACCACTGACAAAAGCAAGTCTCTAGGCAGAAATCAAGAATCTTCTTGTGATTGTTAGCAAGAACCTCAAAGCAAACTTGAAACCACTTTAGGAAGAATTACATGGAACACTTACAAGAGAAAAAGTACCAAATTAAACTGGTCTAGATATGAGGAAACCTCTAAATCTTCTTGTGGGTTTTCATTAATTCTGGGTCAAGAGAAATTCATAATAAATATTAATTAATTTATAATTAATGGAATTCATAATTAATGGGATAATAATTGATACTATATGAATATAGAATTCAGTTTTAATAATGTTTTTGAAATCTGTCTCCATAATGAGGATTTAATTGTCTCCATAGAGTCAGTAGATAGATTTTCTCTCTAGATATTTTCATCTGTAGCCTTCAAATTCCTTGGATCACATTGACAATAGCATTCCCAGAATGGTCAATATCAGAAAACTAATATCCTGCTTACAAAACTCATTTATGAATAAGGGAGGTGCATATTACACTGCATTTAGAACAGATCTGCATCAAAGTGGTTCCACTTAAGTTCCTGCTAGCTGATTTTTCAACTTCAAAGTATTTCCTTACATTCTCAGCCAATACTTATAAAAAGTCAGCAGTCTATTTTTCACTTTTCTTTCCTTTTTTCCTCCCAGTTTCTTGTTGTTATTTTCTTTCTTTTAAAAATTAAATTTAGTAATGTTCATATCCATAGCATATGTGCAGTGTGTGCACTCTTCTTTCCTGATTATTCATCTTATAGCCTCAGTTCCACAGTTAAGTGTGATCAGTCCTCCTCCTCGACCTTATGCCTGAGATTTTCTTTGGTTCCCATTCAGGAATATCATATACCCCTGTGTTTATGAATGATTTCCTTGTTATTTCTAATCAGTTCAATACAGTTTAAACCATTAACATTTTCAAATATAATATGTTCATTTATTATATTTTTAAAGCTATAAGTAGCTGATTAGCTATAACCTTTTTTGTTGCTTCATGTTTTTTTGCTCATTTAATTCTTCTAATTTTTCCCATTAATTTTCTCTGTATGTTTCCTCTTTGTCCAGAAGTAACTTACATGGCATTTATACCTTGTATTATAGGGCTTTTTCAATTTTGCTTTTGTTTTTCTGAGGTGTTGGGGATTGAACCCAGGGCCTTATGCATGCTAGGCAAGTGCTCAGCCACTGAGCTACATCCCCAGACCTTTCAAATTTTTATTTTGAAATAAATAAAATAAAATAAAACTTGCAGTTGCCCAGGCTGGACTGAAATTTGCAATCTTCCTGCCTCAGCTTCCATAGTGGCTGAGATTATAGGTATGTGCTACCATGCCTGCTTATTTTTTGTTTTCAATTATTTGTGCTAGTACTTACAGAATTATATAAAATAAGAGTTGAAACATTATGAGCATTCTCATTTTTTTTGTTTTAGAAATTTTGGAAAAAATGTTTCACGTTAGATTTTAGTTAGTTTTTTAATCACTGTGACAAGAACATTAAAAAAGAAAAAGTTTTTTTTCATGATTTCAGAGGTTCAGTCCATAATTGGCCAACTCCTAGCTCTGGGTCCAAGCTGAGGTTGAAGGATGTGAAAGAAGAAAGTAGCTTAGGACATAGTAACCAGAAAACAGAGAGAGAGTGTCTTTATCAGGGACAAAATTATAAACTCCAAAGTCACACTCCCAGTGTCCCAGTTCCTCTAGCCACACCCTATATGCCTATAGTTACTACTCAGTCAATCCATATCAGTGGCATAATCCACTGATTAGGTTATGTTTCTAATAATCTAATCATTTCCCATCTTACGATTCTAGAATTGTCTTACACATAAGTTTTGGGGGGACACCTTCTATATTAAAAATAATCGATATTTTTCTTTTATTATATTTACATGCTACATTTAATGATAATGTCTAATGAATTTATTAGATATATTTGGGGAATGTATTAGGAAAACAAAGCATTTATCCTTTAGTTTATGTATGTGATAAATTATATTAATGAATGAATAAGTAATAAAACATTCTTGAATTTCTATAATAAATCCTCTTTGGCCATGAAATTTCAGAATATTATTTAAGTTTATTCTTGTCCAAAAATGAAAGGTTTTCAACAAAACAACCTGTTCAGTCAATTCTATTTGATTCTTAAACCTTGAAATCTGGTG
Source organism: Ictidomys tridecemlineatus (assembly GCF_052094955.1). NCBI lineage: Eukaryota > Metazoa > Chordata > Mammalia > Rodentia > Sciuridae > Ictidomys > Ictidomys tridecemlineatus. The sequence continues at coordinate 162,148,547 of NC_135479.1, forward strand.
CATTCATCACTTTGTGATTGGTCACTAATGCTGAACTATTTGTTAATCTGCAGTGCCGATAACCAGGTCATCTGAGTAAGGAGAATTCTCTCTTCTAAATTTACACACAAACTTCTTTTCTACAAACAACAACAACAAAAACTAGTGGAGAGAACACTATTGTGGTTAGTGGACAAAATGAGCTTTTCCACCATGTTAACTTGTTTATCAAGAAGAATCTGTCATTGTTCATCAGAGACACAGGATCTGCCATACATACACACACACACACACACACACACACACACATAAACTCATTAATATTTACTTATATATAATTTGAAGTTTCTATTTTAATTACTTTTCATTTCCCCAGAGTTATCTATAAATATTAATCAATTTTTGAGTAGAAAGTTGATTTCTAATGTTATTTATTAATTTCTAAATGTTATTTATTAATTTGTAATGTTATTGAATTATATCCACAGACTGTGGCATACTGCTTTCCATTATGTAGAATTTATTGATGTTTTGGCTATTTCATAACACATATGTGTGCATGTACAAATACACTTGTTAATTGTATTTTCCAAATTGTCTCTATTTCCAGCTATTTTTATTGCCTCTGTGTTGTTGAACTCTGGATTTTTCAGATATAAGAATTAAAATCTAATATTGTGTACTAATATTCAATGCAATATTAGTACACAATATTAGATAATATTCAATTCAATATTATCTCATATTTTAAAGTTATATTATTTTATAAATTTTAAGTTATGATTATTTTTGAAATGGAATACATCTTTTTACTGTATTAATGGTTTTCTGTCTTAATTCCACTTTACTTGACATTAGAAATTTTGCACCCAATTTCTACTGACTACCTTAGACCTCTCAAATCTTTTGTGTCTGCTCTTTATTTTAAACCTTTCTGTACCACTCTCTTCCTGTGTAAGTGGTATACTATTAAATTTTTTATATGAGCAAAACACTTTAATATGAGGGTATCTCAATAGAAAATAAATGGAATTTCTCATTATTATGAATATAATTTGAACTTATCTTGCTGTATTTTAATGATTTTCTATTTTAAATGATTTATAATTCATAATTTTTTCTCTTTTCTATTCATCAAAATTTCCTGGTAAGACATTTTATTATAAGTTCTGAAAATTTCTAGTTTTTCTAGTGATTGGTCATATTATACATTCATTTGTAATGGAAATTATTTTTATAAAGATACTTAGATTAGACTTAAAACATTAAGTAAAACTCAACCATGAACCAGTTACTGCATTCAGTGCTTTCTTATAGCTGCTTCCAAAGTGTACTCCAGTTGTATGTGAGATAGTTTTAAGTACTACTCTATTATTTAGTACTTTAATCATTTAAATTTTAGTATTTAATGGATATACAACCAGAAGGTAAAATTTAAAATTTCACATGTATTTTTGTTCAAGAGGAAGTTATGTCATGACAAATGAGTCAATTAAAATTAATCAAAATATTGAGTCATGCTACTACAACAAAAATCTTGAAGGTGAATATATGAACAAAGACACCCTGCATTATTTCTTCACAAGATTTTTCTTTATTTTGAAGATGAAAATTTGATGCTTAGTGACAAGTATAATAATCAAGACTTTTAGAAAATTTTGGTATATAGAATCTTTGACCTTGTGGATACTATCTCCTGTGGGGTAAGAAAAATCATGGGCAATAAGTTATATAGTAACCTATTTATTAGAAACCAATACACTTGATGGGCTAAAGATAGAAAGTAGGGAAAAGGGGATTAAGAGTGGCAGGGCTCATTGTTGTAGTGGTGGAAAGAGACAGTTAAAACTTCTCAACTTTTCATTTGGAGGGTTTTGAATCTAAAATAAAAATTATAGCATGAAGAATACATGTGCCCTTCACTTAGAGTCCTTAATTCTTAAATTTTTATCTTTGCTTATCTTTCTACATATGCGAACACAAGCGCCTGCACAGACACACATGCCCTCACTTTTAAATAAACCAAAAGCGAGTTTCAGAGATTATGATGCTGTATCTTTAAATGTTCATAACATTCAATTACGGATGACCAAATGTGGGTCCCACAATGGTTATGTTACCATTACCAAGTACAGATATGCATGCTAAAAATATAAATAGAGCCTGCCTCTGATTCTAAAGCAAATTGGGGCCCAGCTATTTATGCTTTATGAGCTCTCCACCTAGTGTTTCAGTTGCTCAGGTATGACGGAGTCAAATAGCTTGCATGTAAATGAAAAAGCAACAGCAGAAAGTCACCTGAGACAACAGAGGCAAAGCTCACCCAAGCAAGAACATCCTGTACTTATTTCCTACTATGATGAAAACTAAAATGGAAAAAAGTGATTTTCCCAAGTTCCAAGTTTTTTTTTTAACAATTTAAGATTCTTCGTCTTTTTCTTTTTTTTTAATTTATATATGGCAGCAGAATGCATTACAATTCTTATTACACATATAGAACACAAATTTTCATATCTCTGTATACAAAGTATATTCACACCAATTCATGTCTTCCTACATGTACTTTGGATAATAATGTCCATCACATTCTACCATCATTTTTAACCCCATGCCCCTTCCCTTCCTCTCCAAACCCTCTGCCCTATCTAGAGATCATCTAGTCCTTCCATGCTCCTCTACCTACCCCACTATGAATCAGCCTCCTTATATCAATGAAAACATTCAGCATTTGTTTTTTGGGGGGATTGGCTAACTTCACTTAGCATTATCTTCTCTAATTCCATCTATTTACTTGCCAATGCCATGATCTTATTCTCTTTTATTGCTGAGTAATATTCCATTGTGTATATATGCCATTTTTTTTTAATCCATTCATCTATTGAAGGGCATCTAGGTTGGTTCCACAGTTTAGCTATTGTGAATTGTGCTGCTATAAACACTGATGTGGCTGTGTTTCTGTAGTATACTGTTGTTAAATCTTTTGGGTATAGACCGAGGAGAGGGATAGCTCCGTCAAATGGTGGTTCCATTCCCAGTTTTCCAAGGAATCTCCACACTGCTTTCCATATTGACTGTACCAATTTGCAGTCCCACCAGCATTACATGAGTGTACCTTTTCCCCCACATCCACACCAACATGTATTGTTGTTTATCTTCATAATAGCTGCCATTCTGAGTGGTGTGAGATGAAATCTTAGAGTGGATTTGATTTTCATTTCTCTAATTGCTAGTGATGATGCTTCTTAAAACTGTTTTGGTTTCTTTTTTGTAACCTGCAAGTACAATGCACTGGAAAAATAGAAAGTATTCAATTGGTATTTGTTAAGTGTATGTTAAAATTACAGAGTTAATCTTTTATGTTTTTGTGTCTTAAGAAATTGCTAAGTATTAATAGGAATTTTACTACTCTGTATACACTTCAAGTAAAATATTTTTGATTTTCTCTATATCTATAAACTCTTCAAGTTTATAGATATTTAACATTCCTTATTTTTTGAGGTAACCATGGAATATCAAAAACTAATATATATTTTCCCCAAAATTAAAAATAAGAATATTGTGCTATGTGGCCCAAAATGGTGGGCTACATTTCCATTTTGGAGTCTGATAATTGATTTTAGCATTTTGAACATCCTGAGTGGTCCTGCAGTTAATTTTGTTTCTCTAAAATGACCAAAGCTTATTTGACTATTTAACTGTTTTGAAAAGGGGTCAATATAATTAACTTTCACATATTTTTATTGGTGTAGAGGGAAAATGATGTCTCTGTGCATTGGTTCTTCAGGATCAATATCACCTGACAGTTTATAATGCAGAATCTCAGGCTTCTTTGTTGACCTATTGAACAGAATCTACATTTAATAATACACCCTGGCCATTTATATGCATATTAAATTTAAGAAGCACTCAGGTAGAGAGCATAAAAGAATAGATGTTATTATATTCATTTATTGATCTGCAATTCATATAAGGCTCTTTTATTGTACATTCTTTGATCAAATACTGGTAGAAGAAAGGGAAAGTGTCCCATAAATGTTACAAGTGGCATCAAAAACATCCTTTGCATTAAAAAAATTTATCACAGACTAATGTTTAGAATAAATTTTGCTTTTAAATGCCTAAACTCAATTTGACACAATATGCTGTTTTGCATGATTTATTTTGTTTTCAAACTTAATTTTTAATTTTATAAAGCCAGATAGTACTATTGGTCCTATGAAGTCAAATATCATACAAGTCACCACAATTTTTTGTAAGTATCCCTTAGAGTGGTTTTCTTTTTGTGTTTTGTTCTAATGGACACTTTAAATCTTCACAAATGCCTTGTGAATTCTCAGAACATTTCTTGCATTATATTTCATTATTTCTCCACTTTTCTCTGTTTGCTCATTCTGAAATCCTTTTATTTGTATGCTGAAATTCCTAGATTGACCCTTGGTCTTAGCAATTCTTTCAATTCTGTTTTCTGTTTTGAAATCTTCTACTTTTCAGTTGTGTCAGCAACTTTATGATGCAATTTATTGATTGTTCTTTTATATTACTTCTTTGATTTCTTAAAATTTCTACAATGTTTTTAGACTTTTATTTACATTTAAAAAACATAGACTCTTATTCTTGCTTCAAGGATATCATGTTTTATCTTTGAGGACATTGATCGAACTAGGATTTTCCTTGTTTTACTTTAGCTTCCTCTGATTTTATCTTTGTTTTTGTCTCTGTAGTGATTTTATAATTTAGTTTAATTTAATTTTCAAATAAATTCCAAGAGATAGGAATAATATTAAGTTTAATTTCAAATATGAATGAAATAACTTTAAATAGATTATACCACATTGCTTGACAAGAAAATGATGAAGACAAGGTACAAACATGACTCCAGGGTTTACTGCTGCAGTTCCTAAATTATGTTATTCTTTCCATTTCACCTTGTCAATTCGGGATTGGTTATTCAAAATAAACTATTGCTGAAAAAAAAAAACAACTCTTGTATATTTTCCAGCAGAAAAATATAGTTTAGTTAATATCTTTTAGAAATTCTCTAATATTATGTTTTTTTTTTAATTTAAGCCTTTGAAAAGATCATTATTCCTATAATAAATATTTATATGATCATGTCAACTATCTGTGGAACAAATGATTTCCAGCAGGCAGAAAAACCCTATCAGTGCATTCTTAGGTGTATATTCCCTAACAATTGAAATATTGGTAAAAGACAGAATTATATTGGTTTAAATTAGTGGTTGAAAATTCAGATATGTATATATTTCACATTTGATTTACTAGAAAATGCAGAAGTATCAATCCCCATCTTATCTAAATTGTATAAAACCTAGCTGCATTATGGAACATTTTTACTTTTTAGAAGCTGACTTGGAAACACGAAGAAACCATTAAATCTTCATGTTTCTTAAAGAATTCCAGGAAGCTGCATCTATACGAGTGTTAATAGAGTTGGGTGAAAAAGGGTCAATGGACAGATGCTTGCACAGAATCCTGAAATAAATCTAGTTTCTGCCTTAGATAGGTTGATGTGTATAATAACTTTGCAAGAAAAGATACTGAAAGCATTTCACAGGATGCAGAGTTTATTTTACCACTTGTGCTGCCTGTATTTGGTAGAAAATTATAGAGTTAAAGTACACCATCCACAGTCAACTTCTGCAGGTGAAGAAATTAAGGTCTTGAAGATATTAAGAGCATCACTTGCATTTCCTCAGATGGTTATCAGTATAGATATTTGAATACTATAAAATCTGGTCCAAATTCCTTTTCACTGATGTACTTTCTTTCCCAGCAGGCTAAAAATTACAAAATTTTGATGTGAAAAAATTAGAATTAGTCTGAGAAATAACAAATAACATAACAATAATGGGTGGAAATGAATGAAGATATCTATGTATAGGGCTAAGTACAAAATGTGGGAGTCCTGTACAATCTAAAATTTTAAAGTAAATTTTAAAGTAATTTAAAGTAAAAGGAAAAAAGTTTAGTCAACTACTAAAATATAAATATCTTCTCCTTAGCAATATTTTGTTGCTCACGAAATATAATAGGTATAGTATTGATGCATGAGTAACAGTATAAACTTTAAAAATATAGGAAAAATAGTACTTTGATCTCATAATTTATACAATAATATTGATATATACTGATATAACTTGTCATATTTGAACTATGATGATAATATTTTATTAACATTCCATTTTGATTTTTCTGCCCTACTTTCTGAAACTTGATTAGGTTACTGAATTTACATTTTTAGCCACCTTATTTTTAGTCTACATAAATGAAAGGAAGCTTGGTTGAAATTTTTTTTCAAATAAGTTTTTATAATTTGTAAATTTTAGAAGGATCTTTCTGCTGATGCAAGTGTTACTGAAGCTGGAATGTCTTTCTGATAACTTATTTCAAAATATATATTTTTGCATATACAGAGTCTATGATTTCTGAGAAAATATTTTCCTAAAAATACTTAACATTCATACAAATCAGCTTTTATGTAAGTCTAAATTTACCTTTAAGTGCAAATTAGTACAGTAACATTTTAATTTTTCCTCAAGCATTACCTGTAACTTGTGGGAGTCATGCAAAAACCGCAGAAGTAGCTTCATGATTTATTTGTGGTTTAAAAATGCCTATTTATTCTTTTCACAGCTATGTCTCTAATTATAAGAAAAATTAATTTTAAAGTTTTTGTCTCATTAATCATTGGTTCATTTGAAGCTTCATATGAAAAGAGTGTTCTTTCCTATCAAATGTGACAATCTTTAAATTCAATTTCTACTTCTCTGCCTGTGGATATTTGCTTTGACATAGCTCCCTGATATGCTTTATTGCAATGTCACGGGCTCACTTTCACTTTGTAATAATTTACTGACAAAATTTACTGCCTGAGCACTGGTAGTTCCTGTCTCAGCACTGAGTGTGGAGAGTCAATATTGTGCAGTTATGGCAGGAACAGGCTCTGGAATGGACATCAAGCCAGTGTTCCACCCCTCATTCTAGCCTCTGTAGCGGCTGCCTCTTCCATTACTATTATTGTTGCCACCAGGTTTGGTTCAGATCCCATTCCCACTTTCCTCCTTGGTGACCCTGTAGTGCCTTTGACTGCCCCTCTCATTCTTGCCACATGACCAGGTCACCTGGTTGGTGGGCCCGATGCCCTCCAAGTGGGCCATCTGAACTTCCATGTGCACTCAGTGTGTGTCCTCTGCTCAGTGTGCTCCATTGTTTCATCAGACATCATTTACAGAATAAGAGTTCACAGTTAAAATTGTGAAGACTTTCAAGACATCAAGAGCAGAATGTTAAACCAACTGAAGGGCTCTGAATAACTGACTACTCAGTCTTGAAATAGTGGCTGACTCTCTATATCCTATTTATTTTATCTTTATGTTATCTCATGTCATAGTGTACTGAAATCTTTGGAGCTTATTCCAAAGTCTTAAAAAATGTCTAAATTTCAGATTTAAAGTTGGAGTATTAGAATACATTCAAATTTCTCCCTATAAAAACATTTAGTATGTTTTTTTTTTAATGACTGACATACTGAATAACTTCCCATCTTTTCAGTGGGTAATTTGGGTGTTCTTTATAGGCAATGGATGTACAAGCACTATTTTCATGTAAAAGCTATGCCTGTTGGTTTAGAAATTGTATTATTTTCAGGGACTTTTTAATTGTGACAATTGCTTTCTGAGAATTTGGTAAAGAATCTTTGAAATCAATTTGTGAATTTCTACTAGATGATAATATTAAGCAAATTATCTATTTAAATGTACAAAAATGAATATAATTATTAATTAAAGTTATAGAGCATTTAGTATGTGGTTTGTGAGTACTATGATTACGCACAGGGACTTTTATACTGGTTATCTGGCAAGAAACCATAACAATTCTAGAGGAAGTACATGATAGTCTTCTTCATTTTATAGAAGAGGAAGCTCACTCTGAGAAATTTTAAAAAATATCCTCAGGTAATTCAGCATGTACATTGTGCAATTGAAAAATGAATTAAAAACCAATTCTTTCTGTCTTTTATGCTCAGTCCACTGTGCTGGCTTGTTCTTCATGCTGCTTTCTGAAGGTTCAGACTAGAATGGACTTTCTCAACAGTACACTGAAAATATTTTTCCAGGGATGTTTACTAAGATTTAGGGGGTGAGGGTAGCAGGTGTGAGAAGGGGAGAAATTTGTGCTGAAATATGTTTGATTAATGCTGGTCTCTTCTTACCATTGGAAATTCATAAAATATATCATGTTCAATGAGGTAAGATGCTTTGCAAAATAAAAAGTAAACCGATTCTATTTGCTCGGCACATAAACCAAAAATTGTCCAGAAACAGAAACAGAATAATACTTACTTCTCATCTAAGTATGGCAAATATAATTTTGAAACATACTATATTTTTGTATAACTCATATTTTAAGTTAAATTTTAAAATATATGAGTCTGATGTGTCTTTAAATAAAATAGTATTTCTCCCACTTGATTATATATATATTTATTTCGTTAATACCAATTACTATACAATAGAATGTTATTTCATCAAACAAATTTTTGGTATAAATGATCTGAAAATGTAGTTCCAGAGAGATACATGGTTATTTAGAATCATGAACCATAGCCCATGGACCATAAAAATTCCCCCTACTAATCCTCAATTTTAAGACCCAGATTTTGTTTGTTTTATTGTCATTATTACTGTGGGGAGGGGAGTATTGTCTTATAATTTATAAATAGGTTAATAAAAATTTATTTATCTGAAACTTATCATGCAGGTAGAGAAGATCAGTCTTACATAAGATGCTTTTGTTAGCTGATCCATGAAATCATGGAGTCAGCAGTGCAGATTAGCTGAACAGTAGTAAAATGTGTGTGAAGGTTCTGCTAGGTGTAGGAGGTTTGACCAGAGGACAAAAGGGGCAGTTTGAATTGAGGGAAAAACATCAGAACTAGGTTTAAATCTTAAAGGTCTGTAATCTAAGTAAAAAATTAATGACAATTTAAAAATCGGAGGTGAATCCCCAAATAAAAAGCAAAGGCAAAATCTGGGCCTTAATCTTTTATAAAATCATATAACAAACGATAAGAGAATATTAATCATTTTAATCCATACATTTATTTTGTTTATGTCCTTATTTTTAAAACTCAACAATTGTTCTCATTGTGGGGGAAACTAAGTCTTTATTATTTGGTGTATCTGGTAGGGTTTCTGACTGGTTGCCTCATTAATCTGCTTAGGAAAGCAATTTCTTTTGGAAGATCAGGAGACCAAAATAGTTTGGTTCTCAAACACAATTGAAGTTAATACATAAGAATGATGACCTTTTGTTTCCTTTGGAATTGGAAGCTACCATTTTTAGAAGTTTCCACCCAACCGCGACTCAGTCAAGTAGGTCTTTCTTAATGCTCCTGTTGCTGTTCTCTCAGCTGAGGATCTATAAAGCAAAGATTTGAATGCTAGATGTAGGGAATGTTCTAAGACACCCTAGGATTTAGTAAATAATAAATTTTAAAAGAGAGCACATCTTCTTTGGCAAGTAGCTCCGCATTTTCCATGGAGTGTGTCATGCTGGGCACCAGAAGGGGCAGGACTTGAAAACGTTCTACAGCTTCAGGGCCCTGAGGCAATCTTTTGATGGGGGCAGGTACTTTCAAAATAACACTTGCCGAAAAGAATCTGAAGTCTTTGTAAGGAGTTTGAGCAGCTTGAAAACTTCTGACTTGGGTTTCATTACTGGAACAAAACAAAACAAAACAAAACAAATAAAACTTCTGTTGAGAGAATATAGCCTCAACAGGGGTCCTGATGTGGGTCTCTGTATAATAGAAATGAAGGTAGGCTGCATTTTTCGATCACGTTAATTTCCCAACATCTGCTTCTTATTTAGTTTCCTAGATTCAGGATTCTTTACCTTAATGCTAAACGTATATTAACTTTGTAAAATAAGCATGGAAGGAGATATTCCCCTGTGTATTTCATCTGGAGGTAAAGACAAGTATGGCAATCAGAGCAGGGCAATAAAACAACTTAATTTTTGTTTAATTTTAAGAGGAAGAATTTAAATGGTTACACTTGAACATAGCTCCCTATACACATTCCAAAAAGCGTAAATCTAAATAACTCTCTTCTTTATTGTTGGATAAGTGTCCTTTTGACTTAGAATTATTCCCTACTCCATCATCACCACCCACCAGAGACATATAGATAAGGGTATTTTTCAGAGCAGTGTTCTCAGTGTATGGTCCAAGCATCTCAATTCCACAAGGAGCCACCAAGAAGCCTACTTCAGTGCCTCTTCAATATTCCTCGAGTCTCTCCTAGCACTTATTAAATCAGAATCTGAATGGGTGGTACTTTACACACTGTATCTTATAGAATCTCTCTTGTTAATTTAATGTGATAAGCTTTGACTATTTCTGCATTAATCTTGAAGCAGAGTAATTTCTTTCCTTCTTTCCTTCCTCCCTTCCTTCCTTCTTTCCTTTCCTCCATCCCCTCTTCCCCGCTTCCTTCCTTTCTTCTTTCCTTCCTTCCTTTTGTTTCTTTACAGATTATCAGGTTTCCTTTTTGTTGTTGATGTTTTTTACATGATGATATCTGGATTAGTGTGGTAGGTCTGTCATAACAAAAATACCTGAGAATAGGCAGATGGAACAACAGAAATTTATTTTCTCACAGTACTGGGGGCAGGAAAATACAAAATAAAGATTCTGGAAGTATTTGGTTTCCAACAAGAACAAAATCTCTTCCTGGTTTATAGATGGTCACCTTCTATCCTTCTTGATTTGACCTCTTTTTTTTTTTAATGGAGAGAGAGAGAGACAGAAAGGGAGACAGAGATAAATAGATAGAGATAAAGAGAGAGGGTGCACATACAATGGAGAGAGAGAGCAGCAAGAGCTAGCAGTGAGCACATGCGTGCATGCACTTTGATGTATCTTTTTCTAAGGACACTGATTGTATCCACTCTCGTGTCATTTAATCTTAATAATGATGTTGAGGCTCTGTCTTCAGATACTGTGAGAGTGAAGTGGCTAGGGCTCAACAAAAGAATCTAACATAAACATGGGACATAAACATGTGTCCATAACAGGGTACAGTATATTTTGTTCCCTCCATATAACTGCATAAATATAACAAAAACACCCACATCATTGCTGTCCGTGCAGATAGCAAAATTTATCCACTTTTGAAAGTCTTTCTTTGCCAGGAAGGGAGAAACTTCATAAATAGTTCTGTTAGGCTTTTGCATCTTGGAATAAAAATTGAATTCAGAACTTTCCAAGTTGGTAATTTGTGGATTTTTGAAGCACAAGGATAAACAATGAGAAAACACCTGACCTGGTTTCAGATTTCAACCAAGCCAAATGGGTGTCCAACAGGCCCCAAGGCTGAGCCCTGGACAGGCGTCCAATAGATAGTCCCAGAGTATATAGGAGTAGAGTGTAATGCTTCTACAGGACAATTGAAATATGAGAAGCAAGAGGAAAAAGCAAGATAAGTGTAGAAGACCCAGAGATTGAGGCTTAAGGATAGGAGTAAGGGTTTACTGGCTGATCCTGTAGAGGAGAAGAGAAGAAACACAGAAACACAGCGTTGGCTCCTGGACAGATGCAGGTGTAATTCCTGTCTCTGGATGGTTGAGGATGCTTAATCTGTCAGATAACAAGCTTCAATTTGAAATAGAAGAGTCTATTATCTTTTTATTAATGGATAACAAATTATCACCACCAGGTGGCTTATCATATTCATTCGTCACCTCTTAGTTTCTGTAAGTGAGGAGATACTGTTCAGCTTATTGGGATCCTCACTAGGGTCAGGCAGGGCTGCAACCAAGATATTGGCTTTTCTGCATTCTCATCTGAAGGCGTGGCTGTGGCTTGAAATGCTTCCAAGCTCACTCACATAGTTGGCAAAATTAATTTCCTTGCTGATCTGTGACTGAAGGCCTAGCTGTTTGCTGGCTGTTGGTTGCTGATTGTCCTCAGGTCTGGCAGTTCCTGCAGGCTGTCACATACAATGAAGGCTGCTTACTCTGTCAAGACTGTAAGAACAGACTCTGATTCTGTTCTGCTCAGACAGAACCTAATGTGATGCTCAATCATAGAAGTGACATCTGATGTAACTATTTAAAGAAGTGAGAGCCATCACTTTTGCTATACAGTAGGAAGTTTCTTCTTATCTGAAGTAACACTTTCTCCAGTTTCAGTTCTTGGTGTTCAACCAAGGCCCAGAAATATAAATCAGAAAGTCCAGAAATAAACAATTCGTAAGTTTTAAATGAATCTTACTCTGAGTAGCATCATGAAGTCCCATGCTACACCACTCCTTCCCTTACTGGAAATGAATCATTCCTTGATCTTGCGTATCCTACTGTTACACTATCAGCCCATTAGTCACTCAGTACCCATCTCCATTGCCAGACTTCCTATTGTAGTACTGCAGTGCTTAGCATTTAGGGTTCAGTACTATAAGCAATTTCAGGCATCCACTGGGGGTCTTAGAATGTATCCTGCATGGATAAGAGGAAGCTACTATATTTTATTGGTCTGAACCCAGGCACAGATTTCAATTGCACTCAGATGGAGGCAATTACACAAAGACATGACTCTGTGTATCCATCACAGATAGTAAAACATACGCACAGCTGTGTTCAAATTAAATGATATGATACACCTAAGAGTTTCAGGTGCATCTCATGTATTCCATATATAGTAATTATTTCCGTATTCTGCTGACAGGTCTTCTGGACTAAGTCTTCTCTGAGGATCTTTTTACCCTGCTTCATTTCAGAGATTCAACTGGCAGCAAATAAGAAACATATATATTGTGCTTGTTTTGACAAGTGTTCCATGAATTTCTCTAAAGACACTTAATATTTTCAGAGTCAAGGATAAAAATACAAACTAAAAATGTATTTTAAAAACTGAATGCAGCCAGGTGCATTGGTGCATACCTATAATCCAAGTGGCTGGAAAGGCTGAGGCAGGAGGATCACAAATTCAAAGCCAGCCTCAGCAATGAAGTGAAACCTTAGCAACTTAGAGAGACACTGTCTCAAAAATAAAAAATAAAAAGAGCTGGGTTTATGGCTGAATTTAATCTCTGAAACAAAATAATAACAATATAGGTTTTTCAGAAAAAATATATGCAAAATCTTTTTGTTTCTTTTAGTCCATAGTTTAAATTGAATACAAATGGATGTAAGAGTAAATGCTGAAGGGATATTTAAGTAGTGTTTGGAAAGGAAGAAGAGGTAAAAGATCTTTGGCTGGGCTGAAATGATCTTTGTATCAGAAAGTTTAGGAAAAACTAAACTGCAATGAAATTTCCAATGCCCTCTAAATTAAAAATATCCAGGAGATAAATGTGTAGCTGGGCATATAATGCTCTATTTGTCTCTAAGGGCTTTGAAAAACATGTAGAAAGCTTAAGCATCTTTGGCATACTCAGACACCAACTCGTAGCCCATGGTCTCCTCTGGAATATATCCTACCAAGCATGAAGACTCCCTCATCAGACTGTGCTTCTGTGCATGACAGGCTGTCTTCAGGACTGCAGGGGAAACAGCTTAATTGAATCCTTTTTCATTGCTTGAATCAGTCTCACTGAACTGAATCGATTAACTGTAAAAATTGAAATATCAGTTTGATGAAAATTAAGGCATTTTCCCACTTTTAGTATACATTGGGTTAAAGGGATAAAACAGAATACAGTATGTGGTATGGATATGGACAATATGGACAGTGCATCCTACTGTGGAGACAGCTAAGGGTCACTCTTCTCACCCTCAGATCCTCTTTCCAACTTGAAGCTGCAACTCCTAATGTGAATAAAGCCTGACAATTTAATTAAAGCAAAACAGAAATATGTAACAAGTGAACTTCAAATCAAGACCCAGGGCTAGCTACATAATTTTCAGAATATCAAGTAAAATTAAAATGCAAAGGTTTTTCAAAAATTATTAAAAATTTTAAGATGGCAATAGTAGATCATTAAAACAATTGCACGGTTCTTCTGAGCCTGGGCCCCTGCATGACTGTGCAGGTTGCACACGGTGAAGCTGGCCTGGCAAGATCACCTCCTTTGTCCCTACCAAAAGGACATCAGTAGTAGAGTTGTCCATAGGGTGGAATAAATACTAGTGACTGACTGACCTCTAGCTTCTCTGAACTTCTGAAGGAAGATCAGAATCAAGCAAGCTGAGGGAGTGAGATGATATTACCTATGAGCTGGTTTCCAGACACCTGAGGCCCTTATGTTGACCATGGCTGTTTGGATCACACCTAACTCTACACATGCTATTCTCTGCTTTTGCCTTTTTTTTCCCTTTATCATTTGTTACTTGTCTCAGTCCAAGTACATGTGGTTAAAAGTGTCAGCAGGCAAAATGACATTTTCCCATTTCCTATGCTGAATCTCATATGTGGTCCAAGACTTTCAAGGGAAACACTTATTTTTCTTTGACACTTGGAAGAGGATACATGGTTTTGTCTTTGAAGTTGTTATAAAGTGTGGCCATGAAATCTCTAGCTTAGAGTCAGCTTATAAAGGTTTAATAGGTTCTTCTACTTGCCAGTTGGATCTTTGGCAAATCATTAGCTTTCCTGAGTCCCGGTTTCCTAACCAAAGTGGTAATGAAAATACCTACTTCATAGGGTTTCTTTGTATGTTAAGTCAGATACGACTTGCAAAGAAAAATGTGTAGCATACTACAAATACTGAAAAATGACTATTGTTATTTCTAACATACTTTTCAAATATATATCAATTAGGTTGGTCTTGACATAAAGATATCTCAATCTAAACAGCATAAAATTCAGAAGCAAAGAACTGGAAAAAACCTCAAAGATTTTCTGGCTTGATAGCTCTTAAGTTTGTTGAGATCATGGATCCTTTTGAATTGTTATAGAAAGCTGTAGATTGTCTTTTCCTTCAAAAGTTACACATGCATTTAGCATTCGAGTACAGGGAATTTTTTTGTTTGTTTGTTTAACCACTTGAAGCTCATCATTGAAATGTATGATCATGGATTTAAAACCAAAGTGCATCTAATCTAAATTGTGGCTTCCAATTTATACAATAGTGGAGGGACTTTTCTTTAAATATCCTCTCCCATAATTCAAATCAGATTCCTTTGATAGCCTGTTCTGCTTCCTAAATATTCCTTATTTTTTTTCTTTATGATAGAAATGCTGAGCACTGGAAAATTAATGGCAGCATCATATAATGATGAAAAGTTTTATTTTAAAGGGAATCACTACAGTAATTTTCCTTTTGAATGCATCTGTTCTTCTGAAAGACCCCTCAGTGATCCGAAGTCCTTCCTTATAAGTAGTTACCATAACCATCTCTCATGTGAGGGATGTGTTCCAAGACCTCCAAAGAATATCAGAAACCATGGATAGTAGAAAATCCCCTATATATTATGTTTTTTCATACATATACATACCTATAATAAAGTACAATTTATAAAATAGCTACAGTAAAAGATTACCAACAGTAACTAAAAGTAAAATAGAACAATGACAACAATACAGCATAATAAAAGTTATGTGAATGCAACATCTCACTAAAATATTATATTTATACATTTTCTCTTAAAGGAAGTACTTTATGGTTTCTTTTTGGAATACCTGAATTGCCAGCATCACTAGTCTTATGCATTAGGACTATAAGTAAGTAAAGTAAACATGAACACTGAGATACCATAACAGTTGATCTGGATAACCAGGACAGGGACTAGTTGACTAATGAGTAGATAGCATATACAGTGTGGATACTCTGGAAAGAGGGCTGATTCACATTTCAGGCAGGATGGAGAAAGATGGTGCTAAATTTCATCAGGCTGCTCAGAATATAGTACAACAGAATACAACTTATGAGTGCTTATTTCTAGAATTTTCCATTTCATATTTTCACACAATACCTGTTTGTGGGTAACTGAAATGGGAAAAGTTTCTCACCAGGAAAAAGGGGATACTGTATATCTAATGTACTGCTTGTCACAACACTAATGGTTTTATTTTGGGTAATAAAATTAACTCTATTCTAAAAATAATAGAAGTTATGTGGGCTTTTGAACCTGATTTAGGAGTTGACTCATTGATTCCTGTTTTTTGTTGTTGTTATTGTTTTGTTAGAATTTTAGCTCTATTTCTTTTTATTTGCTTCTCTTTTCCCATTTTCTATTCTCACCTTAGGCTTTTGGCCAAGTTTTAAAGATGTAAACTGAGTGGCTAGGTTTCTAGTGGCCACTGACATTTACATTTGACTGTTCTGCATTTTTCCCATATTATTTCCTGGTTCTTGGCTACTTCTGCCTTCACTTATTATATCCAGAAGTTTACCACACAACAAACTTCTGGAAGCAGCAGACACTCTGATGGTACTCCAAGAAGAGACCATAAAAGTAGAGCTAAAAAAGAGAAAGAGGTTTCCACCATGTCAATTAAGTCCATAGCCTGGTTTTCATTTTGTCCTCTGCCTGATTATCTGGACCACACTGCTACCTTCTCATTTCTAAGTACACTTCCTGGGGTTTATTTTCATGACTGTGAGACATTTCTAGAGAGTATACAAAGAGTAACTTTCAAAGAGTAATCCCAGAAAGGGCTTTCAAATTTCTCCTTTTGTATATTTTGGCTTCTAGTCATTTTTTGTATTTCTCCTAGCTCCAGATCAAGCTGGTGCTGAAAGGTAGCATATTTTGATTGTTTCCATATTTCTTACAATGGTATTGCAAAGCAAAATCCAGAGGGAATTGAAACATCATCTGTCTTGTTTAGCCAGGATGAAGCTGTATGACACTTAAGGTGCAGGAGTGGAGAAAGTTCCTGCCAACCTGGAAGTTTTTAATCCCCATTCCTGAACACTGACAGAGTTGCCACGCTAATCCCACAGTGCTGATGCCCTGTCGGTTGCTGACACGCCATCTGCTCTTGTTCACTTTGGATATAATCAGATGTGAACCTCAAAGACCTTTCTGCAGCTAAGTCTTATTTGAGTCCTGAATCCTTAACTTTCATGCAGACTCATCACATTTTGCCTTCTGCCCACACTGATTTTGTTTAATAAGAGAAGTAATTGGCATGTAGTAGATATGAAACACACACTAAGAAAAAGACAATCCAAGTCAAGTGTACATTTATGCAGGGTCAAAGGACTTCTATAGAGTTGTCCAGCTTTTCATTACTTAGCATGCTTTCCAAATTTATCGCTATTTATTTATAAAAGTTGTGTGGGAACATACTCAGATTTTTAATTGCTTTGCTTCCTTGTAATAAAAAATGAGAAACACTTCATATTAAGAGACTCAGTGGTGGCAAGAGGCATAAATGAAGCCCTGGTAAGTGCTGATCTCAAGAGAAAGCAGCTTGGCATTCTACCTGTGTTTCAGAAGCTGATGGAATTTTGAGTAGGACTCATTGTACCAAAATAAGTCCAATCAGCTTGTCCTGCTGTTAGAGTCGCCTTTGGTGTGAAAGATTTTTTAGTCTTCAAAAGTACAGTTATCACATTGAAAGTTATCTTAGAAAATATTACACTTTATTTATGAATACAATTGGAAGCTAATTAGGCATAGTCTTCTGTAAAAGTAGGCCGTCCAAGGGGTGCTAGGATGGGGAAGGTTGGAAGGGAAAGTAACTCTGAAAGTTTGAAGTGCAGAAACCCAAAAAGCATCTGTGTCATGATCCATTTAAATTAGATTCTACTCTTAACCCAGGGAGATTCATGGGCTGGACAGAACTGACCAAAAGCAGTATTTACAGTTAGCTTACTAATGAATGTTTGCCGAATGCCCAATGCATACTGTTCTTATTTCCTGTTAAATAAATAGGTTTAAAAAGTGCTCACAGGTCTCTACAGTATGCACAGTTTTTCACACTCATGGTTTCACCTAATTTTCTTTACAACCATTTACAGTAAAACACCTGTTATTTTTGCTATCATCTGTGGAAGAATTATTGGTATCGAACACAGCACTTCATGCTGCATACCTGAACAGAAAGAACTTTGAAAGAAAGTACTTCCAAAAGAAAACTCAAGCTCAGGAACTGAGTTACAACTAGATAAACAATTTTTCCAAAGTTGCATTTGATGTGCCCTGTGAAATGTGCATTTGTCATTTGACTAGTTTATTTTGCTTAAAATATATGAATCATTTATAGTGTCTTTGTCACTATGGCTACATTGGATCATGCTTCTCTTGAATTTCTAATATCTGAAGTAATCCTTTGGAAAGACTTTTCTATTTATTGTAAGTCAATTAGGAAGAAGGAAATACAGCAATGTTATTGTTTAAGTAGGGAAAAAAAGCACATGTGGGCTTTCTTTTGGACATCATATTTTTCATGGTTCTGTCACAACGTTGCTTCCAGAATATATTTCTGAGTAGAAGAATAATCCTAATTTTATTTAAGCCGTGAGAGTATAGGATGCATCTATTTTTCTAAATATTTCTGTGGTTGTTTTTGGATAACGAGGACAGTATGATATATTCATGATTCTAACATGCTTGAATCACCTGTCATTATGTATCCTTGCTTATGATACTTATTAATATTTTAAGTATATGGAACTTATTGCATTTATTTTAATATTTAAAGAATCTCATTTACAAAAATAAGAAAAATACACGAATTTTGGGTTAATCAAGAATATTTGAGATAAATAACTGCTATGATTGAAGTGAAGTTTTTGGATTATGGCAAATTGAAAAAAGTTCATATAGGAAAAATAAAGAGTTTCATATGTGATTACTTTTTCAATATTGTTTTCTTGGATAATCAAAGCATTTTAGAATATACTCTTATAAAAGAATCCAAACTCATATAAAATACACTTGACATAAATGGATTATTCCTTTCAAATTTGCATGGTTACATAGGAAGTACTTATCTGATGGTACTTTTTAAATTATAACCCATTCTTCACAGAATGTTTACTATTAGAAGTCAAAGATAAGTGGGACCATGGTGTACCCCTGTAATCCCAGCTACTTGTGTGGCTAAGGCAGGAGGATAGCAAATTTGAGGCTAGCTGGGCACTTAGGGAGATTATGTCTCAAAATAGATCATTTTTTGAAAAAGGTTGGGGGCATAAATCAGAGGTAGAACTCTCCTGGATTTAATGCTCTAGTACAAAGAAAGAAAAGAAATGAGAGGAGAGGAGAGGAGAGGAGAGGAGAGGAGAGGAGAGGAGAGGAGAGGAGAGGAGAGGAGAGGAGAGGAGAGGAGAGGAGAGGAAGATAGTTTGGATGGCCAGAACACAAAACAAACATTTTTTTCCCTCAGATATTTACTATGTTTACTATAGATTTTTTATTTTAAAATTATAGTTAAAGATGAAATTGTACCCCTGCCCACCAACCCTTTGGCCTTTCAAAGACATTTGCTAACCTCTTATAGTTCTGAACAAGTTGTAAAACAGGCTGCAGAAATTAGTTGATCTTATAGTTTTAATAAACTGATGCTTAATGGATTCACCTGGTTTTTTGAATAGTTGAAGAATTAGGGGAATGTAAAAATGTAAGAGTATAAGAATGTAAGAGTAAAAAACATGTTGTATAAATTCCTTATTTTAAGAATTATTGTCATTGGGAAGTCCTCCTGTTTTTCATCAAAAGGCATTCATTTTAGTTCTTAGAAGGCAGTTGTAAGATTGATGGTGTCAGCCACCGAGTAAGGCTTTCCAGGAGGGGCTGTGTCTGGGAAATATCTCCAGCAAAATGCAGTTGTCTAACCTTAAGCCAGTTAGAGACCATGACAGCTAGACTGTTTCTTTTTAAAAGACAAAGTGGTGGAAAATGTGTATTGATACAGGGATGTCAGTGGGTTAAGAGTCTTTGGCGCTTAAAATTTAGAAAATGAGGGTTGCACTTTTTATGCTTTGTATTTCAAAGATGTAATTGAGAACAATTCCACTAACTCTCTTCATCTCTTCTAAATTCATGCCTGTGCTACTTAGGACACCTCAAGTATATGCTGAAATCCAGGAACCTCAGGACTGGGAATGCGTTTCAGTTATTTATTGCGGCATAAAAGCCATGCCACAATTTCTTAGAATACAGGTTCTTTTTTTTTTTTGTTCCCCTCTGATGATTGTGTGGATTGATGCCTGCATTTTTGAATGGTGTAATTTGGATCATTCATATTGTAACAAAGTTCTTTAGTCAAATGTCAAAAGTCCCCTAATATCACTTCTGCTATATGTTATTGAGCAAAGCATGTCACAGATGTAGCTCACATTCAAAAAAAGGTACAAAGCCAGTTCCATTCTTCCTTAATAACATTAGTAGCAATGTCTGTAGAAAGCAGAAAGATGGAAGATACTATGATAACATTGGGAAATAATCTACCAAAAGAGTTGTAAAGCTACAGAGACAGTTAATAGTACCTTTCAGGTAATAGTACCTACAAAGACAGGTAATAGTACCCTCTGCTGTGATAGAAATCTAATGGTTCAAGTTGCAATGTCCAAAGCCCATGCCCAAGCAGGGATTATGAGTCTTCTTGGATAAAATAATGAATTCTAGAAATGAAACAACATTGAGGTTAAAATCAAGCTTATCATTTCCTAATCGGTTTAATTCTTCTATACCCTAACTTTCTCATCTGTAAAGTGAAAAGAATAACAGTTTGTACTTCTTCATAATGTTATTATTTTGAAAATTAAATCATCACTTTTGGAAAAAGACTTAGAATCATATCTGGAAAAATGTAATAACCTCAAAAATATATATTATTATTATTGTTGTTGCGATTAATAAATTATTTTTTGATGAACTTTGTGCATGAAGACTTTAATGAAGTTAGCAAAGAACTTCAATCACAGCAACAAGTGGAAATTCAGGCAGGATCTGTCGTTTTCAAGAAACCAATCTATATTCCTTAGTAACTTATAGAGCAACACATGAGGAAAACAGAAAAAAAAAAGGAGCCACATCTTGGGGGGAGATCTAAGTGTGGGTAACTTATCTGTTAATAGCTGGGAAATGAGGCAGTTCTCCAAATCTAGGACCATGAAGTATAGAGTCAAGTTAAGAGGAAGAACTAATAAAGGGGAATTTAGTCAATTGTACACAGTTTTGGAAAGAGGTCAACTCTCCAACTCCTAGCTATATCTTTATAGAGACAAGATTATCTTGCTCTTTCTTTTTAATTTGGATAATTCTGTAAATTTTTAATGTAAAAATAGACTTTATATTTATACATTAGCAAAAAAATATCAAAAATTTACATGGAGAAAATAATACAATTTTATAATAACATCAATGTACAAAATAGGGACAAATATATCAAAAAAATCTGTATCCTTTTTTTTCTTTTTATAGATTCTTGTTAGTTATGCATAACATTAGGATTCATTCTGACAAAATTGTAAAGATATGGAATGTAATTTGTTCTAATTCAGTCACTAGTCTGTCCTCCTTTTCTTCCTTCCTCCAACCTTGCCATTTCCTTCTCTCTACTGATCTTTCTACTATATATTTCTTGGGACTGGTTTATTTAACTTACCATGATATTCTCTGGTTCCATCTATTTACAGGCAAATGCTATAATGTCATTCTTCTTTATGGCTGAGTAATACGCCATTGTATGGTTATATGTATATGTGTATATATGTGTATCTTCTAGTTTCTTTATCCATTTATCTGTTGAAGGCAACATAAGTTAGTTCCATAGTTTGGCTATTGTGAGTTATACTACTGTAGACATTGATTTTGGATGCATCACTATATTATGCTGATTTTAAATCCTTTGGATATATACTGATATCCATATGTATAACATATATCCTCATGCTCCTCACCATAGGACTATTGATATCTACAGATATTTGGGGAGTGAAGGACAGTCCAGATGACTTGAAATGAAACATACTTGTCTTCCTGCAGAAAGTAATGTGACGACACTCCATCTGTACCACCTGTGTCCTCAGTGCTTCAGGCCATCACCATCAGCCCCAGTGGCTCCTGGCTGGCAAACTTCAAATTTAAATCCATAAATCCCATCCTGTGGCTATTTCTCTTCTTAGGGGTCCTCACTTTGTCCACCTTGCTTTGTCACTCCTCTGCACTGTGACCACAACCAATACAACTGGTGTTCTCTGTGTCAAAAAATAAATAAATAAAATACTGAGAAGCAGAATAGCTGGAGTATACCAGGAAATCCAGATATCTTGTCTGAGTCACTGAGACTAACAGACATGATGGAATTCTAACTTCTAGCAAAATATTTATGACACCATTGATTGGATCAGAACTCAATTCAGCCTTAGTCTGTAAGTGAGGCTTGGAAGTGGATTATTCCCTGGAAACTGAGGAGTGGAAAATAAATGTAGGGGCTCTTACTGGCTGACGGCTTACCTCATAGGATGGTTATGATGATAAAGTTCAACACTGAATGCAAAAAGGCTTTGTAAATTACTATCATCAAGCATATCTCCTGAGGCAAATCATTTTTCATTTAAAAATAAATGCACTTGCCAAATATTCAAACTAAATATCCTAGGGTATAATATACGATGTCGTGAGTGAAAGCTGAATTTGGTGTCAGGCCGTTTATGACCCACAGAGAGTTTAAGCTTCGAGACAGTTTAGGGCAGAGCACAGGACTTGGGCAATCTTTAAGGAAGAAGTAGAGAATGCGTTGGGACCAGAGGAGCAGAACCCTTGAGTGTGTGAGCGGGTGCCTCAGTCATGTGTGCCATGGAACTATGACAGCAAATCCCAGGATGAGGTTTATGATTCCCCTGGCTCGGGATGAAGCAGTCTTTCTGATGTGGAAGGATGAAAGCTCACAGGTGTGTGCTGAGCCCCAGAATAAATTTTGCAGGTGCTGGTGATTGCAGTAAAGGTCTAAGTCCCTTTAGAGTCCTCACTGAACAAATGGAATGATTTTGAATGCTTCTGCTTGCTACAGGGAAATTTGTAATAAAGATGGAATGATTTCATGCTCTTTTGGACAGGTTTTTAAGAGATCGGGGCCAAGAAAATTATTCTCCAAAAGCCTGCTAAATTTTTATAATGGAAACAAATTTATTCCTTAATATAAGTAACAGTAATTTTATTTTAAATTCAGGACATGGGAAAGTTGTGCCTCTCTATCACTTTGTGCTTTAAAATTGGGTCTCTTTATATAGTCAGTATCTGGTAAAGATTTTATCATTGTACTCCTTAAAATAGGATGTTTTTAAAAAATGACATCCTGTTCATTGTATTGTTTTAGAAAGTATTGAGAATTAGTTAGAAATGCGGGGCTCACTTACTAACTTATTCTATAACAAAATATGAACTTATTTAAGGCAATAAATTTTACCTGGAAGGTGATAACCCCCTAACAGTGGAGACTATTTTCAAAAAACAAATTGTCTTCTTTAATTTCTGATCAAAGAGTAGCACAAACCGTGCATTTCTTTACTTCAAGTACCAAGAAGATGACTCCTTGGGCCTAACTACTCTCAGCTGGGCTCAAATAATATTCTAGGTATGAGCTGAGGTGAAAAGTTAATCAGCCACCTGATTATTTTTCCAAAAATTACCATTAATTCAGATAAAATCAGTTCCAGTTTTGGAATTACACCATATGTTCAGAGTCATCTTTATGATTTCAGCATTTACGATGAAGTTATTCCAAAAGTAATTATTTTTTTCATAATTTTACAAGTTCATGCGATGACTTCAGGGGAGTCAGATGTTTAAGTCCTGATAGGATGAGGAGGCAGGAAAGTGAAATGCAAAATCGTAGACAGGTGGGCAAGAGCAGAAGTTAACAGTTAATGAGGTAACAAGAGGAGAAAGGGGATGGAGTTCAGAGGGATTCTGAAAGGAGTCACTGTACTTTAATTAGGTGATGAGAAGGTATCTTGACAGAAAAAAAGTTTCATAGACCATTCTTTTGGATTATACAATAGAGGAAGCCTGTGGGACATTCATTTTTCTTGACAAATCTCCAGTACATTTCCACTGAGTTGCATGTTAGATTCTTCCCATCAGATTGTTATTTTCCCAAAACAAAGGTATTTTTAAACCATGTCTCGGTGTTAAATTAGACTAAGTTCAAATTGTGAGAAAAACTATTTTTCAGATTTGAGGGCCTCCTATGAAAAATCATAAACTACCCAAATGCTCAATTTCAAATCAGAACAGCTTGAAAATCTGTGTCTCCTGCACGCTGCACTGAAATCAACAGAAAAAATAAATAAATTAATAAAGGCAAACCCTGCATCTTACATTTTTGTAAGAAACTAACTCAAGTGCTTTGCCAGCTTTTAACGAAATATTAAAATAATAGAAAATCTTTACTGTATGCGATCAAGATACAATGTAGTCTGCAAACTATGTCTCTAAATCAGGTCAGAATAATCTTATGGTAAGATAAATGACTTATTTCTTCAGGTCTTATTTGTCTTATTTAGTAAACCCAGGGTCCTCATGATGGGTTAGGTACTGCTGTTAATGAACTATTAAATTCTCATTAAATTCTCACAATATCCCTATGAAATAGGTATCATTGCTATCTCCAGATTGCAGACTAAGAAACTGAGCCACAGAAGTAATTACTTGAGGTCACACAGCTCAAAAATAACAATGTGAGAATAGGGATTCCAGTAGTTTGGATTCCAAGATTATATGCTGAATGAAAGAATGTAATTGATTAGGTAGGATTCTCAAATACTGAAGGGAATTCCAACTCTCCCTCATCTATCTTCACTCCTTATTTCCTATGGTCACTTTAAATTTAGGATTTCTAGTCGTGGACTCACTACCTTCCTACCAAAATGTTTTTTTTTTTTTTTCTATATGCTGAATTGGATGATGACTCACTAGTCATCCAGTAGCTTGGGTCAAATCCTACATCCTCAATGCCTGATAATTAATCATCAAATCTTACTCATTTACACTTGATTTTCCCTTCTTTGTTTTATTGCCACTTTTAGGGTGTCATCACCTTATGATGAAGCTATAATTCATTACATCTATAGTTCTTTTGTTTTAAATTTCTCCCTTTCTAGCCAGCCTCCACATTAATGAAACAGTGATCTTAGAAATATATCAGATTGTTATTTTCCACTGAAGGCACTTCACTCTCTCCCACATGCCTACATAATAAAATCCAAACTCTTTAGTAGAAGCTACGAGGTCCTTTTAAATGTGATCCCATTCAGATCTCTTGCTGCTTCCTTAATTGTAGTACACGATGGTGTGTCAAACACCAAAAACACCAAGCATTATGTCTTTTCTTTTTTTCTAACCTCCTATCTTTGTATGTACTATTCCCTCTGCCTGGAATGTTCCACTCGCCATTTGTCCTCCAGGCAAACTCATAAATGTGCAATAACCATCCATCTGGATATGACCAGTGAGCCTGCTGTAGTGTAGGAGAATGAGTTATGCATGGATGCCACCTCTGTACTTTGTACAGATTTCTGTTTTGCATTTACCACAGTTTATTGTAATTACTTGTTACACTTTGTGCTAGACTCAGAGCTCCTTAAGGGGACAGCAATTAACACGAGGTCAATAAATGTTCATGTAATAAATTAGTTATGAATTTCTATTCTGGTTCGTTGCACTGTAAAAGATTTCACACAGTCAGAAGATGGAGAGATTTCAGAAATACTACACACCCACACTTAGTGATAACTGAAGAGGAAAGAGAGTAAGGTATAAATAAAGAAGAATACAATGTTTCCTTTAAGGTAGAGGAAAAAATCAGTCCTTGCTTGGACTATATCCATATTCTCTTCTAAATTGGTGAGATTTTAATATTTAAATGTTAATTTCTAATTCACTACATGTCTGCCTGATTTTTATATTCTCAGAATCTCAGTACTGGCATTCATTGCCCCTCAAGTTATATATGAGCTACATGGTGCTTTTTAACACCTGGGAGAATTTCAATCATCTGCCAGATAGAACTAATTTTGTACAGGCACCACTTGAAAGAGAAGACTAAAGATATACAGACCCTATCTAAAAAGCTTCTATGTCTTCCTTAATGACTATTTATCTTACTGAGAGATCACTTCCATGTTTTTACAACTAAATTCTGATACAGGGGACTGGCACATAATCAGTTTTAACTTTCATGTGCACAATAATATTATTGCAGACAGAGGGAATTTGCAGAATAATTCACAAATTATTTTACACTTGTTCACTTATATTTGTGGACTTCAAGTCTAGATGTGCTATGATATTTGAAAGTTTTTGTATTGTACATCATAATATATTTGTCAGACGTCAGGAATATTGAATCTAAACCACTTGTTGCCCTCCCTTTAATATTAAGGGGGTTTTACTCCATTAATGTTAAATTGGATCCTTTATTTTTTCCTCATGTGGTTCCCAATGATGGATGTTTTAAGAGAGTTTTAGTAAAAGTAAACTGGGGACAGTGGAAAAATGATTATTATAAGAGTGTTCTGGGGCTGGGGATGTGGCTCAAGCGGTAGTGCGCTCGCCTGGCATGCGTGCGGCCCGGGTTCGATCCTCAGCACCACATACCAACAAAGATATTGTGTCCGCCAAAAAGTAAATAAATAAATAAATTTAAAAAAAGAGTGTTCTATAATATTTTCTTGGTTTCTGAGATATTAAAATTTATTCTGATTGATTACTTGCATTCACTGACTATTGTTTTCTTTTTTATTTTGTGTTCCTTTGCCCTACTACTGCTTTACAATCATGCTAACATTTAGTGGTCTAAATCAACTACTGTTTCTTTTTTATAAGCATGTGATTTTTTTTTTTTTTTCTGGCACAGTAGAACCGATGGGCTCTGATCCATACTTTCTGGAATGTTTTCAGCCAGAACAAATAGTGCTGGGCTCTGTCCTCCAATAGCTCCATGATTTCTCCAGGATGTTTGTCACCTGTTTTCTCCACCATGATGTTTTCAAGGTATTCAGACTCTTTCAACTACAGTTCAGTACTCTACAAATGGTATTCCCAGAACAGCATTTGTGACCTCACCTCAGAAATTATACAACTATAGTAAGCCTTCTTCAATGGTTTATTAGTTTATCCACGGAAATCTCCAATCCATAGAATGAGTAGACTACATATGAATATGAAAATTGAGGATTGGGGATAGATCATATTGGGAGTAATCTTAGGATTGAGACACCACATTTGTAAAAACTTCTCCTTCTTCCTCCTCCTCATCCTAGTTCTTTTTCCTGTCCTTTGGTATGATTTATATATAGGACAATTTTGAAATATGTGTATAATGATATAATCACAACTACAGTGAAATAGCAAATAGTTCAATCATCTAAAATGTTCTCCTGTCTTTTTAGTCAATCCCATCTCTCCATTCTAATAAATCTTTTTTCTCTTTCTCTAGTTCTGCCTTTTTTATAACTTCATAGAAAAGGAAGCATACTATAATAGCCTTTTGAGACCAGAGAATTTTATTTAACATAATGATTTGATATGCATCAGTATGTTGCATGCGTCAGGGCTTTTTGGTTCTTAAGAAATATTCACACACACATTATTATTATTATTATTCATTCACCAGTTAGAGAACATTGAGATATTTTCTATATTTCAGTGATTATTTAAAATGTTTCTGAAGTGGGGTGCTAATTTAACAAATGTCTATAATGTGGAAGTAGCTGTAGACTGAGTAATGAGTAGAAGCTGGTGGTTTTGAGATGCATGCTGTAAAATACACGATTGACATAAAGGAACTATTGGAAGAAATATGAATGTTAGAGGTGATCATGATGATGAGGAGAGAAAGAGGAGAGCTAACGAGAAAGACTCTATTGCCTTAGGTAAGACATATATTGTCATAAGCACAATGTTGGTAGAAATATCTATATTAAAGGTCATTCTGGTGAGGACTCAGATGAAAATATTAGAAACTGTATTAGAAACTGAAAGGTGGGAAAGTATTAGAAACTGAAAGGTGGGAAAGAGCTTTGCAGAATTGTGTTCAAGTGTTTAGAGGAAGGTAAAAATTTTAAGCAATGAAATTAAATATATAGCCGAAAACATTTTAAGCAGTGGTGTAAAAAGAGCACTATGACCTCTCCCTATCTTTATTGTAAAATGCAAGGTGAGAGAGAGACAAACTGAAGGAGAGAAGAGAAATAAATAGCTAAGCAAAGAAGAACTAGAACTTAGGACTTTCAAAGTTCTCATTCATATTAAAAAAAATAAAAAGGAGGAAGCATATTTTGATGAGAACTCTGAAAGGATATAATGGTAGAATCATTTGATAAAGAGATCCTTGTCGGGGGGACACATAGATTAATTAAGCATTTTAGGGAAATCTAGGAGTAGAGATTGAATTATACAATCAGAAACTGCCAATATGAAATAATTGGGGTACGGAAAAAAACAGAGGAAATAAAGGAGGGCTGTCAGAATTCTTTGGTTTCACAGGATGTGACAACAGAGAGATTGGGTGGGATATATGCCTCATCTTTTAAGAAAACAGATGAAGGACCCTGAAAGTGATTCAGGGATCATTGGGGCTATTATTCCACTGCAGACCGGGAGGTACAAGCCCTTGGTTTCAAAAGGTGGAACGTTTCCTCAGTTTCAGCAGGACAGGCACCAACACCATGGAGAGCTATATGGTGGAGCTTCCACATGGACCCCAGGAGGCCCCCACATGCCTCTGAGCTGAAGGGGCAGAGAAACCCTGTAGATCTGTGTATGTGGCACTGTCACCCAGAAGACTCGAAGAAAAGTCTAGAAACCCAAGAAAATTATTGTGAAACCTTAAGATCCAATGCAATTTGCCTTGCTGGGACTTGACCTTCTTGGACCTATCAATCTTTCCTTCCTTCTGATCGCTCCTTCTATAATGGAACTATTTACCCTGTACTGCCCACATTGTAATTTAGAAGGATACAACTTATTCGGTTTTAAACATTCTCAGTTGGAGAGGGATTTTTCTCAGAGTGAATCACACCTTGAGTTTCATCCATTTATGTTTTAGATGATATTTAGATGAAATTTTGAACTTTATACTTGGAATTGTTGCTGAAATGAATGAAGACTTTGGAAACAGTTGAGATGGAAAGAATGTAATTTTACATGTGGGAAGGACATGAATTTTGGGCAAAACAGATATAAAATGTTATAGACAGTATTTTTGTCATATATATGACTATATTTATATATATATACACATCCATATATATATGATCTAACTCCCAATATGACTGTATTTAAAGATAGTGACTCTAAAGTAATAACTAAGATTAAATAAGATAACAAGCTTGGGTCCTGATCCAATAGCATTAGTTTATTAATAAAAGAGAGTAATTTTCTGTCCTATGTACTTGCACCTAGAAAAGACCATGGGAGGATATAGCAAGAAGGCAGCTACCTGGCAAGCCAAAAGGAGCTCCTTCTCCACATACTGAATGTGCCAGAATTTTGGTATGAAACATCTAGTCTCCAGAACCCTGAGAAAATACATTTTTATTATCTAAGTCACCTGTTCTGTAACATTTTGCATATCAATCTAAGTTGATTAGTACAGATGCTATAACTTTTGAGGTACAGGTATTTGTGTATATCAATTTTCTCTTACTTGAATAGTAGTGAGTTGGTGGGTTTTCTATTAAATATGTTTAACTTTGTAAGAATACGAGAAATTGTTTTCTGAAGTTATTATACCATTTTTCTGAAGTTATCATACCATTTTGCATGGCTATTAGCAATGTATGAGAGTTCAAAACAATGTACTTCTTCACCAGCACTTTGTACTCTCAGATTTTAAATTTTATCCAGTCTATAATGTAGTAATATGTAGTAGTATCTTATGATGGTTTTAATTAATTAATTGCATTTCCATGATAACTAGCTATGTTGAAAATCTTTGTACTTATTTATGTCTTTTCAATCAAAATCTAAATATTTTGCCATTTTTGCTGGATTTGGGCAGTTCTTTTGTTATTAAGTTTCAGTATTCTTTCTGTATTCTGAACACAATACTTCTTCAAATAAATATACCAAATATTGTATTGCAGTCTGTGGATTTTTTATTATGTTATTAATAGTATTTTAAACAGTAAACATTTTAAATTTTGATGAAGTTCAGTGAATACAATTTTTTCTTATGTGAATCTTGTTTTGGTGTCCTAACTAAAAAGTATTTTTGCCTAACTCAAGGTCACAAATGTTTTCTTCTGTTTTTTTTTTAGAAGTTTAATTTGAGGTTTATATTTAGATTAATAATCTATTTGTATGTGTTGTAAATGCTGCAAGATAGGAAGCAAAGGTTAATTTATTTGCAGAGGGATATTCAACATTTTTTGCACTGTTGCAAAAATTATACTCCTTCATTGAATTATCTCTGCACCCTTATTGAAATAAATTGTCCTCACTGCCTCTATTTTATTTCATTGTCCTTCCTATCTATTTATTCGTCAATTCTATATTATTGATTATTTTAGCTTCATAATATGTTTTAAATTAAGAGATATGAGTCCTTCAAGTTAGTCCTAACTTTTCAAAATTGTTTTGTTTATGCTGGGATCTTTGCTTCTCTATGTTAATTTAGAATCAACTTGTTAAACAAAATAAAAAAGAACAAGCCTGCTGGGATCTCTTTTAGGATTATATCAACACTTTAGTTCATTTTCAGGACAACAGTGCTTTAAAAATATTGACCTTCCATAATCATGAGCATGTTGTATCTCTTGATTTATTTAGCTTCTTTTATTTATCTCATATTTATCATATTTCAGAATAAAAATCTTGCAAATACTTTGATAAATTTAATCCTAAACATCTCATATTTTATTATTTTTGTAAATGATACTTATTGAAATTATTTGAGTTATCTAAATTATTGCCATTTTTGAAAAACACAACTAATTTTCATTAAGGATTTCTGTCTTTTATCATAGCTAAATTCACTTGTTCTAGTAATTTTTATAACTGGAAACTTTGGAATATAACATGTAGACTCTTACGCATCTTCAAAAAGAAAGTTTATTTCTTTCTTTAAATCTTTTGGGCTTTTTATTTCTTTTTTCTTACATAGTCCTGGCTAAGATTCCCAACACAATGTTATTCCCAGTCTTAGAAGGGAAACATTTGGTCTTCCCTTCTATTCCTAATTTTCTGAGAGTTTCAATCATGAATGAATGTCAAATTTTGCAAAACCTTTTTTTCAAAATCTTTTATGGAGAGACTATAATTTTTCCTCTATACTCTATAAATATGATGACTATTTAGCTTAATAATATAATATTGACCTTAACTTATCAATTTGGAATTTGGCCCATTTGGAATCAAATGCTGGATTTCATCTGCTAATTTTTTAAAGAATATTTGTGTCTATGTTCATTAATAATATCATTAAAGTTTTCTTTTTTGACAACATATTTAAAGTCTGTGATATAAGATTATTCACAATTCTTCTTACTTTAAAAAGTGTCTTTGGCACAGTTTTTGTCTTGAAAGGGGTTATTTTTGTTTTGAAACATATTTTGATTGGGTGTAAGATTCTGGAACAACAGACTCTACCTGTAATACTTTGGAAATGTGTTCTGGCATGCAGAATTCCTGGCAACTAGTCTACTCTAATTCTAGTATTTGATCTTTTGTACATAATGTGCAAATTCTCTCTCCACCTGCCTCCTAGATATTTTTTTTGTTTGTGTGTGTGTGTGTGTGTGTGTGTGTGTGTGTGAGAGAGAGAGAGAGAGAGAGAGAGAGAGACAGAGAGACAGAGAGGTGTTTGTTTACAATAGGATTCTTGAATATATCATGTATGTCTTTCATTGTTTGGGAAACTTCACCACCATTTTTATTTCAAATAATTCCTCAGTTACATTCTCTTTTTGCTCCTTCTATTAATCAAATTACACATCTGTTAGGCCATTTAAAATTTTGTACAGCTTCTAGATACTCATTTTCTTTCTACCTCTTCTTTTTCCTGTTTTCATTTCAGTTTGGATAATTTCTATTGACCTGATTTTAAGTTCACTAATTCATTTATTAACTTCTTAAAATTTACTTATGAACCTGACAAATGCATTTTTTTCTGTATAGCTTTAAACATTTTTTCTAGCTTTTGCACTTGACGCTTACATGTAGTTTCTCCCTCTCTATTGATATTTCTTACCTTCTCACTGTTTTTCTTTTTTATCATTCCTTCTACATTAAAAAAATTCTCATAATTAATATGAAGTCCTTGTTGGATAGTTATAAGATTATACCTTATTCTGGCTAATAATGTGTGTGTGTGTGTGTGTGTGTGTGTTTTCCTTTTGTTTGCTTTTTTTAAAAAAAAACTTTCATTTTTTATTTATATTCTAAGTATCTTGTAATCTTAACTGAATGCCAGATATCAAGTTACAACAGCAAAGGTAGAAGTCAATATATTTTATGCCTTGAGATATTTTACCTCTTCAACTTGTTAGTGAGGCTACAATTAAGTTCATCTAGTTGGTAGTTGAGCTGAGCTGAGTTAGTAATTGAGCTGACCCACAGGTCTTATTACTATGACTATTTTCAGTGAAACACTTGCTTCAAAATTTCTTTATTTGGGCTGATTTTGGCTTGTTCTTGGGTTTGGGTAGGATTAATGGATGCATTTCTCAGTTTAATATTCCATCCTCATGTCTGTTCCTGCATATCTGTCCCTCAGCTAGAGCTCACTTCCCTTGTCTTGCACCTCTCTCAGCAATAAAATGCTATTTCTTGTTGCTTTGTAAACAGTTCACTTCTGGGTCAGAGTTTGCTTCTCTGTTTTCTGATCCAAACAGTTACTTATGGAAGCACTGTGGGCCTTTGGTGTTGGGAATGTGATTTTTTCAGCATTTCAGCCCCTCTTGTTCATGACTGTCAAACATTGCTTTGTACTTATGGTTCATTCTGATGGAAGTTTCCTTTACCTCAACTAGCAGTGATAGATCACATTGATGTCAAACAATATCTTGGATAGAAGATGGTTCCCTGCCCGCTTCTACGTAAAGAGCTTGTTCTGTTCTATCCAATCATAGGCTCTTTGCCTGCCCTCTGGGTGTGAAAGACTCTGATACTCCTTTAATAGCAGACTTCAGAGGAGTAGTGCTTCATAGGAGATACAGATCCAGAACATGGTACAACAGACAATTTCCTTTTCACCTGCTAGTTACATTCTGCATATCTGCATGCCTTCTTCTAGCTAAGCTCACATTCTCCTCCCAGCTTTCCTTTTTGATCTGAAAGAAGATTATATCAATGAATGGAGGCTTCCTTTGTGTCTGGTCCCCAGATATTTCAAATTGACAAGCTTATCTACACTTGGACTTTAGTATTTAAAAAATTATTTATTTTTTTCTTGCCTGTTTCTATGGTGGCTGGGAACTTTTCATCAGATGTTTAGCACAGATACAAAGATTTTAGCATATTATCTCTCATGGAGCCACTTGTCTTTCTCTGGCATCTACTTGGTCAGGTGCCTTGTGAGTTCTGCTTTTTGATAGTTTTTTTTTTTTTCTAATTGCAATTGTGTTTTTACCCCAACTCTTTTATTATGGGATGAGAGCAACTTCCTTTTCAGATATTCACATCTAACTAAGCAAAAAGAGTAGTTTCATATTTCTTAATGTTTTAAGAAAAATTTCTTTTAATATTAATAAAAGTTGTATTGAAACATTGAACATCATGGATGTAAATCAACAGGAGCTGTACTCAATTCTTTCCCACCCCAACAGCTCATCCTTGCCTTTTTTCTATTGTTAAGATGTCCATGTTCCTTGGGTCTCACAAGAGTCATTTTATCTTCATGCACATTTATTCCTACAGAGATTCTGCGACTGGCCAGCAGCCAGTTACAGATCTTTTCCTTAAAGCATATTCATAAGAGCCTCATTTTCCTGCTACAAATCTGGGAGACTTGGGGAAGGAGAGTGGGAAGCCCTTAATTCCCCACTGAGAAAGCTTCTGTAGGAAAGGGAACTGGGAGAAGTCCACACTAGCATTTCCATGCCTCTGCCCATGCTCTTTCCCTTGGGGAGTCCCTGTATTAGATGCTCTTTGATTGTCACTGAAATCTCCTTTGGATTGAACTCATTGCCATAAAGGTTCTCCCAAGCCTGGAAGAGCTAAGCTCTGTGTGATCCTCTCACTGCAGGCACATACATCCATTCTAACAATTTGTACTTTGTACTTTTATTCTCATCTCTCAACCAACATCCACAAGGAAACTGAGTTAATTGATTAGCAGTCAGAAAAGTTGGTTAATGAGTATAGCAGTGGTCAGTATTTAAAATTAAAATCTTAATAAAAAAACAAAAATAATGGCAAGTTCTATCAAGTTACAAACATAAGACTAAGCACAAGTGAGTTCTACCCTGATATCAAAACTTCTCTTTTTTTTACCTCTTGTAAATGAATGCAGGCTCACTGGCCAAAGTTGAATTACATAGTAAAATTATGGAAATATTGAAACTAAAAAAAGCATTTACCCAACTATTTTCTAACATGACATAATAGCACTTTTCATATGCCGGGTTATGGTAGTGTCCACCTATAATCCCAGTAGCTTGGGAGGCTGAGGCAGGAGGATCATGAGTTTAAAGCCAGCCTCAGCAATGACTAGGCTCTAAGCAACACAATGAGACCCCCTCTCTAGATAAAGTACAAAATAGGGCTGAGGATGTGGCTAAGTCGAGTGCCCTGAGTTCAATCCCCGGTACCCGCCCTCTGAAAACAAACCAAACCAAACCAAACCAAACAAAAACTTTCGCATAATGAGAGCTTGCATATACAGATAAAAAATCATATTAATAGTTATTATCACCACACTATTAGGTAAGTGTTATAAACTCTGTATTGTAGATGACTGCACTGGATGGCAGGTTGAATTATTTCCTTATTGTTAGTTAAAGGCATGGGAGATTTTTAGGCAATCCCTGGAATATTCCAAGTGAGTCCTAAGCTAAGGGAGGCAGAAAAATTGAAGAAATAAGCATGGTTTCATAGATTTTTCTCAG
Organism: Ictidomys tridecemlineatus; assembly: GCF_052094955.1. Taxonomy (NCBI): domain Eukaryota; kingdom Metazoa; phylum Chordata; class Mammalia; order Rodentia; family Sciuridae; genus Ictidomys; species Ictidomys tridecemlineatus. The sequence continues at coordinate 162,183,499 of NC_135479.1, forward strand.
ATAAAATTTTAGATAAATTGTTGAAAATTTACCTGGACATAAGAAAGAGGTAGTTTCAAAATTTGGAGTCATTTCCAATTTGGAAGATAAGGTGACACTATTGAATGAAATAACAATCTTCACTAACATCAAAATGAAGGCAATTTGCAGATGGTTGGTAGGGTTAATAAAATAAAAGGCACCATATTACTTTGAAAATATTCACAGAAAAAATAAACATATATTTATTGGTTACTTATTGAGTGTGGAGAAATAATGCAAGGTAATTTGAAAGACACACAGATCCTCCCCGACACACACACACACACACACCAACAACTGTACCCTCCAACTGTACAATTGAGTTGGGAAGATAACAGAAGAACGTGTGATTAAAAGCAATACTGGAAAACAATAGAAAAGATTTTCAAGGCAGTGCATGATTAATTGCCTAATGATTTACAAGATTGAAGAGGAAGGAGGTTAATTAGAGGTGGCCAGGAAGGAAAGAAATAGAAGTTGGAGAAAGTTTACAGTATATTAGCTTTCCTCGGGGGATTAGCAAAGGATTCACTGACTACTGCTTTATTGGAATTGTATGCATGTGGATGCATGTGTGTGTGTTTGTGTAGGAAGAATTAAAATGTTAAAGCTTGAAAACTGCCATTTTGAAGTTTGCCTGTGCATATGTAAAGCAAATATCTACTCTGTCCTTATGGAGTAATCCTGAAGAAGATAGATAATTAAAATGCAACTGCTCCAACCAAGATGTGTTCTGTTTAATGATTGAAGTTGTGTTTATCTAATGCAAAACTGTGTCCCTACTGAGATTCAGAAATGAATTTTTTGTTCTTAAATTTGGATTTTTGCTAACCTACAACAAAGCCTATAACTTACCTTGGAAGATGGTGTTCTTACACCCAAGGACTTCCTCACATTTGATGGGAGAACATGTCATTCCAGAAAGGACATGTAAGGCTGATAGTGTGTCATCATATTCTAGAAGAATAGTTTGTGTCAGGATTGAGGCTGTCATGATGCAGTCTGTGCTGCTCTGCTGATGTACCCCATGCAATGCTGTTTAATGTTTTTTTAAAGCCAGAGATAGAAAACAGTGTCAAATAGTGTGGCTGTCTTGATTTGATTCTCAGATCCTATTTTCCAGGTACAAATGGTAATTTACCAGGAAAATAATTTAAAACAAATTCTCTAGAGGAAGATTCAATTATGGAATAAGAAATAATGAAGTCTTGGATCAGAACAGATAGAAGTGCTTTTTATCTCTGAGATGGAGCCAGGTTTGTGCAGTGACACTAAATTGGAGACAACTTTGGTGAAGGTTGAGCTTCTACCAGGTGGATAATTTCCTGCAGGCGCTGTTATATGGTCTCCATGACTGAGGACTGAGAGGAAATTAAAAGTAAACTCTATTTTGTATATTGTAATGGAAAAATATAAAACTTTATTATAATGAGCCGAAAGTTCAGGAGAATTTTTTTTCCACCAAAGGGGCATTCATACATAAAAGCATATTAAAGTCAGTTTTTCTTACTCAGAAGCATCTCTTAAAATGAAGTGTGCTTTATAAACCATGTGAGAATTTTGTAATTATTAGGGCTCATGCAAGCGAGCAATTAATTTCAACTCACTCCCATTTTTAAAAATGAAAAAGCAGTGCATAAAAACAAATTATGGAAATGAAACAAAATACTTGAATAAATTGAAATGTGGAAACCCAATATTTTTCAAAACCTAAAGTATGTATTCTCCAGGCTCTCAGGGGATTTTGTAGATGAACCTGATATTAATATCAGTCTTGATGAGAGTACTTCAAGTGTTTGCTTTTGCTCTTGATGAGACTATATCTCTATGTAACTGATTTAATTAATATTCTCCTCAGAGTAAATAGCATTGGAAGTGAAAGATTAGTTGTGGGTGTGGTGAATCATTGAATTGCTCTATCCTTCTAAATGGCACAAGCATATGATAGGATTATTAATGGTGCCTGAAAAATGTTCATCAGCCTACCTTGTTTAGTAACACTTGAGACTAGAATGCTTTGATATGTAATTTTCAAATCCTTCTTTACCCTTCCTGACTTGTACCTTGCTATCTGTCAGAGTCAGACCTGGAGAACTTGTTGAAGGAGCAAGCTCTTTATAACTCAGTTTGCTTTGATTTGAAATGCAGTAAACACCTCTTGGCTCTGGTGTTAATAAGTAGTGAAAAGAATTTACAAATTTTATACTGCAGACTTAAACAGCAGGGAAAATCTTGAGTACAAATTTACCCATTGATCATTTCCCTTGAATAAGTTAATCAAATTATGTAAAAACAAAAATAAAACCAAAAGCAACTTTAGACTTGTGTTCTTATTATTCATTAACATTAGCAGATTAACACAAATATATTGTATTTAAATTAAATGAATAAGGTTAACAACCACACACAATATAAAGTAACTTTTTATCAAGTGTATTTAATGCACTAAGTTGATCCTGGGGATACAACAGTGAACAAATGGTGGCTGACGTTACAGCTTATTGGAGAAGACAAACATTGGACTAGAAATTAGAAGTGCAATGAGTTTAATAAGGTAATGAATAGGATAGGAAGGAAACAGAATAGAATAGAGTGAACCTAGTAGTATCATTCATATAAAGCATCCTCTGAGAAAATACAGAGGAGAGAGAGAGAAAGAGAGAGAGGATTTGAAAATACTAAATCTTTGTTTTATATAGATAAGATTCTGGACTTTATTCTTATTTATTCAACAGAAGCCATAGAATGATATTTAAAAGGTGAGTGACAGAATTCAATGTATACATATTTTAAAAATATATTTCTGAAATAAATAAAGAAAATTGGAAAGGACCAAGAGAAGTATGGACTCATTAAGAGAAATGATATTGGCTAGGACTAATATGGGAGAATGGGAAAGGTGAAAAATGTGACATTTTGAGAAATAACTGTCAGGTGGAATTGATAGGTGATTGATTAGATGGTAAGTTGCAAATCTTTTTCTAAAACAGTTTTACTTTTGGATGAGATAGTAAATTCAAGTCTAATCATGTTGCATTTAAAGGCATTGAAGATATGTAGGTGGAGATGATATTTCAAGTTTCATATATGTTTTGGGGTAGATTGAAGGGATATGGGCTTCAGATGCATGTTATTAGGATATTAACTGAGTGTTCTAAGAAAGCATGTGTAGGTAGGGTGATAAAAGTGTCAAGAAGAAATTTGTAAGGTACATTAACATTTGAGTCAAATAGAAGAGAAAGCATAGCATGGTAGACAGGAGAGAGAAGTTTGGAAGAATATGAGAAGAATGTCTTGAGCTGAAAAGAAGAACGTGTTTTAAGAAGGTAAAAGTCTTTTGGAGAACTGCCCAAATGATGTCCACATATGAATGCATACATATGGAGTAAAATCCCCTCACTTGGAGTAATTGCTTGATGTCCAGGTTGAATGAAGAAGTAATGACTATTTCCTCGATTTCCACATTGTTAACCTCTGTAGTTTGGAAGCCTCTGAACCCCCCAACATCTGTTCAATTACCATCTCTACTCCTCCAATAGCAAATTCATTCTTCTCTTGTAGCTGCTTTACTACTTCTAAACTAATCCAGTTCTTTATGGCGTTTTTCTAAGAATTTTCCACCTATTTCAATTATATTTCCTTATCCTTTTCTTTAAGCATCCTATGTAGTAACAATTAGTCCTTCTAATTTTAACTCTGATTTTAGCACTACCGACTCACAAATCTTTAATAGCACATTTTCTGCCGAATTTTTGATAAATTTTTGTGTGATAGGGTTAAAAGGTTACATCACAATTTCTGAAGCTTTAATTTCCCCTCTTCTACCACATTATAAGGAAAATGGGTTTTGCTTGCTGGTTGTCAGAGGCTGGGTCTGGATTCTCTTTCAGTTTATACAATGCTGCTTAATAAGTGGAAGAAAATAAAAAGAGCATAATGCTGAAGGAGAGAAAGCAGGATGGAGAGTCACTGCACTTGCTTGCTTTAGAGAGAGTGATTTGGAGAGTTCAAAAGAAGGAAGAAGAAATAGATTCTTAAGTGACAATATAGTTTAGGTATAGATGAGCAATGGAAGAGAGAGTGCCAAGGAAATTTGAGGACATTTAAAATCAGATCTATTTTTATATTCTTCAAGGGAATTCAGTGAATATTTGAACTGCATTTTTAATTAAGTGAAGAAGTTTATGTATATTCATCTGTATATATGGTTGGTACTCATTTTGTTTCTTCAAATCTCTTTTCCTGAAACCATCATTGGCATCCATTTGGAAATTTCTGTTCATCAGATATATCCAGCATATTCTCCTCTCTATTCTTGTTTTCATTCCTGGAACACCCCTTTCTCCCAATAGTTTTGTGGAATTCTGATTGCACTTATAATTATATTAAATGGCATTATCTCTCCCAAATCTCCACCACCAAAAAATTAGAACTTATGTCCATTTTTTGTTACAGCGCAAGAATTTGAAATTAATTAATTAATTAATTTATTTATTTAATCTATCTCTATGAGCCGACTCAATCTTTTTCTAGATTGTATTATTGTAATTTGTGTATGTTCAATGTCTCAATTCTCCCTAATACATCAACTGAATTAGGATTAGATATTATTTCTTAGTCCTGCCTATGTTTTATGTCATATCTAATACGATAATCTGCAAAGTATTTATCATAAATAAATAGAAATATCTTATATACCAGCTTAGAAGTTAATAGAATGTACTGGAATTTATTGAGATTTTACTAATATGATTCTTTCAGTAGTATAGGGCAGAGGTTTGTAGGGTAAAGGAGGGGGCATGGGGTTATTAACGATGTTGGAATGTGATGATCATTATTATCCAAAATACAGGTGTATTCTAATTGGTGTGAATATACTATGTATACAACCAGAGATATGAAAAATTGCTCTATATGTATAATAAGAATTATAATGCATTCCACTGTCATATACAAATAAATAAAAAATAAAAAAATAAAATGTAAGAATGAATCACATTTTAAAAAATGAAACATATTTGACTGTATAGAAATTATGTATACGTAACTAAAGGAACTCAAACAAACAAAAATCTATGCTTAGGCACATATTTGTGGGAAAACATTTAAATATTCACCATGGGTTCTACAAAACCTATCCCCATAAATGAAAAGATATTACTTAGAAATGTTGGAATAAAGTTATCCAGGAAGGGTGAAAGGGTATGTCTTTGATTAGCAACTCTTCTCATAACAATGGCATTGCTCTTCTGGGTTTGACTCAAGACAGATTTAAGAAGCCTGTACTCTGTTCACGTTTCTTTTTTTGTGCCAGGGGTTGAACTCAGGGGCACTCAACCATTGAGCCACATCCATAGCCCTATTTTGTACTTTATTTAGAGAAAGGATCTCATTGAGTTGCTTAGTGTTCGTAACTGCTGAGGCTGACTTTAAACTTGCTATCCTTTTGCTTCAACCTCTCCAGCCGCTGGGATTACAGGCATGCACCACTGTACCTGGCTATTTTATCCACTTAAAAAAATGTTTTTATTAGGAAATATCTAAAGTGTGAATAAGTAGATCAACTACACAGTCATGTTAAACCTTTTAGGACTTAGGACTCTAGGGGAAAGCCAGGAGAAAATGCATGTTATAAAGGTGTGGTCTTGTGTGTAATGAGTAAAGAACAGATAACTGGGGATCCTGGATGGTCTGCATAAAATATAAAGGATATGTAGTTGGTTGGGATTTCCAAAGATATCATGAAAGGAGTGATGAGTCCAGTTTTTCCTTGTGTTAAGTTGTCACTGGCCAGAAGTATTGAAGCTATTCTATTCAGCTGAATGGTGATCAATTAATTGGCAAGAACTTACTAAAGGTTGCTTGACACTGTATAGACCAAGACACAGGCTCTCAGGTGTGTGGATTTTCCTTTTTGCAACCAATTTTGCTAACATCGTGTATTAGAAATGAAATAGCAAAGGTGTTTTCCCATTAACTTTCTGTTATGGGGATGCATGTACCTTGCTTTGCATCATGAATCTTGTGAGAGAAAATAATAGCTGTATTGCTTGGATCAGTGGGAGAAATGGGTTCCAAAGCATTTCCATGTTACAATGATCCTTTCCAATTCTAAAAATTCTGTGTTTTTAAATGATGAGTTTATGCAGCATTTCTATGAGCCATGATGTGTTTTTATACTGCCATTCATTTTTTAAATTTTTGTTTGAAATAAAATTAATCAAATTCTTCTACAATAAAAGATATACTGCATTTTCTTAAATTTGGATTTATATTCATATTGTGGCATACAACATAAAATCTCTGAATCAAAGAGCATATCATTTCCCAAATAGAGTTTAAATGGCAGCCAGAAATCTGCCTGGCACTAAGTCTGTGAGCCTTTAATGCCCACAGGTGTAAAGTGAGAGCTTGATGTACCTGAGTGTGTAGTAGTTTCTCCCATAGGAGAGGAAATCCAAAATTAAGAGATTCAGATCTCATGTAGGGCAACTGGCCTACCTATGCTTTTAACACTCAGGAAAATGACAGTGGAAACCATGGAATGTATTCAAATTTTCTCTGGGGAAGAGGTCTCTACTCTGGAATATGATCAAATAGCTCTGGGGAGAGAATCCTCTGATATCTATGGCATGACTGACATGGTTTTAAACCCTGCAGTTTTCTCAGAAAGATAGAGTCACACAACACTGTGAAAATATTCTTGGATACTTATCTCTCCATACATATTTAACTGTATAAAAAAACTTACATCAATACACTAAATAGCATTCCAGTTTATTTACTCAGATAATGTAACTATATCTGTCATTAGAGTTGGTTATTAATTTTTATCAATGTGAAGAAAGAACAAATTCCATTTGTGTCCAATATCTGTATATTTATAATTAGTATTATATAAATTTAAAGTAATTTTATTGAACTTATTGCTTTTTATATAGTTATGTATTCAAACACATAACTAATATCATTGTTATTTTTATCACAAAATCTAAAATTTAACAAACATACATATTCTATAGTTGGCTGAATAAATTATAACTTTATAATTTGGAGAGGTCCTAATGTCAAAGTTACTTTATCAATGTGAATTTTTATGAGAATTTTATGACTCTTAACTAAAAAATAAATAAATTAGAAAATTTAAAATGTTTCAGAATTTAATGTTTCTTTTTTCATGTAATATTATCCCTAATAAAAAGGGGCACCCCTATCCCTGAATGTCTCCAATGAGCAGACATATTAAGGGAACAATGAGGGCAAGCCTGGGCTAAAAGTCTAGAAACATATTGTTTTGAAGGACACTGACTTTCTCTTAGGCACACTAGGAATCAGGGCAAGTTTGTGTTATCTGTAAAAATCTACTTTATTGCATGGATGCCAGGACAGTAGCTCCTTGGGATGCTGCTTATACAAACTAAGCAAGTTAATGCAGATGATATCACTGTCTCTGCAGCTTAATACATAAAACCCCTCTCTGATTATGGATGGGCACAGAAGTGAGGGTGCTGTATAAAGCTTGTCATTTGTCCAGTCGGTCACCACTGGAGAAAACACTGTGAAGTAGAGGAGGAACTGCTTGGCGAGGCACCTCAAGGATTAGAGCTGCTATCTGTCAGCCTGTGCCACTGAACTCTTCTCGGAGCAGTCACTGATCTTTAGGAAGCTTTCCCCCCAAATCCACATATTTTTCATGTTGTCCTTTGGCACTTTCTTTGGCCTATCTGCAACCTACCCTACTGCCCTGATGCAGCTGGACTGCGGATACACATGCTTACCACATTAGGTGATTTTTTAAAAACTATGTATCCCAAATACTATTATTTTTATTATAAAATATTTCAAGTGTACAAAGACAGGAATTATTTTACAAATAGCCATATATATATATATATATATATATATTAAGTGTAATTAAATTTTAATATTTTATTATAATCAGAACATTTTACAATTAACAAGTCAGGGTTCTCTACAGAAATGGAACAAATAGGATCACTCATGCACACACACACACACACACACACACACACACACTTATTGTAATGAATTGGCTCTTGTAGTTACACATCTAAGAAATCCCAACATCTGCCGTTGGTAGTCTGGAGATCCAGGAGAACTGATGGCATAGTTCTAATCCAAATCTAAAGGCCTGAGAACCAAAGGAGCCAGTCCAGACATGGGAAGGATGCAAGCACAGGAAGTGTTGATCTCAGTTTGTGTCCAAAGACAAGCAAAGATTGATATACCCCAGTTCAACAAAGTTTATTGTCCCAATGAAGTTGACACATAAAATTATCCATCACAAATACCTTTTCATTTGATTTAACTGCTCTGAACTGTTTTCCTGATAGAATATTATATTTTATAAATGTCATTCTGTTGGCGAATAACTATGTTGTTTTTGATTTTTCACCATTATAAATGACACTAATGAATATTCAATATGAATTTTATGTCTATGTGTTGAATACATCTTTAGAATAAGTTATAGTTCCTTATTTTTTAAAATTCTTAACTGATTTAAATTTTTATGAAGTCCAATTAGTTAACATATTCTTCAGTGGTTCTTAATGTTTTGTTTCTAGAAAATCCATTGTGAATTTATGGAGGAAATTCTCAGTGTCTTTCTATAGCTTTGAATTAACTTTTTATTTTCACTTTGGCTCCTTAATTCATTTGAAATTTATTTTTGAGTACAGTGCTAGGAGGATATATTCTTTTCAGTGTATCTAACCATACATTGTGATACCATTTACTCTACATTTCATACCTTTACTGATTTGGAAGAATTTCATCAATGTGTGGGCTTGTTTTTAGGTTCTCTTGCTCTTTTTATGTTTTTTTTTTTTTAAATCATTGTATATTTGTCTCTTCTTGATCTTAAATCTTTTTATACAATCTGATTGAAAAGAATCTTTGCCAATTAACACTGCTCTTCATGAAATTTATAGTTGATCATAAACATATACAAACATACTCAGTAAATTTACATTTTATTGGGATTTGAATGCACACAATGCTAGGGGATAAATTAACATATATAATATTGTGATTTTCCATCTTTAACATGTATTATTATTTTGCTACAGTATTTTTGCATATCTTTCAATATTACATAGTAACTTTTTTAAAAAAAGTTCTTCTACTTCCACTATTTGTCCTTTGTCAATTTCTCTTCTACTTCCTTTTTATTTCAATTATAAACAGGATTTCTTTTGTATTATATTTCTTACATGGTCTCCACTAGTGCATTGAAACATTATTTTAACTGTATGTCTAACAATATTTGTGGATTCTTTTGCTGGAAAGCTTGAAGTGGGTTTTCCTGCATAGATGATATATTGGGATCTGGAATTGAGTGATTAAATAGATGAGAGAGGTGGTCTCCAATACACTTATTGTCTGTTCATCACTCTTTTTAGTGCCCTCTGTGCATCAACATGATTTATTCTCATATGATTCTACCAGTTAATTATTACCATCCTTATTCTACTCCAAGTCACAGCTAGTTGGTGGTGGAGCTAAAGTTTGAACCTAAGCAGGTTTCTTTAAACTGAGCTCTTAAACCTGACATCCATTTCCTGTTCTGTATGCAGGACTTTAGCTTTTATTACCTAGCAGAAACCAAATTCCCATCTCCCACTGCTTGTCTAAGCCTGAGACCTGCATGCCTATGCACACTTCTCCCCTCCTACAGCAGCACATAGTTTTGTTACATTTCTTGTTTTTAGAGATATTGTCATGGGTTTGAGCCATGTATTTTCTTTTGGTATTTCCATTTTATATTTTATTTATTGATCTTTTTGTAGTGTATAAGAGTGCACAAATGAATTGACTCAGTGCCCCAAATCTTTGTACATTTAAGAGGAATCTTAATGATATTTACTAAACACATTTGAGAAGGTATTGTTAACTTAATTCTAAATTCTAACACCATATATGTGGATATATTGGTCAATTCCCTTGTCTCACATTGGCATTCAACTTTTATCATTTTTCTTATGCTTTCATATATTTCCTTTGTTTTTCATTCCCAATATTTCGCTCTATTGTAACAAAAACTGTTTGAAGTTTCTTCTGTTTAGTGTCAGCTTTTTAATCTATAGAGAATGCCCTTTCTTGTCTGAACTGACAATCTGTGTTCCAACACTTTATTCAAAATTTTATTTAAAAAATAACTTTTTCTAGGAATTCTCCCTGGAGTCACTCCTTACACCACTCATATCACGTCTTTCATTTTTACAGTGAATTGTTCTCTGCTGACAAATTGATTTGTAGCTGTCCTCTCGATATATTTAGTTTTTTAAAAAAATAGTCTATAAATAAGTTTTAGTGTCTTGGATGGCAGTACATTTTACTGATATTTTTTAAGAGCTCACATTCTTTCTTGGTAATTATAATTACTTTGGGACTATAAATTTACACTCAAAATATGTCAATTACTTAAACACATGCATAGGGAATAAAATTTATAAAAACAGAATAAGATGGGAAATATTTTCTTTATAAGGATGTAGCAGATTAATTTCAAGGGAGAAATAAATACCTATTTAAAGTATCATTTCAATTTACTAATACATTCATTAAAAAATATTTTTCCTACAGTTTTGTGTTTCAGGCACTGTCCAGGCACCAACAACTTGAACATCATATTTGAATAAGATCTGCTAAGATCCTGACCTCATTAAGCTGTACTTTGGAGCCCATGGGAAAAGTGGATGATAAATCCTCAAATGTATCTTGAGAAAACTTGGAGTAAATAACACATACTAGCAAAATACGCATACATACACACAAGAGATTTTTTTTTTAATGGGTACAACTTGGATCCTGAATTTTTAGTTAAGGATTAAGTGACATACTTGGAAAGTGAGATGACTGGAGGTGGTCATTCTGGGATAAGGACTTATAGAGGGGGAAAAAAATGAGTCTAGGAATGAGGGTAAAGTATCACCACATCTTCACAAGTGTCTAGGATACCCCAAATGCCAACTATGAAAGGTGCTTTCAGATTAAATGAGGAGAGAGTCTTTTAACTTTTATTTGTGGAACTTGGACAATTTAAGGGTATTTATCGCTACTCATCTTAGATCTGGTCCATCTAGCCTTTATTCCTTTTAAAAATCTTTTCCTGCTTCTTTAAAAGTTAATTCATTTTTTTAAAATCATTTAATCTTGTCTGTTTGTCTATCTATCTATCTATCTTTGATTTAGGCCAATGGTGGTGATTTTCCACCCCCTTCCTGTCTCTTACTTAGAGAACATTTGTCAATATCACACATCTAGAGACCTTTTCTGTTGTGACACTGAAGGATGCTACTGGTATCTATAAGGTATAGAGCTCAGGTATCCTAAGGAACACCCTTTAATGTTTAGGATAGCTGTCACAACAGCAAATAAACAAACAAACAAAACAAAATTTATATGATTCATAATCTTAATAATACTAAGGTTTAGAAATCCTGCTTTAGGGTTTAAAATATAGATCTTGAATTTATGAATGTACTTCCAAATATTATTAAAACATTTCAAGTAAAATGCTGTGGAGATAATTTATTAGCATTTCTGCTTTTTCCCCAGAGGCAAACAATGAATTTCCTTTATTCAAAGATGTTCCCAGAGCCCCTCTTTCCCACCAGTGACAATATATTGTGCCTGTACCAGTGCAGGGCCTCATCTTGTTTAAGTAGGCCACCCCTCTCCTCATGGTGGAAGGTTTTGGCCCATGTTAACACAGATTCACCCTAGTGGCAATTGAGCTTGCCTGGTGTCACAGCAAGTCCTGGTTAATGACACTGTCTGTCTTTCCCAGCCAAAGATGGATTGTGCCAGATATTGGGAAAGGTTCCATGATGCAGGTAGATTTTGGGCTTGTTCTGCAGTGGCAGCTGGTTACTCACTTATATTCACGCAGGGCCTGAATCATGAATGATACCTTCCTGAGCTGCTGTTCCACCCTCAACCCTGGGCCAGCCCTGAAAGTCCATACATTAGGAAGTGTTATCTGAAGTTCTGAAGTATTCTAAACACACTGGTCCACACTGAGCCCAGAGTAATTACTAGATTTCAGTTGTCTTCTTATCTGCTTTCATAGAGGCTAAGTCTGGCTCTCTTCCTGCCTTACTTGGCACAAAATGAAATTCTGCATTTTACCTCTTCTCAAAGGGTCTCATTACCTTTAAGAATTGAGCCTCGTTGTGACTTTAATTATCTAAAAGCACCCTCCCCATCCCATTTTGATTTCGTATTTTTTTTTTCTCATTGTTAGGCTTGGAAATGCTCACTCAGCTCCAAGAGGTACAGCCTAGAATTATGTAAAACAAACAGGGCAGGGTTGTCCAAACCACTAGGCTGATAGTCTTGACCTGTGGTGGCAAAATGGCCTGCACACTCTTGGCCAGCTTGTGGCTCCTTATTTAAGGGAAAAATCAGAAAAATATGATAATTTTTCACAACCTCTTTATACCCACGAACATACATATATACATTAAAAATTAGCATTCCTGCTTCTTCTCCAGAGGCAAACAGTGACTTGAGCTTATTTAAGAATGTTCCTAGAGCCCATCTCTCCCCAAAGTGACAATGGGCTGTGCCTTTATCAGTGCAAGGATCCTGAGCTTACATGTCATATCCATATGTGTTAAGAACTTAAACTTTTTCTTGCTCCTATTGTAGCTTATTGAAGATTTCTGCCTGCTATATTGGTGTCAACCCATTAACTGATACAACTGTAGTTTGAAAAACAGTGCCTGGGACTACGTTTCTCAAAGTGAAATTGTTCTTTCAAAAATATGCACATTTAAAATGCAAATGACTGTTTTCTACAGGAGAGTTACAAATATTTGTTGAATTTTATTAATTTATAGGCATTATGAAAAGACTAGTAACTAAAATAATGGAAGGGAACCTGTGAAATAAAGAACTGTATACCTGAGACTGTCCTGAGACCAATTTACAAATATGGAATATATATTTCTATATTATTTTTATATTCTTTAAATAAAATAACATTTATTTACATGAAAAAAACTAATAGAAATTTGTAATGTGGTTAGTAAATGCATTTCTTCTCCTTCACTGGACCATTCACCAAAGTTAATTATTTTAATAACTTTAATGGTTCCTGTGTGTCCTTCTTAAAATTGTATATGTGTGTTCAAGAAAAAGCAAAAGCACCATTCCTGAAGATAGTATTTAGTATTCAATTTACTCCTTATTGTTGGTAGTATACATTTGTTTCTCCCAGTTAAGCATTTTAAAGATATTCAGTAGTTACTTAATTAATACTTTAAACTTTTGCCTACTATGAATTTCTTTCTACAATTCATGTAATCATCTTATTTTGTGATTTTTGGATTTTAGTTTTTCATTCTGTAGCTACTATATACAATGCTACAATCAATGCTCTATTGGTATGCTAGATAATACTAGTCAATATTGTTATTAAAGTCTTCCACATCAGATAAACACCTAATAATGAAATTATTAGGTAGGAAGCCTCTGTATGGAGGTTTTGCTGGTAGCGTTTTTCCTTTTCAACCGTGGTTCTGCTTTGTCCCCTCTGATTATTCATGAGAATGTTTGATTACTCAGCTCTTCATCATATCCATATGCTTGCTCCACCAGAATTAATCAATCTAGTATTTATCCTCTGTTTGAAGGGCTTACTTCTATTTTATAATATTTTGTATGCTTGTGGATTTGAATATTTGAATAATGATGTGTGTGCATAATGATGCGTGTGCAGTGTGTGTGTGTATGTGTGTGCATGCACATGCATGTGTGTAAATTTCCATCAATATTTCAAGGAAGACTGAGGCTTAACATCATTTTCTTTGTTCTTACTTTGTTATCAACATGGGAAAGATGAGAAACTGAACAAATATCATACTTTATTTTTTAAACTCAGTATATTATATACATACGGTAGGAGCCTCAGAAAAACTTATTATTATATGTACTAATTCTGTAGGTTGACTTGTCTCCCAAGGTCATCTCTTGGTCTTTTTAGAGATTATAAGTATCTGGGGTAATCTACATTTGTTGAAATAATTAAGTGCTTTTAAGGCATTAGTATACAAGACTAATATGGCATGAAAACTAATGTGGGGAAGGAAAATTCATGTTAGGGTATTTTCAAAGCAAAGCTTGATGATAAAATAAATATTTTAAAAATGATCTTTCCACGAGTGATTTTTTGCTTATATTAATAACAATGAGTAATTGAGTCTGCTCTTATTGACAACATACTTTGTATAAGGTTCCTTTAGAACAGCCTGATGGCAATATTGATAAAGGGCCATAATGTTTCTTCTGTTTCCCACCCTAAGTGCCCCAGTGTAATTCTGTCTATTTAGTTATTATATATCACCTAGCATCGCTGCTCTGAAGCACTTTGTGGACAGATCATATTCAATCAAATGTAGGCTAGGAAATGCAGCTCTGTTGACTAAGGCGATTCTGGAATTTCTCTCCAGGGCACAACCTTACAACACGACCTGAAACAACATTTTGCTATTTAATTCATCAGCAGAAAAGTAGTTACGCTGAGATGAAATAAAGTTAGAAGTGCCTAGGTTAACACAGCCACTCTGTATTGTCAGTGGTCAGTGTGTGTGGGCTACTAAAATACTTTTCAAATAAGGAAAGAAAAAGCTAGTGTTGCCAAATTCATGAAGTCTATTTGTGAACACACATTCAGATGCTATGGAAGGAACCTATATTTGTGGTTGTGGGGTGGGAAAAAGGGAAAAATCTGAGAAATATTAAATCTTAAAATAAGGTTTGACTTCTATATGAGCAATAAAGTTAGAAAATTCATTAGACTATTCATTACTGGTCAGAGCCATGAATACTGCTTTTGGGGACTGCATTATTGAAATTGGTATATCTTCATGTCAGATTAATTATGAGCTCACAACCCTGACTTTGGCTTTCATTACTTCCACATAGCTCTGGAAGCTTCTTTACGAGGGCTAAGGAAATCTGTTATTGGTTACTTCTGTTTCCCAATGTTCAGCACTGGATTTAGTTGTGCAGAGGAGGAAGTTTTAATACTTATTACTAACCACCATCATCACTGTTCTGAGATCTCTTTCTGTTATTTTCTTCTCCTGTGCTATTAATAAACTTGACACCTTGCAATCAAATTGTTAATTTAGTTACCACCTTATCAGTATGAAATGCACACAAAAAAGGAGACAGTCTTTTTTCTACATTTCAAGAAATAGATCTATAATATTTGAAGGTGTTAGTTATACTCTCAATACCTGGGGATAGAAAAAGCTCTACTGTTCAACAGATAACTGCTTCTTTCCTCCACTTTTGTTCTTTTTTACAGGCAAATGACCTTACCTTATATGACTCTCAAAGTAGACCATCAAAACTGCCAAAAGCAGAAACCACAAAAATGGTGTGGATGGCATCTTGAAAGAGGATTACTCTACTTCCATAGTGATACAATTAAAATATATATAAAGAGAGTGAAAGAGTAGTTGTCTACTCTTTCATCCATAAGATAGTAGAATTTTACTGTCTGCTTTCTGAAATACTAAGTATAAAAGGATCCATTTGGAACCCAATATAAGTCCATTCATTTGCTTGAGATTTAATGCTTATCATCACACCTTCTGTTTCTGAGTTCTACTGGTTATTTATCATAGATTTCCATTCAAATATTAAGATAAATTAGAGAGTTCCAAACTTCCAAGAGTTCAAGAGATAAATTTGGAAGTGGATTAAAAATGCTTAGCATGGATGATTTTTTTTATGTCATTCTTACCCTGTTTGTTGCTCAAATATTTAAATATTTTACTTTATATCTGTCTGCAATATATTCCCTTCTGTCTGGTAATTAAATTACATTATTTTGATCACTCCACAACTGTGCTATACCTCTGGCAAAGTGCTTCATTCTAGATATTTTAATCACTAAATCTGCAAATTTGATTCTGTCCAATATTGATTTCCACTGTTTCCATCTCAGTCAGTTGGTTGAGAATAACAAAAACATGATGAGTCATACAATTTTGAAGTTTAATAATTAGAACATATGGAAACACATTTTTTAGGTTCAAGATGGTCTGAAATCCCCATTAGGAAACTTTCTTTTGTCTGACTAATGATGTATAAGAAGAGAGAGAGTCACGGGTGATAGTTCCTCTTGGAAGAAATCAATTACTGTCTCCTCCACTCTCTCCCCTTGAGAATAGAATGAATGGCAATACAATTCCAGTTGGCACAACACCTTGCAAATTCCCTCCCTTTTATGGCTAACATTTGAAAATGTTCTAAAGTAAAAAAGGATCTAATTCTGTTTATATGTCTCTTCTGTCATTACTTTCACTTGATCATAGAAGCAGTGAAAATTATACTGGATTCATATGTTTCAGTTATATACTCCACAATAATTAATGTACTTCATTGTAAGAATTTTAGAAACATTTTTTTTTCTAGATTATTTATAAATAATATAATAACTTTGATGTAAACTTAAAATTTTTAATCTGTGTGAAAAAATTTGAATCTCTAATGAGAAAGAAAAGGAGATGGTGAAGAAAAGGAGATGACAAAATAATGTCTCTTGGGCTGGGATTGTGGCTCAGTGGTAGAGTGCTCTCCTCGCACGTGTGATGCCTTAGGTTCTATCCCCAGCACCACATAAAAATAAATAAGTGAAATAAAGGTGTTGTGTCCAACTACAACTAAAAAATAAAATATTAAAAAATAATGTTTCTTATTATTTTATTATTTTATCTTATTATTTTATTATTGGCATCAGCCCACAATGCTCCCACCACAGACTTGGCTATAGGCTGAAGATATAACCTTCTCAGATGTGAAAATCATAGCTCATCTAAAGATCATGCCTTTTGGCACAAGAAATCCTAAACTAATGGTGGGGAGGAACATTAAAGATTTTCTTACTGCATAAACATCTGATATGAGTACAATTCAAGCAAGCCATTACCAATGTATCCTTGGCCAAAAGTGTCTGTCCACTCTTTAGAAATTATGCTCCTTTAAGACAATGAAGCTTCCTACTAAACTTTGTGTGATATGTAAATCAACCCAAATGGCAGTAAAAAAAAGAAAAAGAAAAGCTAAAATAGTTATATATATAAAAGTTTATTTGTTAAGACAAATGAGTAGAGGATATTTTTAACAGGAAAATAAGTCCTGAAGACTAGGTAAACTAGGATTGGGAAACCACATTGATGAATAAAATCATGCAAACTCAATTATAATAAATAAGACTTCTCTGGTTTGCCAGTTTGAAACTTCTGGAAACTATATAAATAATTTCTAAGACAGTACTTTCAGTCTGTTAAAGCAGAATACCCTATACTTGGGTAGTTTATGAACAATGGAAATTTATTCTTACAGTTCTGGGGACTGGTAATTTTAAGAACAAAATGCAGGCAGATTTGGTGTGTAGTAAAGGTCCACTTTCCTTTTCATAGAACTCTTGGGGTCTTTTTTTTTTTTTGCAAGGGTACTTAACCCATTTGTGAGGGCTTCACCTTCATGATCTGATCACTTCCCAAAGACCCAATTTCCATATACCATCAAGGTGGGAATTAATGCTTCAACTTAGGAATTTTGAAAGAGAAAACATTCAGGTTATTGGGAGAAATGTTCCAAGAAACAGAAGATATCCTTGGGGAAAAAGTATTCATGGTTACATATTTTGGAAAATTAAACACATATGTCCCCTTTGAAGGATTGTAATATGATTCAACCCATTGAAGCAGTGGTCTCTAAAATGGCTGTGGCCATTACATAGGGAATATAGGTAATTCATTTGTAGATGGGAAATTAACATGAAAAGTTTTTAACTATGTTTTATAACTTTTTACTTTATTTTTGTTTGGGTATATTTTATAAAATATATAACATTAGTATGACAGTTCAGTTATTATATTTTGTATCAAAACATCTATATCTAGTAGAGATATATTCTCAAGATTGTTATTGATGAAGTGTGTGAAGAAAAAATTTTGACTTCTTCATTAATGAATCCTAGAATTTTTCCAGTAAAGCAACATTACTTTGAACTTATTTCACCATGGGTGACTTTATGTGTATGTATGTATCATCAATTTTGATCCAATACAACACTTGTGAAATACTGTTTTAGAAACTAGATGCTGATTTTCCAGACAATGTGTCTGCATTTACTGGATCTGCTACAAGGAGCATGGTAATGACTTAAATTTTAAGAGTGTGATTTACAAATTCAATTGTTCCTGGAAAGTCTTGGTCAGAGTTCCAAAATAAAGCAGAAGAATCAAAAAGAGACTTTTACCTTATTTGCAAACTAAAACAAAAAAAAAGGAATATCTTTCTATATATTGGTGGATGCTGATTGAAAATAGGAGTTTCATGGGTCAGAAATGAGTGACAGCCTAATTGGCAGACAGAGACCAGCCCTTTTTCTAAATTCTGTAAGTTCCATTTCCCCATAGGGGTACATGAGGAGGACTAGATGACACTTTCAGACATAGTTGCTTATAAGGGAGAAATCTGAGTTGAAGGAACTTGAAGTATGGGCTTTTCCTTTGATTCAGAGGAAGGCATTATCTCTGTCTTCTAAGACTGTTTATTTTACAAATATCCTTGAAAAGAGAGTCTGGAACTAAAGGTGTCAATTTCTCTGCATGGAAGACCACAAGATATTCAGAAACAATATTAGTAGATAAATTAAATCATGATAATGATTTGGTTTTACATATAAGCCAACACTCCTTGTACCAAGCTGAATGATCTCTTTCAAAGTCTTGACACAGAGGTGTCTTCTTGGGTATACAACCAATGCAAGCCCACAAAGCCCTACACTAAGAACTCACTCACCTCCACCCTCCACCTTAGTTTAATGGTCTGTGTTCATCTGTGTTCGCTATCATGAAAATCTTAATTCTATCTTAAAACTTTGTTTTTGTAAGTGAAGTCCTATGGCACAAAAGAGCAGTTTCCAAGAGTTTCAAGTCTTGATTTGTGGTGTGATTCTGCCACCTCTCTGCCTCCTCAGGTTCTAGGCCAATTGTTACCCTTGACATTGCATGCTCTGCCCAGCCTCTCACTCTTTACTGCATCCAGGAATGCTTGTTGCTCTCTACCTGGAGCAGTGACTCGATTGCATTAGTTGGATTAGCTTCTCACTGTTGCCTTCCTCTCCTGGGATATGATGTGATGGCAGTCTAATTTGCTAATATTTGCACATACATTCATGTCAGGAAGAGTTCAAGCATGGATAGGATAATGAATGCCTTTAACCCACCTCCAATCCGGGCACTGAGTGCATCTTGACATGCATGATTTTAAGGATCTTGGATGTGTTCTATTTTTCATAGTTGAGGTAGCAAGCCTATGAGAATGGGAAATAAATGTCTTGACTTCCCTAGAACTTGCTCAAGCAAGGGAACCATTCAGCTGCTGGCAGGAACATGAGCCCAGTATTCCCAGAGTCATGGAGTGAAAGACCCAGGTGTATATGATGTTTGCAATTGCCCCATCAACATTCTCATTCCAAGAGAGAACTTCCCCCTTGGGGTCAAAGCTTGAAAGGGGCCCTCTTCTGCTTTCTCACTTTTCTGAGTCTCTTTTTTATTGTTTATTTTATCAAGTTTGAAATAACCTGTAATGATTAGTTTAGGAATTGTGAAATTTTGGAATTTCTTTGAATGAGTTTATGCCCATATATTTCCAGTGAAAACTGGCATTATACAACATAAAAATAAATAATTAAATTCATGCTAATAATTTAATATTTTTCTTTGCCTAGAGCAATATTAAATAACAAAACACATGATGGAAAGTGGAGAGACAACAGCAGGAAAAAAGAGTTCACAATTGGTACTTTCAATACTTTTTTCCCATATTTTCAACAAGAGATCCTGCATTGTCATTTTTGCATTTGGCCTCTGAAATTTATGCAGCTACATCTGCTCACACAAGATGTCTTCGCTCTGCCTCACCCCTTGCCCTTCACCTCTTACTTTTACAAATTTGGAAACTATTAGAGAAGATACTCATAATCTGCATCAAGACCATACTATATCTTTTCATATTCTTACAATGCAAAAAGTTTCTGCTTCTACCCTGGGCCACCTTGTGTTCTGCACCATTTTCTCTTTCTTTTTTTAAGGACCTCATACTAGCCATTATCCTCTCACTCGCCAGAGTCATCAAATCTTCATTGTTTTTATCTTTCCTGTGTGAGTGATAAAAAGTCAAACATTAGTTTTAAAATCAATGTGTTTAAACAGCAAAAATTACATTAAAAATGAGAAAAACTTTTAACTCCATGACCCTGCTTTAGCTACCTTTCCATTTCTCTGATGTCTTTTATAACAAAAATTCTCAAGAGTTATGCACATTCACTACCTCTCTGCCTTTGCAGACAGAGATATTATTTTCTTTGGGGTGAGTGCCTCTAAGAACTAGCTGACATCTCAAATAGTACTCAGGATATAGAATTCAATGTATTCAATATATTATTCACTCATACCTCTATCATCTTGTTTCCAATATCAGCACAGTAAGCCCTCTCTATGTTATTTGAGAAAATTTTTACACTATTTTCTTATTTGGAAAACACCACGAAAACATTCTATGAAACACTTTTATATCTAACCATCTCTGTTTTTTAAAGCTTCTTCATTCCTTTAAGCAGAAACACTTATTTGTTACTTTAATGTTGTGGTTTGACTGTTTCCTGTCCACCATTAGTGTAATTGATTGGTAAAATCATGGGTTGTGGGAAACCATATATAGCTTAATGGAATTCTTGAGGACCAGAAATTAAAATTCATCTTGACTTTATGCTTCTATTCTTTTGGATTCTGGATATGTATAATGTCTACAGTAGGAATGAGCAGCTTCATGAAGCAAGGAATCACGTAGCTGTGTTATACTTCTCGTAAGTGGAGGTGATAGTGAGTAAGACTGGAAGGACCAGAACACTCCCAATTTCACCTGTCCTTTTCCATCTGGAGATTCCATTGTTAAAACATTTCTACTATGTAAATTTGGATGCCCTCTAACAGAGCACTGAACTTCATCAGTAAGATCGCTAAAGTTTCTTTTGTCTATTGGTTAAGAATTCCAAAGGTATAGTTGCAACAGCAGATTTTTAAACCACTAGGTGTTCCAGAAGCTGTCTAAAGATAGTTATGCCTGACAGTGATGAACAGTGGACAGTACCTTCTTTTTTATTTCTCTTATTTATTTATTTATTTTGCAAAGTATGCATACAAATGCACTCATATTTAGGTTTCACTTACCTCTGCAAATACTTCCCAGACTACTGAAGTCTCAAATTCCATTGGCCCACTGCTTTTTTGCGGGGCGAAGTATGGGGCTGTATTGGCCTTTTCTTTGCATGTATCTCCTTCTACTATATAAGCTGTGAGTGCAAAATCATATATGTTCTGATTGTGGTTATTTCCCTATTGAATTAAAAGTATGAAGGAATGGACAGTGGGTAGAGTTTAATGAATGAATACATTTAATGTTGTATGTAAGTATCCCTTATCATCTAGATAATAGCATAATAGAATAGAAGAGCAAGATGCTGTAAAAAACTCTCATGTTCAATCACCCTTACTTTAATTATAAAAAAAGTTTAACAGAAACCCAGAAAAAATATGTCTGTGTTGTTTTGTATTATTTGTTCCTTGAAGAAAGCAGTTTACCACAGCAAAAGACATGGATTTAAAGCATTTCTCCCATGTTTTTTAAGTCAAATAAATTTTTAAAATTAATCAATAAATAAGGGCAGGGAATGTCTCATGATGAAATCTTAACCTTATTTCTTCAATATGTTTGTGATCATAATTTACAAAATTAGGAATATAATTCCTGAATTAAAACATAGGTACAAGGTTAGTAACATTAACAGTGTATTATCTATCCAAGTAATGGTAGATATTATCATAATTAGCTTGTACTCTTTGGAGGGCCATGATTTGTAAAAGTTTTATACCAAAATCAAATATTGAGATGTTTTTTATTTTTTTCTTAAGAATTTGAAAATCTATACTTATGATAAAGCAGCAGTCTTTAAAGTAGTTTTCATACATTCATAAAGACCAAGCATTTATATATTTAAATATTCTTTTGTAGTAGAGTAATCACTTGTTTTCTATACCAGACTTCTGAGTTTCAGTTTCAAGGACTTTAAATTAGACAGAGGTAGTTAACCTCTCAACACTCATACTTTCATTTAGGTAACTTTGAAAATAGAATAAGATGGTATTGTTTCTTTTAAAAATCACATAAGTGCCCAGCAACAAACTATTCTAGACAATGGCTCATTTAACATCTGCCTCTGCCCTTGATTATATCCTGTAGTAAACAGTATTTGCCATATTCATTACAGGTTTTTTTTTCTAATCCTATTTCTGCTATCTCCTTAATTTGCAGTTGGAGATTGTGCTGCATGAGGTAATCTGCTTTGAAAATAAACAAAAAGCTATTGGACTCTCTCCATATGTGCAAGATGTTCCCCTACTCCAAATTAGATCTTTCATACTTAGTTGAAGTGATCATATATGTTAGTGTAAACAGTAGATTTAAAAAGAGATTAGGCTCATGTTTTATGATGGGTAAATGGTTAATATGATTTTTTTAAAGCATTTTCAGATGTGAATCATTGGCTTAAACACAGGGTATGGTAGTTATGAACAAAAGTTATTACCTTCTGAAAATTAAATAGTGATTTTAGACTAATTCTTTTTTTCCCCTGTGGATTTGGGTGCAACTTCCAATTACAGTTAATTTGGCACTACCAATGGGATCTTGAAAGGGGACACTTGAATGTCCTCAGGGTCTAGTACTACAGAACCAACCTAACTCAGGAATGAAGCACTGCTCGAAACATTTCTTGAATCATAATTCAGTTCACTTATATAAAATAAATTGTTCTGTAGCAATTGTGTAGAAATGATTCACAGAAACTGAGACTTTTATGAGCTACACTTTTCAAAGTTCATTGATATATGGGCTCACATCAGCTTTTTATTCTTTTTAGGATACTATAGCTTTTACAGATATGTGTGTGTGTGTGTGTGTGTGTGTGTGTGTCTGTATTAACTATGCTTTCACTAATTTCTCTCCACACAGGGTAGGCTATTTGCAGTTGAATTTAATCAAGGAATGTTGATCTTACTTGTATGATAATGATTGTTCTTAAAATCTGCCAAGGCCAAGTGTGTCTCTGATAAAAAACATGTACATTTTTATGTATCACATTTGAACATAAATAACTATAAATAATTTAATAAGCACATGTGGACAAAATGAGAAATAAATCATTACTTTAAGCATTAATATCTTCATTATTGCTAAACTTTCACTGTGTGAGTTCAATATTTTGCCAGAATGACTATCCTCTCTTCCCCTCCCTGTTACCCCTTTAAACAGTTGGTAATCATTTGTCAGATTGAGGTTTAGACCTTTGCATGCTTCAGTCATAATTTGTGGCCTGTGTGTGTGTGGGTGTCCGGGTGGGTGGGTGGATTTCTGTCTTTGGTGATTTTATTGGCTGACTTTATCATTTCTTCTTATGTCATTGTTCAGATTAAATGTGCACTAGAGTCCCTCAGGCACCTTCCAAACATAAATTTAAGTCATAATTGTCCTGAGCACACTAACCAAATTGCAGACTCTAAATGTTTGGTTACTTTCTATTATAATTTTCATGCCAGTTCCACTTTAAAATTATTATTTTAGAAACTTCTTTATCATGAAATGAAATATATTAATTGCAGAAACATGATAATCATAGGCATATTAAAAAAGAAACTTAGAAGTATAATATCCAAAAATATTCTTTGAAACATTTTTCTCTAATTAAATCCTTTTGTATACATATATAGAATGTCTAAAAATCACAATTGTTCCATATTGCATAAACTATTTTGTTACCAAATTTTAAACCTAGTTTAATATTTAATTAATTAATCAGAATTTAATTCAATGTTTTGTTATAAGTTTTATATAAATATCAATTTAAATACTTGCACAATAATCCAATCCTTTAATTTTAAATTCTGTGAACAAAACCATCACAACCATGATTAAATCGTCTATTCACTTACAGATAGAAATACCATTTTGCTGATTTTGTCCTTTTGCTGTGCTTTGTGAATTTCATAAGGTCCAGAAGAAATAAAAGAAAAAAATTTTGGAAAAGATCTCTGTGATTTTACCCTCTGTTATTTGGAGTTCAGTATTTTATTATATGATCTGAGTATTATTATATTGAGTCAAAATAATATTAAAATAATTATGGATTAGTTGTTGATATTGATTTTATATTATAATTTTACTCCTCTCCTACAAATAGAACTCCTATAGACAGTGGTTTGAAAACAGCATATATATATATAGACACAGACTTAGAATAGTTTGACCTATATTTTTGTTTTATTTTATAATGAGTTGAAAGCAACACAGGTTCATTAGAAGCTGTACTTCAAATTTTGAATTTCTGTCTTCTCCCAGGCTACCATCTAAGCTATGTTATAGTCTCATGGTGCTAGGCAGCAGTAGTGAGTCTCTTCTCCCCATGGACCACTGATCATAAGGGTGAACAACCCTTAGGCTATAAAAAGTTGTCATCTTTCTTGGATACAGGTACACATTAAATTACATGAGATATTCAGTACTTTATTTTAAAATAGGCTTCATGCCTGTTTTAGTCATGTTTTTTTCCCTGCTATGACCAAAAATACCTGGGGAGAACAATTAGAGTAGGAAAAGTTACTTTGGGGCTCTCGATTTTAGAGGTTTCATTCTACAGAAGACAGGCTCCATTCCTCAGGGCTTGAAGTGAGGCAGAACATCATGGTGGAAGAGTGTGGTGGATGAAAGTGGTTCAGGCATTGCACCAAGAGGCAGAGAGAGCCACTCCACTAGACAGATACAAAAGATATATCCCAAAGGCACACCCCCAGTGACTCATGTCCTCAAGTCACACACTACCTGCCTTCAGTTACAACTCAGTTAATCCCTTTCTGGGGATTTATTCACTGATTGTGTTAAAGTTCTCAAAACCCAATCACTTCACCTCAAAGCCTTCTTGCATTGTCTCACACATGAGTTTTTGGGGGACACCTCACATCTAAACCATAGCAATGTTAGATGATTTTATCCAACTGCAGCTAAAGTCATTTTCAATCACAGGCAAACATGGTCAGAGCACATTTAAAGTAGGGGAGGCTAAGTTATGGTATTTTGTAGGTTAGGTATATTAAATGCATTTCTGATTGACCATATTTTCAAATTGTGATGGTGTTATGGGTATATAGCCTTACTGTCAATTGAGGAGCATCGATATAAGAAACATCAGAGTTGATAAACAAATTCTAACAAAGTACACTGTGGATTATTTTAATGTGTGTAAGGGAGATGAACAAGTAAGAAAACCATCACACTGTTCTTGAATTTAGGTTTAAGTGCTTCAAATGGAATTAACCTATGAATGCAATAGGGAAGTCATGGAGATTAAGAACTGGTAGGAGATAAAAGTAAGACTGTGAATGGATGAGGCTGGTGAGGGAAGAAGGCAAACCAAGGTGGGTACAATACACTAGGGACATATTGGTGGGTTGTTTTGTAAGACTGACCCCTGAAAGGAGTCCTAGTGGGGCAGATCCAGATTTCAGGAAGATTGAGTCATTTCATTTTGTATGCCCTCATTAAGAAAACTATCAAAAAATTATGGTTATGAAATTAGGTGAGAAAGTAGGTATTTATTTAAAATGAGAAATCATAGCAAGTTACAGATTTCAGAAATGCTAAAATATATAACATCACAAAGTCCAGAATAACAACTGAATATATTCATTAATAGAAGGGCTCACAGGCATTTTGTATCATTTTTTTTGGTATATTTTGGGCAACATATACTCTGCTTCTTCATATGATAGACATTTTTGCAATATCATCTCATATGGAGAATATAAAGATAATTAAATCTTTTATGAAGGTTGATGGGAAACAGTTCTTTATTATTGATGGTTTAGAAAAGTCTCTTTCTGCCTCATAATTTATTACTGATAATGTCATATAATATTTCAGGATTGTTGTCAAATCTGAGAAAGCTTCCTTGAATGATCTTTCAAGTGTGAACTGAGAATTTAAAATTTCTTTTGTGTAATGACTAATCTTAAACACTCCTTGATTCATGACATTAATAAACTCTCTCCCATCCATGTCATAGTGCCCTTTATACTATATTCATTGATCAAAGTCTTCACACTAAACCAGAAAGAATTTCAAATCTTTTTGCAATGATTCAATTTTATTATGTACATTATTTGTACAAATCTTCAAATCAATTTATTATTTCTATTTGAAAATTTCCTGTTCCTCTTAAGGACTTCTTTGGTATAACCTGAAGTGTTTCTGTTGTTATAATTCACTTCCCCAAATTAGAATAATTTTATTTATTTCATTTAATAAGAAAGAAATTTACATGCAGTGAATGTGAAAATCATAATTGGACAACCCTGAGATTTGACAAACATATACAGATGTAACTCACATTGTACTGGAGATATAGATCTTTCCATGAGCCCAGGAATTTTCCTTTGGGGACTTTCTAGTTGGTTCCCATCCCTGTCTCCTTGAAACAACCATTTTAATCTTTCTGACACTATAGATTAGTTTTGCCTATTTTTTTATCATTCATATAAATGATGTAATGTTCTCATTTATCTCTAATTTTTTTTAACTCAAAATACTGTTTTGTGTCATTTTTATTATTATATGTAGTAAAAATTATTCTTTATTTAAAATTCACAAATTGGATTCCATTAATATGTTTGTTAAATTTATTTATAAATTTGTAAATTTATTTACAATTTGTTTATCTCCTTTTGGTGAAAATTCAAGTTGTTTTTAATTATAAGCTACTTTGACTGTATTTATCAAGTTGTTCCAGTACTATTTGTTGGAAAAGTTGTCATGATTAAATGGGCTTGGTAATTGAGATAATTGATCCACCATTGTTGAACTATTTATTACCCATACAATTTCACACTGTCTTGATTATAATAGATTATGTGTAGAACTGAGATAAACATTCTTGCACAAATATTTTTATTGCTATGTTTTTAATTTCCTTACAACAAATATATGCAAGTCTTATGCCAGAAGGTAGGCATATTAAAACTTTATGAGAATAACAAATACTTCAAAATTACTCATCATTTTTCACTGTTCATTCTTACAATAGGAATTGTCAGTCTTAAATTTTCTATCCTACTTAGCGAATTTCTTTGTGTTTAATTTGCATTTCCTCTATCCCAAATGATTTTCATTCTCTGAAGAATAATGTTGAGAATCTTTTAATATGATTTTTATCTATTTCTGTATTATCTGTTTAAGCTTTTGTATGTTTTTGCTTCTTCATAATTCTGTTTGTTAGTTCTTTTTTGTTGGTAAGGGATTTATGTATACTAGCATCAAGTTCTTTCTTGATATAGGCATTGAATCTGATCTTTTCCCAGTCTGTGGCTTACTTTTCCTTGTCTCAATAATGAATTTTGATGAAATAAAATTAAACATCATTGTTTTGTTCTCAATAAATAAATGATTAACTATTGCATCTCACTTGCATCAGACATGTAACATATTCTCTTGTTTTCTTTTGAAACCAAATAGTTTTTTACTTTTAGGTTTAGTTGTATATAACCTGTTGAATTAATTTATCTGTATCATTTGAGGTAGAAATTTGGGTTAACTTTACTCTAAAAATTTATTAAATTATTACATAAATTTTGCCACAAAAAGTGCATTTTCCAACTGAATAATTTTTTTTTTGTGTGTGTGTGTGTGTGTAAATCTAATTCTATAGTTTATAGTTTTCTCCCGTTCCTCTGTCATGCAAAAGGTACACTCATTGTATACTAGCTTGATTGTTATAGATTCATGGTAAAACTTTAATTTATGTGTTACCTTGATTAAGGTCAAGTACCCAGGTAGTTAAAACATTATTTCTAGGTGTGTTTTTTGAGAATATTTCCAGAAGACACTAACATTTGAGCACTAGGTTAAAGATGATTTCCCCCTCACTGATGTGGGCAGGCATCAGCCAAAACTTTAGGGGTCCAGATAGAAAAAAAGTGGAATAAGGGCAAATCAACTCTCTTTCTATGAGCTGAGACAGGTTCTGTTCCTCATGACCTCACATCTTACAGCTCATGTCTCATGTCTTTGGACTTTAGGACTTACACCAGGATCCCCATTGCTCATCTCCCCCATTTCTCAGGTCTTGGGTCTCAGACTAAATGTTGTCCCAGTAACTTCCCTGGTTATTAGTCTGTGAGACTCAGAGTGGCTTTCACCACTGACCCTGTTGACTCTCCAGTTTGCAGACTGCACATTGTATATCTTTTCAGCCTCCATTCCCCACTTAAATCCCCTCTCATATGCCCTCTCTATATATCCTATTTCTTTTCTTTTCTTTTTTTTTTTTTTTAGTACTTGAGATTGAACTCAGGGACATTCTACCACTGATCCACATCCCCAGACCTATTTTGTATTTTATTTAGAGAGAGTCTCACCGAGTTGCTCAGTGCCTCACTTTTGCTGAGGCTGGCTTTGAACTTGTGATCCTCTTGCCTCAGTCTCCCGAGCCACTGGGATTACAGGCATGTGCCATCAGCCCTGCCAGAATCTTATCTATTATATCAAGTAGTATGACTGTTCAAGTTTATTACAATTATTGTATCAATTTTTCTGAAAAGATCTAGGACTCTTGGCATTATAATTTGAACTGTGAATTATGTTCAATCTAAATATCATTTAGATGAGAATTCACAGTTTAACCATTCCGAGTGTTATGGTTTAAATGTGAGGTGTCCCTCAAATCTCATGTATGATGACTGGTGTAACTTTACATCAAGTACAACTAGAAAAATGAGAAATTATACTCCATTTAAGTATGATTTCATGCATTCTACTGTCATGTATAACTAACAACAAAGCTCATGTGTGAGAAAATGCGAGAAGATTTGGAGGAGAAATGATTGAGTTATGAGAGCCTTATCTCCATCAGTGAATTAATCACCTAATGGTATTAATTTAGTGGTGATTGAACACACATGGGTGGAAGAGGTAGGGAATTGGGGGCATGGCTTTGGGGGTATATATTTGTATTTGGCAAGTGAAGAGTGCTCTCTCTCTCTCTCTCTCTCTCTCATTTTTTATTATCATGTGAGCTGCTTTCCTCCACCACACCCTTCTGCCATTATGTTAAACCTCACCTCAGACCCAAAGAATGGAGTTAGCTGTCATTGGACTGAGACCTCTGAAACCATGAGCCCCCAAATAAACTTTTCCTTCTCTACACTTATTCAGGTTGGGTCTTTCAGTCCCAGTCAGAAAAACCTGACTAAAATGGTGTCTCTTAATTAATAAACATGATGTATTTCTACATTTGTTATGTTTTTGTGTATGTGTATGTGTGTATTAGATATCTTAATTTTCAGTTAAGTGTAAAATTATTACATATCTGTTATTAAATCTATCTTATATATTTTTTGTATATGGTAGTTTTAATTTTTTCATTTTTTGCTGAGATTATATAGAAATACAAATAATTCTTTAATATTCACTTTATTTTTGACAAATTTGCTGTTTTACTCATTAGTCTAATAGTATTTTGCAGATTTGTTTTGATTTTCCGTGGAAACAATTAAGTCTTAATAGGAGATTCTTACTATTTCTTTTTCACTACAATGATGAATGAATGAAGTGGATATTTTTGCTTTATTCCCTGTTTCAGGAAAGAGTGTCAATATTTTATCATGAAATACGATGTTTACAATAAGTTTTACGTTGATGCCATTTATCAGGTCAAAGAAGTTTCCTTTTATTTCTAGTTAACTGAGAATTTTTTGAACTATGAATAGATGTGGAATGTGTCAAATTCTTTTTCTACATTGACTGAGGTTGTCATATAGCTGTTCTCCTGTTTCTGTTGTACAGTGTTGTATTAAATAGCGTCCATTGAAAATCATGGCCACTTGAAACTACAGAATATGACTTTATTATAAAATCTAATCTTCAAAGATGTAATCTAGTCATAATGAGGTCTATTGTATAACGGTAAGACCTAATCTAAACACTGTTGTCTTTATAAGAAGAGAGAAATGTTGGCATAGGAACATGTAAGAGAGAACATTGTGTGGAAATGGAACCAGAGATTGCAGTTATACATCTAGAAGACAGGGATGCCAAGAATTGCCTGCAACCACCATGAGCAAGGCGAGAAGCCTGGGGTAGATTTTCTTCTTAGAGCTTCATAATAGCCCTTTCAGCACTTTGGCTGTGTATACTTCTAGCTCCAGAACTCCAAGACATAATATTTTGTAGCCATTCAGTGGGAAATTGTTATAACTCTAAGAAACAATTGCGAATTTTGGTATTAGTTTCCTGAAATATCATTCTTGAATATAAGTCTTTAGGAGGCAGACTTGGAGATGGATATTTACGAAATATAACTTCAAGGTACCAAGAATTTTTTTTTCTGAATCAACATTAATGGGAGACTAAAGGCAGTAGGAATAGTGAGAATAAGGGATAGGATTTATATTTAATCACAACAAAGGCCTCAACTAACAATGGATGTAGCTTGGGAATAGATATCCTTTAAAATTTTCTCAAGGTAAGGAAAGAAAGCTGGGCTTTTATAATCCTATGTCACTCTCACTTCTATCAGCTTGATGGAACAATCCCTGTGGAAATCTGCACAGCACCATAGCATCCACCAGGGTCCAGACCTTACAGTGGTAGAATTCACCTGTTGGTATTATTTATGAGAGCAGGGGTTTTTTTAGGATTCTAGTGCTCCTGCTCTCCTGGAAGAAATTCTTGAGAGGGCTATTAGTGAGATGAATCGCATTCTCTGTAGGTGCAGCTCATATTGAGTCTACAATACTTATGATCCATAGTTTATTTACTCTTGATCCTACATTTTCCTCATTCACATGCACTCTTCTGCAATAGATCAATTCAGATCATAATTCATGAGGAATCCAACTATCTGGTCATTGTGTACTTCACAGGTTTTAGCTTTTACACTTGTCCTAATATCACATACATAAGTGTGAAACAATGAAAACAAATAGCTAGTTTGATATCCTTGCTATCAATTATAGGCTTAATTTCTCTATTGTATAAAAACAGCCAAAACTGCTCCTGATACACAGGACTAATTACACTTGTTATGTAGTGACTCCTTTTCTTATATTGGTATCTCAATATAGGACATAACAATCTCAAGCACCAGTCTTAGTTTGAAATCTGATGAGCTATGTTATTGTGTTTCTTGATGTAATCATTCTTCTGGATATCAAGATCTCTAAGCTCACTAATACTAGAACTGTCTAGTGTGCGGTGCAATCACACAAGTGGAGGTGCAATCACACAAGTGGATCACTGAAAGTGATGGTAAGTGGAGTCATTTCTGATTCCAAACTTTGTTCACTAGACATCTCTCTTATTGTATTTGGCTGTTATTACAGAATGGTATAGATTATGCATATTGTAAATAACAGAAATTTATTTCTTATAGTTCTAGACACTGAGGAAATACAACTTCAAGGCACCAGATGTCTCAGTAGGTGATTAGGGCTTATTTTCTAGTTCATAGATGTCACTGGGCCATCATGTAATTGAAAAAAAAATAAAGGCAAAGTAACTTCCTGAAGATTCTTTTATTGGCCAATAATCTAATTCATGAGAGCTATGTTCTCATGACCTAGTTATTCTCAAAGGCTCTGTAGTGCAGGGACTCAAACACAGGAAACCAGGTTTGGGTCTCTGCAGATGGAAGCAGATGCAAGACAGGATAGTAGACATGCTTTACTCAACAGTGGCAACAGCCTCCAGCTTCAGATTTAGCCCCCAGACAGTTCCATTTTTGCCCCCTATTAGCCCGCAAGTCTATTCTATAGACTCTTTTCATATTCAGGTCATACAAAGAAGGAACACGGCCAAAGGTTACCTAAGGGGGCTCATGCTCACAGGTTAATGTTTATGACCTTGAGTATATAAACTGAGTAAGACTGTTTCTGGCCTTGACTAAACCT
The DNA here is from genome assembly GCF_052094955.1 of Ictidomys tridecemlineatus. NCBI lineage: Eukaryota > Metazoa > Chordata > Mammalia > Rodentia > Sciuridae > Ictidomys > Ictidomys tridecemlineatus. Next base: position 162,215,628 of record NC_135479.1, read on the forward strand.
AACACAGCCAGTTCCCTGCCCTGGCTACACACTAAAAACATAACATAGCCTTGGTGAGGGAGCCTAACTACAGCCATTTTAGGCCTTCCCTAACAGGCTCCATCTCTAAGACCATGAAAATGGTGCCTAGGTTTCAGCATATGAATTTGGTATGGAGCAAGACACAGATATTTTGACCATAGCATTCTTTTCTACACTTCTCAGAATTCATGAGCTTCATATATGTAAAATACATTCATTATATTCTAGTTGCTTCAAAATTTTCAACACCAACTTTACCCTTTAAGTTCAAAGTCTCAGATAACATCATCTAAGTCAGATGTGACTGAGAGTCAAGGTACAATTCATTCATTGTGAGGCAAATGCTCTCCATCAGGAAACCTATAAAGTCAAAGAAGTTACGTACTGCTAAAATATGATGGTGGAATACAACGTTTCATTGCAAAAAAAAAAAAAGGAGAAAGAGGAATGAAGAAAAGATTAATAGGTCCCAAGAATATCTAAAATCCAACAGTATCAGTAACAAAATATTAAGACTTGTGAATAGTCTTTGACCCAATATCCCCTCTGCTAGATAAACTGGAGAAGGAATTGGACTGCCCAGGTACAGTAGGCCCGACTCCTGCAAGTTTAACTCATGCTGCTGATCTCACAAGCTGCAGGGACATGTCTGTGACCCTCCTAGGCTGGAGTAACATACCAGTGGAATAAAATATCTCTGGGATTGAAAGGTGTATTGAGTAGAAGTTCATGCCCAGTAGGATCACTGAGGAGCCCTGTGCAGTGAGTGCCACCATACTGAGGGTGTCTGAAGCTCCTCCATTGACATCATTTGTCCTCCAGACTTTTGCCTTCTGGGCCTGCAGTTAGATAGCAGCCCTGAGAATCTCCTAAACGCCTTCAAAATCATTCTTTGATTGTCTTGCACAACAGGTTCCTGTATTTTTAGATAGCTAAATTATCTCCTCATCTCTCAGATGGTCATTGTGCTATGCCATTGGAGTCTTCTCTTCACACTTTCTCATTATTTTTTTTCTATGTAGATGGCCTGAAGAGTTTTCAAAATTTTAAGTTCTGATTCTTTTGTTACTAAAGAAATCTATACTGAAAAAATTCCCTCCTATCACATTTTACTAGAAATATTCACAGGAAGCCAAGTTACACTTTCAGTATTTTGTTTAGAAATTTCTTCAATTATCCTATTTTATAATCCACATGTTCTACCTTCTACAAAACACAAGGATACAAACAGAATTCAACGAAGTTCTTTTCTGCTTTATAATAAGCATTGCCTTTCCTTCAGTTTCCCATTATATTTTGCTTGCTTCTATCTGAGACTTCATCAGAATGGGCTTTATTGTCTATATTTCTACCAACATTCTATTTGTGAGCACTCAGATATTCTCTAAGAAAGTTGAGACTTTCTCTACAGCTCTCATCCTCTCCCCTAAACCCTCTTCAGAGTCAGCCATTCTATTTACATTAATGTAGGTTTTTTTCTAGCATGCTCCTCAAAATTCTTCCAGTCTACCCCATTATGTAGTTCTCAAGTTATTTGCATATTTTTAGGTATTTATTTAAGCAACACTCTCTCTTATTGAGATCAAATTCGTGTTTCAGTCATTCAGATGGCTTTAATAAAACATCATGGACTAGGTGGCTCTAAAACAACAAACATTTATTTCTTATTGTTGCAGAGGATAAAATGTACACAATCTAGGTGAAGGCAGGTGAATTCAAGGGAGCATAGGAACTCCTTATCTATTTTTTTTTTGTACCAGTGATTAAACTCAGGGGTACTCAACCACTGAGCCACATCCCCAGCCCTATTTTGTATTTTATTTAGAGACATGGTCTCACTGAATTGCTTAGCACCTTGCTTTTGCTGAGGCTGGGTTGGAACTTGCGATCCTCCTACCTTGGCCTCCTGAGGTGCTGCAATTACAGATGTGTGCCATTGTACCTGACATATGCTTTATCTATTGGAGACAACTTTCCATAGAAGGATTATTGATTTAAAGTATACTACATCCTGAGAAATGCTATGAACCTTTGCAATATATTAACTTTGAGCTTGTGCCTCAGCTGTGTTTTCAAAGTCTGTTATCTGACCAAGAGCTTTGTGCAGTGTACAGTATGGATACTGGTCATATGCCCACTGCCAAACCTCCCTTGGTATAAAACATGACTTTCTTACTGAGCAGTGTTATGTTATATAGGATCCCATTTTGTTGGCTTATATGCCTTAAAATCTCTAAAATAATGGTCTTGTAGAAATAAAAAAAGCAAATACAACCATATGCAGAATAACACATGTTGATTCTAGTCAAAATAAATCTCTGACCATTCATGGTAGTCAGCTTTTGTTGCTGTAACAAAAATACCTGAGATAATCAATAATCAACTTATAAGAGGAAAATTTTATTTTGGCTCACAATTTGGGGGATTCCAGTTCATGATCAGGAGGATTCATTAGTTTTAAGCCTCTTGTTGCAAGGGATGCTCAGCATATCATGACAGTAGTGTATGATGTAGCAAAAATGGTCACCTCATGGTAGGGAATTGAAGAAGAGAGGAAAGATGAGGGGCTGGGGTCCCACTATTCTCTTCAATGACAGGATCCCAGTAACCAAAATCTCCCACTCAAACCCATCTTTTAATATTTTCACCACCTACAAATGGCACCATGGTGGGACTAAGTCTTCAACACACAGGCCTTTGGGGGACACTTCAGATCCAAACTACAGCACATTTCCAGGATTGAAAGTGAACAAGGAAGTCAATTTATCATCAATTGGCCAATTGGCCTCCACAGGTGCTGTGTTAAGGATTTGGCATTGGTCTCTGTTTTTGCCAGGATGGGAAATACACAGCAATAAGTGTCTTGGCAGACTTGATGGGTGTGTGTCTATGTTGTTGGATCCTGTATAGCTTCCACACCAGCCACCATGCACCTATTGTGCTAGCACTCGATACCTTGGCCTCCTTAAGGAAGGATGCATATTATTGGGCATTAAGATGAGATAAACTTGGTATTTGTTCCCAAAGATTTTAAATTAACCTATAATAAAACATGTGATTGAAATTATCATGCATTGACTGGGTGCTCAGATGGAAAATATGGGCTTGGACTGAAGTACCAACACCATTAGTAAGAAGCCTCCTACTTTTGCTAATTTTGTCTTTGCAGTCAGAAAGTCGATTCTTAAGTTGGTTTCACTCTCTGCCTAGGACTCCAACAGGAAGAACTTAATATACAGTGATACTGTATCATCTAAGTCCCATCTTATCAGGAAGAATCACTATATAAAGAGTAATAGAATATTATAGGAACTTTGAGCTTTTTAAAATTCCTTTTGCTTTTAAGCTTAGTGTCAGACTGTTCTTCTCATCCAACTAAGTAGCATTAGCTAGTAGAAAGAGTCGTCCCTATCTTGTCACTTGGGGAGCAATTATGACTAAATGTGGCTAATACAAATATTGTAAGTTCCACTGAAAGCAACTTCCAGTATGAAGAATGGTAAGCATCCTTGTTATGTGTCTGTGTGTACCACCTTCAGAGAACTAAGAGCTGAAAGTTTCATTTGTATAGATGGGAAAGGATATTAACTGCATCTCTGAATTTATGTAACACCTTGCTGCTGAATTCATATCCTGAATATCATAGAGATAAATAGACTAAACATGTTCAGAAAGTAGGCAAAAGAGACCTATTTGCATAAGTACTACTTGATCAGAGATAGAATTTTCCTTTAGTGCAGTGCCAAGTGATTGCTTCAGTCACAAGCCCAGATCTGAGGGAAACCTGGTTTGACTTCTGTATGACCAAGTCTGTAGTGACTCTTCTAAGACTGAGGCTCAGGTACAATACACTGTACCAAATCTGGACCCCCTTTATAATGTTATTATCTCCCCCACTGGTTTAATTTATGTATTTAATTTTAGCTTCCAAGGTGCAATATGGCTAATTACTAGAGAACTGCAGAACCTTACAAGTGAAATTTTGCTTTTATAATTTGTGCCACATCAAGGATAATAATGTACATTTAATTTCCTTAAAAAAAGATAATTATGCTAATAGAATTATTTGAATAAAAATTTGTACTTTGTGCTGGATTATGTTCTCTACCTACTAATTTATATTAATACGAGTCAGTAAGAAATTTCTAATATGTTACTTTAACCCTGAGCTGGCAAGTCTGGGAATATCACACAGAATACCACACTTTGCCTTAACATGCTGGGGAGAAAGTAATGTGTCATAGTAATTGAAGACTAGAAATCCTACTAGATAAAATGTTACAGGGAATATCTTCTGCCTCTGATGTATAAACCAGACAATTTCTAAGCATGGAGGGTATGAAACAATTTGTGGAAGTATGAGGCCAAAGCCAGCATTTTCATTAATAATTTTATATTGGTTATAAAAACCAAATAAAGGTTGTTTGATGGCCATTTCTATCAAGAGGTTTTATCTTAATTAGTAAGAAAAAGTTTTTTTTTTTTTTTTAATGTCAAATTCTCCTGATAGGTCTCACAAAGCCATATTGAGAGAGGGTAAAAATGAACATTAAGAACCAAATAGTCGGGTCATCTGCTTCCATTCTCACTCACTTATTCTACATGAGAATTTTTTCTTAAGTTCCAAGTGTTTAATTTTCTTTCTTTCTTTTTTTCTTTTAATAATAAAACCATCTACTTAAGAAAACAATTAGAAATCCCTAGGTACAGTAAGAATCACTGATCATTGAAGCACACATCCTTTCTACGCAAGGTATTATTTTTTCCTCCAGATTTCATTGCTGTGTTAATGAATTCTAACTTGGCTTATGCTTAGAGAACTATGCTCATATTTTTACTTGCATGAATCACATAGAATAGAAAGTGAGTAAATTTTTCATACTTTCCTTTCTTGTTCTTGCTAGTGCACTAAACAAAATTCATTGATTTGCAAATACACATATTATGTGCCATTTGGGGTTTACTATGTTCCAGTTGTTCATTATTTGTGGTATTATACTATAGAGGCAGAAACAGAGTCTCTGCCTTCATGGGGTTATTACAAATGTATCATCACAAATTTAAGTAGTGTATAATTGAAAATATCTGTTATTTTTACTGTCTACAAACAATTAGAAATCACTATTAGTTGTAGAGTACACACTTAATATACCCAAATATATCTTTTTTGTTTCAAATTTTATTACTGTGTTAATGAAACTAACTAAGCTCTTAGATCAACATCCATAATGAATGTAAACCTGCCACTAGTGCTACTCCTGAGGGTCAAGAGTAGGGATTTGAGATTCAGAATCAAAAAAGACTAAAAAAGAAATCATGCCTGGGACATGTACTAGTTTTAGCTTAGTGGACTTGGCAAGTCCCTTCCATTCTCTAATCTGAGTTTCATTATCTTATTGTAGAGGCAATTATAATATTTGCCCCATAAGGTAAGTTTCATTGCTGTGGTGATAAAGTAAAATGAAACAATGTATATAAAGGGAATAGCAATGACTTATATATAGTAAGTATTTAGTAATTATTAACTATTTAAATTTAGCAGTTTATGAATAAGTTTAGTAACTCTTCATGTACTTTTAACATACTGATGCATCCTTAGATTTAAAAAATCATCTACCTCAACTCAAGAGAAAATAAACAAAACTTTATTACCAAATTAATGGGAAAACACAATTTATTGAAAGTTTTTAAAAAATTTTTCACTATCAGAGTTTCCTTAATCTACCATGTAGGAATTACTGCTACTGTTCCTCAAAAGCAGAGAAGATGGCAGATGACTATGAAAGTCTTAATTTTCTTTAATTAGAAATAAATTGTAGAATAAGAAAGTCCAGCCACTTTATTTCAGATATGAGCAAACAGGCAGAGAGATAGGAAAATAAGGATAACAAGAATATTTATTTTTTTTTTTTTTAGAATTTTAGACACTTCACAGTTAAAGTAAGAAGAAATATGGTGACTTCCTGCCCTCAAGGATAAATTGTCAACACCACCATCAGAGCAGTGCATTTGTTACAGCTTATGAACCCACACCGTAAATCTGTGTGAACACTTTGAGTTCTCCTGACCTGCTTGTGCCATTAAGATATTTTAAAAGTGCCTTTTCCTCATTGAAAGTCATCTCTTTATTGATACATACATTTACTCTCTCTTTTTTTTTTTACACAAGAAATAAAATAAAAAGTAGTGGTGGCACCCAGCCAAAATTTGAAATAATTCTTAAAATTAAAACTCATGAGACCCATTCTCAAAGTGGGTGGTCAAAGTCATTGTTCTGCAATGATGGGTTTGCTGTTTTTTAAATCAGCAGTGTTGGCCTTTCATCCTGCAAGTTCAATAATTTTTTTTTCATGAATTTTGGCCTGTGTGCCTGAGGACTTATTTGCCTATAAATTACATTAGAAAATTAATACTAAATTAATACTAAAGAAAAGTGCTCTCATTCTTTTGGGCCTTTGGGCTACAATGAAAGCTTGTTAAATTCTAGCTTACGGGAAATTCTAGGGTTTTTAGTATATTCTTTTTCTTTTTTTTTAATAAGCTCACAAGAGATGTTTTCTGTGCTTTGGAAAATTACGGGTGTTTCATTAATTGTTCCTCTAAATTAGCTTTTCTGAGGTTACTCTGCCCTTGGAAAATTAATTGTTCCTTCTATGTGTTCTCCTGCTATTCTGCTCACACCATTATTACACTACAGAACACACTGTCTGAAAATTTTCTATGTTCACTACCTATGTTCCCCAGCAGACCTTGAGCCACCTGAAAGCAATGACCTGCCACCTTACTGTTTGTAGACCAACATCTGATTCTAGTAAGGGTCTAGAATAGACTTATTCCATGGTAGTGTCAGGTACTAATACATATTTCCTGAAAAATTTTAAAGAAAGTATTTCTCATTAAGGGTCTTGTGTTTGTTTTTGTCATTGGATATTACCTATGAATTATTGAGTGCTTACTGTTTGCAGTGTACTTGCACTCTCTAATCAGCACAATTTTGTATATGAGGAAAATTTTAAACACAATTTAGAAAGCTGTCCAGTTTTGAAAAGTTCAAAAAGAATTAGGATATGAAATCATAACTTTGCACTCCAAAGCCATAACTCTATTACATAATCTCATTGCCAGACATGCTAAAGTTAAGGAGAAAGTGACAGTCAACCACAGCCAGAGACTTATCAAAAGCACAAGGGTAGCTGGAGTGTGACTTACCTGTAGAGAGCTTGCTTCCCACATGGGAGGCACTGGGTTCGATCTTCAGCACCATATAAAAAGTAAACAAACAAAATAAAAATTCTGTGTCCATGTATAACTAAAAAAGAATTCTAAAAAAAAAAGCACAAGGCACATCATAACCACAAGGAAGGAAACTTTGTCCATAATATAAAGGAAGAAAATGGAATATTTCAGGTCTTTAGTGATTATCTTAGTAAGTTTGTGCTGCTAAAACAAAACACCCGGAAACTGAGAAACTGAGTTTATGAGAAAAAATGGAGGCATTTTCAATTTTGTTTAGTTTAAAATAAATGCATAATAGGAGCTCTCTAAAAATAAATAGCATACATTGGATTTGTATATGTTTCTCAAAGGCCAATTTCTCTGCCTAAAGGAAATAAGAAGGGTGTTTTATTCCACTTTTTTTTTTTTTCTGCTGATGTGACTTAAAGACCCAACCAGAACAACTGCAGAGAGTAGATATATTTAGGAGCTCATAGTTTCATAGGTCTCAGTCCATAGTGGCTGGTTTCATTCCTTGGGGTTCAAGGTGAGGCAGGATATCATGGCAAAAGACTGTGGCAAAGGCAAGCAGCTCACATGATGATCAGACTGCAGAGACAGAGAAACTCCAATCTCCAGATACAAATATATACCCCATAGCCTCAACCTCAATAAACCATTTCCTCCAGCCACTCCCACCTGCAGCTAGTTGCCACTCAGTAAATTCCATCAGTGATTAACTCTCTGATTAGGTTAAGCTTATAGCCCAATCATTTCTCCACAAAATTTTCTTACATTGTTTCATACTTGAGCTTTAGGAGACACCTCATGTCCAAACCATAACAAATGCATATGAAGACAGTTTTTAAAAATATATCCAAACTTCAGCTGCAGACATTTCAGGTTGACAAAACAAATGAATGCTGCTTTCATTTCACCCATTTCTTGTTAAAACATTTTACGCATAGAATTTTTGCAAAATTGTTAGTAAGTATCTTAGCAAATAAGCAATGTTCAGCAGGGTATTTTGTTGGTTTGTTTGGTTTTTCTTTCTCTCTGCTGGGAAATTATGGAATGACTAGACATTTAAAATTGAGTAGATAATGCATAGTTGGAAATATATAGCAAAGTCCAGTCATATTATTAAATTGATGAGCCTGATTAGTAAGTATTAAATGGAGCAATGATAAACCAAGTACTGAATATCATTATTGAGTCTGTAGAGTCAGGCTTCACTAAACAGTTCATTTTGTAGAGTCCTTTACAGCATGTGCTTAACATTCAGCATGTGGCCGGATGTTGATGTTGTGCACGCTCATTTAATGTTGTGCTTTTGTCATGACCTACCAATTTTCAAAAGGCACAAAAGGAGTTAGTTTGTTTAATCAAGCAAACAAACTATTTGGAATTCTTTTTAAAAAGTTACAGAATCTTTGTTATTTGTAAAAAAAAAAAAATGAGGTCTATCACTACTATGATTGCGTTAGCAACATAAAATACAATTAAAAAATAAGCGAAACGTAACACTTGGTTATGTTGCTGAAGAAAGACTTCCTGTCCTTTCATGGTGTATCTTTGATAGCATCCACTCATGGACTTCTCTCAGAAGTTTATCTTATTGTCCAGTTTTTCTAAATATTAAAGAAAAAAAAAAACCACAATTGCACCTTGAATGTAAGTCCAAAGTACCTTTTATTTAGCTCTAGGACATGAACCTATTATATTCAGAGATTGTGAATACCTTCCTTACTTCATTTTATATTGTTACGTTGAAGTTATAGGCTGTGATTAAGTGCCTACTTGTTATCTGGGTTTTTTTTTGTGTGTGTGTGTGTGTGTGTTTGGCCACCTACAGAGAAGTGCTACCCTCTCAGTAGTTCTCTACATTTTATCATTCAATCTTTTGTTGGTTCTGCTCCCTTCTCCCCTCCAGCTTTTTCTGTCCCTTTCATTAACCTGCAGGAGCTTGCTCTGTACCACAATATCCCTTTTGATTGTCACCCTAGGACTGGATGGCCCTTGCTATTCATCTGTCAAAACTTTCTTTATCATCTAGTCCTTGTATTATGACTCTACCAGCTTTGTGTTTTTCTTTCAGCTAGTGATACCCAGGAGATAGTTTAAGTGCTCCCAATCACATTCCAAAGCTATTCAGAATTGTGTCTTTTCCTCAGGCTGAAATTCCATTGGTCTTGAGCAGGAAATATAGGTGATTTCATAATTCTAAGCTTGTCCCTAAGGTCCTCTCAGGACTAAGTTTTTTAAGGGCCACAATGCTTCATTGAAAGCTAATAGAAGTGAAAGACTCTTTGAAGAATAAAAGATTTTTTGTCTTAGTTCTTTCTATATTATTATGCATTTTGAATTAAGAATATTTGTGGAACAATTTATGAGTATGCAGTATGTGTGAGGCATTGGGTCAAACACCATAAGAATTAAAAATACTAGTGGAAAATCTGTGTCTTTCGTTTATTTTTTAATTGTATTTTCAGAGAAAGAGATTTATTTGGACGTTAGACTCAAAATCCTTCCTTTTGTGAACTATGTAGCCAAAGGTGCAGCTACTTGAGATAATAGATAACAGTCCAACTTACAGAATTATGCCTCACCAAATCCTGAAGTCACCAGTCAATAGAGAAATGCAAATTATCTAAATGCTCTAATTATTTTTTTCTGGGCTGTGAAACTGAATATGATAATAATACCTACCTCACAAAGGTGTAAGTATTTGGGATCATCTGTTTGAAACACCTACTTCTTCTACATAGGAAGCATTTAATAGTTCTTGCTCTATTTATTTCACAATTGCAAGGGACTCTTGCTATTTTGGCTGCCCAGTATTAATATGTTCTTCTGTTAAAGGGAAGATATTAAAATAAATTTTTAAGTCTGCTCAAACAAATAAAATACTTGGAGTTCCTTTTTTAAAGTTATAGAATATTTGTTTGAAAAAAAAAAAAAGGTGATTTCAACCACTTCTACCAATGTAATCGCACCTTAGTCCTTGGGTCTAAGTTGGTACACAGGCCAAAATGTCTACCTTGAATGGAAGAAAGAGAGAAATAATTGTGTTGTCCACCACTGGAAGTTATACCATTGTTTCCTGAGACTGACTCAGGCTAGTTTGGAGCTTGGTATTGTAGCCAGAGTGGAGATTGAGGCATACCCAGCCCAGGTGAATGTCCTGTAGGGTAATGTAGGCAGATGGCTCCTTCGCTTGTTAGAATTATCTCCTACTTTCTCCTTTATTGAGCTTGAATATAGAGTGCAGTTTACTTAGACACACATGTCAAAACAAGTGAGAATGATTATTAATTAATTAATTGAATGTCTATTATGTGCCAGTTACCATTCTATTGTAGGATGTAACACATAGTGGTAAATAAGATAAATAAAATTCGTAGAGTTATATTAAATGGATGTTAATTTTTATAGCAAGAGTGTAACTGGTTCTTTGAGAATGAACTGTGTGAATATCAACACAAATGTGTAGTTAAAATGCAATATATTAATATACATATGTATGCAATTAACAAAAACACAATAGAATTGGTCCTAGGACGACAGGGCATATAACAGCTGAGATTTTAATGATTTTCTGTAACTATTTAGATTATGTGTGATCTTCAACTTAATTAAATTAACATATAAAGAAATAGTTTATTCCAAATAAAGTTTTGAATATTTAAAATGATGATTTGAAAAATATCCATTTGTGGATTTTTTAAAGTCCTCCAGCCTTAATACGGAAGCTGCTAAGATGGTCTCACACTGGTGCCTTAGCCCAAGTCTTTCTAGCATGGCTGGCTGATATCTAATAACTGGTGGGGGTCAAGGAAATTTCCACCATCTTAGTCTAAGACAAGTCAACTCCGATGGTTTATTTTAATCCCAGAGCTTCTAACTTGGTTGAGGCTCCTTTCCTCTCCATATTTTAACTCAACTTCTTTCTGAGCCTGAGCTTATTTCTTGCTTCATTCTTTTACAAAGCTTGATTCCAAGAGCACAAGCTAAAAATCCTAAAAACTAATGTTAGCATGATATTTGTTTCCTGGAAAACCCAACCTGTAACACAGCAGCTTGACTGAAGAATAGTCTATTGCATCTCTTGGACTAGTCTCTATTTTACAACTCATTTTAGTGTTATTGTTCTTAGAAGAATTGATTTAATGCTAAACTGTCAAAAAATAGTTACACATCCTTGCTGCTTAACTTGTAACCAGATTTTATCTGGCATAGCATGTAATAAAATTGATAATTTTAAAATGCAGAGTTGAAAGTGAATAATCTTCACTATGTAAAGTTATCCATAAGACCCCTGGTTATCATAGTGTTGTTATTGTTGTTGATTTTCTAACTAAACCTTATCTAGTGGATTTTGGTGTGGTAAACAGATTTTTAAACAGTGCATCCAAAAGTTTTTAATGAGTTTTTGCTTTGCCTGCTGCAGGTAACTAGCTTCATGTCATATAACAACTCCTTTTCTTTCTCTTAATCTGTAAAAACAGCATGTTTTATACTCATCCTTTAGGTCTCTTGAAATCCTCTGAATATTTTATTTTTAATACAAATTGGTATTTAGAATATTATAGCAGTACACCTCTCTGCTCCCTCTAGTCTTTCTATGAAGTAGTTAATGAACTGTAAGTAATTACTTAAAATTGTTAGTAGAGTCTTAAAGGAACCCTGCAGTGAATCATTTGTAATGTGAATAGTCCCCTCTTAATTTATGTGTTTTGTAAACTCAAATTTATCTATTGCAAACTACTACATATGCTAGGAAAAACTGACCTTTTTACAGTGGGTTAAAATTATCTTCTAAAAGCTCTCACTTCTAGAAATACAATATCAAAGGTAAAATATGGCACCTCAGCATGACACTCTCAACATTTTATCATTCTTCACCAATAAATTTCTCCTCTTTCAAGAAGTTATAAGCTTGTATGCCTAATAAAAGCATTTCTTAGTAGACTATAAGCTTTTAGAGTTTGGGGTTGCATTATAGACAGTGGTTACATATGCCCTTAAAAATAACTCCATGGTTCTTAATACCCTCTGAGAACACAGAGGTACACAGAGTGTTTATTTTCACTGCTTTGGGAATGATGTACGCTGTGCTTCATTTCTCCAAATGAAACTATGTAAAAATTATTTAGTTTTCCAAGTTATGTTGGAGGAAATATTTATTCTATCTACTAATCTGGGCTTAAGCTAAATATCAAAAGCAATGATGTATCATGAAATGTGAAAGTTAAACCAAACATAGAATGAGCAGATCGTGCAAAAGAAATGTCTCTGAAGGAGATGTGCTGTACAGTGGAGCCCTCAGATAAATTTAAAAGTATAATTTCTATGATGATTCTTAATCACAATGTTGTAAAGAATGTGAAAATTATTGTGTCTCTTAACTTGGAGGTTGTTTATGTAGAAAAGATGAAAAGAAAAATCTTCAGTCTGCAAACATACCCACCTCATCCTTTTAAAGTTGTTAGACTCCTTCACACAAAATCAAGTGCTTCCTACTCTCCTCTCTCATGGAACTTTGTTTTCATGTTGCAATCAATTGCTTTCTATTACGTCTTGTTTGTATATTTATTTCCCTTATTAGGATATGAACTTTTAAGTATAGAGCTGACCTTGAAATACAATTACACAATGATTCTTTCACAGTAGGCACAAAATAATTATTATATAAAAATGGATAAAATATGACCAGAAAAAATATTTCCAAATTCTTCATTAAATTTGTTGAAAATATTTAGCTCTTATTGTCAACGATCAGAAAGAACATCCCACATAACTCTGATGATCCTGTCCTAAGGCTGGCAAGCATGTAGAATATTATAAAAGTTAGAACCTGAGTTAGTAAGAAGATTATATTAGAGAATAATGAGACATAACTATTTTATTATAATTTTTATTAGCATATTGTAGATCATTTAATTTTCTATCTAAATATTTACCAGAAAGTCCCTAAAATTAAATAAAAATATCCAAAATAACCAGACAACTCTTTAGATTTGGTATATTAATTCTAAATTTCATCTGGAAATGAAAAAGGGAATAAACAGAAATACAACTGTCCATTGAAGAAGATGGAATTTGTAGGATACAATTTGGAAATATCTCCTCCCCTAATACTTCAATAGCTCTTTTTCCACCCTTTTGCAAGTCCCTTGAAGATCCAGGCCTTTTCCAGCAACCATAACAGTGAAACCACCTCATTTATACATAATAAAAAATCTAGTCCTATAGAAGTTAAATGTTCTTTCACCAATTCAGCCTACTCTTCCTCCATTCCCCTACTTGGAATGATGAAAAAAGTTATTATCTCTTCTACTTTTGCTTCTAGTTATTATCTCTTCTACTTTTACTTCCAGTTCTTCCAGGACTGGTCAGAAATGGAGAATTATAGAGGAAACACCACAATGGTGGTACTGAAATCTTGTAGTAGGTGCCCTGTGTGTGGCCTATGCCTACATCATATGCTTTTTTGTTATTTTTCTTGGTTCTTCTGAGAGTTCACTCCCCACATGTGGGACACCCATAATTCGTGTTTTGCATAAATGATAAACTTTCTGACTGAATTTCTATAATTCCTCATCTCATGCACTCAGATGGTGTGCCCTAAAGAAACTTTTCCTTTTGGGATTCTATTCCCTCCCTCAGCCATGAAGCTCCTTAAGTAGAGCTATTGCAATATTGTTTATGTCCTACTAATATTTATACATGTGATATATATATATGTGATTCTGATATAATAAAACTGCATATTCTTGTTGTAAAATGGAATACTTAGGATAATGTAAATTGTTGTGAGAGAAATACTCTCAATATGACTTCAAACTTGTAAGATATGTATATAGGTAGATGTTTGAATAAGCCAGTAAAAAATGTAACATGAATATATTGAGAATTTTTTTTTTTTTTTTTTGTACCAGGGATTGAACTCAGGGGCACTCAACCGCTGAGCTACATTCCCAGGCCTATTTTGTGTTTTATTTAGAAACATGGTCTCACTGAGCTGCTTAGTACCTCCTGTTGCTGAAGCTGGCTTTGAACTGATTATCCTACTAGGCCTCAGCTTCCTGAGCCCCTGGGAAATAATACTAAGAATCCTTTTCTCTGAGGCTAAAATGTATTTATATCTTTTTACAGAAGAGAGTCTAAAATGCATTTATCTTTCTTGTTTGTAGTTTTTCAAATTTTCTACAATGAGTCTATTTATTACTTTGATAAAAAGAACAAGAATGAATTTTATCTTTTAAAAAAACAACATGTAAATCAATTTTAAGTGAAAAATCGGACTCTTTTTTAAGTTGGCTATTGTAGTGATGTCTGATAGAAGCCACAACAGGACCAAAAAAGAACAGGTGACGTGAAGTGTTTCATCATGTCTTCCTAAAATTCAGGTTCACTTGGAGACTATGAATGTGCAGTTATTTGGATTTAGGATCTTTGTAGATGTAATTAAGGTAAGAACCTTAAGATGAGATCACTGTAGATTCAAGTGATCCCTAAGTTCAATTCTATTGTCCTTATAAAAGGGGGGAGACATATATAGGGCAGATAGAGACACACAGAAAGTGTTAGGGAGATGGAGGCAGAGTGTGGAATATGAAATTCCAAATCAGAGAACAGTTAAGTGTTACACTCAACCACCAAAGGCCAGGAGATAGGTAGGCAAAGAATGGATTTTCACCTTGATGTTGGATTTTGCTCTTCCAGAACTGTAAGAGAATGAATCTCTGCTACTTTTCATTTGCATGATGCTGGGGACTAAACCCAGGGCACTGGGTATACTAGGAAAGTGTTCTACCATGGAGCTATATCCTCAGCCCTATCTGTGTCGGTTTATGACTCTAGGTTTAGGGTGCTTTGTTGCAGCAAGTAGGAAGCTAATAGATTGGTAAGATTCAAGGACTTGTTTTGGATGATCAGTCTCTACTTTTGATTTACTTCACAATGTTTAAGGTGTATTCAAGAATATGAACACTAACTGTACAAAATTTGAAGATAATTATGACAAAATGAAAAGGACTTACAAAGCAAGTTGGCCTTATTGTCTTTGTGCTAGATGTGCAGAGATAAACATGGGAGAAATCTGATATTTGATTGATGTTTCAAGGAAGCTCTTTCGTGCTCTCTTGCTGTGTCCTCACATGCTGTGTCACAAATATTATGGGTGGACTAGGGGGACTTTGGTTTTGTTCCCTCATGGAAATTATGTATTTTTCTTTTCTTAAATCCAAAATGGCAAATTACTTTATTTTTCAAGTGCTCCCTCTGAATGTGAATTGGACTCTATAGAAATTATTTACATTATCAAGATGTGCTTAAAAAAAAAGCACTACTTGCCACAATGCTTCTAATTGAGAAACAGAGGGTGACAATAAATACCTGTGACTTCAGAGCATCTCAGTGAATTGGATAGAATAGTGAAACACAATACAAAGCACATCTGATATTCATTATCATCAAGTGTAGGCTCTGGGAAATGACTTAAAATGGTTCATAGGATACTATCCGTATCAAGGTGCACAGTGAACAATCAAGGAATCCAAAGCTTACTATGTAGCATAGCTACATGAAGCATGAAATAAAATCTGTGGTAAAAGGGGTGTGAAGAAAAATAATCATAGTATTTATGAGTATTGTTTCAAATCTTGGCTTCTCTGTTTTTCTCTTTGACGTATAATTACTCACTCCTAACAAAAGGAAGAAAAAATTAGCATAAAGATGACCCCAATTTATAAATTTTTAGGTGAATAATGTGTTAAATATCTATGTGTATTGTTTATTTTAGTATTCTTGGTATTATTGCTCTATTGCTCCTATGTATGTTATTAATACTGAAATTATTTTAATTGATAATTTGCACCTTATTTCCTGGTAAAGTAGTTCTTTACAAGATTAAACACCAGAATTGTAAAGTTAAAAGAAAAAAAAAGTGGATTAAAAATCCATTAAAAGACAAGTTCTTAGTCTAGTTTTCATGGTTAGAACTATTGAAACACCTAAAAGTCAATGTTCTGTTTAAGTGTTTGTGCTATTAATCTGAGGAGTGGCTTCATAACTTTTATCACATCCTCAAAGTAGTTGCCATCCCAGAAACAGTAGGAAGAACTACTTTATAAAAATAAGAAAGAACAATCATTGTACCCGTAACCCAGAACGGTTAGTCACATTCATAGAGTATCAAATTTAGTTTACCAAATCCTGGGAGCTAAAGTAAAACAAACACACACACAAAGCTATGTATAATTCTTATACAGAAAAGAAGTATAATTTCATTTGCAAAGAAAGATCTTTTCCTTAATACTAAGTTTCAAGAGAAATCAATCATGTGGCTGGTTCAACATGAAATATAATTTAATATCCAAATATCTTTGACAGCAGGACTGCAAAATATATGAATTTTTTAAATTGATATTTCTAGTGAAAGAGAATGAAAGAAGAGCCAAAGACATAGCTTTATATCTGCAGTGTGGAAGCAAAACTGTGGGGGAGATGAGATAATATAAACCAGATGTAATAATACAGGAATCTAGCTTAGGCTTGGAGAAAAGCGCTCTCTCAAATATCATGGAGAGCATGTGGTGTGTGTCAACCAATCTATTGG
Organism: Ictidomys tridecemlineatus; assembly: GCF_052094955.1. Taxonomy (NCBI): domain Eukaryota; kingdom Metazoa; phylum Chordata; class Mammalia; order Rodentia; family Sciuridae; genus Ictidomys; species Ictidomys tridecemlineatus. The sequence goes on from NC_135479.1 coordinate 162,232,486, forward strand.
TGAACTCTTTGGCATTGTCCAGCAGTGAAATTGGTTAAAAGAAAAATCTCATTCTAAGAGCTAAAATAACAACATTGCTTCTGTTACAATTAAGAAAGCATCCAAAAATCTGTATAGGTATAGGCAACAGATGTGCCCACAAGTGAATCAAATTTTTCTTAAGAAATATGTTTTTCTTAATCTCAAACACTTAAGAAATCCTCACTTAGATATTGGATGTTAAAATCAGAGCTTAATAAGCTGCCTTAAATCATTAAAAACTCATCATTTTAAGAATATAGAATATTTACTTTTCACAGAACAAGATACTAATGGGACTGCCAGTATATTTTTTAGTAATTAAATTTATATTACCCATTTAGAAATGGCAAACATTTAACAAAACTGATATTGCCAAGATTTTTTATTCTGACAGTTACATTTTGTTTTTAATTAAAATAAACACTCTTCAACATGAGATTCTCTACTTCAATTTTTATCTTAAAGTCACGTATGTATCTAGTTAATCTAACAGCTATATCAACTATGATATCCAAACACTTATTTATTGCCTGCTTTGTTCCAAATAGATTTGGAAGTGTTTACAGAAGTCTCATCAGACATAGTTTTAAAACCTAGTGGATTTGATTTGCATTTCTCTGACTGCTAGAGATGGTGAGCATTTTTTCATGTACTTGTTGATTGATTGTATGTCCTCCTCTGAGAAGTGTCTGTTCAGGTCCTTGGCCCATTTGTTGATTGGGTTACTTGTTATCTTATTGTCTAATTTTTTGAGTTCTTTGTATACTCTGGATATTAGGGCTCTATCTGAAATGTGAGGAGTAAAGATTTGTTCCCAGGATGTAGGCTCCCTATTTACCTCTCTTATTGTTTCTTTTGCTGAGAAAAAACTTTTCAGTTTGAGTAAGTCCCATTTGTTGATTCTAGTTATTAACTCTTGTGCTATGGGTGTCCTATTGAGGAATTTGGAGTCCGACCCCACAGTATTTACGTCGTAGCCAACTTTTTCTTCTATCAGTGCCGCAGTCTTGGCTGGGCACAGAATCACGAGCCACCACACACCTTGTAGATTCAAAGAGCAATTCTTTATTCCCGAACTCATACCAGCCCTGTACAAACACGTTCTCAGGAAATCCCAGTTCTGCTGCACAATTCACGTCCCAAATACTTTCTCAATTCCACGAGAACTCAATGGGAACTCAGGCAGCAGGAATGCCCTATTCCCAGCAGCAATTACTTTAAACCTGGAACTTCCCTAAAACCAGATTGTCTTAAACCAGGAACACCTTAAACTTGTCTTAAACTGGGAACGCCCTAAACCCAAGGAGTGGGATACTTCCTCAAACCTGTAGGATACACCTTAAACCTGGATCCACCCTGGTCCTTGAGCAGGGTCACCTTTCTCAAAGACACATGCAATGTCATAGCAAATTTCCATTTAACATGGAGTACGCTGGCAAGGAAATTTTGATGCGTCATTCCTACTTGGCAATGGCCCTCAGCATATCAGAACCACCCTAAAATATCATCTCACTCCAGTAAGATTGGCAGCCATTGTGAAGTCAAACAACAACAAGTGCTGGCGAGGATGTGGGGAAAAGGGTACACTTGTTCATTGTTGGTGGGACTGCAAATTGGTGCAGCCAATTTGGAAAGCAGTATGTAGATTTCTTGGAAAGCTAGAAATGGAACCACCATTTGATTCCCTAAAGACCTAAAAAGAGCATGCTACAGGGACACTGCTACATCGATGTTCATAGCAGCACAATTCACAATAGCAAGACTGTGGAAGCAACCTAGATGTCCTTCAATATACGAATGGATAAAAACAAATGTGGCATTTATACACAATGGAGTATTACTCTGCATTAAATAATGACAAAATCATAGAATTTGGAGGGCAAAGGATGGCATTAGAGCAGATTATGCTAAGTGAAGCTAGCCAATTCCTAAAAAACAAATGCCAGATGTCTTCTTTGATATAAGGAGAGTAACTAAGAACAGAGTAGGGATGAAGAGCATGAGAAGAAGATCAACATTAAACAGGGATGAGAGGTGAGAGGCAAAGGGAGAGAGAAGGGAAATTGCATGGAAATGGAAGGAGACCCTCAGGGTTATACAAAATTACATACAAGAGGAAGTGAGGGAAAAGGGAAAAATAATACAAAGGGGAAAATGAATTACAGTAGAGGGGGTAGAGAGAGAAGAGGGGAGGGGAGGGGGGATAGTAGAGGATAGGAAAGGCCGAAGAATACAACAGACACGAGTATGGCAATATGTAAATCAATGGAAGTGTAACTGATGTGATTCTGCAATCTGTACACGGGGTAAAAATGGGAGCTCATAACCCACTTGAATCAAAGTGTGAAATATGATATATGAAGAACTATGTAATGTTTTGACAACCAACAATAAAAAAAAACCTAGTGGAAGAACTACTAATGTGCTACTTTTCCTTCTCAAATGAAAAGTCTATGAATAGACTTCTGAAAGACAGCATTAAACAAAACAAAACAAAGCCAAACAAACAAATAAACAAAAAACTGTCTCCATATTGGGTTTATATTTAAAACCTCTTAGACTTTTTTTATTACTTCGGCACTGTGAGATTGTAAATTAGGATAACTACTATGAAAATCAACATGGAGATTCCTGAAAAAAGGAGGAGTGAAAATACTATTCGAACCTCATACACTACTCCTCACTTTTTATCTTAGAGAATTAAAGTCATCTTACTATAATGATATATACATACCCATTTTTATATCAGCACAATTCACAATAGCCTAACTATGGAATCAGCTTGTATCCATCAACAAATGAATACATAAAGAAAATGTAGTATATAGAGACAATGGAGTTTTTATTCAGCCATAAAGAAACATGAAATTGTGTCATTTGCAGAAAAACAGATGGAACTTGAGAACATAATGTTAAGCAAAATAAGCCATACTGAGAAAGTCAAGGGCCATATGTTTTATCTCTTATGTGGAAGCTAGTTAGGAAAAAGGAAAGGAAAAGTGGAGGGATCTCACAAAAATATGAGAGAGATCAATAAAATAGAGGAAGGGAACAGGGGCTATATTAACAGGGGAATAATATTGGCCACATTGTTTTGTTAAATTGTGTGCATGTATGAATATGTGACACAAATCCCACCATTATATACAACTGTGATGCACTAATAAAAATGTGGAAGTAGAAAAGATATTAGTTTTACATATATAAATGTGTTCGCCCCAATAGCTGTCCAAATAAACAAATATGTACACATGTATATACAAATTGATAAATGTTATCTGTTTGATCATAGTGAGAACATGTGAGCCTTTAGGTCAGATTAATATAAATATAGTGCTTCACTAAATGTCAAAGACAGAATTATGTGAAAATATAGTTTTATTATCTGGAAAATGCTGATATTAGTTGTAATGTTGCCCCAATATGAATAACATTTACTTTCATGTCATAAGTTAGGTTAATGATCTAGAATTGAATTAAAAAAAGTTATGTGAATCTTTTCAAGAATGTTTCTGACTCAATGATCACATGATATATTAATAAACAGAATATTTGGAAATTAGGAAAAATATATACACATATGTGTAACAAAACTCAGAATATATGACAAAGGATTACTTCTCAAACATTCTTAAAAATGCAAGCTAAAAGATCTTTTCCATCTGTATCTGAAATAGTACATTCTAATAAAATACTCCATCCTAATGACTCCTAATGGACATAAGTGGTGTTTGAAAACAGTACTTGCATCACTCAGCTGGTGGCCATGAAAATGTGCAGAAGTTCCAGCCACTACTTTGTTTTTAATCACTTCTTCACCCACTGGTTGCCATGGCATCAAAACCTTGAAGTTCAAGTCTTAGAGATCATTGCAGTGGGAGGAATGGATCCTGCATGGACCCTGGCAGGGCAGAGGTTAAAATCCCATCCTAAGCAGCCATATGCCCCTGATGATCCACTAACAAGAGCAAGTCCATCAGTAGGGACTCCATAATACATTGCTGATGAGCCTAATTAGCAACAGATGTTCAATTCCCTGGAAGCAAAGGATGGAAGCAAGAGAAGGAAATGAAGACATGAAAGTACATCGCATTCCAATTGTACCTTCCTATTGGAGAAAACCCAAGCATTTGCCATTGAGGAACCAGACTGACAGTAAAATGATGTCATTATCCCATTCTTTCTATCTTTTGTTGTTATAGAGGACTTCTTCAATTCATTAGTCACAAAAGGAGATATGTGGATAATATAACTTCCAGGATTCCTTCAAATTTGACAGAAATCAAATATGTTTACTTATAATTTCATTGATTGTTCTTGAAATTGGCTATGACTTGAGAATTTCTATTTTAAGTGATACATTTTCTTTATTTGTGCATTTTGGAATTGCAAAGATAAGGACTAAATTAATAATTCTGTCTATTGATATGTGTCATGAACAAGACTCCTTATTTTCTTCATTGTAAGTTGACAAATACCTAATTTTCTGGAAAATAGTGTGATAATTTAATTCTTACCACATTCTATACAGTTGTATTACCTTGAGCCTACTTGTATATGTAATATAAATTTAAATATGTCAGAAAATACATTTATGTTATACAAAGAACATTCTTTACCCAAAGGACAAAAAACTATTATAATTTTCTTGATTATAGCTTACCTCTTTGGATCTTTGTTGATATATCCAGGCTTTTATACCTATGCTTTAATTTTGTTCTTTAAATTCACATTTAAATCTACATTTGACAAGCTTCAGTCTCAAGACTGTCTGAAGTTTTTTCACACCTTATGATTTTCACATTTGGCATACCTGATGATTGCAATCATTATCTCAATTATATTAAGCTCTAGAGACATTACTTTTATCACAAGAACAACACATTCTTTTCTGTAGTTATAGTTTTATGTTTTCTTAAAAAATAATGCAGCAAAATGCAAAGATGTTAAACTCAGATATTTGTCCATTGGCACAAAATTCTGAATTTTGCATGAAGAAGGCTTAGATGTGTGTGGTACAATACAGGAAAGGATGGAGGGTGTGGAATTCAAACACAAGTGTATTGCTCACAAACTATGAGCCATTTTTTTATATAAAATTATTTTCAGTTGCTTATGTGACAATTTTCAAGTGAATTTGAAATAGTTTACATTTTAATAGTTTCTGGCCTGTTTTAAGAGTTTCCAGTAGGTGAGAATTTTAGAGGAATTTCTTATGTATTTACCTGTTTCCTGTGTTCTAAAGGATACATTCAAATCTGAAAAAATAGCTTCCTTTAGGTTGCTTTCATGTATAGATGACTAGATGAATCTTAATTTTTATCTATTATTTATGTTATGAATTTTCAATTAGGAAACAAATACAGTGAGACAATATGGAAGTCATAGCAATTAAGATAATAGTCCCTGTCAACATTTTGGTGTATAACTGCTCAGAAATTTTTTCTTTATAACCACTTAGCAATTTATTGGGAAAGCACGTGATTTAAAACATCATCACATCTATGAATTAAATAACACAACATTTCAATTGATGACACTGTTGTTGAACCTTTTTGAAGAAAGATTGGTAAATACTCTTTTGCAAAAGTCTTGGCAAAAGAGATCACTGATAGAGATTAGGATCTCATTGTTAGCTTCCATTGATTCTATTGAATGTTGATATGAAACTTTGGGGAAAAATAACTCAGAAAAAATAATTTCTGTAACTCAATGTTTCAAAAGCTTCAGACATAACAAATAGTTTTGTAGTAATGGATCCAAGTATGTATAATCAAAATTTAGACCTTTTTTTGAGCTTCAATGGCAGCATCAAATACCTTCTATAGCTTTCATTGTGGAACAAAAATTAGCCTTATACAATCAAAAGGCAGTAATTCATGACTGCAAGAAATAAAGAGAAAACAGAAAAATTCATGAACAAATGTGTCCTATAGTTTAACATCAGATGGGTTAATGTTACATAAATCATAATCACAAATAAGACCCCCCCCCTTGAGAATCTAGTTTAGTTCAAATCTTCAGAGTGAAAATTAACCAAAAATTCAATGTTATTTTACTTATACAAACCATATGATTAATTCAGTGATCATTTTTTTATAAAACATAATCCTAACATCTCTAATATGTGAGAATTTTTAAGCTCAGAGCTTTTAAAGTTGATAAGGCAGCTGTTGAACATTTCTTATAAATCTTGAATGTGAATTCACTGTCATAGTCTGTTATGGAATCACTGTGTTAAAATCAGCAATCTGGCTTGCTGAGAAGACCCTTCTTCTGTAATCATTCTGGAATTTGAACCACAACGAAGGATTAAGGTCCCATTAAAGTGTTGATTTAGTTAGCTATAAATGACTGCATTTGATGACTTCTTATATTGGTCATACCTCCACTTCTGTACTGTTAAAGGACATTGTGGACTGTGGCACTCATTGTTTACCTTTGTGATGTCCCCTTCCTCTCTCATTACTAACATGACAAATATTTGTAAGAGTCTAATTTGGTGAATGACAACAGCTGGGAATGGGATTTTTAGATGATTATTGGGTTTGAGCTAAGTATATGTCAGGATCCAAAATATGATTTTTTTTGTTAAGTGAGCAGAAATTAGCCATTAGCCTTTTCACTGACCTTTACAACAGTATAATTTAGTTATTTAAAAGAAAAAAAAACATATTCATCTTTCTTAACCTGAACACACTCAAATATTTCAAATAATTTAAAACCTCTTCATTTCTTTCTTCATTCTGTTCTTCCTTCTCTTTTTTGTTTGTTTTTTGTTTTTTAGACTCTCTGTGTTACCCAGACTTTGCTTAAATTTACAAACATCTTGATTCAGCCTCCAGAGTAGGTAAAATTAGAAGGCATGTGCCACTGACATCAGTTTATTTATTTATTTATTTTTAAATTGACTAAATGTAACTGTACATGTTTATGGGGAACAGTGTGATCATTTGGTACAGTACACATTATGCAATTGTTAAACCAGGGTAGTTAGCATTTCTATTTCTTTTCTTTTATCATTTCTTTGTGTTAGTAAATTTCAAACTCTTCTCCTCCAGTTCTTTAGTAAACAGTCAGTAAATTGTTGTGAACAATGGTCATCTACTGTGCTGTTGAACATCAGAATTTTTTCTTCTTCTACAACTGTATTTAATTGGTACTTGTTATACAATCTTCACCTATCTGTCCTTCCCTCCTACCATTTCTGATCACACTTGTACTCTCTATTTCTCTGAAATCAACATTTTACATAAGCTTCCACGTATGAATTTGAACATGTGGTATTTATTTTTCTATGCTTCAATAATTTCACTTAAAATAACAGCTCTATCCAATTCTATCCATGTTACTGCAAATAATAGGATTTAATTCTTCTTTTGGCTTAATATTTCTCTCTTTGCACACACATTCTGTATACACACACACATACACACACACTTCATTTTCTTTATTCATTCATCTATTACTACTTTGATTCCATATCTTGCCTATTTTGAGTAGAGCTTCAATAAACATGGGAATAAAGGTATTTCATATATATATATGTGTGTGTATGTGTGTGTGTGTGTGTGTTAGTATTCCCACCAGCATTTGTTACTTTTTTTGTCTTTTTACTTATAATCACTCTACTAAAATAATATCTCCTAGTGTTTTTATTTGCATATCCCTGGTGATTAGTGATATTGAGCTTTTAAAAATATACCTGCCAACTACGGTGCTATACACCTGAAATCCTAGCAGTTTGGGAGAATGAGGCAAGAGGATCTCAAGTTCAAAGCCAACCTCAGCAACTGCTAGGTGCTTAGCAACCCAGTGAGACCCTGTCTCTAAATAAAATAAAAAATAGGGCTGAGGATGTGGCTCAGAGATGGAGTTTCCCTGAGTTCAATCCTCCAGTAGCCCCCTCTAGAGACTTTTGAAAAATATCTATTCAGATAATTTTCCTATCATTAAATCAGATTATTTTTCTTATTTCTGTAAAATTATTTTAATCCCTTGTGTATTCTGGATTTTAATACTTTGGATAAATAGTTTTCAAATAATTTCTCCCATATCATTTTCATATGCAGCTATACATGGCATTTATTGTATTGAGGTACATTCCTTCTGTATCTAATTGGTCAAGGGTTTTATCATTGAAAATTTTTGAATTTTATCATATGTTTGTTCTGTGTCTATTGAGATGGTCCTATGATTTTTATCTTTCATTCTGTTGATGTGATGTATCATATTTGTTGATTTACATATGCAGAACTATCCTTGCATCCCTGGGTCAAATTCTGTTTGATCATGTGGTATAATCTTTCTGATGTGCTGTTCCAACAGTTTCCTAGAAATTGGGGAATTTTTGCATTTGTCTTCACCGGGATTTGTCTTGTTGTTTTATGAGATTGTGTCCTTGACTGGTTTTGGTATCAGGGTAATGCTGGCCTCATTGAATAGATCTGGAAAGGATCCATTGATTTCATTTTTTGGAATAATTTTGAAAGAATCAATGATACTTCTTTAAATGTTTGGTGAACCAATGAAGCCATCTGGTCCTGGGCTTTTCTTTCTTTGGAAACTTTAGTGTTATTATTGCTCATTATTTGCTATTGGTCTGTATAGGTTTTCTACATTTTCATGGTTCTGTTTTGGAAATATATGTGTACAGAAATGTATCCATTTGTTATAAGTTTCCCAATGTGTGAGCATATAGTTGTTCATATTAGCCTTAATTATACATCATATTTCTGAGGTATCAGTTGCAATGTATCCCTTTTATCTCTTTTTTTCATTTCCATGAAGGACTTCTCTTAGCTACAGTGTTGTTGCCATCTCATTTTTATAGCATTCTCCTATTTATCTCTACCTTACGTATATGGATGTATCTTGAAATAATAATGACATAGAAACCAGATGCTGATGGTCATGTTTTAGACACATATATGTATGGTCACTGCCGAGAAGTGGGAAGAGAACTTGCCTTTTTTGCTTCTGTTTCATGGGGACATACACAGCATGATTACTCAGCCTTAATGTGCTAGTAGTCAATAATGAAATTTTCCTAGTCACTTATACTGTCAGTCACATCTTCTTTATAGATGGATTATCTCAGGCAGTTTATTGTAACTTTGAGAATCTAACACACCTCCTGTGGACATGAAAGCCTGAACTCTTCATAATTGCTCTAATGGTGTAAGACAGAGGCTTCAGCTCTCAAAGTAAAGTTTTATAAGTGCTCCAAATATTAAAGATGTAAGTATGATCATTTTCAATATACATGTGCTATTACTTTTACCCAAGAGTGGGTTTTATGTTGGATCCCAACCACCACTTATGCTAAAACTCAGTCTTTGGCACTGAATCATAATGTTGGTCCTTGTCACGTCATCTCTCTTCATAATAAAATTTCTAAAGTTTGTGGTCTCGCAGGGAATCTCAGTTTATTAAATGTGCTTGTGTATGTCTGAACACCACTGTGGAAAGATTTCAGTCCCCAGCTTCTTTGTCTTCTTCTTTAGAAAGCCTTTAAGCTTTTATTTGAATAAGTTTGTTTACCCATTAAACAAATACACGTTTCTTATTCTCTATATGCCAGAAAAAGATTTAGTCATAGAGTTACAAAGAAAAGATAAAACTTTGTGAACTCCTATACTTTTCTCTCCAAGGTAATGAGAAAAAAGTAAAAACTATAATCTCAGATAGTCATTAGTGTTAAAAAGAAAAATAATGAAGGGAGGATAGCCTATGCTAGGGTTGAGGATGCTTAAAAGTTTTAGAGGGTCATCAGGGATGACCCACTTACACTTTGAACCCTACATGAAGAAACTGTGAAAGTGAGCCAAGATATATAATATGGGAAGATATCAGCGGAAGCAGAGAATGCCAAAACCTTATAGTCCTCAGGAAGAAGTGATCCGGGTTACTGTGGTTAAGAATAGACATAGGGCTGAAATCTTTCCTCCATAGAACAGCGAATTCTATGTTTGTTCAGTGACCTAGTCAAGACACTCATTTATAATGAAGAGGAAAAAAAAGTAGTTGACATTATCAATCTACTACAGATTAGCATGGGACACAGATGAGGATCAGTAGACCACGAAAAACCAAGATAAAGAAAGAAAAAATGCTGGAGCATCAAGGTAAAATACTGTGCCTTCCCATATCTAACTACAGATATAGTTCCTTGGTGAAGGGTGATTAAAAGATAATGTAGAACTAACATGTATTTACATTTGAAAGTATTGATCCAAGACCTCTGCTTAATAAGCAGTGTGTACAATGCATAGAGTAGTAGTCTTAGAGGAACTAAATAATTTTCAATTGATTTAGTGTTTTGTTTATAAGTTTTATCAAAGATAGGAACATTTAGCAATAGCAACCCAATAGTAAGTGAATTCAAACTTTGCTGCTTTGAAAACAGCCAGAGTGAAATAGAATCTGGCAACATTCTCAGTTGCTCTTTTAAAGAATATACAGTTATTTGAAATGCCCAATTTTGCATGGCTCTTTTTTGTGTGAAGCCACATTCTTCATTCAATATATATTTCACAAGTACCTGTTATATCCAAAGCTCTTAGGTGCTATAGACACAGACATGAATCAAACTACATCCCTACTCTCATAGAGAGTGCTGGTGAGCCAGGCATGTCAGGTACTAAGTGGTATAAAGAAAAATGAGGGTAAGTTAGTGGATAATTTCCATGGGATATTTCTTGAGAAGACATATCAATCAGAATATGCTTCCACAACAAATAATCCTCCCAAATTTGATGACTTTAACACAGTTTTCTTTCCTATTCCTGGTGTATGTACATTGTGGGTTGGCACAACATTCTGCTCATTGAAATCATTTAGGGACCCTAGCTAGAGAAGCAGACAACATCTTGAATGTCATTGGTCATTGCATTCAATGGAAAAGAGAATTTGGGGAACATTGGAACCAGCAAACGTGACACATCTCACTTGTACCTATAATTTATTACCCTCAAATAGTCTAACTGTCCACCTAAACAGAGGATAGCCAGAAAGTAGGTTACACACACACACACACACACACACACACACACACACAAATATCTGTTAGGAAACCCTACTGATCCCCAATATTGGATAAAGGACTCTCTGAAGAAGTGATATGTGAGCTGAGACCTGAGGTAATGAAGGAACAAGAGCTGGATACAGTATCCCTGGCAGAAAATAGAATAAGAAAGTTAAAGCATATTTAATTTATTTAAAAAATGTTAAAACCTTCACCAAAATAAAAATGTAACTAATCAAACGTAAGAGCATAAAATAGAAGCTACTTGTGGAGAGAACATAATTACAAATTATGCATCTGGTAAAAGACATGTATCCATAATACACAAAGAACAATTATAAGTTAAGAAAAGAAACAAAAAACCTAATTTCTAAAATATAGGAAAAAATTTAGACATTTCACCAAAATGATATATAAATGGCAACTAAAAAAACAAAAATGTTTTAACATAATGAATCATAACAAAATGAATCTCCAATGGTATACCATACACAATCATTAGAATAGCTATAATGGAAACAACTGACTACATCAAATGTTGCAAGGATATGGAGACCCTAGACCCTCATACATTATCAGTGGGACTGTAAAATGGCATAACTACTTAAAAAAATGTTTTGGCAATTTCTAAAGTTAAGTATACACTTATCATAGAGTCCAGTAATTTATTTTTTTTGAAATATTTTATTTGGATTTTTTAATTTTTTTATTAGTTGTTTAAAACATTACAAAGTTCTTGACATATCATATTTCATACATTTGATTCAAGCGGATTATGAACTCCCATTTTTACCCTATATACATAATGCAGGTTCACATCGGTTACACATCCATTTTTTTACCTACTGCCATACTAGTGTATGTTGTATTCTGCTGCCTTGCCTAACCTCTACTATCCCCCTTCCACTCCCCTTCCCTCCCCTCCCATCCCCTGCCTTCCCGTCTTCTTTCCCTACCCCATCAACTGTAATTCATTTGAGCCCAGTAATTTAATTCCCAGTTTCTAACAAAGAAAAATACAAACACTAAAACTCATATTAATATTCATAACAATATTATTCAAAATAGCCAAAATTCAGAAAAAACTCAATGTCCAGTATGTGATAAATATATAAACAAATGTAGCATAGCTATAAAATGGAATTCTAGTCAATAATAAAAGTACTGACCTACTGAAAAAAAATACTATAGCATAGATATGCCTCAAATCCGTTATTCTAAATGAATAAGACAGACACAAGAGAGTGCTTTGTGTTTTATAATTCTATTTATATTCAATTATCAGAAAAGGTAAAACTACAGATACATAAATGAAATTATGCTCTCTTGAAACTGGGAGTAGGAGTAGAAATTAACCAATTGACTGCAAATGGGCAAAATGTTACAGTTTTGGAATAAAGAAAGTATTCTGAGACTAAATGGTATTGAGAATTGTAGAAATGACATAAATTTATAAAAATTGAAAATGTACAATGGCAATGAGTAGATTTTGTGGCATTTAAAGGATGACTTGCTAAAGCAGCTTTATTTAAGGAAAAGAAAAGAAATAATGAGAAGGCAGTGTGGCTCATGTAGACTAAAGACAGAAAAGAACCATAGAAGGTATGGTCAGAGGTATGGCTAGTGGTCTTGTCAAATGATCACTGAAGCTGTGGCATGGTATCAGAGTTTGGACTTATTTATGTATATAGGAAATCAGTGGGCAGTTCTGGGTACCAGAGAGACTGAAATTAGTTTATATATTCAAAGGATATTCTGGTTGACTTTCTGTGGGACACTGATTAAAGTAAGACTATAAATTTAGAGGCTCTTTATAGGAGTTTAGGTAAGAAAATATGGACAGAAGATTAAGAATGGTGTAGCAGAGGTAGTAAAAGATATTCAAATATAGAGCTTCCCAGATTAGATCATGAATATGGTTGGGCCACTAGACTTTTATGCTTCTATTACCAAGTAATTTGAATAAAAACCATCTTTATCCCATTCCTCTGCCTCTGTTCAATCTTCATCTTAAGGCTTATAGTTAAGGGAGGAGGTACTGATTAAATGTGAATCATAGTTTTTATGGTTACACAATTTGATAATTTAAAAACAGAATAAAACTACTTTTTTATTTTTCATGTGATTACCTAGTATAAATAAAGCTACATTGAGATGGTCAAGTTTCTTTGCTCATCCATTAAATAATGTATTTTTTTTTGAGACTGCAACAAATTACTCCATGCTTTCATGATAATCATCCAAATGAGTTGAACAGAATTAGGTCAATGAACCTCAATTTCTATGATATGTGATGTACAATTTGGGTTAACAGTTTAGTACTTAAATAAATCAAATATAAACTGTAGATATTTTTGAGTGCAATTTCCTTTTCCAAAATTGAAGCATGATTTTCTATTACAATAATGCATTTTATTTTTGAAGAATAATTTTGGAGTAATTTTAAGTAATTAAATATATTGAACAGTAATTTTGAAAATTGCTTGTGTGAAGGAAATAGGTATAGCAATTTATTTTTTTTTCTTTTTATAGGTTGAACTTACAGAACTAAATATAAAATCTTTAAATTTTGAAGGAACAAAGAGTTTAGGAAGAAATAAATTATAAAGTTAGCTTTAAGTATTTTCACATTACAGATTTTACAATTTCTCCTAACAGAAAATTAAGACAGTAGAAAAACTCACATAACTACTGAATTAGGGTGGGTATAATTTATTACTTTTATTATTTTAAAATCTTTTTTTTCTGCTTTTTCCAATGGTGAGGACATTCCCATGAGAATATGTTTCTCATAAAGTTCTCCTCAGAAGAGAAGAGGAAGCTGCTGGAGCTGAGCCCCACTTCCTACTTCATGGATGTGAAATGCCCTCAATGCTATACTGTCACTGTGGTCTTTAGCTAGGCAAAAGTGGTAGTTTTGTTTGTTGGCCTGCTCCAGCAGATAGGAGGAAAAGCAAGGCTTACAGAAGGATGTTCCTTCAGGAGACAGTGATGCTAAAACAACTCTGAATCCAGATGAGTGGGAAACCATCCAATAAACACATTTTGGATATATTTTTTTTAAGTTTTCTTTTCCTCAAGAAGTTTAAATTAATAGTCCATTCATGAAGGTTAATTGTTTGTAGGCTTATAGATTGTATACTGAATGCTAGGTGACAATTTTATGACTCGTCACCCCCGCCTGTTTTCTTTCTAGGAAATGGTTTCTGCTAGTCAAAGCAAAATAATTGTGGCCTTGTGATATGTCTGATTTTTAAAATTTCCTTTCATTGTTGTACTAATTGTGGAATCTCTTTACCAAGCATGGTTTTTATAGTAAAACAAAATAAGCAACAAACATACCAGTCTCTGGAGGAACAGTTAAAGTCCAGTGTCTTAGTTTACTATCAGAAGTTAACTTTTTAAATATGAAATTTGATGTTAATTATGGCAGGAGGGGCTCTCTTCTACTATTTCAGTAGGTCAGCCTCTTTCCTTGCAATGATATTATCTTCAGCACCTAGTTTTCTTTCTGCTGCATTAAAATGACGAATGAGAAAGACTATAGGGAATCTTGCACAAGAAGTGTACCTGGGTCGATTGGAAAAAGGTGCAGCTATACATGATTTTCAGATATCTAAGGAAGAATCCTCAACACTATATAATGTTTAGATCAGGATGGGATTCTTTTATTCTATTTCTTTGCATACTTTTTACTTTTAAATAACAGCCTTATTGATGTATTACTAACATACCATACATAAATCTTACCCTTGCATAGTGTGTGATTCAGTGATTTTCTTTGTATATTCATAAAGTTACACATCAACACCTCTCTAATTTCAAAGCATTTCATTACTCCCAAAGAGGCCCCTTAAAAGAGCCGTAACTTTTTCCTCTCTCCTGCTGCAACCTGCTTGAAACCACTAATTTAATTTCTGTCTCTGTGAATGGCTTATTCTGGGCATATTATATATATTGAATTATAATATAATTATCAACTATGGTCAAAAATATTCAATGGAAAATTTCAAAAATAAATGATTCATAAGTTTTAAGCATGGTATTCTGAATAGTGTATCAAATATCACACTGGAACATGAATCATTCTTTTTTTCAGCGTATTCACATTATATATATTACCTACCATTTAGTTCTTCAGTAGTCATCTCCATTATCATTTCAACTGTCACTGTATTACAGTGATTGTGTTCAAGTAATCTTTATTTTACTTAAAATGGACCCCAGGTGCTGATAGTAGTGATGCAGTCAATTCAGATATGACAAAGAGAAGATACTGAATAGTATACAATTGTATGGATATGCCACATTTTGTTTAAATATTCTTCAATTGATAGATGTTTCTTCTTTGGTACTATTATAAATAATGCTGCCAGGAATATCTGTGTACAAGCATTTCAGTGGACATAAATTTTCAGTTTTCTCTGTTAAATACCTAGGAGTAGAACTACCAGATAATTACTACTCCTTTGGGTAACTTTCTCAGAAACGTTAGAACTGTTTTCTAAAGCAGTTGCAACATTTTGCATTACCAGCACTAATACATCATCATCATCATCTATTATCATATTTATCGTGATAGTCATCTCAGAGGGTGAACGTAGTATCACATTTTATTGCTTTCCATTTCCTAATGACAGGTGATAGCATGTATCTTTTCATATGCTTAACAGAACATATATATCTTTTTTAGAGAAACATGAAAAAAACTTTCCATATTAAAAATGGATTATTTGTTATTGAGTTTTAAGTGTTGATTATTTTGTATACAAGTCCCTTATCAAATATTTTTGTCATTCAGTTTTGTTTTTCATTTTATTGATAGTGTCTTTTAAAACATGAAAATTTTACATTTTGATGAAGCCCAATTCATGTAAGTTTTATTTTGTTATTTGTGGTTGTTGAAAAATTATTACCTACAGAGATATTTAATCCTCTCTTTTTTTCAAAAAGGTATTAGTTTTATGTTTAGGTCTTAAATTTATTTAAAGTTGATTTTTATTTAATTCTTGCTTGTCACAGTGGCACACACTATAATCACAGTAGCTCTGTAAGCTGAGGCAGGAGGATCACAAGTTCAAAGACAGCCTAAGTAAAAGCAACTCATGAGACGCTGTCTCTAAATAAAGTACAAAATAGGGCTGGGGATGTGGCTCAGTGGTTGAGTGACCCTGAGTTCAATCCCAGTACCAAAAAAATGAATAAATGAATAAATATGAATTCTTTCTATTCATGTATATGAATGTCCTTCCATTGATTTTTAGCAGTATTTTTTTCAGTTTATAATTAATTGTGTATTTTTTTGTTAAATTTATTTTTAAGAATTTGATTATTTTAGATGCTGTTCTAAGTTAATTTATCTTGTTAATTTCATTTTGTTTGTTATTTAATAGAATATAGAAATTCAATTGATATCTGTTTATTTAGCTTGTATTCTTCAGTTTTTCTGAACTATTAGTTCTAAGAGTTTATGCCTATGTATGCATTGTGTATTTCTTAGGACATTTTTTAAACATTCAAGATTATGTATTTACAATTAGAAGTACTCTTACTTCTTTTCCAGTATGAATGCTTTTTATTCTTTACCTTTCACAATATACTTGGCTAAAACCTCCAGTACAATATTGAATGGAAGAAACAAGAGTAGTTATCCTTCATTTGATACCAATTCCTTGAGAACACATGTGAATTTTCTACAGATGGTATTTATTGATTTGGAGAGGTTCCCTTCTATTTTTAGTTTGTGGAGTGATTTTAATTTTTTCCTGATTTTTTGTTTTTGTATATTTTAATTGAAGACACCAAAAATATTTTGTGAAAAACAGTTTTATGAATTTTAAAAGATTTTAAATTATGGTTCTCTTTTCAAAGCAAGATATATTTTGATATACAGTACATTGTCTGCAATAGAAATCAGTCAATGTTCCTGTAGCAATACTTAATTCCCCAGTTTTTCTGCCAACTTTTGTGCTTACATCACAGTGTCACAATGGGTAAAGTAACATGCTTTGTAAAACAACTATCATGATGCTAAGAATTATTAAATGATGATTATCCTGAACTCCTATTTCATAGGGAAATGGTATAATTTAACATTTAAACTTAGAAAGAAAATCATTAAATTTTGCTTATTAGATAATAGAAAAGCATGAGATAATATCAAAATGCCAACTGAAAACTTATTTTATTTTTAAATGATGCATAACAGCATAAGATACACATATTAATAGAGTACCACTATTATTCCAACACTTGTATACATTGTTTCATGCTTAAATCAGGTTTATCATATCTAGATCCTAAAACATTTATTATTTTTGTGGAAAAAAATTAAAATCCTCTCTTCTAGCTTTTTATAATCTATAGTATATTATTGTTATCTATAGTCACACTTCTGTACAGTAGCACCAGATCTTCTTGCTTCTATCTAATTGTAACAATATACTTTGATCAACCTTTCTTCATAACCCCTACTCCCATTCCTCCCAGGCCCTGGTAGCCACCATTGTGTTTTTTCAAGTTCTATAAGATCAAATTTTTAGGAATTTAAAAATGAGAGAGATGACATAGTGCCTATCTTTCTGTGCTTGGTTCATTTTACTTAACATGATGATCTCTAGTTTTATCTATGTTGCAAGAAATGTTAGGATTTCATTTTCTTTTTGATAACTGAATAGAATTCCAATGTGTTTATGTGACACATTTTCTTTATCCATTCATCATCTGTGAACATTTAGGTCATTTATGCTACTTGACTCTTGTGAATAGTACTATAATAAATATGGGTGTGCAGATACCTTGTTGACTTTCTGATTTTATTTACTTTGGCTACATATCTACTAGTGGTATTGCTGGAAACTATTTTCCATAATGGCTATCCTAATTTCCATTCCCACCAACAGTGTGCAAGGAATTTTTTTCCTCCACATCTTTGCCAGCACATGCAATATTTAGTCATTTTGATAAAAGCCATTCTAACTGGGGTAAGGTGACATGTTATTTTGATTTTTATTTGTATTTTCCTGATGATAAGTGATATAGAGTTCATTTTCAGGTACATGGTCACCATTTGTATATCTTCTTCTGAAAAATGTTTATGTAGGTCTATTATCCTACTTTATTTTTTTTCTATTGAGTATATAGAATTCCTTAAAGATCCAAAATATCAGCTCCTTATCAGATATATCCTTGGTAAATACATTTTCTCATTATAGGTTGTCTTTTCACACTGTAGATTATTTCATTTGCTGTGAAGAAACTTTTTAGTTTGATTTAACCTCATTTGTCTATTTTCGCTTTTGTTGTACACTTAATTGACATCACATATGAATTTTAAAGTACTGGCTAAAAAAATAAAAAGATTCTATTTACTTTATGCTTTGCCTATAGAAAATGCCAATCTATTAGATATCTCTGACCTATGGATACTGTGTATTTGGAATTACATAGAATAGCCTTAGAGCACCAATTAAGATGTACTTGTGCTTATGAGTATATTATATCTATATCAGTCAGTCAGTTTCACATTGCTATAACAAAATAACTGAGAAAATTAAATTATAAAAAGTAACCTTGTGACCAGGGAGCAAAAAGAATGAGGATGCAGTCAGAGTTCCATAATCCTCTTTAAGGCTATGCAGCCAGTTACCTTAAGACCATCTTAAAGCTATCACTACCTCCCAATACTCCCACTATAGAAATCAAGACTTTTAACCTCCTGGATTTCAACATTCAAACTATAGCATTCCTCCTCAAAGTGTTCCCATTTCATAAAGCAAAATGCATTTACTCCATTCCCATGAGTCCTTCAAGTCTTAACTGTCCAGTGTTTCTCAAAAATCCAAGTCTAAAACCTCCTCTGCTACTCAAGGAAAACTTATTTGTGAACCCCTAAAATTTTTTTTTAAGTTACATACATCTGAGATACAATCATTAAGACGGGCACAAGATATGCATACCTCACTGAAAACGAAGGAATAGAAAGGAGACATCAGATCAAAGCAAGGTCAAAAGCCTGCATGGCAAACTTTAAATACAAAAGACTTATATCTAGTACACTGGTACACTGTTCCATATTGAGGTCTCTTAGGGAATTCAGCAGCCCCAACTATCTAGTCTTGCTTAATGCAGTCTGTATGGCTACTCTCTTTGGCAGGTTAACCTTACTTCTCCAACTTCTCTTGGCAGATTTTTCATGTGGTTATATCTCTACCTTCCTGTGTTTATCCTTGCAGTTTGCCTTTTCTCTCACTGTTCCATACCTTACCCCTGGCAGGACTGCTTGCAGCCAACTCCTCCACATACTGCCTGGCTTCCAAGTCTTTCTTTTGAAATCTTGTTGGAAGTCTCCATGACCCCACACTCTTGAATTCTGCGTACTTACTAAAAACTAGGTTCATATGGGTGACATCATGTTCTGCTGCCAGGATGAGCAGCATCTGGACCTGCTTGAATCAAGCCTGTGATGTCCTCTGGGTGTCTTGCCAGCTGCATGCATGAAAATGAGTCTAGAGAAATAATTACCTGGGACAGAAGTCACCCTAGAGCTCCTCTCTGAGTTGATTTTTCCCTACAAATCCTTGAAACAAATGTTCATCTATACATCTCTTTGCCCATGATAGCTATGGTCTTGTGGGTTTATGAGATGGCTTTGAAGCATCTTCCCAATTGTACCTGTAGAAAGCACTTGGCATCTTTTGAAAGGAATAGTAACCATACATTTCTTATTTGAAAATCTGTGTATGCACTCCATTTTTTTCCAAGTTTCAAATTTTTCAATTCTTTCAGCTTTGCTCATTGTTGGTCCCTATTCTCATTGTAAATTTGGTTAAAAGCAGCCAGCAATACCTATACCATAGGCTGAATGCTGCAATACCTTTAAATTTCTGCTACTAAGTAAATTAGTCCATGACATTTAAGCTCAGCCTCTAAAGTATCAGGACATGGACAAAATACATAAAAATACATCCTTTTTTTTTCAATGCTGTAACAAGGATAGTCTTTAATTCCCAGTAGAGTCCTCGTGTTCATCTTAAATCTCATCGTAGAATTTAATGTCTATATTGATATTCACATTCTGGTCTTCTGGGCACTCATCAAGTTTTACACCTTAAACTACACTTAGAGCATTCTAGCCTGCTTCACCAAACTCTTCCAAATTCCTCATATAAACCAAGTCCAAAGACTTTTCCTCATCATATCAAATAAAACATAGTCTACAGCCCAAGTTTCTGTTATCATTTTTTAAATTAGTTAGCTTCACATTACTGTAATGAAATGTCATAGGTAATTATAGAAAGGTATATTTTGGCTCATAGTTTGAGGTTCCAGTATATGATCATAGGGCCCCATTGCTTTGGGTTTATAGTGAGATAGCAGGCTATATAGCATGAGACCTGGTGGAGTAAAATTACTCCCTCAAAGTCAGGAAATCAAGAAGCAAGGAGGGTCCATGATCTCACAGTTACTGTTAAAGGCACACTTTCAATAACCTAAATACACCAGCCCAGGATCCACATCCTAAACGTTCCACCACCTCCTAGTAATGCCACAGGCTAGGGATTAATCCTTTAGTACAAGGGCCTTTGGGTGACATTTAAGATCCAAACTATATTATCAAATAAGTCTTTAATAATTTAATGAACATTGTATCAATATGAAAGATTGCATCTTTATGCTTTATGAATATATAGAACTAAATATTTCAGCAAAACTATCATTATTTCTTTCTATACCATGGCTGTTAGATTATGATTCTAAAGAAGGGCAAGAATACTGAAAGTTTTATTTTCCATTAGGAAAACATCTACTATTAAACATCTACAATACATTAGGTAAATAGAAGACAAATCATTATACTAAAATACATATAAAACAAATAACTCTAAAACATACTCCTTATAAACCTAATTAACTTCATTTTATCTTTCAGTTTCAGTTACAGTTTTCCAAATATATTAATTAGTGCAAAAATATATTTTGTTGCAAGTGGAAAAATATAAATGTTTCTGTCTTAAATAAATTTGTTCACTTATTTGGGAAGTTGGAGCTGTGATGTTGTGTTCAACACAGCTATCAAGAAGTTCAGGTAATAATAAGAATTTATCTGCCAATGAATGAAATGAGATAAATTGCTTTTAAAATCATATGTCTTATTTCCTCTTTTGCTAACACTATTCTTAGGCAGGCCCTCACCAGTTCACAGTAGTAGCTACCCTGGTTCAAGACACATATATTTTTTCAAATATTGATACTAGCAGAAAAAGAAATTTTTTCCCCCAGTTGCCTAAGTTTAGGTTATCTACCAATCTCTTAATCAATGAATACAGCCAGAGGATTGGAGAAACTTCATTGATCAGGCTTGAGCTACATAATATTCATGGATTGTAGAAAATATGTTCAATCCCAATTTAAAGGCACAAAGATATATATATATATATATGTATATATAATATATATATATATATATATATATATATAGGAAATAGAAGTGAAGAAAATGGATAATCATTATTCTGTGAAAGAAAAGCATTTGATTCAATGTTTTTGTTTGTTTCTTTTCAAAAACTTCAGATTCTAAAAATGACAAATGATGGAATTCTTATTGACATTCTTATTGAGATCGGCTAGAAAATTCAAGGAAGCAATGAAGGTTTGATAGACTAAGACCACACCAGATGATCTTCTGAAGAAAACACTTGACAATTTAGACTTAGTAAAAAGGAGAACTCTCTGAAAGCACTGGGGGTGAGCACTACTGCTTAGATCCTGGTGGAGAGTTCACCCTGGCTTGAAAAGTATAAAAAGGGAGCTTTGTAAGGAAGAAAGGAAAATCTATTGCCAGCAGTTCCGCACAAAAAAGAATTCTATAGAAAATCCTTTAGAATGAAAGGAAATGTTACTAGATAAAAAGTTAATTCCTCCAACATCTGGGTTAGAGCCACATTCATGGGCATGTGGTCAATGCAGGTGCACGGCTCATGGATCATCATCTGAAAATACTCTATGGATCATCATCTGAAAATTCTTAATAATTTTATGGGTAAATATTTCTGTTATGCAGTTTTGAGCACTTTGAAATTCAGCTTCCACATTTTTCTCAAAACCCCTTGAGAACCCAGGACAGATTCTTTGTTGTCTGCTCCCACATCTACATCTGGTAGTAACTGCTCTTTACCACCCTGTGGGGCCTGAGTGCTGGTGCAAGAACAGTCAGAATCAGATGACTGTGCCCTGCACACTGAAATGTATAGGGTATTATGCATCTGTGAGCACCTGCATCCACCAACTAAATTCTGCCAAGCCAGAGGGAGGCCAACATTAAAAAGAAAATGAAAACACCATGACGAGTTAGGACAAAGGGATTGTTAGAAAGGAAGGCTAGTCCTGTCTTTTGAATAATTGGGTCTCACATTTTTGTTTTTACCTTAGGCCTTGCATATTTTGTAGCTGACTTGGATCTGAGTAAATGCAAAATCCCATTTAATTTTTTTTTCCTCTCAAGTTCTTTATAAAATATGAAACTACTAGAAAACTGAAAGTATAACACTATTCCATGGAGTTCATGACACCTGAAACAAAATGTCTAACATAAGGAGAAAAATGTAAGATGAAACTGGAGCAGTTGGTTTCATTTGCAAGCATGAGAACAAGGGAAGATCCTAATAAGAAGTACACGTATTTGTCTACAGGAATTGAGTCAATAGTGGTACATAAATATCCCATTCTTACAACTTTTAGAATGGGGATAACTATGTGACATGCAAAACGGAGGGGTGATGAAGAGGATATAGAACTTCCTAAAAAAAACTTGCTATATTTTTGACAGAGAAATCTGAAAAGTGATGCCAGACATCCATGGATGCTGAAGAAAGTATGGATATGCCAGAGGAGCAAGGATAGAGGAGTCCCTAAATCCATCTGCACACATCTGTTACTGACCTCTAAACTGTGCATGTATGAAACAGATTTTAAAGGCCAATATAAAAAGAAGACTGTCCAAACAAAGATGGGTTATTTTACAACAACCTGTTTCAGTTCAATTTGGCCAAGAAAATTGTCTATGAAAACAGCACAATCAAAGGTATATAATTGATGAAAATAACAAAATCCTTAATCTTCACAATTGAACATTGAGGTCATGCAGAATAAAGTTCAAAATTATCTGAAATAGACATGTTTAAAAAAACAAGCTTCACTAAAAAGGAAAATCAACCAATATGATACAAGTGTTTGCACTCGGAGAAATGAAACACAAGTCAAATAGAAGACAAAACATAAAATGTTAAACATATATTCACAGCTTCAAAAACTTCATGGTGTTAATTGACCAAACACTCCCATTAAAAGGACTGTCTAAAAGAAAAATGAACAAATTAAAACAAGCAAAAACTGTGCAACTATGTGCTATATCAGGAGAAACATTTTAAATATAATGATACAAATAGGATGAAAGTGAATGGATGGGAAGAATATAACATGCAAAGGTAAACTTACAAGGACTGTTGAGGCTATATCACTAACAGTTAAAGTAGACTTCAAAATAAAACTTATTAGGTGATGAAAGAAAAACACTTCATAATGACAAAATATCAGCACATCAAGAAGATATAAACAAAAAAGTATGTATTTTCCATAGCAAGTCTTCAAAGTAGTGAATCTTGACAGAAGTAAAACAAAAAAGAAATAGTTCCACAATAATAGCTGCTCTCTGAGCAGTTGAAAAGACTACTCAAAAAAACAAATAAGGAAAGACAACATCTAAACAGTGCTCTCAATTGCAGTGATTTGATTTTTATTTTTCTAAAAATGTACCTTGAAACAATAGAATCCACTTTTTCTTAAGTGTGCATCATATGTTACCCAAGATAAAAACATTTGTTACCTAGTTGCAGTAAATTTTAAAAGTTTGAAATCATAGAGAAGGTTTACAAAATGAAATTTAATTAGAAACTTCAATAAGAAGATAATACAAAAAACTGCCAATAATTAGAAACTAACCATATGCTTCTGGAAAATAATAGGACAATGTTTAGATTTAGAAATAACAGCATTAGAAAAAATAAATTAGAATATTATGAAATAAATCATAATGCAAATAAAACATACCAAAAATTTATAGAGATAAAGCAGGACTTTGACAAAAGTTAATGTTTTAGAGTGACAATTGGAAAAAGACATCTCAGATCAATGATTTAGTTTTCGTTTTTGAAAAATTGAATACAAAATAAAAAATAAATTTTGAAGTAAATAGGTTTAAAAAAAGTAAATATGAAGAAAAATGTAGAAATTAAAGAAAATGCACAAAACCATATAGGGGGAAAATTATCAATGAAGGCAAAATCGGATTCTTAAAAAAATTCATTAAAACTAATAAACCTCTACCTGAATTTTTTTTAAAAGAATAAAGTACAAATTACATATATCAAGAAAGAAAGAGGGAACATCACTATAGACTTTTTCTACTTTAAGGAAATTTTAGGCAAAAGTTTGTATCAGTAAATCTGTAAATCTATAAAATTTTGGGCAGTAAACAAATGAAAAAAATCTGATTCAGTAATAAATAGAAAACTTGAACATGCTTAAATAAATGAAAAAAACATTTGTAAATAAATGCCTTTCCCCAATGAAAATTCCATGTCAAAACAGCTCTAGTTTGGAATCTATCAAAAAAGTAACATGCAATAACATCAGTTTTAGACAAATTCTTCTATAGAATATAAAAACATGAAACACTTTTCAGTTCACTCTATAAATTCAGCATTGCATTAATTCTAAAACTAGACAAACAAAGCACAATAAAATCCACTGTTCACCAATATTCTTCAAAATATAAATGCTAAAACTATTGAGAAAATATCCGAAAGTTGAATACAATATTTATAAGAAAAAACTTGTCATCAAAAGTTTGAATATAGTCTTCAAATATAAGTTTGGTTTAACATGAGAAAATAAATTAATATTATTCAGCATATTGATATTATAATGTTATTATTTCTATGTGATTATTTTGGTAGATACATAAAAAGACAAAATTCAAAATCTTTTTCTATGCAAACTCTCATCACACTAAGAATACAAGCAGACACTTTTACCTGGTTAATGGCATTTATGAAAGACCTCTAGTAACACTAGTTCACTTGTGAAATATTTAGTACTTTTTACCTAAGGTCAAAACAAGGCAAAAATATCTGCTCCTGACACTTTAAAATTGTTCTGGGAGGCCATTTAGTGTTATTAAGCAAGGAAGAGAAATATTATACCAATTAGAAAAATTCATATAAGACAGAATCAAATGTATTCAATACCTTGAAAGAAATCAGAAATTAAAAGGCTGAATAAGATATATATGCAACAGTGCAATATTCAATAGACAGGTAATGGAAACATCCCAGCTGTCCAACACACACACACACACACACACACAGAGAGAGAGAGAGAGAGAGAGAGAGAGAGAGAGAGAGAGAGAGAGAGAAAGTTCTACTCAGGCATAAAAAATACAATTTGCCAGTAAATGGATGGAACTGTAGAATACCATGCTAAATAAAATTAGCCAGATTCAGAAAGTCAAGAGTCAAAGTTTTTATCTCACATGTGAAAGCTAGATCAAAATAAAGAAAAATAAAATATAGGTATATTTTGGGAGGAAATCCCATGAAAATAAAATAGAGGTCAGTGGATCAGTGGAGTAGGGAAAGGGGATAGAAAGGGAAGGAGGAGAGACAGAAAATGGGAGGAACTGAAATGGAATTTACCAAATCATGGTCTGTACACATAGAATACACCACAGTGCATTCCATGTTCATGTATACCTATAAAGCATCAATTTTAAAAAGGAATAATGAATGCAGTAGAAGGGAGAGGAGCAAGGAAGAAGGGAAAGGAAAAAGGAAGTATTGGAGACTGAAATGAAGCAGATGATATACCATGATGTATTGTTATATCAAATGAACCCTGTTATTATGTAAAACTATAAGGCACTGGTAAAAACATTAACAAACATAAAATACACATTTAATGGAAAATGAAAAAATATGTTTCAAACATTTGAAAAATACGAACATATTTTGGGGAACTTTATCTAATGTCCTGACTTCCTAAGTCATAAATCATGGAGAGACAAAATATAGATGAATTAAATAGAATAATAAGCTCAAGTAATAGACATGGTTTATGTAACCACTGATTTTAGACAAAAGTTTCATATTAAATCAATGGAGAAAAAGATGTCTTTTCAAGAAATGGTGCTAGACAATTTGGGATTAGAATGTGACTCAGACTACCCTCTCCCTTCTACTGCATTCATTATTTTACTGGTCTTCCTTTTTAAAATTGATGCTTTGTAGGTATACATGAACATGAAATGTACAATTTGCCTGCCACATGTGAAGCCCTAAATTGGATCCTCAGCAATACACACACACACACACACACACACACACACACACACACACACCACACAATTAACAGTGGCCAGCAAGGTGGCTCATACTTGCAATCCTAGTGACTCTGGAAGTTGAGGTAGGAGCATGGCAATTTCAAGGCTAGCCTAGCAGTTTAGCAAGAATCTGTTTCAAAGTGAAAAATAAATAAATAAATAAATAAAAAGAGCTGAGTGTGTGGTTCAGCAGTGGGACATCCTTGGGTTCAACCCCCCATTCCACAAAAATTAATAAATAAATAATAAAAAAGTGCTATCAGTAAATGTCACTAAACAATTTGATATTTGTACGCAAGTTAAAGAATTTATGTCTGTATATTATACACAAAATTGTGTCAATGATAGTCTTAAAGATAAGAGTAGTTAAACTTTTGGAAGAAAACACAGGAATAATATTTACAACATTTTGTAAGACAGTTTTCTTCAAAAGGTAGACAAACCACTGTAATGGTTAATTTGAATTGTCAACTTGATTGGATTAAGAGATGCTGGTGATTAAGAGGCTTCTAGGTGTGTCCATGAGAGTGTGTCTAGGAATCATTGGCATATGGAGAGCCTCCCTAAGCATGGGCAGCACCGTCCAATAGGATGGTGGCTTGGGTAGAACAAAAGTTGGAAGAACAAGGAACCAGAAGCAGATGCTGCTTGAACAGGTTCTTGATGTTGCAATCACCTGGGGATATCACACTCTTCTTTCTTTGCTCTTCTAAAACATACTCTGCCAGTAATTCTCCATGGAGTTTCCAGAAGCCTTCATTCTTGGACTAGGGTAGCACCACTGATCCCTCTTTTTCTGAGGCTTCAGCCTCTTGGGTGGTAAAACTACTGGTTCTTCCAGCTCTCCATCCTACAGATGGCCATTGTGGACTATGGAGCTTCTGGTAGGTTAAACCAACCTAATCAATCTCCTTTTTATAATCATACTTCTTGTTGATTCTGTTCCTTTAGAGAACCCTGACTATTACAATCACTGTGAATGCAAGAAAGGAGAAACACAGAAGAGATTGCATGAATTGAAAAAAAATTTTAAAGTGGTAGATTTAAACCAAATATATAAATAATATATCAGGATATATCATTGAGGTGAATTTTTTGAGTATTAGAGAAGTAAAAATATCTGAATAAACAATATGATTGTGTCTACATATAAAATCTAAAGGAATCTACATATAATTGAAACCAATAACAGTTATATAACACATTGAGATCCAAAGTCAATGTATAAAAATCAATTATATTTGTATGAATAGCAGCAAATAGAAAATAGAATATAATGATGTTACTTAACAGCATAAAATATAATAAGCTTATAAATAATTCTAAACAAAGTTCTTCAAGTTACTGAAAGTTTTACCATGTTGCAGTCATATTATAGAGTAATTAATGAAAGCATAATCAAATGGAGAGATATACCACATTTATAGATTTGAATAATCAACCATATAAAATTGTCAATTATCTTTAATATCCTCTATAGGTTCCAAGAAATGCTTATCAATAGCAAGTGTGGCTGTACATGTGTGTCTATGTTTGTATTTATAGAACTGTATAAAACTAATGCTAAAATTCATATAAAAATTCTGAGAATAAGTAAGTTATCTTAAAGAAAAATAACCCAGAGGTGTAACTTGCCCGGTCACATTTCAGGACTAATTTAAAGGCTATAATGATTTATGCCCTGTGTTGAGTAGCTCAAGAACAGATTAACAGAAAAACACTATATAATATCAATTTTATAGAGTACTAAATATCTGGACACTTGGTATAAAGAATGTAAAGGTTGTTGTTAATTATAAATAATATATGGGAAATTGGAATATTCATCCTAAGAAAGTGAAACAGAACATCTATATCGAGTCATATACAAAAGTCAACTTCATTTAGATTGAAGGTTTAAATAACTTAGTGCTGGAGAACAAGTTCATGTCCTCAGGCAAACAGTATTTCCCCAGCAGGTGACAAAGAAGAACAAATCATTAAAGAAATAAAGGAAATGATTAGCACAGCTAACTCTATTGATACATTCCTATGTAAAATGCTGCAGTGTGTGAGACACTGTTTGAAACATACAACTAACAAAAGAGAATCAATAATATATAAGAGATTCTTACAGACTGTAAGAAAAACATAATGATAACCAAATATAGAAATGCACAAGAGACTTGAACAAGCATAGCACAAAAGAAAATTTCTAAATATGATATGTGAAAAAGTATTTAATAAAATGAATAACCAGAAAAATGAAAATTAAAACTATAAACACTTAGGCACCTTTTAGTAATGACCAATATTCCAAAAATAGAAAATAGCTTACATTCACTCTGGTAGGAGTGAACAGTTTTGGAATCACTTTGGAAAATATTTTTAGTATCAAGTAGAGATTATTCATGCCATCAACAATTTTGTAACTAAGAAACAAATGACAGAAGAAATGTGTATACTTGGGAATTAAGACAGGAGTACAAGGTTTTTCACTGAAGAATTTTGTTTTGTTTACTGCAAACTGAAAATAATTCAAATCTTCATTATCATTGAAATGGTTACAAAATTTTGTTGTATTATTTAGCGGAATTTGCAGCAGCAATGGAAATGAACAATCCATTACACACAGCATCATGATTTAGGCCAAAACTTAAAACTGAGCAAAACAACCTAAATATACATTTATAAAAACTGAAAAGCAGGGCTGGGACTGTAGCTCAGTGTAGCATGTATTTATCATGTTCCAAAATTACAAAACACAACAAACAAAAAAACAAATCAAAATAAAAACTAAACAAAGCAAAACCAAAATCTCTCAAAGGCAGGTAAAAATGAAAGAGTAGTGTCTATTGGTGAATAGAAACATATACTAGTGGTTAAAGTATAAAACACAAAGTGATTTTCATTGAGATCAGGATAGTGGTTTACTTTGAAGAAAAATGGTTTGTGATTGAGAGGGGCGTGAGGCAGACTGTGAGTTACTAATACTGTTCACTTTGTTCAGCAAAAAAGCAGTTACACTATTTGGGTAATAATTTTGGTTGTTCATTTATATTTTGTCCACATTTTGTTTGTGTGTTATATTTCATAATAAAGTAATCTAATGCATTATATATATTTCAATAAGTTAGATGCTAATGCTTTATTATAATTGGAAAATATAAATGATAATGCATTCAGTATATATGATAATACACCAAAAGTTTATTTGAAGACATGTGATAAAAGTTAAACACTGTTTTACAGGAAGTTTAGAAATGGAAATGGAGAATTTTCACCACCAAAGATAAACCATAGTTGTATAAGAAAATGATTACACAGATAGTATAGAATGAAAGATTCAAGGCTTTTAGGGTTAAACTTAAGGTTCAAATACTTTTCTCTCTTAAGAAACTTTTTACTTTCCATGAATCAGTTCAAACTACATTCTAAAAGAACCCATCAGCAGATACCAGCCATCTCTTTTACTGTGCATTGTGTGCATGAGCACAAAGCTCTGGTTTGCATGAAAATTTTTTGGATTCTGGATCAAATATTGTGCTTTTTTGAAAAAATTTTCAATTCCAGAAAATGGGAAGTTTGGTCAGAGATAGTAAATAAATATTTAAAAACTCTTCCCTACATTATTGATTTACACTTTGCACATTAATAATTTTTAAACTAGGAAAGAAAATTATAATTCCAGAATCTAGAATTCTGCTAAAACCAAAAAAAATATTTTTGATCTCAAATCATTGCTAATTGATAAATAAGCTTAAATATTTTCTGCTATTTTATGAATAAAAGTTCGTGCTCATCCCCAATGCTATTGGTGAAACTTACCCACCAGGTTTAATTTATCTGATCTCATGTTGGACAATGTTCAGTTAATTTTATACAGAGGTAGACATAAGACAAGGTTTGGGAATGACTGCAGTTTGAAAGATGTATAACTATGTAACCAGGAAATAAAAGTGGAGAGTGAATCACCAAAGAAAGGAGGATAGAATATTTTTTTGGAAGAATATAGTATGATTTATGGCTAAAAAATAAGGACTAGCGCATATGGAAGCCAATAAATGTGGCATTGAAACATTGACTGTACAACATCTAGAGATGAGATGAGAAAATTTAGTTTTTTGCATTACAATTGGAATCACTGATTCATTTGAAAAAAGATGATTCTTTTATATAAAGATAATTTAAAATTTATGTTTTTCATAAGCATATTTCTATCTCATGTTCCTTGTATATTTTGGCAAATAATAGAATAGCCACTAACTAAGATAATTTGATTTATAACTGTTTCCTGCTTTTCTAATTTGAATAGTCATAATTTAATGTCACTTTTTTAAGTGTACTACAGCGTAAAGGAATTAGTTCACGCAGATTGAAATGACTAAGAAGTTGGTAGGCAGAGAAAATGGTTTTCATTTTATATTAAGTTACTATAAAGGAACCCAGTTCTCCTATAAGTATTGATTAAATTCCTGTGGAATGTCCTTGCAATTTACTTACATGTGCAAAAGTCAATTTACCTTTTGGTGAAACAAATCAAGGCCAATGAAATTCTGTTTAATTGAATGATCCACTCTCCTGAATGTATTGTTAGGATAGTGAAAAAGTTTATTTTAGAAATTAGCACTGAGGAGGAGGGGTGTTCAAAGCTTATTGTGCACTATTGAGTACACTTAAAATTTATGAAAACCAGTTTCATCCTGTTACCTTTCTAAGAAACAATATTTCCGTGAATAAATCTTGCTTCTGTATGTAGTGTAGTTTTCAAGTTCTGTGGAAAAGAATGCTGCTGTATATACTACAGAGTTTCTGAGCCTTCCTGTATCCATTTGTGACTAACTTTGGGAACTGCCAAGACAGACAATCCACCCGGTTTTCAGCTCAAAAAGGGCAGAAAGGTGAAAATATGCTTTATAACACTCCTGGCACTTTTTAACATGGAGCATGCTGACTTTCTGGCCCTTTGCCCATGGAAAGAGACAAATGAGATGAAGCCTGCTTTTATTCTAGTTCCCAGTGCTCCCCCATCTGAGAATGACAAGAAAGTAAACTATCCTGTTGGAAAGAGGCCCTACTTCCTTCACCAGGTCAGAAGTTTAAAGGCAACTTATTGGACACAGTCCTTAATTGAGCCCTTGCTTAAGTAAAACTTGGCTGTTGTTTTTTGTATTTATAATGAATGAGGAAATAAAGAATTTATGGAGGAGTCTTAAAAAGTTAAGAAAGAAAATATTGAAAGAGAGTTCCTGTTGTTTGCATTCCTATATTATTTGTACATTGTACAATATCAAAACAGAATAAAAATATGCTACCCTATCTTTCTTTGGACTATTTAGCATGGATCTCTCTGATTTCTACTGGTTTCCAAAAAGATTTATTTTTCTATTTCCAAACTTATGAGAAGGTAGGCACATGGCAATGGGAATGCTCTGAAGTGTGGAGAATAGGATACTGTGTCCCCAAACCAGAATATATAAAACATTTGTGAGAAGTTCCTCCCCTTCAACTGTCTGAATAGGAATGCTTTTACATCTCAAAGTCTTGATGGGAAAAAGGTAAAGTCGGGCAGAAATGTTTAATGTGTAAGTGTCTCTTCAATAGAACTTCCTTAACCTCTAATGATCTCTACAGAATTAATTGTGTCTTATACATTGCAGTACACATTAGATTGGACATAGGGAGATTGTGCACCAGCTAGATAAGGAAACTGTCTTTCACTAGTTTATTTCCATTTGAAAGAATTTTGAATAGATAGGGTCTTTTGTAAGAAGCAATTTTGATTCTGCTAGAAACATAGAAATGACACTCTATATGCTGTCAGGCAGACCAGTGTGGATCCCCAAAAGTAGAAAACAGCCCTAATATAATTTTCAGTAGGTAATAGTCTGCACACTCTGAAGCTGAAAGACCTTTTACTCATTCAGTCTCTGCTACATCTGTGATTCTCAATTACTATCTCACATCTCCTCTGGATTTTTTCATCTGAATGTCAGGTATAATATGACTAAACCTACCTCCTTAACTTTACAAAGTAACATATCTTTATGATCATATTCCATAAAGGAGAGAAGATTAGGGCGTCAGTTAACTCTTTCTTCAGATGTTATACCTGAATGTTTTGTGATGAATCTGTTGTGTTACTAGAAAAAGAGGACTGATTTTCAATACTAATGAATATGTTGAATTCTATAGTTGATATTTCTTTACTTGGGGGAATGGAATGTAATATTTTCTGAAAATTTGTTCATAAAATTAGGCTTTAAAATGATAATTTATGCAAAGTTGAAATATGTACTCTTGAATATCACCTTTTAATTGTGATATTTTATTAGATTGAGATTTCTAAATATAGCACATGTTTATCATACTTATGCAATGGAGCTAATTAGTCAAGTTCATCCTAATGAATTTTTTAATAGATGAAAACTAAAGACAATGAAAAAAATAAAAAATTCTGGTTTTTTTTCCCCTCCATTTCACAGTGTTGGGGATCAAACTCAGGACTTCATGCATGCTAGGCAAAAAGCTCTGCTTTTGGGTTATACCCCCAACTATCTATTGCCTTTTTGCTGAGACAAAATTAAAATTGGTTATGAAAGAAAAGTCATCATTATCTCTCTGTTAAACAGGATGGAGAAGTGAGATTTTGTCCTTTAGCTTTACAGCTTTATTTACTAAACTAAACTAATTCTTCTAGCTATTTAGAGATCACACAAACATGATTAGTTAGTCACTGATTTTCTTACAATAGCAATTATCCCTGAGCCTACTATCGACACTGGATCCCTAAGCAAAATTTAGAATGACAACATTATTACAGAATCAACAGTAAAACTTATTTAGCCTTACACAATTACTTATTAGTAATAACAAGTTACTACTAAAAACAAATTTTTAATTTTGAAATCATAACAAAAACAATGACAATATAATCAGTAATACAATGTTTTTTTCCAGTTCAAATGCAACATGTTCTGTGTAATAAGAGTGGTCCTTTGTATTAATTTGTTAATCATATAATCTATAAGATTCTGCATTGTATTTTATCAAAGTTAAAATACCAATAAACTCTAGTTATTGAGCTAGTGGGATGTGTTGGTAAGAGCACAAATCTAGAACCAGAATAATCTTGGCTCTGTTACTTCTATTGGTCTGCACTTAAATGAATTGCTGGTCTCTGGAATCCACTTTACTTACTGAAAAATTTGACTGATAATCTTTACTTCACAGAGATGTATATAGTTCTGAGAACCAAAACTGACTCATAAGATATGTTTAATTTATAACATCTAAAACAAATTGGACTTTCAAAATAAAATCAATAAAAAACACAGTAAATTAGCATGCATTTCAATTTATAACAATTTACCATAATATAGATGACTCAATTTCAGTCTTAATAATATACAGACATAATTGCACTGGCAATGATTTGATAAGTCATTTACATTTTTCATTTGTGTCATGGCATTTTAAAAGTAGTCTTTTTAATTTATCTGTCTTGGAATAAAAATGTCAAATAAATCAAAAACTTTATTTTGAAATTCTGTTATATTTAAAGGATTAAAAAATGAGGAAATACAATTCCTTTTCCTAGTCAATCACAAATGATTGGAGCTGCTATACGGGCATTTAGTATAACGAGAAACTGAATCAAAAATTTTAAATACCTTCCAACTTTGACCAAAAGTGATTTTTTTCCTTTTTGTTAGAGAAATGTGATTATGCATAATTTTTCAGTTTTGAAGATAATGGTAGTATTCCATGCATACTGATTACAAAGTACTTTCAGAGCTTTAAATTAAAAAGCAGCCAAATATCAAAGATTATTTGTTATCCTGGCTGGGCTTCTTATTTGCCAATTATAGCAAAGGTTTTTAAGTTTCTTTTATTAATAGCAAAAATAATTGGGTAATAAATTCATGACAGATGTTATTCGAACAATAATTTTTGAATTCTGCAAGTCAAATTTGAGAAATAGAGAGAGGTTTTGATACTTCATCTCTTTTTCCCTGTTTTCTCTTTCTTTTCATACACACATACACAAACACACATGTGCACACATGAGTGTAAATAATTTAGTTTTAAAATGCACAGCTAATGACAAATTTGGAGGGTTTCTTAAGAGATATTGAACAATTCATTGAACTATTTATTACTTCCTTGTTTTCTTGAATATAGTTTAAATACAGTACACTATCTTGAAGTTTCATTCTGAAAAAAAAAACTGTCAAAAGTTTAATTCTATACAACCTATAGTTACTTGATCTTCAGTAGTACCACATAGTTATTTTACTAGCTCTTTCAAGGCTAAAATCAATATTTTGAATCTATATATTTCCTAGGCTTCAATGTAATAATCTCTCTACCTGTTGCTCTGACCATTGCTTTTAGTATTTCTGAAGTGAACTCATGAGATAATGACAAACAAATCTAAAGAATTAAATCTTTGCAGAAACTGGATAATTTGTCTATGTTCATTACTCACTAACCAATTAGGCATCCCAAAGTAATTTTAGGGTAATATTTTCTCTAGATTTTTCTTCTATACATTATAACAATAATGTCATGCATTAACAGTCATTGACTAAGGGAATGGATTTACAATGAATAGTGTGGTCTATGTTCAAATGTACTTCTGTGTAGGATGATACTAGAAAATTTATTTGATTGCTATACATATATATTTTTAAATTATATACAATCCCATACACATGAAAAGACTTGGAAATGAAGTGATAGAAATGAAATAATCTTTATTATATACTAAATGTTGGGTTAACACAAAATTCTTCTGGGTTATGTTTTTAATTTGAAATAAATATTAAGTTGCTAAGAGTAAAGAAATAGTAACTGTCATAGCATGTCACTTTCTGTGTATCTGAGTCACTAGTGCACATGTGTTGTATCTGTGAGGATGGGAAACTAAGGTAAGCAATGTTCTTCTAAGTTTTTTTTAAATACGAATATACTATTATAAATTAGACAAAACTTTACTCAATATATACATACATTTATAAATATATAAAAATTATTTTATTTATTCACTTATTTGTGGTTCTGGAGATTGAACTCAGGGCCTTGAACATGCTACTCAAGTACTGTACCACCATGCTATATCCTTAGCCCCTATTTTATATGTAATTCAAACTTATTTTAAACTTTTGGTTATAATCTAATAATAATTTATGGCATTGCCTGAGTTGTTCTAGCTTTGCATATTAAAAGCCCTTCCCTTGGTTACTGTGTCTTTTTGTCTTATATGGTAGCTTTTTCTCCTTTCTTTTTAGTTTTCACACACCTTTTTAATTCTATTCTTCTCTTATTTATATACTCATTTTGTAGCAGATGCATATTTTCTAGCACTACAAGAAAATATTCCAAGCTTGTCTTGTATATTTCCACCTTTGTCACTTCTCAAGGAATATTGACTCCTTTAATGGGACAATGGAATGGATACCAAGATATGGGCCCTTGGTGTGATGGGGCATCATTACTTCCAGACCCTCTCAACTGACAATGCCAGGAAATACATGTGTATGTACTAATGCACATAGTTACAAATATTTCTGGGCTCAGGTATGGGTATCTATACTGAGAGATACATGAATTCAAGCTGATATTTCCAACTTCTATTTCTACATTGCTCTTCACTCTATCCTTCTCCCTTTGTGTATCTGTAATCTACTTCAACAGTAAGAAACTTCCTTTCATTTTCCAGTCATTTATTAAATTATTCAATTCCAGGATACTTATTTTCTTGTTTCAAAATTTTTAACCTGTACTCTTGTGTTTTACTTTAACTACCAGAATGCAGTACTTATATACAGTTCTTTCTGTGTTTAGTCTTCCAGTTTCTACTCATTTCCAAAAGTTCTTTAATCAATATACTTCTCCATCTCCTTCTGTAAATATGTTGTATACACACACACACACACACACACACACACACACACACAGTGCAATTTTATTCTTTTGTTACATGCTGCATTTCATCCTCTCACAGTCCCCAAATGATTTTGTAAATTTGTACACATTTTCACTTATTGTGTTTTAACAACAGCTTGGTGTCATGTATCTATCATTATGGTATTTAATAGAATAGTTATATTGTCCTAGACCCATCAGGTCCCAAACCACTGATATTGTTTTGGACTTTATACTTTTGCATTTTCTGGAATGACATACAAATAGAATCATATAATACATAGCCTTTCAGACTGGTTTATATACCTGAATAGTATACTTTTAAAATTTATACTCAAACTTATGACTTGATAGCTCATTACTTTTTATCACTGTATAGCATCCCACTGTATAAGTATACATAGTTTATTTGTCAATTTACTTATTAAAGGACATCTTTTATTGCTTCCAATTTGGGGAGATTATGAATAAGATTGTTAAAAATATTGATATGCAAGTTTTTGTATACTAAGTGAGTTGATCTTAAGTGGACATAGTTTATCAAATCTTCTGTATATTTTGATCTAATAAAAAAGTCAACTGAAATATCAGTATTTCTAATGCAGTATCATTTCACAGTTGACTCACTAATGACTTTCAAAGCATTCCAGTATCTCCTTAGAATTTGATTAAAATTTGCAAAATTGTACTGTAGAATTGTCTAAGGAAATACATTTGCTTTGGGCTTAATAATTATGTGAGAAAAATAAGTTGATATTAATGAATATTCTTGCCTATATAATTGTAAGCTGTGTTAAAAAAATAAAAAGTTTAATATCATTTTCCCTTACCAATGAGATTTTAATTCTAAAATAATTTGAAGCAGTTCTTACTGAGAAACCTGGACTGTGAGAAAGATACCAAAAAGACATGCCTCAATTGTTTTTATCACTTAAATTTTATTTTACCAAAAACTTTTGATTTCAATACCATGTATAATATTATAAACACTAAAATAAACAAAGTATAATTCTTGCTTTACACATTTTAGGCAAAATCACATGTATGTCAACAGTGGATTGACAATGTGACAAAGTTGTGTACCATATTGTAGAAGTTTATAAGATAGAATTTACACTGAAAAGAATCTTTAAATAATGTTAATATTTTGTAATAGTATATCAGGCGGTAAAATAAAAGATTTGTGAGAGGTGAGTGGCTAGGGCATTCTAGACAAAAAGAACAATATTCTGGGATGATATATCTATTTCCAGATTAACTGTTTGTTTGATGTAACTCTAATTTTTTTTGACACAATTAGAAAAATGTGAAATGAGAGAAAACAATAAATGACTTTATATATTTTATTAAGGAACATATTTTTACTTTATCATACAAAAATCATCTTTGAAAAGATCTAATGATATTTGTTTCTTTATAAATATGGAATGTTTAACCAATTAATTACAATTCTGAATATACTATCAGTAATTGATTTGACCTTCATGAATCATCTCAGAAATCATGTATTTAGTCCTTCTCTTTATTTTTGTCTTTTTATGCTTTGTTTTGTCTTGCCTCACTTTCTCCCAATTTAATTGATTGATTTTTGACCCCTCCTTATTCAAGGTGCATCCAAGTTAACTTACCTAGGGTGACATCCATGGGACTAACACATTCTTGGACTACTTGCCTGTTCTCAGTTATTTATGGATCATTTTGTCCTTATTCATAATGAATAAGTTACTTTATCTTTGTTAAGGTAGATTTGGATCTGTAAAACCTAATGACTTTCCTAATTTACAGGGAAAAGAGTGGGAGGTGGAAGAGAACAAGCCATCAAATAAATGATTCACTGGTATTGTTGTCTCAGCAGACTCCAGTTCCCTGAGCTTACTTACATCCCAAGCTTGGCTTTTCCCAGGGGAAGGAGTGGCCGCCTCCTTGCTGAGAGCATTCCTGGGGCTTGGCCTGAGGTGAATAGTGGTGAAAGGAGCTGTTCCAGAAGCTTTCTGTTTGCTTTGTTAGTTAAAAAGTGCATAGCAAAGGAAGAACATCAGTTATAGACGATGAACTTTTTTTTTTAAGTGCTAATTATAAAAGAGGAGGAAAGGAGAGACAGACTAGTAACTGACAAAGAAGTCAGTGGGGTTTGGAAAGGATTACTGTACTACAAACACATTTATAATGGATGAAATATGCTTTGCTAAGAAGATTGCTTTGTTTGTGGGGAGATAAGTGTTTTTCATCTTTGAATTATGACTATTAAATATGACTTCTGAAACTGCTGAGCTCTACATTTTGAACAGTTTAAGTTCCACAAATATGTTTTCCCTAAGAAAAACAAAATAAAACATGCCTCCAAAACCCAACCCCCAACCCCCACAATGTTGTGTGTAACAACTGAGAACAAATATGATCTAAGTTTAAAAAGTAAATTCTTTCTCTCTCAGGACATTGCTATTAATAATTGAAAGTATGTAGCTTCCCTACAGGTATTATTATAAGTTACTTACAGGATATATCTGAAATAGATGTTTGTACTGGACAAGGAAGAATAAATGGCAATAAAGATTAAATTGATATTGGTGGAGCAATGGCCAGGCTGTGTCCACTTCTGAGACACAGTGGACCACAAATCATAGTGCAAACTAGAAAAAGGTGTTCATGTTTGTTGTTGTTTTCTGACCCATGAAATGATTACAAAAAAAAAAATGTTCTAGAGAGGCAGGTGGCTTTCTTTTAACAAGTGACTACTGGAAGAAAAAGCATTCAAGGATCCAATGCCTCTGTAGAATTACAGATAATATTTTCTTTAACAATAAATTGCAGTTGACAAAGTAATTGGCACAAGTAGGCCCTTAACAAGGGTCGTAACTTTGCTCTTGGCAGAAATAGTTGTAGATAGACAGTTTGTGAAAAAACATTCTGCTGGTATTCAAGTGTCTTTCTATTTCTCAGAAATGTCCAAGGATACACATTAAGTGCAGGGTCTTATTTCTTCCCTGCTGGGTATATTTGGTACATAGGGGGCTGCTTTTAACACTCCAATGTGGATGGTAATCAAGAGTGACCTCCCTCATAATCTTCTTTCAGAATTAGAAAGCAGAAGTATTTTAAGCTTTAGTGTCAAAAACCATGTTTTATGATAATACATTAAAGAGATCAAAACAGGATATACATACGCTACAAGGAAGGAAATCACTTTGATTCTTGAATAGTAAACAAGTATCACTTTGCTTTGTAAAATCGATCACAAAAATCTTTTCATCTAACCACTTACCTGATGGCTGTAAGAACTTCCTGAAGTGTTCTGGGCTGCTGTTAGACCTCTGGTTTAAGTTAACATTTATGTCCCAAGAATGGACATTATGTCCCAAGACTGCTGACTTTATTTTTAATTGTCTTTTTGCCCTATTTATTCTCTCATATTCCTCTGCTTCATGAGTTACTTTATTTCCTCATTTGTGGACTCTTGAAGCTTACTTAAAAAGGGTTAAAACATACTACTTTATTTATTTAAATTTGATTTTCCTATCCATTTGCAAAAAACACCACAATTATAATGAAGAAATTTTGCAGGCTTATAGTGTGGTGGTAGAGCATGTGGGTGACATGAAGACTCTCAGCTGGATCCTATGTACACA
Organism: Ictidomys tridecemlineatus; assembly: GCF_052094955.1. Taxonomy (NCBI): domain Eukaryota; kingdom Metazoa; phylum Chordata; class Mammalia; order Rodentia; family Sciuridae; genus Ictidomys; species Ictidomys tridecemlineatus. Next base: position 162,272,504 of record NC_135479.1, read on the forward strand.
CATTCAAAATACTATTTGTGCTTCATGCCTCTTCAGAGAGCTTTTGTATTTCTTTTTTTTTTTTTATGCTCAGAGGTACAAATACCTCATTTTAGAATCACCCATAATCCTCCTACCTTAACTTAATAACTTTCAGACACTTATCTTCTGTATCTTAGGGACATAAACCATTGATTTACTTTCTCCTCTATCTTGTCTTTCAGGCTCTGGTACCAACATAAAAATTCATTGATGTTTTTAATGAAACTCCACATTTTTTTTATTTTTTATTTTTCGGTGGACATAACATCTTTATTTGTATGTGGTGCTGAGGATCAAACCCAGTGCTGTGCGCATGCGCACTACCACTTGAGTCTCATCCCCAGCCCCATTTCATCAGATTTTTAATGGTTGAATTGGCTCTTCATTTTCTAAAGCAGGTATATCATTTTAATTTTAAAACTACTGCACTTAACTAAACCAATTGAGTAAATTATCATGATAGATGAACCCCATTCCAAAACGAAGAATGAAAATAAATTCTATGTATACAGAATTATGACTCTAAATATAATGAGTGCTCACCGTGGCATAATTACATCTAATTTGTTCAAAGGGCAATGTTACTCTATGAAAGCTATAAACATCAAGGTAATTTTCTTTGTTAATTTGTTAAAATTCTAAATATGTTTCCAATAATTTTTCTAGCTTTAAAAAGTCACATAAGAGAATTTATGGTCTAAAATATTTAAGAAATCTTAAAACAAAAAGCAACATATTTCAAATATTGTGCTAAGTAAGCGGAAAGCACCCAGAATTAAGAGAACAAATTTTTAATTTTTAAATATTAGAACAACATGCAAAATATTAATGAAGCATTTTTATATACTCTTTCCACACAGTCTAGTACATCTTTAGCAACTGTAATATAATCATTATCCAATTTTGAACATACATTTAATGTGACCAGAAGATAACATCTCAAAACTAAAGTGTTGTGGTGTTTCTCCTACTCCAAGGTATTTGCATGTATTGGTTGATGCTGACTTTATTTTATGTGACTTTATTTTTAATTGTCTTTTTGCCCTATTTATTCTCTCATATTCCTCTGCTTCATGAGTTACTTTATTTCCTCATTTGTGGACTCTTGAAACTTTTAGATTTCAATTATAACAACTTTCATAATTTTGGTAATTGCTTTACTATTTAAGGACTACTTCTAAATATTATTTAAATTGTTCCACAACTGGGCACATTTATTCCATCTTAAAAGAGAGATTTTTGAATATACAGTGTTGCTCTGAAGCACAGATTCTGAACCAAAAATAAGAAGAATCTGTTATGGTTTGGATGTGAGATGTCCTCCAAAAGTTCAAATGTGAGACAGTGCAAACAGATTCAGAGGAGAAATAATTGGGTTGTAAGAGTCTTTATCTGATCAGTGAATTCCCCTGCTGGGGATTAACTGAGTGGTAACTGAAATGGTCAGGTGTGGCTGGAGGAGGTGGCAATTGGGGCTTGGCTTTGGGTATATATTTGTTTCTGGTGAGTGGACTCTCTGCTTTTTTATCACCAGGTAAGTTGCTTCCCCCTGCCACACTCTTATCCTATAATGCTCAGCCTCACCTCGAGCCCCAAGGAATAGAGGTCCCCTTCTATGGACTAAGACCTCTGAAGCCATGAGCCCTCACATAAACTTTTCCTTCTTTAAATTGGTTCTGGTCAGATCTTTTAGTCTCAGCAATATAAAAGCCCACTGAAACAAAACCTAAGATCGTGGGAGACCATGGGATTCTGGTTCTTCCCTTCTCTTTGAGCTGGTCCTTCAGTTGTCAGTTTGCATAGTTTGTCATGCCAAACTTGTCAGCCTGTACGATTTTACCAAAATTGAGACTCCTTCTTTTCTGATGAAGTCTATCTTGTTTATGAAAACCTCTCAGAAATTTATACACAGTTTAAAGGAACTTCTGAATTCCTTTTTGTTTTCTCATGCATTTTTACTATAATGAAAGCATTCACACATACCTTGCTATATCTTTTTAGAAAATCCTTTGACATGATTTCTCTGTACTGTTCTCTGGTCTATATAGTCTTTGAATACTTGAACATGTAGTTTGTGTATAATTAGCTTTCAAAGTGCACATTACATTCAAAGACATACCTCCACAGTTAAGCTTTCCCTGTCTCTCACATGCTCATACATACCACCTCTGCATTAACATCCAATTCTTTTAGTGGTGTGAGTAAATGGGACACTTGAGGAAATCAATGTGTTTGCTTCTTTTTAAGGGAAGTGATATTAGACTTTGCAGTAAGAGGTTAAAAGCAGAGAACACATCATTTGTGCTATTCTATTTTGTATAACTGAATCATTTTATAATGGTAAATTTATGTTTTACTCTGTTCTATCTTTTGATAGAAAATTGACTCAATGATTAACATCTAAAATTTCCATCTATATTTTCCATATATCTTTTGGTGATTTTTTTTAGTTGGCAGCAATAGCATACTATTTGATTATTTGCAACAATGACTGTTAATGAAGAAGATATTTATAAGTTTTTCTTTAAAATTGTAAATATACTTCTATTGCACTTCTAACTTTATTAAGATATTCACACATGTTTTTTTAAAAAAATTTATATTTGTACAGCATTTCTAACTTCATTACATTAAATTAAATTATAGCTTAAATGTGTTTTCTCAGAGTAGGTATTTGTCATACTTTATATTTGTAATTTTAGTTACAAATATAAAGTATGACAAATATAAAGTTTACTAACTGGTATATTGGAGTCAGAATTAAAGTAGCTGAGAGTGTAATGAAGACTGAGGCTATCTTAATTCCTAGGTCACATTAAACTGCATATTTTCAGATGATGTTATTTGACGGATATTGAAAAAAACTGCTGATCAACTCTTTATCTCTCCAAATTAAAAATATTTCTACCACTTTAGACCCATTTTAAAATTTATATGATCCCCTTCCTCCTTCCTTTGACATATGTGGCAGATTCTGTTCTAGGTACTTTGGTATACATTGCTATTGCTACATCAATATCTACCTCATACTGATCACACAAACTACAGCCTCCAATTTGTGTGTGCGTGTGTGTGGTCTGTAACTCCAGTAGGGCCCCATACTCTCTTTATGTAAGCTCTAACAAGTTAAAAATAAATTACAATTTCTCCATATAAGCACAAGACAGAACATGCGACTATCGAGTTTGTGCAATTATGGATAACATTTTTCTTTAACAATGACTTGCAGGCACGTGTTTATACATTTATATGCCAAGGCATAATTATATGTATTCATTTGCATCTGATCAGAGGAGGAAAACCAGACAGCAATTTAGATTGAAGTGGATGGAGTAGGTTTCAAATATTAAGCTGAAATAAAGGAGTAAAAATAGAATATCAGAAAAGTATATGTCCTATCCTCGCACTGAAAGATGGTACCCTACAAGGGACAAGCTAACCTCTAAGATGGGGTTACAGAAGTAGTTGGAAACAATGCAGTCTGGCCCATTAAATAGCAGAGAAGTTTAAGTGTTTGCTGAGGCCCAAACTTATCAGTTGTACTTCAGCAAACAGAAGAAGGGAAAAAAAAAAAAAAACACATTTGGAGAACAGGGCAATCAATCAGTAATTGGTGGCATGGGAATACAAGGGATGAGAGAACTCAAATGAAGGTGACCAGCAGGGTTTACAGAAGCAGCAGAGGCCCAGGGATAAGATGTAGCCCTGCAAAGGGAGCTATGGGAGGTCCTGCAAAAGAATCCAAGTGATGTTATGGCCAGAGATCCTTTAGCCTAGGGGTCTCCAAGTATCTGGGGCCTTGAAGAGTCATTACCAGGTCAGCTCCTGCCAAGTTGCCAAGGGAATGTGTTCTGGGGCTGACTGGGATACACCTCCAAGGAATGTCCTCACCCCTCACATCAGTGGCCCAATATAGGGCAGCCAGAAACAATAGGAAACATATTTTCTTCCCAATAATGACCCCCGCACCCTCTACCAAGAAAACTCACTGCCATCATTATTATAATAAAAGAGAAGCTTAAAGGAATTTTGTGTGTACAAGTAGAGCAGGTGGTACTGGTAAGTGAATTTGGAGAAGAGAGGCAATAAACTGTTAATTGGTACAATAAAGTTCTATGTACTTTTAAAATTTGACATTTTTTCCATTCAACATTATGGTGATGGTACAACACACACTTCTATAAAAGCCTGTGCTAGGTCTACTGTATATTCTGAATACATCTTTTACCCATGCATGATTTTCTATATTCATAAATTAGTTATTTGGAAAATATTGGTCCACGGAGCCATGTTGATCTTGTACAATGCTATTGCTTTATGATATAGTACCCAAAAATCTCCATTAATCTCAATACTGATCAGTAAATAGATAACTTTACAGAAACTTCCAAGGTCAGGGTGGTGACTTCCAGTTTCCTAAAAATTCTAATTTTCTTTTAAAGAAAATTGATTTTCATCACTAGCAAAATATATTTGTTTCCTTGATAGATTTATTTCATTCATATGTCTCCTCAGTTACTACTTTGTCTCTCCATCCTTCTTTTAAGTAACATGCTAAATGAATAAAAAAATCTAGTTTATATATGAATGCTATTGTGAGGTATGCAGCAGGCAAAAACGTTAGGTGTATTAAACATTTTGCCACACAGAATATTTTTTGAATGTACTCAGTCAGTAATTAATGTAGATAATAATGTTTCTGCTTCATCATGGACATTATTAATTAAACTGGCTTTTTATTCTATTAGTGTATATTGATGAAAAATCCAATGATTACTGGTAAAATCTATTGGTATTTTCTGATCATGTTAAATTGCAAACTCTTTTTCTTGCCTTTGTGTTTGCATTACCCATAAACATGGCATTATTATTAAATTAGTTATAAAATAACTTGCTTCCAAATGTAATCTAAGAGACCCAAAAGTGACTACGAGAACCTTTCCTTTAAAACCTAAAACTATTTTCAAATAGCTAACCCCCAAATGCACCATTTATTCTAGTTTTAGCCTTTCTCTAATTTAAATTGCTTAGATTAGCATTCAAGATCTACACACATTTGCTTTTCTAACATTTTTATAGAATATTTATGTGTTTAATCAAAATTTAAAACTTAAATTTAATTAAAATTTAAAACTAAAGATATTCTTTTCATAAAAATTTTGTTGTTAAGAAAAGTATGTTTTCCCTGCCTGTTTTATATAATCTCAGTATTTGAAATCATTTTCTAATGTAGAAGAAAAAAGCTTTCATTAAACCAAGCTTTATTATTTTATTTTCTGATGTAATAATAAAACAAATCAGATATATCAACATGATTCTTTCATCTGAAAGTTTACTCCACATAACTCATTAACTTGTTTAGAGTAGTTGCCAATCATAACTCTGTTAAAAATGAAAATTAAATTCTTATTTTATGCTTAAGTTATAAATGATTAAATATGCTCTAATTAAAATACATTCAAAACTAAACATATAACTTCCATTAATATTTTCAAAGATTTAATTATTTGTAAAAATTTTATTTGCTATAAAATATTATTGATATCAATTATAAAAATATTAATGTTATGCTAGTCCCATTATCAACTCCTTCTTTTAAATAGAATTCTTGAAATGTTCCTTTTGCTCTGAGATATGGAGTAGTTCACTTAGCATAGATATAATATTGAAAAAAGATCAGAGTAACTATGACTCTTCTTTGGTGATTCTACTTCTGAACCTGACTGTTACTTAAAGGCAATGATGCATTTTATATGTAATTCAAGTATAAACATTTCAGTATTTGTTGATCAGTCAGAAACTGATTCTGTAAACTCTATTATAAAATTTTAGGTGCACTTAATTTTCTCAATAAAACCTTGCAAATATGAATACTCATAAATCATTAAATGGAAGAATTTGTAGCTCTTCAACATGACTAGCATCTCTTACTAAGGTAGCAATCTTTTTTTTTTCTTCTTGCTAATTGTCATTTGGTCTCCTCTGCTTTATCTCCATCACAAATTTTTCCAGTAGCTTAAATACATGTTACAATGAGTTTATGAGACAAGCACATTAGTGTTAGCATGATATACATATATTTGTGTCTGCACACAGAGATTCAGACAAGAGACAGAGAGGCTCTGAAGAATGAGTTGGAGCACAAATCTTCATCTCCTTGTATTGATTGCTGCTTTTGTGTGTGTGTGGGGGGGGGGGGGGGTCTGAGAACTGCTCCAGGCACTTCTGTCTCCAATGCCTCCTCCACTTGTCTTTGGAGAGTCTGCAACTTGAGACTCTCATGCCTCGGTGCCTCTAGTAACCAGAATTGTTGGGAAAAAGAATGAAGAAGCCTAAAAATCTCAGCATTATTGAGTCAAATCTATTTATACTCCACTTTTACCAAAAAATATTTAAAGCCAGCCCTCAAAGTGGCTTCTATCTAAAAGGCTAATTCCCAGAACTGGAAGAACAAACATCTCTGTGGTCAGAGATGTACAACCAAGTGCTCTGCTCAAGCTATGCAAAGGGAACAATTTTGGCAAGAACGATTTAGAGATGAATCTATAAAAGCTGAACTATATCTTCTGGTTTTATAAAAATGGGACTGAATGAGTTAGTGGAGAATTTTCTTAAAGTTCTATTAAAATGGAATTAAAAGAAAACAAAAACTGGCTGTTGTAATCAGTATCAAGTCACATGTTCTCATTCTTGGGATGTATTGGAATTGTGTTGGGTTTCTTATGGATTAAGTAATGGAAAAAATCCTAAATTGTAATATTGAATGCATAAGACCTGAATTATCCTCTTGGTCTTTTCACAAATGTGGGCAAGCTATTTAATCCTAGGGCATATTACTTTACGTCCTATGTAATCCATTGACTTTTCCATAAAGTTTGAAAGTTGAATACAAGGAGTCTAATGGTATTCTTTCAAACTTTGAGCATGAATTTGCACTTTTCAGAGTTCTTTCCTTTCTTACAATTGCAAGCTCTCTCCTTTCACCCATAGTTTGTAAAACCATGATGTATATTTGTCACTGCTTCTAGGTATAGTGCTGGTAAAATTCACATAATTATGTCAATGGAAGAAATTTTTTTAAAGAAAAAACTTCTCTGTATAGGAAAATACAATTTACTTAAAATCAGGGTTTTTTGTGCTTCCACTTATATCCCATGTTCTTTGATGGAAAAGAGATATGTACATCAGAAATATGACTTAACTGACAGCATCAGTGACTCCTTCCCCACTGCTAAGGCATTATAAAACCATTAAGACCCTAGCTCAACTGTAGTTACCACTAGGTAACTACCAAAGATGGAGTGATGAAATTCTAGAAGAATTTGTTTATTATGGTATTTAGTAGGTTTCTGAAGATATGAGAGCAGAAGAGATAAGTTTTATCATGGAATGCTCACATGGGATATACCTAGAGGCATGCTCTGCCAGTATCTGGTTACCAGGAACTTGAGTAGGCTTTGTTATGCAAATCAACAAAGAGGAGGCTTCCAGGAAGGTGAATTTGGTCCCTTTGTCCAGCTGTTTTTATTTTCTCTTATTAGGTCTTATTTGTCACAAATGTTACTGCTTTTACGCTTTTTCATTTATATGATTTCTAGAGTCTCATCATTTGCTATCTTGTCCCTTATCTTGCTTCCCCACACAATACACCCACCATTCTTGCCTATTCCAGAATTATTTTTCTAAAATACAGATCACATGGTACTACAGAAAATATTTCTATTTCTTTGTGTAGCAGAGGACATAGTTCATCCTATCCCCACTCTGTCTTGTCACTCTTTCCCATCCTTCCCTCTATATGAGCCATCTCATTTCTCTGAATCAGAATGTCCTGCTTGCTGCCTGGAAACCTTTGTTCATGACCCTGCAGTTGCCTGGATTACTATTTATTTTTCCTCCTTATGAACACTTTATTAATGTTTGCAGTCACAGTTAATAAAATTTTTACACCTTGAGCATTACTTGGATTCACTAAAGCAAAATAATCAAGCTTCTTTCATCCCATTTTTTTAAATCTAATACACATATCTATTTACTTATTGCCACAATTTATTACAAACACTTTATTGAATATATTGAATTGAATATAATCTTGCTTAAAGGCAAGGTTCTATGTCATATTTGTTTTAACATTCTTAGTTGTTTTTATTATGTGAGGCATAGAGAATCCATAATTACCTTTCTGACTTAAGTGATGGGAATCTAAAAATAGGTTTTGCCTAATTTTTGACAATAAAAAAAAACTATAGTTCTTGGGGCTGGGGTTGATGCTCAGTGGCAGAGCGCTTGTGCAACATGTGTGAAGCACTGGGTTCAATTCTCAGCACCACATAAAAATAATTAACTAATAAAATAAAGGTATTGTGTCTATCTACAACTAAAAAAAAATTTAAAAATATAGTTCTAACTTTAATACTGAGGAATTATCGATTAAAAATTCAAATTTCTCAGGTTATCATCTTCTTTATCTCTTAAACTTTAAAACTTGATTAAAAATTCAGATTCTACAGAATATTCAGTTAGTTTCTAAAGTTGGCAATTAGGTAAGTGTTAAATTGGTCGAATTCTGTGCTATAGACTTGATTCCCGGGGAAATAAACTGTAGAATTTGTAGGCAGAATATTTATTGGAGAATGCTCTTGGGAACAATTTCTGGGGGTAATGAGAAAAGCAGAATTGTGCAGCAATAGAAGTCGAACTCTAATGTAATTACAACAAAGGCTTTAGCTCACGGGGAGCTTGTATGAACATTCAGGGATGTCTGGAAATGAGGCCGGGATGCAAATTAAATAGCCCAGTCATTGGATGGGGCATGTTCCATAAAAGGGATGCAATTGTGGGTGTGACAGCTCCCTTACTTTAAGGGCAACTTCTGACAGGTCCTGGCTGTCACCTCTCTGCAGCCAATGTTCCCAGCAATTGTAGGAATGAATGCCTCAGTTGTGAAACCCAGATTTGGGTAGTACTCCACAGTACCCATAACTCTGAGGTTTTTATACATACTTTAATTAATGACTGTTTTGACTTGTTGTCTACCTAGGCTTCAACCTCCGGGAGGCTGATTTGGTTAGCAAGTATCTAAAGTTCTTTGATTCTTCTTACAATGCAATTCCATGCTTTTCTTAATGCACCCTTCACCTATTCTCTGCTGTAGTCACTGGCTTTTATCTTATTTTTATGAACAGCAGCTTCACAGAAATAATTGGAAAAGGTAATCATTTAGAACCACACTAAAACAGATAGCTCACAAATAAGTACAATTAAGCTATTGCATTTATTTACAGGGCTGTTGTTACGATAATTAAAGAGAGAAAGTAATATTGTGTTTAGACAGAAACAGTGGGAGGAAGAGCTTGGGCTTGTAGAACAAATTAAGCCACAAGAATATGCTTTACTGAAAAATATGACTCTTATCAACATATGTTTTCACTTAACTGCACTGAGTAAAGCAGTTTTCAATGATAGTGACTCCTTCTGGCTCTTTATATCCATCACTATCTTGTTCTCACTGCAACATTTTTAATAAACAGACTCTGTTCAGTGATGACTTTAGGAAAACATCATATGGAAGCCAAAGAGAACAACAAACTGAGGTGCAAGAAATCATTCCAAAGTGACAAAAATTATGAGCTTCAGAGTATAATTTATTGCAAATGGTGCATATGGGGCCTCAGGAGTTTTTCACATGAAGGGTCAAATTGGTAGCTAGAGAAACATAAAAGGAAAAATTTCTCATATGAATACTCCCCTCTTTCAGAAGAAACAGGAATAAGATTAAAGGCAAATTTTATGTCATAGGAGCTGAATTTTTTTTTTAATGATTTGTTAAATCTATCTGGCTCTAGGCGTTATTTGTTCTACTTAACCCTTCCTTTTTACTAGGAACACTACCGTGGCAGCCTTGGGCTGTCAGTGCTGAACTTGGATTGGAGATCATAACAGATCTCTGTGGAATAAAGATATGCAGTGCTTTTAAAGTTGTTTCATATTCAAGTCAGTTTCTCTTTACCTGAAGCCATAACTTCCACCACTGTCAAACTTTATATGCATATGTGTATTTGTATTCTAATATAATTTAAATATTGCCATGTAACTATCTCTATGTTCATCTCATCCACTCTGCCTCACTATCTGTTTCAGCAAAGTGTCCTGTGTGTGTGTGTGTGTGTGTGTGTGTGTGTGTGTATCAAACATCAAAAATAAAAGGCTCAAAAGGAAAGCATGTCTTCTGCAAAAGAAGGAACATGGGGAAATTCTTTACATGGCATCTAGTAAACTGTCCAATCTGTCCACTCATATCTGACTTCCTAAATCTTCATTTGCTCATTTGTCATTGAAGCTGCTCACTAAGGTTTTGTCAGGGAGACTGGCATTCTCTTTCCCAAAGCCTACCCCATTCCAGCTTCTTGTGAATCCCCTGTCTCTTCTAACTCCTCTCTTCTAATTGTGGGATATAGTTGGTTCTTATGAACACATGCCACAAAATTTAATTTAGCCTTTCTCTTCATTTTATAACCCCCTCCATCAAACAGTTTAAAGGCAAATAATAATAATGTGGATAATGAAATCCACATTTCACTGCAAAAGGAGTGCACTGGATAGAACTTCAAGTATCTAAATGTCATCATATTAGCATCTGTGACACACTATTTTGCATTTCACTAGCATTATAGTTTTACATTAGTTAGATATCCTAGTAGAAAGGTCAATAAAGGAGGATTTTACTTTCAAAATACCCACTAGAAAGGGTAGTGTGTGAAGATATCTAATTGTTTGGGTACAATAGGATCATGCAGAATTACATTTCCAGAAGGCACCTAAATTAAAGAGTATTTCTAGGAGCAGGTATGGATTATTCTGTAAATGTTGAGGAAACTGAGCACAGTGATTTTTCAGATGCAAAGATAGTCCTCTATTTATTGTATCTTCTCTAGAATCTTCTTTAACTGACTAGTTATATATTTAAAATTCACAAGGCACCCACACATATTACATACTTCATTGATTATATTAGAATAAGTTTTTGTCTATTTGGTCTTAGCTATCTTTCCTTTGGTTTACATGTGTATTGTTTATCTCAATGTCTTTCATGAAGTTTACTTTTTTCCCCTCTTATTTAAATATTAGTGGTCCTTTTCCTGTTCCCATTTCTCAGGAATAAGGATAATGAGACTAAAAAGTTAAAGGACACCAGGTGCCTTGGCATATGCCTGTAATCCCAGCAGCTCCAGAGGCTGAGAGAGATTACAAATTCAAAGCCAGCCTCAGCAATGGCAAAGTGTTAAGCAACTCAGTGAGACCTACCTGTCTCTAAATAAAAGTAGAAAATAGGGCTGGGGATGTGGCTCAGTGGTTGAGTGCCCCTGAATTTAATCCCTGGTACCAAACAAAAACAAAAATAGTTAAAAGGAACATTGATAAACAGACTAAAAATCACTGGGCAAAGTTACAATATTCCTCCTACTGTCTTTAAGTTCAGAAATGTTTTTTATTATACTTCAAAATCCCACTCAAAAGGAATAACTAGGATATAAGTTAGAGAATAGCCTGGGGGTTAATGTTCTAAGTAAAAAGAGTCTGAGTTGATAGAATTGGTATAGGAGGAGGCAATGTTGAATAAAGAACTTGACCAAAGCAATAAAGCATATGTATTGCATTTCCCACCAAAACAGAGATGATGTTCATAACTTTATCATAAAAGAATCCCTATATAGTAAAAGATAAATCTGTTTACATAACAGATTTATTTCTAATGAATCAAATACTGTGGTATAAGGGCAAATGGGTGAAGGAAGAATGTTCACTTACAACCTAATGTTGTTGGTCTAGTTATGTTTATGAAAAAAAAAATATGGCCTCATATTTTCCTGCCCTGAGAACTGTGTCTAGTTGCATGATAGGAATTTTAGAATCATGTACATATTTTATGTGATTTTTGCATTTCAAGATTCTTTTTATAACCAAACTCCTTTAAATTTTACATCTGCTTGTAGCTAGGAAATATATTTCAAGGGATATCTGCCTCCATTCCTTCCCATTCCCTCAGCTCTCTGACATTAATTCTGCCTTCCTTCCATGGTGCTTTTCTGAGATAGGATCAAAAGCCTTTCCCTTTATAGCTCTTGGCATCTGGAAGAAACGTCTTGCATTTCTCTGCCTCATTGACGCTATCTCTTCTTCTTTTCATATAGTTCTTGAAAGCCTCTTCTCTCTTGCCTAAAGCTCTCTTAATTTTCTTCTCCCTTTGTGGTTATTTAACTGTGTAATTGTATTATTTAACTTTATAAATCATTTTGGGATTCTGTGTATGTAAGACATAGTGTGAATAATGTAGTCCTTGAATTTGGTCTGTGAGTTCAATGGAAAGTTTTGCTTAAACAGCAGTTGCACTAAGTTGGATTCTTTCCTGATCTTTTTTGTTTGTAACTTAAATCAATATGACACAGAAAGGGAAAAATTGCTCCCACATGACCAACTTAAGCTTCTCTGTTTTGCATATGTAATTGATTTTGCATCGAACATATTATCCACTCCCTCCCTATTTTAGTAAATTCCCTTGGACACGAAGAGATACAGTTTGTGTTCTTTGGAAACTGGTTGCTTTTACATTACACAAATAATTCAGATAACATTTTATTCACTAGGATGGAAAAACCTGGTCAGAATTATAAGACTTCAGACTTACTGAGCCATATGTAACCCACAGTACAAATAATAATTTATTTTTATTTTGAGTTTTGCTTTTATAATAATCTTCCCTTGTAGACACTACTAGTGGCCTAATCAATATTGGTGTCCTCTGATTTCCTAAACAACAGAATCTCAATTTGGTTGAGGGAACAAGGTGACCAACTGCTCCCTGTGTTCTCTGGCAGTTAGGTGTAACTGACTCTGACCAATGGAATAGAAACAGAAATTGGTTGGCAGAAATGTTTTGGAGAAAAAAAATTGGTACCAGAGATTGAACCAGGAGTGCTTAACCAGTAAGCCAGAACCCCACACATCCCCAGCCCTTTAAAAAAAAAATTAAAGACGGGGTCTTCCTAAGTTACATAGGGTCTCCTGAAGTTGCTGTTTTGAACTTGCAATCCTCCTGTCTTAGCCTCCCGAGCTGCTGGGATTACTAGCATGTGCCACCATGTTCAAGTTTGGAAAACATTTTTAAAGAGGTAGTACTTAACTTCTTACTCTTACAATTTATTCTTGGAGTTCTCCCATTCTTCTTGATCTCTCACACTCTTCCAGTAGATGTGAGTCACATTATGTCTCACTATAAAAGAGGTGAAGTTGAAACAGAGGAAAAAAAAAATCTATGCCCTAGGCGCCATTATGGACACATCCTTCCAATTCTTGACTACCTATATTATAACTTCTTGGTAAATGAGAAAAAATATCCCTTTATTCTTTTAAGCTAATAGATAGGATTCAGCTATATACATCTGCATGCAAAACTTAGTTTTCAATTCTCAGAATTCTCAGGATTCCTTTCTAGTTGGACAGCATAGGAGGCAGATGATATAATCCCACTGATCAGGTGGCCCTGACCTCCTCTTTGCACATCCACAATCTATGAAATCCTCCTTGAATTACTTACAATACTCCAGTGGCACCAATGTTTATTTATGCCATAGTTTTTAATCGCACTGATTTATAATAGCTTGTCTGAAATTCATCACTCTTTAGATCAAGTTGCCTGGGATAAACACCAAGGTGGAAATTTGTTGGAGGCAGTTTGTTGCAGTGTGCACTCCATATCAACAGTTGTGAGGAACTAAAGAATGAGGGAATGGGGGCAGGGGAGATTTGATCTTATGGTGCAGTTACAACAAAGGACGCAGTCGCTCTCCAAAGGGTTCTGCTGCTGAGATAGTGCTTCATGGGGATCCCATTGAAGTCAGAGGATCGGGCTATTAAATCCTCACTTACCCTAGTATGATCAATGATTGAATTTGAACTTTTTTCCAGGAGGAAACATAAATTTGGTTGGGATTCTTAGGTCACAGCCATCAACTACCAATCCTTTAGAAGCTGGGAGAACGAGTGCCATAGTTCTGAAAAGGCACCTTCCATGTCAGTGGGCATGGAGATGCTATGCCTCATCTTTCTTTAAGAATGCTGCCCTGCTGCTGGGAATGTAGTCAGTATACACTCTTTATTTATCAGCCATTTCAGTGACTGCCTCATCTGAAAGAATTACTTTGGCCAAGATTGTACCATCTAGGGACTCTATCCAGTGACTGATTGAGGTGGGGTAAAAAGTCTGTCATTTTGATCCAAAGTCTGAAAATGCTCATGGAATACTTCATCTCCAGAGCTGCTCGTGGAGTTGATTGAGTCTTTCAAGTTTGTCTCCCAGGCTGGCTCATTTGCTTGCCCAAACCTTCTTTCTCCTTTCTCCTATGAGTGCTTATTCTAAGTGTACTTTCTAATAAATGTCCCACCCACTAAACTTTATCTCAGAAAATGATCTCTGGAGAGCACAACAAGCAAATTCAATTGCCTTTCAAGCTGAGAATAATTTTTGCACATTTTTTCTTCAATCTTTATTCAGTGATACCACATTGGTAGCTTGAAATTAGCCATATGAAAGCACTTACATGATTGCATTCACTACAGCCCAATATTTATGGTAGCTTGATTCATTTGCTTCTTATTAGTTCTGGGAATAAATTACCCTGATTTGTTCTTGATTGATTTTATCATAGAAACTTATAAGAGAAAAGATAGCAGGGAGGCATTGCAACCCCATTGTTACAACCAATCTTGAGGCAGGAACTGATTATTGTCTTTTCCCTCTTCTACAACCCATTCTTGACTACTCTCACCCTCAATAATCACATATGCTGGTCTAGACAGCTTGTTAGTAGGTGATCCAGACCCATGGTATGCTAACAAATTCCTTCTCCTTAACTAACTATTCTGATTTCTAGTACTTGCCAATTTCTATGGTGTAAATTTTGTCATCCTAGCCAATGTCAAGCTAACAGTGTAATATCACTGAATATGGAATTTAGAAGAGATGTACAGAAATTGTTCTCCATTTGAAATCCAGTATAATCTTGCTCTAGTACAAACTGATCCAGACTCTCATCCCTGCATAGTCTAGATATCTATTCTTTTCTTTGACCATAGATGCTTCACTTGACCACTTATCTCCAAAGTTAGGAAATCAACCAGAAGACAACTCAGTGATCTGGCAATTTTCACACATATTCTTGCTGCCTCTGTTAAGTAGCAGCTCCCTCTCCCACTGATTATCAGAGCTAATTACTATTGGCAGGATGGTGACTCCTTCATTCTCTTCTGGTTCATATAATAAGGCCAAATAGATTGAGTGGCCACTGTAATCGAAAGCTTAGTGAAATTCTTATCTTGTTTCTTGGTGGAAGTTTTACTAGCACATTTGTTGACTATGTCTCTTAAAGAGCAGAACTCAGGATTGTGGAGATAGGAAGTACATATACCCTATATAATTAATGGGACTGATAATAAGATGAGCCATTTATACATACACCCTTTGTTTCTTAAAACCATTCCCCAATGGAAACAACATTACAGAATTTTTTTAAAGGGGATACACTACTTCCTGGATGATGGTGCTCCATTCCTTCAGGGTATTTATTATCTCTAAGCTAGTGTCTTTTTGCACTTTTAGAAGGCCATTCATTTTTTTTTTTTTAAAGAGAGAGGGAAAGAGGAGAGAGAGTGAGAGAGAATTTTTAACATTTATTTTTTAGTTCTCGGCGGACACAACATCTTTGTTCTTTGTTGGTATGTGGTGCTGAGGCTCAAACCCGGGCTGCACGCATGCCAGGCAAGCGCGCTACCACTTGAGCCACATCCCCAGCCCAAGGCCATTCATTTTTCTAGTAGATTCTAGGTATTGTCATATGTGATAGAACAAGTGGATCTTATAGTCATGGCTCCCTTAGTATACATTCTTTAAAAGTGAGGTCTTGTGTTAGGGTCTGTAAACAAGTCTGGATGGTGCCTGGCATTTTGCCAGAGGGAGTTGCTTTTGAAGTAACTCCAGCAAGCCATTAAGTGTGGAGATTCCTTATTGGTTGACTGCTGTATCTAGTTTATGTTAATTAAGATAAGCTGTGTGGAATGTATATATACTTCTCCTGTCCTACAATAAACAGCTCCCACTCCTGCTGTATCAATGTACACAAGTTGTTCGTCACCCCCTCCCCACCCCTTGTTAGTTTGCTGCAGCGGGACTGCGGCAGTCTTGGTGTGATGTTTTGCCACATGCCATTCCATGTCATAGATTCAACCATTCAGGAACACTTAGAGAGTGGTACTGGCTAAGATCTTGTCAGAAGGAAGCCTTTTGCACTGGTAAGACACATAATTTCAATCAATATGTAGTGATTATCCTTCTAAGATGGAAAGGCTCTAGCATAATCAACTTGAAATTATAGCTACTGGTATATTCTTTAGTAAGAGTGTCTTATCTGATGCTTAGTCGTCTTCTTTATTGCTGATTACTGAGATAATTGATAGTATACTAACTACATTAGCCTGGATATAAGAAAATCCATGTGCTTAGTCCACAGAGAATCTTAGATACTGACAGGTTGTCTTTATCATCTGTGCACATTTTTGGCTGAGTCTGGGAATTTAGTCTACTTGATATTTAATTGACAACTTCTGAGCCATGTGACTACAGGAAATGAATTTTATTATGTTCCCAATGTGCTGCTCTGACTTTCATTTTGCTTTCAGTTAGTTATCAACAACCTGATTTTTTTGTTTCTTTTTACTTGTTCTAATTAGTTATACATGACAATAGAATCTGTCTTGACACATCAATGGTGGATGAACATCATGGATGTTCTCTAGTGTGCATTAGGATGCAATATATGATTGTTACACTTTGTTTTTAACTCCTCAAATACATTGATACACATCGTCTTCAGAAGTCTTTGTCTTACATTTTCTAAACTATCTCTTTTCACACCCCTGTCATATAAACCAAGCCATTTTCTATTGCTCAGGGTGCTGATGTACATATACTTACCTTGAATCTTTTTTGTTTACATACATTATAGATAAGCTGGTGTACTACCTGAAGTTCTGTCATTGGAAAAAGTTCCCTTCATTCATGTCTTTCAAAGAGATCTTTGCAAGAATATAGAAGTAGTATGTTTTTGGCTCATACTAAAATAATATTAACAGAGAATAAATTCATTTATGCATCAAACTTTTACATATTTATTCTGCAGCAGAGGGTCATGTGGCTACAAATGTGAAGTTAGGAAGTTAGGTACAGTGAATGACATGGGGAAATGGCTGCCATTTTCATCGTGCAATGGATCATTTATAACCCTAACAGAACGTATGATTGGTATCACATAATTTAGCTTTTAATGGACAATTATAACCACATAGTCAATTGTCATCTCAAGTGTAGGTGCTTTAGATCATGACTCAGTATGATGTCATCTACTGTCAATGTCATTGTTTTAATCTAGAACCCAAACTGATCTCCTTCTTCAGTTTAAGTTTGCACAGCATTTTTTTCCCTCCCTATCACAAAAACCCGCTATACCATAGGGTTTGTAGCAGCAGGGCTCCATCTATTGCATTCAAGTCCTGCTTCACAACACAAAGCTATATCAGCCATTAATGTTCCTTGTGTTTTAGCTGAAGCAGTATAACTACAAGCAGGGAACTAAAACCTCAAAGAAGTCTAACAGATATGTATTTTTCTAATGATGGAAGGTGCAAGTGACAGTAATTATTTCTTCACTTTGCCTTTTCCAAAGACTACTAGACTTCTAAAATTTACACTCCTCTCCTTCATTCAGTAGGTTATAAAACTGAAAACTGGCTTAGTATCAGAAACTGGGCAAAGAATTATGGATTTCCTGGGAGTGGTTACACTCCTCAAAACTTAAAGACCATATATCTTTGATTACTTTGATTTTGGGTATCAAATAATGACCGTGCTGATTGTCTGGATTTCATGACCATGTGGTAGAATTATTATTCATCTTCATAGCTTGCTTGGGACTGAGTTTTTATGGTCATGGGTCCATAAATTTGTGAAGGTTCTTGGGTTCTAGTGTTTTTGAATGCATCATACTGGATGAACCCAATTGCAAAATCCATTTTTTCCCTATGAGGATCAATACCTTAACAACAAAATTGCCAGGATAGGGCATTCAAGTTTCCTTGAAAATCTAATAAATAAGTCCTGGGTTTGATGCTCAACTTTCTCAAGCACATGGCTACAGGAAGTGAATTTCAATATGCTCCCAATGTGCTGCTCTGACTTTCATACTTTGCTTTCAGTTAATTTATCAACAATATATATTTTTCTTTTATTTCTTTTTATTTGTTCTAATTAGTTATACATGACAGTAGAATATGTTTTGACATATGTATATGGAGTATAACTTCTCATTGTTCTGGTTGTACATGATGTAGAATCACATCAATTATGTAGTCATATACGTACATAGAGTAATAATATACAATTAATTCTACTATCCTTCCTACCCCTATACCTCCTCTCACCTCTGCTTAATCCAAAGCAACTCTATTCTTACCTAGGCCCACCCATTGTGAATTAGCATCAGTATATCAGAGAAAACATTTTGGACTTTGGTCTTTTGGGATCCATTTATTTCCCTGAGCATGATATTCTTCAACTCCATTCATTTACCTGTAAATGCCATGCTTTTATTCTTCTATAAAGCTGAGTAATTCAACTGTGTAAATATACCACATTTCTTTATCCATTCATCTGTTGAAAGGCACCTAGGTTGGTTCCATAGTTTAGCATTGTGAATTGAGCTGCAATAAACATTGATGTGGCTGTGTCACTGTAGTATACTGATTTTAAGTCCTTTGGGTATAAGTGGGGGAGTGGAATAGCTGGGCCAAATACATGTTTCATTCCAAATTTTCTGAGGAAACTCCATACTACTTTCCAATTTGCAGTCGCACCAGCAATGTATGCATGCACCTTTTTTCCCCACATTCTCGCCAACATTTATTGTTGCTTGTATTTTTGATAATTCCTGTTTTGACT
Organism: Ictidomys tridecemlineatus; assembly: GCF_052094955.1. NCBI lineage: Eukaryota > Metazoa > Chordata > Mammalia > Rodentia > Sciuridae > Ictidomys > Ictidomys tridecemlineatus. The sequence goes on from NC_135479.1 coordinate 162,291,570, forward strand.
GGAGTAAGGTATAATCTTACAGTAGTTTTGATTGCCATTTCTCTATCACTGGAGATGTTGAACAAATATATAAAAAATATATATTTTTTTCATATATTTGTTGATCAATTATTTTTCTTTTCCCATGAGTTGTCTGTTGAGTTCCTCAGCCTATTTATTGATTGGGTTATTTATTTGGTGTTAATGTTTTTTGAGTTCTTTATATATTCTGGAGATTAATGCTATATCTGAGTTGCATGTGGAAAAGATGTTCTGCCATTCTGTAGGCTCTCTCTTCAACTCATTGATTGTTTCTTTTGGTGAGAAGAAGCTTTTGAGTTTGAATCCATCTCATTTATAGATTTTTGATTTTACTTCTTATGTTTTAGGAGTCTTGTTAAGGAAGTGAATTACTAAGCTGACATGATGAGGTTTTAGCCCTACTTTTTCTTCTATTAGATGCAGGTTCTCTCTTCTAGTGCATATGTCTTTGAGTAAGAGATAGGGCTTTAATTTTATTGTGCTACATATGTCTTTCTAGTTTTCCCAGAACAAGTTATTGAAGAGGCTATCTTTTCTCCAATTAATGTTTTTGGTGCCTATGTTTAGTCTGAGATAACTAAATATAGTTATCTTATGTGTTTATGTGGGTTTGCCTCTATGTCTTCTATTGTTTACCATTGGTCTTCATATCTGATTTGGTGCCAATACCAGGCCTTTTTTTGTTACCATGGCTCTGAAGTATAGTTTATGGTCTGGTATTTTGATGACTTCTGCTTCACTCTTCTTGATAAGGATTGCTTTTTCTAGTTTTATGAAGAATGTAATTGTAATTTTAATATGAATTGCATTAAATGTGTATCATGCTTTTCAAAGCATGGCCATTTTTTCATTATTAATTCTGCCTATCCAAGAACACAAAAGCATCAAACTTTAGTTCGAAGAACATCGGCTTAGTGGGATGCTCTTGTAAACCTTATATTTAAAAGATTTGTATACTTAAAAGATATGAATACATTTAGTATAGCAAAAAGCATGTAACAGCACCACAATTACACTGATGTTATTAAGCAAGTTTAGCTTTTAAAGAAAAATTCAGAATCTCTAATGTAATGTAATCCTCTAAAATCACAGTTGTTTTTTTAACCAGAGTTGTACAAACCCTAATTCGTTAAGACTAATTTCTCTAAATAATAAAATTTAACAAACATAAAAAATATCTTGATATATAAGAGCAGATTAATGTTTTAAGAAATCTTTATTACTTCAACAAATAGAAAATTAAACTTTGGTTTAGTCAGTACATTAATACCAGACCTTAGGACAAGACTTAAATAACTTTAACTGATTGTGCTAATTGTATATAACCAACATACATGCAAGCATTTTGAAATTTACCTCCACAAACTGTCTGCAACTGGCTTAAACATTCTACAGATTTCTATCAAACAAAGATTTTTTAACAAGAAACATTTCTTTATCCTTCTACCTTCCATGCTAAAATATATTTCTATGCCTAGAACTTTCTTATATCTCTTTACTAGTTGTTGATCCCTTTTTCAAATTCATATTATAAAAAATTACTTATGAAATTTTTAAACTTAGACAAATAACCTTATGGAATTTAAGAAGTTAAGAGTACTTAACATTATATTTAGCAGTTGATTTTTAACATTATAACTTTGTAAATTAATCAGATGTCTCAGCTAAGATTCATATTTATGATCGATACCATTGACGTTAAAACTAATTTATTCATTTTTAATTGTAACCACCAAGATATCAGACAAGTGTGGTTAACAATATTAGCTTTCTCTTTCCTGTTAAGGAAAAATCCTAGAAGCAAAGCATATTACATACTAGACATTCTATAAAAACTAACACTCTGACCAACTAGGAAAACTGTGAGTTAGTAATTTTAAAGACATCTTTCCTCTCATATGTTTACCTAATTTAAATTGAACTTTTTAAAGTCATGTAAACTAAAAGTATCATTGCCTATGCGAGCTGAAAACCTATGCTGGGTTCACAATGTCTGACTATTGCAATAATTTAAGAAAACATCAAAGAAAGCTCACACACACACTGAAATATATTTTTAAAATTTGGGGATGTCTCTGTGACCTTAGGGGTCTGTGAAAAGACAGAGAGCCACTGGGATTTTTCATTTTTATATAGGGGACACACAAGGGGAACTTCCCTGGAACATTCTATTCCAAAAAGGGGAAAGGGGCAAGAATTACAAAGGAACAGGTGGGTACAATTCAACCCCACATGGTGATGTGCATTCCTGGAGCCATACCTTCTTTATTTTAGTGGAGATAGAGCCCAATGTATTGTGGGGTGCAATAACTGTTCAGTACCCCTTTACTAGGGACTTAAAGGTGTGCACATATTTCCTGTCCAGAGTAGATTCCAACATAAAACCTATTTGGATCCATTTTTCTTTTAACTTTTGATTTATGAGCACTGATTTATCTATGTTTCAATTTTGATACCATATACATGATATTTGGACACACACACACATAGACACAACAATACAATACACAACTGTGAACACCTACATGAAACAGAGATCTTGTAGCATTTTGTAGGAGATCTCCCCAGGTAGCAGATAATACTATAGATGCTTATCAAAGCTTCTATTAGATTTAACCTGTTTGAAATTAAAAGCCCATCAGACTTTTACATTATGAGTTCAATTTAGGACAGACCTGTACAGTTGAAAATTCCATTATAAAGGCTGAAAGCCATGATGGTCACTGAAATCAAGGGTTTAGGTGGCCATTTGTCCTCAATGCCTATCCGATTTATTCCCAACACCACCATGTCTATTCCCTTTTTAGGATTTTGTAGAGGAGATTTTCCAGTGTATTTGAGAGCCAATCCTTGAAAAATTGACATTTGAACAAAAACAGTTGAAAAATTCCTATAGTTAGAAAAATAAATTGATCAGAAAAAAATATATTAATTTAAGCATGCAGGATCAAATGTGACATTACCATAAAATCATGAGCTCAAAAATACAGGAGGAAAAAAAAAACAAGAATCCTAAAAAAAAAAAGATTCAGCCATAAGTGTTACTCAAGTAATGGCTCATGCAGAACATCTTTATCAGATCAGAATGCACTTTTGGCTAAGATTAGAGTCAGCCCACATATCTAAAGAATGTCAGAGTCCTGAAATCCTCAGGTAAAAATTCTCAAGGTAAAGAGGACTTGTATATATGAGATCATTTCATTTTTCCTTTCTGTGCTGTAGTGTTTAGAGAGAAACTTTTTAAGAAAGCAGGATAGTAGACTTTAAAAACAGACAAGATAGTCAAACATTTAGGTCCCATAGTGGTGATGCTTTTTTAAAAGTGATGCTTTTTTTTTTTTTTTCTTTTTGGTCTCAAACCAGTCCTCTGCAAGCCATGTAAATCTTAACAAGTGTTTCATACTCTGTAAGCCTTTGGCAGACAGAGATCTGGCAGAATCCAAGAAGTAAAGGAAGCTACTGTTCTGAGCTTGAGAGGAAAAATCTTATATATAGGGCATTTTAACATTTTTTTTTCTTTCATAAAATCAGTCTTTTAAGGTATGGTCCTTTAGTTTATGTTTTCTCCAGAGACAAGTTTTCATTCCCCTAGTTGGTAATCAGGCCAAGTTGGATGCAGAAAATTATGAGACATCTCCTTTTTCCAATTGTGATTAGGTCATTTCCCAGGCTTAGCAGCAGAAGAAAATGAGCCATTTTTTGAGCATCTAGATCCCAGAGCCTCTAAAAGCCAGCAGTTCACACTCTTCTTTTTTGAGGACAAGACTACCTTCTGAACAACAAGAAAAATCCCATATTTTTCTCAATATGTAGGCTAGTGGTAAATGTGGCATAAATTGAGAATGAAGCTCCCATCTGAGAAAAGAAAACAAAATTCAGGGTCCTGCTCTAGAGAAAAGTCCATTTTTTTTCTTTGAGAAATCTTCCTGTGAGCTTCTGATGAATAGCAAACCCTTTTCTTACCACATGGTTTCTGCCAAATCTATTTTGGCAACATTGGCAGAATGAACAAGGTGCCCTGCATTTTTTTTCTTCTTCATGCCAAAGAACCTGGAGTGTTCAGACTTGGAGGCATGACTGACTTCTGCCACTATAAACTTCCAAATGTAGTAACACATGGGGGAAAAAAGACCTATGTGTGGTGTGCTTATCTATACTGTGGGCCAAAGGAATCTCCAGAATGTAATGAAGGCATCTAATGGTTGTTAGACACTTAATGCCCTTTTCCAGAGGAGTTTTCAGAAGAGGTGAATTGAAAATGCCTCCCCTTTTGCAGCAAAAGAAACCCCTGGAGCACAGAAACAACAGGGAAGAGAATCCCTTTAGGCTTGTAAAGGCTTAATATGTGAATGAAGGGAACCCAGACATTTCTATAGAAACCACTCCATATAAAATGTTCCTCTCTCAATGACTAGAGTCCGTTGAGCTCATTGGGAAGTGTGTGTCACTGGGGATTTCTTTCAGACAGCATCTTTTCATTGACCAATCACCTCAAGATACCCCATAAGAGTAAGGGGAATGGCCCCATGCTGAGAGCCACAGCTGAGTCGGAATGGCCTCTGGCATTTTGCCAATAGTATTGATTGACAGGCGAGGCATTACTATCTGCCTCGGCTGCTACTTTGCACTTCTCACGCTACTTTGGAATTCTCCTAGGGATTCCCGGGGATTCCCAGAGAGTTCCCATTGGTTGGGGAAGTGCAGGAGGAGGGATTTCCGGAGGATATTTCTGGCTGCTGGTTCCTGGAGGAGCTGTGTGGCATTCAGGAGGAGTTCCTGGGAGCATGTGTGGAGCGTGCTGGTGGAATTCAGAAATAAAGTTTGTTCCTGTTTCAGTGGCTCCTGATTTGTGCCCAGCCAGACTGCGGCATTTGGCGGCCAGTACGGGGAATGCCTAAAGCTCAGGGGTTAGTGAAATTGCTTGCCCCTAAGGAAAGGCGAGAGAATGGGTGACCATTTCAAAAACTAATGTGTTCTTGTTTTGATTTGTTTTGTTTTTGTTTCCAGCTGCCTATCCCTAGAACTTTCTCAGGCAAACTGGGAAAAATGGTTGGCTCAAGGTTTGAAGTTGTTCGCCCCCGAGGAAGAGATAGAAATAGACCACAAGTGGACATGTCAAGTAAATAGGAAAATTGATACAACGATTTTTTGTTTCATTCTGTTTTGGTTTGGTTTTGTGTTATCTTATTGGGTTGCGTTATCTTTATAGTAGATTAGAAATTAGTAAAAAACAAACAGAAAGAGTGTTAAGTAAATTGTTAGAGGTTCAGACCATGGAGAAAGATATTTTAGATCAAGTAAAAGAGAAGATCTCTCGAGCTAGTCAGATAGAGGAAGAAAATTTAAAAGAAGAAAGCTTAAAGGAGAAACAGCTATTAGGGAAAAAGTTACAACAGGAGGCTGCTACTAACACCATTCTATCACCAGAGGGTCATAATTCAACCAACAGCTTCACCTATAGAGACAGCCGAGTGGCCCTCAACCCCCATAGTTGATAGATGGGATCCCGAGATAGGACCTCAAAGATTAACATGCCCTGTACTTGAGCAGGCAGGAGGGCAGTGAATTCACTGTGCTTTAGATTTCAAAACAGTGAAGCAGTTAAAGGACGCTGTAATAACCTATGGTCCTTAAGCACCCTTCACTGTAAGCATGGTCGAATCCATTACCAACTTGGACATGACGCCAGAAGATTGGGCTAGTATGTGTAAATCTGTGCTAAATGAAGGACAATATTTGTTATGGAAGGTTGCCAATGAGGAATTTTGCACGGAGACAGCTAGGCGAAATGCAACAGTCGGTTACCCTCAAAGAAATCTAGATATGTTCTTAGGAAAAGGACCTTATGAGGGTCAATGGCAACAAATTGAATATGATCCTGCTATATATGCACAAATTGCTGCAGACCCAGTTAGGGCATGGATTAATTAATACTCAAAGAAATAAAGGCAGCAAAAGGAATGTTTGGAATCTCTCCCAATAAAATTATTACTCCATATACTATGGATCAAATTGATGAGTTAGCTAATGTTTTAAATACTTGGGCAATAATCATGTGTAAATCTAATGTTTCATTTGATAATCACTTACCATCTAATCCTTTGTTATCTTTTTGGTCTTTGCATCCTGTAGTTTTTCCAAAAATGACAAGAAAAACACCTATCATGAATGCTCCAAATGTATTCACTGATGGGTCAAATAGTGGTACAGCAGCAGTAATTACCCCTGATCAAACTTTTACATTTTTTAGTACCCAAACAATCAGCTCAAAAGGTAGAGCTTAATGCAGTTTTACAAGCTTTTGTGATGTTTAAAGATTCTGTATTTAATTTATTTTCTGATAGTCAGTATATAGTTAATGCTATAGTATCCCTTGAAGATGCTGGTAGGATTTCCCCTTCCTCTACTGTTTTCTCTTTGTTTTCCAATATACAAAGTTTAATCTGGGACAGAAAAGATTCATTCTTTTTATAGGACATATCAGAGCACATACAAGATTGCCTGGAGCCCTTAGTTTGGGCAATGATTTAGCAGATAAAACTACATATGACATACATATTTTCTCTACACTAGAAGAAGCTACAAATTTTCATAAAAGGTTCCATGTCAATGCTAATACTTTACAAAAGCATTTTAAAATAACTAAGGAACAAGCTAGACAAATAATAAAACAATGTCAAAATCGTGTGATCTTTTTACCACAAGTTAATCTTGGAGTCAATCCTAGAGGACTGATACCTAACCATATTTGGCAGATGGACGTCACACACTTGCCAGAATTTGGAGAATTGAAATATTTGCATGTTACAGTTCATACTTCTTCCAGATTTTTGATGGGCTCCCTTCATGCCAGAGAAAAAAACTAAAGATGTTATAGCTCATTGCTTACAAAATTTTGCCACTGTGGGCGTTCCAAAGCAGTTAAAAACAGATAATGGTCCTGGCTATACCTCTACCTCTTTTAAACAATTTTGCTCATCATTTGGCATTACTCATATAACAGGAATTCCATACAATCCACAGGGACAAGGCATAGTTGAAAGAGCTCATCAAACTATTAAAATGTACTTATTAAAGCAAAAAGAGAGAATTGCAAAGGGGTATATATCCCCTAAAGATAAACTTAAAATAACCCTTTTTACTCTAAACTTTTAAAATTTGAATTCATCAGGGCTTAGTGCTGCAGAAAGGCATATATGTCCAAAAAATGTACACAAGCCTAAGGTACTTTGGAAGGATATTCTAACAGGACAATGGAAAGGTCCTGACCCAGTGATTGTCTGGAGTCAGGGTTCTGTTTTTGTATTTCCACAGGGAGAATAACAGCCAATTTGGATTCCAGAGAGACTAACCAATGCGATTTCTAAAGACCAAATAGAAGATTATTTGACTCAAATCCATAACAGCTGATATCCTGAACTCCAGCTTGGCTATTCTTACATCTGCGACAGTGATTAACCAGGATGCTTTTGTCAATATCTATTTTATTATTGCCTTTTCCCATATCACAAAGTTCTATTTTATTTCTTGAGCTCATACAGACCTAGGTTAATGTTTTTCTGATCAGTTTTATTTTTTGACTGTGGAGTTTTTAAACATTTCAATGGAGATTTCACCTTTGAAAAACTATAAGACCTTTACTATTATGCTATGTGTTGTATATATTATGTGTGCACACTTCTGTTTTGTGTTGTATGTCTGTATGTGCGTATGTTCATATATTCATATATGAAGAGCGCTCATGAAAAAATGGATCATAATTTTTTTATTCACGTGATTTAAATGATTTAATTTAAATTGGGTAAACAGTTGTTGAGGATTGTTTTAATATGTGAACAAATAAGGAGGTTTACAGATCTGTTTGTTTACTTTCACCTTTCCTTTTCATTATATTTAATAATTCTGTTCAGCATAATGTAAATTTTTCAGAAAATTGTTTTCTTAGTGCCTGTCTAGCCATCATTGCCAGAATTCCTATCTTCATTCTAGTGCCGGTGAAGACAAAGATAAAACCAAACTATAGCTTTTTTGATAGCTATCACAGTAAACTGTATAAACTGATGCATCAATGAATAATAACTCAACAAATAATGCTTAATCAAGGATTTGATTTACTTTGAGAGTAAATGGACATATTGATAGATTCCTCTGCTTTGAACTGCTTGCAGAACTTGCCTGGACTATTTATCACTTGTATATATTGTGAACTATCTGTTGGTGCAGCAAATTGCGGTAATACTGGAGAATCTTTGCTGATGGTGTCACTGGTGGTACAATTTTTCAAAGGAGCCGTCAATTGGCTTAGTGTCGAGGCATTTCTGTGTCCTCCTCCCTTCTGCTAGTGATGGTCTAAAATTTGGGGGTCAACAGAGGTGAAGCACAGAACCTCACCCCCCCACTGGCACCAAGGCCAAATTTGGGGGCCAACAGAGGTAAGGCAAAGAACCTCACCCCCCCACACACTGGTGCAAAGGCCTGTCCACAAGTATGGCTGTATGATGGACTGGTAGACAATGACGGGTATGATCCAATTGCAGTGGTACCAACCTAAGACAGGAGGCTGACACCTAGAGGTCAGCTCATACAAGGATGGGTAAGAACCATATATTGTATTGGACAACCTAACAGGCAAGGTCCCTAAGCCACATTGCTTGTTGTTTAATTAAACAGAAGGGGGGAGATGCTGAGAGCCACAGCTGAGTCTGAATGGCATTTTGCCAAAAGTATTGATTGACAGGCGAGGCATTACTATCCACCTCGGGTGCTACTTTGCAGTTCTCACGCTACTTTGGAGTTCTTGTGGGGATTCCCGGGGATTCCCAGAGAGTTCCCATTGGTTGGGGAAGTGCAGGAGGAGGATTTCCAGAGAATATTTCTGGCTTCTGTTTCCTGGAAGAGCCATGTGGTGTTTGGGAGGAGTTCCTGGGAGCGTGTGTGGAGCGTGCTGGTGGAGTTCAGAAATAAAGTTTGTTCCTGTTTCAGTGGCTCATGATTTGTGCCCAGCCAGACTGCGGCAGCCCCAGCCAGAATCTCAAAGTTTTTCAACCCTTTATCTGACTCCAAGCATCCAAAGACATACAGGACTAGGGACACTGGGTACTCATCCTAGGCATAGCTCTGAGCCTGGATGGGATAGTGACAAACAGCTTTGGCAGAACCCAACTTGCCTGGCCTGCAGGACAGGTGATTAGGAGTCACCTATGCCATGAATCCTGTTACCCAAGTCTTGTAGAAAGACAGATTGCATTTACTGCATTTAATTAGCTGATAGGTGTCCATTATTGTTCTCAGGAAAGAAAGAAAGGTGCACAGAAAACTGTGAGTTGCTGCTGCAGTCCGGCTGCAGCAAAATAACCGGGGGGTGACGAATAACTTGTGTACGTTGATACAGCAGGAGTAGGAGCCGTTTATTGTAGGACAACAGAGCTATTTATACATTCCACACAGCTTATCTTAATTGGCATAAACTAGATACACCAGTCAACCAATAAGGAATCTCCACACTTAATGGCTCGCTTTTGTTACTTCTCAAACCACTCCCTCTGGCATTTTGCCAGGCACCATCCAGACTTGTTTAGGAACTCTAACATTCCCCTGGCAAAATACCAGGTGTTATTTTGACTTGTTTACAGACTCTAACAAGTTGCTGAGGAGCTAATCCTGATGATCATTCCTGAAGAGTTTCCATCTGAAATTGGTCTTAAAATTCAGAATTGGGTCCCGTTTGCCCCATGTTAAAGATTAAACACCCAATAAATCTGGAGGCAAAAGCAAAATTTTTATTTAAAGGATAAAACAGAAAGAGTGTGAGAGAATCCTCCAGAGAACAGGGATCCCAGAGCAGGTGCCCAAGGGAGTAGGGGTGCTCTGCACCTTTTATAGATTTCAGGTTTCTTTGTTCTCATGTCTCTCTCTTTCTGTTTTGCAGATATGACCACATAGAGGGAGTCATCCGGGCATACCTCTCTCTATTTTCCATTTCTGCCCAGAAAGTCAGGAAGGGAGCCACCCAGGAGATGTTCATTAATAACTTTTTGCTAGGAGGAACAATTCCCTGGAGGCAGGAAAACTTGGCAACAGGTTGAAAGAGGGAAAAGTTCTCTGGAGATATTAGCGTTTTATTTCCATTTGCCCCAATCTCAATCCCACCAACCCTGATACATTTTTAATCAGTTTAATGTCCTTGGCTAGGCATGGGAGCACATGCTTATAGTCCTAGAAAATTGAGAAACTGAGACAAGAATATTGTAAGTTCAAAACCAGCCTCATCAACTTAGAGAGACCTGTCTGAAAAAGTGCCAGGAATGTAGTTCAGTGGCCCTGAGTTCAATCCCCAGTCCAAAAGATGGGGGGAGAACTACATATGGACACTGGACATCTGTGCAATTGCTGCATCTCAGCACAGACTTCTCAGTCTATGGTGGCAGTTCTAGAGGGAAAATTATGTCACCTGGATCACAGGCCTCTGTAGTCACTGCAAGAGAAACCACGAGTATTTGGCCATTTTCAGCTCTTGTTGGGATGGGAAAATGATTTCTGCCCCTCACTAAGACTTAATGTGGGAATAATCCACCAAACAGAGGGTTTTAGGTGCTCAATTGCCAATACAAGGACACATGTCAGTATAATAAAAACCCAGTTATTTTCTCATAATATGCAGCTCAGGGGTAGGCAGTTGAGGGACAGGACAAGGCACAACCATCTCACAAGTTGTATCTGAGTAACATGACATGTTGCCTAAAGGGTCCTAGGTGGTACCCCAGCCAGCAGGTCTAGTTTCGAAACAGAAAGAAGGGGGACAGAGCTCTGCCAACTGCATCATCTGCCCTTTTGTTGAAAAGGCAAAATCTGTTCTAGAAGTCCGTAATCGACATTTGCACATGTCTCTGGAAATGAGGGAAACTGGGAAGTTATTTAGTTTGGTAGAGAGCCACCTCCTTCCCCAAATTGGAACTCTGTTACCACAAAAAGGAAGAAGTGAGGATAGGATAAACAATGAGCTCTGTCTGCTTCAATTGGCTGGGTCTGAAAGGGTGATAATGATCACCAAACTTATCCCCATGCCATCTCCCCAGAAACCATACTGTACGGTCTCTATATTAGACAGCTTTCTCTTGCTTTAACAAAAAACCAAGAGTGGATACTTTATAAAGAGATGAGGTTCACTTAGAATAGAGTCATTGATTTGGCAGCCCCTGTGACTGAACTTTGGTGAGGTTCACCACAACATGGTGAATGCCATCATGGTGGGAAGACATGCATGGGGTAGATATTGCATGGCCAGGAACCTGGGGAGAGACCAGTATTGCTCTTTTTGTAACAACCCACTCTCACAGGAACAAATGAGGGCCCATTACTCCCTCCCAAGAGCCTCATCTCCACCGACTGAAATACCTCACACTAGGCCCCACCTCTTCTAGGTTCTACCACCTCAACACTGCCACACTGAGGACCAAGCCTTCAGCTTATGAAGCTTTGGGGGACAAACCACATCCAACAAAGCCAACATCATAAGAGCAGTTTGCCCCAGTCTATAATAAGTATGTATGTGGAGACAGGGGAAGATTGCTCATAGAAGTCACTGGAGGCAGCCAGAGCCACCATTCCAGAACCTCTCTGATGCCACACTTGTCATCATGGCAATCTGGGTGCCAACCCTGAAGAGCCATCTGGTGGCTCTCATTTGTTTGAGAGAAGGCAAATGAGCCATGTCGGCCTCAAATGGGTTTTTTGTCCCCACCCCAACCACCAGCCAGAAACTTCTGGATTTTATCAAGCCTTTTGGCTTGCTTTAGTGTAGCTGCCCTGGTCATGTTGAGCGGCATATTTTTTGCTTTCACATAAGTCTCCCATGCAAGCTTTCAGGTTTCTTACAAAGAGCTAGAAGGGAAAATAGACAGTGATACTAAGGAGGCATGGAAGTGGAGAGAAAGGGTCAGGAGGGGAAGAAGGATATATAGTTAGAAGTACAGAAATCTAGAGTGTCTGACACATTTAGAAAATTGTGGGTGGCATATAATGCTGGTGACATTTGGTGGAGTTCCTGTGGTCTGTCTGTAGCCTGGATGTTTAGAGCAAGAGTCCTATCTCAGGTGAGCCAGGCCTCATGGGGCACTCTGGGTTGCCCCAGAATAAAACTGAGTTTGGCTCTGGTTTCAGCTGCCAAGCCCTGGCCCAGAATGGAGACTGGCTCTTTCCAGGGGCCACGGGGCTTCTCTGTCTCCTCATGTTCTACAGCCTTATTTCCATGAATATATCGGACCCAGGCATCTTGCATGGAAGTAAGGCCTCAGAACCTGGGAGAAAAATGTGGCACTCCAAGGGCTGATGACTACAGGGATTATTTCTAACGTGCTCACCCCACCTAGGGCCTCAGTATCCTTTCCCTCCATGTCATCATTAATTAGTCCTTGGCACTTCATTTCCCAAACCACTGAGGTACAAAAAAACAGAATCCTGGAGGTTTTCCAGTTGCTTTAGGAGAGAAGACCAGGCAGGCTGGCAAGAGGCCAGCAGGTTCTTCCAAACCACGCAATTGATCCTAACTCCTTCCCATTTCACACATGTCTCCAAGCACTGATCACTATTCCAAAGGGTGGAGCTCCATAGAGAGCTCTTCTGGCTGGAAACCCCTTCTCTCTGACTGCAAGCCCATGTGATTGGTCAGCTTGCTCAACTGGGACTGGGATTCCTCTTCCCACCTCCTCCCCACCCTCCTGTTGCCCAGTGATTTTATGGGGCTGCCCCAAGCAGCAGATGATGGAAGGGCCTCCTTGCACTGCACAAATCTCTTCCCATGCCAGGCTCTGTAGAGCAGGACCTGGAGGCACCCTATATGGCACAGGTGAACAACTAATCTTTCCCAATGCCATGGTATACCAAATGTAATTTCCACCACCTGCCCCGAACCTTCCACTGTGAGAGTTGCAAGATCTGTGTGGAGGTGAGTACTCCTCCTCTCTCTCCGCTAACTAACCCATCCCCAGTCACCTGGCCAGGACTAGGAACCTCCATCATAAATGTGCTAGGGGTGGGTATGAGACCATCATTATGCACTTCTAAAAGTGGCTCTTAGCCACTGTTGGCCACTTACATATGTTATCACACCAGTCCTGAGAGGCTGGTGTTGCTTGCACAGGTGTTGATATGCAATGAGTATCCCATTTGTGCTGACTGGGTGGAATCAGGGGGAGGAAAGGCAATGACTGACCCACCACCTGGCTTGGTGATACTATATACCCAGACCTTTAGGCCAGCTGCTTCCCTGTTGTGGGGATCTTTGCCTGTCCCCCTCTGGGTGTCCCAGTTGGAGGGTTTCCTGGGTTCTGAGTGCTCTTCTCTTTTGTGCACACCCTGCCCTGGTTTACAAGTGCACAAGGCTGGCTGGGAAAGGGTGTTTCCTTCATCCTTATCCAGTATCTGAGAAAATAGAGGCCCAGAGTTATTCTACATCCTGCTCCAAGTGACACCAGGCAGGTCTTGTCTCTAAAGACCTCAGTCATGACAGGTGACCTGATGAGCCACGAAGTCCTAACTGTTCTCTAGCAATGGAAATGCCGTTTTCTCCCTGGAGATGGGAGCTCAAGTGTAGGCCCACAAGCAGGTGGCCTAGGGGGCTGGGTTATGGGAGGCCTCAGGATTTGGGGTTGCTGGAGGCCAGGCCAGATAGATCCTCAGTGCTGCCTCCTCTCCCCTAGGAATTCGACCAGGTGGGTAAACAACTGCGTGGGGCACCGCAACATCAGGCTCTACCTGCTGCTCCTCCTCTCATTGTGCTTCTACCTGGGTGCGGTGCTGGCTAGCTGTGTGGTATTCCTGGTACAGAAGAGGCACATGCCCTTCATGGACAGTGCCATGACATATCCACACAGTCCTAAGGGCCAAATTGGGACCAGCTCTGGTGGAGGGGAGAGAGAGGCGGACAGCCAAGGGGCTGGGTAACTGAGGGTGGGGCTGACTGGGCGGGGCTATAGGGAGAAGTGAGTTGGGAGGACCATTGGTGGACCTGTTGAAGGCCTGTGGAGTTGAGAATGTGGGGGGGGCACGGAGTGGGGGAATGAAGGTTGAACAAGGACAGGAGGGACCACAGTGTGGTGGGGTGAGGTTCGGCTTGGGTGTATTGGACTAATGGTCCAGTCCAAGGAGGAAGAGCAGGTGGGTGGGGCTAGCTGGGGTGTGACCAGGGAAGGGAGGAGTCTGTGGAAAGGCGGGGTTAGGGAGGAACTGTCCACTGGCTTGGCTTCTTAGCCTATGCACAGCATCATAGTGGCTGTATCCACACGGGCCTCCTGCTGCCACTCATCCTGCAGCTGCTCAAGGTCAGAGCTGTGAGCACCGCAAGGCGCCCCTATGAGACCCAGGTAAGGGGGACCAAGTGTATGTGCCCTGATACACAGCTGGGAGGCGACACCTTCCACCTCTGCCACTAGGCACTATCTGTGCTTTCTCCACTGCCCTTGGCCCTGATGGTGCCCCTGAGTCCTTCCCAACCTACCTCTTAAAATGAAGCTCAGATCTCTCCTCCCCCTAGAGCTGGTTGGCCATGCTCCCTCCTGGGTGCATTGCATTGAAAGCCTTGAAAGCCGACTGGGTTATTTGAAGAATGGGTATAGACATGAGTACGTTCATCTGCATTTGTTTTGATAAGCAACCTATAATCAGAATAATACTGGGAGACACCCAGAAGCACTCTTGAGAAGGAGTAGGTCCTGAGTGGTGTAGCAGATTGGAAGAAACTGGGAGTTTGGTGAGGCTGGAGTTGAAGAGTACTCGGTGTGTCCTAGGTGTGATTTTGGAGAGGCAGAGGCCAGGATGCATTGCCTGTGAGAGACAGACCTTTGTAAAAAGGCATGGAAACATGGAAGTAGGGTGTTAACAGAATGATGAGGAAATGAATTTAATTCAAGCACAGGGTGGCATGAACAATGAGGATGACCCCATAGAGTACCATTAGAAAGGCCCAGAAAGTCAAGCATTGAATTTCGTTTTAATGTAGTGAAAAAACATGGGAACCATGATAAAATTTCTAAAAAATATCGTTTATTGAGGAATAATTTACAAATAGTAAAAGTCACCCTTTTTAGACTTTAGTTAGGGTTTTTTGTACTCTCCACAATGATCAAAGTTAAATCAGTTTTATTGCCCCAGAGAATCCTTCCATCTCTTGTTGTCAATTTCTCTTCCTACATCCTTGTGGTTTTTCTCTTCCCACAATCATGTATAAATGGAGTTGTTGCCATTTTAGTTTGACTTCATTCATTTAGCACAATGCATTCATCTATGTTGTTGCTCATATCACTAGTTTATTTCCTTTTACTTCTGTGTAGTAGTGTATGGATGCCCCATATATTATTTTTACATTCACCCATTGAAGGATCTTTACATTGTATCTTGTTTTGGAGCAGCATTTATGTTTGTTGTTTGTTTGTTTGTTTGTTTTTGTACCAGGGATTGATCCCATGGGTGCTTAATCACTGAGCAACATCCTCAGCTCCCTTTATTTTTTTCTTTTTGATTTTTTTTTTAAATTTTGAGACAAGTTTCTCACTAAATTGCTTAAGGCCTGACTAAGTTACAGAGGCTTGCTTTGAACTTGAATTCTCCTGCCTCAGCCTCCCAAGCTGCTGAGATTATAGGCATGAGCCATTGGGCTCAACTAGTTTGGGGCAGTTACAAATAAAGCTGTTATTTACAAGAATCCATCCTGTGGTTCTTCCAGCCCCAGGTTAGGCCATATCCATCTTCCTCTGCTCAGAATAAGGCAGGATCTTCCAAGTCCAGGATCCCCAGTCTCAAGGGACTTAAATGTGGTCTGACTGTGGAATTCAACAGACATGGATCCTTTCCGTTATTTGCAGCACCCATTTCAGGCACTGGTTCCATGTTCCAACTGTCATTGCCTCCCTCTCCATTCCCTGACTGCAGCTCCTCCTAGAGTCATTTGCTTGGTGGTTGGAAGAACACATAAGTCTAAATCACACATCTAGAACTGACCAGCAGGGAGATCTTGGCTATGCTACTTAGCCCCCTGGTCACTCAGTTTCCCTATCTGTAAAACAGGGAAATGTGGGTTAATTCATGTGAGACACATAGACCAGTGGCTGGTACTAGAAAGTGCCCTACCTGCTGCTGTTACTGTTACTACCATTCCTTCTTGGGGTCATCTACGCATGTTTGTGTCTCATCTTAAAAGCCAAGCAATTCCCATCCTTAACGTCCCAGGTCTCCACTCCACTTGTTGTACCCTCTGTGCCTTATTCCCTGAAAGAGTTGACAGTGCTCACTAGCTCCGCCCTTCACTTCCTGGCCCATATCAGCCCAGACCCTGCCCTTGCTGTCATGATGATGTTCTCATCAAGGGGCAGAGCCAGTAGACATTCTTCAGACTACTCTTTCTGGACTAGTCACAGCTTCTAAAGCCAGAGGGAGCTGAAATAGCCCTCTTGCATGTCTTATTGTTTAATGCTCTGGGCTTCTCTGCATGTACTGGGTACTGTGAGCTGGGTTGCCTACATGTGTCCCATGATACCCTCTCTCTGCATTACCCTGGCCATAACCCATGGTGCTCAGGACCTCATATTACAGATGCCCTTACCATCCTGCAAGTAGGCTGGCTGTGCTGTTTACAGTGTGTTTTCAACCCACAGTAAAGTTATTAGACTTTATTTTTTTTTGCTACTGGATATTGAACCCAGGGGCACTTTACCACTTAGCTATATCCCCAGTTCGTTCCATTTTTTATTTTCAAACCAGGTCTCACTAAGTTTTTGAGGCTGGTCTCAAACTTGTGATTCTCCTGCCTCAGTGTCTTGGGTTTCTGGGATTACATGCCTGGTTTGACTGAGACATTTTTGATGCCCTGAAATATTTCTGGCTGGGGGTGTATCTGAGTGGTAGAGCGTGTGCTTAGCATGTGCAAGGCCCTGGGTTCTTCAATCCCCAGCACACAAAGAAAATAAATATGAACAAATGAGTAAACTAACAAAGGAAAGAATCAACCTTTGAGATAGAAGAAAAGAGATAAAGGTACTGAGAGAATCTTGATGCCCTGATCCCTCCAAGTTAAGGGAAAGAAGGAGAGGTAACAGGAAGTTGGGCAGAAGATGAGGCAATAAGAAGATGCCACTTGATTTTGGTCCTGTGGGTGTGAAGGGTATTTGAGACAAAGAATGAGAGCAGGAGCCCCAGCAATGGAGCCAGTATCAGAGGCTGGTCTGGGTGCTTTCAGAGCTGTTGGATTCTATTCATGTCTGATAGGGTTCCATGTGGGGAGAGGAAGGTATTCAACTTTAGTGCTCAGTTCTTAAAATTTTATTAATTATCATTCCTTTCAGCATTTTTCTATACCTTATATACAATCCACATTTTTTATACTTATCTAATCAAACATTCTTTCTCTAAATTTAAAAATTCTGTAATTTTTTTTAATACTTTGCCATTATTATGTTTTTTTCTCGTAGTAGGGATTAAACCCAGAGGTACTTTCCACTGAAGCTACATCCCCAATCCTTGCTATATTTCATTTTGAGATAAGGTCTCACTAAGTTGCTGAGAGCCTTGCTAAGTTGTTGAGCTTGGCCTTGAACTTGTGATCCTCCTGCCTCAGCCTCCCAAATCACTGGGATTACAAGTGGGCGCCACTGCACCTGGCAGAATGCTAGTTTCTTCAGTGCTGCAAACAACTTAAGGGAGGCAGAACCTGATAGAGCACAATGGTTTATGTTGTTTTTTGGGCATATTCAAGAGCTGTTCTGATGTGGAATCCTCTTTCCTTCTAGTGAAAAATACTGTTGAGTATCAGAGTCTTCATGTGTGGGCAATGGGAGAGTTGGGGATAGACAAAGGTGCTACTGGGACACTTGCCATTCTTCCAGAATATTTGCTGGCTAAAGCTCTTGAAGCTGGAGTGAGACTCAACCTTGTCTGGGAGTAGGAGGGGGGCAAAGCTGATGGATGAAGTCAGCAGGAGGAGAGAGTAGGACAAGGGGGAGTAGAAGCCAGTCAGTGTCCAGGGTAAATAAATAAAGACATACAGCCTAGGTCTCCAGCTCAGGTCTCCCCAAGGAGTGGATTAGGTGGTGTGCATTGAAACAAGGCTGTCTGTGGGATGCACATGTATTGGGAGAAGGCCCTCAGGTTGGACTGGCTCTGACGCTGAAGCACTTGGAGCATAAGGAGGGGTATTATGGACCTGGAGAGTGAAGGGTCCAGGTCACAGGGCTTCACAGCACACTGAAGTGTCCCTGGATAGATAAAAAGAAAAGACTGAACCACTAACTTTGTGGTTGGCCTTGGACCAGTCTCTTTCCTCTCTGGGTTCCAGTTTCCTCAGCTTATTAAGAATTGAGACTAGTCCAGTAGTTTATGTTTTAAAGAACATTTTTTTTTAATGAAAAATTTTACTTGACATACCACATGAAACATTTGGAATGGAGCATAAGGAGTGCAATGGGGTTGGTAACTCACAATTCCCCCGCATTCATGGTGCCAGCCCTCTCCTTTGTCCTGACTCCAGTCACCCAGGGACTTGACTGTGAGTTTCAGGGTTGGGGTTAGGGAGGGTCCCCTGGTACTGACTCTATGTTTAGCTTCCCATTATCCCAGTGCTGTAGTGGGAGGTTCCCAAGGGAGGCTTTGCCTACCATTCACCTTTCACACCCAGAAATGCCAGGATCTGCCCCAGAAGTTCATCCCCTGAGCCCCATGTGAGGGCCTCTTGTGCCTGAACCCTCACTGACTCCCCTGTTGAGAGTTACAAGACTCCATGCCTGTTATATTTTTTGCTGTTTCCTAGGACTACTCTGCCTGTCTGTTTTAGGTTCAGAGAAGCATGTTTCCTTGCGGGGAAGGGAAGGCTCTGAGAGGCTGGAACCCCTCCCTCCTGGAAGGGAAGAGCATTGCTCTCTGGAGACCCAAGCTCGGGAGCCAATATAGTCTGGCTCTTTGACCTTGGGCAAGACATTTAGTATTTCTCTCATCCTTAAAATGTGGCAACAGTAAAAATTGCAGTGACTGACCTGATCGGCTTCATGGCAAGGGCTGGAGATGAGAGGAGAGAAAATCCACCAGCCTGGATAATACAAACTGCATCTGAAACTATTCCATAAAATAGAAAGGAAACTTATTTATTGTTAGTTCTATTAGGCTAGTATATTAGTCAGGAATTACAAAGTTTTCAGTTAAACATGAGTGAATTTTGAAGATATAACGATCAGCATGGTAGCTGCAGTTAATTTACTGCCTATTTGAAAACTGATAATAGAATTTGGTGCAGCTACTCAGGAGGCTGAGTCAGGAGGATCATAAATTGAGGATCAGTAACTTAAAGAGAATTGTTTTGTGTCTCAAAAAATAAAAACAACCCCATATATAGGTCAATGGTAAAGCACCCCTGGATTCAATCCTCAGCAGTGGAAAAGAAAAGGAAATTGACAGTTTTGTGTTTGTTTGAGATGGAGTCCCACTATGTTGGCCAGACCAGTCTTGAACTCCTGAGCTCAAGCAATCCTCCTATATCAATGCCCTGAGGGCTGGAAGGCAGGTGTGTGCTACTGTACTTATCTAGAAAATAGATTTTAAACCAGGTTGGCAGCATATGACTGATTCCGCAGCTCAGGAATCTGAGGCAGGAGGATCTCAAGTTTTAGGCTAGCCTCAGAAATTTAGCAAGACTTTATCTCAAAATAAAAAGGGCTGATAGCTCAGCAGTAAATGTCCTTGGGCTCAACCCCCAAGTACTGCAATATATGATATATGTGCGTATATGTGTGTGTGTGTGTGTGTGTGTGTGTGTGTGTGTGTGTATTCATTCCATTATATAGATGTATTTGGATGTTTTTAGATTTCTGCTTTGGGGCTAATATGAATAGGGATAAAAACTTATGGTTTTGAACATGCTAGGCAAGAGCTCTAGCATTGACCCACACCAGCAGCCCTACATTTAAATTTGGGTTATTTCTTACTATTAGTTATTGGAACACACCAATTTTATCTTTTTCTTTTCTTTTCTTTTCTCTGGGGGTGTGGTGGGTATTCCTCTGATATTCATACTGGTCTCATATTTGTGGGCTCAATTGGTTCTCCTGCTTCTCCCTTCTGAGCAGGTTGGAACTATAGGTTTATGCCATCGCACTTGGCTATATAATCTTATATTGATAAGACATTTTACAGATGATAGGAAACCTAGGATACAAATAAATAAATACAGCAATTTAAGATGACTGAGCATAAGGGCATATGGCTATAACTCCAACAGCTCAGGAAGATCATAAGTTTGAGACTAGCATGTGCAGTTTAGCAATACCTTATCTCAAAATAAAAAGGGCAGGCAATGTAGCTCAGTAGTATAATCTCCATGTTTTCAATCCCCAATACTTCCAAAAATAAAAAAAATTTAAAAATAAAAGCTGGGTTTCATGGCATATGCCTGTAGTTTCAACTACAAACTAAAGCACAAGGATCACTTGAGTCCATGAGTTTGAGACAAGCCTGGGTAAAATGGTGAGACCTTAAGTCTCAAAAAAATAAATAAATAAAACTAATAGTAATGATAATAATTGTTGAGAGCCACAGCCAAAGGGGCCCCAGCAAACTTCCAGCTGCCAGCAAACTTCCAGCTACCAGCTGATGATTGGCTCACAGCGGCCCCTGCAACATCTAGCTGATTGGCTCCTCTGTGGTGATGCTCATTGGGCTGTTTCCCTGCCCTTCAGACTGCCAGCTGATGATTGGCTTACAGCGGCCCCAGCAACATCCAGCTGATTGGCTCCTCCATGGAGCTGCTCATTGGGGGACTTCTTTGGCTCCGCCCATGCAACCCAGCCAATTGGCCTCAAGAGTAGGAGGATTGTGGGGGGTGGAGAGGTTGGTGTGAGTGAGAGGCTTGTGGGAAGCTGGTGGTGGCAGTTGGGCTCTGAGGGTTTTTTCCTGAGGAGCTGTTTTGTTTGGCATTTGTAGTTCTAAAAATAAAGTTAGTTTCTTTTGACAAGTGGCTCCTGAATTGTGCCCAGCCAGACTGCGGCATCTAAAGCCTGTTTTACTGCAGCTGCCATGACTTGCTCTTGTTCATTAATGTCTCTACATAATTTAATATATGTGTTTAAGTCTTCCTGTTTCCATGGTCTAATGATATCTCTGCACCAACGATTCGCTTGGTCATAAGCCAGTTGTTTTTATTAATGGCATTGATTGTTCTGTATTCCCAAAAATTCTGGTAGCTGTTTTAATAAGCCTATCTACAAATTCAGTGTAAGATTCATTAGCTCCTTGTATTACCTTAGATAATTGACCTTGTAAACCTCCATGTCCTTGTAAAGTCTTCCATGCTCTAATCGCCTCTGCAGCAATTTGTGAGTATACACCAGGATCATATGCAATTTGTTGCTGCTGATCCTCATAATGTCCCTTTCCTAACAACATATCTAGATTTCTCTGAGGATAACCAGCTGCTGCATTTCGCCTAGCCGTCTCCTTGCAAAATTCCTCATTGGCAACCTTCCATAACAGGTATTGACCTCCATTTAGCACAGCTTTACACATTTTAGCCCAATCTGCTGGCGTCATGTTCAAATTGTTAATGGATTCGACCAAGCTTACAGTGAAGGGTGCTTGAGGACCATAAGTTGTTACAGCCTCTTTTAGCTCCTTCACTGTTTTGAAAATTAAACTCTGGTAAATTTGCTTCCCTCCTACCTCAAATACAGGGCATGTTAATACTTGAGATCCTGTCTCAGGATCCCAACTATTAACTGCGGGTCTTGGGGGCCTCCTAGCATATGGAGGTGGCCTTGTTGGTTGGACCCTTACATCCTCTAGTGATAGAAAGGTGTTAGTAGCAGTCTCCTTTTGTAACTTTCCCCCTGATGGCTTTTTCTGCTCTAAACTTCCTTCCTCTGTCTGACTAGTTCGAGAAACCTTCTCTTTTACTTGAATCTTTTTCTCTGTCTGACTAGTTCGAGAGACCTTCTCTTTTACTTGAATCTTTTCCTCTGTCTGATTAGCTCGAGAGACCTTCTCTTTTACTTGAATCTTTTCCTCTGTCTGACTAGCTCGAGAGATCTTCTCTTTTACTTGAATCTTTTCCTCTGTCTGACTAGCTTGAGAGACCTTCTCTTTTACTTGAATCTTTTCCTCTGTCTGATTATCTTGAGAGACCTTCTCTTTTACTTGAGTCAATAAGTTTTCTCCTTCCTCTACCATTGTCTGAACTGAAGGCTTTGGACTAAGCAAAAAAGATACAAACGTCCACAATAGCAATGTGCCAACTGGCAGAGTCCCTGGGCTTTTTTTTTTTTTTATTCTTTTTAAATCTTCACCATGCGGCATCTGGTGGCCCGTACGGGGAATGAACCTACGACCTTGGTGTTATCAGCACCAACAGATAGTTCACAATGCATACAAGTGAGTTCACAATGCATACAAGTGATACATAGTCTAGGCTAGTTCTACAAGCAGTTCAGTGATGGCTATTGCAGAAGCTGTAGATTAGTTTTATCTTTGTCTTCACTGGCACTAGGATGAAGATAGGAATTCTGGCAATAATGGCTAAAGAAAAAATTGTGTAACATTCCAGAAGGCACTAAAAGAAAACAATTTTCTTAACATTTACATTGTCTTCACCAGATGCCGCAGTCTGGCTGGGCACAATTCAGGAGCCACTTGTCAAAAGAAACTAACTTTATTTTTGAACTACAAACGCCAAACAAAACAGCTCCTCAGGAAAAAACCCTCAGAGCCCAACTGCCACCACCAGCTTCCCACAAGCCTCTCACTCACACCAACCTCTCCACCCCCCACAATCCTCCTACTCTTGAGGCCAATTGGCTGGGTTGCATGGGCGGAGCCAAGGAAGTCCCCCAATGAGCAGCTCCATGGAGGAGCCAATCAGCTAGATGTTGCAGGGGCCTCTGTGAGCCAATCATCAGCTGGCAGCTGGAAGTTTGCTGGGGCCCTTTTGGCTGTGGCTCTCAACAAATAATAATTTCCAAAACCAGGCACTGTGGCTCACACTTATAATCCCAGAGACTTTGGAGGTTGAGGTAGGAGAATGACAGGTTTGATGCAGGCATTGGGATCTTAGCAAGGCGCCTGTCTCCAAATTTACCAAAGAGCGAGGGGGCTGTGGATGGAGTTCAGTGGTAAAGCATCCCTGGATTCAATCCGCATTACAGGGGATGGAAGAGGAACAAAACAATTTCACTACATAACATTAAAATCTTGGTATTGGAGGCATAACTTGTGGTGGTGCTTAGCATGTGCTTAGTATGCTTGAGACCCTGGGTCCAATCTCAAACACCAAAAATAGAATAAAAACCTATGTTTTTTTAAAAAAATCTTTATGTATGTATCCCAACTCACAAATTAAAATCTTAGTTTAGCTTATATAACTTTTGACCCAGAAATGTAATTTTTAGCAAGCATGTAGAACAGCATAGATTAAGGGTTTTGCCTCATTTACATAGCAAAAACTAGCAAAAAATCAACTTAAATGTCATTAGTAGTAAATTGGTTAAAATATGGCATTACCATGTTTTGGACTACTAGGTAATTGTGATAAGTTTTCTTTTGTGAATTGTTAACATTCTTTTTCTTTCATATTTAAAGACGGATGTCTTCTCTTCTGGAACACCATCAGCAAGTTAATAATTTATTTCTTATGATTCTTGTTATAATTTAGGTTACCGAAAACAAATCTGTTTTTATTTTGCTATCTAAAAGAAATTCAGCCACCAGAGGTAGATAATATTGAATATATTTCTAAAATAGTACTCAAGAATACTTTCCATATACATTTATTTCATATATTTACTTTTCCATGTTTCATAAAATCACCTTTACTTCTCAATCACATTGGAACAAGTGATGTTTAATCATTTAAAAATTAGCTATTGAAAAAATAAGTTCTTAAAGTATGTTTAAAAAAGAGCTGGTCACATTTTAAACTTTTAATTTTGCTGGCTTGTCTTCTTTTGCTTGTGTGATAAATGCAGCTGAATATGAAAGGGTCAGAAACATTAGCAATAATAACAGAGGAAGATGATGGGGAGGAAGAGGCCATACTTCCTGCCATTGCCCCAGGACCAGATCATACAAAATCAGTGAGTGATTGGCTAATGACAATCACTAGGTGTGTGCATCTGTGCACATGTGTTTCTGAAAACAGCTGTTTGCGTTTGACTTTCAGTGATAATTTCAAAAAGCCTTCAAGTTTAAAACATTTTAGTATGAGAAAATTAATTTAAGATTAGATTAAGATTTTTACCTATAGTACTCATCAAAAACAACTTTTTTGAAAAATAAAAATCTAATGGCTTCTTTAAAAGTTAGAGTACTTGACTCACTGGGTTTTTTTGCTTTCTATATTTTGCCCACTTTTCCAGAGAAGTCATCTATTTCTCTGTTTTTTTGGTTGTTTGTTTCATAATGTGGATAACTATTATATCTAAAACTTGGATCTTTCCTCTTTCCCAGATTACATATTTTATTTCTCATTTTAACATTTTTCTCAAAGCTTTGATGTCAATTCAAATGGACAGTCCAGAGTAAAGTTCCTCACCAACTAAGGGAGAGTTTCAATAGTAATGGCTTCAAATGGAGCCAATAAGAGAGAACTACTAAGGGGAATTGCAGGGGACTGTAACATGGTGGTACACAGTGGAGTATACAGGCAGAGCTCTGAGAACTGCCATTGGATCCTGATCTCATGATAGATGGCTATGTTGTCTTTATTCCTTACAATTGGCTCTTCGAAGTGAAAGGGAGGGTAGGCATTATATTTGTGCAAAATATTTTGTGGAAATTAGTAATAGTTATTTCAACACCAAAATTTCTAGTCTTTTGCATTTTATCTTTTTTTTTTAAAGAAAACCATCATTTTTCTTTTCTTTTTTTTATTGATTGTTCAAAACATTACAGAGCTCATGGTATATCATTTTTCATACATTTGACTCAATTGAGTTTTGAACTCCCATTTTTACCCCAAATACAGATTGCAGAATCACATCTGTTACATACTCACATTTTTACATAGTGGCATATTAGTGACTGTTGTATTCTGCTACCTTTCCTATCCCCTACTATACCCCCTCCCCTCCCCTCCCATCTTCCCTCTCTACCTCTCTGCTGTTGTTCAATTCTCTCCCCTTTCTTTTCCCTCCCCCTTGCCCCTCATAACCTCTTATAATTTTGTGTATCAGTGAAGGTCTCCTACCATTTCCATATGCTTTCCCTTCTCTCTCCTTTTCTCTCCCCCCATTCGTCTTTGTTTAGTGTTAATCTTTTCCTCATGCTCTTCCTCCCTGTTCTGTTCTTAGTTGCTCTCTTTATATCAAAGAAGACATTTGGCATTTGTTTTTTAGGGCTTGGCTAGTTAGCATAATCTGCTCTAATGCCATCCATTTCCCTGCAAATTCTATGATTTTGTCATTTCTTAGTGCTGCATAATACTCCATTGTGTATAGATGCCACATTTTTTTTTATCCATTCATCTATTGAAGGGCATCTAGGTTGGTTCCACAGTCTAGCTATTGTGAATTGTGCCGCTATAATCATTGATGTGGCCGTATCCCTATAGTGCGCTCTTTTAAGGTCCTCAGGGATACTTCTCAGAGGAGGACATACAATCAATCAACAAGTACATGAAAAAATGCTCACCATCTCTAGCAATCAGTGAAATGCAAATCAAAACCACCCTAAGATATCATCTCACTCCAGTAAGATTGGCAGCCATTATGAAATCAAACAACAATAAGTGTTGGCAAGGATGTGGGGAAAAGGGTACACTTGCACACTGCTGGTGGGACTGCAAAATGATGAGGCCAATTTGGAAAACAGTATGGAGATTCCTGGGAAATATGGGAATGGATCCACCATTTGATCCAGAAAACCATCATTTTCAAAGTGTGCTGCTTTTTTTGCCACATTGTTTACTACTTTATTTTCTTTAAAAAATATTTTTAGTTGTAGATGGACACAGTACCTTTTATTTATTTATTTTTTTTTCCAGTGGTACTGAGGATCAAGCCCAGTACCTCACACATGCTAGGCAAGCACTCTACCACGGAGCTGCACCCCAGCCCTTAGTATACTATTTTAGATCTGGGCATACATAAATTTTATTCATAAATCTGCTATTTTATTAGTTATGCTTTTGGGGGGTTTTGTTTTGGCATTTAACCACTGAGCCACATTCCTAGCCCATCTTTTTAGATTTTTTTTTTTTTTTAATTTTGAGACAGGGTCTCGCTAACTTGCTTGGGGTCTCACTAAGTTGCTGAGGCTGGCTTTACATTTGGAATCCTCCTGTCTCAGCCTCTCAAGCTACTGGAATTACAGGCATGTACCACTGCACCTGGTTTGTAGTTGCATTTTTAAATACATTCATGTTATGGCAAAGAAAAATGTTCCACATTTTTTCAATACTTTTTTTTTTTTTTTAGTCTGAAAGAATTGCATTCTTTAGAACAATAAGAGAGATAACTTAGTTTTGGTTAAAAATTAAGGAACTGAATAGTGAGCCAGTAAGAATATCTGAAAATATTTTTTCTTGAAATCTCAGTAATGAACTATATTTCTGCAGATTTCCACAAGTCTGTAACTGACCCGATTTCTGCACCTGTTGGTGATTCAAATGTCCACAATGGTGCCCAGTCATCAAACAAAGAAGACAAATTTGACAGATGAAGAAATTATGGACAAATTAAATATATTACATACACTTCACATTATTCATGAATTAACATTTCTTAAAGCATTTGACACAAGGGTGGGAGGTATACTTCAGTAGTAGAGCACTTGCCAAGTGTGTGCAAGACCCTAGGTTCTATCCCCAGCACTGCAAACAAAACAAAACAACAACAATACAAAACAGATGTAATATATGCCTTTTATTTTTACCTTAAAGCAGAAAGAAAAATTGTTCTCTTATAAAAGTAACAGCTTCCATTAAAATGTAGTGAGCTCTGGGTATGGTGGCACATGGTTATAATCCCAGCAATTTAGGAGATTGAGGCAGAGGATTTCAAGTTCAAGGTCAGTTTAGGTAACTTAGTAAGACTTTGTCTCAAAATTAAAAAGCAAAAGGGCTGGAAATGTATCTCAGGGGTAAAGTGCTCCTGAATTCAACCCCCAGTACCACCCAATAAAAGTGAAGGCAAAGTAATATTCATTTTGTTTGTTGCCACATTTGAGATGTATTAGGTATTGATAGTGAGGTCAGTCCCTTTGGGAGTAACACTTTTTTTCTATGAGCCAAATTTAAAGGATATTAACCTGGACTAGTTGGAAATCTTATCAAAGGAGGTTTATAGGTATTTTTCCAAATCTACAGCTTTTCAAAATAGAAACATGTAGTCATAAAATATATTTCAAGGAAAAACATGTTTTCCTTGTCTCTTTTAATTCATTTCCTACCAGTGGCCCAAATCAATCATTATAAATAATGTAAACAGTCCCAAGAAGGGGTAACAATAAGGTCTGATTACAAGGCTCCAATAACTATAGTTATAAAGAACAATGTGACCTACAAGGCTCAAGGAAAAGTACTTTATAGATGGGTTGTTATAAGCACTTACATGTTCAACATTTATTTGTTCTTCATTCCTCAGAAATTTCCAATATAATACCTCTTTGACTGTGGAATCCTATAGATATTTTATGTATTAGTCCTTATCTTAGGAGGGCTGCTGCTTTAAAAAAATAAACTAGAATAGTAGTTGTGACTATTCATTTGTGACTTTTAGTTATCACATCCCCTGTCTTTATGCCCTTATGTTCTTGGCTTAAACCTTAGTAGCTAACTTGAGTTTGAGTACTCACATAAGATTATATGAGAGTTTCCTTGATATATCCCTGTCTTCTTTTATCCTGAGTAAGTAAAAATTTCTTATAGTTTTATTTACTGGTCATAAGAATTTACATGATTTACATGATTTTATATCCAATCTCCTCCATTTCTTGGTCATGATGTTGAACATTCCTAAAATAGATATATGATTATTTCATATTAGAGTAATCTCTATAGTAGTAGGTGGTTTCTTAAATATATTGAAACAAGATATACTGGAATAGTTAGAAAAGACAGGGTTATTCAGTTGGCTAGCATTTATTTATTATTACTTATAGTAGTTTCATAACTTATCATTAGTGCATGATACACGCTCTGGGGAAGAAAAGTAGTATGAGGAATTTCCCATGAATTGCCAAGTTTATGTTTATTGTTTGTACTGGGGATTGAACCCTGGGGCTGCTTTACAACTGAGCTATACCCAGCCCTTTTTATTTTTTGTTTTGAGACAGGATCTCACTGAGTTTCCAAGACTGGTCTCTAGATTGTGATTCTTTTGCCTTAGCTCCTGAAGTGGAATTACAGGCATGTGCCACTACATCCTGTTGGAATTGCCATTTGGAATGTTGTACATCCTGAGAATTGCCTTAATTCTCAGGCAGACTAGAACAATTGGTTATTCGAAAATATCATAATTTTTTTAGAAAGTGATTATTTAGGAGTTCTAACCTAATGGAGACTATGTGTCTTCTTATTTCCCATACCTTTTTGCTCTTATTAAGTTTCTTCATTGTTTTGTTTGAAACAAATTATTGTTGAAACTTGATGTGTTTGAAAACCACTGTTTTAACATCAGTAGAGTTTATTAAATGGAATAATGATACCAAAATTAATTTGTGATTAAAATGCTTGACTGAGCTTTCATTGTTATTTTATTTAAAATAGGAACTATTGTGAGCATTGGTGACCCTATAACAAAATATACACAATTTGAAAAAATTGGACAAGGGTAAGTGCTTATAAATATATTGTTATAATGTTCACTACTTACTGGGTATTCAGCATGAGCTCTCTTTTCCCACTGACATTGAGCAATCACTGTATTTTTATGAGTTGTACTTTAGGGGATATGTGAAAATACATAATGCAATTGTCAAAAACCCTACATGTTAGCAATGACTTTACATCATTTTTTTCTTCTCGAATGTTACTTCTCACAGATGGCAAGGGATTATTAGATAGAAAAATTACCCATGAAATATTTAAAAGACAATTTTTTCGCAGGATTATAGGCCATAAATTGATTATGTAGGCCCATTGATTTGGGGCTGGGTATGTAGTTCAGTGTGGAGTACTTGCCTAGGATACATGAGGTCCTGGGTCCCATCCCTGGCATTGCAAAAACAAAAGCAAAACAAACAAAAACCCATGCATTTAGCTGGGTATGGGGGTACACACTGATAATCCCAGCAACTCAGGAGGCTGAGTTAGGAGGATTGCAAGTTTTCAGCCAGCCTCAGCAATTTAGTTAGATCCAAAGATAAAAAGGGCTAGGAGTTAGCTTACTGGTAAGGTGCCCCTGGGTTCAAGCCTCAGTACTAAATAAATAAATACATAAAATGTTTTTGAATCCTATTATTGAGTATTGATCTTTGAGTCTGCCACTCTGATTTTGCTCAGTAATTTGTTTTTAAACTATACTGAGCTCCTTCTTCTATTGCTTGAGAGCAAAAAATCTTTAAATTTTTAATATTACTAACCTCTAGAAAATGTTCTGTGAATTTAGAAAAAATTAGTAGAATGTAGAATGAGAATTTTTGGAAACTTCCTTATGAACTTCTTTTTAACAACTAAATTCAGTTCAGCACTGATTTTAATAAAACTAAGAAAATGAAAATCACTTTAATATTTTGAACATGATAATGTTATATATTGAATAATTAAAAATGAATGAATAAAATAATACCTATGTATATGGATGAGTATCAGAAATCCAGGTGAAAATATTTATTTATTTGTTTGTTTGTTTTTGGAACTAGGGATTGAACTCAGAGGCAATTTTAATGCTGAGCTACTTTCCCAGGCCTTTCACTGGCATGTGCCAACACACTCAGCCAGATGAATTTTAAAAAGCAAATTGCAGAGAAATACATAAATATCAACTTCATAGTTAAAATTATAGAAAAGTGCATGAAAATGATGCACATCATATACAGAATAAACAATAAATACAGGTTGTCCTTGGGTGAAGGGAGAATGCCATATAAAAGGGCATACCAGGAATCTTCAAGTTTTTTAGCAGTACTTTGTTTCTTAAGCAGGGAACTTTATTCATGAATGCATGTTATTTGTTCTTTTATCTTTTTTTCCTTGTATTTTTGTAGGTCTAAATATTTCAAATAAAAGTTTTTCTATAAGGATTACCTCCTCTTTTTCCTTTCCTGTTTTGTTTCTTAAGATTCTAAATCTTAAGTGTTCTTTGATACTTTTTCAATTGTGAGAAGGGCAAAGTCTTTGGATATTATGAATGGCAGTGATTTAGAAGTCTTACGTCTTATTGTGTTTTTTCCTCCTAGCCCTTGTATTACACTCTTTGCTGCTATTGATGTGGCTCTAGGACAAGAGGTAGCAACTTTTTCATATTTATAGATGTTATATCAGCTTTTTGTTTAGGAGAAAGAAAAAGATAAAACTAAGCATAATCAATAGGAACATACTTTTTAAGTTAGATATGTTTTAAGTATTAATCTAAATTTTATAGCCATTCTCACATTAGGGGGAACAAATAAGTAATTATGTCATGAATAATCAAATATTTTAAAAAATCTTTTCTCACGTTGGAGTGAAAAGAAGATTAATTCTTGGCACTGGACTGACCTTACATTGGTTAATTAACTTCAAGATAAATATGAACATATTTAGGGTCTGGGTAGTATAAAACTCTGTGCAAGTAAAAATACTACTTAAATGTCGGGTATAATCTTCACTATATAATATCATGTGTTACTATAAATTAGTAACTGTTTGGTGTGTGTTACTTTCTAAGAGAATTAGAAAAAACATCGATTTTTTTCCCAATTCTGTTTCCATTATAGGTTGCTATTAAAAAGATTAATTTACAGAAACACCCACTGAAGAAACTGATCATAACTGAGCTTTTGGTGATGAAAGAATTAAAGAATCCCAACATAATTCACTTCTTAGGTAAGTATGTTTGAGGTTCTTTAAAATATTTGGACAAAATATGGAAATTTGTAATCTAGTGGTTCAATGGAGGCTAGCCACTTTGAAGTGTCAATACTGAGCAGGAAACATAAAAGAGAAAGAGGAGAGGTGAAAATAGCATATTCCAAGTTAGAAAGTCCTTTTGCTACGAAGATATTACTTCCCTAGTGAGAGAAGACAGCTAAATGAATGACATTGCTTATCCCGTGTATATTCATCCAAATGATCAGAAGTAGAAACATGAGGAATGGACACCTAGAATTCATGAGGTAACCGACAGAGGTGACTAGCACAGAATTCTTAAATGTTTAGATCAGTTTTTATTTAAAATGCTGTCCTTCATGGGCAAATTATATGTTTATCAAAAGCTCTAGTGCAGTGGCGCACACTTGTACTCTCCCAGAGACTGAGGGGAATCATTAGTTCAAAGCCAACCTCCGCAATTTAGCAAGAGCCTAAGCAAATAAGTGAAACTGTGTCTTTAAATAAAATACAAAAAGGACTCCGGATGTGGCTTAGTGGTTGAGTGCTCCTGAATACAATCCTGGTTCTCCCTGCCCCACCATCCCTGCAAAAATAAAAAATAGCTCCTGAAGCTTAGAAATTGACATTTAAAAAGAAACAAACAGAGACAAAATGGAAAATTAAGTATACTATTTATTTTTTTGAAGTGATAACATATATGAATTATAGACGACTAGTAAAAAATGATACTAGTGGTTGTACTACAGGGTTACACGTGATTTTCTTCCATATATATAAATTTTATAATATATATATATATGGGAAATGGTAATAAATTTTGAAACTTTAGCCCTAATTATGGGGTCTGCATTCATGGAAATAAATTTTCAGGTACATGTCTCTGCTTTTCAAAATAATATTTCTAGTCAGCATGGAAGATAAGCCATAGGTTTTAGATTCATGAGAACTTGACTTCAGATGCTGATTCTGTCACTTACTATGTGATCTTAGATGAGTTACTTAACCTCTCCAAGCCTCTTATTTGCCAAACAAGACAAATAATTCCTGTGTTATAGAGTTATTTTGGTTGGAAAACTCCAAAATACAGACATAGACTACTATTATGGGCAAACTATGACTTAAAAATCATAATGAATATCATAATGATCTTCTGATTTTTTGTGCTGTTACATAGTAACTTTCCAATTTTCTGTTTATCTCTCAAACTATAAGCTCAGTAGTTTTATTAATATGGGGCTTAACATTGGAACTCTTGAACATAGAGTGTCATATGCTTAAAATAAAATAAATGTTTTGTATGTTCTATCTTTAGTTACCTGGTAGGAGACGACCTGTTTGTAGTAATGGAGTACCTTGCTGGTGGGCCACTGACTGATGTTGTTACAGCAACCTGCATGGATGAGGCGCAGATTGCTGCTTTGTGCAAAGAGGTGAGTTTGCTTTTTTTTGGGATAAAGCAGGGTGATGTGTGGTTAGCAAGAGATGTATAAAAGGAAAGTTTTTCTGCACAGAAATTTTTTATTATACTCATTCTCTAAGTTATCCCATATTGTTTCATCTTGGATGAGAGTTTCAGCTCTTCAAATGTAAGATACCTTGGGAATGAGTGTAGGCCGTTTTTTAAATTTTTGTTTGTTTGTGGTATTTGTGTTTGAATTCAGGGGCTACAATTTATATATGGAAGAAAAGCACCTATAATCCTGTCATACAGCCACTAGTATCATTTTTTACTAATTGTCTATCATTCATATATGTGATTACTTTTTTTTAAAAAAAGTTGAATAATATACTTAATTTTTCATTCTTTCTTTGTTGTTTGTTTGTTATCATCAATTTTACAATTGTAACACTGACTTATATCCCAAGTCTTTTTTATTTTATTTTGTTTATTTTGAGACAATCTTAAAAGTTGCCTAGGCTGGCCTGGAACTTGTTATCTTCCCACTTCTGCCTCTGGTATAACTGAGGTTACATGCGTGCCCAGTTAAGGCCTTTGAAGAAGTAAATTCATCAGCAAATCTACTTATGGTCCTCACACTAGTTTGTCATCCAGATAGGGCACTTCTGAGAAGAATGGGGGTGTTATTAAAAATATGCCATTCAGCAAGGTGTTGTGGTACAGGACTGTAATCCCCATGACTCAGGAGGCTGAGGGCAGAGGATTGCAAGTTCAAGGCTGGCCTCAGCAAGGCTCTAAGCAACTTAGTGAGAACTTGTTTCAAAATTAAAAATAAAAAGGGCTGGAGACGTACATCACTGGAAAGTTTCTCTGTGCAAAATCCCCAGTATCCCTCCTCTTGCACCCTCCCCACCCCCTGCAAAACTGGGAACTAGAACTATCACAGACAAAGCAAGACACGTGTTTACCTTTTTTTTTTTTAAGAGAGTTTTTAAAATATTTATTTTTCAGTTTCGGTGGACACAATCTCTTTATTTTATTGTTATGTGGTGCTGAGGATGGGACCCAGCGCCCTGCATATACAGGCCACATCCCCAACCCCATGTTTACCTTTAATATCAGTAAGTATCCTTCTGGCTTCATTTAGCTCACTGAAGGTAAAGGAATTTGTCATTTCCTTATATTTGTAATGATTTTCCAGATGTTCTGTTTGCTTAAGCAAGTAGAATTTTCCAAATTGCTTAAGTCTAAGCCAAAAACAAGCGTTTTATCTGTCCATCTGTAACTTTTTCTATAGAGGACACTAAGGCTAATGGTTTGCTTATTTTCATTGAAACTGATACTACTTGTCACAGGGATCTTTATCATAAAATACAATGTCATAAAAGTTTATGAGAGACTATTGTATAATACATAGTGAATTATTTTTATAAAGGTAACATTGTTGAAAATGTAATTTTGAGTTGTATTCCACCTAAAAAGGAAGGAAATAAGACCTGTTTCATAGTTCTGAATATTATATCCCTTAACAAAGTATGTTTGGACACTTAAAGTATAATACTTTATATCTATTTATGTTTCATTTGTTTTTCTCAATTTTTTTCATAGTTCATATAAAATCAGTTTCAGGATTCACTGGGTTATCTTTTATGTGCTTAAATATTTAAATTGTAACAATTTCTACTTATTTGTGCAAATATTTTTTCTGTGGTTTTATTCTTTTCAAGAGTCTGATTAAATGCCTGGTAAATATGATAAAACCATTTATATTTGTTTTTTCTTTGTAAAATAGTAGAGAATTTGTAATTTTAATAGTTACAAATTATGTGCAGACTTTGTTGCTCTACTTTGATGAGAATAAGAATAAAAATACAACTTTTCCCAAGTGCATAAAATTATATAATATATACTTTCAATTTATATTCAAAAATCATTAGGCAAAGAAATTATTTAAATCTCATCTTATTCTTGTATTTAAGGAAAAGAGGAATTTATCCTTATATTTTAAATATTTTTATATTTTTAATATTTTTAATACTTTTAGTTGTAAATAGACACAATAACTTTATTTTATTTATTTATTTTAATTGTGGTTGTTTTATTGTTTGCTTGTTTTGTTTGTTTTA
The DNA here is from genome assembly GCF_052094955.1 of Ictidomys tridecemlineatus. Lineage (NCBI taxonomy): Eukaryota > Metazoa > Chordata > Mammalia > Rodentia > Sciuridae > Ictidomys > Ictidomys tridecemlineatus. The sequence goes on from NC_135479.1 coordinate 162,326,107, forward strand.
CTTCTGGGGATCAGACCTAGGGCCTCACACATGCTAGGCAAGTGCTCTACCACTGAACTCCCATAGCCAATATTCTTTCATAGTTGATGTCAGGTTGTTGATAGAGCTTGACATAAAATCTACCAGAGAAGAAATGAAGAAGATGTAGTACATTTGTTGATAAACCTCTGATTGCAACCAGACCACCCTCAATAATCAGACTTCTGAGTACCTGAGGTTTCAAGTGCAAATAACCACAAGTTTATTCTCTATTTTTGAAATAATTTCTAAAGAACTTATATTTATTTACCATTACTTGTGTCATTAGGCATTTAAACCTGAAAAGGCCTAGAAGTTATATGGACTCATCCATCATTTTATAAGAGAGACCATTGAAGACTTAAATTTTAAAAATCTGTGGCAGAAACTGGGGATGTAACTCAGTGGTCTGTTTGCTTATCCTACACAGTGTCCAGGGTTTGATACCCAGGACTGCAAAACCAATAAATAAATTGATGGTGGATGAGCTAGGAATGTGGCAGATGTCTGCAGGCTTAGCAGCCCAGGAAGCTGAGGCAGTCGGATAATTTGAGGCCAGTGTGGGCAACATAGAAAGGCCTTGTCTAAAAAAAAAAAAAAAAAAAAAAGATCATTGGGAAAGAAAGGACTTAATAAGATATTATTTAATGATGTCTATAGATGAATCAGACTGTGGCAGGGGATCTTCTTACTAATTAAGGTATTACATTTTCTGAATTTTGCATATGATAGAATTTTTTTTTAAATAAATGTTACGTATTGCAGGGTCTTTGGCTGAATACTACAGGCAGTGCTCAGGCCACAACTACTACTATAATGATTCTGCGTGAACTACTGCATGGGACTTTCTGGGACCATTTAATTGATACCTATTTTCTTGTGTTTAGTGTTTATAGGCATTGGAGTTTTTATATGACAATCATGTGATTCACTGGGACATAAAAAGTGACAGTGTGCTCTTGGGAATGGAAGAAGTTAAACTTAGTGAGTAACAAGTAAAGAAAAAACATTCATTATTTATTTTTTATTATACTTCCCTCCCTTTTTAATTAAAAAAAAATCCCTCACTGTTAATATTTTTGAAAATAATATATGGAAGGGGAAAGAATCTCGTGGTAAAAAACTATGAACTGAGAACTGGACTGTGCCTAGGACTGTCATAGTGTTGATGCTATATTAAAGATTTCAAGTTGAATTTGTTTCTTCCATCTGTTACACTGTTTTTTCTCTTCAGCATTCTCTGTTTTGTACAGTACAGCCTAATCTGGAGATGGCTGAAATCCTGCCATGTCCTCTGGAGGATGTAAGCAGAGCTATTAAACTATATCCTCTAAAGTTTACTCAATCAGGTCATCAAAATATAAAATTCTATTTTTAAATTATCTTAGTGATCAAATTAGAAATAGATAATCATATACATTTTGGTGGAGACATATGAACATGGAATTAGACTTTTTTGGATAAAATTTTATGATTGCCACTTACTAGATGCATGATCTTAGGTGAATTAACTAAATATATATATGCCTTGGTTACCCTATTTGTAAATGAGAATAATTTCAATAGTAAGCATAGATGGGGCTGGGCTTAGTGGGGCATGCCTGTAATACAAGTGGTTTGGAAGACTGAAGCAGGAGAATCACAAGTTCAAAGCCAGCCTTAGCAACTTAGTGAGGCCATGCGCAATTTATTGAGACCTTATCTGAAAATCAAAAATTAAAAGGGATGCCGATGTGGCTCAGTGGTTAGACAATCCTAAATTCAATCCTTGTTTATCCCCCCACAAAAAAATTAAAAACATACTTGGGACAGGGGTTATAGGTCATGGTACAGCACTCACCTAGTATGCAGATGATCCTCAGTTTAATTTCCCAGCACCACAAAAACTAAATAAATAAATTTTAAAATAAATTAACCAAGCCAGGCTCAGTGGTGCACATCTGTATCTCAGTAGTTCTGGAGGCTAAGGCAGGAGGATTGAAAGTTCAAAGGCAGCCTCAGCAACTGAGCAAGGTCCTAAATCAACTTAGTAAGATCCTGTCTCTATATAAAATATTTAAAAAGCCTGGGGATGTGACTTGGTGGTTAAGCATCAGTATCAAAAAAAAAAAAAAAAGATAAATTACCCAGTTTTTAAAAATTACCTCTCATGGGGTTATCATGAGGATTGGATAGTTTCACAACGTACTTGGGATAGTACCTGGCTTTTATAAACACTCATTTTCATTATAAATATTATTTTACCTAACAGTTTTCAGTATTCGCTCCTATAGAATTACTATAAAGATATGCACCTCAATTAGTAAAAAGATATTCTCTGCAATATAGTAAAGACATTTAAAACTAATCTTAAATGTCAAACAGTAAAGGAATGGTAATTTGATGTTTATACTCTACAATATATGATAGTTTTTAAAATGAGGCATATAAATCTTCTAATATCGAAGGATCTCTTAAATAAACAGTTTACAAAATATCCTAGTTAGGTAAAACAAACGAAGCAGTTCATAAGTTTTATTCATTCTTATGTAAATACAAAACAGTCTAAAGCTTACAGACCTGATACTAGTAGTTACATAAGTAGTTGAATGGCTTTAACAATAGAAGGGAAGAAAAGATTGTAAATTCTGATCCTGACTTTTCTACAAAATTAACATCAAGTGCTAAAGTAGGTTTTTATTTCTCAGTTATACTACAGATAGTTGGGGTAGATTCATGCTAATGAGTATTTTATCAGTACTACTGCACTCAACTGTGTTCTTTTTCTAAGCTCTCTGCTATATTGTATGCTTAGGGATTCTAGCTTCTTTTTGTTTTATTCTAAGCACTCTTCACTTTTGTCTGAGTCACTGCATTTAGGTTTGGTGTCTAACTTTGATCATTTCCCTCACTTTTTGGATTTCTTTAACTTAAATTTTTTAGAGTAAAATGTGTTAAGAATAAAAACCCTCCCACTAATTTGTACTCCATTAGAGGAAGAAAAAGCAAAAAGTGGCAGTATATAACATTATAAAAATATTTTAATCCCTGTCTTGATTACTTTATTATTAATTTCTTTTTTTAAAAAAAGGAGCCTGAATAGTGCAAATGTAATTATTGCATCTGAGATGAACTCTTTTGTAAAACCATCTCCAGAAGCTATTAATTCTAGATGTTTTGTTTTTGTTCCTTAGCCAACTTCACATTTGTGCTCAGATCACCCCTGAACAGAATAAACATACTACCATGGTTGGAACACCTTATTGGATGGCACCAGAAATGGTTACACAGAAAGCTTATGGCCCTAAAGTTGACATTTGGTCCCTAGGTATCATGGCTATTGAGATGCTTGAAGGAGAACCTCCATACATGAGGGAAGATCCTTCATGGGTAAGAACAGTTTAACACCAGCTTTACTGTAAAAAAAAATAAAATACTTTTCCTTAAAGCATAGTTAGAACTTCCTTGTGTTGTTCATTGGCCAAGACTTTAGAATCAAAACTGGATAAAACCTAACCTCTGTCCTTACTTTGTATCTACAATTACACTGCTTCTGAGTTATTGAGCTGATAGTGTTAACTGATGAGTGTAGATTTTTATTAGTCAGCTGTATGGTCTCTTGTTTGGGGTATAAGTAAGAATATACTCAGCTTTCTACACCTGTAATTCCAGGGACTTGGGAGGTTGAGGTAGGATGATTGCAAGTTCGAGGTCAGTCTGGGCAACTTCACAAAACTCCATCTCAAATTTAAAAGGCTGTGGAGGAAGCTTAGAGGTAGAACACCCCTGAGTTCAATTCTTAGTATTACAAAAATTAAAATGAAAAAAAGATTGGAATCCTCATACATTGCACGTTGCACTGCTTTAGAAACAATTTTGACGGTTCCTCAGAAAGTTAATATTGCGTTACCATGTGATCTAGCAATTCCACTACTAGGTATATGTCAAGAAAATTAAAAGCATGTGTCTATGGAGTGGGAGACGGAGCTCAATGGTCGAGTTCCTGGCATGCACAAGGCCCTGGCTTCAGTCCCCAGAACTGCCAAAAGGAAACAGGCATAAAAGGAACATGCCCAAACAAAACACGCACAGAGTGTTGATAGCATTATTATTTACAGTAGCAAAAAATGGAAACAACCCAATTATCTGTTCACCTGATGAACAGTGGAATATTGTTTGGCCATAAAAGGGAAGGAAGTAATGATACATGTACAACATTGACTCTTGAAAATCTTATACTAAGGAAAAAATCTAGACTACAGAGGGATAATTCTTTGGATATTCTTTGCTGAATGTTTTGTATTATGTTGCCAAAGATTCCAGTTCAAGTAAGCAGTTAAAATAATTTAAATAAGTAATTAAATTAGAAATCTTTTCAGAACAATTTTCAAAACCCTCTACTTTAATATATCTATTTAGCCAGTATTGAGTTTAGCACCTGCCTCGTGCTAGGCAGTGTTTAAGTCGCTGCCTAGAGAACCAACAAAAATTCCTGCTCTTGTAGAACCTACATTCTTGTGGAACGAGAGAAAGAATAAGGTGAATCAGAATAATACATTAAGCAATGGATCCTTGAAATGCTGGACTGGCAAGGAAAGAGGGAGGCAGGGGAGTCAGGGGTTTGTTTTTAAAAGGGTGCTTTTGGAAGGCTTCACTGCAGTGACATTTGGACACAGGATGTAAGATCCTGATGCTTGTTTATTTAGGGAAAGGGCATGCCAAGCACAAGAAACAGCGATTACAAAAGCCCTTAAGCAAGAATGTTCCTGGTGCATTCAAAGATCTTGAAGGAATTTAGCAGAGTCAGAGTGCATTGAGCAAACAATAGGCAATAAGGTGGTCAGTGAAATGAGGCCCTGTGTAGTGCTGTGTGGGGATTCTGACTTTTTATCTAAGATGGGGATTCTGGCTTGTGTTCTAAAATGGGGAAACCATTGGAAAGTTTTGAACAGAGGCATAAAATAGTCTTACTTAAATTTTAATAGGCTCACTCTGGTCACTTTGTGAAGAGGAGATTTTCAAGGAAGGCAAAGGCAAAAGCAGAAAGGCCAATTAGGAAGCTGTTGCAATAATTCAGGCAAGAAATGACAGCATTGTAGACCAGGATGTTATCAGTGGAGGTGATAAAACAAATAGCTAGATCCTGGATTTATTTTGAAAGGAGAGTCTATGTAAAAGAAGAGTTGAGGATAGTTCCAAGAGTTTAGCCTAAGCAAAGGGAAAGATGAAATTGAAGTTTACCTTAGTTGAGAGAGGAAAGACTGCAGAAAGAGGAGAGGAGTTGGGATTGTAGGTGGGAGTTCAGTTGACAACAGTTTAACATGTTTGAGGCATGTTAAGGTTAAGATACCTAGTAAGATATTCAAGTGGATATGTTGATGAGGCTGCTGGGTATGCCAGTCTGGAACCCAGGTGAAAGATATAAAACTGAGGCTCCTTGGCTACAGATATTTTCTAAAGCTACAAGGCAGGATGAGGTCAAGTAGGTATAGACAGACAAAATTTTAGCTGGCACACTGACACAGTCCATAACTAAGTGTTGATGAGGCAGACCAGCAAGGAGACTAATAAGAAATGACTGGAAATGTAGATAAAACTAGATAAAGATATGCCCTGAAATCTGTATGCAAAAACTAAGGGAGAGATCAGCTTGGCAGAAACTATAATTATGTCAATATAGATAAAGACTGAGACTTGGTCAATTTAGATGTAATGTTGGTGAAAACTTGATGAATGGGGACATCTGCTTTCTGTCAAAATAAAATAACAGATTAACCCTTTTTGGCTGAAACAACTCCCCAAAACTAGATTATATAAAACAGTGGTTTTCAAGACACTGCATCACACAAGGAAGGAAGGACAGACAATGATGTATGAAAGTGAGTAACAACTGAAGTGAACCCCATGACTGGCCCAATTTCCAGTCCATGTGCAGAGAGGGATGACCCTGATGGGACATTGTTGGAAAAGTTGTGAAAGGAGGAAAGATGGACTCTCAAGATCTGTGCAGGGCCCCTCCCCCCTTAAGCATTCAACAGAGATTGGTGTGAAGAGCCAATGTAAGGACTAAGATACAATTATTTGACAAGATTGGAAAGAACCAGGTAGACGTATAGTTCAGTGGTGTAGTGCTTGTCTAACACATGCGCAAGGCCCGCGATTCAATCTCCATCACTAGAACAAACACTGGGGCTGGGTGTGATGGTGCACACCTATAGTCCCAGCTATTTGGAAGGCTGAGGACCACTTGAGCTCAAGTCTGGGCAACATATTGAGATCCCCAGCTCAGAAATATAAGATTGAATAGAGTAATGCCTACCCCATGTGTAAGCTTGGGAATAGTGCCTGTTTCTCTCAGCCACCATGGAAAAATCCTTAATCATTCACAAGATATTGAGTAGAAGACTCATCATAAGTGTCTTGTCTCAATGATGGAAAATAATTACCATTAAATTAAATGTTACTAAAGATAGCAGATTACAACAGTCACTAATATGCCATTAGGTAAAAATGTTAGTATATAACAGATGTGATTCTGCTATCTGTATTTGGGATAGAAATGGGAGTTCAAAACCCAATGGAGTCAAATGTATGAAAGATGATTTATCAAGAGCTCTGTAATATTTGGAACAATCAATAAAAAAAAATTAAATGTTACTTCAGTTCCACGTAACACATCTTACAAATAAGACCCAAATAGCTTAAAACTTCATCCAAGAACAAAGCTCAAGAATATTTATAGGGCCACAACATAACCATGGTTATACTCAGGCCTCAGAAGAGGCTTGTCTTCAGCATCCTCTGCTGTGGATCTGATTGGACCCAGTGAAACCAGTTAAATACCATATGTCGTCAACCATCAGTAGATCCAGAAGCTAATCAAAGATGGTATGTTCATCCACTAGTTTGTGACTTTCCATTCCCAGGATCAATCTGGAAAAACACCTTGGCCTTCAGGAAGGGGAGTTATATAGGTTAGAAAAGGTAATCTGAAAGAGAGGGTGTGAATTGTGCACCAGCTGCTCACAAGATACCATGAATCTAAGGAGCTTGCCACTTGTACCAGATCCTGTACCTGAAGATAAATCAACATGGCCAAAACCAAAGCAGATTCTCATGGAACATATCCACAAACTGAAGGCAGACAAAACCTGTGAGAATCTTGACTGACGTGGCTGAGGCCCACAGGTCGGAAACCAGGGAAGCCAACAAGCTCTGTGAAGAGCACCTCCAGGTCAAGAAAGGAGGGGAAAATCATCAAGACTGTTCAAAGATGAAGAGACCCAGAAATAAAGCTTTAGCTCCTGTGTGATCTCCATAGTTACACACATTGGCCATTCAAATAAAAGAAGCCTTGATCCACCTGGAAAAAAGTAAGAGAATATTTATAGGAATCCAGAAGTGGCCAGGACCCAACAGGCACTGAGACATACATTCAAAGTTTTAACAGAAAGACAAGGGGTAGAAAAACATAGTCCATCATGAAGTATAGAACTGGCACAGATAAAAGAATTAGCACACAAGGTCATTAAAATATTTTTTTATAATTATGTTCCAGGTATTAAAAAGTCAGACATTTGGAAGGCATATTTTTAAAAGACCCAAATTAACCTCAATCATGTGTTGTGGTTTGGATATGAAGTGTCCCTGAAAAGCTCCAGTGTTAATGCAGGAATATTTGTAAGTGAAATGACAGGATTGTGACAGTCCTAACCCTATCAGGCTATCCTAGTTGGAATGGATGAGTGGAAACTGTAGGAGTGTGGCTGGAGGAGATGGGTCACTGGAGGCTGCCCTCAAAGCATTTGTTTTCCCTGTGCCCTTTTTCCCTTTCTCCCTCTCTGGGCTTTCTGGCCACCTTGAGCAGAGCAGCACTCCTCTATCATGCCCTTCCGCCATGATGTTCTGCTTCACCTTGAGCCCAGAGCAATGCCATCAGTGTACCATGGACTAAACCGCTGACACAGTGAGTCCAAATACCTGTCCCTCTAAGGTTTTCTTATCAGGTATTTTGGTCACAGTAACACAAAACTGATTAACACATTATGGAAACTATAATATCTGATGTTGGATTAATGGTAAATTATTATAGAAATAAATTCTAGTCACAGTGAAACGTAAAAATAGAAGTGAAAAAAGTTTAAGTGAAGTAGAATCAGTGAGCTGTGAGACAGTCTCCAGTCTTTTAGTAATGTGTAATAAAGTTCTGAAAGAAAAGGTCAACCCAAAAATCTATCTTTCAAAAGCTAACTAACAGTTTTCTCAAACACATTACAGTTGGAAGTACTTAACTATATGATTAAATATATAATTTTTGTTACATAAGTAGCTTTAAAAGATAAAACTGTTTAAATAAAAATAATAACAGTGGAGGTAGGAGATAATGCATATGTAAAATGACAACAGAAGAATCAGGGCCAAGGAGAAAGAACACTAAGATTCTTGTCCTGTGTAACATGGTGCATCACTTGATGGTAGAGTGTGTTCATTGAAAGATGAAAACATTGAATAATAAAAGACAAAGTTGTACTTAATAAGCAAGGAAGATGTAGCAGTGGTAGAGCTAGTGTGTTAGTGTGTGTAAGGCTCTGAGTTCAATCCCTAGGGTCACAAAAATAAATAATTAAATGAAAAAGCCATCCAACAATGTGTATAAATACCAAAACATCACGTGGTACCCTGTAAATACATAAAATTACTAATAGTCAACTAAAAGTATACATTTAATTTTTTGACAAGAAGGCCACATTGAGCGAGATATATCATAGGGGACAACTAAAAGAGCTCCTCCTAATAACCAAAGCTGGAACAATTGGAACAGCAAAACAAAGCAGTAAGGAATTGTAACTTGAAAGTTAAAATAAGTATCTATGAGTCCATGCTGATATAAAATATTGAATAAATAACTGGGAGAAGAGACAGGTCAATCACCTATACAGAAGAATTCTAAAAGTTTATATGGATGCTCCATCCTGCAGGAAGTAGAGCGTAACTCAAGTATGGAATTCACATAGTGAGTTCCAGAGAATAGAGTATGGGGAAGGAAAAGGAACTGCACAGTGGGAAAATTTAACAAGCCTTTGGCCAGGTGATTAGGTCAACATCGGCAGTCATAAATCATGTTGCTAATAGGTACCTTTAATATGATGTAATGAAAACAGTACTGATGCCAGGCATGGTGGACCAGCTATTTGGGGGGCTGAGGCAAGAGGAGGGTCACAAGTTGTAGGCCAGCCTCAGCAACTTAGTAAGGTCCTATCTCAAAATTAAAAATAAAAAGGGCTTGGGCTATAACTCAGTGGTAGAGAACTTCTGGGTTCACTCCCCAATACTGCAAAAGAAGAAAAAGAAAGAAAAGTCTGTGATCTTCCTCATAAAAACCCATTTGATATAACCTTGAAAAAAACATGTCAGACACAGAGGGCAATCCTACAAAGTATGATATAGTACCTGACCAGAACTCCTCAGAACTGTCTAGAGTCATCAGAAACAGGGAAAGTCTGAGAAATTGTCAGCCAAGAGACATCTAAGGAGACATGACAACTAGATACATATCTTAGAACAGGAAGGATAGTGGGAGAGTAAATGGAATAGGGAAATCCAGTATGCTGCTGAAAGCACTAAGAGCCCATATGAGGTTAATGGATATCAATCTCGAGTGGTGCCAGTCATTGTAGATGAGTGGGGTGTATCCCTCTACATTCAGCTGCATGGATACATGAAGGAATGCAGTTTTAACTACATTTAGCTGAATAAATGCTGTAAAGCGAGTGGGAGAAGGACATGGAAGTGATACGTGAAAGGAATGATGGACACTAAAAGACCCATGGGATTTTAGGTCTCAGTGGAGTCATGGGATTGCTGACTCTGTAGTGCTAGGAGTACAAAAGCCAGGAGGTAGAGCACAACAAAAATTTAAGAGTTGCAGTTGCTGGTGTCTGTCCTGGCAGAGGGTAGGACACAGTGTATATGGTGAGAAAGGCTAGTGCATAAGCGTATCAGAGAAGAAGACAAGGAAATCTAACACGCATCTCTGTAGCTATTGAAATAATGTGAATTATTTCAGGAGTAATAGTAGGGATAACAGTGCAAAGAGATATGATCTTGAAGGAGTTGGTCTGGTCAGGGGGTGGCCTGGGGTTTAGTAGATATTTAAAACAAGGAAAGGTAGATTTGTAGTCAAAAGTCTGCATTATAGAGGAAAAGACTTCAAAGAGCAATGGAAAAACCAAAAGACACTTGCTTCATCTCTAGACCGAAGTTGTGGGAGAAAAAAAGCCACCGCTAGAAAGCACCACTGGTGAAAGTAAGGAGAATGTTCAGAGCCACTTGGGCATTAGTTGGAGAAACTGGGGGGATGACTAGGAGTCTTGGCTACTTATGATCGTTAAAATAAATGAAGGTAAAGAGAGTATAAGTGAGATGAATCTCAAGTGGAGAGAAGACTGTGAGCAGGGGTAGGGGGATTGTTGATGGTGGGGGTGGTTAATACTTAGCTTCATTATTTTCTGAACTTCCATCTTTACCCTTTTGATGGAGATATAGATGCTTCCAATCATCTTGTGATTTTAACCTGAAATTAATTGCTTTCTCAGGCATGATGTCTTAGAGTAAAATTAATTCAGGAGAAAATTTTGGTGACCTTGGGTTTGGCAGTGTTTTTAGGTACAATAGTAAAAGCACCATCCATGAAATAATAAATTGGACTTCCTTAAAATTCTAATCTTCTTAGGGCTGGGGTTGTATAGAATGCTTTCCTGGCATAGGTAAGGCACTGGGTTTGATCCTCAGCACCACATTAAAAATAAATAAGATCTTCTGGGCTGGTGATGTAGCTTAGTGGTGGAGCTTCTGCCTAGCATATATGAGGGTCTGGATTCCTAAGCCCTGAAAAAAAGGAGGGAGGGGCAAAAATATCTAAATAAACTACTCACTAAAGAAGATACATAGGTGGCAAATTAGCCCATGGACGGAACTAAACATGCATGAGTGAGGGGATTGCTAAATTAACATAACAATGAGATACCACTGCATACCTGTTAGAATGCTCAAGTTCAAAAAATCTGAGGGAGGATGTGAAGCAACAGGAACACTCATTTATTGCTACTGAGATGCTCCACTCCAGAAACAACTTTTCTGTTTCTTACAAAACTAAACATGTCCTTACCACATAACCCAGCAATGTTTTCCTAGGTATTTACCCAAATGCATTAAAACATGCACAAAAACCTATGCACAAATGCTTATAGCATCTTTATTCACAATTGCCAAATCTGGAACCAAAATATCATTCAAAAAGTGAATGTAAGGGCTGTGTGTATCAGTGGTAAAGCACATGTAGTATGCTTAGGCTCTGGTATCCATTCCCAGCACCACAAAATAAATGAAAGAAAATAAAATGTACATGATACATCCATACAACAAAATATTTTCATTGATAAAAACTGAGCTATCAGAACATACACAAAAAAATGAAGAAATTTATCTTATTTACTTATTTATTTATTAAAGGGTAAAAGCATGGAAAATTTGTTACATGCCTATGGCATGGGCATATTAGCTCTGAATGATCTTTAAAAGCTTATTGCTTAGTGAAGAAAATCATTCTAAAAAGGATAGATGCTGTACAATTTCAAGTATAGAGCATTGGCTGGAAGTGTTCATCAGTTGTAGTGTGCTTGCCTAGCATGACTGATAACCCTGAGTTCTATCCATAGCACCACAAAAAAAATCAAAATGTAAATAAGTTTAGGACATCTGAAGTATGAAGAGATTTAAAAAAAATCAGTGATTACAGGGATTCAGGAGTGTGGAGAGAATGAATAGTAGGTTTTTAGGGCAGTGAATTTATTCAGTATGATATAATGGTAGACACATGACAAAATTCATTTTTTCACAACCCACAGCATTATAGAATACAATACAAAGAATTAACTCTAAACTGTGAACTTTTGATTAATAGAAGTATATCCATATTTGTTTATTTGTGGTAGAGTATTTGCCTAGCATGCACAACTCCCCAAGGTTCAAGCACCAGCACCACAACACACACACACACACACAAAGTATTTATATATAGATATATATACATGTATATATCATTTGTAGTAAGTATACTATATTGTAGTGAAAGATATTAATAATAAGAAAATGAAGTGCTAATATAAAAACATTTTAGGATCCACATTTTGAGATCAAGTATGCGTTTGGAAAATACACGTGAAAGGCTATATAGTTGTCTTTTCAGTGTTAAAGAAGGTCAGTGAGATCCAGGGTTGTGGCTCAGTGGTAGAGTGCTTGCCTAGCATTCGTGAGGCACTGGGTTCAATCCCTAGCACCATGTACAAAATAAATGAATAAAATAAAGTTATTGTGTCCATCAATAACTTATTTTTTTTTAAAAAGATGGTCAGTGAGAGCCATTAAATTTTTCCTCTTGTCTCACAAGGCAACTCAGCTGTGGCCTGTATTGTCTGCTTAATTTCAAAACCTAAAACTTCTACTAAAATCATAAATTAAAAATAATTTAATTTAGGGTAATAATAAACAATGAAAGAATATAAAGATTTATTTAAAGGGGATTGGTTAAATTATGAAAACACCCATGTGATAAGGCACTGTTCAATTTAGCCATTAGAATAATTTTACCATCAGTTAATAGGATGAAGCTGGCATATAGCTAGTTAAGAAAAAGAGTTTCAGTAAATTCAAATTGTTTTGAAATGTGACTTTTTAAAAGCTGCAGATATTTAACAGGGTAGACACACATTGATAGTATGATTGTCATCAATTTTCTTTATACTTTTATGTACTATAGGTGGGGTTTTTGTTATTATTGTTATTTTGTTTTCTTTAAGAAAGATGTGTTGCATTTATAGTTCAACACAGAAAAGATAAAGATGCCAGGCCTAGTGGCACACACCTGAAATCTCAGCTTTGGAGAGACGGAGGCAGGAAGATCCCAAGTTTGAGGCCTGTCTGGGCAACTTAGAGATACAGTCTCAAAATAAAATGAAAAGTAGGCTGGGGTATAGCTCAGTGGTAGAGCACTCACTTGCCTAAAATATGCCTGGGTTCAATTCCTATACTACACCACACCATCCCCCCAACCAAAAAAAAAAAAAAAAGAGAGAGAGAGAGAAAGAGAGAGAGAGAGAAAAGAATAAGTAAAGGAAGGAAAAATATCTGTAAGAATAAATCCAAACAGGTACAGATAATGATAACTTCACTTTACTCACTTTAGTATTCATGGTGATTATCTTTGAAGAATTACAAGGAACTGGAGATATTTTTCAGTGGTAGATATTTCCCAGAATGCACAAGGCCCTGAGTTTGATGCCACTATCACAAAGGGGAAAAAAAAGTGTTCTGTAAAATACATTCTAACTTTGTTAAGCTACCTTAAGAAGGTGGTGAATGTCTTATCCAATGGTTGCACACGTGTAATCCCAGTGACTCTGGAGGCTAAAGAGGATCACACGTTTGAGGCCAGCCTGGACAATTTGGTGAGACCTTGTCTCAAAGATAAAAAATAATAATAAAAAGAATGGGTTATGCATGTAGCTCACTGGTAAAACAATACTGGCTTCAACCCTCAGTAGCCCACTCCCCACCGCCGCAAAATAGAATGTCACAGATGCTGTTCTATTTTCAGGCCCTATATCTGATTGCCACACATGGAAAGCCGGAACTGCCAAACCCAGAAAAAGTTTCACCTGTGTTTCAAGATTTCTTAAATCAATGCTTGGAAATCAATGTAAAGAAAAGGGGTTAAGCCAAGGAATTATTACAGGTAAATTTGGAAATGATGCCATTTTGGGGAAATGCTGACTCTTTTTGAATATACAAGAAAAAGTTTTCATTTCACTATTCATTGATCACTACCAGTAAGGCAGCTGCTACAGTTTAGGGTTTCATCTGCCAGGAATAAGTTTAATATCGTGATAGTAAGTTTTTGTATGTTATTAAATACCATATATATTCAATGCTGGTGTAAGTGTATTTATGGGCTGTTTGTAGATTTTTGGAAAGTAGAAAAACTAAATCAACTCTGTTTTCAACTATGAAAATTATGGAAAATTATGGCAGATATTAAAATATGTATTTTAAGTAAATTGTATTCATAAGTAGTCTTCAGAGTTTAGTTGAAAGAAAATGTTTTGCTTATAAATTGTGCACTTGTTTGTCCCCTCTTTTTGGCAGCACCCATTCCTGACTTTGGTGAAACCGTTGTCTGGTTTGACACCTCAAATCTTTGCCGCTCTAGAAGTAATGAAGAGAGAAAAATGTTAATGTCATTGAGAAGAATTAATATTCTTTTTCCACTTCCTAAAAAGAAAATTTTAAACAAATGTAATAAAGTGTTTATTGTTTTAAAAGATGTGTAACTTAAAAGTTGCCATTTTAGCCATGTTAAGTGGACAACTCAGTGGTATTAATTACACTCACAATGTTGTATGACCTTCTGTTTCTAGAACAGTTGTGTCATGCCAAATAGAAGCTCTGCCACCATTAAGTCATAATTCTCATTCCTCTTCTTCCAGACCCTGGACACCACCATTCTTGTGTTTTTTTTTTCTTTTCTTCTCCTTGTTCTAATTATTCATGACAGTAGAATGCACTTTTGACACATCACACATAAATGGAGTGTAACATCTCATTTTTTGGATTGGACATGATGTAGAAACATATTGGTCATGTATTCATGTACTATGCACATAGGGTAATAATGTACAATTCATTCTACTCTCCTTTTTACCCTCATACCCTCTCCCCTCCCTTCACTCCCCTCTATCTAATCCAAAGTATCTCTGTTCTTCCCTAGCCATCCACTAATTGTAAATTAGTGTCCACATATCAGGGAAAACATTTGGCCTTTGGTTTTCTGGGATTAAATTATTTTGCTTAGCATGATATTCTACAGGTCCATCCATTTACCTACAAATACCATCATTTTATTCTTCTTTAATGCTGAGTAATATTTCATGTGTAGATAAATCACATTATCTTTATCCAGTCATCTGTTGAAAGACGCCTAGGTTGGTTACATGGTTTAACTATTGTGAGCTGAGATGCTGTAAATATTGATATGGCTACGTCACTGTACTATGCTGATTTTAAGGGTTTTTTTTTTGTTGTTTGTTTGTTTGTTTGTTTTTGAATAGACAGGGGAATGGGATAATTGGGTCAAATGGTGGTTCCTTTCTAAATTTTCTTTGGAATCTCCATACTGCTTTCCATAATGGTTGCACCAATTTGCAGTCCCACCAACAATTTATGAGTGTCCCTTTTCCCCCACATCCTTGCCAACACTTATTGTTCCTTGTATTCTTCATAATTGAGATGCTAACAGAAATGATGAAACCTTAAAGTAGTTTTGATTTTTTATTTCTCTAATTGCTAGAGATTAGAGATGTTGAACATTTTTTCGTATATTTGTTGATAAATTGTATTTGTATTTGTTCTTCCAAGAAGTGTCTGTTCAGTTACTTAGGCCATTTATTCATTGGGTTATTTGGTGAGATTTTTTTTTCTTTAGTTCTTTATATATCCTAGAAATAAATGCTCTGAGAGCACATGGCAAAGATTTTTCTCTCATTCTGTAGGCTCTCTCTTCACATGATTGTTTCATTTGCTGAGAAGAAACTTTTTAGTTTGAACCCATCCCATGTATTGATTCTTGATTTTAACTTAAGATTCAGGGTTTTGTTAGAAAGTCATATCCTCAGCCAACATGGTGAAGAATTTGGCCTCATTTTTCTTCTGTTAGGTGCAGGGTCTCTGTTCTAGTGCCTGAGTCTTTGATCCACTTTGAGTTCAGTTTTGTGCTGGGAGATGGAATATGGGTTTAATTTCACTTAGTTTAATATATAGATTTCCAATTTTCCCAGCACCATTTGTTGAATAGGCTATCTTTTCTCCAGTGAATGTTTTTGGTGATTTTATCTGAGATAATGTATTTATGTGGGGTTTTTTCTATCTTCTATTCTGTACCATTGGTTTGTGTCTTGTTTTAGTGCCAATATCTTGCCATTTTTTTTCACTAGAGCTCTGTTGTATAGTTTAAGTCTGGTATTGTGATGCTTCCTTCCTCATTCTTCTTGCTAAGGATTGTTTGGTGTATTCTGGGTCTTTTATTTTTTTTCAAATAAATTTCATGTTTGCTTTTTCTAGTCCTATGAAAAGAATTTTGTTGGGATTTTAATAGGAATTGCATTAAGTGTCTGTAGTGCTTTTGATAGTATGGTAATTTTGACAATATCAATTTTACCTCTTCAGGAGCATGGGAGATCTTTCCATCTTCTAAGTTCTTATTCATTTTATTTAGTGTTCTGTAGTTTTTATTGTAGAGGATTTTCACCTCTTTTGTTAAATTAATTCCCAAGGTTGTTTAGTTGTTGTTGTTGTTGTTTTGAGGTTATTGGGAATGGGGTAGCTTTTTCCTAATTTCTCTTTCAGTAGATTCATCACTGATATATAGGAATGTGTTTGATCTATGGGTGTTGATTTTATATCCTGCTACTTTCCTAAATTCATCTATTAACTCTAGAAGTTTTCTGATAGAATTTTTTTGATTTTCTTAATAAAGAATCATATTATTGGTAAATAATGATAGTTTGAGTTTTTCTTTTCCTATTCAAGAACAACATTGAATAGAAGTGATGAAAGACGGCATACTTGTCTAATTCTAGTTCTTAGAGGGAATGCTTTCAATTTTTATCCATTCAGAATGATGTTGGCCTTTGGTTTAACATAGATTGCCCTTAAAATGTGAGGTATATTTATACATAGTTTTTCTAGTGTTTTGAGCATGAAGTGGTGCTGTATTGTGTCAAATCCTTTTTGTGCATCCATTGAGATAATCAATGATTCATGTTTTGAACTCTATTGATGTGATGAATTATATTTATTGATTTCTGTATGTTGAGTCAACATTTGCATCCCTGGGATGAACCCCACATGATTATGGTGCACTATCTTTTTTTTTTTTTTTTAAGAGAGAGTGAGAGAGGAGAGAGAGAGAGAGACAGAGAGAGAGAGAGAGAGAGAGAGAGAGAGAGAGAGAGAGAGAGAGAGAGAGAATTTTTAATATTTATTTTTATTTTTTAGTTCTCGGCAGACACAACATCTTTGTTTGTATGTGGTGCTGAGGATCGAACCCGGGCCGCACGCATACCAGGCGAGCGCGCTACCGCTTGAGCCACATCCCCAGCCCGGTGCACTATCTTTTTACTACGTTTTCATATGCAGTTTTCCAGGATTTTATTGAGAATTTTTACATATATGTTAATCAGGGATATTGGTCTGAAATTTTCTTTCCTTGATATGTCTTTGGTTTTGGAGTCAGGGTGATATATGCCTCATAGAATGAGTTTGGAAGGTTCATTCCTTTTGTATTTCCTGGAGTAATTTGAGGAGTACTGGTGTTAATTCTTCTTTGAAGGTCTTGTAGAACTCATTTGATAATCCATCTGTTCCTGGGATTTTCTTGATTGGTAGGCTTTTGATGGTGACTTCTATTCATTGCTTGAAATTGATCTGTTTAAATCATATATGTCTTCCTGATTTAGTTAGGGTAGATCAAATATCTATAAATTTGTTGATGTCTTCAAGGTTTTCTATTTTATTGTAGTATAAATTTTCAACATTGTTTCTGATTACTTTCTGTATTTCAGTTGTATTCATGGAGATATTTACTTTTTCATTACATATTTTAATATTTTGAATTTCTCTCTTACTCTTCATTAACAGTCTTCATTGACTGTTTATCAATTGGATTTATTTTTTCAAAGAACCAACTTTTCATTTTGTCAGTTTTTTTAATTATTTCTTTTGTTTCAATTTCATATCTGATTTTAATTAATTCTTTTCTTACTCTGCTTTGGTATTGATTTAGTCTTCTTTTTCTAGGGCTTTTAGATGTAGTGTTAGGACTTTTATTCATTGACTTTTTAGTTTTAATGAATGAGCTCAATGCAATGAACTTTCTTCTTAGTACTGCCTTCATAGTGTCTCAGATATTTTGACATGTTGTATTTCTGTTCTCATTTACCTCTAAGTATTTTTTAAATTTCATCATTGATTTATTCTTTTTTATTCGTCATTAAATTGTGTATTATTTAGTTTCCAGGTGTTAAGTTAGCTTCTATTTTTTATTTTATCATTAATTTCTAATTTCATTCCATTGTGATCTGATAGAATGCAAGGTATTATCTCCATTTTTTTTTTTTGTATTTACTATGAGTTGCTTTGTGTCATAAGATAATGGTCTATTTTAGAGAAGGATCTGAGAAGAAAGTGTATTTGCTCATTGATGGATGAAATATTCTATTTATATCTATTAAGTCTAAATTATTGATTGTATTATTTAGTTCTGTCATTTCTTAGTTTTTGTTTGAAAGATATGTCCAGTAGTGACAGGAGTGTGCTAAAATTAACCAGTGTTATTGTTTGTGGTTTTTTTGATTCTTGAAATTGAGAAAGATCTGATGTACCATGGATGCTCCATTGTTTGGGGCAGAAATATTCATGATTGATTGTTTTGATGTTATATAATTCCCTTAAGCAGCATGTAATTTTTTTCTTTGTCCTGATTAACTTTTGCTTAACATTAACTTTATCTGATATAAAGAATGGAAACCCCTGCTTGTTGAGGTGATTCCATTCAGTGACATGTTTTTTCTCATCCCTTCTACAATATGTGGATGCCTTTGCCTATATGGTGAGTTTCTTGGAGACAGCATATTCTTTGATCCTGTTTTTTCATCTTATCTGTCAGTCTGTGTCTTTTGATTGTTGAATTTATGTCACTAACATTCAAGATTTTATTGAGATATAATTTGTATTCCCATTTGTTTTGGTTTCTTTTTTTCTTTTTTCATCCTCATGAAATATTTGTTGAGAATATTCTGTAGTGCAGACTTTCTAGTTGTGAATTCTTTTAACTTTTGTTTATCATGGAAGGCTTTTATTTCATTTTCAAATCTAAAGCTTACTTTGCTGGATATAAAATTCTTGCTTGGAATCCATTTTCTTTCAGAACTTGGTATATGTTTTCCCAGTACCTCCTAGCTTTGAGAATCTAAGTTGAGAAATCAGCTGAGAACCAAATTGGTTTCCCTTTATATGTAATCTGACAGTTTTCTTTTGTGGCCTTTAAAATTCCTTATTCTGTATGCTAGGCATTTTCATAATAATGTCACTTGTTGTGGTTCTGTTGTCATTTTGTACATTTGGTGTCCTGTATGCCTCTTGTATTTGATTTTCCATTTCATTCTTTGGGTTTGAAAATTTTTCTGATATTATTTCATTGAACAGATTTTGCATTCCTTTTGTTTCTTCATGCATTCCTCTATCCTGATAAATCTTAAATTTGGTCTTTTCATGTTATACCTTAATTCTGAAAAGTTCTGTTCATTATTTTTATTACCATCATCTCTGTATGCTCAATTTTATTTTCACAATTTTATATATTTTGTCTTCATTGCCTGAGGTTCTGTTTTCCAAGTGGTCTAGTCTGTTGGTAATATGTTCCATTGTATTTTTAATTTGGTTTACTGATTCCATTATTTTGAGGATTTCTGCTTGATTTTCTTTTTATAAGTGTCCCTTTATTGAAGTGATCTTTCACCTCTTGAAATTTTTATCTAATTTCACTTTTTACATCATCCTTTATGTCATGGATCAGTTTATACATTCTGAACTCCTCCTCTGACATTTCTTCTACTGTATTGTCAATGGATTCTATTATTGGAGTATGTTGGTTTGTTTGGGGTTCTTGGTTTTCTTATTTTTTCATGTTGTTCAGTGTGTCTTCTCCTCTAGCAGTGTGAATTTGAGGTATTACAGTTTCTACCCTGTAGATTTATATTGTCACTGGAGGTTTCCAGTGCCTCACTTTTAAGGGAGAGATCAATTTTTTTTTAGCACCCAATGCAATTATTGAACACCTCAAATAGCTCCTATTAAGACATTTATAGTTTGTCACAATAAATATAAATGAGGTGTTCAATAATTGTCTGCAATATAAGCAGTAGGTTTGCAAAAGTATAATTTTTGATGGTAGACAAAGAGCAGGAGTGGTATGAGATGTGATGTTTATGAGGAAGAAGGAGAGGAGACAGAAGTATAAGGTTTTAGAAAGAGGAATCAAGAAGTTGGCTGTTAGCAGGAGAAAAGGGAGATGGGGTATCCAGAGAAACAGATACATGAGAAGAAAATATATATAAAGTAAAAATAAATAAATAAAACATTTAAAAATAAGAAAAAATGAAATAGAAAAAAGTAAAAATAAAAAGAATACACAACAATACTGAAATATACTCTTCATACATCCCAGTCCTCAATAACCTGATGCATTAAAAAAATACTTGATTCAAAAATGATAATTATGTGAGAGCAGAAAAAGAAATAAAAAATCTTCAAGGAAAATTGAATAATTGTTGAGTTCAAAAGCTTCTCAGCCAATAGGTGGGATTGTCTGCAGTTTGCTGGTAGACCCACCTTCAGGATGGTGAGGGTTGCTAAGGTGGGTATAGCAATTGCTGGTCCATGTTGGAAGATTGCACCCTCAGAATCTCCTTTGGGAGATGATGTAAGAGTGATGTAAGAGCCTGATCTTAGCTTACGGTCACTGTGGTCACCTGCGGACCCCATAATTGCTGGTTGGTGATTAAGTTTCCAAAGTCAATGTCTCCAGCCCCCACCCTTTTGAATTCCTGATTAGGCGTCTCTCTTCCCATTGGTCCTGAGGGCTGAGAACCAGGACCTGTGTGCCTGTCATGGAGAGCTGTTGTGTATTGAGTACATCAGGACCAGGTGGTGAGAGCTCTGGCTAGCCACATAGCTGCAAGCATTGGGCTGGGTTTGTAGACTCACCGGGGTTGAGAGATGGTGATTGGAAAGCTATAGGGCCCTATTAATTGCCAAACTTAGCAGAACCAGGGGATCAGTGGATGATGAACTTGGAAGAAAATTGGGGACCCTGCTGGTGTCATGTCCCAGCTGAGGGAATCCAGTGAGGGACCAGTTGGGTAGGCAAGCCAAGGGCAAGATGCCCTCATAGCCTCTTCCAACTTTACGAACTTCTGAAGCCAGTCCTGTCAATCCCCATGCAATTCAGGACTTGTAGAGCTGGAGAGACCACAGTTTTTTCCAGCCTCTGCAGCAAGATGGTGGCCATTGGCACACCTAGCAGAACAACTTCAAGTGTAACCAAACCTGTAGGTACCTTGATGATGGAGGTCCAGACTCTGAGTACTGTCCCTAGATGATAGTGGCTGTGTCCTGTGATGGTGGCAGTGGTGGCAAAACTTCAGGTACCTTGATATTTGACTTCCAGGTCTTGGTATCCTAATCTTGAGGTTTCTGCATCTCTAGATGGCAGTGCAGCAGCAGAGATGTCTCAAGGTGGAGATAGCCATGTTCCAAGATAAGGTAGCAGTGGAGAGCGCCACAGTGATGGTAGGCAGTCTCATTAGGAGATTGGGCGCTGTGCGGCAGGTTGCACTTCAACAACATAATTTTTAAAGAGTCTTTTCCAGGATACCAAAGTCACTCAAAAGGATGACCAAATTCCTATGACTTTAAAAATTAATTATTATGCATCCTTTTAAAAACCTGACCTATTGTACTTGCCAATATATTCCTGCCCCAGTTTACTGGTAATGAAAACTTGGACATTTCACTCCTATAGAATTCCAAGAATAATTTCTGCTCCACTTATATTACTGACAGCATCTTTATTTATTTAGCTAGTGTGAAAATCCTATTTCAGTTTCTGCTTTCTTAATCTACTCCTGGCATCAAGTTCTTGGTTTGCATTTGGCATAAAACAGACTCTGAGGTGGGGATTTTTGTGCAAAAAGATCGCCAGAAGAGTCCTTTGGAGAATGAGGGGTCTGAATTTTGGCAAGGGGAAAGTTGCAATGCAAAGGCATTAACCACACTTCACTCAAATTCCCTGGAAGCTCTAGACCTATGATGGTCCTTCTTGGTTATTTCCTTTGAAACAAAGGATTCAGGATTTTATCTACTCACAGCAGCTAATCATTGAGATAGGCTAGGATTTATAAACAGACTAAGGTAGCTGTTTGCTAGTCCAAATTTTAAAGCAATTATCACTTATATTTAGATATCAGAAAATTTTAAAAAATTGCTTTGAATTTTGAGTCTCTACATTTTTTCCCGTTTATTGTCTCAACTCATACTTATTGATTACTTTAACATGTTCTAAGCATTATAAAACACCTCAAGACAAATGATTTCTTTTAATGGAATCTATATTTCAGCCTTCTCATTTTATTAAGGAAAACACCTAGCACTTTACTGTTTTTTCCCTTTTCTACAGTCTGACATGAAAAAACAAGAAAATTGACCTTATACCATTGGAGCTTCCACTAACCATTATAATAATAATCCCTTGCTTTTGAATGGCTACAATTTGTTCTATAGAGGGTAGGAATGATAATTTTAGTAATAGTCACTCCCACCTATGTTTTTAGAGCTTTCATTGTATTTTAGATTGAATAAAGACTAGAAATAGGAATAACAACCATTAAAATAGACAATGAGATATTTAAATTAGACATTTCCATTGTAATCTTCAGTCACAGTTTGTACCAATAGAAGTCTCTAAGCAATATGTTCTGAGAAAGGAAACTTCTTTTTGTAACCCTTATTCTATGAGTGACAACTAAACTTTTTTGGATATTTATAATCAAATCAGTTGTGGATGTTAGTTCACCTGTGTCTGTTGCATAGAACTCTGTCACATCGTTGTCCAAATTGACAACAGGCAATTAATTATATGATGACTTTCATCCAACACCACCTTGGTGTTTCTGACTGATTTATCTCCCAAACTACCTAGATTGAAAAGATGTGCACTGTCCAGCTCTTCAATGTAAGAATTGTTTAATATTTTTTTTTTAACAACACTGTTTGTTGCTTCAGTGAAGAGCTAACATACTGGCTCTTTCTCATAGATTTTTATTAGAGTAAATTTAGTTAGAAATAAGCAAGACCATGATTATCTCAATATATCTCTTAACCAAATTTCTCTATCCTTCTGAAACATGTTAAAAGAAAAATTATCACTTTTACTCACTGAAATATGAAATTGAATTAAGAACATACTTTAGGTGACACCAATGTGGAAAGCAAAACAGGTGGCCTTTGACCAAGGGGTCCTATGTTTGTGTTGAAAGAGCCACGTGAGGAAGCAGAATGTGTTCCCAGAGTGGGAGATCTATAGATACTCCATTTGTGAAATAAGACTTAAGAATTTATTGGTTTATGAATAATTAAATGACTAAATTTCAAAATTGTCTTTCTTACAACTTAGACCTCTAGATTATTTCTTCATAACTTTCATTATTGACCTTGTCCTGAATTTGTAAATACAAAAGTTAAAATTTGTGCTTTATTCAATAATTTTAGTTATTATGGTGATTCTGGGAATCTGTATGGCATTTGAGGATGAAAAAATGAAAATTTTGTTAAGATTGCTGCTTTGGAGAAGACTGGAGTTGCATTTGATCTACATAAATAAAAAATACAACTAAAACCCAATAAAACACAAGTTTATTCCATTTGTCTCTATTATTTCTAGTTTACTGTCCCTTCCTGCTTTATTTTGTTTTATTTTTAATCTAAATTTGGCAATAGAAAGAGCCCTACTATGAACATTTAATCTATGTTTTCTCTTTTTACCTATGTAAATTATTAATCCAGATGAGTGATTTTCCAATTTTAATGAGCATGAGCCTCAGGTAGGGTTCTTGCTAAAATATAGCTTGCAGGTTAGTGCATCTGGAACTAAGAATGGTCATTTTTCACAAATTTCCTATGATGCCAATACTGCTAATTCATGGAAATTGGTTTTGGTGGAAAGGTCTACTTGCTGTGATCTCCCACTGAAAAATTATAATATGGAAATCTTAAGAACTGGGAATGTAGCTCAGTGGTAGAATGCACAACTAACAGATGTGAAGCTTTGGGTTCAATCCCCTGTACCATTGGCAGGCAGGTGAGGGTAGACATCTAAATAAAGTGCTGTTAGGAAATTAAGCCATTGGTGAAACATCATATTTAAGCTTAGTAAACAAAAAAAAAAAGTAGGAAAATTGTCCCAAAAGACTGGGTAAATTATATGTTTGAGTAAATGTGTAAATTAGAAGGACATATTGAAGATTAACAAAAGTTCTAGCCAAGCTCTCTCACATGAGGTCAGTCTTGACACTGATTTCAGTTCTTAAAAATGGCAAGCATGGGGCATGGACATCTTTGCTGGTGTCACTCTGACATTCTTTTGAATGTTCTTAATGATAGCTGGAAGTTCATAATGGAAACATGGTGTTAAACAGGGGGAGTTAGAACAAAACTACCTCTTCTAAGTCTAGAGAGAAATACCAATGTTCAGACAAATCTAAGTGTATTTATTGTTCAAAAGCTGCTATAAGTTACCCTTCTCTGGGGAAATCACTTTGTATCTGTGAGTATCATTTTTCTAATTTGAAATATGGAAGTAATATATTAGATATTCTCAAAAATCCTTTTCAACTAAAATGGCTTATGATATTATGATTCATGTATAGACAGTATTCCTGGACAAGTTGAACAGTCCGCTGGCTGAACTTATAATTTCATTCCTTAGCTGTAAAAAATGGTGCCAGCCTATACCTACAAATGGCAAACTATCATTAGATTCTTTTATTTCCAATTTTCTTTTAGATTCCAAAGATATATTTTCATTAACCAGGAAAAAAATCAAAAAACAAAACTGATTCTCTTTTCTCCATCATTTTCCTTTCATCACTTACCAGATGAGTCTCAAATTGCTTTTAGCATTAGCAAGATGTTAATATTTAAGATCAATCTCACTTGAAACATCAAATTCATTTCTGAGCTTCTAGTGATAGTAACGAAACACAGGTCATCTCTTAGGGCTTTTTTAGAATAAAAATTAATATCATGAATATTTTAGTTTACTAACGAATATATCAAAGATAGGAATAATAATAATCTTACATAAATTAAAATATAGATAAAATTAAAATGTCCTAATTGCCATAACTACAACAAAAATTAAGAAACCTTTTAAATTGATGGTTCGATTCACACTCATACATACATATGTTACTTTCTGTTTAGTGATTTAAAACTATAAAACTCATATATTTAAAATACAAGTAAATCTTTTTAAGAGAGAAGAGAGAGAGAAAGAGAATTTTTTAATATTTATTTTTTCAGTTTTCAGTGGACATAACATCTTTATTTTATTTTTATGTGGTGCTGAGGATCTAACCCAGCGCCCTGCGCATGCCAGGTGAACGCGCTACTGTTTGAGCCACATCCCCAGCCCACAAGTAAATCTTAAAAGACTAATTTATACATGTATCTATCAGTTTTCCATTGCTATGACAAAACAACTTGAAAACAGGTCAGATTTATTTTGGTTCACAGTTTCAGAGGTTTTAGTCCATGGTCACTTGGCACCATTGTTTTGGGGCTTGTAGTGAGGCAGAATATCATGCTGAGAAGCATATGATAGAACAAAGATTATTCATGCAGGGCAGCTGGGAAGCAAGTAAAAGGAAGGGCTGGAGCTTGTATATCACCTTCTAGACAGTATCCCAACTGAGCTAACTTCTTTCCACTAGGCTCCACCTTATAAATTTTCTACCACCTCTCAATAGCTCCATCAACTACACATGATCCTTTAAGGAACATTTAGGATCCAAATCATACCAATACTTGGAAGTTTCAGAAATATCATTATATAGAGTAAAGCAATGTTTGTATAATGAAGAGAGATGTTCTGCCTGAGTAGAATAGATAAATGATAGAAACTCTCACATTAATGCAAGATACAAACAAGGAAGTGGGTTTCGAAATGGCAACTAGGGATTAAACCAGCAGGCATGACCTTGTTGCTAATATCATGTCACAATTAAATTTTTATTCTAACTTCAATTTTGAGAAAGATCTAAAGATTTTACTAATATTGAATGTGCTGTAATGGGAATATAATAAACATTCTATAATAATGACTTATACATATGTAATAATATAGAATATAATCTAAAGTTGCCCCAAACCATGATATTAAATCATAACTGACAGAACCAATGCCACACTGAGAATTATTTCCATGCTCATAGTAAATTTCAGTATTTATACTTTGTAAAAATTTTTATATTCCAGAAGGATTTGAACTTTCTTTCTAAAAAAAGCATGTAAATAACCACAACAAAAGAAGTTATACTCCATGTACAGAATATGTTAAAATGCATTTTACTGTCGTGTATAACTGAAAATAACAAATAAAAAACTTTTAAAAAGCATTTAAATTATTTTAAAATAAAGGTGAAACTTAAGACATTCAAGTCATTAAAGGAAAAGGTGATACTAAATAGTGATTTTAAAAATGAAATATCCTAGTGGGTAATCCTGTGGGGCCCAAGCTTACTGGTAAAGAAAAGCACAAGTAAGAACAAATAGGTTGGAACACGTGTGCTTCAACTGTACTAAAGTAGACATTTTTATGACACCAAAATTATATAAATTTAACATGCAGTTCTCTTTATGAATAAATAGAAGAATAGCATTATAGCATATTATTTAAATTCTTTCCATCAAAAATTATTGGTTTCCGATTCCAATTTTAGTTAGAGCTAACTAGAACTCAAATTGAGTTTGAGCTCTTTGATGAGTGCTAATTTATCCACATTATTTCCTTACTTGGAAATATCTGCAAACCCCATTCTTTGGCAAGACCATGCATTGGCAGCAGCACTCAAGAAACCGTACGTGGAGACATTGACAGTCTTTCACACAAAGTGCCATACACAGTCTTTCCGCAGACCTAGGTATGGTGACTCAAAGAACAAAAATGTCAAATTATTGCTTTAAAACCTTAAGGATTGAGATATTTTGGAATTGCTTACTTTTAAAGTTACAGGCCTAGAGAATGTGAAAAAAAAAACTGCAGTCACAGTGAGGCAATGAATAAACACTGAATGCACATGAAGGACAGGAAGTCCTCAGTCATTAATACTTTGCTCTAAGCCCTTGCGTCCATGGCTGGTGGGGAACAGATACACAGTTATCTACCCCAAATACCTTTACTTGATTCCTGGAAGACATCCAATGTCAGAATCCCTGAGGCTTGTCCAAGTATGGAAAAACATCCCATCCCTACTTTGCAAGCTATCTTAGAGTTCTCCTGTCCCTTGGGATAGAATGCAGACCTTGGTGGTCTGAAAGCTGATAGTTTAAAGATCAAGAGATGGTTTTATTCTACTAGATAAGCCAGAATGCTCACAGCAGTCCTAGAAAGTAGAGCAAGGAGAATATGTCAGAAAGTGACTGAGTTTTAAATCTGAGTGGGCTAACCAAGAATCACTAACTTAATAGAGTTTTCTATAAGCATTCTTCTTTTTATCATCAGACAGAATGGAGGCTCAAAATTTTTCAAAAGGAAATAAAGTTAAATTTCAACATATTTCAAATGTGTGGCCCATTAAATGCTATACCCTACAAGGACACAAAGTGAAGTCAGTAACAATGCAGGTAGAGCTAGTTGTTTGCCTGTTACTGGGTTTGTTTGACGTCCTGTGGCATTAGTTCAAAAAGCAGACCTAATGGAAATATGGCCAACCATCAGATAATTTCCAGGCTAAAGATAAATTATACTGGTCTTGTCCAATTGGAGCTTCTCTGCTACATTAACGCCAGAAGAGGGATAACATTACATCTGTTTGTATGGCACAGAAGGCAGTTGGACATTTGATGTGCAGAATGTTATAGTTGGAGATATTAAGGCAAAGAACTGCTAAAGGACCTTGTCCTAGACCCTAAATATGTAACCTAAAGCTCCTAAAACTAACAGAACACTATGTTTTATATTTGATCACCTTCTAATTAAAATGAGTGTGTTTTCCAAAGATTTGTAGAAAAATTTTATACCCTATATTCAATGAACAGGGCTAGTTCTAAATAGGGTATTGAGACAAAGAAACTTATCTTTGGTAAGTTTTTGCATCTACCTAAGATTACAAAATAATACATAACTTTAATTGAAATAACTTTTAAAAGTATTTAGGAAAGATTTTGTTTAAAAAGTTTTCTCTAGGTTTAGGAAAATTTGTCATCTAATTCCATGGCCATGTATTGAACAAAAGCATTGTTTAATATTTTTTTTTGTAGAAAAGAAAACAATACTTTGCTGAGAATATTTTAGTCTACATTTCTGAATAATAAATACATTGATTTTGCTGAACAATTAATTAGGTTTTAGTATAAATTACATCCTACAAATAGAACAAAGAATTGAACTTCTTTCAGTTTTTCATCCTTCTATACCAATGACTGAAGCTTTTAATATGACAAGGCTAAAAGGGATATCTCATCACCCATATTGAATAGAAGAAATCTTTGCTGGATTATTTTTAGTGTCTGAAATTAATGGCTTTCTATACATCAATGTTTATACCAATTATAGATATAATGGCATTTTCATTATATAACTGTTCAAAAGTCACCCTCGAGTGCAGTTGTATTTTATAATTCTAATTCTGATTATTGCTACTTGTTAGGTATTAAACTATCATCGTTGGAGATCTGCTCTCTTTCAATGATGTTTTCCAAGAGATTCTTGGTATAATTGCTCTTGGTATCAGGAAGGGAGGCTGTATGTCAGTCTTGTGCCCTCAGACCTCTTTATGGTCTGTCTCATTACCTTCTGCATCAAATATGTGGTTGGTTTTTGCTTCCATCATGGGCATCACTAACCACCCTGCTGAGTTATGCTAAAGCTAAAATTTGAATAATTCCTGGTACTTTCTTTAACCCTCCCCAATATAATTTATATGAATCTTGTTTTTCTAATTCCTAAATATTTCCTCATCCTAACTCTTGTTTGCTGTCTCCTGCCCTAATTCATTTACCCATCATTGCTCAGCTGGATTTTTGCAATATCATTGTGATTATTCTGAGTGTTACCAGAGTGACTTTTTCAATAAGCAAATCTGATAATATAACCACCCTTGTCTTTATACATTTTTGCTGACATGAAAATAACCGAGATTTGGTAAACTATAAAGAACAGATAGTTACTCTACCTGGTCCTTTTATTATTTGTTCTTTTTTAGTTGTATATGACAGTAGAATCTCTTCTGATATATTTATACAAGCATGGAGTATATCATATTCTAATTAGGAATTAGAATCTCACATAATGGTGAGATTCACTGTGAAATAATCATAAATGTACATAGAAACATATGTCAGATTCATTCCACTGTCTGTCCTATTCTTTTCCACCATCCCTTCCATTCATTCCCCTTTGTCTAATCCACTGTCAGATGTGTCCTCTGATGAAGGACTGTTCCTCATAGATGATACCATCTAGGTGTCCTCACATAACAAAAGGAGAGGAAAAGATAAAGGGTGTGAAAATTGTGTCTTTACAAGGTGAAAAGGAGAAAGAACAAACCTATTTCCTCAAATATCTTCATAAAGGTCCTGTGTTTGCCAGTGTTTCGTTACTGTGACCAAAATACCTGACAAGAACAACTTAGAAGAGGAAAAGTTTGTTTGGGGCTCATGGTTTCAGAGGTTCAGTCCATGGTCAGCAGACTTCTTTGCTCTGTGCCCAAGGCAAGGAAGGGCATAGTAGTGGAAGGGCATGGAAAGTAAGTGCTGCCTCATTCATGATGACAAGGGAAGATGTACCTTTTCAGAGCACCTTCCCAGTGATCTATGTCCTCCAGCCATGTCCTACCTGCCTACAGTCACAATGCAATTAATCCATTCAAACTAGAATGGACAAATTAAGTCATAGTTCTCATAATCTAATTATGTCACCTCTGCGTGTTCCACATTAACAAGACCTTTTGAGGAATACCTCCTATCTAAACCAGAATAGGCCCTAATCCATTTATGAGAGTAATCTTGATTCATTCACCTGCCAGAAGATCCCATCCAGTGAGGATTAAGTTTTCACATGAATTTTGGAGGGAATGCACATTTAACCCATAGCACCTCTGCTCTGAACAGTATGTACTTTCCCATTGTGTTGTGACCTTTTTGCCCTTTAGACTCCAGTCATCCTAAATTCTCTGATGACCCCATGCCCTCTTATACTATTTTTTTGACTTTGCATGATGTTTTCATTGTGAAATTCAAACTTTAATTCCTATACATGATTTAAATCTTAATTTACTTCTTCTATGAAATTTTCTCCAAATCCCTTAGCTAAACTGTTTCTTTTTCTATGTCACCATTACTATTTCTGTCCAACAATTATTATGTTTGTTATAGATTTGTTTCCTTTATTACCTCCCAACATCTCCAATTTATATGTGGAAAAAAAATGACAACTGGCGAAATTATACAACTTGCTAAGGCCACCTAGCTTGGCAGTCGTAGATTAAAAACTGGAATCCAGATGACCTGACTTTAAAGAATCAGGGGGCTGACTCACTGGTAATGCTAAAGCACTGTCATTCAAAATGGCAATGATTGTCACCAAATGCCATCTGATCTGCTTTCTAAAGGGCAGGTAGACTAAATCTTTTTCTAATTTTGTCAATAAGAAAAGAGATTAGGGGTTGAAAAGGGCTTTTTACTGAAAGCCAAACACATGTATCTGTTTAAAGACATTTCCCAAGTGTTCCCTAAAAACTTTTCTTCCTCAAAAAAAAAAAAACTCTTGGGCTTTATTATTATTATTATTATTATTATTATTATTATTATTATTGAACATCTTTTATACTAACCATCATAAAGCTCTCCTCTGTCCTATAGTTTCCTTTTCTATTCCTCTAACTCAAGGACTGTTCTGAACATCATTTCCATCAATCTTACTCAAATTGTTCCGAAAATTAATTGTGAAAAAGATGTGACCTAAAGTGTCAGTTGTCTAGAATTTGCATGATAATAAGAAACCCTTGAAAATAAAAATAAATAAATAAATAAACTTGGAAGTTTAAAAATTTTAAGTGTCTTCAGGAATGAGAGGTTGTGGATTTTGAAAGGAACTTACTGTCCATAATTTGTCGAAAATCATAATTAGATAAAATCCTTCCTAAATTAAACTGGTCTTGCTTAAAAAAATAATTTTTAATCCTGAAAAATTTACTACTAGTGTATACAAGTAAAAACATAAGATGCTTTTCCAATATTTTATCATGCTAAAGATCATTTGTGTTTGAAAGGTTCCTATTCTAAAGATTCCTAGGAATTCACTTCTACTTCTTCAGAGTCAAGAGGAAATAAAAATAAACTGACTTACTGTGATCCAAAGAGGTTCAAATGCTCTTCACAAGACTTTTCACTCGATTTTATTTCATTGATTTGTCTACTAGGATCTCATCTTCCATTAAATTCACACAACTAATAGAGAATTAGTCATATCTTGTCTTCTTGCATTTTCTACTAATTTTTACATCATGTATAATCTATTAGTAATTAACAACAACAAAAAAATGTTCTTGGTGTTTTGACAAACAAGTTTCACTTCATTTGCCCATTAAACAGATTGAAGATAGTAATGCAAAAAGAGCAAAAAGTGAATATTTTCTTTTTGCAATACTAAGAAATTTAGGACTATAAAAAGTGACATATAACAGGCCTTTTTCCCAAATCTTGAAGGACGTTTAAGAATGTGTGAAAAGAATTAAATATTTTCAAACTATAAAATGTTCTTTATACATTATAATTTGAAAGAGCACTCTTTAATGGCAATGACAATAATAACCTAATAATTTTTTTAAACAGAGAGAGAGAGAGAGAGAGAAAGAGAGAGAGAATTTTTTAATATTTATTTTTCAGTTTTTGGCGGACACAGCATCTTTGTTTGTATGTGGTGCTGAGGATCGAACCCGGGCCGCACGCAAGCCAGGCAAGCGCGCTACGCTTGAGGCACATTCCCAGCCCCATAATCTAATAATTTTAATAGTTCACTTGAGAAATATATTTTGAATAATATGATTTGATGATGTGAATTATAAAATATAAACAAAATTGTTGTGCAACACAGAATTTAGAATCATTGTTTTGTTTGATTTTTTTAAGATACAGGACTGAAAAAATAAAGATGAGTGGAAAAGATACAGAGAGAAACAGAACAGGAATGTAATTATAAAATCTAGCCCCTTCTCCCAGGGGCTACTTGATATTGGCTGAAAATTTCCATGCAAATCTTCACTCTCCATTAAATTGAAACACTAAACTCTCTCTGGGAGATCAGGAGATGGAGACAAAGTGGCCATATTTCATGATGCATACATTGATCTGGGAGAGGAGCTGTCATATGAGAGAATGGCATTTTCCTTCAAGAGGATGGTAAGATGGAAAAATCAGAATAGTATTAGTGGCATCAGAGGTCTCCTTACTACTACTTTATTAGCATCCAACTACTCATTGTTAATCAAATAAATGCCAAATTGCACATTCTGTTTATAACTGCTTTTTTCCTTTAAGATAAGATACTTTTTGTCATCTTCATGAATTAATCTTATAATAAGCCTTCAAAACTCTGCTTAAAAACCACATCTGCAAAGATTTATACTAGCACTATTTTTGCATATTATCTCTTTTACATAATGTAGTGTAGGTTTTTGAGGGTGATGGCTGTTGTTTTATTCCATCTTTGTGCCTGAAGAATGTGCTCTATAAAAATATTTATGGAATGCATACATCCTAAGAACTACAATGTATTTTTGTTTCACTGAAAATTAGTTTTACCATTTCCACAAAATGCTCAATGAGTTACCTGTGTGTGACTTTGACCCAAGTAACCTGAACAAGTTCTCTTGAAACAAATATTACATATTTCATTGAAATGCTGCTTACTCTAAAATGGTATTTTCTATTTTTTTTTCTTTATTTTGAGTTTAAAAAGCTGCTCTAATTAAACAACTTGTCAAATACTTTATATAATGTTATTAGAAGTGGATCTTTTGTTTTCCCTTGGATCACTCCTGAAATTAAAATGATGCAGAACTAGTATTTTTTTGCACTAACATGAAGGTGGGTGTTTTCCTTTTATTGCTGTTATTCTTACTTTTTGTCATTATGAAAGCTAAACTTCTTTTTATTCTGCGGTTTGCAAGCTATACTGTTGAGGTTTATCCATACTTCTATTTGCATAAGTAAAGCAATTTCTGTTATTCAATAAACATCTCTTTAAATTGACTCTTTTTGTTGGGTGATTGTAGAATGCCACTAATGAAGTTTCTAATGAGAGACTAATGGAGACTGAGAGAGAGGGGAGGGATAACAATGATATATGCATAAACTTCTTTCTCAGTCTTCATATGTCTTCTTGATTTGGTTGACTATTGAATAAAAAAACCCAATCCTAATTAGATGCTGCTAGAAAATATGCTCACTAAATTAAGAACCTAACATTCTGAAATAGTTTGATGCCCACAAAGTGTTAGTGATTTTAAACCAACGTAAAATGAGGCACATTACCTTTTTTATCCATTATGAAGAACATTTATTATATGTCTAGCTGGACAATATGACATAGTAATCTACCTTTGTCAGGCATTAATCTTACATGCTCAGCCTCCCTCAGAGCTCACCCATCTAGAGTCTGAATGGAGAGCTGAACTATATAATAATCACGACATTAACTTCAACAGAGTGAGATGGCTTTAAGATTATGGATTTTCTGGTTTGAGGGATCACTTTAGTTTTTGATTGCTCAGCTGATTGATAACCTGAGCAGTCAATGCTATGTGAATGAAAGCATATAGAGGTTAAAGGTTTCACATGGGAAATTCTTAGGTGCTGGTGTGACAGAATCATAGGTTCTGTAAAGGTAGGAGCTATAGTCTTCTTTATTCAGTATAGCATTCTAACATTTAGTCTATATGGACAAATATGAAAAACATAAAGATGGGAAAATTAATTATTGTAATCTGTTTTTTTAATTGGACAATTTCTATTCACCATGAAGTTTTAATATTATGTAATTTAATTCCTGAAACAATCACATAGGTTAAACTTTATTATTCTTATAAACAGAGGAATATAATTGCTGTATAGAGATTTAACAATTGTCTATTGTCACATGGATAACATTTTCATGACCATTTCTGTTTTATTACAAAGGTGTGAACTTTAAACCAGTTTGCTCTGTATCCTCTTTCAATGTTTTCCCACTAACTCTGGAATTTGGCCAAAGGCAACGAGCTTTCTCTTTTTCTTTCTTTCCCACTGTCTCTTCCCTTTTTCACTCAACTTTATGTTGATGCTTTGTTCATTTTACCATGTCTATGGGATTCCACTATTGGTCCTATTATAGTTTTCTTTTAGTCTCCTGCTGATGAATATTTATAATTGTTCACATTTTATTTCACTAAAAAAATTAATGCCTTGTAAAGTAATCTTATGCACATTTTCTTGTGCATTAGGTGAGAGATCACAAGGATATAAACTTGATTGTGTATATGGACAACTGCTAGTCTTTATGCTCTACGGGGCTGGAACAATTTATATTTCAACAAGCGGTACATGAGAATTTGCATGTTTCCATTCTTCATCAATATTTGAAATTGTCAGATGTAGCTATTTTGCCAAACTGATGAGTGTCTAGTGGTGTGAATTTATATATCTATAATGCTGCCCATGCTTTTGTGTGTTTATTGGTTATTAGAGTTTTTCCTTTATTGAAGTGGGAATATGCCCTTTTTTCTTATTTTTAATTTTTATGTTTTTGATATTAATTCTTTCTTTGTTATATATTGTTAAGTGTTATATATTGTTAAGCATTTTCTTCTAATCTCACAATTCCACTTTTGTGTATTTTATATCATTGAACTTTAAAAATCTCCTTTTACCTTGAGGTCCCAAGTAATGGTCATATTTTGTTTTAAGGTTTTTTGTTGTTGTTGTTGTTTCTTTGTTTGCTTTCACTTTTGAGACATTGATACAAATATAATTTATTATTGCATTTGCAATGAGGTACAGAAATAATATCTTATAGTGGCAGCTGAACTAGAAAAGCTTTATTATTTTCTCTTCTAAAGTCTTGGTGTATCAAAATTAAATGTCTGAAGTTTTGCTCTCTTTTATCAACATTTAGTGGAAATTTGCCAAAACTACATACATATGATTTCAGAAACTCTTTAGAAGTGAGTTATTATATCAAATCCTCAAATCCCCCCACCATTCTTCTGGGATATTTCTCCCTGGACAGCAGCAAAGTCATTAATAGCCATGGCTGGAACAAAATCACCTGGAAAGCTTTCTAAATTTTCTACTGCCTGGGCTCCACCAACCAAGGTAAAACAAACTATACAGTGAGGGATTGTTAGTGACGTAAGTTTGGGAATTATTATTTTTTAAATCTAACCACCTAATTAGGATGCCCAGTTGTGGGGTGAGGACTGAAAAGCACTGATTTACAAAGCACTGCTTCTTTTTGTTTTTTAATGTGCTCTATTTCAGATTCTTGAAAAATTAGATAATATAAATATGCTGGCTAATCTGTAGCACCAATCTTTCTTTTTTCCTCAGAGTATTCACAGTGTCTCATATTTGGTTCAAAAACTACCCTTGTTTCTGCATTTACAGTATAAATTCTATGTTTCTGATCTTACTGGTTGTTCCTTGTTTTCCTGTTGAACCAAGAAAGCGGTTTCTCCTGATTTTCTTTTTAAAGAGACTTAATGATTTATATACTTTTAAATCACTACAAAAATTTTTTTGAATACTATCATGCCTGTCACTAACATCCCTCTGGGTCATACCTTTGAAATACCACTACTTAAATAATAAACTTCCATACTCATACTCTTTGATTTTATAAAATACTGCACAGAACTCTGGGTTTGTCCTACTAAAATATGTCAAGTAATTTCACTTTATTTTCTTGGAGGAGTAATAGTAAGTAATAGTAAGAGGGTATGATGATTTTCAAAAATCAAATCTGGCATATTAGAGATTGAAAAGGAGCCTATTTGTTTATGCCTTCCTCATGTTTCTGCCCTGGCATTTAAGTGATGGTTTCAGAGACTGCCTTCTCAGGAGAGATGAGTTGTTTATTTTGTGGAGTAATCAAGCAAGGGAGCCTGAGCATATTCCTAAGACCCTGAGTGCTTCTGTGGTCACAGGAAGTGGTGAGTGTGCTCAGGGACAGAGGTAAACTGAGCAGCAAAAGCTGCAGTAGAATGAAGAAGCAATTGGTGGGAAGTAAATTCTTTCTCATGCCTGATGTGAGAATACATGCCCTAATTTTTCATCTTATTTGTTCAGGTCAGAGGGATACCTCATCGTTTGTTACAATAGCACATGGTCTGCCCTGTTGCTCATCAGGCTCTCTCTGGTGAGTGTAATGATGCATGAAATGATACTGTGATTCCTGATCTTTAATCTAATTCCTGAGTCATCAATGGGTCTTTTTTTTATTGCCTTTTATTGATAGCCACTCAAGAGTAATGCATATGGGGCAAACTTGACTGGAAGAAGAAACAGACTTTAATAGGGTTTTATGAAGCACCTCCTCTGTAGATTGGATGGGTCCTCCTTCCCACCATTGCTCCCTCACCAAAAACTGGGCAGGTGGTTAGGGGCTCCTGTCTCACGTTCTGCTTCATAGCAGGCTGTCTATTGGGCTCTTCCTTCTGCTCAGTCAGACATATCAGCAGAGACAATGGCCTAACAGATGCTGATATTCAGCCTGGATCAGCCTATGTTGATTTTATGCTTATTAGTCTGAGCTAGTCACAGCCAGCTGGTTGCTGTTTGCCTTGACTGAGCAGTAGAAATACACACAACTGCAATGGCCTCTTGTGTATATATATATACCCAGGTGCTGTCTGCCATAACAACAATTTCTCCCATAACATGGGGAGTATTTTTAGATTATTTATATATATATATATATTTTTTTTTTTAATTTAAGTCTTAGGACTGGCACATTGAGGGAAGAGTTAAGACCTAGTTTATACAGATGAATTAAAAAGAGTCCTGGTATTTGACTTGGTGGTATCTGGAGGAAGAATCTAAAGTTTAGCTTTGTTTGCTTATTAATTTTCTCCTAATAGCAGTGAGAAGCCACTACAGATTTTAAAGACCCATAGGCAAGCTGCCATTTAGGCACAGCAGATGAAATGTTTCCTGGGTAGCCAGGTGTCACACTGTTTAGTGCTTCAATATTCACAACTTACTCCTTTATTGATCCCAGGAGTGAAATA
Source organism: Ictidomys tridecemlineatus (assembly GCF_052094955.1). Lineage (NCBI taxonomy): Eukaryota > Metazoa > Chordata > Mammalia > Rodentia > Sciuridae > Ictidomys > Ictidomys tridecemlineatus. The sequence goes on from NC_135479.1 coordinate 162,363,318, forward strand.
TTTTGAACTGGCCAGTAAGCACTGCAGGCTTGCTGTGACCTGCCCCACTTTGGAACTAGGAAGCTGCCTGAAGGTTTCAGGCATTGTCCTGTCTCATATGGAGAGAAATGGGGAGTTCTTTCCAGGGTTACAGATTAGGTCTTTGGTAAAACTGATGTTCTTGTGATGATTTATCAAATTCCTTAAGCAACATATTTTTAAGATTTTAAACATAATCTTTTCCCACTACTTCTATCTTCCATTAGCAGTTTTTAATATATACTGTTTTCTATGAACTGCTCATTCATTCTGTCTTCTATCTTTTTACATGGAATAAACAATTGTGTTTTCCAAGGCAATTACATGAAATTATTCTCCTGGCACATATCCCATGAAAGAAGAAGTTGGAGGGGATAAACATATGATGTGTTGATTAGATCTTCCCTTTGGTTGTTATTAGATATAACCTAGGCACATGGAACAATATTTGGGTATTTTTCAAAAAAATGTAAGCTAGATTATTAATGACTTGTTAGAATAAAGATATAATTGCTGTATCTAATAAATTTTGGATGCACTAAAATGTAAAAATGGCTAATATGTATTATATCAGAATCAAGAGTTTATACAAGAACAAGAGATTAGAATAGTAGATTCAAATTAATAGTTAATAACTTAACAACTATAAATATGAAAATCCTCATTTGAATTCAGAAGTCCAACTACTTAATGCCAGGATTGGAAATTCAGAGGAATTTAGATTAAAATTCATAAATAAGTACTAGAATGGTACCACTTCCCATTCCTTTGTCTGAGTAGACATTTCTAACAGTCATAGCCTGTCCAAGGAGCCAGAAAATAATTTTAGATCTTGCTCAACAATTGAAGTTGGCACTGGAGTTAACATACTGACCTACAACTGTTGGACTTGTTTGGGGCATGGTGTTAGTTCCACTGGGACTAGGAAAATAAGCTATGTGACCATAGTACAAATGTTTATCCTTTCTAGTCCTGTTATTATTTCCTCATTGGTAAAAAATGGAATTTGTACTGTTTAATTTTTAAAGTTCTTTCTGCCTCTGATGTTATATTTTCCTATGTTTTTGTGAGTGATTCAAAGTACAAAAATGTGAGACTTTAGATTTAAAGCAATCTTAAGTTGAATTATAACAAGGCAAATAAGATTTCTAATATGAAATGCTTTTAAATTTGTTTGTATTTCCAAATTATATATTGCAGAAAAGCAATGGTATTAGTGAATTGGAATCATACAAAGGAAGGAAATCAGAATGGTTAAAAAAAAGATGGGACAATGAAATGTAAAAATCTGGGTGTGTTACATCCCATGCACTAGGGAAGGAGTAGGCAAGAACACTGCTTTCTAATTATGAGGGAAAATTAGGTTTTTTTTTTAAAAAAAGAAGGTACTATTTCTTCTTATGAACATACAAATGGCACTAAAATAGTAGATAAGCAGGTGAATTCAATATATGGAATAGTTTTCTATCTTGAAAACTATCCAACGAAGAATGAAACTATCTTTTAAGCTTAGAAGATATAATCTGAATAACTAGAGACTATAAAGGACCAGTAGTAAGTCATACACTTTTCTAAGTACTTTATGCATTTAATGCTCTTATTGACCTAGTAAAGTAAATACAACTATGATCTCCAATTTTAAAATGAAGAAATCATGGTTGAGAGAAATTGTATAATTGGTCCAATGTTGCAAAACTGGGTTTAATAAGTTACCCAAGTTTGAAGAATATGCTAAGGAAGGACTTGCCATAAAACCTCAGTGAGCCAATGTTGATAATCACTATTTCGTGATAAAAGTAGATATCAGGTAGGTCCTCGTCTTTCATAGATATTAAAGAAAAAATGTGAGACTGAAATTTATAATGTCTAAGGTCCCTTCCTACTTGACTTATACTGATTTGAAATTGTCTACATTTTGCCCTTTTGAGCTCATGCAAATAGAGAAATTTAAAAGAGTTTCAAAAATTTTTCTGTAGCGTATTATCAGATTTTGCTTTTCTAGGAAAATATTTATATTTATTTATCTTTCCTGCAGGATATTCTAATATGGCTTTTGTTTTCTCTTTTAGTAATTTTTAATATATCATTCCATTCTCACTTAGCCTGAAAAAATGGTTTTCTGCTAAGAAATTTTCTTATGGTTTTATTGAGGTTTCTTTATGTGATGCCTTGCTTTTATCATTGTGCTACAAAATTCTCTCTTTGTCTTCAACATTGAACATTTGATTATGTGCCTCAGTGGAGTGTTCTTTTTTATATTTAATTTGGAGCTTGAGGCTTCATGAATCTGAATGTTAATGTCACTTCCCAGATTTGATAAGTTTTCTGTAATTTATTATTTAAATGATTTTTCTATTTAATGTTGGTGACAATCAGGTGTTGAGTGGTGCTATTTTAAACAAAAGGTTCTTTATGGTCTTTTATTGAATATTACAAAGCTTAGAATTCTGTCTAACATTTATTTATTTTGTCTCGGATTTTGCTTCAAGATGAAACTACAGATCCCATGTGACTGTATTCACTGAAGCCAAGGATTTGAAAGTCATGCTGCTCTTTTAAAAATTTCATTTATTTTATATTGGCACAGTTGCAGCCCATTACAACTCTGTAGAATAGCATTTAATGTGGCTTTCCACTCTTTCCAATTCTCCATGTTAAAGTGAAAGCATTATATACAATTGATAAAAATTTTTTTTCTTAAGAGTAATGACTATATGTAAATGTTGTATAATGATAGAGAATGAAATGCACATTGTAGGACATTTTCTAAATTTTTTTTAAATTAATTATTAATGTTTAAAATCAATTTATTAAGATCAGACACCACTTCTTCCTTTTAAATGTCTATTTAACACAGTGCTGAACATGCTAGCCATAGCAATTAGACAAGAAAAAGAAATAAAAGTCATTCAGATAAAAATTGAATATTTATAGATAACTGATATTTTACATAGAAAACATCAAAGATGGGGCTGGGCCTGGGGCTCAGTTGTAGAGTACTTGATTAGCATGTGTGAGGCCCTGGGTTCGATCCTCAGCACCACATATAAATAAAGTTATTGTGTGCAACTACAACTAAAAAAAATAAATAAATATATATATATATATATATATATATTATATAGATATATATATTTAAAGAAAACATCAAAGACTATCAAAAATGGCATAATTAATAAATAAATTTTTTAAAGTAGAAGGTAAAATCACACAATAAAATTTTGTAGGATGCAAAATTGAGTAGCTTTTCTGTATTCTAAAATTACAGACTATCTCCATTTGAAAGCAACAATAATAACAGTAATAATGATAATAAATCAATTATAATAGCATCAATGTCAAAATATAATAATTAGAAATAAATTTAACCAAGAAGTTGAAAAAAAATTATACACTGAAAACTTTAAGACAAATGAAAAAGTTGAAGAGGCATCAGATTAATGGAAGTATAGCCCATGCTCATAAATTGAAATAATTACTATTATTAAAATGGTCATACTTAAATTGATTGATATATTTAATGCTACCCTATAAAGATTCTAGTGACATTTAAAAAGAAATGGAGAAAATAGAAAAATGGAAAAAAAGGATTCTTAAATTCATATAGAACTACAAAGACCTTAAATAGCCAAAGCAACCTTGATCAAAATGAACAAACTGGAGGTATCAGATTATGTAATTTCAAACATATTGCCAAGCTAGAGCAACCAGAGAGCACATTATTGTGGCATAAAAACACATAAAAACCAACATAGCAGAATAGAGAACCGAGAAATGAATTTATGTGTTTATGGTAAATTGATCTTCTGCCCAGATACCAAAAAAAATTGAAATGAGGAAAAGACAGTCTTATCAATAAATACTAGTGGGAACATAAGCTATCCATAGAAAAATAAAACGATACTATATCTTGTACAGTACACAAAAAGTTAACTCTAAATGTAATAAAATTTTGATTGTAAGACCTGAAAATGTGAAATTAATAAAAAAAAAACTTAGGATAAAAGTTTCTTATCATTGGTTGATGCAATGACAATTTGAGGTATAACCCCCCAAATTAAAAATTGACATATTTGATCATATACACTAGAAAAAAATCATTCAACAATCAACAGAGTGATGCAAAAACTTGTAGAATGGCAAAATATATTTGCAAAACAGATTCCTAACAAAGTGTTAACATCCAAAAGATATAAGGACTTCAAACAACTCAAAAGCAAGAAGATAAATAGCCTATTGCTGAGAGCCACAGCTGAGTCTGAATGGCCCCTGGCATTTTGCCAATAGTATTGGTTGACAGGCTAGGCATTACTATCCTCCTCAGTCTCTACTTTGGAGTTCTCCTGGGGATTCCCGGGGATTCCCGGAGAGTTCCCATCGGTTGGGGAAGTGCAGGAGGAGGGATTTCCGGAGGGGATATTTCCGGTTGCTGGTTCCTGGAGGAGCCCCGTGGCAGTCTGCAGATTTCCCAGGAGCTTGTGTGAAGTGTGCTGGTAGAGATTAGAAATAAAGTTTGTTCCTGCTTCAGTGGCTCGTGATTTGTGCCCAGCCAGACTGCGGCATTTGGCGGCCCATGCAGGGAACGCCTGAAGCTCTGGGAGAGGGGGAAGTGAAATTGCTCGCCCTTAAGGGAAGGTGAGAGAATGGGTGACCATTTCAAAAAACAATGTGTTCTTGTTTTGATTTGTTTTGTTTTTGTTTCAAGCTGCCTATCCCTAGAACTTTCTCAGGCAAATTGGGAAAAATGGTTGGCTCAAGGTTTGAAGTTGTTTGCCCCTAAGGAAGAGATAGAAATAGACCACAAATGCACATGTCAAGAAAATAGGAAAATTGATACGAGCTAGTCAGATAGAGGAAGAAAATTTAAAGGAAGAAAGCTTAGAGGATAAACAGCTATTAGGGAAAAAGCTACAACAAGAGGCTGCTACTAACACCGTTCTATCACCAGAGGGCGTAATTCAACCAACAGCTCCACCTATGGAGACAGCTGAGTGGCCCTCAACCCCTGTAGTGAATAGATGGGATCCTGAGACAGGACCTCAAAGATTAGCACGCCCTGTACTTGAGCAGGGAGGGCAGTGAATTCCCTGTGCTTTAGATTTCAAAACAGTGAAGCAGTTAAAGGAGGCTGTAACAACCTATGGTCCCCAAGCACCCTTTACTGTAAGTATGGTCGAATCCATTACCTACTTGGACATGATGCCAGCAGATTGGGCTAGCATGTGTAAATCTGTGCTAAATGGAGGACAATATTTATTATGGAAGGTTGCCAATGAGGAATTTTGCATTGGGATGGCTAGGTGAAATGCAACAGTCGGTTACCCTCAAAGAAATCTCGATATGTTGTTAGGAAAAGGACCTTATGAGGGTCAATGGCAACAAATTAAATATGATCCTGCTATATATGCACAAATTGCTGCAGATGCAGTTAGGGCATGGAAGACTTTACAAGGACATGGAGATTTACAAGGTCAATTATCTAAGGAAATACAGGGAGCTAATGAACCTTACGCTGAATTTGTAGATAGGCTTATTCAAACAGCTACCAGAGTTTTGGGGAATACAGAACAAGCAATGCCATTAATTAAACAACTGGCTTATGAACAAGCAAATCATTGGTGCAGAGAGGTCATTAGACCATGGAAACATGGAGATTTAAACACATATATTAAATTATGTAGAGACATTAATGAACAAGGTCAAGACTTGGCAGCTACAGTACAACAGACTTTAGATGCCAGGCCAGAAACATACTATAATTGTGAACATACAGGACATTTTAAAAGGAATTGCCTCATAGGAGGGGGGTTTAACAAAGCTAGGTATCAAAGAAGTAGAATACCAGGTATTTGCCCAAGATACCATAGAGGGAGACATTGGGCTAATGAATGCCATTCTCAAACCACTATAGAGGGTACTCTGTTATCAAAAAAAACAGACAAAGACCAGGTGTTTACCCATGATATCATGGAGAAAACCATCAGGCTTCATTGCCAAAAAACGGACAGGGGGTCCCAATGCTCCGGGGCCCACGACCACAAATATACGGGGCACTGGAGGAACCCAAAAACACCAGGAAGGAACACAGCACACCATCAGGGTAGTGCCCAGGACACATTATCCATAAGATCTCTCATCAGAGGGGCCAGAGGAAGTGCAGGATTGAACATCTGCGCCTCCACCAGAGCAGTACTAACTCCAGAGATGGGAGTTCAAACCATTCCCACAGGAGTAAAAGGACCTCTTCCCCCACAGAACAGTGGGCTTATTGTTAGGACGCAATTTTTCTACTCTAAAAGGACTTATGATAAGTCCTAGGGTAATTGATCCCGATTATGAAGGTGAAATAAAAATTATAGCTAGTTCTCCAAAGGGTATATCAGTAATTTCACCAGGAGATATAATAACACAGTTATTAATAATACCAAGCCTACATGATAAATTTTCCAGTAGTAGTATAGAAAGAGGTTCCAGGGGATTAGGCTCCACAGGTGTAGATTGGGCTATGCCATCTTTAAATTTAGATTCTCGCCCAATGCTAAAACTAAATATTCAAGGACATGAATTTAATGGGCTACTGGATACAAGTGCAGACCTTAGCATCATATCTTGTCAAGAATGGCCAACACATTGGCCATTACAACAATCCACTCAAACGCTTTGAGGCCTAGGAGTGGCAACTAATCCCCATAGAAGTGCAATGGTATTAGATGGGAAGGATCCTGAAGGATGTGAAGGAACTATACAACCATATGTATTGGATCATCTTCCTATAAATTTATGGGGATGAGATGTCCTAGATCAGTTAGGTTTGATATTAACAAATAACATCAATCCAAATGTGCCCACTATGAGGGCTAGAGAAGGTTTCAGAAAAGAAAAAAGATTAGGAGAACAAGAACAAGGTATAGCAGCACCAATTCAAATAGATCAAGGAATGAAGGGACATGGATTGAGTTTTCAGAAGGGGTCACTGAGGCAATAAAAATCAGAAAGACCACTATGGGTTCCTCAGTGGCCCCTGACTAAAGAAAATATACAAGCAGCCCATGACCTGGTCAAACAACAATTAGTGGAGGGACCTATACAACCTTCCATATCTTCCTATAATACTCCCATTTTTGTCATCAAAAAGAAATCTGGTAAATGGAGATTATTGCAAGAATTAAGAAACATTAATAAAGAGATGGTTATTATGGGTCCTGCTCAATCAGGGATTCCTCAATTGTCTGCTTTGACAAAAACCTGGTACTTTTTAGCTCCAGATATTAAAGATTGTTTTTTTTTTCCAATTCCAATTCATCCAAAGGATAGTCCACGTTTTGCATTTACTATACCTGCACTGAATCATGAAGGTCATGATCAGAGATATGAATGGAAAGTACTCCCTCAAGGGATGGCTAACAGCCCAATTATGTGTCAAATTTATGTTAACAAAGCAAACCAGCCACTTAGAAATCAAAATCCTGAACTACAAATATTTCACTATATGGATGATGTATTGTTAGCACACAAAGACAAAAACACATTTCTAGAATGTTATGCCACACTTACAAATTTATTAAAAAGATATAATCTAGAGATAGCAATAGATAAAGTACAATTAAATTTTCTAATTAATTATTTAGGAGTTCTATTATCCTCAACCATGCTCCGTCACCAAAAATTCAAATACGAGTAGATCAATTCATATCACTTAACGACTTTTAAAAGTTATTAGGAGACATAAATTGGATGAGGCCTTATCTAGGCATACCAACAGGAGAGTTGGGACCTTTATTTGATATCCTAAAAGGTCCATCAGACCCAAATTCACCCCACATGTTAACTCCTAAAGCAAGAAAGGCATTAAGAATTATTGAAACATATATGGAAAATATGCATTTGGATAGAATTCGTATAAGTTTGTCTTTATTATTTATTGTAATACCAACAAAAAATATTTCTACAGGAGTATTTTGGCAAGAAGGTCCATTATTGTGGATACATTTATCTTATTCTCCTAACGCTATTCTTACTAGGTATCCTGAGGCTGTAGGACAATTAATACTCAAAGGAATAAAAGCAACAAAGGGAGTGTTTGGAATTTCTCCCAATAAAATTATTACTCCATATACTATGGATCAAATTGATGAGTTAGCTAATGAGTTAAATACTTGGGCAATAATCATGTGTAAATCTAATGTTTCATTTGATAATCACTTACCATCTAATCCTTTGTTGTCTTTTTGGTCTTCGCATTCTGTAGTTTTTCCAAAAATGACAAGAAAAACACCTATCATGAATGCTCCAAATGTATTCACTGATGGGTCAAATAATGGTACAGCAGCAGTAGTTACCCCTGATCAAACTTTTACATTTTTTAGTACCCAAACAATCAGCTCAAAAGGTAGAGCTTAATGCAGTTTTACAAGCTTTTGTGATGTTTAAAGATTTTGTATTTAATTTATTTTCTGATAGTCAGTATATAGTTAATGCTATAGTATCCCTTGAAGATGCTGGTAGGATTTCCCCTTCCTCTATTGTTTTCTCTTTGTTTTCCAATATACAAAGTTTAATCTGGGACAGAAAAGATCCATTCTTTATAGGACATATCAGAGCACATACAAGATTGCCTGGAGCCCTTAGTTTCGACAACGATTTAGCAGATAAAACTACATATGACATACATATTTTCTCTACACTAGAAGAAGCTACAAATTTTCATAAAAGGTTCCATGTCAATGCTAATACTTTACAAAAGTGTTTTAAAATAACTAAGCAACAAGCTAGACAAATAATAAAACAATGTCAAAATTGTGTGATCTTTTTATCACAAGTTAATCTTGGAGTCAATCCTACAGGACTGATACCTAACCATATTTGGCAGATGGATGTCACACACTTGCCAGAATTTGGAGAATTGAAATATTTGCATGTTACAGTTGATACTTCTTCCGGATTTTTGATGGGCTCCCTTCATGCCAGAGAAAAAAACTAAAGATATTATAGCTCATTGCTTACAAAATTTTGCCACTGTGGGCGTTCCAAAGCAGTTAAAAACAGATAATGGTCCTGGCTATACCTCTACCTCTTTTAAACAATTTTGCTCATCATTTGGCATTACTCATATAACAGGAATTCCATACAATCCACAGGGACAAGGCATAGTTGAAAGAGCTCATCAAACTATTAAAATGTACTTATTAAAGCAAAAAGAGAGAATTGCAAAGGGGTATATATCCCCCAAAGATAAAATTAAAATAACCCTTTTTACTCTAAACTTTTAAAATTTGGATTCATCAGGGCTTAGTGCTGCAGAAAGGCATATGTGTCCAAAAAATGTACACAAGCCTAAGGTACTTTGGAAGGATATTCTAACAGGACAATGGAAAGGTCTTAACCCAGTGATTGTCTGGAGTCGGGGTTCTGTTTTTGTGTTTCCACAGGGAGAATAACAGCCAATTTGGATTCCAGAGAGACTGACCAATGCGATTTCTAAAGACCAAATAGAAGATTATTTGACTCAAATCCATAACAGCTGATATCCAGAGCTCTAGCTTGGCTATTCTTACATCTCTGACAGTGATTAACCAGGATGCTTTTGACAATATCTATTTTATTATTGCCTTTTCCTACATCATAAAGTTCTATTTTGTTTCTTGAGCTCATACAGACCTAGGTTAATGTTTGTCTGATCAGTTTTATTTTTTGACTATGGAGTTTTAAACATTGAAATGGAGATTTCACCTGTGTAAAGCTACAAGGCCTTTACTATTGTCTTATGTGTTGTACATTTGTGTGCCCACTTGTGTTTGGTGTTGTATGTCTGTGTGTGCGTATATCCATATATCATATATGAGGAGCGCTCATGAAAAAATGGATCCAAATTTTTTTATTCACGTGATTTTAATGGTTTAATTTAAATTGGGTAAACAGCTGTTGAGGATTGTTTTAATATGTGAACAAATAAGGAGGTTAACAGATCTATTTATTTACTTTCACCTTTCCTTTTCTTTATATTTAATAATTCTGTTTAGGACAATGTAAATTGTTCAGAAAATTGTTTTATTAGTACCTGTTGGAATGTTACCTAATTTTTTTTAGCATCATTGCCAGAATTCCTATCTTCATCCCACTGCTGGTGAAGACTAAGATAAAACCAAACTACAGCTTCTTCCATAGTAATCACAACAAACTATATAAACTGATGCATCAATGAATATAACTCAACAAGTAATGCTTAATCAAGGAGTCGATTTACTTTGGGAGGAAATGGACATATTGATATATTCCTCAGCTTTGAACTGCTTGCAGAACTTGCCTGGACTATGTATCACTTGTATACATTGTGAACTATCTGTTGGTGGAGGGAATTGTGGTAATGCTTGAGTATCTTTGCTGGTGGTGTCACTGGTGGTACAATTTTCCAAAGGAGCCGTCAATTGGCTTGGTGTCGTGGCATTTCTGTATCCTCCTCCCTTCTGCTAGTGATGGTCTAAAATTTGGGGGCCAACATAGGTAAGGCAAAGAACCTCACCCCCCCCCCCCACTGGTGCAAAGGCCTATCTACAAGTATGGCTGTATGCTGGATCGGTAGTCAGTGACGGGTTTGATCCAATTGCAGTGGTACCAACCTAAGACAAGAGGCTGATGCCTAGAGGTCAGCTCATCCGATGACAGGTAAGGATCATATGTTGTATTGGACAACCTACAGGCAGGGTCCCTAAGCCACATTGCTTGTTGTTTAATTAAACAGAAGGGGGGAGATGCTGAGAGCCACAGCTGAGTTGGAATGGCCCCTGGCATTTTGCCAATAGTATTGGTTGACAGGCAAGGCATTACTATCTGCCTCGTCCACTACTTTTGAGTTCTCCTGGGGATTCCTGGGGATTCCCAGAGAGTTCCCATTGGTTGGGGAAGTGCAGGAGGAGGGATTTCCGGAGGGGATATTTCCGGTTGCTGGTTCCTGGAGGAGCTTCTTGGCTATAGGCAGATTTCCCAGGAGCGTGTGTGGAGCGTGCTGGTGGAGTTCAGAAATAAAGTTTGTTCCTGCTTCAGTGGCTCGTGATTTGTGCCCAGCCAGACTGCAGCAGCCTATGAAAAATGGGCAGAAGAAATAGGGTGGGGTAGCATATGCTTGTAATCCCAGTGGCTAGGGAGGCAGAGACAGGAGGATAAGGAGTTCAAAGCCAGCCCCAGCAAAAGTGAGGCTTTAAGCAACTCAGAGAGACCCTGACTGAAAATAAAATACAAAATAAGACTGGGGATATGGCTCGGTGATCAAGTGCCCCTGAGTTCAATCCCCTGTACCAAAAAAAAGGGGGGGAGTGGCAAAAGAAGCCTTGTGTGGTGGCACACATCTGTTACATCTATTATCCCAGCAACTTCGGAGGCTTAGGTGGGAGGATTACAAGTTCAAATTCAGACTCAGGAACTTAGTGAGGCCCTAAGCAACTCAGCAAGACCCTGTCTCAAAATAAAGTATAAAAAAAGACTAAATAAAAATATAAATAAAATATAACATCAGCCTAAGTATCCTTTGGTGGATGAATTGATAAAGAAAATGTAGTATTTGTAGGTACAATGAATATTATCATTGTTAAAAAGAAAGCAATCTTGTCATTTACAGCCACATGCATAAAGCTGGAGGACATTATGTTATGTGAAATAAGCTAGATACAGAGAAATAAAAATTGCATAATCACATATGTGGAATCTACAGACAGTCACACTTATAGAAACAAAGTATATAATGAGTATTGCTAGGGCTAAGGGATGAGGAGAAGGGAAAATGTTTGTCAAAGTTTATAGAGTTTCAATTAAGTAGGATGAATAAATGTTAGACTATTGCAATGTATAGAATATAGTGAAAAATACTGTATTGCATGTGATATTTGGTGGGAATAGAATTTACAATCCCCCACCACAAAAAATTAAGTGGTAAGTGAACTAATTTCAAACATATTGTGGAAATCATTCCACAATATATACATATATGTAAAAACATCATGTTATAAAACATAAATATATACAATTTTTAATTGTTAATTATACTTCAACAAAGCCAGAGAAAAATAGCTAAATATAATATGAAGAAAAAATTATTCCATTGGAAGTCAAACTAATAAAGATATAAAGACCCTTCTTAAAATAAAAGACCCTAGTCTGCTGTCTTCCCATGTAAAAATGTAGCTCATCACTTTCTCTGCATTAATGGCCGTTCATAATTTCTTCTGAACTGTTGGGGACATTGGTGATCAGGCAGTTTGAGAGTCAAATATCTGCCTCTATAGCTTCTGGATTTTGTAGATCTGTCCAAGGAAAACAATATTGTTTTTACTGAGTTTCCACTTTACATCTCTCAGAATTGTCTGTATTTTATTCTCTTTTCTATTTCTTCTGTCACATAAAATTAAGTGAATAACTCAATGGGATTAACTAAGATCATTATAGCTACAATTCAATAAGCAAGCTGGAGATATAAATTCTATAATCTGATTGTGTCTGTCACTACTGGTGCTATAATTCTTTCCCCCAACCCTTTTATCCCTCCCAGATCATCAATAAGCCTCAATGACCTCTGTGGATGAAGCTAAAGCCCAGAGCATCATTCATCCAGCTGCTTCATGTGCTGCTACTGAGAGATATGAAAGTAGTTCTTTGGCATCTTTCCAATAGAAATGAGGCCCATATTATTATTTTTTTAATGTTTCCCTTGATTTGCAGTGGCCTCTACTTGGTTTGTTCCATAATTTGCTAACTTATCATTGGCATGATATCTTTTGGTTTTATTTTATATACAATGTGTGTGTGTGTGTGTGTGTGTGTATTTCACATATTCATCCAATTGTCTTTTGCTTACAAATTAAAATGTATTATTTATTATTTTTATTATGCACATCTTACCAGCATTTCCTCTCCTAGCAATTGATCAATAAAAGGTGAAGAATATGTGGTTTCTCCTTAGTCAAAGGATCATAAAGCTTGTTGATATATGAGTTTTGATGATAATATTGGCCTGTGAGATTGCTGAGAGGAATGAGTGGTAGAAACAATATAAAAATTCTGCCCAAGAGGAAAAAGCATCATCACTTTTATTGTTTTTTTTAAATGTTAATCATTTTAAAAATAGCTAAACTCATGGAGGTTTCTCTGAGATCATCATACTTTATGTACTGAATTAAAAGAAATACTGAAAATCTTGAAGTCAATTATTATCTTATGCATAGCTGAAGTGCCATAAAAGTGTGCATATTTACTGGCACACCAAATGAGTGGAATAGATAAGGAGATACTACATGAGTTCATAACAAGGTATGAAATGTCTTAGCCTGACTATTGTTATAGTCAGGTATGCTAAGAAAGTATTGTACCTTAAGAATAAAAGAACCAGCTTGGAAAATCACATAATGCAACACAGTTTTAGTTTGCTTTCCTTATGGTATATTATGAATATGTTTCACTCTATTTCAAAATTTCACACAAAGTCATTACGTATCATACTTGTCAGGAAAGTATATTTACACATCAAGAAAATAGAAAAAAATTTATTCTAACCTGTATTCTTAGTTGGGTATACAGTTTGACTTACCATTCATAATTCCCATTCAAAAATATGGGTCAGACTGGATTGTTTTTAACTTGACTTCAGCACTGAATTTCAATGATTTGGCAACTTTACGATGTAATGTTCCAATAGAATAATAACAAGAATTAGTAAAGGACAGAGAATCTCAAAGTCATCCAGACTTATCAAAATTTAAATCTTCACTATATCTTAGGGTCCATCATGCTCAAACCCTTTTGTTGTTAATTGAGGAAAGTGAAGTTTTATGGATTCAATTCAATCTGAAAAGGTCACAGTAGGGCTGGGGATGTGGCTCAAGCCATATCGCGCTTGCCTGGCATGCGTGTGGCCAGGGTTTGATCCTCAGCACCACATAAAAGATGTTGTGTCTGCTGAAAACTAAAAATAAATAAATATTTAAAAAATTCTCTCTCTCTCTCTAAAAAGTAAAGGTCACAAAGATGGTAGAAAAAGAACAAGAACATTATTTTCTGAGAATTGAGATTAATATTGCTTTTTAAAATTAGATTAAATTCCCCATAGAAATTTCACTAATATTTACAAGTTCATTTCAGAAGATTATATGAAATACTTTTTTCCCCTTTCTGTCTCCCTTTCTTCCTCCCTTCCTTCCTTCCTTCCTTCCTTCCTTCCTTCCTTCCTTTCTTTTCATCAATCAGAAATACCTTGCCTTCATTCAAAGTAGCCAGTCACATAAAGTTTAATAAATCCTGGCTTTGGTGATAGACAGTAGCATGTCAAGACTATTGTAATAAATAAACCAGTGTCTTTGAGTCTGTACTGTTCCTTCAAGGTATTCCTTATTAGTATCAAATTTCCTCCTGCTAACATCAAGGTTGTGCCCTAATCCCTGTTTTGTATGAAGGTGCTAATTACTTTCTACATATCAAGCCTCTTTTATACTGAATTTTCAGCATCTAATTGGGAGATGTTAAAATAACAGTTAGTCTATGGTTCAGGACTGGCAGACATCTTAATTGCCCATTAACTATTCTCTTTCACCCTTTGGACCTGCTCAGACAACCAAAAATAGTCACTGGTACCTGCTGTAAATTTATTCTGGAGTTTTCAGAGCCCCAGGCAAAAGTGAAAATGATTAGTTGCTTGCAAAGAAAAGAGAACCCATGGGGACTATTTGATGTATTGCTAATTTATTTCCTGAGTTTGTCAAAGACCCAAATACTTAAGTATATTAAGCCTCTCTTTTCACCTCACTATTCCCTTAATGCTTTTTGTATTACCCATTAATTTAAAATAACTAAAATAATTCTTTTTTTAATATTGTCCTTAGGAATTTTTATTTGTTTGTGTGCTTTTATTCAATCCTAATCTCATTCTTTGAGCAAAATGCTTTTTTCACTTTTAGCATTTTCCTGCTTTTTAAATGTTATATTTGTTTACAGTATTTAGATGACACAGATTTGATGTGCTTCTTTTTCTCATGTATATTGAAATTGGTATGCAACATTTCTTGATACATGTTTTTTGGATTCGAGAACTATACTTTCAACATCAGCATCCAATTGGAACTGACTCAGAGATCATTAGTTACTATTTTTTTTTTTTTTCAGGCCAAAGTATGCCGCAGTCCGGCTGAGCAAATAACTGGGAGGTGACAAGCAATTTGAAGGTTGAAGCGGAACTGCTTTATTTCCGGGAAACTGAGTGGGAACTCAAGGTAGTGGGCACCCAAGGTAGCAGGACCACCTTATTGCGGAACAGCAGAGGTAAATATACCTAACTGATTACACACAGCTTGACTCAATTAAAATCATCTAGATACAACAGGCAGCCAATAAGGAGTCCCCATCATCTTAATGGCTCGGTGGAGTTGCCTCACAAACCACTCCTCCTGGCAAACTGCCAGGTGCCATCTTAACTTGATCTCGGCCCTCAACAAAATTAGATGATATATTTTCTGGAAAAGAGCATATGTTTATTCGTGGCACACAGTGATATCTTCACCATGCATTTTTTTGAGCAAGTTAGGAGAGAATATGAAAATCAAATTAAAATATCTCTATTGTTTGCATTTGGAGAGAAAGCACTGAATCTTAGCAATAATGATGCTATCTCTCTTTCTCTCTCTCTCTTTTTCTCTCTCCCTCCCTCCCTCCCTCTCTCACCTTTAAAGGAAGATTTCCTCAGATTTTTTTTTTTTTTATATTTGTGCTCATTTCACTTCATTTCCTTTGGAGTCTCCTCAGTTGTATTCTAATTCTCTGACTCTTAACTTCACCTAACTCCAGGTATTTGGAAATGGAAGCACCTTACATGTGGTTACCAGAGAGATAAAAGGAAAAAAGTGTATTATTTTGAAAAACGTATTCTCCACTGCTAGAAAATGTATCATGTATTAAACAGCATAAATTCACCAAAAAAAAAACCAAACAAACAAACAAAAAAAAAACAACCTTGTAGCTCTAAGGAGAAAAAAATGGAATGAAGGAATATTGAAAAATGGAAGAGTAAAGAAAATTATGAAAAGGTTTATTTAGAAGCCTTGAGCAAGAAAGTCAGAAAACTTTCAGTTCAATTATAGAGTCCTGCTCACTGTATATTAATGAGATGATGCAACTTTATATTTCGTCAAGGGGAATTTGCAAATAGTATACATATTATACAAAAACAAAAAAGAAAAAAACAAACTTTGCTTAAGCATCTCATAGGAAAATACACGCAAACACACATAAAAATGAAATACAATTTTACTAATTAACACTTCTTAATCAACCTAGATACTATCAAGATGAATCCTATCTTCAGATAAATAGGAAGAATCATATTCCTGGTTATGATGTTTGACAAGTATGGGAGATTTGCCAGGGGCACTGAAACAAGTTTCAATGAACTTGATTTTTGGAACAGCCAAGCCAATAAAATCAGGCAAGTTCGTTTATCACTACTCTTTCTTTTTTATTTGGTTGTTATTTCTCCCAACATCTTTGATTCTGTCCAATATATTTTGACTTCCATTCCACCTTATGAAATATTTTGGATAACTTGAGGAAAATCCTAGAGACAAAGTTGAAAACAAAAGTAATATATTTATGTTGCTTTTGTCACTAATTTGCTCTGTGAAATTTGATTATTTGCTATATCTGTTTTCCTCCCTATTCATAAGAGTTTGAAAAAACAAATGTCAATATTAGTTGCTATACACACATATAATGTGTATAAGCTGACTATGTTGGATATTTGTCTTAATTTTCTTCAGGTTATCTCATTATTTGTGGTTAATTCTTTTATACTTTGCTTACATTCTCCAAATATTAAAACATTATATGCTTTTTTTTCACCTTGTATCAATTATAGAAGCTATCTGTTGTATGGTCTTACTTACCATTGCTTTCCTCCTTAGTCCTTTAACCTATCCATTTTTCTTGTAACATTATCTCAATGCCTCTATCAACTTAAATACACATCCCCATTTGAATGCATTTATTACTAGGAGTCAATATATATCACAGACCTGTTCAGAAGAGCCTGTTAAAAAATGTGTGAAGTTAAAGTTGCTAGAGAAGGTGAAACTTTCCTTTAAATGGTGCCAGAAAGATCCTTCAAGCCTTCAAAATATCATTCAGTACTTACACTGCCATGGCCAAAAATTTTATTCCACATCTAATTTGTACAAAGAAAAGAAATGTAAATACTATTAAAAATAAGAAATAGATATGAAATATATCAAATATTTTTTAAAAAAGATAATACTTTAGATACAAAGTACACATTCAAGGTTATGGCAACATCAAGATACTGGTAAGCAGGTGACCTAGAACATGAATAGGCAATTCATTTAAAAACAAAAAAATAATTCCAGGTGGATAATAAGCATCTGCTAACATGAACAAACTCTCTAGTAATCAAAGACTTGCAAATTAAAGCAATGAAAAGGTACATTTAAAACCTATTAAATTAACAAACATAATACCCAATGCTAATGAGGTTGGGGTAAAACTGGTGCATTTATATATTAACTAGTAGTAATGTAAGTTGATGTGAAGCTTTTTAAATGCAATGTCACCATAGTTTGGAATATCATAAAAACTGTACTTACACATTGATTTCTTAAATCCATTTTTGAATTAACTAAAAATACAGAAGAAAAATAAACTTTTGATCTCTAGGATGATATTTTAAATTGTCATTTAAAATATTAGCAAAATAATAAAAAGTTTCTCAAATGAGTCAAAATCTTACAATTTAATAGTAAGTAAGGAAAAAAAATATAATCGAAAACTATATGAGCATTATGTATGTTTATAGCCAAACACTAAAAGGTACTACAAATCACAAAAATAATTGTTGACTTATTTTATGAGGATGTTACTTAATTGATTTTATTTTAAAAATTATTTTCCATTGTAGAATAGCTTTTTATAAGCAATTTTTACTAATATAAAATGACATTAAATTATAGCTTTCCTTAGGGAATATAAAAATTTTTGAGGGATATATTTATAATAAACTAAAATTAAAATAGTTATTTTTCAGGATATAAAGGGATATTTATTTAGAAAGAAAAAAAATTCAGAAAGACAAAATTCTGGTGAAAGAAAATTTTAAGTTTACCAAATTCAGACCTTATCTACTTTGATGTTTGATGAGGTTTGAATAAATCAAAAGTATTAATGATCTTTATGATAGCAATAAAAGGAATAGAATTTATCAGTGTTTGTTGAGTTAGCTATATTTCATCTACAAAGTACCAAAGTTTTCTTGTATCTCCTAATTTATCTGTACTTATTTGTATAATTTTTCCTCCAAATTAATCTTAAATTACTCAGATTAAATGACAAATGCATGATTTTAAATATATATGGCATAATATAAATTTTAAGCATGTTACTATGTGTTTTAAATATTCCTTTATGATCTTATATAGATGTTTTAGTCCTTCATTTTACTAAGTATCTTATGATAGGTCTATTTTAGTTGCCATTTGAAATTCTATTTTTTCTGAATTACATTTTCTTCTCATTCATCTCTCAATGTCATTTCAAATCATGTGTGAGTTGTCTAAGGAGACAGATAAGATGAGCTCCAGATGTAGCAGGA
Organism: Ictidomys tridecemlineatus; assembly: GCF_052094955.1. Lineage (NCBI taxonomy): Eukaryota > Metazoa > Chordata > Mammalia > Rodentia > Sciuridae > Ictidomys > Ictidomys tridecemlineatus. The sequence goes on from NC_135479.1 coordinate 162,381,964, forward strand.
TGCATATGCCAATATTTTTTGTCAATGTTTAACACAAATAAATGGTATTTGCTTTTCTTAAATGCCTAAATTATGATTGACCTGTATATGAATGGAAAAACTAAAAAACCTCAAGGAAGTTATTGTCTGAAATAATGGTCAATGAATCTGCTCATGGAAGACAAAAGTTCTTCTGTAGATAGGACTCTTAAAATCACAATGGCAATTTATATTCACATACCTGTAGAATAGTTTCCATGAATATACAGACATTTCAAATGTTTCCCAATAATAAAATATTTTTAGTCATCAATTTTTATTTCCTTTGTATGTGCTTGAAAATTTTATAAAAGCCAATATCTCTTCCAAGATCATAACCAAAAGCATACATTTTCTTATTTACCAAAGTATCACTTTACAATAAATGTAATTCATTCTTAACACCTCTGTGAAGCTAGAAGAGTTTGATTCTTTATTATAGTACTATAACTCCATGTGAAGTTGTTCTTTCTTTGGGAAAGGGAGCTTGGTACTAATAGGGTATCTTGGTGTCATGGGTTAGTCTAAATAATGTTTGAAATTTAAAATGTATTGATTTTCATGTAAATAGTTCACATGCAAATTCAAGTAATTTTTAAAGGTATAACAAGGAAGTAAATAAGGTCTAAAATTTTACAATTTGTATAATTCAGTCTAAAGAGTTTTCGAGTGTGGTAAATAAGCATAAATACATTTGCTCATCGAAATCCTATAACATGCACCAACTTAATTTCATTTTGCAGAGGAAAAATAGAACCCTCTTTAATTTCATTACATGATACCTTTTGGGAAAATAGGAAATCCCATATCTTTCTTCCAAATTATATGTATAATAGTTCCATGGTTAAAATCAAGTCTTCTATAGTATCTCCATGGTTAAAATCAGTATACATCTCACTTTCTCATTCCCTTCCCCCCACTGTCTCTCTCTGTCATACAAACACACACACACATATAACATGTACATACTCTCAAATAATCACACAAATAATTTTGAAATCTGCCTCGCTATTATTAAAGAAATCAGATTCTATGTAGTTTATTTTTTATTTTAAAAGTTTGTCTTTTAGATAGGAGTGGTACCTTTAGAGGCAAAGAGCTTGCAACAGACATTTACTTAAAAATGGTAGGATATGTTTTATTCAAGCTGCTGCATTCAGGAGAGACCTCAGTATAGAGCTGAACTCAGGTCCTAATATGCAAAAAATACTGGGAGTTTATAGCCAGTGGGCAAAGTGAGAGGGCCAGTTGATAAAAAGTTACTAAGAGATGCTTGATTAGCTAGAAGGTGTGGGTGTTTTTAATAAAGCAGATTCAGCCAGCTAAGAATGAGGACCCAGCAGGAGAGGAGTTCATAAGTTTGGTTAGGGATGGAGTCTTTGGCATCTTGGAGTACTTGTGTTTTGAACTATAATCTTTATTTTAAATACTCTATGGTTTTTAAAGATGAAAAGAGTCTCAGAAATCAACTATTATTTTACAGAGGAAAGCATTGAGACCTGCAGAGTCTAAATAATCTGTGCAATGTCATGTCATTGGTAGGTAACATAGTTATACTGGATGTAGGTGTCCAGAGCCTAGGCCAAGGAAACCATTACGTAAGTAAATGTTCTTTCTCACTAATTATGGTAGAAATTCTTCATTTTTTTTCTGTTTAAATAATCAACAGACTTTACCTTTAAGCAAAATTCTTCACAGGTAAAACAATGTAGATGATATTAAAGTCAATATCCAAAATGTATTTATGTTCATTTTCTGGCTAATCTTAATTTACCACTACACAAATTTGAGCACAGACCAAGTTTTAAATTAATTAAAGGAATGAATGAGTAAATTGATTTCTCTTAAATTAATCCAAAACAAAAAATATTTATGAGTTACTTTTTAGTTCATACATATCTCCTCCAAATTCTGGAAAAGGTTCATTCTTGCTCTGATTAAATTTTCTATATTGTGGGGCTGGGGTTGTGGCTCAGTGGCAGAGTGCTTGTCTAGCATGAGTGAAGCACTGAGTTGGGTTCTCAATACTGCATATAAATAAATAAACTAAAGGTCCATTGACAGCTAAAACATATTTTTAAAAATATTTCTATATTATAAATTTTAATGCCCACTATCTTTTTAATTTTAAAAAAACTGTTTATTTTGTTTATTCGTTTATTTATTTTTTTAATGTGGTGCTGAGGATGGAACCCTGTGCCTCCCATATGCGAGACAAGTGAACAACCCCAGCCCCACCATTATCTTTTCATATGTAAAATTTCTTTAACTGAAATATCCATTTCCAAAAATATTGTTACTTTTTCCAATCAAAATATGTTGCACGTACATACTTATAGACTTCTTAATCTCTTAAATTATTATGTTTTTTAATTACTTGAGATTCTCTATTGTTCAAACATTGTCCTCTAAAATCATATCTTTTCTCTTACTGTCTTCTGACTTTGAACTGATTTTGATTTCTCTCTCTCTCTTTCTCTCTCTCTCTTTTTCTTGCTGTACAAGCCCCCAACAAAACAAAAATAAACAAACAAAAACTGATATCACATACACATGCATTTATTTTTGGTCATTCATTATATTGAAGATATGGCATCTGAATTCAAATTACTTCCAATTCAAAGCCCTATCCACTTGTTTGCCTTGATTAAATAGCTTAACGTTTCTATGCCTCAGTTACTCATATTTAAATTGGAAATGATAACAAATTCCATCTCATTGAATTTTTAGAAGGATTAAGTGAGTTAATTTGTGAGAAGTGTTTAGATCAGAGCCTAGCACATAGTAAATTGTTCAAGAAATGATAGCTAGCTGTGATGTGTTTGCATTGAACTCTCATTAAATTATCTGTTCAAAAATCGAAGACTATTTTTGATTGTACTTTTACAACATTTTTTTAAAAACAACTGCTAGTAAAACTTTTTCACCAAAACTTGCTAAAAATATATTGTATCCAATTCAAATTCACAGCATTTCCTTCCTTTATTGTAATCCAGAAACAATCTGTCTGTCTCCTGTGGACTTCCTATCAGAGTTCTCACAGTGGCTGTCCTAATACTTAGAGACTTCTCATACTATGCAATCATCCCACTGTATTCTTTGTTCTCAAAGAGTGACCTGGCTTCCTACCTCCCTGAGATTAGATTCACTTTGCTCCTTGAATTGTTTTCTTTCTCAAGTTTTTATCTATTTACTGCTTTTTCTGTTTCATATCATTTTTTTTTTCTAAAATTTTCTCTGCTTGTTTAAGTCTAGGTAGTTCATGAGTCAACCCTCTGAAGTTGCTCCCTTTCCATTTTCTCCAATCCCAAAGACTAGACTTCTTCTAGACTCACTTGTGCCTTCAAGTTATCCCATCTGGACTGGGTTCTTTGTTTTCAAAATTCTGATTCTCTTTATCTAAATTTACCCTTTTCCCCCATAAGGCCTTCCTTTTTCTTTTTTTTTTTTCTATTGTTTCTTAGTACTGTCTTTTCTTTCTCTCCTACTTGACTCTGAAATTGCTGTCTCAGAACTAATGAATATCAATTAATGAATCCTTTCAATGCCCAACCTTCTTTCAATGGATCAAATATTTGTATTCCTAACCACCAATATCTTTGTTTTAAGATCCTGAAGTGATGGTATTAGGATATAAGAACTTTCAGATATGATTAGGTCATGAAGGTAAAGCCCTCACAAATGCCATTGGTGCTCTTAAAAGCGAACCTTAGAGAGTCTATTACCCCTGATGCCACATGATGACAATGAAGTCAAGAGTCTGAAAGCTGATCGAGGGCTCTCACCAGAACCTGACTACATTGGCTTTCTGATTTTGGTCTTTCATTTCCCATAACTAAGAAAAGTAAATTTCTGATATTTATAAGTCAATTAATGTGTGGTATAGCAGACCCCAAACATTAAGACAAATCTTAATGCTTAGAGCAAAGTTTTTTAATCTTCCTTTTTGTTTCTTTCTTGATTTATTTTTTCTCTCAAAAACCAATTGTTGAAAAGCCATTCAGGGACCTGGCTCTATAATCAGAGGGCACAAATATCTTTAACGGAAAGTTCCTGTCATTCAAGAATTCTATATTTATGTAATTTCACATATCATTAATTTTACTGTGATACAAGGGAGAATAATCATCCCATTGAAAGAGATACAAATACAATTATTTTGTCTCTGATGAAATAAAAAAAAATAACACTCTGTCCAGATTTTTACCTGAGAGCTATAGTGAAGCTCTGTCTGCATTTTTCCTTCAATAGCAGTTACAATAAGATAAAGGTATAATTTCTTTGAATATGTTAATTTGCTTTGTACAATGACTGTTGGTCTGTATATCATTCTGAGGTAAAGAACACCTTCGGGAATCTACCTATTTGAAAATTTTCAATGCAGTGTGGGCACTTCAGTGTTTCTTGTTTGTTTGTTTTGTGTATATACGTGTGTGTACTGATGGGTGTCCATATATTATGGAAGCATGTATTTACATCTTAACTTGAGATGAGGTACAATTATTGGAAAAACTCTGGCTAGGGATTAAGGAAACTGCATTTTTAATCCTGGCCTTTGCGCTCACCAACTGAACTAGTGAAAATCTCTTAATTAGTCTTGGCTTCATTGTACTCATCAAAATAAATTGGCTCAGTTTTTCAACATTTTCTTTTCTTTGGTTACATTTATTATGTTCCAGATGACCTCATCTAGTCATATGGCTTTAAATACCATGTTCCCCCCCACACACAACTGTCAAATGTAAAATTTCAACACAAAACTTTCTCTCCAGAAATCCGTTCTGTATTTTTTTTATCTGACTACTGTCACCTCTAAATAGACCTCTATTAGAATTTTAGTCTTTTCCTGTCCAGAAATGAAACTGTTAAACACTCTTAACTCTTCCTTACCTTGGCAAATGGTATCTCTAGGCTATCTGAAGCAATGTGTGTCTACCCCAAAGCTGATTCATTCTTCATTCTAAATCAGAAAATATTCATCCATCTTTTGTGGACTTCCTATCACAGCAAGTGACAATTCCTTTTAGTTGTATAGGTCAAAAACAGTTATCCTCAGCTCTTTATATTATCTTATACCTCATAAATAATGTGAGACCACATGCTCTTGAACCTAGTATAGGTCCAAAATCTCACTACTTCATACTTCCTGCTAAAACCATCAACTGAGCTGCCATCATTTCTTACTAAATCTTCTGTAATAAAATCCCTTGGTTTCCCTAATTTAACTCTCATGGTCCCTGCCAACAACTGTTTACATAAAACTACTTTGGTATCCTTAAAAAAAATGCAGTATGATCACATCATTCTGTTACTTTTAGAATTCAGCCTCATTCAGAATTAACCCTTAAGACCTCATTATAGCCTATGTGTTTGTCAATGATCTGAAATTGACTACTTGTCCAATTTGTCATCAACAAATTTTCAATTACACTGTCTTCTTGCAATCCTTCATATATGCTAAGAATATTCCCTTGCTACTTGAAGGTATTTACAATTTTTTTTCTCCCTTTAACATATACCTCCTCAGTTATTAAATGGATCTTTCAAATTTTCTTGCATGCCTACTTCTAGTACCTGTGACATTGAGAAAGTTTCTTTAATGTCTTCTCATATTCCATAGCTCCTTATTCTGCTCTGATTTTGTTTATTATACTCATCACTATATGTATATATATATATATGTACAAGTATATGTATATATATATATGTACAAGTATATGTGTGTATATATATATGTACAAGTATATGTGTATATATATATGCATATGTATATGTACTATGTGTATACCCACACACATTTCAACTTTCTAACTATATCATCAGTTAACAGGGGATTCATGATGTATGTGATTGTCATGTGTGCATGTAGTGTGTGTTGGTGTGTGTATGTGTGTCAGGGAGAGTAGTGTATAAATGAGTTCATTAATGAGAAACAAGAAAAATGTGAAAGGGCTATAAATGAGATCCTGTTAAAAAGTAGATTGTCCTAAATCTATTAGGCTGACCTAATCCTAAAGAAGGTTAAAAAGATGCTTAACTGGAATTGCCTTTGAAGACACTTGCTTAGAGGAGCTAAGTAGCTGAGGATGAGAAATGTGTAGGAAATTCATATTATTGTCTATTATGGTTGACACTTTAAAACATTTAAGAATTCTGAAAGAACATTTATAACTCAAATAAATTACTGTAGGAAATGTCTGAGATATCTAATCAGAAATTCCAAGGATGTTAAATGCTCATGTTAATGCTTTGAGGCAAGTCTAAAGTACAACATGGCCTAATATCATTAAGAAAAGCATTATGATCAAGGTTATGTTAAGCATTGATTTTCTAATTGTTGTAGATGATGAGTAAATTCATTTTATTCAGTTATCCACAATAATTATAATTTTCTGTGTGTGTGTGTGTGTGTGTGTGTGTGTGTGTGTGTCCACATGTGATACTAGGGATTGAAACCAATGATTCTCTACCATTAGACTACATCCCCAGAACTTTTAATTTATTTATTTATTTTGAGAAAAGGTCTTGATAAGTTGCAGAAGCTGGACTTAAACTTGTAGTCCTCCTGCCTCATCCTTCCCAGTTGCTAGACTTATAAGCTTGTACCACCATACTTGGATGTTGACAGTAAGTATTCTAATAGCATTCACTGTGTGCCAGAAACCATAAACATTTTATCTCACTTTGACAACCCCATACCAGCTATTATTTTCCCTATTTCAAGGAAACTATAACATTAAATAGTCCCAGAGATTTTTTTATAGATCTGCTATATTCAAACAAAGTTAGTATAAATACAAAATCCAAATTTGTAACTATGACATTGAGTATGTTGGCAGCATTTGTGGTAGGTAGGCTAATATCTACTTCTTCTTAAGATTGCCTCGTCTTAACCCCAGAATCTGAACACTATCCAAAGGTATTTTGTGAGTGTGTTTAAATAAAGGATCTTGAGATTGTGAGGCTATCTTGGTTTATTGTTTGGTGATCCCTACATAGACATAAGGGTCCTTATAAGCTAAAAACATGAGGTCCAGAGTCAGGGTGGGAGACATCTGAAGGTTGCTGTCTTTGAAGGTGAAGGAAAGGACCTTGAGACAGTGGATGCCAGTGGCCCTTGGAAAATGGAAAAGTCGGCTTCTGGAGGTTGCAGCTTAATTCTAGCACAATAAGACCATTTCAGTTTTTTGACCTCCAGAATTGCAGAAGAAACGACTTGTTTTGTTTGAAATCACCAATTTTGTGGTAATTTGTTACATCATTGGAAACCAAGATAGCTGTACAGAATTGTCCATATGAAAAGGAAAAGATAAACACACAGTTAATGAGGTTATACTTATGTTTGGGCATTGATGGTAACACTGCAAAGTTGGAATGAACAGAGATTCTGATCTTGAACAGAGATCAGCTCTGAATAAAAGCTGATAGAACTTTTCCCTTTGAAAGTAGAGACAGAAACTTCCCTATGCAAAATAGATACCAATAGAGATAAGCCGCAGACATAGGAGTGAGAGATTGAAGATCATGTATAAGAAACAATAAATTTCTCCATGAAATAAGACATGAGTCTACTTAATAAAATGTGGGGTAGAGAAGGGAATATAGATTTAGAAGCACGGGAAGATTTATGTCAGATTCTGCGGAGAATGATGGGTGATGGGGGCTTATTAGAAACAAGGGAAAAGTTGGCTTATCAATACCAAAGAGAGTAGTTAAATGTAGAAATCTTGCATTTTACTTTCGTTTGTGAATCACTGTATACTTTCCCTAACCACACATTTACTGGATCTCCACTTACAAGCACACAGTACATGTTAGATTTTTTGCATTATTTTAAAGTTAGGTGCTTACAGGAAGATATGGTGAAAGAATAAAATGGCAAAGACATGGAAATACTTAAAAATAATGAAAAGAAAAGGGTTAAAGAGTGGCTGAAGGGTCCCAAACCCTGGTAAAGTTCTTCCCATGTCTATTAGTTAAAGAGTAGTAGAGGAGTAGCAAAATATCATGTGATTTAGGGGAATCCAAAAATGAAGACCTGTACCTGTTCCAAGACAGATCCAAACTTATTGGAGAGGAAAAGGTAGACTAACTTGACCAAGTTTTTTTTTTTTTTAATCAATCACTTGTGTTTGCAGATTGAGCTTCATGTTTTCTTCACAAGGAAGGAGGGATGCACTAGACTGAAATTTCAGATGCAGAGTTATTTCCTAAACATTTAACAAGTTGGGTAAATTTTTCATTTAATTAAATGGTCTTACATTTTTAATAAAACTAATTAATGGGAACTAAGTTTACTAACAATGGACTACAGCCTTTTAGTCTGAATATAAACAAATTATATAAGAATTGTTTCAGGTTTTTAAAAATATGTATCAAGTTAACAAGTTGTCACTACTGATTCCTTCTATCTTGCTTCTTATCACTCATTGTACTCTGGATTAGGTGGGTGAATAAACGAAGGAAAATGAGAACTTGGTTTCTCAGAATCATAGTGACTGCATTGGACTATATTGTAAATTAGAAAGTGAGTAATAGTAATGCTACATCCTCCTGACTAGAACTGGATCCTGACAACCAATCATGTGCCTGTCCATCCTCCTTCTGCTGTGGGCCTTCAAATCATAGTACATGTGCTTGAGGATGACAGAGCCTCTGGCATCCCTAAACTGGACCTCAACTGCACAGTCAGAGATTATATGGGAAGTGATAAAACTGCTGTAGATTAAATTCTAAAATTGTCATTCTCTTCACACAGGTGAAAAATAACAAGAGACAGAAGGAACTTGAGAAGAGTTCTTCTATTTCCACACTATATTAGTTTCTCCAAGGTGTTACCCAAAAAAAAAAAAAAAAAAGGCCACAATCTGTGTGGCTTAACCAACAGAAATGTGTTATCTTACAGCTCTGGAGGCTAGAAGTCTGAGATGAAGGTGTCAGCAGGCTTGTCTCCTTGTGAGGCCTCTCTCCTTGACTGGCAGATGACCACCTTCTTGCTATTTCTTTTCATGCTCTTTCATCTAGTGAACACATGATGCCTCTCTTTGTATCCAAACCTTTTCTTGTTTAAAAACACCAATCAGATTGGATGAGGGACCACCTTAATTGCCCTGTTTTAACTTAATCATGTCTTAATCCCCGAATGTCACTTTCTGAGGTATTAAAAGCTTACAGCTTCAACATAAAAATTTTGGAGGGACATAATTTAGCACATAACACATTTCCAATTAAAGAGAGTAGAGTGGAAGAATGTACCTTTCTTCCCTCCAGATAAATGAGATAGACTTCCAGGAAGCTGCTTGGAGTGATTTTGAAATGTTTTCTTTGAAGTGGAAAGATGGACAGAGAAAAATTATAAATGACTCACAAAACAAAGTGCCTTGTGACCTTATGTAAGACAGAAGTAGCTACATGTGGATCCATCAGTCTGAACTTTCAAAATTTACTTGGATAAGGGAGGCATGTATGATTCCTATGGACTGGATGGGAACTACTACAAGTGTTATTTGGGGTCCTGTTCAAAGGAAAGACCCTCGTAACAAAAACCTGGAGGCAAAATCTGAGATTTCTAGGGGCTGCAGAATAATGATAGTGAGTATTCAGAAATAGGCACTATAGGTCTCAGCCCAGATGAAAACATCTACAGGAGATAAATTATTAACAATAAAAACAAAAAAAAATCATAAAAATAGACTAAGTTTAAATTTTAAGCTTAAATAAAACTACTAGAAAATCAGAAGTATTTCTTCTTCCTTTTACTTCTTATTCTCAAAGAGTCAGAAGCTGTTGTTGAAAACTAGAGACAGAGAAATGGGAGAGAAACAGCTCAAGTTCCAAACCCATTGCCACAATAGGTTTCTTAGACTAAAACAGCTGGAATTTAGGAGCTCTGGGCTCTAGCTAAGCACTTGCTTAGCACAACTGAGACACTAAGTTCAATCCTCAGTACCACATAGAAATAAATAAATATATATATTACTTTCATCTACAACTAAAAAAAAAATTTAAAAGGCAAGAATTTATGGAAATGAGAATACTTAATGTTCATTCAAATTTTGGATGATTGTTATCTTGAACAGATTATTCCATGTTCTAAATGTACATATATACATACACACACACACACACACAAACACACACACATATATGTACATATTTTAGTTGTAGTTGGACACAATACCTTTATTTTATTTATTTTATGTTTTGCTGAAGATCCAACCCAGCACCTCACATGTGCTAGGCGAGTGCTCTACCACTGAGCCTCAAACCCAGGCTCCTAAATGTAATTTTTAATGTAGCGATAGGACAGGGGCAGTTTAGGCAAATAAGTGACTAATCTCAGATGAAAAGCCATGCTATATAGTGGTGGCTCTTTTCTGTGGTATAAATACTCCCACCATAACCAATTTCCATCTACCGACATGAAGTTCCCGAACACAGAGTTGGAAAGAGAAGAGCACATTTAAGTCTCCCAAGCCCGCAAGCTCCATCATATTCACCTCACAGAATTATTAAAACCAAGAACCCAGGCGGAGTTACTGAGCCATTAATGCAGACCCAGAGACCCTCAATGACACACACCTGGAATCAGTTTTGGCAGTATGGTCATATTGTCACTGGGTTTTATGATTTTCAAAATGATATTTTAACCACAATAGTTAACTTTGCTTTTTCTTCCTGTTCTGACTTCCTAATCTCATGTTTTCTTTCAGGTCAAGTGCCATTCATTTAGATTTAGGCACTTTTGGGATCTAGCTGGGAAGTTGAGAAGTTGACAGCAGTTTCATTTGGGTTCCATGGAGTATCTTCATGTCTTCAGTCATTTCTCTGCATCATTAATGTATTACTTGCTCCAAATTGTATTAATGCCCCCTAAGAACCTTCCTGCTGCCCAGTGCACAGACTCACCTGCACCATCACCTGAAGCTACAGTCACATGTCATGTGGTGAGTCCCGCATTTCCATGATGTGCTTGGCACCCAAGTGTGAAGGCAGTGAAAGAAGCAGCATGATTTGTAATATAAAGACTCAAAGAGTAGGTAGAAAATTCTTCCACATCTGAAAGCTCATACATAAAGAAATCCTGAGCATTGCCCTAAATTTGAAATAATCTTAAAAATTTATCACAAGGTGAAAAATTGAAGACATTTTCTAAAATAGGCATCACAAAACTGTTTTGTTTTTTATTTATCTAAATCAGTATTTAAAACTCTTTTATATTTCTAAGAAAAAATGACATCATAAAATTGTGGACATCTCAAGGTAATTAAGTCTGTTTAACAAATAATGTAAGAGATAAAGTATTACATATAGGCTTTATGTAGGTACATGACAAAAAAATATATATATACATATATATATGGTGGGATTTTTTGTGACATTTATGGTATTTACAAGTTTTTTTAAAAAGTTTGTAGAGTTGTCGAATATAATTCTGTTTTAGAGCTCCTCCTTAGTCGACATGAGGCCTTGGATTTGATTTCCAGCACATTGCAAACATACAACACCAAACAAACAAAAAATAAATTAAAAATAAATAAATAAATAAACAAGAACAACAACAAAGAAACCCTGACTAATCTCATGATTCCTTTTTTTTTTTTTATTCCCAAACAAATATACATTCTAAATGTTCTTTGTATTTCTGTATTCATTTCTTTAAGGAATGCAGCTCTCATCAGCTCTAACAATCTTACTTTGGGGTATATATCCAAAGAGAACAAATTAATATATTAAAGAAATATATTAAAATATTTAAATAATTATGATTATTTAAATAATCTTATATTTGGGTAAATATGAAATATTTAAAGGTAATACCTGAAATCACATGTTCATGCAGCATTATTCATAAGAGCTAAGGTACAGATCCAATCTAAGTACCCGTCAAGAACAAATAGATGATTAAAGTGTAGTGTGTGTATATAAGGGAACACTATTTAGTTGTTTTTTTTTTTTAAGAAGAAAATCCTATCACTTGTTACCATGTAGATGAACATGGAAAACACTATGCTAGATAAAATAAGCCAGGCACAGAAAGACAATTTCTGCACAATCTTGCTGCTATGTGAAATGTGAAATAATTGAACTTGTAGCAAGAGAAAATAGAATGGTGGTTATCAGGGCCTCTGTGTAAAGCCCTGGGTAGGTTTGGTATAGAGATTTTGAGATGTGGGTCAAAAGGTAGAAATTTTCATTTATACATATTAAATAATTCCAGAGGTATATGTACAGCATGGTGACTACAGTTAATAATAATGTATTTCTTACTTGAAAATTGGTAACAGAGTAGATCATAAATGTTCTTACTACAAAAATATGTGAGGTGATGGATATATTAATCAGTTTAATTTAATGATTTTACAATGTATACTTATATCAAAACATCATACACTGTGAATGTATATAATAAATAGATAATATTGTTTTTAAGAAGGCACTTCAGCCTCTATAAAAGCAGTGTATTCTATTGCCTAAAAAGAAGAAAAAAGTCACAGGACTTTTTATGCTTAATACAGAGCCAGGGAATGATGACCTCTACTAACAAATTTTAAAGGAGCTATAGGAAGCAAAAGCAATTTGGGTTTGATTTTATCATAAATTGATTTTTTCCAATATACTGTTATTCTCCTTTTGATACCACTTGTCTTTGAGTTCCTTCTGAAGAATGGATTGAGTATGGTCACTTAGCCTAGGAGTATAAGGTTTTATTTGTGGTAGAACATTGGGTCCTTCTTGCAACTTAAGTCATAGAAAGTATATCTATCTTCCTCTGAAATTGCCCCCCAAACTGAGTTCTCTCTGTTCTCCTTTCTAAACACACACCATGTATTATAAAATCCAGGCTTCCCTTGGAATCTGGCAGGTTATTTTTTTTTTCTTTAAAGTTTTTTTTTTATTATTTTTTATTTCTTATACTTGAAGAGATGTAAAAGGATACCAAGTAGTTTCAGTTACTTAAAAAAGAAAAATGTTTCCTCAGTCAAGCAAAAATCCACTCATTATGATGCAAGAATTCAGGAAAAGAGGAATAGTTATGCATTTATTAGGGAGAATACATGTATTTAAAAACCTTTAAAATACTGTCTGAAAGGGTTTATCTCCTCAAATACATAGCTCTTGGAACATAGATCAGGGAACAGAAAGAACACTTGATGTTAGGCTGTTTTATGTACCTTCAACAGTTTAACAAAAATGATGCAGAGCCTATGTGTCAAAATTATGTTGGAGAGTTAAAATTTGCTTTCAAATCAGCTTTATCCATGAATCTATCAGGGAAGCAGTTTGGAAAGCAGGCTTTGGAATTAAGCACAACTAGGTTGGATTTATGACTTTGCTATTTATTTCAAGTTAGCCTCCATACCCCTCCGTTTTAACATGTGGAAATTAGGACAATAGTAACTTCCATACTCAGGACTAAATGACATAAAATATTTCAAGTGTTAGGAGTAGCTGACACATAGTAAGCACTGATTATATAATAGCTATTATTACTTTTCTCACTTTATGACTCTCCTTTCTGTAAATTTTTAATTAAAATTTTATATGCATTTTGACTAAATGGGTGATTTCATATTACAGGAAAGAATATGTGCTTCAAAGTACACAATAAGAAAAAGATGTAACTTAAAAAAAATCTGTGAGGAAATGACTACACATTTCTCTTTAAAAACACTGTTATTTTGAATTAAACTTCCCAAATTCTCACCAACTTCTTCCAGCTTTCTGTTGGTGGAGACTCATACTAAATTGCCATAAATTGCTTCTGTGAGAAATGTTGTCTCTATAGCAGAGAGTAGAGGTCAAACTCAATTCTTTATTTGGAAAAAGTAAAAAATAACAGTTGTGCACTTGTATCATGTGAAATGTACATGCTGAGAAATGATAAGACTGAGAGGTTATCTTCTTCACATTTGACAAAGGGCAATGGAAGAGCAAGTTCCTCCCTTTTTCTTCTCCTGACCACTCCTGTTCTATGACATGTTGTGGATACTAATGGATGTCCAGATGCAAACTGGACTCTGAGTTGAAAGGAAGAGGAAAAAGAAGAAGAGCAGAGGGACATATTAAAAATTCAGCATTTTAAATGGACAAATGGAACTTCATTTACTGTAAGAAAAGATCCAAGATCATAGTAAAGTGATCCTTAAGCTATCAGATACTCTATATGGTTTAGACATTATATATAAATGAATCTTAATACACTTTACTGTCATGTGTATCTTAGAACAAATAAGAATATTAAAAATAAAAAAGAATCTTTTTTATATGAAAAGCACTATTGAAAAATACAAAATAATTTTAAATGTAATTGAAGAGATTGATATTTAAATAATCTTATATTTGGGTAAATATGAAATATTTAAAGGTAGCTTTTCCTTCAAATCTTTTCCACAATTAAGATGAATTTATGTTTTCTATATGAAGTTTTATTTTTAAAAATTGATCCAGCCCATACTCTGCTTTTTAGTAGTAATTTTAACATTGTTTTAATATTTTGGTTAGTGAAAATGATTTTTGTTGTCTTCGAGGTAGCTCTCTTTCTTCTCTGCATCATTTGGACACTTGATATAATGGACAAAGAGAAAATGGATATAAAGATTTTATCACAAGGTCATTCACTGATTAGAGAAGGTGAAACTCTAGGCCACGAGTGTGGTTCATTAGGCCCCTTTCTTAGCCAGGCCACTGATGGACTGTATGTCTCTGGTTTATTTTCTTCACAGTTCATGAATTACTAAGTATTTCTACACCCACTCATACTCTGAAGAAGATGATTGCAGAATGCTGACCTGCCGGCAAATAATTACTGTTTAAAGGCTTTTGAGATCTCAGAAAATTTTGAAAATGTGTCTTTAAAATTAAGCAGAATGTTTTCAGCCTCTTCAAAAATGTGGACTCTCAAATCTTGAACATTACTAAGACACGATTAAATGCTAACTATGAAAAAGGGCAGATCAAATTATATATAAGCTGAGTTTGCAAATCATATTTCAGAAGAATTTGTTTTAAAGAGAACCTTTTATTATACATTTCTAAAGAATCATAACCTTTTTAAAAGAAAAACACCAACTGCCCTCAAAGCTTTTTATTTGAAAATCATAGCAAATTTATTATGTTTTTCTGTTTCTCCTTGAATTATAATTAAGGATCACAGCTGAACATGAAAGGCATTGAACACCCAAATCTCTTAAGTTCAGAGAGCCTTTAGTTGTTGGGGAAAAACACTTATTCATGTCCTTTTAGTTTTAAGAGCCAGAAATGGTCTCACCACCTTCAGCATACCCTTAAATCCAAATCACTCAGAAAGGAGGGCCGAGGAGATAGGAGCTTCTGAAACATGCAGAAGTCAGGACATTAGAGCAGGCAGGACTTCAAGAGACATATCAGCAGCCAATCTGCTCTCTGGCTCCGTGTTAGTTAGAGGAGGAGGAAAGGATTAGTAAAGAGATGGTCAAATCAAGAGCAGAAGAGCCTACTCACCAGGCTCCTTAAAATGAGCCATTCACCAATTACAATGAGATGACTAAGGAATTTCTTGAGTCAAACACACACTGTGGAAGACAGCTGGGCCCTGTCTTTTCAAAGTCCCACTCAAGAAGGATATTCATGAGTAAAGAGACCTCAGCAACAAGGGAGTGCAGTAGACCTCTCCGACATGAGGAAGCTTCAATAGCAAGTTCCCTTTTCACACTCTCCAAAGACCCCTTACACCTTTTATGGAGAGATAAGACTAGGATGGTAGCCATTTTTCTTTTTGTGAAGGGTGACACCAGTTCAAAATGTGATTAATTTTCAATTTGTGGCCTAAATGACATCATGCCTTTTTTTTTGTTTTTGGTACCAGGGATCGAACTCAGGAGCACTCAACCTCTGAACCACATCCCCAGCCCTATTTTGTACTTTATTTAGAGACAGTCTCATTGATTTTCTTAGTTCTTCACTGTTGGTGAGGCTGCCTTTGAACTTGTGATCCTCCTGCCTCACCCTCCCTAGCCACTGGGATTACAGGTGTGCACCACTTTGTGCCACAATCATGCCATTATTAGCCAGGAAGTAAAGGCATCAACAGGGAGATATTTGCTAACTCTCTCAATCAAGGGGCAATTTTTGCAATATTGCATTTCCCTTCTCATCTTAAGCCCGAAGAATCTTGACCGGGTTAAAAAGGAAGAAGTGGAGATAATTAGGAAATATAGTAATTGTTTGTTTCCTTCAATATATGTGCTAGAACCATACTAGCATCAGCTAGGGTAGGGAAAGCAGAAAAGTTTCAACAGAGTTTAAAACTGGAATTTTGAAATGCACAGGACTGAACTTCAAAAAGAAAATTATTGGTTATAAGTCAATAAGTCAGAAATACTCAATGAATTGAATAAACTAAAAATTTGAGTCATAATAAATTTAAGTAAATAATAAGTTATGGTAAGAATCTTAGGAAGGTGATATACTTTGCAGTACTGTCCAATATATTCAATTTATTCTAATTTGTTATATATGACAGCAGAATGCATTACAATTCATATTATACATATAGATTCAATATATATTTTATTGTCAAAACATAATGTCTGGATTTTTTATCTGTTTGTTTGCTTGTTGCTTTTTTTTTTTAGAACACCTCATAACTTCTTTGGAAACATGAATTTTTTAAATCACACAAGAAAATCTAATCTGTGGCAAATTTGTTTTCCAAAAGGAAATTTTGTTTGTTTCATATTTCTCAGAAGGAAACATTTAAGCATGATTATAAATTAAGAGTATTCATTCCAGACAGGAGGAAACATACTTTCTTTGCTATGGCAGCATTGTAGAATCTTAATAATTGAAAATGTACTAAAATGGATGCTTCATAAGATATAGAATTCTGAAGAAATAGTTGTTGTCTATTTTGTAAAGATAGAGTTATTCAGGGAAAAGAAAAAAATAGAAACAATAATGGTGAATCTAAAGTAATGATATGAAATAACTATTAGAATATTGTTTAGCTTCTTATTAAAAATAAATAATAAAATATACATACATAAATAAAATAAAATGCTAACTATAAAGGAGTCCAAAAGTAGCAGGACTTAAAAAAAAGATAAAATTCAATGTCCCTTTTGTGTGAATGTCTTGAATTATTTGAATTATCAGAAAGTCTGAAATAATTAAATAGTTCATTCCCTGACGTAATCAGGCTCCATTTCAGCATGATGCCAGTTCCAAAATACAGTTTTCATTTCTTCACCTAAATGGTGTCATGCTTATATTTAAAGATGGGAGAAGAGAAATAAAGAAGATGTCGGAGGCTTCCAGTTTCAGCTCCAATATTACAACAAAGAAGAGCTTAACAAATTAAAAATGAATGCCATTTTTGGATGCATTATAGAAATGAAGTTTTGAGGCAATCTGCCACTCTTATATCAGATGAATGCAGGAATTCAGAGCTGAGATCTCATCAGGAGTAGAAGCCACAGGAGCTCTAATATGGTAGGCACACATAAAAGGTAATTTTGATGAATTTATACAGGCCATAGATTAGCCTCAGGCTAAGGAACTCCTGAAAGCCATGGTTTTTAGTGGACTTCTACATTTTCTGGGATTTCACATCCAAGAAATCAACCATGTCCAAATAATTAATATCCAAACAAACAAGCAAAACAATAACAAAAACAAAACCCTCTTGTCTCTCTGACAGGAAGAAAGGTAAAGTAATCAGTATCAAATATGCCCAAAGTATTCTTAATAACAAAGGCTTAATTTCTACCAGAGTAGAATTTATTAGACCCTATTCTAGCTGGGAAAAGACAGTATTCTCAATCTTGTGCCCTCTCAGCTTTCTGTTTCAGATAAGGGAGAGAAACAAAACAAAACACTATACCACTAGAAAAGTGCGTGTGTCATTCACAGACCAGAAATACAGATGGGGGAAAAAAAAAGATTGATTATTATGCCAAGAGAGCCCCTATATAATAACAGTGAATTACAGCTGAAGAAGTTTCAAGACAGAGAATCCATCTGAGCAGAGTACTTAGGAGAACCTGAAGTCAAGAGGAGATGCAAAGACAAGGATACTAGAGGAATCTGAACACTGGGTACTATAGATAGACAAAAGATTAAACACAGCCCAGACAGATTAACATAAACCCTCACAGGAAAGACCTATTTAGCTCAATTTCTACTACTGAAAATAATGTAACTGGCTTTCGGCAAGTTACATGTCTTTGAGGAATCTGACTCCAGGCCAAAATCCTGTGTGTGATCCTTTCAGCCCAGATATAGACAATTACAACAGTTTGCCTGGCAGGTCAGTGTAGTGGCGAGATAGGGGAAAAGAGGCTACCCTCCCCTCACAAGACTTGGTGTGTAGTCACTGAATTGCAGTTCTCTTGAGAATTCTGCAAGCACAAATTCAACATCTCCCCTGGATTAGCCATACTCACATGCATATCTGCATTTCTAGCCTGGCAACTCCTTTTGGAGGACTCCATATTGAATGGCTTTGGCAAGGTACATTTTCCCACTTAGAATAAACATTCTTCCACTTCTCTAACTCCCTCCTGTAATTCAACTTAGTGAGACACTGTGTCAAAATAAAAATAAAAAATAAGTAAATAAATAGAAAGGGCTGGGATGTGGTTCAGTGGTTAAGAGTCCCTAAGTTCAATCCCCAGTACCTACCCCCCTCCCCCCCCAAAAAAGAGGAGGAAGATAGGAAGGGAAAATAAACAGAAGATGATTGTCTTTATCTCTTCATCCTTTACCTAGATATTATAAATTAAAAAGATAATGTACTTTGTGAATGGGTTCAGAATAAGGTAGTGGTAGTGCCAAAGCCATGCAAATTTGATTTTTTTTTTAAGTGTTGATGTGCCAACTAAACAAAATATATCTGGGTATTAAATATAGTATTAAATCCCAATTGTAGAAAGTATACTTTATGGAGAATTTATCTTCTTTAGGTCTTTGACAGCATCATACTTTGTAGATGAGTTTTACTGGTATGCTTGAACTCACTTGAGCTGCACTGGGAGGAAAATGACAGTAAGCATGTTATTGCAGGAGATGGATGTGGGAAGGAAAGGTCAAGATGGTCATTGTGCTCTATAATGGCAAAGTATCACTGGTAAAGTGCAGGTTGCTGAAGGCTGAGACCAAAGGGCCAATGAAAGGCCTGATAGGAGAGGAAAAAAGTTTGGGCAGGCCCAGGGAGTTCCCAAAAGTTCACTGGAAGTGATGGTGGAATTCACACATGGGACAGAAGTCCTAGTTTATAGCATCACAAATCACAGAAAGATTGTGAACCAAAATCATGCTAACAATTAGAAAAAAAGAGAAAAAACTTGTTAATACATCAGAAATTATATAAGTAAAAAATCAACAGTTCCTAATAATAAAATAGGTCAATACGGAGCAATTTTTAAATTTTAGAATAAGGTGTAGCTCTAATTTTCTCTTTTTTGGTTCTTATTTTTGTAAGTCTAAGGCCCAAAAAGTCTCTAAAGTGGTTCGAAATCAGTGCAACAAAAATCTCACTTGGAGACCATGTCAGTAACCAGGTGACGATAGTATACAATGATATATTACTAATGCATCTTCTGATCTCTTGTTTTTCTATGTTACAATTCCAACTGGGACTACAGACTCATTGTTGCCTTTTTTTTCTTAGTGAACAAAATAAAAGCCAAAAAAAGTAAAATAAAATAAAGAAAATTCCAGGAATATTTTTGGAATTTTCAATCAGAAGGAAGCTGGTAAGGGTTTATTTGGGATGGAAAGCATTGGCCAAGGGAGTTAAAGAGACATTTGTTTCAGGACTGTGATTTTACACATAATAGCTTTGTTCAATCTTGGGATATGTACAAAATTCTGTAGTCTTGCTTAAGTTTCCATCCAGTGGAAATTCAACCTTTTCCTGTTTCCAGAAAAGCATAATGAAGAAAGGAACAACATCTGCAAAAGGAAACTGGCCTTTATGGACAACTCATTATGATTTAAATCTTGATTTGAAAAGCACCAGTATAATTCTTATTATTGGGAACTGAATAGAATTCAGTTAGATTACAAGAACTGCATTTTTAACTATTAGTTAAAACAGAGTTTTCTGATGAAACTAGATTCTGTGTTTCTGCTGGAAGATGGGGTTTCTTCAGGCCAAAGATCTCACCATTTTCCTTCTGGGTTCTTTCTTAAAAAATGTGAATACCACACATAATATCAAAAGGGAAGAGTGAATGGAGTAGGATTTATTTAAGTGAGAAGAGACAGAACTCATGCAATGTGGGAGGAGACTTGATAGAGTTGCAGGTATGTTCTTCTAGAAACCGAGGCAGCACAAAGACCTGCCCTTCAAATTCCAATTCTTATAATCAAGAAAGATTTCAGAGATGTCACTCATAGTAACAGAAATGAGTGCATTTCAGCCAGGGATGGCTGAAGGTAAATTGCCTCTTGGAAGGAAAGAATGTGGGGTCAGCAAAGTGGGCCCATTTTATAGAATTATTCCCTTAACATCATTTTCCCACCATTCACATCTTTCTGTTCCCATCATTAGTAGCAGCACATGAAGTATTTAATATTTTGCTCCTTTTGAACTTTAATTTAAATTTTTCTAGGAATAAATGAGAGGATTGATTCTGATTTTCTTTTCTTGAATCAAAAATAAAGCAGGGTCATTGTAACAGGCATCATCAATTCATTATTATTGTTGACCGTGTACATCATTTTATAGTCAACTGCCATACACTCCCATGCTTCAAGTCAATTTTTGCAAAGTCTTAACACATAATCTGAAGAGTGAATACATTCAAATAAACATTATCCTGTTAAGTCATATCCTTGTGCATACTGTTTGATAGGGATCTTCATGAATTCTCTCAGTTCAAATTTCATAATTTTCACTCTCTGAGAAAAAAGATTGGATTTGTCTGTAGTACTCATATTTATTGGTTAGTTTCAGTATGAATCTAGATCCAGTTTTCTTCTTAGGATGAGTGCTACATTGCTGCAGGCCTATCAGTGGGAGTACAGCTAGTTAATTACTGACACAGCTGCATTTTCTAATGATGTTGAGATAGTACTTCTGCAGTTCAGCGTCTTTCAGTTTATTTAAATAGATCATATGTATCTCTCTGTGTGTATATATATATTTATATACATACACATATATGTATATTTACATATTTCTATTTATAATATATATGCAAGTATAGATAGAAGAGGGGGGGTTCATTGAATGTATCCCAACACTGAACCATAAAATGTTATATTTTCTATTCTAAGAATTATTAACTTTTGTAATTTGGTTGTTAAAAATTATTCATCTTTTGAATAAGTAAAACAATGAAGAATTAACTGAACTGTATAAATTAAATTATATGGAATACAAAAGTTACTTATATTGCCCTTTAAAAGATATTTGAATTTATATTTTTAATAATTATTTCATATTGATCTTTAATGTGCTTTCTTATGACAAAACAATAAATTTTGTTCCATTCTATATAATAAGTTCATAGTAAGCCCTAAAAGAAATATAGTTCTTTGAAAAGAAGTAAAAAAAACACATTGTAATTTAATATTGTAATAAATGCACATATAAGCATACTTGACATTATTAGACTCCCTCTTGTTACTTGTAGTACTTCCTCAAGTACTCTTTTGGGTAATAGAAAAATTTTCTTCAATTATCTCAATATTCTGTTTTTATGGGGAAAAAGTAAGAAATAATTTTTATAATTAAATGAAGGAAAATTCTCATTGTAAAATAGTTTTGTAAAATAATTATATATCATATCTCTATTCCAAAACTAAGCCAAATTACTTGGAAGAAAAATGGTGTGAAGGAAGTGTCAAGATGGCTGAATAGAGGTACCCAGCACTCACCTCCTCCTGTGTGCATAAAGGAAGTAAACTAAGAGCAGAGCATTGCATTTTGAGGTGACTGTGAAAGAATGTTTGGAAATGAGCAAGAGAAAGACTGAAAGAGAGACATGGGATAAAAGCATAAAAGCAGTAACAAAAGACCCTAGCATCTATCACCTTGGATCTACAGCAGGGTGATGGGGGAGATGTCCCTTTGCAGGGATAGAGGTAAAAGAGCACATTAGCAAATTTGAAAGTTCAGATGCTGGCAATACTAACTACTGGAAAGCTTATAGTCTTCATAAAATTGCAGCCCACTTAGATAAGTAATCTGAAATATGCACAGCAAACTTCTTTTAGAAAAAAACTCACATCATCTACCAGAGAGCCCCAAGGGTGTTGTGGACACACTGAAAACTGAGGTAATTGTCAATCTGTGCTGCTGCAAGACCTGGAAACCCCTGTATATTCCCATTGCTGAAATCCCAGACATTTCACTGCATTGGCTCAATGGTAATTGTCTTTTGAACCCAACAGCCCAGCAGTGACTTTAACTAAATCCCTTTTAGGCATTATGCACAGTAGGGGGTGGGTGTTGTGATAAGGAGTAGAATAAAGGTTACCACTCTCAAGAATCAGAAGATCAGGGTGCTTGCCCTCTAAGAACAATGTTCCTATGTATGCACTATAACTGAGTAGTTAGGGGAAAAGCTTCATCTTTCCAAAGTACACACAGAAAAAGGCACAGAGAAGAACTCATCCTGGCTCCAGCTGTGGCCCCATCATTGAACATCTGCTACCATGCCACCTATGTGCTTTCTGCCACCACATGTGCACCTTCTCTGATCCCAAACTGCTTTCAGGGCAGAATTCGAGAGCCACAGAAGTTACTGCCATCATCTCTCCACATGCAGCAGCTGAGCCACACCACTGACAGGTCAAAGGATAATTGCTTCTGGCCCTTCATCTGTCCTGGGGCTTCTACTGCCAAGACCAATGTTAGTAGCACAACTAGCTTCAGCAATGCCTGAGGAAACCCCTATTACAGGAGAGGGACAATCATTTCTATTGTCGGAATAGTCATGCATTGAGTACCTCACACACATACTAAATCTGCCTGAACTGCTAAACTTCACCAACTATTTGTGTGGTCAACAGAGAAAATGGGTCTGTCCAACTTTGTAATGATACATACTCCTTTGACCAAAGTCATTAGTCACAGCAAAAAAAAAAAAAAAGAAAGAAAAGAAAAAGAAAAAGAAAAAGAAAAGAAAAGAAAAAGAAAAAAGAAGAAAAAAAGAAAAGAAAGGAGGGGAAAATTAAAAAAAAAAACAAAAACTATAGGGAGTACCCTTTTTTTTTTTCCCAGTAGTCCCCACTGAGAAAAAGAGCCAACACTGCATAACAAACCGACCCCCTGAGAAATATTTTCAGGAGAAAGCTTCCTATTAGGAAGACCAGTCCATAACAAGTGGTAGAGATAACTTATCCAAAAGATGCATAAATCTCAGTAAGGCCATAAAAATATGAAAAACAAGGTAATATGAACATAACTCTTTAACAACAGATCCCAAAGAAATAGATATGGGTGAGATTTTTAATCAAAAATTCATTACGATGATTTAAGAAAACTCAATGATTTCCAAGACAAACAAAGATAAGCAATTAAATGAAATTAGGTAGACAAGCAAGACAAAAAAAAAAGAAAGAAAGAAAAGTTCAGCAAAGAGATGAGGATGCTGAAAAAGGTCAAACAGAAATCTTGGAAATTAAGAGCTCCATAAATCAAATAAAAAATACAGTTGAAATTCTCAATAACAGACCACTAAATCAAGCATAAGAAGGAATATCAAAACTTAAAGAGAGGTCTTTTGACATATCTAATCAGAAAGAAAACAAAAAGAGGAAATATAGTAAGCATTAAAGATCTTTGGATTATCATTAAATAAACAAATACCCAAGAGTGAATAGAAACTATGTAAAGGCAAAGCAAATCTATTTCGTGAAAAGAAATCAGAAAACTTTTCTAATCTTGGGGAAAATATGGATATTCATATACAAGAGGTTTATAGAACCCCAAAAGGACATGAACATAAATGATCTTCAATATGGAATATTATAGTTAAACTGTCCAAAGGACAAGACAAAGAATTTGAAAATCTTCAAGAGAAAACTTATCAAGTCACATTTAGTGGAATCCCCATTAGACTAAAAGCAGATTTCCTAGAAAAGAACAACCCCAAACTGAATAGATTCACTGCTGAATTTTGCCAAATTTTGAAGGATAAACTAATGCCAATTTTTTGCAAACTATTCCTAAAGAATTGAAAGGAAAATACTGCTTCCAAACTCATTCTATGATGACATAATTATACTGTTACCAAAATAAGACAAGGATACACTAACAAAAAAAAGAAAATTATAGATCTGTATCTATAAATTAAAAAAATAAATTTAAAAATTCTCAGGAAAATACTAGCAGATTAAATTTCATATAATGTCAAAGAGATCATTCACCAACTTCATGCTGGTTTTATCCCAGAGATGTAAAGATGGTTCATCATCTGCAAGCCAATACATCATATCAACAGAATAAGGGAAAATATCAAATGATCATTTCATTATATGTACAAAATTCAAATGATAAAATTCAATATCACATCCCTTCATGATAAAAGCTCTGGACAAATTAGGCGGAGAAAGATCATAGTTTAATATAATAAAGACTATATATGACAAATCTGCATCCAACCTCATACTGAGGGGGCAAAGTTGAAAGCATTTTCTCTAAGATCAGGAATAAGACAAGAGTGTCCACTCTCACCACTTTTATTTGGTATAATGCTAGAATTTTATCCAGAGCACTTAGGAAGGGAAGGAAACAAAAGTCATACAAATAGGAAAGGAGAAATTCAAATTACCCATGTTGGCAGATAAGATTTCAATGGTAGGAAGACCTAAGGACTTCATCAAAAGACCATTTAGAACTTGTAAACAAATCACTAAAATATGATACAAAATCAACATAAAAAATTGTTAGTGGTATATTACTATAGACAAATATTGAATTTTCTGTAAAAGAAATTATGAAAGTAATTCCATTCATGATATCTACTGCATACACGTATACCTAAATAACTAAATTCATGCATGCATGCCTAGGAATAAGCTTAACCAAAGAAGTTAAAGAACTCTACAATGAAAATTACAAAACACTAATGGAATAAATGAAAGAAGATGAGAAAAATGTGGAAAATCCTCCAATGTTCAAGGATTAGAAGAGTTAATATTGTTAAGGTGTCCATATTGTTTATGGCAATTTACAGATTCACTTGCAACCTCCATCAAAATACCAATCTTTTTTTCTTTTTTGAAGATCAATGTATTTTTTAAAAATTCATATATTTGTTCTAATCAGTTATACATGACAGCAGAATGTTCTTTGATTCCTTGTACACAAATGGAGCACAATTTTTTACTTCTCTGGTTGTAAGGTCACACAATTCATGCAATCATACATGCTTTTAGAGTAGTGATGTCTGTCTGATTCTACCATCTTACCTACCCTCATTACCCTCCCCAACCCCTTTGCCCAAACCCAAATTTCTCTACTCATGCTCCCATCCCCCACCATTATGAATTAGCATCCACTTATCAGAAGAAACATCTGGCCTTTGGTTTTGAGGTTGGCTTGTTTGTTTAGCATGATATTCTCTAAGTCCATTTACCTGCAAGTGCCACAATTTTATTCTCTTTTATTGCTGAGTAATATTCCATTGTATATATAATACCACATTTTCTTTATCCATTCATCCATTGAAGGGCAACTAGGTTGGTTCCACAGTATGAAATAATAGAGTTGTTCCTCAAAAACTGAAAATAGGTCCACCATATGATCCAGCTATCCTAATTTTAGGTGTATATCCCAGACAATGAAATAAGCCCACCCAAGAGACACATGCTTGCACATGTTTATTATGGCATTCTTTACAATAGGTAAGACATAGAATCAGTCTAGGTGCCCACTAACAAGTCAATGGACAAAGAAAATGTAGTATGTATACATAATGGACTATTATTATTCAGGTGTAAAGAAGCAAAACAGATGGAACTGGAGCATTATACTCTTCCAGCCAGAGGAAAATTGTTAGGCCAGATGCAGAAAAACAAATGCTCCATGTTCTGTGTCATATGTGGAAGGTAAACAGCTAAAGTGAAAGCATAATAGTCATTAGCAAAAAATGAGGAGGAGGGGGAAAAAGGAGATTAGTTTGATCCATGCATGCTGCATTTATGTATGAAAATATCACACTGAACCCCATGAATATGTACAATCAATATGAGTTAATTATAAAAAGAATGGTGCAAAGAATGCAAAAAAAAAATGAAATTATGAAATTTTAGTACACTGTCACTTTTCCCTCTCTTCAGTGTATATGGTTGCTTTCAACAGTTCTCCTTTAACAAAAAAAAAAAATCATGTCTTGCTTGAATTTGTACAGAATATATATATGTACAGAATATTTGTACAGAATATGAATCTATGCTGTATTGTTCCTTTCTTTAACAATTCCTCACTGCATGAAAAATCATTTTGCTTTACACATTACAGTAAGATGACACGTGTTATTATTAAAAGAAAGTGCTATGGTGTAGGAAAAGGTATTATTACAAGTGACTTAATGGGAGTTTTATTATTATAGATTATCAAATCAGCAGGTGGCTACCAACAATTCCTACCATTACTCCCATCAAAACCTCAAACAATTTTTCTTCCCTTGATTTGTTGCTGGCCCTATGACTTATTTTCACTAAGAAAATGAGGCTGAAGCAATAGTGTGTGGGGTTTAGGGCTTAGTCCTTAGGAAGCTCGGCAGCTTCCATTTTCACTCTCTTGGGATGCATCCACAATATGAAGAAACTCTGGCAAGATTAACAAATGATGAGAGAAAAAAAGATGCAGATAACCTCTGAGCATTCCATTTACTACAGCAGAGTGACTATCAGTATGAAGGAAGCCTTCATGAACATGCTGACCCTGTCACTCTTGCAGCCAGAAGAAGTAAAAAATGTACACATGTATACCCTCAGCTAGCACCATGTGGCACAGAAAAAAATGTCCAGCCTAGTCAACACACTCACAAAATTGTAAGGCATAATGAGAAATAGTAAATCATTGTTGTTCTAAGCCACTAACTTTAAGAATTGTGCTTTACATAGTAATTTGCAAGTGAAACATTTTGAAGTGTAATATTTTTTTTAAAAAAAATTTCTACTACAAGAATAAAGAACTAAACTGCCTCTGTCTGCATTGTCATGAGTTGGAAATAAGAAGAATTTAATTATAAGGTAACTTGGGATGATTAGTAGCTGGATCAGTTCGAGTACTTTCAGCTACAAGTAAAAAACTCACTATGTGTACCTGCCTAAAGCAATTAAGACATTAATAATGCCTCATGATAAAAAGTCTAGAGCTAGAGCAACCGTGCCGATACATAGTCTTAGCAGTGTCTTCAGGTTCTTTTCCTCCTTCTGCACAGCTTCCTTGGTCAGTTATGCTCAGTATCCCAGGCATAAGCCGAGTGCCTCAGGTTTCAGACATTAGATTCATGGCAGGAAAGTGTTCCTGTGCATATGCTGTTTTTTGATAGTAAACTTTCTTAGAAATAACTAACTACAGTGTAAGATATTCATTCCCTATATTCCATTTGCCATGACAGGATCCTATCTGACTACAAAATGGGAAGTTGATAAATTCTTTATCTGGAAAGAGAAAACAGGATTGTGCTGACAGTCTGGGCTGGTTTTGCTTTTTCATCTGTGGAAGGACGTAAAAGCTACTCTAAACCAAATTGGATCTTATAAGGCAGAAACAAAGGTTGATGACTAAGCAATCAAAATGATCTAATAGATTTAATTAATCAATCATACTAGTACTTTATTATTCTGTTTGGAAAAAAAGAAGTTTTATTTCATTTTTTTATAAATCTGTGATGACTATTATTTATAAAAATAATTCCTGGCAATATCAACTATAGCCTTTTAAAGCCCATATATAGAAAATTAACTACTTTCCTTAATTTGTTGAGACATACTTTTATGAAAATGTTTATTAAACTAAAATTTATCAAAATATTTTTCTTTACCTATTAAGATTAACTTAATGAGCTGGGCATGGTACACATGCCTCTAATACAAACGGTTTTGGAGGTTGAGGCAAGAGGATCAAAGCCAGCCTCAGCAAAAGCAAGATGCTAAGCAACTCAGTGAGACCCTGTCTCTAAATAAAAAAAATAAATTAAAAAAAAAATAGGGCTGCCCTATGTGTCTCAGTGGTCAAGTGCCTCTGAATTCAATCCCCAGTACAAAAAAAAAAAAAAGTTTATCTTAATGAATAACTAACATTATCAATTTTTTAAATACCCTTTTTATATTATAAAGCATTTATTTTGGTAATGTTTCATGTAGAATTTTTGTATATCTTTTCATAGTGGAAATGGGCCTTCAGGTTTCTGGTTTTTTTAGTTTCCTTTTCTGATTTTGGAACTCAGATTATCTCCCATCATCAGATTTGAGGAGTATTTTCATTTTTCTTTCCTAAGAATTTTTTTATATGATTTGACTTGTTTGTGTCCTAAATATTGTCCCCTGTTTTATTGAAGGAATTTGTTTATTTATTTATTTTGTTGTCAGGTTCATTTATCTGTTCTAAATTGGCTTGTTTTATAGTACTGTTTAATGACTTTATGCAAATGTACCTAGTCATGGTAACTACAAAGGCAACCAAAAATATTTTCATCATCCCCAAACTACCACTTTTTAGTCAATTGCCTATTATGCCTTCCCTCAGTCTCTGGAAACCAATAATCTCTTGTCGGTTATATATAGCTTTTCCTTTTCCAGAATATCTAGTACTATACCCTGAATGCTAAAATTAAGCCCATAATCTGGGCCCACAGATGTACCCCATCCTATCCCCATCTTATGTAAAATTGAAAAAGAACTAATGATTCTTTAATATTTCCTCATAAAAATCTGTGTTTGTATGGTAGGCGGCTATAAAAATGGTCCCTCATTATCCCCATCTCCTGATATTTAAACACTTGTGAGATCTGCTTCCCTTGAATGTAGGGTAGATTTTTTGACTCACTTCTAATAGAATATGGCATACATGATGATATTTCATTTGTTAGATTTAGATGGAAAAATACTAGCTTAGATCCTGGTGATCTCTCCTGTTCTCTCTTAGTTGGCTGATTTTCAAGAAGCCAGCTGCCCTGTACAGATATATCTCCATTCAAAGCACCATGTGCGTGAGTTTGAAAGCAGATCTTTGAGTCCTGCCAGCAACAATGGGCATGAACTTACAAGCAGAACTTTTCTCAGATGAGCCTGTGGTGAATACAGTTGTGGAATTGTAAGACACTCTGAGCCAGAACAATCAGTCTTTCCTGAATTTCTCACCTGGAGAAATGGTAAGAAAATAAATGCTTATTGTTTTTATCTGCTAAGTTTTGGGGTGTATTGGTTTTCTATATTCGCTGTGACAGATCACCATGACTTGGTGGTTAAAAAATAGAAGAGAACAAATGTACTCTGTCACAGTTCTAGAGACTAGAAGTGCATAGTGAATCTCACTGGATCAAAATCAAGGTATTAGCAGAACTACATTTCTTCTGGAGACCACAGGAGAAAATTTATCCCTTGCTTTCAGCTTCTTCTTTACTTAAATGCTTTCCTCCATATTCAAATTGGTTTTTTTTCTCTGTGCCTAATTTCCCTCTGTCTCCATAATCATGGACTTTAGGACCCATGTGGATAGTTCAAAATAATCCCTTCATTACAAAATCCTTAATTGTATATGCAACAATTTTTCCCAAATAAGAGGTTTCAGGGATTAGGACCTGATGTCTTTGGGTACCACCATTTGGACCATTACATTGGGTAATTTGTTATGAATAATAGATAATGAGTAAACT
Organism: Ictidomys tridecemlineatus; assembly: GCF_052094955.1. Taxonomy (NCBI): domain Eukaryota; kingdom Metazoa; phylum Chordata; class Mammalia; order Rodentia; family Sciuridae; genus Ictidomys; species Ictidomys tridecemlineatus. The sequence goes on from NC_135479.1 coordinate 162,411,807, forward strand.
GACCTTAATTACAGATTGAATCTTCTTAGGTCTTTGACTTTCGTGACCTTTCATCTTACTTTTTGCTTGAAGTCTAGAAATAATGAATTTTTCTCTGCCACAGTTTTTTTTTTTTTATCTACTTTTACTTTGGCTGGAAAATATTTTTAACTTCTTAATTAAGCTCATACCTAACTGTAATAACTCACTAAAATCATACACTGAATCTTTCTAGCCCCTTTAGAATATCATATTAAGGGTATTATTAGTCTGCCTTTGAAATCATCATAGGCCACAGATCCTCAAATGTTTTCCCCCAAATTTTATAGCTACCCTCCTTTCCAGTCTTTATCAAGAATTTCATCACTACATCATTCTTAATTATAATTACATATGCCATTTAAGATGCAAATTTCTGCACAAGATAGAAAAGCACTAATCTTCATAACAGACAAACCTTGAAATTTCAATGAATTAAGGAGATAAGAAAGAGTAAGATTCATTCTCTTTCCGGTAAGGCTTCCTACTAACATGTTCATAATTAGAAAGATGCTATTCTGAAAGCAAAGGTTGCAGATGCCAGGCATTCACCAGTCTTAGCTGTAGTATATTTGCACAAAGATCCCATGTCTCCATGCTCATCATCCTAAAAATAGGAAAGAGCTTGGAAAATTATTTCTGATAAGTGATTGTGGCGCTCACTTAGAAGTAGCCTACTTGAATCTGCTCAACTCCACTAATTAAAATAGCATCTGTGGCCCAGCATGGTGGTGTATGGCTGTAATCTCAGTGGCCAGGGAAGCTGAAGCAGGAGGATTGCAAGTTCAAATCTAGCCTCAGCAAAAGTGGGGCACTAAGCAACTCAATGAGATCCTGTCTCTTAACAAAATACACAGAAGGGCTGGGGATGTGTTTTAGTGGTACAGTGCCCCTGAGTTCAATCCCCAGAACCAAAAAAAAAAAAAAGCATCTGTAGCCCCAAAAACCTGCAGATACTTAATTCCAACTGGAATCAAAGCTAGGAAAGGAGTATATGGGTTTGATGATTGAAAATTTAATGAGTGAATTAGTCCCCTAATAGAGATTAACTGAGTAGTAATTGAAGTATTATGGTGTGGCTGGAGGAGGTGGGAATTTGGGTGTGGCTATGGGGTATATATTTTGTTATTTGGAGAGTGGAAGCTCTCTCTACTTTCTGATCACCATGTGAGCTGCTTCCTTCAGCCACATTCCTCTACCAGGATGTTCTGCCTCACCTAGACCCCTGAGGAATGGAGCCAGCCTTCTATGGACTAAGTCTTCTGAAAGCATAAATCCTCAAATAAACTTTTCCTCTTCTACAATTGTTTTGGTTGGGTCCTTAAGTCACAGCAGCAAAAACACTAACTAAAACAAGAAGTTATCTATTTTATGTCTTTCCTTTTACGAAGCCTCCATAGAATTTTCTGTAACTATTTAGCTTATCAAAGATTATTGTATTCAATTAATTTCTTCCCAAAACAAGGGCTTTAAAATATCTTAATATTAATCAACTGTTAACCAAATTATGTTGTTGTATATGATTTCGGGTCTTTCCCTTTATTATTTTAATAGTACAAGTTAGATATTACTTTTGCTGTCCTATATACTTTAAGTTATGCACAACTTAAATTAATTAAAATTTAAATTATAATTCAGTTTCTCAGTCAGAGTAGCCACATTGCCTATACTCCAAGTCACATGTAACATTTTAGGTAGACCAGCTATACAATATTTTCATTATTGCAGAAATTTCTACTAGATATTGCTACTTTTAATATTCTTTCTGGATGAGTTAATACACAAGCCATGCAAATATGCAAACACATTACAAGTTTTCTTGTTAAGGTGTTTTATTTATGCATTTGTTTAATAAATAAAACGGAAATAAACCAGAATGTAGCATAAAATTGTAGACAGACTTTAGAAGCAGAAAATCTAAAATTCTCTTACTACCCAAAATGAGTTTGGTAATTTTAGTCACTACTAGCCCATATGTTTTGCATACACAGTTTTTGTAGCTTTCGTTGTTGAACAGAAGAGAAGAAGTAAAATGAGAATGGTGAAATTTGAAATAAGCCTTGTTCTTTTGGATGTTGATTCAATTGTCATAATGTAGCAACAGAACTTAAGCCAGGAGTTATAGTTTGAAATGTGGTTATTTAACGTATCCTAGGATAATAGGTGGCTATGTTAAAAAGCTAGTTCCTAATGCCATCTTTTTCAGTGATGGAAAACAGTGCAGTAACATACTGACAGAGACTATGGGGAAGGGTAATTTCTTAAAATAAACAAAATGCATGTATAATTGCACAAATGGTGGGACTCTACATCTTTTGTTCAGAATCTGAATGATTTATAAGTAAGCACTTGGTTTTCCTTACACAGTGACCTGACTGGCTCCAGATTTGCATTTATCTTAAAATTATATATATATATATATATATATATGATTTAAAGTTATCTTATATATAAAAACCTTAATAGGGTAGAAAAATTTCCATCATTTTATAGAATTGGCAAATCTAGTCCTATAATTAGGACATATATTGTTGTCATCAAGTTTGGCAATATTAGACAATTAAGATCAGGTTTTGTATATCCTCTAATTCTACCTAAAATTGCTATTTGGCAGAGCTAATATCTATTTTCTCTGTAATACAAAAGTACAGAAAATAACACATTCTCATTTGCTTCTGACTAATAAAAATTTTCTGATTAAAAATTATTATTCAGAATCAGATAATTGAGTATGCTGAGGCCAAAATATTTTCACTGTAAATGAACATTCTGAATTATTTGCCATTGAATCAGTGAGATTCCTCTTATATGTTGTATTAACCTTCAAGTTTTAAAAATCATATTTAATTACTTTTGATTCCTAATATGAATTCAGAGTATCTGTTCCTTCTCACATCTTCTAAATCTGTATAGAAATTAGATTGAAATGACATTTTTAATAATTATATAATTATATAATTGTTTCTACAAAAACAGTTGTGGAATACAAGAAAAGTTGCCATTGGAAATTCTGAGTGATTCTGGAAGCCCTGAAAGAAGACTGTGTGGAACTGGGAAGATATCACAGCAAAGGCTATATCATGTCCCAACTCAGCAGACGTAGGAGAAGTTCTTCTCAAAGAAACCTCAGTAAACTTCTAAGCAAGAATCAACCATGTAGGAAGTGAAGCACAGTTGGGATGAAAAGTAATTGATTAATTCATTTACGAACTATATTCAAACAATTTCACTGATAAGACAGGTTTACTTTGCTCTGTGCAAATAGAACAGAAACTCTTGCCTATAACACAAATCTTGAGATCATTTATTTAAATGAACTAAAAGATATATCTTTAGAGGAAATTAGAAAGGGTATTTGTCCTGATAGAGTAGTGAACAGATTGAGGAATCAGGCGAATCTCTTCAACAGAAAAGGAGGGGAAAAAATGCATTTATATTGGGAAGACAATTGGCAAGAATAATAAAATGAACTGAACTGAACAGCTTTGCCTTTCCAGGGTAAAGTTCCATCTAATTGGCAGCTGAATTCCATATTTGCTCTGTCTGCTTCCCTCTCATCTTCCCTCTGGTGAATTTTTGCCTCTTAAAATGTTATAAACAGGTATTTCACACTGCTGTTCAAAAGAAGTTTGTTTGAAAATTATTCCTGCCAGCCTCAGCAACTTAGCAAGACCCTGTCTCAAAATAAAAAATAAAAATGACTGGAGATGTAATTTCTTCTTTAATAAATATAACTGGACAACCAAGAACACAACCACTAGAATAAAGTCATAGCATGAAGAAGTCTCCCAGTGAGCAGAGACTGACTCTAGGGGAGCCCATGATATAACCAGAAACATTATGAACCAAAAGAAAAGAAAAATCTCATTGTATGGCAGTAAAACACATGATTCATAAAATGATACTTTGATTATATCTTTATTTTAACCATGAAACAGCTATGAAACAATTTCTACAATGTATGATTAGAAATAGGAAAGGTATAGAAATTTGAAGAAGCTATTTGAGGTTTATAAAAGACTATTCATATTCACAAATATCTGTATCTATACACACACACATACATACACACACATGCACAAACACACTTGTGCTTGTATTTATACAGAGAATTTCTACAGCTATCTTTACAAAAATGTTACAAGGGATTGCATTTCGTGATGAGTTCAAGGGACCAGGGAGGGAGGGAGAAAATGCTATACTTTGGTAGTAGAGGGGATTGAATTCAGAGGTGCTCTGTCACTGAGCTACATCTCCAGAGGTACTTACTTTTATTTTGATAACAGTGTCTCACTAAATTGCCAAGACTGACATCAAAATTGTGACCTTCTTGCCTCAGCATCCCAAGTAGCTAGGATGACAGGCACATGCCTCCACACACCTGACTTTTGTTTTCTATATTTCAAACATTATTATTAACATGAATATGTATTCCTTTATACGTTGAAAAAACATGAATGAAAAGAAGTATAATGGAAATGGTATTCTGAGAGGTTTAAAATCAGTTATAATTTTATAAATAAGTAGAATATAAAGGTAATATTTAAAAAATTAGTATCCTCCTCAGTCATTTCAAAAACAAATTAGATAACAAACAAAAATATTCTGAGACAGCAGTACTCAAGGTTTAGTTTCTTTGTTTTTAAAATGGATCCATTAAATGAGGTGAATTATCATAAATTTTTTATTCAATGTAACGCTTTCTATAATACAGTTTTATGGTGCACTCGAAACATAAATAGAACAACAGCAATTCAAAGTGATGAGATCTCACTATTCAATCCACTAGGTCATTGCTTTGGCCACCTCCCATCCTATCCTTGTCTCTGAAGTATCTAAAAGGACTCTTGGCCTTTTTTGAAACAGCTATTTGCTCAAATGTGTTTTTTTTTTTTCAACCTTACAAATGCTTCCTTTTTTTTTTTTGTAAAACACACACACACATATATTTTAAAATAAATGTACATGTACACATGAGTTATTTTGTAAATAGTCTGATATATATGTATATCTCACAATGGAATGCAACTGCATATATAAGCCAAAGAATGGAGAATGCATAAGCACAGAGAATGGTTTATATGCCAGCCTCACCCTCACTACCCTACCAAGTGCTGCTATTCTCTGCCATGACTTTCTTCACAGGATGAAGGATTCACAAGAGGGACTTGAATATTTATCCCCAGTCCTAATTAATGCTCCAACAATAGCGGGATAAAAAGTCCACTGGATGCAGGTTTTGACCAACTTCAAGCTATTTATTGAGGAACAGTCCCTTCATATCTTTCATTAATGATGATCTTTATTTAGAATGTCACTTACTAGTTAATCATAATCACTGAGACAAGAAATAATATTATGCCTTATATGCAGAGCTTACTATGTGCACAATTATAAAGATGTACACAAAGACCAACTTATTTTTTTGATCACCAAATAGAAGTTTCATCTAAGTGTTTATGTCAGTCTAAAATGTAATTAAGGAAAAATCTACACATTTCTATAAAAATATAAGCTTTGAGAGTATTCCAAAATTGGAAATGCATTACCCTTATTTCTTTTTCCTGTGTAGTCAACTTGTTTTTGAAAACAGCTACTGTTTAGTGTTGCTCAATTGTGCTTTTTGGTTGAATGTTTCTAGTTATATCATGGGCTCCCCTAGAGTCAGTCTCTGCTCACTGGGAGACTTCTTCATGCTATGTCTTTATTCTAGTGGTTGTGTTCTTGGTTGTCCAGTTATATTTATTAAAGAAGAAACTACATCTCCAGTCATTTTTATTTTTTATTTTAAGACAGGGAGTCTTCCTAAGTTGCTGAAGCTGGCAGGAATAATTTTCAAACAAACTTCTTTTGAACAGCAGTGTGAAATACCTGTTTATAACATTTTAAGAGGCAAAATTCACCAGAGGGAAGATGAGAGGGAAGCAGACAGAGCAAATATGGAATTCAGCTGCCAATTAGATGGAACTTTACCTTGGAAAGGCAAAGCTGTTCAGTTCAGTTCATTTTATTATTCTTGCCAATTGTCTGTTCAATATAAATGTGTTTGTTTTTGTTTTTGTTTTTTCCTTTTCTGTTGAAGAGATTTGACTGATACCTCAATCTGTTCACTACTCCATCAGGACAAATACCCTATCTAATTTCCTCTAAAGATATTCTTTTAGTTCATTTAAATAAAAGATCTCAAGATTTGTGTTATAGGAAGAGTTTCTGTTCTATTTGCACAGAGCAAAGTAAACGTGTCTTATCAGTAAAATTGTTTGTGTATATACACATGTATATGTGTGTGTGTATATATATATATATATATATTGTGTATATATATATATACATATGTTGAATATATATATGTATAAATTGTTTGAATGTATATATGTATATATATATACACATACATATATCAAATATATATAAATGTATATGTATATACAAATATATACACAAAGTATAAGCACATGTAGCTATCAACGGGTTCTAGTGGAAATAACACTATAAATAAGACAATAATTTTTTACATCATAAAGAGCCTACGCATCTGATGCCTGGAAACTATTTTAATTATGTTTTGGTTGTAAATTATTTTAATTCAGCTTATATAACTTACATGAATTTAGTTCTTATGGCTATCTGTACACAAATGAATTCTCTCAGAAAATGTATCAATATTCACTTATGATAAAAATTCAAAACATTTTGTAAGAAACTACTCCATGACTTTCAAATTCTTTAACATGAAGTTGTATTCTATACATGAAACTCAAAGTGCCTATTCCCCAAGGTGAAATATCTCAACTAATACTGAAGATTGGCTGACCTTGGGAAAATGGGAATTGTTATCTACTTCTTGAATAGCTGCACAGTTTGGTGCAATTAATATTTTGTTAAATTATTCATGAAGCAGATTAGTCTTATGGTGAATGTGTGTTGGTGAATGGCTTTTTCTGAAAATTGATCAAGGGACAGTAAACTCAGCTGCCCCTAAGTGATGATCTAGGGAGGGATTCCTCGCTGTGTTGACAAAAGTTTGCAGGTAGTATGCACGGACATTTAGATTAATTTGCACACTTATGATGGTTTGGAAATACCATGTCATACAGGTTTGTATTGCTTCTGTGGAGATGATTTTCCAAAATTGTAGAGATGAATATAAATTCTTTTTGGAATTTAAAAATGTCAAATAAAGTAATTAATTAGCACATAATTATTAATTTATTTTTAATTAGATCTGAGTTTAAATATATTTCCCCATCTATTCTCTTTTTCACTGATATTTTAAATCCCCTCTAATTCCTGTGTTTTATAAGGTTGTGCAAAAATAATGTAAAAACTCTTCAATTTAACTTGAAGAAAGATACATACTGAGAAAACATACCAACTATGCCTGATATCAACACACACATTTTTTTTGATCCAGACTGAGCAATCAATTCTATTGAAGACATAGTTGTAAAATAGCATTTTCATTGTTTATGTTTATGTTCCCCTCTATTAATTATTGTGAATATTTCCAAATTCTGAAAGTTTTCCCACAGTACTTTCTTCCTTGTAGGAATGTTCTTTGTACTGACATTTTGTTTTCTTATTTCCTCAAAGAATCGTAAATTGCAATGGTGTCTTTACACATATGCTTTTTCAGTTACATGATCCTCCTTCAAGAACTGTTTGACCTATAATGGAATGACTTTGGTGTAGCTTCTTTTGTATTTTCTTTTTCTTCTTTTACTCTCCAAATGTGGTCATTTTCCATTACCTGACTTCGAAGTTATGTGTTTTATCCTATATCAGAAACTTGTCTTTGATCTGTAGTTGACTTCCACCTCAATTTCTTTTGGCTTACGTGCCCTCTGTGCGTATTAATGTCTTCCTTGCCATCCCCTGTCCTTTTCCTCATATTTAGACTTCACAGGAAACTGAGTGTTCAAAAAATAAACATTCTCTTTCTCTTTTGCCCTGAGAAAGCTGTCTTCCACCTGCTGTTTTCTTGCTGTACCTCTTGTTTATATCCAGCTACTTTACATTGTGTGTCTCATCTTTTCTCATCACAACGTGAAGTACATCTTCTTTATTTTACACATCTCTTCTTAAAACTTCTTATTTCCTCTGTCTTTTAAAGTCTCAAAGGATTTCCCTACAGAAAATATGAACTGAGGGATTTATCCTATTTCCTTGAACCAATGAAACTGGGCACTCTTTACATGCTCAGCTTTATTAAGAAATATTTTAAGGAAGTTCAAACAGTTATATTCTTTTTATCACAATGATCATACACATTGCCAGTTTTAGTGGGGGAACTGAGAGGTAGCTTAAAATCAGTATTAAGAACATTGGCTTTGGACTCAAACTTCATAAGGCTCTCAGTTTTACCACTTACAGATTTTGATTCTAGGAGAAATTCATTTATTCTTTCTCATTTTGAAGTTTTTTTTATTTGAAACAATATTGGTATATAGAATATTGTGTGTGTTCAGAAACAAATATTTATAAAACACTTAATTGAATGGTACATTAGCATAATAATAAAATGTTCTAATTAGTAATTGCCATTTTTATATATAATTGTTCTTTCTCTCACGTGCTCTTTTTAATTATACACCACTTTAAATGAGGTTCTATGCTGTTGGCCTTAGGTTGAACCTTATTTCAGGACAATTCTGTAATTATCCTCTCCCCTTATTCAAGACAAAGTTATCAATAAGGTAACTTAATTTTCCTTTACCAAACTTCTAATTTATAATTCTGTAACCTGGGCCAAGTTCCTAACTGCCCTCTACTTCAAATATAACTGCTAATTTATCCCAACTTTACCTAAAGGCCACAATCTCTTCTGTGTCTGCTGTCTCATAATAGAGAAATAACAAATTTTGCTTTTGACCTACTAAGTTGAATCTTATAAACATTGAACTACTACTTTTTTCAATGTTAAAATGTTTAGTTTTATGTTTGTTGTTCTCTAATATAAATTTTTCATCAAACCTCTGATATTTTAGTAGCAACATTAGATTTTTTAAAAAAATGAATGAATACTTATGGCATGATATATAGTTTCTCTCTGAAAAATTGTGCTAGTGTTTGAAAAAAGTGCCATGATGGCATGTGCAGGAGTGTTCAGCTCTTCTCCCCTTCAGCAGACTTTCTACTTAACTTTCTTTTGTTCCTCTTAGGAAATTTTATTCTCTGTGGGCTTGAAGAAAGAAAACCACCCAATGAGGACATCTCTTTTCTTCTCTCTTCTTCGTATTCTAATATTATTTTCTCTCTAATCTGCCTCATCTTCCATTCTACACTTGTTATTTCTTCCTTTCTTCAGTTGTCAAAAATGCATGATCCATTCCCTATTCAGTGTAGGAGAGAAATTTTGAACTCTGCCTGCCTACTCTACCATTGCGATCTCCCTCATGTTCTTCCCCCCGCCCCCCAGCCCAGGTCAAACCATGTATTTTATTTTATTTTTTAAACATCAGAAATTTATTAGTTGCTCAAAACATTACATTGATTTCGACATATCATATATCATACATTTGATTCAAATGGAGTATGAATTCTTATTATTCCCACGTGTACAGATTGCAGGATCACATTGGCTTATACAGCCACGTTTAAACATACTGTCATTCTAGTGTCTGTTGTATTCTGCTTCCCTTCCTATCCCCTTCCTATCCCCCCTCCCTTCCCCTCCCTTCCCATCTTCTCACCTCTCTCTACCCCATCTACCGTAACTCAGTCATCCTGAGGTCTCTCTCTGTCCCTGTCCGCGTGGGTGAGGAGGTAATGGGAGTGCTACCTGCCCGCCGCTATGTTCAAAATCCTCCCTGATGTTCTTCTGGGAGCTTTCTTTCTTCCAAGTCTTCATCATGGCTTGTGCCTACATTCTGATTTATTTGCTGCTGCCCTGCATTGCCTTCTCATTGCCCTTTGTTTTTGTTGTCTTTTCACAGGATACAGCAGTGATTGAGCATGCTGTTTAAGATTCACAGCAGTTTTAGTAATATAGTTTTGACCATATGAAAGGCTATCCCACTCCCCAAAGTAACATTCAGAAGAGCTGTCTTCTAAATAATTCATGATTGAATACATCTGTTTATATAGCCACATTTCCAAGCTGATAATATACCATAAATTGTTTCAAAAATATATATTGAGCACATTGTCCATGGCAGGGACATTCCGTGAACGAGACATGATCTGCTAAATGAGTTTTTGTGTTTTATTTACCACATTCAGTTGAAGTAAAGTAAAAAAACAAACAAACAACAACAACAAAAAAAAAACATTGAGAGTTTGTTCTGGTATCAGCAGGTTTAGGGTTTCTAGAGCTAGCATTATGCCTCTACCAAGAAATTTTTCAAATAAGGAGTGAACTCACGTATGTAATATATTTAATATTAGATAGGAAGAGGTACCAGAAATAATTGGCTGGACGTCTTGACTGAGATTGTGAGAAGATATAAGGAAAATAAAATTTTATTAAAAATCCATCACACGTGTGATAGCCTACATTGACATGAGCAAAGCATTTCAACTTGGTACCCTGGGATTCATCAAATACTTGTACCTATTAGTTTCACACAGAGCTGGCATTGTATCCAAGGAAATCTCCATAGTCCTTCTTTTCTTTGATTGAAAGGCTGATCATACTCTTCCATAGGTTTTCTCTAAACTCATTGCACAGATTCCTAAGAATGTACCGTGTAACGAATTTTTTCTGTAGTACGTGTTGTGACCTTGTCCAACACATAAGGCTGACAGTTGAGAACCCATTCACAAAACAGCATGGGAAAGTAAAAGTCTCTCAAGGAGTCACAATGCACTTTGAAACACGGCAAATTGCAATCCACAGGACATGAAGGCCAGCCAAAGGGGAATCTCTCCTTTGTGAGATCTAGAGGAAAATGTTAAGGGCTTTATGATGCAGAATCATTTATTTTCCTTCATACCAAAAAAAATCATATAATGAGTGTTTTCACAGTCATTTCTGAAATGTTGTAGAGAGAACACTGGCACATTTAAAGAGTGTCTTGTTTTCTACAAGTCTTGAGAAGATACTCTAAGATTTTTCTTCTTTGCCTTTTATTAGATGCCAATGGTGGAAACTATGTCATGCCAACAGATAATGTGGCTGATCTAGGAGACAAAAGATGTGTGTGTAACCCACATACAATTGAGCCTAAACAATTAAACAATAAGCTTCTGGGAGACCACAGGGAGATGCATTAACGTCCCATCAATTTTTTGGTGCCCAAAAGATGCAGCTTCCTTATAACTAAAAGAAAAAACAAAGGGGTAAGACAATGAAAATACAGATGGTTGTTGCAAGTGACATTTATCCTCTAAGGCATGATTTTCTGCCAAGAATGAAGGAGATGAATAAATCCATTTCCACCATAGCTGAGGTAATCTGCAGAGAGTATGTCATAGAGGGCATTCCATTGAAAAGTATTTCTGAAGACATTGGCAGATTTTTTTCTCTACCTTTGTCATTACAGGTAGATGAAACACACTGTAATTTGTAATAGTTAGAAGAGAAAGGAATAATAAAATAAACTATTACTGCTATTTCACAGATGGGACTTTAAACAATTATTTTCTTTAATTAATATACTGGCTTTGAATTAAGAAGGCAAGCAGTCATTTTGTCCAACATGAACCTGTGTGTATGAAAGCAACTAAAACAGATTAAGGACAAAAAAATAACTTCTTGGTAAGGTAAGGGTAGAGATTTTTCTCAAAAACTAATGACTTATGGTTTTACCAAAGCCCAAAGAAGACTGACTTGTGATTAGCATAAAATCACACTATAGTATATATTTTTAATTTTTGTTAAAGCTTATGTTCAATGCTTATTAAACACAGCTCATTTCTCAATGAACAAAACATTATTTTTATTATAAATTGGTAACTTAAAAATATTATTTAGGGACTAATACAAAGTTATCTGAACAAGAAAAATCTAATTGACAAGTCCATCCAGAGGTTTTTTGGGATAGATCATATAAAAATTAGAGAATAATTTTCCTTCCACTTATTACATGGTTCTGAATATTTTAATATCTGTTTGAATGGACCTACAATTATTATCATATTTCCAGAGATCTTGTACTCAGGAGATAATTATATTAATATTTAAGGGGAAGTGTGCTAGTAACCAATATTGTCCAACATCTGGTTTTTAACATGGACAATATTGGGTCCCCTGTTATTTATTCTTTAGAATTAATTTAATCATTTTCTGCTGCATATTTTAGAAATGTTTCCTTTTAGGTTTTGTGGCCAGTCATTGGATTAATACAAGTTTTCAAAATCTCTGTCTCTGTCAAAACATCCTTAACAAATGAATTTTAATGTATCCTTTCCAGCTGTTCCTAGACCTAGATTTTACTTGCAGCCATGTTTTGTATAGAGGTGAGAACATGTTAAATAGTTATGACCCTTGGTATGAAATGAGAGTATTGCTTGTCCTCTCCAGGTATGGCCCCTAAAACTTCGTGCACAACTCTCCAAGTCTTTTATTTCGCTTGTTTGTCTTCTGGGCCATAGAGAATCTACTCCAGGATGTGAATATTCTAGAGCTCTCTGGTTAGCAATTTAATTTTATAAAGGTCAAATTGTGCTTGTTATATTCTTTTTGTGTAAATACCTTCCCCCCCCCCCAACAATGCAAAAATCACTCTTTGTCCACATGTTACACAAAAGTAGGTCAGATTTTGGCTCATGGGTACTAGTATTCTGAGTCTTGCTGGACAGCACATTCAAAAACCTATGGCGAAGCCTCTGTTCCTAAATGGCCTCACACGCAGCACTCTTCTGACCTCTTTTCAGTCCCTGAATGGACTGTGATGCAAGCCAGAAAATTAAACTGCTGAGATTGGAAGGTTGATTATTGTGTAGGTAACTCTATCCTGGGAAATACATCGTCCTTTATCTTGTGCTTAATCCTGGTGTGATATATCCTGAAATGAAGCTGAAATATTTTTCCCAATTACCTTTTAAATTTGCTGTTTAAACAAACTTCAGATGTTTATAGTATGCTTTCAACCACATTTCCTACTTCAGTTGAACAATCTGCCTATATTTAGCATTTTTAAACTTACCTCACATCCAAATTAATAATTGTTGAATACTTTCTAATTTTCCTCCTATTTGATACCATCTTCTGGGACTCGTTACCCAAACAAAGTGTTTATAGCAGTAGAAAGCCGGTAGAAATTTAGCATCTAGTAAAAAGAACCTGCCATTTGTAAACACTAAATACTTTAATGCTTCCTGTAAGTGGTCCTATCACTCAAACTCACAAAAGCAGTTGTTCGTTTCCTCTTTGAAAATGAACAGAGCTCTGCGAACCTGGAACCTCCACACCTGGAGACAGTTTACAAGGCAACTTATTCAAGGAGGTTGGCCTGTGAGATTCTGGCCCTCTTGGATGCTTTAGAGAATTTGGGTGTTGGTGTGTCAAACCAAACAGAACTGATTTTGCATCATAACTGGATGGCATATCACCCATAAATATGGAAAAGATTGCAACCTAAACACCAAGACTTAAAGTCAGAAGGGTAGTTTAGAATGGGAATTATTAGTTATTTTTCTGTTGTAGCTGTAACAAATGATCAAATCATAGTATTTTAATATAAGACAAAGTTATTATCTCATAATTTTCATGGTCCATAATTTCCACTGATCAAATGGCTCAGGACTCAACAATGTGAAATTAAATATTAGCTGGGACTTCATTCCTTATGTGAAACTTGGGAGCCTCTTCTAACTTCTTGAACATTGGTAAAATTTATTGCTTTGTGTTTGCAGGATTGAAGACCCTGTTCTCCTGCAGGCTGCCATCTAAGGGGCACTCTCAGCTTCAAGAAGCCACCATTCTGCATCAGTAGTTCACTACATAACTATTTGGTTTCTTTCCCTTCAAACATATTATGAGTGTTTCTGGCTGCTTTTTGTACGTCTTCTCATTCTTTTCTTTAGCTGGTGAAAGTCCTCTGTTGTTGAATGGTCCCACTTGGATGATTCCAGATAATATCTCCATATTTTAAGGCCTTCTCTCTTCTCCTTCCTCCCTCCTTGTCTGTCTTTCTTTCTCTATCTAAGGTTACATACACTAACTAGGGATAGGGTATGAACAGGTTTTTAAGAGGATCATTATATCTATTATAGCAGAGCTTCAGGAAAAAACAGAGTTGTAAATACATACTTTTTAAAGATGTATTTTTTGTGTGAATTTCTATGTGATAACCTCTAAACAGTTTAAACCCAGAACACCAAACTTTCTAAAGCAAAATAAAAAGCATATCTCTGAAAAGAATGAATAATTATAAAGGAGAGCTCATCATTTTGATTATAAAATTTCCATCAATTGGTCTTATGATGTTGAAAACTAATTTCAAAGTGTTTTGTTCCTTAATATTTTCATCTTGCCAGGAAAAATTGGGAAAGACTGTAAAATAGAAAAAAAAAATTAAACAGTTTTCTGTCTGGTTCACCTATATGGGTATCTTCATCATTAACTTTGATCCTATACATTGTAGAGTACAGATCATAATGTAAATTTATTTGTGTGTACAAAATGCAAATTAGTTGTGTCCGTTATAAAACATGTGATAATTTCTTTGTGGATAGATCCATTGTGCATGTAATTGTACATCAATTTAAGAATTATTCTCTTTCCATATATGGTTCTTAGAATTCTCCTTTGAATAGGTTGTAACATCTTACTGGTTCCCACATCAATTAGTACATTTGACAAAATCTTTGACATTTATGAATTCTGTATTTGTATGAGTAAATGTTTTACCCTTTTAAAAAATTGATCTTTGACAGTTTTTCATAAGGGTAGCCATTCTTCCCTTCTTTTCTACCTTCTTAATACCCCCCTCCCTTTTTTTCCAGTTAGGGGATGTTCAAAAAGGATTTTCCATTTGGAGATTATTAAAAAATTATAAACTAACATGGTTGGCCAATATTTTCTATGTAGTTCAGTTTGATGAAATGATTAATATATTAAATTAAATTAAATATGCTTAGGTTAACATGTAAATTATCAAAATGATTTTTTTTTTTTGTGGTGCTAGGGATTGAACCCAGGGCCTTGTGCATTCGAGGCAAGCACTATACCAACTGAGCTATACCCCCAGCCCCCTAAATATTTTTTTTTCATTTTAGAATGATTAGTACATTTATCAATACAATCTTGAAAATACAAAAATAGAAAACAAACAGTATATATGTATACTGTATAATATGCTTTATTTTTCCACTTGCGATTCTGCAATTTTCCTTAATATTCTACTATCCAAAATGCCTTTTGTTATATAGAAATTTTTGTTGGATTACAAAATATGTATTTACATATTCATATATTTTAATCATTCAATCTTAGTATGACAATATTTATTGTTAGTTTTTATAAGATCTCAATCTTTTATTTTTAATTGTGCTAATCTTTAAGAATATATTTTATTTGCATTCTTAGTTTGATACTTATAAAAGTTTTCTATAGATTCAGCAGAATTTTGCACCAAAACTGCTAAGGCAGTAAGTATGTAGAGGAAGTGACTTATTTATTGATGCGGATGTGTTTTAAGTTGAAGCCCACATTAATTTGACTAAGTCACTGACTTTAGAACTGAAAACCATGCAAATAGCTGGGAGCCAATGTCTTTCAATTAGCACACTAAATCCTACAGTTTCTGAAATACACACCTACTCACCCACACACAAACCTATTCACTTATTCCCTTCACAAAATTACTTCTTTGATTAAACATATCTTTGTGTGTGTGTGTGTATGTGTCTGTGTGTGTGTGTGTGTATGTGTGTGTATATATATATATATATATATATATTCATTAATCATATTCTATCATGTTTCATAACAGGACTTGACATAAACTTTCTGATCAGTTATTGCCAGGTGCCAAAACAACTTAAAAAGTAAATTATGTTAAATATGTAGATACTGCTGGTTCAACTTCTGTATTATGGATGAAGGAGAGTCTTTGTAAGAATTATGAATCAATGAAAGCTTCCTCCCTCCTCATCTCTGTTTTCAATTAGCAAAAGCTAATTTCATGAAATTCAATAGAATTTATCATTGATATTTAAAGATTCATATCCTCAAAGTAAGACTTCTTGTGGTCAATTAAGTTATGGGATCGAGTTTTAAATATCATGAGGGCTCTGTGTAGGAGTACTTTCCATTATAGTCAATTTAATTTACTGTTGTGATTTCTCCTTACCTTCCATAATATATTTAACTACAGAATTAGTAAAGTCTTTTGTTAAATAATACTAAATAATACATTAATATCTTTGTTAAAGCAGCTCAACTGCTTTATTTAAATTCTCTTCTTTTTCTGAATGTAGATGTACTTATTTGTAAGTATCTATTTTTCTTATTCATACTGGCATGTTTATGCTGTCTTGCTCTCTCAAAACTACAGATTGCTTTTTTTTTCTTTTCCTGTAATTAATGAAACATGAGTTAGATAGGAGTCTGTTTTCCTGTAGTCCCCAAAATATTGAATGCAATGATATGCTTTGTTTCCATTTTATTAGTGAGCAAAAACCAATAGCTTTGTCAGCTTATAAACCTGTATGGCATCCCATGAAGCATTCAGTTTAAATAACAGAACTTTGACTATATTTTAGAAACATTAAAATCCGCTTGGTTCATTTAGGAAGCCACCATGCAGGACTTAAACTTTGAGAAGTTGTTCATTTTCCTAATCTTCCCCTCAAAAAAGTAGACAGTAAACAATTAGATTAATTAATCATAGTTATTTGTTTCTTGTCTTCTTTATCTAACCACAATGAAATGTAAATCTAAATTTTACCCTACAGTCATAGCCTATGTACACAATTTATATATATATTATATATATATTATATATATAATATATATAACTTAAATATATTATATATATAATTTATAATTTATATATATATAGAGAGAGAGATAATAGATATATAGAAATAAATATATAGATATAGACATACAGATAAGGATATAATCATATATAATTATTTATACATTTATAGTTTTTTATTGGCAAAAGGAGATATCTAGTTTTGGAATTTTGCTTCAATTTTTGACCAACTCAGAGAACCTGAACAAAGAAGCACCTGGTGAAATGTTTCAAATATGCCATAGATACAGGGTCTATACCTATCTGACAAGTCAAAAGAACCTTCAAACAAGTTCCAATATTTCTGGTAATAAATAATGTAACACCCTGGAGGAGGGAAATCAATGTGCTTTACAAATTTTAGACATTTTCTTCATTGCATACTCTTCTAAGGTATAAATTACTAAACTTTTCTATAATAGAAGTTGCCTTAAACTGACTTATTTTTTCTAGGACTGTAAATAGTCAGAAACAGGTCCATCTCACAGCGGGTTCTGCTATACAATGAACACAGTAATAATGAAATTACACAGGATTATTATGCAGATGCACGCACATATTGCACATATTGATGTGTTTTGCCTTTCATTTTTAGATTGAAATCAATTCTACTTTAGTGTCAGTATATTCTGGGTAAAAGGGATGTCCTACTGTGATTTCAGCATAATAAAGGCTGATTGAAGTGTCAATGATTCAGCTGTGTTTTATGTTACAAAGCTAAACATGCTCCTTTTATTTAAGCAAAATGGTTCAGAATAGATGGGTGTGCCAGGACAATAGGGCACTATGGTACAATGTAAGTATATGGCCTGATCCACTGAATAATGAAAAATAATTTAATTTGAGCCTGAACATGACTGGAGCTATAACCCCAAACTCTCACACTCCTGAACAAAATCATAAGCAACACAACTTTCTGAACACACATTGCTTTTTATTTTTTATTTTTTTGGATGTTATTGCAGATGATGTGATATCATTCAAAAATATGGTTTAAAAGTTAGCAAAATGGAGTTTCTAAAGTTATTTTTTAAAGGCTAATAATTTTGTGTTTTTAATATTTTGAGGAAGTTGGAAGCAGGTGTGAGGAGAATAGACTCTAAATAGAATAATAGCAACATTGGAAATGAGCTGAGATATCTTGGCAAAGTGTAGATAGCTTTGTTCAGGTTTCTTTAGGCCATTAATTTTTAAAATCCTGATGATAAAATAATTTGGGGATTATAGTAAGAATCAAGATCACATCCTTCTTTAAAAAACATTATATGTGTGAATATATGAATACATATGTTAATTTGCTAATACAAGTTGGTATTGAGAACAGCTTGATGGGCTCCAGATATGCTACTCCAAATACTGTACCTTGGCATCTGAGTAAACAGCAGAAGCAAGAAAGTTTCTGAGACCTTCTGTCCCTGAAGAAGTTCACAAGAGAATTCTCTGACCTTCCTTTAAAGCAGGTCATAAGATTCTCATTATAGGGAGTCCTCACTATAACAACAACAACAAAAAAGGAGCCAAAGTCAGAGATTCCAAGAAGTCTCTGAACCCTCAGAATTTGCAAAGTTTCTAGATTATGCACCATTTGGATCATACTCTCTCTGTCCAATCACACTTCCCCATGACTGCCCACTCCATCAATCAGAAGCATAAAAGTACACAGATTTTGCTTGTTTTAGACTTCATTCCTGATGGCGCCCATGTCAATAAAAAATTTTATTTAAATAAATCTGCATGATTTTTTTGGTTAATCTATTACTTATTATGGGGTCTCAGACATAGACCCTATTATTAAAGAGAAAAAATTTTCCCCAAATCCTATGATTGAGAGTTAGAAAGCAAAAGTATAATCTCACTTCTGCAACTAACTAGTGGTCAAAACTTGGTCATACTTAAACTTGTCTGCCCCTTTATCTATTGAAGTATTGGACCCAGATGTCTATATTTTCTACTTAATGCTCGAATTCTCACAATTAAAAACTTAGCTCTCCAAGTATAAACTATCTTTATCTGAAAGCAGATAACAATAGATGTGCATTCACCATGACTTTCTCCTTGATCAAACTAAGCCAGGCTCCTTTGGTCCTTTTTTTGTAATATATTTTTTTTTTTTTAGTTATAGGTGGGCACAATATCTTTATTTATTTATTTTTATGTGGTGTTGAGGATGGAACCCAGTGCCTCACACATGTGAGGCAGGTGCTCTACCACTGAGCTACAGCTCCAGCCCTCCTTTGGTCCTTTTGACCAGGCCTCACCTTTGGGCTCTGTGTGTGGTCCACCTAGTCCACCTGCAGTAAAAATCCCCCTAACTCATTTTAGCAAGTCTTCCCACCCTTTCCCCTATCCATTTTTCATTGGAGTTAAGCATTAAGTTTTCAGAATTCACAATAGATCATATTATGCTACTCCTTTTTCCTTAATATAATCATTTATCTAAGTACGCAGAGATTATAGTTAAAATGCTATCACAACAAGTTATGAAATACAGTCATTAAAGAAGAGATGAGGAAAATGTTCATGTTATCTTTCCTCTGCAAAGGTTTAAGGTAATCTGATACTTATCCAAGTATTATCTCTGCCTATACTAGCAAGGGCATTTAAATTAACACTCTACATTTCATGATCTGAGATCTTTTGTATAAGTTGAGTATCAAAGCTGAATACACAAATTACCTTGAATCAATATTTTCTTCTTTCAAATTTTCTTGACACATAATAATTGAACATAATCATGTGTACAATGTGATGTTTCAATACATGTATACAATGTATGCATTCAATATATGTAAACATTGTGTAATTATCAATAGCCTATGTTCCCCTTAAATATTTGGCATTCCTTTTTCCTGATAATATTTAAAATAATAGTTATTTCAAACATAAAATTAATTGTTGTTAGCTATAGTCACTCTACTCTGCAGTAGAGTACCAGAATCTATGCTTCCCCTGTAACTATAACATTGTACCCATTGACCAACATCTCACCATCTCCCCTACCACCATTCTCCTAAGCCCCTGGCAACAATTACTCTACATTGAACTTCTATGAGATAAACTTTTATATTCATCTATGAGTAAGAAAATGTAGTATTTGTCTTTCTGTGTCTTAAGAAAAATGTTTCAATTGACATAACATCTTCCAGAATTTATAGATGTGTAAATGAAGATGTCATCCTTTTAAAAGTCAGAATAGCATTAAGTTGTACATATATAAGTTATATACAATATGATATAAAAATATAGATAAGTAGACTGATAGATTGATTGATTTACCCATTTTGTTGAATGGCATTGAGTTGATTCCTTATTCCTTATCTATTATAAATAGTGTTGAAAAAAATAGGGGAGAATTATGTTTCTTCAAAGTATTGATTTCATTTTTTTTGGATATATATACACAATGTTGGGTTTTCTGAATCATATGGTAGCTTTCTTTTTAATTTTTTGAGAAACCTCCATACTTTTTCCCTAATGGTTATACTAATTTATATTCCCACTAATAGTGTAAATCAGTTCTCTTTTTTCTACATCCTTTCCAGCATTTGTTATTTTTTTTTCTCTTTGATAACATCCATTCAATCCAGGCTAAGGAGATACTTCATTGTGGATTTGATTCACACTTCTCTGATGCCTAGTAATGTTGAGCATTTTTTCATATGTTGGTTAGTCACTGGTATGTCTTCTATGAGAAATGTGTATTCCAGTCTTTTTATTTTACTCAATACCTTTATTTTATTTATTTTTTTTACTTTTTTAATGTGGTACTGAGGATCGAACCCACTGCCATCACATGCTAGGAAAGTGCTCTACTGCTGAGCCACAACCCCAGCCCCTCTATTCAAGTCTTTTATTCATCTTTTAATCAGATTAATTTCTTGCTTTCAAATTGTTTGCATAACTTATAGGTTCTGTACATAAAATGTATAAAATCATATATTAACTTGCAAATATCAGGTATTTAACTTGCAACTTTATTTTTTCCATTCCATTATATTTTTACACCACTCTTTCCTTTGCTATGCAGAAGATTTTTAGTTTGATGTAATACCATCTGTTTGTGTTTTTTTTCCTTTTGTTTTGAGTTAGTTTCTAAAAACACTAATTCTTGCTCAGTCTTAATGTCATGTATCATTTTTCTCTTTTTTCTTCTAGTAATTTCATAGTTCTAGGTTTTACATTTAAATCTTCAATTCGTTTTGAGTTAATTTTTGTATATGATGATAGATAGAGGTCAAGTTTTACATGTTAGTGTGCATGCCTGTGTGGATCCATTTTTCCCAGCATCATTTACTGAAGTGCTTTTACTGAAGTAACTTCCATTTTCCTGTTATGTTCTTAAACATGTTGTCAAAAAACAGTTTTCTATTAATGTGCGGATTTGTTTATGAGATCTCTAAAGATGCATTGGTCTGGGTCTATATGTATTTTCTTAGGCCATTATTATCCTGCTTTAGTTACTATCGTTTTGTAGTATATTTTCTAAAGTTAGGGAGTTTGGTACTGTCAGCTTTGTTCATTTCACTCAATTCTTTGGACATTCACAGTATTGTGCTGCTTTATGAATTTTAGGATTTTTTAGCCTATTTCTGTGGAAAATGACATTTAAATTTTGAAGGGGGTTGCACTAAATCTATAGACTGCTTTCAGTAACATGAACATTTAAAAAATAGTACATCTTTCAAATCATGAGATACATATTAATTTGTATCTTTTAAAATTTCTTTTATATATAGAATTGGTATTTTAAAATACTAATACTTACAATTTATCAATTTATAATATATTTACATTTAGCAATATAATTTCTTTTAAATAATTGGGTTAGTATTTTTTTAATCTAAGTAAGTAATAACATTCCTTTAAAAATATGCCTGACATACTGAAAGTATCATAACTGTACAGTCTGAAAAATTGCTATTGTCTGTTAAGGAATGAGAGTGAGACACTCAGTTCTTATCCTTTCTGGCACCTCTTATTAAACTGAAATCACCACCCAAACATTTCACAAAGACTGGAGCACAGATAATATCTATGTGAGCCTGTTGTTCTCAGCTTGAAAAAGTGGAGTGTTTTATATATTTCTGTATTTGAAGAAGCAGAAGTTTTCAATACTGTCACCATTTGATTTATACCTTCCAGAGTAAATTCACTTGACATATAGCTAATGTACATTCAGTTAATTCATTAAGACTTTATAGCTCTAAATAGAATAAGTTATATTCTATGTATATATTCTGCCAAAATACATTGTATTGTCATGTGTAGCTAAATACATGACATAAAAAAAAAACAACTTTCTATTTCTAACTCACTTTTATCTTAGATGATTCTGTGCCACACTAGCATTTTCTGTTGTGCTATCAGAAGTAATTTTAAGAATTTATTATTAAGTTATTAATCTGTTGATTGTGAAAAATAACATAGAAAAATTCATATAAGCAAAAAGAAATGAGGAAAACAAAACCTGCTGTAACCATAGGAACAAAAGATAATAACATTGTTAAATTGTATATCTTTCCAGATGTGCACTATACAATAAAATTTATATAAATGTACATTTATACATTTATATGAAAATTATTTTATGAAATTTTCATGAACTTGTTGTCCTTACTATTTTGCAATCTGTTTTTCTCCCTGAGGATTGTCATAAGCAATCTTCCATGTTATTAAGAGAAAGTTCCTTTCCAAACATTATCTTCATGTCCTTATGGGGCTCAAATCCAGGGCCTTACATAAGCTAGGCAAGCACTGTCCCACTGAGCTGTATGGCCACCCTAAAAGATATTTTGAAAATCATGCCCTATAGGTGGGTATCTAGATTGTGGCAGTATTTCAGTAATAAAAAACATGTCACTGTGAATATTCTCTTTATGTACATTTGTACATTTTTCCTAGTGTATCCTCAGAATACATCTTTAGAAATGAAATGACTAAAAGTATGCATAAATTTTTAAAAATTGTGGACTATAACTTGTTTTAACAAATAAGGTTTTTTTCTTTTTGTGTGCAAGAAATAACATTCTCTCTTCCTACTTTGCCCCACTTCCATGCCTCTCTCAGTTCATTGGAGCTTTTTGTTGTTTTTTGTTTGTTTGTTTTCCTCTGTTAAATATTTTTATTTTATGTTTCTTACTACCTGTTGAATTTATAAACAACTGATCAAAGATGAAAATAAAATAAGTGGCAGTCCAATGTTATTTAACAAATGTATAATGCTGAATTTTAATTTAACAAAATTTAAATCAATGATGTAAGGACATAATCTATCAGTTAAAAAATTTATATAGATCCATCTCACTATAGGGTCAAAGATATTAAAGAATTATATTTTTCAGAGCTGGGAATGTGGTTCAATGGTCGATTGCCCCGACTTCAATCTCAGTAGAAAAAAAATTTTAAAAAATAATTCTATTTTTCAATCCTTCTCTTTTCTAATCTCCATTAAATTATTATTTTAGTCAGATTTTTTAGTCAGACTAGAAGACTTGTACACAAGGAAAAACTTTTTGAGGGCTCATAGTTTTATGGCTCCACTCCTCAGGGCTCGATATGAGGCAGAACATTGTGGTGGAGGGAAGCAGCTCACATGATGATCAGAAAACAGAGACAGAGACTTCTCTCCTCAGATACAAAATATATACCCCAAAGCTACACACTCTGTGCCCACTTCCTCCAGCCTTACTCTAGCCACCTTCAGTTCCCACTCAGTTAATCCCATCAGGTGATTTATTCACTGATTTTGTTAAGACTCTCACCACAGAATCATTTGTCCTCTGAATTTTCTTTCATTGTCTCACTCATGAACTTTTGGGGTACATCTCATACCCAAACCATAACAATTATTAAGTGTATTCTTCCAACCTCAGTCTTCTGTTTGAGTGCCGGAGATTTATATTACTTCTACTGTTGCCAAGAGATATCTTTGTAAAAGATTTTTAAGAGACTTTATTACAGTGAATAGTATAAGAATATTTTCTCCATTTAGAAAAGTAAATTTACAAAAATAACTTAACAATCTGTTTGAAATTAGTTCACTTTATGATGATAGTTTATAGCATGAATGCTAATTCTCAGAACAAAGAAAGTAGAGATGAGGTTTTGTGGATTGTTGGATAAATTAAATCAAAGATTCACATTTCAGAGTTAGGTGGGTGGCTATAACAAAGTGATCTGGCATGTGTCACTCTTTAATAGAGCTACTGAGAAAATTACAGAAAGATTATGCAATCAAAAGCATAGTTCTTTTAAAATAAATGACATTGTTTAATGCATGGGGATGGTTACTTCTTATATTGGAAAATCTTTCTGCTGTATTCCCAAGATCCACACTTATGTTAAATAAAACCACATGTGACAGAAGACTTTTTTAATATGACAATCTTCTTTGTTTTCTGGAACTTAATATACTCTTCTACTAAAGCCTTTTGCCATATGGGGACTCTATTGATCTTTATAAACCCTTTTCCTCTCATCTGTCCTTTGAGCAGCATATCTATTATCTATCCTTATTCCACTATTCCCTAGCTTAGTGATTTGCATATTTAAAAATTTTTGGATTATGTCCTGATTCTCTTTACCCCCAAAACTTACTTAGGCTGCTTTCATATAAAGTATCAAAATCATCTAAGTCAAGACACTAGAAATATTGCACAGGCAAGCTTTAGGCATAGTGGAAATGAGTTTATCATAAATACCTGAGGTAATCAACTTGTAGGGAAGAAATATTTATTTTGAATCAAAGTTTTAGAGATTTCAGCTCATGGTCTGTTGACTATATTGCTTTGGGCTTGTGGTTAGAAAGAACATTATGGTAGATGAATCTGACAGACAAAGCTGCTCAAATTCTTGAAGCCAAGAAGCACAGAAAGAATGAGGATGGAGCTAGGGTCTCAAAATCCACTTCAAGGGCATCCTCCCAATGACCTAATTTCTTTCCACTAGGCCCCACCATTCCCTAATAATAACACAGGCTGGAAAAATAAGACTTTAACTCATGCTATTTGGAGACATTTAAAATCCAAATTGTAATACTTGCCTTCTTGTGATAGTTGTAGCTTTCACCCATTGTACTTTTTTGAAAGGAATACAAATAAAAGTAACAAACATTGATTAACTTTAACTCCTTTATTTTTGAGGTTTCAAAAATATTTTACCTGTAATTTCATTTATCAAAAATGAGAAGAGTTCATTATTTTAGTTTATTTTAATTTCAAGTGTGTTTTTCTTACATAAATCCTTATGACTATACATGTAACTCTGGATGAACATCAGGCCAATTACTGAAATCTCACTTAAAAATATACTTTGATATTTTAAATGATTGTTGCTGGAGTTAATTCAACTTGCAACAGATAAATCTGTGGCATTCCAATGCATTCATAGTCTTTATTCTCCTGTCATTCATTGGCATGTGACCTGCTTTTTATTAAAATTTGGAGGTAAGTTTTCTGTTGTCATATAGGGTAAAC
The DNA here is from genome assembly GCF_052094955.1 of Ictidomys tridecemlineatus. Lineage (NCBI taxonomy): Eukaryota > Metazoa > Chordata > Mammalia > Rodentia > Sciuridae > Ictidomys > Ictidomys tridecemlineatus. The sequence goes on from NC_135479.1 coordinate 162,437,206, forward strand.
TAGAATGACGTTTCATTTTCTTAGGATATGTGTACCCTGGGCATGGCTGGTTAATTATTATGTGAAAGCTTAGCCAAGAGGTGAAATCTTGTGACACATGAAAATCAAACATTATTATGTGACCATAATTTCAAAATGCTCATCTGTCTTTCTGGAAAAATAAATGGAAATATGGTAGAGACAGGAATATAGATGAAAGGATATAGGGATTGGAAGAATAGGTTATAGGAGAGATACTGCTGTGGTTTAAATACGGTTTATTCTTTCTGAAACTCATGTTGGAGTTTAATTCCTATTGTGAGTTACTGGGAGTAGAAACTTAATCTGACCATGATGTTCAGAGTTAGGTAGGTGATTAAGATTAGATAAAATGAAAAAAATTAGACCTCCATGATTGAGCACTAATGGCTTTTTAAAAAGAAGGAGGAGACCAGGACATATGAGCATGCTGTCTATTGACAGATGAATTTCTGAACCACTAGGGACTCTGCTAACAAGAATGTAATTATCTGTTGTAGTCCCTCAACCTTGGACCAAAAAACTGGGCCAAAACAAACTTCCCTATTTAAAATTTATCCAGTCTGGGAAATTATGTAATTAGCAATCAAGAAATTAGTTAAGACAGATACAAAGAGATATAAACTAAATCCATAGTGCTTTGTATTTGTAATATGACAAAATTTTAAGAATGAAAATATTATCATGGATGTTGTTCTGTGTGATTCCACATATACTTGATTTATAATATAAATTAAATTAATAAGTTTCAAATGAATAATAATGATAATTTTGTAATTATATCATGTTGAAATTTTAATAAAGCATAATCTTTTCCATAACTAAAGTATATGGAAATATGACCTGAAAAAATGGAAACAAAATTAATGCAATTTTACTTCAGTATAATAGATAATAATGTTCACAAAGTTTTGAGTGCAATGTGTATGGTAGACAACTTTTATAGCATAATTTAGTGAACATACAAAATGAATATTTATAAAATTTGTCAACTCAACAATATCATATAATACCTAAGCCTAAACGATAAAGCTTAGAATTTAACTTGATCTAGAATACAACTAAAATACCAAACATTGGCATGTATTATATTTAAAAGAACATATAAGCTATTATCTCAAACTTTAAAAACTATTTTGGTGCTTTGCCATCTGGAAAAAAAAAATGTTTACAGTTTTAATTGTCACAGTGTGAGATAGCTTTACTTGAAATAGAAAATGTCCAAAGAAAGATTGTAAAAGGCAATGTAGAAAAAGAGACTGGGAAGAGATATTCATTGAGGATTTTTTAGTTGTAAAAGGCAAATTCTGGGGAAAAGAGCTTGGTTCATATGAAAAGAAATATAGACACCATTTAGTGGGCAGATATCTAGGCTTAGGGTATTTTAAAACTGGGCATCCCCTGATATAGGTTATCCAATCCCTCATAGAATAGGCAATGCTTCCTGAGCTCAGAATCAATGTTTCTCTAACCTTGTTTTATTTTGACTCCCACCTCAACCTACCCCAAGCACAGGAAGGGATTCTCTCTGGAATTACTATGTGAAAAGCTTCTTGCAAAAGGAAGGTACTTTGTCTCAAACCTTCTCTCCCTAGGAATCTCATAAAATACCCAGTAAAGACTACCAACAAAGTGTATGCTCAGGATGCTTCATCCAGACATTTCAACATTCAAAGGACAGCTCCAAGGGATTACGAAAAGACTTCACCAATAAAAGCCTTTGTTCTGCTTGATCTCACCCTCACCAGGATATCCCAGGCTCTTTCAAGTTCAAGCCCCTACTCATTCCCCTGATTCAGGATGTTATCTAAATCTTATCCATCTGGGTCTTGGACAGAATATCCTCTGTGTTTAACTCAATTTCTGTGATTGTTTTTGTCCCTCTAGGTGTGTCACTAAATTTGGATACCCTTTTCTCTTACTAATTTGCATATTGATACTTCCTCTCAGCTAAACTTTGGAGGGAAAGAGAAGTCTTCCTTTTTACCTGTACAGTATGATGAGATCAAATAAGAAGTCAAAGGAGTCAATTTAAAGATATTAATCAAAGTTCAATCATTAATTCATACTAGCATACTGAGGGAAATGTAGCTTTTTAGTGTAAAAAATCTATTAGTTCTCTCTTATCTTACTTACCATGTGACAAAGTGTCTCTTAATTTCAATAAACTTTTAAATAGGCTCCTCTGAACTCTCCATGCAACCAGTTCTGATTCTTGAGGTGTCTTTGGCCTACTTAGCTCAACAGGAGCAAAAATCCTCCTAAGTCAGTTTACTGTGAATCCCTCTACATGAGCCCCTTCACCTCTTTCAGCAAGAAACCTGTGAATTTGATTAAGAAAGAATTCCTATACCATTAATGTAATTTTAGTAATTTCCCATCTTCTGATCCCTCAGTTGCTCACTGACTATGGTTTAAGTGTATTCCCCCCAAGGTTCTTGTGGACTTTTGGCTCTCAAGTGTGCTGATATTGAGAGGTGGGAAAGGGTACGTAACACTTTTCAGAAGTGGGGACTACTAGGGACATAATGAGGTCATTGATGGTGCTGTCCTAGGAAGAAATTGATGTACTTCTCACAGGACTCTTATTAGTTCTCAAGAGAGAGTTCTTATACAAAAGCATGGCTAGCCTCTCATCACCATCTGGCCTCAAGTCTCAACAGTGATTTTTCCCTCTTGCACACATTTTCAGGAGAGGCCAAATTCCCTACCATACATACTCCCAAAAGACCTCATTGCAGATGGAATTACGGAATTTTAACTCCAGATCTATGGACTAAATGAACATCATTTTCTTACACATTGCACAGCCTCGGGTATTTTTTCATGGCAATGGAAAATTGGTTAATACAGCTGAGGTTCAGGATATGTTAGCACAAAATATCGCCCCTTAGCATTTGAGAAAAAAAGCAAAGGGAGAAAGTACTCTCTTATCTCCCCTTACCCATCACTCCTGAAACAGGACATAAAACCTATATGTGCCCTCCCTATACCAAAAGTAAAGGAACATTTTCATCGCTGAACACACCAGTGCACAGAGAAGAATCTGAACAAGAGGCATTTCTAAATTCCTTCTACTTTATTACTATTAGTTCATATTCATTTTCCTCCAATTATACTTCTCCAAGTCTGTCCACCCTTTATCATACACAAGCATAGGAATACACAAGCTTACCTGTATCACTGTGTTTTCATTCCTTTATGAAGCTCTCAGGTTATTAAAAATTTACATTAAATGAATCTGCATGTTTTTCTTTTGTTAATCTGTTCTCTGTCCTTGACCATGAACCTTGAAACAGGAAAGAAAAAGAAATATTTTCTTCTCCTACAGCTATAAATTCCCATCTGTTTTTGTTGTGTTAAGAGTTGAGCCAGCTTCTACTGTTTTGTGATAGTTTAACACTTATTGCAATAGTCCAGAATAAAGTTTTCCTTACCATTTTGACAAGTGTCAGAATATTTTTTTCCTTCACACATGTCTGTTTTTCTTTTCTGTCAAAGATAGAATGCTGGGTCAAGCTTGGCATGGGAATTCTCAAAGTATTTTAAGTATGATATGGATATCAATTCAATACACCTATTCAATACTTGCATCCTGAGTGGTTGATGTGTGAAAGGTCCTGTCTGTATTAATCATTTGGGAATACATTTAATTTCAAGTTTGCGGGTATAAGAAAATAACATGTGCACAATGTAAAAGCCTAAGAGAGAAATCACATTGGGTCATTATCTGTAAATACTTCATGAAGAGTTGAGGGAATGTATAGGATAACAAAAAAAAGAGAGAGAGAATTTCAATATAAAATAACAATGATTCAAAAGTGAGAGACTTAAGTGGTATAATTTCACTAAAGCTTAGATTTGGGGTGTTCATGATGACACATGAGATCAAAGGAATGAAATAGACCCTGTATATGAAAAACATTGAATTACTAAATGAGGGACATTTCTGTCTCAAAAAGAGTGAATTTATATCAGTTCATATGATATAAATTTGTTCTCAATTACCAAATAAACCCATTTGGTATCCAAAAAGTTTACCTCTATGCATCTGTTTTCTCATTTGTAACAGAACCTAAAATATTTTATGAGTTATTTTCTTTTTTCTTCTTTTTTTACACCATACCTTTATTTTGTTTGTTTATTTTTATGTGGTGCAGGGGATCGAACCCAGTGCCTCATGCATGCTAGGCAAGTGCTCTACCACTGAGCCACAGCCCCGTCCCTTTTTCTATGATGAAAAATATGGTAATTGATATGAGGTGCTTTGCAAATTGTAAAACATTATTATGCAATTATAAAAGTTTATTGATTAATTATCAATGCATTAATTATCAATCTATCAAGAAGTTTGAGATTCTAAGAAGTATAGCCATAACTTATGTGGCTGTCTCCTTCTAACTTTTCCTAGAGAGGATAACAATATTGAAAACGGAAAGGCTATCATAGTGCTTCAAACAAGAAATACAGAGAATGATAACACAACTTTATGTAGTCAAAAGATCTTGACTCAAGCAATTGATATCAAATAAAACCAAAGGAAACAGAAAACTAAGGTAATTCCAGGTTCCATCTTTGATGACAGTAATGTCCTTAATAGAGTAACTCATGTGAGATGGAGTTTAGAGGAATAATAATAAGCTTGATTTTAAAATACAGACTTAAAGATGTCAGTGAGACATTCAGGCAAAAGTGCCTCACAGATATTTGAAAATAGAGCATGGTTGAATAAAGATTTGGAAATCATTTATTGGTCAGCTCATTAATCATTTATTGGTATCAATTAATACAATAGAAATTAATAGAGACAATGATAAGAGGGTCTTTGGGAGTACGTATGGTAGGAAATTTGGCCTTTCCTAAAAAGAAGGCTGCCCTTTGTCCTTACCACTAGACGACAATTGCTAAACCCCAGGAATTGCAAAAGTTATGGAAATAACTTTGTAATTGAAGGTGGCTCCCTGGAACTACAGCTGTTACTTTATGCTAATGAGATGATTCAAGATGTTCAGGTCCACATTCTGTCATCATAGGATAGGGTCTGGCTACAGGAGAATGTCCAACTATATGATTTAGGATGTGTGTGGGAGGGTGCTTTTGGCCAAATTATATCAACCTAAACTAAAAGTGGATGGGTGTAGGTGACTGAGTTCAAATGTATGGGCAAGAAATTTATCATATCTACATATAAAACCCAATAAAATCTGTGGACAACTAAGCTCACCTGAGCTTTCCTATTTATCAATGGTTCATCTGTGTTTTTGCATACTAAGGTTGAAAACAAGAGCTTTGCCATTGGAACATTCCCAAACTCTACTCTATGTATCCCTTCCTTTGTGGCCTTTCTTTTTAATCAGAATGACTGGGAGTATAATCGTGTTCAATGAATTCTGTGCCTCTCTAGTAAGTTATCCAAATTAAAGATGGTTTGGGGAACCCTCTAAACTTGCATTTATTCAGAAATCTTGGGCAAACTTGACTATCTGGAGAACTGAGCCCTGAACCACAGCTTGGCCTGCTGCTCCAAATGCACAGGTCTAAACAAAGGAAACCAGTGAAGGAGGAGGAAAGACGACCCTTAGGAATGAAGGCATGTGGGAAACTGCAGACTATATATAATACATGTGAAGGTGTTTGCTACTAGTTTGCCACAAGGGAGGAGAGTTTGAGGAATAAAAAGGAGAATGAGAATAAGATGGAATTAGAGGGAAAATCAGAAGAGAGGCAAAGGAGGCAGTGGTCTTTTATTTGGCATTAGTTTAATGTGTGATATAATTTGAAAGTGTTTTCCTGGCAATCATGAACAATCACCTTTGGAAGAGGTTAAGCAGTAAGTTTGGGGAGGATAAATGGAGACCAAAAGCATTTCTATTTTGCAGAGAAAGCTGCAAACAAAATCAGTCTTTATTATCTAAGCTGTTGCTGTTTTGCTTCCAGGGACCTATGTGTGCTCTCCTGGTTAACTGTGCTGAACTCCATGAAAACAACAAGGTTCCCTTTTTACTTGCAGGCCTAACTCTAAGCTTCAAGACAGGCTACATGATTTCTATAACCACTTCCTCTAGTGCTCAGTTTGACAATGCTGTTCTAAAGCAAAGGGAGGCAATTATTTTCTGTAACAGTCAAACAATAATTATTTTAAGCTTTGCTGGCTGTACCGATTTTGTTACAATGATTGAAACCTGCTGTTTTAATGTAAAAGTATCCTTAGACAATATGGAAATTAATAAGCCTTTCTATGTTCTCAGGAACTTAGTTAGAAAATAGGTAGTAGGTTGATATAGAGATTATAGTTTTCTAGCCCCTTTTCTAGAGCTATGATTAAGACCCAAATAAAGCATTTAAAACTGTTTGTAGGGGAGAAAAAGGCAGACTAGCCAGGTAAGAATAATATGAAACTTCAAGATAAATTAGGTAATTGATAGGGGAAAGCCAAAGCCAAAGGAAATGGGAATAAAACATTTGGAATAGAAGCTTACCCTCCTAATGAGAAAGAGCAGGGTCAGATGAAAGAGTAAGGATGAACAGCGGAGCAAGGGTGGTAGTGATAATGTTCAGTTTGGTAACATCTACCTTTGAGGAGAGAAAGTAAAGTCATCTGCTGACAGAGTCTAGAGGTAATATTGAGGTCTTGCAGATATTCTATGGAGAAGGCAAGATACTATCAGTCAACTAAAGATAGATAGCAACATTAGAAAATAGCTGTATGAAGCCACATGAGAATCTTCTGAAACAACTACCACTGCTGTAATAAGATTACTGTTCTGATCCTAATTTTATGGGACTGCCATTGAAAGAGTATTACTCTCCCACAAGAAGGGGAAAGGTGTTCCTAGGCTTGCTCACTGAGGTTGGAAGAAAAAATATTCCCAAAATGATGTCCATATTCTTGCTGAAATCTGTGAATATGTTACTTTAGATGCTTTTTTAAAAACACTGTGTTATGGGCTGGGATTATGGCTTAGTGGTAGAATGCTTACCTAGCATGTGTGAGGCACTGGGTTCAATTCTCAGCACCACATATGAATAAATATAAATAAAATAAAGTCCATTGACAACTAAACAATTAAAAATGAAAAAATAAAAGCAACTGTGTTATAATTAAGTTAAGGATCTTTAGATGACATCATTATCTTAGATATCTAGATGGGACTATTGCAATCACATAGCTCTTTATAAAGGAAAGAAAAGAGGAATTATCAGAGAAGAGCATAGATGCAAAGGTCAGAGAGAAGACAGATCTCAAGGTGCTATGCTGTTGAATTTGAAGACAAATGAAGGGGCCAGAAGCTGAGGGATGCAGGATGCCTTTAGAAGCTGAGAAGGCAAGGGAACAGATTCTCCCCAAGAGAAAGGCTGGCTTGCCAGTACCTTCATTTGAGGCCAGTACGACCATTACAGACTTCTAAGTTCCGGAAGTGCCAGAGAATAAATGTGTATTGTATTAAGCCTCTGAGTTTGTGACATCTCCCATAATTTCAATAAAGCACTGATAAAGTCGTAAGTGTACTTGTACTTTATTTTCAAAGAAACTGTTGCAGTCGAGCTAAATATTTGTTATCTACTTTGGTGATTCTTTTTGTTGACTCAAACAAGAATGATGGGGATTTTTTCATGATTGTTACAAATACGGAAAAGTAGAGGGAGTATCTTTTTTGCGATGTCTTCTTAAAAGGACTACATGAATATATATATATATATATATATATATATATATATATATATATGTATATATGGACAACTTTGGCATTTTATGGAGAAAAACAATGTGTAGCACAATCATGAAATTGGGAAAAGCAGCAAAACAGAGATACCTTGGATCATATATAACATATGATTCACAAGTAAGAGGACCTGGAAATGACTGCAATAAAACACGTTGAAAAACTATGAAGTTAGAAGGCATATTGAAGTTCCTAGGTCCAATTCAAGGATAGAATAGAAGAAAACTTAGAAAACAGGCACTAAATAATTGAGTTAAAGAATAATCTTACATATGGCATATATGGTAGTAAAAGTTGGATGAGATTATTAAAAATAACTGATGTGGTTTTGAGAAAAGAGCTACATAATAAAGAAATTCCATAAGTCATTTAGAAACAGTATCATAGACAACCTTCAGCACCACCCTTAAGTAGCAGAAACACAGGAGGAGGCTGATGGTGTAGCTATGCATGACTACCCAGACTTGCTCAATGAGGAGAACTGCAAAAAATGTAATGAAGTGACAACAACTTAAACAATCTAAATAATTTAAAAGCATTTCAGATTTCTAAGTCCTGTAGTTAAAATTTAAGTATAACTCATCAGAGGAAAGTTCACCTGAATGGATGCAGTGGTATTCACTTGAGCCGTATATATACATTTTTCCTAATTCACAAAAAAATGCATTAAAAGATTGATATCCATATAGATATCTTCAAAAAAAGACTACAAAGATGGATAAAAAGAAACCATCTTGTCACTATATGGCAATAGCAGCTTGCAAAGCATTTTAAATATTTGCACAGAATAAGAATCTCTGTAACATGGCTTAGTGTAAGTGTAGATACAAAAGCACTCAGAAAGCAATTGTTGATGAAAATGAAGTATCCCTTCCAAATATTATCACTATTTTAGTGAGCAGTGAAATGTATTAAAGGAGAAAAAGAAGAGTTCCAGATTGTTCATTTTTCGTATGACTTAGACTTGTATGAAAAAGCAGAATAAAATGTTTACTTCCTCTCTTTCCTACTCTCTAGTGGATATAAATATCTGTGGACATAATAAATATTATTGGTTAACAATAACTCAACTCAGTCTCAAGCCTTATTCTAGCAAATGAGACAATACTTTCCTGAACACAACTTCTTATAGGAAGCAGAAATGCTCAACTGCTTTGTAGCACAACATAATCTAACATTATCCACTATTAAGAATTAAAAATGGCTTGGTAAACCACTGGGAAACCATGCTACTTGTGTGTTAAATATTTAAAATACTTATCTTTGAGTGTTGATGGGGCTACATATTTGGAATTTGACAAAATTCCTTTGTTCATTGCTGAGCTATTTTGAAATTTCTTCAAAGTTGAGCACAATATAAAAATAACAAGTCTAAAGCAAAATGAAATTTAAGAAAAGTTCAGTACAGTGAGGAAAATATCACATTATCTGGGTAAAGTTGTGGAAATATGCTTATACGATAAAGGTCTGGTTGTTTTGTAGAGCCTTAAAAAAAAAACAAAACATGTTATACAAAAGTGTCTTCCTATTGTCAGAATAAAATAAAACCTAACTTTTCTTAATATTTTTTCTTTTCTCTAATAAATATATGAGATTTCTAAATGCAATTTTGTCTAAATACTTCTAGCTGACTTTGCCTTTTATAAGGAAAGATGCTAAGTGGGTCATGAAGGAAAGAAAGGGTTAAGATTACATCAGTTTGCTGTCTGATCTCTGTGCAGAGAAGTGCATTTGGAAAGCTTAAAAGTACTTTCTCAGCTAGGAAGTTGTTTGCTTTTTAATACAAGTTTAACCAAATGCTTCTGATGCTTTATTACAAAACCTCTAATCTTTCATGGCTAAGAACACATGTTTAAGTTTACTACTCCCTCCTTTCTCTTACCACAGCCTTTTTAATCATATAAATTTTTATGTAATTTAATTATTTCATCAGGTGGGAAAATAATTGTAAATCACTAGCCAAATCATAAATTCAGGAAAATTGTGTCTATATTTGCATCAGAAAGTAAATATTTTGGAGCCAGGTGAGGTAGTGCACACTTACAGTTCTAGCTACTTGGGAGAAGGAAGTGGGAGTGTCGCTTGAGATCAGGAGTCTGTGAGGCCAGCCTGTGCAACACAGCGAGACACTATCTATAAAAGCAAAATAAAACAAAACATAAGAATACAAACCAAAAAATCAGTATGTCATACAGTGGTAAAGGATGTGCCGTAGCATCTTCAAACCTTTCTGATTTGCTCCCTAGGAGAGTCTGGGCTCACAAACCTCTCCAGAGCCATCAGTATGCAATCCTAGGAGTTGCTCTACTTCTTCATGTACAAGCATTTTGAGTTGCTTCCACCAAGTTGCATGCTAATGAAGAAGCCTTGCAGCTTCATTTGCTGCTGGCAAATCCCAGAATATGTCTACCAGCATTCCGATTTGGGGATTTAACCTGTAATGCCGTATGTGTCCTCTGATTAGGGAAATACAGCTCAAAGCTTGTTCAAATATGATTATTTCTTTCAGTTAAATTAAATATGTTATGATGCCTTCAAATGTATGCATAGCACATAATTTACTGGAGTCAGTTGCTAGTCTGTTTTGTATTTGATGATCCATCATTTATTACTATATAAAAATACCAATACTGTTTTTTTCTGTTAATTGAGTTTTTATTTTTTTATTTTTTATGGTTGTCCACAACATTACAAAGCTCTTGACATATCATATTTCATACATTAGATTCAAGTGGGTTATGAACTCCCATTTTTATCCCAAATACAGATTGCAGAATCACATCGGTTACACATCCACATTTTTACATAATGCCCTATTAGTAACTGTTGTATTCTGCTACCTTTCCTATCCTCTACTATCCCCTCTCCTCTCCCTTCCCATCTTCTCTCTCTACCCCATCTACTGTAATTCATTTCTCTCCTTGTTTATTTTCCTATTCCCCTTACAACCTCTTATATGTAATTTTGTATAACAATGAGGGTCTCCCTCCATTTCCATGCAATTTATTATAGAAACACTTATGCTATTATTTTAGTTATAAGAATAATAATTACATGTAAAGTAAGGGGTGGTAAATTGTAAAACTTTGTATTAAAAGATTTGTCAAAACTATTTTAAACTGTAATTCAATAATATTTCTTGGTGATTCTCCCAGAAATATGCTTCAAATTAAATGGATTTAGATGTAACACATTGTTTATAGGAGACATGGTGAGTATTTTATTTCAACAGTTTTCTTGTTCAGGATATTATATCTACATATTTTATATGCAAATGTATTCCTTGTCCTCATAATTAGCTATAACTCTCTGATACTCCACTCTACTCAAAACCAGAAGTCTGAAAATTCTTGACAGTGGAAAATAAAAATAAAATAAAATATTTTCCCCCATTGTTTTTCTCTAGTATTTTTGATACTTATTCTATTTTGTTTTGGATTCTTTTTTGATAGAGATTCCAGGAAAACTTCTGCATACGTATTTTGGGTTTAATTTTACTTAAAGCTGTGAAAAATGCAAAAATATTGCTCCAGCTTAGAAATAGTAGATGGTTTCAGTAGCAGTAAACTCCACTTTATTTTATTTCATTTTGCCCAAGTTTGGCAAGATATTTTTTTCATGGTTTTCACAGAACCATCTCTAAAATACTAGATAATAATTGAGCACCTAGTATGTGTTAGGCAGTGTGCAACAATGAATCTACAAAGTATAATAAGATGCAGTGAAAAACAGATCTATTTCCTTTTAGCCAAACTTTTTCTCAACAGTTGAGGAAAATTTTAAAACACAATGTGCTTGTAAGAATAAAGGATATTAATTTAAGAATAAAAGTTTTGAATAAGGAAGATCATAATGTACCAGAAATACGTTTGATATGTCTGAAGTTATTGAGGGTGTAGCAGCTAACAAAAGACATAATGAAAATCATTGGAGAAGATTAGTTCAATGGTCAAACCCTAAATTGAGCATGACTGAAAAGAAAAAAAAGAAAAAGAAAAAAGTGAATTTTAATAATTAAGTTCTATTATGGTTTAAATTCCCAGACAATGATGTCTCATATGATTTATAGATGAGCCAAAGGAAAGTTTGGGGATATTATCTACAGTTATATAAAAGGATGAAAAAAGAGATTTGGTTAGGTTGAAAAGTCTCTCCTGTTTAGCATCAGGCTAGGTATAAAAATGAGTGTTTAGGTAGGAAATTAAAGATATATGTGAGGGATTTAGTTCACCATTTTTCAATTTAAAACTTAATTCAATTTTAACTTAATTCTAGACAGCACATGCCTATAATTCCAATGACTTGGGAAGTTGAGGCAGGAGGATCACAAGTGAGGTTAACCTCAGCAATTGTGGAAGCTCTGGGTCCAAATAAAAGATTAAAAGGGCTGGGGATGTAGCTTAGTGTTAAAGTACCTTTGGTTGAATTCTCAAATAAAAAAAAAAAACTTAATTCAAGACCAATCTGTACCTATCTTAGAATATGAGCAAACTATGGGTACATATTTCTATGAGTTCACTACTTTCAGATTTTCAAATTTTAGGTCCCATATCTATGCTCACAAATTGATCTTGTGTACATTAAAAAAAGGTAATACTATGCCTGAGTGGAAATTTCTGCCCACATTTTGCATACTCATTATCCACTTACATAAATAAATCCTAGTTTTCAGATAAAACATATTTTGAGCTCAATTTGGGTATAAGTGAGTGAAAATTTTTCTGAATACCTGGTCTGATTGAATGACTTGAACCAGACATTTTGGTAGATAGAAAATTCCCCTTTTCCAAAGTATTAAATGACAACAATAAATGACTTCATGAAACTCCCTGAATTCCTTTGATGAATTCTTCAAGTAATACAATGTGCCATTGCCCTTATAAAATGGGACTAAACTAGAGACAAGTTGAGAACCATGTAGTGATACTGTTATAACACTACTAACTGAAACTGTGACTTTAGATAAAAATCTTGATCTAAAAGAGTGGAAAAAATGTGCTTAATAAATATAAATTAAAGAAAACAAGTCAAAATACTAGAAAAAGTGAGAATCAGTAGTCTTGATTATTTTTTTCTTTGTCTTTACTTGGACTGGTTGATGCCTCCTCCAGACTATTTCTTCATCAAGACTTCCCCATGCAAGCCATATACCTTGAAGAAAAGATTCTACTATAGTGAAAAAAAAAAGAGCTGCTTATCCTTTTAGTACATGTGATAAATCAATAAAGCACCTGAGACAAGTACATAATCCAGAAGTTGGGAAGGAGGACATTTCTTAGCATTAGGAACCCTGAAATGATTGTTGTCTCTTACAGAAGTAGCATCTAATAATTTTTGTGTCATAATCAAACTCTACCTCAAAGATCTTCCATAGGTAAGTTAAAAAATCACGATAACAAGAAGGATAATTGTGGTTTTCCAATAGTCCCTTCATTTCACTTTTTAAAAAATGTTGGCATTTAAGAAGATTGCCTTAAATAAGTTACAGATAATGAACCTAAGATAATAAACAGCTGTGATTTTAGTCTTTGATGATAAGGACTCCGTGTGTGTGTGTGTGTGTGTGTGTGTGTGTGTGTGTGTACATGTGCATGTGCACACACACAATATCTGATAATCTCATTAGATTCTTTTTAATCCAGAATGTTTCTGTAACATTGTTTTATATGGAAATTCAGATTTGGTGGCTCTGAGTTTCCATTATTAGGTATTATACTAGTTCTTATTTTGTTTTTTAAAAGAAAAGGCCAATATGGATTATATTTGTGTGTGAGCATTGTTTGCTTTAAAATTTCATTCATGGTTTCAAACAGTTCTTATTATTGGTTTGATAATTCCTTTTGTAGGTTATATAACATCAGCCTGGGAAGAATAAAATACTCAAAACTTTAATTCAACAGATTACTGACATGTTCATATCTCCTCACTGCCTAAGGAAAAGAACAAACACCCATCAAAAAAAAAAAAATGGCCTACTGATACCTTCCATTTTCAGATGTTTTTAGGTAGAACTTCTGGGCTAACTAGTAATATTTATGGTCTGTATTAAGTAGTCCTTCCTCAAGAAGTGTCATCTTTGCTTTGTATGTTCCATCCAATGCCTGTTTTCCATTTGACTCTCATTCTTATGAGGTGCCCTTAACTATCTCATGTCATCAGTAAATAAAATTTTATTTGCTACAGGTCTAGTTTTTCATGTTTATGGAAAGTGATTGCATTAATTACACAAACTGTTCAGAGGCCCCAAGATATATTAGTTCCATCCTCATTTCTGTTGTATGAATATAGGAATTTTCTCTTTTTTCTTAAAGAACACTTATATTTCCTGAAATTGCCATGAAAGTGTATATCTAAATGGAATAAGTCAGACAAGCACTCACACATCCTTCTTGGCAGACAGGGAATGGACAGGGCAGCGCTGCTGATCAAGTAAAGCTTGTCAATCTGCTTGTGGTCCAGGAATGGGTGATTCTCAGAGGACAGCCAGCCGGAGGCATGGGCTCAGAGGGCCCCCTGGTTCCACAGCACTTTAGTGATGACTCTGATGAGGCTCATTGCTATTTTGATGTAAAGTTTTGATTGTACAAGTCAAGAATGATAGGAATCTTTTTCCACTCAAATACCAAATAGTTTTATCCCTCTAAAAATTTTTATCTCTTCCCTAGAAGACAAAGCTTAAATCTAAATACTGTACATAGCAAGGGATAAGAAGGGGAAAAAAAGCTCAAAGAAATCTGAGGATTTACATCTTTCTACCCTCTGAGACCAGTTCTCTTTCTCTATGAATTTGAATTTATACCATCTTTGGAAATGTTCCTCTTCTTTAAAACCAGAATGGCCTGGCGCACATGCCTGTCATACCAGCAGTTTGGGAGGTGGAGGCAGTAGGATTGGGAGTTGAAAGCCAGCCTCAGCAAAAGTGACAGGCTAAGCAACTCAGTGAGACCTTGTCTCTAAATGCAAAATAGGGCTGGAGATGCAGCTCAGTGGTTAAGTGTCCCTGAGTTCAATCACCAGTACCCACCCCCAACAAAAAGCAGAATGAAGCTCTGATCCCACCCTAGTTCAATGAGTACAATTTTTGTAGTCTCTGCTCCATTCATTCCTCCTTAGGAAGTTCTATTATTTGAAAGGATTTTAGTAGTGTTTCCCTCATCTCTCCTTCTGTAACAATAAGTAGAATTTTTTCTTTGTTTTTAGAAGACTGAACAAGGTAGCCTTTCCATGCCTTTCCCCCTCATACCTGATCAAGGCATTGCCTTTCTGCCTTTCTGTGTAGAAAACTGCTTTCTCTTGTACTAGAAGATGGAGGAAAGGAAGTTTGGGGGAGTATACTTTTCATGTTGCTTGGTTACTGGATGATTATGCAAACTTTTGTTTGTTGCATGCTAACCTTAACCATGACACTGTATTATTTTTGTAGTTCTGTTTATCAAAAAGTGTAACTCTCCCTGCCTTACTTCCCCATTGAGACACCAACTTACAAACACACATCTATTCTTTACTCAAGTCATAGACATGGCCAAAGTCATAACCAAGAAGATGTCCTTCATCTCATGACAAAAGACAACATAAAAAGCCCTTGAGGGCTGAACTTACAAGCCTAAACTTAAAAAGTTATATAATGTCATCAAAAGTAAAAGACTTTACTAGAAGGGTCAGAGTACATGATATATCATCTAGTGAAATGAGACCACTGGGGGCTCTTCATAGCTCATAATTATTGATTGGAATGGAAAACCAAGTAATTTGTTACCTAACTAGCTTGCCAGTAAGGGACCATATGTGAAAGTGTGTAAAATTAACAGGAGCTGTGTTATTCCTTCAGCATTTTAGATGAAAAACACATGCAGTTTTGAAACTTCGGATTTGCTATTTCAAAGCCCCTAAGAGCATCTGTTAAGGATTGCGTGATCTAATCTCTAACACAGAGCACGCAGTCAGCTTTTCAGCATGTCACACCATTGCTAAGTAAAGAGCCAGAAAATGAGCAGGCAGGTCACTTTTCACCTCATTAGCACAGCAGGAGGGGCTTTGGAAAACAAGATGCCGGCAGAAGACATGGGGCTTGCTGGTATCTTTTTTTGAATAACAGAGGAAGGACCCAGCTGTGTACTCCTTTTAACTCTGTACTTCTGTTCTTTGCCATGTAACCCCTTCCCTTTTTTCTGACCTTTCATCAGTTTGACCCCTGTAGTGTTTATAAACTGCCACAATGTCCTATCTGTAGAATATATAATTTATTACTATTTTTCTTCTTGGCAGATCTTGATTTTAACACAATTACATTCAAGCTGATATGGCACATAGTCTCAATGTCCTTGACCATATGGAAACTTAGGGCCCTTTTAGACACAAATACAGATAGGACAGTGAGTGAGCAGACACCATTTTGTTCTCTGAGTTACTTCTTTCATAACTCAAATAAATAAATAACAGATTTTCTTCTGCCTTCTAAAATTTGTTTTCTGTTTCCCTAATTCTTGTTTTTCTCCATCGACTTTATTATCATATTAGCGACTCCATGTTTATTTATTCCTGATAGACTACATCAACATGACTCCTCCTTCCAAACCAACAAGGGAACTACAAACAAACAAACAAACAAACAAACAGATCTTCTATATTAATCTACTGAATGGGGATTTATTACTACACAGCATACTGTAGGATCCTAAATGATAAAAAGCCTAAGATTTAATGGGCATTGTCAAAGCCATTGTGCTAAATGCTCTCCAGTTCACTCAGTAATTCTCATAACAAGGATCTGGGGAAGGTGCTATTCTCATTCCAATTTCAGAATGAGAAAACAAACAGATATATAGATAATGTTTTCACAACTCTTGGACAGATGTTATTTCAAAATTCCTTTGTTTCATCTTTTCTTCTAACAATTGCTGCAGGAAGCAGTTCCAAAAAAAAAAAAAATGCTAGTGTGTTTGACATAAGCAAACATGCCTTTCCTGTCACACTCCTCCCTTCCTCTGCTCCACAGTATGGGGCTACTACAGCTCTACTTTTGGGTAGGCACCACACAACCATTTAACAAGGATGTGAGCCAATGATGTCTGATTAGGTATTAGGTATTAAATGCCTATAAATCTAACCCAATGGGGCCAAAAGACAGTCAAGAATTAGGTGTGCCTCTCTCCTCTTTTTTTTTTTTCCTTGTTGTACAAAGTTCTGAGATACCTTTAATAAGGTTGATCAGAAGATGCTGAAGTCAGTGTCCAATAGGGTAAGACATTCATGAACTGTTTTTTCCCCTTCACTTCTATGCACTATTAGACATGCTTTCTCACTTGATTCAGAAACCAAGTGAACTACTGGCATGCAAGTCTTGGCCTCAAACTTTAAGTAAAATCAAAAAAATACTCTAAAAAAATTAACCTAAGGACATATGATATCTGTGGTAAATCTGAGATCAGTGAAGTTTAGGGGCAAAAACCATGCTGCTAACCACTAGTGGCTAGACATGCCATTAGTAAGTGTTACTATAATTTTCATTCTTTGTTATAGCATAAAAATTCTTCCAACAGGTGGTTCTTTTTGGAGTTTTATATTTTCTCTCATATAATGATGATTATTTTCTTCTTTGCTGCTTTTTTTTTTGGAAAGAACAATTTTTTGATTTTTCTTGAAAAATCTTTCATGTAATATCTTCTGAAAAAACACATTGGTCTATATTTTAAGTTTTTTAATTTCCATTTTTAAGTTATTTATATAACAGTATATTACACATATGTTTTTTCAAAGATTTGCCTTCACAAGACATTGAACCATATTTTTTTTATATCTGCAGAGCCTACCATATTATACTACATAAAAGGATGAGAATTTGTACCATGCACATGTTTTAGAGCATAAGAGGCCCATATGTAATTTAAATTTTTCTGATAAAACTTAAAAGAAATAAAATGCGTAGTCATAATGAACTTCAAAATGTTTTATTTAATTCAATATGTATAATATCTCAAAACACTGTCATTTCAATGTATACAAAATATAAACCTTTTTAATGAGTTAATTTACTTATTTTAAGTCTGTGAACTAATTCACAGCTCACATTGGTTTGACCTAGCCATATCTAAAGTGCTGAATAGCCCCACAAGGACTGTGCCGATATCTGGGACAGTATGATCAGCTCATGAACTTACTATTTTTGCTTATGACTTAATATTCTTTTAGTCATAGTTTATTTTATCTGTTATATAGGGGCACTGTCTTTAACTATTAATGCATTTTATAACTTGAAAAAAAAACATATTTAAGATTAGTTTTCTAATCCTTGACTTTCTCTGATATGTGTGGAAAGGACAGTACCATTGGAAGAATAAGATTCTCTAGTAATGGTCACCCAGCATAAGCACTGATTTTAACAACTATACACTTATAAAAATATATTTACCGTACAAAGAAAACCACATCAGAGATCACAGAATTTTGTTATAATAATAAAAAATAATAATAATAAAGATGTGTGGAAGAGGATAAGAATGATAGTTTTACAGTACTCACACCTCCATTTCCCCAAATAGAGGCAGCAGAACTTAGACCATTATACCATTCACTTGAAAGAAGAGAAGGAGGATAGCATGGGTTTGCCTCAGTCACTAAAAATGAGTCAGACATAGTTAAATCCTGCACTAACAGAACCCATTACACAAGCTTAAGATCTATCATTAGAGTCTCTAGATTTAGGCCAGAGCATTTGGGAACACATGGCTCTGACAAGATGGAATAAAGTTCCATCCCACAACACTTCTGGCTTCCTGCATTTACTTTAGGTTATGGGCAAGTCCCAGACAAGCGATAAAAGCCATGGACTTCAGGTGGTCTCCAGTGCTCTGCATGCTTTGGTAACTGCAAGATTTAAGTCTGATGCTGATCTGGTCTTGGAAGTCATTGTAATCAAACAGTGGTAGTGCCAGCTATGGCAATCTTGGGATTAAGGTGTTTCCTAGTGCTGCAATGGTTCCAGCTGTCTATATCATATAGCCTTCTTAGACTCTCTGGACAGGCTTATTTTTAAGGGTGTTCCTTAGACAATGCCAGAATACAAAGGCCAGAATAAATACCTACTTCTCCAATATGTGGATATTGACATATGTTAATAAGAATCTACAACAGTAAAGGAAGCATGACATCACTAAACTGACAAATAAGATGATGGTGTCTCACTGGAAAGAGAAAAAAAATGTAAGAACTGTTAGAAAAAGAATTTAAAATATCTGTTTTAGGAAAGGTCAGCAAATTTCAAGAAAATTCAGAGAAATTGTTCAGAAATTTATCAGAAATTTTATAGCAAGTAAGAAATTAAAAAAAACAGATTCCTGGAGCTGAAAAATGTAATAAACAAAATGAAAACTATGATAGAGAACACTAATAGAAGAAATGATCAAGCATGAGTAACAATCTGTGAATTGAAAGGCAGGTTATATGAAAATACAGAGGAGAAAGAAAGAAAAGCAATTTAAAAAGTTTATAAAATTTATACTATAGCATTAAATTTTTAAAAATGTATAAGTCATTAATGTTCAAGAAGAATACAGAAAGATGAAAAAAAAGATAGAAAGCTTTTAAAAAGAACTAGTAGCAGAAAACTTTCCAAACCTGATAAAGATATAAATATCTAAGTAGTGAGTCAGATTCAATACAAATTAAAATACCTTAGAACATACAATCAATCAAAGATCAAAGAAACATATAATATGATCTTAACAACTATAAAGAATGCCAGAAATAGTGACATTTTTCTGTAGCTCCCACCATTCAGGAGGCTTAGGCATGAGGAGCACAGACATTGAAGGCCAGTTGAAGAACCAGTAAGATGGCATCTGCAAAAAAATAAAAACTAAAAAAGGGTGAATTAAAACAAAAAAGAAAAATTAAAAAGCAACATAAAAAGAAAGAACATATAATGGAGTTCTAATACACATAGTAGCCTACTGCTCATCAGAAACCTTGCATATACTCTAGGAAAGAGTGGGATGAAATATTCAAGTTGCTGGGAAAAAAACACCTGCCAACCAAGAATTCTGTACTTAGCAAAACTGTCCTTTTGACATGAAGGACAGATAAAGACTTTCTCAGACAAATAATGACTGATGGAATTCAACTCAAGAATTGTATAAGAAATACCCAAGGAAGTATTCAAGCTGAAAGAAAACACTGAGTAAAACAAAACATGGTAAAACAAGTACACAAATTCTGAAGACTCTAGTAATGTAATAGTGGTATAAAATAACACATCTTTCAGATGATAAAGGACAAAACTATTAAAATAGTAATAACCATAATAATTTGTCGAGAAAAATGAAAGGTAAAAAGTTATGAATTACAGCAAGTCATGGCAGAGCACGCCTGTAATCTCTGCAATTTAGAAGGTTGAGGTGAGAGGATCATAAGTTCAAAGTAAGACTCGGCAATTTGGTGAGGCCTGAGGCAATTTAGTGAGACCCTATCTCAAAATAAAAATAAAAAAAAACTAAAAGTTATGAAAATATAGCTTAGAGGTAAAGTACTCCTAGATTCAGTCCTTGGTACAACAAAAACATTATTATGACATCAAAAATTAAAAACATGCCATTAATGTACAGTTCTTTTGTGATCAAAGTTATTTCCATAAGCTTAAAGTAATCCTATGTAACCACAAGATGTTTTGTAAGATGTTCAGATACACTAAATTAAACATATCTTAATTTTAAGCAAATTATCTTATCATGAAGAAAGGAATCAAAACATAACAAGAGAAAATCATTTAACCAAAAAGAAAGAAATGAA
This sequence comes from Ictidomys tridecemlineatus, assembly GCF_052094955.1. Lineage (NCBI taxonomy): Eukaryota > Metazoa > Chordata > Mammalia > Rodentia > Sciuridae > Ictidomys > Ictidomys tridecemlineatus. The sequence continues at coordinate 162,457,731 of NC_135479.1, forward strand.
TGGTGAAACAAGTTTCTATCTGCCCAACTGGAAAACAATGAACAAAATGTCAGATGTAAAGTCTTACCTGTTAATAATTACTACAAATGTAAATAAATTAGATTCTCCAAGTAAAAGAGAGAATAAGTGAACAAAATAAAAGTCAACACAAAGTATATGCTTCCTGAAAGAGACTGACTTCACCTATTTAGATAAATATAGACTTAAAATAAAAGAATGGAAAAAGATATCCATAGAAATGAAAATAACAAAGGGGCTGGAGTTGTGGCTCAATGGTCAAGCACTTGCTTGGCATTTGTAAGGCACTGATTTTGATCCTCAGAACCACACAAAAATAAACTATATAGAGATTTTGTGTCCATCTACAACTAAAAAAATATTAGAAAATATTAGAAAAAATAAAATAAAAAGATAACAATAGCTATATTGTAGCAGATAAAAATAATCTTTAGGTCAAAACTGTATAAAGAGACAAAAAATGATAATTATATAATAATAAAGTTAATTAATTAAGCAAGATAATGTAATAGTTTTAAATATATATGTCCCCCGAACCAGAATATCTGAATATATAAAAAGATGTTAATAAATCTAAAAGGATACAATGAAGTGCAATAATGGTGGCAAACTTTAATACCCCACTTTAAGCAGTGAACTGTTCATCCAGACAGAAAAACAGGAGAATCACTGGACATTAACTGCATGCTAGACAAAATGGATCTAATAGGCATTTACAGACCATTATGTACAGTCACTGCAGAATACATATTTTTCTCATTAGCACATGGAACATTCTCCAGGATACATTTGTTAGGCCATAACACAAGTCTTAACAAATTTTAAAAAGTTGAAAACATGTCAAATATATATATATATTTTACCACAAATATAAATTTAGAAATCAATAACAGAAGAAATTTTGGAAACATTACACAAACATGGAAATTAAACAACATACTCCAGAATAAATAAAGTCAATGAAGTTATTAAAAAGAAAATTAAAGTAAATTCTTTGGCTGGGGATATAGCTCAGTGGTAGAGCCTTGTTTTTGTGAGGCCCTACATTCAATTCACAGCCCTGAAATTTAAAAAAAAAAAATTCTTGACATGTATTAAAACAGAATTACAATATACCAAACCTACAGGATATTGCACTAAGAGGAAAGTTTAAATCAGCATATGCCTGTATAAGAAAATAATTGGAAAAGCGTCTTTGAAATGCACCTTGATGTTGCATATCAAGGAACTAGAAAGATAAGAGTAAATTCAATCCAAAATTAATTTCAAAGGAAGGAAATAATAATGATCACAGCAGGAACAAATAGAATACAGACTAAAAGCCAATACAAAACAAGCAATTGAACAAAGAGTTGATTTTTGAAAAGATAAAGTCAACAAATCATTAGCTAGACTATCTAAGAAAAAATGAAGACTCAAATAAATAAAATTGGAGTTTAAAAAATGAGACAATTCAATTTAAACCAGAAACTACAGAGTTCTAAATTGACTATTACAAACAATTTATGGCAAATCAATGGATAACCTAGAAGAAATAGCTAAATTCCTGGTTATATACAACCTATTAAGAATGAATTATGAAAAAAAAATAGATAGCCCAAACAGATCAACAATGATGATAAATCAAATCAATAATACATTACCTCCCATCAAAGAAAAGTCAGCGATCTGATGACTTCACTGTGAAAAAGCTTCCAAACATTTAAGTGGAAAGGTAATAATATTTTACAATTATCCAAAAATTAAGGAGCTCTTCCAAATTTATTCTTATTAAGCCAGCATGACTCTGATACCAAAGGCAGAAATTGACAAAACAAACCAAAAGCAAACAAACAAAAAAGAAAACCTGTATAAGTCAGTATATCTGATAAACATACATGTAAAATCCTCAAGATAATAATAGCCAACTTAATTCAATAACACATTAGAAATCCATTCATTATTATCTAATTTATTAGAACTTATTCTAATAAATTATTATTAGAATTTATTCCAGGGCTATAAGGGTAGAACATCATATAAAATGAATAAACTTAATATTTTAGAGAATGAAGGGCAAAAACCATGTGATCATTTCAGTGGATGAGGAAAAAAATTGACAAAATTTAGCATTCCTTTAAATCTCTCAACAAATTACTTATAGAAGAAATGTAAGTCAACACAATAAAGACCACACATGACAAACTCACGCTAACATGAAACAAGGAGAAGGTAACAGTTTTTCATCTAAGATCTGGAACAAGTTAAGAATGTTCCTTCAGCATACTACTAGAAGTCTTAATTAGAACAGGTACATAAGAGAACTGAATGGCATTCAAATTTGAAAAGAAGGAGTTAAATAGTCTTGTTTGCAGGTTATATGATTTTATATACAGAAAACCTTTCCAAATACACCAAAAAAGTTAGACCTAATAAATAAATTCAGTAGAGTTGCAGGATGCAAACTGATCTACAAAAATTAGTATATCAACTCTGTTCAATTGCTTGTTTTGTATTGGCTTTTAGTCTGTATTTTATTTGTTTCTGCTGTGATTATTATTATTTCCTTCTTTGAAATTAATTCTGGATTGAATTTATTTTTATCTTTCTAGTTCCTTGATATGCAACATCAAGGTGATTTTTAAGACCCTTTTCAAATTATTTTAGTAGTGTTTATTTATAGTAATGACAAGCTATCTGAAATTTTAAAAGAAATTAAAAAGTCCCATTTAATACAGATGCACAAAAACTAAAATATTTAGGAAGAAATTTATCCAAGGAGACAAAATGTTGAAAAATATAAAATATTGATAAAAGAAATGGAAAAAGATCAATTAAATGAAATGGTATCTAGTATTCCTAAAATGAAAGACTAAATGGTCTATTCAATGCTATTTATAGACTTATTTAAATCCCTTTTAAAATAGTAACAATATTCACAGAAATTTTGGAAATAATGTTAAAATTTGTATGGAAAGAACAAAGAATGGCTTAAAAAATCTACAGAAAAAACAAAGCTGGAGGAATGTAATATTGGGTTTTAAAATATTCTATGAATCTGTAGGAACCAAAGAAGTTTGGTGCTGGCATCAGAACCAGGCATACTGATCAAAGGATCAAAATAGAAATCCCAGAAACAAATTCACAAGGTAATAGCTAGCCATTTTTGAGAAAGAGATCAAGAACATGCAATGAAGCAATAGGATAGTCCCTGTCCAGGTGAGTAAATTATTGGATATACAGATGCAGAATACAATTATATATTTCTCCCTCTCTCTCTCTTTCTTCTCTTCAGTCTTCTCTCTCTCATTGATAAAAATTAACTAAAATGCTAAAAGTGGACTAAAGACAAACATAAGATCAAAAGCTCTGCAACTACTAGAAGGAAACATAATGGAAGAGTTCCTCTATGCTATTGATCTGAGCAAGTTTTTTTTTTTAAATATATGAACCCCAAATTAAAGGCAACAAAAAAATAGATTACATTCACCCAAAATTTTCACAGCAAAGGAAACAAAATGGTGATAAAACAACACACAAAATGGACAAATGTATTTGTAAACTACACATCTGATAAGGGTTTAATATCTAAAATATGTAAGAAACTCAAACAGCTCAATGGCAAGAAAGAAATATACAAATTTGGAAATGGCCAAAAGACATGAGTATTCATTTCTCAAAGTGAAACATACAGATAACCAATAAATACATGAAAAAATGCTCCACACTACTAACCAGCTGGGAGGTACTAATTGAAACCACAATAAGATATCTCACTGCTATTATAATGGTTGCTATCAAAAAGACAAAAGATAACAAATGTTGAAAAAGATGTGGAATCTTTACATAGTGTTGGTACGGATATAAACTAGTACAGTCGTTAGGGAAAATAGTTTGGAAGTTCTCCAAAATATTACTAATAGAAACTACTTACAATCTAGCAAGCCTACTGCAGAGAGAGCTTCTAATATCATTATTTTCACATCCAAGATAGGAAATTAAACTATGTATCCATCGACAAATGAATGGATAAAAAATGTGATACACATACACACACACACACACACAATATCATACTCTTCAATAATGAAGAAGGAAGTCTTCTCATATACAACTGTAGGATCTGTCCTGATGGATATTATATTATGTGAAATACAGCAGACATAGCAAGACAAACACCAATTGATTTCATGTTGTGAAATCTAGAGAAGTTTATCTTCTAGAAGTAGAGAACAGAATGATGGTTACCAGAGGCTGATGTAGTTAGGGGAGGAAATGGGGGTGTTGTAGTCAAAGGAAATATACCCACAATTTCTATACTGGAATTTTGCCGCATGGTTACTGCAATAAAGGATGATATAATTATTCTTGAAATTTGCAAGGAAGTGGATGTTAAGTATTCTCACTACAAAAATAATTATGTGAGGTAACACATTTGTTAATTAGCTATATTTCATCATTCTACAATGTGTATATAAGAATATATATATATATATATATATACTTTACATATCATATTAAATAAATACATACATTTTTCTGTTACTTAAAAAAACTAAAAAAAAATTAAACACACACCCTAACTTATTTTTTGCACAATGTTTCTATTATTTGACCATTCCATCTTCAGAATGCAGTTGCAAGAGAAATGTAGCAAATGATGCATATTTAAGGCTTAATTTTAGGATTATCTTTTAAAAATATATTACAGAAAATAACTGTGTTTGTAAGTTAAAATTATCTATGGATGGTCCCCAAATTATGATGGTTTTATATACAATTTTGTTATTTTAGGATGGTGCAAAATGAATAAATGTGGATTTAGTAGAAATCATATTCCAAATTATGATTTTGATCTTTTCCTGGGCTAGTGATTTAGGATTAGCTGTGTCATCATAAGGATTAACAATCAATACTCTACAGTGTACTATGCTGCTAAGCTATGATTTTTGGTAGGTTAGGTATATCCAATGTACTTTTGATTTTTGGTATTTTAAATTTATAATGGTTTTGTCAAGATTTAAGCTCATCATAAATCAAGAAACATCTGTACACTCTTAACTTACCTAAGAAATAATTTGGTCAAGACAGCCTAATATTTTGGACAAGGTATTGACAATATAGTTCCTAAAATAATTAATTTAAACATAGTGAATATCTCAATTTAAGTAATTGCTATTAATTGTTTTTAAACTTTTCTGCACATCACCTCTCTTTTCTGTAAAATGTGATACTTATGAGTATATACCTCATAAATATATTGCAATAACTAGCCAATATATAATCACTTAGAACTATGGTAGCTAAATAAGTCTACAGTAAGTACTAGGTTTTGTTACACTTTATTACTATTTTATTAGACTTTATTTTCTTAATGAGAAAATTCCTATGAAAATCCAAATATTTTGAGTATTTACAAGTGTAATTTGTGCATATATTATGATTAGAAGCATATATATGGGCAAGTTTACTAGAAAAATTAAGGTAAATTTATAAAATAAAAAGAAATAAATAATTCATCATTTTCTTCCATTTTCCACTAAAGAAATCAATTTTCAGCATTCTGATCACAATCTAATTCTTATTTCAACACACTATCACTTTCCTGTGAAATCTGAATATATTTTGATAATTTCAAAGTCTTACCTACTGTTGGCAGGCTTGTCAAAAATACTCATATTCTGGCAAATTTTCAGAGCAAAATTCATGGCTGAGGATCGAGTTGATGGTTTAATGTAACCTATTTGGTTAGATAAATAGGTCACGTGTGAGTTTATGTGTTCATAAATATCCGTGTGTCTTTTAAGGTGGTGGTGAATGGAGGGCAATGAGAGTGGTACACCTGCCATCTGTATGAACTATGGGTGATCAGCACGCACAAGAAGAGTAGTAACTTTTCTTAAAAGGCAGTAAAGACCTAGACCTTGACATATGGCTTGATAGAATAGTTCAGCAATTTGTTGGCCCCACATTTTTTACTATTTCTGATTGTATAGCTGGTAGGTCGGATAAAAGTTGGCAAGCTGGGAAAATGGAGCTTTTACTGTTTGTAGAAAAGAGGATTTAATGCCACTCTACAAGTAAATGGATAGTTGTTCATATGCAGTTTAGGTGCTACAAAGAAAGCAATCATCCTGACACTGGGTGGAAGGTAGCTTCAACTGGGAAGTTACTCACAGCATCCATTATTCAATATTTCTGGAGATGCATTATTTTGTCCAAACCAGTCATTATTTTTGCAATTTTTCCAGATGCTGTGCAGACAGACTTCTCTTAGAATCAATCCACTTGTGAAACACCACTATACTGAATTATAAGAAGAGCAATATCCTCGGAGTTTGAAGAGTTCTCCAAGGGCTTCTACTGGCTCCCCACAAAGATTTTTTATGCTAAAAGAGTCTAAAGTAGAATGGTTTTCCCTGTTAAGGTTCTTTCGGGTTAATACTTTGAGCACTTTCTAATGCTCTTCACCCTACTTACCCCCTTAGCCCAAATTGCATGCCAATATTCACTTTTATCTAGCTCTGAATTAGAAAGCATTCATTACCAGTAAATATGCTCTGAGCTAAAATGGTAAGAAGAATTTAGCATGCCAAACAACGAAATAAGAAAAATTCACTTCCTTTAAGTCAGCTGAAAGATTTAAAGCATCATCTGTGAATAAAAGTGGCACAGAAAATGTTCAACAGTGTTTATCTGCTAATCTTCTCAAGAAAATAAATGATTAATATATAGAATAGTTATTGTGCTAATAGGTCACAGCACACTGTTGTGGAAAGATACACCATAGTCAGGAAGAAGTATTGGTATCCCAAATATTATTATTATAAATAGGACACCTAATTATTGCTATTGAATAAATTCTGACAGACTGTCTTGTGAGAATATCTTGAATATAAGTTAATGATAAATGTTTGATGAGATAGGTATGTGTACACTAGAACATTATATAATATATATATATATATATATATATATGCATCAAAACATAATAAGGTACTTCATTAATATATGCAATTTACATGCCAATTAAAAATAAATAAGTTGGGCTTGGGATGTGGCTGAAGTGGTAGCACACTCGCCTGGCATGCACAGGGTGCTGGGATCGATCCTCAGCACCACATAAAAATAAAATAAAGATATTGTGTCAACCGAAAACTAATATATATTTATATAAAATTCTTTCTCTCTCTTAAAATAAATAAATAAGTAAGTCTAATTTAGCATGTAGCCTGAATGCCAGTATGTTTATCATTTCTGTTTGATACCCACAGTAGTGCCAGGTAAAGTATGAAATGTTATTCTACAGAGGACACTGAGGCAGATAGAGTATGGAAAAGGAGCTGTCAGGCTGAACCAGATGTCCTGAAGTAAGTCCTTTGCAGAGGTATATGTATGTTCATTCTAGAGGCATAGCTCCAACTCACATTTTTCACCAAAAATCTTTATTATGTTTTTATGTCACAAAGTCACTCCACATTTCTTTGTGTAAGCTCAAATAAGTAGAATAGAACATCAGATTATGTTATATAATGGAAAATGAATAAATAGATGCATAAAGAAGAAAGGAAAGGTTTTAAAACTAAGCAAATAGAATGAAGCATTTACTGCCTCCTTCGAAAATTGAACTCCCCTTACATCTTTCACCAATGACCCATAAACTCTAGGACATCCTTAAATATTAACTGATTAATTAATAAAAGGTATGAAGCTCTCCTAGTCAAATAAGAAATGTAACTTTCTTATCTACTCTATCATCTAAAGGAAAGTGAAGGAGAAAGCAAGTCTCACATATGTTTCAGACCAACTGTTCCAAAATACAATGTGACGCAGATGGTGGACTTATTGTCCTTTAGTTCTGTTTATTATATTTGGTTGACTTTGTTATAGTGCAGGCATTGGTATTTTTGTTGTTGTTTTCATTATTATTGGTTTCTTAATGGTTGGTTATGGATATCGGAATGTCTTTTAATAATTCACCACATTGGGCTGGGGATGTGGCTCAAGTGGTAACGCGCTCGCCTGGCATTCACGGGGCACTGCATTTGATCCTCAGCACCACATAAAAATAAAATAAAGATGTTGTGTCCACCGAAAACTGAAAAATAAATATTAAAAATTCTCTCTCTCTCTCTCTCTCTCTCTCTCTCTCTCTCTCTCTTCTATCTTAAAAAAAATAATAATTCACCACATTAATTAGGACCTCAAAGGTGCCAAGGGAAGACTTTTGAGCACCCCACGACAAATCACAGCCCATCATAAGGAAGAGCCATGGTTCTTAAAACCTAAACTAGATTTAGAGTTAGATTCCAGGATCTGTGAGCCCATTTAAAATTTCTTGATTCCTACTTCTTGAAAATCTAAATGTTGTATAAGGGTTGGGTTGTGATCTTTAAAACAACAAAGTCTTGATCTTCAAATGAGTAGTGTTAACTCTTTCTAATTATGTATACATTTAAGTCTGACTCTTTATGAATGTATGAAAAGCCACAAGTAATAAATATTATCTATATATTTATACCTTGGGCTTTCAGAAAGGGAAATTCAACTTGAAATAAACTGAATTACACTTATCTGTAAATGTTGCATACATGTGTGGTCAAAATCCCTACAATATCATTTTTTCTTTTAAATATATTAGATTAAATGACTTCTGGCAAATATTCTTGTTTAGTATATCCCAAAGTAACAGTCATATTTTTAGAAAGCTGATATATCATGCTCTGTATTCCCAGAAAGCCAAATGTTCTATAAAGTGGGGAGTATGAGCAAATAAGATTAAATTTTCAGAATATAATCTAAAGTTTTAGAATGTTCACGGTAAATCACTGTAATGAGGAAATTATTGAATTATGGGGAATATATAATTTTTACATTTCCCCTTAAAATGATATCAGTAGCTAGAATGTAATCAGGTATATATATATATACATAGTTGTTTCCTTACAATAATAAGATGAATAATGTAATATTCCTTGTGCTGCCAGAATGTCAAATCAAGGAGCAAAGTGCAGTATTATCTGAGAGCAGAAAATAATTAAAAGATAACAAGAAATTGACAAGTTAATGAAAAATTGAATCTGCATCTGGGTGTTCTCTAAGATGCTACTGAATCTACAACTCTGGGTTCAGACTCAAGAATAGAATTTGGTTTAGAATAAAGTTGGAATTATTGAGGAGCACAGTAATCCATGCCTTAAAATCTCATAATGGTTAATAAATAGAGATGAGATTAAATTGTAGTCATTACCATCAGAGAACAAGATTCAACCTCAACTTATGACAAAGTGGTTGAAAAAGTGTTCCATAACATTGAGCTGATAAACTCAAGCTCCATATATGGTTCAGTCCCCAGAATGGGAGTATAAGGGAAAAGGCAGAACCTGGGAGACAAAGTCTGTGAGTGCTTCTCTCTTTTTGGTCCTTAATTATATGGAACTCACTCCTATACTTTAGATGATTTTGCCAAACAAACATACAATGTTTATGTTTCTTCTACAGAGTATATCCCAGGTAGTTCAGAATGCTTATATATGTGCTTTATCCTGATAAATTTCAATTATCTCAAAAATATATCTGTAAGCCAGGCATGGTAGTGCATCCCTGTAATCTCACCTACTCTGGAGGCTGAGGCAGGAGGATCTCAAGTTCAAGGGTACCTGGGCAACTTAAGAAGATCCAGTATCAAAAATGATTACAATGATGATGATGATGATAAACAACAACAATAAGAATAATGTATGAACTGGGGATGTAGCTCAATGGTAGAGCACTCCTGGGTTCAATTTCCAGTACTACACACACATACAAAATTATAAAAAAAAGTTATATCCAGGTGTGGTGGTACATGCCTGTAATCCCCATGACTTGGGAGGCTTATGCAGGAGGATCACAAATTCAAAGCCAGTCTCAAACTTAGCAAGGCCCTAAGCAACTTGGGAAGACCCTGTCTCAAATTAAAACATAAAAATGACTTGGTATGTTGCTCAGTGGTAAGCGCTTCTGGGTTCAATCTCTGATATGAAAAAAAAAACACAAAAACTTAAAGTTATTAAAGCAACCTTTTAAAATGATGAGGATATCAGGTACTGAATTTCAAAGACATTTTGCTTGTCTATGCCTGGGCTCACTAGATGAATGAGCTTAGGTTTTCTCATTTGTAAAATGGTGAAACTAACTCTTCTCACTGCACAGTGTCACCATGGGAATTCGGAGTCCTAATGTAAATGAAGCACACCTCAGGATTGCCAACATTCATTGAACTTCAGAGTTGCTTATTTGAAGCGTTAGTTGGGCCATGACTGCCCTGCAGCTGTTGTGCCACATCCCTTCCAGGGCAGCTTCCTTGCAGAGCAGCAGAATTTAGTTTCAGTTTTCAAGAGTCTTATACTCCTGGAATTACCATTTATTTACAAATAGTTGGCTGGCCTGGCAATGAATCCTCATCTTCTCTATTTTTTCAGTACTATTCACTGTGTGACCCAGTTTCCTGCCCTTGCTCCAGCATCTGGCTGTCTGCCTTTGCCCCTTGCCTTTCCTCTCTCATTGGGTTCCTGCCCCTGCCTTTCCAGCTCTCTCCCTTCCACAGTCTGTCTTTGCCTTTGCCCTGGAGGATACCCAGTGTGAGCAGTTTGCCCTAGAATTGTTAACTATATTGGTTAGACAGACTTGTGTAAATTGACTACTCTGCATATCGCCCTTTTGGTGACTTGACTTTCCTGGACTGGTGAGTTGTATAAAATACACAACTTGAAAAGTTCAATACCAAAATATGATATTCTTCCTTTTTTGATTGAGTGCATTTACCTTAGTTTTTTTTTTTTTTAAAGTTTTGTGTTCATCATAGACACTAATTACTGTCAGCTTTTCTTATTTTGTACATTTGTTTTTCTTGAAGTTTTCTTTTTACTACCTTGGGGATTTTTTTTTCCTGAACCAAGTGAGAAATGTGATTAGAAAGTTTAAGTGCTTTATAACACACATTTTTGCATATTTGGGCATTGATTCTCCCTTAGTAAAATTTGTTTTGTCCTTACTAATTTGAAGATCACTTTGGCAGGTACTTACTCTCCATATTCCCCTCCTCCTCCTCCTCCTCCTCCTCCTCCTCCTCCTCCTCCCCCTACTCCTCCTCCCCCCCTCTTCCTCCCCGTCCTCTTCCTCCTCCTCCTTCTCTTCCTCCTCTTCCTCCTCCTCCTTCTCTCTCATTAATCTTTTCCTTCTTTCTCTAAATATAAAAACACCATCCCCTTTAAGATTACTCAAAACTGATGAGCATTTTCGAAATATCCCTTTATTGCATTTCAATGAAGTCTTTAAAATTGGAGTAATTTTTATAGCTCCCTTGATGGCCATCTTAATATTTTTCATATGCTTACTCCTTTTTCCATAATACTTGTGAAATATATCTATATTTAGTTATAGATATAATGTATTTGAAAATGCCACAAAAAAAATTACATAGAATAAGAAGAAAGCCACATGTAGTCTCACAAAAGATTCTACATGAGACAACTTATTGAACTTCCTTCCATGAGAGGACTTTAAAAAGTTAAATTAAATTATATGCCTTTGGACATACCTTTGGCTTTCCCTTTGTTTTTCTATTTTATCTGTGATGGTTTAAATTTTAGTGCAACAAACTTATCATTTTTCTTTTATGATTATACATTTTATCTCTCTTTTCTACCATTATCTTTTATGATTTCCCAGTGTATGATGAATACTTGTATATCTTTTGCATAGATTTATCCGTTTAAATATTTTGTTGAATGTATGTATTCTCTCTGTCCTCTCTCTAATCTCCTCTGTCTCTCTCTCTCTCTATCTCTCTCTCACACACACACACACACATACACACACACACACACACACATACACAAACACAAACAAAAAACACAGACACATGAAATGTGTCTGAGAACAACAAGAATAGTCTTTTACATAAAATAATACGTTTATCATTACTAAGAACTTAGTATTGATAAAATATACAATTTAACATATAATTTATATTCCAATTTCTTAACATATCACTCCCATACACACACAAATTTCTTTCTAACTTTTTCAAATATCTATGTATATATTTAATCTGGGAGGAAAATAAGAGTAATCTATTCTCTTGGGCTGTAATACCTACTTAATTTCTCACATTCCAGAATTGTGCCTGGGCCTTCTCTTTCTTTTCTTTCTTTCTTTCCAATTTTTTTTGTTCCTCCCTCCTTACCTCTCCCTTTCCCCTAACACTGACATTTTGAGAAGTCTAAGGTAGTAGACTCATTAACTATATCACATGCATCTGATGATTAATTCAGAATTAGATTCGGGTAAGACTAGGCATTGTGCTCAGTGATGGTTTGTCCTTTTGATTGCATCACTTTAGTAAACATATCCTGTGTGTTTTCCCATAACTGGAAATATTAAGTTTAGTGTTCATTTAAAGTGTTTCCTACCACAGCTCTCCTAATAGTGCAATGATAATGAGACTGTGAAAGTACATGAATGGTTTTTAGTCATCAATGATTATCTTTACATTGCTGGTTTAAAAATTATGGCTTTTGTTTTACTTTCTATATTCATTAGCAGACATTTAAAATAAAAATTTTTAAATGTGCCTTTTTTTCCCCTTCCTTCTCTGCTTTGAGTATCACAGAAGATTTATGGACATTTATTTTATTCAATGAATTATAATCTATCTTTGTGTCATTATTTTTCTACTCAAATTGTCCCATTTTTGCTCAGCGGGATTCCCTCAAGCTGGGTAAAGATGTCTTCATTTTTCTTTGTGATCCTGTCTGATTTCTGGCAAAGGAAGTTATTGACTCAATTAATTTTCTGAGGAGTTCTTCTTCATTTTAGTGGTGACAACAGTCCTGATCTGGGTACCATTATGTGTGCTCATGGCTACTGTGTTTTTCTGCTCCTATTTCCCTTCATTGAGAAGATCTGCAGGGGATACATGTAATGAGGACTCTATAATAACAACCCCAATTCACATCCAGCACCACAGGGCTGTTTCTCATTCTCTTTCATTCCCTATTTGTATATTTCTTCACCAATGGCGACAACCCAAGCTACTATAAACATAATTATACATCCTTCACTGTATCTTATTATGAAAAAAAAAGAATTGCTAAACCAATATCATGATAAAAATAAACATACTTAGCAAACCTATTATGTAATTTGCAAGTGTCTGTTGCATTTCTTTTTGTTCTTAGATGATAGACTACTGAGTGTGTAAAGATTCTGTGCTCATTGGTTTCTGTTTATCTTTAATTTTAGTATTTGCTTTCTTCTCCTTCAGTTTTATTTAATTTATTTTTAAAATATATTAAAATTTTATGTAAAAAAATAAAAACTGAAAATGTTTTCTTAAAGTGGAATCAGTCCCAGACTTATTCCATTTCCCTTATTCCCACTCTCCTAGTTAGGTACCATTTGCTACAGTTTCTTTTTTATTTCTTCAGAAATTCTCTCTGCAAACCTAAGGATGTAAGCTCAGGTGCAACACATACACGTGCTTGCACACACACACACACACACACACACACACACACACACATACATGCATCCTAGTGTAATTAATTAAAACTACTGGGGAAGAGTATTATGCATACTGTTTTTGAAGCATACTCCCTAGGTCATTTTAATTTTCAGCCAAGGCCAAGAGAAAATATTTTAAAGATTTTCAAATCTTCCTTTTGTAAATGCTGGTATCCACAAGACACACAACCACAAGATTGCCATTACATCCATTTCAGTAAATATTCTTCCTATTTGGCAGAAGTCCATCCATGGCAGAAGTTTTCTTAACACTTCCTATCCTTACAATGACAAGACTGTCAAGACGAAAAGTCAAGAATGTGTTCAATTCACCACTTGTTTGAACAAGACAACCATCTGCATTGGTTGCAGTTTTCATCAATGTGCATTTATTAAAGGAAAGAATGTTTGAATAAATGTATGAATGGGTACAAAATATGAATTAATAAGTGAGTAGACTTGTGACAGTTTTCTTTTATGCTTCATGAACCAATCATTCACTCTCTCTATCTTTCTAAGTAGTTTATTGTAAACTACTGCAATGATGTCACTTCTGCTCTTTGATTCCAGCACCTTCACCCACAGTTCCCCATGGGCATTTTGCTATTGTCTGTAGGATGATGGAAAAACAATCACTTAATTTTTCCAAGCTTCTGCTTCTATAAATTGGAATAGAATATAAATACTGATGCTCTCACAGGGCTCGTTTTAATATGTATTTAAAGATGTGATTATACTCCTTTAACAAAATTTAAGATGATATTTTCTGCCATGACTCTTATTCATCCTAGAGCAATGATACCTTAAAGTTTGAGCATTTTTTTCCTGCAATTAAAGTATAGCTGTTCCTCTTTTGTTGCTAATGCTTTCTGAATTGGTACAGAGAGATCTAAGGCCATTAGTATTATTTCTTGGTTATCGTTAGAATTTTCTTGCTTTACAACATAGTGTTCTGCTTTGCAGTATTTCAACTGACTTCCATGGAAATGAACCAAATGCTGGGAGCTGAGCATTAAAACTTGAAATGACAGCCTGGGAATATAATTGTTGGAGTGTTCAACATGCATAAATCTCTGGATTCTATCCCCAGCACCAAAAATCATTGAAATGATGAACACCCATTATTTTGTATTTTAAATTTTGTATTTATGCAAAAGGCTCACAATAAAAATTTTTAAAAATAGACAATAAAAATATTTAATCAGTCAACAAAGATATTAATATGGGGGTTGGGGTTGTAGCTCAGTTGTACAGCGCTTGCCTGGCATATGTAAGGCACTGTGTTTGATTCTCAGCACCACATATAAATAAATAAAATAAAGGTTCAGCAATAACTAAAATGTTTTTATTAAATATTATATGATATAAACAGAAGATGTAATAAGAGGACCCATCATGTTTTTATTATTTGTTTATTTATTTATTCATTTATTTTACTCATAGATTTTATATTCCCAAAGCAATGAAACTGTAATTCCCCTTCAACCTGAGATAAAGTTCTTGTATTAAGATATATATAGATCTATATTGTTTTGTATCATTTCTTTCTGAAATATTAAAGGAAGCTCCTAAAAATTCAAAGAACTTTGCAGATTCCAAGCTAATTAAGAACTCTATCAATAAAAGCCTATGTTCACCTGCAAGACAAAAAATTTTTATTAGGACTCAAATGAAAATGTTACAGATGACTACGATTAGTTTAGACTCTGAATATAAGAGCTAAATACTTGAAATGAAAGGCTGCTCTATAACCATGTGACCTGGACAGTCACACTGGCCTGGCATGCTCAGGAACCCATACTAGGTGTAATACCCTGCTGTCGCTGTTTTGAAATCCATGATAACTTTTAACCAGGGCCTCTCATTCTAATTTTTCACATGACCAAACAATTTTTTGGTCCTATAGAAAGTTAATTATTCACAGATACATGTTTTTAGGGAAGAATTAGATGAGGATTAAAGAATCAATACTAAAAAGTGATTAAAATAATCAGCACCAAAGGTTGAAATATGTAAATAGCTCTCCAGGATGTGAAACATAACAGTGAAATGATTCAGCAGTAACTGGGTGAGATTTCTCCATTCACACAATCAATTAATGAAAGAAGTTTTATGACCCCCACAAATAATGAAACTTTTTATACTAGTGGTCCTGAGGTCTAATTTAACATTTTCAGGAAAAATTATCAAACCTCTAATTATTGGCTTTCTTTCTTTTTTTCTTTTCTTTTCCTATTTTTTTTTTTGAAAAATAAATAAACACTTGAAATAACACAGAATTGATTTCTTTTTCATCATGCCCAGCATTAAAAGCACATTTGCACAGATGGGATTAGTCATTGTCTAATGGTTCACACAGGCCCCTTGCTCCAGCTCACCCATCTCCAAGAGTTAGGAAAACACCCATGGCAAAGGTGACAGTGAAAGTCTGGACTTTTAGGCTGTCTCAGCCTCTCCCCTCTGCCAATAAACAGACTTCACTCTCTAGGGCCATCAGATGAGCAGCTTCACAGATGCTAAACTTCCTGCAAATTAAGCACATGTAGGGAAAAAAAAATTACAATTACAGCAAATGCCACCCTGCTAATGGTTTCAGTAGGGACATTAGTGAATTAAACGGGTGTGGGAAACTAAATCTCTTAATTTTGCTTCTGTCAGTGCAGCAAATTGGCCAGATTTTATAATTTATTTAGTTTTCATATGTACCAGAATGGACTTTTCCTTTAAATCAATTGACAACATTGTCCTTTGTTTTCTTCTTTAAAATGATAGACTGTTTTTGTGGCTGTCTGGTTGGCCACTCAGAGCTGACCTCTGCTCCAGCCAACTGCTGCAATTAGTTGATGGATAATTCAGCATATTTTTATACCTGTCAAGCCAGCTTTATACCAACATCTGCCTTGACAATTCAAAGAGAGAGATCAGTGTATGTTTATTCAGGCTCATGTGAAAATGGAAAATTTAAGCGGCTCAGGTTAATTGTCCAACTTAACAGCCAGGTGTAACAGCTCTGTTGTGCGCCTGTCACCTGCCACTTTCTCCGGCCAGTGGATTTGTTTTTAGCCTTTTGTAATCCCTTGTCAGTTGATGTACACTACCATCTCCAATTGCAGAAATTGATTCATCTGGACCTGGTGAATAAGACACTGTATAACAATAGGCAAAATCACTAAAGATATGTGCCTCTGTCAGTTGTGTCTGATAAGTCCCTAATCAGAAATTTATTGTTGTTTCATTGAAAATGAAACACTGTATTCATCTCAGGTATTTCCAATATTTGAAATAATTCTGAAAACTCCCCTGTAAGCAAAACACTGTAATATTGAAAAGCAATATATTTTTCTTTTCCAATTGTTCTCCCATAGCACCATCAAGAAAGTTCTTGAAAATAACATTTTTTTTTTTGTCTGGCATGGGTTATGGCATTTAATTTTTTTGAATGGCTTATGCAATTTTTGTTTTTTAATCAAGTGGAGTTTAAGTTGTTAAAGACAACAGTGTGCTGAGAGGGATTTGAAATCCCACATGACCACATTTAGTTTTCCTACATCCCACCCACTTATATGATTCAGTATGTTTATCATTTTTTATCTTGCTTTCAGTATATTCAGTTAGATAACATTCATGGCTCTTTCTTGTAGGATTTCATGGGAACTGATCGTACATGAAGCATTCATTTGTTGTAAATATGTCACACAGAAGCACTTTTTAATGTAGACACCTGCCCCCTGCCAGGCTGCTCCCCTACATAATTTTTTTTTTAAAGTCTATGGATAAGCCAAGATAATCTGCCTTTTAACATGTTTCCCAATAATTGCTAATTCAAGTCGCAACGTGTGAGAAACATTGTTGCAAAGTCATTTAAGATCTCTGTAATTTTTCCTTAGTCTTCCATTGCTTCTTATCATCTTTATAATCAACTAAAGTTGACAAAGCAGCAAGGAGTTTCAGAGCGTGCAGTTGACATCAGACATAGAAACATGCCCAAAAACTAGTCATTTGGAGAATTCATCAGATTTGAGGAGGTTGGATATTCATAAATAAATCTGTATAAACCGAAGTAGTAGAAAGTAAGTGTTAAATGTATGGTATTTATAAGAGCATCACGCGGGGTTAGTGAGGCATCCATAACTTAAGATTGGGGAAGTCTTCCTGGAAGAAATGAAATTTCATTTCATCTTTGAAGAAATAACAGAAGGGAAAATAAGACTTCAGAGCTACAGAAAGCATTAACAAATAAATAAAGATGAATATGCATGTAGAATATTTGGGGAAGAGTGATGGGATAATCGTTAGAAGTCCAAGATTATAAAGAGGAAAGATAAATTAAACATAAAAAAGGAGAGAATTCCCAAGATTACAATAGTCATAAGAAAACACTAGTTTCCTGGCCTTCAGGATCCAAGGGCTTGCCTTGTTTCAGAGACCACATAAATATGAGGTCTTCTCTCCTGTCAATTGATTTTCTTCATCTTGCTATCTGTGTCCATCTCTTTCACTACCATCAGGGCTTGGTTGCTCTGTCTTGAACATTGTTCATATTTGAGTATAGTTAAATGGAACACTTCATTTACACAGTAATATCTTGGTAAAGAATATGAATATGAATATAATTGTTTTTATGATCAGGTAAATTCAGAATTTCTCCATGTAAGGGTGTTTGAATATATAACGTTGGACATAACTAAAAATTAGGACATATATTTTTATTAGTATAAAAACAGTTCTCAACTCAAGAAGTAGAATGGAAGTTATGCAGATCAGATGATATACAGTAGCTGCCCCATATCTTTGGCCTGAAAATATCATATGGATAATGCCATAAATTAGCAATGCAAAAGTTGAAAACTGCAATTTCACTCTCTTCCACTTTGGCCTGCCCAAAATGTACATCCCTTTGTCCACACTCCTTGCCTGCTAGTCCCCTGTCCAGTTCTCAGACCAACTTTCATAGAACTTCAGTTCTTATATTCAATTAATTCTTCTTTTACTAATGGCCCCAAAATACAAGAAAAGTAACATTGGCCCCAACAGTATGACAAAAATGATCTGTGTATTGATTCTGTTAAGTGAAAAGATCTAAATTTTCAACTAATTACAAGAAAAAAAAATTATATGCTGAAGTTGCTAAGGTTTATGGTAAGAAGAAATCTTCTATCCATTACATTGTAAAAGAAAATGAAATTCATGTGAGTTGTTGTTATGTCTCATGCTGCAAAAGTTATTGCTACACTGCACAATAAGTGCTTAGGTAAGATGGAAAAGACATGAGCAAAAGAAAAGTGTTCCAATCAATAGCAACGTGTTGCCAGAAAGCACTGAAACTATATGAAGACTTCAGCAAGAAGATTTTTGAAGAAAGTGACACAAAGACACTTAACTCAAGTAATGGATGTCTACACAGATCAGGAGTGGGTTTAGACTGAAAATACAGAAAACTACTGGACAGGCTGTGTTAGTGAAGTTACTGCTGCCACATTTCCAGAAGAGTTGGAAAAAAGTTAAACAAAAAAGGGTACAAATCCTTTATTGTGATGAAATCTTGTTCTTTTGGGAAAAGATGCCAAGAAAACTTTTATTCATAAAAGTACAAATGAGGCACTAGGGCAGAAAAATCATGGAAGGAAAGATTGAAACTGGTTCTCTATGGTATTGTTGTAAGTATATGATAAAGTCAAGCATAATGTACAGCTTGAAGAACACATAGACTCTCAAAACTAAAAGTTGTCTGCTTGTGTTCTGAAAAAATAAGTGAAAAATATTTGAAAAAGCAAGGGTTAGAGTTTAAAATCCCACTAGTAATAGACCATGCACCTGAACATCCTGAATCTATTTACAAGGAAAATCAAAATGTCAATGTTGTATTTTTAGCTTCAAATACAACCTCATTTCCTTAGCCCTTTGATGAGGACTTCATTCAGTTTGTCAAGAAATTGTATAATCACAAATATATTTGACTATATTTATAAGAAATAGGTATAGGCCCTAATCTGGCTATAATGCAATGCCAGAAATCATTCACTGTTGTTAACACAATACCATCTATCAATGCTACCATTGTAGATTAAAACCAAAAACTATAAATACCTGATGGTTGCAAATGATTTTAAAGTCTTCTTGAGGATCATTGGAGAAAAGAAAAATCATTGACACAACAGAACAAGGTATATAAATATTTGCCACATATGAGACACAGAAAAGAACGAATAAATTGAAGGATTCAAGAAGTGGGTTAACAAGTGAGAAATCTGAAGAACTTGTTGAGTCATCTACAGAGGAAGAGGAAGACAGAACCTGAAGCAGAACCAGCAATGTGAAAATTACTGAGATTTGCCAAAGTGTTTGAAATTATACTGAAATAAAGGACAGAATTATGGAACATGATCTTCAGATGAAATACAGCATTAAAATCACCCATATGGTCCTTCAAGGATTAAATTTATTCAGCAACACTTTGATGAATTAAAACAAAGAGATAATAACTTCTGATTGTAATGTTCTTCCAAAAGATTTTAGCAAAATCTTTCAACTCTCAATGATTTCCAACCATCAATATCATCTACCCTTGACATCCAACTATCAGTATCAACATGGATCATTATCTGGATAACCCCAAGAGGATGATCCTCCTTCTGTCAGAATGCCAGTAGGGGCATGTGGGTATGCCTCAATGCCAATACTATCCACTTCCCCTCATCTCATCATGTAGCCATTTCATCATCTCACATCCTCAAAAGAAGGGTGGGCACAGTACACTCTTCTGAGCACAAAGTCAGAACTATAAAGTATTTAGAAAGAAAGAGAAAGCACATTTATACCAACTTTATCACAATATATCGCAACAATTAGTTTATTTTATTACTCATCTTAATTCATCTCTTACTGTATTGAATTTATAAATTAAACTTTATCATAAATATCTATGTATAGGAAGAAATATTTTATATAAGGGTTCAACATTATCTGTGGTTCAGTCATCTGCGGGGGCTTTTGAAATATATCATCCACAGATAAGGGAGGGGGAGATTATATACAATTTCTTATTGTCAGAGTCAGAGAACTGACTGTTTGGAAACAAATTTATCCATCTCAGTAATAGATGTGCTTAATCTGATTGAAGAATGCTAAATAAAGCCAACCACAGCCTAAGTTCCTTTTATTTTTCCTTCTTTTTTTATTTAACGGAGCTATATCACTTCTCCCTCCTCCTTTTCTTCTCAATCAATGTAAAATGAGGTTGAGTTTGAAAACTTAAGAAAGTTTATGGAGAGGCCCCTCTGGGTAAAATCTCCACAAATGGCTCCAAAACTGGAGTGGTGGGTGGGATGGGAAACAATAACATGTTAGGGAAGATGAGTGTTTCACAGCAAAAGCTAAATAAGTAAGGAAAAAAAATACTGAAATGTATGTAGTGAAGAAAATTTTGGCAGGAAGTAATAAAAAAGAATGCTCAATGAAATTTAATTAACAATCTTTATCAAACACACACTTCTCATAAGGCACAGAAGCAATCACTTCTCACTGGTTTTTTATTTTCTTGAATTCATTCTTCTCTTCAAAGTTAATTTAAGATTCCCCTCTATGGCATGTAAAAGGAGATAATATTCCAATTGAGAAGGGCTTTGGATATCATTAAGTACTTTGAACTTATCCTGTAGGCAAAGGTCAGCCATTGAGGTTTTTTGAGCACGGAGCATACTGCGCTATAGACTCTTCTGCATAAATGATCCTACTGACATTGAGGGTCTCAGTGCAAAGTGAAGGCTGAGGGTCACTATTGCAACTGTCAGGCGTAAGGGGTGACTAGGATAATAAAGTGGGAGGTAAAGGATAGACGAGGGCACCAGAATCTTTGGATTTTAGTGTTAGGCAGAAGGACATTAGAATCAAGATCTGGATGCAAAAGACAGAGGCATTCCTTTAAAAAACATGGCTATGTTATTTTTTATTTTGTGTTTCCTCTGTCAGTTGTTATCAAAACATATGTTTAATTTCTCTATTTTTCATATTCAATATTTTCCTTGCTTGAAGATTTTTCTCAGAGTTTTGGCTATTAAACAGATTTCTCTTGCCCTCACAGAAGAATTCTAAAAAAAAAAAAAAATCTTACCTCTGATTTTAAACACTTATTTCTATGAATGTTTCTAACCCTTGAAATTGAATAAATGATTCCTATCCTATTTCCCAGTTATTTTGAATATTAAACAGTTAAATCATTATTTGACAATGTTAATGTGAAACGATCTTATAGATCTTACACTCACTTGTTTTCTCATGAGATAATTTTAAAGCTTTTTCCACTAAAGTCCTGGTTCCTGTCTGATATAAGGCAAGAAAATTTTCACTGTGGAGTAACCTACCTTCTTGTCTCAAGTCTTGTAATAATAACCATTTATTTTTTGCCAGAAGATATTGACTGATTTATTTCTATCACATGGTTTGAGTGTTCCATTTAAATAAGGAGGGAATGTTTTGTTTTTTTTTTTAAATGAAAGGCTGTTCAATGACTTGTTTTTGAAGATGTCAAAGGGTGCATGATGCCTAGGTCACAAGATTCCAGGGGGGAACCTAGTCATGTTCTTGTCCCAGTTTCTTTTTAAAAGTCCATCATTTTCTACTGATTTGTAAATAGCCTTTGTCAATGAAGGATAGGAATAACCATTATTTATCATTATCATTGCATGCATTTTTAAGAGTTGATTGTTTTCTGTCTCAGGCCCATGAAGCACAAAATCAGGCCTGGACATCACTTGGGTTGTTCCTCTGTGATGAAAAGATTATGTTTCAAACCTGACTATGAAATTTAGCTTGGGAACTACCGAAGACTGAATGTTGTCCCTGTCAAAAGAGTCACAGGTTACTCACGTTTAAATTAATTCATGCATTCCCACATTTTGAACTCATTACACTTTCTGGGATAGAATTAGCACAGCAAAAATGCCAAATGTTTATGTAAGACTTATATTTCAAATTCCCCCTCAACCCACAATTGCCTTGAATTTCCCAGTGTGATCTCTCACAATATAAATGTATAAACCATGTACCTTTTATTAACAACATTTATTAAAACTGGATGATTTGGGGGGCCCCTTTTATATTAAGATTTTCTCATGATGAGGGTGGAAGCTGAAGGGCTGCAACTCCCCACCCTGAGGTGTACCAGTGAAGTCCAGAGTGGGGACTGCCCCACCTCAGGCTTGTGTAACAAGGTTACCTAATCTACACATGCATTCACCTGGTCTTTGGTTCTACAAATTGTATCTGCTTCTATGAGGCAAGAAGGAGATACACTCTAGCTGTTTCTCCCCAATTTAATCAAACTGCATGAAGTTCATTTTTCCTTTTGCATCCTTTGCCTATTTCTTATGAAGGTGAGCAGCTGAATCCAGCAGGTGATGGGGGTTGAGGGGGTAGGTTTCTGGGCTAGGATGCTGGTAACAATGGCTCCATCCTAACATTAGAATATTGGTGTGATTAATTACAGGATTTTCCCTTTATTCTGTTTTAAATTCCTTGAATACTGAGCAGTAAACAATTTATTGTCCACCATTAATTCCCAGGAGCTGAATATAGCACCCAGAATAAAGTAAACACTGAGAAATATTTATGAAATAATGAACATGTTATTATTATTATTAAAAATACCAAATTTACAGGTAAACAAATTTGGGACTTATCAAAGTAAAATGTCTTTCTGATGGCCATATGGTCAGTATGTAGGACCACTGAAACTTGAATGCCTATGCTTTACCTGCCTCTTAATTTAATCCTATGGTTTTCTCATTTTATTGCTTTCTTAGATATTTTACATTGTCTACGCTTCCCTTCAGTTTTCTTTCATTTTTTTAAATTTTAATGTGGCCAGTTGTATACTGGAGTGAAAGCTGCCTTTACTGAAGATTGGAAGTCAAACATGAGAAAAAAAATGTTGAAATATGTTGTGGTTTTTTTCCATATAGGCAATAAACTTTTTTAGAATGCTTTGTAGCAATATCCACAATTCTAAATTTCCCTTTTGAGCTGTGAGTTAAGAAGTCTTAATTAATTTTTATTAAAAATTCATTTGTCAGTCTTGTACTTAAATGTCTTAAGAGCCTCTGCTTCTTTTCCTTCTCCTCCCTTCCTCTATTGCCTCCCTCCCCTTCCTTCCTTTGGCTCTTTTCTCCCTTCTTCATATACAATAATTATATCTAACATAAACTTACTTTCCATGCCTCAATTTTTTTTTCCATTTGGAAATGTAGATCTTAGCATATCTTACTTTATACATTAGGAATTGTAGGAATTTCATATTAAGTGTCCTACTAGGACAAATGGTAAGATATAAACAAAAAATAAAAGTATGTTATCAAAAATAAAAAATATATAGATGTAAAGTGATTTAGGTATAGTGTCTGACCCCAGTATGGTAAGTGTACTTGATAAACCCTAGCACTAAGGCTAATTCCAGACCCCCTGGCTGGGGATATGCAATCTATGGTAGCATCATGTTGGAGAACTCATTATTAACACAGGCCATATACTGGCCCTTGTCTTTCTCTGTAAAACTGTGGGAGAACACATTAAGGTACACAGCAAAAGAAGATCATGAATTGGGAAACATCATCATGCAGCAGGACTTTACTTGGTGGGAATATCTATGTCTTAAATGAAGAGCCAGACAGTTAGTTAGCACTCCAGCTTAATTATACGGAAGAAAGGAGCTATATTATAACAAAAAAATGTGGTTAGTGGATCCCTTTTGGCTAAATGAACAGCTAGAGTTGTTCTTTGCCTTCAATAACCTTTAATGTCTTTGTCAGAGAGGTCAGATTGGTACTTACCATCAGAATGCAGGAGGTGCAATTAGTTACCTGAATCCAGAATGAATGAGTTTGCTCATTCATTAAAACAGCAACTTTAATTAGGCACTGAAGGAAGAGGAGAAAACTTCAGGCATTTTAGGAATCCCGTTGAATTGCTTCATTCAGGAAGAACTTATTTTCCCTCATATCAAAGGCCTAAAAAATAATGTCACCAGGTGCTAAGTAGAGAATGAAAAAAAGTCAGTGTCTTCAGAAGTTAAACAAACTTGAAAAGAAAACTCCCTCTAAATATTTATTTCCTTGTTCATTTTATTTACTTTTTTTTAATTGAAACCAAGCCACACTGACAGCCACCAAGGATCTCTGTACTCGAGATACTCTGCAGCAGTTGAGCATCACTGGTTCCCAGATTTCCAAAGACCTATGTTCTAAGTGGATAAATGTTGCAATCAAATTAAACAAGTATTTACTTTATTCACTTTAGAAATCCATGATTGAATGAATGTTATGGTTTGGTTGTTATGTCCCCCAAAAGCTCATGTGTGAGACAATGCAAGAAGGTTCAGAGAACAAATGATTGGGTTGTAAGAGTCTTAACCCAATCAGTGATTTAATCCCCTGATAGGGATTAAGTAAGTGGTAACTGAAGTAGTAGGAGATGGCTAGAGGAGGTGGGAATTGGGGGCATGGCTTTGGGTATATATTTGTATCTGGGGAGCTGAGTCTGTCTCTCTACCTCTTGATTACCATGGTTTGAGCTGCTTCCCTCTGCCACATACTCCTCCATGATGGGCCCAAGAAATAGAGCTGGCCTTCTGTGAACTAAGACCTCTGAAACTGTGAGCCCTCACATAAAACTATCCTCCTCTATAATTGTGATGGTCAGGTCATTTAGTCACTGCAGGAAAAAAAAAAAACAGACTAAAACAATTCCATAATCAAAAATTGTAAACAACATATACATTTTCCCAGAATATTTTCACCTCTTTTATTGACCTCTATACATTTCCCTCCACTCTTAAGTTTTTTTTTCTGTGTTTATGTTAGTGGTATGTAATTCTTTTAAGTTTTTCATTTTAACATTGCTATACAAAGATATAAAGTACAGGGAAACATCCTGAAATTGTTTTCTTAGAAATCAAGGTTTGTCTATCTATTAAAGGCATTGACAAGCATATAGGATAAAAAGAAGGTGAAAGTTGTTAACTTCTGAAATGTAAACATATTCACGATTTCAAAACTGAGGAAGATCAGATCAGCCAAAGGGCTTTTTATGGTTTCTATAAGCTGTGTCTCCCCAAACACTCATGTGTTAGTGCAGGAATGTTCAGAAGTAAAATGATTAGATTATGACAGGTGTACCACCAACAGTAAATTAATCCATTTAATAGGTTAATAGTTTGAATGGATTACTGGGTGGTAGATGCAGGCAGGAGTTGTGGCTAGAGGAATTAGGTCACTTGTGCCTTGGGGGATTATACATTTTGTCCCAGCCATGTGCTCTCTCTCTCTCTCTCTCTCTCTCTCTCTCTCTCTCTCTCTCTCTCTCTCTCTCTCTCTCTCTCTCTCTCTCCTTCCTGGATGGCAGGAGCTGAGTATTTTTCCCCTGCCATGCCCTTCTGCCATGATGCTCCACTTCACCTCGCCCAAAGCAATGGAATTGGCCCACCTTGGACTGAAGCCTCTGAAACCTGGAGTCAAATAAACTCTTCTTCCTTTAAGTTGTTCTTGTCAGCTATTTTAGTGGCAGTGTCAAGAAGCTGACTAACACAGGGCTATTGAGAATAGGACATAGCTGGTCATAAGGTTATCAAGTTAGTTTGGGGGTTTAACTTCCTTCTGAAAGTGAGAGCTTTAGGTAAACTTCTTTGTGGAATGCTATAGCATGCAATAGGCTGGTAATGATGTTGGGTATTGTGCTATGAACATGAGAAGAGAAGGAAAAACATACACCACTAGAGTCTCAGTGGTCTGAAGTTTTGGCCCAAGAGGGACATTTTCATTTGAGGGACAATGATTAGAGAGGTTATTCTCCAAACAAATAAAATTAGTCTTCAGGAGTGGACTTTCAGTCATTTCCAAGCCATTTTTTTTAAGTCATTTTTCAGTTGGAGGCTTTCTCTTACACTGCTCAACTCATACCATGTAGTATTGATTCCTGGGCCTGACAATAAGGCAGGCACTGATACAAAGCCAGCTGCCCTATTAGGGAAAAAAAAAAAAAAAAAGGAGCACATTTCTGTTTCAGAAATTGATTTGTCATACTGTAGATAGCAAAAATAAAAAAAAAGTGATCCAATTCATTGATTAAAAAAATAAAAGATAAACTGTTGAAAACACAACCCAATGAACACATTAACAATAATTTTTCTACTGCGTTTTTTTTTCTTCTG
The DNA here is from genome assembly GCF_052094955.1 of Ictidomys tridecemlineatus. Classification (NCBI taxonomy): domain Eukaryota; kingdom Metazoa; phylum Chordata; class Mammalia; order Rodentia; family Sciuridae; genus Ictidomys; species Ictidomys tridecemlineatus. The sequence continues at coordinate 162,484,474 of NC_135479.1, forward strand.
TCTTCAAGTTATGTGAATCACTGAACTTGAAAATCAGAAGTCATGCTATAACTTTTAAAGGTCCCTTAGGCTAACATGATGGTAAGCAATTTTATTTTTTCACTACTGCAGTTTATCAAATCAATAGCATAGTCTTGTGGCAAGTGAGACTTATTCCTGGGTAATTAAAGCCCCCCAGTTATTAGTCTTCATGATTGACCAAAATAATTGCTTAAAGAAGTAAGCTCTCTAGGACTCCTTGGGTCTTCTTCACTTGAGATTTCAATGTTCTAAATACACTTATCTGTCCCAACCTTCACTTCTAATTTACTGCCCTAGAAAGGCATATTAGAATGCAAGTTGCCCAATGTGGAATATTTAATAGACTACCCACTAGGCATGAGAAAAATATTTTGAATAAATAACTATATCAAAGAGAAAGCCTGGAAAACGGATACATTGTATGAGTATAATTGCTGGACTGAATCTTTGGCATTCTTAGAAGAGTTCTGCCTAATAAGTGTGATCAGTCAGTTGAAACTTTATGTTTAGACAAACTAGGACAATTTGAGTCATGTCTTACACTGAATGCTTTTGAATACTCAGAACTGAGAACTTTACAAAGGCAATATGAAATGAGAATGCAGAGCAACTTGCTTGCTGCCTATACCTGTTCCTGGATGAAACTCATGGAGAAAATATAACATCTGATAGGACAGTTGTGTATGTAATAGTAGAGTCCAAGCTGATTGTGCGTTGGAAGGATTCACTCACCCAAAGTTTGAGCATTTTCCTTCAAACCATAGAAATAAGCTCTCTAGGACCCCTTGGGTCTTTTCTTCCAGAATTCCTTGTCCAAACAATTCTGAGTAGATTTCTAAGACAGGTATACTCCTTTCCCTAGATGTGTTTACCCAGGAATATTATATTAGTGATGGAGAAAATAAAGGTTTTTCTACAGAAAATTCATTTAACACCCAAAGAAAAAAAATGTAATAGTTAAAATATTTATGGAAAGGACGAGACACTGTTTCACAAATGCAGGGGATTTATATTAAAACTGAAATTGTGGATGTGTAACAACTGACATGATTCTGCAATCTGCATTTGGGGTAAAAATTGGGAGTTCATAACCCACTTCAATCTAATGTATGAAATATGATATGTCAAGAGCTTTGTAATGTTGTGAACAACCAATAAAAAAAAGGATCTGTCACCCTACAGACTTATTAATAAATGCAGATTTAAGAAAGTAAATAAATAAATAAATAATAAATAAATAAATGCAAAAAAACTGAATAAAAAAGAATACAAATAAAGCATAAACAATAATTAAAAAAAAAAACTTTCTACATGTTAAGAAGAGATGAACATTCCTATTCAAATGTCACAACAAAAAGTCATCACCACCTCAAAACAAGAGTTTAAGTGCAACTGACCAAAAATCTGACTAGACTCAGTTATTACCTCTATAAATAAGCATAATGTGAAAGATAAATAGAAATATAAAAAGTATTATGAATAAATAATACTATTTATGGTAGAAAAAATATTTCCCAAAGATTTCTATATTTTCATATTTGGCACTTGTGAATATGTTACTTGACAAAAGGGACTTTGAGATGTGACTTAGATTAAGGACTTTGAGATGGGGAGATTATTCTGTGTCATCCAGGTGGACCAGTTTAATCACATGACTTGCTCAAAACAGAAGACCTTTCAAGGCTGTGCTCAGAAAGACAGGTGACATTGTTGCCTGGGAAGGTGGAGAAAGCGCCTGAAGCAAAGGAACATAACCAGCCTCCAGAGACTAAAAACCCCTGAACCTACAGAAAGGAACACAGCAGCCCTGTGGACATTCTGATTTTTTGTCTCCTTAATTCTGTTTCAGACTACTAACCTATAGAAATGTAAGATCATAAATTTGTTTTAAGTCCTCAGATATATGGTATTTTCTATGGCTGCAATAGAAAACCAATCAGTGAATCAGGAAGCTATCATTCATTGGTAAACATATTAAGTGCAAATATTTTTGGACACTGTCTTAGAAACTACTACAAAAGCACTCTATAAGTCACTCAATATTTAATCCTATCAAATAAACATGAATATAAATAACAAATACTCATAATAACTGCTATTTGTTAAATGCCATTTATTGCAGGAATGTGATTAATGTTTTACATATATTATCTAATGTAATTTCAAAACAAACCTAGGAGGCAATTATTTTTAACCTCATGTTATGCATAAAGGACTTTAATCTCAGAGTCAAGGTGACACAACTAGTAATTAGTACAGATATAATGTGAATTTGTGTGTGTCTTATGTGAAGATCCTCACTTAGCGCTTCTTTCCTTCACAGGACTGGGGAAGGCAAAGTAATGATGAGCCATGAAACAGTTAAAAAAGGAAAACTCTCTAAAATAACATTTTCTGGGTAAAATAATCATACCAAAATTTAGGCAAGTATATAAATTCAAAATATAATAATGAGCATAATTAATACGTTCCAAAATTAAATTCTTCATTATTCTATAAATATAAAAAAGGAAGAATGGAGAAAAGTAAATAAATCACTGTTTTTCCCTTATCATAAAAGTAAACACATTCAATTATGTTTTTTAATATTTGTAATTAGATGAAAAATAATTTTAGATACTTTCACTAAATATTTTATATGGTTGTCAATACTTATATAGACTCTGGTATTTTCATTTGAGAGACATTTACTCTAAGCAAAAGAAACAACAAAGAAGCATATAAAGCAGAAATATAGGACAAGATCATGAATAGAAACTCAAACATAACTATCATAACAATGCATACAAATCATTTCTTCAGTGGGACAAAGTGAAATAAACTCTTGAGCAGGTCAGAATGTTCTACTTTAACCAATACAGAATTAATTAATTCAGCTGGAGAAAAAAATGTCACAATAAATTCCTAGTCAGCTAACATTAACAAAACAAAACAAAACAAAACTTCCTCCCACACTAAAAACAATATAAGACTCTAAAAAACAAAACAAAAAAAAAATGTGTGAAAAGGAAGAGGTAATATAAAATGACCATTAGAAATGTTTTACAAAAATATTGAAGTGGTGTTGTGAGAAAACATGAGACACTGTTCTGCCCTCTACCAGGCTGTCCTGCTGTATGAGACAGAGTGGATGAACATATATGTAGGTGGATAGAGACAGCATATCACCTGCTTTTGTGCAAAATTAATCATGAGTCCCTGGAATCTTACCTCTACACTCCTGAATGATTATGACCATGTATCATACATGGTGACTTAAACATATTCAAATGAAAAACAGTCAATAAGCAAACAAAAATAAAATCAACCTACAAAGAGTGAAGAGGTTTATGATATTACACTATAAAATTCATGCTACAGATACTAATGCTATGAAACAGTTTGTGCTGAATAACATGGTACCAAAATCCATAAATATATTTGTTTGACTTTTATTAAATTCTTTTAGTTTTTACAGATGTTCAAACTATATATGACAATTCAAATGTTATAATGGAAAATGTTAAAATAACTGAGAAAGTTCATTTAGTTGTTACCTTTTGATGCTTTTACCTTACCAAAAATAAATCTGTTTCCAGGACCAATGGAGTTATTACAAAAATGACAACGTATTATGAAGAAAAAAGTGAAATTAAATTCTTGGCAAAATAATATAAAAAATACTTTAGAGTGTGAAAACACCCTTACTAAAAAATTATTGTCATATAAGTTAAAAAAAATGGTAGTTTGAAAATGAAAACTGATTTGTAATGTCATTTCTTATCCACATAATATATTAATAAAACTATGAAAGTATGTTTCTTAATGTTATATTCTCTTCCTTTTATATATTTTCTCTTTATGTTGCAATAATGTGATTTAGATATTATACCTTTATAATAATTTTGTTTCTAATTATCTATTACTTTTTCTCTTTTCAGAAGTTTCTTTGCAAATTATCATCTTCTTGTATTACTAGAAATGATCTATAATTATGCTGTCAAATTAAAGCAAAACAATTAAGTAAATCATAAATGAAGTTTGAAGGCCAGTAACATTAATTACACGTAGTCATTTCATTTATTCAAAGTTTTATCTTTTGTAAAATTTGGCAATATCTCAGTTGATATTATACATATTTTACTTACTATAAATTACATACTAGATATTCAGCAAACATATTCAAATTATATTTACTATGTATCATGTATTTCATTATATATACCTCTTGTGAGGTGTAGGTATTTTGCTTACCATTGGGAATAGAATGAGGATTTTGTTTTTCATTGCTAAGTAATTTAAATGACATAACATTAATGAATAAATCATTTACATAATTAATTTTTATTTTTTTCCTCACAATGATCCATACATTTTCATATTCTTTGTAAACACAGGAATAAATAAATTGATATGACAGAAAAGAAAAATAATGAAATGTAAGAGATTTTTGAAAGAAATGTGCCTTACTGTGACAACAACAATAAGACAAATGTTTTCTTTGTGGTAAATAGGTAACCATGTGTGTAGTATTTTGTGAAAGGTAATTTAGCTGAAATAAAAATAATCCAGAGAATGAATATGATTTTTAAGTTATATGGCCAGAATCACAAATAGCACATTTTAGAATGTATTTCTCTAAATTTCTAAATTTCAATAAAATACTATTACCTGAGTGACATGATTTTCTTCACATGTATTGTGCACAAAATATTGACCTACAAACTGTGTGAGATTACAATGGCATGACATACAGTCCTATTCCCAAGTGTCTTATAATTATACATGAAAAGCAAAACAATACAAATACAAACTAACTCTCTTTTTTTTTAACTAAATAATGAATTTTATTTGTCTTGGCCAATGCACAATTTAATTTCTTTTTTTTTTTCGTTTAATTTTTATTGTTGGTTGTTCAAAACATTACATAGTTCTTGACATATCATATTTCACACTTTGATTCAAGTGGGTTATGAACTCCCATTTTTACCCCGTATACAGATTGCAGCATCACATCAGTTACACATCTGTTTTTTTACATATTGCTATACTAGTGTCTATTGTATTCTGCTGCCTATCCTATCCTCTACTATCCCCCATCCCCTCCCCTCCCATCTTCTCTCTCTACCCCATCTACTGTAATTCATTTCTCCCCCTTGTTTTTTTTCCCCTTTCCCCTCACTTCCTCTTGTATGTAATTTTGTATAACCAGGAGGGCCTCCTTCCATTTCCATGCAATTTCCCTTCTCTTTCTTTTCCCTCCCACCTCTCACCCCTGTTTAATGTTAATCTTCTTCTCATGCTCTTCCTCCCAACTCTGTTCTTAGTTACTCTCCTTATATCAAAGAAAACATTTGGCATTTTAATTATTGGTTACAAATGGCAAAATAACAGAACTTACCTTTTGTTTGTGTTTTATTTAAATTTTAAAATTTAATTTACTTATGAAACAATATGAAATGAATAAACAAGAACTTATAGTACTTAAGAAAAACATGTACAGGATCTAAGGACAAATATTGTTAGGTAAAGGAAAGATTACAATCACCAACACAACTAGTTGATTCTGGGTGTATTGCATATCCTAAAAGTTAAGAGAAGCTGACTAGATCTTTACTATAGAAATTAAATCCCATCTGTCCCTCAGGGAGACCTTTGTTAACTTAGGTGGTCTATGCTACACTACCATCATCTGCACACTGGGAACCATGATGTCAATAGTATTTATCGCGAGGGGGTTTTGAGTCTTAAAATTTAGTGTTCAAAGAGTGAGTAGAAGAATGTCTGGCAAAATATAGGCTTTTGCAATATATTTTAACTGTTAGAATTTGATGATAGGAGGATTGCATCTTTGAGACTCTGAAAGCCCCCTGAATGGAGCCTGTAACATGATAATCTGAGCAGTTCTATTCTTAAGAGAGAATCTGGATCAAGACAATTGTTTAATAGAGATGGCTTCTTTTAAAATAAAGCAGCAACTACATTTTATTTGCTGTTAGTTTTTCAAAACAAACAAAAGACTGGATTGTAGATGCTTTTGGCAAACGTAGCAGTTTCGGTAAATTTGAAATTAAATGAATCTATGCCAGTCCAGGTTCAATTACTGCCGATATTGAAACATTTAAGAAAAGCCTTCTTGAGAGTCAGTTTTACACTTAAAAAGTAAGAAAATTATTAAGCAAACTCAGCTTTATAGGAGAAAAATGTAAAGGGGTTTTAGTGTAATGACTTTATAAATAATATTTCTAAACATAGTTGAATATTTTATAAAAGACTATTTTAGAGAATGTGCTTTGCAGTGAACAATAGATAATCATCTTTGATTAGATGGTTTTTAAAAATTTCAAAAGGAGCTGTATCAATAAATGAGAATGAGTAGAAGAAACAAAATAGAAAGTGAAAGCACAGTGGCAACTTCAAGGGAGGATGTTGGGGAAGAAACCTCTTAAAATAGACTCCAGCACTAGAGCATCCACACTTGTCAAGGAATTCATAGCATGAGCCTGGGTGGGGCCAGCACCCCTCCTGGGTCAATAAGCTCTCAACAATGCTGAGTGCAGGGCCCAGGGGCACACTTGTGAAACACTGTCCCAGCTCCTGTCTGTGCTTCTGTGTTTTAGAAGTCAAAAGACTGGGAGAACCCATTGGACAAGGAATCAACCAAGTGAGCAGGACAGGAACCAAAAAGATAGAACAGAAACATGGTATGTAGAAAAATAGTAATTTCAAGCATGCACTTTGGAACATCATTTCCATAAAATTCTTTAAATTCTGCTGGGATTTAATAATTGAGTTAGACAAAAAAAAAAAAAAAAAGTATACCCAAACTACTGGATATTACTTAAATGGCTAATGAAAAATTTGCAACTTAGCAAATGAAAGTCAAAACAGGATGGAAACTTTTGGAAGTTATGAAGATACATAGGCAGTGTGTATTCATATCATGTTATTTGTATAATATTTGAAAAAAAAACCAGAACTTTGTAAATATATGTGAAAGATCACATTTATTAAAGATAATATGCAAAATTGTAGAAGTAGAGATACAGGTAATATTTTTAATTTTCATGAAGTACTTCTAGTGCTACATATTTATTTTAGGAACATAACCCATGTTATTTTAATTAAAATCTGTTGAAAATAGTCACAGGGGCAAAAAAAAATATGTTTAACACCTTTTCTTATCCATTTTCAGGGTCATGACTGACACCCTACAGCTGAAGCACTTTAACAAGAGAAAAGCAAATTTTGTGACATAAAAGCCTTCAGAAATGCAGACTCAAACACCCAGAGATAACTATGTTTTGTTTTGTCATTCAAACTTTTTTCAACATTAGAGAGTACAAATGTAATGAATGTGGAAAGACCTTTGTTAAAAATACAATTCAGAAAGCAACAAAGTTCATAATGAAAAAGTACAGTTGTAATAATGTAGAAAGATATTTAATAAAAATAGTCTAAATAAACATCATTGGACTCACATAAAAAACTACTAAGACACCCTTTTAGATTACTTACAATGTTTTATAGAGAATAATCCAAAGTAAGAAAATTAGATCATCTTTTTTAGTCGAAGATTAGTATTTTGAAGAGGTATAATTATACTCAATGTAATCTCTCTTCTACTTTTAGGTTGTCCTTAAAAATAATTTTTTTAAAGTTTACACATATGAGGAAAAACATGCAGCATTTGTTTTTCTGTATTTTGCTATTTCAGTTAACCTGATGTCCTCAAGTTCCATCTGTTTCCTTGAAAATGACAGATTTCACTCTTCTTCATGGCTAATTCATATGCCATTGTGATATTTTCTTTTATCCATTCATTTGTTGATGGGTACGTCAGCTGATTCTACATGGTGGCTCTTATAAAGAGTGCCACAATAAACATGGGTGTGCCAGCCCCTCTTTTCTTTTTAATGCCAACTTCATTTCTTTAAATATGTACCCAGGAGTGGTATAGTGGAATCAAATGGCAGATCTATTTTTAGTATTTTGAGGAAACTTCTATTGTTTTTCCATAGTAGTAGTATTAATTTACATTCCCACCAGCAGCGTATAAGTGTTGTTGTTTTTTTTTTTTTACACATCCTTTCCACCATTTGTTTTTTTTATAATAACCATTATTTCTGGGGCGAGATGATATCTCACTGTACTTTGAATTTGTATTTCCCTGATGGCAAAACTGCTTTTATGTGTAGGTTTGATGAAGAATGAACTGGCATGTATAAATGTGTATGGTCAAAAAGGAATAATCTAATGGTAATAAACCGAAAGGGGAAACCAGCAAGACCTGTTCAGGCTCTTGTTAGATTCTCTGTATCATTCTTGCCTCCAGGAATAGAGTAACCCATCTGAAATGAGCCCCCTCAGAGGAGAGAGTGTGGGAAGGAGGGCATGAGCTGTCCAGGTTTTATGGTCAGTTTTGGAGGAGAAGAATTCTGGTTTCTATGACATGCTCAGGGGAGAATGAAGGGCATGAAACAGGATGAAAAGAGAAGGTTAGAGGGAAATTTATTCCTCTGAAGCTACTTCTGAGGCTTTATAATCACCTCTAGTTCAAATTATTGGTATGTCAATGTTTCATATTTTGGGGTCTTACTTTCTGAGTCACAAACTAGTTTCAACATACTCATATGCTATTTACCAAGTATGTTGCCACGTATTTATAAAAATTTTAAAATATGCATAGTCTGAAAAATCACATATGCTTTAGTAACCTATACTTGATTGTTTAAATACTTGTGAGTGGATTCTTCTTCAGATATTTATGTATATTCATAAATATGAATTAGAGTATATGATGATTATCACTATATGTACAAAAATAAATTAATTAACTAAACTATCTGTGACAATTTTGAGCCTGTTGTGCTATGTGAAAAATATCTTTCTATTAAAAAAAAAAAAAACAGGAAATGTTGAATACCAGAAGTTTTGTGATGTTCTTTTAACATTTGTTAGATTAATAGCATTCCAAGTAGAAGATAAATTTTACATTTTATGATATTGTCTTCTTCAAAGTGTTTTTCTAAGTGCTAGAAAAAAACATTTGAAAACTGTCTGGATTTAAAAAAAAAATGTTATTTTTTAGGAGTCCACTCAGCAAAGTTCTATTTCAAACATGAGTTCATAAAGTTCTAATTATGCCTCTCCAAATTTTTCCTCCTCCTCCTCCTCCTCCTCCTCCTTCTCCTCCTCCTCTTTCTCCTCCTTCATTTTTTTATTTGTTTGTTTAGTTTAGTTGTGTTTTGTTTTATTTTGTTTTGGTACTGGGGATTGAACCCAGAGCATAATACATGCAAGAATCTACCTCTGTGCTATATCCCTAGCCATTTAAATTTTATTTTGAGATAGGGTCTTGTTAAGGTGCCTAGGTTGGACTTGAACTTGCAATCCTCCTGCCTCAGTCTCCTGAGTAGCTGGGTTTACAAGTGTGTGCCACCTCTTAGGGTATGAAGACCACAGTTTGAAATGTGTGGGCAAAGGGTTTGGACTGACATTTGATGAGCTCACTTTCAAAAGGCTTTTGCCTGCAGGCTGGGGCTGTAACTTAGTGGCAGAGCACTTGCCTAGCATGTGTGCAGCACAGGGTTCAATCCTTAGCACCACATATAAACAAACAAACAAAAAAGCCATGCTATTCATATACAACTACACAAAAATCAACTCAGAGTGGATCAAAGACTTAGGCACTAGAACAGAGACCCTGCACCTAAAAGAAGAAAAAATAGACCCAAATCTTCACCATGTCGACTCAGGATCTGACTTCCTTAACAAGACTCCTAAAGCACAAGAAGTAAAATTAAGAACCAATAAATGGGATGGATTCAAATTTAAAAGCTTCTTCTCAGCAAAGGAAACAATCAATACTGTGAGAAGAGAGCTTACAGATTGGGAAAAAAATCTTTACCACAAAAGCATTAATCTCTAGGATATATAAAAAACTCAAAAAACTTAACACCAAAAAAAAAAAAAAAAAAAACCCAATCAATAAATGGGTTAAGGAACTGAACAGGCACTTCAGAGAAGAAGATACAACCAATCAACAAATATATGAAAAGGTTCTCAGCATCTCTAGCAATTGGAGAAATGCAAATCAAAACCACACTAAGATTTCATCTCACTCCTGTCAGAATGGCAATCATCAAGAAAACAGGAAACAATAAGTGTTGACAAAGATGTGGGAAAAGGCACACTCATATATTGCTGGTGGGACTGCAAATTGTTGCAACCCCTCTAGAAAGCAGTATGCAGATTCCTCAGAAAACTGGGAATGGAACTGCCTTTTGACCCAGCTATCCCACTCCTTGGTTTATGCCCAAAGGACTTAAAATCAGCATACTACAGTAATACAGCCATGCCAATGTTTATAGCAGCTCAATTCACAATAGTTAAACTATGGAACCAACCTAGGTGTACCTCAATAGATGAATGGATAAAAAAAAAATGTGATGTATATATATATATGTATATATATATATATATATATACATATATATATATATATGTATATATATATATATGTATATATATATTCAATGGAATATTACTCAGCTTTAAAGAAGAGTGAAATTATGGCATTCACCAGTGAATGGATGGAGTTGGAGAACATCATTCTAAGCAAAATAAGCTAATCCCACAAAACCACAGGCTGAATGTTTTTGCTACTATGCAGATGCTAATTCACAATAAGGCAGGGAGCACTAGAGAAGAATAGTGTTACCTCAGATTAGGTAGAGGGAAGTGATGGGAGGGAAGAAGAGGGGATGCGGGGATAGGAAAGATAGTAGAATAAAACAGATATTAATACGTTATGTATATATGTGACTACATGACCAATATGATTCTGCAACATGGACAGTCAGAAAAATGAGAAATTATATTCCATCTATGTATGATATATCAAAATGCATAAATGCATTCTACTGTCACATGTAACTAATTAAAAGAAAGAAATAATTTTAAAATTTTTCAAAATTTTAAAAAGGCCCAGGGTTTTTGCCGTGCTATAATTTTCAGGAAATAACATTCATTAGAGGGTAAGAACAAACATTTTTGATCACAAAACATTGCTATATTGATCTCTTTAGTCCATTAAACGTTCAAGTTTAAATCCATGTAACAAAGCAACATATCAGAAGTCCTGGTAATTTAGAAGGATTGTGAATCTGAATGTGAATTGCAAGAGAAGTGTCATTGATCTTGGTAATGCTCCCAGAGAGGTACCAGTAGATGCTCCAGTAGATGCTCATTTTTTTTATGTAAAGAAGGATAAAATCAAAGAATAATCCAGTATTTCTTGGACACTGTGTTTTGTAATTCTTGGAAAGTAATTTATTTACTGCAGTAGGCATCATTATTTTAAAAGCATCCCCAGAAATGTCTAACTCCAATCCCTGTAACCCAGGAAGATGGCGTCACACTCATGATTGTTATGGTATATGACACAACTGACATTAAAATGGGGATACTATGTGGTGTTATCTGTGTGGGCCTAATGTAGCCACACAGTCTTAAACAGATTTCTTTAGATTGGGGGCAGAGAAAAAGTCAGAGAGTAGGGAAACATGAGCAGGAATCAATCCCCCTTGTTTGTTAGATGGGGATAAGAAAGTGAGAAGAAATGTGTGTTCTTAAGGAACAGCGTTCCTAGAGCCAGCAAGGAAAGAGAGAGCTCCGATCTAATGGCCTCAAAGAAGTGATTTTTCTCAACAAGTTGAGTGAACTTGGAAGCCAGGTTCATTCAAAACCCTGAACACAAGGCTGTCTGCCTTTGGCCTTAAGCACCAAATCCACTTAAAATAAACCCCAGAGCTACGATTTAAAGAATGGGTGTTGTTTTAGGTTGACACATTGGTGATATTTTTTTATGTACCACTGAAAGACTGAAAGTGAGGCAGAAGGGCATGGTGGAGGAAAGCTACTCAGCTCATGACAACAAAGAAGGAGAGAGAGAAAGAGAGAGGGAGGAAGGGAGGGAGGGAGGGACACACACAGGGAGAGAGAGAGAAAGGGGTCAGTGACAATATAAAGTCCCCAAGGGAATGTGCCCTTTCCTTTCAACTAGATCCCTCCTTCTACAGTTTGTACCGCCTGCCAATAGTCCATTCGGCTACAAGTCTCTCAGTCAATTAATTGATTAAGAAGGTCAGCACCTCCATAATTCAATCATTTCCTAAAATCTCACCTCTGAACATTGGTGTACTAGGTACAAGTCTTTCAATACATGAGGCCTTGGGAGGACATTAGAGTTCCAAACCATGTCAGGAGTATATATGTATTTTGATGATACACACATGAATATACATGTATATAGAATATAGTATGTATATCATACTGTATACACATAAAGTAAAAAGAACTCAGTGCTGTATCTGAATAATGGGTTAGAAATATTCATCATTAAGCCTCAGAGCTCTCTTTATCTTACTTCTATTTTTCCATTTCTTCACTTATATATTCCTTACCACCACCACAGGGAAAAGAAAAGGAAAAATAAAGAACTTAGGGATGTATTGAAGCACCTAGCAAGCTAGCAAAGACTGGTTGCTTTATAAATTCAGATTGTTTTCATTGAATTGATTTCAACACAATTTCAAGATATAGGATAGACAATTTGCACATAAAGCAACAATAACCAATGAGCCACATGATTTAAATTTAGAACATATAAAACATGAATATCCTTTGACTGTTCTGGGAGAGATCACATTAACTTCTCCCTCCAAAAGTCTTATCCTAGTTGTCAAGAGGTCATATCCTAGCCCTTGCTGCTCTTAGTAACTATCTGTAGCTCCACACCCTTTTGCAATTTTGCTTCTTTCAAACCCATCAGCATGTAACTGCTGTTATTAATTACATTAGCTATTGCTGCTGTTTTGAACCCCACTGAAGCAACACAGATGGTGACCTTGACTTCTGTGTGACCACAAATGCCTCTAGACACTGTTGTTTTAGATTGCAGGGCTTTATTATTTCCTCTGATGGACTTTGGATTTTCCATTTTTTTCAGAGTACATAGTATCCCTGTATGTGGAAGTAGGGAAAAGGTTGGTGGAAATGCTAAATCTACATAGTATCAGATGCATCTGTACCCTATACCAGGAACAACTCCTCTTATTCCCCAGACCCAGGACATTTCTGGCTTACTCTGTCAGACATTCTTCTCACTTCTTAGGCAATCGGTTTTAACTACACTGTATACTTTACATTTCCACAATCTGTATGCATACAAAACATGCAGGTATGTTGATCTATGGGCAAGTCAGTAAATCCCAAATAAAGTCATGATATTGTGACAGATATAGGTATATGAACTTGGGTATTCCCAGACATTTGAAAGTAATAGATAATTTTTTATTCTCCTGAAAGCGTACAGAAAAATTCCAGAGGACTATTGATTTTTATTCCATTAGAATACAGATATATGTATCTGAAATTTTCATAGAAATGTTTAAGACAATGTTGTAGGCAGATCTTACATGTTCCCCTTTAAATACAATTTTGCTGAATATTCTTAGTGTTTTGAAAAATAAGGATTTTTTGAAGCAAAGTATTTGATATATTAAAATATAAGTTTTCCTCAGAACAAGTTTTGAATTTCTTGTTACAATTATGTGAAATTTTTGTTGTATTTTATCCATTTAAATTTTTAAAAAGCTATATGAATGTTTATTTCACTGTTTTCCCTCCCTCTTGCAAACTCACATGCAGCTTTTTACTAACAGAGTGTTTAAATTTGCCAAAAAGCGTTCTTTAGTACATTGCCACAGTAAATTATTATAGTGCATACTGTACCTTACAACATCTGTCACATTACAATTAAAGCATAAATCTCTGCTCTTTTGGCCACCCAGGAAGATTTACTACATTTTGGTTTTTTAATTCATTGTATGTGTCATGAAAGGTTTTTAACCAGAAGGCTTTCGTTATAAATAAATTGTTTTCTCTAACCAAATCAAAAGAAATGCCCTTAAATTCTAGTTCTCATACAATAAATTTGGATAAAAATATTTGGGCACCTAAATAAATCTGAAGAAGAATTTTAAGCACATTGTGTGTATTTTTGGCTTATTTTAGTATTGATACATGAGAATCATCTTGATTTTATTTTACTCTGATTTGTATAAATATTGACTGTCCTCTATTATCCTAAAAATACTATAGACTGTCTCTTTATTTAGCATATTAAAACAAATCTATTCAATGTAAATGAGAATTTTTTTCAGATCCATTTCCAAAGTTGACTTTAATTTTTATCATATGTGTTGAAATATATAGCCTTGTTAAATGTTAATAACAATGTTAGATCTGCAGTATGATTATTTGCCCTTATCATGGCATGGGTACTCAATGTAATAAGCAAAAATTAGTGCTCAATGCTATGAAATCAGGTTGAATTCATCCACACGGATTCAATAAAATATTATTGTCAAATGTTTATGTCATTCCTGTGCCATGAGGACAAACCCTCCCTCTATAGCCTTCCATAAAGTAACCTTTAATCATAAAAACCTTTCAGCATTTGAACTCACTTTTCTCTTCCTTCAACTGAGAAAGACACAAAAGCTGCTCTGATATCCTGGGTACTTGGAGAGACAAGAGCTATCATTGTGCCTGCTATGGGCTGGTTATCTGTAAAGCAATTGTCTGTATTTGAATCCTTAATGTTTCATTTGAATTTTGGGCCCTTAAATACTATTCACCTCACAATAAAATGATCTGTAGAAGAACTTTGAGCACATTGTATGTATTTTTAGCTTCTTGTAGGATTGATGCATGAAAATCATCTATTACTTTGATTGGTATAAATATTGACTGTCCTCTATTATCCTAATTCATAAATGAGATACTTATGTTTAGAAAAATTGTGCATTTATAGCAAAGTCTATCAATTTTTTATTCTGCTGCTTGGTCTTAAAATCTTTAATTTTGCTTAGCACTAAACTGCCTAAATCATGACACCTACTTCTAGCTATGTACCATTGTATGTATGTACAATACTCTTCACTATTTGTTGAAAAATGTGTGCATTTAAATATAATAAAAAATAATGTAACCCACCTATGCCATATATTATCCTTTATCAAAGTATTAATTGGTGAACAGAAGGTAAGATTTTGATTTAATTTCTATAACTTCAAAAGTCATGGAAATATTTGCCTATATTCATGGATATTGTAGGAAAAACCTTAGATAAAATTTATAAATGGATTAATAAAAGAACTCAGACTTCTAACACCTGCACCCTGAACCCAGAGAGAAGCTCATCTTCAGATATAATGCAATTTGTACTGACTATTTGTCTCATCTCCAAGTAGTTCCTGGCTGAATTACAGTGACATTATCCTTTAAAGCACTTGCGTGATCCCCAACCCATACACACAACAATTTGCCCACTTTTTGGACAGTTTTTCTAAGCAGAGTATTTTTTATGCAGTCACATACACAAGCAGGCTCATATGCACATATACACATATATACCCCTGCTTAGTCACTTTATGTAATTTCCCTTGCTCCTTCAGAGCAGAACAGAAATTGAAGATGCCTTTTTCCCCTCACATTATACTTGGAAATTTATATTATTTCTTGCTCTCACATCCCAACAAGTCTTCATTCATTATCAGTTCAAGATTTTGTTGTTAACTTGTATTCCAATTGCATTAGTTTCTTGAGGATGATAGAAGAGATTACCATCCATGGAGTGATTTAAAATAAGAGAAATTTAATTCCTGCTTGTTTTGGTGCCAAAAATTCAGACTCAAGTTACCAGCAGCAGAACTCTTCTCCCCTAAAGGCTCTAGGGAGACTCCACTTTTTGCTTTTTCACCTCCTTGGAGACCAATGGGACCATCCCTCTATTTCTGTAGTCACATTGCTTGTGCCTCTTCTGCCTGGGTATCTTTCCTGGGTGTCTCTTATAAGAACGTTTCTATGTGGATTTAAGGCCCAGCCTATTAATGTAGGAGGATCTCATCAGGTTCTTATTTGATTAGATCTGAAGAGAACCTTCCAACAATAAGGAAGCATTCAATGGTTCCAGGGTTTGATGTTGATTTGTTTAAGGGGGCTTATTTCTACCTATCACATCAACATAGTCATTGTTGAGAATAATTCTTTTTTCCTGTTCTTACTCCTCACAAAATATACTGAAAGAAACTGTTTTTGTGTTAAAATGGAGGATTATCAAACTTAAATTTCTTCATGGAAGGTTGATCATAAACTTTAGAAATAGACATAAAAAATTGGAATCAGTGCCAGGAAATCCCCTATCAATAAAGTTTTCTAAATATATAAATAAAATCATTTTCAATAAATCTGGAATTATATAGCAACTATGACCCTGAAATCAGAAGTAATTTTCTACCTGGCATTCATAATTCCTTAGTGACATGTAATATCAAGTAAGAAGGGGCAAAGATGAAATATTAACATTAACTAGAACTGTCTCCACAACATACAGAATGTCAGGTGCATTTGGTTGTTTTAGATATTTTCCCAAATAAAGATGTAGGTAAAATGTGTAGAATTCTATATTCATATATTGCTTTCTTACAAAAGTTTTATGATACTGTCTCAAATTTTATACATAAATAATATATATAGTACATAAATATATATACATATGTACACACACACACACACACACACACACACACATATATATATATGGATGTTTTATCATGAATTTTAATAATTCTCATACTGTGGTATTAATTAAGAACCATAATTTTAAGATCTACTTTTATCTCTTCCACTTGACATGTTCTAGCTCTGAATTATAATAAGAAACAATACTGGAGATAAAATGAACTTTTGGACCTGGAAACCATGTGCACTGGCAATGTTTTGTAAGATAAATGACATTAATGATAGCTTAGAAATACCTGTGTTTTTCTCAGGGAAAAGAATGGACATTATTTGTCCTATAATTTTTTTTCAAAGATTTTCATTTAACACTAGTAACATGATTTTTGGTGTGTATGTATGCATGTAAGTGTGTGTGTGTGTATATAACAATTAGACTTCATTGCACATAATTACTTTCAGCATTTACTTATAAAGTAATGTAGTTAAAAGATTCTGTATTTTTAAAATCTTATCACAATCGTTTTTCTTTAGCAACATTCTGTATTAAAAAAAAAATAAAAGAAATCAACAGTGATGATTGATTATTCTCCCTGGTCTGTAAAGCTCTAATATCCCCTAATTCTAAGAGTGATACTCCTACCCTTTGGAGCATCCTCCAAGGTTTCATAGGTGAAGCATTTAGGTCATGATTGGATCTCAGGGGCTCTAACCCCATTAGTAGACAACCTATCAGTAGCTGAATGGAATATAGGAAGGTGTGGCCTAGTACATAATTGGAGGAAGTATATCACTGGAAGCGGGCCCTAAAGGGGTTTATCTTCTTCCAGGTCCCTTTCTCTCTCTCTGCCTCCCAGTTCCCATGATCTCAGCAGCTTTCCTCTACCATACTACCATGTTTCTGAGCTGGAGGCAGCTGACCAAGACAGGACCACTGAAACTGTAAAACAAAACGAATCTTTCCCCCAATAAGCTGTTCTTGTCAGGTATTTTTTCACAGTGACGAAAAGCTGACTAACACAGCACCAAATTATATTTTGTCACAGACATGTCTTTCAGTGTACAGGTGGCATATACAGAGTTTTAAAATAATTAATATTAATAATTTTCTTAAATAGGGGAGAAATGGGTACAATATTTGGTGAGTCATTTTCACATATTTTAGAAGCATAAAGAGATGTTCAGATGACTGCTGTGTGAATAAATAACAATTCTATCTTTGCTCATCTCCTGCTTTAACAAGTTTCCAAGGAAATTGAGAGTATGTGCGAATGTCTCAGAAAAGTGTAATTCTGGCTTTTTATCCAACATTTTCAATTAAATAATGGATGGCAGCAACTATAGCCTATCAGTATTCAAATTATTCATCAAATCACTTTTTTAATATATCAACTTTTTAGTTGTGGGAAATTGTCTTGTATTTTTGGAGTGATGGACATGGTAATTTTAATGACTGATTAAGGAAACAATCTTCTTGAGGTCACTGTGGAGATAATCTTATCAGGCATCATATTAATTCTTATTCGATAAAGATTACTCTTGTCTCTGTGAAAATAACCAATTAAATCAATGAAATGTTCAAGCTAATGTTTATTTTAAGGAATAACAATGAAGTAAGAAGTAGACTTGAGGATTCAGTTTTAAAATCTTAAATGCTTATTATTCTATTGATTTTCTAAAGTCAGTGGCTTTCTCTATTTCTAACAGCTTGTTTCAGACTTACTGATCTCACATAGGTACTTTTTATGGAGAAGTGGATAATACTAGCTGCATGCCACAAGTATAATCATACCTATTCATGAACGGTAGTGTTAACAGTATCTTGATCATGATCATCTTACACTCAATTTCTGTGTAGCTGAATGAATTAACACCATTATAAGCTAATATATTTGCCATATTATTTAAGTTAGAACTTGAAAAAAATTACAAAATATATTTGTGAAGTCAACAGTGAAAGTAGCTGAGTAAAATGATCACAGTCTCAAGAAACAAGATTTACATGTGTAGGTGTATCCTTATGAAGTGCCAATCAAGGCAAGAAGCTACCGGGATTCCTACAGTTCCAGGGAGGATCAAATTGAGTTGGAATTCTTTTCCTGCACTTTTTCTATGATTTCTTGAAGGAATTTTGTACAACATCACGTTTTCTCAGTACTAGGTTCAAATCACACAAGACTTTGCTGATATTACTCTGATAATGATCAGTTTCTATTCTTGCTTTTAGGAATTCCTCTATTTCTATCATTAAAAATCTGTGCATTTTGCCATCGTATAGTTTGGTTTCTTTCCTATTCCTTTTTGTACTACATGCTACTAGGGCTAAATTCAGATGAAAAAGGATTTAGAGCCTTACAGATTGAGTTAAGCTAATGGTTATTTTGTTGTGTGACTTGGACTCATTCATTCAGCCATAGTTTACTAATCCATGAACTGTATCTAACAATATGTAATGTGCATTTTCTTTTCTACTATCAGAATTAGAGATCATATACTCAATAATATAAAACTTACTGAAGCTGTTATTTCCAGTATGACAAGTCATACAGGAACAACCTGTTTTAATAGGGGAACTCTTGTTTCATTTTGTAACCTATGATGTGCTTGAGAGATGTAACATAAATATTTTATCTCCTGGGAATTTTGAATATTAATTTCATCTCTGCTCTTGTTTTAATGGGCTCTCTCTTGTGTTTAATTCTTAAAATTACAAAGATAATTTAATTTTGAGAAAAAATAAGACTGATCCTCTTCTTTGGACATTGAGGAAGAATGGGCTATGAATGAGTAACAGAGTTTTGTGAGAGAATTTACAGAAAGGATCTGGGGGAAAAACATGCAGAAGAAGTCTGGGAACTGATTATTTCAGCTGGGAGCTTTGATCTTCGATAGGATCTCTGTGAGATAACGCTTTTTGATTGTTCTGGAACCCCATGAAAATGGAGTCTCCAGACTACCTGGATTAATTTAACGTGAACTTTCCATCCCTGTACCTTGTCTCAGCTCTTTAGTCCCTCAACTGGATACGTGAAAGCACTTCTCTGCCTCTGATCCTATAGCTGGACTCCAGTAGTGACAGACACCTTATGAAACAATTCTTCTTAGGTAAACAGTTCTCCTTAGATATCTACAAGGGAACTACACATCCAGCAAGTAGTAAAGAGGGAAGCCTGGCCCTGTACCTGTACCTCTGGGATATAGCTTAACCAAGACTGAAATCCCTCAAATGGGAGGAAAGTAATTAGTGACACTCCAGGGACATTTATATTATTAGCAACCTGCATTTCCTCTCATGACTGTATTTTCTCTTTAATTTTTCAAAGGGCAGGACTGCTACTTTAACAGCTTTGCTTGTTTGCTTGGATACAGATTCAGTGACCTTGATAGAATTCCTATCCTTTAAATTACTCCCCTCTGGTTACAGAGCAAAGAATTGCTGGCCTCATTGTTTTAACATTTTTTGCTTTGTTGATATTTGAAATTTGTTGGAAATTAATCACCAAGCAGTCATAACTTACCTAGAGTGCTAAACATAGATCAAGACATATCATAGGTAATCAATAAGAATGTATCTGAACCCCTGTGACCAATTCTGACCTCATCTTGATTTTATAATTTTAGATTCTTAATGATGCAATAATTTCCAATTAGCATACCAGGCTGAGTTCATCCTCAGGGTAAGGACATAAAACCCATACTTTTAATTTTTTTAGCCTGTGATCATTAAATAAAAGCATTTTAATTTTTTTCTGCTCTCTCCTTATGAATGACGGGAATGTCATATTTAATCACTTCCTTAACTATGTGAAATCCAAAAAAAATCATACTTTGGTCTTTCTCCAGTGGATTTACTGCAACAATAAGATTCTTGCAATCTATCCACCTGTGTCGATAGCATTAGTAATGCTATAACCGAAAAGACCCTGGGAAATGACTTTTCATTTCTTATATGAGATGTGACAACATCTATCAAATTTTTTAATTGACCCTTTATGTAACACTCACACTGTCAGATTCCACCCACGTGCCATTATTTGTTTCTCCATTCAGATTTTTTTTTTCATATAAATACGTTGGTAACACAGCCGTCTTTCTTAGGAAAAATGAAGCCTCAGCTAAGAGAAAGTACTTGTGTGTTTGAGTCCTCAATGCTTATATTTAAAAACAGACCAAACTTCTTATTTTGAAAATAAAATTGATGTTGACAGCTCATTCTTTTAGCTGTTCCACTGGTAATGGGTAAAGTGCCTATCTTGTGGCACTAGTTTTGGAGATCTTTGTTTGAAATTAGTGAAACCAAAACCCATAAGTTTCAATGAAAACAGTTTGAAACTCAGAGTCAGATATAGTTTCCATTGGTGACAAAGGCCTCCATTTAAAGTGACTTTGAGAAAACTGAAGCATTGAAAAACAATGTTACCAAGCAGGTAGTACAAACCTCTAACCCCAGTGACTTGTGTGGTTGTGGCTGGAGGATCACAATTTCAAAGCCAAACCCAGCAACTTAGTGAAGCCCTAGGCAACTTGGTCAGAACCTGTCTCAAAAGAAAAAATAAGGAAGAGGCTGGGGATGTTGCTCAGTAGTGGTAAAGCACACCTGTGTTCAATCCTCAATACCAAAAAAAAAAAAAAAAAAAGAATGACAAAACATAAATTAGGTAAGGTAATAAAAAGTTATTATTAGTTTGTTGTTAGGGGAATTTGCCTGAGACTAAAATATTTCCTTGCTTAAATAGGACCTCATTTTTTAAAAAACTCTCTTTGACATATTTATTTTTCCTTCAATTTTTTTTTTTAACTTTGAAACATCTTAGCAAATAACTGGCAAAGAGAAACAGGGTCACAGGTTTTTAGAGATAAGGAAAAAGTACAATCTGCTCCTCTAGTGTGTGCCACATACGTATGAGACTTACAGAGACAAGGAAATGTTCACATTTCCAAGATTCACTCATATTTAATCCCAGTTTATTTGAGTTCAAGTGTGATTTCTTATATTTTTTAAACTAAAGTAAGTACCTTAAAAAATCTGGGGGTGGGGCTGCTGAATGGGACTCAAATCTGCTATTTGATTCTTTTTTTTTTTTTTGTAAGAGTTGGAAATGTAGCTATATTTTGAAAGCAAATATAATTTAATAGAGGAAGAGAAAGATCTCTCCAAGAAGAGTTATAGAGTTATTGGTGTGGATAAAGGGACAACTAAACAAATATATTAGCAGGAAAATAAAAGATCATATCCAGGTGTGCGCTGTTGAATAAACAATAAACAGGATTGTAAATACAAAAGTATTGATTTCACTTCACACTGTCTTATAATTACTGCTCCAAACTATTCTGCCTTTTCTATCTGAATTTTGTTTGTATAAAATAAATTTAAAATAATTGAACTTTCCACATATATATACACATACATATATGTGTGTGTGTATGTATGTATGCATATATGTGTGTGTGTGTGAGCATATGTATGCATAATACAGATGCTCCTCCAGTCATGATGAGCTTATGCCTGATAAAACAATCATAAATTGAGAATATACTACATGGTGTGTAAAGAAAAGCAACAGACCCCTGCCCCTTACCTCCTCACCATGCTACAGGTTGACTTTAGAGATAGCCACTTTAAAATTATTTTAAATAATTATCTTGACATTTTCATACATATTTTCAATTAGATTGTGATATTTTTATTGACCTAGTAACATCACTTAGGACTAGGAAGTTCTCCATCACAAATTCTGTGACTATAATCCTTTGAGTCATTACTGTTATGAGTAGGGCACTATGACCATCATTTCTCTTTGCTGTATTTTTTCCTGGAATCATTATTATTTTTTTTTCATAAAAAGAAACACAATTCAGCTTGGTGCTGTGGCACAGGCCTGTAATCCCAGTGGTCCAGGAGGTTAAGTTAGGAAGATGATTTCAAAGCCAGCCTCAGCAAGAGCAAGGTGCTAAGCAACTCAGTGAGACCCTATCTCTAAATAAAAAAACAACAAAAAGGGGTGTGTGTGTGGATGTAGCTCAGTGTTTGAGTGCTCCTGAGTTCAATCCTTGGTACTACCTCCTCTCCTCCTCCCCCCAAAAGAAATACAATTCCGAATTTTCCTCTCATTCTCTCCAACAGTCTTTCAAAACAAATTTCTACATAAACCTGTCAGTTAATCCTTTATCACCAAGAGAACTTGCCTCTGAACTTGAACTGAACAACTTGTTCAGTTCAATTGGTTGTTTTGCTTTCCTATTTAATTGCTTTCAATCTTGTACTTTATTACTCTAATGTATAGGTTCTTCAGAGCTGAATTCTAGGTGTATCCACCAGGACATGCTAAATAGTAAAATAAGCCACCCTATGTTCTCAGTAGCTTCACAGAATAAAGAGTTATTTCACACTCATTTTGTGTCTGACTTGGACCACTCTAAAGGCCCAACTCCACAGTCATGCTGAGGCTGACTCTTTCCATTTTGCAACCCTACAGACATCAAAGTATTTTCTGCATCTGCCACACAGTCAGTTGAAAGAATGAATGTGGAGAAAATGAAGAAAGGAAGCCAAATTCTCCACTTCATCCCACATCCCTCGAGCATCAGAATTTTGGAATTGTTACTTCATTGACTTGTGGAGCTAGTGTTGTTTAGTATTTTTCCTAAGAGTACTGATGATTTTTGTACAGTTTATATGTGAAGGAACCACTTTTATTTTTATTCTGGATCCATAGTACTATGTACACATCTGGATTTTTTCAACCTCAATACTATTCTTATTTTGTAACAAATCTTATTTACTAGTAGATTTTTTCCTGTGTGTTGAGAGAAACTATGCCTGTTCTGAACAAAGGCCAGTAGCAGCTCTGAGTTTTGACAAACAAAAATGTCTCCAGACACTGGTAAATGTTCTCTAAGGAACAAAATCATTTCATGCTGAGATTCAGTGTTGTGGAAATACCAGTTTGGTTAATGTGGTTGCTGCTGTTATTTTCAAGATATCCCATATAATTATACAATTGGGTTATTTCTTACCTTTTCTATCATAAAGAATACCATCATAAATAATCTGAAAAATTATGTGTTTTTATGCTGAAATTGGTAAAATCAAATTTTTGTGAATTGTAAGTCAGCAGTTAAGATTATTTGAATTTAGGATCTATAAATATTATTAGCTATATTGAAAGTCAGTTGGTGCACCGTGACCCTATTGACACTTCCGATTCAAATTTAGAATGCCTATATTTTTACTAAATTAAAAAATGTTTTTCCTTGTATCTCTCTTCTCTTAAACAGAAAATCTTCTTGCCATTGGTGTGCTAATGTACTTTTATGGACTTCTTCAAGTACTTTAGTTTTGTTATTGATGTTGTTTTCAACAGTTCATTTATTATTAGACAATTAGGTTCTTTCATATATTTGTATGTATATATACAAATGCATATGAAATGTAATACAAGTATGTCTTTGTATGCTTTAGAATGCTATGTTATGTACAGCAATATGAATCTTGAAGAATTTAAAACTTGTTTCTAGTCTATTTTACCTTATTGCACATCCTATATTATGATAAATGATTTTGGGGGAAATTAATAAAATTAGAATTTCTGTGCTTTTTATGTATTTAATTTGTTATTTTGCTTCATTTTGTTTTGATTTTGGTGTTGTTTTTTTTTTAATCAGTGTTGTATATAAAACATTGAAGTATAAAAACTTTAAAATTTAAGTCACCTTAAAAATCAAAATATCCAAACCTGCAAATAAGATATATTGTAATAATTTAGTTTCTATGTCTGTTCTATTTTCTACATCTCCTTTGTCAATCATTTTTTGTAGTTTTGTTTCACTTTTTAATTTTAAAAATAAATTAAAATAAAAATGCATGAATTTGTAAAGGGTTATTTGATTCATACTTTCTTTTCCCTTGCTTTTTTCACTTAATATATGTCAGAATTTATTCATAGAATTATGTAAAAATAGATTTCTTCCTTTTGACAACCATTCAGCACTCCATTGTTTGGCTGTATCAAATTCATTCAAATAGTTTAGAAAGGAATAAAGGAGAAAATAAGTGCTCAGCCTGTATCTTCATCTGGATGTGTCACATGGGTTTAGGCTTACGTGGTGGCTCTTTAGTAGTATAGTATAGTGTATCAAGTAAGCTTGAATGTAGAGCTTTATTTCTAAAGATAATCATTATAAAGAGTTATAAAACTATTAAAACTGGCAATATGTCTGTGCTGAGTTAATGGTTGAAAAAAAATATCAGAATGTCTTAATTCAGAGACCAAACCTAGGAGTATAAAAATACAGACAATTGCATCAATAGGATGACAAATTATGCTTTTGCTTATGAGTGAAAAGAGCAAAGATTCTCCCCATCTGTAGAAGGAATAATAAGAGGAATGACACATATTTACTAATGTGGTCATCATATTTAAAGGAAAAAGAGTTGATTAGTTTGGTTAATTGCTAATGGACTCCATGAATAGAAGTTAATTTATGAGTCAAATTGGCTAATTAAAACTTTAATTATGAGAATAGATAGTATCCTTCAATATCATCTAGTATAATTGTGTCAATATTTGTCACATATGATGGATAAATTGACGTTCTAATTTAAAATCTCCTTTAAAATGAAAAAAAAAATTAGACCATGTGTAGTCATTTCTAGGTGTTGTATCAAAAAGATACACAGAATTTACCCTAAAATATTTGCTGAATAATGTAGATTATTATATGTTTTATTTAAAGTGATAATAAAGATAATATTAGTACTCTTTTTTTTCTCTTCTTTCTTCCCCAATTTTAATATCACATGGCAGTTGTACACATGGGGCAGGTTCACTGTGTTCTGGTTATCAATTTGAGATTGGTAAACAGGACATAAACACAAACAAGTTACATGTTGTGAATTTATTATTTACAGACAAACAAGGACTACCTGAGTCTAGGACTCATGAAGATCTGGTTCCCTAAGGTTCAGGAAAGCTGCCCAAAGTGGAAGGACTTTCCTATGCACATGCTGCACTTGAACTAAGTTTGAGTGAGCCTAGAAAGTAGACCACTCTGAGGTTAAAACCCTGGGGGAATCCCAAGATTCTGGCTGAAGCACTTGAGGACATCCTGTGTCTGGGAAAGACCAACAATGATCCAGGTTATTCTGCTCCATCTCTCCTTACCAGAAGATATCAAACTCCCCATGCCCGGCTAGTTTCACTTGAGAACTATAGGTAAGAATGGGAGGAGAACTGATTTGGTCCAAGGATACCCCAAGAACTGTCTTGCAGTACAAATCTCATAGTCTCTCTCCATAAATTTCTTCCTGTAGATTAGGCTGCTTCTAGGTGCATCAGTTTTTCCCTATACTCCTTTGGAAGCCTCAGTTTCTGAGCCTTTCTGCTTCTATGGGTCTTTAGAAGGCATCAAATTTTCCTGTTTTAAATGTGTGAGGTTTTTGTTTATTTGTTTGGTTTTTTAATTATTTTTCTTTTGTTTCAAGAAATGACATCAGTAGAATACTAGTGGGGCATTCTCTGTCTTTAGAGTTCAATAAGAAAAAAAAAATGTTAACACGTAAAAAAAGATTTTCTTTTTTCCTTTTAAAGAAAAGGAAAATTTTAAAAGATGCTTGACATCAATATTAACTCTACATAAGATAAGAAAGTATAATATTTTTAATATATATTTTACTCTTATAAATCAATAAAAAACTAATCCAACAGGAAAATATGCAAAGGATATGAACAATTCATAAGAGAAAAACTCATAAGTATATGAAAAAGCATTCAATTTCATAAGTTTCCTAGGAGATGAATGTTAAACATGAGACAAAATATTAAAATGATTAAAACGATGATAACATGCTTAGTAAGGGTTTGAGGAAATGGGATTTTCTTTCCTATGTTGTTAATGAGATTGTATATTAGCAAGGTAATTCCGGATTTTTATTTGAAAGAATGCTTTAAAATCTATTTTTCTTTGACAAACAATTCCCTTAGAAAATATCTGAAGGAAATAATGAATACCTGAAAGAAAGTAAAAAAGTTCACCAAACTCAATTAAAGTGGCTCCCCCAAAACCCCATTCATGTCATGTCTATCTCTGCTATTTAAGTGTGGGCTGGACACAAAGATTTGCTTCTAAAAATAGAATACAATCAATACAACGGTTTTGCTTTTTGAAATTAGGTTTTGAAAAACTATGATTTCCTTCTCTTTCACACTTTTTTCCTGGCTTTTCTCCCTATTTGGCTCAGGTAAAGGAAGTTACCATGTTTTGAGTTCCACTAGAAAGAAGCTCATGTGGCAGAGAACTGAAGGTACCCAGCTAGAAACTCAGTCTAACAACTCATGAAAAAGCAAATCCTGCCAACTACCACCAAAATAGCTTGTAATCCAATCCGACTCCAATTGAACCTGGAGATAACTGGATCCCTGGATGACACCTTGATCTTAGTTTTAACATCTTGGTTTGGAAAAACGCAGAGATTCATATCTACATTCCTGATCTGCATAAATGATGAGATGATAAATTTGAGTTATCTTCAACTGTTAAATTATGGGGTAATATTATATATAGGAGTAGAGAACAAATAAACCTGTAAAATGATCTTGGCTTATAGATGAGTGAGGAAAGTATGCTCTAAGTAATAACAAGGTAAAGCATTATTTCATTTTAGTTATAAACAGAACCACATATATACACCCATAAACACACATTAAGAATGTCTGGGAGAACACTAATAAAATAGGAGATACCACTATTTTTAATCAGAAGGTAATAAGTGATTTTAAAATAATTTTCTAGATGATTTTATATATTTTGACTTTTTATAATGAATTTATTTTAATTCCAATACCTAAGAGAATAAAGAAAAGGCAGGCCAAAAGAGAGAGTAAAAAAAAAAAAAAAAAACTTTTCTGGAATCTCATTTAGCATGTTGTTTTTAGTAAGAAATCACTAATTCTTGGATGATTTTTTTTTCAAATGGATAAATTTAATACAAATGCCCAGTTTTTCAAGATTAAAAAACTTTAGATATTTTCTTATAGCATTGATATTTGTATCAATATTAGAACATGATTTTTTTGTTCTACATTCTTATTTTAAATTTAGTCAACTTGGAATAATGCACTAAAGGAACAATTTTGTTTACATCTAGTCAAAAATAATAGAACCAGTAGAAAAAGAGTATCTTGCAATGAGTTATTATGTAGTAGGCCACATTATTCCAAGAGGTAAAACATCCCTGAAAAAAAAAAAATAGAAGTGAAAACTGTGTGATGATAGTCCTTTAGAGTAGAACTCACAAGGGTACCTATGGAGTGTCAGCTTGTTTACTGTCAGAGCATTTAGCAAACTTGATTAGTTTAATATGCCAAACCTAGTTCATGTTTTAGTTACATTCAGCTTCTCTAAGGTCCATATTATGAATCATTTGATGCACTATACACATACTAGCTTGAGAGTGCCTAAAAGACAACATACCCTGGAGCTGACACTTAACTTGGACAATTCATCTTTTTAATATGTCTAATAATGGAACAGAGATAATGAATTATAGAGTTTTATGTATTTGTGAGACTACTGGATAGTTTTTGCATAGCATTGGCTCCTGCAGGTTTTGGTTTTTTCCCCAGCCCTTATCTCTGATGAATTTGAATGTGGTATGCCTGGAAGACATGCTGTGAAAGCAAAGGAGAATGCTTTGCATATATTATTAAAATGGAAATTCCCAAGAATTCCTTTGATTCTTCTAAGCAAAAAGCATTGATTGAATATTGCTTACCTAAGAACTGAGAAAAAGGGAGGACTGTAGAATTTAGTGGTTGCTTTTAGTATGCTTTTCAGTTTTGACACTGATTATTCAGGCAAGATTTGGATAGTGCATTTAAACCTTTGACACAGTAAATGCCACAGAATAAGCCTTCAATGGATATCACTAACATGCCCATATAGTTTTTCCTTCTTATTCTTATTGTTGTAGTGATTTATTCAACTTATTCGTCTAAAGTTTGCTGAACACCCATCAAATGCCTAGCCTTGAGTCACAAACTAGCACTACTTCTCTACAACCAGTTTAATCTATTTTCTAGTTATATAGTTTAATGTGTTTTTATATAAATTTTAGTTCTTATCTCAAAGATTTTTCTTAGGAGATGTATATCTGAGTTTATTTGTTGGTGAGGGGTCCTTGGCTTTCATTTTGCATTCCAGCTATGTTCTAAGGGCATTAATTAAATTTAAATTGCTAAATTTCTTCCCTCCAGAAGGGTATAAAACATTGAAAATATATATTTTCTTTAAAGTTTATGTGTCTCTGGGCTACTAAATGCTATACTTACTTAAATGATTGCCAATAGCAATTTTTATGACATCTCAAAAATTTTTAAATGATTCTTTGATTAAAAAAATACTAAATAATTTAAGGGAAAATCACAGATACCTGCCATTCCTTCTTTTCTATCCAAAAAAAGTTTGCTTTCATTTTGCTTCTGGGAAGGCCCAGGAAGTTCCATATGGCTGCTATATCCACAGTATTTGTGCCACAGTATTTATTTCACAGGACACAGTGAAAATACACCTCCCTTGAAATATCTACTCAAGGATGTTCTCTCTTCCTGATTAGTCAGTAAGCAAAAGAGATAATATTTTAACAAGTATTACCTTTAGAGAAGAGACTCTGTAAGAAGTTTATTCTTTTTATCTGAGTCATGAATAAAACACAGATCTGAACTTGATACTGACTCCCTTATGTTTGAATGATGGCTATTTTGCACATCAGTGCAAGCCTCTTTGTGTTTTCATGAAAAACCTAGCCCAAAGCACTGCTGCCTTGACAGAGAGAGAAAATACAACCCTCCAGTACCTCTGACTCTTAACAATATAAGATTGAAATAAGGTAGGGATTTCAAGAAATCATAACACCTTCATGTACATCGTGGGAAGTCGGGCTTCTGTGCTAAGAAGAATGCTGGATTGGGTCTCAGAATCTGGCTTCTAGTTTGAACAGTTCTGCCATTAAGTTGCTTTGTCAGTTTTGCTCTCTCCTTAGCGCGCGCGCTCTCTCTCTCTCTCTCTCTCTCTCTCTCTCTCTCTCTCTCTCTCTCTCTCTCTGTCTCTCTTTAATTTAGAAACTAATTTATGATTCTGTCTTGTTGAACAAGAGTCAAACTTCAAAGCATTAAATAAATACCAATGGGTAGGCCATAGTTTTAAAAATAGCAACAGAATGAGATGCAGCCATTAGATATTTTCATAAGGAGTTAGAGAAAGTAAGTAGTTTTTCATAAGGAGTTAGAGAAAGTAAGTAGTTTGAAGACAAAGATAAGGGCCATTTGCAATAGTGAAGCCAGATTTAGAGATAGGCAGTTAGTGTAGTTAGGTAAAGTGGGTCTAATATCCACTGTAATACAGAAAGTGGATTTGATCTGAGCCCTGGAAACCAGAACAGCAGTGAAAAGACTGAAATGTTAATGTTTCCAAGGCCCCAGGCCCATCCCAAAGAGCTGTTAATGAAACAACTCTCAGCAAGACAGGGAGATGCTAATCAAATCACCCCAGGCACTTTCTGCCCAGATCACTCCTCTGGGCCCCATGGCCCACCTGTCTTTCCCCTTTTGGCCTTCCTACCTACATCCCCACCACAAGCAGCCTAGAGGGAGATAAGCAAAATAAAGGACAGGAATGTAGAAGAACAAAAGAAGACCTTAGATATAAAAGGGAGAAGACCTCCTCTTCTCACAGTTATGCCTTTTGGGCCCTCCCTTTTTATTGGGAGGGGGTCTTTTCTGTTATCCTTTATTAATAAAGACTTTTACTTTCTACTCTACTCTTGCCTTGGCCTGCTTCTCTGGTGTTATACTTTAGCACTGGGGAAACAAGGACTTGCCACCATAACTACCAGCTTTATCAATAGTGAAGCCAGATTTAAAGTTAGGTAGTCAGTGTAGTTAGGTAAATCAGGTCTAATACCAAGTGAAATCTAAAATGGAGGCCATGCTGAGAATGATTCAGGGAAACACAGGACAACTCATGGAATGTTAATGGAGTCCAGGAAAAAGCCCAAGGCCAGAGCCCATCCCAAAGAATTGTTAATGAAACCCAGGAAACAGCCCCCAGCAGCTTTGAAGATAGCCCATCACAAAGAAGTGTTAATGAAGTTCTTCCTGCCCAGATTACTTCTTTGGCCTACCTGTGTGTCCCCCCCACCCCCATCTTTCAACCCACATTCCATCACCAAAACTATAAAAAGGGGAGACAACCGCACTTCCAAGGATTCCACCTCTTGGGACCCCTTCTTCCTCCTGGAGAAGTCTTTTCTGCTGTCCTTTAATAAACTTCTAATCTCTACTCTGACCTTGCCTGGGCGTGCTTCTTTGGTGTTATTCTTCAACCTCGGGGAAGCAGGGACTTGTCACCGGTCAACAGCGGTATCAATAGAACAAAGTAGAGCCCTGTATTTCCAACCTCAGATCAGAAAAAGGACTAACCCCAAAGTCTGACCCATGGATGTCCAGGAATTGCATTGCTTAAAAAGAAAGCAAGAGCCCAGTGTTTCCTACCTCACTTTATTTTCCTTAAACATACAATTCTGGGGACATAGAGATAAAATTCTACCTTTCATGCTATAAAATAGAGAGGAATGGTAAGAAAATCTACTCTCTTCTGACTCTATATTCATTTCCCTCACTTTTATGTTTTCTAAATATATCATGTGAGTTTTAATTTTCATTTTAGGAAAGGACATGAAATAAGTTCACAATTTGCTCATTCTTTTCTGTCAATCAGGGGAGTGGTTCTAAAGCTGAAGTTTCGCTGCTCCTGAAGCTGCCTCACAATTTGACTCAGGTTCCCCAGAAGATTTCTTTTTGTCCTCCTCTCAGGTTCTGCTTTTTTTCCTCTCTTGACACCTCTCTGCAGTTGTGGAAACTCTGCCTCAGTGTTTTCCTGCCCATTGTGTTGTCTCAACATGTTTGTGAGGTGTTGGTGAAGGTCAGCTTCACAGGCTCATTGCTCAGGTGTACCATTTCTATAACAGGCCAAGCTGTCTAGTGTGTGAGTTTATATCAGCAAGGGACTACAGCCAAGTCACTTGTTCTTCTTGAACCCATCATCTAATCTTTTACATGGAGATAATAATGACCATGTTTTCTTCCCTTTACAGATGTTGTAAGCACCAGATGACACAATGTATGATGTTTTAGGTAGTAGAATACTCTCCATATTATCCGGAAAATAGCTAGCTCCAGTATCTGCTCAAATGTACAATAGTAATCCTGAGCATTTCTCTTTGAAAATGGCCACACCAAAATTTTGAAAGTAGCTTCTAATACCTTCTAATGGTGAATGCAAATCTCAGGTCTCCTTAGGGGCCACTCTTCTTTGGGTGCAGAGATCTCAATGGACCTGATGGGTAGGTATGTTGATTCCGTTGTTTTCAGGAGGATAGATGTGCTAGACATTCCTTCTTTAAAAACAATAATCTGCCAATAAAGTACTAATCTGCCAATAAAGTACAAATACACATTGCAAAGGCCACAGAACCTTTTGCTCGTCCTCTCTACTGTCTAGAAAAATGAAGAAGAGTATCCTCGCAACATTAAAAGAAACAAAGCCATAGAGCATCTTAGGAATAAGGTAAGAATTTGGCCAAAAAGATTTTATTAGACTGAGAAGGCATGAGTATATGTTCATAGGGTTGCACAAATAGAATTTTTGAGAGATTTTGTACATCATTAGATTCCAACAGAAAAACTCTGTGTCTTCACTTAAAGAAATAGACTTGAGTCTCTTTTTTAAAAATTTATTTTATTTTTCTTACTGTTTTTATTTGTTCTAATTGCTTATACATGACAGTAGAATTCATTTTGACACATCATACATAAAAGGAGTATAACTGCTCATTCTTCTGGTTGTAAATGTTATAGGGTCATACCAGTCATGGACTCATACAGCCACATAGGGTAATGATGTGCATAATAAGATTCAATCTGCTAGTCTTCCTACCCCCAAACCCTTTCCTTCCCTTCATTCCACTCTGTCTAATACAAAGTACCTTTATTCTTCCCTAGCCTCCTATCCATCCTCCTGATATGCATTTTCATATCAGAGAAAAGATTTTAATTTTGGTTCTTTGGGATTGGCTTATTTTGCTTCATGATACTCTTCAGCTCCATCCATTTACTTGCAAATGCCTTCTTTAAGGCTGAGTACTATTCTATTCTAATATATATATATATATATATATATATATATATATATATATATATATATATATTTTTTTTTATTTACCCATTTGTCTGTTAAAAGGCACATAGGTTGGTTCCATAGTTTAGCTATTGTGAATTGAACTACTAAAAAAATTGATGTGGCTGCATCTCAGTAGTATGCTGATTTTAAGTCCTTAGGGTATAAACAGAGGAGTGTGACAACTGGGTCAAATGGTGGTTCCACTCCTAGTTTTCAGAGGAATCCCCATACTGCTTTCCAGAGTAGTTATACCAATTTGCAGTCCCTCCAGTAATATATGAGTGAAAATTCTCTCCTTCTCCTTGCCAATGTTTATTGTTGGTTGTATTTTGATAATTGCCATTCTGATTGGAGTAAGATAGAATCTCAGTATAGTTTTGATTTGCATTTTCCTAATTGCTAGCAATGTTGAACATTTTTTGATATATTTGTTGATTGATTGTACTTCTGTGAAGTGTCAATTCAGTTCTCAGCCCATTTATTAATTGGGTTATTTTATTTATTTGTTTGTTTATTTTGCTGTTAAGTGTTTTGAGTTCTTTATATATCCTGGAGATTAATGATGTATCTGAGGTGCATGTGGTAAAGATTTTCTCCCAATGTATAGGAAGAGTCTCTATTTTAAAGTGCTTCTTCTCATTGTATTACATTTAACAAATTAAGTAAATTGTGTTGCAGTCAATAAGAGAAAAGGTGAATTCTCAGAAGATACAGGCTATGATAAGAATGTATGTAGTATATATTTATTAAAAATGTGTGTGTGTTTGTGAGTGAATGTGTTATGTGTTTTGCTGTTTTCTTTGCTTTATTTAGATGAAGTTTACTTTTGCCTGCAAAACACTTGTGTTAGAACAATGTTTTCTTCTCTGACCTATAAAGTGCATTGCTTAGATTCCTGTTGATACTCTTCACTACACTTGAGAATATTAATTAAGGTCAAACTTTCATTGGCTCTACATGGAAACGTGTACTAAATAATTTTAGACATTACTGTAATTCCAGAAACTCAGGAGGCTGAGGTAGGAGGATCAATCACAAACAAGTTCAAGGCCAGACTTAGCAACTTAGTGGGGCCAAAAGCAACTCAGCAAGACCTTGTTTCAAAATAAAAAATTAAAAAGGGCTGGGGATATAGGTCAGTGATAAAGAACTTTGGTTTCAGTCCCCAATACAAAAAACAAAAACCAAAAACAATTAACTTGCATTCAGGAAGTACACAATCAATTATTTTTTTTCCATTTTTGTATATTATTTTCTTACATCTAAATTAGACATTCAATTTTACTTTCTTAAATCTGTTAAATGCCTTGTACACTAAAACACATACTGCAATATGAATGGGTAAAGGAATGAATAGATAACATATAAATGCTGGATGACAAACATAAATAAGTGAATATTTGAGTGATAACACATCTCACTCTTTATCTCTTGTATTTTTTTGACTTAATAATTTTCCAATGGCACTTGCATTTCTCTTAGAATGATTCAACACATGGAGAAAGTGTAGACTTTGGAATAAGTATCAACATGATTAAATCAAGTTTCACCATATAATGTAACTGTTGAGTATATCTTAGTTCTATTTTTCCATGTGTAAGTAAAGCATAATTCTTACTTTTCGTTTTTCTCTGAAGTAAAATGCAATGTGAAATTATGATCTTCTAATCATACATACTAGCAAAAGTTCAATAAATGTATATTTTTAAGAACTTCATGTGCTATGATATTAGAAAAAAGCAAATACCTTCAAGGAAGACAGAAAAGAACAGCCAGCCCAGCATTTTCTGTCAAGGCATAACAATTCAAGTGAGGGAAGTATTGGAGAAATTTCTTTGTCACCACAATTGCATGGCTCAATTCATAATTAATGCCTTTACCTAATGAGTCTAAAGACTCATTTCCAACTTTTCCATGCCTATTTATCCTAGGCTCATGTTGAGTTTCCTTTAATCTTCTAACATAACCATATTAAAAATATGTCTTTCCCATATTCACTTTGTTACTTCTCTTAAAAGTATACACATCACTGTTTAGTTTTGAATCTTCAATACTAATTTCTGCAAAAATATTAATAATATAATAGCATCCTTATAAAATAGTGTACTCACACAATTTTATAACCACAGACATTTATTTGGACTTCATTCTAAGCTGGTAAATGATTATTGTCTGTAGCTCTTCCACTTAATCCATTTAAGATTGGACATTACCATTTTCCTCCATTCTCCATAATCTCCTTTCTGACCCTTCTTTTAGTGATGACTTGTAGAGTTTTCCTTTCAAAACTGGACCTGTTTGCAGCTTAATGTTTTCAGCAGCACAGAAAAGCGATTCTTCTTTCAGTTGAATTGGTCCTTTCCTGTCTCTGGCTACCAATGGACAAAATTCTACTTGATGAGTATATACATTTCAAAAATGAACTTCTGTGCCTTCCTCATGGATCCATTAATTGACTTAGTTGGTAATTTATGTAAATATTTGATATAAATAATTGATAATGATAATAAATATGATAATTGAAGTAGTATACACTCAAAAGACCGGAAGCATCTCAAAGCAAAATACTAAGAATAGTGATGATAATAACCAACTTTAAAACTGCAAGCTGAGTGTGGTGGAACAAACCTGGCCTCCCAGTATCTTAGGAGGCTGAGGTAGGAGGATCACAAATTCAAGGCCAGTCTCAGCAACTTAGCAAGGCCTTATGTAACTTAGTGAGATACCCTCTCAAATAAAATAATAAAAAGTGCTGGGGACATGACTCAGTGTTTAAGTTTAAGCACCGGGGTGTAATTCCCAGTACCAAAACAAACAACAACAACAAAATAAAACAAAAAATTTCAAAATGATTTGTATAAAGTCTTTAAATTAACTGATTTTACAACTTAATATGGACAGAAAATAAACTATATAGTCAATAGAAAATTAAATGGCTATTAGATAACAAATAATACCTATATTATAGAAATCCTAATGTCACATTGGAGTAAATGTTTTATAATTAGCCTCATAATTCTATCCTTGTTTTTATTCATCTGTTAGCCAATTAGTCAGGGATATTTTTAGGGGTATTTTTATAGTATCTGGAAAATTATTTTTTAACATTTATATTACAACTAGCATTATATTTATTTTTTATTTATATCATACAAATCAAGAGAAACCAGTTTAGTTCCAAGTTTTTCATTAATATCCACTTTCTAGGCAACTTACAGGTCCTGTCTTATGAAACCATGGTATTTATATTTCAAGGCTGAAACAGAACTTATAGTGGACAGTGGACAATGGAATAGAAAATAAACAATGGAATAAAAAATGCATGGAATAGGAGGCTTTGGGCTCGAGAACTCTTTATATGTAGCCTGTTATTCTTTTTTTTTTTTTTCAAAGAGAGAGAGAGTGAGAATTTTTTAATATTTATTTTTTAGTTTTCGGCAGACACAACATCTTTGTATGTGGTGCTGAGGATCGAACCTGGGCCGCACTCATGCCAGGCGAGCGCGATACCACTTGAGCCACATCCCCAGCCCAGTAGCCTGTTATTCTTAATATGGTGCTTACATAGTCTTTCTGTGCATAACTGTAAATGACTTGAATCTCAGAAGCAAAGTTCCAGAGTTATAGTTTTATAGTGATATTGAAATAATATTTGACCACAGCATACTCTGCAAAATTCATTCTCACATGATCCTTTGTTTTTTTTTTCCTCCAAATGTATTACCTCATTGCTAATTATAACTACTGTGATTTAAACTCCTATCCCTCTGAGTATTGCTCTCTGTGTACCATTTCTCTCTATTGCTGCAATTCCCAAAGGGAATCTGCCCAAAAAAAAGAAAATTTGAGCAGAAGCTATCAGAGCACAAAGCTGGGATAATATTGCACAAGGTAATTAAAAATAAATAAGATAATGCCTTCCAGTGTTACTGTAGAACTTTACACACAACCATAAGGTGTGTGTATGTAGTCACTGGAGTATAATAAAGGGTAGATTCTGGATCTGTGCAAGGGTTTGGTACA
The DNA here is from genome assembly GCF_052094955.1 of Ictidomys tridecemlineatus. Classification (NCBI taxonomy): domain Eukaryota; kingdom Metazoa; phylum Chordata; class Mammalia; order Rodentia; family Sciuridae; genus Ictidomys; species Ictidomys tridecemlineatus. The sequence continues at coordinate 162,521,320 of NC_135479.1, forward strand.
TAATACTTCCTGAATCATATACTGCTCTTGCCATCAGTTTCTTGTTTATCTGGGAAGTTGTGGTTTAATTCTTTTTCTGATCTTCTTAAGTAGGTGCTGCACCACAAAAAGATAGGGAAATAATTTAAGGTTCTGAGAAGAAAAATAAGCAGTAAATTATAATCCCCTTAGTTTTCCCACACCTGTGCACTTTATTCTTATATGTTTTATGTGGTAAACACCTTGGGAAATTACCTTTTTCACATAAAATGATTTCTTATCTGGCTCAGAGACTTCATGTGGGGTCAGATAAAAGGAGTGAACTACTTCTTTTGAAGTCAGGGGATGTAACCTATTTAGACTCCAGAGAGTTCAAATGCAATATGTACTTTACATTGTCTTTTAAGTGAAGAGGCCAGAAAGATTTTCTTGATGATTAAGCTCCCATAGCAATTAGACACTCACTACAATTTCATCGCTCTTACTATAGCCTCCCTTTTTTTGCTGTTCAGATATTTTGCAATCGCTTGTAATATAAAAGTTGTGATATAATTAGCTGCAAGGAAAATGGGCATCCTTAGATGAGGAAGGTTACTAAAGTAAACTTTTTGCCCTTTTCAGAGAAATGAGGCCTCTGATTTTGTTTAAGGGAACTTACCCAAATAAATTCCCTCATTAGCAAGCCACTAAACATTTCATGCTATGCTTAAAAAAAAAAAAAAAAAAAAAGGCTCTTTTTTTTTCAAGAGCTATGACCTGGTCATGGAAAGATGAGGGGGTAGTGGAAATATATAGATCATTCATTTAACTATTCCAACCACCCACTTTCAAATTCTTCCATAGTGTTGAAATCCATCCATGTAAATGAGGAGTGTCTCAAGGTTGGATCACATAAATAAATCATGTGTCAGGTGTAATTTTTTATCCAAATACAGTAGACTATTAATGAAAAACAAATTGAAAAGAAAACTCTCTTGATGGAATGTAAAAGTAGAAAAAAAATTGCAGATTTCCAGGAAATAACATCACTAACATAAAATAAGACTCTTTTTTTTTCCATTAAAGAATCAAAATTCTCTCATTGCCTGTAGCTCCTCACCACACTATTAGTCACTGCAGAAAGCTTTTTTATTAACAAATCTTGTCTTAACAGATCTTGTCTGTCATTCTATGTATATGCCTGCCTGGATGTTTTTCTCCTTTCCTTTGCATTCTAATAAGCTCCTTTCAATGTTTTACATTCCAACATATCTGACTGGACAATGACTTTTAGTTGAATCTTAAGCAGGGGTTTCTAGTTCTCCAGTCCTGGCATTTGGCCTGCAAAGAATATTTCCCTGGGGGTTTGTGCTTTTGCTGAATGGAGGAAGAGAGAATTTCTTCTATAAACCATCTTTTGCTCTGGGTAGCTCTGCTAAGGCAATTTGCCCATTTCTTTAGTCTGCAGAGCAGTGAACTTGGGTGGCTGCCATGTAGGGTTTCTCCCAAAGAGCCATTTTCCCAGAGGGAGCTGAGCCTGGGAAAGAAGCAAGGGCAGGATTCTCTGTAGTTCCCAATTTGTAAGCTGTTTCTTTCTTTTTTCCTCTTTTTCTTCTTCTTCTTCTTCTTTTTTTTTTTTTTAAGTAAAAGAAACACTGCCAACCTGCCACCTTGTTGATTTACTCTATTCTCATGCAAAAGTACTTCCAAATATAGCAGGAGATCCCATTCCTTGGCAAAGAAAAACACAGAGACCTTTCCCAATTACATAAGGAATGATCAAGGTGATGTTGGAGTAATGATTTGCATAGTCACTGTGAAGTAACCATTTCCTCCCCAAAATGCTGCCTGGCATAGTTTTGCAACTCTAGAGGTTAGGAGAGCTAGGCAAGGGCAAGTATCATTAATTCAGCATTTCAATTTATTAATTTTCTTTCCTTTTTCATTTTCTGGTCTATGATTTAAAAATTCTATGTGATTGTCTATATACACATACATGTAATATATATGTGGTATATATGTATGTATGTCTCTCTCTCTCTCTCTCTCTCTCTCTCTCTCTCTCTCTCTCTATATATATATATATATATATATATATATATATATATATATATGTAGAGCAAGGAGAATGGAAAATTCACTATATTCCTTACCTATGCATTAAAAATAATGAGATACAATATGTTTTAAATGCTTAAGCTATAGTATTAGGAAAAAAAAAAGAAAAAATCAAGTACATATTATATATGCATATATAATGCTATAGATTATATCATTAATATTATAAGTTATATTAACCCAAGTATTCATTATGTATGCACACATATGCATATATCATTTTATACATAATATATTACATATATATAATTTATCTATCCATATATTTTATCAAACAAGAAAACATAGAAAATATATATTTATAGACATATCCTCACATCTCTGTTATCAAATATCATTAGTTTCAGGTAGACATTATTAAGTGTTTGGAATACTTCTTTTTGAGTCTCTTCAATTCACCTGAATTCACATATACAAACATGTAAAAATATTAAAGCTGTTGATATCAAACTATAAATATTGTTTTATTTGAGTTTTCCTTTTTTCTAATAGTTTATCATAATCATAGTGCTGTCTTTAATCTTTTTATTGCATGTATGAAAGAAATATATTTAACTTCTATTTCCTTCCATTGTTTATATTATAGTAATATCCACTACTGTTCCCTATTAATTAAATTACTCATTTGTTTTTACTCTTTTAATTATTTCCTATAGGTTGCTAGGTTTCCCAGAAATTCTTGTTAAATGTTATTTGCTGTTAACCCTACCCTGAGAGCAAAGGTTCCATGTAATTTTCAGACTTCTTCTTGGTTTGTTAAAAAAAAAGGCAATAAAAGCAATATTTGAATGATTTGCCCAATCAGATATTATATAGTACAGGTTAATAATGTAAGAAAGCTTTAGGATAGCCAACTAATTTGAAATGAAAATTTGTCTGCCTTTTTCATTATATTTTTGTTGTTATATAAAAGCTGAGATGTTAAAAAATATCAACTAATAATCTATGAAATGTATTCTTTAAATTTATACTTTTTCAGTTTTAGCAATATTACCCATATAAATATGGGTAGGTTATATACTCAATAAATATGTATTAAATTCCAAAGAGATTCAGGCATAGTGCTAGAAGTAGGGGCATGCAAGTCATTAAACCCATACCAAGTTTCACAGTATTATAGGTAGAAATAACATATGAAAATTAATTTTAAAGCTATAGATATGGAACTATAAAAATATACTAAGAAATTCTAGTTCTGGAAAAGTTAGATTCAAGGCTGGAAGATATCATGGAATTTATAGGGAATTTGATAAATTTTAGTATTGTGCTTAATAATGGACTTAAAATCTGTGAGAAACTCTTGTGGAGACACAAGATGGCAAGGTTTGTCACTATGAGAAACCTGGAGAATGGGGAGATTTATCTCAATACCTGGAATAGGAGATGTGTCCAACACAGAGCTGGACTAAGGGATGTTTTTCTGCCAAAAAAGAAAAAAAAAAATCTCCATTGATCTGGGAACATTTTTCTGGTAAAGACAATTATGAACACTACTAATCTGTAGTGACCTTAGTATAGAGGTTCTGGAATTGGTAAAAAGCAATAGTTATTATTTCAGTGCTACATTTTAGTCTATGAACCACCATCATTCAAAGAATTGGATAAACACCATAAAGAAGTTTCTCCTAATAATACCACTAACTTGAGCAAGGAAGAAGGTTACACTTATCTTTTTTCATTCAATTATTTTAAATTACATCTTGTATCCACAAAAACTTTTTTTGTGAACAGTTGTCTGGTTATTTCATTTTGCTTTTTTACAAAACACTTTTTTGTGGATACAAGAAGTAATTAAAAAAATTGAATAAAAAGATATTTAAAAATAATGTATCAGACCTTAGATCATGTATATGAACATGATAAGTAAAAATTTTTGGATGTTAAAATTCGAAGAAAAAAATTAAAAATCCTGTGTGTGTGTGGTTTATTATAAAATAATTGACATTTTAAATAGTATTGTTAAGTAAGGAAAACTAATAATGTAATGCACTCAAATTACTTTTAAAGCTACTTTAAGAACAACCTTAAAATTTAAATTTTATTTCCAGATAACTTACTAAAATTAAAGGGGAAGATGAGGTAGTTCCAAACATACAAGTATTAGTAAATAGTCCATAATCACATTTTCTTTGATAGCTTCAGACAGGATATGCCAGAAGAAGAAAATGGAGGAAATAAGGAGGAGAAATGAGACATGATAAATTAGACTGAGAGTGATTGTTGTGAATGAGCATCACTAATAATGCTTAATGCTAATACTCTAGGTTGTCTTTGAAGTTTATAATTCATCTGGAATTTCAGATGGTATGTATACATTAGATACACATATATACAAATATATATGTATACATTAGCATAATTATTAATTACACATATACATATATATTTAGATATTGTATGTATGTGAATATATATATATATATTATACACAAACTCAGTACATTGTTGTTGTTATTATTATTATTATTATTATTTGCTGACATTGTTAAGTCAGCCATGAACCATGCAAGGTCCAACTATGATACTTTGAAAAACAAACACTGAATTTTGATTAGACTAAAACATATATTTGGGATGTGATATTTTAGACTTTAACCCTATGTTAACAAAATTCTAATATTTTCACTGATTCAAATTAAGAATCATAGTGGTGACATACTAATCTACTTAAGGCTAACTTATGGTTGTTGGATACAATAAATGAGAAAATTTTCAGTATGTAGAATGTGAATTTTCTGTACTTATTTAGACAGATTTCAAGCATTGAGAATAAAATTTTGTCACAGATTTTTTTTCTGATACAGAATTTCACATATTTTTCTAAGATTGCCACAATATTGAAAATTATTTTAATGTATTTTAATTAATATTGATAATTATTTGGTCACAATTCTGTGTATTTCTGACCTAATTTCTCACCATTTTCATTCTAGTGATTAATCTGATGGTTGCTTAGCTGGATTGAGAAACACCTAGAAAATTGTTAAATTATGCTTCTAGTGAGGATATCTGTCAGGATTCTTCCAGAGACAATTGGCAAACAGAAAGTTGCCATGTGGATCCGCGAACCCAGTGTGGAAGACATTGCCCAGAATATAGGTAGCACCGAAGCAGAAGAAGGCACAGGCACAAACCCTTTAGACTGTTTCTGAGTGGGTGGATTTTTGTAGTTGCCATCTCCCACTGACAGCTCCTTCCAGTTTCTTCAGCTTTTGAAAGTGAACTTCTTTCAAAGACACATAGCGTATGTAAAATTTAATTCAGAACTCAAAGCACATTAAGAATTTGATAATCATAATAAATGATAAAATAAAAATTATAGCCATATACTGTAAAATATCATTTAACTGACCAATTATTTACTGCTAGCATTTTCCATGTCATAGTTTCAAATTTCAATTGACCATGGGAAAGAAATTTTGACTTTTTTCATCTTCTTTACTTATTTTATAATTTAATTACTTGTTTATTTATTCTAATTTTCTTCTTTCTATCTTCATTTAAATTTTCTGTTCCTTTGTACGTTACAGAGATGTATGATAGTTCATCATTTTTAGCTGGAAACAAAGACTTTGAAATAAGAACTAGAAGCATGACCGAGTTTCAAAAATAGTGAAATCAATGTGAAAACTTAATTCCTCTTGATGCTCTTGGCTGTTGAATACCACCTTTCAGATCCTGTGTATTCACACTGACTCTGCATCTTATTTCACTCCTGTCCCTATTCCACTCTCAGGAACTCCTCCCCTAGGTTTGGACTTGGACTCTCTTGAGTGAAATTTTATTTTTGACTCTGATTCCTATTTTTCTTTTTATTACTTATCAAGTTTTTTCCATATCTTATAGATTTTTTCTTTCAAATTAAATCTCATTCCCATTACCAAAACACCAAGCTTCATTTTTTTTGTTCTATAGTAAATCTTTCTGATTTCAGCAAATTTCAGTCTTTCTCTAGTTCCTTTACTAATCTCATCTTCTTCTAATACTGCATTTATGTTACATGTTTGATTAAAGTAACAAAATTAATCTATGCTCACTCCTGTTGTCAGTTTTTTTGTTTTTTGGTTTTTTTTTTTTTTTGCATTTTCTCCTTCCTGATATAAATTTTCCCCTTTCTCTAATAATGTCTATTTTTTTTGGTGGAAGGATTTCTAAGTGCTCTGTCTCTGTAATCCATATTGATTGCTTTTCTTTGTGAACAGGACTCATATATTTTAGTTTCTCACAGAGTCAAGTAGAAAGCTAAACACACAGTCATATAAAAATTGTTTATTACTAAATAAAAATTAACATGTTATTTATATTAGTTGAGCTATCAACTAATATAAATAACATGATAATATGATACTTAATTTTAAAGTCAAAAGTCACAGATAGAATTTGACGTTAGAGGAAGTCTTTAGAGAAATTACAAAACTTTAAAGTCTTTGTATGTTCTTAGTGTAATCAACTTTACAATAACTTAATTGATTTAATTTGGATCTATTAGGTAGTAGTAGAGTGGGGCAATAGATATAAAAAGTCTAATTTCCATCCACTCTCCACTTCACTTCCTTAAATAATCAGAAAAGATAGGAGGCAGTTAGTCATTGGAAAATTCAAAGTGACAGTCATCTGCTCTTTTTCCAGAAAAAAAGATTGAAAGGCATTCAAAAAATCTCTTTCCTCTCCTACATTAGTTGGGAAGGAAAATAAGGTTTTGTCCCACATCCTGAGAAGATTGCACTTTCAATAAGAACAGGATGAATATACTGATCTGCGATGCTGTCCTCAATCTTGAGGCCTGAGAGAAAATAACGTCTTCCTATTTCAGAATAATCTAAACATGTGGAACTTAAATATTATCTTGACTTAAGTGCATATGTTGTACTTTATTGCTACCTGGACTGCTAATTTATCTGGGGCAAAGAAGATTGCAAAAAGTAGATGAACAAAAAATTTAAAGCTGCGAGGGATACCATGTTTGGACTGGTCAGTATCCTTAATTAAAAAAGAAATGTCTGTGGAAGAGTACCTGTTTCTAATTCTAGCAAATATTCACATATTTTTATTGGCAGATAGTTGGATGTTTTCCCAGTTTGGCTGCAATTTAAGTATGCATAATGAATGCATTGTATATAAAATAGATTTTGAAGTGAAGTGTGAGGAATAAATGATTATTAAATGCCTAAGGGTGAAGAGATTCCTAAAACATGAGGGAAGAATTCATATGTAATGGGAAAAGCACTGGAGAGTGCGTTGATATATCTGGATTAAAGAGACAATGTAACATTGTACAGTTAACCTTGATTTTGAGGCTACACAACATAGTTTTTAGGTCTGCACCTACCATAAACAAGTTCTTGTGATATGAATATTGTTTGGGTATGTCCACTAAATTATATTTTTTGGGGTTTTTGTTTCTTTTAGATGGATACAGTACATTTTTTAAAAAAATGTAGTACTGAGATGGGACCCATGCTAGGTAAGCCCTTCACCACTGAGCTACAGCCTCAGCCCTTCCCCTAAAGTTTTATGTATTGAAATTTCATCCTCAATATGAGGCATTAAGAGGGTATAAACAATCCAACTATGAGGTTTATAGGGGGGACCTTTGGAAGATGGTTAGGATTAATGGAAGAGTTCCCATCACTGAACTCTGGAGACAATGTAAGAAGAGGGAGACAGGCCAGAAGAGTCACATAAATTTCAGTTCTAGTGCCATATGAAATCTTGCTTTGACTCCAGCCTTCCAGCAAGAAGAGCATCTCCAGATGTGACCCCTCAATCTTGTATCACCAGAATCATCTGTCAAAATAAATCTATTTTCCTTATAACTCACCAACTCTCCTGTGCTATGTAACCGGCAAAAGAAAATATACTAAATATATAGGCTAAGAAAGGTTAAGAAAGTCAATTAAACTCAGACCTTTGTTTATCTGGAAAACGACAATACTATTATCCAGTTCACTGTGTAGATGTTACTTTAAACCTGGTGTGTATTGTTGTTCTTATTGCACTTTTTTTCTCAGTCTCACAATTTATTCAGTAGATTACAGAGATTTTTAACGTGTACACACATTAAAGAAAGCCATAGAAATTTAAGGAAATCTTTTTTATCCTGGAAGTGATGAGAACTAAACAAAAAGTAAGAGATAAAACATCAAGGCAGAGACTGAGGTCAATTTAACAAAGTACATTTAAATTACCAAATTGAATTAGGAAAACAGGGGAGAGAAGGAGTCAAAGAGACTAGAATGCAAAAGAAATGGACATGAGGTAAAATTTGCACCAAAGAAGAGAATGAATTAAGGGATCAATGTGTGAATGATGAAAAGTAGACCATCAAGTGGAACAAGGTAAGTAGAAAAGAAAAATCCTTCTGTAATCCCACTTCTTGTTGAAGTCAATGGGACAAATTGGGATTTTCATTGACTCTCCCTTTGATGTTGCTATTATTGTCTCCTGCTGAATCAATATTGTTAAATAACATGTTTGTTTTGCCCATCTATAGACACTTCACTTATTTTATTTGTTCATTTATTTATTCTATAAAATCTTTTGATTTTATAGAATAAATAAATGCTTGTGTTATCCATTGTATTCTTAAATAAAAATAATCATCCCTACCCTCATGGTGGCTACCAGGCAATAAACATAATTAAATATTAATTGTTTATCAGTATTTGAAGATGATTATGTCTTGAGAGAAGCATTACAAAGGGTGTATCACAAGAATTTCAACTATAGTAAGTTGGGCAAGGTTATCTTCAATGAAAAAGTAAGTAATTTTAAAACTAGATAAAAGAGTAAGGCATGAAGCTAGGAGGATTCCAGTAAGATTATGAAAATGAGTAGAATGGGTTATGGTCAGGGAACCATGACTGCATGGTGTAGCCCCTTGTCAGCCACTGTTGGGACTTTATCATTCATTCTGAATTAAAAAAAAAAAAGAAAATTTGACAGGCTTTGAGAAGAAGATAGTATAATATGATAAATATTTTTAAAAGATTACTTTGGTTCTCTATTGGGAATATATTCCAGATTGAAAAATAAAGGAGAGAAAGGAGACCATTTAAGAGATAACTGCACTAAGCCAGGAGAACTATGATGTGGTTTGATCCACAGTGACAGCAGTGAGGTGATGGCATGAGATCTGAATGTAAATACATGCTCAGCGGAAATCCCACAGGATTGCTTGACAGACTGGAAGTGGTGTGTGAGGGCAGGAAATGAATCAATGATGACTGATTTTTTGGCCTGAGCAGCTGGGAGGATGGAACTGATTTCAAGCAAGATATGAAAGACTACAGGTAAAACAAGTTTGGGGATTAAGATCAGTAATTCAGTTTTGGAAATATTCATTCTGCGATAAAAGTTGAGATACATATTACATACTCAATGGAGATATTGAGTTGGAGTTGGAATAGACAAGTCAGGAGTTCAGAATAGTGGTCTAGGATGGAGATATACATTTGGGCATTGTAAAATTTAAATAATATCACAAAAGAGCGTATTTAGATAGAGAACAGGTACCAAGACTGAGCTATCAGTAACTTCAAGGTTAATAGGTTAGGGGATTAGGTAAGAACAAGTCAACAAGTCAGAGAGGGATGTAAGTGAAGTAAAGGTAACAGGAAAATCAAGCAGGGATACTCTTCTTAGATACAAGTGGAAAAGTGAGTTTTCATGAATGAAGAGTGATCAACTTTCAACCAAATATTATTGGTGGGTATTTAAGGAAAGAACGGAGAATTGACTAGTATGCTTAGTAAACTGCTGATAGCTGATGATATTCACAATGGCAGTTTCAATGGGGTTCAAACTTGAATTGTAGTGGGGTTATAGTTTTTACAGTCGGGTCTGCCTCCTTATATTCAGGAAATTGAATACATTTTAAGTAAGCTAAGGTAGAGGCCACAGTGAGAGATGTTTTGTGTTTCTTTGAAAGATGCTGGTTATAAAGAGATAGCATTCATCAGTCACTCATGATCCTGAGTGTAGTCTTTGAATAGCTATCTACTGCTACTACAGATTTTTAAAGAAAATACACAAATATTACACTTTAGAAAAAAATGGAATTTGTTTATTACCATATGAACTGTTCTTTGTTTGTTTGTTTTGTTTTGTTTTGAGCACTAGGGATTGAACCCAGGGCCTCATCCATACTAGGTAGGTGTTCTATCTCTGAGATATGTCCCAAGCCTAATACTTTGTGGGTTTTGTTTTTGCTACATTTGTTTGTTTTTAAACTCCCTCTCCAATGGGAGAGATCTCTTAGCATCCAGGGAGGATTCATAGCAGAATAAGAAAAATGTTTTCAATGCTAAATAGAATCTATACACATGCGGCCTTCCCCCACCACAAGCTTTGTATTAAGCTTACTGTACTGTAGGAAAGTAGGTAATAGCAAGAAAAGTGTGCAGAAGAAAACTGATGGAAAAGCAGAATTCCTTTCTAAGGCATAAAATTTGATGTTTCTTTATTCTGGTGCTCACCATGATTCCTATCAATTTTTATTAATTTTTTATGAGAAGTGGCATATAGAAGGGTGATCCTTTTAGAAGTAAAGAGAACCAGGACATCATCTAATTGCACCAAACCGCTGAGGATCTAGAATTTCTAATCCAAAATGTCAAAGACGATGGATCCCAAGAAAAAAGTATGAGAAGCATGAAGCTTTAATTGAATTACATGTAAGCTTTGATTTCTAGCAACATAGTTTGGTAAATTCCCTTAATGATGACCACCCATATCAACCTCACTACTTCTTAGGACAAATATTGAAAGTTAAAGATGTTGGGGAGCTAGAGGTGATTATAATTTTTTCTGGTGTTCAACACATGCATACAAACTGAGAAAAACTGATTAATAGTGATTACTTATAGTTCAGAGTTAGCCTCATTCTTTTCTCATTTATCTTTCTCTCACTTCCCATCATTTGAAAGCTTTTTAAAAATACTGTTTTTTTTTCCTCAGAGTCCATATAATCTCACTGTACTTCATTTCTCAACATTTTTTTGCTCCTGAAATCTTAACAGACTCATAGTAATCCACTTTGTTCTCCCACATACCTAAATGTTAAGTTTTTCATTTCTCATATTTATAATTCTCTAATTGTACATAGACACATATACTGAGATTTCTTATTCACATATCTATAAGACCAATCAGGGAGTGGATATCTTAAGGCGTGTGTTTGTATTCCCTGTGTACTCATAAATTGAAAGATATAGTTAACTGGTTTATCAAAAGAGCACCTAGAGACATAACAGGTTTCATGATAAATAACTGCACATAGGCAACATTTGATAATTCAATAACTTTCTGTTAACAGATATTGTTACTCTTGGGGCCTCATTAAAATGACTATGTTGTTTTGGCAATAATCTACAAATAAAATATGAAAAATGGCATTCAATTCCCTAGGTCACTAAACCTTAGTGTTGCAAAGTACTATATATGTTATCAAATTCAATGCCACCCATTTCACCATGAAAAGATCAGAGGTGTAAATGATTTGTGGAAGATTTCTTAACAATCCCTGACATACAGCAATAGCTCACTCAGTATTTTTTCCAGTGGTTTAGGTATTCTGGATCTTGCCCAGGCACGTAATGGAAATGATTTATCTCTTTAGAGGAATATTTAACATTTTAAAGGATTACTTTCTTTCAATATAATCATTTTTTTCTAGAACATATACATTTCATGGACATCACTTTAGGCTTTGTTAGTATAAGTGATGATCTTATTTTAGAAAGATAGTGTTGGGCACTTGCATAACTATTAGAACGCACTATTTCTTTGAGTCAGCACATAAAATAAAGCTAAGTTGACCTAGCAAAACTTTGCTAGTTTCAGCAAATAAGGGGTTTCTTTTTCTACTCTGCCTGCTTGAATTACAAACGACTCCTTGAAGCATCTGTTTTCACTAAATTTGACAGCCAGGAAGGAAGGTTCACAATTTCAGCAGCTGTTATTTGTTTTTTTCCTTTACTGAGATGAACAGCAAGACCACAGTGTCTTGAGATTTGTTTGATTACTCAGCAGGACAGTAGAAGCTAAAGCAGAACGATGATAGAAAATATGAAAAGAGAGAGGAAAGCGTGATAAAAGCAAACATCAAAAATGCATGGTTTGATAAGCAGGATCCCAAAATAAAGTTTGTACTATTGACAGGCTGACCAGAGGGAAGATTACTGATGCAAAAGAGCTGATTCAAATGTATATGTTATACAAGCGGAGTCGTAGACACCACATTTCCAAAGCAGATTTTAATATTTTTGGACATAAGGTTGACAAACATTACTCTGTAAATCATAATGCCCTCTCCTTTGAACAAATATTGATAGGAGAAGGTTTGTTTCAAATAGCTTCAAGAGAATGCATTTGCTGTCTGCTTTAACAAGTGGTGGAGTTGAAGTCAGGGTGTAAAGAACCAGTCCATAGGCAGAGGGTGAGTTCAGAGTGGAGCCCAGTGGAGGACAGGAAGGATACAGAGAAGATCCAAATGTCAAGGTCAACATCAGAAAAAACAAAGCAAATGGATACACTAGATAAAATTGAACCCAAAGCCAATCAGCCTTTTCTCCAGGAAAGCATATGCATAACACTAAGCAATATGTTAGAACTAATCGCCTATTTCTTAGGAACAAAGAGCCCAGATTGTGGAATCATTCAATTTGTTTCTGTGCAGCCAGTCATGTCATGAGATATGGATAAGCAGTATGTCTCTGCAGATGAGAAGTTTAAAGAGTTTAAGACAGATCAAGAAAGGGGACGCAATAATCAAACTGGAAAAGTCGTGAGAAAAATACTGTCTTCTGAAGGTATAGCAGGTAATGTGGAGATAGGCTTTGTAAACAATATTTTTTAAAAAAATTATCTCTTACATTGGGAATAGTAATTCCAAACAAATATAAACAAAACAAATCATGATCTTCTGCAAATTACAGAGACAGAAAATGCCAAACCGCAATTTAAAGAGAATGGAAGGGTGTCGGTATTAATGACTCTGAAAACTATGACAGAACACCAGAGATTGGGTGAATTATAAAACACAGTTATTTATTTCTCATAGTTCTGAAGTTGGGAAGATTAAGGAATAAGAAGATGTAGCTTCTGGTTAATGCCCACTTCCTGTTTCATAGATGACTTTCTTTTCACTATGTTCTTCCATGGTAGAAAAGGCAAGGGAGTTCTGGAGTCTCTTGTATAATACTACTTGTCTGCATTTATGGAAAATCTACCTTTATAAATTAATTATTTCCCAGAGACTTCATATCCACATTAGGGCTTAGTGTTCAACCTATAAAGTTTGGAGGAGGGGTCATAAAATTTCAACCATGGCATTTCACTCTGGACACTCTAAATTCATGTCTTTCTCATATGTAAAATATATTGATTCCTTTCCAAGAGTCCCCAAATTCTTGTTTCATTATCATCTCAAATGTCTAAACTCCTGCCAGGTGTGGTGGCACATGCCTGCAATCCCACGGGCTCAGGAGGCTGAGGAAGGAGGATCATGAGTTCAAAGCCAGCCTCAGCAAAAGCGAGGTGCTAAGCAACAGAGTGAGACCCTGTCTCTAAATAAAAATACAGAATAGGGCTGGGATGTGGCTCAGTGGTCGATTGCCCTTGAGTTCAATCCCTAGCACCCGTTCCTCCCCAAAAATAAAAGTCTAAATCAACAAAATGTCACCTAAATTAGATATGGTTGAGACTCGAGGTATGATTTATCTTGAAGCAAATTTCTCTCCAGCTACAAACTTATGAAACTAAACTTTATATGCTTCCAAAATAAAATGGTGGGACAGGTGTAGAAAAGACATTCCCATTCCAAAAGGGAGAAATAAGAAAGACAAAAGGTGTGACAGATGGCAATTAAATCCAAAATCTAATGGGGCAAATTCCAATAGAACTTCATGTTTGAGAATAATATTCTTTGGCTGAAAGTTCTGCCTTTTAGTCTCAGCAGTGTAGACAACCCTACAGCAGCCCCCTGCCTGCACTGTGTAACTTTCTTAGTCCAGGACCCAAGTTACAGTTCTGACCTCTTTGCCATGCATGTTCAGCTTTTGAAATTGAGATGGACGTGGCCGTGCTGCCCGAACACTGTCAGCCACAGCAAATTGTACCTCTCATTGGTGTTCACCCTGAGGGCAAGGGATCTGAGCCCACTAGAAACAGAGATGGGACCCCACCTATTGAAATCACTATGTTCCCTGGTGCTTTCAATCTGGCCCTGAGTTGGGAGTGGCAGCCCCAATGGTCTCTGAATTGCTTTTGGGGTCATTCTTCATGGTCTTGAGCAGTTGCCCCTGGATTATTGAGATGGCTGCATAGTCTCCTTAGGAAGGAGACTTTGGGCCACATGCTTAGTGTCTGCTTTCAAAAGGTCTCATACCTTCTAATAAAAATAGGCTGAGAATTTTCCAAATCTTTAAGTTTCTGTTTCTTTTTCACTTAGCAATTCCATCTTTATTTTTCTCTTCTTGTGTTTTACTATAAGCATAATGATCCAGGTGATTACTTTAGCTCTTTGGTGACAGATTTCCTCAGCTAAATGTCCAGTTTCATCACTCATAAATTATACCTTCCACACAACACTAGAACAGAGAACAGTTTCACAGTTGGACAAGTTCTTGGCTTCTTTATTATAAAGATAAACATCCCTTCAATGTCCAATAACATAACTTTTTATTTTCATCTGAAATCTTATCAGAATGCCATTCATGAACCATATTTCTCCTAATATTTTGCTCAAGATTATTAAATTTATCTAAGAAGAATGAGACTTTCTATACTGCTCTCTTATTTTCATTATGGATTCTCACCAGGATTATTCTTAGAGGACAGTTCTAAGCAATATGGGCTTTTTAAAGCATAACCTCAAAACTCTTTATGCCTCTACCCACTACTGTGTTTTAAAGTCACCTTCCATATTTTCATGAATTTCTCATAGCAGCATTCCCACTTCTTGGTACCAATTCCAATCTTAGTCGGTTCCATAGTAGAATGTCATGGATTGGGTATCTTAAAAACAATAGATACTTATTTCTCTCAGTTCTAGAGTCTGGAAATTCTAACACAAATTTCCTGGCCATCTCAGTTCGGGTGAGGACCACTTCCTGGTTCCTAGACAGCTGTCTTTCACTTTTACTTTTTGTATGGGAACTGTGTCCTCACATGACTACAGTGATGATGGAGCTTTCTAGAGTCTCCTTTATAAGTATATAATCCCATTCATGTCACTTCCCAAAAGCTACTCCTACAAATATTACATTGGGTATCGTACTTCAAAAATTACATTTGAGTGGGGACCTAAACATTCAGTCTGATCTACTAACTTTGTGAATGTTCTGTGTGAATTCAGTGGAAAGTTAATTTTAACTAGCTGATTTTTTTCAATGATCTAGTCAGATCTTTATTTTTCTTCAGTTTGAGTCACAATGACCTTAAAGTATCTTACTTTGGAGAACAAAAGATTGTTCAATGCCATGTATGGAAACTTGTATTTTCATACAAGTTTTGTATTGAAGAGGTTTTAAATATAGAAAAATCTCTAAGCAACATTTTAAAAATAGTGTTTCTAATAGCAAGAATAGTTCCTTGCATATTTTAAGGGAAAAAATATGACCCATGTTTTACCATTTTTTGGTATTTACTTGACATAAATCAATCTACTGGTAAACTAAAACCAAGAAAAAATGTTATTCTTGTCTACTCGAATTTTTATTATTTTGATTAAAAATAATGTAGTGTTCAAAGGTCAGTTTGATTCTAAAAGAAAACAAATAAAATAAAATTAACTTTTTATAATTAGTTAAAAACTTATAGAACACTGATGTTGACAAAACAAATGAGTAAACAGAAAATTTAATAGAATTAATGTTCCAGAAACAGCTATGTTTCAATTCAGACAGATATGTTTTAAGACAGAATCTTGGATTTTGGGTTAGTAATAAAATGTTTCAAAATGAATGTAGGGCTGGGCATGGTTATACACTCTTGTAATCCAAGCAACTCAGGGATTGAGACTGAGGCAGAAGGACAGCCAGTTTTCAGTGCAAAATAAAATGAACTGAGGCTGTTTTAGTGGTTAAGTTATTCTGGGTTCAATCTCCATTACCAAAAAAAAAAAAAAAAAGTTAATGTAGAAGTAGTTGGAACATGTAGGAATCTAGCTAAGTCTTGGAAAAAACTATATTTCACAAAGTTGCAGATAAAAAATAAAGTTGTTATGAATTGTGCAAAATATTCAAAGGATGGAGCATCTGGCAGGAAAGAGAAATTCAATGAGTTTATAATCATTTCAAAATAACGATATGAAATGCTATTTGCAATTTTATATTTTGATTTCAGATGAGCTAATAAGTCCACATTGCTTTTACATTTTTTAAAAAATGCTGTCTTATACTTTAGACTAATAAATGCAGTTTTTGTCTTTGAAAAATAAAACCTTGATATATGTATATGGCATGAATAGAAGTTGTCAAGTGCATCTTAAGAGTTCTACTTATATTAACAATTCTCAAAAACAATATGACTAGGCCAAGGACATAAAATTATTTTCCTAGTTTCTTCTTTTTTATTTTCTATCTCAATGGAAGGTATGGTTTTTCTATGAGATGTTAGGACATCCTTTATATTTCTGCAGCTGCAAGATCTAATTGTTTTTATTTGGCTTTTTCAATATCTTTTAACTCTTTTTAATATCTATTCTCATTATCCTAGTTCAACTCTTATTTTCTGCCTTAGGTATATTAAATAGCTTTGCAGTGAATTTTCCTGTCTTTAGTTTTATTCTCCAAATGCCTTCTTGGTTAAATATGTTACCTATTCATCTATGGGAAGGACATATCACAACAACTTGAATGTTAACTTCTTCTTTGAATTTGTTTTATTAATTTAATTTATTTATTTTTGGTACTAGGGATTGAACCCAGGGTTATTTAACCAATGAGCCACATCCACAAACTTTTTTATGTGTTATTTTGAGACAAGATTTCACAAAGCTACTTAGGGTCTCCCCAACTTGCTGAGACTGACATGCAACTGTGATCTTCTTGGCTCAGCCTCCTAAGTCACTGGAATTATAGGCAAGTACCATGAGTCCCAGTTTGAATAGTGATTTCTAATAGTAAGTTTATACATTGTTTTTTAATTACTCTTTATTTTCATTTAGTTCTACATTGTTCTTATATCATTTTTGTGTGTTAGAATTTAAAATTTTTTTTCTAATTTGGTTACCTATGTTATCTATCTAGACCTAAGAAGATAATATTTGAAGATAATATTGAGTTACATTAATTCAAAATTCACTTGTTGAATTTTTAATATTATTTTTAGGTTGTGATGAAATGACAAATAACCTTGAAAGATCAGTGGTTTCTTACAATATTTTGTTCATAAAAGACTATTTTTCCAATAAGGAAGGTTTTATTCACTATTGTATCTAAAATAATGACACAGTACTGTCTTAATAAAATTTCATGGATTAAATAAACATACACATGCATGAAGAATACCATGCCATTTTCATGATTTTCCCCCCATTTTCAGTTTTCCCTCATTGGTTAGCTTAGTGGGATAATTTGATCTTATGGGAATATAAATGTGCTGTTCTGTTTCCTATAAATTCAGACAATCAAGGAGAATTATGTGCTGGTTCTCAAAATCTTCTAATTAAAAGTAATGCATCTGATTTCTGCTTACTTATCATGACTTAAAGTTAGTTACACAGTGTCCTTGCTTGGGTGCTGTCACAAAATACCATAAGCTGGTCAGCTTAACCAAGAAGCAGTTATATCTCACAGTTCTAGAGGCTGAGAAGTCTAGCCTTAGGTAGTGGTTGTTTCATGGTCTGGTGAGGGCATGTTTTCTGTTTACAGAAAGATATCTTCTCACTATGAGCTCACATGGCCAAGAGAAGAAACCTGGTCTCTATAGTCTCAAAAAGATGGTGATCCATTCATGAATTCTCCACCTGATCACTTCATCTAACCCTAATTACTTCCCAAAGACCTCCCATCCTAATACCATCCCTATAGGGGAAAAAGATTTCAACATGTGAATTTGGTAGGGGGGATTCAGGTAAAAACACAAACATTTAGTCTCTATTATAAGGCATAACTCAGATAACATGTTCCTGGAAGAAAGAGTGAACCAGAAATCTTTTGGGGAATGAGAAATTTTATCATAATCAACTTTGTAAATTTTTAAATAAAGAATAGAATCTAATGGACATCAACTATAAAGTTTAATGACTTGCTGAGAAATGCCATTTTAAAGTTAAGGTGATTGGATGAATGGTGAGATGATGAGCCTGCAACTAACCAACATTTGCATGAATAGTACAGATGATTCATTCATCAAAGGAAGGCTAATGCTATCTTGAAGAATTAGAAATAAAAATCAATTATCCCAAGATTCTTGCACAAATAGTAGAGATTAGAAGAGAAAACTTTTCTGATATTATATCATTCATATACATTTTAGTGTAGACATTATTCTTCTATTTTCCTTCTGCATTTACACACATGAACTTCTATTAAAAATAATAGTTGCCACTGGGCCTGAAGACTTGCTATCAGGTGAGGAAAGAATGTGTGATATGACATTAGATCTTCTTTCAGTTGATAATAGCAGTTCTTTGTAGTAGAAGTTACCAAAGTTTGTTGTTCCAGAGGTACACATCAAGTATCCTGAGAAATCTCACTTACCATTTGCCTCTGGGGAAAAATTTTGCTAAACTTATACAAGTCTTGGATTATCAGCAAACATGTTATTAGATTGTTTCTAAAAACCTAGAAGTTTGAAATTTGTGAAATATCAGTGAACTACTATGATAATAGTTTATGATTGGAGAATTAATTTTTAATACTTTTCAATTTGGTTTAAATGAGATCCTGTTGTGACTTCTATTTAATTCTATATTGCTAATTCTTCACTAATATATTTGTACATAATATGCTTTTTGCTCACTCTTTCATTATATGTCTTATACAAATGGAAGTGGTTAATAAAATAGGGGGTATCAAATAATAGGAGCAAGAATCAATATTGGTAATGAATAGCAGATAATCCTATTGCTACTCTCTAATACTCATCACACAATATGATAAATCTTTGCCAAGGAAGTCATTATAGGTATTTTGTGTGGTATAGAATTAGTTAATACTAAAATATTTTTATTTTTATTTGATGTTATTCTCTAAACAGTATGGTTTTATTCATGTCTCATTTGCAGATTTAAATTGTAGAAAAATTTGTCATTGTATTGATCATAATTATTAAAGTCATAGAATATTTTTGTTAAAAGAATATTTTTGTTTATATGGTGCAAACCAGAACATGACCAGAAGTTAAGATCAATACTACTGCAGTGATCTCTTTTAAAGACAAATATAGTTAAATCAATTCTTAAAGTACTTATTCTATCTGAAGGATACAATGGCCTATATGATATATCCTTACATTTGTAACAACTGATTAACAATTATTGATTTAGGATATTAAATAAGTGAAGTTTTTGTTCTTACTCAAATTTTGGGATTTTTAAAATACCCAAAAGGGAATAAGGGACTTTTACATATTAATTTGAAAAATAATTTAGAGTTCGTGATTACATTTTTAAAAGGATTGTAGCTTAAAACGTAAATATGCTTATTTTTCTTCTTGTCTGTCTTTTTTATTATATATTAAAATAGAAACAAAAATACTTATGTTTGGTGTCTTTATAATAGATACTTGGTTACATCTTACATTTTATCTACCCTGTCTTCATGTTTAGAATGTATTGCTTATAAACAGCAGAGAGAAGTGGTCTTTATTTTCTGTAGTACTATCTTCTATGTAGTGGCTTAGACCATTTATACTTAATGTAAATTTGACATACTTGATTGTTTTCAATTCATCCAATTTGTTATTTATTCTTCTGTTTATTCTTTTTTTTTAAAAGAGAGGAGAGAGAGAGAGAGAGAGAGAGAGAGAGAGAGAGAGAGAGAGAGAGAGAGAGAATTTTAATATTTATTTTTTAGTTATTGGCAGACACAACATCTTTGTTTGTATGTGGTGCTGAGGATCGAACCTGGGCCGCATGCATGCCAGGCGAGTGTGCTACCGCTTGAGCCACATCCCCAGCCCTGTTTATTCTTTTCTAAGGAGTGATTTGAAAATTTTTATTACATGTTTTATTGTTTAATTTTTGTCTTTTACAATTTCTCTAGAGACTACAAAATGTCTTTTAACTCAGTTTGACTTCAAAAATTGATGACTACTGAGTAGGATATAGGTCTGCAGCTCAGTGGTAGAGCACTTGCATAGCTTGTGTGATGTGCTGGGTTTGATTCCCAGTACTGAAAAGAAAAAATTGACTAATTCATAAACAAGGTAATATTAAAAATATATCTCTTGGGCTGGGGTTATGGCTCAGTGGTAGAGTGCTTGCCTAGTGCATGCAAGGCCCTGTGTTCAATCCTTAGCACCACATAAAAATAAATAAATAAAATAAAGGTATTGACAACTACAACTAAAAACTGAATATATATCTATTCAATCATGAGTACTGTCATACATTATGCCCCTACACATCCAATGAACCTATAATATGCTATTATTATGTGTCTATTACTTTTACTTTAGTCAGTAATATTTAATGTGTATCCTATCCAAAGTCTATGTCACAAGTTACTCAACACCATTATGAGTACCTTCAGGAGGTGATTGGCATGAGGACAAGGTCATCTTCTAAGGATACAGAATAAAGCATCACTTTGGAGGCACAGAGGAGCTCTAATCATTCTAAACATTCAACTTGCTGCTAATAGTTTAATAATTTTGAAATTCTCATCTTCCAGATGAGAAATTAATTTCTGTTCTTTAGGAATTATTTTATCTGTGGTATTTTTGTTATAGCAACACAAAGAGAGAAGTTGGTACTGAAAAGTTAGTTGTTGCTATAACAAATACCTAAGATCATGGAAACAACTTAGCAACTGTGTAATGGATAAAGGCTGGACCACAAATAACTGTTCTAATGAGGCCTGAAAAGAGGAGAGATATAACAGAGCCTCAAACATCTTTGAACTTACCTAAGTTATCATGATCAGAATATTGGTAGAAATGTGAAGAGTGAAGGCCATTCTGATGAATTCTTAGTTGGCAATGAATATATCCTTAGAATCAGGAGGAAAGTCTATTCTTGTTTAAAAAATGGCAAAGAACTTGGCTGAATTGTGTTTATGTTCTAGTGCTTTGTGGAAGGCAGAACTTGAATATTTGGTGGAAACAATCTCTAAACAAAGCATTCAGGGTGCTGCATGGTTTCTCTTTACTGCTTATAGTGAAATTCAAGAATAGAAATTTAATTATAAAGATGGAATTTATAATTAAAAAGGGAAGCTAAAGAAGCGGAAAATTCCCAGCCTGGCTAGATTGTAAAGAACAAAAACATGTTCAAGGGAAAACACTAAGGATGTGCTTAAACACATATTTGGTTAAGAACTTAGTAGGGACAGAAGGAAGGCAGATACCATTCTTTAGAACAGCAGGAGAATAACCTGAAGGCATTTGCAGGTCTTTGAGGCTGGTACTTCTACATAAGCTGAGTGTTAGGACCTTGAGGACCTTGGGGTCTTGGAACTTCCTGCCCAGGGCCACTACAAGTGTCTGTTTCCTGGGATCAAGTACAGTGCTACTTTGCTTCCTCAGCAATGGTTCCAGTACATCCATGGGTGGCTTAGTCCATTCCTCCAGGTAATATAGGCAAATTTTGGCAAAGTCCACAACATGCTAAATCAGGAGACACAGAGCACAGGACCTGTGGAGGCATTATTATTCTTGGAATTCTCATCTTCCAGATGAGAAATTAATTTATGTTCTTTAGAAATTATTTTATCTGTGGTATTTTGTTATAGCAACACAAAGAGAGAAGTTGGTACCGAAAAGCTTGTCGTTGCTATAACAAATACCTAAGATCATGGAAACAGCTTTGGAACTGGGAAATAGATAAAGGCTGGACCACAAACAACTGTTCTAACGAGGCCTGAAAAGAGGAAAGATATAACAGAGCCTCAAACATCCTTGAGCTTATTTAGTTAAATTTCAAAGGATGCTTCAGAGAGCCTCCAGGTGCAGATGGGAGAGTGGCTTCGGGGGTGGGACCACCACATAAAACCCTCACCATGGCAGTACTTACTGGGAGCAGGTTTGTCTTCAAGTCTCCAGACCTGAAGTTCCACCAGCATGCAGTGCCAGCCTAGAAGAGCAGTGGACACCTAATTCCACCCTGTGTAAGTTGTGAAATGGTCTGGGCCCAACAAAGTATGGGGAAAAGGGCTGCTGCACAGCATCTTGGGGGCACAGTCACTACTCCAGTGTGTCCAGATATCAGGGGCTGGAATCAAAGATTATTCTCAAGCCTCAAGATTTAGTGTTGTTCACCTTGTTGGGATTTAGACTTACTTGAGACCTATTATTCCTTTACTCCTTCCTGTTATTCCTTTTGAAAAGGGACTGCATATCTCATACCCTCTCCTCCATATTTTAGATTCCTACGACTTGTTTGATTTCATAGCTCTCAGTTGGAAGAAAATTTAACCCAAGATAAAATATCTTAAGAACCTCAGTCTAATTTAGATGATATTTAGATGAGAATCTGGATATTAGACTTTTGTGGTGATGCTGGAATAAGTTAAAAGTTTTTTGAGCTACTGGGATAAAATGAATGCCTTTCATATGTGAGAAAGATAAGAATGTGGGGAAACAAGACTGTAATGCTATGGTTTGAATATTTGTATCTCCTCCAAAATAATTCATGTTGAAACTTAATCCTCAATGCAACAGCATTAGGGAATGTAAGACCCCATTAGATAATGAAGTCATGACAGCGCTGCCCTCACTAATGGAATTATGAAAGGTGGAGAGAATAGTCCTTGTCCTTTTTATGCTTCTGTTCCTCTCACTATACGACTATGAAGCATTTGTCCTTCCAGAGGACGCAGCAACTCAGTGCCACCTTTGAAGCAGGGAACAGCCCTCCCAGACGCTGACCCTGGCAGCACCTTGACCTTGGGCTTTCAAGATTCCAGAACAATGAGAAACAAATCTCCATTCTTTATTAATTACCCAGTTTTGATACTTTTTTATAGGAGCATAAATGGAATGAGATACTTACTATTTGACCTACAATAGGGAGAATTATCCTGTATTATCTGTATAGATTCAATATAATCAACAGGGTCCTTCAAAGCACAAAAAGGATGTAGAACAGGAGAGACTGGTGTGATAGAAGGAAGACCTGACCCACTGATTCTGGTTCTGAAGATGGAGAATGAGGACCATGTGCTAAACAAGTCAGGCAGGCAACCTCTAGAACTGAAAGAAGCAAGGAGTCAAATGCTCCATGGTCTTCAGAAATGATCACAGTTCTGCCTGCACCTTGAATTTAATTCAGCAAGGTCAGTGTTGAACTTATAACTACAGAAATGTAAGGTAACCCAGGTACAGTGACATGTGCCTGGGGAACCAGCATCTTGGGAGACTGAGGCAGGAAGATTGATTGCTTGTGCACAAGGATTCGAGGGCAGCCTGGACAATAGAGTGAGTTCCTATCTTAGAAAAAAAAGCAGAAATGTAAGATCTTACATTTATGCTATTTTAACACCATCAGGTTTGTAGTAATTTGTAATTGTAGCAATAGAAACTTATGTATACATGTATAACAAAATAAAATAAAATTTTAAAGATTTTTGTTCATACAAAACTATTATACTCTTTTTGACAGATTTATACTGTTGACTGGAATTATTTTCTTTTAGTCTTAAAAGCTTCTTTTTAAAAGAATTTTTAAAATACTTATTTTTCAGTTTTCAGTGGACACCTTTATTTTATTTTATGTGGTGCTAAGGATTGAACCCAGTGTCCCATGCATGCCAGGCAAGTGCGTTACCGCTTGAGCCATATCCCAGCCATAAAAAGCTTCTTTAAGTTCTATTTTTAGGGCAACTTCATGAAGATGATTATTCTGAAAGATACTTTTGCAGTATAGAATGCCAAGTAGAACTTTTTTTATTATTGTTCATCTTTTTCATTTAGAACACGAGATGTTTCATATTTTTTTTTGGTAATTTTCACTTTTTATAAAGAGAAATCAATTATTATTTGTACTGCTCTATACAGCATGAATGAACTTCTCTTCCCCCAACTGCATTTTTTTTTTTGGTACCGGGGATTGAATTTAGGGGTACTTAACCACTGAGCCACATCTCCAACCTTATTTTGTATTTTATTTACAGACAGGTCTTACTGAGTTGCTTATATTTTTAAAAGTTAGTGCCTTATTTTTTTTTGCTGAGGCTGGCTTTGAACTTGTGATCCTTCTACCTCAGCCTCCCAAGCCACTGGGATTACAGGCATGGGCTATCGTGCTCATCCCACATTTGCTTTTAAAGTGCTTCTTTAAGCTTGATTTCAGTAGTCTGCCAGTCCTATGTATGGATGTGATTTCCTTTGCATCTCTTCTGTTTTGGATTTATGAAATTTCTTAGGTGAGATAATGTTCTTCAATTTTAGACAATTCTCTCCCATTTTGCCTTTTAATTGTTCCGTGCCTCATCCTTTTCTCACTCCTTTTGTAAGTAAAATTACATGTGTATTCAACCATTTGATATTGTCCCATAGTTTGAAAGCTTGATGGACCATGAAGCAGAAAAAGATCCTTAGAGATTCCAGAGTCAGATCCTAAGTCCTGCTGAAAGGGAAATTCTGATCCAGAGATAAAATCCTCTCTCTGCCCAACAGTCTGGTTGGCAGTCTGTGGGGTTTGGGGAGTTCTCCCTTTCCTTGGAGGTCTGTCCCTCAGGAGATCTTTTCAGCTTTGATACCCTTTCCAGGCTGAGAGTGCAGAAAGGCTGTAGCAGGGCATCCAGTAAAGGCTTCAGTGTAACAGGAAGATGTTTCCTACTTATTCTTTTTTTTTTTTTTAATTTTAATTTGTCCACAGTTTTCAAGTTCTGCTTGCTTATATCCCAAGGTATGAAGACTGAAAAGGCTTCAGTGAGAGGTTGAAAACTTCAGAGAGTTAAGCCTGAATTTTTTTGCCATGTTCTTAATCCTCTGCCATCCTGAATATCTCTGCCTTGATCAGGTGGTCTCTCTCTCAACCCTCTTGTTCTGCCCAAGGCCTTCTGCAAAAAAGCATGGTGACAACATATTGGGAGAAGAGTTGAAAGTCAGTGTAGACAATCTTTGAAGCTGATGTTGTTTACAATTTTAAAATGTTATGCTTGTCATTTCAAGGTGATTCATACCTTTTGCCATTATCAATGGCAGGTTTCTCTTCGTCCCTATTCCATGCACCATGAAGATAATAGGGTTCTTTTAGGTGATTTCCAAACGTTAGAGCATACTTTTATGGATTTTATTTCATTTACATTTCTTTTCTCTCAGTTCCTTAATTACAAGTTTTTATGCTATCTTACTTGTTTTCACTATTAGTTGGGGAATGATACTTTTAGCAAATTTCTGTATCTTAAGGTCTAATTAAAGTCTAGCTTATTGTTGAAAAACTAAATATACCTTGTCTTTTTTTCTCTTTTCTTTGTATCAATTTATAAGATGGTGAAATTATTCTCACAATGAGTTGATTGCATATTTCTACTGTCTTAGTATTTTTTTTTATATTTTAAAACCATAATGAAAAATTTACTAATGCCTGATATATGCTGAGATATGGAAAAATAGTTACATTTATTCTCTTAATCAGTTATGAATAAATCTTTCTGAATCACTTAGCTATAACAAATGCTTTTGGCAAAAAACACTAAATGGAGGAATTAGATGATTCAATTTAGAAGGTTATTTAAATCTTCTTTTACACTGGATTTTGCACCAAATTGTCCATGTTTTGATAGAAGATCCACCAACACAAATTTTATTCAATTATTGAATTATAATGATTTTTTCTCACCCTGTATTCACATATACCTTATTATAACATGATTCTAAAATAGATAATGACATGTAATTCACCTTTTGCAAAACATTTATTATTTACTCAAAATCAAAATTACTATTTGTCCTGATACAGATCAACTCTCATAGTTTGCAAACCGTTACCTAATGTTCTTTAAAATAAACACTCCTTCTTTATCCCCTTAGGAGACTTTTCTACTTCTTTTGTTTTCTGGTACAATATCCAATCAATTTTTGCCCTGTTTTACAAAAATAAAAAATGCTTTTTCATTTATTTGGAATCATTCATTCTTGTCCTGGTATTTCCCCGTGTTCTGTCATTCCACTAGCTAAGATCTGTCAGGAACAGCATTTTTCCAGTTGATATGCAATTACTACTTGGAAATGGTACTAGAGAGTATAACTTCTTTTCTTTTATAGAAAACAAGGTGGAACGGGTGATGTCCCTGGACTCTTGGTGGTTGGAAATGAAACTTCTTCACTTATTTAATTAATTTTAAATAACTCATGCTATTGAGCCATAAACTAAATTATTATTCAAACTACAAAAGTCTGTTTCACCTTTATCCTGCTACATATCACTTTTTACACAAAAATAATACCTTGAAGATTAGCATCTAAGAAATATTTGCTTCTGAATGCAGATGTGTTCTTAAGAAGAAAAAGAATATTAATGGGAAAGAAGTTTGTCTCTTTCTCATAGTCACCAATAGTCAACCAAATATTCCAAAGGATATTGATTATTTCTTTCATAGTTTGCAAACTTTCACCTAATATTCTTTAAATAAACCCTCCCTCTTTATCCCCTTAGGAGACTTTTCTACTTCCTTTGTTTTCTGGTACAGTATCCAATCAATTTTTGTCTCTTTCTCATAGTCTAAAGTCACAAATCTCACATGTTCTAAACTTAAAGGCAAACACTTTGTGATACTGATTGGATTATAACCAACTTTCTTTCCAGAGTTGTGGGAGTCATGTTCTTTAAGGGAGAGATACAGCTAATTTTCAAGCGTCTTGAACTCTTAACTTTGGGATCATAAATTAATGTAGCATGCATAGAAAGGGTAGAAATGGCCTGTTTTATTGAACAAATAACCCTGAGGAACTTACAAACATAAACAACTATATCTGCATTCTTTTTGTTCTATTCTGGACATTTTAAATCTCCAAACTTATAAACCTTGAGATTTTTGTTCCAAAGGGATCATAAAGTTGCTTGTTGTGAAAAGAGAAAAAAGACATAGGCAATTCCAGCAGAAAGACTGTTGATTCCATTTTCTGGATGACATCAGTGAGAGAGAAGAAGGCTTCCAGTTGCATATGGAGTGATTTAAACACAGAACTCAAAGGAAAAGAAAGCAATCGCTCCTTGAAAAGTCTGTGAAGAGATTATTAATATCTGTTTGAGCTACTTCAGGCATATGCATATGAAAAATGGTTTAATGATAAAGAGAATCCCTGTCTCCAGCTGTGTGCTTACCTCTTACCACACTGGTAACAACTTGCTCTTTTTCTTATGTGTACTTTATTCCAAATAAATATCTTGTATTTGGTAATACCTACACATGAATGACAGTGTTCAAAGTATTTGCAAATGCTATACATGGCTCAATAATATTTTAAAATAGGAAGTTGTATGTTTACACTCTGTGTGTTTTGACATTTTTCTTCTTCAGGAAAGACAAATGACAGGGCCTTGTTATGGTTTGAACCTTAAATGTCCCCCAGAGGCCAAGTGTTGAAGGATTGGTCTCCAGTTGATAGTGTTGTTGGCAGTTTTTAGTGAAAACACTAGGAGATGGGACTTGCTGGAAGGAAGTTAGGACATGGGAGGCATGTCTGGAAGGGGATATTGAGACATCTGCCCCTTCTTTCACTTTGTTCCTTGACAGTGGTGAGGTGAGAAGCTTTGCTTTACCACGTATGCCCTGCCATAATATTCAGGCCCGGAATTATGGAGGGGGCTGGTCAAGTCACCATAGCCTGAAACCTCTGAAAATCATGAGCCAAAATAAACCTTTCCTTTTTTTTAAGTTAATTTATCTAAAGTATTTTGTCACAGTGACAGATTTCATAACAACAATAAGTAAGGCTAACAGCAATGGTCAAAAGTTTGAAATTCTTACTATTTCATTGCCAGTACAACACACCCCACTCCCAAAAGTTAACTTCTAGGTAGAATCTTTGTGTCTGAATGAGAAGATAGAAATGATATAGAGAATGTGAGAAGGAGGTTAGCATGAAAAATGTGCAAAAAGAGAAAAGCATACTTCATGTTAGAACAAACAAACCAACCAAAACAGATTTCTCATGGCTGTGCAGTAGAAAGAGTAGTCTATATCTCTTAATGCAATTTGAAGCATGATATTCAGCAATAGGGCAAAAGGAGAAAAAAAAAAGAGCTGCATGATCATTGTTCTAGGAAACTGTATCATTTGCCTATTTCACATACATGACAGGAAAGCTACCAAAACATGAAAATTCCTGATGACAAGGACAATGGATGTCTTATGGTAGCATATGTCAATAACTGTGTCACCTCAGCCTCAGAGAGCTTGCATTCCCACTTCTTGTCTACAACACATTGTTATGTACCTTGGTCCCATTTAGGCCTCTAAACCACTAAAGAAAAGGGAGAAGGGCCAGGGGACATTAGGAAATAAGGTTGCAATTCTGTAGATAGAGTAGTCTGTTTTTTAATTGAGTTACTGGAAATACAGGACAGTTTCACTTAGACCTGGTCTTGTAGAGTAAGATTGAAAAATGCTATGCTTACTTTAGTGTGTGATATGTTAATGAGTGGCTTGAATAATTAGTTCCTAATTATAAATGCTTTTGTAATTTAAATGAGTATTTTTTTAGGTAAATCAATATTCAATAATTTTAGATGCCAAGTTGTGCTTTAGTATCATGTCAACTTTGTTTTCAATAATCCAATCTCACTAAAATGAAAAGAATTTTTTTAAGAAATGGCTTGTAATTGAGTCTTGCTTCAGACTGTCCTGTAAACTTGCACAAGGTTCACAGGATTGATGCCCCAAATGTAGTCATTATTTGATCAGCCTAGAAAATAGCCAGAGGTGATGTTTTAAATTTTGTTTAGGATTTCTTTATATGTTTAACAAGGTAAGAAGATTAGAGGTTGCATGAAAAGATTAGCATTAAAAATGTCAAGGAGGACCATGCAGAAAGACTAAAGCATTTCTTCAGTTTAATAAGTCCTGCATAACCAGAGTGTTCTGAGGTTCTTTTTGAAGCCCAGAAGGGATAAAAAGAATTTTAGCCTTATTTATAATCTGATGGTTTCAGTGGCTAGCCCTTTCCTTCTTTACCTGGAAATCTCATAATTATATCATTAATTGCCAATTATTTCTTTTCAAATTTTGTGACTTAACAATGATGTGTGTGTGTGTGTCTGTATGCTGTGTGTGGATATCCATGTATATCTCTTTCTATCCATATATATGAAACTTAAGATCTATGTCTGAATTATCTTTATGCATTTTGGTGCATATTAACTACAAATAATATCTCCATACCTTAGAATGTTTTGAAAAAAAAACCTTTTATTTTAAAAGGTTTATAAAACCTTTTATTTTAATAATGGTAAAATATAAAGGAAGTTACCTTAACCTTTGAAATCTGAAGCTTTTAATTGCTAAAATTAGAATTTATATGCTACAATTAGCTAACTTATGCATAGCCTTTAGAAAAGTAACCTTAAGAACCAACTGTTATATAAATATTTGTTACATTAATTTTTTTATTACCTTTTACATTTTTATTTTTATTTTTTTTTAGCCTCATGAAATATGAAGGCTTTCCTACTCTACAAAAAGAGTAGGAAAGCCTTCATATTTCTTCTAATGATGACATCTTATTTAACTAAAATATAATTATTGATATCACAAGTTTGATAATAACCAATTACAAGCAATAACATTTGATGTTGTATCACAAGCCCTGCATCTTGTCCAGCTCATGGGTAGTATATTTTTCACCCTCATCTCTTGTTTATTGGATGCTCTTGGTGCAGAGCTTCAAATTAGAAACTTGAGTTCAATTCTTTGCTTTCTTGAGCCTAAGATATATAACACAATGAAATTATCTCTTTAGAAAGACATCTTATTATACAATCTTATTTTCTAAGAATTAAGCAGAGAAACAGGACCTAGAAAAGCCTGAGCCTAAGACACTAATTCTTACCTCACTACTTCTTATACCATATTTCAGGCTATTGTTTTAGGTAACCATAAACTGACTATATTTCCTCCTGTATTAATTGAACATCTATTATAGGCCAAAATGATGACATAAGAAAGACAAAATTTGTCTTCCCTCTTGATGGCATTATATCTCAGTGGATAACCAAATGAGTTCTCAAGATTGATTGGTGTGCTAAGTCTAATGTGAACTTCTAAATGGATAAAAGCAGAAAAGGAGGTGCACTGATCTGCATTTTGCAGATAAAGAAATAGTCTGAAGAAGGTCAAATGCTTCTCCAATGTTCACACATTGAATGTGAAGTCTTGCTTCTTCATAAGCATCTTACCTAGAAATTCATTAAGGTGGACTTCTGAAAATTCACCTTAAATAAATAAATGAGTAGCTTTAGAGCTGTATTATACGTTTAGTTCTAACACTAGTAAGAATCCTCATACACGACTTGCTTAATGTGGATTTAGATAATAAATTAAGATTGTAACAACTGAAGATTATAATGAGGTTTATTTTAATAGCACTACAGAATAGATTACGGATTAAATTTCATTAATAGTAAATGGCAAAGTTCGTTTAAAAAAATAATGGGCAGATTAAATCTGGATATATCAAATTTATAGTTTGACCTGAGAGTATTTTGACACATGTTTGTATCAATCTTCTTTTGGATCCATCTATCATCCTTCCACCTACCTACCTCCTGATGAATCACTTATCATCTACCATGTAATCATATCATTGATATGAAAGAGAAGCAAAGTCAGAGGGAAAATCATGTATCATTTCTTCCAGATTTACTTTCTCATAATCCTCTTATGAGGAATGGTTTTATATGTGTGCTAGAATATGAGTACTAAAAGAATATGAAGGTTGGTCTGGGGATGTGACTCAAGCGGTAATGCGCTCGCCTGGCATGCGCGAGGTGCTGGGTTCCATCCTCAGCACCACATAAAATAAAAAAGTAAAGATGTTGTGTCCACCGAAAACTGAAAAATAAATATTAAAAAAATCCCCTCTCTCTCTCTTAAAAAAGAATATGAAGGTATATAATATATAATATATAAAAAGAATATGAAGGTATATAATATGTAGAAGGCCTCCACAGCAAGTTTCTGATAGAAGAGCATTCACAGGCAGTGTCCTTTGGTGGCAGGAAATCACAGCTATTTTTTGTGTATATAAATGAGCATGTCCAGTGTGGAGTAAGAAGCATTGTTGAATTATTATTAATAACAAGCTATGATCTTTAAGAATGCATACTATAAAAGAAAGGTTTGCTTCTATGAAAGATCAGAGCAAAACAGGGAAAGTATACCCTATCATTGAAGAAAGATTTGGCTTTAGGGTATAATCAATTAGCTGATATACTAAACCATTTAAAATATTTTAAGAAAGAGAAAAGTGTAATTTGGTTTTGTAACTAATGCTAGAAGAAAAAGAATGAAACCAATACCAGGATATTAGATATGTAGGACTTAGACACTGATAATATATTAACATTTATACAAAAAAAAAATACCACATTGACCATCTGCTTCCAAAAAATAAATACAAAGCTAAATATCTCAGAAAAATTGATACAAATTGGCCTCTTGCTACTGAAATAAAATACAACACTCACACAAACACAATAAGCTGAAAAAATGTGAAATTAATAGATTAAAAAACAAGATGTATTTTAAATTAGCATAAGCCAATTTGTTTTTTCTGAATGTCTTAATAATTTTTTATCCTCATCTCCCACTTCTTGATATTGAAAGGAATTGGTCAAATACAAAGGCAACAGCTGATAAATTGGGTAAAATGACAACACTCAGCTGCAGGGAAATTCTCTCTGCTGCAAGTAATCTTAGAAACTTTGTTATGCAAAAGGCCCCAAAAGCTAGCAGTACAGAATTCTCATTTTTTGATTGTTTTTCTCATTTCAATTAATTATCTAGAAGCACAATCAACTTAGCAGGCCTCCTTTAGAAATCTCTTCTTTATGGTTCTGTACCACAAAGCAGACCATTTAACTAGATGATTTTATTAGGATACAATTAACACTTGGATCCCCAAAAAGCACCAACCCATATTTTTAGATAGCTCAAGTGAAAAAGCACTGTAGAAGGCCTCCACAGCAAGTTTCTGATAGAGGAGCATTGACAGGCAGTGTCCTTTGGTGGCAGGAAATCACAGATATAAAGACATATTTAAAATCCTATGTCTGCATGAAAATATATTTGGTAGTACAAAAATCTATAACCTATTCCATTAGAAAACAGAGATGAAAAGCTTGGACCATTTACTCACAGTT
The DNA here is from genome assembly GCF_052094955.1 of Ictidomys tridecemlineatus. Taxonomy (NCBI): domain Eukaryota; kingdom Metazoa; phylum Chordata; class Mammalia; order Rodentia; family Sciuridae; genus Ictidomys; species Ictidomys tridecemlineatus. The sequence continues at coordinate 162,553,871 of NC_135479.1, forward strand.
TCAGGAGGGAAAATAAGGGCAAAGGGCGTCTTTACCAGTTCTCAATGAAATCCTGCTCCAAATGGTTTTGTGTGACTAAGAGTCACAATATAGATCCAAATGACAATTTGTGTGTGTGTGTGTGTGTGTGTGTGTGTGTTTGTGTGTGCGTGAGAGAGAGAGATAGCTCCTCTAATTTTGCTTTACATTTCAGGTTTGAATTCATCCTTCTGAATAGTTTGGAATTAAAAATAACTGAAAATTTAAAATTAATTTGGGAACAAAACAATGATATGATTATAACCCATTAATGTAAAAAATCATTCTTTATCAGCTTTCTTTTAAGAAAAAGGTTTTCTTTGTTAAAATATTTTCTATATTTCTTGAAGACATATTACTGTATCTATTCTCTGTGGAGTAGGTAGAGGGAGTAGGTAAAAATTCAATGTGCATCACAGATATATATGGGTGGAGACCACAAAAATTTAGTGACCAAACAATGTTCTGTCTCCATTGATGTAGGTGAAAGAGTCCAAGACTCCTAGTCATTTTAGTTTGAATGTTAGTTGAAAAATTCATGTTGGAACTAAATATACAATGTACTAGTTTAAAATGTATGACCTTTTGGCAAAATGCTTAAGTACTAAGAGCTCCACCATCATGAATGGATTAATACCCTTAAAGTAAGCTTTGGAAGGTTCATCTCATTTGACACTCTGTTTTCTGCTTTGTGTAGATCAGCATTCATTCTTCCAGAGGTCAAAACAACAAGGTATCACCCTTGAAGCAGACTGACAATCCTACATGACATGAGACACGCCAGTAACTTGATTTTGAGCTTCCGAGATTTCAGAACTATGAGAAATGAATAACAAATAACTCAGTTGTTGGTATTTAATTAAAGCAAAAAAAAATAGTCTAAGATAGAAATTGGCATGAAAAGTGGGGATATTACTATAACAAATACTTGAAAAATGTGCAAGCAACTTTGGAACTGGGTTACTGGTACAACTTAGAAGGGTTTCAAAGTGAATAGATAAAGCTTATACTAGTATGAACCTAGAACAAAGGGCAATTCTTGAAAGGGCTCAGAAGAAGAGAAGGCAATAGAGCAAGCCTCAGTCTTAGAGATTATTTTAGAGATTGTACAGAGAATCTTGATAGAAATATGGGAAATAAAGGCCATTCTGAACAAGTCTTAGACTGAGGAATGTCTTATTGAAAACTGGAGGGCAGAGATTGCTCAGGAAACCTTGTGGCTTGCTGTCCAGAGCCACTACAAGTCTCTGATCACAACATTCCAATGCATCTTTCTTCGGCTCTTCAGCTGTTGGTACAAGAGTGTCAGTATAGGTCAGGTCTCTGCTCCAGAAAGCGTGAGAGATAAGTAAGCCTTACCAGTATTCATGTGGGGTTAATTCAAATGTATAGAGAACAAAAATTGTAAGGGCTTCATTTCTTTCACCTAGATTTCAATGATTGGCTCAGAAAGCTTTGAGGTTCAGCCAGAGACCTACTACAGGGGCAAGACTACCAAAATGTCATCCCTCAGTCAATATCCAGTATAGGGTTTAGGCCACCACAGAAGACCCCCATCAGGACAATGGGAAGTGAAGCGATAGTGAAGCAATAGGGACAGGGCTTCATCCAAGAACTCAGACCTGTAGAGTCACCAACACACAATATTAGCCTTGGAAAGCCATAGGCAGCCAATCCCAACCCTAAATGATTCAGCACAGACTTTACCCATCAAAGTCATGGAGGCAGGGCTGCTGGAAGACTTAGGAACCCAAGCTCCACATGGAGTGTCTGACAGGTGAACATGAAGTCAAATGAGACTATTTGACTTTAATATTTTAATATTTCCAAGTTTTAATACTTTGATGTCTTCTATCCTGTTGGATTTTGGACTTACTTGGGATCTATTACCCCATGCTTTTTTTTTTCTATTGCTTTTGGAATAGATATCAAGTAGGTTTGGAAAATTATGTAACTAGATCACAGCTAGATAACTAATATTTGATGCAGCCATAGTTTCACAGTGTGTGGAGGATATCTCATAATTACACAGTGTGTGTTATAGTTTGGACATAAGGTGTGCCCACCCCCAAAGTCCTATATTAATGGAAGAATATTCAGAATTTAAATGATGAGATTATGAAATCTGTAACTTAATCAATTCATCTTAGTTTAAAAGGGGTAAGTGGGTGGCAACTGTAGGTAGGTGGGGTAGGAATAGAGAAGATAAGTAACTGGGTATGTCCCCTGGAAGGGTACATCTTCCTTGCAGCCTTTTCTCATATCTCTCTTTGCTTCTTAACTATCTCTCACTGAGCAGTTATCTTCTGCTGCTTCCCCTCCACCATCATGTTCTGCCTAAGCTGGGGCCCAAAGCAACGGAGTTAGCTGAAGTTGGATTGAAATTCTGAAACCCAGAGCCCAAAAGAAACTTTTCCTCTACGTTGGTCTGGTGAAGTATTTTGGTCACGATGATGTGAACCTAACTAACACAGAGTATATATTATGAAATATGAATTTGAAAGTCTGAGTAAGGGAAATGGCTCTCAGTGATAATCGTGTAGCAGATGGTTTCTTCTCCAGCCTCCTCTTTTGGTGTACTATTCTACCTCATGCCCTCACCGTTTCACTTTACTCTCCAAATACATAAATAAGTCATTAACTGATTAGAGTTACTAGTGGAGATGTCCAATAATGATGAATATACATAGATATGAGAATTCATGTTTATTTTTGTCTTTGTCACAATAAAGAATAAAAAATGATAAATAATTGTCTGTTGACCATTCCACAGTGAAAATGGGCAACATTATTTACTCATTGTAGTGAGTGATTCACTATTTAATCAAAACAATTAATTTGGCCTTAGAATAATGGGAGGCCCTAGAGATCATGAAAAGAGCTGAACAGGCATGCTCTCTGCAATCACCAATCCCCCTGCTATTCTAACACTCGAACTGTGTACCAGAGATCATTCATGTAGTATAACAAAAGGGGAAATAAAGTGACGTTCTGGGAAGAACATGCAGAAGTGTCGCAGACTCTCTGAGATGCAGGAAGCCCTTCCATGAAGGAAGTGGGATTGAATATCTAACCTTACAAATTAAAAAAAAAAAAAGCTTTGCCAGAAGATAATGAAGGAAAGGTGTGCTACACAGAAGAGATGGCTTCTTTAGTCAGCAAAGGAGACACTAAAAGAGCACAGGACAATGACAGTGAGGCAGCCAGAGAAAAGGGCAAGATGGATTGCTTTTGAGGAAGGGATAATCAATTAATGACATCCTTTAAGCCATGATCAGTATTTTGAGAATAGGAGGTCATTGGAAATTTCTAAGTGATAAAGAGCATGAGTAATTTATATTCCAGTCGCTGAGCAGAGATTGGAAATGAGCAAGAGTGGAAACAAGAAGACCAGTTAGAAAGATACAGTGATTATGCAGACAAGGAAAGATGACTTTCAAACTGTGGTACCATGATGTTGAAGGATGCCATTGAAGACAGAACAGATATGAGCAGATTATTGAGGATGAGAAGAAGGAGCAACAGAGAGTCACTCCCAGGATTCTGGCTACAGAGATTAGAGAAACCATTGTGGGATTTTCTGAGTGTGGGAATGCTGGAGGAGAAATAGTTTGGTGACAAAGAAAAGTACATTTTAAGATGGTTTTGAAGTGTCTTCAAAATGTCTATGTGAAAATACAAGTAAGCAATTAGTCATAATTGTTCTCAGGAGAGCAAATATGTATTTTCTGCATAAACTTGGAGATCATCGATCATATTGGTGACAAATGAAAACAAAACAAAACAAAACAAAATGATGATATTCTTTGGGTATGAAGTGCATAATAATAAGAAAACTATGCCCTGTTTTGTGCATTGTTTTCATCAGGTTTTTCATGCAGTGTCCAAAATATCTGACAAGAACCACTGAGAGAAGGAAAAGTCCATTTTGGACCCACAGTTTCAAAGGTTCAGTGCATGATTTGACAGTGCCATTCCTCTGGGCCTCAGGTGAGGCAGAGCATCATGGCAGAGGGTGTAGCAGAGGAAATCTGTTCAGGTCCTGGTTGGCAGAAAGGAGGTGGGGGCACCAGGGACAAAATGTAAATACCAAACACATGCCCCCAATGTCTTATTTCCTCAAGCCACATCCCTTTTACTACAGTTACCACTTAGTCTATTTATCCCATTCAAAGTATTAATCCAACAAATATAGTAAGCCTCTCATGTTACAACTCTCATTATCAAATTATCTCATTTATGAATATACCTGCATAAACACAGGAGCTTTGGGGGACACCACATTACCAAACTATTTCATGTATAGAGAAAGTTTTATGGTATCATGTTGTTGAAGGATGCTGTACAAGACAGTACAGATATGAACAGATTATTGAAGACAAGAAGAAGGAGCAAATGAGAGTCACTCACAGGATTCTGGCAGTATATTTATACACTCATATGAGTAGCTTCCTCTAAAGAAAACAAAGAAGTAAAAAGGGATAGGCAAGAAAACTAGAAGATGCTCCATGAAATTTAAAGGCAGAAATTGTTAAATTAAGATATTTAGAAGTGTCAAGTGCTTCTCTACAAAACCAAAACTGATCAATAGCCAATAAATTAGTAAGGAAGTTCATGAATTCACTCTTTTGATGACAAATTGTCAAGACTTTCCAAGTGCATGTTTTCTTGAAACCTCTATAATTCCTCTCAGTTTCAAATTCAAATCATTAACTCCAATGGTTTGAATGTTTGTGACCTTCCGAAAAAAAATCTCTAAGGCAATAGTACTAAGTGGTGGGATCTTTAGGAAGTGATTAGGTACTCATTAACTGGAGCACTCATTATCTGGAGCCTGATTAAAAGGTTCGAGGGGTACATTTCCCCTATTTTCCCTTCTGTCCTTAAGACCATGTGAGAACTTTTCATCCCCTCTGGAGTACCCAGCAATAAGACCCCATGTTGGAAGCATACAGCAGCCCTCACCAGACACAGAATCCTGGACTTCCCAGCCTCCGAAATCGTGAGAAGTATATTTCTGTTATTTATAAGTTAGCCAGTCTCAGTTATTTTGTTATAGCAATATGAATGAACTGAGACACTAATTTATTCAAATTTTTTGGAATGACATCCAGCAGCTGTCAGTCATAGTCAGAGTTACAGGAAATTGGTTGAGCACTGGAAGTCTGCCAGTTTCTACCATATCCTTATAGTCTTTTTCAAATAAGGCAGATGATAAATATTAACAAAAAACTCTTAATTTCTGTGTGCCTGATAAATCCATAGCATGTTCTTTAATGACTTTCATGTGAGTTTCACCCTAGGGAGTAGGCATCTTCTATATAGGAACTCTTGGCCTTAAATCAGTTTCTTTGTAGACATACTTGACTGCTAAAGGAAACCCTTAAAGATCAAATCATCCCTGGCAATCAGAAACATTCTAATAAGGATAATGTATATATGATAGGCAGTTGGCAAAGTATTTTGCGTATTGTTGGCTGACGTGTAGTTGTCTGATGGGTCTACTTTCTGGAATTGTCCAAATTTCCCTTTCTTCAGAGTAGCCCTACCTGACCTAGCATGGGAAACTGAAGACAGTTTTGACACTAGTCTTCCCAGAACAGGATGATATCAGCACTGGGTTAGATAGAGTCAGAGGGAGTGATTAGAGACAGACTTCATGAAATCTTGAAAGGATCCATGCCATCAGTTTCAGATGCTGCCTTTGATAGTCTGGTGAATTCTAGGAAGATGTGTAGTGTTTCATATTTTCAAAACACATAGCCTTATTTATAAGCTGATAAACCACCACTGTTTAGTAATTGACTTTTTAAAAGTATATATTATCAAGGAAATTGCTTTCTTCTCTTTTAGCAATGTTTATTAATGATGGCTGTGCATGAGAATCTCTGGTAACATAATTTAAGTTATACAGGTATGCAGGAGCCATCTCTGGAATGCGTAGCTTGAATGACTGTGTAGGGTGTCTAAGATTCAAGACTCAGTAGTGTAAGGATAAAGAGTGTAAGTCCCAGGACTCTAGAGTAATGTCTTATCAAAATTTCAAATGCACATTTCTAACAGGAAATTACTAGAGAACTATTAAAGCACTTGGTTAATATCACTGATGACATCTTGGTGGCTGTGTCAGTGGCAGAAGTCTTCAAAAGAGTGATCTTTCTTTTTGTACTTTGCAAGACTGCACAGGAATACTTTCTATGCTGAAAATAAAAGTAACTTTTGGCTGTAAAAATGGTTCAATCCCATCCCTTTGAGGCAAGATAATAAATCTGTATGAATTTGTCCCTGAGGAAAAATTTTCATTTTCAGAGCACTTTGCCATTTTTATAATGGGGGAAGGAGCAATAAAATGCTTGTGGCAAAACAGCAATTCAGACCTGCACTTTCTGAGTTCTTTTGAACCAAAGTTGATGATGTCAGTGAAAATTGTCCCTTTCCTTTGGACCCCAAAGAAGACATGATGCTTTCATATTTTTTTTTCTATTAAGGGCAATGAAGATATTTCAGCTTCAGGACAGAGAAACATAAACAGTCTTAATATGACCAGGTACCCATCTGTCATTTTAATAGAATACTGAAAAAACTATATTGACTAAGAATGTCCATTCCCTTTTCAATCATTCACAGGGATGTTGGGTATGAATCTTTCATCCTGTGGCAGTCCATGCAATCTTGATTAGCTTCTGTATAATTTTCAGATAGGATGGCAACTGTGAACAAGTCACTTAAACTTCAGTTTAGCTTCCTGACTTAGAAAACAAGTGTATACATTATATTGTTTCTAACATTGAGCACGATTTAATTCAGGGTTCAGCAAAACCACTGGCCATTTATTTATTTATTGTAAAATGATTTCGAATATTGTTTACAACTACTTTTGCCTGGTAACAAGAGCTTAGAGATGTTAGTTGTTAGTAAGCCCACATTGCCAAAAATATTGATTTTTATAGTTCTTAGGAAACATTTGATAACTCTTTGTTTTAGACTGTTGTTAGCATTATATCCAATTGAAAATCACTTTGACTATAATGGATAGATGAGTTCATATATATGGAGATAGGTGTTTCCTTAAATGATAGATAGTTATAAAAGAGGGTGTTCTGTCTCTTTACTTTTGCATTCATGGAACTGAACTTGCATTTATTTCATGGATCCCTCTCTAAGAGATTTTGAGTCATGTGCCTTGTAATGCTGCCATAAACGAGAAAGCCTCCCTGCAGTCATGTAAGCTCCAAACTGAGCCAGCCTCAGCCAAAGGATTTTCCTTTAGTAATGAAAACGTAAGCAAATGGGTCATATTCCCTTCTCTTTTATTTCCCTTAAAAGTAAATGATAGAAAGGCTTACAGGCTTTAATTCTGTTTGTAAAAGTTTTTGGAAAACATAACCATGATTGTGTTCAAGAATGAAATTTTGTAATTCAAAGAGTCAAGGACGTTTTCCTTGATTTATCTTGGGTCAAGAAATATTTTATTTATTTTTCTACTTGTGTTGCATTCATTAAGGGAAGAAAGAGTATCTTATTAACAAAGGAATTTAAGATTATGCAGACATCCTCTTTGAGTCTGAAGCAAATTGTTAATTATTATGTATGACATAAATATATTACAATTAAGATTCTGCCCAAAGCTGCCATTACTAGAAAGTATTATGGAACCAAAATAATTCATTATATAAACATGATGGTCAATTCTATTTGATAATTCCAAACAGTTTTGCCTTGGAATCAAGAAACATTCAGCAATGCATTAATATTTTCACCCTGAGTTTAAGACAAATTATGTTCTCAAATCTTATATCTGGTATCTCCATACATTTTTCACAAAGTAAATTAAATAGAAAAACAACTTATAATTAGTCTTATCAGTTCTAGGACCCAGTGTTTCCTTTAGCTTTATTTAACTTGAAGTCTAATGGATAGGCAAATGATTTCATGAAGCATATAGATGTGTCTATATAAATATATATTTATACAATATTATTTACACATGTTTAATGTTTTCACTATTATGACTGAATGTCCTTGATTAATGGTTCAATTCTTAATAATCAAGAAAAGAATAATTAAAATAATGAGTGAAAATGTATATGATTTGCTAAAAGAGACTGTAGCATGGAGGTTAAGAAGAGTAAGGGCATTGAAAATATACTTCACATCTAATTATTAGAGGTATAACCTTCTTAGATTTAGTTCCTTTGTCTATAGGATTTAATAATGAGAAGAGCTTCCATATAAGATTGTCATAAGGAGTAAAAGAGTGAGGGGATGCAAGGTACTTACAATGATACTTGACATAGAATAGGTGCTCAATAAAACTAGACTGATGTCACTCTTACTCATACTATTACCATCATTCCATGTTGAAGAAGGAAAGAACAGTACAAGTACTATTCAGACCTCAAGGTGACAGAGACTATTAATGTGTGACTAGTATGAATCAACCTAACAAAAGAAGTGAAAGATTTATACAATGAAAACTACAGAACCCTAAAGAGAGAAATAGAAGAAGATCTTAGAAGATGGAAAAGTATACCCTGTTCATGGATAGGCAGAAATAACATCGTCAAAATGGCGATATTACCAAAAGTTCTCTATAGGTTTAATGCAATGCCAATCAAAATCCCAATGGCATTTCTTGTAGAAATAGATAAAGCAATCATGAAATTCATATGGAAAAATAAAAGACTCAGAATAGCAAAAGCAACTCTAAGCAGGAAGTGTGAATCAGGCGGTATAGCCATACCAGATTTCAAACTATATTACAGAGCAATAGTAACAAAAACAGCATGGTACTGGTACCAAAACAGGTGGGTGGACCAATGGTACAGAATAGAGGACATAGAGACTAATCCACAAAGTTACAACTATCTTATATTTGATAAAGGGGCTAAAAGCATGCAATGGAGGAAGGATAGCATCTTCAACAAATGGTGTTGGGAAAACTGGAAATCCATATGCAACAAAATGAAACTGAATCCCCTCTTCTCACCATGCACAAAAGGTAACTCAAAATGGATCAGGGAGCTTGATATCAAATCAGAGACTCTGCATTTGATAGAAGAAAAAGTTGGCTCCAATCTACATATTGTGGGGACAGACTTCAAATTCCTTAATAGGACACCCATAGCACAAGAGTTAATAACAAGAATCAACAAATTGGACTTAGTTAAACTAAAAAGTTTTTTCTCATCAAGAGAAACAATAAGAGAGGTAAATAGGGAGCCTACATCATGGGAACAAATTTTTACTCCTCACAATTCAGATAGAGCCCTAATATCCAGAGTATACAAAGAACTCAAAAAATTAGAGAATAAGATAACAAATAACCCAATCAACAAATGGGCCAAGGACCTGAACAGATACTTCTCAGAGGAGGACATACAATCAATCAACAAGTACATGAAAAAATGCTCACCATCTCTAGCAGTCAGAGAAATGCAAATCAAAACCACCCTAAGATACCATCTCACTCCAGTAAGATTGGCAGCCACTATGAAGTCAAACAACAAGTGCTGGCGAGGATGTGGGGAAAAGGGTACTCTTGTACATTGCTGGTGGGACTGCAAATTGGTGAGGCCAATTTGGAAAGCAGTATGGAGATTCCTGGGAAAGCTGGGAATGGATCCACCATTGGACCCAGCTATTGCCTTCTTGGACTATTCCCTGAAGAACTTAAAAGAGCATGCTACAGGGATACTGCCACATCGATATTCATAGCAGCACAATTCACAATAGCTAGACTGTGGAACCAACCCAGATGTCCTTCAATAGATGAATGGATAAAAAAAATGTGGCATTTATACACCATGGAGTATTACGCAGCACTAAAAAATGACAAAATTATGGAATTTCCAGGGAAATGGATGGCACTAGAGCAGATTATGCTAAGTGAAGCTAGCCAATCCCTAAAAAACAAATGCCAAATGTCTTCTTTGATATAATGAGAGCAACTAAAAACAGAGCAGGGAGGAAGAGCAGGAGGAAAAGATTAACATTAAACAGAGACATGAGGTGGGAGGGAAAGGGAGAGAAAAGGGAAATTACATGGAAATGGAAGGAGACCCTCATTGTTATACAAAATTACATATAAGAGGTTGTGAGGGGAATGGGAAGAAAAAAAGAAGGAGAGAAATGAATTACAGTAGATGAGGTAGAGAGAGAAGATGGGAGGGGAGGGGAGGGGGGATAGTAGGGAATAGGAAAGGTAGTAGAATACAACAGTTACTAATAGGGCATTATGTAAAAATGTGGATGTGTAACTGATGTGATTCTGCAATCTGTATTTGGGGTAAAAATGGGAGTTCATAACCCACTTGAATCTAATGTATGAAATATGATATGTCAAGAGCTTAAGAGCTTTGTAATGTTGTGAACAACCAATAAAAAAAAAGAAGGCTAGAGGCATTTAAGCAATGAAAAATCAGGCCAAACATAGAAAGTTTTCTAAAAAAAAAATAAGGTGTAAGAGTATAAAAACCCAATATTAAACAAGTGTATATGAAAAATAGGAAAAAAAATCACACATATTTTTATATATAATATGCACCCAATCATATAGGCACATGTAAATAAATAATAATATCCTGATATATCAGTGCATAGTTTAGTAGTTCATATATAGAAATATTTATTATATATAAATATAAATATATAAGTGCATAATTATAACAGCACAACTAAATATCAAAAACAAAAAGATGAATTGACAGCTAAATCTCTATAGCTGTGGATGGAATTACCATTACAAACATACAAAAAGATAATAACAATGAAGAGAATTTCAGAGTTTTGGTAATAAAGTGAAGCCCAACATTTGTCAAGTAAGAGTTCTAAGTAAGTAAATAGAAAGAGAAAAGAAAAAAGAAAAAAGACTGCAATGAAAGGCTGAATTAATAAAAAAAATAAGGATAAAAAGAAAGTTAATGCACACAATAGAATATGTTAAAAAGCATGAATGGCACAGAAGTGAGAGTATCAACACAAATGTCCTTTCAGAGTCACGTTGTTTAGTTAAAAAAGTGGTATCAAATGTCTTTTATTGACTTCATTCATATAAAGTTAAAATTGTACAAAACAAGCACTTACAACTTTACCAAAGAAAGTAAGGGGGAAAATTTGCTTTGTTTTTATTCTACAATTTGAGATTATTAATGTGAAATAAAAGCCTAAAACAATATTGGAAATAATATACACTGAATTTAGTAAGGCTGAGAGGAATACGAGATTAAATTGTATTTCAAATATGTTGTCTTTGAAAAATAATAAAAAGAAAGAACTGATGTCAATATAATAAAATATTAACAACAGCTACTTGATAATTGTTGGTGGAATAAATTCTTTTCTGTGCATGTTAAATATCTCTGGTGAGCTTTAGAAGTTTTAGAAAAGCCAACTTTCAAGAGAAAATTCTATGGGGAATTCTTCACTAATTAGGTGACTAAGACAGTCTTTTGGGAATAGAAAAGAAAGGTTTGCACTTTTATTTTTTTTCTCCAAGAGACTCAAATAAGCTGGACTATAACTAAAGGAATGTAACTTATCGCTCAGAAAATTAAGGAACTTTGTCAGTCTTGCCAGGAAATGAAACTGTGGTTCCAGAAAGTCTAAGAATTTCAGTGCTGATATATAGTCCACTAACAGTCATTTCAAGAGACATTTACAAACTTTTAAATATTTCACATTCAACTTTTACCAGCACAGTTATAAAATAATTTAATGTGGAAAATGTATAAATAATTTGTCTTAAAATGAAAAAAAATACTCTTCACTGAGAACACAAATGTAAAACTTGAAATAATGAGAATGAGCACATGCAAACTAGATACAACACAATCCTGCAGAAGTTCTCTTTCTCTATACTTGAAGTCAAACATTTATTTTTATAAAAACAGGACTAGGGCTGGGGTAGAAGACTCTCCTAGCATGAGTGAGGTCCTGGGTTCGATCCTCAGCACCATGTAAAAATAAATAAATAAAACAAAGGTGTTGTGTCCCACTACAACTAAAAAATAAATATTACACAAACAAACAAACAACAACAACAACAACAAAAGCCAGGACAAAACATTGAGAACTTATTTGGTGTTTGCAATGTTTTCCTGTATTTTCTGTTTGCAATGTGATTAAGGTTCAATGATAAAATCCATTTTATTGAAGTAAGGTTTATACAGAAAAGGAGCTCAGAAAGCAAATCATGTCTCTTGTGTCAGGATTCCACTTCCACTCTCTTTCTGATACAGCAGAACCTTTCTAGAAGCAGGGGGAGTAAGCACTGCATTTTTTTAAAGGCATCACCTTTCAGGCATAATATAGTATTAGACTAAGGCCTTTTCTTCATGACTGTGGTGGCTGATGGGAGGAGTTGGTCAAATTTTAAAGATCTTAGCTTTAAACCAATCAGTCTATATCTTAGTTGGATGATAAAAGCCAGCAATGGGATTTAGTTCTCCGCATCTTTTGTTCTTTAAAACATTGTTTTTTAAAATCTCTCTGTCACACACACACACACACACACACACACACACACAAATAGTTGTATAGAAAAATGTGCTCAGAATAATCTATAACTATGTTTATATTTAAAAGTCGCAATCACACCACTTAGAAATAACCATGAATATATTCTTTATATAAATAGTCACATATATAATTTTTAAAATTCAAATTGTCTCTTATTTTACATGCTCTTTTGTATTTTTTTTTATTCTTTGGCTTAAGATATATATTGCATATATTTTAGGCAAATGCCTATTTATCAATTTTAACTGTTTAAGTACTATCATTTTGATTCATTCCCATTGTATTTTAAGGTTTGGGGAAACTGAATATTCTTATCCAAGTATGCCTGAATGTGGGACAGAGGGACAATTACAGAATTCTACCAAAGATTTTCATGCAGAAAGAAAGTCTTCTTTATTTCTCCAGAACAGAATTTCATCCTCTGATTTTGAGATACTGATCTGAAATCTAAATCCCAATCTTATTCTTCATTTAAAATATAACTCCTATTTTTCCTGAAATCTCAAATAAAATGTTACAGTTCTGAATGAATAAGACAACATTGTACAGCTGCATTCTCCATATAGCTTATAAATGCATGCCAACAGGAAGAATGGGGTCTTTAATTAGAAAGATGATAACGATGTTAATTATCACCATTATGATAATACTGCTACTACTATGTAAGAATACTGAGCCTAAGTTAATGGAATGTGATTTCAGTGGATATTATTATTGAAATGACATTTTGTGGGTTTCACTCAATTATAAAACTTGATGCATCCTTTGTGGAGTTTTCTTTGAGTTTATTAATAAATAAAAATGTCAAATGATTATACTTTAATGCATTTGGCTATTTACAAATATGAACATTTCATGAAAAATGAGTATGTCTTCCATGCCAGTCATTGTTCTTCATGCAGGACCAGAGAAAGGCTGCAAAAGTCAGGAATTATGGCATTGATCTGCCTGTCTATCATAAATAATATTTAACTTTGTGCATGTTTTTTCCTCTGTGAAATAAAGGCTTCCTGACATCAAATTGCTATAAAAGATGACATTTGCCAGTTATCTTAAGAAAGATCTTTTGACATAGAGTGGAAAGAAAGTTAAAGAGAGACTTTATTGTATTTTTTTATAATTACTTTCATTAAATGAACAAATTAACATGTTACAAGATACTTTTCCCTATTTGTAGCCATGTAATAGCATTATGAGAACGAAGGGCTGTAGAACATACATGGATGGATGCTATCCTTCACCCATGTAAGAACCAGACCAAGAATGTTCTGCACCAAATCACTTTTATGTACCATATTCCATTATAAAAGATACTATAATTGGACAAGATAATCACTAATTACAAAGCACTGTTCCCTAGAATTTTGGAAATAAAACCTGCACTCTCTGGGAATATGCTTATGGAATTACATCCAGTATTTATGAAGATCAGTTGCTCTAAATGTAAAATGAATGACAGAAAGAATTATTAATTCTCTATTAATAAATTTTCCTAACACAAATTCCACTCTTACTTAAAAATTGGAATACTTCTTATAAAAGCTGATGATAAAAAAACAATGAATATGAAGTTGGTTGTAGCTGAGTTAAGGTTTTACTGCTTCAAAATAAAACCCACTTAAAATGAGTGGTTACTGAATTTAAATGTCTTTTGTGGTATCTTTTTTCCACCATCAAAGTCTATTGAGCACTGACAAGGAATTGTCATCGGGACAAGGGAATGAGTAGTCTATATTATACAGATAAGCTCAGATATTTTTCATTTATAGGGAAATAAAAAGACATTCATAATTTTAAATAAATGTGTAGTACAATGGGGTTCATGCATGATTAGATCACATTGACCACATCAGGTTAGTGCAAAAGCAGAAACATTAGGGAATCATTTAGTCGTAAGTATCTATTAGAAAAATAAAGTTAGAGTTGCAAATGAGATTCATGGAGGGTGTCTTAAAATTTACATTAAAAATATTACTTTCAGGTTAAATCAAATAGGGTAGCAACTGGAAAGTTTTGAACAGAGGAATTAGAAATTTTGTGTTTTAAAGGATCCCTATTTGTGGAGAATAGGCTGGAAGGAATAAGGCAGAAGCAAGGAGATGTGTGAGGAATTAGAGTTAGGATCGAGAGTACTGGGAAGCCCCTGAGTCTACACACAGGCTGGAATGAGAGACCAGAAGATTGCTTAAGAGACTCGATGAAAGACACAAAGGAAGAGATACATGATGAATGACTCCTATATATTTTTTGACTGTGACAGCTAGAAAGAGAAAATGATGATCAACAAGGAGAGAAGATAAGGATGTAGGTTGGGCAGAATATGAGTAGTTCAATTTTATGTTTCCTTTAAAATATGTGCTTTAGTTATCAGATGCACAGTGTTTTGCTTATGAAATTGAAAAATAAGAGAAAATAACAGTCTCATATTACTATGGTTTTACACTGTGTTAATTTAACAGATATAGTAAAATACACAGAATATATTTTACTCATGTACACTTAAAATACAGAGTTTTTTTTTTTTTTTCATGGCAATATTTACCTGAGTACGTACACTGTTTTGTTTCTTTGTTTGGCCAAGCATATATGAAGGCTCTGAGAGATTTAGAGACATGATCTGTAATTTTCCTAAAGATTAATAATCACAATCAGTAAAGTAAAATTTATATCTACTAACATTGTTTTCATGTAGTGAAACGAGGCATTTGTTCACTAGCAATGGATATAGCCAGTCGTAAAACTATTTGCTCTATAATGTCTAATGTATATCCTTAATATTGTAAGGAATTTAATTCTACATTCTAGCATTGATCTTCTATTCTGTATGTTTCTATATATTCAAACTACAGAAATAGTTTGGATATGGACAGCAGTTTCCATCGGGGAAGGAAGATTTTCAAATATGAATGAGTGCTCTCAGGGAGTGACATTAAAATCACTACATTGATTTGTGTTAGAATCTCTGGTTGAGTTTCAACAGTTATTCTAGAAACAAAACAAGTGTGATTTATCATTACAGTGATTTAGAATCTACTATTCTTCCCCTCACTTTGCCTTACAATAATTCTACACAGGCCTAATGCTTGCTAAATTATATATGTATATTCATCTCAACATCCTGTTTCACCTGACAAAGGATGTTCAATCACAACACATTAGCTTGGAACAAAGCAGCCATTTGGTGTACATTCTACCTTGACATAAATAGCTCTTACCAGATTCTTTGTTGATATTTTTCTATATATATTCATCTGCTTAAATTCTATTTATTAGATAAATAATTTTCAAGTAGCATTTGGTTGTGTCAGTTCAGTCATATAACATGTTGGATAATAGAATTAAAGCTCATCTACAACAAAGCTGTGAAGTGAGAAAAGCTGGGTCCTAGATCCTCACAAAATAGGCATTCTGGTGAGATTTCTGGTTCTTTTGCCCTCATGGTTGGTTTTTGGATATTCTAAGGAAAGCTTTCTGAGTCTTTTGCAAAGAACCAAGTGCAGAGTGGTAATAAACATGAAAGACAATGATGATTGCTATTTATGGATCTGAAAGGCTTTGAGCCAATATCTCAACACACTTGTTTATGCATTTTAGAATGCAGAACACTTAATAGTCATAGTCTGTAAGTTTCTATTTATCTTATTCATGTTAATGGTCATGGATTAAATGTAAGGAGATCTTTAAGTTCAACAGTATTTTATGATTTGTATTATTTCTGAGTAAGATAGAGAAAGTAAAATTATTTTCACAGAGTACAAACCTTCAATTTTGTAGTTTTCCTATTTGCTAAACTTCATTTGAACTCTTTCCACTGAATAGTAAATGAACCCTCAAGTTTATATCCTGACTACATACAGAGGTAGTATATAATCATGAGACTTGAAATAAAGGATTTCTAGTTGTTCAGGGATTTTTGCTCTCATTGTTCAGTGGTGACCATATGTAAACCTTTGTTCTGTATGATTTTTTGATGTTTCTAACATTTTTAACATTTCATTCCTAATCATAGTGATGCAATTCCCTGATGTTCATGGAAAGTATTTCTCTCTACTTCCCCTCTTTATTTTTCTGAATGCAATATATTTATAATTTATTTTTAAATATTTTTAGTTTTTCAGTATTACTGAAGTAAAATGGACAAGTAAAAATTGTGCATATTCAAGATGTTTAATGTAATGTACTGATAAATGTATACATTGTGAGATGTTTGCCACAATTAAGTTTTTTAACAGGTCTATCGGTTCCTTTTTGACTGTGTGTGGTGGAATACTTAAGATCTACTCTATTAGAAAATTTCAAGTATTAAATAAGTTATTATTAACTATAGTCACCACACCATACATTAAGTCCCCCAGAACTTATTCACATAAAACCATGAGTTTGTGTCATTAGATTTCAGTCTCCCCAAATACTCCATTCCCTTGACCACTGGAGCTACCATTCCACTCTTTACTTCTGTGCTTCTTAATTCTCTCTGTTTCCCTTTTAAATGTAGAGGAATACTCACTACTTTATTCAGAGAAAGCATCGACATTTTTAGGAATGATTGAAAAATATAGTAGAGTTTAAAAGAGGACAATAGATCTAAAAGAGAAAATAAATGCCAATAGCAGATATTAAATAATTTAATATGAAATGTTTAGGCAGAAAGAATGATTTGTTTTCTGTGCATAGCAAATGTAAGACACAATCTGATATCAAAGAGGGTTAGGAACAAAGGATGCCTTATCTTTAAAAACTATGTTAGGCTTCATTGATACTACATGCATATGGATTCACTGACTTGTTGCTGCCTGGCCATTACTGATAGAGAAATTTGTATAATACCACACAAAAAAAAGATTCTAACAACATAATAATTTATCACTTTGGGGGAAAAGGTAAAGTTTGTTTAAATGTTTTTTTTTTTTTTTTACTGGTATTAATTTATAAACTTGTTTAAGTATAGTCATTAATATATCGGTGTTGTTTTATTACCATGCATATTAGTCACTTTCTATTCAAAGGCAATTTCTAATGATTACTCCAAAAATCAGATTGTTTCATTGGGTGAACTGGATGTTTTCTTCCTGATTAACTTGATAACATTTCCTGATAGCTATAATCAAGAAAACCCTACATACACTGTAGAAATTTATTCCAATCTTTTTTTTTTTTCTTTTTTTCCAACCAGATAAAAAGATATATCATTGAAACTCTGGGAAATTATTACAAGAAAATAAGCTTAGTTGCTTCATTCTCCTATAGGTCTTGAAGTCACTATTACAGCCTTCCTCTTAATTTTAATTGTTAATTTATTTTAAATAAATACATAATAATAAGGAGCAAAAGCAGACAATCTTTGCAGCTACCTCTTCAGTTTTGTTTTAACTTATATTTATTACCAAAGAAATATATGAAAATGCAAAAACAAGTAGAAAATAAAAACAATACATAATTACCTACCAAGAAAATAGTACTATTAATAAATATTTTAGCTTTTGTCTTCTGGTAGCTTTCTAGGTTTGAAGTAATATAAACACACAAACACGCACTCTCCTCAGGCCACAAATAGAAGAGTTCAGAACTACAGTTTTTATTGTTTTACCCTATTAGAGATTCATTTGCATCTTAAACTTTCCATCTATTGTTGAGGGTGTAATAATTTAGATTCAGGTTTTTCTTGCTCTGGGACTTCAAAAACCTATCAGACTCTTTTTTGCTTTTCTTTTCTTTCTTTTTTTTTTTGGGGGGGGTTACTAGGGATTGAACTCAGGGACACTTGACCACTGAGCTATATCCCGCCCTATTTTGTATTTTATTTAGAGACAGGGTCTCACTGAGTTGCTTAGTGCCTAACCCTTGCTGAAGCTAGCTTTGAACTCACAATCCTCCTGCCTCACCCTCCCAAGCTGGAGACTCCTTTTGATCTACATAGTACACCCCATCTGCAAGTACCTCTGTCTATATCATCACACTAGGTCATTGGCCAAGTTTCTTTGGGAATGTGATTCTAAATCCTTTTACTCCACAGACACATTTAAGGAAAGGCACACCTCTTTAGGGTCATATTCTCATTTACCAGTTTCAAGATCCCTTCTCTAGTATTTGAGGTCTGCAGAAAGATTGGGGTGGATACAGGGTATAGAGCTCTGCATTCCTCACCTCTACTCTGGACCAAATCTAGATTTTTAGAAAATCTTATTCATGTGGTAGTATATACCACCTTTTCATATAGACTCCATTGTTTACCTTGCAACCCTGTAAAGCTTAAACATTTAAATTTAAAAAGAAAATCACTTTATTGCAATATTAAAATGTTTTCTTCCAGCAATAATGGGGAATACAGAAGCCTATTTCAAATTTAAGTGCCATAGAATAGTTTATTTTGCATTAGCTTATTATCATTAATCTTCCTGCCTCTAAAATATTTCAGCAGCAAATTCTAATTTGGTTATTGGTAAAGGAATCCTGTGCCATAGATTAGAATTAAGACCTGTATTTTAAAAGAAAAACTAAGTACAAAAATTTAGTTTTTATATGTGTCAAAAATTTTAATCTTTGAAATATTATCTGCACATGACCTCTTCTAACATGTTCTTATGAGTTAATCTCTCTTGTAGACTTTAAGAGGGCTACCTATTTATCAATCAAGTATAGCAGTTTATATATATATATATATATATATATGTCCACATTTGAAAAGGTATATATGCACAATTTATGTCTCATTTAGGTATTTCATTACTACCTGCAACTTTAAAACATCCTTGATGCATTTTACTTCAGTAAGCATTTTTGAAAAGAGAGTACTTTCATTAATAACCACTTTATTTCACTCTTTTTTGATGGGGTGGTTTCTGGGATTGAAGTCAGGGGTACTCAACCACTGAGCTACATCCTTGACTCTATTTAGAGACAGGGTCTCACTGATTTTCTTAGTGCCTCCCTTTTGCTGAGGCTTGCTTTGAACTTGAGATACTCCTGCCTTCACCTCCTTAGTAGCTAGAATTACAGGTGCGCTTTACCGCTCTTGGCACTATATTTAAAAAAAAAAATGATAACATGCTGAAATTCTGTGGATGTGCTTACATTTAAAATTTTTACTTAAATAAAATGTAATATTTATTAAAAAGGAGAAAACGGTGTGAAGATACATGAGCTAGTCTCACTCTTGAATTGTTCATAATAATGCTAAAATATATTATTGTTGATTTATATAATATTAAATTTTTTCATGGCTGAAATTTTGTAAAATTCATAATTTGTAGCAGTCTTTTTTTGGAGTCTTTATAATTAAACATAATAAGCCTTCAAAGACTAAACCACAATGAGAATATCTATGGTAAGGGGCAGCTTACTCTGTAGGCAACACATTTATCTTTGCTTTTCTTATTTATAGATGTGAAACGTTTGCTCGTTAAATTTTTCTCTTAATTGAAATTTTGAGAATATGTACTTTTAATGATACTAAGAGAACTAAATATAAGTATTCATTCTTATTGTAGTCATTTTATCCATTTACTGAAAGAATAAATGTTCTTCAGACTAGCAGAAACCGTCAATAAAAGCTTTCACTGGTTTTCCTTGCAACCTTCATTAAAGTTCCATCTCAGCTTTCCGAAAGAATCAAAGTGAAACATCTTCATCTGGATCTGTACTTTACCAGGCCCTAGACACACTTTTCAAAAGGTGGAAACTTTCCATATGTGGGCACAAGTGCCCTTATTGCATTCGGTAAACATACTTTAAGGGTGGTTTCATTTACTGGAAACAAGGCAATTTTCTAAGAGCATTTGAGATCTCTTCTCTCAGGACATGTGTAAGAATCAGATGTGCTTTCTTGTGTAAGAAGTTTTTTTTTTCTTAATGGATACTTGCTCATGACACTGTGCTGCAGCTCTTGTTGCCGTAGAGACAGCAGGTCAATGGAGCAGTGAAAGAGTAGTCTTGAATATCCAGTCAATGAATAATCCATTCTAGTGATCTTTGTTTCCATCAGAGGCAGTGCCACATTGTCCATTAAGTCAAGACATTCATTTATTTATATATATTATATAAAATGGAAACATTTTTGTTTACTGATTGCTTTGTTATAGATGGATAAAAGTAATTTAATAGTAGTAGAATTATTGCTTTATTAGTTAAATAGCTCAGAGCTATGCACGATAAATCCAGTAGATTTTAGACAGAACTGATTTTACAAGTTTATTAGAATTATGCTTAAGATCATAAATGGATGTCATTTTTTTTTTAATTTTTAAATTTGTTTTTATTAGTTCTGCATGACAGTGGATTGCATTTAAGCATGTTGTTACATATACATAGATGGGGTATGGACATTTTATTGGGAAAAAACTAATTTATTTCCATTTTTGTTATAATTTAAATAAAAATTTATAAACTAAATACAAACACACACACACACACACACACAAAAAAAAAAACCCTCACAGAACCCATTTTTATCTATTTATCCACTTAAGTAAGTAGATTTTACACTAATCAGAAAATGAGAATATCAGCTACAGAACACTTGCCAATGTTTAGAAAAGATAAAATATCATAGAAAATATGTTATAAAATATAAGTTAAAATAAACTTTATTAAGCAGAAAGTTCTTATAATCATTACATACATGATTGTTCAATGATAGGCATAATCTGTTTAGTATTTGAAATAACCTAAAAATATTGTGATAATTACATTTTTTAAATTCATTTTATTTGATGTGGAATCTTTAAGGCAAATATAAACTGTGATTTTAGATATGAGATATCCCCCAAAAGCTCATGTGTGAGATAATGCAAGAAATTTGAGGTGAAATGATTGGGGTTTGAGAGTCTTAACCTAATCAGTGAATTAATCTATTTGAAAAGATTAACTGGGTGTTTACTGTAAGTAGGTATGGTGTGTCCCAAGAACATGGCATTACTAGGGATGTCTTTGGAGTCTATGTTTTGTCACTGGTGAGCAGAGCTCTCTCTGCTTTCTGTTGCCAAGTCATGAGCTGCTTTCCTACACTAGGATATCCCATCTAGGGCCCAGAGCAAAGGAGTTAGCTGACTATGGACTGAGACCTCTAAAACTGTGAGCCCGAAATAAACTTTTCCTCTGACTTGTTCTTGTCAGGTCTTTGGATCACAGTGGCAAAGAAACTAATACAGGATTCCAGTTTTGAACATAGGTTATAATCAAAATGTTTCACCCTTTTTTTGTTCCTCTAACAATTATCACATAAGGTAAAGTATAAAGTAACATTTTGAGAAACTGATTTTTCTTGAGGAAAGTTGGAAAGTGAAATCTCAGATTAGGCCCAGGGATGGTTCTGAATAACAACTAAATTCTCAGCTCCAGCTCTTACTGCCCAACTCAGCTCCATGGACAGAGGTGCACAGGGGAGAAGCTTCCTCTTCTAAGGAGAGGAGAGTAACGTGTTGTCCCTGTAGATTTTATTTTTTAAGACAATTTAATAAAAAAAAAACTCGAATGAAGAATAATTTGAAATAAATCAATAATGGTACAGAAGAGAAGACACAGATAAAAACCCATGCAAATACAGTTATCTCAGACAAAGGGGCCAAAAACATTCACTGGAGAAAATATAGCCAATGCAACAAGTGGTGCTGGGAAAAGTAGAAATCCATATGTTAAAAAAAAAAAAAAATATATATATATATATATATATATATATATGAAACCTCTGTCTCTCACCCTGCTCAAAACTCAACTTAAAGTGGATCAAAGACTTAGGCACTAGAACACAGATCCTGAACATACTAGAAGAAAGAGTTGGCCCAAATCTTTACCTTGTTAGCTTAGGATCTGAATTCCTTATCAAGACCCCTAGGAACAAAAAGTAAAATTAAGAATCAATAAATGAGATGGATTCAAACTAAAAAGCTTCTTCTCAGCAACAAACAAACAAAATAATAATGTGACTAGAGAGCCTACAGATTGGGAGAAAATCTTTACCACATGTACCTCAGATAAAGCATTAATCTCCAGGATATATAAAGAACTTAACACCAAAAAATGAATAAATAAGTAAATAACCCAATCAATAATGGACTAAGAAACTTAACAGACACTTCTCCAAAGAAGAAATATAATCCATCAACATATATACGAAAAAATGTTCAACATCTCTAGCAATAAGAGAAATGAAAATCAAAACTACTCTAAGATTTCATCTCACTCCTGTCAGAATTACGGTCATCAAGAATACAGGCAACAATAAATGTTGGTGAGGATGTGGGGAAAAAGGTACACTCCTACATTGCTTGTGGGACTACAAATTGGTGCAAAGAATATGGAAGTCAGTATGGAGATTCCTTGGAAAACTCAGAATAAAACCACCATTTGACCAAGGTATCCTACTCCTCCACCTATGCCCAAAGGACTTAAATGAGCATACTTCAGTGATACAGCCACTTTAATGTTTATAGCAGCTCAATTAACAACAGCTAAACAATGAACCAACTAGGTGTCCTTCAACAGATGAATGGATAAAGAAAATGTGGTATATATATTCAATGGAATATTTCTCAGCTTTAAAGAAGAATGAAATTATGGCTTTTGCTGGCAATGGATGAAGTTGAAGAATATCATGTTAAGTGAAATAAATTAATCCCCCAAAACCTAAGGCCAAATGTTTTCTCTGATATGTGGATGCTAATTCACAATAAAGTGGTGTGGGTGGGGCAGATTAGGAAAATAAATAGAGTTACCTTAGATTACATAGAGAGAAGTAAAGGGAAGGAAGTGGATGGAATATGGAGATAGGAAGGATAGTAGAATGAAACAGACATCGTTACCTTATGTTTATATATGACTGCATGACTGATGTGATTCTACAACTTGTAGAATCAGAAAAATGAGAAATTACACTCCATCTAGGTATAATATGCCAAAGTGCATAAATGCATTCTACTGTCATGTATAACTAATTAAAACAAAAAAATTTTTTAAAAAATAAATCAATAAGAACTGAAGAGAGTAAAGAAGGATGTTCAGAAATTCACTTTTTAGAGGGAAGAGAAAATTCACAGTAAGTTAAAAAATGAGAGTTTTTTGATATTTTTTCTGAGTAAGAGATTCTATAATTCTGAATAATGAATAAAAAAGAATAACCTAATTAATGGCACAATTTGTCACGTTTCTCAATGTATATGTAAGTGTGTGTGTGTGTGTGTGTGTGTGTGTGTGTGTGTGTGTGTGTGATTGTACTTTGATGTGTAGGGTTTTGGTCTGAACTTTTCATTAATAAGAAAAGCTCAATTCTCTCCGATATTCCTTGTAGGTCAAATAATCCCAGAGAAATCTACTCAGAACCAAGGTTTGCATGGGGAGTTCTTTAGCATTTATGGATGTGTTTGTGTATTTGTATATTGTCTCAGTCACACTCGCTTTCTGATTGACTGCACATTCAACTCATGTTCCTTCATGTTCCCTGGACTAAAAATTCAAGTCTCTTAAAAGATAGTTGGACTTTCCTCAATGTTTCTTCCAGTGAAAGATAGGGTTTCGCAGAGATTTAATACAATATTCTTTCTTTATCTTAACTTTTTTTTCTTTGTGTCTTAATGATTATATAAAATAATGAAAATTTGCTAAGTGTAATTTTTAAAGATCTATTTTCTGAAATTATTCTTAAGTAAGTAAAATTGCTTTTTTGTATAGCTCATAATTGGAAAAGTAGAAATTTAGTAAGCATTATTCAAGTAGGACTGCTTCTAAGTTAAGAAATTCTTAGTTTGTTACTTTTTATTTACTATTACACTTTCTTTGTCATCTTTCTTTTTATAAAAATGATATATTTTTCTCTTGAGGCTTACATAACTAATAAAAGTTGCCTTACTTGCTACATTTGGGATTTTAGAAACATAAAGTGTTGTTAAAGATTGAACAGAAATGATGAAAATATCCAACACTAAAGAGAAATATTTTGCATCATTTTCTATATATCAATCAGTTTATCTAAAATAGTTCTTTACTAACTGCCTCTTGGGTTTCAGGTTTGACTTTTAGAATTAGTAAATTGTGTTATAAAATCTGTCTGCTTCCACTTTATAAACAAAAAAGCACTAACTTCTATTTAAATAATTATGCATTTTGCCTTTTAGGAACAGGGATAGTTGAAACTAATCAAAGAAAAATATTTCGATTAATCATGTAGGTCATAGAACAGAGTAGACCTTGTCATAATAATGACTTTATTTTTAGATATCTGAAAAATGGGAATTGCATTTGCATCCCTTCATATGTGGATATGTACATGTGCCTGGTTTGAGTGAATTTGAGTGTGTGTGTATATGTGTGTACACAAATGTAGAGGCAGTTGCATAATAACACATGAAAGGTGCTTTGTCTTTTGACTAGCAAATGACTTCTCAATTCCAGATACCATTTTTAAGCAAGGTACTCCAATTTCTAAGGGTTGATTCAATTCATATAATACTGTGTTGAACTTATCTTTCTTTATTTTGAAAAGAACTTAAAAATAATTAAAATTAATTTTGACTATCAATACATATGCCCATTGACATGCACAGTATTCTTTTAGATTTAAAAGTTTCCAGCAGATCTCTTCATTATTACTATTTAAAAAAATATTTTAATGCACATATTTTAAATTTGGGGACATCTGAATTAGTTATCTTCTGACAATGAAATAAAGCTCTGGATATTATACCCCACCTCCCTACCCCACAGGTCAAATGGTCCCTTCAGAAAGGGTATTTCTACTGCCTCTGTGAAATAAACACAGAAACAGTGTCATCTTCATTATTATTAAGAATTGTCCTTGCTGTACTCTAAAAAAACCCCACAATTTTCTACTGGGGGTCATCTAGGTTTCCCTCCATGTCCCACCCCTTCTCTCCTCTGAACAACTAGTGGCATCTACCCCGCTAATTTCACCTGCAGTTGATACTGTATTTTCAAAGTGTTTTTGGTCTGCTAAAATGAATTTTGCATTTTCTAGGCATTACCTGGGAGCTATAGACCACATTTTGTGATCTGGAATAGGAATTAATTAGGAATTAATTACTGTCTTAAATCTCCCTTAGTGGGAGGAATATACAAGAATATTTAACACTTAGCTATAATATAAGCTTATCCTGGGAAAGCCTGTCTTCTATAGTCAAGGCACGTGTGTTCTGTTTGGCAATCTTTATATACTTTCCCCTTGCAGATTACTTTTTATCCTTTAAAGCTCTTTAGAATAACATATGGATACACATTATAATAGTGTAAAGTATTAGAAGGTTCTATTTTCTGTAGTTAAAAGAAATCTAACTCTGTAATAAGAAACTTACTATTGCAGATCATTTTAACTTCTCTTTAGAATTGGCCAGCAAGTGACAGATGCTAGAATATTAAACAGACAAAAACAAAGACAAACGCAACAGCTTTGGTTATTGTGCCTTTCTCTCCTTGCCGGTAAGCTCTTATCTAGGAAGACATTATGCTCTAGCTAAATAATCACTATTTCCTTTCTCCCTTTGTGATATAGTCTACACATCCACACTATTTTATACAGAAATAAAGAGTAGGATCTTGGACAGTTCTGAATTCAAGATCATATTTTAGATTCATGACTATTTCTCCATATTCTATAACTTCCTCAGATTTCAGATGGAAAAAAAAAACAATGGTAAATGAAGAATTAAGTCAGATAGTACATTTGAATCAGTGTAGCAGAGCTTGGCACATAACAAATACTTAATATACTATATTTTGATTGATGGTTATAATCATGATGATAAAATCTATTTTTAAAAGAGCATAAATAACATAAGCAAACATAAGGGATTACAGATCGAAGAATCACAGACTCTCGGTCCCTTGTCTTGATTCCAAGTATAAGTAGAGGACTCAAATCACGATTAGTCATTATCCAGGTAAAAAGGTAAATAGTAACAAAAATAACAACTATTCTATTTCCCTCTTCACATTTAATATCCTCTAACCAGGAAATGTGAGGAGTGTTTTGTTATTTCATGCCTTATAAGACAAAATTGGGTTTCAAAATAGCATATCTTCCTTCTTATCTAAGCCCTCTGCTTTGGCTCTAGATTCAACTTGTGTGCCTGAGCAGATGACCATTACCATTACTTCACGAAATCATGTCCTCTAGCAATGAGAGATGAGAAAAAACCTTTCTAGGAATTTTCTCTGATCTTTTCACTAGGTCAATTACATTGATAATTAAATTGCAAAGCATTACTCTCACTACAAAAACAGGTGAATTCATGTGGCCACAGCAGTGTACTTGTTCTTTCAAAGGCAATTTAATTAGCGGATCACAATCTGATCTCAAAAGCCAACACTAGCTAACTGGGTTGGGGTGAAGGAAATTGACTTCTTCAACAAATTTTTCCATTTAGAAAATTGCCTGAACTCACCTGGTCATCACTGGGACCCCATAAGACCAGGCAACATTGGTATTGCAAGAAGTTGGGCATAACTGTGTATTTAACTTTATATTTCTGTTTCTAATTTCCAAAGACAGAGGGATAATATGCACCCAAAATAACAAAGGTAAATCAGATCTACTGACATTTTTGGAGTACAGTAGAATCATTTCAGTTTGTCTTGGTCAATGAGAGAACCCTATTATGAAGGGTTTTTAGGAGATGTGAAGGTTTTAGGATAAAGTAGTTTAAATTTCTTAACCAATATTAAATAACTTTCATTCTCTTTTCAGTGTCTCTGATCAATAAGGAAAGACAAGAGCATTTTTTTCTCTGATTTGTTTGGGAAATATCAACACTTATGTATTTTTCTGTATAATCAATGTTAATAAAATAATATTAAGGCAAGAAACAGAGAGATGGATAGATAGAAAGAAAGAGAGAGAGAGATTATAAAAAATCTTACCCATAAAACCATAATAAGACATCTTAATTCCTAAGTGGCAGGAAAAATATGGAACTGAATCAGTGTCTTTTTTTTCAGATTAATTTTCAAATTATTTTATTCAAAAGGAAGCAATAAAAACCTTATCAAAACTTGTGCAACAATTAGATAGAATATCTATTTCTAGATAATATAGCACAAAGCAATGATAAAAAGTAACATATCAGAATATTATCTAAAATTAATTATTTGTTTCTAAATCATGCAAGGTTGGTATAATTGAAAGCACATACATAAATATTTTTAATAGGTGAATATATATTTTTATAACTATTTCTGTTAATTTAAGATATACTATAATACTTGCAGGTACTCATTAAAGATGTGGATAATTAGGATAGAGAGAAAGAAAATTCATCTATTGCCTTATAAAAAAAGTATTCAGTAAAAACCTACTGTATGGTAGACATTGGTTAGTAATAGAAATTGTAAGAAGATAAATCTATAATAAAGCCTTTATGATATGAAAAACATGCAGATAATTATAATACAGCATATATACGAACAAAGAGATATGTAAACAAAAGAGGAAGAAATTTTTTTGCCTTGTGATAGTGCTTGATATCATTTATTCGTATGGTGTTTGGGCTTGAAAGAATATGAAACTGACCAACATATGGATCCATGACTTAAAATAATTGATTACAAACAGTGTTTGTGGTTGTAGAGTAAGATAAAACTTTATCTAAACAAAGAACATAGACTATTCTATTTCAAATTTACTATTTTATTTGCAATTATACTTAAATTAATTAATTTAATTATAATTAAATAGAAAATTATAAGATATTTTAAAATATCTCCTTGCCTATTCTGAACAAATGAATAGACTTGTACATTTTAGGAAGAAATGTAAATTGTTCATAAGAAAATCAGAATGTACAAGTAAGACACATTATATTATAACTCAGTCTTTATTTATGTGCATATTTATCAATATCTCCTCTGAGGCTGGCTAGTGGAGAATTTCTAGAACACCATGCTAATAAGGTCAAAGTCATAGATGCAGTTCCCTCATTTGGTTCCACAGCTACAAATAGATTTTTCATTTTAGCTAGCCTTCTTGCAAATATCTGCATCTGATCACTAGGAAAGGCACTTTAAATAAATCAATTTAAATAATCAATGCAAATCCATCAGCCATACTTACACCTGGCATTGGTTGAGTTATCCAGATAAACTCGTTTGCAAGCAAAATGGGATGAAAAGAACGTCCTGCAAATGCTGAGTATAATGTTTGCAAAGCAGTATGCAAGCCATTTGAGAAGTGGATGGTGTATTGTATTCTTCATGTGCCCTGTACCCACTAATGTTATACACACCTACATTTTTAAATGTATCTATAATTTTTGTTAGATTTACAGCCATAATACAATACAAATATTTCCACTGCAAATATATAGTTATCATTTTAAAAGTTGTATTTTTGAGTGCATACAGGCAAACTCACTTAAGTATATTTAAATATCAGAGTAGTCAATTTGAAGAATATTATTGACTGAGAGTTTAAACACTTAAAGGATATAGGGCTTAGAGTGGGGAGAGGAACAGGGAGGAGAATTGATTTCTCTTGATGTCTGGCGTGTGCTAAATACTCCCCCACTGAAATGAAGTTGTATATTAGTGTGATTTGTGTGCATGTGTGAATAAGACATTATAGAAATCTTGGTTGACACATTCTTTTGATTGAAGGCACAGATGCAAAACTGGAGTTTAATTCATACATTTTTTAATTTTTCTAACATTTTCATCTATGTTCCTAGAGTTTTTTCTTCCTAAAATGTACAAATAAAATACACAAATAAAGACAAAAAACAAAGTCAAACATTTTTGTGTATAAAACTAACCAAAAAACTTTCCTTGAGTATGTGCTGCTAGATGTTTCCTTTTTTTAACTTAACCTTTATTTAATTTAACTATCTATTTTTTTATGTTGTTCTTGTTATTTCATATTTATTTTCCCCTTTTAACTTTAACAATTTGTAAATATTCTGAAAAATGTAATATTAATATTTTACCCCCTTGTTTTTCTATTTCATAAATTATATTTTCTTAACCTTACACTACTACTTTATGCTGACTTCTTTCCTTATGTATTAATAAGTTTACATTGTAATGCAAAATATCTGCGCAAATAGGCTTAAAAAGAGGAAAGGTTTATTTTGGCTTATGGTTTCAGATGAGTTTTTTCAGTTCATGGTCCATTGTTTTTGGTTCTAGGGCAAAACAGCACATCTTGGTGGCAGCCGCTGTCGGAGCAACACTATATACTTCATGGTGATGGGGAAGCAAAGAGACAGAGTAAAGGGAAAATGTCCCAATATTAACTTTTAGGGCATTTCCCCAATAAACTAACCTCCTTACACTAGGTCCCACCTTGGCCTTGTAAAGGTCCAATCACATCCCAACAGCAATACAGGTTGGTAACCATCCTTTAATGCATAAAATCTCTAGGGAACACTTTAAGACAAACTATAGCACCCTATCTCTAAAAAGCTTTTAAAAATGTTTTTGTCCAAAAAAACTAACCAAAAAAATTTCCCTGACCATGTTGTACTAGATCTTTACTTTTTTAAATTAAATTTAATCTTTATTATATTCATCTATCTATTTTTATGTGGGTGCTGAGGATTGAACCCAGGTTCTCACCTGGTGCTACGCCAATGCTCTACCACTGAGCCACAATCCCAGCCCTTAGATGCTGACTTCTTAAGCACTCTTTTCTTTGTAGTTTTAGTTCTTGAAAAAGAAATTTAATGTCTCACTTTCTTAATTCATATTTATATATAGTGAATGCATTCTCCCTTCTCCTTTATAAAAACTCTTGCTATAATCATCAACAATCTTCTGTTTTGTATAATTAGTTAAAAAAAATAAAATTACTTCTTTTCTGAGTTAAATTTTGTTGAGAACATCTCCTTTTAAAAACTCCTCTGGTCTCTGTGAGACTTACACATCCTTTAATTCCTTTTTCTATGAATGTTTATTCCCATCTATTGGTGTCTTGTTATTTCCCAAGGCTCCCAGGTTATTTTTTCTTTGTGCTACTTCCTCTTGCTATGTAATCTTTCAGCATTTTGGTACCTAATGCTCAAAATAGTCTTCTCGCTAGGAATTTTATATCTACCCTAGATTCAACTCCCAAACTCCAGACCTGTTGAACAACTTCCCACTAGATATCTCTACTTGGGTCTCTGACAGGTAACAGGAAATCCCTAATAATTGTCTGTTCTTAATGTTTTAATAAACTCTTCAAAATTATAAACAATTTTCTTAGTCTAGTTAGCTTCCTCCTTAATCTCTTTAACTTGATTTTTTAGTTAGTCCCTGGGTCTTCTGGTTTTACTTGCAAAATGCTAATTCTAATCTATCTTTTGGTTTCCAATATCACTAACTCATTAAACATACATTCATTTTTATGTGTTGACAGTACCCAGTCTCCTTGTATCTAATACTGCCCACCTATTCTTCTTCCATGCTTCAGCTGAGGAATCTTCCCCAAGCCAAACAAAGTCCTATAACCATACATATGTTAGTAAGGGGATTTTCTGTGTGATCCTAGGTAAAACCTACTTTTGAATGAAGTATCTTCCTCTTTCTTTCTGCTCTGGAGAATTTAAAGACTCTAAGCCTTAGAAGTGAAGTAACTGATAAACTTGACTGTAATACAGCTATCTTTTCTGAAATTTTAATGTGATCATTATCATCTAAGTTGAGTGTGGCCTCCAGAGGTCAACTAGCTTCTGTGAACATTCACTTGGTCCCTTTGTGACTTTGAAAAAGTTACTTACATTAATGTTCCCATATTCTTATTTGTGAAATGCTAGGTAAAAAATAAATCATACTTTGTTTGGGTTCATCTTGATAATTAAATTTAATAAATAGGAAACTCTTAAATAAATCCAGAACATTGTATCTTCTCAAAAATATTAACTAATGTTTTTCTAATAGTATGTTCTAAGGAGGGGTGAGGTTTATTGATTACTTATTTTTCTTGGAGGAAACCCAGCCCCTGAATTTCTGTATACATTTGATGTCCTTGAGTACAATAAGTAACACTGGATATCATTAAGTTACCCTTTCCTACCTTGCTTGATGACCTCAAAATAATCATCACATATACACTCAGCTAACTCTACATGATCAGGAACATGAGGTAAATAGACTCTGTTCTTTGACCTAACACTCCCCATACCATCCCCAGGCACCATAAATGCGATTTAATTTTCAGAAAGCTGAATTGTATCTCACTTTTTTTCTGCCCATATGTGAACAAACCAGGTTTTGAAAACCTGACCAGAAGAAATTTCTCATCCTTCTAAATTAGAATTCACTGTAATTTTCCTGAACTAGATTTCAAGTAGAATAGGAAAGTCTTGCGAGTAGCTTTTGTTAAAGTCTGGGAGTCTGGATAGAAGGCCATTCATATACAGAATAAGCAATCAGCATTTCTCTTCCTGCAACCAGGAAGTATTAATGTAATATCAAATAAATACACTTTCTTAAAATCTTTGTTGGTTCTTACTACTCTAGGACAAAGCCCAAATACTTTAAAATGAAATGTGTTATTTATGAGGCACCCTGCCCATTTAAAAAAAATAAATCATTTTCTATCCTCTCACATACATCCTGTTCTGGATATAAGAACTATGTGCAAATCCCTTTGTGCCATGGTTTTTCTTATTGTGTGATTTCCCTATTGCTATATATTCCTTTTTCCCATCACTGCCACTACTTCTACTCATTAAATACCCATTTTTCCTTCAGAGATTTGTTTGAAATTTACCTCCTTTGAGACACCCAGAGTCTGTGTTTTAAGATAAAGGTCTACTTAGAGGCCTCCTGGAGTTCCAATACCATACTCAGATAATGGCCAGTAGTCCCCACCATGTGGTACATTTGCTTCTTCCTTTCTTATTTGTATGGATGCTCAGGAGAATAGGATATTATGATTCTGTATGGATATTAATTTGCCATCTCTCCTAAATTTTATTACTTTGGGGCACAATAAAAATTGTAGAGTCATAGTTCTTCTTGGAAACTATGTTTCTTAATCCAAGTCGTACACCCAATAAAAGCAAGGAAAAAAGAAATAGATAGTCCAAGAGCTGAAAACATCTGTCTTTTGTAGTATACCTATTTCTTTGGGGCAATAATAGCATTTCATTTTTTTTTAATGTTGTAAATTCCATGAAGTTGTAGTCATTTTTCTAATTTTGAAAATGATAAAAATCAAGAAATAGAAATGACATGCCCTAGAGAAAAGAGTCTATCTAAATAAATAAGTAGCAGAAACTTGGATTTTTTTAAATGCTGAAATCCATCAAAATATAATTACTAGAATTCCATATTTATCTGCCACCCTGATTCTTTTACCAAAAATTTTGTTTCAAATTTCTTATTAGTTTTTACCCTTCCTTATTACAATCTTATCCAGTGGTACATGCTTTCTCTACTAGAAAAGATATTTTTTTCCTCTGTGCTCTTGTTGGATGGTTTTTGCAATTTCTATGGTAATATATATTTCAGATATTGAGTTATTGGAAATATGTCCATATGTCATATAGAAATTTTGCAACCTACAGACGGGTGACCTTTCTTAAACAGATATTCTCAAGATTGGAAATTTTTATGTTCATTTGCAGATTAGCAACTTTTCTTAAAGACCCCTAAGGTCTGATGACTCTGGACTGGTGTTTCTGTGTGATGACAATCAGACTGAGCTTAATAATGGTAATCCCTTTAAAACAGTGCACTTTGAAATTTACAATAGGCGCAACTACCTGACCCTGTTTGCTTTCTCATTTATGTTCCAGATCAGGACCCATGAGCATTTGAATTTGTGATGCCTGATTTGCATAGTATTGATTTATTGTACAGATGTCAAGGAACTGCCACCCTGAGCTAAGAAATTATCAAGGTTTATAGAATAATTTCATTTCAGAGATTCTGATGTCAATGGAGTACCCCTGTCTTTTGTAGTATGCCACGTGGTAGAAAGAGTTCACTATGAATACTGTATAGTACTCAGGTTTTAGTGACTGTTCAGAGAAACTTTTTGTTTTTTGTTTTTAAATCTGTCAAGCATTTTCCTTAGTAAGTAAGTTGAATACTCTGGAGTTTACCAAATTAGAAATCTGATCAGCCACTTATATCTTGAGTAATTTTTAATGTCTGACCAAAGTCTCTAGCAAGGAAAAGTAACTTCATTGTTACAGAAGACAAATCACATCAGCTAAAACCGAGAACTTCCCCAGTGAAATTTCTGGTAACAGCATTGATTTGCTTTTGCAGTGTATCCTGTATCTCTAACGGTGCATTAAACAACTTTTGCAATGGCTTCCTTGATGGTTGCTACTAAATGAAGAAGAAAAACTTTTAAGTGTATTTACACTTAATCAATGGGATTAAATTAAATTTAGTAGAGATTTTGTTCTAGTTTTTTTTAATCATCTATGATTAATTGAATATGCTTTCTTTTCTCATTTTTGCATTGAGATTATTTATTACCACTTATGGTTTCCATTATTTTAAAGAAGATCACAGACGTTTGCTTTTGATTATATCCATTAAAATAACAAAGAACATTAATTTGGAATAATTATTAGCCAAGTGTTAGCAAATTGCTGAAATCATGAGTGACCACATAAAGAAAATATTTATGAATTTAATTTGAAAAAGTCTTCATGACAAACACACCATAAAATTTCTATATCATGAAAAGAATACACACTACCACTTTTTCTGGTAGCTCAAATACCACAGAAGTTAAGATAAAAGTGGATAGATCTAAAAGACCAAGGGGAAGATTGTGAGAAAGTCCTGGGAAAGAGAGTGAGGTTGAAAGCTCACAGTAAGGAAGGCACTGTAGCCCACAGCACAGAAAGACCTGTGAACATCACTGCCTCTGTACCAGGGCACGTGGCCAGACATCACGTGACTAAAGCAGGCTTGGGAGAAACAGGCAAACTGTAATCCGCAGAGGTGGATTTGCTAGTTCTTAAGCATTTCAATCTACAAATACCTTTTGTTCACTAGGTACCCATACTAGCACAGTGTCTGGGTCTCCAATCCAAAGTCACTAGATAACAGGACTCCTAGCAAGTGGAAAGTGAGTGGAGACAGAGTCAAGCTAGTCTCAGGAGCACATACACCGCCCATGGGGTATGTGCCTCGCCCTCCTGAAGTAAGACCAAAGGAAAGTAAGCTCACAGGTACAACCAGATATCTGAGGAACTAGAGAGAGAGAGAGAGAGAGAGAGAGAGAGAGAGAGAGAGAGAGAGAGAGAAAGAGAGAAAAATCCAATCATAGTGTAGTGGACAATGTAGGTAATGAGTTTAAAAATAGAATATCTGTCCTCAAATAGTTGACAGGGCTCTTCTTACCCGAAACATAAGAGACAAGGTATACCAAAAATTTATTCTACAGTAAAGCATCAAAAAAACTGAATAACATTTTTTAAAAAGTCACTCTCTATGTTTCAGCATATAATAAAGTTTTTAAAAAATCCTCAGAATCAATATCAAAATATGTGAAAGAATAAAAAATAAAAGTAAAAGCTAGTTCTAAGATGAACAGCTGTCCTGATAGAGCTTCTTATTTCTAATACGTTAGCCCTGCAATTTAAATGTAGTTGGTAAAAATGCAGCTCAAGGAAGACAGGGAGTCAGTTTCAACAGCCCCATGTAAAGCCAAGATTTCTCATTACTGAACTTAGAAAATGCCATCTTCAAGATGATAGCACATAGACCTGTGTACTATTTGGACTCTAGGCAGAAGGGGAGAACAAACTGTCCTGAAGAATCATAAGTACATAGCAGTTTTTATAAGCAATACAGCAATAAAACCAAACAGCTTAATTTAAAATGGTTCTAGGCTGTTATTGCCACCTGGCAAGGGCAAATATAGACCTTCCTTTGAGCAAAACACCCCAATTAATTTAAACAAGAGGTACTTGTAGGGTGCAATTGGAAAATAATTTTATTCACATAAAATTCACCTTATTCATACCTAATTTATGTGGCTAGTTCTTCTCTAGCTCCTGAATGCTCTCTGTAAGACTTCATGAATTGTTCATCTTATTTATTTGATAATGATTTAAAATATTCTCTTATTTTTAGACATAGTGATAATCTCAATTAAGAAAAATTGTACACTCTAAAATAAAACAAACACAAAGCAAAACAATCCAAAATTTTAAAATTAGAAAGTGAAGATCTCATAAAAAAAAAAAAAGTTTTTTTTTCTCACTTCTCTCTCTTTCCCAGGATGTCCCATCCCAGCCCAAATCTCCTTCAGTGCGGATAATTTTGTGGAAGGGCCTGGCTTGGTTGGTATCTTTTCCATGTGGTTTTCCAGGGTTTTTATTTCTCTTCCTGCTTATTACATTTCCTTAAATTCCTCCAAGGTTAAAATGGAAAAAGCAAGAGGAGAGAAGCTTCAAAAAAGGTTTGCTTGATTTCTATTATCTGGTGTTGATTACTTCTATCAGCAATCTTTAAAACAGTTTCTTTCTTCTTATGGTCATGTTCTTGAATGGTTAAAACTTACCCTGTTAAGAATCTCACTTTTTTTTTTTTTTGACACAAGCAATCTTATCAACTTAGAAAGTTTTTCAAAATTCTCCTTTACTCTCTTGGATGTCTGGGAGCATTTTTCCAGGCCCCTTCTTCTGAAATTATCTTTCTTAGGATGGTCTCCTAAGACATGATTCAATACATCATAAACTGGCTTCCCAGCAATCTAAATCTTTACCACAAAAATTGTGCATTTTAGACCAAAGACTATGAAGAGTAAAGGAATTTATTTAAATTTTGTTCCTTTTAAATATATTCACCCACCAGGAAGCTTGTGAAGTGGCTTGAACTTTATTCAGGCACGAGTTAAAGAAGTCTGTCAATCATCAGGAGAATTAGCAGAAAAGAACTTAAAGCTATTATAAAGGTACTACTTAAAGGAATATATATTCTTAATTTTATAAAGAATCTTCACATAGAAATGGAAGCTTGTGCAATAATGCTAAGTGAAAGTTTTAGAATAGAATAATGATTGAAACTTCCCAGAAATGGCCTACCAGCAGAGTAGAGACGGCAGAAGACTCAATGAAGTTCAAAATGGAGCCATAGAAATACTATGATTTAATGAGAGAGAAAAATGTTTGAAGAAAAATATATAACCTGCTGAGTGATATTCAGCAAACCAAATAGAGGGATAAAAAAAAAAAAAGAACAAAACCACAAATGATAGGCAGAGTATCAAAAACTGTTGGAAACAAGACAATGAGAAAATCTTAAAAGTAGCCAAAGAAAATCACACTTACAGGGGAACAGTAGTGCTCCCCATTCCTGTGGGTAGACTTCTCTCTGTATTACTTGTGGTATAGATGTGTTATTAGCAAATTCTTTTAGCGTTCAACTCTTCAAAATTATATTTGTTTTACTATAATTTATAAAAGATGTTTTCAGTGAATAAAGGATTCTGAGATGACACCTGTCCCCTTCCTTTTTCAGGTGCTTTAAAAATATCAATTTATTGTCTACTAATCTCCACTATCTCTGGTTACAACATTTACCTAAAATTGCATTGAAAGTGAAAAAAAAATTAGTGTACTCACTTTCAAAAATGAAAACAGAACATCAACAAAAGAATCCACAGAACCCATACTCAGAGGGGTTTCAGCTCCTGATTTCGAATTAAGTATAGTTACATTAGAGATGGCGATGTGTTAATGGCAAAAATATGGACATGTATTTCCAGAACAGAAACAGGATCTCATATATAGTGTCCTCTGAACAAAGTATCCTGAAATGATTACATATCCATGAGAGAAAAGGGAGAAACTTATAATTTCCTTGGCAGAGGAACATTTTTCTTACACATAACAACAAAAACATAAATCATGAGTGAATAAAATAGTAAATTTGATGCTATCAAACTCAGTAACTAGTTTTGATAGAAAACTTCATTATAATTATATAAATAGTATATTCCCCAATAAAAATATGAACAGATGTTTTATCAAAAAAGACTAACTACAAGACCATTATTTATTAGAGAAATGCAAATTAAAAGAGCAAATAATGTACTGCTTTACACATACAAAAATAATTAAAATTAAAAAAACTTAATTCCATTGTTATGTTGAGTGGTAGGATTAAATGCAAAAGAATGTATGACATATGATTCCATTTATATGAAGACCAAAAACATAGAAATCTAGTATTATAGTGACAAAAGTCAAATCAGTAAATGATAATTACAAGATAATATGTACTCAGATATCTAAAAAAGAACAGTAGCATCATGGAAATATGCATCAAAATCCACAAAACTGTGCTATTTGTAGTCTCTGTATGTTTTATTATACATGTACAATATATAAGGAAAATAGAGTATTCGTGTATATGTAGATATAAACATAGACTTTCAATAAATTAAGGAGGTCAGAACAAAGTGAACATAGAACAAATTAGGTAAACAAAGTAGTAAAGTAAAATGGTAGAAATGAATCAAAACATATCAGTTAAATTAAATAGATATAAAAACAGTTCCTCCAGTTACAGGACAGATATTATCTGAGAGTCATTTTAAAATTATTAAAGACTGACTAAAAGAAAGAAGAAATGAAAAGTTTGGAAATAAATGGTGCCAAAAAGTACATATCAGGAAAATAGTAGCCAAAACTAGAGAATAATAAACATTTTGTAATAATAAAAGTTCAATGCATCACGAGTATGTAGCAATTCAAAAATTTAATAACACTTCCAAAATATTTATTAAAATAAATTGCTTCGAACTATAAAAAATGGAAAAATTTTATAGCTGGAGATTTCATCATATTCTTTTAGTAGTGAGAGTTTATAGCTGGAAATACTGATAAACTACATAAAATTTGAGTTGGGGCTTTTGATGAGTGATAGAGCACTTACCAATTGCACATTATTCATGAGGCCATGGGTTCCATCCCTAGCATTGAAAAAAAAAGCAGAAAATTTGAATATCACAATATCACATGCAAAATAAGGAATCAATGAAGACACTTACATTTATCAACTAAAGAATAATTATTCTCTTAAAACTCCTAGTATTATTTATGATCATTTATCATATTTTAAGCAACAAACATCTTCAAACATGAAAAATTATGTAGACAATGTTTTGTTTCACAATTTTAATTTAATTATAATTAATTTTACCTGACTTATTTTAAGTCAATTTAAATAATTAAGTAACTTAATCAGATCTAGAATATATTAAGTATTGAAATGGAAAACCTGTCATCATTTTAAAAGTTATAAAAACTTTCTTAAAATGTAAAAAACTTCCTTAAAATGTAAAAATTGCAGAATATATAAAAATACAAATTAATAATCCAAATATAGCAACTAACATACTGATGAGTTAGTTACAAAGAAGCAAAAAAAAATGAAGATATATATCTATGTGGGGAATATAACACATCACCAAAGAAAATACTTTGCCTTAGTTGACTTGTAATTCGATAGTATAAATAAAATTCCAATCAAAATAAAATTTATGAGTATTGGCACACTGATTCTAACATAATTATGAAAGTATTAAAGGTCATGAAAGAGCCAAAACATTTTGAGAAAAAATGTTGGATGGGATTGTCCTAATATATGTAAAATTATAACAAAGCTAAATTAACCTAGAATGGTATTGTTACAGGAATATCAGTAGCAAATGCCATATAATATATTGGCAAGAGGACAAATAGAAAAAACAAAAGAATGAAGTGATTGGAAATTTATCAGTAAATCCATACAAACATATGAAGACTCAATATAAGACAGAGCTGAGATCAATGGGGAAAATAATCTACTCAGCAATCATACTGAGGCAATTGTTTTTCTCATATGGAAAAATGAAATAGGATTTCTATTGCACACACTCCATGTGAAATAAACAGTTCTTTGTGAGAAGTAATATTACAAAGCTTCTAAAACAAAGAGAAACTAGTTTTTCTTTTGAGATACAGAAGAATTTCTATAAGGAAAAAAAATAACCAGGAGAATATACAAAAGCAAAAACATTAAGAAAACTGATCAACTAATCATAATAAAATGTCTATTTTTTTACAAACTCAAATTGTGGAAGTGGAAAACCTAGTAACTAAATTAAATATAAAACTTGCTATAGATAATCAACAATAAGCATTTACAATTTTCAAAAGTCAGTTTACAAAAGGCCAAAACAATTGAACAAGGTATGAACAAAAGTAGTGCTTAGAAGCACTTAGAAGTTAATACAAATAAAAACAAATTATCTCCCTTTTCAGAAATCATAGAAAAGCAAATTAAAACCACAGTGACCTACCAGTTAAGACATTTAATTGTCAAAAATTGAATACTAAGAAATAGTCACATCCATTTTTTATAGCAAATTTGTATTCTTTTACAATAATTTTCAAGATAATTTGAAAACTCATCTGCATATGTTGGTAATGTGCTTCAATACATACTAGCCATTCTCTTCTTAAATACATGTTTCTTTGATAAAAAAAAATTACATACTTGCACCAGAAAATAGATGGATATTGGTAGCAGCTTATCTTCTAACAATAAAACTAGAAACCACCCAAGTGTAAAATATCAGGGAGTAGATTGAAGTGTTACCATATCATACACTCAATGATACTCAGTGACGGGAAAGAGTGTTCCATGGAAATGAATGAACTGTGAAGTGTACTAATGTGATTGGACTTCACATGTACAAAAAATAAAATTAAATAAAAAGATAGTATAACACATATCACAAAAAATTAGTTCTGTATGATATGTGATATAAAAATTGCAAGATCCAAACAACATAAATATTGGCTCATAATATGCTTATTGAAATTATTTTTATGAAGATAGAGAATGAACATTTAAATACAATAGGGAATGTATACAAAAACGCTAAACAAAGTGAGAATGAGATACAATTTGAAAGATAATTCCTGGGCAAAACCCGAACAAGCTTGAACATTTCTCAATGGTCACAGGTGGAAAAATAGACACTCATGTTTTGGGGAAGTGTATAAGTATTTTAGATTTTATTGCAATATTCTTTAGAATTTAAAAAAAATCTCTTTGATACAATTGTATTGTTAAATCTATATCGTATGGTTACAGTCACTCAAAAGAATAGAGACATGTAATCAATATGCTTATTATGGTATTTGTTAGACTATAAATTGTAAATATTTTCTGTCAACTATTAGGATGTAAAGTAAGAATTGTGCTGTATGTGTGGAATGAAATACTATGAAGTCATCAAAAATTGATATATTTATTTGTGTTCATCAAGGGATGACCTAGCAATAGTATTAATATTTGAAAGGATACAATATATAAAATTGCTTCAATTCTATTATTTTTAATTTATCATGGGTGTTATTCCTCTTTTATTGCTATTTTAAAAGACTTTATTTAATATATCAAGAGATTAAAATATGCTAAATATGATATTTTGAATAATAAAATCAAATTTGAACAATAAAATCACTGTATTAATTTAAACATCTGTTAAACAGTATATTTAAAAAGGACAACCAAATAAATAAAATATGTGAGAATTTACACAAGGATTTTATGTTGAAGGAATTCTAAAAAAGAATATAATTTTCAATAAATTCCAAAAAAAAAATCTGTTTCTAACATTCTGATTTAATGAAAACCAGTGTGTGTGTGGGGGGCAAATTATTCAACAATAGGATTGATTAGTTATTTGTGGTACATATAAGCAAGGGGATAGTATGCATTAAATAAAATACACAAGTAAATGAAATTTTATATAAAATGTACTAGAATATCTTTATGAGAAATAGAATATAAAAACCACATTAGAAAATTTGCCATAAAATATTGCAAGAGCATTTATACATTCTTCATAATTTTGCTTTTACAGTGAACTTGTTACTTTTATAGACAAATAATAAAGCAGCTTTTATTTAAAAACCCATTCACAACCACCTATGCAAAAACAATATTTAAAATACTTTAAAATAATCCTCAGATTTTAAACAAATATTATTTTTATAGGGAAAATAACAGAATTACAAAAAATATAAAATAAAATAATTTATTCAAAATATTATGTTTCTACTATAAATTCAGGTTTCTTGTCTCTGAGGATACAACAAGCCATGCATGCCAGGGTGTAGCTAGGTGTTATGCTTGAAGACAAGGTGGTCTGTGCTTACTACTTCTCCACGGGGACCTAATTTCACTTGATCTCCCACTTGGGAAAAAATTCCTGCAGAAATTGAAGGGTCCATTTTCATAAGAACCACATGAGACAACAGGCACATTTAGAGACACCTCAGGATCCAGTTAAAAGCATAACAGAACACAGGGGAGAAGACCATTTTCTCTTCATTGCTAAAAATACCATCTCAACAATGTAACCTACCAGAGCCACTGTGAATGGAGGACTTCATTGCCAGGTTTATGATGAAAAGAAAAATAATGTGGGTAAGTCACCTTCCAAAGATCTATTGAGAAAGCAAGACAGCAAGAGGGAAGCTGACTTTGTGGAAGAGCGTGGCAAAGGCTGCCTCAGCTGGTTTTTGAGCCCAGAGAGACATGTTTTGTAGCTCATGAGAAAATTTAAAGGAGAAATTGCTGTAATCAAACCCCAGCATAAGTAAATGTGAGCAAAATCCAGGAAATATTTATGACTAACCCTTTAGAGCCATAGGAAGAGACTGAGGGCATTTGGATAACATGGACAAGAAAGCAAAGAAATCATGCATTTTGTATATTTTTGAGAAATAAAAATCATGAATTTTAGAGGTGTGGTCTCAAATGTTGACACTTCTGTATTAAGCAGCTATACTTCTGGAAATGTTAGTTGGTCCTTTGTTATTTGGCTTCATTTTTAGTTCTTCATGAGAACTGGAGTTCTAAAACTCTGATGTTTGTTACCTCCATTATTTTTAAGTTACATGAAAGGGAAATGAAACTGAGAAGTATTGATGTTTTAAAATGTCTTTTTCCTAAACAGCTTTTAGTGTTGATGAATATTTGGCTTCTCTAACAGTAATCAGGGAATCAATTGCTTATAGTTGGGATATGAATCAACACTTTCAAATGCAATGGGATGATGTGATACATTATCATATGACATGCTTCTAAATTATATATTAGTCAGCAAATGACTTTCATCATTATAATATACTATATTTAGGCCCTGCCATAAACACAAAATTTGTCCTGTGCATAAGTACCAACCAGTGACAGAGATCATAGTCTCTTCCCTGTAAAAATTGTGCTGTCCTAAATGATAGCTACAGTTACATGTGGCAATTGAACACTATTGAATAGGGACTAGTCATAGTTTAGATGTCCTTTTACTATAGAATTGACACCGTAATGTGAAAATATGTTCAAAGAAACAAAGTAGCCAAGCTAAAATATCTGGTTTTATATAATGAATTTTTACTAAAACAATAATATATTAGATAAATTGTGCAAAAGAGCATTTTTAAATAAAGTTTACTTGTTTTGTCTTAAATCTTAATTATGGTCATTAGACCATTAAAGGTTTCAATTTTTTACTTGTTTTATTTCTAATAGATACTCATATTTTAAGAGTTTGAAATTTAAACAAAGGGAGAAAAAGTTCTTGGTTCATCAAGCTAATTATTTTTCTAGTTCTTACTGTGTTCTAAAAATAGGTACAAAGAACTCTGAGATATAAGATTACCAGTTATGCAAACTGCATGACAGTACCCAGATCTTCAGAATTTTTTCATGATTTTTAAATATAATTTAGTTTAATTTAATTTTAATTCATTTCATTTCATTTTTAATTAACTGGTAATAATTGCATGCAGTTATATTGGATATATGTATACATTGTGAAGTGATAGAATCAGTAATTAGTACATTCATCTCTTCAAATATCTTCATTTCTTTGTGGTAAGAACATTTAATTATCTCTTTTAGTTATTTTGAAATATACAACACATTATTATTAAAAGTAAACATCACTTTTGTTTGCTATATCATATATCAATAAATCTTTCAACATGTTCAAAAAAGTTAAATCTATTGAAGTCACATTGTCCTGAAAAACAACATCTTTTTATCACTTTGATCTTAACAATGCAGAACCACATCTTGAAAAAAATGTTTTCTATGATTGCTGTTATTTCAGAAAGTTTTTGGTTAAAAAAAAAAAAGTGAAATTTTAACCCAAGTGTTTATCCTATGTTAGT
Source organism: Ictidomys tridecemlineatus (assembly GCF_052094955.1). Taxonomy (NCBI): domain Eukaryota; kingdom Metazoa; phylum Chordata; class Mammalia; order Rodentia; family Sciuridae; genus Ictidomys; species Ictidomys tridecemlineatus. The sequence goes on from NC_135479.1 coordinate 162,597,535, forward strand.
GTCTTTAAATTTGAAGCTCAAGGTCATCCATCTCTTTCATCCTTTTCAGTATTTATTCAGTGTAAGAGAAAATGAACAGATGCTAAGGGTTAACATTCCTCTTTTCTGTGGATATGGTTTGGCTGGTAATCAGTGTTGAGAGACTCTGGCATGTTCTGCTATACAAGTAAGTGTTGGCTGGGGAAGTATCCTACTATTTTAAACCAGTGTTTGACAGAAAACTTGTGTTTACAGAGTGATTGGTGTGGGCATCTAGAAAACTCCATGTTCAGATGTTTGAAGGGTCTACAGGGAGGGGTCTGTGCCAGTTCATCTTCTAACTGTTGGAATTGGCTTTCAGTATGTACACAGTCCATTGGGATCTATTGGCACTTCCATCATATGCTGTCACATGTTGAGACATAAACTAAGTCTGCAGCCTGAACTACGTGGCCACATGAAGCTCTGATATGGCAGCAAGTATGGGTACCTTAATGATTCCTATCAATTCCTTATTCTGAGGTAAATGTGTGAATGCCAATTTCTATTTAAAAATTTTAACAGTGGTTGTCTTTGAAGGAACAAAATTACCTGTAATGTAAATCTCCTTTTATAATTAAGCCAAAGCACATTACTCCAGGGTTAATGTTTTTTTACTTGACAGAAATCTCCATGAAGGAAGGAATTTTTTCTGCAGTTTCAATCCTAGTTCTATAGTAATGCCTAGCAGGTTCCCCATAAATATCTGTGAAATTTAACCTTTATATGATGGTCTTAGAACTGGCTTTTCCTTCCTTGTGTATATTTCTCCATATATCAACTTTATGGAACTGGCTGCCTAAATGAGACCCATATAACTTTCTAAGATCTTCTTGATATCTCATAATTAAAGAACACTGAGTTATTTTATTATCATATTTTATCTCAGACCTAATTTTGGCCATATCTGAAGAATTTTTATTTAAGATTGTCAGTTACCTGATCTGTTTTCCATTACTATGATAAAATTCGTGTGTACCATAAGAAAGTGGAATTCATATGTTTTGCAAAAAGAATTGTTTAAAAATGGGGGCCAATGTCTGTATTTCATAGATGGCTTTTTGTCTTTTTAGTCATTAGGATGCTGCTCTAAATTTCCGGTGTGCAGGTTTTAATTTGTATTATAAGAGGCAGAACTAATCTTTGGAAAAAGTACTGAAAAAGAGAAACATGTAAGTGAAGTGCTGTGGGTTTAGTTTTGCCTTGCTGTGAACACTGGGGAAGTAACAGAGCCAGAAGATAGGATGACATTTCTCCAGGGAGCCTGTTTATGAGTCTGGTAATTCTGCATTTGATACTGGGCAGAGTGACGTCAATAACATATGAAACAGTATTTGAACTTTTTCCCTAAAGTCAGAATGACTTGAAATTTTCAATAGTTGGTGGTGGGTATTTCTTTTATACTCTAAAGAGTAATGAGTTTTTTGAAGTACTTTTAAGTATCATATAAAAATTCACAGTTTATTGAAATCAATTCACCAAGCAGTTTCTAGTCCAACAGTATAATGTAATTGTCCCAAAATCAACAAGTCATGATCATTGTCTTTAAATACAGAGGTACCTGTCTTTAGACAGTGACTTAAGGATTTTTAAACTTTATGATGGTGAAAAGTGATCAATATTCAATAGAAAAGTTACTTTGGATTTTGAATTTTGATTTTTCTTGGTATAGCCATAGATGACATGATGCTCTCTAATGATGCTGGACAGAAGTACAAGTTACGGCTCCCAGATAGCCACTTGATTATGAAAGTAAGTGACAGATACTCTACAGTGTACTGTGTGGCTAAGCTATGATGTTTGGTCAACTAGGTAGGCTATATGCATTTTCAAATTATTTCCAACTTATGGTAAATTTATTGGGATGTAGTCCTACAATAAGTCAGGGAACATCTGTTATCTCATTTTCATACAGGGAAGTTTACACTCACACACAGACACACACAAAGATATAGAGGAAATGCTTACCTCCTATAAGAACAAATAACCATGGGAGCACAGAAGAGGATGTAACAACTTCATTAAGTAGGTTTCACAGATGTGGTAATCTTTAAATTGGCAGTAAATGTTCAACTCTTAATAAATAGGGTTTTATCTCACTAGGTAACCTGGAGGGTGGAAATGAGCAAACTGCATTGTACGAATAATAGACACAAAGTAGCAGATAATGAAAAGAAAGACTGATAAGTCTAGTCATATTACTACTGGGTACATTTCCAGGAAGCATGTTGCCATGGAGATCATGTGAAGGACTGAGACTTGCACAAATTCAAGGGGCACCATTGGACTGAATAAATATTCATTCTCCATTGAACTGAATATATGGTGGCACACGCTTGTAATCTCAGCAACTCAGGAAGCTGAGGTAAGAGTATCACAAATTCAATGCCACCCTCAGCAACTTAGGCCCTAAACAACTTAGTGAGACCCTATTTAAAATTGAAAAAAAAAAAATTAAAAAGGGCTGAAGATGTGACCCAGTGGTTAAGTGCCCCTGGGCTCAATCTTCAGTAACAAACAATCAACCAACAAATAAACAAACACAGGAAATTAATGCAAACTTTGTCACATACCGTACAGTGAGTTTGTAGAACCACACAATCATGTAGTGTGAAGATGGGATTTTATAAAATTGATAATTTGAGATCATATGTAAACAAAATCCCGGGAAAATGCATATGGGGGAATGGGATAAAAGGAAGACATAAATATTTTAGAATATTGTGATTTAAGACAAAACAATACCATGTAATATATTACAAACAATTCTGATTTATTGGTTCCAATATTCCTCTTTTTATCCAAAGTCTTATTTTCTCCCATCACTCCATATCCCTATCACTGAATTGCACATTCCTAGCTGCCATGTAATAACAGGATGTCATTCATCACTTCAAGAGAATATAGAAATTTTAAAAGTGGCAAATATAAACTTGTTACAAGTGGGAACCTGAGGTGTTGCTTATGTGGTCATAGACGGATGATGCTAAGTAGGCAACAGCTATCTGGTTGCTTCTCAAATGGGTTGTGTGTTTGGAGTCCTGTGTGGGTATTGGTCTGTTTGCTTTCAGATGAATCATTCTCCTAATGGACTATCAAGTACCTAGATAAATCTATCAATAATGCAGACCTTGACTCTTATACTTTACTGAAATGCCTTCAAACCAATTTGGTAAATTACATCCACTATGAGAGTCCCATGGCATGTCACAAAAGATCAAGCTTTGCGGTAAAATGTCATTTCCTTGAAAGACTTATACTTCCTGTTTAGAGATAAAGTATTTTGAAAGAAAAAGTATTTCATTAATATGTATTTTACCTGTTCAAAGAAATGTATAACATTCAGAAAGTTCAAGAACACCTATAAGAATTGTATAATAAATTTCCTTCACCCATAAGAAAAATTTTGAACATTACTATTTAAAAATGAATATGAATCTGTCATCAGCAGAAAAGTTTATACACAGCTATAGCAGAATTAGAAGGACAAGTGGTATATGTTCCAGAGTAGTAGCCTCTATTATCTGAAGAATTAAAAAAAAAAAAGAATATGGTTTATCTCTATCTTTGAACTATACTATGGAATATATAAAAATAAATTTAATATCAAATTCAGCATCTGTGTTTCTTGGAGATTCAATGGCTGTTTACTTTTCACAAATACACCCACTAAAGATTATTTATTAATCTTTGGTGTTTTCCCACTTCAAAAAACACTTTGAAATATTTGTGAGTTGATGCATGTTTTTAATTAGAAAAGTAATATATGTTCAGGGAAAGAAAAATTGGAGACTGTAGACAAAGAGTAATACATTGAATGTTCAATTTATAGAGGATTTTAATATAAGGCATAATTACTACTTTTAAAATTTGAATTTGAAAAATAACTTGCATTCCTTTATTAAATCATGTAGCCAGGAATTAAGTGAAACATGGAAAAGAATAATTGGCAAAATGTTGCATTTCCTAAGCTCCTCTGGAAGGAGCTCAAAGCCCCCTCCATGTGGGAAGAGACAGGCCAGGGAATCTCCTACCTTGTGAGTACTGTGTCAGCATTGGAAATTTAGACTATACCCAGGATACTTCCACTAAAGTTTTATTTTGTTTACTGCAAGTAAATTTTAAGGCAACATTTGTCTTGTTATCCTTATTATCTGAACAAAGATAAATATTATTGTAGGTTTTGTTAGAAATGACAGGGGTAAGTTTGGGGCTCATTTTAAAAGTTTTTAACAATATGTTTTTAGAAATAGGCATGCATAGCATGTGCTATCTTTTTAAACCCTCCAACTAGAGGAAAATACTGATGTCCAAGAGAACTTTTTTCACAATTTCTTGCTGATTTTGGTCTAAAGCCCACATCTGGAAGGAGAGGATAGTTCAGATACAGGATTGATTTAAAATTGCTTTTTTATATTTGGTGGAAAATGTGGTTGTGGAAATCACAAGAAGAAAACAGCACCCACCATATGTTTGCTTTCTGATCCACTCTCTTAATTGTATTTCTTGAAAGGCTTAAAAATTATTTTACTACTATTTTACAAATTTGTTCAACTTAGTTATTTTAACAGTATGTGGAGATAGTTTACACCAATGATTGATTTAACTAAGTTGGAAGTCAGATTAAACTAGGTTAGATTAAACTAAGTTAGATTTAAGTAAGTTAGAAGAATTTAACAAAGTTAAAAAAGTAACATGATAAGCTTCTTCTCAGCTGGCATCTCATTCCTACTGTGAAACCGTACAGATGCTAACAACAATGCTAATTACTTATTCAATAACTTGTGAAAAAATAATTAATTTTAAAATTATCTATGAAGCCATATGGTCTTATAAACCAATATTCTAAAGTTACATTTTCTTTTCTGGGGAGGAAGATCCTTGACACATTGTAATGAAGAGTGAAGAACACAGATTTTTATAGCCAGGAATGGAAGTTCTTGAACCCTGGTTCTGCCATACACGACCTGTGTTACCTTGGTCAAGTCACTTAACATCTCAATACTAAACACTATGTACCTTGAAGCAAATTAAAATTAAGATGCAAAATGATATGTGAATTACTATGTTTCCATCAATCCAAAAACAATATGCATATGTGGTAGTATACATACATAAATTTTGTTAGAATGATATACTAACATTTTCTAAAGCAAATGTGTAGGAAATGGTGCCAAGGAAATGGTGTGGATGGTGATGTCAGTTTAGTTTGTTTTCAGGCCTTTTAGTACAGATTGATTTTTACTTATATGTTTACTTTATTTTTACATAAGTAAGTAGATTGAAAATAATGTACATGTTCAAAAATTTCTATTTGCATCGTGTTCAGCTTGAGCTCTGTATCATGCTAAAACCCTGTGTGTGTATTTTATGTGTAGTGGGAGTTATATTTGAGAATCCAAAACTCTTGAGGTTTTTTTATTTTTTAAATTTTTCCTTGTCTATTGATTAAAAGATTAAACCTAAAATTACAAATTATTTAATTCTACAAAGACTGGTAATAGGGATGAACATGAAACAATGGTTTCCTTAAGATGTGGTGACTTGAGGTGAAAATTAAGGATTAGACAAAATTCACAGGGAACTATGTTATACAGAACAGAAAAAAGCATTTCAAAGGAAGTTAAAAAAGACTGTGATTGTCTCTTCTTAAAAAGAACAAAGGACTCAGTTACCCAGAGATGATGCCCTATGATGATTCAGCAGATATTTCAGACTCACTGTGTCTCTGTTGTATGTCCAGTGACAATACTTGCAGCTGACAATACAATGGGAACAAGAAAACCAAAAAAAATTTTTTTTTTTTTAATATTAGGGTTCTCCAGAAAAACAGAACAATAGAATTGCAGGCGTGCATGCGCTTGCGCACACATACACACACACACACCTCTCTCTCTCTCTCTCTCTCTCTCTCTCTCTCTCTCTCTCTCTCTCTCTCTCTCTCTCTCTCTCTCCTTCACACAAGCATAATGACAGCAAGAGAAAGAGAAACCAATTTGTATAATGGGGTGGAGGTTGGCAAGCCTGAAGTGAGCAGGTCAGCTGATTGGAAACTCAGGGAATAATTAAGACTGAAGTCTTAAGTCCAAAGACAGCCTAGAGGCAGAATGCCTACTTTCTCTGGGACTTCAGTCATTTTTTATAAGGCCTTCAACTGAATGAAATCCATTCACATTATGAATGACAATTGGCTTTACTCAGAGTCCACATTTAAATGTTAGTCATATCTTAAAAAAAATATATACTTTCACAGGAACTTCCAGGCTGGTGTTTGATCAGAAATCTGACTACTGTAGACTGGACAACTTGAGACATAAAACTAAACAACAAAAGTATAATAAAAACTAACACTAGATATCTACTTAAAATTAGTTGAAAGATGTTTTAGAAAGAAATTCTGACCCTTTTTAGTCTAATTAAAACAAAACTAAAGGTAAGGCACCTCTCTTTGACTAACATCTCTTCCAATGTCCTTCCAAACACCCAGCATGGGGTAACCATAATTTGCCTCTCTACTTGTGTGAGACCAACATTTTTACCTTAATTTATTTTTGCGGTACTTGGGACAGAAGCCACGGGTTTGTGCATGATAGGCAAGTACTCTGTCATTGAGGTGTATCTTTGGTTCTTTTTTTTTTTTTGAGAAAGGATGTCACTAAGTTGACAGGTTGGCCTCAAACTTGTCATCCTTGTAATTCTCTTATCCCAGACTCTGGGTGGCTGAGATTAGATATGAGTATCACCATGTTTGGCAAGATCAACTTTTCTAAATTCCATATATGAGTAATACCATATGGCATCTGTCTTTCTGTGTCTGCTGAATTTCACTTAACATAATGTCCTCCAGGTTCATCCATGTTGTTACAGGATTTCCTTAAAGTTGAATAGTATTCTAGTGTGTGTGTGTGTGTGAGTGTGTGTGTGTGTGTGTATAAAACACGTTGTCTTTAGGCATCATCCACTGATGAACACTTAGGATGATTTCATATTTTGGCTGTTGTGAATAATGCTGCAATAAAATAGTGACTGGAGCTAATAATATTTTTTATTCCTGAAAAGTGCTGAGAGAATGGATCTAAAGTATTCTCACCACAAAAATGCTAACTATGAGCTGGGTGTGGTGGTGCACCCTGTTATCCCAGTGGTCTGGGAAGCTGAGACAGGAGGATTGCTGGTTCAACACCATCCTCAGCAACTTAATGAGGTACTGAGCAACTTGGTGAGACACTGTCTCTAGACTTAAAAAAAAAAAAACTAATTATGTAAGGCAATGCTTTTATTAATTAAATAGTTTTAGTCATTACAAAATGCATGTATACTTCAAATAACATGTTGTATACAGTGAATGCACACAATCATATCTGTCATTAGATAGATGAACAAATAAAAAATGAATGAATTACATTTCAAAAAAGACAACTTCTAGTTACTTGGTTACCTTTTACAGGTACAGGGTATATTATATACGCATTCTATAATAACATAGTCTATTCACTCTAGATAAAAATCAGAGAAGATGGTATTCATATTTTCCTTAAGAATAAGGTTAACTCAAAATGCATGATCTTAATTTTATATGATGTCACACAGACACTTGAAGAATAATGAATACAGATAGTGAAAGCAAATATTTAAAGCAGTTTGCCCTCTGGTCTTCTCCTCACTTGTGTCCATTATTTCCACCCATGGATTCACATTTTTATCCTCCAGTGCAGCCATCCAGAAATAATGTCTTTCTCCCCTTTAAGAAAACTTGTCCTCAAGCCCTTATTTATACTATAAGGTCAATTACAGATAAAAGCTTAGAGGGTTGCATCCCTCTATCATATGAGGGATCATGGTCTAAAGCTAACAGAATGAGTCATTGAAAATAACTCAGTGTTAAAAGAATTAAATGGTGCTGCTTTCCTGTGGTTTTCTTGCAGTTTTCCCAGGAAAATATTTGCATTTTGTATCCATTTTGGCTCAACCAATGAAGCATAGTATTACTTTCTGCCAGAAGTGAAATAGAATTGAAGTAGAATAATAAGGTAGGATTGTTTTAGTCTATCTATGTTTCTTTGATATGTAGTACTTGATTTTCACCTTTTCTTAAATGGGTCTATAAGTACATAAAATGCAGCAAGTACAATAATTAGTATATAATAAGTGTTTATTTTTAATAGTATATTTTTATTCATCTTTTTTATTCCTCTCCTCTTCCTCCTCCTCCTCCTTCTTCTTTTCTCTCTCTCTCTCTCTCTCTCTCTCTCTCTCTCTCTCTCTCTCTCTCTCTCTCTCTCTCTCTCTCTTTATTGTGGTCAAGTGAACTGATAGTAGTCCTTAAGTTTGACTACCAAATTTGGTCACTGCTTAGAATTATTTCAAAGGACCACTTAGTAACTTTATATTGGTACTACAGCAGGTCACAATACCAGGATTTAATTAGAATCACTATATTTCTCAGTCCTTCATTGTGACAACAAAACCCCTGAGCAATTTCCATTGGTACCAGAATATATGACCATGGTATCCATTAATATTTTCTAATTCTTGAATATTCAGTGCATTTCATACAACCAGGTGTTTATAGGAATTGTTTGTTTGTAGAATGATTTACCTCCTGTGACAAAGCCATCCTGCATCTAATTGAATAATAGCACTAGCAAGATTTCAAAACATAGCTCATTTTATTACTAAACAATCTAATGCTAAAGCCAAAGCATTTTTTCTCTTACAATGAAATAGGACCTGTCACATAACATCTCTATGGATCCCTCTAAAGAATTAAGAAGTTTGGCAGTGATAATGGTAAACTGCTCATTGATAATGATAATCATGTATTCTACCTTTCTTAAGAAAACTTTTAAACAAATGTCTTTTTAAATTTTGAACCAAATTTGTTCTTTACTGCTTTATTATTCTGATTATTCTCCCTCTGAATCCTAATTTTTAACATCTTCTTAAAATTTACAAAAAATTAAAATAAAATGTAAGACTAGTGAAAAGATAGCAAAATTATAACACTAGAGCCTACTCTACTATGTTGTGAAAGTTTTCTTAGTCTTTATAGTAAACAAAACTGTTTTCTATATTCCACATTTCCAACTTATTAGCTCTGAGAAATTGATTTAATTTATGAGTAGAATTTGTCCAATATAGTGGCTAATATGAAAACAAAATGTAGCAACTAATGAAAATCCATAGGCTTTATACATATCGGTAAGTACTCAATCATCATACCTATCTCTCAATTTACTTTTTTTTTTAAAAAGGAGAATTTGTTTCTGTACTATGAAAACCTTATTCAAAATGATTTACATGCTATTTTAATTTATTCAAACATTAATTTTAACAAATTATTTTACAACAATCTAAAATTTTCAAAGTAATTTTAAATATGGTAGAAGAGAGTTTTCACATGTTCCAAACTACTTTTTACCTAATGAAACTATGGACAACTTACCAAAACTAAGAAATTCACACTTTTATAAATTCTATTATCTAATCTGGAAACTTTATTTGGATGTCACGATTTCCCACTAACATATTTCTGTTCAAGGGTCTAAATTTTTGGAACAGCTTAACATCTTGATTAGATATTAATTTTTTAATGCATATCACAATCTTCTGCCAAGCAAGTATTCTTCTGCCCCCAACCTAGAATCAGGCATTTATTTTTATTTTTATAATGTTCTTCTTTAGTTTATACCCAAGATTTCTATGTACTGTTTATGATTTGTATTCCATCTTGTGTGGTCTTAGCTAAGCAGCTTGACATTGTGTCACCACACCATTTAAAATTTTCTTTTTATGACTTTACTCACTCATTTGTAAAAAGATTGAACATAATGCTACCTCAAAATAAACCCCTAAATATCTTTTGAGAAAAAAAAAATGTCATGAGTGTCTCTTCCACATCTCTAGTCGAGATGTGAGTCAAGACACTTGCTTTAAAGTGGATTTCTTGCAGAGAACATATTCGTGTACCTTACCCAGCTATAATTTTTTATCTTTGCTCCATTTTGTCCTTTTTTTTCAATACTTTCTAAATCCTTTTGATTAATGGAGTCTATTATGGTTTCATTTAATGTTCATTTTTAGCTTATTAACTATCCTTCTTTATTAATTTTTGATGATTGAGAATTTATACCCTATAACTTTAAAATATCATAGTGTATGTTCAAATAATTTTACTTCACATGTGATGTAGGTAAGATACTGTTTGTGAATTTTCTCATTTCCTTCTTTTGTGCTATTTTTGTCCTAAAATTTACTTCTCACTTTGCTAAAATTTCCTCAACACTTGCCAGTTTTTATTTGAAGAGTCAACTATCCTTTAGATTAAAAATGAGCAAAGGTTCTTTTATATTTACCTCATATTGTTCATCTCTGAAACTATTCCTTTGTATAAGGTCCACATTTCTGTCTGGTGTCATTTTTCTTCATTCTGAAGAACTCTTTCTGAGTTTTACGTTTTCTCTCTCTTCTTGGTATGAGAAGGACATCATTTTGCTTTCATCTTTGTAAGATATTTTCATCTTTGTAAAATATTTCTGATAAAATTCTAGGTTGGTATATATTTCTTTTTTTCATTCTATATAGTTATTGTTTATTCACTATGGTTTGCAAAGTCTCTGACAAAAACTTCCTGCAGTTATTCTTATTTCCTTAAAATACTGTGCCTCTCTCTTGTCTTTGCAGTCAAGTGTTTCTCTTTGTTAATAGTTTTTAACATTTTTTAGGTCAAAATCTGGTCTTTTAATTTTTTTTAATATTTGTTTTTTGGTTGTAACTGAACACAATATCTTTATTTTATTTATTTTTATGTGGTGCTGAGGATAGAACCCAGGGCCTCCCACGTGCTGGGCAAATTCTCTACCACTGAGCCATAATCCCAGCCCTAAAATCTGGTTTATTTGGTTGTTTGCTTTGTTTCTTCACCACCCCCCAAAAAAGTAAAAAAAAAAAACTGTGACACTTATAACCGTGAATTTTTTATTTTCATCAAGTTTGGAGAAATTGTTTCTCTCTCCCTAAATCTTCCCATTTTCTTTTCTTTCTCCTTTTTTTTTTTTTTTTTTTTTTTTGTACAGGGGATTGTACCCAGGAACATGTACACTCTAAGCACATACTCTGCTGACCCATTGTTCATTTAAATATTTGGTTTCTGCTGCCCTTGCTCCTTCTAGGACTCCTATTATAAACATCAATAACTTGACATTTTTCAACAGCACTAAGGTTATGATCATATTTGCTTTTCAGTTTCATATCTCTCTGTACTTCATTTGGGATAGTTTCTGTTACTATATCAAGTTCACCTGATTCTTTATTCAATGTCCAATTTGTTTTTAATGCTTTATAAAATTCATTTAAGAAATTGCATTTTAACCTCTCCAGGATCAATTTGGTACTTTTATGAAGTGCTTTCCCTTCCTTGTCATTTTAGGTTCTTATTTACATTTATATCTTCCATCATGCTTTCCATGTTTATAACAGTTGTTTTAACAGTTTTTTTATCTATAAATTCCTTCATCAATATTATTTTTGGGTGTGTTTTCATTGCTTGGCTTTTTTTTTCTTTTCTAGTTTAGTTCATATCTTTCTGGTTCTTTACATACCTCTTTATTTATGTTCAAATGTTAGACTATTGTGAATTTTAGAATGTTCCTTTGTTCCTATATTTTATAGAATTCCTTTAAAAGTTCTGAGATTTGTTCTGGTGCATAGATAAGTACTTTTAGGTAAGTCTCATCCATTCAAACCAAGCATTAAGGTTTGGACAAATTTAATACTAATTATATCCAAGTGCCAAGGTGTGAAACAAGGAAGAAGTCAGTCAATAAAAGACTCGATCTATTGTGAATTGTGCTGCTATGATCATTGATGTGGCAGTATCCTTATAGTATGCTCTTTTATGGTCCTCAGGAAATAGTCTGAGAAGGGCGATTGCTGGGACAAATGGTGGTTCCATTCCCAGCTTTCCCAGAAATCTTCATACTGCTTTCCAAATTGGCTGCACCAATTTGCCCTTCAATAGATTAATGGATTAAAAAAATGTGGCATTTATACACAATGGAGTATGATGCAGCACTAAAAAATGACAAAATCATGGAATTTGCAGGGAAATGGAATGCATTAGAGCAGATTATGCTAAGTGAAGCTAGCCAATCCTTAAAAAACAAATGCCAAATGTCTTCTTTGATATAAGGAGAGCAACTAAGAACAGAGCAGGGAGGAAGAGCATGAGGAAAAGATTAACATTAAACAGAGACAAGTGGGAGGGAAAGGGAGAGAGAAGGGAAATTGTATGGAAATGGAAGGAGACCCTCATTGTTACACAAAATTACATATAAGAGGTTGTGAGGGGAAAGAGGGGGCGAAACAAGGGAGAGAATTGAACAACAGTAGATTAGGTAGAGAGGGAAGATGGGAGGGAAGGGGAGGGGGGATAGTAGGGGATAGGAAAAGTAGAAGAATACAACAGTTACTAATATGGCATTATGTAAAAATGTGGATGAGTAACCGATGGGATTCTGCAATTTATATTTGGGGTAAAAATGGGAGTTCATAACCCACTTGAATCAAATGTATGAAAGATGATATGTCAAGAGCTTTGTAATGTTTTGAACAACCAATTAAAAAAAAAAAAGACTCTATCAATGAACTTACATTACAAGGTCTGTCTCTAGTGGCCAGTACAATTACAAAGTATTTCCAGTCCACATAAACTCTGAGTAGTGATCGGCCTGTTGCTTCTTACTGGCTCTTTCTCTGGTCAATGAGAATCTCCTCTATACGAATATTGATCAAGGATTTAAAGGTATCTCTCTTTAGTTCTTCAGTGTTCTTTGTATGTACACATCCTCCCTTTTCTGTTCTCTGTCTCATCCTCAACTCAGCCCTCAGGACTAAACCTGAAAATGATCTATAGGCAATAAACTGGGACATCGGGAAGCCTAGCTCCTTTGTTTTCCTTCACTTGGCATTACAGCCTTGTGATGCTTGTTTTCCAATGTCTGAAAATGAGTGTTTCACATATTTAGTCTTAATTTAAATTGCCAAACGTGTTCTTTATTGGGAAAGAGTAATTCTGAGAATTCTTCTCCCCTGCTCATCTAATGATCTAAAAATAGCTGTATTTGCAAAGAGAAATATCATTAGTTGCCCAGATCATGATTTAGTCAATGTAATATTTTTTATATGGTCCTTTTAATTTTCTTATTTTAATTTGTTCTAATTAATTATACATGACAGAAGAATGCATTTTGACACACCATATATAAATGGAGTATACTTTCTCATTCTTCTGGTTGTACATGATGTGGAATTACATTGGTCTTGTATTCATATATGCATATAGGGTAATAATGTCCAATTACCTCTCCCTCCACTCCCCTTTGCCTAATTCAAAGTACCTTGATTCTTTCCCAGCCACCCACACACCTTATTGTGAATTAGAATTCACATATCCAGAGATGAAGGGGAAAGGTTTACTCACATTGCTGGTGGGATTGCAAATTGGTGCAACCATTATAGAAAGCAATTTGTAGATTCCTTAGAAAAAAGTGGAATGAAATCACCCATTTGACCCAGCTATCCCAAAGGACTTAAAGTCAGCAAACTACAGTGACACAGCCACATCAATGTTTTTTAGCAGTCAATTCACAAATTGCCAATCTATGGAATCAACCTAGATGCCCTTCAATAGATGAATAGATAAAGAAAATATGGTATATATATGGTATATATATACACAATGATATATATACACTCAGTCTTAAAGAAGAATAAAATTATGGTGTTTGCAGGTAAATAAATGGAGCTGGAGAAAATCATGCTAAGCAAAATAAGCCAATCCCAACAAATCAATGTACTAATTTAATATTTAGGTGTTTAACTTTTATGTTTGCATTGCATATTTTACTGTTATGTTTAAATATAGTAAAAAAAGAAACAACTATTTTTACTATTTTGTAATAATACTAAATTAACCTTTGCAGAGTAAATTATTTTTATAATAACATAATTTATAAAAATGTTTTATAATATTTTACAATTTATAAAAATTGTCATATCTATTCATTTAGTTCATCAAAAAGAAACTTAAATATAGAAAATTTTGTTATAAACTTAAAGTGCCAGACTGGGATAATTTGTAATCCTAACAAGTAAAACTTTAAAATGCCTTAAATGGCTCATGTAAATCTCATAATTAAATAAGTACATACTGTCAGCCTACATCCTTAAACATCCCAGTTTCAAGCATGAACTTCACCATATATCTTGTGGTTTTTTGGTGACATAATCAGTAATCTGCCTCCAACAATTACATATTTTTATTCAAATGAAAATGTTAGATTATTTAATAGGATTGATCCTGTTCATTACAAACTTCAAAATGTACTATATTGGTTCTATGATATAATTTACTTCATATTTTATTTAATTTTAAAATGTTAAGGGACTTGAAATGAAAACTTACCAATCTGAAAGAAATGTTAGAATCTTAAGCACATTGAGGCTATTATAATGATAATTTGTGACCCTTAAACTTGACAGTTACAGTTACTAAAGCATTGACATTATTTATAATTATATTGTGGACAATATAATTATACTCGGGATCTAGGGAAGGAATAGATCTACCTTGAGGTTTTTTGTTATATACAGATATTCTAAACACTGCTTTATGGTTCTTACCGGTGCATTATAATTATACTTAAAATAGTGAGATTCATTGTGACATATTTGTGTATGCACTTATGATAATTTGATCAATCTCTGGGGAGCGAAATTAACCAGATGATGATATGTGCATGTATGTACACACCATAGTGAATTACACTGTAATATATAATTATAATACACTAATTTAAAAAAATAAAGGAAGATCAGTGGAGTAGAGAAAGCCATTAGGGAAGGGAGAAGGGGTGGGAGATGGGAAGTACTGGGGATGAGATTTAACTCTCTTCTACTGACAACAGGGTCTGTGAGTCTTTATATCCTTCACGTGGCTTTCTCTAATCTGAGGTCCTTAGATGAAAATCTTCACACCTACCCAAGGTTAGCAAATTTTATTGATTTCTCAGTAGAGTCTGCATCTCTTTAGCTTTAGGCAATAATACTATATTCATTTTAATGATATTCCATTGACTCTTGAATGTCTCATATTTTTCTTCCTCTGAAACTACGACTCTAGAGTTATGCTAATGAAACTTTCATAAACATATAATCTATTCTTAAAATTTTCTAAGAATCTACCTGTCATTTCTGGCTTTTATTCTTCCCTTCATTTTGAAATCATTTACCCATCATTACTCTTATGGCATATTTTCCTTTTATTATGATTTTGTTAGGATTACTGACAGGTGTTCTGAAATTACACCTATGAATTCATTTGACATTGTAGGATAAATTTTCTGACTTTAGTGTCCTAATTTCATTTAAATGATTGCATGTGCTCTTATAATTTCCTTACCCAACTTTTATTTCTTATTTGTTCTTCTTTGTCTATTTGTAACTGGAAGAAACAGAAGCAAAATTTGTTATATAGTTTTCTGTTTTTCCTCCCTGATTAGCATTACATTCTCTCTTCATCAAGTAGTAAATTTATCCTCTCCTTTTTTTTCTAAACATGATTTATAGTTCCTTAATACTCACTGCCTTGCTTTCCATTTATTCTGTTATGGTGCCCCTGCAAATAATAACAACATGATTATACAAAATGTTTTTGCCTTAAAGGAAAAAAAATGCTTTAAGAATTCACCCAGTAGAAAAAATTTTTTCCATGTAATTGTGATTAAAGACTTTTCAGATGTTTCTTGACCTTTTGTAGTTAAAATGAGCATAGAATTACTAAGTAAAATAAATAACATCATATCACTCACTATCTTACTATCCAGGGTACTAGAATCTGCTCAGAATTATTATGCAGCCATTCGTATCACTAAACTCAATTTATGGTTGAAAATCTCTAAGAACTATAATATCAGTGAGAGTGCCAAATTTTCTTTTTGTTCCATGCAGTAGATTTTTTCCAATGCTGCTGAGATGTATAAAATTGTTTCAACCCTTCTGACTCTTAATGATTAAACATTAATGTATAAAATATAAGTTGAACTCTCTGAAATGTAGATGCTAACACACAAGAAGGGGAAGGAGGGAAGAATAGAAGTTCATTGGATTAGACAAAGGAAATGAAGGGAAAGGAGTGAGGATGGGAATAGGAAAGACAGTAGGATGAATTGGACATAACTTTTCTATGTTCATATATAAATGTATGATCAGGGTTAATTCCATATCACGTCTGGCCATAAGATTGGGAACTTATACTGCATGTGTGTACAATATGTCAAAATACATTCTACTGTCATGTATAACTAAAAACAACAAATAAAAAATTGAAAATAAAATGTTAAATTAGTAAAATGCCATTGTAGCAAACCAGCAAGGCAACAGAAATAGATATTACTAAAAAATCAAAAAAGTTGTCAAAAATATTGCAATTTATAAGTATTTGTTATTTAAATTTAATAAAAAATGATGTTGTTATTTAGATGAAGTCATTAGGTATCGGCCATAGGGACACTGAAGTATTAATCTGTCCCTGAAAACAGCTTTCTTTCCTATAAACAAGAATAATCTATGATATGTAAGTAAAGGGGGGATGATTTTAATAATGATCCTCAGAAACATGTTAGTATTAGATTATGTACAAATAGTTGATTTTCTGATCTACAAGAAAACTTTCATCATGATTAGAGGCAAAAAAATCACATCTTTATGCTTGTCACAGAAAGCTGGAGTATCACAGATAATAATAAACAAATTCTAAAATAAGTACAATATTTGTGAGTTAAGAAAAGAAGATCAGATATTTTATGCATCATTACCCAAATTAGTTTTAACACAAGTACATATATATTTTTTCCATCAAATGGAGATATTTTAGTCATAATTAATAGTCTAAGTATGTTCCAATATTTTTATCAAGATCATTACTACATGAAATAAACTTTATAACATGTGTATATACATGCTGTGAGAATTGCAAATGACTCTGTTTTAGAGAATTTACTTGGAATTTTTATTGGAAAACAATACATTTGGAACACCTAGTGTTTGGCACCCTATGGTGAACTTTTGCTGAGATCTGAAAATGCTGTGCATTGACCGCCCTGTGGAGAAGAGCACAGCACAGCCTCTCAGTGTTCTCCAGGCTCACACTGTGGCTCAGAAGGCAGCTACTCCTGCTTCAGCACTTCTGCATGAGCATCGCGAAACACTGGAGAACACCAAGCATAGGACACAGTCCCTGGGTCCCCTGCTTCATTATTTCACAAACACAAGAGCCCTTTGCTTCTGCAATATTATCTCTATAATATAATTATATATAAATGTCTTTTGTTTCTTGAAGCTTTGATTCAGGTACTGCATCTTATTTGTAGATTGCTGATTGTAATGCTAATGCAAATGGCAAAAACAAATGTGAAATACAAATGTGCTTGTCTTTTGGAGCTTTCATTTTCAAATTTAAGTATTCAATTTTCTTGCAATGTTTCTGGTGTGTCATAGTAAATATAGATTTAACTGTTTTATTTTAAAACTTTTCTCAGCATTTATTAAATGCATATTTTACGGTACATATTTCAAAACTTCCATTTGGAGCACAATATCTACACAAGTATATACATTTTTAAAGAGAAATAATTAAACCTCTATTAAAAATAATCATTTCAAGCCTGGTGCAGTGCCTCCCGCCTCTAATCCCAGCAGCTCAGGAGGTTGAGGCAGGAGGATTAAGAGTTCAAAGCCAGCCTCAGCCAAGGCGAGGTGCTAAGCATCTCAGTGAGACCCTGACTCTAAATAAACTACAAAATAGGGTTTGAGATGTGGCTCAGTGCTTGAGTGCCCCTGAATTCAATCCCTGGTACAAAAAAATAAAATAAAATATTTATTTCTTTCAAATGGGTTATGGTGAATTTTTCTAATGTTTATATTTTCATTATTCAACATATTTTTTTATAATTAATGAATTGTACTTTATTTATACTTATACATTATATTTAAAAATGATTTCATATGTTAGTCTATATTCAAATTTTTAATATTGGATCTCATTATCACACCAGTAAGATTTGTGTATAGTAACTGTAAGAAGGCAGAAGTAAACACATTTTTAGTTGAAGTACTTTAAAAGGACCACATTAATGTGTCACTACACTAATAAGTACTATACCAGCTAAAACTGTAGATGTTCCAAAAAGCAATGACAGAACCACTAATTTGCTATAGTATTTCTTTCTATATATGAAATATTTTCAAATTTATTTTTAATAAACAAGCCAATAAGAAAAATAGCATGCTATTTCAAAACACATGCACACTTACTTGATTAATTAGGAAATTGGATTAATTTGAGAATTTTTAGACTTTTTTTTGCTTTGAATATATACAATTTTGATGAAACCATTCACAGTCAACTATCTTAGCCTGTTTTTAATTGGTTAAATGTAAGGATATTTGAATTATTTCATTTCTCAAAAGCAGATTTCTGTTTTACTAAGTGTTCAAAATAGTTTGATTTCTTCAATAACCTGATCCAGAGAATGTGCTGTATAAACATTTAAAAATGTCCAGACAATACATTCAGCTGGCAAAGATCGCCCACTCCTCAGTACACATTTAAACTGACATTACAATCTCCTCATTCATTGGGATTAGAATTAATAATGTTCCCTTGTATCTTGTAATTGGCAGAAACCCATTTACTTCTACTCTGTTCACCCTTTGTTTTAAATGTTCTGTTTACTCCACCATGAACTACAAGGTGAACCTCAGAGGTTCATTGAAAGGTTTATTCATTTTGGCAGGAAAAAGGCTGACTCCAAACTTAGCTAGGCTTTAAACTGCATTCCTGTACCTTACAAAACCATCAACATTTTCTTCACAACTGGCTATTTTCCATTTTTGATATGATAAAAAGCAAAACAAGAGTTAAGAAAGCAGAATTCTTTACACTCTGAGAAACTGGAAAGAAAAAAGAACTGAAGGAGAAAGTTTTGATTGTGTGTCACATATCAATTCTTCAGTCTAATTTTAAACCATAAATTGAATTTATTTTACTTGAGAAACTGTGGAATTAACTGTAAATATGTTTCAACTAATTCACTTACAATAATAAAGCCACTTTTCTATTGACATTTGATAAAGGAAGATCAAATGTAATTTCAAATGTCACATATACATAAAGCTTTATGTCACCTTGTGATGCCAGATCTGGGGGCACAGTATGCTTGCACTCATCTTCTGCCTTTATTAGAAAATTTAAGTGCTGTTCACATTGGAAATCATGGCTATAAATTATCATAATTGATATTATTAATGCAAAAGGATAATAAAATATGAACATTTTTCCTGAATATTTAAAATACACTAGTTTTAAACTGTCTTGTCTATCCCTTCATTTTTTCTGTGTATTCTCAGGAAGCATTATGACCTGATAACTTCAGGGGAAAATTTGGAGGCATTAGAAAATACTCGTGAAATTTCCTTAATAAAACCAGAATATTCATTGTAAATTAAAGAACTCAGGTTTCTTAAATTTAGATAATTTAGTCTGTGGGGGGAAAATATTGCCCTAAATCTTCTACAGCTATTTCTAGATTCTAGAAATAGCATTCTGAGTTCTGAAACCATTTACATGTGAAGTATTCTATTAGGGTATTACTGTGAAAATGAAATGTAGCTGATCATTGTAATGCTTTTAAATGCTCTGCCATTCTTAATTCACATCAATCAATTGCAATCATTAATCAAGTTGAAAGCAATGGTTTGGGTGAACACTTAATATTGATTCTAGCTCAAATTTCACTGCAATTATAACTTAATGGTAAGCAGTATGTGTAATATTTAAATATAATCTAGTTTAAACTGTCAATTAAGTGATAGCAGGGGAAAAGGGCAAGTCCTAAGACCTGGACAGAAGCTGTAAGGAAACCTTATCTGAAATGGACTAAAAAGGAGCCCAAAGGTCAAAAGAAGAGGAGGAAGTGGATGTTTTTGATAAATGCAAGCATGCTGTTGCCACTAATGTGTACTTGAAACAAAACTGGATAATAAACTTGCAAACAATAGTCCTCTGGTTTTAGAAGGCAGCCTTGATTTTTAACCTTCTAAGACTGTTCTGCTAAAATTCACTATTGTTATCCCAAAAGGGAAGTACAAACATTTATTGCAAAATTCTACATTTAAAATGAAAACCAGGTCACTTCATTTATCTCATGCTCCAAATGTGTTTTCCAGGTTTTTTTCTGAGTCAACCAGTAATTAGCTTTGTGCAAGTCCTTGATTTTACTGATTTTCAGTTTGTTCATTTGAAAATAAATGTTTCAATCAAATAATCCATAAAGCAGTGTGAACTAGCTTTCCTTGCAAAGCACTATTTTCTGCTGCTCTTGCTTTACTTTACCTGCCAACGTAGAGTTTACAATGAGATGAATCAGTCTTTCCACCCCCAATCTGGAGGTTCATTTGAGCATTAGGATTCCTGATTACAGCAGTTTAATTTGAGAACATACATCTGTCCAGATCTACTTGAAGAGCTGTGCTCAGGCGGTGGTTCTCAAAATATGGCTTTGACCACCAGCACTGGTATCACATGGAAATTAACTTTATGGTTCTACAGCACAACAGAGGAGCTATAGCTCATCATAGACTACTGTATATTTAGTGAAAAACTATAAGAGAGAAACTGAAAAGAAACAATTATAAAGTGGTGATAAAAAAATAGAAATTATTTTATTACTCTGATTTGGTCAGCATACATTACATTTAGACATAGAAATATACTGTGTCCCATAAATATGTACAATCATTTCATGTTAATTGAAAATAAAAGATAAAATAAATAAAATAGTAAAACATGTAGATTCTCAGTTCTCTGATCCCACCTCTTAAATTATGCCTATCAAATCATGCCTGGAGTCTGAATTTTAATAGACCCTTCAGGCAATTTTGACACAGGTTAAAGCTTGAGGATGACTGTTTTGAGGTATGTTATGTATATAGTTCTATAATTTAAAAAAAAAGAAGTATAAAATGAAAAATGGTAAATTAAACAAAGGCTTTATTCTGACCTCTCTCACACATCCCACCAAAGTGACAAAAACACAATCAACAATAGAACAAAAAGGAAACAAATCCCTGACAATACCAATACCCTGTGAAGTTATTTATGTCTCTTGGCAGTTGCTGTAATAGAGAGTACAGATAAGATCATAATGATGGAGAAATTCAACAGATATGAGGAATTAGTTACCATGTACAAGTAAAATAATAATCCTTATTATTATTATTATTATTATTTTGCCTACTCTAAAATTCAGACTCCGAAATCATTGTGGTGGATTCAGGGAGAACACATTGCTGATGGGAAGTTGATAAAAGACTGAGAAAAAGCTGGTCTGAACCATTACAGATATAAAGCCACAGGAGAATTTTGAAGCAGTTCAGACAATGGTATGATCGGCCTACTGGAGTATTTGACAGGTGATCCAAGTAATAGTAAGCATCATAGAAAAAGGAGGAAAATATTTCCATGTAGGAAAATACATTTCCAATTTGAAGTATATGTGTGAAAGGTGAAAGTGCGTAGGCTACTAATACTACTTATACCTCATAAATACTGTATAATGAATATATCTATGTGTGTTTACATATCCTCAAATTCTAAATATTTAAAGAAATTCAACTGCTTAAGAAAAAACTAACAGAATGGGAGAAAAACTTTGCCACCTGCACCTCAGATAGGGTGTTTCCAGGGGATACAAAGAACTCAACACCAAATACAAAAAAAAAAAAAAAAGAAAGAAAAAAAAACCAAATAACCCAGTCCATAAATGTGCAAAGAAACTTAACAGTTTGCAAAAGTCAGTCCAAAAAAGCCAAAAGTCAAATATGTTCACTGATATGGGGAAGCTAACCCAATTTAAGGGATGGGGGATGGAATTGCAGCAGTTTAGACAAAGGGGAATGAAGGGAAGGGATGGGGCATAGGAAAAGGAAAGACAGTGGAATAAATCTGACAAAATTGATGCACATCAACAAAAATGGGGTGAAAATGAGAATAAGATATATTCTATGCTCTGTATAATTATATCAAAATGTACTGTACAGTTATGTAAAACTAAAAATGAACCATTTTTTAAAAAAAGAAAGATTAACATAATATAAGAGAAATAGATAAGAATGCATCCCTCCCCCCCAGAAAAAAGGGATTGGCCTCTCACAGAGAAAGTTAATAACAGTGAACAAAATTTAAAAGACTTTATTTCCTAAGACTATCAATGAACTAAATATAAATAATATGCCAAAAGGAAATAGCATGAGTAAAATAGGAAATGAGTAAGTACCAATCCAAATTTTAGATTTTCATCATTAAAGCAAATAGTCGGTTCTTTGCAGAGACCCATGAGAAATATAAAACTTTTTTTGTTAATATTCTTTTAGTTGCAGATGGACAAAATACCTTTATTATTTATCTATCTATCTATCTATTTATTTATTTAATTGTATGTACTACTGAGGATCGAACCCAGTGCCTCACACAGATATAACTTTGAAGTTTCTTATATCAGACAGCAATGATTATTAGCTTGAAATCCACCCCATCATCCCAACCCCTTTCTGACATTGTTGGAGATGACAGCTCAGGTACCTCCCTTCTTTTACAAGGCCACATGTTTCAGAGAAAGCTGAAATAGTTATAACTCCAGAGAATAAATCACAAGGAGCTTAGTCCAGTTCTTATTAATATCAGCCAGCGTTTATTCACTGACTTGGAATAACAATTTTGCCATTCTTTAGGGTCACACATTTATGTAGATCTATCTTTGGAATCACTTTGTTGTTGTTGTTATTCTGATTTCTTGTGGTAACACAATGTTGTTGTTTTCTGTGAACAGTTTAATTTCTACTTAGACAAAGCCCTGTTAGGAGGACTCCAGGGTGGTTAAAAAGCTTTCTAGTGGTTATAGAAACAGGCTCAGCCAGAAGCTGTGATACCAGGAGATGCACAGTGGCCCCTCTAGAGGTTTCTTATATCATGCTCCAGGGCCAGCTTTTTGAAGAGGTACTCTCCAGTCCCACCTAGGGGTCTGCTAGTTCCTGAAGGTTAGTCAGGTTGTCACTGTTCTTCTTGATGTGTTTTACTCCTTCCTCTAGGAAGTGACTCTCCAGGAAGCCAACAGAGATTAGAGTCCACGTGCAGAGAACTTGGGGCCTGGAGATGCAAAGGGCTTGTTTCAAAGTCTTCTCCAGAGGCATGGAAGCTTCCATGGCCTCAGGATTTATCTCATTCATCTTGAGGTGGAAGAAGATGTAGGCACTTGAGCTGGTTTGCATCTTCAGATATGTGTGTCATCCTATTAGTCATCTTCACCTGGCTCACAGCACAGGCCCCTGGCCTCCAGGGCCACAAGGATCGTTTAGGAAATAGAAGCCCAAAGAGAGGCAGAGCTGGGGGTAGCGGGCAGAGACACAAAATAAAATTCTTCAGGCATTTGATGGTGACTTTCTCCTTGGTGGAATAATTCCAATGGATTTGGGAGATCATGTTTAATCAGCAAGGATAAACTAGCTACAGAAAAATAGTGTTGACTGGCCCTAGAAGCCACACATGGACTAGAAGTGTTCCTTTAGATTGAATTGCAGAGGAGATGTGAGGGACATAGAAGAGTATAAGGGGGGAGTCCCTGGTTTTGTTTTGTCTGAAAACTGTTGCACCAAGAGACAGATGCAGGGACCTCCAGGTATGCTGCCCTGTATCCTATTCAAATTAGAAATTCAAACATGGTATTTTCAATTGATACCAAGTTTTAAGAAGCAATAGCTTTGGCCTCAGCAAATACATGTTTTTTTTTTATATTTTGCTTTTAAAGTTGTTGAAATACCTCTATTTATTTGAAGCTTTTAATCCTATCATTAATTTTTTGTTTATTTGATGTTTTATGCTTTCTTCTCCATTCAAAGACACTCCTCTACTTTTATTATACTCAAGAACTCTGAAAGAAAGTAATATTAAATTATTTTAAATGATATGTATGGAAGATTGCCGAATTAGTATATTTTCATTTTCACTATTATGTCCATTCATGTTTGAAAGAAAAATTTCTGCATAGAATTATCAATATTTACATTTACCATTTTTATCATTTACTTCTTGTAGCATAGTTTGCATATGAACTTCCTCCCATTTTTCTTGATGAAAAGACATGCTGGTCTTTGAGTTTCATTCAATTTAAAATTTCTAGTATCACACATTTTTAAAGTTATTTCTCTAATGTTAGGGAGTGAAGATATCTTTGGAAATCTGTAGAACAGTCTGTTACAGTCAGAAAAACACATGTAATTTAGATGAGATGACCTAGACTTGCAGAAGTTAATAGGCCATTTTAAACTGTATATTACTCTTGCCTATGTACAAATCTACTTATGGAAAGAGAGTAGGGGATAAAGGCCATAGCTGGGTTTTTTGTTTGTTTGTTTGTTTGTTTGTTTGTTTGTTTTCTTGTCTGGGAAGCCCTTGGACATGAACTGGACATTAGAACTTTGGTTAAGCATGGAGAGAGTTGCAAAATAAAGAAGGTCCATAGCAATAGGGGAATTTGGGAGCCAAATAAGTCAATAGAATAAAAGATTCAGACAAGACAAGGATAATGGTTCATTTGACTTAGGATATGTAAAAATTGATGAAAATATGTTTGGGAAATTTTCAGGATCCCCAAAGTTTTGAACTCTTTATGAGTATTGCTGGGGTTTGGATATGGTTTGATCTTATCAAAAATCACGTTAAATTTGATTCTCAATTTAACATTGTTGAAATGTGGTGGCTTTCAGAGATAATTAAGTCATGAGGCTCTCTCTTATGAATGCATAAATGCTTTTCTCCAGAGATTGGGTTAGATCTCAATTGGGTCTTGAAGGGCTGGATTAATTACCATGATAACATATTGTTATAAAGAAAGCCTCCCCTCATTGTCTCTCACATGTGCTTTTTCTTCATGTAGGTGAAACTTCATGGACTGTGACCTAAGTAACTTGTTCTTCTTTTTAGGTTACCCAGTCTCAGGTATTTTGCTATAACAAAATATACTAAGAAAGAAATACTGGTGAAATCTCAAAATCAAATTTGATTAAATATCAATGGAATGAACTGATTCTGAACCCTACCTTTTATACACGTTAGGGGTAGTGTGGGAAGAAAAAGTCTTGGTGTAATGCAGCTGAGATTAAGAATATTTATTTTTGGCTTGAAAATGATTAGATCAGACTTTGCTACTGAGAACATCAATGTTTAAATTATAACAAAGTCAGAGAAGGCAGACTGAATACATTAGATAAAAAAGTCCAGAGAAAGATTGACCAACATCATAATATTTTGCTTTTTCAGTAAACTTCTTCACAAATCATTCTTATTCAGCTGAACAGATAGTCATAATGCAAATCTGACAAGTGCAAATGTATAAAAAAATATTGATTTTAATTCAATTTTCTCCTAGGGTTAACCTGTATTATAATTTGTTTACTATGCTAATTAACTTTAACTTTCTCCTAAAGACATGACTTAAAATGCCAAAGTACATTGCTAAGAGAACATCTCATTGACTTTGAATAAATTTTTATCAAGTAAGTGAGAAAAAGACAATGCTCAAATATACAAAGTAACTGCTTCAACAAGAACAAAAAGGATTAAACAGATTTAGCCCCAGTGCTTGAATCCTCCCAATTCAATCTCATTAGAATCACTGCATATAATTTGGTCTACAGGAAAGTGGTCTAACTGTGAATATAATATTTTGTTCTTGACTCTTTGTTAATCTAATTCATTTTCTCATGTGACACAATACCCCATGTTCACAAATTTGCTCTTGAATCAAGAAGAAAGAAAAATGTGAATTTTGGAACAGCATGTCTTCTTTCACATCTTGATATTATCCAGTTTCTTCCTAGAGAATCAGGGAGGGGGAGCAGACTCACCAGGGAAATTAAAAATATGTGGCAGTACTTTTTAATATAAAAGTTCCATGAAGCCAGGCAAATTGGGATTGACAGTTATCAGCTTCAGCTCACTGTGGGGCGGATCTGCTGAAATGCTCTGGGTGGTCTTTATGCACTTCCTAGTGGGAAGATTATTTGACTAAAGGCAGAGAAATGACACTTTAAAGATCTTAAAATTATCAGGAAGATAAGAAAATTAGAGATCATGGATGGAGAAAAGTACTGTGGTTTAGGGTTTCAGGCAGAATGCCAAGGTATTAATTTGGAGAAAAGAGCATCAGAGAGGATCAGGGATGGGAGACTCCTATATTTAAATTTATTCTTGTCTCTTTCTGCAACTCTGAAATCCCCAGACTCCATGTTTATTCCCCAAGCTTATAAAGCACAGAATGCACTTTTCTCTTGCCAGATCTGACTCTTATCCCAGCCATGATGTAAGTGCAGAAATACTAAATAATGCCTCCTAAGAAGGCATATCACCAATATTCAGATTTAATGTATCAACTCGTGGTCCTCCAGAGATAACCTCAGCTGGAAAACCACCAGTCTGCTGCCTGTTGTGTTTATGAACCCATTAAATGAATGTTATTAAACACAGGGAAGACCACAACTATTTCTCCCCTCAATTTTAAGCTGTGACTTCTTAATAAAGAATGAAGAGGAATGTGTGTCCTGGTACCAGTAAGATAGAAAGAGAAAATAAGAATACTTTTGTACTGTATTAATGATCAAAGTTCACATCCTCAAATAAAAACCGAAGAACCAGCATTTCAGACAATTCTAGGCAGGGAGAAATCCACAGATGCTTAAAAATATAAGAATTAAAGAAAATGCATTTTATGGCAGTAAAAATTGATTAACAGTTTTTGAACAATATTGAACCATATTGAGCAATTTTGAACAATATTGATTAACTTATAATATTTTCAATCTTTCTGTACATTGATGTTTAAACTAATACATTACAGGTTTCCATTGAATAAGATCATGACTAGAGTTATATGGTTTAAGAGATATTTTTATTCTTGAGTACCTAATATTAATGGTTTCCTTGCAGTAATACTGGCAGGGTTAAGTATGGAACTTAATAACAGAAGATAAAATAGAAGATAGATGTAAAATGAATGTTAATAGACAATGCAGAAACAAATAGGCTGGTGTATAGGAGTCTAAGTTCCATGAGTGAAGGAGCACCTTGCAGATCTTACTAGCTTTGGGGAAGTTTTCTAACCTCAGGTCCCTGGTGGGTAAAGTAGGGATACCAAGATTTGGCCTGTTCATCACACAGTGTCATCTAACAATAAGTGGAGATAATAAACATTTAACATTTTTATAAGAAAAATAATACGTAAAGATGCAAGAGAGTGGAAGCTTAAATGTGGAAGGATGTCAGTGTGTAAGTTTTAGTTAATTTTGCTTCTCATATGTTAAATTTTATGAATTGATTTTGAGAGAGAAGGAATGGCAATCCTTGTGTTTAAATGAATCATTCTATTCTTGAGTTATTAACATGTAATATATGGAGTATTGGGACAGTTTGGACAGTTAATCTAGCTACCTGATCTTTCATCCCTAAATGAACACCATCCACCTGATCTCTGAACTAACAGAAAAGGCTTTGGGGATAGCCATGCTATAAGTACCCATGATTAATGTCTAAGTAACATCATAGCTATAAAAATGCAAGGAAATAGATGGGACAAATTTTTCTTTTTTTTCCACACAAATCATCTACTTTAAAATAGTTTGTTATTACTTTATGAAAAGTAATCATTCATATAATTAATTGAAATACAAATTTGATTTTGTACTTTCCTGTATCTTTCCTCTTATTTTATTTCTTGACTTGAGGAGAATTTGCAAGACAGAAAAAATAGATGTTGTAATCTGAAGTGTTTTAGTAAACTCTGCAAAGAAAAAATAGTTTGTTATTAAACACATTCTATATTTTATGGCATATTTAAAACTGTTTTCTGAAATTTTGAGATGCATGCATAATATATTTAAGACAAACATTATTTGTAATCTTTATTATCTTTACCTTTGGGGATGAGGTCAGATCATATTTGCAAAGATTCCTACCAACCGAAGTGTTTTTGTACAATAAAAAATTGAAGTACGTCAGCATTATGTACACTTAATACCTATATGTGTATTTAAAAATAGCTAATGTTTATCAGAAATTTTCCAAAGGCAAGAAGATATCTTTGCATTTTGTACCTATTATCTAATTCAACCTTCATAACGACCTCATGAGGGAGGTTCTGTTACTATTTGTATTGTGCCCATAAAATAAGTACCATAAGTTTAGGCACAGAAAGCTTAAGTAGTTTGCTGAGAATTGCACAGGCTGTAATTGGTAGAGTCAGTATCAAATTCAAATGACACACTTTGAGAGATCCCCATTATCTCTTAGTTAAGAGTGGCTGCAATTTTGGAGTCATGAGGATGAAGGTGAGCAGTTTACACAGACTAAAATTTCTCCCACTTCTTAGAATTCCTACAAATGGAAAATGCTTCTCCTCTCTTGATGAGCCAGTCTCTACAAATTTGCTTTCTCACCTTCCTCAAACTACTAATGCCAGAAATTTGAACAATGCCACACTTGGAACAGTATCTCTTCCCTGAGTTGATCACAGCACTATGATGGGAAAGTTACACCAAAAGTAAAATCAGAGCATTGTATTAAATTTGACAAAGGTTGGCTTTTGGCAGAATTGTGAAATGGATTAAATGTGCCTGTGGCACCTTCCCCTCTCGCAATTGGCCCTCACCTCCTGCCATTTGGCTTCTGTATGTACTAGGATGAATAATCTCGGTTATCTGTGATTATCTGTTCAGTGTGCATATCTACTAAACTGTTATAATTTCTACATGTGTGGGAGCTATATTTATCTTTTCTGATAGTATATCCCTAGCCCCGTGATTCGCACTTGATTATGAAATATGTCAGACATTTCTTTAAAAAAATGAATAAAGCATTTTAAAAAAAGATCTTGACCTTTCTCTTGGAGTTTTATCTACTGAAAATAATAAGACAATAAAGAAGAGCTGTTCAATAATCATTTGTTAACTGAATGGAGGTATAAATAAGTAAAGGAAGTGGTTAAGATATGACTCATTCTGTGATTAAGTTTCCAAGAAATTCTCACAGATTTTTCATCAGAACAAGAGAAGACATGAGATATCTTAATACACTGATTATTTAGAAGAATTGAAAAACTTCCTATTTTGTCTTTCCATACTTGTAGTTGGCCCCCAGATTCAACCTGCTCTCTCTATAACACCTGCCACTCTCCATCTGACCCTGAGAGGTTGCTGCCTCCGTGTGACCAGCTGTGGAATGGTATATTATTTCTCTTCCTTCTTCTTTCCTTGCTATCTTGGTAGAATGAAGGCAGTCCCAATCATTTTAATCAGTTGAGAAACTTTCTGTGTGGAAAACAAAACAACATGAATGTAGAATATGCAGCTTTCATAGTCTTGGGATATTTAATGTTTTTGTCTCTGAACCATATTCTAAATTTTAAATATGAAAGCAGTGATCATATTAATTGCTGATGTTTACTGAGTGTAAGTTGTATATGACATTCACTGGAAATTTAACTATTTTTTTTGTGATTTATCCTCAAAAAGGGCCTGGATTTATCAATGGGTAAGCTGTGACTTAAAAAATAATAAGAAGAAGAATAAGGTATTTTGAAGGGTCACTTAACTCATTAATGACAAAGATGGATCTGATATCCAGATTGCTGCTATCCACAAATTTTTATTATTTTTGCTCACATGTAAATTCAAGGCAAAATATTGTGGGCTTCTAATCTCAAATGAAAATGTGTTGCTTATAAGGTTATACAGAAGGCATGATTCCTAATTTGTGAAAGTTCTTCCTACACATTTTAGCAGCTTTCCCTAGTCTTTTTAATATGCACAGCTGTAGCTAAGAAAATAAATTCTTTGAGAATGAATGAATGCTTGTAGTCCCCTAAGGGCCTACAAGTATTATCTGTTTCATGCTGAGCTGGAATGCCTCTTGAGAATTATTATTTTTTATCTGTTCATTTGTCTGTCTGTCTGCTCTCCTGAGAAAGACCCATGAAGAAAGAGTACAGAGAAATCCCTATTTTGGTATGACTTCTGTGACCTACACCCTTTTTTCACAGCTTTGTCAGAACCTCCAGTAGTCCTCCATGATGGATAGCCCTTCCTCAGTCCTATATAATGGTACTTTTCTGTTATAGACAAAATTCATCAGATGAGGAGAGAAATGCAGGTTTCGGAATGTTTTATCATTAACAAGAAAAACGTTGACTGAGAGCTTTAAGATAAAAGAAGATAATGATAAACTGTTCTCATGTGAAATGTGATCGACACGCTAATGACAGCCCTGTCCTATAATCTCATCACCACTTCACCATCATAGGCTCTCTTTGCCAGGACAAGATATTCATCCTCCAACTTCCAGCCTCTGTGGGTTGCTGTTTTGTTCCAAACTTCTACTTCTCTCAGAACATTGTTCTTTGCTAAGGAGTCAGTTACCCCAGGATGCTATGCTCCTTCTCCTTCATGCTCAGGACAACCCTCAGATCATGGCTGTCTGGCACAGATGGCAGATGGGCTTCAAGGTGATGCTAATTCTCTGGTACTCTTTGTCCTCCTTAGCTGTTCCATGGGGTCCTATGAAGCAAGTCTCTAGTGAAGTCCACTCTCTTTTTTCTTACTTATTCAGCTTCTGACTCTCCTCTTGTTCTCCTGAAAGCATTTTCTAAAACAAACAAACAAACAAACAAAAATTTTGAAAAACAACCCCACTTTCTCTTTCTTGGAAGCCAACTTGTGACATAAGAAATGACCCAAATCCTAGTTTTTTACTACTTCTTTCCTCACTTTTCTTTTGTCAAGAAGGGAAGATAAAAGGAATGGGTGAATCATAAATAAAAGAGCATTGGACCCTGGATAAAGTGCCAGGAAACACACAAGGACCAGAAGGAAATATCTCTTTTGCTGTGTTGACCTAATTTCCACAGTAGTCCTGTTCTGCAAATGCAGCCATGGCTTCATTCACGTATTCAGCATCAGCCTCACTATTATGTTGATATGGTGTTGATTCCTATTCCTAACTTTATCACAGGATGTCATGTAACTTGTTGCTGGTAAACTTCTCTGTCTGCTAGGCCTATGATCCTACATGACTCTGATCTTTGCCCATTTAATCAAATTCTATCAAAAACCTGCCTTTGCACAAATTGGTCCTTTATAATTGTAACACAGCAGGTCTGAAAACCTTGCAGCTAAGACTACCTTCCTTAGATATTGGCTTCCTATGTGCATATTTAGATGCCAAGTATTTAGTAGCTGCTTTGTTTTACTCATTGTGCTTGCTGCAGGTTGCATGGAGATGAATCAGATGGAATAAAACTAGATCCTTCTATTAAATACATAATTAAACTTGAGAAAAAGATGGTCTGGAAAATACATGAAAGGAAACGTATAATGAGCAATCAACATTTTAGAGTTTAGGGAATGAACATTTGTTCTTCTTTAGACAGACTGTTTGAGTTTAGATACTGACACCAACACAATAATTGTAATGTGGGCAAGTTATGCAACCTTTCTCTGCTTTCATTTCTAAAATGCAGATAATAAAACCATTAGGATTGTTGTAAGAATTGCAAAGATGTTTAAAACAGTGCTTAGTACTGAATAAGCATTCAGCTATTGTTAGCCATTGGTAATATCCAGCATTTGTGAATCTCTTTAGAAATTACAACATTTAACCATGAAATAATCCTACATGGAGTATATTGTTATCATATTTGACAATGATAAAAATCTTTGATGGAAATTGTATGATAAAATGGAAAGTTGAAATTCAAACCTATATCTGTTTGTACTATTGCCTTTAAGGGAAAAAAAAATGAGCTTATAGAAAAAAAATGCCAGGATAATATTCTAAAAGAAAGGACATTACCTATATAGTGCCTATGGAAAATGAGAAGGAGCTCTGAACCCTACCTGAGAAACTCCCAGAGAAAAATGATAGTTATATCATGAGTTTCAAACATGAAAGATTGGCTGTGTCTCCTCTGCTCTTTTGAATGAGAAAGTAGGGCTAGTATACATTAAAAAAGAAAGAAAGAAAGAAAACTTGAAGGATGAAAGAAAAAGGATCTTCAGGGAACACTCTAATTGGCTCATTGCTTTAGTTTGGGAAAGTATAAGGAATTGGGCTGGAATAGTAGACTTCATATGCTAGATGAAGGATGGGAAACATTCAGGGATATTCTGGCAAAGTACTGAATAATCATATTGATTATCAGAGATTAGACCAACAGCTGTTTGCCAAATGCGTTAGAAGAGGGTGAGACCAGATTGAGGGATATAGGGCTTTTTGAACTTCAAATAAGAGTTGATGAACACAAGGGAAGAAATCATGAGTACTTTGTAGGCCACAGTCAGACAGAATTTTTGTTTGAATCTAGAAGATATTGTAGAAAGAGAATAAATACCAAGGGAGTTCTGTGAAAGCTGCTGGAAATGATATTTTTGTATATATTTACTTAGAATTTCTCACACTAAAATTAGGTGAATTTTCTACTTCTGATGATTATCACAACTGTAATAAATAATACTCTGATAATCATGAAAATATACATTCAAAGCTCCAAGTACACGAAGCAAAATTAACTGACAGTGTAAGCCATTCTACTTTCAAATCTATCCCTTACCAAGGAACATTGCTGCAGTCTGGCTAGGCACAAAATCACGAGCCACTCAAGCAGGAACAAACTTTATTTTTGAAACTGCCACCAATGCCCGTACACTCCCGGGAAAAATTGCAGACCGAAGCACGCAGGATCCCAAGAGGAAGTTCCTCTTCCGGAAATCCCTCCTACTGCACTTTCCCAACCAATGGGAAATCTCCAGGAGTCCCATAGCAGGCCAAGGTGGACAGCAGGAGTCCAATATCCATATGAATGTAAATCTTAACATAATCATATCATCTCAATGGCTAGCTGGCATCACCTTTCAACCAAAAATGCCATGCATCATATTACTTGGCTGTGGCTCTTAGCACAACACCTCCAAAAATTTGAGAGTAGTCCCAGTAAACTAAAATTAAGGACAGTTTTGCTCAAGAACAAACAGACATCACCTTATTGTCAGGGATTAATGGAACCCCATGACAGGAGGTAAAGCTGCTTTTATATAATAGGAACAGGAAATCCACTTTGGTGCCTCCTGTTACTCCCTTGTCCCATTGTAATTATGAATGCCCAACAACCTTAGTTATTGGTAGAACTATCACGTGTCTTGTTCCTTCAGATCAGCTGGTTTTTATCTATAAACATATTTATGTACAGAAGTGACTACTCTCCGCAGATGACCTGGAGCAGCACAAATTCTAAAGCAGACCCATTCATGTTTTAACTATTATGATTGATTTTATATATATATATATATATATATATATATAACATTAGGATTCATTTTGACATAATTAATAATTATAAAAGCATGGAATATAATTTGTTCTAGTTCAGTCCCCATTACTTCCTCTTTCCATCCCTTCCTCCCTCCCCTGTTCCCTTCCCTCAACTCTACTACTCTTTCTGCTTCTATTTATAGCTATTTGCTATCTATTTATAGTTTTATTTTTTGTTTTCTTTAATTTGTGTTTCATAGATATACATGATAGTAAGATTCACTGTGGCATATTCATACATATAAATAGGAAAGTTAAGTCAGATTCATTCTACTTTATTTCCCTCTTTCATCCCTCCTCCCTTCCCTTCATCTACTCCAATGATATTTCCTCTATTCTCTTTTTCCCCATGCATTATTTTGGATTGGCTTCCATATATCAGAAAAAAATATTTGATGTGTGACTTTTTGGGACTGGCTTATTTCACTTAGCACGATAGTCTCTAGATCCAACCATTTACTAACAAATGCCATAAAATCATTCTTCTTTATGCAGAGTTATACTCCATTCTTTACAGATAACATGTTTCCTTTATCCATTCATCAGTTGAAGTACACCTAAATTGGCTCCATATATTGACTATTATGAATTGTGCTCTTATAAACATTGATGTTGTTGCATCATTGTAGTATGCTGATTTTAAATCCTTTGGGTATATACTGAAGAGTGGGGAGAAATGGTATAGCTGGGTCAAATGGTGGTTCCATTCCTAGTTTTTTGAGGAATCTCAGTACTGCTTTCCAGAGTGTTTGCACCAATTTGCAGTTCCACCAACAATATATGGATGTACCCTTTCCCCCACATCCTCTCCAACATTTATTGTTACTTGTATTCTTGATTATTGCCATTCTGACCAGAGTGAGATGAAATCTCAATGTATTTTTAATTTGCATTTATCTAATTGCTAGAGATACTGAACATTTTTTTTCATGTAGTTGTTGACCACTTATATTTCTTCCTGTAAGAAGTATTTGTTTAATTATTTTACTCATTTATTGATTGAGTTATTTGGTTTTATTTTGATGTTAAGTTTTTTGAGTTCTTTATATATCCTGGAAATGAATGCCCTATCTGATGAACAGGTGGCAAAGATTTTCTCCCATTATGTATGCTCTATCTTCATGCACTTGATTGTTTTTTTTTAATGTGAAAAAATTTTAACTTAATGCCATCCCACTTATTTTTTTTTAATTTTTTAAAATATTTGACTTTTTGAGCTTTAGGAGTCTTCTTTTCAGTTCCTGAGCTGACATGTTGGAATGTCAGGTCTCCATTTTCTTTTAGTAGGCACATGGTTTCTGATCTAATTCCTTGGCATTTGATCTTCTTGGAGTTGAGTTGTGTTTAGCATGAGAGATGGATGTTAAATTTTATTCTTCTACATATGGATTTCCAGTTTTCCCAGCATTATTTGTTTAAAAGGCTATGTTTTTTCCAGTATATGTTTTGGTGCCTTTTTCTAGTATGAGGTAACTATTTATGTGGGTTTGTTTCTGTGTCTTCTATCCTATTCCATTGGACCTCATGCCTATTTTTGTTCCAGTACCATGCTGGTTTTGTTACTATAGCTCTGTAGACTTGGGAGATACCAGATTGCTGTGGTAGGCAACTTTGGCTCAAGGACTTTTTAAAATTTTTGCTGAACAATCCTTAGACTGTCTGACAAACCAGGACACTTCCATACAACCTTTCCTCATTTTCTTCTTTATTTAACATCAAATTTGCATTACAATCTGATGGTCTCTCTGAGGTTTCTGCTTTTCTCAGTATTCCTATTGAGATTTTAAGAGCAACTCTTCATTGTTCATGTGGACCTTTCTTTCTCAAGGGAAACTCTGAAGAAGCTTGGTGGAATCAACTAAAACCCCAAACTTTGCAGTTGATCTCTGGGCACTACATGTTGTCACTGTATAATCCATTCTAAATACTGAGTACCTTCAGTTATCACCTTTGTACATAATTGTATCTTGAGATAGAAACCATCAGACCTGAAGGAACAGAATACTTCATAGTCACAAACTTCTCAGTTTGAGGTTGCCCACAAGTATGCATTCCCAATTACAATTCCCAGTAACAGCTGGAACCAAAGTTGGTCTTCTGGGTTGCACAAATATCACACCCTCTTCCCATTGTGTGAAAGCAGTCTTACTTCCTGCTGATTGGGATCAATTATCCCATGGCAATATGGTAAAAGTCTAGATGCCCTTGGGCAAACAGTACCTTAATTTTAGTTTATTCAGACTCTAGCTTCTCTGATAAAAGTTTGCCCCATTTGGGAGATCAGAATTTCTACTTCTGTAAAAATCAGAATTGTGAAGAAAAGGCTCATGAAACACCTCAGTGAGCCATGGGAGTGATGTTCAATGGAGGTAATCCCACTTCCATAGTCATGAACCCTGGACTTAACCTGTTTTTCTTTTGGCATAACACCATACAGAAGTCTCTGATTTAATAGATTTCATCCTAACAGATTGGACTCAATCCTTTCACGGTGTTTCCACTGAACTGGTCTTTCAGCTGCACATTTAGAAGGTTCTAAAATTTTTGAGTGGGGCTTTTATTGAATAATATAGTACCTGATATGACCAGTGAACTACTTCGTTTGGTGCCTTATGCTATACCTCCTTTGCTAACAAGCGAAATTTGCAATCAGATGTTGTGTTAGGTCACATTCAATGTCTGTAGATCACGCATTCTGTAAATATTGGATACCTGGAGCTGTACAACACAGCATACACCCCCTAAAATATATTTATGAGAACAAGTCCCTGGATCACTGACCAGAGTGAAAATGATCTGATATACACAACTTTCTACAAATTGACCATTTGATCTTTTCAAGACATAGAGAAGATCCTGTTAAGTGGGAATCCATGTCAGCCCTTCTGTATATGTGCTCATTTTGTCAGTTTTTTTTTTTTTTTGAACCAAGGATTGAACTCAAGTGCACTTTGCCACTGAGCCACATCCCCAACCCTTTTTATTTTATTTTATTTTATTTTTTATTTTGAGACAGGGTCTTGCTAAGTTATCTAGATTCTCACTAAATTGCTGAGGCTACTTTTGAACCTGTTATTCTCCTGCCTCAGCCTCCTGAGCCACTGGGATTACAGGCATGAGCCACTATGTCTGGTGTTTTGTCCATTTTGATGAAGCTCAATATCAACTAGCTGACAGCATTTTGTCTACCTGTTTTCTCAGTGGTTCTCCTACAATGGTGGTTTCTGGTTGCACTATATGAGATATAAACACCTCACTCTTTATTCCTACTCTGATGTAGCTCTCTGCATATCCACACCCTGGACGCTTATGGCAGGATGGCAGGACCAAGGCATCAAGGGATGACAAGGTTCTTTCTAAAAACTCATTTACTTTTAGGATGAAGTTCTTATTTATATTGTAACAAGAAAATAAGTATTTGAAAATCTGTGTCTGTGGTCAAATACCGGGGATTTTGAAAGGACATTGTAGGAATGGAATTACATTTAAGATTAAATCGTATGTGATATGGGACCTTTATAAGAAAACGAATGAAAAGTAACAAATATATAATTAGATAAAAATATGAGGATCATTTACTTAGACTAAGAAAAGAAATCTCAACAAACTACTAGGCCTGTGGAGATCTGAATCATTTTCTCCCCCCCCCCCCTGGGAATTTTAAAGGAAATTTGCCAAACTTCTTGCATAAGAAAAAATGTTGAGGGCAGAGAAATATGAGAAATCTCTGCACTTTCCACTCAATTTCTCTGTGAACTTAAAACTGCTCTAAAAATAAAGTCTACTAAAAATATATATTTTCTGATTTTCACCTGGCTGCTCTCCCAGCTAGGACACTCTATAATTCTCCTGAGTCTCCCAGGACTCATGGGCCCATGAAGGCCTGTGAAGGCACCCACGGCTTGGTATTCATCAGCTTCACAGCATCTAGCCCTGAGCTGGGGACACTAGCTTACTCAGCATCATTCAACAGCGTGAGCACTCTCCTGGAAAGAAGTGATTTCTCATCCATTGTCTTCTAAGTGGTATTGCCCTAGGGATTTTCCTCCATTTTTAGATATTTCTTTTCACTTTACTTTGCTTTATCCAGTCTCCAACTTTGGAGGTCGTCAAGGTTTGGGCCTAGTCCTATTTCCCTTCTTATTCTATCATATCTCATTAGACACTTACATTGACATTTATGTTTCTTTTATCTCTCATACACAGATGACTTACAAATTTATATTTCCAGATCAGATGCCTTTTCTGATTGGCATATATAAATAGCCATTAGATATTTTCACTGGAATGACACAAAGTCACACCCAAATCAATATATTCAAACTGAATTCATAATGTTTCACACCTCAAATATAGTAACCAATAACATTGCCAATTTTAGAAAATTTAACTTCCACTTTCAGTTAATCTCTTCATTTTTAAAGTCTAAAATTTTGTAGTCATCCTTTAATTTCTCTCATTCTCATCATATTTATCTAAACTAAGATAAAGTTTTCCAGTATTATCTCTTAAAGATTTCTCAAATATGTCCATTTCTATCTAACTTTCCCATCAATAGTTTGATCCAGGATGCTGCCATGTGAATTCTGGGCCCACAAAATAGCCTTCTAATTAGTGTATCTTCATCTATTCTTGCCCTGTTCTTATCAAATCAACATATAGAGGCCATAATGATCTTTTTAAAAATGCAAATCTGATTAAATCAGATCCTCCCTTAAGCCTGATCGATGTTTTCCCCTTACTCATAAGATAGAAAATAAATTATTCATCAAGGGCTTGCAAAGCTGTAGACAGTCTGGTCCTAAGGCTCAAGTCTCATCTCACTATGTGCTTTCTTTAACTCAGTCTACTCATCCTCTGCAGTGGTTCTGTACACACAATTTCTGTCTTTCTGTCACATCTTTTGTAAGTGCAAGAACACTTTATACTATTCTCAGGCAACTTCTAATCATGGTTAATATGTCAGCTCAATTGTCCTGTATGAGAAAGTTTTCCCAGACCTGCTTTTTAGATGTCTTTAACTATCCTCATAACAATGACAGTTTTATATATTTCTACGGGTGTTTTTTTTTCTTTTGTATTACAAGGCAGTCTATATGGCACTGAGGACAATTTTATTTTTTTCTCACCATTGAGTCACCAGTCTCTGGCACAGTCCTTGGTACCAAATACTCCATGTACATTTATTAATAAATGAATGACATTAGTTATGATACTGTTACCAGTGATTTTTCTGTATAAGAAAGATATATTTAAAAGAATTGTGAGTTACTGTCTTGGTAAATATTTTCAAAAAATTTTACCCTAAAGACAGTTTATCTAACTTTTAAAAGGGTCATTTTCTCTAGTAAATTGGAGTTTCTAAAATATATTTGTATTTGTAATTCAGAGAGTATGCTGCATGAGCTAACTGTTACCTACTAATTTTCTTAATGGTAGTATTTGATCATAAATGTTGGTTGTCACTGGGTCATCTAGTTAAGTTTCTTAATGTATTTACTATACACATATCAAGTTGATTGGAGATGATTTGCTGATCTGTTTTACTGAGGTAAATAGATATCTAGTGTTCCAAAAAATGCAATTGAATTGATTTGGCAGACGGCTGGAAGAATACTTAACACATGTTCTCCCACCCAAGGGTATCCAATTCAAAGCCATAGCATCAGCCAAATTAAATTCTCTGTGAAAAGCACAGGGGTAGCTGGCTCCATATTGGCTATCTTTGTGTAAAATGCAAGACTTATAGGGAGATGAAAAGCAAGAAAAGAAGTCAATAATAAAAGATCATGGACTTGGTGTGTGTCTATCATATTCCATGGACCTCAATTGTGATAGCTAATCAATCCTTATAATAATCCTAGAGCTTTTGATTCTTCCTAATGCAACAAACAAGGAAGCTGATATTCAGGGATTAGCTGATGTTCAGAGACTGTTTCTTAAGAAGGTGATATTCAGGGAATATTGTTGATACCCAACACCTACACTTTATCTTGAACTCAAATGTTACTTTATAAAATGTTTTTCATAGTCTTGGTGATTGACCCCTGTGGCACTATTTTTTTTTTTCACTTTGAGAATATGTTTACTCAGTTGCCCAAGCTGACCACAAATATGTGATCTTCCTGTCTCAGCCCATGGAGTAGCTGTAATTGCTGTTGTGAGCCACTGAGCTTAGCTTTGAAAGACGCCTCTTAATACCAATACTTTCAGCAAGTGCTATTTTAGTGGCACATACTATCCTACAAACTTTTCATCATATCTAGCCTTTTTCCCCATTATATCACATTGTAATTTCTCTATTATTTGTCTGCATATCCCAGTAAGTTTGAATGTAAATTCTAAATGGTCTTCGATTATGTCTTCGCTGTTTACCATTATATTCTCAACAGGAACAGATTGGCCTTAAAATGTTACTGAACATATGAATGTCCAAGATTATGTAACCTGAAAGAATTTGGTTGAAGGGAATAACAATTTTGGAACTCTAAAACATTCTATTAATTTTATTTTATATTATAACAAAATTACATATAAGAGGAAGTGAGGGGAAAGGGAAAAAAACAAGGGGGAGAAATGAATTACAGTAGATGGGTAGAGAGAGAAGATGGGAAGGGAGGGGAGGGGAGCGGGGATAGTAGAGGATAGGAAGGGCAACAGAATACAACAGACACTAGTATGGCAATATGTAAAACAGTGGATGTGTAACCCATGTGATTCTGCAATCTGTATACGGGGTAAAAATGGGAGTTCAAAACCCACTTGAATCCAATGTATGAAATATGATATGTCAAGAACTATGTAATGTTTTGAACAACCAATAATAAAAATTAAAAAAAAATAAATAAAATATTTTTTAGGAAAAAAAAAAGAAAAATGTCACTTGTCACACCAGGCACTAACATTATCTTTGTATTGAATGTAGGACCCATCTAATCATACCGCTTACATGCATCCCGACCTGAAGGGTAAAACCATCACTTTTAGTTCCTATTTTGTGAAGTTCCTATGAACTAGTTGGAATTCAGTTTTGCTAGAGCCATTACATTATCAATTATAAACACACAGGTTTTTTTGTGATGCAAATTGGTATTTGGAAAACCACTTTATGTTATTCTGTGGTATCTATATATCAGTCTGCCTCTCTATTCTTTCAAGCAATTAGCTATTCATTGACTATAACTGAAAAAAACTAATATAAAACAATTACTTGGAGCCACACTAATAGTGAAAATTTATGGAAAAGACAAATAAAGATAAAATTTATAAAAAATAAAATTTATTAATTTTTAATATAGTTTTATTTTTTTATTAATATTCAGCTATGGTGAGGCCAAAAGATTTGTCATTAAAAGAATTATTCCTCCTTGTTTTCAAAAGAAAGTGGCATAAGATCACCATGGTAAGTTAGAAGGTAGAAGCGGTGAGGAGGAAAGGTGGACAAGAGGCTCTATTTTATAGTTTGTTTTGTTTTATTTATTTATTTATTTATTTATTTATTTATTTATTTATTTATTTTGGGGGGCAATGCAAAGCATACTAGACCAGTTTAGGATGGCTAGTTTAATAAATCTTTGGCACAATATGGGCTTAGATATCTCTGGCTCTGTAGTATCTGTTACTTGGATGATTAGGGCAGAAATATAGTGACCCTAGCTTTAATGTCACTGAAGTTTACCAGGAGCACTGAGAGTGTCCAGTACAGGTGGTGGTTAAGGTTTGTGGTGACAGTTGGCAGGTGTGCATGTGAAACATGCACTTGCAGGCAAGACCTTTACTTTGTTTTTTTTTTTTTTTTTTTTTTTTTTCAGAGTGGAAAGTAGAGGCTTTATTAAAGGACAGCAGAAAAGACTTCTCCCGGAGGAAGAAGGGGACCCAAGAGGTGGAATCCCAAGACCTTTACTGTCTCTAGAAAATTGCTAGACCTGCCAGTGGTCATCTCTCCAGAGTCTGTAAGTTTCCAAATGACAAAACATCAAAATCAAAAGATAGATTTAGTCTACTATGTCAAAATTTAAGAGGGGGAAAAAAAAAACATTGCTGAAATTAAGTACTGCACATGGAAAGCCCAAGTTGCCACTAATGACAAATTCAGGGATATACAGTGGTCTTAGAGATCATCCCTGTAACTGTATTTTGAGTTTCATATGTACCTTCATATGAAAACTATTTCCTCTTTTTCTCTGGATTTATAATATATCCTAATATATTGCAACACCAAGTTGCACCAGTTTATTATATTTTGGCTGAAGCTTGAATCTAGGAAACTTAAGATTAACTTGAGAAAAGTAAAGGAATGATAGGCGGAGGTCAGGATTCAGAAAGCTGGTATTAGGTGCAATTCTAAGGAAGTACGGCATTTACTCTAAAAGACAAGTGGTTGTCAGATTCCTTGCCAAGAGAGTTGCTGACAGAACAGTCCATAACAAAAAGATGTTTTGTATTAGAGAACAAGTTGTTAGTAAGTATTTACAGCTGACTTTCTCATGACTTGTGTTCTCACTAAAAATATTATTGTCATTAAGCAAACATTTTCATAGTTCTCATGATATGAGATCTGACTGAGCTCCTGGAAAGATTTATGCAGTTTCTCTCTTTTGTCAGGGAAAACTTCTTCTTTCCCTTTAGGTGAGATGTTGGTATATACATGCATGCATACATTTGTGTGCATTGGTGCATGAGGCAAACAATTAACCCCATTTGTATATTTTAGCTATTGCTTGAAATTCAGAAGGAAATATGTCAAAGTGATTTTTTTCACCATTTCTCCTATTTTAGAATTACATTCCAGGCAGAAATTAGTAGGGAAGAATTTTAGGCTGATGCAGTATGAAATGTTTAAACACTCAACACAATGAAGTCCACAATGGAAAGTCTGACAAACCTTTTACATTAGTGGCACTGTGAGGTGCTACTGAAATTACCAAAACAGTTAGCAAATGCTATAATAAAAGCACAGTTTCTGGAAATTGTGGAGAGAAAGCCTGTCGCTGCTTTTAGAGAATTATTTTTCTAATTGTGTATTCCTAACTCCAGGGAGAACCTCATTGTTACAACTTGTTCCTCTTTTGTAGTCTATCCATTTATTTTTCAAATAGCCCTGCTAGGTTAGCATTATGTTTAAGGCTTGGAGTGGGGTAGTTTTTGTTGTGAAGGAAAAAAAGTAACATAAAGAGCCCCTTTCAGCAATTTACATGGCATGTCTTTGAGTTAGATGACAGATGATGAAGGTGTGATTTGTTTTCAGAGATAGTGGACTAAGAAGCAAATCAAAGAATAACTTCCTAGGATGAGAAAAGAGGAAAGAGAAACATGAACATTTTTGGTATTTTTGTTCTATATAAGCAAGGAAATTTCTGAAAGCAATGAAATAACAAAGGTACCATTCCATGCACAGTCAATATCTTTAAGATGAAAATAAAGGCACACATCGCCAGTCAAAACTTGCTTTCAAAAGCGTTGCTATCATAGCAAAGGTCAGGAGATAGCTATTCGTGATCTAATGCATTTTACATGCATTTATTCATTCATTTACTTAAGTATTTGTTGAGAGCTTACTATGAGCCATATACTCTTGTGAGGTACACATCAGTGAACTCACAAAGAACTCATGCTCCAGTGGCAGGCATTTAAAGATATCAATCTCCTTTAATAATTACTTAATATAATGGTTAATTTGAATTGCCAACTTGATTGGATTAGGATATACCAATGATTAGGAGACTTCTGGGTGTGTCTAGGAATGATTGGCATACAGAACAGCCAACTGAAATGGATATCTCCCTAAGCCTGGGCAGCACTGTCCAATCGGATGATGACTTGGATGAAATAAAAATTGGAAGAATAAGCAAGCAGCAGCAGATGCAAGCTCAATCTTCTTGAAGTGGTTCTTAATTGTTGGTGCAATCATCTGAGGATATCAGACTCTCACTTCTTTACTCTTCTAAAGTGGACTCTGTTTCTCCAGGGAGTACCCAGAAGCCTTCAATCTTGGACTAGGGTAGAACTGATGACCCCTCTTGTTTTGAGGCTTCAGCCTATTGGATTGAAGCTGGTTCCTCCAGCTCTCCAGCCTGCAGATAACCACTGTGGACTTTGCAGTTTTTGGTTGAGTAAGCCAACCTAATAAATCTCCTTTTTGTAATTACACTTCCTGTTGATTCTGTTCCTCTAGTGAACCCTGACTAAT
This sequence comes from Ictidomys tridecemlineatus, assembly GCF_052094955.1. Lineage (NCBI taxonomy): Eukaryota > Metazoa > Chordata > Mammalia > Rodentia > Sciuridae > Ictidomys > Ictidomys tridecemlineatus. Next base: position 162,641,268 of record NC_135479.1, read on the forward strand.
AAACTTAATAATCATCTCTAGAATTGAAACATTTTATAAAAATGTTGAGATTTACTTCTTTGCTGTGTCCCTTTATTGGACTCAGTTGGGATGTTAATTTGAGAGAAGAAGAGAGCCACAGATAGGACCTGTGGATTTGCACAACTAGGAAGATGCAGGGATTTTTATTTAGTAACTTCAGACATCATAGATGTCTGACATCATGTAACTTAAGAATCAAAGTTGCGTTAAAAGCAAAAAATGTATGTTAAGTAATGTCTGGTCCAATTAAAACTGTTTTTTTTTTTTTTCCCTTCTTGGTCAAATCTGCTATTCTCTGCCTTCAGTTTTCATGAATCTCTTTCCTTTACAGTGTGATGGTCCTCAAACATTATTGTCCTTTGAAATCAATAGTGAAGATTTAGAAACCATAGATTCTTGGGTTTAACAGGCCCTTATGGACAGAATTTGATTTGCTGGTCTGGGGTGTGACCTGTCCTGAGGAATTATAGGAGGAATGATACTTCTCCCCTAGTAATTCTTTTAGCCCATGTTGAAATATAACTTGAAGAAACAATAATTCTTAAAATGTGATCATTGAGGCCTCAGCATCACCTAGGAATTTATCAGAAATGCAAATCCCCAGGCCTTATCCAAAAGTATGGAATCATAAAATGTGGAAATTGGGCCTAAACTCTGTGTGTATCAAACATTCTTAGTGATTCTGAGACATGTAAATGTTTAAGAAACACTGGGATGAGAACGGAAATTTATTGTTTTCAGTCCAACTCTCCTGATTACTCACTCTTGATGGAATGGTTATTCAGACAAAAAACATAATATTTGATAGACTTAGCTAAAGCAGATAATCGGTGTTCTGTTCTTACTGGTATTGATTTACTGGATGGGGAGGATAGATTTTGTGTAGAAATCAAGTTTACGTTTTTCTGGTGATCTCCTACCAGCGCAGACATGTGACTTGGACTTTCAGTTGGTTCAGTTGTTATTCCCTCACAGGCAGGAATAAATATCTGGGTGATGGAACTACAGAAAATGCACCTGACTCAGTGCCAGCTTTGTGTTTGGCTTTTAGGTGATTCCAACTTTTGCCAGACACACTGGCCACCTGTGAAATATTTGATCAATCTGCTGATCTAGCTGCAGTTTTTTGGGGCTGTAAATTCCAGCCCTCCTATGAGATGATAGAGGGTGCTTGTCAGCATGACAGACTGATAGGGGCCAAATGAGAAGAAGGGAGTAGACTCAGGTTTGGGCAGCACATATAACTTATCTGTCTCTTTGGTCTCTACAAAGAACATGTGTTAGTACCACCTGTAACATCAGTGGAATAGCCTTTGTTCATATGAAACATGTTGCTGCAGTCATCAACTCACATTCAGCATCTTAGGTTAATGCACCATGATTATTTTCCATTTTGTACTTTCTAGAAACTGGAATCTGGCCACTTTAGGAGTGCATCATGTCTGAGGTGTTTTTTGTTTGTTTGTTTTTGTTTTTTAGGTTTTTTATTTTTTTTATTATTTTTTTTTTGCCTGTTTTGTTTGTTTTTCCTTTACTACAGAGATTAAACCCAGTCATTGCCACAGTCCAGCTACAGCAAAATAAGGAGGGGGGGGGAGGTCAAACAACTTGTGTACATTGATACAGCAGGAGTAGGAGCTGTTTATTGTAGGACAGGAGGGGTATATATATATACATTCCACACAGCTTATCGTAATTAACATAAACTAGATACAGCAGTCAACCAATAAGGAATCTCCACACTTAATAGCTCGCTGATGTTACTTCACAAACCACTCCCTCTGGCAAAATGCCAGGCGCCATCCTGACTTGTTTACAGACTCTAACAAGTCATATCCCTAGCCCCGGCCCCCCTTTTTTATTTTGCAATCATCCTGCCTCTGCCTCGGGAGCTGCAGGGATTATAGGCATGTGGCAGTGTGCCCATTATATCTGTGAGTATTGACAATACATTCTTTTGTTACACAATTGGTCTTAGGACTTATATTTGTCTCATATATTGTAGGATTAAACTTGGGATAAGAGGAAGCTTATGAAAATTTTCTAATATCAGTTAAGAAAATAGCCACTTCTGAAAAAAAATTATATTGGAGTTAAGAATAACAGGTATTAACAAACCCATGGATTCTATAAGAGGCCTAATTGTCAGAAACATCAGAAGATGTAAAAACAGAGTTATCAGCCCATTCAGAGATTTTTCACTGGGTTAGAGCAGAACAGGATCCAGTGATTCTGTTAATTTTGTCCCAACCCTCAACTCCTATCTCACTATCACTTCAAGATCCAGTGGCTTAGACCAGCTCTCTCTGAGGCCAAGTTATCTTTGCCTTGACATAAATGCTTTTATCTATCACCTTAAAACAGTATCTAAAACTGTAACAATTCTGAATAAAGTCACATATATCAATAGATTCCTGAGCTGAAAATTGAAATCTTGTCCTGTCTTAGCCACTAACACGAGTTATAAAACTTTGTTTAAGACATAATATTTTTAAAACTCAGATCCATTCCTGGTAAAATAGAAGCAGTAAATTCAGAGAACCACTATAAGGATAAAATTAGATCTAGATAATTAAAATATTTAAAAAGTAATAAAACATCTTTAAGATGTTGCTGGTAACAGTTTTAAATAATATTTACTAAGCTTGAAAGATAAAGTCCTCATTACTTAAATGCTGAGAGATGGTAAAAGAAATAGATTTTTTAAATCTTAGTTTAGGATAGTGTCCAAAGAAATTCACATGAAACAAAAAGTGAACAAGAAAAAATATATTTGGATAACAAGAGGTAGTACTTAAATACTATATGATTATTTGTTAATTCAATAAAAATTTGTAGTTGAGTTCCTACTTTGTGCCAGGCATCTGTAGAAATTGCCAATCCGTGGCAAAACAGGTTTTTTATATTTTCATCCATTATTGAAGGCACAACTGAAAAAAAACTAACTATAGATTTCTTAGCACAGCATATGAGAATTTTTTCAATCCTGGGCCTACCTTCTACCTCTTTTTTTCAGATGTCATGCATAGCAGGAGGGCACCACCCTAAAGTCATAGCAAACTGATTCTTTACTTTCTGTTTAGAAGGCATCCCTTCAGGGTTTTTGATAATTAGAATAAAAACTAGTCATACTGCTGGAATGTAAATTCCTATTAATTTCCCTCCAAAGAGATGTCAGTCTCAGTTTTAAGCTCTAGGAATATATATATTTGTCTGAGATGCAGGCTAAGCTTGAGGATCCTCAGAGCAGCTCTGTGAGCCTTGCAAATCAACAGGAGAAGCAATCACAGGCAATGCTCACACACCTCAAATGCAACCCTCCCTTTCCAGCCTTTTCAGGCACAGTTGGCCCTTGTATTAGTCCCTAATGTTTTCACTTTGACAGCAAATATGATGTTGTTTAGTATTAACTGTATTATTCTTCTCTTTTCACCATAAATTCAAAGGCAGTGTTCTCATGCAAACAATCCCTGTCCTAAAGGCTTATTGCTATCTTTAGTACATAGTAGGTCTGAAAAAAATCTGTGAGAAATCAAAGAAAACAGAATGGAAAGAAAAAAAATAAAAATAAAAAAAGAAGACTGAATTTATAACCAAATACTTCCTTAGAGTTCATGTTATGAATTTTCTAACAGTCACCCAGGTGTTCCAAATGATGAGGCCACAAAAATAAAATATGTTTAGATAAACAAATCTTTCTTCAGATAAATAAAGAAAGCACATTGAAGTGGCACACTAAGTTTGAGGTCAGCACTGTGAGCCCTTTGGGCTTTTAGCCAGAGAAGAACAAGGGACTTGGGAGCGGCTCCTTTGGCCTCCAGGTGTGTTTATGCCCATTAAGATTATTGCATTGACACTACCCAGGAGAGATCACTAAACCAAGAGCTATTTTCAAATCTGGTGCTAGGAATACCTAAGAGAAAACTGTGGGCACTGATCCTGGAAGATGACGGATGGAAAAAATGCCTGTAGATACTTCAAGTTTCCTGATTCAGAACAAAAGAGAGCCTGTTTAGGGACCCAAGAATCCCTTGGAGGTTGCCCCTCCAAAAGGGTTGGTTTATATCAAAGAATTTGAGTTGCTGAGATATTTGAGGCTCTTTCCTAGCATGATTATCGTCCTAGCAACACACTGAGATAAAACTGAAAACTGAGTTGTCTTTAGAAAACCTGCACTGGAGTTTCTGTCTTGTGGTCTTGATTTTGTTGTTGTCTTCAAAAGAACTTCAGTCCAAAGCTTTCTGTTGGTCTGTTGGAATTTGTGCTAATGTACACCTACTGAAAAGGGCAAAGATTTATTGTTCTTAAGAGGATCTCTTACTACTAGTAAAAACTTGCGGATATAAAAGCAAATTATTTACATTGTAGATTTATACACAGTCATTTTTAAAACAAATTTTATTGAGAAATTGCTTTATCCTAGTCACTGTTTTGTACTTTTCGTCTGTGGATGTAAAAAGATAGACATGGGACCTGTTGCTATGAAATTTATATACTAGTGGGGAGGATAAATAGATAATTATAAAACAAAATGGCAGGTGACTTATTAGGCAGCCAGAATGGCAGGTGACTTATTAGGCAGCTTTTGATAGGAGAGGCAGAAAAAACTCTGGAAAAAATTAAAAGGCAAAGGGAGCTTTTCAACTGAATAAGCTAAATTGAATAATGAGAGCATGCTAAATATGCAAAAATCTGGGAGTGTGTGCTCCAAGTTGAGAGAGTATTGAGTACAAAGTTCCTGAGGCAGGAGTCAGTTCTGCCTGTTTACATAAAAGAAAAATAACCAGGGAGGAATGTAAAGAAAAGCATAGCAGAAGTCAACCAACTAGGGCCTTTCTAGATGGAGATAGCAATTCAGGATCTATTTTATATCAATGCAGAGGTTTTGGAGGCTTTTTAGCTAGCACTGGTATGAAATACTGTGGGACAATAAGTTTGGCTTTTACTGAAATTAAGAGTGAAAATAAAATGAAAATTAAGTGTTGCTAAGAAAAAACGGTGTAAAGGGATTTTGGATTATGACTTGAAGAAAGTGTGAGGGTTTAGTAGGTCAATCGAATGGAGAAATGAGGAAGCAAAGCCATAAAGTGGCAAGATGTCTAATATGAGTGGGAGGTATAGTCCAGAAATACCTGAAAAAACATGGGTTTCGGTAATAATAAAACTGCTTACAAATATTGAGTCCTTGCAAGGTACCAGGCATTGGGTACATTGACTTTTAACTTAGATTGATTTCTAACCCACTGTATTTCCTGAGTACTCTCATGTTCTCCTTCCCTAATGATTTTAAATCTCCTTGAGCATCACATTTTTATCACATCCTTCCCCCCTCCTCATAACTGCATGTGATATTAATAAGATGGAAGCAACCAGATGTAAAATTCCACTTCCTTCCACCATCATGTCTCCTGACCTCCCTGCACCTGCCTGTGCCTGTTCTAATTGAAAGCTAACTTCCCAGTTTTACTCTACATCTCACCTTCTTTTATTTCTCAAGGACTTTTTCCAGGAATTATCCCTTTTCAAAACTCAGTGTTAATGATTGCTTCCATATTATATTGCGTCCTTCATTACAAAGGCATAAAGTAATCTATCTAATAAAACAAATACAAAACCATAAAACTACCTACACCACTGTGACATTTCATTTCTCTGCTTTCTTTATTGGGAAAATTTAGGGACATTGTCTTCAGTCTCTAAAATTCTATTTGCTCTTGGAATCATACCAATCAAACTTTGCTTACTACTCCTTTGAAACAATGCAGGGTCTCTCATGAGTTATCTGTGACAACAAAAGAGCCCATGATCAATTCTCTTATTCAACCATTTGGTAACATTGAACAATCAGTAACCTCTCCTTTGAAGCTTTTGCCCAATTGGCTTAGAAAACTATACCCTTGCCTAGCTTTCCTCCAACTTCATTACTGCTTTTAACTCTGAAGTTGGATCTTCATCATTTCCCAAGCTTTTAGGATGTTGTAATAACACTCGTACCTCTTTTCCAAATCTATACTCATTTTCTATGTAATATTTTAAATCTGTGATTTAAAATATATATATATTTCCCAAATGCTTGTATTAAGCCCCCTTTCCTATCCTGAAATCCATCTGCCTTCTCAACATTTCAGGAATCCTAAGAGATTGTCACCATTTCTTTTAGTTATAAAAAATATATCCCAAGTATACTATTCCTATTTTTTACTTGTTCTTTTTAGTTATACATGACTGTATAATCCATTTTTTGACAAAATTTTACTAGCATAGAATATATCTTCTCCTAATTTGGACGCCAGTACCACTGTTTTCCCCTCCCTTTCCCCACCCTCTTGCTCCCTTCTCTCTATTGCTCTTTCTGCCATTTACCCATATATTTTTTCAAATTGATTTTTTCAGGATGTACACATTGGTGAGATTCACTGTGGTATATTCATATATATGTACATAGGAAAGTTTTGTCCGATTCATTCCACTGTCTTTACTTTTCCATCCATGCTCCCTTCCCTTTATTCCCCTTTGTCTAATCCCCCCTTATTGTGGGTTAGCTTCTACATATCAGAGAAAAAATTTGAACTTTGTTTTTTCGGGGATGGGGGATCGGCTGATTTCAGTTAGCATGATAATCTGCAGATTCATCCATTTACTGGCAAATATGATAGCATAATTCTTCTTTATAGCTGAGCAATACTACCTTTTTTTTTTGAAATCAATTCATCTGTTGAAGGGTACCCAGATTGACTCCATAGCTTAGCTATTGTGAATTGTGCTGTTATAAACATTGAAGTTGCTGCATCATTTTAGTAAGTTGATATTAAATATTTTGGTTATGTACCAAAGAATTAACTGAGTCAAATAGTAGTTCCATTCCAGTTTTTTGAGGAATCTCCATACTGCAATCCAGAGTGATTGCACCAATTTGAAGTTTCAACAACAATATATGAGTGTATCCTAATCCCCAAAGCCTCACAAACATTTATTGTTGCTTGCATTCTTGAAAATTGCCATTCTGACCACAGTGAGATGAAATATCAGTGTAATTTTAATTTGCATTTCTCTAAATGCTAGAGATATTGAACATTTTTCATATATTTATTGACCATTTATATTTCTTCTTTTGTGAAATATTTATACCTTTAATCCAATCCTACCTCATGCCCAAGATTCCACATGTAAGAAAATTAACATAACCTTTATGTATTACTTTGCTAAATATACTTAGATGTCATTTGCTTTAATCATGCTCTTTCAAAGTTGTGTAGTACAGTTTTCCAGAGGCGATATGGAAAATATAACAGCATTACATTTTAGAGTTAATAGAATTTGTGTTTATATGTTGTATTTTTTAAATGTTTCAGCTTTGATAGAATATGGAAGTTTGACATTTCTCAAAGGTAAAACAGAGTTACCATATGACAAAGCAATTCTCTTTTTAGTCTTATATCCAAGAGAAATGATAACATATGCAACCACAAAAACATGTTCACATATGTTCATAGCAGCTTACTCTTGATAGACAAAATGTTAAAAAAAATCCAAATGTTCATCAAATGATGAAAGAAAACACAAAATGTGATAGATCCTTATAATGAAATATTATTCTGTATCAAAAAGAATTAAACTAAACATGAATGAACCTTGAAACAACTGATAGAAGTCCATGACAAAAGATTACAGACTGTATGATTTAATTGTATAAAATATTCAGTTATCCAGTGTAGTGAAACCTGTAGGAAGGAAAGTAGATTAGTTACTGCCTGAGGTTGGGTGGGAGGCAGAAAGGCTGACTGATAGTACATATAGGTTTATTTTGGGGGTGATGAAAATATAGGTGGACACCAAATTAAAAAAATACAATATTTGAAAGTTTTTGAATGATTACTTGATACCACAAGTGAGAAATCCCACAACTAACTTTATGTGAGTCAAAATGCAGTCTCCATGAAAATATTATATAATAGTATCATCAGAACATGTATACGATGAATATGAAATAAATGAATTTTGTGTTTAGACTTGGATCCCATCTATAAGGTATCTTATTTTGTACATGCAAATATTCCTAAACCTTAAAATATTTGAAGTCTCAATTATTTCTGTTCCCAAGAACTTAGATAAATAATCCTCAATTGGGATTTTAAAGTTAGGCATAACAATTGCACTAATCTGAATATTTAAAAGTCACTAATTACCATTCAATAAATAGGTAACTTTTATGAAAAATGAACTAAATCTTAGTAAATGTTCTATTTTTACCCAGTTTTAGTTTCTAATATGATATATATTCACATAAACAAATATCTTTGGAGTTCCTGATAATTTTTAAGAGTTTTATTTTTAAACATTCAAAATCCCCTGCCTTAATACAAACAAGACAGTCTTAATTGGTCTTGATATTCTTATTCCCCAATTGTCTCCTCCCTCCATACATTATTAAAAGGCACAATCTTTAAAAATCTAAGACAGATTATCATTCCAGTTAAAAATCTGTTGGAAACTATTATTTAGAGATCTCACAGTACTGATCATGGCCTATAAAGTTCTACATCATGTGGTTTCCTTCTACTTTCTGAAACTTATTTTTAGCCTTAGTTATGTTCTTCCATGTATTTTTAGTGTGTCATGAATACATCAGGTCTCACAATAAGATCAGAGAGTTCTGAGTCTGCTCTGTCTGCTCTGTTTGTAGACAAAGCAATTAATAATTACCAATTAAATTATTTCAACCTACTCAGCATTCCCCAACAAATGACTGATAGAAGCTGATATAAGAGTTGTGTAAGAAATACTCCAATTCCTATGAACCCAACATAGGATTACTTTTGAGAGCTGATGTTCTTTAAGGACACTCAGAGTTGCCTGGAAGGATTAAGCTGTGGTTGCCTACAGTGGTAACTTACCTGATAGCACACCCTCTGTTGTTTATTTCTTACTGTGATCTCATTTCTCTCTCTTGCACAAAATTTTTTCCTGGTACTGCTTCATAAATGTACTCTTTGCATTCAAATTTTTGTCTCTTATACCTACCAGACTTAAAAATTGTGTTGATTGTATTGATTTATATTAATGGCTAGATTTTCTCTTTCACACACAAAACCATGAAAGCTACAAAGATAAGGAACTAGTTCATCTCCCTGTGCTCACAGTAACTAGACAGAAACCTTGAATAAAATTGGCACGCAATGAATATTTGTAAGAACGAGTGCTTATCAGATGTATTCCTTATAATAATCCAGTGAAACAGGTGCTTCTCTATCACAGATGATGAAAACAAGATTTCAAAAAGTTAATTAAATAGCCCATAATATGTATAAGCTTCTACAACATATGCCTGACATAGAAGTCCATACTTTCTATAAAATTCAAAGCTTATATATAAGATCTAAGATAATGGTGAGTATATAACTAGCAGCTTCAAGGGATCTTACAGTGAGCATCTCAGGATTAGATTCCTCCTTATTAAATTAAGGGTTAAGTAAGGTAAAGGTTCTAAGATTAGACTAAAGTAGAGACAAAATAAGAACATTTAGTGCAGATTCTTCTGAATACCTGAGATACTCACTTTAAAATTGGGATTTTATATTTTGTTTAACTGGTTCTCATTCACATGAATGATTAACAGGATCACTTATATCAGAAATGAACCTTTACACACTTTGATTTCCTGCTTTTCCTGGTTAAAAGTCAAATCAGCTTTTGTTGTCTCAAGCTACCTGCCTGCTCTAGGCAACAGCACTCAAAATTCAGAGTAAATTGGTATCCCCTAGATCTTACCATTCTTTCTTCAAAATCCAGGAAAGATACCTAGAAACTTGTACAGAACAGTGAGTACCATTCTTGAAACTGGGCCAGTTAATGAAATTACCCAAATATAGCAGTCTTTGATCTGTTTGCTATTCAGTAATCAAACACACCTCAACAGCCTTCTAAAATATAAGAAGAACAAAAGAAAAAATAATATGGGTGCCTAATGTTTTTTTGTTTAGTTTAGTTTATGTTCAATGTGTCCTCTTTAGTTTCCTTTTAATATCTCCTCTTTAGTTTCTTCAATTATTATTTTCTTTGATTATTCTGTACATAATTCTTTAACTTATATACTGGTTTGGCAGATGGACCAAAATTGAGGCATTAGAAACATTTCAAAGTAAATTATTTTATTCATTGTAACTATGTCTATAGATGAGGAAATAGCTAATTGATGCCAGCTTTCCTAGTGCTTAACTTAATTAATAAATTTTGTGCTTTTTAACAAATTTTTCTAAAATAGGACAAAGCTACAGTTTTCCTGTCACAGATTTGTGGGGGATGACAGTGTATAGGGGGTGGGGGAACTTATCACAGAACTATAAAATAAAGCAAGGTTCTGCTGTTCAACAAGATAACACTAGGAACTAGCAGGGGAGGGGTGGAGGGTGAATTGGATGAAGAGACAGCAAACAAAGCACTTACATGATTCCAAACTTTTGCCAGATGACTGCTGTTACAATGTTTATAGATTCCAGAACTTTGCCAAAATTATCAAAGACTAAAAGAAGACTTTTATAGAAAATCAAAAGCAAAGGAATTTGTTTTAAAAATTGATATGACTTCTGCTCTACTAATAAAGCTTGAGAATATTATATATATATATATATATATATATATATTTCTCACACTGATATATCCATATTTATTTTGAAATAGAAAATCCTTGAATTTACCAAAGGAATCTACAAACTCGGACACTTACCCAGTTATTACTTTATACTGTGCAAATTTATATTTCCCCTGTAATTATGAATATATGGCAGAAAAAAAATAAGCAAGTCTGATAGCATCTGATTCTACATGGGCACATAAGACTAACAATGATCATGTTAGGATGCAGAAAATGTTTCCAAGTCTCCTCTTATATGAAAATGCCCTGGGTTTCATGGAAGAATGCAAGTGTGGGACAAAGGAGGCATTTGTTACCTCTTTTCTTCCCCCAAATAGCTTCCTGACTGGAAAGGACTTGGCTCATGCTACAAATGCTGAATTTTATGTAGAATAAACTTATGGCCTGAGGAGGTTATCACAGATTAGTCTTTGTCTCTATTTCACTTCCTTGGAGAGAAAATGGGTATCATTTTGTCACTTTTGATAGTTGGCCTCCTCACTGGCAGTGACATCATGCTGTATGTCCCAGCCGAAACCTCAGTTATAAACTCAGCAGAAACATCTAGTTTGAGCTAAAACCAAGGCTACTATGGACAAAAGAACATAAAAGCAAAGTATATGTATCTCAGAGCATCACCTGGTAGTAAATTTGCTTTTGTATGTAATTTCACAAATGACATTGGTTGTGAAAGAAAATGTTCTTTTTCTATCCCTGTCTTTCTTTCTCCTTATAATATTGCTCTAGTGTGTTTTAAAACGAAGAGAATATTGAAAAATGTATTTATTTACAAGTTGGTGAGTTTATTGTCTGGCACCCTTACATAAATTCAATAAAAAACTTTGGACATGAAATATTACTAGTAGTATTGATGTTTCTACTTTGAATTCCAAATTCTTATAACCAAAAACAATAGTATGAATAAGATCTGCCCTATTAATTCAGTCTAACTAGTGCATACCCAGGCTTACAGCTTACTGTCTTTTATTACAGCCCAGTAAAAACAAGATCGGGAAGAGATGCTTCCTTTCCTTTTTCTTTTTCTCTAACAGAATTCTTGTACTAAAACAAGCTCTGAGAGAATGTCCATTTTTTAGCTTGAGGGTTTTGGCTTGAAAACCTTTCATTAGACGGGACAAATAAGATTTTATTGAGCCACTAGGGAGGAAGAGGAACTCAAAGCCAGACAAGAATGTCAGATGGTAAGAGGCTATGCATTATAATTTAGCAACACAAATGAGCATGATCTGACTGGCTCAGAAATGAAAAGAAAGGTGATACTAGATAATTACAATTACAACCACAGTCTCTAGTATTGAGAATTTTCTTCTTTTTAATACCATAAATGACCCTTTTTATCTGATCTCATATTTTCATATATTTGGAAAAATAGATAATTTTTTTTATTCTTTTGAATGCAAGTAAGGCTCATCAATACTTACCATTATAACAATCTCATTCTGATGATAACTTAGCATGTTGAAATACAGTAAAATAATACATGCAGGAGATATGTAATCAGAATTGTATTTTCCTGCTATGGACAAGTAAAGAGCTATGTTTGACAAAGTTAAGTCATTGGACGTGAAGTTTTTTTTTTTTAATAAGTTCAATAAAAGCACAGAAAAGTGCAGAAAATTCTGGTTTTATTTTTGTGGATAGTCAAATATATGACAGGTGTTGTTGTTTTGTGAGTTTATTTACATCTTTGTTCATCTACTTCTCTTCTTCCATTTTCTCTGTGGAGCTTTCTCTACCTTCCCACACTTCTACATTTCTTCAGCTCAATAATTAAACTTTTATTATGAAAATTCATTTTTGTCATGAATAATCGGTAGATACAGAATGGCTCTTCAATTAATTGGGTATATTTCTATTTCTAAGGAATTCCTTAGTTGTTCTGATATGATAATCTGTTTCTTAAACTGATGAGAAGAAATGATTAACTTGATTTTCTTTGACATTCAAAGATACGCAGAGCTACTTTTCTTTTGGAATTATAAAACATTGTTTACCAACTATTTCCTGTCAAAGAAGAACTATTACTATCAAAATGACCTCATGGACCTGAAATGACCAAATAATGAATAGAAAAGTTTTCTGTGCCTGGAAATTAGTGAAAATCTTCACATCTAATGTGAAGAATGCATTGTACCTCCAGCCCAAAGGTCATTTGTGAACCATGATTTTCAATGGATGCTGCGTGATGCAGATGAATTTCATAACAAGCAACAGCAGTAATTATAGCTCTCAATTCACTTAATATGATATATAAACACAAGAGCTGACACCATCTGAAAAGTTCCTGGGACTCTCTCTTCTCTAGATGAAAGGTGTTGTCTAAACCCTTTAGAGTGCTTGGTTATAATTACTGAGGTTGTGTGCTGGGGAGATAATTGCATGCCTTCTTGCCTGATCCGAGCATAACAAGAAAATGCTATCCTGAAATCCAGCTAAGCCATTCATCTGCTCAAATCAGAGTATGACCAAAGGTAAGGACTTGAAGACAAAAGACAAAAACCTTGACATGGTGCCACCACCCTGGCATCATATTTTTTACTGAAGACAAGACTTAAAAACATATTTCAGTTTCTATAACACTTGAATTTGCCTGAAGCTGCTATCCAGTTGAATTCAGAACACTTGTCAAAAGCTTGAGAATTTTTATGAGATCACCAGAAGGAAGAAATGTAGAAAGAAAAGTGTACTGATCAACTCTGTCCAGGGGCTGTGAGAGTAAATCCTACTACTATTGATCTGTTTGGGATAGGAAAATGAGCTACATAATGGGTTGGACATCTGTTCTCTGTGAAACTGTACAGTATGTCCTTGAGATCATGCAATAAATGCAGAATTAAGGAGTTTCACTTATAAAAATACATTTTTATTATCACTTGTATTCTTAATACCTATAGCGTCTCTTCTCTAACATCTGATCAAGAGCCATGGGAAAACTTCTTGCCAGAAGAGACTAAAACCAGAACGTACTCAGCAGGTTAGGGGAATGTTTCAGGGTGGTAGACAGTGTGGGTTCTTAAGCTGTGATTTGTTCTCCTCATTCCACCTTCTTTACCTTTTGGGTTGTGCCCATTAAAGGAATGGCTTTTCTCACTGGCAGTTAAATGTGGAAAAAAGATTCTTTGTTTGTTGTTCTGCTTTGTTTGAACTGCAGCAGTGTGTACGTTTAGACCCTGCCAAGTCTCTATGCGAGGGTTGGGTGTATACTGAAAACAGGTTGAAAGTGGGTGTGTGCAGGAGGGGGTGGAAGCTGATAGGTGAGCCTGCGTGTGTTCCAGGCCAACAGCGGGTTTCGCAAGCTCCCACACTGGTAATGAGTTTGTTCTCTGAAAGAAGTCTGGGCCTCTGTGTGGATAAAACAAACATTTTAAATTGAAACTCATAAAAGAATAAAAGAGTGAAAACATTTTTTGCTTACTCTTTCTCAAGGGTAGAAGGAAGGCTTTGGTGTCTGGCAGGTGCAGCTTATGAGTAATCTGGAGAGCAGCCAGAAGTCTTTGTAGGAACACCAAGAAGACCACACCTGTTGATGGAAAACACTGCCCTCTAACATGACAAATGAAGATTGTGTAAAATGCCATCTCTATTTTCCCATTTCCTGGGATTTTCATTCAATGAAGATTAATGCTAAGTATGTAGACTGTAGTTTGGAGGTACCCCAAAGTTCACACATTGGAAATTTAATCCCTGATGCAGCAGTGCTGAGAGATCATACCTCTCAGGGGTGGTTAGGTCATGAGGACTCTGCCCACTTGTATGGATTCATGTCATTACTGCAGTAGTAGCTTTACTCCAAAAATTGACATTGATCCTCATTCTCACTCTTGGTCTCTTGTGCCATTGCTTTAATGCCTTCTGCCACAGCAGGCTGCTGATCTTGGATCTAGCCTTCAGAAGCATGAACCAAATAAATTTCTGTTCATTATAAACCACTCAGTTTATGCTATTCTATGATAGTCTCACATAAAGGACTAAGAAAACACAATTCCAAATACTGGAATCTTCCACTTTTGTAGAGTGTCCTAAATTTCATTTCACTGAAATTATATATATTTTTTTTCTGGAATGGAAAGACTCATTTTAAATTACTTTATTCCTACTGTTGTTTAAGAATGCCTCTAAATGTTCTTTAGTGTGGTGTTGAAGGCTTGAACTTGGAGCCATAGTGCATGGTAGGTAAGCACTCTATCACTGACTCACATCCCCAGCCCCATTAGGTGAATTTTAACCATTTGCTTCTAGACATAAATCAGTTTGCTGAGTATAACTTTCTTCAGATAAAAGCTTTATAAAATGTAATAAAAGTGGAAGCCATCTAATATCTCATGTTCCTAGAAGGTGAATGAAATAAGGATTCAGAAGAGACTTTCTGGAAGAATTTCTTACCACTCAATCAATGGAATAAAATAAGAAGCCCTAGGGAATAGTTGCTTGGATTAAAATGTAGAAACTTTCTGATAGAAGGTAGCAAGAGTAAAAGAGGGAAAAATCTGTACCCTGAAGATTCAGAATAATCTGCTGATAACAACCCTTGTTAGTAACTTGTTTAAGTTCTAATCAAACTATTGCTCTATATGAAAATGAACCTCATATTTCCATTAAATTATATTTATTATTTCTTTAACTGAATTGCTATAAATATAAAACTCTTTATGAATAAAGGTTATCTATGTACAAAGGGTTAAGATGAAAAACAACACAATCAAATAATCTCTCACATCTTTTAAAATATTGGTATGTGAACTTTGTCCCCTTCCCTGACCAATGGAAAATATTCTAGGTCTTAGAGCTTATGTGGTTTTTCTGGGTAAGAACTTTATGGCTGGGGGGCATCTTTGCCCTTTCTCTTTGTATCCAGACTGTTATGGCCCTGTCCCTTATATCTGTCTACAACGCTAATTTTCTTCATATTAACACCAAAACATGAACTCCTAATTTAACCAAAGTGAGAGACCTCTGGCTTCCTTACTACATAAATAAAATTTTTAAAGAATGAATGATGCAGAAATGATGAACCTTGACTACATATTTCTACTTATGAATACGAAAATAGAAGAAAAATGTGAAAAATTCTTTCTGTACTGAAGCATTAATTATCCTCTTCCTTCTTGTTGCCCTTATATCCCACACATAACTCCTGGCTCTAAATACTTGATAAATAAGATTCAGAATAAATGCATGTGATTTAATGTGCCAAACAGGAGGATGATACATGAACTTTGTTTCCTCCATCCCCAGTGGAAAAAAAATGGAATAAGCCATTATTTTATATAAAACGTTTCTAAGAAAGCAACTATAGGCATTAAAACCAAGATCATCTATCTTCTATAATTAAATCAATCTCTCTCTCTCTCTCTCTCTCTCTCTCTCTCTCTCTCTCTCTCTCTCTCTCTCTCTTTCTCTCTCTTTCTTTTTCCCCAGATCTTCCCCAGATGATTCTTTAGGTCCCATGAGCACATTTTACTTATCATCCTGCACAATAGCTTCAAGGTGAAGAGAGGTGATAAATTAGAAGCCTTTAATGCATGAGGTTTTGTTGCTATATATATATATATATATATTAAAAATTAATATTAATATATATAATTAATATTAATATATATATATTAAGTTAGAGATGCTATTTTATCCAAAACATGTTTATATCATTTGACCTATGACCTTAACCAGGAATCTATATCATATTTACTTTGTAGTGCACAGAGTTTCTACCAGGGTTTTTTTTTTTATTGGTTGTTCAAAACATTACAAAGCTCTTGACATATCATATTTCATACATTAGATTCAAGTGGGTTATGAACTCTGTCTTCAAGTATCTAATCCCCAGTCATCCATTTCACATGTACATACCCCTCTATCCCAACTGAGCATGTACCTCTTACTTAAATGGCATTTCAGTGATTTGTCCTACTAATTCTAGGATACTTTGGGCTTCATATGGAAGAAATGGGTTGATGAGTGCCAAGAACAGATTCTAGTTTGAATTTGTTTTTGTCTTGTGAGATTATATGACTCCATTTAGATGCATGTATCCTTGGATCTATGGTAACACTTTTTTTATAAACATATATAAAATGGGAGTTCCAGGAAAAAAAAGGGGGGGGGACTTAGGATATAAAGACACCAAAAATCACCCCCTACCTTTTTAAATACTTTTTGTTTTCTTTGCTCTGAGAGTAGACAAATAAAGGCTGACTTGGGGAGCCACCGAAAGAATAATTTTCTGCTAATAACGAAAATTATAATTGATTTTCAGTAGTACAAGGGGAAAAGGAAAGATTTAAACTTTCCTAATAAAGGAACATTGCCATCTCTCTGCACAGGCCAGGCTGCTCCACTTTCAGTATCCTCTCAGCATTTTCTTTGTGACTTGATGGAGATTAGGTGACCTAACTCCACCTGCTGGATGACTAGAAATTCATTGCTTTGACTTAGAAAGGCAAGCTGACATCATGAAATTGACAGTGACATAAAAACCTGGATAATCTGAGCTTTGACACTTTCTACCTTCATAGTCAGTTTTTAAAGAATGACATTTAGGATTTTTGGACTGAAGCCACATTGATTGCAAAAGGAGAACAAATTAAACTAATGATTTCTAATGACCTCACATTTTTAATTCCTTATGACACTGATTTAATTTGAATTAAAAATCTAGGCCTTGGGCTCTTTATTCATATTTATCAGAGTAGTGCATTTAACACTATATTCTTATTGGATTTATTGCTGATAAGAATATTCACAAACTGCCACCATTTCTGTTAGGTCTCATCCTGGTTTTGCCACTTATTCGAAAGGGATCTTTCCTTAATATCCATTGGCCCAAAGAAAGAAGTTAACACTTCCCCTCAGAGGATTTATATAATTTAAAAGAAGTTTTTACTAATACCAGGACCTCTCTTTTTGGTGATTAAGGCTATTTGGGGTTTTAGGTACTGAAGGAATGACAGTCCTTCTCACTGATTAAGATTTTTTAAAAAATATTAATTAATGTCAGCAATATGAGAGTAATGTTGGGAACAATCCCAACTAAGGAAAAAAAAGGAGATATTTTCAGCAAGAGACAAAACAGTAGTAAAGAAAGAAAAAAGCCTGTTTGAATTTCAAGATATTATAATTCCTTCCTTGTGAAAATCCTGTGAAACCTCCTGCCTCACTGTGGTAACTCAAGTCACACGAAACTAGGTGTGCATGTGAGTGTGTGTGCATACACACACACACACACACACACACACACACATACACAGAGCATCCTTTAATTTTATTTCAGATCTTTAGGCTTCTATTTAAGTTTAATTTGAATGCTCTTCTTCTAAGTGTGCACAGTACTCTCATGTGAACATTGAAAACTTAGCAGATAGAGTTAGGCATAACTTCTTATCTTGGTATCAGTAATATTGTTTGTGTCCTTTACCCTGTCTAAGATCAGATGAAGACCAAAACCACACAGATCTTACTTACTAAGTAAAGAAAATGTGAAAGACTAATGTTCAAAGATAAGAAAGAATACTTGTTTATACAGGTTAATCCTGTTTGATAGATGAGAGACCAGAGAAGAAAATTATTAACTTGAAGCTGATTCTTTCTTATGGTCCCAGCTCTTATGAATTGAGTCCATGAGGCTTCTTTAATTCAGTTCAATTAGCATTATGACCTCTCATGATCTTATTATTTCTTGTTCCTCTGATCTATCTCTTAATTTGTCTTAATGATCTACTCTTTTTGCTCTACTTCTGATTCAACTTACTCTTCTCTTAATGCATTATTTAATTTCTAATATTTTCAATTTCTTGTAGATCCTATTTTCTGAGGGCAGTATAACCTGGGATCAATTATGTTAAGTGACAAACATTAAATATTTGATTTCATTCACTTAAATGAAAAAGTCACAGTATTTCTTATACTTGCATACATAGGAAAAGCAAGTTATTATTAAAAAAACAGGGAAACTGGATAATGCTTTTGTCATGTACCATTCATGGCTTTACAAATAGTCTGTACCCTCTTATAACTGGGGGAAATAGTTCCCATTTTTGAAAAGGGAAATGAAAAGTTATAAGACCCTCAAGATTAGAGTAAATCATTTCATAATTCAAAATAAATTATTTTATAAGTGCTCAAGGACCCCTCCTTTTCTTTGCCTGTAACTTCAAGTAGGTGAACATCCTTAACTCTAAAGTTTGAATAAGAAAGAATATGACAGTCTGGATTTCAAAGGTCATTGGCAAGTTAAAAAGTTCCTGAATGAAAGTTACATTCACACACAGAGACACATATAGATATGCACATATCTGTAACTAGATACTAAAATTGTTAATTATTTAATTTAAAAAGTTAGTTATATTATCATTTAAAAAAGTTAATAATGAAAATAGTGGTTAGAACATGGGCTAAAAAAGGATGACAGACGTTGTAACCTAAAAGTAAATATCTCAACAGTTTGGGAATCTGATAATATATTCAACCTCTACTAACATCTGGAAGATGTTTTCAAGATTTGCATTAGTGAAACCACTAATAGATCCTGACAGAGTTTTCCTGGCTTTATTTCTAAGCATTTATTGAAACACAGTTAAAATAGAATCCATGTGCTCCCAGTTCATCATTGTTACATTCTATGAAACATGGGTTTATGTAAGTCATAAAGATACAGTCTCATTGTTGCTTTCAGAATGTGTTCTGTAATCCAATTCTTACCCTTTCTTAAAAAGGCAAAAGCATATCAACTCTACAGCTCCATTTTGATATTTGTCTAAAATATCCTGTGTCCATATTCAAATTACATTTTTCTGTGGAAACAAACCAAGATATCATGTTTTTTTCATATTTGAAATGATGCCTACAGTTTTTCTGATTATGAAAGTAAAAAGTATTCAATTTTAAAAGATCAAAAATACTTTAAAGTGTATTGGTATGGACATGTTGTCATCCAGACTTTTCCTTTACATAGATGTAATATATAATTCATTTCAACACAAAAATTAGATTATTTTTATATAAATGCATAGTATGATTTTTTTTTTCTGAGTATGGTATCTAGACATAACCCTATGGTATTTGCTTTGCTTAAATTCAGTCATTTTGAAAGGTTATATACTATTCCCCATACAAATAGATAATGAATTTTTTCACCTGTTCGTTTTTGGTTGATTTCATTATATTTCCAATATAAACGGGACTGTGGTAAAAATTACTTATGCACATCTTTGTACCATTAATTATTTTATGCATAAATTCTTCATAGGGCAATTGTTGAAATAGGTGATTTAAGCATTTCTAAAGATTTTGATTAATACTGTTAAGTTGTCTTCCAGAATATTTGTTTCAACATTTTTTTAAGCAGTATCTGTGTAATATCTATTTTCCTACTCTCTTACCAATAAAATATTAATCTCCAAAAAGATTAATAATTCTTCTTCCTGATGTTAATATATGTGCTTATCTACTAGTGGGGGTTAACTACTAAAGAATAAGTATTTACAGGCACAGTGATGCACACCTGTAATCCTAGTTATTTGGTAGGCTGAGGCAGCAGGATCACAAATTTGAGGTCAGTCTCAGCAAATTACTGAGACCCTTTCTCAAAATCAGAATCAAATTCAAAAGGGCTTGGGCTATAGCTCAGTGTTAAAGCACCACTGGATTCAATCCTCAGTGCCTATATATATATAATACTGGGGTTTGAACTCATAGGCACTTAACTGCTGAGCCACATCACTAGTTCATTCTTGTATTTCATTTAGGGAGAGGTGTCACTGAGTTGCTTACAGCCTTGCTAAGTTGCTAAGGCTGGCTTTGAATTCCCAATCATCCTGCCTGAGTCTCCCAAGCCAGTGGGATTACAAAAGTGCGCCACCATCCTTGGCCTCAGTGCCCAAATAAATAAATAAATAAATAAATAAATAAGTGTTTGCCTTTTAGATTTTTCACTCTATCCAGAATATTGCTTGTCATAAGGAGAAAGTGACATCCATTCTGTATTGAAAAGGCTCAAATAAAAAAGCTTCATCACATACTTTTCTAAACACTTCATGTTTCAATACATATGAAGAAACCCATGATAATAGGAATGAAGTAGTATTTTAGCTTTGTTGTATAATTGATGGATAATTACTTTTTTTTTTAATAGCACTAAACTTGCTGGAGGAGTTGGAATGGTCTGCCAAGTTTAAGGTCCTAGAGTGTAAATTGATTTGATTATGATGAGAAAGAGGATGGCTAATTGTTTTAGTCAGGTTTTCTGCTGCTGTGACTAAAAATCCTGACCAGAACAATTGTAGAGGAGGAAAAGTTTATTTGAGTTTATTTGAGGGCTTCCAGTTTCAGGTGTCAGTTGATAGACAGCAGGACCCATTATTTGGGGCTTGAGGTGAGGCAAGACATCATGGTGAATGAGTGTGGCAGAGGGAAACAGCTCATATAATTATCAGGGAGCAGAGTGAGGGTCTCTACTTTCCAGATACAAAATCTCTACACCATAGCCATGCCCCCAATGAACCACTTCCTTCATCTACACCAAAACTACCTCCACCACTAAGTCAATACCATAAGGGATAAATTCACTGATTAGATTAAGGCTATAACTCAATAATTTCTCTGAACCTCCTTGCACTGTATCACACGTGAGTTTTGGAGGAATACCACATCTAAACTCTGACACTAATTGTCTGCCTGAGCTAGGTAACCAGTAATAATTCAAGTCAAAATGCAGTTTAAATGGAATGGTAAATTATCCCTTTGTATGTGTGTGCATGTGTGCGTGTGTGTGTGTGTGTGTGTGTGTGTGTGTGTGTGTGTGAGAGAGAGAGAGAGAGAGAGAGAGAGAGAGATTAGAAGGGCTGATTCATCCAGATATTTTTCTTTGTATTCCTTTTGATAAAAGTTTCCAATATCAATAATTTCCTTAAGCTCCGTTAGACTCAATCTCCCTGCCCACTTCTCACAGAGCTTTTCTTGCACCCAGCAGTGTTCTTCCTCTTCTCTGCCTGTGGACTGGCCTTGCCTTTCCATGTTTTATATGCTTCCCTGGGCTTAAGGGACCCACCATCTGCACTGATTGGTGCTCCACTTGTCAGTTCCCATGGAGGCTTCCCTCTCCTTTGTCAGGCTAGTGCTTCTAGTTCCCTGTTAGAATTCTTTTCTTTTTTGGAAACTGACTTAATTGAATGCAAATTCCAATGCAACCTCATCTCTCCTCACTCTAGCCTTTCCAGTGGTTTCTGGACATGCTCCAGTCACTTGAGGTGAAATGCATTTACCTTTTGTGCACATTCTCCCCTTGTGATGAATTCTTTTCTTTTGGATGCTAATTCCTTTTCACTCTTTTCTTTTATAAAAATGTTTTCTTTAATCTCATCCTTTTGTCTTTGATAACATTTTTTTTGGTAGGTTGGGGGGTGCTTTTCCCTCTCATCCTACTTTCATGTTCGTTATTCTTTTTAGTTTGCTTTCATGGTCTTTTCCATTGAAGTTCTTCTGTTCTGTCTTGGTCTGTAGTTTCCTGAGATAATCTGTCATGGTTTTAATGATAACATAAATATGGCATAGTCCTCAATTAAACTACCACTTATGGAACTAAACTGTTTCCCGTTATCAACATATTTACCAAAGCAGAATCATATACAACTAAGGACCTGAAAACCTTTTGAGGTATTGGTAATTTCTTGTAATATCTATTCATGCCACAGTAAATGTTGGAAAATATAAAATACTCAAAGAGTGCTGAGAGATAAGATCAAGGCAAAGATCAGTTTGAAGCCTAGTTAAATGATCACAGAATCCTTAAGTCAGGGCTCAGAATTATATTTAATGTTATTTAGTGCATTTTATGATCAGTGTTGGAAATTTCTATACCAGCCCAAATAATAATAAAGTATGATTAAGCAACAAGGATAACAAAAGCATATTATCCTATTAGGTTTTCATCATATCTTATATAGAGTGAAATCTATCTCAGTGTGCATTTGCATTTTGGCCCTAGTCCTACTCACTGATATCATACTTCCCTTTATTTATATTTATTTATTTATTTATTTAGGTACTGGGGAATGAACTCAGGAAGACTCAGTCACTGAGCCACATTCCCAGCCCAATTTTGTATTTTATTAGAGACAGGGTCTCACAGAGTTGCTTAGTGCATTGCCATTGCTGGGGCTGGCTTCAAACTCACAATCCTCCTGTCTTAGCCTCCTGAGCCACTGGGATTACAGGCGTGTACTACCATGCCTGGCTCATACTTCCTTTTAATAGATTTTGCTTAAGCAATTTTTAAAAGCATGTTTAGGCTCATCACAAAGTTGTGCAACTGTTATCAATCCCTAAACTTGCATGGAATCGGCCATAATCAACTTTTCTTACCATAGTCAAGCATTTATCATGATTTATGAGCTTATGTTCAAACATCATTTTTACCCAGAGTCTGTAGCTTACCTTATTAGGCTTCACTCTTAATGTTGTATAGTTTATGGGCTTGCACAAATTTATAATTTTATATATATATCTCCACCATTTCAGTTTCATACAAAGTAGCTTCACTGCCCTAAATATATTATGTTCCAACAACAAATCATACCTCCTTTTCTTCCCCTTAACCTGATGATGATCATTGATCTTTTTACTACCCCATAATTTACCTTCTCCAGAAGGTCATTTAGTTGGACTCATGCAGTATGTACTTTTTTTTTATATTGACTTCTTCCTTTTAGTAACAGACATCTCAGTTTCATCTATGTCTTTTCCTGAATCAATCTTTTTCTCTTAGCAATAATTAGCAATCAATTTTCTGGATGGACTACAGTATATTTATCTACTCACCTACTGGTGGAAATATTGGTTGATTCCAAGTTTTGGCAATTGACAATTATAAAAACTGTTTTAAATATCTGTGTGCAGGTTTTTGTGAAGACATAAGTTTCCAATTTCCTTGGGTAAGTGCCGTAGGGCATGATTCATGGATTGCATGAAAACAGTACATTAATTTGTGTGAGAAACTACTAAACTATCTTTCAAAGTAGATGTACAGTTTATCATTTCCACCAGCAATGAATGATAGCTCCTGTTGTTCCCTTTTAGTCTCAGCTTTTGGTGTTGCCAGTGGTCTGGATAATGGCCATTCAAACAAGTATGTAGTAGTATCTTTTGGTTTTAATTTATAATTATCTGATGATGTGCTGTAAAGCATCTTTTCATACACTTATTTGCTTATTTTACTTATTGTCCAAAGCATCTAGCAAATGCTTTTCCTGTATCAATTGATAGGATCATGTCATTTTTTTAGTCTATTAATTTGATGGATTAAATTAAATAATTTTATTTCCTTACTTACTGAGGGGTCTTTCAGGTTCTTTGCTCTATTTTTAATTGCATTTTTTTAATTGTCAGGTTTTATCAGTTCTTTCTTGTTTGCTTTGGACAACAGTTTTTTTGTTTTTTAAAAAATCATATGTATTTTACAAATATTTTCTCCCAGATTGTGGTTTATTTTTTCATCCACTTTTCAGTGTCTTTCACAAGACAGAAATTTTTATTTATGTACTGGTATTGGGGATAAGGCCCAAGGGTGTTTACCACTGATCTATATCCTCAGATGTGTTTTTATTTTTGTATTTTGAGACAGGGTCTCATTAAGTTGTTTTGGGTCTTGCTAAATTACTGTAGCTGCCCTTAATCTGTTTATCCTCCAGTCTTAGCCTCCTGAGTTACTGGAATTACAGGCATATGTCAAGGCCCTTGGTGAGAAATTTTTATTTTTATTCAAGTCCGGCTTGTCAGTTCTTTCTGTCTTCAGTCTTTCATAGTGTTGTATCTAAAAATCCATTCCCTAATTCAAGTTCATGTAGAAATTCTGTTGTGTTATGTTATAGAAATTTAAGGCTATCTTTCCCCTTTGTATTGCTTTTGTTCCTTTGTCAATGATGGTTGACTCTATTTATGTGAATCTGAATGAAATCACATTGGCTTTGTAGTAAGTCTTAAAGTGGGGTAGTTTCAATACTCTAATTTTAGCTTTCTTTAATATTGTGTAGATTATTTTAGGTCTTTTACCTCAGTACATAAACTTTAGAAACTGTTTGTTGATATCCACAGAGTAACTTGCTGGAGATATTTTTAGGATTGCCTTGAAATTATAGATTTGGGACTAACTGACCTCTTGATAGTATTGAGTCTTTCTACCCATGAACAGAGTATATCTTTTCATGTATTTATTTATTCTCTAATTTCTTTCATTAGAGTTTTATAGTTTTCTTCATAATAATTCTATACATGTTTTCGTAGGTTTATGTCTAAGTATTTCATCTTGGGGTTACTAATACATGTGGTATTCATTGTATTTTAATTTCATATTATTTTTATTACATATATATATGAAAGAAATTGACTATCAAATATTAGTCAATTTTATCAATTAATTAAAATAACTTTATTATAATCATTTAGTTCCAAGAATCTTTGCATCAATTATTTTGGATTTTCT
Organism: Ictidomys tridecemlineatus; assembly: GCF_052094955.1. Lineage (NCBI taxonomy): Eukaryota > Metazoa > Chordata > Mammalia > Rodentia > Sciuridae > Ictidomys > Ictidomys tridecemlineatus. The sequence goes on from NC_135479.1 coordinate 162,666,410, forward strand.
ACAAAGATAATAATGGCATTTTCAGACAAAGTCAGCTACATTTTTTCCTATCAATCTGTATACTTTTCATTTTTCTTTCTTATTGCATTAGACAGGTCTATCAGTACAAAATTGAAGAACAGTGATAAGAGAGAATATTTTTGCCTTTCTGCTGACCTCATTGGAAAAATTCAAGAGTTTCTCACAATTAAGTATAATGTCAGTTGCAAATTTTTGTATATGTTCTCTATCAAATTGCATAAATCCTCCTCTAGTCCTAGGTTATTATGAATTGATAACTAATTATGAATGTTGGGTTTTGTCAGATGTACTCTCTGTCTCTGTTTACATGATTATGTGAGTTTTCTTCTTTGGCTTATTAGTTTGTTGACTCAAATTAATTGATTTTTCAAATATTTGATAAGCCTTGGATACCTGGGACAAGTTTCCACTTGGTTATGATATATAATTCTTTTATATTTTTTTCAGGCTTTCTTTTATTTATTTTATCAATGTTTTGTAAATTTCATCATATAGATATTGTGCATGTTTTGTTAGATTTATATTTTAGGTATACATATACATGGCATTGCAATTTTGAAGTAGGTTTGACTTTTAGAAATGCAGTTAGTATTTATGTTGATTTTTAAAAAAATTTTAATCTGTTAACATTTTGTTCAGTATTCTTTGCATCATTGTATATGAATGTAAGTTTGTAGTTTTATTGTCCTGAAATACCTTAGTCTGTTTTTGTATTGGTGTAAAGCCAATGTCATAGAATGAGTTAGGAAGTATTCCTTCTGTTTCTCACTTCTGAAATAGATTGCAGAGAATTGGAGTGATTTCTTAGATGTTAGGTGGAATTAATCCACAATGTGATCTTAGCAATGTGCTTTGTGTTTTGAAAGCTTGTTTATTGTTGCTTCAATTTCCTTAATAGAATGAGACTATTAAGTTTGTAATAATTATTGCTTGAATTTTCATAGATTATGCATTTCAAAAAGTTGTTCCATTTTATTTAGACTTTAAAATTTGTGGGCACAATTGTTCATAGTATTTCTTGATGTGTTTTTAATGTTCTTAGGATCTGTGGTGATGATTTTATTCCATTATTGATATTACTGATTTGTGTCCTCTTATTTCAGCTTGTCAGTTTTATCATTATTTTCAAGGAAGCAGTTATTGAATACATTGATTTTCTCTACTTCTTAAAGTTCAGTGATTTCTCCTCTAATATTTTTATGTATTATTTTCTTCTTCCTTTAGATTAGTTTGCTATCTTTCATATAACATCATAAACTTAGAAGATTAACTTTATATCTTTCTCTTTTTCCAGTGCCTTCATTAAATGCCCTAAATTTCTTTTCAAATAATGCTTTTATTACATCCAACAAATATTTTTGCTATTTTTTCTTATTTAATTAAAAATATTTCAATTTTGCCTGAGATTTCTTCTTTAGCCTATATGTTATTTTGAAGTGTGTTGTTTAATGTGCATTTGGGATTTTTCACATATATATATTTCTATTATTGATTTCTGAATAAATTATGTTTTGGTATGAGAACTGGCATTATATGATTACTACTTTCGTAAAAAAATTTTTTGTGTCTTAGGTCCTGAAACAAGTGTTTCCCTGTAATCTTCCATGTGCACTTGATAAGAATATATATTGTGCTCTTTTATGAAGTAGTCTATGGAAGTCTATTATATCTAGTTAATGAATGGTGTGGTTAAATTCAACTATGTCCTTACTGATTTTCTGTCTAGTGGAACTGTCTATTTCTGATAGAGGGATATTAGCATGTCTATACAGGAATGGACTAATGTATTTCTCTTTTTAATTCTATGTATTCTTGGTTCCTGTAATTGATGTGCTGCTTTTAGGCATATACATGTTAATAGATTCTTGGAGAGTTGATCTCTTTATTATTATGTTATCTCCCTCTTTAACCTGGACAGAGTTCTTAGGTCAGAGGTCTGCTTTGTTTGAAATTAGTATAGCTATTTCAACTTTTTATGATTAATGTTAGTATGGTATATATTTTTCTATCAATTTACTTGTTATATAAGTGTATCTTTATTTAAAGTTATTTTCTCACAAACAATATTTCCTTAGGTCTGGCTTTTTATTCCCTCTAATATTCTTTTTCTTAATTGGTGTGTTTAGGCTATTGATATTCAAGTGTATTATTGATGTATTTCGATTAACATCCATCATATTTGTTCCATTTCTTTGTTCTTTTTTCTTATTTTTTTCTTCCACTCTTCTTATTTTTGTAGTTTTACTTAATCAATTATTATGAATCTTTTTTCCTCCTTTCTTAGTGTATCAATTTTATGATTTTTTAAACATTTGTAGTTCTTGCCATAGAATGTGTTAGGGTTCAGATGTGGACTGTCCCCCAAAGTCTCATGTATGCAGAGATAGGGCTTTTCAGGAGTGATTCCATTATGAGAGCTCTGACCTCACCAGATGTCAAATGGATTAATCCACTGATAGCTAGATGTAGTACTGGGAGGTAGGATCTAGTTGAAGAATGTTCGTCACTGTAGTTGGGGGAGGGGGTCCCCTGGATAACTTTATCTTCTCCCTGGCCTCTCCCCACTCTGTCTTCTTCCTGGCTTGTATGAGCTAAGCAACTTTCATCTACCAAGGACTTTTGCCATGGTGTTTCTACAAAGAAGTTGGCTACCCATGTACTGAGAAGTTGTGAAGCCAAATAAATCTTTTCTCTTCTAAGTTGTTCTTGTGAGGTATTTTGGTCATAATGATGAATATCTGACTAACACAGTTTGCAATATATACTTACAAATAATCCATATTCAATTTATTAACACTATACATTTCACAGATATCTGTATCTTATGACAAAATAATCTTAATATCTCTCTTCCATCACTTATATAATTCCTGTCATTCATTTCAATTATGTATATATATATATAATCATATGTATGTATAATCAAATATATTGTTGCTATTACCATTTTGATCATTATTATTTGGAATTTAGCTTTAACATACTATATATACAATCATCCTTCCCTTGATTATTGTTGTTTTCTATTCATATTAATAAGTTGAGAATAAGAAAAATAAAAGTTTTTGTAATAAACTTCACTATTCCTTCCCAATGTTCCTCCTTTATTTATATAGATCAAAGTTTTAGACCTACATCATTTTCCCTCTTCTAAATAACTTATTTTAACATTTTATCCAAGAAAGAAGTGCTTGCAGCAAATTCTTCCAAATTTTAATTTTTTTTCTGAGAAAGGCTTTATTTCTTTTTTGTTTTGAAAGATAATTTCATAGATTATACAATTGCAGGTTAGTGATTTATTTTCTCAATATGTTACATAAATCATTTCACTCTTACTTGCATGGTTTATGAGAAAGTAGACTTAATTCTTATCTTTTTATCTTAATACATAGTGTTAGTTTTGAAGAGGCACTGTTGACATTTTTCAGGATTTTTTCTGTAAGCATTTAAAAATTTATTTACTTATTTAACTAATGTATAAAAACATTAAAAAATACATATTCATACGATATCATGTGATATTTGATACTTATATACCATATATAATGTTTAAATCAGATTAAACATCTTTCTTTTCATTTATTATTTTTATATTGAAAACTTTCAAAATTTTTTTTGTTCACTTTTAAAAGTGTACGTTGCTATTATTTATAGTCACCATACTGTGAAAAGCACATGAGTATTATTGCTTCTAACAAACTTAGTATAAATTGATCACCCTTTCCTCATCCACCCTCACTCAAATTCTACCTTGTCTCATGTAACTGACATTTTTTTCAGACTCTATAATATCAATGATTTTAAATTGTACATAGGTGTGCAATTGTGTGCTACTTGTATTTCTTTGCTGCTTTATTTCACTTAGCATAATTACCTCCAGTTTAATTCATTTCATTGTGAATGACAGGATTCCATTCTTTTTATGACTGAATACTATTCTATTTTGTATATTTACCATATATTCTTTATCCATTCATCAATGATGGGCATTTAGATTGTTTCCATTTCTTGGCTTTTGTGAGTACCAACATTCTGTTATCTACCGGTTTAATAATTCTTTAAAATTATATATTTTAAAATATTTCTTATTAGGGTTGAACCAATGAGGAATGCTGATTTTAATCTTTCTAATGCATGGTTTTGGCTTAGGTAAATTTTGTGTCTTCAAGTGGTTTACATGATATTGGTTTTCTGCATTACAAAAATAGAGACATCATTTAGTCCCCTTGATTAGTTGGTATTCAAGTCGTATAACAAATGTAGTATTAATACTTTTAAGCTGATTTTCTTTCATTCCTTTGGAGACAAGACATGTAAGTCTTAGAGAATATTATTAGAATGCCCGAACAAAAGTATTTGTAAAATCATAGTAACAGATTTCACAGAAAGATATAGTTACCAATACCTTATTATATCACTCAATACCACAATTTCCAAGCACATAAACAAGTACATGAACACACTTACAAATATGTTTTAATATATAAAAAGTATTAACATATTTTCTATTTCATTTAGGTCTAGCAAAGTCATATTGAGGCTTATAGGTTATCCTATTTTTTATAATTTCTACTGTAGTTTGCATTTTAATTTGTATTATTGTTTTATAAAGATAAGATTTTATAACGGTGAAGTTGTAATATTTATGAAAGTTTGAAGTATTCATATACTGTGGAATGACTAAGACTAGGTAATTAGCATGCAATTTACTTCCCACATTTATCACATTTGTGAAGAGAACACTACATCTCTCTCTTAATAATTTTCTAGAATATATATTACATGTAGTCATTATGTTATACAATAAATCTCTTGAATTTATTTCTTCTCTCTGAGATTTTGTAACCTTTGACAGATATTTCCCTGAAGTCTCTCCGTGCTACACACAATAGCCCTTGCCTATCACCATTCTACTCTCTGCCTGTATGAGATATTTTTTTTTCTTTTTTTGATTCTTTTTTTATTATTAGTTGTTCAAAACATTACAAAGCTCTTGACATATCATATTTCATACATTTGATTCAAGCAGATTATGAACTCCCATTTTTACCCCGTATACTTATTGCAGATTCACATCGGTTCCACATCCACTTTTTTACATACTGCCATACTAGTGTCTGTTGTATTCTGCTGCCCTTCCTATCCTCTACTATCCCCCCTCCCCTCCCATCTTCTCTCTCTACAGTAGGTAGGGTAGAGAGAGAGATTTTTTTTTTAGAGTTCACATGTGATGAAATTATATGGTAATTATCTTTCTGTGCCTTATATAAGTCAACTCAACAAAAACTTCCCTAGGTGGTTATATATTGTTGCAAATGACTATTTCCTTTATAATGGCTGAATAGTTCTGAATAGTAGTCTTTTGTGTATATATACCCATTATCTTTATTCATTCATTCACTGATAGATACTAAGACTGATGCAATATCTTGACTGTAGTGAATAATGTTGCAATGACCATGGAGATGAAAAAAGTTCTTCAACCTACTGATCTCATTTCCATTGAACATATACCTGGAAGTGGGATTGGCTGTATTATATGATCATAAAAGAAATAATCAAGATAGTAAATATATAATCTATGGAGTGGGAGAAATATTTGCAAACTATAAATATATTGAAGAGTTAATAATATGAAATATATAAGGAAGTTAAGCAACTTAATTGCAGGAGAACAAACACTAACTTAATTAAAAATGGTAAAATGGCCAAAATAAGCATTTCTGAAGAGAAGATACAGAAATGATCATTAAATATATGCAATACAATTAACAGACCTTTTACATTATCAGAGAAATGTAAAATAAAAATCACAATAAGCAGTGATTCACACTGATTTAAATGGTTATTATCAAAGAGACTAAAGATAATCAGCACTGCCAAGGATTTAGAGATAAACAAACTGTTGCACACTGTTGGTGAGAATGTGTATTTGTACAGTCACTGTGGAAAACATCATGGAGGTTCCCCAAAATTAAAATGAGAAATTTTTTATGGACCAGCTATCAGAATACTGGGTTATCCTACTTATCCTTATAAAATTCCACCTATTTATGTGAATGTACAACTACAGGCAAGATTGCATCCCCCCCAAAAAGAAGTAAGGACAAAGATTTATCAGGAGGATATAAATATAAATAGGTAAAAGTTTCAGAAATCAATATACTGGTTTGAATTAGTATGCAATCACAAAATTGATTCTGTAAAATTGAAAGCAGAATTTCACAGAACAATATCTTGTCTTATGGGCCTGTATTTTCTTTGTTATTAACTCTCCTCAACTTGATATGGTTTATTATAATTCCTTGTTTTTATATATTGGTTTCAGGACACTGGGAATAAATAAAATATTCCACAAGAGAGTATATCACTCCTATATGTAGAGAAAGTAATACTAAAATAGTATATCCTTCAACTTATAAAATTATTTTATGTATTCAATTCATTATGTATAAGAAGGATACTCTAAGAAACAAGCCTAAAAACTTGGAAAAACAATGTAAATCTTGGTAAGAAACAATTTCTTGCAGTCTTGTAATTGATATTAACTGAAGCTACTCAGTGAATCTTGTTATTAATAATTATTAGTTCTTCACCAATTGAACATTCCCTTAAACTTGGGCCCAACATTGAGCTTGGGTTTTATTAATTCAGGGTTCAGTTACGTATGAGTGCTCCCAGAGGAATGCCATGCAAAATGCTTCAGTGTTTCTAATTACATGAGAGACTGCTGGTAAAGAGTTATGCAGAGGAGAAAGATGTCGCACATGCTTTCGGTTCACAGAACCTCAGAAATCAGTGCCATACACAATATTCTCTTGGCAATACTTATTTTTTTTCTGGCATGCCTGAATTATAAACAAAATATAGCAAAGCCTGAAAGACCATGGATGATGCGAGTGTGAATCATAAACAGAATTCAAGTAAGCAGCTTCTTTAAAGATAACTTCAATTGTGAGAGTAAAGTGCGTGACTAGTGTCGCCAGACTTTCAAATAAAAGTATAGAATGCCCAGTTAAATTTTAACTTCAGATAAGCAAATATATATGTTATATATATTTTATGGAGATATAAGTATATACTTACATATATATACACACATATATGTATGCATATAATATATAGTATACACACATCATTTTTCAGATGTTTATTTCTCATAATGCAATAATTAATGCACCAAAAAGAAAATATATAGAGAAGAAAGAAACTATAATGAAAATATAATAATCCAAATACAATAATACAAAAAATTCCTTATCCTATTATCCAACATACAAACAACTACTATACTATTATATTATTCAATAGGGAATACTACCATTCTTAGTGTTCCAGGGATTGAAACAAGGGGCACTTGCCATGGAGCCATATCCCCAGGCCTTTTTATTTTCTTGCTTTGAGACACTGTTTTGCCAAGTTGCTTAGGGCTTTATTAAGTTGCTGAGGCTGTTCTCAAACCTGAAATTCTCCTGCCTCAGCTTCCTGAGTCATTGGGATTACAAGTATGTGCCACTGTGTCTGACCCACTCTAAATTTTTTATAAGTTTATTCCTTTTAAAAGTAGTTTTTGAATATGTAGTTATTCTTAAACAATATGTGGTTGAATTTAAGATCATAAATGTAATTATATATGAATATGTTCTCTAGCTTGCTTTATTTTCTAAGGTCTTTCCATGGTGTGGCCTACTTGTCTATTTCACATATCTACAATAAAATAAAATATTCTATAGGTAAATAAACTATAAAGTGTTTAATCATATGCTGTTGATAAATATAGTATTAACCCTTGTGTTTAATTGTTGTTATAAATAATGCTGTCCTGAAATTTCCTTTGTATGTCTCTAGTTGTACATGTGCAAAATTCTCTCTTTAAATACTGTATTTAGATGAGGGAATTGCTAATTCATACAACATGGGATTATTCAAAATAATATATTTTTAAAAATAAACTGATTATACCAATGTAGTTCCCTTGAGCTGTGTCTTAATTCCTCCTCCTCTTAATATTCAATTAACAATTAATATTTGCAAATCTCTTAATTTTTGCCAATCCTAATGGGTATAAAATGCTATAATGTTGTGTATTGTTTGAATTTGTTATCTTAAAAATATTTTTTAGTTGTAGTTGGACACATACTTTATTTTATTTATTTATTTTTTATGGTGCTGAGGATCAAACATAGTGCTCACACATGACAGGCAGGTACTCTACCACTGAAGCACAACCCCAGCACCTGCATTTCTATTAATATTAATAAACTTGCATAACTTTTTCTATGCCAAAAGACTGTTCACATTTCTCTCCTTTGAGATTTTTTTTTTCTGTTGGAGTATTTATATTTCATGCATTGATTTACAAATTTCATTTTAAATTTGGACAAAAGAGTCTTTCACAATTATTTTTATTGCCAAGATCTTTCGACTTCATAAAATGTCTTTATAGTGATAAAAATGTTCTCTTTTCTTTTTTTGTCTAATGCCATCTATTTTGAATGTATTCATTTATACTTATGCTCACATCTTAAGTTGAATATTTAGCCCATTTGTGTTTTGTTTTACTATTTTTTAATATTTTTTTGTGATTATCACTTTTGATATTTAATCTGCTTTAATATCTGTGGATTCATATCCTTCATTGGCTTTAAGTATTGCATGAATGTTACTTTTCTTTTATTTTCTTTATTATCACCTTATGGTAAATTAATTAAATATATATTATATCTTTTCTCATTCTATCATTCATACTCACATGTGCACATACACACTTTTTATTTGTAAATATTCTTAGTCCTCTCTTCTGTTGTTTGGGTATTCTATTTCTTTCAGATGTAATGTAATTTTTAATAGTAGAAGAAAATTGTGCTAAATCTTATATAACCCCAGAATGCATTTTTTCAATTTCAACGTTTATATAATTTCTGATAATTGAATTTGTTAATATATAGTGCTTTTCTGGTTGTTGTTTCCAGATATGGATATTCTTCATTGGCTTTAGGGAAACACCTCTTTTCTGATATCAACCAAATGTTAATTATTTATTTATTTTTGGAACTTGGAAAATTTTCTTTCTTGTATGCCCAATAACCTTTAAAAAGTAATTATTTTGTGGCTCATCTATGTTATTCTAACACAAAATATTTATTTCCCTGTACCTTTAAAGTAGAAATATATTATTACTTATTACTCTTGTATCTGGTTAATTCTTCCTTTGTTGGAAAAGTTAACCTGACTCCTGTGACTCCAATGATTATGTTACCTTCTTTAGTTGAGTTTTCATGGAATTAATGCAGCATATTGACAGCTGTTTTTTTCTAATGGTAACAGTGAAAAGCAGCATATCATGTTAAACCAAATGAAGAAAGTTGAAAATGTCTTTATGACATACTTTAACTAGGAGTCTTATAGTATATCTGACAGGATAACATAATGGATATTCCTTGATATTTCAGGAGAATTTGGAAAGATACTGAAGTTCCTGAAATAAGGAAACCTTATGTAGAGAAGTAATGATTTCAAGGTCTTGCTACCTATAGGCCTGTATATGCTAGAAAACATAGGTAACATCATTATTCAGATCTAAAAGAGTTTGAGAATTTTTTTCTTCACTAAACTAATAAATACACTATTTCTACGTGCTCACAAAACACTGTTGCCTCACATTTTACAATTTTAAGATACTCAGTTTATGACTTTAATACTATTTGTTTTCTATGGTAAACAATTTAAAAAGAACATGATTAAAATTATGGGTACAACTCTTCTATCCACTTCTAGAACTGGATTTTAAAAGGGGGACATAGAAAGTCCTTATAGTTTTTTTTTTTTGTATTGTATGTATGTATAGATTTTTCTTCTTATCCAAAAAGGGTAAATCTGAATAAGTCACTTTCTACATTAACGGCTGTCTTATCTTGTCTGTAGAATGTAGAGACTTTTACATTTCTTTCTTTGCTTACCAGATTCTGTTGTATTTTCATTTTAGGGTTTTATTCTACTGATATGAATTGTTTGTTACACTTTCATCAATGTAAAATTTTCCTATTATAATAGTTTGATTTGAATTTCCAGGTCTTTTATGATTCTCGTAATATAAAATTTTAGGAACAGTTTCTTTAGCCCAAAAAGTTGTGCTTCACAGCCTAGAATTTCTACTCATGCAAGGACATGAGGAGAAGAATGAGTCTATGCTAGTGGCAATAGCATTCTGGCAGCCAAAGCTTGGCGACTACACTACAGTTTAGCCCTAGCAAATAAAGTTATCCTTTTTCCACTTCACAGGACTACCATAATTGTCTTTCCTTTTAACTATGTGTAACTGAGAGAATTATGTTAGAATAAGACAAATTATGATGAGAATGCTGGTGATACTGACAATGAATAAGACACAAGTGATTACAGAGAATTACTTTGTGTAGAAGCGACATGGAGATGGTATTCCCTTACCCAGATACAACTAAAGTCAGTCTGGCAAGGAGATACTTGGTTGGGGCACTGATAACATTGGTAAGTATAGAAACTTTTTCCATAGGTCATATTTTATATAACTCCAAAGCATTATATAAAGACCAACTAAGGGGATGTGAGGCAAGACTGATGAGGAAAAGACAATAGCTGTTTAACAAATGCTATTCCCCTTATATAGATATATTAATTTTTATCTCTTTTGCACATTCCTAACAGCTTGAACCATCAATGCCTTTTATATTGGAGTTAAATTTGAAAATATCTCTGTTTAAAAATAATAGTTACAGTAAACTAGTTAATATAGTTTATAATTTATTTTATTTGTCTATATTTGTAAAATAGAATTGTGGCTGTGAATAATGTTTCAATAACATAAATTTAAAAATCTAAACTCACTCAAATTTAGATGAAGGATAACTATAAAACCTACAAAATTTTATTGGAAATGAAAATAAGCTCCTTTATACTCACAGAATCAATATAAATGTGATAGAATAGCACACATACATTGAAAAAGCTATGGAGTCTTCATTGCCTCTGTAGTTGTTGTTGCAGTAAGAATTTTTAAAGTTACTTTCCTGGGATGAAAAAGTACCAAAATATATATATAAGCTTAAATTGGTTAATTATATAAAATAATTAACAACTACTTATCATTCATAGCTCTGGGATCTGCATTACAAAATTAGGACCTATATAAAAACTAACTAGGTACCTCTTCAATTTGAAGATATTATACTGATGATATCACTTAATGTTTGGATTAGTGACTGAATAAATGCCAGATACTTCACCTCCAGTGTCATTCTAAGCTCCTGTGGAACAGGAGTCTGTGCTTTAAATAAACATTTCTTCTTGCTCCTTTAAAATCTTAACATTTTAAAAAGGTGATATTTTTGAAGTTTATTAAGCTAAATAATAGCTTTTGAAATAGTGGTTTTATATGTCATTCTGAAAATAGAACTAAGCACCTTCCAATTTTATTTCTTCATTTGTAAAACAAAATTAATTGGGGCACATTTTCTTTTTGTGGACACGATAAAAAGCATTGCAAAATGTCTAAATTTCACCAACTTTTTTTTTAAAAAAGTGTCAGATTCAAATATTAATTTCTAGATTTAAAGTATATTAAAAATCTTTGTGTTTGCATCTTTTATATTTACAATGGATACAAATATACTTATTATCAATGTTAATGGTGCAAAATATATATATATATATATATATACACACACACACACACACATACATATGTATATACACACACACTTCACTGACTTTCATGTATTTAGTTTTAAGTTAGTTCTGAAATTGGTAAAACAGAGAAAAGACTCTAAAGGATAGTAGCATCATCAATGGTCTAAAATTAGAAAACACCTAATTACAGGTTTAATCAGCATCACATCTTATGAATTGTGTACTATATTTCAAACATATGCATATCCCATGACAGATGAATCTTTATTTATTATCTGGAGAAATCAAGTTCCATATTAGATGCTAAAATTAGGGATACTTTGGTAATAATACTATTTTTCATATATACAGTACTTTCTGCTACATTGTTCATTTCATGTAGCTATCCTGTATCTTATTTCAAACTTGTGGTGTATGCAAGAGCTTTGAAGAAGACAGAAGAGAAGAATAAATCTCAGATAAAACACATTATTTGCCCAAGTGGTTGATAATAATCTAGATATTCTTTGTTTCTGTCTTTGTCATCATCCTGATATTACCTGGTAAAGAGATTGATCAGAATACTTCTGCAAATTTCCGATTTATTTTGCCTCTGTAAACTTTAAATATTGAACAAAAAAAATAAAGATGCAATCCAATTTCTAAATAAGGTGAGAAAAAAACCCTGATATAAAATATCAATTTGACTCACCTCTGAAGTGTTGTTTTATTATCACAGATCTTTATCTCCTCCACCACTGACACACATATTCCTTTCCAATTACTTATTCTACTTTAATTAAAGAAGAAACTCATTGTTTCAAGCTCAAAATGGGCGATTCACTCATCATCTACCTCCCTCCTCTGTCTCATTTTAGCTGTTGTAGTATACATGCTCATGTGTTCAATATGTATGTTTTCCATCACAATAGATTCCTTTCCTTATCTAGCATAAGGACTATTGCTGGATTCTAATTCCAGTGCTACTTCTATCTGGCTTCAAATCGAGTCCACTTTTCCTTTTATCCTTCCATGTCTTCTCTGAACTGAGTTTATTTGTTTATTGCAAAAACATACTGAGACTAATTACAGAACACTTAAAGTCAGATCAAACTTAGCACAAATGCTTTTGGAACACAACAAAGAAAAATTCATTTGTAAGCATCATTATCCTTCTTTCCCTGTTTTCTGGAAATCTATAAAGATGCTAGTTCCTGGGAAAACTTCAGAGAATATGCTTGGTCTCTGTCAAAGACTGGCAGAGGCGTGGTTCAACCATTCAATCATTTTCTACAGTTTTGCCTTTTGTTATCCTTTGCTAACAAGTACAATTATTTTGATTGCTAAGTGAATATGTTTTTTTCTAAATGCCTAATTATCTCTACTTAAATTTAACTAAGACGTGTATGTTACTACTTTACATTTTTGCTTGACCAGGTTTGGGGATTCAATAAGGGAAAACTGAGTAAATGAGCAAATGATCTTTAAATGGAAAAGTACATTAAAAAACAACTGTGTCAATTCTCTGGATCTCTCTGTGACTCTTATTTTTTTCCCTTCTCTTTGTAGAGTAGGAAAATGTATAATACAAACTGAACTAAGAACAGCTCACATATGAAAATAATAACTGGCAAAAGTCATAAGGATAGTTTGGTCCTTTATTTTACACATGAAATAACTAATGACTATCGTTAGTACACACACATCCTAGACATTATGAACTGGGAAGAAAACCAGGTCCTTTGTTTGAAAGATGTCAAAATTTTTCTCACTATGTCATATATATTATTATGTTCTATAGTTTGGTTGTGAAGTTTTCCCTAAAAGCTCCTTTATTAATGAAAAAATATTCAGGGTTGCAATGATTAGGTTAGGAGAGCTATGAACTAATTAGTTCACCCTAGTTTGAATGGGCTAATTTTGTGGTAACTTTAAGCAAATGGGGCATGGTTGGAGAAGGTGGGTCACTGGGGGCATGCCCTGTAAAGGATGACTTTCTCTAGGGCCATTCTTCTCTCTCTCTCCTTCCTGGCCAGCCACAAAAAAGCAATTCTCCTCCACCATGCCTTTTGCCATGATGTTTTGCCTGACTCTGGGCCCATAGCAATGGAGTCAGCTTATCATGGACTAAAGCTCTAAAACCAAGAGGTCAAAATAATCTTTTCCTCCTCCAAGTTATACTTTTCATCTATTTTGGTCATAGACACAAAGTGGTGACTAACACAGATACATATCTTGTGTTAGAGAAATATATGCATATAATCAAGAGAGGTAAAAGAAAAAGTATTATTGATAACATTCTGTATCTTTCACTTAAGAAGTATAACATATACTATTTATAGATGTTTGTTCTGCACTTTCTACAGATAAAGCATACACATCGAATGTAATATTTTTATTTAGGTAAACAACTTTCTAAAGGATAGTAAAGCTAATTTCATGATAATTTCGTACACTCCTGACCGATACACAATTGATGTTGGAATTTGGATGATTTAGAAAATAATCAATTTTATTATTGCATTAGGTTGGGTATCCAGTGTACATAAGTAATAGAAGAAAAACTTGCAGAAGTAAAGAAGATGTAAAGGATGATGAGATAGAGTTCATGTGAAATATAAGTGCCCATACCTCATTCTTCAAAGTACAAAGCTGGTATCACTTTTTATTCCAACGATGGTTAAATACTCAAAACATAGTTGAAAATTCAGAAAAAAAAGAAAAATGAAGAATATTTCTAGGCAAAATATATGGCATAAAAATCTGGGGACTATAATTCATGTCTTTATAGAAAACTATATACAGCTATTCAATGATAAATTCCTTTATAAGGTAAACTTTAATGAGTTGATAAAACATTGGTTGCTAAGATTATAAATTAGTCAAGAAGAGGTTGGTAGAGGTATTCACAGTGGGAAAGTGATACCCAAATTCTTGACAGGAAATTTAAAATCAAACAAATAAATATTGTAAATAAACAAAAAATAGATATCCAGAACAAATTCAATTTTATTTTTCTTAATACAATGATGAAGAGCTTATACACATCTTCTTAGAACCCAAATGCTGCATATCATTTAGATAGGTAATATAAATTTCTTTCTGTCACTTTAAACATGCAACTTTTTAGTTGATACATTCATGCTTCATCTTAGAGTTTGTGACACTCCCTCTAAGACAGTATTCTAGTCATTAAAATGTTACAGTGTGGTGGAAGCAGTGTGTCCAGAGTCAGGTCTGGTTTTGAGTCCTAGTTATGTCCCTTTAGTAGCAGTGTCAACATTAATACTTTTCAGTAGTTATTGTGCCAGTATTCCTCATCCACAAAGTAGGGTTTTAAAATTATGTACCAAATAGGCATGTTTTGTTAATCAGATTGTACAATGAGACAATAAACATTCTGCTTGCTGTGTAACAAATGGGAGTCCTTTTCTGATTGTAATTTTTTGTTGTTGTTGTTGTTGTTCCAGGGATTGAACTCAAGAGCATTTAACCACTGAGTAATACCCTCAGCCCTATTTTGTATTTCATTTAGAGACAGAATCTCACTGAGTTGCTTAGGGCCTCACTTCAGCCAAGGGGAACTTTGATCCTCCTGTCTTAGCCTCCTGAGCTGCTAGAATGACAGGCATGAGTCACTGCGCCCATCTAATTTAAAGTTCTAGTTCAGTCAATTTAAATTGATAACATTATTTTCCAAATTCAAGACAATTTTTAAAAATAATATACTCCATAAAATTTTATTCATTATCATTATCATAAATGGAACTTATAGTGGATTTTAATACATTTATGTCAAAAGAAATCATGAAATGTATAGCATTATTTAATATTGTACTAAATTAACCAATTAATAAGAACATTTAATATTTGTGTATGTATCCGTGTATATGTGGGTGCATTTGTATAGTAAATCTGTGTATGTATCTTATTTATTTGTTTTTTAAAGTTCTTTATTCTCTTCCCTAGATGTCAGTAGTCACTATTTGGTTAGTTGTGTCTTTAATAGTTTTTTTCACATTTTTACTTGGTTTCTCCTAATATTTTTAGAGTTAAAATACTAAGTCAGTTGAAAGTACAAAGTTTTCTTGTGTGTGCAGTTGCATGTAGGAAATGAGGCAATGTGTTCATTGTTATTTTTCTTTTTCTTTGAACTTTTAACAAGTATTTTAGCTCTTCAGATACTTTTACTTTTTAATCTTGGTTTCTGTTCTCTATGCCAGATACAATAATTAGATAAGTTATTTTTATGTAGCTGAGGATTAAGTATCAGTATAATTTAAAAAGGAATCTAGTCTTCATCTCTGGTTAATTCTATTCAAACTCCAGTTGAATTCACTAATTGCATTGTAAAAATATAACATCAATTTATTTGATTTGACTGATGTTATCAATTAAATATATCTGACTTGGTACATTCAATTAGTTTTCAGAACTTTCTATTTTCTTCAGAATTTTGTTGACTACATCCAAGTGAAAAATACTTTTAGAAGAAAACAAAATTTTATTCTTAGGAAAATCTTCAAACAAAAAATAGATTCAGTTTTGCCTTGAGTCTCAAGAGATCAAAAAGTTAATTCCTTTTCTTTTAGGAATGTTTTCTGACAGCTTTCTCTAAATTTCTTTGGAAGTCTTATTGCCACCTACTGGCAGCCTCCAATATAGCAGTCATGTTTTGCATCTCCACTCTGGATAAGCCTAACACAAACGTGGTTATCAGTATTTTTGAAAATATACTCTAATTCTTTATTCAATATTTATGGAATGATGATACTGTGGAGGGTTTGGTTTTACTTTTTTTAAAAAAAAAAAACGTGTAAAATGGATCCTCTGAACACTTGCCATTCATTTTGGCTTTGTAGATATAGCCTTTATTTTTCATCTTTCTGCTAAGAATTTCTCTTAATGCTATATCACAAAACAACCTTGTTTGTTGATAAGAAGGTTTCTTTTATTTATGTATTGATGAAGTGAAAGTTAGATGACTAAAATTATAATAACCTGACCATTTTAGATTTAGAATGTTAGAAAGTATCCTGAAATAGGGTTTAGTAGAGTTTAGTTCTATTTATAACTTGAAAGCATCTACAATGGGTAAAATAAAACAAACAATCAAATGCTAAAAGAACTTTTAGACCAAAGAAAGCACTTACCTCCAAAATGAAGAGTCATAGTGTCTAGTCTTTGGAGTCATAAAATAAGTCCTTGGCCTACTTTTAACATAATGGCTGTAAAACTTAGATCATTCTGAAAATATCTAAATTCAGTGGGGTTGCAAGAGGAGTTTGATGTAAATTTCCATTTTTTAGTTGGAAAACAAATATATTTACTGGCAACCTTAATGATTATGGACTATGAAACATTGTTCATGTCCAAGGTATCTTATTAAATGTAATTAATGGTTTAAAAAGTTTTCTCCCTTTTCCCAAAAATCTCAACTTAGAGTGAGCAAAATTAAGTTACAAAATTGCACTTAGGAAATCAATGAAAGCCTTGGAGGACAACCCTTAGAGAGGTAAATTTAACCTTTTATTTTTTTCTCCCCAGAGCTACTTGAAATAAAATAAATAAAAGAAAAATGCATATAACATTCAGCTTTCACCTTCAGGTATTAAGAGAGATGATTTTTGTAATGTAATTTAAACATATTTTTTCTTATTATTTGCCTATATGTTAATACAGTGGCTACTTTATTAAAACAGGTTGCTCTAGTATTCCCCTCTAATGAAATAATTCTATTTCTGAAGGTAAGTTAAGGTATGTTAAATATTGCCTAAGAAAATTTCTGATTTTTTAGATTGAATTTGTTAGTGACTTCTTTTTTGAAACACTTTTTGCCCTTTACTTAGCTACCATGACTCTTCCTTTACTACTTCATCTCAATCTTAATTTCTGGCTCTTCTTCTTCCCATTTTCCAAATTTGCAGTTCCCTGGAATTTTCTTAAAAATCACTTTTTCTTTGTTTGCTACCTCTATGAATGTATTATTTCTCATGGACATGAGTACCTCACACATACTAATAACTTCTCAATTTTTTTCCTCCAAAACTGTTCCCTGGAACTCAAGCCTATTTATTAACATGATCGATTAAACATCCTATAGATTTATTTATTTATTTATTTGCTCTTACAACATGTGTTCTATTACATTAGATTGGCATTGTTATTCATTTTTTCTAATTAAAAAAGCAAATATTTTCTTATATGAATTTCCTGGACATGTAAGTTAGATTTTTCTCTAGGGTAATAACACAGCATTAAAATCATTGTGACAAAATGACAGATTTATCAAACTTTAATATGACCAATAACAAACTTGATTTTTCTCTTCAAGTTGATTTTCCACTGATCTCCATTTTATTAGGAAACATCACCAGTCACTTATCTTCTCATGCAAAACACATTTAAATCAACCTTGGTTTCTGCCTTCTTCATGTAACTAATAACAGTGGTTTATTCAAGTATAGTTCTAACTTAAAATCTATCTCCAGTCCAACCACTATTACTGTCTTCTTCAATCTCATCTTTTCCTTTTTCCAACAAATTCTTCACTCAGTATCCAGAAAAAATCCTCTCAAAAAACAAACAAACAAACAAACAAACAAACAAAAAACAGGTTAGATCATGTTACTGCCCTCCTCATTTACTTTCAATGGCCACGTCTGATAATGCACAGAAAATCCATAATCTTTGCCACCACTTCCATGACTCCCTATGAAATGGTCCTTGGTTATACCTCCAATTTCATCTCCTACTTTTATTACCACTCTGTTGCACACAGAGCAAGAATATTCTAGCTTAAAGCCTTTCCTTGCACTTGTTGCCCTTGTGCCTTGAAAGTTTCTTTCCCAAATAATTGAATTACTTTCTCAGTTTATTCCAGTGTCTGCTCCAGAGCCTCCCTCTTAGACCACCACACATAACATGACACCTTCATTTACTCTCTATTCTCTTTACCATGACTAACTCTGTCACATCCCTTATTGTTTGTTTCCTTCTTTCCATCTTCCTAAATATGAATGTGCTGGGGTCTCTATCTACAGCGCTTATTATCATTGCCCTAAACATGAACCTAGAACCCACTAGGTAATCAATACATATTAGCTGAAAGAATGAATCAATGACTGAATAAATCCTAAGTATAAATGCATTTCTAGGTAGAAGCTTACTAAAGATTAAGTGATCCTAAACACACATATATAATCAATTTATCTCTAAAACTTAATTGTAACATTTCTCTGAGGTTTCACTAATATAATTACCATTACTTTATAATTCTATGAAATTTTATATGAATAAGCAAACATTAGTCTCTTGGTTTTTCCCAGCTATTATAATTATTATATTCCATAAATATATAATCATCTTACTTTTCTTGTTCTGACACTGTGGAATTTAAAATCATGATGCATTGATGACTAATTTTAAGGTTTAAATTCTCTTTTTTACAAAGATCTCATTGTGGTAAGATTTTCTGATTAATTTTCACCTTTGATCATTATTGAGATGTCTGTTTTTAACATTTATGTCTGAATTTGCTAGGGCTCCATAAGAAAATACAACAAATTGAGTGACTTAAACAATAGAAATTTCTCTTTTTACAATTCTGGATGTGACAAGTGCAAGATCAAGATGTCAGCTGTTTTGCTTCTTCTTAGGCCTCTCTCCACAGCTTGCAGAAGGCTGCCTTCATGCTGTGTCCTAGTATGGTCTTTCCTCTATCTGCAACTGTTCCTGTTGTCTGGCCATGTGTCCAAATTACCTCTTAAGAGGACACCAATCAGATTGGACTAGGGTCCACCCTAGAGTTTCAGCTTAATTTACTTACATCTTTATCTATCTGCAATCACAGATTCTGAGGTACTTACATCAGCATATAATTTTGTGGGAATACAATCATCCCATAATGCTGTATAACACAAATTCCATTAGTACCATGTATGATTTTGTTTTTGTACCAGAGTTTATTCTGTGTTCTAGAATGCAAAGATTCTTATTAGAGAAAATGTCCTGGGTTAAATTTATACTGAGTGGTAAATACTTGCAGAGTCCATGGATTCATACATAGATTAGACTACCTTAGATATATAAAATGGCAGTTGGTCTCAGTGGGTCATAGGAAGGAAGACAGAGGTGACAGACTTGGAGCTCTGAAATAGCCTTTTCCTAAATTCTTATTTTTATCATGGGTAAGTTTATGCACTTGATAAAGATAATCCCTGGAAGATTAAGGAATATGTGTCTAATTTCCAAATTTAGTATTCAATGTTTCAAAAAAGTGAATGAATAAATAGATAACTTTAGTATGTGCATCATTTTTTTTAGATTTTGTTTTCCTATTCTCTTTCATATTTGAAATATCTATCTATATGTAGATATAAATTAATATTAAAAATAGCATAATAGACATAAGTGTCTGTATTTTTTAGATTTAAAAAAATTGAAATTTATCTAGGTAAAATTAATTGACCCTAATTGTATAACCAAAAAATTCCAGGGTCCTGATTACAATTCAGTTCTCTCATGATACTTAAGGTTGTATTTCATCCAAATAATTTCTTTGCTTTCTATAGCTTAAGTTTTCTCCTGTTGAGTATCAGTGATAGACATAATTTTGAACTGACCTTGACCCCCTGGTGCCATGTTATGTTTTAATTGTGTTACTTGGCAAAAAAAAAAAAATTACAGAGGGAATTAAGTTTAACAATGAATAGATTCTGAAATTCTTAAAGTATCCTGGATTATTCAGGTGGACCCAATGTAATTATGAGCTGAAAATTGAAAGATTCTTGCTAAAGACAGGAGAGGATGCTAGAGAAGGATGGGCATGAGAATAGCTGGATGAACTGTGGCTTGAAATCAGAGGAGGATTGTGAGAAGCAGTGTGGGAGGTTTGGAAGGCAACTGCTGGACACAGGAAAGTGAAAGGGAGATCTTAGGCCTACCACCACAGTCACTGGATTCTAACAACTGCATCATTCGGTCTAGAAGCAGATTCTTTACCAGATTCTACACAGTTCCCTCAACAGATGCATTGATTTCTGCTTTGTGGGAAGCTGAGGAGAGAATCAAATTAAGCCATGAGCTACCAAATCTGTGTGTACTAATTTGCTGTTTGTGACCTTGTATTATAGCAGCAATAGAAAATGGACAACCTGAATTCCATGTCCAGTGTAATTACTCTATAACTTTTAAGTAAATACATTTTCCAAATGGGCAAGGAATCAAGTACCTCTATTTGTCTCTGAAATTTCACCCAGATAGGTAAATGTTCAAGAAATCTGTTAGTTATTTTTTGATTAATCATCCACTCATTCATTGATTTATTCAACGAATATTTATTGATGTTTAGAACATGTAAAGACTATTAGCTGCTGGTGATATGGCACAAGTTGAGAAATACATTGCTTCTGCCCATATATATTAGTGTTTCTTCTCAAGAGGAATATAGAAATTAAATTAAAAAATTACATAATATGGGTAATAAATGAGTACCCAATGTCTCATTTCTCTTTGTATCTATGTCCCTAAGCAATGTGATGTTTCTGCTGCTTCCAACAAATGTAAAGTATGTCTACTAGCATGAGTCTGAGCTAGTCTTATAGATTGCTTTGACTAATAGAATGAGACAGGAGTTTAGTGAGTACATTCTGGGTCTCTATTAGGGTTCTCTAGCGGACCAGAATCAACACAAGTATGGTTATAAAAAGTGGACTTATTAGGTTGGCTCATGGGACCCAAAGCTGGGTAGTCCAAATTGGCTGTCTGCAGGCTGAAGACAGGGAAGAACCAGCACACTCCAAGAGGCAGAAGCCCCAGAACAAGAGTGATCAATGGTGCTATCTTAGTCTGAGACTGAGAGTCCACTTTGGAAGAGTGAAGAAGCAAGAGTCTGATATCCTCATACAATCACATCAGCAATCAAGAACCTGTTCAAGAAGAGTCAAGCTTGCATCTGCTGCTGCTTCCTTGTTCTTCCAGCTTTTATTCCATCCAAGCCATCATCCTGTTGGACATTTCTGCCCACACTTAGGGAGGGTCTCCATTTCAGTTGGCTCACATGTCAATCATTCCTAGACACACCTACGTTGACACACTCATAAGCCTATTAATCATCTGCAGCTGTTAATACAATCAAGTCCACAATTCAAATTAACCACTACAGGGTCCTTATTTGAAAATGTCTCAGTTTCTGTCTTTGTCACTTGTAATACACTACTGAATTTTATCATCATGTATGAAAGTTCATCTGATGAATGAGAGGTTACAAGTCAGCACCAACTTCCAGATATGTGATTAAAACCATTTTCATTGTTATAGTTTAGTGATACAAGGAGAGACCAGCACAGGAAATACCTGGCTAACTCACAGGATGTGAGCACTGATGAGTTGTTTAATTGTTTGAAGCTATTGAATCTGGGAAGAATTAATGCACATCATGGGTAAATGATATTACAATCAGAAAATTACAACAAGGTTATTTGTTGCAAAGAAGTACTAAATCTTATTTAAGATGTTCTAAGAGATAGTAAAGTTAAACTCTAAATAATGAACAAGGATTTGCAAGGTAAAGGGTGTATATGTTTAAGAGGAATTATAAGATTGTGTATCATTCAAATTAGAATAAATAGCATGATCTGGGGATGGATGTTGCACATTTATTTAAGAAACTAAGAAAAGTTGAACAAGGCCTTTATTACTGAGGATCAAGAGCCAAGGAGGACTATGGTGAGTAATAAAACCAATGAAGATCTCATGCCTCAAACATTTACATGTGATGGGAGTCTTATTTACTACTATGAGAAAGATATAAGTTAAATGATATTACATTATTTCCCTAAAGAAGTGTTATAGCAACATAGGGAGAAGGATGGATATGTTTTAACATAATGTTGTACAAACATGGGTAAAACAAATAATTTACCATAACTTCTAAGGGCTTTAATATTATAAAATAAAGAAATAATTTCTCACACTGCTCATAGACCATCCTGTCTGTCTTTAATCCAGTTTGCCACGGGCTAGCTACAGATGAAAATTCTCCTGTAGTAGATACAGTCCTCAGAACTGCAAAAGAAGCAAATATTTTTACTGTGTGTGTGTGTGTGTGTATGCACACTACCTATATTATAATAGTCATATATATTATATATATAATTTTATATATAAATATATATAAAATATACATATTTTTATATATACATATATGTGCCTATATGTGAATATGTATTTTTTTGTTTGTATTGTTTGGTGTAGCCAAAAAGTTGTTAACCAGGCAGAAACAACAGAGGTTTATGGAAGTGCTGTATTTTAGAGTCACTTAACTTAGTTCTAAGAATCTGACTCATTACTTAGTTCAAATCTTCTTTTTTGTGGGTGAGGAAACATCTCTTGGAAGGGCAGCTGCATAGGGTTTCCATGCCACAAAATGATGACACTCACAGTGAATTCCAGATCTCTCAAGTTCTAACTCTGTGCCTTTCAGGAGGTCTTGCTTTTGTTAGTTATATGGCTGCCTCAAACCTGAGGTGCTTTTCATCTGGGAATTTTCACTCTTAAAATCAGACTTATTTTATTAGCCTTGCATCCAACAGTACCATTAGGACAAAAGTCACTCTTATGCCCAATTTTTGGCATGTAGTTAACAGTAAATAGGATGGTGAACAATGAATTTTATCCTTATGTTCCTGTTTCTTTTCAAGTCTCCTCCCCAGCCTAATTTAGGAGGATTTTGGAAATCCTATGATTCCATGATGTATGAATTCAATTGCTAAAGATTTCTTTGCTAATGTTCAATGTAATGAAACACCTTTTTTAAGTGTTGTAAATACTAAAGGAAAATTTTATAATTAGCTGAAAGAAAAAAGATACACATACATTTTCAAGGATTAAATTTTTCACAGTGGCCTCTGAAGAATACTGAAATAAAAAATGTAGTTGTCAACATGACATGGAGTAGGTACCCCTTAACTACCACTGTGGACATCTAGTCATTTTCCTGGTCTGTTTTCTTTAATGGAAGACCTGACTAGGGAAGTGTGAATGCTACATTGCAACTATAATAACTATGTTGGCATCAGAATCACTTTCTTTTTTCTTGCTTTAAAAATGGGCATTTATTGCCCTCTTCAATTCTTGCATTTTAGAGAGATTTTACTTCCTAAAGGGATCATTTGAAGGAGAATGCTTTTTTTTTTTTTTGTCTATTTCAGACAAAGCTGTTAAAAGTGCTTTTTTTTTTCAGATTCTGTTCATGCAAAACTTAATGCATGAAAGGATAAGGGAATCAAGATAAGGAAGAATGTCAGCAGAAAATGATCTCTTTCTACATTTACTTGTGCTTGCTGACTGCCAGTAAGGATCTCTATTGTACCTTTCTTTTGTCTACCTTGTTATGCCTAACATTCCAATGCAACAGAAATGGGATGAAGGATAGCCTAGCTTGATGCCTTTTCAAAACTGCAAAGTCCTGAAAGTCATTCCATTTAGACAGATAAATGTAGACAATACCCAGCTTTCAGGGAAATTGATGCACATTTACATTGAGCAAAAAGAAAAGAATGTGGTATTTCACACTTGAAGCTTTCAGTGGCTTTGGGGCTCTGTGTAAGGTTCTGAATTTATTATCAAATATATCCCTTCAAAATCAACTCAAAGAGCTGCTGAAGAATAATTTAGGGAGGGGAGGAAAAAAAGTGAAAACACAGTTGTTTAGAGTTAAAACAATACTTCATTTTCAAATAAAATACTTTATAGCAAATTACAGATTGAGAAAGAAAATGATTATATTGTGTGATTGAGCTTCTGAATTCACAGTACTTTTGTGATGAGATGGGGCATCTGCATAAAATGTAAATGAAGGCTGGAGGTGTATGTAATCACATAGTTTTCTATTTGGGGGTATTTTATGTATAACTGTGCGAGTGTGTGATGTGCCCATATATGTGTATTTCAGAGAGCATCGCATTATTTTCTCTATAACGTCTTATCAACCTATGTGAGTCCAATTGTACTAACATTTTGCTCACCTTTCAACTTCTTTAATGCTGCTCCCTGGTTTAAAACAACATAAATTTGGCTTCCTCATCAAGAAGCTCATTTAGCTGCAGCTTGATTGCAAGTAATTTGCCCTAAGTAGCTCCATCTTTTAATTGTCTATGCCTTTTTCCAATCTATAAACTGTAACTTCAGGCAGGCCATTTTTGTCTTACTATTTCCTCTGTAGAAAAGCATATCTAATAATTCCCGTATCCCGTAGCTTTAGGCATACTTCACTACATGAACAGAAGGAATAGGATTTTCATGCAGCTTTAATTGATTTAAAAAATAAATCCAAAAAATTTTGGTATCAGGGAAGAGGTAAATCAAATATGATCCACAGAAGTTAATGCATCTTTTATTATTGTAAGAAGAAGAGATAAGAAAAATGGAAAATATTTCTATAGCTATTAATGACAATTATAAGAAAGTTCTCCTTGATATCAAAGTGGTCATATAATTGAAGATTCCTCCCCTCTTTTTTTTTTCTCCCATACTCTTTGGATATTCTTTTTTTATTATTATTTTTCTTCAAAACATTACAAAGCTCTTGACATATCATATTTAATACATTTGATTCAAGTGGGTTATGAATTTCTTTTCTTTTTTACAACTAACAAAAGTTATTCTGGTCCTTCTGAACTGACATCATTTACTCTCCTAGAGATATAAAACGTAACAACATTATATCAAGATTTGCTCAAGTCTATAGATAAAACATTCTTTTTACAAAAATCTCATTGAAATATATGATACTCTTTCCAAATATTTTATTCCTTGAAACTAATCTCTTTGAACTAATGTATACTATAAATATGTTAGTTAGAAGAGCAGTATATTTAGAGATAAGATATTCCAAACAAGTAAACTATGTGTCTTTGTGACCTATAGTTTTAATTATTCCAAAGTTAACTGATAAAATGTTTACTATCCTTTCTGTTTGCCCCAAAATATGAAGAGGAGTTGGTGCCTTTTAGTATCCTTTCTGTGTTTGTGGCAAGTAACATAGACTTCATTCATCTCCTTTTATTACTGAAACGAGTGGGGATTTTTAAACTGATTCTTGCTTTAGAGTACAGTAATGGAAATTTTAAAGGCCTGAAACTACAAAATTTTGAAAAAAGTATAATGAACAGGAGATCTGTCACTAGTATGAATCTGATTCCGAAAGATAAAGAATTCAGTGGTTAACATTGTAACATTTTATTATAAATCTAATGTTAGATAGTTGAATAACCATTAAATTAACTATTTCCTACCACATTATGAAAATAAAAATGTGATATGGAAAGAAATATATCCAGGAAGTCTGTTTCACAAATCAGAACAATCCTTAAAGATTATCCACATTCCAGTAAGGCACACTACACTTTACATTAAACCTTTTTTTTTTTTTTTGCTGACAAGTAGGCCAAATATCTTGGGATTTTCATTTTCCTAAGGATGTTTTGGAACTTTTTTCTTAACTGTTTTAGATTTCCAAGTAATGGCATTCCTTGTTAAATCAGTCTTATTGTTGTTAGAATTTGAAGAAAAAAAAAGTAAACATTTTTTTTTTAAAGAAAGAGTGAGAGAGGAAAGAGAGAGAGAGAATTTTTAATATTTATTTTTTAGTTCTCGGAGGACACAACATCTTTGTTGGTATGTGGTGCCGAGGATTGAACCCGGGCCGCACGCATGCCAGGCGAGCATGCTACCACTTGAGCCACATCTCCAGCCCAAAAGTAAACATTTTTTTCTCAATTAATTGAAGTGATTACTGATTTCTAAACTATTTTAATTCAGCATCAGATTCTGAGATATTATCCTTCAATGTAAGAAAAGACTTTTTCTATAAACACATGGTTAGTCTACCTCATAAAAGCTTTATTTTTTCTTCATAAATTTGAGCATCCTAAATACAAAATACTATGGAAGCAAATGGGATCTATAAAGGTATTCCACTTAATATATTCAAGGTTGTGTTAATCCATTGATTGACAGTTATTCAGGAGATCTAGAACTCTCTTATGTAATGATATTAGATAACAATCTGACAGCCCTTTCTCACAGTGATAGGAATGTTTCCTTCTGTCTTAGGAGATTTGGGGTCTTGGAGTCCCAGTGGCTAAAAATAAATATTGTTTTGTAACATGCTTCACAGCATAAAATGGAAAACCATAATAATCCTAGTAAGGTTTCATGGAGATACCATCTTTTAAAAAATAATACTAGAATTCTAATTCATTAATTTCTCATTCAACAAACATTTGCTGAGCACCTACTATCTACCAGGCACAAAGGAAACAGAGATAAGCACAACATGTAGGATTTGAAGATTCATGAAACAAATATTTTAAGGGAAAACTAAAACCAATTAGTGATGGTGTAATTGGAGTTTGGGGTAGTTGCAATCAAATCCCTGTCAAAAATTCAGTAGAAACCCATCTTCTTAAGAATAACATTTATGTTAAGATCTGAAGTAGAAGGAAGACTCAGATAAATAAGATTGTTTCAGGCAAAGATAGAAAGTACACACACTGCAGATTTATTCTGTTCTAACATTTATAGAATCAGAGAAGCCGTTGTCCAGGCCACCATGCTTCGTTTATATACTGTGAACCCTTTCATTTTTCTTTGTTGACTTAATTTTTAAATTTTTCCATTAATTACCTCTGTTCTTTTTTTTTTCTTTTTGTTCTTCTCTTATCCTGTTATATGCATTCAGGAGTGCACCTATCACTAACTAAAACCCACAAAATTTATGTTCAATGGATAAATGTGTAAATTAGAAATTAACAGATTTACTAGACACTGTAATCAAGAAATCATGCAGCTAATTTGTTACCAGCGTACAAGAATCACCACCACTTTAAAAAATACAAACTATTTTAGTTAAATGATTCCATGTATAGAATAGAAATTTCAACTGATCTCAAATTTTCACTGTTACTCATGTAGATCATCTTTCAAATGTACTACACAGGTGGAAATGCTTGTAAAATCAATTCTTGGGAGTGCTGAAGCATTTTGCTGCTATAGCTCACTATACAGTTATTTTTGGATAGATATCAGATTTTGGGAAATATTGTCTGGCTATTCAAACAACTTAGATAATAGGTGGTGAACATTGTAGATCTTGTTTCTTATCAACTCTGCCCCAAATTAAAATACCAAGAATTCAATAATATTTTCCTCTGAGTCATGTATTTTTCCATTAATTTAAGAGGCTTTTCAATTTTATTTTATTTATTTTACTTCTGCAGCTCAAGGTATGCAGTGAAAAAAATTCTTTAAATCTGCACTTGATTATTAGTCTCACTTACTCTGTGCAACAGCAAGGATCCTGTTTTCTTGGAAATATTTGAGACAGTCTCATGGTGAGCCATAAAGTTATTAATGTTGCTTGATATTTGCTTTGACAGCTGCTCTGTACTCTCTTTAATCATCTTCATCATGGTCTGTAGCTCTTTTTTCCCTCCATTTCACTTTTGCCTCTGCTGCTTAGAGAGGATGATACCGACAGAAAACCTGATAGATCCCCATCCCTCATATTGGCCTTGATTTTTTTTTCTGAAATATAAGTTTAACTTTGTGTCTCCTTTCATTTATTCATTAAGCATATATTCAACGTCTAGCATATGCAAAGCCCTGGAATTAGGACTCAGGGTATTACATTAAGTAACAAACACAATTTTTGCTTTTGATAAATGCGTGTTAAAATAAGTCTAGAGAGACTCATGAAAGGACTGCAGACTAATAGCACAGAAGTACAGAGTGTGTGATTTTGGAGTCACAGAGTGTGGATTTCAATCTTGATATCAATACTTTACCAGTTATGGGATTCTGTATGTGCTGCTAAGCTACTTGGTCACTATCTCCAACTATACACAAATTCCATTTTTTCTCATTTGTAAAGTGGAAATAAAAGTATACTTTCTTTATGGGAATCAATAAATATAAGGTATAGATCATAGTGATGCTCTATTAAAAGGTAGTGGTGACTATAATACAATGAGTGTTAATAATAATAATGGCTCTAATAAAATTACTTACAATAATAAGGGAAGGCACAAGCTAAATGAAGATTTAGTAATCAGAAAAAGAAATTGGTGGAACCACGGAAAATTTGCCTTGAGAAAAATATGGCACGAGTTTTCAAAGATGGATAATTTGAATATCAATATGCTGACATGCTTGCATGGAACATATATGTGGGTAATATTTGTGGTTCTGTTGAAGGCAATGTGAATATTCTTTATGACGGAATTGCAAGGAGGATGTAGGAGATTGTTAAGCTTTGGATCTGATGTGCCCCAAAATCTTGTATGTTGAAGGCTTGGTCCCCAATGCATCAATGTTTAGAGGTGGGACTTTTGGGAAGTGTTCAGTCAGCTTTGCATCATAATGACCAAAACACCCAACAAAAACAACTTAGAGAAAATAAAGTTTATTTTGGTACACCATTTCAGAGGTTCAGTCCATGGTCAGATGACTCCATAGCTCCGAGCTTCTGTTGAGGCAGAACATCATGGTGGAAGGCCATAGTGGAGGGAAACTGTTCAGTTTCTGATAGCCAGGAAGCAGAGGGATGACCTACTTCTTCCAGCCCAACCCTAACTGCTTATAGTCATTTTCCCTTACAGTAAGCCGTACTTTCAAATTATTATTATGAATTAATCCACACATTAGGTTTCACCTCTCATAAACTGATCATTTCACCTCTAGATATTCCTGCATTTACTCACACATGATTTTCTGGGGGACACCCAATATTTAAACCATAACAGAAAGTTACTGTATCATGAGGGCTTTGACCTTATCAATGGGTTAATACATTGATAGCTGAATGAACTACTGGCAGGTGGTGAAAGTTGTAGGTGGTGGGGCATAGCAGGAGAAGGTAGTTTAGTGCGGGTAGGCCCTGAAAGGGTATTTCTTGTCCTTAGCCCTTGTCTCTCTGTTCCTCTGCATTCTAGATGCCACGAACAGAGTTTTTTCTTCCACCATACCTTTCTACCTTGCTATTTATTCTCGCCTCAGGACCAAAAACAATTGAGTTAGCCAACTATGGATTGAAATCTCTGAGACTGTTATCCAAAATAAATATTTCCTCCTTTAAGTTATTTTTCAGAGCCATTTGTTAAAGCCAGAAAAAACTGACTAACATAGTCATTATGGGAAGTAACTCTGGTTTGTAACTAACTGGGCAGGCTGGAAAGAAACTGCTTACTTTCACGAAATGCCATAGATGATCAAAATAACATATATTGCCTCACTTAATCCTTATATCAGTCCCATTAGGTAGAAAGCCCCACCCTTTCATCATTTTATAGATTAGAAAACTGAGACTCAGAGACGTTGTCTCTTATCCAGTTACTAGTTAGAAATGAGTGGAACAAGAATATAAATAGATTTTTTTCCAACAGACTATGTATTTCATAAGAAGAAGAACCACTTTTGCTTATCTCACATTATATTCTGGTTCACAATGCAGTCCCTGGCACCTACCAGGTTAGAGAATGAATTTCTTTACTTTCATGCTTGTTCAACAATCCATGCTGGTTTGCTGATTTTGGTAGGGATGTAAACTTTATGACAAGTTAAACTCTCTGTGCTTTGTATGTTAAGTAGTATAATCTTTGAGTGGGGAACTAGGAACCCAACTGTGTTGTTCAGAACAGATTTGAAAGGAGAGAAGCCGGCTGGGAAAAGTAAAATAGAAGATTTCTTTGTGTGTGTAGAAAATAGAAAATGAAACTTTGCAGTACACAAATATTAAGAGGTGAGAAGAGTTGACTAGATCAGGCCTATTGGTGAGAGATATTTCTTTAAACTTTGATCACTGAGAGTGTTATGTAATAGCATTGTTAAAATAGGATCTACTATTGATTACAAGAACAAGAACAACAACAAAAACAATGCAGGCAGAAAATGAAGGGAAGAGTTATTGTGGGATTGAATGAACATAATTTGGTATTTTAATCTATTGACTTTGGAAAAGCTGGAAAAATGTCCATCTATTCATGAAGAAGTTGGAAATGGAGCCTTGGCACACAAGAGTATGGTTAGGATAAAAACTGAAGTTGCATTAAGAAGTGATGTTTATATAATAAAAATGATAACATTTCTAAGGGAATCTGCTTCTTTACTCTTCAGGCTAATTATTTGTTTCTTTAGATTATTTTATATCTCAAAAGATGTGTAATTATATGAAAAACATTGGCTGAAATTTACTTTTTGGTTAAAATAAGATGTAAAATTCAAGTATGCTTATGAATTGCAAAAGGATTTCATTTACTCATAAGCACTAAAAATCAAAAGACTGAATCTCTTATTTAAGCAAATATTTAGCTCTGGAAATAATAATTGAAACAAGCTAATAAATGAACTTTTCAATTGCCCTTGCCTGCTGTGAACCCTAGATTGATTCAGTCTTAAGACTTGACACAGAAACAAGGGTGGGGATATTGAATGCACTTTGATTTTGCATTATGAAAATGAAGCTAGTCTTTATCCTAGATTAGAATAGAAGGCTTCACCTTTTTTTGTCATTACTGGAATTTTCTTTTTCTATAAAAATATGCAAGTTTTAAAAGAAGGATCCCTCCTTGCCAGCTAGAGACCTTGCTCCTTCACAGTGTTGCTGGTAAAGGGAATAAACATTTCAACTGAGACACAGCATTTGCCTCTCAGGGAACAGATGTGTTGCTGTTTGCATAGCTTCCAGGGGTTCTGCCAACCAGTGGGCCTTATTATGGAAAATAACACTGGAAGCTCTTTACAACCCTGTTCCTGGGGGCAGGCTCAGAGCCACTGCACCACTTACAACAGGATTTTACTGTAGGTAGTTATATTTTAGGAACCATAATTATCCTGGAAACTTAATAGAATCTGCTAAACTTAGCTGTGTTCAAACAAAATTAAGGTGGAACTTTAGATCTAATTGGGATTTCTAGAGATAATTTTCAGGTATTGAAATGAATAATTACAAACCAAACATATCATTGCTCTCTCTGTTATAATACTGGCAGACACATAAAGAAAATTTTATGATATTATATGTTTCAGAAATGGATATGTAGAAACATTATTATTTTTCCATAGAAGATTAATGTGGAAGGATAATATTTTTTAGTGACTATAACCCCAACTCCTATGTTTTTACCATTAAGTGCTTATTTAGGAATCATGGGGTTTTTAATATTTTTTCTTGTTTTTAGTGAATTATATAAGAATCAAAAATTAAAAAAAAAACCCTGATATCTAATATGAAGTTACTGGAGACTTTAGAGGACACAACTAATAATTATTCACAGGAAATCAGAAATCACCAGGACTTAATCAGCCTCTTCAGTGTAATGCCTTTGGCAAATAACTTCAAAGCACAAACATAGGGTAATCCTGAACAGGTTTTGCTTTATTGGTCCAACATGTATGAGACATTGCAGTTCTCAGTGATAACATTATGCATTATCTTGCCTAGTGTTTTCTTAATTAATTTTCATTGTGCTGCTCAGTAGCTAATTAATCTGAATAAAAGGTAAGCTGCCCAGGGTTTATTTTAACTTTGACAGGCTGACTGACAAGGCTTGACATACAAGTCAGCTATCTCACTTTGTTGAGCAAGTCGGAATGACTTTGGTTCCTGCACATTGTCCAGAGCTCCTTATTCTCTTTAGAAATACCCCATCATAAGGGAATAATGGTGGATCAGCCCTGATGGCTTATTCATTTCTCAGCCTCTTGAATACTGGTACTCTTCATGCCCATTAGGGATTGACATTGAAAAATTGTTCAATGATTAATAGTTTCATGTCTATAAAGGGTATATAAGAACATGGAAACACTCCTTTTTTAATTATTCTCTGCTTCCAATGCATTCTAGTAAATTAACTAAGTTTTATGGTCTGGATTTATTCACTGATAAAAATGCATGGGAAAACACTTTGTGCACTCTAATCAATACACAATTTGTTAGTACAAATAGTAAAATCACTTCTACTTCTGTGGGCCAAGAATATGACAACTCTTTGCCCTTAAAATCCCCCTGGTATTCACTGGGTGAAAGACAGTGGATCTGTACTTAATTAGAGCCCTCTGCTTTTCTTTACTGGGTCCTCTCCCCTACAGTTGTCCTCATAAAGGAGATAATCCACAGGTAGAGCTGCTTGGTGTTTCAGATTTGGTTAGCATTCTGCCAGTGCAGTCACTAGAAAAACAATAATAGGGCAAACATGACAACTGCTGCCCACCTAGAATTTTCAACTAAAGAGGACAAATATATGCCATGCTCATTTGTTAGATTCATATCATCAGAAAGAGGGAAAAATGAGAAAGAAAATAAATCAAAAATAGTTTTGGAAAAAAATGTAAAGGATACCTGAAAGAAGTATTGAAAAAAGGAACAACTCCCCACTTAGATTTTATTATTTTTTTAAGAAATATTTTAAAGAAATATTGTTTTTTTTTCTCTTCTATGTAACTTTGAGAACTCTAGATAGAATCATAGTTCACATGAGAGATTCTAGAAGTAAAGACATAGATCAAACATCTCTATAAGAGTTAAGCTTTTGCATAATCTTAATTTGTGATAAGAAACAAGCTCCAATTCAAGTACTTCTTACTAAATACAAGTGTTTGGAGTGATGTGATAGCACCATTCTGTTTTATTAGTTGCTAAGAAATACTGTGCCCCGCAAACACAATTTTTCCACAATCCCCTTTCTGAAATTATCTTTCAACAGTGCCATTTGTCCATTTCCAACAATTCATTGCAGTTTATAAAATGATAACTAATATACTAAAGGGTCTATATAATTATCAACACCTACAACATATGATATGATTTATACAACACATCCCACTGGATTTCTCATTATCTCTAAATGTCACTCTAATGCCAGAGCTGTATCCTTTTTTCTCACCCTGAAACCTAAAATAGTAGGAAATGTAAAAACAGAATAATAATGTTGTGCATGGTTAACAATTCACCATTAAATTGGGTTGTGGCCTGTGAAAGCCAACCTATAGTTTCCTACATGGTTTGATTCAATGATTTTATTAGTTTAGTTAAATTTTCATGAATGCAGCTTGGTACATCTTCAACTTTAGAATCCTAATTGATTCAGCACACTGAGAACATGCTACTTTCAGAATTAAACTTATATCCCCTAATGTCACAGAGAAAGATGTACAAAATGCCAACGTCTCATTGTACAATGAAAACTCAGACCATAGATTATAGTACTTTACCAGTGTGACAATGCCTTTCCCTGAAAGCAGATCTCTTAAGAAAGCAAATTACATTCAGAAATTTGAATGATGAGCACAGTGGAAATCCACAGACCTTTAATATTTTTAGATATGAATTTTGGTCTTGAAGAAACATTGTTTAAGACATACCCTGCCTCCAGGACCAGGAAAGCATAATGCCTTATTTTCTTGATATGTTAATATATTCAATCAAGTTATAGTGTGTTTTGCAGATTTGGAAACATTTTAAAATAATTTTTAAGAAATTTTACTAGTCTTTATTACACAGCATTGTATATTGAATTAATGTTTGTTTTAGAGGTGTGTCTTAATATGCTTATTTCCTAGTTTATTATAGATATACATCTATATGGTGAATCATAGACAAAATGCAAATCATAAATCATATTTTCAATAAGCATATAAATGTATCTCTATTTTTTTTGTAAAAACTATGAAAAAAGTAGTCTATGAGACTCAAAAACCAGAGATAGACCTAGTCTTGTTAATGACCATGGTTTCAGAGAAATTTTCAATAGTTGTCTCCCAGTAGCTGCTGAATTAAAATTTATTGAATAAATAATTATCAATGTTCATTTTATTACTTGCATACTAAAGACACAATGTTCTTCATTGCTCATTAATATGTAAAGTACAATCATGTTCAAATAAATAAAGAGAAGCAGACCCTTTCATAAAAGTAGTCTAATGTGAATGTCATGCTACTTTTTACATGTGTCATAATTGCTTCAAAGTATTGACATCTGTTATTGAAAAAGATAATTATCCTAAATAGTAGAGAACAGAAACAGTACGAGATTTGGTATTGATTTTAATTCACTCCTCTGAAATTAGTCTCTGTGGTAGTTAAATCTTTATTAATGTAAATTCATTACATTTATTTAGACCATCTAAATTTAAGCCTTTTGAATGTAGGAATGATGCTTTTGTTTTTAATTTTTGAGTTTGTCGCAGTTGCAAATGTATTACTAGGGTACAAGGTATTGGCAAATGCAGCTTCTTATTTGACTGAATTTGTTCTTTTTAGATGGCAATTTGTTTATGGGTTGTAAAATACATTTATTTTGTGATACTAAAGTGGCCCAATGAATCTATTTCTGTATCCTATTTTAGGGAAACTTACCTTCAGTAGTAATATGAATTAGAAAGTTGGACTTCTTGTACATACAGGGAAGAAAACTTATGTTTAAAGGACTTTTAGAAAGTTTTAATATAATTTAATATAAAGATCGTCTAACATTTCATCTGTGATATGTAGTCAGAAATATAACTAGTAATCTAAAAAATTATATGTAAATTTCTTAAGACTTCTTTCAGCATTTTATTCTCTAAAGGCAAGAAACCATGTGCATTATCTTTGTTGTTCTAAATTTATTGTATAATTTTTCTATGATGGTTGCATGTACAATATATGGACAATTGATTTGCCCAGTATTTTCATAAGCTGCTTGTTTCAGGTTAGTCCTCAGACAAATATGTCGTGACCACAATCAGCTTAATCTTCCTTCTGATTTGAGTCAAAGAATCTGTGAAAATCTGCAGAAATGAATACTTTAATGAAGAAGTAAACAAATCATAAAAGTATACCTATATGTATTTCACATTACAATTAATGCTTGGGATAAAAACCATCTAAAAATTTAACAAGTTCTGATTATGGTTTGTCTCAAGAGAATAATTCTCTATCAGTTCACATAAAGGAACATTAAAGGAATAGATCATAACCCTAAATAATAATGATCAATTTTAGAAGAATACATTAAATTAATGTGAAAATTACTGGTTAAGAAGTAGATAGTAATATTTTAACTGCTTTTGATTCTTGTATATAGAGATGTGATAGTTTCAATCTTTTATTTCTCCTTCTTTCTCTTCCTTCTCCTTTCGTCCATTCCTTTTTCTCTTTCTTTTTCCAAATTCTATATCAATACTACACAGGCATGAAATTGCACAATTAAAAGACTGCATGATGAAGTTATACATGAACTAAGAATATTTCTTCTAAATTTGTGTAGTAGATTGTATATTTTTATTTTGAAGTAAATGAAATATGTGTGCTAGAAAAATAATGGCCACTATACATTAGGCAAGTTTTTACAAATTCCACTAATAATGTCAAGGTCATAACTTCAGCTTTACATTAATGAGCTAACTTCACTCTTTTCTCTTTCAGGGTCTATACAAATAATTCGCTTCCATATCTTAAAAATATACATAATTTTGTAGTATGAGCAACTGAACTATTGTGATATTAATAGAAAATGGAAACCTAAGTTCAATGAGGATACCAAGCATTGCCTTTGTTTATAATGATATTAGTAAATATTTAGGACTTATATGTGCATTGTACATATATTATCATATTAACTTTCAGAGAACTCTGTGCTGTAATTTCTACTTTATATAATGTCATTTTTATAAAACACTAATAAAAGTGCCTCACAGTTATTAAATTCCCTGGAATATATTAAGTAATGAATATATTTGCTATTAACTTTTATAATAAAATATTAACCTATTATTAAGAGTAGTAGCATTACCTTGTGAATTTGGCTGATAAGGAAGATTAATAGGTTGATAATTGAAGTCCTTTGATTTAAGACATTAAGAAGAAATACTATTGATCAGTCTCTGTAACGATAATTTTCCACTTGTTAGATATACCAATCTTGAAGTGAATGAACTTTTTAAGAAATACATACAAACTTAAGAAACAAGTACTGTGAATATTAAGCTACTTTCTTATGAAGAATATTTAGAAGTAAGCACATAGGATTTGGTTTCAGTTAATACAGAAAAACAGGCCTGGGATAAGACTTTTGTCAAGAATGCATAGATTTTCTCTGCTTGTTTAAATTTACAAGAAATAACACAAGGATTTTGAGTAGGAATAATTTTCCTAAATTCTGAATTCTACAAATTTCTTTCATAGATATGCATATTCTTAGTCTCCAAATGGGATAAGTAATAGCCATTCATCTTAAAATTTTGCTATTTTTTTAACTTTCATTTAAACACTTTAAAAAAGCAGAAAAGATGTCTGTCACTTTATTACATATAATTCTTAGAAAATGATGGTAGAATTTCTATCTATTCCTTTAGCATGTATGTTTTATATAAACTTTATTAGTATAATATCAGAGGCCCAAAATAAATTCATAATAAGTACAATGATCATTTCTAATTGACGATCCCTATGTATTAAAGCAATTCAGTTAAATTAGATTAATCAAGAACTCAATGAGCATCTCTTTTATGTGTGCATTTATAAAAACAATGAACACATACATTTTTCCCTAAGTCTCAGCCTAATTGATAGTCTTTGGGATGAAGGAGGGTTTAAGGTAAAAAGGAAGAATAACAACAGAACAATATACTGACCCTCCCTTCATGTCACCCTTGGGAAAACTTATGGACCAACCATTCCCTGTAAAAGTTGCTGGTTTTCCTATAAGGTTAGACATAATTGGCTACCTTATTTGCATAGTTCAGTTCAATATATAAATGGGGCTCTTTTATTAAAAGACTCTGGGGAATTTTATTATGGCAGCTACCAAGTAGAGTCTTCCAAGTGTGGTGCCTTGGAAAACTTCCCCAGCAGATGTTCCAGGAGCCAAGCCTAAGGTTAGATATGCTCTTGCACTACCTCCTTATAGGATGGTTTCATTGTCTTTTGTCTTAGTTTGATAAAAGCATAGATCACACCAGCCTGTTTTGTTTTTCTTTGTGTTTATCTGTGGCATTACCTATAAAAACTTTGATATAAAAATTAAAACAAAACTGTTAGTGGCCTTCTATTTTACTTTTTTAAGATAAGTACTCACTATAAATAGAGATCTAAGAATAACTGAAGTATTTATTTTTACTTTAGCATTCTTTCATCTCATAAGTAGTAAAGCGTATTATGCTCTCCTAAGTACAGGACATAAATTTGGGATGCAAAAAAGAATTTCAGATACACTTCACAAAGCTTACTTTCTGTCTTGTTAGTAGAAACACTAATGGATAAAATAAAATTGAAAAAAATATTTTCCATTTTTTCTTACTCTTAAAAATGTGTATGACTTCATTAACACATCATTCATTATAATCACCTGATTATATCATAAAAGTAAAATGTTGATTTTTTTTATAAATGCTGACAACCAACATTTTCCATAACTATTAAGGAGATTGAGGAAAGATCAATTCCTTACCTAGTATTTGTGATTGCATATTTGTACCTCTGCATACATAGTTAGAGACATGCCAGTTACCTACATTCAGCTGGAGGTAAGCTGAAATGTTCACTCAAAAATGGCTACAATGTTTATAGGAAGTAAATCCACTTAATAATAAATAGAATTGAGTTGCTATTGATCATCTGTAATACACTAAACTAGGAAACCTCCGGGTTTGGCTAAGTAAAATAAGTCAGCCTTTAGTTATTGTTCTGTTTTCTAATTTCACCTAGAACTCACAATAGAAAGCCTAATGGCTTGTGAAGTTATAAAGTATACTTCATAAATTTATATATGAGAATTTAAGTCAATATAACTGTATCTAGATGATATGCACATAAATTTATAATTAATAAATATATTATTTATTGTAAATTAAGGCTATGGATCTCATTTCATTTCTGAAGCAAATTATGTTTCCACTAAAGTGTTAAAAAAATGTCCTGAAAAACACTAATAAACTGCAGATAAATTCTTCCTTATATAAAGCTTTTAAGATTATTGTGACCTATCATCCCAAGATCTATTTGAAGTTGTATAATATAAATATGTAATTTCTGGCTAGGAGAAACAAATATGAATAAAAAATTCTATTATCAATGTGATTTGATACATGATACTAGCTGAGACTTGATGAAACAGAAAGACTCCTGTATTTAAATCTAGTATGTGTTGTCAGTGGTGTTCAGACACTATGAGGAATAAATTTTCTGTAAACAACATTTCCCTTTCTGGTTCTGGGAATATGCACACACACACACACACACACACACACACACACACAACTTATACAATAGCGGAATCCTATAAACTCTAAGATGTTTTCTGGCCTCTTGTTTCACAAACTGAGGGTAAACTTTCTCTTCACCCATTATAAGAACAATAAGATTTTTGTAAAGTAGTTTCCTTAAGTATCTGACCCTTTCCTTTTATCTTTATCAGGTTCTGAGATATGGATAGTTTATATTGTAATTTCTACTACTAATGAAACATTGTAATGGAAATGAAAGAAGAAAATGACTACCCCTTTCAGATGGATTTTCTGAATTTTGAGGAAGAGGATGAGGATGACCTGCAAAAGAACTTACTTGGATAAGGTGACACTGTCCTGGAGAACACAATTAAATATAATGTCAATGAAGAATGACTATGGAAATACTGTGCTGCTGAAATCAATAATCGCATAAATAACCACATCCACAAACACAGCAAAAGATTCCCCCATTTTGAGCCTAAACATTTATGATCTATTACATTTATGATATATTTTGAGATGTAATTACTTTTCACTTTAAAAATATTGTTTTTCAAAATAGAAAACAAATGTCTTCTTGTTTAGAAAACATTATAGGAATGAATTATGAAAATAATTCACTGTGCTTTAAAATGAATATATTTATTCTGTTAGTATTAAATTTCCTTGCCTATCTGTTAACATTTGTACATTTCACAGGCAGAGCACTTTATGTTTTGTAGCTGTTTTCTCCAATTATTTGCAATGTTAACTATTTACAAAATAAAGATATAACTACTTTTATGTTTGGGTTTATGGTTTAGTCAGATGTACTAAAATGTATTTATTTTTTAAAAGTACTTTGATTTATGGATTTAAAAATTCTAGGATAATTTAAAATGTATTCATAATTTTATATATTTTTAATGTTTTGGAATAAAAAATGATATGCACAGAAAAACGTATACATAGGCACCCATGATTTCCTTTCAAAAACATTCTAACTATAATGATCATATAGAGGATTAGTAATTCTTTCAAAGAATCAGAATCTGAAGAGGAGAATTATGTAGAATTTATTGTGGCATCCTGCAGTTTTCTCTGCTGTTCCACAAGTGAATGTACTTCAGTTGTTGAGATACTCTTTCTCATGAAGCAATCTCCCATTAAGACAATAAAAACATAAGCTTCTGAAGTCTTTTGTTATTCTAGGAAATGAGTATGTAGCCTAGGTTTTTCTATCATATATTGCACCCCAAAGCTGAAACCAGAGACCAAAGAGTTCCCTTTAGGTCACAGGTAACAGTAATGCTTCATATATGATCAGTTTCACCTTACAGGTGACAAGTGTCTAGGGGCAGTTTCATTTGCCGATGGGAGTGACTGTAGCAGGGTGAGCTGCAGTAACTCTCCCCAGGTGCACCAGTAATGATTCCTCAGCAAATAATTCTATGTAATTTGGGAAACAGCTTCTAGCTGCTTAGCTCCTAAGCCTACTTTTGTAGTCTTTTAAGAAATTTAGTGGATTTCTCACTACCATTTTATTAAACAGCATTTTTTTTTTGCAACTGGATTGCTTTTATTTGCTTTCAAATGAAAACATCTATTTAAAAATTGCTTCTAGAAGTGATTTTTAAAAAGAAAATATATTAAGAGCAGAAGGATCAAAGAGAAAAAGATGGGCCCTCTGAGGTGTGGTGTCTCAAAACTGCACAACAAATAAATAGAAACAAAATCTATTGAATCTGAAGTGGGATTTTGCTTAATTTGGAGCAAAAATCAGAAAAGGGACCAAACTGATCAAAGCAAAATCCCTATAGATAACAGAGAAAACAGGCTCAGATTTTAAGTTATTATGAGCCCAGGAGAGTGAAAGCCCAGAATCAGTATAAACATCTAAAAATGTAAGAATTGGTTTTGAAAACACAATGTTAACGGCACTAGGAAACAAAGCTGAGGATAGTGAAGCACTTTCCCAAATTTCTCGCCTATCAGAAAGAAAGAAGAGATCATAAAATGATGATTATGTTCACATTCCTTGCTGGAATAAACTTGGGCAAAATCTAAAGCTGGAATTTTATGTAAAGCTTTCTTATAAAAGCTCATAAGATTGGTTTTTACCTCTTGTAGTGGAACACTCTCTCACTAAGAGAAAAGAACGCATCAGATCCAATGAAAATATAAAATAGGATAAAAGTATTGAATACAACAAATCTTTATAAAAATTTTCATGATACTTACAGTTGTAATCCCTAAAGGAATGTGAACATTTTTATATTAGTGTTCCAAACATATTCGTGGTATATTTTATAAAGAAGAATCTAAAGTAATGAAAGGTAAAACTGACATAGACAAAAAGTTGATTTTAATGGACTTATCTTAAACAAAGCCATAAGTAATTAGATATGTTTTATAAGTTTATATATTTTTTTTAAAAAGAGAGAGTGAGAGAGGAGAGAGAGAGAGAGAGAGAATTTTTTTTAATATTTATTTTCTAGTTCTTGGCGGACACAACATCTTTGTTGGTATGTGGTGCTGAGGATCGAACCCGGGCCACACGCATGCCAGGCGAGCGCGCTACCGCTTGAGCCACATCCCCAGCCCCTATAAGTTTATATTATATGCTATGCCCCAATATGAGTAATAACCTTCTCAAGGGTATGAAATTGGGCTAATGTTAGTGTACAAAGAAAATATCAATTAAAAAACAACAACAGGAATTTGAAAAACAACTTTCTCTAACTACAGTGCAGCTGACATGAGACTAATATGGGTGGGATCTCAGGCTCTTTTCCTTTCCCCTTTTGGTGACCTAGCAGAGAGCTATCAGCTGCAGCAAGGATACTTATTTGGAAAAAAGTCTTTCTCTGATATCTTTCTGGCATGCTGGGTTGCTACCCTTATTCCAGAGCCTTTGTATGAAGACTTTGATCCTTGGGACACAGTCACCAGCAGCATTTCTTGGCCTTGGAACTCTTGATTTATTCTTTGTTACTTAAGAGACGTACATGTCCCAAAGTCTTTTTTAGGCTAAGTCACAAATGTATTGTTTGTGGGGCTATAATTTGATATTGGAGGCCTCTAATCAGATATCTAGGAGAATAGAAACTTACTTAACAGTGTATTCAACAGAGTTATGCTTAGCTTATGCTATAAAATAAGTTTACAGGACTGTGTGGTATGATGCTTCTGGGTCTGTATGATTGTTTTTCTCCAAAATATGGTATATTGTGTGTGTCACAAGTGTCAAATATATAGGATTGCCTTCTTTATGACAGTAGCAAAAGTAGAAGGCACTGAACTAGAAAGAAGGATGGAAGGAGGGAAGAAGGAAGAAAAGAAAAAAGATCAAAGTCCTTCTTTTGGGGTAATGGGGAGTCAAAATATAAAATTACTAAGAAATATTTTGGAGAATCAAAGGAGAAAATTATTGCAGAAATGTAATTTTACATGAGTTTCTACAAAATGAAACATCAAGCTTGTATGGTTTCAGTGTTAGATTTTACTACACTTTAAAGAAGAGCTAAAGTAGGTATTCTTAAAAATATCCAGAGCATAGAGAAAATGAGAAAAGAAAATAATTTTTTTATGAGACAACTGTATTTTGATATTAAAAATTAATAAGTTTTCTTAAAAAACTATGACTTTTAGTTTATCCACTTCTTTAAAAGTCCCATATTCCTGCTAATGGGCAGAATCACAGCCTTTGGGACAGGAATCCCCTGTGTTTCTCCTTTGCTAGCAAAGCAGTAAAACTTTTTTCCTTAAAAAAAAAAAACTATGAATATCATTATAGAGTCTAAAATAAAACATTAAAACCATAAACAAATATACATTTAAAAATAATTCATCATGATCACCTGAGATTCATTCAGAAAAACATGGGTGGTTTGATATTAAGAAATTTGTCTAGATTAAATGTATTAATAAGAGAAACAAAAAAGGATATACTTGTATGTAGGGATGTTGAAAAGTTGTGGAGAAATTTCACCTAAATTGGTTATGAAGAAAGTTGAAAAAAATAGAATCAATGGACAATTATTAACATCAACAATGTGCATCGATTCTCCAAAGCCAAGAATGTACTTGGTGGGTAAAAAGAGGTTTTCTAGCTACAATCATTAACAAAGTAAGGATGTCCACTCTTACCATGCCTACATCATTCAGTCATGTGGCACATAAAGCCACTTCAGTCAATGACATACGACTGAGCACATATAATGGTGGTTCCTTTAGAGGGCATCAAATAGTCACATAGTCATCTTCATTTATGTAAGCATGCCATGATGTTTGGACAATGAGAAAATTGCCTAATGATGCATTTCTTGGAACATATTTCATTGTTAAGTGAAGCAGGATTCATTTGTTACTGGTAAAAGGTAACATAAATAAGCAAGAGCAAACTAAAATAAGAACAAGAACTAGATAAGAGGGTTAACCATCTCTTTTGTAATTGTATAAATATAAAATACCAAAAATTTAAAACTCTACTTGAAGACATTAACATAATATAGAATTAATATAAAAATATAGCAGCATTTTATATATTTTATGTAATAATAACTAAATCCACATAATTATATATTAAACATAAATTCTCTGAAGTATCCATATAATTAAAAAATAAAAAAGA
This sequence comes from Ictidomys tridecemlineatus, assembly GCF_052094955.1. Taxonomy (NCBI): domain Eukaryota; kingdom Metazoa; phylum Chordata; class Mammalia; order Rodentia; family Sciuridae; genus Ictidomys; species Ictidomys tridecemlineatus. The sequence continues at coordinate 162,709,953 of NC_135479.1, forward strand.
TGCCCTCTATATTACAGAGCCTAATTAATATCCATACTCATGTGTGCATATTATATAGAGACAGAAAGAGAGGTAGAGAGAGTCATAAACATAAAAATGTATATAACCTATCTAAGCAATAGTTTAAACACTTTTGAATGACAAAAACGTAGAGTTTAATAAATTTCAGGGCTTACATCTTTGTGGATAGAAAGGCTCAATGTCACTCCTCCCCAAGTTAATTTGCAAAATAACCATGCGCTTAATAAAATTACTGAGAAAATACAACCTTGATGATAAAGACCTACCATATAAAATATTAAAAGCTTGCAATTAAAATAGTGTGGTTTCACTTGAAGAATATACATATAAAATGGACAGAATAGATCCATATCATTTTAGAAATTTAATATGAAAAATTAAGGCAATCATTATGAATCAGTAGAAAAGTTTTGTCTTATAATAAATGCAATATAGTCATTTGTATATAGACATATTCAAATTTATAGGCATTTAATCTAGAAAATCCTAGAGGCTTAATTAGAAAAAGAAGTCCAAGCAGGTTAAATCAAGTAGAAAATTCAGCAAAAGAGGTACATATCAGCTACACGCACAGAAAAATAAGAGTCTTATACAGAATTCAGCCCTGCAAAAGTAAAAAAAAAAAAAAACAGATAATATTACATTCATAAAGGTTAAAATTTCATGTACTTTAAAAACTAAATTTCTTAAGGACCTAGAACTTATATATATATATATATATATATATATATATATATATATATATATATATATATATATATATATACACACACACATACAGATAAAATTCATGTAAAAAGTAAAAAGTGCCATAGTGGTCTCCCCTTTTCTGCAGGGCAAAGCTTCTATATGAGTCCCCAGTGGCAGCATGAAGCAATAAAACTGCAGATAATACTGAAATGTATCTATATCTATATCTATGTCTGTATCTATTTCGTCTATATCCATAAACTATGCTTTTTCCTACCCAAGCACACATATGATAAGCTTATAAATTTAAGTACAATATGAGATCAACAATAATTAGAATAAAATAGAACCATTATAACAACATATTGTAACATAAACAGTTAGGTAAAAGAGTAAAGATAAATAACACCATTTGGGGGCCAAAATTTACCCCCAGTAACTGAAATCATAGATAGTAAATCCACAGCTGAGGTGGAGTTACTGTATTAGGCTTACAATTTTCTTAGCTGGGAAAACAGTATCATTGCTACAACCAAATGTGATATTCTATATAAATCTAAAACGACACTAATTAAAATCCTTATTTTAAACCAACATTCTTCTTTAAGTTCATATGGAAGGAAAAATGGTGGCAAACTGAAAAATCTATGTGAAGAAATAGTGATAAATGGTTATTGTCCTTCTCAGCTATCAGAACATAGATTAAGACCAGTGAACTGTCCGAACAATCCAGAAAGAGATCTCCTAAGATAAGATTTTAATATACAGCAATTGTGATATTTCTATTTGATGGAAAAATATAGTTTATTTAGAAGTGAAATAATACAGGCTATTCATTTGAAAGACTGTAAAATTGGAGCACAATTTAAACCATTTGCAAAATCAGTTCCAGATGCATTACAATAGAAAACAAAAATCAGTGATGCATTCTTTATAGGAAGAAATGAAAAAAAAAAAACACAAAAGACTTAAAAGAGCAAGAATATATTGGACCATGTAGACCAAAATCCTTTGTGTTGCAAACCATGCCATACAAAATCAATAAAAGTCACAGATTTAAAAAATAAACTTTTCAAATAAAATAATAGATAATGATGCTTTATCTGTAATATAAAATTATGACTTGTACTCTATAAATGCATAAGTCAATGTAAAATCAGTTAAAACATTAACATTGAATACAGAAGAGCATATGGCCAAAAGCATAAAAGATGCATAAATAAACCAGGATTAAGGAAATGGAATTGAAAGCAATAATGAATTACACTTAATTTTTTCTTATAGTTTACAAAAATTTTAAAATGCAAGTCATTGATATAGGTGAAAGTTTACTATCATCTACATTTGATGGAAACTAAAATTTTACATCATTTTTGAAAGCTATTCTCACCATACCAAAAAGCAGTGCTTATTCTAACACAAGAATTGCACTCCTGAAAAATCTATCCTTTAGAAATAAATATCCCAGTTGGAACTGATATAAGTTGAAGGATAGTCATCTCTGATGGTAAATTCCCAAGACAATAACTGAGATAAAATTAATGATGCACAATAGAGAAATGGATAAATCTGTTGGATTACGTGCTCAACTTGGAAAAATACACAGCTATTAACAAGAAGAAATTAAAAGTATGCAAATTATATGAAGACTGTATGGGGGCCATATTTTGTAAGACCTTATAAAGAAAAGTTAAATGCAGAAAGATTGTACAACTTCACTATGGAAAATAAAGCAACTATTACTAAAATCTATGTATTATAGTGTTTTTATTTCTAAATATTATGAACATAGAGAAATATAAAGAAAGATATCTATTAATTTGTTAACTTGGGCTATACTGGGAAATTGAAAATGGGATCAGACAGGTGAATGGAAAAATTGTTAAATTATTCATAATGTAATATAGTAATTTTGAGGGTAATGCTAAAATTTAGATGGAGTGCGAATCAAAAAAAATTATGTTATTCAAATATGTAAATAATTGAAATTGTTTCCATGAAATAAAATGTTAAATGATCTATTTTATTTTACTACTATTTTAAATGTGAAGTTTTACACTATTCTGTGATAGTTAGATATTGGTTAATATATGATGGTGTATATTACATGAAACAAAAATGATTAAGCAAAATATCTAATCAGTGGATTTTGAAGAATCCATTTTTCATAAGAAAATTGAAGTCTAGTGAATGCAAAACAGAAATAAAAAATGATTACAATAAAATCTTCATAATTGCTTGTAGTACCCTGGGAAATCTTTTTATCTAAATAAAATGATTTAACAAAATATGTTATAACTCATGAAAGTATTTTGAAGACAATTTTTTTATTGTTTTTTGTTTGAATAAAATAATTTTGCCAAGATTTTTCTATTCATTATATAACTATGATATTCATTAAAAGTATAATTATTCTGAAAGATATGTGTGAAATATAATTTACAAATCTAGATTTTGCTCAGTTTCATATATGTTTCTGGTTTCGCATAATGCCTCATGTATCTTTTCCTTTTTTTTTATTTCTTCAATATATAAAGGAATTTCTTATTTAGAATCTAGAAACAATGACATGTTTTAATATTACTTACTTTGAAATATACTGGCACAACAAACTTGGTTCCTATTTTTTTTTTGTCTCAGTGTAGAATCTGTTATTACTATCATAAAATCAAATTATATATCCATTTTCTGAGATAAAACCTTCAATTTCTTCCACTCAGGTAAATAACTAAGAATCACATCAATATCATAAAACCATATTTCGTCTTACAGCAATTTTTCTTACTTCATAATATTGGAGATTTTAAAGCTATACATGTTGTAGAATTTGTAGGTTAAAATTGTAAAGGTATTCAGCTAAAATGCAAAGAATCCTCACATTCTTTAGGGTGATGTCTACAGAACAGACCTGCATATTATCTTAATTGATTTCAGTGCTTTGTGTGTTAATTGAACATCTAAGAAACAAAAGCCCAGGCTCATTTTCTCACCAACTACATTTCCCAAGGTTCCAGAAAGCTTTAAGGAAAAAGGTTTATCAGGAAGTTGTATTATGCTACAATAAAGCCATGTAACTAAACAACAAATGCTGAAGACAGCCATGGGAGTTATGTTCACATTTTGTAGGTGACAGGAAACAACAACAACAACAAAAAAAAACCACTTCTTTTTCTTTCCTTTCTTTTTTTTTGTACTAGGGATTAAACCCCTATGCTTTACCACTAAGTTACATCCTCAGTCATTTTTATTTTTCGTTTTGAAATAGGCTTTCCCTAAGTTGCTGAGATGGCCTCAAAGTAGTGATCTTACTGTCTCATCCTCCTAAGTCACTGGGATTACAGGTGTGCATCTCTGTGCTGGGAAAATACTGTTATTTTAATAACTGTGTTAGAATTTCTCAAAGGCAGGGAACCATTTTGTATCCTAAATCAATTTATGTACACCAATGAGTATAGACTGTGATATATGGAATTTGAAGGAAAACCAAAGAGAGAGCTTCTCTATATAATTAGTCGATAGACATCAATTCACAATAGCTAAACTGTGGAACCAACCTAGATATCCTTCAACAGATGAATGGATAAAAAAAAAATATGACATATATACACAATGGAATATTACTCAACAAAAAATAGAATAAAATCATAGCATTTGCAGGTAAATGCGTGGAGTTAGAGAAGATAATACTAAGTGAAGTTAGTCAATCCATAAAAATCAAATGCTGAATGTTTTCTTTGATATAAAGGGGCTGATTCATAGTGGGATAGGGAGCGGCAACACAGGATAAATAGAGGAACTCTAGATAGGGCAGAGGGGTTAGAGGGGAAAGAAGGGGGCATGGGGTAATTAATGATGGTGGATTGTGATGATCATTATCCAAAGTACAGGTATGAAGACACATATTGGTCTGAATATACTATGTATACAACCAGAGGTATGAAAAATTGTGATCTATGTATGTAATAAGAATTGTAATGCATTCTGCTGTCATATATAAATAAAAAATACATAAAAATAAATATAAGATTTAATGTAATAGCTTCAACTTTTTGCATAAATTAATTTTTAAAATACCAAAAAATAAAAAAGAAAGAAATGTGTGGAAATATGGAGAGCAGAAAATAGAGAAGTGAATGGAGAATAATAGAATTGCTAGGAAATCACACATAGTAGGAGGCCACTGCTTTGGAAAAAGTCAACCAGTGGAAAATTCCAAGTGGTGGAAAAATCAAGAGACATGTTTAAAGATATGTTAATAAAAATAACATTTTACATTCAAGCATCACAATTGTTAGCTGTATGAAATCTGCTTTAATATTTTGTGTTTCAGTTCATCCATGTGGGAAAAAAATGGAAAATTTTTATCTGATTCATGGGTTTGTTGTGATAATTTAATGAACCAAAATATATAATCAGGCCAATGTCTAGGAAATGATGTACACACAGGTTTTTGCTTGTTTGTTTCAGTCTTTTGGTGTTGCTACATGTGAAATCCTTGTATTGCACTCAAACTTTCAGTAAAATTTGTCACGGATATAAATGAATGGTGTTATTAGCTGGAGTCGGGTGACAATCCAGGAAAAGGAGCTGCATAAGTTAGATATTTGGCTTTATTCCAGAGATAACTGTGGAACTGCAAAATGAACAGTAACATTCATCATTCAGAAAAATTTGGGGGTGGAGCTGATCTTGTGACTACAAGCTCCGGGTAATTCAATGATATTGGAGGAAGGCTTTTGATTAACCACTATATGCAAAATGCTAATACATGCCAATTCCTGTGAAATCTCAAAGGGTGTTTAAAAGTAACATTTACACAATTTCTTTAAAATTATTAATTCATTTAATTGAATAAAAATCAAAAATTCACTGTGTTCAGGTCCTAGTTAGAAACTGGGCATGGAAATCTTTAATTCTTATCTTCATTGCTTTCAAAATTATTGAGAAAGAAATGTAGAAAAAATTATAATATTTGCTAAAAAATTACAATAACCTATATTTTTAAGATAAAGAAATTTACCAAGCAACATAATTCCATCTATCACATGGGAAATCACAATAAAACATCCACATATTTACATTAAATTAATTATATTGTATGATTATTAATCATATGTTTTACTGAAAAATATTTAGAATAAATTAAAAATAGAAAAAATACTATTCATGATAAATAGAACTAAAAGCTGGTTATTTGATAATTTTTAAAATGTAGACCTCCAAAAACACTATTTAATATTCACATCCAATAAAACAGAGAGTGGGATTTTGTGATCTTTAAAATAGGAATGTAGTGGTAGATATACTACTGATTTAGAAAATAATTAAATTCTGTAAATAAATTATATCAAAAATAAGAAAGCAAAAAATTTGAAGTTTTCAAATCACCTGAACAGCAAATACTCCAATATATTAAAATTTTTCAAAGAAATTAAATTGATATTATAAAATATTTTCTTGCTAGATTAATAATAGGGCAATTTTAAAGTTTATGTTTCACTGAACCATCAAGGGGAAGATCAATTTCATGTTAAAAATTTGTCATGAGAGTTAATAAGGGGGTCTTGATTCATTTTATATGGTCTATATGTTCTCTGTATCTAAACTAGAAAGTTTATGAAATAAAAATAAAGCCATTCCTGCTTACAACCATAAATAAAAAATTCATGAAAAATATATCATCAAATCATATACACCAATATGGCCAAAATAATAAAAATTTAAAATTCTCTTGGATTTATTCAAGAATGTGTGTGTGTTCATGTATTAAATAACGTATAGGGATTATGTTTTTAATTTTGGAGTAAGGAAATACATATTTAACTAAGATACAAAAAAGAAAAGGCATTCAGATTTTTATAAAATTAAGCTTTTAGCTAAAAACTTAAAATATCTCAAGTCACATTAATAGATTAGAAGAAAAAAAATCAGGCTTGGGGAAAAATACTTTTAAAAGATATAACAGAAAGAAAAAGTTCTAGATGTTTAACAAACTGCATGTGCTGGAAAATAATAGAACATAGGACAGAAATCACTAATAGTGAGTTTAAAAATAGCCAACAGTTATTAGTATGGCATTATGTAAAAATGTGTATGTGTAAACGATGTGATTCTGCAATCTGTATTTGGGGTAAAAAAATTGGGACTTCATAACTCACTTGAAACTAATGTTTGAAATATGATATGTCAAGAGCTTTGTAATGTTTTGAACAACCAATAAAAAATAGTCAACAGAAATTTTAAATAGTTAAAACAAATATTTAACCAGTGATAATTAAATAATGGAAATGAGATAACCCACTATTTAGACACACGTTCAATTTTATTTTTGATTAAAAATACTGGTTACTAGAGTAGGAACCTATGACTCTGGCACAGTTAAAATTAAAGTGGCTCAGCATCCTTGGAGGAATATTTGTCAATACAACTAACACTAAAAATGCATACATACTAAGAATAACAATTATAATTTTCAGAATGTTTCCTAAAGAATTCCATGCACATGACCTTGTGTGAGCATATATTCATTAATATAGTTGTTTGCAATGTTATATTATTGGAGATGCCATCAATGTGCATCTGCATTAGAGAAAGATTAACATAAACAGTGGCATGTGTATTATGTGTGTATTTTTAAGAATTAGGTAAATGTTATGTTATCAATGATGGACCTCTAAGACACTGGATTGAGGGCATTAAGAAACGAGCTGTCAATATAAATACAATGAAACATTTAGTGTAACACTACTCTCCCCAAACTCTTAAAAAATTGTATACATGATATATTGTCAACAATATACAATGTATTTGGGCTTGTCAAAATTTCTAAATGCAGAAAAAAGGCCTAGAATAATGACAAAAACAGTCTGATCTAGGACAACTACTCCTAAGGAATAGCGGTCATACTTAGGACAAAGTATTTCAGCTTTTGCAGAAAAATATGTCTTTCATATTTCATTTGTACAATTAAAACAAAAACTTTAGATCCACTTTGCACTCCTGTGTGGATACATGCACATGGGCGCTTGTGCACACCTTCATCATTTCTATGCATTTTCATGCTCATTATATCATTATGATATAGCATATGTTCCAAACTAATATACATATTTATTTAACAAATGTTTATAGAATGCATACTGCATGCCAAACACTATTCTTGGCACTGGAGATGTAACAAACTATTTATAAAAAAAGAACATTTGCCCTCATGAACCTTAATATTTCATATAAATGTGTGTGTGTGAAGGGAACCTGGAATAGGTTGAATGTACTAATTGAAACTTTAGTCAGAGGTCAAATTTGGTATATTGCTAATGAGCAAAATATTAAAGCCAGTATTTTCACTCCCTTCAGCTTCGGATTGTTATTTGAGTGAGAAATGAACAGGACTTGTTATATCTGGGTCTGGAAGTTTGGCTTATATCACTGTTTCCACCCAAGACCACTCATTTTTGCAACTGCAATATTACAAAATAACAGGGAATTGTTCTTCATAGATCTTCCACCTCTTGAAGACATAAATTATCTCAGCTCATCTGTTTTCTACTTAAAGGCAGATATATAATATACACATCTGTGTATGTAGATAAATGGATACATATACATACACTCTCACATTTATGTATGTGTAGAAGATAAACAGACTGATAGAAATGTTTTCTGATTTATTTTTAAGCCTTTCAAATTTTCAAAATAAGCTAGAAGAAATGAGATAAAATATTGTAATCATAAAGATATCTTCATTAAGTCCAGGAATGTTTTAATGCAGCATATCTTTTCAACTGTGAATTTTAGAGATTCTAATATACCCATTTGTGGACTAAGATTCCCTGGAACAGTCATTGATTTGGATATTCTGCTTCAGAATGTAGCCAAATCTGATCATAATAATTCTTGTACATGCTGAGTTCCCCATTTATTATTTTCTCAAATAATTATTGTTATAGGATACAATTTTAAACCTAAACAGCCATTAGAACACAGAGACATATACATAAAATTAATAGGTAAAACTATGAAGTTTTAAAAAATAGAAATTGTAAATACAAATGTAGTGGTCCGGGGGCGGAGGGGGGGGGAAGAAGTAGAAGGGGTCAGAAGTGCTGTGTGAGAGGTGATGAAGAATTGCCTGTGCTTTCTGCCCACACAGAATTATCCATGGTCAAATGTAGTGCAATCTGACACATACCATTGTAATACGCTTCACAGAAACAGCACAGGTTTATAGGGCTCTTGTACAGTTCCAAGATCACTGCTTTGTGGGGGAAGGACAATGTTAACAGTTCCCAATATCAACAGTACATCTCCTATGAGTGAATTTTTGTTATTAAGACATTTATAGTTAGTCTCTATGTCTAGAAATATTGGATTCAATTATTATTTAAAATATAGTCAGTAGGCTCATAAAAGGCATACAGTTTCTGGTGTCAGATAGAGAACTGGGGGTTGGGTATAGAATGTTCTGTTAAGGGGAAAGATGTGAGGGTATGGGGTTAATATACCTTAGAAACTTTGGAGGAGAACTCTAATGAAGATTGGGGCCAACATACCATTTATAAAAACAGAGATATGAAAAATTGTGGTGTATATATATATGTATTAAGAATTGTAATGCATAAAAAAGAGTAAATGTATAATGGCATAAGTTGGCGTGAACATACTGTATGTACAGACATATGAAAAATAGTGCTCTTTTTGTGTAATAAGGATTGTAATGCAAAAAATAAAATAAAATATGATAAAAAATAAATAGAATAATAAAAAAATGAAATGCCGTAGGTTTAGAAAATGGAGCAGCAGTATGCCTCTTGTCCCCAAAGTATGGAGTGAAAGTATTATAGGTGTTGTTCCCTGGCTTAAGCATGGCCTAGTATAAGGTGAAAGAAACAGGTTCAGGTATAACTTTTATTGGCATATCCTGATAATCCTATGCCAGTGCCACCTTCAAATAATCAGTTGTGACTATATGCCTTGCCCAGAATCTTGCTACATTAGTGATGGAGGTAGGTGTGTGGGACTGGACTGGAAAGTCTGAAGTCAGTGTTTCCTGGGCACATTATACTTTGAGGTTTGAAATTTCACAACTAAGTCTGTGAAGGAGGAAACACACTGGTATCAGAAATTCCATTTATTTTAGGTAGTGTAAATAGCAGTCAATCATTCTTAATTTTACTAAGTCAGATTAAAATAAATTTTACTAAAACTTTAAATGCTTCAGGTTATATCCCAGACTTTTTTTTTAAATTAATGGTATTTCAATAAAAGCCTTATACAATTAGGTATTAATTGAAATATTAAAATATCACTTCTTCCTATATGCATTAGAATTTGGGAACTTGAAAGATGTTAGTAATGTACACATCATGATAATAAAAAAGAACCTTATTGAAGTATTCATAGTAAGACCCTGCATATCTGAAGTACCATCCCATTCTCCCTGAAATCAAATGTATAAAATATACCTGAGGAACAAGAAATGGTTCTATGAAGTCTATGCCTGGAAATCTAAGGTCCTTTTGTCATTAAAGGGCCCTCAAGACCCTACTCAAAAACTACTAACGTTAATTGTAAACAAATCTAATAAACTTCATTATTAGTATTACCTTCCCAGAGCATATATAACTACTTTGATGGAAACTGTAAGTAATAAGCAAAGAACGTAATTGAGTCTGTTTGGTGTGAGGCAGTACATTCTCTCCATTCAGCTGCAACTTTGTTTTGAAACCACACAGGGCAGAACTATTTCTTTTAGAAAAAAAAAATAATGAATTAAATAATTTCAACACACTGTGGAAATAGGAACCAAGGAAACAGTAAAATAATCAGTTCGAAGCAACAGTTTTTCCAAGTAGATTCATACCATATATTTTCTAGTCCCAATTTTGTCTGTTTAGATTTCTACAAGAAACAATGGTTGGTTCTGAAACAATAAGGCTTTACATGCTACTAATATAGTATTCTTATATCTTTTTCTTTTTGCAGATATCATTGATTAAATTATAATTCATTGGGACTTGAGATGATTTAAAACATTAAGACTTCTGCTATTTTTGCAATTAAGCTGATTTCAAGATTTTTTCATTCATTTTACTTGGTCATTTCATCTGGAATGTTTTCACATTTGTTATTACTTTTGTCCCCTTTTTGATATATCTATATATCTATATCTATATCTATATCTATATTTACAGAGTACATAAAATGTACTTGGTTCCGAATTCAGGAAAATATTAGAAATAACACAGGCATTGTCTTGCTTTTGTAATTTTACTACAACTAAATACAGGTAAATTAGCCAGAAATGACAGATATTACAATACAGAAATTACAATATGGTAGGACGGGGAAATTACTGAAGTGTTTTCAGCAAGTATTTTACATAACTTGATTTGTGTTCTATAAAGATCATCTTGGATTGCTATGTGAAAAATAGTCTAGAAGGGAGTTAAGGTGAAACCAGTTTAAAAATATATATGAAAGCAGGAAAAGAGATAGGCTTGCTCATGGGGTAAATAGTGTCATTTGGAATAGGGATAGATTGGATGTGAGATGCAAGGAACACTCCTGGATTATTTGGTGTGTCATTCATGATACAAGAAACTTGGAGCTAGGAACAAGAGGACACACATGAATAAAATTTAAGAAATTCTGAGTTTGAGGTACCAATGGAACCATATCTTGTTCTGGATATTTAAGGTGGATGTACAGGTTTAAATCACAGAAATTGGTGCTGAGCTGAGAAACTTGTATATGAAGGAATTTTGGTGGAGATTTATTTTATATGTAGGCATTAACTCAAGAAAGAAGAAAAGCAAATTTAAAGTAGGTAAGTTTTTATTTTCAAAGTTTTTAATATTTTTGCATTATTTACTTAATATGATAATGTAAAATATTTTCTCTCTGTTCACAGGTTATAATTATACTAATTAGTTTTCCATACTCTTCTGGATATTATAATAGGTACAACTGTATGTAAACATTTTGTAATTATTTTGGTTTGAAAAATGCTGGAAACAATATGATTTTGTTATATCATATTTCACACTTACATTATATTTCATGAATTTCAAACCAATGGATAATATTTTCCTTTTTAGTTTCCAAAGTCATAATGTACTTAACATTTTCAAATATCAACCCTCCAATGCAGTTTTCTTTCCCCTTCGTTCCAGTAATTTTTCCACTTTCTGTCAACATTTTCTAGGCAATCTTTGTTCAAAATTTGGAATTGTTCTTACTCATCCCAATCTTGATTTTTCCTCCTTCTCTATAATAAGTTATTATGGTCTGTAGAGAATATTTTGGGGAATGCTTCCAAATTTTAGTATCTCTGCTGTCTTGTGGCTTTGACTCTTTATATCCAGCCACTATTTTATTGAATCAACCCCAGAGCTGCTCACTCAGATTACAGCTACTAGTTAATTGCTCCTGTACTCTGCTATCATGTTATCCTGCATGCTTACCTTCTATCACATGGGTTCTCCTTCCAATGGGTTCTTTATTTATTTCATCATGTTCAAAGTCATCCATGTGGCATTTGGTGATCAACATAGTTGAACTGTACTCTGCCACATGATTTTATTTTCTACCTCTCTGATAAGACATGCAAACTCATCACATCTTGTCTAATTTTGCACATAACTTCTTCTGCCCTCATGGTTCCCATTTTCCCTGAGATATATCTGTCTTATCTTGGTTTTAATCCAATCTTTTCCTCAAGATTTGCCTCATAGTTAAAGTTTTCTGTACTGTTCTTTGCTCATTGTACCACATCACTCATCTCTTCCCACTATGAATTTCTACACAACTAATAATTTTATTAAACATGTTACACTTACTTTGAAAGTAATTTTTTAATATAAAAAGACTATAAATTCCCTGAGGCAGGGACATGCCTCATAGACATGCCTTATATAAATATGATAAGAATAATAATGTCAATCATGTAACATTTATTGACTTCTTAAGCACATTTGTTAATGTGGTTTCATGTCTCTTTTATGTCTTACAAAATTCAGTAAGGTAGATATTATAATCATGTCCATTTTGTAGAGGAAGAAATGAGACCAAGGTTTTACTATTTAAAAGGGAATACAAATATTAAATGAGGAAACCTACATTTAATATCTGGTACCTGAACTTTGTTCTTGTGCTCTTAACTATAATTCCATGATGTACTCTTTTCATTTTCTCTGGTCAGAATTCAGAGCTCAATATATAAGGGACGCACTCAGAGATTTTTTAATAAAACAAACAAAAATAAATAAATAATCAATAGTCAGTGGTATTTTCTTTTATACAGTTTAAATAATCTCACATAATGAAACACCCTATAATCTCTTGTGTTTGCAACTAACTTTATTTTTCTACATTCTTACTCTTACCATCAGCTGCATGAATAATTTTCCAATAGCCCAAACGCTCTTCTTGCTCCAGGTTTAATGAAACCAGCAAAGCTAAAACATCCTGAGTGCTCAGCAGTGACAGCATCAGTAAGCAATTAATCTCCAACAGTTCACCTACCATGTATGAACCTCAGAGCTCAATTCAGCGGCTCATATGACTCTATGTCCTAATTCTCTCCTGGAGGGGACAGTGCTCACACCAAAAACAGAACGTCAGGAAAATGGTAAGAAATAAATGATGCAGATAAAAATAGAATTTTTTATCTGTGAAAAAAAGTGAACATAGCTTTTATGGAGAAAAATAATTCTCATGTGGAAACATTTTTGATTGGTTGTTTTCCACAGCCTCTGCAAAATTGGTTTAATAGTATTTGTGCCTTCTAGAAGGACACTGTAGAACTTAATTAAAGTGTATAAAACATAGAGAGAGGTTTTTTTATAATTACCTTGCCACTCAACTTTGTCATTTATCTCTCCTTAAGGGGGCTATGCCTTTTGTCAGTTGTAATAGGGAAGAAAAATACAGAAAAGTATGTGATTCTATTGTGGAAAACGATTTCATGCAGTGGTAAACAAGTACCAACATAAGGCAGTGCTTGGCAAGACAGTTAAATTCCAAGCCTGGAAATACCGCAGAAAGGTAACACTAGACTTTGTCACTGTGCCAGCATCTGCATTCTACTCTTAAGAGATCATTAGCAGAGTGATTCTTTGAGAATGGAAGTCCAGTATTGTCACTCTTCTCACATCTTTCAGTTTTCCATTTTGTTCAGAGAGCAAGTGAAAAAACTTCACAAGATGTCCCCTGCAGGAATGTGCACTTTTTGGATCTTGCTTTTCTCTGACCACACACCCCATTCTGTGCCACATTATACTGGCTTCCTATTCAGAAAAACATTCACTTCATGGATACTGCACTGGCTTTTTCCTGATAAAACACTCTGGAGTCAAATCTCTGCATCACTCAATTTCTTTACCTCTCCTTCAAGCTATTACATAAATGTCATCTAGACAGTGAGGTCTTATTTGAACAACCTAATAACAATTATACTTTGATCTTTGCATTCTTTGGTGACCTCACTGATCAGTTTTGTTTGTTTTTGTAGTTTCTGTCACCACACAACAGACTTTAGATTTTAATTGTTTGCTTACTGCCTGTTTCTGTCTACTAGGTTGTAAGCTCCATAACCGTTGGAAGATTGAGTTGTTTTCTTTAGTGATTTATTCCCTGTTCCTAGAAAATGGCCTGCTACAAAGTTGATTTCCAGCGGTAAATATTTTCTGAGGAAATGAATGTGATGGAAAAAATTCAAATCTCATAGCTGAGGTGAGGTGGTATGAAACATTCAACCAAAGGTTTTCTATAGGGAGAAAATTGACCTAATAGATTTATAGATAATAGTTTCACTTTACATATGACATCCTACCATAGAAAATTAACATAATTAATTAGGCTATTAAATCATTTGATACTTAATTAAAATATTCAGATATGAAGGGGAAATAATATAAAAAACTGTGGTGTCATATGTCAAAACATAGCCAAATACTCTGATAATTAAATGTTTTAATAGAATATCTCACACCAAATTACCAGTCTGTATCCTTATTCTCTGACTTTTTCAATCATGCTTCCAAGAAACAGAGGGGAAAGAGGGAAGAGAGAGCTAGAGAGAAAGTGAGGAATAAAATATGCATAGAAAAAAACACCCCCAAATACTAGGAATTTTAAAAAATGTTAAAAGGGAAGACTTTATTTGAAATAAATATTAGTTTTATTTAATAATTAGATTTTAATAAATTTATCCATTTTTATCAGTTTTTACTTATTTTAGTAATCCATTTTCTTTTTTACATTTTTATTGTAACTTATAATTAGATGTGCAGACCAATAACATATTTTGAATATTCAATGAGTTCCTAGAATATTGGTTTTATGCCTAAGAGCCCTATCATAAAAGAAAAAAATCAGGATGTGAGGGAAAAAAATTAGAAGGTCTTAGTAGTATTTAAAAATCATGCCATGTGAAGGTAAGTAAGCCAAAACAAAAGAGAGAAACCAAACCCCAGTAAAAGGTTTTGTCTATCATTAAGAAAACAATTTAAACTTATTTGTTTTTAATCTAAAGCAACAGAAAAGGACCAGACAAAGGACACTAACAAAGCAAGAAAGGATTTGATGAAATCTAAATGACACGTCAGCAAGGTTATACATTTATGTTCTTGTGCATATTTGTTGAATACCAGGTGGATAAAATTAAAATGAAACTTCAAGTATTAAAACAATGTGCAAAAATTCTATTAGTTAATTCATTTCAATTTCTTTAAATACAATATATTTACATAAACTTTTCAATATTCAAATGTAAAAAAACAGAGAAAGAGCATTTTGCCAATGTTTGGCCAACAGAATGCAGTGCTATGTAAGGAAAATTTACAATTCTAATGCTAATTTTATTTAATTTGAAGATGATAAAATTTAAGATATCTATGGAATTTTATGAACTGAATGGCCTTTCAATTCAACTTTTGGAAATGTATCCATATTTTTAGGGTGTATACTGTAGGATTATTTTAAATAATAGAAATCTGTAAATCATTTGCATTATTAAAAATGTTTGACAGGTTAAACAGCTAAAGATACCTAAGTATTTGAATAATACATAACTACTAATGTGATATTTAGGAGAAAATATAGCTGGTTGTGGTGGTGTACCTCTCTAATATGAGTTACTTGGGAGGCTAAATGAAGAGGCTAGCAAGTTCTGGGTCAGCTAGGGTCATTTAGTGAGACCCTGTATCAAATTACAAATAAAAAGGACTGGAGGTATAGCTCAGTTGTAGAGCACTGCTGGGTTCAATCTCCAATCCCCAGTACTTAAACACACACACACAAAAAAAAAAAAAAAAAAAAGAAGAAGAAAGAAAGAAAATATGATGGTATACAAAGATGTGCACTTTATATACTGACAGAATTTTAAAGGCATATAAAGTTCTTTCTATATCTAAAATATTATTTTAAAAATAGCTTACATGTTAATTCATTAATTAATGCTATCTAAACTAGGCTATCCATCCCCTAAATGTCATCAGATTAAACACACATGATTTCCACCAAAAATATCAGAGAACACATCCCCTTTTCATTGTCTTTTTCTCATATTTTCTTTACTTGTGAAAAAAGTTGTGAAACTATCACTTAGAAGATGCATCTAGTCCAGAAAATGTGTTTTAAAATAAGGCAGGGAGATTGGAAAGATCAATAAGGATTCTGTATTAAGAGAAACATATTACTTAATACATACTTTCAGTTTCCGAAGAAAATACTCTTCATTAATTTTTGTTGTAATATTTATTGGGATAGCCTTTTTTCATCTTTAAACATTTGTCTAGAATATGGCACTTCCCTAATTGTTGCTTACAAATTAACATCTGCAGAATTGGCATTTAAATCATTTTTTAAGAGAATACACTGAAGCCATTGCAATGCCATATACCTGACTGAATCTGTTGGTATCTAGTAAGTTATTCAGTCTCAAATATGATAACTGTTCATATCTCCTCAATGAAACTTTATTATTATCAGTCCAGTGAGGTTGTCATCAGGACTGAAAAATGTTGATAATAAGCATACTGATGGGTTATTTGGTTTGGACATGTCACAGCTTCACTGATCTCATAATGACCATAACATGAATGTCACTGAATGTGAAACAAGTTATTTCTCTTTTCAAATGGAAATTGCCTTTTTTATATACATAAATAAAACTGAAGATTTGGAGTTCTTAATTAATTTTACTAGTAAAATTTTATTAATGGTAATAAAATGCAAACAATATAAAAAATCTTAACCTAAATCTTTTTAGTAATGAATTCATTTTGCAAGTCTGCTTCGTTTCTACACATTTCACAAATTCAAGCTTTAAATTAAGACACAAATGCTTTCTGAATCCATCACAGACCTACTTAAAATATACTTTAGATTAAGCCACTTACCTCGTTTTTGCAAAGTCTGATATGAGTTATCTAGGCACTGAATATTACTATCAGTATCAACACAGAGAATGCAAAGATGGACCATGAATGCCATCTACAACAAATATCACATGGATATCAAACACACAGGCATGCATGTAAACAAACAAATAGCAAACTATATACTAGATACCAAAACACACATACACAGGGAGACCAACTATTTCACTGATCAATGGACTCCTACAAAGCCTTTGGTTCACCTGTCTCCAGATATTGATTTTTGGCTATTTCATTTAGACCAGAGGGAAATAGGCAGCAATTCAATTTCCTATTACCTCATTTAGAAGTAAGGAATTAGTGTCACAGTGCATAAGAAAGAAAGCCTATGCTGTGTGTGAATATGAAATATGGTATATTTTGTGAAGGAAGATGAAGAAAAGAGTCTGTTAATAGGAACAGGGGAGATCAAAAAAAGGTAAAAAGCTTGATGAAAGAGGTAATGAAATGACTAAGAAATATGACAAAGTAGACAGACGAGAGATGGGACTGAACAAAGGAAAGAGATTCTGCAAGCACATTCTTCATTTTTTTCTGCCAGAATGGCTTTCTGTTCTCATAACGGAGAGAATATTTGCAAAAGGAATGAAGACACATCCATTTCCCACTGGCATTTTTAAAGATTGACTCTTCCTCTATTGTGTTAAATTCTTAAACCTACATAGTGAAAAGAAAGAAAGAAAGCTGACGAGGCTGAAAAAAGGTTAAAAAAGAGAGTTCAACGATTTGACATGTTTTTTTTATGGTTCCGTAAAATTTCTCTTTCACTATCATTTCTAGCCAACCTCCAGTACCAACAGGTTGCTTAGAATTTCATTGACTTAAATTCTTTGATACTAGGAATGACACCTTTGTGTGGAATTCCTTTACTTTATATAAAAAGAAAAATCCACATCTTACTGTTATTTAAAACTTTTGTTTTTAAATCAAATTTTTCTTAAGCTAACATACTAGCTGGTAAATAGTCTATTAATTATCAGAACGAATCTGCTGTCTATTGTTTTTATTGGATATATGCGGCCAGGGAGCAGAGGATAAGGGTATTTTATTTTCCCTTTTATTTGTTTTTCAATTTACAACCATCTGGCACAAACCTGAAACTTGTGGCAGTAGTCCTATTAAAAGGAGGAATATAAATACATGGGCAAGGGTTATTTTCATAACTGAAGATTGAGACTGTGTTCACATATTTATGGAACCTTGGTTGAAAAATCTAGTGTCATTACACATTTCAGAAATCTGTACTGTAGGCTCTGCCATGACTTATAAAAAGAAGCACAAATCTGTGATTTGTCTATATAAAAATAATAGATTATTAAATGGGAACACATATTTACTTAGTGATTAAGGATATATAGGTCAAAATCAAATAACTTGAATTCTTTTTATCATACTCTAGTTGTGTGCCTGTGGGTATTTTATAATTTTCTTATATAAATGAGGTCCGTAAAGTAGCTACCTCAAAGTGTTGGTTTGCTGATTGAATGAGAATAATGAATATAACACAATATTCTTCTCAGCTTTTCTTTATTTTTAAAAATAAATGTGCGCTATTGCTTGGGAATAAAAATGGTTTTTCTTTTAGAGTAAGATGGTAAAACTCTGCCAAAACTTTGATTATCATTATCATTCTATCTATGTCGAACCAAGTATTAACATTGAGAGAATCTTTAAGCAATAGTCAAGTTGCATTTCCACTTAAATTGAAAAAAAATCTGTTAATAAATATCACATAATAAAAAATTTAAAAAGCTAAGTAAATTACAGAATGATAATTTTTAGACCTAAGAGGTATGGTTGCAAGGTAACCAGAAAAACTGAATTCCAGAGGATATCAACCACTCATGAAGAAAGATAGAGGCACACTAAATATTTCAGTTTTCTCAGAGAATGGGAGAGAGGAAGACATTCTAAAGGACAAAGAGCCTGGCCTGTATGACATCAGGATCATTCTGCTCTCCATTCAGAGGCTTTTAGGAGAACCTAACATTGATAGGATTTTGAACTCACATGCTTCTGAGCTCTGGGAAAACTGCACAGCTTTAAGAAGCTGCAAGAAAACTAAACAAACAAAACAAAACAAAAACTTGCAAAAAAAAAAAAAAAAAAAAAAAAAAACCAACCCTGCAAGAAAACTACTCAAAGCATGTCTAGAGTTAAGAGCCCTGACCAGAGCTGTCCAGCCTCTAATTTCTGTATAAGATTCTGAATCTTAAGTTGTGGTATTATTTTTGTGGTATTATTTATCCATCTTTTAAATTAAGTCTGGTTGAGACCCTTCAATGTTAATTAAATAAGAATATATATATATATATATATATATATATTTTAATAAAGAAGTGTAAGGTCTGTAATTCAGACAGAGATTTTTTTTTTAAACCTGAAATTTTACTCAGTTCCTAAAATCTAAATGTAGGTTACTGTTAGAGTTTAAAATTCCTGGGAGATCTAGACAGAAAAGAATACCTAATCTCAGGAAAGTGCCTCTCCATGGACTTCTATCCATGCCTGCTAGAAATATAATTGTGAGATTCTGCTTCAATGACACTGGCTTCCAGGACATAGACATGCAAATGACTGAGGGTGTCTCAAGAGCATCTGGAGAATCATATTTACACACTAGATCTTGCTTGAGTTCAAGATAAATGACAGCCATTGGATAAGAGGTACAAACCTCAATCATGCACCAGATTCTGATCTAATACAAAGCAAAATATGTCTCTACTGGAGAAGGGGAGAAAACCCTCACATCCTTGCTCAAAGCAGTGGTCAACTGCTGTTGAGGGAAGAATAGTAAATATAACCCTCATCCTTACTTTTCACTTCATTAACACTTAGCAAAAATGATCTCCCAATGAGGGATGTCAGGACAACTGATGGCAACAAAAGCACAAGTCTACTATCCTTAATGGAAGGACAAGACTACAGACTACTTTCAGTAGGAGGAAAATTTGTCTGTTTTTGTCAATGTAAAGGCATTGCATCTCACTTACCACTGAGGCTGACAAACACAAGACTAGACTAAACCTGAGTTTGGAGTGGAACTGAGAGGTCCTGATCCCTATACAACTGCTACTATAAAACTTTCAAATGACTCTTCTCTACTGTTAGGGATGGAGTAAGAAATCAGATGAAGACCTTTTTGTTTTTCCAGGTGTTTAAAATTACTGAAACATTTTCCATCATTTCAGAAAGTGTAAGAAAATAGAAGCAGTATAACCCTGGAAGGGTTTGAAGGCTAATGATACACTTAAGGTAAGTTCAGCAAGACCAAAATTAATCCTAAGTAAAATTCATTGACTTTGCTCACCAACCAAAGGCCTAAGAAGAGAAGAGAAGAAACCACTGCTGGACATGAATACTGTTTGGTCCTAGACTACTTCTTTTCTTTTGTAAAAAATGTCTAGCAAATAATGCATTGCCAAAGGAAAATAGTCAAGATTATTAAATTTAGAGATGATCCACATTATAACACTATCAGGAAGGGGCTTTAAAATAACTATGACTAATATGTTAAATAATTTAATGAAAAGTCAAATGTGCAAGAATACATAAGGAATTTAAACAGAGCTACATATACAACTAAAAATAAAAAGTTGAAAAGAGTACTCATGAAAATTTTGATAAAAGACACAAAGAATCATTTGGTGGGATATTTTTATACTTGGCATTGCATCAACAATAACCAGTTATCTAGTATATAAGCCAGTAGAAATAATTCAAACAAAACACAAAGACCAAAGAGTGGAAAAAGTCCAACAAAATTACAGTTAGAAGACAATGTCAAGCAGTCTAATAATTTCTGTTTGTAATTTCTGTTCTTATAAAAGGGTAATAAAGGGCTGGGGTTGTAGCTCAGTGGTAGAATGCTTGCCTATCATATGTGAGGCACTGGGTTCAATCCTCAGCACTACATAAAGATAAATAAATAAATAAAGGTATTGTGTCCACCCACAACTAAAAGAAAATATTTTTAAAAGGGTAATAAGAATATTATAGACACTTAGGAATAGGTATCAAACAATAATGGAGGATGAATTCAACAAAACACATTAAAGAAGTTTAGAAAACCATAGGTAGAAAAGGTAATAAGAATAAAAAGACCAATCACATCATCAATGAAACAAAAGACATAACTATATCGTTTTCCAACTGTGGTAAAGGAAACCTAAAGAGAAAATCTTGAATGAAATCAAAGAAAAAAGAACATTGCATATAGTAAACTGCACTTTTTTTTATCAAAAGCTATAATTCAGCTTTCAGTGAAAAGACAAATTTAGAGTACTAAAAAAAAACAAAATTTCAGAATTCTTTAGTATAAAAGAGTATCTTTCAAAATAAAAACTAAATTAACGCATTAAAAAGTGGAATAATAACCTATTTCTAGCATTCTTACCTCAAAATAAGTGTTAATGGAAATTCTATGCAGAAAGAATAGAAAGGCAAATGAAAAACATAAATTTATTGAACAAATGAAGAGCATAAAAATGATAAAAATTTCGATAAAAAATATTTTTATTCATTTTTAATTTCTTAAAAAGGTAACTGATTTTCTAATCAGAAATAGAAATAATGTATTGTGGGTCCATAGAACATATAAGATAAAATATGTGACAAAATAGCATAATTTATGGGAGTGAAATAACCATACACTGGTATAGACTTCCACATTATATGTGAAGAGGTATAATAATAGTTGGAGGCAGACTGTGACATTACAAATGTATGTTACAGCCCTAAATAATCCTAAACTAAAATTAGATATACAGACAATTAGTCTATAGTGGAGATAAAATAAAATTATAAAATTAAAATGTGGGAAAAATAATTTACTTTTTTTTTTTTTTTTATCATGGATTCATGGATGATCCCAGGAGCACTTAGCCATGGAGCCACATCCCTAGTCCTTTTTATATTTTTATTTTGAGATGGGGTTCACTGTTTTGCTTTGGGCTCCACTAAGTTGCTGAGGCTGGCTTTGAACTTGCGATCGTCTTGTCTCAGACTCCTCAGCCACTGGTATTATAGAAGTACACAACCCTGCCTGGATACTTATTCTTTTTATTATGGGACAAAAATCACACATGAATCATTTTCACCTAATTCACATTTCTATCATCTTCATCAGATATTTGAAGGTACAGACCATCCTAGAACCACAAAAATTCCCCAAATATTGAGCAATAGGGAAATGCCAAATTTGCAAAATGACAACTGTGAATTAACGCCTAAGTCAACCATCTCTAGACTTCTATTTATAGGGAGAAACAGTCCTCTCTTTCAGCTACTCTTTCAGTTTTCTGTTGCTTGCATGTGACAACAATCCTAAACTCTTAATCCAGAGTTCAATAAAGTAGGGTTTCCCTGGCTCTGGTGCCTTAGGATATTGATGACTTAGATAGATTGATTTTATTTTGTAAGTTTTTTAAGTTGTATATTCAAAGTCATGTTTTTCTTTTTTAATCTTCATAGAATTCTGAATGTAGGGGAGCCATTATGATAATTCAGTTATCAAAGTTGTCCTAAGTAACCAAGAATCAATTATGGAATTTTGGAGTTTCAGTCTGCCTTATTTTTTTTGGGGGGGGACTATGTTTCTTTATTATCTTAATTTTAACCAGCACCACCAAAGTATGTACTATGAGTAATTTTGATTTAGGAAAGATTAGTATTGGTGAGGATTATAATAGCTTTTTCCAATTAAGTATTAGATATTGTTTAAATTATTTCTATGAGGTTTTTGCAATATATAACATTTATATGCCCTGATACAAGACAAAAGAGTGGATAGTTATATAATTTATATTTCTAGTAAGGATAGAACAAGTTATATAAATATGAATATATCCATTATATGTGAAATATGTGTGTGTGTATATATATATTATATATATATATATATATATATGATATATTCATTATTTATACCAATATTTTGAGGTCCAAAAAAGGTTACATGTGGAAGGATGATGGAATATTTTCTATTCTTCTTTGTAGTTTTTATAGTTTTCAGATTTTCCAAGAGGAAGAATTGTTACTGGTATAAGTAAAAATTGGGTTAAAATAAATTATTGCTATAGAAAATCCACTTACACACATACACACACACACACACACACACGCACACGCACACACACTGGCAACATTCAACATGTATTAGTTTCCTAAGAAACTAATAAAGGAACAGTAGAGTTTGCATCAAAAAGGACAGCAAATTTGGTTGTTTAAATAACAGAAATTTATTGTCCCAAAGTTCTTTAGTCTAGAAGTCTTTGACCAAGGTAGAATGTGTTCTGAGGTCTGTGGCAGACAGTCTCTTTGGTGTCTTTACACAGTTTCTGATGATTTGCTGGCAATCTGTGTATTGTAGATGCTTCACCATGATCCCCCCTTTGTCCTCACATAATGTCCTTTCTGTGTTGATCTTTGTGTCCAAATTTCTCTCTTTTATAAGGGTACAATCATTAAATTAGGATCCATCTTAATGATAACTTCACTTGATTATATGCAAAGATTTTATTTCTAATTAAAATTGCATTTACATGTATTGGAAACTAAGACTTTAGTGTCTTTTTTAGGGAACCCAATTCACAGAAAAAAAAAAAAGCAACTTACGAGAGGTGTGGTTGTCAAGACCAACTCTGCTTTGGTGCATTTACACCATGATTTTTGAAATGTCTATTCTCTCTGGAGATCTGAGGTTTGATAAAACTGACAATGCCCAATAGGAGAGCATTCTTGGGCCCAGATTGAAGACATGATTGTTTGTTAACTGAAAGAAGTTCTTCTCTTTGTTAAGTTTGAAGCAAAAAAAGAAATGTGCAAGGCACAAGGACATCTTAAGCCCCTGATTATGTCATATCAACTAATATCCTATTCACCAAAGCAAATCTCATGACTAAACCCATGCTCAAGGTAGAGGGAAGGGTGCTTTGACCCTATGGGAGGAACAGCATTGTTTCATGGAAAGAGGATTGCCAGAGGGAAGGATGGAGAGCCTGAGACAGCTGTTCAGTCTACTACGTGAAGTGCTGATACAATCAATACATTTGCTTTTCATTTATTATGTTTAACTTTTTTATTGACATGAAGGATAAAAAATTTAGCTATATTTTAAATTGCAGGAAAAAGAAGAAAGGAAAATCATATTCCATATATTAACTTTACATTTTGTACTTGTAAGTAAACTTCAATTCTTTTCAAATTCTTATTACATTCATGGCCACATAATGACCTAGTGGTCAATGACAGACTGAATATGCAATAACAGTCTCATAAAATTATGGAGCTGAAAAATTCTTATCATCTAATGAAGCAACAGCCATCAGAACAATGCAGTGCATTGCAGTACTCATGTTTGTGGTGATTGTTATGCAAACATACTGCTCTGTTAGTCATATAATATTATGGAGCACATATAATTGTGTATAGTACATAATATAAGATAATAAGAAATTGGTTTATGTATTTCATATACTATATGTTTGAATAGTTATTTCAGAATATACACTATCTACTTATAGTAGAAATTTTACTTTGAAACAGTGTGTCTTCATACTGGCAACAGCTTCATACATGTATTGCTTACCACATCTCTTGACAGCATCTAGAGACCACTTCAAGTAATTGACCCATATTATCTGGGCTTGTATTAGTGTATTCTGTGATTTTCACATAATGATGAAATTGTCTAAGGACACCTTTCTCATAACACAAGTATCCTCATTGTATGAGTGACTGCAATCTGTTGATGAGTATCTAGAACTCTATTCATGAAGATTATATCAAACATGGTCACTTTTCTGCACTTTTTATTTATATAGAAAGATTAACTTCTGGACTTTATATAGACTTTTTAATAGGTATTTTTGTTATATTGATAAACAATATGTTAAATCTACAGCAGTGATAATAATGAAAATATCTGTGTGATTCTAGCCATATATTCATACCATTTTTTAACTCACTCAAATATTCAAATGATTGTTTATTTTACTCAAATTTTTAGAAGGATGGATAATACAAAAAGAAGACAAGATTCAGATGGGGAAGAAGGAAAAAAATGAAAGCAAATGTAATACCTTATTTGTCAACAAATAAAATGTTTAAATGCTAAATGAAATATATTTGAGTACACATTTTTTGTTTCCATGTACTGAAGGTAATTTCTCTAATAAAGTGAATTATTTATACATATTGAAGACAATTTTACCCGCCTTCTGGAGATGCCTGGATTTATTATTGTTTCACAACTATAAATATTTAAAAATAAATATCTCTAAACAGTATCTTGTTTATTTCCCAATGTGGGAAAGTATTGCTTTGCTTTGATGAAAGGAGGCTATAATAAAATAATTTAACTAAAAGAAAACCCTATCTATTTGAATGATAGAGGTGATTAACAGTCAAACAATCCATCTCCAGCAAATATTACTTTTTGAACATCTTGCATGAAGGCAACAGAGCTGTTATTAATATGGGGAACAGATGAATTATTACGTTACATACCTCACAGCAAGGATTTAATGTATCCTTTTCCCAATTTTACTGAAACAGATCTGGGTGCCATATATTTCTTTAGTTTCTTTCTATATTCATATATATGTATAATAATGTGTGATTCTTTTATCTATAGAGGCCCAAATCACTTAGAAGACTTAGCCAAGCTTATAATTTTTGTCTACTTTTGCAAGATAGCCCATTTGAATATATTTATGTATGAGGATATGGCTTTTGACAGTAGTATCATACAAGGTTCTGTCACTTTGTGATATAATGGTTGTCATCTGTATTTTATCTTTAGACACTCTGCAAATTGCCTGGAAATTCCTGTGATTGTTATCTTATAGATGTAGGATAGAATAACCTGAAATATATTTCAGCATAAATAGGTAAAATAAATTTTGTTGGCTGACTGATATATTTTTAAGAATAAAATCTTTTTAGTTTTCTCTTCAAAATGTGTGCAGAATCTGATAACTTTTCACCATTTTTTTCCCCCTGATTCTAATCAACATTATTTCTTACACAGGTTTTTACAATAGTTTCTTAACCCAGTAAAATAGTCTTTGAAAAACAAGTCAGATAATATCACAATTTTACTCAGAAACCTCAGAATCCATATTTCTATGTATGACTTAGAATAACAAAGAAAGTCCTTATTATTGATTTAAGATGTTAAAGGATTTGTTTTGTTCCTACCTTGAACCCACACAGTAAAGATTTCCTTTCTGCTAAGTGAATTAAACCATATCCAAAAAATCAAAGATCAACTGTTTCCACTGATATGCAGAAGCTAGTCCAAAATAATAAAGAGTAAGAAGCAGGGGAAGGTTGGGAGGGATTCCATCAAAATACAAAAAAGATCAGTGGAGAAGATGAAGGAGATGGAGGGAGAGGGAGGAGGATGAAGGAAGAAGAGTGGAAAGAATCTGACCAAGCTTTTTTTTGCACATGTGTGAATATGCCACAGTGAATCTCACCATCACGTACATCCACAAGATACTTATGGAAAAAAAATATAAGTAAATAGCAGAAAAATTGGTACGCAGGGAAAGGAATAATGGTGGGGAGGAAAGAAGGAAAAAGAGAAATACTGGGTACTGAATTAGAGCAAATTATATTTCATGATTTTATAATTATGTCAATAATGAATCCTGGTGTTATATATAACTAAAAAAAACAATAAAAATGTTACATTTGAGGAAAAAAATATTCTTTTTCAATTAATATAAGCTCGACGAGATATCATGAATGGGCCCCTCTCTGGAAATGCTAGATATGAGCCTGGATAAATACATTTTTAACCAGATGAAGGGAATAAATAAAATGGAGTCAATATTGAAAATATAAAATAATAGATGAATAAATTTTGAGATTTTGACACCTAAAAGTCATTCCATGAGATATCTGTCTTTTAATATGATGGACAATAGGTTTACAAGAAACTGACACTAGTCAAGGTCATCCAAGACAATACATGGCCTCAACTGATTATGGTATTTCAAGGCGAAATATTTCAATTTCAGAAAATTATGGAAAATAAGGTATCATAAAGGTTAATTTGCTTCTCCTTTGATTGTAGCAATATAATTAATATTCTTTTTAAAATCTTAAATATTTAATAAACATTTTCCCTCTATCTATGAGGAGTTTTGTTGTCAAATAAGATCAACAAAATTTCAGTTACTGAAATGGTGTGTTATGTCATACATGTAGATTTCATTAAAATTTTATGATGGTTTTGGTGGCTACTTTTGAAACTATAGTCACAATAAGACTAGAACTCACTGGAAGGATACTTCCTATGTCTGAAAACTATTTGAAAAAACTAATGTTATTGTCCACATGTAGTATCCTTAACATTGACTTTTCCATGAGAACACAAACTTTCTATGATTCATTTTTAAAAAATGGCTAATTTTTAAAAGTGTTTTTTAAGAAAATATACATAAAATATATGATAGAAGTTTTGTGTTTTCCGGGAAAACAAGCAAACCTAATGTAGTCTATGTTTAGTAGTAGTCTTGTAGTCTATGTTTACAAGACCTCAAATCCTATTAGTGGAGCCTGTAAACAAGCAACTAAAAGTGATAGAGTGGTAAATCATGACAAGTTGTATGGATGGTCATGGTGTAGTCATAGAGGATAACAGGTTTCAGATCTTTCCCACCCTAAAGGATTGACAGGCAAGACCTGTCTGAGAACAAGTTAAATTCTAAAGAAGGCTGGATGGCAACTCTCAGCTGTGCAAAACATTTGAGAAAGTTAAGGAAAGTAGTATGCAAAGCCTCTAATATATGAAACAATTTGTTGTGTTTGAGGTGGGAAAAAAAGGAGGAAAAATGGAAATACAGATTGATAGTATGAGGACAAGAAAAAGGAGAAGTCACACATCAAGATTTTTTTTCCAAGATAAAGATTGGAAAATTGACTCATAATATTGTAAAAACATTAAATTATTTTAAGGGTGAGAATTTTACAATCTGGTTAATGCTTTAAAAAGTTTACTTTCACTGATGCATGGAGAAAATGATTAGGAGACAAGATAGAATAAAAAGAAACAGTAAGAAATACATCACTATTGCCAAAATTAAAACTATGATGGCTTAAAATAAGGCAGAGACAGTGGAAACAATGAACTATGGTTTGGATTCACAGGAAGACCAAGGGATGATGATTACAAACCTGGTAAACAAATAGATTTGAATCCAGATAAACAATAAAGTCAAATTTTGTTATTTTCTTCTTTAGAGATTCAATTTTGAATTACCTTTTAAAGAATAGTGTTATCTGACAAACAGATGAATATATGACCCTGGAGATCACAGGAAATATGTGGTATGGGTCCACACTTTATGGAGTCCTGAACATAGAGTTAATGTTTAGTTCAAGGTATTGTTAAGGCAATATCAGAAAAAAAAATTAGAGAGAAGAAAAGAACAAGCTATACATAAAGAAGATAAAATGATTAGAGGGAGGATTAAAACCAAGTGGTATCATTGAATGGAAATTAAAAATAATTGTATCAGATGTTGATAAAAATTTATGCAAAATGAGATGAAATAATGTTAAACTTGAGAATGCATTACACTTAACCATCTAAATCCTCATTCCAACTTCAAAGAGTGTTGCTGATTGACAACTCTAAGTTGGCAGGGTTTACCAGAAATGACTGACAAGATTACACATTCTTTCTAGGTCATTCTAAAATGAATACCTGGGTTACTAGGAGTTATATTTATCTATCCTTTTCCTTGACTCCAGATAAATCAGAAGAGACATCTCAGTTCATAAGGCCATGTTGTGACTGCGTGCAAGATAAATTCTTTTTCATTCCAATCACAATTCCTTCCCTCTCCTTACTGTTACCCATTCCTCAAAAACTTTCAACATGCCAATTTTTATTTTAATGTCTGCTTTCAAGGTAACCAATACATAATAGTTGCTAATGATGGTGGGCAAAGAAAGTGGACATCAAACTCAGATTGTAAAACTGGATCAGGAGCTGACCAGATGGCAAAGAGGATTTCATCTGGTGATTGTTGAACACAGCCAGCCTGGCAAAGAAGATACTGCAGTTGTGAAATTTTTCACCCATAGAGAACCGGTATGGGAAAACTGTGAAACGAAATACACTGACAGGAATTATATTATCCTGCATTTGAAAAACACAAGGAAATAGATTGATGGCTTTTGAATTGGATGGCTTTTGCTTGGAGCACTTTCATGAACTTCGTGGAGAAGGATAATGAAAGGCTGAGGATAATTAATCAGTAATTAAAGGCTAGATGTGAAAGCCAGAAAGCCTCTTTGGCAACATATAAAGATCTTCTAGTCTCCTGCAGCTAGAGGGCAGAGAAAGATGAGGATAGGGCCAGCATTAAGCTGTTGAGCAGTAGAACTTTAAAGAATGTTACATTTTCTACTGGACAGGTCTGCTGTGTCAAGGTCAGAACTCTGATTGGGAAGGAATGCAACTAAAGTCTGAAGGGGAACATCTGGATTAGTGCATTCAACTCAGATTCCACTAACTTTACAAGTTTGTAGTCAAAGTGTTACTCCAATCCTCTCTCTTCCTGGCTAACAAACATCACTTTTCTTGAAAATGATGCAAAGGCCTCCACTTTGCAGGCAAACAACCCATTCCACCAGAATCATGCCAATTTCCTCTCTGATTACTCAACCCATAAGTATAGTGAAGTTCATATAAAATCAATCTAGATAAGACTTTTGCCAGTTTATATATTATATGGGTTACAAACACTGGTTTAACTGATAGGTACTAGGAGGAGTTGAGAGAGTAGAGAAGCGCTAGAAGGTGCTGAGTCAAAAGGAGCAGAAAATTTTATCGTTATGGGAGAACTTTTATATTATTATATATTTTAACACCCTTGTAAAAGCTCCCAAGGTGGTGGTGGTGGTGGGGGCATTTTGGCAAGCTACTAGGATGGCTCTTAGAAACTTGGAAAAAAAATGGAAGCCCATACAAAGTGAAATAGAAATGTCAGAGCTGCTATAATAGATGATAAAAGATGGGGCAAAAAGTTCTTGAAGATAGACATGGTAAAGAAGGGGTATAACACATTAGGCCAGAATAACCAGCGGATTACTCTGTTGCACCAGAAGATTTGGAAGATGTTCAATGGTGATAATTGCCTCACGAGAGTAACTTATAGGCAGTTGAACTCTCTAGATTAAGATTGATGGCAGAGCATTTTAGGACAGAACTGAGTTTATTCTGCTGCTGAAAGTAGGCATACTAGGAAAGTGAAATACTGTAATCTAGATGGCGGTTCTTAATGATCAGAAACACTGTGGGTAGAAGTTATCATAGGCGGGATGTTTTTGAGTGGCAGCAGGAAGGGATTGACTCTCACTGAGCTAAAAATATGCTTTGTAAAATATGGAAACCTTAACAACCAGGTAGAAAAATCAGGCATTGCTAAAAATAATGATAGAAATAAAAGTGTATATTCAGAAAACCGATGGAAGTTGGGCCCCTAGAAAGTCATGATCCCTTGCTCAGGTTCCCAAACTGAGATGCTCTCAAATATAAAATGCATTAACTTAAGGAAAAGCATATTTCTAGGAGAAAGTGTCTCCTAACATCATAGCAAGTAAATGAAGTAAGAGATTTCTTAATACTATCCTAAAGAAATGTGTTGCTATAGTTATTTTGGAAACTGTTAATGGTATAATAAGAATATCCTGGTAATTACAGGTCACAGAAACAATGACTGAACAGATGGATCATCACTGCATTCTGGTAAAAAATGAGCACACATACTTAAAGTAATTAGCTGAATCCCATCACAGGGCCAGTTTAC
Source organism: Ictidomys tridecemlineatus (assembly GCF_052094955.1). Classification (NCBI taxonomy): domain Eukaryota; kingdom Metazoa; phylum Chordata; class Mammalia; order Rodentia; family Sciuridae; genus Ictidomys; species Ictidomys tridecemlineatus. Next base: position 162,740,935 of record NC_135479.1, read on the forward strand.
TTTGATTCCTCTGTGTAGAGGAAAACTATGATGGCCATTCTCCTGTTCCTCAGTGCATACCTGGAATGAAAATTATGAACACATGGATAACTGGCACACTATTTCATGACTTATAGGTTAAGAGCAATTTCACTGGTAAAGGTCAACTGGAAGTCTCTGAATCTGTGCCCAGTCCATGCCCTGGCCAAGATTAGCCCATAACTGTACCTCCTAAACAAATTACTCTATCTTTGCTAATGTAGATATCCATGTTCTCAAATTTGTGGTATGTGGTCATTCTCTAATGAATTTCTTTTCCATTCCTATCAGTGCTGTAACTTGGATTTTAAATGTCCACCCCAAGACTCATGTATTAAAGGCTTGTCCCCAGAGTGGCGTTATGCAAACTTCTAAATATTATCACTTCTTTTGCCATGCTTTGCAAGGTTTTATGGTATCATGCACCCCTGCTGTGTGCACTGCCTCCTCACAGACCTAAAAGTAATGAGCCTATCAACCATAAGTAGGAAACATAAAGCCATGATCCAAAATCAACATTTTACTCTTATAATTTAATTATCCCAATATTTGTTATCGAAACAGAAAACACACTAACATACTCAGAAATGGTAAAGAATCATTCACATCCATACAGACTAGCCAAGTACAAAGTTCCACTCTTGTGACAGGCCTGTGTAAGGTTATCTTCTACTCCTCTCTAAATCCATCATAATATAATTCAAGTTCAAAGAAATCTGGTTGGTGTGAAAATCCAGAGATCATCACAGTGGATCACTATATTGATAGCCTCAAGCCACTACAAAAAAAAATGAGTAAGATGTGGCAAATACATTGGATGCTTTGTTAAGACACATATATTCCAGAAGTTGGAACAAAATTTCTCTTATAGTTTCAGAGGACCACCTTAAAAACTATGCAACAGTCAAGTAGCACACTAAATTATTTAAACAGAACGATTCAGCAAATTTCCATTAGCCACTTTCTGTAGTTGTCCATTGACTTGCTGGCAACATGGGTACGTGAATAAAATAGCCTTTCTGGCAGGGCTGGAAGAGATGCATGGCCCCCAAAGCCAAGTATGCCATTTAGCAAGGCTAATTGAGCTACTGATGATGAATGTCTGCCCTTCCAACAGAAACCAATTTAAAGCTTGTTGTGGGACCATTCTCTTAGGTAGCAGTTGATAATCTATGATCCATGATTTAAATATAGTTCATTGCCTTTTAGTAAATAAAATCTTTTCTGAACAAAACCACACACATATGCGTATGTATTTTCAATGGCTGTTTTTATGCAACAATAACAAAGTTGGGTTTTTTTGTGATGGAGATATTAACTCACAAACAAAAAAATACCATTTAACTCTTGACAGAAAAAAAAAAATCCCCTACTCTAGAAGATCAACTGACCACTTTGGTTGAAGTTGAGAGCATTGCATCTTTTTCATCTTGGAACTGAAAGTGACTCACCAGATTTTAATCAATGCATATTTCTCTGTGTTGTGTCTTTGCTTACCCTGGTCAAGAGCTTTATTCAGAATAAGGCTTAAAATGTATGGACATAAAACTGCACACATTGTATTGGATCAAGGGAGCAAATTTAAATAAAAACAGGTAGGACAGTGACCACATCTGCGTTGATTTTGTATCCTGCAACTTTAATGGATTTGCTTATCATGCTAACAGTGTTTGGTGAAGTTTTTAGAATTTTCTATATTAAAATATCAGCCATCTACAAATAGGCAATTATATTTCTTCCCTTTTTATTAAGAAATGGTTATTTATAGCCCAATCTACGTTTTCTGTCTATGACTTGTAGCATTTTATTAAAGTAGCAAAATTTTCCATCATTGCCTGGTTTCTATTCTTGAGTGTGGCAGTAACAATGGCTTCTCATAAATGGTCTTTATTATTTCAAAGTAATTTCTTTTTACAAGCTTTGTTGAGATTTTTTATCATAAAAGGATGCTGAATTTTACCAAATTCTTTTTTCTGCTGTATTAAGATGATCATATGATTTTTTAATATTTCATTATATGAATTTAGAGTATTAAATTTACTGATTCAAATATGCTGAAGCCTCCTTGCATCATAAGGTTAAATCTTATAGGACTGCAGTCCTATAAGACTTCCCATCTTCATGAACTATTTTTTATGTGTTGTTAAAATTAGTTTACTACTATTTAGTTGAGAACGTTTGCATTTATATTCAACAGCGATGTTGCCCTATAACTTATTTTTCTTATATGGTCTTTGACAAGCTTCAGTATGAGGTTAAGGACAAACTTATAACATCATTTAGAAACCACTCCTTCCTCTTCAGTTTTTTGGAAGAGCTTGAGACCACTGACTTCAATTTTTTGTATGTTTTGTAGAATTCACCTTGGGAGCCATAAATTCTTGGACTACATTTGTTGTGATATTTTTGATTGCTGGTATGATCTCCTAACTCATATTTGGCTTGTTAGAATTTTCTAGATATTTATGATTTAGTCATGGTAGATTGTATATTTCTAGAATGTAATCTATCTGCTTCTTCTTCCTTGTCCAGTTGGTTAGTGTATAATTTTTTTGGGTATCCACATGATTCTTTTTATTTGTGATATTGGTTGTAATGTCTCCTATTTCATTTATAATTTGATTTCAATCTTCTCTCTTTTTTTTCTTAGGCTAGGTAAATGTTTGTAAGGTTTTAGAAAAATAAATAAATAAGTAAATCCCTCTACCTTTCATTGATCTTTTTTTACTGCTTTCTTTATTAGCATCCTCTGAGACTCCTGCAAAGAAGACAGTGATTCACTTGAGGTGTACCCTAAGAGCCACAGGCGTTATTCACTGTTGTTCCTTGTTTGTTTTTGTTACTCTGGGTAATTCAATTGACCTATCTTTGAGCTGTCTGATTCTTCTTTCTGCTTCATTAAATCTTTTGTTGAATCTTTCAGTTCACTCACTCATGTGTTCTTCAGCTGCAAAATTTCTGCCGTTTTTTTCCTAATGGTTTCTGTTTCTCTGTTGAGTTTCTCATTTTCTCATATGTTATTTTACTTATTCATTTGTCTGAATTCTTTCATAGTTTACTGAGCTTCTTTAAGATAGCTATTTTTTCCTCTTTTTTAACTTTATTTTTTAAATTTTTAAATTAGTTACACATGACAGTACAATGATCTTGACATACATTTGACATACCATCATAATGTGTACTGACTGGTCAGACGGGGTATAATTTCTCATCTTTCTGAGTGTACAGTTTGCAGAATCACATTGGTCATACAGTCATGTATATACAGACAGTAATAATAATGTCTTTTTATTTAATGCTGGGTGCTAATAAGTCTCCATTTCCGTAGGACCTTTTATTGGTGTTTTATCATGTTCCTTTGGTGTCATCATGTTTCCCTGTTTATTTGTGATGTTTATGGCTTTCACTGGTCTTTGTACATTTAAATGAATAGGTACCTCTTCCCATCTTCATGGACTGACTTCAGCAGAGAAATTCCTTCAATCAGCTAGCCAGAGATTCTGGGCAGGGCAGCTGGGGTCATGAGTTTAGGCTTGTTACTGGAGTCATTGGGCTGGTTGGTCTGGCCTCTGGGTCTCTGGGATGATCTGGCCTGTGGATCTATGGGAAGGCCTGGTGCTAGCTAGCATGGGCCTAGTACCAAGTCTCTGTGAGGAGTCTGGAGCCAGAGACTGCTGCTAAGGTGAGCTTGGAGTCTGGGTCCATGAGGCTGATTAGGAGTCTTCTCCATAGGAACCCTGCTGGAATCTAGATGTGTACTGACTGGTCCAGAGTCTAGGCCAAATGGCCCTGGGAGTTTGCTTGGTGCCAGAATGGGCATGATTCCAGCAGGGGTGGGTATTCCAGTTATAAATGTCCATGTAAAAAGATAACCAGGCTATGCCATATGAATAAATATTTCCTGATCTGTAGTAGGTAGGTTTATTAATTTCTCTAATCATCAATTAAAATAAAAAAAATTATAAATTATCATTTAAGATTTTGACTTATTTCATTCTTCAATTTAGAAAACCATAATATCACATAATCGTAATTTAGAAAGAAAAGAGGCTTTTTTTTTTTTTTTTTTTTTTGCCCTCAGTTTTCATCCAAGGTCTAGGAACCATATCTAGTAATAGCCTTCCTTTTGGAAAGATCAAGTTGATGAAGGACACATGGGATATGCTGGAGACCTACTCAAATTGAATGTAAAATCCATTCATAAGAGCAGAGCCCTGATAGCCTCTCTTAAATCCTATCTGGTCTCTTCTCTTACTATTTCATAGTGAGGATTAAATTTCAACATAAGTTTTAGAAGAAATATACCATATACAAACCATAGTGGTTTTAATTAATATATCAATACACTAAATAATAGAAAGTATTATAATGTATATTCTTTGATTTTTAAAACATGAAAAAAATCTCTCCTTCAATATTCTCTTTATTTTATTTCATATTTAACTAAATATTTCAAGTATTTGATGTATTTCCCAACATAGTCTTCCAATTTTTTTTTAACTGGGTCAGTAGTTTTGCCTTTATAATATATCCTGCTCACCATGATATATGTACCATAATGCCAGGTGATTGCCTTCAAGACTCTCTTAGTGGAGCACACACAAAATTGGACTGTAAAGGTTTAGTCATTTGTTGAGTGGCACATTTCTCTTGTGTACATTTCTTTCTTGTCCAGCCATGGTTGACATTCATTCTGTCGACTTCTAATGAAAATTCAGATCTTTCAATTTATTTCCTCCCAATAATACTCAAAAGAAACAGGTTGTATTTCTATCAGGAAGTTCTTCAGGGGGGTTTACTTTAAATTTTTTTTTTTTTTTTTTGATTTTATTCTCTTTTATTGCTGAGTAATATTCCATTGTATATATATATGCCACATTTTTTTTATCCATTTATCTATTTTTTTTTTTTATTGGTTGTTCACAACATTACAAAGCTCTTGACATATCATACTTCGACCAATAGTTTCAAGTGAGTTATGAACTCCCATTTTTACCCCAAATACAGATTGCAGAATCACATAGGTTACACATTCACATTTTTACATAATGCCATACTAGTGACTGATGTATTCTGCTACCTTTCCTATCCTCTACTATCCCCCTCCCCCCATCTTTTCTTTCTATCCCATCTACTGTAATTCATTTCTCTCCTTATTTTTCTTCCAATTCCCCTCACAACCTCTTTTATGTAGTTTTTTATAACAATGAGGGTCTCTTTCCATTTCCATGCAATTCCACTTTTCTCTCTCTTTCCCTCCCATCTCGTGCCTCTGTTTAATGTCAATCTTTTCTTCCTGCTCTTCCTCCCTACTCTATTCTTAGTTGCTCTCATTATATCAAAGAAGACATTTGGTATTTGTTTTTTAGGGATTGGCTAGCTTCACTGAGCATAATCTGCTCTAATGCCATCCATTTCCCTGCAAATTCCATGATTTTGTCATTTTTTAGTGCTGTGTAATACTCCATAGTGTATAAATGCCACATTTTTTTAATCCATTCATCCATTGAAGGGCATCTGGGTTGGTTCCACAGTCTAGCTATTGTGAATTGTGCTGCTATGAACATCGATGTGGCCGTATCCCTGTAGTACGCTCTTTTAAGGTCTTCAGGGAATAGCCCAAGAAGGGCAATAACTGGGTCAAATGGTGGTTCCATTCCTAGCTTTCCCAGGAATCTCCATACTGCTTTCCAAATTGGCCGAACCAATTTGCAGTCCCACCAGCAATGTATTAGAGTACCCTTTTCCCCACATCCTCGCCAGCACTTGTTATTATTTGACTTCATAATGGCTGCCAATCTTACTGGAGTGAGATGGTATCTTAGGGTGGTTTTGATTTGCATTTCTCTGACTGCTAGAGATGGTGAGCATTTTTTCATGTATCTGTTGATTGATTGTATGTCCTCCTCTGAGAAGTGTCTGTTCAGGTCCTTGGCCCATTTGTTGATTGGGTTATTTGTTGTCTTATTGTCCAATTTTTTGAGTTCTTTGTAAACTCTGGATATTAAGGCTCTATCTGAAGTGTGGGGGGTAAAAATTTGTTCCTATGATGTAGGCTCCCGATTTACTTCTCTTATTGTTTCTCTTGCTGTGAAAAAACTTTTTAGTTTAAGTAAGTCCCATTTGTTGATTCTTGCTATTAACTCTTGTGCTATGGGTGTCCTGTTAAGGAATTTGGAGCCTGATCCCACAATATGTAGATCGTAGCCAACTTTTTCTTCTATCATACGCAGAGTCTCTGATTTGATATCAAGGTCCTTGATCCATTTTGAGCTAATTTTTGTGCATGGTGAGAGGAGGGGATTCAGTTTCATTTTGTTGCATATGGATTTCCAGTTTTCCCAACACCATTTGTTGAAAATGCTATCCTTCCTCCATTGCATGCTTTTAGCCCCTTTATCGAATATAAGATAGTTGTAACTTTGTGGATTAGTCTCTGTATCCTCTATTCTGTACCATTGGTCTACCCGCCTGTTTTGGTACCAGTACCATGCTGTTTTTGTTACTATTGCTCTGTAGTATAGTTTGAAATCTGGTATTGCTATACCACCTGATTCACACTTCCTGCTTAGAATTGCTTTTGCTATTCTGGGTCTTTTATTTTTCCATATGAATTTCATGATTGCTTTATCTATTTCTACAAGCAATGCCATTGGAATTTTGATTGGCATTGCATTAAACCTATAGAGGACTTTTGGTAATATTGCCATTTTTATGATGTTAGTTCTGCCTATCCATGAACAGGGTATATCTTTCCATCTTCTAAGATCTTCTTCTACTTCTCTTTTTAGGGATCTGTAGTTTTCATTGTATAAATCTTTCACCTCTTTTGTTAGGTTGATTCCCAAGTATTTTATTTTTTTTGAGGATATTGTGAATGGAGTGGTTTTCCTTATTTCCATTTCAGAGGTTTTGTTGCTGATATACAGAAATGCCTTTGATTTGTGCGTGTTGATTTTATATCCTGCCACTTTGCTGAATTCATTTATTAGTTCTAGTAGTTTTTTTGTAGACCATTTTGGGTCTTCTAGGTATAGAATCATGTCATCTGCAAATAGTGATAATTTAAGTTCTTCCTTTCCAATTTTTATGCCTTTAATTTCTTTCGTTTGTCTAATTGCTCTGGCCAGTGTTTCGAGAACTATATTGAATAGAAGTGGTGATAGAGGGCATCCCTGTCTTGTTCCTGATTTTAAGGGGAATGCCTTCAATTTTTCTCCATTCAGAATGATGCAAGCCTGGGGCTTAGCGTAAATAGCTTTTACAATATCAAGGTAAGTTCCTGTTATCCCTAGTTTTTCTAATGTTTTGAACATAAAGGGATGCTGTACTTTGTCGAATGCTTTTTCTGCGTCTATCGAGATGATCATATGGTTCTTATCTTTAAGTCTATTGATATGGTGAATTACATTTATTGATTTCCGTATATTGAACCATCCCTGCATCCCAGGGATGAATCCTACTTGATCATGGTGCACAATTTTTTTGATGTGTCTTTGTATCCGATTCGCCAGAATTTTATTGAGGATTTTTGCATCTAGGTTCATCAGAGATATTGGTCTGTAGTTTTCTTTCTTTGCTGTGTCTTTGTCTGGTTTCGGAATCAATGTGATGTTGGCCTCATAGAATGAATTTGGAAGGACTCCCTCTTTTTCTATTTCCTGGAATAACTTGAAAAGTATTGGTATTAATTCTTCTTTAAAGGTTTTGTAAAACTCCGCTGTATACCCATCCGGTCCTGGGCTTTTCTTGGTTGGTAGTCTTTTGATTACTTCTTCAATTTCATCCATTGATATTGGTCTGTTCAAATCGTGTGTGTCCTCCTGACTCAGTCTGGGCAAATCATATGTCCTAAGAAATTTATCGATGTCTTCACTATCTTCTATTTTATTGGAATATAGGTTTTCATAATAGTTTCTAATTGTCTTCTGTATTTCTGTGGCGTCTGTTGTGATATTGCCTTTTTCATCCCTTATGTTAGTAATTTGAGTTCTCTCTCTTCTTCTCTTCGTTAGCATGGCTAAAGGTTTGTCTATCTTGTTTATTTTTTCAAAGAACCAACTTTTAGTTTTGTTAATTTTTTCGATAGTTTCTTTTGTTTCAATTTCATTGATTTCCGCTCTGATTTTAATTATTTCTTGCTTTCTGCTGCATTTGCTATTGTTTTGCTCTTCCTTTTCTAGGGCTTTGAGATGAAGTGTGAGCTCATTTATTTGTTGGTTTTTCCTTTTTTTGAGGAATGACCTCCAGGCGATGAATTTCCCTCTTAAAACTGCTTTCATTGTGTCCCATAGATTCCGATAGGTTGTGTCTGCATTTTCATTTATCTCTAAGAATTTTTTGATTTCCTCCTTTATGTCTTCTGTAACCCTTTGATCATTCAGTAACATATTGTTCATTTTCCATGTGATATTGGATTTTCCCTTCCTTCTTTTATCATTAATTTCCAGTTTCAATCCATTATGATCAGATAAAATGCATGGTATAATCTCTACCCCTTTATATTTATTGAGGGTTGCCCTATGGCATAATATATGGTCTATTTTTGAGAAGGATCCATGTGCTGCTGAGAAAAAAGTATATCCATTCAATGATGGTTGGTATATTCTATATATGTCAGTTAAGTCTAGGTTATTGATTGTGGTATTGAGGTCTATAGTTTCTTTATTCAACTTTTGCTTGGAGGATCTGTCCAACGGTGAGAGAGGTGTGTTGAAGTCACCCATAATTATTGTGTTGTGGTCTATTTGATTCTTGAACTTGAGGAGAATTTGTTTTATAAACTTCGAAGCGCCATTATTTGGTGCATAAATATTGATAATTGTTATGTCTTGTTGTTTAATGGTTCCTTTTAACAGTATATAATGTCCTTCCTTATCCCTTTGGATTAACTTAGTCTTGAAGTCGATTTTATTCGATATGAGGATGGCCACCCCTGCTTGCTTGCGAGGAGCGTGTGCGTGGTATATTTTTTCCCAACCTTTCACCTTTAGCCTGTGTATGTCTTTTCCAGTCAGGTGAGTCTCCTGGAGACAGCATATTGTTGGATTTGTTTTTTTGATCCATGTTACCAGCCTATGTCGCTTTATTGGAGTGTTTAAACCATTAATGTTTAGAGTTACTATTGATATATGGTTTGTACTTCCAGCCATATTTGATTATTTATCTCGTTTTTTTTTTTTTTAATTGCGTTTGTTTCACCATGATTAGTTTTCCCCCCTCCGTCTGTTTTTACTGAGGTACTTCCCACTGTTGGCTTTGGTTATTGTTTTCCGTTTCTTCCTCGTGAAGTGTTTTGCTCAAGATGCTTTGCAACGCTGGTTTTCTGGCTGCAAATTCTTTTAGTTTTTGTTTATCGTGAAAGATTTTTATTTCATTGTCGTATCTGAAGCTTAATTTTGCTGGGTACAGAATTCTTGGTTGGCATCCATTGTCTTTCAGTGTTTGAAATACGTTATTCCAGGATCTTCTCGCTTTCAGCGTCTGAGTTGAGAAGTCCGTTGTTAACCTTATTGGTTTACCCCTGAATGTAATCTTTCTCTTTTCTCTTGTAGCTTTTAATATTTTCTCTTTGTTCTGTATATTGGATATCTTCATAACAATGTGTCTTGGCGTTGGTCTACTGTGATTTTGTATGTTCGGTGTCCTGTATGCATCTACAATTTGAATATCTGTTTCCTTTTTTAATTCTGGAAAGTTTTCTGTGATTATTTCATCTAGTAGATTACTCATTCCCCTTGTTTGAATCTCTATCCCTTCCTCTATCCCAATGACTCTTAAATTTGGTTTTTTTATATTATCACATATCTCTTGTATGCTTCTCTCATGATTTTTAACCAGCCTATCTGAGATGGCTAGCCTCTTTTCCAGATGATATATTTTGTCTTCATTATCTGATGTTCTAGCTTCTACTTGCTCCACTCTATTAATGATACTCTCATTTGAGTTTTTAATTTGGTTTATGGTTTCTTTCATTTCTAAGATTATGGTTTGATTCTTTTTTATAGTCTCTATCTCCTGATAAAGATGCTTAACTTCTTCCTTTATCTGTTTGTGTAATACATTCTTAATGTGTTCTTTCGCTGCTTGAATTTGCTGTCTTGTATCCTCTTTAAGGTTCCGTTCCATCTGTCTCAGGTGTTCCATGAGTTCTTTATATGACCATTTTTCTGGTGGTTCTATATCCTCCTGAATATTTAGGCTGCCCTGCATTGTTTGCACTCCTTTTCTTCCTTGCTTTTTCATGCTGTTCATATTGTTTCTTGTTCTGTTTGACTGCTGAGTTACTGTTTACTCCTATAAATATATTTGCAGCTTGGGAGGAAAGGTATTAGAAGGGATGGGTAGAAGTCACTAAAGAGAATAAGAGTAAGCAGGTAGAATTCAAGGAAGGGGGAATAAGAAAATTAAAAAGAGATGTAAAGACAGGAGAAAAGAAGGATAGAAAAGAATAGAAGATTAAAAGGGATTTAAAGAGAAATAATAATAGTAGAAATGGAAAATGAGATTTAAAAAATAGAATAAAATAAAATAAGATGGATTAAAAAACATTTAAAAAGACAGTAAAAAAAAAAAAAATTTATAAATGCAGTCCTAGAGTTCGATTAACTGCTCTTCCAGTGGGTGGAGCTATGCCCACCAGGCCAAGTTTCTCCTCTCAGTAGGCGGGAGTCAATCACTGTGCAGCGGTACTTCCTCCAGGATTGGGCGGGTCTCCCTTCCTGCTGTTCGCTGTGTGGGCGGGGCCTTTTGCAGAGCTGGTCAGGGGTCGTTTGCAGCACTGGGTTGGCAGGTGGAGGGTGGTCGTCTGCAGCTCCAAACCGCCAGAGGAGGTTCACAGAGTCGGGCCCTCGGGGCCGGGCAGGCAGTGTTTGCTCCCCCACTCACTGCAAGGGTGTAGGCAGCGGCCGCTTGGCGGTAGCCAGCGGCGGTTCACAGAGCTGGTCTGCGGGGAGCCCAAGCAGCCAAGCAGGCAGCGCCAGCTCCCAAGTTCACAGCGCCCTGTGAGCAGCGGCTGGTTGAGGTTCACCAAGCCAGCCCGGGGGAGGGAGGGGGGACAGGCAGACAGCCAGCAACTGCTCCCAAGTTCGATGTTACGTGTGGGCGGTTCACAAAGCCGGGCTGCGGGGACCCAGGCAGGCCGCTCCTGCTCCTAAACTCGATGCCACGTGTGGGCGGTGGTCGGCTTGGGTTCACAGGGCCCGCCTGCGGGGGTCCAAGCGGGCAGCAATAGTTCCCAAGAACAATGCAGCGTGTGGCCTGCGCCAGCTGCGATTCAGAGAGCCAGCTCGCAGGGCCCGGGCAGGTCGCTCCTGCTCCTAACCTCGCTGCCGCTTGTGGGCGGCGGTCGGCTTGGGTTCACAGGGCCCGCCCGAGGGGATCCAGGCAGGCAGCAATGGTTCCCAAGAACCATGCAGCGTGTGGCCTGCGCCAGCTGCGATTCAGAGAGCCAGCTCGCGGGACCTGGGCAGGTTGCTCCTGATCCTAAACTCGCTGCCGCTTGTGGGCGGCGGTCAGCTTGGGTTCACAGGGCCCGCCCGTGGGGATCCAGGCAGGCAGCAATGGTTCCGAAGAACAATGCAGCGTGTGGCCTGCGCCAGCTGCGATTCAGAGAGCCAGCTCGCGGGACCCGGGTGGGTCGCTCCTGATCCTAAACTCGCTGCCGCTTATGGGCGGCGGTCGGCTTGGGATCACAGGGCCCGCCCGCGGGGATCCAGGCAGGAAGCAATGGTTCCCAAAAACAGTGCAGCGTGTGGCCTGCGCCAGCTGCGATTCAGAGAGCCAGCTCGCAGGACCTGGGCAGGTCGCTCCTGATCCTAAACTCGCTGCCGCTTGTGGGCGGCGGTCGGCTTGGGTTCACAGGGCCCGCCCGAGGGGATCCAGGCAGGCAGCAATGGTTCCCAAGAACCATGCAGCGTGTGGCCTGCGCCAGCTGCGATTCAGAGAGCCAGCTCGCGGGACCTGGGCAGGTTGCTCCTGATCCTAAACTCGCTGCCGCTTGTGGGCGGCGGTCAGCTTGGGTTCACAGGGCCCGCCCGTGGGGATCCAGGCAGGCAGCAATGGTTCCGAAGAACAATGCAGCGTGTGGCCTGCGCCAGCTGCGATTCAGAGAGCCAGCTCGCGGGACCCGGGTGGGTCGCTCCTGATCCTAAACTCGCTGCCGCTTGTGGGCGGCGGTCGGCTTGGGATCACAGGGCCCGCCCGCGGGGATCCAGGCAGGAAGCAATGGTTCCCAAAAACAGTGCAGCGTGTGGCCTGCGCCAGCTGCGATTCAGAGAGCCAGCTCGCGGGACCTGGGCAGGTTGCTCCTGATCCTAAACTCGCTGCCGCTTGTGGGTGGCGGTCGGCTTGGGATCACAGGGCCCGCCCGTGGATCCAGGCAGGCAGCAATGGTTCCCAAAAACAGTGCAGCGTGTGGCCTGCGCCAGCTGCGATTCAGAGAGCCAGCTCGCGGGACCCGGGTGGGTCGCTCCTGATCCTAAACTCGCTGCCGCTTGTGGGTGGCGGTCGGCTTGGGATCACAGGGCCCGCCCGTGGATCCAGGCAGGCAGCAATGGTTCCCAAAAACAGTGCAGCGTGTGGCCTGCGCCAGCTGCGATTCAGAGAGCCAGCTCGCGGGACCTGGGCAGGTTGCTCCTGATCCTAAACTCGCTGCCGCTTGTGGGTGGCGGTCGGCTTGGGATCACAGGGCCCGCCCGTGGATCCAGGCAGGCAGCAATGGTTCCCAAAAACAGTGCAGCGTGTGGCCTGCGCCAGCTGCGATTCAGAGAGCCAGCTCGCGGGACCCGGGTGGGTCGCTCCTGATCCTAAACTCGCTGCCGCTTGTGGGCGGCGGTCGGCTTGGGATCACAGGGCCCGCCCGCGGGGATCCAGGCAGGAAGCAATGGTTCCCAAAAACAATGCAGCGTGTGGCCTGCGCCAGCTGCGATTCAGAGAGCCAGCTCGTGGGACCCGGGCAGGTCGCGCCTGCTCCTAAACTCGCTGCCGCTCGTGGGCGGCGGTCGGCTTGGGTTCACAGAGCCCGCTCGCAGGGGTCCAGGCGGTTAGTGTCCGCTCCTATGCTCACTGCAATGTGTAGGCAGCGGCCATTCGGCGGCCCTCGGCGGCACTGTGCCCCTGCTCTGGGTTGCCGAGATTCAGTATTTTGTGACAATCTAACACCTCCTATTAAACTTACTAGTTCCAGGAAGGTCTCCTTTCAGAGGAAATTTGCTTGAAGTTTCCCAGCAGGACGCATGTGGGTGTATTAATGAGTCTCTCTGATCCCCTTACCACGGAGGCATTGTATGTGCTGCCTCTTCGCTGGCAGCCATGTTCTTCTTCAGCCTACTTTAAATTTTTAATTTTCTTTTCATTTACTTACAAGTTGCTTTAGATTGTAAAATCAGCTCGTCAGATTTAAGCAAAAGAAAAAGTCTGCAATAACCAACAATGTTTCCTATAAAATCCAGTTGATTAACCAGTGGGCTTGTAGTCTAAATAGAAGTTGTGACTTTGGCAAAGGGATAAGAGGTTTGAAAGAATTTAAAGTTATAAACTAACATGGTTGATAGTTCATAAAACATCTCTCTTGCATTTATCTATAGTGGTAGCAATTAAGCTCCCTTCTCAAAATTTTTCAGTGATAAATATTAAAAAGGAGTCATTTTACATATTGTCAAAAAAAAAGGAAAACTGGATGAACAGAGTAAGGGGAAAAAAAACTGCAGTCAGATATATATGATCCTTGATTTTGAAGTAGCTGGGACTCATTTTTGTCATTGATGAAATGAGGGGATTAGACATTTTGGTTTCCAAAGTATTTTTAATCTTTATTTTGTTTTGAAACTATTTGTTTAAAAAGGATACTTTAAGTAAGATAAATATACTCAGAGATCACTAAGAGACTTTTCTATTATTATGTAGTTTCGCTCTTAGATATTTTTGTGAAATCATGTATATTTCATTGAGTAATTTTAGTTTTTAAGTTCCTGGAATACAGAACATATAGACTTTGAAATTTACATTAATTCCTGACCATTGGTAAAATAGCCAGGAAGTCTCTATTATTTGTATTGATCAATTTACTTCTATTTATTCAGGACTAAATTGTTTGAATTATTTTCCGTCAAAGGTAGTTTTCTCTTTAAGGCTAACTTCATGACTATATTAATAATTTAGCATAAAGTGAACATATTAGTAGACTACTTTCACAAGATTATAAATCAATATTTACTGTTTCTGGACATAGAATAATATATATGGAGATGATGGGTAAAGTGAAGATAACAAGAAGAATTAGACTTGAAAAATAGAGATTCAAACAAGATTTGTCTTAGACAACATAAAAATTGCAAAGGATTCTGTCCATGAGGAAAATTGAAAAATATTTAAGACATGGTTGTTTTAAATATTAGATAAAAGAATTGTATGAAAATAGATGATAGCATAGCTTACCTTGTTTAGAAGTGAAAATATGGGAGAAATATACCAAAACAGAAGGAAGCATTATCAAAGATAATGTTTAAACAAAGGTGAAATACTTTCTTCAGGCCCTGTGAATCATAATGACATGTGAAAAACATGTCACACTCTCACTTTAATAGGTAAAGGCAGCATGCAAGTTGACATTTTAGATATAAATGTCTGTTTATATTCTTCTGTTCAAGAATATTGTATGCCATCCCATATTTAAATATTTATATAATTTAATAAATAACAAAAGCTAAAATTTCTAAGAAATTTAATCTTATTTAAAATATTTTCTTTTCAAAATATTTTTGTTATAGATAATAGAATCAGTTTGTTTTTTTCATTATGGTATTCAGGCAATTCTTTCTATTGGGGTAGTAAACTGTGCTGTATGAGTGCATGAGTAAGAGAAATTTTGTATTCAGTACATTGAATTGTGCTTTAGCAAATGTACTGCCTAGTGGGTTTATGACTATAAATAGTCTACAATTGAGATATGTTGTCTCTTAATTTTTTAATAAGAGAACAAACACTGTCATTGATTATACCTTTGTTGCTTTTTATTTATTATTGAAAATCTAAATCCAGACTGTAGGCCTGGTCCACCCTTCTGCTGGCAGAGCAGACACCCCCCAGAGCCTAGCCTCTGGCACAAGACTGCCCCTTACAACCAACAGACTACTTCGGGAGGTCAATTTCCGTGGCCCGGATTCACCCACACCAACTTGCATAGGACCCAGGTCCAGGATGCAGTAGCATACATTGAGGGACACCAGCAGGGTCTGGAAGTTCAACATCAAGGTGAGGTACAGACAATCTGCATGGGTACTATAAGAATATAGGCAACATGAATAAACAAGGGAGGAAAGTGCCCAAAACAAATCAGGACACAATAATAATAGAACAAATGGACAGCAAAGTTGATGAAGTGTCAGAGAAGGAGTTCAGAATGTTCATATTTAAAATGATTTGCGAATTAAAGAATGAGCTAAGTGAGCAAATACAGGCAAAAATTGATCACTCCAACTATGATATAACAGAGCACAAACAGGTAGCAAAAGATTACTTCAAGAGAGAGATAGAGACTCTGAAAAAATAAGTCACTAATCCTTGAAATGAAGGATATAATAAATCAAATAAAAAAACTCAATAGAAAGCATAACCGACAGACTAGATCACTTGGAAGACAAAACATCAGATAATGAAGACAAAGTATAAAATCTGGAAATAAAATTGATCACATAGCGAAGATAGTAAGAAACCATGAACAGAACATCCAAGAGTTATGGGAGAGCATCAAAAGACAAAATCTAAGAGTTACTGGAATAGAGGAAAGCATAGAGTTTCAAACCAAAGCAATGCATAATCTCTTCAATGAGATAATATCAGAAAGTTTCTTAAGCATGAAGAAGAAATTAGAAAACCAGATATAAGAGGCTTACAGGATGCCAAATGTACAAAATTACAACAGATATACACCAAGGCTAATTATAATGGAAATGCCTAGCATACAGAATAAGGATAGAATCTTAAAAGCCACAAGAGAGAGGAATCAGAACACAAATAGGGGGAGACTAATTTGTATCTCAGCAGATTTTTCAACCCAGACCCTCAAACCCAGGAGATCGTGGAACTACATATACCAAGCTCTGAAAGCAAATGGAGGCCAACCAAGAATCTTAGATGCAGCAAAACCAAGCTTTAGATTTGTTGACAAAGTAAAAACCTTCCATGATAAACAAAAGTTAAAAGAATTTACAACTAGAAAGCGTATACTAGAGAACATCCTCAGCAAAATATTCCAAGAAGAGGAAATAAAAAACAATGATGAAAATCAGCACAGGGAGGAATTACACTAAAGGAAAATCTAATCAGTGCAGAAACCAAGTCATATTAAAGAACAAAAATAAACAAAAGCCTGGGAATACAAATCATGTCTCAATAATAGCCCTAAATGTTAATGGCCTAAACTCACCAATCAAAAGTCGTAAACTAGCAGAGTGGATCAAAAAAAAAAAAAAAAAGACCCCCAAAATATGCTGCCTCCAAGAGACTCATCTCATAGGAAAAGATATCCACAGATTGAAGGTGAAGAGTTGGGAAAAATTATACCACTCACATGGACTGTGGAAGTAAGCAGGGGTTTCTGTCCTAATCAAATAAAGGAGACTTCAAACTAAAGTCAATCCAAAAGGATAAAGAAGGACACTACATACTGCTCAAGGGAACCATACACCAACAAGACTTAACAATTATAAATATATAATTTATATTGCCCAAACAATGGAGTTTGTTTGTTTATCAAAAAAAGTCTTCTCAAGTTCAAGAATCAAATAGGCCATAACACAATGATTTTGGGTGACTTTAATACACCTCTTTTATCACTAAATAAATCTTCCAAACAAAAGCTGAACAAAGAAAATACAGAACTCAATAAAACAATCAATAACTTAGACTCAACTCATATATATAGAATATTTCATCCTTCAATGAGAGAATACACATTCTTCTCAGCAGCACATGGATTCTTCTCTAAAATAGACCATATAATATGCCACAAAGCAACTCTAAGCAAAAAAAAAAAAAACAACAAAGTAGAGATAATACTCTGCATTCCATCAGATCATAATGGAATGAAATTGGAAATCAATGATAAAATAAGAAATAAAATCCACTCCAACACCTAGAGACTAAATAATATATTACTGAATGAATAATAGGTTATAGAAGACATCAGGAGGAGATTAAAAATTTTTTAGAGGTGAATGAGAACACAGATACAACAGATCAAAATCTCTGAGACACTATGAAAACAGTTCTGTGAGGAAAGTTCATTGCATTGGAGTTCATTCCTTCAAAGAAGAAAGAGTCAACAAATAAATGACTTAACAGTACATCTCAAAGCCCTAGAAAAAGAAGAACAAATCAACATCAAAAGCAGCAGAAGACAGGAAATAATTAAAATCAGAGCTGAAATCAATGACATTGAAACAAAAGAAATAATTGAAAAAATTAACAGAATAAAAAATTGGTTCTTTGAAAAAAGGAAATAAAGTTGACATACCCTTAGCCATGCTAATGAAGAGAAGAGAGAGAAAACTCAAATAACTAACAAACATGATAAAAAGGAAATATCACAGCAAACACAACAGAAATACAGAAGATAATTAGAAATTATTTTGAAAACTTGTACTCCAATATAATAGAAAATATTGAAGGTATTGACAAATTTCTAGAGTCATATAATTTGCCCAAATTTAATCAGGATAATATACATAATTTAAATAGATCAATTTCAAGTGACGAAATAGCAGATGCCATCAAAAGTCTACCAAGAAAATCTCAGGTTTGGATGAATACATATTTGAGTTCTATAAGACTTTTAAAGAAGAACTAATACCAATACTTGTGAATTTATTTCAAGAAATAGAAAAAGAGGCAATTCTTCCAACTTCATTAGATGAGGCAAATATCACCCTGATTCCAAAACCAGAAACAGACACATCAAAGAAAGAAAACTTTAGACCAATATCTCTAATGAACATAGATGCAAAACTTCTCAATAAAATTCTGGCAAAATGAATACAAAAATATCTGAAAAATATTGTGCACAACCATCAAGTGTGATTCATCCCAGGGATGCAAGGTTGATTCTATATATGGAATTATAAGTGTAATTCATCACATCAATAGACTTAAAGAATCAGGGATGGGGATGTGGCTCAAGCGGTAGTGCGCTCGCCTGGCATGCGTGTGGCCCAGGTTCAATCCTCAGCACCACATACAAACAAAGATGTTGTGTCTGCCGAAAACTAAAAAATAAATATTAAAAAAATCCTCTCTCTCTCTCTCTCTCTCTCTCTCTCTCTCTCTCTCTATTTAAAAAAGAAAATATAAGAATCATATGATCATCTCAATAGATGCAGAGAAAAGCATTTGACAAAATTCTGCACACCTTATGTACAAAACACTAGAAAAATTAGGGATAACAATGAACATATCTCAACACCATAAAGGCTATCTATGCTAAGCCCCAGGCCAACATCATTCTAAATGGAGAAAAATTGAAGGCTTTTCCACTAAAAGCTGGTACAAGAAAGGGATGCTCTCTTTCACCACTTCTATTTTACATAGTTCTTGAAAAACTGGCCATAGCAATGAGACAGACAAAAAAAAATTAAAGGTATAAACATAGGAAAAGAAGAACTCAAATTTACTATTTGCTGATGATATGATTCTATACCTTGAAGGCCCTAAAAGTTCCACCAGAAAACTTCTATAACTAGTAAATGAATTTAGCAAAGTAGCAGGATATAATATCAACACCCATAAATCAAAGGTATTTCTGAACATAAGTGATAAATCCTCAGAAATGGAAATGAGAAAAACTACCCCATTTACAATAGCCTCAGAAACAACAATAACAAATAAACAAAACAAAACAAAACAAAACTTGGAAATCAACAAAAGAGGTGAAAGATCTATATAATGAAAATTACAGAATCTTAAAGAAAGAAGTCAAAGAAGATCTTAGAAGATGGAACTATCTACCTTGCTCTTGGATAGGCAGAATTAATATTATAAAAATAACCATACTTCCAAAAGCACTATACAGATTTAATGAAATTCTGATCAAAATTCTAATGACATTCCTCAAATAGAAAAAACAATCATGAAATTCATGTGGAAAAATAAGAGACCCAGAATAGCTCAAGGAATACTTAGCAGGAAGAGTGAAACAGGTGGTATCATTATACCAGAACTTAAACTATACTACAGAGCAATAGTGTCAAAAACAGCATGGTATTGGCACCAAACTGACTGGTAGAACAATGGTACAGAATAGAGGACACAGAGACTAACCCACAAAACTACAATTGTCTTATATTTGACAAAGTTGTTAAGAACATGTATTGGAGATAAGATAGCCTCTTTGACAAACACTGCTGGGAAAACTGGAAATCCATATGCAACAAAATGAGATATAATACTTAACTCTCACTATACACAAAACTCAACTCAAAATGGATCAAGGACTTAAGAATACAACTAGAGACCCTAATAGACCTAGAAGAAAAAGTAAGCCCTAATCTCCACCATGTAGGATTAGGCCCCAACTTCCTTAATAAGACTCCTGTGTCACAAGAATTAAAATCAAGATTCAATAAATGGGATGGGCTCAAACTAAAAAGTTTCTTCTCAGCAAAAGAAACACTTTTTGAGGGGAATAGAGAGATTACATCTTGGGAACAAATCTTTACCCCTCACACATCAGATAGAGCATTCATCTCTAGGTTATATAAAGAACTCAAAAAGCTAAGCATCAAAAAGACAAATAACCCAATCAATAAATGAGCCAAAGAGCTGAACTGACACTTCTCAGAAGATGATATAAAATCAATTGACAAATATATGAAAAAAATGTTCATCATCACTAGCAATTAGAGAAATGCAAATCAAAACCACTCTAAGATTTCATCTCACTCCAGTCAGAATGGCAGTTATTTTGAAGACAAACAACAATAAGTGTTGGCAAGAATGTGGGGGAAAAGGTACACGCATACACTGCTGGTAGGACTGCAAATTGGTGCAGACAATATGAAAAGCAGTATGGAGATTTCTTGGAAAATTGGGAATGGAATCACCATTTGACCCAGGTGTCCCTCTCTTCGGTCTATACTCAAAAGCAGCATTCTACAGGGACACAGCCACATCAATGATTATAGCAGCACAATTCACAATAGCTCAACTGTGGAACCAACCTAGATGGATTAAAAAAAAAAAACATGGCATATATACACAATGGAATATTAACACAGCAATAAAAGAGAATAAAATCATGGCATTTGCAGGTAAATGAATGTAGTTGAAGAAGATAATGCTAAGTTAGCCAATCCCAAATAACTAAATGCTGAATGTTTTCTTTGATATAAGAAGGCTGATTCATAGTGGGATAGGGAGAGGGAGCATGGGTGGGATAGAGGAACTCTAGATATTGGAGAAGGGTTGAAGGGGAAGGGACAGGGGATGGGGTTAGAAATGATGGTGAAATGTGATGATCATTATTATCCAAGTACATGTATGAAGACAAAAATTGGTGTGAATATACTTTGTATATAACCAGAGATATGAAAAATTGTGCTCTATATGTGTAATAAGAATTGCAATGCATTCTCCTGTCATATATAAATAAAAAAATAAAAATCCAAATCCAATATTTTTGGTATGTATTTTGTGTTAAAATGTGGCTCTTGCTGAATTCGATGAGAACTCAGGAAACCTCAATAGGTTTTGGGGGGGTATTTAGATTTATATATATTAATTTAAAACATCACTAACTTTTTCAATAAAAGTGGAGAGAAAATAGACTTTTATTACTAATTTAAAAGAGAATAGGTGTTATTCTACTTTAGTGTTTATAAAGGTATTTACATATTTATTTGATTAAGAATAGGTGGGAGCAGGCAAGGCAAGCTTTGATACCACTTTTTGTTTTGTTTTGTTTTTATAGATTTGAGAACTGAGATTTAGACAAGATAACTAAACTGCTTGAGACAGGTACCTAGAGAATATCTGAGAGTTGGCATAAAAATTCAGGTTTGATATTTTCAAATGTGATCTTCTGAATATATAAATGATTGAAAATAAAGACATTCACTAGGTCATTCTCCAAAACTACTGAATCAACACCCGTTATGTAGGTTCCTTTTTATTTTAGCACATTTTTTTTTTCAGGCTTACAAGTAGCGTGATATATTTTTGCCAAATATTAACTGGCTAGTGTATTCTCTACAATTTCAAATATATACAAATTTCTTCACAACTTAATAGTTTTAGGATCAAGGGCTTGCTTATATAAATAATTAACTTAAGGCATACCTTTTTATTTATTTTTTTCTAATTATGAGCATAGCCAGGAATGAAAGATCAGGGACTGTGACATGTGATTCAGAATCAGAGCACTCTAGACAGGTGTCCCTATATTGAGGTGGAGGACCTATGAGGTCTGCCAACAATGTCTACAAGGGCTGGAATTTAAATATAACCTGTGCAAGAACTAGAGGTTTCACAAAATATCCTATACTGAAAAGAAAATGATCATTTACTGTTCATTAGAGTTTCCATTTCTGGAAAAGCATCCTTTGTAGTGTCCTTGTATCACACTTCACAGTGTACCAGAGACATCCTCTGGAGCCACTGAGATTGATGAGGAGTCTGCACTCTTTCACATCAAGCTTTCTAAAGGAACTTTCTCCCTCTGCATTTCTTATTGCTATTCACCAAGAGGATGGAACTTTGTATCAAATTCACTTTAGTTGCTTCACACTTGTTGGAAAATTAGATCGAATCTTTCATTTATGAGTCATGTTGGAATGTTTTATGATTCTTGTTTAATTAAGGTGAGAACTCAGAAAAATTCAATGTTATTTCAGATAATTTGATCTTCTAAAATTTATTCTATATGTTTGCTGTTCTCATAAATTTTTTTTAGTTATAGATGAACACAATATCTTTATTTTGTTCATTTATTTTTATGTGGTGCTGAGGATCAAACCCAGTGTCTCACATGTGTGAGGCAAGCATTCTGCTACTGAGCCACAACCCCAGCCCTTAGGGTTTGCTTTTTACATGCTAACAATATTACGATCTAGTTTTGATTTTTTTTTTAACATTTCTGCAACACTTTAAATTATGCTTGTTGTTTTATATATTTAAAAAAATTTGTTTGCTCACCAAAATATACTCTTAATGGGAGGATTTCAATTCCTTTTTTCCCCCTAAAATTGGATTTCTCAACTAGGGTATTATTGACATTTTAAGCTAAGTGATTTTTTGTAGTTGCAGTGGGTTGTCCTTGGCATTGTAGAATGGTTAGCCTTATACCCTGTTCGGTCTTCATTAGATACTGGTAGTCACCCATTCCCCCACCTCCAACTGTAATGACCAAGAATGTCTCTACACATAGCCAAATGTCCCTTACATAAAGCAGGTTCTTATCAGGAACAATTGTTTCTCCAGTGAATATTGAACAGAAATATTACTAGCAAACACAGGGAAGTCCCCACAGGAAATAGCTTTTTCTAATATTATGTTAAAAGTCCTAAAGTTGAGCAGCCCAGTTTCTAAATCTGGTTCCGGTGTGTGGTAGAGAGTAAAACAAGATGTGCCACTGTGTAATTAAAAAATGTAGTTGTAGATGGACAACATTCCTTTATTTTATTTGTTTTTATGCTATGCTAATTTTTAATTTAATTTCTTATCTCCCAGCGTCTGTGCCCAGGTCTATCTGACAGATTCTTACTGCTCCTTCACTTAGCAACACTCAACCCACAGTAGAGTCAGAAATATTTCCTCTCATTGTGCATTGCTTCATATTATACTTTTCCTTTGTTCTCAGTGAAAAAACATAAATCCTAGCTTTTCATAATATCAAAGAGCAAAATTGAACGTACAAACATGGAACATTAGGTTATTCCTCTAAGCCTAGATTCTTTTTTTTTTTTTTTTGTAGGGAAGAGGTACCAGGGATTGAATTTAGGGGAACTTGATCACTGAGCCACATCCCTAGACCTATATTGTGTTTTATTTAGAGATAGGATCTCACTGAGTTGCATAGTGCCTCACTTTTGCTGAGGCTGGCTTTAAAGTCAATATCCTCCTATTTCCGCAACCTCCTGAGCTGCTGGGATTACAGGTGTGTGTACCTCAATTTCTGAGTAACTAAATTATACATGATAGAAAGGCATCCCTTTTAAGAAAAAAAAAAACTTAAATTTTACTATCTTTCATGAATTTCAACAGGAAATTCAATTCTTTGAATAATGCTATATGGTAGTTCTCTCTCCTGTTAAAACTTTGACTATCTGAATATAGAATAACAAAACACATTAAATTTTAGTAAGAAATTTAATAAGTGGATAAATATCAGTTTTCTCCCAAATTAGACATTAATTGTGCCTGCACAGAAAGATATAGCAGTTTCCTAGACCATCACCACCTGTGCAAAGCTGAATCCTTTCAGTCACCTGTGCAAATATTGGGGTGTTTTTTGCCTTGGTCTCAGATTTAGCAATCTCCTCCTTTCAGTGTGCCAATAATTAAACTGACTAGATTTTCTCAGGCTAGTACTGGACAGGTATTAATCAGTGTGTGCTCCCTCTTCCTTTCTGGCCCACACAGCAGGCACTGGGTCTTAGAAATGGGTTAAAAATCTTCTCTATTATATCCTGAAAGAGCAGCTATCTCTCCACCAACACCCACCTAGTGCCTGGGTGCTTAAACAGTACTCTGTGTAGTCATTGCCTTCTGAGAATTTATGGGCCATGAAGTCATCACAGCCTCCTTAGCCAGCTCTCCACTTGTGGCTTTGTATCAAATAATCCTTCTAATCCTGCCAAATGAAGGCAATGTATTTTTTCCCCTGAGAATTCACAACTTTCTTTTTTTTGCTCTTGCTTTAAAAAAAATAACTTTTCCAATGCTGGCCCGACAGCCATTGCCAATTCTCATTAGATTCCTTTCCCTAGACATATTTATAAAGCTTTCTCTGCCAATCCTGCATTCCAATTTCACTTCTCTCTGTTGCATATCCTGTTATTATGTTGTGAACCAACTATTTTTCAAGAGTAGCTTTTTCACCTCCTACTTAAATGTTGTTGACAAAGTTGTATACTAAGCTATAAGAATCAGATTTTTTAAAAGAAGTCTTCTATCATTGAGGATTTGCTCCCCCAATATTAATCTCATCTCCTCGCTGCCTATTTTCTGAGTCCCTCATAGTTTGTAATTTAATCACACTCTGATAATTAGGTCCTTTGTTACATAACCACCTCATATTCTGTAATTGATGTTCTTTCATCACAAATGTGACTTGAGTTACACTCCTGTTTTATTTTTGTCTAATTCATATATGGATAAGCTTCTAGATTTAGTTTCTTGGTTTTTAGAGCTCTTCTGTGATTCTAGATATGGCTATCTAGGGAGACTGCTGTTTGCCTCTGCTCATCTGTACCTTTGTGCATGACTTTGAATTAAATCTGGTTTCTCTAATTCAGTCAGAAGGGCCTCATTTCTGCCTTCTACTTTGGAGTTGAGACAAAGTACCACAAGCCAAGCCTCTGGAAAATGTGGAGCCGTCTTTTGAAATAGTTTGCCATTTTTGCTCTAACAAGAATAACTTAAAATTGTAAAGATCTAGAAACACATATGACTCAGAAGTCATGGTGCATATGACTAGAGTCATGACTCTGAAATATTTTTGGCACATAATTTTGAAAAGCTAATAAAACAAATATTTTCTTCAGAAAAAAATTTAAATTTCAAAGCTTACTGACAATGAAGACCTTTGACAAACAACTTAGTGATCCATCATCACAAAATTAAAAACCCCTGAACTGGTGATACAAAGTATCATGAATCAAGTGGGGATTTTCTACATAGACTCTAATTGTTTTATAAGGTATCTAATAGATTTCATTACCCTTCCCAAAATGGCAGCAATCCTATATAATGGTAAAAATTTTCTGGTGTTTTTGCACTGATCTTATCATACTAAATTAATATGCAATGAATAAAGGTAGTTTGGAAGTATTTAGTCTTTTTGAAACAGAATAAGAACATAAGACTTACTGATTGGTACTTCCTTTTGACAATTTATTAAAAAAATGTGAAAATTTAAAGAAAACTTGAGTATATATATCTAGCAAGTGGAGAATTTCAGAATTAGAAAAATTAAGAGATGTTTTTATTCAGTTAGTATTTTATATTGAAGAAAACGTTTTCATTAAATAAACTCATATTGAATACCTACCATCATTAAATAAAAATCAAATTCAATATGAATCTTTGATTTTGAAAAAAAAATAGTAAAATATGGGAAGGACTTGCAGTCTGATCATCAGTTTTTCTTGCAAGTTAAGTATCTTTCTTTGGCCATAGGAATTTAACACCCCAAATATCAAAAACAGAACATAATGCAAAATTACTACCTTATACTTGTATCTAATTCTATCTTATTCTACGTTTATACCTGGTAATTCACAGAAAGTATATTAACTGGTAGAGCTGTAGCTCCTTGAGCAGTGATGGTCTTGGTGTCTCAATGGAATGGGTACTCCTTATAGAAATTGTAGAAGATCAGTGACAAGGCTCTGAGATGAGTCACATTAGAAAATCTAGAGTCAATAAGATATGATAGAACATTCCAGCATCAATAAGATATGATAGAACATTCCAGCATTGACACACATTCCAATAAATCTAGGAAGCATTTCAAATCTTGGGCATAGAAGTTGTTATACAAAGAAAAAAAATTATTTTCAGAAGCTCGTACTGAGTGCTGCCAGACACCACAGCAAAAACTCAGTACTATGTGAGGGAAGGGAATAGAGGCAACATCTGGTATCAGCTTTGCCAATGAGCCTTTCAGAGATGCAGGTGTCCAGAGCCCATGGTTTGTGAATATAGGCCAGACTGGGAAATACCTTAACATATGTAGGTTAATTGTGAAACTATGTTTAGAATAGCTGGGGGAAATTACAATATGTAAATTCTTTCCCCCTTAGAAGACAATTTGAAATACTGCTGCCTTCTGGCAAAGTTCAGAAATTTGTAGTGGTGACAGCCTCCATCACTAGGTCTTATCTGAAAAGCTTTTTCTTTCTCATACAGCATATTCAAATTCTTAATTTACAGTTCCCCTTGGAAGTCCCACATTTTTGGATGGACAGTGTTACATGGAGGTGGTATCTGCTGATGGCACAACCTGGACTATCTCTCAAGAGCAGGCTCCTCTATCCAGTGCCACAACAGAAGCATAAGCCTTCTCCCAGGCAAGACTTTCTCAGTTCCACATTTGCTTTTGCTGGAAATTCATCCATGAGGGTATTCTGAAGTAAAACCACAGTGAGCTTCTGCCATGTGCTTCTTATCACTCTGCCTTTCCTTTTGACTATGCAGAAATATGATAACATTTCATGAGCTGCATATATTACTACAGTAGGATTTTTTTCTAGAGTGAGATATCACTGGTGTTTTTGTTTCTCTTTTAGAAATAAAAGAGATTAAATTATGACAGCTTAAAGTATCTGTAGTTCAACTTTTTCCTATCCAGTGTACTTTGTATTGGAATCAAATACTTTTTAAAATTTCAATTTCTACTTGCATTCTGTCTCAGATAGTTTTCTACTACAACCTTTAGGTTTAGAATTGTGCAGTCTTTCATAATTCAAATGAGTTTTCATAATCCATATCTCTCTGTCTATCAAGATCATCTGCTATTCAAAACAGCATTTAAACATTCACTGTATACATACATAGAATAATTCTTTCCAGAAGTTATTTTAACATGAGATATTCTCTCAACAACCATCCATCCACTATTATCGTATCTGAATCTTTCTTAAAATACCTTGTTTCTTACAATCCTTTAAAGATTTATTTTTTTCCTTTGATTTTACCCTCCCTCCCTCTCTTTCTTTCTTTCTCTTTTGTTGTTTAATTATGTTGAGGATTGAACCCAGGTCTCCTACATGCTAGGCAATCTGTATACGGGGTAAAAATGGGAGTTCATAACCCACTTGAATCTTATGTATGAAATATGGTATGTCAAGAGCTTTGTAATATTTTGAACAACCAATGATATTTTTTATATATATATATATATATATATATATATATATATATATATAGAGAGAGAGAGAGAGAGAGAGAGAGAGAGAGAGACTGTCTCACTAGATTGTCCAGGACAGCCTGAAACTTGTGATCCTCCTGTCTCAGCTACTTAAGTAGCTGGGATTACAACCCTGTGCTACAGTGTCTGACTCCCTTAAAATTTTAATTCTATTGCCTGGGGATTTTAATTCTGTATTACCTCAGAATTTTCAGAAACTAACAGAATTTATCAGAACACAAATCATGACACCTCAAAATTCAACTAATAAATATTTTAAATTATCTTAATCAATTCCATTCAAATTGGTTCTGATTATGTGTATATGGGAGTTTTGTTTCACAGCTTTAAGTACTCCAAGCTCAGAATTCCTCAAACTTCAAACTTCTAGGGATAATAAAAGAAATTGGGACGTTATCTCAGACTACCAGGGGACATTGTTATTAGTGTCTTGGATAGCAAATCAATCTATCAGCCTTCCCTCCTGGAGGAAGAAACTATCTTTCTATTCCAAGGATGTTTTCTATAAAAACACATTTGAACAGATTTTCTCGAACAAATTTGTCAAAACTTGTGCAGAAATACTAGAGACGCATGTAGAATTATCTATTGACATTTCTCAGGTAGTATCCACCAAAAGAGGACCAAAGGACAGCAATAATATTCCTACTATACAAAAGAGGCAATTGAGAGCATCAAATTCAAGACCTTGCTTCTTGTTTATTATTAAAACACCACTAGAACTCACCTTCATTATACCAAATGTTTCAACCTGCATAAAATGCCTTGATTCAATTTATGTAACATGTATTATTTTTTAAATATTCAACACTCAAGCAAATATTTGGGCATTTGTTTAAATCTGTCTATCCTACATTGTAATACATCTGTTATCACTAATGTACCCCTTAAAAATGGTGGAAGAGAATTCTAAGTATATCAATAGGCTGGAGCTCAAGTGAAGGAGGAAGAGAGGTGTTAAGCTGCATGAACCTAGTTTATCATCATCAAATCACCAATTGGGTTATTTTATATCTTTCCACACTCCCTTTTTGTTGTTGTTGTTGGAATGAGATATAAAGAGAGAATATAATTTAGGAATAACTATCCTTGTAACTCTTGTGGCAATCAGGAGTAGAGAATGAAAATTAGTAGGAGTATTATAAGTATTTAATATATATAAGATATTTTCCTTCATATGTTAATGATTTATGTATAATACTACTTGTTTTTCTGCCTACACATATGTGCATGTTTATCAGCATGAAGGGAATTGTTACTTTTTACTTCCTCCTCAACATTGTCAGTATCTGGTATTATCAATCGATGATGACAAAGTAACATTGGTTATTTAGAGCAGGCAGTTTGAGTGCTACTTTAAACTATAAACATTGTTGTATCAGAAAGGCATATGTGATTTTACATCAAACAAGAATATTAGGGCAATTTCAAGATTGGTTTAGTGGCTATTGGTTCCCCATATATATCTGTATGGTCTCATCTTTAGAATTATTATTGTTTGGCATTTTGTGCAATTTATTTATGTTCTTAGCTTTTGAGTTAATTCTGTTACTACTTTTCTCATACCTATTTGGACCCATTAATTACCATTTAATCCCAACATTGAACATATTGCCAACCATTTTTAATTTCATTTTTAATTCAACATTTTTTAATTAGCAATACAATTTTATATGTTTATTGTGTATGATATTTTGTTTTAGTTATATATTGTGGAATGGCTAAATCAATCCAATTTTTATATGCATTTTGGGTGAACGCTTAATATTTACTCTCTCAGTGACTTTTGAAGTACACAATACACTGTTATTAAGTATAATTATAATGCTGCCTAATAGATTTTTTGAATTATGCCTTTGTCTAATTGAAATGGAGGAGATAAAAGACCACTTAAATAAAGAAATAGAAATAGTATAAAGAAATTAAACAGAAGTTTAAGAAAAACAAAAGGAGACAGAAGCAAAGTGCAGGTTCAAAGTAAAAGAGGCTGCTTGTCTGAGCTGTCAGCTTTATTTATATCAATAGATTACATTAGGTCATTGGCATCATTAGTACATATTGTCCATTGTATAAAGTTATTGTTATGCAGGCAGGTTAGGGTGCGGTGCCATAATTGTGTTGTCTAACAAGAGTGTTTCTTTATTCTCAAAAGCTGAGTGTCTGGGATTAAGGTCAAGCCTGATAAGACTCTAGCACAGAGCCTTCTCATGAAGGACATTACCATAGCAGCTAGGCATTGAGCATGTATTAGTTATCTTATTAGTTCCTGGGAGAAACTGCAGAATATTCCAATTGTGGAAAACAAAACACTTGTCATTCCTTGGGACTTTACGCACAAGAGAAAATTTGCTGGTTTGTTCATTTCCACAGCCAGAATACTTACACAGAACTCCTGGAAATAATAGACAAGAGGCACCGAATTAAAAACTCACTTGAAATCATCACTAACAAATCAGATTGCATAGAAAATAGAACTTCAGCCTTCTAAGATAGACCAGAGGCCTTGAAGAAAAACACGAATTTGAGTATATAATATATAATAAAGAGGAAAAAAATAGAAAATGATCAAAATGTATAATAAATCTTGAACAACATCAAGAGACAAAACATGAAAAGCATTGGGATAGATTAGAATATAGCAATGCCAGCAAAAGGCATTAAGAATATTTTCAATGAGATTTTCCAAGAAAAAATTCCCCACCTCTTAAATGAGGTATACATACAGATACAAGAGGCATACAGGACTGCAAATAGACCAGACAAAAAGAGAAGTTCTCCAAGACAACATCACAATCAAAATGCCAAAAGTAATAGATAAGGAAACAATATTAAAATCTGCAAGAGATATAGAGACAAACTCATAAGTCTCATTTCTAACTTCTCAATTCACACACTAAAATCAAGGAGGGCTTGGACTGAGATAGTCCAAATTATAAAGGCAAACAAATGCCAAAAAGTTTGCTTTACTCAGCAAAAAATCTTTTTCGTATTCAATGAGAAAATAAAATATTTCCATGGCAAAGATAAACTAAAAGAATACATGACAACCAAGCCAGCACTACAAAGAATCCTCAAAGAAATATTGGACACAGAAAAACAACAACAACAACAACAAAAATGCAAAACAAATAAGTGAAGGTCAGTAGAAAGACTAATGAGATAAATGGGAATTAAGAAAGAAATAAATATAACATAAAACCAAAATGGCAGCATACCAAAACATACCCATAATAACACTGAATATAAATGAGCTCAACTCTCCAATTAAAAGACACAGACTAACAGAATATATCCCAAAACAATATTCAACTACATCACATTGGCAGGAATCTCATCTCATAGGCAAAGATGGTCATAGCCTGAAGTTGAACCTTCCAGGATGAAAAAAATATTCCACACAAATGGAGTTCAAAAACAAGCCAAAGAGATATACTCATAGCTGACAGAGCTGATTTCAGGCAAAAAGTAAACAAAAGAAACAAGAAGGCCTTTGCATCCTGGTAAAGAGAATAATCCATTAAGAAGATATAACAATAATAAATATATGTGCTTCATATATTAATGTACCAAGTTACACTTACAGAAGATACTCCTTGACATTAAATCCCAGGTAGACCCCAATACAGTAATACTGGATGATTTCAATAAACCCTTATCACCAATAGACAGATCATCAAAGTATATAATCAATAAAGATATATGCAACTTAAATAATACGATAAATCAAATGGACGTAATAGAATTTACAGAATTATTTCATCCCCAAACAGCTAAACCAACCTTCTTCTCAGCAGCTCATGAAATCTTTTCCAAAATAGATCATATTCTAGGTCACAATACAAGTCTAAGAAAATACAAAATGTTCGATGTAATCCCATGAATTCTATCATATCATAAAGGAATAAAACTAGAAATCAACAGCAAGAAAATAATAGAAAACACATAAATACATGAAAATTAAACAATACTCTTTTAAATGAAGAATGTATCAAAGAAGAAATGAAAGAAAAAACTAAGAAATTCTTAGAAACAAACAAAAACAAAGATGCATCATATCAAAACCTTTGGGGCAGAATGAAAGCAGTACTAAGAGGAAAACTCATTGCTCTGAGTACAATTTTAAATTCTCTATTTTTAAAAAAATAGAGAAAACCTAAATAAATAAACTTATGCTCTACCTCAAAGTATTAGAAAAAAGAACAAAATAACTCTAGTCAGTAGAAGACAAGAAATAACAAGAATCAGAACTGAAATTAATGAAATTGAGAATAAAAAAACAACACACAGGATCAATGCAAGAGAGTTGGATCTTCAAAAAGATAAATAAGATCAATAAGCCCTTAGCCAAACTAACCAAAAGAAAGAGATGACAGGAGTCAATGATATTAGAGATAAAATGGGAGACATTACCACAGATACTTCTGAAATCCAGAGGATCATTAGAAACTAATTAGAAAATTTGTACTCCATTGAACTGTAAAATCTAGTAGACATTGGTAGATTTCTAAACATATATGATCTGCCCAAATTGAACCAGGAAGATATAGAAAGCCAAAATAGACCAATATACAAGTAATGACATTGAAACAGCAATTAAAAGCCTTCCAACAAAGAAAAGCCCAGGACAAGATGGATTCTCAGCAGAGTTACACCAGACCTTTAAAGAAGAACTAACCCCAGGCTATTTTAAATTATTCCACAAAATTGAAAGAGAAAGAACACTCTCCAAAATATTCTATAAAACCAGTATAACCCTGATTCTAATACCATAGACCCATCTAGACAATAAAAGTCTAGCCCAAATCTCTGATAACAGATGCAAAACTTCCTTAACAAAATATCAGCAAACTGTATTAAATAACATATTAAAAGAATAATACACCATGATCAAGTGAGCTTCATCCCAGGGATGCTAGCTGGTTCAACAAATGCAAATGAATCATTTGATCAAATCGATATGCAGAAATATATGCAGAAAAGGTCTTTGATAAAATACATCAACTATTCATGGTAAACACACTGCAAAAACTTGGAATAGAAGGATATTAACTCAACATTATAAAGGTTATACACAAGAAACACATAGCCAATGCAATACTGAATAGAGAAACACCAAAAACTTTTCCTCTAAAATCAGAAACAGTTAAGGTTGTCCACTTTCACCACTTTTATTCAATATATGTTTTGATGTGGGCGTGGCAGCACATACTTGTAATTCCAGCACCTCCAGAGGCTGAGGCAGGAGGATTGCAAGTTCAAAGCTAGCCTTGGGAAAGAGTGAGCCACTAAGTAACTCAGTGAGACCCTGTCTCTAAACTTCAGTAGTGATTTGGCTGAGAAAGAATTCAGGAAAACCACCCATTCAGAGTAGCCTTTAAAAGAAAAAAGAAAAGAAAACTGGGAAATTATTCTAACCAAGACTATAGAATTCTGAAGAAAGAAATAAAAGATGACTTCAGAAGATGGACACACCTTCCTTGTTCTTGGATAGGCAGAATACTATAATCAAAACAGTGCAGTGCAGGAGGCATCACAACATCCAAACTCAAATTATACTATAGAATTATAGTAGCAAAAATAGCATGGTATTGGCATCAGAATAGACCATGAAAACCAATGGAATTGTACAGAAGGCAAAGACACAAACTCCAATTTATATAGCTATCAGATACTTGACAATGGTGCGAAGAATATACATTGGACAGCCATTTAAACAAATGGTGCTAAGAAAACTGCATATCTACATGAATTTTGATCCCTGTCTTTCACCCTGCACAAAAGTCAAATCAAAATATTTCTGACACTTATAAATTAGACCAGAAACCTTGCAACTACTAGAAGAAAACATAGAATTAACACTCCATTCTATTTCTGCAGGCACTTACTTTCTCAGCAATTGTCATAAAGCTCAAGAAATAAAACCAAGAATCAATAAGTGGGATGGCATCAAATTGATAAGGTTTTGAACATCAAAGGAAAAAAATGAGTGACGAGAGAGCCTATGAAATGGGATAAACTCTTTGCCAGGTATTCCTCTGATAGGGGTCTTATATCCAGAATCTGTAAAGAATTCAAAAAAGAAAACAAGTAGCTCTATAATCTACCATTATCTGTCTTTGATAAGCCATTAATAAGTCTTTGGCTTCCAAGTTTCCTTCTATTTTCCTCACAGTTTCAATTCTGCTCACTGGTCCACCCTTGAGAGGAACCATGGACACAGAGTCCACAGCCACTGCTGCCATCACCTTGGAACTGGTTTCCATTGACAAGATTGAATATACTCTAGCTCTTTCTACCTCTGCAAATAAAGTGAGGAACCTAGATGTGACTAGTGAAGTTAAAAAATTATTGGGATTAAGACAGAAACATCTGGTGGTGGGTGATATTCCAGCAGCAGAAAAGCATTCTAGGAAGCAGCCAGCCTTTTAGGTAAGAGGTATGAAGAAACTAATGAATGTGGAGAAGACTTCTTTTTCTACGGAAAATCACAATTGTAATCTTCAAGAATGGAGAATGATGTGTTGGGAAATGCCTTGGAAGGTGTGCATGTTGGAAGAGGAAGAAGGAGAAAAAACAGAAGATGAATCTCCGGTAGAAAATAATGATAACATAGATGAAACTGAAGTCTCAGAAGTGGAAGTTAAAGAAAATGAAAAGGCAGAACAAACACCAAAAGAAAAAATTCTTGAAAATAGTCTCTCCAAGAAAATTAAGGAAAGGAGATTGGGAATCTAGAGCTTCTTGAGATATATTGGACTTAGCAAAGATCATTTTTAAAAGCCAATAAACAAAAGAATCCCAGCTTTATGCTTCTTAGGAACATATTAAACTTGGAGAAGTTTATGTTGAATCTGAGAATTATATCCAGGCTATGGAGGTGTTCCAGACTTTCCTAAACCTGCAAGAGCAGTGTCTAGAAGCCCATGATTTTTGTCTTCTTGCAGAGACTCACTACCAGCTGAGTTTTTGCCTATGGCTATAACTCTCAGTGTGATGAGGCAGTGGCACAGTTCAACAGATTTATTGAAGCCCTTGAGAAGAGAATGGCTGTACTAAATGAACAAATGAAAGAGGCTGAAGGACCGCCTACTGAATATAAGAAAGAAATGGAGGAGTTGAGGAATTACTACCTGAAATTACAGAAAAGATAGAAGATGCAAAAGATTCCCAGCCTAGTGGGAAATGTAGCTGAATTGGCTCTGAAAGCTACTCTGGTGGGGAGCTCCAGTCCAGGTTTCACTTGTAGTGGAGGAGATGCTTTAATTTCCATGATTGACAGTAGAAAATCAACAGATAGTGCTTCCTCATCAAATTGTGTAACTGATATTTCCCACTTTTTCAGAAAGAAGAGGAAACCAGAGGAAGAGAGCCCCTGGAAAGATGATGCAAAGGAAACCAAAGAGAAGCAAGAGGTGAATGGAGGCAGCGGGGATCCTATGCCCAGTGGAAATGAAGTTTCCAAAAACATGCAGGAAGAAGAGGCTGAGAATCAAGCAGCAAGCGTGGCAGCAATGGAGGAGACAGTGGAGGCTGGAGCTATAATTGAAAGCACTGCCTGTTAAGAGGGAGAAGCACCTTCCTCCCAAGAGAAAGTGTTTTTGTATATTTTTTTTCACTTTGGGGGATTCTTTTTTTTATAACTTCAGTGAAGATTGTAAGCAAAAGAAGAAGAAAAAATATCTCAATTGATAAATGGGCAGAAGTTCTAAACAGAAACTTCTCAAAAGAAGAAACACAAATGGCCAATAAATATATATATAAAAAATGTTCAATATCTCTAGCAGTTAGGGGAAAGCAAATAAAAGTTACACTAAGGTTTTATCTCACTTTAGTCAGAATGGCAATTATTAAGAACAAGTAATAATAAATGTTGGCGAGGATGTGGAGAAAAAGGAAACTCTTATATTGTTGTTGGGACTGAAAATTAGTTCAACCATACTGGAAAGCAGTATGGAAATCCCTCCAAAAACTAGCAATGAAGCCACCATATGACCAAGATACTTCACTTGGTATTTATCAAAAAGATCTAAAATTAGCAATCCATAGAGGTACAACCATGTCAATGTTTATAGCAGCACCAATCACAATAAACAAATTATAGAATCAACCCAGGTGTCTGTAACTATTACTGGATTAAGAAAATGTGATTTAAATATACATTCATACAAGAGAGTTTTACTCAGCCTCAAAGAAGAATGAAAGGGTGTCTTTAACCAACAAATGAACAGAAATGGAGAATATCACACTAAAGGAAATAAACTAGATTCGGAAAACCAAAGGTTGAATATTTTCTCTCCCATGGGAAAGCTAGAGCAAAAAATGGGAAGGAAGATAGCTGGGGATCAGATACCATAAAAACACAGGAGGATTAGTAGAGTAGAAAAAGGAGGATGAGAGTGAGAGGGGAAGGAAAGGAAAAGAAGGATAAATGGAAGGGATTTAACAAAATCATGCTATATTCATATGCAAAACTATCAAAAGGAATTTCACTTTTATTTATTTGTAGGATAAAGGAAGTTTAGCAGAGGAGAAAGAATACAAAGAGAGAGTAGGAGAGGACAAAGAGGGGAATGGTTTGGAAATCAGATTCCTTGCACTAATTATTTGGTCAACATGAAATCAAATTACTATGTGTTATTATGGTGTCCCAATAAAAACATTTTTTTTAAAGCTGTGAGTACTTGTGAATAGTATGTATTAAATTATTTGGTATAGGTTTTTGCATACATCTATAAAACCTATTTGTTCAGCCTTTTATATTATTATACAGTTTTTATTTAGGGAATAGTAATAATAAGATAAATATGTTTAACTCTTCTAAGTTGATGTAGATCTTTCTTTTACATATTTTGAGATCAATACATTAGGTCCATCTAGCTTAAACATTTTTATTTCTGGCAAGACTCTTTTGTGGTCTGATAATAATATAGATGTCCCATATTGCTTTTATTTTTTTTCTTTCTTGTCATGTCCCTAGAATACTTCATTTTCTTTATACTGATATTTATGTATGTTTGTGTTTTATATTTTTTTCTTCTAACAATGTAAGAGCATATTTTAATCCAATCTCAAAAAATATTAATCACTAAATTCTTACATTTAAATTTATTATGATTATTATAATATTTTCATTTATTTACAAAATAAATTGGTATTATCCTTCACATATAATTTTTAGCATTTTTGTTTATCCTTTTTTCTTTATTCATCTTGAATTGTTATTTTTTTCTCATTCTAATTCATTCCCATTGGTGGTTCAGTAGTAACTTATTTTAGTGCTACTCCTTTTGAGTTCCTTTTCATTTTTATGTGTATAACATTAGAATGTCCAAATTATTAATGTGGCTACCATTAACTTGAACAATGAGAAGAAACTGGACAACTCCTCATACATGTTTATACCTTATATAACACTGTTGTAATTTATTGTAATTCTTATCTCAAAATACTAACATTAATTCTACAGATTAGACATTATTTTTTTGGGTATGGCAAGTATGAGTTTAGATTTTCACACAAATATACACATTTCTTTGCTCATTATTTATTTTTGCCTTTCTTCCTCCTGAAGGACAAAACTTTAGAAATGTCTTTGTTGTACATCATCAGTATGTACTTGAAAAAATATTTCCCATTTTAAAATAATAATTTACCTGGGCACATTATTATGTTAGGAGGAGAGTTATGTGTAGCTATGCTACACACACACAGACACACACACACACACACACACACACACACACACTCATTCTTCAGTCTATTTAAAAAATTTTCCATTTATACATTTTCAGTAATTTAAAATATTCTATACTTGAATTAGCTTCTTTTTCAATATGTCTAAGTTGTTTCTTAACAAACAAGTTGTTTTTTATTTAAAATATTATCATTTTGCTTTTATCATCTCTATTTCGTTCTATATCTGATTAGTAATTTTCAGTAGACACGTATACTTATTCATGGCAGTTTAAAAATATGTCTATGCCATTACATATATTATATATGATTGTATCAACACCTGGAATTTTAAAGAGCCTAAAACTGTTTCTTATTTTTGGTACTATTATCATTTCAAAGATTTATTATTTTTTCATCACTTTGGTGGGTTTGTGTTCTTACATTCCAAATGAGTTTATTTTCATAATACATGAAAGAGTAAGGAAGGACAATGCTTATAGACAAATGTCATGCATTTGCTTCAGCCATCCTCCAGAAATGCAAAAAACTCAGTACTGTTAAATTTAATATCATGACCTAAAGTTTATATGACACAATTAGAAAAGGTCATCATTATTCTGAGACTCAGTCTCAACTCAATGTAGGCTTATTGTTTCAAATATTAGGGCCATATTATTTCCAGGGATACACTTATTTTTTATCTCTTAATTTTAATAACAACCAGACTAACCTGAGACCTATGCAGTGATTTGGAGGTGGTTGAGGGTGTCCCCCAAGGGTTCACGTGTCAAAATACAATATCTATTACAAGGCATTAAGAATGTAGAAACTTAA
Source organism: Ictidomys tridecemlineatus (assembly GCF_052094955.1). Taxonomy (NCBI): domain Eukaryota; kingdom Metazoa; phylum Chordata; class Mammalia; order Rodentia; family Sciuridae; genus Ictidomys; species Ictidomys tridecemlineatus. Next base: position 162,778,604 of record NC_135479.1, read on the forward strand.
TTCAATCATGTAAAGAGGAAGAGCCTGGGAGGTGAGTAGGCTTAGATAAGGCCATCAGGATGGCTCTTAGGAACTGAATTCTGCTGGCTTAATAAGAAGGAGGCAAGTTACCAGGGGATAGCCAGGCATTTTGGCACACACCTGTGGTCTCAGCAACGTGAGAGGCAAACTTAGAAACTTTAGTCAGTTTCTGTCTCAAAATATAAAATAAAATAAAATAAAATAAAATAAAATAAAATAAAATAAAGGGCTGGGTATGTATCTCAGTGGTAAAGCAACCCCTGACTTCAATACCTAGTACCAAGAAACAAAACAGAGGATAAACACATATGCTCTTTGTCTCTAAGTGATGTATTGCACTGCTTTGAAATTCTGCCAGGAAGAAGACCATCATCAGATGCTGCCACTCAACCTTGGACCTCCAAAACCTTGAGGCAAAATAAACCTCTCTTCATTAAAATTTACTCATTCAGAGTTATGTGATTTTGGCAATGAAAATAAACTAAGAGAGCTTCCTTTTGCCTTTAGCCCTCAGGCATGCAAAAGTTTCTGGAGCTTTTCTTTGAAGAAGGAGTAGATCCTGTAAATATAGCTTTCCTGTGTGGATAAGGCAGCTCATCAGAGATCTCTGGCTCAGCTTTGTTTCAGCTTGGGCTCTGTTCCCAAGAGTACCAATTATTCATAAAATTTGATTTCAAAGTATTCATTCAAGACAGCACAAACTACTTTGAAATTTCTCCACCTTTAAGTTTTAAAATTATTCATTTTTTTGTGTCTATTTACCTCATTTATATGAGCCCAATAAAACCCACATAAACACACACACACACAAACACACGCACACACAAGTACACATACATCTTTTGCATTACTAGTTCATTTTAAAGAGAGTCAAAGGCTTTTCAAATATACTGCAACCTTCTGTATGTTCATTCAAGTATCTAAATTTCTCTCATCTGAAAAATATGTCCTCTCCTTCCCACAAACACCAACATCTCCTTCCATGAGATGAGGCTCAGACTGACATTCAGGTTTTGTTTTCCAAATCAGTTCCAGATATGGTGAGTCTCTTCAGATCTCAAGACCTATACCACATTCATCATTCTATAGCCAGAGACATGTGATAATTATAATATAAACTACTCTTTTAAAAGGGAATAAACCAGAATCTAATAGAAGCCATTGCTTGTCGCAATCTTAAAACAAATATTGACACTTATTTCTAGGTTTTTTTTGTTTTGTTTTGTTTTGTTTGTGAAGCGTCATTTCTGCTCTCTGGGAATGATTTTCAGTTCCTGTCTTCACTCTCTGGGTTCTTGGTTGTTATACGGAGCATCTATGAAAATACACAACTTGATGCATGTATAACATAATTAACACTGAAGGTTAAATGTTTTCCCTTTAGTATCATTATCAAAACCAGAATGTGTTCTCTCAAAATTTTTATTTGGCATTATTGTGGAGGTACAAGTCAGGGCAATTAAACAAGAAAATGAAATAAAATTCATCCAAAGCCATTTCTACTTATAAATGGCATGATCTGGTATGTAGAAATTATCAAGTATTTAATTTAAAAAATGTAGAATTAACAAATAACTTCAGTAAGGTTATAGAGTAAAAGATCAATATTCAAAAATATATTATTATCATACATACTGGTTCATGTCTATAATCCAGTGACTCAGGAAGTTAAAGCAGGAGGAATGCAAGTTACACACCAGCCTCAACAACTTAGAGACACTTTGTTTCAAAATTATAAATAAATAAATAAATAAATATCCCTGGAAAAATAGTTCAGTGATAAAATTCCACTGTGGTCAATCAACTTCCAGTAGTTAAAGAAAAAAAAACTATTATCTATTTATATATAATAAGAATAATTCAACAATAAAATAAATATCAAGTGAGAAAACAATTTAAATTAGAATTATATCAAAAAGAATATTTATAATAAATTGAAACAAAATAAGCGCTAAGTATTTACTCTTTCTCTTTCAACATTGTTGAAATAAATTTTAAAAAGATAAAGGATAGACACCTACATTGATGGATCTGAAGACTCAATATTGGTAAGATGGAAACACTCTCCAAACTGACCTATGATTCCATCAAAAACCCTATAAAAATCCCAGTGATTAATTTGCAGAAATTGACAAGCGTTTTCTAAACCTCCAATGGAAATTAAAGCCATTCAGTGTGACCAAAACCTGTATGAAAATAGGAATTTAAAAAATTCGCATTTGTTTAGTTTAAAACTTCCTATAGTAACACAGATCTTGTGACATTGGTACAAAAGTAAACATATAGAAAACTGTAATAAATTTGAGAGTCTAGAAATAAATCACTATGTTTACAATCCACTGAATTTTTACTACTATGTCAGTATAATTCAATGCAGAAAGAATAGACTTCAAAATGAATATTCTAGACTCCAATCTCACATCATATATAAAAATTAAGTGGAATTAGAAATAAATATAAAAGCCATAAATATAAGGGATAAAAATGTTAAAAATAAATGGATGCAGAAATCATCTTAACTTTGCATTATATGACTCTAAAATCATTAACAAAATAAAAAATTAAATTGAAAATACTAAAATAATAAGAAGACATCATCAATAAAGTTAATACAGAACACTCAGAATTTTGCAAATCATATATCTAATAAGAAATATATATATGTCCCAAGAATATATAAAAAACTATTCTAAATCAATAATTGAAAAGCAAATTATCAAATTAATGAAATGAACCAAAATTTAAGATCTGAATAGAATAGTTTCCAAATATTTTCAAAGAAGATCCACCAATGGCCAAAGAGCACATGAAAGGACATTCAATATTGTCAGTCACTAGAAAAATGCTAATCAAAGCTATAATATGATACCACAATTCATACAATAGCGTGGCTAAAATTAAAACTAAAATTAAAACAATGGATAAAAGATAAGTATTGGCAAGACTGTGGTAAAATAGAATTGTTCATACATTGCTGGTGAGGATGTAAAAAGGTGCAACCATTTTAGAAAAGTTTGTCAGTTCCTAAAATGCCCATAGACTGATTCAACAATTCTACTTCTAGTTATGTACTGAAGAAAGATGAAAGCATATGTTCATACAAAAAAGTATACATCCTTGTTGATTGTAACATTTCTCCTAATACCCCAAAAGTCAATAATCCATATGTCCACTTACTGATGGACAGAAAAGTAAAACACACAATGGAATATTATTAGGCAATAAGAAAATAATGATGTGTGCTCTTACATGGAAGAACCTTATAAATATTACATTAACTGAAAGAAGCAATCTCAAAAGAACTCTACACCACATAACTAATTTATAGAAAATATCCAGAATAGGCAAATCTATAGAAACAAAATATGGATAGGGCTGGTAGGGCTTGTGGAATAATTGATAGCTTACTGATATGAGGCTTCTTTCTGAGGTATGGAAATTGTTAAATTGATTGTAATAATACTTAAACAATACTATGATTGCACATTAAGTTGGGTGACTTGTATGTATGTGCATCTTTTCTCAAGCAGTTAAAATTATTATTTTGTGCCATCAACAGAGAGGGTCTAAGATCCAGGATGTGAAAACTTTTATGTATGTGGGAATATATCACAATAAAACTCACCATTCTGTATAACTGAAAGGGCTGGGGATGTGGCTCTGGGCTGGGGATGTGGCTCAAGTGGTAGCGTGCTCGCTTGGCATGCGTGCGGCCCGGGTTCGATCCTCAGCACCACATACAAAGATGTTGTGTCCGCCGAGAACTAAAATAAATAAATAAATATTTTTTAAAAAAAGAGAGAGATTTGTAAAAATCCTGCTCAATACATCTTATTCTTTCTGAGAAATTAATAAAAGATTTTACAGTTATACCCTTGAGATACTTCTTTTTTATTCATGTACTCCTGATAGTGTATCTATACAATTTTGGTGGATAGCAATTTCAAAATATTACTCCATTAACTTCTTAACATCTATTATTGAAGTCAGGTATTTATTGATTAGGCAGTTTTTTATATTTTTTCAGGCAAATTGTGTTATATTACTGATCCTGACATTTTTCATATTCTCTAATGTTATAGATTTTTTTCCATGGTGCATTTGAATGAATACTTATTCTTATTTGTTTTTCTTCATCATAATGTTTATTTTGGAGATCTCAATTTTAGAAAATTCACAATAATTATATCTGTGAATATTGTTTTTCAAATATTTTTACAATCTTAGCATCTGGAATTCTGTTGTATTAACATGAAACATTTAAAATCAACTCTTGATTATTTAAAAAGAGTTATTTTAAACACTTGTACATAATAGATAAAATCTTTCCCATATAATATGCCAATCTACTAATTATCTAATATTGTTCCACTTTGGCTAGCTTAGAATTTTCCCAAATTTTCATTGTTGTTGTTATTTTTACTGAATCATTTTATTTTTTTCTTTTGAATTTCTATTTGTTCTGCCTACTTGTTCATAGAAAATCTTCGTTATTTTTTTCACTTGTTGCTTTTACATTCTAGCAATCTACTTTTAAACATCTATCTTTCTTACACCCTTAAGATTAATACACACATGACCCTTTGGGTTATTTATTATTTATATTTTTCTAAATTAAACTTATTTTCTGATTTAACTTTTAGAGTTTCTCAGTGATGAGATTCTATTTCTTTTGGATACTTTAAGCTGATGTAAAGTTGGCCTTTTCTCTGTTTTTCTGAGTGTGTCTGCCTCTTATTTGAGCACATCTATTCCTTATCTGAATACTTTTATTGCTGGTTAATTTTTTTTCCCTTTTCATTTCTCAGGTTAGCCTTTTCTTACTGAAGAGGCACGGAAACATTCTTCTATAGAGATGTGGATATTGTAACACATATAGTCAAGATGTACTTTGATTCAAATTCTTTTTAAAGTCAAGAGTCTATTTTAAATTTCTAGGTACTCAGGTTGATAGAGTACAGCTTCAAAGACTCATGTGTTTTTTTCCTTTGATTTCTTGTCACTTGTCTGTCAGCATTCTGGACCAGGGCTGTTTTTGTTGTTATTATTATTGTGTTGTTTTGTTTCAATAAAATTTTCTCTTGTATTCATTGAAAACTTGGGCATTCTGACTTCTGATACAACTTAAGATATGAACTCCTAGACAGTAAAATGCTAAAAATGGCTAAAGGAAGCTAATGTGACAGGTTAAAATTTCTAGAAACAAAAATTAAGAGAGTTCATCTTATAAGATGCCCATTAGGGATTGATCCTAGGAAAGTAAAAATAGTAGAACTATGCTGAGATATTTAACTAATAAAGACCCAGAAAAGCTCTGCTAATCCTGTGCAGCACACCAAACCAAAAGCTACTTGTCAGACTTACTCTGTGTTAGATTGAAATGTGAGACCAATTTTAGCCCCACCTTAGTCAACAGGTGCAGGTCATCCTGGAGAGGTTGTGGCTTTAGCAAATGGCTTTCTGAAGCTGAAAAAGGCATGGATGCAGTTGACCATGGAGGCTGTAGGCTGATCACATCTTTGAATGTGGGCAGGAAGTCCTTTCCTGAAAACACATCTGGATGACATGTTTCTATGTCTGTCATAGTTAATGTCTGATTTCCTAGTTCAGTGACCACAACATTCCCACACTCTGGAATATTTTAACTACTTCATACATGTTGTATTCAGTTATGGATGTCACCATTGAGAAGAAAATATAATGGCAAGCATACATAAAGATCACAAATATGGAGAGTGGTTTGCTGCCATTTGGCATTTTTTGGCTACTATTCCTGAAATAGATTTATCACCTGATAAGCAATTCACATGGCAGAACATCAAGAGACATACTGGATTTCAGGATGAATTGAATGAGTGACTAAAGTCTTCCTAGGATCTAACTTTGTCCTTTTCTACTTTGCCTTTTTTCTGTCCTCTCTGCATCTTTCCAAGCCTCATTCACCTCATGATCAATGAATATTTCTTAGGAGTTGTGGGGCCATATATTTCAAACACCTATTTCTTCCTGTCTTATTGCTCAAAGTTTGATTACATGGATTTCTTAAACCAACTACAGGAAATATAATTACCAGAATTTTTTCCTATTCTTACTACTCAGACTAGTTAAAAATTGTATTTGATATTGGAAAAAAAGAATGAATTTTAATGTGATCATTGCAATGCCCTCTCAAATTAAAAATGTTATTTTCTTTTTTAAGAGTAATTGAAGAACCATACTTCAGAACTTAAAGAGAATGAATGCCTAGTTTGAAGGGGAGCTGAGACTAATGTACATCTAACATAAGAAAATTTCCATATTTAAAATTATATGATTTTTTAGTTAATTATTTTTTCTGTTGCTAAGCACAAGTAATTCAAAGAATATTACTAGTATAACTACCAATAAAAATATTCCTTTCAGTTAGTTGTCAATTGCTCTGAAAGTCTTTCTCTTAGTTTATAAAACCCCCAAGAGAAATATTTTCTTATTCTAAATATGATTCTTCATGTCTACAAAAATTTACTTTCACGTCAGTATCTCAATAAACCTCTCATAGCTTATTAACCAGACAGAAATACTTGACCATTAACTTTGATTCAGAAAGTGAAGGTATTTTTAAAAGTTATTTCATTTTAGTATTCATAGAGCAGTGATTGAAACCATATCGAATAACCTCTAAACTTGAGTACTTTTACTGTGACTGACACTCAGTGATTACAATTATTAAATTGTGTTATTTGAATTAAACTAGTGATCAACAAATTCACATTAAGTTAGATCAAGTTATTTTCCTCTGTAAGGTTATTCATGTAATTTCAGGTATTTGACAAGGACATATCCTTCCTAGGAAAATAATTGATCTTCCCTATTCAAAACAACAAGCACAAAGATAAAAATACCAGAAAACTAGCAGATGGAAACCGAGGGCCATGACCAGCACTCATATAACATTTTCAAAATTAATTCCTTTTTTGTAAAACCTTTCTGAGGAAAGGTGATGAACAGCTAGTTATTCATTTTCTGTTAAAAGTATAATGGCCTAGATTTCACCCTTTGTTTTTTTTTTTTAATCAAGTTCAACAGCTTACTAACTTCTCATTTTCACAGGTGTATTCAGTAACACAGTAAAACTGCTTATTACACTCTCATGAATAATATAATTTATGTTTGAGATTTTTTAAAGCAGCTGAATTTTTATTTTTAATAGCCAGAATGATGAAGTTCATAGCTACCCCAGTGATGTGCAAAGCTAACTCTGTTTTCTTATTTTCTGTCCATTCTAGTTTGCCTTGCTGTGCCCCCAAATGCCACTCTGATGAAGCTCACTGGTGTAAGCATCTAATTCAATTATCACTTGCAAAAAAAAAAAAAAAACCTAGTAGTTTAAATTCCAATACTGATTTTAATTTAAAAATAAATAGAAAAAGGCCAGGTCAATATAAATGAAGGTATTTTATATAATAATGCAGAATAATTTTCTGGTTAACACTTATGATTTGTTATAAATACATGAGATATCATTTAGCCTTTGATGATGATCTTAATAATTAATCTTTGAAAAACTCTGAAATATTGAAAGCACTCTGATTGAATCAACTTTAAATAATATCAGTATTCTACATACTCCAGTCCTATAAATTTTTACAGAAAATAAATTTGGTTTTATCATTCTACTTGATAAGCAGAAAAATCATTTGCTACTAAGTTATTTTTGTGTACCGTTTTATTTCTAGATCAAATGTATGACAATTATCTAAGGAGTATTTTGTAGTGACCAAATGAACCTGCTTTATTTATAAATGGGGAGTATCATTTGAGAAGCAACTAAGTTGACTGTTTTTTATGTTTCTTCATGTAGCTACAAATCTTCTCATGCAAATTCCCCAAGAGAATGTTTCTGAATTTTAGAATAAAGTCAAATTCCATCACAAGTTGAATTAGATCTTATAAAAATTGTTTTCCTCCCTAACTAACCAGCCCCTCAAAACCCACATAAAATAAGTTGTCACTATCTAAGAGCTACTACAAATGTTTTTTTCTTAATTTATTGATGCAATACATTTATTCTCTGTAACTTTTCTGGTCCTCTTACTGATGTATATTGCATCTAAAACTCTGTTTAGATGGATTCTATTCCAGGAGGTATTCATACTGTGTTTCATAAGCTTAATATCATGGACTTATAATGTCCAAAATTAATCTGATTCCCTTATTCCTCAGCCTCAGAGTGGATTTCTTCTAATCTAAATAATAGGAATTAATATTGACTTCATCATACCCACTACTCAAATCAGAGTAAGAAAGATGGAAGTATCACTTGTCAGTATCTTATCCATTACATCTCCAAAACATATCTCAGATTTACTTCCTTCCTTCCACTTTACTGACATCATCTGATTCCTACGCTTCCTGGGGTTTTCAAAAAAGCTTTGTAATTGACTTTTCTTCCCCCATTATGTTAAATTGTTTCCCCTAAAATTAGTATGTTGAAAACCTTATCTCTGATGTGACCAAATTTGGACACTGGGCTTTTAAAGAGTAATTATGTTTAAATTACATTATAAAATTGGGTCATGAATGCTTTGAATGAATGCTCAAATGTCTTTCTAAAATGAGATTCTAACAGTGTACACATATAGAGAAAAGGTCACATGAATACCATCTAGAAGGTAGCCATCTGAAAACCAGGTGGAGAAGCTTCAGGATAAACAGACCCTGATGACACTTTAATCTTGGAATACAAGGTACAGAAATTACGAGAAATACATTTTTGTTACTCCAACCAATACCCAATCCGTGGCATTTTCTTATTGCAACCCCAATGTAGACAATGGGGTTCATGCCCACTACTGCTGAAGACAAATGATTTTCAGTTTAGAAATAATTGACAACACTATTAATTCACAGGAGACAACCTCATCTGAGTGCATAACTCAAGCTTTCTCTCTCAGTGGTCCATTCAATAAGCTTTTGACTTATGGACATGTATTGGCAACTCTTTTAATATTGAAAAACAAATCTCCAAAAGATATTTGTGGAACTGTTACAGATGGGCCTTTCCTGAACTCCACATTTGCTTAACACATGGATATGAGAGTAAAGCTCTGGATAGTACAACAGCCATTAACTTTCTCTTGAGTGATAGTTGTATATAGACTATGGTCCTGATTCTGACATTTTCTGAGAGTTTTTGGTTCAAATGATATAAGCAGGTGTTGGTATATAAAACATTCCTGAAAATATTGATTTTTTTTTTAAATTATATATATATGTTCATATTTCATCTAATCACAAAGGAATAAACATCAGCAAACTGGGAAGAGATAGTGGCACTTTTTCCCCCCAGGAACCTCATCTTTTTAAGGCTAAAGACGTCAAGGGACTCCATAACATATTTACCATAATATCAACTGACTTAATGGCTTGTGACATCCATACCAGTAGAATTATATTTATGACACTAAAAGAATTACATTTATGACACTAAAGATTTACATTTATGACACTAAAGAATTACATTTATGACACTAAAGGTAATGGTGATAGTCAAATAGTATTTGGGCTAGTTTTAAAGGTAGTCCTATAGCCCAGATACCTCAAATTGCTAAAGCTTCTTAATTCTCATCTTATCCACTGTGTTTGAAAAATGTGGCTACAGCTGGCATTATGCAAGGTCTAACTATGTAGTGAGTTTTCCAGAGAATCTATGTTTGCTTAGCAGATTTTTTTTTCTCATTAGAGAAATTCCACGAGCATAGGACAAACTTCTGTTATAAGAGTATCTGTTAAGAAATGATTGTACAAATTCAAATATATACAACTGAATTCAACCTTCATGTGATGATGTCTGAGAAATCAATGGTTAAACCAATCACATTTATCAAATAATAATGTGAAAAATTACCAAAAACCAAGTTAAATTGAAATGGAGATATAATTGAAATTATAAACACTCTAATTATAAACACTCTAGCTTTGTGAAGCAAATTTTTTTTCTAGCAAAAATGTAGCATTACAATAAAGCCTAGGTCTGGGGAGGGAGCTTAGTGGTAGAGCACTTACCTAACACATTTGAGGCACTAGGTTCTATCATCAGCACCACATAAAAATAAATAAGTAAAATAAAAGTATTGTGTCCATCTACAACTAAAAAAATTAAAAATAGAATGAAATATTTACCAAACTCAAGTGCTTATAATTTAAAAATGAGTTATATTGAAATGATTTTATTTAAACAATTGAATATATAACATCTTAAAACAACCCTTAAAACCTACGTGACTTTATTAACAAATGATTATAAAAGCAAACTCATTCAGAAAACCTGCTTTGGGGATATACATATTCCCAAATGTATATACATATACATTGTTAAGAAATAATCGAACAATTCTCTTATATTTTGTGATAAACTAAAACATTCAGGTTTATCTTTGGATTGTCTAAATCCATAGATTAAACTTATTGCAACATAGAACTCCATTACAGAGGAATCTTGAGAACAAAATCCTATATAAACATATGCATTGGTAGGTGCACATGAAAGCTTGGGGGATACAAATATTCTCCCATTGAACATGGTTCCCTTCCCTTAGTAATGACTTTGTATATAAAGTACACTGAAACTGGCGAGTGGTGGGAATGTTAAATGATCTGCAGAAGTTATATTGCACTCTGTAAAGGAAAGTGATAGGTTACTGCAATTAAATTGAGACTCGATTTTATTTAAGAATAGAAGAAGTAGAGAACTTTATTAAAAATGCAAGTAATGTCCCACAGTTCATTTTTTTAAAAAGACATTTAATAAAATGTGTGGCAGCTTCTTTTTGAAAAAAAAATATAGCCAACAATTTTGGAGAGTATAATGGTTCACTAATGTAACATGTAATCTAAAAGCTTTCAGTATTAAGCAAGAATAAAACAATACCTCATTCATTTTGCTTAGTAACAAAAATGAACCATACCATGTACAGTTAGCTTATTATCACTTACTGAAACTCAATCTAAGGTTGTCTATTTATACCAGCAAAACCTATTATAAAAAGAGGGATAGGATTATGTGGTAAAAAATAAACTTTAGGAAATTATTTCAAAGAGGTCTGTGAAACAGTTTTAATTTTAATTTTTTTCCTGCTGGCCAGATTGTATGATTGCATCATTTGAGGTTAGGGATCTAGCTTATAGGCAGAGCACTTGCCTAGCATTGCAAGGCACTGTGTTTGGTACTTGACACTGAAAAAAAAAAAAGGCAAGGAAAAAAAAGATTGAATCATTAAATAAGCCTAAATATGTGGCAAATTAGAGTGATTGAAGAGCTTATCAATTTTTAATATATTTGGATTTTTTTCATTTACAAATAACAAATGACTGTGAGGATTATTTTGTGGTGAATAAAAAATAAACTTCTCTAGATGACTGCAGGAAGCAATCCGTAAACTATACCTGGATTAATGGATGTTTGAGCCATTAGGCAGGTAAGCCTGATGTCAGGAACTCCCAGTAGGAACCTACTGGATTAAGAATGCCTGGTTCATGTGGCCTCTCACCTCCCTCACCACTCAAGTTCTAGCATAGCTCTAGAGATGGGTGTGGCTTGCCAAAATGCCAATAAATCTGTTTACTGCAAGATCCCTGCAAGCCAGCACCCAACCAAGACCCCTCCCGCTGAAACTTTATCCCTGCCTTTGATGTTCTCCCGCTTAAATAAAGAATTGGGGCCTTTTTTCAGTTGTGAAGTTCCAATTCCCATAAGGACTAGAAGACCTATCAAATGCTCCTCTTTTGATATCTAATTTCTGGCCCTGTCTTTATTTATTACTGATTATTTCAGAATTTTTATTTTCCCAGGCAACTCATACCCCTTGGCAGGAACATGCTCTGTTTGGGTGCTGGCCACCTCCATACAGATGACAGAGATAGTGCACATCAGGAACTTCCATAAATATGAACCTACACATGATGAAAAAAATTCTGCACTATTCCTTTGCAGAATGCATATTGCATTTCTCAAAATTTATTTATATATTTATTTTAATTAGGTATATCTGAAAACAGAATGCATTTTTATTCATTGTACACAGTTGCAGCACAAGTTTATGTTTCTATGGTTGTACACAATGTAGCATCACACCACATGTTCAGTCATACATGTACTTAGGGTACTGATGTCCATCTCATTCCACCATTTTTCTGGCCCCCATGCACTCTCTCTACCCTCTTTCCCCTTTCCATGCCTCCCCACTCCCTATTATGTATCAGCATTCACTTATCAGAGAGAACATTCAGACTTTGGTTTTTTTTTTTTTTTTTTTTTGGCATTGGTTTGCTTTGCTTAGCATGATAGTCTCCAACTTCATCCATTTACCTGCAAATGCCATAATTTTATTCTCTTTCAACACTGAGTAATATTCCATTGTGTATATATACCACAGTTTCTTTATCCATTCACCAATTGAAGGTCATTTAGGTTGCTTCCATTGTTTAGCTATTGTGAACTGAGCTGCTATGAATATTTATGTGGCTGTGTTACTATAGAATGCTGACTTTAAGTCCTTTGGGTATAGACCAAGGAGTAGGATACCTGGGTCAAATTGTGGTTCCATTCCACGTTTTCTAAAGAATCTCCATACTGCTTTCCAGATTGATTGCACCAGTCCCACCAGCAATGTCTGAGTGTGCCTTTTCCCCCACACTCTCACCAACATTTAATGTTGTCTGTATTCTTGATAACTGCCATTCTGAGAGGAATGAGATGAAATCTTAGAGTAGTTTTCATTTGCATTTCTCTAATTACTAGAGATTTTGAACATTTTTTCATATATATGTTGATCGGATGTATATCTTCTTCAGAGAAGTATCTGTTCAGCTCCTGAGCCAATTTGTCGATTGTTTTATTTTTGTTTGTTTGTTTGTTTTTTGTGTTAAGTTTTTTGAGCTATTTATTTATCCTGGAGATTAGTGCTCTATCTGATGTGTGTGTGGCAAAAATTCACTCCCCAAATGTAGGCTCTCCCTTCACCTTACAGATTTGTTTCTTATGCTGAAAAGAAGCTTTTTAGTTTGATTTCATCCCATTTATTAATTCTTGATTTTATTTCTTTTGCTTTAGGAGTCTTGTTAAGGAAGTCAGGGCCTCCCTTAAACTACACTGAAAAGCTATAACAACAATAGCATGGTATTAGCACCAAAATGGACATGTTGACCAAAGGTATAGAATAGAAGACACAGAGACAAACACATAAAAATAGTTCTCTCATACTAGACAAAGATGCCAAAACATACAGTGGAGAAAAGATAGCCTCTTTAACAAATGGTGCTGGGAGAAGTGGAAATCTTTATGCAGCAAATGAGAATAAAACCCTATCTCTCACCATTCACAAAACCCAACTCAAAGTAGATTAAGAACCTAGGAGTTAGTCCAGAGATCCTGCACATATTGCATTTTTTATAAGACCACCTAATTCAAAATGTTAAAAGTAAAGTATCTTTCTTGAAAAACTTTCTGGTGTTTTATTAAATAATTCACTCACTTCTTGGCCAAAGAGGACTTTTCTTGTCTGATATGTGTTACTCTTCACCTAAGTAGCTGTTGGGATTATTTGTCCTCCACATCATTACATAAGTCAAGGCTACCATAACTTGTTATACTAAGATTGCCTCATACCTGATTTTCCCATCCTTTAATGCATAAAGTGGAGAATGCACTGCAGATTCCTGAGTATGTGTGCAACTTCTGTAAGAACTTTATTGCCTCCTCATCCCCTGTCAAATCTAAGTGATTTAACTTTCCAGCTTGACCTGGCCACTAATAACCCCTGAAGCCTGCTTCATGGCTCTTTCCTTTTATGACAAACACCCCAGATACCTAGAGCTCCAGTTTTGATCTGTAGTATTTGAAAGCACTCCTACTCCTGATTAGAATTTTCTACTAAATACCCTGGTTAGATCTTATTCTGACTCTGGGTATCAATGGAGGCAATCTTCCCTCTAAGAAGAGATATCAGGCACAAAGCTTTAAGGAGAAGCCCATCCTATATTCTCCTTCAGTAAAGACATATGTCTGCCACATGTTCAAGTTCTCCACAGAATTGTCAGTTTCTTGAAGGCAAGAATTCTTCCTTGTTCTCTTATTTCCCTAATGGTTAAAACATTGCCTAGAACATAAAGTATATTCAGTGAATAATTGTGTATTATGTTTTAAACTCCTTTAATAGGTTGAGTAACCTTTGTATTCCATTTTAGCATATACATCAGTGATACTAAATTGTAGAGATATAATTAGAATATGCTTCAACATGGAAAATGGCATACTGAGAAACTCTCTTCTGGTACTTTTCCTTTCTACATATTCCCATATGTCTGTCTCAGAAAACCTATGTTGATTACTTGGCTATAAAATCAAATTATAATACTGCATGCTATGACACTCAAGTTGTAAGTGATTACTAAAAATTTCCAATGAAAAACTCACAAAATAGCAGAAGAAACAACAGAAATCAATATTTTTCTACTTACCCGTTTAAGCTTCTTATAAAATTAGGAAGTTTAAAAAACTAAATAGAAAAAAATAATTGATTTTGGAAAACATTAATCTATTGAGTTTCTTTAAATCAAGTCAAACACATTGAAACAATCTGGTTTGGGCTGGGATTGTGGCCTGGCAGAAGAGTGCTTGCCTAGCATGCGTGAGGCACTGGGTTCGATCCTCAGCACCACATAAAAATAAAAGTTATTGTGTTAAAAACAAAAGAAATAATGTGGTTTACATGGAATCCATGCTATTTTAATACAAAATTTAGTAACTTAATAAAGTAGCAGCAGTTAGGTTGAAAATTGATAATGACCTGGGTTAATATCAAGATACAAAAAAATTGACCTATAATATTTATCTTAAATTAAGTACACATGAAGTATTTTTTCTTGTCACTAGTATGTTCCAGAAAAAAAAATTCTACTAGGAGAAATAGCCACAAGATCCTGTGAGACTGAAAAATGAGTTGGATAGATTCAGGGTTGCATTCAGTATAATCTAGTAGGGGCTTAAATAGAGAAGAATCACCAAAGGTGGCAGCAAAAGCAGTAGATCCTTGAAGGAGGGACATTTTATAATGGTCATTATAAAACTGATTTTGTCCAAGCAGAAATGTACCTAGTTTATTTTAAACTAATATCAAAATTGTCAGGCTCATTCCTGGTACTGCTGATATCCAGGATGCAACTGTAAAGCTCAGCATACTACTTGAAAGACTGTTTATTCATAGCATGCTGGGCAATAATGTGGGGAAGCACACCAGGGTTACTTAGGGGTAGCCATGGTCATTATTACTAATAATCAGTACTACAATCTTTTGTGCTTCTCTTCCACAATGTGCCCTGAGCCTGCAAAGGGTCCTAGCATTGTATAATTGCCATGCTGTTCTGCAATTTATCTGGCTTGGAAGTGGAGTCCACAGCAATAGAAGAGATGAATGCATGAACTGAGACAGAAAATAATTATGCAAATAATAATAGCAATTTTTTTCCACCTGGACCCAAGTCAACAACTTAGCATCTCTCAAAAGGATGGTAGAGGATCAGAAAGCATCAGTTTGGATTTTACATGTGATATGAGATGTGTGACATCAGGGATGAATGAACATGTTTTATCATGTCGACAACAGATGTTCCAGGAAGAACAGCATCTGACAGAAGCTATAGATAGAAAAAATAAATAAATAAATAAATAAATGTAAGAACACATAAAGGCAAGTCTTTATTATCTAGAAAAAAGTACTGATGACATCATCTCTGTTAGACAACACAACAGCCACAGCAGGAGGCTGATATGGTAGTGTATATAGCACGTTAGCCAATAGGATGGGATACATGAGTGATTCCTACAACCAATGGCAAAGGCATAATGCCAGATTGAGCAGATGACTGCAGTGCTCGGAGTCATTTTCTTTAGCCAGCTCAGGACATAAACTGTGACTACAGGTCCAGGGTCCAATAGGATCAGTGGGGACCAACATAGAAGTGATTGAGACTCTTCACACTGTGATAAGAAATAGCGGGCCCATCTAGGTGAGATAAGCCTCATGAGCATTCATTAACTCCTCTCAATCCCTGTGGTCCTCCAAATTAATGCTTTCAATCTGCAAAGTATCAGTGTTCTGTGTCCATATGACAACCCTAGTAATATAGAGTCTGGATCTACAGTGTATACAGGGCTGGAGCCAGGGTCCCCAGGCACTCAGAGGGAGCAGGCATACTAGTCATGTGAATATTTAAATTCATCAACACTTAGGACTTCAATACAGCCAGCCAATATAAGTCTGTCTAATAGGACTTACCTCTATTGCTTTAACCAGGCATTTTTACTCGGCACAATTCCTGCTGCCCAGGGGTTATGAGGCAGATGAAACTGCCATGATGCATTATGTATTTATGTCAATCTTGTCAGCATGTCCTGAAAAATGGTGCCCTGTTTACTCTTGATGTGGAACAGGTATACATACATCACACTTAACTTCTCAAGATTTGATAGCAGCAATTTGATTAGCTTTCTTGCTAATATAAGCTTGTATAGGGTCAGAAGCTATATGTATACAGAATAAAGTATATTTGTGTGCTTTATTGTCTGGAAAAGACCCAATATAATCAATCTGCTGGTCCTGCAGGGGCTGAACAACTCAGAGTATTCATTCCTGTATGTGGGTTAAATGACAGGTTATGTGGACTGACCACAAACAATATTGGGACTAAGCCACCACCAAGTTGCAATATTTTAGGGACAATCCTGCCCTCCCTATTTCAGCACTGTCATGTCTGCTGTTCCTATGTACCCACAAGGCCAGTGCCATTTCCTCAGTGTTAGCCAGGTCCTGTACTTAATCAAAGCATCAGCCTCCATATTTACAGGGACAAAGCTCTTAACATGCACAGGTACAAAACACACTGTCATCTGTCTCTCTGGCTCAAGTATCCTTTCCCAACATTATAGCTACATTGGAACTCCCCAAAGAAGCACTCACCATGTACACAATAGTTCTACTTGCCATAATATCATCCATGCTGTAAGACCTTGGAACATAACCACTTGTCACTACAAACAATCAGTGGCCATAGCTGATAAATGTTTATTACCTATACCAATAACTCTACTATATATTGCTCTGATCATATCCTGCTTCAAACCAGATGGCATCAATGATGAGCTGTATTACAGTGGCAGACACTTGGGTTTCCCCAGTTAGACCCATCTAATAAAATAATAAAATACATCATGCATTTTCAGTCAACTCTTCTTGCACTTGTGAGATAATGGGCACCTAAGATTTCCCTAGGTGCAACAATATTAGCTTTACTCTGAAGGACTTACCCAAATTTCCATCAGTAGCTTCTCAGGCCATAAATTGGTGTCTTCCTTTCCCAGTATCTGCCAAAGTGATGACCTTCACCTTGTTTTGGGGAGTCCAGTAAGTAGTAAATTTCACATGGGGCTCTCTCTGAGATAGCATTAGGGCCATACCTAATCATAGGGTGTGGGAAAAGTCTACTTCCTATAACCAGTAACATAACAGCATGGGATTTTCTCATCCTTGTCTTTGAGAAGAGGAGTTGGAAAAAGCTGGAACTGTTTTCCAGACTTAAGATCCTTCCAGAAGACTACAAAGATTGCATTAGTTTGTTTATTTAGCTTTTCCCTAATGGTGAAGGCATGGAGCAAATCATGCCAAATCCGTTTTCACATTATTATAACAGACCCCTTATTTCTCTTTTCTCTCCCATCTGCCTCTTTCTCTTATCAAGGTGTGACAAGGCACTCCATGTCCCAGTCATGTTCAGTATCTCCCAACTCAGCAATGTTTGCCCAAATCATAAACATTCTGTTTTAAAATAAGGCTGCTGGAGAGCAGAGGACTCATTCTTAAGAGGTATTTTGTAAGAGTTTGTTCTTTAATCTGGCCCAAAACAAACAATTTCAAAAAATGGCTTTACCAGGTTTTTGAAACAATTGGGAATAAATGACAAGATTCTTGCTCTACTCCCACAGAATACTCTGTGCTCTTTGGGTTTCTTCTATGTTTTTCTATGGGGGCACCTGTCTTGGAAAGTGTCCCTCATATGGCCATGCATTTTTCATGCCGAGATGATCCAATCTGTAAGTGAAGGGGATCTGGAAGGGTTATGTAGGCATTGCATAAGGGCTACATTAGTGGTTAAATCACTAATTATCTCAGATTCACTTCCCACCAGAGAAATATCATAACCTTTTATGTCCCAGAATCTCATCATCCAGTAATTAGACTCTCAGATGGAAGTTGTTTAAATTTTTTTCTGCAATATCCAGCAATTCTTCAGCAATATATTTCCAAACAGTCATACTTTCATGAATGATAGTTTCCCACTCACTACCTTCCTTCCACCATTTGCACAGTGCCTTTCCATCATCTTGTGTTAATGGTTAAACAGAAAAGCAAGGTTTAGAGCTGGTGGATGCCCACCCAGTATCATTTCAATCTTAGGGTCTTATTCTACTCCTCCTAGAGATTCTGATATTTTGCATCCCATTCTGGTCACAAGATGATAGCCCATACCTGTTTCCTATTCCACTATTTTTCCCCTCTATGCATAAAAAGCAAGCTAGGGTTTCTAGCTTGGCATCTGGTCTTCCACTTTTTCAGCCAGCTTAGAAACTAAGAGAGAGATGGAGAGGTGCACATCTCTTTCACATTGTAATTCTTTTAATTCCTTTACCTTATTTTTTATAGCACCAGGGAAAGAGTAACTAACCTAACAGCCTATGGCAACAGCCACTCCACTGCATTCCAAGAAAGCACCTTTCTTTCACCTTAACCTAATGGGTTAAGCATAATTAAGGCAACAGCTGCTCCAGCCAGGCGTAGTGTTGGCACACATCTGTAATCCCAGCAGTTTAGGAGGCTGGGGCAAGACTATCATGAGTTCAAAGCCAGCTTCAGCAATTTAGGGAGACCATGTTTCATAATAACAAATAAACTGGGCCATGTAATCCCAGCAGTTCCAGAGCCTGAGACAGGAAGATGGCAGTTTAAAGCCAGCCTCAGCAATGGTGAGGTGCTCAGCAACTCAGTGAGACCCTGTCTCTAAATAAAGTACAAAATACAATTTGGGATGTGGCTCAGTGGTTGAGTGCCCCTGAGTTCATCCCTGGTACCCACCTGCCTCCGAAAACATAACAAATGAAAAAGCTGGGATGTGGCTCAGTGGTTAAGCACTCCTGGGTTCAATCCCCATACCAAAACCAAACAAACAAAAACAAAAAAACAA
This sequence comes from Ictidomys tridecemlineatus, assembly GCF_052094955.1. NCBI lineage: Eukaryota > Metazoa > Chordata > Mammalia > Rodentia > Sciuridae > Ictidomys > Ictidomys tridecemlineatus. The sequence continues at coordinate 162,797,897 of NC_135479.1, forward strand.
AACCCTAGCTGTCCCAAACTCAGAAGCATTATAAAGGCCTTCCTCTACTCAGACAGCAGGTTGAAAGCATCTAACATATGAATCATCCCATCCCACATAGAGTTAGTTGGCTGGTCTTTCATCTTTTATTTCCCCCACTAAACACTCCTTCCCCTAACTTATTTCTTCAGTCTCCAGGCTGGTTCACAAATTGTTTTAGATAAACCTAGTTTCAGCATATGAGAAAAGTTTATAAAGTGACACAGACTTAAGAAAGAGGCAGATCAGAAAAAGTTTGAACTGAATGCTACTGACAAGAGGATCTCCATTTAGAAGTGTGGTCAAGGGTGGTGGTAATTCCTCTGGTTTGTTTCAGAGGGACAGGGATTACATAACGGTCAGAACAAAAATGACTTCATCCAAGCCAAAATGTGCCATATTTATCTTAAGTTAAAATTAAAGACATCAGTTACATTCCTGGTGCTCATGGCATCAAAGTGCAGTGGACTTCCCCCCCCCCCACACACACACTCACACATACGCACATGTACACACACACACTCTATAGATTTTGTTTATCTTATAGTACTCTCGGACACAATGCAGGGAAAAGAGTTCTGCCTCACTTGAGGACAATCATGACCATTATAATTCAAGATGGCAGCAGTCACATCAAGTTGAAGCCCCACACTATAATAAAATAGCATTTGTATTGTAAGAAATTACATTTAAATAGCAATTTGCAATTTAAAAAGCAAGCTTTAGTGTACCTTATCTGAAAAAACAATTAGGAAAGCTCTGAATATTTGCCTACACTTAGATTAATTCCATCCACATAAAGCAAGACAGATTTTGGGATAAAAGAAAATTGCAATATATTTTAATGATCATTCAATAAAAAAATGTTTAATGAAAAGGTAGGATTTTTTCCTCATCACTTATTTTCACAGATTGAATTCAGATATTGCCTGCTTGTATTATATTATGAAATTTTCCTGTAAGGATTAGTATATAGTTTCAAACACAGAACAAATATATACAATTGAAATATTTTCTCTGACAAATATTGCTTTCTATATGATTGAAACTCAGGACAATTCAAGAAAAAATTAATTATAACCAATAGAAACCATTTTAAGGGGTCAAAAACTTTGTATTTAAACAAGTTAGAAGTCACAAGTAAGTTGAATGGAGCATGAAAAAATTAAAGTCAATATCATTACTCAACTAATGAAACAATACAATTCCAAAGTTCATTATAAGAAACAGTTTGAATTCATTCATATTGTCTGAATTTAAGAATTGGATGAAAGTAATAAAACTTTGTGAAAAATTCTAAATCCTGTGTCATGATAGATGAGAATGAGAGACTTATTGGGAGTATTTCACTCTTGCTGATCCAGTTTGTCATTTTTTTAATGATTGTAAATTCATGAAAAAGGCATTTTATGAATCAAAAACTATAATATTGACAGGTATAATTAGCTAAAATATGTTTTTTTTAAATTTAGTTATATAATTGGAAAGAAAGCAATATTAGATGTCAAATACTTTTGCAGATATTAGTAAGTTAAAGCATTTAAAATATTTTACTGACAATAAAATGTATAATATATATCAAGTTTATAATTTTTTCAATAAAGTTTAATGATTTACCTTTGATTTCACTTTTTTCCCTCACTGCTACTTCCAGTCTGAAATTTCATAAAAGTTTTAACTCCGATTTGTTTCTCTAATAGATATCAGTTTGTCCATTGATATTAATATTTTTGAAATACCATGTTATTTTGACTTACAAATCTATACATAGTGGGTTGGTCAGCTTTGTAACACTGTAGCAAATAACCTGAGATGATGAACTTGGAAAAGGTTTCTTTTGCCGCTCAATTGTGGAGGCTCCAGTCCCTGAGTAAAAGGTCACATTGTTTTTAGACCTGTGGCTAGACAGTATACCATGGAGTATCTTGTGGTGGAGCCAACCTGCTCAACTTACAGCCAGTTTGGAAAACAGAGGAAGAGGAAGAGGTTGGGGTTCCACTATTACAAGCCAGGTCATGCCCCTAGTGACCTGCCAACTTCCCACTGAACATCACCTCTTACAGGTTTCATTACCTCCTAATAGTGCCAAGATGGGTACCAAGTTTTTGACACACAGGCCTTTGATGGACACTTATACAAACCACAGTATATGGTTTGCACAAATAAATAATCTTTGAATGATTCCTTTTAAAAATGTCTCATGAAAACCAATAAGGGATAATATATCAAAGGAGAAACAATAGCTCAATTATACTAGGGCTAAAAATAAGGAAGTTATATGAAGAGTTGCATTCTAGAAAAGACTCTGGAGAAACAGGTTCTGCAGTTAACAGATGCATCCAACTCTTAGTTACCTAGGAATAAAAGAGACAGTAGAATAATGACTAAAAGCAACCTTAGATCTCCTATTTATATCTCTATTAGCCAAACCCATACTCAAACTCAGGAGAGTGAAGAACCTCCTATCTTAATCCAAACTGATCAGATTCTTTGGAAACTATGCAGAGTATAAAATAGTAGAGGATTAATACAAGAGATCTAATGAAAGCTATTCAAGACTATCTAGTATTTGTGTTGTTTATTCAAAGATATGTGAACCTATCCAGTAATTATTTGGCTATATATACATACATTTATATAAATTTATTTGTCTTTACTATTAGAAAAGCAAACTCCAGGTGAGTAAGTAATGTTTCCACTGGGTACAACACTCAATCTAATGTTTGATATAATAAATATTTGCTGAATTATTGCACATTGTTATTATGCTTTTACCTGAAAGAAATAGAATAGCAAATCAAAAAATGACTGAAATAAATGAACACACTTACCACATGTTTAGAAATATGGAGTCAGAGCAGATTTTATCTTTCCCATCTGCCAGCCTCATATCTCAGAAATGTTTTCCCTCACACTCACAAGACTACATCAATATCTTCAGGGAAAAGGTTTCTCCAGCCTGTTCTATTTAACTGAAGGTGAACCATTTTTCCCTCAGGTTCATTGTACAAAACTGGTTACATTTTTGGGCAAGGGATAAAAATGTATGCATTTGGTAATTTTATTTCCTATTATGGAATGTCGATGTTTTTAACAAAGGAAAAAATGAAGCAGGGTAAAGCAAAGGGCTAGGACACCAACAAAATCATCAGGGTGTGCCACAAAATAAATAACTTTTAGCTAATATATGTAGCTTGTGCATTTCCTGGATCTTCCCATATCTGAAAATCTACCATTTTAATTACATTATAGTTTGGCTAGTTACAGAATTCTAGGTTTGCTGAGAAGATGGTATTATATCTTACTTGTAAGATCTCCTCTCTTAACCAGTCTTTATATTTTATTGCTGCTCTTTTTCCTCTTTGATAGATTTTTAAGACTTAAAAATTATCTTTGATATTAGAAGTATTTTTATGTCATCAATGTGGGTTTTTTGTCTGTTTGTAGGTTTCAAATAATACTGCTGTTTTATGAATCACATCAGAGTAATGCCATTTTCCAATTTTTGAATAATTTCCAGGAATTTCTAAATTTTGTTTCTCAAAAGTTTCTCATGCTATCTTTATCAGAGACTCTAAGTAGACATATTCTCAAGTATCTAACAATATGTGTTTTTATTTTTCAGAGAAATTTAATTTTTATACTTTCTTGTTTTTATGCTGAAAAAGTATTTTCTTGGCTTGGTCCAGTTTGCAATTTAGATAATTTAGTTTGATTTATTTGACTGTGTGATGTTTCTTTGTGTAGGAAATTATAATAAGACACGTAATTCTGAGGCCTATATGTGGCTTGTATAAAACCCTAATCACAAGTCCCATGTACACAAACCTTGCTATTTTGGTTCCCACATGATCCTAGTTGTTTATTCCTGTTTTAGTCAGCTTTTTTGCTGTTGCAAATAAAAGACACAACAAGAATAATATTATGGAGGAAAATTTTATTTAGGGGCTCATGGCTTCAGAGGTCTTAGTCCATAGAAATCCAGGTCCATTTATTTGAGCTGGAGATGAGGCAGAACATCATGGTGGAAGAGTGTGAGGGAAGCAGCTTATATTAATGATGATAATTAAGAAGCAGAGAGACTTCACTCATTAGATACAAAATTTATACCATAGAGGCATGTCCACCAATGCCCACTTCCTCCAGCCATACCCTACCTGCCTTCAGTTACCTCTCAGTTAATCACATCAAGGGATTAATCCACTGAATGGGTTAAGGCTCACATAAGCCAATCATTTCACTGTGAAATGTTCTTACATTGTCTGACACATGAGATTTCATGGAGGATACCTAATATCTATAACATAATAACTCCCTTCCTGTTTTCTTTCTAGCTTAAGAAGTGCTTTATAATTCTAATATCATGTATGAGTGTATTATATATTATATATTCTTATGATTTACTATTACATATATGTGTGGAATAAAGGGAGATATTTTAACTGGGTTTGGTCCACCGTATTCACCTAAATATTTGTTTCTATCCACACTCTTTCTAATATTACACAAGTAATAGAAAAATGTCTAACTACATCTGAAATTCAAAAAATACTCTGTCAATTTCCACTTATATTACAATATCATTTATAGAATGCCTAATAAATCTCCTACTTAGCATCTGTGATTTACTTTAAAACTCATTTATCTTATCTAAATCTAAATTTCTTCACCATTAAAATATCAATATCAATAGTTCTTGCCTCAAAATCCATCTGTGCTAATGAAATAAAGCACAGCTATATATAAAAAGAGTATACTCTAGTATTAACAAATATATAAACATTAGGTACTACTATGTGAGATTTAATTATCTGTCACATTTACTTAAGAGTTTTAAATTTTTACATTCTATAGATAGAATGCAATGCAAAAGCAAGAAATCCCAAGGATCTATACTATTTCCAACACTTTTTTCATTTGGTCATTATTTACAAGATGAATCCTCATTCACTATCTGAAAAATATTATTTTTGCATTCTTCACAAGATTCTCAGGTTGATAACAGTAGACTATACATGAAATAATGTTGCTGCTTCTTTTATTCACCTATACTTTTCCAAGATTAATGCCAAATTATTAATTTTGCATCTCATTCAAACAATCTAAACTTTCTAACTATTCACTTTATTTTGAAACTGGACTTTTTTGAACCAGATTCAGTCTACTATATGCATAATCTCGACACACCAACATAACTGTGTTACTATTCATCAAAACTGCATATTCAGTTGCTGATGTGATATTAATTTATGAAGTTCAAGGCCTAGCTGAGTAATTTAGGAAAACTGCCTGTGAGAATAGCTCATTCAATATCAATGAATTACATATAATTGTATCAGGATGTCAAAAACATAAATAGTAGAAAAGACAGCTTTTTAACAAATGATATATGGAAAACTGAATATTCATGTGTAAAATAATGAAATTAGATCACTATCTCATATCAGCACAAAAGTCAACTTAGAGTGGATCAAAGATCTAGCATTTATATCTGGAATTTTACAATTGCTAGAAGAAAAATAGAGTCAATACTCCAATATATAAGCTCAGGCATAGACTTTGTCAAAAAGGCTCTTAAAGATCAGGAAATATAGACAAAAATTAATAAATGGGATGGCACCAAATTAAAAAGCTTATGCCTAGGCAAAGGAACTAAGAGAGTGAAAAAGCATACAGAATGGGACTTGCCAGCCACTCTTTGACAAAGGATTAATACCCAGAATATAGAAAAACTTAAAAACCATAACATATAAAAGTAAATAGCTCATTAAATAAAAGGACAAATGAACTAAGCATAAATTTCTCAAACGAGTATGACAAATACAGTACAAAATATTCAACACCTTTACAGATCAGAGAAATGCATATCAGTGCATTTAGAAGGGCAATCATCAAGAATACAAATAATAAATGCTGATGAGGATAAAGAAAAAGTGAATACTTTTACATTGTTGGTTAGACTGTAAATTAATACATCCTGTGTGGAAATCAGTATGGAGTTTTCTCAAAAGACTGAATGGAATCATAATATAATGGAGCTCTAACACTCCTCAGTATTTATTTAAAAGAACTAAAGTCAGGATAGTCTAGTGATAAATACATATCCATTATTTTGAAAAGCACAATTCGCAACAGCCAAGTTATGGCATCAGCCTAGGTGTCTATGAACAGATGTATGGATAAAGTAAATGTGTTCTATGTACATAATGGCATTTTATGCAGTCAAAAAGGACAACAAAATTATATTATTTTCCCGTAAATGCATGGAAAAAATGACGAACATTGTGTTAGGCTAACTAAGACAAACTCAGAGACATGAGAGTCATTTTTCTCTAATATGTGGAAGCTAGAGAGAAAAAGAGGAAATAAATGGATTCTCATGATAATAGAAGGAACACCAGCAAAAGAATGGGTGGAAATTGGAGGAAGGAAGGTAAGGATAGAAAGGAGAGATACTGAGCAGTAAAATAACCCAGATTATGTTATGTACATATATGAACATATCACAATGAATCCCATTATCTTTAATAATTATAAAGCACCATCATTCTTAAAAAATAAAAAATTATCCGTCTTTCTAGTATAATTTCCTAGTTTTTTCTTCTACAAAATTTATATATTTGTCAATCTAGAAAGGACAAAATTATCTAAGCATCCATTTCTTCTATTTTCTTCTCCACAGAGATTTTTTTTGCACTACAACATTACATCAATTTATTATGAATTCTATGCTTTCAATTTTGACATTTTATTTATTCTTTATGATTTCAAGTCTTTCATAATGCCCCTACGTACAAGACATGTAAAAACAGATTCATCTGTTTCATATCATGACTTATCATTTCATAGCCATCCCTCTGTATTCTAATGATACCAAATATGTACCATGATTAATAGCATTCTTCACATTTAGAACTCCTTGAGTTGTGCATATATTTTTATATACTTAATAGTTCTGATAGCATTTATTTTAGTAAGTTTTTTCACTGCTGTATCTAAGACTTGACTGGAACAACTGTGGAGGAGGAAACGTTTATTTGTGTGCTCATGGTTTCAGAGGTCTCAATCCATAGACAGTAGGCTCTGTTCCTCAGGTTACCAGGTGAAACAAAACATCATGGAGGGGAAGAGTGTTGTGGAGGAAAGCAGCTCACATGATGATCAAGAAGCAGAGAGAGAGATTCCACTCTCCAGATGCAAAATATATACCTCATAGCCACAGCCCCAAATGAACAACTTCCTTCAGCCACACTTCAACTGCTTCCATTTACCACTCAGTTAATCTCATTTCATCAGGGATTAATTCATTCATTAGATTAAGGCTATGACCCAGTCATTATTCCTCCAAACCTTCTTGCATTGTCTCACTTGTGAGCTTTTGGGTAAAGCCATATCTAACCATAACAGTGTTTTAAACATTTTTTGTGGGGTGACAACAGGAGATTGTACCCAGAATGCTTTGCCACTGAACTGCATCCCCAGTTCTTTTTAAAATTGTTGCTCAGACTGGCTTCAAACTTGAAATCCTCCTGTCACAGCCTCCCAAGTCACAAGGACTATAGGCATGTACCATTGCACCCAGCATATTTTAAATATTTTAAGAAGATGAGCAATACTTTGAAATTTTTTAAGAACAATTTCTAGTTCATACTGGGAACATATCACATGTTACTCATAGTATTTATAAAATTAATATAAATTGGTGCATGATATTTAGTATAGCATACGTATTTGAACATTACTTATAAGGTATGAAAGCAAAAACAAAATAACAACAACAAAAAAAAACACAGTGTTTTTTTTTATTTTAAAGAGAGAGAGAGAGAGAGAGAGAGAATTTTAATATTTATTTTTTTTTAGTTCTCGGCGGACACAACACCTTTGTTTGTATGTGGTGCTAAGGATCGAACCCGGGCCACAAGCATGCCAGGCAAGTGCGCTACCGCTTGAGTCACATCCCCAGCCCAAAAACACAGTGTTTTAAGAATCTCTCTGAAGTAATTAGGTAGCTGTCTATAACAGTTATGTACTAAGTATACTGCTCTTTAATAATAGCAATATTACATATCTGTGACATCTAATATGAAAGTCACTCATCTATTTCCATATAGGAAATTTTAATTTTGATTAATATGAATGAGAAACTAAAGTTTCAATTTAGTTAATTCTACTTAATTTAATAGATTTGACAATGCATATTAGATGCAGGAGGCTAAGGTAACTTCATTAGATAGAATTGAATAATCAGTCATCCAGGGTGATACATGTTATAATAAATGTTCTTTGAACATATGTTATGAATTATGTTTGAATGAAGCTAATGTGAATAAAATCTATGTCTATATTCTCTAGAGCAAAAAATTCCATGGGCTCATCTTTCCAGAAAATAATTTTTTGCTCTATTTAAAATTATTATATACAGTAAAATTCATATTTTCAATAAAATTCTGTTTTGGTGCAGTTGTATAAACAAAAAACCAACTAATGTATTAAATAATTCTATCACTGAAAAATCCTTCATGCTTTTTGTAAACAACTCCATATAAGTTTCTTTATTGAATGCAGAAAATAGTATTTCCCTCCTGAAAATTATATATTAAAAATATATTGGAAGAAATTTCAAGAATTTAGCCCAAAGCATAAAATACATCTTTGGAATTAATCATGAAGAAATATGAGAACATTGGCTAAATATAAATGAAGAGAGACTGATGAAGGACTCTTAAGAAAAGTGTTAATGGCAAAGTATAAAACTCAAAGAAATGGGTAAATGATTTATTTTGCACAGCAAAAGCTAAAACAACAACAACAACAACATAATTTGGAATCCTCTTGAGTTTTATTACACACTAGCTCCTTGGGTTAGAACTTTTTCAAAATTATCTTAGTGGTAAGGATGACTTTGCTTTTACCCCTGGCATTGTATAATAGTGTCTCATATTTTGAGCTTAATTTTTTTCTCCTGAATTCCTAAAAAGTTACTCTGTTACTCTTCCATGTATATAAGACATCATATATCAAGGTCAGAGACAAAAAAGGAAAAAGAGAAAAATTACTATGGCATAGCAAAAATTATGAATTTCATGTGTCATTTTGCTTCATTCTTCATATCATCCCAGTCATAAGATGTGACATGAAGGAAAAATTGAATGCTGTGCAAGAAATAGTTCTCTATCACAGATAAAGAACACTGGTCTTGGGGAATCCATTGTTTTAAAATAAGTCTATTATTTGTCCCAGAAGATTAAATTTAAAATAAAACTCATCTCATGATTTACTACTTCAAATACAACACTTTGGACATTACATTTGACATACTTATAATCAGCTGAAGAATAATTTCAATTATTTTACTTCCTGAATTCTGGTTGAGCTAATATTTGATTTACTTCTCCTTCAGGACAAATGGCAGAAGATAAATTCTTTCTGGAGAAAGATAACTTTATTAGTATACAAATTAGCTATCAGACAATTTTAAAAATAACATGTCCAATAAACCGTAACAAACAGATGTAGAAGAAAAAAATAGGCTCTTAAAAAATTCATATAAAATAAAACAAAACCCATTGTTCACAGATGAAACTGATCCATAGAGAATCCAGACTTCAAATAAAGAATATTTCACTATATCCTAAAAAATCTGAAATAATGTGAATTTTATCAAATAACTCAAATATTTTTGAAAAATAAATTGAGTTTCAAGAAATTTAAAAATGTAACTGATTTTCAAAACCTCAATGACTATATCAAGATCAAATTAGGCAGTGCTGGAGAAAAGATTAGTGAACTGGAATATATACCAGAAACAAAAGAAAAATAGATGGAAATACACTGGACAGAGATTCATACAAGTTATACTGGAAAGGTTTAATATACAGGCAAAAGGAAGAAAGTTGTGGATCTCAGAAGTATTTGAATAAAGTGTGAATATCTTCTATAACAAAAGAGACATTGGACCACAAGTTGATCAACCCAATAAATTGAAATACAATACATTAAGCGAGTAATTTACTTCTAGTCATATCCTATTTGAATTCTAGGTAAACATCTCAAAAGCAGGAAGGACAGACAACCTTCACAAAGTCAACACTTAGAAAACTCTTCAAAGGAAAAAAGAAATACCAGGGCAAAACAGAAATCAAAATTCAGGAAAATAATTGATCACCTTAATTGACAATCTGAAATTATGTAGTAAAGTGAACCAAAATAGAGATATCTTAACAAATTAAAACTAAGAATCTGTAATTAATGAAATTTTACTAAATAAAAAATTTACTATTTTATTTAGTAAAATGAAATTTTACTAAATAAAATAATAAAAATGTCTTTCAAATATGATGAAGATACCAGGAGAATACATCAAAATTCTATAATAAAATGTCAAATAATTTCAATTGTCTTAATTATTGTTGACTGAATTAAAGATAATGACATTTATCATTTAAATTCTTTCAAATATATTTATTTTTTCCATGTTTTGTATTTGTACATCATAGATGTGTATAGTTGTGGGATTTGTTATTGTACATGTATTCATGCATAAAATATAATAATACAATTTAAATTCTTCACAAACTTTAATTTCAAAACTTCTGTAGCATATAAATAAGTGTGAGGGCAATGACATGTAAGCTAATGTATTAGATTTAAATGGATTTAAGCATTCTTAGTTTTTCTTACTTGAGTAGATAGCAGAAGTACCAATTTACATTATATAGTTCTAAGCCAAATATCTACATGCAAAATTAATAGTAAATGTGTAACTAGCAAGATAATGAATTAAGCAAAATAAATAATTTTAAAAATAAATGCTAAGAAGATAATAAATCATAGGAAAAAAAGAAATTTGAAACAGGAATAAAATAACTAAAACTCTTGGAAAATGGTAGATTTCAACTTAAGGCTATAATTTCTTATATTGCATAAAAATTGGCTAATTTTGTCAATTAGAAGATAGAGATCATCAGTCCTTATCCAAAACAGTATTACCTAAGGACAAAAACTATAAAAACTATAAATATCAGGATAAATATATGTTATACAAATACAAATCAAAAGAAAATTATGTATTATATTAACTCCAATGATAGATTTCTTTATAAAACAAATTATTGGTAGAAATAATCACTTCAAAAATTAATACTTGAATTCCCCAGGATATATAAATATACCACATTTAATAATATAATACATATAAATGGTTTAAAACAAAAATTAATAGAATAAAGCCTGCTAGTTTAAAGGAATGTTTAAGGAAAATATTGACAGTAAGAAGACAAAAATATAACATAGAAAAGTTTAGATATACAGCATTTGTCAGTTCTATAAAAAAGAAGAAAAATGTTGAGGACAACCATTTCAATATATGAATCATAAGGTGAAGAAAACATATTCTTTCAAGAACCTATGTATGACATATTTGTACAAATTAATCACAGTCTGGACCATCAATCAATTTTGAAAGTTATACAAAATATTTTTATTAATTATAAGTGCAACCAAATCAGTAGAGTTCTGATAATTTTAACAAATCACGCTTTGTAGAAAAAAATAGTTCTAATTTTTAGTATTCAGTAATTTGAGTTGTATAAATATGTGTGTGAAGGCTGATTTCAAGCTCAACATCAAATACATTTGAACTCACATATGAATAGAAAAGCACACAATCAGCTTTCACACACTGGTGCTGGTTACTCTAGTAAACTATCAAGTTAAATTAAAAATTCAAAGATAAACACATATAAATAGTCCACATATTTAAAAATAATGAAATATACCTTTACAATCTTATGGATCAAAAAAGAAACTAAAACCTAGATGAGAAAATATTTAAATTTCATTAATATTTTTACTAAAATAATTATATATATTGAATTGTTCATAGGAAAAAATGTCTTTAAATAATCCTTTAAAAAGAACTGAAAAATTTGTGAAATAATCTTCAAAGTTAATATATACAAGGATATGTAAGAACTAATAGAGCAGGAAATTAAAATTTAAAAATATAACAAAGTCCATAGTAAATACGAGAAGAATTAAGTCTACTATAAAATAGATAAAATTTTTAATTTTTTGTGTTTAAATTTATGTATTTATTTATACACAACATAACAAAACTGACAGATAAACTACTGCTGAGATGGATTAAATAAAAGAAGATGATATAACAACAAAGAAAAGAAACATTAGTAAAGATTATTATTCTTTCAATAGGTCATAAAATATTATCATATGTCAATGTTAATAAATCTAACAGACACTAAAGAAGAAATGGTAATCTCACTATTACAAAAATTACTGACTTTATTATTATTAATGTACCATGAAGAAACTTGAAATCCAAATGGCCCATAAAATTTCCTCAAATACTTCTCATTCTTCTCAAGTACAACTATGTAGTTCATAGATATGATGGAAGGAAGAAGAGAGTTAGAGAAAAGGAAGTCTAAAACAATAAAAAATAAAGTTAAACTGACCAGGACTCCTAGAATAACATTATTTAGATACATTGAAAGAACATCTCATTGGCCTCTTATGCCTATACTCTACCCAACTGAACCCAGAAAACCAGAATTCATGTCCCTCAATCCTAGTTATAACAATATAACTTGATGCAGGTAGGTTCATATCTGTCTATATTAGAAAATGAGTTCTGCCAATACCACCAAATGAATATGAAGGAGAGGAAAAATGTTTCATCAGAAATCTCATTAGCTACAAATATCCAGAAGAAAATTCTCCCAATCAGGCCTGAGATTTCCTTTATATATGAAGAGATATGCAGGGGCTTTAGGTCCACCAGCAAGGCCATTCCATCATAGCAGCACGATGCTAAGAAAGTGTTCTTCCTCTCAGCGGGTATGAGATTACTCTTTTCCATCCAGAATCATCATATAATTGAGGCAATACCAAGAGAATTAACATCACACACATTATCAGCCCAGAATCAGTGTTCAATCCCTTCTGCTGGAGGCACCCCTATCTAAATGACATCAGCACATAGCCCAGGCTAGCAAGATCCTCTACTTCTGCAAGTGATACAAGAAGAGACAATTGGGGCTCAAATCATCATTATTTAAGTCATGAAGACCAGAATTGAATAGAAAATTATCTGTGATGCCAAAATACGAGTAAATAAGTGAATAAAACCACAACTTAAATCAGAAAATACAGTGAACTTTCACCAACTAACATGAATAACAGTTTGGCAATATCTGATAAGGATTCTAAAATAATCATGACAGAAATTATACAAGTAACTACAAATGGAAAAATAGAAAAAAAACAGCAAACAAAAAAGTTAGGAAAAAAAAGAACCAAATGGAAATCATATATGTGAGCAACATAAGAGCCAAACAAAACAAAATAAACTTTACTGAATGGATTTGTACTGAGTGGATATTGGCAGATGCAAAAATCAGTAAAATCAAGGAAAAATGAACAAATTTATATAATCTGAATAGGAGATAGAAAAAACAGTCTCTGAAACTGCTAGTACAATAATTAACACCTAAAATTCATATCATCATTGCAACAATGAGAGGCTAGAGAGAGTAAAGCTCAAGCTTATTCAAAGAGATAAGGTTAAAAACTTCTAAAATTTGGTGAAATTCATAAGCTCACTAGTTTCCATCAAACCCAGATTCAAGAAACTGAAACCGAGAGAGAATTAATACAAAGACCTATATACCAAGAAACATTCTACATAAACTTCAGAAAAGCAAAACTTGAAAGTATTCATTACCCCATGGGGGATGCCAATTTGAGTAACATCAGATTTTTCATTAAAAAATCACGGAGGCCAAGAGAAAGTGGCACAATAGTTTTCAAATATTAAAGTAAAAAATGTCAACTACAAATTATACTTCTGGTGAAATTATGCTTTGAAAAATATTCTCAAAAATAAGGAGTCCTAAAAGAGTTTGTCACTAGCAGATCCACCTTTAATGAATGGCAAAAGAAAAAAATTTTTTTTAAATAGAAGGAAGCTGATAAAAGAAATGATCCTGATGGATCAAAAAGTTGTGCTACTATATAAAGCAAATGTGAACATCAATCTACTTATTTATATAAATTGATTATTATTATCATTGTGAGTATTCTAAATCATAACTGGGAATTAAAAAAAAGTTCATCTGATATTTGAGAAGCTTAAGATTTAAAAACAGGAATGGTAAAGGGACATAAATGGGATTTGTTTAACACCAATGGTGTTATCAGAATTGTACATTCTTAAGTTAAAAGAAAAAAGAATATTAAAGTAAACATGACACCTTACAAAATCTCAAACTGGACCAAACATTTAAAGGTCAAACTGCAATATAAAAAATGAAAAAAATTCAGAATCTAGAACTGGAATAAAAATTCTTGTCTTAACATCAATAGTACACAAAATATGATAAATCATACTTTAAAAAATTAAAATCATTTCATTTAAAAAGAATGAAATAAAGAGAATGGAGAACATATTATGAAAAATTAGTATCTAGACCTACATAAAAAACTCTTATTTTTCAACAGTAGCATACATTCATTCATACATGTAAACATAGATACATATCTAGTCACATACATAAAATGGGCAAAATTTTGGAAAAGCACTTATCCAAAGTAAATAAACACATAGCAATACAAAATAAACAAATTAAAAGGTAGACTACTATGTTAGCTCTTAGGAATTTGAAAATTAAAATACCAATACAACATCATAAATCTATCTGAATGACTAAAAACATCAATGTCAGGGCAAAAGGCAGACAAAGGTGTGAAGAACCTTCTCACAATTTAAGCAGATAACTTGCATGTGACCCAGTATTCCACTTTGATGTATATACCCATGTATTATAGTTCTGTAGATGAGCAGAACCAACAGGAAGTATAATTATAAAAGGGGGATTTATTAGGATGACTTACATGACCAGAAGCTGAATAGCCCACAGTGGCTATCTGCAGGCTGTAGAGCTGGAAGAAGAAGTAACTGTGAAGTCCAAGAAGCTGAAGCCTCAGAACAAGAGGGATCAATGGTTCTACCCTAGTTGGAGACCAAAGGCTTCTGGAAACTCCCTGGAGAATCACTGGCAGAATCTGCTTTGGAAGAGTGAAGAAGCTAGAGTCCTGTACCTTCAGATGACCTCAGCAGCAATCAAGAACCTCTTCAGGAAGATGGAGCTTGCATTTCCTTATGCTTCCTGTTCTTCTAACTTTTATTCCATCCTAGCCATCATCCTATTTGGCGGTGCTACCAATGCTTAGGGAGGGTCTCCAATTAAGTTGGCCATCCCACATGCCACCCTTCCTAGACACACCTTCCTTGACATACCCAGAAGCCTCTTAAACATTGGTATCTCTTAATACAATCAATTTGATAATTCAAATTAACCATTACAACCCACAAGAATTTAAAGCAGGTATTGAAACATATATTTGTGCAAAAATGACATAGCAGTTCTAACGGCAATTACTGAAAGATGAAAGTAACCCAAGTGTCTGTTATCAAATGAATATATAAACAAAATATGCTATAACCATAAAATAGAAGATTATTCGGCCATAAAAATTTCCATAATACTACAACATGTCCTAAAACATGTTACAGTATTGAGGAAATTCAAAATTTGGTAATGAACAAAAGATATGAAAGATTAAATACGGTGTGATTCCACTTTTTTGAATTACAAAAGTATTAAACCTAAAGAGACTTGATTTATAGTTTTTATGACTGGAAGTCAAGAGAGTTGTGTAGTGATTGAACATGAGCATGAGGTTTCCTTTCTTATTGGTAAAATGTGTTGGAACTAAAGAAAGATAATGACTGTACAATATTGTGAATTGACTAATGCCACCAAATTTTACATCTTACATTTTAGTATGATTATTTTTATGTCATGTGTATTTTGCCTCAATAAAAACAAAAACAAAGTAAGTAAAATTGAACCTGCAACTACACTACTCATAAGTCACACTGTTAGGCATTTAGTCCCAGAGAAAGGAAAATATTACATTCTCACAAAGTTCTCTACATGAAAGTTCATATTATCCTATTCATAAGATTCCAAAGTCAGACAATCCCCAAATCTTCTTCATTGTGTGAATGGTTAAACTATCAACTATCAGTACTACAGAAAACTATGCAGCAATAGAAAAAACCTCTTAACTCCTGATAGATGCAGCAATACAAATTAATCTCCAGAGGATAGTGCTAATTGAATAAAAGCCAACTACACACATTATGATTTCATTACATAATGTTCATAAAAATATAATATTATAGAAATAGAGAATAGATTAGTAGTACCCAGAAATGTGGAAGGAGGCAGGAGGGATGTTTTGTAGGCATAAAGATAACAAATTGTGTTGTTTTACTGGATGTCATTGTTTTGTGATTATCATATCAACATCATTATTCTGATTGTGATATTATGTAGTTCTAAAAGATGCCATCATTTTGGTAAACTGGGTAAAGGGTGTATGAAATCTCGCTCTGTTATTTTTGATAACTTCATGTGATGTTATAATTATCTTGAAATAAGTTCAATTTAAAACATATGGAAGCTCCTACAATAAATACAAAAATGGAATACTCTTCAATTTATTTCCTTAAAACCAAATTAAACTTGAAAATAAATACTGGCATAAGGAAGGATAATTATAGGCTATTCATGAGTATAGAATCATGAAAATCTCAACAAAATAATAACAAAATATAGCTATAAATATATTTAAAATAGTAAAAAAAATATGACTTAGGTTAATTCCAAGAAAGCAAATTGGTTAACATTAAAAAAAAAGTATTTATGCAGTTCACCACCAGTGATGGACTAAAAGAAAAAATTAATCATTTCAATAATCGTGATAAAATCATTTAGTAAATTTTAACACTAATTATTGTTTAAGGAACTCAAGTTACAAAAACAGAAAACATCTTACTTTAAAGTCCTCTGAAATGTAGAATAAAACAAGAATGGCTTCTGCAAGGATTTGTGTGTGGTTTGGTGTCTCTGAAGAGACCCTTATGTTTACATGCATCATCTCAGGATGATGATATTGGGAGGGATGAAACATTTAAGAGGTGGGACCTAGTGGGGAGCCTTTGGATCAGCAAGGGCATGTTCTTGAGATAGTTTTCCTGGGAGTTCTTGTTAGTTCTCAACATAAGATGATTATAAATCCTGATTTCAGTTCTGTCCATCTCTCTCTGCTCCTGATTTGAGAGGTAATAAATTTCTGTACAGTCTCCTGACATTGCTCTACTCCATGATGTGATACAGCCAAGGATTGAGTCAATGTCATGTCCTTGAATCACCAAGACTGTGAGCTTAATGCTTTTTTCTTCAGTAGTAGATCTTTTCAGGTTCTCATTGTAGTAACAAAAAGCTGGCAAATACAGCAGCATTACTTATTTTATTCAATGCTATGTTATATTTTATAGCCAGAAAAAAGAATTTTAAGTGAATAAAATGAAAACATCTGAAAGGAAGAAAAAATGTGATTATTAGTTCAAAATAAGTACTTTATTAGAACTAATAAGTATTTAACTTTCAGCATTTCAGCATTATTCCAAAGCTAATTACAGAGTGGCTGTTAATGGAAATCTGAGCAATGTACTTTTTTCTGTCATTTTGCATAAAAAGTGGAGTGTCTCAAGTTAATAAAGTCGTTTTCAAAAAAGTCTAGTGAAGTTTCCCTTATTAAATATTTTAAAGTGTGTAACTTTAAAACTTTACAGAGCAGGACAAAAAATTACAATTCAGTTATTTATCTCTAAGTGAATTTGGGCATAACAAATATTTAGATCAAGAAATTAAACATTTTGGAACAAGATGACTAAATACTATTTTCCAACATTGATCACCTTGCAGCAACATGAATTTGAACAATTATCCATCCACCAAAATGTTAGTATATTGGGACCATGGTACTTTACCTGTTCAGAATCTATGAATGGACTGAATGATGAAGGACTTTCTCCCTAACAAATTCAGTCTGCGGACTAGAATAAGCTACTACTTTTTCCAGTGTGCAGGCATCAGGAATCAATATAAGTCAACAAGAAACATGTAAAACAAAAAGATGCAAGACCACTAAATAAACACAGTTTTGCCCAATATACTTCACAAAGAAGTTAAGTGAGAGATCATTGCATCTGAGTACAGTATAGGAATATGAAAACTTGTCTTTGATAGGATAAGAAGGACAGTTTTATGTCACCCTTTCCACCAAATGGCACAATAAGAATACAGATATACTTTATTTAAAAGAGGAAGAGAGAATGAAGCCCTAGATTTTGTCTTTGAAGCCCCAAACCAAGCCAACTAATGTCAATAAAATCCAGTACCAGGAAGGTTCCCATGTTGATTGTCTTTGGGCAGGTATGCTGCATTGAGTCCCCGGTATAACTCTAGATCTAAGGCTCAACCTACAAGCCATCCCAGAATCAGGTGATGACACTAATCTTGACTCAAGGCCTTCCCCATGCCGGACTGGTCTATGTGGCCCTACTTTGCACACCATCCCCCGAAATCCTGTGCTTCAAAAGACCTGTTATGTTACATTAAAGATTAGAACTGAACTAGTTACTACTGATTGTGACTAAGACAACTTCTGGACCTATGTTCCAGTCTGAATTTACAGCACCAGGATCCCAAAACAGGCCAAATGAACCTGTCCTTCTATCCAACACAAACATCCCCCCCCCCCTGGTCTAGTGAACCCAGGCTCAAGATTTCTTCATAAAGCAGCAGGCTGTATTTATTAGTCTTAGGCTAGCCTCCACAGCTCTAGACAACAGAAAACTACCTGCAATAAGAAGTTCTACATCATTCTTATGGCTCCAGGATACAGAGACACCAATTTCCAAGCTCCTTTCAGAAATAAGGCTGTAGGCTACTCCTGTAGACCTTATGTTAGGTCCATCTTTGCCATGAGGCTTCAGGAAAAACCCTATAGATCTAGGCTCAAACCCTATAGATCTAGGCTCAGGTCCAGCTATTATGGATCTAGGTTTCAGTCTCATTCCCATGGACTCAGAATTCTGTCACATTTTAGAATCATTCTAGCATCCATAAACTCAGGTTCCAGATCCAGCCAGTGGTCTTAGGTGCTATATCCATTCCAGCACTTTAACATCTCCTGAAGACACAGAATCAAGGATTACCCCAATGCTAAGCTGGGTCCTATGGATGCTGGATTTAGGTTGGTCTCCAGAGATAGAAGTTTTATGCTTGGTCTCATGGATTCACTCAGACTTCTAGAAACCCAGAGCACAGGCCCACAACAGTGATCTAGACTCTAAGATTAATTTTGGAGAACCATGTGCCAGACTTGTTCAGCTGTTGACTCAAGCAACAGGTTCCAGCAGCAAGTCCATTTCAGAATACAATGGCCTGTCAAGAATCTATGGATGAGATTAATGATGAAGGGTTTTCCTGAAGAATGCCAATCTACAAACTGCAATAAACCCTTACTTGTTCATACTTGTTCAAATATGTATACATCAACATTTGAATGCAAGAAAAATGAAAAAAAAAACAAGAAGACATAATATCATTAAAAGAACATGATGCTCACCCAATAACTGATGCCAAAAAATCAAGATCTATGAAATGCATGACAAAAAATTCAAAATTCAAGAATTGAGCAAACTTCATTCTTGAAATTGAGAAAGGTTTGTTTGATGTATGCTCCATTGTTTGGGGAATAAATACTTATGAGTGTTATGAATTGCTCATATATAATTCCCTAAAGTACTATGAAATAGCCTTCTTTGGTGCTTCTGATTAATTTTGACTTGGAGTCCACTTTATCTGATATGAGAAGAAAAATGTCTGCATGTTTATGAGATGCATGTGAATGCTATGTTTTTCCATTCCTTTTACCTTCAGTCTGTGGCTGTCATTGCCTATGAGGCGAGTCTCTTGAAGACAGCGTGTTGTTATGTCTCATTTTTTATTCCAATCTGCCAGTCTATGTGTTTTGATTTAAGAAATTAGATCATGTACATTCAATATTATTATTCATATATGATTTTCTTTCCTGCAATTTGAGCTATTTCTGGTTTTTAATTTTAGTTGGTTTCTCCTTAAACTATTCTTCTAGAGTGGTGCCTCTCACTGCTGGTTTTCACTTTAATTCTTTCATCTCTTCTTCATGAAATATTTGGTGAGAATGCTTTGTTGTGAAGACTTTCTGGTTGTGAATTCTATTAATTTTTGTTTATCATAAATGGTTTTTATTTTATTGTATATTCTGATGCTTAGTTTTCTGGGTATAGTACTCTTATTTGACATTCATTGTCATAGAGTTTGCCATATATTATTCTTTTTTTTTTTTTATTGGTTGTTCACAACATTACAAAGCTCTTGACATATCATACTTCGAACAATAGTTTCAAGTGAGTTATGAACTCCCATTTTTACCCCAAATACAGATTGCAGAATCACATAGGTTACACATTCACATTTTTACATAATGCCATACTAGTGACTGATGTATTCTGCTACCTTTCCTATCCTCTACTATCCCCCTCCCCCCCATCTTTTCTTTCTATCCCATCTACTGTAATTCATTTCCTTATTTTTCTTCCAATTCCCCTCACAACCTCTTTTATGTAGTTTTTTATAACAATGAGGGTCTCTTTCCATTTCCATGCAATTCCACTTTTCTCTCTCTTTCCCTCCCATCTCGTGCCTCTGTTTAATGTCAATCTTTTCTTCCTGCTCTTCCTCCCTACTCTATTCTTAGTTGCTCTCATTATATCAGAGAAGACATTTGGTATTTGTTTTTTAGGGATTGGCTAGCTTCACTGAGCATAATCTGCTCTAATGCCATCCATTTCCCTGCAAATTCCATGATTTTGTCATTTTTTAGTGCTGTGTAATACTCCATAGTGTATAAATGCCACATTTTTTAATCCATTCATCCATTGAAGGGCATCTGGGTTGGTTCCACAGTCTAGCTATTGTGAATTGTGCTGCTATGAACATCGATGTGGCCGTATCCCTGTAGTACGCTCTTTTAAGGTCTTCAGGGAATAGCCCAAGAAGGGCAATAACTGGGTCAAATGGTGGTTCCATTCCTAGCTTTCCCAGGAATCTCCATACTGCTTTCCAAATTGGCCGAACCAATTTGCAGTCCCACCAGCAATGTATTAGAGTACCCTTTTCCCCACATCCTCGCCAGCACTTGTTATTATTTGACTTCATAATGGCTGCCAATCTTACTGGAGTGAGATGGTATCTTAGGGTGGTTTTGATTTGCATTTCTCTGACTGCTAGAGATGGTGAGCATTTTTTCATGTATCTGTTGATTGATTGTATGTCCTCCTCTGAGAAGTGTCTGTTCAGGTCCTTGGCCCATTTGTTGATTGGGTTATTTGTTGTCTTATTGTCCAATTTTTTGAGTTCTTTGTAAACTCTGGATATTAAGGCTCTATCTGAAGTGTGGGGGGTAAAAATTTGTTCCCATGATGTAGGCTCCCGATTTACTTCTCTTATTGTTTCTCTTGCTGTGAAAAAACTTTTTAGTTTAAGTAAGTCCCATTTGTTTGCCATATATTATTCTAAGACCTAGCTTTTATGGTGGGAGAAATCATCTGAGAACCAAATTTGTTTCCCTCTAAATGTGATTGCTTACTTTTCTCTATCAGCTTTTACAATTATTCTTAATAAAATATGGCAAATCACACACAAAAACATATGTAAAAGATAGTGTAACATGAGTAAGTGAGGTTCTTCTCAGGGATGGAAAATGGTTCAACTTATGGAAATAAAAAAAAATGTAATTCATCAAATCAATAGACTTAAAGTCAAGAACCAAGTAATTATCTCAACAGATGCAGATAAAGCATTTGAAAAACTACGGCATCCATTTATGATCAAAACACTAGAAAAACTAGAGAGAGTAGGAACAAACTCAACATTACAAAAGCTATCTGTGCTAAACCCAAGACCAACATCATTCTAAATTGAGGAAAACTGAAAGCATTTCCTCTAAAAACTTGAATAAGACAAGTATGCCCTCTTTTGTCACTGCTAATTAACATAGCACTAGAAACCTTAGACAAATAAATTAGGTTAAAAAAATATAAAGGGATTTGAATAGGAAAAGAATAGCTCAAACTATCACTATTTCCCCATGACATGATACTATACTTAGGAGACCCAAAAAACTCCACCAGAAAACTTCTAGAACTAACAAATAACATCAGCAAAGTAGAAGGATGTAAAATTAACACCCACAAATCAATTTTATTCCTACACACTAATTATAAATCAGCTGAAAGAGAAATCAGGAAAATGATCTCATTTATAATAGTCTAAAATAAATAAATGAATAAACAAACAAACAAACAAATTAATAAAATACTTGGTAATTAATATAACACAAATAGTGAAAGAACTCTATGATAAAAACTACAGAATACTAAAGAAATAAATTGAAGACCTTAGAAGATAAAATATGTCCCATGTTCTTGGATAGCTAGAATTAATATTGTTAAAATGGCCATACCACAAAACACTATACAGATTTAATGCTTAATAAGACAACAACCAAGTAATTATCTCAACAGATGCAGATAAAGCATTTGACAAAATACAGCATCCATTTATGATCAAAACACTAGAAAAACTAGGACTAGTAGGAATAAACCTCGACAGTGCAAAATATATATAATATATATATTATACATAATGTATATATTATGTATATATATACATTTATATATAACTGTATATATATGCACATACATTTAAACTGTGTGTGTTGTGTATATATACAGTTATCTAACACTAGAGAAAGGTGCCATAAACATACATTGGAGTAAAAATAGACTCTTCCACAAATGGTGCTGGATAACATGGAAATCCATATGTAGCAAAATGAAATTTAACCCCTACCTCTCACCCTCACAAAACCCAAAAATGGATCAAGAACTTAGGCATTAAACAAGACAACATGTACCTACTAGAAGAAAATGTAGGCCCAACTTTTCATAGCATCACCCTAGAAACCAACTTCTTCAATAAGACTCCTAAAGAGCAACAAGTAAAATCATCCCAATAAATTGGATGGCATCAAACTAACAAGCTTTCTCATAGCAAAGGAATAATCAAAAACATGCAGAGAGACCCTACACAATGGGAGAAAATCTTTGTCACTTGCACCTCAGATAGAGCATTAATTTCTATGATATAGAAAGACCTAAAAAAAGTAAAATCAAAAAAATAATCTAATCAAGAAATGGGTCAAAGCACTGAACAAGACACCTCACCAATGAAGAAATTTAAATAATCAAAAAATATATAAAAATGTTCAACATCTCTTGCAATTAGAGAAATGCAAATTAAAAATATACTGAAATTCCATCTCACTCCAGACAAAATGACAATTATCAAGAATACAAGTAACAATTTTTATGAGGGTGTGGAGGAAAATGTTCACTAATACATTGCAGGTGAGACTACAAATTGGTAAAACCACTATGAAAAGCAGTTGGAGAGTCCTCAATTATGTATGATACATAATATTTGATCATCACAATAAACAAGTACATTGCTTGTCTATGTATTTAGTATATTGTGTTTTTATTGTTATAGTGTACTCTTTCTACTTATAAATAATTTTAATGTAAATCAGCATGCTATGTTATGCCAGCAGCAACTTCATAAATCTCATATTCACCTCATTTCTTGTTTATGTGAAAAAGCTGTGTCAAGTAGTCAACCTTTACCATCTAAGTTTCAGTAAACATACTCTATGTTACTTGGACAATGGTGAAATTGGCCAACAATTCATTTCTTATGATGCATTCTATAATTAAAATATGCATGACTGTGGTTACGTCAGACCTAAATAAAAATTTTTATTGGTATCAGCTTATAACATCTTCAGCACCATCTGCAACTTTAATTCTCTTTTCCATATAATCTAACATGCTCACATGTTCTGGTAATTAGAACATTGTCCTGTCTCCCATGGAAATATTCTATTTCAAACAGTCCAGTATGTCTACTTGCTTTTCTCTTTTGGCTCTTCTCTTCATGCACGCTCTATTTTGATGCCTTTGCTTATGCTGTTTTCAGACAAGAAACAATGACCCCATTCTCTTGCCTTCCCTAATTGTACCAAGACTTCTCATAAAATCTAAAGAGTTTTCCTCTATGAACCTCATCTTACTTTCTAAGCTACAACTCTCTCTTACTTTGCTAAAACTTCAGAATACTTAAACTCTGTGGAACAATAAAGCTTATATATAGTTTTTTATTTTATTGTTATTTATTTATCCAGTTATTGTTTTTTATTTATTTTGTTTGGTTATCCCTGAAGAAACTTAAATCTTTGATGAGTAGAAATTATGACATTATGTTATTCTTGCTTAGTTATGTGTTGTTTATAAATGTTGACTAACTGTTTTCCCATAATAGGATTTCATTCCATAGTTGAATATAATAAACCCACATAAGAGAAGCCCAACCCTATTACTTGTATTCTGCAAATATCTTTTGGTCAAGCAGAAACATGTAAATTAAAGTATAAAATGATAGACTTGTAATCCAATAAAACAGAATTCCAACTTTAACTTCCACTTTTTATGATTTTGAAAAATATTTCTTAGAGTTCACATATAAAACCAAAATTAAGCTTCTACTGAATAAGTCTCAATTTCAATTAAATATTTAATCTCTTTATTTCACTTGTTTTTATTTGGTTTCCTCATAATTTCTTCCCTGTAAGCCATAACACTTTCTGATCATTTCAAACAATAAAAAAGTTCAACTTTTTTAGTAAGAAAATAATATTTTTCAAGTAAAAAAAATAAATAGTGTTAATAATACATTCTATTAGCTTTGGGCTTTCTTTAATGAGAAGATCCCAGATGTTATTTTGCATCCTCAAAATGGTGTTGACTATAGTAGCCTAGGGAACCACTCCCTAATTACTTATCCATAAGGTGCAATCCCAGTCATATGCTGCACAGTAAATAGTGAAGTCTTATCATAACTGCTTGGCAAGATGCCAAAGCCATACCTCAGCTACCTCATTCTTTGTCTCCCTTCCTATTGTAATTATCCGCTCTCCTCCATTACAGAAAGTTTGAGAGCCCTATGGACTAAAGCAGATATATTTTTTATGCTCACTGTCTGGGATTTTTAAGAATATTGAGTTTCTTCTGCTACTCATTACTCATTAAGTATGAATAAGCCTAAGAAGCCTGCAAACACAAGTAATTGCCTCAGTATGTGTCACAATAATGATGTATCAGTAATATAAACTATCCATAATGGACATCAGAGATTTGTTATGAGTAGAAGTAATTAAATGCCAACAAACATATTTTATATGTATTTACAGTACCGTTGTGTAAAAGTACTATATGCAAAAATGTGCTGATGCCTAATTTTAAACTGTGTGGAACATTTTGAGGATATTCTTATTGAATTTTAAACCTGAAAAACAATCTTGACTCTTTCCATGTTTGCAGAAAAATTAATTCTGCTTTAATGATTTGACTACACTTTTTTTTTTTTTTTGGAGAGGAATGATCCAAAAGGATATAATACTAAGTACTGTTAACATATGATCTATTTTTTCTAAGTGTAAAAAAAACCCATCTTACTTACCATGTAATTTCACTAAATAAAATTTAAAGTTGCATTTGCTTACAAATGGATTATATTGGGCTGGGGATATGGTTCAGTGTTATAGTGCTTGCCTGGCATATGCAAGTCCGTGGATTCAATCCAGCACTTCAACAAACAAACAAAAACAAAAATAAAAAAAAAAACAAGAAAAATGAATTATATTAAAATCAGGCCTTACATAATAGATTTTTATGTGTTCAATCTAGTAACGGTTATAGAAAATAACTGCAATTATTTATGCAAAAGATTGTTTCACTACATTTTAGTCTTGTATCTGAGTCATGAGAGTACCAGTTAGTGTGTCACTGGAGAGCTAGAAACTTTCATCTATCATCAATTTGTCATGTGATAGTTTATAAACACACACACACGTACAAAATAGATTAGGAAAAAAAAACAGTCTCGATTGCTTTTTAAAGAGATAAATTAAAATTAAGGTTCATAACCCACTTCAATCTAATGTATGAAATATGATATGTCAAGAGCTTTGTAATGTTGTGAACAACCAATAGAAAAATAAAATTATATAAAAAAAAGAAAAGATGCTTTGTACTGACTGGTAAGATGGAAACATCAATAGGAATTCAAAGAAGAGAAAGGAATATATACAGAAAAAATGAAAAAAAAATTAAGGCTAGAAATTGGAGATCCAGTTCAGATTTTGTAAGAAATAGATGAAGTGTATAGATAAAGAAAGAAAATGAACCATTAACCACAGCTTCACTATTGGGTAAATAGGCAAAGAAATGAGTAGGTCAGAGATGTCAGAATTCCCATGTTCACTGCCAGCAACAGCATTTTTCACAGTAAGAAGGTATGGAGTCAAACTAAGTGTCCATCAACAGATGATCAGATAAAAAATAAAAAACACACAGTACATATGCACAATAGAATACTACTCACCTTTTTTTTTTAAAGTAAATCTTGTCCTTTGTGACATTTTAGAGCCTAGAGGATACTTTGCTAAATGAAAGACAAATGTTGCATTTATATGTGAAATAATCTCAATCTCACTTATATGTCAAATCTAAGATCTGAATCCATAGAAGCAGAGAGTAGAATGGTTTTTTAACAATGTATTATATTCTTGAAAATTGATGAGAGTAAATTTTAAGTGTTACTTATATAATTAAGTTGGAAAGGTAATATTTTATGTTTATTAACTTAATTTAGATAATTTACAATATATTAATACTTCAAAACATTATGTTGTACTTGACAAATGTATATTATTTTATAGTCAATAACAATCTTTAAAAGAAAAAAGAGTTCTAGTTTGAGCTCCTAGGGCCCAGCTACAAAGTGGAACTGAGGCTTAAATAAGAAAAAGAATTCAAGAATAACTAAATTGTATTTAATATACTTTAATCTCTCTGGTTATCCTAGATATTTTGTTTTTCATATCTGCACAAAAATCTATGAGGTGCATTTTACTCTCATGTTAAGGATAATTAAACTATGGGTTAGGGACT
This sequence comes from Ictidomys tridecemlineatus, assembly GCF_052094955.1. Lineage (NCBI taxonomy): Eukaryota > Metazoa > Chordata > Mammalia > Rodentia > Sciuridae > Ictidomys > Ictidomys tridecemlineatus. The sequence goes on from NC_135479.1 coordinate 162,825,027, forward strand.
TCAAAATAATCACAATAAACAACAAAATTTAAAGAAGCTGAGATTTGAAAACTTACACTTATTTCCCCCATTAAAAAAAAATCCAAGTTGGTGATTGAGATATAAGAAAATAAGACAAGAAAATGTTTCAAAAAGCAGAAATGTTAGCTGGGCATGGTGGTGCCCACCTGTAATACCAACAGCTCAGAAGACTGAGGCAGGAGGATTGCAAGTTCAAAGCCAACTTAAGCAAAACCAAGGTGCTAAGCAAGTCAGTGAGAGCCTGTCTCTAAATAAAAATACAAAATAGGGCTGAGGATGTGGCTCAGTGCTCAAGTGGCCCTGAGTTCAATCTCTGGTTACCGCTTCCCCCACCCCCACACACAAAATAAAAAGCAGAAAGAGAAGGAGTTAGAACTGAACTAAAGCTATAATAAACATAACATGATTTCTAGACATAGTGGCATGAAGTAAAATGGCCAACTATAACCTTTGAACACAGGAATGAGGAATGATGCTGGATTATCAAGGGGACTTGACACAAGGTTAGAAAGTTTACTGTCCTATATATCTTAGCTGAAAAGGACTGTGATTTGTAAAAGACAGAATTTGTTGTGGAATGTGTTCCACCCTTTGCCTGGATTTTAAGAATGACAGAATCTCAATCCATCTAAATACAATGGGCTTCTTTTGGTTGCTCTGAATGTAACTTTTTAAAATTATTCATTTATTTATTTAATTGAAGTCTGTATCACAAATAGGAAAAAAACTTCATTTAAAGAATAATGTTGAAATAAGTAGTATCACAAAACTCTGATTAAATAATATATATCACCCTGACCACTGCACATTTCTATGGCACTCTTCACTGGCCTACTCACTCTCAGATTATGTTTATCCTACTCTTTACCTCAGAGGTAACTGCTACACTTGATGTTATCTTTGTGATTTTTTGCTTATGATTTCCTAGTATTATTCATTTTTAATGGTTTAGGACATATTGATGCATTCCTGAACAACAAATTCACATATACATAATATAAGTACAGACAGTTACATATATAGATTCAGTAATATTGAATGTATTCTTCATGATTGATTATTTTGTTCAATATCATGTGGTTGAGATCAATTCATGTTGATGGTCATAGATATCATTTATTTATTTTCTTACCTCTCTAGTACCTATTATCCATATATGAACACCAAATTATTTGAAGTAGTTTTTGTACTTATTTTGTTGTTTTGTAGTTGTTACTAACAAAGTTGTCAATGACCACATGTGCAAAACACTTTTGTTTGTACAGTTTCTTTCTTGGAATGTGTACAGGAAATGCTATGAATTTTAATCATCTAGTATGTTCATCTTCAGCTCTACTAGATAATTCAGAATTTTCTCTAACACATCTAACCTGCTACATTCCACTATCCGTGTTGCTATTTTTGTCATCTTTTATATATTGCATTTTTTTTTTGGTAGTAGGATGTTTTAGTCAGATTTTTTGTTGCTGTGATTGAAAGACCTGACAGAACAATTTTAAGGAGGAAAAGTTAATTTGGATGCTCATGTCTTAAAAGGTCTCAGTCCACAGACAGACAATTCCATTTCTTGGGCTCAAGGTGAGGCAGAACAACATGGCAGAAGATTGTGGTGGGGGGAAAGGGCTCACATGATGATCAGAAAGCAGAGAGAGAGAGACACCACTTGCCAAATACAAAATATATATCCAACAGCACACCCCAATGACCTACCTCCTTCAGAAATGCACTACCTACCTTCAGTTATGCTCATTCAATCACATCATAGGATTCATTCACTGATTGGGTTAAGGCTCTTCTAACCCAATCATTTTACCTCTGAATGTTCTTGCATCCTCTCACATATGAGCTTTTGGGGGACAGCTCATATCTAAGTCATAACACTGGTAATCAACCCAGTGGCACTAACCACAGAGACACATCTCCAGTTCTCTCTATTTTTTAAATTTGCTATAGGGTCTCACTAAGTTGCTTAGGGACTCACTAAATTACTAGGCTGGCTTTGAACTTATGATCCCTTTACCTCTGCCTCCCAAGTCACTGGGATGACAGGCAGAAGACATCACACCCAGCTCACATTTCCTTTCTAAAATACAAATACACCAAATAAAATCTTGTGCTTTATTTTACATCTGAAATTTTAAGCATCCTTCAGTGATTAGGGAAGATAGTGAATTATTTTGCTCCATTTCCTCCCATGTGCTTTGTAGCCTACACATTGATGACCATTGATCATGGATACTGGAGAGAAAAACCTATTTTTAAAAATTAAATGTGATATGAAAACGTTTATAACAACATAAATTCAGAAAAAAACTGTAATAGAAAAATACAATTTTTAAAAAATTTTGAATGGAAGAATCTCAGAAATCTGGATTCAAAGAAAGAAAAATAAATGAAAATTATAAATGTAATTAAATATAAAACTGTAATAAAAATTAAGTAAAATATCATCAGTTATTTAATACTAATAAATGAATATCCATGTATGGTTTGACTTACATGCATAAGAACAGAAATGGTTATAGAGGAATAAATGAATTAATCTATTTTAAATCACCTTCATTATTAGTGAAGTGATATAATAATTATTAATGTTAAACATAATAAATTCTATTCTCTAGAGCAAATTCTAAAAATTAACACAAACATTTAAAGTTAAAATATCCAATAGAAGAGACAGTATGAATTATTTTTTTTTTAAAAAAAAGAAAACAACCTGGATCATCTCAAGTAAAATCATCAAAGGAGGAGAAAATGAGAGATATTAAAAAAACAAATCTTCAAGTTGACTCATATTTTGCTTACATAAAGTTAGCATCTTTTGATTAGTAAAACTATAAAGAGTCTGAATCTTGTTTGTATGTTTTTAATTAAAAAAAAACTAAAAGAATCACATGTAGCAGAACTTAAATACTAAAGAATTGAGGTGTGGCATTTTAGTTATCCTTTCTCATGTGTTTGTAGTCTACAGGTAATAAGTCTTCAAGAAGAAAAAGAAATATATTAGTACACCAGAATTAAAACTCACTGTTCAATAGAGACTGACATATCTGGAAACATTGGAAAATTATTATAATTATCTTTAATTATATGGTTTTCCTTTCAGTTGAAACATCTTCTGTGGTTTCCTTTAGCCATGGTTTGATTTCTACGATTCTATGTGACATGAAATAAAGTGTCTTAAAATTTTTAAACATATGAGACCTGCTGTTAGATTTAGTGAACACATTATACTATCGCACATTTCTAAATAAAAGCATAGAAAAATGTAAAAACTGAATGCATTTTTTTCAGCAAAAAAACCTCAGTCTCCTGTGACAAATGAAGAGCTCATGGTAGAGACTTATATAGAACACTTCCAAAGTTATGTTTGGATTTTATTCTTTTCACAACAATAGAAAGGCTTTCCAGTGAGAAAATGTGAAGTTAATAAACCTCGTTTTCAATACAACCTATGTATCTACAATTCACTGTTCCTTCAGCCAACTTTCTTTCTTAACAAGAAGAAAATTGACTTTACAGGCAAAAAGCAAGCACACAAGAGGCATATTGTAAGCAGAGTTGTAGACTGAGCTAACTAAATTGTGTGTATTATTTTCTAAAAAAATATGTAAATATGTATGTGTTTCTCAAAAATATCTTTAGAAACTCTTGGTCTCTGCTGTTTTTCCCTCTTCTTTATCAAAATTCTGCTTTCTGACATATAATCAGAGCCTACTGATTGCCTGATCTTTAAAATTGTACTTTAGAGACTTGCAGGCATATTTTACCCTTTATGTTAATGTACACAGGGGGTCACGTGTAAACTATTTGTTGAAGGGATTAGAGATTACTACTTGGAAGTTCATTCACCGTTACATGTTTTTTCCCAAGTGAGGTAACAGTTGACCTCTTCTTTCTGGTCCCCTTCCCATTTCCAATCTACACAAACTTTGTTCTACCAATAGTTTCCTTTGGACATATGGGGGCATGCCTCTATAATCCATGAGTTCTGTGGCTTTGCCCCAGGGGTCAAGATATGATCGCCTATATTTTCCCCCTTGTGATTGTAGCAGCAGATCCATCTAGGGCTATGGGGAATGACCAATAAAATGTCCAGTGGCAGTTTACTGACCATTCAGAGAGAGTCAGTGAGGTACTGCAACAGGTATAAACAAATTGAGCTTCATTTTTTTAAAAAAAATATTTATTTTTTTATTTTTGAGAGAGAGAGAGAGAGAGAGAGAGAGAGAGAGAGAGAGAGAGAGAGAGGGGGGGGAGGGAGAGAGAGAGAGAATTTTTAAAAAATTTTTATTTTTTAGTTTCGGCGGACACAACATCTTTTTTTGTATGTGGTGCTGAGGATCGAACCCGGGCTGCACACATGCCAGGCGATTGCGTCACCGCTTGAGCCGTCTCTCCAGCCCAAGCTTCATTTTTTTAAAGAGAAAATTAAATTAAAAACCTTAGAGATATTTAAAGAAAATTGAATTAAAACAAAATATATTTCAAAGTATATAACATAAGGCAGTGAATAAAAGTCACTACAGAGAACCTCCCAGACTTCATAGAACAGATTTTACCTGGTAAAATTACAAAGGTATGCTACAAGGTATGGTACAATTCATACTTTTTTTTTTTTAACTTTGTTGTGGGTTTCTCTTAGCAAGTAAAAATAAATGAAAATAACCTATAATCTTCCAAAATTACTATAAGACTTGGCATTTCTCTTTTCTGCCCCCATCTTCAGTGTTAAATAATTCACACTTCCAGTAAGAGAAGTCACACCAAGAAAAATGAAACAACATATGTTCAAACACATATTCATTTGTTAGAACTTTTTGAAATGGCATTTTGTCAACCAGGTATGCTTTCATTCAAAAACCAAAGCAATGTTTACAAGATACTGGTTATGTACTTGCTACAACCCAGTGTACCTTATTGAATGAGAATCAGGTAGGCCCTTAGAAAGAGTCATGTTTTTATCCATCACAACTCTAAAGGAATTTTCTGGTCCACAACTGAGGAAAACCTGCAAACAAAAAGTCATTCTTTGCAGAACTGGTCATTTAGCTCTTTAGTCTTCCCCTAAACCAGTGCTCTTCCTGGGGTGATCACAGTGTTATGCAGGTACAGCTGTGTGTGGATATGGTGTTTGTGCCTTTCCCCTCAGAAGCACATGAATGCTTTCACATTAGTATTGATGTGAGAAATTAGGATATCTATTGCTATTTTACTATTTAAAGTGCACTCGTATCAGTCATCCCTATAATGGAAGCAAAATTCCACACTTTCCCTCTTTTTATTTTTACTTTTTTCCGGTGCCAGAGATTTGAACCAAGGGGGCACTCTGACACCGAGCCACATCCCCGGTCCTTTTATATATATATATTTTTAATTTTGAAATAGGGCCTTGCTAAATTGCTGAGGCTGTCCTTTAATTTGGGATTCTTTTGCCTAGCAAGCTGCTGGGAATGCAGGCTAACTTTTTCCCTGTTAGAGCAACGTAGCAAACATCAACAGGAGAAAAGCATGCATAACTGCTTAATACAAGGGATGCAGGAGCCCTCTGAAGAAAACGAAGACACAAAGATGCAAGACAGATGACGACTTCATACTGAATTGGACAAAGGATGGTTGATTATGAGAATTTGACAAGGCAGATAAGTTAGTGAATTAAGATTTGCTTGTGCAACTTTCCTTTCACCATAAGATCGGTGTTTCCTTTGTGGTCTTGGAGGAAAAGACATCTTTTCCATGAGAATGTCATCTGACCAGTTTAAAAAACAGCATGAAGGTAAAAGTGACCTTCTCACATTTGCTGAATGTAGTAATTAACTGAAAATAGTCAATATGCTATAATGATACATTTCAGGGTAGATATTCTTTATTCCTTCAGCCCAATACATTCAGGAAAGCTCTTCAAATGCCCATTAAAAATGTTTTCTAAAGATATTAAATCTACCATTTCCCTGATATGAATGCATATCTTTTCTTAAGAGCCTAATTTAAAGGGAAAATAGATGGGCTATTCAGGACATGAATATTTTAATTATATAAAATCCCCATGAGACTAGTGTTCACTTTTAGATTAATCCTAGTTTTATGCTGGAATAAGCACTAGACTATGACTCACAAAATCTGAGTCCAAAATTTATTATTGCAGTAATAAATACCTAAGATCATGGATAAAATCATTTGAGATCATAACCTAATCAGTTTTAAGTTGGGGATGTCTTTCCTAAAAGACCCTGGGGCATCTTTGTCTTTATTATGTATTCACTTTAGATGCTGTTTTATTCTAGTCTGTGTTTCTTACTTGCAGTTTTCATAATTTTGAAATAGGGCCTTGAGTTTCTCCAATTAAATAAGTAATCGGTATCCAATGTTCCTCACAGAGTAACTCATATATAATTATAGACAGACATATATAATTATAGTCAGACATATCACCAATAATATACACAGAACAAATTAATGCTATTCTATTAATGATGCTTAGAAAACAGATAAGAAGACATCACAGGTAAACTTCTGAGACTTAAATGTAAGATGAAAAAAATTTGCAAAGGGAAAGAAAAAATACAAATTTTAAAAAGGAATTAAAGGTATCTGAAACATAGTAGGCACATTATTTTCATAATGAACTCCTCAAACATTTTTCAATAAAAGGACATGTATTTCCAATAATATAGAGAACTTCTAACAGATAAATTATAATAAATGGCTGAAAAGAGTCGGGTGAAAACTAATGGCAAACTCTTGACCTTTCGAGTCACACTGTCATCAGGAAAGCGGAAGTCATCTGAAACAGAGCTATGCTGCAGAGCTACACAATAGTCCTGTTGTAAAGAGTGAACTGTCCTTGTCTTGTACTGGTATGAGTTTCTGAATAGTGTCAGGACCTTTTAAATGTCACAATTTAAAAGGGGCTCTGAGTCCCTTCTGTCTTCTCTGCATGGAACACTGCAGCTGGATTTCAATAGATGGGTAGTTGCTACTTAAAAATGTTCTTAAATGATCAGAGATGGCAATGGGCATATTATTAAAAAAAAAGAGGGTGGGGGTTAAGGGGAGTCATATAGTATAGGAGAAGAGCAATTTAAAAATTTTGATCTTTGATTTTTGAATACATTTTGTGACAATGTGTTAAGGCCAACATTCTATAAGAGACATCATCAAATAAATACCTGAATTTTACTAGATGCCTTTGAGAATATAAGTACTTTAAAAGAAATATTTTTAAGTACAGAATTGTTTAGAATATTTGATTCCTGTTGTTGTAAAATGGTAATAATTAAAATTTGACCAATATGATTTCTTAAAAACAGATCTTTAATTTCATGATTGGGTCTGTTGATTGTCACTCCCTCTTTCTCTTGTTCCAACAAATCTAACTCATACCCCTGATGGAATGCTGACCTCAAGATTCAGCTAACATATTTTTTATAATCTAAAATTTGTATAAGAATGTCCCTGCAAGTGCTTCATGGAACATACACTTGTTTATACAATAGAAATATTTCTATTTTTCTTTCAAAACTATTTTAATATATTTCAATGTTCCCAAGAACCATTAACTTTTATGTAAATGTCTCATCTTCAGATATTATCTCTGTCTTGTGATAGCTTGGAGTCTATAATCAAATGTGAAGAACACATGATTGAGAAATTGATAAAAAAAATAAATTGGACATTTAAAAGAGACGTGTTTAAGTGGAAGAATAAGTAGGAAAATGTATAAGTTTGAAGCACATGGTGTTTCACTAGCACTCAACCTTATTAGTAGCTGACAAATTTTTTTCATTTGAAGTAGCTATAAACAGACCTTATGAAATAGTAGAGCCGAAACAGTGAAATATGATTTTCTTTTTACTTAGGAAAAAGAAAAAGAAAAATGACAGAATGCAATATCTACGTGGATATTTTTCTAACAATTTTTATGTCATAAAAATTGCTTAGAATGAAAATACACTTATTGTAGTCTTATTTTTACTTTGTCCTATTTTTAAGAAATTAAATCTATTACAGTAAATATTTTTTTAAAAATTTAAAAATTCAGATTGATTAATAAATTTTAAGACTCAGTTATTTTAGACTTTTTTTCTAAATTTTATCTAGTTATCAAAATATACAATATGTAGTAGCAATGCTAAATATATTTTATTTTTAATTTAGGTAAAATAAATTAGAGGAAGAGAAAGAAATTAAAAATTGCATGATGTAAATTTTGGCTAAGAGTCTGAAACAATTATTTGCCTTAAAATTTAACAATCTTCCATTGTATATTCACTTGCAAAAAATAATTGTGTCTTAGACAAGAAAATAGATGAAAATTGTGGAAAAGTTAACTTAGAAATACTACTCATATATTTCACAAGAACAAAATTTTCCATCAAATTCAAATTATTTATTCTTAAATAAATGATAATAATGATTATTGGTGGCTCTAATTCTTTTTCTGAGAACTGAGGATAAACATGAAATAGCATATAAAATTAACCTCAATATTAACTTTTAATAATAAATTACAAAATAGCACTATGCTAAACTTTCTGAACTTTAAAGCAAAATGTACGTTTTCTTTGTTTGGAAAGATAAACAGTAGTAATTACTAGTGTGAATGAAAAGTGTTTTAGATTTCTTGTACATAAAAATCCTGCAGGGATAGGGATGTTAAGTCAGTGGTAGAGGACTTGCATATCCTAGCATGTGGGAGATTCTGGATTTAATTGCCAGCACTCCCACAACACACACACACACACACACACACACAAACACAACTTATGGTATCATGACTTTATACACAAATGTTAAAATTACAATCAAATTAAAGTAAAAAAGTGATTATAGTCTCTGAGTTTGCTTGTTATCATGATATTGTGATAAATTTATAAAACTCTTTGATGTTTGCATAACACCAAATAAATATAACCTTATATAATTTTTGTGACTACCTGTTTTTCCTTCTTTTTTTTTACTTTGTTCTTCATGTGTACCAGTTCATTTATTCATCTCAGCTTCAGAAGTGTTTATCCATGTGTACTCCTTTCACTGATAATATCTGTTCCTTTTATTTTAATTTTTTTTAAGTTAAAAATTAATTTAGGTAGTGATCCCACTACTTACCCATGATAACTCCTTGAACTGCCACTATGTTGTTATTTAAGAACAGTTATATTTTTATCATTATCCTTTAGCATAAGTGTGTAAGTCTGTGTGTGAAAATTGGGAGAAGGCTCTAGTCCCACCCATTATATGCTCATCTCCCCATGGGGCTCTTGGTTTCTTGTTGCAGCCCTGCTGTTGGCATGGAGGACAGCAAGGATAAACACCTGCCACAGGCTCGACCAAATCATTCCTCTGAGTAGCATTCCCACCTCTGTCCTCTTATGTCCTTTCCTTCCATCACCAAATCATGAATAAATCTTCTCTTCTCAGGAGATTTTCAGTCTTTAATTTAGGTTTTTATTTCCCTCAATTCCATTTACTTCTCTCTCATTTTACTGGCTTCTTCAAGTTTCACTACGGGAGGAAGACAGTGCCCATAGTACAAATAATTCTTTTTTAATTTTTTTTCTTCTTTAAAAACATGTATCTTCCAAATGAAAAGTAAGCTCCAAAATAGAAATAATTACATTAGACTCCTTTGTTCCATATCCACTCTGCTTAGTACATCCTGTGTACTTGGTAACTTTGTCAAATGAATAACACATACATGAATAAATGTAAAGGTCTAAATGTACTGAAAAAATGTCAAATTTGAATTCTGAACCTAAATTCCATTTTCACTAATGAAATGCATTGATTTCTACATCATGATGAGATAATAAGTACAGAGCTGAATTGAACACTGGGTATTTCTAAGTTTCTGCAAAAAAGCAGTCTGGTCTCTGTATAACAAGGACCAAGTTTCTGAATCCTGTTCAATCTCAGGTTCCTAGTGTGATATTCTCTCTATATATACACATATTTGTCCTCCCTTCCTCCACTCCATTTTACTTGAAGTCAAATGATATATCTGGCTATGACCACAAATAATTTTTGAAAAAATAATTTTCTCTATATTGAGAAATTTGACTAGGCTATTTTTGCAGACTGACACCTATACTTGTTTATACTAGAATGTCATTTGGGCCACTTCATTTCTTTTGATTTATATTTATTCCTTATCTCATGCTTGCTTGGTTTTCCAGTACATCCTCTCCATAAGAGTGGGATTAAGGCCTGAGATTGTGTAATGATTAAGGAAGAGAACAGCAGCCCCTGAATGCCAGGGTTTGGACTCATAGTTCCATCCATGTCCCAGCGTTGCTATGAGCTGGACTGGCTCTCACAATGAGGCCTTTGTGTTCTTCTGTTGGACATAAACTGTTTCACACAAAACATTAACGTCAGACAAGGCTACTCTGTTACCATGGTAGATCAAGACAAAGACAAGACCACTTCATAATAATGCCTGTTCGCAGGCAAAACATGAACATTGTGTAAATCCAAATAAATAAATAAATAGATGAACATATTCTTACCCTCTCTAATAAGGGAGACTGCTACTTCTCTTTCACATTGTTGGATTTGCCCTCATCTGTCCTCCATCTAGATAAAATTCAGCCATAGAATTTTTTTGTATTTATGGGAGCACCCAATCCAGAGTAAACTCCAATTCTTTGAATCCTCCTCCAAATCACTAAAACAAAGCTCTGATATAGGTCATGCCCCCTAGCACTCACGTCCTTAGATGTTCCATGTGTGTGAATTGATGATGCTCCATTGTGTGCATTCTCCTTTGCTACAATGACGAAAAACCTAACTTGTTCAAATGCAGCTGTTTTTTGTCTTCTTTATCAGAAGACCTTGAAGAGAGAGAGAGAGAGAGAGAGAGAAGAGAAACAGAACAACTTAGAAACAACTACCCAAAATAAGTCACAAGAGTGATACAAAAAATTCTTTAAATTTTTGTTGTGTTCTATCAATCCCTGTAAGCCAGGTTCTCTTTTTAAACTTGACCCTGAAACTGAATTCCCATATGTCAGAATTGATTTCCTCTGATAGAAGAAAGAGCACATGTTCAAGACTGCTTCAGTGGGGAGACGATTCTTCTTAAATATGCCCCTAACTTTAAATCTCACTTAAAAATAAACAAAAGTAAATAAATTAAGAGAATATGGACTTCTGAAAAAGCTGCTTGCTTTTTCATACAGATACTTATGTCAGAGCAGAGTGAATAGTACTATATGAATCTGACTTTTTGTTTCTGATTGTAAAAGTGTTAATAACCAAGCTCTATGCTTAGTTGGGTTGGTTTACCTAGAAAATAACACAGGCAGATACTAATGTGAAACTGTGGTTTATTACAGAGAAACTTTTGCTTCTGTTTTCATTTGGCTGTTAATAAGTTTGACAATTCTTGGCATATCATTTTGCCTCTTTGTCAAATTTTTCCTGCTGTGAAACAGGGAACTGATCGGCCTGATGGGGAAAGTCTGAGGATGATTAATGTTCCAGGAAGGTTGTGAGGAAAAGTGCCACCCAAGTTCAGTGCATTATTATTTTACTCAATCACAATTTTGCTGGTGTTCATATCAGTGGCCTACTATTTATGCAGCAATAACTGATTCAGCTTTCATTTATAAAAACAAAACAAAAAAAGTAAGGAAAAGAATTCACAACACAGCAAAGAGAAATTATAGCAATATGAACTCTAACACTGTGGCATTCTTTCATGGTCTGGTACCTTTTAATCTTGAGTCTTAGATGGAAAAATAATAGAAAAAATTAAAGCACAACCATTGTACAGTAGGCAGGACAAGTGAGATTGCTGGGATTAATCACTCTGAGCTACAGGAAAAACTGAATATCTGGAATTCCCCAGGCATGACTATGGGGCTTCACACAGTGCTCAACGGCCGTAGCTCTCAAGTAGGTTATTTGAAGCACAAATATTCTGTCCCGGTATCCACTGCCACTCTCCAACAGATTGCAACAACAAAATTGGTGTGTGTCACTTAGCTCATCCCCCAGACATCGGGGAATTCACATAAAATCTCTCCAGGCTTTCCAGGGGAGGGAGTATCAGAGTGAACCTGCATAAAGACTAGGGGAAAACTAGAGACACCTGACCTTCAACGCCCCCTCCCATCAGCAGCCAAAACAAAACCTGTCTAGACAGTGATGGGGGAGGGGCAAGCAGAAAATATCAAAACGATAGAGTGCCGGGGATTCCAATAGCCAACTGTGGGACCCCCAAGATCCAGGCCGACTGATTTGCGCGGCCTGCCCCGCGGCTACAGAAGGTGTGGCGCCGCAGAGAAGCTATTAATTAGCAAGCAGGGAGAAAAGTGGCTGCGATTCGGTGGAATCCCGCCAGCCAAGCCAGCACTGACCCTCGGGCTGAGTACAGGATTTCAGACAGGGAAGGAAGCGGTACAGTCCCATCCCCCACAACGGAAACAAAACAATAGAGTGCCGGGGTTCCAAATAGTCACCCTCCACACCCAACAAATGGCAGGCCCAGAGTACAGTGTGAACTGCCGAGAACCATCACTCAGGGGAAATCTGGTCTAGCAGGAGAAACCAAGACTAGCAGGAGAAACCAGGAGACTAGAGGCAAGGCCCTCGCGACTGGGTGGCTGGAAACCACAGGCCTGCCGGCTACAGTTCACCCACTGCCCACATAACTGGGAGGTAGGAGAACGCCCACCCGCAGGCGACCGATCACCCACCCTCGGCCTGTGATACTGGGCGGCTGGAGACCTCCCGCCTGCCACGACCGGGAGCTGAAACCAAACAGAGACAGTTTAGTCACACTCCCTCATCAGGATACCCCAGCAAGGAACTGGGGCCCATCATAGCAGATTAGTGTCGTCACTGGAGCTCAGACGTCGGAATTCCTTCCCAGCGGAATCCACGTTAGCAGGCATAGTTTAATAACACAAAGGAGAGACTTCAGAGTAATACAGAACCAAAACAAATCTATAGAAGACAGCAGAAACACAACAATCAAAAAGAGCTGGAAAGCAACGGGGACAACATGAGAAAACAACGGAAAAAAGGAGTACAAACAATGCAAGACAAATTAATTCTACAGGAGGACATAGAAACATCAGAAGCAGGGATAGGGAAAGAACTCAAGGCATACCTAACTCAAATGGAAAGGAATATTAGAGAAGACATGAGACAGCAAGTCCAAGCAATAAAAGTATATTTTGAAAATGAATTAAACAAACAAATTCAAATGGCAAAGAACAAGCTCTACCAGGAGATAGAGATCTTAAAAAAAAATCAAACAATAATCCTAGAATTGCAGGAAACTATAAACCAAATAAAAAACTCAAACGAGAATATTACAAATAGACTTGATTAAGTAGAAGTCAGAACATCAGATAATAAAGTCAAGGTTTATCAACTTGAAAAGAGTACAGTCAACACAGAAAAGATGCTAAAATCCCACGAGCAATGTATTCAAGAGATATGGGATGTCATAAAAAAACAAATTTGAGAGTCATCGGGATAGAAGAACGCACAGAGATTCAAACCAAAGGAATGGACAGCATATTAAATGAAATAATTGTAGAAAACTTCCCAGAGATGAAAGATAGAATGGATTGCCAAATCCTGGAAGCCTACAGGACCCCAAACATTCAAAACCATAATAGACCAACTCCAAGACACATAATTATGAAGATAGCCAACATACAGAACAAGGAGAGAATATAAAAAGCTACGAGAGAAAAGAGGCAGATTACATTCAGGGGTAAACCAATTAGGTTAACGACTGATTTCTCATTACAGACTTTGAAAGCGAGAAGATCCTGGAACAATGTATTTCAAACGCTGAAAAATAATGGATTCCAACCAAGAATACTGTATCCAGCAAAACTGAGCTTCAGATTTGACAATGAAATTAAAATCTTTCACGATAAGCAAAAGCTAAAAGAATTCACACCAAGAAAACCAGCACTGCAAAACATTTTGAGCAAAATACTACAAGAAGAGGAATTGAAAAATAGTGCCCAAAACTAACAGCAGGAGGTATCTCAGTAAAGGGGGAGGAAAATAACCAAAAAGTAAAACTAGCCAAACTAAAATAAATAAATAAAGAAGCATGACTGGAAGTAGAAATCATATCTCAATTGTAACCTTAAATGTTAATGGCCTAAACTCACCAATCAAGAGACATAGGCTAGCAACCTGGATCAAAAAAACAAATCCAACAATATGCTGCCTTCAGGAGACTCATATGATAGGAAAAGACATACACAGGCTGGAGGTAAAAGGTTGGGAAAAATCATACCACTCACATGGCCCTCGGAAGCAAGCAGGAGTGACCATACTCATATTGAATAAAATCAACTTCAAACCTAAGTTAATCAAGAAGGATAAAGAAGGACACTATATACTGTTAAAAGGAACCATCCACCAACAAGACATAACAATTATCAATTTGTATGCACCAAACAATGGAGCTCCAACGTTCATGAAACAAACCCTCCTCAAGTTCAAGAGTCAAATAGACCACAACACAATAATTATGGGTGACTTCAACACACTGCTCGTGCCATTAGACAGATCCTCTAGACAAAAACTGAGTAAAGAAACTATAGAACTCAACAGCACAATCAATAACCTAGACTTAACAGACATATATAGAATATATCAACCATCATCAAGTGGATACACGTTCTTCTCATCAGCACATGGATCCTATTCAAAGATAGACCATATATTATGTCATAAGGCAACTCTTAGTAAATATAAAGGCATGGAGATAATACCATGCACCATATCTGACCATAATGGAATGAAATTGGAAATCAATGATAAAAGAAGGAAGGAAAAACCCTACACCACATGGAAAATGAACAATATGTTATTGAAAATCAATGGGTTACAGAAGACATAAAAGAGGAGATGAAAAAATTCTTAGAGTCAAATGATAATACAGACACAACATACCCGAATCTATGGGACACAATGAAAGCAGTTTTAAGAGGGAAATTCATTTCTTGGAGTTCTTTCCTCAAAAAAAGAAAAAACCAACAAATAAATGAACTCACACTACACCTGAAAAACCTAGAAAAGGAAGAGAAAAACAACAGCAAATGTAGTAGAAGACAAGAAATAATTAAAATTAGAGCAGAAATCAATGAAATTGAAACAAAAAAAAACATTGAAAAAATTGATAAAACTAAAAGTTGGTTCTTTGAAAAAATAAATAAGATAGACAAGCCCTTAGCCATGCTAACGAAAAGAAGAAGAGAGAGAACTCAAATTACTAACATACAGGATGAAAAAGGCAATATCACAACAGACACTACAGAAATACAGAAGATAATTAGAAAGTATTTTGTAACCCTATATTCCAATAAAATAGAAGATAGTGAAGATATCAATAAATTTCTTAAGGCATATGATTTGCCCAGATTGAGACAGGAAGACACACACAATTTAAACAGACCAATAACAAAGGAAGAAATAGAAGAAGCCATCAAAAGACTACCAACTAAGAAAAGCCCTGGACTGGATGGGTATACAGCAGAGTTCTACAAAACCTTCAAAGAAGAATTAATACCAATACTTTTCAAGCTATTTCAAGAAATAGAAAAAGAAGGAGCTCTTCCAAATTCATTCTATGAGGCCAACATCACTCTGATCCCAAAACCAAACAAAGATACTTCAAAGAAAGAAAACTACAGACCAATATCTCTAATGAACTTGCATGCAAAAATTCTCAATAAAATTCTGGCGAATCAAATACAAAAACATATCAGAAAACTTGTGCACCAGGATTCATCCCCGGGATGCAAGGCTGGTTCAATATATGGAAATCAATAAATGCTATTCACCACATCAATAGACTTAAAGACAAGAACCATATGATCATCTCCATAGATGCAGAAAAAGCATTTGACAAAGTACAGCATCCCTTTATGTTCAAAACACTAGAAAAACTAGGGATAACAGGAACTTACCTCAACATTGTAAAAGCTATATATGCTAAACCTCAGGCTAGCATCATCCTAAACGGAGAAAAACTGAAGGCATTCCCTCTAAAATCTGGAACAAGACAGGGATGCCCTCTATCACCACTTCTATTCAATTTAGTTCTCGAAGTACTAGCCAGAGCAATTAGACAGACAAAAGAAATTAAAGGCACAAAAATAGGAAAAGAAGAAATTAAATTATCGCTATTTGCGGATGACATGATAATATACGTAATAGACCCAAAAGGGTCTACAAAGAAGCTGCTAGAGTTAATAAATGAATTCATCAAAGTGGCAGGTTATAAAATCAACATGCATAAATCACAGGCATTTCTGTATATCAGCAACAAAACTTCTGAAATGGAAATAAGGAAAACCACCCCATTCACAATATCCTCAAAGAAAATAAGATACTTGGGAATCAACCTAACAAAAGAGGTGAAAGATTTATACAATGAAAACTACAGAACCCTAAAGAGAGAGATAGAAGAAGATCTTAGAAGATGGAAAAATGTACCCTGTTCATGGATAGGCAGAACTCACATCATCAAAATGACAATATTACCCAAAGTTCTCTACAGGTTTAATGCGATGCCAATCAAAATCCCAATGGCATTTCTTGTAGAAATAGATAAAGCAATCATGAAATTCATATGGAAAAACAAAAGACTCAGAATAGCAAAAGCAATTCTAAGCAGGAAGTGTGAATCTGGAGGTATAGTGATACCAGAGTTCAAACTGTACTACAAGCAATAGTAACAAAAACAGCATGGTACTGTTACCAAAACAGGCAGGTGGACCAATGGTACAGAATAGAGGACACAGAGACAAATCCACAAAGTTAAAACTATCTTATATTTGATAAAGGGGCTAAAAACATGCAATGGAGGAAGGATAGCATCTTCAACAAATGGTGCTGGGAAAATTGGAAATCCATATGCAACAAAATGAAATTGAATCCCTTTCTCTCGCCAGCCACAAAAGTTAACTCAAAATGAATCAAGGACCTAGATATCAAATCAGAGACACTGCATCTGATAGAAGAAAAAGTTGGCTCCGATTTACATATTGTGGGGTCGGGCTCCAAATTCCTTAATAGGACACCCATAGCACAAGAGTTATTAACAAGAATCAACAAAAGGGAACTACTCAAACTAAAAAGTTTTTTCTCAGCAAGAGAAACAATAAAAGATGTAAATAGAGAGCCTACATCCTGGGAACAAATTTTTACCCCTCACACCTCAGATAGAGCCCTAATATCCAGAATGTACAGAGAACTCAAAAAATTAAACAATAAGATAACAAATAATCCAATCAACAAATGTGTCAAGGACCTGAACAGACACTTCTCAGAGGAGGACATATAATCAATCAACAAGTACATGAAAAAATGCTCACCATCTCTAGCAATCAGAGAAATGCAAATCAAAACCACCCTAAGATATCATCTCACTCCAGTAAGATTGGCAGCCATTATGAAGTCAAACAACAATAAATGTTGTTGAGGATGTGGGGAAAAGGGTACACTTGTACATTGCTGGTGGGACTGCAAAATGGTGAGGCCAATTTGGAAAGCAGTATGGAGATTCCTGGGAAAGCTTGGAATGGATCCACCATTTGACCAAGCTATCGTCCTTCTCGGACTATTCCCTGAGGACCTTAAAAGAACGCACTATAGGGATATGGCCACATCAATGATTATAGTAGCACAATTCACAATAGTTAGACTGTGGAACCAATCTAGATGCCCTTCAGTAGATGAATGTTTAAAAAAATGTGGCATCTATACACAATGGAGTATTATGCAGCACTAAGAAATGACAAAATCATAGAATTTGCAGGGAAATGGATGGCATTAGAGCAGATTATGTTAAGTGAAGCTAGCCAAGCCCTAAAAAACAAATACCGAATGTCTTCTTTGATATAAAGAGAGCATCTAAGAACAGAACAGGAAGGAAGAGCATGAGGAAAAGACTCACAGTAAACAAAGACGAATGGAGGGAGAGAAAGGGAGAGAGAAGGGAAAGCATATGGAAATGGTAGGAGACCTTCAGTGATACACAAAATTATAAGAGGTTATGAGGGGCAAGGGGGAGGGGGAAAAAAGGGAGAGAATTGAACAACAGCAGAGGAGGTAGAGAGGGAAGATGGGAGGGGACGGGAGGGGAGGGGGGATAGTAGGGGATAGGAATGGTAGCAGAATACAACAGTCACTAATATGCCATTATGTAAAAATGTGAGTACGTAACAGATGTGATTCTGCAATCTTTATTTGGAGTAGAAATGGGAGATCAAAACACAATTGAGTCAAATGTATGAAAGATGATATATCATGAGCTCTGTAATGTTTTGAACAATCAATAAAAAAAAAAATTCTGTCCCAAAACCTTTGTTTTAGTGTTGTCTTAAAAATAACCTATGGCTATAGTATTTCTTATACTGCTGTAAAACTGAGATGATTTTGTTTCTTGTAACAACTAACACATTAAAATAATATTATAAGAAAAATATGCAGTTATATTAGCTGTTTTCTTTACATAATTCTCTTGATCTCATATAGTTCAATCTATTTTGTTGTCATTTTTTTTCTTAATGTCTGATTGAGATGGAGTAGGCATAGGCAATTTGAAAGAGTTTTGGGGATAAATTGCTTAAAAATGAAATTATTATGTGTGATATTGATCTTCATAACTTAACAGTATAACCAATGAATATATCTTTCCAGACAAGAGATGCCTCTTTTTGACTATCTGAAATTCATGAATGTATTAAAAGAAACTAAATGATAAGTTTAGGTCATATTTATAAGCATAAATGGAGAATTATTCGAAACTCTGCATATTCTATGGACATGTGCAATATTTTAAAATCATTTAAAGATTGAAATTTTGACATTGTTCTTTATTAACAATGCAGAAAGTTTAAAACATCTGTGTAGTAAAGGCTTTCAGGCTAACCTAAATGGTATGATTTAATCAAGCACTTATTGTGAAATATTATATAGCCACTCAAATTGTGCTCAGAACAAATAAATATTTGAAGACATTGAAGAGTGCTTAAAATATGAAATTAGTTTTTTAAAAGTAAGCAAAATTAAATGTTGTATATGCAGTATGATCTTAACTACAAATAAGTTTAAAGATGAGAAGCTAGATGGATTTTAGACCAATCACAACATTAAAGAATATGAAAAAGATAAAAACTGAAAATCAGAAAAAAGAAGAAATTAGAAAAGAAAGAAGAAAAGAAGAGAGGAGTAAGAGGAGGAGGGAGGAAGCTATCTGGCAGTATAAGAACATTAAATATTAGAGATCTATGGATGGTCTGATCACAAGTGTGTCTCACTATACTGCTAGATATTCCAAAACTTGTAATTAAGTTTATATTTTTATACCCAGAGAATGAATTATTAATTTTGAAATCACAAGTTTTATTATGCCTATCCTCTATAACCATGCCCCAATTTTCACAGCCAAGTGTTAACATTGCTCACAATCACAGCAGTTTTGGGCAGAGGTACATCATAAAGGCAATTGTGAAATCAGCACCAAGTTCTTAAAAAATGACTGACTGCTTCTTTCAGGGATGTTCTTTGAGATGTTTTTTTTTCTCTTCCAGTCATCATGTCTCCAAATACTGACTTCCCAGGGTTACTTATTTGTATCCCTTTTTGACATCATTCCTTCTCTTTTGATATATATGTAGGTACAGCTATAATGGAACAAGTATGAGGCCAAGACAGAATGAATGAATAATATATTATTATGCAATAATATATTCAGTATTATAAATAACATTGCCAGGGAGATGTTTTTCCAAGTATATTAGTGTTTGCATTTCAAATGTTTTAATAATAATCAGCAAATAATAAAATTAGGAAATCAGAAGTTTTAACAATCACTGATAGGATTATTTTTCATATATTTATGATATTAACTCCATGTGCATTTGATGAAAATGTTTTTTCTGGTGGTTATTTCTTTTTAATAATTATAGTCTTTTTTCATACATATTTTAAAATTTTACATAGCCAAATGACTTCATTGTCAGATACATCATTTTCTACCTAATGATTATGTAATATTTATTATATGGACTTATGTATCTATAAATATAACTTTTTTCTATAAAATATTTAATACAGGTGAGTTTTGCTTTGGAATTAAGAATGACATAAATATCTTTCATTTTTTTAACCAAAAATAAATTGCAACTTTACATTACATGCTTCAAAATATGTCTAAAATTAAATGTAACATTTATCCTATACTACATAACTTAATAATTATATCAAATTTTATTATACAACAAATCAAATCTTTTAATCTGTTGTTTTTAGTAAGGCTGTATATTTCTACATGAATGTAAGAATAATTATTTTCATTTATAAAATGTAATGAAAATGTTCACTATAAATCTAACAAATAGACTAGTAGACTAATATCAGAAGCAATGTATCTTTCACAATATTGAACAGTTTCATTTAGGAACTTACTATACCATCGTTTACTTAAAAGTTGTTTTAAATTATTTTATCAATAACAAAATTTGTTGTCTTTATAAGCACATGTATAAATGTACTGCAGTTGCTTATTTATTTATTTATTTATTTATTTATTTATCTATTTTTGGTACCAGGGATTAAAGCTAGGGACACTTACCCGCTGAGCCAAATCCACAGCCTTTCAATATATTTTATTTTGAGAGAGGATATTGCTAAGTTGCTCAGGGACAAAGTTGCTAAGGCTGTCTTTGAACTTGAACTTGGGATCCTCCAGAAACAGCCTCCTAGGCTGCTGGAATTGTAGGCATGCTGCTTTTTATTTTGAACAATTTGGTTAATGAGATAATTTATTATCCTCTTATATAGGTATTTTTTTTAGGAAAGTTGCATTTAAAATTATCTGGAACTGAAGTTTAATTTTTCCTTTGTGAACCCATTAGGTTTACAATTACATAAAAATCATATAATTAATTTTTTCCTGTTTTTCAAATGTATTTTTATTATTTTACTTTTATGATTTAGGATGAAAGTGAGCATCCTATGCCTTATTCTTGATTTTCAATAAAAATACTTTTATCAGTGGAATATTTCTACATTAACTATAACTACATCATTTGGTTTGAAATAATTTTACTTTATTACATTAGAGAAATGGCCTGTTCTGTTTTTATTGTTTTGCCAGGAATGAATGTTGAATTTGATCATGTCTGTATTTAGTTTATTTTAACCTAATTTGTAGATAATGAGTTCTCTAATTGAATCATCTGAATTTTAGAGATAAACACTAGTTGTACTGGTTTATTTAATTTTTTACATGATGCCTAATTTAATTCACAAATATACAGAGTTTAATGTGTGTGTGTTTTTAAAATCTTTTCCTTTACAAATTTATAGAAAATAAGCTGGGTTTAAAAAATGTGATGAGAAATAATTTTACTATTCTGTTACTCAAGCAATTTGAGTAATGTAAGTTTAATTTACTGCTTAAAATATAATGGAAACCAATACAAAACATTTTGGTTTTATAGTGATTATGAGTAAATTGAAAGATGATTTGTTGTTCTGTTGGCTGTTTTTCTCACTTAGTAATTTACATATTTAAATTTTATTTCTTTAATTGATTCAGCTTTGGTAAATTCTATTTATCTAAGAGTATATTACAATTTATTATGATTTTTAAATTTAAAAGCTTCACATTTGACATAATCACTTCTTGATTTTGATTATTTGATTATTAAGACTATATAGCCACATCACATTACTCATTAATATTGCTCAGATCCTCTGAGTTTTACTTACTTATCCTTGAATTTTTGTAAGAAATACATTTAATGTTTTTACTATGTAGAAGACTTATTTTCTAGATTTTATTTTCTTGTTTTTTTCCTACTAAATTACTAATGTTTTCTTTATTGCTATAATTATTTCAAATTACTTTTGTTTTCAACTTTCATTCTCCTGGTTAGTTGGATGTTGCATTTCAAGAACTTATTTATTTTATAATTACTTTAAAGATTTCATTTCTTTGCATGTTGATTTTTATCATATTTCATAATTTTGTATGCACTAGTCGTTTTCTTTTTCTTTGTTTAATTTCATTTTTGATTCATCAGTTTTTATCTTCTTATCCTCTTCAATTAAAAAAAAACATTCCTTCTATTTCCATTGCTTTTCATTGTGCTTGATTGTTCTTTTTATTTTGGCAACATTTGTTATCTTCATGATGTGATTGAGAACTATTGTTCCCTAATTTCTTCTCTGGGTAATTAACACCAGTTTAAAAATTCATATATATTTTAAATCTATTAATTTTTCTATTATTTACACGATTTACATGTTTAAATACATTTTTGGGGAAAATTATGTTATCTCTTATTATTCTATAGGACATTTTATATTTTGATAAAAAATGTTGCTTGCTACATTACAATAAAATTTGTCAAAAACTCTCATGAATTCTATATATTTTGTAGCACTTTATAAACTTGCTTTATAAAGTATTATAAAACTTTTTAAATATTCTATAAATTTTTCATTTTTCTTTTCTTCTAAAAGTCTATGGTAGTTTTTGAGCTATTTAACATGTTTTACTTATACTTTTATGTTTCTTATCTCAAATTTTACTCTTACTCTTTTTGTATTTATAGTTGCCTGATATATGCCATGTCTTTTCCAAAAACTTTTCCAAAACAAATTTTTATGTCTGTTCCTTGAATACCTTTTAGAGTTTTATATATTTATGTACATCCAAGTTTTGAATTTTATTAGACTAATGTAACATTTATGATTACTAGTAACTAGTATTTATATTTCTCTTATACATTAATTAATTAATTTTATTTTATTTTAGTCTTATTGATTTTATTTTTTTAAATCCATGCAGTGGAATGCATTACAATTCTTATTACACATATTTACCACAATTTTTTATATCTCTGTTTGTATATAAAGTAGGTTGACATCCAATTCGTGTCTTCATACATGTACTTTGGATAATGATGTTCATCACATTCCACCGTACTTGCTCATCCCCTGCCCTCTCCCTTTCCCTCTCACCCCCTTCTCTATCTAGAATTCATCTTTTTTAGTTGGAGATGGACAAAATACCATTATTTTATTTATTTATTTTTATATGGTGCTGAGGATAGAACCTGGTGCCTCACACATGCCAGGTAAGCACTCTACCACTGATCCACAACCCCAGCCCCATAATACTTAATTTTTGAGAGTGACTTTATTATTTAATAATAAACAAATCTTATTTTGAAAATTCACATAACAAAAGAAGATATAAGTAAACAAAACATATCAGAAACAAAGATTTGAAAATTCGAGTCAAATTATGATAATATTTTAGCAAACATTCTTTGAAAGTATTTTCTTACAAAGAAAATAAATAAAGGTTGTAAATATGTGTATTGTTATAAAATTGAATACAAATTGCTATCTATACATAGTGATAAATTAAAAAAAAGACAAATTTTTCTCCTTTTATGTTCTTAATTTTATGGGATAATAAAATTCAGAAGCAGATAAGCAGATAATTAAGTCATATTGGAGAGTATTTGATAACCAGATTTTTTTTTAAAAAAAGCTTTTTTAAACTTCCATTATTCATTAAACATTGCATAATAAATTATCTCCAAATTTAGGGGCTTATAACAATCATTTATTATTAGTTTCCTTATAAGTTCATGATTCACATGGTCTGCTCTTGTGTGAGCCCATTGATCTCATTTGGGCATGTCGAAAACCTGTATGATCAGATGGTGACCTGGCCATTCTAGGAGTGCTACATTTTTTTATTTTTAATATCTGGTTTGCTATGAATTGGAAGCCAGATGTGACTATGCCTTTAATTAAATATCACACAGCATGCTAACTTAGGTTTGTTCATATGAGAATCACATGGTTCTATGACAGTGACATTCTAGAGGCCTGAGCTTTAAAAAAAAAAAAGTACACTTTCATGTCTTCCACATCCTCTCGGCTACAGCAATGTAAGCTCAGATACAATAGATGGGCATAGAGACTCCAATTCTTGATAAAGAAGATCAAATGTTGAATTACAAAGAACTTGATTAAAAGGGCAACTTTTCAAAGTTTCATATATATCTGCAGTCTTCAGAATAATCACCTTGAACTATGCCAAAGAAATACCTTTTTGAGGCGGCATGTGTGTTTTTTTATAATCATGTTTTAGAGTGATAATGGCTTGAGTCCCACATTGTCATATGCTTTCCCAATGAGGTCGGTGAAATAATATTTGGATATTACTATGCAGATTAATTTTTAAACAATCCAGGGTGAATGTGATTGGTAACCTCATCAACTGCTATTAGCATACTTTATGAAAATGACATTTATTTCATAAATTCGAGGTGGTGTTATCAAGTAACATCATCAGGTCCCGGGTCTTTTTTCTATGGGAGATTTTATTATTGATTCAATCATATTACTTTTTATTTGTCTGTTTAGATTTTTTTTTTCTTCATGATTCAGTTTAGGAAGGTTGCCTATTTCTACAACTTTTTCCGTTCTTCCAAATTACTCAACTTTGGAGGCATTATTATTCAAAGTATTCTCTTATGAACTTTATGCTTCAGTCAAAACTGTTTTAATGGATATACCTCTTTCCCTTTTCTTATTAGTCTAAGATTTTGTCTGTTTATAATCTCCCAAACCAAATCTTATTTTCATTACTCTTTCCAATTGTTTGTATAGTTTCTAACTCATGTATTTCTGCTATGATCCCCATTATCACCCTTCTTCCCTAATTATGGGCTTATTTGTTCTTTTTATACTTCCAAGTGGTATGATTTAGGTGCTTGAGATCTTTTGTTGTTCTTCACATAGCTGTCCATCTAAATTTTCCTCTTATTACTTCGTTTCCTTCAAACCAGACATTTTGTGTGCTATTTTTCCATTTCCTTTTTAATTTAATTGATTTTTAAATTTATACATGAAAACAGAATGCATTACAATTCTTATTACATACATAGAGCACAATTTTTCATAACTCTGGTTGTATATAAAATATATTTACACCAATTTGTGTCTGCACACACATACTTTGAATAATAATGTCCATCACATTCCATCATCATTTCTAACCCGATTCCCCTTCCCTTTCCCTTTCACCCCTCTGCTCGATCTAGAGTTTGTCTATTCCTCACATGCTCCCCTCCCTCCTCCTTACCCCTCTATGAATCAGCCTCCTTAAATCAGAGAAAACATTTGGTATTTGGTTTTTTTTTTTTTTTGGATTGGCTAACTTAGCATTATCTCCTTTAACTCCATCCATTTACCTGTAAATGCTGGCGATTTTATTCTCTTTATTGCTGAGTAATGATCCATGTGTATATATTCATTCATCCATTGAAGGGCATCTGGGTTGGTTCCACTTAGCTATTGTGGTTCTGCTGCTATAAACATTGATGTGGCTGGGTCTCTATAGTATGCTGTTTTTAAGTCCTTTAGTATACACTGAGGAGAGGGCTAGCTGGGTCAAATCGTGGTTCCATTAGCAGTTTTCCAAGAAATCTCCTTACTGCTTTCCAGATTGGCTGCACAATTTCCAGTCCCACCAGCAGTGTATGAATGCACCTTTTCCCCAACATCCTCACAAACAATTATTATTGTTTGCCTTCATAATAGCTCCCATTCTGACTGGAGTGAGTTGAAATCTTAGAGTAGTTTTGATTTGCATTTCTCTAATTGCTAGTGATGATGAACATTTTTTTCATATATTTGTCAATTGATTGTATATCATCTTCTGAGAAGTGTCTTTTCAGGTCCTTGACCCATTTATTGATTGGGTTATTTGCTCTTTTGGTGCTTAGCTTTTTGAGTTCTTTATATACCTTAGAGCTTAGTGCTCTATCTGATGTGTGAGGGGTAAAGATTTACTACCAAGATTTAGGCTTTATCCACCTCACACATTGTTTCTTTTGCTGAGAAGAAGAGTTTTTGTTTGAATACATCACATTTATTGGTTCTTGATTTTAATTCTTGTAACAAAGGAAGTTGGGGCCTCATCCCACATGGTGGAGATTTGGGCAAACTTTTCTTTTATTAGATGCAGGGTCTCTATTTTTATTCCTAGGTCTTTGGTCAAGTTGGAGTTGAGTTTTGTGTGCATGGTGAGATATAGGAGTTTAATTTAATTTTGTTGCATATGAATTTCCAGTTTTCCCAGCACCATTTGTTGAAGAGGCTGTCTTTTCTCCAATGTTCCAATGCATGTTTTTGGCACCTTTGTCTAATATAAGATAATTGTAGTTTTGTGGGTTAGTCTCATTGTTCTCCACTCTGTACCACAGTTCTACCCATATGTTTTAGTGCCAATACCATGCTTTTTTGTTATTATTGCTCTGTAGTATAGTTTATGTTCTGGTATAGTGAAACCATCTGCTTCACTCTTCCTGCTAAGGACTGCTTTAGCTATTCTGGTC
Organism: Ictidomys tridecemlineatus; assembly: GCF_052094955.1. Taxonomy (NCBI): domain Eukaryota; kingdom Metazoa; phylum Chordata; class Mammalia; order Rodentia; family Sciuridae; genus Ictidomys; species Ictidomys tridecemlineatus. Next base: position 162,851,468 of record NC_135479.1, read on the forward strand.
CCTTATTTTTCCAAATAAAATTCATGACTGCTTTTTCTATTTCTATGAAGAATGTCATTGGGATTTAGATCAAAATTGCATTAAATATGTATAGTGCTTTTGGTAGTTTGGTCATTTTGATAATATTAATTCTGCCTATCCATGAAGAAGGTAGATCTTTCCCTCTTTTAAGGTCTATGATTTCTTTCTTTAGGCCAGAGCAATTAGACAGAAATTAGAGGGATACACATTGGAAAAGAAGAACTCAATTTGGCACTATTTGCTTATGATCTGATTCTATGCTCAGAAGACCCTAAAAGTTCTACCAGTAAACTTCTAGAACTAGTAAATGAATTCAGTAAAGTAGCAGGATATAAAATCAACACCCATAAATTAAAAGCATTTCTGTATATCAGTGAAAAACCCTCAGAAAGGGAAATTAGGAAAACTACCCCATTTACAATAGCTTAAAAAAAATACTTGGGAATCACCTTAATGAAAGAGGTGAGGATCTATTTTTTCATCTTCATTCATCTCATGCTATCTTTTTATTTTCCTTTTGATTTTTTTCTTGGACTCCCTAGCTGTTCAGGAGTGTATCATTTCATCTCCACATTTGTGTATTTTCTAAATTTTTATTTTATTATTGATATTTTGATTACATATTGATGTTGGAGGAAAACGTACTTGATGTGATTTCTTTCAAAATTATGAGATTTTTTTTGAAGAAAAAACCATGATCTATCATGAAGAACATCCCTTGTACAGGTGAGACTAATGTACATTTGCTCCTGTTAGATGGAATTTTCAGTATATGTCTATAAGTCCCATTTTGTCTATTATGCTGTTAAAGCCCAGTGTTTTCTTGTTGATATTTTGACTGGATAACCTATTAATTGATCAAGTGGTATGTTGAAGTGCTCTACTGTTGTCATTTGTTGCATATGTTTCCATTCTCCTTTGTTATTATTTTCTTCAAGAATTCAAGTGCTCAAATGCTGGGTTTATGTTTATTTATAGTTGTTATGTACTCTTGATTAATTGGCCCCTATCATTATATTGTGTTCTTCTGTTTGTCTTTTGTGGCAATTTTTATTTATTTAAAGTCTATTTTATCTAATGTTAATTATATTCACTCTGTTCTTTTTTGATCATCATTTGTATGGAATATCTTTTTTCTATCTAAGTCAAAGTGCGTCTCTTGTAGCCAACACATGCCACAATCTTATTTTAATATAGTTAACAACTGTTTGTCTTTTGATGGGAGAATTTAGTCCATTTATATTTAAAGTAATTATTGATGAGTAAGAACTTGCTATTATAATTTTGCTAGTTGTCTCTATTTTGTAGATTCTTTTCTCTTTCTCTTCCCCTGTCTTCCTTTGTAATTTAATGATTTTTTTTTTTGGTCACAGTATACTTCAATTCCTTTCTCTTTAATTTATGTATCTCACACAGGTTTTCATCTTTGAAATTACCATGAGTTTTACATGAAATTTCTTAGAGAAGCATATTTTAAGTGGATAGCAACTTTACCATAACAGCATGTACAAACTGTATTTTTACATTCTTTTCCCTATTTAATGTTATTTATGTTCAAATTTACACCTTTTTATTTGATGTAGCCATTCATGTTTTATTACAGCTATAGATTTTAAAATACTTTTTTCTTTTCACTTTGATACTAAAGTTGCAAATTACATATATCAATATTACTGCGATATTCAATTTTTCTAAATCTTAACCTCTGTTATACATTTTCATATTGCAAATTAATTAGTATCCCTTTGTTTCAACTTGGGGAACTCCTGTTAACATATTTGAAAGACAATTCTGAAGACAATGAACACCTTTAGTTTTTTTGTGTTTTGAAAATCTTTATGTCTACTCATTTCTGAAGGACGGTTTTGCTGCACATAGTTTTTTGCTTGGTACTTTTTCTTTCTTTTTGTTTTTTCTGTTATCATTTTAAATGTAACTCCTCACTCTTTTTCTGGAAGTTTTCTGCTGAGAATTCTTAGGGAGATCTTTTTTCTGTGATGATCCACGTTTCTCTTTCAGCTATCATCATTCTCATTGTCTTCTCCTTTGACAACTTAATTATGTGTCTCAGTAAAGATCTCTTAATATTCAGTCTATTTGAATTTCCTTGGATCTAGATGTTCAAATTTCTTCCCAGATTTGCAAATCTTTTCTTTTTCTTCTGCTTCTTGAATTTCTATAAAAATATATTGAGTTTTGTTCTCTGCTGTAACTAGGTAGAATTTCTTTACACTTTTTATTATTTTCCCCCTTTTTCTACTTCCAACTGGATAATTTCAACATGTCTAACTGACATGCTAAGAGTCTGATAACGGTTCCTTTTAGCTTAATTGTGTAAGCTGTTGAAACCCTTAGTTGAAATTTTCAGTTTAGTCGTCATATTATTCAGAAATGGTTTTCTATTTGGTGTTTTGTTTTCTATGTTTAAACTCTTTATTTGTATTCATGTATTATTTTCTTGATTTATTTTAATGTTTACTTGTATTTTTTTATTCATATATTTTTTAAAATAATTTTTTGGATTCTTTGTCAAACAGTTCATAAATCTCTAAGTTTAGTTATTTACTGGAGATTTGTAAGTTTCTTTTAGTAGCATTCAGGATGTCATGTGTGCCTGATTCTTTGTGATTTGTATTAACTTTTATTTATGTCTGTGCATGTGAGGAGAAAGAAACCACTTCTGGTCTTGACTGGTTTCTGTAGGGAAATATCTCTCCTTGATTATTGTACTTCCTTCAAGATCACAGTCAAGTGGGAATGGAGAAAGGCCCTATAGCTATTGTGAGAATGTAGTCAGGTCTTTGTTTGGCAGACCCATTACCAGGGGTCCATATAGTTTTGGCTTCTGCCAGGCCTTTGGATAAGAAAGGCTCTCACCCCAGACAGATCAGCCTGGGAACCTAGTCGTGAAAATGCTTCAGGAACTATAGACAGATCTATGGTCTATAGGTCCTGTTACCAGGGGCATACATGAGTAGAGTTCAGTTCACTGGGAGACTTCTGTTACATAGCCAAGGTTATGGTTTGTGGGTTTGGTAGTAGAGTATATTTTCAAAAGAGTTCTCAATCTTGAGCCTAACCAGAATTTTATAATCTTCTATCTGGATCCAAAATCTCCTCAAAGGCACTGTTGCCTGTGGAATGCTATCAAATTTTGTTTCTGTGGTGTGACAATGGCTTGGGACCTCTTCTTCTGTCTTGATGATGTCACTCATTTCATTTCCCTTTTAAATTTTCATTATACTCATTATATGTTTACATTTTTAGCCATACTTTTTCTTTTGTATTTCTTACTATTTGTTTTATGTTTAATATATCTTTGAAGAATGTTTTTATTTCCTGACCCATCTTCTTTGAAATAATTATCTGTGATATATCCATAAAGTTTGAATTTGTAATATGTCCACAAAGTTTGAATCAAACTCTCAGACATATAACTAACTTTAGGTAACAGATTGACAATGGACTATCTGAATATTAATCTATGATAAGAGAGGTTGCTTTTAGTACATGCAAAATATTCACAGCCACTACTTGTCAGAAATTTTGACCATTTTCCAAAGGCAATGATAAAGATTTTATAAAATTATCATAGGAATTTGAGTTATATGAATTAATTATATGCATTGAAAATAATAAATAATATCAGTAATATTTAATATCTAAAACAAAATATTTAATTTTTATAATTTATTTCTGCTCTGAACATTTATTCAGTGCACACCACACTCAAGGTACATTAATAAGTATTGAAGGGACTTTAATAATGAAGGGAAGTTGGCAAAGAATGGGTGAACATCTTCTATTTATCACTTTCAATGAGCTCTTATATTCTGAGGTAGTTGTAATAGCTCTTTTATAGGTGGAAAAAAGTGATTTTCAAAAGGGAAAAAATAATTTAAGTTTTAAAACTTCAAAGTAATATTGATGAGATTTAAATTTAGGTTCATTTGATTCCAAAGCCTGTATTCTCTTCAAGACACTATACTAATTTAATGAACAATTAAGACCTTATACTTAAGGAACTTATATTCTAATGACACAGTAATAAATGCACAGAAAAAGTCAATGACTGTACTCAGTTGGAAGAGAAAGGAGGAGAAGAATAATGTTTTCAAGGTGTAAACAATCATATCTTTGAATTTTTCCAAAGAGATGCTTGAAAAATAAGGGGACGGTAAAAAATATTTCATGTGACTGAAGGAGCAATGAGAGAAATTAGAAAAGGTTTTAGGATTATCAGAAAAAAGTTGTTGATGTTAGAAGAATAAATTTATGTGCCATTTTAAAAAATACAATGATTTGTTATTTGATATTTTAAAATATTAAATTAATTGAAATTATCATTTAATCCCTAAGAGTCATGTGAATCAAAATGATTAAATTATAGAAAAGATATTTTAAAAAAAGAAAAAGCACAAAAATAACCTGAAAACAAACACAAAATGTATAAACTGTTAATATAAAAGGCAGTCATGAAATTAACCAGACTTAAAATTAATAAAAGAATCACTTAGGATCTTTTTTGGAGGTTCTATATTAACCATATAGATATGAGAATCATCCACAAAAAAATGGATTTTGGTATCAGAGGATGAACTCTACTTAGAGAATATGAGAGAAGCAGTTGTGGGTTTGAGAAGGAATCTGTAAGAAACATTTAATGTCCAATTTAAAGTGGTGGAGGGCAGTCGTGGAAGAAATGCTCAACACAGTATTGCAGAAAGCAACAGGCTCACTGTATTGAAGGAAGTAATGTTACAGGGAGAAAGTCTATGTTCATTGCAATGTCACAATGATGACATGGTGTGTGAAGATTTCTGTGAAATGTGAACAGCTCCTTTGACTTCACAGCAACAAACAGGACAGAAAGAAAACTGTTTACTTATCATCTGATACTTCTCTGTTATTTGCTCATGCATTTTTTCTCATTTATTCCAAACAAATTTGTTTTATACATATGGAAATTTAGGTGCAAGGTTGACACCACTCTCAATAATAGTTAAACAACACAGAGTTGGTTATTTCTAGAGCTGGCTTTTAGTTCTAAATCAGTCTAATGTTTTAACAGTCCTATTCTTCCCATAACTTCATATTATCTTTTCAGTTTTTCAGGAAAATAATTTCAGCCTCCTATACACCATGAGAGTATGACTGCAAGTTAATAAAGTCAGATTAGCAGTGCTAAAATTGTAGACATGAAGAGAAAGAGGGCATGTTGGGGTAATGTATCAGGGCTCAATGTAATGGGGTTTTGTTGTGTTTATTTTGGGATTATTGAAACTTGAAACATATAATCTTCTAATTTTGTTAAGTTCAAAGATGCAAACAATTCTTAAATCACATTAGGTTTTGTGCTGAAAATAAGAATAGTTAACATTTATCACACATTTATTTTGTACTAGGCATTAATCAAAGCATTGTATGTATATATTCTTCTAAGCTTTTCAAGTGATTCTATAAACAGTTTCCACTATTACTTCAATTTAACAGTTGGGAAAATAAGCACAGCCAGATGAAGTGATGCTAAGGATCTAAGTGGTAGAGCAATATTTGAATGCAAGCATCTAGACTTCAGAATGAATAAAATGAACAATTCCACTCCCTGAAAATGTGTGTTGCAGAGATCTGAAAGACTAAAGTCTCTATAAATAAAAGGAATATTAAGCCATTATAGATGAAAGCCAAAAAAGGAACAGATTCTGGAATAATTCTGGAATTATTAGCTTCAGAGATAGATAGCAGCTGGCAATAGGTTTACTATACCTAAGAGGGAAGGAGAATCTAATTTGATTACATTGAACCTATATTGCCTGATAATAACAGGGAATGGGATAATGTGAAGGAAATTTGGGGAGATAAGAGGAGAGTCTATAAGAAGAAGTATTTGTTACTTCTGGATTGGTTAAGATTAATTATCTTAAATCAATGAAGACCATGTCCTAATCCAGACATGGTGACACCTGGTGGTTGGCTGCCTAGGTTATAACTCAGGCTTTCAACATACTCTTAGGCTGGTGTAGTAGTATTTACTTGGCCCACACTTGTTAACTAGTTAACTTTTGTATCTCTCCTCCTGCCCATCATCTGTCCTTTATAATTGTAATTTAGGGAGTCTCAGAATTTTTCTTTTATAATTACCATGGACTCTAAAACAAAAAGTGTCATATTTCAATATGAAAAATTGTAGTTACGTATGAAGTTACCTTTTATGTCAACGTATGAAATGTTTATGTCAAGATAGGAAAAATATAAATATAATAATTGAAAAAAATAACAAAACCAAAATTATTAATGAGTCTAATTACTCTTAGAAATATACTCATCTATATAGCTATGTGCAAAAATAGACTGCCTATTACAATTAAGCAAAGATGAATGGAACATGATGTTTCTTGTCTAAAAAATATTCAACATTTATACATATTCATTGGACATAGAAGGGAAATAAAGATATTGGAAAAATTATTTTAAATAAAAGGTTAGATGAGATATGTTTAAATGAATATATAGATAAAGCGTCAAAATCACGAAATGTTTTCACATAGGTTAGTAGTTCATGGCCTTGGAAGGATATAATTATAATAAATTTCCTCCTTTTCAGTTTGTTTTATCCCCAACAAAACCATAGGTTTATCTTCTGAATGGCAAAGAACATCACTTTTGTGGAGGCTGTAATGTATCTTTCTAGCTGTATCCACTGTCCAGAGCCTCCAGCAGCCAAGACTGTGGGGAAAGGGCATAAGAGAATCATGAACTCTGTATTTACTCTTTGTTTGCTTCTGTTTAAACTCATAACAAGCATTATGGGTATCTTATCTCTTGCCCAAAATTTGCTAGAAGTTATCAGGCATGTATTCTTAATGTTCATCTGGATTTGGAAAGCTTACCCATAACTCACATTGCTCCTATGTCCTCTGGTTTTCCTTCTCTGGTTCCTGAATTGTATCTCTGTAATGTTCTGTGTGATCCATAGTGCATCAGGTTTTACAATTGATTAGTTTTTTCTTCCAATATTCACTCCACCACTTAGTGGATTATATAAAACTTTACACTGACCATGAAATAGTACTGTTTTCCATCCTCAGTGTCCTAGAGAGAGTCTATTGATCTGCTTTTCTTGTTATTTCAACCTCTATTTCCCCTATAAGAAAGAGACAAGAGGAAGGGTGATGGGAAGCATATGTAAAGAAATTGCAAGTGACATGCTCCAGTGTATTCCTCAAATTTCTAGTTTCTTCTAACAATAACAACAACAACAAAAAAACCTCATTTTGGTCCTAAGCTGAAAGCACTACATTCGTTTTTGTTTGTTTGTTTTGTTTTGTTTTGGTACAGGAATTTAACTCAGCCCCATTTTCTGTTTTATTTAGAAACAGGGTCTCATTGAGTTGCTTAGTACCTCACTGTTGCTGAGGCTGGCTTTGAACTCTCAATGCTCCTGCCTCAACCTCCCAAACTGCTGGGATTACAGGCATGGGCTGCTGTGCAAGGCAACATTTTTCTCTTAAGAAAAATTATTTCTTACAATCATCTGAATCCTTATTTGTTCATTCAATAACAACTTGGGATACAGCATACCAAGACTCATCTATCATAGCCATAGGCAATGAAGCTATAGTGTACTGCAAGAAATATATAATAGTTTTTAGATTCAGAATAGCCATAATACCCACATACCTGTTTTACAAGGACCACACTATATGTTTCTTAGCAGTGTGCTACAACCTGACATGATTTCCAACCTTTGCTTGAGGATTTAGAGGAGACAAGATCACTACTGCCTAGGTGCAACTTTTATGAACTAAAAAAAAAAAAAATTTCCTCACAGTATTAGCTTAAATTCCATTTATTAAAAAAAAAAAAGACACTTGAACACTGGCCTGGGCTTACCCTATACAGATATAACGAAGGGGAAAGAATCCTTCAAAATCCTTGAAATGTAGATATTACTGGTTAGGTGTTCATCTAACCCCTATTTCAAGCCTATGTCCCCCACCTGCTTCCATTTTCCATCTTGTAAGTATGCCAAAATAAATCCTTAAACATCAGACAGTCCCCAAAATTCATTTTTGATGTGAATTGAACTGAAGGGGAAAAGTCATCCCAGGGAAGGCAGATAATTAGGACCACTTAAGAGCCCTAGATATGACAAAGACCTTGGAATCCACATTTGCCAATACAATGTTGGATTTTTGGTGGGTATTTATCTTATATGGATGGATTAAAAATGAAATGTGTACATGTTTGTATGCAGACATGATAGTCCACTGTGTAAAAGAACAAAATATTAGGGTTTTTATTTAAATGAGAAAATTGAACTCTACACATAATTAATATAATGTCTAATATCAACATCTTTACTCATATCACATAGAGTTCCTGTGAGTTTTTTTAAAGAGATGAATATGGTTCCAGAATTCTGAGGATGCAACTGTGCTCTCCATCACAGTAGACAGAAATCTGATACTACTCCACACTGCTGCCTCCTGATGTGTATGCCTTATGTAACTCCCTCCTTCAAGTGTGTGTAAAACCTCTTCATGGGATGGGATTTCACCCCTGTGATTAGGTTGATAATGAGTTAATCCAAAGGGAGATAGAGTTTCCAGGTGGACCTGTAATTACATGTACCCTTAAAAGTTCCTAAGCCATTCTTAAAACGAGTATAAAAGGTCCTGTAGAGGAGCCAGATGACAAGGAACCAAGCTTACTTTCTATGAGTCCAGCACTCTCAGTTGTGTATGCACAAAGAACAGTCCTTTGAATTTTAAGTGTCCCTCTTTAAAAGTAATAATGGATTAATGAATATTGTCTTCTAAAAGGTCATTTACAAAATAAGAGGGTGACTTAAAACTATTCAAACAAACAAATGAAATATTAAATATAGAATTGTTAAATCAATTACTAGCAAAGATGATGAAAATGAATTGGTTTAAATTCTTTCTTAGTTTTCATTTACATACGTGAGACATGTCTATAACATATCTGAGTTTATGACATTTGTTGAGTTATTTTAAAGTACTAGAAAATGTGGAGATTTATTTTCTTGTCTAGACATTAGAAGAAAACTGCATCAGAGATAAAGTATTCTTTAAAATAAGTATTATTTTAAATAAAAATAGTATTTAATGTAAAAACTATTTAAATGTTAGTAAAAGTAGTATGATTACTTTGATCATAATATGAAGTAGCCTCAGAGATAAATTTACAGAGAATATATCAACAAGAAATTCATTCACTGTATTATTCAAAAGCTTTTTTTTTCATCAAAAACTCAATTCATTTAATAATCACTTGATATGCATCCACTACGTGGCAGGCATATGTAAACAAAAAAATATGAAATATATCTTCTAGTTTGAGAGTCAAAAAATAAAAATATAATAATGAAAGACTAAATTGCAAAGGACTGTCAGAGGCTGATAGCTTTATATTAGCACCACAAGAGACTACATTTTGCAATCTCCCAATGTAACAAGAGCAATTGCAGTTAGATTAGGCCAAATGATTGATTTCTGATCAAAAGAATAATAGGAAAATGGATGTGGTTTCAGCTAAAAGAGTTAGAAGCAAGTATGCCTTTTCTGTGTTCCTCTTCCATTTACTTACTGCTATACATCAAACCACCTCTAATTGGAAGAATAAAAACAAGAACTTTGTTACATTCATGAAGTTTATAGACTAGAAATGTGAACAGGGAACATGAGGGATGCCTTGTCTATGGTTTTAAATATCTGTGTCTTTGGCTGACAGGTTCAAGCCTCCCGATGACTCTATGGCTGTGTATTCATTGTGTGGAGTCTCCCTGACAACACTGGATAACACTGGCTGAAATTGGAGAACTAAGCTGAGGCTCTGTCACAGAAGCTATACACTATATCTTCATATGACCTGAGCTTCTGCACAGCACAGATGTTGGAACATCCTAAGAGGAAACAGACCTAACTTCAACAATCACATTACATCACTTTCTTCATATTGATAAGCATGCTCAAATTCAAGGGAAGAGGACATAAAGTCACGTCTTCATTGGAGGAGGGTCAGTATCACATTGCAAGAAGAGCATGTGAATTGGGAGAAAAACGTAGAGGTTGTTTTTTGGCAAATATTAATTCACTGAGAACATAACTTTTAAAGAAAGATATAAAGTGAGAAAACTATCCTTATGCATACTAGATATTAGATAAGAAGACAGACATGCACAAGGACTTTAAGGAGTGTCAGATAACCTGCAAAGAGGCCAGTGAGGCTGAAGCATAGGGAATAAAAGAGCAAGTTATAGATTATCAGAAAAGGAGGGCAATAGAGCCTTACATGTTATTCCAACAACTTTAGTTCCTACCTACCCTGAGTAATAGGAGACACTGTAAGAGGAAAGATATGATCAGACTAATATTTAATAGGATCACTTTGCTGTTAACATGGAGAATACACTTTCAAGGAAATAGGGGCCAAATCAGAGACTGGCCTATTGTATTCCTTTCTATTGTAGGACTCTTTGTAACAAATAATGAACGTTGACCTAGATTAGTAAATTGGAAGTAATTGGGAGTAGTCAGGATCTAGTCAAACTGTGTATTAATTTTTTTGTACTTTTATTATTTTTAATTATGAATAAAATATTTTAATTATAAATAAAATACACATAACATAAAAGCTAAAAAATGAACTTAACAATTTTAAAATATATGGTTCATTAACATTAAGTACTTTTGCATTTCTGTGCAGCCAATCTCTACAGTTCTTCTCATCTTGCAAAATTGAAACACTACAACTCTTCCCTGGTGACCTAGAGTCATTAAATCATTCTGCCTAAAAGTTAAAAAAAACAAACAAACAAACAAAAAAAACAAGAAACAAACCCAAACAACATCAAAAACAAAAAACCCTGAAACTTTGTAACCATTAGGCAGTGCCTTAGATACATTTTGAATATAGAAATGACAGGATTTGTTGGAATGACCAGATGTTGGGGGTGAAGAAAGAAAGAAAGGGAGGAGTTAAAGATGACACAAAAGTTTTCATCTAAGTAACTGGAACAATCTTGTTGCTATAAAATGAAATATAGAAGAAATAAAATGGTACTAATTTGAGAGGTAGAGGGAGAGTATAATTTCTGTTAGTTTAAACATTCAATTTGGAAATTTTTATTATTCATTGAAGTAGAGATAACAAGTAAGGGACTGTGTGTGGGCGGGGTGAGTTTGTAGGTAAATTGATGTTGTTAAGAAAGAGATCTGAGTTGGAGTTACACATTTGGCATCCATTGCATGGATGGTATTTAAAATCAAGTTATTAAACAAGCTAAGAGTGTGGAAATAGAAAAAAAAAAGAAAGAAATATAGCACTGGGGCACTCCAATATGTAGAGGTTTGGTAGGTAAAAAGTACCAGTGAAAGAGACTAAAGAGGCATAGAATATATAGTCTCTGTCATGGTTTGGATGTGAGATACCCCCAAAGGTATGTGTTAGACAATGTAAGTACACTTAGAAGATAAATAATTGGGTTATGTGAGTCTTAACAAAATCGGTGAGTTAATTCCCTGATGGGACTAACTGAGTCATAACTGAAGTCAGGTAGGGTGTGGCTGGAGAAGGTGCATCTCTGGGGCCATGGCCTTTAGGGTACATATTTTGCATCTGGCCAGTGGAACACTCCCTTTCTGCTTCCTGATCCTCACGTGAGATGCTTCATTCTTCACTCTTCTCCTGTGATGTTCAGCCTCACCTTAAGCCCTGAGGAATGGAGCAGCTGTCTATGGGCTGAGACTTCTGAAACCATGAGACCTCAAATGAACTTTTTCTCCTTTACAATTGTTCTGATTGGGTGTTTTAGTCACAGCAACTAAAAACTTGTCTAAAACAGTCTCCCAGGGGAAAAAAAACAAACAAAAAGGAAGACAATGTTTCTACAAGAAATTAATCAGTTCTATCTACCACAATGGATAGATCAATTAAATTGGGCACTGAAAATGACTACAAAGTATAGTCTTTTCAAGGTCATTGGATACCTTGAGTAAAGTGGTATCAATGTTGTGCTATAATCATAAACCTAACTGGTGTTGGCTTTAAAAATTAATACAGAAAAATGAAAACAGGGAAACTGTGAAATGCATACAATTTTTTAAAAGAGCTTTATAAGAAGGAAGAAAAAATAGATACGTATTGGGTTGAAAAATGTGTCAAGTCTCAGAGGTTTGTAAGGCAATGCATATGTTTACAACATAGTTCATTTAATACAATGGGACATTAAACATGCCATACTCACTTTGACATTTTGGAATAAAGGAAGGGCAGCAATGATCAACAGTGTTTGTGTTGCACAGTGGCAGTTGATCTCGTGGCAAAATTCAAAAAAGTTATTGAATATATGATGAATTATGTATTTCTAAGTTTGTTGACCTTTTCTCTGATGACAATAACTGTCAGTAATTTGCCATGTAGCAGTACTTTAAGAAAAAGAAACATGACCTGTTTCTTCAGGGTAAAGGTGACATTTTAACAATAAATTAAAAAAATAACTGCTTTTAGAAATTGTTTGCACTGAATAATTTCTTCCCAAGTGTGAACGTAGGCCCTTCTCTAACTGCCATTGCACACATGGACAGTGGGTATTAGCAAGAGTTGGCCAAAAACTTGTAGATAACAATAAGACAATAAACACTCATAATTGCTGCATGTGATCTATCCCTGAGCCCAGTGCTCAGTTTTTTACATCCTGGCTCCTAGGAACTCTAAAATACACATAGCTCTCCTCAGCTCACATACTTTCCATCAAAAATATTCCAAGTCTTTCCATAACTTAAGAGTCCTTCTGGGGCAAATTTACCACAGTTCCAAAGAGAAAACATTTCTCCCTCAATCAGCTTCCAAAGATCTTCCCTGACTCTAAGAAAAAAAAAATAAAAGCTATTAATTTCATTCTCAGAATAAAACTAGGGAAATGTCTATTTACTACATCACAAGGCCATAGTGTGATTCTAATACATAGACATGGAAACTCAAGAAAAGTTTAGCAGTTGCACATTTTTTCAAAATACCAGTTTCATTCAATCTCTTAATCTATAAAATTATTTTAACGTGTTGAATGACTATGCCCTGTCAAAAGATCCAAATTAAGTATTATTTGAAATAAGAATTTACTGGTAATAAATTTCAATTTTCTGGCACATCTGCTGACATAAATTGCATAATTTTCTAAATCAATGTGTAATTAGAGCACTAAGTTATAAAATGTACTCAAACAGTTTAGCAATACAACCTACAAATTAAGCAAAAACCTTAAAGTCAGTCATATTTGGGGTAAGTTACTGGTCCCTTCATCTGTCTAATTATTAATTTCTTCATTTTTGTAAATATAGAATAAGAATGTTATTTTAGCATTCAGAATAAGATTTGCCACCTAGTAAGTTCTTTTTTTTAAAATTTTTTTTTAAGAGAGAGAGAGAGAGAGAGTGAGAGAGAGAGAATTTTAACATTTCTTTTTTTTTTTAGTTTTCGGCAGACACAACATCTCTGTTTGTATGTGGTGCTGAGGATCGAACACGGGCCAAATGCATGCCAGGCACGCGAGCTACCGCTTGAGCCACATCCCCAGCCCATACCTAGTAAGTTCTTAGTAAATGTATCTATTATTGTTAATTTTGTTCTTATCACATGGTCTATTGTCCTCTTATCAACTCCCATTTTCGCCTAAGTAGTTTTTAGCTACAAATAAAGTGTGAGTTTTTATTTTAAATTTGTGGACTTGGGGACTAATACAAACCTGGTTCTCCTTAATTCCATTCACTCTCAATTATTCCATTTCTGAGATATCATGTTTTTAAAAATTATGTTAGTTGCATCTCCAACATTATGTATCTTTTTGGATTGCTAAATGTGTTCCAACTCACATAAATACACCATTTATTACAAATGCTTAAGTAAATGTGATAATCTCAGAAGACAAACATTGAGTTTCATGTGACACACAACTTTATTCCCAAGAGTTTCTACACTCCTTTGAGAAGCAGTAACCCCTATCATAAAGCATACTCATTTTCACAATGAATTAAATTTATGTATTTTGTCACACAATTACCTTGCTGACCTCATATTGATATCATTAATTTATCATATCAATAAAGGCCCTTTTAAAAATATGTCATATTTCTGGGTCTCAAGGGTCAGGGTATGGGGGTTTGTTGCTTCAAAGTCACTATTCTATTCACATTTGAGGGGACATAGTGAGGTGGCCTGCATTATTTATCTGGTTCTTGGAGGGTTGCAGAACATTTTTAAACTTTGCACACAATAGTCATGAAAAGACAAAGCAGTCACTAAATGTATTTTGACTTGACTGATGGTTAATTATAATAAAAATAAATTTTAATAGAAATATTAAAATCTAAATGTCAGAATAATAGAAACTTATATAATACAAAACAGTTTTTAGAAATAAATGTACATAATAATAATAAAGTAGACAGAGAGACAGACAAGGTACAGAGACAGGGAAGGTGGCAGAGTGGCTCTTTATCCAAGCAGCCACACTTATTTTTAACAATAGATTACCTTAAGTCATTAGTATCATAACCACATTATTGTTTACAGTATCAGTAAAGTTGCTTATTCTGTAGTTACATTCCATAGTTACAAAATGCAATGTTAAGGAGCTTTGTGTAGTTCTAAAGAAAGTCTATTATCTGAAGTAACTCTTAGGCTGGCAGCTCCAGGAGCACCTGAGCTTGGTGATACATTGTAGTTACCAAGCAAGCAAGTTCCTTTATTCCCAGGAGTTATGTGCCTAACATTAAGGTGGAAGCTGGTAAGACTCTAATATGGAGGCCATTATCATAGCAACTAGGCATCCTATGCCTTTGCACAGAAACTTTCCTAGGCACCAAGTATTCCACAGCCATGAAGTCATCAGTGACCCCAATCCCAAACACAGAACCCTTACATATAAGTATTGTATGGGAATTTTAAGGTGCCTGAAATATATTAACCTAAGAAGGAATAATGTTGATGAAGTTTAACCTCAGAGAAGGGACTCAAATATGCACTACTACTCCCAGAATTGACCCTTCGGATCATATGTTGCACCAATTTCATCTTTTCTTCATCCCCAGAAGGTATAAATCTGAGCCTTCGAGGTTGTTCCATCTCCTTAATAATCACTTCTAGGGCCCAGAAATCACCCACTATACTAACATCCTGGGAAAACCTGGGTCTGGCTTGTGTCTTTACACTTTCTTTAGAACTGTTGTCTGCATGATGGCTTGATTAGGTTTCCATACAAGATGTGTAGATTAAGGAGCAAAAGAAGATGCCTTCAATGGGTATTTTGTGGCTTTTATTTATTTGTTCTTTTAGGGGGGCTTTTTTGTTAAAAATATCTATAAATGTACTTGATTAATAATTAGTCCCAATACCTGAAATACTTGGTACATTCACCATTTGAGGAGGAGAACCATGTCTGTTTTGCCTTGACAAAAAGTGAGGCAGTAATCCTCTTTAGAAAGTCTCTAAAAAATGCCAAAAAAAAAAAAAAAAAAAACAGTGCTGAGTCTGGAGGGGAGGAGGACAGACTATAGTTTGAAAGGCAAAGTAGAAATCTTAGTGTACCAGGTATGTTCAATGTTTTCCTGGGAGTCTTAGGAGGAAAATTGGAAATAAATGAACATGTTTCCACTATTTATTTAAAAGCCAGGAATTCAACTTTTGTGGAGTTTGTATGTATCAGAAATAATTAATCAGCTATATTTAAAATAAGGACAAAGA
This sequence comes from Ictidomys tridecemlineatus, assembly GCF_052094955.1. Lineage (NCBI taxonomy): Eukaryota > Metazoa > Chordata > Mammalia > Rodentia > Sciuridae > Ictidomys > Ictidomys tridecemlineatus. The sequence continues at coordinate 162,867,254 of NC_135479.1, forward strand.
ATAGCAACAGAAACAGAGACAGACCAACAGTAAGTGAAAGCAATAAAAGAACAATGAGTTTCTGTTGGGAATTAGCTGCTCTAATCCCTCCTTCCCAGTCACTGCAGAAGTAAAGAGGGGAAAAAAAACCCAAAAAACAAAAAACACACTGACTTTCTTACCAGTATCTGAGTCTGCTAATTAACAACATAATCGGAGCCTAATGTTCATTGCCCCAGTAATGGCTTTCTTACATTTACTCTCAATATAAGCAAGCAAGCATGAGGTATAGAAACATCCAAAGAAATTTCTAAGGTTTTAGGACATGGGAACTGAAAGTATACTGCTGTTGATGAATTTAAAAGAAAATCAAACAAGCAAAGATCTCCAGTCCACAGGTAAAAAATTATAGAAGGTAAAAGAGGTAGTGAAGTGATTTTGTTTATAGACTTGACTGGTTGACTAAGATGCAATTATGGGACCTGTTTCCAGTTCTTTCTTTGTAAAAATGATTGGTGTGTGCCACATAAGGATACATTCTAATAGACTGATGTCCTTATGATGTAGAAGAATGATAGTGTGGAATGGCAACATAATTTAACATGGGGAGCGTAAGACGTGGTCACCATTAGCTGCAGTATTCCTTATGACACACTGTAGTTTGAATGACTTCTCATTCTAGATAAGCAGTGCTAAAGGTAAATGGAGCGGCAGCTTGTAGTGTCATCATGGGTCCAACTGAGCTAATTAATTAGCCTGCATTTGAGCATTAGCCATATCTAGGTAAAGTGCTATGGAGCTGGGAAGACAGACGGAGCCAGCTCTTTGAAGAAAGCCACAACTAGACAATAGATAACTTACTGATTACAGTTCAATGGGCAAAAGATGATTTTTCTTGAAAAAAGAAAAAGAAAAAAAATGTGTGAAAAGCTATCAATCCATGTCATCCTTAGAGCTATTTTGCTGAAATGTTTAAGCTTGTTATTTAGCAAATGGCATAATTTATTATGAAATGCTCACATAGTGGTGAATCAATTAAGCAATCAGGCTAATTCTTCTCCTCAGATACAATGGTTCCCAAGGTTAGAGGCACATTGTAATTGCCAGGAAAAATTAAAACTCTACATGCCTGGGTCTTACCCTAGAAATTCTGACTTAATTAGTGTGGGATAAAGTTTGTCTCTTGGGATTTCTTAAAACGCTCCCAAGGTATTTCTAATATGTAGCCAAGGTTGAAAACCAGAGTTCTATTGGATTCTGACATCCTACCAAATGAATGGTAGCCAACTCTGCCTACATATTAAAATCAATTGAGGATATTCAAAAACAAAATCATCTTTTGATCAGATTAACACCCACTTATTGAAAGCATTCAAGGTTAAAAATAATTTATTAAAATCAATTTACCATAATTTAAAAAATAACAAGTTACTGACATGCACCAAGAACCCCTTTAGTAATAAGCAAACAAAAGAAAGATTTGTTCATTATCAAGAAATGTAGATATATTGGAAAAAGTTTAGGGTTATAGAAAATTTATACTTGCTTAGTATATTGAATATTATTATATGCTGATCTCCACCCTTTGCACATGAACTATTCCCTTGGAAGAAGTATATAAATAAAAATTTAAAAACAACTATTTGAAAGACTGCATTAAGATCAAATGTTTTGTGGAAAATTGTGAATCAGGAAAATATGAAATGTTAGCAAAGAGTAGGAAGCATAAAGAGATCTGACTTTTTCATGAACTTGTCCTGCAACTTTTATGGGAAAGTTACTTGATTTTACATCTAAAAATTGAGAAAATAATGTTTGCCTAAACTGTTACATGACAGATAGCAACTAATTTAATCAATAAAATAGTGGTTATTAAAGTGCTTTGAATCAAGTCAAGATTTGCAAATATATTTTCATGATTAATGTGAAAATGATGAAAAATCAGACCAAAAGTCTGCTGCTGTTCACAGCTGAGAAATATATATCAAATAGAAAAAATTGTTGCTTAATTATGCTGTCGTGTGTTTTTAAAACAATTTTATAACTTGTTTATTTACTAAGATTAGCATATGTTTAATGTTGATTACAGAGTATACTTAAATAATTTTCTAGCAATACAATGGGACTTCACTCACTATAATCATATTAGTTGTAAATTAATTCATAGATAATTATTAAATTTGTTATGTAAATTGTTTTATATAAAGAACTAGGAATATATAGATAGTGCAGTTTGTGATTTTCAAGTATCATTGTCTAGTAGTTTTATAATATAAATAGAGCTTTAGACCTCTATATCTCTCTCTCCATCCACAGGTGCACACATATACATCTATCTAAGCATCTATCATCTACAATTATTAAATATGGAAATTTAGATATTCTTATGAATTAAAGGGCTAAGGAGCTTAATGGGGTAAACTTATTCTTTTATCTGACGTTCATTGATTAAATAGTTTTGGTTTGTAAATGAAATGTTCCACAAAAGCTCCTGTGTTAATGCAGGATACTCAAAGTTGAAATGATTATGACAGCTGCAACTTAATTAGAGATTAATCTATTTGAGGGATCACTGATTTGAAAGGATGACTATACTGGGTAGTACCTACAGGAAAGTAGGATGTGGCTGGGGGAAATGGGTCACTGGGTGGACATGCACTTGGGGATTTTATCTTGTCCTTCTGTTCTTCCCTCTCACTGTGCTTCCTGACTACCCTGGGGTAAACAGTTCCTGTGCTCTGCCTGTGAGTAATGATGTTCTGCCTGAACTTGGCCCCCAAACAATGGAGTTGGCCAACCATGTACTGAGACCTCTGAAACTATGAGCCCCAAATAAACCTCTCCTCCTCTAAGTTGTTCTTTTCAAGTATTTTGTTCAGTGATGAAAAGCCTGAATAACACAAAACTGTTTTGAAAAAGAAATGGGATTTTGACAGGAAGAAGTGCCTCTTAGAGTAAAGAATAAGAGAACTTATTGTTTGGATTCATTTGAGAATCTTTCAGTTGGGCTGCTTCTTCAGGGTCATGATCTTATTATCTCCTTCAACAAATGAATTTTCCAGATGTTTAAGTCAGTTCTACATATTGTCTGAACTTTTTATTGTTATCATGATATTTGACTAAAACTCTATCATATCTTGTGGGTCAAATGTTTTGGTAATACGTATCTAACTTGATCTTGAGTAATCAACTCTGCCCATTGTGAAATATTTTTTTACCACTGAAGTGGAAGGATTTTATATCTAAAACTTGAGAAAATAATGTTTGCCCAAACTGTCACATGACAGATAGCAACTAATTTAATCAAAAAATAGTGGTTATTAAAATATCTATGAGACAGTATCTGAAGATAATGTCTTCTGAAATGATAGTTCATTACTATGAACACATGGAGTGATATATTTCAATATATTAACTTTCTTTTTTATTTTTTTTTGGGGGGGGTTGGTGGGTACCAGGGAATGAACTCAGGAACACTCAGCCACTGAGCCACATACCCAGCCTATTTTATATTTTATTTAGAGATAGGGTCTTACTAAGTTGCTTAGCATCTGAGACTGGCTTTTGCTGAGACTGATTTTGAACTCGAAATCCTCCTGTCTCAGCCCCTTGAGCTGCTAGGATTACAGGTGTGTGCCACCATGCCTAGCTCAATTTATTAACTTTAAAAGAGAATGATTATCACTCTTCTGCTGATTATGAGTACAGGATTTAATGAGTTTTCAAGAATTCTTAAAATTTAGCCAAGAGACTCTGATACATCTACAAAATAAATGCTCACTTGATTTCAATTGAAAAAGATGTTTTCTCCTTGAAAGAAATTCTTGTTTTTGAAGAGCCCTGGTATTTTATCAATGTGCAGTTTCCTTGTATTCTTATGAGGCTACATTTCCATACCCTGTAGATTATATATGTAAAAAGTCATTAGAAATAAACAAGATAGAATTAAAGAGATAAAAATATAGGAATATCTTAGCTGCAATAATTTACCTACTTAAACACGAAATAGACAAAAAACTGTGAAATGCTGTTGAGACATATTCTTTTATTATTAATAAAGAGGATATTATTCTATGGATTTTTTATGTCTAAGTAGAAATGATGAAACAGAGAAAATAGATCTTTTCAATACAAAATGATATAAATTATACCTCAGATAACATTCATAGATTACAGTTCTCTTTGTTAATTTGTTTCTTCTAATTTATGAAATACTTGAACTGTCTAAAAAGTTATAGAGTAAAATGCAATATTCCATCTCTGTAATATTTCCACATTTAACCTCAATCTCTGATTAAAATTTTTCAGGATTTCTTTATTTCTGACACCACTACCATTCATCATTTTCTAGGAGTGTATTTTTTAAAACTTATTTTATTTCCTTTTGTATCACTGTTGAATCATAACATGAAATGCCAATGGGTGCTGAGGGCCATTACCAAGTAGGAATGACACATCGAAATTTCCTTGCCAAGCGTACCCCATGCTGCTTAGAGGACATTCGATGGGACATTGCATGTATGCTTTAATAAGGTGACCTTGCTCAAGGACCAAGGCGGATCCGGGTTTAGAGCTGATCAGGTTTGAGGAAGTAACCGGCTCCTTGAGTTTAAGGCGTTGCCAGTTTAAGATAATGGGTTTTAGGGAAGTTGGCGGTTGAAGATTATTGCTGGGATTAGGGTGTTCCTGCTGCTTGTTCCTGTTGAGTTCTTAAAATGGGATTTTGGAGATAGCCTCTTGAAGTAGGTGAATTGTGGGGGAGACGGCAGAACGCGATTGCCCCTGGACCTGTGTGGAGGTGGTGTGAGAGCTGGAATAAAGAATTGCTGTTTGAATCTACAAAGCTGTGTGGTGGCTCGTGATTCTGGTGCCAAGCATTGACCTTGGCAAATGGGATCCAAGTTCCAGTGGCAGGAGCAGCAGCCTCATGGTCTAGTGCCCAGTGGTTAGAACAGAGGTCCCCCACTTACCTGCTTCTTTGATTGACAGGGCTGTGATCCTGGATACCTACACTCATCCATGCTCATGTTCTGAGCTTATTTATTGTCCAAAAATTCTATAGGATACCTAATATTGTTTCAACACCTAACTTTTCCTTTGCTTAAATCATCCAAAATGGTGACTTGTGTTTTAAATAAGATCTACATTTATCATTATATGTTAACATATTTTTAAATTTTATTTTTTAGTTGTAGTTGGACACAATATCTTTATGTAATTTATTTGTTTATATGTGGTGCTGAGGATTGAACCCAGGGCCTCCCATGTGCTAAGCAAGCACTCTGCCTCTGAGCCACAACCTCAGCCCCATATGTTAGCATATTTTTAAAAGTATGTATAAATAATTTTGAGATTTCTCCAAAAATATTTTTAAATTAGTTGACCTTTTCATTTTTAACAGTCTGAACAAATCTTGTTCTACAGAAGGATTCTGTTTAGACTTCTTAAACAGTGAAAAAAGAAACTCATCATCAAGTCTTTATAATAGTTCACTTGGGATATAATAACACAAATTTGAGAGAAAGATTACAAAACATAGAAGGAATTGATATCATTTTGAGGATATGAAGAAAAGTATAGACAAAATTATAAAGAAATGTCAACCAAGAAGAGAGAAAATTAACAAGAGGATGAAGATCATGCAAGCCAAGAATACAGAAAACTTTAAGACTGAGAAAGGGATCATAAGTAATAATTCCAGGACATTAAAATAATATAAGGTGTTGAAAGAAAGCGTAGCATTTAATGACAAGCATCTTTTATTGCCTTCAAGAGAGGATATTAAAAATAAACATGGGAGAAAATGTCAGATTGCAAAGTTCACAAGGAAAATATTGTATTAAAGTAATCTAAAAAACAATCCTGCTATTATAAATATGATAAATGTGAAAGTATGTCAAAGAGTCATATCTAATCCATGTTCTATCATTTACTTGTAACATTGGGCAAATCAATCTACACTTAATGCTCTAGACCTTAATAAACTTATCAAAAAAATTTGAAATATTAAATTTACTAAAAGATGAAGCTGTTATGCTGCAGTCCGGCTGCAGCAAAATAACCGGGGGGTGACGAACAACTGGTGTACATTGATACAGCAGGAGTGAAAGCCATTTATTGTAGGACAGGAGTGTATATATACATTCCACACAGCTTATCTTAATTAACATAAACTAGATACAGCAGTCAACCAATAAGAAATCTCCACACTTAATGGCTTGCTGGCTGACATTACTTCACAAACCACTCCCTCTGGCATTTTGCCAGGCGCCATCCAGACTTGTTTATAGACTAACACTGTTATGCTTTCAATGAATACTAATCTGTTTCTCTTTAAATGGAGTGAATAATAAGACTTTTGATGAAGAATAATATCTATGTAAATATATGTATAAAATTATCATTTACATATAATTATATGTGTTTGTGTAGTCAGATTGGGGAAAAAAACTATAATGAGGGAACATACATAATGAAGAAGAAATGAATAAAATAGAAAAGAATAGGATGTATGGAATTTGATGGAGCAAGGTGGTCTGTGTGAAATTTTGCAGTAGTCAAAACTGAACTAATAGCTCTGTAGAGAAAAAAGACAATTGTTTGGTTGATTTTTAATTGTACAGAGAGAACAAACACTATTTGGTAAGGACAAAGAATGTGTGAACTGAAAATAAAGTAAATTTAAGTAGGTTCATATTACATAGCGTCTGTCTTGGAAAACTTTTTAAAATAATGACAATTATTCTGAAAGAATGGGGAAGGAATTGGGTGAATTAAAATACTGGACACTTTTGCATTTGATGATGTAAAGGATGAGAGAATAATAAAGTCAGAAGTGTTCTAAAGAAGATTTTACAATGTTGTAGTAGAATCAATTATCTTCTAAATAATTTTAAGTATCAAGTATCTTTTAGTAGTGTGGACTCATCCATATTCATGATACAATATTATAGCAATAGAAAAAAAATGGAAACCCTAATAAATGTTTACTACTTACAGGATGTATTTTGGACATTAATTTATTTCATATACCTATTTTTAATTTTAGACACAATGAAAATTTTATTCTTTCTGCAATTGGTATATGGAATATATTTATAAGCTTCCACACAGCAATGAGAAAAAACACAAATGATCCTACAGAAAAATGAACAAGAATATGAATGGGTAATTAACACAAACTTATTAGATGATTCCTTTCTTTAGTTATGAGAAGAAAATCAAACTAAAGCCACAGTAAGATAGCATTTCACATCCAGCAGAAGGTTGACAATTGGTAAATCTGAGAACATTGATTATAGGCAGGTAAAGTAGCTGGAGGAGGTGGGTCATTGGAAGCATGTCCTTGAGAATTATATGTTGTTGCCCTGTCTCCATTTTTTTTTCTTTTTTTTTTTTTTCGTTTTGCTTTCTAGCTGTCATTAACTGAGCAACTTTCCCCTGATTGCCCTTTGGTCATGATGCTCCAACTCATCTCAGACACAGGGCCATGGAACTGGCTGAGACCATGAACTGAACCTCTAAAACTATGAAACAAAATAAACTTCTCCTTCTCTAAGTTGTTCTTGTCTGGTACATTTTTGTCGTAGTAACAAAAAGCTGAGTAACATGGTCCTTGTCTCTTTGTCTTCTTATCTCTCCTTTGTTTCCTTCCCCTATCTTTTCCTTTTTCTGACACATATCTATTTTTAGTAATAAATTTTATTTTACTTTTAAAGAAGAATACTTTTTTTCTTATTTTATTAGTTAGAAGACTGCCTGTAAATAATAAAAAGTGAAGACGAACAGGCTTTTCAATTTGTTTTACTCTTGTCTTTACTGTGCATTTTGATTAGTTTGTATATTTTTCACGTTTTGTTTCCTTTGTTTCTTATTCATAGCCTTTCAATTAAGATTTCAGAAGAAAGTTTCTTCAGCTACTTTATTAAATCACACATACAAAAGCATATCCTCAGCTACTAGATTGGAATGTTTCTTTTACAGCACTTCCTACACCAGGTATATAAATAAAAGGAAACAGGTGTTGAAATATTTAGTTCCATTTCATGCTCAACCCTTCAATCATGGAATAATTCTGCTTGATTAAGGAAGAAGATAAAAGGCAGATGAATGCAAACTCTCTTTGTTACACTTGTGTCCTTTTAAATTAGCAGGCTTAAAGAAGGCATTCTTACCCACTGCTCAGGAATGTGTTTGCTCTGTAGTTGTTCTTCAGATGTGGCCACACAAATCTTCAAATTTCACAAGACTCTGGAAGCTTTTGAATTCAACATATTTGGTTAGAATATGTGATTTCATTGAATGCCTGATTCTAGGATGTCTTAGAGAAGCTCTGTGGAAGAAAGGTTGCCTAAATAAAGTTGGAACTCAGGGTGAAAGTGGGTTAATTGATTCTTCAGTTACCCATTTTAGAAAGAAATTTTGGAGTCAATAATGCTATAAGTTTTGCATTATTTTGCACATTTTTCAATATGCTTGTGCTTCCAATAATTATTTTCATTTGACAAATGGCAATTTGATGGACTAAATTGTATATCAGTTTGTTTTTAATTGCCACTTATTTTCTTATAAATGTCATTGATGATTATACTATATTTATTATTAGATTTTTGTTGATAATCAGCTGCTTATTCACTTTGGCTACTGTTTCATGCTTTAGCATTTTTCTTATCAAAATATATAACCTCTTTATATATAATAGAGTTGTCAGTCCTTCCTATTTTTTAATTTGTTATGATGATTTATCAGATGAGTACATTCTGAAGACATAAAGTTCAAGTCATATAAGCATTTTTATTAAAATTTTCAAAATTTTTTAAAAATTGGGTTTTTAATTATTTTGTTAGTGTATTTCCCTTTAATGCAGTATTATTGTTTTGATATGAGGTCTTCCTCCAAAAGCTCATGTGAGACAAAGTAAGAATTTTCAGAGGTGAAGTGATTAGTATATGAGAAGTATAAAGTAATCCCCTCATAGGGATTAACTGGGCATAACTGTAAGTAGGTAGTGGGTGGATAAAGGAACTAGCTTACAAGGGGGTGGCATTGCCTTTGGGATTTATATTTTGTCCCCGCTGAGTGGAGCTTTCTTTGTTTCCTTGTCCTAAGTTGGTTTCCTTTGCCATGCCTTCTATCATGATGTTCTAATTCCTTCCTCTTAGGCTCAGAGATATGGAGTCAGGTAACCATGGATTAAACTTCTGAAACCATAGCCAAAATAAACTTTTCCTCCTTTAGGTTGTTCTTCTCAAAGTATTTTGTTCACAGAAGCCCAAAAGCAACTAAAACACAAATTGGTACCAGGAGTCATTGCTGTGATTAACCAGATCATGTGGTTCAGAAGCCTTTAGAACTGGATTCCAGGAGGAGAATTTTAAAGGGTTTAGAGATTCAAGCTGGAAAACCTTTAGAACATTCTCATAGGAGCTCAGTGGGTTATTCTGATGGAAACTTAGATGTATCGAATGCTGATCAGACTGTGAACAATAAGGACTGGGCTCATGAGTTTTTCAGAGGAGGTCAGTATTAAAATTGATACTAGAGGCCATTCATGTTGTTTTCTGTCAAAGAAATTGTTTATATTTTGTCCATTACCTGAAACATGTTGTGAGAGTGAATTTACAGATAATATAATAATTAACCTGAAAGAAGAAATTTCAAGGCATCACAGCATTCAAAAGGTGGCATGGCTATTGCTGGCAAATTTTAGCCAAGTTTACTATCATACTCAGGAGCAGGAAGTATAGCAGAAGATTTGACAAACTTGCAATTTGTCCAGAAAAGTATGAGTTAAACTAGGGCTGAGGAAGTTATGATTGTTAAAGACATTGTAGCCACTAAAGAGATGCTGGAGTGCTTTGAACAGAGACAGTAGGAAAGATGATTTGAGGGCATCTCAGAAATTAGCAAGACCATACCCATCTCAGGCTCAGCTCTATAACATAACAATTCCTTTGAAAATAGAGCACTGAGGTTCTCTGCTTACATAGAGGGGCCTAGGAAGTTGTTTCATCATGCTCAGCTGCCCAAGCACTCCAGACTGCTGCAGCTAAGGTTCCAAGAGATTTGATTACTGCTCAAATGGTGGCAGAACTTAGCATCAACCATGTGGAACTGGTTCTGCAGGAACACAGGATGCTGGAGTTTGTGGGTCATATGGACATCCATCAGAGTTTAAAGGTCTGGAAGGCAGTTGAAGTGTGGAAGGGCCAGAGTCCCTGGGGGCTTCCCCTGAAAGGGTAATGCATGGTGATATGAGAAGGAAGCTGCTGTTGCAATGGAGACCCTCAAGAATAATAAATGCCACTAATAAGGAATAACTACCAAATAAAAGTATGGGAATAAAGTAGAAATAAGCCAAGAGAGAGGCCATCTGAACTGCAACCAGTGAGACTATAGAGATGGAGCAAATCTTTTGGAAAGAATAGCCTGATGCCAAGTGCCTCAGATGCTATACCTGGAGATACAGGTCTTTTTTGCCCTATTGGATTTTGGACTTGCTTTGGTCCCATTCCTCTTTCTATATTCTTTTACTCCCTTTTAAAATAGAAATCTTTACTTTGTGCCATTATATATTGGATATATGTAACTTGCTTCTGATCTTTATTCTCATAGCTAGGAGTTTGCCTTCAGTTTCAGATGAGATGTTTCGGATTTAAAATTTTTAATACTTTTAAGGCTATGGGGACTCTTGACATAGACTAAATGTATTTTGCTTTATGGGTTGGGCATGTGCTTTGGGAAAGAAGGAGCGGAATATTATGGCATAGTTTTGAGGTATCCCCAAAAGCTCATGGGAGAGACAATGTAAAAATTTTTAAGGGTGAAATAATTAGTATATGATAGGTATAACCTAATGATGAGGATTAACTTGGTGGTAACTGTAGGCAGAGAGGATATGGCTAGAGGAAGTAAGTCACTGAAGGCATGTCTCATGGGGTTTATATTTTGTCACTGGTGAACGGAGCTCTCTCTGTTTCCAGCTTGCATGTCCTTAGCTGCTTCCATCTGACATGCTCTTATATCGTGATGTTCTACTTTACTTCAGGCCCAGGGCTATGGAGTCTACCTAACATGTACTAAATCTCTGAAACAATGAAGCAAAATAAACATTTCCTCCTCTAGATTTTTTTATAAGATGTTTTGGTCACTTCCAAAAAAAAATAAATAAAAAAATAAAAAAGAGATTAAAATATATAGAACTTTCATAAACACTATTTAGAAATTTAAATCTTAATATTTAAAGTCAATAAAATTTGATTTTGTTTTCATGAATATTTGTAAATTGCTCATGTATCATTTATTGAATTGGTTTTATGCTTACTTAATGTTTACTAATAAATGTCCTCCTTCTCATAAGTAGCATGCATATTTATAATAGAATCATCTATTATGCTGACTTTTCTAACATTTTGTTTTGAGCTGGTAGCAAATAATCTATATACAGGACATCTTTACATTTCAATTTTTATCAACTTGGAGAATTATTTTACTCTGTATTACTTTTACTTTTTAGTTTTTTTAGTGTAGGCTTTTATTTTCTTGCTAAGCTATATTATTGTGAACAAGTTGTTCTTCTCCTTATTTCCACTTAACCCCGAGAAGAAATATATTCTAGGGTTTTCATAAGATACTAGAATAATACCTTTCCTTCTGGGATCATAATAAAATTATAGCTTTACTGGATAAACCCAGGAAGTAGTTTATAAGCAAAACTGATAGTACTATGATAAGTAAACTGGACATGATAAAAGAATAGCTGTAATCTAGTACTTGTATGATAATTTCCTGATTAATAAATTTGCATGATGTTTTGTAAATTTGGCTTAAAACAAAATGGCAGGACAGAATATATTAAACATTTTCAGTTTTCTTTTTTTTTCTTTCTAATTAATTAATTTGGTTTTACCAAGCTTTATTTTTAATTTTATAGGAAGATGATTATATGATTTCAGATAGTATATCCCTTATATCACCTTCATAACAATGCTAGAGTCTACACAGTAATCTGATAACATTTCCACTAACTTTACCTCTAATTGCTAGTGGCTGTAGGGATATGAAGGGTTCATATCCCCACAAATTTGAATGATTCTATTGTTATGAAATATTTTCTTCATATCTTCCCTGTTAAAATCAATATTCTGAAGATTAGACAAGCTGTATCTGGTATAGATATCTTTAATTATTTTAATATACATCAATGTATATGAGTGAAACTAAGAAAATATACTGGATCTATATGATTCTTAGATTAGAAAGCTTTTCAGATTATATTTTAGTAATGGGGGCAAAATAAATGTAATTATTATAAAAAGAGCAATTAAAATATATTTATTGCAAATAAAATTGCCTTGAATGATTTGTGTAATTCATTAAAAATATGAATGTACGGAGTTAACTTATTTTCTAATTAAACATTCACTTTTGTTCATTCACTTTAAATTCCTAGACTTCAAGGGTCATTTGTACCTCCAGGCTGTCAGGTCATCCAGAAATTAATACAAATCATTTTTGTAATTTTTATCTTACATCTAAGTCTCTGAGACATTTTTACACTTAAATATATCTAAAATAATTACAAGTCAAGTCATAATATATCAGATAAAACATGTCATAAAATTCAATATAGCTCCTTCCAATGTGTTAAGTGAAATCTGTTCCATTTTCTGGTTGAAGTAATCTATTCCATGTAAGAAGAGGAATATTATAAGAGCCAGACTTTGGGTGAGGGAATGTGCACAAGTTGGGATGTGTATATGTTTATGGCAACTGTGGACAGCTCATTTATCTGGCACATTTTAGAGCTGTATATTGTGAACCTCATAGCAGTTTCTTGCTCTGAGATTAGGAGTAAATTTCTAACTGGTAACACATAATCATACACATTCTAGGAGGTAGAATTGTTTGTTTTCCATCCTGTCAGGTTAGATTTCTTGGTCAACACAAAAGAGTCTAAATATGTAGTGAAGCTATAAAACAATTGAAACTTCTAACCTATGACTGAAATCTATGGGATAGAAAGGAAAAGATGTAATTGATAATGTGCTAGAGACAGAAGGAAAGCTCAGTACATGGAATAAGATGATTCCGTTTTCAGCTGACATGTATGGCACACAGGAAAACTTTCACCAGGCTTTATAAAAAGCCACATAGCATTACTGTTCAGCTCACTGAAATTGCTTATGCTAAGAAAAAACCAGATTTTTTTCTTTGCCCCAGTCCTTTCATCTCCCCCAAGTAATTACAACCATTTCTGCTTGGATAAGAAAAGTTGGAAAGAAGCATATCCACACATTTAGTTCCCAGCAAATGCCTGCTCAAGTCCCCTTTACACCCTGTGCAATATAAAAAAGAAAACGAATGTTTCTCAAGCCTTAATATGAGCTAGGAAAAGTTAATCGTTACACAATCTTACACTGGGAAGTACATTAGTTTCCAACTGCTGCTGAAATGCACCACTATGAGTCTTGCGGTTTACAAATTTATTGTTTTACAGTTCTGGAGGTCAGAGTGTGAAATGGGTCTCAGTGATTAACACCATAGTGTTGGCACAGCTGCATTCCTTCTGGACTCTCTAATGATGACCCTGTTCTTGCCTTTTTCAGCTTTCAAAGGCCACTCATATTCCTTGTTACTGGCTCCCCTCCATTTTTCAAGTCAGCAATGGTAAGCTGAATCAGACCATTGACTCCTCCATCATTATATCTCCTTTCCTAACTCTTTCTCTGCCTCCCTTTTTCACTTAAAAGAGGTGCTGTGGTTACAATGTACCCATCAAATAATTCAGGATAATTTTCCCTTTTCAATTTTTTTTACATGTGTTAGCCCTCTTTGCTATGTAAAGTGATATATTCCTATGCTCTGAGGATTATGATATGAATATCAATGATCTCTGTTATTTTGTACTCAACAGGGATGTACTTATTTTGTGTATAATAAACTGACCTTCACAGTTCAGTGACTGGTCACTCAGTAGTTAATTCTTGAAGCCAGTTTTCATGACCATATCACTCATGTTTTTTCAATTGTGTAATGCATCACTGATGATGTGCTCTAGTCCAGTCCCTGTTAATTCACTTTCTCTGAGTATTTTAAATTGCCTACACTCCTTGGGCAAACTTTAGAATTTCCACCATGCCTGAAAGTTTAAAATAAAAGGAAGATCCAGGAAAATTTGGAATCCAGTCATGAAGATTTATGTGTGAATTATGCTGACCATAGCTATACTAAAGAGTATTCAGAATATCTGATAGAATTATATAAACACTCAAAAATGTTGTCCCTTTTCCTATGGAATATGACTATCATTTGTCATGAGCAAGAGAAAAATGTTCACCTACAAACATCATATGGTTAAAGTTGAGATTGTTCTTTAGTCTGTTAAAACATGTAGTGGATTTATATAAAATGTTAAATAATTAAAATTTAATATAAAGGACATTAGATTGCCTAAATGCAAATTAGTAATTTCATCTCTCAGTTCTTTCTTGATTTTTCTGATGAGATTAAGAATAAGCTTGAATTTATAATATAATTGCTATTCTCATTCTTCCAAATTAGAGAATCATAAAATACTTCTATTTATATGAAGAACCTAAAATAAAATTAGAGTGCCATATAATACTCGTTTTGAACTATAAGAATTATCAAAAGAAAAATATGATCCAGAAAAAGAAAGATCTATTTCTCTTCAATAAATTGTGAGTTTCCATGTTATTTAATAAATTTAAAAAATATTATAATGAATTACAAAGTTGACCTCCTATATAACAAGGCATAAAAAGTATGGCAAAATGTAAGACCCCTTTATTTCTCATGGAAGTACAATACTAAAAGTGCTCTTTGCTCAAGAACTTAATAGACATAAATGAATGTGATAAATTCAAAGAAATATTTAAGAAAATTTGTTGCTCTATACTGAAATATATCTTTTAGATTAATTACCAGGACCTAAAATTATGTTTTAAAAATTAATTGAAGCTTTTATACAACATTGCCTATATCTTCTTTATTACATTGGGATTAGAGGAAACATTTTCCAAATTCAAGGAGAATGTGACATCTATGATGGTTAAAATGAATAATGTGACTTCGTTAAGAATTTGATGATTATAGTTTAAAAAGGTGACAATGTTTCAGAATGGATTCAGAGAAACTAATTAAATGAAAGTCTGTATGTACATAGTGAACATGAAATGCTTTGGTTTCATTCATCCCTGGTTCTACCTTATGTGGATAAATAATTTCCAAAGAACAAATGACATGATACAATCCTGATTTTTACATTAGAATCTATAGCAATAGTTCCTTGGAGAATTAATGGGTACCTATTTTCCTCCTGTTAACGGATGTTGTGCATTAATTAATGATGTTGAACTCCTACTTTGTCCAGAATAGTCTATTGAGAATAGGTAGTCAAATACATAGGTAGTCCATATAAAAAATTCTTAAATTGGTGACAGATAAGAAAATAAGACAAAATTAGGTAATCTATTACTCTGAAATGTTCCCTTTTCTCACCGCACTATCCCAACTTCCAACAAACATTTTTAATATATTTATTTTAGCCCACCTGAGGTCTAAAACAGTTTGGATAAATCTCATGCGCTCTGGGGGGTATATCTCATTTTATTCTGTCTGCCAATTCAAATGTTCATCTCATCACCAGATACTTTCACAAACACACACCCAGAATGTGCAACAAAATATTTGAACAATCTATCCCAGAGTCAAGTTGACATAAAATTAACCATCATAAATTCATCCTTTGCCTACTTGCCATCCATACATATCTCTCCAAACCACAGGTAATCTCTAAATAGAGACAATTGCAAGGTAGCAATTTCACTTAAGTACTGTAATGAAAATTAACAATAAATACTATGATCTAAGTACATCTTATGTTATATGATAAGGAAGCACAGAGGTAAGAAAAAGATGTTAACAGACTCACACATATACATATCAGAAAAGGAAAAATACTCATGACAATTACAGTCCTTATTTCTGCAACTGCTCACATGGTCATAGTTGGTATTTGTAACTACCTTCTTCAACTACCTATTTTATGTTTTCTTTTCTTTAAGCACGTACCTTGGTTATTTGTGGTGCTTTACTTGGTAGAATGACTCAAACCTTCATTCCTGAAGGGTCTTGACCATTAGTAAACCTACTTAGATTTGTGTTTTACAATTCTCCACTGACCTTAGTCACAGGGCATGCTAGTGCTAGAAGATGCTTTAAGGAACCTTTTGTATTACAGGCAAAGTCTTTCTGAATTCCATTATGGAGTAATGGTCCAGTTTCTCCAAGGAAAGTCAGATTCAATCACCTCAGAGAGCACAGGAATCCCCTCCTTTCATTTTTGATTCACAAGCGTGAGAAGTCCCAAGTACCTAAACAGCACTCTTTATGTTCAGATCATAAATGGTTCCTCGTAGAACCATTTTTCTCTTTGGAATTAAGACTGTGGACCAGCAGGGTGTAAGGAGTGAAAACAGGAAGAAAAATCTTGCTAATGTGTTAATAGATGTAATAAGTGAGTGGTACCACACCCACTTCTACCCCTGGGTACCTGAACTTGAAGGAATCTACCTAATGGAGAAACAACATCATTTATTGGACTCTGATTCAGAGAATATGCTGCCTTCTGTAGAATTTTTAGCCTTGTCTTATATTTTATTGCCAAATATCTTGTTCTGTAATTTAGTCTTCAAAAGGCTTCTATCTATCAATCCAACTGCTTCAGGATTAAAGAAAAATGTTAAAAACTGTTAGGGTCTGTAAACAAGTCAAGATAGCACCTGACACTTTGGCAGAGGGAGTGGTTTGTGAAGTAATGCCAGCAAACCATTAAGATGACAGAGATTCCTTAATGACTGACTGCTGTGTCCAGATTATGTCAATTAAGTTAAACTTTGTGTAATCATTAAGATGATGAGGATTCCTTATTGTTTGACTGCTGTATCTAGTTTATGTTAATTAAGGTAAGCTGTGTGTAATTAGTTATGTATATATACCCCTGCTATCCTACAATAAAGCAGCTCCACCTCCTGCTGCATCAACCTTCACAAGTTGCTCATCACCCCCCCCCCCCCCCCCGTCGTTATTTTGCCCAGCCAGACTGTGACAAAAAAACAGAGAATTTCCTGAGCATTGGCCCTCTGCTGCATTTCTTTTGCTATGTAGTGAGTTCTCTTCAAAAGCAATGCTATGATAGATAAGACAACTGTATGTCTAAGGATTGAAGTTTTGGCAGAGACATTTTTATGCTTAAGAAAATTCATATCCAGTGTAATTAAATAGTTTAGTAAGGATGAAGTGCTCTCTCTTCCATGATGCAAGTGGCTCAATGTAACAAATCTTCCAGCAAATAACTGATAGTACACCCTGGTGAATGGGTCACTGTTAGGGATGAATGTTGGTTTCTGTTTCTGATAGGCCATTCAACAGTGATCCTACTCAAATTGTCTCATTGATTGTAATCCCATGTTACTGAGTCCATGAAGGATTTTCAGTTTTGAGCCTTTTGGTTAATGATAGAGGTTATTGGGGGAAGTCTGGTGTTCATAGAGTGGGTGATCCTATCCACTTGACTATTCATATATTCTTCTGCTGTGATTGAATTTTAATGAACATGGAACATGAGTGTATTCATGTTTTGACTATTAAGAGAGGACTGTATATCTATATATGCCTCCTTCTCAAGTTTCCTGGTAATAATTTTTCTAATTATGTTCTCTCTAAGTACATGACCAGCCAAACATATCATTAGACATAGTCCATGTACTGGTATATAATTATAGGCCCTGTCATTTTTCACTTAAGCAAAGCGAACATTCCTGCTTACAGGTTTGCCAATTGGGAGAATTTCTGTAACCACTGTCCTTAAAGGATATTCCAGAACAGAAATGAGGTGTTGTAGTTTACTCACTTTCAGGAGGTATAGAACATTCATCTGTAAAGCATGCCTGAATTTTTTGTTTTACTGTCAACTAATTATAGAGAACTTCTCATGAAGCTATGGGTGCAGGAAAGGGGCGAAGGCAATATAGCAGAAGTGGGGACCATGGACATCTTATTTTTGTTTTAGGAATCTTTATATAGTGCTTTCGTGAATGGCTGCACCAGTTTGCAATCCCACTAAAAATATTTGAGTATACTCTTTTCTGCACATCCCCATCATCATTTAATGTTACTTGTATTTTTGATAGTTGCCATTTTAACTGGAGTGAAATGAAATCTCAGTGTCATTTTAATTTGTATTACTCTGTTTGCTAGAGATGTTGAACATTTTTTTCATATATTTGTTGAACATATTTTTTTTTTTTTGAGAAGGGTCTCTTTATTTCCTTTGTCTATTTCCTGATTGAGTTATTTGCTTATTTGGTATTAAGTTTATTGATTTCAACTTAGAAACTAATGCCCTCTCTGAGGTTTGGGTAACAAAGATTATTTTCATTCTGTATGCTCTCTGTTCAGGCTCTTGATGGTTTTCTTTGTTGTGAAGAATATTTTTAGTTTGATGCCATCCCATTTGTTGATTTTTAATTTTATTTCTTGCTCTTTAGGAGTCTTGTGAAAGAAGTCAGTCCCTGAGCAACGATGTTGAAGCATTGGGTTCACATTTTTTTCTAGTGTATGAAGGCTTTCTGGACTAATTCTTAGGTCTTTGATCCTCTTAAGAGTTGATTTTTATGCAGAGTGAGAGATAGGGTTAACTTTCATTCTATTACACATGGATTTCCAGTTTTCCCAGCACAATTTGTTGAAGAAGTTATCTTTTCACCAGTATATCAATTCTCACATGTTAATTAGATAGATGGTGTTTAGGTGAGACTTTGAAATTTATATTTTGGATTTGATGATGGAATGAATTATGTGTTTTGGTTCATTGAGATGTAATGAATATCTTTAACAGGTAATAATGACATGAGTTTTGGGGGCCTGGGGGCAGAATGTTATAGAATAAATTGTATCTCCCTCAAATTCTATGTGTCAGAATAAATTGACCCCAAGTCTCTATGTGATGGTATTTGAAGATGGAAACTGTGGAGATAATTAAGCTTAGATAAGGTCATAAAAAATGTATCACTATGAGATTTGTGTCCTTATTAGAAGAGGAAGAATTAAAAATATAACCCTCTTTCAAATGTTCAAATATGTCAATTAAGTATATTTTATTTTGAAGCCCCCTGATCTTGGTTCAGATTCTCAACCTTTTGGATATCTGCAAAAGATTTATAGTCAGTCTCTTTGCTCATATCTGTTCCCATTCTAGTCTCTCCTATGCCCCCAGTCTGTTGAACTACAATCAGCATCATGACAATGACTTTTCAATAATTTATACTAACATCCTATCACCTACTTGATCAAATCTAAAAGTCTACTGCTCTTTTATTTATCTACAAAAATATTCTCTTAATTAGAACAATGACACTGTTACAATAATATATATATGTTTCTCAAGACCTTTTGTTTTTTTCTGTCACCTGGAATAACTTCCATTTCTGGTTCCTAGACATGTTTTCTTTTTAATTCTAGATTTAGCCTCTTATCAGTCTGTTTAGGAATTTTCCTTTTCTAAGATTCAATTTCCCTTTTTTTCACTGTTATATTATTTAGCATTTGTTATTTTCTATTTTTTAAATCTCTCTCAATTAATTTTCAAGCTATTTGACAGCAATTTTACTTCTTATGCAAATAATCCCTTCACCTTACAGAGAGCTTCATGTACAAAACTTGACAAACTGTTATTTCACAGGAAACATTTCTTCTTTTTTCTAAAAGAACTAATAGGACACAAAGACACATAACAAAAAGTTTCCTTAATGGGATGTTAACTTACGTGGAAAAACAATTCATATAAGATACAATGTGTGAATAAAATCATGATAATTCTTGGGTCAAATTCTTAAGAAACAGTAGTCAAGGTAACAATGACAAACATTCTTATTGGGAAAAAAGAAATAAGAAGGATGATTCATGTATATTTTTTTGTATGGGACAAATAAAAATAATAAACCTAGTTTCCAATGGAAAATGTGTCTCTACTCTTTGTGAAATGAAAATTATATAATCTATTACCTAGACAACATTCTGAGTAAGAATGTTTAAAAACATGTTTTCATCTGTTAAGTGCTACTAAAACAAGAGGCGTGAGACTGAACAACTTGTAAATAACTTAAGAGATTGATTTAGTAACATTTGAGAATACATAATTAGGTTAATTAGTTATGACACAACTAGTACTTGGATACTGGTCATTTAATACCTGAAGCCAAATATTTAACTTCTGTTCTATACTGCATACTACATTCTACATGTATGTTGTGGATAGGTCAAAAATAGGTAAGTAAGACCAAAGGCAGTGAAGTGTAATGAAAAGCAAAGTACTCCCACTGGAAACAATTGAAAAAATAATTGGAAAATATATTGGAGCCAGATTGCCAGTGTATAGCCAAATGTCTTAGCACTGAAAATGCCAAAGTTGTTCATTATGCTATGTTCATTAGGAGTTAACTCCTATGTTCATTAGGAGTTAAGCTGCTGTATTTTTCACAATGTGAAATGTCTTGTGGTTTTTCAAGAAGTGTCATGTGCATTAGTTAACCAACCTGGAATTAACAAAGTCCAACATATGTTAGGGAAAATTGTCTCTGAGTCAAAGCAAAATGGCATCCCAGTGAGCTTTAAATGCAGGACAGTACAATGAGTCCTGCCAACCTCTTAGGCATAGCAACAGTAAAAAGCCAGTATGAACCAAAAGTAGAAACAACATGGAAATTTTGACTCTGTGAATACCAAACTATGTTCTTGTCCAATGACTTTTTGTCCCTTTTACTCTTGTCAAATCAGTAGTATAGTCTGTTGGTTAATGCTTGGATTCTGAATTAAAAGAAACTATAAGTCATAGTCTGGTTCTAAGCCTTGCTAAATGTGTGACTTTGGCAGTTTGAAGTGCCAAAATTTAAATCTCTATCTTTCTATCCCTCTATCTTTCCTCCTGGCTAAATATAATGGATTTGTCTTGGCCAATTTGGAAACAAGACAAGTGGTGTCCAGATAATTAGGAATGTTGGCACAAATGGAATACTAGTTTCTAGTTTTTCCTTAAAAGGAGATCAGGGTCTGTTATGGTTTAGATATTAGGTGTCTCCCAAAAGCTCATGTGTGAGACATGCAAGAAGGTGTACAGGTGAAATGATTGGCTTATGAAACCTTGATTTGATCAGTGAATTAATTCCCTGATAGAGATGAACTGGATGGTAAAAGAAAGCAGGTATTGTGTAGCTGGAGGAGGGAGGTCATTAGAGACATGTCTTTGGGGTCTATTTTGTTCTGGTCAGGAGATCTCTCTGTCTCTGTCTCTGTTTCTCTCTCTCTCCCCATCTGCTTTCCTCATCCACATACTTCCACCATGATGTTCTACCTCACTTCGGGCCCCAAGGCACAGAACCTGCTGTCTATGGACTGAGACTTCTGAAACTATAAGTCCCAGTATAAACTTTTCCTCCTCTGAAATTTTTCTTGTCAGGTCTTTGATTACAGCAGTAAAAAAGCTGACTAAAACAAGGTGTGACAACAGTTATATTAGAATTATTTTATGCTAAGGAATATCAGCCTTAGGGAGGACTGCAGTATTACATTCAAGATAACAGTTAAGGACTTGGAGTCAGACTATATATATTCAAATACTGAACTAGCCATTTAGCAACTCTGTAACTCTAGTTAAAGGTACTTAATCTGTATAAATGTTAGCAACTATGTTAAAAAACAAAACAAAACAGAGCCATATATCCTGTAGGACTGGTTTTCAGGATTTCTTTTAAATGGTCAAAAAACAAACACACACACTCAAAAAAACAAACTCTGACACAAAATAGGTGCTTAATGATATTATCTTTTACTACTTTTTATGGAACATATTTCCTCCAAAACGAATACTAAATTAATTTAGACACCTATTGATCTTTGTAATAAAGTTTTAAAAATGCACTTTATTTCTTGAAAAAATATAACACAAGGGTTCATGTTTCTTTGGTTGCTTATGTTTTTTAATTAATAGGATATATTTTTGAGAACAAATAATTAATATTAATATGTAATTTTGGAAATACAATCAAAAGTTTGCTGTGGTTTCTCTACAGTCACTAATTCATGTTAATGGAAGGTCAGTATTTTACAAATCATAGTCTTTGCTAAGAATAAAGCAAATTTTATGTATAAATTTATGCTATATATTTCTCCAGTGAATATTTCGAATAAAAATTTAGTACAATAACAGAAAAGCTTTCTGGAGCTTAATCTACAATACTTTTAAAAGAAAGAACTCCCAGAAAGAATTATGCTTTATTAATAAAATTTGGGTAAATGAAGATATCTCAAAGGAATTAGAATAAGTTATTCAGGGATGACAGTAATGGGCATTTAGTAAATGTTTAAGTAGAAATTTTACTTCACACACTTATTATATTAAAAAAAAAAGACAAAAACTTTAGCCACAAACACTGGGAAGTATCTATGATCCCTTAAACTATCTTTAACCTATACAGAAACAGCAAATATCAAACAAATGCTTTTATGGCTTTACCTTAAGGGAGAGATTAGTGGAACTCAGCTTATCTGATGAAGCAACTAATTTATTTGAATACATGTCACTCAGAGACTTTGGAATACAGAGTGGTCAAACTAAGAAGAGAGCCAGAAAAATTAGAGATAATTTAGCAAGATATAAATATTTCTTGAAGGATTCATAGATGAATATAGTATAAAAATAATTTCCCTAATCTCATTAAGGGAGCCTCTTGAGGCTAAACCACCAAGAAGTATCAGGAATCCTTGTTAGGTAAAGAAACATTTATAATTAGAAGGTATAAAGAATCTAGAATATGGCTACAGTGGGAGAAGGAGTGAAGTAAAACTCAATTGTGACTGTTCATAATAGTCTAAACATAATCACATGCAGTTCATGTGTGTTAACTCAGTAAGCTTGCATGATAAGTGGAACTGGAAAATCTGATATGCTTATTCCTGATCATTTGTCAAATGAGAGGGTGGTAACATTTTTCATTTTGTTTTTAGAAATCTAATAAATATTAAATAATTATATTATTTAAGCTTCACTTGTGCCCTAACAATCTGGCTTTATAAATCACTGTTATATTCAAAACAAAATTGGGATTTAGTGATTGTTTTCATATATCAAGTAAGCTTAGCAGGCAAAATTCAAATCTTATTTTTTTAATGAATCAAGTTTTAATCTATTCCAAAATAATTATACTGCTTTTTTATTTTTCAAAAGCTTTTGAAGTTTGAGACTAATATAAAATTGTTACTGACTTAAAGAACTTTGAGATGTAAATATGGTTTATTAGTAATACCATAAACATGTTGAACATTGCATAAACAATATGTGTCCCATATTTCAATTTTACCAAGTTGTGCATAATAAAGCATAAATCCTTATGTTCTAAAGGACAAAACAGACAAAGGATAAAAACAAAAAAATTAGTGGGGATATCATAATAATAGAGAACTAAGGAAGTACTAGGTAAATCTTTTATGTATATACCCCTGGCTGATATGAAAACTACAATTGAACTGAGAAGACTCAAAGGACATAGTGAAGGGTGAAATCTGAGGTAGAGTTGAAAGTTGGCTAATCACTGGACCATATTTCCTAACTGTGGCACAGATCTCCTACATAAAGTGGAGGTCCTATAAGCTCACAACATTTGAGTCAAAGCACTGCACAGATATTGTCTAAATACTAATCTTTCCAGATGCTGGTGTACTTCTAACTAAACAGCCTGAAACTATAAATAAGAAAAAAAGAGGTCAGCAACATCTGTTACTGCACACCTTGTTTGGTAAAGATGAAATGAATGCAAGTTAAAAGAAAACGTGCTTGGAAGTAAAAAAAAAAATAAATAAATAAATAAATAAATAAAAAACACTTGGAAGCTAAAAAAAAGGAAAAAAAGGAAATAAAAACTGGAGTTGTTACACTGTTATTTACCACGTCTAGTCTTCAACAAAGAAATTCTAAACATGCAAAGACACTGGATAGTGTGACCCATACTTAGGAAAAAGCAGTCAACTTGAACTCTGTTCAACCAAATGGATGAAGACCTCAAAGATGATCTTAAAGTATAGTACAAGAGTTAATACATTTTAAAAGTTAAAGGAAATATGTTTGTGATGATTTGCCAAATTGGGAGTTTAATAGAAACATAAAACCACATTATTATTATTATTATTATTATTATTTAAATCACCACGTTATTTTAAGCACAGATCTAAAATGGTAGAGGAAGGAGCCAGTTAATTTGAAAATGAGATTATAGAAATTATCCAAAATAAATAATATACCCAAAAAAGGTAAGATAAAAATGAGCAAAGTCTCAGAGATATGTGGTACATCAAATGTACCAACAAGTATATAGTGGTACACTCAGGGAGAAAAAAGAAAGAGAAAAAATAAAAACAAAAATTGAAGAATTAATGACTCAAACTGTCCAAATTTTGTTGTAACTAATCTCGTGTAGAACAAAAAAAATACATTCACACTTATAACAAACTGCTAAATTACAAAAAATATGAAAATATTAGAAGAAAGATAGATCATGTACAGGGTAAAAATTATCTGAGTTTTCTCTGACTTCTCAGAAGCAATGGAGGACAGGCTGCACAATGAAAAACTGCTATAGGAGTGCAGCAAGTCAACCAAGAATTCTACAACCAGCAAAATTATCTTTCAAAATGAATAAATATTCACATATGAACATAAATGAAATCCATTCACTGTTTATACTTTTGATCCACATGACAAAACTACAAATAAAGATTTTCATTTTACAAACAAAACTGTTTTTATACCTGTACTCTCCTAACTGTACCTAAAAATGTATAGCTTTAACATTTATTTATATATAGTTATTATGCATTGTCAACTGAATTATTAAGTACAAAGTGGTATCCTGTAACTAGGTAAAGAGTATATGCTTAAAAGTGAATCATAGATAGTTCTTATCAATAAAGAACCAGTGAATCCTGCTAGGTATGGTGGCATATGCCTCTAATCTCGGCAGCTCAGGAGGCTGAGATAGGAGGATCATGAGTTCAAAGCTAGCTTCGGCAATGGCAAGGCACTAAGCAACTCAGTGAGACCCTGTTTCTAAATAAAATACAAAATAGGGCTGGGGATGTGGCTCAGTGGCCAAGTGCCCCCTGAGTTTAATCCCTGGTACCTATTTTGTTTTTATATTTTAGTATAGTAACTGTGTTTTGGCAGCTGGTCTATTAGCCCAAATTTCAGTAGCATTGGATACTGTTTTGTTCATGAAATGTGTTATAATGTTTAAATGTTAAAATTCTTCATTAGAAAAGTAGTCTTTTTAAAACAAATTGACAATTATAATCTAATGAAGTTTATAAAATTGAAGGTTTACTTTTTTAAAATTCTTCAAAGTTTTATTATTGTACTAGGTTTGAATTGCAGCCCAGGTAATAAGTAAATATTGTTGGGCTCACTTTTTATTTAGCAAAGTTTATTTATTTCTTATTCTTTTATGTTTTCTGAGATTATTTTCCACACTTGTAGACATTTTAATATTTCACGTTTTACCAACAATGGTACGAATTGAGATATGCTCTCAAACCTTTATGTTACAAGTTTAATCTTATCTTTCTGAATTTATACTGCACAGTTTTTGTTGAACATTAGGTACAGTTTTAGTCCAAACCTCCTCTGGGGTTTCCAAGAGAAATAATGTGTTATTTTTGGCTACAAGAGTTTAGCACCAGTCTCTAACTACATGTTTCACAGTAGTTATTAATATGGATAATATGGATGTGATAATATGGATGTGGTTACTGACAAATAAGTACACACACACACACACACATACAAAACAAGCAAACAAACAAAACACAGTATAATTTCAGGAATCCAACAAAGGAGTAGGTATGGCATAGATATACGGTAAGTAGTATATATGTGATATAATTAGAAACTGATGACTTACCTTAAAAGTTATTTATTATAATATATGAGGGGAAATTAAGAATAATAAATTGTACAGGAGGAGACTTAAGCATTTTTATATTGGATGAATTGTAAAATAAAAATCTGCCTAAGAGCAATGAATAAGGGCTTATTTATAAGAGAAAACAAATTGTTTTTACATTTTATTTGACAAAATCTAGCTCTCATAACTCTGCCTCATGCTCAACCCAAATCTTACCAAACCTTAATACTTGCTACTATTTCATGTTCAACTTTCACCTTTTGAAAAATATATATGCTATAATCTAATAGAGGCATGTGAAAATTGCTATCCTAGCTCCCCAGTCCAAAGCAACCAATGAGATTTTATTTTCTAGAAGTTGCAAATTTAGTTAAAGATAGACTGCATAAACTGAGAAGTTTACATTCAGTGTAGAATCACAGGTTATGACTATCATTGGTGGGGAGGAAGGCCCACCAAATTAAATCATGTGCAACTTTGGTCTGTAGAAGACAAACAAAAATAAGGCAGACACACAGAGAAGAAGAAAGAAACCAGCAGATATTAGAAATAGTGAAGCCCCAAAAGAGGACTGAGAGTTTTCATGTTTTAGGATCTGCTTATACATTTTCTTGTTTTCCAATTGCTCTTTTCTCTGAATGAAAATAGAGCATAATTGCTCTTTTTGATTTTGAACTATTATCTTAAGATCTTCTCCTTAAAATTGTATTTAATATTTAAGCATTTGTGATTATTTATATAAGTTGCATTTTGAAACATACTAGATACTTCCCAGTTTGGAAAAATCTTTTATACCTCCTAAAAGTTTCTGTTATTTTACATTTTACATATGCAAAATGAACAACTGGTTTTATTTTAACATCATAAAAATTTCACAAGAACTGTATACTCAGTTTGGTATAATCATGATTACTGATGATGATTGAGGATTTATAGTAGCACTGAACTCCAACTCAGTAAAAGTAGAACAGTCACATTATTTACATTTAAAATATAAGATGAATGGCATACAACTATACATAGATATACTGCAATAGTTAATATTTAGAGCTCAGATGTCCTTAAGGGAAAATAACAGTCAAGAATAGTGGAAAAATTCATTTATGAAATAAGTAATCTGAGACTTGATCAAATATTATATATTTCATCTTCTGAACAACTTGCTGTTCTGAGAATCACTTATCAAAAGACTAGCTCCATTTCTAGGCCAATATAGAGTATATGAAAAGAAACATTTAGCACAAAATTTCTTCATCTATCCTCACAAAGTTGTTTAGAACAGGTGTGTTCATAATCATAAGAAACTGAGAAAATCAATCTTTAATGGCAAACTCCCATTTTCACCCTTGAGCAACATAAGGCTAGAATATAAAACATATGAATTTTGGCAGGAAGAATCTTGTTAAAGCATCTTATGTACCTCCTGTGGACAGTATCTCTCCATGATCCTTCAGCCCGCTTATTTTGTTATTGTTTAAGGCACATTTTAAAAACAACAAAACAGACCTTCACAGGTCCAGATCCTCTCATATGGCAACAAAGTACATTATCAGGCAACCGCAGGTGTACACCACATGAAGTGGTAAAATGTGATTTGTAGAGACTTGATGACAGATCTGTCTCTGTGAGGCTCCATCCCAGGTTCAGTACTCCATCTGTTCCACAGGTCTTCATCTGGTTGCATATATAGAGAGTAAACGTCTTCATTTTGAGGTCTAAAGAAGCAATCTGAAAATGAATTTATCTGACAAAAGGAAAAACGGAATTAACACATCATGAGTAAAATTAATGATTAAAGTTAGGAAAAGGGTGTTATTTAGCAAATTAATTTAAAAGTGCTCTACATATTCCACAATATTTTGAAGACTTGTAACCAATCCAAACCCAAACCAGCCTTATTGGTTAAAGCCAATATTAACAATATCCCTAGTAATGCAATTGATGGATAAGTACATATATACTCTTACTTTTCAGTCTTTCCAATTAATGGAAACATGATAATAAAACTAAATTGATTTTCCAATATCTTCAATAGGTTCTTCCCTATTAAATTATATCTTTTCCTACCTTGACCCTACTATTGCAAAATTTCTCTTTTGTAGGTAGAAAAAAAACGTTTATCTAATTGTGGTAATAGGAAAGAAAAGTATGCACCAAACAAAAACAATATATGCAAACAACAAATACCAAAGAGTTTATAATTACCCTTTGACAGTTTTGCCTTTCCAGCTATACCTTCTGATTAATTTAAAGGTTTAGGTTTGTTATTTGTACTCTTAAATGGGCTGAGCAAGGAGGCAACCACAACTCACATGATAAATTACATCTGTAGTTTAATACTTCATTTTCCCTTTCTTATCAATGTATAACTTATCATACTGTGTTAAGTTCTGTTTTCTAAAACCATATGAATTAATGGTCTCCTATTCTAATGTCAAGTACTTTACATGTATTGTATGCATGGGAGTTATCTGATGAAACTTATCAGGAGTTGGAGAGATGGAAAAATGGTATTTTGATACAAAGGGTGTGCCAGTACTTAACCTTGGACTTGGATATTGGATCCAGTATTTTAACAGCCAAAAGCTTGCTTCACACAAAAAATAAAAGTAACTAAAATGGTTTTAAATATCGTTCTTTTCCTTAAAAAGTAAAAGGTTTAATTTCTCCTGTTTAAATATAAAAACACAATATTTAAAAATAACTTTATGTCACAAGTGTTAAATTTTGATCTTAAGGATAATAAATCAAGTGGAGTAATAGAAAAAAGGAAAGTTAAATGTCACAATAAAGAAAGAACAGTAATAAGAAGTGAGGTTGTATTAGTCATACCAGAAGACAGTAACTATACTATTAATTTGGAAACGAAAAATTTGATATTAAGAATTATAACCTGTAAAGTATGATTAATTAGTAAATGGGACAATGAGGAGTTTGAGGGGTGAAGTAGTAAATACAATAAGTGGCTTCAACCTGTAGGTCTGAGGAAAAGTAAATGAAAAAGGAACTTAGAAACTCTACTGTACAGGATAGACCCCAAAATTGGGAATCAGTTCTCTTTGGAGAGAGTAGCCCTATCCGGGGAACATTTCAACTGTTGTGGCAAAAAAAAAATGTACTGGAGTATGTGGGCCAACCCGCCAGGTGGTGGAAAAATGTTTCCAAAGGTTTGAACTGCAGCTGCTTCACAGTAGTAGTCCTCCAGGTGTCAGGAAGACCCACCTGAGTAGTTTGGGCTTCACTGAGGTTCATGAACTGGTTCTCAGGATTCCCATTCAAGCTGCTGCTGGTAATGTCAACAATGGCAGGATTCCTTTCTCTTGCCCTAGTTTTAGAATCTCTGTCTAGTGATTTCTTTTGACAAAGCTTCACTTCAACACCAGTTTACCAAGATATAGTGTCCAAGTTTAGTAAAACAATATAGAGGAAGAAAATGTTGATCAAGAATAAAATTAACCTGAGGGGAAAAAAAATAAATTTATTTGAGGCTAGTTAAGATTTGCAATCTGGGAGATCACAGATTTAAGTAG
Source organism: Ictidomys tridecemlineatus (assembly GCF_052094955.1). Lineage (NCBI taxonomy): Eukaryota > Metazoa > Chordata > Mammalia > Rodentia > Sciuridae > Ictidomys > Ictidomys tridecemlineatus. The sequence goes on from NC_135479.1 coordinate 162,896,796, forward strand.
CCTTGATTGAAAATGTGCTGTGAGGTTTTACAAAACGGTGCCTGTTTTAAAGCTTAAAATTTCAAGGGAGAGATAGTGGTGATCACAGTATTTGCTTCATAAGAGCACCCAATATTTTCATTTTCTTCCTTGACAAAAACAAAAATTAAGAAATAATTGATCTACTGCTGAAAGTCAACAAGTTGATAACCCTGGAATTCTAAATCAATGGAAAATTTCATACAAACCCATATGCAAATGTTATCATCTAACAAAATGTAATTATTCTTCATACAAGGGATGGTTTTCTCACCTTCACCCATCATTAGGGGACATTAAATCCTGATTGTCATTGTATTTATCACTAGCTGTATTAGATACTTCTCAAATCCAGTCACCTAGTCCAATGACTATTTGTTACCTAAAGAGAAACTTGTAAGGTAAAATTCCAATAACATGAATATAAAACAATAGGAGGAAAGAGAAATGAAGCTTGGATATTATATACATATGTATTTGCATAACAAACAAAATATGTGAAAAGTAATGATTTCTTTAATTGGTCATGAGACTGTACTTTACATCTGCAAATTTTCTTGTGCTCCCTATTCAGTATATTCATTTTATTTCAGCCAGAATTTCTGCTAGTAAGGATACCTTACCAGGCGAGTTAATTCAAACCTGTCATATTGAATAAGATAGGATAGTTAGTAAAATGGTCAATCAGGGTAATGGGCCCCATTTAAGTTTTTTTTTTCCAAAAGTTAAGACCACTCCAGGAAAATAATAAAAATATTTCACACCTTCATGCCAAGTCTTTGTCCCAGAGAAGTGGTAAAACAAAAGTAGGGATAGATCCAAATAGAAGTTACAGGAAAATTCAAATGCAAGGGCTAAAAGTGTTCATCCAATTAGGTCACAGGCTAAACCATTAACCTTGGTACTTTTGCATGCCTATTTAGCATAGATTTTGACCAATAGCATTGATATTTTTCTAATACCTGTTTAGCAGAGCTATTGATCATTGTTCGTTCCCAGTAGCTATATAAGCCCCCAGACTAGTACAGTTAGGTGGCAAACCCCACCGGGTCCTCTCTTGCCCTGCAAGAGCTCTCTCTACTTTCTTCTCACTTGAATAAATTCTACTCTTCTATACTTTCTCCTCTTTGTCTATGGATTTCATATTTCAAATTTGTGAGGCAAAATCCCAGAAAGAAGGCACTGACAGGCAGCTGGGGTCTGCTGCTACATATAATAGCAGCAGAGGGTGAAAATCCAGATTCAATATCTCAAGGATTTGAGTACTCAGAATTCCTGCTGGTTTTGGTTGCTATAATTTTTAAATTACTCTTATTATTTGCATAAAATTATTGCAATACCATTCTGTTAAAATTACTGAACCCTCTGAGCTCCTATTATGTAGTAATAAACTATTTTTCTATTGGTAATCAGAATCCATCTCTTCAGTTATTGACATAATTTTCTTTTCTATCATAGTTCTGTAGATATGGTACCCAAAATGGTCAGGTGGCAATCTTATTTTACAATTTACTGTTACCACTGTTCCCTTGCCCAAACAAAGAATTCCTCTTTTAAGAAGTCCAATTTAGAAACAGGCTCTATATTGCCCAAGGTAAAAAAAAAATTCTTTGATGCTTTATTAGGAATAGAAGATAGTTCCATGACCATTCCTGAGTCCCTGATTCCTATATGCTGAAGATGGGAGTGAAAATAACACATAAAAGTCTCTAATAGAAAGTATAATCTGTATTTTTATAACTGCAACTTCCATTCTTTCAATGTAATGCCACACTTTATTTCTTAGTAAGCCACTCCATTAAGTCAGCTACTCTTGGTGATGAGGCATATGGTAAATCCATTAACTCCATGAAAATATGCTAAATTATACATGTTCTTCTCAGTAAATTAGTCCCTTCTTGATCAGAATAATCCTGAATTGAATATTAGTGGTAAAGAAGACATTTTATAGGACAACAAATGTTGGTGTTGGTAAAATGATTATGGACTGAGAAGACAAATATATGCACTTATCCATGTCTATTCCATTGAGGATGAATAACTGATACTCTATGATAGGAAAGGTCCAACATATTCCCTGTTAATTGAGAAGTTGAGGTGGGAGGATTACAAGTTTGAAGCTAGCCAGGAAAATTTGGTAGGATGCTATCTTAAAATAAAATGTCTAGTAATGTAACACAGTGGCAGAATGCCCCTGGGTTCAATCCTCAATGTGAAAAATAAATAAGTAAATATTCAATGTAATTAATTATCATTCCAGGGAATAATGCCATGTCAGAGTTTCACTACTGATATATTTTCTTAGAAACTTAGGAAATCAATAGCTATGGTAATTGAGTCAGCTTTGACAAGGAGAAATATATGTTGCTTGATAGACCATATCTCTGTCACCATAGCCACGTTTCAAATAGATCATTGAGAAAGAAAGCAATGTCTTGACCAGAGAAAGAGGCTAAATTCAATTATTTTGATTTTGTTTTATTGTCTGAGTATTGAGAACCATCAATGTATTGAATGCCCTTTGATGAGTATTTGCATGGAAGAAAATCAATTTTAGAATTTTCCTATCTATGAAGCCTGAGGGATAGGCCCAACACTATTTTTTTTTCACCAAAAAAGAGGAATAGTTATTTGTAGCAGATTTGATTTAACGACATAAAATTTTAAGTCTCATTTCTCATATTTCCATTTTTATGGTATTCTATACACCATCTCTGTTTGCAACAAATGGTTTGAGTACCATTGATTTTGCTGTATCAAGAGGCTCCAAGGAAGAGCACTATGCACTGAAGCCTACCCTTGATGAAAAACATGATCTTCATCATATCTCCACTAAAAACTTGCAACCTTATAAGTGGACTGCTCTAAGTAGCACACTCAAGATTGGTGTCTATTTCATTTACAATCCTTAGATTTTTCTCAGCTCTTCACAATGTAGGGCCTAAGAAGAAAATGCCCTCAGGAAACAAGCTTTTTTTTTTCCTTGCTTAAGGAATCTCACTCATGTATTCATGTTGTTCAATGCTGGGGAAGAATTAGTGTATTTTTTTTTCATGTTTTATAGTGATTTTCAGAGGAAGGATAGATGGAGGAATTACTTTGAAATGGTTGGAAGCTGAAGTTGAGTAAGCATTTGGACTCACACATGTCTAGTAATGTACATACACCCATAGATCCATGCATATCTAGTAATAATAACATGTCTATCATCAACTAATGCACTATTGATGCCATTCAGGTTGCCACAATCTGCTAAATTTGTATTGACTCTGTTTCTGAGAATTTAAGTTAGTAACTGATTGAAATTTTTGTAGTGTCTATACAGAGTAATATAAGCAACTATTCTTTGTAAATAAGGTGTTTTAAAAGTAATTTTTAAAATAAATTCTTTACTGAAAATCCATAATATTAAAAGCAATGGATAAAAGCATTATTATTTTAATAAAATTGAGCACAAAAGCCAAGGACCCAGGTAGCCATTTTCCTTGCAGACATTCTCTTGACCTTCCAACTTCTTGAGAACCCAGATTTTATAGAACTCTTCTTGACAAACAATGCATTTCCACTAGAACTTGATAAACTGTATCTGTATATTAAATCATCTTTAAACTGACTTTCTTCATGATCTTCTATCTTCTTCTCAGTTTGAATATACATTATAAAATGCCCATATTTGTTTCCTTCAGACATAATTAATTTACAGTTTAAATTGTTTCCATACTTAATTTTATGAGCTTTACTTTTTGATGTTGAGTTTTTAAATTAAATAAAAGTTTTAAATTTGCAAGTAATGGGTCTCATGCTAAGCCATCTCTGATTGTTACAAAAAGAATGAGTCAACTGGTATAATGAACATACTGTCAGTCCCTAGCAAGACATTTGGCAGATAAGGTTACTCAATTACATCTGCATAGGACATTCTGATCTAATAATGAAGTTGGTCTCTACCAAAAGAAGCAAGCAATATTTAAAGTCTCAGAATTTTTTTTATCCCTAAGGGGAAAATAACATCATTTATAGTACAATTCCTACTATACATAATAGTTTTGGCTCTTCTGTATTATGTACATATATATATATATATATATATATATATATATATATGTGTGTGTGTGTGTGTGTGTGTGTGTGTGTGTGTGTGTGTGAGTGTTTGTGTATGTATACATATATGCACATATGTATATATGAATATGTCTGTTTGTATACACACATTTTACATATGTATATATACATATATAACGTTTTGGTATATTACACACATGCCTTTTTTGTTATATTTTCTTTTTTTTGTTAGAAAATGGATTATTATTATTTTTTTTTACTTCTGGCTACTTGAAAGTGATGTTCTTGATTTTTTCATCATCTACAGATTCCTTCCAAAAGAGAAATGCTATTAAAACTTGATTAAGTCTCTCTTCAGCAACTAGCCGAAATTTAGTTATTCTAATCAATAGCAATGACAGTTCTTCACAGTAAAACTGCATGCAATTTTTTTTTCATGCAGCATGATTAAATTAATTTTTGTTTGATTTGGTGAAGCCACCTTCATACCACTTTTTTTATCTAAGTTTATCTTTGGCTTCCTTTCTTACTAGATGTGCAAAAAAATATTTTTAGCTACCCTTTTATTGTTTATTTTGCTGAGTTAATTGATTTTTGCCATTGAGATACAGACTTTCTCTTCTAGTCAGGTCACTATATGGTTCCCATATATTATTATTTTACAGGTAAGAGAATAGTTTTTGTGAGTTATTTGGGCTTTGGATACATATTGAGTTAATAACAACAGCAAAAATTCTCAAAAATGTTTGCCATGTCACAGTAAGGACTAGGGAAACTGTAGTGGATACCAGAGAAAAACTCAATTCCACACATTACTGAAGGTGATTCAGTAGCATTCTTACCATTAAGAGAATAAAACATTTGTACATAAAAATAAGTATAATGCTCATCAGTTATACATGTCTTAAAAGCAGTGGACAAAAGTGAGAAGATTTTTTTCCAAATAAATATTATCCAAAGTAACTAAATTTATTTAATGTTTTAACTAAATTTTAAGGAAGAATAAACTTCTATGTTCAGGTTCAGGTGACTTTTTAAAACATGGTTTGAGCTATCACAATCACAAAGAAAAAATATATATTTTCAATGACTATAGAAAAAATGTAAGTGGGTAACCCTAAGAGTTTAAAAACCCATAATTCAATCATGGCTGCCAACACCTCAGAAACACACAGAAAACACTTCAAAGCCTTATCCTTATAAATATTAGTGATTACTTAAAGCTAAATATTCACATACTCACATGTGATTGTTGGTTAGTCTCCTGTTTACTGAGATTTTTATCATGCTATAATAAATTCATATGGCAGACTTACCTTATTAAATTTCAGTTATTGATTTTAGGAGAAGGACAGGAGTAAAACCACATTGGACTACATATGAAAAATAAAATAGCTATATTAGCTCCTGTCAAACAATTTGAAAGAACAACAACAACAATAAAAATACATGTTTTCAGTTCAATCTACATTAAAAAAATCAAAGGCTTACTAATGCACTTCAGGGTTAGCAAAGGATTGGATGGCCAATGCAGGGTTTAGCTTTGTGGCTTTTATGATTTTGAATGTTTTCATTGAGCTAGTGAGTCACCTCAGATGTATCTGATCCAGGTTGGATTCAGACAGGCAGTTATAGGTCTGAATTTGTGTATCTCATCCCCTTTGGATCAGCAGGCCAGCATAGCATGATCTTTTCTTGGTAATGGCAAATGTACAAAAGAATATATAGAATCACATGTGGATTCTTAAGACTGAGCTACAGAAGGAGTATACTGTCATGGATGACAACATACCATTAGCCAAAGTATGCCACATGGCCATGTCCAAGATTCAAGACTGAGATACTATAGCTGTTTTAAGGCTACACCAAGGTAAAAGACATAGTTTACCTCAGAAGCCAATGTCAGAGAAGATTATGTGTATAGAATGCTAAATTACAGAAGATATCATGCCATTTAAAGAGGGAGTGAATCACAAATACACATATATAATTACATTTGAATCAAGAATAAATTAAAAGTGATGACATATAGAAGCACAATTTGTAATTATTTGTGTGTAGGAAGTGAGAAATGCTAAGCAATGGTTTACAAGCAATGGTTCACAAAACAAGTGAATAATAATAATACATTTAACAACACATGTGAGATGTTTTGAATATGAAGGATGCTGACAGCTTCCTGTGATAATAAGCTTAGAAAGGTTTATTTCAGCTCAGCCTGTGGGATTTTCCAGTCCATGGTCAATTGGCTCCTTTGCATTGTGCCTATGGCAAAGCAGCACATTATGGCAGAAGCAAATAGTGGAATAAATTTCTTATTGCATCATGAACCAGGGAACAAACAGAGAGAAAGAGGGGCTGCAGTCCCACAGTCTTCTTCAAGGGCATGTCCACAGTGATCTGGTTTACTTCCACTAAGCCCCACTTCTCAAAGTTCCCACCCACCCCCTAAGAGCACTACCCTGGATACCAAGCCCTTAACATATGGGCCATTTGTGGACATTCAACATCCAAGCTATAGCAGATGCAATTGACAGAAATAAATATAATTCAACAACAGTTTGGCTTTACTATGTCTGAAGAATAGATTCTGTGCCAAACTCAGAATGCTAGTTTATAAATAAGGAGATTCAGTTAAACTGATGCCACTTCCTCAGAAAAGGCACTACAGTATCACAGTGTCAGAAGGGACATCTGTTTGGTTATGGAAATCCTACAAGTCTCAGAATTTCTTCTTAAATATCCTCATTAGTTTCTAGTCAAGAGATTGGAAAGTTTTCAGGGTAAAATATTGTCACCATAGAAATATTTGATTAATATACTTTTTTAATTTTTAAAAATTTCAAAAGCATTATTAAGCTTATGTCATGAGTTGGTTTTTCCTTATTTTTGTCCTACAAATTTATACAGATTGAATTTCATTTAGAAGTATCCAGGTGTCCTCCTATCACTTCTGCAGCAATCCATTTTACCTTTTCTTGTTCTTGGTTTTTGCTATGGAAAGTTCTTCTGTTCATCATGGTTTTGTCAGTACCAGAATGAGCACATGAGGGTTTAGATGAAGTTATACATTTCATCTGTGATATAAGCAACGCTCCATACAATCATATCATCTTTATTAGACCTAATATGCTAAATTTAACTTGAACAAAAATTTCCTTAAAAGTTACCCTCCTTTAACAAAATCAAAACAATATTATAATAACAATCTATAAACTTTAATAAAATATCTATAGAATGTTTTGTGAATTAACATGCACAATAAAGGATTGCAATTGACAGAAATAAATATAATTCAACAGTAGCTCTGTATATCCATTGATAGATGAACAGCATAATAAATCATATATTTATCTGTGTCATGCATGTACACATAGCAATTTACTATTGTACATATTGTTATATCTGAGTCTGTAACAGTCTTAACTTACAACTCAAGGTGCAATTTCAGATCTGACCTGAGTTTTAAAAAATAGAGTGCTTGGTCCAAGATGACAGTTATATGCCAAGATAAAAATTATTTTTCCCTTTTCTTCATTTAACATTCCCTAATAGGCACTGAGAAGATATTGTATGCCAATTACAATTTGTCTCTTATTCATTTTATTTTCCTGAGATGACATGACATAATATGTATGAAAGTCCTTTTTAAGTTGTAATTTTTTTATGAATGCAAATTGTTGTTTTCAAAAAAGGGAGAAATAGTGACAGGTACAATAGTACCTGTCAGCAGAAAATGAAAAAGTTTTCCTCAACAATTTAAATATATGAACCCTCTCAGTTTATTAGTCTTTTTAAAGAACCTAAACAGGTACCACATTTTGCTCTCAATGATGAGCAGGCTTAATCAAAATTCCCACTATGTATTCAAATATTTCAATATACTCACAAATTTTGTCTTTCTTCTGCTTCAAAATGTGCTCTTTTTTTTTCAAGCATAAAACAGAATATATCAAATTGAGTCTGGGCTGTGGAACTCAAAACAGAGAATTCATCCCTATTAGAGTGTTTATACCATCAACATCACTGAGTTGCTACTTAATGAGATCACTGTCAGTTTCAATGCAAAGATTTCCACTGTTGCCATCACTGCTTCACTTTCTATGCTCTCTTTCCCTCTCATATATCTATAAAGACATAAATGTTATCCCTAGCCTCTTTTATATGAATCAGTTATGCATGGGAGTCAAAAACTCATCTTAGAACTTGTCATTCTATTTCAATTTCTATGTTTTTTTTTTTTTGGATATGGGCTCAACCTTTACATGGAAAAGATTGTAGATCTAAAGAATGTGTTATTAAAGAGATTAAATATATTCTACCACAATATTTGAAAATAAGACTCTGTGCTTTTTTCCTGATGGAAGAACATGAAGTGTTAATACAAGGTAAAGAATTGTCATTTATTCACGATCAACACACAGTCTGGCAATGTGGGTACTGCTTTTTTTTTTGTATATTGTTTTTATTTCCGATGAATGTTGATTCAGAAGAGCATTATTCTGTCATTAAAACTTGTAGCAGAAATCCAAATTTAGCTTGAGATGAGAAAAGAAGGATTTTTCTTCATCTCCTTGATATGGTTACCATCCTTTTTGCCAGCACCAAGGGGTTCCAAGGTGATGAAAAGGAAATGCAATGAAGAAGTAAGAAGGAAGGAATTGGAAAGAAGAAAAATGACGAGTGTGATGGAGAAGCACCTGAATTAATGATGACAGAGGAACTGAAGTACTTTTTCTCTTTCAATTTCCCTCCTTAGATTTGTTCCACTCAAACCTAGTAGAAGGGATTTTAGTGTCAATTCCATATCCCCTCTGCTCTCCATAGTAAAGACCCCTGTTTTAGTCAGTTTTTCATTGCTGCAACTAAAAGACAAAACAAGAACATTTTTAAGGACAAAAAGTTTATTTGGGGGTCACGATTTCAGAGGTCTTAGTTCATAGACAGCCAGTTCTATTCCTTGGGGCTCTAGGTGAGACTGAACATCATGGTGGAAGAGTGTTGTGAAGGGAAGTATCTCACATGATGATCAGAATGCAGAGAGAGAATAAGCTCAGCTCACAAAACATATACTCCAAAAAGCACCTCTTCCAGCCACACACTACCAGCCTATAGTTACTACTCAGCTAATCTCTGTCACAGGATTAAATTACTGATTAGATTAAAGACTCTCATAATTCAATCATTTCACCTCTGAATGTTCTTTCATTGTCTCACACATGAGCTTTTGGGGGACACCTCATACTTAAATCATAACAGACCCCAGAATCTTCTATACTACCTCCTACTATTCAAACACCACACTGTGTCTATAAATTCCAAGATTAAGTATAAAAGAGCAGAGAAAAAGATTGACATGTGCAGAGTATGGTGGTTCACACATATAATCCCAAAGACTTGGGAGGCTGAGGCAGGAGGATAGGAGTTCAAAGCCAGCCCCAACAACAGTGAGGCACTAAGCAAATCAGTGAGATCCTGTCTCTAAATATAATACAAATTAGGGCTGGGAATGTGGCTCAGTGGCAGACTGTCCCTAAATTCAATCCCTGGTACTCATCCCCCACACACTCCAGAAAAAAAAAAAAAAGATTGCCATTTAATTGTTCTTTCAACAAAGCCATATGTTGCTCAGACATTTTATGCTATCTCAATTGGTTCATCTCAGAAGTGAAATTCATAAATAGAATAGTCACCACTAACTCTCTCTCTCTCTCTCTCTCTCTCTCTCTCTCTCTCTCTCTCTCTCAGTTTGGATGCTAGAGATTGAATACGGGTCTTTTGTGGTCTAAGAACATGCTCTATCACTGAGCTGCAAACAGAACCTATATTTACACTTCTTTAGAAAACCACAAGTACTCTACTTTGGAGATAATATAATATCTACAGAAGTAATTGTTGGTAATATGGAAATCAGAAGAAAAATATAAATATTTGTCCTATTTCAATAGAAGATCATGGTAGTACTTACTCTTGTTTTTCAACTTAAAGTTGATCATTCCCAAAAGCTCACAAAGCAAAACAAAACTAAACAGCAGACAAAGTTGGAAAGACTTGATGTAACTAAAACAAAATGAAACATGCATCTATAACTTGTTTTTCACTTTTCCTATTAACAGATTTATTTTGTTGTTTTCATCACCAACAGGAGCTAAAAATTATACAGCTGATTAGTGCTTAAAGATCTCTTTATTCATGGTTCTTGTTTATATTTCAGTGGGTAGGCCTAACATTTTTGACCTTGGAATCTCTAATGTGGTTCTAGTTACTGGCCTTTGTGGGAGATGGTGAAGTAATTTGAATAATGTTATTCCCAGGTCACTGAGTGAAAAGATACAGTGAAAACAGGTCTTGTACAATCAGGTTCATGGGGTACTTGCGTCCTTCAGCTTTCAATTCAGAATGCACATCTGGTGAGGCTTTAATGCTGTTAAATTTTTTATTCATTTTCTGTGATAATATATCATATAACCTCTTCTCCGTTTCTAAAGCTTTTTAAGAAGCCATACAATTGATTTTATTAAGAGTTCTTTTATTCAAGGGTGCTCAGTGCCTCTCACAAATCCACAAGAATCACAGTTACTTCCCTGTCTCATGTTTCAGTTATTAAAATAACTCTGGTTATTTTAATCATCTGTCATTTTCTTCATAATTCATAAAGGGTCCATGTTGAATTCACATCTCCCCTAACTTTCTTATGCTATCTGAATCTTCATGAAGGGCTGTATAATTGAATTTTGTAATTTAAGCCACTTACATCCATGTTTGTTTTATCAAAATTTTCTAGTGATGCCAAAATATATTATTTCACTTAAATCTTTTAAATACATAAGCATACATATTTGGTGAACATATAAATTACATCATTGTTTTTAAGTACATTAGTAAAATGCAAAGAGTGAAAATTAATAGTGAAAATTTTATTGTTTTAATAGATAAGAGAAACGCAAACATTAGTTAAATGTGATCACTTGAGTTAAACATTTAGATTTATGGAGTAAGCTACATGAAGAAATAAGGATGTTATTTTTGAAAAATAACCTGATTTACCATAACTTAGTAACTAGAGTTTGGGAAAAATATTTCTTTAAAACTAAAAAAAATCTTTGTCAACTGACCTATTGGTCTACACAATGACTAATTGAAACACTATTTCATCTTTACTTGGCTTGTCATCCTTTTGGACATCCTACTGAGGCTACAGTGTTACACGTTATTTGGCTCCAAGTAGACAGTTTTCTGTTACATACCATTGATTGCTTATGTATGAAGAGACTTACTTTAATTCCACAGCTCTATCTTCATATCCATCAATAGTGAATTGGTTAATGTTTCTAAGATGTTCATTTATTACATTATCGTCAGTCCATTTCACACTAACAGCAGTACCGCTCAATTTATTACTGTCACTGCAGGCAATGTTCTGTGGGTGTGTTGACCTATAAAAGGGCACGTGCAGGAGGACAGTGTGGTTGCCAGAAATGGAAGGTCAGAAGCTGTATGGTTACATGAACTCTGCCCTGGATATCCTTTACATCGTAGCTTCTGTTGATCAAGTCTCCTGTCTGATAAAATATTTATAGAGAATCACATGGCAACAAAAGGGTTATTGCTTGTGGGTAGAGCTTTCGCCAAATCATAACAGAAGTTTGAATATCTTCACAGTTTCCCAGTGGATGTTCCATCCCTGCGGCATTGTGTATGTCCCAACATAATAATTTTTCTCTGTCACTGAATATATTTCTTCAGGTATAGTCCTTAATAATCACATGCTGAAAGTTGATTATTTTTTTATGATTTGATCCCTCAAGTCTGGGATGGAGGAAAAACTAACTACCTAGGTAAAGAGGCTGCTATGAGCACTACAGTTTAGAGAATAATTAACCAGATAATCAACAATATTTTAATGCACATGTTTGTAGAAGTAGACAGTATGCCAAATAACGTGTATAATATATAATTCATTAATTTTTATCTAACATTAAGGAGTTTAAATTCTTAATGTATGAGTATACCTAGAAAGTAATGAATGTAATACTTGTTTCCTTTTAAAATAAATAAGTATCCATCTGGCACATTTTTACTAAAATATATTTTTTTAGATAAATATAAACTTATATATTCATAAAACATGATTTTTAGGTGTTTCACTCATTAATATTTTAAAGTATATTTGTCTTATTTACTTTTGGTTTATTAGTACAAGTTGAGAAATGACCATCGAGTTAAGAATAAATTGTCAAGAAAATTATAGTAACTTTATAATGTTTAAAATATATCATAAAATTTGTGGGTTAAAAATACAAAATTTTCATCATATAGTTCTTGATATAAGACATCTGAATGGGTATGTCTCAGTGGGCTAAAATCAGAGTTGACAGAACTGTATTTCTGTCAACTTGAACTTTTCCAGCTTCTAGGACTTGATTTCCATGTTTTAAAGTCACCTTAAGTTTATCTTCCTGTTTTGAGGAGAACTGACTATTGTTCTTAGTTCTGTCAACTCAATTTTCCTTTGTCATGTAATCCAATATATTCACAGATAGTGAGGATTAGGAAATTAATATTTTTGGATCACTATAATCATGTCTAGCATAGTAGACATTGGTATATACAATTTAGTTTTGAAATTTTTATACTTTGTGTTTAAGTGATTGGTTTGTTATCTAGAGAATTTGAATTCGATGATACTTAAAAGTGGTACCTTATCAATAAACAAAACCTTTCCTCAGTATAATAAAAGTAAATTATATATTCTCACTTGAAAATAAACCAAACATACAATATTTTCAATTTCAAATATAGTGTCAAGAAAATTAAAAAAAAAAAGAAATGACAAAAGCTTTAAAGACAGACACTAAACTTAAAGATTAATTAAACACTGAAGGGAAGAGGATTACGATCAAAGGTAGAAGGCAACTAAGAAACAGAAAAAAATAAGAAGAAGAAGAAAAGATGAGTCTAGTGGTTCTATGACAGTAAAAAGGGGAGAAGAAACCTATGAGAGCAAAATCCTGAGAGAGAGCAGTGCTCATCTTATAGGTGTTCAAAATGGAGAGATCAAAAGGGACAGGCAGAACAAGAGGGAGAAAGCAAAGGGAATTCCTCTTTATTTTTGCTTAGAGTAATAAAAATAAACTAATTTAAAAAACAATAATTTTAGTTTTTTGACTCCAGATAAATATATCCTAAATTTTATTATTTCAGGGATGAAAGATAATAACCTACTTATCAGAGAGAGCAATAAAAAGAACATATCACCTACAGTACTTAAGTGATTGGTTTGACATCAGTTTTTCATTGGCAATAATGGATGAAATTGAAGAGATGGCTTTACCCATATCATTATGTTTAATCTATACTACTTTTTAATCTGTTATTTTTAATCTAAGGATCTCTACTAATCACATTTCCATAATTATAATGCCAAAAGTTGGGATAGAGCCTTCAATATATGGATTTTTAGGAGGCAGTCATGGTACAAACTGCATCCAAGTGTGGGCCTTTGAAAAGGACATTGAACACCAGCTTCTTCCTCTTTGTCATCATTTGACTGTGGTCATGAGTTTTGTTTTGCCATGTTTTACATCACATGCTGTTCATCACAAACCAAAAACAAGGGAGTTAACTTATAATGGACTGAAACTTCCAAAACTAAAAGTCAAAATAAACATTTTTATTTGTTTATTATTTCAAGTATTTCTTATAGTGACAGAAAGCTAACTCACACTAAACCCACCCTACACAAACACCATACCTGAAATAAGGCTAATTAAAAGACATGTTTTATAATGAGTAATAAAACTTCTCATTTTAAGAGACAAAAATGTTTATAGTTTGTGTTTAAAACAATGAAGCTGTAAATTTATAAAGGAAGCACTAATGTCAGATACCTCAATGGGGTGGAAAATATTAGCATTACAAAAGTGTTGTAGAAAGAGATTAACAACAACAGTGGTATTTGAACAAGTAATAATTAATGATAAATTTTACCATTAATTATAAGATTTATTAAATGAAACAGGGAGAGATATTTGTGTTAATAAAATATTCACAAATATATTTTCAATAGTTGATATACTTAGACAATTTAAGCAAAGATGGTGAATCTGAAAAGTTGTAAATCATTTCAGAACATGGAAATACTTTTTTAAAGAAGTTCCTTTTAGTGATCATAATATCATCTAGATAAAAATTAAATAAGGCTACAGGATAATTGAAGCATAAATTTACTGTGAGTATTCTCTACACTTAAAAAAAAAACAGAAGCAATAACTCTTCAAATACATCCAACAGAGTGATTTAAAAAGATTATGAATGTTTACTCAGGGAAAAAGTATGAAATAGTGCCCCACATTAAAATCTATGTGTACACAATGTTTGCTGAACGTTTTAAAACTGAATTAGAAAGTAAAAATTAAAGAGGAGGCATTATTGTATTTGTTTTGCTTTTACAAAACAAATTTTGAAAATTTTAATTTTGAAATTAAAATATTATAAATGTGAATATAACTTGATGTAAAAATGCAAACTGATATAATAGATTATATAAAAATAAACAAGAGAAAATCATTTTTTTCATATATCAGGTAATCCTTGCATAGATTTTTATGACATTTCTTACAATTAAGGAAATGCTACTATATAAGAAGTTAAAATAATAATTTTCCCTTAATTTTCAAAAGTAACACAAAATAAAGATATAAAAATGAAGAAATTAATAATTACAAAGTGAATGATTAATAAAACTGAAGAAACAAAACTCTCTTTAATGGAAAACTTAAGATTAATACAGACATAATTTTATAAGACTAAATTATAAAAACAGAAAGTACCTAAGAATATTAGTAACAAAATTCCATTCAGATTGAAGGGAATTTAAAAATACAAAGAACTTTTTTTTTTTTGGTGCTGGGGATTGAACCCAGGACCTTGTGCATGCAAAGCAAGCATTCTACCAACTGAGCTATATCCCCAGCCCCAAAGAACATTTTTGGTAGAGGATTATAGCAAGAATGTTTTTAAATGGACATTTAGGAAAGTAGACATCATCTAAAATAAAAGATAGGCTTTCTCTGATATAAGGGGGGGTAACTCAAAGTTGGGTAGGGAGGGAGAGCATGGGTAGAAAATTACCTCTAGATAGGGAATAGTTGTGGGAGGGAAAGGGAGGCAAAAGGGGAATAGCAAGGATATGGAAGGAGATAGTCATCATTATACAAAATTCATGTATGAAGATATAAATTTGGTGTCAACATACCTTATATACAAACAGAGTTGATAAATTGTGATATAAAGGTGTATTAAGAATTGTAATGCAAAAAATTATGAATGTAATGCACTCCTCTATTGTGATATATATAAGAAATAATAAGTAAGTAAATGAATAAATAAATAAAAATATAGGTAAGCTTTTAGCACAATTTTAGTCCTTCCATGTTATATTCGATATTTTTATAGTTACATACACAGAGTAGAAAACTCTTTATTGATATTTTGTATAATGGATCAGATAATTTCAAGTAATAATTTTCCTTGTGAATATTTTCCTTGTTAGTTTTTCCTACTTTCTTTAGTTGGAGAATGGTTTATTTGTTCTACTAACAAGTAGATAAGCATTTCATAAAAATTTCAAGATGTGATATGAAGTTACATATGCAATATGTAGTGTCCTGTTTTGCTATTCATTTTCACATATTTCAAAGATCTGTGATTTGCAGCCAGGTTAGAAATTTTTATTTTTATTTTTTTAACTTGACTGTTTAGAGAGAATACCAAAGATTTATTAATCTATCTATTAAAATGTTATCCAAATAAAGAAAAACGTAGTTGTAAAAGAGGTCCAAGGTATGACTGCTTATATTTTGTTAGATTCCACGTAGTGTATTTTGTGTTTGTGTGTGCCAAGTGACTCAGAGAATTTCCTGAGTCCCAAACTCCCTTATTTTCACGGATATTGGGAAGATTTGTTAATTACCCAATGTTGGGAAAATATTTAATTATGCTTAGAAAATGGGAAAAGCACTATGTAATGTGGGGGAATGAAAAATTCCAGTTCAAGCAAATTAAGTTTGTTTTTTTAAAAGAATAAAATCAATTTGTAGGTTACTATGTAAAATTAGTGGAGATTGATAGAATAATAAAAACCAAAAACCTCACCAGGTCTCTTTGCTGAATTTATGTTCTCCCCTGTCAGTATGCAAAACAGGATGATACAGATTACTCTTGACTGCTCCACAGTTAAGATGCCTGTTCATTTTCATGTCAACAACATTTTATTACTACAAGTGCCTTAATTTATGAGCAGGAACAATATATTCAATGAGGAAAGGGTACTGGGCTGTGTGTGTAATCAGCTCTGCATCCTAAGGCTAGCTCTGCACCTATCTAGCTTGGTGCTGCAGGGCATTTACCTAATTCCTTTAGACTCCAATTGCCTATATGAGAAGCTAAGAGGTTAGGTCAAAATCACTCCCAGTATTTACAATTCTCAGTGAATATTTTAAGTGACAACGCCAAAATTTTCATGTTTTATTGTTTCATATTTAAATTTTTAATGCATTTCTTATTAGATTGGTATGTGTGTGTGTGTGTGTGTGTGTGTGTGTGCACGCGCGCGCGTCCTTGTACATGTCCCTATCTGTTTCTCTCTCTCCATTGTTCAGGTGTGTGTATACATACAGTTTTTTTTTCCAGAAATATTTGAAAATAATTTGGTGACTATTCTTTCTAAAACAAAGGGTTTTGTTACAGAACTATGATATAGTTATCAAAGTCAGAAAAATTAACCTAGATATAATACTGTTATTTAATCCATAGCCCATATTCAAATTTCATCAAATTGCTACTTAATATCTATTTTTCTTCCCTGTCAGGTATAGATGGTCTAATCCAAGATCATGAATTAATGATTTTTGTACATTTTTAACTTATTTTCATTTGAAAGAGTTCGTCACCTTTTTTGTTTGTTTCTTAACACTGAACATTTTTAGGACTAGAAATCAGTATTTTTTTTTTTCAGTCATTCAGTCAACCCTCATGGTAATTGTCTGATATCTTATGAAATGATGCTGTATCATTCTAACCATATATAAGGAAGCACATTATTTAGATTTATCTTAACATTGATGAATTTTACTCTGATCCTATGGGTATGGTGATATACCCAGGTTTCTGTCTTATAGTTACTATATTTTACCTTTATAGTCAAACAGAACTATGGGGGACTATTTCTATCATCTGTTGATAATTTTTATTATTCTATCAGTTTATTAGTCCCTTCTTTCCCATTTTTAAAGTATTCATTCAGTTTCAGGATGAGGCTTGGTCACCAGAAAGACCAAGCTTTAATTAGAAATTTGGAACCTCAACCTCAACCCACTTCTTTAGGTTCAGCTGGAGATGAGTTTAAAATTTTATTAAGCCTATGTGATACACCCTCTAGAATGATCACTAAAGTACTAGGTCTAGTAAGCTCCCAGTTGGTTAATATGTCCACCTGCAGAAGGGTGGTGAACTTCAATTCCACAGGAGAGTTGCTCACCCTGCTCCAGACCCTCCCAGACCTCACCCTGCATTCCATTCCATTTGGCTATTCAGTCATATGCTTCATATTCTTTATTAATAAATATAAGTAAAATGTTTTCCCTTGAGGTTTGTGAGTCGCTGTAACAAATAATCAAACCTCAGCAGAAGATTGGTGAACCCTAGAATTTGCACTGTACTCAGAGAAGATATTATACACCTCTACAAAGAGTTACCTACTTAGAACAGTATATAGGCATGATTTATTAAATCACTAGTCTTTAATGTTTAGTTTGGTATCCATCTTCTGTCCCCTTTAGAGGTCAGAGCTGTGCCGTTAAGTCCTAACCCTTTAACCAGGTGGCTGGTTCCTTTGCCAATTAACCCCTATCCCAAAGCTACGTAGAAAGAAAGAGTCACCTCATTAGTATAGCATGTGTTTGAAATGGGTTTATTTATTATGGATTCATAATAAATATGTGATTCTCTCACTCTTATCACTTAGAAAATTTCAATAAATTCAGGAGCTCTCTATCTGAAAGTAGGGACAAAGACGAAATATATATTTCTCATTCTATCACAAAATCATAGATGCACAATTTTCTCATTTTGTTAAATTAAGTATAATATTTGCTAACTTTAAAATTTAACAAGAGACTAATGTTGTTTAATTCTTTTTCCTCCTAACTTATTTGGCACATCATTTAAAAAAACATATAATTGTATGGAATGGGTCTTTTTGAAGATTTCTAATTTGTTTCACTGAAATTTTCCTTTTTCACATAAAATTTAATATTGTCTAGGTTCTCAAGGTTTGATTTAAATTGCACAAATCCTGTAACTTTGTTTTCCTTATTTAAGACAAATTTTCCTCTTTTTGTATGTATATCTCCATTTTAAGATCTATTTTACAATCATATATTTTTAAAATTCTCTTGTAATTATAATGGGTTTGATTTTAGTTTATAAATCATTTTGGTAAAAGTTCATGTAACAATATTTACAAATTTTGATTTTACTATAGTTTTCCACTTGTGCCATATATTTAAATGTTTTTCTTAAGCTATTAAGTGTTTTTCAAATAGTTTTTTTTTTCAAAATTCTTAACTATTTCCCTCTTTGTCAAAGGTCTTATTTTCCCACTTCTCACTTTTACTAAATTGAATTATATGCTAGATTTTTGTATGTTTGATTGTCCTTCAAACATTTTGTGTTTTTACTCAGAGGCTATTTGTTTACTCACGGGTCAGATTCATCCATATAAAAGGTTTTGTTCTCAGATTTTCTTCTTTCTACAGCAGACTTTAATTTAAAGCTGGGGAGCCCTTCTCAAGAGGCATGATTTTCAGAATGTGCAGGGTTTTCTTTACTTTAGTAATTTGGAACTGCTACATCTCCCAGACCTATGCAACCTATGGAATATCCAACTCCAATGTCACCAGCAGTATCCTTCCAGGGCTTGTGCAATCTCTGCTAGTGTAGGCATACTTACTAATAGTCCCAAGACTTCAGCGGGTACTGCTACATTTCTCTTCATAGCTCCCATCCTAACATATTCAAGTTCTCATTGTCATAACAAAGCTCACACTTACCCTTGTTCATGAGAGTCCTGTGTTCTACTTGAATTCAACCTGCTAATACTTCATTCTGATTGTGTGCCCAAGAAGAAAAAAATAACAAGGTAATTCTAAATATCACCTTGAGTACTTTCCCTGGACTAGAGTACACAGGTTTGTGCTGATAGCTGTGCAAAGGCTGAAAATCAGTGCCTTAGATATAATATCTCATATATCTTAATTTAGTGTAGTAATGGTAATTCTATACTAGTCTTAATATTATGGTCAGAAGAACAGTTATGCTATGTCACTTGTCTAATTTTTATTTCTAAATTTATTATTGAAAACTGACTAAAAGATCACAAAATGTGTACCACAATATACCACAAATTAAATTTTGTAATAAAAATGAATTGATGCATCAGAATCATAGCACATTCTTTAATTCTAGCACAAAGTGTTATTTCTAAAGCAATTAAAGACAACATCAAATCAAATCAATCTGAATAACCTTTATAATACTACTTGCCTCATGGCTTTACTGATATTAGTTTTAAAAAGATACACCTCTTTTAAGAATATGAATTTTTATTAACTTTGGAACTCCTCTGTCCAAAAAAAGAAAAAAATCTCAGAGAGAATAAAATATAAATTGTCAAAGTTTATTTTAATGTATGCACCTCTCAAATCATAGAGTCTCTTCAATTCACCAGGTAATTCTCTTGTTATCATTAAATTGTTTGTGCCAAGACCAATTTAGAAATCTGTTCCTGATTTGAATGGATTGTTCTGCAATTATCTTCTGAGTTAGATCACTCTAATATTTTAAATCACATGGAGCAGATCATTAAAATACTTATTGGAAGACAAGTTCAAGCTTGAAACAGGATTATTACCACTCTTTCCCTTAAAACTTGAGGAGTCAAAGCAAAATCTCAATTAAACTATGCATTGGTAGGATTAAAAACATGAATTTTTTATTGATTTTTTTATTTGTTATAATTAGTTACACATGACAGTAGCATGCATTTTGACATATCATACGTAAATGGAGTATAACATCTTATTCATCTGATTGTACATAATATAGTTACATAGGTCATGTGATCACATATACACATAGGGTAATAATGTCAGATTCATTCTACTACCATTCCTACTCCAAACCCCCTGCCTTTTCTTTACTCCCCTCTGCCTAATACAAAGTACCTCTATTTTTCCCTAGTGCCCATTCCCCCTTATTGTAAATTAACATCCACATATAAGAGAAAACATCCGGCCTTTGGATTTTTGTGATTGGCTTATTTCACTTAGCATGATGTTCTCTAGCTCCATTAATTTACTGGCAAGTGCCATTATTTCATTTGTCTTCAAGGCTGAGTAATGTTTCATTGTGTATATGTACTATATTTTCTTTATCCATTTGCTGGGTTTCTGTTCTCACAACTAAAAGTCTCAGGGGTTACTCCATTTGAACTGGAATAACTGGGCTGCAAGAAATAACCACACAAGAAACACAAATACCTTTTTCATTGGGGTCATTGTGACCGCTCCTCTGACCTTAAGGTTCCACAGGAAGAGAGAGAGCGAGAGCACACACTGACCCCTTTTATTGAGGAGAAGCTATTCAAATGAGGCAAGGGGTCAGATTTCAGGGGGATGAGTCTATCTTTATGATGTCCACTGTCAGCAGGATGACTGACCTCTGGGTAAGCCACACCCACGGGCACAGTAAAAGAAGGGGTCACAGATAAGACACTTCCATGGAAGACTCTATCCCAAACAGGGCAAAGAGTTATATTACAAAGGAACAGGTGAACGTAGCTCCACCCATGGGGCTGTAGCAAGACACACCCATGCACAAAACACCATCCCTTGAACCTAAGAAGGGTGGGGAAAGCTCTGCCACATTTCTGTGACTGAGCGCCTCAGCACCCAGCCAGGGAGTGTGAGTGCAAGGTTGGTCTCTCATATCCATTCATCTATAGAAGGGCATCTAGGTTAGTTCCATAGTTTGACTCTTGTAAGTTGTGCTGCTATAAACACTGATGTGGTTGCATCATTGCAGTATGCTGATTTTAACACCTTTAGGTGTAAGCTGAGGAGTGGGATTGCTGGGTCAAATGGTGGTTCCATTCAGTTTTCTGAATAGAAAGTTAACTGCTTCCCATAATGTTGCACCAGTTTGCAGTTGTACATCAGCAATGTATGAGTGTACCTTTTTTCCCCACATCCTCACCAACATTTATTATTGCTTTATTTGATAATTGCCATTCTGACTGGAGTGAGATGAAATCTTAGAGTAGTTGTTATTTGCATTTCTCTAATTGCTTGAGATGTTGAACATTTTTTCGTATATTTGTTGATCTATTTTATTCCATCTTCTGTGAAGTGCCTGTTCTCTTCTTAGCCTATTTATTGATTATGTTATTTGGGTTTTTTGTTGTTGGTGGTGGTGGTATTGTTTGTTTGTTTGTTTTGGTGTTGAGTTTTTTGAGTTCTTTATATATCCTGGAGATTTATGCTCTATCTGAAGTGAATTTGATAGACATTTTCTCCCATTCTGTAGAGTCTCTTTTCATGTTATTGTTAACTTTTTTGTGAACATTTTTTTTTATTCCATCCCAAATATTGATTCTTAATTTTACTTCTTATACTTTAAGAATCTTCTTAAGGAAGTCAGTTTCTAAGCTGACATGGTGGAGATTTGGGCCTTCTTTTTCTTTTGGTAGGCACAGGGTCTCTGTTCTAGTGCCTAAGTCTTTGGTCCACTTTGAGTTCAGTTATGTGAAGGGTGAGAGATAGGGTTTTAATTTCATTTTTTTACATATGTATTTCCAGTGTTCCCTGCTGCATTTGTGGAAGGAACTGTCTTTTCTCCAATTAATCTTTTTGACACTTGTGCTTAGTATAAGATAACTGTATTTATTGGGCTTGTCTCTCTGTCTTCTGTTCAGTACTATTGGTCTACTTGTCTGTTTTGGTGCCAATACCAAGCCATATATTGGTGCCATATTATGGCTCTGTAGTATGGATTAAAGTCTGGTATTGTGATGCTTCCTGCTTCACTCTTCTTGCTAAAGATTACTTTCACTATTCAGGGTCTCTTATTTTTCCAAATGAATTTCATGATTGCCTTTTCTATTTCTATGAGAAATGTCATTGGGATTTTAATAGGAATTTCATTAAATTCCAAATGCAGAAAAAATGAAAGCATTTCCTTCAAAATCTGGAACAAGAAAAGAATGCCCTCTACCACTACTTCCATTCAACATAGTCCTGAAATCTTTGTCCAGAACAATTAGACAGTTGAAGGAAATTAAAGGGATACCAATAGGAAAAGAAAAACTCAAACTCTCACTATTTGCTGACGCCATGAATCTATATTTAAAAGATCAAAAAATTCCACCAGAAAACTTCTAGAACTAATAAATGAATTCAGCGAATTAGCAGGATTATAAAATTAACACCCATAAATCAAACACATTCCTATACATCAGTGATGAATCTAATGAGAAAGAAATTAGAAAAACTACCCCATTTACAATAGCCTCAAAAAAAAAAAAACAAGGTTTTGAGAGTCACTTTAACCAAAGTGAAAACTGCAGACCACTAAGGAAAGAAATTGAAGAATTCCTTATAAGATGGAAATATTTTCCATGTCCTTGGATAAGCAATAGTAATATTGTCAAAATAGCTACACTACCAAAAACATGAATATTTCTGAATCTTCATTTTAAACTTCTTCACAAAGAAGGATATATTATTGTTTTCCAGTCTTGATAATATAAAGCTTTAAGTTAGTGTTAAAATAAGAATATTTAATTGAATCTACTAGTAATATAATTGCCAATTTAGGTTTATTTGGAAATATGGTTTGTTGAAAAACAATCTATCCAAGATAATTGGAAAATAAAGCACTGTTGAATGCTACTATTAGTGTTAAAATACAGCTAAACACTGTTAGAATACCATCCTTTTGCAATATAAAGAAAAATGATTCCATTCCTAAGAACTGTATCTCTCACATAATATTAGAATTAAGAAAAAGAGAAAAGTGATTAAGAATATTATTGGGAGCATTACCAGATGTTATAATAGTTGATTTTCTTTGCTTTCCTAACTATACTTCTTGTAAGTTGAAAGGGAAGATACTGTGTTTCTCACAAAGAATTATCTGCTCTTTCTTATTATCCCTTTCTCTTCTTCAGCCAGAAATTATTATTTTTTCTGTTACATTCTTTATGGGTGGGGGAGGGAAGTTCTGCTCAGTAGCACACACACACACAAACCAAGTAATGTACAGTGAAGACAACTGAAGAAAGCTTCCTCCCATATTTCAACTACTTGGAATGGCTCATCTGTGACTGTATTTTGGAAAGTATTTAGATCATTACTTTTATTTCATTATTTTTACCTAAACTTGTTTAAATAATGAGAGTCAAATTCTAGGAAACTCTGTCCTTGAAACAAGCAATTGATGAACAATATGTATGCAATCATTTTACAATAAATTACTAATAATAAGTAAAATACTGTGGCCCTTGGTTAGAGTGGTGTATAATGAGAAACGTTAGTCCTGTTCTGAATCATGGTTTATCAAAGATTTAAAGTCTTTTTTGAAACTGAGTTTTATTCATCCTCTTATGGATGAGTCACCTCTTTCCTAATATATAAAAGATTCAATTCGTGGCCTTCAGTTAAAAGGATATGACATAAACAACTCATTTTCCTTTGCCATGATTCTTCTATAATTTTCTCTTTTATATTTTCAAACATATTAGTTTTTTTTTTGTTCAATCCCAGAAATGTTCTCAATCATTAGGAACATGCAGTCCAGTCAAGGGAGGCAAAGATTATGTGCCCACTACTGTTCCCAGTTCCTACTCCCCAGGGAAGGTGAGGCAATAGGAAAGGCAGTTAAGTCTTCATATATCACACAGAGATAATCCCACCAGTGATAGAATAGGATAACTTTAGGATCACTCTCCAAAAGAAAAAATTTACAAGTGGAGATAGGATACCTAAAGAGGGCCAAGAGAAGGTAAAAATAATAAATCCATGAGAATTACAATTGCTGTGCTACTGCCTCCTACATGAAGACTTCTCCCAGGTACAGTTAATAGCTCTCTCTTACCACAGCACAGGACCTGTTTTTTCAAGTTCTTCACCAATTCCATCTTTATAGCAATTTTTACATTTTCCTCCCCACTGGAATGTACTTTGCTCAAGTGATGTGCTATCCAGTTCATTTTTGCTTCTTCCTTCCCACCTCATGTAATACCACTCGATAAACTTGTTTTGCTGAATTGAGATGACATATATCCTGGTTTGCATAGGGAATAGGACACAAAAAAGCAGCATCAGAAACCCTGGTAATTTTTTTAAAGGTAAAACTGTTTTGTTTTATTATGATAGAAGTCCCTTTTTAGCAATAGAAAATATATATCTCTAATGTTGAAAAGTAATGACGATGACTCCACCACATCTTTTAACATCATGAACATTTTAGTGCATGTTCTGTGTATGTGTGTGTGTGTGTGTGTGTGTGTGTGTGTGTGTAGAAAGAGAGAGAGGAGGAGTGGAGGGAAAGAGAACAGAGAAAGGCTTAGTGAGGGGCCACTATTCACCACTTGTTTTAGTCACCTCTTTTGATGCTGTGATGGAAAGGCCCAACCAGAACAACGATAAAGGAGGAAAAGTTTTTTTAGGGGCTCACAGTTTCAGAGGTCTTAATCCATAGACAGCAGTGTCCATTCCTAGGGGCCCAAGGTGAGGAAAGACATCATGCTTGAAAGAGTGTGATAGAGGGAAGAAGCTCATGTAATGACGAGAAAGCAGAGAGAAAGAGAGACTCCATTGGCCAGATATAAATATACACCCCAAAGCCATGCTCCCAATTTCAACCTCCTCTAGCCACACCTTACCATTTCAATTACCATTCAATGATTCTTTATCAGAGTATTAATTCACTGATTGGGTTAAGACTCTTACAACCCATTCATTTATCTTCTGAACCTTCTTGGATTGTCTTACATATGAGCATTTGTGAGACACCTCGCATCCAAACCATAACACCACTTAAAAAGACACTCATTCCCATATTTATTCTCTTGGGAGATGCTTTGTTCCAGGCAGTAATCAGAGTACTGAATATACAGGAGTGTAATGTGAATGAAGGAATGCTGTGTATCATGAAAAAAAATCTGCTGTAATTAGCTGTAATAAAAATGTGTGCTCTAAAGTAGAAGGACAATGTTATTGAAGTAAAGTAGCACAGAAGTGATTCTGAATTAAGTCAGTGTGAAGTATGAACAGAATCTAATTTCTGTAAACAAGGTATTACATATGTCACAAAATCTCTGTCATTTCTTCATGCAAGAAATATACTTACTTATTAAAATGTTGATATTTCATGTATTTTATGTTCAGTTAAATGACAGAACTCTGGTAAATGTTTTATAAATAATTCATTTAATATTCAAAATAACCTGTGGATCAGGTGCCATTATTTCTATTATGTACATGACACTATATGAATTGTAAATGCTGAATAGCTTTCTCAAGATCTCATAGAGTTTCTTTAGCACAATCAAAGGAAATCTCCAAATTTGTTGTAAATAAAAGCTATCATCTAATCTGACACATTAAATCATCTCCTAGGGAATAAAAATTTCCTTATTGAGTTTCAAAAATTATTTTTATTAATAAATGATTAAATTATTGATATATCAAAATAAGATCCTTTATACTTTAATTATAATTAATGAAATGGATTTACCATATATAACAGTTAATAAAATTAATGTTCAATTTATTGTTCAACACATGTGCAAAACTATGTTAAAATGCCTGTGCAAAACAATGTTAAAATGCCACCTGAATTCAGTTCAAAATATTAAATAATTAAATGTCTGAAACAGCACTATTAAATATTTATGGTTTTACAATGCTCCATGTTGAGTGAGAAAACAAACAACTAAAACTAATGACCATTACTGAAAAGCCACTTGTACCTCCAAGCTCTAAAATACATTACAGTTCATACAAGTATTTCTCTAATACATGCATTCAATATTTAAGAAAAAATATCAAGATATATACAAATAATTAATCAAGACATGATATGAAAATTAGAAATTATATCAATAATCACTTTTTTTTCAAATTCATAAATGGATCAATAGAGTTAAATTTTTCACTTCTCACTTTGGGTAGGAAAAACTTTACTTACCATGGCCATGAAAATAAAGTAAAAGAAATATTTCTTAGTGGTAAATAGGATGCATTATGATGAGCAAATAATTGTTTATTATAAGATGTATAACCTTTTTGGTATATAAATTTATATATATCTAGGAAGGATTTACAAACTTTATTCTTTTTGTGATCAAATGAATTAAGACTGAATCGTACATATATAAACTCAGAGTAATATAAAAAAACCATCCAAATTAATTCATTTTATAAAGGAAATGTAATCTTAGATGAGACATTTCAAGCAATAGTACTAATTGAAGCACTGATTTTATATATAATTGTTGGTATACGATACACTAATTGACAAATTTGACATAGCATTAAAAAAAACAATAAATAAATGGAAGCTACAGAACTTCAAAGTACAATAAAAAGAAATAGCATTAAACCATGAAAGATTTTATACAAAATAGTTAAATATAAAATGCAGTATTTCAGTAGATCAGAGAAATAATTTATTTGTTTCTTCCATTCTCAAAGTATTTATATATCAAATAAATAGTGTATTGGAAGAAACATTTTCCCCCTAACTTGATCAAATAACATAAGATCAAGTGATATTGATGAAATTCCAGAAATGACATTAGATTAAAAAAATTACAGATTAAAGTAATGAAGTTTGATGTTCTCTTAGAAGACTTTAAAATTATTTAAAATACCTCAAGTTTTTTGTTTTTTGTTTTTGTTTTGTTTGTTCTGTTTTGTTTTTTTAGTATGATGACTTCTCAAAGGACAAACAGTGTAGATGAAGAGAGTAGTTTAATTAAATGTTCTCAAGTCTTAGACAAAAAGCAAAGACCATAAACCATCTTTCAAAGTATGTGCTAAATTATTTATAATATTTGTATTAGGGTTCAAATTTTCTTATTCTTAGTAAAGTGATCTTACCTTTATACAAATTCCCTTTCTTTAAAATCTGAGAATTTGAAGAATTGGGAAAGTATATTTACTAGATATGTTGACAAATTTGGAAGATTTCACTCACAATAAAAGAAAGTTTGAATGTGTGTGTGGCACTACTACTTTCAGTGGAGTAAAATATGAAATTGAATATTGAATCTATTCAAATCCAGTGAAATATATCTGTGTTTGATTGTTGCTGATCATTTGTTTTAAATATACCAATTGTTTCTTCGATACCATACACTTGAACGTATTAGGTCTTTCTTTTCTTTTTAAAATAAAGACTTGAATGTGAATTTGTTGATAATTATTTCACAGTTTATTAACAGTGCAAACAATTTAAGTGGTACTGAACTTCAATCAAGAAAACACATTTTAGTTTGTAGTTATTGCTTTAGGAAATATTATCATGCCTAATTTAATGAAACTGTGCAATGTGGTGAGGAATATGATCTTTGTAAAATAGCTTTATATGCAAGACTATGTGTAGCAATTTTGCTCTATTCTTAATTTTTTTGTGTGTCCTCTCCATTGAGGGTGAGCACCAGTGATTTTGTGGATACTGGCATAACTTACAAAAACAATTTCTAGAGTGAGGAATTTGCTCTTTGACTTTCAATTTCTCTCACCCTTGCTTTGATATGCAGGTTTTGCTGTGAAAAGTCTATATTGCACTTTGGTATCAAATTAAAAATACATTTATCAAAACACAACAGTGTATAAAGAAGTCATCTTTCTAAAGGAGTCAAATTTATTTCCTGTGGCAGGAAATGTGGCATTACCCATTGCCAATATGAAGTAGCACTATAGACAAATCATTTGCATTTTACTCTTTTTTTTTTCAAATTTTATCTTATTTTATGTCTTCATTCCTCTTTAGTCTTATTTCTTTTTTTTCTTGGCTTGGCTGTTATTTCATTATAATCCCAAGATAATATTCAACATAATAACTAAATTTTTAAACTTGGAAAATGTGATATGAGTTCTTCTATTCCTCCCATGTCCTTATATCAAAGAAAACATTTGACATTTTTTTTTTGAGGGGGGGTGATTGGCAAACTTCACTTAGCATTATTTTCTCTAACTCCATCCATTTACCTGTAAATGCCATGATTTTATTCTCTTTTATTGCGGAGTAAAACTCCATTGTGTATCAATGACACATTTTTTAAAATCCATTTATCTATTCAAGGACATCTAGGTTGGTTCCACAGTTTAGCTACTGTGAATTGTGCTGGTATAAACACTGATGTGGCTGTGTCCCTGTAGTATGCTGTTTTTAAGTCCTTTGGTATAGACTGAGGATAGGGATAGTTGGGTCAAATGACGTTTCCATTCCCAGTTTTCCAAGGAATCTACATACTGCTTTCCAAATTGGCTGCACCAATTTGCAGTCCCACCAGCAATGTATGAGTGTGCCTTTTTCCACACATGCTTGCCGACACCTATTGTTATTTGTCTTCATAATAGCTGCCATTCTGACTGGAGTGAGATGAAATCTTAGAGTGGCTTTTATTTACATTTCTCTAATTGCTAGTAATCCTCAGAAATGAAAATGAGGAAAACTACCTCAACTTTTAATTTTTATTGGAAATATAAGAGAAATACTGATAAAACAAAAAATTGTTTTTCTATATTTTCCAAAACTTTCACTTAGTCTTTCAGTGTGCACCTGTATCCAAACAAATAAGTAATACAACAATGAAAACTTGTAAATTACAGGGACTATTGAAATCTGTCCTATATTCTCTCAATATTGCATGAAATAGAATTGAACATAGTAAATGTCTATATTTGCATAATATTTTGTTTGTTTATGAAACAATTATACTAATATGAATATAAACCAATAATTCATAATCATCAAATATTGAGAAAACCACTACTATCCATGATTCATCTTTTCATCATGGCAAAATCTATTTCATTCTTTTAAAGACATGTCATTATTTAATGATAATTTTCTGAGAATTCCCTCCTATCTTTACTTCCATAGATGAGTGTCCTCTCCTTTACATATTCACCATCTTTGTAAACTAAAATAACAAACTACATTTTAATTATTTTTATGTGAGTCTCTTCCCAAAGCACTGTAGATTATTTTAGTCTTCAGACAATATTTATATTTCAGCACCATAAGTAACTGTGCCTTAAATGGGAAGATAAGCACTACTAAACAAAATGAAAAGATGCATATATAAAAAAATCTAACTCGGGAGAAGCATAATTCAGTCTCCTACACCCCTGACTCAGTTCAGTGAGCTTCTTCTTACAGCCACATAAATCTAATGATTTTTATTGGGACAAAAATAGTGAATCATTATGTGGGCATCAAGAAATTATGTGATCTTTCAAATATTTATCTGTGATGAAATTTGGTAAATAAAAATACTTTATATTTGCATAGTCAGAATATAATTGTGTTATTTTTTGCTGATTCTTTTCTCTACATGTTATAACATGCCCTAGTATCTCATATTTTAATTGTGCTTATTTTTCATTATAAGGCATTCTCCTTTCTCTAATTAACAATCTCAAATTTATTTTACATGTCAACTTTAAAGTATATAAACTATGTATTTGGATAAAATAATAAATATTACATGCATATGATATGAAAATAAACAAAGCAAACATAATATTATAATTTGGCAGACAAGCTACATGAATCCCATATTACAGCTTGATAATCACCTGGAAAATATCTGATTTCATTTCTCTCATACACTCACAGAATTACCCTTAATCTGAGATATTACAGCATATTTTTCTCTAGCCTAATATTTATATTCATGTATATTTAAATTGGCTTAATTATTAAATTTCTTAAATTTAAAACATGCATTTTTAACCAACTTTAAGTATAACTCATTTCTCTGACCTTTAGTTTCTCTTTTATACTTCATTTATTTAATTTTGTACCAGTATGTAGTGACAGAAATTCTGAAATAAGAATCTCTTGGATATTTTTTTAAATGTAATTCGTTAATTTATTTTACTCAATGATTACAACTTGTTATCAATTAACAGTGTATTTGTTTCCCCTCAACCAACCAGGATCTCCAATAATTGTATTTTACCTAATTTATAAATAGTCCTGAACAGACTATGCTATTTCTTGTGTTTTTCATTAGCAAAATTTTGCATTCATCTCTTTGAGTGTTATTATCAATATTTTCCTTTGAGATTACCTTCTCTTTTTGTACATTTTTCAATATTTCAATAATATTTCAAAAGTCTTATATAGATACTTGTAAGAAATTGAACAGAATGAAAGTCAGGTGATAATATAGGAATTCACATGTATAAGAGGCAGACTTTCATCCCATGTGTTCATACTTAAATATCATACCAGGGAAGACACTCTCTTGGGATTCCACAAATATGAACAGTAAAGATGCTGTAAGGGTATGGGACCTTTTCAAAGTCTCTGAAATTCTACCAGGGAAGGCTAACAACTAATCATGTGCTTTGTGCTTCCCAGGACCCTGGAACACCCCAGCTGTGAGCAAATAAAAAACTTAGGATTTGAGTTTCAATAACAGTCCCCTTGATTTCACAAGTACAAAAATACACATTGTCTCCAAAGAAAACCACCACATATGGGTTTCATTTGGTTTGCACATCAGAACATTCAAGGTCAGCATATTAACACCAGCAATCATTGGATTTCAATAAAAGATATACCTTCAGGAAGAGCAGCATTTCACAAAATAAGTTTGGCTTCACCTAGTAAGAGACAAAGTAAAACCTAATCCAGTGTTTCTGTTTCATTAACCACCCTTTATTTGATTTTATGAGGTCAAATGGGAAGAACCATTTGGCTTAATGTTAAAGATATGTGAAATTATTTGGAGTACAAATTCTCCCACCTTTATATTTAGTGAAATTAATCTAATCCAAGTCCACCTCTTCCCTCTGATTTTCCGTGTTTGTAATAGTCTGACTTCATCTTTCATTCAGCCTCTTCTGCCATTATTCTCCAGTATTAACCTCCCAGTGTAGTTGGGCAGAATTAGTATTCACTGAGCAAACCTAGTACATTGACTATTTTTGAAGAGTCATCTTGATAAGAATATGTACATTTGTATATGTGCATATGTACACTTTTATACCGAGGGAAAAATAGAAGACAAAAATATGTATCAGACCCTATATATAGGAAGACTAAAATGTTTACTATCTGACTCTTTATTTAACATGCATATTTCTATGAATTCTTTATTTTACTTCCCAGGAAACTGGCATGCATGCTTTTGGTGAATTATCAGCTAGTCAAGCTTTAAGATCAACCTCCATTCTTCATCTCTGATCATGAATAAAGTACAAACTGCCTCCCTTGGCTGTGATTGTGCTGACTCCTAGGACTGTGCAACAGCACTTCATATGTATGTCCACCCTTCCAGATTTATTAGTCTTGATTCACCAAACAAATGTATGGTCTTCATGGGCTAGGAATGTATCTTAGCAAAACTGTAGCAAGACTTTTTTGAGTTATTATTCATGAGTAACTAAGTATTTCCCTTTAAAAATCATGCTCTTCCAATCAGTGTGTATTAGCTAATTTTGAATTTATTTAATCTCTATCTTGTCTATTTATGGAATAATGACATTCTCAAATCTAGCCTAGAGGTACTAAAGGTGCTCAAGAAATGTCAGAAAAATATTAAATCTATCATCTCTCCAGTTT
Source organism: Ictidomys tridecemlineatus (assembly GCF_052094955.1). Lineage (NCBI taxonomy): Eukaryota > Metazoa > Chordata > Mammalia > Rodentia > Sciuridae > Ictidomys > Ictidomys tridecemlineatus. The sequence goes on from NC_135479.1 coordinate 162,928,806, forward strand.
TTTTAAGAAGATATTAAGTATAGGGGATGTTTACACAGAAAATATCAGTTCGAGGTTTTACCTCAGTGGAGTGTTTGTTTTCTTTTTGTATTTCTAGAGACTGGACATGGCATCGATAATAGAAACAAATTGTCTCCAATATTACTCATTGTTTTCTCAATAGTTTTTGTTGAATTGAATTTAACTTCCTTTCTTTGTTTTTATTTTAATTTTATTATTTGGTGCTGGAGATTTTTGGTGATTGTATCCAAGACCTTGCACATGCTAAGTATATGCTTACCCCCAAGTCATGCCCCCAGCTTGACCTTAACCTTGCATTTCAAGTCAACTTTCTTTATGATTTTTTTTACTATTGGTGCTATTAAAATAAGATTGCATTTCTAATTTGCATCCCTCCTGTCCAGAGATATATGAAAACAGGCTATAAGGCTGGAAAATATAATTTTACAACATTTGAATATATTTTCTATTCATAGTCTCAAAGTAACACAGAATAACTGTAAAGAGTAAAGATCTTGAAGGCAAACAGTCTGACTCCAAACCCTGGCTTTTGTAAGTGCTGGCTCCATAGCCTTAGGACATTATTTAACCTGTCTGGGCATCCATTTATTTTCTGTGTTTTGAAGATAATAAAGTTACCTACAACACAAGGTTATTATGAGAATTATATAAAGTAGTATTTGCATAATCCTTTAAAAAGTGTCTGTCACATGTAAGTGTACAAAAGGATCGATTAATAATCAAATACAGCATGTTCACCAAAATAAGATTTAAATAGCAGTATTTTTGAAAGTATAAATAACATAAAAACTCAAATATTTTACTCATTTGGCATAGCAAAAGATTAGTAAAACAATCTTATTATTTCTTTTTTTAAAAATTACTTAGTTTTTAAGCATTTTCCTGAAAATCACTTTTCCAAGTTTCACTATTTCTACTTTTGTGGGACTTGAGTGGTAGGGGCCAACAAGGCTGGAAACGATGAAGTAAATGTCTATTAATTTTATAGGTGATTTATGATCTTGGTTGTTCAAAACAGGTCCTGTCTCCTGAAATGACAAAACTCGTAGCATAAATTTTAACAAACCAATTAATCTTCCATGAGTTGTTCATCTGAATATTGAAATGTGAACTGTGTAGAATAGGGGAAAAGTAGAAGCATTGAATTACAAGCCAGAAGATTTGAGTTACAAGGTCTTAGTATGCAGTTAAATACCTTTGTGTTGTAGACATGTCACTTGGACTGGGTCACTGTCCCTACAGTTGTAAAATAAGGCTCTCAAATGGCTGCAGGAGGACTCATATTCTAGAGAGGGGGGAGATTGAGAGTGAAAGGGCACAGAAGTTTACTGGAGCTTAGCCTTAGACAGTATATCTGTTCAATATTGTTTTTACAAAACTAGAGAGAATTGAAAAACTTGTTAAGCTAGCAATGAGTATTATGTAAAAGTGTGGCAAGAGCAAGTTTATACATTAACTAGAAAAGCCACCATCAGGAAAAATAAAATTAGGTGTTTTGAGAAAAAGAACCCAGATGAAAAAAAAAATTTAGTCACTTTCAAAGAATAGAGCCTAATATGGGAATGAAAGTCTAAACATAGAAATAAATATTTGTGCTCACATTCTTAGATAAAGGAATATAAATATAAGTAATCCCAAGGATAACAATTTCTCAAACAGAAAATTCAGCTAGTCACAAGTTTTATACAGTTAGTTGAATATAAAATTTAGATCAAACACTCTTTTAATTTATTCATACCCATAGTCATATAACACAATTCGAATGGCTATGAGTTTTATTCTAAATTTGTTTATGCAACTGGGGAGACTATGCCCCATGCTATGCCACCTGCAAGTTAGGAGTGATGGTGATGTAGTTCTAGTCTGAGTCTGAGCACCTGAGAATGAGAGCTAAAGGGTTAGCTCCAGTCCCAGTCTAAATGCTTGAGAATTAGTAGAATTGATCTGTAAATTCCAGTCCAAATACAAACAAAGACCTGTACCCAAGCTTGAAAGCACGCAAAGAGAAAGCCAATTCTCCCTTATCTGCATTTTGTTTTATTCAGTTCTTCAGCAGATTAAGTCATGCCCCTCACAATAGTGAGGGCAATTTTCATTCCTCAATCTATTAGTATAAATGTTGATCTCTTCCAGAAACAACTACACTCCCAGAATAATCGTTAACCAAATATTATGTGGGTATCCTGTAGTCCTTTAGGTTGATACAAAAAATTAGTCAATACAATTGGTCATCTTTGAACTGAAGGTAAAAAATACAAAGTTTAGACCACACAGTTAAGTCTAAACTACACACACACACACACACACACACACACACAAACAGCTATATGCAAACACATATGTATGTATACATATAGATATGTGCATATGCTAGGAAAGGGCTACTATGAGAAGTCGATATGCTCAAAACAAAAGAGAACTATACTATCAACCTGATCAAGAAATAATTATGACATGAACCAATACAAGAATGACAGGGATAGAAAAGAAGGCTGCATTTGGAAGGCATGTGGAGGAAAAACCAACTGAATTAAATGGTTATTTCAAAGAAAAACAGTAAGAGGAACTTACCTGAAAGGGAAGTTCATAAGTGAAATACTTTTCACATAGAATACAAAATTGTATAACTTATTTAATGGAGGAGTTTATGAGTTACTGTGTGGAATTTCTTGAGTTACATGTGATTTTAGACAGCACCCACTGTCCAGAGAACAGCTGAATATGTGGAAAACGCTAGAAAAGTGATTGTAAAAGAAATGAGTAAGCCCACAAGAATCCCATCTCAGCTGAGAAATTAGGCATGACTTTCCTGAGCAATTTTAAACTTGTCAACATAGGATTATTAATTAGAGCCTATGGAAAGTGTCTAAGACTCCCTTGTACTTAAATTGCTTGCACTGAAAGAAGTAGCAGATGCTTGCTGAAATAGAATCTGAAAGTGATTTTATTGACTTCAAAACTCATAAAATGCTATGACATTTTTGGATTTTATATAAATGCTAAATACATTCTATAATCTATTGTGTCTGTTTTCTTTAAATCAAGAAAATACTGGAGGAATTAATTCCTATGTTTTTATGTATTTTGAGTACTTATAGTTTATTCATTTTAGTATTATAAAATATATGAATATAATAACCCATCCTGTTGGTGGACCTTTGGGTAATACCCAGCTTTTTAAATATCATGAGCAGTACTGCTATGAAAATTCCTACATATGGTATTTGGTAAATGTTTGTAGGCATTTATTCTGGATATTAACATGTACATATAGCTACCTGATAATAGAATAAGTACATCTTCAGCTTTATGTGATATTTCTAGAGTATTCCAATGTGGCTGTAATTTACTAACCACAACAATGCAAAGGGATTGCTGCCTCACTTTCTTACTATTCCAGAGCAACATCACATCCAAGTCAATGTGCTCCATAATCAAAGCAAGACACTTTTGAACACTTTCTAATAACTTAAGCACTGTGAATTTTTCCAGTCTCAATGGTAAAAAGTGTTTCTAACTCTTTTTTTTCTTCTTTCTGTTTTGGGGTGATACTATTTCTCAGTTGAGATAGTTCCCTCTACTCTCCATATGCATAAACAGAATGCAGCTGAATTTTCTTAAGCACCTTGCTCATCCCCAGATTTCTGTCTCTAATCTGCTTTCTCTTTCTCTGGTGTTCTTACCTGCAAAGTCTAGCTAACTAATTGCTTTGATAATCATGGACACCGATCCCTCACCTCAAGTTAAGGAATTGGCTGGGCTTCTTCTCCATTTCTTCTATTTTACTACAGTGGATATATTTTTTCCAAGCAGTGAGCTGAGTCCATCATAAAGGGTCATTTATTTGCTTCCTGTCTCTCAAAATCACTCTACTTTGTAGTCAGAATTCCAATGTTTTAAAGACTACTGTTTTCACAAGATTTCTCATTTTCATTGTTGTTACAATGTATTTAATTGTGTTTTCCTTCAACAATTTCCCTCCCTCCTGCCCACTTCACTCCCAGCTTCTCTGCTCCTTCCATCCTATCTAGTATCTATCTATCTATCTATCTATCTAATCTGTTTATTTATCTAATTATCTATCATTTTTCTCTCTCTCAGTTGTGCTGTGATTGAACCCAGGAACTCACTAGAGTGCTGTACCACACAGCTACTCCTTTAGCATCAGTTATCAAGCATTTCAATATATACCCCCAATGCATGCATATATATATATATATAACATATAATATATATATATATATATATATATATATATATAAATCCACGATTATGTTGAAAATATTATTTAATATTCATCACATCATATTTATTTATTTATTTACTTTTGGTACTAGGAATCACACTTGGGGGCACTTAACCACTGAGTCCTATCCCCATCTCTTTTTAAAATTTTTGAGACAGGATCTTGCTAAACTGCTTAGGACATAAGTTGCCCTAAGTTCAAATGCAGAGGCTGGCTTTGAACTTCGAATCCCACTGTCTCAGCCTCCCAAACCAATGGGATTACAGGCATGCTCCAACAAAGCTGGCCAACATAAAGTTTTCTAGTATTTCAGAACGTTTTTGTTATTTCTACTTTTTGTTAATTGTAGTGCTCAGAATGTTGACCTTTTAAAAAACTTGTAAAATCTTCTCTTTCCATCAAATTTTGAGAGAAGAGTATTTGCATTGATATACTTTAATATGGTTGTGGATTGGTATATTTGGTTTTTTCTCTTTCAATTTTTGATTTATATATTCGGACAACTGTATAATGAAGGGGAAGGATATTGGCTTAGAATCTTCCTTATAGATTGAGTGTGCTCAATATTATTGGCTATTTCAACTTATCTGTAGTAATGTTTATTACCCTATATTTTACTTTGTTCAAAATAGCATACTTTTAATTAACTAATTTATTATTTTTAAATTTTATTTATTCTAATTTGTTATATATGATAGCAGAATGCAATTTAATTCCTATTACACAAATAGACCACAATTTTTCATGTCTCTGGTTGTACACAAAATAGAGTCATATCTAAGTAATGTATGTTTTCATACATGACTTAGGGTAATAATGTCCCTCTTATTCCACCGTCATTCCTGCTCCCATAACCTCTCCCATCGCCCCCTTCCCTTTGCCCTATCTAAAGTTCCTCTATTCCTCCCATGCTCCCAAAACATCCACAATATGATCAGCATTCTTATATCAGAAAATATGCTCAGCATTTGGATTTTTGTGATTGACTTACTTTACTTAGCATTATATACACCAACTCCATCCATTTACCTAAAAATGCCATGATTTTATTATCTTTTAATGCTGAGTAATATTCCATTGTGCATATATATCACATTTTCCTTATCCATTTATCTACTGAAGTGTATCTAGGTTGGATCCACAAGTTAGACATTATGAATTGTGCTGCTATAAACATTGATATGGCTGTGTCCCAATGTGCTGTTTGTAATTCCTTTGAGTATAAACCAAGGAGTGGGATAGCTGGGTCAAATGGTGTGGGAGCAAATTTTTATACACATCAGATAGAGCATTAATCTCAAAGATATATAAAGAATTAACTCAACAAATCTTAACACCAAAAAAACCCACAAATAACCCAATCAATAAATGGGCCAAGGAACCGAACACTTTTCAGAAGATGATATACAATCAATCAACAAATATACAAAAAATGTCCAACATCTCTAGCAAATAGAAAATTGCAAATCAAAACTACTCTAAGATTTCATCTTACTTCAGTCAGAATGGCAGCTATTAAGAACACAAACAACAGTAAGTGTTGGCAAGGATATTGGGAAAAGAGCATACTCTTACATTGTTGGTGGGACTGCAAATTGGTACAACCAATCTGGAAAGCAGTATGGAGATTCCGTGAAAAATACCATATTTTAACTCATATGTTTCACAACATCACTAAGATATTATGGCTGATATTTTAGAAAATTCATACATTTTAATGGTTTCCTTTAATAATTTTCTTTAATAATTACTTAACAGTGTTACTTTTAAAAATAATTACCTAAAACATCTTGGTTTGAATGCCTCATTAGTAATGATAACTTTTAATAATAAAATATTTTAGTTTAATTGCTCCCTGATCATACTGCAATTTTATGTTTTAAAATTATTTTAGTTAATTATTTAAAAATATTTCCCTTTTCCTTCATTTTGGATTGTTCTTTCTACTTGCATACTTTTTAAAAGCCCAAGATATTAAAATTAATGTTTCACATAATCAATATTCATTTATTCTTCCTATTGTTTATCTTCTTATTGTCCATGTAAACCTGTTATAATTTTCTTTATTCTTTTTATTTTTCTTTGTACTGTATAGATATATTTTATTGGAAATGGAGCCCTAGTTTAGTGTGCTTTCTTAGAATATTTTTGTAGTTTATTCGTATTTTCTTTCTGTGCTCTGATGAAACTTTGTCGGTGAGTGCAAAGCTACCTCATCATTCTTGGAACTGGAAGTTTGAGTACATTATTTAGCCTTCCCCACATAATTTCAATAGAAGGAGAAAAAAGGGAAGTTTCTGAATTTTTAAATTTAGTTTACCACCATTCTTTTCATAATTCTTTACCTAAGAAACCACAACTATCATCTTTCTTTTCAGGACACAATTTTTTATTGCTATTTTTGAACAGGAATTTTTTTTGAAATTATTATTTATACTGTCATTTTTATGTAATTCATGAAAAAATATAGTGATTTTGCATTGGCAAGCTCTGTAAACGTCTTTATATATTTTTGAAAAATTTTTAAGTTTATTTCTTTGGATTTTTAAATTTTACAGTAAAATAGAATTTATACATTAGTTGGTGAATTATATCTTTATAATAACTTCTCATTTTATCTTAATATTTGTCTATTCAAATATATCTCTAATCATAAAATGATCTCATTAAAGTTATTCATAAATTATTCACATATGTTTTCTGTGGTTCTTCTATTTTTTTTCATAATAGTTTTGTTATTGATAAATACATGTTTCATGTTTATATTCTTATAAACTCATTAATTTCATCCATTGTTTTTGCTCATTGTCATAAGTTTCATAGTTAATTATGTCATTGGTGCTATAAATTATTTTGTGTATTTTTTGAAGCATACAAATATTTAATATTGTCACGTCTTTATAAGACTGGTATTTGGTTATAAACTCTAAGACCATAAATTCAAATATACAAGGATGAGAGCCTTTCTTTGGTTGTTAAGTTTTTGGAAGCTTATGTTAATTTTTTATAAAAGCTCCATTTCTATCAAATATCAAAAACTTATTTCAAATCAGTGTTGTATCCCATTGAAATTTAGTGTCCTCCATCTTTTTTCAAAAAGAGGTAGAGGACTTTATGAATGTATAGGATGAGGAACTCTGAACTTTACATTCTTGCTAGGTATTGTCTCCAATAGCATCATTTAGAAAGTACCTTTTGAATTTGTGTCATTATATCATGATGGGAATGGCAGGGTAGAAGGAGAGTGAGAATTGAAGATGCTACACTAAGATTATTTTGGAGTCAGAGGAAAAGGTATGTGCCTTTAATTTAGGAAGCCTTTAGAAACTAGAAAAGTCAGAGAAATGTATTATATCTATGCACCTACAGAAGTAATACTGTTCTGATAACACCTTGATTTTAGAACTTTGACCTTCAGAAATATAGGATCAGACATTTATGCTGTTTAAGACACTGGCTATAGTAATTTATTACAATAGCACATGGAAATTAATGCAGAATAATTTATAAGTTTTTTGGGTGCAGAATGATACTTTGATCTATATGCTACAGTGTTTTATATAGAGCTATAAAAGTCACTTTTACAGACTTCATATTTATATTATTATGCATTATTGCTTTATTTTTCTCCAATATAAATAAAAATTTTACTCTTAAATTCCATGCTACTTATGATTTTTCTTACCTACAGTGTGAACATATTGCTCAAGAAATTTGAACTTTCTTATAATCTTTTCTTATTTCCCCTACTTTTTTTGGTTAGTTTGTTTCTTTTATATATTTATTTATATATTTATTTTTAATAGTTTCTATAGACAATTAAATATATTATATATACATATATATACATATATACATGCAAGAATTCACTGTTGTATATCTATACGTTCACATAGAATTTTTTTAAGATTTATTATGCATTTTCTCACTCTTCCCTTCCCTCCTCCCTTCTACTCAGTTTCCTTCTATTTTGCTAATATTCCCTATATGACAACATCCCCTCCAACTTCCTTTCCACTTACTTTGCTCTATCTTCTACATATGAGAGAAAACATTTCAACCTTTTATTTTTCTGAGTCTGGCTTATTTAACTTAACATAGTATTCTCCAGTTCTATCCATTTATGAGCATGTATCATAATTTTATTCTTCTTCAGAGCTGAATAAAATTCTATTGTGTATATATACCACATATTATTCATTCATTCAACTGTTGACATGCACGTAGGCTGGTTCCATATTTGGATATAGTGAATATAAACATTGATGTGCCTGTATCGTTTTAGTGTGCTGATTTTAGTTTTTTGGATAAATATCAAAGAGTGGTATAGCTGGGTCATGTGGTAATTCCATTCTTAGTTTGTTGAGTAATCCCCATGCTGCTTTCCAGATCTTTTCAAGCTAGTTTGCAGTATTAATATTTTCTGAGTAAAAATATTTTTCCTGTTCATCCTTGCCAGCATTTATTATTATTTGTATTATTTATTTATAAGTGTTACTACAAATATTTTTTGGTGTATTTTATATATAAATATACAAAATATAATTATATATATATAAATATACAAAATATGATTTTATATATATATATATAAATATACACAAGTATCTAAGTTTATAATTTTGGAAAAATTTTATATAGACTTTCTCATTCTACCATATCTCTTTATGGGCATCTGTTCTTGTTTTAAAGAAAGTCACTGACAGGATTTGAAAAAGTTCATTAGTGTAAGAAGAAAATTTCATTGCTGGTGGAGCTCTTAGCTGGCCAGCTACATTACTTTCTGGCTGAAATAGCCTTAACTTCCTGTGCCTAGCGCATGGTAGAAAGTGGCGAAGGCTCAGTTGTACACCTCATTCATTGTGAGCCTGTGATTTATCAGTGCAGGTGGCAGTGTGGGCACAGGCAACAAGGACAAGCCTGTGAGTTGTCACTGGGTTGTCTTGGTGTATCCTGAGGTGCTGTTGCTTAAGCCTTTGGCATGCAAGATACACCCAAGAGTCTCACAGACCTGTCATTCATGGAAGCCTAAATCATTCAAATATGCCTGGAGGAAAGGCCTTTTCTTCAGCAGAGATCAGTGAGACAAATCCTTCACAGATGAGAAGACAGAGGATCTGGTCACCAGCAAGTCATTGGTAGAGGATAATTCCTCTGAACCAGGTAATTCCTCAAGACCATGGTGATGAAAAGTATGGATGTCTTCTCTCAACCTCCTCTGCTGACTTCACTAAAGAGCCTTCATCAGACTAACAATGACCAATGAACTTCTTGTATCTCTAACCTCCACAAGATTTGGGAGAGTGAAAAGGTCCCCCAGAATGGCCTACACAGATATTAAAGGTATACAGTAACCACATAGCCTCAGCTTGTTCTTACTCATTACCAAGAGCAATGTCTTTTTCAATGCAGCTGGTCAATACTGGGAGAGAAATTATCCACCCATCACAGCCGCCATCATTCTGATTTTATGTCGCTTTCTCCAGTAGGTAGGAAAAGTGGTCAGTTTCTTCTGTACGTCTACCTCCTGCTTTTTAAAAAGTGTGCTTTCAATATAAATAAAGAAAATAAAGAAAGTCCCTTCTGTCCCCTAGCTACCTTGTGTAAACTAAAGCTGCTGATGTGAGGTCCCCCTGACTCCCCAGGATGCTTTGTTCTTCCCTTGTGTTTCAGCTTTCCATACGTGCTTACTATTTCAGGCATTTGCCAATGGATTAAACGATGGAGATAGCTTTAAAAGAGCTCATATTCTACTTGTTTGGTGATAGTATTTACTTTGCAGCTAAAGAAAAACTTGATGTCAAAAGTTCATGTGCATATTCAGAATATTTAGGAGCCATGCACATTGGCTAGCTCCATAAGACTAAGACTTCTCTCGACTCCCTCCTCTTCTGTATGCCAATGGATTACATGGGGGAAAAAGGAGGGGAAAAAAAGTAATAAAAGGAAAAAGGTTGAGACATTCTAGAAAGCTTATAATTCCTTTCTCTCTCATCCACAATATTACTTATGGAAAACAAATGCCCACATTCATCCTAAACTTTACCCTTACTTATAATCAGAACAGACAAAAAAATTGTCAATGCCTCCATGATATTTCTGCATTTTCACTACTCTCTTTGTATAAATCCCTTATCAATTTTTTACCTCAGTAACTATAGTCCCCTGCTCTTGAGTCATTACCATTTGTTCTTACCTCTAATTATACTCTTTTCCAATATATTCTCTACGTTAGGAACAGGTCATACTTACCTAAAACATAAATCTATATGTGTCATTTATCTACTGAATCGAGTTTATAGGCCCTACTAGTGACCAACATCACTTGTTGAAATAACACAGGAAATAACCATCAATCAACTGTTACCTCTTTTTCCAATCTGGTTATTGTAAACTTATTTATATATAAGAATTGTTTATTTCTTTACACTATTTACACTGCAGTGAAAGTGCCAATAAGTGGATGGAAGTGGAGTACCAAATCATGTAATCTCCATTAAATTTTCCACTACAACACCCCCCCATACAATCCATGAACTACAGTGTAATTGTTTTGCTCAAGTGGCTTCAAAACAAAATTATAATTCCCTCCTTCAAACCAGACTGACAAGCTGAGATAATTTACAACCTGGAATAGTTAAATTTCACAACCAAAATTGGCTAACAATTTCAAAATTGCAAGGATAACAGTAATTGTGAGATGTAAGTGAAATGTGAAATACAGGATCGCAAATATTGCTCCCCAGGGTTCTTCTTGCTGTTCTGATGTATTCTCCTTTGATTTTAACAGGGGATACCTAAATGATATATGTAGGTTATCATTTACAGGGAAAGGAGCTATATTTTCATGAAATATCTACAAGTAACACAGTGAAAATTACATAGTTTATATAACATTTCCAAGGAGCTACACAATAAATCACATAATTCTGTGTTTATTTTCTACTAGAAATTCTGAACAGTCTAGATATATTTTGGAAAAGTTTTCCAAATATAAGGATTCTCCCACTCTAATACAGACATTTGTGTTATATTTTGTTAGATATCCCTCAAAAGCTCATGTTTGAGACAATGCAAAAAGTTTGGAGGTGAAATTATTGGGTTGGCCTTAACATAATCGGTGTGTGAATCCACTGGATGGTAATTACAGGCAGGTAGGGTGTGACTAGAGGAGTTGATTCCACTGGGACATACCTTTGGGGTTTATATTTTATCCTTGTTGAGTGGATCTCTCTCTACTTCCTGTGGCTAAATATTAAGCCACTTTTTTCCACCACACTCTTCCACCATGGTGTTCTCCCTAACCTCAGGCCCTAATGAATGGAGTCTGCCATCTATGGACTAAGATCTCAGAAACTGTGAGCCTCCAAGTAATTTTTTTCTCCTCTAATTGTTCTTGTAAGGTCTTTTTGTCTCAGAATAAAAAAAAAAATATCTGACTAAAACAATGCATTTAATGGAAGGGAAGTTGTAAGCATTTTTGCAAAGGAATTGGACCAGATATTCTCTTTTACTTTTCTACAGCATCAACACAGGAAAAAAGGGACCATACAATCCTATTTTCACCATTTTCTTTCCTAACCAAAAAGCTCAAAATTCCATACCATCTATGGTTGACTATAATTGATTTTCTTACTAATGCTTGCTTGTTGTCCATTCTACTCAGATTAACTATGATAAACTTGATATTCTATAACATGTTGCTTTTTGTATAGGCATTTTATAAATATATAATAGAATGATCACTGGGATCACAAATTTTGATTAGCTTGAGCTTCTGAGAAGGACTGTATTTCATGAAATTTTAAAATTTTATATAGATATCTGATTTTATTTCAAGATTATTTCAGGATTTATTCAAAACACAGTAAAGGTGATGATGAAAATGTAAATATGTTGATTTCTTGTCAATTATATTCAAACATTTTGAAAGACGAACACCTGAATTAAATGGGATAACTGCCTTTAAAAATCCAAATTTATAAGGAAAAAATAAACACCAAAAGTTTAATATCAAGTAGTATTTTCATTATCACTATAACCAGCTGCCCTCTCTTCTGTCAAAGGCTTGTGTTTTTGATTTATTATGTGAATCAAGAAAGAATGACCTTTCTATACCAAAGGTAATATCTGTGCAGAGCTTGTCCTTTTCAACCTGTTTTGTCTATGGTCAAAACAAAAACTCAAGATATTTTTAATTCAAATATTTTGAGAGAACTTAAGTTTCTAAGAAATCCAATTCTCCAGAAAAATGTCAATAAGAAAAGTAATCTATTCACCTGACAACTTCCTTGTTAATACCAAATTATTTTAAATGGGTACTTCTTAAAAATGTTTCTATCTACTGCTTTGTAGTTACTGTCATTTTTTGAATACCACATTTGCTAAGAACATGCCATGCATACAGAAATGTTGGCTTCTATTTTGTTCATTAACTATCCTGTCCTACCTTCCACAGTATTCCCTATACTAGTGTTTGTCATTATAGTTATCTTTTGATTTACAGATTTTCATAAGTTAATTTAGATTGACAGCAATGCTGTGTACACACACACACACACACACATACACACATTTATATATAAATATATTAGGAACATATTTGTAATATGATTGAACTTACAAACTAAACTATTTTGTCAAGCAGGAAAAATTCTTAGAATTTAATATCCAGTCAAAAGTTCTGTCTAATTAAATAGAACATTTTTCAACAAATGCTAAGAGTGAAATATTATTCTCAGGTATTGTATTATTTCCAAGGTTGTTTAGAAAATATAATTTTACTTTTGGTTCACAATAATTTGGTTCACAATAACATTTTGGTTCACAAAATGTTTTGTTTCCCTCAGTTTACAATGAGCAATTTTGGTCAGTTCACAAGTTGGTTGTGATCGTTTTGACTCACAAACTTTGGGCTAATTTTCTAATTATCATTTGATGTAGTGCTGTCTAGGTGTGCCTGTTCAAAAAGGACCAAACAAAGGACAACCTCTGGAAAAGGAGTTTAAAGAATTTGTTTTGGCCGGGCCTGTAATCCCAGTGGCTTGGGAGGATGATGCAGGAGGATCTTGAGTTCAAAGTCAGCCTCAGGAGCTGTGAGGCTCTAAGCAACTCAGTGAGACACTGTATCTGAATAAAACACAAAATAGGGCTAGGGATGTGGCTTAGTGGTTGAGTGCCCCTGAGTTCAATCTCCAGTAACCCCCCCAATATAAAAACAACAAAAAAGAACTTGTTTTGTAGTCTTATACAACACACTCATAACACTCATAAAGTTGTCGCAATTCCTTAACTTCCCACTATTACAAAAGCACAAACCAAATTTTTATTTATTTATTTATTTATTTATTTAATTAAATGCCATTGAGACACATGAGGGAGGGGAGAGAGATAGGGCATTAGGCAGCAAATAATACAATGAGAATGCATTGGAAAAAAAATAAAAGAAAAATAAAATATGACTATAGAATCAATAAATAAGATACAATCAAACTGTTTATGAGTAAAAGCTCAGAAGAAAGTAAAGCAACATTTCACCTAAAATTACAAGCAAGCTTCCTCCCTGCCTTTCTCTCTGTAGCAAGGATTGAAATCGGGGCACTTAACTACTGAACCCCAGCATTCTAAATTTTTTTTATATTAAGACAGGGTCTCAGTCATTTTCTCAGGGACTGACTTGGAAAAAACTTGCTGAAACTGGCTTTGATGTGTGATTTTTCTGCTTCAGCCTCCCAACTTGTGGGGATTAAAAGCATGCACCACTAGGCTATGCTTCTTTCCCTTCCTTTCCTTCCTTTCTTCCATTTCCTTTGTTTCTTGTTTTTTCCCCTCCCTTTATGTAGTGGAAATTGAACCCAGTGACACTCAACTAACACTGAATTACATCCCCAGTCCTTTTTTTAATTTTTATTTGTTTTTATTTGTATTTTGAGAGAGAGTCTTGCTAATTTGCTGTGGGTGGCCTTAAATTTAAAGCAATACTCCTGCTTCAGCCTCCCAAGAAGTTGGAGTAACAGGTTTGTGCTACCATGCCTGGCTAAGCTTTCTGTTTTTCAAGGCTCATTGTCCTTGCTAAGTTGATATAGAGAAGTTATTTTTCTGTTTCTATGCAGATGGCATAAGAGTAGAAAATAAGCAATGTTATTAGATGTGATAGCTAGGATTTTCAACATAGTGTATATGTCTTATGCAAACTAGTAATGTATCCCTGATGGCTTCACATGGATGATGAATGATATCAATTGAATCAGAAAACAGATGTATGCATCCATTTCAAAACTTAATGAAACTTAAAAAATGCTAGAGGAGCTAACTTTTGGCAATTCAGCAGCATAGCACACCTTTGAGAGAAGACAAAATGATTGAGAAAGAAAAGTAAATCTTATTTGGTAATGTATTTTTGAAGCTTTTTGTTGCTTTTTTTCAACATCATAATTATGCATTACAGCAAAATATCAATTTCATTAAGATATTTATAAGCCTTGAAATTTTTCCCAGGGTCTTTCATCTAAAAGAATCACCTGGCACTTTGCAAATGTCAGGTCATTTACTTTAACCACTCCTTCAATGAAGTTATCCTCAGATTGGTCAATGCAACATTCTCTGTCAATCACATTTCAGCATGGGGGGGACTAATGCCACTTTGAAACCATATCAAAACATGGATAGAATATTATCATCTATCTTGGAGTTCTGCCAGAATACTGGAGCTAAAATCATTTGATATGCTGAAAATGATATGAATTTATCTGAATGAAGGGGTATGAATAAGTATTTTACATTTAGTTACCTATCAAACACACTAGCATATTCCAACTAGAGGAGAGAAGCAGGTGTATCACTATTTTATGTGGTACATCTGTATATATTCATCTTTGATTACACCTAAATATATTTGAATCACCTTTTAAGGGTCGCAATACTTAAAGAAAGACATATTTTACAATAATGTTGTTAAAGGTATACATTCAAGCTATCTAGCATAAATACTACAATAAATAGTAGGTCTTTTTTTAACTTCTGTCAACATATGAAGATTCAATAATGTAATTTTCATACTATTTCTACCTGTTTAAGTTGTAGGCTTTTGTAAAACTATTGACTACTATCTCTGCATGTAACTTTTTTGTTGTTGCATCCATGATGGATAAATATTTATCTTACTTTTGAAACTTGATATATGATATATGAGGGTGCATGGGAGGTCATATCAGAAGTACAGTGGATCAATTCAATCAAAATTCACTGAGTTTGTCCTCTCTTTACTGTATGGGTAATTTTTTCACTTACATTAAGGTGCTTGATATTTCAGAACCAGCTTGATATTTCAGAATTAACACTTTTGAATTTATGTTCTTTCAGATTATTCTCTTTTGACCTAGGAAATTGTAGAAGTTAAGAGAAATCTCCCATCTTCCCTCTGAAAGTTTGTTGGTGTAAATTGCCAAAGATTGATTAAATGGAGGTGCATGTAAATTTACTAAGAGCCTAGCTAGACACAGCCACAGGGTGCAATCACCAACATTACAAAATTATTCAAAAGCTTATATATTTCTATGTCTCCAGAAGAGGGAGAGAAAGAATCGAGGTAATTTTGAGGGGTGATAAATCATTTTTAGGGAAACTTCATGGGCTTGGAAAATATAACGGTCTGGGACAGTCTTTTGGGGCTGTATAATGAAAGATAGTTTGTAAATGCTTATCTCTGGGACCAAAATAGAGGGCATTGATGTGTGACAAATCTGTGTAAATGGGTTGACAGATATCAGTATTTCCTGAGTAATGGAAACTCAGAAAAGGACCCAAAGGTAATTGTTTTCTTCTTTGAGTGTGGAAACTTTAAACAGATGAGGAGATATTGGAGGAAAGTCTGATTCTAACATATGCTAATTTTCTTCAATTTAAAATAACTAACATAGCATGGTACCCTATCTTGGAGTGACAGTTCTTGGTCTCCTTTAGAATAAAATGGAGCATTTTCTGGTGATTAAGACTTTAGTGTTACTGTGTTGAAACAAAGTTGAGAATCATTATCCCTGACAAGAGTCAGTTTTAAACTAGATAAAACATGTTTTTCCCCTCTTAATAAAAAAAAAATTATTTTTTTGCAGTTCTTATTTCCTGTATTTATATTACAGAATATATACTAAATCACATTTTTCTTGGTTATGCTATGATTATTAGACCTTCTTATACATGCTTATTAAATGCACTTCCTTAATATATATTATAATAGAATCACAGCAGGTCTGCATGGTATTCTTAAATTATGCAATAATTTTTAACTGCAGTCAATTTCTGATTCTCCACATTGGAGAGAATGCTTCTGACAGTATCAAAGTTACACTTAATGGGTAGAAAGCCAGACATAAGTTATTCTCAGAGAAGCAATCTCATTTACTTGGTTCTTACAGAGGCAGAGAACTTTCTTCCCATAATGAACTAGGGAGAGTGGTTGATGATTGTTCATTGACATGAATGAGACAGCACTCCTGGAAGCCATTTTGGATCCCTTACTTCCTTTTGTGTGGACAGAAAAATCTAATTTAGATCCGAGAAGTAAATGAGTCCTTGTCATTTTATTTCCTGATTCATCATCTTATATTAGATAGAGTTGGAGTTACATTCAAAATGATATCATGTAACCCAATGAAGCACAGCATAACCTGTCATATCTTAATATAATAAGATGTGATATATTGGAAATCATTTAAAGCAATCACCTCATTTCAAGTTGGGTACCTACTATTGATTCATGTGGATTCTTATTCTGAATTAATTTTGATAAGAGTGAAACAATGTTATTAGGATGAAAACTCCTCTCAAATCTTTGTATGTTGACTGAATTTTTTCCCTTGTGTTTACTACAGCTTTAGTAGTCCCTTGAATAAATGCAATTTCCAATTTTAATAAAGTATTTTGCATATATTCTTTCTTGTCACCATTTTTCATTGTCTGCTATGCATCTTTGTTTATTTCATTTCTTCTATAGATATGTGAATTGAACCTGCCAAAATTTCACTGCAGAGAACAATAGAGATATATCCTATGCAAGTGTTATTGTTTGAATATAAGGTAGTCTCCCAAATGCTTGTGTTAATGCAAAAATATTCAGAGGTAAATTATTAAATTATGAGAGCTGTAATCTAATCAGTTTATTCTAATTCAAATGGACTAATTGGGTAGTAAATGTAGGCAGGTGGGCATACATAGCTGGAGCATGTGGGTCACTGGAGGCATGGCCTGGAAGGGTGCATCTTCCCTGTGGCTACTTGACCTACCCTCTGCTTCCTGATCCCACCATTAGCTGAGCAACTCTTCTCCCCTGAGTACTTTCTCATCTTGAGCCCAGAGCAATGGAGTCAAGATATCAAAGGACTGAGACCTCTGAAACTCTAAGCCCCAAAATAAACTTTCCCTCCTCTAAATTGTTCTTCTTGGATATTTGGATCACGGTAATGCAAAAACAATAAGTGAAAAAAATGTTAAACTATGCAATCTCTTTGGACTCAGAAGGACATGAGAAAACATTATATCCACAATCATAGCTAAATTATGGTAAAATCATACATCTATTTGAGAAAAAAGCACAAAAGTGCAATGCAATCCTCCTGCATAATTTAACCAAAGGTACTAATTATAAAAAGTTCAGCATAATATTTTAAATTAAGATATTTTGTAAGCTTTTAAGCCCTTTAATTAGATGAAAGTGACTTAGGGATTTTTTAGTTCTGATATCACCCATGTGCAGTGAAAGTACAAAGGAATACTTAAAGACAGGTTTAGCCTTCAAAGTTATTTTTTGTTTGATCTTAGTTTCCATTTGTTTCATTCTGTTTGTAAGTTTTTCTTTCTTCCCGGTGAAGAGAGCAGTAACAGACTTTCCCTGGGTATGTGATATGCTTCCAGGTGAAAATAGGTTCTTTTTGAATTTCTGGAAGGAATCCTGAAGAGATGAATATTTTTGTCAACTAAGTCTTGTCCCATTTCAGCTATACTCTTTTGATGTCCTCAAAGATGAGGATGGATGCTCATAAACACCAAGCTTGACATTATGGCTATGGGTGCTGGGGGTAATACTTAAAATTAAAAAGTTTCTCCACATTATTCAAAACAAGAAACTTTATGAGTTTTCTTTTTGAAACATATAAAAATCAGACTATCTTTTTATACATTGTTCCTAATACAGTAAAATGATTCATTGCCCAGGACAGATTCACCAATCCTGAATTATATCTTGAGCTATAGACTATCTAGAGGTCCACTGTAGGTTAGCTTTTTAGCATAAGCTATCAAGTGTCATCTCCAGAGTCCATTGTGAAGAAACCCCTGTAATTGTGGAAATTCCAAGGCTCTAGATGTTTCCTCTGAGGAATAAGAGAAAAAAGACAGCAAAAATAAATAAATAAATAAATAAATAAATAAATAAATAAATAAATAGTAAGCAGATATAAAACTGTTAGGGTAGTTTCTGGCATATACAAACCCATCAAAATGTTAATAATTATAATTATTTATTATTTGTATAAACAATGGCTTCTACTATCTATTAAAAATTGTTTTATAATGTAGTCAATTGAAAATAAGATACCATCTCTTTTTATTTATTTTTAAAATTTAATTATTTATTTATTCTAATTTGCTATACATGAATGCAGAATGCAATTCATTTCATATTACACATATAAAGCACAATTTTTCAAGTCAATGATTATAAAAAATATTTTCACACCATTTTTGTCTTCATACATGTTCTTAGGTTAATAATGTTTAACTAATTCCACCATCATTCCTACTCCCTTGACCCTTCATCTTCCCTCCCTCCCCTCTGTCCTATCTAAGTCCTTCATTCCTTCCATGCTCCCACCACCATTGACATTATGAGTCAGCATCCTCATATCTCAGAAAACATTTAGCCTTTGATTTTTTGGGAGATTGGCTTTTTTCATTTAGCATTATATGCTCCTACTTCATCCATTTACCAACAAATGCCTTGATTTTATTCTCTTTTAAGGCTGAGTAATGTTCCATTGTGTATATATACCAAAGTTTCCATATCCATTAATCTACTGAAGGGCATCTAGGTTGGTTTTATAATTTAGCTATTGTGAATTGTGCTGCTACAAACATTGATATGGCTGTGTCCCTGAAGTATGCTGTTTTTAAGTCCTGTGGGTATAAACCAAGAAGTGGGATAGCTGGGTCAAATGGTGGTTCCATTCCAAGTGTTCCAAGGAATCTCCAAATCTCTTTCTATATTGGCTGCACCAATTTGCAGTCCCATCATCAATGTATGAGTGTGCCTTTTTTTCCAACATCCTCCCTAACACTTATTTTTGTTTGTATTCTTGATAGTTGCTACTTTGACTGGAGTGAGATAAAATCTTATAGTAATTTTGGTTTGCATTTCTCCAATTGTTAGAAATGTTGAATATTTTTTCATATGTTTGTTGATTGATTTTATATACTCTTCTTAGAAATGTCTGTTTAGTTCCCTGGCCTATTTATTGATTGGGTTATTTGTTTCTTGGTGTTAAGTTTTTTGAGTGCTTTATATATCCTAGAGATTAGTGCTGTATCTGATGTGCTTGTGGTAAACATTTGCTCCCATTCTGTAGGCTCTCTATTCACCTCACTGATTGTTTCTTTTGCTGAGAAGAAACATTTTAATTAGAATACATCCATCACATTTATTGATTCTTGGTTTTGATTTTTGTGCTACAGGAGTCTTATTAAGAAAGTTGGGACTTAATCCAACATGATCGAGATTTTGACCTACTTTGTTCCATTAGGCACAAGGTCTCTGGTTTAATTCCTACCTCCTTGATCCACTTTGAGTTGTGTTTTGTGCATGGTGGGAGATAGAGGTTTAATTTCATTTTGTTACATGTGCATTTCCATTTTCCCAGCAATCTTTGTTTAAGAGGCTATCTTTTCTCAAATTTACATTTTTGGCACTTTGTCTAATATAAGATAACTGTAGTTATGTGGGTTAGACTCTGTGTCCTCTATGCTGTACCATTGGTCTACAGATCTATTCTGGTGCCAATACTGTTTTTGTTACTATTGCGCTGGAGTATAGATTTAGGTCTGGAATAGTAATGCCACCAGCTTCACTCTTCTTGCTGAGGATTGCTTTGGCTATTCTGGGTCTCTTATTTTTCCATATGAATTTCATGATTGCCTTTTCTATTTCTATAAGGAATGCCATTGGGATTTTGATTGTGATTTCATTGAATCTGTATAGTGCTTTTGGTAGTATGGTCATTTTGACAATATTAATTCTGCCTATCCAAGAAGAAGGTAGATCTTTGCATCTTTTAATGTCTTCTTTAATTTCTTTCTTTAATGTGTTTTAGTTTTCATTGTAGAGTTGTTTTACCTCTTATATTTATTCCCAATTATTTTATTTTTATTTTTGAGGCTATTATAAATGGGATGATTTTTATAGTTACTCTTTCTATGGATTTGTCACTGATGTACAGAAATGATTTTGAATTATGGGTGTTGATTTTATATCCCGCTACTTTGGTGAGTTCATTTATTACTTCTAGGAGATACCTGGTGGAATGTTTTGGGTCTTCTAGGTATAGAATCATATCCTCTACAAATAGGTATAATATGGGTTCTTCTTTATCTATCTGTATCCCTTTAATTTTTTTTTATCTGTCTGATTGCTCTGGCTAGAATTTCAAGAACTATGTTAAATAGAAGTGGAGAAAGAGAGAACCCCTGTTTTGTCCCAGTTTTTAAAGAAAATGCTTTCATTTTTTTCTCCATTTAGAATGATATTGGCCTGGACCTTAGATAGATAGCCTTTACAATGTTGAAGTATGTCCCTGTTATCCCTAGTTTTTCTAGCATTTTGAACATGAAAGGATGTAGTATTTTATCAAATACTTTCTCAACATCTATTGAGATGATCATATGATTTTTATTTTTGGGTCTATTGATGTAGTAAATTACATTTTTTGGTTTCCATTTGTTGAACCAACTTTGCATTCCTGGGATGAATTTCACTTGATTTTGTTGCACTATATTTTGATATGTTTTTTATTCAATTTACCAGAATTTTATTGAGAATTTCATTTAAAATATTGGTCTGAAGTTTTCTTTTTTTAATGTGCATTGTCTTGTTTTGGAATCAGGGTGATATTGACCTCATAGAATGTGTTTGAAAGTGTTCCCTCTTTCTCTACTTTATGAAATAGTGTGACAAGTATTGGTGTTAGTTCTTCTTTAAAGTTCCTGTAGAACTCAAGTTGTGTATCCATCCAGTCCTGGGCTCTTTTGATTGGTAGGTTTTTGATGGCTTCCTCTAATTCCTTGCTTTAAATTGATTAGTTTAAATTGTGTATATCATCCTGATTTAGTTTAGGCATATCATATACCTCTAGAAATTTCTTTATGCCATTGATATTTTCCATTTTAATGGAGTACAAATTTTCAAAATAATTTCCACAAATCTTCTATATTTCTGTAGTGTCCATTGTAATATTTCCTTTTTCATCAAGGATGTTAGTAATTTAAGTTTCCCCTCTTCTCTTTGTTAGCATGGTTAATGGTTTATCAATTTTAATGCAATTAGAATTCACTGCAAATATATTAATTTTGTAATTCTTTGTTTTATAAAGCAATAGTTTTTCAAAAATCCATTTTACATCTTTTGGCACAGTTAAACTTAATTACACCATATAAAATTATGAACATTTTTGTCACTGTAGGACTAAAGAAACTGCTGTAAATTTGAAATATTTAGAGTTTATTTATATCTTGACAATGGAAATATATATATAATATACAGTACAATTTGCCTTGTCATTCCAATCTCATCATTGTAAGAGAGCCAGAGTTCAATAGATAGGTCATTTGATCAATGGGATACATAACGAGGAGATTACTAATTCAACCAATCAGAGAAAATATTTTGAATCTTATTTTTTATTTTCACAGAGATATTTAGGTTACTCAACTTTAGCAAAATTTCTTAATTTAATTTTTTTCCATTTCCTAAATCATGTTTTCCTAATTAAATTTTAACAATTTGTTCCATTTCTCCACCTCTTCAACGTGAAACTCTTGCTTTATAATAGGTCAAATTTCTACCAACTGTGTTAATTTTGAAGTATTTCTAACTTCTTTAAAATTCAAAGTACTTTTATAGTTTATCTTTTTCACATGATCAGAAAAGTTTTTCTCATGGTTTAGAGAAATGCCAAGTCTCTTTTGCCTGTGCAAGACAATGTGAACAGTGCCCATTGCAGCAGACATGATGGAAAGGTTAGCAAGAGAAACATATAAGTCCTGCAGCTCAATAGAGAAATAATAATCTGTGTATTTTTATTTCTTAAAATTAAAATTAACATTATGGATTTTATATTATATCATTATAATTCATTTTAACATTTTAAAGATTATGAATGCTTCCAAAATATAATACCTCATTTGTAATTTTCCATATCATCTTATTAAAATGTTTGTGAAACACAAACATGGGTTCAGAGATTTGACCCTCAAGGAATATAGATATATTGGTCAGTTATATACATGGAACTGCAAGAAAATGTTTTTCAGAAAAGTTAAAGTTGTGGGCTCTGGCAGAAAAATGATGAAACCATTACAATATTCTCTAAAAATAAGTTAAATCTTTCCACTTTCATTTATCACCATTATCAAGGAATAATTTCCCTAACTATAAAAAGGTGGAGTTTTCATTGAAGTTCATAGTGAGTATCCAAGGCAATTTGGTCTTTTTCATCCTGAATATCATCTGTTATTGTTTCTCTACAAATATGTTAGTGTAAATCTTAGAAATGTTATTGAGAAAGTGAATGAAGTTGAATAACTGAAGTTAATAAAAATAAAGTGCTAACCCTTCAAAAGTCATTAGATTATCATAGCAATATATTTTGCCTGCTTTCATTCTCTGATATACAGAAATATCATGCAAAAGCTATTTCAATTTATATGCCATATAATATCATGCAAACAGGAAGTGTGTGTGTAAGTCAGTACATTCCTGACAGCTAAGTGATACTAAGACAACACTGAAAACATCAAAACCTGAGAAACTGGTTAGAGGATGTGCAGTTAAGTAAGTCTGAATTTAAAGATCTGAGAGGAAGATCCTAAAAATAAATAGGGGAACATAGAAGAAAATACACCTTCATTCTGTATCAATTAATTATAGACTTAAATAAATCTCATAATTTAGTGACCAGCATGTAGAAACCATTAGTGATTTCTAAGGGACGATTTGTAGACTAGATTTAAAAAGGCATATATTGGTGCTCATCATGGAGTGTAAGTGAAAATCAGAATCTAAATCTCTGTAGTGGGTGTTGTGGAACACTATCCAGATCTTCCCTTCAGAGGAAGGCACTCATGCCTTGGTTTCCAGAACTATTGCCTACTGAGAAATCATAGGGGAGTCTCTCCCCAGCATCCTACCCTGAGAATCTGCTTTCATGAAGACACTATGTCTGAGGAGGCAGCCATCTATGCAAGACTGCCAATATTCATGCAGTTTACCTAATTGCAGCAACAGCAGAATGCTCCCAGATTCAGAGAGATCAGGTCAGATTTCCTTTTAACTGCTACATTTCAGTGCAACTCCTCCCCTGCCCTACTCTTCTTCCTTTACTTCACTTCAAATATTGTTTCTGAATCCCTTTCTATTAAACTCCATGAACACAGATCTTAACAGTCTGTGTCCGAGAGTATCAGAACTATGAAAGTTATTGCCAGAAATGGTCTGATGAGTCAATTATAAAACAACAACAACAACAACAACAACTTTTTTTGGAACTTGTAAACTTTCTGATCACCTGCTATGGAAGCTATGTAATTGTTAGAGGTTTAAAGGTGGTAAGTTGAGATGGTATACTCGTGAAATTAAATGTGAGTTGGAGGTGAAATGTATCATACTACAGACATATTGGAAGAAATACTGAGAAACCAGTTGCTAGGGACAATAGATGCTTCAATTTTAAAAAATAAAAACAAGAGTTTTATTATTTAGCCATTAAAGGCAAAGTTTGAAAGCCAGAAAGCTCCTTGGTCACATTAAGAGAATCTTATTTCTTCCAACTACAGGGAAGAACAGTGTAGCTCCAAAAGTTTTGAGGAGTTCCAAAATTTCATCAGGAGGACCTCAAATCCCATGTTGGTTGTATTATCAAACCTACAAGTCACATACAACAAGAAGGTGTTAAACCCTGAGACATAGTATAGGTAAATCCTCAACAACCACTTCCCTTGATCGTCTTAGCCTGAGGAAGTAGACCCCTCTACCCCATTGCACTCACCCAACTCCTAAACTTCCTTTATAATGATGAAAAAGCAAGTTCCTCCTTTAGAGGAGAGCTTATAAATATGAAAGTACTTCTACTTTGTATAGAATTTAATTATGCGTTAAAATGTGACTCCAAGATATGGTGGTAACTCATTCTTAGGATGACTTTCAGAAACTTACAGTAAAAAAAAAAAAATGGCTACCATCAAAAAATGTAAAAAATTCAGCTCCTCATTATCAGAGACTGGAAGAAGGAATAGAATGGTTAGGAGAAGTAAGCATGAAGTTGAAGGAATACTATATAGCATAATAAAGATCAACAGATTCCATCCTACTCAGAAGTTCTATACAACCAAGTACACAAAATGATTTAATTAAGATTTCAGTCAGCTATCTCATCAGCCACCCTATGATTGGTATAACAGGTGCAGGAGTGAATGGTGGCTTGTGTTAAACCAGATGGTATGTTTTTTCACTCATTGGTTACTGTCCCAGTTACTGCTGCTGGTGTTAGTTCATTTTTCCAATAAGAAACTATCATTAGGCCCTTGATATGAAACTATCCCTCTAGTGTATACATCACATTTAGCAGGATATTTGACTACTTTAGCTCTTTTCATCTCTGTAAAAGGAAGTAATTTATAGTGACTGGAACATGCCCATGTTCCATGTGTGGCCATGCTTGCCCTTTCCATAGAGTCACATAAAACTCCCCTAATTGCTGGCTCTATTCACTAACATGGGACACATCATGAAGTCCCAGTCCCATCAATTCAAAGTCTGCACTGAACAGCAAAAGACATGTAGTAGTGATCGCACCACTGTGACATCTACTCTTTTTCTTACATACGATACCAAAAAGAGGCTGCTAACCTCACAGAACATCTGGATGACTTGTAAAGGGTACATCTAACATACAAACTTGGAGATGATACCCACAGAAAATAGGATGTCCTTATCCAGAATGGAATTAATCTCTCTACATCACTGGCCATTATATTGTGCTATACCTATAGTATGAATCACAGAGCTGTAACTAAGAGAAATAAAAATGACATCCCCTTCTTTAAGTTACGTGGTGAATTTGTATTTTTTATCTTCACAATGCCTGACCCTACAGGCCTGAATGTGCTTGCTCTTAGTGAAGGAAGAATTCCATCAGGGCAGCTTTATCTTGTACACCCTATCACTTCAGTCTTTTTAGGTCAATTGACTAGCTTAACAGGAAAGGCTTTATCATTATACCAGAGGAATCAGTTTTGGCTCCCAGATGGAGGTAGAGCTGCTTTTACATGCCAAGAGTACATAATTTGGGAACAAGGAGATCTAATAGGGTGTTGTCCTTAGTACTACTCCAAATTTCATGATAAATGGACAAATAAAGTAACAATTGCCTGAGAAATGTATGATATTTATTGCCCTGGATTACTTAGGAACCTGGGGCTTGGTCAACTACCAAGTAAGGCATTGAGACCAGCAGAAGTTCTAGTGGAAGGTAGTGGAATCTAGAATGGATTATTGGGTATCTGATAATTATTGATTAAATCTCTGATTTAAGCTACATTTTTGAAGGCTTTAATTTTTCTAAAAATACCTTCATAAGTAAAATACCTTCATAAGTAACATTTAAAAAAATAAATACAAAGTCATTTTCCTGTTTCAAGGATAGCATGTCAAAAGTCCAGACTTATTTATTTACTACATTTATTAAATTTTCTGAGTTTTAAGATAGTTTACTATGATTAATTCAGAGAAAGATCTCACAGGATAAGTGAGAAGGTTTTATCAAAACATAAATATAGAATGTGGATCTCAACCAAGGATTCTAGTTCATTATTACACTGGGATTTGGGATTAACTCTAAGTAATTAAGATATTTCTAAATAAAATGAATTTGTGTGTAATGCCAAACCTGTGTGTACCAATCAAGATTTTCCACAGAACCAGAAACAGTTGTTTATGTGTGCAAAAATATTGAAATTTTAATAGTGATTAAGAATTGCTATTGAAATTGAAATCATAGCACTTGATAGAATAGCAATTCAAAATGTAAAGCAGGTATTAATATAATAAGATATGTAGGATAGAAATTATAAACTAACAAATAAATAAAAAGCCTGAATAAATTGAAAACTACACTTTGTTCATGTATTAAAAGTCTCAACACTCCTCAGGTGGTGGCACATGACTGTAATCTCAGCGACTCTGGTAGTGCCCGAGGCAGGAGGATCTTAAGTTCAAAGCCAGCTTCAGCAACTGCAAGGCTTTAAGCAACTCAGTGAGAACCTGTCTCTAAATAAAATATAAAATAGGGCTGGGGATGTGGCTCAGTGGTTGAGTGCCCCTGAGTTCAATCCCCAGTACTGAAATAAATAGATAGATAGATATATAGATAGATACCTCAACACTCTAAAGGTGTCAACCCTACAAAACTGCTATAAACCCAGTGTCATTATAATCACAATTGTAGTAAAATTTATTTATTATTTTAGAATTGACAAACTGATTTAAAATTTTGATATAAAAATCAGAGTTTTAAATGGCTGTTTAATGGTTAACTGTACAAATTTTCATGTCAGTGACTTCTTTAAAGCAGCAGTCATCAGGACACTGTGATAGTACTAAAGGCTAAAAAGAAGGAAATAGACAATCTTAAGGTTGATCTTACTTAAATAATTTTGGCCATGTATAAGAGTATTTCAGTGAGAAGGAATAATATTTCTAATTAATAGTGCTATAAAATTAGATATATGTACTTTTAAAAAATGAAATTAACCTTGACTCTTATTTTGGAATATATACAAATATTAATTCACAAAGTATTATATATCCAGATGTAAGATCTAAGCATATGAAAATTCTAGAAGCAAACATAGAAGGGAAAATTTTAGCATGGATTAGACAAAGATTTATTAGTATGAATATGATTTATTAAAATATGATAATAAAAGTTTATTAAAATTAATAATGTTTTCACTTTTAAAGACATTAAAGCAATGTTAAGTCCATAGTGGAAGAAAAGATGGCAAAACATGTCTGACAGAGTTATTGTATCTAGAATACATAAGAATTCTCACAGCATCACAAACAAAATATCACAATAAAAAGGCGTAGAGTATTCAAACAGACTACTCAGGAAGAGTTTACAGGTGGCAAATTTGCTTAACCCCATTTTGTATTAAAAAAAATAAAAAATAAAATGAATTTGAAATATTGCATACTTATTAGAATGACTACAATAGAAACATCAAAAAAATCTGACAAGAGCTGATAAGGACATGGAAAAATGATAAATTTCTTATATTTTGCTTTAGAAAATTCAAGATGAGATAGCTTCTAATATAATAGTACTAAGTGCATATAAATTTTTAAAGTAGATTCATACATAACTGCTAAAAATATATATCTTTTGACTGCTGGTGGATGCACCCATAGAATGATGGGATTCTACTCAGCAATAAAAGTAATAAACTGCTAATCTCTGAAGATCATGCAATGTGAAAGAAGTCAGATTAAGAAGTGATGCATAGATAACAGATGAATGCTCTTTTTAGTATCTTTAAATATATTTGTATTACTCTCTTACTCCAGCCATAACAGATTATCACACACATAGTCTTCTAAAAAAGAACATGATTCTGGTTTTCAGAAGTCTGAAATGGTATTCACTAGGCTAAAATAAATTGTTACGCTTAATTCTTTCCTGTAAATTCTAGGACTAATTAATTTCCTCTTTTTGTCTAGATCCTAGAGGCCACACACATTATCTCTGATAGTCTTCCATCTCATTCTCTTTCTCTAACCACAGTTGGGAATAATTCTAGGGTTTTAATGACCCATGTGATTTCTTTAGTCATGCTTGAATATTCCAAGAGAGCTTCTTGATCTCTTCATTCTGGACTTTCCTGTTTTGTGTTATCATAGCAAAACACCCTAGTCTGATTGATTTATAAAGTAAAGGGTTTTGTTGAGCTCATAGTTGCGGAGGTCCAAGAACATGGCATCAGCATCTTCTGAATTCTGGTGAGAGCCATATGGTGGATGGCATTTCATGATAGAAGTGTATGTGAGAGTGGTAAGTGGAACAGTGTGAAAGAGGCAAAACTTCAGGAGTTTTGATTTAAAACAACATATTCTTGGGAGAACTAAATCCAGAGAGATTTATTCCCTTGAGATAAAGTTCAATTTCTTGAGAAAGACACAAATTCACTTATAAAGGTGGAGCCCCTCAGAACTAATTGCCTCTTAAATTTTCCTCTACCACCATTTTATAGAAAATCAAATTTCACTATGAGTTTTGACAAGGAAATTTGTATCTACAACATCTCATTACTTCATATTATTTATACATGCAGAGTTTCTTTTGACATTTGGTCATGTAAAGAAACAGCTACAAGATTAGGAAAGGAGTATTTGGGTGGGCTGGTGGGGGGTTGGGTTATACTACCTATCCCATGAAGTGCAATTTTTACTAATGTTGGAAAGGAGCAGGTAAGCAAATGAGAAGCCAGCTAACATTCAAAACTTCAAACATAGAATTAAGTTAAAGAAAATTTGAATTTCTTATTTTTCTAAAGTTCATTCTGCAATTTTATCAGATTAAACTATTTGAAGGAAAAAAATTCTAAAATACCTAGTACTAAGAAAAATTTTAAGATATCAAAGATTTCAATTTAAAATTAATGATTTGAAATTCACTATTCATAAGTGATTTACATACATTTAAATTGAAGTTATTCCATCTTTAAATACAATTGCATCTAGAACACTTTCCCCAACACACTAAATACAAATTTATTGAAGAGAGTTAATATGAATTAATATTTTTTCTTGAATCCTTCCTTTATGACTTTAAATTATTCTAATAACCCTTTTCTAAATTTTTTCTAATGCTGGTTTTAGGGAACATGATTAATTAATTTATCTCTGTATCATTTATGCTGAGGTAAACCATTCCATTGTATCTCATTGAAGAATTAATCGGAATGTGACATCATCGAGTTCTTATTGTATGCAGCTTAAAGAATTGCCATTATACCTAAATAATGTATGTCCTGTCAATTTTTATTCGCAATATCTTGCTAAAAAATTTGTACATGCTTTGCAGCCTCCTATTTTTTTGGTATTGTTTTGAGATTATACATGATAATGATGTGAGTCTGCAATGTTTTAAATAAGGTGAAAGCAGCATCAGATCATCATTCCTGAATTTTATTGAATTTAGTAAGTATGGAACTACTCATTATAAAATATTGATAGTTTTGCAAATGACTGTGTCCATAAAAATAAATCCAATTATACTCAGATCCAAAAACAGTGATGAAATTTAAGACTTGAAAAACACAGTCATTATCCAAGTTTATTCTTCTGAAAATATCTTTGCTCAGCATGCCAAAGGAAAGAAATTATTCTGAAGGGGAAAAAGACAAAGCACCCTGTAGAAGAACTTGGAATAAGACTAACTAGATGTCTGATTTCTCAAATAAATTGTTCTCCATGTGAAAGGTGCACATGTAACTTTTGGAGAAATACAAATTAGTTGAAAATACTATTATTGCTTCAGGGTAATGGAATGGAGCAGAAGCTGAGGTATGCTAATCCAAACAGATAGAGAAGCCTAAAAAATCAAGCATTGACTCAATTATATTAAAGTTAAATATATTTCCTGTCAATTTCACAAATACGTACATGGTAGGAGAAGCAGACACTTGAGTCAGACCTGGGGAACTATACTGACAAAAGAAGACAGCCCAGAGAGAAGCAGAGACTTTTAATATGTATTTTCAAGGCTATATAAAAAATACTGTATACAATGTCATTGTAGAATGGGATTTTTTTACCTTTAATTTTCTGTTGTTTCTCACAGTCTTATTTCATAATTTTTAAAGAAGCAAGATCAGCTTTACAAATTCAATCACTTATTATGCTGATAGAAGAATATTTTTCCAATAAAAAGATACCATTTTCTTCTGATTTTATAAAATGCTGTTTCAAAAGTCATGGTGAAATTTAAGAAATTAACTAGTTTACTATTTCCATAAATATATTCTTGCTTATAGAAGTTCTATGAGCCATATGCTGTGTCTATTGCCCCAACATAATTAAAAACTATGTACAAAAATATAATTTGTTTATTGAGAAAAAGATAGGCTTGTTTACCCTTTCAATTGGAATATCAATAATTTATTTAATGTATAACTGAAAAGAATAATTTTTTGACATCACAACTCTTTGAAGGTTAACCAACCAAATCAATTAATTTAGCAATATATTACATTTATCCTTGGTAAAAATATATAACATTCTCCTCATTTAAAACTTGGAAACACAATTTTGTAATATTATATTTCTGTGTGAGATAAAACTGGGATTATATTTAAATTTTTTTTAGATTTTTTGTTTTCAGAAATAAGTATATTTTTGAATATGTCATTAAGATCATTAATATAATCTGTAAGACAGCATTTCATGAAGACAAGGATTTCTTAAATATACACAAGATTTTCATTTGATTTTCAATTATATAAATTAAACTGAAAGTATTTTTCAATAGAAATCATATAAAGATGGAAAGAGAAAATGAAGGAGGGATGTTCTATAGAAGTTTTGTAAGTACATTTAAGTGAGCATAGATCTGTAGTGATACTTTTTTTTTTATTATTGGTTGTTCAAAACATTACAAAGCTCATGACATATCATCCTCCATACATTTGATTCAAGTGGGTTATGAACTCCCATTTTTTACCCCAAATACAAGTTGCAGAATCACATCAGTTACACATCCACATTTTTACATAATACCATATTAATGACTGTTGTATTCTGCTACCTTTCCAATCCCCTACTATCCCCACTCCCTTCCCTCTCATTTTCCCTCTCTACCCCATCTGCTGTTATTTAATTCTCTACCTTGGTTTTTTTTTTTAATCAAGTTCAAAATAAGACAGAAGGTAAAACTTCATTCAGTTCATCAAGTTTTTCTAAATATCGGTAAAAAGAAAAGCATTCATTTCTCAGATTCTAAACCAAGTGTGAAATGATAACATCATTGACTTTTTTGAAGGAAAAATTTGAATATCAACTGAAAGGTGATGAAAAAATATAGTTAAAAGTGATACAACATCAAATTCTACAAATCTGAATACAAAATTACCCAATATGAAAGATGTTTGTCTCACTATTAATGAATTTTCTATTCATAATGTAAACAATTTAAACCATTGGTCACCAAGGTGTTGCCTGGTACTCTGAGGTTTGTTACCACAAAAGCTATTTATTTTTTATTGCTGCTGCTGTCAAGTTGTAGCATTAAAGTAGGCAATAACCAAACACTTGTATGAACAGAAGAATATGTTTCATTCCTGCTACCACAACCATGTACTTTTTAATCAGGTAAAGATGAAACTGGGTTATTGTGAAAGAGAATGAGTGATATTCCAAGAAGATAACACCATCCCTTAAATTATATTTATATATAAATGGAAAAAAGAGTACTTCAATGTACTGCCATGAATATCACCAAAATCTAATTGTCTGAATTTTAATAATCATATTTTATTGTTTCCTTGAAAAATTGTTTTTCATATTTTGCATTGATTAGAATTTTCTGAAGCAGAAGAAAACATCACATTAGTTTAATGTTAGAAAAATCAACCAATTAAACACAACAGGACATAGGAGAAATCATAGGATTACATCAGTGAATGCAGAAAAGAATATTTCTAAATTGACTACCTACTGAGTTAATTAATATCTTTCAACATTTTCCCCCTAAGATTGTTAACAATGAAAGGATTTTTGCTACTATCAATTTGACATTAAATTACAGGTTGTAGCCTGTTTAGCATAGATTAAATTTAAAAAAATAAAAAATCATTAAAGATATGGAGATTAAGCAAATATAAAACACTCTTATTGATAGAAAATGTGGCTATATGTGTATAAAACCAAATGATTATGTAAAAAAAGAACAAAGTGGAAGTGTTAAATTTAGAAAGGTCAAAGAATGCCTAGTCAACATACACAAACTAATTGTTTCTCTGTAGATGGGCAAGGAAACATCTCTCCTTTGCAGTTCCCTAAAATATAAGTATTCATTTATCCTATGGTTCAGCAATTCCAACTCTGGAATTTAACAATGATATATTTAAAAATTAATTCATAAAAGCTATAAAAAATATATATAACAGCTTTATTTAAGACAATATAAAATTGGGAAAAAAGAGATGTCTAAAAGACACTGGCTAAGCAATCTGCTGTGTGGTCATGGATTAGAAAATTACTGAGATTTAAGAAAAAGACATATATATATATATATATATATATATATATATATATATATACATATATATATATATATATTCTTTTGCATGGATGAATTTCAAAAGCATTATGTTGAGTGAAAGAAACTATATAGAAAGAGATTATAGGGTAATGATTTAATTAATTTGAATATCGCTAAGGTGTTAATTATAGCTTCTGGAGATCACATGGAATAGACATGTGATAACATTCAAGAGTTGTAGCAGTACTGGTTTGTTTGAGCAATTAGGGCATCCATTCGAAACATGAGTGTATACTGGACACTGAATTGTGCAGTTGACATCAGTACATTTTTTAAAAATAAATTTTCAACAATTCTAAAAATATGAAAAGTATGTACACTGACATAGCGTGCAATGCAGGATATATATATATTAATTGAAAAAAAAAGATAATAAAGAAACATGCCTGCAGTATCCTCCTTAGGTTTAGAAAGTGATTTTTTAAGTGCAGTCTGTGGATTTCTGAAATTACCCTTACCTTTTAGAGAGTCAAAAACAAAATATGTAGTCTGGCCTCAGTGGCACACATCTGTAATCCCAGTGGTCCCAGAGGTTGGCACAGAAGGATCATGAGCTCAAAGCCAGCCTCAGCAACTTGATAAGGCCATAAACAACCCAGTGAGAAATACTCTCTCTAAATAAAATATTAAAAGGCCTGAGGACATGGCTCAGTATTTAAGCACCCCTGGGTTCAAAATTCCTGGTACTAAAAAGCAAAATCAAATAGGTATATGTAATGTTTTTTGTTCACGTTAATCAAAACAATATAGACTTAAATAGAAGGACTACAGAAGCAGATGCAAGAATACAATGGTCTTCTTTTAAGCTATAGATTTAAGTGAGTTGCAAAAATGCAAAACAATATCATTTTCTGTCTTTGGAAAGATATATTGTGTTTATATCAACATCAAATGGGGTTATTGTGAGATATTTCATTAATTAATAGCAAAAATTTCCTGATTTTCATTTCTAATAAGGCAAGGATATAGCCTCCATAGCAAAAGCTGTTTAATGTCTTCTGTAAGTTTTAATTTCTGAAGAGGTCTCTGGACATACTGTTTTAGAACTATTTGTGCAAGAAAATTGGAGACATATAAACAGAGAACCACATATAAAATGTGCCTTTAATATGCATATTTGCTCAAGTAACAGAACAATCCTGAGTCAGGGAAAGACTTACTACTAATTTACAGTGATAATTGTGTCAATGTCTTCACATCCCAAGTTCCCTTTAACGATTCAATATGTTGAGAGCCAGGTGTTATGGTGCACACAGCAGGGTGTGTTCTATGGATTTGAAAACATGATTCTCTTTGGCTCTTCAAGGCTGCTTGTAGGAGGCCCTTTCTCCTCCTAAGAGATGTTTAAAAACTGTGATTTCCCTAATGCAAATAAGTCTCCTTGGGACAATATGTTTATATCCTTTGGGATGTAAATAAATGTCTCTGGGGAAATATATGACAAATGTCTACAGGTGGATACCCCTCTGGTCTCATCTATCCTTGAAACATTGTTAAATAGTCTTCAAAGGTAAATCTTTATCTATTCAGGTTCTTCTAAGAATCTTTATTTCTTACCCAGATTTCACCTTCAGAATGCACTACCTATAAAATATAAGAATATTTTCTCTATAGGCTAAAAATGATGTGGAAAAATTTTGCTCATATTACTATACAAATTACAGAATAAGGAAATACATACCTTGTAATAGAGTTGAAAGGAGTAGAATAAAAGCTTGAATTATTTGAATGCAGTTTATCTTAAATTTTAAACTTGGATCCGTTTATCTGAAAAAAATATGCTTGTTATAAACTTTATTATGTTCAAGTATCCACTTTCTATGCCCAATTTGTTGTTACTTACATGAAAGGAGGTTGAATATTGTCAAATGCTCTTCTGCATCTAGTGAAATGATCATATGGTTTTCGTTCTTCATTCAATTAATGTAATGTATCATGTTTACTCTTTGCATTTGTTGACCTATCCTTCCATTACTGAGATGAATCCCACTTGATCATAATGAAAGGTCTCTTTAATTACCTCTTGAATTTGGTTTTTCAGTACTTTGTTGAGGATTTTTGCCTCTGTGCTCATCAGGGATATTTACCTGTAGTTTCCTATTTTTTTATATTCTAGTCTAATTTTTGTATCCAAATAATTTTTATCTCATAGAATGACTTTGGAAGGATTCTTTCTGCTTCAATTTTTTAAGATCATTTGCATAAACTTGTTACTTGATATATTTCTTCTTTTTGAAGTATTTTTTTATTTCTGTAGCTTCCATTTCAGAATCGCTTTAGCTATGTCCCACAAGTTTTGGGCAGGGTTTCTTCCATACTAAAAAATTACAAATTGATTTGTTTTGTCACATTTTACAGTTTTTAATTTAAAATGCATTTTATCTAAATATAGTTACTCCTGCCTTCTTTTGGTGTTCTTTTACATGGACTGACTTTTTCCATTCCTTCATGTTCAGTTCCAATGCATCATTACCAATTAAGTTAGTCTTTGTTGATAGCTTATAGTTGAATTGAAATCTGTTCAGACATGCTATGTCTTTTAAATTGAGAATTTAGTTCAATTATATTCCAGATGATTATTGATATATAAGGACTTATTATTTGATTATAATTATTTTCTAGTCAATGTCTAGTTATTCTAGATTATTTTCCCCAATTTTAATTTTAACTGAGGAAGTTGGTAACTGATTTTTCTCTAGGAGTATGTTTTTCTTACTTTTATTTTATTGTTCCTACTATAGCTAACCCCGAAGTGAAGTGGGGAAAGGTGAAAGATTTTCCTCTAAGATCAAAACAAAGATGCCCATTTTCACCCATTTGCATTCAACATAGAACTGAATATCCTTGTTAGAGAAATTAGGAAAAAGAAACAAATAGAAGACACCCAAATTGGAAAGGAAGAAGTTTAATTATTCCTGTTTTTAGACTAACTACCTTATATACAGAAGATGATCTTATATAGAAAGCGCTGAAGACTCCACTAGAAAAACCTATAACTGATAAAATCATTAAATTTATATAGAATCAACATATAAAAGTCAGTTTTTCTATATGCTATCAGAAAACTACCTGAAAAAGTGATTGAGAATGCAATCCCATTTACAATAGCTATAAAAATACAATATTTAGCAATAGAATTAACCAAGGAGGTGGAAGATCTGGACACTAAAAATCATAATACATTGATGGAAGGAAGTTAAGGAGATAAAACTAAATGGAATTCCATGTTTAAGAGTTTTAAGAATTGCAATTATTAAAATGCCTATAATAGTCAAAGCAATCTATAGATTCCTTGGATTCTCCATGAAAATACTAGATATTCTTCTCAGAAATACAATAAAATGATCCTACAATTTGTAGGAAGCAAAAACACAAGAAGTAAAACCAATATTGAATAAAAAGAACAAAGCTAGAGACATCAAAACTTTATATATAGTTTGTTGATATATATGCAACATATGATAAAGTAACCAACAAGCATGGTACTGGCATAAAAATAGATGAAGATTTTTATAACAGAACATAGAACACAGAAATAAATCCATGTCAACTGATATTAACAAGGGCACTGATAACAAATAGTGGTGAAATTCTCTTAAATAAATAGTGATGGGTAAACTGGATATATACATGCAGGAGGATGAAGCCAGATGTCTTTCTTTTTTCATATGCAAAACACAATTATAATAGATTAAAAACAAGGTAACATCTAAAAACTGAAACTATAAACCTACTAGAATAAAACATAAAGGAAATAAGGCATTGATTATAGCCAGGATGTTTTTGGAGTAGGTCCTCAAAGAAAATACAAAAAGCAAACACAGACAAACTTTATTACATCAAACTAAAATCCTTCCATACAGCAAAGGAAATAAACAGAGTGAAAAGACAACCTACAGAATGGACTAAAATATTTGCAAATTATGCTTCTGAAAAGGAATTATTATCCACAGTGTATTTAAAATCTCAGATTAATAGAAAAACTAAACAATCAGATTTAAAAATGAAAAAAAACACATTATGTTTTAATAATATGTTTAAGTAGTCTCTCTATATATATGCATACATATATAAAGCAATTACCAACTTTGTGAATCATCAGAGAATTGAAAATCAAAATGACAATGAGATATCAGCTCACCTTAACTATAATGGCTATTATTAAAATGGCAAAAAAATGCTTGTTTGAATATTGTAGGTTGGAATGTAAAAGAGTACAGTCACAAAGAAAATAATATAGAGCGTTCTCAAAGATATTTAAAATATTGATCCCACAATTTTTCTATTGGGTAACTATCCGAAGTAATTTAAATCAGTATTTCAGAGACAGATGGATTCCAATATTTATTTCTGGAACATCCATTAACAGCCAAGTTATGGAATCTACTTAAGTGTCTATCAGTGAAAGAATGGATAAAGAAAATCTGGTGTATGTATACAACAGAATACTATTCAGTCATAGAAAAGAATGAAATCTTATCTGTGACAATGTGGACTTAAAGAAAATTATGATGAGTGAATTAAGTCAGACAGAGATAAACAGATACCCCAGGTTCATTCATTTGAGGAATTTAAAAGTTGACTTCTTAGAAGTACAGGATAGGATAGTAGTTACAAAAAGGAAAAAAAGGGGAGGTAGGATGAAGAAATATTTTTTTTAAGGATTAGAGATTTACAGTGGAATAGGAGGAGTAGGTCCTGGTGTTCTAATGAAAGGTAGTGTGACTAAAGTTAACAATAGTGTACATTTAAAAATAGCTAAAAGCAAAGATTTCAAATCTCACCGAAAAGAATGATAAATGTTTGATGTGATGAATGTGCTAAATATCCTGACCTGACCATTATACAATTTATATGTTATGGTTTGGATGTCAGCTATCCCCTAACGCTCAATAAGTGAGACAATGCATATCTGGCTTGTGGGGAGATCTCGTTCTCTGCTTCTGATCATCATGTGAGCTGCTTCCTCCTTCCAAACTCTTTCACCATGATGTTCTGCCTCACCTGAAGTCCCAAGGAATAGAACCAGGCTTCTATGGGCAGAGA
Organism: Ictidomys tridecemlineatus; assembly: GCF_052094955.1. Classification (NCBI taxonomy): domain Eukaryota; kingdom Metazoa; phylum Chordata; class Mammalia; order Rodentia; family Sciuridae; genus Ictidomys; species Ictidomys tridecemlineatus. The sequence goes on from NC_135479.1 coordinate 162,966,756, forward strand.
CCTCTGAAACCGTGACCCCCCTAAATAAACTTTTATTACCCTAAAATTGTAAGGTCTTTTAGTCAAAATAGTAAAAAAGTTGACTAAAGCAGTATACATGTATGAGATTTTCATACTGTATCCCGTATATATATATATATAATTATTATACATAAATTAAAAATAATGTAAAACTTTAAAAATATTCTTGAAGTTACATTTTTTAGTGATTAAGATATGAACTAAATATTTGAACTTTTTGAGTCAATTGTGAATGATCCACTCAACATATCTTTTCCATGTCCCCAAATCATTATTCCTGTTGTTATTGTTTTAATCCTGAGCACTCAATCAAATATCCCAGCCTTTTATTCACCAGTTGAATAAAACCATGTTGATACTTATCTCAAAGAGATTTTAATCACAATCAAAATTTAAATAAAGTGCATTGGCTAAAATCATGGTCCCTGGAATATTTTCCTTTCTTCTATAGGTAATTAAAATAGAGTTATTTCTGTTTGTTGGTATAGCTCCTGAAGTTACTGGCATCTCTTTTTCCTTCTTATTCCAGAGGTTACAGCACTATCCCCATGAGACCATAGGCATAAACTGAGAGACAGTTGGCAAAGAGGAAAGAGGAGACATGGAGAGATTGTATATTGTTTGCTCCTACAACTTCTCATGGTTGAGAAACACAGCAGGATCAACCACTGACCCATAGACTTCAGTGTTGGTTAGGACCTCTTGATAGACCGAGGGATATATCTCAAAACTCAGAAGTCACTTTCTAAGTAGTTCAAGATTTTACTAAAATTTTCAGAGGAAGCTGAGATTTTTTGGGGGGAAACCATTACAATTTTCCTCCAGTAACTTTGGTCATAGATTGCCTTGGCCACTTTGATCCTGGGTGACTGAACCCATTGCAGTTTTCCTGTGTCAGATCACCTCTCAAACATGACAGTTTTCCTTTAAATTATCTAATAAAAGGGCTAGCAGAGAAACTGAAATATTATGTATTCTTAAAAATGGAATGTTTTTTTCCGGCATTTTATCATGCAATTTTTAATTAATTAATTAATTAATTAATTAATTTAAATGAGATATATTTGAAAGAATGTTAAGTAATATTCCATTGTGTATACATAAAGAACTCAAAAAACACCAAAAAAAAAAAAAAACCAACCCCATCAATAAAAAGGCTAAGGAGCTGAACGGACACCTCTTAGAAAAAGATATACATTTGATCAACAAATATATGAAAAATGTTTAACATCTCTAGTAATTAGAGAAATGCAAATCAAAACTAAGATTTCATCTCATGCCAGTCAGAATGGCAGTTATCAAGAACACAGACATTAATAAATGTTGGTAAAGATGTGGGAAAAAGTCACAGTCATTTATTGCTGGTAGGACTGCAAATTGGTGCAACCAATCTGGAAAGCAGTATGGAGATTCCTTAGAACTTGGAATGGAACCACCTTTTAACCCAGCTATTCCACTCCTTGGTCTATACCTGAAGGACTTAAAATCAGTATGCCTTAGTAATGCAGCCACATCAATGTTTATAGTATCTCAATTCACAATAGCTAAGTTGTGGAAGCAACCTAGATGCCCTGCAACACATGAATGGATAAAAATAATGTGATATATGCAATGGGGTTTAAATGAATTAACAGGAAGTTTCTAGAGTTCACAGAACTTAGTGTTTTCATGGGTTTTGTTTTCCATCTTTCATGTATCTCAGTCTCACCCAGTCAATGTTTATATTCATTTATGTATTTTATACATTATTTTTTGTTTTGTTTTTCTTGACTGCTTATTGTATAACTGTCATTATCTTACCTGTATTATGAGTTAAGTATCACTTCTTGTTTATTGCCACTCCAGGTTCCTGATACTTTCACTGAAATAAAAAAAATAGCTCCTGCAACTATTTCAGGAGAACTAATGTCACCAATCAATCTATAACTTATATCATCCTACAAACTAATCTAGCATTCACCTTTGCTAAAGAAAATGCAAAAGAAAAAATATTATGAGGCAGAATAAAAGTATTAAAAATCAAATTTTCTTATTAAGGAGCTGGTAATTTAATACAAAAATGTGTGGGCTGGCCAGCAAAAGAATAGGATGTTTACTCCATAATATCACAGAGATGAGCACAGATAGATACAGATTCAGAGAGATTTGTAGAAGGTAAACTACATTTCTTTTTACAATTATTTCATTGATGAATTAATTGAAGTGAACAGTGGCTGAGTGTGTTAATAGCCAGATGAAACACATACCTAATAATATGACAAATTGATTTTTAAAAAAGTTAGAAATAATTAGAAAAATATGATGGTATGATGGTTTTAGTAAAATTTTCTAAAAATTAGAAGAACAAAAGAAAAAATAAAGAAATCATATATATTGTTTTGATGTCATAATGGGTAATGTATAATAAAGACAAAATAAGCATTTACTTTGAGCATATATAGATGCGAAGTTTTTTGTTTTAATCCTTGACTTCTCATCATTGCCACAGCATTTACTGTTTTCTACATACATGATTAGAATAATGTTGGGATGTGTTAGATTTCAGAAGTAGAACTTATAAAGAAAAGTCTCTCTCTCTCTTTCTCTCTCTCTCTCTCTCTCTCTCTCTCTCTCTCTCTCTCTCTCTCTCTCTCTCCCCTTCCCTCTGTGTCTTGGTCCTTCTACCTTCCTTTTACCACTTCTTTATCTCTCAGAGGCAAGTTGTAGAATCTATAATATTTCTTCCCCAATACAAGTCAAATAACCTAAAAATATAATCTATACCTGCATTTTTTTGTTGGAGTTGGTCAACTAAAAAGTTTTTTCTCAGCAAGGGAAATACTATATGAGGTGAATAGGGAGCCCACATCCTGGGAACAAATTTTTACCCCTCACCATCAGATAGAGCTCTAATCTCTAGGGTATACAAAGAACTCAAAAAGCTAAACCCCCCCCCCCAAAAAAAAAAAAAACCAAATAACCCAATCAACAAATGGGCCAAGGACCTGAACAGACACTTCTCAGAAGAAGATATACAATCAATCAACAAATATACCAAAAAATGCTCATAATCTCAAGCAATCAGAGAAATGCAAATTAAAACTATTCTAAGATACTATCTCACTCCAGTAAGAATGGCAGCCCTGATGAAGACAAACAACAACAAGAGCTGGCAAGGATGCAGGAAAAAGGTACACTCATACACTGCTGGTGGGACTGAAAATTGGTGCAGCCAATTTGGAAAGCAGTATGGAGATTTCTTGGAAAACTGGGAATGGAACCACCATTTGATCCAGCTATTCCTCTTCTTGAACTATACTCAAAAGACTGAAAAACAGCATACTACAGGGACACCAGCACATCAATGTTTATAGCAGTACAATTCACAATAGCTAGACTGTAGAGCTGACCTAGATGCCTCTCAATGGATGAATGGATAAAAAAAAATGTGGCATATATACACAATGGAATATTACTGAGCACTAAAAAAGAATAAGATCATGGTATTGTAGGGAAATGGATGGCATTAGAGCAGATTATGCTAAGTGAAGTTAGCTAATCCCAAAATAACAAATGCCAAATGTCTTCTCTGATATAAGTGGGGTGAGACTCAAAATGGGGAAGAGAGGAAGAGCATGGGAAGAAGATTGCCTCTACATAGGGAAGAAGGGTAAGAGGGAAAAGGAGGGAGAACGGGAATTGCATGGAAGGTGGAAGGAGACCCTCATTGTTATACAAAATACATGTATGAAGATGTGAGGAAAAAAAAAAGAATAGTGTTACTCTAGATTAAGTAGAGAGAAGTGGAAGGAAGGGATGGGAAGGGTTGGGGAGATAGGAAGGATAGTAGAATGAAACAGACATTATTATTATTGTGTGTATATATATATATATATATATATATATATATATATATATATATATGACTTCATGACCAATGTGATTCTGCAAACTGTATACTCAGAAAAATGAGATATATATGGGATATATCCCATCTGATTCAAATGTATGACATGTCAAGGTCATTGTACTGTCATATATAACTAATTAAAACAAATTAAAAATAAATAAATAATTTTCTAAGAAAGAATAAGCTCTTTGATGACAAGATCCAATTTCAGAAAGAGTCCTCGAATACAGACAAAAGTGAAATACTATATGGAGAAGTCAGAAAGAATCAGAACCCATAAACTTTGCTGGGTCTCCCTACTCATTCTCTTTGTATTAGATCAAACCCTTTTATGTTCAATCAAAATGTGATTGGACTGGTTGTCCAACAGTAGTCAAAGAAATTCCAGAGGACATGGTTTTGAGTGCTTTGGGACATATAAATATCTGGAGGCCAGCAGGAAGGCAATTGATAGCTGACCTTCTTGCAGGGGAGTATGGTGCACGCAGCCAGATGGAAACTCCTGTGCTTGGGGTCCTTGTGAACCTGCTCCTATGTGTCTTTGCCTGGCTGCTTATTTGTATCCTTTAAAGTCCCTTTTATAATACACTGATAAATGTAAGAATAATGTTTCCCTGAGTTACTTTAATAACTTAATAATAGAAACCAAGAAGGGTTTATGGGAAACCCTATTTGTAATCAGCAGGACAGAAGTTCTGGAGTCCTAAATTTAGAACTGGGTCTGAAGTGAGGGCCCTCTTGGGGACTGAACCATAAATCTGTGGGATCCAATGTTATCTCCAAGGAGATTTTTGTCAGAACCACGTTAAATTGCATATCTCTCAGCTGGTATCCAATGCATCACTGCTGGCTTGGCAGGGAGGCTAAATCCCCACAAATTTTGAAGTCATAGTAATCTGTGTTGACCTTGGTGAGAAAATACATAGACTCTTTTTTATATATATACAAAATATAGAGTTGACAAAAAAATTATTGGGCACTTAGTCACAAAAGAATAATCTTAATTAGATTGTGTTCTCTGCTGTCTGATAAAATAATATTTGAAGTAAAGAATAAAATAACCCCAAGTCTTTGAAAAATGAAAATAGAATGAACTATTAGATAATTCATAGGCTAAGGGAATCATAAGATAAATTAAGAAAAACATGCATTTAACAAATAATGTATTAATAAACTAACATAGGTAGGTTGTATATGAAATAGCACTTAAGGGAAAAATTTGTACTAAAATAAAATGATTAGAAAATAAGAGAAATTGCAGATAAATGAACTGATCATCTGAACACTAAACTGAAGTTAAAAAAAAAAAAGGAAAGAAGAATGATCTCAAACAACAAAGCAATAGAGATAATTATAGAAGATCAGGAGTCAATGAAGTACAGAGATGAAGAAGGAAAAAAGGCTAATAAATTTAGATGCTGAAAACTAAAATAACCTAACATTTGGAAGATTTGTCAGAAAAAATATTGTCAGGAGAAAAATAATGCAATGAACAAACCATAAAAAAGGAGAGGAAATAACCATTAAATAATTAAATTATAAAATCAATGCTTTCCACATATATTTTGAAATATTGATAATTCTAGTTAATTGGAAAAATATAGTATTCCAATATTCATCCACAATTAAATACAGACCATATTAAAAAAACATTTAAAATAATTTAAACGGTAATAATGAAAATTGCCCATACAAAGCACCAAGTCCAGACAATTTTTCAATCAAATTACTACATATTATTTTTTCAAGAAATGAAAATATAAAGTAAACAAACTATAGGAAGAAAATGCAAACTTGATAGCAAAAATCAAAAAAATGAAATACAAAAAATGAAATTATAGTTACTTTATCTTACATATGTAAATGCAAAACTCCTAAATAAATATAAATGTCTTTACCCAAGTATAAATGACAACAATATGCTACATGAAAATGCATTTTTCATAAACATGCAAAGATAAAGAATTCTTATTTTTATTCATGCCATGTTTGGTCCTACTGAAACGCAGTGCTTGAGATTATACAAATTCAAATTCCAGCAGTTGTTTTAAGCAAAATTCTAAGTAATTCTTTGAGGATACCACAGAAAAACACCACATGAACACAGAGAGGCAAAAACTTATTACAAAGACACAAAGTGATAACAATGAATGAGAAGAACATATTAAATTATCTTAAAAGTAAGAACAAATCATAATGAGACTTTAAAACAGTGAAATTATGAGCCAGAAAGCAAGACAGATAATTATAACCATACATCCAAATCCTCTAAATCAAATAAGAAAAAAATAAAAGCAGACAACAGAACAGAAAATGGTCAAAAGATGTGAATTGTTATTTTTAAAGACTATATCTAAATGGCTGAAAAAAATGGGTGAAAATGAATTCAACTCTTTAGAGCTATATTGGAATTAGATAACAAATAATATATAAAACAATTTTTAAAAAGAAATTTAGTAAGATAAAATATTAGAGAAAATCTATTAAGATTTTTAAAAGACCTGGATATTAATATCCATTTTTAGCATCAGTGAATTGTAATAAAAAATTCAGCGAAAACTGACATAAAAATTCTGAAATGCAAAATGCATAGGAACATATATAGTCTGAATATCTAAGGCAGTTTTTAAAATGAATAACAGAACATGTTAGAAAAGCATCTGAATTAAGATATTGAATTATCAGCGGACCTGGGACTCAATATGCTAGTTATATACATATACTAATTCCAGACATGATTTTCAATATAGTCTCTTACAGTAGCACATAAACATTTCCTGGGAAGTTGTCATATGTGTGAACACACCAGGCTTACCCCTGACCTAGTAAATCGGAAACTGATGTTACACTCCCACAATGCATATTTGACAAGCTGTGGTATCTTTTTAATATATAAACAATTAATTATAGTAAATTTAACAAAATTTACTTTTCTGCATGCTTTTATTTTTTAAAAGGAGGCATATCCAATATTCCTGTATGAGATTCAGAAGTGAGAATTAACATTGCAGCCACATTGTCCTCACTTATCTTGTCTCTAACTTCCTGGCTCACTTATTCTATTGTGGGAGTACCTGGGTTTGCAATTCTCTTCCATTCTCTTGGATCCTCCTTTAACTACTCCAACAACAGCCAACCCCGTCTTTCTCATGCTTCAATTCTCTTTAACCACCATTTTGCCTAACCTCTCATCTGTATCCCTTTCTCCCAGAGTCACATTCTGTCTTTCTGTTCCAGAATCAAAGGTTCATGTGCTTACATCAGCCCCACTTAGATAACCTCTATTTTAAAGTCAGCTTTTTAGCAACCTTAATTTATTCTCCAAAGTCACTTCATACCAATACCTAGATTAATATTTTATTGAAAAAAATAGGAATCTAGCTAATGGGGACATCTTCATATTTGTCAACAATTACACTTGACCTATTAGCAAACATTGAGAAATAAGATCTGGCAAAAATATGTAATAATATAAATTTTCAAAACATTTATTTTGGGAATATGAATTATGGAATCTAGTTTAAAGAACATTTAAATTGATGCACATATATACAATATATGTGTACTTAAAAAAAATTCGAAGACATACATTAATTATACAATAAAGTATTTTTGTAGCAGTTAAGGAATGAATAAAATAAATTAAGATGAAATATAAGGAGAATAATTGTGGTATGCTGATACAAGTGTGTCTTGAACTGAGAAATGTGGTCCAAACAATACTGTGCACTAGAAGAAAATAAATAAGCCCTTAAAGAATCAAAACCAGTGGGACTGGGGATGTGGCTCAAGCGGTAGTGAGCTTGCCTGGCATGCGCAGGGCTCTGGGTTTGATCCTCAGCACCACATAAAAATAAAAATAAAGATGTTGTATCCACTGAAAAAACTAAAAAATAAATATTAAAAAATTCTCTCTCTCTCTCAAAAAAAAAAAAAAAGAATCAAAACCCAATCTTCTAGGGATAATAACTAAGAAAATAATGTGGTGGGACTGGATGATTGTTAGAGTCTGTAAACAAGTCAGGATGACATGACGCCTGGCAAAAAAATGCCAGGGGGAGTGGTTTGTGAAAAGGCCAGTGAGCCTTTAAGTGTGGAGATTTCTTATTGGTTGACTGATGTATCTAGTTTATGCTAATTAAGATAAGCTGTGTGGAATGTATAAATACCAATCCTGTCCTACAATAAACGGCTTCCACTCCTGCTGTATCAATCTACACAAGTTGTTCGCCACCCCCCCCCCAGTTATTTTGCTGCAGCCATACTCTGGCAGATGATAATCATTTTTTTCTCCGAACTTTACCTCCATTTCTTGTCCTAACTCTTTCTCTCAGTTAAAATATATATTTAATTCTCTGCTTATAGACCTAGGTGTTATGAAGTTGATGAAAATCAGAAAGAACCTAATATTCTTTCTCCTGCCTTTCAAAAGCAGGAGTACTTTCTCTTAGTTGGGTTAAAGTAGGATAAGGGAAAACGATGGGTCCCAAAGATATCAAAGTAGGGATCTGTGAGCTTTTGTGGAATTTGTTGAAAAAACCAAAGTGGCAAAATATTTTCCCTTAATATTCAAGATCTTTTTGTTCTCTGAGAAGAGAAGAAAATAAGAAGAGAAAAGGGAGAAGACAGTTGAAATAATCAGTACAGAAACTTCCTTAAATGCTTCTTCGTGGTATCAAACTTGAGGTAGTAAGTTGTCAGGTGTATTGGCATCCAGTCACGTGAGAACAGACACAGTCCCAGCAATTGAGGCAGAAAACTGGGAAGGACATGGGATGTTGAAGAGCTCAACAATGTGGACTAAGGTCACTGTAGAAGCAAGTCACATGGATTGTTATCAGTAATAATTAGGGCACTAACCCCACCCCCATGACCAATATGTGTAATCATTGCTAAAGATCCCAAATTATGTCACATTCGAAGGACTGAGAACCTCATAAATGTGAATAGTAGTGAGTTTTTTCATTAGTATGATGAAATAAAATCCAGAAGTCAAATTAAGTAAAATAGTAGTTAACAGGAAAGATGTAAAATTATAGTACTGTATATAAGAATTTTAAAATTGATATTTATAGTCATTTCAGTGTTTCACAAATGTAAGCATGACCAAAATTTTGTCCATTAGATGTCCATTAAATTTAAAATGTGATTTTTGGTGATTTCAGTGATAGCTAAAATTAATTATCAAGTAAGAAGGAGGTGTGAAAAGGGAGGATAATGATTCCTTGAAACAGTTATGTCAGAAGCTTAACAGAGGATTAAATGGTGGGTGAAGAATGATTGAGGAGGAAAGGACTACCACATCTAATCCACTACTGGCACATGTGAACCCTTAAGTATTTTCAAATCTATAAAATATTCTCCATGACTCACACATCAACACCACCCTAGTCTAGGCTACAGCATTTGTCTTCTAGAATATAAGCGATATCTTCACGCTATTGTCTACATGGATTAAAGTCTAAAACTCTCTTTAAAAATAAAGCAATCTTAAAAGAGGAGACTTAGATTCTGAGTGCAATCTGTACCATAGAATCAGGGTGATAATAAGGCCAAATTAGGTATGAGATGGAAGCAGGAAAGAGAGAGTCTTCTTCCAGAGATTAATTATCTTCATTCTTCACTACCTAGTACCAATGCATTGTATCTGGTTACACAAACTTGAAGAGCATATATATATGCTTCTTTCCAGAAAAGCCACTTTTGCAAAGGGTATGCAAACAGAGAAAGAAGTGAATTCAAAGTAAATGGAAACATCTGTGGAAGAAAAAAAACTCCAGAAAATAAGTAAAACATTCAGAAAGTGACAACTAGTATCAGAGGAGGGCAAAAATAAATACAAGAGAGAACTATAGAATAAAGGAGGAAAAGAGGCATCATCATAAATTTTGGAGAAACTTATAAGGCATATCAAGAAATCTGTACCTAATTTGTTTAGAAATATGGGAGCCTAAAATTTATTATAGGAAGAGACTATAAAAGAATTACTGATTGGCAAGACAATTCCAGCATTACTCTGCATCATTATGCTGTGTTATGATTATTGAAATTATAGCCAGAGCACAGATATAACTTAATTAGGTATAAATTGGGGTGGAAGGACTTAAGGGTTTTAAAAAATGCTGAAAGAGAAAAATTTGTAATAAAATCAAGAGAAAAATGATGCAAGTAGTTAAGGAAAATAATATGCAGAGTGCAAAAAAATTTATTCATTTTAGGGTGGCAAATATACATCTAATCTAGAACTATGATGTATAATCGATAAAATACATAGCTTAGGTGAATGGTAATTATGTTTAAATTATTTCGGGCATCATTTATATCTTATAAATGATGTGAGGGTTTTTGTTTGTTTTACCACTGGATTAGTCACGAACTAAGATACAAATTAGTCTATAATTTTTGTGTGTTTCTTTTTGTATCTCATGCAATTTCTGTTTTATGTTTGTTGCTGCTAGGATAATTCATGCATGAATATTCACAACTGTTCCATCTTTATCTTATGAATTAAACCCTGTAGCATTATAAAGTGCCCTTCTTTGTTTTATTCAATGACTTTGATTTGACTTTGCTGTATAAATTTGGCTTTTGTCTTTACTTTCACATGGTCAATATTCCTTTGAATTGGAGTTATATTTTGTATGAGTTCTTTGTTGCTAATTTATCTGAAAAAATATTTTTATTGAGGTTTAAGCCCACTTACATTTTAAATGTCATATATTTTATTTTAGTTTTTTTTGTCTTTTAGAATTTTACGAAAATCTGGCTTCTTTGCTTATGTATATTTGTTATTTTCAGCTATTTGGTATAGTATCTATTTTTGCAGCAGAAATTACTCTGACAACTTTTAGTCCTTTATTCTATATTCTCTTAATTCTTTGTGAAAGTCAATGACAAAATTATCATGTTTTCTATTCTCTCATCCCCTTCACTTTCCTTTAGCAAATGATTCTAATGAATAATATTATGTTTTGTGATAAACTTTATACTGATAAATATGCTTATTTTTTCTATTATTTCTTTTGCTGCAATGTACTGCTGTGCTTTGATCTTTGACTATTACAATTCAATCAGCAAAAATGGTCTACCTCCCACCATCTTTTCACTTCACTCCCAATATGGGTTATTTGAATGGAGACTGTTCCTGTCAATCACAAATGATGCAATACCAGTTACATATTTTTTCTCCTCTAACTTCCATTCTACCATTTAAATATTTACTACCAGTAATCTTAACTTGATCTCCTTAGAAAAATTGTGGGGACTTGAGGTTTATTTTTTAATAGTTGAAATTATTTTCCCTAACTTTTGGTATATAAATTCAAGTTTCCATTTACCAAAATAATAGTCACTTGAGTTGTATTTTTAATGTTACATTAGTTTCATTAGATAAGTTTTCATTTTTCAGGGATCACAATTTTGTGGATGTTGAATATCCTTTGCCTACTTTCTTTAAGGTTTCTTAACATTTTTTTCAAGTATTACATATTTGATTTATTATTTTTTCCCTGTGGCTGTGATGTTTTGTCCTTATTTGAGTTTATTTTTGTTATGTATTTGTCACTTCTTTCTGTGAATTTTGTGGTTCTTACATAAATTTAGACACTTCAAGTTTCATTTCTTGCTTTTTGTTTAATCGTTTCTTTCATAAAGACTTGAATTTCTTCTTTGTTTTTTCCTTCATATGAGCATGTTTTATATTGTTTGGTTTTAATTTATTATTAAATATTTAGTCACTTTATTCTCTGCTCCATGGAGAAAGCTTTGTTTTGTGGTGATCTTTAACCTTAAACCAGTTTGCTGGGTTTCCACATTTTTTTATAATACATTTATGTTAATGTTTCATGTATCCCTTTTAATTGTTAATGTTTGATCATTTGAAACCTTGTTTGATAGCATATTTTTATGTATAGCAGAAACTTAAAGTTAGCACAACAAAGGTTTTGTGAGGAAAGACACATAATATCTGTGAAAGGAGAAGAAAGGAAGCTAAATGTGGTAGGGGGCATCAGATAGACACACTGATTCAACTCTGCCTGCCCCAAGAAAGAAGTGCCCATTGCAGGAGTGTCTGTGTGTGTGTGTGTAGCTGCCTGTGAGGAAAAGCTTATGAGAGAGATAGAAAATCCTACGCTGCCCACTCTCCAAAGCATTGATTGAGGACTGTCCTTAAAGAAGTTGAGGCAGATGTTGAAAGAGGTAAGAGCTGGAAGCTGTTAATTAATCACACTTATTCTAGCTGAGCGGCTAGCTCTTTCTGTAGGTACCTTGAGGTTCTGCCACACTAGAACAGATATTTGCAAAGTTCCCAGCATGCAGGAAATGTACTCTTCTTAATTCAGATCACATTCAAAGAATTTGTTTGTTTTGTTAATTTATAGGTAGTATTTCTCAGCCTAGGGGCCCTCTCTACCCTAAACTGAGTCTTAGAAAGTATTGCTGCAAAAAAAAAAAAAAAAAAAAAAAAAGACAAGTTTTGTACTTCAAAATTAATTAACTATTCATAACTGGAATATTATTTTATTATTTTGCTGATTTTTTTAAAAAACTTATCACCATTGTTTCTTATTGCATTCACTTTCTTCATTATTTCTTCATTAGTTCTTTCAAAATGTTGGTTTTGAAAGAACTCAGCTATTTTTGACAACATTTGAATGTGTTATGGAGTCTGAAGATTACATTTATTTTCTAGACAGGTTTTTTTTAAACAGAGTTTAATTTTCTTTTCTTTCTTTCTGTTATATTTTTATGGTATGCAGAAAGAAAAAAGAAATATTGATTGAGGCATTAGTGTTTTGAAATATGGTACTATGGATCTTTTTTTATGATTCTTTTAAATGAACTTAAAAAAATGCCTGAAAGATTTGGGAAGCAAATATGTAGAGGACATTGCTACTAAGAGTTAAATGTAGATACAAAGAGAAAAGGTTGCAAAGTGGGAAACTATAAGAACGGATTATTTTCAATTGTAGAAAGTTTTCTCCTGAAACAGGATAAATCAGAAAATAATCATATTCAAACATATATTAATATATAATTAAAGGAAAATTGATCAAATTATGCTATATAAATGAACAACTATACCACAATGAAATCCATTATTTTTTATAATCCTCCCCCCCAAAATTAAATGAATAAATTTTAAAAAATGATGACTAGCACAATGAAACCAGATCAGATAGGTTATAAAAGTGGTTAAAGTTTGGGAAACATTAATTACCTAAACTAGTATAAGCTGAGTTCATTATTTAAATATTTGAGTCAGATATTCTGAGGAGAAATTTGGTATGTATGTTGACAAGTACCAAAGTCCTTGAGTTATATTCTTAAGTAAGCTGTGTCACTGAACTGTTGTAACCTCTGAATGGATGACCACAGTTGAGTAAGTGTGTTTGGAATAAAGCATGTTCTAAAAGGTGTAGTCAAGCAGCACTTTGCTCAAAGATAAACTGTCCAGAAATAATTTTAAAAGTTTTGTGAATTACTTTCAACAATTTAAATTCTTAAATTTCATTAGGATTATTGGGTTTTTGTATTCTCAAAAAAAAAAAAGCTAGGAAAAAATAAAGCCATGTTATTTTAAAAGGAATGTGATTATTGCACATTAATTTGAGAACTCACACCTTTTGTGGCCTATTCAACTTAATTATTACTACAATTATTCATAATTATAGAAAAATTTTCAGCATAACCTTAAACTTTCTCTTTTTATTTTACTTCAAAAAACATGCTTTACTGATTTATTTTTAATTTAGAATAATAGCTCAGTTCTTTCCAAAATACACAGTGATTTTTATAAAAATATGTGATCCTACAATACTAGAGTTAAATTACAATTTACTTTTTAAAAATAACCATGATTTAAGAGTATTACTTCACTTGAAGTTGTTTTATCTATGTAATAAATACTGCTTTCCCTTCCTAGTTGTTTTTGTTACCTTTTCTTTCTTTTTTTTGCTACTGTGACCAAAAGAGCTGAGCGGAGAAGATTAATTAAGGAGGAAAAGTTTCAGGGAGCTCACAGTTTCAAAGGGTTCTGTCCATAGGCGGCTGCATCCCTTGATGCCTGAGGTGAGGTAGAGCATCATGGTGGAAGAGTGTGACAGAGGAAAGCAGCTGGGGACATGGCACCAGGAAACAGAGAGAACTCCTCTCAACAAGGACCAATATATACCCCAAAGAGATGTCCCCAATGACCCACCTCCTCCAGACACACCCTCCCTGCCTATAGTTATGACTAGTTAATCCCTATAATAACATTAATGTACTGACTAGGTTAAGGTTCTCATAACCCAATTATTTCACCTCTAAGCTTTCTTGCACTGTCTCACACATAGAGCTTTTGGGAGACAATTCACATCCAAACCACATTGCTAGTTTAATATTATTATTTTTTTCATTCTTTATCTGATTTCTGTAATTTGTTAAAGCTTTAATTCTGTTCTCCTTTTATACTGAAACTTTGCTCTGATTAGAAATATATTTATTTTGGGTTGAAGATAGAGAACCAATGAGAAAAATTACATGTTTGTGTATACACATGGACATGTTTGTGTGTGAGTGCACATATGTAAAGGGCATAAACACATTAGTAAGTGCTGTGATTGGTTTATGTGGCTATGGATTCACACATGTGATTGTGTCACAGGTAACTTATTTACTGTACTTTCTTTGGCACTCTGAGAGATAGAGTAAAATATGAGCATTCAGTCCCAGGTAATTTCAATGAACAAAGAGAAGGAAATCAAGATATAAAATTGTTAATTATTCTTTTCTTTCCTCCAGATATTTTTAATCATATGCTTTTTCCTTTTTACCTTTTATTCTTTCCTTCCTTCAATGGCTAAGAAAATTTTGGCTACATTTGTAGACACATTAGAAAGCCTTGTTTGATTCATACATTGAAAGATTTTGTTATCTCCTCTGATGGTCCTCTTAAAAAATTATGTCCTCTCTCATTTACTGTTTTGCATCTTTACCCAATGTTTGAAAGTTTTTGTGGTATAGAACATTAGATATTTTAAGGTCTTCTTAGTTTCTTAATCACATTTAGGATCCTCACTAACCATTTCCCTGTCCATCAAGCAGTGAGGTAAGGAAAGCAGGTGTTTCTATTCCAAGTGATATTATTGAGATTTATATGGCTAAGTAGTTCTGTAGTTAATAAGATGACACAGCAAGGCTGCCAATGGAAATCAAAGTGAAATAACACAGTGTACCCATTACATTTTCCAAATGCTTCCTATGTCTGGCAAAGGAATTAAATATTATTAAAGAAACCTTTATCAGGCAAGCTGAGAGCAGAACTCAGCCAGCATGACTTCAGCTCTGCTTTTTGAACCATTATTTTGTTCCTTTGTTTATGACCAAACTGAATAGCAACAATAACCTAAAACAAAACAAACTGGAAAAAAATATAAAGCAAGCAAAGAGGTTTTGCGTGAAAAGGGGCAAAAGCTGTTAATAAGAATCCATTTGCTTTAATCCACTCCAAATTCAGTCATTCACAATAACTGAAAGACTTATTTCTATGTAACTGGTGTCACCTTACATTGTTGTGATGCGAAGGGGAAGATACAAAGGTATTACTTATTTCTGGAGGAGAGACACAAATCATTCTTGTTCCACTGTGCTCTTAGTTTTTCATTACAATAAGAAAAAACTATGCCATCCATAAGAAAATGTTAAATACAAATGAAGAGGCAAAAATGATTCTTAAATTCAAGCCCCAATGTCTCTAGTCAATCTCAAAGATGTCTTGATGTTATTCAGAAACAAAGTCTTAAACCATGTTGATCCAGCCAAAATTAAAAAAAAAATAAAATAACAAATTATACTTTAACAATTATGTATGGTATTTACATGAAAGTCACACCTTTTTATATTTTCAAAAAGATTCATGTAGATCTTTTAAGTGTTGCAAATAGTTTTATTTTTGCATTCAGAGATAAAATACATGGAAAAAGAATCAGGACAATTTAATAATTTAAATTACCTCAAACTCTGAAAATGCTTTTAGCCTTATTTATTAACACCTAATTACCTTGATATGTTTTATTGAGAAAATAGAAGAAACTAAAAATAAAATCTTGCTTGCCTTTCCCAGTGTCATCTTCTAACACCTATGTCCCCAAATATCATGCCTTCTAACTTCAAAATAAATTTTTTTGGTAATTTTATGCTCTTAGACTGATGCCTCTAATTGTACACTGGAAATCATTTATTTCTTCTATTCTAGGTTATCATCTCAAATTTAATCTAAAATTTCCCTCCCTACTCATTTTATCAGTATGAATATTTCATAGAATTTCACATTTTTAATGAAGCCCATTTAGTCCAATAACTACCTCAACCTACAAAACTACACTGTTTTATTTTGTAGTGCAACTCTCCAAAATAGTTGTTTCTACTTCTTTTTCTCACATTCTCTTTAAAAATACTCCAATAAAGCTTTTGTTTTGACCACATTGCTGAAAACTCCTTAAGTCATCTATAGTGCTCTTTATATTTAACTCAATGGACAATTTTCATTGCTCATGATATTTGACAGCAGTATTTAACATGGTGGATTATTCATCTCTTCTTGGAGGATTTATTCATTTTGGTCCTGAGATATCACTCTATTGTTTCCTAACAGTCAAGTACTGGTCCAGTCTTACTTTGTTTGCTGCTTTATTATTTTCCACATTTCTGAATTGTTTTCTGGTTCAGGTTTCAGTTACCAACCTCCTTTACCCTTTTGTTTCTAATGTATACTAACCCCATAAGTAATCTGATTCATTGTGGTAACTTTAGACGAGAACTCTTTCTGAAACTATTGTCATGTATCACACAAAGGCTCAATGGAGCTTCTTGGATATCTAATAAATTTCACAAAATTCACATTTGAAACTGAGGTCATTTATACCAAAAAATAACATTTTTCCCATTTCTGGAAAGGACAAATATTTCACAGCTGCTTAGATAACAATTCTTGGAGTCATTTTTCACTTCTCTCTTCCTATGATACTCAATATTTAATCACTCAGCTTTATCTA
The DNA here is from genome assembly GCF_052094955.1 of Ictidomys tridecemlineatus. NCBI lineage: Eukaryota > Metazoa > Chordata > Mammalia > Rodentia > Sciuridae > Ictidomys > Ictidomys tridecemlineatus. The sequence continues at coordinate 162,983,703 of NC_135479.1, forward strand.
CAAAATATCTCTGATTCAGATTATTTTATACCATCACAATAACTAACATTATGGTCAAAATCACCATCTTCTTTCACTAGGAATAACTTGATAATTGAACCTTCCTTTCAAATTTTGTTCCTAAAAGTTCATTCTGACACAGGAACCACAGGAAGCTTCAGCACCTCTCTTTCCAAATGCCCCAAGACTCTTCATCCCCAAAGGAACAAAATCTAAATTATTAAAATGACCCAAAACACCTGATAAATTCCAGAGAGAGTTCCCTCACCTTTGCTTTCTTCACTGCCTTTGTGCCAATGGTATTGATTTTTTTTTTTTTTTTTTTTTTTTTTTTTACTGCTGTTACAACTCATCCAATGGGCACATGCCTCTCATCTTACAACTAAAGCGCCTTTTTCCTAGAATACACATTTTAATATATGGATGGTTTTCCATTTATCAGGTACTTGCCTGAATGTCAGAATTTCTACTCTGTACACCCCTCCGCCCTGCAGAAGTTGCAGCTTCCATCTCTGTCTCCCCTATGTAACTGTACTTCCTGCATAGCATTTATCACCTCACCTCAAATTAAATAATTACCTGTGGGATTACTTCTTGCTGTTCTTTACTAGAAAGTGAATCTGATGAAGGTCAAGGCTTTATTTCAATGCTTCCTTACTCTGTGCCTGTCAACTCAGAAAAATTCTAAGCACAAGATAAATGTTTAGTAACTATTTATGAAGGGTTAAGTGAAGATCAACTGTAGAAAATATGGTGATTTTTTTGAGTATTTTTAGGTACACAGGAAAACTAAGATGCATTTGCATTAATGATTATTAGGTCTTCATGAAGATTTGTCTCTCATTATGATGTAATACTTCTCTTTATTGCTGAGGACCACTACACAAAGTGAAAATTAAAAAAAATGCAAATGTAACATTCTAAGCAAGGAGGAAAAATGAAATGATATAAAAGCTTAATTAAAACCACATAAGACAGAAGGATGACTCTGTCTGAAATTAATGTGAATACTCCCTCTTTTTCTTTGAGTTAGAGTTAGTTGACATACTTTTCTCTATCCATTTATCTTTTCATATATCTGTGTCAATATATTTAAAATGAATTACTTAGAGACAACAAAATGTTGACTTTTTTTTTTATCTACTTCATATATGTCTACTAATTGGTATATTTAGAACACTGAGGTTTAAAATTATTGTTATTCTTAAATTAATAAGATATTTTACATTTTAAATGTTTTAATACAATTTTATAGGGGGAATGCAAATAGAAGAGGTGACTTCTGCAGGGTGAACAGAGTAGAAATTCTGCTCTTTCACTTTTCTTCTGTCATATGTGATTTTAATTAAGCTTTTATATTATTGTATTTTTCCTCCTTGCTTAGCATGTTACAGTTGCATTTTTTTTAAATTTTTACATTTTTGTAGTGGTTGCCCTAGATTTAGCAATAGCCACTTACAATTAATCTAAGTCTACTTTCAAATAGCATTATGTTGCTTCACAGATCATATACATGATTTAAATTAATTTAAAAAATTCCTAATTCTTCCCTCTCATTCCTTGTATCATTGCCATCATTTATTTTGCTTATAGATAAGTTTGTGAGTGTAAAATGCATAATGAAATAAAATATTGCTATTATTTTAACAGAATGTTATCCGTGGGATCCATAAAAATATGCATTTTAAAAATTACACCTTTATTTTCTTCTTCCTAGTGTTTTTCCATTTCTGATTTTTTTCTGAAAATTGATCTATCTAATTTTCTTTTCCTCTGAAAAACTTTTAATATTTCTTGCAAGGCAGTTCTACTGGTTACATATTCCCTCATTATTTGTTTTCCAAGAATCTTTATTGTTTCTTCACTTTTGAAAGATGATTTTGCAAAGCATAGAATTCCATGTCAGTTGGCTTTTTCCCTCTAAATACATGAAATAATTCACCTTATTCTATTTTGCTTGCACAGTTTCTGGAATTCAGATAATACTATATCTTTGTTCTTTATAGTTAAGATCTATTTTCCCATTATTATTTCAATATTTTTTCTTTATCTTTGATTTTCTGAAGTTTGAATATGATATGCCTAGGTGTCATTTTATTGACTTTTATCCTCCTGATGTTCTCTGAGCTTCACGGATCTGAGGTTTGGTGTCTGACACTGCTTTGGGGAAATTACAAGTCTTTATTGTTTCACTCATTTCTTCTGTTCTTTTCTCTCTACTTTTCTGTCCTTTGGACATTCCCATTATGGACATGTTATAACATTTTGTATTTGTCATACAGTTGTTAGATATTTTGCTCTTTTTTTTACCACTTCCTTTTTTTCTTTGCTTTTCAGTTTCCAGAGTTTCTACAGAGAATCCTCAAGCTCTAAGAGTCCTTCCTCTGCCATGTACAATATACATATTTTATTCTCAATATAGGATTTTTAATATTCCAGCATTTCTTTTACTAATAGAATTAATAAATTCCATTTTTTAGAATTTCCATCTCTCTGCTTACCTTATCCAATTCTACTTGTAAATAGTCTAGTTCATTCCATTATTGACCTAACATGTTAATTATATAGTGATTTTTAATTCCAAACTTTCTGCCATATTTTATTACTTGTGATGATTTCTTGCTTTCTATATTCTGTCCTTTATTATCTTTTACTATTCCTAGTTTTATTTTCTTGGTAACAGGACAAGATGTAGTTGATAAATGTGACTAAAGTAAATAGGTCTTTAGTATTGTGATAAGGTTTACACTGCGGGATAGTATCCTATAGTACTATGATTATTCCTTGATATTTTAGTGAGCATTTGCCCTGGACTGTGATTCTCAGTTTGCCTCTTTCCTGCGCCCAACCTCCCATAGGCAAGGCAGCATGACTAAAGTGAGACGTCAATGTTCATTTCCCTTCTGCTTTGCAGAAGGCTAGAATTGGTTAGAATTAAGTGTTCCCCTTGCCCCAAGTCAGTAAGTCTCTAAGAAAAATCAAATGACAGGCAGCAGGAAAAAAAAAAATTCTCTTGAAGAAAGATCTTCTTAGAAACAAAATATTCTAATATAGAATAAGATGACTGCTTTTCCTCCTTCCCTTGCCAGAAGCCTGAGAAACTTTTTTCTCCCATCTTCACTTTGAGAACTCAGCTGAATTCCTGGAGAATATATTCACAAAAGTATAAGAGCTGCCCCCAACTAAACTGGGTCCCAGTGAAGTTTTAAACTCTCAGACTTGCTCACATAGCAATTTGTGGACCCATTCCTGATTAATTCAGAGATTTTACTTAGGGATTTCTTCTCTGACATATCTAAGAACTATTATTATTTTTTTTCCATTTTTTCATCTTTTTGCTTGTTGTTAGGACAGTGATGACTGCCAACTCCTTATATGCTTTAATCAAAAACCAGAAGTTTTTTGTTCATTTTTTGTAGTATATTTTAACACTTGAGAGTAATTCTTTAATTAGTGACATAAGGCACATATTTTGTCTGCTTTTAAATATGTTAGCAGCATATCTTAAACATGAAATACTATATGATATTATTACATTTAAGAAAATATATTTAGAAGATTCTCCTTATAATAACTGTTAATTTTTTTAACTGTTAATTTTTTTTGTTACTTTCACAATAGAATAGTTAGATTTCACAAAGTGCAGTTGCAAAAATAGAGGCTAATTAACTGAGCAAGACATGGGAATCAGATACTAAATTTAAAGAAGACTACGTAAGATAAAGTACTTTTTATTTTTATTTTTACTCTGTTTTCTTTAATACCATTTTAGCACCTTCCTTACCATGAAACTACATGGGGCTTCTATTATTGACTATAGAGTAATGAGTTTTTGAATATATTACTGCATGCACAAAGTACTTTATTTTTTAAAAAGTATTTATTATTCTTTTTAAAGTATTTAAACAAGACACATATACTCATATTCACACAGCCAGTCAATCCACTCAATTTCTGGTTAAATTTAAAGTTTATCTTCAATAATATAGTTTTGTGATTAACAGATTCTTTGGTTTACATTCACATCATCAGGCATGATTCAATGGGTTTTTGTATTTGCATGATAGCATTTTACTGTTTTAGAGAATGAGAAGAATACATGCTTAGGTTTTCAAACTGTTCTTTGGATTTCACTCTTTTCAAAGTAAACTTATTTAACCTATATAATTTTCAAAAGGAAAACAAATTTCAAAATAATTGTCTATTATATATTCATATCAATTGACTTGTTTTGTAAAAAAGAGCATCTTCCTTAAAAAAATTAAATATATTTGTTACTTATTATTAAACTAAAGTATACTCAATTCTTAGGCTGTTTATTTCCTCTTCAAGAATAAAATGAGAGGATTTTCAACAGAGGCAGCAAAGGTTTTAATAATGCAGAAATATCAATATTAATTGACAATACTAGATTTTTAATATCACTGATATTCTAAATGACTGAGATACTTGTGCATATCTGTGAAAGGTCAAATAAAATAAGTATCATATATGTGGTGGTAGGAAAAAAACGTACATTTAGTACAGTACTTTTTTAACTTCTTTTAGTTGTTGATGGATTTTTATTTTTTATTTATTCATTTATATGCAGTGCAGGAGAATCAAACATAATTCCTTATGGATGGTAGACTAGCCCTCTACCCGAGCTACAACTTCAGCCCTAATATATAGTATTTTGATACATAAATCCAACTATATGTCTTTTATAAACAAATAGCCTTTGAATATAACAACTTAATGCTCTTTGTCATATATAAAAATTCTTTGTGGCTTAGTGTTCTAAGATCTGGTGATGGTTTGAGGCAAATCAAATTTGATTCTTCACATTCTTTAAGTTGATTCATTTCCTTCTCTGTTAGTGTTTTCATTGTCAAGAGGATGTCTTTCTGTGAGACAAAATGTTCCAATTTCTTTCAGATAAGAGTGATTTTGAAGCCAAACAAATTGTCCACTGTAGACACAAAAGCCAGAAATGAGTGCTAGAATGACATTGGTTAAGGGGTAGTCTCCAAATACAAACTAGATGTTCTTGTCCACTTATGAAGTTGCCATTAGAAGTCCTCTCAAATGCAGTCTGAGCACCTGAGGCCCACAAAATTATTCAAAACTCTATTTTTTCCAATTGGTTATTATGTCTATAATCCGATATAAGTTTGTCTTTCCATACATAAACTAAAACTATTCATAGAATTATGAAAAATCAAATACATGAAGGAATTCAAGAAAATATTTTAGAAAACATGTTACCTATGGTCATCATTTTGTAGATAAAAATAAAGAGTGAAAAGGGAATTGAACATGGAATTACACTAAGCTAAACACTAACATCAAGGAAGAGTTTCTTCATTCCCACATTGTAACTTTTATGATATCAAGAGCTAAGCTGCAAAAAATAGGGAGAAAATAAAAACAAATTTCTTTAAACAGAGACTCCTGGCATGTGTTTCCCATTGTTACTTTCTGAGAAGGACTGATGGATAAAATTACTGGTGAGATGGATTGTATGAATTTCTTTTCCTTCATTTACACAGCATGAAGTAGATAATGTGTTGTTTCACATTACTATACGTTAGCTGTAAAAATGTTATACAATCGGGACTAAACAAATGACTTCAAAATACATTAACAAGGCCATTCACCAAGAAAATTGCTGAACACTGGAACAAACTGATACTGCTAATTTGTAGAGTCATTGAGTTTTGATTGGAGGACTAGTTTAAAGTGGTTAGGGCTTGGATATAGTAATTTTCATTTTAAGTTTTCTAATAGATTTGAAATGAGAATCTTGGAGAAAGTCTTAATTCTCTTGAATCTTTATTAAATCCCCAGATATCAGGAAAATATTAACAAATTATGCACCATACACATACACACATACGGATTCCATTTTCCATTGATACTTGTTATATACTTGTTAAATTGGTTTTCATTATAAGATCAGCCAAGGAGAAACATTATATTCGGATCAATGATTTCACTCCCCAAATTGTTGGGAATGGCTTAACCCATCTTTGCTTTCCACAGAAAAGCATATCTTAGTGAAGTGTGATAAGCTGCTTGAGTTATAATATAATATATAGTACCATATATATGATATTAAGTTAAAATGCTTTTGATTATAATCTGAAGAAACTCTACACAAAGTGGCAAAAAAGTAAAGACAGATATTAGCTAAGATAGGTTGGTTGACCCTCTAGGATCATTTTCTTTAGTGGTAGCTTCATTGTATCAGCAAGAAGTCAGTTGGTTTTTCTATTTTTTTTTCTCTTCTACTCATATATGAGAAGTAAGATAGGTGACTACCAAGTCAGTACACCACTGTCTTGTTCTATTCAGGGTGGTATAATAGAATACCAAGGACAGGATGGGTTAAACAGCACATTTTTATTTCTCTCACTTCTGGAGGATGAGATATATAAGATTAAAACACTAGTGTGTTCAATGTTTGGTGAGGGCCCAATTTCTGGTTCACTGCTTGCTGAGTCATCACATGGTTTAAGGCAACTTTCTGGGGCCTAATTTATAAAAGACTTAATCCTAAAAATGAGGTCCCTAACCTCAGACTTAACCACTTTATAAAGGACTCATCTCCTACCTCCTAATACCTTCATTTTAGTTGTTCAGACTCCAACATACGAATTTTGAAGGCACAAAGGCTTTCAGTCTGTAGGTAGCTCATGTTCCTCCTTTCTCATGCCCTGTGTAGAGACAGTCTGACATCACAATTCCCATCTGAAGCATGAATAATAACTTTCATAAAGGCAATACAATTTTTTGATCTCTAATTGATTATCTGAATCTTTTGGCCATTTTTAAAATGTTAACTGGCCAGTAGCATGAGATTATCTTTCGTCCCAGTCTATTTGATTTCATAAACTGAGGTCTTCTCTCCAAACTGAGTTGGTGTTATTCAATAAATGAGAAATCAATTGGGTAACAGGAGATCAATGCTATTGTTAATTGCAAATTTACTTGCCAGCACTACTATTTTCATGAGTTCTCTGTCTTTTTAACTAGAATATCATCCCAGCCAATCGACAGGGGGAAATCTTCAAATGTTTATTGTATCCAGTAGAATTGTGAAGAATGGCAGTCAGAAAAGGATGCACTAGTGCTGACTTTCTCAAAGCCACACAGTCAATCTGTAATAAAAATAAAGAATAAGTTTAATAAGAAAATATGATGTCCTTACAGGTTTTCTAATGCTCCCCAGAGGCAGACATCTCTCTATATCTCTTCAGGTTAGAAATTTGCAGCTGCTCTTGCATGAAAATTGTCCCTTTTCTTACAATATTCTAGTTCTACATTCTCCCATTATAAAATATCCCACTTCTGGTTTTCTGTTTGGAGTTTTGTCCCATTATACAATATTTTTATGCTATTTCAGTCTATTTGGTTAGTTGTATAAAATTATAAAATGCATGCTTCCTTCTTTTTGTAAGATTATCAAGATCATGCATTTGCTTTGCAGTGAAATTGAAGCTCTACTGTGCTATTATACACATCAAAAAGTTTATCCTAAACTTTTTGTACTGTGTAAAAAAATAAATAAGAAAACATTCGTATTAGAAATGCTTTTTATGCATTGTTTTGCAGACCCACAAAAAATGTTCAATTAGGTCTAAAAAGCAATGAGTACTGGTAAATCTTGTAGTAAAATCTATGAATAATAATGTATATTTACAAGTAATGATGAGGAAGAAAACATGTTCAGGTGATCAAACAAATATATGATGAACAATTCCTTAAGAGTTTAGAGAGAAGAAATTCAAGAATTAACTAAATGTTTCAGAAAACCTATATAGATTTGTCTTCATAAAACAAACAAATATATAAAAATAAAAGACAATAAATTGAGACCTTCAGATCCAAGAGATAAAATACTTGCAGATTTAATTTCAAAAAAATATACTTCATTAAAATTAAATTCTCAACATTACTGTTTTCATTGTACATTTTTACCTACTGATTATTGTGTAAGACTAATTTTTCTTTTTTCTCTTGGTACTGGGGATTGAACCAACAGATTCCTTATTACTGAAGTACATCCCTAGTTCTTTTTTATATTCTAATTTAAGATAGGGTCATGCTAAATTGCTGAAGATTTTGTCAAATTGCTGAGGCTTGCCCAGAACTTGTAATCTTCCTGAATTCTGGAATTACAGATGTGTGCCACTGTGCCTGACTTTTTAAAACTAATTAAGCAAAATAATATACATTTATAGTTAATTTGAAGAAATTTTACAGGGCAGATTGAATTATATTTCATGTTCACAGAAGAAGAAGAAATACAATCAACAAACATATGAAAAAATGTTCATCGTCTATAGCAATTAGAGAAATGCAAATCAAAACTAAGATTTCATCTCACTCTAGTCAGAACGGTAATTATCAAGAATACAAGTAACTATAAATATTGATGAGGTTGTGGGGAAAAAGGTTCACTTATATATTGCTGGCAGAACTGCAAATTGGTAGAACCACTATGGAAAGCAGTATGGAGATTTCTCAGAAGATGTGGAATAGAACCACCATTTGTCACAGCTATCCCACTCATCAGATTATACCCAAGGGACCTAAAATCAGCATACTACAGTGATGCAGCCACATCAATGTTTGTAGCAGCTCTATTCAAAATAGCTAAATTATGCAAGCAATCTAGATGGTCTTAAACATATGAATGGATAAAGAAAATGTGGTACATATACACAATAGATTAATACTCAGCCTAAAAGAAGAATGAAATTATGGCATTTGAATGTGAATGGATGAAACTAGAGAATATCATGCTAAGTGAAAAAAGCCTATCCCAAAAAATCAAAGGATGACTATTTTCTCTGATAAGTGAACACTGATCTATAGTGGGGAGGGAGGGTAGGGAAGAATGAAGGAAATTTGGATTGTGCAGAGGGAATTGAGGGGAGGGAAGCAGCTGTGAGGATAGAAAGGATAGTAGAATGATACTAACATTATTACCCTGTATACATGTATGATTACATTATTGGAGTGACTGCACCATGTACAGCCAGAGAAATGAGAATTGTGCTCCATTTGTGTACAACGTGTAAAAAATGCATTCTACTGTCATGTATAACTAATTAGAACAAATCAAACATTTTTTTTAAAGAAGTTTATCAGCTTAGAAGGGAATCTAGGAGAAATGGAAGAAATAAAAATAAAGAAATATAAAATTTATTAGAATGATGATATATTAGTATTTTTTACTGGAATAAAGCTCTAAACTATGAGTAAAGAGCTGGTGTGAACATAAATGAGTATATCAAAATCTTTTTAAAGTAATTGGTTATATAGCACTATCAATAGTGCCAGTATGTGTGTGTATTTTTTGCAAAACAGTTATACACACACAAACATCATTAGTTTTATTAGTAAAGATATGTAAAACAAAGAGGTTCTGTTGCAGAGATTAAAATTAAATAGTCTAGTTCTAGTATTTTTTTTTTTTGTAAAACCTAATTTTCATCTTGCTTCTGGTCCCAGGAGGCATGAGTCCTACATAATCTCTGTAGATCACAATATTAAAGAGAACAAATAAGAGCATTTAATTGAAGAATGACATTTTTGTGTCCAGCTTATTTTTCTGCTCCTTTTCCATACATGGTGGTGGCCACGTCAGTGCTGACTTCATCGTGCTTCTATAGATCTATGTCTAAAGAAAAGACTGTTTTAAAGGAAACTGATGCAGTAACAGAGAAATTTCAGCTGTATTTAGGTACATAGTTTAGATTTCCATTTACAAATAGAACTGAAGTGCCAAGAGCTGTGGAATTAATATATTCCCCATCCATTCCCAAATTCATATGTTGAAGTGTAGTCCCCATTTTTGTCATGGTATTTGGAGGTAGGAACTCCAGGAGTTAATCAGGTCATGGTAGAGCCATCATGAATTAGAATACCACCTTCAGTTCACTTAAGAGATGCAAAAGAGCTCTTTATGCTTTCTCTCTCTTTCCCATCATGTGAAAATTCAATAAAAAGATTATCACTAACCAGTAGAACCCTCAACAGATCGTGAACTGAATCAGACAGCACCTTGATCTTCCCAACCTACAGAATTGTGAGAATCTCTGTTCCAGAAGCCACCACAGTGTATAGTATTTTTTTTTTTGCAGCAGTAAAAACCAATTAGAACACAAATTGATAGCAATAAGTGAAATGTTGCTGTAACATATATCCAAAAAAAAAAAAAGTGAAGGCAGCTTTTGAACTGGGTAATAGGTAGAAATTGGAAGAGTTTATAAGTGCATGGTAGAAAATGTCAATATTGCAATAAAAGAACTTTGAAACGGTGAATGGTGAAAGAAAAGAAATCCCAATTGGAAGCAGTTCTCAGAAATTCCTTCCCAGATAACATCCTTTGCTGCAGATACATGCTGAAAAACAAGAATCAAAAGACACTGTCACATTACTAGAGTTCCATTTTCCCATTAACAGTTTGTCCAATTCATCAACATATCATATAACCAGAATGTCTCCCAGAGTGCTACTACTCAGGTTTGCAGGCTGCCATTCAACCTGGTCAGCTTCCAACAGTAGGGGTGGTCTTGGCAACATATAGCTTCAGCTTTCCAGGCATCCGGTATAATTGTGCTGAGAAATATTATTCTCCTGCTCTGAAGCTCTCGTAAGAGATTAATATAATGTTGAATTTCCCTCAAAGCAAAGCCCACTTATTTCCCCCCTTACTATTATCCATTATTTCTCTTCTTTACATTTGTCATGTATTTTTACCCCAACTTTTTTTTCCATTAGAAAAAGGATACTAGGTGCCTTTCTATTAAATTATTACTCTGAGGATGATAATGAACATGATATGTCATTTTGATGTGTTATCTCTCTCCCCATTGTTGAAAATAATATGGGTAGTAAAATATTTTCCTTGATTTAAAGAAATGTAAACTGGCATGCCAAATTTGTACAGTATCTTCTGTGTGAATTTTAGAATAAAACCTTGACCATTTGCATCTACTACCTGGTATGCAAAGCATGGTCTGGAGTAAGTGTTTATTCCTGTCAGAACCCATACTCTCAGTATCAGTTCCATATAATTCACTTGCCAGGTAGGTGAAGGTTCTTCACCCAGAGGAAATCTTTTTCTCAGCCATCTGCAGTCTGTCTTTCTTTTTGGCACATGGAACAGTTCTTATTAGCATTATATACCTAAGAGGGTGCAAAAATAATATGACTAGGATCAGCATGTTTTTGTATTGTTACAGTCTCTGTTTCATAGTCACTCATTATTATGACCCAGGTTCTCACTTCAAGGGAGCACATTAAAAAGTCCACTTGGTAGCTTCAGTCACTTTTCTAACCTTCAAGGTTGTTCTTATGAAGGGCATCAACATGTTTTGTTTTTTATTTAATATACCCTTTAAATTCCCAGAGTGATTTTTGTAGGGTTGCAATCCATATTGGTATCACTTTAATAGACCCTTTTCCCATTGTTCATCCAGATCATATGTCAGATCTGTGGCTATACTGCCTGAGTCAGTAAATGCCCAACCATAGGGACTTTAATCACTACTCATTTCTTTCATTTCTTCAATTTGATCAGTTGACCTGGTTTATTCTTACCTTCTTCAAGACACTCTTTCCATACTCTGGTCTTAATTTGGTGACATTCAAAACAAGATTGTCCCTATGACCTTGAATTTCCATCAGTAAGACAAGAAGTTTTTTGTTGCTTAGTTGAGAATTGTCCATAGGATACTGTCCATATGACAATAGTCCTAGTAGCTCATTAGATAATTCTGAAGTCATTCCCAAAAGAAATGAAGATATGTGCTCATGAATATTGTGGGTGCCACCTTTCATTTCCCTGATAGCAAACTCCTGTACAAACAATTCCCATTGCACTATTGAACGTCTTTGGACACTGTCCTTTCTATTAGAGTATTTCTTTTATATCATCTAGTATACAGGTATCTTAGGTTTCATGCTTATTTTGTATTCTTTAATTATCCAGGCAGTCTTAATGCCAAATAGCAAGCTGATAATTGACTCTTAAATAGTGTATACCTGGCAGCAGCATCTGGAAATTTTCTGGTCCCAAATCTCAACTGGTTATACTGAAATGTGCTTATAGGCTTCTGCCAATAACTCCATTATGCATGAATTCTTGTGGAAGAAACTTCTCAAATCATATATGAGTGAGGATCAAAAAGGCTCAAATGTGAAGACAGGTTTTTATCAAGTCTCAATCAACTATGGCTTTTTTTTTGTAGTCTTATAGATAGGAGCTTTAAATTTTTCCTGATGTGGAATATGTATTTTTTTAAAAAATCCAATCAACTAACTAAACTCTGGGCTTTTTTTTTCTTGGGCCTAGGGATGAATAGCAATAGGACTTAACTTTAGTCACTTATGGAACATATCATATTATTTTTTTAAAATATCACTGTTTGGGAATGAGCTTTATATCTTTGCTGGACTTTTTCACTAGAATTTGGTGAATCACCCTTGCATTCATTTCAATCCTAGCTTGCACTTCTAATGTTATCTAATACTATGAGCATGTCATTCACTACAGTCTATTATTACATTTGGAATCTGCATCAAATCCAAATCCCTTCTGACTAATGTGACAGTCAAATGGTGAGTTCAGATAATCCTGTGACAGTACAATAAACATAAAGTAGGATCCTCTTCATATGAAGGCTGATTGCAGTTGGCTCACTCTCAAGATTTGTATAGAGAAGAAAACACTTGCCAGAATAATAATTTAGTATGATTATCCTTTAACCTATTTATAGGTCTGACAGTGGACTTGAATGACTTTTGTTTCACAATATAGGTAGAGAAAACAATCCCCAGTAAGACATAATGTCCATTCCAATAACACATTCAGGTGAAGGAGATATGACTACCTCACATAAAGTCCGATTAAACTATCAATTTTCATCCAAACTTTCTTCTTAATCTTATCAACCGTTTCATCTGCACATAATACCAATCTAAATGTAGCCCCTAATTAAGTCAATTCACCAACAAGTTTTATAATCACAGTGCTTTGGACTTATTTCCTTGTCAAGCAACACCAGAAAAGGATCTTTTTTTTTCTCTCTCTCCCTACCTTAGCCATTTTACTTACATTTTATTCACATATAATTTTAGTTCCAAGTTGGAGGTTGGGCCAGAGGTTTGATGAAAGTTCTGTTCATCAAACTTTGATTAATCTGCCTAACCATCACTCCAGGAAATTCTAGGAAGGGTTTCTTATCATAATCTTTAACCCCCGCTTTTTAATTTCTCCAAACTGACATAGAGTGGACTTCATTGGGACTGTTTTTGCTGGATGACCAGAAGGAGGTCTCCTTGGTCCACCCCACTTTTGATATCATTGTAGCAATTCCTTTCTTATCAATTTCCATCATTTCATCCATTATAAAAACTGTCACCCCATGACTTTGAGTTTCTTGACTATCCCCTCTGTCTCTTCCTCTCTTCTTGTTAATCACTTGATATTTTGGGATGATTAAAACACATATATGTCAGTGAGAGAGCACATTTGATAAGGCTTCTCAAACTTCTGTTCAATTTTGTAGCAGTGAAATTTTATGTAAAAGGGCCCTTTCAGTATAGCATTTACCAAAACCTGGGTAACAGATGTATTCAACATATTAATATCCAAGTCATCATGAAGTCACTTCCTCACAACTTGCACATTAAGCATCTCAGCTACTTTATCTGGAGTGTTCCAATTGATGCTGATACTGGGAATTGTGAGTCTTCCTCTTCAGGATACATTTTTTACAGTGTCATCACTGTCCATGGGGCTGGTTATTCCTTTGGGTATACAGGTCATAAGTCGTAGCAGACTATGATGGTTCAAAAATGAGCTCTGGGTCCTTTTCCACTCAAACATGTTCTTCTATGATTCAACTTTAAAAACCAAAAACATCAGCTCTAAATGTGTTATATCACAATTAATTTTTATAAAGGTTCTTCAGGAAGCTGGTAGTAATAATAACCACAAAATGAGATAATTTCTTCATATGGTAAACCCTGGTTTTGATAGTTTCTTGGATTAGCCCTTTCCCTACATTGATTATATTCTTTCTGGTAAGAGGTATCAGATGTGTGTGTGTGTGTGTGTGTGTGTGTGTGTGTGTGTGTGTGTGTGTGTGTGTGTGTTTTGACCAGGCATGATTTTTCTCTTCATGGATAGGTCTGAGGTTAGTGATTAAAGCTTAGACCAACTGAAATCTGATCTTATTACAGCAACAAGTCCCAATCCATCACTTTTTTTTCTTTCATCTTAGCTATTACAGCTAAAAATAATGAAGAGTTTGCATATTTAGCATGTTTCTTATGATTTTGGATTTCCATTCACATGCCTATGAACCAACTTCATGGGAGGTAGGTCAACCTGACACTTCTAAATTTTACCTGTAGTTTTGACCTTTAGTAACTAAACATCACAGCTATAATTTCATACTACAGGTGATTAAGAAGCCATCCAAAGATTAAATGTTTCTAATTCCTTGCACTTTTATTCTTTCTCTGGTCTAGCAAATCATATATTTGATAAAACTACCATTTTAACAGTCCATTTCTACTGACAAAAACTTCTGATGCCAAAAATGTGTTCTTTTTTTATACCAACATATAATTCCACAACTCTCTGAACCCAAGTGGATGTAAAATGACTACTCATTTCTGACACTGATTTCCCAGAGTCAGTGTCAAACTCCATAGGATAAGGGATCACACAAGATAGATTCTAATTCAGGGGCCAACTTTGTGGAGACATTCCATACTTTTGATCAACTGGTTGTATATTAAAGGTCTCCATGACACTCTCCTCAGGTTTGATAATTTGTTAGATTTAAGTGCTTCCTTGCATTTTGGTAGCCATTCTAATATTTTATAATTAAGGATATTATAAAAATTAAAATGAATAATAAATGAAGTGGTACATAGGGCAAATCTAGAAGGCTCGGAGGGGAGGAGTCTCTGTCTCATGGGAATTTCTTTAATGACCCAGATGCTCTCTGAATACCTTCACTTAAGATTTTATGAAAGCTGTATTATGAAGGAATGATTGAATTAATCATTATCTTTGGGTGATTATGTCAATTTCCAGGCTCTCTCCCTTCTTTACAGGTATGAGGATAAAATTTTTGTCCTTTCAGCTTCTGGCAACCCAAACCTTTGTGATGAGAACCAGGAATGAAGACTAAATACATATTTCTTCTTATACTTCAATACCACACTAATTTTAAAAAATGTGCTATAGTTAAAGCCCAGATGATTTCCTTATGTAATTCAATTATACATGTGCATGGTATTTAAAAATTTAAAGAAAAGTGATGTATAATACAAATTTCAGAAACATAAAGACAATAGACCTGAAAACAAGGTAGAACTAAAAATTATTGGAAGGAGAATGAAAAAGAAATGTAAGTGCAAATTTAACTAAGTCAATTATTAAACTTCAAATACAAGAATTGATAAATAATACATAAAATTAGTACATCAATAGAAGTATTTATCTTCTAGAAAAATCACAAGCCGGATAAAGGTAAATATGTTTAGATTGTACATTTGGACCAAGGGTCACAAGTGGGTGGTTGGTGGTGGAATTGACTATTTTTTCATTTTTTCCCTCATAAAATGCTATGTTTTTAAAGAAACATCATGCTTAGGTTAATTTACAATAATTATAAATTAAAATTACATGCCCACGCCCTAAGAATATCATGAATATTCATGAGAGAGGAAGAAAGGAGAATTTCAAATTTCACATTGATTGCATCATTTTTATTTAAAAGGAACATTACCAATTAACATTTCAGCACTTAAAATATATAATATCTTATACTAATTCATTAAAACTTATATTTACAAACCCTGTTTCACGATTTCTTAGTTTCCAATATTACCTCCAACATCAAAATACGCCTGTGTGCTTTCAACTGCCACCATACTTCACATTTCATTTCTAGGACTAATAGCTACCCAATAATTTAAAATAACACAACATATCCTCTACCACTGCACAATAAAAAGATAATAATGTTGGAGGAGTGAGAGAAGCAGAAAAACTCTTTAAACAATTTAAATCCTTCCATGTATGATTTCCTAGCAGGCTGTCAATAAAGAGTTCAAGAATAGTACCACCTTATTCTTATTTTTTTCATTAGTAATTTTTGTTCTATATGAATTCCATTTAAAAAAAATCTCTTTTGGAAAATTGCATACAATGTTACAACAGAAGTTCTCCTTATCAGAAAACTACCATCTATGTTATTATTGTGTCCATTTTTATGTCACAAATAGCTCTCACTTTTACAGTGAATAGGATTGATGCCTTGAATTCAGTACCATACCTCCTCCAACACTTGAAACCAAACTACTATTTTAATATTTGAAAAACTAGTAATACTTTTATCCTGAAATCCTATAAAAGAAGAGAGGTGATCGTACACTCATGAATTTAATTATGATCATCAGTTGATATCAAATGAATTCTGTAAACAAAAGCTTAATTTATAAAAAAAATATCCTTTTATATAAAATTTCATTTAAAACATGGCTTATGACATTTTTGACAAGCACTTGGTTTGGGATTGATAAACATGAATCTAGGCTAAGGCTTAATCAATATCATTATCATCATGATGTGTGACCTCACATTGCTTACTCTTCTCCAATGTCCATGAAGTTTCATTCTTTGAAAAACCAAACTTTATCTAATATACAAATATGTTTAGAAAATAATTATATAAACCAGTGAGGAACTATTTTCTGTATTTGTAATTCCTAGGCCCACTTCAGCTTCCCAGAAGAAGATAAGAATTCTCCTATTGTGGTTAAAATTTCCAAGTTTATTTCTTCCAGTGGCTAACCACTTTTAATCTCATCTATCTGAATCCATTTTTTTTTTGTATTTTCACTCATTTAAATTTGTTTTTAATATTGTTAACTATTCTTTCCTTTTCCCATCTTCCAATTTGTATTAGTTATATATTTTGTAACAACTTTGTCACAATTTATAATACTTGTGTTAACTTTTATTTTATAGTGTCAGTATAGTGCTTCATTTAATGTGTAATATATGCGGTGATTTTCTAACTTTCTGCATATCACTCTGCCATTTAAAAATGTGGGGGTAATCCTTAGTCAATAAAATGTGGTACTTGGGGGATAAATAATCCAAGAGATTTATCATCAAGGGAATAAGCACAAAATGTGTTCTTTACTACTTCTTCAGAGTCTCTAGAGGGACTGAATTTTCAGGTGGTCTTAACAATCACTTTTTCATTAATTTGCCCTCAATAATATTTTCTCATTCCACTGTCTCACTTTTCCTGTACTCTCATTTGCTTTTCCTTGGATCATGATCTACATAACCAGAACTCAGCCAAGGTTTTATGTCAGCTTCAAATTTCTAAGATGCTTAACTAAAAAAGTGTATATTAATGCTAATGAAAATAACCATACACACAAAATGCACTCATACACAATATAAAACAAAATATTACATATTGTTTTTTTATTGGCATTACAGACCTGGAAATAAAAAAAGTTCAGATGCAAAACAAGGCAGAAATCCATGGACCCAGTTGTACTCTGTGAATATGAAGAGCAGCATACAAATACATTTTGCTTACCATTTGTTAAAATGTCAGAGAAAAATATCAGATAACATATAGGGACACTGAGTCACTTTTTAACACACTGTCCTTTGTGTTGATACAGTGGGCTGTAATCTGGAATGACCTTCACCAGTGGAGAAGGGACCTGGAGCTTTATCTTAACCATATTCTCTCATTTTGCGGAGGAAAACTGCCATGGCTTGGTTTTAGTGTTTATACATTCCACAGAGATATTCTAAACAACTGTAAGACATTTAGAGAGAGATGCACAGTTTTCATCAACAGACTAAAGCCTGGTAAGGAGATCTCCTATCTTTCACAACTAATACTGTGATCTTTTGACTAGTACCTCCTCTTTTGTCCTCCCCCAAGCCTCTGGAAACCATGACCTGCTCTCTGCTTCTATAAATTTGACAATCACAGATTCCTCATAAACATGGTATCACGCAGTAGTAAATCTTCCATGTCTGTTGAATGTCATTTAGCATAAAATACTGCATTTTTTTTTCATTTCTTATCACCCTCTTAGTATTCAAGCTAACCTTTCAGGCTTATCTCATCTCTCATCTTATCTATGATTAGAAATATTTCTAGAATTTGCTATGTGATTTTAAGAGAAAATGTTTACAAATAAATAAATAAATAAAACCCAACATAAAAATTCCAAATAATTTTGGAATTCAAGCTCTTACTTGAAAGATACTGATTTAAATCTTACAAAGTGTTGTAATAGACTATGCTACCCAGCGTCCAGAGGCAAACCATGGACTCAGAAAAATTATTCTAAACTTTTTTGACTTTCTGCTTATTACAAACAAAAAATGATCTATTTCTTTCTCCTGGTTGATAAGAGAACCTTTACAAATTATCCATTCTTTGAACAAATTTTGGTGATTCTTGTGCAACTAATTACAATATTCTTTCTAAAAAAAGACTTAATTTTTGTAATAAGTACTGAATGACATCATACTGAAGCAGATATTTAGATTTCTGATTACCTACTTAGTATCTATGATATTTGATGTTTCCTTCAATTGCCCTCAATGCAAAAGAGTCAACAGATGATAGGTTAGATAGGTAGATGGATAGGTATCAAATAAGAAAAGCAAAGTGGCAATTAAAATAACCATCATAGAATGAGCTTTTCCTGCTGCTATAATGATTTAACTATATTTATGGAATTAGTAACATAAAAATAAAGCAGAGATTTAAGTACTAACAACAATGACTACCAGATGCTTCACATTGCTGAACAAATGTCCAACTATAAAGCTATTTTATCTTTCACTAAAAAAGGTAGAGTTATTGCTGTGGCCATTGATGAATGAAGTATATGAAAGCCACATCTTTTAATTCTTTATATTATATTAAAAATTATTTAATGATCAAAAAGTTGCTAATACCTAGTCTTACAAAAGCATTCAGCAATTTTGAGGTTAGTTAGATACAGTATTTATATGAGACTTATAAACACTGATCTTACTAAATTCACTTTAGCCATTTTATTCCTTTTGTGTATTTCTTATGAATCTCTGTGTGTACCCTTTTGCTTTATTAAGTAATGACATTGATAAGTTGCCGTTTTCTTCCCCTTCTTTTTCTACTGAAAAAAAATCTTCAATGTTAATGTCAATTCTTTTTTCAATCTTAACAATAACATTCACTATCTTATTGTTGATTATAGAGTTTTCATAAAGATTTTCCTATAAATACAGGGATTTTCTATTTCATGTATACTGAATAATACATTTTCTCTAACACCAATTATTTTTATGTATCTATTGTGGCAATATGAATCATTTATACATTCTATGAATCCAGTAAAATAGTTTTATTAAATATACATGATATATAATAAACTTCAAATAGTTAAATTATACAATTTGTAATTTTTGTCATACCTACATGGGTGAAATCATCTTTAAATTAAGATAATAAAATAGCCAATAAAGTTTTCCCTGTAGAAAGTCTTTTGTCTTCTTTCCTTGTTTTCATTTCACAAATTCCTGTCCAAAGGCAACAACTGATCTGTTCTCTGTCCTTAAAAATTAGTTTGCATTTTATAAACTTTTACATTAATGAGTCATATAATATACACTCATTTTTTTAATCTGGTTTCTTTCACTCAATGATATTATTTTGAGATCCATCCTTACAACTGTGTCTGTCAATAATTATTTCCTGTGCATAATAGAGTAAAATTACATTGTGTGATTTAAACTCTCGATTATCTAAAAATAAACATATTATCTATATTTATCTATATAATTTATACTGTATAAGTATGTGTAATACTTTATAAATAAGTATATAAGTAAGCTATATAAGTATAGTATATAAGTATTACTTTATAAATAGCAAAATATCTTGCTTAGGGTTTTTGGAACTTTCATATCCATGGATTAATTTTTTAATTGATTTTAGGAATTTTTATTCATAATTTTCCATTCTGTCTCTATTCTCTTCCTTTTGTTGTGGGATTATTATGGAGCATATATTAGCCTCTTGATATTGTTAAACACACCCGAAGTCTCTGTTTATTTTATTTTTTCTCATCTACTCAGCAGTTATTTCCTACTGAAAGTGGGAAAAAAATCTAAGACAAAATTCATAAAGGTACTCTTCAACAGTGTAACAATGTCTTACTTTTGGTTAATTTAATTTTGTCTGTTTTCCCTGTCCAATATTGAATTTGAAGTTCCATAATTTTATTTTGTTTCATGTTCATATCTTTAATCTTCTGTTACATTTCTTTGTCTGTTTACTCTTTTTAATCTTATTTTTCTTTAAATTAAGGAGCATATTAATCTAAGTCATCTGCTGATCCAAATAACAAATACCATTTATCATTTCTTGGTCTAGTTCTACTTTTTCTTGTTTTTAGATGGCATTTTCCTTTTACAGTGTAAGTCTAAAACTCTTTAATTGCAAGAGTAGTAGCTCGTGAATGCTAATTGCAAAACTGAATTATATTGTGTTCCTATGAAGATTACTGAGGTTTATTCTGTCAAATGTTTAATTTAGTTGCAGTTAAGATTGATTATTAAGTAGAATTTGAACATTTAAAATGTAAATGTAGAGTACTCCTTACTTTAGAACTAGAGTAGCCTCACAATTTGTGGTATATCTGAACTCCCAATTGAATGTCTGGGCTTTTCAATGAAGTCTTAAAAGTGAATATTTGGACCTCAAAATTTGCTCAGCCCCATTCAACTTTCAAAAGTAGTTAATTTCATAATCCCTCAGTATCTGTCATTTCTTAATCCTACCAAAGTCTATTTGTGCATATGTTAGTATGAAAATGAGAAGAACCCATAAACTTAACCACATTTCTGGGATGCACATTAAATTCACCTTGTATTTCATTATTTGTCAAGTAACAGAGCCCTTTGTTGCTGATTTTCAGAAAACATCATAACATTTTTTTGCATGATTTGATGATAAGAGGATAAGTAGAATAACTGTTTCTGTCATGAACAACCCATAAGTCCTCATATGTATACTAAATAAACATTTTTGGAAGACAGTGTTGATCCTGGGTGAAATCTGTTTGAGAGAAAGATAATATCCACTTCCTAGAACAAATTTTTTCACATACATAAACATTTATATTACATATTTAAGAATGTATCCTAAACAAACAAGAAATGCATAGTAATTAGTATTTTTAAATTAAAAAGATATAAATAAGAAAACATCACAGTAAAACAGATGTAAATTTTCAGAAAAAAAAGGTGAAGGAATTTGTCCAATAAAGTTTTTTTTTAATTAAATATATTGTAGTAGAAAGAGTTACACATCTGTAATTAAAAGTGCTTTGTTGTTTAAAAAGATTATAGGTATTATTCAAGAGAAATAAAAAGAAGTAAAAATTTGTAATGTTTCATTTCAAAGGGTTTGGTGATGTGAAAGCATTTTGAAAGTCTCAGGAAAATAGGATTGGATGGGAGTTGAGAACATGATTATGCACCCCATACACACACACATAAAATTTTTACTTGTTTAATAGCATATATTATTCTACAAATTAACAGAAACAAAAATTTAAAATATATGAAAAGCATTCTCAACACAAAGAAAAATCTGAGTAGAAAGCAGGTCCTTTAAAGAACATTTTAATGTTGTCCATTTAGGATCTTTAACTTCAAAGCAGTTTGGTTGTTTGGTTACATTGAATATTTAAAATATGTAGAACTTGAAAGTATTTAAGACATTTTTATATAAAACAATCCAACACAAAATAAGGTATGAGGGAAATATAGATGTAAGTGCGTAAATTTAATGATTGTTTTTTGAGTTGATATGGTCAAAGGAGCTTCAGATAAGCTTTCTCTGATAGGTGGATGGTGCTATTCAATTCAATATTAGTTTTCAAATAACAAGTTCAGTTAATTTGTGACACTACACTCTGCTATGTATTCACAAATTTTATTTCATAATTTACTTCCTGTTCATGAATACAAGCAGCATTGATTTATTGAATATTGGATTGATTTATTGGATACTTATAAAAATTTCTTATAGTTATGCTCTTTATTATTAGTGGTAAAAAATAGATAACAAATACTTTGTTATCTGCCACTGAGTAAGATTGAAAAAGCAAGGAGAAGAAATGTTATGTTATCACTTCTCATAGTAGGTGACATATTTAGAAAAGGGTGTTTAAAATAGAAATTTGCTTATTTAAGGAGAAAATAACAAATATACATGTATGTGACAGCTGATTAAAGTATTGACAGGCTGCTGTTGGAAATGAGAGAACAAATTTATGATCTAAATTCTATTTAGATCATAACTGAGGTAATTTATAAAAACAAATTCAGTTTCCTACTAATTTGCAATAGTAGTAAAATTCATCAGAATTTAGTAGCAAATGTACTGCTAATTGTTTCATGTAAAAGACTTGTAGGTTTCAAATGAAGTATCAGAAAAAGTTTCCAGTGCTAAACTAGTTCACCAATGATTTATTCTTTCTTTCTTAGGTAGCAAGCTTAAATCAAACTCCCTGCCATGGCCAATGTCTCGGCTTGGCACCAGAATCACGAGCCACCACACACCTTTGTAGGTTCAAACAGCAATTCTTTATTCCCACTCTCACACCGCCTCCACACAGGTCCAGGGGCAATCGAGTTCTGCCGTCTGCCCGCACAATTCACCTACTCCACGAGGCTATCTCCAAATCTCATTTTAATCTCAGGAGAACTCAATGGGAACAAGCAGCAGGAACACCCTAATCCCAGCAATAATCTTCAATCTCTAACTTCCCTAAAACCCATTATCTTAAACTGGCAACGCCTTAAACTCAATGAGCCGGTTACTTCCTCAAACCTGATCAGCTCTAAACCCGGATCCGCCTTGGTCCTTGAGCAAGGTCACCTTATTAAAGCATGCATGCAATGTTCCATCAAATGTCCTCTAAGCAGCATGGGGTACGCTTGGCAAGGAAATTTCGATGTGTCATTCCTACTTGGTAATGGCCCTCAGCAACTCCCCATAATATTTATAAAAATAATCAAATAAGACTTGACCAATTTCCCATCCTCTAGTAGTTACAAAGTCCTTCTTTAATTGAAGAACTCAATATTCCAACATTGTGTATGTAAACATAATACTTATATTTCAATAATAATTATAATTGCATGGCTAAGACTGGTTGCTAACTAAGCAGAATGAAGTAGTTCTGCAATGCTGTATTAGATTTTCATTGCATTGACATAAATTCAGAGTGATATTTATTCTGAACATACTAACAGAGAAGCACATTTGTTACTATTACAAAATGACCAAAACACAATCAATAAGTAAAGAAACAGTAACTGAGTTTGGTTTTCAATTCATCCTTTTAGTTTTAAAAAAAAATCATTAAAATAGTCGTACTTATAAGTGTTTAAATATTTCAGAATATAGCTGGTTAGAGTCTGATCTATTCCCAGCTTCTCTTTTTAATTTGGACATTTAAAAAATTATATTTCTCTTCTGCTTTGATATCTCTGAGCACTAGTTGTGATTTTTTGCCTATACCTATATCATTGCACACTTAGAAGGACAAATTTATTGAAAGTATTAGAAATAAGTCAGCGCTCTTAAAAGGATTACTCTGGTTTAGAAATTTCTTCTTCAGGGCAATTTATTCCATCATAATTTGTATTAACCTGTGAAATATGTAGTGGCAGTGAGACTGAAGTTTAGAGAAACTTCTCACCCTTCCTCACTGGTAACTATATTTTGGAAATGGAATATTGTCTATTAGTTTATAGAATTGTTATTCCTTTGTTATTATACAAATATCATAAGCAGCATATATTTAATCTGTCTTCATTAATTTTTTAATGAAAAATTTACTCTATTGGGATGAAAAATTGTGACTAGTTCTCTAGAGGCAAATCTAAGAAGCAAGATGTAAGGGATTTGATAATTTGATAATTAAAGTAAAAATTAAATGTTTTCAATTCTCAATTGCAATATAGAAGTTGAAATAGGCCACTAATGAGATTATAATCTTTATTCACTGAATATTTCACAGACAGATGATTATTTTACAAAGCCATAAGTGTTTTTTTTAATGCTTAACAAGATTAAATTTTAGCACATGGATTTTAGTTTCTGCCATATTTTGGTTTTCTCACAAAGTCTTCTTTGATATGCTGACTTCTCATAAGAGTCTGGTTATATTATAGGCCTTGATATGAGAATTATTATTTCAATATATGTCTCTCAGAAACTTGAACATTTATGATGATTTTTTAAGCAAGTATTAATTTAAAATTTATGTTTTCTCAAAAAAAGCTAATGTACCACTTTTACCCACACACACACAAACACACATACACACACACACACACACACACACACACACACACCTACACACACATACTCCCAGAAAAGTTTGAAGTATAAGAAATGTATTTTAATATATTATATTCTTAGAAATATGTTATAACATTTGTGTATTTGTGTTTATAGTTTGGAACTTAAAATACAAAAACTAGAATATAAGACGGTGTCTAAAACAGGTAAAAGTAAAACTAGAAATGGTACAACCCCAACCTTTCTCAGTCTCAGTCTAGAGAACAACAAAAAGGAGAAATAAAATCTGTATACATGTTTAATTCTATAATCATACTCAACAAATCAGGTAAAGTTCAACATTGTTTTTATTTCTGGGAATATAGCCTAGGTGTAACCTATCCTTTTCCATTAGTTTTGTCTATTTTACTTTCATTGTGATTTCATATATTTATGGGGTACGGTGTGATAATTTGGTATATGTATGCAGTGTGTAATTATCAAGTTGGAGTACTTTTTATTTTTGTCTCATTAATTATTCATTTAAAAATTTCTATTAACATATAATTATCATACATATTTATGAAGTGTGTTATGATATTCCAATATGTGTATACAATATGTTCTTAGTGACTTAATCCAAATTGTTTTAATCCCTTCATATCTCATCTAAGAATAAAATACTTTACCTATTATGAATCCATTAATTATTTTTATATACAACTTAATTCAATCATACTTACATGGGTAAATACATTTAATTATATTTGATAACTGGACAACAAAAAAAGATAAATAAAATGGTAAAAGTATTTGAAACCAGATAAAAGTAAAAGAAGAAAAGGGGACATGAATAAATAACTTATTACTATGAGAAAGTAACTTGAAGGGATCAAGTGCTTCCAAAAGATGACAGTTGAATCATTGATAAAGGTTTCCTCCAGGTTTCAGTAAAATCCTAGAATGGAAGTATCCTGTATGCAATTCTGTGAGTGGGAACAACCAGAGCAACAAAAACCAAACTATATTCTGATGTGAGAAAAGAGCTCTTTGGAATCAGGAAAGAGGTAAACTGAAAGTTAGAAGACATGGACCCAGAGAAGCAACTCAGAGAAAAGTAGGAAGCAGTCTGCAATTCTACCTGGGCTCCCTGGGGTAGGAGAACTCAATAACTCAGGCAAAAGTTAAGCCTGGAGAGTACACTCAATCCTAAATAAAAACAACAAACTCAGCAAACTGCCAGTTCTGGCCACAGAACAAACTCAGGGTTCTTGCAAGTGTTATATACACTGTGGAGATTTGGGCTGAAAGTGATTCCTCTGGCAGGGCAACATGGGTTTGGGGAAATAAGCACTTGCAGTACTCACCATATCTTGAAGTGTTGGAACCATCTTCAATCTTCAGAGAACCATCTTCAATCTTCTGTTGTTTAGTATGTGGTACCATGTGAATCAGAAGACATGGAATAGTCACACAGGATCCCTGGATACACTCTGCCATAATGTCTGGGCTGGAAGATGACCAAAAGAGACAGTTGTGGAAAATGGGAGGGTCAGTCACAGACACATTGAGATGTTGAAGAAGTCAGGAGCATGGGCAGCAGAGGACACAGTGGTCAATGAAACCACCTCTGTGTTGAGGAATATATATATGTGTGTGTGTGTGTGTGTACACACATCAGAATCATACTCTATGAATAGAGGTTTACTCTATGAAATGATAGACATTCATTATAAAACCTATGATGAGTCTAATATGGGGTAATAAGACTATTTACATATGAACTTTAATTGCTTCATAAGCTTCCATTTATAATCTATTCATTAATATATTAAAATCCCAGTATTCACAAAAGATTGAATCCAGATGCTTCGGAATTTTTATGAGAATAAAATAAAATTGGAAACTTCTGAATCCACTTTAGAGAAAACAAAGTATTACCACACTTAAGGTTTTTATAATCTCTCATATTTTTGTCTTGATCTATGGGTGTATTACTATTTTATATGAAAGCTAATGTTGGGAAAAATAGTTTTAAGATAATCCCTATAATCATTTGTTCCTGTGTGACTTTTCTGGGCATGCTAGGGAAAAAAAAATGACTGTTCTCTGGCATCTCTGTGGAATTCTCTACCTTTCTCATTGTATCAAGGCTTGTAGAAGCAGACGTTTCAACCTAGAATTTAATTTATGATTTACCAAAAGATGTTTTTCCATATTCAAAAGAACTAATTAGAGAATGTTTAGGAAAATTTCAATGAGTATCCACTGATTGCTTCAAGTTGCATTTTTGCTAAATATTTCCAAAACATAATAGAATACTGCCTATGGTAAATTATGAGATGGTCCTAAAAACCTGACCCTAAAATATAATGAACCACAATTTTGATTCCAAAATAATTGTGTGTATTGGGACAAATTATAGTTTAGATTTGGAAAGTCTCACAAAGGCTCAAGTGTTGAAATATCAATTCCAACGCAGCCATATTCAGAGAAAGGGCTCTGAGGAAGTGATTGGATCATGAGGGCTCTGACCTCAGCAATGAATTAGTCCATTGATGAATCCGTAATTGAACAGACCATTTGTGGTTATGGAAACTATAGCAATTGAGGGATAATTGGATAAAATAGTTCACTGGGAACATTCCTGGGAAGGATATACCTTTCCTTGTCCTCAGACCCTTTCTGTCTTTCTCTCTATCTTGGCTACCATCATGTGAGAAGCTTTGCACTACCACACTCTCCCTGCCATAATATTCTGCCTCTACACAAGTCCAAAACAATGAAACCAGGTGACCATGCACTGAAACCTCTGAAATTGTGAGCCAAAATAAATGCTTCCACCTTTAAGTTGACTTATCTCAGGTATTATTCACAGTCATTGAAATCTGACTATCACATGGACTCTCCATATATTAAATTTCTGCGATGTAAGCTTTCTTTTCTCAGTGATATTCCCCCAAGATAGGTTTCTCTAATGGAGGATGATATAAAAGGAAAGGTTGTTTATAACAAAGGTTGTTCAATGCAAAACAAAGGGCCCCTTACGATGAAAACACTTTCAAATAAATATTTTTCATCAAAAATTTCTCTATGAGGCTTGGAGCAGTGGCACACACTTGTAATCCCAGTGGCTCAGGAAGCTGAGGCAGGAGGACTGCAAGTTTAAGGCCAGCCTCAGCAACTTAGCAATACCCTAATACCCTGTCTCAAAAAATAAACAAACAAAAAAATAAGTAAATTACAAAAAGTTCTGAGGATGCGTAGTGGGTAAGTATCCATGGTTTCAATCCCTGGTACCATGAAAAAAAAAAAAAAGAAACAAAGAAAAGAAAAAAGAAAGAAAGGAAAAGAAAAGAAAAAAGATGAAATCTCTCTATTCTCTCTGTTAAGGAAGAGCAAGTAAAACAATATATCAGGCTTGACATTTCATCACTTAAACAGATTTAATTTTGCAAAAACTGCCACTGATGTGTACCAAATTTCTATTTTCAATTTTTATGCTAGTATAACAGTTTAAAAATTAAACATTTAGCTTTACTCTTCATATTACAGCAGTCCAATATATTTATCTATCTATCTGTCTATCTATATCTATCTATTTAACTTTCTCTCTCTCTCTCTCTCTCTCTATATATATATATATATATATATATATATAGAGAGAGAGAGAGAGAGAGAGAGAGAAAGTTATAAATGCAATTTCAGAAGGAATAAAGAATATTTTCATAGAATTTTGAACATTTGAGTGTGCCCTTATGGGAAGAAAAACTTGATGGTCAGAGAACTATTTATAGTGATTTTCAGTAAATCCTATTCTCTGCAAATAATCATCCAAAATGAGCTCACTGATATCTAAAACTACAGACTAGATACTTACCCTTTTGCTTTTGGCCTAGTGTGGGTGGTTTGATTTTCATTTTCATTAAAATGCAAATATCCAAAGGATGATTCTTACTATTTCATTCACTTGTTTATACCTTCCTGGAAACAATGAGTATACAATCAATATGTCTTAATTCACACTGGCTGATGATTTATTAAGAGAGAACATGATTAATTTTGGGGGGAGAAAAGATATAAAAAATTTCCAATAAGGCATACAGTGTACAAGAAAAAAATTACAAAAAAAAACTGCAATCACAGTTTTTCTGAGAGGTGATTGTGATTCTAGAGCAAATCCAGTGATAACATGAAGCAGTTCTTTATTATTGTAGTGTATCTAGTGAGGAGAATTGTATCAAAAATGGCTAATGTAAGAAATCATTTTTATAATACTAGTTATTGTTTCAGTCAACTTTTTCACTGCTGTGACTAAAAGGACCCACTCAGAACAACTGTAGAGGAAAAAAAGTTTGTTTGGAGGCTCATGGTTTCAGAGGTCTCAATCCATAGACAGCAGATTCCATTCTTGGGCTCAAGGTGAAGCTGAATATCACTGCAGAAGAGTGTAGCAGAGGGAAGTAGCTCACATGATGATCAGAGAGCAGAGAGAGGGAGACTCCACTCTCCAGCTGCAAAATATATACCCCATAGCCACACCCCCAATGAAACTCTTCCTCCAACCACACTCACCTGCCTCCAATTACCACTCAGTTAATCTCATCAGGGTTTAATTCTCCTATTAGGTTAAGGCTATAACCCAACCCTTTCTTCTCCAAAGCTTCTGATATTGTCTCATACATGAGCTTTTAGGACACACCTCATATCCAAGCAGTTATTAAACATTTTGAATGAGATATGAAGAATGAATTGAGACCATAAAATTCCCTAATACATCAACATTAAACAAAACACATTTCCTACTGAGCATTAATAAATGCAAAAGGATCAAATAAATTAATTTATTCCAAATTTATATATGCATATTAAAATGAAAGTAATTAAGATTGTTATATATTCAAAAATCCTTGAAAAGTCTGGGGGTGATGAAACATGGTGCGGTTGTGTTAATTGGTTTTCAGTAGGAAATAATCTACAAAAATTAGATTACTTGAGGATAGTTTAATAGAGAGTTTTTTTGTTGTTGTTATAAATTTTGAAATTTATATACAGTAAGATTTACTTTATTGTTGGACTGCTATATAATATATGATTTTGCATATGTGGAATTTTGTAACTACTATCACAAACAAGATATAGAAAAATTGCAACTCCTAAAGAATTCATTTGTAGGCTGGTCACAGTGGCACATGCCTTCAATCCCAGCAGCTCTGGAGGCTGAGATAGGAGGACTCTAAGTTCAAAGCCAGCCTTAGCAAAAGTGAGGTACTAAGCAACTCAGTGAGATCCTGTCTCTAAATAAAATACAAAATAGGCCTGTGGATGTGGCTCCTTTTTTTACACACACAAAAAAATGTAGTTGTAGATGGACAGAATGCCTTTATTTTATTTGTTTATGTTTATGTGGTGCTGAGGATCAAACCCAGTACCTCATGCTAGCTAGGCTAGTGCTCTGCCCTTGAACTACAGCCACAGCCCCTGGGAATGTGGCTGTTTAGTAGAGTGCCCCTGAGTTCAATCCCCAGTATCCAAAGAAAAAAAAAAAAGGGGAAAAAACATAAAAAATCATTTGTATTCAGATCCTCCACATAACCTATCATTTGAAACCACTTATATTTTCTTCTCTGCTGCTATATTCTTGCCTATTCTAAAATATATAAAATATATAATTTCATTTATATACTTTATATCTAAAGTATATAAATGAAATTATATAGCATGCAATATTTTCAGTTTCACCCTTTTTTATTTAGTATAATACAGTTGATGTTTACCATCTTGCATGTATTAATATTTTTTTCCTTATTGTTGAATAGTATTGTATTGTATGGTGTTAAAGAAAGAAAACACACATGGCATTTGTTAAAGAGGTCAGTGGATAGACAATTACTAAAAGAAAACAAAGAATAAGGAGGATTCTGACTAAACCTACCTGAGAGGATTCTGTCTGAAGGTAGGACAGTGTGATCTGATATCAAGAATGAAGCATAAGAAAGTTAACAGAAACCAAGGGTGGCCAGATATCCAATGGTGGAGGACTTCATTTAACAGATGTAGTAGATTTCCTGCTAAAACTAAACTAAACAAGATAGCCACTCACTGGTCCATGGACTGAGTTCAGGTAGAAGAAGGAAATTCACTTGTTTTCATTGAGGAAAGATTGCTTTCAACAGGTGTCCCTAAAGTCAACTTATTCACTGAGAGACATTTTTGACAAAGGATATTATGAACATTCCTTTGAAAGTTTTTATATACATATACAAGTTTCCATTTGTCTAGGATGATTAGATAAAAGGGGAATTTCTGGGTCAACTGATTTGTAACCCAATTAATATATTCACTTGATTCATTATCACTGTCCATTTCAATAACCTAAAGAAGAAAATACACATTACATATTAATTTGTGTAAAGAAAACATTTGACAAAACTCAGCATTTATTTGTAATGTAAACTCTCAGCAAACTGAAGTCTCTGAGTAAATCAGGATTTATTCAATGTAGCCCCCT
The DNA here is from genome assembly GCF_052094955.1 of Ictidomys tridecemlineatus. Taxonomy (NCBI): domain Eukaryota; kingdom Metazoa; phylum Chordata; class Mammalia; order Rodentia; family Sciuridae; genus Ictidomys; species Ictidomys tridecemlineatus. Next base: position 163,014,621 of record NC_135479.1, read on the forward strand.
GATTTCTGGGAAGAGATGGTACATTTCCACTCATATTTTGAATTTTGTTTCATGAATTCTGATGTGCATCTGTAGTTTAGATTTAAGTGTCCTATAATAAAAGAGTACAAATGAAATAGTAATAAAAAAATTAGATCTTGTTTAGTTCTTCCCAGAATTTGCTTGGTTTAAGGGACTTATTAAAGAAAAACAAAAAAAAAAGAAATGGAGTTTATTGTTTTGAGCTACATAATGAATATACAGACCTAACTCTATTTGAAAGAATATATACCTTATTTTTTTAGAAAATCAGGGCTGAAATGATACTCCATTTACTAAACTGTGTTAATACGGGATCTTCCTCCATCGAACCCTCTAATTCAGCACCCAAATACGTAGTACTGCAGATATAAAACTCTATCTTTACATACTATTAAAAACTAATAGAATGTTACTTAGAGCATTTATTTTAACCAATCACTAATGATTATTGATCATGTAGTATGTGGTAAGACTCAGGGCTAACATATTTGTTTTCTCAGTATGACATAAGCCATTTGGTATTTTCTTCCTTTTTCTCAATTATTAATTTAAAGCCTTTAATGTCATTATTATTATTGACACCAGCTATTATAGGCATAAATTAAATTTTATTTTAATTAGCTTTATATTATTTTCTTATTCAGTTCAATTTTTAATCAGTAGACAGATATGTGAAATACTTGGTACTATGCCATTTTTCATCCATATGCAATTAATTTAACACCTATCATTCATTGTGATGCCCTCTATTGAAAAAAATTTGAATTCCTGAACCCCCCAAAATTGAATTTGCTAGACTCCTCTACCTATCAGATTCTAGTGTTGGTCAGTGGGGGAAACTCACAAGTTTTATTTTATTTATAATTTTTATTTTACTTTGAAATCATTAAAGTTTCACTGTAATTTGCAAAAACAGGAGAGAGTTTCAGTGCACTCGTCACTTAGTTCTCCCCCGTTGTTACACTTTATAAAGTCCTAACGAAATATCAAAATCAGACATATAACATTCGGATAATGGATGTCTAGTTATATTTTATTCTACTCTCTATATAGAAATATGTAATCAGTAATGTAATAACAATACAAAGCTCTTTCATCACCACAAAGATCTCTCTCATTTTATCCCTTTATAGTCAACCCCCCATCAACTCTTCCCCTTATCCCTAACCCTACCCCTGGCTACTACTAACTGGTTTTCCTTATCTATCATTTTTGTCCTTTCAAAAATATTCTCTAAATGAAATTGTACAGTGTAGGACCATTCCATAATCTATTGACTTCAGCATAACGCCATTAAGATCACTGAAAAGATTTTGAGAGGAGAACTGGGAAGTGCAGTAGTGCCTATGGTCTTGTAGCAGTAATGAGGTTGACTGTCAGCAGCTGTTTAGAACTCAAGTGACTGAGATGTTGAGGAAAACAGAGAGTGGCCACTGGACTCAGAAGCTTTTGAAGGTTCTGACATGGCTAGTTTTCAGAAGGGTCCATGGCACATGTGCCACAGACTTTGGAAAGATCCTCTCTCTTATTTTGGTTTTTCAAGCCCTCTGGAAAAACAGCAGATTCTTGACATTATCAGTCACATAGTCCAGTATGTGCCCTTTGGTCTTTCTACCCTCTTAACACCTTTGTTACCAGTGCTTAATAACTGCTCTGTGAATTGCCTAGCCTGACTTTTGTTTTCTAGGTTGTACCCTGCCAGAGGCATTAATAAAATGCTGATGGTAAGGAGCTAGCCATATACACTATGGTAAAAACGTGCTGATGGTGTCAATAGTATCAGTACTATCAATAATATATGAGATATTTGTTTTATTGAGGATATGTTTTGTGCCAGGCATTTTGTATAATAGCATCTTTTAAAATAGTTTACATACAAGAGGGAATAAAAAAAATAGTAGAGTAAGGAGAGTAATGTGACCTCAGTTCTGAACATAGTCTTTTTAATTATAGAAAAGCATTTTCTATGTGAATAGGATAAATTAAAAAAAAATTAGAATCAATTCTCTGAGTCAACAATTTTGAAATAATCTATCTCATGTCACAGCCCACTTAGGAGTCTAATGGTCATCCAAATGTCAATATGGTTAAGTTTTTGATACTTAGTGGTAAAACCAGAATACGGTGCCAATGAAGTGGCCTGGTGCTATAAAATTCACAAAGGAAAGTGCTACCCTGTGAAGCATTTCTGATGTCAAGTCAAGTTCAATATTCTTCAACTGGTGAAAACACTTTCGGCATTGCATTTTATGTTTGCTGAAAAGTCGCTTTGGATACCAGCACTCTGGTGCCGCTGTCCGAGGCCTTGTGCAGCTGGCAACATCTGTTTCCTGAACAGCTTAGAATGACAACGATGCCAGTGACCTGGTTTAATAATTGATTTCATCTTTTAAAGAGCTTTATGGTTTGCTCTGACTTGTTATACTTTTTAAAAAGCTTTTACTCCAAGAAAGAAAATTGCATAGAAAGTCCCTTAATATGATAAAAAGTAAGATTTTACTCCTCATATCTCTCTGGAAAAAAAATTGCTAGTCCTTTAATAACCTTTATGTATCTACATATTAATAATAGACTACAATGAATATCACTTGCTAATTTATCCATGAATTTTAGATAAACATAAGCCAAATTTCTCCTAACAAATTTTACTTTATAGTAATTATATAAAAAATGTTATGATTCTTTTTATTTCAAGAAATTATTGGTTTTAAATTAATTGATCCCTTGTAATACTGAAAATGAGTACTTTATATTCTTCCCAGGTATTCAAATTCTTTGAGTATAAAAGTTATAAATATATCATTATTTGTGTATATAAGAACTTATACACTAGTGAATCTTTACCTAAGAGTGAGTTTTATGTTCACAATTAGTAATTTAATGGTGAATTATTAAAGCATTGACTTTTGAAATAGAGAATTTTATGCAACATGAGAACATGTAAACCATTTGATCATGAATTCCATTTGGTTTCTATGCTACCTTAATTACTATCAACAATGGTATTCGCCAAGTGGAAACAAAGCATTCAATGTAACAAAAACTCTGATTCAATAAAACTCTCTATAAAACTCTTATTCAATAAGAATATTTTAGAGGATATTAAATAAATGAGAAAATAACTATTCATTTATCTTCAAATTGTATATTTTTAATAAAATGAAAATCCACATGATAGTGTTTAAAAGAGTAAATTATAGAAAAAATACAATTTAAGGGATTATTATTTTAAATAAATCAAGTAAAGGAATGCCTTTACTTGACTTCAAAGCATAAGGCATTACTTTACTTGACTTTAAAGCATACTACGAAGCTATAGTAATCAAAACCACATAATAGTTGCATAAAAACAGGCACATGAAGCAGAATACAGAGCTTAGATGTGAATCTACACATGTATACCCAATTTATTTTCCACCCAGGTACCAAGAACAAACATCAGAAATAGGTCAGTCTTTCAATAAATGGGGCTAAAAAAATGGGTAACTACATGCAGAAGAATGAAACTAGACTCCTATCCCTCATCAGTTACAAAATTCAATTGAAAATGGATTAAAAGCTTAAATGTAAGAGATGAAACTACAAAAATATAGAGGAAAAGATAAGGGAAACTTCAGGACACAGAATTGGCAGTAACTTTATTTTTGTTTTTGTGGGGTGGGGTGGAAGATCCTAAAGACATAGAAGACAAAATTTAAAAAATATAGTAAAATAAGATTGCATAAAGCTGAAAAACTTCTTCATAAAGTAACCACCAGAGTGAGGAGCCAAATTTCAGAATGTAAGAAAATATTTAGAGACTACAAATTTGACAAGGGGTTAATATGTCGAACATGTAGAACATGTAAAGAACTCCAAAAACATGTAAAGAACTCCAATAAACTCATAACCCAATTAACAATAAGTACAATAAACCTAAACAGGCATTTCTCAAGATAAGAAATAGGAGTGGCTAACAGATAAGAATGAGTGGCTTTTGTCAGAAGATAAAAGAAAACAAATGCTGGAGAGGATATGCCCATAAGGAACTCATGTGCATTGTTGGTGGGAATGTAAATTAGGAAGGCTATTATGGAAAACAATATGGAACCACCTCAAAAAATTTAAAAAAGAACCACCATGTGATCTAGCAATCCCTTTCCTGGGAATATATCCAAGGGATATGAAATCAGTATGTTAAAGTTGCTTCTGCACTCTTACTTTGTGCTGAATTATCACAATAGCCAAGAAATGGAAACAATATAAGTGTCCATCAGCTGATGAATGGATACAAAAAAAGTATATATCTATATCTATCTATCTATCTATCTATCTATCTATCTATCTATCTATCTATATACATATATATGTATATACATACATATATACACATACATATTCAGGAAAGATACTATTCAGTAACAAAAAAAATAGTAGGATCCTGTTATTTGTGACAACATGGATGAAACTGGAGATAATTATGTTCAACAAAATAAACCACACATATAAAGTCAAGTACCATACGATCTCACTCATTTATGGAGTATAAAAAAGTTTATGTCATAAAAAGATGGGAGTAAAATAGTGTTTCCCATGGGCTAAGAAGACTAGGGGCAAGGGAGTGCTGGGGCACTTGATGGGTACCAACTTATTGTTTGATGAGAATAAGAAGCTGTGGTGTGATATTGTGCAGTAGTGTGGTTATAGAGAAAAATAATGATTGTATATATTAGAAAGCTATAAAAAAGGATTTAAAAAGTTATGTCATATAATTATCCTCATATAAACATTAAACAATGTGTACATGTATCAAAACACCACATGGAACTACAGAGACTGAGGAAGGAGAATTGCAAATTTGATACTAGGGATGTGTCTCTGTGGTTAAGTAAACTTGGACTCAATTATATGAGCACAAAAAACAAAATCACATAACACTCAATTAGTATAAACAATTCTTATACATCAGCTAAAATAAAATTTATTTTAAGTCCATAAAATACCTTCTTAAATAATAAAATATCTAAGGCAAGAACTAAATACATTTTCAAATAACCAAAAGAAATATTATATTCCATTACCAGCATACATCCCTGGTGCTGAAAATAAGCTTGACTTTCTTGAAAATGACAGGTGGACATTGTTTTTGTCCATTTTTTTTTTGTGGCTTGTTTCTTGTGGATATTTGTTGTTTGTTTTTTAAGATAGAATAGAAATTTAGATTTTATTCTAAGAGCACTAGAAAGCAATGATTTTGTTGTTTATAAGGGAGTCATCATACCAACTTTGAATTTATTATAATGAATATAGGTGCTGCTGTTAAAAACAGAAATGTAATTCAAAGTAGCAAAAGAGAATAATTTTCTTTAAAGCAAGGAAGAGCAAGAGGTGATTTGGGATGGTTTTAATAGATAAAAACAGAAACAGGTATACTTACAGTGTCTGTTGGGCAAATTAAAAATAGTTGCTATTGGTAAGGGATAGAACAGGCTGGGAGTGATAATAAATATTTTAAGTAAACAATGTTTTCCTCTTAAGGAAACCTTCTACATAAAACTGTATCAATGCTGATAATTAATGTATTTTAATCAATATTCCTTCACATTTTTGGTAAGAATATTCTATGAGGAATTGAGAAAATTATGTTCAATTTCTCAGTGTAACTGTGAATTTTTATATTTATAATTATCAATTTTGTAACTTTTAATGTTTTATTAGCACATTATAATAATAATTAATATCATGGTTCTTTTGAACTAATACATACTTGGAATATAATTTGTTCCAATTTAGTCCCCAACATTTTCCCTTCTCCTTCCCTCCTCCCTCTCTGATCCCCTGCCTCTACTCTACTTTGTAAATTTTTAATATTTTATGGTTTAAATCAACCATTTTTAATTATTTCCTGTTTATTCTGTTCTTCTATTTTTTATTACTTATCTCACATTTGTATATCATCTTTTAAAATATTTTATTTGCTATTCTACAACCATTATAATTATTCATTCTTTTATCATTGTTTTAGAAGTTTCCAAAATAGAATATGTGTCTGTGCCTTATTAAAATATAAGAAAAATAGATATTGATGTCTCAGTTGGGAAATTTCTAATTGTTACATCATTCTCTAAATTTGTATTTTGTTTTTATGTTCTATTAGATATCATTATTACTGTATAAAACATTTAATCTGTTTAGTTTTACCAAAATAACTCATATATATATATATATATATATGTGTGTGTGTGTGTGTGTGTGTGTGTGTGTGTGTGTGTGTACAATATATATAATTGAATATCAGTTATATTCTAGTTTCTATTGTTTTCTCTTAAAATTATGTTTTACCATCATTTGTGATTATTTGAAGTCATACACTTGTGTCTCTGGACAACTTTCTACTTTTCTGTCTTTATATTTTTGTAATTTTATTTGTGAGAAATACTGATGTCATTGTTTATTGCTAGATCTCTTCCATTTAGTCTCTGCCTAATAACATCATTTTCTAAAGTTTATGCATGGAGGTAAATCAAATTTTTGGTTTAAACTAATTTCCCATGTTAATTTGTTATTTTTAATCTCAAAAATATCATAAATTTAAACTCCTTCCTTTTTTGCTGTAAATTACATACTTGCACACTCAATATGCAGTCTATTGTAATTCGAAAACTTGAAATTGAGAATTCAACAAAAATTCCTAAAATAAATTTTTTATGTACTTTATGTCTTGAAGTATTCATGAGTGCTTCCGTTTTTTGTTAGGATGTAGAATGTTTGTATTCCTATTGAGAGAGAGAGGAAAAAAAAGGAGAGGAGAGAAATAGGGAAAAAAAAGACAGGAGAACTGATACATAATCAGAAGGAAAAATTCTCAATGGAAGTTGACTCACAGTTGACTCAGATATTAGCATCATTATTCAAAAAATAATTATAAAAATGAATATTTAACCATAAAAAATAGCAAGCTGGTTGTTTTTTTACAGATGGGGCAATGTAAAAATTTAATGCTTCTTTTCCTGGCATTAAACTTTTTCCCTTCCCTACCACATTTTTCTATGGAAAGGGGCAGGATGAAGCCACTTGTGAGGAATAGAAATAGAAAAGAGGTCTCTTTCAAACAGGAAGATAAAAAGCTGCCTCTTTATAACATTTCTGAAGTACTGAAGGGCAGAACTGGCAGGAGGACAAGATATGAGATCAAACTATCGTCCTAATCTTTGAGGTTTGAGAAGCTAGCTTTGCAAATATTCATTTATGTACAAAGGAAAGACTGCTAGTCCCAGACTCGTAATCACTGCCAGATTTATCACCAATTAGCCCTATTTAGTAAAAGTGAGTATGATTGTGCACCATTGCCAGAAGAGTTAAGATAGCATAATTTTTCTATTTCATTTTACAAGCAACCAAGACATATTAATTACTTGGAACAAGAGGTCAAGATATCCTTAAATGCTCTAGGATGGGAACATGGAATTATAAGGTTAAAGAGATCATAATGTGGAGGGCTTTTAAATCTGCATGCAAATCTTTAAGATCCTAAACTTCAGTAGTAATGGGTGTTCCTAATATCCTAAAAGGTTAGCTAGAAATAGTTGTAACTTAGCAGACAAGAATTAAGAGACCAAAACTAAGCAGGTCTTTTGCATCAGAGAACTGCAGCAAGATATTATAATGCTGCTACTTCAGGTTCTTCCCTTACTGTCTTGTGTGGAGTCACAGAACTCACTCTGGGTGCCTAGTGCCCGTTTTCAGAAGAAGACTGTGGTAGAAATTTGAGACACTGAACATTTGCTAAAGACTCTGGATAGAATCTAGAGATTCTTAACTTGACCAGACTAAGAAACATTTAATGGAGAATGTAAAACTTGTTTGTTTATCAGTCCATACTTGAGTGTTTTTAAATAAAACAGAACTGTTATTACTCAACCTTAAAGAAGAATGAAATTATGGCACTTACAGGTAAATGGATGGAGCTGGGATATATGCTAAGTGAAATAAGCCAATCCCAAAGAACCAAATACTGAAGGTTTTCTCTGATATGCAGGTGCTAATTTATACTGGGGGGCCTTATCTATACTTTGGATTATTTAGAAGGGAGTGAAATGGAAAGGAATGAGTATGAGGGTAGTAAGGATAGTAGAATGAATCAGATATTATTACTCTATATGTACATATATGATTATACTACCAGTGTGATTCTACATCCTGTACAACTAGAAGATTGAGAAGTTATGTTCCACTTATGTATGATGTATCAAATGAATTCTATTGTCATGTATAACTAATAAGAACAAATTGAAAAAGAAAAAAAAACAAAGCTAGTAAGAGCAAAATCCTATTATTTTTGCATTTTAGAAACTATTAAGTAGTTTGAAAAAGTTGTGATTTCTTACCCAAAACAATATTTTCACATTTCAACATTTATAGGTCTCCTTTTGAGAACCTGTTGGTAGTCTGAAAGGTACCTCTTTAAAACCACAGTAAGTCATTGTTCTTTTTTATGTATTACAAAAAGTAAAAAATAAATGAAAAACAATGATAGTTTTAATGAATCATATGTCTAACATTGTTACAATCTTCTAGAATATGATCTAGAATTGAAGAAACAGATTCTCAGAGTGTTTGTTTCCCTCACACCATTGAGATGATGATATTTAGGGAAGCTACAAAGCAGGACTCTGAATAATGCAAAGCTCAGGACAAGTACTCTCTTTTTTCTTAGTGTCTAAGGATCACTCTGTCTCACAAGAATTACTATTCTTCTCTGATAATATAAGTGGAATTTGGATGGAGGAAATTTTTACAAAGAAGTATCAGTGTGAGAGGCAATATATCACATGGATAAAGCGAAGTGCAGAGGAATGTTGATTCCATGAAGCTGTGCCTGGGATGACTTGTAGCTTGAAAATGTTCTTATCAGGCCATTGGCAATCCAAAATTATAAAATTGAGTGTCTGTAAGATCACCATAATAGTACACTGGTGCTAAGATCTTTATGATATTATATACTGAATTATCACATTTCTGATATCTATCAGTCTAATTTAGTAATATTACATTGTTTTCCACTCAAAGTGCAACCTATAGCAATGTATTCCTTATAACAGAAAATATGAATAACTAAATTTCATGTAATCCATAATCCATCTTGAAAACTCTTGACCTAGGTCACCTGTTTTTTTTTCCTCCTGCATCTAGAATCCATTCAGAAAGTCTAATGAAAATACCATTATGTGGATTAAAGAAAAACAGTGATTTCCTTGATTTTAAATGCTTTTCAAGAATTTATTATCCAAGATTCTTGATAAAGTCAGACTAACTCCATTCTTAGAAGACATAGTATATTAGCATCAACTATTTGAAGAGTACTAGCATGTACAAACATGGTATTCACATTTATAAGGAAAAGATTTAAGTAGCAGAATTTACTCCAATATGTATTGCACTAGAAACAACAAAGTTTAATGTATTGTATTAGAAACAATAATAGCAATGTAATCAATTGCAAAATGTCTTTCAATAAAAAGCTCCGTACACACTAGTAAGATAGAAAAGGTTAAAAAAAATATGTTATATTTTTTAACCTGTAAGAGAACTGAGGTATACAGACTAATTCCTTTACTCTAGTTAATAAAGTCAATGAAGTGAATTTAGTAAAAAGTACATTAAGATTTATGTAGTTATTTTAACAACAATAACAATAGTAAGCAATTTTGGATTCATTAACTCCATATAGCATTTCAGTTATTGACATTCCTTCATTCATACCGTGTTGTGACTGATTAGCCTACAAGGAATGAATAAAAGACATTTTAAGAGACAATCTATACAAAGTCTTTCCAGTAACAAACCTACTCATCTTCAAAATTTGAGCATGCGACCCTTATCCTTAGTTTTGACCTTGTCATTAAAGCTTGATTTTGGATTAATGTATTCTTTTTAAAAAAGAAAAGAAATAGTATTTTTGTTCATTCTTTCTATCACAAATTCTTATTAGGTTATATTATTCTCAGATATATTTTATTATACATGGTAGAACTAGTTCACTGTCAGTGTCAGAAGACTAATTTCCTTTCATTTAACTGTCTTCTGAACTTTTTATTTTTAAGATAAAGACAGAATATAAGATCAGGCTGTGATGACCTAGAGACATGCTCATGGAATACAATCAGTATAATCAGGCAAATCCTAAAGTTCAAGGAACATCAGAGAAAATCCCTACAACAAATAGAAAGTAACAAGTGTAATAATTGAACTATTCTTTGGTTCCTCAAAAATCTAGTTTTTTTTCCTTTTTTATGTTTTTAATGCCTGTTTTGTTAACACAGTATTGAAAGAAAAGCAAAATTACATATCTCTTTCCTTGGTCTAGTAGCCCTGCTAATGGTAAACAAATGTTTAAAGAAATGATTACATGTTGTGGCTGCTGTTGTGGAGCCCAAAGCTGGAAGACTGATTATAAGTAAATAGATAATCATCAAAATATTCTGTCTGCAAAGCCTTATTGTACTGGGAAAGGAAATTAAAGTCAAATGAGCTTAAAAGGTGATTCCTTTACAAAGGAAGCATTTCTGTATACTTAGGCCACTTTTATTTATAACAAAATAAGAAAGTGTAATAAAAAATTTTGATTTTTAAGATAAATAATTCAAATTCCTTACAATTATATATTTTTTCAATAAGCATTTTTTTTGTTAGAACAGTAATTCAGATTGAGTATCCCTTATTTGAAACACCTGGTACCAGAAGTGTTTTGGATTCTGTACTTTTTCATATTTTGTACTATTTGAATATATGTAATATAGTATATTAAAAATGAGTCTGAAGTGTAAATATAACATTAACTTATGTTTCACATACACCATGTATGTATAGCCTGGAAGGTAATTTTATACAATAGTTTTAGTGCATCTGCTTGTTTACTTCAACCTATCACCTGAACCCCTTTGTGTAATTTTGCACTTGTGGCACAATGATGGGGTTAGAAAAGTTTTAGATTTTGTAGCATTTCAGATTTTAGGATAGATTAAGATAATAGAACTCTACTGGAACAGAATTAACACATTTTATATTACCCCCCAAAATGAATATAATAATATGTCCATGTTCCCCTGTTATTAACATTTTACATTGCTATAGTATATTTGCTGCAGTTAATAAAATGCAATGATAAACAACAGTGAACTAAATTTATATTTAACAAGACATCTTATATTCTTAGTTTTCATCTCTTTCCTTTTTTTTTTTTTCTGTTTCAGGATCCCATGTAGGGCACAATATTACATGTTACAAATATTTCTCTTTAGAATAGTCTTGGTTGTGATAGCTTTTAAATTTCTCCCTCCCTCCCTCCCTCTCTCTGTCTCTTGATAACCATGATAGTTTTTAAATTTTGATAACTACTGGTTAGGTATCTTATAGAGTGTCCATTACCTAGAATTTTTCTTATTGTTTTCTCATGATTACACTAAGATTATGGATTGGGGGGGTGTAGATTTCCCAGTGAAGGGTGCTATTATTACCACATCATATCAAGGGTATGTGCCATAAACATGACTTAACACTGTTGCTCTTGATCTTAATCAAATGGCTGTGGTAGTGTTTCTCTGACCTATGAAAAGTTGTTCTTTTTTTCCTCCTCTGATATTTTACTTTTGAAAGGAAAACACTTCGTATAGCCCATAATTTAGGAGGAAGGAGTTATGCTCTGGACTTCTGAGAGAGGAATATCTATCAATTATTTGCATAAGGAATTTGTGTTTTTTTAACCTGTGTATTTATTTATTTGATTATTTTTTTATATAAATAGGAATGCAAATATTTATTTTGTAGTTTAGGTTATATTATAAAGTTTCTGGATCTCATTATTTATGTTTTCCAGACTTGGTTATTGGGAGCTTTTATGGTTTTCTGAGTGGCATTTTTGTTTTATTAGAAATTTTTTACTTTCTGACATGAGAACTTATTTCAGGCTTATCTTGTATATTTTTAACCCAGCTTGATAATTAATCACTTTCCAAGGATCCCTGGTTTCTCTAATTAGGGAAAGGGATTATAGACCAATATCTGCGAAGTAGGTGTGCACATGATTGTGAGTTTTTATTTCTTCTAATCCTTTCTTAAGAAAATATATGTGTTTATACTAATCCATGTGTAGTAGCCCATTTTCATTACTATAGTAAAATACTAGAAGCTAAGTACTTTAAAAAGAAAAGAAGTTTATTTATCTCACCATTCTAGAAGTTCATAAACCATGGTGCTTTTGTAAGGCTCCTATGGCAAATTGTATTATAATGACAAAAGATTATATAGGAGAAAGAAAATCACATATCCAGACAGGAGCTCAGAGACCAATATAGGCTTATGCTATATTATAACAAATTATAACTAATTTGTTCTAATTAGTTAAATATGACAGCAGAATGCATTTTGACACATTATATACACAGGAACACAACTTCTCATTCCTCTGGCTGTACATGATTCACAGTCATATTAAACTGTATTCTAATAATTATTTGGCAAATAAGTCATCCTAAATTAAAAAAAAAATTCTCTCAATGATATTCATGAGAGCTATTTTGGCAAATGAATTTTTAAATATTATCTTCAAAGATCTATTAACTAGTTCCCTTATGATTTTCATCTTTCATATTATTATTTAAGAGGTCTTTAATATCAAAATATTACTTTTTAAATTTTAATATATAATATTTAATTCACTGTTAGTGGCCTTGGTTGTTACAAATATTCAACATGTTTTTCACTCAATGCACAGACATTTCTGTAGAATGAACAAACTAAAATAAATTTTTCAGTCCACCAAAGCATAGGAGTTATTACTGTATTTCTTTGCTGGCTTATTTGCAAAGATTGTAAGCTGTTCTTAAACCTGTTACTCTTCTGAATACATAAAAAAGATGACTCCCTAGACATATGGCTGGACTGTGACTGGGAAATAGTCAAAGAGATGTGGACAGCACATATTCTTCTAGGTCTGCCCTGTAAGCAGCTGGCCATGTAATCTTCAAGCGATTTTCTCCATCATGTGGCTGAATGTAGAAGATGAGGGTGGTACTTGGAAGGGTCCTACTGATTTAGCATAATATATTTCTCTGAATATAGCTTAATATTTCAAATATCAGTTAACACATGTTTGCTTCACAGTTAACATAGCAGTTTATCTGGGGTGTGCATCACTGTTTTAGTTTTTTTCATGAATTTTATCTGGTACATAATGACATTTTTTCTTTCAAATTAAAATCTTTCCTTAAGTTTGACATTTTTCCTCCTATTTTTGGACACATTGTTATGTTAGATTAATTGTATTATTCTGTTCAGATAGCAAAATTAGCAAAAAGAGTACTGTTCTTCACAATCTATTCTCCTTGATCTTGGGGTCAAATCGACCTGCTATTGAGTCAACCATTAATAACAGAACTGCCTTGGGCAACTTAACCTCTCAACATTAGTGTCTACATCTACAACTTCCACTTTTTGGATTAGTGGTAAAAACTCTAGTTAAATTTAGATTAAAAATATATTTAAATGCTTACTATAATGTATAGTATTTTAAATCAAATCCCAAATTGTGATTAATATATATTTCATGCTTCACAATATTTCTGATATAGCCCATTACCTATAGTGTGTGTGTACGTGTGTATCTCTGTACGTCTATTTCATGTTTTTAGGATCATCTAAGTGTCTCAGAGATCTTTTCTAACTATCTCACCTAATGAGGAAATCCTCTGCTGTTGTTTTCTTACTCCTTCAACTTGCTATTTGATAACACATCATAATTTTCACCAATTTTGTTTGTTTTTCAAATGCATCTGAATGCATTTTTTTGTCAAGAAGGAAAATGAAGAAATTATGAACATGAGAGTCCTTTCGTTATTTCTCTCCTTTTCCCCATCTTTTTTCTTTCTTCTTTCTTCCTTTCTGAATCTCCCTCTCTCTCTCCATCTCTCTCTCTTTGTATCTCTGTCTTCTCTCTTTTCCTCTCTCTTTTCTCTATCTCTCCTCCCTATCAGCCTTTCCATTTGCTGATACAATACTAGATAATAGACATTTAATATACATGTAAATTATTTCATCAGTAGAGTTTCCATTGATTTTAAAAGTTTTTAATTTTGCTATACTGATGATTTTATTTTTTTCAGTTCTAAAGCTTTTATTCCCCTAACAATTCAAATTTGTTTTTACATATTTTTCTTAAATCTGCTAATCTTCTCATATCAGCCTCTTGCTTTCATGTCTCCTCTTTTATCGTTTTCATTTCTTAAAAGGTATTAAAATAATGTTGTCAAAAATATATATGTTTTGAAAATATAATTCATCCATTCCAACTATTTCTCCTTCTATATGTTTTACATGGTATAATTATTATCTCTTTTATTCATCCTAGATTCATTTTTTATAAATACCATATTTTCTTTTGTTGTTTTTTGGAGGCAGTGGGTACCAGGGATTGAAGTCAGGGGCACTGAGTTACCCTCTGTACAGTCACATCACTAACCCTATTTTATATCTTATTTAGACACAGAGTCTCACTGAGTTGCCTAGCATGTCACTTTTGCTGAGACCATCTTTAAACTTGCAATCCTCCTTCCTCAACCTCCCTAGCCACTGAGATTAGAGGTATGTACCACAGCACCTGGCTTTTTGTTGTTTTTGTTGTTATTTACTCATTCTTAGAAAAGACTGTGTCCTAGACTAACTGAATAGCCTAAATTCTTACAGCATTTTCTATTTATCTAAACATCACCGAAGCCCTCTGTAAGACACTAACCTCAATCTGCCTATCTATCTATCTATATTTATTTATTTTTCATGTGATCACTCATGGCACACACATGCACCCCCCCACACACACACACACAAACACACACACACACACAGAGTTTAGTCTTTCACAAGCTTTTGAAGCCAGGGAATAAGTTAGTGCCCCGTACTTTCAACAAAGGACACTCACTTTGCCTGCTTTTATCTCTCATTGTTGCCAAGATCTTTCCAAATCTAACATAACACGGATTTGAATTACTATATTCTATATATTGATGTGTAAAATTAAAGAGCATTTCTTTTTCTCCAAGGATTTTTGGCTAGCACAGAACTTGTATTTTTGCTGATGTTGGTATAAAAGAAAGCCAAAAGTTAAGAATAAACAAAAAATAGCTTACAAAAGACATTCCAGGATTTTTTGTTTTTCCAGATTTAGGACAATTTCAGAAAATTGGAAGCTATTTTGACTACGGTGTATGTATCAGGCAACCCCTCTTATCCTGTCTCCCCTTTGTTTGCACTGTCATTTGTCCTGGAGGCCTTATTACAGGGAATATACAAAAAAAAAAAAAATTATCATCCCCTTGTTTCTAGACCCTAAGAAAAGTTTTAAAAAAATTGAGATTTAAGGAATTTATTATTCTGAGCCCTGCTAATTGTATCACTTTGGCTGGCTAGATGAGTATCAGCGACTATCTACAAGACATTATCTTCTGCATTTTGCAAACGGCTTGCTTCCTTTGCATGTTCAGGCTGTAGCTCACCATGGTGATTTTCAGTTCTTAGTGGAGTGATTATCTGATGCATTTACTACCTGCTTATATTCAATCTGCTACTGAACTCTTCAGCTGGCAAAACTGGGGATCTGGTCTGCAACTAGGGTAGCAAATGCCAGCTGCACCTCCAGCTCCCCCATCCAAATTCATCTTTGAGTTTGGCTTTTGTACTTTGGCAAACACCTTCCAGTATCAGCCATCGTCTATCTAATCCATAGCTGAAAAGTCTTATCCCACAACTTTCCATAGATATTTCATTCTTTGCCAGAGTGGCTTTTTGCAAGCCTGTTATCTCCTGCCAGTAACTTCTCTAATCTGCTTTGTGGTGGCATATTGAGCTTGACAGTTCATCTAAAGAGCAGAGGAACTGAGGCATCTGCATTTGGGGGTGAATAGTTAGGGCTAGAACAGTAACATCCATGTACAAATACCACCTGAGAGGTGCAACATTGCTTCACTCCTCCATGAACACTGACTTCTGAGTTATTCAGTTTTCTTGGACTTCTCTAAACTGAATCCTTAAGTGAAGAAGATTGGTGTAACTATCTCTGCTTCAACCCATGTCTGAGACTATGCTAGTGAAAAGTCTAAATGAAATATGTATTTATGGGAGATTAAATATAAAATTTCATTGTTGTAATATGTAATTTTTAAACATTAGTATATTTCTTCTCTGACTTGAACTTTACTCTAAATATGCACTATGTCTATGCATTTGCTCAGAGATTTTTCTAATCAGCTTGGGAGAAATTAGAATTTTCTCTTTTAATTGAGTTTTCATTCTTGATTTAAGACCTTTCCTACAAAGTTGTTTCTGTATTAAGAGAGAGAAATGTATTCAGGGACAATCTTTATTGCCTGCAGGTGCTATTGTTATGGCTGTCCATATTTTTGGTTCCTGTATTTTTTCTCTAAAATGTGATGGTTCATAGGACTGAATTATCTCACAGAGTAGAGATACCAGTATTTTCTGTTACAAATAGTACTCTAGACCTCACTCTACTCTTTGATTTAAGATAAAACTTACTGATGCCTGGGTTATTTCAAACCCCTACTGGGAAGTCAGTCAAAATAAAGACCAAAGACCCATAAAAGTTTTCACATTTTGTAGCAATCTTAGAATGACTTTTTGTTGAACCAAAAGGGGTTCTTATAGAAAGGTGATTATTTGTAAAATAATTTGCATTAATATATCCCATCAAAATATTTTTCTCAAAATTTTAGAGCTTTTAAGGTAATTTTCTTCATTTGTTTCATATAATGAAGAAATTATTTTGCAGAAATAAAATGTATGCCTTGGCAATTAAAAAAAAATCCCTTTAACATGATAGCGAGTCTTGAAGAAATTCCTTTTTCCAGTGCTAAATTTTTAATAAGCACTTGTTTCACTGCAACAGAAGAATCTGTGCTCTTTCTTTCTTTCTTTCTTTTTTTGTCTTTTGGAATACTTTTGAAGCTCCTAGAATTGTAATTTTGAATATTATCTTCCTCCATCCTTTTTTTTCTGGAAGTTAGTAAGCTTTATTCAAATGAATAAAAAGATATTAGGTAAGAAAAGGGGAAGTTGAATTTTCTTCCAGGCAAAGAAAAATATATAAAGTCTCCAAAATAAGTTTTCCTGTTAAATAGTGTATTCTTTGAAATGTTTCTAGAGATATAAGAGAAAAGGTTTTAATAACAATCACTTGTAAAATTTAAGAAGCTGTTAATTATCTACTAATTTACTTTTAATATAAATTTGCAATATTATAAGATAGTAAATACAGTTTTTCTAGATTTATTGTTCATAAAGACATAAAATGAATATTTCACCAGCTCTAAAGCTTACATCTCTAGTTAGAAAATAATCACTGAAATTTTAATTGTAGATCCTTAAAATCTAAATGTTCTTGTTCTTGGATAGGCAGAATTAATATTGTCAAAATGGGCATAATACCAAAAGTGCCATTTCAATTTATTGTAATTTCTATTAAGGTTCTAATGATGTTCTTCAAAGAAAACAATCATAAAATTCATTTGGAAACAAAAGAGGTTCACAATAGCTAAAGTAATCCTTAGCAAGAAAAACAAAGCAGAAGTCATCAAATGCCAGTCCTTAAATTATCCTACAGAGATATAGTAACAAAAATGGTATGGTATTGACACCAAAAGAGACACGAGTACTAATGCTACAGAATAGAAGACACAGAGACAAACCCAAATAAATAACAGTTATCTCATACTAAACAAAGTTCCCATAAACATACATTGGAGAAAAGGCAGCCTCTTCAATAAATGGTGGTGGTAAAATTGGAAATTCATATGTAACAAAATTAAGTTATACCCTTATCTTTCACCCTACAGGAAACTCAACTCAAAATGGATTAAGGACCCAGGCATTAAACCAAAGATCCTAATCCTACTAGAAGAAAAAGTAGGCCCAAATCTCCATCATATCAGCTTAGGAACCAAATTCTTCAACATGGCCCTAAAGCCCAAGAAATAATATCAAGAATCAATAAATGGGATGATATCAAACAAAAAATCTGCTTCACAGCAAAGGAAACAATCAAGAGTGCAAATAGAGAGCCTATAGAATGGGAGAAAAATCTTTGCCACCCACATTTCAGATAGAGCATTAATTTCCAGGATATACAAAAAGCTCAAAAAAAAAAAAAACACCAAAAACAAAACAGAACAAACAAAGAAACAAAAAAACAACAATAACAAAACAAACAAAAAACCAAATCACCCAATCAAAAAATGGCCAAATGAACTGACCGGACACCTCATAGAAGAAGAAATACAATCAGTCAACAAATATATGAAAAAATGTTCAACATCATCAGCAATTAGAGAAATGCAAATTAAAACTACACTGAGATTTCACCTTAGTATAACCTGAATGGAAATTATCAAAATTACAAGCAACAATAAATGTTGGTGAAGATGTGAGGGAATGGGTACATTCATACATTGCTGTTGAGACTGCAAATTGGTGCAACCTCTCTGGAAATCAGTATGGAGATTCCTCAGAAAATCTGGAATGAAACCACCATTTAACCCAGTTATCCCACTCCTCAATATAAACTCAAAGGACTTAAAATCAGCATACTGTAGTGATGTAGCCACATCAAGGTTTACAGAAGCTCAATTCAGAATAACTAAACTATGGGAACAAACTAGATGAATGGATAAAGAAAATGTGGTACATATACACAATGGAATATAAATCAGCTCTAAAGAAGAATCAAATGGTGGTTTATGCCTGTAAATGGGTGGAACTAAAACTATCGTGCTATGTGATATAAGCCAATTCCATAAAACAAAGGCTGAATATTCTCTCTCTGCAGATGCTGACTCACAAGAGGTGAGGAGTGTAGGGTGGGTGGAGGAGAGGAGGGGAAGTTCACCTGATTGGATGGGGGTGTGGTGAAGGAGGATAGGAAAGGAAAAGATGGTAGAATGAATAAGACATAACTTTCCTATATTCACATATAAATACATGTCCATCATGTACAACCACAAAAATGAGAAGTTACATTTCATGCATGATATGTCAAAATACATTCTACTATCATATATAAATAAAATGAACAACTGATTGATAAAAATCTAAATGTCTTATTTCCTTGGATATTAATAATAATTTGCAGTCAATAGTGAATATACTAGCTAAAATAATGAAGAAAATACTCCATAAAATTGTAGGTCCAATTGCAATGACAGCTGACACTAGGTAATATAATTTAGCAGTGCCTGATGCTGGAAAGGACTCTGTTGAAACATTGAGCCATTTACTCCATAAGGAAGTGCTGCATATACAGGAATTCCCCATGTACTTTTCACAGGAGCTCTCAAAATCACCGTATGAAAGGGTGCAGGCTTCTCATACTAACTGTATTCTTTAAAAATTTCTTATTAAATTCTAAAAGGCACTATTTATTTTTAAAGTTCTGAGCACTGACTAGGGACACCTATATTCCTGAAATATTTTTTCTGAAATATTATTATGCATTTCATAAGAATTAATTCGAGTTTCAGTCTCTCAACTTCCCCATTCCCCATTCATCTGCCTCCTCTTCACTGCCTTCTATCTCTAGACTTCTAGCAGGATGAAATAATAGAGATATTATTGTTCTAATTATGCTGCTTAAAACACCACACCATTTGCTTTCTGAACTCATGCAGTTTTCCTCAAGAGTTTCATTTAATATATTTTATATGAATTTCTAACAGGTGTTGAGAACCCCCACTCCCTGCTCACAGAAAGACTGAACTTCACATTTAGAAATGGGATGTAAATGGAGGGTTATATTTCACTGGAACAAATACATGTTTAAGCTAGTAATTACCATTTATAGTGCTGTCCTTAAAATGTCTAACATCCCCTTGGCTCCCCTGTACCATTCATGCTAATTCTAAGACAAGAGTTTCCGAATGAAAACAAACCTTATAAATCTTTCAAAGTGGTCATGAAGATACTTTTTGTGAAACTATAAAAACCATTAAATTGATAATGATAATATTGTGTGCATGGACATATCTTAAACTCTTGGATCTATATCACTTAGAACAGGAACTCAATATGCTACATAAATGACAAGTTCTGTGCAATCATCAACATTATCAAGAGGGAAAGGCAGTGCCAGGAAAGCTAAGTAGCCATCACAGGCCATATGAGCACAGCCTCTGGATTTCCCAAAGAACTGTCTGCTACAGAAAATGCAGTCATGAAAGAAATCATTTAGCATTGAGTGAAATTGCTGATTACTAGTTGCATGTATTGTCTCCAGTTTTTATATCTATGACATTTTAATTTTCTTCTCAAGCCCAGTCATATTTCCTTGTACTACAATACCATTGGTATATTTATCCACTTTGAACCTCAATTCTAGTATATGACAAAAATTTTATATTTTACTAACCCTTATATTGCACAAACGTTTTTCCCATTCCTTTACTCTTTCATATACTTTTTTGGTGACTCACATTATAAAGTTCTAATGTTTGCTCAAAAAGTGCCTAGAATATGATCATTTGTCCCTGCATATTGGCTAGAAATAGCCCCATGTTATTTATTTCATAGCAGCTAAAACTATCAGCCTAAAAGCCACTCAACTCATAGATAAATATTTTTATCTATCTCTTTGATCTTGAATATTCTGTGAGTATGAGCTCTCTTAATAAAAAATTGAAGGTACTTGTTTAGGGTGTCCTTAGAACCCCAAAAATCATTGCTATAGAATTTTGCTGTTTCATTTATTATCTCCCTTCTCTACAGGCATTGCTTTGTCCAAGCCACTAGTCCCTGTGCATCATAATTGGAATTCCTTTCTGTAAAACTTTGACATTTTCAGAGAACATTTGTGAAAAATAATACTTAGCATAAATTCCTCCTTGATACCTTGGACATTCTGTAATATTATTTCATTGTAAATTTTTCATTGTCCTCTTAAAATATTGAACATCATTTCATTGGTGAGTAAGCAAAAATTCTGGGTCAAGTTTTAAACAGGGAATAGATTTTTTTATTTTACTGATGTTCCAACAACTTACCCTGTGCTATAGCTTTAAAACAGATTAACATTCAATCATTTGCAATGAACAGTGTATGCTGCCTGCTGCAGAATTTATCAATGACAAAATCACACAATATGCATTCAAAAAGCCATGTCTCTATTCTGATTGTCAGTACAGGTTAGCCCACTCAGTAAATAGAGAGGAAAATACGGGAAATAGTATTTTAGTTCTTCTTTCACACTCGCAGGCTATTAAATAAGTGAGTCAGAGAGCCCCTGCATATTGGCTAAAAATGGCCCCAAGTTGTTTACTTCATAGCAGCCACAACTATCAGCCCAAAGCCACTGGTACCAACTTCAAATTCTTAAATGTGAAGTTATTTAATATGTAATCCAAATAAGGATATTTTTAGCTATTTAAAGCATATTTCCTTTGCATATCCTTCCAAACTGGGCCCAACATCTGATCACCATGGGTAAAACAAATGCAGTAACTATAAACCACCCCAAACCACTACTGCCCTTTTAATACTCTGACCCAGAGACTATGTACTTTACTGTAGAGTGACACAACTTGTGGACATTGGCTCCCTCACTGATATTTTTTTTCTCCCTGAAAAGTCCTTAGAGCTATCTTTTCCTAGGTGATAGCTTTATGCTATTGCCTCTGGCAAGTCTCCTCCTGGGAGAAACTTCCCTCTCATGCCAACATCTCCAAATGCTGTTCAGTGAACACTGCTGCCATGTGCTGTGGCCGCTTTTCACCCTCTTTTTTCCTAGATCAACCCCACATTCTCAACCTTACCACAGAGGGAATACACTCAATTCAATTGAGAGGTTTCTTGGCCTTGGTCCAACATTCAGTATCTTAAATGAAAGAGGGGAACACACACATACACACACACATACACACACACACACACACACACACACACACACTCATTAAGACTACTACCTAATCACTTCTAAATGAAGGAAGAAGTTAATTTTAATCACTCAAAAATTCTTTCAAGGCAATAATGTTGCTATTCTAATTTGTTGCCTGGCATTCTATTGAAGGATAAATATTTTACTACAGAAATTTTGTAAATATCTAACATTATAAATCAGAAAAAAGTAAGCTTCTCCCTTACAAATGTAAAATTGTGAGAAGAAGAAGAAAAAAAAAGGAGAAGAAAGAGGAAAAGCAAAGACTCATCTTGCATGCAAATACAAGAAAACTCTGAAACTAAAGATGTCATCATAGACAATAGCGATCTAAGTCATAGTTCTGAAAACTAAAGATAAATATGCTTACTACCCTTCCATTTTCCTACACTGAGAAAAGGTTTTCATTTTAATACTAATCTGTCCAAAAGCTCTTTAAAAGGAAAGTTGCTCTCATAGTAAAATAAAAATATGAAAGCCTACCCAATTGTTCACATGACCTTTATAATTGTATTTTAAAAGAGAAAAGAACCTGTATTGGAAAATTATTAAGTGCTCAATTTTGTAGTTTTCAAAGAAAATGATATGGTATAACTTTCTTTGGGTTTCATTGTCCCTGAGTTTTAGGGACTTGAGTATCTTTTTATGGATATATTGGCCAATCACATTTATTATTTAGTGATTTGTTGATTGTTTTGTAATGCTGAGTTTTATATTTAGTTATTATCTTCTTGTAAAATAATTATATATGCATATGTTAATACAATTATTGTTCATTATTTTAAAATATTTTTCCACTTTGTTTCTCACCCTTAACCATCTATATATTAAGCTTTTACATCTGAACATTTGGCAAAGTAAGAGTGGATGCCAAATAGGAGTAAAGGAGTATGTTTGGGGATAGGTAAAACAAAACAGCACTGAATGATATTAAATGAAGAATGTTTTTAAATTCCTAGAATTATGTATCTTCAGAAAATTCTGCTCTTAGTTACTTAGTGGATAACAAGAACATCATAACCACTTAATTCATAAATCATTTCTTAAATTTCCACCATTGGATAGTTTACATTGATAATTTTCTTTAGTTGCACTGCAATCTGGCTTATAACATGGTGTATATTAGTTTTATTTCACATTGTAGTTTTCAGGGTTCATTGTCTTAGAACTTCAATTATGTCTTAAAGAACCTGGTTTCTATCATATTTTCTGCCAATTTCAGAAATTTCTTTCACCTTATAGATTTTTCTTTATTTTTTTTTAATTTTAAATTGGTATCAGGAATTTAATCCAGAGGTGCTTATCACCAAACTGCCATTTTTTTAAAATGTTTATTTAGAGACAAGTTCTCACTAATTTTCTTAGGGCCTTGCTAAGAAAATTAGTGAGAACTTGTTTTGAACTTTTTCGATCCTGCCTCAGCAGCTGGGATTGTAAGCATGTACCACCGTGCCTGGCCTCATCTATATATTCTAATATAACATGAGGGAACAATATATGTAGTTACTCTTCTTCCACTATTAATTCTTTAAATATTTTAAGGCATTCTATTATGAAATCGTTTTATACACATTTACAAAATTAGTAGAGGATTCCTATATATTCTTTACCTTGTTACTTTCATAACTATAACATAATGATGAAAACCAGGGAAGTAATATCAGTACAATGCTATTAACTAAACTATGATGTTTTTAATATCATTAGTCACATTTTATAGTTTATTTCTTATAAATTTTTATGCAGGATATTGTTATGACTGGTCTTGGTTGTCAATTAACTGGATTGAGAGATGTCCAGAAAATTGGTAAAAAACACTTTTGTGTGAGTTTGTGAGGGTGTTTCCAGAGACAGTTTTTCATGTGGGTCAACAAATTAAAGGATAAGACACAAACAACCTGTATTTGGGCAGCACCATGTAAATGGTTGGGGACCCAGATGGAACAAAAATCAGAATGATCTCATGCAAGCACAAGGTGGATTCTTCCAGAATGGGCTTTTTTTTTTTTTTTTTTTTTTTTTCTGCTGTCACAGGAAAATACCAGACTCCAGATTTTCTCTTTAAATACAGTATTACAGGGAACTCCCAGTCCTTCAGCCTGGGACTAGGGCTACATCGTCAGTGTATCTTCTGGGGCTTCCTTCTTCTTTAACTGAGAAGCTACTGGTTTTCCTTACTCTTCAGGCTACAGGTGCCCATTGTGGGATTATTTGTCCTTTGACTGTGTAAGCCAATTAAATTGTTCCCTCTTATAAATACTTTTTTTTCCCAATAGAGAATTCTGACTAATATAGATTTATTAACCCACCTCCTTTTTTTTTAATATTTCAGGTATTTCGAACTATCCCTTAGGTTTTTGTGATGTAAAATTAAGAAATTAATAAACTTAGGCTCTCATTTATTTATCTACTGTTTTGATTTCTCTGTTATCAACTTCTATCTCTGCTATTGCTGTTACATTTACTTATACTGAACTCTGTTTGTGAACATTGTTATTTTTTAATAGAGCAGACAAACTTCATGGGTAATACTAAATTTCAAAATGACAACTCCATCTGTAGTTCTGAGTTTCTTGGAAAATATTTTTTTCTGATTTTTAAAGAAAAATAAAATATTATTTGTACTAGTTAGAATAGTTTACTCCATTGACATACTGAATTGATGAGAAGCTGCTATTAATCACTACTATTTGAATCAGATATCTGTATTCTTGCTGCCACAATAAACATTTATTTTTTTTCTTTACAATTTGCCTTTTGAATCTATTAGCTAAACTTGCAGATGCCTCCTTCTATTTTTGATAACTTATCATTTTTTCTCCAATTTTCATTTGAGTTCTTTCTTCTCCACTCTCTTCAAATTATCCCAGGTTGTTTCATCCACTCTGAAGATTTCTTACATCATGTGATTGTTGACTTCAAAATGATTAACATTAGGTAGGTCTTTCTTCTGAGTTTCATCTTGTACACATTCATTTTGTTATTTTACATTTATCTTAAATTTAGTATGTCCAAAACTGAACACTTGTTTCAATAAAATGACTTTATTTCCTTCTATCCTATAGTCATTTCTATCCTAATCAATGTCTTCTTTCTGAATTATTATACATATCCAGTAAGCAAAAATCAACATATTTTTCAAATTTTACCTACAGAATGTTTTTAAACTTATTTAGTTTTATTAATCTTCATAGGTAAATAACAAATTCAGGTCAGAACCACATCACTTTCTACCTGTGTCCATCCCATGATCATGCAGTAAAATCCCAGTGATCATCTACTAGTTTCCTCCCTTATGTTCGCTACTATAAAATAATGATTTGCTTAAAACATAAATAAGATCTGCACAGGTAGAAAACAATTTTGGCAGGGGGTTCTTTAATTTTTGCATGATTCAGGAAAAGCACTGATAGCACTTTATTCTAGACTATTTTTTTTAATTGGATGTTTGTTTAGCAAAGAGATTCAAGAAAAAAAAAATGCCTCTCAACTGGACCCAAGTGTATCATGATTACTCTTCAGAATAATAAAGAACATGTTTTTTTCCTGGATAAAACTTTAGTTTTCCTTATTTTCCATTAAAAAGATTCATGTTCTTTGAGCTGAGGTCCTCCTCCTGCAACAACACCTATTGCCTGGTCTAATATAATTCAGGTCCACCTGTGTTATTGATAGGGAATAGGAAGTAAAAGGAACTACCACAAATGCATTGATACTCACCTGTTTACAGTGCCACAGATAACAATTTCCTTTATCTCTTATTCAAAAATCTCAAGTCATCTCCTACTACTCCTAACTCAGACAGGCTAATTTATAAACTTGCAAGTAAGGTCAAATCTCCTACTATTAATGTATTTTTAATGTTATATCTCTCTGGAATCGGTGTTTTACAGTAATACTTTAAAGGAAATCTGGTAGTATCTGAGATTTTCTTCATGGACTGTGCAAACCTATTTCATTTCATATAATGCCAATGTCTATTTGTTTACTAAAAGTTAGCCACTTAAACTTTCTTCCAGTTTCTCAAATGCACTAAGTATTTTCTTGCTTTGAAGCTGTCCTCTTACCTCAACACTACTCTCATTAACCTGTGGAATCTGCCTTGGCAATTTAAAGGAAGTCTGTTTTAAATAATCTTCACACTCACACCCTCACTATCACTATGAGTCACCTGGTTTCTTAGTTGTAATCACAAGGTCTTATTTTATTTGACTGTTTTTTTTTTTTGTTTTTGTCTCCTTATTCAAACTAGGTAATACTCTTCTTAACACAGATTTGGAATACTGTAGGTTTTCATGGTGTTTTCCATTCTCAATGTGACTGTGAGGCATACAATTTTCTACGTGGGTCTTACTTTAACATAGAAAAAAAGAAAGTTTCTGATATTTCAAAAAATTTCTCACTCTTACACTAATCAGTATTGCAGATTTTAAAAAATGTGTACAGGTTATTAATAAGATGTGTTTGGTTTAATTTCCAAATAGTTCCTATAATATATGGGAAAATATAAACATTCAGTTATACAGTTAAAAATTTCCATTAGCAGCTAATAAAGCAATATACTGTCTCATAATGCATAACAGGTAATCAATAATTTTTCCTAACTTTATAACAACATAGTAGTTACTCTAATGCTAACATTAAGTGATCAATAAATATTTGTTTCAATTGATCAAGAGTGTATCTACGTGAGCACTTCACTGGAATCAAAGTGGAGTGCCGAAGTCTGGCTTGGCACAAATCAGGAGCCACTTGTCAAAAAGAAACTAACTTTATTTTTAGAACTACAAACGCCAAACAAAACAGCTCCAGGGAAAAACCCTCAGAGCCCAACTGCCACCACCGGCTTCCACAAGCCTCTCACCCCCACACCAGCCTTTCAACCTCCCACAATCCTCCTCTCTTGAGGCCGATTGGCTGGGTTGCGTGGGCAGAGCCAAAGAAGTCCCCCAATGAGCAGCTCCGTGGAGGAGCCAATCAGCTAGATGTTGCTGGGGCCGCTGTGAGCCAATCATCAGCTGGCAGTCTGAAGGGCAGGGAAACAGCCCAATGAACATCACCGCAGAGGAGCCAATCAGCTAGATGTTGCTGGGGCAGTCTGAAGCTTGCTGGCAGCTGGAAGTTTGCTAGGGCCCCTTTGGCTGTGGCTCTCAACATCTCCCCCTCTCTGTTTAAACAACAAGCATGTGGCTTAGGGACCGTGCCTGCCTTAGGTTGTCCAATACATATGGTCCTTACCCGTCTTCGGATGAGCTGACCTCAGGGCGTCAGCCTCCTGTCTTAGGTTGGTACCATTGTAATTGGATCTTACCCGTCATTGACTACCGGTCCAGTATACAGCCACACCTGTGGAGAGGTCTCAGCGGGGGGGTGGGGGGGGTGGTGAGGTTCTTTGCCTCACCTCTGTTGACCCCCAAATTTTAGCTGAATGATCATGACAAGCAGAAGGGAGGAAGATATACCAAGTCAATTGACGGCTCCTTTTGGGAAAATTGTACCACCGATGAAATCATCAGCAAAAATACCCCAACACTACCACAAGTCGCTGCACCAACAGATAGTTCACAATGCATACAAATGACACATAGTTCTGTAAGCAGTTCAGTGCAAGTTCTGTAAGCAGTTCAGTGATGGCTATTGCAGAAACTGTAGATTAGTTTTATCTTTGTCTTCACCGGCACAGGGATGAAGATAGGAATTCTGGCAATAATGACTAAAGAAAAAATTAGGTAACATTCCAGAAGACACTAAAAGAAAACAATTTTCTTAACAATTTATATTATCTTCATCTGAAGATAGAAATTCTGGCAATAATGGCTAAAGAAAAAATTAGGTAACATTTCAGAAGGCACTAAAAGAAAACAATTTTCTTAACAATTTACATTATAGTGAAGAGAATTATTAAATATAATGAAAACGAAAGGTGAGAGTAAACAAACAGATCTGTTAACCTCCTTTTTTGTTTACATATTAAAACAATTCTTAACAGTTATTTACCCAATTTAAATTAAACCATTTAAATCACGTGAATAAAAAAAAAAAAATTTGGATCCATCTTTTCATGAGCGCTCATCATATATATGAAAATACATACATTGGACATACGTACATTCAAACATATAACACAAAACACAAGTGTGCACACATAATATAATACATACAACACATAACACAATAGTAAAGGCCTTATAACTTTTTACAGGTAAAATCTCTATTGCAATGTTTAAAAACTCTATAGTCAAAAAAAAAAATAGAACTGATCAGCAAAACATTAACCTAGGTCTGTATGAGCTCAAAAAAATAAAATAGAACTTCATGATATGGGAAAGGGCAATAATAAAATAGATATTGAAAAAAGCATCCTGGTTCTGTCGCAGATGTAAGGATAGCCAAATTGGAGTTTTGGATATCAGCTATTATGGATTTGAGCTAAATCATCTTCTTTTTGGTCTGTAGAAATCGCTTTAGTTAATCTCTCTGGAATCCAAATCGGCTGCTGTTCTCTCTGTGGAAACACAAAAACAGACCCCCGACTCCAGACAATCACTGGGTCAGGATTTTAGTTAATCTCTCCGGAATCCAAATCAGCTGCTGTTCTCCCTGTGGAAACACACAAACAGGCCCCCGACTCCAGACAATCACTGGGTCAGAACCTTGGTTAATCTCTCTGGAATCCAAATCGGCTGCTGTTCTGGGTCAGAACCTTGGTTAATCTCTCTGGAATCCAAATCGGCTGCTGTTCTGGGTCAGAACCTTGGTTAATCTCTCTGGAATCCAAATCGGCTGCTGTTCTTCCTGTGGAAACACACAAACAGACCCCCGATTCCAGACAATTACTGGGTCAGGACCTTTCCATTGTCCTGTTAGAATATCTTTCCAAAGTACCTTGGGCTTATGTACATTTTTTGGACACATATGCCTTTCTGCAGCACTAAGTCCTGATGAATCCAAATTTAAAAAGTTTAGAGTAAAAAGCGTTATTTTAAGTTTATCTTTGGGGAATATATACCCCTTCCCAATTCCATCTTTTTGCTTTAATAAGTACATTTTAATAGTTTGATGAGCTCTTTCAACTATGCCTTGTCCCTGTGGATTGTATGGGATTCCTGTTATATGAGTAATGCCAAATGATGAGCAAAATTGTTTAAAAGAAGTAGACGTATAACCAGGGGCATTATCTGTTTTTAACTGTTTTGGAATGCCCACAGTGGCAAAATTTTGTAAGCAATGAGCTATAACATCTTTAGTTTTTTCGCCGGCATGAAGGGAGCCCATCAAAAATCCAGAAGAAGTATCAACTGTAACATGCAAATATTTTAATTTTCCAAATTCTGGCAAGTGTGTGACGTCCATCTGCCAAATATGGTTAGGCATCAATCCTCTAGGATTGACTCCAAGATTAACTTGTGGTAAAAAGGTCACACAATTTTGACATTGTTTTATTATTTGTCTAGCTTGTTCCTTAGTTATTTTAAAATGCTTTTGTAAAGTATTAGCATTGACATGGAATCTTTCATGAAAATTTATAGCTTCTTCTAGTACAGAGAAAATATGTATGTCACGTGTAGTTTTATCTGCTAAATCATTGCCTAAACTAAGGGCTCCAGGCAATCCTGTATGTGCCCTGATATGTCCTATAAAGAATGGATCTTTTCTGTCCCAGATTAAACTTTGTATAGTGGAAAACAAAGAGAAAACAGTAGAAGAAGGGGAAATTCTACCAGCATCTTCAAGGGATACTATAGCATTAACTATATACTGGCTATCAGAAAATAAATTAAATACAGAATCTTTAAACATCACAAAAGTTTGTAATACTGCATTAAGCTTTGATTCATAGTATATGGAGTAATAATTTTATGGGGAGAAATTCCAAACACTGCCTTTGCTGTTTTTATTCCTTTGAGTATTAATTGTCCTACAGCCTCAGGATATCTAGTAAGAATAGTGTTAGGAGAATAAGATAAATGTATCCATAATAATGGACCTTCTTGCCAAAATACTCCTGTAGGAATATTTTTTGTTGGTAGTACAATAAATAATAAAGGCAAACTTATATCAATTCTATCCAAATGCATATTTTCCATATATGTTTCAATGATTTTTAATGCCTTTCTTGCTTCAGGCGTTAACATTCGGGGTGAATTTGGATCTGATGGACCTTTTAGGATATCAAATAAAGGTCCCAATTCGCCTGTTGGAATACCTAGATAAGGCCTTATCCAATTTATGTCTCCTAATAACTTTTGAAAGTCATTAAGTGATTTGAGTTGATCTACTCGTATTTGAATTTTTGGTGGACGGACCATGGTTGAGGATAATAGAACTCCTAAATAATTAATTGGAAAATTTAATTGTACTTTATCTATTGCTATCTCTAGATTATAATTTTTTAATAAGTTTGTAAGTGTGGCATAACATTCTAGCAATGTGTTTTTAGCTTTGTGTGCTAATAATACATCATCCATATAATGAAATATTTGTAGTTCAGGATTTTGATTTCTAAGTGGCTGGATTACTTTGTTAACATAAATTTGACACATAGTTGGACTGTTAGCCATCCCTTGAGGGAGTACTTTCCATTCATATCTCTGATCAGGACCTTCATGATTTAGTGCAGGGATAGTAAATGCAAAACGTGGACTATCCTCAGGATGAATTGGAATTGAAAAAAAACAATCTTTAATATCTATAACTAAAACATACCAAGTTTTTGGCAAAGCAGACAATTGAGGAATCCCCGATTGAGCAGGTCCCATAATGACCATTTCATTGTTAATGGCTCTTAAATCTTGCAGTAATCTCCATTTACCAGATTTCTTTTTGATGACAAAAATGGGAGTATTATGGGGAGATACAGAAGGTTGTATATGTCCTTCCGCTAATTGTTGTTTGACCAGATCATGGGCTACTTGTGTCTTTTCTTTAGTCAAGGGCCACTGAGGAACCCATACTGGCCTTTCTGATTTCCATGTAATTTTTATTGTCTCAGTGGCCCTTTGTGAAAATCCAACCCATGTCTGTCTGTTCCTTGATCTATTTGTATTGGTGCTGCTATACATTGTTCTTGTCTTTCTAATCTTTTTCCTTTCCTAAAACCTTGTCTAGCCATAATAGTGGGTGCATTTTGATTGATATTATTTGTTAATGTCAAACCTAATTGATCTAAGACATCTCGTCCCCATAAATTTACGGGAAGATGATCCAATACATATGGCTGTATAGTTCCTTCACATCCTTCAGGATCCTTCCAATCTAATAGCATTGCACTTCTATCGGGATTAGTCGCCACTCCTAGGCCTCGAAGCGATTGAGTGGCTTGTTGTAATGGCCAATGTTTTGGCCATTCTTGACGAGAGATGATGCTAAGATCTGCACCTGTATCCAGTAGCCCATTAAATTCATGTCCTTGAATATTTAGTTTTAGCATGGGGCGAGAATCTAAATTTAAAGAAAGCATAGCCCAATCTACACCTGTGGAGCCTAATCCCTTGGAACCTCTTTCTACAACATGACTGGAAAATTTATCATGTAGGCTTGGTATTATTAGTAACTGTGCTATTCTATCTCCTGGTGAAATTACTGATATACCCTTTGGAGAACTGGCTATAATTTTTATTTCACCTTCATAATTGGAATCAATTACCCCAGGACTTATCAAAAGTCCTTTTAGAGTAGAAGAGCTGCGTCCCAATAATAAGCCTACTGTTCCTTTGGGAAGAGGTCCTTTTACCCCTGTGGGAATGATTTGAACTCCCATCTCTGGAGTTAGTACTGATTTGGTGGAGGCGCAGATGTCCAACCCTGCGCTCCCTCTGGTTTGTCTGATGAGGGATCTGATGTGCTGGGCACTACCCTGATGGGGTTGCTGGGGTTGCTGGGTTCCTCCAGTGCTCCGTATATTTGTGGTTTGGGGCCCCGGAGCATTGGGGCCCCCTGTCCATTTTTTGGCAACGGAGCCCGATGCCTTTGTCCACGATATTGTGGATAAACACCTTGTCCTTGTTCGTTTTTTGATAATGGAGTACCCTCTATGGTGGTTTGAGGACGGTATTCATTAGCCCAATATAATGGAGTACCCTCTATGGTGGTTTGAGAACGGCATTCATTAGCCCAATGTCTCCCTCTACGGCATCGTGGGCAAATACCCGGTATTCTACTTGTTTGATACCTAGTTTTGTTAAACCCTCCTCCTATGGGGCAATTCCTTTTAAAATGTCCTGTTTGTTGACAATTGTAGCATGTTCTTGGCCTGGCATCTAAAGCCTGTTTTACTGCAGCTGCCACAATTTGCCCTTGTTCATTAATGTCTCTGGCATCTAAAACCTGTTTTACTGCAGCTGCCACAATTTGCCCTTGTTCATTAATGTCTCTGGCATCTAAAGCCTGTTTTACTGCAGCTGCCACAATTTTCCCTTGTTCATTAATGTCTCTGGCATCTAAAGCTTGTTTTACTGCAGCTGCCACAATTTGCCCTTGTTCATTAATGTCTCTACATAATTTAATATATGTGTTTAAATCTTCATGTTTCCATGGTCTAATGATATCTCTACACCAACGATTCGCTTGGTCATAAGCCAGTTGTTTTATAAATGGCATTGCTTGTTCTGTATTCCCAAAAACTCTGGTAGCTGTTTGAATAAGCCTATCTACAAATTCAGCGTAAGGTTCATTAGCTCCTTGTATTATCTTAGATAATTGACCTTGTAAACCTCCAGGTTCTTGTAAAGACTTCCATGCCCTAACTGCATCTACAGCAATTTGTAAATATACACCAGGATCATATGCAAGTTGTTGCTGCCGATCCTCATAAGGTCCCTTTCCTAACAACATATCTAGATTTCTCTGAGGATAACCAGCTGCTGCATTTCGACTAGCCGTCTCCTTGCAAAATTCCTCATTGGCAACCTTCCATAACAGGTATTGTCCTCCATTTAGCACAGCTTTACACAAACTAGCCCAATCTGCTGGCGTCATGCTTAAGTTGGTAATGGATTCGACCAAGCTTACAGTGAAGGGTGCTTGAGGACCATAGGTTGCTACAGCCTCTTTTAGCTCCTTCACTGATTTGAAATTTAAACCCTGGTAAGTTCGCTGCCCTCCTACCTCAAATACAGGGCATACTTGAGATCCTGTCTCAGGATCCAAACTATCAACTGCGGGGGTTGGGAGTCTCTTAGCATATGGAGGTGGTGCTGTTGATTGGACACTTATGCCCTCTGGTGATAGAGTGCTGTTAGTAGCAGTCTCCTGTAGAGGTGGCGCTGTTGGTTGAACACTTACGCCCTCTGGTGATAGAATGCTGTTAGTAGCAGTCTCCTGTAGAGGCGGTGCTGTTGGTTGGACACTTACGCTTTCTAACAAAAGGGTCTTATTAGCAGTCACCTGTTTTAACTTTTCCCCTGATAGATTTTTCTGCTCTAAACTTCCTTCCTCTGTCTCACTATCTCGAAAGACCTTCTCTTTTACTTGAATCTTTTCCTCTTTCTGACTAGCTCGAGCTTTTACTTGAATCTTTTCCTCTGTCTGACTAACTTGAGAGACTTCCTCTTCTACTTGAATCAATATGTCTTCTTCTTCCTCTACCTCTGTCTGAACTGAAGGCTTTGGACTAAGCAAACTAGATACCAACGTCCACAATGACAATGTGCCAACTGGCAGAGTCCCTGGGTTGTTCTTTTCTATTCTTTTTAAATCTTCACCATGATGGTTCCATTGTGATATATCTAACAACCCCTCCTTAAAAAGCCATGGGCTATATTCTTGTATTACATCAACGTATGCCCTGACTGCTCTTGGTTTTACTGGGAAGCTTCCTTCCTCTAACAATTTACTTAACACTCTTTCGGTTTGTTTTTTACTAATTGCTGATCCCGTATTTCTACTATAATACAACCCAACAAGATGACGCCAAACAAAACCGAGACAGAATCCAATAAAAAGGGAACCACACAAAATCATTATAACAGCCTTTCTATCCTCCTGACATATGCATCCGTCCTTTCTCCCTATCTGTTCCTCAAACGCAAATAGTTTTTCCCCAGATGTGAGTGGTTTTTCTTCCCTCTCACTCATCTCCAGGGACAGGCAAGTTAAAACAAAAATGAAGCAAAACAAAAGAGGAATCTTAGAATGGCTCCCCATCCTCTCGCCCTGCCCTCAGGGGCGAGCAGTTTACTTACCCTCAGTTGCTCCCCGTGCGAGCCACCAAATGCCGAAGTCTGGCTTGGCACAAATCAGGAGCCACTTGTCAAAAAGAAACTAACTTTATTTTTAGAACTACAAACACCAAACAAAACAGCTCCAGGGAAAAACCCTCAGAGCCCAACTGCCACCACCGGCTTCCACAAGCCTCTCACCCCCACACCAGCCTTTCAACCTCCCACAATCCTCCTCTCTTGAGGCCGATTGGCTGGGTTGCGTGGGCAGAGCCAAAGAAGTCCCCCAATGAGCAGCTCCGTGGAGGAGCCAATCAGCTAGATGTTGCTGGGGCCGCTGTGAGCCAATCATCAGCTGGCAGTCTGAAGGGCAGGGAAACAGCCCAATGAACATCACCGCAGAGGAGCCAATCAGCTAGATGTTGCTGGGGCAGTCTGAAGCTTGCTGGCAGCTGGAAGTTTGCTAGGGCCCCTTTGGCTGTGGCTCTCAACAGTGGAGAATGGACCAGTTTAGCAAAAATATTGAATATACTTGGAACCAGAGAACATGCTCATTTTGATGCCATTGGCTGTATTTAATTGTATTTGTCAGTCTATATAATTTAATTTCAAATTGATTTGATTTTGGATCCCAGTGAGTTTTCTGACAGTTTTGAAACTGAAAACTCAAATATCTGAGTTAAAAGCCATGCTTGCAGTAATGGCTGAAACTCCCCAGTTAGTCACAAATGCAACTTATTGTTCTTTCATGGTGGTGAGAAGTGCATGTATCATTCTGCTGTGAATGGGGGCTCCTAGGGATGATCATATACGAACAAGTGTGGGAAGTAAAACTTTAGAGTGGACATCTCACCTATAATAGCTCCCAAAGTGCCAGTAAAGAGATACCTCTAAAAGGGTATGAAACATAGGTCACTCACAATTGCAAAAAGAGAAACTTAGCTCTGTTTTTGTGCAAAATGTAGTTTTTCAAGTTAAACTGATTGATGCAAATAATTCTGAGTTGTAAATAACAGTGTTTGTGGACAAGTGACAACTGCTTTAAAAATATTCACAGTTTCTACTGTACCTAAAACCCAGCACTCATTTTTTCTCTTTGCTCTGGGACCCATTCATCTAATTGATGGCAGGTTTACTGCAGGAGTTCAAAGTTGAAAGCTTCTCTGGGTTTCTGAGTAGTGAGGAGCACTGGACCAAAGATTTATATTACAAACTCATGTCTAGGGAGGTAGAAATTTTGAATAATGGTGTTATGTCTTAGACATGAGGCATCTCCCAAAATTTCGTGTGTGAGACAATGCAAGGAATTTTAGAATTGAAACGGCAGGTTTATGATAGCCTTAACTTAATTGGTGCATTAACCCTCTGATAGGGATTAACTGGATGGAAACTGTAGGCAGGTATAGTGTAGCTATAGGAGGTGGGTCATTGAGGACATATGTTGGGGAGTTTGTATTTTGTCCATAGTGAGGAAAGCTTTTTCTCCTTCCTGGTTGTCATGTTCTGAGCTGCTTTCCTCTTCTACCCTTCCAACTATGATGGAAAAAGGTCATTGGTAATGGTAAGAAGAGAAACTTGTCTTTCACCTTGGGCCCAGCTGACTATCAGTGGGAAAATAGTGATACAGAAAGACCAGTACTGTACAAATTTCAGTGGCTCAATGGCATCAGCTATCTAGGGACTGAGATCTCTGAAACTATGAACTCTGAATAAACTTTTCCTTCTCTAAAATTGTCTCTGTCAGATTTTAATCACAACAGTGGAGAAACTGCCTAAAACAAATGGTTTGCTGTTTTTTGTTGTCTTATTTAAAGGTATCAAATATCACAAACAGTTTTCAGGAATTCTTCTGTCTCTGACTTTACAGTTTCTTGTAGAGAGCAATCTCAATAGCAAAGTTGTTACTAACATAGGATAAAATATGACCACAAATATTATATTTCAAATCTGAATTTAATCAAAAGTAGGAAAAAAAAGATATCAAAATATATATCTTTCTTTTCACACTCATTAAAATCTTTCAAGGATCCTTGAGATTTCTTTGTTTAGTCTGTCTCATCACAGGAAGAAATAATTATTGTGTGTGTCTATGTGTGTATGTGAATGCACTCAGGCATGTTTTTGTGTGTGTCTGCCTCAGTGAGGAGCAGAGCCCAAATAACTGAGTGGCTCATAGATGTGAGTTGACTCAGTCATTCTTTATGATATAGCCTACAAAACTTGTGACAGCCAAACATACTAAATAATTAGAAATGAGAGAAAGGCAGAGCACTAGGGAACCCTCTCAGGAATACAGTGAAATACCCTTTATCATTTTTACCTAATATATACCCAATTACAAATATTTAAAAGAATATTGATGCACATTTTCTATCTTTTATGTCAGCCTCTTTAATATAATGGCCAAACTCTTTTACAGAAAGGAAAGTGAATGTTTCTATGGCACTATTATTCTAAATAGACTTGAAGTTAAGAAATCAAAGGCAATTTGGTATGACTATTTATACGTTTCTGCTGAATTTGTTCATGCTTATGGAGAAAAATAGAAGAAACCCAACTGGAATTGCCAAATGAAATAGAAAATGTCCAGTTCAATTTGAATTTCAGAGAAACAGCAAGTAATTTTTATCATAAATATGTCCTAAATATTGCATGAGACATAATTACTTAAAAAAATCATGCTGCTTATCTAAAATTTAAATTTAACTGAAATTTCTGTCTTATTATTTAAGTCTTGCAATCCCATGATTAGGGAACCAAGGTCCCAGCATGAGGACATCAATAGTGCAGTGCAGTTTAGGGAACCAAGAGAAGGATGTAGCAGTTATACTAAATGATATTTCAAATATGCCTTGGATTACTATAGGGTAGAGGGATCTCTAATTGTGATTGTATAAAATCTGAATTTACTTGTTCTAATATTGGAGCACAGAAATATTTTAAAATAGATTTATTCCTAATTAATAATTTTACCTCAGTGACTCTGTATTATTACTAATACATTTATAATTCTTTTTATCTCTTAATTTTTTGTTTTAATTAGTTATACATGACAGTAGAACGTACTTATGCACTTTGATATATCATACATAGTTGGGATATAATTTCTCATTTTTCTGAGCATACATATTGGTCATGCAGTCACATATATACATGAAGTAATAATATCTGTTTTGTTCTACTAGCCTTCCTATCCCCACATCCCCTCTCCTCTCCTGCCTTCACTTCTCTCTAGTAATCTAAGGAAACACAATTCTTCTCTAGTGCCCCCCACACCGCGCCTCGCACCTCGCCTCTTGTGATTAGCATCTGCATATTAGAGAAAACATTCAACCTTTGATTTTTTGGCTCATTTTGTTTAGCATGGTATTCTCCAAGTCTGTCCATTAACTGGCAAATGCCATAATTTCACTCTTCTTTAAAGCTGAGTAATATTTCATTGAATACACACACACACACACACACACACACACACACACATATATATATATATATATATAAAACATTTTCTTTATCCTTCATCTAACTTTTTATCACTTTAATCTATGAGAACGCATATCTAAATAACTGATACAAATAGCGAAGGGTTTTCTTTGCTTTAAGAATAGGAACCCAGTTGTTTAAGCATTTACCAAATTTTTTTAATGAAATTTTTTTTTACAATTTGTTAAAATGTTAATTATTCTCTTCTCATTTCAATTAAGTGCTTTGGAAGATGATACTCTTTATTTCTGTTGGATATCATGTACTCATTCTTCTCTGATTGTAAACCTTAATCTCTTTCACAGAGTGAAAAGATAGTAAGAAATTCATGTTTATCATTTAAATTGTCTGGTTTAAATAACTTTCCAAAGATTTATTTTTATGAACATATTATTCAGAAAGTAAGATAGATATGCATATTTAATAGGTGGATTAATTTATTAATCAACTAGTGAATACATTAATTTCCTTTTTAGTCATTGGTTGAATAAAGTGGTTACTATTTACAAATAAGAACTATGCATGATTCTTATTTTGTATAATTATTTTTTTGGATATCCATCATGTGTCAGAATCATTTTTAGACACTGAAGATAAAAATAGAGGATATATAAAATGCTGTGTCTTTGCCAATAGTACTTTTTTAAAGCGGGCATCAGATTATGAATAATTTAAATGGACAAAATAAATACATAAATGTATATTATGTAAGATGATGCAATGTGCTATAAAGGCAACTGACATTTTCACCCATGAAAGAAAGGAGTACATAGATGAGTGAGTGTTCAGTTTCACTTTGGAAAGAGAAGACTGAAATGGTTGCAAGTGAAGCTATCAGTGGGAAAACAGTGATACAGAAGGACCAGTATGTACAAATTCCAGTGGCTCAATCATGTCTGTTGTCCAAGGGACAAAAGGTAGTTCAGTGGAATTGAAATGGAGTAAGTAGGGGGAGGGTTGTGCAGGTCACTGGAAGAGAGAACGCTCTGGCCTGCTGCACAGGGCATTAGCTGAATCTTGAAAAAGCCAAGAAAATATCAATATGAATGTAGAAACAGAGTCACTTGAAATTAAGTATTCTAGGAATACTAGGAAGTTCTTAAAGATAATTAGATGAGTATATAAAAGAGCATACTGAATTGATGATATCATAGTCATGTTTATGTCAAGTAGCCTTAGATGTATGCATGAAACACAGCCACCATTTGTGCAAGCTGGATTAGACAAGTTTTCCTTAATAGAGGAATCTAGGTGAATTGCTCAAAAAAGATAAATGATTTAGGGGATTTTCACTGTTCTTGCAGGCAGAGTTGCAGGAGTTCAGAAAGAGAAATGGGAGAAAAAAGACAATGCAGAGAGAACGTACATCAAGTTCCTGGTGAGAAGAAAAGCATGTATTTTTTTATGAAGATGAGTGACTGATCCAGAACATGAACAGAGGGCATAATAATATTTATGCAGATGGGACAAAGGTTGAAAATAATTATGATGCTATGAATGTTAAGGGAATATTGAGGTCTTATCTGCACCCTTCAGAGTTTGGAGCTTCTGCAGGATTTGAGCTATGGGTGGAAAAGAAAGCATTGAGGAGTCCTTTGGGGCTGTTCACTATCCCTGTACATGTGAGTTATATACTGTAACATAAACCCCCATGTTTAACACCAGGTTATTTTAAAAATACTTATTCTAGAAACTAAAATTCATAATTCTCTGCATCATTCCTGTTTTCACTTTGAAATTTCTGGACATATATGTTGATAATATGTCTTTTAAGAACACAATATATAGCTTAATATATACATCTTGGGATAGTCAAACAGAGGAAGACTGCATTATTTTAATTAACCTGGGGAAAGTAGATATGGGAAATATTTCTTGTGTGTTTGTGTGCCTGTTCATGTCTACATACAAGTACATATTAATTTTAAGGGTGTGCCTGTGTGTGTTTACCTATATCCATATTTATGTCTACATCTGTTATATAGGAATATATTTTAGAGAGAAATATGACAAAGTGTCACACAGGAAGAC
Organism: Ictidomys tridecemlineatus; assembly: GCF_052094955.1. Lineage (NCBI taxonomy): Eukaryota > Metazoa > Chordata > Mammalia > Rodentia > Sciuridae > Ictidomys > Ictidomys tridecemlineatus. The sequence goes on from NC_135479.1 coordinate 163,054,278, forward strand.
ATGTCTTTTGATAAAAAATAATTAGGAAACTTTATTTTTTGTTAAATCTAACATTAATCATTCAGAACAAAAATAATTTCCAAAGACAAATCCTAGGGTAGTAAGTGCTACAGTTTCCTTCTGTTTCAATGACTACACACTAGTTGATTATGTTTTATTTTTCTCTTGTTTGAATAAACTCATCTTGAAAAGTCATTAAAACCAGCCAGGTACATGATACTAAACTGCAGATTAAGGATTTATGCAGGTATTATTATATTTGCATAATGGACTCTCTTTAAATTGGTTGCAGAAACATTTATTACCTACAGCTTCTATAATAACAATGTATAATACACCACACTGAAAACATTGATCCCCATCTGGTTTAAAGATTGTCAAATGGTATAATGATATGTGTGCTCTAGAAGATTTAGAAAATACATTACATGGCTTGAAAGACACTTAGGTTTATGGGTTTCAGCAGGAACATGATTGCTAGAACTCACTTAAGGGGTCATAATCTTGTTTATACCCATAACTTGCTGGGAACTATATTTTTCTTAACCTTTATGTTTCAAAAGAAATATCTACATGTTACCTTAGTGGCCTTTAAGAGCAGCTAGGTATTTCACTCTCAATACTTCAGTTTAAGCAAGGAAAGAATATGGAAATTATGATGTGTGTCTTATTTCATGTGCTTACTATGTAACCCCAGAAAATAGAGTAAAATTCATCATTCAAAAGAAAATCAAGTGAATGGAAGATTTTAAAAAATCATAAACATGTTTGTGGCAAAGCTAAACAACAAATAAACTTCCTACAAATGGGCACAGTTCATATAAATGCAGCCAATAATTTGGGTGCCATGAAATTCTAAGAAGTTGTTTTCTCTGGCCAACTAAAACTCATTTAATTAGTGACTAATTTCAAAATTAATTAATTTATTTTAAGATTGCTTAGATGACTATATTTCTCTTTTTAAATTGAAATAAAAAAGAAAATTGACCTTCTTTTTTTAAAATTATTCAGTTTCTTCACCTGTTATTTCAAATCATCTCTCCCTATGCAAACCTATGGTATAGGGCCATGTGTCTGACTTAGAATATGACTTCTTAGATCACTATATACACAAAGTTCTAACAGCCACTCTTATTTTCGTAACCTGATCAATCATCAAAGCTGAGTTTGCAGGAAATAAATTATTTTACCTTCTTTCTTCTACAACTGGTCAAATTGTTCTTTTTACTCTGCCATTTGTGGCTCTGTACCCATCATATTTTTTTCAGTAAGGTAAGTCCAAAATCTTGGAGAAATATTTGACCTTTCCATTTTCATTTCTTACACTCAATTCATTATTAAATTAACTCAATATTACCTGATCATTGTTAGTCAATGATAGCTTTCAACCCCATATGATTACCTTTCTATGATCATAGCATTACTTGAAGTGCTCATGATTTTATAACTATTTATATTTAGTGTATTATAATTTTCTAACTGATACAATTAATCTCATACTCTGTATGTTTTTAACTGTCTTATGCTATGTGTCTAGTTATTTTTCAATGCTATCATCATTTTACCTTTCATCTGTTTAATCTCTGTTGTTTCATTTCTACATCCTGCATCATCTACTTTTGTAAACACATAATCTGGTCTTTTTATTACATGTTTTTCTAATTCTATCAAATAATACTATTTTATGTATCTTTGAATTTATATTAGATGATTCACACTGGGTTTAGACATTAATACTCTTTTCTGTGCATTTATATTTGCTTTATGTTGTTTAACATAATACTTTAAAGACCTACACATTCTATAAGAACTAAATTAAATGTGACTTCTTAGAGAGAGACATTTATGATCAATTTACTTGTAAGTGTCCCTTAGTCAACCTCTATCTGCTCTATATGTGGCATTTGTTTTTATACTAGGTGACTCAATAGGAGAAATACCACAACTGACCTTCTTACTTATTCCCAACTTTATGGTACGTTTCTCCTCTGAACCTTCTTGCATTATCCCACATGTGAGCTATTGGGGGACACCTCACATCCAAACCATAGCAGTTTGTTATTAGGAATGTTTTAAAACATAGAGAAGAACAGCATTATAACTTGTAAAAATAGGATAAATTAAAATTTGTCTTCAATGGTAAAATTTAACTGAGGGACAATTGAAAAAATAATGAACAAATAGTCTCAATTCAACTTTTTTCTATACTTGATTTCAAATAATTTGAATTTATTTATTTTGGGTACTGGGGATTGAATCCAGAGGTGCTTTAAAACTGAATTACATTCTCAATCATTTTTTAATTTTTTTTTTATTTTGAAACAGAGTCTCCTTAAGTTGCTGAGGCTGGCCTTGAGCTTTTAATATTCCTGTCAGGAATGCTGGGATCTGTGGTGTGTGTCACCACATCCAGTTTAGACCTCAATTTTCTGAACAATATTTTTCTCCACCATTAAAACAACATTTTATGAGGTCTTCCCACTTCATTTATTTCTTTAAACAAAAAATGAATATTGTAAATTTCCAGCCTATGATATCCTATTCAAAAGATATAGGCTAGGAAACCCAAATGAAAAATATGTATATAATGAGAAGTGGGATAACTGGGTCAAATAGTGGTTCCATTCCTAGACATCTGTGGAATTTCCATACTGCTTTCCAGAGTGGTTGCACCAATTTGCAGTAGTCCCACCAGCAATGTGAGTGTACCCTTTTCTTAATATCATCACCTATGTTTATTATTACTTTTATTCTTAATAATTGCCATTCTGGTTGGAGTGAGGTGAAATCTCAGAGTAGTTTTAATTTGCATTTCTCTAATTTCTAGTGATATTGCACATTTTTTTCATATATTTATTGACTGTTTATATTTCTTCTTTTAAGAACTATCTGTTTAGTTCTTTTGCTCATTTATTGGTTTTGTTGTTGTTGATGATGTTAAGTTTTTTGAGCTGTTTGTATGTGTTGGAAATTAATGCCTTATCTGAAGTGGGGTGTCAAATATTGTCTTTCATTGTATAAGCTCTCTCTTCACACTTTTGATCATTTTTATTTTATTTGCCAGCCTCAGCAACTTAAAGAGATTTGCAATTTACTATATATGGATTTGCGGTTTTTTCAGCACGACTTATTGAAGAGGTTCTTTTCTCCAATTTATGTTTTTGGTGCCCTTGTCTAGCATGAGATAACTTTATTTGTGTGGATTTGTCTCTGTGTCTTCATATCCATTAGTCTTCATGTCTGTTTTGGTGCAATCCTATGCTGTTTTTGAGTATTCAATTTTAAATGGTTTCATGGCAGAAATGAAGGTAGTATTTAGAGGACTATGCAGACACATTGAGATGTATTATTAATACATTTACTTATTTTCAAGTATATTTCATGCAAATTAGGTCTGTATCACAATACAAATAAGTATCTTACAGTATATCAATGTAAAGAGCAACACACTAGATATAAAAAACACACACACAAAAAGCAGAGAATATTTTTATTATGGATAAAGTCATCAATAATATGAGAAAAATATGAATTTGTGGAGAAACTTAAATACACTAATATATGAAATGTGATTCAATGAATAATATATCTAGGGCATTGAATAAGTCTGAGTGTACAAAAGACTCTGAAGATGCTTTGAAGGAGGACAGAAGTCCTCTATCAAGAGTCAAAGAGACCAACAGTGATATCAATGTTCTTGTGATCCTAGGAAAAAAAAATAGAGTAATGGAAAATATCAATATTAGCTTTCCAAATAAGAAAAAGGAACTATAAATTAGACATAGTAGTTTGATGAAACTTCCCCACCCCAAAATATTTGTTGAATTTTGAAAATATACAAAGAAGAGCCTTATATGTCTATCAAAACTAACTATGAAAATATGAGCAACTGTACTGGCAGTCTTAAGATCCTGGGAAGATAATGATTAAAAATATCAATTAGAGTTCAGAGCCTGTGAGTGAGGGTGGACTGTTTTTATAATTTTTAAAAAAATATTTACTTTTTTAGTTGTAGTCTGACTCATTATCTTTATTTATTTATTTTTATGTGGTGCTGAAAATCAAACCCAGGGCCTTGCATGTGCTAGGCGAGTGCTCTACCTCTGAGCCATAACCTCAGCCCATGGTTTTATAACTTTTTTCATATTCTGTTTTTTTCTGGAGAATTCAAGTTAATACAGAAGATGACAATTACATGGCCTATTCCTATTTTCAACATCTATAAACAAGAAGTGTTAATTCACTCAGTAGAAGTCATCCATACACTTTGTAAATTTTTAAACATTATGTCAAATATTTAAGGAAAAATTACCAGGCACAGAAAATTATAATATTAAGAAAAGAAGAAGGAGCAGAGTGAGGTGGCATATACCACTAATCTCAGCAGCTTGGAAGACTGAGGCAGGTGGCTCACAAGTTCAAAGCCAGCCTCCACAAAACCAAGGCACTAAACAACTCAGTAAGACCCTGTCAATAAATAAAATACAAAATAGGGCTGGGGATGTGGCTCAGTGTTCCAGTGCCCCTGGGTTCAATACTGGGTACTCCTTTTCCCCCAAAAAAGGAGAAGGAGGAGAAGGGGAAGAAGAAAGGAAGGAAGAAAGAGAAGTACTTATAATAGTACTTATAACAGAAGAAAATATGTAAAAAAGTTGAAAAAGAATTAAAATTCCACAAACACTGGAATCTATTAAGTGGCAATTTTAAAACTAATAAATAAATTAACTAAAATTAAGAACTATATGGATCAATTTAACAGAATATTAGACACACAGCAGGAAATTAATATAAAATTTTATAACTGGAAATCAGGGGGAAAATGATAAAACATATCCAAAATACCATTAGATTCAAAGAACTATACTATTAGGGCAGACTCACCAGGAAACTTTCATTTCTGGTAACATTTCTTGCAGTTTTCTAAGTATAGATTATAACATCAACCTTTAACCTGAATTGCTAGCACTTTCCCTACCCCACAGATTTTAAAATTGCCAACACTCATGATTGTGTTAGCTAATTCCTAAAAATAGATGACAGATTTAAATTTTTGTATGTTACTTATTCTCTTCCTCTGGAGAATTCAAATTAATACATAAGAAGACAATTATAAGTAAAATGATATTTTAAAATATTTAACTAAGAGGAATAATCCCATCACAACAAATTGTAATGAAATTGAAACTAAAATTAAAATAAAAACAAATTTGTAATTTTCCTATATGTATTTTCAAAACTAGATCTATACTTTAAAAAAATTACCCACTGAAAGAAATCTTGAAATTCACATGTCTTCACTGGTAAGTTGTTTCATAAGCTGAGGAAAATTTAAAAGAAGATAAAATGTAGTAAAATTTATTTTAAACTCTGGTACATAGACACCTTTCCCCGGTTTTCCATCAAACATTCATTTAAGTGTTGTTATGGAAAGATTTTGCAAAATAAGTAAGGTCTCAAAGCCATTAGCCTTATTTTAGGAAGATATCAGGGAGAGCCCCCCAAAATCATAAGGAATCATTAGATCTATTAGTCAAAGACAGGGTAAATCAGATTTAAATCATGCCAAGGTTTCTATGAGCCTTTGTTGGCTTGAAGGTGGATGGTGCCATATAGCAAACACTGAGGTGATCCTTAGTTCAAAACAACTTGGAGCTGATAGCAGCAGGAAGGATAGGAGACAGAAACTTCAGTAATATAACTCTCTGACCTGCACAGTTGTGAGTAAATAAATGTAGTTGTGTAAAGACACAAAATCTGTGATAATGAGTTATGCAGCAAGAGAAAAGCAGTACATAATTTAAAATATATCTTGTAAATATATAAATAGGTAGAAAAGGGGGATATTTAAAATATGATAAATAATTTTTGCAGGAAAAATATATATTGACCATCATACTTAATGTTATAATGTTCAAAATGTTTCCAATGAGATTAGAACCAGAAAAAGAATATCACCAGTGCATTTAATCATTGTACTGGAGTTCCTAGTCATAACAATACGTCTTAAAAATATTAAAAAAATGGAAAAGAAATTGTTGTATAAAAATGATTTAATGATTATATAGAATATTTGGAAGACTCTACACAGAATTTACTATTACAAATATGTAATTTTTCTGGGAAAGATCAACCTGCAGCATTTTTCATACATAGCAGTAACAAACAAAATATGAACAAAAATTATCATTACTCTAGACTAAAATATTCTAATATCTAGAAATAAATTTTGCAAAAAGGGTACAAGCTTCTGATCCACATTGAACAATAAACACCAATTACATGATGAATTATAAATCATTATAATTAATTATAAATTATTAATTAAATATATGAAAGAATATTCTACTCATGAAAAGGAAAACAGCTGGAAATTCCACCCAGACTGACCTATGAAAACAATGTAGCCAGGATAATAATACCATGAGCCAGGGTTTTCAAAAACAAACTGACTCTCAGATTCCCATTCAGATGGAAGTTTAGGAATAACTAAGGACTCTTAACAAAGGCTAACAAAGTAGAAGAACTGCCATTAAAAGACATTAAGACTTTTATAAAGCTACATTAAGTTTATAAGTGTAGATATTAGGGAAAAAGAAATGAATCAATAGGCTAGAATGGTTTTTAGAAACACTCAAATATATATCATCATTTGATTTATGTCATAAATAACATATTTGACAGTCTTACAGGAAAAAGATTATTTTTGTTCAAATATAGCAAAGTTAATTGGGTATCCATATAGGAATAAAATATTCTACCCAACTACATACACAAAAATCAATTTTAATTATATTATAGAACAAAATGTAAAACAATGGAAGATTTTTAGGAAGATATAAATAGGGAAGAAATGGCTAGTTTCAATATAGGTAACAACTTTTATTTTTTATACCGTTAAAGTAGTTTTACCAAATATTTTGGTAAAGGACTTATATGAAAACTCCTGTAATAAATAAGAAAACACTGTTCAATAACACTATGGTGAAATTATTTGAACTTATTTCTTATGTAAAAATGATACCAAAATAGTTAACAAATTTATAAAAAATATGCTTAAAAATTATTGCTCATTAGGAACTTTCAATTCAAAATTAAAAGGCAATACAATGGAACAATAAATGAATAACTAAAATGAAATATAGATAATACCAACATTAGTAGAGATATGGAGCAACTGGAAATCTTGTACATTTTTGGTGACACTTTAAACTGAATATTGCAGAAACTGCTTTGCCCCATGTATCTACTAGTGCTAAACTTAAGCACATCTTGTAACTCTGAAATTCCAGTCCTAGGTATTTACTTAAGAATATAAACTTTTGAAAAACATTTAGTCACAAAATAATTCATATTGTATTTGTACACTGTCTATGTGTGTACATATATGTTATGTTAAATAAATTGTGAGGAAATATTAAATTCCAATTACTAGGCTTGCTTTATTTGCTAGTATGAATTAGTAATTCTGAGTTTCTTATTTGAGGTTGAGCCAATGATTATATGTATTGATTATTTAGCAGTAATCTCTTTTGGAAAATTGAAAGCATCATTACAGCATACCTTGTGATATTTACTATACTGGAGGAAGGCAGGGAGGAGATATAGAGGGAAGGACAGCCTGATGGGAAAAAAAAAGAGCTAAAAATAAAGCAACAGGAAAAAAGAATAAATGTACAAATAAAAATAGTAAGTATACCTAAACTCTTTGTATTCTTTAGGTCTATCCAATGTGTGGACTTTGAGGCAATGACCCTCCAACAGTAAACAACATTTTTAGCATTCAGTACTTACTGCAAAAATCTAATTTCCTACTCAAAGAAACCAATACTTAGAGAAAAGACAAAATCTAATTCTAAAACAGGTAAAGTATTATATGGTTATGGGAGATCTTAATTTATGGTGCTTAACAGCACTCAAGGAATTAGACAGCAACATATCAAAAGGACATATTTTCTAGCCCAAAGGGGCTGTCACAGATGCAATCTGAATCAATCTAAAGACCAAATTAAGATAATCATGGATTTTATTTCCATGAAAAACTGACATTTATATGCTAAAAAAAATGGGTAAAATATATGCAGTGGAAAGAAACACCCTTTCTTAAATTCAAATGAAAATTTAAAAACATATGTGATATAATGGAGGTAGAAAAGTATCAATAGGTAATGAAACTCATATTAATTTTATTTTTAAGATACTTAAATTTGATTTTTTGAGATACTTGCAAATATCAAATAATTTCTTTATTAAGATAATTGATAGCTGCAAGAGGAAAATATAAATTTATAGTGGAAAAACGAAGGTGCACTAATAAGGGATGAGAGTTAGCATTAACAATGCTCAGAAAAATCTAATAGTATGTCCATGGTATTTTCCCCTACTGTGCATAACTTGATTCAGATCCCTTCAAACAAACATGTAAGGTAGGAAATTTTAGTTCTTAAGGGAAAAGACACAAAACATGGTCACACATGCATATAAGCCCAGCGGCTCAGAAGGCTAAAGCAGAAAGACTGTAGTTGAAAGCCAGTCTCAGTAACTTAGAGAGACACTGTCTCAATTTATAAAACATAAAATGGGATAGTGATGTTGCTCAGTGGTTAAGCACCTTTGGGTTCAAGCCCTGGTATAAAAATACAATAATAATAATAATAATAATAATAATAATAACTGAAAATGACATTATTGAAATAATTGACAAGATTTGGATATGAGCTATGAATAACCTTGTCAACATTCCATGTATGTATAATACATCAAAATATACTCTATTGTCGTGTATATGTAAAAATAACAAAAAATGTTTTGTAAATGCTAATTCTTTTTATTTTGATAATTTTACTGTGGTTTATATAAGATTACCCTTGTTCTTGTTTTTATGGAAATGCATACTGTAGTACTTAGAGGTATAGAGCATAAGGTGTACCATGTATTCACTAATGTAAGTTTTATTTACATTAACTTACATTTATACCAGATCGTGACCATCTCTTTGTGATTTTTCTCTGAGAGTCATCTGAACTTCCTGAAGTAAACCCTAAGGGATTATTAACGACAAACAAACTCCTCTTAAACCAAGGAGATACTGGCCATAGCAATTTAATTGACTCAATGCACAAATTATGCTAGTCTCTAATGGAGCCCTATTGAATTGGGTCTATAATGCTCTCTCTATTAGTTTGCTCAGCGTTGCATTGTAACCTTAAATCTTCAAAAGAAAATATGTGCATATAAATGCTGCCTTAAAGTACTTTTTGTGTAGGCAGTTCAGACTGAGACTATATTTATGTGTTTATATCCATATTCTTGACATATTATTTATGTTGGAGTATGGCACCTGAGTGCTGTATTGACTGCACACTGAGGTTTAAAACAGTATATGGCTATTTAAAAATAACCCATCTGGGTAAGAGAAGGCAATTACCATTATTGCCTTCCTGTTATGTAAGTTAAATACCACGTATGAATGGACTCTCAAGAGAAGATGATATATTGCCTCTTTGTTAAATTAAGAAGGTTCAAAGAATGCCATTTTTTTTTGAAACATTGCCCTGCTCTTTCTACACCGCTCTAGTGCTCACATTTATAATCAAACTCAAGTACACAATTGGACAGGGCTTGCCTGGATTCAGAGCTTCCCTTCCTTTCCTGATATTTTTTTTTCTTTTTTCTTTTTTTTTTTTGGATGGATGTTGTATCGTCAGCAAGCCCATCTGTTGGCATATGGAGATAGTCAAACAAAAAAATAAAATAGTCACATAAGTTACAAATCAATGACTAAATGACTCCATATTTTTATTGGCACAATCAGAACATTGAACACATTGCTATAAAATGAAGATGATTGGTGATGTTTTTTGTGATTTTTTTTCTTTTACCTGCTGTGAAACAATAATGTTATTGGTATAGCTGGAAAAGCACAACACTATCTCATATTAGCCTGTTTGGCCATGTCTATAACCATTGAAATGAGAAAATTTTGAACTGAAAATTTTTTTAAAACGATGTAAATCTTTTCGTGTACGGTATTATAATCACTAAGAAATAATGTCAAAAGCAATTTGCAACTCTTAGATGTTTTTAAAATCTTACATCAACAAATTCTGTTTGAGTGGATAATGTAAGATTTTTAATTTCTCATTTTTCTCTTTATAAATGCACCAATTATAAGGTTCTCAAATATAAAGTTGATTAAAACTTTTTTGCACTTCTAAAAGCACACCTTTGTTGAGGACAATTTAGAAGTCAGGCAAGTGACAGCAGTACTTTTTCTGTCTTCTTTTGTCATAGAATTGTATGACTACACTAGTTAATTCAAATGGAAAGAATGCAACAATATCAGAGGTTAATAATACCTTAAACAGAATCTATTTTAACCTCTATATTATAAAGAAGAAAATTAAACCCAAGGAGTTTATATTGTAATTCCAATACTTTGCCTATTTAGTTATTCATTTTCATACAGTATTCTTAATCCACAAATCAATCCATTAATCCATCAATACTTTTGAAGTCTAACTATAAACTTGGCACACATGAAAGAATTTTAGAAATGGAAATAAACACAAGCCTTGTCCTTGTTATCAGACATCATATCTACTTGATAAAATAAGACATAAATGACAGTATGAATAGATTGTATTATGCAACTGAATTATATTTCAAAACAAAATGGCAAGTGTCATCTGTTAATTGTCAGACTCATTGTATATCTAACAATAATTTTAGAAGTTTGGAGCATAATGGTAAAATTATGAGATTGCTCAACTCTCAAATAATTCATAGAGATTAACAATGAACTCAAAGAATTTAGAATTTATATAAGCAGAAAAAACATGCAGAGTATTATCTGAAGTCAGAATGATCAGAAATTTTAAATAGGTTTTAAAGAATAAAAGAAAGGAAGTATGAAGTATTTATTCAAGTTACGTTTAAAAATTATTTAGAAGTCAGTATATAAGGCAAAAATCCATCAAATTTTATTTTCAGAATATTTAATCATAAAGAAGAAAAATTTAAAGACACAAAAGCAATAATGCAACATAACTCTTAGAATAATCCAGACAGATAATAATTTTGCATTTTGTAGACTTCATATGCATCCTAAAGAATTGGAAAATTTTATAACAGCACTCTATCTTTGTATTGATTTTATGCAACTCTTAGAATTTATATAAAAATTATCTGTGTAATCATCTTCCTTCCATGTAGTTTATGACTACCTGATGTTTTGTAAACATCATCGGTTATAACATTCATTATAATAATGTGAAGACGTTATGGTTCATTACTTCAAAGATAATGTGACTTTAGTACTTATCAACTCTGAGATACAAGTATTTTTTATATTTTTAAATACAAATTACCTCACCTTCAAAATGTCTTCTCTAAATGGTTCTTGTATAATTGAGATTTCTTTAAATCTTAATGAAATACTTAATTTTTTTTTCTACTTTTTGAATTCTAATACTTTATAAATCTTAAAGAAACAAGCAAAGAAACAAAATGATGTACTATATTTAACATTTGAATTCATAAATTTTCAGGAAACACAGAGGAGTGTTTCCAAATGTTCAGTGGACTTGTTTTCCATACTTGCACACATGTATGAAATGTAACTGTGTTTGTGTCTGTAGATTTTCCATTCAGTGAGATAGATTGTGAATTAGTGCTATTCAAAACATACCTTCATAGTGTAGGATGTTATGCAATGCTGCGGATATACCTAAAAATATTTTTTTAAATGAATGTTTTTGTGAAGTAGAATAGGAAAAAAATGAGGAAAGAAAATGCAATGTTCAGAGCTGTTTAAAAGTGAAAAATGCTGTTGTGGGAGGCACTGAATTCTCTCCCTGGGATTTTCTAAGGGAGGCATGAAATAAAAATATTCAAGCTCAAACACAATAAAGGTTTAAAAGAGACCTGGAAAATTAAATGAGGTGTTAACCTAGTATGAATGCGTTTTCCAACTATGGTTTTTAGCCTCTAAAACAGCATTGTAATTGAAACTCATAAGTGAGTTTTAGTAAAAGGTTTTGATTTGTTTTCTTTTGTGTATTTGCATGTACGTTGGTGTATTTAGATTTTGTACATTTTATGAACATTTCAGACTAACTGGTACACTAATTGTGTGGTATATTGACTCATTCAAGTGAAATAAACGCAAGTTCAGCCTTGGTCAATAAGAACTTGGTGGAGTGATCAGTAGAGAGATTTTTTAAAATATATTTATTTTATCTATTTTTTTTGTAATTTCATCACTTTCATATTGTCATGAATAAATTTTTGTTTAATGATTAAATTGTTTGTCCTAATCAACTCTTCTTGATTTTGTGTTAGACACTTTAAGCTTTTACTGATGGTTCATAATTTCCTAGTTGCTTGCTATTTATCTTATTTCTATGATGCATGGCAGTGGGAATCAGCGACCCAATAGTGAAATAACTATCACAGTCAAATTACGAGGTTATCTTTTCAGATTTTTAAATTTTATAATCAAATATTGATTACAATCTAGATTTAGGCGATTTCATTTTGGGCAACCCTCAGAAAATTTTACATAAAGTTTTATCCAAAAATTTAGCCTCCAAATTTAAAAATAATACTTTGACTTTATTGATATTTAAACAGTTTTTGCCTTGGTAAAATGTGCATTAAAATATTTAATCTTCACAACAACTCAGTCAGAACTATCATTATTGTCATCAATTCATTTAACAATGTGAAGATTGAGAAAGACATGTTGTATAATTTCCATAGAATCCTATACCCAAACATCATGAATCTCAGATCTGAGTCAGAACTCTGTGGCTTCTACCCAACCTGTACATTATACTTGAAGGTAGTTATATGAAAAGTTAGAAAGTGATGATAATCATCAATGTGCTTTTTGTATTTCTTAATACTAAGTAGTATAAATATTAATAGTTATTAATATGGTGCCACCAGTACATTAAAATTTAAGAAATATCTCTTTAAGTAAAAGTTACAATAAAGAAGAAAAAAATACTATCTTGCCTTATCACCACAATCTGGAACTCCAGGATCTTTTCAACCAGTTTTTCTAAGTTAAGAAAACTCCAAAAGGAAACTGAAATGCTCACATGCTCCATTGAAGGCTGGCTTTAACCACAAGCCATCTCTAAGATACCTCTCAGAATGACCAGGATGTCAAGCTTCAGGAGGGCACTGGTACTATCACCCAGGTCTGCAGTTCACATGCATTTTGGGGGGGGCAATTCTTTGATCAGGTTATAACATTTCACTCATTTGTTTAAACAGAAGTAGAGAGTGGAAAACTAGCACATGAAAAGTTATAATAAATGAACAATGATAAAGTTATTAGGTGTGTTGTAAGCTCTGGATCTCATCTTCTGTTAAAAATGTAGTCTTCTAAAGCAGATGTACTATTTATTCAAATATAAGGGAGCAAAACATTTTTTGCTTGAATCCCAGAACAGTTAGGGTGATGGATGCTCTGAGATGGCATTTGAAAGGCAAACTCACAACAGTGAACACTGTACCCACTTATATGATGAGTAGCATCCTGTCAGCTTTTCCTGACAGAAATTGATATGAGCTAAGGAAGATGATAACTTTCTAAAGTTGGAGGTCTCTGAAGTGTTGCTGTTATGCAGGCTGCCTCTGTAATAGATTGAAAAAGACATCTAATAGTCAGAGAACAAAACTGACTGTTAAGAAATATAAGGGCCTTGGCTCCTAATCCCCTTTCAGAGAGGAACCATTTAACCTACTCACTGATGCAGAAATTTTGATATTTAAGAGTTTTCTCAGGTAAGAGTTTTAAATTGTTCTAAATCCAGAACAAAAGTTGATCTCTGTGTTACCGATTACGACAAATGGTTGGATCTGATTTTCTTTTCTTTTCTTTTCTTTTTTGTTCCAGGGATTGAACCCAGGGTACTTAACCACTGAGCAACATCCTCAGCCCTTTTACAATTTATTTTGAGACATGGTCTCGCTAACTTGCTTAGGACCTCACTAAATTGCTGAGGCTGTCTTTGTACTGTGATCCTCCTGCCTCAGCCTCCTGAGACACTGGGATTACAGGAGTGCACAACCTTGCCTGGCTGGATCTGAATTATTTTAAAAGTAACTGGTGACTGGCCTTGCATTCAAATTTGAAAGTATTGCAGTATAATAGTAAAATATCTCATTTTGTGGGGTTCTTCCACCTAATTGTTTATTTTGTGATACTAAATAGTATCTACCCAAATCTGCTTCTGTTTGTAAATTTTCTAACTGGTTGTCCTCTTTTCCCTAATCAGAATATAACTTTATCCTGAGCATCCTGAGCTCTCAATGCATGTTGACCCATTTTCTTTCTATTTAATATGTTTAGTGTACTGACTAAAATAGACACGATCTGAATAGTCCCTCAATTTTGAAATCTTACTGTGGGCCCCAGTCATTGTCCTTTGATTTTATTGTTGACAACTTGTTAAACCACAATTAATCAGAGAAATCAATGGTGTCTGACCTACTTCACAGGGAAGATAAGAGAGCTGGTCCAAGGAGATTACTTAAGTTGCCTAAAGATGCATGATATTGTATATTTTTGCATATTCTCTGTTAATCTAAAAAAATTACAACACATTAAAATGTCAACTGAAACACCATAAGCAGGTAAAAGGTAAAGCATCTGAAAAGAAAACGGTGTACAAGATAAATAATAATAAAAAGATAACAATCTTTATAAAATAGAGATAAGCACAGTGAAATCATGTATATTCTAGAGGTGGAATATTAATTTACCTCTGATGTTTTAGCAGTAATCTGAATAGAAAGGTTATATGAAGAAAATAATTTCATAATGCTTAATGATAAAGTCACACAAATTACTAAGGAAAAAACAAGTATTATCAATAACATAGAGTTCTCCAAGGACTTATATACTGAGAACTTTGTAATAATTCATAAATATATTCTTATAGTAGACAACAATATTTCAATATCAGCTAATAATGGCAAACCAAAGAATACGTGATAAATGCCTTTGTATGAAGATAAATAAGAGTAGTTAACCAACACATTGCTAGTTTTGTTTATTTGAGAAATGCTTTATTATCTTTGATGTAGATAAACTTCATATATCTAAGTCAGTTCTTCAGAATTAATTATTACTTTCAACTAAAATATTTAAAACTTTTTTAAAAAGTTGTATTACCTGGTAAATATGTTGAATCTATATTGCAATTAGTCTATTTTTATTGGGACAAATGATATAATTTAGTGCTTTTTAAATTTTTTTCTTTCCCCTTAACCATGCGTCACTTTGGGCAGAGATTCCTTCCTGGTTATCTCAGTCTGTTTTGTGTAGTTGTAACAGAATGCAGGAAAGAGTTCTGTTAATACTGAAGAGTTCTGTTCAATACTGAACAGAACAGTATTGGCTCACAGATGTGGAGGCTGAGAAAGCTCATCCCATGAAATAAAGAATGAGCAACATGGGTCTGAACTTCCCCTTTTATAATGGTATCTATTTCACATATGTGTATGGAGCCTTCATATCCAAATCACCTCCCACTGATCCTACCTCAAAATATTCTAACAAAAGCAATTAAAATTTATCATGAGTTTTGGAGGGGAACAATGTCCAAAGAATAGCACTAACCCAGTAAATAGGAATTTGTTTGTAATACTTGTTCGACGCCTCCAAAGGGACTGTAGTAAGAGATAATGTACTATATGCCTCACCAGAGGCCTTAAATATCCTTGTGTCAGTGATCTTACCCTATAGCATTTCACCATACACCCTGAAAATAGAATGCCCCAGACATCCTAGCTAGATTTGGAAATAAGAAACCTTTATGACTGATCCTGTCTCCAGACCAACAAAACTCTCATACCCAGGAATGAAATATGTACAGTTGTATTGCTTTGTTGTAGGAAGATGAAAGGACTACTTATTTTAACATGATCACAGTTCTACCTAATAGGGTTACTGAGTACAGAGTCTTGTGTTCGAACATGCATATTAGAAATATTAAGTTTATCAACATGTTTTTTTTCTTACGTGTTGATACATATTGTAAAGTTTCTGAATTGAAAGTCCCCCATATTTGAATCATATTTGAGCTAAGGAAATACAGAATGAGACCAAACACTTGTTTCAGAATTATTCATAATTATGCTAGCCTACATTCATTTCAAGATGTTGCCTTTAACTATACCCAGAACATCTCAGATGGACCTTTCTTGGGGCTTGCTATCATAGTTATGGCAACATTCTTTGGGAACAGACTTTACACAGGACCTCAGTTTCCTAACTTTGTACTTTTTCAGATTGATGTTTCTTCTGGAATTTTACCTAAACTGGGTCAAATATTTAAGTTTGGAGAAAGAAAGTTAGGAAGGAAATGGCTGAAGATGAATCACATATGACTGATTGGAAGCCTTTCTTTTATTTTAATTAGCTAAAACTCATATCATTCTTCTAATAGTCTACGTTCTCTAAAATTTCACATATATATATATATATATATATTATTAAATACAACTGGATAAAATCAGAACTACTTATAGAACAATATAGCAAGTATTGCCAAAAGTTTTTTTTTTTTTGAAAAAAAAATGAACTGAGATTCATTTATTGCAGATTAATTTTTTGGACTGACTATGTCCCAAGTGACTATAATTTCATTTATATCACTTAGAAGTCATATTGCTTTTTACATTGCAAATGACCATTATGTCCATGGAAATTTATCCTTGATGATAAAATACTCACAATTTTACTTTTATATAATGTCTTTAAAAGAGAAACATGATGGAAAAAAATGCCACATTTATTTTTAATATTAGTAACAGGGAATCAAACTGGATTGATTACTTCAATATAGTTGGACATAAAGAAAAAAAATCATATTTTCATGATTCAGTGATGAAGATCACAACTGCATCTCATACTGACATCATCCATTCACACAATTTTCTATTTGGCTTCATGTGATGGAATTAAGAGCTTTTGGGGAAGCTAATTAGATCCAATTATTACTCACTTAACCTAATTTGACATCAAAGGTCTGGGAAGAAGTCATCCGAATAAAATAACTAGTGATTTAGCTACTATACACACATAGTTCAATGGATAATTTTTTCCTAATAAACTCATTTGGAGAAGATGAATATACTAATTGAGAAAAAATAATCAAAAAGAGACGATCCAATTAAAAACTCCTAAAATACTGGTAGCGCAATGGAACTGGTATGTATTTGTTATTATACTTACTTATTTTTTAAAAGTGTTCTCTTTCTCTAAATAAAAATAATTTATTTTATTTCTAAAAGTCTTCCTTATTTTGCTTTTGCTTTTATATATGACAGAAAGCATTTGACCTATACTTTTTGAGTCTTGCTTATTTCACTTGGCAGGATGTTATCCATTTCCATCTATTTGTCAGCAGAGGCCATGATTTCATTCTTTAATGAGTAAAACTCCATTGTGTACCTGCATTTTCTTGATCCATTCATCTATCGATGGGTATCTAGGTTGATTCCAAGATGTGTCTATTGTGAATTTTGCTGCTATAAACAATAAAGTGATTGTATTGCTATAAATGCTGACTTGAATTATTTGGGGTAAATACCAAGGATTTAGATAGTTGGGTCATATAGTGGTTATATCCTTAATTTTTTGAGGAATCTCCATACTGCTTTCCGAAATGGTTGTACTCATTTCCAGTCCAATGAGCAACATGTGAGTGTACCTTTTTCTTCACATCCTCAAAATCACTTACTATTTATGTGCTTGATAATTGCCATTCTACTGGAGTGAGATGAGATTTTGACCAATGAAATAGAAGACATAGAGACAAACCTCTATAATTATAGCCATTTGATACTTGATAAAAGAGCCAAAGGTATGTGTTGGAGGAAAAAATAATAGTCTTTTTAAACAAAGGGTGCTGGGAAAATTGGATATCCAAATGGCAAAGAATGAAATTATCTTTCATCCTGAATAAAAGTCAAATGAAAATGGATCAAAGACTTAGGAATTAGACAAGAAGCCTTGAAACTTTCAGAAGAAAACATAGGGTCAATACTCTATGAGACAGGCACAGGCACCAACTTCTTCAAAAGCCCCCCAAAACTCAAGAAATGAAACCAAGAATCAATAAGTGAGATGTCATCAAAATAAAAAGTTTTAATACAGTAAATAAAATAATTAAGAAAATGAAGACAAAACCTACAGAATGAGAGAAAATCTTAAATCTTAATTAAAAAACTTAATGTAAAAATAAAAATCAATCAATAAATAAAGAACTAAGCAGACATTCCTTGAAAGAGACACAAATGACTAATACATAAAAAAATGTCAACATCTCTAGCAATGAGAAAAATGAAAATTGAAACTACACTAAAATTTCGTCTCACTCTAGTTAGAATGGCAATTGATTTTATAATTTCTAGTTGGTTAACAAAATCTACATTAATCATATAAGTTACTTCTGTGGTACGGTAGCACTAAGATATTTCAATGCTAATTTTAGAGCAGAATGCTCTGGAAAATCAAAATAAATGGTCCGCTCAGATAGTATTACAACATCCTTACACTGGAGTGAGCTTATTATGAAATTCTGAAAAAGAATGTGACAGACTCCTGGAAGATGATCAACAAATAAATTTCCCCATGAACTGAATTATTCTCATTCTTTGGTAGGAAAAACAGATATTCTGGACAAAAGGTAGTTTACCAAGTTCTGACGAGAAATGGTTGAGGATGAAAAATAGAATATAGAAAATAAATCTCAACTTTCAACATGACTACTGTATGAGCAGACGATAATGAAAGATGAATTAAAGGTATAAATAACTTACAGTCATGAATACCAAGTAGAATCCCTGAGAGAGTTCAGCAAAGCATACCATGATACAAATATGAAAGCAACACCCCTTATACCTTGTCCTTTATTATTCCTGAGAGTTAACCAACTAAATACTCCAAGCAAAGAGATAACTTCTAACCTGCTCATATAGTACTCCCTAGTCCATGAGTATAGTCAGAGCAGAAGTCAGGCATGGGCAGGAAAGAGAGGGGGAACATGCCTTCCTATAACAGGCATCATGCATAATCCTCTCAGTTTCATCCTTACAATTTGATGTTTTATACACTTCTAAATGATCAGTAGCCCTGTGACACATTCAAAACATCATTGATCTTACCCAATTACAATGATTTGAGTTATGAAGGTAGTTGTCAAGATGTACAAGAAAGACAGCAATGAGCATTGTTATAATGAAGAGATGTTTGAAGCAGTAGCACTAACAAGACAAAAACAGATGACAGAAAGAAGAGTCCTTGAAGAATTGGCACCATTCTTTTTTTGCTTGTTTTGTTTTGGTACCAGGGATGGAACTCAGGGGCACACTCTACCACTGAGGCACATCACAATCCCGATTTTGTATTTTACTTAAAGACAGAGTCTCACTGGGTTGCTTAGCCCCTTGCTTTTGCCAAGGCTGGCTTTGAACTCATGATCCTCCTGCCTCAGCCTCCTGAGATGCTGGGATCATAGGTATGCGCCACTGCACCCAGCACGAGTTGACATAATTCTTTAACCAGTAATAGCCATTTCTGACAAACCTAGGTGATCAGGATATCAGACTATCAGACACTGGACTTATTTATTTGTATGAAGAACATCTTGAATCAACTTACCTCTTTACCCAATTTCTTCAACTAAACAGCACATACCTATTTGGCACAGTATAAGATCTGATGTATTTATTCCTTGCCCTACAAAGTTAATAATAATATATGCATTTATGTAAAATGAGCTTGTTCTATATATCTGAAAAGCTAAAAGACACTAAATAGTACATAAAGAAGAGATATTCACTACAAACTGCTATAAGCCCCATTGTTAAAAAAAAAAAAAGGAACTATGAAACTGAGTAGCAAAGTACATTTTACAAGGACCTGTGGTCTAATACAAAATACGTAAGTCCAGGCAATTGGATTATAGATTTATAGTTTAAATTTGCTATTGTGTTTACTGTAAAGACAACATAAAAAATTAGAAAATCAAAATATGAAAAATTAGCCTATGTAACTATAATTTTGTTTCAAAAACTTTAGAAAGAGGGTATCTTTACTTGTTAGTTAACAATTGTATGCAATTTAAGACAGCCTCTTAATATACTTGATTGATTAATTCCCCTTCATACAAAAGCAGATGCCTTTCCATCTTTTTGAGATGGATGGAAATTTTCAGCAACCTAATTTTGACTCTGAGTCACTGTCAGCAAATGAACTAGCAGTTCCCTTGATCTGATCAACGCAGCAGGCCTGCACAGATGGGCCTCCAATACCTCCTGTCATTTAGTGCATTAGTGATGCCTGGTCCTAGATCTAATTACACAACTCCTGCTTGGCCAAACACCATGGACCTTTCTTGTCTGCAGTGGGTCCTTTTTGAAGTTTGTAAATATTGCTTTGTCTCCTGGTGTTGGAGGTAGTCTCCTGGCTAATCTGATAAAGCAGAAAAATAATGCTACCCAACCCAAAGCTGGCTTACTGCCTTGGTGTTATCATTGCTTTTAACACTTATATCCTTTTTCATAATGAATAAATATAAATACTTTAAAATTAAATAAATCAAGCCCTATTCCCTAGGAAATTGAGACTCTAATTCCTCAGGATGCTTTTTTCTCATTTAGAATCAGCCATACATTTGATAAGTTTTATCCTATATCAAGACTCATTCCATTAGATTTCATACTCTTCTCCCACATGAACCCCATGCATTACCTTACCGACAAGGTAGGAATAAATCTTTATGCTGATAAAATTTTAATTTTTAAAACAATTTAAATTTCTATAAAGTAAGTACTGCCATTAACAGAAAAGTCTTAGGCAAGAGAAAGAAAATCATTTAGTTTCAGATGAATAGATAGATACTAGATAGACAGATTGATAGAAACATATATAGCATGTGAAGGCTATCAAAGTTTAATAATCTTTTCTAATAAATCTATATTTTTTATTTTATTATATTATATTGCTTACAGTATAATAAATAATCTAATAAATAAAATATATAATTGTAATACTAATTACAACATAATAAAACTAATCTTTACCTAATCTACAGATAAGATAAATCAAATATATGATCAGAGAAAGTGGTTATCCAGTTACTTAACAGTATGCTGGCTTAATTTTTGTTTATCTTGTTCATATTGTGGTACCTTCTCTCTTTTAGTATTGTGACCTTTTTGTTGAGGTTACATATCTTTGCATACAAAGAAAATGTGAATAAGAGAATTTTATAAAGCCTTATACTAAGCCTTGTTAAAACAACAAGTAAGGCTAGGTATATAGCTCAGTTGGTAGAGTGCTTGCCTTGCATGCACAAGGCCCTGGGTTCAATTCCAGCAAACCCTCCACCCCCGCAAAAAAAAAAAAAAAAAAAAAAAAAAAAAAAAGAAAGAAAAGCAATAAATAAGTAAATTCCCAGAGAACACTCTGCTTCTGTAGATCTTGTGCTGTCATTCAGGATGGGTGAATGTAATTTTGTTTTATTTTTTTCCTTTGAAGAATTTATTAAATGAGTTTGAATATAAGAGGTTTTTGAGTCATGTTTCATCCTTTTTTAGACTTGTTAGAAATGTAGCTTTAAAAATAAACTAGGGACAAAGATAGTTTCTACTTTAAATTTGCTATTTACTGAAATTTGGGAGCTTCCAAAATGAAACTAGCAAAACAATGTGGTAAAGATTCTCCAAGGGAAAAGACATTTTGACCCACTATGGGGTCAGAGCATATTTGCTATTTTCAGCAACAGAATGCTTTTGTGAAGTAGTGGAGCTGGAGCATGGGACTGAAATACTAGCCAGATCTGAAACTCACTCTCACAGACACCTGCCAGTGTGTGTTACAACCTTCTCTCTACCTGACTTTCCTCACCTGTAGAATGAAGGAGATGATGACACCTAGCTCACAGAGATCATGAAGATTAACATGTCAAGGTTTTTCAAATGCTTAAAGCCCTATGGAGTACATTGTGAATATTAGAGAAGTTTAATGAAGCATGCATTTCTAGATCCACTGACTGGATTTAAAATTTTAATTGTCATCATATTCTATTATTAAATGAAATAAAAATTTGAGATTTAGAAATAAAGACATTATATATGTATATCTGTCTGCCTATCTATTTATTATCTATCTATTGGCATACCTCAAAGATATTATGTGTTCCATTTCAGATTATAAGTGAATCAATATTATAATAAAGTGAGTCACAATTTCTTTGGTTTCCCAGGGCATATAAAAGTTAGGTTTACACTAAATTGGAGTCTATTAAGTGTGCAATAACATTAGGTCTAAAAAAATAATATTTATCCCTCAATTGAAAAGTATTCTATTGCTGAAAATAGCAAATATCCTCTGAGTGAGTCCTTAGTGAGTCAAAATTTCTTTTCCCATGGAGAGTCTTGACCATGTTGATGGTTACTGGTTTATGAGGGGGTTGATTGTTGGTGGAATGGCTATTGCAATTAATAAAATAAGAAAACAATATTGCTACATAGAGTGACTCTTCACTTTACAGTACATTATTCTGTAGATTGACATGTTGTTTGATAGCATTTTACCTACAGACTTCTTTCAAATTTGAGTCACTCCTCTCAAACCTGCCACTGCTTTAGCAACTAAGATTAAATGATAGTCTAAATCCTTTAATTTCAACAATGTTCACAGCATCTTCACCAGGAGTAGAGTCTATCATAAGAAACCACTTTCTTTGTATATCCATAAGAACTAACTTCTCATATGTTCAAAGTTTTATTATGAGATTCCAGCAATTTGATCATATCTTCAGAGTTTGCTTTTTAGTTCTCTTTCCATTTCTATGGCTCCAAAGTTATTGCTCTGCTGAAATCTTGAAACCTTCAAAGTCACTCCTGAAGGCTAGAATTAGCTTTTTCCAAACTCCTCTTAGTTGAATTTGTACCTCCTCCCATGAATTTCACAAGTGTTTTTGATGAAATCTAACATGGTGAAATCTTTCCAGAAGATTTTCAATTTACTTTGAACAGATCCATAAGAATCACTATATCCAGAAAGTATGATCTTATGAAATTATATTTTTTAAATAATAAGACTTAAATGCCATAATTACTCCTTGACCCATGGCTACAGAGTGGATGTTGTGTGTAAAACTTACAAATTAGATACCTTTTTTTAAAAAAAGTTTACATTCTGTGCAGAGTGGATGGATACAAAATAACATTACACAACTACATGCACACACATTTACACTTGTATAGTAACAATTTTAATGTATTTCTTTACTCAGGTACATTAAATGCAAATTTAGAAAATAAGAACAATGAAAAAATCTGAAGTTTTGTTCTTGTTTTGCTTTATTTATTTATTTTTTGTTCTTCTAACCAGTCCAGGCAGATACAATTTATTCAGGAAGAAAGAATAGTAAATTTGAAGATCCTAAGATTTCTGATAAATAGCAAGGAAGCCAGTATGTTTAAGTAGTATAAAGGAACAGTAAATGGGAAACAAACAAACAAAAAAAGATTTTCAGTGTTGTTATAATCATGTGTTATGGTTTAGATATTAGGTGTCCCTCCAAAAGCTCATGTATGAAAATATTCAAGAAAGTTCAGAGGTGAAATGATTGGGTTATGAGAGTCTTAACCTAATCAGTGCATTAACCCACTTGAATGGATGAACTGGGTGAAAACTCTAGGCAGGTAGGTTGTGGCTAGAGGAGGTGGGTCACTGGGGGCATGCTTTTGGGGTTTACTTTTTGTCTATGGTGAGGGAAGCTCTCTCTGCTTCCTGAGCCACTTTTCTCCACCACATTCTTCCACCATAATGTTCAGCCTCATTTTAGATCCAGAGCAATGGAGATAGCCATCTATGGACTGAAATCTCTGAAATCATGAGCCCCCCAAAAAATTTTCTCCTACAAAATTGTTCTTGTTAAATCTTTTGGTCACTGCAGTGAAAAAATTGTCTAAAACATCATGTAAGAACATCAGTGATTCAGAAGTCACTTTTCAAACTATGATATAAAAATAAATCTAAAATTATCTTCTTAGGACAGATTTCTAATTTTCTGGCTTTCTTGACAGCAATTACTTTATGTTATTAGGAATTTAAATTTTTTGCTAAAAAAATTGATGTTTTCTATTGTATTAAGAGATATTTGCCTGGCATGGTGGTATGTGCCTAAAGTCCCTGCTAACTGAAGCACAGGAGTGTGGAACCAGTCTTGGCAACATAGTCAGACCCAGTCTCAGAGAGAAAACTTTTAAAAAGATAAAAGAGATACCCTACTCCATCTCTGTCATATCCTCTAACATTTGGCTAGAATTTGATTCCATGTTCACAGCATTATTTTTTTTTTCTAAGAAACAGGAAAGAAATTCTGTAGACAGTAGCACTCTGTACATATGTAACAGGTTTTCCATTTTCCCTTCTCCCTTTACCCTTCCCTCCATTTCTCCTGCACTCCTATGTTAATTGAACACACGCAGGAAGTGTGCATGGGCACACAGACATATATACTTTTTTTGTTTGTTTTTTTCTGGTTGTGATCAACAGTTTTCAACTTTTGACCTCTAAACTACGCATATATCTTCTATCAAGCTAGGGGAAATCTAACCTAGTGTAGATAAAATGGTCTGTTTCTATAGTTACCCATCTAATTCAATTCTGATCCCTCTATTGCCATGTAGTTCAAAGGATTGGACATTGGCCTTGTTTTGCGTCCATTCTTAGCACTTTTAAGTAAAAATCTCCTTATTTTTCATAAATCAGTATTTTTTGATCCATCAATAATTATTGAGTAGACAGATAGATACAAATCTGTGCTTATGGGATTCTTTTTACATTGTATGAAAATATGTTTTGTATACTTTATAAATCAGAATTTATTTTTCAATACTTTAGTTAAGATTGAACTGTCCTTTCTTCCCTTTCACTTTTTCTTTAATGCTACTTATTGTGTTGAGTATCAGAGAGTAAAATAGAAATATTTTACTTATTCATAATACTTTTGTTAGTTTTAGTATCTGTTATGTTTTTTCTCTTCTTAAAAAAGATATATTACTCTCACTTATAAGTAATGTTTTGGTGTGCATCTGGTTATTTTAATTTTTTTTTACTTAAACTCTTAGAACTATTCATAATTGTGTATAAAGTCATCAAAAGAAAAAGAGTTCTATTCAAATTTATGACTTTTAAAAAGGTACACCCACATGTCCAGGTGCTTTCTTACTTTGAAACATGTATTGTAGATTTAAAATTCCTTTGAACATTACTTTCCTATTTTTAAAGTGCTGATCTAGAGATATGAAAAACAGGATATTTCAAAGTTTACTTCTTTACAGAAATTTCTATAGCTTCTTCACATGTTGTCATGCTTTGATTATTTTTTCATTGTTCATATTCAGACTTTCAAGTGTTTAAATCACAAGTGAAACTGAGTATTGTATTTTTCAATCATTTCAATAAAGAAAGTTTTATTTGTCTAAATTTATTTATAATTTAGCTGGACACAAAATTTTTAGATGACAGTTTATTCTGAAGATCTTGGCAAATCTTTGTCAGGAGTTTTTTGAATTTTATAAAAAAAAGATGGTTAAAGTCAGGATATTTTGTCAGTTTACTTATGAGTAATCTGCTTTTCTGCCCTTGAAGGGCTATGGTATTTCTTATATCTATGTTTTAATACTTTCTCTGTTTAAGCAACATGTTTGTGGAATTCTTTCCATTAATTTTATTACAATGTGAACTTTTTTCATCTTCAAACAAATGTCCGTATTTGAATTAGAAACTTTTCATTCTTTTTAGATTATTTTCTCTTTCTAATGAAAACTTCTGTGCAATAAAAATCACACACATCAAAATATGAATCATTTCATTAAAAATATCAATAATATAGATATTGCTTAACTCTTGTGCTCTCTTTTGTGTTTCTTGCATTCTTTTTTGAATTCCTGTTATTTGTGGTTAATTTCTGGGAATATACCCCTTATCTCATATTTTCTTACATTATGTTTTTTTAATTTGTCTTTTTTATGATTTAGGAGAAAGTACAACAAGTAGGACAGTTAGATGTATAGGAGCCAAATAAAGTAAACTAATATACACCATGTAAAAGGCTGATGGCTTAATTTCTTTACAGGTTAGCATGGGTCCTAGCTAGAAACTTAGTGATCCATTCAGGTTTAAATAAAAGATAAAAAAAATCACGTTTACAATAATTTTAATTATGGTCTCAGTGTGTGCAATAAACAAAAGAGTGATATCCAACATCAATTTACAGAGTTTTCTCTAAGTACTCTGTGTAAATAGCTGCTTTGCAAGATTCTTTATTCTGAATTTTATCACTATTTTATCTGGAAAAAGATCTTTTAATCACTGGAATATAGATGATGCATTTTTATCCTCATTCATAAAGCTGACATAAGATATATATATATATATATATATATATATATCTTCAACTATATATCTGTAACTCCAAATATATATATACACATATATTCATAAATATCTCAAAACAGAATATATGTATATATTGAATATATATATCAAAAAATAATATATATGTGTGTGTGTGTTCCAGTATATATATACATATATATGTATATACATATATATGTATATATATATATTCATACATATCTATATTTATAACTATATATATCTTTATCTATAGAGAGATAGATATAAATATGTATAGATATATAGATATACTATGTAGTCACAATCAAAAATTGTTTCTATATATTACAGTATCTCTAGAAGAAAATCTTTATTATCTAAATATTTTACCCTCACTTATAATGGTTCTATAAACACCAGATTATTAATTTCAGTTCTTTATGTGTGCATTTTCTCAGTTTGTTCTTCTTTTCCCATCAACACACACACAGTAGCATAAACACTAAGTATTTGGACTTCCTTTGATCCTCTTGATCAGATATGAATTTTTGCAAAAAAATTAAAAAAAATGTTGATTTCCTAAGCTCCCTGCATATTTGTTCTTGAGTTAAAAAAAATCTTGAAAGTTACATGCATTTTCCAGTTATGTATTGTTGAATGGCATATAGAAACTCATTTTCAATCCTCTATCATTATATTTTTATAGCACTTTTTAAAATATTTCAGGTGTTATACTGGTGTTTACAAAACCATCATGAATTTATCACAGTTTACCTCCAAATAATATTATTTGATTTTATCTGAACTACCCAACAGAACTTTTCCAATTCTTCCCTCCTATACTTGGTGCTAAATTTGTAATACATTGTATTTATATGCATGCAGTTATCTCATAATTAATTTGTTCTGATTGTTTAAAAAGATGATTATCTTGTGAACAAATAAATATAGAAATTAATTTTATGTTTACACAAATTATACCCATTCAGAGTTATCATTTCTTTTCATAGATACAGTTTTTTCATTCAAGTTATCTCATGCTGTGGCTGATGGACATTCTTTTAGTATAAGTCAATATAATTTTCTTTATCTGAGATATAACTACTCAATTTTGAAATATACTTTTTCTGTGTATATAATTCTGGGTTGTCTTTTGTTCCACCATATGAATGATGTCACTTCATTATTTTTCTTTCTTGTCAAGTTTCTGACAGAAGATTGTTCAAATTTTTAACCATTTTACTCCCTTTCTATTTTTCTCACTATTATCATTATGGATGTTCTCATTATCATTAGAATCTAACAGTTTCTACATAATGTCTTAATAGGTTGCTTATTTGTTCTTTTTATTTAGCCTTGATTTTGTTCTGAGTTTCTTGGATCTGTGGATTAATGCAAGTCATTATTTTTCAGAAAATTATTAGCCAACATCTCTTCAAGTTATTCCATGTTACTTTAATCTCTTTTTCTTGTCAATGTAAGTTCCTTATTACATGAATGTTAAACTCTCACATTTCCCCAGGTTCTCATATGTACCTTCCTATGTGTTTTATGTTCACTTTTTCTTTGTGTGATTAGTTTGAACAGCACTAATTAGTTTCAACATCTGAGGTTGAACATTGAATCTATTTATGAGCCCATTAAAACAATTCTTTAAACCTTCTAGCATTATGTTTTAGTCAGCTTTCTCCTTGCTGTGATTAAAAGACCCAACCAGAAGAACTGTAGAGGAGGAAGAGTTTATTTGAGGGCTCACAGTTTCAGAGGTCTCAATCCGTGGACAGCATGTTCCATTCCTTGGGCCTTAGTGCTTCAGGTAAGGTAGAACATCAGGTGGAATAGTCTGGAGAGGGAACCCAGTTCACATGATGATCAGAATGTAGAGAAAGTGACTCCACTCTCCAGGTAAAAATACATACCTATAGCCATGCCCCCAAAGAACCACTTCCTCCAGCCACACCACTGGCCTCCAGTTACCACTCAGTTAATCCCACCAGGGATTAATTCACTGATTAAATTAAGAGTAGCCTAATCATTTCTCCTCCAAACCTTGCATTGTCTCATACATGAGCTTTTGGGGGCCACTTCACATCCAAACCATAACACACTACATCTCAATTTTTCTAATATATCATTTTGATTGTAAATTGTAATTTGCATTACTTTGCTGATACTCCCTATTTTATTTTGTATGTTACCCTTCTTTTCTACTCTATATTTTTTGTATTAGCCAGAGTACTTTAAATTATCTGAGAATCTCAACATCTTAGTCACATTTTATTGATTCTTTTTATCAATTTTGTCCGTCATTTTATTCCTTCTTTTTTTCTGTCTTATCATATTTGGGTGAAAGTTATCTATTATCTACAAGATTACAAACAGCTAAATAGTGTGTATGCCTCAACATGGGCATGTTTCTTCTGCTAGGGTTCTAGTACAGAGGTTATTATTATTATTATTGTTGTTGTTGTTATTATTTTAATACAGTCAGGAATCAAGCCAGATTTGCATTTCATTGTTGCTATTAGAAACATTACACCACAGACTTCAAATTCCTCACATTGGATTGCTGAAGGTCGTTGCACACTTTATCTCCTCTCACAGTTAGGTTATCCTGGTGATTCTATGCAGTGCAAAGTTTCTCTACCCAGGCTTTTGTCCCTTTCACCAAGGATAAACCTCTATGCTGTTAGGTAATTGGTAGGGCTGCTGACTGGCCTTGGGAAGTGGAAAGTGGTAACATTTCTTGCTACTGTTTTTCAGCCTCAGACTCAGGGCATGTATCACTGGGTCTTGGATTTAAGACATTCTCAGAGGTTCTGCATCTCCTCCATATGATCAGGCTCTCTAGTGGTCCAGAATCAGGGCACTTTCTGCCTTTCTTTTATGGTTAGTAGACTTTTTTCCCCTTATTTTTACCAAAATTCAGTAGGTTACATTTTTAGTTTAATGGTTGCTTTACAGGAAAGAGTTTTTTCCAGTCCAATCACTTTGCCATAAACATTAAAATTTGAAATAATTGTTCATTCTTCAGTGATTCATGCTACATATGAATATATAAATGTATCATCTTGCTTGAACGAAACTGAGTGTGTGTGTTTTGTGTGCACTTGTATGTAAGAGAAAGAAAGAAAGAAACACAAAGTTACTCTGCCATGCCTGGATCCCAAACCCAGTAAAGAATAAGAAAAAAATAACCCACTTCAATCTAATGTATGAAATATAATATGTCAAGAGCTTTGTAATGTTGTGAACAACCAATAAAAAAATAAAAAATTTAAAATAGAAAAAAATAGTTAGATATCTTTAAAATATGAATTGAATGAAAATTGTGAAATGAACAACAGGAATTTAAAATTTTGTGTTTGGAAATATCTGTAGTCTATCATCAAAGTTTGGTCTACTTTCTAATTCCACATTGGAATCTGATATAAAAAGCTGTCTTATTGAATAGTTATTATAGTCAAGGTATTAGAGGAATGACTCACATAATTATCCAATATTCTGAAAAAAGTCATTGGATTTGCCTTAAATCATCAAATGACTCACTGTTTTGAAACCTTCAGCACATAAATTTGCATTAATCCATATGCCTGGAGTATCTATCCCTGAAAGCTATTGAGTGGCTCTTTAGTGGCCTGCTATCACTTAAGATGTTGCAAGAAATCTTTTCCATTTTTTCTTCTGTTTGCTTTCACCCTTCATTGTTTCTTTATGAAGGCAAAGAACTTTGCTCTTTCAGCTCATCCTAGGGTTTCATATTTTGTAGGTAATGGTTTTCAGAACTATTTTTTTAAAATATCAATTTCAGTGAAATGTAAACTTTAAAGAGTACACGTGTAAAGGTATAATTTTGGCATGAACATACTTTATATACAGAGTTATGAAAAATTGTGCTAAATGGGTAATAATGAGTGTAAGGCATTCCACTATTGTCATGTATATAAGAAAGAAAGAAAGAAAGAAAGAAAGAAAGAAAGAAAGAAAGAAAGAAAGAAAGAAAGAAAGAAAGAAAGAAAGAAAAGAATAAAAGAAGAAATGTTGCACTATAAAACAAAAGCAGCTCTTTAGGTAGAGGAGAGATAAAGTAAGGTAGAACAATTGACTTTCTTCATCAAGTTAAGATTAATGTATCTAAAGTCTAGTTCTGTTTCCTAGTATGGTAATTTCCATTCTGTTTCCAATAGCAGAATTCAAATTAATTGTGAATATTTCCTCTTGTAAGTCTGTTTGAGCTTTCTTTATGCTTAGTTATAAATTTATCCATTTCAGTATTGTGACAATTTATTTAACTACCACCATTTAGGGCAGTTTTTAAAATAAAAATTTAAAATTGAGAGTTAGCCCAAATGTGCTGAAAATTTGAAGTCACATTGAAATTCACTAAAAACATAGCTTAATACATCCTTTTAAGTACGAAGTAAAATCTAGTATTTTTACATTTCAAATCAAAATTACATGTGTTAGTAAAACTACTAGCTTAGTGATTCTTTTTGATTTTTTAAAATCAGTAACATTATTTACAGATGACCCAGGAATATATTATAAAATTTAAGTGATGTTAAATTATATCACTTGTTGGCATCCATTCTTTAGAAGCATGAAATATCTTTCAGCCAATTATATAAGTAGACTTTATTCTTCTCATTTCATTCTTGCTTTAGCTTTTATACAACATCTTTCACACAAGTACTTTATAATTGCATACATGACACAAGGTGAATATTAGATAGTTTTTGCCATTTAAGAATTAGGAGGGGGTTTGGGATGTGGCTTAAGAGGTAACATGCTCGCCTGGCATGCGCGGGGCGCTGGGTTCGATCCTCAGCACCACATAAAATAAAAATGTTGTGTCCACCGAAAACTGAAAAATAAATAATAACAAAATTCTCTCTCTCTCTCTCTCTCTCTCTCTCTCTCTCTCTCTCTCTCTCTCTCTCTCTTCTCTCTCTCTTAAAAAGAAGAATTAGGAAGGAAGAAATCATATGTCCAAGTACAAACTTGCAATGGAATCATGAAACTTTGGGCATGCATTTACAAATCTTCAACAGGTAAAGATAGAAACAATTACAATTTCAAAATCAATTAATGAAAAGTAAGCCTAAAAATAAGCTTACTAATCATGTTGCATGTAAGAAAATGTAGACTTAAAATTATTCTAAAAGACAGAAATTTTTATGATTTCACTGAGGAAGAGAAGTAGCATTTGTTCTTTCCTTGATTTTATTCTGGATTTCTTTTTAACATCCTGGTGTATTATGAAACATAAGCTACTTCATATTTATTAGATTGAAGTTGGAGGAATCAGGGTACAGAAATAAAATGTGTTCCACTCAAAGAAATAAAAATCTAAGACACAGAATTGATGAAGATGAAGATGAAGATGACAGGAACACACCACAAGTTTCTCTATATGTTTTATAAAACTTCTATTTTGAAGCTGATTTCTACATATAACTTGGGGGTAGTAATTTTGAAGTTTCCCAACTATAATTTATTTGTGGTAATTTGAAGTTAAGTTTTCTTAAATTCATTCATTTCACAAACATATGTAATAAAATATTTACTTGTTTGGAAACAAATGAAGCACAATGATGAATTCTGGTTTCTCTTCTACATTTTCATAAGCATCTTCCACCTTCTTCTCCTGTGAATTACTATAATTCCAGAAAATTCTAATTTAATACCTACCGTCTACACACCTAATTCATACATACTAAGTCTCAAAGTTCAATGAAAGAAGCTCATTTAGTAGGACAACAGAGTGATCCCACAAGGATATCTACATCCTAATACCCAGAAGCTTATGTTACTTATGTAAGTAACTTTATGTTACTTACACAGCAAAAGAGACTTGCAAATGTGACTGGATCAGGGATCTTGAGATGGGGAGAGTATCTCTGATAGTCTGGGTGTGCCCAGTGTAACCAAGAGAGTTATTCTCAGAGGGAGGCATAAGGTCAAAGTCAGAGAAGGAAATGGAACAAAAATTGAAGCAAAGGAGTTTGCATGGCAGTGAGTCAAGGAATACAGGCAGCCTGCAGAATCTGGAACAGTCAGAGAACTAATTCCTTTTCGTAGGCTCCAGGGTGAAGTCAGTGCTACTTACTCATTCTAGACTTGTTTAATACAGTAGACAACAGTGTGTGTGTGTGTGTGTGTGTGTGTGTGTGTGTGTGTGTGTGTGTGTGTTTCAAGCCATGGATTTGTAGTAATTTGTTATAGTAAAAATAGAAAACTAGCAGAGTTGATTTAGAAGAAAAAATGGTAATACATTTTTATGAATATTCTACCTTGGGTAATGAATCATTGATAGAAAAATAAAAATTCGAAAAAGCTTCACAGAAAGTGTGATTGGAGGCTAGATATTAATTCATGAAAAACTTATCAGAAGATATACAGGAAGTGAATGTTAGGCAAAAGTATTATTAAGTGGCTTCCATTGCTATGATAGGGAGTAATTTCAAAGAAGAAATGAAAAGTTGAGACAAAAGGAAAGGGTTATGGTATTTGTTGGCAATTTTGGAAGCATATGTCTGCAAAATAGATTTTGTTTTCTTAGTAGAATGTTCTTTATTTTATGTATTTACTTATGTATTGTCTCCATATCTGATTAGAGCTCTGCAGGAATTCGGTGTGCTAGGTGGTTTCACAACTTGTCATTATAGATAATGCCTCAGAGAGAAGCAACTGTGTGAATCCTGTTCTTGAATTTCTTTGGACATGAAACACTGTAGACCTTGTAGAAGCAATCGGTTGAAATATCACTTTGAGGGTGTTAATAAAAGTTGTACAATTTATAAATGTCTACTTATTGTAGAGTTTTCTTGAGTACATTTATAAAATGACAGTGTAAAACTCTTTCCAAAGGGCACTTTTAAGTGCTAATTGAATAATATACTTAAAAACTCATTTTGAATATTTTTTGAGTGAGCAAGAAATACTGACAAATTAAAAAGAAGAATTGTAACATGAAACTCAGAATAATTTTATAACATTATTAAAATAAGTTGATGTAAATTTTAATGAACAGCTATTTCCTTAATTCTAAGGCTCATGTTTTTCATATTTTAACATTCCTAAAATTATGATGTATCTGATAATTATTATAATTATATAGCAATTATAGCTAGCAGTGTTTTTTAAAATATTTAATAGTGCTATAAAAATATAATCATGTGTCTTATAATCAGCAATGACCCAATTTCAATGAATACAGTAGTCCAGTATCTTGTTTCATTAATAAATATAAAAATGAATAAAGATTGCTCTTAAAATACACTAAATTCTGAATCTGGTTATAGTCCATATAAATGAGTAAAATAATAAGAATGTCAATCATTAATATCAACATTATTGGAATAAATGCAAAATGTCTTAATGTAATTATATTTGTATATATGTGTCAACTACCAAACCAAAGATCTACATCAAAAGATAGGAACAAAAGCTTAAAAATATAAAGGGGGAAATAACAGATTCAGTACAGGAAAAATGCAATATTTTCACTCTTACTGGTATTTTTTTTTTCTATCCTAGATCATGTGTAATCAAAGAAAGAACTGAAAAAATAAAATTCTGGGAAAAACCAATGCAATTACTTTTCTTTAAAAATGAAGAGACCAAAATGCATGTAAATGAGCCCACAGAGCATCCTTCATTCTCTAGAAAAACTAAGACAAAAAATTGGTTGCCTGGCTCAGCTTCTGTTTTTGTTCTACTCCATCCACGCTGTGCTTTTCCCACTCCACCAGGTGAGAACCAAAGTCTGACAGTATGTGCAATGGTTTGGGGATTCAGATCAGCATGATGGAGATGAAAAGGTGGTTAATCAGGAGCACACTAAGGGACTTTAAATAGGAATTCATAGAGAGAAACTAAGATTGGCTTTAAGATTAGTTTGGTGGATTATAGGAGGATTTCTGGCTTTATCCATATATTATAAAACAGAAGGGGGAAAAAGGTATCACAAAAGTATTTACAATGATAATTTGCTCAAAGTAGGCAATTTATTAGCCTTTGAAAAGTGTTAGATGACAAATACTTTCCCTGGATCACATTTGTATCCAGACTTTGAAACATTATACTTTATCAAACAACTATCAATTTTGTTACATCCACAGTATAGAGGCACAGTGAACAACAACATTAAGATTACATTTCCAGCATGTTAGTATTGATAAATGTTTTATATGCATTGTCATGCTTAGTTTAATTTGCATAACAAAATCAGATGTCAGATATTATAGCACCCATTATATTACAAATGAATAATAAAGTATCAACTGAAAATGATTGAAACAGAAATAATTATGTTTTTCTTTTACCACTGAGCTCTTTTTTTTAACCCAGTGCTTTTTTTTTTTTTTTAAGAAAGGATCTCAATAATTCATGATCTTCCTGCCTTAGTTTAGCCTTCCTAGTGACTAGGATTACAGGTGTGTGTCACCATGCCCCACTGAAATAATAATAATTCTTCTATTGATACATTTAACTTGTCAGAGTAACAGATACTTAATACTTGGGGAGACTGGTGTAAAACTGAAGAAATTTCTATTTTCAACTGACTAATTACACAACCACAATATGAAACTTCCAGTTGCTCTACATTCTTGTCAATGTTTATACAATCTTATTATTTTTCATTTTACCATTCTAATATGCATGTTGTGGTAACAGTGGTTTTAATTTACATTTTCTAATTAGAAATATTGCTAAACACTTTTTCTTTCTTTATTTATTTTTTTAGTTTTAGATGGACACACTATCTTTATTTTATTTTTATGTGGTGCTGAGAATCAAGCCCAGTGCCTCATGCATGCTAGGCAAGCACGCTCCCACTTGAGCCACATCCCCAGCCCCTAAACACTTTTTCATGTATTTAATTGCCATCCACATATTTTATTACATGAATTGTACGTTCCAGAATTTTGTTCATCTTAATTGGTCATTTTTCTTAAACTTATATTAATGATTACTAGGTACTGGGAACGTGAAGGGATATTCTGTGGGCAGAAAAAGCATGGATCAATATGATAGATGCATGATGTATGCAGGTGTGAAAACACCACATTGAAGCCCATTAATAGAAAAGATTAATATGTTAACTAAAAGTAAAATGAATATTTTTAAAGTTATATTAATAACTTGTTAGTATTGAGCTACTAACACTCAGATTCTGTAAATAAGTGCTTTATTAGAAATAAAATATGCAGATATTTCTCTGTGAATTTTTTAAACATATATACAGTGCTTTTTGAAGAATAAAACTTTTGAATTTAGAAACAAAATTAACTTTTGGGTTTTATTTTTGGTGTCATTTGGGTTGTCTCTAAGAAATGTGTGTCTATTTGTTCACCAAGACATCATGCTATGTTTTCATCTAGTTTCATAACATTAAATCTTATGTTTAGGTCAAGAATGGACTTACTGTTAATTTTAATGTATAACAGAAGGTAAAATTTGAATTTCAAAAATTTTAAATGAATATACAGATTTTCTAGATTTCTTGCTTCATTTACTGACTTACCCTATTAATTACCTTGGCAAGTCACTGAATTAGCTGGCTGTGTATTTGTGAATCTGTTTCTGAACTGGTGCCTTCTGTCTGTTCTTCTATTTTATTTAAATGTATACATAAATTTTAAAAGAATCTTGCACATTTTTACAAAAGAGCTAACTGAAATTTTAATAAGAATTGCAATTTATAGATAAATTGGGAGTAGGGAATCTTTCAAATCATGTGCATAGCTCTCTACTTAGGTAGTAGTAATTTCTTTCAACAATATTCTCAAGTTTTCAAAGTACAGGTCTTGCATGATGCTTGTTAAAATTATATAGTTTTTATTAGTTCTTTCATTTTTAGTATTATTGTTTTTGTTTTTTTACTATATTGCCCAAGTTGGTCTTGCACACAAGAACTCAAGTGATCATTGTTTTTAAGTTTTAAATTTTTGTTTTTGAAGTTTATTTCTGTTAAAATAGAAAATATGGCTTTTAAATCATTATTTGATCTTGTAACTTTGTTGAGTCACTCATTTATATATTTTTTGTGCATTCCAACAAAATTCCTTTGTAAGCAATCATATCAATTTTATGTAGAATTTAGCTTCTTCCTATGTTTTTTATTGACATTCCACATTGGATAAAATTTCCAGTAAAAAATTTAAAAAGTATTTGGTATTTATCCTTGACTATTTTACCAGTCTCAAGAAATCTCTTGATTAATTCACCATCAAAAATCCTGTTATACATATTTTGTAGATACCCTTTAACCAATCAAGAAAGTAATTTCTACATCTAGTTTCTTATGTTATCATTTTCTTTATTTCTTCTACTACATGAGTTAGTGTTGTATTTGTTCACATGATTTTCCTGTACCAATTGAAATGAGCACTTTTTAAAATGTTACATTGTTACCATGGTGAATCTTTTTTGACTTTTGAATGTTGAACAATCCTTCAACTTGGGGGAACAAAAACATTAATGACATATTACTACCTCAATATGAATTGTTTAATGTTGAAACTGCATTACCAACATAACTCTAAGCTGTACTCATTTGACAGTTTGAGTAGCAGTACCATTTCAATCTTTATCCCTTGATTGTCTTTTCCCTTTAGAAGATCTCTCATTTCTCCGGCTCTGCATGTTGAGTAAGTTTGTGTAATATTGTGGTCATTGTAAAAGATAAATTCTATATATGATGGATTCTCTTATTCTCTTGCATTTATACAGAAACTGTTTAGGATCTGCATTAGTGGGCAATTGATCTGATTGTATTCAAATTGAAGACTCTCAGTGCCACTTAAAATTTTTGTCATGAACAATATTTTGCCATATATGTACAGATGGATGCCCTTCATCATATCAAGGAAGCTTCCTGTTATCGAGAATTAGGGTCTCCCTTTCTCAGACACTTTCCTTTCTGGTGTTTCTGCCTGATTATTCAGTAGTTCAGTTTCTCAGTCTACTTCTTGTCGCTTCTCAGTGAAAACACAGGTTGGCATTTACAATCACATTTTTAGCTTTCTGTTAAATGGTTTGGATCTTAAATGTCCCCAAGGGGCCATGTGTTGAAATCTTGGGGCCAGCCAGTAGCACTTCTAAAATGTGGTAAACCTGTTAGAAGTGGAGCACTTGGGAGGAAGTTAGGTCACTGGGGCTTTCCTCGGAAGGGGAGATGGGGGTCCAGACCCTCTTCTCTCATTTTATGCTTCTTGGCAGTCACGGGTGAGCAACCTCCTTCTGCTTACTGCAAGATTGTGCTTCTCCACAGGCCCTTAGGCAACAGGGCCAAATGGCCAGGGAATGAAACCTCTAAAATCATGAACCAAAATAAAGCTTTCCTCTTTTTAAGTAGATATTTTCTTTGTCTTTTGTTGTCAACAATTTGAATATGATATAGCCAATGTTTTGAATTCTATCTGCTATTTTCCAAACTCATGTATCTACAATTTGGTGTATAACACTGATTTTATAAAATTCATGGCTCTGAATATATAAAATGTTTCTTTGCTTTCTTATCTTCCTTTTATCATTCCATTTTATATTATCTCCTACAGAATTTGGATTCCCTTTAAAAGAATGTTTTCACTATATAATGAAGGTAATTTATGTAGAGCTACTTTCAAGTTCACTGAATCTTTCTTTGGTTGTTTTGATTCTTCTGATCAGACAATCAAAACAATGCATCGAATTTATTACTCTGATTGATTTATAAAAATTTTACTTTTTTTTACCTTTCCTGAATTATTGCTTTTGTTTTTCAATTTTTTCTTCTCCCATTAAGGTAGATGTGGTTTAGCATATTAATTATAGCTATTTGGAATTCTGGTAGTTTTCATATCACTGGTACATCTAATTCTGGTTCTGGTTGATCTCTTTATCTCATGAGACATTTCTCTTCTACTTTTATGGTATACCTCATAATAATTCTGCTTAAAGATGGACATGTTACATGGGATAGAAAGTATAATATCTTTATTTATTTATTTATTTTGTGATGTTCTCGTAGTAAAACTGTGGCCTCACAAATGCTAGGCAAGTGCTCTACTCCTGAGTTATATGACCAGATCTTTTTTTTATATATTTTCTTTTTTTTTATTTGTAAATCACAACCTTTCCTTCCAATAGAGCTTCTGTATGAAGTTTCACAAACTTAATCATTAATTACAGTGACCTTGATGATTTTTATTTCTGCAAATGTCATATGCTTCAAAATACTCAAGAAATTTTGGTTTTGTTTTCTTGCTTACAGTGTGTCCTTTCATTGCTCTGCTCCCCAAAGATAAGATACTTGTTCTGTGATCCCAACTATGCTACTCTGATATTTCTACTGAAGCTTTGTTACAAGAGGTGGTTAGGAATGAGTATCTTGCCTCATGTCATGACTCAATCTCTCTTGTAGGCAGGAACCAAGAACTTGGGTCACTGTACATGGTTTTACCATCTCAGCCTTTCCTTCAGTAAGTTTTTTTCCTTCCTTATTCTACTATTTATTCTATTAACTAAGTACAAAATTCTTTCCATTTCTTTACTTCTCTGACCTTAAAATGTACTCAAAATTTGACATTTGTACTCCAGCAAATCGGCAAACCTGTATAGTTGGAGTAAAAAACAGGGAAAATCCTAACACAGCCATGAGTAAATCAAGAAGCAGGATTTGAGAGGACACTGATTGCCCACAGAGAAATAAGGTTAAAAATTAGAGTAGACTTCTTATGAAAAACAATGCAAGCCAGAAGATAATGCAGTGATATTAAGGTGTTAAAAAACTTCTTCAATTAAAAAAGAAAGACAATTATAGTTGTGGTGGTATGCATCTCAGTAATCTCAGCTACTGGGAAGGCTAAGGAAGGAGGATGGCAACTCTGAGGTTATATTGTCCAATTTCTCCAGACCCCATCAATCAATCAACCAATCAATCAATCAATCAATAATAACAACAACAACAACAACAAAAATTTTAGAGGTTGAGGCAGGTGGACAGGAGGATTGCGAGTTCAAGTCTGAAGTCCAGCCAGGGCAACTTAAGGAGACTGTCTCAAAATAAAAACATATAAGTAGTTTAGTAACAGATCACCTACCTAGCATGCTTAAATCTGTAGATTCAATCCTCAGTATCATAAATAGAAAGAGTATTGGAGATGTAGCTCATTGGTATGCTGCTTGTCTATCATGTATGAACACTTGAATTTGATTCATCCTCAAAAAATAAATAAATAAATAAATAAATTATTTTTCAGATAAACAAAATTGAGATAGTTTATTGCTGGTAAATCTATTCTGCAAAAATATTGAAGTCATATGTAATTAAGCAAACAATTTAGAGGTCAGAATTTAGATACACATTCACACATGCAGTTATAGTTGCTAAATAATACAAATAAAAAAGATCTATGTTGTCTTGTTTTAATTTCATTATAACATAAATGGTTAAAGTAATATAGGAGTGACTGGATGTTTATTTTTATAGCTATATTTGAAAGTAATATATCTAACAACAGTGTTACAGGGAGAAGAGGAAGAAATTGAAAACATACAGTTTTAAGGTCCTTGTAGGTAAACTCAGATTTAATATATATATATATATATATATTTTTTTTTTTTAAAAAAACATCTATCTCAACAAAACCCTGTCTTCAAAGGAAAAATTTACATTGTTCACAAGGAACATTCTTAAAATGCAAAACTTGGCATCACTATTTAGGAGAATATGATATGTAAGACAGTAAAGAGAACCACAGGTGTAGACAAATCATTTTACAAATTTTCTTGTATACTAAATCCATTCTTTCTTTCCAATCTTCTTATTGAAAAGTGTAAATTACAAGCTTCACACTGAAGATGAATTGAAGAATGGATTCATGATCAGGCTGTATATAAAGGAGTTGAAAATCATAACTTGGATGGTGTTCCTTCTGTCTCTCTGTTTCTCTCCCTGTCTTTCTCTGTCTCTTTCTGTCTCTTATTCTTATACATGGGGAATTGATTTCAACATTTGTATCCCACAGGTACCAAAATCCTCTGAGCCTCAAGTAGATTATGTAAAATGAAGCAGTATTTGTATGTAATTATGCACATTCACTTGTATACCTTAAGTCATTTCTTTGTTACATATACTACTTAATGCAATATAAATACCATGCAATTAGTTAGTGAATATGACAAAAAAAAGTTGATATATGGTAAATACAGACACGATTCTTTTTTTTTTCAAATATTTTCAATTCTTTTAGTTGAATCTGGAAAGTACAGCTATAGAGGACCAACAATATACAAAACTGAAATCACATACACACACACACACACACACACACACACACACGCACATATACACTTTTATTTTTGTTTTTGCATATCTTACTAAAATGTATTTTGTTCTAAATCTGCATAATCATTTCTTTTCAAATATGATTTTTAATTTTTATTGTGTCAAGTGACAGAATTATATTTTGAAAATAAATCAGATAAAAAAGTGATGCAGTTTTTGAATCTTGTCTAAAAACAAAACATAAAAACCTCCAACTGTTATCAGGAGTATTGAGAGTATTCAGTGAACTGAAATCAAATATCAGTGGTCCTCATAATTATAGACATTAAAAAGAGTCAGACTCTCAATTTAGAGCACTAACATTCTCTGGTGAGAGTTTTGATGACATCCCAAAGTTTTAAAGACAATCTGTGGGTATAAAGACATTTAAGACTGAAACAATAAACAAATAAAGAAAACTCCTACCCAACTAACAGGTTGCATTTAGGTTGCTTTGATTTAGGTTATCCCAAGAAAAGACATCATTATCCAAATCACAGCAGTAATCCTGTCATTGCAGTTAGATTAGAAGTCTGAATAGTATGAAACGAAGCTTTAAGAACGATGCAGAAATCTGAAAGGGAAGCATCTGTTTTCCATATGCTCTGGTATAAGGCTCAATGGACTTCCCTAAATTCTTTACATACTCCAGGGAAAATTTGTAGTTAAATTTATATGATTTTACCTTACCAGTGTAAAAGATGCAAATCCATTCGGGTAACTTTGCTTCTACTTTTTTATTGTGCACACATTTTAAACCAATCTACAAAATTGTCACTTATTGCTATTTTCACCTATGAACATTCCACTCACACCTATAAAAGCAAATTTTGAATTTCACATTATGGCAATTTTATTTACAAAATTATTGGTGTTATAAAATCTAAGATAATACTGTGAGTCAATTTTTAGTGAACTACTGTTTATTCAATGCTGATCCCCATTTCTCTGTGCAACTATGAGGATTTTAAGAAATACATGGATAGGAAAAAAGATGTGTGTATGATAATACTTATTTGAAATAAAAAAAAACTCTTTTCTTCCATAAATCTCAGAGTACATCCTACATATGTTTTGACTAAATCTCAGTATTGTTCTTTTCATCATGAAGAAAACTAAATAATATTCAGGATTTTTTCTTCCTTTGCAGAGTAAGGGAATTCCTATGCCTATTATTCAACATACTAAGCATTCATTGGAGATCTCCTTTTTATATAGTAAGAACTGTTATGAGGCTGAGAAATTATTTTGAAAAAAAGAATAAAATCTTCAACAGAATCTGCACATACTTTTCTCACAGGCACATAAATGAAATTCACAGGACTTGTATGCAACAGAAAGCAGTATTTTTAAATACATTTAAGAGAGGGAGAGTCTTGAGAATCTGATGACAATTACAAACCATTCTAATTTTTTGCAATCCATATTTTCAAGGAAGCAAAGAGGCAGAGTTTATTATTTCTTTATGTTTTCATGAATGTTATGATTTAACTTGTGTTTTGAATAAGTAAGTCAGGCATATGATACAAAATTCAAATAGATGTACACTTACACTATGAATATTAAGGCCCTTCATTTTCTTCAGTTCTGCAACTGAAACATATTTTTGTTACTGTTTTTTTCTTCTGTGATTCCTTTTTTACATATTTTATAAAATACAATCATACATGGAACCATCCTTTGTTTTTGTAGTAATATTTGTTTTTTTTCGCAAATATGCCTTGGTTTTTCACTTAATAATATACCTTATAAATTATTTCATGCCAGTACATATGGAGTTACTTCATCCTCTTAATGCTTACTCATTATGCTGTTGAATGATGGCCATGATATATTTAACAGTGTCCTATTTGATGGGCATATAAATTGCTTCCAAGTACTTGATGTTAAAAACAATTATCTCTAAATATTCTGGTCTACTTTCAGAGCATAGTACTCCTAGAATAAATAATCTAAAGAGTTATGTGCATTTTAAATCCAAGGGTTCTGTCAAATTGCACCAGAAAACATGCTATCAATTTTTATTCCATAAGAAGTTTATGAAAGAGTATGTTCTCCAACAAAATGATTTATTAAGTTTTTTAATGTGGTGCCAATCTTGAGGAGAAAAATTGTTGCTTATTATGGTTACAGTTTTCTTATACATTTAAATGAATGTCTTTCACATGTATGACCCCCCTATCTTTTTCATATT
This sequence comes from Ictidomys tridecemlineatus, assembly GCF_052094955.1. Lineage (NCBI taxonomy): Eukaryota > Metazoa > Chordata > Mammalia > Rodentia > Sciuridae > Ictidomys > Ictidomys tridecemlineatus. The sequence continues at coordinate 163,097,226 of NC_135479.1, forward strand.
GAAGTGTTAATATTTTTGTTATCAATATATGGGTACTTTAGATCATGATATTTTGGATACAACAACATTCCACCTTGGTGCAGAATAATTTGTTTTAATGTGGAAATTTTTCAGATTTTTATCAGTAGTACTATTAGCCAGAGAAAAACTCATGACTGATTGTTTTTACCATTAAGCTTCCTGGTTTTGAACTGTTGTTAGGTGAATATTGGAGCACTCTTCCCTGCTTATGTTCTAAGCTTCATTGATCATAAAATTGTTTTGATCATATTTCTCTTTACTTAGCATAATAGTAATTAATAATGGTAAGCAGTAACATTAAAAACCCGAAGCAAACTTGTTTATCATATAAAATATTGGTTTGAGAGTCTGAAATTTGTAGTTGGTTAGGAAGGAAATAGTGGTAAAGTAAGATTTTTATGCATGTGATTTTGGAGCTGATATGAATTCTTTAATCTCAATTATATTTTGTAAGTTTCCAAATAACCTCTTTAATGTTACATTTCTACATACTACCTCTGTAATTAGAAAAGTTTTTGTTTATGTTTTCTAATAGCATCTAATAATCCATGAGTCAACAAGGCCCAAAGAAGGAACAGAAAAGTGGTAATGTTTCAAAAATATTTTCGTTAAAGAGATGGAAATATAGTACTTTTCTATACAATCAGCACAGGGTTTTTGTTCAATTTGGTTAGCAAGAGAAGACCTATATGATTTGAGACTTACATTGCACTAATCCTGGAAAAAATGGAACATGGAACTGCATATTGGCAGGGAGCAATACAAATAAAATAAGCTAAACAATACTCTGTTGTTGGTTGACCCACTCTCCCACTATACTTAGACATACACAAAACCAGTTTGTTCCTTTTTCCATAAAATTGCCAATATCTGCACTTTCCATTCTTAATCCCTTTACTTTAATTCAGACATCAGTATCTCCTACCCAATATAACAATAGTTTCTAAATTCTTCTCCTTTCTATAACATTTTTCTTCCAGTACAGATTCACACTGACATTGAACTTAGTTCTTCAAGCTCAGATAAATGAAGTCTTTCTACAGAACATTTGATTATACTCCCTCAACATACACACTTTCAAATCTGAACTCACTAGCATGGCATTAAAATCTCTAGGTATTTTAGTTATAAGCTGGATATTCTCATTAGAATTTAATTGTAGTTTTCAGTTATTAATACAGTTCAACACAACATCCATCCTTTGTCAACATAGCCTGAACTCTCCTATCCTGGATTTATGCCTATGCTCTGTCAATCAGAAAGTCCCTTCCCAGTTAGTTAAACTGAACTTATAAAATAGCGAAGACTCTTTGGTGGAGATATATATATATACACACACATATAAAATAGCTAGGACTCTTTGGTGGAGATATATATATATATATATATATATATATATATATATGAAACTGGACATTGAGCCTAGAAATGTGTATCATTTAATTTCATACCCAGTCTGTTTCATTTATTTATTTATTTGTTTATTGATACAGGATCTCACTAAGCTGTTGAAGTTCTCATTATGTTTCTGATGCAGGCCTTGAATTTATGGCTGGGATTATAAGTATATACCACCTTGTTTGGCACTAGGGATTATTTTAACTTTTTCATCCTCATCACCATCAAATAATAGAGGTTGTGTAACCATAGTATAAATTTTACAATTGAAGAATGGAAAGGTTAACTAGTTTAGAGTTAAACATGAAACTGGGTTTCAAACCTGTCATTCTGTCTCTAGAGTTGGGAGAGAAATGCTTGTACTTTGATTATCCTCTATGCACTGCAGCAGGTTAACCATTATTTGTCTAGAACAGGTGTCAAATAAATGTATATTAAACTAAATATCTTATTTGAATTACAATTTGGGATTGAATGACTCAGAAAATTAATTATGCATTTGAGAATGTGAATATTATATTGAAACTTTTTTGTTAAAAAAATAGTTTCTTCTGTTTTTTTCTGCAAAATTTCTGTAATGACATTTCTAGACACAGCAGAGGTAATCCCAAGCACCCAAACTAAGGCATCACAATATAGCAATTTAGAGACCAGAATATGGTGACTCCTCAAATGGTGGTAATTCTGTAGAAGGGGCTATAGTTTCATTAACTTTACTTTATTAGTGATATACTCCAACTTCCTTTCCTTTAAGGGAAACTGAGGAAGCAAAAGTAAAACGCCACATTTAAGGACATTGTTTTAGTCAACTTTTGCAATTCTGTGACTAAAATACCTAATGAGAACAAGATAGAAGAGGAAAAATTTACTTGGAGCTCACACTTTCTGAAGTTTCAGTCCATAGTTGGCCAACTCCATTACTCTAAGCTCAAATGAGGCAGCATATCATGCATGAAACATACCATAAACAGTCAGCAGAGGAAATCTGCTCATCTTATGAAAAGATTCACGAAGAAGGGCTGGGCTGGGCTAGGGTAGGAGGTGGATTGGAATACAGATCCCCTAGGAGCCACAATTTCTATCTGTGTCCACCTGCCTACTGTTATCATTCAGTCCTTTTAAACTAGAAATAATTGATTAGTTTTTACCTCTCACAATCCAATCAGTTCACCTCCAAACAAGTGCTTTTGTGGGATACATCATATCCAAATCATAATAGAAGTTTATATTAAAATGCAGAACACATGCACATTTTTGTGTTCTTGAGATAGCTGTAGGAAGTGTGGTTAGAAGATTTCAAAAGGCAATATTTTTCCAAGTGGTAATACTTATTTGATAAACTAAACTTTTTAGCAAATCAACAACCACTTGCATTTTAATTGCAAACTATAAATAATATTAAGTGAAATTTGCTGTTCTCTATTATTTTAAGACTTGTCATCCTTAAATTTCTCTTATCCTATATAGCATAGACAGCAGGAGCACAATACCTTCACTTAATGGATTTCCTAACAATGCACAGATTTTTGTCCCATAATTCATTCTGTTTGAAGATTATGGTACATTCCACTGCAGGGAAAAATGGTTGGATCACAGTTTATGTTTCTGTTCTTTTGCAGCTTAATAACTAGCAATTAGTGAAACAACTCTGATTTGGGAGTTCTCCTATCTCAAACTTCAGCAACTCCCCATATGCCTGGCTTGGATATATGTATCAAAGCAATGTAGCAAGAACATTAGCCTGAAATGCCACTTTTTTTTTTCTACAAAGACTACTAGCTGAATCAATCTCAGTAGGTTGATATATGAGTAGCATTAAAGGAACAGAGAGCCAACTTTGCCTCCCATTATATTTTTGAATGATCCAGGACCAATAGCTGGAATAGCAGAACAGATATAGCAGAATGGATAACACAGAACCAATAGCTGTGTTATCAGAACACAGCCTGAGTAGCAGCAGACAAATAGACCACATGACAGTGACATGTGACTTTCTCAACACTTTTAACATTTTGCATTCTTATACTTTAAAAAATGAAATAAACTTAATATATACTTGCTAAGTATTTTTTCACTAGTTGGTACAGTTTTATTTTATAATCTTCATCCCCTTTTGCTATAATATTGACTTTTTTTTTTTAACAGCATGCACAGCAGGTCCTCCCAATGCTGAGCACTTAAAATGCTATCAGATCTCCCAGCAAATTAGTGCTCTCTGGATGGGGCATTGACATTTCCCTATTTAAACCACACTCCCTTAGTGAAGACTCTATCACTAGGGCCATTAACTGGGCTCTAGATCTAACTCTGGCATGATACCATCTATATCCAGATGGTGTAAAAATGGAAATTTCCATATTTTCAGGTGACCTTTCGGATGAAAACCAATTTTGTTCTTTTTTATTTTTAACCCACTTTTAGTCTCTTGTTCTGCGATTCCTTCCAAAAATAAAAAGCAGTGTAATAATTTACACTAACAAAAACCTGTTGACTACCTGATGAATTTTTCAGGATGGATTTTTTAAAAAATTTTTTATCATTATTTGATTCATCACTGTGTCCTGTACAAAATATTAAATGGAACATCCTAAGAGATCCTATTAATCATTCCTACTATTTTTTTTTGTCTTTTAACCTTTTATTTTTAAAATAGCTTTTTTTTTCCTTAATGCAAATCATTTCATGGATCTAAAGAATCTTTAGCATAGCTTTGCTTTTATTGGCTTAGCTGATTACAAAAAAGCACAAATTAAGACATATTTGAAAACTTTGATAGCTAACAGACAAATTGGTTGGCATGTGAGGTTAAGGGGTCAATTCTATAAAATGGGCCTGCTGGGCTGATCTCCACATACGTTTCTTTTAAAAGTCAATTTATCTGCCATTGTTCTTTGGCTAGGTCAATAGGATTTGCTATATTCCTCCATCAACAATCTGTTGTCTGCAGAAGAAGTGCAGGCCCAAAGAATCCTCAGTGCCAATAATAAGAACATGTTGCCCTAAAAAAGAAGACTTTTGTGACTTTAACATTCACCTGATTCAAGAACGATGGAAACAGAATAATTAGAAGCAAAGCCCCCAAGCACAAAATCGGTAAGACCAAATTCCAATTAGAACAGCTCATCCTAGGCCAAGGTGATCTGATGTTACCTTGGATCTTTAGGATGCCATTATGATAATAAAGTCCTCCCTTGGTGGGATAAGACCATGCACAGTGGGAACTTGAAAGGCTGATGAAATCTTGTTTTTATTCAATGGTCAAGAGATAAACCGGGCAGGACTCTCTCGACACTTCCCTGGGACTACAATAAAACTGAAGGGAAGGAGGGGCCCACCATCTATCTCCTCTCTGAGAAGACCCACTTTCTCCCTCCAGAGCACATCCATTTTTCCCCTTTTAATATTAAAATAATGCTACTATGTGTGATGAGTCTGAAATTTTCCCAGTGTGATCACAATATCCAGTGAGAGATGACATTTTCTATGACTTTGTCTCCATGGACGGCCTTACTCTGTAACAGATTCAAGGAGTTAAATATGAGGATTTTAAAGGCAAACTTGAGTGTTAATCCAGTTTTACCTCCTAATGTTTGTTTGAGTCCAGGTAAATTAACTGCTGACTCTGAGCTCTGTTTTCTTTATAGACTGGATCAACATTACACTGTGTAATTTTAAGCACCACTAAAAGTTTCATGGGACTTAATCATGAGATGTAAATCAAATGAGAATGCCAAGTCATGTTTTCTTTAAAATATAATCCAACTCCAAAATGCTGTGATTCTATCAGAGAGCATAGTTAAATTGAGGGAGTATTAAAAATTACTAATGCTCTTGCTCCACTCTAAAATCTAGAATTATTAACTTAATATCCCAGGAGACATCTGGACATTTATTAGTATTTCTACTACTATTTTGATACTTTCTACCTGATTCTAATGTTCAACCAGTATAGAGAAACATTGATGTAGGAAAATTCTGATCTAAATTCCTCTACAATAAATGAGGACATACTGACTGAATATAAGTCTAAACAATTATTTGGTTAATTCCACTTTAGTGGCTGTTGTTGCCATGTTCATTTTGCTTTGTACTTAAAAGTGCAATCTGTTGAAATTCTCATAGTTTCAGTATTTTTGTGAATCTGCAATGTATATTTTTAAACAGCTACTGTTTTGCTATATCTATCTTCACTCCTACTTATGCAAAGTTGTATCTACATTTGGTTAAATTTCAGCCATTACAATTTTAATATGCTTAAACTAATGTTCTCCAACTATGTTGAATCCTAATCTCTTTTAACTCTTATGCATTTCTCTTTCTATTTCCCTTCCAATTTCCTATATTTTTGGCTGCACTAGGAAGATTATTGGGTGCTAAAATGAAATTGCAATTTATCATTGTAGCTATGGGAAAAGTAAATTAATGTATAACTTGTTTTTTGACATTCTCACTTTATTGCAGATAAGTATGTGAATTCAATTAAATGCAGTTTTGCCATACATCTAACTAATGTGCTTCCCAAGGATCATTTGGTTTATACACTAATATACAAGAACTGTGGCCTGCAGGAGTCAGTTTGTTCTATATACAGCAAGACCTCAGGTCACAGTAAGAAGCTGAGTTTCTGAATTGCTGAAATACTTTTTATAGCCTTGTAGTATTATTTCAATTGTAAAACAATATGACTATGTAATTATTGACTTAGCTTCAGGATGCACTGCCTTTTTTTCTCTCGTTTTGAATCATTAGAATTATTATGTGGCATCAGAAGAACACTAGAGTTTTTAAACTTTTGATAAAACTGATTTAATCAGACCACAACAGAAACAGATGCAAGCTGATATGAAATATGAAAATAATTTGTTGTATTTAAATTGCACTCCTTTGCTAAAAGCGCAAAGCAATTTTACATGCAGTTTTATGTTATAAATCCTCACAACATTCCTCCAAGGCAGAGACTCATTATTTTTCTCATTTGACAAGTGGAGGTTAAACTGAGGTTTTAAGCACCCCACCTAAGGAAATGCAATGTCTTTGCTGGAGTCAGCAAGCTCTCTGCATTTTCAAGAAATAATCTTTTTTCATGTACTAGGCCCTTAATGGTACGTAGTGATTCATTTACCAAATATATAATGATCCATGAAGGTCCAGTAAAGTTTTGGTGCTGGTGACAAACAGAATAGAAAACAATACAGAAAACACACATTTAGAGCAATTTTTTTTTTTTTTTGGCAATAGCCCTAAACTGGGCAACCAAACTGAAATATCAATAGATTTTCATCTCTCCATACAATCATACCCTAGATATTATTCAACAATAAATAGAAATCAAATCCAACATGCACATAACCTAATGTGTAAAATTATGAAAACAATACAGACATTGATTTTGTTTCAGCAGAATAGCTCAATGTAAAACAATTAAAATTGTATTGTGAGTATATTTTTCAACATAAATAGTTTCCACAATTGACTAGACTTAATTTGTTATAAACTAGCACTCTGTCTCTCATCCCTTTTCTTTTCTAAAAATTTTGAAACATTGGATTCCAATTTGGTTATTCTGTTCCAGGAAAGATATTTTAAATTGGCTGATCTTGCTATTCTGTGTTCTTTTTAATTGTTATTCACTGAGTGCTCTGTCCTTGCTCCTTTATACTTCCTTGAAGTCATTTCAATGTTTGTTGGAATATCTTGACCTAGACAATTTGTTCCTTATTCCTTCATAGAATATCCATTTTAAAAATGTCTTTTCTTTTAAACATGGCTATATCTGCATCTCATAGCATGTAGATATAGGATTTTTATTATTTTTTTATTTCAACAGATTTTTGAAGTGTTATAATCAGAGTTTTCAACAAAATATTGAAATAAAATGGTAGAAGAACATGCAAATCTTTCCCCTACTCATATAGTCACATCAAACAAACATATTATCCCTAACAGTTTTTTAAATGTCAGTTTTATTGAGGTATAATTTAAATCCAATGATGTTCACCCCTATTAGATGTATAATTCAATGGACTGTTCAAATGTTTTTGTGTGTGTTATCACAGATCAAGAAGTTGAATATTTACATCTCTCCAAAATGGTCCCTTGTACTCCTGGCAGCCCAATGTGACACCCAAATTCTAGCCAATGACACACATGCTTTTGACTTATTTCCTTTGACCTTTGACTCTTCCAGAATTATATGAAAATACAGTCATACAGAATCATGTACTTAATAGACACTGCTCTATATCTTCTTTCACTCAAGATGTGTATCTGTGCTGTGGCATGCTCACTTTATTGACATGTAGTATTCTGTTAAATGGATGCATTTAATATTAATTGTTCATTACATATTTACTTTCAGTTTGGAAATGTTAACAGATTATGAATAAAGCTGATAGGAATTCAGGTCTTTGTGCAAAAATATGTTTTTGTTTCTCTGTAGCAAATTCTTGAAAGTAAAATATCTGGGTTGTATTGGGAGCTAATTGCTGAACATTTTAAGAAACTATTGCACAGTTTTCCAGAGTAGTCACCACACTATAATCACACAAAGAATGTCTGGGGATCCCACTTGCTTAACTCCCCTTCAGCGTTCATATTTTTAGCCATTTTCATTTTAGCCTTTCTAGGAAGCATGCAAAAGATCCCATTCTCTTATTTGTGTTTCCTCAATGATGAAATGTGGTCAGCCTCCTTTTACATGCTTATTTGCCCTTTGAGTATCTTTGAGAGAGTGTCTATTCAAACATTTTGCCCCTTTTCTGCTGAACTGTTTTTCATTATTTTTATTACTCTTGTAGGAATTCTTTGTAATATTCTGGTTTCAAAAGCTTAGTCAAATAAGTTTCACAAACAGCTTTTCAGTCGATAGCTTGATGGTCATTTCCATGACACTGTTTTGTGAACAACATAAATTATTTCATGAAGTCATAACCTCCATGTTTTTGTCCTGTGATTCATGCTTTTTCTGATTATGTAAGAGTTATTTGTTCAACCCAACATCGCCAATATTTTTTCATAGGAGCTTATTTTAAAATTTCTAGAGCTTCAGATTTGCATTCTAGTCTCTATTGTTCAGGTCTATCAAGGTGTGAAGTAAAGGTCAAGGTTGAAGAGACTTTCTCTGGTCTTCATTTGGGGAGCTCTGGCAGGCTCCATGGACCAGAGATCAATTAGCAAGATTTTGTCAGTGTTCCTTGCTGTCCTCAGCCCCAGCCCACTAGGCCCCAAAGATTGAAGGTATTGAGAATTGAGAATCTGCCTCCTCTAACCATGGAATCCCAGGCAGAAGCACTGGAGGAAAGCACATTTTTAGTGGTTCCCAAGACACTGTCCCTTCTCTTCAATCCTTGCTCCAGAGGCAATTCACTTTTATCTGGGCTTAGGAGATTGACGTTCCTCAAGGAAAAAATTAGGAATAGAGCAGAATTTGGGATCTTTGCTAGAGTCTAATGTCTTTCTTTCTCCTGTTCCATCCTCATTTTCTCATCAGTGCTGGCAAAGACCAATAGGAAGGAGCAGAAAAGCATGGACCTCTACTTAGTGAAACAGAAACTCAGCCTTTCAGACCTAGGGGAACATTCAACCCTTTACTTCTTACCTGCTCTTATAGAAGTCTCCACTTCCTCTGAGGGTACAGCTCAAGGGTAAAACAGTTCCCTGTCCCCCCAGAGGGACTTGCCACCATTTAATTTGGAATTCCATTTATTTTGTTAACTTGTTCTTTGATAGGCTTCCAAGTTTGTGAATCTCTTTAGATCCCATAGCTTTCTATGAACTTAGTAGAATCAAAAATCCAGTTCCACATATTTTGAATTTCAATTATCATTTGTTTATTCAATCATAGGCTATTGAGAAGTGTGCTTTTGAATTTCTAAACATATGGTAATAGTCTATTTTGTTGTTGTTTTTGTTCTTTGATCTCAAGCTTAATTACATTATTGTCACAGAACATATGCTGTATTATTTCAAATATATATAATTTTTTGATACTTGCTGCATTAGAAAAATATTTGTAGTTTGCTGTTTTGGGGAATAATGATACACACATATAAAAAATCAGATTCTTAGCTATTTTTCCAATTTTTAGTATCCTTTTTGATAATTTGGCTGCCTCAATTTCTGGTGAAAGTACTTTTAAACATTTCACTATTATTATCACTTCTCTAATTTTATATGTACCTTTACAATTTTTTCTTTGTATAATTGAATCCTATGTAAATTATCCATACACAGTTAAAATTGAACTTTCTGAAAACCCAAATGTTTCATATTTCTAATGTGAGCTTTATATATATAAAACTATTTTTACCATCACACACATCTCATATTGTATCCCTATACTTTCTTTTGAGAGGTTTTTGAGTCTTTTTACTTTCTAATTTTTAAAAATTTTAGCATTTATATTATATTGCCTTTATATTATAAAAGCAAATAGTTAAAATTGTTAGTTGCATTTGGCTGTTTTTGCTTTAATTTTAATATTAAATACATTTGTATGCAACATAATCTCTGATGGAGATTAATAGAAATCCTGTTTTTTAAACATATATGGCTTATCTCTTTTCTTTTTCAGTTGCTTTGTCTCTCATCTATTGTATTTGGGGGAGGGATATGTTGTAGCTTTATATCATTTCTGCAGTTTTTATTTATGTTTTGGAAGTCATACATCACATTCTTAATCATAATTATCATTTGATAATTATAAATTATAACATAAAATTATGGCTTGCCAAGTCTAAATTGAATCCTCGTATTTATCCCTCTTGCACAAATATTGAAATGTTAAAACACAATTCTAGACTCTTCCTTGTTCTTGGATTCCCTATTTATTTGCCAAATATCTTAAATATCAAAGTTACTACTATTTAAAATCATTAGTGCACATTAAATCTACTCATGTCATTACCATTATCTTTGTGTAATTTTTCTATTAAAGATGTACTTTTTTTTGGGGGGGGAGTACTGAGGATTGAACTCAGGGCCTTGTGCATGCAAAACAAGCACTCTACCAACTAAGCTATACCCCAGCCCCAAAGATGTACTCTTTATCATGGCATTGAGTTATATCAATTGCTTTTGCAATGCTGAAAAGATAAATACAGATTAATTTCTTGCATGCTTGTCTGCATGGAAATATTTTCATTTCATTTTTTTCTTTGAAAGACATATTCCTGGGTATGGATTGAATGTGGCAATTATTTTTCTTTAGCATTTTTAATTTTTTTTCTAAAGCATGTTGAAGTTGTTCTGAATGCTTATGCTAGTAATGGTTTTATTCAGCTTTTTTTATTCTTGTGATCAAAAGTTCAGAAAAGAACAATGTAGACTAGAAAAGTTTATTTAGATCATGGTTACATGGTGATGTTGTATTTTAGACATGAGATGTACAACAAAAATCTTATGTATGAGATAATGCTTGATTTATGAGAGTCCTAATCCAATCAGTGAATTAAACTCCTGTTTGGGATTAACTGAGATTTAACTGAAGGCACATAGAGTGTGGCTGGAGGAAGTAGGCATTGGGAGTGTGACTTTGGGGCATATATTTTGTATCTGACAATAGAGTCTCTCTGCTTCCTAATCAGCTTGTTAGCAGCTTCCCTCTGCCATGCTCTTCTGCTGTGATGTTCAGCCTCACCTTGAGTCCATGGGAATGGAGCTGGCTTTCTATGGACCCAGACCTCTGAAACAATAACCCCCAAATAAACTTTTTCTCCTCTAAAATTGTTCTCCTCAACCTTTTAGTCATAGAAGTGAAAAAGCTCATTAAAACAGGTAAAAAAAAATTAAACATTTATTCTAACATTTTGAAATTTACTGTTCATATTGTTTTCTATAGACACTCTTCTGTGCAAATGCTCATCAGAACTTCTTACTCCTAACTCTTAGATAATTTGAGGATGAGTATAAAGATACTATTTTATAAGAAACAATGTGATTGACACTATCAGATGTCAAACAGCTCTACTAATCTGTAACCACTTAAACTCCAAATGTTAAAAATTTTGGAATGTACAGCTACTCAAGATTCAGCATAAATATGGTTCTATTCACCATGCAATGTCATCAAAATAAATGACATTGAAGGACAGTATCCTCAGATTCAAAACTTATTATGTGCACTCTTTCTCTTTAGTTCTTACTTTTTCTTCATTTTTGCCCTAGTAAATTATTTTTTTTAGCATCTATAAAATTCCTTCTATGTCTTTAGTTAGAATTTTTCAAAGAGAGGACCAATAGGAAAGATAGATAGTGTGACTGTGTGAGAGAAAAGGGTGGAGGCATGTGAAAGGGAATTTATAACAAAATTGACAAACTTATGGAGATGGAGAAGTTCTATGTTATGCTCTATGCAAACTATCATACCAGAGAAGCTGGTAGTGTGGTTTGATCCAAGTCCAAAAGCCTATAAACCAGGGAAAGCAAAGGTGTAACTTTCAGTCGGAGATCAAAAACTTAGGAGACTGGAAGTCTGCTGGTGCAAGACTTAGAGTCCAAAGACCAGAGAATGAGGTCTGATGTCCAAGAGGAGAAAAAAAGTGTTCCAATTCCCAAAGAGAGACAGAGAGTTTACTTTTTCTCTACGCTTTTCTTCTATGTAGAACCCTATAGAATCATTCCCACCTACCTTGGAAGAGAGTGGATATTCTTGTCTGTCCACAGAAACAAATATCCAAATTCAACATTCTCTTTATTAGAAAATCTTTAGAAATTTGTAAACTGTAATCTAATCATTATTTATCTAGGTTTATATTTTTTATTCTCTCTTGTACATATTTTGTGTTTAATTTTGATCTAAGCCTTTAAGACTTTTGATTTAAAAATAGTATAAGGTATTCTTTTAAGTAGTACATTTCAATTATTCCATATATGTTCTTTATCTGGAAGTCTTTTTAAATACATCTGAAAGTGTCTCATTTTATACTTATGTAAGTAAAGATGGTTATTTTTGAGCTGTACTAGATGAGCTCTATGCTTATTTTCAGAGATACCTGGAAAACTAATATTGAGATTACTTTGCTTTTCTTTGCCCCCTTTTTAAATGAAGTATTCTTTTAAGAGAGGAAGGAATACTTCTCACACCATTAGCACAGCATAAAATTGATTTGAAAATATGAAAAAAATGAAAATAAAAATTTACAAAAAAAATACCTAAAATCTTCCATGTACCCAGTTGCAAAAATTTTAAACAAAAGTTTAGGATATTAAATCCAACATTGTATAAAATACATAAAATGTAAAAACATATATCATGAACAACTAATGTTTATTTGAAAAACAAATTTGGTTTACAATTTCCATATTACATAATTACAGAGCCTATGATTTAATATATGGATAAACATTTATTGAATGAAAACATGAATTAATAAATAGTTCATGCCTTATTTGAAAAAGCATCCCACTACTTGTTCCTCTGGGGAATTCCTAGAAGTATGTACAATATGTTAGAAAACTAAAATAATTTGGTCAGTGTTTTATTCTTCTTACTATTATGTGTTGATTCTGTAATATTAGGCTAGTTGATTACTCAAACTTAACCTTAACATCAACATCTTCAAAATAATGATAATATTAATTATAATTTATAAAATTATGTGAGAATTAAAAAGGACATGAAATGGTTCCATACCTATGTCTACTACATTCTCAACATACAATATACCTTAGAAATCATAGGGTCAGATGAAATGTTATTTTCCTATGACACTCTGTTTAACTGATTCCAGATCTTCCCACTCCAACCCATTTCCCATTTAGCACACTCGGCTGTTCCTCTTGTAGCACTGGAGATTGAACACAGGTGACCTCTAGTTGGGTGCATCCCAGCTCTTTTCTTTTCTTTTCTTTCTTTTTTTTTTTTTTTTTTTTGAGACAAGTTTGTTCTAAGTTGCCCAGACTAGTCTCAAATTTACAATTCCCCACCTCAGCCTCCCCCCGTCACTGGAATTACAGCTGTGTTCCACTTGTTTGATTGTATTCTGTGTATTCTTAATATAGTACCAACATTAAATGTTTGTTTAATATTTATCTGAATTCCATACTACTGGAAATCTGCATTATACATTTTGATCCAAAGGAATTGACAGTATAAATACAGTAAGGATATAATAATAAATATTCAAGAATTTTTTTTAATGAAAGAAATAAGTTATTAGTGTATCTTTAAAATTTTTGCTGTACTTATGGGGAAAAATGAAGACACCCTTGTTATTATTTCAGTACCCTGAAAGCTGATGGAAAAGGGGGAAAAGATGGTGTATTTTTTATCTAATTTGCCAGGTTTTCATTATCTCAAGGGCATCCTTCTGAATTACATAAAGGCAGGTATAAGAAAGAGAGGAAGTACTAAGTAGAATGTGATAAATATGGATGGAAATGAAACTGATATAAATAATCAGGGCAAAAAAAAATACAAAAATGTTGGCAATACTATAAAATAACAATGCAGAAATATTGAAATGACATAGAGATTAACATACGAAAATAAAAAAAATCTTGTACTGGAGATGATGAAAGATTGGATTCATGTGAACAAATTACTATTTTATGAAATCTTGGGGAGGAAATGATTTCTGAAAGAATTAATCTTTAATATAGTTAAACTAAGTAAAGAGAATCACTGAGTAAACTGTAAAGTATTTGGCACATTTTGATTCATGATGTATTTTTACTGTTAACAATTATTAAATGTAAGATTTTCAAAGAACCAATCTGCAGTTATTTTTGAAGATTTCAAACTCCATGTGCCTACTGCTGCAGGCTGCCTTTTCCTTAGAGTACTTTGCTGTACTTTGAGAGTTAATACAAATTTCTGGGATACTTTTAAAGAAAGGTTTTAAGAAGCTCCAGCCTAATACTCTGGTACTCAACATCATGGTTATTTTTGCACCTATCTTTTGAGCTCACATTTTCTTTTGCCTTAATTTACAATGCTAAATTAATTTTGTTGTTGTTGTTTTGCTTGTTTTTGAACATCTGAGTGCCCAAGATGTCTTCAAGTACCATGAGAAACTCTAGTAGAGATGTGTTAATATTCTGATACCATATATCAACAAAGTTTGGTATGTCTTCATAAATCAGGCTAGTTCCTGATGACTAGACTTTTTTGTCTACATGTTCTTTAAATATGCTTTGAAAATATGTTGCTACAATTTCACTGGCATTTATCTGTAAATTCTGAGTATTTTTAATAAATTAATTTTTTTCTTTTATACCATATGGAAAAACTGAATATATCTTTGACTTTAGATTTTTGCACCTTCTCACTTTCATTGATTATAATATTAATTTAATTACATGCTCTAATCTCAAACTATATAAGCCTCCTAGTTTATCATGGATATATTTGGGATAGCTTTTAATATTGTTTAAAAACTTTGTCACTGACAACTTCTATAAGAGGTTAAATACTCCCATCGATAGTCTTTGTTGGGATTTTTGCACAAGGGATAAAATTTTTAGTTCATTGTCTTGGGTGAATTATTTACTTTGTTTAAGGCAATGTGTGGAAGTAATGTTTGACAGTTTTAGCAGATATTTTGAGTCATTAAATGTTTCAGATACTGTAGCCTTTGCTCCTTGATCTTGGGCTTCTTAGACTAAAGAACTTTAAGAAATTGAATGTTTTCTTTTTGTCTAAGTCATCTGTATATAATTTGCTGTTACAGTCCAAATTGACTGAGACAATGGACCAACTGGAGAAATGGGTAGTCATGGGTGGTAATGAAGAAATTAAGACTGAATTCTAGTTGCTGATGAGAGGAAATATGATGCATTCTGTAGTTCCTCCTTAGAATTCATCACAATGTCAAAGTGGAATAACTGTTAAAAGATGAAGACGTAAGGGTCATTAAGAGTGGTCATCATTTATCCAAGCTTACTAGCAATCTTAATCCAAAATATGCTTTCTATCTTACCAGACTTTCTCAGAGCCATTTTTATGTGTATAATACTTAGATGTATTAAAATATGCTCTAAGAATCCTAAGTGTAGAGAAATTCTTGTATAAAGTATTAAGTTACGCATATTTCTCTATTGAAAGATAATATTACATACTTCATCTCTTAACTTTCTTGAGTTTCTTAAATGCATTGAATTAAATCTATCCTTAGGACTTATCAATGACCTCTTTGTTTCTATATTGATTTATGTGGTTTCAAGAGGAAAATGGAGATAAACCGAGAGAGATAAATAAAATGTGTCAGTATGAGGTGCTATAAAAATTTTATTGCCACTTGTTTGAGAGAAGCCCACATAAAAATAAGGTATTATTCCAAATGCAGAGAAATAAATCTTTATAGAAAAGTGCATGCATAAACTACCAAAATAGGGCATATATGTGTGTATAAACCTATATATTATAATATTTTGCAATTCTGCCATTTTAATTCATTAAATAGGTTCTATTTGTTTTGTTTTATTATCTCATTTTATTTAAAATTTTTATTTTTCTATTAAATTTAATTCAAATACTCCATCATTAAAATAATTTTTATATTGTCATAAAATACCATTTAATACAAAATGCATTGCAAAAGTTTTTCTATAGATGATTTTTAAACTTGTATATATATTTAATATTAAAGTAAACAGTGAATTTTTCTGTTATTTTTTTAACCCTACATGACTATGCTTTCCTAATAGTGATTTGTGTTTTTTGTATTAGCTTAAGAAGCACAAGAGAGATTAAGCAATGTAAATGAATAAAGTCTTATTGATTTTTAAACATGCAAAAAACTGCAGAATTACAAAAATTCTATTCATATTTCATCTTGGATTAAACATTGATTATGTAAAGCCACAATGCTTAAAAATGAATGGAGCTTATAAGCTAGAAATGATACTTTTTAATGAGCTAGAGTTTGTGTCTTTCACTCATGGATCTTGGGGAAATAAATGTAAATCTTACATAAATGAATAAACCAAGAAATGATATTGATTCAAAATAAATAACAGGTAACTATCTATAATCAATTCTCAGTGCAGCATATTTTATTGTTTCAGATATGTACCTTTTTCCTTGATGGGAAAAAACCACTGTAAGATGAATAATATTATGAATATAATTTGGATTAAAATAATAGGAATGTTATAAAATTTTGAGGTTTGGTTATTTAGTGTCTAGAAGGAATATATACATATGTATATATATATGTGTGTGTGTGTATATATGTATATGTGTGTGTATTTGTGTGTGTACACACACACATATATTTAGTATGGTAAGTGGATGTTCAAAATAAAAACAAAACAAAAATAATCTTGTAGACCTATTTTTTAATTTGTTGTTTTATTTACTTATTTGTTTATTTGAATTGATTTTATTTTTTAAATACATGACAGCAGAATGCATTACACATATAGAGCGCAATTTTTCCTATCTCTGGTTGTATATAAAGTATGCTCACAACAATTCATTTCTTCATACATGTACTTTGGGTAATGATGTCTGTTGAGAGCCAGAGCCAAAGAAATTTCCAGCTGCCAACAGATGTCCATCACATTCCACCATCATTGCTAACCTCTGCCCCCTCCCTTATCCTACAACCCCTCTGCCCTATCTATCGTTCATCTATTTCTCCTATGCTTCCCCTCCCTACCCCACTATGAGTCAGTCATCTTATATCAGAGAAAACATTTAGCATTTGTTTTGGGGGGATTGGCTAACTTCTCTTTGCTCTTCTCCAACTCCATCCATTTACCTGCAAATGCCGTGATTTTATTCTCTTTTATTGCTGAGTGTATATATGTCACATTTGTGTATATATGTCACATTTCTTATCCATTCATGTACTGAAGGGCATCTAGGTTGGTTCCACAGTTTAGCTATTGTAAATGTGCTGCTCTATACGTTGATGTGGCTGTAGCCCTATAGTATACTGTTTTTAAATCCTTTGGGTATAGAACGAGGAGAGGGGTAGCTGGGTCAAATAGTAGTTCCAAGGAATCTCCATATTGCTTTCCAGATTGTGCCAATTTGCAGTCCCACCAGCGATGTATGAGTGTACCATTTTCCCCACATCCATGCCAACACTTATTGTTGTCTTCATAATAGCTATCATTCTGACAGGAGTGAGATAAAATCTTAGAGTATTTTTTATTTGCATTTCTCTAATTACTAGAGATGATGAACATTTTTTCATAAATTTGTTGATTGATTGTATTTCCTCTTCTGAGAAGTGTCTGTTCAGGCCCTTGGCCCATATATTGACTGGGTTATTTGTTTTTTTGTATGTTTAGCTTTTTTAGTTTGAATCTATCCCATTTATTGATTCTTGATTTTAATTCTTATGCTATAGGAGCCTTATTAAGGAAGTTGGTGCATAATCCCACCTGGTGGAGATTAGGGCCTACTTTTTCATCTATTAGACAGAGTCTCTGATTTAATTCCTAGGTCCTTGTTCCACTTTGAGTTGAGTTTTGTGCATGGTGAGAGATAAGGGTTTAATTTCATTTTGTGGCATATGGATTTCCAGTTTTCCCAGCACCATTTGTTGAAGAGGCTATCTTTTCTCCGGTGATTGACTTTGGTACCTTTGTCTAATACAAGTTACTCTCTGTGTCCTCTATTCTGTACCATGGGTCTACCAGTCTGTTTTGGTGCCAATACCATGCTATTTTTTATTACTATTGCTCTGTTTAAGTTCTTGTATAGTGATGCCACCTGCTTCACTCTTCCTGTAAAGGATTATTTTAGCTATTCTGTGATTCATATTTTTCCTGATGAATTTCTTGGTTTCTTCTTCTATTTCTATGAGGTATGTCATTGGGATTTTGATCAGAATTGCATTAAATCTCTATAGTGCTTTTGGTAGTATGGTCATTTTGATAATATTAATTCCATCTATCCAAGAGCAAGCTATATCTTTCCATCTTATACAGTCTTGTTTGATTTCCTACTTTAGGGTTCTGCAGTTTTCATTGTATGGATCTTTTACATCTTTCATTCAGTTGATTACTAAGTATTTTATTAGGTTTAAGACTATTGTAAATGGGGTAATTTTCCTCATTTTCTTTTAAGAAGATTTGTCACTAATATACAGAAATGCCTTTGATTTATAGGTGTTGATTTTTTTATCCTGCTAATTTGCTGAATTAATTTACTAATTCTAGAAGTTTTCTGGTGGAGCTTTTTGGGTCTTCTTGGTATAGAATCATATTGTCACCAAATAGTGCTAATTTAAATTCTTCTTTTCCTATACGTATCCCTTTCTTTCTTCTGTCTAATTGCTCTGGCCAGTGTTTTAAGAAATATTTTAAATAGAAGTGATAAAAGAGGGCATCCCTCTCTTGTTCATGTGTTTAGAAGGAATGCCTTCAATTTTTCATCATTTACAATGATGTTGGCCTGGGGCTTAGTTTAGATAGCCTTTATGATGTTGAAATTTGTTCCTGTTATCCCTAGTTTTTCAAGTGTTTTGAACATGTAGGAGTGCTGTATTTTGTCAAATGCTTTTTCTTCATCTATTGAGATGCTCATATGATTCTTATCTTTAAGTCTATTGATGTGATGAATTACATTTATTGATTTCCGTATGTTGAGCTAACCTTGCATCCCTGGGATGAATTCCACTTGATCATGATGCACAATCTTTTTGATATGTTTTTGTATTTGATTTGCCAGAATTTTATTGAGAATTTTTGCATTCATGTTCATTAAAGATATTGATCTGAAGTTTTCTTTCTTTGATGTGTCTTTGCCTGGTTTTGGAATCAGGGTGATATTTGCTTCATAAAATGAATGAGTTTGCAAGTGCACCCTCTTTTTCTATTTCCTGAAATCAGTTGAAGAGTATTGGTATTAGTTCTTTTTTAAAGGTCTTGTAGAACTCAGCTGTGTATCCATCTGGTCCTGGACTTTTCTTGGGTGGTAGTCTTCTGATGGTGTCTTCTATTTTATCACTTGATATTGATTGATTATATATCCTTTTGGTCTGTTTAAATTCTGATATCCTCCTGATTCAATCTGGGGAAATCATATGACTTAATAAATTTGTTAATGCCTTCATTGTCTTCTATTTATTGGAGTATAAGTTTTCAAAATAATTTGTAACTCTCCTCTGTATTTCTGTAGTGTCTGTTGTGATATTACCATTTTTATCACATATGCTGGTAATTTTAGTTTTCTGTCTTCTTCTCATCTTTAGTGTAGATAAGGTCTGTCAATTTTATTTATTTTTTTCAAAGAATCAACTTATTGTTTTGTTAATTTTTTTAAATTGTTTTTTTGTTTCAATTTTATTTGATTTCAAGTCTAATTTTAATTATTTCTTCCCTTCTACTGCTTTTGCTATTGATTTATTCTTTTCCTAGGGCTTTGAGATGTAAAGTGAGGTCCTTTATTTGTTGTCTTTTTCTTCTTCTAAGGAACTTCATGCAATGAACTTTCCTCTTAGTGCTGCTTTCATTGTGTCCAAGAGATTTCAATATGTTGTGTCTATGTTTGAATTTACCACTAAGAATTTTTAAAATCTCTTCCTTGATGTCTTCTGCAACCCATTGTTTATTCAGTAGCATACTATTTTGTCTCCAGGCATTGGAGTAATTTTTATTTTATTTTTTTATTTTGCCATTGATTTCTAATTTCATTCCATTATGATCTGATAAAATGCAGGGTGGTATCTCTACATTTTTGAATTTGCTATGAGTTGCTTTGTGGCATATCATATGGACTATTTTAGGGAAGGCTCCATGTGCTGCTGATAAGAAAGTGTATCTGCTTGATGCAGGTTGAAATATTCTATATATATATCAATTAATTCAAAGTCAAATTTTTTAATTATATTATTGAGATCTATAGTTTCTTTATTCATCTTTTATTTGGAAGATCTATCCAGTGGTGAAAGAGGTGTGTTAAAGTCACCCAAGATTATTGTGTTATGATCAATTTCACTCTTGATCTTTAGAAGAATTTGTTCCTTGAACACAGCTGCTCCATTGTTTGAGGCATATATATTTATGATTGTTACGTGTTGTTGCTTTGTGTTTCTCTTGAGCAGCATGTGATGTCCATCTTTATCCCTTTTGATTAACTTTGGCTTGAAGTCTACTTTATTTGATATGAGAATGGAAACCCCTGCTTGCTTCAGCAGTCTTCTTTGATTAGTTTCAGTTTTGATTCTTCAGTTTTCTTCTTTGATTAGTTTTTCCATTAGAGTACTACCTCCCTCTGCCGATTTTTATTGATTTTTGTTTTGTTTTTATTTCCTCTTACTGGAATATTTTTTTCAAGGATTTTTTGTGGTGCTGGTTTTGTAGGTATAAATTCTTTTAACTTTTTTTGGTGGAAGGTTTTTTATTTCATCATCAAATCAAAAGCTTAATTTTTCTTGAGTAAAGATTCTTGGTTAGCATTCATTTTCTTTCAGAGCTTGATATATGTTGTTCCAGGATATTCTAGCTTTCAGTGTCTGTGTTGAGAAATCTGATGTAATCCTTACTTATTTTCCCCTATATGTAATCTGACTCCTTTCTACTGTGGCTTTTAAAATTCTCTCCTCATTCTGTATGTTGGGCATTTTTATAATAATGTGTCTTGGTGTGGATCTGCTTTGATTTTGTACATTTGGTATCCTGTAGGCTTCTTGAATTTGGATTTCCAATTTATTCTTTTATCTTTGGAAGGTTTTCTGATGTTATTTCATTGAATTGATTGTTTATTCTTTTTGTTTGGACCTCTATGCCTTCCCCTATCTTAATAACTCTTTTTAAGCTATCCCATATTTCTTGAATGTTCTGCTTATGTTTTCTTACCATTATCACTGTGTAGTCTATGTTCTTTTCAAGATTATATGCTTTATCTTTATTGTCTGATATCTTATCTTTCAAGTGATATACTCTGTTGGTGATTTTTTTTCATTTGAGATTTGAACTTTTAATTTAATTTGTTTTATTTTTCTCTCATTTCAAAGGTTTTTTTCTTTCTTTCTTTTTGAACCTCTATCTACTTGTTGAGGTGATCTTTTGCTTCCTATAATTTTTATGAAGTTCCTTGTCAAAGTGATCTTTCACTACCTGTATTTGCTCCCTTATATCTTGCTTGAGTTCACAGAACATTTTAACCATGTACATCCTAATTCCTTCTCTGTAATTTCTTCTGCTATGGCTGCCAATGAGTCTAATAATGTGGTGTCTTGATTTGTTTGGGGCACTTTCTTCCCTTTACTTTTCATGTGGCTCTTGTGTCTTCCTTTCCAACTCTGTGGGTCTGGGATATTATTGTTTTTACCCTATAGGTTTGTAGTATTCCTGTAGGGTTCAAGACCTCTACTTTGTGTGGAAGAACAATAATAACAGATCCCATTATCAACAATATACCACCTATAATCAATTTATTGTTATTAAGACTTTTATAGTTTGGTCTCAATGTACAAAAATGTTGGATTCTGTTATCATCTATAATATAATCGGTAGTTCTGTAAAAGAGTTTACAGTTTCTGACTGTGAACGATGAACTGTGGGTGGAGTGTAGGAGATATGGTTAGGAAGTAGGATGTGAGGATATGGATTAATATATCTTAGAAAGTGTGAAAGAGGAATCTAATGAAGAGGGTTAGTAGCAGGAGAATAGACAGGAATAATTTAGTGTAGACAAGTACATGGGAAGATAGTAGAGTACATAAAACAGGCATATGTATTTAGAAAAATACAGGATGTTAAAATAGTAAACTTTGGTAGGGAAAAGAATGATAAAAGAAGAAGAAAAAAAGAAAGGCATATACAACACCTCTATATTGTATTATTCAGATGACCCAGTTCTCAAAATCCTATTTTATGCAAAGTTCTTGGTTTCACATATGTTGGGGATGTGAGGGCGGGAGGATACGGGGGTTGAAGAAAAAGAGAAAAAAAGTACTCAAAGGAAGAATCCAAGATTGTTGCTAGTTTTAGAGATCTGTATCTTTTTTGCTGCTTTTCTCATCCAATAGGTGAGATTGTCTGTTGTAAGCTGATGTCTCTGCTCTCAGGATGGTAGAAGTAACCTTGATGGAAGATTGGTCCTAGTGCAGGGAAACTGGACACCCACCAGTCCCTGCAGGGAGACTGCACCCCATGTGTCTCTTTTTGGGACCACTCATATAGCTTGAGTGCCCAGTACTATCTTCCTATCTTGCCTGGAGATTTCACAGTTCCTGGTCTCTCTGTTAGCCTCCAAACTTTAGTCCTATCTCCCTCTCCCTTAGCAGTTCCCAACTGAGAAAACTCACATGGGGGGCTCCTGTGGGTGGCACCCAGGTCACACTGTGCACCTGTGTTGGGCAGCTACTGTGTTGGGTTAGCACCGCTGAGTGAGAGGGAAGTTGGAAACCTGGTACCTGGCTGTTGGAGATGCGATCTGAGAGCTGCCCCCATCTAATATGGTGAGAATATTGAGCCAAGATGGAGGCAGTCTGCTTCCAGCGCTGGAGGTCTGCTGAGATGAAAGGAGCTGTGTGATGGTGTTGTGCTGTGGATAGGTACCATCTTATTGACCTGCATGGGAACAGAGTGATTTCTTAGAGATCTACAGATATGTTGATAGGTAATTTTGCCAAGGCGCTAGCAAGCCCTGCATTGGCTAGAACTTCAGACTTCAGGTGTTGGAAGCTAAGAGTCCTTCTTCAATGTTTGGCATCCTGCTCAACTGCTGAGACCCAGAGCCCTTCACTGGGTCACAGCACTGGTAATATCTGAGGAGAGCAGCTATATAGGGGTCTTCCAACTCTCTGAAGATGCAGTATTTCAACTAGACCTGGATCAGGGAGCTACACAGAATACTGCCTCCCTCTGGCCCGCCATCTACCTCTACCTGTTGTTTTTAGATATACATGACAGTAGGGTGTATTTTGACATATTATACATACATGGGGTGCAATTCATTACAATTTTGATTTCATTCTTTGGTTGGACATGATGTTGAGTTACACTGTTTGTATTCATATATTAGTATAGGAAAGGTATGTCCAGTTCATTCTACTGTCTTCCTTATTCTCTTCCCCCCTTCCCTTTCTTCCCCTTTGTCTAATTTACTGAACTTCTATACTTCTCTTCCCTATCCCCTCTTTGTTATGATTTAGCATCCACATATCAGAGAAAACATTTTACCTTTAGTTTTTTTAGGTCTGGCTTATTTCACTTAGCATGATAATTTTCAGTTTCATTCATTTACCTGTAAATATTGTAATTTCATTCATCTTTAAGGCTGAGTAATATTTCATTGTGTGTGTGGGGGGGTATACATTACATGTATATATATATATATATATATATATATATATATATATATATATATTACATTTTCTTTATCCATTCGTCTGTTGAAGGGCACCTAGGTTGGTTTCATAGCTTAGTTATTGGGAATTTAGCTGCTATAAAAATTGGTGTGGCTAAATCACTGTTCTACACTGATTTTTAAGTCTTTTGGGTATAAGCCGAGGAGTAGTATTATGAGATCAAATGTTAGTTCCATTCTAAGCTTTCTTAGAAATCTCCATATTGCTTTTCATTGTGATTGCACCAATTTGCAGTCCCACCAGCAATGTATGAGTGAAACTTTTTTCCTGCAACCTCACCAACATTTATAGTTACTTGTATTCTTGATAATTGCTATTCTGACTGAAGTGAGAGGAAATCTCAGTAGTTTTAATTTGCATTTTTCAAATTGCTAGAGATGTTGAACATATTTTTATGTATTTTTTTTACCATTCATATTTTCGTTTTGTGTGTGTGTGTGTGTGTGTGCCTGAAATTGAACCCATGGGCATGTGACCACTGACTTACACCCCCAGCTCTAATTTGTATTTTATTTAGACAGGTTTCACTGAGTTGCTTAGCACCTCACTATTGCTGAGCCTGGCTTTGAACTCCCAACCCTCCTGCCTCTGCCTCGCAGCGCTGGGATTACAGGCATGCACGACTGTGCCTGTCGACCATTCTTATTTCTTCCTCCATGAAGTGCCTGTTGAGTTTCTTTGCCCATTTATTGATTGTGTTATTTGTTTTTTTGTTTTGTTTTGTTTTTGGTGTTTTTGAGTTCTTTGTATATCCTGGGATTAATGGTCTATCTAAGATGCAGGTGATAAAGATTTTCTCTCATTCTGTAGAGCTATCTGTTCATGTTTTTGATTGTTTAATGTGGATAAGCTTTTTACTTTGATGCCATCCTGTTTATTGATTCATGATTTTACTTCTTGTGCTTTAAGAATTTTAATGAGTAATTCTGTTTCTGAGCGGATAATAAAGAGTAGGTCCTGCTTCTTCTATTAGGCATAGGATCTTTAGTCCAATGCCAAGTCCTTGATCTACTTTTGAGTTGAATTTTGGGTAGGGTGAGATGTAGTTGTTCAATTTCAATTTACTACATATAGATTTACAGTTTTTCCAGGACCATTTGTTGAAGAGATTATTTTTCTTCAACGTATATTTATGATGACTTTGTCTAGATAAAATAACTGTATTTATGAAGGTATGTCTCTTTTTCTTCTCTTCTGTTCCATTAGACCTATACCCTTTTAAAATAGACAGTCATTATTATAGTATTACCTTCTTCATTTCCCAGATGCTAAGGAAAAAAGAAACTAATTCCTTTTTTTTTTGAAACACAGTGTTTTCTTTTCATTCATTACATATAAATTGTATTATTTGCTCTCTCTTGTTTATTTTACCTCAGATTTTATTCCTTTGACCTTTTGTTTTTGTGGATTTATTCTGAACCATATGCTTTACAATCATCTTTAAAAATATGAAATAATACTAATTAAAACAAATTTAAAAATTAAAAAAATATATATGAAATATTTCAGAACTCATTAAGCGGTATTTTGTATTATATTATTTTAAATTAAACACTTTAATAAAACCATTATTTCTCATGATTCTGTATTTTGATTGGGTGATTCTCGGATGTGTCACTGGGATGACAGAGAAGCCCCAAATATCTTCTTTCGCAGGTTAGCCTTGTTGGTCCTACCCTACCTGGGGATTCAGCTGAGTTTTCAGTTTTTGTTATCTCCCATGTGGGCTTTTCCAAATTGCTGCCCTGGCTTTGTTTTAGCAAGGATTTTAACAACGAATGCTCCAAGAGAACCAGGCCAATGTACAAGTCTGCACTTATCATACCTGCTCTGGTTTTTGTGGCCAAAGTTGATCATATACCCAGCCCAGAATCAATACGGGAGTGAGAACATTGAAGAGTTTGATAGGGAACGCACACACACACACAAACAATGTATCATAGTCTAAGTTTTGTCAAATTCAGATTTATAGTAGGTTTAAGATTTAAATCAACAACTTAAAAAGGCAAATAAGTAGAAATTGGATGATACTATAATACAGAGATAAATAATGAATCCTCAAGTTACTACATTATTCATGGTGCTAACGTGGTGAAAGGGCAACATTTGAGAGAGAGACATCTTAGACTAAATATCCTAAAGAAAGAAATATGATATTCAAGTTTTAATGGTTAATTTATGAACTTAAAAGATTAAAAGAAAACACCAACATTGTTGAGTATCTTATGTGGGTGTACCTCATTAACATCATGTCATTTATTTTTCATGCTGTTATTGTGAGGAAAGTATTAACTTTTTAAAAATTTTATAAAAAGAATGTTAAAAAATAAAATGAAAAATAAAAGAATGTTAATATTCAGGAAAGAGTAAATGTTTCATGTTTTAAAAAGAATAAGCAGCAGAATCCAGAATAAATTCTCTGTATCTCTTTCGTCCATGTTCTGGCTACTCTTAAGTTCGAGTTCTGGCTACTATACCTTATTGCTAAAGAGAAAAATATAGTTTTATCTGAAAAAGAAGTAAAAAATTTAGATATGCATAAGCTTGGTAAAATTTCAGGAGACTTCCCATGCATATCAAATTCACCACCAGAAGCCAGTTGGCCAGGTAATGACCTCGATGTTTTGCCTTCCTATGTGATCTCTGGCAACAGTAGTAGAGTTTTAAATAGACTTAGGTAGCCTGTGTTTAAACTGCATTCCAATACATAAGGACAACTAAAACATAATCATATATATGTTTTCTCCTCTATGACTGTTTAATTCTTAGTTATGTGTATTTAGTGTCTGGGATTGCCAAATGTAGTGTTTTTGTTGCATAAAGGAAGTTTTTAAATACTTGGTATAACAAATTTTGATCAAGATAAAATATGAGAGAAAATAAAGTGAAGAAAGAGAATAGAATAACCCCAAAGAATAGTATCATCAGGACTCAAACTCATATCCCATATGGAACTGAACAGTTATAGATGCTATATCTAAACCAAACGCACAAATTGCATTTCTATCAAGTGACAATATCTATTCATCTTATATGTTTTGAGTGTTTATGAGTAAAAACATTTAAATGAATTCTGAAGTACCTCATCTTTTCCAAAAACCTTAAAGTAGCATTTAGTGTTTCAAAGAAGAAATTAAACTCTTGGGGAAGTAGCTATTCAAGATTTTCAGTTTTTTGACTTTCATGAGGCCATACTTCATTGAAGAGTAAACTAAAAAGCTCTAGCAAACAGAAAGCTCAAACTAAAAGCTGCAGAAGTGAAATAACACCAGAGCTTAGAATATAAATGATCTCCACATTGGTTTTGTTTGGACACATTCCAGCTCAATAAGAATGTGGCCAAACTAAACCTTTAGGCGAGTGGATAGAAATTCCAGTGACCTGACTATTAGAATTATTAGCATCTCTAAACAGGATTGAAAATAGGAAATAGACCCACAAAAACCAGTTCTTCACTCTGATTTTTTTAATATGAAAACAGGATCTACTGATTAGTTCCCTGAATTAAAAACTATTTATGCTGACGGCAATTTGCTGAGGATTCTGTTTTTATAGTATTGTTTTAATTCCCCCCTGAGTTACTTCCTATTAAGTAGGGAAGCAGTAAAAATGGAAAGAGAGTTATTAAACAGGAAAGAAATGCTGGATTTGTGTCCTGGTTGCATTAATGCACCCTAAGGTGATAGATGCATTTGCATAGGGCTAGCTTTGTACTGCTCTCTGCTGTCTAGACAAAGACATAGCAAGATTTTGACTATGAAATCCTATTTTAGCAGTGCTAAGCCCCTAGGTAGTCTCTTTCATTATTTGTTCCATGTGAGAGGATACGATATGAGAGCTAAAAATATAATATTAAATAACCTTAAATATTAAGTGACCTGGTACATATGACTAAATGAAATATGTTTGAATATAATCATTATGCTTGGCAAACTCACTAAAATTTGAAGAAAACCACATGCAAATATATAAGAAGCAAATCAAGAAATCTTTACATATTAATAAACATAAGCTTAGTTTATTTACTTTAAGAAAACATCTAGGTATAATAAAAGAGTAGAACAAAAAGGATTGTAAGAGGCAAAATTGAAAAGCAATCTTTTCCTAATATATATAAAAACAACTTTCAAGATATGGTCACAATTGTCCCTAGATTTTTAAATAATTTGCAAAAATAGATTGTTATTTTTTCATCAAGTAATTCATACATGTAGGTGGCTGTAAATAGGATGGTTTATGTTCTCTTCTAAATTATAACCCTTCAAAATCTTAAAAGTCTTTTTAAAAGAGAAAAAAAATATATAGTTTCTAAATGTGAAATGCACTTGAAAAAATTTTGGAATATTGAAATTTAGGAAAGCATAGGTTGTCTTTCTCCTCTTCATGTAGTTGACCTAATTAGGCAGCTTTCTTTAAAAGAGCAAATCCCAGGTGCAACACTGAGCTTTCCTGAAAACACATCTGGCACTAACAGGAAATCTACAGTGTGAAGAGGTGTACATAGATGGCACTCTAAATCTCACAACATCCATTACAAATAGATTGAGCTATATGATAGCTGATGAAGACATGGATGCTTATTATTGAGTTTCTCTCCTGAGGGAAGTAAACAGATTCTATAAGGCTCTTGCCTCCCCAAGGGTCTCAAAAGTACATTATGGGCACTTACAGGCAATTGTAAGTGGTGGAAAGCTACATTTCTTTTTAAAGGAGGCTTCAGTGGACTCTTGGCCATATGAGTTTTATAACAGAATTAGCTAGGCTGTTAAACATTTTACTACCACTGGTAGCAAATAGTGGCACATTTTATTATTCTGTTTACCTACTGCCTCAATTTCTGTGAAAACAAAGGGAATGAAAAATTATTTTGAGTGATCTTGAAATTATAAACTTCTATTATCTGAATTAAAATTCAGAAATTTGCCCAAGGAATATATTTTTTGCAAATTATTTATTTTATGTATAATATCTGTTTCCTCAAAGCCAATTTGCTCTTCTGTGGAAATGATAACTTCCTTATGATTGGATTACCCCCAAATAAACAAGGCTTGGGAAAGCTTGATAACCTTAAATAATTAAAATATAAAGCTTAGATTACTATAAATAATCTGTGACCTCAGTGAAATCCATTTAACTTTGTTGATGAATAATTTGCAAAAAATAAAATAATAATGACTCTCTAACCAGTGCTTAGATCAGATCTCTAGTGATGTTTTCCAAAGAAAATAGTTGATTTGGGTCTGGGACAGGTAATATGTGAGTCTGCAGCATCATGTAGTGATAAATAAGGAAATCTCAAATACCATGCAGGAGCATGGAATAATTTGAGAAACATAATAAATATTTAATTTTGGATTAAACTATAAAACAAATATAATGAGTCTATGATAATATAAATAAATGATTGGTTGAATAAATAAACAAATCAAGGAGAACAGACTAATCTATAGAGAAGAATTCCAAATGGCTTTAGTGTTCTATGTGTGAATTTAGTGACATAACAAAATCTAGTATAGTAGAACATGATTCATTCACACTATCATCCTTTAAACTTCTCCTGGAAATAAAAAATGTGCCTGAAGAATAAATATATTTTATATTAAAATAAATTTAGGAAAGTCCAGTGTCACTTGATTAAACATTGGTAATTACTAAATTGGTTGAAGTATTACATGCAGAGTTATATAAAACAGACATTTAAATGCACAATTATCATCATTATGAAATCAGACTATTTGATATACATCAACTCTGTGTGGTCCACTAACTAAACAAGTCGTAGAAGAAAGGAAAGCATGGAGATATATTACATTTTAGAAATATTTGAAGAACATTACGTGAGAAAAGACAAGATCTGGATATAAGAAAATATTCCAAAGCTGACTCAGTTCCTCAGGTAAATTCTGAAAGACCAAATATCCTTTCCTATTCTAAAATCGGGGATCAGCCATTTTGTGAGAGATCTGTATTGTCCAGGCAAAACTATGTGTGTGTCTAATTGAGCCTGCAGGTGACCAGTTGCAGGTGCAATAGAGTGTCTAATTTGTACTCTTGGCATGAAGTTCCGATGTCTAATTATGCATTTAGTTGCTGTGGGTGCAATTTAGCTTCTTGTGCGTTTTTTATGCCTGTTAAGTGATTGTAGGCTCAAACCTTAAATTCATTGGGAAGACTGCTGTGACTGAAAGGTCAACTTAAAAATCCAAGGAAACTTGGCCACTGCAATAATAACTGGGGAAACAATTTGTAGGTTCCTAAATTTTATAAATTTGTCAGCATGTAGAAGAAAACACAATTAAAAGAATAAGGGGATTAACATAACCTCATAGAATGTCGTAATTTCTTCTATTGACAGGCATGTAATTTTCTTTCATTTCTATAATCCAATGTACATTAGTTATTGTTTGGGAGAAAAGAAAGAATTGAAGTAATCTAAGACCTATGTCACTGCTTGGTTCTTCAAGTCAAAGTTAGTAAAGTAGTAAAAATGATTAATATTCTATTATGGGCATTTTAAGCTTTATTGGTGTGGCAAAATGAAAATTAATGAAAATATATGAATAGTCTACGTTAAACAATAGAAAGCAAATTATTCTTACTGTTTTTATTTGCTAAGTAATGTACTAGTTTTGAAAAAGCATTCAACCTTTCTCTTAGTACCTAGTTTAGACCAGGAAATCTGTATATGCTCAAGACATATTTCCTGTTGAATTTTTTAGTGAGTAAATTGGTAAACATATAGCCATTATATAAACATAAGCATATCTTTTTAACTTATTCATGCAACTTTGTTCAAAAGTCACTTAGAAATAAATACCCTTGGCTTTTTTAGAGGAAGTGGTATATAAAGCTGTCATTGCTAATGTCATGTATAAAGAGAAATCCATTTGGGGAACTGTTAAAATGAGATAACTACTTATGTATATGCAGTATACTATCACTTTGTCATATTTAATTTCCTTTGTTTAAGATGTATTTTTCTTATAAATAATTCAAGGAAAAACAATTTGATTCTAAAATGGGTAAATCAATTAATGATTGCCTCAAAGTATTTATGCATGTTACACTTACAACAAATGCCAATCAATACTGAGAAACTATCAATTACTTCATTTTGAGTGCATTATGGAACAGTAGCTCTTTATAAGTATGAAATCAACAGTCCCCAGGTTTATAGAGACAAGTTGCAATGATATACATATTGCAAATGACTTTCCAATTATAGTCTGGTGAGACATGTTAAGCAGTTTTAGGAGAAAACTATAAGATTCCATCTAATAAAGAAAAGAAACATGTCCTAATCTCTTAGATTGAAGAAAAGATGGTTTCCTTCTCTTCTTTTCCAACTCTTGAACCAATCCAGCAAACAAAGAAAGAGTATTCATGCAAATTATGAAAATGCAAAGTAGTTGTTTAAATTGCAATTTTTAAAAATCATTTTGAGCATGGTTAGGTTTGGTTTGACTGATTGCTTATGTTCAAAGCCTATTCCACAAAATAAGCATGGCTGCCTGCCTATTCTAACAGTGCTCTCTCATGTTTAAGTCTTCGCTTCATAGAGTATGCTCACCAAACTGTCTAAATTCATTAAAATAATCTAATTGAACATGCTTTGTACAATAAACAGTATAAAATCCCTGTTATGATTTCCTAAAAGTAATAGTTAATCCCAAATATTTCTAGTTTATTTATTTTTAGTTTGACATTTGGAAATCACTACCTAGAAATCTATTCCTTGAAGTTCTTTTCCTTAAACTTTTACTAACCTTTCAACCCCACAAATAAAATATTGAGTCTGGAATCAGGCAGCCTCGTAGGCATGTTGTACATTTCATAGAATAATATGGTGCCTGACACATGATAGAACACCAAAATATCTCTTGACCCTGATAGAATATGTAACCTAAAAATTGAAATTCAAAAGCAGAATGTAAGTCTAAAGCATGAAATAGTTTTCTAAATCCAAGAAGTTTGTATACTTTTCCTAAACTAATTTTGGAATAAAGAATTTTGTCTTTTTGATCATCCTTTCATTGAATTAATTTATATAATTTCTAATTTTCAGAGACTTTTTTGATGCTGAACATCTTCACCTACTCAATAGTATGAAGTGATGACCTATATAATGAAGAGTTTATTTGTTATGTTTTCTTTCTCATTCTGGTTGAGTACCAGCCCCCCCCCCTTTCCATGTCAAATAAACTGTGTAAGATTTTCTTATTTAGGAAAAAAATATTAAACATTTACCATGTACCAAATAGACCCAAGCAGAAACACAGGATTACATTAAACTTGATGTCAGCTTCCAAAATATAGGTAATCAAATTTGTAACTTCCATCTGACACACACTTGTAAAATGATAAGAAATATCATATATTCTAATAAACAAACTAAGTGAACTCATGTTAGTGGTTTCACAATTTTGGGGGAGGGTAGATATTTGAGCAAACATTTGAAGGACCAGAGTTGTTTTAAATTGAGCAAAGAGAAATTAATTTGTAAACATAACTTGGCATGAACAAAATTACAGGTTTGTAAAAAGCTCATTATAGCACATAGAATTAATTCTGGATGGCTGGTCCAAAATAAATTAGAAGAGAGCTGTTGGAAGGAAACCTGGAAGAGAGGGCTGGGAAGACATCCTGGAAGATTTCTGTATTATAATGAGGATTTGTTTGTTTTTAAAAGAAAAGCTTATTAATTAGTTTCAATAGTTTATTATTCTATAATTCTGATAAAAATTGATGAAGGCCATAAAAAGGTAGTAAATAAACAAGCATAGAAACAAAAACATAAGGTCGATATGGAAAATATTTAGCAAATGGGATAAAAGACCTGGAAATACCCAAAGGACTTAAAAACAGCATACTACAGGGATACAGCTACATCAATGTTTATAGCAGAACAATTCACAATAGCTAAACAGTGGAACCAACCTAGATTCACTTCAATAGATGAATAGAAAAAAAAGTGGCATGTATACACAATGGAATATTACTCAGTAATAAAAGAGAATAAAATCATGGCATTTTCAGGTAAATGGATGGAGTTAGAGAAGATAATGCTAAGTGAAGTTGGCCAATCCCAAAAAAACAAATGCCAAATGTTTTCATTGATATAAGGAGGCTGATTCATAGTGGGATAGGGAGCGGGAGCATGGGAGGAATACATGAACTCTAGATAGCGGAGAGGGGTTGGAGGAGAAGGGAGGGCGCATGGAATAATTAATGATGCTGGAATGTGATGGTCATTACTATCCAAAGTACATGTATGAAGACAAAAATTGGTGTGAATATCCTATGCATACAACCAGAAATATGAAAAATTATGCTCTATAGATGTAATAAGAATTGTAATGCATTCTGCTATCATATATAAATTTAAAAATTTACATTAAAAAAAAACCTGAAAAAAAACAGTTAAAACTTTAGTAAACAAATATGGCAGAACACAACTTAGCAGACAAGCTGTCCAGCTTGAGTGACATGGAATGGCTCTGAAGTTCTTGCCAAGGAGAGAGACTTCTGAAACCCAAAACCCCCAAATAAACTTTTCCTTCTCTAAAACTGTTCTTGTTAGGTCTTTGGTCACAGCATTGAAAAATCCGACTTAAACAAGATGAAAACTATTTTGGAAAGATAACTAACATAAAATTGTTAGTAGTCAGTTGAACTAGGATTACAATATACAGAGCAAATAACTAGACATGTTTTGTATTTTAACTCCTTTTTCATTGTGATTATTATTCTAATATCATCCTAAAGTAAAACACATCACATTCATTTTTGGTACTTATATTTGAATCTAACTGAATAATGGCCAGGTTAAAAGGATTGCACATGCTGGTTAAATTGAAGACAGAATTATATAAAGAGGAAATGGTTTACAAAATGCAATTTTTAAAAGTATAATTAAAAACAACAATAGATGTAATTGTTATTTCTTTACTACAAAAAAATTATGTCCTTGCATCTTCATAAGACTTAATACTTTTTTTTTTCATTTGGACTCAGAATGTAAATAATCAAAACAGTGACTCAGATTAAGAAAACTGTCATTTCTCAAATTACCGCATATTAAGGTATTTATATTTCCCCAAAGATTTGACGTTTAATTAAAGAAAACCATGATGATTATAGCAAATGGGTATCAAATGACATTTAATGAGAAAATCGGTAATGAAGGTTTGTGGAAGATCAGCCTTTATTTGCAGTGACTTCAATGTGATCTGAGATGTGACAGAGTGATTACATAATGCTTGCTCCTCAGAATTTCCATTTCACATAATTTTACTGATGATCTAATTTATA
The DNA here is from genome assembly GCF_052094955.1 of Ictidomys tridecemlineatus. NCBI lineage: Eukaryota > Metazoa > Chordata > Mammalia > Rodentia > Sciuridae > Ictidomys > Ictidomys tridecemlineatus. Next base: position 163,131,230 of record NC_135479.1, read on the forward strand.
GCTCAATTAGTCAAGTTTTCAAATGCCATAAGGTGAGGCATGCCAGGAGATTCCTTTTTATATACCCATCTGTCATACACTCTGAGACTTTTTCCTATTCAACATTTGGAATTTTGTTATGAATCTGCTTAGTAAGTTATAAATCTTCTAATGTCTGTGATTAGACTGTGTCTCATGCAATGCATGCATTAAAAGCTTAACATCTAATGTGACAGTGTTGGGAGTGGCATCTAAGAAGGTGATTAGGTCATGAAGGTCAACCCTCAGAGATAGATTAATTTCATACAAAAAGGCTTATGTTTGTGTATTTACACTCCAGCCCTTTCATTGCCTTTCCACCATGTGAAGACACAACAAGAAGAATTTTGCCTGATGCTGGTCTCTTCATTTGGAACTTCCCATCTAGAACTGTGAGAAGTAAATATCAGTTCATTATGTTCCTAAGTCTGCACTACTTTTTATAGTGACACAACATGGACTAAGACAACATCAAATACTGTGACCACATCAGAGAAATAAGAATTTTGAATGCAGCTAGAGGATAACATAATAGGGTGAAGTGTCATCCATAGGAAAAATAGTTTATGATGCTAAACACTTTTTAAGCTGGTATAAAAGTTGCTAAATATTATAGAAATTAATCATGATATATTTTCTTCTTTATAAAGGAAAGTGTTTACAAACTAAAAAAATAGAATATTATGTGTTTCTAAACTACCACATGCTGACTTTATTGTTTATAAATGTTTGTAATATTGTTCTTATTTGGGGTATTGTTCTTCACTTTGTGGTAAACTTTGTATAAGTTGAATTTAAAAATAAATAACTCCCTTTTATGTCTAACTGAAAGTTTCAGGAATATTATTTAGTGGTGATTGCTGTGATTAAAAGAAGTGGAGCTCTAAACACCATCAAAATCATTCTCATTGAAATTATCAAAATCATATATCAAATCAATGAACACTTAAAATAAATATTAATTTAATAGAAGAGATATGATGGTGAGTTAAAGTAATCAGGATTTCTCTGCTCTGGTTTCAGAAAAGACAATTATAAAAACATGATGTAAATATGTTTTGGAGTCATATATAAAAGGTCAGAGGAGAATCTTGGCATAAAGAGAACACATTTGATGGTTTGGAGGAGATATTAGTAAAAGGAAGGCTATGCAAAAAAAAAATTGCATTGACAAAAGCAAACAAAGAAACAAACAACAAAGCACAGACAGCAAAAGAATGAACCAGTAATGAACATAAAATGTGATTGTTCATGGAGGAGACCATTAAGATGTAAGTGGTTTGAGACCAGTATTATATTATAGTAGTTCATGATGGCTAAAAGTGGTAAAAAGTGTCCCTTACTTTTTACAGAAGGTTTTTTGGGGATATAGAAAGTTGTTGAGAGCCACAGCCAAAGGGGCCCCAGCAAACTTCCAGCTGCCAGCCACCAGCTGCTGGCTGATGATTGGCTCACAGTGGCCCCAGCAGAAGGGGCCCCAGCAAACTTCCAAGTGCCATCAAACTTCCAGCTGCCAGCTGATGATTGGCTCACTGCGGCCCCAGCAAACTTCTAGCTGCCAACTGATTGGCTCCTCTGCAGTGATGTTCATTGGGCTGTTTCCCCGCCCTTTCAGACCATTGGGGGACTTTTTTGGCCCTGCCCATGCGACCCAGCCAATCGGACTCAAGAGCAAGAGGAGTGAGGGAGGTGGAGAGGCTTCTGGGAAGCTGGTGGTGGCAGTTGGGCTCTGAGGGTTTTCCTGAAGAGCTGGGTGGTGCGATGTGTGTGTTCTAAAAATAAAGTTTGTTTCTTTTGACAATTGGCTCCTGAATTGTGCCCAGCCACACTGTGGCAGAAAGTGAGGTGTAATAAAGTTGTTATATTTAGTGATTATTATTATTTTTTTTTACTTTTATGAGAGCAGTTAAAATGGTTATAAGAAAAACTGGAGCATTAGTGGCAAATTTGGCAGTGATTAGGTAAATGCAATCATTTCTTCTGTTTGCAAAGTTTAGTTGGGAAATTAAAAAAAAAGATAGCTAGAAGGACAGTAATTTAAAGACAAATATTCAGTTAATGGCTTTCATTGACAATTTAATTTCAGAAGGGGAGAGGTGTAATGTGGTGAGCCGTTCCTGCGGACTGTGGTCGCCATTACATGATGGCGCTGGCTCCGCTGTGGTCTGTGAAGGACAACTCCATATCAGAGAGAGTTGGCGTATTGTCAACTCCTTATCAGAGAAAGTTGGCGTGTCGTTCTCTAGCACCCTGTGAGAAGGGTCCACGTGGCAGCTTCGCATTGGGGTTCGAGGTGCTTTATTAAGGCTGGGAGGGGCATCCAATTATTATTCCGGGGATTAGAAGAATTATTAGAAGAATGTCAAGGGCCTGAATAAACTGCTGAAAGAAGATTCCTGAGTCGCGTCTTCCTTGCGGGCAAGGGGGTCGTGACAGTGTAACCCAAGCTGCTTTCTCATGGTTAAGAACAACATAGCAATGTCAGACAAAAGTTAGGTGTCACTTTATTCTTTAATATCTAGAGAAGATAAAAATAAAACTGGATACCATATCCTGTGGGGGGAAAAAGTGTAAATTCTCAAGAGATTTATGTTTTTGTGTCACTTTTGGATTGGACATCCTGCTTACATTGGTTCTATTTAAGTTTGTGAATATCTCCTCTGAAAGCGACTGCTTCTATCATAGGACTTTCTCGCTTATGTGAAACAAAGTATTTGCTTATGTCCTTTGTCACTGCCAGTCACTTTTGAAATCTGTGGCTTGAAGCCTTGAAAAAGTCAAAACTTGGGAAATAGTTTCTTCATGATAGTGTTCATTCCACCTTTTTTTCCTCTTCTTCTTACAGTAACAGAAAAAAAAAATCAAAAAGAGAAAAGAAAGCAATTCCAAACATTATAAAAATGTGATTGTTCATAGAGAAACCCAGACCTCTTTATTTTGACCTCTCCTATGAAATCATAACTTCTTATAGAAGGCTTATCTTTTCAGGCACAGATACTACAACCAGAAGAATATCTGCTGTACAATTAAATATTAGCCTTTGCTATTTATCCTAAATATTTAGGCTTTGATCATCATCTTTCCTGGATCATCACCATATCTCACTAGATAGAGATACTTGAATTGAATATGGAATCTGCAAAACTCATGTCCTCAAAGTAATTTACCCTTTAGGCATTTAAATGTTTTCATTTGTTTGAATTCTGTATTCCTTGAATAAACTGGAAACTACTTGAGGTTGGAACATATTGATGTTGGAAGCATCAGGATTAGGAGCACCATGGGATCCACAAATCCATATTAAATGAGTATACAAAGCATAATATGAAAGTGAAAGAAAGAAGTATGTAGCAGTAACTCCAGGACACTTTTCTTTATGGAACAGACTGAAAGTGTCTTTGTCTCTGTGTGCATTGCTTTTCCTGTCACAGCTCCCCTTGCTGAGCAGTCCCATGTGTGTGTCTGGTTCCAATACTGTGCTGGAGCTATAGACATGTTCTTCTACTTTCTTTCCTCTTACTCTACCATTTAATCGGGGATTAGTCTATTAAGAAGTAAAGTATAAACCAGGCAATGTGATGTAGGCCTATAATCCCAGAGGCTCTGGAGTCTGAGGCAGGAGGATCCTGAGTTCAAAGCCAGCCTTAGCAATAGCAAGGCACTAAGGAACTCACTGATGAAACCTATGGCTTGAAGCTTTGAAAAAGGAAAAAATTGGGAATTAGTTTCTTCATAATAGTGTCCATTGTATCTTTTCCACCTTTTTTCTCTTCTTCCTACAGTAATAGAAAAAAAATTAAAAAGAGAAAAGAAAACAATTTCCAACCCTATCTCTAAATAAAATACAAAATAGGGCTGGGTTTGTGGCTCAGTGGTTGAGTGTCCTTGAGTTCAATCCCCAGTACCCCCCCAAAAAAAAGTAAATTTTAATATATTGCCACAATATACAATACCATAATTTGGTGGGCAGGAAGGATAAAAAAATTATAAGGAGGTAAATAATGTATATTCAACCCAATGCCCTTGAAAAAGGAGAAGAAAACAGAGGCTAGTGCAAGCAGCACCATTGACCCTGACACTGTGTTTCTTAAGTTACACTTTGATGTATCAAATGGGATCTCTGGATCTCCTATTTTGTCAGTCCTCATAGTTGACTTTACTTCCATAATGACAGAATTTCTCCAAACTAAGTGTAATTATTGTGTTAATCCAGTGTTTATAAAAAGCTCTTTCCTCTAGGGCATGTAACCCATGAATCACAGGGTACAGTGCAGATCATGGAGAGAAACCATCTGTTCAGATGAGTATTCATTATATTGGTTGTAAAAAGTTTCTATTTATTATGCATGAAATGCTGAATAATTTAAAATGTATTTTAGAATTCCTAAATGTAATTCCAACTGAAACATTGGATCGCCAAAAAAGAAATAATGATTAAATACAAACCCGAAGAAAAAAATTCTATTGCTATCAACACGGACCCTGAAAAATTTTCAAGGATGATTTAAATCAAATGTAATTCTTACTCTATAGACTGAATTTCCAACAAAATCACTAGGGTAAAACATATCTTTTATTTTAAGCTTTAGATTACTGTAAAGTCAATCTCTATGTGTTTCTAGAATGTTCTGTTGGATACGGGTGAACACCTGTGTTCATTTGTATAAATCAAAACCACAAACATTGAAAATATTAAAAATAATTTCAAGGGCTGAGGTTGTGGCTATGTGATAGACCGCTCGCCTAGCACATGCGGGACACTGGGTTCAATCTCAGCACCACATAAAAAAAAAAAAAAAGATGAAGGTATTGTGTCCAACTAAAACTAAAACAAAATATTTTTTAAAATCTCAAATTCATGAATCAAAAAATAATAAACATCTAAATTGGAAATATCTAGTCAAAAATCATCTTTTTTTGAATAGTGATTTATTACCCATGCCTATAAAACATATATGCATTTTAGGAATTTGGGTGGCAAGAAGGAGGGGTAAAGAAGGGGCTACAGAATTCTGATAAAGTAAAAGGACGCTGCAAAGGAAAGCCAAGCTGTACAGAATTTAAGAGTCTTGATCCACAACATTAGTCAGAGTTAGGAAGGAGGTAGTGACTGGACTAGACACAGTAGTTCCTGCCTTACTGATCTTGAGTTCCTATAATGTGATTACTGGAGAGTAGTGTTTTAGAGGATTCCATCCATTATAAGAGTGCCTAAGAGTAGTTCTGAGTGGTTAGCATATATCTGATGTGCCTTAATGAAAAAATAATGTGGTTTCAATGGAAGATAGGGGTAATGGACAGCCAGACAGAGTTTAAATTTACCTGGAGGTTATAGAAAGGAAGAAAGTCTTAACCCCCTTATTGTGTCATAACAAAATTCTGTTTATATTTTGTCTCAGACATAAACTTAGTTTAGTTTTAATGTGCTGCTAAACTTTACCATTAATATTTAAAACTGAGTGTCATATTCCAAGAAATCAGTATTCCAGATGCTCTCCTTCCACTGTAAGTAGGATTTTTCTCTGCACCAAGACAAAAACCTTTTCTCTTTGTCCCCATTCTATTCCACATATAATATATAAGTAAATTTTAAAAAGTTATGTTTATTTTACAATTTTTCTATTTTCTTCAAGTCCTAAACAATTGCACAGTCTTAGTTAAATTCTTCAGTATTATTGTCTAGAAATTTTTCTATTATAGACTTTATTCATATTTCTTTTTTTTTAATTTTTATTGTTGGTTGTTCAAAACATTACATAGTTCTTGACATATCATATTTCACACTTTGATTCAAGTGGGTTATGAACTCCCATTTTTACCCCGTATACAGAATGCAGCATCACATTGGTTACACATCCACTATTTTGCATATTGCTATACTAGTGTCTGTTATATTCTGCTGCCTTTCCTATCCTCTACTATCCCCCATTCCCTCCCCTCCCCTCCCATCTTCTCTCTCTACACCATCTACTGTAATTCATTTCTCTCCCTTGTTTATTTTTCCCCTTTCCCCTCACTTCTTCTTGTATGTAATTTTGTATAACCATAGGGTCTCCTTCCATTTCCATGCAATTTCCCTTCTCTCTCCTTTTCCCTCCCACCTCTCGTCCCTGTTTAATGTTAATCTTCTTCTCATGCTCTTCCTCCCAACTCTATTCTTAGTTACTCTCCTTATATCAAATAAAACATTTGGCATTTGTTTTTTAGGGATTGGCTAGCTTCACTTAGCATAATCTGCTCTAATGCCATCCATTTCCCTGCAAATTCTATGATTTTGTCAATTTTTTAATGCAGAGTAATACTCCATTGTGTATAAATGCCACATTTTTTAATCCATTCATCTATTGAAGGGCATCTAGGTTGGTTCCACAGTCTTGCTATTGTGAATTGTGCTGCTATGAACATTGATGTATCAGTGTTCCTGTAGCATGCTCTTTTTAGGTCTTTAGGGGATAGTCCAAGAAGGGCAATAGCTGGGTCAAATGGTGGTTCCATTCCCAGCTTTCCAAGAAATCTCCATACTGCTTTCCAAATTGGCCGCACCAATTTGCAGTCCCACCAGCAATGTACAAGTGTAACTTTTCCCCACATCCTTGCCAGCACTTGTTGTTGTTTGACTTCAGAATGGCTGCCAATCTTACTGGAGGGAGATGGTATCTTAGGGTGGTTTTGATTTGCATTTCTCTGACTGCTAGAGATGGTGAGCATTTTTTCATGTACTTGTTGATTGATTGTATGTCCTCCTCTGAGAAGTGTCTGTTCACGTCCTTGGCCCATTTGTTGATTGGGTTATTTGTTATCTTATTGTTTAATTTTTTGAGTTCTTTGTATACTCTGGATATTAGGGCTCTATCTGAGGTGTGAGGAATAAAGATTTGTTCCCAGGATGTAGGCTCCCTATTTACCTCTCTTATTGTTCCTTTTGCTGAGAAAAACAATTTAGTTTGAGTAAGTCCCATTTGTTGATTCTAGTTATTAACTCTTGTGCTATGGGTGTCCTATTGAGGAATTTGGAGACCTACCCCAAAATATGTAGATCATAGCCAACTTTTTCTTCTATCAGATGCAGAGTCTCTGATTTGATATCAAGCTCCTCGATCCATTTTGAGTTAACTTTTGTGCATGGCAAGAGAAAGGGATTCAGTTTCATTTTGTTGCATATGGATTTCCAGTTTTCCCAGCACCATTTGTTGAAGATGCTATCCTTCCTCCATTTCATGATTTTAGCCCCTTTATCAAATATAAGATAGTTGTAGTTTTGTGAATAGGTTTCTGTGTCCTCTATTCTGTACCATTGGCCCACCCGCTTGTTTTGGTACCAGTACCATGCTGTTTTTGTTACTGTTGCTCTGTAGTATAGTTTGAGGTCTGGTATCACTATACCGCCTGATTCACACTTCCTGCTTAGAGTTGTTTTTGGTATTCTGGTTCTTTTATTTTTCCATATGAATTTCATGATTGCTTTATCTATTTCTACAAGAAATGCCATTGGGATTTTGATTGGCATTGCATTAAACCTCTAGAGAACTTTTGGTAATATCGCCATTTTGATGATGTTAGTTCTACCTATCCATGAACAGACTATATTTTTCCATCTTCTAAGATCTTCTTCTATTTCTCTCTTTAGGGTTGTGTAGTTTTCATTGTAGAAGTCTTTCACCTCTTTTGTTAGGTTGATTTCCAAGTATTTTATTTTTTTGAGGATATTGTGAATGGAGTGGTTGCCCTCATTTCCATTTCAGAGGATTTGTCCCTGATATACAGGAATGCCTTTGATTTCATATCCTGCCACTTTGCTGAATTTATTTATTAGCTCTACTAGTTTCTTTGTAGACCCTTTTGGGTCTGCTAGGTATAGAATCATGACATCTGCAAATAGTGATAATTTAAGTTCTTCTTTTCCTATTTTTATGCCTTTAATTTCCTTCATCTGTCTAATTGCTCTGTCCAGTGTTTCGAGAACTATGTTGAACAGAAGTGGTGAGAGAGGGCATCCCTGTCTTGTTCCAGATTTTAGAGGGAATGCCTTCAATTTTTCTCCATTCAGAATGATGCTAGCCTGAGGCTTAGCATAGATTGCTTTTACAATATTGAGGTATGTTCCTGTTATCCCTAGTTTTTCTAGAGTTTTGAACATAAAGGGATGCTGTACTTTGTTGAATGCTTTTTCTGCATCTATCAAGATGATCATATGGTTCTTATCTTTAAGTCTATTCATGTGGTGAATAACATTTATTGATTTCCATATATTGAACCAGCCTTGCATCCCAGGGATGAATCCTACTTGATCATGATGCACAAGTTTTTTGATATGTTTTTGTATCTGATTCGCCAGAATTATTTCTTGCCTTCTACTTCTTTTGCTGTTGTTTTGCTCTTCTTTTTCTAGGATTTTGAGATGAAGTGTGAGAGCATTTATTTGTTGGTCTTTCCATTTTTTAAGAAATGAACTCCAGAAAATGAATTTTCCTCTTAGAACTGCTTTCATTGTGTCCCATAGATTCTGATATGTTGTGTCTGTGTTTTCATTTATCTCTAAGAATTTTTAAATTTCCTCCTTGATGTCTTCTATAACCCATTGATCATTCAGTAACCTATTGTTCATTCTCCAAGTGATGCATGATTTTTCCTTCCTTCTTTCATCGTTGATTTTCAGTTTCCTTCCATTATGATCACATAAGATGCATGGTATTATCTCTACTCCTTTATACTGTTTAAGAGTTGCCCCGTGACATAATATATGATCTCTTTTTGAGAAGTGCTGAGGGCCATTGCCAAGTAGGAATGACGCATCGAAATTTCCTTGCCAGCGTACCCCATGTTAAATGGACTTGCCTTGGACATTGCATGTGTCTTTGAGAAAGGTGACCCTGCTCAAGGACCTGGGTGGATCCAGGATTAGGGTGTATCCTGCAGGTTTTAGGAAGTATCTGGGTTTAAGACAATTTGGGTTTAGGGTGTTCCCGGTTTAAGACAAGTTTAGGATGTTCCCGGTTTAAGATAATCTGGGTTTAGGGAAGTTGCAGGTTGAAGGTTTTTCTTGCTTGGAGTAGGGCATGCCTGCTGCCTGAGTTCCCGCTGAGTTCTCGTGGAGAGAAAGTTTTGGGACGTGAATTGTGCGGGAGAACTTGGATTTCCCCAGAATGTGTTTGTAGAGGCCAGTGTGAGTTTGGGAATAAAGAATTGCTGTTTGAATCTACAAGGTGTGTGGTGGCTCGTGATCTTGTGCCCAGCCAAGACATTGCCATTTGGTGGTCTGTACTCAGGATGTCTGAAGCTTGGGGGTAAGTGAATTTGCTCGCTCCTGAAGGAGAGCAAAAAAATGGGTGACCATTTCAAAAAACATGTGTTCTTGTTTTGATTTATTTTGTTTTTATTTCAAGTTGCCTGTTCCTAGAACTTTCTCAGGCAAACTGGGGAAAATGGTTGACTCAAGGTTTGAAGTTGTTCGCCTCTGAGCAAGAGAAATTCTTAGAGGAAGGAGGCACCCCAGTAAGACCAAGAAAAATTAGGGCATATGTTGATACAATACAAAAATGTAGCCCATGGCTTTTTAAAGAGGAGTTATTAAGTATATCAATGGGACCATCATGGTATCCTGTAGAAGGATTTTTCTTCAACAAGAAAGAGATGGCTAGTTCTATTTACTATACTTGTCTAAGATCTTGGTTTTTACAGACATCTGATTAATTTACAAAGCTAAAGTGTTAAAATATCAACCACTAAATATAAAATCAAATACTCTTTACTTATTAAGTTCCATAAGGTAATATATTTAAACATTATGTGTGTTTTTATAAATTGGTAAATAGAAAAATGTTTAATATTGCTTTGGTCTGTGTCTTTGCTGAAACAAAGTGACTAAGTGTTAAGATTCTATCATGTGTAATTTATATACAAAGAGTATAAGAAATTTCAGTTGAGTTTCAATTACAGTATTATAGTACCATAAAAAGACATGAAAGTATTTCATCTTATTAAAGTGGAGTAATTTGTCTAAATCGGAAATTTTATAAGAGTTGTTTCAGAATGTGAATTTATAAAAAGGGTTAATAGCTAGAAAAGAGATATACAAAGATTTAAGATGTGGAAATATGATAATTGAAGGCTTTAAAAGGTTAAATTGAAGGTGATCGAGATACCTTCATGGCGGAAAAAAGATTGCTTTACTCATCAAACTATTAAAATGTACTTATTAAACCAAAAAGAGGGAGATGAGGTAATCTTTGTGTGGTAAAGTAAAAAGTTGTAAAATGTCTAAATAAGTTACAAAAGGCTTTAAAAGGTTAAATTGAAGGTGGTTAAATGCCTTCATGATGGAGGAAAAAAAACATGAAAATGGGAAGATAATAAGATAAAAGATATTTAGATAAAGAAGATTAAAAATTTGAAGTGGAAAACTTCAAAAACAGAAGTACAGAAAGGTAAAAATAAGAGAGAGAAGATGTAGAAAGATAAAAAAGACATAGGAAGATAAAAAAGATGTAGAAAGACAAGAATTTTAAACCCACAAATAGGAAACAAAAAAAAAATAGGAGTAACTAAGGGTAAATATAAAAACCTTAGAAGAAAACTAGAAGATAGAAATAAGATATAAAATAGTTAAAAATGTCAAGTAAAGGTATTTCAGATAGAAAATGCAATAGGCTAAGATAACTACTAGATACAGACATTCAAGATAGAAAAAGGTAGAAGAGAGAATTTTATAGTCAAATATTGGATAAAATAGAAGAACAAGTAGATTATTAGTAATTTTTTTTCAAAAAGCCCATCAACTTTAATTTCTGATGGTGCAGAAATTAGAAGTCTCAGATGAGGGTGTTAAAATTTATAGACAAGAGCCAATTTAGAAAACATTATAAACTAGAAGGAAATTGGTTTAAAACCACATCTAAAAATTAAAAGGACTAAAGTAATTCTAAAAACTAAGGCAGAATGCTTTTGAAAGCCTTAAATTTAAAAGGATCTTAAAGGGGTATATATCCCCCAAAGATAAACTTAAAATAACCCTTTTTACTCTAAACTTTCTAAATTTGGATGCATCAGGACTTAGTGCTGCGGAAAGACATATGTATCCCAAAAATGTACATAAGCCTAAGGTACTTTGGAAAGATATTCTATCAGGACAATGGAAAGGTCCTGACCCAGTTATAGTCTGGAGTGAGGGCTCTCTCTGTGTTTTTCCACAGGGAGAACAGCAGCCAATTTGGATTCCAGAGAAGTTAACCAAAACAATTTCTACAGAAAAAGAAGATGATTTGACTCAAATGCATAACAGCTGATATCCAGAGCTCCAGCTTAGCTATTCTTACATCTGTAACAGTGATTAACCAGGGTGCTTTTTTCAATATCTATTTTATTATTGCATTTTTCCCAACATCGTAAAGTTCTATTTTATTTTTTGAGCTCATACAAACCTAGGTTAATGTTTTTCTGATCAGTTTTATTTTTTGACTGTTTTATTTTTTGACTGTGGAGTTTTTAAACATTGCAATGGTGATTTCACCTAGGTAAAGCTACAAGGCCTTTATTGTCTTATGTGTTGTATGTTATGTGTGCACATTTGTGTTTTGTGTTGTATGTTTGTGTGTGCGTATGTCCATATTTCTTATGAGGAGCGCTCATGAAAAAATTGATCCGAAGTTTTTTTTTTATTCACGTGATTTAAATGGTTTAATTTAAATTAGGTAAACAGCTGTTAAGGATTGTTTTTAAAGGTGGTTAATAGATCTGTTTGTTTACTAATTTAAATTAGGTAAACAGCTGTTAAGGATTATTTTTAAAGGTGGTTAACAGATCTGTTTGTTTACTTTCACCTTTCCTTTTCATTATATTTAATAATTCTGTTCAGGAAAATGTCTCTTTAGCATCATTGCCAGAATTCCCACCTCCATCCCAGTGCCGGTGAAGACTAAGAAAACCAAACTACAGCTTCTATGATAGCTATCACAGTAAACTGTATAAATGGATGCATCAATGACTATAACTCAACAATTTAATGCTCAATCAAGGACTTGATTTACTTTGGGAGGAAATGGACATATTGATAGACTCCTCTGATTTGAACTGCTTGCAGAACTTGCCTGGACTATATATCAGTTGCATGCATTGTGAACTATCGTCTGGTGCAGCGAATTGTGGTACTGCTGGCATATCTTTGCTGATGGTGTCACCAGTGATGCAATTTCTTTGCCAGCGCACCCCATGTTAATTGTGGTAATGCTGGCATCTTTGCTGATGGTGTCACCAGTGATGCAATTTTTCCAAAGGAGCTGTCAATTGGCTTGGTGTCATGGCATTTCTGTGTCCTCCTCCCTTCTACTACTGATGGTCTAAAATTTGGGGGCCAACAGAGGTGAGGCAAAGAACCTCACCCCCCCACTGGCACCAAGGCTAAATTTGGGGGCCAACAGAGGTGAGGCAAGAACCTCACCCCCCCACTTGTGCATAGGCCTATCCACAAGCATGGCTGAATGCTGGACCAGTAGTCAGTGACGGGTTGATCTGATTGCAGTGCTATCAACCTAAGACAGGAGGCTGATGCCTAAAGGTCAGTTTTCCATGATGGTTAAGAACCATATGTTGAACTGGACAACCTACAAGGCATGGTCCTTAAGACACATTGCTTGTTGTTTAATTAATCAGAAGGGGGGAGATGCTGAGGGCCATTGCTAAGTAGGAATGATGCATCGAAATTTTCTTGCCAGCGTACCCCATGTTAAATGGACTTGCCTTGGACATTGCATGTGTCTTTGAGAAAGGTGACCCTGCTCAAGGACCAGGGTGGATCCAGGATTAGGGTGTATCCTGCAGGTTTTAGGAAGTATCCGGGTTTAAGATAATTTGGGTTTAGAGTGTTCCCGGTTTAAGACAAGTTTAGGGCGTTCCCGGTTTAAGATAATCTGGGTTTAGGGAAGTTGCAGGTTGAAGGTTATTCCTGCTGGGAGTAGGGCATGCCTGCTGCCTGAGTTCCCGCTGAGTTCTCATGGAGAGAAAGTTTTGGGACGTGAATTGTGCTGGAGAACTCGTATTTCCCCAGAACGTGTTTGTAGAGGCTGGTGTGAGTTCGGGAATAAAGAATTGCTGTTTGAATCTACAAGATGTGTGGTGGCTCATGATCTTGTGCCCAGCCAAGACATTGGCAGAGAAGGATCCATGTGCTGCTGAGAAAAAAGTGTAACTGCTTGATGTTGGGTGGTGTATTCTATATATGTCAATTAAGTCTAGGTTATTAATTGTGTTATTGAGTTTTATAGTTTCTTTATTCAACTTTTGTTTGGAAGATCTGTCCAGTGGTGAGAGTGGTGTGTTGAAGTCTCCCATAATTTTTGTATGGTGGTCTATTAGACTCTTGAGAAGAGTTTGTTTGATGAATATAGCTGCACCATTGTTTGGGGCATATATATTTATGATTGTTATGTCTTGTTGGTGTATGGTTCCCTTGAGCAGTATGTAGTGTCCCTCTTTATCCCTTTTGATTAACTTTGGCTTCAAATCTATTTTATTTGATATGAGTATGGACACTCCTGCTTGTTTCTGAGGTCCATATGAGTAATATGATTTTTCCCAACCTTTCACCTTCAGTCTATGTATGTCTTTTCCTATCAAATGCGTCTCCTGTAGGCAGCACATTGTTGGGTATTTTTTTGTGATCCATTCTACTAGCCTGTGTCTCTTAATTGGTGAGTTTAAGCCATTAACATTTAGGGTTATTATTGAGATATGGTTTGTTCTTCCAGCCATATTTGTTTTTTTATGTTACTTAACATGGTTTGTTTTTCCTCTTTGATTATTTTTACCCCTTTACTGTACTACCTCCCACTGTTGGTTTTCATTGTTATTTTCCATTTACTCTTCTTGTAATATTTTGCCGAGGATGTTTTGAAGAGATGGTTTTCTAGCTGCAAATTCTTTTTACTTTTGTTTATCATGGAAGGTTTTAATTTCATCTTCCATCCTGAAGCTTAGTTTCGTTGGATACACAATTCTTGGTTGGAACCCATTTTCTTTCAGCATTTGAAATATGTTATTCCAGGATCTTCTAGCTTTCAGAGTCTCTGTTGAAAGATCAGCTGTTATCCTGATTGTTTTGCCCCTAAATGTAATCTGCTTCCTTTCTCTTGTAGCTTTTCAAATTCTCTCCTTATTCTGTATGTTGGACATCTTCATTATAATGTGTCTAGGGTGGATCTCTTATGATTTTGCACGTTCGTCATCCTGTAGGCTTCTAGGATTTGGGATTCTGTCTCATTCTTCAAGTCTGGGAAGTTTTCTCGTATTATTTCATTGAACAGATTGCTCATTCCTTTGACTTGGATCTCTATACCTTCCTGCATCCCAATGACTCTTAAGTTTGGTCTCTTTATGTTATCCCATATTTCTTGGATGTTCTGCTCATGGTTTCTTAACAGTCATGCTGAGCTCTCTATGTTCTTTTCAAGTTGAAATACTGTGTCTTCATTGTCTGATGTTCTATCTTCTAAGTGTTCTACTCTGCTGGTTGTATTCTCAATTGAGTTTTTAAGTTGGTTTATTGCTTCCTGCATTTCTAGGATTTCTGTTTGTTTGTTTTTTATAACCTCTATTTCCCTGTATAGTTGATCTTTTCCTTCTTGGATTTGTTTATGTAATTCATTGTCAAAGTGATCTTTCATTGTCTGATTTTGCTGTCTAATGTCTTCCTTGAGACTAGAGATCATCTGAAGCATGTATATCCTGAATTCTTTATCTGACATTCCATCTGCTGCAGATATTACCTCTTCTAACATTGAGTTGACTTGCATTGCTTGTGGTCCTTTCTTTTCTTGTCTTTTCATACTGCTCGCGATTCTTTCTACTTGGTGAAACTGTTATGTTATTGAATTTTCCCCCTATATATTTATATTGCTCTTGTATAGTTGCAAAGTCTCCCTTGCAGGCACGGGCAGCGGCTCTGCCTCTCCTCCAATTGGGGCAAAGTGCCTACCATTTCGGCAGGCCGATGGGCAGGTCGCTGGGCCTGTTCTGCTGGTCGGTAGCAGGTCTGCCTATCTTGCATGCGGCGGCGGCAGCTCTGCCCCTCTGCGGGCTTCTAGGCATGTTCTGCTGGTGGGTCACAGGTCCGCCTACCTTGCAGGCATGGGTAGTGGCTCTGCCCCTCCCTGGGCCGCTGGGCCTGTTCTGTCTGTCGGTTGCAGGTCTGCCTACCTTGCAGGCTCGGGCGGCAGCTCTGCCCCTCACCCAACAGGGGCAATGTGTCTACCACACTGGCTGGCCGCTGGACCTGTTCTGCAGGTGGGTCGTAGGTCTGCCTACCTTCTTATTTATATTCCTTTACAGTTAATTTCTCATCATTGAGTTGATGTACATTTTTCTTGCCTAGAATTTTTATTATTTTCTACTGATTGATATCTCTAATGATTATAGATTACTTTGTATAAATTTCTTTAAAAATATCTATCCAATGTAAGTTTACAATCCTAAATTTTCATCTGTAGTGTGTATTGTACCTTAATCTTACAGGTTATTTTCCTAGCCTACAAAAACAATGTTTGTAGCTCTCTGTGCCACACTCTGAGCTTAGAACTTCTGGTGAAGTGCATGGAATGGATCTCTCAAATTCTTACTGTTTCAACAAATAATGAAGAAAGAATTATTCAGTATAATTATGTCTTTCACAATTCTTTAAAGAATATAATCAAATATGAATTTCACTTTCTTAGACTAAAAATTATATTCATTTTATTAAGATTCAACATTACCTCCAGCATGTTTAAATATTAATCTATTTAAAAATTCAGGTTATTATGATTTATTCAACAAATATATATTCATCATTTGTTATGTGTCAGTTGCTTTGCCAGACATCATCCTAAACATTGACAGTAAAGATAAGCTGATTCTTTGAGAATACCATAGTAGGTATAGTAAACATAGTAAATAATCAAGATCATTTCAGTAGAGACAGTTTTATGAAAAGTAGGAGTTGGGTATAGTAAAAAAGAATAGGGGTCATTGTGAATGTTAGATATCATAGATAGAAGAGTCTGTTAATTCCTCTTCATTCTAAACTGAGGAGAGACTTATCTAAGCTTATAAAAGAAGCTTAGAATATAAGACCTGAAGGCTATCTATATACCTAACCGACAATACCAGGATGTGAGGTGGGGAACTCTGGAAGGGCATGCTTTTGTAGGAAAAGATTTAAGAACTTTTATATAAAATTTTTGAAAGCTTATATTTTAGTTAAGGTTAAGTATGAAGTTATGAGAGTTTTTTGGGTAATAAAATCATTTAAGTATATTAAAGATAAAATTTACAAAGGTATCATTTCAAACTGGACTTTCATGATTGCTATACTACCTCACTTCTTTGGTTTTGGACATGTAATGTTGAGATTAAACACAATTCCAAGACAGAATATTGATAGATGCCATTATTTAGAATTTGAAATAATTTATATTTAAAAGTAGAAAACAACCCAGGAAAGTGAGGGAGAGCTATGAGGCAGGAAGAAATTCATTGTAGTATGTTGTTACATAAAACACAATTCAAATATGTTTCTAAAAGCAGGTACTGCTTAGCTGTCAGATGTGGCCTATAGGTAGGATTAGGTACAAAGAAAGAAACACACATTGAATACTATGAGTGTCATTGGCAACTATGGCAAGGACAGTTGAATTGAATTGGAGAAGAGTAAGTGAGGAGATGAGAGAAGATATGAGAACCCAATGTTGACTATATACTACTTGTGTTCCTTTTTGGATGTTTCACTGGTAAGTGGATAAAAGAATTGTGAAACTATATAGAGGAGAAAATGTGGTTAGGCAAGACCTAAAATAGGCCAGACTTAAAATGAAAATATATGGTGTGTTCACGGAAATGATTGAGTACGTAACAAAAAAAATAATGACATAGAAGAGACAAAATATAATTGTCATCAAGAAGAAGTAAAATTTGAAATTAAATGAACTGAAACTTGGAGTAGATGCACAGAGTCAAGAAAAAATTACTGGGTAAAGATATAGGTTATTAGCAGATTTGATAATTAGAAGATAAGAACTTTTCTCAATTCTTTTAAAATTGTTTCCTTGTGAAATATAATATGAAATCTTGAATTGCAAGAATTGGTAAGGGATTTGGGTAATGAAATTAATAGTCATGAATTTCAAGTGAGACTAATGAGCGCTGGAATTAAATTTTTCTTTAGAAGTATTAGCCTGTAAGCAGAGACATAGCAGAGTTGAGATTTAAGCTACAGAGGAGAGTTTAAAAAAAAAAAAAAAACATGTAATGTCCTGATGAACACATAATATCCCTAATCCCAGAATTCCACATTTGATATATTTTGCTTTGCTTTTCTAGTAGTCTTCTTCATGTAACTGATCTTTTAATGCCAAAAGACTGTTTTTTAAAGATTCTGATTACGTCTGCAAATAATGAATTTTCTTAGGCATTCTTGGATTTCTAAAACAAATCAATTTTAGAAAATTTAATAAAAATTTTCCCCAAAGATTTTGAAATTTAAAAGGCTTTTTACACAAAATTAATTTATTTTTATATTGCACATGCATATAATATAATTTAATCACTCACATTAATACAATATGAATAAAGTCTAATAAGGTCTTCATTTTCATGAATGTAATGGTATCTATTAATATTAATAACATACAGAACTAATATATGTGAATATATGTTTGTGGCCTATGTACCAGACCTTTAATCCCTAGTAGATAAGCATACTATATACCTATCATAGCATGTATATTATTATATATAATAATATGAATGACAAAACTGAAAATTTTAAAAATGAACATGAATTTACTCTGTAGTCTTGTTTAATATAAAATTTTTCTTTCTACCAGGTTTTCTGGAAATATTAAAAATGCTCCTGAACCTAGTACATCTTACACCTATTATGAACATTAGAAACTTTAGGTAAAATTGTTATTTTATAGTAAAGGACACTAAAAATCTCTCTTAGATGCATTTGTTATATACCCATCTTGAAATTTTGCTCATCCTGCTGATTTTCAGAGATACAAATCCTCCCCCAAAAGTTTGGCCATTTAATTTATTGCAGTTCTACCTACAAATTTGATGTTTGATTGTGACTTTTCTTTTCCACATCATTCTAATAAAAATAGTAGCTGAGGTGTCATACTTTATTCAGCTTATAAAGATAAATGTCCAATTATTTATATGCTTTCTTAGAAAATCAATTCAGAATCTTATTAACAATTAATATTTTCCTACATCTCCATTCCTTGGCTATGATTTTCTAATGTCAAAGAACAGAAATTAACCATTATAACATCCAATGATATTGTAGAATTATGTGAGTGTAGAATAATGAATTTATGTTATTTAGTTCTTAGTTACTTGGATGGACCCTATTCTTCCCATATCTTATGTTTGATGATGGCCTGTTTCTTTTCTGGGAATTATGTATATATAATATATAACATCAATTCATTATTCTACACTCACATCATTCTACAATATCAGTGGATGTTATAATGGTTAATTTCTATTCTAAACTACAAGTATCTAAACTACAAATATATATATATTTAAACTACAAATATATGTATTTGTAGTTTAGATGCTTGATATTTGATAACTATCATCCTCACGCTATTTAATAAGCAGGTGGTCTGATACCTCTGACAAAAAATCTTCTGACACATTCCAGATAAGTCCTGAGTTTGGTTGTTTTTATGCCAGTAATATGGAGTAATATTTCAGTGGCAAGTAACCAAATATTAGAGTATATACATTATCATTTTTTCTTTTAATTTCATATCTAATTTTTTTCCTGAAAATTAAATTGTTTTTTAAAATGATAGCAGTGTCGGGGCCCCTTGTCCAATATTCTTGTATATTCCATTTTAAAATTTAGGCAAAAACTATTGACTGATTTCTGACCCAAGACTATCTTCAAAGGTTAGTTTTTGGTCAATGCCAAATCAAGGAGACTATTACATGCAGACTCTGAAATATGAATGCTTCCTTTTCAAAGAAAATAATAAATAGATTTCTCACACTTTTCAATGCTTAATGTGAACTCTGAAATTATTTTTTTTCATGTTTTATTTCAACATTTATTTGTGGTTTATTAGACTGCCTAAATATATCTCATCAATTTTTATTTTTGATTTGATAGTAACACCTTCAAGTAAACATCAGACAAAATTCTGAAATTGAACATTTTCACCACAATTAAATTTCAACAACTTTCAATACATAAGAGAGATAAGATAAAGTAAAATAAAATAAAGTCAGCATTCATTTGTAACATTATAATATATTTTGTCAAAGTATACTTCCTTATTTTGTGACAAAATTAATCTGTTTCTCACTAGAATATATTTAGGAAATCTCAGTTTGTATATCAAATCAAGAGTGACTTAAAACCTTTCATGACTATTTTAAAACAAAACACAAAAGTTAGCCATAAATAGCCCAATGAATAAAGTTTTCAGATGTTCATTTTCATATCTATCTTTACATTTTATTTTGTTGCCAGTGTGAAACAAGAATATTTACAAACTAATTCATCTCATCTTTTGCATATAAACTTATCCTTATATATGCTTTAATTTATAATAGTTATATCATTGTATTCAGAGATAATTTATGTTTTAAAGCATTTTAGTCAATTAATTCTTTCCTATAATATTATTGTATACCAGCACAAAAGAAGCAAAGACCATTTCAAATCTCACAAACAAAAACATAAATGACATAGTATATATGCACTAACAAGTACCACAACAATCCTTAAAATTTAAGTTAACAACTTAAGAGCCTAAAATCTTATAAAAACTGATTTAGTGAAAATTAATTAGCTAATATTTAAACCTGCATGAATAAAATTATTAATGTACTTAAATACTTTTTCCTTTGCATTTATCAAATTGTGAAGAGCTATTATCACCAGTTAGCTCATTGATTAGCAAATAACCCTTTGAGAAACTAGTATTGTTAGTGTAGTATAATATTTCCAAATATTAAGCATCATTTGTGATTCTTATTAAAATAACTCACAGAATTTTGTTTTGTTTTTTGTAATTGAGGGCCCAGAAATATGCCATGTTTCAATCTATTCATTTACTTATTTTAAATTTATTTAGGAGAATGATTCTATGAGATTCTGATAAAACACTAACAAAGTGGTTTTAAAAAAAGCAAAATTTGGAATCAGACAAATCTAGATACATATTTCTACTCTAGAAATCTTATTTATGTAGAGCAATTAATAATTATGTTGATTCTTTGTACTTAGGGGCCAAAGTAAAGTCATGCATTTAAAAGGCTTAACTCAGTTTCTAGCACTCAGCAATTGTTTGAAAAATATTAACACCCTTTTATTTCACTTTTATACTAGTGCAAACCAAATTCTAATTACTCAGTACTAGATGATGGATGATTGATAAAACTCACATTTACTTTGAAGCTTCTTTTTCTTTTGATTTTTTCCTTTGATATCTTCTTTCTTAAATTATTTTGTAGAATCCTTTTATTTGGCCCATATTATATTCTTTCTTGTCACTCTTCTCTATTACTTGTCTCCACATGCTAAACATTATCCTTAGGTGATCTTTTTATAGGGACTACAAAATCTTCACAATCTGTAATATCTCTGTCTTTGATTTCTTTCATATATCTATATCTGGCCACCTAATGCTTCTATTAAATAGTACCCAAATACATAAAAAATATATGCAATTACCTCATCAATTTCTCCCACTTAATTTTCCTTTTCTTTCTGATGTGTGTTCTCTAACTTATTCTTCTGCTTATAAAATAATTATTTAAATTCATCCGCCTTCAACTTACTTTTATCCTCTATTTACTTCTAACCCTTTTCCAAAACATCTTTAAGAGATTTACTTATCTTCTATTCCAATGATAGTACCTCAATACAGGTGACCATATCTATATTTGCACTATAACCCAACTTGTCTCTGATTCTAGGCTTGATTCCTCTTAATTTATTCTGTGCATTATAGCCAGAATCATTTTCTTAGAACACAGATGTAATACTGTTAATTTTTGTTTTCAAAAGTTTCTGTGTCTGTTATGTTGTTTAAACTTCCTCAAATGTCTTTTCACAAACTTCTGACCTAGGTTCTAGGTTCAACTGTTGACATAATTCCCATAAAACTTCAATCAGCATTCATAATACACCTTTCCCTTGTTTGCCCAGCTATTTACTTTTTATGATTTTTTATGTATTTGGTATTGTATTCTCAAATGTAATGTTTTGCATGTAATAACTTCCCAAAGTGTTAGTAGACAGAGAAAATGTCAGCAGAATGGAAATCTCCCTATAATCTTCACTGATCTTTTCAATGTTAGTTCAATGACTATAATTCACAAGAATGAAAAACCTAAGAACACTTCTAGCTTTATTTAAAATCTTATAATGTCTTAATTTTAGCAGAACTTTTCAAATCACTATCATATATTCATATATCATATATCATATATTCTTGTGTTGAGTGGGTCACAGGGTGTACTAAAATATTCTTGGCTCCTTTGGACTATGTATGGTGTAGTGTATAAGGTAACTGAATTCCAAGGTTATATCTTCTAACTATGAAGACTTGTTCATTTTCACAAATGTGCTATCATCAAAATGTTTGAGAAACACTCTACTGTGTTTACTTCATCAATTCCATGTATCTTACTATATTTTAAAAGAATTCATATAGTATTGAATACTGCTTTATAAGAAATTTTAACTTGAAAACTCTAAAGATGGAATTCCAAATTTTGGAACTTTCATAACTCTTCAGGTAAGTGTGAAAACTTTACAAATTTCATAAACATGATTGCCTTTATCTGAAGGCAAAACAACTGGATTATTTATGCCACTTAATGGTTTAAAAGTATATTATTATATTCCTAACAATTTTTTTTATAAAATATTGCAACAAAATTACAAAATTATTTATATTGTTATTGTGCAACAGCTTTAAAGAAATTTTAAAAACACAACTTCCTAAAAAGGAAATGAGAAAAATGTATGTCAAGATTTAACAGTAATGATATAGATAACAATATCTTGTGAGAGGGCAAGGCAAGATGATGGATGAGTAGGACCCTTCAGAGATTGTCTCCCCACAGCACATTAATTTAATAGACTATTCACACACAAAACTACAAACATGAGAGCTAAGCAAGCCAGATGAAATATCATAGTACTGGCTTTAGTATAACTTTTTAGGAATTGAAAAAAGCAGAAAGAAAAGTTGGCCATATCTTCCTCCCCTTCCAATTCTAAGCATTGGGAAGAGAAACACCTCCGGCTGGACAGAGGTCTATCATCATTGCTTCCAGGCCAGTACTCATTCCCTGAGCTTCTGGCACTGCATTAGCCAGGGGACTGACAACCTCTACCACTTTTCCTTGGCCTTGGGAATGTGAAAAGGATATAAGTCTCTATCTTCTAGGAAGCAGGACATGAGAGCTAGCATAAGACTTTACTTTGAGGCTCTTGTGCTAAATTCAAAATAAAGAGATCCACCACAGACAGAAAACAACAGCTCCTATACCTAGGCCAGTACTGACAGATTGAGCCTCTACACTGTCCCAGCATCAGGAAGAGAACTGCAATGTCTTGGCTTATATTTGAGTCCTAGGATGCTAGATTTGATTAGATCTTGGGGCAGTTCGTATGGCTATAAGACTCTGGTATGACCAAGCTCAGTGTCAGCTTTGGCAGTCAAGTTACTCTACCACCAGTGCTCCAAACTTTGGTATCACAGTTATCCAAAGACCATTGCTCATAGAAGGAACCTCTGAACATGCTCAAGTACTTAGTGAACAACTGCACCGTAATGGAACAGATAGCAGTTTTGGTCTGCATCATTACTCCAAGCTATGGTGCAAGTTTGGGTGATCCCTGAGATTGTCCAGGAGTAAGCAGTTACTAGACTTAGATGAGATCCATCTTAGTGTCAGTCTTGGTGCCCAGGTGATTTTCTCCACTGACTCTACCTTAGCATCGGGTATTATACTGTGGAGGAACACTCCACTCATTGTAGCAATGAGTATAGGACTTTGACTCCAAAGTCAGAGTGAGGATGAAGAAGCTTAAAACTGCACAGGTCCCGATTATCCTCATCCTCAATCCTGTCTATGAACAGACTCCAGAACTACCTTTGTGTCAGATTAAGACAAGTGACTCCAGTCTGTTGGAATTCTATTTTGGTCAGCATCACTTGGTGTGGTTGTAGTAGTTTTGAACCACCAGTCTATCTCAGGAGTAGAAGCCCATAGCAGTGTGTCTTGGTCTGATTCCACTGCTGTCCTTGTCTTGGTGGGCTGTTAGCTCAAGAGGTAACAGATATATGGCATTGGTGGCCACAGTTGTTAGATTTAAACCAGTGCCTAGACCATCCTCAATAATTCTGACTAGAGCCAGGCAGAATACCAAAATGCCTGAACTCAGGCCAGTGAATGTGTATGAGATGTTTGGGCCTACACTGTTCCCAAGTAGAGGCTAATATGGACAGACTACTCTTTTAAGGTTCTCTCACAGTTCATGCTTAACAAAAACATCATTTGCAAATTTGGTACAAATATGGCTCAATATTGACAATATTTCAAGTGAAGTTATGGAAAACTTGAAATTAGGGTGCTATTAAATGCTGAAATAGAGGAAGTGGTTACAGACCTAGAGAAATTAAGCAACCTGGTTATTTTGGAAAGAAAGGTGCAAACTCATATTATTAATGCTGAAGTAAATACATAATTCTAGAATAAGTCACTTAACCATAAAAGAAGACTCTAAGAAGAAAAAAAGAAGCAACAAAAAATAATGTAGAAAACAAATTATATAATGGTTGCATTGAGACCTAACCTATCAATGACCTTAAATGTAAATGCATTAAACTGTCCAATTTAAAGACAGAGAGTGACTGAATGGAGAAATCAAACAAACAAATAAACCTCAACTATATATGTTGTTTACAAGAACTTATTCTGCCTCTAAATAAATACATAAATTGAAAATGAAGGAATGAATATATATTCCATACAAAAGGAATCCAAAAGGAAGCAGAAGTATTTATATTTATATCAGATAAAATAGACTTCAATCAAAAATAGTAAGAAGAGTCAAGGAAGGTTATTATAACATGATAATGGAATCAATTCATGGAGAGTAGAGAATAATTGTAAATATTTATGCACCTAATATTAGAATATGTAAATATATGAAGCAAATATTAATAAACCTAAGGGAAGAGATAGACTACAATAATAGTAGGGGACTTGTAATACCACACTTTCAGCAATGGACAGATCATCCAGAAAGAACATCAACAAAGAAACAGCAGAATTAAATTGAAACCTTGAACAAGTAACCTAACAGAGAAACTTTCCATTCAACACCTGAAGATTGCACATTATTTTCACTAGCATATTGAGCAACCTCTGGTATAAATCATAATAGGCCAAAGAATGTTGAGCCTCAACAAATGCATGAAAATTTAAAGATATATCAATAAAATAAAACTAGAAATCAATAAGAAGTAAAAGTGTATAAAACAAACACATGAAAATCAAACAACATATTCTGAAAAAAAGATGGCTCAAGGATTTGTGTGTGTGTGTCTGTGTGTGTGTGTATTTTATTCTTAAATGAATTAAAATGGACACCACATAGTAAAACCTATGGGATAAAGCAAAAATAGTGTTGAGGGACATATATAGCATTCTGTGCCTACATATGAAATGTAGAGAAATGAGAAAATGACATATTGCTGCATCTTATAAATCAAGGAACCAGAAAAACAAAAGCAAACCAAATTCAAAATTAGTAGATTGAAAGAAGTGGTAAATATTAGTGCAAAAATAAAATAGGAATTTAAAATATGCAAACTATTTATGAAATAGAGATGGTTCTTCAAAAAGATAAACAAGGGCTGGGGATGTGGCTCAAGTGGTAGCACGCTTACCTGGCATGTGCGGGGCCCACGATTTGATCCTCAACACCACATAAAAATAAAATAAAGATATTGTGTCCACCAAAAACTAAAAAATAAATATTAAAAATTTCTCTCTCTCTTTAAAAAAAATATAAACAAAATCGATGCACTTAGACTTAGAAAAAGTGAAGGAAAATTCAAATAAATTAAATCAGATATGAAAAGGGAACATTGTAGTTGACACCACAAAAATTCAAAGAATCCCCTTAGAAATTATTATGAACAAATATATGCCACAAAACTTCCTAAACTTGAAGAAATAGACATATTCCTTGACACATACACTTTACCAGCATTGAATCATGATTAAATACAAAGCCTTAATACTAAGAATAGCAAGAAGATTAAATCAGTAATCAAAAGTTTCCCAATGAAGACCAGGACCATGTTTTACTGCTAAGTTCGACTGAATAGTTGAAGATGAACTAATATCAATTCTTCTTAAATTACATCAAGAATTACAGAGGAAATATTTCTTGCAAATACAGCTATGAAGCCTGCATTATCGTGATATTATACCTACCAGACAACACAGAAAAAAAAAAAAAAAACCTACAGGCAGATATCCTTGATGAACATAGGTTAAAAAATCCTTATAGAAAATATAAGATGCTAGCAAACTGAATCTTAAAGCACATTAAAATATCATTCAAAGCCATCAAGTAGGATTCAAAGATGGTTTAATATGCAGAAATCAATAAACTCGATATATCACATAAAAAATCACACACACACACACACACACACACACACACACATACACCATCATCTCAACAGATTCAGAAAAGACAATTGAGAAAGCGTATCTTTTTTGATGATGAAAAGTATGAACAAATGAGGTATAGAGGGAATGAACCACAATATAATAAAGGTCATATGAAATAAGACAATTTTTAACCACATACTGAGTGCAGGAAAACATGATGTTCACATTCATTGTTTTTATTCAAGATAGTACTAGAAAGTCCTAGCTAGAATGATGAGGCAAGAGAAATAAATGAAGGACATACAAACTGAAAAAAGTGACATTGGCAGTTTACAAGATGACATAATCTTATATTTAACCAAAGTGTTGAAAAACCCTAAAAACACAGGAAATGAAAACAAAAGGACAAAAGAGATTACATAAAATTAAAGATTTTATAAAATGAAGAAAAAAAATCAATGGATTGATTAAAGAGACCACACCATACCTTTGACAAAGGATTAATACCCAGAACATAAAAGGAATTCCAAAAGCTCAAAATTAAAAAAAAAATAGAAAAGAGATCTAGCTTGATGTCTTTTAAAAAAAGACATATGAATAGCCAAAAGCATATGAAAAATACTTCACATCATTAATCATCAGGAAAGTGCAAAAAAACAAAATCAAAACTTCACAATGAAATGGCACCTCACTTCAGGAACAGTGGTCATTTAAAAAATTAATAGAAGTATTGACAAGTATATGCAGAAAATGGAATAATTGTGTACCATTGATGGGAATATAAATTAGTGTAGCCATTATAGAAAACATTCTGGAGATTTTTCTAATACTTTTTTTATAGCGATGCTGGAGATCAAACCGTGTGGTTAAAACACTCTCTGCAAGTGTTGTGCACTGAGCTACATCCCTTCCCTCAAAACTTTAAAATTCCACTTCTGGGTATCTCTCCAGAGGAAATGAGCCAGCACATTGAAGAGACATGTGCACTCCCATGTCCATTGTAGCTTTTTTCACAATAGCTGAGTAATGAGAAAAACTTAAGTGCGCATCAGCTGATAAATAGATGAAGAAATGACATACTATTCAGCTATAAAAATAAATAAAATGCTATCACTTGTAATGACATGGATGGAACTGGGTATTATTATGTTCATCAAAATAAGCCAAATACAGAAAGGCAAGTGCTGTATGAGCTCCTTCAACTGTGAGTTATTTAAAAAAAAAATTTATTTCATAGAAATTGAGAAAAGAATGGTAGTTACAAGAATTTGGAGAAATTGTGGGGAAAGGGAGAATGGGGAACCGATGATTGATGCATACTAATTTATTGTTAGGAATATTTTGGGGTGTGCAATTGCATTGCAAGTTGAGTATAAAGAATCAAAATATATTAACTGCTTCATTAGAAAGCTAGGAAAGAGCCAGGAACAGTGGTGAATTCCTGTAATCACAGTGGCTCAGGAGGCTGATGCAGGAGGATCATGAATTCAAAGCCAGCCTCAGCAAAAAGGCGCTAAACAACTCGGTGAGAGCCTGTCTCTAAACAAAATACAAAAAAAAAAAAAAAGGGCTGGGGATGTAGCTCAGTGAGTTCAATCCTTGGTACAAAATAATAAGAAAAAGCTAGAAACAATCTTGAAATTTTTTGGCATAAATAAATGATAGGCAAGGAGATAGGTATACTTAATTACATTTAACATTTCACAATACATAAATCTATTGAAATACAACAATACTTCTTAAATATTTACATTTTTGTTTTCAAATATGAGTTAAAATAAGTTTGGCTAATGAAAAGAAAGCCTTGCATTTAATGGATATTATATGCATATAATATAATAATATATTGTCTCTGAAACTTGAAAAAAAAACAGAACAAAAGTATAAATGCACCTTGAAAGGACACAGGACTAATGATCCCAGTGGTTTTGAATGCCTCTTATCACATATACACTCAGATCCTCTCTCATCCCAATAAAAATTTGTGGATCTTCTATGGTTGACCTACTATAAAAGTGAAGTGAAAATGTTGATGTATAATTCCCTTAAACAGTATAAAATGTCCTTCTTTGTCCCTTCTGATTAACTTTGTCTTGAAGTCACCTTATCTGATGTAAGGATGGAAACCCTTGCTTGTTTACAAGATCCATATGAGTGAAATGTTTTTCCCACTTTATCAATCTTCAGTCTGTGAATGTCTTTGCCTAAGAGGTGAGTCTCTTGAAGACAGCATATTGTTGGATCATGTTTTAAATCAATCTGCCAGTCTCTGTCTTTTGTTTGATGAGTTTTGGCTATTAACATTCAAGGTTATTACTGAGATATGATTTGTATTACTGGCCATTTTGGTTTAATTCTGGTTTTTAAATTGACTTAATTTCTCCTTTGATTGACTATTTCTCTAGTTTCGCTCTTTGCTGGGTTCCAGTTTTTTTTTCACTTCATCCTCATGGAATATTTTGTTGAGAATGTTCTGTACTACAGGCTTTATAGATGTGAATTCTTTTAACTTTTGATTATCATGGGAGATTTTTATTTCGTCTTCAAATCCGAAACAGTTTTTCTGGATATAAAATTCTAGGTTGGCATTCATTTTCTTTCAGTGCTTAAAATATATTTTTCCAAGACCTCCTAGTTTTGAGTGTCTGGGTTGAGAAATCAGTTGAGATCTTAAATGATTTCCCCATATACGTAATTTGAATATTTTTCTTTAATGGCCTTTTTCTGTATGTTAGTAATTCTGATTATAATGTATCTTGGTGTGGGTCTGACATAATTTTGTTAAAAAAAATAAAGGCCTTGCAAAAAATTGTAAATATATATTCTAGGAGAGTTATCCTGAAATTCATAGTTTGATTTTCATTCTATAAAGAACACACAATATGAAAACCTGGTGAAATAGCTTCATAAAATGCTATCATACAATTTGTTCAAGAAACTATAAAATAAAAAACATAAAATGAATTAATAACAAATTTAAAGTTAATACTCATGATACATGTGAGCCCTTTATTTTTTTTCATTGATTTTAGCAATAAAATTTTGAAATACACATCTAAAGAATGAACACGTTATTATCACACAATTTACAACTTTCTATGCAAAAAAAAAAATTCCCAAGAAAAACTCTATATTATTTCAATTAGAAAATTCAAACCATTATACATAAAATTGATAAATGATCTTTTAAAATTATAGCCCTACTGCTGTTTATCTTTGTTCCCAAACTGTATTTTGAACAAGCTATAAACTCTTTCTTAAGTGTAAGTGAGTGACTTGCAGTGTGTACTTATTTTCTTCTTTCATTATGGAGAGTACAAGTTTAAATTTTTTTATGTTTTTATTAGTGCATTATTGTTATTCATAATAATGTGGTTCGTTTTGACATATTCAGACAGGTATGCAATGGAATTTTCTCCATTACAATCTCCAGTACTTCTACTTTCATTCACAACCCTCCTTCCCTCCCCTGTTCTTCCCCTGCTCTACTCCGATTCCTTCTATTTATTTATTGTTTTTCTAATTGTTCCTTTATAGATATGCATAAAGGTGAAATCCACTGTAGCATATTTACACATAAACATAGCATAGTTTGGTCAATTTATTGTACTGTTCTTCCCATTTCTCCATCACCCTTTCTTCCCACTCAATCCCCCTCCTTTACACCACTGATTTCCCTTCTATTTTTAGGATATCCCTTGCCCCTGATTTCTTCCCTCTTATTTATCTCTATCTTCTACAAATTAGAGAAAACATTTAACCTTCGACTTTTGATTCTACTTATTTATCTTAGCATGATGTTCTCCAATTCCATCTATACAAGCAAAACAGTTTACTTACTGATCTCCCATGAAGAATTCAGCTTAACGTATCTTAAGACCAAGATTCCTATCTGCAGAGGAGTATTTATATGTTCCATGTGTTTATCTTTTATTTATTTGTCTAATCTATGTAAATCAAATCTTTCCCTAAGGGCTGCAGGGCTCAAGCACACAGTGGAAACTGGACCTTCAACCTGAAGTTAATTCTCAATTATTCAGTGACTGGTTACTAAGTCTAGTGCAAGGATTAATCATGCCTCTGGCTGCTTCTCCTTCCTTACAGTGCTTGCATTTTGGCTGCTTGCTTTTTGTGATTTTTTTCTTCCTTAGAGAATTAGTGATGGTGGAAAACCCAGAGGCATCACTCTAACCTTCGACTTGTAAATTTCTAACATATACCCAAATCAACTTTTTGGTTAAAGATTTTACCACTGCTGTCACCCACTTTCTCTGTCTTAGTTATGTCCTAATTTATAGCCTCATGCAAATCAGCCACATGCCTGGATATAGGCAACAGATTGCTATGTTTATAATTCCTGTTCTTACACTAGCATAGGTGCTATAGTCTTTTAATAATTCCATTTTTTTGTGGAATCTTCCACATAGCATAAATACTTTGAGACTGGACTTTATGAGCTTTCCTACATAGTTATTTTGCCAACATAAGTACCAGTAATTTGGTGGAAGATATAAAGTAGTAAAGAAATAGGAAATTAAAACACGTCATTCTTAACCACTATTACTAGTAAGTATTTATTTATTTATTGGGTGATTCTGAAATGTATGTAAAGGATAAATATCTACAGTGTATAGTAAGTATCTTTTGAATAGTCCTTAAATTCATAACTTTAAGAACTTAAATATTTAAAAGGTGCTTGAAATATAATATGATGTCAAGCTCTGTAAGAATAAAGAAACCTATACAAAACCTATCAGAGAACATTTCCTCAATCATTTTGTCATCTTCTGAGATCTAGAATTATCATTCCATTCTGCCTCTTTGCCAAATTTTAGGTTTCCATTAAGCTTCTACAAACTATATCATTTGCTTCACACACTACTGTACCATTTGAAAGGAAAAAGAAAAAAAAATCTCAGGCCCAGATTCTTAGTAAAATAGAAAAGCCCAACTAATTTTATTTCATTTCAGGTGGGACTTGACTAATCCTTTGTGTTTCATAGTCTTTGTCATCCTTGAAATTGAATTCTTAGTCATTTATTGGAAAAATGTCAGAACAACAGCAATATGCTTCTCTTCAGATAAATCTATGATCATACATTTTACATATTTGAGGTTTTCAAGGCTATGACCTTTCTTATTACTGATAATTTTTCAAAAAACTATATGAACTTAACGTAAAAGGAGCCATTGTCCTAATGTTACAAAAAGGAACCCTGACAAAACCTTCACTTCTTACATAAAAAGGCAAAATATAGACTATGTATTTTCTTATGTTTTATAAAGATTATCACTTTTCTTTTCTTCTGCTACTTAATTCTTGCCCTTTTCCAGGAGAAAACAATGTTTATCGTTACAAATTTGTTTACTGGCTCCTTTTCTCATACAAGCTCTATGCACCTTTAATGATAATTACTACTAAAAAGTATAATACATTTTTGTTGTGTGCCAATTCCTATTACTTAAGGAAATAACAACAAAAATATATGAAGATCTGGCAGGAGCAATAAGAAATAGAAATGTACTAAAAATTAAGAAAAGACTATTTGAAGACAATTACTGGCATAGCAAAAGTCAATTCCATTTTCTACAAACTGAAGGAACTTTACCTACATGCATTAAAAAACTTGAATTAATCTTATAATTTTCCAGATTAAATAGTATTCGTACACTTTTGAAAAACTGCCTTTAGTACTGTAAAATTTATATCAATCAATTGATCATACAGTTAGCTGTTTATCTACAGAGAGAAGCATTCTAATTGATTCATTGAGAAAATCATCACACTGAAATGTCCAAACTAATATAGGAATTACACATACATAAGAAACAATCAAAATTCCTAAATAATAAGGTCAAATGTAAAAATTGCTATCATATTCTATCTATGGTTATAAAGATAAGAAATACTGCAATGATGTCAATGACCCATTTAGCTTCTTCGATTGAAATGACAGGTTTTATTTGAATTTTTACATATTATTCATTTTGTAAAAACATTGCGAATTTTTCATGATAGACAGAACACTCTATCACAGAATTGCATAAGAGTAGGTTTCAGATTTTACAAATCCAAGAGTATATTAAAGGGAGTTAATGTTTTTTGATTTATGAAATGGTGTATAGTGTTATAAGAAAGAGATTTTATGGAAAAACTAAATCAAAAATACTCATTTATAATTTAAAATAATAATTATAACAAAAATCCAGTTTTAATCAGTCTTAATAGAGTAATGAAGAGTTTTTGTGATCACATTTGCTTAAGGCCACACCAGATATGCAGAGTTAGAAAAATTTAAAGTCTTGAAAATAATTTAAAAATTCTCCTGTTTCTGGAAGTATTTAGCTTCATTTTTAATAATGTTCTTAAGCAGGGAACCTTATATTTGAAATATTTTCATTTATTTTATTATCAGACCTTAATCTGACACTAAATTATGAACTCAAATTGTCAAAATTGAATAACAAGGTATAGTGAGTGATATATAGCAGAACTAGGAATTTATCTATTGTGGAGTTGATACAGCTGGATGAAATAGATAAATCACGAATGACTTAGGATTGATTGGGTCCTTCAGTGGAAAGTAAAATGAGAACACTCAGGTCAGCAATTAAATGAAGATCACAGAATATTTCTTCAAGAAATATTTAACACAGATGATGGCATAACATATTAATAAATGTTAAATATTTCCTCAATTTATAATATTTTTCTGTAAATTTGAGTATCATAATACTGCATATATAATAACTAAGTGGGATATAAACTCTTGTATATGAAATTAAATTCACAGAAGACAGCAATTTTGACTGCATTAAATAAGAATCTCAATGCATATTTAGCTTTACCATTGTATCAAAAAATTGGCATATAAATTTTGTAATATATACTTTCTAGTACTAAAAATGAAGAAAACAATCCATTCAATGTTAATTTTGATCCTGATGAACATAATTGATTACAAATACATTGAGCACTTTCTATATACAAATATTTGGTCAGTCACCAAGCATTGAAAATGAATTTCTGGAAGACTCAGGTCTAGGCCTTAAAAATTTAATTTTTTAGAATAGGCTGTTGTGGAAGATAATTCAGAAATAAATAAATGAATATTTCATACAATATATAAAGATCATAACATATTAAAATAAATTTGGGATTGGTGTATTGAAAGATTATGTGAGCACTGAATATGTAATTTTCTCAAAAAAGTAACACTTTAATATACAAAGATGAACACTATTTTAATTTCATAGAAATGAAATAAGACGATTAGAGTAAAAGATTTGCATTATTTTTCAAAAGAAATAAATCAAATCAGAGTGATTTGCAATTTGATCTGTAATAATATAGATCATAACTGAAAACATGTATGTAATGTTTGAAGAGTGTTTCTTAATATTTAGCAATCAGGTACTGCTTGTTAAAAATTCAAATATAAGATTCCCTTCCCTGAAGAATTTGATTCTCTATGCCTAGGGTCAGTATAGACATTTGAAGTTTGAATTATTGCTCACAGTATTTTGATTATCAATCTGTAAATCAAACATTTGATGAGAACTTGATTTTTAAGAATTCAACTAATGAAAGCATTATGATTTTTTTAAAAAAAGAATGAATAAGGGTATATTTCCTTGAGTAGAGCTGTTAAAAGAGAAATCTAAGAGTCGCCATTTCCTCTACAAAACACAATTCTATCAATTCAAATATAAATGATCCCAGTTAGTTGTAATGTAATAATATCATTATGCTTCCACATTGAGATTAATTATCTCTGATTTTAAAGCCTTATCTGTGAAAAGATTAATACAAATAAATTATATATATCTTAGAAAGTGGAATCTGTAAGTATAATTAGAAAAGAACAATAAAGGAAAAGAGTACAATGAAATTCTTAAAAAAAGACAAAAGAAATAATATGTAGAAATTGTAACTTATAATGAATAAGTGTGAAATAAAGCCAAAATTATATTTGAAGAGGAAATAATATACTCAGAGTAGGTTCAAAAGCATTAAAGTCTTCCAGCCCAAACAAATGATATGAAGGCATTGGCAGGAGGTAGAAAACCCACAAATGCACTAGAGGATCCACTGTTTATTACCTTTGCAATTGTGAAGAGAAATGGTGATGCCTGCATGGCTCATTCCAAATTCTTCATGATTAAGAGAAAGAAACAAGAAAAAGGCTTGAGACAATGTAATTAGTGGCATGAAGTTGAGGCAATAGAGACAAACTCCAAGTATCTATCATCAAATAGTCTTGAGCAATAAAAAAAATATTAAAAGATGATAATAAAAAGAAAACATATTTACAAGTTCACATGGATTAAGTAGAAAAGTTTCTCTGAAACAAATCTAAAAGAATATATATTTTGCTCCAAATATTAATAATCTCACAAAATTTCATGCTTTTAAAAATTTAGAAAATTCAATCTAGTAAATGTTTCTCTTGCAAAATGTTTATTGTTCGTATGAATATAATCAAAGTTCAGAGAATATTTGCAACTAAGGAAAATCATCGTATCATTTTATAGAATGTTACAAACATAGAAATAGAACTTCTATATGTTTGCATCAGATGTTAGAATACGCTGTACCCCAAATTTTTAAATCTTGTACTAATTGCAAATTATATTTCTAGCATTACTGTATTTTTGTTTGTGCTACAGAAGTATTGAGCTCATAAATATATTATATGTTGAATTTGGAAAAATTTCCTGGTAGAAATCTTTTATGAGATACTTATCATGAACTAGCAGAGGTACCCGAGTCAGTCAATGCATATTTTGCCTCTGGGTTTTATGCCAGAAGGCTAATGAAGATTGACATCTAAGTAAAAGAAATATTTATTTTTAGTGACTTTAGTGACACTTGACAGATACATGTTCTTATCCCTTTTCTTTTAAAAAATTAAATAGTAGAAAAAAGTTTATTCTATCAAATTTTTATGTTAAAATATAATATAGAAAAATAGCTATGAGATGGAAATAAATTTTAAAATAAATGGAACATAAAATAGATGTCATATAAGAAATTAACGTTCTTGATCCATATAAGCCTTTGCATATGAATAAACTATATAAGGACTCTAAACATAAACATAAGCAACCAGATTATAGTCTCTTAAAACTTGCTAGAAGTACCAAGGTAAAAGAGGTTATTACTCCTTCATGCTTTTTGGTGTGGACAGAATTCAACCCACAGAAATCAGCACTCAGAAACCTCTTCTTTTTGAAGAAAAGAAATATACATGGGGCCCATGTGGGAAATCCTGGAAAGGAGAGAAATGAAGAAGTAAGCATCTTAGTTGTGTGTCCAAATCAGTGCTGGTCATCACAAAGAGAATGAAGAAATTTTGGGGAAAATTGTGCCTAAAGGAACAACTTTTAGCAATAATAATGGCCCAAATTCCCTGTATTGGATATTTTTTATGTGCCATTTGAGTGGACCATGGGTTGCCCAGGTTAAACAGTCTAGTGTGTCTGGGAGGGTTTTCCTTGATGACATTAGCATTTGAATTAAAGGACAGAGTTAAGCAGATTTTCCTTCTTCAAGGGGTTGTGCATCATCCAAGTCATTGAGCAGCTAAATAGAACAAAAGATAGAGGAAGAAGGAATTTGCCACTTTATTCCAGCCTAACTACATGAGCAGGAGACCAGGATTTACATCAATTTCCAGGCTCTCAGGGCTTGAGTTTTGGATTGAATTATATAACACAGGTTTTTCTGGGCCTCCAGTCTTCAGAGAGAATATTAGGGGCAATTGTAACCTCCATAATTGCTTGTGTCAATTCTTATAATAAATATCTTCCTATATATTTATATACACATATCCTATTGGTTGTGTTTTTCTGGAGAACCCTAATACATTTTTTTTTACTATCATGCAATGTAAAATAAGCCAGTCTCCAAAGTGAAAGGTCTAATATTTTCTTTGATATGCAGAAACTAATCCAGAATAAGGGTGAAGGAATAAAATATAGAAGAAAGATCAGTAGATTGGAGGAAGGAGATTGAAGGAGAGGGAGAAGGGAGGAAAAGGGAAAGTACTGGCTAATCAATTAGAACAGATTATATTCCAAGCTTTTTTAGGATTGAAATGAATCCTAATGTTATGTATAACTAAAAAGAACCAATAAAAAGGAGCAAAAAAGACATGGACTAAAAGAAAATACTTGTATAACACATTTCAGGCAAAAAAATGTATTCTGGAAAAAATGTGTATATATATTACATATTACTTTACATATATGTATATGTAAAGTATATACAAACTTAAACTCATTAATAAAAAAGAAACAATCTAAAAAAATTCAGTCAACTCCAAATAGAAAAAATAAATAAGTAAATAAAAAACCAAAGTCTAAAACAAAACACATTCCCACAACAAAATATTGAAAAAACTTCTTAAACCAAAATTTAAGATGAAAAAAATCTTTCAAGAAGTTAGATGAAATGACACACATAAGAGAACAACAATTCAACTGACTTCAGATAAAAAAAAAGAAGCATAAAAAAAATGACACCAATCTTTTAAGTGCTGAAAGAGAAAATTTCTATAGAATTCTATAAGCTAAGAATACACCTTTCAGTAGTGACAGAAAAACAAAGGCATCCTCAAAAAACAAAAAACACAAAAATGAAAGAATTCGGTTTTAGTAGAACTAAAAATATTCCTAAAGGATGCTTTTCAATCTATGGGGAAATATTATGAGAAAGAAATTCACACACATGTGCATGTGCATGTGTGCATGCATAGTTACCTAAACACACATAGATACACACACACATATATGTATACACACACACACACAACTACCCATGCAAAATCTAGAGGTAATGTTTCCAATGCATGCATAAACTATAACAGAAAGAGAATGGGCAGAAGAATAGAATCTTTATGGTTGCATGTCATTTGAAAATTACATAATTGGCACAGTCAATAATAGACTGTAAAAAATTAGCTATGCATACTGTAATCCTCAGAGCAATCATAGTCTGTAAACTATACATTTATCATTTAAGATTATTTAAATGATTCAGAAATGACAAAAAAAGAGATGAAACTGAGAAACAAAAATAAGAGTGAACAATTAAAAAACAAAGGATAAGTTTATAAATTTAATAGACCTAAATACAAGTACATTAATAGTTTTTAAATAATAATGATCTAAATACTCTAATTAAAAGTGATTTAATATTAAATGTGTCCAAAGTTCAATCCAACATACATACTATGTCTCAGATTGGACAGAAATTACTATGTACTACTGACTAAACGACATGAATTGTATATGAAGATACAGAAAAATCAAAAGGAAATAGTAAAAAATTATAGCATGTAAACCCCAACTATAAGAAGGCTGGAACAATTCTTAATGATAAACAAGACTTTCACGTACAGAATTTTTCCAGAGATAAAATATGACACATTATAGCAATACAAAGAAAAATACATCAGGAAAACTTAACAATTGAAAACATAGCTGGGCCTCCAGCAACTTGAGAGGCTAAGGAAGGAAGATCACAAGTTTGAGGCCAGGATCAGCAATTTACCAAAAGCTTCCCCAACATAGTGAGACATTGTCTCCAAATAAAAACTAAAAATTAAAAAAATTGACAATGTAGCTCCTGGTGGTAATTCATCCCCAGGTTCAATTCCCAGTGCTAAAAAAGTAAAATGTTTATGCATTTAATAATAGAAGTTCATGTGAACACAAATTTAACAGTTAAAGGGGAAACAGAAAATTTCACAGTTATTGTAGAAGATTGTAACATACTTTGGAGCTGTATAGAAAAATATTTTATGTTTCTGCATAATTGAACAAACTATACTGGATCTTGGAAAGTGGACTAAAAGAATAAACTTTACAGGGTAATTTAAGACTAATTAATGAGAAAACTTTACAGATTTACCTGAGTATGTGTTTATATTTCCCATGGGGATTTCCTGTTGGTGTGGTGTGTCCCGGAAGAAGGCAGTGCTTGGCATTCGTGGGAGTTTTAGAAATAAAGTTTGTTCCTGCTTGAGTGGCTCGTAATTTTGTGTCCAGCCAGACTGCAGCATAAATGCAAGGATGTTAGGGTCTGTAAACAAGTCAAGATGGCGCCTGGCATTTTGCAGAGGGAGTGGTTTATGAAGTAACACCAGAGAGCCATTAAGTATGGAGATTCTTTATTGGTTGACTGCTGTATCTAGTTTATGTTCATTAAGATAAGCTGTGTGGAATGTATATATACCCCTCCTGTCCTACAATAAAGGGCTCCCACTCCTGCTGTACCAATCTACACAAGTCGCTCATCACCCCCCAGTTATTTTGCAGCAGCCGGACTGCAGCAGATGGTGGTCCATACGGGGAGACCCAGGGCACTGTGGGGGCGGGGGGTGTAAGTGACCAAAAAAAAAAAGCTGCCCGTCCCTAGATAGGACAGGAGAAAATCTGCTCATCCCTAGGCAGATAGAGTGAGAGGAAAAATAGCCATTTGGAGAAAATGGAGAAGATTGATACAGTATGTTTGTGTCTTATTTTGTCTTGGTGTATTGTATTGTCTTTGTGATGAAAATATGGAAGGGGTGAGAAGTAAATTATTAAGGGAAGAAGGCACCCCAATGGAACCAAGAGCAA
Source organism: Ictidomys tridecemlineatus (assembly GCF_052094955.1). Lineage (NCBI taxonomy): Eukaryota > Metazoa > Chordata > Mammalia > Rodentia > Sciuridae > Ictidomys > Ictidomys tridecemlineatus. The sequence goes on from NC_135479.1 coordinate 163,169,567, forward strand.
TTAGGGCATGTGTTGATAAAAGCCCAGAAACTCTAGTCAGAAAGAAAAAGAAAGTTCAAAAGAAGAAGAATTATCAGGAAAAAAGTTGCAGCAAAAGATTATTACTGAATACTTTTTGTTACTGGAGGGTGCGTGAATCGCGTGGTGGCTGCCATGTGCGTGCTCGAGCCGGTCATGGCACAGCAAGAACTTTCCAAGTGGCTGCAGCCAGCTCTTCCCCGCCCCCTGCCCAGAGCGGAAGGCCCAAGTCCCTGAAGTTTGGTCATTTCCAAGGCCAGTAACTACAATGGTTCTCCCACACCTGGAAGCTAATGAGTAATGAGCACTATTAAGGCCTATTTCAAATGTAAAAAACCTTGAGATAATGTACTAAATTGTTCAGAAGGTTGTTTTCCTAGCGCCTGCTGGAATACTACAGGATTTTCTTTAACATCATTGCCAGAGTTCCTGCCTTCATCCCAGTGCCGGTAAAGTGGAAGGTGGAAGAATTTCCAATATTGCTGAAAACCAGACAAGACTTCAGCTGAGAAACGGATGAGAATTTGGATCAAGCTATCTGCCTGCAGAATTTACCTGGACTGTGATTTAAGCTAGCTGCCTACAGAATTTACCTGGACTGTGATTTACCTGGACTGTGAGTTAATCTATTGAGACACTGCTTTACCTGGACTGAGACAACAAACTGTAATTTACAACAAATTGTAACTCGGTATCTTTGCTAACAGTGTCATTGCTGGTATAATTTTTCCAAGGGTTTCTTGCATGGAGCCATCAATTGGCTTGGTATTGTGGCATTTTGTATCCTCCCCTTCTGCTTCTAGCAGATTATTTATGGTGTTTGCGTAAAAACCACTATGGTCGTTATTTAAATTAAACAAAAGGGGGAAATGTTAGGGTCTGTAAACAAGTCAAGATGGCGCCTGGCATTTTGCCAGAGGGAATGATTTATGAAGTAATGCCAGGGAGCCATTAAGTGTGGAGATTCCTTATTAGTTGACTGCTGTATCTAGTTTATGTTAATTAAGATAAGCTGTGTGGAATGTATATATACCCCGCTTGTCCTACAATAAAGGGCTCCCACTCCTACTGTATCAATCTACACAAGTTGCTTGTCACCTCCCCCCCCCCCATTATTTTGCTGCAGCCGGACTGCGGCACAAGGGATTAGATTTGTGGGAGAGTTAGTCATTTAAACTATTGCCTTAAATCCAGATACCAGCAAAATAAACCCTTTTGTGGTCATGGAAATGAAATATTCAAGCATTGTTATTTGAAACTATAGAATAAATAAGATAATTTACTCAGGTACTCACTGTGAACACACACACATATTGAGGGAGGAAAGAGGGAGGAGATTTAAAACAGTCAGTACAACTAACCTGAAAAGACTCCACTGAGGGATTTTTTTAGAAGGTATACACAAACAGAAAAACACACTTTGGCATCTGAAGGCATTTATAACTAACATAAACAGAACTATCAGCCAAGAAAATGATATTAAATATTCTCTAATATCTAAGGAAATTGGAGAATTTGTACTCTGAACAAGCATTCTGAATCAAGAATGAATTTCATTCTAACTAATGAGGTGTATATATAGTTTAATATGATTTTTAAATGTACTTCTTTGGTTGTTTTGGTATATCTGTAATTTGTTTCCCTAAGGGGAATTTTGGCTAAAATAGGAAAGTGCTCATACTTCAAATGGGATTTCATAACACAGTATCTAAGAGCTCTAGTTTTCTATATCATGGTTGGCCATTGTTGTGACTCTCCCTCTTATACTGGCTTGATATTATACCTGTACCATGACATAAGAAGCAATGCATGTTCAGACAAATATTTCCACAGACAAGGCAAATATCTCTTTTTACATGTCTCCTGTCAAAGAGCATTTGAAACACTTTACTGACTTGTAAGTTAATCACTTCTAAGAAGAAAGGGGCTACCATATTGGGCTATTAGATTTTTAATTGCATGAATCAGATGGGTGAATAAAATCTACTAACAACAAAGAGGAAGCAAACAATGGTCACTACACATGTAAGTAATAATAGCCTGCAATGTTATTAGAATATTAATTAATATATAAAGGTTCTCAAAGTAACAATCTGGTTGAAAATTTTGGTGGACATGAGACTCAAAATTGTGAACAAAATAATTAATTCTTGAAATAAAAGTATGGCCAACATCAGAGAATAACTGATTAATTCTAAATGAATAGAAAAGTAGAAATCATAGAGATGTCAAGGTAAAAGGAGGGTTGAAATCATAAGGAGAATAAAAAGAGAATATTTATTGTTTTATTCATTAATTTTCATAATTAATAAATCTATTTGCCCCATTATCTAAAAACAATTTTTGAGCATCTACTTTATAAAATGTATATAACCACAACATGATGTTGATAATGAAAATGACATATATTGTACTTGTCTAATTTTTGATCTAGTGGAAAGAATATCAAAATGACTATAGAGAAATAAATAAAAATCCAATAATAAAATATAACCAACATACATACTTCTCTGTTACACATATGAAGAATTACTTTAAATAATGTCACTGAAGATCTCACATTGAAAGTAGCACATATGCTCAGATCTGATGAAGAGATGTCTGGTATTCAAAGAACCATTGGGCCATTGGGGAAAATGTCAAAAGAAAGAACTTATTTAAGAATGATAGGAAGAAGTAGCTTATAGAAACAAAGACATGAGTGACTTTAATAGCTAGAACACAATGTTGAAGAACAGCAATCTATGAAGAAGAGTGATTTTATATTACAGGTAATTAAAGACATCGAGTACAAAATACAGGTTGGATTTTGTTCTAACCCAGTGGGAAATTAGAAAATAATATAAATTTAAGATAGTACACCCGAAAACACAGTATTCCCATGGATACGCAACATTAAATTGTAATACCTATGCATGTCAAATTTAATCTATCGGATCCTTTTATTTCTCTTCTCTCTTTTTCCTCCCCCTCCTCCTTTTTTTCCCCATTTACTTTACCAGATGAAAGTCCAGGGACATTATCCACTTGTATATGAAAACCTGTTGCTTTGTCCTCATTTAGATAAGGAAGTTGGAACTGTAAGCTGAATAATTGAAGACCAATGACGTATAGGGAATGATATCTTCTTAATCAATAGGGATGCTTCCAGAAGGGATCCACATAAAATTTACATGCAAATTCTGTTTCTTTTTAACCAATGCTAACTTCCTTCCAGATTTAAAGGAATATTTGGTAATGAATTTGAGGATTTAAACCACTGCTGAATGGCAATGTGACAATATTCACTATTTGATCCAACTAAAAGTATTTGTTCACTACTCAGGTTGTAGAGCTCACAATGTCTCCAGCAATAAATTTAGTTAATACCACACTGACTGAAATTCTACTTATTGACATTTTTGCACAGTTTATTTACCAGGAGCCATAACTTTTCTGAGACTATTTACTTTCTAAATTTTACTCCCTTCATTGGCACCATAGAACATAGTAGACTATTAGAATGTGAACAGGTGTCAATATATATTTGAACTGAAACACTATATATCAACATACCAGGTTATAAATTCAAAATAATTACAGACTAGGGCACATTTGCCTTTGCATAAATCACATGCTAATTTATTACAAAAAGAGACTAGGCTCTGAATACATTTGTTGATTAAATGACTGAATTTATCATGTTCTAAACTTTACCATTCAAAAAGTATTAAACAAAAGTACATTATCATCATTTGTCAAATCATAGAGTAAACAAAGGGGACACTCTATTCCTCAATTTTCAGGAAATCCCATGTATACTAAAATAAAAGCAAAATGGTTGAGGGGATTTTCAATTCTGTCTAAAAACTCCCTAAGGTTTCAATGTTTATGCCCTAACCTCCAAATTCAAATGACAATACCATAACTCCCAAGTGATGCTATGAGGAGATGGAGGATTTGGGCCATGTTTAGCTCAAGAGGGAAGAACTCTCATGAACAGAATCAGTGCCCTTATCAAAAAGGTCATCATGGAAGCTTGTCTCCCAACCCTACCCTCCCAACCTCACTATGCAAGGATAAAACTGAAAGGCTTATATTACATGGGATGGGCTTGGAAGTAATCTACCAGAGCCTGGATCTTGGATATCTCAGCCACCTGAACAGTGAGAAATACATTTCTATTATGTATAAAGTTTCCAGTCTGGGTTAATTTGTTATAGAAGTCTATGTGGACTAAGACAAATGTCTTCAAGGATTTCTACAGGTATGACCAGAATATTCAGGGAATGACAAATTTTCAAATTGTGCTTGTCACTATCTTTCCTCTACCATCCCCAAATTAGAGGACCAATTGAAAAACATAAAGAATTTTGTGGAGATCTTCTAGGATCACATCAGTTCACAGAAATTGATGAAAAGTATTAGTTATATGTTCCATTCATGTTGTATATGAAAGTTTAAGTGGACTAACTTCTGTCTCTTTTACAAGTGCATAATTAATTCACAATTTAGTATAGGTGCTTTATAATGAAATTAGACTTGTAGGTGCAATATTTTATCTCATATTTTGTGTGAAAATGAAATAATATATTGCTGTCAATAAATTAAGTTATGGTAAGCAATTTGTTAGTAATAAATTTGGATAATAGACCCAAACGAGAATTCAGCTTTACAATTCAATTTTGCAGCACAATTAAGTCCATAATGAGCCATTTGTTTTACTTTTTTATAGTTTTATTTAGTATCGATACTGAAAATAAGCTGTATATAGTTGATTGAGTTACTTATAATGTGATATATATGACTATTAAACAATAATTCAGATGATGCTTCATTAATTTCAGAACATCTGATTAATACATTCAAAGCTGTAGATATCAAGAGCTGACTGTGTGTCAGGCTCTGGGCTAGAGTGTCAAATAAATTATCAAAAACTGTATTGGATTCAGCATACAATACATTAAGGAAAATTTTCTGGAAGAAATGTGTATGCAGCATCTCAGTAGGGTGAACCTTAAGAAAAATCATCCTGATGTTAATCTTTGTTAGTCAATCTGATATTTCTAAGAGCACCCCTCTCTGATGAAGCAGGCAAAGATATATTACTACTCACAATCTTGCCACCATTTTTCTATAGGAATTGCCTCGATAGGTCCTTTTCAAAGTAGAATTTAGCAAATCAGGTTAGAAAAATGAAATTAAGAGAAAAAATTTAGTATGTATCAAATTGATTTGTATTTTATTATTTATGTATTCCACTGTGCAGTGTCCAAAGTACAGCATATTCAAACACTGAAGAGTACGCTGCTCAGTAGAAGAGATTGTGGAAGTATCATTATTAATCTTTTAATTTAATTTTCAATACAAACACACAGAGAAACCTTGCAAAGATACCTGAATAAGTATTCAAACCAAATTCATGTTAAATATATATAGGCTAAATATGTATACCTATATTTACAAATTGAATATTAGATTTTGACATGGAGATACACAAATTATATTTACATTTGAGTTTCCTCCTGTCGATATGGCTTTTGGTTATGGTGGAAAATTTGAAGGCTTATAGAAACTTAATATGTACAAATCGTTAGTATATGTACAAAACATCAACAATGTTAGACTCAAATAAATCATGTTCATTGAATACAGTATATTTGCATAGATATGTCCAATAGTAAATTCATTAGTTTGCCAGGGCTGCCATAACAAAATAGCACATACTGGATGGCTTAATCAACAATAATTTCCTCAGAGTTCAAGAAGCCGGAAGTTCACAATGGAGGTATTGGCAAGTTTGATTTCTTCAGACTTTAACTTGCAGATGGCCACCTTTTAGCTTCATCCTCACATGATCTTTCTTGTGTGTCTGAATTTCCTTTTCTTGTAAGAATAGAAGTTAGTCTGGATTAGAGCCCATGCTAACAGAATCGTTTTAACTTTATTGCCAACTTACAGCCTGTTTCTAAATACTATCACATTCTGAAGAACCACAGTTTAAAGCTAAAGTTTAGAAAAGTGGTGGAGTGTGGGGTACAATGGTAAAGACTGTGGCTCTATATGAAACAGAATTCACTGTGCTAGGACAACTGACTGTGTCTATCCTGAACTCTTTAATGTCACTATTATAAAGTCAACCTTGTATTATAATAAGTCTCCATATGTTCATGTTCTGCATCTGTGGATTTAACCAACTGTGGATTGAAATATTTATACAGACTTGGAAAAAATTCTATTACCTCAATAATACAGTATAATAGCTATATTTTCATAGTGATTATATTAAATATCATAAATAATCCAAAGATAATCTAAATTATACGAGAGCATACACATAGGTAACATGCAAACAATTCAGTATCCTTGAATTCTGGTATCTGCAAGGAGTCCTGGAATGAATTCCCTGGGCACATTGAAGGATGTTACACATATATCCCAATTAAGCTGTTTGGATTCATGATGAAAAATAATATACTGAAACTTGTGGCCTTCTACTTCATAGCAGGGATTCAGGCTCAGATTATACTTTTTCATTCTAATTGTTTAATCAAGACAAGTCAGCATGTTTAAATTAACAAATAATTCCTCTCACTATAGAAGTGTGATCCTATTATTTGCTGTATTTTTTTTTCACTTAAAGCTAATGGGAGACTATGTGTGCTCCATATCTTCAGATTTTAAATATTTTGCCCACATTCTTACATAAAAATATGAATGTATCATGAAACTTACCTTTATATGTTCTAATGATGTCACTGTTTTTGCTTTTTCTATTTTAATTTCCTGAGAAATATACTCCATCTACATTTTTTAATATTTGTTTACCGGCAATAATTTTAAATTTTCTACATCTGGTCACTCAAGGAATAGCTAGACATGTTTGTGTCTCTCTTATAGTGTATAGGAGTATCCATTTTAGGTAGCAAAATTCGGATTCTAATTGTCATGTGTTATTACGTTAGGCACGTGATTAATATAAAACTACATGCAGAGGTTTTCTTTTTCTTGGGCAAGGATTTTTTCTTCTTAGTGAACATGGCAAAAATAATTATAATATTATTACACACATATACACATCTATTAAAATACAGTATGTACACACATAAAAAACTATAAATAACTTACACATGTACATAGGCACCACTTTTTAAGAGATGACACTCTAGGGTCTCATGTTAGTTTCCAATTACCTCCTTAGAATTAGTGCTGGTCTCTGTAAACTAAGAGCTATTAGAGCCTAGACTCTGCATTACTGGTCAAGATTTTCTGCTGTGTGTACCACCTCACTCTACCCATGTGAAATGCTCGAGGATGCCTGCTTTTAATTTCGGAGATTTTAGTCTCTGATCTCGAAGGAGTATTAAACTTGACATGTTAACCACAAGGGTGCCTGCTTAATGTTGCGTCTCTTTCTTCTAACTCAAGCGCACTATGTCTCTGCTTTCTGTTCTTTCATTCTCTAAATTGGACTGGCATTTTTCTTTAAACCACACCATTGAGATGAGCTTAAATTTCCCTTCATAGAATAAATCTTATTAAATATTATACCTTAAACTTTTTTTTTTTATCCTCAGCATGAAGACACTTCCTATATATTATTTTAAAATATTCACAAGTAACACTTATTTAAGGCATTGTCCCTGATTTGGTTTCTTTTCAGAGTCCTTACAAAGGAAGGTAACTATATTATTATGTTTTTAAGTAGGAGGCAGTCACAAAAAACAGAATTCTGCAGCCCATTTGGAAAGTTTATTGAAAAATTGTAGTAAAAAAAAAGAAAGAGACACATCAGCATCATCACACAACTGTCTCAGAGATAAAAGTTGTGTAGATGGTGGAGCAAGGTGACATTTTTTAACAATAAGCTGCAACCTGGAATTACATATTAACTATATTTCCAAAGGAGCCCATTTTTCCTTTGCATACTAGAAGTATATTAAATTTCAGAGTATAAAATGAGAATGCCACAAAGTGAAGAATGATGAGAAAAATATATTCTTCCTAGCAGAACAACGGGGAAAGCATTCATTCATTCCCTACATCTGTGGACAGAGATAGTGTTTTCAAGTGGTTTCTGCTCTCTGTTATCATCAATACAAGGTCTCTATTTCTTATTTCAAATAACCTGAAGCAAATAATTATTTTTTTGTGCTTTAAATTTGATATGAATCATGACTCATTCTTACAAACAACAAAAACATTTTTAAAATTTTTCAAGAGGTAATTTTATCAGTCACATTATTAGGAAGCCTACAGAAGCTTAAGGAGTGCCCAAGTATCAGATTTTAAATGACCAACAGGCAGAATCATCAAGAGAATGATTCCACAGACAGGTCTAGGAAGAAACCTCATAGCTTACACTCCTTATGCCATCACCAGGTGCTATTGATATACTTACTGCCAACCTTACCCTGTATACAAACATTTCTTCAGGAACTCATGTCACAATAGTGAATTCTATTTGATGTGTACTTATCCATGTAACGGGTTTCCATATTAAAGCTTCATGAATAGATTCTGATTTGTGGAAGCTAAGTAAAATGTATGCATCCTGGCTGGAGAGGCAAGTTTCCTTTTATATTTTCCCATTGGAGAATTCCCAAATATAATATAAGAGGTATTTAATCAGGACATGTGGCTGAAAAAGAATGACAAATGTCAGTTACATAGACAATATGGTCAGGACATTTAATTACTCCTTTGAAGCTAAGCTTTAATAGGAAACAGGGGAACACAGTAAAATAATCAGTCACTCTCTTGTAGCCTAAGGAGACAAGGAAAAGAGGAGTTGCGATTAGTGTTGCCCACAGGTGCAGCAGACAGGAAGCACATTCTTGTAAAGGAAAATCACAATGTGTGGGTGGTGTGTGTGTCAGTCCAAAGATATCTTCCCCTAAGGAATATGGTTGTTCTTTAATATTCAGCTGTCTCACTTATATTAATTCACAGAATAAATGTTTTAATTAAAGATGGAAAGATGATGTAGAGGTTAGTTCTGGAGAGTCCTAAATCATTTAGTTATAGGAGTAAGAATGCTTGATTTCTTCAGCTTACACAACTCTTATTTCTTAGGGAGTTATTAAATAGATTAGGTTTTCTATTTTGATCCATTTGGAGTTAGTTTACAATAAAGCCACCAATACTGAACTTTCATAGACATTGAAGCACAAAAGAATATAGTGGATAAATAAGATAAACTATGTAAAATATGAAAGGCACAAAAAAAGATTAACTATTTTTTCATCCATTTATGTATCTGCCACTCTGTAGTCAGCAACCATTATCTGAATGAATAAGTATAATTTAGAAGAATAGATATAAGCATGTGTGTGTGTACACACACACAAACACACATAGATATATATGTTTATGTGTGTTTACTCATATAAATATATATTGTACACATATGAATTTAAATTTATTTTTAACTGATACTTAAAAATTGTAGTATGGGGTACTTTGTGATGTTTTCATACATGTACACATTTTATGCTCTTTAATTCAGGGTAAACATATCTTTTTCTCAGGTGATTGTCATTTCATTTCTCTTTGGTGAAAACTTTTAGCTTTTGACATATATACTATATTATAATTACATATTTATATTTTTAAAGAGTAATTTTGCTGTTATGAAGGAGACCTATGATGAGATTTATTTTCATTTATATCTGTAAGAGTTAAATTTCCTAATATACTTGTTGCTACACTAGATATAAAATTGATGTGACTGTGTAATGTAATGAAATCACTTGCTTAAGTTTTACTGCAAGTTTTTCTTTGTTAAAACAATGCTTCATTTCACCAAATGATTCTTTGTACACTAGAAGGGAATATTTATTCCAATTAAACTCAAAGAAAATATACCTTCTTGTACTCAAGGTGTCCACCAAAATGTCAAAATGACATGGTGCATGGTATGTGAGTTAGAACAAAAACCTCTGAGAGAATAATTTTTGTGACTTATGTTTTTGTGCTTAATTATTATTCTTCAAGACACTTTTATTTTACCACCAAAACATTTTTCTTTAAATTTTCTTTAATCAAGTGCTTGAATTTTCGGTACTACAAATCAGCAATCAATACTGGACATCTCAGAGTCCCCATTCCAGAAATATGTGTTTGCATATGCATGCACACTCATTTAGATGCTTTTCAATTAACTGTTCTTCTTTAACATATGATACATATGATAAAAAATCTACCTAAAATATTCACATAATAACATGTTTTAACTTAGTATGATTTTAATAAGACTTTGTACTTAGTGCATGTTTTCTAAATGTGTAGTTTTTAAAATTTGTCTTGTGATGATGCATGTGATCTTCACAGTGCAATAGAAATAAAAATAACTTGGTTTTGCTCAAACAATAGCTTCATAAGTAATCTCTCCTTTTATTTTTTTCTAGAGAAAATAAGTCTCAAGGACCATCTACTTTCTCTAATTTTATCAAATAAATAAGAATTAGTTAATTTCTTACATAATAGAATTTTACATACATCAATTGTGTAGTACATTGTTTCATTAATATCTCTTCTTTATCTATGTATCTCCAGTTGGTGTTTCTATCTCCCAAAGAACCTATGTATCATAATTAATGTTTTGGCTTCCTGCTATGATAATAATATGTGGTTAATAGAAAACGTTTCTTGATTATCACCTCAAAATTTAATGTTGGGCTGGGGATGTGACTCAAGTGGTAGCGCACTCGCCTGGCATGCGTGGGTCGCTGAATTTGATCCTCAGCACCACATAAAAATAAAATAAAATAAAAAAGATGTTGTGTCCAATGAAAACTAAAATAAATAAATAAATATTAAAAAATTCTCTCTCTCTTTAAAAAAATTAATGTAAAAATAAAAACTACTACCAATTTAATATTATGTTAACAAACATAAAAACAGAATATTATGTTACTGTGGTTCATTTTTGCTCACTTTTTAAAGAAAGAGATAATGTATGCATTCATATATGTGTATATCTATGTATAAAATTAATGGGCCATTTAATTGGTAATATAATAACAAAGTGAAGTCACTCTATAAAATCTCACATGTAAATTCTAAACACACTTATTAAATTTAGAAAGAAAAATGGTAACATGGTAACAGGTTGTTTTTTTCCCCTTTACAATATTACTTATGAATATAAATTTATGTTCTGATTTGAAAATAAGTATTTACATGAAAGAATATATTATTACCCAAGATTATATGGGGTAGATATAGATCTCTTTTTGTCATCAATATTAAGAAATTATTTAGTAGTAGTTTATGGTAAAAAAGAAAAAAAATATATATATATATATCACAAATACCAGTAAAATTTTCTTTATTTTACTCAAAGAAAATAAGTAAAGATGAAGTAAGAGGGAACAGAAAAAAAAAATTCTACAAAGTTGCAGTGATTATTTTCAGATATATAAGTAATTTTTTTTTTCCAAAAACAAAAGTAAAAAGGCCATGAAACAAACAGTCATAGATATTCCAGCAGATGTTGTACTTTTGGTAATTTATTTTTTTCATATTATAATATCATAGTAACTTTATTTCTATGAATTCTGTTTATCTTGAAAGTGCAAGATAACATTATTAAACTTACTTAGTAATACCTAAGATTGATTACTTTGCCATAAGCTTTTAATTTAAAAAAAAAACTAATTTTGAAAATAAAAGAGATATTTTTAAAGTCCATTCCATTAAATAAAAGAACACCACACAAATCTTTAAAAAGCATTCATTTAGATCTTTTCAGAGCCTGAATTTTCAAATTCTTCATCATTTCCATTGTGACTGCCTGAACTGTCATCTCAACTTAGTAACAAAAACAACTTTGGCCTTACTTAGTCCACAGTGACAGCTTCTTAAGTCTGGTGTAAGACATGAACACCAAAACATGGTCTGCACCTCACCCTTGGGTCTCTCCGCTTTTCTTCTCTTGTACTTAGATGTATTTATCCATCCTTTTTTATACTAAAGTATCCTGGGATTTTTTGCACCTTGTGTTAAAACAAACATTCATTCTGTGTTTCATTAAAATTGGACTTGGAAAGAATGGAGTGAGTTTCATTTATGGAATAAGAGACAATATAAAATGGATATTAATACATATTTTTCATAATACATAATATTTATACACATGGATATTAATATGTATTTTTGTTGTTTTTAGTACATAGAAAGAAAAATGTGATCACATATAGGGAAAAGAGAGAGAGAGGAGGTAGCAGATGAAGTATGTTTGATCAATTCCAAAATGAGATAAAACAAGACTTATGATGGGGAAGGATCGATTAGAAATAGGCAACAAGTAGAAAGATCATTTCCATTGCTTAACAGGAAGCAGAAAATAGTGGGTAACTTCATTTGCAGGTTTGTAGGAGGAAGTTCAGATTCTTACCTTATCGCTTCAATCTTCGTATGAAGAATTGGAAAGGACATTTGCCAAAATGAAAATGGATGCATTGGATGTGAAAAATATTTTTTATAAGAATGGAAAAAAATGAACTATTCACTGTTAAAAGACAAGATAAAATACAGTAGAATGACTGTTCAATTTAGGTTGTTGACTCTAAATTTACATAAACAAATTTGCTTTGTCCAGGCTTTTTGCTCTCTTAAGGCCCTCAGTGGACTGTATAATACTGAGCTATATTGGTGAGGGCCAATATTGTTTACTTAGCCTGATTCTAATACCGAGAGAAATTCTCCCATAGACACACCTTTAGAAATGATGTCTTACCAGGTATCTGCATGTCCCTTATTTTAGTCAAGTTAACACATAAAGTAACCATCAAAACACCCATCCTAGAACATGGGTAGATTTCCTCTTGGATTGGTGCTGAGAGCCATAGCCTAGTCCAAATGAGACATGGCATTTTTGCCAGAACAGAGTGGTTGAGAGGTGAGACCAGCAAGCCATTGAGATGATAATGGTTATGTTAAGCTGTGTATATTAGACCCCTGCTGTTCACCTTGGCCTGCTACTTTGGAGTTCTTGTGCTACTTTGGAGTTCTCCTGGGGATTCCCGGAGAGTTCCCATTGGTTGGGAAAGTGCCAGAGGCAGGATTTGCAGTTGGTGTGTGGTGTGTCCCCAGAGAAGGCCGAATGCATGGTGTTCACGGGGTGTGCGGAGAATAAAGGAGTTCCTGTTTTGAACCTACAAGGCTGTGTGGTGGCTCCATTATTTTGTGCCCAGCCCGTCTGCGGCAGACTGGGCTTCAGTCTATCAGGTATAGACAGATTTATCTAAGGTTAGGTTAGACTTTTTTTGGATGGTGGTGAAAGGAAAATACAACCAATGAGCTCATAGCATCCGGTAGAGCCACCTAAGATGGAAACGTGAAGATCGTTTTAGAACAAACAAGAAAAGAATAACTCATGGTTTGGATAACTTTGTGAGGACAAAAAAAATAAAAATAAAAAGTAGTGTTTTGAGTAACACTGTGAGAATGCTAGAGAGGCGGACTCTTTTCATATTTTCAGATCATTTTAAATGTGATAATTTCAGTTGATTATAAAAATGCCCTATGTGTCCATAAGTGATGATGATTGAAGTTGTTCTGAGGGTGTCATTCAACTGCAAGTGTCAGTTCACATGGTTGGTTCTTCACTACTGTAGTCAATATTTCTAAGCTAATTATTATCTTCTAATAAAACTAGATACCCAGCATGAGAACAAATAATGGTTGCTATGTGACTTTAGGGATATTTGTTTTTATTATCACCTCATTTGTATAAAGATATATTTCCAAATTTAGATCTCATGAGCTTCCATAGCTGAAATGAGCACAATGGTTAGTGACACACCAAACATGATCAACCAATTTAGATGAAGAATTACATATTAGACTAAATAAAGTATTAAATAGGTTATCTCTTCTACTGTAATAAACTTTTCTATGACTTTTAACTTAAAAGACATATAGAATCCATGAGGAACAAGAGAAAGACATTCTGCACAAGGAAAACCACTGCTAAACAAATGTAATTTCTTAAATCTTAGATATATCCAAATTACTGCTCACAGCAGATCCTCAGCCTTTATATTTTTCCCTGATCTGAAAACATAAGTTCTCTAACTTATACTGCATTCTCTCCCTTCTGTGCTGACCACTAATGGTAGCCTCAAATTTCAAATTCTAAGTTCAACTATAAAGAAAAAGAAAAACAAACCTGCCATTCCATTCCACTAATTCCTGTTTATCATTCTTTGAAGCTGACTAGATTTCATTTTTCCACTGTAATAACTTATCTTTGTTTATCATCAAATGTATACATATAATAGAAATCTGAGTATTACTTTAATATAAAATAAAAACTGTTTATATAAGGTGAAAGGAAAGTGTTCCTTTAAACAGATATTGACATTTTGCTTATTTGACACACACACACACACACACACACACACACACACACACACACTTTTTTTTTTGTTATGGGCCTGATGTGGTCAAATATGACCAATAGGGCAGAAATCACTGAGTCTAAAAGTATTGAAAAGTTGTACAGTGTTTCTGTTATCATCTCAGTGTGGAAAGAATCACTTCAATAGAATTGTGGGTTTTAATATACTTTTGTTTGTTTAGTTTTCTTTAAATAACATCATTATGATATTTGGAGGGGTAGTCATGGACATTAATTTGGATTTTTCTTTCCAGTATAAAAAGTCTCAAACATTTGCCATTTAGTTCAGAAAATGTATCCAGTTATTTGTGCATATGTCTCAGGTAACTTAGACAATCTTGGTGTGGTTTTAATATATTTTCAGATTGAAATACAATCTTAAATATGGAATTTACTGAGTAATTTTCTTCAAAAAGTCTTAAACATGAAATTGTTAACTCTATTAGTGCAATGAAGAAATATTTCCTAAAGAATCTTCCCAGAGAAACATGCTTTCACATGGTGAGTAAGTCCCCAGCAGGGAGGTTTGGATACATGCAGCAGGGACCACTCTTCACTCTTGCCTTTGCTTGTCTTTCCTGAAATCAATATACTTCAACTGGAACATGAATGTACAATCACTAGGAAGCATAGAAAGATGAAGATGGATTTTGAACTGTGATGTAGATACAAATAATAGTATCCAAATAGTACAGGTCAGGAAAAAGAAACAAGGAGTATGTAAGATCTGGTGAAATTCTGTAGTAAAAGCAGGTACAAATCCAGGCCTATCCTTCTTTCTATGATGAAATTGTATGAATTCGTATTTTCCTTAGATCAGAGATTCTCAACCAGAAGCTATTTTGTCCTAGGAAACTTATGGCAGTGACTGTCAACATTTTCATTGTAACATTGGAGAATGATCCTTTTATCTAGAGACTAATATGCTGCTAAATATCCTGCTATGTATACAATAGTGCCACCTCCACCACCATAAAGAACTGTCAGGCCCCCAAAATTGATATTTCCAAGGCTGAGAAATGCTCGCTTAGATGTCGTTATAATTTTGGTATATGGAAAGACTCTGTACATGCAGAAGCACTAAGGAGACTTCCATGGGCTTGAATTTTTTTGTACACAAGCTTAAGTACAAAGCAATCACACTAGTTATTTCCTACATCAAATGAACTGTCTCTGTAATGCTTTCCAGAACAGGCAAACACATTTCCAGGGTATCAATGTTACCCTGAGTAGGTCATTAATTGAGTGGAGGAAATGAAAGCTATTAATCTTAAGGAAGCCATTATTTCCTAAAAACTAAATAAGCCTAATTGTTATATCAACATTCCATAAAAAAGAAGAAGTTTCTTATTTGAGAACAGAATTTTTCTGGCTTCAACAACATTAAAAGATTTTCAGTATGTACTAGTTAAAACAAAGAAAGGAACACAGATATAAATTACTACAATGAAAATTTATTTGCATAATTGGACATCCCCCTGTTAGGGCTATAGAAAATTTTTCAACTATAGAAAAATACAAAAATTGGAGATATATTTGTATCTCATAAAGCTTTGCTACCCTATACAAAATAGTCATTTCTTCATAACCAAGTTCTTTATTCTTTAACATACCCTATTAACTAAAATACATAGTGTTATTTTATGAAAGTATGCTTTATGGTATGCTACATGAAGAAAAAAATCACTTTATTAATGTGTTTAACATGGAGTGCCTGCAACTCATCTTTTCTTCCAATACATCAAAGTATTCAAGAAATACTTTGGAATATAAGCTAGACAATAATTGAGTTTTGGTTTTAATATTCAATATATTTAATTACACAAAAGAATGCCCATCATGGAAAATTGAAAAAACAAAGAAAAATTAAAGAACATACAAACATAGCACATATTGCCCACTTAGTCTCTAATCATAAAAAAAAATCTTAAAAATTTAATATAAGTTTGGGCTTAATTTTTTAAGTAAAATTTTGAGATTTTTGCTTAATATGATATCATGAATATTTTCTATGTAAGTAAATATCCTTTGAAAGTATTTTAAAATGCCTGCCAACTGTGTAATAATCTTTTATTTCTTAATTAAAGAAATTAAGTAGACTTATTGAAAAAAATAGAAAATGTAGGTGACAAATATAAGAAAATGCTAGTTATTTCCTACATCAAATCATCAATAAAAATTATATTTTATAATATAACTTAATATAGTATATTAATAAATTAATTATTAAAATAAATAAATTATATACATACAGACTTAATGTATCCGTTTTTTACCTTCAAAATGATCAAGTTTAAGCATATATTTAAATAATCTCTGAAATTTTGTTTTAATGACTACAAAGTGTCTTCTGTATGGTTATAATATTGTTTTCATAAAACATTTCTGTTTTTAACTTAAAATTTCATTATCAAAACAATGCTGCATAGAACATCCATATAACAAAACCCTTACTCATATATGCCTTACTATGTTTAAAACGTATCTCTAAAATAAATAATTTAAGAGAACAAAACTTTAAATAATTTCGACATATATTGACATAGCGTTCTTTAAAAGAACTTGTGCTAATTTATACTCTCAATGCAGTGAATGCGATTTTAAATGACTGGTGGTGCTTCTTTCTCAGCTTTCTCCAGAGTAATAGCATCATGGTTCATTAATTAAACATGTATGCATTTGAGAATTCTTGCTATGTACTATAAAAGGTTTTAAATTACTTTAAGGAGATGCACCCTGTTTTCAATGTGTTTACTACTTAGGAATATCAAATAACTAGCAGCAATTGTGAAGCAGATTAGAAATTTACCATAGTATCCATTGTTATCTTCTAACACAAATAGCTGAATTATGGAGAAATGTATTTCAAAAATAAAAATTTAAATATATTTGAAGACATGTATAAGTTTAAATGCACACAGAGGACTAGAAAGGATAATCTAAGAAGCATGAGTGGTGAAAGCAGATGTTTAAAGTCAGCAGGGAATGTGTAAAAGTGTTCCTTCAGAAGTAGTCCAGCACAGAACATCTCTTCGAACTAATCACAGAACAGATGGGAATAGTGAGCTTGCATACAGCTTTTACTTTGAGAATGGGCAAAGTCTAAAGATGTGTCTTTGAAAGATCCAGGTTGACTATCAAGTCTTCCAATGAAGGAAGGAAATTGGAAATGGGATCTCTAAAGAACTGAAACTAAACCTTCTTGAGAAAAGAAATTATCCAAAGGGCTGGTTCATGTTCATGTTTGTAACAGAAGAGCAACATTTCCATATGCCTTTGCTTACTAATGGTGAGAGAGCTGAATGTAGATGTAGACATGCTGAAAAGATTTTTTGTTGTTGTTTTTGTTGTTTTGTTTTAAATATTTCCAAACAAAAGTAATTCTACATTAGGTTTCTAATTTTTATTAATGTGTTTAACATAGAGTCCCTGAAACTTGTTATGTTAGCAGAGATATTAGCAGAGATGTGGAAAGTGAAAAGAACACATATGGGTTAAAATTCAGGATAAAAGTATTGAATTTTCATCTCACCTTGTAAAATTTTAGCTAAAGAATGGTGTAATCAAGGCAGGTGCTGTGGCTCATGCCTGTTATCTCAGAGGCTAGGGAGACTGAGTCAGGAGGATTAAGAGTTCAAAGCCAGCCTCAGCCATATCAAGACACTAAGCAATGCAGTAAGACCCTGTCTCTAGATAAAATACAGACTAGAGCTGGGGATGTGGCTTAAAGGTTGAGTGCCCCTGAGTTCAATCCTGGGTACCCACCCCTGAAAGAAATGAAGGAAGATAGGGTAATGTTGGTTCATTTTGATGTATATATATATATATAATTTTTTAAGATTACAAAGAAACAAATATCTTGTGCAAAGGTTCAGAAAACAGAAAAATATAAGAAAAAAATATTACTCATAATACAAGAATTCAAAAGGCAACATACATTTTCCAGTGTACAAAATTCAGAACTTATTTGAATCTTAACACTTTGTCATACAACATGTATTGATCTGGGTTCTCTGCGAAGGAGGTCAAGATGAGATTAGACCACAAGAGAAGATGAAAAGAGGAAGAGGGCGCTGAGAAGTAATGTGGATCAAGCCAGAGGAGACAGGGTGTGCCCTTGTACAATACTGCATTTTGAACCCCATAACACAGAAAGGGAAGAAAGGAAGGAAGGAAGGAAGGAAGGAACGAAGGAAGGAAGGAAGGAAGGAAGGAAGGAAGGAAGGAAGGAAGGAAGGAAAGGAGGGAGGAAAGAAGGGAGGGAGGGAGGAAAGGGGGAAGGAAGGAAGGGAGGGAGGGAGGAAGGAAGGGAGGAAGGAAGAAAGGAAAGGAGGAAGGAAGGAAGGAAAGGAGGAAGGAAGGAAGAAAAGGAGGAAGGAAGGAAGGAAAGGAGGAAGGAAGGAAGAAAAGGAGGAAGGAAGGAAGAAAAGGAGGAAGGAAGGAAGGGAGGGAGGGAGGGAGGAAGGAAGGAAAGAATGCCATAGGCTATATTACAGTTTTAGGAAAATTTTGACATACTACATTAATACATAATACATAATATTAATACATATAGTATTAATACATATATTTGTTTTTATGTGGATTTCTAAATGATGTTTTCCCTCTACAAATTGACCATTTGTGTTCTGTCCATTTTGATTTTTTTAAACTTTCTTTAATATCTGAGAATACATGTTTAAAAACATGAAACCTTTTGAAGAAACTATAGAATACCATATCTCTGACTTTGTATTAGGGAAGAGTTTGCTAAACAAACTCAAGAAAATACAACACTGTCTTTTAAAGTATATATACTGGGAATATTTTCTTAACCTCTTATGTTTTATAGTCTGTTAACTCTTAGAAATTTTAAATTTGAATCAGTAAACTTTATCATCTATTTTATTCATTTTTTATCAGAATTTTCTCAAAATTGTATTTTTTATACTAAATATCTACATTATTTTCTTACATAATTTTAAATGTCTCAAAAACTTTCAAATGATTATCTCACAGGATGTGTTCACTCTATAAATAATAATAATAATGCTGAGAGAAGAAATCAACAAAAGACAAATAATAAAAAGATAAGCAAATAAAAGCCAACACTTTTTTCTGTAAAATGGACTTCCCACAAGATAATAAACAAAAGACTAGGTACTTTTATTCAGAGAAGAAAGAGTTCATTATCATTTAAAACATCAATTAAGGTAATTCACCATATTCTCAGAAAGAAAGGAAAAAAGGTGTTAATAATGGTGAAAAGTGGACTACAAGTAAGAAAGAAAATTTTAGAAAAAATGTTAAGAGAAAAAACAAAATGTAAGTTGCAAGGCTTTTATGAAATCTGTGTTATTAGAATTAGAATTGAATGATGAATATAATGGTCTGATGAGGGAAAATGTAAAGATGTTCTGAG
This sequence comes from Ictidomys tridecemlineatus, assembly GCF_052094955.1. Classification (NCBI taxonomy): domain Eukaryota; kingdom Metazoa; phylum Chordata; class Mammalia; order Rodentia; family Sciuridae; genus Ictidomys; species Ictidomys tridecemlineatus. Next base: position 163,189,372 of record NC_135479.1, read on the forward strand.
AGATATAATTTGATCTCTGGTAGAGGTCTTATAAAATATCACCAGGAAAAATTATAAGGAAAAATACATTTAAAGTAATCATGTACCTCATGTCAGGATACCTATGTGGATAGGATGGGTACATGTGTAAAAACATGAAACCTTTAGAAGAAACTACAGAATACCATATCTCTGACTTTACATTAGGGAAGAGTTTGCTAAATCAACCCAAGCTGCAGCAGTCTGGCTGGGCACAATTCAGGAGCCACTTTTCAAAAGAAACAAACTTTATTTTTAGAACACACACCCACTTCATCACACAACTCCTCAGGAAAACTCTCAGAGCCCAACTGCCACCACTGGCTTCCCACAAGCCTTTCAACCTCCCCCACTTCTCCTGCTCTTGAGGCTGATTGGCGGGTCGCAGTGGGCAGAGCCAAAAAAAGTCCCCCAATGAGCAGCTCTGTGGTCTGAAAGGGCAGGGAAACAGCCCAATGAGCATCACTGCAGAGGAGCCAATCAGTTGGCAGCTAGAAGTTTGCTGGGGCCACTGGGAGCCAATCATCAGCCGGCAGCTGGAAGTTTGCTGGCAGCTGAAAGTTTGCTGGGGCCCCTTTGGCTGTGGCTCTCAACACCAAGAAAATACAAGGAAGAAATGAAAATATTGATAGTTCACCTCATTTAGTTATTAACCTCTATTATATCATGAAAAAAATGAAGATGAGGAACAAGCCATTCTTTGAAGATACATGAAATATCTGACATTATTATGTAATATATAAAATTAAAAGAATTGACAAAAAGACAAAAACATTAAAATGAACAAAAATATGAACAGATAATACATATGAAATAAATTTAGAAAACATGAAAATTTCTTAATCTTGCTAGTAATCAAAGGAATAGTAATGTATACATAATTTAGAAAAAAGATTAATTTATCATAATACCAGGTGTTGGCAATGGTATGCAGCAGAATCTCTTTTACCCTCCCTAAGGATACAATATTTTGGAGATCAATTTGGCAAAATGTAGTACAGTTAGTAATATATTAATTAATTAATATGTATAATTAATAATGTATAATGAATATTATAAATATTTTATTATTATAAAGGTTATAAGTATTTTATAAATAAGTATTAACTGTGTGTATATATGTATACAATAGTGTGTGTATACTATCCTAAATAGCAACTCCAGTCATATATCAATGTATATGAATCATGTTGTAGAAACATGTCTAATATAGTTGTTTTAAAAGCCAATCAGTGTTTATTGAATGTTCTTTATAGATCAAAAATTGAAATGGCTTTATTATTTTGTCTTTTTAATATGATAATGCCTATTGAACAATGTTTCTTTTAGAAAATTTTAATTTATGGAACAGATTTACTCTTATAGCACAAATCAAAGTATAGAAATTTCTGACATTCACTTATGCAAGAATTGAACAAACTCCCACACCACCAAAATCCTACATCAGAGTGATAAATTTACTGCAATCTGTATCACCTGATGTTCATACATTATTTTAGGTTCATTATATTGCATATTCTATGTAATTTAATAAGTGAATAATCCCATGCATCCAAAATTTTATTATCATATACAATAGTTTTGCTGCCCCCAAATAACTCTAAGCTCTGCCTGTTCATACCTCCCTCTCCACTCAGATTCCTGGCAATGATAATCCTGTAAATATCTCTGTAGTTTTGCTTTTTGCAGAATTCACATAGGTAGAATCATGACATATGCTCTTAAACATCCTTTTATATACTAATTTGCTATCTGTGTTTGCTTTTTGACAAATTATCAGTTCAGATTTTATGCCCATTTTAAAATCAGGTTTCTCATTTTGTTGTTGTTGTTGTTGAGTTTTAAAAAACAAAAACAGCAGATATACCTCGGTAAATGTATTCTCCCAGTCTGTAATGTCTTTATTTTCTTATCAGTGTCTTTTACAAATCATAATATTTTAATTTTAATCAAGTACAACTTTTCAATCATTTCTTTGAGGAATTTTCCCTTGACATTGAATACAAAAGCCAACAATAAACATACGGTCATTCAGATTTTTTTTTATGTTGTTTTCTAGGTACTTAACAGTTTTGTCCTTTAATTAAAGTCTCTAATACCTTTTGTATTAGTCTAAGATACATGTCTATATTTTTTTTAATACATGCTAATTTTTTCCAACATTGCCCTATTGTTCTCGCATTATTGAGTTTACAATTCTGGGTTAGAGGTTTCTCATTTGTTGATACATACATTATAATTAGTGGTATTTTGATTGGAGTTGCATTATATCTATATATCAAACTGGAAGTTCAGATATCTTGGCAATAGTGAGCTTTTTTGTAGACAATATAAGATATCTCTAAATTTGTTTAGCCATTTTTGGTATATTTTTCATTGAGTTTCATAGTTTTGCTCATATTATCTTTTATTTGTTTGGTTCAACTTATATCAAAATACATGAATTTAAAGAATGCTAATATAAATGGTATTTTAAAAAAATTAAAATTCTTATTGTTTATTGCTGACATATAGGAAAGCCATTTATTTTTATGTTCTATAACCTTACTATAATTAGTTTAAGAAGTTTTGTTTTTGTCAATTCTTCTGCATTTCCTACAATGCAATCAAGTTGTCTGAAGGCTAAGAAAATTCTATTTTTTCTTCCCTATATACATCCATTTTATTTCTTTTTATTCTTGCATTGCATTAGCTAGTACATACATTAAAATGTTGAAAGCTGTGCTGAGAGAGACTGACCTTTTTTTCCCTGATCTTAGTGTGAAAATTTCAGATTTCTCATCATTAATTATGAATAAACCATAGATTTTTCTAAACATTTTTTATAAAGTTGAGGAAGTTCTCATTATTTACTAGTTTTCAAGGTGTTTTATCACAAAAGATAGTTGGGTATTTGTTAAACATTTTATCTATAAGTTGATACAAATATGTCATTTTTATTCCTTAGTCTTTTGGTGCAATTAATCACATTAATTGGTTTTTGAATCTTGCATCAGCATTACATAATTCAGCTAAATTTCATTTGTTTGTGGTATATAATTTTGTATACATTGTTGAATGATATTTGGTAATAGTGTGTTTAGGATTTTTATATCTAAGTTCATGAAAGATATTGGTCTTTAGTTTTCTTGTAATGCCCTCTGGTTTTCCTATTAGATTATTGTCAGTCTCAGAAGGAGTTAGGAACAATTCCCTTTGTTTCTAGTCGCTGAAAGTAATTATGGAGAATTAGAATAATTTCTTCCTTAATTGTTGGGTAGAATTCACTAGTAAACTATGTGGCTGGTGAATTCTGTTTTAGAGGGATATTAAATATTAATCAAATTCCTTTAATAGATGTAAGTCTAATAAGATGTCCTCTTCTTCTGACATAAATTTGGGAAATTAGTCTTTTGAGGAATGCTTATTTCCTCTATCTTAATAGATTTGGGAGAATAAGGATGTTTATTATATTTCTTGAATATCTTGTAACATTCATGGGAAAAGTAATATTTTAAAAGATAAAATATTGATGATATCTAAATGTTTGTCAACAAAAGAATTCATAAATAGATTATGTCATAATTCTATGATAAAATTTCATAGCAATAAAGGTGAGCGAATGGCCAGGATAAATCTCTCTCACATATAAAACCAAGGAAATTGATGAAGGATGCATTCTAATTGTTTAAAATTTGAAAATATTGAATACATACAAACAAATGTTGTTAGAGGACTAAACATATGTGCTATAGTGTTGTAAGATATATGATATTAATTTTCAGAAACTATAATAGTGCTTAAAAATGAGGAGAGGGGCTGGGGCGATAGCTCAGTGGTAGAGTGCTTGCCTAGTACAGGTGAGGCCCTGGGTTCGATCTTCAGCACCACATACAAATGAATAAATAGTATAAAAATATTAAAAAATTCCTTCCTTTAAAAAAATGAGGAGAGTTTTTACATACATATATGCATGCTCAGGTATGTATTATAAGACTGGTAAAATCAAAAATTTTCATATTTTTAAGTATTAGAATTCAGATTTCATGCAATTTTGTGGTTAAATCTGAGGATTTTTTCAAACATATTTCTACCTTCATGTTTATTAAGATTTGTTGTCTCTATTCAAGATAATACATATAACACATTGTTTATCCACCACCATTTGTATCGCGCCATGTAATGTGGTGAAATATTAACACTTATATTGTTGTATATGTTTCTGGCTAAAAAAAATTTGAAAGATATTGGATAATTATGTATAGAATCAACTAGGGAGATGAAAGGCTTGAGAAAGATAGACTATTGCCTCAGACTACACAAATGGAAATTAAATGGAAGAGTAACATCCAATAAATGGGACATTGAAATTCAAAAGAAAAAAAGCAAAGAAATGCATTGAGAGGAAAATATAAAGTTGATTATGATTAGTGAAATGTTGAAAGTTTTGAAAACTAACATGAATATTTGAAGAGGAAGACTGATTTGTTTGACTTTTCTTACTGATTTCTTATCATCTATGTTTATCTCATATGTCAGACATTACAGATACAGTATTTACAACCCTGAAGATAATGGTCAAGGTTGCAAATATATTATAAAATAATTCTATTTTAGAAGAAATTATAGTATTAACAATATGTGTACTGAGTTTCACTGAAATTCTTTACTAGTTATACAATAAAATGAAGAAATTTATATGATAGGACAGTATGGGCAAAACAGCCCTGAAGGCCAAAAAATTTGCCATGCAAAATGTCAAATATCAAATTATTCTGTCCCTGCAATGTGTCAGTTGTTAGCTATTTTCTAGAAGAAAAGAAAATGGAGGTCAGCTTCTCCTTGTCTTTTATAGAACAGACAGTTACAGCATTATGAACTGAATTGAAAAATTGCAGTCATAACTAAATGACCAAGTCATAACTATTACAGTTCAGAATGATGATGATCATGATGATTAATATGAGATTATTAATCTCATAGCTGTCTCTGGCCCAGTCCTAAGTGTTATGTCTGGCCATATACTACAGTTGGTTGTGCCATAGTGCTAATAAAGGTACAATTATGGATCTAAGTCAGATTTGCAAAATAAATAAATAAATAAATTTCTCAGTCTTAGAATCAGGGACTTTCATATTTATCTTCCATCAATGTTGCAGTCAATTATAGGTGCACTTTATACATATGAATCATTATAATCGATTGATAGTGCACTACAGAAATGTTAGGAAATGGGATTTTTTATGTAGAGTGATTTTGTATGTGATAAAAATGATAGGTCTTGGCCTGGGGATGTGCCTCAAGAGATAGGATGCTTGCCTGGCATGTGTGCTGCCCAGGTTCGATCCTCAGCACCACATACAAACAAAGATGTTGTGTCCTCTGATAACTAAAAAATAAATATTAAAAAATTCTCTCTCTCTCTCTCTCCCTCTCTCAAAAAAATGATAGGTCTGGCATACAGTAAGTTTCTGATAAAATATTTTATTTGTAAGCTTTTACTCTTTTGAAAGGCTAAAGTACATTATAAAACATTTTCTATAAGTAAGCCAATAGTATAGTATAGGTAAATTTCAATGGCAGCACCTTTTAGGAAATGACATTTCATTAATTTTGGAGTTCTCATAGTTTTAGAACTAAGACCTCTGAAACCATGAGCCCTCAGATAAACTTTTAATACATTTAATTTTGACATATTGGAATTGTGTACATTTATATAAAATGTAAGCATGCAAAATATAGAGTAGATTTCAGATACCTAAGTATTTGATTTTGTATGTAAAGACTCAAAATGTCTGTTGGTGATTTGAATTAAACAATAAAATTCATAATATGTGTGGATTAAATTTGCAAGCTACATTCATATGTTCATTTCTATGTTACTAAAGTAATATACACAAATTTTTCACTCATCTGAAAATCAAGTAAAATAAAACCAGAATGTTATAATTTGCATGTGAGGTGTCCCCCTAAAGCTCACATATGAGAGAATGAAAGATGGTTCAGAGGAAAAATGTTTGGATTGTGAGGGTCTTAACCCCTCAATGAATTAATCCCCCATAGGGATTAACTGAAGTGGTAGGGTGTGGCTGCAGGAGGTGGGAATTAGCGTGTGGTTTTGGTATATATTTGTATCTGGAGAGTGAAGGCTCTTGCTTCTTGATCACCATGATGTGAGATGCTATCCTCTAACACATTCTCCTGCCATGATGTTCAGCCTCACTTTGAGCCCTGAGGAATGGAGCCAGTCTTCTATGGACTAAGACCTCTGAAACCATGACCCCTCAAATAAACTTTTTCTCCTCTATAGTTGTTCTGATATGATTCTTTTAGTCATAGCAGCAGAAAATCTGACTAAAACACAGAGCAATTTTTATTTAGTGTAAAAATCTACATAAGTACAGAACAAAGATATCTAAGTAAAAAAAGAAAGGATAATATCAAAGGTGGCCTGAATATAAGGATATTAAGTCAAGCTTAAACATAACACAGGCCAATAGAAAGATGGAATGTCTGGAAAACTGTGCCACCTTTGAACTAAACTGTATGATGAAAAATGGCAAACATGACATCCAGGTGAAAACTTAAGCAAACTGTGACAAATATTTAAATGATCCTCATGTGCAAAAGATCACATAAGAAGAAATATGTGATCAACAATATATGAAACAATGCTCAACATATCTAGCACATCAGGAAAATGCAAATTAAAAGTACACTGAGATTCTATCCCACTCCAATCAGAATGGCAATATTAAGAACACAAATAGCAATAAATGTTGGGGAGAAAGTAGGGCAAAAGATACACTTACATATTGTTGATGAGACTGAAAATTGGTGCAACCACTCTGGAAAGCAGTGGAGAGATTCTTCAAAAAACTTGTGATGGAACCACCTAACCCGGTTTTTGCACTCCTTGGTATATATTAAAGAGAGTTAAAACCAGCATACCACAGGGAAGCAGCCACATAATTTACATAGTAGCACAATTCATAATAACTAAGCTATGGAACCAATCTAGCTAGGTACCCTTCAATAGATGAATGGATAACGAAAATATGGCATATATATACAATGGTGTATTACTCAGCCATAAAGAAGAATGATTTCATGACATTTGTCAGCAAATGAATTGATCCGAAGACTATCATGATAAGTGATGTAAGTCAATCACAAAGAAAAAAAGGTTGAATGTTTTATTTGATGGGTGGAAGCTAATCCACAATAATGGGGTGGAGGTGAGGGGAAAATAGAAGTGGAAAAATGGGGAGTGGAAGGAATGGAGGGGGTTAGGAAAGAAAAGACAGTGGGATGAATTTGACATTGTTTTCCCATGTACATATATGAAAACAATGCAGTGAATCCCACTACCATGTACATCCACGGATTGGGAATCTATCTAGAATAAGACATATTTCATGCTTTTATAACTAATCAAAATGTATTCTACTATCTTGTGTAATTAAAAGAACCAATAAAAAATTTAAAAAGTAAAGCATATAAAGCTGTAAGAAAAAAAAATAAAAGCAATAAGTGGTAATTAAAACAAAGCAATTTTATTTCAGCATAGAAATTTCTTACAAATATATATATCTAGACTTTTGTTTATTTCAAAAAGTATAGGATTTCCTTCTGAGGTGGTCATCTGCCTATTCTTTAATGAACATTTCTTTTTAATGAATCAACCTTGGTGGCTAGGCAGCATGTTGCCTCTGAAAAATTTAACCTTGGAAGAACAAAACCTCTGCCCTCACAAAACTTAAATGGTAGTCAGAAAATGACCAAAGGATACTTACAATGGAAAATATTTCATGTAATGGGAGTGAGGAGGAACCTCTAAGGTTTTTATTTGCACAGAAATCTGTGATTGACAATGAAACTGTATGGAAAAAAAATTTCCTGAGCTTTGTTTTTGTTTTCTTTGTTTATCTTCTGAGGTTGGAAATAAAAAGAAATTCTCTGAACTTAACAGATAAAAGTTTTTAAAAAGTTCAACCTCTGAGATGCTATATGCTTTGGTCTGTGGATATTTATGCTGTCAGTTTGCAAAAATGAGGTGAACAGAGAGGCTAAATTCCTTAGGCTATCTAATTCCAAAGCCTTAGGAATCAGATTACGCAAACACTGCAGAAAAGTATATTAAAAAAATAATAATAACATTTTAAAAGAAATGTTAGAAACACTCCCTTTGAAGAGGCAAATTTGAATACTTTTTTCTACCTGGAATGAAAGTGTGTCTATTCACATTGCAGAGTAAATAATCATAACTTAATTTATATGCTACGAAATTTGATTTATTTTTCTATGTAGAGTGATTTTGTATGTGATTAAAAATGATACGTCTGGCATATAATAAGTTTTTGATAAAATATTTTGTATATAAACTTTTATCTTTTTGAAAGTCTAAAATACATTCCAAAACATTTTCTGTAAGTAAGCTAGAATTTTGCCAGTTAAGAGTGGTTTTATTTTCTTTACGTTGGCTTGTCTTCACTGCATGCGAAGAAATGTAATGAAAACTTTTGCCAAATAACACTGTCATTGATCCACAAGAAATAGATCTTGGAATATTATCCCACAACAAACCTAAAAGGAGACATTTGGAATTTAGAAGACTGAAAAACTGAAACTTTTGCTTTTTACAATTCTTTGCATTTCCCCTAATCTCTAAGCATCTTTCAAAGCAGATTTTAGGTGAGGTTAGTGTATTTTCCTGTGATCTATGGGACTTCCTGTAATTGCTAAACTTTTTAAAACTGGTGAAGCATGAATGCCTTGCTTCCTAAACTGTGGTTCCAAGATCAGAAGTATCAAAAATCATCTGCTAACTTACTGGAAATGAAGAAACTCAGATCTCCATATTAGTCAAAACGGATCATAAGCAAATGAGAACATGTGTGTTCTTGTGCTTGGTCTACATCACTTAACATACTGTCTTCCAGGTCCATTACTGTTACTATAAATGAGAAGATTTCATCCATTTTTTTATGGCGGACTAGTATTCAGCTGTGCATATATACCCCCAGCCCTTTTTTGTGGTGGTACCAGAGATTGAACTTAGTGGCACTCAACTCTGAGCACATCCCCTGCCCTATTTTGTATTTATTTGAGACAGGGTCTGATTGAATTGCTTAGCATCTCACTTTTGCTGAGGCTGGCTTTGAACTCACAATCCTTCTGTCTCATTATCTCAGGCTGCTGGGATTACACATGTGTGCCATTGCACCTGGCTTATACCAAATTTTTATCCATTCATTTGTTAATGGACAAGTCAGTTGATTCCAAGTCTATTCTGAATGTAGAGTAACTATAGTCCCCAATTATGAATTATATATTTTAGAAGAAAATTTGGAGATAATATATGAGGATAACTGTATACTGATTTGATCATTGCCCATTATGTATATTTATCAAATTATAATAATACACACCCAAATGATTTACAAATATTACATATCAATAATTTTGTGCATTTTAAATAACATACCAATTACTCTTTGAGAAGTAATTCTCAAATCTGTGCCTCTCATTTTTAATCAATTGGTAAACAATGCCACTAATTCAAAGAAAGTTTGAGAAAGTTGTGTCACAAATGGTTTTAGTATTTTGTATTTATTAAGTATTTACAATAGCAAGGTATTTTTCTAAGTACTTTACAAACATTATGTCCATTTTCTTCCTCATATGGTCTTAGTTAAAAACTATATTTTTTTTATACATTCACCAGTGAAGGGAGGAATAAATAAAATAAACGTGATAGTTATTCTTAATGTAATATAAAACAGGCATAAAGGTTAAAATCTTATAATTTACAAACACAAGGAACAAACTGGAGGTCTTTATGCTAACTGAAATAAGCCAGGCACAAAAAGACCAAAATTACATGAATTCATTCTTAAGTGGAATCTAAAAATGTTTACCTCATAGAAGTTGAGAGTAAAACACTGGCTACCAGAAACTGAAGAGACTACATGGGAAAGAATGATAAGGAAACATTGATCAATAAGTACTTAGTTACAATTAGATAAGAGAAAGATATTGGTATTTTTTTGTTTTTGCACAATAGGGTCACTCTATATAGTAGCAAAGTTTGTATATTTCAGAGAGCTGAAAGAAAAGATTTTAAATATTTTCACTATGAAGTAATGATAATATGTAAGGTATAGATATGTTTACCCTTATTTAAATAATGTGCAATGTACACACGTATCAAACAATAACATAGTACATATAAATATGCAAATGCTCACATATCAGTTAAAATAAAAAGATAAATGAAATTTTAGGAAAATACTGTTATGCCATTTCACTGGTAAAATAACTGATACTTAAAAATTTCAAGTATCTTTCTCAATACACATAGCCATTGAGAATCAGAATCAATCCTCAAACTTCCTTTCTACTCAATGTTCTCAGAACACAGCACCTTAAGCTGACAGTTTGCCTCTTTTGTTTCCTCATTTTTTCCACTCTGTGGTTTGGTTGACTGTTTGCTTCAGCTTTTCTGTTACTAAGATCAAAAGACCTGACAAGAAAAATTGTAAAATAGAAGAAGCAATCAAAAGACTACCAACCAAGAAAAGCCCAGGACCAGATGGGTATACAGCGAAGTTTTACAAAACCTTTAAAGAAGAATTAATACTAATACTTTTCAAGTTATTTCAGGAAATAGAAAAAGAGGGAGCTCTTCCAAATTCATTCTATGAGGCCAACATCACCCTGATTCCGAAACCAGTCAAAGACAGCTCAAAGAAAGAAAACTACAGACCAATATGTCTAATGAACCTAGATGAAAAAATCCTCAATAAAATTCTGGCGACTCAGATACAAAAATACATCAAAAAAACTGTGCACCATGATCAAGTAGGATTCATCCCTGAGATGCAAGAATGGTTCAATATACGGAAATCAATAAATGTTATTCACCACATCAATAGACTTAAAGATAAGAACCATAAGATCATCACAATAGACACAGAAAAAGCATTTGACAAAGTACAGCATCCCTTTATGTTCAAACATTATAAAAACTAGGGATAACAGGAACTTACCTCAACATTGTAAAAGCTATCTATGCTAAGCCTCGGGCTAGCATCATTCTGAATGGAGAAAAATTGAAGGCATTCCCTCTAAAATCTGGAATAAGACAGGGATGTCCTCTATCACCACTTCTATTCAATATAGTTCTCGAAACACTGGCCAGAGCAATTAGAAAATAAAGGCATAAAAATAGGAAAAGAAGAACTTAAATTATCACTATTTGTGGATGACATGATTCTATACCTAGAAGACCCAAGAGGGTCTACAAAGAAACTACTATAACTAATAAATGAATTCAGCAAAGTGGCAGGATATAAAATCAACACGCATAAATCAAAGGCATTCCTGTATATCAGTGACAAAACTTCTGAAACAGAACTGAGGAAAAACACCCCAGTCACAATATCCTCAAAGAAAATAAAATACTTGGGAACCAACCTAACAAAAGAGGTGAAAGATTTATACAATGAAAACTACAGAACCCTAAAGAGAGAAATAGAAGAAGATCTTAGAAGATGGAAAAATATACCCTGTTCATGGATAGGCAGAACTAACATCATTAAAATGGTGATATTACAAAAAGTTCTCTATAGGTTTAATGCAATGCCAATCAAAATCCCATCGGCATTTTTTGTAGAAATAGATAAAGCAATCATGAAATTCATATGGAAAAATAAAAGACCCAGAATAGCAAAAGCAACTCTAAGCAGGAAGTGTGAATCAGGCGGTATAGCGATACCAGATTTCAAACTATATTACAGAGCAATAGTAACAAAAACAGCATGGTACTGGTACCAAAACAGGTGGGTGGACCAATGGTACAGAATAGAGGACACAGAGACTAATCCACAAAGTTACAACTATCTTATAAAGATAGTTTGATAAAGAGGCTAAAAGCTTGCAATGGAGGAAGGATAGCATCTTCAACAAATGGTGCTGGGAAAACTGGAAATCCATATGCAACAAAATGAAACTGAATCCCCTCCTCTTGCCATGCACAAAAGTTAACTCAAAATGGATCAAGGAGCTTGATATCAAATCAGAGACTCTGCATCTGATAGAAGAAAAAGTTGGCTCCGATCTACATATTGTGGGGTTGGGCTCCAAATTCCTTAATAGGACACCCATAGCACAAGAGTTAATAACTAGAATCAACAAATTAAACTTACTTAAACTAAAAAATTTTTTCTCAGTAAGAGAAACAATAAGAGAGGTAAATAGGAAGCCTACACCATGGGAACGAATTTTTACTCCTCACACTTCAGATAGAGCTCTAATATCCAGAGTATACAAAGAACTCAAAAAATTAAACAATAAGATAACAAATAACCCAATCAACAAATGGGCCAAGGACCTGAACAGACACTTCTCAGAGAAGGACATACAATCAAACAACAAGTACATGAAAAAATGCTCACCATCTCTAGCAGTCAGAGAAATGCAAATCAAAGCCATCCTAAGATATCATCTCACTCCAGTAAGATTGGCAGCCATTATGAAGTCAAACAACAACAAGTGCTGGCGAGGATGTGGGGAAAAGGGTACTCTTGTACATTGCTGGTGGGACTGCAAATTGGTGCGGCCAATTTGGAAAGCAGTATGGAGATTCCTGGGAAAGCTGGGAATGGAACCACCATTTGACCCAGCTATTGCCCTTCTTGGACTATTCCTTGAAGACCTTAAAAGGCATACTACAGGGATACTGTCACATCAATGTTCATACCAGCACAATTCACAATAGCTAGACTGTGGAACCAACCCAGATGCCCTTCAATAGATGAATGGATAAAAAAAGTGCCATTTATACACAATGGAGTATTACACAGCACTAAAAAATGACTAAATCATGGCATTTGCAGGGAAATGGATGGCACTAGAGCAGATTATGCTAAGTGAAGCTAGCCAATCCCTAAAAAACAAATGCCAAATGTCTTCTTTGATATAATGAGAGCAACTAAGAACAGAGCAGGGAGGAAGAGCAGGAGGAAAAGATTAACATTAAACAGAGACATGAGGAGGGAGGGAAAGGGAGAGAAAAGGGAAATTTCATGGAAATGGAAGGAGACGCTCATTGTTATACAAAATTACATATAAGAGGTTGTGAGGAGAATGGGAAAAAAAAACAAGGAGAGAAATGAATTACAGTAGATGGGATAGAGAGAGAAGATGGGAGGGGAGGGGAGGGGAGGGGGGATAGTAGAGGATATGAAAGGTAGCATAATACAACAGACACTAGTATGCCAGTATGTAAAAATGTGGATGTGTAACCAATGTGATTCTGCAATCTGTATTTGGGGTAAAAATGGGAGTTCATAACCCACTTGAATCTAATGTATGAAATATGATATGTCAAGAGCTTTGTAATGCTGTGAACAACCAATAAAAAATAAAAGTAAAAATAAAGAAAAATTGTAAGGAGTAAAAGCTTATTTGGGGCCTCACAGCATCAGAGGTCTCAGTAAATAGAAAGCCACCTAAACCTTCTTGCATTGTCTTGCACATGAGCTTTTGGGGGACATCTTATATCCAAACCACAATGATAATAGCAGAAATTTTACCTCTTTTCCTATCTGTGCAGCCTGTATGATCAGATGAAAATATAGTCATTTCAGAACATTCATAGAGCCATAGTATTTTCTTCTTAGCAGGTTTATATTTGCACTAGTAGAATGCTAATGTGAATTAGTTCTGATGGCATTAAATTTTCAGAAATACTACCAATAGTGTCAAGCTTTAGTCAATTCTAATTTTGATCTGTGATTAAGACTGCATGGGCCATGGTTGATGAACTACTTTATTAAATCTTGTATGTGAATTATTTTTTTCTGACAAAAACACAAACAGTAATTTACTATTGAAAGCTTATAGGAAAATAATTACTCCGTAATATACTTAATGGATTTGAACAGGAACTATTTGGAAAACTACTTTTCTTCTTTGTAAAAACTTAAACTCTTTGTTACTGAGGTAAATATAATTAAACTATGCTTAATTATCTTTAAAAATCTGAACTTTTATTGTTTTTTCTCTACTTTATCTTGTTATTTTAACTTCAACATGTTTTACTACTTTGATTCACTACAAAAAAAATACAAAAATTATCTAGAAAAATGGATTTGCCTTCAAATGAAATACAAAGGGTCCATGTAATTTGAATAGTAAGCAACTAAATACATTTATCAAATTTACTAAATTTTAAATTCTGCATGGTCTCCATACTATGATTGCTTCACAGACTAAGAACTTGAGTGGATGATATTACTAAAGGCTTCTCAGTAAATCCCCTAAGATATTACTAAATAACAATATTTGGGCAAATAAAATGTGTGAACGTAGTAAATCTAATCAAGAGTAGAATTTAAAATCAATGTCTTTTATGCCATCAATATTATATAACTCATAATTTTTTTCAATATTTTATCAGTGTGCAGAATATGCTCTATTCAAAACTGCTGAGGATAAGGTCTCGGTAATTGCATAGAATTTTTTTGTCCCTAATTTGATTGTTTTTAAATTCTCTTCCAGGGACTGGGGTTGAGGCTCAGCAGCAGAGCAATCACCTAGCATGTGTGAGGCCCTGGGTTGGATCCTTGGCATCACATAAAAATAAAAAATAAAGGTATTGTGTCCAATTACACCTAAAAAATAATATGAAAAATAACTAAATAAATAAATTCTCTTCCAAAACACTTTTTTTCTCAGGGATACATACGGTACACACACACACACAGACACACACACACACACACACACACACGTACACAGTGTCCATGTAAACACTTATAATCTCACCTCTTTCACATTAATTTTTCTCTGATTCTTGCAGATTTTCATTTCTTAAAAAGAAATATGATAATATTCACTGTTTTTTGAGCACTTGTATTTAAAAAAATACTGCATGAAACATTTTAATATGAGTACATTTTATTAAATCATTAAATCAATTGTATACAACTAGTTCTAATATTAGCTGGTTTTTGTTTTTCAGTCAGAAATTGAGACCAGAAGAGGTTTTGAATAACTAACTCAAAGTTTCATAGGTAAAAAAGAATATTTGAACATTTCAAGAGTTTCTTCTTAGAAATATTTCAAATATACATATTAACAAAAATTTCCAACTGCCTCAAAAATAATTTCAAGTATTTTTCCTCTTTTAAAAATATTACACAGCATCAATTCAACAAAGATTTGATCCTTCAAAAAGATAAATGAAATTAATAAACCCTTAGCCAAACAAATCAAAAGAGAAAAAAGACCCAAATCAATAAAATCAGAGATGAAAAGGAGGCATCACCACAGGTCCTTCTGAAATCCAGAGAATCATCAGAAACTCAGATAACTAGAAGATCTTCACAAATTTCTGGACACCATATAACCTGCCAAATAGAATCAGGAATATTAAGAAAAATATCTAGTAATGAAAGTAAAACATCAATTAAAACCTTTTCAAGAAAAGAAAAGCCCAGGGTCAGATGAATTCTGATCTGAGTTCTCCCAGACCTTACAGAGGAACTAACCCAATCTTCACAAATTATTCCATGAAAATGAAAAGGAATAAAACAGTCTCAAATACATTTGATAAAACCAAAATAACTCTAATACCAAATGAGAAAAAGACACATCAAGGAAAGAAAACCAAAGACCAATATTCCTGATGAACACAGATGCAAAAATTCTTTAAAAATCTATTAGCAAACAGCTTTCAAAAACACATCCAGATAGTACACCATGATTAAATGGGTTTTATCCTAGAGATGCAAGTGTAGTTCAACATACACAAATTGAACATTTTAATTTACCATTTAAACAAAATTAAGAATAAAAATCACATGATCACTTCAATAGAGGCATAAAAGGCTTTTCATAAAGTCCAGCACCCATCATTTAAAAATTCTAGAGAAACTGGGGATAGACAGAACTTACCTCAACATCAAAAAGGCTCTTTATATATACATATGCCAAATCAACCTCATAATGAAGGGCTAAAAGCTAATAGCATTTCCTCTAAAATTAAGATCAAAACAAGGTTGTTCACTCCCACCACTCTTATTTAATATAGTTCTTAAAACAGTAGTCAGGGGGATCAATCAAGAGAAAGAAATCAAAAAAAATACAAATGGTAAAAGAAGAAATCAAACTATCTCTATTTGCTGATTATATGATCCTCTATCTGCAAGATCCAAAAAAACTCTACCAGAAGTCTACTTGACCCTGTGAATGAATTCAGCAGAGTAGCAAGATAAAAGATCAACATTGGGGGCTGGGGCTATATCTCAGTGGCGTGGCAGAGAGATTGCCTTGCAAGTGTGATGCACTGGATTTGATCCTCAGCACCATATAATAAATAAACAAACAAACAAATATTGTAAAAATAACAACAATAACAAAAAGATTAACAGCCTTAAATCAGTAGCTTTCCTCTACTCCAACAGTGATTCAACTGAGGAAGAACTCAAAAAAACCATTCCATTCACAATAACCTACAAACAAACAACAAACAAACAAACAAACAAATCTCTACAATGAAAATTATAGAACACTGAAGAAAGAAATTGAATAATTCTTTGGAAGATGGAAGGACCTATCAAATTCTTGGATAGACCAAATTAATATTGTCAAAATGGCCATACTACCAAAAGCAATAAACAGATTTATTGAAATCCCTATCAAATTACTAATGGCATTCTTTACAGAATTATAAAAAAGAATTTTTCTTATTCACTTGGAAGAATAAGAGACCCAAAATAGCCAAATCATTACTAAGTAAGAAAAGTGAAGTAGGAGGTATCAGGATATTTGATGTAATATTATACCTTAGAGCTGTAGTAACAAAAGCAGCAAGCATGGTATTTGCATTGAAATAAACATGAAAAACCAATAGAACACAATATTAGACACAGAGACATATCTACATACCTATAGCCACCTGATACTTGACAAAGTTGTGTAAGGGTTCTGACCCAGAAATATACAGGACAGTGTTCCTCTGGTGAGAAAACTCCCATGGTTGGAATATTATGCAGTTTCTCCCAGAAACTAGTAAGGTAACTGATACAAGTGCAATGCCTAACTGCTGTGACAATGCCTTACATGAGGAGGCTCTATGTGAGAGTCTTATCAGCCTTGACCTTGATCTCAGGAACTCAGTTCCTAGGAATAAAGAAACTCTCTTATTAGGCAACCACAATGTTTCACCAAGCATTGAACCTATCCACATAACAGTAACTTTAAACAATGATTTTCAAGAGCTAGCTACACAAAGCTCCTAACATTGTGCACTGCAACTACAGTATGCCACTGAGAAATAAGCTGCTAATGTTGCTAACTCTGTAACCTATCTAATGACACAATGAACAATAATTTACTACTAATGCCAGTGACCTAATGTAACATATTGATATAAATATAGCTGGAACTTTGGGCAAGGGGCTTTATGCCATTCTGCCTCTGCACCCTGCTTCTGTCTCCTTTTGCTTTCATTAGAAAGTTGCATAAAATATGCAAAGACATATGTGAAAAGACAACCTTCTGCTAATGGTGCTGGGTAAACTGGATAGCTACATGTAGACAAAAGAAAGCAGAACCTCTCTCTTATCCTGCATAAAACTCAAATCAAATACATAATAAGACTTAGAAATTAGGCCAGAAAATTGCAACTAATAGAAGAAAAGATAGGATCAATACTCCATCATACTGTCACTGGCACTGACTTCCTTAACTAGACCCCCAAAGTACAGAAAATAAAACAAAGAACAAATAAGTGGGATGCCATCAAATGATAAGCTTCTGCATAGCAAAGTAAATGATTAAGAGTGTGAAGAGAGAGCCTACCAGATGGAAGAAAATATTTTCCAGTTATTCCTCTGATAGGAGATTAATACTCTGAATACACAACTCAAAATACTGATCACCAAAACCAAACAACAACAACAACAAAACCTATGACCTACAAAAACACCATCACCACCAACAACAACATTACCATAAATAAATAAATAAATAAACAAACAAACAAACAAACAAATAAATAAATAAATAAATAGTAACCCAGTCGATAAATGGACAGAAGAATTGAACAGAAACTTCTCAAAAGAAGCAGCACAAAGGGCCAACATACATATATGAAAAACCTTCAACATCTATAGTAATCAGAGAAATACAAAACTAAATGGAAATAAGCTTTCATTTTACTCCAGTCAGAATTGCAGTGTTCAAGAATACAAACAATAATTGACGCTGGCAAGATTGCAGGGAATAGGTTTACTTGCATATTATTGGTGGGATCACAGACTACTATATCCACTCTGGAAAGAAATATGAATATTCCTCAAAATCTAGGCATGAAGCAACATATGACTGAGGTAACTCATTTCTTTGTTATTGATACAGCCACTTCAATGTTTATAGCACCACAATTAACAATAGCTGAATTATGGAATCACCCCAGGTGTCTGTCAATAGATGAATGGATTAACAAATGGTGGTGTATATACACAATGGACTTCTAGTCAGCCCTAAAGAAAAAGATAGTTATGGCATTTTCTGATACATGGATGGAACTGAAGAACATCATGTTAAGTGAAATAACCCAGACTCACAAACTCAAAGGTCAAATGTTTTTTTCTCATATGGGAAAGCTAAAAGTTAAGATAGGATAATATAAAGATAAAGGGAAGAACGATAGTGTAGAAGAAGGATCCTGAGGGGCAGAGTAGAGGGATGGGAAATGGGAGGCAATATGGAATGAATCCTTAAAAAAATAATTTATGTGCATACATAAGCATACTACAGGGAATTTCACCTTATGTATAAGTAAAAAAATATATATATATAAATAAAGAGGCAAGTGAAAGAAAGTCTAGCAGCGTAGAGGAAGGAGGATAGAAGGGAAAAGGGGAAGGGGGGATGGTGAAATGAAATCAAATTCCATATATGCAGGAATTTTTCAAGATGAACCCAACTACAATGTATAACTATGAATTTTTAATGATAAAATAATACTATTTTAAAAATAAATAAGGGAATAATATAAAATGATAGAAATAAACAATAAAATAATAGAAATAATAAAAAGAATGATTTGTGTTCATTTTGTAGTTTTATAATGAATTGTGCAGCAGTTTGACCCATGTGAGATATATATCCAGTATATAGTGAAACTGGCAACTCCAAATATACACTAAGTACTCACTCAGAATATAGTTCTTGTAATATTTTTTATATTCAATATTGTGAATTTGTAAAAATCTTTATTCAGTATCATGAATGCAGTATGTGAGCACAGAATATAATTACTCTGACAGCAAATAAAATATGCAGCAAATAAAATCTATATTTTTTACTTCACAAAATAAGGTTTTCTAGATAGCAGAACTTTAAAAATTATAAATAAAATTAAAATTAAAATCTGTTTTTATTTAAGTATATATAAAATAAGATTTATAACTTCTGTCAAAGGAAAATATTTCTCAGTACCCAGTTTAAGTACAAAATACCTCTAATCTCATTTAGGAATTTGGTGGATTATTCTCTAAATATGTACTTGTGACTCATCCTTAGCAAGTCAGATTGCTTAAAAAGTTTTCTTATTGTTTGGATTTTGTTCTTCATTTTTATTTCAATTTTCTCTCTCTCTCTCTCTCTCTCTCTCTCTCTCTCTCTCTCTCTCTCTCTCCTTCCTTCCTTCCTTCCTTCCTTCCTTCCTTCCTTCATTTTTTAATTTTTTTCTGGTGCTGGGTATCAAATCCAAGACCTGATATGTGCTAGTCAAGCTCTCAAACACTCAACTATGAACCAAGGCTTTTTTTTATCTTATGTAATTTCACCTCATTGATATCTTGTTTATTTTATGACCTGCCAAATTTTACATAAGTGAAATTTATTAATATATTCCTTTGTAAATTGTTTTTTTTCTTATTTTAACATGATTTATTTCATAATTGATATAAAAAGCATAAGATTATATGTATTTACAGGGTACCATGTAATGTTTTAATACATACATACCTGAGGTAATATTTAATTTTAGGTAGACATATCTTTATTCTCAGATTTATTGGTTTTTTGTATTACAATCATTCAAAATTCTTGCTAGCTTTTTTGAAATATACAGTACAGTATTGTTATCCACTGTGCAATAGCATACCATAACTTCTCACTCCTATCTAAATATAACCTTTGCAACATATGTGTAAGTCAACATTTAAGAGTCATGAAAGAATACTTGCTGCTTCACAGGCAGCAAGATATGCAGGAGAAAAAACTAGTTCTTGTTATTAATAGTTACTGGCAAATGGATTATAGATAATTCTCCATGCATTTCTTAGATTTCCGTATGTCTCATGAACAAAGTACTGGCTTCCCTTCTTCCAAAAGATTCTCTAAAATGTTTGCCTGGTGTGTGTTGTTAGAAGTTGATTATAGCATCCCTTCTTAGAGCTAAGAACAGGTTAATAAGTTAGCCTTGGAAGATAGAAAAAGTATAATCTTCCAAAGCAAGTGAAGGCATATTTACTGTCAAGTGTGATCAAGATAATGTCTCCATCTACTATAGTGTGTGCTTGCTTATAATTCATTATAAAAAACATAAATTTCATAAGCTCAAGAATTTTTCTCTGTAACCCAATCACTGTGTAAATTAGGATCTATTTGTGCTACCTTTGGAAATTGTAGTATAAAAAGATTGGTATTTTGGATTCTACTACTAATTTGAATAATAAATTCTTCTGTGTTTGATTTAGTGTGACGTATCTTCTAATAATACCCAACAAATTGTGGATTGTTATAATTTAACTTTCCAGGTGGGTAAAATATTAGCTCCATTACAGTTCTTGCTAATGAAAAACAGTGTAAGTACTACTACCTCTGAGTTCCTATTACCCCATAGAGAGAGGAAGTGCCACTGCAGGATCCACAGTGCTTATGCTGCAAGAATTGTGTGCGCTGTTATTCTACTTCTCTACATTTCTATCCCATAAGGATGGCTTTGCAAAGGGGCATCTGAGCTCAAGTGAGAGCAGCTCAGCAAAAATATCTGCCAATGCTGAAAATAGCACCTATTTTAAGACATGTAACATTATTGTCTCCAAAGTATACAGGAGAGCAACAGTCTTTGTTTCTCTGTCACAATACAATTTTAAAATGTGTGATGATTAGTTCATCTAAAATGTATTCATTCTCACTACTTGTTTTTATGTTATTTCAAAATTAAATGACATATATTTTCTTCTCAATGAAAATTTAGTTTGTGGGACTGGGTTTTGGCTCAGTGGTAGAGTGCTCACCTTGCACGTCAAACTACAACTAAAAAATAGATATTAAAAAAAGAAAATTTAGTTTATGGTATTATTATTAAAAACTATTCAATCATTGATACACTGGATTTTTTTTTTAGTGACATGGGGAAGAGTAAATTCAGGAAATACGTTCATAAATAAAGGATTTTTTAATTGTAGTGTTTATCTATGTATGTACATACATATATATGTACATACACAGATAGATTTATATTCAGATTTAAAAGATACAGATATTTTTCTCAAGACACAATAAATCAGTAAAATAATAAGTTAAATATAAGTGATGATATAAAGCATAATGGTAGATTTAATCATAACCATATAAATAAGTACATTAAATTTTAATGACTTGGATTCAGATTTTTGTGATGACAGGTATTTAAAAATTCACTTCTCACTAAAGAAATGACTGATTAGAGGAAGGGTGCACTTCCCAGCAGTTCCTTGTCACCAGATTTAAAAAGTCGTAAGACTGCTCCTTGGCCAGGTGAATAAATAAGGGAACTCACTGAATTCGGTAGTGGAGAATAAGAAAAAAAAAATAGAGACATAAAAGGAAGAAACTTCGAACATAATTAAGGAATAATATATTAAAGATCTGCTAGCTCTACTGGCAGAGGCAGGCAGCTACAACTACTTTTAAAATAGAAAAGAAGCACAGGAAGAAAGGAAAGCACAGAAGAAAAATATGTTTGGGGGAAACCCATGGAATAGGGAGGGAGTCTGATCTTAATGAATCCAGAGTCAGTGTGGGATGATGTTAAGTGAAAAACAACCAGAATTGCCCTGCAGATTGCCCAAGCACAAAGTTTAGCAGGAACTGAGATTGCCATCACATGACATATAAAACTTATAAAGGAAGTTGCCAGAAGTTGACCCTGATGAGCCTCAAGGTGTGCCTGGACCAGAGACAGAAATAGGCACAAAGGATGTGACATTTATACACAATGGAGTATTACTCTGCATTAAAAAAATGACAAAATCATAGAATTTGGAGGGAAATGGGTGGCATTAGAGCAGATTATGCTAAGCGAAGCTAGCCAAGCCCTAAAAAACAAATGCCAAATGTCTTCTTTGATATAAGGAGAGTAACTAAGAACAGACTAGGGAAGAAGAGCACGAGAAGAAGACCAACATTAAACAAGGAGGAGAGGTGGGAGGGAAAGGGAGAGAGAAGGGAAATTACATGGAAATGGAAGGAGACCCTCAGGGTTATACAAAATTACATACAAGAGGAAGTGAGGGGAAAGGGAAAAATAATACAAGGGGGAGGAATGAATTACAGTAGTGGGGGTAGAGAGAGAAGAGGGGAGGGGAGGGGAGGAGAGGGGGGATAGTAGAGGATAGGAAAGGCAGCAGAATTCATCAGACATGAGTATATCAATATGTAAATCAATGGAAGTGTAACTGATGTGATTCTGCAAGCTGTATACGGGGTAAAATGGGAGTTCATAACCCACTTGAATCAAAATGTGAAATATGATATAACAAGAACTATGTAATGTTTAGAACAACCAACAATAAAAAAAAAAAAAAAAGAAATAGGCACAAAGGAAATAGGGCCCAGGACATTCAGATTCCAGATATCAGGAGAAAGAGCTTTACGATTGCCTGTATTCTGTATACATAATATATATAATAAATATATGTATGTATTCTGTCATTCTTTTGATAATAAAATCAAGAAAACCTTTCCACTCACAATAGCCTCAACAAAACAAAAAACAAACAAACAAACATAAAACCTGGGAATTAATCCAGCCAAAGAGGTGAGATCTCTAAAATATAAATTATAGAAAACTGAAGAAGAAATTGAAGAATTTAATTAAAAGACCTCCCATGTTCTTGGATTGGCTGAATTAATACTGTCAAGATGGCCATATTACCAAAAGCAATATACAGATTCAATGCAATCCCCCCAAATTCCCAATGAAAGTCTTCATAGAAGTAGAAAAAGAAAAGTCCTACCATTCATTAGGAAAAATAAGAGACCCAGAAGAGCCAAAACAATTCTAAGCAAGAAGAGTAATGGAAAAGGCATCATTACAGTGAGTCTCAAATTATACTAAAGAGGTATAGTAACAAAACACCACAATAATGTCATTTAAGTAGACATGAAGAGCAACAGAAAAAAATAGAAGGCATACATACAAACCACATACTTACAGCCATCTAATATGTGACAAAGGTGCCAAAAATATATGTTGGAGAAAAGAGTTTTTTAACATATGGTGTTGGGAAAACCTAGTATCCATATGTAGAGGATTGAAATTAGATTCCTATTCTTCATTCAGCACAAAACCCAAATCAAAGTAATAAAAGATCTATGAATTAGATCCAAACTCTGCAACTGTTAAAAGAAATTATAGAGTCAACACCCCATTATGTTACTGCAGTCATCAACTTCCTTAATGAAAGCTCTGAAGCTCAAGAAAGAAAATCAATAAGTGGGATGGCATCAAATTAAAAGCTTTTCATGGCAATGGAATGAAAGAAGAGCATGAAGAGAGAAAATACAGAATGGGAGATAATATTTTCCAGCTACTCCTCTGTTGGATAATTAATATCCAGAATATTTTTATTTCTTTATTTCTTTATTTGTTTATTTATTTATTTGTTTGTTTGTTTATTCATGACAGTGGAATGAATTACAATTCTTATTACACATATAGAGCACAATTTTTCATGTCTCTCGTTGTATACACAGTATATTCACACTAATTTTTGTCTTTATACCAGTACTTTGGATGTCTTTCTTTAGGGTTCTGTAGTTTCATTTAGTGTACTTCTGGTCCTATTTAATTATTTTCTCTATTCTACTTACTTTCATTTTATTTTGTCCTTTGTGTAGCACCTTGATAAACACACATAGATCATGACTTTGTAGCTAGAAATATTTCTTGTGCCACATAATATTAAAATAATTTTCAAATATATGTCTCTCAAGGTACTTCAGAGAAACAAAACCAACATGATGGATAAATAAATAAATTTAAGAATGCTTGGATAGATAGATACATGATTGATTTATAATAGATTAAAGATAGATAGACAGAAAGAAAGGATTTGGCTTACAAAATTGTGGAAGCAAAGAAGATCCATGATATGCTATCTGTAAGCTAGGAATTTGGGAAAACCAATGGTACGGTCAACCTAAGCCAAAAGCCTGAGAACCAAGGGAATTAATTGTATAACTCCCAGTGGAAAGCCAAAGCCCTGGGAATGGTGATGGAGAGAAGGGATTGGTGGTAAAGGGTGATGCTGGTGTAGGTATCTAAGTCATAGCATCCAAGTATGGAGAAGCAGGACTCCTGCTTTAGAGCAGGAGAAGTTGGGTGTCCATGCCAAGGAATAAGGAGGAAGACAGGATTTACTTTTCTTCAGATTTCCTGTTCTAGATTATCCCTTGATAGATTGGGTGAACCCACCCTTATTGAAATAGTAATGGGCTGCATTACTATTTTCATATATGTTTAGTAGATTAGAAAACGACACACAGAGTACATGAGCAACTTAACAAAAATCAGTGAGTTAGGAAATGGTGGACCTGTCATGAGAACCCAAGAAATCGTATACTAAAAGCCATGCTTTTAATCACTATACTGATGGCTTTCAAACAAGTTATTCTCATATCCCCTTTATACTGTAGAAATTATAGCAGACTCAAATACTTTCTGTTTTCATGATATATACTGTACTACAAGTTACATTATTAATTATGCAATCTTAAGAAATTTAAAAACAACAATGATAAAATATTACATGTCAACATAAATATCATTTATTAAATAAACAGCCCTATGATTACCAAATAAAATGCTAAAAACATGGGTGGTATTGCTTCACCTATTTAAAATTTACTGGCTTATTAGAATACAGCTGAGATTTTTTTTCACTGAATTAGTTGTGATACATTATTTTGGTAGGAAGAAAATATGTCATCACACAAATAGTAGTTACAAAAGGGAATATGTTAGTAGCTTTTTCAAGCAATTGTGGACATTGTTTTAAAATAGTATAGCAAAAGTTTACTCATGTTTAAAGTTTTCCATACTTACAAAACTTATAAAATCATACTTACAAAACAGTTTGTACTGTCATATATTATAATTTGTTCTTCTATCTTATGATTAAATGGAATTTTTACCCACAAATAATTCGTAATATCATTAGTTGGTTATTTGTAAGATAGTGGATCACTTAATTATGTACCACTTGCCTGAAAGAGAATGAGAATGACAAGGATTTCCTGAAAGTATCTGAGGTATACCAACTGTTCCTTTAATTATATTTTGAGAACTATTCAAATATGCTCCATAACACAAATTTATCTACATATATTTTTGGCATACATTTTTTCAATATGCCTCGTGTACACATGAAAGAATGCTCTAGAAATTAAAAACACTGTTATTTCTTCAAGGAAAAATGGGGGGAAATGCAGGATTTAGTATCAGATATGAAAGCACAGTTCTATGTATTTTGATATTTTAAAAATTTTATAATATATACAAGTATTACCTTTAATGTTGATATATGTGTATGCATACATATGCATATATAATTAACTATTGAATAATTCATAACACAGAATCTTAACAGAATACAAATGTGAATCAAGACAAAATATAGCAGATAATTTATGGTTTTATGAAAGCTTGGAAAGCTAGATGTAAAAGAAGAAAAATATCCTAAAGGTCTTATATAATTCTGAGAAGAAGTTATTAATAGTTTTTTGTTGTATTTTTTATGTTTTTAAAAAACAGTAAAAGGAAAAATAAACTTTAACCCTGAAGCAATTATTCTAACAGAGAAAAATATGCTTTATTCCTATTCCGATTCATTTAAAATGAGTTGTGATATTTATATCAACTTGCTGATTATTTCATTTTTCAAAATAATGTATCTATTTTTGCTCTATTTAATGTTATTTTTTTTTCCTGTTCAGTTTGACTTTATCTTGATTGTGATACTGCAGATTCCTGTTTATTACGATGTGTCTGGTATATATTTAAATCTCTTTATCTTCATTTTTCAAACTTTTGAGTCACTTATATTTTTTAGTACATTTATAAACAAATGAAAGATTTTATTTTAGTTGTCTTTCAGTTTGAATTCGTACTCAATACATGTGATTTTGACCTGGGGAACTTAGCAAGTTCTCATTTATTGAGATCATTAATATTTGTGAATTGTGTCTCTGTTTTCTTCTCATCTTTCTTCCTTTTGACCTTCTATAATCTTGATATATTTTGTGCCTCTCTCTTCTTCTAATGGTTCAGGTATAGAATCATCTATTATATTCTGCTCATGTAAAATAATGTAAAATTAATTCATGTATCAACTTTAAATTATGTTCATCAATAGTCTGTTAAGTGAAATTAAGGTAATTTGGAATCTAGTAATTTAGGATCACAAGTAGGAAAATATTTGGGAGATAATGTATGCATTTTTCTCAACTTGATCTCTTTTCATTGTTGATACCTTTTGTCTTTACATTAATTTTATTTAAAAAATTATAAAAAGATGTGAAAAGAAAGTATATGAATAGCAAATCTGTGTGCCTTCTTTCCAGCTGAAGTGGTCTTTAATTTGGAATGTGAGTATTTTACATGATGTAGAATTGGAGTTGTAGGAGATTTTGTAGATATGAACAGTGTCAGTCAAGTCATGGGCATGTTGCTTCTGAGAAGACTATAAAATGTAGAATAAATCATCAGAAGTTTTGTTTGTTTCCATTTTTTTAAACAATGACAAGTAACTTCTCTGTATATTTATAAAATAAACTTTTCTAACCACATTAGGCATATATTGAAGGTGACAAAATTTTACTAAATATATTAAGAATTCGGTTTTTTCTCTTTGACCTCTACTAACCATTATAAAACATTCATATATTTCCATATTTAATAAATGGTTCCACAATTTGTCCCTCAAATAATGAATGTTTACACTCCTGTCATCCTCAATGATTCCAAAATAAATCAATTAAAACAATTTTTGTGATAAAAATACAAAAAGGGCTAAAATTGGTAGCAAAATAATCAGTGTTTTAATTGTTCTCTTTTCAGTTAAGTCAACATGACAACACCATGCCATTCCATAAGCTTCGTGTTTTAATGAGAGCTGTCAGTTCCCTGCTAAATCCTTTTGGACACTTAAAACCAGAAAAAGTAATGCAATTCAAAACTACTCTAAGATTTCATCTCACTCCAGTCAGAATAACAATTATTAAGAATACAAACAACAAGTTTTGGCAAGGATGTGGAGAAATTTGCAGTCCCACCACATATTGCTGGTGGGATTGCAAATTGATGCAGCCAATATGGAAAGCATTATGGGGATTCCTTGGAAAACTGGGTATGGAACCACCACTTGACTCAGCAATCCTATTCCTCAGTCTATATCCAAAGGATTAAAAACAGCATTCTGCAGGGATACAGCCACATCAATGTTTCTTGAAGCACAATTCACAATAGCTAAACTGTGGAACCAATTTAGATGCCCTTCAGTAGATGAATGGACAAAGAAAATGTGGTATATATACACAATGAATATTATAGAGCAAAAAAAAAAAGAATAAAATCATGGCATTTGCAGGTAAATGGATAGAATTGGAGAATATAATGCCAATCCGCCCCCCCCCCCTGCAAAAAATGCCAAATGTTTACTCAGATATAAGGATGCTGATTAATAATGGGGTTGGGGGGTGGGGAGCATCAGATGAACTCTAGGTAGAGCAAAGGGAAGGATGGGGAAGGGTGGTGTCATGGGGGTAGGAAAGATGGTGGAATGAGATGGACATCATTGCCCTTTATGACATGTATGAAGACATAAATGGTGTGACTATACTTTGTGTACAAACAGACATACTAAAAATTGTGCTCTATATGTATAACATGAATTGCAATACATTCTGCTGTCATATATAACAAATTAGAATAAAGAGAAAACGGAGGTAACCTTGAAAATTAACAGGTAGAATGAGCTCAAAATCTATGTTTATGAAGAAAGAGCCTTGAAAATTGAGGTATAAAGACAAGATGCAGAAACCTTAAATTTAATGCTGTGTGTGCTAATATCAAGCATCTGTCTTGATATCATCTGATGAACTGAGATAGTTCAACCTATTAGAACATTTTTTTTTTTACTTTGTCAATAAATTTGTAGTTCTGAGTTTCTATTTGAGAAAAAAAAAGGAAAATTAGCACACAACACATATGGTCTACCACAAAGAAAATGAAATATAAAGGGGGATATCTCTCCCAAGAAAATGGCAATGCTCAGCTTAATGTATAAATGGTCTCTTCTGGAAACTGGAAACTGCTTTTTAAATCACTATTATGACAAATATAACACTAAATTGTTATGAAATATTTAAAATCACAAATGAGATTAAATTCCTCAGAAGAGACACACGTATCACTTATACTTCATATCTAAGACATGATATTTTGAATATAAACATAATCTTGGAGGTAAAATATTGACAATGTGGGATGGCAAATAAATAGAGACAAATGTTCATTACCCTTTGAAAGATTTTCACAGATACTCAAGACTTTACTTTTGGGTCTTGGATTATCTTTGTTTCATTACCAATTGTTTTGGTTTGACGACTGTACATTTTTTTTTTCATTCTCACTCCCACATAAACATCTGTGTATTCATGCTGCACTATGGATTTCATTCATTTATATGTAACAGAAAAGCCCAGAAACCTATGTCTTAAAGATATCTAGGGCTTATTATTTTTTCATTGAGAAAAACAGATACAGTCACTCCCGGATTGGATTTATATCTTTGTAATGCCATTTAAATCTACAGCTGAGTCTTCTTGCAAATTTCTACACAGTTATCTTTCATTTAAGGGCTTAATTTTCATGTTTGTCACCTTCTAGTTCCCAAAAGTCTGTTTCATCTCTATTATGTTTCCCTTTTCTTATCAGGAAAAAAGACCAGGATAATGACAAAATAGTATCAGGCAGTGAAACTTGCTCTGGGAGACTTACATAGTGCAATCTACTAACATTTCATTGATCAGAATCATCAGGTCATATTTTTATTTTTAGCTAAACGTTATGGTGAAAATATAGCTAGTTAAAGTAAGCATTTTGTCTACTAAATTTAAGTTCTATAGGAACAAAACTAGATTAAAAATTAATAGAAATATCAGTTTGTAAACATATACAGGACTTAATTAGAATACTAAGTAGAATATATTAAATTATTTTTCTTTTTTTTGGCAATAATAATGTAAGTATCAATGACTGACACCCTGTTCTTCTTTTTCACACATATTGTTGCCTGGCATATTGCTTAGAAGACAGGAAACTGTCAAAGTACATGTTGTAAAGGAGTTTATATATATGTGTGTGTCAGTGAAAGACCATCCTACAGAATTCGTTGATGGTGACTGGAAGTCATATTTAACTGTCTTAAATAATGCTGTGTGTAATCCCTGTTGCAAACACAGAGAGGAAAAAATGTGTATCTTTTTGAAGCAAATTTATGTAGCTTTGTTATGAAATATTTTTAATAAAAGAAATGTGAACATTTACCACCACTGTCTTCTTTGTTCATAATGATTAAACTAAGCCCCAAAATAGGAATGTTAAGAATGAGTCAATGGATAGCCATGGTAAAAGTCAGCATCTATCCCAGATAATTAATGTAGCACAGCACAGTGCTGGAAAAGTCAGTATAAATAAAGATTTCATTTCAGGGAATTTGGTATTACTATTTTTTTTTCTTTTAGGCTCATTTCATTGAAGAAATTGATAAAACAAAAAAGCTTTCTTATTTTTTTAAAGCTTTCTTAATAAAGTCAAGGAGATAACTATGAGCTTTTTTGTGTGTAAATTTGTGTGTGTATGTGTGTGTGTGTGTGTGTGTCTAACCAATAATAGAACCTATATCTATCTTAATGTTCCCACCAAACCCATTAGCAACTATTGGTATCCTAATTTTTATAGGTAAAGAAACTGAAACTCGGAACAATGTAATAACTTTTACATATGTACAAAGCTGATTAATAGGACTTTAAGATGTTTACTCAGAAACCCTTAACTTCAAATCTCTTCTGTAATTTATGACCCATTCTATCCACAAATTTCTTACTGAATCTTGTTTAAGGGATTTGTTGTTGCAAAATATAATTATAATAATATAATTCCCTGCTTTGACTACCAATTGGGCAGGCACATATTTTAATTAGATTGCCTGTTGGTAAAATGTGGCTTTTTAAAAATTCCCAAAGTATTCATATAGAACTATTTATCCTTTCAATGAGAAAAACCAAAAGTCATAGTTTTGAAAGATAATTTTTGATGATGGAAGCATTATAATTCTTTGGTATTATAAGAGGCCTTAAATGTCAATGACTAATAGCAATAAATATTTTATTTGTTACTCATATTTTTAGAATTTAGGAAGTTTGCAGATCAAGAAAAATAAAATAGAAATGGGAAGATAATACAGATTAATATCCAGAGGAACTGAAGACAGAAAAATGTAGAAAAATGAAAGTGACTACATGTAGAAAAACTTGAAAAATGAATCAGGCACTTGGTAGTATATGAGATAAAGCAGAAGAAATTGAATATAGCACAGTGATTTGGGGGGCCTGACCTAAGATATTAGGTAAAGTACAAGTTTTCATGAGAATGTATGTGGTTTTCTAGGTGTAAAGATGTCTAGTGGTCAGGAAAAAGGATAAAAACTCAGGGGATTTACTGCAGTGTTAGCTGGATAAAAGTAATCATTAGACCTATGGAGGATTGTAGGTCATAAATAATACTGTATGACTCTTACTTAATCTTAAATGGATAGGCAACAGACAGATGTGAGTGGTGGGAATATGAGGATAAGAAGATTATTCTATACACTGAGCCCACTGTGCTGACCCCACATGCTTTCTTTTTTTAAAAAGAGAATTACCTGCATTTCTGATTGACTTAAATCAATAGGATGTGTTATATTCCTCATCAAACAACCTGCTATCTTTAGGAGAATTGCAGGTCCAAAATAGTAAAAAGAACACAAGTTATCCTGCAGTGTGGACGATTTTAATGCTTACAAGGTTGCAGAACACGGGTGTTGTTTTGAATGTGAGGTATGAGACAATGCAAGAAGGTTCAGAGGAGAAATTACTGGGCTATAGCCATAACCTTACCAGTGAATTAATCACTGATGGGATTCACTTTGTGGGAACTCGAGGCAGAGAGGGTGTGTCTAGAGAAGGTGGTTAACTGGGGATGTGGCTTTGACATATATATTTGTATCAGGCCAGTGGAGACTCTCTGACTGTTTTCTGATTAACATGTGAGCCTCTTCCCTCTGCTGAACTCTTTTGCCATGATGTTCTGCCTCACCTTGAGACAGGAAGAATGGAGCTGGCTCTTTATGGATTGAGACCTCTGAAACAGTGAACCCTTAAATAAACTTTTCCTCCTCTACAGATGTTCTGATTAGGTCCTTTAGTTGAAGCAGGAAAAGAAGGTAACTAAAACAGCAGGGAATAAGGATAATTCCTCCTAACCATGAAACCTGCAAAAATAGGTTCCAATTATCACTTCTCAGCATAGGCCAAAGTGGCCTAGAGTTGTAATGCATAGCGAGGACTTAAAAATCTAATCTGATTTTGTTGTCAGTCAAAAGTCAAGAAGCAGATGTTGGGGAAACTCTCTGAAAACTTTCCCAGGATCCCTAATAAAATTAGAAGGCAGAAGGGTTACACAGTCATTCTCTCCAAGAGGGCACACTGTCTACCTTGAGAGTGTCCTCCCCCCATTCTCTTTTCCTATCCATTCTAATAAACCCCTGCCTGCTAGTCTGAGTGATCTGCCTAGTGTGATCACAAGAACTAGTGAGGGAGGACTGCTGTGGTTACTTCAGCTCCATGGTACACACTTGCTCTGTAACAAGTTGTTGGCTATAATTCAATGCTCCAGGGCTGTTTCTGTTTTGGGGGAGAATTTGATAGTGGTTCTGGAGGGCAAAAGAGTACATAAAATTTTAGGTTCCTCACCATAATATAACAGCAACAGTTCTGCTTGTATTTATTTGTCTCAATTTCTTATCATGATTTCATTGAGAAATTTAGAGTATGAGAGAGAAGGAGGAGGAGGAGGAGAAGGGGACAGCAGGAGGAGATGTAGGAGGAGAAGGAGGAGGAGAAGGAGGAGGAGGAAGAGGAGAAAGGGGGAGGAGGAGGAGGAGACAAAAATGAGAAGGGGAGAGATAAAAGAAGGTTGGAAAGAGGGAAATAATGAAGAAAGGAAGAAAGAACAAATGTATGTACCTGTACTTGTATATTTTGTTATTTTTAATTTTACTTATTTTTCTACTTATATTGAGGAATAACTAACAAACAAAAGTATACACAAATTTAAGAATAAAATGCACATTTAATATTAATGTACTATGATACTATTTGGTAAAAGTGTTCTACTGTCTGATAACTTATTCCACTAATGGTTTTAAAATTTCCTAAAATAAAATCAAATTCAGCAATTTTTTCTATATAATTTATTTGCAATGTTAATATTACTGTCATTCTGTGAAGGTAAAATTTCTAAGCTGATTCTAAACTGCAAAGCCTGAGTTAAAGTGTAAAAGACTGGGCATTGTAAAGTTTCCAAGCTGCAAGGCCTGAGTTAAAAAGTGAAAGACTAGGTATTGTTAAAATTCCTCTGCTACCCCCAAAACCTATAATCCCTGTAGCTGTTAGGACAATATCCAAACTGCCCAGTAAATATTTCCACTGACTCCCTGGTTGTTTAATAGCTAAGGGCTCTGAGTAGCTCAGCACATAGGCATCCAGGCCCCAAAACCAATCAGTTTGAATGTGTACCCCGCTTAAAAGTGACCAATCACCCCTGCCCAGCTTGTTCCCGCCAATGAATGTACTAATCATGTCTCAGATTTGTTGTTCAATTTTCCCGCGCCTCATGATGATTTGTTCTGATGTATGCAAAGCCCCTCGCCCCCTTCCCTCTCCAAAAAGTGTACTTAAGCTCTGCTTGACCTCTGCTCTGGGCTCTGGGCTGCTCTCCCTTCCTGAGTGAGCCTTGAGTCCCAGCATGCTGGTTCAATAAACTCCCTCTTGCCAATTGCATGAAGCCAGTCTCTTGTGTGGTCTCTTTCTTTGACGCTTCGCCGGACCCTTACAATTCTTTTCCCTTAGAAACCAAATTGTTCCAATTTTAAGGACAGAGAAATATCTCTTGTTCATCTTTCTTCATCTTTCCTATTGTTGGGCTAATTCTCACTTAAAAATATCAAGAACATGACATGAGGCAGGGGGAAACAGTGGGTAACAGTACTCACTCGGAAGCCAGGTCTGTCTGAGTTTACATGCTTACTATTCCACTTAATATAAACTTGAAAATAGTTTATATATTTTATATGAGGGGTAGTGACTGCATGTAATATTTGAGCTTGATGTCAGAATTCAATTAATATATATGTATGTCATTTGAAGCAATTTCAGTTACATTGAGTATTTAAGATACTGGAACCATTATTCTCTTCTTCTTTTCTAAATGTTCTCTCTTTTTGAAAATATATTTAAAAATTTCAATGAAATTTTATTCACATACTTATTTATTTAACTTTTGACAAGTAAACACACACTTAGTATTGCCAAATACTGGATAAGAGGGATGTAGCAATTAAAAAACAAGTGCTTAGCCTCATGACACATACATTGAAAGAAAAATGTTGGAATAAAACAGAAAAGAAAAATATATAATAGTTTAAAAAGTTACAATTGTTAAAAAATAAATAATAATGGAAAATGTATAGACAATGATGAGGTATTGGAGAAAAACTTTTCAAAATAGAGGAGTTTTTAGTAGGTTTTACGTCTATAGTGAAATAAGCAGAAGGTAGAGATGATACACACATGCATTGGCTCCTCATTATCACCATCTCCCAGGAGCATGGTCCATTTATTATAATTGATTAATCTGCATTTACACATCTCTATCACCTAATGTACATAATTTATGTTAGTATTCATTCTTGGTGTTGTATTTTCCATGGGTTGGACAGATACATCATGATATATAATTACCATTTTAATCTCATACAGAATAGTTTCACTACCATAAAAATCTTCTGTGCTATGCCTATACATCCTTTCCTCCACCATAACCCCTAGTAACCAGCTATTACATCTTTGGTCCTTATTTGCTTTGACAATTATGGATAAGGCTGCCATAAATATTTATGTCCAAGTTTTTATGTGAATATAAATTTTCAAGTACTTTGGATATATACCAAGAATCACAATTACTAGATTGTATGGTAAGAATATATTTAGTTTTGAAAAAAACTGTCAAACCATCTTGTAAAATGCCTGCCTTCCTATAGCATTTTGCATTCATTTAGCATTTGAATGAATGTCCCTGATGTCCCACAACCTTGCCAAAAGCTAGTTTTGACAGTGTACTTTTAACAATGTTGAAGGTGTGTCCCGGTTTCTCATTTTTGTTTAAGCCTGAATTATCCTTTCTCTCTCTCTTTTTTTTATTTCTCTTGTTTTTGTATGTGAATATCCAGTCAGAACCATCAAGTTGCTCTTGTTTTTGTAAAATCATCATTAGATTATATTTATGTGTCTCATTCTGGACTTTCTGTGCTATTTCATTAGTCTATCCATCCATTGTTTCACCGAGAGAACATTGTCCTAATTAATGCCATGTTATAGTAATTCTTGAAGTTTGAGAGTGTCAATATTTCAACATTTTTCTTCTTCAATATCTTTTTTCCTCTTCCGAAACATTTACCTATCCTTACAAACTTTCAAATAAGTTTGGTAATACCCATGAAGTAACTTTTGGGGATTTTTTATTGGGTGTAGACTAAATCTGTACATCAAGTTGGAAAGAATTGAAATCTTAACAATATTTAATTTTTCTTTCCATGAACATGGGATGTGTCATTTTCTCATATAGAGTTTCTGCAAATTTAGTTAGATTTATTCTTGAAAAATTTATCTTAGTGAGAGCTCATAAATGGTGTTTAATTTCCCAACTTAAAAATTATTGGATACTATTTGTAGCTAAGATCATAAGATATATTTGTCTATAGGTTTTAATATATTTTTTTCTTTTTTTATTAGTATAATGCCAGACTCATATACTGAATTAGGAAGTTTTCTTCTGCTTCTATTCTCTCAAATAAACAGTAGACAATTGATAAAATTTCATCATTGTTTTACAGATGTCACTGGTGACTTCATCTGGGCTGATGGTTTCTGCATAGAGGTTATTAATTATTGACTCACTTTCTTTAATAGATAAACATAGGCCTATTAAAATTGTCTATTTGTACTGTATCAGTTTTGGTAGATCGCAGCTTCTAAGAAATTTGTTTATTTCATGTAGGTTATCAAATTTGTAAGCAGAGTTGTTTACGATGTTCCTTTATTATCTTCTTGATGCTCAGGAACTCCATCTTTCATTTCTGATTTAGTCATGCACCATAGAGGGGTATTTTGTCAACAATAAATTGCGTATACGATAGTGATATCAGTTTATTTCGTATAGCGATTTAATGGTCAACTCAGATTGTGTAAGTGTACTTTATCATGCATGCACAAGGATGTCACTGAGTGAAAATGAACTCTCAGAATGTATCCTGTTGTAAAGTGATACATGACTATACATTAACTTGTGCCCTTCCCCATTTGTTATATTGCCTGCCTACAGAAGACTTGTATTAGAGTGACCAAGAAAAATCTCACTGATATGCTAACATAAAAAAAAATCTAAGACTACCAGTAGCAAAAGAGTAAAATATCTGAGGCATATGTGTTCTAAGTAGAGGAAACAGTAGAAGAAATTCTTGGAGTTTGAAGCATGGTATGCAAGAAAGGATAAAATTTAGTGAGTTTGTGCTGATGAGACAGTAAGGAAAGAGATTCGTGAGGCTATAGAAAAGTGCCTAAATAAGATAAAGCTTTGTCTACAGACATAAATATTGGGATACTTATTACAAATGATATAGCAATGACTGGAGAGTTTTTAGCCATTATATTAAGAACATTACTCTAGAGTTTGATGAATAAAAAAGGAGGGTGCTGATACTGGTAGCATTTAGTAGGACAGAGGCACTTTTGTAATGATCCAAATCAGAGATAATGATGACTTGGACCAGGGTCTTGGAAGCAAAAGCTGTGAAAATGCCTAGGGTATAACCTATAAGACTTTCTAACTTTATTTTAAATGTTATAAGTTAGTTATATTTATACTCAGTTATTCTTAACACTAAATTTTCAAAGTACTATGTAGCTATTGTACAGAAAATAAACTTTCTCTGTATCATGGTGTTAAAAGTCCCAGAAGTAGGTAATAAATAGCAGAATAGAAACTAAAGAACAACTAATTTGACTCCAGCACCCATACATATAATCATTGTTATATGTTGTTTTGTCCCTGAGTATGATTGAGAAAGGAGGAGAATGACCAGTGTGTGTGTGTGTGTGTGTGTGTGTGTGTGTGTGTGTGAGAGAGAGAGAGAGAGAGAGAGAGAGTTTTCACAGTTTCTTATGGTAAAGCTTAGGAGCTTTTCAACATTTGATGACTCCAACAGTACGATTATGGAAGCAATAATCAGAAGCAATAAATCCAGAATAATAGTTTCTTCTGGAAATTGATGCAAATAGGGAAGGGAAGAGAAGAAGTAGTTGTCTCTAAACCAACATATTCATCCCAGAGTCAATGCTCCCATCACACATTTATGAGGCTCATCCACCTTTTGGGAAATAGTTTAGCTGTTACATAAAGGGCACTTCATAAGGTTTAAAAATGATAGTGTCTTTGATCTGTCACTCATAGAAAGATTTTATAAAAGTTAAGGAAATGCTAATGTTATAATAGGATTTTAAGAAAAATCGTGCTAATCTATCATGTAATTCTAGTTGTTCAGCTCTTTGAGAAACTTTTATTTAAAATAAAGAGACTTCAAATGGAGAATTTTTCTCTGATATAAGGTGACTGATTCATAGTGGGGTATGGAGAGGGAGCATGGGAAGAATAGAAGAACTCAAGATAGGGCAGAGGGAAGGGAGGGTTAGGGAGAGGGCAGAGGGTTAGCAATGATGGTGGAATGGGATGTACATCATTCTCCAAAGTACATGTATGAAGACATGGATTGTTGTGAACATATCTTATATATAAACAGAGATATGAAAAATTGTGTTCTATATGTGTAATAAGAATTGTGATGCATTCCACTGTCATGTATTTAAAATATAAAAGCAATTAAAAATGAAATAAAAACACTTGGTTTGGTGCTTTTAGAAAATTAATGACTAACTATGGCATTGCTGAGTTACAGACATTTATATGCATAATTATGTGGGAGAAGAACCTAGGAAATACTAAATAATAGGGTCAAGAGATGATTCAAGAGTGTCAATTCAAAGACACTGAAAATCCCATGATGACTATTTCTTCATTTTTATTCATAGGTTTAGAAAAGAGGAATTTCCTGAACCAAGAAGGATTCAGTGTGTGATAGTGAGTTTTATGTTGGCTCAGTTTTGAATGTTCCAGTCTATGATTGACTGATCATGTTGTTTGGGGTCTGTGGCCAGGCAGCATATCATGTTAGGAGCCTATAGCAGAAGAAGAGCCCAGGACCATCCAAACCCTTGAAAGGTATTATCCCAAATGAACTAAAGAAGTCTCAGTAGCCTCATTCTTAAAGGTTCTCCCATCTTCCAGCAGTGTCATACTGGGGACCTTGGGAGACATCTCAGATTCAAACTAAAGCACAATGTAAACAATTATGTGACAAACAAAGAAGTAATATTCCTTTCTAGGAGGGGAAATAGTAACACCATTCAATTCATCTTGTGACCCCAAATAATCACTAACATTTATTAGAAAATATGGCTGGATGATTTTAATTTTTACCCTGATACCTAATAATATAGATGAAAGTATCAAAGTACAAAAATAAAAAGAAAGAAAATCACATGAAGAAAGATACTTTTCTTGCTTTACTTTATAACCTTTTGGAAGAAGTGACCCAGAATAACCTTTATATTCCTCAAACACCTCCTCACACCCTTATTTTCTATTTCCTTTGCCTACAACCTATTCTGTTAGAACCTGATTAAGAAAAGACAGATGGTCAAATAGCTCTTAAAATTAAATAGTTTCTTAATATAGATCCTGTCAGAAATGTTGACCTGAATACTGTCTTCCTTTTTAACTGTGAAGTTAAAAGTTATTTCAGGGATTCTTTTTTCCATTTAATTATACTTATGTTTAATTAATTCTACATAATTCAGCTGATTTCCATCATTATAAAGTATTGTTTTAGGCAATCAGAGGAAAAATAGATTTGATTCTATCAGGCAGAAGTTTAAAAGATGAGAGTTGCTGATTCTTTAACTTAAAATATAACTCTGTTTAGTTAAAAAAAAGTTAGTTCCAAAATATACTACAGTCTTGATTTTCCTCAGATCATTCTCAAATAATTGGCAATTGGCTAATGCTCCAGAGTCTACCCTAGGCTAAAAGTTCTCTCTCTACACTAATGTTACTCTCTTTCATCTTTCCCCTTGTCTTGTTATCCTCTTCATGCACAAAAGCCCTCTTTGTTTTCCCAGAGATTCTTCTGTGACATATGTTTCTCACCATCCTTATTATTATTATTTTTTTTGGTGCTGGTATCTTGTCCTTTTGACCAATTCATTCTCTCACAATCTCAACTATCATCAATGTAAAACGGGAATGTATCTGTTATATATTATTATTTCATAGGAGTAGTTTTCAAACTGGAGATTTTGAACTAGTCAAAATAATTAAATAAATGATCAATGGTTAATGAATTCTCTGCAAAAACTTCCAAAGCTTTTTATTTGCCTTGGACATCAGTTATAGCATGATGTATTACTGGAAAAAATATTGAATCATTAAGCACCTCTGTAAATTGCTTAGCTCAAGATCACTATCATTTTTGCAGCATGTATAGGACCAAAGTATATTCATCAAATTGTGGTTAGTTCAATAGTTCAAATAGAAAAAAAAAATGTATTGAAAAATTAAGCCATTATATCATGTCTGAAAGAAATATATCAAAGCAAAACAGTGTATTGTATTATTGTCCATACTCCAATTACATTATTCACAAATAATATGCTCATCATATTTCTTTATATATTAACATGAGAATTCATTGATGATAAGCATTTTGGTCAATATGAAAGATATATTTGCTTGAAAGTTATATTAATAAATAAATCTATTTTATAATCACTCAATTTTAAGTAAATATATATTGACACAAAATCTTGTGCTAATCATTCTACTAAACTTTACCTGGATATCCTGGAAATTTCATGGATACTCTCACATAAATTTTAGATAACAGAATTGCCAACCCTGTTTAAATGATTCCATGGTTCTATAACTAGAAATGACTTTTTATTATTCTTTATCTAGTATTAAAATTTAAACAAAGAGCAATGTATTTATAAGATTAAATTTCTATGCTATTGCTAATAAACTAGGAAGCTATTTTACAAATCTAAAAACACACAATATCTTTTTTTTAAATCATTACTTTCAATTCATAGTATTTTTGTTGTCTACTGCTTTTTTTTTATGAATTAGGTCAGTCAGAAAACTATAGTTCAGTAGTCCCCACAAAATGTTACATTTTGTTTGTTTTAAAATGAATTAACTTATAAATACAAATAATTTAAAGTATCTTCATTATTTTTATCTCTGCTGAGTATTTTGCCTTCTGTACCATACCTTTAGTGATCAATCTTCTAAATATTTGCTACAAGTAAGAATAGGAACTCTATCATGTCAAATGTTTCTAATAGAAAATCTGTATTTTTATTCTTCACATGAACACAGATTTTAATCACATATTTCTTAAAATTAAGGTATTTTTCAAACAAAATATTAAAAATATAGCATAGATTTTTAAAATTATCAGCATTTGCATATGAGGTATTACAACTTTCTGTGGACAGCTGTTTTAACTTACATTAGAATATGTAGGGTACCGTAAGTATCACTTTAAATATGCTTTAACAAATTTAAATATTTATTATCACCATATATTTTTGATATATTGAGAAATAATGAGTGACACATGCAACATTTATTCAATTATACAAAAACATCTGTCAGCATTAATTTGAAATAGTCATTGTGTTTAAGAACTGAATAACAAGCACACAACTGAAAATCTAAAGACATTAAAATGAGTAAGATGCCAAGTTCATAAAAAAGATGCAAATGATGTTTGCATCAAAAAGAGCTGGATTTTAGCCAGGCGTGGTGGAGCATGCCTGTAATCCCAGAATCTCAGGAGGCTAAAGCAGGAGGATCAAGCCTCACTGAAAGTGGCACTAAGCATTTCAGTGAGGCCCTGTCTAAATAAAATACAAAATAGGGCAGTGTATGTGCCCCTAAATTCAATCCCCAATACCAAAACACAAAACAAACAAACAAAAAGCAACAAAGAGTTGGAGTTGGCTTTTGCTACTTGTATATTTGGTTTGAATGTATGTTCACATGAACAATAATGTATCATCTTCATAGGACCAACTAAAATAAGATGAAGTCAGAAAGTTTAATCATACCTGAAGGAAAGTTCCCTAAAGGGCTGTAGAAGGTGAGAATGTCTGTTAAATTTAGAAATATAAAACTGGAAACTAGTGTGTTAATTAAATAATAATGATTTGTAACACTTTGTAAGATTTTATCTTGAGGGAAAAATTATTTATGTGTCTAGAGCTAATATGTAAAACAGGATGCTATTAAAATGCAGCTCATGTTACTTAATTTTTATTATTGGTTATGTTTATGGTGGTGGTATTAAAGACCCACCTATTTCAATTTTTTTTGAAATGATTAATATTTGTAGGGAATCTGTTTGTTGGTTGGTAAGGGGAGATATTTCCTAATCCATTAAGGTGAAGCATTTAATGTATATTTATAGTTATAAAGAAATCTTAATTTGCAAGCATGAATAACTGTAAATTACCAATGCCTACAGGAAAACTTTTGTGTGAAATATTGAAGAAGGAGTCTCATGAGAATGGATGTATTTATGTTTATGTGTTTCAGTGCAACTGTAGGAAAAGTATTGTACAATGTATGTAGCATTGTTTAATGTGTTCACTTTTGCCAAACAGAAAAGCTTTTCACTTGCTAGTGTAGTGCTCAGAATATGGACATATGAAAATGAAAAATGGAAAACAATAAATATAAATAAAGCATTACTGTAGTCTTTTCCTTGTTTCTTTTCAACAATTCTGCAGTTAAGACTCATGACAAATGATAGTTTCACAGTAGCAATGGAAAATGGAATTGTTTTTTAAAGAAGTCCTCTAGAGAGTAAAATTTTAAAAGTCAAGAGTCAAAGAAAAGCCTATAAGAAAACACGTATATACCATTTCTTTGATATAATAAAGATGTCCACATTATTCTCCTGTTCTGAGGATTTTTCAGTATACCTTATAAAAGTTAGAGTTCAACATAGTTTATTTTTGTAAAACCAGGAAAAATTGCCAATGACTTAAAAATCAATAAAATTTTTCCAATATTTTTTAGATTTTTGAGTCAGTAGAGTTGTGCAAATTTGTCTTTGACAAACTGTTAAACAATGTTGAAGGTAGAAGTTAACTTAAAGAACACATTAATGCTTACAGAAAGACAAATTATTCTTGTTCATGGTGAATGAATTTCATTCTGCAGAGAACACAAATTCTTGTAATTGAACTTCTACTTGAACTAGTTTTAACATCTATCTGTTGGCTCACTCATTAACTAATGAGTTGACTAAAATCTTTGGACAACTTTTCATTTTATTTTTAGGTATAAGTCATAAATTTATCTCTCTTAAATATTATATTTTATGCCTGATGTTAAGGGAACTCAGTACTTGAAGAGCAGGAAGACAGAAAGGTGGGGAATTGGTCTTAACATGTATACTGGCAAATTATTGTATTGTTTTGGGATCATTGTGGCTCCCTTCTCTGTGCATTAAAACACTGAATGAGATTTTATTTTTGTTTAATTGAAATAAGCCAGGCTTTTAAATTTTAGAATGCAGGCATGATCCCCTCTGGAGTGATCTAGTTCACTTTGCAAAGATTTAGAACTATTTATTTAGGTGAATACAGGGTTGGAAGAGTTAGATAGGGTGGAGGTGCCAGAAACTTGGAAGAAAATGGGAGAAAGAATGACTTCCTTGGGACAGAATCATGGTAGTGCTCTCTCTGGTGTCTCCATTCTTCCTCATCATTCTGCTTTGTTTGTGGCTGCCAGAATAATTAAAGGAGTGTAGAAGTAGATTCTCTTACTCTCTTGCTTTTAAGCTTTGCACTCAGGTTGATTAATGCTTTCTTTACACTTGCACTGGGCTGCTCTACATTTCCTTTGTAAGTAATGCTAATTAGTTTGAACAAGCAACCAGCACTTTCAGAGCTGGAGTTTTAGCTGGAATAACTCCTGGGAAATCATGATGCTTCTGGATGCAGCTAAACAGAGAAAATTAGTATTCAAAAACCATATACATTCTTCATTGAAATAAATATTCATTGAGAACCTA
Source organism: Ictidomys tridecemlineatus (assembly GCF_052094955.1). Lineage (NCBI taxonomy): Eukaryota > Metazoa > Chordata > Mammalia > Rodentia > Sciuridae > Ictidomys > Ictidomys tridecemlineatus. The sequence continues at coordinate 163,232,301 of NC_135479.1, forward strand.
CTATATACATTATGGCTCTCTGATCAAAAAAGAATATTTGTACAAAGCTCTGGACATGGAATACTTTAAATATTCAAAAATTTCATGGGACTCCTGTGAAAGAACATACATAAACCAGGAGAGAGTAGCAGATGACATCAGGGAAGTTAAAGGTGTACCTAATAATATTCAGGGTTAGACAATATATGGTGCAAACTCCCCTTTTCCACCCACTTTTATTTAAAGGATATCATTAAATGATTTGAAGCAGAAAAATAATGCATAGTCTGACATATTTTTAAAAATATGACTCAATTACTGTGTTCAAGATAAAGAGCAAAAGTTAAAAGTTGGGGTACTTATAAATGTTAAGGGGGAGATGACTGTGGTTTGGCCCAGAATATTAGCAGAGGAAGTAATGAGGTGTGAGCTATAGATTGGATGCAGTAGATGAGAAATAGAAATATATGTTGTTATATTTTTCTCACCTGAGAAAATAGAAAAATGGGACTCTGGTTTACTGTATGAGGCATAAGTTTCAAGAGCAGTGCTTTAGGAGATGAATAGAATAAGGAGTTTGCTTCTGATACACTGTGGTGCCTGGTAGCATTCAAATAAATTTTTTTAGTTAATCCTTGGACATTAGAGCCAGTCTAGTTTAGTGGTGAGTCAGAAGTATTTAGTGTTTTTTTTTAATTGAATTTTACTTTATTTAGAATAAAATAATTTCTTGAATTTGAACAATTTTAGATTTCTCTGTAACTAACACTCATAACAAGATTTAGAATCTTTCCATGACTCTGGAAAGCTCTTTAGTATCCTACCAGGAATTTCTTATTCAAACTCCTTCCCCATCACTGGGAAAATTTCTTTCTGCACTTTATCACCACAAATTGGCTTTGGCTGTTTTATAACTTCATAAAAGTAAAATTATATTGTATGTATTTTCAGATTTTTCATTCACTTGCCCAACATGATGGCTGCATTTTGTTTTCATTCGAAACATTTATAAATATTATTTGTCTATGGAGACTTTTGACTATCACAATTCTTTCACAAATGTCTCAGATTTTGCTGCAAGAATTCTGAATGAACAACAAATCTAATAATTAATTGGCATAAGACAAACATTTATTTTTAATTTATGGGTCATCTGATGGCCTGGGAATTATTAGCTGAACCTTGGCTCAGCTAAATTTCATAGGGCTTAGGTTTGGGTCAATTCAAATAGATGTGGGGTTTGTCTTTTTAAGACCAAATAAGAGTTATAGCTACCTAACGTAGTCACAATCCCTTTGTCTGTTGATGACAGAAGAACAAAAAGACCACAAGAAACTTTAAACTGATATTTTAATGTCTTCCCACATTTTTGTGGCTGAGGCAAAGTACTTGACCAAACACAGAGTAAATGTCATGAGAAAGTGACAGCCCTCCCAAGTGAATACTTACTTATTAATAATACAATGTCACAGTTGAGCAGAGAGAGAAATATTAATCATCATTTCAATGAAAGAAAAAATAATAGATATGAATTCTCAATTTAATTTTATGGTAAACATGAGATCAAACATGGATTTTGTGTCATTTAATCTAACATTAGACCACATAATTAATTTTATTTTAATAACACTAATCTCAGACAGGAATGGAAGAAAGGTATTTCAGAACAAGATAGAGGACAGTATAGAAGACTGTAGAGATCTAAGCAAAAAGTGAAAACATGCTATTTCACTCTCATGCCTAACATACTGCTCAATTTACTTAAAGAGACAAGATTTATAGACCTGAGAAGATGCATAGGATTTATCTCTGTACTCTTTAGTGACACTCGTTGAAGTCATCATTTAAGAAAGAAAGATAAGAAACACCACTTACCAGGGTACTGGTTCTTCAGCCATATGATGTAGACCCTTCAAACATGAAAGCAAGAGCTGTGCCTTTGACCTTTCTCCTTTGGTATCATTTTTTAGTCATCAAAATAATTAAAAGAAACACAGTTATAAGCCCTTAAATTAAGAATACAAAGCTATTTCAATTTAAGAAGCTAATATACAGGCTTTCAAGGCAACCTGGTCTGCTGCAGAGGTTGAAGAAACAATGTCTGTTAGTAAATGATAACTGGAGGTAAATGATAACCACTTCAAGTTTGGTGCTGAAAGAACACTAATGCTGATATTAGAGAAAGTGAGACAATGTATAGAGCTAAAGAGATGTCATGAGTAAATGTGTTGTAAGAAAACAGAAGTAAAATGTTTCTGAACAGATTTCATTTTGATACCATTAATTCCTATAAAATTAAAGTTTATATTACACAATAGAGGGAAGTGTTGAATATATATTGGGGCCAGATTCTAGAAGGCTTTTACAAGGACAAATGCTTGGATTTGGACTCTTTAATTTTTTTTAATTTTTAAATTCTAATTTGTCATATATGACAGCAGAATGCATTACAATTCACATTACACATATAGAGCACAATTTTCATATCTCTGGTTGTATACAAACTATATTCACACCTTTCTTGTCTTCATACATGTACTTAGGGTAATGATGTCCATTTTATTTCATCATCTTTTTATACCCCTTGCCCACTCCCTTCCTTTCCCTCCTCTGTGCCTTATGTAGCATTTGTCTAAACTTCCCATGCTCCGCTCCCAACCCCACTGTGAATCAGCCTCCTTATATCAGAGAAAACATTTGCATTTGTTTTTTTCGGGGATTGGTTAACTTCACATAGCATTATATTCTCCAACTCCATCCATTCACCTGCAAATACCATGATTTTATTCTCTTTTATTGCTGAGTAACATTCCATTGTGTATATATACCACATTTTCATTATCCATTCATCTACTAAGGGGCATCTAGATTGGTTCCAGAGTTTAGCTATTGTGAATTGTGCTGCAATAAGCATTGATGTGGCTGTGTCCCTGTGGTATGCTCTTTATAAGTACTTTGGTATAGACTAAGGAGTGTGATAGCTGGGTCAAAATGACTCTCTTAGGTAGTAGGATATTACTGTGTTTTTAGATTATTTACATGATGCTCAAAGTAGTATTTTAACATGAGTCATCTGCAGAATTACATAAGAGGTTGGGGAAACAATAAATAATCAAGCTGTGGTTCATAAATTAAGAAACAATGGAAAACATTTAGAACTATAAAATTATGGAAATTGATTAAAGATCAATTTCAAAAACTATGGAAAATGATTAAAGATCAATAATTAATAAGGAAGTGAAGTTAAAAATAAATGACTGAAATTTTGAAAATTAATTGTTAAGAGAATGATGATTTTATATGAATTTGTGAGAATATATAGAGGAAGAAATAAATATTTTAGTGTATTTAATATTGTTTAAAATCTATTTAAAATTGGATTGTCTATGCAGATACAAGTATATGGTGCTGGAGAGGGGAGTGAAATTTAAAACAAATAATAAAGCAAATGAATGCTTATTTAGAGATTATGAGGACACAACCAGAAAGGATATACTTAGCTTTTTGTTCTATGAAGCACTTTAAAATACTACAGGAAAAAAAAATTAGCATGAAGTATCCTCATCTTGAAAACCAAGTGTGTCAATTTAGTCCCTAAATTGTTAGGCCTAACACTGTGTCTTGGTCCTCGTGAAAATACTTTTTCTTTTCACAGGATTCTGTTCTTTGTGATAGCTTCAATGTCATGAATCTCAAGGAGTTCTTTCTTTAAAGTAAGGTAAGTATGAGCAGAATATTTTTTTTCAATTGTTACAGATTTATTTCTTTACTCCTCTTTAAAGAAGTAATAATTGTTTTTCATTCATTCAATCAAAGATTCATTGAATACTTTCTTTTGAGAAGAACTGGGTTAGATGCTGGAGATGCATAGGAAGGAAAAGCATACAGCACAAAGTTTAGAGTAGAAATAAAATTGATATCAAAAGAGTTTGTAAACAGTGCTATGATAGTTATGCCCAGAGTGCTATATGAGGTTTTACAAAAGGGGTGCAAACTGACATTAGAGGATCAATGTTTGAAGAATGAATAGTAGTTAGATGAGCTAAAGTTGAAGGGACTGAAGAGCATATGTAGGAAACAGACTGCCTAAAGGAATAAGAGGTGTTTGGAAAATTTCAAGTAGTTCAATGTGCCAGAAAAGAAAGTGAATATGATGCAATGGCAGAATATAAAGGACCCCATGGCACCCTGAACTCTTTTAGTCACTTTGCATATATTCCCTCCCTATAATTTCTCTGTAATTAGAAGCTTCGGTGTCTTTAAGGATGTTCGTGTACACCAAGAAAAATAGAATTAATGTAAAGAGAAAATGATATTAAAACCGAGATGAGATTTTAAATAAAATATATTAACCTTCTATTTTCCAGATAAATACCTTTAACTACGTGAAATTAAACTTTCAACTTTAAAGTGAAAATAGAGTTCAAATATAACTGGAAGCTAAGACTCTACTTTAAATTTCTGATTTCTAACTAAAGAACTAGTTGATAGCCTCCTATAATTCATGCAGATTTACAACCAACTGCACACTTTGCCCTATTCAAGCTTAAATGCCAGCCAGCTACTGGATAAAACACTTCCAGCTTCACTGTGCCCTATACCAATTATTTGTTATAGAATCCCCGTTGGTTCCAAATTCCCTTACTAGGCAGGGTTGATGAATATTTTTGAGGTTTAATAATTCTTGATTATAAGGTTCATAAACCATACATATAAGTGTGGAGACCATGTTTATTGATTCTGTAGGATAAGGCTCAGTTTGCTACTGTTGTCCTAAAGGCAATTACTGATCCATCCCTATTTCATTCTCTATAGTAACTGGATTTGGATATTATGTTATACGGTCACTTTCTTAAAAGACAGCTGAGTTCATACTACAATTTGCATCATGGTCTTGAAAAAATTTACATAGATCAGGCATGGTGGCACACACCTATAATCCCAGCAGCTCGGGAGTTTTAGGCAATAGAATCTCAAGTTCAAAGCCATCTTAACAACTTAGTGAGGCCCTAATCAACTTAGTGAGACCCTGTGTCAAAATTAAAATACAATAAAGTAAAATAAAATGGGTTAGGGATGTGAATCAGTGATTAAGTGCCCCTGGGTTCAATCCTTGGTACAGAATAATAATAATAATAATAATAAATTTCATATAATACTATTTTAATATAACTTCAATTCTTCTATAATCAAGGCACATGACCAATAAGATATTGTGCGCATATGATGTGGGCATATTTATCTCATCATTAGTGAATAAGAATATCCCTGAACTCATTGAGCTCAGGAACATGAACATACACTCAATACCTTTAGGAGTTACTGACATAAGTTGTGTCTGGGACAATTCTAATGGAAGTTTGGGAAAGTTGATGTTGTCTATGAGCTTTTCAGTGAACTTTTTAAAGAATTGACTGATTTTCTATGTCTTTTGAGAAGTTTTGTTGTTGTTGTTGTTGTTTGTTTGATTGATTTTTGCATATATATCAGCTAAAATATTTCTTCCTGCCATTTCCTACATAGTGAGAGGGAACTTAGCAGAGAGTGAAGATCCCTAGATAGCAATCTACTGCCAGTCAAATAGCTTCCACACAATGATTATTATTATTATTATCATTTTTATCCATGGAGCTAATCTATGCTTAATGCCTCTGCTTACTGAGAAACCAAAGTCATCCTTCTCAGAGCCATGAGAAAACTGTTGTAAAAGTGTCCCAATTCTGGATATCCTTCTCCAGAAATAAAAACCATTGGACAATTTTAAATACCATTTCTTCTTTCTAGAAATGTGGTCTCCCCTATCATAGCAATGGAAAAGGAAAACCTTTCTAATACAGGCCTGTCAGTTATGCAATCATGTTTGTGCTTAACAATTTAGAAAAAAAAGTAGCTATAATAAGCACATGAAAACTTGCACTTTTAACAAAAAGTTTCTTGGCAGTGCTCTAAGAATTTGTCAGCTTGGAATAAATTTTTCAGCAGTACTTCTAGCTTATGTATTCAAAATCATATAGTTCAACATTAAATAAATTTGTGAGTGATGTTACAGTTGAGATATTTGTATGCTGAGATACTTGGAGTTTTTTTTTTAAACAATGATAAATTTAAAAGGCTTGAAAGGGATAATTCAATGATGTAATTGATCATACATGTCTCCTTAAAGGATTTGTTTTGGGTTGGATGTAATTTGTTCCCAAATACTCACATGTTTTAGTATTGGCTATAGGTAACAGATACAACTCAATTGTACTCAGAAAAGAAAAAAAAAGAAAAAAACTTTCATACAAATGTATCTATCCAGTTCTTAATGCCTTCCCTTGATGTATTTTAAACAAGACCTTCTATATACATATGTAAACAAACTTTCCTCAATGATGTTTGCAAAGATAAATTACATCCCATCATGCCAAGCATGATTTTGCTAAAAGTTGTTAAAATTCTATCAACACAAACCTTCAAGTAGTGTCTATCTTGTCTATATTTGAAAACAGTGTATATATCTGATTATGATTGGGATCTTTTAATTTTTTTGTGTGAAGGATATAAAAACAAGAAGTATTACCCTGCGTGGACTAGCAAGATCATTTGTCAATGAGACCTAGCTGTTCAGTTTGTTCTTTATACTTTCCCCTTGTTGCCCCAACAAATGCACACTGTATACACAAATTTAGCCAAGTGGATTTCTAAATCATGGTTGTCTGTGACCTATAAACATTCATATAATTAATATATGGTCATTGCCACCCCCAAAACCTGCCAGCACAACACAGAAGAATAATATTCGATTGGGTTGGCACCAGGAGTACTAAGCTAATCCCATGATGACTGAGCAGTCTTTAAAGTAAATGATTCTAATTAACAGCAGCCAATGTGCTTCATTGCACAGCAGGACTTATTAAGAGGAGGGTCAATAGGTGCATATCTTTTTTTTTTCTTTCTTGTGGAAAGGCAAGAATGTAGCAGCTCAGACTCAGAAGAACCAAGAATTTGTATAAACTGAAGAAGGAGCCTATTCTCCATGCTCTCATTCTTTATAGAATGTTTCACTTTATAGACCTTCTGAAAAGAATGAGAGATTTGGGGCTGGGCAATTCATAGAGAATGTCTATATTATTTAATTATCTCTCTGTCTCCCCCCTTTATATATATATAATATATATATATATATATATATATATATATATTTAATGTTTAATTAAATATTATGTTCTGTGCTCAGAGTAAGACAAAATTTTGTATTAGACATTTCTCAGAGACATAGATTTTCACAATATTTTTTAAATTAATAAGTGTAATCACTTCTTAGTATTTTCTAAGTAATTTAATTCTATTTTTATACTTTTTTAAATTTCTTACATACATGACAATAGTGGAATGCATTACAATCATAATTATCCATTCACATCACAATTTTTCATAACTCTGTATAAATATATTTTAACGGACACATGAAAATTGTATGTACTTATGTTGTATGCCTTGATACAGATGCCAAAACAGTGATAATGGAGATATTAAATTATCTGAAGATATTTTACTCAGAAAACAAAAAAAAGAAAAAAATTTTACTCAGAAAGAAAATATTTTACTCAGAAAACAAAAAAGAAAAAATGATAGGAATGTTACCATAAGTAATCAAGAACATATAGAAAATTTATTAGAAAAGTGGAACAAGGAGATAGGAATTTTCAATAAAGTAATAGGATTCATGAAAGAAATTTAGTAAAAAATTAAACTAAAAAATTAAATAATATAAAAATCAACATCAAAATAGGATAGCAGACTGCATCAGTGAACTGAAGGATAGAACAATAGAAATTACTGCTATGAACAACTAAGTAGACTAAGTACAACAAACAAAAATAGAAACAAGATAAACATGATGGGAACCTCAAGGACCTGTGGGACCATTACAACATCTGAGATTTGTTTTATTGGATTATCTAAAGTGAATAGAAAGCAGGTGGAACTAAAAGTTATTTGAAATAATAACTGAAACTTCAAAAATTGGTAAAATTTATAAACCTATGGATAAAAGAAGCTAAGCAATACCATACAGGATAAATGCAAACAAATCCATGGTATGTCATGTCACAGTTAAAGTTCTGAAAATTGAACTGAAAAGAATCCTGAAAGCAACTGAGATGGAGACATCTTATCAATGAAGGGCAAACTATTGAGATGACAGGTTTTTATTTTTGTTTTTTTTTATCAGCAACAAAGGAGATTGGAAGAAAATGGGATAATATTTTTAAGCAATGATAGGAAACATTTATCAACCATAGATTCTATATCTGGCAAAATTTGGCTTCAGTGGTGTTATGGAAGTTATTATTTGCAGGAAAACTTAGAAAAATTTTTATTACAAGACTGGCCATTAAAAAAAAATGTCTAAGACATGTTATCTAAATACAATGGGAAAATAAAAGAAAAATAATTGAAGCATCAAGAAAAGTAACAAAAACACAGGAAAGTGAAATTGATTTTCTTCTATTCAGTCTTGTAAATTGTTAGATGGTTGAAATAAAGTTTGTAATATTGTCTACTGTGATTTTAAATGTATGCAGAAGAAATATTTAGGGCAATTGCATTGTAAAAAATGGTGAGCAAAATAGTTATAAAGAGAGATAAAGTTTCCATACTTCATTTGACCTGGTAAGGTGAAGACAGCAGTAGATTATAGGATGCCACATATATATAATGTAATAACTAGATTACCCAATGGAAAAAAAAATCTATGTAAAAATACATTTGATAACAAAACAGACAAATCAAAATGAAAGTAAAATAGAATGCTCATGTCACCCATAGTATTCAAGCAAAACATAAAATAAAATGTATGGAAATAAAAGTAAAATTACAAACTTATGACCTAATATACCATCTGCAATATAATTTAATATGTATTATATTACTTTAAATGTAAATGGATCTTTATGATTTTGAAAATGTTTTGTGTCTGCCCGTATTTATATCAATATTTTAGCTGTGATCTTGTATAGTTATTGTTGTAGATTTTATAATCAACAGAAACTGGGTTAAGACAACACAATTTTTTAATAATATGTTGTGCTACCTGTAAATTTACAATAACCTCAAAATAACAACTTCTTTTAGGAAAATAAGAACCGGTCTCATATTTTACATTGGAATGTCTGAGAATATATACATAAACTACCAATCCAATGCAATTAGAACAATAGTGGGAATATAGAAATTACACAAATATAGATAAATTCTTCTCAAAGAATTACTTAATCTTGAAACATCTGGGCTAATGTTAAGGGAAATAGTATCACATTTGGAAGTTTTAACTGTGGTTTAATTACAATTTTAATCTAATTTCAGACTCCTTATAATTTGATAGGAAGTTTCTACATAAGAAAACATAAAAAAAAAACAAAATAATGAAATGATACAATTGCATGAATGCTATATAAATATCCACAATTATTTTTAATCTGTTGAGGCATATGGTGCTTAAATTGGTCATCTAAGGATTAATTGTAAATGGTAGATTGAACTTGGGAATTTTTGATGTCCAGAATTTAAAGTTTTAAGCCCTTTAATGTCATCAGATTCTTCTCATCTTTCTCCTCATTCACCTTAGTCTAACTTTACTTCTCTCTTTTGTCTTTAATTTCAGTTATTTTATGTTTGTCACTGAACTAGATGTTAGAAATAAAAGACTTTATGTGTTGATAATTCAAAGTTCAGTAAGACACAATTTTCATCTTTTTAGTGAAGATTTATTTTTTTATAAAATATGAGAGAATATTTTGTAAGAGCAATGCTATACTTTGGATATGTGATGTCCCCTGACAAAGTGCCTGTGTTAATGAAAGATTGTTTGGAGGTGAAATGATTGAATTGTGAGATCTGTAACCTTGATTAGGTTACAGATATAGTTTGAATGAATGGTCTGGGTGGTAACTATAGGCAGATGGGATATGGCTAGTGGAGGTGGGTCACTGTGGGTAGCCTGGAAGAGTGAATCTTTTCTTTGGTCCCCTCCCTGCCTCTCTCTCTTTCATTCACTGTCTTTCTATCTCTGTCTCTGTCTCTCCCTCTCCTTTCTTATCCCATCATGAGCAGAGCACCTCATCAGTATTGGGAACTTTCCTCATGATGTGCTACCTCATCTTGGGCTTAAAGAAATGAAGTCATCCGTCTATGGGTTGAAACCTTTGAAACTTTAAGGCCCCAAATAAACTCTCCTTCTCTAAGCTATTCCTGTTCAATATTTTGGTCACAGCAACAAAAAAGCTGGCTGAAACATACAATTTAACATTTAATCACTGTCCCTTGGGAAATTTTCCTTTTTTAGAAAAGCATACATACATACACCTAGATATGCATTTTCTATATATATATACACACACACATACCATAAAAATATTATAATACTATATATAAACATGTATTTGTTTATGGCTACCTAGTATACATAGTATAACATATACCACAATATCAGTAAATATTATATAGGAAATATTTGTATATACTACTAAATAGTGTACATATACTACATATATAATATGTACACAGCTCACACAAAGATAATATATAAGTATGTATGTGTGCATGTGTGTGTGTGTGTGTGTGTGTGTGTATATATATATATATATATATATATATATATGCATTTTTGTCTTTTCTACATGACCTCTATCAAAAGACTTGTTCTAGGCTGTCACAGCTCCAACATATCACAGTTCCAGGAGTTTGATTAGCTTGAAATCAGGAGTTCAGAATTATTCATACGAGGCCATCATTTTTATAAATTCGTGAAAAAAGAAAATTATCTCTTGGGTCCCTTGAAAGTATTTCTTCCAATATCCAAATTTATAGATGTGAAAACTTGGATAATAAACTTTTAAAAGTTTTCTTTTGGAAAAATTAAATAATCTCTCCACAAATTCTGCCATATGGGAAGTTATATAATTTTGCTTACATAATATGTTAGCCAGTATTTTTTAGCATAATAATATGATGCCAGAACATTCAGTAATAAAAAAATATTATGATTCTTTCAGAATGTTTTATTAAATTGCCCTATGGGATTAATAACAATAACGTGCAATTTTGTTTTTTATAGTGCTACTTTTTAAAATTTTTATAATTATAAATCCTTTGATTTTATGAGCTATCTCAAATTTTTCATATTAAGATTTGTTGGCAAAATAAAGGGAAATATTCTTTTCTCAAAGTGCATATTTTTGCTTCTTATTTCCCAATAAATATGAAATTATTTTCACTTGCAAATTTATGTACAACAAAGACACACAAGCGAATAATAAAACTTCTCTTCTTAGAAACTGACATCTGTCAGATCATGTATAGGAAAAATAAGAAATGGACAGAAATCAACTCAGGAAAAACATCTGTAAAATTCAGTGCATTGCCACATATATGCTATATTGTCCAAAATTTTACAATTCAACAGATACCATTAGCATACTGTTCATGAATTCAATGTCAGTGTATTTTTAAATAATATTCCAGAATGATAAATATATACACAAGAACACACCTTTCGTAGTGAAAGAGACAACCCTTCTTTTCTCTATTTAAGTGTGGAATGCTTTATTTTCATATTAAACAGAAGGGAAGAGTCAGTAAGAACCTTCTGTTTAAATTATTAATAATTATCAATAATCTTTGCCCCAATTCACATTCTGCTTGTTGGCCATACCTTATTGACTTATTAAGCAAAGATGGTCTAAACCTCTGTATACTTTCAGTCCTACAGTCTTATTTATACAAGATCCACCTGGTGGCTTGTTAACATTCATACTTTTAGTCCCCAAACAGAGTCTTTCATGCTGAAGCAGAAGCTACATAATTCTTACACATTCCAAAGTATGAAAATTGCTTCCTTAAACAGCTACAGACTCCTGGGTGGTTAGCATCTTGAATCACACCTGGAAACGAGTACAGAGCTGGTCCACAGAGCATCAATAGCAGATGTCCTGCACTCTGTGCAGATGACACTCCTTCCAGTACCTAAAACTATGACTAAGAATTATGTTTCTTTTATTTCTTTTGCTCTCATTCTATCCTGCCAGGAACAGTATGTTAGTCAGCAGATGGAGAGAGCTAGATCACCCCTGCCTTCTTATTTAGTATCACTAATTTGTTGTATCCTTAGAGGTATGAACAACTGTTGCATTGCTTAGAACAAAAGTAAAATTATAACATAAAATTAGTGTTAAAATCATACATCTCTTTCTTTTGAACCCCTGAAGGGGGTGTTCAATGAATGATTTATAGGCATTGATACAATATACTTTGTGAATGTGTATAGATTTGGCCATTTAAAGCATAATTCTTCAGGTCATATATTGTACATCATAGAGTTTAATTAAAAGTGCATCTGCTTCACTATGTAGTAAATGATGCATGCACTCTACTCCAGAGTACATACATATTTCATGTTATAATTATGCATTTCACAATCTAAAGTACGCATTTAATTAAATAGAAAAGTTATATAATTTTCAAACTTGGTAAACACAGATGGAAAGGATAAACAATTATTTTATGGAGGAATTAGAGGACTTTGAAACAGGGGTTCTTTTGTGTAATTCATATTTGAAAATTAAACCTTCCTATGTTTTGATTGCCTTTATATTTAGTGTTATATATTTTCATTCAAAAATACATATGGATCAAGGTGATGATTTTGACAATCAAATTTCCTATTTATTACAAATACAAAGGCATTTTCTGTAAAGAGGCAAATATTTTAATTTTCAAAATTTAACATTGATATTTTGTAATGTGTCATTCATTACCCTTTTATTTTAAAGTTTCTTGAATGTTTACTTAGAAATCTTGCCACCACTCTATCAAAACCTAATCCTGAAATAATACTGGATTTAGCAACTAGTGTGGCCTAAAATAGACTAGTCATGAGTGCATCTTGCAGAACATGTCCCTGTTAACATTTACATACTGCAATACCAACTTTTTTATTTTTTGTTTTTTAATAATCTTAATTTCTATATATTGTCTTCCAGTCCAATTAGTACAATCATGGGATATGATTTATTTTCTCTAATTGCTTTTAAGAACTCCATTGTAGTTGGTCTTTAGGAGCTTACTTATGATTTGCTTATGTGAAATTTTGTTTATTTATCCAGATTGAGTTTATACAGCATTTAGAATTTTTGTCTTGCTATGTCTTTAGAGCTTTGGAAAGTAGCCTACCCTAGGTGTAGTTCTCTTGAAAAGATTATTATAATATGAAAATTATATCTTTAAAACTACAAATTTTATTTAAAAATACATTGTTCACTAAAAACTTCACATGTGTAAGAAAGAAAGACAGCAATAAAAAGAGATAGAAGAAGTGATATACTACTGTGGTTTGAAAATAATTATCCACCAATAAGCTCATGTGACAGAGTAGAGGAATGTTCAGAGGTGAAATGATTAGATTACAAAAGCCATAATCTAACCGGTATATTAATCCATTTGTTTTAAATTACTAATGGATTAGTAATTTAAAACAAATTACTATACTGAGTGTAACTGTAGGGAGGTGGGGAGTGGCTAGAGGAAGTAAGTCCTGGGAGTGTACTCCTAGTAATTATCCTTTGTGCTCCTGGATCCCCTCTCACTTTCTCTCTGCTTCCTGGCTATCACAAACTGCGTGGCTTTTTTCCACCATACCCCTCTACCATGATGTTCTGCATCACCTTGTGCCCAGAGCAATGGAATCAGATGACTATCAAATGAACCTTTGAAACCATGAACCAAAATCAACTTTTCATCCTTTAAGTTGATCTTATTAGGTATTTTGGCCACGACAATGAAAACCTTACACATATTATAGTTAATATACAGAATCTATAAAATAACTGGGAATAATGTGCTCTTAAGGGAAAATTTCACCAGAGAACAAATATATTTTTAAAATAAAATTAATGAAAAATTTTATTAGAGAATATTTATTTTTTAAAGTTCAATAATTGAAATATCTGTATGCTGAGTACTTATAAACCAACTTTAAATATAAATACACAAATAGGTTAAAAGTAAAAAACAAATTGGTAAAGATACCATATTGTAATAAAATAGAAAGAGAAATGAAAGGTTATACACAGAATGGATTACAGAGAAAATAATATTAATAGGTGTAAAGTCAATACATTATTAGAAAGAAATAAATTCATGAAGATCACAGCACTTTTAAACATATATACATAAAATCATATAACCTAAACATAAAGCAAAACCTGAAATTAAATAAAAATAGATAAATCCATAAATACTATTAGAGATTTCAGAACTCCATATTCAATAATTGATCATAAAACTAGAAAAAGAACATAGAAGACTTGAAAAACACTATCAACTAATCTAACTTAATTGACTTTTATAAAACAGTCAACTCAACAATGAAGAATATACATTCAGGAGCTGGGGCTATGGCTCAGCAGTAGTGCACTTGCCTGGCATGTGTGAGGCACTTAGTTTAATTTTCAGCACCACATATAAAGAAATAAAATACATAAATAAAGTTCTACCAACAACTTAGAAAAAAGAATATACATTCATTAGAAATTCAACTATAATTATAAAGAAAATTAATGTTTCTAGGCTACAAAAAATTCTATTTTTTAAAAAAATATATCATGATCAGGCTCAGGAGAAGTATTTTCTTGGCCATAATGCATTTAGAATTCATACCAATAACAAATATATAAATAATATCCACAAATATTTGCAAACTACATAAAGTATTTGTAATTCATGGAACACTTGAGAAATACAATTGGTATTAGAAATCAGTATAAATTGAATACCAATAAAACAGAACATATAAATTTTGAGTGTGCTACTATATCAGCACTTACAGGGAAATTTATGGCAATAACAGCTTATGATAGAAAATATGGAAGATTTCAGAACAATTACCTCTAATACATATTTTAAAATTAGGGCAAAAAGCACATTAGTAAAAAAAAATTGATAAATAATACTAAATAAAATTAAACATATAGAAAACAAATGTTAAAGAAAAATCTATGAACCTGAACCCTGGCTTTCTGAGAAAAGCAATAATATTAACAGTTCTCCAGACAGACTGCTCAGAACAAATCAATTCACAAATTTCAGGAAAGCACAATGAGAAAATTATCATTGTTATAGATTCTGTAGATATTTAATCTATAATGCAGAAAAATGTGAAATTTTTATAGCAACAAAACTGACATTTTTCTGAAAATGGGAAACAATTCTTGAGATAAAAACTGTTAAAGTTTTATTCTAAGATATGTATAACCTACATGATTCTATATTTACTAAAGAAATGAAAATTTTAATGTTCTTCCAAGGAAAACTCCATTTTAAGATGTCTTACTCTCAGTAAGACATCCTATTTTGTCTTACTGAGAAATTCTGTTAAACATTTAAGAAAAAAAAATCAAGTATACATAATTATTCTAATAAATTGAGAAAGAAAAACTACACAACTCATTCTATGAAGGTACAATCAGTAAGAAATCACTCCAAAGAAATAAGTTTAAAAGTCTATAGAACAATAGCTTTTAAGAACATAAATAAAAGAAGCTTGTCAAATTATAACAAATCATTAAAAATATATAAATGGATAGAATAACTTGACAAGGTGGTACTTATCTGAAGAATGCAGTGCTATGTTATTAAATCAAGTCGTATTATTTATCATGTCACAAACTAAAAACAAAAAGGTATGTGATCATCTCAATAGATACTGAAAGAACAACCGAAAAAATTCAGCATTCACTTTTGATAAAAAGTATTAGAAAATTAAGAATTGAACCCATTATTCTCAGCCGAATAAAGGTTATAGACAAAACTCCTACAGCTTATATCATGCTTAGTAATGAAAGGCTGAATCTAAGGATAAGGTCAGGAAGACATGAATGACATTCACTCTTTCCACATCTATTCAATATTCAAATGCAAGACTTAGCCAATGCAAGCAAATAAGGAAAATATTTTAAAAAACATAATTAAAATAATATATAAAAAGTGTCTATAATGGAAATTGAAAAAGTTTTCTAAAGAATTTTGATAGAATTTACAAAAGAGCTCTTAGAATTGCTTTGCCTGTCACAAGACCAATATGAAAATATTGATTTTATACTTCTTATAGTATAAATCAATTCTAAATTACTGCAACTATTAGAATTTTAAATGACAGTAACCATAATAGCTTCAAAATTTGAAATACCCACTTATAAATTGATCTGAAGATACTCATGACCTGAACCTAAAAAGAATTTAAAGAAGTCCTAAATCAATGGATAAATATAGTATATTAATGTATTGGGAAACAAATTAGAGTTAAAATAGTAATGGTTTCCAATTTAATCTACATATCTGATGTAATAGAGAATTAAGAAACAAACCTATACATAAAAGGAAAACTGAATTTAGGGAACTATCTAAAGGCAGTTCAGTTAAGAAATAATAATCTTCTCATTAAGTGTTTCTGACAAAATTGTATAAGCCTACATTAAAAAAAACTTCAAATCACACCTTGTACATAAGACAAATATCATTAAGGAACAATGACTTGTATCTCAAATATATAAGAAAATGAAAATCTCAATAATAACCAAACAATATTAAAATATAGCAATTATTTTGAATAGACACTTTAGTGAGGAAGATATGATAATAAAAAGTAAAAACATGAAAAATGATCCACATCATTAGTCATAGAGAAATTCAAACTACCACCACAAGGAAATAGCATTTTTTTCATTCCAAATAAATGGTAAATTAAATTAATATGCAAAAAAACCCAAATTTCCACTTGGTGAATGGATGGAAAAATATTTACATACAAATACAATGGAATACTATTCATGAGTAAAAATAAAATTACTACTGATACAAATGAACCCATGGATGTACCTCAGAATAGTTACACTAACTTAAATAAGCCAAACAGAGCTGGAGTTGTATCTCAGTGGTAGAGCATTTTCTTAGCAATGTGTATAGCCTGACATTTTATTACTAGTACTACAAAATGTTAAAATAATTAAAAAATAATCAGGACAAAAAAATTGGCCCTGCATGATTCAATTTATACAAAATTCCAGAGAATAATCTGTAGTAACAGAGAACAAATAAATGCTGAATTCAATGTAGGGTTGGGGCTTGAAGGTAGGTGAGATGCATGTACAAAGTGTGGTCAAAAACAGGTTATATATTTATATTTAGGAAATAATGTCTGAATTCATTGTCTTGATTGTGGTCATGGTTTCATGAGTATATGCATACAAAACTTGAACACTATAAAGTTTGTTTTATATGATTTCAACACTGTATACATGTTAAAAATAAAAACAAAACAAAATATAGTCAATATCAGGTAGATATGTTTAAATGTTGATGGGCACAAATCAGTAGAGAATCATACTTTGATGATGGTTCTGAAGTTGAAGGAGAGAGTTGATAACAAAGATAAAATCTGAATTCAAAGGACAAATGGAAATTTCATTATTTTTGTTAAAAATAAACATTGCAAAGGAAGTGGTAATGAAGGTAGATATAAGTGGACTAAAATTTATAGTTGGGAAATGAGAACATGCTCTTATGAAATGAAATCAAAACTCTTGAAAATGACAACATTCAATAGGAAAATTAAACTCAATAACAACTATATTTTTCATATGGATAACAGTTAGAGATTTGTAAGCACATTAATTAATTTTAATAGGTATTTTTGTATTGCAGTATGGGAGGAGAAAATTGAAGGAGGTGCAAAAGAATTCAACACAGCAGAGACCTATATACTGTAATGTGAGGAGGTTTGAAAGCTGCCAGTATATATTGAAGAAAGGCCATATCCCTTTAATTAATATTTAAACTGAAGCAATTGTTTTCTTAATTAGAGTATCATTTTCTTTCCACATATTATGGGTCAAAATATATGGATAGAAGTGAATATGCTGATTCATGAAATGGAGCTCATTAAACTTTATTTTGTCATTATTTTTGATAAGTATGACATGCTTGTCATTACTTTATTGCCAGTTCTGCTGTCAGCACATAGACTGGCGTAAGATGGACAAGTGCTATAAGATTTTACTATGAATAATAATGGCTACACATTTTAAATCTGTCCACTGTAACTGAAGTCAGTATTCATAACAAATGCCATATGTAGCATAACAGCAAAATCATAATATTAGTGATTATCCTAAGGCTATAAGTACTACAGGAAGGGAAATACTATAATTTCCAAAATCAGAGTTTATTTTTGGAAAATAATAGGAGAAAATTAGAAAATAGAACCAGAAAGAATACAGGCTTAGCATACTACTAAATATCTGGGCGAATCTCTTCTTCTTTCTCAATGATGGACTTTGGATAGCTATGTGACTACCCAGCTAAATACTATGTTCACGTTTTTTCTTATTTCTAGGTGTGATCACATACATGACTTTTGGCTAATCTGATAGCGTAATAAAATTGGTTCTAATTCATATAAAAATCAAATATTTCCAACATTAGTTCTTACCCTCTCCTACTGGCAAAAAGATGACAGAAACTAGATTAGCACATTTCACCTAGAAAATGGCAAAAGATGTTGGAGAAGCCTCCCAAATCCGATTACACTTATCTTTCCACAGTTTCCTAACCCTTTTAAGATATTGAATTTTGTGGTTCTCTATTAGAACAATGTATCTAGATTCCCTCACATAATTCCTTTATATATGATAGTCATAGTGACTTCTACTTATTAATGTTTTACAATAAGCCAGGTATTTCTAAAAATAATTTATATCCTTAAAACAATGCCATGGTTTTAGAGATCAAGACTAGTAGAAGGTAAGTGGCATGCAGGATTCAAATGCAATTACTTGGTTTATGTGGAAGGAAATTTGAACTTGGGTCTCAGGCATCCTAGAGTTCTTATTCCTTCAATTATATCACAGAAAATTTTCAAGGGAAGAAAATTCAACCTCCTCACACTAGTAAACATTTGATGTACATCATGCTGTGTGCATGATGTAAAAATGAAGTTGATGTCATGTCTTACCCATCTTGCATTTTTGGAATTTCTGAGACAGAAAAAAATATATATGTTGTGAAGATGCTAACATAAAATTCAAAAATAAATTATTTAAGCAACTTTAAGTTATATGAAAGAAGCTGTATATTTTGCCAGTGCTAGACAGAAATTTCAAGTGACTTTATAGGGACATTCTGTGACAATATTAAAAGCCAGTTCAAAGAGATTTACCACAGCATAATTAAAATTGTGAAAAACAATCAACATAATAAGCCACTTCAGAATAAAATGAGCAGACTCAGGATAGAAGTCTATTCCTTAGCAACTCTGGAGGGTGAAGCAGGAGCATTGCAAATTCAAAGCCAGCTTCAGCAATTTAGCAATGCCCTAAGCAAGTGGGTAAGATCCTGTCTCAAAATAGAAAAAAAATAAAAATAACTGAGAATGTGGTCAGTGGTTAAACACCCCTGGGTTCAATCCGCAGTGCCAAAAACAAAGTCTATTCTTTATAGGACATGTTATCAGTGTATTCATCATTTATAATCACTAAACCCTCCCAAATTATTTAATTAATACAATTATAAAGTGTCTCAAAAGCATTTATTTTTCAGAGTACACCTAAGAGAGCAGAGTGGATTGTTAAGTCTGTGGGAATCTTTTTGAACACACACAAATAAGGTGGTCATGTTCAAAGATCTAGGAGCCAAGATGCAACCACAGGCCATCAGGGAGCACTCCAACACCTAGGTGGGACCTGTCATCAATTAGATGAATGTGGCCCATCTAGAATTACTCAGGGAGTCTTCCATGTAGTTTCCAAAGGCTCACAGCCCTAGAAAAGCAGATGAGAAAATTGCATTTGTCAGGTCATTGCTTGTGACCAAATGATGAATTCCTGATTGCTGCTAAGACTCAGGAGAGTGATTCAGCAGCTGTTTCTATGTGCCAGAGCACACTTCATAAAAAGACAGATCCAATGTTGAAAAGTGGACCAATTCCCAGAATGCCTATAAAACTCAGATAAGCCCCACTTTTCCCCTTATATGCAAAAGACACAAAACAGAGCAGAAATTAGGCATGATTTCTTCTTAATATTTTGTTTCTTTTCCTGTTGTTTTGTTTTGTTTTTCTGGAGTATGTGAGATCAAGAAAGCTACTGACTGAACCAAATAATGACTTGAAGAAAGAAAATTTCAGAATAAGTTATTGAAACCAGGATTAATTATTTTGTTAAAATTTTGCTTTGAGAAAAAAAGAATGCCATAATGTTCCATTATTGCATTTGCTTCAGAGTAATACAATTTACTTCTCAGTGAGTTGTCTTTCCCATAATTTACTTCTTCCATTTTCCATCTAAAAATGGCTTTTTCCCACATGAACCTGGTGTTATCTCATGTTGAAAATTGCATCCATCAAAAACACTGAATGATGAAATTATAATTATTTAGAAATAATGAGAGTCAAGGGTGGTCCCTCTATATTGCAGATCACATATTTATTCAAATACTTAGCTTCAAGCATTGCATGGCATTAAGCATGCAATTATTGCAGCAGAAATGACAATGAATTTCCTCTCAACACAAATAAAAACTCATCTTATCTCATCCTGGAGGAACATACTAATTAGCCAAACTGAGGATACAGCTCACTGACAAGACCATAGATTGAGAATGGGAAACTTCCCATCTAAAAAAGTTTTGCTTTTTGTCCTTGCATGCCCTAAAATAGTTAATATTTTACCAAGTATTTTCAAAATTTGTGTACATTTAAATATGTGTTTTCATATAAAATCAAAAAGAAAAATAAAAGAGATTCTAAAAACTGAATCTTCACCATATTTCCAAAGACTACATGGACTCAACAATTCTCAGCAACCCTTTATAGAGCCACCTCTTATGTGGTTGTTAAGGCAGATACTTTCTTTTTTGCTATAGCTTAGTGTTTTGGTAAAGGTTGCACCTTGATCAAATATCTAGCAGGATATAAATTCTTTGAGTTGGGAATTATCTTTTCTGTGTGTCCTATATACTGTAAGATGGAGCAGTGGTGGGCATTTATTAAATACTCAGCAAACACTTACATATGACTCCCAACTCAGGTATGAGTTCTGTGAAGAACTTATAGCAGTGTATAACTTAGTCTTTATGGTCCATAAAGACCTCTTGACAGAAATATTATTAAAATTTTGATCTAGAAATTATTGAATAAGTTGGAGAAAGTTGAAAGACCATTCAAGCAGAACATCATGGAAAAGGTCCTAATAATTAGCAAGATGTTACGTTAAAATAAATGGAAGAATTCTAATAAAGAGATAAAAGAGAAGAGCAGTGTAAGGAGATAGGTGGAGTATGACTAAAGGTCTTTTAGGCATCATAAATATTTTATCCTAAGGGCAATAAAAAGTCATTGGTGCATTTTAAGCAGGAGAATATGTTCAGTTCATTTATTTATTTGATTTTAATTCTCAAAGCCATTTCAATATTAGGAGAAATAATATTGACTCACAGATACAATCTTCCATATATAATTCTGTCATCTCAGAGACAATTCTAACCTTTTCCTTGTCTGAGTTTTATCATGTAAAATAATTTTTAAAAGTTTAAATAAATAATCATCAATATTTTCTTTTTTAAAATCCTATTCTTCAGTAATAGTTTAAGTTCTTTCTTGTGGATGCTTGATTTAATCTTTTGCCAGCAGGATACCTTCCCTCAGTGAGTAGTATAGATATAAAGGATGAAGAAATGCCTACTGGCAGACATTGTGCCTAAAAGGATAAATTGTTTTAGTTACACCCCGCAAAGAGCATAGTAATGCACACCTATAGTTCCAACTATTGGGTAGGCAGAGATAGGGGAATCACATGAGCCCATGAGCTCAAGACTAACCTAGTCAACCTAGGGAGATCCTGTAACAAATGAATAAATAATAAAAGTAGAGACTGAGACACAAAAGTAGGAGATGGGGAAGACACAGAGGTGTTTTGCAAGAGATGTTCCAGGAAATAGAGAAAGAAAGTGAGATGAGGAGGGAAGAAATGTCAACAGGATCATTGTTTTGTGGGTTACTATAAAAGACAATAGTGAGTCAATTTTACTTAAATTGCTGTAAAAATTTGTATAGGAGGTACCTTAGAATTGCCTCGGAAATTGATAGGAATAAGGATGAAATTTCTACATACTTCTTTACTTATTATTTAAGGACTTCTTCTGAGGATATTTACTGCGCCTACTTCCAGGCTCTGCAAATACCATTACTGATGAGACATTTCTAGTGTAGGAGACATCTGTGGAACAACAACAAAAAAAAAAACAAAACAAAAGCAAAAAGCCTCAGTTTGTGTCTGAAGACTATCACTTGAAGAATTTAATAAAGTATTAAAAATATAGGGAGGAATTCTAGAGACCTTTAATAGCATTCTCTTGGAATAAGAAATTAATAGATGGTCTCTTATGATGAGTGATTGTTTTACCTGAGTTTCAGACCAAATAGTCTGACAGTAATGCAGAATTAGATATAAATGTGGGAGTGAGTAGGGGTTGGATATTAATAAACAAATGTAATAGATAATGGAGGAATGTCCATAGATGAAATGATTAGATTAAGATACCTAGAACTTAATCAGTGGATTGATCAATTTGATCCATATTTTAGTAAATTATTTTACTTCTCTATACAAGAGACCTGTCACGAACAATATTGGAGGTGGAAAAAACTTTTTTGGGAACCGACAGTTTTAGAGATCTCAGTCCATAGATAGCTAATTCTCTTGCTCTGGGTCCGAGGTAAGGAAGAATATCATAGTACAAGAGTGTGGTGGAAGAAAGTGACTCAACTCGGGACATGGAACCAGGGAGCAAAGAGAGGGCTCCCCTCGCCACAGACTTACAAAACTCCCATAGAATGCCCCTAGTGACCCACCTCTTCCAGCCACACCCTACCTTCCTATAGGTATCCCCCAGTTCATCTATATTAGGGGATTAATGCACTAATTAGGATTAAGGCCTTCATAACCCAGTCATTTCACCTCTAATCTTTTTTGCATTAACTCACACCTGAGCTTTTGTGGGACACCTAATATCTAAGTCATAACATTCCATGCCAGCAAAATATATTTAGTTCATTTCAAGAGTTTCTATAGTCTTAACAGTTTTAATATTGCTGAAAACTCGGAGTCCAAAGTCTCCTGTGAAACTCAAGGCAAACTATCAGCATGAGTCTCTTTAAAACCCCAAAACAAAGCAAATTACATATGTACAATACATAATGTTACAGAATAAGCATTTCCTTTCCAAGGGAAAGAAATAGAGGAACAAAAATAAAGAATGGGACTGAAGCAAGACCAAATAAATTGGGCAAATAAGTCCTGTAGTTCCATGTCTATTATTTGGGGAACATGGCATTTTAATGTTTTCTTCAAGGGCTTAGGTAACTCTGCCCCTATGACTTTGCTGATTGAATCCCACTTGGCCTCTCTCTTGGCTTGTTTCTGCTCAATTGCTGTAACTTTTTTCAGTAGATGCTCCATGTTATTGACATTTCTTAATCTTCATCACTGCAGCTTTGGCTTCCTTCTCACATTCCCATGAATTATCTACTCAGGGCCGTCTGCAGTGACTCCAACACTTCTGCACTTTGCCTGTCCTTCCAAGACTTGTTTAAAATATTGGTGGAAGCCTACATGAACGCCTAACTCCAGCCTCCTGTATTTCTGTAGAACTAGAACCATGTGGTTGCCACCAATTTCTGCACCATCTAAAATAGTAGCTAAGCCTCCAAGGACAATTGTGCAAGCAGGGTGCTCCACTGGTCTCTTCTCAAAATAATTTTTACATTCACACCCTCGAGCCTTATGGTCTTGCAAATTTGTGAGATGCCCTTGAGCCATCTTTCCTATTGTTTCTGGTTAAAGTATTTAGCAGCATCTATTTAATGGCTATATTATCTTTAACTGTCACACATTTCTAGCTGCAGTTTTACTCAGTTTTCTGCACAAATCTTTCTGCTTTGCTTTATACTCCTGATTATTACAACAAATTTGTCTAAAAGCCCCAGCAATACCCACGACACCACCTGAATAATATGCTGCCCAGAGATTACTTCTGCCAGATGAATAGGTCCATCACCTTTTAATTTGGCCTCACAGAAAGTCTTAGAACATGGAGAAAGTGTAGAGAACTTTTTAGTCAGAATGTAACATGAATGGCTTCTAGTCCAATTTTCAGTTGATTCCTCTCCTCCTCTAAAACCCCATGAGGCAGTCTTTATCTCCACAGTTGTATCAATATTCTGCTCTTCTGAACTCTGGATGACAATCATCCATTAAACTCAACTTAAAATAACAAAAAAACTTTTCCAGCTTATATCTCTAATCATCTCAAAATTTCTCCCATAAATCCCCAAAACTTCAAAAGTTTCTGGATCTCACTGTTAGTCACAGCAACGTCTCTACTTCTTTGTACTGGTTTCTAAGTTACTCAGCTTTTTCACTGCCATGACTAAAACACCTGACAAAAACAATTTTAGAGGAGGAAAAGTTTATTTTGGGATTCATAGTTACGGAGATTTCAGCCCATAGATGGTTGATTCTGTTGTTCTGTACCAGAGGTGAGGAAAAAATATCATGGTGCAAGAGTGTGGTGAAGGAAAGTAACTCAAGACATGGAACCAGGGAGCAGAGAGAGAGCTCTGAAACCATGTGCTCAATGACCCACCTCCCTCATCCACACCTTACCTGTCTACTGTTATCACTTAGTTAATGGTTATTACTATATTAATGCACTTGTTATGTTAAATCTCTCATAACCTAAAATTTCAACTTTAAACTTTTTTGCATTATCTCATACATCAGCTTTTGTGGGACACTTAATATCTAAGCCATAGCAATTGATTAATAATTTGAATAGATTATTGGGAGATAACTTCAAGCAGATGGGGTTAAGCAGATGGCTAGGTAATAGGGGGTTTGCTTTGGGGGATTTTATGTCTTTTTCTTGGCTTCATTTTTTCTCTCTTTGCTTTCTGGCTGTCATGAGCTGGGTAGTATTCATCTTCCATACCCATCCACCATGATGTTCTCTCTCACCTTAGGTCCGGAGCAATGAGGCCAGCCAGTCAGTCATGGACTGAATATCTAAAAACATAAATTCAAAATAAACTTTTCTTCTCTAAGTTAGGTCAGGTATTTTGGTAACAGTGACACAAAACTGACTGACACATTGCATATT
Source organism: Ictidomys tridecemlineatus (assembly GCF_052094955.1). Lineage (NCBI taxonomy): Eukaryota > Metazoa > Chordata > Mammalia > Rodentia > Sciuridae > Ictidomys > Ictidomys tridecemlineatus. The sequence goes on from NC_135479.1 coordinate 163,257,528, forward strand.
TGTTGAATGCATCTTCACTTCCTATAGAAAAGACCATTCTCCTTAATATGAGAGAGAATGTTCTATATATTCTATTGAGTTGGGGGGGTATAAAAATTTCTAAATATGTTATAAGTAAGAGATTATAAAATGATTGAATGAATTAGAAGAAATTGAATAATGACACACTTGGAAATGAATTAATTGACATGTTTTGGAAATGAATTAATTGTACTTGAAAGCTAAACATAGTATGAGCAAGAAAAATTAATTAGAATGATTCTCAGGTTTGTGATATAATTAGGTATAAGTTAGTGACTTTAACTTGTATTAAGGATACAGAAAACAATGGTGTTTTTGTTTCGATTTTGTTGGAGTAAAAGATAAGTTTTGGATGTGCTAAATTTGAAATAGGTAAGTGGCTTATATCAATATTAGGTGTTTATAGTATAATAATTTCAACACTGGAATAAGAATAGATATTTTGAAGTCATTTAAATACCACAATATTTTCCACCAAAACAACTAATGTTAGTGAGTGGAAAAAAAAGAACAAATTTCATTCCAGGCTTAGGATATTAAATATAAAATATAAACATGGAACATATTGAAAATGGAGAAAGCCAAGAACTATCAAATATCACTCTCGCCATATCAGAAAAACTGAGGAAACAATCAGACAATCAGAGTGATACCAAACACTAAAAATGAGTTAATTTTTAGCATTAATAAGAAAACTACAATGGGTTAAATATGTCAAGTATATTTAAACCACAGACATCAGAATAGGACAAAAAATCTAATTTTCATAATTGAACACTATAAGGGAGAAAGTCACTCATTTGAGAAATCATTAATGGAAAAGAATAAAGCACTTAATCCTGCCTTTTCTGTATAAATTATACCACTGGGTAACAAATTGTAGCCAAAAACTAGAGGTTATTTTTATTGAAATATCTAAGTAAGCAAATGAAAAATAAAAAAGAAAATTAAAGATCATCATTTTGTAAATCCAATAAACTAATGGAGCAAGCCAAAAGATCTATGTGGAGAATTAATATTTGTTCACACCATAATAGGCAAAAGCACACTGGTCAGAAACTTTAAAATAAAGACTGATATTTTGTTCTCTTTCTTACAACATCCCTGACTACCATTGATTTTGAAACTCAGAGTGTACTCCCTTTCAAAAGGAGACTGTAAAATAGTCTTGGTTATTTTCAAAGTGTTAATTCCTATAATAAAACACAATTTAGAGTGTCTCTGAATAGCTTAGAGTCTCTCTCTCTCTCTCTCTCTCTCTCTCACACACACACACACACACACACACACACACACACCCCTCACAGAAACGCAGTGTAATTCATCTTTATTCTGGAATCTGGATTCAAGTTAAAATTTATTTTGTGTGTATCAAACAAAACCCTTTATAATGAAAACTTGTTTTCTTTTTCTAAATCCCAGTTTCTGAAAATAATACTCATGTCTTTTTGATAATTTTGCCATTAGTCTAAGAATAAGAGTTATTTCAATAAAACATAAGATTATCTAGTGATATGTGTCAAAACTGTTCTTTAGCCAATTGCCAAGCAAAGTGACTGATCTAATGGCATATAGCAGAGGCTACACAGGTCACTCATGCACTTGAACACATTACTGGGGAATTGGTATCTTATGTGGTTAATCAATAACTGCTTTATGCTCACTATGAAAAGGGTGTTAAGTGGTTATGCAACAAATATGATATTTAGCTGCTTGACATTTTAAATTTATAATCAGATTTTTAACGTGACATTTCAAAAGCAGAAATGGTTATTAGAAAAAGTAACTACTAAATGAAGAAATTCAGAGAATGGTACCTTCTAGAATATAGAACATTATCTATATTCATTAACTTTCTCCAAATAGCATACCTGTGATAAGAAACAATGTGGCTACTAAATCAGGGGAAAATCATGATCTCCTATGGGACAGTCCAATAAGAAGACTCCATTATTTTCTCTTTTCAGCCTAATATGTGATTTCAATTACTATTGTGTAGCATTAGGTGGATAAATATAAGAACATATTACAATGGCAGTAATTACCCAGTTTGTAGTCATTGAGCAAGATTTATTCTTTTGTTAGTGTGTCTTCTGTTTGCCAACAGTAGTTTAAAAATAAAAGTTAAGTCAAATTACTCATCAACTCAGTATCATAGGCATTGGACTATCCAAAATTTTCTATCATATCTAAAAAGAATCATAGGTTTCTAATTGATTGTGTCAAAGAAAAAATATAGGTGCTCATCTTCAGCTGGAAGATATCCACAAGAGAACTATAAACTCTCAATTTAAGAGGATATATTTCTCTTCCCTTTGTATTTATAGGTGCCATGACATCATAATGCTGGGAACCATCATGTTTATATGTTTTCTGTAAAGAGATAACTTACAGTAAGACTATTATACTGAAATATGACCATTAAAACTGACACAAAAAGGAGATCCCTCATTTGGGACTAATTTGCTAAATGGTGGGGAAGTTTCTTTGGGGTATTTAAACTAATATGAATTAATATAAATACACGTAAATGTGTGTGCCTAATAATTAATAATCCTAATTAAGAAAGAACTCAGGAGATCACAGATATGATCTGTGTATGCTTAACTGTGAAATTATATGATCTCCCAACTGTTCAATTGACATTTTAGTTTACAATTGTATTTTATAGAGTTGCATAAACATTGATACTTATGATATCAAATGTGGGTCTGGCCTATTCTTGTTGCTTATAATTTTCTATAATTTGAAAAATGTTTGTTTTTTCATGCATGTAATAAACTATATGCCACACATTGCAATTTCAAATGATACTGTGCATATTCAACAGGAAATAACACTTTTGAATTGCAAAAATCAATAAAAGAATAATCCACTTGTGTAGGAAATCAGAATTTATTGTCACTGTCATTAATATTTATGCTAAATGTCATCTAAATCTAAAGAGACATGTTAATATCAGTATCTCAGTGTCCTAGAATTGCTTGAAACCACATTTCTAAGGATATATTTTGTTTTCATTGAAAAGCCTTCTGATTCTGGCTCAAATGTTTGTTGTTTTATTTTAAAGTGCTTTCTCATTTTTGTTCCAGATGTTCCTAGAGGAAACACAGAACATGGTGTATAAATGACAGAATACAGCTGTAAGCATAAACTGTTTCATTCACTAAGTTGCTCTGACAAGATCTTTTGAGGACTGAAAAGCAAAGTACTCTTTCCTCATGACTCTTATAGATCTCAGTGTCATATGCTTGCTGCAGAACACTTACCTTCAAATTTCCTCTCATATCCAATAAATACAGACTTCGTGTTGTTTACACTTAAGAAGTCATTTTGGAATTCACTATGCAGTGTTTAAAAACAATTTGTTCAAAGAAAATACTATTCAGGTTTAAAATAGTAGTGTGCAGAATTGGGATAAAATCAATAAAATATACAAGTTTTCAAAATTGATAGGATATAATAAAATTCTTATAATGTCATTGTCATTAATGACAATGTAATTGAATACAAGCATGTATTTAAATAATATCTTTCCAATAAAGATAGTGGATTTGGGGTTGGGTTTGTAGCTCAGTGGTAGAGTACTTGCCTAGCATGCATGAGGCACTGGGTTCCATTCTCAACACCACATATTCATAAGTTAATTAAATAAATGTCTATCAACAACTAAAAAAAATTAAAAGATAGTAGATTTGTATATTCTTCATTGTAATCAAGTAAATGTTTATCATTTTCTTTTTCTAATACTCTAGCCTTTTCAATATATATTTCATAAGAAATGTCTTTAAGTCTTTTGGGCTCTTAGAATGCCTTTAAGGAAACTCTCTGAATGGTAAAGAGGAGCATCTTTAATGCTAAAATAATCTGCCCTACTTACACAGAAAATGAACAAAAGCAAATGAAACAAAATATTTTCAAAGTACTCAATTTCAATATTCAAGCATTTACCTCAATGATAACACCATTGCTCAAAATAATTTCAAAACTCCTTTCAATATCTGTTTTAAAAACCAAGCTATAGGTTCATAGAGAGCATATACATACTTCTATTTTTATCATTCTTTCACCCAGTCTTTCCTAAGAGGTCCTCACTGGTTTTGAAAAACTCAAATTTATACTGATTTATAAAACACAATCATAAGAAAGTTGTTCTGGCAGGGAGTACATTACTGTGAGGAAGCATGTGTACCAGGGCAAGTGCAAGTGTGTGGAATCAGTTTTGTATAATTTCCAGGATAACTAATGTCCTAAATGCTTCCTGAGCACCAGTCAGCCTGGAGGTTAGTGTGGTTCAAGGCTAGTGGTAAGTATAATTTATGCACTCCCCAGACTTCTCACCAAAAACTCTCCATTCTAATATAAAAGTGCAAGAAGAAATATATTTTATTACCCAGAGGTATTAAAAATAAATGTATAAATCCAAATCATAGCCAGATCTTAGTCACTGTAATGGAATAGTGAGGTAAGCATTCTTTAGAGCAATCCCATTTTCTATACCACATTACTTTAAAAAATTTTTTTTCCTCCATAAAGTAACAGTATCCTCATGTTGTACAGGCATTTATCTCAAAATGAGTAAAGCATATTATGCCACTAAAATGTTTGTCTGATTTTTAAATTACCTTCAGGTGTTGGACATACTTTAAATGAGATTTGCAATATTTTGATAACTAGATTAGGGGAATTTTTTAGAATAGATTGACTTCTGTGTAGTGTGTCTTCTAAATGACAGTGATAAGTATCACATTTCCCTTGTGTGCTCCCCTTCAGTGGGAGGATCATTTACATTTTAGGTAGGGTGATAGGAACTGAAGATGTGAGAAGAATATAAACAAGGATAAATCCTGTTTCATAGAGCAGTTTACCAGGCAACTTTGGTTCTTTATCCCTTCCTCCTCCCATTTTTGTCTTCTCTATCTTTCTACTCGTATTTTTCTTTTTAGATAAAGCAAATTTGCAAACTTCTGATATCCACACTCATAAGTTACATAAAAATAATTAAAAATAAGCTATAACTTAATAGTTGTTTCCTTAAGCTGTAAATACCTATGGCTGTGAAAGAAAATCTGAGTTTATATCTGCATTGATTGCTTTGGCTATTCTGGGTCTCTTATTTTTCCAAATAAATTTCATGATTTTTTAAATTTCTGTAAGGAATTATGTTAAGATTTTAATTGGAACTGCATTGAATCTGAATGACACTTTGGGTAGTATGGCCATTTTGACAATATTAATTTTGCCTATTCAAGAGCATGTGAGATCTTTCCAGATTCTAATGTGTTCTTTAATTTCTTTCTTTAGTGTTCTGTAATTTTAATTATAGAAGTTCTTCACTTTTTTGTTGATTTCCAAGTGTTATTTATTTATTTATTTATCTATCTATCTATCTATCTATTGTGAATGGGATAGTTTTCCTAATTTCTCTTTCAGAGGATTCATCACTGACTCTTCACACACATTTTGTTTTTCCGAAGTTTCTTCTTCTGAAAAATCATTTAAAATGCCTTAAAGTGTTGGAATAACTTTCAGTCTCAGCTAGCAGCTACTAGCAGTTCGGAAGTGCCTGAAATATCCACCTTCCTTCAGGCCTGACAGGAGGGCCTGCAGGATGGGGTGAAACCACATCCTCAGCACTTGTGGTTAGCATTGCCAAACTGCCTGGCCAGGAAACTGAGAGCCAGGGGCTTCAGGGCATGAAACCCCTGACTCAGTAAGGGCTAAAGACCCTTCCAGATTGCTTTCTGCCATGACAGCAATATTTAGAGTTTCCTCACAGTGCGGTTACGTTAGGCAGAAGATGATTGATTGGCTTACAGATATTGTCTTGCTTGTGTATGATCAACAGGCATTCCCCACTCAAACCCTATAACAGTTCTGTGCATTCCAAAAATAAACTGAGCTACTGGGCGTCGACCTGAGGTGGGTGTCCAGCCAGTTCTCTCACCAGCTCCTGGAGTCTGTGTGTTGATTCCGAGTCTCTACCCCCGGCGACAAGGTAGTGACTGTCAACCATGAAGGGACTAGGAAAACATTCATTAAAGGATGTGAACAAATTCATCTTTTGCTTAAATATAACATAGGAAAATCAACAGTTTTGATCTTCAAACTGCCTGTTTTATCATTGATTTATATGTATGAGCTAACTTAATAGGTGACAGTAAGTATGTGCTTTTCTGATTCATTGATTTGCTCTTATAAAGATTTTATTTTATCCAGATAGAGCAAATAAATGCTTATTTAAATTGTTCTACAAATTTAATTAACAATTATGAATAGCATCATAACTTAAATGAACCAATTTCCAAGAAAGATTTTTATAATTATTCCTGCCATGTATGTTTTACATGATAAACTTTTATTTTTTATTTTTATTTTTTTTTGTTATTTTCTTTTTAAAAAAATTTTTTTTCATCATATACTTTTAAAAGTTATGTACAGTTTCCTCATCCTCATATTTGTGTTTATAACCCAGGATCATAGTTGCAGTGTTTACAATGAGTGTCTACCATTTACTTGGGTTTGTCATTAGAGGTGATGCTATTGGAAATGTTGAGAAGAGAATCCTTCAGTAGAAAAAATGAAAAGGAAGAGGAGGAAGAAGGAGGAGAGGGGGATGAGAGGAAGAAAAGCAAGAGGAGACGCACTAGGAAATGAGGGAGGATGAAGTAAGGAGGAGAAGAAATATAGAATCAAAGGAGGAAGGAAGGAAAGAGGAAGGAAAGAAGGAAATAAAGCCAGTATCTGCTTTTTGAGAGAAAGATAATTTCAGTCTTTAGTTGTTAAATCAGAGTAAAAATGCTCCCTCTTTTCTATTAGATTTAGTCATTCATCTTTAGTAATATGCATTGCTCCTCCCATAGAGATTCAGTTTAATTAATAACTAGTAATACTAGCCTGAAGACTAAGATGCTGTCATCCAGGAAGTATTTAATGCACAGCAAGCCCATGTGGACACAGTAAGTGCTGTCTGTTCAAGGGATCAGCTTACCTTATAGCAAATGGAACATTCTTTCTCCATGCATCTGTGCTGTATTTACAAGTGTCCTAGAATTGGTATTGTTTTAACTCAGGGTGAGTCTACTTTACTCAGTTGTTTTCACAATCTGGCATGCTAGAACTTTTTGTGTATATTCAGATGAAGATTTCATCCATTAAAAATATTTATGGATATTATATATGGAAATTGCATTTAGAACTTACAAAAGTTCTAAAGAGCAAAAAGTGAAACATCATCTAGTGCTAAGCACATAACATTTTAATTCAACTTTTCTGAAGAATACAAACTGATTAACCTCTAATCTTTATGGACTTGGCATGAGAAAATAAGATACATCTTAATTCTGTGGCCCCAAAATGACTCTTATTGCTTTTATTAGAAATATTTAAGGTTATTTAGTTGTCTGAGGGTTAGAGCCTTAGAGAAAAAAAATCATTCACAAATAATTTAATTACTATCTTACATGAGATAAATGGGAACAAAACATCAGGCTAAGGAAAATAATTTGAATATTTCTCTAATAATCATTAGACTTAAATGCCTTTAAATCATTGTAGGTTTCTCATTTATACTCAAATAATTTTCTATGAAAAGACCTAGTTTTTTATATAAATTTGTAAAGTGACTTTAAATCTCTATTTTTCAAAACACTGAAAATCTCTTACCAACATTAATTCTAACAAAAATATTTTGTATATGGCTAAATTATCAAGATGCTTTTTTATTTCTCCACATGTGGGTCAAACCCCACTTTCCTGAGGGAAATATTCTGACTTCCAATAGAATTATAAACAGAAGCTCATAACAGTAAGAGCCTCACTAATCAAGCAGTTTGCAATATTTTAATAGAGGGGTTAAAGTGTCAGAGTGACTGGCAAATGTCTTATAGCACATGCTCTTACAAAAAGGTATAGCTTACACATATAAATGACCTCCTGTTATGCAACCACTAAAATTGACACACCAGAGACTTAATTTTGCTGTTGGTCTATATTGTAAATTATAAATGAAATGAATTCACAAAACCCAAACCCCATAAATCATTAATTTTTAGCCACATGACTAAAGGAACGTTGACAGTCATAGTTGTTTTTAGAATTTCAATGCAGGACAATATTGTGAAATAATTTTTCATGTAAGAAGGAATAGGAATCCTTTTTACTGAAGGGGAGGTGAATTCAGTAATTATTATTCAAATTAGGACTCATTTATAAAAGCTCAAATGTAATGATTGCAGATAACACATTCATCATTCAGACTGAAAATATTTTATTACTCGATTAGTAAACATGTTACACAGTATTACATTAAAAATAATAAATTATCCTGTGAGAATTATTATGCAAATATATTAGTAGAGTCAGCATATGATTATTTATGTTAGATTATACAGTCATATTCTTTATTTTTCTCAAATTTTCCTTTAAAATTTTTCCTTTACATTTGACTTTATATTTTATGTAATTTTAGGTTCACAGGCAGTTGTAAGAATTCATGAAGAGTAATCAGGTATAGTCATCAGTCAGTAGTAACATCTTGCCATAGAAACATACAATCCATCAACCTTACTAAAATTTCACAAGTTTTATATACATTCATGTTTGTGTGTCTCTGGGGATATGTATGCACATGTATCTGTTCAGTCCTATAAAGTTTTATCATATTTGTGGATCCACATGATCACCACTATAATCAAGATACAGAACAGTTATGTTATATTGCATCAATCTTGTTAATTTTTATAGCCATTTTTCCTTCTGCATCCTACCTCCCATCATTTATAAAATCCTTAAAATCACTCTCTCTTCCCCATGTCTGTAACATTGTCATTTTAATAACTATGTCATTTACTGTAATATAAATACAATATTTTAAGAGTATTCTTTATACTCAGCCTAAGGCTGGATTTGTGTGATGCCAAACTTTTTTGTGGGTGCCTTGGAATTTTTTACATGGACAATCCTGTCAGCTGCATGTAAAATTTCTTCATGTATCCATTTACAGTTACATGTATTTATTTTCTTATTCTTTTTAAAATTCTCTTGTTTAGAACTTCCATAATTATGTGAAATAAGAGACTTGAGTGTAAACATCCTTGTTCCCAAAATCACTGACAAAGTATTCCATCTATTTATGATGTCAGCACTGTGCTTTTTGTAGATTAAGAAAGTTTGTATTGATTGTTAATATGTTGTTTTTTTTAAAATTAATTTACTTATTTTAATTAGGTATATATGACAGCAGAATGCATTTTGATTCATTGTACATGATTGAAGCACAACTTTTAATTCTCTGATTGTACACTGTGTAGCATTGCACCATATCTGCAGTCACACATGTACCTAGGGTAATAATGTCCATCACACTCTACCATCTTTCCTGCCTCTATACCACCTCCACTCCTCTTACCCCTTTATTCCAATCAAAGTTCTTCCATTTTTCCCATGCCCTCCCTCATTATGGGTCAGCATCCCATTATCAGAGAGAAGATTTGGCCTTTAAATTTTTGGAATTGGCTTACTTTATTCACTTAGCATGATATTGTCCAACTCCATCCATTTACCTTTAAATGCCATAATTTTACTCTCTTAAAATTCTGAGTGATATCCCATTGCATATATGCCAAAGTTTCTTTATCCATTCATCTATTGAAGGGCATCTATGTTGGGTTCCACAGTTTAGCTATTGTGAATTGAGCTTCTATAGCCATCTATGTGGCTGCATTAGGTACATTACTATAGTATGCTGATTTTAAGTCCTTTGGGTATAGAACAAGGAGAGGGATAACTGTGTCAAATGGTGGTTCCATTACAAGTTTTGAAAGGAATCTCCATACTGCTTACCAGATTAGTTGCACCAATTTGCAGTCCCACCAGCAATTTATAAGTGGGCTTCCCCCCACAGCCTCACCTATACTTACTGTTGTTTGTATTCTTGATAACTGCCATTCCAATTGGCATGAGATAAAATCTTAGAGTAGTTGTGATTTGTATTTCTCTAATTACTAGAAATGTCGAACCTTTTTTCATATATTTGTTGATCAACTGTTTATCTTATTCTGAGAAGTGTCTTTTCAGCTCCTTAGCCCACCTATTGATTGGGTTGTTTGTTTGTTTGGTTTGGTTTGGTTTTTTTGGTGTTAAGTTTTTTGAGTTCTTTATATATCCTGGAGATTAGTGCTCTATCTGATATATGTGTGGCAAAAATTTGCTCCCAAAATGTAGGATTTCTCTTTAATGCATTGATTGTTTCTTGTGCTGAGAAGAAGCTTTTTAAGTCTAAATCCATTCCATTTATTAATTCTTGATTTTATTTCTTGTACTTTAGGACTCTTGTTAAGGAAGTCAAGTCCTAAAATGACATGTAGATTTGGGCATACTTTTTCCTCTGTTAGTTTCAGGGTCTCTAGTCTATTTCCTAGGTCCTCAATCCACTTTAAGTTGAGTTTTTAGGATGGTGAGATATAGTTTAGTTTCATTTTGTTGCACATGGATTTTCAGTTCCTCCACCACAATTTGTTGAAGAGGCTATCTTTTTTCCATTGTTGTCTAGTATGAAATAACAGTATTTATGTGGGTTTGTCTCTGTGTATTCTATTTTGTACCATTGGTGTACACGTCTATTTTGGTGCCAGTATCATGTCATTTTTGTTTCTATAGCTTTGTAGTATAGTTTAAGGTCTGGTATTGTGATGTCTCCTGCTTCACTCTTATTCCTAAGGATTAGTTTGGCTATTCTGGATCTCCTATTTTTCCAAATGAATTGCATGATTACTTTTTTTTTCCTGTAAGGAATTATGTTAGGATTTTAATTGGAATTGCATTGAATCTGTATAGCACTTTGGGTAGTATGGCTGTTTTGACAATATTAATTTTTCCTATCCAAGAGCATGGGAGATATTTTCATCTTTTAAGGTCTTCTTCATTTTCTTTTTTAGTGTTCTGTTGTTTTCATTGTGGTAGTCTTTTACATCTTTTGTTAAATTGATTCCCAAGTATTTTCTTTTATTATTTTTTTAGGCTATTGTATATGGGGTAGTTTTCCTAATATCTGTTTCAGAGGATTTATCACTAATGTATAGAAATGCATTTGATTTATGGGTATTGATTTTGTATTCTGCTACTTTGCTGAATTTATTTATTAAGGCTAGAAATTTTCTAGTGGAGTTTTTTTGATTCTCTAAGTATAGAGTTATATCATCCTAAAATAATGATAGTTTGAGTTCTTTTTCTATTTTACCCCTTTAATTTATTTTGTCTCTCTAATTGCTTTGGCTAGAGTTTCAAAGACTATTTTAAATAGAAATGGTGAAAGAGGGCATCCTTGTCTTGTTTCAGTTTTTAGAGAAAATTTTTCCATTTTTTTCTCCATTTAAATTGATTTTGGCCTTAGATTTTACATAGATAGCTTTTACAATGTTGAGGTATGTTCCTATTATTCCTAGATTTTTCTAGTGCTTTGAATATCAAAAAGTTGTTGTATTTCATCAAATGCTTCCTCTGCATCAATTGATATAATCATATGATGCATATCTCTATGTCTATTGATATAATAAATTATATTTATTGATTTCTTTATCTTGAACCATGAATCCCATTTGATCATGGAGCACGATTTTTTAAATATATTTTTGTATATTTGCCAGAATTGTATTGAAATTTGTTTGCTTCAATATCCATCTGGGATATTGGTCTAGAGTTTTCTTTTCTTGATATGTCTCTGCCTGGTTTTGGTACCAGAATGATACTAGGTTCATAGAATGAGTTTTAAAGAGTTCCCTACTTTTCTATTTTATGGAATAATTTGAAGTATATTGGTGTAAATACTTTTTTTGGAGATCTTGTAGAACTCAGCTGTGAATCAATCTGGTCCTGGGCATTTCTTTGTTGATAGGCTTTTGATGGCATCTTCTATTTACTTGCTTTAAATTGATCTGTTTAAATTGTGTATGTCCTCTTCATTCAATTTGGGTTGATCCTATGCCTGTGGAAATTTGTTGGTGTCTTAAGGTTTTCTATTTTACTGAATTATAAATTTTCAAAGTAGTTTCTAATCATCTTCTCTATTTCAATAGTGTTTGTCTTGATATTTCCTTTTTCATGACAAATTTTTGTAATTGAATTCTCTGTCTCCCTTTTGTTAGAATAGCTAAGGGTTTGTCAATTTTATTTATTTTGTCAAAGATCCATTTTTTTGTTTTGTCAATTTTTTGAATTGCTTTGTTTCTTTAAATTTTGTTGATTCCTGCTGTGATTTTTAATTATTTCCTGTCTTCTAGTATTTTGGTATATGTTTGTTTTTCTTTTTCTAGGGCTTTTAGATGGATTGTCAGGTTCTTTATTTGTTTATTTGTTCTTCTTTTAATGAATGAACTCCATGCAACGAACTTTTCTCTTAGCACTGCCTTTGTAGTGTCCCATAGATTTTGATAAGTTGTATTGGTGTTCTCATTTTTAATATCCTCCCTGATGTCTTCTGTTACCCATGCATCATTCAATAGCATGTTGTTTAGTCTTCAGGTATTGGAGTAACTCCTATTTTTATTTTATCATTTAATTCTAATTTCATTTCATTACATTGAGATAGAATGCAGGGAAGTTATCTCTGTTTTTCCGTATTTTCTAAGACTTGCTTCATGGCATAACATATGGTCTAGTTTGGAGAAAGATCCATGTGTGCTGAGAAGAAAGTGCATTTGCTCCATTGATGGAGGGGGTATTCTATATATGTCTGACAAGTCTAACGTGTTGATTGTATTATTAGGTTCTATAGTTTCTTTGTTAGTTTTTGTTTGGAAGATTTATCCAGTGGTGAGAGAGGTGTATTAAAGTCACACAGTGTTATTGTGTTGTGGTCTATTTGATTCTTGTAGTTGAGAAAGGTTTATTTGATAAACAGAGATGCCCCATTGTTTGGGACATAGATAATAATGATTTTTATGTCTTATTGATGTATGAATCCCTCAAGTAGTATGAAATGACCTTCTTTATCCTTTTTCACTAGCTTTGGTTTGTAGTTTTGGTTTGTACTTTGGTTTGTAGTATTCATCTTTATCTTATATGAGAGTGGAAACCCCTGCTTGTTTATGTGATCTATGTGATGGTATATTTTTTCCCACCCTTTCACCTTCATTTCTGTAGATGTCATTTCCTATGAGATGAGTCTTTGAAGGCAGCATATTGTATTTTTTTAATCCAATCTGTCACTCCATGTCTTTTGATTGATGAGGTTAGGCCATTTATATTCAGGGTTATTATTGAAATATTATGTGTTATTCCCAGACATTTTTGGTTTATTTTTGATTTTTAACTTGACTTGGTTTCTCCTTTGATTGTCCTTTCCTTTAGTGTAGTTATTCCCTTTGCTGATTTTTATTGCTGTTTTTCATTTTCTTCTTCTGGAATACTATGCTGAGAATGGTCTCTAGTGCAAGTTTTCTCACTGTAATTTCTTTTGTTTATCATGAAATGTTTTTATTTCATTATCAAATCTGAAGCTTAATTTTGCTGGATATAAGATTATTTTTTGGCATCTATTTTCTTTTAGAGCTTGATATATGTAATTCCAGGATCTCCTGGCTTTGTGGGTCTAGGTTGCAAAAGCTGCTGAGATACAAATTGGGCTCCTCCTATGTGTGATCTGATTCCTCTCTCTTGTGGCCTTTAAGATTTTATCCTTATTCTGTATGTTAGGCATTATCATTATAATGTGCCTTGGTGCAGATCTGTTGTAATTTTGAACATTTTGTATCCTATAAGCCTCTTGTTTTTTATTTTCGAATTCATTCTTCATGTTTGGGAAATTTTCTGGTATTATTTTATCGAAGAGCTTGTACATTCCTTTGGTTTTACCTTCCTCTATCCCAATAAATCCTAAATTTAGTCTTTTGATGTTATCCCATAATTATTGGATGTTTTGGTCATGGTTTATTACCATCTTCACTATATGGTCATCTTTATTTTCAAAATTGTATATTTTGTCTTCATTATCTGATGTTCCATCTTCCAAGTGATCTAGTCTGTTGGTGATGCTTTCTATTAAGTTTTTTGTTTTGTTTATTGTTTCCTTCATTTCAAGAATTTCTTCTTATTTTTTTTTTAAGAATCTCTTTTTCTTGAAGCAAACTTTTAGTACCTGTATTTGCTCCCTTATCTATTTATTGGTGTGATCAATGGTTGCCTATATTTGCTCTCTTATCTCTTTATTGGAGTAATCAATTTTTGCCTATATTTGCTCTTTTAGGTCATTATTTAATTTGTAGCTCATTTTAAATACGTACATTTTGAACTCCTTCTCTGACATTTCATCAACTGCACTGTCCATGTTTCTATTATAGTATCATCTTGATTTGTTTGGGGCAATTTTTTCCCTTGTTTTTTTTTTCATTTTGTTTGTCTATGTGTCCTCCTTTCTTGCAATGTGGATCTAAGGTATTACAGTTTCTACCTCATAATTTTGTAGTGCCTCTGCAGATTGCCTGTACTTTGCCTTTGTGTTGGGCTTCTAAACCTCAGCCAGTGTCCCAATTAATGCTACTACAACTAAAGGTAGTGGTGGCAATAGTAGAAATAACTCAAGATAAGAGTGAGGTGTCCAAAGATGGATGCAACCACTTTCAGAATTGGGGCTGAAAGGGTGGGCTGCCTGTTCAGTGATGCATCTGCCTTCAGTCCCTATCTGTTGTCCCAAGGTCAAGGCTACTGCATGGGGAGAGGGTTATGGTGACATCTACATTGTCCCAAGATAGAGATGGGCTACGCCTGGGCTCCAGAATGGGTCTGTCAATCTGTGGGATGGTCCTGGGCTGGGACCTGGGCCTTGGCTCCTGAATGGGTCAGTGGGGACAGTCCTAGGCCTGAGCCTGGGCTCTGACATATATCTGCCCATCAGCAGGGCAGTCTTGGGAATAAACTCTGCCTAGGCCCCCTGAGGGTTGCTGATCATAGTCCCCAAGATTGTTTATATTGAATATGTATTGGATTTTGTCAAATGATTTTCTGCATATAATTTTTCCCTTTTTAGCTTGTTGTGTTAAAATACATCAGTTGATTTCCAAAAGTTGAAATTTCTTTGCATACCTAGAACAAATCTCTTGTAATCTTGATGTTTTTGTTCATTTATAGTTTTGAACAGTTATATTCTTTTGAGGATTTTGTAACTCAGTACATAAGATGTTCCAGTTTGGGTTTTCCATCAGGACAATACCAGTTACTATCATAAAATGAGTTGAAAGGTAATTATTCCCTTTGTATTCACTAGAAGAGTGCATAAAATTAGTTGAATGTTTCTTTCACTACCTTGAATACTTTCTCAGTAAAACCATCTGAACTTACATAATTGTTTTTTAGGAGTTTTTAATTACAAATTAAATATCTTTCATGGTTATAGAATTATTCAGGTTGCCTATTTCAATTGGTTAAGTTTTAGTAATTTGTAATTATACAAGTATCCATTTTTTTGTTTAAAGTTGTCATATTTATGCGCACAAAGTTATTTACATTTTGCTTTTAATACCTTTATAGACTTCAGAATCTGTAGTTATATCCCATTTTGTTCCTGTATCTTTTTCTTTTCCCTTTGTTTAGCCTTGTGTTATCAATTTTATAAACATTATTGATTTATTTGAAGATCAGCATTTTGATTCATTGATTTTTTTCTCTAAATTTCTATCATTTCAAAAATATTATATAAATGGAATAACATGTAATGGAATTAATTTCTTCTTGTGTCCATTACTTCTTTCCCTCTATTTGCTCTGCGTTTATTTTCTTATCTAGTTTTTTTTTTCTGGGGGGGGGTGGAAACTTACATTATTAAACTGAGACTTTTGAAGGGTAAATGCTAAATGCTATATATTTTCCTCTCTGCACTGCTTTAGTTGGAGCTCATATGCCTTAGTATTCACATCAGTCAGTTAAACTTATTCTATCATTTATTTTGAGGTTTTCCCTTTGAGCTATGGATCACTTAAATTATGTTAATTTATAAGTGTATACAGAATTTTTATGGCATTTATTTTATTGATTTTTTAGTTACATTCAACTATGATGAGAGAATAGAACCTGCATGACTTCAATTGCTTTAAATTTCTTCATGTTTATTTTATGGTCCAGAATATTCTCAGTCTCAGTGAATATTTCCATGATGGCTTGAAAAGCATATCCACTGTGCTGTCAGTTGATGGAGTTTAACAAGCTTTATGTTGTTTTTTTGTGGTTCAACCATTTTCATTTCAGCTACATACTAACTATGTACTTAGTGCTTAATTTTTACTCTACAAAATGGAAATATTTCATTACTTAACATAATTCTTGTGGGGATCATATGAAATAACATTTAATAGTTGTTTGTTAATAAAAATGTACCAACTATATAGATAACCATTATAATGTCTGCAATGAATGTTATGAAATGAAGACACTTACCTTTGGATGCTTGGAGTTCAATTTTGTATATTTAAAAAATGGTAGTTACCATTTGAGGTAGGATTATAAAAATACAAATGACATATGCTTAGCCTCATGTTACAAAAATATAAAATATGATATTTGTGCCCCATGTACTTCTTAGCTGTCATGAGTTTTACATATAAACAAGAGAAAATAGATAAGACTGATCTGTACTTTAAAGCTATAGAGATAATGATTCAACAAATATTTTATAATTTCATTTTGTAACATTAAAAATTTAACAAATCATCAAATATCCTCATTAAAGAAAGCTATTTATATCTTTATTTAATATATTATCTTTTGGTTTTCCTTGTCCTCCCTCTCTACTCTTCTCATAAATCTATTTTTTTTAAAGAGAGAGTGAAAGAGGAGAGAGAGAGAGAGAGAGAATTTTTAATATTTATTTTTTTTAGATCTCGGCGGACACAACATCTTTGTTGGTATGTGGTGCTGAACCCGGGCCGCACGCATGCCAGGCAAGCACGCTACCGCTTGAGCCACATCCCCAGCCCCCACATAAATCTATTTTTTACTCTCGCAGTTAATTTTTTATTTTGAAATAAAGTTGAAATATTTAAACACAGAATATTGTGTGGCATCCTAAAATTGACTCACTATAGTCAAAGATAGAGTTTCTCAAACTATCTCTGGGAAAAGACTGATATTTGATTTTTCTGATGCATTGATTATTGACATGCATATTACTGCCTATAAGTAGAAACCACTTCCACACATAACTCAGTATGATAGGTTTAAAATACCTAAATTGCTCTGCAAGCTATTTAATAATACATCAAATATTCCTTAACTTTTATTTGTTTAGTGTAAATGGTTAATAAACAATTAGTACCAGAAGAATCATTGATCTAGCCTTCAGTAGCTCATGAGATATGATGTAAAGACTTTCATTTGTTAAATATAAGAACATTTCCAAATAGCATATAGTTAATAGGAATTTCAGTGCTCACATGTGCCTAACCACTGGGAACCCTAGAAATATTTTCAAGTTTTCTCTTGGCATCTAATCTATATCAAAGTTGGTAAGTAACTAGGTACTTTGAATTAGAATGTTTTTTTCTACAAAGAACAGGATTGCAGAGCCTGAATAATGGTAGGGTGGACTTAGCCAATCCCTAAAAAACAAATGCTAAATATCTTCTTTGATATAAGGAGGGCAACTCAAAACAGAGCAGGGAGGAAGAGCATTAAGCAGGGACGAGAGGTGGGAGGGAATGGGAGAGAGAAGGGAAATTGCACTGAAGATGGAAGGAGACCCTCATTGTTATACAAAATTAAATATAAGAGGATGTGAGGGGAAAGGGAAAAAAAGAGAGAGAGAGAAATGAGTTACAGTAGATGGGGTAGAGAGAGATGATGGGAGGGGAGGGGAGGGGAGGGGAGGGTGATAAGAAGGGGATAGGAAAGGCAGCAGAACACAACAGACACTAGTATGGCAGTACGAATAAATGTGAAAGTATAACAAATGTGATCCTGCAATTTGTACACATGGTAAAAATAAGAATTCATACCCCATTTGAATCAAATGTATGATATATGATATGTCAAGAGCATTGTAATGTTTTGAGCAACCAATAAAAAATTTATATTATATGCATATATAAATATGACACAATAAAACCCACTATTATGCCCCCCTCAAATAAATATAACATAGAGTTGTTTAGAATAGTTTTTAGTGATCATAGAATGAACATGTATCTTGGAAATTTTGTGACAAATAGGGACTTATCCAGGTGTGAAGATTTGAAAAATCTGAATCTCTGAGGTGTATTCTTACTCTCTTATGTAAGTAATAGAAAAGATTCTCACTGAGAAGTGAGTAGAAACTAACTTATAAATACCCACATGGCTCAGGGATCTTGACAAATTAGTAGAGCTTGACCTTCAGTGGTTGCTTTGATTTTTTTTTTCTTTCATTTTTGTGGTTCTGGGGAAGGAATCCATGATGTCGTGAATGCTAGGTAAGTGATCTACCACTGAGCCACAGCCTCAGTCCTGTGACTGCTCCAATGCTACTCAACTGAGAAGTGTTATTTCTCAAAAGTGTCTGACCCATGGAAGGCAAAATTAACACACTGAGAGAGATTAAATCTATTTCTGATCCTTGAGATTTCTAAGATTTCTGCTGCTTCACAGGTTAAATTGTTAAAACAGAGAATATCTTTATAAAAAAATGTAGTACTGATGTGATGTTTTCTAATTTTCTGTAATAGAAACTTCCTGGGCATGGAGGTGTAGTGAAATGCTTTCTAGTACAAGCACATCCCTGGATTTAATCCCCAGTACTGAATTAAAAAAATCAAAAGCAATAACAAAAACTACTAAATCATAATGGTAGTTGCTCATTAGCTATATGGTTGTCATATTGCAAACAACTGTATAGGTAATAAGCAACTACTATTATGATTTAGTGACTGCAAATACTCATTATGATTTCTAGCAATAAACTCAGAATAAATCCAAAAATGCGAATGAATTTGACTTATCACTCGACTATAATACACTAACACATTTTAACATAGTTGTTACCATGACACCATGACAGACTTAGGCCAGCCATCATAGTACTGCCTATGGCCCAGAAGGGGGCAAGATCCTGTACAGATAACAAAGGTTCTAATTCTCAAGAAAGTTAGCATAAACAGCAAATATCTGATTATATTCCTTGGAGTCATTTGATAATATTTAAGAAAAAAAGTATTGCTAGATATATAGGTATATATATATATATATATATTTGAGTTTGTCAAACGTTTTACTCTTACTGTTATCATTCTGTTACAGCTTTTGGTATATAATTTTTAATATGCCAAATAAAATGAAGATAAAATATGCAAGATCATAGAAACTTCAGTATTCTATTCCATATTACTAGTTTTATCCTATATTTATATATTAACTTCATTCTAACTTCATTAGGAACTTTTAAAAGCTTATTTATCTATCTATCTATAATTTGCTTAGTTGATTTTGTATCTTTCATCTCTTACACCTTTTAATTATTTTTCTTCTTTTCTAGTTTATGCTTTTGATCAGCAGTTTTCATGTACTGACTAGTGAACTCTCATTATTTGTGAAGAGACTTTCTTGATTATGTTACCAACTTTACATAATGTGTTAAATATGGTTTGGATGCATCTGTCTCTATTATCTATCAAATTTTAGAAGTTATTGACTGCCCATATATGAGTTAATTTTCTTTGCAAATTTTAAATTTAAATAGGCATTATAATTTAAAATCACCAAAAAATCATCTAAATTATAGTTCTAAAGACAATAAGACCATAAAATTTAAAAGTAGGAAAGTTTTTAAAAGTTTGGGTGGGGAGTACAAAGCACTTTGCTAATCTCAGTATCTTAAATAAATATCAGAAAGGAAACACAAACAAACACAAAAGCAAGTGCTCACTGTCCTGGGAAGTTTAACAGGAAAAAGGTGATAGAAAAGAACATTTACTTCACTTTATATGACTATTTTAGCTGTACCTATTAGGAGATTAATTCTTAAGAGGATTTTTAAAAATTATTATTAATTTCAAAACAGTTCATTATCACTGCATGATACAGGTTTTACAACAGATATATGACAAAGCTTTAATTTAGTCATTTGGATAGTAGAACTGATCAAATGAAATTCCCCAAAATGCTTACTCTTAATCCTGATGGACTGTGTTTTCAAAGATGACTCCACAATGTTCAATATAGTCATATTCAATTCATGAGTTTATTCATTTCAGTTCTTGAGAATCTATTTTATACTTTATTCAGTTTATGTTTCAAGTTTCCACATTTTGTAAGCACATTTCTGAATCATCTGACATAAGTCTGGAATGATGCAAATTGTAGACACACATACGGACACATCCAAGTAAAATGATTATAAGATTCTTGACTATCTCTAGTAACACAGGTAATTCATTGAAGACAGTCGAAACACAATACACATCCAGGAAAAGAATAATAAAGTGGTAGGCAAAATAGTTTACAAAGAAAAATAACAAGAAGTTTGTAGTCTTCAGTGAGGCCTAAGGGTTCCTTCAGAGTTAGATTTTAATAATGTTTCCCAACATGTGGTCAAGATGAATTTTTCAGGTTGTGAGAGAGGGTTCAACATTTTGCTTCAGAAAAGCAATGACAATAGCATTCACCAGTCAGATAACAAACCTAAGTTGTCTCTGCACATACCCCAAAGTCCTCTGAGTGGATGGAGTTGTAACTTCTGTTAGAGAGCTACTGGATATAAAGGGTTCTCTTCCATTCCTTAGGGTTTGGAAGCTGAGCACTTGTCCCTCTCGAGATTTTCTACCTCCTGAATTTCTTCCTAATGAAGAAGAGTGTGGAGAGGGATAAATCATGTGACCAACCTCTTATGATTTCTTTCTTTTGGAATATCTGATCTATCTGATCCTCACTATGCCAGTTTTTCACTCCACTGAGTTGCCAGCTTATAGGAAAAGGGTCCAGGCCAACCAAAGACCAGTAGTTTCTTGGATCCATATGACACTGGATAAAGAGGTTAATTCAGAAGGCAAACACCAATTTAAATGTCTAAATATTTATATTGTTTTATCGTTGTCTCCTTTGATATAAGTTCTAATTTTGTTTCATATATGCAAAAGGAAGACAAGTGAGTTACTAATTTGGCCCCTCAGGTCCTAGCAAAATGGAGATTAAAGAGTTGAGATCCCTCTGTCTTCCAATGCCACATGTCCATTCTCTAGAAAGAATGAGGATGCCACCTCTTTGGCTGTTATCAGCCGCTAGGATAGAAATGTAAACTTTATACCAGGACCCATAGGCTTCATGGTAATTTTAAATGACTGTTGTCACAGATCATTCCCTATATCTTGGTTCTCATAACAGTCTACTCATAACTATGTGTAGTGTATGTTCTTGCTGAAAGTTAACTACAATATAAATAGCATAACCAAGAGCAACATAAAATGTATAACAAATCAATAAATCTAAGTTGTCTATGCTTTAATATACATGTCACATAAGGAAGAGATAAGTATAAGGTATTTTTTCTTTTTTTTTGTTTTTGTAGTAGAATTGAGCATTCATATATTTAGAGCTAGAAAATATCATAATATTTGCACCTTTTAAAATCAGTACCTTCTTGTATTTATTTATACCTAATTTTTCACAATTTGGTCCTTTGGCTTTGTTGGATTGATATCTTCTCTATAAAATTTTATCATCTTTGGTTGAAGCAATGTGCTCTCAACTTCTTGTCTTCCATTCTATCACATGTACTTCACTTTTAGCTCTCTTATAAAATATAAAGACAATCATGCTCTAAAATGATCATAGCTTCTTTTCACTTACAGAACATTGTTCAGACTCTTCATTTTCTTTGTTACCTAGCCCATAAATGCTTGTAGGAACTATGCTCCTTCATTTTAGATTCAGAACTTTTTCATTAGTTTCTGCAATTTTGTCTGGTGTAGTCATTGAACAGCCCTGTTTAGCCCCATTGCATAGCTGTTTGGTCCACATGGAATATTTGCTCCTGCTAAACTGGCTGGAGAACACCTAATCATAATACTACTCAGCACTCTTCTTTATAAAGCACATCCTGGACTTTCCCAAGAGAGTGTTAATAACCCAATGCTCTGGCTTCTACTGCTTCCTACCACCTATATCATATTTTAATTGTGTGCACAAATATTTTTCCTCATTTGAATAACTGAATAATGAGCTCTTTAAAATCATTTACTTTGTATTTATTTATTTATTTTTAATGTTACAAACGATACAAGAATGAACAGTAATACAAAGTAAATAAGCATCTTGTTGTGGATAGTAAATTGGGGCTTTCTGAGAAGAAATATCAACTTCACATGGTCTCACCCACTGACTTCTTTCTCTCTTTCATTCATTTACTCAGCAAAAATCTGCCCATCATAGAAAAAGAGATGTTGACAGAATAGAACTCTTAATTTTCCATAAGAAGAACATTGTGTTTACTGATATCATATTATGAATAAAAAGATTTCACTATGAGCAGTAGTTAGTCAGAAATGATTTTTATTTCATATGTGGAAATTTACTAATACATTTCATTATATATCCTACAATGTAAAAAAAACAGCTGAGACATGAATAAGACTTATTGAACATTGAGGAACCTCAGCATTTTAAAATTAATTGGGGTCTTTTAAGTGTGAGGAATATACAATTAAGGCAGGTCATCATTTATAATTCTATTGCAGAAATACTCTACAGATAACTGGAGTGCTTTGTGGTAATATGCCTGTCCTTACAAGCATTGGAAAAATCAGCCTTCTGTTTTGGAGAGATTCACCTGCCAGGAATGTAGAGAATAGAGAAAAGAAACACAAGACAGGGCAGGAGTCTTTTCACACTCATTGAACACAACCTTGTTCAATTTGTATGATAATATATGTCAAATCAAGCTTTGAAATCTTGTTTATGGATCGAAAGACTTTGAAACCCATGTGCCATTTTTATCTCTTCTATGATCAATGTTTCAGGAAAAAAAATCTTAAATGGTACACCAGGTAATATAATAGATTGGAGTCCATGGATTCTGATGTCAAAAGAGTGAGCTTCTGTCATAATGCAAATCATGCAGTGTAAAGATTAGAAACAAGGTTAGAGAAAAGTGAGACATATACAGACCAAAAAACAAAAAAGAAAAGAAAAGAAATACCTTTCATGAATTCTACAATTACATGTCTGAGAAAGAAGTACAAAAATTCTTAGTGGAAAAGCTGAGAACAGAGACTAGAATGTCATTTGTTAGTTATAAAAAGAAGTAAAATTTTAAAATGAAAAGGTAACTATGATTATTCAGGCATCACCAATATTTAGGATAATGATGTTTATGAGTATACTATGATGATAAAGATCATCTTGCTTAAAGAAATATCTGTAGGAGTCACATGCTTCAAGATAATATGCTTAATACAAAAGCATTGCAAAAAGCATGAAAATTAGTTCTAAAATTTATCACAATTATTCTGAAAGTACTAAAGCCCCTCTTCTGAGTTAATATTTCAGAGTATGCATTAGAGGACACTGCAAGAAGGGAGAAAAGCTAAGAGAACACCTTCATGCTTTCAAAAAAAATTGAAATTACTAGGAGCCTGAATGGAAGGGCATGGAGATTTCACAAAAATTTAAAGAAATTGAGATAAGGAAAACAATAGACTGGAGATTTTTCTTAATTTGTGGTTCAATTAATTAGTTTGGTATTTTGCAGAATACAAGATTAAATACTGAGTCTATAATATGATGCATTATGCTCTAATGTGCAAACTATGTCTTACTTTAAAAATATGCTAAAAGTCATTTATACTTGTAGGAAAAATATTCTGAATGAACAAATATTCTTCATTTATAGCGTTGATTGTAAATTATTAACTATGTATAAGATGACATATTTAGATACAGGGAAAATAAATACATGGGTTCAAAATGAAAACTGTTTAAAAATGAATGCAAAAATTTATAAAATTATAAGGATATTTTGATAATATAGAATATAGAATATGATTTAGAATATAGAATATAATCTGGGTGTTTATATATCCCTATTAGGCTAACTAAAGGAATATCTGGATTTTTAATGAAAATTTTGAAAAAATAGTCTATGGGGATATACGTGCATTGTAAGCACATCTCCAAGGAAGGTAACATTTTAACGATCTCATTTCTCATAGGAAAAGCCACTTATTTTATCACTTTTAGTATACTTTTTGTCTCTCTATTCTTTGGAAATAATTTGTGATAAGCAGTCTTTCACAATGTTTATGAATATAAGCACAGATGTGTGACTAATCTGAAATTATCTCAGGTTTTATTTGTCTCTCCTGATATTTTGAGTCAAAATTCAACATTCTTAACTTAAAAAACCTAAAAGAAAAAAATAAAAGAGAATTTAATAACATTAACTAAGTATACTCAAGGAGATGAAAAAAAACCTTCATAGGAGAAAATTAAAAAGATTTCAAAGGGAAATGACAAGAAAGATAAAAGTTTTACAGAGTATCAAGTGAAGAGTCAGTTGAGGGAAAGTATGCATAAAATCCATAATAAAATTAGGGAAAATCTTTAAAAATATTAAAAGTAAAGAAATGAAATATGAAAAAAATGAAAAACACGAAGATATGAAAAAAGAAAATAAAACATAAAATTTAGGACTTGCTTTTGGAATTTATGTAGAAATTCAATTTGATTTCCTCCTTGTTTACTTTTATTATATTCCTCTTCCTCTCTCATTGGAACTAAGCCACTGTCCTTAATTAGGTGTTATATGTTTAATCTACACTTAGGACTCTTTTTTTCCTATGATCTAACATACAAAATCTATAAAACATTATTGGTGTTTTTAAGTGTCCATGATATTTTGTATTGATAACAAATTGTATGTATTGTTTATCAGTTTGATTTCCTCACTCAACACTGAGATTTTAAAATATATCTTCTCAAATACATTAAAAAATCTAATCTATATAGTAAGTACAATCTATGCAGCACATTAGTTTTTATTCTTGTGTAGTACATATTTTTCCAGACCAATATATACATACATAATTTTCTTTTCTCACATGTATTCTGATGTCACATATATGATTCCTGAGTATCTGTGAAACTAACTTTCTGAAAGTAAGTTTGCTGGGGAAGCATATTTTTACATTTTCCTAAATTTTTGCAAAAGTGTCTGCAAAAATAATTTACAAATCTAACAATACAACTAGAAATTGAGGTAGGGTTCAATTTCTTCCAATCTTTTCTCTAATCATTTCTATGAAATTTGTAATTCTGCCTATCTTGTTGGATGAGAAAAAATGTACCTGATGGTTTAATGTGCATTTTCTTGATTATTAATAAGCTCAAATATATTGATATACAGGTAATGGTCAAGAATAAGTTATATTCAGTGAAATAATGCTTTTCTATTTTCTTCTTGATTTGTAGAAGCTATTTTCATATTATCAATCCAACCATTTTCTTTGTTTTATGAAATAAAATCATCTTTTCCTAGGCTCTTCTTACCTTTCAATTGCATTCATACAAAGTTTTTAAATTTTTGATCTTAAATGTGGTCTAAAATGTGTTTTATATTTTGATATGATCTTACTAACATCAGTCATTTTTCAGAAATGTTTCATAAGGTTTTTCCTGGTGCTACAAAATTATGACAAGTTTTTCTTAATATATTCAGAATTCAATCAAATTTAATAATGATTTTTTGTGTAGTATAAAGTAATTCAATTGGTCCTGTATGTGTGGTATGGCATAACACAATTGGTTCCATGTCAGAGAGTGAATTTTTTTTTTCCTAATGATTTACTATTGTACTTTTATAATATAACAAGGTTGTAGAAATATTTATGCTTATTTCTACAGT
This sequence comes from Ictidomys tridecemlineatus, assembly GCF_052094955.1. Lineage (NCBI taxonomy): Eukaryota > Metazoa > Chordata > Mammalia > Rodentia > Sciuridae > Ictidomys > Ictidomys tridecemlineatus. Next base: position 163,283,401 of record NC_135479.1, read on the forward strand.
ATTAGTTCTGTTCCATTGAAAGATGTGTATAATCTTTATTAGTGGCCATGCTATTTCAATTTATATAGTTGTATAAGCATTGTGACACATGATTGTGATAGTTTGTCTGTTTTATTCTTCAGTTTTTTTCACTATCATATGAATTTAAAATGTTTACAACTTCTTTGAAAGATATCATTATAATGAATTACAAGAGTTTTATAAAGAATTAAGATTTGCAGGCATCTAGTATCTTTTTCAGAATACTTAGGTTATATTTTATGGACAATTTTATAAATATTCCATTAATTCTTGCACATTTTTTTCAGTTTATTACAGAAAAACTTCTGCACGTTTTGAGCGCCAAATATTATAAATACCATCCTTTAAAATATTGCACTTTCTGTGGTTTACAATATATGATTTATAATAATCTCTTGCATTTAACCTATTGCATAAGTCTTGTTAAGTGCATTATGTTACAAATAGATTCGGATTTTCTCAGAAGAAAATTTGATGGACAGATTGACTCGTTAGAAAATTATATTGCTTGCAAATAATATAACTTTTAAATTTATAGGTCTAGTTTCTTTATGTAGAAACTGTGTTATCCATAGCATCTAATGATTAAATAACAAAGATGTGAAAGATTTCTTGGTTGATTCCTGATATTACTGACAATGCCTTTAAATATTCACTTTAAGTATTATGCTTGCGAGAGATGTTTAGTAAATATAATTTATGAGGTTAGAAAATTGCATTTGCTTTTTCAAATCATAAATGTTGAATTTTATAGAATCTCATTTCAAATTTATGAGATGGCTATTGCAATTTTTGTCTCTTAATTGACAATATTTATATTTTCATGTGTCAACCCCATATTGACATAAAGTTTTAAAATGCATTATAGACTCAATTTTCTAATACTTCTGGGAAAAGGACATTTTTTTTCTATCTAAAAATCATAATATCAACATAATTGTCTCATTTTATTCTATATTATTTTGGGATTATAGCCATGCTACCTCATACATCAGTTTCTTGTAGCTGGCATAGAAATTGTCACAAATTAGGTGGCTTAATTTTTTAAAAAAATATATTTCATCACAGTTCTGGAGGGTAGAAATCTAAAATGAAGGTGTCATCTGGACCACACTCACTCTGGAAGATCTAGGGGGAAAATCCTATCTTTTCTCTGCCACCCTCTGCTAGTTGTAGAGAGTCTTCAGTGTGCTCATGTTTGCAACCATATCACCTTGATTTCTGTCTCCATTATTACATGGTCTTCCTTGTGTCTATAACTGCTGATTCTATGCTGCAGTCCCCCTATTCTTTCTCTTATAAAGATGCAATCATTGGTTTTAAGACCTATCCTAAACAAGTGGGATATAACCTTAACTTATTACATGTAAAATATCCATAGTTCTGTAGAAGGTTATATGTTAAGGTCTTAGATTAGCATAAAATTTTGGAGGACATTATTCACATACTATCTCTCTTGAAATTAAACTTCTTTTTATCAATTAATTAAGCTGTTTGAATTTTCATAAAGTTTAAGTGAACCATTTGAGTTGGCGGCATTTCTTGAAAAAAGAAAATTATTTTCAATAGTCTTTTCTATGTATGTATTTTTCATTTTTTCTAAAAAATTTGAAGATATAGTTTAGTTTGTTCCAATATTATTCATATATATATATACACATATATATACACACACACACACACACACACACACACACACACATATGATCAGTTTTAGTCAGTGTTAGTCTTCTGGTGTGCGAAACATTTACTACTATTTAAAAAACAGTTTTATATCTGTTGATACATGGCTAGTATGCCATAGTCTTTAATATATCTTGCTTATTTTAACAACTATTAATTATATCTTAATATATGCCAAATTCATATAAAAATGTTTGCCTCTGAAATCACAAATGATTCAAAAACTACTATATTAAAAGTTTCCACTGTGATTATAAGTATTTTTTTTTCTTTAGAACTATGACATTTTTACTAGGTATCTACAAAGTTCAAGTTGTTGAGGGACTAGGGGTAAGTGATCCTCTGTAAGCAAATTAATGATTTAATCAGCACAGTTTCCCCCCATGTGATTATTATTATTGTTGCTTTATGTATTGCATTCCACTCTTATGTAGGCATATTACCTATGCTTTACATAATATTTGCCTAATGTATCCTTTTAAAATTTTTGACATTTGCATGTTTTCTGCTTTCTATGGTAGCCTGGCTCAAATATTCTCACCAGAAACAGCTTGTAAACTCTTCTTTAGATACTCTATAGCTTTGTAGCTCTAATCACATAATCTTCCAATTTCATTTTTCTCCATGTAGGTTTTTATTTTATTTTTAAGTGTGCACTTATATTTTAAATATACTCTATCGTTTTTACATAAGGTACTTTTCTCCTGAAATATCATGTATATATATGCCTGTAACATAATGCCTGAATAATTGAAGTTATAAAATCATTCTTTTAAAATGCTCTCTTATGACAGAGTTCATATTACTTTTGTTTTAGGTAGATTTAGTCCTAAGTGATATTTCAAAATTCAGTCAGCTTTCAAACATTTTGTTTTCCATAATAACTTTCAATTCATTGAAGAAAACAATTCTTACATTAAATCAAGTGAAAATTCCCCTGATTAGCCATCACTTATGTAAAGTGAAAAAGAAAAAAGAAAAAGAAAAACGAAAGAGAAAATAAAAAGACAAAGGTCAACATAGTAATTTCATGATTCAACTTAGTAAATATGGATGTTTCAGATTGAATAATTAAAGCTTCTATTTGGGAAATAATCTCCACCACTATTTTGAATAAGTCCTTTGCCTTGAATGTATTGCTTTATGTTTTTCCACCATCTTGGTGTATGCACAGGTACATGTATACAAGAATGTGTGGCTTTTGTACATTTGGATCAAATAGTTGCTAAGAAGGTCCTAGTAAAGAAAATTCACCTAGAAATTGCTAACATATAAAGATATGATAATCATTTTTTTAATTAGTGGAAAGATGGAAATGTAATAAGTATCATGATATTTAAAATTGAATCATTCAAAATCCACAGCACACATCAATTTATTATTGAATATTTAGGTCATATGTTAGACTATTTGAAGACCAAACACAATCCTGGGGGAGGAGGGAAATTCTCTACTGAATGTAAATAGAGTTTCATTATATCAGTCATTTTGAGAAGAATTTAATTCTTGCCAAGAAATGTGGCAGGTTTTAGTAGATGAATTGTATATAAGAAGGCAGTTAATCCTGAAGCATTTCTTTTTTTTTTTTTTAAAGAGAGGGGGAGAGAGAGCATTTTTTAATATTTATTTTTTAATTTTCGGTGAACACAACATCTTTATTTTATTTTTATGTGGTGCTGAGGATGAAACCCAGCCCCCTGCGCATGCCAGACAAGCGCACTACTGCTTGAGCCACATCCCCAGCCCCCTGAAGCATTTCTGATAATGTAAATGAGTTAGTACATACCTCAAAGAGGCTATTCTTTATCTGTTATCCAAGTTTTAGAAAAATATCATTGTAGAAAAATATCATCTAAAATATCATGTTAGATAAATATCAATTGAATACAAGAGTATTCTATTGTGCTTTAGGAAATTAAGTAATGCATATAAAGATTCTATCATATTTTATAATAATGCCTGAAAAGAAAAAAGAATTAAATGTTTGTTGGAATTATAAGGTGTTTATTTCTAGTGACTAGACAAATGTGTCAAACTAGTTTTATTGCAAAATTATAAACCCTAAACAAATTTGACAAAATGCACATTTTTGTTATATCATGGCAGCAGTTAAAATGGTATTTAAAAAATTACTCTGTAATTTTTGTACATATGAAAATTTCACAATTAAAAAGAAGTTTAATTATTTGTCTCAGTATATGCAGAGTCATAAAACCTTCTTTGTAGTACAGAATAGGTTGTTCAAATATTACTAGTCATTGTGTCATGACCGTGAATTTACAAAAGACAGAAATAATGACTAATTTATCTTTGTATTCCCAACATTAATGACACAACAGAAAATTTCAAAACTACTATAGAAAGAATAGAGCTGGAAAATATCAAACAAAATTAAAGAATGTGGAATAGATGCATAAAATTCAACATATGACCAAGAAGTGTTCAAAATAGTGAATAAATAAAATAATAGATGGATACTATTTGAAAAGATATTGATTGAGAATTTTCTACTAATAGAAAAAATACCAAGTCATCAGTTTTCATAACTTAATAAATCATAAGTTTGATTTAAGTACAATAAAAATATTTCCATACCTGAATACATCATAAATTAGCTTCCCCCAAAAGAAATCATATTCTTAAGAAGAGTAACAGAAAATTTATGTTGGATTTTCATCAACAACCCTGATAGTCAGGTGAAGAAGAGAGACGGCTGGGGTTGTAGCAGAGTGGTAGAGCGCTTGCCTTGCATGTGTGAGCCCTGGGTTCAGTCCCCAGCACCACATGAGGAAACTTCTTTGATTTTAGGGGAATAAAACCAGAAAGAGTAAAGGTACCATCAGGCAAGGCTCATCCGAGGTCTTGGTGTTCCTCAATATGCACTGCCTCTCCTCTTTGGGCACATGATCAGCAATGAATGCTTATGAAATATTGTTTTTAAGTTACACGTTCAACAGAGCCTGGACGCAGTCACTGTGTGTAGCTTCTATTAAATAGACTCTCAATGATCTGATATGGGGCAGTTGACACCTGTGTCCATTAATGGTCGTCAGAGGTGGTATCAAGAGCTCTCTTGTGAATCCTTTCCACAGCAGATGCTCAGAAGGAGTAACCATGTTCTCTAAGAAGGGAGTGTAGGAGAAGGCAGGAAATGATCAGAAGAGAAAATAATCTCCATATCTCATGTAATTTGTAGAAACATGTTTCAATGGTATTATTTGAAATCCTCAGCAGAAATAAAAGTATATCAGAAGAAAAATTTTATATAATTCAACAGTCTTCTTTATCAAGATATTTATTTTAGCCAATTTCTACCATTCTTTTCTATAAAAGAATGACTTACTCATATGCAAACACGAGATGGGTCTTAAAATGTAATTTTTATTCTCATCTATAGGATTTTTCACTTGGAACTTATGAAATACCATGTGGAATGATTAATCCACATAAAAAGTACTTAATGTAATCTAGGTAGTATCAAACACAAAACTTAATAGTTTAATATTTTAATCTTCACTTACACATAAGATTAACTGATTTTAGAATTAAATATAAATGAAACAATATATAAAAAATAAAACTGAAATTTCTACAAGTTTAAATAAGGTCATTATAAATTTGAAAGATATAGATATTAATATAATCTAAAATATTTTTTATTCTTAATAAACACCTATAGATTGAGTAGCCCATGATCAAAAAGTTTGTAGTATCTTTGTCTACGACTGTGATGTACACAAAGATTTATTACTATCTTTGTCTAAGTATCCTGTGATCTTTCATTGAAGTAGTCTTGGAAAAAAAAGAAATCATTGCTTGTGAAATACTTTATTTTTCCCTCAAACAGCTTATGGCAAAGAATAAAACATGAAAAACATTGTGTGGATTTTCTTACATGAATTATGTGTATGTTTATGTAAGAGAGAGAGAGAGAGAGAGAGTGTGTGTGTGTGTGTGTGTGTGTGTGTGTGCGCATGTGTTTGAAACATGTATGCATACATGTTTGTTTTTATTCCAGAGAAATATAATGTCTGGAGAATTAAATAGCTATAGTTCTTTCTTTCTTCATGGAAGTAATGCATCATCTGCACATAAATGACTATGGTGACTCCTATTAATAATATCCAAATCATATATATTTCAGAAAGATAAATTAGTATAACATGTATTCAGTTGTGTTTATTACAAATAATCAGTCATCACCCATAATTGTATTAGTTCTGCATTACTATTTTGGGTCATTTAAATAATTATCATTAAGTATTTCAAGGATAAAATGTCTTCATTTAAAGTGGACAATACTTGGTACTAAAATTCTTATTCTGAAAATCTGTTCTGAAATTTTTATTACTATAAGAAAAACAGAACAGAATATGTAGCATACTTAAGCAGGTAGTGATTAGAGCTTTTGTTTATTAATTAATCTAAAAAATCACTAGAAATTCATTATCCTTTAGCCACACCTTTTTTTATTGGTTGTTCAAAACATAACAGATCTCATGACATATCATCTTTCATACATTTGATTCAAGTGGGTTATGAACTCCCATTTTTACCCCAAATACAAATTGCAGAATCACATGGGTTACACATTCACATTTTTACATAATGCCATATTAGTGACTGTTGTATTCTGCTACCTTTCCTATTCCCTACTATCCCCCTCCCCTCCCCTCCCATCTTCTCTCTCTACCTCATCTGCTGTTGTTCAATTCTCTCCCTTGTTTCCCCCCACCCTTTCCCCTCAGAACCTCTTATATGTAATTTTGTGTAACATTGAGGGTCTCTTTCCATTTCCATACAATTTCCCTTCTGTCTCCCTTTCCCTCCCACCACTTGTCTCTGTTTAATGTTAATCTTTTCCTCATGCTCTTCCTCCCTGCTCTGTTCTGAGTTGCTCTCCTTATATGAAAGAAGACATTTGACATTTGTTTCTTAAGGATTGACTAGCTTCACTTAACATAATCTGCTCTAATGCCATCCATTTCCCTGCAAATTCCATGATTTTGTCATTTTTTAGTGCTGTGTAATACTCCATTGTGTATAAATGCCACTTTTTTATCCATTCATCTATTGAAGGGCTTCTATGTTGGTTCCACAGTCTAGCTATTGTGAATTGCTCTGCTATGATCATTGATGTGGCAGTATCTCTATAGTACACTCTTTTTAAGGTCCTCAGGGAATAGTCCAAGAAGGGCGTTAGCTGGGTCAAATGGTGGTTCCATTCCCAGCTTTCCCAGGAATCTCCATACTGCTTTCCAAATTGGCCGCACCAATTTGTAGTCCCACCAGCAATGTACAAGTGTACCCTTTTCCCCACATCCTCGCCAGCACTTATTGTTGTTTCACTTCAGAATGGCTGGTAATCTTACTGGACTGAGATGGTATCTTAGGGTGCTTTTGATTTGCATTTCTCTGACTGCTAGAGATGGTGAGCATTTTTTCATGTACTTGTTGATTGATTGTATGTCCTCCTCTGAGAAGTGTCTGTTCAGGTCCTTGTCCCATTTGTTGATTTGGTTATTTGCTTTCTTATTGTTTAATTTTTTGAGTTCTTTGTATATTCTGGATATTAGGGCTCTATCTGAAGTGTGAGGAGTAAAAATTTGTTCCCAGGATGTAGGCTCCCTATTTACCTCTCTTATTGTTTCTCTTGCTGAGAAAAAAAAAACTTTTTAGTTTAAGTAAGTCCCATTTGTTTATTCTAGTTATTAACTCTTGGGCTATGGGCGTCCTATTAAGTAATTTGGAGCCCGACCCCACAATATGTAGATCAGAGCCAACTTTTTCTTGTATCAGGCACAGAGTCTCTGATTTGATATCAAGCTCCTTGATCCATTTTGTGCATGGTGAGAGAAAGGGGTTCAGCTTCATTTTGTTGCATATGGATTTCCAGTTTTCGCAGCACCATTTGTTGAAGATGCTATCCTTCCTCCATTACATGCTTTTAGCCCCTTTATCAAATATAAGAAAGTTGTAATTTTGTGGATTTGTCTCTGTGTCATCTATTCTGTACCATTGGTCCACCTGCCTGTTTTGGTACCAGTACCATGCTGTTTTTGTCACTATTGCTCTATAGTACAGTTTGAAATTTGGTATCCCTATACCTCCAGATTCACACTTCGTGCTTAGAATTGCTTTTGCTATTCTGGGTCTTTTGTTTTTCCATATGACTTTCATGATTGCTTTATCTATTTCTATAAGAAATGTCATTAGGATTTTGATTGGCATTGCATTAAACCTATACAGGACTTTGGGTAATATTGCCATTTTGATGATGTTAGTTCTGCCTATACATGAACAGGGTATATTTTTCCATTTTCTAAGATCTTCTTCTATTTCTCTCTTTAGGGTTCTGTAGTTTTCATTGTATAGATATTTTACCTCTTTTGTTAGGTTGATTCCCAAGTATTTTTTTTTTTTGAGGATATTGTGAATGGAGTGGTTTTCCTCATTTTCATTTCAGAAGTTTTGTTGCTGATATACAGGAATGCCTTTGATTTATGAGTGTTGATTTTATATCGTGCCACTTTGCTGAATTCATTTATCAGTTCAAGTAGTTTCTTTGTAGACCCTTTTGGATCTTCTAGGTATAAAATCATGTCACCTGCAAATAGTGATAATTTAAGTTCTTCTTTTCCTATTTTTATGCCTTTAATTTCTTTTGTCTGTCTAATTGCTCTGGCTAGTATTTCAAGAACTAAATTGAATAGAAGTGGTGAGAGAGGGCATCCCTGTCTTGTTCCAGATTTTAGAGGGCATGCTTTCAGTTTTTCTCCATTTAGAATGATGCTAGCCTGAGACATAGCATATACAGCTTTTACAATGTTGAGGTAAGTTCCTGTTATCCCTAGTTTTCTAGTGTTTTGAACATAAAGAGATGCTTTACTTTGTGGAATGCTTTTTCTGCATCTATCGAGATGATCATATGGTTCTTATGATTAAGTCTATTGATGTGGTGAATAACATTTATTGATTTCCATATATTGAACCAGCCTTGCATCCCAGGGATGAATCCTACTTGATCATGGTGCACATTTTTTTTCTATGCTTTTGTATTTGATTCGCCAGAATTTTATTGAGAGTTTTTGCATCTATGTTCATTAGAGATATTGGTCTATAGTTTTCTTTCTTTGAACTGTCTTTGTCTGGTTTCAGGATCAGGGTGATGTTGGCCTCATAGAATGAATTTGGAAGAGCTCCTTCTTTTTCTATTTCTTTAAATAGCTTGAAAAGTATTGGTATTAATTCTTCTTTGAAGGTTTTGTAAAACTCCACTGTATACCCAGGATCCAGGGCTTTCCTTGGTTGGTAGTCTTTTGATGGCTTCTTCTATTTCTTCCTTTGTTATTGGTCTGTTTAAACTGTGTGTGTCTTCCTGACTCAATCTGGGCAGATCATATGACTTAAGAAATTTATCAATATCTTCTCTATCTTCTATTTTATTGGGATATAGGGTTTCAAAATACTTTCTAATTATCTTCTGTATTTCTGTAGTTTCTTTTGTGATATTGCCTTTTTCATCCCGTATGTTAGTAATTTGAGTTCTCTCTCTTCTTCTCTTCATTCACATGGCTAAGGGTCTGTTGATCTTATTTATTTTTTCAAAGAACCAACTTTTAGTTTTATCAATTTTTTTCAATGTTTTTTTTTGTTTCAATTTTGTTGATTTCCACTCTGATTTTAATTATTTCTTGTCTTCTACTACATTTGCTGTTTTTTTTCTCTTCCTTTTCTAGGGTTTTGAGATGTAGTGTGAGTTCATTTGTTTTTTTTTTTTTTTTTTCTTTTCTTGAGGAATGAACTCCAGGAAGTGAATTTCCCTCTTAAAATTGCTTTCATTGTGTCCCATAGATTCCAGTATATTGTGTCTGTATTGTCCTTTATCTCTAAGAATTTTTTGATTTCCTCCTTTATGTCTTCTGTAACCCATTGATCATTCAGTAACATATTGTTCATTTTCCAGGTGATGCAGGATTTTTCCTTCCTTATTTTATCATTGATTTCCAATTTCATTCCATTATGATCAGATAAGGTGCATAGTATTATCTCCACATCTTTATATTTACTGAGAGTTTCCCTATGGCATAATATATGGTCTATCTTTGAGTAAGATCCATGTGCTGCTGAGTAGAACGTGTATCCACTTGATGATGGTTCATATATTCTATATATGTAGGTTAAGTCTAAGTTATTGATTATGTTATTGAGTTCTATAGTTTCTTTATTTAGCTTTTGTCTGGAGGATCTGTCTAATAGAGAGAGCTGTGTGTTGAAGTCACCCATAATTATTGTGTTGTGGTCTATTTGACTCTTGGACTTGAGGAGAGTTTGTTTTAGGAACGTTGCAGCACCATTGTTTCTTGTATACAAATTGATAATTATTATGTTTTGTTGGTGGATGGTTCCTTTTAACTGTATATAGTGTCCTTCTTTATCCCTTTTGATTAACTTAGGTTTGAAGTTAATTTTATTCGATGTGAGTATAGCCACTCCCGCTTGCTTCCGAGGGCCATGTGAGTGGTATGATTTTTCACCTTCAGCCTGTGTATGTCTTTTCCTATCATATGAGTCTCCTGAAGGCAGCATATTGTTGGATTTGTTTTTTTAATCCAGGTTACTAGCATATGTCTTTTGATTGGTGAATTTAAGCCGTTAACATTTAAGGTTACTATTGAAATATGGTTTGTACTTCCAGTCATGTTTATTTATTTATTTATTTTAGTTTTGCTAGTTTTTTCTCTTTGGTTATTTTTCTCTTCCTTTACTGAGATACCTCCCATTGTTAGTTTTGGGTGCTATTTTTCAATTCCTCTTCTGGTAGTATTTTGCTCAAAATGCTTTGCAGTGATGGTTTTCTGGCTTCGAATTCTTTTAACTTTTGTTTATCTTTAATTTCATTGTCAAATATGAAGCTTAATTTTGCTGGATACAGTATTCTTTGTTGGAATCCATTATTTTTCAGCGTTTAAAACACGTTGTTCCAGGATATTCTCGCTTTCAAAGTCCGTGAAGAGAAATCAGCCATTAACCTAATTGGTTTACCCCTGAATGTAATCTGCTTCCTTTCTCTCGTAGCTTTTAATATTCTCTCCTTGTTCTGTATGTTGGATATCTTCATAATTATGTGTCTTGGAGTTGGTCTATTATGGTTTTGAATGTTTGGGGTCCTGTAGTGTTCCAGGATTTGGCAATCCATTCCATCTTTCATATCTGGGAAGTTTTCTAGGATTATTTCATTCAATAGATTGTTCATTCCTTTGGTTTGAACCTCTATGCCTTCTTCTATCCCAATGACTCTCAAGTTTGGTTTTTTTTATGACATCCCATATCTCTTGGATAGATTGCTGGTGAATTTTAAGCATCCTTTCTGTGTTGACTATATTCTTTTCAAGTTGATAAACTTTGTCTTCATTATATAATATTCTGGCTTCTACTTCATCTAGTCTATTTGTAATTTTCTCGTTTGAGTTTTTAATTTGGTTTATTTTCCTGCATTTCTAGGATTACTGTTTGATTTCTTTTTTAGGATCTCTATATCTTGGTAGAGTTTCTTCTTTGCAATGTGAATTTGCTTATGCAATTCGTTTTCAAAGTATTGTTTCATTGTTTCGATTTGCTGTCTCATGACTTCTCTAAGAATCCATTCCATCTGAGTCAGGTATGCCTTGAGTTCTTTCTCTGTCCATTTTTCTGATGCCTCTAGGTTCTCCTGTAGATTTAGGTTGTCCTGTACTGTTTGTAATCCTTTTTTCTCTTGTTTTTTCATGTTGTTCAGGTTACTTTCCAACTCTGTTTAACTGCTGTTTCTGTTTTCTCCTATAAATTTATTTTGGTTTTGTATATCTCTGTGGTGTCTTCTTTGTGGTGGAAGACTATGCCTGGAAATGTTGGGCTTTATTGTACTTTAAATCTGATTCATTCAATTCATAAAAGGCTTCTGAATTCTGTATGCATATAGTGATCTGTTTTTTGGTCTTAGGACTTTATGTTAGGTGCTCTGATGGTATAAGGGTTAGTATATCTTGGCTACTTTGGAAGGTTTTTCTATTGAAGGGGGATATTAACAGGCAATTGGATCAGGGTGTTTAGTAGTAGCTAGGTATTTAGGAGCCCTATAGACAGCCTCGAAACATTCACCTATTTGCATTTAGACAATTACACTTAATGGAAGACATAATGCTAGGGATGAAAGTTGGGGGTTAGGGGAAGGAAGGTGCTCTTATAAAGAAAGAAGGAGAGAGAGATAGATAGATTAGAGGAGAATGGAAAGAACAATAAAACTTGAAATAGGAAAGAAAGAAAGAAGGGAAAGGGGAGAAAAGAAAAAAGAGGAAAAAAAATTGAAGTCTTAGAGATCCATTTTCTTCTCTTCCAGTAGGCAGAGCTGTGCCCTCCAAGTCGAGCTTCTGCCTTCTATGTGCTGACAGCAATCCCTGTAAGGCAGCTCCCAGGAGTCTCTCAATCCTGTTAGTCCAGAGCCATTTCACTTCTCCGGCCCCTCCCCCCCTTCCTCCTGCCAGCCAGCCAGCCAGGTCCTGTTCATTGGAGGCAGTTCCCCAAGGATCTGGTTAAACTTGCAACCCCACCATGTGTCCTATTTCCCGCATGACTGAGCACTCTCTCTGTCATTTATCTAAGCCCCAGTGCTGTGGAGCGGTGATCTGGGAAACAACAGTTTTTTAAATTTTTCTGGACCCCTTTGGTGGGCACGCCCCCAGATCTTGGGTGTTGCCGCTGGTGGTAATGGGAGTTAGGGATCAGGAATCCCCTCTGCTTCCCTAAAGACACGCCCCCGGAGAGAGATTCCCAAGGTTTCCCGGCTGCTTGTATCTGGAGGGGGTGGGAGTCACACACCTTCTAAAGTGGATTCCGCTGGGAAGGAATTCTGTCAGCCGAACTCCGGTGACGTCACCTCTCTGCTATGGTGGGCCCCAGGCTCCTTGCCAGAGTGTCCAAAGGGAGGGGTGGGACTGGTCTGTCTCTGGTTGGTTTCAGTTCCCGGTTTGCTATTTCATGAAGGCTTGGCTAGAGACCTCTTCCTAGAGTCCCTGCGCAGCTCCTGCTGAGCTATGCCTAGGAGGCTAGCAGCCCAGTCATGGGGGCTGTGGGCAGGCGCCCGATGGTGGGCGGGCAGTGGCTGGCGGGTCTGGACCTCTGAGCCGTGTGGAGGAGATTCACTCATCTGGGGCAAACTGTCACCTCCAAAAATCTTACTAAATCCCAGCCGGTCTCTCTTCAGTGGAATTTTGCTAGGAGTTTCTCAGCAGGTAGAATCTAAGGGTATCAATGCGTCTCTCTCTGACCCTGTTATTGAGGAGGTACTGAAAGCGCTGCCTCCCCGCCCACCGCCATGATGTATCTCTTTTAGCCATACCTTAAAATGACAAATAAATCAGAAAATGTCAATGAAAATTTTAAATAGTTCTGAAGTCCCGAGGAACACAAATTTTGAGTTTATAAACCCCTGCATTTCCTAAGCATCATGGAGTTGGTTCTTTCCCCTTTATGAACCACAATTGCCTGCTTGCTGTTCCTTTGCTCTGAAATTCTAATTCTCATTGTACTCCTCACTCTTCGTATTTTCAGTTCCCAGTTATCTACATTGGTGGGAGAAGTGTCTCTATCCAGAAATCTAATTCTGAATTCATTTTTCTCTTCCCCAAATAGTATCATTTCATTTTTTCTCTTCATGTTTTAAAGCCTTCTTGATATTTTTATCCCAACCTTTTATAAAACTATAACAATGTTCTTTATATTAATTCTCACAACATTTTTTGCACTACCACATCATATAGAAAAGCACTTCTCCATGTTAAAATTATCCAATTGTCCAGGCTATTCAACTTTCTGAATCTTCCACTGACCATTCAGAATACTTCCTGACATGTCCTTCAATGATCTGATCTGAGTTCAACTATGTTTTAATGTTGTTTTTGTGGTTGTTATTTTGGAATCTTGTTTTTAAAATATTTTTGGTATCACAAAATTCATTCCTCATTCTTCCTAGGAGATCAGGATGTTCTTTTGTAAATCAAGAGAGAAAAAAAATAATAATTACTAAATATTTAGTACTTGTCAGTGTATGCTTTTTATTATATATATGTCCACAACTTGCTATGTGCTTTTCATAAATTTATGTCATCTTTCTCAAAATTATACTACAACATATGAATTTAATATGAAGACTAGAAAAGTAAATAACATTAACATTTTTAACTGAACCCTCCTCAAGCACCATCTATTTTTACCTAACTCTAAAAATCGCATGACTCCTCTTGTTTCCTTCTCACTAAACATAAAGGAACTTGCAAACTTCTTGTAAATAAAATACTATATCACCTAATTAATTTCTGTTGCTCAACAGCACTAAGAAGGCAACATCAACTATGGCAGACTACTTTTTCTGTAACCTATTTTACAAAGTTGTAGAATTTTAATTCCATACAGAAAAATCCCAATAGGAACCAAGAAAATCTTATGATCTGATACAGGTACAAGAACCATACACACTCCAGTGGCAGGTGGGGACATATTTCTAAAAGCCACCAAAGAGAATTGCTTATATTTCTTGATGTGTGCTAAGAGGGAATTACAAAATCAGTTCTTATGTCCTGCCATGAGTTTACCTCTCAACTGTAATTCCAATCCGCAATTCCATCTATTTTCAATTGCACTAAGAATTTCCATTTTCTATGGACTGGTAAATTTACTGGAATTTATGGGGAAAGTTTGAATATATTATATGGCAGTAATTTACAGGTCACTAGAAATAAAGTATCAGAAGGTACCAAGAAATTAACCTTTAGTTATTTTTGATCCTTATTCACATCTTACATATTAATATAAGATTATTTAAAATATTTATATAATAGGCTACAGAAAAATAATTATTTTAAATGTTTAATGAATATGAATATGCATTAAAGAAAAACTGTATATATGCTTCTTGAATTACAATCAAGTTATGTCCCAATAAATGCACTGTAAATTGAAATCATAACAAGTCAAAACTATACTCAATACTTTAACCAACAGAACACCATATCTGAACAAGGCAGTCCAATGTAGAGGACCAGTTGTTTGCCCTCTTAATGGTGTGGCTGGCTTGGAGCTTCAACTCAGTGCTGCTGTCCAGCTCCAGTGGGGAAGCAAGGCCCAGAATGTACTTTAGTGGGGAAACGATCAAATGCAAAATTTGAATAATAGTTTGTACTGTACTGAATACTTAGAGTTTTTGCAGCATTGTAAAGTCAAAAAAAAATTGTCACATGTTTCAGTAATTTAATTCAGGAACTACCTGCATTAAAATGTTAAGAAATAATTTGGAAACCGGCATTATAGGTCAGTGGCAGAGTATATGCTGAATATGCATGAGACTTTTCAATTAATTTCCAGTAACACAACACACACACACACACACACACACACACACACACACACATACACACACACATACACACACATGAAAAATAATTAAGAAAATATTAAAGAATTTTGTGTTTGGGTTACATATTTTTGTTTCTTTCATATCTTATTCCTTATTGTGCTTTCTAAAATCTCTAGCAGAATTAATACAAAGGGCTGGGGTTGTGGCTCAAGTTAGAGCGCTTGCCTAGCATGTGTGAGGCACTGGGTTTGATTCTCACCACCACAAATAAATAAAGGAATAAAATAAAGGTCCATCAACAACCAAAGTATATTTAAAATGATATACAATGAGATAGATAGAGTGATAGATAAATCTATAAATTTTATAGCCAGACCTGTTTTTGACCAAATGGGATACTATGCAACTGTACCTTGACAGGTTTAGTTTTTACTAAACTATTTTTCCCATCTTTATAATCCCAAATGACCATTTTAAAATTAAAATTTAATAATATAATATTTCTTAAAATAACCTCACAGATCCTGATATAACAATAAAGTCAAGACTCTATAGTACAACATTAAGCTACCGGCTCCTCTGACTGTATCTCTCAGAATCTCAGTATCAGCAATGTGAGCCAGGCAAAGATCCTGAATGTATCTGGCCCCCAGTAAGTTCCTATGAGTGTCCGATTCCTCAGTTATTCAGGTCTCTGCTCAGTCCCACCTCCAATGGAGAGTCCTATTAATTCCACATTTATCTTCAATTAATAGCAACTTATACTATTAAAAGTGGATTACATCTTAAAATCCTAATTATTTATATTGTCTCCATGTGAAAACAAAGAAGAATACAAATGCATCTAATAATATTTATTGTACTTTATACTTTAAGATGTTTTATAATCATACTATTGAAATAATTGTTTTAAATGTGAAATACTACAATGTGTCAAATGGAAAGAAAAATATTATCAAGCTGCTATCATGGTGAAACAGTCATAATATCTTATTATATCAAATGGCATGACTATTTCCTGGCATAAGCAAAATAGCCATGTTTCATAATATGAACCTACGAATGAATGTCCTGCCCTCCCTTGTAAAACACTTTCTTTTTCATTCAATAATTTGTACAACATTCTTATGGAATATAATTACAAATATTTTGTTCTTAATCACTAAATAAATTGTTCCTGAAAGACTTAAGGACTTAATTCATACTGGAAATTACAATCTACAATAGTAATAATTTTTAATAATTCTGATTTTGTATTCATTATGCATTCTGGACATAAAAATTTTCAGAAGACAGATTTTCATTAAAGGATAAAGAATTATGCAGAGAACAACAGTTGTTGTCAAATAACTCAAATATAATATATAAACTTGACATTAACAAGATGGTAAACTGTTATTATCATTGTTTTTACAAAGAACAGGATGATTGGAATTTTACAAATACAAAGAAGTGGGGGCTGGTGTCATTCATTTCAATGGAAACAATTGTGCTGCAGCTGAATTAACTCTTAGATGGAAAAAATCTGTGTTTCTGGTATAAAAGCCAATAGTTTACATTTTAAACTAATACTTAATTTACAATAATACATTTAAATGAAATAATCTAAAATAGACACATATGAATATGTTAATGGTATGTAATAGAGCCATTTTGTTAAGTATTCTTTTTTGTTTCAAAAGAAGTCCTGGTTGGATACAAAAACATATCAAAAAAATTGTCCACCACGATCAAGTAGCATTCATCCCTGGGATGCAAGGCTGATTCAATATACAGAAATCAATAAATGTTATTCACCACAATCAATAGACTTAAAGATAAGAACCATATGATCATTTCGATAGATGCAGAAAAAGCATTCGCCAATCCCTAAAAAACAAATGCCAAATGTCTTCTTTGATATAAGGAGAGTAACTAAGAACAGAGTAGGGAGGAAGAGCATGAGAAGAAAATTAACATTAAACAGGGATGAGAGGTGGGAGGGAAAGGGAGACAGAAGGGAAATTGCATGGAAATGGAAGGAGACCCTCAGGGTTATACAAAATTACATACAAGAGGAAGTGAGGGGAAAGGGAAAAAAAAACAAGGGGGAGAAATGAATTACAGTAGATGGGGTAGAGAGAGAAGAGGGGAGGGGAGGGGAGGGGAGGGGAGGGGGGATAGTAGAGGATAGGAAAGGCAGCAGAATACAACAGACACTAGTATGGCAATATGTAAATCAGTGGATGTGTAACCAATGTGATTCTGCAATCTGTATATGGGGAAAAAATGAGAGTTCATAACCCACTTGAATCAAAGTGTGAAATATGATATATCAAGAACTATGTAATGTTTTGAACAACCAACAATAAAAATTTAAAAAAAAGAAAACCATGCGGAAACAAACAAAAAACAAAAACAAAAAACAAAACAAAGATTGACACATGCAAGAGTTATCAAGATTCTCAGAGGACACAGCAAGAGGACAGAAATAGACCTAGGGCTGGGGTGTAGCTCAATAGTAAAATGCTTGACTGCCATGTGCAAGGCTCTGGGTTAGATCTCTAGCCACACACACACACACACACACAGACACACACACACACACACACACACACGATAGCAATATATGTAATATCACAGCCAAAAAAAATCAATAAAGATAATGAGGAGATACAGCAGAATTGCTAGAATTGTAGAAAGGCATAAAACCTTAGATTCAGAAATTATAACAATAAGAGAAATAAAAATCAATCCATATCTAGAATGATGAGAAACTATAGCATACCTGAGTTAAAGACATGTTAAAACAAACCAGAGAGAGAACAGAAATTATCTATAAATGAACAGGTAAAACGGCCACTGACATCTTAGAGTCATAGTGGAAACCAGCCAATCCTTTTTTTTTTTTTTTTTTTGCCAAATGACAATAACCCTCAACCTGGAATTATATATCCAGAAAAAAAGTATCTTTCAAGATAAACATGATGAAGAAATACTCAGATACACAAAAATAGAAAGCTTGCCTCTCACATATCCTTACTAAAGGAACTTTCCCCCCCCAGGTACTGGGCATTGAACCCAGGGGTTCTGTACAGCCAAGCCACATCCTGAGCCTTTTTTATTGTTATATTTTGAGACAGGGTCTCATGAGTTGCCCAGACTGGCCTCAAACTTGCAATCCTCCTGCCTCAGCCTCTGTAGCTGCTAGGATTACTGGTTTGCACCACTATAAAACAACATAACAAACCAATCCAAAATGAGAGAACTAAGCTGAAAAAAATACAGAAAATGAAAGTTAAAATGGTAACAATGAATTTAAATCAACAATTATCATTATAAATAAAATGACTGTACTCTCTCCTTTAAAGAACATACCAGGAAAATGCTTAGCAAAAGAAAATCAAAGAACGTACATTACTATATATTGATAAGGAAGATGACTGATTTCCATACAAGAAAAAAAAAATTAGATCAGTACCTCTATCGGCTAACTATCATTCAGAACAAACCACTTCAAACGCAGCCCCAGTCTAAAAGCATTTCTAAAAGAAACACTCTGGAACAAATCCCAAGGAAAGATCTGATATGCAGGAGGAAATACCAAGAGAAAATATAGTAAAACTGTGAGTAAATTAAAAAAATATTAACTGCAATGAAAACAATGTCTAATTTGTGGAGTTTTTTAAAAAATAGAATAAAAATAAAATAAAATAAAGAAGTCCTGGGAATTAAATGTAATTTGAAAATTTAATATTCAGTAATGTTTTCATTTATACTTTGTCTTCAATTAAAATTAGCTTTTGTCAAATAAAAACATTTTTCTTTGAGAAACAATAATATAAAACTTATCTAATGGATTCTGAAATAAACAAATATATGCATGTAATGCAATTTGACTTATACATGTTTTTATATTTTCTATAAAGATGGTGAAGGTTACTAAAATTAGCTTTTGTCAAATAAAAACATTTTTCTTTGAGAAACAATAATATAAAACTTATCTAATGGATTCTGAAATAAACAAATATATGCATGTAATGCAATTTGACTTATACATGTTTTTATATTTTCTATAAAGATGGTGAAGGTTACTAAGAAGGAAGTATTATACATATTTAGAAAACATTCTTCATAGCTCTTAGTTGAGAATTTTTAAATACCTTGAATGCCTTTGATTTTACAATGTTTACACCTAATTTTTATTTCCTTTTTAAGAACAGAGAAATAATTGTTGGTAGATTTTGGTGATCCTGTATAAAAAAAATGGAGTCTAATATAATCTTACAGATATTGCACATGTAAGTATTTATTTCTGCCAACACTGCTATTCTCATTTAACATAAAATTTAAAGTCTATGATAGCAATGAAGAAAGAAAATTTCATAATTTTAGTGGAGGGATAAGAGGCAATCCTCTATAATGGTGGCCTTCACAATTAAATAAAAACAAGACAGCAGTACAATTTTTGCACCTAAATTCATTTACAAAATGCTGATAAATGAAAACAAATGAGGTTATATTCTACTCAATTCCAATCTTATACTCTCTAATCTTCGAAAAAGTGGGAATTCTACAAATTCAAAACAGTCTTCCAAAAAATGTATTTTCTTTTCTCTTGTTAGAGTTGTAACTAAGGAATTTTCTTCTCATTTTCTAAAAGCAAGAAAGCTCTAAAAATATCTGCAGTGTTTTCATGATTAGCAGAGGCAGAGATTCCTTCAATATTTAACCTAGGCTTGTTTGTTTTTTTATAAGATTTTTTTTATAAGGAAAAAAGTTAAAGATAAATACCCTTGTGCCATGACATTAGTGTGATGTCCAGTGATGTTGCAAGACAGGTTTCTTCTGAAGCATGTTACCTTGAAATACTCATGGTCATTTCAGAGAGCCTAACCTAGGATTGCCTCAAGCACAGACTAGATTGCGTCACCTGGTGCTGTTCCATCCTTGCAATTACTTAGGACAAAATTTTGGCATAATTCTCAACAACTCTTTTTGTCACACCTTATATCCATTGCCTCAGGGAATTCTTTTGTCTGTGCTTTATCAAGAAACCTATCCCTTCTCAACTCCACTAGTACTGCCTTGGACTAAGCTAGCATAGATTGTTACATTGCAGCCCTATAATTTGATCTACAACTACCCATGAATACACAATGACTTTCCACTTTCCTAAAATGGGAAGCCAGTCTTTGCAATGCCTTACCAGGCCCTTAGTGGACTGCCCAATCCCTTCCTCTCTTGGCCCCGCCCCTGCTCCAGCCGCTCAGATTTGTTTGCTCTACCTTGAGCATAACTGTCATACTCTAAGTTTAAGGATTTTTATATTGTCCGTTGCCTTTTATGAGAAAACTTTTCTCTCAGAATACTGCACTGAAAATGTCGTTGCTTTTATCAAGTCTGCACAAAAGACATCTTGTCCCCAAGATTGCTTTATCCGTGGTTTTTAAATTTTCACACTTCCCCTCGTCCTTGGATCATTCACATACCTGATTTTCCTTTCTATTCTATGTTATCTACGTTTTTTTCCCACGTTGCACTTATCCACAGTGGATGGATATACTGTATAATTTCCTTAGAAAGTGTTTTACTTGATGTCTTATTTCAACATGAAGTAAAAATGAAGGGTAGGACCACTTGTAAAGTTTACTGATGTATCCTGATCCCTGAAACAGAGGGATCTGGTATAAGTGCTTAGTAAATATTTGTTAACTGAATAAACAAGGAGATAAATGAATTTATATCTAAATTAAAGGTTTATTTTCGATGTCCCTTGAAACTTGGTTTATGACTTTCTAAGTTCTAATTTTTTTCAATATTTTGGTATTTTTTTCACATGGAAATATTATTGCCCAACTGTGAGGTTGCTTATCATGAAGTTTGAAAAGGTTACTACATGACCACTCAAAGGAGTGTAAAACATTTAAATCTGTGCTTGAATTTAGAAACAGAAAGCAATTCATTATATTTTACACAACCACTTTTGAATCAAAATTTATGTAGTATGTTGCAACAGTTAATAGTCAATCTATGGGATAGATGAATATTCATTTCAGCATTATAGCTTAATGGGAACATGAATTGAAGGACATTTCAATAACATAAGGCGTGGATAAAGCAGTGGAATCTGCCCATGATACACGAAGAACTGAGCAGTGGGAATAATGAACTCAGAGACTAAGGAATAGGAATTCTCCCCATCTCTAGTAAAAGCTGCAATCAATAATGTTAGCTACAAGTAGTAGGAGTAAATAAAATTCATTAACAATACATATTCATCCTTTATTTATCTTTATAAGAAATATTGAATAGGTTAATGTCTTCGTGTGTTACATATATAATTTGAATTGCCCTTAGTTGATCTCATTACAATAATCCCATAGTATTTGACTTCTATTGAAAGCATATATTTTAAAAATAAATTTTATTTAATTCACTCTTTATTTTTCATATCCTTCCAAAGTTTGTTACTAGTACAACTGAGGTATTTGCATAATGATAAAATCATAGAAGAAAGATTAAGTGACCTGTCCAAGAACAAATGATGCCTCAAGGATGGAATAAGAAAAAAATATTTTTTAAAAATATTTATATCTGTGAGACTTTAAGACTTCCTCTTCATCTCACTTCTACTAATATTTTTAAGTCATTACAGGAATTATCCTGCTGTTGTCTTTCTTTAAACTGCTCTAATACATGAAAGGTAAAAAAGTTAAAAGGGATGAAAGAACTCAGGATTTGAAATACAAGAAATAGGCTTTGTTTTTTAAAGTGTCCTGGTATTTTTCCACATGGAAATATTATTGCCCAACTGTGAGGTTGTTTATCATGAAGTTTGAAAAGGTTACTACATGACCACTCAAAGGAGTGTAAAACACTTAAACCTGTGCTCGCATTTAGAAACAGAAAGCAATTCATTATATTTCACATTCTCTCTCTCCACTTGTCTTCAAACACAATAATCTTGATGGATCCAGCATCAACAGTATTCTATGAATATTTCTGGAAAGTAAATGTAGCAATATCAGCAACTGCTGCTTAAGGGTGATTTCAGTTCATCTTTCTTCCTATTACATTTTCTGGTTTTGTGACATAGGAATTATTTTTATAGCAGTTCTCAATGTAAAATATTACTGCATGGAACTGAAAGCAAAAAGCACAATATAGCTATTTCATTTTGAGTTTTGCTGTGAAATACTTAAGGTAACCCATGAGTCATAATTTCCTGGTACTTGTTAGCTTACAGAAATCACTTACCATGCACCTAAAAGACTGAAATTATTCCTATACATGAATAATAATTTTTATTTTCTTTCATTTTTCTTCAAATTTGATTGGATGCACATATTCTGATTTCTCGCATATACTATCTGATCATTGTTTTCAATTAATTAAACTGGATCAAAATCTGACTCTGAAATCCATTCCTGATCCTCTTTTGACATTGTCGATAATGCTCTGCAGCTCCCTGAATCCTTTTACTTTATCTGGCCTTATCATAGTACTGACGGTACCATTTTGTTTCCTATGCCTTAACAATATTTCCAAAGCTTTTATCACAAAAGAATATGTTTCATCAGGAATAAAATATACTCTGATTTTCAGTGTCATCAATATGTAGGCATTCTTTGAGCATTGTTATCTGAATTATTTTTATATAAGTAAAAACAAATAATTTTGGAAACATATATAATCATTACGTAAAAATCAACAAAAAAAGATGATCCCCAAACTAACTTTAATTAAATAATTTTGCTTAATCCTACATTTCAGTTATATTTAAATAGAAAATAGAATATTTTATTCACTACTGGGAAATGCACCTTTCTTTTAGTCAAATATTCAAATAATTTTTTTTATTTTTTCAATTTCAATAACTCAATCCCTAAATGAATAAGAGTACAAAATTTTGAAGTTAAGAGAGACTTTCAAAATAGAAGACCAGAAATCAATTGGAAGGAAATAAATCTGGGGTTTTCTGAAGAAAAATACTTTTGAAGGTTGTAAATGTAGTGAGGAGGGGTGAGAACCAGAACACACACAAAAAAAAATAGTTCATAAAGTTTTTGATTTTGAAATTTTTTGTTATTATTTCATTTTCTAATAAAATGGTAAAAATAGTGTGTTCTGTTATTAAAAAAACAGTATCAGTGACTTCACTTTAGTCAATAGATACAATTATTCCTTTTAAGTATGTTATTATGACATAAAATCTATTCAATGAGTTTTGGTTTCTTATTGCATTAATCAGTTTTCTGTCACAGTAACAAAATACCTGAGATAAGTTTTGTCCCTAAGGACCTAACTTCTTTCCATTAGACCCCTCCTCCTAATGGATCCATAACCTCCCAGGAGCATAATGAGTTGAAGATGAAACCTTCAACATATGGGCCTTTGGGGCCATTGTTATGGTTTATATATGAGTGTCTCCCTAAAGCTCATGTGAAACAATGCACAAAGGTTTAGAGGTGAAATGATTGGGTTATGAGAGCCTTAACCAACCTAATCGGTTCATTAATCCCCTGATAGGTATTAACTGTGTGGTAGGCAGGTAGGATGTGGCTTGATGTAGTGGATAATTGGGAGTGCACTTTTGGGTTTATATTTTACCTGTGATAAGGAGAGCTCTCTGTCTCTCTGTCTGCTTCCTGATGCCATGTTCCCAGCCACTTTCCTCCATCACATCCTTTGCCCATGATGTTCTGCCTCATCTTCAGCTCCAAGGAAAGGAGTTGGCTGTATGTGCACTAAGACCTATGAAACCATGAGCCCCAAATAACATTTTTCCTCCACTAATTACTCTTTATCAAATCTTTTGGTCACAGCAGCTAAAAAAGATGACTAAGACAGGCACTAAAGATCCAAACTATAACATTAAGTAAATGGCATAATTATTTTTACAAACTAAACACACTCACATGAAAACAAAAACAAAACACTGAACCCTAAGAAATCTCTTCGTGTTCTCTGCCCTAAAAAATGTATCCCTCCCCAAGGGTAATTCCTTTTCTTACTGCTAACACTACATTTTAGTTTTTCTGTTCTTGCATTTTGCACAAATGAAATCACAAAAACATATTTTTTATGCTTCATCCATTCTATTTGTGAGATTCTTCCATACATTCTTATTGTTGTATAATATTCCATAGTGCAAATACATCAAACTTTCTTCCTCATTCTACCTCTTATGCTAATTTGCATATTTCACATTATGGAGATATTATAAATGGTACTATAATAAATATTATTGTGCAGGATTTTTCATAAACATATTGAACATTTTCTATATTTGAGTATGTTAATAGGCTGAATTGTATTGCTCTCCACCAAATTCATGTGCTTAAATCATAACCTTCAGAATTTTATGGTGTAACTGTCTTTGAATCCAGTCTTAATAAAGAAAATTATGTTAAAATAAGGTCACAGGGATGGGCCTAATCCAATATGAATGACATCTTTATAAGAAAAGGAAATTTAGACATAGAGGGAGGAAAGACATGTGAAGACATAAGGAGAAAATGGTCATCTACAAATCAAGGAGAAAGGCCTAGAGAAGGTCTGTCTCATGACCCTCAGAAGATCAACATTGTTGGAATATAGATCTTAGAATTCTAGCCAACCAAACTTTGAGAAAACATATTTCTGTTTTTTTTCTGTTTTGTTTTATGTCACCAAGGATACAATATTTTTTAATGCAGCCCTAGCTAGCTAACTATATTAATATGTTTCTAAGAATTGCTGAGCAGGATGTTTGC
Organism: Ictidomys tridecemlineatus; assembly: GCF_052094955.1. Taxonomy (NCBI): domain Eukaryota; kingdom Metazoa; phylum Chordata; class Mammalia; order Rodentia; family Sciuridae; genus Ictidomys; species Ictidomys tridecemlineatus. The sequence continues at coordinate 163,308,232 of NC_135479.1, forward strand.
ATATGTTTAACTTTAATGACAAGATTTTAAAAGTGATTATACAAATTCAAATTTATTTCTAGCTATATATTAGCATTCCCAGTGTTCAAAAACTTCTCTATCTCTTTATAGTTTCCTTTTCACTAGTCCTTTCTGATGAGAGTAAAGTGGTCTCTCATGGTTATGTTTATTAATGTTGAATATATTTTCACATGCCTATCAGCCATTTGGGTATCTTTTTTGATATTAAGACTCTGTCCATTACTGTGTAATTATGCCTCAAATTTAAGAAGCACTGGCTGTAGCTTCTTTGCTTCCTTGTGCTATAATCTCTTTATATTCAATATCGCTGTCATCTATACAGCCTATCCTTTGCAAAGTCTCCCATGTGGAAAAACCAAGAAAGTCTCAAACATAATTCTTAGTCAGTCACTTTTGGTTATATTTAATCTTTGACATCATCCTTTCAGTATATTATATAAACCAAAGATACTATTGATCCTTTTATGATTTCAGTGAATTCTACTATTCTTTACACTATAAGTCTGTATTTCACTCTCATTATAGTATTCATTTTACCTAAGATAAAATGTGTTCCTCTCAAGTATACAGGCTGCTGAGCCTTTATTTGAATGATGGTCACTGATCTCTTTCCAGTTAGGGAAGATTTACAGAATTTCATTTTTATCCTGTTGCATTCAGAATTTTAAAGAACTTAATGAGGTTATGATTCAAACTAAGTCAACCAAATAGCTTCAAGATTAAAGATGGCTATGGTGTGAAACAAATGCTTTTCTTGGAGAGCTATTGGTTTCACTCTTCAGAAATAAGCAAATGCTCTTTTAAGCTTTTGATATGAATATATTTTGTAAAAAATGAAATAATTTGAAAATAATTTTTTAAAAATGAGGTGCAAACACAATGATTCCTCGCTAGTCAGTTATTTAATAGTTTAAAACTAAGAGTATTTATAATTTGCTGAGACCATTTGGTTTTACTTCAAGATGTAGTAAACATTTAAGTGTGGTCTGGCTCAAATCCATTGAAAAGCAAAAAATCAAAATCTATACACTAATTGTCCTGGGTAAAGCAACAGAAATCTATTTTTTAAAAAGTGCATACATTTTAAAAATTATATATATATGTATTAAAAACATAATTTATCACCATTTACCTGCTATTCAAAAATATACCATTTTATGTCAAAGGATTCCTTATCCTTTTTTTAAGTTCTGAAATGCATCCTAGGAGATTATCTAAATAAAATAATTTTCTAAATAAAGTGGTAAATTTTTTACTTTGTCAACTTAGTCATTTCCTCTAATGAGCATTATGATTAATTTTCTGATATATATTTCCTATCTGCTCAAGAATATTTCACTTTTTTATATATTTTGTAAAATATTATTCCAATTGGAGAAAGATTTAGAAAGCCTGAAAAAATGCCTAATTCTTTTCACCTCATGGGTATCACTTCAAAAACAGAAATTGAAATTTGTTGATGGGCATTTCAGAAGATGAACAAATCAATGACATTCCATATGCATGTATCCACAGAGTTATTGTTTTCCAATAATATCTTCTTCTTAATGATTTCATTGTACTGATTAGCATGTAAAAGAGAAATTAATATGAACAAATTTAATAGAAATAAAAGTAAAGTTTGTAAATGCCATACATACTTTTTCTGTCAATGTCTAATGTTATATATAGGATTACAAAAAAAATCATCTATGACACCCCTTCACCTGTTTACTCTACCCATTAATTCCCAACTTTTCTCAAAGATGAGAAAAATTAAATGTATTGTACAAATTTCAGAACACTAGGAGGAAATGCTGGACTGTAAGGAGAAAAACTGGTGTATGGTGTTTTTTTTTAAGCTTTTGTCCTTAATGATTGGATGAAATTGCAGGTAATTTGTTTTAATGGAGTTCTTGAATGTCTTAATAAAAGATACCTCAGAAATACACCTCAACATATGGAAGTAAATTCATATCTTCTTTTGCAAATAAAAATGATACTTGATGATAGCTCCTGCCTTGTTATTGGTCATACAAACTCAATATTAACTTGAAATACCAAGTAACCATTAATAACTAATTTGTTTTTTATTAACTAGATCTTTCAGAATCCACCAAGTCATGAATTTTAGTGAAAAGGGTAAAGAATAATCATAAAGAAGAAGTGGAATATTTGCTCTATTTGTTATTAGACCTCAGTAATTTTGAAAGCTCAAGTAAATTGCATAGATAAGCTTCTCATGATTCCACAGTAGTTACTTTTGCCTCATTGCCACTTCTCCCATAATCGATTGTTATGTCCTAATAGGAAGCTCTCTAGGACAAGTTGTCAGATGAAAAAAATAATAGTCAAAACAAGGCAGTGTCTTGTTTTACTACTTCTTAGTGACCTGAAGCATCACAAATTTATTATTTTATACTTCTGAAGAAGTCCAAAATAATTATCAGTGGACTAATATAAAAAAATGTTAACAGGGCTTCATTTTCTCTGGAAGCCATAGGTAAGAATGTTTCCTGATAAATTCAGGATAACAGAAGCCTCCTGCATTCTTTGGTTGATGGTTGAATTCTTCATCTTCAAAGCCAGTTAAGCAGCTTAATATCTTAAAATGTCTCTTTGCCTGAGACAATCTTGAATCATTGTTTTTTTCCTGTAAAGATCATTAATTATGAGAACATTGAACCTACATGTATAACCCAAGACATTCTTATCATTTCAAGGTTGGTTCATTAATAAGTTTTTTTATTTCTGTAACCTTAAATTTCCCCTGCCATGTGCAGTGCAGAGTTTGTGTCCCACAAAAATTGATATGTGGAAATACTAACTCCTAATGTGAATATATTAGTAGATAAGGAAAGTATTTGAAGGAAATTAGATCACAAGTCTGAGGCCCCCATGTGTAGAATTAACACACTTATAAAAGGGCCCCAGGGGAGATGACCTTTTACAAATCAATAAGTGATTCCTTGGTTTCTGAGAAATGTGTTGTTAGGCAAGATGGTTGTTGTAAAATTGTAATAAAATGTACTTTTACAAACAAAGATGGCTGTATGTTACTTGAAGTATGGGACAACCATCATGTCATCATGTCTGTCATTGACTGAAACACTGTTTTGTAGTTCATTACTAGTGTTTGAATATACACCACATAACATATTGACAGATTCTGGAGACCAGATGTGGATGTCCTTGGGGGTCATTATTTTAACAAATGCACGACTTTGCCCAATCTTCATATGGCAGTTAGAAGTAAGCTACCAAAATAATATAGCTACTTTCAGATATGTTCATCAAAGACAGTGGGAAAGAGAACCATTGAAAGAGGCAGAAGTTCAAACAATATAACTTGATACCATTTTGACAGTTTGAAGTGCTAGTTATACAGCAAAAGAGATTTGTGGAAATTTTGGCATAAGATAAAGAGATTTGAAAATTTCCTGATTAGAGAATTCATTAACAAATTGGTCAGGGGAAGAAATATATGGATACATTATTCAATATTTTTTAACAGAGATGTTTGTGTACAAAATAAATGACAAAAATTAATGGCATAAATGTCATTAATTATACAAGAAGTCTTCTTATTTCTCAGATATATGAAGAAAAATGGAAAAATATGCTTTCTCAATGGACTCAGATACAAAGAGGAAAAAGAGTCCCCACACAGGTACTCTGACACAGAACAACAGTCAGCCTGACCTGAACCCCAGAAAATACTCTGTAGTGAGAATCATTACCTGGCACGGAAATTTTCAGAAACACCTTATTAAACATGGAATAGTGACCACCACAGAGAATGAAGGTGACCACCACAAGGACCTTTCCCTGACAATCCCCTAACAATGGCCAAACTAAAAAAATTCCCCAAACCCTTCAGTTCCTATTTACTCCCAGGATGTAAGCAGACAAGAGGCTTCAGTCTCCAATGGGACCCCCTCTGCAAGTTTGTCCTAAATACACTGTGTTAATGTTGAGCTGCCTCTCTTATCTCTCTCTTTATTTACTTAGTAATGTTCTTTTCTTACACAGACAAGAAGTAACCATGCAAAAAATGTATAGGACAACACTGTAAATTTAGTTGATCAATTCAAATTTCATCTTCATATAAATGTTTTTACATACTTGAACTTTTTAGTTTTGATATTTTATCCCAATGGTGTGATTTTTTTTCATTCTAATTTGCTCATCTCATTGAGTAAATACCTTCTGCTTCTGAGACTAAAGCATTAAGTAATAATGTTGTGTTTATGAAAATAATTCTTTTTTTTTCGAGAGAGAGAGAGAGAGAGAGAGAGAGAGAGAGAGAGAGAATTTTTAATATTTATTTATTTATTTATTTATTTTAGTTTTCCGCGGACACAACATCTTTGTTTTTTATTTTTGTATGTGGTGCTGAGGATCGAACCCGGGCCGCACGCATGCGCATGCCAGGTGAGCGCGCTACTGCTTGAGTCACATCCCCAGCCCCTGAAAGTAATTCTTTACTTGGGCTTTTTACTGTAAAATTAGTCCCCAAGCAAGAACTAGCATGTCAGGGGCTGTTTGGAAAATGACATCCCTGAGCAATGTTTCTGTACATTTTAAAGCCAATTAGAAACATAATGGCTGTACTCTCTGGCCTCTGAATGAGAGACAAATTCCAGGGAACCCACAAGTGTACTGTTTTAGATAGCTATTGCATCACTGTGACCAGAATACTGGAAAAGAACAACTTAGAGGAGGGAAAGTTTATTTGGGGCTCATGGTTTCAGCTCTCAATAGAGGGCTCACTGCATTGCTCTGGTCTTTCAAGGCCCAGCAGAGGAAAGCTGTTCATCTCAGGGCAGCTTGAGGAAACAGAAAGAGAGACGAGGTGAAAGGGAGAGAGGGAGAAGGGGGGAAGGGACCATAGGGAAGATGCACCCTTCCAGGGCACTGCTCCAGTGATCAGCTGTCTCCAGACACACCTTACCTGCCCACAGTTATCACCCAGTCAGCCATTCAAAGTAGAATAGATTGCTTAGATCACAGGCCCCATAACCTAATCATTTTACCTCCATATAATCCACATTAAAAGGAGCTTTTTGGAGATACCATACATACAATCTGTAGCATGAAACCATATCCAATTAATAATAAATAATTTCCTGACATTTACTGCACTACATAATCAAAAGTTAGAGTCAAAATCCATATCTATCTCTATATATCAAGAAGTAATAGAAGCTATAGAAGAAACCAGGAGCAAACAAAATCTTACAAATTATACTTTTTATCATCCTAATTTTAAAAAATTATATGCAGAATGAACATTTAAATAATGATGTTATCCAGTTGTAATAAATTCATAAGGATAGTAAGAGTTTGAAGATGGGCCAAACCAATTAGGAATGAAGATTAAAATTCAAAAATGCATAGAATTTTTTTGTAAAAAATGTGGTATGGATATTGTTTTAGTTTTTGCTGCTATGAGAAAATACCAGGAAGTGGATAATTTATAAATAAGAGAATTTTTTCCTCACAGTTCTGGAGGCTAGGAAATCCAAGATCAAGGTGTTTGAACAGGGCTCTCCTCTGATTCCAACATGGTAATTTCTTGCTATGACACTGGAGAAGATAAATGCAGTGTTGTCCCCTAATAGAAGAAGGGAAGAACAAAAGACACGAGTTATCTCTGATGTCTCTTTTGTAAGACATATCCAATCTTAAGAGTGGAGCTCTTGTGACTTAATTACTTTCCAAAAGACTTTCCCATTATACCACCATGATGAGAATTAAGTTTCAACATGAAATTTACAGAGGAAATACATTTAAACTGTAGCAAGTGTGTACCTGTGCATGCATGAGTCTTTGTGTGTGTGTGTGCATACACGTATCCATATATATGTGTTTATGATTCAAACTGAGAAGTGCATGGTCAAGAACTCTTGGCATGGTAGTTTTACCATTGTTTTAACTGGCCTTGAAAACTTAGTTATGTACCACATTATGGAATAAGTGCTAGGCATATAATGATTAATAAATCTGATTCTACAGGAGTAGAAAGATTAATTCAGGCAAATGAGTCAAAGTATATTGTATAAGGGATAGATTGTCACAGGGTGATGAATAAGAAACAGTCTAGCTTATGGTCATCATCTCCACTAAATTTGAAGATGAAAGAATTAGAAATGATTGCAATCAGTGTATAAAATATTGGCTAAAATAAAATACTAAATCATAAATGTTGTGAGATTAAATAGGCAAGAGTAATTTAGACTACCTTCTGGAGGGTATTTTATAGTAGTTTCCTCCCTTTATCTCTTATTTTCTTTCCTTTTCTTCCTTTTTTAACATGACAAAGTTTATATTACTATTTTTCTGGGAGTTTTGCACATATATTGGGCATTTCTTTATTGCTGAGTGGTTTTCCATAGTATGCATAAATGAGTTTCTTTGAAGTCAACAGTTGAGTTCTGAAAGTCAGCTGATCATATTTTTGGCTCTGATGAATAAAACTACAAAAACATTCATGTACAGGTTTGTGTGTAAATGTAAGTTCTGGTTTTTTTTGAAGGCAAATAAAGCCCCAAGAGAAAAATGGTGGTAATTTCATATTTAGTTATCTGAAACTGCCAAACTACTTTCCAGAAAAAAAATATTTCCAGGTACATAATATTCTTTATTCCCACCAACAATGTATGAGTGATAGTTTCTCAAAATTCATTGTGGAATTTCCATGTTGTTATCATTTCAAACTTGCTATTCTCATAGGAATATAGTGACATAATTTACATTTCCCAAACAGCTAATGATGTTGAAACTACTTTCGTATATTCATTTGCTGTCAGTGTGTACTTTTCAGCAAAGGATATCTTCTGGATTGATTCTTATTTTCTAATTGGATTATTTTAGCCATAGAACTTCAGAGTTCTTCATACATTCTATATTTTTGTTCATTATTAAAATTTAATTTGACTATATTATGTTAATAGCTTGTCTTTTCATTTGTTTCATGTGGCTTTCTGTAGAGCAAAAGTTTGCAATTTTTATGACATTAAATGCTTCAATTTCTTACATAGATTATGCTTTGGTGTTATGTCTACAAACACTTGGCCCTGGTAAAGAGTTCAATGATTTTCACCTATTTTTTAAAGTTATAGTTTACTTTGAGTCCACAATCCAATTTAATTAAGTTAATTGTTGAATAAGTTGTAAAATTTATATAGAAATTAATTAATTATTATTTACTCATTTTGATTACTCTTTTTTAAAAATTCAGCAAAGAAAATGTAATTTTATTTTTTAATTTCTTTTTTCTGTTACCTGAATCCAAATATCTATCCCATTTTCAATACCACGCTATTCTGAATATTGTAGTTATGCAATAAGCCTTAATATCTGACATAGTAATCCTTTCCACTTTATTAATCCTTGTTTTAGTTATTCCAAGTCCTATATCATTCAAAATAAGTGGGAAAATAAATTTGTATATATATTAAAAAGTCCTGTGGGCTTTTGGTAGTGATTGACCTGTAGTAAATTTAAAGAAAATAGACATTTTTATAGTATTGAATCATCAAGTAACTTACATGTTTGTTCTTAAATTACTGATTGTTCTTTATTTCCCTCATTATCATTTTATAATTTCACATACATATATTGTACACATTCTGCTGTGGGCATATCTAAGTATTTCAATTTATTTGGATCAAGTGTAAATTATTTTCCATTTCAGAATATGCTTATTGATTGTTAGTTTATGAAAATGTTATTAATATAAAGAGTGACATTGTCAAGATGACAGAATAGATGTTATGGTTTAGATATTAGGTGTCTCTCAAATGCTCATCTGGAGACAATACAAGAAGGTTCAGAGGAGAAATGATTGGATTCTGAGAACCTTAACTCAATCAGCGAATTAATCCCCTGATTGGGTTATTGAGTGGTAAATGAAGGCAGGTAGTGTGTGGCTGGAGGAGGTTGGTCATCGGGGCTGTGCCTTTGGAATATATATTTTGTTTCTGGTGAGTGGAGTCTCTCTTTATTCTTCCTAATCTGTGATCCACTTCTGTACACCACACTCTTCAGCCATGATGTTCAGCTTCACCTTGATACCTGAGGAATGGAGCTGACTATTATGCACTGAGATCTCTGAAACTATGAGCCCCCAAATAATTTTTCCTGCCCTAAAATTGTTCTTGTCAAGTATTTTAGTCACAGCAGCAAAAAGTCTGACTAAAAGAGTAAGAGATACCAGTTTTTAATCCCTCCCAATAAAAACTATATATATATATATATATATATATATATATATATATATATGACATAAACCAAAATAGATATAAGAGATCTTAAAAACCCACTAAAGAATAAGTCTCAAGCCAGTAGAAAAAGAGGAAAAACAAATGAACAGAAATAACAGAGACAACAACAACAATAAAAGTACAGAATACCTACAAAATGGATTGTAGTTGGGAAGAGTATACCTGAGATGCTTGGAGATAGTTAAGAACAAAGAAGAAAGATGAAGACTCTAATCATTATCACCCAGAACAACAGTGGTCCCCATTAGTCTGATCTGCAGAGTATAATGACATCTTCAACTACTGAGGCAAAAATAATCATTCCTACCGGGACACCCTCGATAGAGAGAAATGTGGTCTCACACACACTCTGACTTCCAGAAATAGTTCCTGTTGACTATGATATGAAAAAAAAATGCCACCACTCCCCAAACCACATATAATTTGAGCATCCCAAATCATGACCACCTGACAAAGGCCCATACTTCAGACTGAAGCTCTATGGCTACACAACACATGCATATATCACAAACACCAAAGCAAAAAAGGTAGCTAGTTCACACTCTAGGCTCTGAATATAAAGTTATTTTGCACATTATTAGCCACCACAGAGAAATAGGTTCAACCTTAAACCCAGAGTCACTGTAATTCACTACATACCTACATTTCCATTCTCAGCTCTGCAGCTGCTTCACAAGCATCCTCACAGTACTTGCTGTTACCAACATGACAGTGGAAGGACACTTGACCCAGATGCTTGTGCCACTGCTACCCCAAATCTAAGAGCTGCTTTGTCTCCAGGCATGTTGAAGTTCTAGTTTAATTTCTATGGATATTTCACTCATCAGACACTGCCATCATTGCCACAAGTGAGCTTGCATGCCGACCTAGTACTAAGAAGGATCCTCCACACAGTTTCTCTACTGGAAAAGAGAAAAAAAATCAGAAAGACCTTAATACCCATCCATGTTGAAGGCACAAACAACTATTACCACTAGCATGGACATTCACAATTAAGGTCACTGTGTGTCTTTGTGATCTTCATTAATAGCAACTTCAGCTAAAAGAACTGCAGAGAGGCCACATTGCCTGTACCCTCACTAGTGGAAGAACTACTGCGTCCCACTCAGCCAGTTCTCTTCCACTCTGAAAATGATTAATTTCTCCCCACTGAAACTAGAGTGGAACATCCGAGAGAGAGACATTTCCACAAAAAGAATAGACATCAATGTAAGGCAACAAGAAACATTGAAAAAAAGAAGAAAAGAAAACAAAGAGACATATCAACACCAAAAGAACATGATTATTTTATAAAGAAATGAAAATTGCCTGACATATTAAAACTAATTTTCATGGGCTGCAGTAACATCAAGAAAACACTGAGCAGAGCTCCTGGTTGAGCTGGCAGGAGGTGAGCTGGTGCAGGCCAATGACAAGGAAGGTTACTCAGGTTGGGATGAGAGATTAAAGAATCTCACATTTAGAAAAGGAATTGCATGCTATATGCTCCATTTGTTTCACAGATGTGGAAAATAAGCCCAAAGCAGAAAACGAAATAAAGGGGAACCCCTCTCAGCCCCTAATACCACTGATTCTGTGTTTTCCTTTATATATTCCACTGGTAGCATTCAAGATTGTGCTTTAATTATCCAGTCTTTTCTTCTTCCATCTGTGACTCCTTTATCCTTTCTCTGTCAAACTCCATCCATCTTTGAGAGACTAATACTTTTGAGAGCCTGCATTATAGCAATAAGGCGCAGATGTGGTGACAAGAGTTACTAGATTTTACAACTATGCGCAAGTCTTTCTGTGTCATTTTGCAATCACTAATTCATTCAAATACATATTAAGGGCCTCCCTTTGTGCCAGCCACTGTTGAAGTAAATGCAATGATGATCTTGTTTAAATTATAGATAGGAAAACAAAAAGCATGCCTATGAATATATATATACACATTTTATATATATATACACATATACATATATGTATATATATTCATGTTGTACATATGCATATGTTTTATATATACATAAATATGTATATACATATATTTTAATAATAAAAAGAGTTTTAGTTTGGTTTGAAAAGTGTGTATGCAATGGGACTCTTAGAAACACAAAGAAGTGGACATTTTAGTAGAGAATTGAATAAAATAAAGAAACAAGCTATAAATATTTCAAGAACAAAGTGAATGTCGAGTTCTATGGCCCTGAGGCATATATGAGATTGATTAATTTCAAGAATAACTTTCTATAAATCTTTCACTTGATGGGAGTCTTGGGAGTATAAAATGAGCACACATGAGATAGTTCTAGGGAGTATAAGGAATTCCTTCTATACATATAAAAATTTACACAATAATTTGCATTTAATTAGCAGCCTTTAGAAATTTCTAACCTTCTATTTTATCTACAATTAGCACTAAGACAATGGCATTAGAAGAGGTAAAGGTATTGTCTAATCCAAGAAAAATCAGTTTTTCAAAATTAAGCATTCCATGCAGTTAACATATTTTAAGTTTCTATTCATGCAGGTATTGTCTTGAACACAAGGAAGACAGTGTTCTTGTATTCAGGAATGGTCAAAAATTATGCTAGGGGCTGGAATTGTGGCTCAGTGGTAGACTGCTTGCCTAGCATGTGTGAGGCAATAGGCTTGATCCTCAGCACCACACACATAAAAATAAACAAATAAAACAAAGGCATTGTGTCCATCTACAACTAAAAAATAATTTAAAAAATATCAATAATGCTAGCTATGGGCTAGAGGTTTCATTCTGTGGGAGAACTCTTGCCTAGCTAGGATTTAATTACTAGCACCTTAATAAAAGAAAGAAAGAAAATAAAATAGAAACAATTCAATGAAATAAGGAAAACAAAGAATGACCAAAACTAGAAATTTAACAAAATAAAGAGTAAACACACAAGGACACACACATACAAATTTTGGACCTGAAAAATACAGTTAATAAAATAAAAAATGCAATATTTGGAATAGCAGAATTGATGTTCAATCTAAAATGTTAACCCATCAAAGATGTCTGCAGAAATGAAGAACAGTTAAAGATCATCTCAGGCAAACAAAACTGAGAAAATTATCACCACCAGACTTATCTTTCAAAATTGCTAAAAAGGCTGCTATGCTGGCACATATCTGTAATTCCAGTGACTCAGGAACCTAAGGCAAGAGAAGCTCAAATTTAAGGCAGTTTCAGCATTCTAACTAAACCCTGACTCAAAAATAAATAAATAAGAAAAAGTCTGGGAATGAGGCATAGTAGTAGAGCGTTCCTAAGTTCAATCCCCAGTATTTAAAAAAAAAATCAAGAGAATATTCCAAAAAAATTGCAAAATTTCTTCTGATGAAAGGATATATACTAACTAGCAATACCAAAATATGAAGGTATACAATTCACTGTTAAAACTAAGCACACAAACTTAAAATACTCTAATAATGTACTGATGACATGATTTCCTTTCATCTTTATTATTATGGTTAAAAGGCAAAAGTTTTCGAACTAATAAGGGCTACAATAAGTTTTAGGGGATATATAATATAAAAAGATGCAAATTATGGCCATAAAGAAATAAATTGAGGGGGTGAAGTAAAAGTGTTGAGTTACTTTATGTGATCAAAGTTAAGTTGTTGTCAGCTTAAAATTGCCTAATATAACTATAAGAAGTTTTATGTAAGCCTCATGGTAACCACAAAGCAGAAAGCTATCATAATATACAAAAGCTAAAAACTAATCAAAGCATACCTCTAAAGAAACTCATCTCAATTCATAACACTGTGAATTGCTCTTGACAGCAACAGAAGAAAAGAACAAGGACCTACAAAACAACCAGAAACAATTAACAAAATGACATTAGTAAATCCTTACGTATTGAAAATTACCTTGGACATAAATTAATTAAATCCTCTAATCAAAATATGTAGAGTAAATGAATAGGTAGGGGTGCCATGTCTAGTTATATATGTTTATGAGAGAATCATTTCACATTTAAGTATACCCTTAGACTGAAAATTAGAGGATGAAAACAGATATCCTATTGCAAATGAGTATAAAAAGAGTACTAGTAGTTACACTTATATCTGATGAAATAGACATTTACTGAAAACATGATCTGAGAGAAAGAAAGTTATATAATGATAAAGGGATCAGTTATTCAAAAGATAAAAACAATTATAAATAATTATACATCCAACACCAGATCATCTAAATAATTAAAGCACTTATTAATTGTTCTGAAGGGAGAAATATAATGCAAACAATGGTAGTAGAGGCATCAATAACTCAGTTTCAACAGTGGACAGATCAGGCAAACAGAAAATCAACAAAGATAACATTTAACATGAACTATATTTTAGATAGAATGTAACTGACAGACACAACATGCTATCCTATAGCAGCAGAGTACACTTTCTTCTCAGGCACATATGAAACATTCTTCAGGATAGATCATATGCTAAGCCACCAAGTCATACAACTTTAGGAAGATGAAAATTATCTTGAGAATCTTTCAACTACAATGGCATGAAATTGGAAGTTGAGGAATTTCATAAAATATAAGAAGATGAATTTCATAATATATATAAAAATGCTTTAAAATCACCAATGGATCAAAAAAGAATTCAAAATTAACATGATCATTTATTTCAAGAGAAATGAAAATGGTAATGTAACACATCAAAGCTATGGGATACAGCAATGCAATTCTTATAAGAAGGTTTATAACAATAAACAGCTGCATTTAAGAAAAAGGATGAAGATGGAGAATGTTAAGAATTTTAAGAATAAAGAATGCTAAGGGAAATAAGCCAATCTCAGAAAACCAAAGGCCAAATTTTTTTTCTGATATTCTAATACTAATTCATACAGTAAAGGGGTAGGGTGCTAAGGAAAAATAGAAATACTTTGGATTAGGCAGAGGGGAGTGAAGAGAGAGGAAGGGTCTAGGTGTAGGAAAGATAGTGGAATGAATTGAACATTATTACTCTATGTCAGACAAATTAAGTTCAAAATTATTAGAAGGAAATAAGCAGTGACGAGATGAGCAGAAATAAAAGAAATGGAGACAAAAAAAAAGAAAAAAGAATTTATCAATGAAACTACTTTTCTTTATTTCTTTTCCTTTTCCTTCTCCTTCTTCTTCTCCAACTACTTCTTCTTTTTTTGTGGTGCTGGGGAATGAATCCAGGGTATTATGCACACCAGAGAAGCAGTCTACCACTGAATTACACCCTCAGCACTTTGTAGAATTTTAAGTTGAGACAAAGTCTCATTGAGTTTCCTAGGTTGGCCTCCAACTTGCGATCCCAGCATTCTCTTGATGGGATTATAGACATGCATAGCATCATGCCTATTTTGGTAGTGTAGCTATTATCTTTTCAAGAAAAAAGGTTCTCCACACATTAGTTTTTGAAGGAAAGTACCTCAACACAATGAAACTGTATGTGACAAGACCATAATTAATCTTATACTTAATGATGAAAGGTATTTTCTAAGGCCACAGAAAATCAAGAATGTTAATCTTTCCATATTATTCTGCATATTTCTGGAATTCCTAGACAGAATACTTAGACAAGGGGGAAAAACCAGGAACACAAATCAGAATGGAAGAGATTGAAACTGTCTCTGCAGATGATATTCTTTTATTTAGAAAACCCTAAGACTCCACCCAAACTATTACAAATGATCAACTATTTCAATAAATTTGCAGAACACAAAGTCAACACATAAATATAAGTAGCACTTCTATACCCTAACAATGAACTGTCTGAAAAAAATCAAGAACAGAAGCACTTAGAATAGTCATAAAATAAATAATCAAAATACTCAGGAGTCACTTTAACCAAAGAAGTGATAGGTCTTTTCACTGAATACTGTGAAACATTGGTGAAAGCAATTAAATGCATGTGAGTGAAGGACAAAACATCTTGTATCCATAGATTTAAAGAGTTAATAATGTCAAAATATCCACACTACCCTTAAGAATAATTGAATCCTACAAATTCAATACAATGTCTAACAAATGCCAGTAATATTTTAGAGAAATGGGGAAACAGTCCAAAATATTTGAAACCACAGCATAAGTGATCTTGAAAAAAAAGAACAAAGTCCTTTAACTTTAAAGTTAAGTAAGAACTAGTTTTGTAACAAAAAACCTCATTTATTCATTTTATGTGATCTATAATTATCTTTGATCAGCTATAAAGATATTTTTACTGAAAAATAAACTAGTAAATATTTTATGGAACACACAGTATAAATAAATAGTCGATATAAGCTTCAAAAGAATTCAACCGGTCTTATGCACAGAAATTCTTCAAATATATGTTTTTAAACATTTTCAAAAGGTTAATCTGTACAATTCACAGAACTTATCTCTGCATTTAAATAAATATTATATAATACTCTATTCCAGATATGTACTAATTTCTAAACTCCTTTGAGGTAATATCTGCAAATATATTTTATATATCACTTAAAATATTACTTAAAATATAATATTATTTATAATATGTTGTGTAAATAAAATATTAAATAGTAAACCTATGTAAGTCTCTGCTGGGTGTTTGGCAAATACAAATATATTTTGATTACTGCCTTGAATTTTTTCATTCAGAGAAATGGCTGATTCTTTCCCAATTTTAGAATTTCAATGAAACATAAGTTTTAGCTATAACTACGTGTGTCAGTAAATTTTCCATACATAGCATATTTCCACACTGTCTTTCATTATGCATTCTTGTTATATATTAATATCATCAGTCATACTTAAAAACTGACTTCTTGTATGAATTCTGTTTAGGAAGGGAGTTGGTAGTTTTTAATTTTGCTGTTTGATTATATCTTTGAAGTAATAATTGTATATGTTTAGTTATTTTTTGCAATCTATTTGTACTTCTAAGAAAAACTAAGTGTTTTCCACAATGTGAGGATATAGATTGTAAACATGAAAGTTATTCTATATTGTTAAGCATGATAAAGGAGCAATAACACCCATATCATCCATTATACTTGTGCTTCTTTCATTTTTTTGAAGAGTCTAATTAATTTCTTTTTTGATAATAATTTTATTCTGATTTGCAAAGATAATGTGGATACTTTGATTCTTAGGGCTTGGAAAGTGAAAATTGTACATTTTAGCATATACCTAGGACAATGGACATTTTCACAATATGAACCACAAGAAGACAATATTTGATATGATTGATGTAGTAGTTTTTAAATTAAAACTTAAAAAAGATCATATGATAATTTAATAAATATCTATGATACATTCATTATATAGAGAATATTAACTAAATTATAGCGATAAACCAGTTGCAGACCATACACCAGTGGAAGAAGCAGTATATTAAAGAAAAAATATAGATCATTGTTTTGGATTAAACTACTCTAATAGGCCCAAACAGACCAGACTAAAACCAAAATAGAATCACTTATACTAAAATTCCACATGAACAAAAACAAACTGTTATCTGACCTCTTGCATAATCAGGAGAAAAAGATAATCAAATTGTTCCATACAGGCCAGTTTCAAGATAATAAAGTTGCAAGATAATGAAGTTTTTTTTTTGTTTTGATTCTTACTATTAAAGTCAACTGATCAGTTATTTTTGTATTGTTATGTTTCCATGCCTTTGCCTTACAAGGAAATAACTTTGAAGCAACCAGTGCACCCTTTCTGCTTCTGTTTCTTCAACCCTTCTCTCTGAAACCAACCTTTTCTGCTTAGCTTACTGGGACAATAATTTTATTTTACTGAATAAAGGTGTTCCCCAATTTTGGAATTGCAAATAAACTCAATGAAAACTGTTTAGTTATTTTGTCTTTCAGCAATTTATTAGTTAGTTTGATTTGATTGAAAAATAAGGTCTTCAAAATATTGGTAAAATTTTTGAATGAGTGGATTTGAGTCAGAACATTAAAAGATTTTATTCAACCTAAGGATTTCAGCTATAGTTTGTTGGCATATGAAGCCCCTGGAGTTTAGGAGCTGAGATGGTCTGTGAGGACAAATGCAGATCAAGAGATGGAGCCTAGCAGTAGTGCATGAAGTGAGTAAAACTAGAAGTGCATGGAATTAAGATCAGTTGAAAAACTACTGAAACATCTCTGGGTAATGTATAATAATGGTTGAATTATGATAGCAGCGGTAGAATAGAGAGATAGGCCAAGGTAAAATAAATTAGGTAATTTGTCTTTTACCCTAGTCCCAACTTCTATCTATCCTTCTAAAATACATACTAATTATAATTTTCACATATCTATGGTGGAGGCATATTTGAAACTAATAATACCTCAAACTTCTATCTCTGTTTCTCCTTTTCTCATTATGTGAAAATTATCTTGCCTTTCTCCATTTCCATACAATAGTTTGTATATGATAAATAACTAAGGTATAAAACATGTATTGATTAACTGCACTGAATATCCTAAATACATGTCAAAAAAACAAGCAGCACAGTTTGCAGTGATGCTGATAAAAATGTAAGATTATTTTAAATCTCCTAATACTATGGATATGAGAATTCACAAGTTTTCATGTAAATGCCTATTATTTATTAGTTCATTTCTGTTATATGTTTAATTTAGATTTATTAGTACAATTAATTTGATTTCTCAGTCTTTGTGTTTAAAATGTCTATGAGTAACATTATAAAATTTGCATTAAAGGTAATACTTTGACTCAAAGGGGTTATCACAAACTTTTAACTCAGACAAATAAAGCAAATATGGAACTCAATTTGGCAAATCAATACAGTACATTACACAGAAACAGGAAGAGTATTATCAAATTACACTAACCACTAAAAATTGTCACAGAAAGATATGTTGCCTACAATTTGATGAATGAAAAAAGATTTGTTTGTTTCAGCATAGTTTCCTAGATTTTTATACTTCTAATAGAGACATGAAGATTCTATTACAAAAAGAGAAATATAAAACAATGCTGTCAATGTGAGTACTTTTAGGATAATTCCATATAGTCAGACATCTCTTACAATGTCTAGGCTGAGTGTCTTCAAAATGTTTTATGTATCATTATTCAACTTTTTAAAATCCTATTCCTGAACTTTCAGTGCTGGGTATAGTATAGAGGGTTAGAACGGAAAAAGGAGAATCATTGGCTGGTTAGATATTATTCATATCTCTTGATCTTTTGTGTTTTTGATTATTTTTCATTATTCCACAAAATTTTTTTTAGAAATGTCCCATGTCAAGAAAATATTTGAAATTATTGTTTTATTCACTAGGAAATTTCAATAAAATTAAATTAGTATCTCCTGAAATATTAAAATGTTTGATTAATATTTCTCTTAATTCATTTGGACCACTATATTTTAAATTGGAAATTTTATGTACAATTAAATTTTATTTTTTACAATTCTGGAAGCCAGAATGTCCAAGATCCAAGGCACTAGTAGGTGAATTATCTACAGGTTCCATTTTTCATGGGTCCTCCCTCTGTGCCTTCATATGGCCAAAAAGAACAGGGAATTCCCAGAATCTTCTGTTGGAGGGCTTTATTAATCTCATTCTGAAGAGCTCCAGTCTCCCATCCTAATCAGCTCTCAATGGACATATTCTTTCTATTTTTGAGAAAAGGTTCACATATAAATTTTGGTAAACAGATTCATTCAGGTGCATAGTTACATGAGAAAGATTTAGAAAGCTTCTGAGATACTTCTTTATCCAACTACTATATTTTGTAAACTTCTCAAAATATTTATATAGTTAAATGATGCAACAGTATTTTTACTATATATGTTGCCTCAAAACAAGAATGATACTATTGCCTGTAAGGGAATGGAATTGGAATAATATCAGTTTCAACCTAAATTTCTTCTGAGCATTTTGAGGATTGTAATTTAAGTGTATAAATACATTTGAAGTAAAGCATTATGTAGAAATATGAAAATATTTCCCTAAATTATATTTTTTTAAAGACAGAAAAAGTATGTGAAACATATGGTCTCTTAAAATACATTTTAAAATATTATAACATTCAATATTAAGTGAAATCATCCAATTAAAACACCAGTCTTTTGGAGTATTATTTTTAAATTCTGAAAATATTTAAAGGATTATAGTGAATATTTATATTTAGTTTGTTTCCTACAACATTTACCAAGCACCTTTTCTTATTTGCAAATAAATATCTATGGTATGTTTCCTCAAAGGAAATGTATAATTAGTTAAAATTTATATTCAAAATGTTTACCAAATTATGCCTGACAATTTTTTTAATTTCTATGAGTATAATTTATAGAATGAGATAATAAAGTTGTATATCTGCAAGGGGTGGGCAGTAAATTAGAGGAAATAAGGTGAATTGTAAAGAAATTGACACAGAGACATAAGCAGAGTAAAGTCTAAAAACCATGCCCAAATAATTTTGCCATGTTATGACTCAAGATTTAATGTTATCAGACAAGCTGTTTTTGTTTTTAAAAGAAACTAGAAATGTGTGTCTTTAAAAAAAAATGAATTGAGACACTTTAATTTTTTTAAGTCAAACAAAGCCTACTAGATACTACAAATTAGTTGTCATCTGTACCTGCACCAGTTTTCTTAGAATAACCAGTGGATGACTAAAATTCCTGAGCATCTTATTTATAAGTAATTAAGTAATGAAAGAAAACAAACACTGAATTCCTAAATAGAAAATTATTCCTATTAATTTATGATATCCAAGGTCATTCAATGATTATTAGAAAACCACCATACCAGAGAGCCAAATTATTATAGGTTTATTAAATTATTATCTAAATATTTTAATAATGACTTTATCTATGGAGTATTAAGAAATTAGCATTTTAAAAACTTGGAGAACGAATATTATCAGAACACTACAAAGCCATAAGGATTCATTTTGCTACATTGGTAATGCTGGCGTGAGACCTTTGGTAGCTATGGAGCAGGGGAAAAGGTTGAGAATTTGCAGGACTTGAAAGAGTAGACTGTGTTTCTCTTGTTGCTTTTCTCTTCCTTATTTCAGTTTTGCAACTGTCTATCTGCTACGCATTATGTACTGATCATGTGTCCAACTTGTTTACAACTGAAAACACAACTGTGAAGCAGCAAGGGGTATGCCTTGATGTTTTATATAGAAAACAATAATCAAGTAATTAAAATAATAAATTTTGTGAAGAGTTGTATATTGTTCTACCACCTTCCCTACCATATACCATTAATTTCTATGTGTTATATTAGCACGTGGTTCAATATTGTTCTGAAAACATATTATTTTGTGCATAAAAATTTATTTTACTTAAATTAACTGAAGTACAGAAGATCCAGAAGCCAGATAAATTTAGTTTGTTACCTCCAAGTCTAATGAGAAATGTTTCTAAATTGTGGAAAACTTAATATTGTTACCTGAACAATAGTTGCACTATTTTGTATTCGTTTGAAAGATGCTGGCATTTTTTAAAAAAATATTTAGAGGGATTAAGATAATACCCAGCATGGTATTATTGTGACTTTGGTCCTTAGCTTTTGAAATATAGTATCAGATTGTCTTAACTTTCAGTTTAAGATATCTGAACATAGTGTTTCTCCATCAAGTTCTGTGGGGAATATTTGATTTGCTTGAAAAAAGTCTATGCCCCTAAAAAGAACATCAGATAGGAAGGATTTGGGGAATTAGTTCTACTTAATTCTTTTTTTTAACACCTTACAAACCTCCCCATGTTCTCAAAGGAGTAATAACTTCTTAAAACACTTATTTGATGTTTTTAAAATTTTTAGTCTTGGGGAATTAGAAAGATGCTTAGAACCTCTGTCCATTATATTATCTTTGCTTATTCAGTGAAAATGTCTGTGTCCACACTTGCTGCTGAATTGAAGGTGCTGTCAGTAGTTGCTGCCCTTTCAAACTGTGAGCAGTTCTGTTTCTAAAACACTCCATGCCAGTGCTCTCACCTTTTATGTTATGCTGTGTTGTTGGCTTTGTAATAGTTTGAATTACTTCCAGTGGAGACATTCTTAAGGCTTTCAAAGAAGTAGAAAAGCATATCTGTACATCCTTATGTCTCTCATTTTGGGGGTATATTGCTCTCTCCTCAGGGAGCCTTTACCAATGAACAGGCAAACAATATGGAGATTCCCAGCAGTGGTAGGTCACTAGATTATCTTGGCTACATCCTCTAATATTATTGAAGTCTTACTTTTCCTCTTTCTAAAATGAAAACAATAAAAAATATGTTGGGCCATTGATTATTATGCAAGTTTAATATATGTATGAAATGATTTTACAAAAAAATTGAATAATTATCAAATAATATTAAAATATTGCTTTTTAAATTATTATTATTCAACTTACTCTCTGACAATGAAGGCTTGTGTGTCAGGCAATAGAATCTTATGTTGAATAGAGGTACCAATAAAAGAATCTGAGGGATTCTAAATGAGATCACTAGGATGCTGGTATTAAATATCCCATCTCTCAGACTCTGGGATCTTTTGACATAAGCTACTTTTGGGTGAATATTTTGGTGGCTTTTCCTCTTGACTTTGACTCACAATGTTGAGAACTATAATTCCTATGGCCTTTAGAAGAAGCCCTGTAGATGTTGAGTATCATTTAAGATGATAGTACGGCTCTTCTGCCTGAATTTTAAAATGTCAACCCACATATTCCTCATCAATATATATTCAGGACCACTTTCTGCCCTTTTGAAAAAATAGACTAGTGCTAGAAATATTGGCAGGTCTTAGGATCATATCCAACAGCCGAACAGTTCATAGATAATACACTTTTCACTTGATTGGCTCTTACTTCCTCATGACATTGTGCAGACCTTCAGGCTCTCAGATGCTCACTGCAGAAAGGAAGTCAGGGCTCCACCAGCATTAAGAATCTTTTGCTATTTCCTTGTTTCTTGCTTTAACCTCAATGTGTACTATAAGAATTCACTTTGAATTTTCCTTACAACTATAAAGTACGTGATTCCATTCTTCAAGGGCTAGCTGAGTTTCAATTAGTTATTGAAAATTAGTCTGAAAGATATTTTTCTTCAGTGGTTTATATGGAAAAGTTCTGTTCTAAATAACATGACTATGTTCTTACATCGACCACAAAAGACAGAAATTTAGAAGTATTTTGTTTTCTACAGTAATATTACACCTAGTTCAACTTTTTAGAAAGAGGTATATCTTCAATTTTCAAAGTAAAAACAAAAACTAAGAGAAAAGACAAGGAATTATTATAGGATCTGAGAATTGTTGGTCTGTTGTTATTTTTTTTCTTTCTCTTTTTGTGAAGTATTCTTTTAGTATTTAATCTGTACCCCATCATTGCCCTTCATGCTGTGGTGGACTCAGTATAAAGAGGGGAAAATGAGAAAATGCAGTTTAGCCTAAATAAAATTCACCATTTAATAAGTGAACCCACCTCATAAAAAAAATACAACTTGACAAAAACATAAGTATTAATAAATTCTATTTTTTTCTTGTTTATTTTTCTTTCAGACTACTTGTAAATAGTGGACTTTTTAATATATAGGGTGGAGTTGAATAAACTAAACAAAGAACAAAAAAATGGAGATAGTTCTAGAAACAGCAGAAGGATTCTAAGCAGCTGTGGATGGAAATGCTTCTATTATAGAGTTAATGCTTCATTAATTTACTTTTCAAAGACTGAGATACACTTATGCTGCTTGATGTTTATGGTAATGTGTTATTCAGGCATATGTGTACATGTTTCTGTGTGTGTATGCGTATGCCTGTGTGTGTATGTATATAACATGTCTGTCTGTGTACATTAAGTTTTTTATAATAAGGAATACCTAGCACTAAGTAATACCCTTTAAGTAACTGTAGTTTTTTTTTTTAAGGTAATCAACTTGTCAGTAGCTCTGAATCAATCCAAAGCTTCAGTTGCTTGAATGCTCAAGATATAGATCCTTTAGCAAACAGGATCAGCATGTAGCTCACGCTTACTGCCCTTCAAATTCCAGTGACCTATACCTCTGTTTCTTCTTTTGCTTTTGATATATAATCCAACTAACTGATTTTATTATGGAGAAAAAGATGAGGTAGTTAATTAAACATATTTACACTTGTCCAAATACTGTGGAAAAGGTATATCATGATCTTCTCAGGCATTTAAAAGAGAAATTATTTGGACAAGTGCAGCACTAACATGAAGGGGCTTTGCAGAATCCAGTGCAAATAACCAGGGCCATAGATCAGACCACTCCAAGCCTTAATCCAGGCCCCTGATCCCAGCTTCAGTGATTGAGCAATTTCTTGTCACTCAATTGCTGGAAAAGATTTTTAAATAAGCAGTTAAATAGAATAAGGATTTTTCATAGCTTTTAAAGCTGTAGAAATAGTCAATCTCAAAGTGAGTGCTAAACTATGTCTTTTCTTTTTTATGGTTTTGTGATATTTTTTGTTTTAGAAGTTATGGTTTCATTTCTTGCAGCCTTTCCTGTGACACAGGTGGCTACAGAGCAAGCCATGAATGAAAGTGCAGTGAAGGTATTTTCTACTTGTTCTTTCTTTGTGATTATTGCTTCATAACTTAAATATCATAATGGGTTTGGAGCACAGAGAGCTTGTGGCTTCAAAGAGTTGGTAAAGGTCATTACAAGGGGAGATGGAAATGTTTTTTATTGGGCAGAAGCAAAAGGAGTCTATATTAATAACAATATCAGGATGACTTAATGTGATGTTTTGGCTCACACTAGAAGAAAAGCAACATATCTGCAAGACAGAAACCTTGATTCTGGTCTTGTATATTTGTGTATTTAGTCATTAATTAACCTTAAGTAAAACAGCTGACCTCTTAGAGGGTTGGATGCTAGCATGTGCCCAATTATTCTCACTGATGAGTTATGGCTCTCAAATGAGATATTAAATGCTGTGTAGCAATACCTTCACTATCTACAATAATATTAATCCCAAGTAAAGATAAAGCTATGCTTGCATAGCATGCAGATAGGAAAAAAGGATTTTGCTGAGATATATCTGGCCTTATTTTTTTAAAGAAGGAATACATTTCCTCTACTAATTTTATATAGGTTAAATAAGCTCTAGTATTTTTTTAAATCTAAGAAAAACACATTTTTTTCTGCTTTTATGGCTGATTTTTTTATGGTTTGACTAAATTATTAGCAGAAAAGAAAAATTCCCTAAAACATTAAAATATAAATGGGAAGGCATGACATAAGTATAATTTAATAGTATGTCTATAAAATATTGTTTTTCTCCAAAATGATTGAATCAAAAGATCTGCTTGGATCCTCTTTTTCTATTCTTATTGAACATTATTTATATGTAGTCTGCATTTGAAAACAGCCTCAGCAACATCCTGAGACAGTTCTAGACAAAGTTAAAGGTCCACACATTCTTTAGGAGTGGCTCTCTCCTGCCACCTCATTTTCTCCAGGCACCTGCACTCTATATTCTTGTCATGTACATGCTACAGTTTGTTATCCTTCTCATGTTTTAAAATATTTCCCAAAGATTCTTTATAGATTAATAAATAGTTAATGGACACCAGCAGTCTGTTGAGATCCTGATGAATTCCTAAAGGTGAAGTTTGAAACTCAGTTACCCCAGAAAATATATTTGGAGCAAGAGGTCTTTTCTCAGTTGAAATCTCCAAATTATATTACTTGTGTATCCTATGGCTTCCAATTGGTGGCTCAGCCTAATAGCTAGTTTGTGATTTCTTAAACACAAAAAGCTTTTTCATTAAGGAAATGAGTATCACTCTTAAGATGTTTCCTTTGTATACCATTAGAAATTTATCACTAAGATTGATATAAACAATAAAGGAATTTTGGTCATTAAGAAATATAATTTATTATTTAAAGCAAATTGAATTTAGAGTCAGACTAATATCGTATATCAAAAACATAGTTTAGTTGGAATTCAATCTTATGTTTATACTACTTAGCATTTGTTCTTGCCTAGTTGTTTGTTTTATGATATGACTTCTTTTTGCCCTAAGTGACTGTGCAACTTATGTACAGAAACTAAATACACTGATTGAATTTGTGTAATGATTTTTGTCCAACAAACTCTTGAGGGCCTTATCCATATTAAAGATGCCCTGATTATCAATGCCAGACACTTTCAGTAGAAAGTAAGCTTACCATTCCCCTTCAAAGTACAGCAGCATTTTATCTATGACCTTGAATTCTTAATTGAGAATATAATTATTTTGATTTAATTTGCTCATTTTCCTTTTGTTCTTTTGTGGTAATTAGATGCATGAGGTGGTAGAGACTGCTTTATTTACTTGACAAAAGCTTCTTCCTCTTTCATGACTTAAATATGTATTTAGGATGTTCCATCAAATAACATTTCCTCAGACTATGATGCACAATATAATGTCTTGGAAAAGCTTATTTAAAAATCACATCATGGTTTCTAATTTATCACATGCTTCTGGCTAAAGAAAACCTTTGGATGTTCGCTTCTTTGGAAAATGAACACAGTTTTTTTCACATAATCTCTGACTTGATTCATGAACTATCCACAATTTTTATGTTATTTTTAAGGGTAAAAATGTGGTTGTATGCAGGGGAGTATAATTTTATCTTGAAGCTATGTGAACATGGAAAAACACATTGTTTTTATTTAGAATGTATAGAGATCGATCAGTTGCATATACCAATATTTTCTAAAGATTGTTTTTCTTTATTTTCAGCTTATGGAAAATAGAAGAAATCTCATTATTAATAAGATATATCATTTATTTAGGGTATATTTAGAAAAACTGATCAAGATTGGGGAGAAAACTAGCATTTTCTCCCATTCACCTATCTCTATTGATTAATATGGTTTTGCTGAAATCATTTTACCCATCTGATTAACATAAGCTATAGTTTAAGTTATTCTGTACTCTCCCTCCTGACCCAGCACCCCAAAGATTTGAAATATAAAGTATGCTAAAATATTTTGAGGAAGAAATAAAGATGATATTTAAAAAAGATATCTGCATGTGTTTTTGTATGTTTATAAAGTACTTAGTCTTTATTTAATAATGCATTATAGATGACATGCAAACATTCATTTAGTCAGTTGAGACTATTAATGTGTTTTTAATTATTTAACAAATATCAGAAGTTTACATAATGTACACATTAAAATGGACACTTTAAAGGAAAGTTAATAAAGTGAATTTGGGATTACTCTAAATAATATATGTAATTTAATTTAATTAGCATCTTAATTTAAAATTAGTATTGATTTTTGAATATAATAAAGGTGGTACTGGGTTTTTGCATACATTTTGCAAGTTTCTTTTCTTTGATAGAGTTCTTCTTTTCTAATAAGCTAAATAGTTGCAATGCAATTGATCCTCATAAATCAGATTCTGTCATTTCAAATTTCTCTACTTGCCTGAAATTTTACCCCCAAGTTGTTATAGTACTTTCAAAATCATAGGAGGATAGTTGCATATGTAAAGAAGCAAGAAATCTGAATTGCCCCAAGAAAGTCAGAGAATGAGCAAGGCAAACTCTCCTGTTTCATTTCTCATGGTTTCAACAGTATCCTCTAGTGTCACATTTGCTGTATTTCCATGTATTTTATTGATGGTTTTGTCGTTCAAAACTTCCTGTGAGCATAGTGCTAAAGTGATATCCAGTTTTAGAAGACTGCAGCATGCCTTATGCAAAAATTATGAGCGTCCGATGGGCTCTGTGCAAGCATGAACAAGAGCTATTGGTGGTGAGTTCAATGTCAGTGGATGGATAACATATTCAATATGGTATCTTTAAACAAAAACATATATAAAACAATAAGTAGTCTATCATTTGGTAAAAATATAACCAAAGCCTCTCAGACACCTAACACTATATGTTCCCTAGGAGAAGACAATTGAGTTTTTAATCCAGAGTCTGGCAACGTTATGGACCACTATGAGGCAAATAATGAGGACTGCCTAAATATGGCTTATGCTTCCAAGCACTAGTGACTTATGTTGATATTAGTTTGCTTTACGCAGTTTCCTGTGCAAGGCCCTCTGTGGGAGCATATTCAGTTTAATATCAGATATGATCAAGTCAAGAATCTTCTTCCATTTTTAGTGAAGACAAATAAAAGTTTTAGTTTAATTTATATTTCTTATCTGTTTGTTTTGCTCTTGACTTTAAATATTTTGTCACAGGACAGATTATAGATATGAAAAGTCCTCAGTCCTATCAAATTTATCTCTAGTTCTACTTGCTAGAATGAGTATTATAACTTAGAATATGAATTAATAACCACTTGGGGTGAGAAAGTTGTTTATTTCTTTTCTACTCTGTAACATACTTTGAACATTTTTATGTGCAGGTGGGAGGGATTCTGCTTTATTTGAGGAAATTTTTATGGGATCATTGTTGTGATCAGACAAAAGAATTTATCACCACTATGGAAAATACCAACATTACATTTACTGATTCTTTTCCTTCCCTGCATGCATTATGTATAGAACAGGCCTCCCTTATGGCTACCTTTCATCTATGGAAAAGGAAAGCAAGATACCGTCAAAATTGGTACATCTTACATAAGATTCAGCAGAGAGAATCTTATGAAATACAAACCTTAGAAGCTCTTCAACATTAGCTTTGCTTTAGTGTGAATCCATCCAACCATCAAAGAGAAATTTTGCTGTTGTTACAAATGATTCATCACTTAAGATCTGAAGGCAGATTTGTATTTGTGGAGCTACATATGCAGTCAGATTTTATGCTTCCTTTATTGGTACCCAAAGATTGGTTTGTAATTTACTGCTACCTTTGCTGCCTTGTGTTAGATGTCTGGAGAGAGGAAATAAGGAGCTGGAGTCATGATTTCTTCTCTAAGATTTTAGAAGCTGTTTACTCACTCAATATCCTTTTGTTTGACTATAGCACTATAAAATTCTGAAGGCAAAAAAAAAAGCTCATAGCAAAAAAAGTGCTGATGTGGCCTCAACCTCAGAGCAACAGTGGTACTATAATGTCTATGTAGCCAGTAAACTGCTCTATCTAACCCTGACAGGAAACAGTCTGATCAAGCAGAAAGTCACCAAGTTCTTTGCATTGGCTAAGGTATCTTTCAAAATAAATACCGTTTTCTCTGTAGTTTCTAGAGAAAAATTCAGTGAGTTAAAATTTATTTGTAATTCCAAGTTCAATAGTGCATTGAATTCTTTTATATGATTTCAAAGATCTTTTCTACTGATTATTGGCAAGGATTCTATATTTTAAAGATTTTGATTTATTGATACAAAATTCTACCAGGAAGGGTAGGACTGAGGTTAGAGTCCAGTAATATATTTATTTTCAAGATGTCTCATGAATATTTATCCCAAATGCCAATATATTCAATAGAAATCTTGATGATTTTCAACATTTTTAGTGTAACTCTGTCTATAGCCATTTGAAAAGTAAATATTCTTCTTTCCAGTTGTTTTTGGCATTCACAGATCATATTGAAGTAGAGTCTCTTCTGCCTTGTGGGGGAAGATATGCACAATCATCACAACTGATAATTGTATTCAAATACTGTCAATTTTATTTTTCAGAGAATTAGGATAGGAATTATTTTTGAAACAGAGTAGAGACTAGAAAGACTCCATATGTATTGGAAGGCCATGAGTATTTTAGGAGTTTTAACAAAGGTTTCTATTGTGTTTCTCTGGATAGTAATGAACAAATTTAACATGTTGTATTTCTCTGCTTTTCAAATACATGCCCAGTGGTCTGTGATGACCTTTGCAGACATCCTCAGTGTGCTGAGACTGTGTGCTCCCTTGGGATGACACTTGAGTAAAGATCACAAGAAAAGCTCAAATGTTAATATCAAACTGAACAGTCTTTAAATGTTCTAATTTTCTTTTGTTATAACACATTAGCAAGACCATGTAATTTATAAAGAAAAGTGGTATCATTTTTCTCAAAGTCAGAAGGCTGGAGAGTTTAAGACCATGATGTGGCATGTGATGAGGGCCTTTTTGCTGTATCATTGTGGGGGACAAAGGGCATCACAAAGTGAGAAAGTGAACAGGCTCTCTCAGGTCTCTTCCCTTCTTCTCATAAATAGCTACCTATATCGTCATGGAGGCTCCATCCATAAGACTACCACTAATCATAAGTTATTTCCAAAGACCCCACCTACAAAAATTTTTAGTATATAATTTTGATTATTCGGGATCCAACTCAGAAACTTTAAAAAGGCACGTTTAAATCATAAAAGTAACTGAAAACTTTCTTTTTCCTCTTTTTCCTTTTTCATTCTCTTTCTCTTCCAATATCTCTTTCTCTCTATTTATTTCACTCCCTTGCCTTCCTTCCTTCCTTCCTTCCTTCCTTCCTTCCTTCCTTCCTTCTTTCCTTCCTTCTTTCCTTCCTTCCTTCTTTCCTTCCTTCTTTCCTTCCTATTGAGGATTGAACACAGGGGTGCTCTACCACTAAGTTATATCTCCAGCCCTTTATATTTATTTATTTATTTTTTATTTTGAGACAGTGTCTGCCAAGTTGCACAGGCTGTCCTTGAACCTGGGGTCATCCTGAATATATGGGATTTCAAGTGGGTTCCATCACATCTGGCTAAGTGAAATTTTTTAAGTCCAATATTCATTGTAAGTGAAGACTTTAAAGCTCCAACTCATAAGTAAAACTTTCATACTATAAACTTTTTCAGTTCTACCTCTTGATATCAAGGCCTTTTTGTTCCTTGCTCTAGTGTTTTGTTTGATATCTGAATAAAATTCAGTTTTTGAACAGTGTTCATTGATTCGTCTTGTCTTTCCTCGGCAAAGAGTCCTCCTAATTTTTTTTACAGATTTTGTGCATGCTCTGATCTCTCTCAAGAAATACTTTGCAGAAATTATTATGACTTTTCCTCACTTCATTTGACTATTCTCAGAAAGATCTTCTCTGATCATTATGGTGAGTCCTCTTTCAGTGGTTTATTTTTAAACAAAACAATGTTCATTACCTTAAAACTAATTTATGGCCTTATTCATTGCCTTCTTTGTTCTCTAAAAGGTCATCTCTTACAAGTAAAGAACTAGGATTTTTTGTATTGGTATTTTGCCCCTTGTATCACATGTACCAAAATGTCTAGGACATAGTAGGTACATAAAAAATATTTGCAGAATAAAAGCACAAACAATTATATTTAAAAAATCTCTTTTATATCTTCTCTTCATTTTTTTTTTCAATAGTGGGACAAATGGAGACATCAAAAACTAAGGCAAGAAAAGAGGTTAAAAAAAAAAAGGCAGTGTGTGTGTGAGTACCATTAGGCAACAGACTTAAAACAGAAGAAAGCCTTGCCAGCATCAAATCATGGCTCTTATGCTGTTAACTGTACAGACTTGGGCAAATTATTCAGCCATACTGCTGAAGTCTGGCTGCAGCAAAATAACTGGTGGGTGGGGGGTGTGACAAGCAACTTGTGTAGATTGATACAGCAGGAGTAGGAGAGTAGGAGCCTTTTATTGTAGAACAGGACGGTTATACATACATTCCACACAGCTTATCTTAAATAACATAAGCTACATATAGCAGTCAACCAATAAGGAATCTCTACACTCAGTGGCTCGCTGGCATTACTCCTCAAACAACTCCCTCTGCAAAATGCCAGGCGCCATCTTGACTTGTTACAGACTCTAACATTTCCCCCTTTTGTTTAATTTAAATAACAACCATAGTGGTTTTTACACAAACACCATAAATAATCTGCTACAAGCAGAAGGGGAGGAGACAAAATGCCACAATACCAAGCCAATTGATGGCTCAGGCAAGAAGCCCTTGGAAAAATTATACCAGCAATGACACCGTTAGCAAAGATACCGAGTTACAATTTGTTGTAGATTCCAGTTTGTTGTCTCAGTCCAGGTATAGCAGTGTCTGAATAGATGAACTCACAGTCTAGGTAAATCACAGTCCAAGTAAGTTCTGCAGACAGCTAGCTCAAATCACAGTCCAGGTAAGTTCTGCAGGCAGCTAGCTTAAATCACAGTCCAGGTAAGTTCTGTAGGCAGCTAGCTTGATCAGAAGTCTCCTCCAGTTCTCAGCAACACTGGAAATTCTTCCACCTTCCTCTTTGCCGGCACTTGGACAAAGGCAGGAACTCCGATAGATACTAAAATCCTGTAGTATTCCAGCAGGCACTAAGAAAACAACCTTCTGAACAATTTAGTACATTATCTCAAGGTTTTTTACATTTGAAATAGGACTTAATAGTGCTCATTACTCATTAGCTTCCATGTGTGGGAGAACCATTGTAGTTACTGGCCTTGGAAATGATCAAACATTAGGGACCCTGGTAGTGTCTTCTGCCGGCTGTAGCATCCCTGGCAGCCCCAGATGGCCCCAGGCAGAGTCCGGGGAGTGTTCCAAGTCAAACTGCCACTGGGCACAGGGAGCAAGAGCCCACGAGACTGTGCCTCCTTGCTGCGCGGTGACCAGCTCGCACACATGGCAGCCACTGCACCTATTCATGCACCTTCCGATAATGAAAAGTATTCAGTAATAGCCTTTTGCTGCAACTTTTTTCCTGATAATCCTTCTTCTTCTGAACTTTTTTTTTCTTTCTGACTAGAATTCCTGGGCTCTTATCAACACATGCCCTAACTATTCTTGGTTCCACTGGGGTGCCTCCTTCCCTTAGTAATTTACTTCTCACCCCTTCCATATTTTCATCACAAAGCCAATACAATACACTGAGACAAAAGAAAACACAAACATACTGCATCAATCCTCTCCATTTTCTCGAAATGGCCATTTTTCCTCTCTCCCTATCTGTCTAGGGACAAGCAGATTTGCTCCTGTCCTATCTAGGGACGGGCAGCTTTTTTTCGCCACTTACCCCAGAGTGTCCCTGGGCTCTTTGTATGGGCCACCATCTGCTGCAGTCTGGCTGCAGCAAAATAACAGGGGTGGCGGGGGTGTGTGATGAGCAACTTGTGTAGATTGATACAACAGGAGTGGGAGCCCTTTATTGTAGGACAGGAGGGGTATATATACATTCCACACAGCTTATCTTAATTAACATAAACTAGATACAGCAGTCAACCAATAAGGAATCTCCACACTCAATGGCTCTCTGGTATTAGTTCACAAACCACTCCCTCTGAAAAATGCCAGGCGCCATCTTGACTTGTTTACAGACTCTAACACCATACTGTGCCTTAATTTATTTCTCTATAATATAGAGTTAATAACAACACTTAGAATTTATCTCATTGAGTTATTTTAAAGATTAAGTGGATTAATTAAACTAAACCTTTAGATAAATGCCTTGTATACAAATTCTTATTTAGTTCTGGCCACAATTACTAATGTCTGGGTTAAATTATCCTTCCAAAGAAATAGATTCCTTCTGTATATACTGCAGGGCAAAGTTTTAATAACACTTGTATCCATGTAGGGGTTTAGGTAGAGTACAATGATGTTGAGCAGAAAGAATTTGATTTTGATATTTATTTATCTCTCTGCTTTTTCTAATTCATAAACTAAACAAAGGCAACAACTTTTCTTCCAAATCCTTCACCGGTTTTTCTTGTTGGAGGAAACCAATAATTCCAAAAATTCCTTGTTTGTCAACATCTATAAGCATAGATTTCACATTTTTTAAATCACTGTACAAATTAGTCATGCATAATACATTGTTTAGGGAATATGCCCTTGCCCCTTTATTTTAGCTATGGAATCTAGGGAAAAATGCAACATATTTAGAAGTAGGAGACATATGAGAGGTATATTTACAATTTGTCACCATTTCAGGTCAATAAGAAAACACCAGTCAGCAACTCTAGGTTGGACCCTCCTCATCAAGCTACCAGGATTAAATCTTGAGAACTCTGCCCTAAAGATGAGAAATTCTACTCATCTAGTGTTTTACACATGATACTAATGTTTGCTATTCGGCACAAACATATATAAGATCCCTGGAGAAAGAAGTTTGTGAAAACCACCAAATGAACCTGGAATGAGGACATTCTTTACCTTTAGTAAGATAAAAAAAAATCTAATCTCTTTTGGGCTGGGGATGTGTCTCAAGCTGTAGCGCGATCGATTGGCATGAGTGGGGTGCTGGGTTGATCCTCAGCACCATATAAAAATAAAATAACAATGTTGTGTCCACAGAAAACTAAAAAATAAATATTTTTAAAAATTCTCTCTCTCTCTCTCTCTCTCTCTCTCTCTCTCTCTCTCTCTCTTTCTTTAAAAAAAATCTAATGTCTAAACATCATAGATCATCTTTTCTATCACTTTAATACAATTAAGGTATGATTTGGGGGATTAAACTTGTGCCTGAGTTTGGGAAGGCAATTATGTTAAAACCATAGAAGGGGTATTGTAAAATCTCTCTTGTATTCTACCTGGCATTGTACTTTTGAAACCTTCTCAGCACAATAGGTAACCCTGAATGCTGAGATAGGTACCCAGACTTCTTTGTGCCTTGGTTTCATCATTTACATTCTCTGGAAACCCTTGCTCCTACAGTTTTTGTAAACATCATTGGATGTTTACCTGTAAAGCACTAAGAGAAAGCTTTGTTTTTTTACATATACATTTAATTCACTGAGCCTCAGTTTTCTACAATAAAATGTATAGAACTTATATTTGAAGGAGGTAATTTTCACTAAATTATAAAATATAATTCTGTTTCTTTTTAGTATAAAAGTGTGATTTGAGAGTAAACAAAAAAAATTTAAGACAATTTTAAGAGTTACTCTACTCCTCTCTAAACATATCATTTGTAAAATACAAAAATCTATTTTCCATAATTTTGCTTAATACAGAAAGGAAAAACAAAGAATAGAAGAAGTTACATAACTTGAAATAGAGGAGTGACATTTGTAATGTGGTCTTCTTTGGTGTATTTAAATCATGAAACATAAGTTGTGACATAAACTTTTAGTTAAAGAATACTTTAATCATAGACAAATAAAGACAAAGAATTGAGGGGCATTCCGGATTTACTTGACGGTTTTGAAAACCTGGCTCCCCTGGAGGGATTCTTACCTCCTTTGTGTGGGGTTCAGAATGTTAACATTATGTGAAAAACACAAAAAGGAATGAATGCAGCATTTCAGCTACATTCTTCCTTATCATTAGTGACAATGAAACGTGGAGAGTAACATCATATGAGTTTTTATTCAAATCTGATTACTTCTGAGACTGAAAACATAATTGAAACTCATGGGGAAAATAGAAGTCTTTATAATAAGTCATAAATTTGATTTGGCCCTCAGGACCAGCAACATAATTTGCAGGGCCCAGGGAAAAATTAAAAATTTAGTGCCTTGCTCAAATATTGCTAAGTATTTCAAGATGGCAGAAGCGAAAACTTGCACCAAGGTGGGAGTCCTTCTCAGTGCAGTTAGTGTGCAGGATACACATACATGAAGCTGACTCTGTAACCACTGTAATTATAAGACAATCAGAATTAAACTGGACGGAAACCCCAGCATGAAGACTTGACCATACTTGATCTTGAGCTATACTTACCTAACAAAGAGGTCCATTTGATTTGTTAAAAATCAAGCTGAGGCATCATGCAATCATGAAAAACGAATCTGAAACATCGATGATTTTGAAAAGAGAGGGTGAAGAGTTATTCCCACATTAAATATTGTCTTTAGAAATATAAACACTTAATAAAACTTTAGGTTTCTAAACCTAGACATTACATGTTTTTATTAGTCCAAGTTAGAAGTTGGGTAAATATTTTTGGATCATTTTAGTTATGTAAGAGTTTCTTCTTTTTTTATGGTGGGGAATGGGGTTGGTCAGTATTGGGGACTGAACTCAGGGGCACTCAGCCACTGAGCCACATGCCCTGTCCTATTTTGTATTTTATTTAGGATATCCAGGTCTCACTGAGTTGTTTAGCTCCTCGCCATTGCTTAGGCTGGCTTTGAACTGGAGATTCTTTGGTCTCACCCTCCCAAGCCCCTGGGATTACAGGCACACATTGGGATTACTGGTGTGCTCTACCACTGCCAGGCTGGGTTTCTTCTATTTTTAAACTTGTAAAAGTGATACCAGTTCTTCAATTCCTGCCATGCTCCTATGTCAAAGTAAATATTTGGCATTTGTTTTTTGGGAGGGATTGGCTAACTTCACTTAGTATTATCTTCTCTAACTCCATCCATTTTCCTGCAAATACCAAGATTTTATTCTCTTTTATTGCTGAGTAATATTCCATTATATATATCACATTTTTTTTATCCATTCATCTATTGAAGGGCAACTAGGTTGGTTCAACAGTTTATCTATTGTGAATTGTGCTGCTATAAACATTGATGTGGCTGTATCCCTGTAGTAAGTCCTTTGGGTATAGATTGAGGAGAGGGATAGCTGTGTCAAATGGTGGTTCCATTCCCAGTTTTCCAAGGAATCTCCATACTGCTTTCTATATTGGCTGCACCAATTTGCAGTCCAACCAGCAGTGTATGAATGTACCTTTTTCCCCACATCCTTGCCAACACTTTATTATTGTTTGTATGCATAATAGCTGCCATTCTGACTGGAGTGAGATGAAATCTTAGAGCATGTTTTAATTTTCATTTCTTTAATTGCTAGTGATGATGAACACTTTTTCATGTATTTGTTGAGTGAATGTACATCATCTTCTGAGAGGTCTCTCTTCAGGTCCTTGGTCCATTTATTGATTGGGTTACTTGGGTTTTTTGTTTGTTTGTTTTGTTTTTTGATGCTTAGCTTTTTGAGTTCTTTATATACTCTAGAGATTAGTGCTCTATCTGATGTGTGAGGGGTAAAGGTTTGCTCCCAAGATGTAGGCTCTCTATTCACCTCACAGATTGTTTCTTTTGCTGAGAAGAAATTTTAGTTTGAGTCCATACCGTTTATTCATTCTTGATTTTAATTCTTGAACCACAGGAGTCTTATTAAGGAAGTTGGGGCCTAATCCCACATGATGGAGATTACGACCTACTTTTTCTTTTATTGGACGTACATTCTCTGGTTTTATTCCTAGGTCCTTGATCCATTTTGAGTTCAGTTTTGTGCATAGTGAGAGATAGGGGTTTAATTTCATTTTGTTGCATATGGATTTCCAGTTTTCCCAGCACCATTTGTTGAAGAGGCTATCTTTTCTCCAAGGCATGTTCTTGGCAACTTTGTCTAATATAAGCTAATTGTAGTTTTGTGGGTTAGTCTCTGTGTCATCTGTTCTGTACCATTGGTCTATCAGTCTGTTTGGGTGCCAATACCATGCTGTTTTTGAGTATAGTTTAAAGTCAGACTAACACTAGATAGAGCAGAGGAGTTGGAGGGGAAGTGAGGGGGCATGGGGTTATTAATGATGGTGGAATGTGATGATCATAATTATCCAAAGTACAGTTATGAAGATATGAATTGGTGTGAATATACTATGTATACAACCAGAGATATGAAAATTGTGCTCTATATGTGTAATAAGAATTGTAATGCATTCTTCTGTCATATATAAATAAAAAATTAAATATTAAAAAAGTGATACGAAATGTATGTTCATGAAGACACATAAGCAAAATAGTAGATTGTTCTTGATTTTTTGTCTTATTGTCTCTGTAGGGAGGAAACAAAATTGGTCACTTTACTTAAGATGATAATTGATAAAATGATTGAGAATATTCTAACAATTGCAGAAAAATCTATTTTTGCAAAGTAATAAATGTGGTGCATTAGTTTATTTACAAAATTGTTAAATTGAATTAAAATTGTAAATTCAAACATAATATATACATAGTTTTATTTACTAAATTGATAAAGTTAATAACATTTAAAGTCAAATGTGTAAGAGTTTAACTCATGTCTATTTATATAGTTACATATTTATAAATTCTAACTATATATATGAAGGAATACAATTAGTTGCAAAAAGGAATTTAAAAAACAAAAATATCTTAAGATATTTTAAAAAATAGCTCAACATTAATGGTTTATTTATGAGAGAAAATATATAGAAGTAAATTATTTCTCCATATTTTTAACATGAATTATACATAAGATGGGATAAAAATTGAGTTTGAATTTTCTTTCTATAATCATGTTATTCTGTATCCAGACCATAAAGTTTCTTATTATCAAAATATTCTATTAATTTTCTGTACTTCTGATAGTCATTGAATCATTTTACTTAGTTCCTCTATTTTTGAAAGCCACAGTAATAAGTTTCACTAATCATTTGGTTTTTAAATATTTTAACATTTACTCATAATTATTTCCCAACCTTAAAAAATTATGATTTATTTCCAAGTATTTTTCCCTTTTTAATTCTTGATGTTATTTTTTAAAACTCATTTGCAATTTCAGAATCACAACATAATTTTTTTTATTTCACAAATTATCTTTTGATTCACTAGAAAAGCCATTAGATGATTTAAATATTTTCTCTTTTACCTTATGAAAGAAAAGTAAACAAAATAGTAAAGTTTATCTTGAGTTTTCTAAACCTGAATTAACTAAAACATATTATAAAAGATATTTTATTTAACAAATTTGTAATTAATGAGAAAAAATATCTGACATATTAATTTATTGATTTACTATGCATTATTTGTGCCATGCTTCTTGTTTTGAAGGCTGTGCACCAAGCTAAATCACTGATCTAATAGTCTCACTTCTGAGCATAAATCCAAAGGAAATCAAGTCATTTTCTTGAAGAGATAGCCATGCTCCCAGGTTCATGACAGTATTATTTATAGTAGCTAAGCTATGGAGAAAACTGAGTCTGCTGACAAATAAATGAGTATATCCCACACAAGCACGTGATTAAGCACGTGATTGTGCACGTGCGCGCGCGCACACACACACACACACACACACAAATATAACTCTACCTCAGGAAAAGCATTTCTACTATTTTTGACAATATAAATGAACCTGAAGAACTTTTTCTTAAATATTAAAATTTATTTTCCTAATAAAGTCAAATAGAAAAAAAATGTTGCATAATCTCACATCAGTAAAATCCAAAAAAGTCCCTTGCAGAGAAATAGAGTAGAAGGGATTGTTACTAACTAGGAAGTGGGGTGAATTGGTAGAAGTTTGTCAAAGAGTACAAACTTGCAGTTAAAAGATGAGTTAAGTTCTGGAATCTTAATGTACAGAGTTATGACTATAGTTAATAGTAATTTATTGTGCACTTGACCATATGGTAAGAGAGTACAGTCTAAGTATTCTGATCATTCAGGCATGCAAATGTGCATGTGCATGCACACACACACACACACACACACACACACACACACACACTCAATGAGACAATAGTGGGAAGTTGTAAATGAATATGTGAGGTAACTTGCTTGTGGAAATTATTTTAAAAAGTATACATTCATGAAACATCATGTTCCACACCTTGAATTCACATACTTTTAATTAACCGATCATATATTAATGAAGAGGGGAAGATGAGAGAGAGAGAGAGGAAACAGAGAGACTGAACACAGTCTTTGATTTAATTTTGTCCCCAGGTTTAAGCAATTGGTCCATCAAGGAGCATTAGGTACCTATCTCTACATGTTTATTTTCCCCCTGGAGGTTGCCAATGTCCTCACTGTTCATGGAATATTATAGTTGCTATTGTATTCATGGGATACATCTTTAATTAATGTACATTGTACAGCAAGGGGAGGTTTTATTCTCTGCCATCTTGATGATGTTGTTCACATAATACATCTGCACTAATTACTCTTGGCCTGATGCCCCTTGCTCTTTCTCTAAGGGACAGTCCTTTGATGTCAGGTGGTTACTGGTAATTGTTGCTTGTAGACACTGTCTTTGTGAAGGAAGCATAAACTTGAAGGTGTTTTGCATTTCTATGATGAACCTCCCTAAGGCCCACAATATCATTTACTTAATTCCTTATTCTTCTTTAAAACAATTGTTAGAAGCTTGATATGGTAATGGTAAAATGTGATTAAACTTTTTTTCCCTATTAAAAAGCTTCAGCTTTTTATATACCATTTCTAGCAACAACAAACGATTTATAATACTCCTATGAAGCATGTGAATAGTAGTCAATTTTGATTTATGCTTATTAATTCTAAAGGATCACTTAATTCAGATACCTGAAAACAAACAAACAAACAAAAAAGAATAAAAAGGAAAAAAAAAAAGACTCATAATCTTTTTAAACCCATTGTGGTAGGAGGAACCACTGCTCACAGAGTCAGGAGAGATTTAAAGGTCACAGCTACTGTTTGTATTTGGCTCCCCAAAGCTGAACCATTTCACTTTTCTTTTTTTTTTTATCTTCTGTAATTTTAGCTGTTGCAATTACGTGCTCCTGCTGAGTAAAGGGCAGAGTGAAACTTTCAATAGATCAGTTACCCAGCACCAGTAGTACAGCACTCTAATGGAAATAGATTTTATTTTTTTAGATTCATTTGTTTATTTACTGTGTGGGTATGTTTTCCCTGATGGGTTATAAACATATGTGTGGTTATTACTAATTCTTTTTCCTCCTATGGTTTCCTTCTCCATTCCCCAGCCTATTAACTCAGATGCAAATAGATCCATTCAACACATTTGACTGATGGTTATTTCCTCAGTGAAAAAGTTTTGCTTTGTGAATTAAGTTTTCAAAATAGAGGAAGTTAGTATTTTGTTGTTGTTTATTTGTTTGTTTTGAGAAAATCTGGTGAAGATATTTCTCTTAAGTTCTAGAAGTTTATACCAGTTTGAGAGTGAGAAAGCACGTAATATTCAACAAAGACCAAATTCAATGGAAAGATGAGATGCAATAAAAATCCAGAAATGTAAACACTAAGGCTTTGCATTTAAGACAAGGCAACAGTAAAGTGCTGGGCCTATTTTTTAAGCATTATCTACCTTCAAAATGCACTTTGGTGTTTTTTTTTTTTTTTCTTTGCTACTGAACTTTGTCTGTTTCCTTCTGTGGCATCTTCTATGTGTTCTGTGGAGGCACCACATACTTCAGGAAATAGTGGTAAGCTGTAAAAAAGTTTTGCTATATCTTATTCAGATTCTTGAAATCCTCATCTTTCATGCAAAAGACACAAAATAATGACCAAATGTTACAAGAAATGAAAAAAGACAGTTTATATTTAAAGTGGCAGAGGTAAAATTACTCCCTTCTCAAAAAAAAAATTAAATCTATCCTGATGTTGCCAACTTCAAATCCTGAATTTCTTCCCCTGAGCATATGCTATCTATTTTCATTTCTTTCAAAGGCCCTCACACTGCAGGAGCTCTGATATATTCAAATGAAACTTCATGAAAATAATACTTTACACCTTTTCCCTGCTGTAGGACAGTCAGAGAGCCCCAGATGTGTATATGAATTGTGTACTAACAGCTTATAAGTTGATCATTTTGAACTTGAAACACATTTTCTCACTGGGGGGTCAAAGTTCCATAAGACAGATTGAGCTTCAGGCCGGCTTATCAGAGCAAAATAAACGTGAAGATGAGCTTGTTTTGATATCCTATCTTGGCTATCTTAAAACTACATGCACATCAGAAACTTTATAGCTTCTTCAAATAAATATTTTTCCAAACTCACATTCCCTCTCAAATTGGCTCAGTATGATTAGGGAGTAGTTTAAAAAAATAAGACTTTTAAGTAGAATTGATGCCAGAATTAGGCAGCTAGTCAAGGGTCAGATCCAGAGAATGGAGGAATTGAAATGTTAACTCCTTCAGAGCCCTTCCTTTACCCTTATCAAGACAACCTGCCACTGCTCAAACCTGATACTAAGGTAACCTGTCTCAGGGATTGTCAGCCCTACAGGAGTTGTTAATTATGCCCTATTGCTGCCCAGATCACTCCACCTTGGCCTCTCCAGCCCATCTGCCTCTCACCTTTTGGCCATCCCACCCTAGGCCATCTCCTGGGCCTAGTCCTGTAGGCAGGAAGGAGAGAGATAAAAGGAAAGAGAGCAGGAGAACAAAGAAAACCTAGAACATATAAAAAGGGCAGAATGACTCTCTTTAGAGGATACCAGCTATGGCCCCTTCTCTCTTCCAGGAGAAGTCAATGTTATCCCATTTTAAATAAATCCTGCTTTATATGCTTGCCTCTGTGTGCTTCACTAATGTTCAAACTTCAACATGTGAGGAAGCAGAACTGGTCACCAATAACCAGGAATATCAGCTTTTTGTGTTCTTCTATGACTTGAAAATATAACGTATCTTTCATGATGCATAATATTTATATGCTACAACTTATTCATCCTCCAGACCTTAAAGTATGCAAATCTGTATATCAAAATACACTCATTTGTTTATTCAATTATTAGAGACTATTTGCAAATAAAGCAGTTGTATTCGGAGTCATTGCTAAATGCTTACCTCTTCTTTTCTCATATTTTATAAATAATCTGGATATTTTTAAATGTTATTTATATAGAGAATTTTACAAATAATTTCAATTCTTCAATCATTTTCTATTTAATTTATTTTCCTTGTATATTTGTACTATGACTTTGTTTAATCCAGGTTTTCAAAAAAACAGAGACTAATAATATAGTAATTATGCACTATTGCTCTTTTGAAGGGGGACATAGTCCCTCCTCCATTTGGCAGAGGGCTTTAAGACATATTCATTTATCTATGCTGTTTCCAGAGAGTTACTGTATGCCAATAAGTTTTCTTCCTCTTTGTTTCAATTTTGGTAACAGCTAGGCAGAATACTATATTGGAATTAAATTCCCTTGCTTCTGCCTCGCTTCTTTTTTCCTTCACTTTTAGGACCAGGTTGATTATAGGTTTTAGGTTGAAAGTGCAAGGATTAAAATAGTTGCTAAAGATGCTGTATGTGGTATAATTCTAAAGTTGGCCAATCTTATCATCAAGGATTACAAACATGAAAGGGGGGTTACCTTGTCCATTTCTTATATATCTTTGTCCTTAAGTTCTTTCAATTTATAGCTTTGTTCCATAGCACACTAGGTATCATAAGACATATCTTTGGAGTTAGAGAGGTTATATAGACAATTATGTTAAATTCCATAAGCTGGAAAGAAGGGAACTAAATCTGAGAGAGAAAGAGAGCTCCTGGGGTGGTAAGCAAAAGGAACAAACCTTCTCTCCTAGCCTAATGCACTCAAAGAACACACAGAGACAAAAAGAGACTTAGTGGTGCTATTTTCTTATTTCTACTGAATCATTGTTTTTTGCTTCTGTGGGTTTGTGTATGTGTGTATGCACATTAATAATGTATCCTAAGGTCTTTCTCATCAGCAACAATAATTATATTTTCAAAAATACTTTAAAGCATTATTGTCATGTCTCAACATCAAGAATCCTATTCATTGCCAGCAGGTGTTTCACATATTACCCTTTAGTTTAACTGTGATCAAGTAAAGAAACGTGTCAGGGAATACATTGCTCTCATGATTTCTCTCTTTTTCTGGAGTAGATAAAATAATCAAGAGAAAATTTGTAATGTGGAAATGTTAATGCATAAAACCATCAGAGAATAAAGAAGTCATCTGGCAAATACTACAATTGAATAATAATGAAACAGGAAGGAGAAATACAAGATCATTTTTATCAGATTATATTAATCTTAACAAAGGGCTATTAGAAATAAATCATTTTTTAAAACATAGTTTATGTGTGCCACTTTTACAACTTCTCTTTCTATTTGATGTAGGTAAATCTTTCAAATTTCAACGAAATGGCTTTTAATAGCATTTTCAATTGTGTCTTCAGTATTTGGCTTTTAAATAAAAGACTTCAGATTATTTATATTGTGCTGACATCTGGTGGACCTTGGCCTTGATACAACCAGGAAAAGATAAATGATTGGAAACATCCATCAAGGTCAATTGAACAAATCCATGGCCACCTTCTTGTCTCACATTAAATCAAACAAGAGTGAGAATGTTATTTTCAGTTCTATCAACATCCTCTTACTTCATTTCAAGGGAATCCACTCCTGGTCACACAATAAAACTGCTTTAATTCCTAGAAATTCACTAATAGTCTCCATCTTTGTGAAGTCCATAAGTTATGATATTTAGAAAGTTCTCACGTGAGAAACTTTGTGCTTTCCTTTCTCAAATCTCACAAACTATCATGATGGGTTTTCTTCGGCTCTGAACCTACTTAGGAAAAAAATACACACACACACACACACACACACACACACACAACCAAAGAGAAACACACACACAGATACTCTCTCGACAAACTACTTGGAAGCAATTGTCTTCCAATTCCCAATGTGTGGGAAATGGAAGAATCTCACATATTTTAAAATGATTGGCTTATCATTGCTTCAGGTTTTTTTCACTTAAAAATGTAATTGATCAGAAGTTATATAAAAATATAACTTTTCTGAAAAAAAAAGATTTCACTTGAGTTTCTTTTAGTCAGAGTCCTGCGACTTACCTCACATACCCTTGGAAATGGAGAACATCTAAATAAGTAAAAGTTATTCTCAGTTTTTATATTTAGGAAAACCTTTTATTCCTCCATGGTATTTCACCCAAGAAGTATTTTTCTGCTGTTTATAAGTTGTAATGTAAAAAAAGAGAATGATCATTATATACTACTAAATACAACTGGAGCAATGATATTTGTTTTCAATAATATTGGTGTTCCATTATACTTGAGCTAATAGGTTCATTGTTCATAAATTTTTAAACTTACCAGAAAATGAAAGAGGATAATTGTGATTTATTCCACTCAAGAAAGCTTAACATTACCAAAGTTAAAATATGTTTATTAAGACATATATCACAAAATTGACAAGTTAATGTATTGCACAATATTTTTAATCCTGGGAATTCCAAGTAATTTTGAAAACTAGATTTTTACTTGAGGTACTTTTTAGCAGGTCTTTAAAACACAGATATATTTAACAATGATGAGAAAAGAAAATTGATAGTTCTATGTTGTCAGGAGATAAATGGGGAATATTTA
Source organism: Ictidomys tridecemlineatus (assembly GCF_052094955.1). Classification (NCBI taxonomy): domain Eukaryota; kingdom Metazoa; phylum Chordata; class Mammalia; order Rodentia; family Sciuridae; genus Ictidomys; species Ictidomys tridecemlineatus. The sequence goes on from NC_135479.1 coordinate 163,351,359, forward strand.
ATTTAATTATGTTAACTTATTTAAGTGGAAACTTACTCATTGAAATCTTCTAATGTTTGCAAATGTTATAAACTTAGGCAGATATAAGCTTTATGTGAGCTCTATGTGGATATCAGTGTAGCATGGTTCATACATAATTCTGGAGTTGGAAGTCACTTAATTTCACTAATGGAATATGCCACTTTGGAGCTAACTATGTAACTGAGCTTCAGAAGGTAGGTTGATTGCATTAATCAAATAATTACAAATTTTCTTGATCATTATATTTTGTAGCTGTAATTTTGTATATTTATATACTGATATAAATCCTACATTGTTCTTTTATCTCATAGAGATAGTTCAAAAAGACAATGCTATTTGTCTTTCCTGAAATGGCCATTTTATTGTTTTATTGCTTTCCATTCCAATGCTTCTAGACATAATTGTGACAATTTTCTTCCTTCTCATTTATATTATTCAATTCTTACTAAAGAATCTATTATTGTGCGGCTTTATCTCCCTTTTATGCTCAAATATGAAATATTGAGAGATTATGTGCAGTTATTGGTCTTATAGAAGAAAAAGCAATTTAATGAGTACTTCTCAAAAGCCATCCTTGAGTTAGTGAGGGATAAAGGGCACTCACAGGCATAATCATTTAGCTCTTCTTAAATAAACAAATAATATATGTAGCCAAATTCCTGTAGTTGTTCAAGACTAAAGGCACCAGATCATGTTAGAATGTTTGTAGAAGAAAATTTATCCTATATTCTTTTAATAATATTTTACTTAGAGGAAAAAAACCAAATGTTACTTGCAATGTTGCTTCTTCAAATTATCATATTTGTTATCCAAGGTGCACCAGGTAGCTACACTAGATCAAGGGATCCATTTTAATTGTCACCAGCAGTTTCATCATTACAAACTGTACAGACTTATGTGCCTTGAGCAAAGACACTTTACCCTGAAGGGCATACATAATGCTAAAAGAAATGTTTTTTTCAGAGGCTTATTGAATATTAATTAGCATTTTAAAGATGAGGAACTAGAAACTTAGAAAGTGAATTGTCTTAAGGCAAACATAGTGATAGAGTTACTTTCAGATCAGATTGGAATACCTTGAATTTTTAAACCATAGGTCCGTTCCTATTATTATTTGATTCTTAAAATATCCATATTGAGGTTCAAGTATCATCACCATTACAGGAAATTCACTGAAAAAATGAGGTCAGGTGCATCAGTTAACAAGCACTTTAGCAGAGCAAACAAGGGACAATAATTACAATTAGCTTTTGGTTGCACTGAGTGAAAAGAGCCTTATGTTCTCATTCTGGCTTTTTTTTTTCTTTTAGTAATTAAAAACAACAGGTAAAAGACACACATACTTGCCTTCATAGGCAAAAGAGAATTAGCACTGTGCACCAATAGAAAAGTAGTGAAAGGATGATTTGAAAGTTCAAATATGGGCTGGGGATGTGGCTCAAGTGGTAGTGCGCTCACCTGGCATGTGTGAGGCACTGGGTTCAATTCTTGGCACCATGTAAAAATAAAATAAAGATATTGTGTTCACCTAAAACTGAAAAATAAATATTTTTTTAAAAAAAGAAAGTTCAAATATAATCATTAGCTTTTAAACATAGTCCTATCACATCACTTAAGGTGTGTGAAAATTGAAATATAAGGAAAATAATATTTATTATATCAGTGCCAAAATTTCCCTTGATTATGAACTATTGGATATCAGTATTAAGTCCTTAGTGAAAAATGTATGTTTATAAAAACTGCATCTAATACAGTGTTCTGACTGCCCTAGTTAGAGCATGATGTCAGAATACCAGCCCCCAGTGAGCTGTCTAGCCACTTGATCACACCAATGGCTGCACTAAATGAAGTAAGTTGGAGGTTTTGCCTCCAATGTGGTTTATCCAGTTTTGCTTTACCAGCAGAACAATAGTGTTTTTTCCTCAACCACTTGGCCAGAGACTGTTATTGTTACAGTTTGGATGTGAGGTGTTCCCTAAAATTTCATGTGTCAGACAATACAAGAAGGTTCAGAAGTGAAATGATTGATTGGGCTCAGAACCTGGACCCAACTAGTAGTTTAATCTACTGATAGGATTAACTGAATAGCAACTGAAAGTGGGTAGGTAAGGTGTGGCTGGAGGAATGGGTCATTAGGGGTATGCTTTTGGTGGTTTATATTGTGTCCTTGTGGATCAGAGCTCCTTTTTCTTATGTGATGTCATCAGCCACTTCCCTCCACCATACTTTTCCTCCATGATGTTCTGCCTTATCTTGAACCCCTAGGAATGGAGCTATACATCTATGGACTGAGACATCTGAAATCATGAGGCCCCAAATAAACTTTCCTTCTCTAAAATTATTATTGTCAGGTGCTTTGGTCACAGCAGCAAATAAAAGCTTATTAAAAGAGTCACCTAAAGGAAAGTGATATACAAAATTATCACTATTTTATATCAAAATGGATTGTACTGTCTTGCATAGATAAAAAGAACCAACAAAAATAATTTTTCTAAGGTCTTATTTAATTTCTTTAGTGTTCTGTAGATTTCATTGTAGATGTTTTTTAGTTGTTAAATATTTTTCCAAGTATTCTTTTTGATATCATTGTGATAGTTTTTCTAAATTCTCTTTCAGTAGATTCATCATTGCTGTAAAGGAACACATTTGATTTATGGGTATTGATTTTAAATTCTGCTACTCTGCTTAATTCATTTAGTATTTCTAGAAATTTTCTGGTGTAATTTTTTGGATCTTCTAGGTATAAAATCATGTCATCTGCAAGTAGTTATTGTTTGAGTTCTTTTTCTATTCATATCCCTTTAAATTCTTTTTCCTGTTTAATTGCTCTGGCTAGAGTTTTAAGGACAAGGCTGAATAGAAGTGGTGAAAGAAGGCATCCTTGTCTTCTGTCAGTTCTTAGAAGGAATGCTTTATATTTTTCTTCATTTAAAATGATGTTGGCCCTGGGCTTAACATATATAGCTTTTATACTGTTTAGGTAAGTTCCTACTATGACTAGTTTTCTAGTGTTTTGAACATAAAAGGGTTCTGTATTTTGTCAAATGCTTTTTCTGCATCTATTGAGTTGATCATATGGTTCTTTTAAGTCTATTGATGTGATGAATTACATTAATTGATTTCTATATACTGAACCAACCTTGTAACCCTGGAATAAACTCCACTTGATTGTGGCACAGTATTTTTAAAAACATGATTATGTATATTTTACAGAATTTTATTGAATTTTGTATCTATGTTGATCAGGGATATTGGTGTGAAGTTTTCTTTCCTTGATGTGTCTTTGTTTAAGGGATACTAGCCTCATAGAATTACTTTGGAAGGGTTCCCTTCTTTTTTATTTCATGTAATAATGTGAGGAGTATTGGTATTGATTCCTCTTTGAAGGTCTTGTAGAACTCAAGTGAGCCTCTGTATGGACCTGGGATTTTCTTGTTTGGCATACTTTTGATGGTGTCTTCTATTTCATTGCTGGAAATTGTTCTATTTCAATTGTTTATGTCCTCCTGATTCACTTTGGATAATTCATATGTCTCTAGAAATTCACTGACTTCTTCAAAGTTTTCTATTTTATTAGAGTATAAATTTTCTATTTTGTTAGAGTATAAATTTTCAAAATTGTCTCTAATTAAATTAAAGAAGACCTTGAAAGATGGAAAGATCTCCTATGCTCTTCGATAGGCAGAATTAATATTGTGTGGGCTGGGATTGTGGATCAGTGGTAGAGCACTCGCCTAGCACGGGCTGGAGCCTGGTTCAATTCTCAACACCAAATAAAAATAAAGGCATTATGTGTGTCCATCTACAAAAAAGACATTCTTTCTCTCTCTCTCTCTCTCTCTCTCTCTCTCTCTCTCTCTCTCTCTCTCTCTCCCTCTCTCCCTCTCTCCCTCTCTCCCTCTCTCCCTCTCCCTCTCCCTCTCCCTCTCTCCCTCTCTCCCTCTCCCTCTCCCTCTCTCCCTCTCCCTCTCTCCCTCTCCCTCTCCCTCTCTCCCTCTCCCTCTCCCTCTCTCCCTCTCCCTCTCTCTCCCTCTCCCTCTCCCTCTCCTTTAAAAATAAAAAAATTAATACTCTGAAAATAGCCATAGTACCCAAATCATACAGATTTAATGAAATTTCTATTAAAATTCCAATGACATTTTTAATAGAAATAGAAAAAGCAATCATTTGGGAAAATAAGAGACCCAGAATAGACAAAACAATCCTTAACAAGAAAAGTGAAGCAGGAGTCATCACAATACCAGACCTTAAACTATACTATAGAGCCATAGTATCAAAAACAGCATGGTATTGGCACCAAAACAGACAAATAGACCAATGTACAGAATAGAAGACACAGAGACAAACCCACATAAATACAGATACCATATATAGCACTAATGAACCATAAACATACATTGGAGAAAATATAGCCTTTTCAACAAATGGTGATGGGAAAACTGGAAATCCATGTGTAGCAAAACAAAATTAAACCCTTATCTCTTACCCTACATAAAAATCAACTCAAAGTGGATCAAAGACTTAGGTGCGCTAGGCAGAGATCCTGTTTGTAATACAAGAAAAAGCAGGTCCAAATCTTCACCATGTCACCTTAGGTACTAACTTCTTTAACAAGACTCCTAAAATACAAGAAGTAATATCAAGAATCAATAAATAGGATGGTATCAAACTAAAACTCTTTTTCTCAACAAAGGAAATACTCAATAATATGAAGAGGGAGCCTACAGAATGCACCCTAGATAGAGCATTAATCTCAAAAACTTAACACCAACAAATAATAATAATAATAATAATGAGTCAATAAATGAGCAAAGAAACTGAACATACACTTTACAGAAGAAAAAAATACAATTGACCAACAATTATATGAAAAAATGTTCTACATATTTAGCAATTAGAGAAATGGAAATCAAAACTACTCTATGGTTTCATCTCACTATAGTAAGAATGGCAATTATCAAGAATACAAGCAACAATAAATGTTGGCAATAGTGTGGTTGAAAAGGCACACTCATACATTATTGGCGGGGCTGCAAATTGTTGCAACCACTATGGAAAGCAATATCAATATTCCTCAGAAAACTTGGAATGGAACCACCATTTGACCCAGCTATACCACTCCTTGGTTTATACACAAAGGACTTAAAATCAGCATATTCTGGTGATGCAGCCCCATCAACATTTATAGCAGCTCAGTTCACAATATCCAAACTATGCAACCAAACTAGATGCCCTTCAACAGATGAATGACTAAAGAAATTGTGGTGTAATGCACAACAGAATATTACTCAGCCTTAATGAAAATGAAATTATGGGCTGGGGATATAGCTCAGTTGGTAGAGTGCTTGTCTTGCATGTACAAGGCCCTGGGTTTAATCCTCAGCACCAAAAAAAAAAAAGGAAGATTGAAATTATGGCATTTGCTAGTAAATGTTTGGAGCTGGATAACATTGTCTACTGAATGAAATAAGCCAATCCCCCAAACCAGAGACCAAATGTTTTCTCTGATATGAAGATGGTAATTCACAATTGCTTGGCAGGGGTGGTTTAGGGAAAAGTAGAGGTACTTTGGATTAGGCAGAGGGGAAGGAAGGGAGAAGAGGGTTGTAGGAGTAGAAAAGATAGTAGAATGAATTGAACCGTATTACTCTGTGTGCTTTTATGACTACACAACTGGTGTAATTCCACACCATGTACAACCAAAAGAATGAGAAGTTATACTCCATTTATGTATGATGGGTCAAAATGCATTATACTGTCATGTGTAACTAATTAAAACAAGTAAAAACATCACTCCCTTTTACCTATATCTACTCAGCACAAATATACAGGCTGCTGTCATTTGACCTTTGTGTACTCAAATATACTTATTTTCATAAAGTCCATGATCAAAATTTATTTATAATGGGCTTGAAGCTGTTATAATGAAGATATCTAGTTCAAGTGTTGTGATGGAAGAAATTAGTCCAAAATATCAGGGCTATCTGCAAAAATTTTTAAACCTTACAGCTCTTCTTACGTGAATGTTGGCTGAGATTCAACAATGAAATAAATGACTATGATGAACTGATTTGAAACCAAGATCAAATATTCAGATCAAACAATTTACATTTAGTTTTAGATCATGCAAATAAAAGAGGTTCGCTACCACAAGAAAGATAAAACATACAGTTACATTTTTCTAAACACTATCTCCAGTGCAGGTCACAGCCTAATTGTCAGGAGCAGGAAATAATACTAAAAATAAGCCTGTATTTTATCATAGCCCAATCTTTGACATCTTGGAAAATTTACATACCTTTCTAAGACTTGGTTTTCTCCTCTATAAAATAGCAGTGAAAGTATTTCTTGACCTTTTGTCTCAGTTTTTGCTGCATAACTAATCACCATGTATTTGGTGGTTAAAATCAACACACATTTGTTATTGTATAGTTTCTATGGTCAGGAATCCAGACATGGCTAAGTTGAGTCCCCTGCTTTGAGGTCTTTTGCAACACTGAAATCAATGCTTAAGGTCAGGATCTCATTTGCAGATTCAAGTTGGGAAAGATGTACTTCAAAACTGATGTGGTTGTCGACAGGATTCAGTTTCTTATGGATTGCAGGACAAAGAACCTCATTTCTGTGTCACTTGATGATGGAGGCTGCTCTCGGTTTCTTGCTAGATGGCCCTCTATGGTTTGGCAGCTTGCTTCATCAAAGCCAGCAAGTGAGAGTTTTTTGTTTTTGTTTTGTTTTGTTTTTTTTAAAAGATAGAAGTTAGGTGAAAGTAATGTTGTATCATCTTTGTTATAACATATTGATTAAAACCAGTTTGCTAGACAAACCAACATTGGAAGCTGAGATCCCTGGGGCTTAGATTCAAGATTCATTCAATTGTCTACTATAGAATAATTAGCAAGGATGGTGGAACGTGATAGACATCATTATCCAAAGTACATGACATGAATTGACGTGAACATACTTTATATACAAGCAGAGGTATGAAAAATTGTTTTACATGTGTAATAAGAATTGTGATGCATTCCACTGTCATGTATTTAAAAAATAAAACCAATAAAAAATAAGGAAAAAAAAAGAAAAAGAAAGAAAAAGAAAAAATAAAGAAATGTAGGTAAGAGTAAGGAAGTTTTAAGAACTCAAAAAATGGCCGAGCATGGTGGCACATGCCTGTAATTCCAGCAGCTCCAGATAACGAGACAGGAGGTTTGCAAGTTCAAGTCAACCTCAGCAACAGCAAGGTGCTATCTTTGTACAAAATATGACTGAGGATTTGGCTCAGTGATTGAGTGCCTCTGAGTTCAATCCCTGGTACACATCCCCTTCCCCAAAAAAATATATCAAAAATGTAAATTTGTAAGTTGTATTTCTGAGAAGCAAACTTTTATTCAAACATGTGATTAATAGAAAACGAGGAAAAAGGAGTTTGATTTTCTTTTTTTTTCTATTGAATCTGTTCTTTACCCAGAATTGCTGAACTTCTCAGCTCCAAATCTCCCTTTAAGTCTGATTCAAGATGGAACACCATCTTTAGGTTCTCAAAATCTCTCTATTTTTCACTGAACTCTTTTCTTTATGAATTTTAGGTGTACACACTGCCTGTTCTACAGAATTTAATGTCTATGTGAATAGTAGTTTATCCTTTTTTCTACATATAAATAGTGAACTCTTTGAAAATATATTTAGACCTATTTTATTTTTAATTTTCTCCATTGCTTAGTATAAATCATAATAAAATTAAATAAGTGCATATAAGTTATGTAATTAAAATGTAAAAAAGAAATATTTTAAAAAATATAGTAAGGGGCTGGGGATGTGGCTCAAGATAACTGGCTTGCCTGGCATGTGTGGGGCGCTGGGTTCCATCCTCAGCACCACATTAAAAAAATAAATAAATAAAGATATTTTGTCCACCGAAAACTGAAAAATATATATTAAAAAATTCTCTCTCTATCTCTCTCTCTCTCTCTCTCTACTCTTTCTCTCTTTAAAAAATATAGTAAGTAATTCAAAACAAAATGAAATTAACTATTGGTTCAAACACTATAGTATTGATTGAAACTAAAATGTTCAGAGTGGGCAGAATTCAGGCTTTGTTCATTTAAAATGCTCAATGATGATATCAAGTAGGTGGTTTTGCTTTTTCTACATTTCTAGTAAGAATTCAAAAAATCACCTTGAGATTTATGTGAATTAGTTGTCATTCCCAACCATGCAATTATAGACAAATATGGTCATGGTAACAGAAAACACACACCCACACACCGCTTAATTCAAACTATGTTTTCCTTGCTGCTACCATAAAAATCTAAACTTTGCGTTATCAATACAAGTTTCTGCCATGATAGAATAAATTTTACCTGTATTGTTCAATATACTAACCTCTATTCACTTTGTAAAGGTTAAATTTAAGTTTTTCTCTCCTGTTAAGTTTAAGTTTTGCTTTTCTGTAAGTTTAAGTTCTGTTTTCCTGGAACCGGAAACTTATGTTAAAAACAGTTACTTATGTCAAAATGTACCCTGGCCCAACACCCCCTGACAAAACGCATGATTATTCTGTAATGGTTATTTTGTAACAATCCCACTCTCGCACCCTAACTGCCATATGAACTTCCCTGTTTAAACACTGTATAAAAACTTTGCTTAAGCTGTACTCGGGGCTCCAGTTTCTCTCAGGAGAACTCTGGGCCCCAGCATGCTGGTCCCCCCCCCCCAATAAACCCTTTGCTTTGGCATGAGACAAGTCTCTTGGTGGTCTCTTCCTCCGACGTTTGCCAGACCCTAACAACTTATGCTATAAAAACTTAAATTGTGCCTAGTGTTGTTTATTTTTATTTATTATCAATTTATTTATTTTTTCATTTACCTACTTATCAACATAAGTTAATAGTTAGCTGCAGCTAGTGATTGTTGTATTGCAGAGTACAGATTTAAAGCAAATTGGCTTCTTGGGAAAGAGGCACACACCCAAATGAACGTAAGAGACTTACTTATACTCAAAGGACTTAAATCAGCATATTATAGAAATGCAGCCATATCAATGTTTATAGAAGCTCAATTCACAATAGCTAAATGGTGGAACCAACCTAGATGCTCTTCAATAGATGAATGGATAAAGAAACTGTGATATATACACACAATGGAGTATTATTCAGCATTAAAAGAGAATGAAATTTGCAGGTAAATAGATGGTGTTGGAGAATATCATGCTAACTGAAGTAAGACAGCCCCCCCAAAACAAAGGCTGATTTTTCTCTTTGATAAGTGGATGCAGATCCATAATGGAGGAGACATGGGAAAAATGAAGAAACTTTGATGGTGCAAAGGGGATGGTGGGGTGGGAAAGGGGTATAGGGGTAGGAAAGATGGTGGAATGAGATGGATATCATTACCCTAGGTACAGGTATGACTTCACATATGGTGTGACACCTACATGGTGAACAACCATAGAAATGTAAAGTTGTGTTGCAATTGTGTACAATGAATCAAACTGGATTCTGATGACATATATACCTAATCAAAATAAATAAAAATATAATAATACATCAAAAAGAAAAAAGTATGAGGAAAATGCAATTATGGGTAGACAATCAATACTACACAATACTTGTACTGAAATTAGTTGTTTCAAACAACTGAAAAACTGATTTGTGATCAGTTGGAAAAAAATTAAGATATTTACCATATCATATCCTCAACATTCCATAGTTAATGCTTTAATAAATGCAAACATTATAAACATTTGTATAATATCTAAGTTTTAATAAAAATACCTGGGTCTTACAATATAAATAGTCAAATGTAAAATCACTGCTTACAGATTATTTAAATTCACTACTACTAGCTAAGTAAATCTGGCCTAGTTAAATAAAAGGGATATTATTTTTTTTTTAAAGAGAGAGTGAGAGAGGAGGGAGAGAGAGAGAGAGAGAATTTTTAATATTTATTTTTTTAGTTCTCGGCGGACACAACATCTTTGTTGGTATGTGGTGCTGAGGATCGAACCCGGGCCGCACGCATGCCAGGCGAGCGCGCTACCACTTGAGCCACATCCCCAGCCCCCATAAAAGGGATATTATGTATTATTTGTTAAATTAATAAAATCAGACCCCAAAATTCTGCTCTGTGGAATTATCTATGTTCATCAAACAAGTCTGATAAATGTAAGACTGTTTTTTTTTTTTCCCTTTAACTTTGTATTGTATTTTTAAGTCCTGGTAATTATATGCTGCTTGAGGAGAAAAACTGTTTTATTTTGCATACAAATGCTCAATTTCTATATTGAATATACTAGAAAATAAGTGAGGTATAAATTCGACTTGGTGACAATGGCTGTGAAAGGTAACTGAGAATTATTTGGCTTAGAACTATTAATGATTAAAAATGTCAACTTTAATGTTGCATTAATGCAATATTTAAGTTGAACTCTTTATAAAATTTAATCTTGGCATCATGTGGATTGGCAAGTTCAGGAGCAAAAGGGTCACCTGGAATTTAAATGGATCTGCTTTTGACAGGCCGCACAATGCTTTTCTAGTATATGTTGAATTTCTCCTTTAATCTCCAAATTGACACATATTATACTGAAAATTGAGCTTGAATCCCACTGCTTTGTTGAAATAAGCACTGTTTTAATTCTGCATCTTATAATGACTACAAAGTACATGTGGAAGACAACTCCACACAGCCTCATTCTGGATTCTTCCTGTAGCTGAGCTGAATAATCTCCCTGGAGGCTGTGGGTACATCTTCCATTATAACATTCAGTTTCTTGCACTTTGAAGGTAATTGCACAATAGAATTTTTCTCTATTGATATCACAATCAGAAATGCAAGTTGATAACAGTGAACATAGCTTGTTTAGCGAATCAACCAATGCAATTTTGGGTTAAATGATATTGAAAAAATTCAAATTGAAGATGTTATCTGTTGCAGATAAACCCACCAACCAGGTTCCCACAAATAAAATAATAATAACTACAGCAAGATGTGATTTACTTTTGTTCCTTTTAATGTGTTCTTTAAAAATCAGTTTTCAAATACTCTAAAAGCCCTGGTGAAAGTATTTCCTACTGTTGAATGGAGACAAAGAATATCATAATGACAGTCTTCTGGCACATTAGAGATAGGCCATAGGTGTTTGTTAAAAAAAAAAAGAATTTTATTTCATTAAGGGTTCAACCTCTGTGTCTTTATTAGGGTGATTTCTGATAGTTCTTAATGTTATGAAATAGCTGAACATTCTACTACAGTTTGATTACTTCCATTAGTGGGCTCATCACTATGGAGAATAAAAGGAAGAGTGAGCCAGGGTCCCTGACTTCTAGTTACTTACTGTATTATTGGAGAGGCAAGACACTCAATCACTTATTTAAAAGGAAAAAAAAAAGTTACCTGCATCTTCTTTACCCTCTTAAAACATCCTCTATTTTTCCATCCTACTTAGCAGTGTGGAAAGAGCAGTTTCAGAATACCTCACTTTTTTTTCCTCATATCCATCACTTATCAACCTCAATAAGCATAAATTTGCTTCTTTGTTAAGTTAGTATATGCTGCAAATATTTTAAAAATTCCTATGGGAGAAGAACATTGAGATGAAGAAAAAGAGGAGTTTATATGGAAAACCCCTTATCATTTTGTCAGTGAGAAAACGAAGTTCAAAGAGAGTAAATATCTGCTTCAAATCATACACCAAATCAATGGCAGCCCCAGGATTAGCCATAAGCTCTCCTATAACCCCAGTCCAATATTTACTTTAACTCATTAAAATTTTTCAATAAAAGATGGACACTTTTAAGCAGATCTAAGAAAATGTAACTGATCTTTGGATTAGCATGTGTCAACGTTAAAATGAGTGAATTTTTAACTCTGATTTGAATATATTTTTCTTTTCCATTTTATTAAAAAATGGCCTCAACTGAACTGTAGTCAACTGCACAGATAGAAGCTAATAGCATTTTTGCCTAGACTAGTTCTAGTGGGTCAGTGGCAGCATAGAATTCAACTATAGTCTGAAGTTGAACCTATCTTGTTCACTGGTTAACATCATGCTTTCATCACAGGATTGTATACTCATTGAAGCAGGGGATGTCTCCTGCTGTCCTGTATCTCTGCAGAAGGCACAGTGCTGGGATATATTAAATGTTCACTGAACATGAGTATATATAGTTGAATAAATCATCTATCACCTCTCCATGGTGATTTCCAATGAATTGGTTTGTCTTTGTGTCATTTTCTTTAACAGGCAATGTAATAGCTTTGATATAGTCTAGTTAGAGTTAAAAATAAAACATATGGGATTTTATCTTGGGCAGAATAAAAGTATAACCTACCATGTCTGGAATTAAAGCTAAAATGACTTATCTCTTACTATAAACAAAGCAACTGCAACAAAGAGATTACATTGATTTAAAGAAATTATGACCTAGATGATAAAGGGAAGGTTAACTTGGTGTAATTTGTATTCTGATTTCTGTATTTAGATGGCATTAACATTACTGACAAATATTCTGTAGTGGCAAGCCTCACCCAGGCTCCAGAGTAAAATCTTCAGTAAATATGAATTAATTGACTGAACGTATAGTGAAATATTATTTTCCATGATGATTGAAGTATATTTCAGTGTAAGTATCATGCAAGAAAAGTTTTTTTCTACTTCTCATTTTTTACCTTTCCTTCTTCCCTTGTTCACTCTTTTCATAAGTGCTAATTTCTCTTGGAATTTTCTACCCTCTTGTGAAATTTTAAAAATATAAGTAGCTTTTAATAAGCAAACCTGGTGGTACTTGTCATCATGACTGGAGAATTTATACTGTAGAATTTACTGCTTCATTTCATGAATTCAGCATCTATTATTATACTCCTGGATTATTAAGAAGTGTTTTTTTTAAATTTTTGTTTTAGTTTATAGACCTTTATTTTATTCATTTATTAATATGTAGTGCTGAAGATCAAACTCTGTCTCATACATGTGAGGCAAGCACTTTATCACTGAGCCACAACCCCAACCCAAGAAATGATTTTATGCGTTCATGGAAAAATTATCTCAATAACATAGGAAAATTTTCCAAATTTCTTCTCAAACCTAAGGCAAGCAAAATTATTGTCAATCATTGAGTGTGAAAAAATTCAAGGTATAAACAGATGATTACAAGAATTGCATTCTTTATGTATTTGATTGCAATACTCATGAGCGGTCATTTCTATTTTTTGGAGTCAATAAGATAGTATGACAATTAAAAATAAATTTTATTAGAGGTGAAGAAGATGGATTATAATCTCTAGAAATTGGCACATTTGTCATTATTGAGATTCTAATATTTATCTGAGAACACCCAGATAAAAGAAAGTTGTGAGGTAAAGCAAAAATTGGTTGTCATAAAATGTGATGTTTTGTTGGAGTAGAACATAAATGGGCATCTAACTTACTACTTAACTGAATAAGATGCATGAATTCACTCCTGAAGGGTGAAGAAATCAGCAGGGAGAATAATAGAAGGTAAAAGCATTTTATCAAAAAAATGTATCACCAAAAGTTTGTTGGCATGAAAAGCAAGGAAACTTCATACAACTGCACATCTTTGCATAAAAAGTTTGGGCTATGGTTATGGTAAAGAAAGCAAGTGTGATAAGACCAATTTGAAGTGGTTCAGAATACACTTGGGTACAACACCAAACAAAGCTTGATTTTATCTATAGGTTATGGAAAGAGATTAAAGAGGTTAAAGTGTATTTAAATATCCTATCCTGGAGTCTATTTTATTCTAATATCAATACTGATATAGATGGTTAGCTTAGCCTTAGGGAAGATGGGATTCAGAAATGGTTTAGAAATACCTAAAGGAATGATTGGTTTCAAAATCCTCTCCAGAACCAGGAAGAGAATATTCCCTCACCAACCTGTGGGACAAGTACCTCAATTCCCTATGGTATATCTTTGAGAAATCTATTTTTTTTATTCTTGAAAATTTCCTCTTGCTTTAAATGGGAGATGATGTTCAATTGGAAAGTTTAAGAACTTTTTAAATATTCTCAATCTTGTTTTTTCACTTCAGTCCTTGGCTATGAACATTGGCAACAGTTTTTACCATGATGGAATGTGATTCAATTCATGATACACTTTTCTAAAACATACTTTCTAGAACATCATTAGGATAAAAAATAAGGAGATTTGATAAAATATAAAATTTAATTTTAATCTGTAGTGTTGTACCTGCCTATCTGATTTCTAGAGAACTTATTCATGAAGGCATAATTATCATTAAATAATGAAATTATATTCCAGATGACATGATATTTTCTAAAATACTTAATTTGCCTTTCTCACAATAACTAACAAAGTGGTTTTTTAAATATGCCTTCGATATTTTTTTGAGTACCTATTATGTTTCAGCTGATTTGAAAAAGGTTGCTTAGCTTCCACAGCAACACTTTGTGACTAGAATATTTTCATTTCATAGAAGAAGCTAATCATAGAAACCACTCAATTAATATAAGTTCTATTGATTCTATTGATAAATCAAAACTTAGAAAAAACAGTAGCAGTAGCAAAAGGTAGGATTATGTAACATTGTCAAACTCGAAATAACTATCCAAGGATTAGCAGGGTGGCTCCATGGTGCTGGTTACCAGGGCAACATCTGACCTATTATTACTGGTTGTGATTTTCCCACATGGACAGAAATGGATCAACAATATATTAGAATCCACAAAAGCAGGAAAGAGGAAAGGAAGAGTGAAGGGCTCATACTTTCCCTGTAAAAACGGTTTAGAAGGAGTTTTACAGGCCACTTTTCCTCATGCCAATGGTTATGACAGCTATGGAGCTATTCCTGGGCATGAGAAAGGTTGAGAAATGTCATCTTTAGCTGGAAGAAGGAGAGAAGAGATACATGATGTTAAAAAGTCACTGAGCTATGTATTTGTGGAGTAAGGATTTAAAACTTTCTAGCTGAATCCAAAGCCCGTGCCCTAAAACAAGACATAAATTCCCCGGCTGCCCATGTTTGTAAATCATGTTCTATTGGAATTCAACTGCAACTGTCTATTAACTACTTCTGCTTTCTCTATAAAGAAGCACAGTTGATTAGTTTCAACTATATGGTAGACAAAGCCTAAAATATTTACTATCTGGTCATTCACAGACAACATTATCTCACCCTGTCTTAAATCAATCAGCTGACTAATGTTGTTTCTCTCCTGTTTTCAGCATGCTAGAAGTGTCTGGTCTTCATCCACCACTCTATGCTCAGTTATAGGAGATTCTAATATTTTAAGTCTCCATTAATACTCTTCCTTATTTCTAGTAATCTGTAGGTTCTGCTCAGTGGGACAATTTGGCAAGATCAGGGTGCTGGAGAAGAGAATCGTGGAAATATTCCCTTTCCTCAAAAATATTTTTTTGTTGCCATGATTCTGAGTGTAGTTGTATTCGCATGCAACTAAAGTTCAGGTTGGGCAATTTCTCTTCCATTTTTTGCCAGCTCATCTAAGGTTTCAGTAGCATCAGAATTCTTCTCTTTCTAATCAAGTTGTAATGTGTAATAGGAGTACGTCACTTGTTGATATTCCTCAAAAGTTTCTCTTCAAAATCCATTTTTCTCTTTGTTCATTTCCTAATTGAAAGTTATGACTCTTTCAGGCCCAAAATTTCTTATAAGTCTTTGGTATGATAATACATATTTTCTTGAAAACAAGTGATAATGATGAAAATAAGTAGAACAAATAAAAAACTTAAATATTTGAAGAAAAGCTATTGAGAACTGTGTAATATATGGACTGGTCCATTTTAATCACATCAATTCTTGAAAGTGGAAGAGGTAAGTAAAAGATTGGGTCAGGGAGACACAACAACAGAATGAAGAGTCAAGAGAGACTTGGTACATGAGAGGGGCTCAATCCACCAATGCTGGCTTTCAAGATGGGGAAGGAGATCATGTGCAAAGGAAAGAAAGCAATTTCTAGAATCTGAAAACAGAAGCATAAATGAATACTTCAGACCTATAGGTGCAAGGAACTGGGTTTTGTCAGTGACCTGAATGATCAAAGAAAAGGTTTCTTCCATTGAGTCCTAAGAAGGAATACAGCCAGGGAAGAAATATCACAGATTTCTGACCTAAAGTACTGTTAAGATGATAAATTGATATGGTTGTAAGTTGTTATTTTTATGGTAATTTGTTACTGTGAAATTAAGAATATTTACTAATGTAAAATAAATTTGCTTCAATTAAATTTTGGTAAAACCTTTATTATGAAATTGTACATAGAAAAGAACCATCATGGTTTTTTACTATTTATTCCCTAATGTGAGGTTAAAAAACACATTTTTGATAGGAAGATAAGTAGTTACATTATAATACAAGTGTTATAAAATTGCCATATTTGGATAAGGTAAGTCACAAAGGAAAGAAAGACAATATAATCCATGGGTCACGGGGTGAATTGGTGAAAAGCAGAGGATAGGGATTAATGTAAAATTCCAATAAGAGAAAAATAATGCAAAACAATGAAGGACAGCAATTAGTTAAAAGGAAGATTTTTAAAAAGAACAAAGAAGTAGACTGAAAGAAAGATAGGAGAAATGAAGAAAATGGTAAAAAAATGAAAAGATGAAAGATAGAAAATAAAGAAACTAGGTAGAGAAATATTTCTTTTATGAGATGCCTTTCTGGTGAAACAACCCTTAATTCCATATATCTTCTATCTAATAATTTGCATGCAGGATCTGTAATCTCCCTTTCCCTAACTTATTTTTCAGGAATGCAAGAGGCTAGCTGCACTTGACCCCTGTCCTATGTTCTGGCTCAGGCTTTGTGTCCTTACTCCACACTCTCCTGCTCACTCCTCTCCAAACTACCACCCTCCACTGACATCTTCCTTGAGGAGGATTAGTTTTTCAGTTTATTACAGTATCACTTCACCTTTTCACATGTTTTTGAAAGAGATTTTTTCAGAAAACAATCAAGTTTGTCAGGCATGGATCCAAGAGTATCAGGCAACTGGGTTTGAAAGTGAAAGACAGAAATAAGGGCAAATAGAGGTCACATAGGACATCAATCCTCTCTATGGGCAGATAATTGCAGCTTTTTTCATTTCTTAATTCTATCACTTGAAGCAAGAAAAGACCAATAAGATACACTAATCTGAAAAGAAAATAAGAGGGATTCACTTCAATAAAGAGGGAATGCTAGGTGCATCCATGATGAGAAATAGGTTATATACTATTTTTATATACTCCAAAATTTTATATACTATTTTATATACTCCAAAATACTAGTATTATGGAGGCAAGTTTTCAGTTGGAATTAAATTCAAAATATCAACATAAGACTTGGGTCTTATTATCACACTGATATTTTGAAACCAATAAAACTCTAACAATATAATGAGCAAAACATGTCTTTGCTATCACTTCCCGTATGTGTTAATAATTTAAGAAAACATGAATAATTTGAGAAGATTCTATATAAATAGCTATTTGC
Source organism: Ictidomys tridecemlineatus (assembly GCF_052094955.1). Lineage (NCBI taxonomy): Eukaryota > Metazoa > Chordata > Mammalia > Rodentia > Sciuridae > Ictidomys > Ictidomys tridecemlineatus. Next base: position 163,368,860 of record NC_135479.1, read on the forward strand.
ACACTGTGGGTAGTAGGGTAATAGGTGATCCATTTAAAACTCTGAGTTGTGATCAAGTATCCTTGGAATTATACAACAATATATATTATCTGATGTTTAATCTTACATTGACAGTTTTGGGACCTCTTTTTTATATATGTATATTTTGAACATGTAAATCAAACATGTCTGTTTATGTATTTCAAGAAATTATTTATTTTTAAGACTGTAAAACAAGATAGAATTACATTTTTATTGTGATAAAATATATATAACATAAAATCTACCATTCTAGAATTTTTACATAACCAGTGACATGAAATACATTCATATTGTTGTGCCACAAACACCACCATGTATCTCCTTAATTTTTTTATCTACTCAACCTCTATGCCTATTAAACAATAACTCCCCAAACACACTTCTTCCAGGTAGTGGCAAGTGCCATTTCCCTTTCTGTATCTATGTATGTAAGATATTCTATATATCTCACACATTTGGAATCATATAATATTTGTTCTTTTGTGCTCGGTATATTTCACTTACCAAAATGTCTTGAAGAATTAAAAATATTATAGCAAATGTCAGCATTCCATTCCTTTCAAGGTTGAGTAATTTTCCATTGTTTATATGCACCACATTTTGTTTATCCATTTATCTATTTATTTGTTATGGACATTTGAGTTGGTCTTTCAGCGATTGTCAATAATGCCACTATGAACATGAGTGTACAAATATCTGTTCAATTACCTACTTGAAGTTCTCTTAGGCATAGAACCCAAAGTGGAATTTTTGGTTTGTATGATAGCTCTTTGTTTATTGTTTTGAGGAATTTCTGTACTGTTTTCCACAGAGAGTGCACCATTTTACATTACCATCATCAAAGCTTAAGGATTCTAATTTCTCCACATCCTTACCAACACTTGTTATTTTTCTGCTGTTTGTATAATAGCTATCTTCCTGGTTGTGGAGTGATATCTCTTTGTGCTTTCAGGATTGCATTTTTCAAGAGTTCAAATATATAAGATGGGCAGTTGTACTTTCAAAATAAGAGCTCCTCTGCTAAATGAATGACATAAGCAGAGCAGATTGCTTGATGAAGTTCAGAAACAAGATAACATGTCCTACGAGCCAGTTGTAACTTTGGAGGAAGGTTTTCATCTGATGATTAGGTATTACTCCTATAATCTGCAGCTTCTTAAATACTACTTCAACAGGTGTCCTGAATTTTGTCAAATCCATTTGTAAAGTTATATAATGCCTAGAAGCAGGAATAAAAGTCGATAGATGAGACTACCATTCTATAGATTAAGGCTTAGGTCAACATAAGTAAGCTTTCAATAACAGAGTCTTTGAGTGGAATAGCACCTACAAGGTCAAATAGTCAATATCTTATTACTGAAAATATTCGTGGAAAATTCATGGAGAGTATTAGGAAGAAATTTCTTCATTGACTGGTGAGCAGTCCCAGTAAATGCCAAGGCCTTTTTCACCTCTTGGATTTTGAATGCATTATCTTTCTTTGAGCTAGCTACGTTACATTCCACTAACCTTTAAAAAAAATTAGTGTACCTTACTATTGAAATTCTTTTCAACTATTCATGGATATCTGGCTTCTTTCTTCTTATGGACACAATGGGTATTGTGTTTCTCCATTCCTTTGACCTCAGGTACAATTAGTTTGGGTGAATAAGTTTTGAGTGAAAATAGTTCAAATCACTTTCATGCTGAAGTATTCAGTTGCAAGAGTGATCCTGTAGCCATGTCTTGTCTTAGAAACAACAAACTTGAAAGTATGTATTTCGACAAAGGCCAAATCAGCCTGGATACCTAAGTGCCTACAAATGAATATCACTCATCCCTTTACCTACCACTACCACATAGGATGCTTACAATATAATATTTTGCATGTGTGAATTAAAAAAATACTTTTTATTTTAGACCCCTAATTTTGAGGGGTATTTATTTTTCACCACAACAAAATTGACATGCTGACAAATACAGTGTATGTTTGATGTGTGGTTTCCCTTTGATTTTAAGACTTTTTTTAAAATTGTAGATGGACACAATACTTTTATTTTATTTATTTATGTGATGCTGAGGATCGAACCCAGTGCCTCACTCATGCAAGACAAGCATCTACCATGGAGCCACAACCCTAGCCTAAGTGTGGTTTATTTCTATGTTCCTTTATTCTGATATTTTGGGAATTTTCATAATATATTATATCATAGTTAATATCTAACAACTAAACCTAAATATTTAAGTATAAAAATTTGTATTCTGTTATTGCAGGTCCATAAAGCTCACAAAATTGTTTCCAGTTAACACCAGGCATTATATGAGTTTCTGATATTTAAACTCCAGGAAATTCGTTATGGCTCCCTGAGAATATTCTAATGAGGAAAGTGGAATTCGAGACAGAGCATCACAGACCAAATCTCTTAGTTTGGTCTCAACATATGACATTGGACAAAACATGAACTTTCATAGTCTTAATTGATGAATTTTAAAACTTCAAATCATATTAATAATTTCTTTAAAATATTCCTCTCAAACTGATTGTAAAAATCCAAGAAGATAATATGTAAGCACTATAAATATTCTAGAATGCAGAAATGAAAGTCTGAAGAATGATAGACTTAAAATTAAACACACACACACACACACGACATCATTTTATGCATACAGAGGTAGCTCTGCCAAAGGAGCATTTAAAATTGGCTTTTAAGTCATGTATAACTAATTAGAACACATTTTAAAAATTGGCTTTCAAAAGCTTAGTACTTCTTTAGAAGCATGCAATGCATGAGTAGTCACTAAAGTAAATGTAATTTATCATATACAAGTTATACAATGGCATGCCTTGTACAGGTCCATATTATTTCTGAAAAATAGAAGCAATGCTATGTCCATAACTCTGTGCCCCTAGGACACGATTCATACCTATTTCATAGACTGATAAAATTGGATAGGAAAGACAGCAGAATTCAACAGACAATTGTATGGCAGTATGTAAAAAAGTGGATGTGTAACCGATGTGATTCTGCAATCTGTATACGGGGGAAAAATGGGAGTTCATAACCCACTTGAATCAAATGTATGAAGTATGATATGTCAAGAGCTATGTAATGTTTTGAACAACTAATAACAATAAATAAATAAAAAATAAAATTGATGCGGGGACACTAGTTAACTTCTATACTGTAGTGTAGCTTGTGGAAGAATCTTAAGTTTAAAACAGTCACTTTAAAAACTGTGATACAGTCACTTTAAAAATAAGATACTTTATATAATTTAGTTACCCTAAATTATATAAAGTATCATATCATATGTGTTTGCTGCTGAAGTGCCACTCAGTAGAATCCTTGGAAACAATTATATACTACATTCAAAGTAAGAAAGCATCTATTTTTCAGAGCATTCAAGTCTCTGCCTGAATTTGGCTTTATAAATGCCACTCCGTGCCTCAGAGTGAACATTTAGTCACCCTGAGCTAGAAATGTCCCCAGTGTCTGACCTCATATTTTATGCCCAATACTATAAGTTGTTGTTGAATTGTAAGTTTCACTTACTCTGCTTTATTAGATATGAAATTATTATCATTGCTCAGGCTATAATTGCCCTTATCAAATTTGACCACTTGAAGACAAGTGATGAGAGATGCCCTATTGCTTGTATGGTGTGACAAATGTTATTCAGAAAACCCAATCTGTTCCAGCTACAGCAAAATTTTATGAGCAGACTGTCTTACAGTTGACATACAAAATGTAATTCATTTTCTCAGAATCAGAAAACAGGTAAATTATACACATGGATTGAAATTATTTAATGCTCATTTGCTCTTAGGTTTAATATATCCATTTCCCATGCAAAATATGAACATACATGCCCTGTAAGCATTTGTTCAATTTTTAAAATCCAGTATTTTGAAATATAAGGACAGACGTGATGTATTATTTGTAATAAAAAAAATAAGCAAATTTTCAGTAATGGTCAAATTTTCTATTCAACATTTTAAATGTTGTATATTTTAGCCTAGACAAGTAAAAGACATTGTTTGTACAAATGTGCAAATATCTTGGGAAATATCCTGAAAAAAACCTGAATGTTTTATGCTAGCCTTCTTACAAATTTCTGTTTTAACTAATGCTTTTCACACTGTTTTCATAGGGATGCTGCAAGAAATTGAAGGAACTTAAAAACTACAAAAACTTATTTTTTACAGTTTGAAGGTTAGATTTTAAAATCCAGGTGTGGGCAGAGCCAAACTCCACGTGGTGACAGCAGGTGAGAATTCTTCCTCGCCTCCTGCAGCCTCTGACTACTATGGGTGTTCATTGGCCTATAACTGCTTAACCCCCATCTTAGTCTACAATTTTACATGGTTGATTCCTCTGTGTCTGTGTCTCTCACATATCCCTCTGCCTTTCCCTTACAAAGTCTTATAAGATTACTGTTATGTTTTAAGATATCTTAAATCTAGTATAATCTCATGTGGGAATTTTAATTACATCTACATAGAACTCTTTTAACAAGCTCACAGGTTTCAAGGGTTAGAAGGTAAACATACATTTTTGAGGTGAGAGACGGTTCTCACTGAATTCTTCTAAAGTGTTTTAAATGTTTTTCCTTATAAGGGAGATTTTTCATATAAAATCCTCATAAAATTTTATATTAAGCTATTTTCAGTAATGTAAGCCTCATGTATAAACTGAAATGACTATTAATTGGCCTATCTCAACTACAGGAATTATATAGAAGAAAATAAAAAGAAATCTATCAATGAAGCAAAATGGAGTTATAGATGTAAGAAATCATGAAGAATAAAAGTTTATTCAAATAAAATACAAAGAAACCTGGGTAGAATTAGATCTTTGTTGGCTTTGTTTCCAAAAATTCCTATAGTTTGATAAGCAAATAATAAGAGAGAAAAATAATACTCAGTCAATGACAGCATTAAAAAACTAGGTTAGAGAAATAAATTACATTAAGTAAACACTTCATCAAAAATATGTACTAGCCAGACTTGGTTGTGCACAACTCTAATCCCAGCAGCTCGGGACGCTGAGCCAGGAGGATCCGGAGTTCAAAGCCAAACTCAGCAACAGAGAGGCACTAAGCAAATCAAATAAAATACAAAATAGAGCTGGGGATGTGAGCTCAGTGGTTGAGTGCCCCTGAGTTGAATTCTCAGTTATATATATATATATATATATATACACACACACACACGTACACACACACATACATATATACCCTATCTAGAAGTATCACTAACTTATATCCTTTTAAGTTTCTATAGCTTTAGAATCTGTAAGTGTTCACTTTACTCAAAATTTTTAAATAAAAATTACTTCTCTTCAACAATTTTATTTAAATTGTCATTAAATTCCAACTATTCTGTAATGTTGTATTACATATATTATGAAAAAATATTAAAAATATGTTATTCAAAATACACTGCCTATTGTGAAAGACATAGTTTGCTTTCAGTTAAAGATTTTCTGAGAAATGTCCTAAGTACAATGATTTAGAAAATTCACAAGTCATTATGTGTGCTATGGCAACTTACTTGGGACTGCTTAATTCAATCTGGAATGCTTTGTAACCCTTAGTATAGGTGAATCACAGTTAATATCAAAAGTGTGTACATTTTAATTGATCAAAGGCAATGAATTTGTAATCTAAATATTTATATAACAGAAAGAATGATACCTTGCTGGTGATGTGTTTTAAATGCTATATAATGCCCATCTCTATAAATCATTACCTGTTTGTTATTGATCCCCCTTCCTACTTAGATACTTGGACACGTTTTCCTCCTCTGGTTTCCTAGCTAGTCTCTAGAGATTCACATGCTCACAGAACCTCACGTTCTCAGATCCTCACACCTCCACATCATTTTGCTTCAGTTTAGCCTAACACTTGTGAAATACTTCACATTCTGATTTTTTCCTAAGCACTGTTCCCTGCTTCTGTAATTATCAACTCTACCTTATGTGCAGCTTGGCGTTATATACAGACGGATGTAACAGTTTGGTATTATCTTTCTTCCTGAGAAGTCATTCCCTTTATTCTGCCTTTAACTCTTCCAATTTTTGAAGGCTTTAAGAAAATCTGGTGATTTTCCAAAAGGTTTGCAAGTATATATCATATAAAATATTCTAAGTTTATTAAGATAAAGGAAATACAAAAGACAATAGCAATAGGCATGTTTATGTATGAGTGCATAATTCACTTTCATATGTTAAAAAACTGAATCTAATCTTATGAGCTAGAATAAGGATTGGCTAGATAAACATATTACCACATTACCACTGCCTCCAGATTTTTTATGGAGTTACCTTTTGTGATAAAAGTACTGTCTAAGAAATAAATATTACTAACATGGTGCATCAAAGGTCATGTAATTCTGATTTTTTTAAAGTTGAACTATAGGCCTAGGAGATAAAACAGCGTGACCCAAATATTTTATACTAGAACTTTTAGATAAGAAAAATAATGAGGAAAAAAAAGGAATGAGCTAATGATTATCTCTCTTCTTATTTTCCCAAAGTATCAAGAGCAATAGAAAGAAAAAATTATCATAATTCAATGGCATAATTGGTAAATGAACAATTTACATTCCATCATTCTTTCTAGAGGCTCATAAATTAATATGTTATTCTTTTGAAATCTCCAAAATTTTATATTTTATAGGATCCCAGCAAGAAAGAAACATATGTGTGCATGTGTGTGTGTGTGTGTATATACACACTAGGAAATAGATAATAAATTTATATATACAACATATAGTTATATATAAATTATATATATATATATTCATATATATATATATATATATATATATATTTTATACTAAAAGAGAATAGGAAATGGAACCTGAATTATCTTTCAATATAAGCCCTTACAAGCCTTCTAGTTTCATTTCAGGCAGTCAGCCAGTTTTCTCCCTCTGTCTCTATCTGATTTTTTAACAGTCACTCTTGGCAGTTTCTATGCTATTTCCATGTCTGCTCTTTATCAGGAAATATTAACTCCATCAAGGTTGAATCATGTGATTGTCTCCTCATCTAAGTTTAATAACTTAGATGAGTTGAATCCAAAGGGATGTGCCTGTAACTTGCTCACAAGTTTTATGACTGTGACATGGTAGGCCAGGTTTGGGTTTCCATTAATGATCTCCTGAATTTTGATCTATGTTCCTTTGATGCTTTCTCAAGTGGTGCCAAAATCAAATAGGGCACACACAGAAGCAGGCACCAGCGAAGAAGCCAGTAGATATCTGTAACTCTTGCCTGAAGGAATATTCTATCATTTTGGAGAGATATGTGAAAGATGATTTTTAATGGATAACTCAAGTAAATCTGCCTATAAATATGAAACAGTAATTTAAAGACTTGATGTCATAAACAAGACTATATAATGTCTATCCATAATGAATAATCTTGTTCAAATAATAAATCTCTACGTTTACTTTTCACTTGCATTCTTACAAATTTTCTCTATTTCTTTTTCATTCTAAACTCTAGAACACATTGGTTTCTAAAAGTTTGTTTAATCTTTTGACTATGCTACCTCCTTTTCTTCTCTCACTTTCACTTGCAGACACTTGGAGTAGTTGCTGTTTGCCAGACATGGATAGGCTCTGAAGAAGCCAAGATGACTGACATATTTTCCTTGCTATCAAGAAGTCAGTTCCTGCAGAGCTTAGGGAAGGCAGCAGAATAGCATTGACCATCTTTGTAGTTCAAAGTGAAATAACACACACACATGCACACTGAGGGATTTTTTGTAAGAGTTCTAATTTAAGAAAAGCAATATAAAATTACAAACACAAAAATTAGGTACAGAGACCTGGAAAGAGTATGAACCCAAGACAGCAATGAAGCTTATATCCTTTTTTAACCTTCCAGGTAAATCCACCTCTACATATGTGAGCCTCCGTGTTGTTTATCTGTGTGTGTGAGAGAGAGAGAGAGTGCGCGCGAAGGATGGGGGAGGGGAGGAAAGGAAAATGTATTGTTAAATCTAGTACTCTTTTGGAGGAAAATTAGTGTACGTGCTAAAATTCTTATTTGTAATATACTATGTTCAAAAAATTGTTAGTAAATATAGGCTATCTAATTAAACATTAAATATGCTGGTTGAGCAAATGATTCTAGGATAAGTACAGGTGACTTTAATCTTTCTTACTGAGAAATCATTAATACTTTCAGCTCGGTTAAGAAAATAATTTAAGCCAGGCATGGCGGTGCATGCCTTTGATCCCAGTGGCTCGGGAGGCTATGGTAGGAGGATCATAAATTCAAAGCCAGGCTCAGCAAAAGCGAGGCACTAAGCAACTCAGTGAGGCCCTGTCTCTAAATAAAATACAAAATAGGGCTGGGGATGTGGCTCAATGGTCGAGTGCCCCTCTAAGTTCCAATCCCAATACATCCCCCCATAAAAGAAAATAATTTAAGAAAAAAAAATGATCAACATTCTATCTAACTCTATCCCCAACCAGAGAATTTTACATTGCTTACAGATTCCCCCAAACCTTATGTATTAGTTTATTAGGACTACAGTAACAAAATATCACACACTGGGTAGCTTAAACAATAAAAATTTATCAACTCACAATTCTGGAAGCTAGAAAGCTGAGATCAACCTGTCAGTCCTCTGGGTTTCTCCTGAGGCCTCTTTTCCTGGCTGGTCACTGGCATCTCCTCCCAGTATCTTCACATGGTCTTCCCTCTGGGCCTCTGTGTTTTTGATACACAGACCAGACACATTGGATTTGTACCACCATAATGACATCATTTTAACTTAATTGCCTTTTAAAAAATTTCTATCTTTAAACATAGCCACATCATAAAACAGAATTGAGAGGGCACACAATTTGGCCCATAACACTATGGGCTTGAGTCCTGGTGGGAATGTATTTCCATTAAAGCACCCTTATCAAGGTTTGTGACTTGACTTTTCATTGTCCTGACTTTTGCCCATAATTAGTCACAATTCTTTGAGAGATTGAAATTTTTTTAAGAGATAATGTTTAAGAGGGGGAAAAATCATATAAACTAATCCCTCCAGTAACATAAAAAAAAAATTAGGATGGTAAATGTCTAAGAAAGCAATGCTGATGGCCGGAACCTAGGAATTATAAAAGAGTGGGTAGGGAAAACTACTTTCTTTTTTCTCCTAGAGGTCAATTATGGCCATTAAAAAATCCACTCTATAAGAAATAATTTTTATCACTAAGGGTAAAGGTGAACTCTTCCTTCTTAAAATGTAGAAGTCACCAATTCTATATGATGTGTAGATAGGTAAATAAAAAAAAACTCTAGCTAATATACATGGTAACATATTAGGTTTCATAAATATTAATGTATTATGAATTATTTGTGCCCAGCTTTGCAATTATTTCAGTTTAAAAACTTCACTTAGACAGTTGGCCTTCCTATAATAAGGTGAAAGATGAATACCCCTTGAGAATAATGTTAAGGTTTAATTACAAGTTACACACCCTACTGGCAAGTATTCTACCATCTGCCTTTTTAATGACATTGGAATAAAATTATTGACATGCTTCAGAGAGATATTATGACAAAATCTTCACATTTAGACCCAAATTATTTCTATATTCCCAAAATGACTTTATAAACCTTTATTTTCTCTGCAGTTAATAGTTTTGAGTTGGAAAAGTGAACATATATGAGTATATACATTTGTGTGTATGTGTTTCCTAGTGATCATTCTTATTGTGCATTTTAATTGTTCTTTTATAGTGTGGTGGACAAGGTAGATTACATAAATCAGTCATCACTCTGTAACAGTAAATTTAACAGTAAATGGTTTCTTTTGAAACCATTTGTGTGGAATTGTAAAGGTGGAAGTAGAAGGAAAGAAGCCATTTGCTTGGGTTCTTTTGTTTTTCCTTTTATAAGAAAAAGTTTAGTAACATGAAGTTTTCTACAACCATATTCCACTGTCTAATCTCCAGCTTTCTGAGTATCAAAAACACATACAGTAAAATCAATGCCTTTTGATTTCTAGTTTCTGGATTGCGATAGGGGTATGAAGTTTACTCTTGAATTGACATTTGAGTTGTTGGAGCTGTTTTGGGGACAATCAGTTCTAGCAGACATAGACATTTCTGGAGCTTAAGTCTAATGTTTCCTTCACTAGTCTGTCCTATAATTTTGTAAACACTAAATTATCTGTATTTTGCCTTCCTTGTACAATATAGCTCATGTGGAGGCTATTACTTACATGTATTTTGACTGATGAGAGTATTTGATGAGAGGCCTGAAGATGGAGGATTAGAGGAAGGATGAACTCCCAGCCATTATTCTTTAACACCAGACTTAAAAAGCAGGAAGACTGATCCTCAACAAGGTGGGTAAACAAGGGAACTCACTGAAACTTAATACTGAGCTTTAAAAGAAAGCAGAGGCACAGAAAATCAGAAACATCAAATATTAAAAATTAATATGTAAGAGATGCCAGTGGTAGCCTCAGTGCTGAGGGGTGGGGGAGCACAGTCAAACAAGGAACTATGATTAGAACATAAAGATATATATATATATATATATATATATATATATATATATATATATATATACACACACACACACACACACACATATATACAGATCTCTATAAAGATATATATATTTATATATTCATATACATATGAATATGTAAATTGGCTTTGGGAACCTGTGCAATAGAGAGGAAAAGTAATTTATTGAACCCTCTATTTTCTTCTTTTTGTACTGGGGATTGAACCCAGGATCACTTAATAACTGAGCCACATCCCAGCTCATTTAATTTTTTCATTTTTATTTTGAGACAGGGTCTTACTGAGTTGCTTAGGACCTCACTAAATTACTGAGGCTGGCTTTGAACTTGTGATCCTCCTACCTCAGCCTCCTGAGTCCCTGGGATTATATGCTTGTGCCACTGCACCCAGCAAGGCTAATCTTAATGGATCTAGAATTCATAGGCAAAACGGTTCAGTAAAAAACCACCCAAAAGCCATTCACCTAGAAGGGTGTCTAGTTTGAGGGGAACTAGCCATTTTTTTGAACCCATAAACAGGGAAAATGTTCATGGGTTCAAAAAATTTTCAGGGTGCAGAAACCAGGTAGTTACTGGTGCAGGAATCATCTGTAAACACTGCGCAGCAACAAACCAAAACAGGAGATTGAAAACTTATAAAGGAAGTTGCCAGCAGTCACTTAGGATTCCCAGAGTATGCCACAAGGAGTTGGCATGGCACAAATAAAATTGTACCTGAACCATATAGACTCAGGATAACAAAGGAAGAAAGAACTAATGAGAAGATACTTCTCACAGCCGTACACCAGGAAAGATGCCCAGTAATTAAAATGCATAGAGGTGAGGGTGAAACCTGTGGAGGTTTTGTCCCCACTCCCTAAAAGTGGATTTTATCAGAGGTCCTAGAGATCCAGATGTCCTCAGAGAAGGTAATTTTCCTCCAAACAGGGGATGTGGATCAAATTTCAAAAACCACACTTAGAGTTCCAAAGGACAACCAAGATGAACCCCAACCACTGGAACTGTCACTTTAGAACGCTGAACCACCCCTGCCACAGGAACACATAATTTGTCAGCATTCACCAGTCCATGGCTCCCTGCCCTGGGAGGCTGGAAGCTGAGATCTACTACAACCAGCTTTGCCCCTAGCCACAGGGCTGTCATGTAGGTGAGGAACACAGACTTCAGACTTTACAACCCTCTATGACCTCAGGGTGACAGAGCCAAAAATGAACATAAAGAATGAAACTTTATCTGTTAGAGTCTGTGAACAAGTCAGGCTGGCGCCTGGCATTTTGCCAGGGGGAGTGGTTTGTGAGGTGGCGCCAGCAAGCCATTAAGTGTGGAGATTTCTTATTGGTAGACTACTGTAACTAGTTTATGTTAATTAGATAAGCTGTGTGGAATGTATAAATACCCCTCCTGTCATACAATAAATGGCTCCTACTCCTGCTGTATCAGTCTACACAAGTTGTTCCTCACCCCACTCCCCGCCTCCCCCTCCCTGTTAGTTTGCTGCAGCTGGACTGCGGCATTATCCATGTCAACAGTTTTGATCACTGCAGAGGAAATGAGGCCTTTATTAATAAGAGATTTCCTCTTTTTAAAAAGTGTTTTGCTTTTCTAATCTCTTGTTTCTTTTAAAAAAATTTCTCTATATTCCTTTCATCTTAATATGTTTTTTAGTATTTTTATTTTTTAAATTATATTTTTTAATTTTTTACTAATATGATTTTATGATATTTTATTATTTTTTAAATTTTTTCCATTCCACAAGGTTAGTGTGCTCATATGTAGGATGTGTGTATGTCGGGGGTGTTCTCACTGTGCAGATAGGTTTGAAAATATACATATACAGATTCATATAATTTTACTTGCCCTTTGACTGCTTTCCTCTGCACCTGATTATTTTTTATCCTTGGTTTGTCATAGATGGGGTACAATTATGTATGGGCTTCAGTTGTTTTGATTTTACATTTGCCTGTTTTCTCACACTTTGGTTTTTGACCTTCTTATTGCCACTTCTTTATTCTATTCCCCCAGTAACAGTCATACTTTCTTGCTCCTTCTTTATCTTTTTTGTTTCTTATTGTTTTTATTTGAGTGTTTATTTCCCCTTCTTTATAGCTGACATATGCTACTTATCTCTTGCCACTCCTATTTTCACATTTTTAAATATTTGAAACTTCCTTTAGCTTTTTTATCTTATTTCTCCTCACATAAGAAACTGTAATTCTACTAAATAATAGAATTATGTAGTTTGCAAAAATCCTACTCCATTCATATTGCAGTGATTATTAGTATAGCATACAGTGTAGTAAACAACAGCTATTTAATTCTGATCTAGTTCACAGTTTTTTATTGTTGGTGTTGATGCTAAATGTTGAGGCCTCTATTCCTCTATAGATGGTGATCAGTGTTACAGATGCCAGGGTAGACACTGAGCAGTTATCTTAAGGCTAACATTAGTGCTATTCCTGGCTCCCACTTTTCTCTAAGAGGGGCTGGAAAGTGATTGGGACAATTCAAGTTCAGAGAGTAGAGATTTTGCTACAGAGAGATACTCACAATTCATCCAAGTGATGATGAATCTCACCCCAAACAAAATCAAGCCACACCTGAGCCTCTCTAGTACTCAGAAATCGAGGAGACAAAAATTAAATAAAATTAAAGACCAGTCCGAGAAGGAACATCCAGAGGGTTTCCTCAGGTCACACCCCTGGACATCTATTCATAACAAAGAATATATCAATCTATCAACAAATAGATGAAAAAATGTTCAACATCTCTAGCAATTAGAGAAATGCAAATAAAAATTACACGGAGATTTCATTTTACTCCAGTCAGAATGGCAATTATCAAGAATATAAGCAAAAATAAAGGTTGGTGAAGATGTGGGGGAAAAGGTACACTGGTACATTGCTGGTGGGTCTACAAATTGGTGCAACCACTATAGAAAGCAGTATTGAGACATCATAAAACTTGGAATGGAACATCATTTGACCTATTTATCCCACTCCTCAATTTACACACAAAGAACTTAAAATCAGCATACTACAGTGATGGAGCCATATCAATGTTTACAGCAGCTTTAATTCACAATAGCTAAACTATGTAGCCAACATATATGCCCATCATCGGATTAATGGATAAAGAAATGTGGTATGTATACACAATGGAATATTACTCTGCCTTAAAGAAGAATAAAATTATAGCTTTTGTTGGTAAATGGATGGAGCTGGAGAATATTATGTTTAGTGAAATAAACCAATCCCAAAGAATCAAAGCCGAGATGTTTTCTCTGATATATGGTTTATTTCAAAATGTGCTGGGGGGGGGACTAGAAGATAAGAGGGATATTGTATGAGACAGAGGTAAGTGAAAGGAAGGGGGAGTAGAAAGGATGGTTGAATGAATTGGATGTTATTACCCTGTGTGCATATATGATTACACAACTGGTGTAATTCTACATCATTTACAACCAGAAGAATGAGAAGTTATATGCCATTTATGTATAATGTGTCAAAATGCATCCTATTGTCATGTTGTAGTGGCACCACCTTTCTCCACAGAAAAGTCTTAACTGGGCTTCTCCAGAAATCTTCACCATGGCTGATTTTAGGACTGTCAGCAAAAGAGTCTCTGCAAGAGTTCAATGTAGATAAACCTCCTATTTTCATGTTGCCCTGTTTTACTCAGGAAGAAATCAGCACTCCAGGTGCTGGATATCCCCTTACTAGTTTTTCACAAACATGTATCCAGTATAGTAGTTTGTAGACAAGGTCTCTGACCTTGAGCTGGGCTTCATAGAGATATCTACATTTCTAAGATAAAAGAAGTTACCAATTGGGCTCCATGTTAACAGCTGGGGGGAGGGGAAGGGGAGAAAAAGCTCTCCTCTTCTCAGGTGTTGTCCTTGAAGTGTTAACTCACCCAGAACAGTGAAAGAAAAAGCTGTTTTTATGTGAACTTGTGCAGACTGGACTTCTGAGCCCTTCCCCTTACATGCTGGGTATAAAATTCTGAAACTACCTAAATTCAGGGTTCAGGGGATTGATTGATTACAGTAGAAACTGTGCCCTCTGAACCTGGCTGCAGCCAAATAAAACAGTTTCCTGCTATCTTTGGTGCCTTGCCTGTCTGTCCCTACAACAATCTATAACTAATTGGAAAAAAAAATAACAGAGAGAAGTAAATGTGTGTGTGTGTGTGTGTGTGTGTGTGTGTGTGTGTGTGTGTAACAGAGTATAACAGAGAGAATTCCCAGAGCAAAAAAGAAACCTGCAGGTAAAAATGGACACATGCATAAGAGAGGAGTAGGAATAGATCTCAGTTGATGTGCAATCCCAAGACCTCTGAGCAAACAGGCAAACAAATCTCCCTCCAAAATTCACAATCTCCCAACAAAAGATAGCACAGATATTAAAGTGGATAAAATTCCAGAGAAAGATTATTCAAAAACTGATTATTAATTAACATGGAAATTTTCAACAGGATGAAAAAATTTCACAACTTCACTTGAACAGGCAGCTTCAGACAAAGTCATTTCCACAGTGCCTTGTTGGTAAAGATGGCACATGGAGTGCTTCTCTTCTGGGAGCTCAGGTCCATGATGCACTGAATGGCACACAAACCATCACCACCAATTCCTGTGAATGGTGCCAAACTCTCAGCCAATGAAGAAGTAACAGCCCACTCCTCTGCTCCTCCTCATCCTGCGTTGAGCCTATAAATATCAATACCCTGTTCCTGCTCTCTCTCTTACTCTCCCCCTCTCCCCTCTCTCTCTTCCTTCTCTCCTCTCTCTTCTTTCTCTCTCTTCCCTCTCTCCTCTCTCCTCTCCCTCTTATCTTCCCCCCCCCTCTCTCTCTCTCTCTCTCTCTCTCTCTCCCTCCCCCCTTCTCTTCTGCGACTGGTCGCTAAGGTCCTGCTAATAAAATCTCAGACAGGTAAATGGTTGTTTTGGCTTGTTGAGTTTACAGAGCTTTTCCACCGTTCCTACATGCCTTACTTCAGTCTATATACTTTCTATGAAAGTCACTATCTCTAAATAAAAAGTAATCCTCAGTGGGTTAGAAGTGCTTTGGTTCCTCCCTATTCTGGGAGAAGAACTTTGTTATCTGCCAACTGCCCCACTCATCCTGAAACTAGAATTAGGCAGATAGTCAAGGGTGGGATCCAGAGAATAAAACAATTGAAATGTTAATTTCTTCAGAGTCTGTCTCCACCATTGTCAAGATAACCTGCCTATGCTCCAATCTGTTGCTAAAATAACCCATCCCAGGAATTATCCCTTTCTACTCCCCCCTCCCCAGATCACTCCAACTTGGAGTTGGAGTTGAATCACTCTCCAGTCTGTCTGCTTTTCGACTTTTGGCCATCCCACCAAGCATCTTCTGGGCCTAGTCACATAAACAGGAAGGAGAAAGATAAGAGGAAGAGAGCAGCAGAACAAAGGAAGCCTATGATATATAAAAAAGGCAGAACATCCTCACTTTTGGGGATACCAGGATATCAGCTATGACCCCCTTCTTCCTACTGGGAGAAGTCTATGTTACCCCTTTTTAAATAAACCCTGCTATATATGCTTGTGTCTTCAATGTGTGAGGGAGTAGAACTTGTCACCAATAAGTAACTGGCATGATAGTGGGTGAAAAAACTCCACCCTTTCCTTTAAAGTCTAATCCCACTGCTTATATTGCAGCTTGCAATACTTTACCTTGTGATTTTTCTGGAAGCATAATGCCTCCCTTGATTATAGTTTTGGTATAATGATACTTGGTCAAAGAGTGAAAGAAACTTTTCTAAAATAACTAGTTTTGCCTTGGCCCCCCACCTCACCACACTAGCTTGAGCTCTGCAGTCCCCCTGTCCTGTAGCTGCTACAAAGACACACAGTCCATACCTCAGGCATGAGAAAAAGCCTCAAGCAGGTGTGCAGATGCTCTTGACCTTTCCTCTGTTGATCCCCCAGGACAGAAGGTGGCCTAGTCCATGAGCTTAGTGAATTGTCTTAGGGCTCTGCCCAGGCACCTTATTCTGATCTCCCTAAAACACATCAACTGTCACTAACTAGCCAAAGTCCCTAATTCTCTGCCTGACAAATTTATTGCTATCCTGTTTTGAGATTTCCACTGATGCGGTATTTCATTGTTATATTTCCTCTAGTTTGGTCTTTAGTTTTCCCTCTTTTGTTATAGCAATTAATGATAATTTTCCTTGTAAGCATCTAAAAGTAGGCTAACAGCATTATTGAAAGGATTTGTCATGGGCTCACCTGTTCTAAGTATATTTCCAGGAAAATTCAAAAAACACTCCCTTCAACTAAGGCCTTATTACTATGGTGTTCTCAGCAATGTGGAAACAAAAGTTATGAATGATACTATTGAAATTGGATCTGTGATTATAATGGAGGCAATGTAATTCCAGAATAACAGAGGACAAGGATTAGTACAAACCACTAGGTGCTCTCTCTGAGTCTCAATTAATGGGAGCAGAGAGAAAGCATTAAACATAATACTTTTATGTCCAGTGATCTTTGGTATAACCTAATTGAGCATGTTTTCATTAGACTTGAAATAGATGACAAGACTACTAATGGCATACTTGATTGTAAAACTGCAAAAGTAAAGTTAAAGTTCTAAAACTTCTGAACAAGTTCTTCAGTTTGAGCCCAATAACCAACTCTGTGTGCCCCCACTGGCTTATCACCATAAAAAGAAAAAAAATAATGTCATTTGCAGGAAAATAGATGAAATTAGATTGCATTATTAAGCAAAACAAGTCAGTCTCAGAAAGACAAATATTGCATGCTTACTCCCATATGTGAAATCCAGAATAAATAAATATATATATATGTAAAATATAGAATAAATACATATTATATATATATAAATATATATAAAATATATACATAAAATAGAAGAGGGAATATTAGAAAAGAAAAAAGGGATGTAGGGAGAGAAAGGGATAATTGGGATGGAAATTATGTTACATGTGTATAAATATGCCACAATGAAACCCATTTTTCTGTATAATTAACATACATTAATTAAAAGAAATTAAATGACACTAAGTTTGCAATATAACTTGAGCCACATCACCTTGTTTTCCAATACTTAAATGTGTTTAGTAATTTTCTTTTGGGACAGTGGTTTAACCAAAAACTGTGAGACTGATTACCCTTGAAATAGTCAAAATACAGATAAGATGGTGTTTCTGTTGGCTTTTTTTGCTGCTGTGACCAAAAGACTTGACAAGAACAATTTTTTTATTGTTTGTTCAAAACATTACAAAGCTCTTGACATATCATATTTCATACATTAGATTCAAGTAGGTTATGAACTCCCATTTTTACCCCAAATACAGACTGCAGAATCACATCGGTTACACATCCACATTTTTAGGAAAAGTTTATTTAGTGCTCAGAGTTCCAGAGGTATCAGTCGTCAATCAGCCATTGTTCTGGGTCCTAGTTGAGGCAGAAAGAGTCATGGTGAAAGAGTGTGGTGCAGGAAATCAGCTCAGGACATGGCCACTAGGAAGCAGGGAGAGAGCTCTACTCACCAGGTACAAAATATATACTCCAAAAGCAAACTCTCAGTGACCTACCTTCTCCAGGCACACTATACCTGCCTACAGTTACCACCCAGTTAATCCATTTAAGTAAATTAATGCACTTACTGGTTAAGACTCTCAACTCCTGTCATTTCACCTCTGAATTTTCTTGCATTTTCTCACACATGAGATTTTGGGTGAAACCTCAGATGTAAAACATAACAGATGGGTTTCAAATTTGCAATAACACAAAGGTATTAAATTTGGAATCTACCATATCTCAAGACTGAAATTGTAAGAGTTTTGACTATGTGACCACAAAACTGTGAGATTATGAGTTTGGACATGAACATACAGTAGCTGCACTGGGATATCGCAATGTCAATATGAGACCTTGAGAGCTGGATGTTGACATTTCATTACTGAGATGCTGTTGTCAGAGAATGACTGATACCATGTTTGATTTCTAGTGCCCAGCCTTGTCTCTAGTTTCTGATTTCCGAGCAAAATTTCCATGTAACAGAATTACTTTACAAAAATGTTTGTATTTGCCTTGGATGTTACTATGGATTCAAATCAAGCAAGACAACCAACTCATTTGTCAAAACATTGCTGTTTCCTAATCTAAGTAAAGAGTACCTATTTTTCTTTAGGCTTGCTTCTTTGTCTACCTGGTCACTAAAAATAGCATGTAACCTTAAGTGTGAAACAAATTATGCTTCCTTGGAATAGGTCATTGGAATTCACTTCTTCTAGATTTCATTTCCATAGATGTTTTATGATTTCAAAGTGAAGTATAAGTTTTAGAATAATTATCTGATTATAATGATTAATTATTTCCTAATTTGCATAGAAACCATAAAATATGCTTTAATATTTGGTACTTGTATTGTCAGGGTTTTCTGACAATATGGACAGTTTGTTTTTTTTCTCATTTGTGTTCTTTTATCTTTCCTTAAAAAATGTGGTGTAACTAAGAAATGAGTGACATATGACAAGAATGCTTCTGATATAAAATTTTAAATATTATTTTGATATGTGCTTAGGGGTTCTTTGTATCTAATAGCTATCTATAGACAGCAAAATATGCTGTAAATATATTGAGATATCTATACTATATTGTTCATCAGGATAAAATAATGATTTCCTTGTTAATATTTATTAATTTTAAGTGCATTATTATGTCAGCACGTAAAATACTGTATCCAATCCACTGCCCCAATAAGGGTCTTTGAAGGACAAAGACCAGAAAACTTTTCTCATATGCAGTACACAGCAGCAATTATGGCAATGATTTTAGGAATCTAATGTCCTGGGTTCAAATTCAGAAGTCACAGTTTTCTCTACTTTATTATTGGCAACTTAACTAATCTCTCTATTTTCCAGGATGTACGCTATTTATCTGTAAACACATAATGTTGCAAATATGTTTGATAAGTATGTGAGAAGAAACTGTAGGATGTGGGTAAAGCACTTGAAACAATTCCAGGAAAAAAATGCTCAGTAAATGTTAAATATATTTATTTTGAGAAAAAAAGCAAAAAAAAAATCCTTCTTTTATAAGAGGTGTCTTAAGTCCTATACTTGCATTCAGTGGATTTTTCCTTCTAACTCATGCTCTATGTTGTCTGCAGAGTGATTTTCTAAGTGCAAATGTATTCCTGTCACTTTCTGCCTATTGTATTTCTTTTGGTTTCTTTACCTTTAAGAAAAAATAGTTGCTTTCCTGAAAGTTTTTTTGTAAATATATGTAAACAAATTTTAATTGTTCATTGTACTTTTTTTTTTTAAAGAGAGAGTGAGAGAGGGAGAGAGAGAGAGAGAGAATTTTTTAATATTTATTTCTTAGTTCTCGGCGGACACAACATTTTTGTTGGTATGTGGTGCTGAGGCTCGAACCCGGGCCGCACGCATGCCAGATGAGCGTGCTACCGCCTGAGCCACATTCCCAGCCCCTGTTCATTGTATTTTTAATTTCACAACTTGTAAAGAAAAATTGTAGAAAAAATAAGCTATTTTCTGTATTAAAACCAGATTCCATTGCATATTTCCTTCCAAAAAAACAAATCTTTTGAACCTTGGAAATAACTCCCAACTTGTAATTTGATGAACCAAGCTCTAGATCTGATTTCATGTCAACTGACTTTATGAACTCAGATTCTAACCACTATGCTTTGGCTGAAATTTTCCCAAATTTGAGTGGAAGAATATTTTATTGTGGTCACTAAGGTCCCATTAATGCATTAAAACCTTTGAAGTAAATAATTCTTTCTCATTATGGTTGGTTTAAAAAATATGTTTTAATTCACTGAAATCTTAGAGCTCTAAGGATATTATTTTTATGTATAATAAACTCATAAGCATATATTATATGCTTAAAATTATTAATATCTTTTTAGAAACACAAAAAGCTTACTAGCTACAATAAGTATAAATACTTAATAAAAATAATTATGGAAACTTTGAGCTTTAAGTTTTTCTTAAAACATTTTTGAAAATTGTTCCTTAAATTGAAGAAATCAAAATTTCTATAATTGTAACATTATTTGTCAAGGTATATTTTAGGGTGTGACAGTGACCAAATAATATTACTTTGAGTGTTTATCTTCAAAGGCAATAAAAATTAGGACCTAGAATAAATTCTGCTCCGTACAGTTTACCTGAAGCAAGGATTATAATCTTTGATCTCTCCTCTTCCTTTGTAGGAGTCCAGGGAATCCAAGACCATTCTGGGTAGGTGTCAGGTATGCACAAGGCACAGTTTGATCAAAGTAATGTGCTTGCCCTTGTCACCAATGAGGCTGTACGACAATTCTGCCTGAAGCACACAAACTGAGCTTCCTGTGTAACAAGGAGATTCCGTGTGTTTCCTATTCAAATGTGACTATTCTCTTTTGGAATATGTGGACAGTTCCTTCTTTTCATTTCTATAAAGTAAGTAGGATATTAAAATTCGGGTAAAAGATGTTAGTACTTTTGTCTCTGTTCCTTCCTTGAACAGAATTTTTAAAAAGATTATTTAGCCTAGATCCTAGGTATACTCAATATACTTATCCCTATTATTGGAAAATTAGTCCTCAGACGATACAACTGTGAAATAAGACTGTTAAATGGTTGTGGCTGAGTTCTCCCTTGTAACAAATAGTACATATAAATCATCTCTATGGTGGAGTGGACCTTAGTAAGTTAAACCTTTTTGTTGCTTGAAAAGGTTCAAACAAACAAACAAAAAACTTCAACCCTGAATTTTGGCAAAAGCTATGAACAATGAGGGGTTTTAAATGTATGCTTATATAGTTCAAGTCTATTATCTAGTTTTATCATTATTGAATGAATGTGTGTGCAACTGCAAAATACTCTATTATAAAGCACATCAATTCATACTTGAATGGTTTGAAAGGTTGAAACTTCGAACAGAGTAAAACTTACAGCATGGTATTGATAGGTAGCAAAACATTCTCAAACTTTGGGATAATATTCCTTTTTATGATTCTGTGGATTATGTTCAGCAATGAGTACTGCTGAGATCTAAAAGTTGATATAATGTTAGAGATGTTATGAAATGAACTGTACACCTCTCTCTTCCAGTTCATGCATTATATTCCTAACCTCCATTTGACTACATTTGAGAAAGAGTCTTTAAGGAGGTAATTAAGGTTAAGTGAAGTCATAATTGTGGGGCCATGGAAAGAGGCCTCACTACGTGCCAACCCTGCCAGTGCATGCTCTTGGACTTCAGACTTCAGAACTATAAGAGTGTAAATGTCTGTTTACGCAGCCCCATCTGAGGAAGTCTTAGATGACTAATATAGAGGACGTAGGCATTCATGACTAGAAAGGCATATGTGATCACAGATGGTCAAGAAATATTTTCTCTATTTTTTTCCTGGTAAATAATCTCAAGGAAAACTTATGATTGAATATTATTTCTTCTATGTTTATTGATTCTCAACATTGTTACCGTGTTCTGTAGAAACTCAGTAACCACAGATGTTTTTGTCATTTTTTTCATTACTGTAAAAGGCCCGACAAGAACAATTTTAGAGGAGGAAAAGTTTCTTTGGGAGCTTACAGTTTCAGGTCTCAGTCCACAGAGGGATAGAGTTCCATTTCTCAGGGCCTGAGATGAGGCAGAACATCTTGGTGAAAGAAAGCAGCTCAGGCCATGAGAATGAGGAGGCAGAGAGAGTTCTGCTTAACAAGGACTAATATATACCCCAATGGCCCACTTCCTCTACTCATACCCTACCTGCCTATAGTTCCTACTCAGTTAATCCCCATCAGAGGATCAATGCACTGATTAGATTAAAGCTCTCATACTCAATCTTTTCAGATGTCAACTTTCTTGCATTGTGTCACACATAAAACTTTGCAGAATACCTAATATCTAAAACATAACAATAAATTTCAGGAATTTCCAGACCTAGTTTTTCAGACTCAGCCTTAGTCCACTAGAGAACAATGGGATGCCTGAAGGACTTACCATTAAAATGGGCTCATCTCAGATAACACAAAGCAAAACCCATTTATTCAAGCATAGTTTGGTATAAGTAAACAGAATTTTATATACTATAAGTTCTTTGATATATTAAGTGGCTGACTGAAAGACAGGGACTTTTTTTTTTTTTTTTTTACCAAATCTAGAACCTCTGTAGTTAAAAGTTAATGCTAATCCTCTTCTGGACAAGGAATGAAAAATTTGGATATGGCCCATAATCTATTGACTGTGTAGATGCTCTAGCATCTTAATAACCCAAAGGTGCCGAGAGCATTAGCTTTTTGATTCTGTGATACTTGATAGCAAATATAAGAAAAAGTTAACAACTGTCCAGTTCAACACTGGGGTTGATATAAAATGTGTAAGACACGACTAGTAAGTCACCCTCATCTTTATTCTGTTATTTATTTATTGTATTCTTTATTCATGAATATTTAATAGGGACCTTTGGCATTTCTTCATTGCACATATAAAGACATAGACAAAGATCTACTGTGTCTGATCATATTGTCTCACTTCAGATTATTGTTTTTTTTAACATTTTATTTTATCTATAAAATTTACCAAACATGTATCCCATGGCACAGCTGCCCTCTAGGACTCAAAGTTTCTCTAAACTCAACAGTGCACAAATTGTAAATATTCTTTTGTCCAAAATCCTGTCAAAATATTAATATAGTAGAAAATATAAATACATTAGATAAGTCTTAGGGATAGATTTTTAAGGAATATATTTTTCTCTTTGAGTGGAGCTATAGCATACTATATATTTTGAAAAGCTTAGAAGAAAGGAGTTTGAGGGTTTCACCATAAAAATATGATAAACATTTGAGGAATTAGATATGTTTACCGTGAATTAAATATGAAGCAATATTTACATGTATCAAAACATTACATGGTACCTCATAAACATAATTTTAATGTTTTTAATCAGTTAAAATGAATTTAACTTGAATTAAAAAAAAAAACAGAACAAATATATTTTAATGATCCAAGGTATATTCTTGAAAAACAGAGCCAGCATTACAATAAGGATTATAGGAATGTCCTAATCCATTTAAAATGTTTCAAGGGGAAAATCATGATGGCACTAGACTATCTAATAATCATTCATGTGGAAGGAACAAAGCATGAATTCATACAGTGGGCTGGGAAGGACATCTATTGTCACCAAAAAATAAAACTGAGGCTATTTTCCTTCACATTTTATCTTTTTTTCCCCCTATTATTGCATAGTGAATCTCAAAGCTTAGGACCTATTGTGAGTGGTTTGAGTGGGAAGATTAGGCAAAAATCATGGCAGTCAAAAGGCCAAGTAGATATGTCTAAAAATCGAATATGGGGCTTCATTTTCCCAAACCACATTGATATTCTGTGAGTCAAATTATCCTTGAATCACAGAAGATCTACACCAATATCTGCTCTACTTATATCACCTCCACTTATTCCCCAAGCTGGACTTCTGGTTTCTTTCTCTACACCAGGAAATATTTTCAAAATTTAAATATGTGATAGTTATATATACATTTAAAACCCTTAAATCTCTACATTTAAAACCCTTAAATCTCTACTAGGATAAAGATCTAAGCCTTTAACATGACCATCATTATGGCCATTGTTTATGGTCATTGTTTATTTCTCCACCCTCATCTTAACACCATGTCCTTCTCACCTTGGCTTATGTTTTAATCTTGCAGGAATGACTTTGCTGAGCTCCCAGTGTTATCTTTGTTATCTTTTCTTATAGAACCAAGGCCATTTCCTTCCTTACACTTGTAACAGTTTGTGTTCATATATCATTCAGTGATTGATTTATTTCTCTTTCCCCTATAAAATATCTCCTTGCTCAACACTATCATTCACATGCTTGACATATTTGTCACACACAAGAAAAGCTTGGCATACATTTTTGAAATTATTGAATGAATAAATGAGTGAATTTATACTTATAGTATAATAATTTATACTTATTAAGATAGGAATAGGGAATGATTATGCACCTGGGTATTGATGTTAACATAGTTTTAATAAAAATATTTGCACTAACTTATACTATCAGATTTTAAATCAAAATTTCTTCATAAACAATATCTTTGTAGAATAAAACTGCCTACCAGGTGCTTGAGACAGTTGTGTGGTTTTTTTGTTTATTTTCGATGTCGTTTTATTTCGTTTTTGTTTGTCAAGCTCATATATCTCCTTCATGCAAAAACGAAGGGCCTGGCTCAAAGTCTCAACATATTGTGGATATAATTTCCAAATTTGTCCATTAAACAAAACTAGAGCAAGAAATGCATCATTCTTATTCTTGATAATAAGCAGATGTTCAGAACAGCTTGTGTCCAATTATGATACAAATATTTAAAATCTACGTTGATATACAGTCTTCCGTCTTTGCAATCAGAAGCAGTGATGAGTGTGCTTTTTCATGAAATTTACTTTAATGATGCTTTAATGGGTAGCACAAGATAAAATGAATAAAATAAGTCAGTGCTGACAGGTGGCACAAAATCCAAAGATGAACTATTCTCCCATATTCCACAATGGGGGTTGGTGGTTACATTGGGTTCACGCTACTTTTTAATACCACTTAACCACAATGGCCACAGCAACCACATGTCACCTCCAATGCTTTTCTAAATTATATCATGGAACAAATAGCTCATAGTAGAATCACTCCTGAAAAACAACCAGTTATCACAGAATAAATTAAGTTGTGCTGAGATAGCAAATCAATTACCAAAAAAAAAAAAAAAAAACAGAACAGCAGAAATTAAGAAAATATGATTCAAATGCACATTGTTTTAAGTCTCTACAGGTTTTCTCTCTGTCATTGATTATCATGACAAAGTCTGACTATGTGTAGTTTATGATTTGTGGGCTTTTGAGACTTCATGGTAACAATTTAAGAAGATTTTCAGATTAGAAATTTCTTTATGAAGTACTTGGTCAAAATATTGTGGTGTGCTTAGCTGAGAACTTTAAAAAGAGATGCTTAGTTAATTGTTGGTAGAACTATATTTTCTAAGCCTTCATTTGATTGGTTGTACTCACCTTCAAGCATTAACCCTCAAAAACTTGAATTCCCATTTGAAATCAAGTAAATTATCTGAGAGCCAAAAGCTGTTGAATTTCCAAGAAAACATCACCCTCATAAATCCTGACTTATTAAATGATCTTTTACTTCATTCAGTATTCATACTTTTTAAAGATTATCTCATTTATCAACTCAGTTTCACAATCAATATGAATTAATTGGATAAATCGTTTACTAACAATTTTCTTAAGAATTAATGAAGTGAATAAAATCTTTTTTATCATATTATGTATTTATTTTAACATGTATCTGAAAGTAACATTGGTTCTCTGTCTAAAGCTTTGATACTTTTAAAAGCTTATTTTGACATTAAAATTTACTCAATAATGATTATTTAATTTTAAAAAAAAGTTTTATAGAGTGGTAAGTAGGAAATGTATAATAAGACATAAGGAGTATCAGGTAGAACTTTTTTACCTGGCAATGAAAAGAAAGTCTTGGCTTTATTCTTACAGTAATGACTTTTAAACATGTCAATTTTAATTAGCCTATTCATTGAAACATAAGACTAGACTGATTATTCTTTTCTATCTGTCCATATAATAAAGAAAAATGAACCTAAATATTAGGTATTCTGTCTAGGCAATATTTTCATGTCTGTGTTTATAAATAGAATTTGCTTAAAAGTTGTTTTATCTTTTATCTTTTACAACAGAAATATAAAAGTGAAAGTACTAACGAACTGAATGCTAAACTTACCCCAAATATAAGCTTCTGATGAATTTTTGTCATATTATATTATACTCTTATTACCACAATGTTGTTATAAAACATACATTTCATGTTTCATTTTGATGTAATGTTTCCATGCAGTAAGTAGTGTTCACAGAAAATTTATTTGAAAAGAATAACTATGTTTCAGATTCAAGATGTCCCCAAAAGCTCACATGTGAGAAAATGCATGAAGGTTCAGAGAAGAAATGAACTGGGCAACGAGATCTTTAATCCAGTCAATGAATTAATGGTCTAATGGGATTAATTGAGTGGTAACTAAAGATAGGTGCGTACGGCTGGAATAGGTAGGGCACTGGGGATGTCGTGTTGGGGTGTACATTTCTATGTGGCAAGTGGAGTCTTTCTGTCTGCCTTCTGATCATCAGGTGAGCTGCTTCCCTCTGACACACTCTTCTGCTATAATGTTCTCCCTCAGTTTGAGCCCTAAGAAATGGAGCTTGCTGTTTATGGATTGAAACCTCTAAAATTGTAAGCCCCAAAATAAACTTTCCTCCTCTACAATTGTCCTGGTTGGGTCATTTTGTCTCAGGAGCAAAAAAAAGAAAGATGACAAAAAGAATAACCAAACCTCTCTTTCCTCTATAAAATATCTCCTTCTCAACATTATTATCCCTATGCTTAACATGATTTTCAAATAGAAGTAAGGGCAGTTCTCAGGCCCCATGTAATGCCAACAGATATCACAAGAAGAAACATGGAAAAGAAACTGATAAATGTTAACTAGTGATGGAATAGGAAAACCAAGAGAGTGATTTACTTAGATTTAGTGTGAGGAAAGTGTATCAAAGAAAGAGAATCATGAACTGGTTCAAATGCTATCTTTAGGTCAATAAAGATGACTGTTCATCCTAAAGATGAAGATTAATAATTGGATAAAAAACATAAAGACATTGTGACTTGATAAGAATTGCTTTAACAAATTGATAAAATTTAAACATCAAAAAAGAGTTCCAGGCTATCGCCGATCTTAATGCCATGATCAGTTTTATGATATTTGTGGGAAGAAAAGAAAAACAAAATTTATCAGCAGTTAAAAGAGTTTGAGGGAACACAAATGCCTTCAGAAGAAAGCAAATTAGGGTAAAGTTATGGGGATGATCAAAAAAACATTTTATTATGACAGGCCTTGTATATTAGAAAGCAAAACAAAGAGTTTTAAGAACTAATAAAGATAAGACGGCAGAACAAAGTGTTTGAAAATCATATAGAGACTGGGAGCTGAGGTAAATATGACTTAAAGTCTGGGTCCCTGTTTGTTGGCAGATGTAAAGGGATTAAAGACATGATGACCCTAGAAAATGGGGTTATGTGAACATGTATATTTTGATATTACATATACACACACTCATACATGTGTATCCCTCCCCCCGCTCCCCGTTCCTTATTTCTTGTTGTCATCACAGCTGGGTTCTGATTATTCTCTTTCTCTAATGCAGTCTCACAAACCAATCATCTTTCAAGTGCCATAGAGCTTTCCCAGAAGAGGGAATGCATGTTACTTTCTCTCTGAGTGATTGCTTCTGTTATGGCATTTCTCACTGGTGCAGAGCCAAAGCTGAGGGAAATGGCTGTTTGTATTGTTCTCCTTTGTGAGCCAAATGGAAAATAGCAGTGTTTTTAAACACCTGTTTTGAGATTTCTCTAGTTACAGGAAATAGTTGAGCATGATACAGATGAGCACGGAGAACAAACTAAACCCTTAAAGAATAATACAATGATATTCAACTGTGAAGCAAAATTAAAACAAACAGAAAAATTGCATGGATCTTATAAGAGCAGGTACACTGAATGTTAAATAAAACACTTCCTAAACTACTGTAGGTGCCTGCAACCCAGGATGCCATCTGTTACTTAGAGTGTGACTTTTTCTTTCTTCAGGCACATTGATCAGAATAAACATATCTAGCTAAATTTTCTGTCACCTAATTAATGGAAATTTTTTTTAGGAACTCTAGGTAAAGTGGAGAGTGGAGGAGGGGTAGACTTTAACTACCTGTTAATTTTTAGAAAACAAATTTGTACCCCAAGTATTTTCTGTAAATTAAATGAACACTTTACAAAGAAGCTGAACAATTTGAAAATGTATGCAAATACAATCAAAATATATATTTAAACACTTTTTAATCTAAAGGCTTTTTTTCAGTGTGTTTTATAACTAAAATTATGTCTGAGATTCTTATTTTTCATATTAGAAAATAATTTTAAAAAATATATATGAAACTGTTTATAGTCATCTTTATTTCTGCTTTAATGGAAGTAATGACTTTTTTTAAGAGAGAGAGAGAGAGAGAATTTTAATATTTAATTTTTTAGTTATCGGCAGACACAACATCTTTGTTTGTATGCTGAGGATCCAACCCAGTGCCCATGCATGCCAGGTGAGTGCATAACCACTTGAGCCACATCCCCAGCCAAAGTCTTTTTAAAAGAGAAAATTGTTCATCTTTGGTAGAAGGTGATATCACTGACCAGGTATCATGGCTAATATTTGCATTATCTCATTTTGTCCATTATTAATTAAACTTCTAGAATTTCTTAAATTTTGAAAACATGTAATAATATTCCATTATACGTTAAGGATTTGATCATTCACACCAATCTCAAATTTTTGCAGAATAAACTGCTGTACAAATTTGTGATTTAATGAGGTGCTTCCAAAATCGTCTATATTCAAGAACACTAGAACAGTCTCTATTCTAGATGCATCAAATCAATTCTCTGGAGAACTCTTGTTACCTCTAAGGCTCTACATGTAATGCTAATGTAAAATGAGGCTGGGAAACATCAATATAAGTGATATCAAAAGGTTTGTCTTGCATACATGAACTGTCAGAAAAAAAACATGTGACATAGGTAGTATATTTTTCTTTTGATTGTTATTAATCAGCTCAAAGGTATCATTTTTACTTTCAGATCTTAATTCCTCAGTTTAATTATTTAAGGCTTTTATTATCCAATAGTTCTTTGGGGGCAGCATATGTTATGTGTATATAGGATGAAGGCGAAGCTCAATGTGTAAAGAAACTGTGGGTCCTTCAGGCAAATCTTGTATTTTTATGATTTTGTAAGACATGGCTCATGCTAAAAAGAAAGGGGGCTCGAGTTCCACCTAACATTCAGTGGCACTAGTGCTTGATCAACTACATAACAAGTAAAATACCAGATGAGAAAAATGATCAAGAAAACTAGAGAGAAACTATGGCTTACAGGTTGCAGGATTTCCTAAGGCATAAAAATGAATTTAATAATTACCAGTGACTTCTCATTAGTCTTCACCATTATGTAGCTATTCTCAGTAATCAAATATCACAACATGTGATAGAGCCCAGTAAATGAGATCCACATTTTGCTGGCTAATTTTTCAGAAAACTAATGTCACCATTTTGGGCTGGGTTGGTTCTAAGATATTCTTTAGTTGAGACAATATCATTAGGAGTCTGTATATGGAGACTTGATATAAGCCTGAAGTTTCACCATTCAAATCTGTGTTGATGAATTTTGAAGTCCTGAGATTATTTTCAATGGCATTCTCCTAAGTGGTGTTCTGTATTAAAATAAAGGTAGTCTTAGGAGAACTGCCATACCACCTCACTGGTAGGATGAATTAAGCTGTTTCTATTTGATAGAAGAGGTTAAGTTAGATTTGAGCATATAATGGAAAACACAACAAGCATAACATTAGAAAGACAAAAAGAGGAAAAATACTATTTTAGTATTAGTAATTTCTCTTGTATTGTCTCCCCCCCAACCCTTGCAGCATGAATGAATGATACCCATTTCATCAAGGAATAGGAGAATGTGGTCAATGCTATTGTCTAAGAGCTCAATATTCAAATGCCTACATAACCTCTACTTGTGGCTTCTGTGTTCCTATCACATTTATAATGATGATAGTGATTTTAAGGATTCTTCAGAAGATGTCTGGAAAACTCATTATCTAATAGGGACAATGTTATGTTTATATTTTACTCTGTATATTTGGATATATTTGTGTACATGGTATTTATGCATATATATTTTTTTTCAGTAAAAAAAAAACAAAATAAAATCAGATTATTAATTTATCATATTCTGTAGGATTAAAAACAAATAAAAAAGACAAGAAAACTTCCTTAGTTTTCTGTACACTTAATTTTGATCAAAACTCATGAAATGATAGGCATAGAAGGAAGGGCCAAAAGATACACCCCACTTTAGCCCAGAAGCATGTATTTTTATATGAACTAGCAGTTTGTTTTCAGGACCATGGCACAGGATGCCAGAATTCTTGCTTCACATGCTGTGCTATTTCTAGCACGGTCAGTAGATAATAAAGTGTCCCCACACATTCTGTAATCATGAGTGAGACTCTTAGCTTTATTGCAATCACCGAACTGGATGATAGAATACAAGTAGTATTAGCGCAGCTTCCCTGCACTAGTATGCAAGTTGGGAAGAAGTGTTGCCTTGTGAATTTGTCTCTGTTGTTTTGCATCTGCTGGAAAAAAACAAAACAAAACAAAACAAAAAAACGACATTTATGTCTTAAATCAAATTTCTCTTTGTGCTTTGGTAATACGTAACTGGGGAAAAGAATCAATCAGTACTAGATTAAATTGGTCACAGTGTTTTATAGTCACATTTTTTAAAATTAGCCCTAACACTCAGTCTTCCGAGATGTTGATTACAATAAATAATGTGATGATTTATTTTGAAAATGCATGGTTGAATTTTTACTAACTTTCAAAACTAATTTTTTTGTAGAGGTAAAATATAAAATACAATTAAGGACTGATGTTGGAGACTAGTGTTCTATGTATTATTTTTGGAATACCTGAAGAACATACTATGATACTACTGACTTGGGAACATTTTCATGTGGATTTTTACTGTTTGAAGAAATTTACTCATCTTTAGGTTCCACATCATCTACTGTATCTATATTAGAGTCCAAAATCTAAAATTATGTCAAAATTTGTTCTATACACAAACTGATCATCAGGACTGTTTCTTTAATCAATCATGTTTCTGTTGTCTGATATTATATGCTCCTAGTCTGGTACAGCAATATGATCCATGTTTACTTTCTTCAATATTTTCTACTATTTTTTTTGTTTTGAGAAACTATACATTTACAAAGTAAGAGAAAAATGATCACAAGTGCACAGTAAAAATAAACTAAAATAATAAAAAGGAAGTAAATAAATCTATTTTATTGTATATCTTGAAGCCAGAAGACATAATATTTTAATATGCATACCCAGTGATACAAATACTACAGTAAAGTGAATTAATATACCTACCTTATATAGTTAACTTAGTGTGTGTGTATGTGTTAAGAATTCCTAAAAATCCCTTTTGGCAAAATTCCGGTACACAGTAAATATTATTTAGTATATTCTCATTTAGTACCTTAGATCTCTTGGCTTATATGTAATATGTAAGTTGAATTTTGTAGCTTTTGACCTTGTTTTTGTTTTCTTTTTGGTATATGTATATCCATATTTCCCAGCACTAAATATTGAAGAATCTATCCTTTCCTTATTTCTTCTTCTTTATGGTATAGCTAAAACATTAGTTAACCAAATATTCTTCTCCTTATATCTGGACTCTCTGCTTTAATCTATTGACATATGTGTCTATTTTTATAATATCAACACACTATTCTAATTTCTATTGCTTTGTAATATAATTTGAAATCATAAAGTGTGATATCTCCAACTTTGTTTTTGTTTCTCAAGATTTTTTTCCCAATATTTTATTGGATACTTTGAACATTTTGTGTTTCCAGAAAAATTTTTGGATTTTGTGTTTACATGAGAAAATACAATTGGAATTTTGATAGGAATTGCATTGAGTCTACATATCATTTGGAGCAGTATAAACATTTATTAATATTAATTCTTCTCATCTGTGAACATTGGTTATCTTTTCATTTATTTGTATTGACATCAATTTCTTTCTTCAGTGTCTTATAGATTTCAGTGTTTAGATTTTTTCCTCCTTAGTTAAACTGATTTTTTCATTTTTTGATGCATTATTTTATTTTTTGATGGATGATAAATGATATTTTCTTTATTTCCTTATATAGTAGATCATTTGTATACAGAAACACAAATTATTTTTATGTTGTTTTTGTAGGGTTTTGTATCTTTAATAACTTTATCTATTAATTCTAACAGGTTTTAGAAAATGGTCATGTTTTCTAGATAGAGAATACTATCTTCAGCAAATAGAGATTTAAAAAAAGATCTTAAGGGACTGTTATGAACAATTACGTATCAAAAAAAATGGGTCACTGAAAGGAAATTGATAAATTCCTATCAAAATGAAAGCCATAAAGAGTGAATTAAAAGGAAATAGAAAACATAAACATGTCCCTTACATGTAAAGGCATTGAAGTAATAATTAGGAATCACCTAACAAAGGGAAACCCAAGATCAGATAACTTTAAAGATGAATTCTCCCAAACATTCATAAACCTAATACAAATCCTTTTCAAAGTCTTCCAAAACTGAGAAGTAGAGGGAATACTTCCAAATTCATGTTATAATACCAGAATATTTCTAATGTCAATACCACACAAATATATCCCAAGGAGAAAATAAACTGAAGGGCAATATATATGATTAAAATAGATACAAATTTTTTGACCACTTCTGGGAAACTAGATTCAATTACGCATCACATAAATCTCATGATCAGGTGGTATTTATTCCTGGAACACAAGTTGCATTTAACATGCAAAACCATCAGTGTCATACAGCACATTAACAAAGTGAAAGATAAAATCCATATAACCATATCCATAGATGCAGACCAACATTGTCAAAGTTCAGTACTTTTTTATCATAAAAACACTCAACATAATAGACACAGAAGAAAATTTCCTAAATATAATAATGGCTATCCATGTAAAGCCAACTGCTAATATCATAATCAAAGGGAAAAAAAACTAAAGTTCTTTTAATAGGTGGCACAGTCAAAGATGCCAACTCTTATTTTCACTACTTAACCAAAGGTTTTAGCAAAATTAATCAGACAAGAAAAATAAATGAAACATGCAAATTAGAAAGGAAGAAAAAAGTAAAAAAATATTTTATTTTATCTTGCACAGAAATTTTAACATTATAAAATTTATTATGTAAATAATAAATATTAATATAGTATGATGCCTTTTTTGTATATCATTGATAATAATATCACAGAGGATTTTCTCCATTATATCAGTAGGTTTAATTCATATGATAAACATAATTTTCTTAAAAAGTGGAACATAATTCCTATAGAAGCAAAATTCTTATTCTTAGTTCTATAACATTTTAATTATAAAACTACTTTCCCAATATTTTACTGAGGCAATATGAAAGTAGTATTTATAAAGCCATAAATATGAGTACAACATAATCTGGAAATTTTTAGTTTGTCTTGTGACTTTCTTTAAAATTTCAAAGTTATTTAGAGCTTCAGAAGAAATCTTTTATATTTTGAATCTTTTATCTTGCAAAACATTTCAGAGTTTAAATGACAGTAAATATTAAAAGTTGAAATACATTTTAGAAACCTGCTTTGGGGAATTAGAGATGCTTTTTCAATAACAGTTATTTCAATTTAGTTTGATATTTCTGTAATGCATTTATGCCCAAATGTTTCATGCAATAGTGTAATTTCAGCAATTTAGAAAATGTCTTTAAATAAACAATTTGAATAGATAATTAATACTTGTTGAAATAAGAATTTAGTTTAAGATTTGTAGGACATATACAGTCATTCAACGTATGTTTTAGTACAAGAAATGACATTAGTCTTTTACTCAGATATTCACAAAATTTGTCAGGATGATACATTTGAGTGATTACTCCCATTATCAAAGCGTAATGTTCTAAAATATGCAGCATATGACAAAAATATATATTTTAGAAAAGTATTCTTCAAAATTATTTATTTTTATTTATGTTATATTCTCATTTTTAAAGAATCTTTCTTATATCGATTCTCTAACATTCAATCCGAGGAAATAAATAATACTTAATTATACACACTGAATTTCATTAAATTACAGTGAGATGAGATCAATTTAATTTTCTATTTACCAAAGGTTCTTTAATCTTTATTAAATATTGATGATTATATAAGCCTGTGATATTGTTCAGGAGTTTTTTAAAAACAAAATGAAAGATCAATCAGGAGAAGTTTTTATCATATCATGACTGCATTATTATTAATGGAAAATTAGGATTAACTCTGCAAAAATCTGTTATATTGCCAGGAGACTAAACAAAGAAACTAAAAGTTCTCTGTACTTATTAAATTTCATACTTCAGCTTATGCATTCTTAATCTTGTGGACACCTCTACATCATAATTTCATAAAATATATGTTAGAATTTTGTTTATTTTTCTTGTTACATTCACTATTGTTATTTCAGTTTGAATTTAGTAGTATTTATTATAATGAGTTCATCAGAATTCCTTGATAACATGTATATGTATATGATGACCACTATAATACTTTTAAAATATCTTTTGAATAATATTTGGGATAACTGAGAAAAAACACAAAATATAGTTTGTCAATAAAAAAAACTAAAAGGCTAGAAGGGAGTTTTCTAAATCTTCTCTTCAGAACAATAGTGAATGAAGAGTTGAAACACAGACAAGTAGAGGAACTCAATTCTGTTCCAATTCACAATAAACCTTGGCCTGGATTGATTTTATATAATATTCAAGCAAAGAATATGACATTTCTTAGTATACAAAAAACAGATAAAAAGGAAAAAATAAACTGGAGATGAATACTATTCCCCCACTGGACCCTCTCATGTAGCAAAGGCAAATAATCCCTCTAGGAATCTTATTTTTCTATAAGGTCAAAGTTCATATGTCAGGAAATTGGACAAATAAATAGGATGTGGTATGTTTTAGGAGAGATAAGCAATATAAGAGAGTTTTCAATAAAAATGATAATGAGGTTTGTTCACATAAAACTAAAAATATTAAAATATTCTCTGAAGAGAAATATACTTCTGTGTTTTTTTAAATATTTAGAGAAAGTATTTCTTCAAAGGAAATTAAGGGTAAAAACACTGATATGCATAAGGCAAGGATATGTATTGCATTCTCATCTTAAAAATTTGCATTCAAAATCTTTGATCTGAAGATTTCTATTGAAAAGAAATGAAGTTTATTATTAGTTTACAGGTTTCCTCAAAAAGTTTTGATCAGAGAAGACCTAAGTATATACTAGCATGGTCTTGTTCATAGTTATAAATAAATTGTCTGCATTCTTGATGCAGTGTTGGGATGAATGTGCTCTGAAAATAACAAAATTTAAACTCCAAGATCTCTCACTTGCATTGGCCCTTCCAAGGTGATGCATGTAATCTTATATTTTTAACTCAGTATTCTTAAAGTGGCCCTTGTGATTTGTACAGGTTTCAAGGCTCACAATACAAATGTGTCCATGGAGATATTTGAGCCTAGACTCAAATCGACAATTGGAAAAAAAAAAAAAGAAGTCATCATTGTCAAATGTTTAAGCTTCTCCTCTTTAGTATTACTCTGTCTCCATTTAATAAAGCATTTTGAATCCCTCATTTTCAAGGTGTTCTGTAATATCTTTTCAGTCTGTCTGTAAGAAAGAAAATGAGTTGCTATAATTGCATTCAGATCAGACAGAAATGCTCATAAGGAATTGCTCACCCAGTTGGATTGCAACAGCACTGTTCTCACTTCCAGGGTTGAAATTTTCTAGTAGTCTTCAATAAGCCATGACTTTAAGAGAGTGTCTCTAACTTAGAGAAAGCAATGCTGCTTTTTAAAAAGTCAAATCTTGGTTTTAAAACAAAAAGTTAAATTTAATTTGTGTTGCTAAATTAGATCGCTTGTATAAGTTGCAAATGATGATTTTACCACCTCCTGCCAAAATTGCATGAGTGAGTGTGTGTGTGTGTGTGTGTGTGTGTGTGTGTGTGTGTGTGTGTGTGTGTGTCGGGAGTAGGGAGATAGACAACAGAGCATAAATGGGAGCAAATTAGAAATTATGATAGGAGGAAAACCAGCAGAGAGAGGAGAGATTGAAGTTCTCAGTTGCTGAGGTAATTGTGATAAGGTAGTTGTTTCTGTGGAGACTTCAGAGTAAGCAGGGTACAATCCTTGGCACTGCGATCTTATTGCTAAATAGAATCTCCCTAAAAACTTGAGAATTATACTGAGTAAGGTCTCAAGTTAAATCCAGAGAGAATATCTCTCTGAGTTTAAGCATTCACCCCTTTCCTCCTCACCATATCCCATTCACTATGGGATT
Organism: Ictidomys tridecemlineatus; assembly: GCF_052094955.1. NCBI lineage: Eukaryota > Metazoa > Chordata > Mammalia > Rodentia > Sciuridae > Ictidomys > Ictidomys tridecemlineatus. The sequence goes on from NC_135479.1 coordinate 163,405,561, forward strand.
GACCTAGATATAAAAATGAAGAATTTTTTTAGAGACAGGAAAGATAATTCTCATCAATTTTTAAGAAGATTAATGATTGATAATGTTATTAATTAATTATTCTTGTGAATCTGCATGCATTAATTCTCAATACTGCTATTAAAAACTTATTTGTATATGATACCCAAGAGGGGAAATAGTAATAATCTCAGTATTACATCATTTACAAATATATGTGGACATATTGCTTTCCCAATGGCATAACATGAAACTCATTTTACAATGTACATTCTGTGCCTATCATAAACTATTACTGTGTTTGAACTATTTACAAATCCCTTACAGGTATCATGCCTTCCTACATTCATCCTTGTGCATACTGCTCTTGTAGGAGCATCTGCCATATATAAAACATTGCCTTATTGGAATGTGGTCCTCAGATGATCTTTCTGAGTTCCAGAGGAAGCATGCTTCTCTGTGTCCACTCCTCTTCTGTGGTTTGAATATTTGAGTCCCTCAAGATTCATATATTGAACTCCTACTGCTCCAGGTGATATTATTAGGAGGTGTAGTGTTTAGGGGGTAACTAAAACTTGAGGACAGAGCCGTTGTGAATCAAGTTTGTGCCCATGGAAGCCTGTTTGACCCTTTCACCATGAGGATGGATAGAAAAATGGTTTCTTTTTATTGATTAATCAATTAATTAATTAATTTTAATTAGATATATAGGACAGCAGAATGCATTTTGATTCATTGTACACAATTGAAGCACAACTTTTCATTTCTCTTGTTGTACACAATGTAGTGTCGTACCATATGTGCAGTCAGTCTTATATGTACCTAGGTTAATGATGACCATCTCATTCTACTATCTTTGCTGCCCCCATTCCCCTGCCTCTTCCCTCTCTTCTCTTTGCCCAATCAAAGTTCCTCTATTTTTCCCATGCTCTCCACAATTATGGATCAGCATCCACTTATCAGAGAGCACATTTAGCCTTTGTTTTTTGGGGGATTGGCTTACTTCACTTAGCATAATATTCTCCCTTTACCTGCATATACCATAATTTTATTCTTTTTAATGCTGAGTAATATTCCATTGTGTATATATATAGCACAGTTTCTTTATCCATTCATCTTCTGAAGGGCATTTAGGTTGGCTCCACAGTTAAGCTAATGTGAATTGAGCTGCTAAAAACATTGAGGTGCTGTGTTACTATAGTATGCTGATTTTAAGTCCTTTGGGTATACGCTGAAGAGTGAGATAGCTGGGTCAAATGGTGATTCTATTCCTAGTTTTCTAATGAATCTCCATACTGTTTTCTAGATTGGTTGTACCAATTTGCAGTCCCACTGGTAATGTATGAGTGTGCCGTTTCCCCTACATCCTCGCCAACACATATTGTGGTATGTATTCTTGGTAACTGTCATTCTGACTGGTGTAAGATGAAATCTTAGAGTAGAAGTGGATCAAGGACCTAAGAATTAAACCAGAGAATCTGCGCCTAATAGAGGAAAAAGTAGGCCAAATCTTCATCACCTCGGATTAAGATCTCACTTAATTAACAAGACTCCTAAAGCACAAGAAATAAAATCAAGAATTAATAAGTGGGATGAATTCAAACTTAAAAAAGCTTCTTCTCAGCAAAAGAAACATTCAATGAGATGAAGAGAGAATCTACATTTGGGAAGAAAATTTTGCCACATGTGTGTCAGATAGAGCACTGATCTTCAGGATATACAAAGAATTCAAAAAACTTAACACCAAAAAAAACCAAACAACCCAATCAATAAATGGGCTAAGGAGATGAACAGACACTTCTCAGAAGAAGATATACATTTAATCAACAAATATATAAAAAAATGTTCAACATTTCTAGAAATTGGAGAAGATGCTTTCTGTGAATGAGGAAGTGTGCCCTCTGCAGACACCAAATGTGCAAGTGCTTCGATCTTGGACTTTCTGGCCTCCAAACTGTGAGAAATGAGATCCTGCTTTATGAAAGTTTCTCAATTATTATTATTATTATTTTTTGCATTTTATTACAGCAGCCCAAATGGACAGAGACAACCCCCTACAGTTTTGTTGCACACTGTGTCATTTTCTTTTGGAATTTTTAATTATATAGATTATGTACTTGACTCACTATGACCGTTTATAACTGTACAAAGAATAGAGACTCCATGTTGTTCATTTGCATCCACTTTCATTCCCCCCTTACTCTTATCCCCATCAGTTTACTTTTGTCTAAAATTTTATTAAGATGAGTTTTTAATAAATAATATAGAATTGACTAAATTTTAAGTCATATGTCTTATGATTTGGTCTATTATGTATCATTTGATTTATAATTCCCTATAATTCAAACACATCTATGTAAGAGATATAATAAGCATGGACGTTTTTCAGATTTGAGAATAAACCAAAGGATGCTCTATAAAGGTAAAAGATGTACTCAAGTTCACAAAACTGAAACATTAATGAGGAATCTCCATATGTTATACTATTCTAATTTAGGAATTTGTAAACTCTATTTATTTTGCCTTACATATTAGTCCTCTCAGCATTAATAAACCCTAAGTGGAAAGAGGTAGACAATGGTAAATTCAGACAGTAATATGTTATGCTATGAATGATGATGAGCTCTATAGGGAGAAAGGCAAGTATGTGTGTATTTATTTACTTGGTACCAGGTTTTGAACCCAGGGACACTTTACTATTGAGCCATATCCTCAACCATATTTTTGTATTTTATTTGGAGACAGGGTCTTGCTGAGGTGTTTAGGGCCTCACCAACTTGCTGAGGCTGGCTTTGAACTCACAATTCTTTTGCCTCAACCTCCCAAGCTGCTAACATTACAGCGGTTCACCACTATGCCCTGCAAGGATCGTATTTAGTTATGAAACCTTTCATATGCCCTAATTTCAGTATCTCACTTGAAAGTAAATGTGGATGGAAAAGAACTATTTATTAAAGACTTTTTTCCTTAGTCTACCATATTATTAGTTATTCAATAATGATCTATAATGTAGTACTCATAATATATTTTGTGTCATGGAATTCAGATTTACACATAATTTAGCATTCCACCAGAAAAGTACATTAGTTTAAAACTTATTATTTTCTTTCTCCTTTAAGAAGTTACAAAATTAATATACTGAACTATACAAAATTTAAAACATATTTCAGAATTTAGCTGAAAGAATTTTTCTGTACATAGACACTCATAATTACCACCTACTTTTAGAAATGCCTATCTCCCCAAATATTTTTGTAGTGCCCATTCCTTGACACTTCAGAAATACCATATATATTTTCTCCTGTGACCATAAATAAACTTTTAAAAAAAATTTTAATAAAAAGGATCACAGACTGCATGCTTTTAAAAATTCTTTCAACAAATATATGTGATCAATGTCATTTATTACATTTTTCATCACTCGCTTATTGTCCTTTTTTTTTATTTTTGACCATTAAGAATTAATGTGATATAATATTTTTTAATTGTCTTTTTATAAACACATGGACTCATTCTTATAAATATCTCTAGCAATGGACTTGCTGAACCATGGGAAAGGCTAATTTACAACTAAATTATAATTTGATGTTTTACTGGAACGTGTATTATATCCAAGGGTGGAGAAATAATGCTCAGGACATACTCTAAAAACTAACAGGTTTGGGTTTGGATATTGCCTCTTCTGAGGTTTGGTCTAAAACTGAAAATTCTAACCCTGTAACAGAAGACATTGCTTAGTAAAAATACAAATAAATTTAAATTTTAAAATGTAAGTAAATAAAATCAAGACCAGAAGAAGAGTAGTAGAAGGGAAACAGGAAAAGGAAAGCCAGAAGATAAAGGTGAAATATTGAGGAATGAATTGGAGTAAATTATGTGATGTTCATATTGAATATGTCACAATGAACCCCACCATTATCTATAATTATAATGCACTAATAAAAAATATAGAAAAACAAAATTGAAAAAAGAATATTCTCCCAACACCAGGGATTTTAAGAACTCTGCCAATGCAATACCATATAGCATGTCATTCAGAGTAGGGTCATTTGCCAGGCCCTTAGTTTTGCATGTGACACAGAAATTATACCATATTTACCTGTAAAATCTTATTCAGTATTGAAAACCTGTGCACTGCTGTGGTGTCACCTAGTTAATGACTGAACTGATCATAAAAGAACAAAAATAAGAACAACAAGTAAAACTAGGGATAGGGTGAAGCATGGGTTTTATGAGTATCAGGGTATCTGCATCACTATTTTGGAAGTGAGTCTAATAAACCTTAACCTTGGGGATAGAAAGGCAAGTTGAAAAACCAGGCCATTGATATACCAAGAGATTAGCTAAATAGCAGTGTATACTCCCACAGCTGGGACAGATGTTTAAACAAGGAAATCAAATGTCACAAGTCAAACTCAAGAGCAGTCTGACATAAAGAATCACTGATGAGCTGGGGCACTTAACCCAACACTGTAGAAAATTTATGTTTTGCCTGGCATTCAAAATTCAATTAAAAATAGATATTTCAAAGAAAAAGGTACAAAAGAAAATGATGAGAAATGCTAGTAATCAAAGTAAAGATTAAATGTTAAATTGAATAATATTTACTCAAAATTAAATAAGCATAATTGATATTTGCTATATATATATATATATTTTAAAAGATTATGTTATTTATCGATATTTATTTTTTATTCCTTTCTTATTTTCTTCATTCCTCTATTTATTTAGATGATTTTTTTTTGCCTTCTAGGGTATGTGACTATTTATAATTTTAGTTTAAATGTAAGTTGAGCCTCCCAGTAAAATTGTATGCTATTGGCAAAAGGCCCAGTTGTGATATGCAAGTATGATTTAAAAAGTAATAAGTGACAAAATAAAATGTGTACATCATTTAAGTAGACAAAGAATCTTTAAAATAGATGAAATATGGATTAATTGATTACTGCAAAGTCTTAAATTGAGTAAAAAAATTCTACAATGAAGAATTCATCCACAATAATGGTTCAACATTTTTGTACCACGAAGGTTCAGAATATCTTTGATCTTTTTTCCTGGCAATCAGGAATATAAGACACGTACATCAATTTTTAATATTTTTTCCTCCTCTCTGAAAGGAAGGTCACCCTATGTCACCACTTATTTTCTCCTAGAATGTCATGTTTCAGGATTTCAGTCGGAACAAAAAATAATTTAAACCCTCACATGTGCCACTTATCCCTTTTGCTACCAACATATTTTTATGAAAGTTTTAAAAGATACAAAAAAGTTGAAATAATGTATAATCACACCACACATATGCACTTTCCAAATACTACTCTGTTTTCTGTATCACACAGGTATTCTTTCCTTTATGATATATTATCTTTCATTTATTTTTATATTTCAAATAAGTGATGCAAAATTGATTTGTGAATGTCAATGCCATAATTAATTCAATGCTATGCCGTATCTACTTATTCAAACTCAAATTTTCATAAATTATAGAACACTTACATTAAACCATTAATGTACTACTAGTTTCTAAGTTGAAGAGAAAAAAAATGTTGAACAATAGCAAACACTACTACAGAGTACAAATCAAATTCTCAATTGGCTGATAATTATTTAATTAACTACTTATCATTTCTGATTTCCAAATGTCTTTAGTAACTTTTGTGGCCTATTTCAATCTGTGAATCATCTTGTATGATTAGTGTCTTCCTCCATTTTATGGCTTCAATTTAGAAAATGTCCAAACCATAATAACAGAAACTAAAGGCTTTAATTCTGATTCTAAATTCTGTGGTCTTTCATTACATTCTACTATTACCACAATTTTTACATAGTGGATTAAACATAGTCCATTAAATGTGATTTTTGTCTCCCACTTTGTTCTGTGTAAAACCACTTTGCATTCACTCTCCATCTTCATTTTGTTACCTACTTCATATTTCTACCATAGAAGTCTAGAGAGCTTACTGGAAACTGTTTGAAATTTCCCACACAAGAGTTGCTTGGTAAGTTTTCTATAAAGTAGCTTCATTAATGAGCATGCTGCTAAGAATTACCAGGTATTCTCTGCCAAGCATTTTTTAAAATCACCCTTTCCCCACAGAACATGCTGTTTTTTGGGTACTGAAGACAGGCTGTCTTATGTGTAACGTTAGAAAAGACATTTTTTAAAAGAACATGAGCAGAGTTTAGAAAGCTAGCATTTTGTCAGTGTGAAATAGGATACCAGTATTAGGAAAATATCTCTTGATTTCAAGGTCCAGAAACTCTTCTGCCACACAATAAGCTAAATGTCTGGACACACCATCAAAAAATAATGAAGCTGCTAACAGTGGTAGGGAGGCAAACCTGTCTTCCAGAAACTATCATATGGAAACTTCAGAAAGGATTTGTTTCAGGCAATCCCAAAAGACAAAAGAAAAAAAAATCTGAATTTTACCAAAATGCAAATTTGGTAGGAAAATATGGAAAATAATTTCAACAATTGCTTGTGTTTTATAGGCTATCTGACTGGAGTGAGACTACTGGGTCAGAGGTTACAGGCACATACAGACTATTTATGCAGATTCAGTTTTAATGGAAAGAGCAAACTGTTTCTTAAGGAGTTGGCACTGTTTTAAATCCCTGCCAACAGCGAAAAACTGTTGTAATTACACCACATTCTAGATATCACTTGATGATGTTACTTATTTAGAAATATACCCAATTTGTGGTAGGTATGACAGAACTGTGTCTTCCTGGAGCAGTATTTTACATTCTCCTGAGGTATGAGTTTATTCTGTTCGACATATGGGCATCTTTATGTCTGTATACTTTTACCTTATTGCATACAAAACAGGCCCTTTGCGATATGTTGTGAGCAATTGACAATAATATGGCAAAGATACCTCCTGATATAGAAGGGTAAAGTGAAACTCTTAAGAACTTAGACTGTAGCCAGATTACTACCTTGGTATGATTCATGCCACCATATTATACCATCACAGTGAACTTGGTAAACTAACTAACCTATCTGTAGGTTAGTACATCTACCTAGTCTTTAGAATGGAAATAATAACATAGCTCATAGATAAACTGTGAGAATCATGTGTGTTATTATATTAACATAAAGTAAGTTCAGCTCATAGTATACAACATGTAAGAATTGGCAAGAAACAGTGTTTCATTAACACCAAATTATCTGAATATCCCAATGGAATAGTTGGAACAAAAAACTTCAGAAGAAATAAAGTACAGATATCTGGATGTTCTCCAAATGCTTCTGGTACCAAAGCCTGGAAACAAATGCCACTTTTGTAGATGGCCTAGCTGCCAAATTGACTTCCAGCTCAATTGATCTAACTGATTGCACAGTAATCATCCGTTAACATTGCAAAAAAAAAATGACAATCATCTCTGTGTTTAAAGTGTTCTCTTTTTTCCTTGAGAGTATCTCAAGATGTTAAGAATCATATTTAGAAACTGGTTTATTTATAAAATGGTGAGATTATCCAAAAGACAGTTGCTGGGATTTTTTGAGCTAAAAGAAAAACTTCTTTTAGAGATTAAAGAAAATACATTTTACTTAGGTTTTAAATCTGAAGTTATAAAATAGTAAATTCAAGCAATGCATTTACCAAAGATATTGCTTAATTATCAGGTCTCATATCAACTACAATTAATTTCACTCTCTAAGATATTACTGTGATGGGTTAATCTAGTATATTAATTTTGATGAATCATGGGAAATTCATATATTTGATCAACTATTATCCTGGATATTTCTATTAATTGTTTTGTGTAAGATAATATTTAACATTTTATTTACTTTTTGATTAACATATATTAATTGCACATGTTAATGTGGTTCAGTGTGATATTTCAACACTCCCTTTAGAAATTAACACTTAAGTGGTGAGAAGCTGGGAATGGAACCACCATTTGACCCAGCTATTCCCCGTCTTGGTCTACTCCCTAAAGACCTAAAAAGAGCATTTTACAGGGAGACTGCTACATGGATGTTCATAGCATCACAATTCACAATAGCAAGACTGTGGAGCCAACCTAGATGCCCTTCAATAGACGAATGGATAAAAAGAAAATGTGGCATTTATACACAATGGAGTATTACTCTGCATTAAAAAATGACAAAATCACAGAATTTGGAGGGAAATGGATGGCATTAGAGCAGATTATGCTAAGTGAAGGTAGCCAATCCCTAAAAAACAAATGCCAAATGTCTTCTTTGATATAAGGAGAGTAACTAAGAACAGAGTAGGGAGGAAGAGTATGAAAAGAAGACTAACATTAAACAGGGATGAGAGGTGGGAGGGAAAGGGAGAGAGAAGGGAAATTGCATGGAAATGGAAGGAGACCCTCAGGGGTATACAAAATTACATACAAGAGGAAATGAGGGGAAAGGGAAATTAAAAAAAAAAAGGGGGGAGAAATGAATTACAGTAGATGGGGTAGAGAGAGAAGAGGGGAGGGGAGGAGAGGGGAGGGGAGAGGGGATAGTAGAGGATAGGAAAGGCAGCAGAATACAACAGACACTAGTATGGCAATATGTAAATCAGTGGATGTGTAACTGATGTGATTCTGCAATCTGTACACGGGGTAAAAAATGGGAGTTCATAACCCACTTGAATCAAAGTGTGAAATATGATATATCAAGAACTATGCAATGTTTTGAACAACCAACAATAAAAATTAAAAAATAAATAAATAAATTTTTAAAAAATAAAAAAAAAAGAAATTAACACTTAAGTTGGGGTCTTGGAGCAATTTAGTTTGCTCTCCATAATATGGATAGGTCTCATCAAATCAGTTCAAGGCCTAACTAGCTCGAAAGGACTGGCCTCCTCCAAGCAAAGGGATTCATTCTCTAGCAGGCTGCCATTGACATTGCTATGTCAACTCTTATTTGTTCTTCAGCAGATGGCATTAGCACTACAAACTATGCAACTTTCCAGGCTCTCCAACCTGAGGCTCTATCCTGCAGATTTTTTTATTTTCTAGCATCTATATCATGTGACCAAATTTTTGATAACATATAAATACTTGCAGATTAATATATCTTTACCATTTTTATTTTGTTTATAATTGACAATAATAATTACATATTTAGAGTAAATATATAATGCTTTTGTACATGTGTGCATTGTGGAATTAACATATTGGTTGGTAGCATATGGACAGGAGTGGTTGGAACAAGAGGTTAAGGGGATGATTCTATACACTGGCCTACTGTGCTAATACTCACATGCTTTCTTTTAAAAATCATTTACCAGAGACCACTCTGGCCTGGCCTGGTGTGGCTTAAGTCAATAAGATATGCTATAGTTCTCAGCAATGAACTTGCTATCTGCTTAAGAAATACAAGCACACAGGCTCCTCCCTACAGATAAGAACACAAGTTACTCAGGAAGAGAAACTTTTGTGACCTTGATACACACCAGATTCTAGGACTTGGAGACAGGATAATTAGAAGCTAAGATCCCAAGCATAATATCTGTAAGAACAAGTTCCAATTAGAACTGGACAACATGGACCAAGATGACCCAGAGTTGCCTTGGATCTTTAGCAGGTCAATTTAATAGTAAGATCTGCTCTTCTCCCTATAAGGCCATGCAAAGCTGAGACTTGACAGCCTGACTCATTTCTGCTGTCATTTAGAAGTCTTAAGTTGGACCTGGGAAGGACATTGTAGACACTTTCCTTGGACCACCACTGAAACTCTAGGGCAGGAGGGGCATGCTGTGCTCTCCCTCTCTCTTCTCTAAAAAGACCCACTCACTCCCTTTCACCTCTCCTGCTTTCTCCCCCATTTTCCCTTCTTATAAATTCTTCTCTACAATTATGTGTGACTCACTTGAAGAAATTCTTCAACACCTTGCCCTCTTCCAAATGTGGTTCAGGTTAATTAACATATCCATTACCTCACATGCTTATTATTCTTTCATGGTGAGTACACTTAAAATCTAATCTTAAATCGATTTTGAGATATCAATATCTCAAATGGAATTCCAGATTCATCATTCATTTTCATTTATAAATAATGATACCATTCATTCAATGATTCATTTGTATTCAAATGAATAATCAAAGATTTATTGTTCCAATTTTACCCACATATTTTAAAATGTTGCTATCTGATATTGTTTGATAAAAAGAGAGTAAAATGGTTTAAAATTTTCAAAATATGATACATCAAAGGAGTACTTCACTACACAAGAAAATGCTTCAAAATGATAATAAAAAAGAAGCAACAAGGGGAAAATAATCAATTTTGTAATCATATATATATTCTCATGGGTATTATTTGTGTATTTTTTAAATTGTATATTCAGAGAATTATTAATAAAAGTAGAACTGGACTTGTGAGGTTGTGGCTAATACCCTTTTTTCTCCCCAGAATGAGAAATATGAGATCTAAAAGTTGTATTCATACCAAGACCTGAAGAATCCTAAAAGAGAGATTCACTTTAAATGAGACATTAAAAAAAAAAAAAACAAAGAGTAAGAATCACAGTATCTGAAGGTTACTATTCAGATTTTCCTAATTACTAAACAAAATCCCCGAGTTGCAATGGATAAAATGACTAAATTATCAATTTCTTCTCAACAGCAAACCAAATCTCAATCAAAAGAGTTATATGAGACTCTCACTTTACTACTATTTTGGTAATTTATCTATTTCATGCACATCTCTACCTAGTTATTGAATTAAACAAAAGAAAGAGATAAAAAGAAAATAAAATGAAAGGCATAAATTGAACTGCTTCAATTCAAGATGAAGAAATTGTAACTCTGTAGAAGCTCACACATATTAAACAGCATTAAAGGAAACACTTAAAATTGTAGTTAGTTCAAATTTTGAGTGTTATTTTTAGAGCTCAGAAATATAAGAATGTTTTAGACAACCATTTCTCAACAATATGAAATATATAAGGAAAAAAAAACTATGAAGGCCACCACAATGGTGCTTAGCTCTAACTCGAGAAACTCCAGTGACTGAGGAAAGAACAATACAAGTTTGAGGTCAGCTTCAGCAACTTAGCAAAACCTTTAGCAACTCAAGGAAGGCCCTATCACAAAATAGAGACTAAAAAGAGAAGGGGATGTAGCTCAGGGGTAGAGTGCCACTCAGTTCAATACCCAGAACAGACATACACCCACACACACCACAAAACAAAACAAAACAAAACAAAAAAAGTTATTGCAAACTTTTAAAAATGAGGTTAAAAGTCAAAAGATAGAATTTAAGAAATCATTTTTCTGACAGAGCTCAGGAAATTAATGATAAAATCTTCAAATGAATTTAACATTATTGATATTAGAATAGAGACAACTAAAATCAATTGTAATGTGAACATATTTGGAGCAACAAATAGAATGCAAAGAGCAAAATAACAGAATAGAAGTGATTTAAGAAACAACAACAACAACAAAAGCAGAATGCAAAGCTAACAAGTTAATAACCACGTTGTAAAGACCATGACTTTGGCTGTCTTCTAAGCACCTCTATATATTAACATTTGATTGTCAATCTGAGGAAAGCTGTACTATCATTTCCATGATATAGTGGATAAATTCAGTGGATACACTGAAGCATAGAGAGAGTAAGTAAATGATTCTGCAGTTACACAGCAACCAGGTTATGGAGTTGCCCTAGAAGCCTACCCAGGTTTTCTTGAGAGTATACCTACATACACCTGTGCTAACCTCCACCTTATGAGGCAAAATGAGAGGAGCAAAAACATTCAGCATGCAGAGAATAGGTAATCTTGAATTACAAAGCAAAGAAAATATACGAGTATCAAAATGCACTGAAGTAAATTATCAAGTGATTACTTATTGAGTACATCAGATGCTAAAAAATCAACATTCAGTTATGTATGGTGAGATTTTTCTTTTTTTTTTTTTTCTTTTTTTTTTTTAACAAGAGAAACCTAGATTTATTATAATGAGCTCTATGTTTAAAAGCAAAAGAATATAAGTAGTGTTTTCCATTGCACATTTTTAAAGTATTTGGTATTAGCTCTTAAATACAATATATTTGAATAATATATTCAATGTATTTGAGTAAAGTCTCTCTTGTTAGTCGTTGTATTAATTGTCAATAATTTTGGAATTCTTTTTTTTTTTTTATTGGTTGTTCAAAACATTACAGAGCTCAAGACATATCATCTTTCATACATTCGACTCAATTGGGTTTTGAACTCCCCAAATACATAATACAGACTCACTTGTGTTACATACTCACATTTTTACATAATGGCATATTAGTGACTGTTGTATTCTGCTACCTTTCCTATCCCCTACTATCCCCCCTCCCCTCCCCTCCCCTCCCAACATCCCTCTCTACCTCCTCTGCTGTTGTTCAATTCTCTCCCCTTTTTTTCCCCCCACCCCCTTGCCCCTCATAACCTCTTATTATTTTGTGTATCACTGAAGGTCTCCTACCATTTCCATATGTTTTCCCTTCTCTCTTCCTTTCTCTCCCCCCATTCGTCTTAGTTTACTGTTAGTCTTTTCCTCATGCTCTTCCTTCCTGTTCTATTCTTAGTGGCTCTCTTTATATCAAAGAAGACATTTGACATTTGTTTTTTAGGGCTTGGCTAGCTTCACTTAGCATAATCTGCTCTAATGCCATCCATTTCCCTGCAAATTCTATGATTTTGTCATTTCTTAGTGCTGCATAATACTCCATTGTGTATAGCTGCCACAATTTTTTTATCCACTCATCTATTGAAGGGCATCTAGGTTGGTTCCACAGTCTAGCTATTGTGAATTGTGCTGCTATAATCATTGATGTGGCCGTATCCGTATAGTGTGCTCTTTTAAGGTCCTCAGGGAATAGTCCAAGAAGGGCAATAGCTGGGTCAAATGGTGGATCCATTCCCAGCTTTCCCAGGAATCTCCATACTGCTTTCCAAATTGGCCTCACCATTTTGCAGTCCCACCAGCAGTGAACAAGTGTGCCCTTTTCCCCACATCCTCGCCAACACTTATTGTTGTTTGACTTCGTAATGGCTGCCAATCTTACAGGAGTGAAATGGTATCTTAGGGTGGTTTTGATTTGCATTTCTCTGATTGCTAGAGATGTTGAGCATTTTCTCATGTGCTTGTGGATTGATTGTATGTCCTCCTCTGAGAAGTGTCTGTTCAGGTCCTTGGCCCATTTGTTGATTGGATTATTTGTTATCTTATTGTTTAATTTTTTGAGTTCTTTGTACATTCTGGATATTAGGGCTCTGTCTGAGGTGTGAGGGGTAAAAATTTGTTCCCAGGATGTAGGCTCTCTATTTACCTCTTTTACTGTTTCTCTTGCTGACAAAAAACTTTTTAGTTTAAGTAGGTCCCATTTGTTTATTCTTGTCATTAACTCTTGGGCTACGGGCGTTCTATTAAGGAATTTGGAGCCCGACCCCACAATATGTAGATCGTAGCCAACTTTTCCTTCTATCAGACGCAGTGTCTCTGTTTTTATATCTAGCTCCTTGATCCATTTTGAGTTAACTTTTGTGGCTGGCGAGAGAAAGGGATTCAATTTCATTTTGTTGCATATGGATTTCCAATTTTCCCAGCACCATTTGTTGAAGATGCTATCCTTCCCCCATTGCATGTTTTTAGCCCCTTTATCAAATATAAGATAGTTGTAACTTTGTGGATTAGTCTCTGTGTCCTCTATTCTGTACCATTGGTCCACCTGCCTGTTTATTAAGAAACTTGTATTAAAAGCCAAAACAACTAAAAGAGCCAGGACAAAAAAATGCAAAGCATGGGACTGGGGTTGTGGGTCAGTGGAGCACTTGCTTTGCACGTGAGGCACTAGGTTTGTTCCGAAGCACCACATAAAATAAATAAATAGAATAAAGGTATTGGGTCCATCTACAAATAAAAATATTAAAAGAAAAAGCAAAGCATAGTACCATATAAATTTAGCCTCTTTCACACTATCATTCACTTTCAGAAGATTGTGGAGTAAACATGCTTAATCAAACAGAAGAAAAAGAAGGCGGCATTTGACTTGATAGTCTGTATTTTTTATTCAGATAGAAGAAAGATAATTTTAATTTTAAAAAGAGCTTCTTTTATGAGTTATAGACCCCCCCAAAAAACAAATAAAAAAATTAGCAAGCTCAAAATCCTTATAAATATAGTTATTAAATTTAAAAAAAAACTAGAAATAAGTAATAAAAAAGTCAGTGGAGAATAAAAAATAAATATCAAAAAGAATATGCTATAATCATGTCTCTAGGACTTGATATTTCATAATATTAGGTCAATTTTTGTTTTAAAAACTATATGTTCAAAAATATTCAAATAATTTCATTACACTAGAATGGAAAATTTTAGTATGAGATGTATACTTGAGACATAAAAGTGATAGATAAATAAGTTACTGGAGTGTTAACATAAATAACTAATTAGAATTGTTACTGAATGGTAGAATTTGAAAATGGCAAATGACTCTAATAAACATTTCTAAACTCTTCAATTTTTGCATAACTCTAATTTTATACAGTATGTATTGTATAAATATTCATGCATATATGACATGCTTCTGAAATGAGTTTAGATGCAAATTTTACGGGACTTTAGGTAATTTCTTCAAATTTTCTAAGTTATAAATTCCTCATATGAAAAATAATAATAAAAGCTCACATTTCAAAATATATTATTACACAGGTTACATTGAAGGCTTATGTTAGCTAATGCATGTAAATAATTCAGCACAGTGTCTGCACATGTTAATTATACAATAACAGTTGTTATAATTCTGTATTTTTCTTATTCATTTTATCCTAATTATATTTTAATTAATTAATGGTAAACATAAAGAGAAAAAATTTAAAGTGCCATAATGATGACAATATATAGCATTTCTGTGCTGTAACAATTAAATCCTCATTAGGGCATACACCATGATCTGTCTCTGAAATTTTACATTATGTCTTTGAGTAAAATGAGAAATGTCCAGTTCTGAACAAAACCACGTTACTCAAGCTGATCTAAATCTTTTTCTTTGATCCAAATTGCCCCTCCATCTTCAATGGACAGTAGGAAATTCAGTGTATTTAGCCTCATTCTCTCCTTGTCTGGATCACTTAGCTTCATCATCAGAGGCTTTTATTCCAATTCAATCCCTCTGTGAATTCATACATGTTTTTCTCAGTGTTTTCAGCAGCTTGTATTCTGAAAATTACTAAGAAGATTTCTTAAAGTTTGTATCCTTTTGCTGTGTTTTAAAAGAAATACTTAGGAACCTCCTTTTTCCTTAGTTGTTTATATTTACTTGCCCAAGAAGAGATTTTTGTGATATCTTTTTAATATCCCAAAGAAACCTGTATGAAATCTTCTAGTAGTTCTTTAAATTCAATTAAGTATAGTCTTTTGACAGAAGGAATAAAATGTAAACTCTCATAGTACAGAATTAATGCATGAATATAAATTTCTTGAAAAAAGTGGAGACAGGAAACTTGAAAGTCATGTGCTTAGTATACCCCTGATCTCTCAATTATGGTTATATTTCCTATTTATTCTTTGATTGGATAGGAATAAGGGTCTAGTAAGATTTTCCTTCCCAATATTACTTCATTCATTTTGATTCATTCAATTTTGTTGCAAATTTTACAATATAATTACAATCATTTCCTTCTACTTACATCATTTTAACAATTTAAAATAGAAATTAAAATAATATCTGTTTTCAGATGAGGAAAAGATTTTATTTTCTCATATTTACACACATTTTTAAGGTTTTTTTTTAACTGTGAACATCTATATAATCCCAAATTTGGCATGAAGTTTGAAGAGCATGGCAGCTGCATACCTCTTCCAATAATTATTAAAAAAAAAAAAACTTATGTGTCATAATAGAAACACGAGACCAGTGTGCTGCAGAACTTGCCTCTAGATAAGTACAAAACTCAAAATTTGAGTATGCAATATGTTTTGATAGATAATTTGGAAGATGAAGTGTCCTTATATTCCACATGATATATATGTATAGTTTAAGCTAGATGGGAAGATAATCATTGTGTATTTTGTATATTAATAACATACTTCTAAAACTGTCTATAAATGAATCAAAGAATATTAACTCTAAAGCTAAGAAAAAAATAATGTCTCCTTTCTAAAAAATTCTTTGTAACTTAAATATTTTAGGCAATTAACTCATTTTTCTGCTTTTGTCTACTAAGGGAAAAGAACCTCAAATCAGGGTTTATAATGTGTTAGTGTGGTACCTTAAATATTTAATTCACCTGAAAAATTTGACAATTAGCTCTTTTGTCACATCTTGTTTGGTATACTTTTTTTTTTAAGAAAGAGAGAGAGAACTTTTTAATATTTATTTTTTCAGTTTTCGGTGGACACATCTTTATTTTATTTATTTTTTATGTGTTGCTGAAGATCAAACCCAGCACCCAGCATACCAGGCGAGCGCATTACCACTTGAGCCACATCCCCAGTCCTCTTGGTATGATTTTAACTGCTTTCTTTAAAAAAAATTCTTTCCTCAATTACAGAAATTACAGAATCACTCATATCTATGTTCTTACCTGCAGAATCCCTTTTTGAAAAAGTCAGTGCCTATGAAAAACAGTAGTCAGTGCCTAGGACAGCTTGTTCTGGGCATGAGACAAGTACTCCAAAAAATGTGATAAAAAGCAAGTGGAGAGAGGAAGCTGGCCATTTCCCTTGCCCTGGCTGTCAAGTAATGGAATGACTTACAAAACCTCAGAAATCCATCTGCTCAGTGAGCATACAACCTATACTATGTAGGGGGACCTGCATGTAGGTGCGGGGTGTGCATCCATTACATCCCAGCCTGCTGTTGCTAAGGGAAGTTTGAGTTTAAAAAGTTCAAATTCTCTTTATTGAGCTCTCCAAGTTCTTCCTTTGCAGCCCTTGGGTTGAACACTAGGTTTTAAAGCTATTATATCACGCTGAACGCAATTGTTAAAATATGTTAGCCTGTTGTGTCAGATGATGGCCCACAATTCTCATATAATTTTAATTTCCTATATCTCTGCTTCTGATTTACCAATAGTCAAATATTTCTATTAAAATAATGACCATATACTATAATCAGAAGACTCAGAGAATGTTCGTATCACATGAAGTAGAAAACATTTCAGAGCCACAGATAATGCTGCCTTATTGTTAGGCAATAGATTTCTACTCATTTGAAAGAATGCCATGATTTTTTCTATCAAGGAGAATCTATTAGTAAAGAACCAGAGATAACCCAAAATTTGATTGTTGTAATGCTATAAAGAGACCTCACTATAACACTATAACACTATAACAGCCAGGCATGGTGGGGCACGCCTATAATCCCAGTGGCTCAGGAGGCTGAGACAAGAGGATCACGTGTTCAAAGCCAACCTCAGAAATGTAATCCCAGTGGTTTAGGAGGCTGAGACAGGAGGATCACGTGTTCAAAGCCAATCTCAGCAAAACCAAGGCAATAAGCAACTCAGTGAGATCCTGTCTCTAAATAAATACAAAATAGGGCTGGGAATGTGGCTCAGTGGTCAAGTGACCCTGAGTTCAATCTTTGGCACCAAAAACAAAAAGTAAAAGAGAGGGAAAATATTTCCAACAGACTTGACATACTAGGTGCACTCATTTGTTAAGTGAGTTTAATTAGTGTCAACTTAATTTGTATGATCAAGGTCAAACTCCTGCATGATCTTAAGAACAATTTAAATCCTAGGAAAAAGTTATCTTAAAACTTCAGATAGTTGGCTCTTTAATTGAAAAATGTTTGTGTGGTGTAGAGAAGATGTGTAGAGGGCAAAACCATACCAAGATTAAAGATAAATATATATGTGGAAAAACTGAACATAATGGACATTTCTTGAACTAAGATATTATTGAGAAGTCCTAGTTACAATGATTTGGTAATTCTTACATTCACATATCTTATGTCCAATAATTTCTGTGCATTTATTTTTAGCTTATATAGTGTGACACCAGTTACTTGCTCCCTATGATTATCCCTCTAGGGGATGTGCTCCTTTTCCAGGGCCCTTTTTCTTTTTCCCTTCTTGTTATCAGCAAAAATGCACTATATTTATACTCAATTCAATGACACCACGAATTCATCAGTGACCTAATAATTTATTTTATGCGGAAGAGTTAACATTTAGCATGGTGTCTTCACTAGATCAATATTCAAACAATATCAGCATAAAATTCTAAGAATTATCTTTCTGTAGAAGAGAAGACAGAATTGTTTATGAAAATAAAATTGGGTTGTATAGGGTCTTTCCAGAGATATATAAACAATATTTATTTGATAAACAGAAAATTAATTTGATTGTTATGATATACTACAAATTTCAAATTGTTTCTTTATCCTTCCTATGTTAATTACTGTCATCCTTTCTGCATTTTAATATTTTTTCCTCTGTGCTTACAGCCTAACATATATATTTATGTATGCTGGTATATATATTATATACCCACTATGGGCCGGGCACTGTGCCAGACAGTTCAGTTTACTGTAGATAATCATTTATATTTGGCCCTTTCTCAAAAAGATTCTTAGATAACTAAATTTTGCTAAGTTCTTTAACAGGACTAAGATAAGTTCCTTATTTTAGGTGCATAGATATTAAAATGATACCCCAATTATCATCTATTTTGAAAAAATCTGATATGTGCCTCAATTAAAGCTAATGTCATTTAAGAAAGTTTACATAGGAAAGTACATATAGTTTTAAGGACCATAAGAAACTGTTATATAGAAATATATTTACACTAACTATAAGAGAAAGCCAAAGAGACCACTCAGTTATTGCTTTTTTATGTAAAAATAATATTTTAAAGAATATTAAATGCCATCCACTGTTGCAATGTTTGAGATACAGTAACAAAGGGCAAGCATATAAAACACTCAGCTCAAATTTCTACACCTAACTACCTTACTTTCTAATATCAGAGAAAAATTTATCAACTAATCATATAAGTATTTGTAACATTCTGAGAAATACTTGGGTATGAATGTGTACTTGATAAAAGATTTGGGGGAAGCACACCAAAAGATGTGCTGAATATGCTGAAGAAAATCTTCAATGAAAAAATAATCCTGTAATTATTTGAGGAATGAGTATTGGAATAGCAGAAAACAGATATATAGAAGAACTATTTAAAATATAAAACAAAGAGAGTAGGCAGGAACACGTTTTACCAAGATTGAAATGGAGACAAATGCTGATGACAGGCAAAGACAGAGATTTGGCATAGTCTCCTACAACTGCGTATTATGTAATCCAACAATGAATTGTATGCATATCTGTGTGGGACTAGAAGACACATAGGTAAACATGGGTAACAAATAAGCAGTGAATAAATTGCTCATCATAAGATTTAAAATTTTAAAACATGTCTAGCAAAGAATTAAAATATAGAGCTTATACTTTTCACAAAAAATAAAAAAGAAAATTCAAAATAGATCATTGACCTAAATGTAAAATGAAAATTTATGAATCTCTTAAAAGATAATGTAGGAGAAAATCTATACAGTCTTAGTTCTGAGCAGTATATTTTAGATAACACTAGAAGCACAAAACTATGAAAGAAAAATTAAGAAGTTAAATGTCATTAAAATACAAAATTTCTACACTTTAAAATATAGTATCAGAAGAAAAGGTCAAACCACAGATGGAGAAAATATTTTCAAAAGACCTATATGCTAAAGGACAGGTATCTAAAATATACAAAGAATTCTTGAATCTCAACAATAAGTAGAAACAAAATACAATCAAAATCTGGGCAGAAGATCTGAAGGAGATACCTAACCAAAGAAGATACACAGCTGGAAAATAGGAATTTAAAAATATTCTTAACCTCACATATCATCAGGAAGTTACAAATTAAAATAAAATAGTTAAGTCTATGACATTTTAGCTTAACTATTCCTATCCTTATCTCTTCAGCACTGTGGAATTCTTAAAAACCAGGTGACTTGCATTGTAGCTTCTATGAAAACCAGCAGACTATAAACCATTAGAGACAGAAAAATGAGGTGCTGAGTCCCATACACATACATTTATCTAGCCAGAAACAACCGGTAAAAGTCTGAATCATTGGACTGGCATTTATTTGATTGCCTAGGGATATAGAAAACCAAATTTATAGGCAAGGATATATATATATATATATATATATATATATATATATATATATATATATATACCCAAGAAAGAGGAAATGCTTGAGAAAGACATGGTTGAGGATTGTTTTAGAATTGACTGACAAGTATGTCTTCATATGCATAAAGCACAATGAATCCCATATTGAATATATATATATATATATATATATACCCAAGAAAGAGAAAATGCTTGAGAAAGACATGGTTGAGGATTGTTTTAGAATTGACTGACAAGTATGTCTTCATATGCATAAAGCACAATGAATCCCATATTGAATACACAAAATTAAGCCCACATCCAAATACATTATGACAAAACTACAGAAGTTAAAAGACAGAAAAACCCTAAAAGTAATTAGAAGATAAATAAACAAGAGCAACAATGGAAAGAACAGATTTGTCAACAGTAACAAATTAAGAAATATGAGGAATATCACAGTTTAAACATTCTAAAATTGGATTTGTGTCTGTTTAATTTTGTATACCAAAATAAGGATTCTTATGGAACTAAAGCACTATTAAGATATTTTCAGTCTAAATAGTTTGTGTGTGTGTGTGTATGTGTGTGTGTGTGTGTGTGTTATTAAAAGAGAAAGAAAGATAAAGTTTGAGGCTTGTGTAACAGTTCCCAGATAAAAGATTCCCTAAAAGGTGTACTTTAAGAAAGACATTTAAGGGAAAAAATAAAGTGGTCAAAATCTCTGATAAATCTGAAGGTATAGCTATGTCAAATTTTTAATTAATATAAATAAAAATTTACAATACTAAATTACAAAATAGATAATTTAGCCTATTTGAAATATGATGGATAATATATGGCATTATCAGTTAAATGGTAATTATTTCTCATATCATACAGAAAAATAATAGTTACATTCTTAGTACAGACAAAGAACAAAATTTATGATGAAACATTTAAACAAACTTAAAGTAGGTGTATAAATGTGAATCTGTGTTAGGAAAATGTGATTAAAATAAGCTAATTTCAAAAAAAAGAGAAAGGAGATAAAAAGCATACAAGAGTGGACTACATTAAATCTTAAAAATAGACAAAGATTGTGAGATTTTAATTATTAAGACATAGTAAACTGTATGGTGTTTAGATGGGAAATGCAGCGAGAAGTTTTCTAATAATTGTGGAGGTAAAATAAGATTTTACCAAGAAAACTAAACAAAAGGAAATAGTGCATTGTGTGTGTGTGTGTGTATGTGTGTGCGCGCGCAACTTTTAGATATATCCTAAGTTGAAAATGTACTGATATTACCAAAAGACCTAACCACCAAATAGCATAGCACAGCAATACAGAACATTATAGAATACAGTGTGTTTACTCTCATGATAGACTGGCTGAGGGGGATCTGCAGCTTAGAGCTGCAGCTCCCAGCCCAGTACTGCAAAAGTGACTACCTTACCATATATCACTAATCTAGAAGAGTATCAGAAATTCAAAATTCGAATTGTAGTTTCACTGAATGTATATCACTTCTGAACAATCTTAAAAGTAAACCATTTAAAGTTATGGACTATCTGTAAATGTGTAACAATTACTAGGTGATGGAATCACTCAATATAGGTATAAGCTACCTAAATTTAGCATTTGTCAAAGCTGATTAAATAGGATTCTTAACATATGGACATTTCAGAGTATAAACTCATTGTATATACTCTCAATATAAATGAGTTTATTTTAAAGAACAGGAACCAACAATCAGGGATTTCGCTGATCAAAAAAGGAAAAATATGAGAACATAATAATCAACTCAGCTGTTAAAAACATTATGTTAGCCTATGTATTTGTAACTAATTCCAGACATACTATTCCTTCTTAAAAAACATAAAAACATAATTTTAATTGGTATCAATTAGAGTTAATATTTCCTTTTACTTGGGATATTAGTAATGTAAAAAGTAACTAAGCATTTTATTCTATCTATTCTATAGAAATTGTATTTTATAGTAACCAAATACACTATATTGGATAATAATCATTTTTTTTAGTTCCTGTTCCCACCTGAGTTTACTGATCATTATTAGAATGGCAGATAGGAATGCTCAGACATTATGTCTCATATCATGATGCAGCAGAAAATGTTCATTGCCACTCTTACAATATTCTTGTCCAAAGAAAGAAATATAGATGTAAGAATTAACTTCCAGTTTATAGGATTCATGGGCTATAAAGAAACAAGTTATGTGAATCGATGAAAGAACAAATATACAAATAGAGTGCAGGAAAACTATCCTGGCTTTTTCAGCAAAGCAATGACACTAAAAAAGAGGGAACTGTGTGGAATTTGTATGCTAATTGCAAAAAAATATATATAAAAAGATGATTTTGACACAATTGGGAGAATTTGTACACGAGATGATGCTATAATGCAGCCACTTTTGTTAAGAGTGATAACAACATTTTCTTGTTGGAAAACAGTCCACATATTTTAAAAATGTATACGTTTTGTAAGGATAGATGCCCTGAGGTCTAACATTTGTTTGAAAACCTTGCAAAAGAGGAGTGAAGTATGAGGGGAGAAAAAATTATGACACAATAGAAATTTTCAGATCAGGATGATGAGTACACAAGGGCTTATTATGCTATTCTACTTAGGTTTGTAATTCAAATAGTTCATAATTGAATTTTTCATTATTAAAGGAAGACTTCACTATACTAAGACATATATATCTATCATTTCAGTAGTACTGGGGATCCAAACCAAGATAATGAACAGGACACCTGTAACATCTCTTTTAAAAACTTAAGGAATTATAATTACAAACAAAAATTTAAATGTTCATATAGAAAAATGCAGTATATTTTTATAAAATTAATACATTTTTGTAATGATGCTGCTATGCATAACATGTACATACAAAATTTAATGTCCTTTAATATATCAGCAATAAGTACTAAATAATATCATGTACCATAGCAACAAATATTTTTAACCAAAGTCTTCATGAACTATTAAAAAAGAAATTCAAATTTTGAAGAAAGACATTTTTTAAAATCTCAATAAATAGAGAAATAGGGACTGGTTTATAAAAAGGAAAAAAAAATGAGTTTTAAAAAGTTGTGTATTCTCTATCAGTTATTTACATATTTAGGTAAATTCAATTAATATCCCAATTTTATATTGAGAAATTTTAGCTTTGGAATTTCTGAATTTCCAAATGATCCAAAAACTCAAGTTAAATTAATCAATATATGAAAATAAAAAATAAATCAATGTAATTTTGAAGAAGAACAAGTTTGGGTAAATTTCTCAGAATTATTTTAGAATTACAGGGAAGATCCACTATTCTGTATAATTATTGTACACTAATATAAACATTTTGAAAAAAGAAATGTAGAGATGAATACACAATGCTGTTTGTACAAGGAGAGATAGTTGAATTAATGATATAAAGGAAAACATCCTGGACTATGACTATGGAAATTTGATTACTATGGAAATTTGATTTCTATATTGTATATTAATTGATAAAAAGAATGACTTTTTCTGCAGTGTGAGATAAATATACCTACTTTGCAAAATAATGATTCTTCATCCTAAAACATACAGAGGAGCAAATCTCAAATTTTTAAGACATTAATTAGTAACACTTTATAAAATTTTTATAACACAGAGAAACTATCTAGAGCTTTATCAGCTATAGCAAAGATCCTGGATTTTGTTCAAATGGAGGCAGCATATCACTAAATATTTTTTGCAATGGAATGACATAATATTAGTTACATTTAAATAATTTTATGTTTTCTACTCTTTGGAGAATTAGATGTACCTGAAAAAAAAGAGAAGAAAGAATCAAAAAAGTGGGAGACTCATAGAAGTTCAGGTGAGTAGTGATTACTGTTTGCATTTTGGTGTAGTAGTCAAAGGATCACATTTAAGGTGCTTTTAAAAATACAACTATAATATTTACCATATTTATATAATGTGATTACATTGAGTCTTTGCAATTTTATTGTTGTAAATTAGATGTATTACAACATAGGCACCTTAAAATATAGCAGTATTTTAACTCAATGCAGTAAGATAAATATGACACTTTAATTAGCATTATATATTTTCCACCTAAAGCTAAACATACGACCTTAAGTTTTGTATTTGAATTATCTTTTGATAGCATTTTTACTATGTAAGTATTTTCATCAAAGTTGGTATCATTTAGCCACATTTTCTTTCTTTCCTTCAAAATATGTGTATAATGGGAGATTCCTTAATTTACTGGCACTGAAATATGCCCATCATTTCATTCAAGCTTTCTTTTCCTATAGAAGAGATAAAACTTTGTCAATATAATTTGTCAATAACTTTGTCAATATAATTATTATTATTATTATTATTATTATTATTATTATTATTATTAATTTTGCCATACTTCATAAATCTGTGGGAGATGGTGACAAAAAGTCACAACATGCAGTTGATATTAAGAACCTATCATGACTCTGACCCTGGATGGCTCTTTTCTCTGACATTTGTGACAGCAGTGTGAAAAAGCAAAAAGTTGAACCCAATTATGTCTCTGGTAATAGGGATAAACCACATGCTCTAATTGCAGTAGGACTTTTCTGTTCACTCAGATAAAATGTATTCTACTTGCTTCCCCACATCATCTGATCCCCTTTGTTTTTTGTTGTTTAGCTATTATTATTATTATTATTATTATTATTATTATTATTATTATTATTATTATTAAAATACTAGGGATTGAACCTAGAGGCATTCAACCACTGAGCCACATCCACATCCCTTTTTTATATTTTCACTAAGCTGCTTAGGTCCTCCTGAAATTCCTGAGTCTGACTTTGAACTTGGCGATCCTCCTGCCTCAGTCTCCCAAGCCTTTGGGATATAGAGGTGTGCACTACCAACACGATTTTTTTTTTTTACTTAAGTCTTCACACATCTAAAAAAGGAATTCCTGCTATTGGCTAGAACTTTTGGTAGGGAATGTGCAAATGGCTGTAACAAATAAATACATGATTCAAGCCCTGAGTACATTCTGGTGTTCCTTTTAGTAGTCACACTTCTCAGCTTTCATTTCTGCATGAAAACTTACTAACAAAAATTGAATATTAGTCTCTTAATATGTGATGCATGTTTAAAATGATAATTCAGTTTTCCTAGAGTCATTTGCACTTGGAATTCATATTTCATGGTAAAAGTAAAAGCTTTATCAAGCAATATCAAAATGCATAGCACAATGAAACAGATTACCATTTTTGTATTGAGGATACAAATGCACATCCACCTTATTAAGATTGATTTTATTCAAGTATCAATGAAATATTAGCCTAGATTTCTGGGGCCCGAAAACTTGATATTCAATAAGGTCTTCTATTTCCTCATATACAATTGTATATTATATGATTGAGCTCAGAGATGTATATGTTTATTTATAATTCCCATATCTTATTATGAATAATAGAACACACAGGTCTTATGCTTCTTGAAACAAAATAAGTTTTAAAAATTGGTGAACCAGTCAGAAAATATTACAAAAATGTATCTTCAAAATCAAGGCTATAATGGCTGAAAAAGTTCTCTTTTGATTTAACTCATCAGATGTAATTTATAACTGAGAGTGGTTGTGTATAATAATTTCAATGTTAGCACTATGGTTAAAGGAACATAGGCAAATATGTAACAATAATTCCACATATTTTTGTACACATTTGTCTATTTTTAATTTAATTACTTAATTAATTTATGTATTTATTTATTGATACTAAGGATTGTACCCAGGGATGCTTTACCAGTGAGCTGCATCTCTAGCTACATTACTATGTTACTGAGGATCTTGCTAAATTTTTGAGGATGGCCTTGAACTTGGGATCCTCTTGCTTCAGCCTCCTGAGGGGCTGTGATTAAAGGTATATGCCACAGCAACTTGCTATTTTTAATTTTAAATCTAAAAATATAATTTAAGTTCATGTTTTAGGAAAATACAATCTTCTAGTATCTTATAGGAAGACTTGAAAAATATTAATTGCTTAAAAAGTAGATAAATAATTATAATCAATTAGTTTACTGTAGTGAATAGTTTTTGTATAAGAGTTGTGTTCACCTGCCTGGAAAGGAGAAATAATTCTACTTATACCTTTAATAAGCATATTAATATATATATGAGACTTTATATATTGTGTTTCTTATTCAGAGTAAGTTTCCAACTAATATGATAATGTAAAAAGTAACTTCTTTCATAGTTAATACAACAATATATTGTTTTAGGTGTTTAATGCATTATGGATTTTGAAATTATTCAGAGTTCTTTATGTTTGTTTTTGTTATTTTATCTATTTTACTGCTAATCATTAGAATTTTGAAATATCAGAGACAGCATCAACCAATCTTCTATAAAAACCTTCTTCTTAAAAATGTACTGAATATGAAAATGTAAAAGATAAATTGCAACCATATTTGACTCAGAGCATTCCTTGAGGATCTAGAAGACAGTTACTTGCTTTGAAAGTCAATTAAAAGTGCCAGTGTCAGAGCTGCACCCTATTTTTAATTATGATATTCTTGTTACAGTTAATTATAAATGTTTCTGATTAAAAACTGGAAGAGATCACAGAGATGATTTGATTAATCTCTTTACAAATTGAAGATATATAGACCATATGGATGTAAAGTTTGCCCTTGTCTACATGGCCAGTTATAATTAGGGAAAGAATGGACACAAGTTTCCAAATTAAAGTTTAAAATAAGTCATTATATACATTGTTAGATGATATATTTACATAATAGAGTTATTTATAATTAAATTTTTACTAGTTAATGAGAAGCCTACTTAATTAGAGGTCTATGCTTTTATGAATACACAGTGTTTACACATCAGAATATTTATCTTAGGGGCTCCAGTTCACTTTATTACATTGGTAAGACACGTATTTATTGCACTTGGTAATGAGAATTACTAGAATTTCTTTTTCTTGTTTTAATCATTTTATTTCCTCTCAAGTACCTTTTCAGTATATCATTTTGAACTCATATATCAACTTACAACATATAGGAAGAAAGAGAATTTCATCTTTTATTTTCTAAGGAGATGAGTTCCATACAATGGTGGCACATAATGTACAAAAGTGATTTTAAGCTATATGTGAGAAAGAAAATGAACAAAAATATAATCACAGATGGACTGTATCTAAAACACATCTATAAAGTATTAATTATAATTGCATTTGAATACAGTAAGCAAGTCATAGTGAAGTTTTCCTTTTGTTTAGTGGGCAGCAACATTTTGGCTCTCATCAGATGGCATATTTATCAATCACATCTAAACAGATTTGTATTGCAACTATATAATATTTGTAAATATATCTACTTTTCACATAATTCAAGAATACCGCCCCTCACCTTACTTTGGTGAAGTAAAACTCCATGTTTATCTTATTCAAAGTATTTTGCTATTCATTTGGTGCCTGGAAAAAAAAAGTACTGACAATGAAGCACTATTTTTTAAAATCTGATTTATCTTCATACAGCAACTCCCACATAACTAAGTAAGAAAAATTAAAGGTCATTTATGCTAATGGAAATCAACTGTGTTCTGAGAAGAAATATAAAAAAAAAATCTTTCTAAAAAGAGGAAGAACATTTAAGTCATTTTAAAGGAATTGGGCATATTTTATAATATGAATACTGAATACTGAGTAATTCTTAATTAAATTGTACAAAGTGAAATAACCTTAAAGTAAATAGCATTTTTTTCTTTTAAAAATGTATTCAAATAAACATTGGAACTATGAATAATTCAAATAAAAAAATACATGCAAAAAATAACTCAAGTTGTAGTCAGAATTAGGAGACACATTGCCGGTGCGCTCACCCAGGGCAGGAATTCACCCCATTGCCAGTTAGACAAGCACTCCTCCGCTTTTTTTTTTAAATTCTTCCAGATCAAACACTTTAGAGTCTTCCTAAGTTCAGGTGCTTTATTCAGAAACTGTAGTAGTAAGCTAGTATCCACTTCTGATGTCTTCCACATAGTAATGTCAGTGTGCCCTCAGAGCCTTAACAGCCCATCAATTTCCAGGTTGTAGTCTTTAAATATTTGAAAACACGCATACCCTTTCCTATCAGACTCTATAAGAGAGATGTCTTTAGTGGTCATAGTGACTTGTTTGCCTGTAATTGTTTTTAATGTTGTGCAGCCTATGCATGTCAAGAAAAGTAGATGCTATCCACAAATTCTGAGTTTTAGTATGTTTCAGAAACTGATCACAGGAATTCTAATGCCTTTGAGAATAACAGATTCAGAAATCTGTGCTATCAGCTTTTGTTATTTCTGCTATCCAGTTAGTAAGACATGGATGGACACATGAACTAAACCTAATCTCAAGGAAGTGAGTAAGAGGGCATCATGTTCTGCTACTTGATGCTCTTTATATGCACTTCTATTACTCTGCAGCAAGCTTTGAGCAATAGAAGAACCAACTTGTTTATGATTTCAAGGAAATGAGGACATGACCATTGCATTGTTGAAACAATGATTGATTTAAAACCTGAAATCTGGTCTATCCCTCAATTTTGGATTAAGGTAATTCAAGATTTTCCTCCATTACTTTTGTTGAAATTACACACAAGTGTGTTTGTGTGCATGATATATGTGTGTGTATGTGTGTATGTATCAACAAATAAGTAGTTATGAGCATTTTGCCTCTTATGTGAAAACATATTTACTAGTTGCGTTATTCCGAGTATAATATATTTGTAAATTTACCTACTTTTGGAATAATTCAAGAATAGTTCTATATTGTTACATCATATGATATTTTATGCTATGTGTACATTATTCACACATGTATTTCCACCTTCCTCTTTGTTAAAAAAGAATAATTGAACTATTAACTTCTTAGGAGGTAAATAAATACAACTTGATTTGGAAAAATGAATAAAGTAGACCAGTGATAGTCATCTGTCAGGAAACATTTCTAGCATTACATGTCACTAACGGGATAGTCATTTTGAAAACCTCCAAAATTATAACCAATTTGGAAAATATTTTCATCATAAGTTATTCTGTCCATCAGCATAATAGTATAAAACAATTGCATTTGTTTCTATTCATGGTATTTCCAGCATACAAGAGTATATGCCTCTACAGTGACACCCATCATGGTTTGAAATGAGTAGGCAACTCATCCACCAAGAAAATTCCAGAAGTATAATTCCTTTGGGCTAAGATACTCTTTATAACATTATCGTAGTAGAATGGAATTCTTATTCAGTGATACCTGTCTTTGTATCATTTTATCAGCAAAATTAGCTATTCAGCCACGTATCTTACATGAAAATACCACAAGAGGATATTCACACTGTCCATATTCAAACGTGTCCTTGATACATACCTAATACTAAGTATTAAGGTTTAGTGAGTATTATAAATTTTGCATTAGAAATATAAATAAACTAAATAAATATGCATTATAGTCAGTTTCTTTAAAAGATATGTGTTTTTTATACTAAAGAACCATAAATACATTAAGTTAATGTGGTATCTCCTAAGAAACCTAAGAATCAAGCCCACTATTTCTTTTCTTTTAATTTTACATATTTATTTACTGTCAATGAGAACAAATATATTTATAGAATCTTTTGGGGCTTTTATGTCCTTTGCCTGGATACCAATATTTTTCATGCATAAGTACTTTAATGTACTTCCAATGCTTCAGTTTGATTTTGTTCTTTGCATGGCTGAGCAAACAGCTCATTTACTTTTACAGTCTTTATGTCTTTGTTGGCACATATCTTCCAGTCATGGGTTTCATTGTTTCATTGCTTTTATTTATAGCCACAAAAAAATGACACATTGAAATGATACACTTGAAACGAAATAGTTCTCTCTAATCATTATTTGTAAGAAATAAAATGATATTTTTATTTTAAATGTCAAGTTCAAGGTTTAGTTCTAGAATCATAATTCCTTAATTTTTTTTTAAAGTTTAAAACGTGAGTAAATTCCCATTGTATAAACCACATTTTCTTGATTTATCTATTGATGAGCATCTGGACGGATTCCATAATTTGACTATAATGAATTTTGCTGCTATGAACACTACAGTGACTGTATCAGTATAGTTTGATAATTTTAGTTCTTTTGGACAAATACCATGGACTGGAAGAGCTGGGTCACATGGTGATTCCATTCCTAGTTTCTTGAGTAATCTCTATACTGCTTTCCAGAATGAGTGTATCAGCTTATAGTCCCACTACCAATGTATGAGGTGTACCTTTTCACCCACATCCTTGCCAGTGTTTATTATTGTTTGTGTTCTCAATAATTAACATTCTGACTGGAATCAGATGAAATCTTTGTGTAGTTTTGATTTACTTTTCCTTGATTGTTAGAGATGTTGAACATTGTTTCATATATTTGTTGGCCATTTGTTTTTCTTCTTTTGAGAAATGTCTGCACAGTTCTTTTACCATTTATTGATTGGGTTATTTGTATTTTAGACATTAAGCTTTTTGAGTCTTTTATATATTTTAGATATTAATCCCTGTCAAAGATTTTCTCCATTCTCTCTTCATGATCTTCATCCTTTCCTTTGTTGTGCAGAAGTTTTTTTTTTTTTTAATTTGATGACATCCCACTTACTGATTCTTGGTTCTATTTCTTGAGTTTAAGGGCCTTGTTAAGTCGGTGTTGAGGCTCCAGTTTGTAACTCACATACTTTCATTTCTGCTGAAATTTTCCAGGCCAACTCAAATTTAGAGACCAAGGTAATAGATTCCATTTCTTGATAGACAAAGAACAAAGTAACAATACAAATGTAAACAGAGAAAGAGTTGAGATTCTGGTCATATTTGCAGCATGGGCCTGCTCATTGCTCTCCATTTCCATCCTTTAAAGTTCTCTTTCCTTATCTTCATACACAACTCTTAAGTTCTCATTATCTATTAATAGGTTCTCTGCATTTAACTAACATATACTGGAAAAATCACTGTCTCCCTCTTTGGTTTGGATCATGTCTTATTAAATGTGTTATCTTTCTGGGAATCTACTTTTTTTCTTCCCCTTAAAATGCTACTGTAATTCTACTGCATGACATCTGATTAATTAATAATTTTAATGGAATTAATAAAATTTAATAAAAAAGGGCTTTTGATAACATCAATGAGGTAGAGTTTTTCTAAACTGATATTAGCCAGAGCACTAAGGTGATCTTCAAAATGGAAACCCAGTTTAAAGTTTCTTAAGTTTTCCCTATCTACATAGTTTATTCTGATGTCCTGCTTGCCTCTATAAAATTCTCTAGAGTTTCTATTCACACAGATATACCTTGAAAAATATAAACTTTTCACTTTTTCATGGCTTGTATTGTAACACACAAAAAATGACAATAATATATATTAGTATACATGTGTATATAAATATATATATCCATGTGTATATATGCATTTACACATATATACATATATTTTACTGTCATATATATTATCAATTAATTGTAAATTCCATAAAAGGACATAAAATTTTATTAGAGAAAAGACAGAAATCCCATTTTGTCATAAATCGGCTACAATGATAAGACATGGGGTCAGTTAGCGTATTATAAGACCTCCAAGTCTAGCCCTTATCAGTAAAGCAGTTCTCAAGAATCTTTCATAGTGAGAAATACTAGAATTGCTTCTCCAATACTATGGTCAAGTGGGTGTATAATCTTAAAATCATCACATTATTTCTCTGAATCTTATTTTTGTTATTTGTAAAATTAGTTGTTAGAAATTACCTTGTAGAAGTAGGGTTGGGATTCAACAAGACAAGGCATATTCATTACATTACTTATCAGAGTCTTCCTTTTATCAGAGATTTCAGAATCATTTGCTGGTTTATAAACTGTGTTCATGCTCAAAACTAGGTAGATCTGAAGAAAATCCAAGCCCTCTTACTAGGTAGCCATTCCCTTACTGGGTGTGGGGTTATGTTTATAAAACTCCTATTGTGTTCGTCCTTGTGCTAGATATTGTTTTTCCTACTATTGCAGTACCAATGCTAACTCCTCCTAGCTCCTCTGAGACAGACGCATGCTTAGGGTCAATGACCTGTTGAGAGAATTAACTTTGGAGCCAGCACAGCTGGTCATCATCCTAGTTCTGCCACATATAAGCTGTGTGATTTGTTCGAGCGCAATCAATCTTTCTATGTTTATGTTTCCAAAACAGAAGAAAAAAATGAGGAAAAGACCATTTACTTTATAAAGCTGATGAACATGTTTTAAAGTACTTAAAAGAGTACCTGACACATTGAGGGTTCTCCTGTATTAGTTGAAATGAAGGTTTGGCAAACAGAGATTGAGGGTAATCCTATGAAAATTCTTCCAGGTATTTTTGTTAACTGAACATAATTGCATAAGATTAATGCTGAATTAAGATATTAACTATTGAACAGTAGTATTTGGTGATTAGTTAAAAATATTGTTTCTATTTACTATTCTTTGATCATTAGCTTACATGTGTTAATAGGATGCTATTTTTAAAATTTATTTTTGACTTTATAAATTGCATGCTACCTTATTGCTTAGTTTCATATTACATCAAACATTCAAAGTCTAAAAGTCAGAATGGGCTTGCAATTGGCACATTATGGTAAAATGAATCTAGGTGTAATAGAATATGGGTAGAAATAGGTATGCTGAAGAAACATTCTTTTATCTTCCTAGGTGTAAGACAGAAAGTTTCATATATATATATATATATATATATATACACACACACACATACACAAAGACATTTTCTCATTCATGTCAGATGCATCAGATACTGGGCAGGTTGGAGAAGGAATAGGAAGGAGCATTGCAACATTAACCTTGAACACTTACAGTCAGGTCTACTTGACACTGCTTATATTTCTCTATAAGACACTCGTCCAAAAGAAAACAAAGAAGGTACGAATAAAGAGCTCCTCTGAATTCAAAACACAAAGACAGCAGAAGAAAAAAAAAACACAGAAATTCCAACAAAGCATGTAAAATACAACCATTTGTTTCAGTTTAGTTCAGAGAACACATTTAAGGAAAAATATAAATGACTCTTATGAGAATCTATTCTACTTTGATACATTTACTATATAGTTTTTCCTAATATGTACTCTTTTCCCTCTTTCATAGGAACTCAACTTTTTTATGATGTGTGTTCTCTGTCAACTTGAAACTACTATTTCTACTCATTTATGTTTCCATTTCACAGTTTGCTCAATTGAAGCATGCGGGCAGGATTTCTGAACCTCTGCCTGTCCAGCTGCCTGAGCAGCCACTACATTAAACTCTAATTTTGCTTTCCAAAGGTAGAATATCCAGGCCAATCTGTTCCCGAGATGGCATAGCTCTCAGGTGGCGTAAATATCCCATGTATTCCCTCTGAGGGATAGGAATGGGCAAGAAAATCTCCAGGATTTAAGGAATGGAAAACTCATACAATTTTTCCACAGATGTACAAACAACAAACTGAGAAGCCATTGGCTCTCAAATTCATAAATCAAAACAAATAATACAGGCATTAAGAGAGAGAAAGAAATAACAATGCAAGGCAAACATAGGATATACTGACTTGAATAATTGTAGCATATCATAAGTGTGTCTGAATTCCTTGATAGTAGCAAATTTTCCAGATGTTTTGGCTATGGCAACACAGTTTGAAATCATTTGTGAAATGTTAATCATGAGAGAAAACTTTGAAAGCAATGGATGGAAGTTCTGAGGAAATAGAATAGAGTAGAATAAATACTCTGTACTCATATATAACTTCCAGTAATGCTAATCAGGACATTGTGTAGCAATGTACTGATGTGAACATATATATGTGTATGTGTATGTTTATATTTACTTGAGCTTTCACTAAAAGTACACTTCTAAATAATATTAAAAGGGCCTCAGGTCACTTAAAATTTAATTCCCTTAGTATTTTAGGACATGTTGCATTTAAAAACTTTTAGATCATTAAAGAATTAAATTCTTGGATGGAATAGTTTGCAATGGGCTATAAATCTACAGAATTTTTTCATTGTAAATATGACAATCAGACTTTACCCACTCATGTTTGACGGAGGAACCTGTCAAATTTTCGCTTAATGGACATTAAATATCAGCTTTACCCAAACCAACGGGAGGGAAAAGAAGAAAGTAAGAGAAAACAGAAGCAATGAGAACAAGGAAATAAATGAAATCTAACAACAGAACAACTAAGGTAACCTATAAGATCTTCAAGAATGGGTCCTTCTTGTCTCCTTTTCATTGTATCTCTGAAACCACGAACAATCTAGGCACAGTGTAAATAAACAATCAATGTTTGATAAACTAGCTTAAATGGACAGGGAGACATAAATTATTTACAAATGAGAATAATGTCTTCACTAGTTTTCCAATCCCTAGACATTAGTAGGAAAGTATTTTTTTCAAAAAGATTATTCTTAAAAAGTTTATTTGAATTGAATATAATCCTAAAGTAAAGTATGCTGCAGCCTGTAAAGTAAATAAAAATATTAATTATAATAACACTATGGAAAAATGTGAGGTTTTGGACTTGGGATAATCATGTTGCTAATTACATAATTCCAAAGTATTAGGTAAATTTTATATATATTTATATAAACATTTATATAGGATATATATATATATATAAATATCACATATAAATATTTATGTGTATAAATATTATGTTACTCTACCCTAGATATAGGATATAGTAACATAAAAAAATAATTGCAAGTGATTGTTAAGCTATTTTTTTAGATATTATAGGTAAATTTATATTTCTGTAGCTTGCAAATACCAAGACAAAGAATGTCTCTCCCTTCTATCCTTGTACTGCACAATTAATATTGGATCTGTATGCCAGAAACTGTGACAAGCAGGAACCTGGCAACTATATTAGGATACTTGTAACAATCATCTGGTTATTTACTAACCTCCTTCAATCTCTCATAAACTCATCTAGTTTTGCTTTTCACATTTATTTATTTAATTGAAATCAATTGATTGTCTATGAGTTTCTATGCCAGTAAGAAAGTATGCACGACAAGATTAAGAGATGAAAAGATAAAACAACAAGAGAGGGTGGAAGAACAATGTGGTCTCTTACCTCATGTATACTTTATTATAACAGAACAGTCAATGAAACAAAAATAAGTTAAAGTCATTATAAATTGTATCTGTTGCAATTTTAAAAAATCCCTGAATAATAAAGTATTAATTTGCTAAAGACTGAAGAAAACATATATTAATAAAATTATCTTGGCATTTTCTTCAAATGAAAAGGAAATTTTTAAAAAGAGAGAGAAACAAAAGTTCAGTCTCTTTTCTCAAGATTTCACAATTTTATTTTGAACAGTTAGTCTTACATAAGAAACCCTAACATAGTTGAATACACAAATCTTCTAAAACACAAAATAAGATAGTACATATGGGCATTTAGAGAGGCTTAATCAAAATGCTATAAAAAAATGAAGGAAGGTTTATTCAAGTAGGAGGAATAACTTGTTTGACAAATATATGTCAATGGGAAGTAAGAGTCAGTGCATATGATACAGTAAGAACTAATTCTCAGAAATTGTGTTATGGTTCATGAACCTTGAGCCATAACACAATTTCTGAGAATTGTAGGAAATTATTTTAATTCAGTTGCCAACAATCACTGAGCCTCATTCATAATTTTGTTTAGGCTAAATTGTAACATAAATTTGAATAAATAAATAAATAGTTATTTATTATTAGTTATTAATAACATAAACTAATAACACATAGACCAATTAAATGTGAGTATACAGGTTTTTGTGTGTAACAAGAGTGACAGCAAACTATATATTATATTTTTATAATGGCAATGAATATATAAAAACTAGTTATCTTTTATTTACAAATGACAACCAGAATATTTTCTAGAAAATTTAGAAAGTTTACTGACAAATTTTCAAAGCTATTAGTATTTACCTAAAATACATTTTAATAGAATTGGAAGATCAGAGATACTAGAAAATATTTTAAAGATTTCCTGATATACATATAGTAGCTATAATGCTGATAAAGGTGAAACAATCAGGAAAATTTTCTGATAGTATTTTTAAATGTTTAATTGTTGTTTAGGAAAATGGCATGAGAACAAATTGTTAGACATGACAGTACCTTTTTGAATAGCTGGTAATGCTAATTACTCTGCCCAAGGTGACTTAATTATATCAGATAGTTATTCACAAGTGGAACACCTCATGTATTCAGTAAGAAACTCATATGATATCATCAATTTTTTATGTTCTTTTAAGTTTACTATATGACAGTTGAAACAATGCATATAAGACTAATACAGTTATTTGATTTCAAAAGATTCATTTTCTTTTCTAAATTATATTTTAATATAGAGTGGGATAGTTTTCTTATTTTCCTTTCCTTTTAATTTTTTATGACCTTAGCATTTTTAATATCCTTGTCCTACATGTATTCAGCTACTGTTATTAAGTTATATTTGTTATATTTTTCACACATATGTAGTGTATTTTTATAGATATTAATTCTGCTCCACAATGAAAAGCTCTATATCTTTCCAGATATACAGTGTTAATACTCTGTTTTACGTTCTAATTTGGAAAGAACAATGGAGAGTAGACTATTATATAGGAAAGAGGAAAGAAAGAACAAAGAAACACAATGAATTTGGCTAATAAATTTGGTCACTACTATAGCATTTCAATATATATTGCTTTAATATATGTTGAAACCAAATACTAGAGATGACTGTGCATATAATCTTATATTTTAAGATTCAACCTACCATGATTCTGTTCTTTGGACTTATCAACTTGTATCCCATTTCCTAAACTGATTTATCAACCAAAATGACACTTCTTGTTCTTTTTTTTTTTTTTTTCATTTACTGCATGTATTTTGAAAAACTAGTATTCCATTACTAATTCCTTAAAAGCTTCCCATGGTCAATCCAACCTAAACTTAATTGTTTAGATTTCTGAACTTTCATACCAAGGTAGGTATTATTCAATGATAATAAATTATTCACTGACAAGTAAAACCAATAAATTGATTTTGGAACTTTTACATATGTGCCCTCCCTTGTCTGTCTGTCTGTCTGTCTGTCTGTCTGTCTCTCTCTCTCTCTCTCTCTCTCTCTCTCTCCTCTCTCTCTCTCTCTCTCTCTCTCTCTCTCTCTCTCTCTCTCTCTCTCTCGGCATATTGCAGTTTTCAAGTATTTATGTTGTAACTTTAA
The DNA here is from genome assembly GCF_052094955.1 of Ictidomys tridecemlineatus. Lineage (NCBI taxonomy): Eukaryota > Metazoa > Chordata > Mammalia > Rodentia > Sciuridae > Ictidomys > Ictidomys tridecemlineatus. Next base: position 163,442,930 of record NC_135479.1, read on the forward strand.
GATTTTTGAATGTAAGATTTATATTACATTTTTATATTAGACATTATTTTTCCCCTAAAGAACATGAAACACTCTATTAAGGATAATTTTTTAAGTCTGTGAAAACAATATTGTAATAATATTTCCATCTGCATAAAATTTTTTAAAGGTTTTTTTTGCATTTAGGTATTGACATAGTCTACAATATTTACTGAGTATCTACTAACATCAAGACACTGAGGAAACAACTAATAAAATGAAATTAATTCTACTTTCTGTTCATGAGATCAAAAGAAAGTTGTTCATTTTACCTGTTGTATGTAGACCAGAATCACAGGGACTATTCTCCTAATAAATGCACTGCCTACTATTCCACAATGTTAGAGTAGGAAATGAAAGCAAGCATTAAGCATAGGTTAATTTTCATAATCAGACTACCAACAGGGGATTTACTTTCTAGAAAAGTTGAGTTTTTCTTTCAACATGTATTTTCACATAAAATTATCCAAGTTTATTGACAAATTTATTAGGATAATTAAGTCAAAGAGATATAGATGTTATTCTAAATGTAAAAATGCTTTATATAATTTTCAGGTAAACCATATTACTAATTAATTGTTTATAGTACTTAAAATATAATGTTTGGAAAAAAATCACAATTTATTTTGGAAGATCTAGGATGTTTTCCTTATTAAGAAACTAATTCTATATGAAACTAAATGGTAAGGTTACACTCTAACCAGTAAAAAACAGAAAAAGCATTATAAAATTCAAGTTCCCATTGTACTGATGCTGTTTGAGTGTAACCCAATTCTATTGGGTTAGAATTCCATTTAAACAACTTTAAAACTAGGTAAATAACTGGAACTTTCTTGAGCTTCAGTTTCTTTGTCATTAAAATTATCACAGTACTACATATTCATGGCAAATATAAAACATATACATATATAAATATATTGGGCATATATTGTGTATTAAAAATTATGGTTTCATTATAATAATATCTATTTTTCATTTTTTTATTGGTGGATTGTAATCATATATAAAATTGGGATTCATTTTCATATATTTTTACATGTACACATGATTTCAATTTTGTTATTTAAATTGACCAAAAAATTTATTACAATATAATATCCATTTCTTACTCTTGTATTTAAATGGTCATGGTATTTAGAATTAATTTTCTCTTTATTACATGGGCTGATTATTTTAATTTTCTTATGGTAATAATACCTGCCTTAATCTAATTGTTTTCACGATTTTTTATATCATACTATTTATACAGAGGAAATTAGATATATAATTTTGAGCCAGTGAAGACATGATGATAATATATTGTAAATAGATATAAAATGGAATATAGGAAAATATGAAAGATCATCCTGTCCCATGATCCTAAATTATTCCACTAGAATTTTGGAATGTAATAGTTTGATCCATCTATAACTTGTATTCCTCTGTAATGAATGTTGAATATTTCTTTTCTCCATATAGCTTTTGTTTTGTACTTTGCACTTCTTCTAAACAGCTGATTGCTAAAATAAAGAATAAATTAACATTGCAAATAAGAAATAGGAGCTATGTAATTGTGCTTGCTGGGTACAAATAGGTTCACAAATCACAAAAGTGGTCATCAGGAAAACAAATTATAATTTTTAAGCCAGGTCTCAGTGTGATCTTAAATGTGTGTCTAGTCTTCACTTGAATAAGAATGAAAACAAATTCTTGAAGGTGCCTGCACTTCATCCTTGCAGAAAGCAGAGTTTGGAAAAGCCCATGCATCTAAGGCTTCTTTCCAGCTCTGTAAACCCAGTGCCTAGTTTTAGACCAGTGCTATGTAATTATCACCACTTATTAATGAAGTAACTGGAGCCCAAAAAGCTGAAGAAGCTTGGCTAGTACCTTACTTTTCAGTTATCATAAGAGCAGTCCAAAAGGAAAGAAAAACAGTACTTAATGCTTAAAATAAGTGACTTTTCTTAGAGCAATACGAGACTTGATTTCGCATCTTTACTATATGAATAGCAAAAATGAGTTTTTTGTTTTTAAGTTTTAAAATAAATGAATTTGACAATATGTCATTATTACCATTTTTCACTAATTCCAATTGATTAGTTTACCCTGCAAAACCCAATGAATATGGAGAAAACTCTTCACATTAAAAACTAGCCCTGCTGTTTACTTATATAACTACCATCTTATATATGTGCTTTGCAGAGTTGTATAAAACCTTTCTTTCTTCCATATTAAGAATTCATGAGTTTTTACATGCAAGTAACCCTAGTTCAATCTTATCTGGGTAGTGACAGTGCAAAGAAAAAAAGATCCTCACTAATCCCTTCTAATCTTTTTTAAGATTTTGAGATTTCAGAACATTTAAGTTATTAAAATTTGTCACTCAAACTTTATATATAGCTAACTTAACATTTGAATAATCTCCTATGTCTGGGATATTTACATGGCAAAAATTCATTTGAAAAAGAAAACAGTGTTTTAAACATCTCTCCAAATGAAAGTTGAAGCAAGGTTATTGCTGAGATTTGAAGTCACCCTCCAAAGTTCATGTGTTAGAGACTTACTGCTCAATGCAATAATGTTGAAAGGTGAAACCTGGAAGAGATAATTAGGTCATGAGTGCCATATCTTCATTAATGGGTCAATGTTCTTATCTCAGGAGTGAATCAGTCATTTGGGAAGCGAGTTCCTGGAAAAGGACACATTTGGCTCCCTTCCTCCCTATTGCATGTATGCAAATGTTACCCTTGACCTTCTATCTTCCACCATGGGATGACACAACATGTAGGATAGATATTGCACCTTGATCTTGGACTTCTCAACTTTCAGAGCTATGAAAAAATTCTCATTTTTAAAATAAATCGACCAGTTTATGGTGTTATTTTATAGCAAAACAATCAGACAGTTATCCAATGTTAAGTTTCTGTTATAGAAAAGAACTTACCATTATTCAAATAACGCACAAAAAATTGAAGTCTAAGAAATTGTTAATCAAGTTCTAAATATCTAGAGATCTATCAATATTTGAATATATTATAAAACAATCTGATTTGGGGTGTACTTTAAGAAAGGATGGAACAACTTTTACTATTTTGGGACCACATTCCGTTCATTTTCTTTTTCACATGATGACACAAGTAAATCTACTTGTCAATTTTCTTAATAACAAGAATATAGCAGATATATAAATTTTTGAGAGAAAATGTTCACTATAATAAGTTCAGGGTATTATTTATCCCCCAATTGGGTACTGTTCTTGTAGGTAGCCTCCTACATTATTAAAAGGTACTTGGCAGACTAAATAAGACACATTTTTTAATAAAGATATTTTATTTCTGGAAATGTACTTTACAAAGAAATATAACATGTCAGGGTCTCATTCATGTAGAAAAGATTCTTACTGAATTCAAAATGAAATGAGCAGGAATTTGTAAAAATATTCATTATTTTATTTGTTATAATGATAAACTCGCTTTGAAATAAGATTTTCTGAAATATCTATTAAGTGCATTTATTTCACTAAGCTCTTAGTAAACGCACACTTTAGGTTTCCTGTCTAAAAAGAGAGAGAGAAAAAAATCAAATTCACTGGATTCATTCTCTTAGAAAATCCCCCCTGCCAATTAGAGCCTAAACATGAAGTATATCATGAATCCTAACCATCAATAAAATAGGACTATATTGGCCTAGGAAAGAAGGGAATATCAAAGCCAGGGAACATTTCTGGAAAATGTCTTTCATAGTTTGGAGCTTCAATCTAGAACTATTATCGAGAGTGCTCAGAATGATCAAATCTGTCCATCGGTTGCAAGGGTTTTATTTATTGCACCAATTTCAACATCAAATTTCAATTCTCAGGAGCATTTTTTTCACATTCTCTGATTTCCAGACACTCAGAGAAAAGTAAAAAATAGCTACAAAATAATATTGTTCTCTATATGGATGAATCAGTCATGCTTCATGTAATGCCTAATGCAGCTTCTGATTCACCAAACCCCAAGTAACGTCTCAAAGCTGGGGACTTGCTTGTAAATTCTCAACGTGCATCTGTGTGCGTATGTGTGTGTGTGTGTGTGTGTGTGTGTGTGTGTGTGTGCGCGCACACACATGCGCATGTGTGCGCACATATGCATTATATGCAGTAAGCCTTAATGAAACTCATTATAATCTGTCAGAGGTAGTAATAATGTAACATCATCATATAAAAATGATATATGCATTTTACTCTAAGATAGCAGGTTAGTGTTATTTTGGCAACAGACAAAAAAGGTACTTGAGGAAACAAATGTCCCTGGGGCTTACGCCATCTGCGCATACATTCTAACTTGAGTCGCTGAGAATTCTTAATGGTCAAACACATTTCATCAGATTCAGAGGTAGTAAGGATTATTATTTCCCAAAGCAGATGATCCAAATAGGTTTAGTCATTAGAATCTTTTAATGTTTATTTTTATTTAATTTCTCATATTTTACATAAGAATTTATTATTTTTTAATACAAGAGTAGTGCTGACATATTGTGAAAACCAGATCTAAACAGAGAATTCACAAAGGACCTTTGTTTCCTTCTTTCTAGATTTTTAATCAACATTTGAATATAAACTTTGAATCCCATCAGTATACTATTTTTTTACTCTTTTTTATAAGAAGAGATAGTAGATTATGAGGATATTAAATTATTTAGTAAAGTTTGCTTTAAATGCATACATAAAAGTTTAAAAAATTGTATCATGGGCATTGTATTTTATCAAATCCATGTTAACTAGCTTCTATTACCTTAAATAATATTTTATATAAATGTGTCTCTCTTACTTTAAAAAAAATTATTTATACAAAATAAAGCTGTGATCTCTTAGAATATTTTTGATACAGAAGAGCTAATACCTAGAAAAATGAAAATAATTTAAAAGAACCAATAATGAACATTACTTTATTAATGAAATTAATGAGATTATTGTAACCAGATATTTATGAACTTCAAAACACAGAAACAAAATTGTCAGTTACTGATCTGTTAAGAAAAATGACAAAATGACAAAGTGATTTAAGATTTAGCATATCCAATAACATACTAGCATATTTGGATATAACTAAAAGCAATTTGCAAAAACAAATCACATAATGACAATGACCACAGACTTTTCATGGGGACATATTTGGCAAAATATGGAGTCATCCCTCTGTCTTTCTTTCAGAGTGATTGAATGTTTGAAAAATGAAATAACTGATACATAATTCTTTTTTACTTTTAAGAATCTCAAGTTAAATTATGGCTTAAAAAGTATCATAAATTCTTTAAAAAATATAATTATTTTGTAGGTATGAAAGTTATTTACACCAATGCTTGAAAAAAATCAAAAGTAACTAAAAATATTTTTTATGAACAATAAGTCATCGTTTTCATATACATGAATAATCATCATAGCTTACATACTTTACAGGAAACCTTCAATATACTAATGTGTCTTAAGCAAGGAAAACAGTTTAAAGATAAAATGGATATTTGTGATACTACATCAACAAGGACAATAGGTCAGATAAAAAATGATAAACATTGGCTCTAGTTAATGAGGAAGGTAGACAAAAATAGGTGTGCTATTGTTGGGATATGTAGAACTAATGGATTAAGGAAAGATCAAAGCAAAAGGAATAATTCAAAGCAAAGGGAATAATTTTCAGACATGGCCTGTATATGAAAGAAGTCTAAAAAATAGATTTAATACTACTGGCTTTTCACTTGCACCAGACATTGTGTCAATGTTGCTTTCTAAATTCATGAATTTTCTGTCTTTTCTGATGAGTTTATTATTATAGATGAGAACCTTTATTCTAAAGCTACTATATTGGGATCCTTCAGTAGAACTACAAGCAAAATCAATTTGAATCTTAATATTTAAGAATATTTCACTAAAATATACCAAAAAAACCCCACATGAACCTGGGGAAAATTATTCCAGATTCTTAGATTATTTGTAAAAGTAGTTTCAGAGCTTTACTAATCTCAATAACCTGTGTTGAAAGATATGTGAAAATAAGCTACTTCTATCCCTAATTTTCAAGAATTTTTAACATAAAATTGAGCTGGATTTTGTTGAATGTGTATTGGATGATCATGTGATTTTTTTGTCCCTAATTCTATGTATATGGTGAATGGAAATTATTGATTTGCATCCTTGAGATGAAGCCCACTTGATCAATATTTTAATATGCTTTTAAATGATATTTGCTAATATTTTATTAAGAAATCTTGTATCTATATTCATCAGGGGGATACTGATCTGAAGTTTTCTTTCCTAGAAATTTCTTTGTTAGGCTTTGGTATTAGTGTGATGCTGCCTTTGTATAATGAATTTGGCCTTGTTCCCTTGATTTCTATTTCATGAAATAATTATGAATGGATTGGTGTTAGTTCTTAATGGTCTGGTAGAACTTGACTCAGAATTCTTCTTATCCTGGGCTTTTATTCTATGGAAAAATTTTAATTTCTGCTTCATTCTCATTGCTAATATTGGTCTGTTTAGGTTTTCTATGTTGTCATGGCTCAATTTGAGTAGGTCATATATGTCTAGAAATTTGTCAATACCATCAAGATTTTCCAGTTCATTGGAATACGAATTTTCTAGAGCATTTCTAATGATCCTCTGAATTTCAAAATTGGGTGGTGATATCTCCATTTTCATCCCTAATTTTATTGCTCTGGGTCTTCTGTCTCTTTTTGATTCACTGCACTAAAGGTTTATTAAGCTTGTTTATCTTTGTAAAAAAAAAACAATTCTGTTGCATCAATCCTTTGTATTTTCTTATTTCTATTTCATTATTTCATCACTGGTTTTAATTTATTTTGCACAAAATTCCCCTAAAATATAATAGTACTGTCTTTTTATTTGCATTGGACATTGACAATGTTGTTTTCTAAATTGATGAACTTTCTGTATTCTCTGATGAATTTATTATTATAGATGAGAACCTATATTCTAAAGCTACCATATTGTCTTCTACTGATTATGAAATTAGTTTTTTTTTCTTTTTGGGCCTTGAAGCATTAGATTTTATATATATATATATATATATATATATATATATATATATATATATATATGTGTGTGTGTGTGTGTGTGTGTGTGTGTGTGTATGTAATTTTTGTATATATATAATTTTTTGTTATTATTGTTGTTGATAGACCTTTATTTGTTTATATGTGATGCTGAGAATCAAAGTCAGTGCTTCACACATGCCAGGCAAGTGTATATCGCTAAGCCCCAGCCCCAGCCCTCTGTATATATTTTTCATGTAGGAATTTAATGCTACAAATTTTCTTCTTAGATCGGCCCACAGAGCGTCTCCAAGATATCGATATATTGTACCTCTATAATTATTTGCTTCTAAGAAATTTTGGCTTTCTCCAGTGACTTCTTTGATGATTATTCTTCATTTATAAATGCATGATTTAAATTGTATCTGTTAAAATTGTTTGTTTTTTTTCTTGCTGTTGATTTCTAATTTCATACCATTGTGCATAAATATTTACAATTATTATATCTAGTTTGATGATATCAATACCCATAACCAATGCAGGCTTTTGTCTCTTCTGACTAATTTTGGCTTGAAGTCTACTTTGTATGACACGAGAATAGCTATACCAGCTTTTTTTCAGTCTCCATTTATATATCTTTTTCTGCTTTTACCTTTCACTTGTGAATGTCTTTGCCTGTAAGATGAGCCTGTTATAAACAACATATGTTTAGGCCTTGTTTTCTAATGTATTCTGCCAATCTATTGTGTCTTTTGATTGAGGAGTTTGAACCATTTACTGTAGGGAAATGTACAGAGAAGCATTTCCCTGGTTAGAAAACTCCTGGGTGGAGGGTAACAGGCACTCTGTTTCCCACCCTGAGAATGCCCTGTAATCTCTTTTAGGATCTAATAATATAGTTAATATATGTGCACTGTCTAGCTGGTATGCCCTGAGATGCCTCTGTGTTAGAGCCTCATCAAGCCCAGATCTTGATTGCAGGCACATAGCTCTTGAGAATAGAACTTGTTTGCTAGATAACTACAGTATTTCAAAGCTCCTAACGTTACATATTGTAACTGTGAAATGTAACTGCAGAATAAGCAACCTTACTGATACTCTAAACAATAATGTTGTTATGGTACTAATGACCTAATGTAAGCTATTGTTATAATTAAATGTGAATGCTTGGACAAAGAACTATTCTGCCACCTTCATTGCCTTTGAACCCTTTGTCTCTCTTTATTATTATTCCTTATAATTTACAATCAGTATTACTATAGAGATATAATTTTTTTAATTTCTGTCATTTTTAATTTATTTCTATTACTTAGTTCAGTCATGATTTTCTTTTGACTATTCTTCTAGCAAGATTCCTTCATACACTAGCATTTATTTTTCCTTTTTTCTTCATGAAATATTTCACCATAAAACATAGCAAAGCAAGATGAAGATTTCTCTTCTATATTAAAGAAAAAGACTCAATATGGCCAATTCAGAGAAGATGTGAAAGCATCACCTTTACCCATGATCAAGGCTTTAAAAACAAATTTCTACCTTTCTCAGAGTCATAGAAAGAAGACATGTAGAGGAGAAACACACCATTGATAAGTTTCCAGCCAAAATTAGCACCTTTTTAAGGTCTTCCTAATTATTCTCCCAACAAACTACCAGTGAATCTTATTGACCACTGCAATGTGCAAAAGAAATATACTTAATGTGGACATATTATCTCTAGGGATTTCTATTAGTATGGCATTGTTAGAGTGGATATCAAATGTGGATTCCAGATACTGTATATCTGGTATGGTAAAGTATCTTTTTATGCCACAAAGGGATCCAAACTGGATTAACTGCATATTACCCAACTGTCTACTGAATACCTCCACTTCTATATCCAATAGGTATTTTGCTCAAACTTGGACTAATTAAAAATTGAGTTAAACTCACATATCTACTCTTAATATGGATTCCCTATGTAATTTACCCAACTTATTGGCCATAAATCTTGGATTTCCTCTTTACCCTTTTCTTTCTGTATGCTCTACATATAATCCAATAGTAAATATTTTCTACTTTCAAAATAGCACCCAAATCTAATCATTCTTATTACCATCATTTAGATTACCATTATTGCCTAGCATAATCTATTACTATTAAAAAGGAAATTTGATTATGTCACTTTCTGCCTAAAATCTTTCAACCATTTCATCAAAAATAAAATAAAAGTAATCTGTTGCCATGATTTATTCTCATAATCTATCCCTAAGAACTTTTCTGAAGTAATTTCTTTCCTTCCAAACCAACCCCTTCTTGTCCCAAAACTTCATCTACTTTAGCCATAGTGCCCTTTTCAAATATGAAAATATTGCTTTGTCTTAAAATACTTGTACTTTCTTAGCCTCTACCAGAAATTTTCTTTTTCCAAATATACCCGGTTATCTTTATGGCTCATTGAAAGTCCTTCTCAGACCAGATTCTTTAAAATTGTATCCCCTCAACACCTACACACTCATGCATACAGATACTCACATGCACACATCACACCTTCTGCTACTGTCCAATTTTAATTTTGTTTATATATTGCTATTCTATCTATACAATAGATAAAATGATGTTCATTTTTTGAAGGAAGTTATATAATCAAAATTTGTAATATTATCCATGTTTTAAACATTATTTTTTACTCCTTTGTATAAATTTTGTAATATCAAAACTCTTTTACTACAGGCCATATGTATAATACCTACCTAAAATAGCCCTAGGTATATATTAGGAATTTTGTTTCCTCTGTATGGGTATCATTTTCTTCATCTACCTATTACATGGTCCAACTTTGAAGGGAGCATTAATATTTCTGGACTTCTTCATTAATAAGTCTTCTCCCTCAGATTTTAAACAAACTCAAATCTCTCTGTTCTTAAAAACAAACAAAAAACAATCAAACAAAACTTGTGCTTTCTTCATATTGACTTGAAACTACCACCCAATCTCATAACCTTTGACTAAAGAGTCTACTGCTAAGCTCTAACTTTCTTACATGCCATTCATTATTCACTTTGTCATACTTCTTATTAATTACATGTTACAGGCACAAACTCCACTGAAACCTTGTCAGTTTGTCATCCAGGTCTCTCCTGTTATTGTGAATACTTTCTGTTTACCTTGAGCTAACATAATTCATTGTTGACTCTCCATGAACTTGAAATTGTCTCCCTTCTTCTTTCATCAAAACTGTGTTCATCTGATTTTGTCTTCCTTTCCTGGCTGTTTTTCACCTAAATTTTCTATGTGTAGTACAATTTCTCTCTCATGGTATTAGAACTATTTTGATGTTTCCAGATACTTTTTGACACATCCTCTTATGCCGCAGTCTTGGCTGGGCACAGAAACACAAGCCACTCACAGCCTTGTAGATTCAAACAGCAATTCTTTATTCCCGAACTCACACCGGCCCTCTACAAACGTGTTCTGAGGAAATTCACATTCTACCGCAAAATTCACGTACTCCACCAGCTCTAATCAGCAGGATATGCCCTATTCCAGGCAGGGTACACTTTAAACCTGGAACTGCCCTAAACCCATGGAGCGGATCCTCCCTAATCCAGTAGGATCCTCCTTAAACCCGGATCCAGCCTGGTCCTTGAGCAGGGTCACCTTTCTCAAGCATACATGCAATGTCAAGTCCATTTCCATGAGTCCTTCCTCTAAGCAACATGGGGTACACTGGCAAGGAAATTTCGATGCGTCATTCCTACTTGGCAATGGCTCTCAGCACTCTTACATACGAATTATATTTATTTCTGGGACATTAAATACTATTATATTTGATGAATCAAAAATTTATATTTATATCTACTCTTATTTCTTTATGGTAGCCTACACCAAAATCACTATCTTTTTATCTTTATCCTGATCTTTTATGCCATTGATTACCATTTCCTGAGTTCCAAACCCATATATTCAAATAATTTAATAAAATATAAAAAATTTCAGTGAAAAAATAAAATTCTATGATATTATATTTTAAAATTATCAAAAAGAATAATTTTCAATCTTCTGCATCACAAAAATAACAATTTTTAAACTCTATATTATCTTACTGGATTCTTAATTTATGTATAACTAAAAGTAAGGATGCTTATTTTATTATACATTTTGGTACATTACTTAGCCCATGTTGGTTGCTCAGAAAATGCTAAATTGCCACAAATGCAAAGATAAACTGCACATTTATGCTTTAATCTATTTTCCAAATGATATGCAAAATCACTTATACTAAATATTGCTCAAATTGATGATGTAGTCTCAATATTGAATTTTGTAGGATTTCTACTTATCACAGCAAATTCAAAATTTAATCTGGTTAAGAACAACTCTTTGAAAGCATGCAGTTCATCAACATCCTACGGGATAAATATTTGACAAGACTTAATCACCTGAATATTTCCAGTAAAAGCTATTTATGACTATGATTTTGGAAGTAGAATCAAAATATAACTAAGCAAACTGGGTATACAGTACACAGAAACACTCTGGCATTTAGTTCTCATGATTTGGTTTGGATCACATCATCCTACCTTGGGGAGACTTTGAACTATTAATATCTGAGGAATGGGAGGAGTGTATACTTTATAAAATAAACAACACATAGAGCAAATTAAAAAGTTAGGATGACTAAATTCATTCATTGCCACCAATGTAGAAAATTTTAGCCTAAATCTCAAAGATATTGTGTATGGATAATATAGAACCTATTGAATATCAAAAAAGTTTGATACTCATATATTTTCATGATGATGTGCCACAAAAGTGATAGGCTGTGATAGTGTGCAGAATTTTGTCAAAAACAGGCCTTGACCTTTTCATTTTGGGATAATTTCATATGAAGGCCATGTAAAAAAAGGCAGTCCCGACTAACAGAAGATCATACAGCACCTGAAGCCCTGTCTTGTTCCAAGGGACCCCTAGCTACAATAACTGTTTAAACGTATTATGTTGTCAAGGATTTTCCAACATAGCAGTACCTTCAACTAAATGTAGTTTTCCAGGTGAACATGAACCAGCTATGGTTAAAAAAAAAAAAAGTAGATGAGCTAATCAGTTAATTCAGATCATCCTGACAAATAGGGTCTCATGATAGTTTAAAAACTAAATTTTAGAGCCATAAGTTTTAATGCAGAGTTAACTATAAAGAAACTAGCATCCGTATTGGGATGCTGATGAAATTTTTAAAAATGACAACCTAAAACATGAATCTGTTAAGAAAAATAAAGAAAGATTAAAAAGTCAGGCACAGTGGCACACACCTGCAATCCTGGGGACTTGGGAGGCTGAGTCAAGTGAATCACAAGTTTGAAGCCAGCCTCAGGGCATGTAGTTCAGGCAGAATATTGAAAGAACCCTTTGCCTTTTATTTATTTATATGTTTAAGCTTTGTATGATGTCATAATAGCAGAAGATAAACTAAAGAATAAACTGTTTAGTTTGTAAGCAAAAACTATAGAAAATATAGAAGGGCCCATGTGTGCTTTATTTTTAGTGGAAAATAAAACTGTATCTTGCCTTTAGAATTTTCTAACAAAACACATTAAAGGTAAGAACTGAGGTCAGGGCAATGAACATTAACAGTAATGCAGTATTTCGGTTTATTAAGAACTCAGAATTGTAAAAAGGGATTTTATTTTTACATTCATGGTTTTTTGATGAAGAAAAATCATATACAAGGATAATCATCCATAGCTGGATATGATAGAAATAATAAATATTGGCATTGATGTTACAATTATGATGATATTTGGGGGTATCCTGGGTGTAGCTTAGTAAACCCTGGCCACAGGAGAAATAAGAATAATAGTCAAAGAGTAGAAGGCAACAGAATCCAGTAAAATGTTAAGTGACCCCAAATTCTTCCCATTCCACTAGATATACCACTTGCAACACATCCTGCATTTTGAGATCTATTTCAGGCTCCTGGAGTCTTAGTTGACCTTGTGACTAGGTTTGATCAATACCATGGAGTATATGTGGCCATGCATACATGTATACCAGTATTAACTTAAAGATGGATAAGAGTTAACCATGAAGACAAGAAGCAGGGTGCTCCAGGGAGAGTAAATAGCTATAAAAGAGCCAGAAGCATTAAACACTGTATTATCTATTTAATACAGAAATTGTTCTGACTGGCTGAATAGTTTGGCTTGAAGAACGAAGAAACAAGACTGAAAATGAAAAGGTAGATAGATTTCAAGGACACAATACAATGTCTTTGGACTTTATCTGATATATTTTAGGGTGATGCTGAAGGTTTTCACTACATTGTCAGGATTTTTAAAAGGTAAAAATGGTATGCCTGTTAGACATCAGAAGTACTTTTGAAAACCATGTGGGACACACTGCAAATAGCCATAGAAATTATTGTAAAGGCAGTAGGGGTATGCAGGAGGGGAACTATGTAGTTTCTAGAAGTGGTAAGGAAGTATAAGTAACAGCACCTAATAATTTATTGGATATCTATGAGACAAATAGTTTCTACTTTATTCCTCCAGATTTCTTGAGTTCAGTATGGAAGAAAGTCAAAGAAGTCCTGTAAAGTGTCTGCTAAGGAAATCAGAAACTGTCTGAGTGTCTGAGAAACAGTTTTGCCAGATAGTTTGAAATTATTTGCTTTCTTGACCTTGGGACAATCCTTATCTATTGATACTTTGCTGCTAAGGTTTTATATAATCACATAAAAATCCAGACAGGAAGGGCTACTCTCCAATCTTGAGGGAAAGTTGTGTTGCTTCCTTTGTTGTTGACTAAATATTTAAAATTTCCCGATGTGACACAGACCCTTGCAAAAAGGGTCCTTGCACTGGAGTTCTCTAGCCACATATATGGCCTTACACTTGCTCTACAACTTGCAAAAGAATCATACCCAATATTGATTCTCCTGAGAGCAAGCTTGACCCAGCTAGTCATGAGGAATGATGAACATGCATCCTTCAGAAGCAAGAAAGGTTATAAAGAGCAAAATAATGGTATTTCTTCTCTCTGTCATTATTTCTGATGTGAAATCCAATAAAGCTAAAATTCTAAATTTAAACTTGTCTTTCAAGTTATTTATGAAGCCATGATTATCAATATTGGAGGAATGTTATATGTGGAAAATATTTTCCTTGTTTTAAATTTGCTTTATAGCAAGTTTAGATTTTAAATATTAGACAAGAACTACTTGAGCATCTTTTGTAAAATTTTTCTTTAATAATGATTGATATTTGAATACATTTCGTTGAAACTAAAACTAATGCATAAAGAAAGAGACTCATCATTTAAGGTAGAGATACAAACACTACAACTGATGGGGACAAATCCAGACTACCATCTTTTTTTGAAAATAAAGTTTTATTGAAACTCAGCTAAACTGATTTATTTACATATGGCATGTCACTTCTTCCATGCCACATTGTGAGAGTGGAATGATTCCAACAGTGGTTGTATGTCCCCCCCCCCAAAAAAAAATCCCAAACTATTTAATGTCTTGTCCTTTACAGTCAATGTTTGCAGGAATTTCATTGAAAATTCACAGAAAATAATTTTTGAAAAATTCCATGAGAACATTAGAAAGAGTGGCCGCAAAACTAACTTGGAGTGATCAGACTAGGCAGGACCTTTTGTCACTCAAATAAAAAGAGACAAAAGGGTGGGTTAATGTAGGCATATGGATTTATTTTTAAAAAATACTCCTTGATGCTATATAGTAAATCCTGAATCACACATAGTCATTATCTTCGTTCAGGGTTGACATGGTAATAAGAAAACTACAACAAATCTTTATGCCTCCTATGATCCCATGTTTACTTTCATACTGTGGTGAGCCGCCTCTGCCGCTTATGCAGATTATGGTCGCCATTACAAGATGGCGCTGGCTCCGCTGTGGTATGTGACAAACAACTCCTTATTTGGGAGAGTTGGCGCATGGTTTTTCAGCACCCTATGAAAAAGTTCCACGTGGCAGCTTCGCATTGGGGCTTGAGATGCTATATTAAGGCTGGGAGGGGCATCTGAGGGATTAGTAGAAGAAATATCAAGGGCCTGAATAAACCGCTGAAAGAAGATTCCCGAGTTGCGTCTTCCTTGCGGGCAAGGGGTCGCGACATCATACCACTCATCTCATTCTCTCCAAAGATTCCTAACATTTTAAAGTCTGATTCTATGATTATTCACCAAAGTTTTCCAGGTTCCTAAGTATCAGGATTTTTAGTAGCTACTCTAGGAATTAACCTCTCTTCTAGACAAAATGTATATACATATTTAAATACATTATGAAAAGTTTAAATATATGAATGAATATTTAAGATTTATTTATGTAAATCTTTTATAATTATAAAGCAAAGCCATATTACAAGTCTTTTAAAGTACTTGATTATCAATGTTATAATCATATGTCTGTTTTTCTAAGTATGATAGTTAAGAAAGAAATTCCATAAGGCATGTATGTTCACATATAACTTTATTTCTAATATTTATCAAAATATTTGTTGGGTACTGGATAATCAATAAATACTTGTAATTTAGTTAATAGTATTTAGTTAAGTAAATGACAGTACTTCAAAAATATATTAGCTTTAGCTGGACATGGTGGAATACATCTGTATTCCCAGCAGCTCAGGAGGCTGAGGCAGGAGGATCACAAGTTTAAAGGCAGGCTCAGCAACTTAGTGAGATGTTAAGCAACTTAGAGAGATCCTGTCTCAAAATAAAATATAAAAAATCTGGAGATGTGACTTAAGGGTTAAGTGGCCCCTGGATTCAATCCCTGGTACAATAAAAAGAAAAAAAAAGATACATTAGTTTTTAAATCTACATATATATCCTACCATCTGTTGTGAAATTTTAGGTGTCTGTTCTATTTGTCAAGTCTTTAGATTTACAACCATCACTTATTCTTGCATGAGTAGTTCATTGACAGATGACAATAGAAGGCAGCTGCAATCTAGAACCTTCCAATGGATAAAACTTGCAAAATGGCAGTAGGGAGTTTGATCAACATATTGTTTGCCTTAGAACACAGATTATATCTTAGAAAAAAATCACTGAGCATATCAGAATAGACTCTTTAAAAACACACATTTTCAAAATGCCAAAGTACCAATTGAATTGGGTAATAAAGAACTGATGTTCAACACATTGATTTTCTTAAGAGTCAGACCTGATAAATTTAAGGAAAGGATATAATTTATTTGACACAAAGTACCCTAGATTAATATTATCAACATAGTATTTGATTTCATTTCTTGTTTTGTTTTTAGCAGTGTTGGGACCCATCATCTTGTGCATGGTAGGCAAGTGATACAAGTGAACTAATCCTCAACTGAAATATTTACTTTAGTGTGTAATAATTCTCAGATATAGGATATTGCTATCATTATATTTTTAGGAATATAGAAGTATTCTGCAAAATCTATTTGAAGTGGTCTAAATATCAAAATGACTCAAAGCTTGGTTTACTTGGGGACAGTGTCTTAATTTTAATATTGAATTAAAATTTGATGCATTGATTTTTCAAAATCGCACACAAAACATTGCACATTGACTTAAAATATTTAATTTTGCAAAATAGTTTTGGAAAGATTATCAAAATATTAATTCTAGCTAACTTTAGCTATAATCTGGACCACAAAGGATATTTGTAGATATTTCTTAAATTTTCATTTTAGACTTTATTTTATTTTGCAACAATTGAAGCTCAATCAATAATTCTCTCAGAACCAAAAGTCTGAACTCACTACTTTTAAAATTATTTTTCTTCTACCTAGGAAAACAAAAATTCATTATCATTCATATAGAATATTATTCAGGGTGATAATATTAATTATAATCATAAAAAATGTAATATTATAATATCAAATTTTAAATATTTTCCAAATTATAATTTATAAGATCTGCATAAGAATTTCTATTGAGAGTATTACTCAATTTTATAAATAGATTAAACTTCAGGGAAACCATCTGACTTAATCTACTCTCATGGCAGTATGAATAGGAATGTGAAAACTTAAGTTTAAGTTACTTAGTGCCGAAGCAGTGTGATTATTTTTTTCCTTTTTCATAATACAAATATTAACAATTTGATTGCAATAATAATAGAATACCAAAATGACTGTATTTTAATGAAGAGGCAACTGAAGTCAGCAGTAGGAATGCAAACAGAATGTATTGAGGAAAGCCAGTATCCAGTTGAAGATGGCAGCTAAAACTTAATTTTTATAAAACTGATCACATATTGATTTTCTTCTTCCACAATAAATAAGTTTTCAATCAGGTAATTTTATTTTATTTTATTTTTTTTAAGAGAGAGTGAGAGAGGAGAGAGAGAGAGAGAGAGAGAGAGAGAGAGAGAGAGAGAGAGAGAGAATTTTTAATATTTATTTTTTAGTTCTCGGCGGACACAACATCTTTGTTGGTATGTGGTGCTGAGGATCGAACCCGGGCCGCACGCATGCCAGGCGAGCGCACTACCGCTTGAGCCACATCCCCAGCCCAAGATAATTTTAATTATAATTATAATGTGCATATCTGTTTGCCTAGTAACTATACTCAAAGATACCTTTTATATTTAAACATTTTTTAAATAGTAAAACCTTTTATGGCCTGGTTAAAGTAGGATTGAAGCATAACTCAGGCACCTCTTAAATACCAAACCAGACCTTAATGTGTCCACCAATATTATGATACAGTTATCCTGAAAAGTAGTTGTAAATGATCCACTGTTCTCCCACAGATCCACCTGAAATGCCTAACCTCATCTCACAGTCTGAATGTCTAGTCTCAACTCTGTGACTTTCTTGTTATTATTCAGTCATGAGCAACCATGGGGCAAAACTTTGACCTTTTTGATAAGAAGTCATTGAATCAATTCTTCCCTCTTCCTTTTCTTGGAGGGACTTCCATAGAAGAGCATTTAAACATTCAGAAGATGACTTCCTAAGGTGGAGAAATCAATTGCCTCTATCTTTCCCTGATTTACTCTGATTTTGTCTCCCACCTGCTCTAATGGATTGGAGCACATAAGCTTTTGTTTAGATTTTTTTCAGGGGAACTTAGGCTAAGAAAAATCTGAGTTGCTCATGTCCAGACTACAGAGGCAAACAATTCTTGCTACAACTTTTATTAAAATTACTATACTAAAAATTAATACACATATATTATAATCCCTATATGTATTTCATTTATATTAGTCTTTTCCTTCAACTAGAAGACAAATTCTGTGAAGCCACAGACTTCTGTTTTATTCACTGCTCTATTTTCAGTGGCATTAACCAGGTTTTCTCATTCTCCTGTGTTGATTAATAATTTGACAAGATTTGTGAGGACATGGCACATATTCCCTTGCTATGAACTCTGTGGCTAAATGTATGATTTAATCAAGAGAAACCCCAGTGCAAATGTTAGGTATAACAGAGATCTATGTCACAGAGTGCAAAATGATTGGAATATGTCTTCCTTTCTGGTCACCCTCAAGCCAATTACTAAATGTTATTTTAAACATTTCATTATTTTCAATCCCTGGAAAGAAATAGTTCTTATTTCTTTTCTTTTCAGTTTTCAATTTAAAAATGAAAACTGTTAAAAACTTACAAATAGATTTTTTTTGTGTTGTCAAGTTACAGACTCATACACTGTTAGTAATAATAGGACATGTGGAAAATAAATTAGTTTAACTGTGAATACTCCCCTGAGTGCTTCCAAAATGTTAATTTTATGTTTATAGGTCAATGTATTAAATAATGTGTTTTGGTCATATTTGTAAGTTTAGAATAATTTGGAATAAAAAATATCATTCAAATCTCATACAGAATATTTGAAAGGTACTTAACTCAGAACAAACTGCTTTGGGATTATTCTAATATTAATTCTAATGAGGTATGATATCTGAGGAAAATGTTGCAGATAAAACACACTAAGTAGAATCCTTCAAATAATTTGTCCTTATCCATCTGTTTTTTTTAGGTATCTGTTATGCTTGGGATCTGTCATATCCTCCAAAGACTCAAGCATTGAAGACTTAGTCCCCAGTGCAGCAAAATTCAGAGATAGGGCTTTAAAAAGTGATAGGATTGTGAGAATGCTAAGCTCATCAGGAAACTATACTTGTACCTGATCCCTTCCCCTCTCTCTGTTTCCCAAGTGCTGTGAGATTTGTATTTCCATTCTACCATGCCCTCTCTGCCATAGCGCTCTCCCTCACCACAGGCCCATAGCAATGAATCCAGCTAACCATGTACTGAAAATATGAGCCAAAAAACAATCTTTCTTCCTTAAGCTGTTTTCTTCAGAAATTTGTGACAGCAATAAAAAGCTGGCTAACCTAGACTCCGGTTAGAATTTTACTTTATGCTTTTTGATAATTAAATGTCTAAATATATTAAATTACCTTCAATAAAAATATATTGACCAATATAGTATTTTCTGAAATTATTCATGGATTCCCTACTATGTATCAAACAGTGGTTGTCTCCCCTTAGGAAATCCAATAGAGAAAAACACAGAACTATAGCAAACTGTAGTAAATACACACACAAAGTATTGGGGAAATAAAAGGGGAAATAAATAGGGGAAAAAAACACTTCTATAGAACCATAGAGCATTTGAGAAGTGTTTTTTTTTTTTTTTTTTCGTATCATCTCACTGGATGTATCTGACCATCTCATTTAGAGTAAAAGCCAACATTCTTTATTATATACAGGTCACTATATAATATGGATGCTCTTTATTCTTGAATTTTATTTCCTGTGACTTTCGTTGTTCATTGTGATCTATCAACACTGACTTCTGGTTGTTTTGTAAATGTACTAGGACTCCTTATACCTCAAGAATTTTGCACAGTTCTCTCTCCTAAGAAAAACATGATAGACTACCCAGGCCTCCCTTTCCGGTCCTTTCCCCAAAACTTACTGAAACGTTAGCTTTTCAGGAGGCCCATCCTAATCCACCCCATTCAAAATTAAAATAACTCTTACACACCTTCAGCTAGTCTCCATTCCCTTTCCTTTCTTTGTAACTTCAGTGTGTTTACCCTCTAACATATCATGTGCTCCACTTACTTATTTTTTCTATCTCTCATAAAATCTAAACTCCGTGAAGTCAGAATTTTTTTTTTTTTGGTCTCTTTTGTTCCAGTGTATTGAAAAGCTTCTGGCACAAAAGAGATACTCACTGAATGTCCACCGAATAAATAAGGGTGTGAACATAAACAATGTAAGCAGTATTGTCGAATGAATTGTAAATAAAAACAGAAAGACTATTGAGCAGGATTTGGTGTAAAAGTTTTCTAACAGCAAAGAAATAAGGTAAGAAGAACTTTGATGAATAACTGTCCTGAAGGAAATAAGAAGTCTCCATAGATAAAGGGAGAGTATGCCTGATTAGGTCTTTGCTTATAACTTTTCAGCAGTGTAGAAGCTGGCTGTGTGAAGAGGAAGTTCAGAGGTAGGGAGTTCAGTTACAACAAATCATCAGACATGATACCATAAAACAATGTGATAGCAGAAGGGAAGATTTAAACTTTTCCACAGAATAATTTAACAATTGAAATTGACTATGAGAAGCCATACCTACCGATAACTTTACCTGGACAGAACTTAAGTTTGTTCTCCCAGCCCATGCTGCTGAGAATATAAGGAGTAACGGACAGTCTATGATTCAAGAAGCAGAACTCTATAGAATGCAAGACTCCTTTATATGAAAATAAAATTTCTACCTTGAAGTAGGTAGAAATTAATATTACCAGTTACCAATCCTACATATTCCTGTTCAATGACCAAATGGAACAATTTAAGCAACAAAGTAGATTTCTTACCAGAGGGGCAAGTCTGTATTTACTGAATAACTACCCGTGAAGAATAGGCCTTTCCCTTATGAATACCAAGGAAACTGTTAAATCAGACTAGAGGTACTATAGTATCCCAGCATATGATCTCATCCAGGAATACTTTGTCTCCTTCCAGGATGATAGAGAGCACAGGAAAATGCCCAGAAATACAAATCTGAGCCATAAACAATTAGTCCCTCTGAATTTTTTATTTACTCAGGTATTTCATGTTCTGAGATTTAGAACATCAATGAAGACTTGCAAACTCTGCAAAATAAATTACCATATTTTCTTGCTTTATGTAGAATCTTACATAATATAGCTAATATGTTGAGTGCTATTTCTAGTGAATATATGTTTTGTTAGTCTCTTTTGCATTGTTGTGACAAAATTCCTGAGTTAATCAACTTATCGTGAGGAAAAGTTTATTTTGGCTCATCATTTAAAGGTTTAAGTTCATGGGAGCTTGAATTTGTGTCTTTAGACCAGTGGTGAGGCAGTACCTCGTGCTGGGAATATATAGCAAAGGAGCATCTCATCTCATACCTGCCAGGAAACCAAGAAAAAGAGAAGGGACCAGGGACCTCATAACTCCTTCAAAGCCAGTCCCTGAGCCACCTAACTCCTCATGTTAGGCCTCATGTCCTAAATGTTTCAAAACCTCCTGACAGTACCACAAGCTGCAAACAAGGCTTTAATGCATGAAGCTTCAGAGGACATTAAAGATTCCCCAACTATAGCAGATATCATTGAAGTAGATATTTTCAGTCATGACATAAGAGTAAGGACGGATAAAACTGAATATTCTCATGAACTAGAATAAAAACTGAAGAACTTATATTTTCCATATCATCAAAAGACAAGAAGAGAACATGCTCTGAGTAATCCCCATTTCCTCTATCCATTTGGAGTTTTATAATCTGGGCAAATGACTATGCTCACAGTGAAAGTGCCTCAGGCTCCTGCAAGTCATTAAGTGAGCATTCTTTCAAATGTGTTCTGTCCTCTCTGCTATTTGAAAAAAAAAAATTCCCATCTCCCACTGGGTACTTGTAATATCCAGTAAACATTAGTGTTGCTGACAAATGATGTGGGAGTAAAGCAAATCCAAACAAGTAAACTCTCTTTACACTTGCTTAGGGAAGGTTTTCCAAATTTAACTGATAATGGAACTATTCCCCCCACCCATGTATAGAGTTGCTCTCCCAAGGAAATACTTGGGTAAAATATGCTCTGAATCAGAATCTGGCAATAAATTTGTGTTTACTTTAGCTTGCATTGATAGCATCATTCATATTGGTAGTATGATGCATACAGATGTATATACATGTTTCTGGGATACCTTATTTCAAATTAGCAAAATATACTGAAAGAATAGAATAAATATTCTTTCAAGACACTGTTTTTATTTTCTTTCATATTCCTTCTTCATATTTTCATTTCTATGCCTTTTTAAAAAATATATTACAGTGTTCATATGATAGAAGCCATATAAAAATCAGTTTGTTATTTCACAGGTAAAGTTGTGGACACCTGATCATCTTAAAAAAATTATAAGAAAATTGACAGAAAATTGTAAGTGATCTGAAAATGAATGATTATATATTACTGAATATCAGTGCTGGGTAAGATAAATTACTGCTTTCTTAGTATTTACAACTTAATAAAAATAACAAATGATATAGTTTATATATACATAAATATGCATATAATTATAAATATAATTATTGTTAGTTCTTACTATTCTCTAAAGTATTTACATAATTTATAAAATTTAATCATCATGAAAATTCTTAGAGATGTATATGTTTTATAAATGAAAAATCCAAAGCTAGAGATTATATTAACTTGTTGATGTTCAAGTACTAGGAGATAAAATAGATGCACATGAATAATTTGTTTTACCATAGTTAAGGTGGTCACCTGGAAAAATACCAGTTTACCCTGTTTTTTTCATAATTATTAATAATTTTTTCTTTTTATTGTTAGCATGATCAGTTTAGACAAAAATTTAAGTAATCAAGCTCTGCATAACTAACGTGCAGTGGGATAAAAGGTGAGTACCAGTGCATATTGCAATAAGTAAATGAGATTATTTTAAACATATTATACATACATGGAGTATGACTTATTTCAATTAGGATTCCATTCTTGTGGTTGTACATGATTGGAGTTTCACTGGTTGTGTATTCATATGTGAATCCAGGAAAGTTATGTCCAATTCATTCCACTGTCTTCCCCAATTCCATTCCCCCCTCCCTTCCCTTTCTTCCTCTCTGTCTAAAACACTGAACTTCTATTCTTCCCCTCTCCCCCTTGTGATATAAGGGGGGGTGACTCAAAATGGGATAGGGAGGAAGAGCATGAGAAGAAGATTACCACTAAATAAGGAAGAGAGGTAGAAGGGAAAAGGAGGGAGAAGGGGAGTTGCACGGAAGATGGAAGGAGACCCTCATCATTATACAGAATACATGTATGATGTTGTGATGAGAAAAAGAAAAAAAAGTGTGTCACATTAGACTGGATAGAGAGAAATGTTGGGAGGAGAGGAGAGGGGAAGGAGGGATAGGAAGGGCAGCAGAATAGAATAGACATTATGTTTGTTCTATGTATATAGGTGACTCTATCACCAGTGTGATTCTTCAATCTGTACAATCAGAAAACTGAGAAATTATACCCCAATTATTTCAAATGTATGAATTGTCAAGATCATTGTAATGTCATGTGTAGCTATTTAAAAAAAGAAATATTCACACCTTACACAAAGATATACAAGGATGGTCAATAAAACATCATTTACAACTGGAAAAAAATATAGCTAAGGTAGAAGACATTGACATATCAAGCATTTGACGCCCCCCTCCCAAGTAAATGAGATTTTTTTAAGATCCCTTTCTAATCCTCTAGAATCTCAAGAAATAGGCTATGTCCTCTTGAAACAAAATAACAACTCTATATCTACACTGGAAAAACTGAGGACTTCCCGACTTAATAATTACATAATTTAAAAATAGTTTTTATCCTGAAATTCTTGTTGAGATGGTGTGTATGCATGTCTCTCTGTCTTCACATACCACTCCCCTTCAAGGCAAATCTAAAACTTTTTTGTTTCATTAATGGGAAGCTATTAAATAATTTTATATTTCTCTTCTGAGAAGACATTTGTACAGTCATATAAAACAATTTTCATGATAGATAAGAATGTGATTTCAAATATTTTAGGTACCTTTAATTAAAATGAAAAATCAATGGATTCTACATCTTCTCAGAGCACAGGTAAAGAGGTTATTGCATGATGTACAGTTCAGAAATAACTCATCAATATTAGTCATACAGAAAAAAATTTCTCAAGGTAAGTGTAAATTCTGCCTAAGTAGTAATAAATAATTTTTTTCATTTAAGTATTTGTAGTGTCTAGGAAAGTGTTGAAGAATAACACATTTTTATAGGAAACCCCAGCCTATGTATCTACTTAAGTTTCTTAAGTACTGATGCATGGTTCAGTTAGTCATAATCAAGGTTCTGTTCTTTTACAACCAGATGCTGGGAAATTGATGAAATCTTAATAGTAGAATAGTTTGAGATAGAAAATTTTAATAAGTAAAAAGTCAAATTGGTAAGACATGCAAATGGTAGTAGATATGCTTAATAACATTAATCTCCTCCAGTATCTTGCCTCCCACCTCTTAATCACACAGTGGGAAAGCAAATCAATGGTACAATCATTTCCTGATGATGCACTCAACCCTGAGCCCATTCTGGCTGGAATTATGACCCTGTCACTTTCTTGAAAAAAATTTCATTAAAACCACCAGTGACTCACTTCATTACACCTCTCAGAAATACATTAATTTCCACATAACTTTAAGGCTCAGCAGCTCAACACAAATATTTACTTGAAATACCCTCTCTATGACTGGGCATGGTAGTATATCTGTAATCCCAGCAGCTTGGGAGGCAGAGGCAAGAGGATGGCAAAGTCAGTGCCAGCTCAGCAATTTAAGAAGCCCCAAGCAATTTAATGAGACCCTGTCTCTAAATAAAATATTTAAAAAGTGTGGAGATATTGCTCAGTGGTTAAGCACCTCTGTGTTCAAATCCCTGATACAATAATAAATAAATAAATACCTTCTTCATTTCTGTGATATAGACTGCTCTTATTCCATTTTTTTGTGGTCTAGTTCATCTGTATTTTTTTCTTGTTATTCTTGGTTTATAGTCTTTATCCAAGTTTATATTGCTAGCATTCTCCTTGAGCCATTTCATGTACTCGAAAGCTTCAAATATCTATGAACATATAACCTCCAACATTTTACTGTCGATTGCTGTCAACTCAGTTCATATTTATTAAATATCTACTGTCAGGTAAACAGTTGTCAGACAGCATAGCTTTGCCTTCATATTTCAGTACAAGAAACATAATGATCAATTAAATTGAAAATTAAAATGTAACAATTATAGTGAAATTGTGAATGAAAATTATAGCATACTATAAAATGAGATAGCAGAAGTCTATGCTATCATTGCAACTTTCTGTAAGTACAAAAATATTTCAAAAGGAAAAAAAATAATGTACAAATAAGCATTTTAATGTTCTAATAAAGTGCATTGTCAAGCCGAGTATTATCACTATGGATAAAACTGTTACTTTCTTGGAAAATGCATAAAAGCAAATAATATGGCCAGGTGTGATGGTGTTGGACTATAAATCCAGCCACTCAGAGAGTGATTCAGGAGTATGATCTCAAGTTTAAGGCCAGCCTCATCAATTTATTAACTTAGAGAGGCCCTAACTAACTTAGTAAGAACCTGTCTCAAATTTTAAAAAGTTTATATAAAGAGTTGGGTATATAGTTCAGTGGTAAAGCATTGCTGGATTTAATCCCCAGTGGTCAATAAATAAATAAGTAAAAAATAGTGTAAATAAATGTATTGGTATGAACTATTTTAGGATAAAATAATGGGAAATTGATTAATGTTTCAGAATAAATGATAGATATAGGGTTGGTTGAATTGATCAATAGAATATATTTTATGCTAAAATTATATTTAATAAAAATCCACTTTTGGATTTAGATTTCAGAGAAGGAATCTCAGAAGTAAATTTCAAGTAGAAATATTTATGTGAATTTCAACATATGCATAAATCAATTATTTTCCCTATTATAATCTGATCCTCCTCTATTATTCTCTATTTTACTTAGTAAATGTCACTGATGACTTTGCAAAAGTATTTTAAAGAAAAAAATCTTGTCTTTTACTTTTATCATCTCATATGTTATTAATGTATACATCATCATCTTAAATTTCTAATTACATCTTGAAAATACCCATTCTTCTCTATATGAAATCTCCAATCACTAGACTAAGCCTCAATATTCTCTTTTGGTTTCTTGAAAGAATGGAAAAATTTTCTATCTCTAGTTTTATTCTCTATCAAATTTATTCTTATAAAATAAAATTAAGTTTACAAATAAAATTTTGATTATATTATTAAAATAATTTATAGTTCTCAATAATTTTTAACATCCTTACCATGTGGTGCATTGGTGCAATATGCCTATAATTCCCCCAACCTGTGAGACTGAAGAAAGGGGATTGCAAGTTTCAGCCATCCTCGACAACTTAGCAATGCCCTAAGAAACTTAGTAAGACCCTCTCTCAAAGTAAAATACCAGAACTTCTGGAAACTTAACTGAGTGGTAAAGCCAATTGATAAAGCTAAGTTCAATCTCCAATACAGAATAAATAAATAAAAATCCTTTCCCTGGCCTCCAAAGCATAGTATATTGAGGTCTATATTTACCACTTTGGGTATGGCCATATCTCATGCAACTTTCTCTAATGCACTTTATATTTTTATCCATTAAGCTATATAGTTGGATCCCTGAAATTACTTTACTCTTTCATATCGTATAGTGTTCATAAATTTGCTTTCTCTGCCAGCAAACTTGGTGGCCGGAAATTTATCCAGGTGTCCAGGGATCATCCCAGTTCTTCAAACTTTCTAGATTGTAGTTTCATATTAAATATTAAACTAGCTGCTGGAAAAGCAAAATCATTAGTGAGATGGGATGGATAGCCTAGGTTCTGTTTCAATTACCTCCCCAGAAACAAGATGTCCTTCAACTCTTTAGCCCATTGGATATGTGACTTGAAAGGTATAAATCTTAGGGTGGGCAGCCTTTTAAGAGGACTACATTTCCTTTTCCTTAGTAGTTTTCTTGAGTCTTTGGAGGTGACTTTGAATGAATCTTAGACTGTTGTTCCTTGCTCCCTAAAGGCAATTACTAAGCCCATGTCATTTAACTTGGTGTGTGTGTGTGTGTGTGTGTGTGTGTGTGTGTGTGTGTGTGAGTGTGTGTGTGTTTTGGGGGAGGGGGTTTTCTGCTTCAGCAGACTCAGACAACTTGACAACCATTGCTCAATGAACATGCTTCACACACTTGGAATCATTCTTTTTGCTTTGTAATATTTCAGTGTTTCAAGTTATATTGAGACTTACTTGAAGCTCACCCCAACACATCTTAGTCTTAATATCTACAAGGAAGAAATCTATTATAGAGTTTCATAGCATTCCTCTGTTTCCTATTTATATTATTAATCACAATGATATTTAATGGATTTGTTGATTAATTTATCTAATCCCATTATTTTACCAAAAATACTATGTTATGAATCTAAATATATAGATCTGCTTTATCATTCTGCCCTCAAAAAACTACTTTACTATTATGCTACCAGGAGCAAGAATCACATGACTTTAGAGGTAAAAATCCACCTGAAAATTTTATAAGGCAATTTAGAAAAGTAAGAAGTATATCTATTCCCTCCCAATAGCCCATTCCAGTATCAATGGATTAATCCACTGATGATATCAGAGCCAGAGCCCTCAGGATCCAATCACTTCCCCAAAGCCCCATATTTGAACAATACTGCTTTGGGGACCAAACATTCAATACATGAGACTTTGAGAGACATTCCAGATGCAAATCATAATATTCATTATTATCCATATGAAGAGGTTCATTTCTAGAAGGAAGCATGAAGGACAAAGTCAGGGGAATTGAGTTTTTAGAGCAATGAGAATTGAAGGGCAGAATAGAAAGAAAGTTGATAACAGAATAGTGTGCATGTGTGAACATGTGCATATGTGTAGGAACTATAGCTCTTTTCCTAATTTCAGATCAAATATCCAATTATATACCTAATATCACCAATTGGACATATAATACACAATTCAAACTACACATGACTTTAACTGAATTCCTTATCTTCCTTTCCAAGTCTTCCCTACATACACACACACACACACACACACACACAAATAATAATAATTTTAATAATTGTCAATCTCATTCAATAGGAACTGCAAAATTTTACTCCATTCTTTTCTCACAAATCATGACCAACCATTGAAATATCCTATGGAGCCTAACTGTGAACTGCATGCTACTCATCATTGCTGTTTTACTCTCTGTTCTCCTGTGTTGCTATCCCTTGCCCTCCTTTATCTCTCAGCTTTTACCATTGATACTTTTGCATGCATTCTTTATACAGTATCCAAAGTGAACTTTTAAAAATGATAACCATATCATTCTATTATTTTTTTTCATAATTGTTGCAATGGATACTTGTTTTACTGAGAGCACATGTCCAATTCCTTATTGGAAGAAAATTCCATGGATTTTTGCTTATATAATAAATATCTTGGAAGACAAGATAACAATGGAAATATCTCTTAGAAGTGCCAAAGTTGGCTAGCTTTGCTAACTGCCCCCTTAAGTGATTGGATGTTGTGATGGTTAATTTGTGTCAACTTCACTGATCCATAGATACATGATATTGGCTAAACATTTTGTCTGGGTGTGTCTATAGTGGTGTTTCTAGATGAGGGAAGCATTTGAATTAGTGGTCGGAATAAATTTGTATGGATGGGCACCATTCAATCTATTGAAATCCTCAATCAAACAAAAAGGTGGGGGAAGGGAAAATATACTCTCTGTTTAATTCATGATTAGGGACATTGATCTCTGGCCCTCACACTGGTACCATAGGTCTTCATTTCTCAGGCCTTAAAGACTCAGTCTGAATTATACCACTGACTTTTCTAGGTTTCTATTTACAGGTGTCAAAATGTGAACTTTCTCATCCTCCATAATTATACATGGGTAAAGTCATATATTTACATGTGTAATGTTATATAATATATATGTAAGGTTTTTCTCTTGACAAATTTCTCCCTGCAGGGAGCATATTCTCTCAGCATGGGAGTTACTTTTCTGCACAAAATTTACATAAGAGTAAATTTACCACTGGGAAGAAGAAGGAAATACAGATTGAACATGAGAAAAGGCAAGAAACACAGGGCAATTATAAAGAAATATTTTATCCTCCATTTTTGATTACTTTATTGAATTAAAAGTGATAACTTCAAATGGCAAGTTAGTAATAGTCTTATTGTTTTACATTATCAGAGAATTTTTTAATCAATGCAACACTTTTTAACTCAGTCTTTAATAGACTTTTGTTAAATAACCTAATTATCTCCTCATTCTTGATTTTTTTTCACCCAGTGAAAGTCTTCTTAAATTAAGTTCTTTAGATATTGAAACCTGAACTCCCAAGTGTTCCTTTGAATTTGATGTGATCTTTGTGGCTAATGTGCCAATGAGCTAATGGGTACTTTGATGAAGATATTCTCAAAATGGATATTGCTGATTAGATTTTGACTGCATATTATTCAACATTAAAGCAACATCAAAAACTCTCATGCTCATGTGTTCTGTAAGAACTGATAAAAAGCAATGTAATTAGACCCCAAAATACCAATTAGGGTGAAAGAAAGAGAATTTACCTTGGTTTCTCAGAGAAAATAGTGGCAAAAGATGAATCTATTTTAGGAAAAAAACCCTCAGAATGGAATTATGGAAGAAGGAACAATAGAGTATTAGGGAGGAAAACTGAAACAATCGTATATTCCTTGAGTTACTTGGGAAAATTTTATACGTCTAATTCTTAAAGAAAAAACAGCACAATAAAATAAAAATAGCTTATAGTATAAAATAAAAATTTTATAGACTTCTTCACTTTTTCAATCTGATCACATACAAGAATTAAACAATTGATGATGAAACATATATGCAGTTTCTAAAACCCAAAGCATAATAAAAATGGACACTTTTTTTCTATGACTGTATCTACTATGAAAGATATAATTGGAAAACAGATTTTTAGTCTTTGAGATGTTAATTATAACCAATATAGTCCAAATATTTTTTGATGGAAGGGAACTTAAATGCATTTTCTCCCTGGTATCCTAAAATTCCTGTTTATATAATATGTTGGAAAAGTACAAATACAAGTTTAATATCAATTTGACGATAGTTTGTCAATTGCCAGTTTGAATGGCTATCACTTAGTGTATACTGTGTCCAATTTGTATGTGGAAAACTAAAAGATATATACTACCATAATCTTTTAAGGAAACAGCTTTCTGACCAGCTCTTCAATGAAATAAAAAGTATCTGCCTGCCTGTTATTTAAATTTTGTCTGAGTAGCAGAGAGATGACTTGCCCACAAGTAGCCTATACTTATAACTGAGTAAGACAGGAATAAAGGAGGGGCTTATAAACTTCTTCCTGTGAAGAAATAGGTAGGAAATGTTTTGACACACGTGTCTGCTACACTGCTCAACTCTGCTGTAGTAGCTCAAAAGCAGCCAAAGATAATACATAATGGATGAGCATGGCTGTGCTCCAAGAACACTATATTTATGGACATGAAATTTGAATTTCATATAATGTTTATATGTCACAAAGCATTATTTTTGCTTTGGCTTTTTTTCAACTATTTAAAAATGTAAAACACATTCTTACCTCACAATCTATATAAAGTAGGTGGCAGGCTGATCGTAGTTTGCTGACCACTCAGATAAAACATTCACATATTTAGCCTATTGTGGGAAAATCTCATGGGCAATCCTTACTTCGAGCTCCTCAACAAATACCCTGAGAGTTTGCTGGTCCTGTGAGATACTTTGGCTTCTTCCTCTGCACATTCTGCTTCCTCCTTTGCCCTTGAAGGTATTGATCCTTGATTAAGATTTTGCTTTCAAATTTTAGTCTAAGAATCTTATTCTCTAGAAGTCAACATGAGACACACATACATTGATGTACTTAGGTATTTTGACCTCCAAAGACAATACTAAATCCTATTTTTCATGACTGTCATTGAATCATACACAAATTAAGAAAGGTAAAACCAATATCTCTAGACCATAGGTAGAGTAATTATTTGTGTAGTAACTTAGGAAAAAGGAAAAATAACATGTGAGAGGAAAACGAGTCTACTGGTAAGCACCAAAACTTGAAGTTTATACATTGACATTCACTTGCCTCATTATTGTCTGTTCATATTAATTTAACATTTGTCTCATGGGACTTTCAAAGACTTGATTTCATTTTCAAACCAAATTACCCTTTGTAGCTTATCTCCACCAAACATCTGCTTCTTAGACTTTTGTTACAATAAGCAACCCCATTTACTTCATTATAAAATTTATTTTCTATTTATAAAACCTTCTTCTCTTTCCATTATTTTCATTTGTATAGTTAGGGATCCATATGTTTCCCTTTATGTTTTCTCCCTCTAACCTTTGCTAAAATATTGAGACATTTAGGATCTCTCTGCATCTGTATGTCTAAGCTTATCTGCTATGAAACTTATTCCAAGTAAGTACTCTTTACGATTATTTACTTGCAAATTATCTGATATGTTATAATTATTAATATTGACAGTAGTTTTATATGTATTCTGTTTCTCATATTGTATTGAATATTGTATTCCATAGGAAAAAATCTTTAATATTTGAATGTCTGGTAATTTGGCACCTTCAATGTGTATTCTGAGCACAAAAGCTACCTGGTAATCCTCAAACAGACCACATAAGACTTGACAAATAGTAGGGCTTGAAGTATAACATCACTGAACTATAAATTAATTGGCCCTGAACTTTGGATAAAGCATTGATATTATTGGTATCCACAAATTAGATATTTGAAAGTATAGAGAAATGTGGTGTTCATTTTCAGGACTCTCAAATCATTTTGATCTTAATATGAAACATAATTTCATGATAGTTTTTTTTCATTCATTGATTCTAAAAAAATGCATATCAGTAATTCTCAAATTGCTGTTTACTTTTATTATTGTCATACATTGGTATAATAAAATTCTCATATGACCTTTATTTTGGTAACTGTTGATTAAGCATTCCTTCAGTTTTTCTTCAAATCTCTGGTAGTTTATTTCTTTCCTCCTTGTATCTTACTTAATATATAAAATAAAAAATAATCAAATTATGTGCTGAAATATGAATCTTTGAAATTGTATTTTTCTCCCTTGTTTTTGATGGAAAGCACCTCCTTCAGGTAAATAATGTTATCTGGAGAAAGTTTGATTAACAAGTGCAGCAGAAAGTCATTTTTGCAGTGAATTACAGAAGTAGAAAATGAGAAACACCACCTCCCTCTCTCTTTAGCATCTATTGTTCCCATCTGGCCAGGCAGATTGTTCCTGCATGTGAAGATCACTGTGGAATCTTGGCATATCTTTAGCTGTAATAAAGTCTGTGAATTTCTGTTTAGGTACAAGTGGAACTGCAATCAGTATTTACAAATTCACACCCTTTGCATAATGGGAGACTGAGAAAAACTCTCTTTTGATATACTATGATAGAAAGTTAAGGGTTAATAGTGCCTATCTTTCTTGGTTAAAATGTTATACCTATTTATTTCCAAAATTATTGAAAATATAACAAACAATATGCAAAGAAGACAACAAAAATGTCCAAAACTCTATCATACAATGCATACCTAATATGTTAGGTATATGCTAGAACATGTGCATTTATGTTTATATAAACATACATAAACTGTCAGAGTCACTCAGAGCAGTAACTTCTCAAAGTAGCATCTTGTCTACTATGAGAATTTAAATAGAACACTCATCTGTGTGTTATATCATGGCAGCTAAATTTTTTGCAATACCAGGGAATTAGAAAAAAGACAATCTACTTATTTCATGGACAAATTCTTCATTGTAGTTTTATTTGTTGTTTATAGATCTATATTTACTTGGTTATTTTTTATTTTCCTTAAGTATATTTGTCCACCATAATTTAGTTGTCATCTGTTTTCTCCAGACTGGGGAAAATGTGCTGGTTCATCACCTGTTTACCAGATTACCAGACACAAATCTGCTGTTCAGTGATTAATGGTGGGTAAATGTAGATGAGTGGTTGAACTATACAATCAGCTTTTCAGTGTACCAAGGGTTGGTACAGGCTATGAGGAACCACAAATTTATAGGATTGGGGAACCCTCCTCAAAAATAAGAACATAAATACATGAATAGAAAATTACAATGCATCTTTTAGGGCCTAGGAAGGAGATTTTTTAATCTGAAGATTAAGTTTCATTCATTGCTTGGTAAATACATCTCTTCTTCTGTTACATTTGTCATTATTAGAATTTAAGATTTTTATATTGGTGCAATATGTTCTAGGCAATTTTTCTCTATTTCTGAATTCTCTGGCTATCTAGTTATAATCTGTTAAAGATACTTTGTGAATTCTGTATCTGTATTTCATTAGAAGACATTTGGTTTTGTCTTCCTTGTGATCTTTCCTTTTGAATTGTATATTTTCATGTATTTTGTGACTACTCTCTATTGTCTCATCCTTATAAAATAGACAAATATACTTTTGGAAATGAAGACTGTGTCTCTTAGAAATTCTACTTTTTTCTGACCTGAATATGCAACCCAGTATGATGGTCTGCAGTGTTCCAATACACCACTCTTACTTCACCAGGACCCTGTGCTCATTTGGTTTTCCACATCAATATTACATTTTGCACTATCTTGGAAGCAGTGCCTTCACACCATGCTGTCTGCCTAAAATTGCTATCCTGTCAAGAGCTAATCAGTCATTTCATTGTTTCAGTTTCCTAGTGAAGTTCTGCCCAATGGAAATACATAGTTGTTGTTTTTGTATATACAGGTTCCACATCTGCAGCTTCATCTAGCCAACCATGGAAAGTATTCAGGGAAAAAATGTATCTGCTTAACATGTGCAGGCATTTGTTCTCCCATTAGACCCTAAACAATGCACTTTAACAAACATTTACATAGCACTTACATTGTATTAGGCATTAAAAATAATCTAAAGATTATTTAAAGAAGATGGGAGGATATGCATTGATTATATGCAAACACTATGCCATTTTATACAAGGGACTTGAGCATCCATAGACTTTGGTATGAGGGTGAAGTGCCATGGAGCAAATTCTCTGAGAATACTGAGCAATAACTTTAATATGAGCACCAAAACACAACTACACCTGTGATTTTAGTTACTTTAAGAAACAGTAAGAAAGAATGGATGGAATTAATTTTAATGATATATTTTCTTTTCTTATGCATATAAAATTAAATAATTTTAAAATTTAATCTATATAAAATATTGAGAAGTTTTCATTATTTTTGTATATTGAATTTTTAAAGTTGGTATTGACCTGACAAGTACTTAGTAGCCACAGGTAGCTAGTGGATACTGAACTGGACATCATGCATGTTAGAACTGCTGTGCCAAACATGAAGTGGTAGTAGCAGAAGATCACAAGGAAGACAAAAATCAAAGAATGAACTATATCATTCTTTGATTTTTGTCTTCCTTGTGATCTTTCCTTTTGAATTGTATATTTTCATGTACCTTGTGATTATTCTCTGTTGTCTCATACTTAAAAAATAGACAAATACATTTTTGGAAATGAAGACTAAGTCTCTTAGAAGTTCTACTGTCATATTTTCTATTATTCTCAGATTCCATGGAGTAATATTGATAGAAAAACTGAGAAAGGATAGGGAAAGTTAAAATAGGTAGAAAAATATATAAAGGAAGATCAAGGAAATAAAAGTTTAATTGACAAGATCTCCATACTTTCCCAAGCCCTCTCTCTCCCAGGTCTGTTAATCCCAAGTTTCTAGGAAATGTGTAAAATCTGCCATTTGCTTGTTGATTAGTCCAATATGTTGATTAAGCAAAGAGAAGATGCAACATTTTGAGAAACCTAAAATTTAGGGGACATTTTAGTGTTACATAATGATCAGAAAAATGGAGAGCACATTAATCTAATAATCCTGAGGATGATCAGGCCTCTCTGTAAATCATCTGAAAATCACTAGACTATGTCATCCTACCTACCTTGCCATACCCACACCTCACTATGTATCCTGTACAAGAAGAGCGGGAACCCCAAAACTCCCATTTTCAGATAGTTCATATTCTCCCTGAGTGTGTGACATGAGTACCAGAAATATTATAGGATTATTGACTATTGATTGTATTAATTAGTGAATGTGTTTTGATTGAATAGTGAATGACTATAAGCAATGTGCCCATGATGTAATGAAAACTGCAGAACTTAGATAGACTTGAGTCAGTGACACAAGACCTTACATCTGGGGCGTACACCTTAAACCTCACCTAGTTATCAGCTGCAAGCACAACTGAACTAGGACTTAAAAACCCAGCTTCTGAGGGCCGATGGGACTAACAGGACCTGGACAGACAGAGACCACCATCGCTGTTGTCCCCCCTTGCATCAGACTCCTCTTGCCCAGATCAAGTTCCAGCAACCTGGACTTAAGACATGTCACAGGTGAGGGTCTGGGACCCTTGGGTGTAGACTCAGTTAGGACTTAGAATGTGTGCCTGAAGTTTGATGATTGTTAATAAAGTAGATTTGATTGAATCTAACTGTGTGCCTCAGATTGAGTCTATAGTAACTAACTGTGACAGTCTGTGTTCCTTGCTTTCCTAAAGAAGTTTGTACCTATCCTTACAAGTGCTGATATTATTTTCTGTCATGTATGTTAAGGATCCCATCTTTTCTGAGTATAGTACACCACTCAGGAACCCCTCGGACACTATTTAAAAGATATCTCTTCTCCCATGACAAAACAAATCTTCTAACATGCAACTCTAGGGTTTTCTCTGATTGAGAACTTTACTACATATCTTCCACCACATTCTTCCTTATCTCAAAAAATAGTAGTTTATTCACCATAAAAAGTTAAAGTCAGTTTAACTCTTCCTTCAACTCAATGCCGATATACTGTATTGATAGTATCACTTTTTCAATAGCTGGCGTATAACACTCATTCTCTGTTTCAAGAACAGATGGTAATTTTTTTCTGCTATCCTTATGCTGTTTATGATCCTGTTTTCTTGGTTCTAATAAGATCCAGATTTAAAAAGGCTAAACAGTTCCATTTAATCTCCATCTTATCTAATAACCTGTTTGGTTTTATTCTGGAAACTCAGAAAGGTAACCTGAGTTTATTATGAAAAAAAGGATATGTCTTTAAAAATTAGTCATTTATTTTGAACCCACATGTTAGAATAGAAAAAGAAATCAATATTGGCCTTGGATAACAGCTGTTAAGATGAAGAAATGGCAATAGTTAAACAAGATTGTAATTTATATTATAGAATTAAGTAGAAATATTCTTTTATTTTGCTAATATAAAGATAACTTGAATGCTTAGTCAAAATAAAATTGCATTTATTATAAATTTTTACTACTCTTTTACATCTTTGTAAGAAAGCATAGAGTTTTTATTTTTCAATTCTTGCATTGTATGTTTGTGTTATATTACTTAAAGAGCTATATTTACTAACTTAGTTTGAAAGCAAATGCATATAGCTCTATGTTCAGGGCTTGGGAAATATACTTGAATTGTTGTATATCATCTGTCAAATAATGTAATCAAATGTTGCCTAAGCAAATATCTAAAACTATAGTGAATAACTATAGGTCTGTAATACACTCATAAACTATAAATACTACTGATTGATTGATATTTGGTTGATACAAAGTCCCTATTATATATCTGGCATAGTTTAAAGGTCACTGGATATAATTTTTAAAAAATAGCATATTGAGCTAGGCATTATTTTGCAAGGGCAGAAAAGACGATACCTTTCCTCATTCACCCCAAGAGAGCCAACAGTCCTATACAAAAGACAAATAGAGCTTAGAAAACCATAATAAGTTTATTTAATGAAAGTTTTACAAGACACAGAAGCCTCCAAAGATGAAAACCCAAAGACCCCAAAGAAAGTTTTCTGATTTTATGTTTACATTCAATGAGGAATGTACAGTCAGGTAAAATCTGGTGGACAAAAGAGTCTGATTCAGTGGTGATAGATGGTGGAAGATAGAAAGTCTTATTTGTAATTCATTCTGCTGTTATGTGTAAATGAAAGAAAGAAAGGAGGGAGGGAGGGAAGGAGAGAGGGAGGGAAGGAAAGAAGGAAGGAAGGAAGGAAGGAAGAAAGGAAAGAAAGAAAGAAAGAAAGAAAGAAAGAAAGAAAGAAAGAAAGAAAGAAAGAAAGAAAGAAAGAAAGAAAGACTTGTTTGTTCAAATTCTTCTTGGCCTTTCTGTGTAGCATTCCTTCTCCCTCCATCTCCACACTTCACCCCAAATACTGGGACAGACCCTCTGGAATTAGGGTCTTATAACTTAAAGGCAAGATAGATCAGAGATTTTATTATGGCCATATCTCACACAAGTTTTGGAGGAAGTTCAGAATAATCTTCCTGATTCTGAGAAACTTTCAGTGTCCCTTAGCTCATAGTACTTTGGGGTAGCATTTTCTGACCACTGACAATTCATATTTTACCAATGAAGAAATTAAAGATTACAAAGATCAAATATCTAGTGCAAAGATACTGTAAGTGCTTTAGTTCTGCTCCAGTTTAATGCTCTGAATTCTTATTTGTTTCTTGCTATCTTCTATGAATAATTGAAAAGCTAACAGGAAAAAAAAAACTTATAAAAAGACTCTGATTTCCATTGCCCTTATTTGGAAACAGGTTGAACCTATAGTGTAGAAAATGGAGAATTGTTTTTAAAAAAGTATAAATGCATATATCTATCTGGAATTAATATAATATTAATAACAAAACAGTGCATTTATTGTACTAGTTATATCCAGTAATGCTTTTAAAATTCTTTAACAAAAAAACCCTCTATATAAATTAGAACATCTGAATTTACAGAGTTAGTAAATAAAAGGCAAATTAATTACAAATTACCAATTAAATTACAAAGTTCGGCATATTAAGTTTTATGGTGATTTGATATCTATTTCTTTTTTGTGCTTGTCCAATCTAGTCTCAAAATGTATACTACTCATTTGGGGTCACTATTTATTAAAATATTCTTAACTTTTTTTTATACATCAGACAGGTTAACAGTTCATATCTTGACACCACCTTTATGATGATTGTAGACATTTGAGTAGGAGAAAGTATTGGGAATAATGAAAGAAAATAAGAAGGAAGTGACAAAAGAAAATAAGGAGAAAGAAAAACAAATTTGCTCTGAAAAACTCAAATTGAAAATGATCCAAACTCTGAACACTGGAAAAGTAGAAATCTGATTCCATTTTCAATATACCACTCATTGTGTACTGCTATGGGAGAATTTACTTCTCCTTCCAATTGCATTGTGTATTCATGCTCCCATCTTTTATTATTTTAATTTTACAAGTCAATGGACTAACAATTGCCTCAGCAGCTTTAATGCAGATTGTTTGATGCCATTCATGGTACTCATGGGAAATGGCTGTGTTGGTGATGAGTCCTCCATTTGTTTAAATTCCTGCTACAGAAATGAGGATTGCTTGTCCAGGCTGCTAAGAGGGTCTGTTATTTTGCTCACAAAGATGACCTTTTCTTCTCAGGTAGCTAGAAGCGGAAGGTCCTACTAAAAACCTGTCAATGAAGTTTTCACTTAGTGGCCAATTAGTCCCCAGAATAGAGGTTCTTCTGTTTTTCTGCAGCATAACAAAGCAGTAGTTTTAAATCACTGATTGCCTCTTTGTACATTAAAATGTTACCTGACCTGTATTTTCAGCAGGAAACTTTCATCAGTTTGTATAATAATGGTTCCCGTCCTTAACAGAAAGGTATAGAAACACTTAATGGCATTTGGACATTAATCTATGTTAAACTGTGAGGAAATTCTTTGGGAATTGAAATTGCAGCCATATTAATACCTTTCCCTTGTGCTGTGAACAATAAATGCCAAGAGGCTTTTTCCCCTTAATGATTAACTGCTTTTTGGAAAGTGCTGCCATTTGCCACATGCAAATTTCTTGCTTTGTAGATCAGATGTGACTAAGAACACTAGGTGGTTGGCTCTTGTGAATAGAATTAGAAGGTACTAATTATAAGACTAACATACCACAATCATGCTTAATTTGTGTAACTCCCTTAATGCAAGAGAGTGAACCTTGTGCAGCAAATTGAGATGACAACAATAGGAATTTTACCTTTTGTCTACTCACTTTCTTATAGGACAGGATTGAAGGCAGTAAATTAAGATTTCTTTCAATGTACCTGAAAAATCATTATTTGTTATAGTCATACAAACCTGCTAAATTGAACGTAGTCTTCCTGTAAATCTTATACTAAATATATTTTCAATTTAATATTATATTTTTAAAAGAAACAATTGATAGTCGAGTGGAAAGACCAGGATTATAACCTCTATCACAGTTTAAATAAAATTTTACCTCATGACCCTTTTAAAGGGTCACAATACTAAGTAGGGGTTTTATGTTGTAATCAATGATATACATTATTTCTGAATGAACCATAGGAAGGAAACCTTTTGAAGTATTTTTAGAATTTAATGTCAGTTAAAAGAGAAGAAATGAGATAATGAAATGTAAATGTTCTGATTTGTAGTTCTATCCCTATACATTGCTTATTTCTAGGTTAAAACCAAAAATAGAACAAAAGATAAAGATCAATTAAGTTTGTTGTCATAATTTCAAAGAACTACAAATTGACTAAAACTTAATAGTTTGTAAGAAATTAGAAAATGTTTTACTTCAGAGAAATAAAGGTGTGTATTTTCCATTACAGAAAATTCAGATAAGCCCATGAAACTTTGAATGCAAATTTGAATAGAACTAAAGCTCAGAGTATGGACACAAGCCAAAGAAGCTTTTAAAAGCAATCAAAAGAACACTGAGCCGTTGGCCAAAGCAAAATACAATGAGAAGATGCCAAAAATTACTTTGAAAATTATCAATTAGATGGCATGATAAAGATGACATTTAGTGAATTCCAAATAAGATATTGCTAAAGAAAACATTTAAGCTAGATCATGTACTTATTTGTGCAAACAGAGCACACACACATTTTGACAGTGTACGGATTTAGTTTATTATCTCTTGAGAAGGATTCAACTACTGTGGAATTCTTTTCATGTTAACAGTGACATCATGGGATGTTTAGCTAAACTACTACACAGTTAAAATGGAAATAATTTTAAAATAATGTTCCTATTCTTAACAATAGTCAACAGATATTTTAATAGAGTTCCCCACATAAAAGAATTATTTTTAGAAATTATATAGGAGAAACAAGGAGGAAAACTTTGTTGTAAAAAATATTTCAAAGATGTATTCACTTACTTAGTACACATTAAACCAGGATTCTATGTATATTAGACATTATGCTAGGTCTAGGCTGAATTCTGGAATGAGTGAAGATATAATCACAGTAGATGAAATTTATTTGGCATCAAGTATGTTAAGAACTTTCTGAAAATATATCAATAAATTTGTTATACCTTCATAATAATTCCACACATAGTGGATGGATATAATGTTCTGAAATTCCAAATAAGGAATTTAAGACATAGGTTAAATAACATTCACAAGATGGACATGAAGAAGAGGCCAAAATGGGGCTTGTCAATCTGGACACATGATTTGTAATTCCACAGCACCACAGGTTAAGAAAGATAGTCTAAGCAGACCAATTTAAAGTAGAGCTATGAATTTAAAAGTATAAATGAAGAACATTATTAACTTCCATGAAATATCATATACAAACTCACAGTAATATCATATAGAAAGTCACAGGTAGGAAAAGGTAAATTTGAATGTTTTAAGAAAAATTTTTCAGCCCACTAGAGGGACCAGTAATCCAAAAACAATGTGCTATCTTAGGATGTTGGAGATGGTCCTCCAGTGTTCTACACAAAATTCATCCAGTTTCTAGGAAATACTTAATGCCAGGTGCCTGGAGCCTCTCAACAATTGAGTGTGAAAGTTCAAGGCTCTTTCCATCTGGTCTACAGCTGGCGGGGGAAGAAGGACAAAGGATACTGACTTCAGGTCACATAAAAGGAGGGTAGACACACAGATTTGTCATTGCTCCTTGAATCTACCATCTGTTTTTCCACAGGATCATTGTGCTATCATCCTCACTTGCATATCCTGCTATCTTGATCACCCCCACACAATCATGTCCATTCTTAGGCACCCTGGAATTTGAAAAGTAATGCAAGTGATTACTGACTCTGAATCTTCTTCCCATCTTGTGGCAGCCACCTTTTCTTTCCAACTGACCTGAGATTTCTAGTTGTGAAATACATTCCTTTAATTTACAGAAGAAGTGGATAAATTATTGCCTCCAGGTGGATAAATTAAAATGGACACTGTTAGAAGGATAGGGGGGAAACATCCCTACTGGTGCATTACTTAGAAGTATAGAATATATATCAAATTTTGAATACATTACTTCCTTCACTATTTTATACCCCAAATGATATGGGAGAAATCTTTCACAGTATTCTGAGCACTTACATGAGAATTTGTGAATCTAGATAGTAATAAGATAACCCAAGGCTCACCACTTATTTAATTAGAGTGAATTAAGACAGATTCTCCTTATTACTGGGAAATACATGTTGATGGTTGTGTTCTACATGGGTTTTTGTTAGTGATATGTGTGATGTGAGGCTATAGCACATTGGCCTCTGCTTGTTTCAGGTGCTAGCCTTTAAGAAGAAGCAGGAAAAGATGGACTCTTTAATGGAGAAATCCAGGATGTGTTTCTGCATCTCCCTACTTGGGAACAGTGTTTCATGTATCCACTTAGAAGATGCGACTAGTTTGGGGAGGAACTTAAGCCACCATAAATATGAAAATATTGCTGAACACCATGAGAAAAACTTTTCTCTTTTCCCTGGTCCTAAAACTAACTATTAGTGAACAATCTGAAACTTTAGATGTATTTTAAATAATAATTTTCCTAATGCTCATGTACCTTCCTCTACTGCCTTATTTGGTAAATGTATCAATATGTGCCAATTTTTTTATGATTCTAGTTTTTAGAAGTAGTATACTCTGGAAAT
Source organism: Ictidomys tridecemlineatus (assembly GCF_052094955.1). Classification (NCBI taxonomy): domain Eukaryota; kingdom Metazoa; phylum Chordata; class Mammalia; order Rodentia; family Sciuridae; genus Ictidomys; species Ictidomys tridecemlineatus. The sequence goes on from NC_135479.1 coordinate 163,485,082, forward strand.
CTCTATGTTTTTCACTGTCACTTTTATGCACAAGACATGTGACAAAGGTGTAAATTTCACATTAAATAAAATTAAGTACATATAATTACTAACTTCAGGATAATGATTAATAATGATTCAGATTAATATAAAGCTATTGCATATTTTTGAAATTATCAAAACACACATGATTCCTTGTTAACACTTCAATCCTACATTTGTATAGGTAAATAAATAAAAAAGATCTATAAGAGATTTGTTGAAAACAACCCCTGAAAGAAATATAAAAATTGTATAATGTGGATACTAATCTGAGGGGTTTTGTTTTGTTTTTATTTTTTAAACCCTTTTATCTCTCATTATCTTTTCTCCAACTCTATCTCACAATCAATTTAGTAAAACAGGGGATTGGCACAATACTGATTACAGAAAATGATGTAAAGAGGAAACAAGATGCATATATTTCACTGATTGGGGAAATCTCAGCATAAGATCTTTACAGATTCTTTTCATTTTGTTTCAAATTAATTTTCCAGTCAAGGAAAATATTGGTATCATATTCCATTTCAGTTTAAGAGCTAAATATTTTCAGAGTATGTTGGTTTATTCACTGAAGTTATCAGTATCATAATGACTTTTGTCTCTGATAGATCTGATACAATTAATATGGGTCAGATGCTCATGTGTATGTGTTTGAATTTATTTTTCAAAAGAACATCTTATAGATTATTTAAATTCCCAATATCTTGGCAATGAATACAGGCAAAAGTTGGACTCAAGTAGCAGAAGTTACCATTGCATTATTTTTTATAAGTTCCATCATAGTCCTAATGGAAATCCAGACTACTATTGGCAATGCCACCACCTTCTTTTTGTAACTTGTAACTCTTAGACATGCTACTGTTAGAAAGTTTTCAGTATTTAGCTCTTCTTTTTCTTAGTAAGTCATCTTTTATAATTTAGCATTTACCTTTAACATAATTCACTTAAATTATAGCCATAGTGTTACACTGATTAATTGCTATTTTTTGTGCTAAGTGCAATTCTATGATCTACAACAGTTTGTATATGGTTTTTATTACTGAGAAACATTTTAGGTTGTTTTCTGTTTGAGGTAATTATAAATAAAAACTTTATAAATACTTTTGTTGTCATTATGTTTGAATGTTACTCTAAAGTGGGATTGAAGTTTTATGATGGTGTATTATTTCTTAAGAAACACTCAAACTTTTTTCTAAATGGTGGTAACAATTCACATTGCAAGAAAATTGCAGTTGCTCTATTACACTTGATGTTATTACTTATTTTTATTTTAGCCATCTTGGTAGATATAGAATGTTATCTCACAGTGGCATTTATTTGCAGTTTCTTAACAATTAATGACATTGACAATATTTGAATGTGTTTATTTGTAATCTGTATAACTTATTATGTGAAGAATTTATTTGAAAATTTACCTATATTTAATCAGATTGTTCATTTTCTTATGATTATGTTTGTATATTCTGGAAAAAATTACATTGCAAGATATGCAATATGCACAATTTTTACCAGTCTGAAGCATGCAGTTTTTTTTCCTTGAAAATATCTTTCACAGAGAAAATAATTTTAATTCTGATATTTAATTTTTAATATTTTTTTCATTGATTACTCCCATAGTTTTCCATCTGAAATCTTATTGCTCATACAAGATAATACAGCTTTTTCTGTTAGGTTTTCTACTAGAAAACCTAAAGTTTATATTTTACATGAGGCACTTTGATCTTTTTTAGTAAATATTTTTGTAAAGTGTTAGGTGTAAAGATTTCTTTGTTTATTCTACTGTATATGGACATGCCATTCTCTGGGGAGTAGTTGTGAAAACAGTCTTCCCTTTTGTGGTGGTGGTAATTGAATCCAGGGATTCTTTACTCTGAAACTAGATCTCCAACTATTTTTATTTTTTACTTTCAGACAGGGTATGCCTAAATAGTCAAAGCTGGCCTCAAACTTGCAATCCACCTTCCTCATCCTACCTGGTTGCACAGATTACAGGAATTTGCCTCAACCCTGGCATCCTCTCCTATTGATTTGGCTTTAAAGCTTTGTCAGGAACAAGTTGATTGTACCTGCATAGGGATTTCTATGAATTCATAAAATTCTTTGTTTCATTAATCTATGCACAGGGCCTTTCGCTAATATCACATTGCTTGTTTTGTAGCTTTATTTAATTTTATAGTGTGAGTTCTTCAATAATGTTTCTCAAAATTGTTTTAGTTATTCTACTTCCTTTGACATGAATCTCACTTCTCTGGTGAATTCAAGAAATTTATGAATTTTCAAATTATCTGGCATGTTTTCAGTCATATGAATAAGAATGAGGCTTTTTACAGTACTGCACATTTTAAGCAGAAGATGAAAGTCCTCAATTTCATAAAATTAAACTTTCTGTTTCTTATCCTCTATGGGGTATAAGGACTTCTCTTTAGAAATACTTGTAGATACAAAACCAATGTTTCTTGCACTTTAGGAGTCTTGTTAAGGAACCCAGTGCCTGAGCCAGTGCTTTGAAATGTTGAGCCTATGTTTTCTTCTAGCAGTTGCAAAGTTTCTGGTGCAATTCCCAACTCATCAATCCATTTTGAGTGGAGTTTGTACAGGGAAAAAGGGATCTAGTTTCATTTTTCTACAGATGTATATCCAGTTTTCCCTGCACCATTTATTAAAAAGGCTATATTTTAACCAATGCATGTTTTTAGCAACTAGGCTGAGTATAAGATGACTGTATCTTTGTGGATTTGTCTCTGTGTTTTCTATTCTATTGGTCTTCATTTCATTTTGATGCCAGTACCATGCGGCTTCTGTTACTATACCTCTGTACTATAATTTGAGGTCTGGGATTGTTATGCCTGCAGCATTACTCTTGTTTCTCATGATAACTTTTGGTTATTCTGGGACTCTTATACATCTAAATGATTTTTTCCCTGGAAGAAACATTTTAGTTTGAGTCCATCACATTTATTGATTCTTGATTTTAATTCTTGCACTATAGGAGTCTTATTAAGGAAACTGGGGCCTAATCCCACATGATGAAATTTAGGGCCTACTTTTTCTTCTATTAGATCCAAGGTCTCTGGTTTAATTCCTAAGTCCTTGATCCACTTTGAGTTGAGTTTTTTGCATGGTGAGAGATAGGGTCTTAATTTCATTTTGCTGCATATGGATTCCCAGTTTTCCCAGCACCATGTGTTGAAGAGGCCATCTTTTCTCCAGTGCATGTTTTTGGCTCCTTTTCAATCTCTATTTGCGTGATATTTTTTTTTCTTCCTTTCACTTTCCACCTATGGAAGGTCTGTAAGGTGTCTGTAAGGTGACTTTTTATAAACACTATAGGGTTAAGTTTGTTTTTTAATTAAAACTGCCAATCTATGTCTTTTTATTTGAGAGTTTAGATCATTTTAACTTCAATATTATTCTGAAGAGATAATTTTTTATTTCCTGTCATTTTTATTTACTTATAATGCTTAAGTGAGACTTCATTATCTTCTAATGGACTTTATTTCTAGTGTGATTCATCCCAATGCTGGTTTTCACTTTCGATTTTTATTTCTACTGCATAAAATATTTCATTGAGAATGTTCTGTAGTGCAGGTTTAGTGGTTATGAATTATTTTAGTTTCTGTAATCATGGGAGGTTTTTATTTCATCTTCAAATTGAAGGATAGTTTTTCTGGATATAGTAATTTTGATTGTCACCCAATTTCTTTTAGGGGTTTGATATAATATCCCATGCGCTTCTGGCTTTTAGGGCATGGGTTAAGAAATCAGTTGAAATCTTAAGTAGCTTACATTAAATGTGATCTACTTATCTCTTTGGGCTTTTAAAATTCTACACTTATTCTGAATATTCGGCATTTTAATTATAATGTATATTGGAGAGCTTCTTTTGTGACTATGCCTATTTGTGGATTCTATATGGTTCTTATATTTTGATTTCCATTTCTTTCTCAAGGTTTGAAAATTTTTTGAGGTTATTTCATTAAACAGGTTGTGCATTTTTTTCTTACTTTGAATTTTGGAGACTTCATCTCTTCCAATGATTCTTACATTTGGTCTTTTAATGTTATCCCAGATTTCTCAATATTATGGTTATAGCCTCTGCACATTTTTTTTTAATTATCAACTTTATTTTCAAGATTATGTATGTCTTCAGGTCATGACAGTCTGTCTCCAAAGTGGTCTAATCTATTGATGGTGTTTTCCATTGAATTTTTAATTTGGTTGAGTGTTTCATTTCCAGGATATTTTTCATAATCTCTCTCTTTATTGAAATGATGTTTCACTTTCTGTATTTTCTAAGTTTATTCCTTATATCTTGTTTTAGCTCATTGAACATTTTAACTATGAACTTTCTATTTTCTTTCTCTGATGTTTTCTGTCAATGAGATAAGTTGGTAAAGTGTTGTGGGCTGTTTAGGTTGATTTTCCCCATGCTTTTCACACTGCTTGTATATCTACCCATCTGCTTGGATGATTATCACTTCTACATTCATGCAAGGGACTACTTAGTGAGATTCTTTCTCTTCAGAGCCCAAAGTTTGGTGACTATCCAGGTATTGATAATTTCACTCAATGTATGTCTTTTCATGTTCCAAGTAGCAATCCCACTTTGAGAGAAGATATTAAACCCTATTTACTACAATTAATTCAAAGCTAAACAATGTCCTGATAAATATTAGGAAAACAAATATTTGTTGAAAATATTCACCACAGTTCCTCTAAGCCAAGTATAAAATTGTAGTATTGTTCTGAAATAGATTGAATAATTAGTTATTAGATATAGTAAAATTGATATTACATTACATAAGGTCAGAAAAGTGCAGAAGAAAAATATCAGGCAAAAGAAAATATAAAAATAATAATACAAATCAAGGCATAAAGAAGAAAACGAAGAGTTAAGAGGAGCAAATTTAAAACTGTACTAGAAAAACAAAAATAGAATGATTTCCATTAATGCTTTAAAACAACAGAAGAAATATAATCGGATGGTTGAAGATATAATATTGAATATTAGGTAAATTGTCAAATTGAAATGAAGACATAAATATAAGATCAAAATTGTCATTAGAGCTATTTATAGTAATACATACCAAGGTGAAGAAAACTCTTTAGGTGAAGCTCATCATTCTTTGTCTTTTGGTCCTCCTAGAGGTGGTGGGGCACAGTAGCTATTCTCCTGCTATAGTTTCTCGCCAGCTGGTTCTTACTGGTCACCTGAGTTGCCTGAGGCTGCATCCTGGGAGGGTTCTGTGCCATGTTTGTTAACAGTTTCTGTTGAACGTAAAAGAACAGAATGTAGAACTCAAGGTTTTTATTCTTTTTGCTGCAAGAAATTGTGCACTTGGGTAATGTGTTATGCAGAAGCATTCCCCCCCGCCCCGACTGATGAGACTTCCTACGGTACCTTCCCTATGACTGGACAAGAATCAGTTTGTCCACCTGCATCAGAGTTCCCACACAGTGGTGAATCATGGATGCTGCTCCGCTATATTGCATGGAATAGAGGGTCAGTTGGCCCATTTATTTCTAGTTCTAGCTACCAGAGGCTGTGAATTATGGGAGTGCATTCCTCTTAGTTGTGATCTGCTCAGGAAAACCTTGCTATCCAGAATCTGGTGCCTATCTGGAGGTATTGGGTCTGTGGGTCAGTGCAAGGATTCTGTGGGCCTTCTGTGGAACAAACGCCTCCATCCTGACTGATGTAACTCTCAGGAGTTTTACTCATCATTGTGATGGGGGTGGGGTGTCAGATAATATGTCAGCTGATCTCCCATGGAGACTGTGTTTAGTGACATGTCAGGACTAGCATTCCCTGAGAGTGTTTAGCTCTATTCTCTGCTCCATCCCACTCCCTTTGTTCATGGTAAAGGGAGAGAAGATTTCAGTAACTTTTAGCAAGCTGCAATCTACAAGTTCCTTTGTGCTGAATCATACAGTTACAGAGTCATTCCCTCTGGTTTTATTTGGTGTTAATGGAAGGTGAGGAGAAATCCTGTTGATTTAATGTCTCCTAGAGAGGCTGTCAATCTGTGAACTCTACAAAATGACTGTCTTGCTAGCAAGGATTTCAATCCACAGTTTGGGTTACCCTGCTTGATCTTTCCTGTCCTTTGTGTTCCTATGGCATTTTAATGTGCTCTGCTTTTCTTCCTAGCTATTAATAAGGAAAGAACTTTATGTGCTCTTTTTCTTCCTCTCTTCCTTAAACCTCCACTCTGACCTCATCTTAATCTGGGTTTGGGGTTATGGAAATCTGTCCATATTTTCACCTCCATTAATCAAACTCCAAGTCACTTCAAGTCTCAAACTGCCCAATGTTGAGTTTTATTCATTTGGTCCCCCACTTGTCTGATCAGCTTTTCTTTCATGGCTTCCATTCTGAGCTGTGGAGGGGTTGGGGATTGCTGCCTAGATCTGCTCTGCCATCTTCACCTGTCTTAGGTGAGCTTTGTACAAAAGCTCTAACTCCTTTCTGGATCAAATGCATTCCCAAGAATTGTGTCATTGATATTAGGATGTGACAAGCTTACTAATAAAAGCTATTTGCTTTGTGCTTTAACATACAGTTCCTTTTTTACTTTCAATACACAAGGCAGTGCTATGAAGCAGACGTGCAAATCTCTTGATGGCTAAAGAAGCTAAAGCATTTCAGGATTAAATAACATGGGAAAGATTATTCCATGTTAAAATCAAGGCATTAACTAAATTTCCTTTCATCTTTACTTATAAAGCATAAGATCTGATGTTAAGTTTTATTGTGGATGCAATCATTAGTTACCCTGAAATCTTAAAAAAAAAAAAAAAAAAAGCACATGGTCTTGGGAATGCACTTTTCAGATAATGACCCTGAAGGTATCAATATTTCTTTGATATTAGAAGTTAAAAAAATCACATAATATTCCCATTTTCTATAGTTATAGTATTTTATATCATTGCTAATATTGAACTTGAGATTCAAATTAACTGGAAATTGGAAAGAAAATAGAAAACTGAAGAGACTTTTCAGTTTGGTTTGGGTGAATTTTTAATATTAGTTCACAGAAACAAGAGGCAGGTAATTCTGATTTATATGAATGTAATTTAAGATGGTTTTATTTCCTGGCATTCAGATGAACATAGTGTAGTGTATCTTTCAACACTCAGCATCTTTTCATACTGAACACCAACCTATATCCAAAATAATAAGTGAACCTACATTCATAGCTTTAAATTCCAAAGGAGTATTATGTCTATTAACATCCATTCTACAAGTCTACTCTGGAAATAAAAAATACAAACGCGTTGTCTTATTTTTCTCTTTATCTATCTCATTTTTTGAGTTTTTAAAATTAAATTTATTTTAACTGGTATATAAAAACATTAAATTATACATTTAATAGAATAACAATGCTACTGTATACGTATATATTATATATATTATATAAACATATATGTATTTAGATCAGCTTAAATATTTTTAAATTTCTGCCTCTGATCTCAGAGCATCTATTGACATAATGTGACATACATTAGCACTACTTTGCTACATTTTGATAATACTAGCTTAGCTGAGAGGATCTGTTGTAAGGCATTAACTGAGTTCTTGTTCAGTGCTATTTTTGTTAAATGATGATACACATTTTTAGGTAATTTAAAACTATTTGATTGTATGGACAGGTAAAACATCACATTTAATATTTGTGAAGAGGGTAAAACAGAGGGTCTTAAACAAACTATAAAACAATAACAATAAATTAAATCTTGAACAAAACAATTTTTTTTTACTCCAATCCCATCAGAGCAATTTGGTTAAATCTTCCTTCTTTGGGATGCCAGAAATAAAGATTTTGTCTGGAGTACAAATGTTAGTTGAAGTGGATTAAATCTTTATATAAGGTATTATGTGGTTTATGGGCCTGAGATTATCTAGGATAAAAATGAGTGGGAGAATTAATAAGTTGCCATGCTATATAGGTATAGATTAGAGTGGTAAAAGAGCTTCAATTTATTGTTACTACAAAATAAAACAGGAATATTTTCATATTTTATACAGAGAAGTCATACCTATTATAACTGTTTCACAACTTGAAGTGAATGATTGAAGAATCACAACTTTCAGAATCCTTAAAATTTTAGAGAAAAATAAACTTTAGGCCATAAAGTTTAAATTAGATAGAAGGACACCGTATCAGTCCTGGAAGCAGTGCTAACCAAACTATGGCCAAGTACCAACCTGATGCATATAGACCATTTGACTTTATACTTTCCCTTCCTAGTGTCTAAGTATAGATTGATGTGTAAACATTCAACTCCTGATATATGTGTTTATGAAGAAAAGCAATATCTGGCCCTATACCACAATTCCAAGAACATGTTTACATTCTCTACTTGACTTATTAGGTTCCAAGGTACATAGTGCCACAAACATGAATCAGGATGCAAATCACTATACAGATCACACCCTCGTGTAAGCCTTTATCCCCTTCATGGCAGTTACGAATTATCTGCTGAATTTTTATGTTCACAATCCTCTGCCTTTTATGAGACTAACCTTACTATCATTTTATCCCTTGTTACCCAAAGTCTACTGCTCTGCTTGCTGAGTTACCCATTGATTAACTTCTATCCTTGACATCTCAGAAATTTCTTCTATTTTTTATGAATAAATTTACATGAACCTCAAAGATCATTTTCTCAGGGATGTATTTTGACCTCTGCCTTTTCATTTTAACCATGTACATTTACTTCAAAATTAACTAAATTCTAATACTTAACCATCGTGTTCTCTTTTTTAATATTCTCCAAAATGAGTGACACTTTAAAAATAATTGCAATATAAGACAGATTGCCACCACCACATATTTATTCTTCACTTTATGCAACAGTGTTAAGCCTTCTCATATTCTCACACATCCAATTCTTTTCCATACCTCACTGAGAAAAATGATCCTGTATTCGGAAATAAAGAAAGCTACCAGATGGGAACCCCTTCAACTTCCTATCAAGAGTTCTGCCCCCACGCCTCACTTGTTCAGTCATTTATAAACTATTCATTACTTGGCACTGGAAACGCTTTGATGAACAAAACAGACTCAGTCTTTTTTCTTATAAACTATATTCAAGAAAAGACATTATTCAAGAAAAGAAAAATACAGGTTTTTTTTCCAATTATAATTGCAACACATAAAAACTTAGGCTCCATGTATAAAGAAGAGAAAAATGAAGGACCTTTTTTAGAGTGGGAAGTGATCTTGTAATTTTCTTTTTAACGGAATGACATTTAAGTTTAGACCTAAAGGATGAGTAAAAATAACCATGTGGACAGTGGGAGGAAAAGCATACCAAGAAAACGAAGTAGCATGTGGGAAGGCCTGAAAAGGAAAGGAGTTTGGCACATTGTAGAAATGTTTAAAATACCAGTGTGGTTAGAGTGCAGTGAGTAAGAGGGAGAATTGCATTTGATGTCCATGGAGAATTATGCTACAGAAAAATCTGAGTCAATAATTCCAATTAACATCATCAATACTGGAGTTAGTTTATGTTTGAATTCTGACAGTACCAGCCATTATTACTTATGTCATCATGAGAAAATTATTCAGTCTCCCTTGACCACTTTCCTTACTCATGAAGTAATATTAATACTATATATATATATATATATATATATATATATATATATATATATATAAAACATCAAGCAAAAAAGTATAAATTATTTAGAATGCAGCGTTTAGAATATTTCTGGCTCAAGATAGAATAAAATAAATGTTATTTGCTGTTTTTGTTTGTTTGCTTGTTTAGTGTATCTATGCGTGTGTGTGCAAGTGTGTGAGTAAGGGATGTTTTCATGTATGCTGAGGAATTTAGTTATAGTTAATGTTGCTGTCTTAATTCCAAAGGCTAAAAACTCAGACAACACTTCTTTAGGTATCCTCAGTCTTTATCTTTTAAAACCTTTAACTGATTGGTTGAGACCCTCCTATGTTTGGGGGAATAGTCTTCTATACTTAAAATCAACAAATAATTCTAAAAGTTACTCATCTAAAAATAATTACTCTCAATATCTAGAGTACTATTTTACCAAGCAACTGGTTACCATAGATTAGACAAGTTGGTAGACAAAATACCATCATGACTGAGAAGGAGAAAAGAGAATTTGGAAGACTATAAGAATAGTAGTTTCAAGAAGCTAGTTCCTCTTGAACTAACATAGAGCACCATAAACTGAGAACCTTCTGCCTCCAGGGCTGAAAACCAGACTTATATTGGAGAACAAATGGGCATTCCTACCTGAAGAATAGAGAAGTAGCTGTATTGCTGCATTCATGGAACTTTCTGGAAATCTATCCTCTAGTTGCCCAGAAAGGCACATCTTCTCAGAAGTATTCCGCTATGGAAGTTTGAAGTGAGGAGCCAGTAGAAACTATTGGTAAGTGGAGATAGCTGACCACATGAACTTTAGGAGCAGGGTACAGAAGCAGTCACCTGTCCTGTAGGAGCCTTATGCTGGAAAAACTGCTCTCAAAATGTGGGAGCCAGGGGCTGGAGAAGTCAAGTACGCTGTATGAACTAGGTGCTAGAGAGCTGCTTGTGCGGAGGGGCCAGGTGCTAGAAATCTGTCCACATTGTAGGGTAGACTCTGATGAAGCTTTGCGTGCTACAGAAGTCTGTGAAGAAAACATCAGACCCAAGGGTGAAGGCATCTTCTTCCCATATCGTGTCTCCATCACCATCTCCTAAACAAAACTTTAGTTGTTAGCAGCTGATGAAAGAAGAGTATATAAAGAAACAAATCACTCATTGTAGTAATAAGTGGTGTTACTGTTGAAATGCAATAAATTAATGACTATTATATCATGGGGTGACTTGTGGAGGCTGCTTCATGCAACAAGCTTTACAACTTGAGAAACAAATTAATAAAGGGGTGCAATGGGATTGGGTAAGTAAATTGGTGTCTTCTAATTCTGTCTCACATTCATATGAGGTATGATGGAACTGTCTATGGAAAAAATATCAAAGAACATCATAAATAAGGATGCCATTAGAAGTAGTTCTGCATTTATATTGCTGCATATAATTACAAAAAGACAAGACTATTAAACTAGAAGAACTAATTGTTTTTCAGAAGTGTGTTGTCTATCAGAGTTAGAAAAATGCATGGTGGAATTTATACTATTACACATTGTTTCATTCTGAGACATGGCCTCAAACTCCTTAACAAAGGAATAAATTAAGCAGTTGTAAATTTATTGCCCTTTAAGAGGAATCTCATTAGTGGAGGTTCATTCTCAAAGAAGCTACAAAGTGATGCGAGATTGAAGAAGTAGAATTTGGGCCATCTCATGAGACTAAGTCCAGGAATAGAGAATTCTTTGAAATTCTCCTTTTGTAAAGTCTCACATTCCTCAGCAGGCAGTAGGGTATGACCAGAATTTTAAGCTATAGACATATTAGTAATATTGTTATAATATTTACTATTGGAAATTCACATCCCTGTAACCACACTAATTTAGTGGGAAATATTATATAGACAGTATTGGCTTCTTTTCCCTCTGACTACCATCTTGGTATAAAGACATTGGGTATATTGAGGTAAAGTAGAAAATATTTATACAGTTGACTTTTATAGACTATTTATAATTCCATTAAACCACCAGTATTGGATCCTTATGCTTCCTTTCTAGGAGAATAGGGTACTTTTAGTATATAGTGCTATTAGTCTTGGTATTGCATAATGTGTTATATAAGGAATTTCCAGTTACTGACACCTGAGGATTCACTGCACAATTACCAGTGACACTTATCTCACATTTAGAACAATATAAAGTCAAGTACTGCAACAGTATTTTATATTCTTCTGCACACTACCACACTTTCTTCTACAGCAAAACTAAATGTTAATCTAGTTTTTCTTGACTTGTGGAATTAGAAAACTTTATTAAATGGAACATGAATAAAGTCTTCTATATTTTAGTTTATATTGGTTTCTGGATGAGAAATGCTAGCATTTTAAATAGTATTTGACAGATTTTCCTTGAAGTGGATCATAGGTTTTCTTTCTCCCTCTCAAACATTTTTTATTCATCAGAACACTCTAGTTGTAACAGATCTGAAATTATGCTCATTGAGGTTACAAGGAATGAAGTGGGAAATGGTTTGTGAAATCACTCAGCAGCACATAGAAAGGGTGCAGACAGGGCCGTATAACAATGAGAACCGATTTTAAATGCCAGAGCTCAACAATCTGTTTTCTTTTTGCCCAGATTTTGGTTACAACGAATTTACATTCATGGGATTTTTTTTCTTAAGTTTCAATATTCTGAACTATGTTTTTGGTGACTAAATGTTATTATCCTAGTATAAAGAAAGAGCAACAGAAAAACTAAGGAATGAGTAAATTCTCATACATTGTACCAACTTTCAGTACTTAGTTTAAGCAATATTATAAGAATTAAGGAAACAGTTGAGCATGGTGGTGCACTCCTGCAATCCCAGTGGTTGGGGAGGCTGAGGCAGGAGGGTAGCAAGTTCAAAACCAGCCTCAGCAACTAGGTGAGACCCTAAGCAATTTAGTGAGGACACTACTCCAAATAAACAATACAAAGGGCTGGGAATGTTGGTCAGTGGGTAAGCACCCCTGGGTTCAAACCTTAGTAACAACAACAACAACAACAACAAAAGGATCAAGGAAACAAATATTCTACAGTTCCCCAACAAATATGGAATATGGTATGAGGAAACATCTTAAGGGTGGCTTTCTGCATTATTATTGTTATTATTATTATTATTATTATATTTAAAATCTTCAACCATTACTACCTATGAATGTGCAAGGTCTTTGAATTTACAATAGCAGTAATCTCCTCAGATTTTCTCTAGAACCAGCTACTAATTTGTTGTATAATGGCAGTTTTCCTGCCACAAATATTAGCATTAACTGAACAAAGAATGTAGACACAGTTCAAGAAAAACAATTCATCGAGATTTTTAGACAGATTCTTTGTTTCAGAATATGTTCTTAAAATTTTCTTCTGATGCATAATATCCCAAGGATGAATGACCTGTCCTCCATTTGCTCCCTCTTTCCTTCCCTCCTTCCTCTGTTGCTTCCTTCCTTCCTTCATTCTTAGTTTCTTTTTGCCCATTTTCAGACTAATTTTATTCAAGTTCTTTCAAAGCTCTCTTTGTAAGGTCCTGATTGCTAAAAAGCCAGACTTCTTTCTTTTTCTTGCATTTTTTTAACCAATGTTCAGATTAAAAGAACTTCAAATATTTTTATTCTTATACCTCACATCTTAGTGGAACTCTGGTGCTCAAAACTCTGCTAAAGTTTTTAATTCACATCCTTTATATATTCCAAATAAATACTACCACTTTGTCCACTTAATATAACTCAAAGTTATAGTTAACACAAAATATTCATTGTCCACAAGCCATAGGCTACAAAAATTTCAATACAGTAAGTGCTTTCTTAATCATTGTATTTATGATGCCTATCTCAAAGTTTCTCAATGAGTTTTCAACAAAATAATAGTTCTCTGAAATGATTTGTGGAAAGGAGTTTTATGGATAAGAAATTTTAGGATGAAATCATGCCATATCCTCCTCTGGAGATTCATAATGTGTATCAAAGCCTCTGACAAATACTGAAGTAAATATATTTTTTTTTGTAAACATATTTGACTATGGAGTCTTTTCATTGTTAATGCATATAAATAATTCATGAAACACTTGAAATTTATTTATCTTAGTTGATTCTTGTCAAGTTCTTGAAATATGATAAATACTGCAACTAATTTATGGATGGAGAATAGAATTAATAGATTTTCATAATTCTTTTAAAGATGAATTCTAATAAGTGGAAGAGGCAAGCTTTGAATCCTGGCATACATAATTTTCATTTCTTATATTTTCTCCAAAATAACAAGAAGCTATACTTATTACATGGAACTAAAATGTAATAGAACAGATTCTGCATACAGTAATTGTTTTCCTTACATATATATTGACCCCTTCCCTATAAACCAGGTTCACATCTCTCCTTCTCTTCTTTTCTAGAAGGAAGACTTGATAATCTAATTGGTCAAAGGTCAATACATTTTGTGGATCAGGGTTTAGAGTGCGCAATATTATTGTTCCTTAAGAAAAGACCTAACATTTCACCCTCTCTTCCTAGTATGTTCTAGTTCTGGCTTCTAAGAATAGACCTAGTTCTCTCAGGACAGTTCATTCAGCACCCTTATCCATACAGCTCATGAAGTAATAAGATTAGGGTATCTTTAGACCTAGTCATCTCAAATTGAGGGAGAAATCTTTAAATCATAAGTTTCTGAAAGACTTAACTTGGAAGTTCTGTATTGAAAGGCAGTGAGGAGCTTGCATGTGTAAGTTCTAATAAAGTGCATATTATTATCTTTTGACAATTTTTCATTGTTTTAATGGCCCCTTCAAGAGGAGATAATAATAATATTTGAATACCAAAAGCACACTTGGAAACCATCTTGTAAGTAAGACTAATATGAGCACATTCTTGGGCCAGGTAATGTGGCCCAGACAGAGCTAAAATTACAGTCATCACTGTTAATAATAAACAGCTACTATCTGCTTACTATGTATAAAGCAAAATGTTGGAATATGTAAACAAATTTTATTTATTTAAACCATAGACTATCAGCTCCCTACTTATCACAAACATCCAGAAAGTTTAGAATATTCTGAAACCCAGATGTAGTTGTAGAAAATGATTGCCTTGCACTGAACATTGTATTTCAAATAACCATTCATTCAAATTCACTTAACACAATAATACTTTAATAATCGTTTCACTTACAAACTATCAACAAATCTCAAATGTAATATCACTGATGAAAAATAGTTGCATTCCCAGGAACATTTTGCACAAAATAATTTTATTTAGTTTTAGAGATAGTTACATGTATATTTTCCTTATGGACAATTACTATCGAGGGAATTACCAATTTTGATCATTACTGACTTGGGTTTTAATTTAAACACTGCTAAATAGCAAGATTATATTTTTCTTGTTACAAAGTTCCTGAGCTTTAGAGTCTCTTATTGACAACTTTCAAGTTCTGGAATTTTATAATAATAATAATAATAATAAAGTTGACATGGTTTTATTCATTCTGTTACTTAAAAAATGCCAAGAGGGTTTCAAGTCATAATAATATTATTGTGAAACAAAATAGGCTATAAAATAGATTTTATTGCTGCAAAAGCCCAAACAATTCCACCTCTGTAAACAGAAAAGTCCTAGTATTATTGCAAACAAATGAAAAACAAAGTTACTACCTATAAAAAAAAAAGAAAAAAAAAACAAGCACAGTAGATATTGTAGTCTTGAGACTATACATTTAAATAATGTATTTTAGTGTACAATTGTCAAAATAAGAGTACTTTATTTTAATGTAGACAATTTCCTTCAAAACTACAATGGTACTTTATCAGCATTATTTTTATACTCCCCTCAGAATGCATCTAGAATTAACCTTCACTATTCAAAAATACAGATTCAATTACATCAGGGTTATCTGTTTATTTTCATAAAAGATTAATGATAGAAACAAATGAAACTGAAAACATTTATTTAAAAATAACAAAAATGACTAAATCAATATACATATTTGTTAAATTAACTCATTGTTAATAAGTAATAGTGAATTTTAATTCATTAATCTTCTTAAGAACCAAAAGCATAATGCAAATTATTTTGGTAGATACATATACAAAAATGTCTATTTTGGAAATATAAATTTAATTTCAAATGATTTTGTTTATGAAAATATTGTCATTTTCTTTCAAAATTATATATTTTAAGTGAAATTTAAATATAGCATATTGGCATTACAAAGCAATGCATTTTTCATAAATCATCATTTTATTGACAAATACATTAAGAGATTATGAATTATTTATTTTCTATAGTCTGTCTCCTTATTAGTCAATTTATAGATTTTATTAAATGGACAAGGCCATTGCTTACAATTATAATTATAATTGTATAATTTACACTGAAAACTGATAAATTAATGTCATATTTCAATATATATGACCTATAATATTTTCAAGTAAAGAAACCATTCATGATTCTTTGCCCTTCTGTAGTCCTCACATTATAAATCACATTTTCCTTTAACAACACTTTTACATCTGAATCACAGTCTTCAGTGCCACACATCTCACCTCCACTTTATGTCACCATTCCCTATCTCAATTAATTCTTCCTGTTTCTCCTTTCTTGAGCAAGTGTTAATTGTTTGCTGTATTTTGTGCTTTTATTCATCAATCAGATATAGTGACCAACTGTTTGAAATGGAAGTCAAATATCAGGCATAAAATGAACTAAGCGTGTATTTAAAACTTGGCAATTATTTTATTGCAAATGTTGATATAAAAGTGTTTAAAAGGGCAGTCTAAGTTAATTGAGACTCAGGAAAAGATTTTCTTAGAAAGTAATATGTAAACGATAGCCTAAAGAATGAGTTGGACTTAGCTAGGTAACCCTGGTTCAGAGAAGGGATTGTTCTAACAAAGAATAGAAGTTTCAAAGATCTTAGTTCCTTTTTGGAAGTCTTACATTTCAAAATATTTTTCCTATTTTTTTAAAGGGGCGGGGAGAGTGAGAGAGAGAGAGAGAATATGAATTTTTTTTTTTTTTGGTAGATGGACACAACACAATGCCTTTATTTTTATGTGGTGCTGACAATCGAAGCCTGGTCCCGCCCGTGCTAAGCCAGCACTTAACCGCTGAGCCACAATCCCAGCCCTTTCCTATTTTTAAAATACATGACATTCCAGTATGTGTGTGTGTGTGTGTGTGTGTGTGTGTGTGTGTGTGTTACATAAGACACATACACACCTTTTCTTTTGTTTTGTTTTCCCATTCACTTGTCAATGAATTTGTGGATTGATTATAATTGATTAAACCTTTGAATCTTCTGACTAGTGCTGCTGTGAATGCTGGAGTATGCATATCTCTTTGAGACCATCATTTCAACTCTTCAGGGTATATATCCAGAAGTGGAAGCACGAATCAGGAGGTAATTTCTTTTTTTTTTTTTTTCAAATAGTTACATGATTTTATTTTCTTCTTAAAACAATGAGAGTACATTTATTGATAATCAGAGAAATTAATTGTCTGTAAAATACATTTTAAAAGACTTAATTGCTGGGTTCATAATTTGCATTTAATTAAATGAAATTTTAGAATATTAGGATTGAGTGTTTGACTTCAAGAGCTATACGTATTATTCAGGACTTTTAAGGTATGGGTAAATTCTTGAGAATGTATATTGTAAGTAATTATTTTTAACTTTTTTTCTTTTTTTATTGTTGGTTGTTCAAAACATTGCATAGTTCTTGATATAACATATTTCACACTTTGATTCAAGTGGGTTATGAACTCCCATTTTTACCCCGTACACAGATTGCAGAATCACATCAGTTACACTTCCATTGATTTACATATTGCCATACTCATATCTGTTGTATTCTGTTGCCTTTCATATCCTCTACTATTCCCCCTCACCTCCCCTCCCTTCCCCTCTTCTCTCTCTACCCCCTCTACTGTAATTCATTTCTCCCCCTTGTATTATTTTTCCCTTTCCCCTCTTGTATGTAATTTTGTATAACCACTTCCTCTTGTATGTAATTTTGTATAACCCTGAGGGTCTCCTTCCATTTCCATGCAATTTCCCTTCTCTCTCCCTTTCCCTCCCACCTCTCATCCCTGTTTAATGTTAGTCTTCTTCTCATGCTCTTCTTCCCTACTCTGTTCTTAGTTACTCTCCTTATATCAAAGAAGACATTTGGCATTTGTTTTTTTAGGGATTGGCTAGCTTCACTTAGCATAATCTGCTCTAATGCCATCCATTTCCCTCCAAATTCTATGATTTTGTCATTTTTTTTAATGCAGAGTAATACTCCATTGTGTATAAATGCCACATATTTTTTATCCATTCATCTATTGAAGGGCATCTAGGTTGCTTCCACAGTCTTGCTATTGTGAATTGTGCTGCTATGAACATCAATGTAGCAGTATCCCTGTAGCATGCTCTTTTTAGGTCTTTAGGGAATAGACCCAGAAGGGGAATAAAGAATTCAGGATATACATCCTTCAGATGATCTGGAGTCTCAAGGAAGACATTACACAGCAAAATCAGACAATGAAAGATCACTTCAACAATGAATTACATAAACAAATCCAGGAAGCAAAAGATCAACTATACAGGGAGATAGAGGTTATAAAAAACAAACAAACAAAATCCTAGAAATGCAGGAAGCAATAAACCAACTTAAAAACTCAGTTGAGAATACTACCAGCAGAGTAGAACTCTTAGAAGATAGAACATCAGACAATGAAGACAAAGTATTTCAACTTGAAAAGAACATAGACAGCTCAGCAAGACTGTTAAGAAACCATGAGCAGAACATCAAAGAAATATGGGATAACATAAAGAGACCAAACTTAAGAGTCATTGGGATACAGGAAGGTATAGAGGTCCAAACGAAAGAAATGAGCAATCTATTCAATGAAATAATATGAGAAAACTTCCCAGACTTGAAGAATGAGACAGAATCCCAAATCCTAGAAGCCTACAGGACGCTGAATGTGCAAAATCATAATAGATCCACACCTAGACATAATTATAATGAAGATGCCCAACATACAGAATAAGGAGAGAATTTTAAAAGCTACAAGAGAAAGGAAGCAGATTACATTTAGGGGTAAATCAATCAGGATAACAGCTGATCTCTCAACACAGACTTTGAAAGCTAGAAGATCCTGGAATAGCATTTTTCAAACACTGAATGAAAATGGGTTCTGACCAAGAATTGTGTATCCACCAAAATTAAGCTTCAGGATGGAAGATGAAATTAAAACCTTCCATGATAATCAAAAGTTAAAAGAATTTGCAGCTAGAAAACCATCTCTCCAAAATATCCTCGGCAAAACATTACAGGAAGAGGAAATGGAAAATAACAATGAAAACCAACAGTGGGAGGTAGGACAGTAAAGGGGGGAAAATAATCAAAGAGGAAAACAAACCATGTTTAGTAACATAAATAAACAAATATGGCTGGAAGAACAACCCATATCTCAATAATAACCCTAAATGTTAATGGCTTAAACTCACCAATTAAGAGACACAGGCTAGTAGAATGGATCACAAAACAAGACCCAACAATATGCTGCCTATAGGAGACGCATTTTATAGGAAAAGACATACATAGACTGAAGGTGAAAGGTTGGGAACAATCATATCACTCATATGGACTTCGGAAACAAGCAGGAGTGTCCATACTCATATCAAATAAAATAGATTTCAAGCCAAAGTTAATCAAAAGGGATAAAGAGGGACACTACATACTGCTCAAGGGAACTATACACCAACAAGACATAACAATCATAAATATATATGCCCCAAACTATGGTGCAGCTATGTTCATCAAACAAACTCTTCTCAAGTTCAAGAGTCTAATAGACCACCATACAATAATCATGGGAGACTTCAACACACCTCTCTCACCAATGGGGTAATTTCTTTGAGGAACCATCATATTGGGTTTTTTTACAATAATGGTATCATTTTACATTCTCACCAATCATAAAGTGTGTGTAAAATTTCCACTTTCTCTTAATCCTTACCATTACTTATTATTTACATTTTTGCTGTTGTTGTTTGTTTGTTTGTTTGTTTGTTTTTTGGAATTTGCCATCCTAATAGATGTCAAGTGGAATCTATCTTATCATGGTTTTCAATTTAAGGAACTTAATGATCACTAATGCTGAGCATTTTTATATGCTTATTGACCATTCATTTCTTTGTAGAATTATCTATATTGAAGTTTATTGCACATTTTTAAATTATTTCTAGATGTTGTTGTCATCATCAAGTTTTGGCATTCTTTATATATTGTAGCATTAATGATTTATCAGTTATATAATTCTCAAATACTTTTTGTACATTCTATATGTTGCTCTTTCACTCCAATAATGTCCTTTGGTACATGGAAATTTTAATATGTATGAAGACACTATTTTGTTTTTCTATTACCTGTACCCTGTGACATATTCAAGATGTCTTTGACAGATACAATGTCATGAAATATTTGCTCTATTCCTCTTCTAAGAAGTTTGGAGTTTTAGCTATGGCATATTAGTCTTTGATGTATTTTGAATTAATTTTTCTTCTTCTTTCTTTTCTTTCCTTCATTCTTCATCTTTTATTAACGTCTCTTTCTTCCATTTTTTAACCCCAGTACTGGGGATTGAGGGATGCTTTACCACTAAGCTACGCACCAGTTTTAGGGTTTTTTTGATGTTGTGTTTTTGTTTTTTGTTTTTTTTTTTTTTTTTAATTTTTTGACACAGTGTCTTGGAATCTTTCTAGCTCAGCCCTCCAAGGAGCTGGATTTACAAGTATACACCATGACATCTGGTTATTTTGAGTTAATTTTTATATATAGAACTGGCTAAAGCATTAAAATATCCTGGTTTCTCAGTACCACTAGTTGAAGGCAATCTTTCCCCCACTGAATGGGTTTGCCACCTTGTTTGAAAATCATATGAACATATATGGGATCTCTATTTTATTACATTTAACCTTATGTCTGACTTTATGCCTGTACCACATTGTTTTGACTACTGTACTTTGTACTAAATTTTAAATCTGAAAATGTGAATTATCCAGGTTTTTTTTTTCAGAATTATTTTGACTGTTCAGAGTACATTGCTGTTACATATAAATTTTAGGAGAGATTTTTCTGTTTCTACAAAAAAACATAAATTACTTTGGGTAGTATTGATATTTTAATAATGTTAAGTCTTCCAATTATAAATATGAATTGTGTTTTTCAGAAATATTTTATATTTCTCATTGGATTGTTGAATTGAGATCTTTCTCATTTTTAATGCATGTATTTATAAATGTTGTTGTTTAACTTCAACAAATTTGTGAGTTTTCCTTTTTATTTTCCTTCTGTTGATTTCTAAATTCATCTTATTTCTCTTTAGAGTAAATATTATGTATTATGTTCATCATTTCAAATTCATTGAAACAATTTATTGCAAAGCATATTCTGGAAAGTGTTTCCCATGCACTTGAAACTAATGTGTATTCTGTTGTTGTAAAGGGTTTTGAATAGATATGCCCATTAAATCCAATTTATTTTAATTTTTGTACAAGCCTTCTCTTTCTTTTCCACCTAATTATCCTCTCCATTATTGGCAATGTTGTCTTGAAATCTCAAATACCATTTGGGTGGGGAGAAGCCTGGAACAATAGGAGGTGAGATGTTACAGAAACAGCCACCCAACTCTGTCTGCATTTAGTAAACAAAAGTAAAAATCAGCAATCTCAACACAGATACCCTGTATTTGGAGTTCCTAGTCCTTATAGGCCTTGCTGGTTCCTGAAAGCTGCATGCCAGTTGCTTCAGAAATGCCTGTAAACCTTCCTGTCAAAATGATGAGGCATGAGTAGCCAGTTTGGTTAAGAGCTAAAATTGACTAGAACTTTGCACAATTTACCATCCAAACCTTCCCTTTAGAAGTTACAAGTCTTGAATGGACATTATATTTCCAAATCAATTACATAAGAAAAATTCTGCCAGTGCATTTTTTATCTAGTGGGAAGACATATTCCTGGTGCTTCCTACTCTGCCATCTGCCTAGAATTTCCTCACCTGTTTTTAGTTTTCTGAGTCAGGAAACTGACATTGACATGATAATCTAAGATAAACATTTTAAGTTGTCACTAAAAAAAAAAATTTAAAAAAAATGTTAAGATTTACTATTAAATATTTTGGTGAAAGTAATACTTGTTTTAAAATAATAATTCCAAATAAATTGTATCATTTGTTTTCTAAATGTGTTATTCAAACCCAAGACAGGAATTTGTATGTACCCAATTGATCACAAAGTATAAGATACAATGAGAAAAACATGTTGAATTATAGGGTATATTAAATTTCATCAGGGTATAATTCTGTGTCATTTGGACTGGAGTAAGAAACAGGGAATTCAATAGTGTTCATGTGATGGTAAGTTCAACCTCAGAGGAATGATTTACAGGTGGAGCTTAACTGGGGAGAAGTGTGTCATGGGCCAGAGCCTTCAGGAATGTATTAATGTTACCAACATGGGAGTGGTTTAGCTACTGTGAGGTAGATTGTTATAAAAATGAATCTGGCTTTCTTACTTCCTCTTTCACAAGTCCTCATTAACCCTCTCACCTTCTACATGGGATGATGCAGCAGGAAGTGTCTCTCTTGATTTGCACAGATAAAAGCCATATCCTTGGACTTCTGAGCCTCATGCCAAATAACTTCTTTAAATAAATGAAGTAGTTCATGTTCTTTTATAACAGCACAAAATACACTAAGACAGAAAATTGGTACTTGGAAGTTGGGTGGTTGCTGTAATATTTGAAAATGGAAGGGCTTGAAGGAGGAGGACAATAGAAAGTGTCTGTATTGACATGAATAGGGCATTAAGGGTGAATTTGGTGAGGGCGCAGAAGGTGAGAAGAAGTGTAAGAAAGTTCTAGAACTCAGTAGAGATTATTTAAGTAGTCATGGTCAAATTATTGGTAGAAAAATGGACAGCAAAGACCCTGGTGATGAAATCTCATGTGGAACCGAGAAACAAGGTATTGAAAACTTGTGAAGATGTTCTTGTTACTGAGTTGCAAAGAACTTTGGAAAACTTATGGAAGGTACAATTTAGAGTGATAAACTAAGATATGTGATGGAAGAAACTTCTAAGCAAAAATATTGAAGCAGCTAGTAGCTACTTTTTAACTGATTACAATAGATGAGAGAGCAGGGGAAAGTGCTTTAAAGAGAAAATTTATCACTGAAAAAGAAGCAGAACAAAAGATCTGGAAAACTCTCAGCCTGGACATGTAAAGAATAATATTTAAAAAATTAACATTTTTAATGTGAACACTAAGGGTGAGACATAACAAAGGTTTGCTAAAGATGTTAGCATAGATAAAAGATAGTCAGATTTTACCCATCAAAACAATGAAACAGTTACTCCAGAGGCATTGCAGAGATTTTCAAGGCTTCCTTTGCCATTTCATGCCCTTAGCTCTACAAGGGCAGAATGGTTTTAGAGTATGGTTTGGCGTACTCTCCCTGGCCATGCTGCCCAGGGCTCCCTTGCTCTCCAGTGCAGCATTTCTGACTGCCTCAGACATGTTCAAACAGGCTCAGGTGCTACTCAGACCACTTCTTTGGAATGTGCATGCAGAATGTCCTAGTGATGTTCTCCTGGTGTTGATTCTGAAGGCATGCAGAATATAAGAGCTGCAGATGCAAAAATTTCTCCCCCAAGATTTCAAAAGATAACACAGAACATCTGGACATCCAGGGAGAGACTTGTTACAGGGTTAGAGAAAACAAAGCCGAATCCTACTAAAGCATGCTGAGCAGAAATATGATATTGGAGAAGCACCAGGGTTACTATTAGGGCAGTGTATAGCGGAGCAGTGGGAGTGGAACTGCCTCTAATATCCTAAAGTTGTAGAGCTTCCAGCATGCAGTTCTGCCTGGAGGAATTTTAGGCACAAGACTCCTACCTGGGAGAACTGTTCATGGGCTATCTGAAGCTAGGGTCCAAACCTTCAAGTGGGTTCCGGAGGTTGCACATAACGTGAAAGATCATTGTCAAGACTGAAGTTTAATCAATTTGTTCTGCTAGGTTTTGGACAAACTTGATATCTATTACCTATTTCTTGCTTGTTTCTTCCTTTCAGCATGGGGATATCTATCACATGCCTGTCCCACCACTGTATTTTGGAAATAAATACATTGATTTCAAAGGCTCATGGCTGGAGGAGATTTGGTCTTATAATGTATCATGCTTTGAGTCTCACTCAGCACCACTTTGGATGAGATTCTGGAATTGGACTATGAATTGATGCTGGGATGAGCTGAGACTTGTGGGGCTATGTGAAGAAGTGAACAAAGGAGACACACACAAACCCACAATGCAGAGGCAAGAAAAGAAGTGGTTGCTCCTCCCAGAAGCTGCGTTTTTTATCTCAAAAAAGTTATGGTAACCTGTCATTACCATGACTACATTATGATTTAGTATTCCTTTAGATACAAGTGCTAGATAACTGAGATAAGATCCAGGCTAATTTAAACACAGAAAGAACCCTTCTTTCCAAGGACATCACCATAGAAACTAGATAGTGTGCCTGTATAGTTATCGTAATAGCTTCAAGGAGAAACTTCTGGGCATTCCAAGCCTCCGGAACAGGGTGCCTGGTACCCCCTGGAGTTTGCTCACCAGAGGAACACTTCCCTGTACATTTCCACAGTCAGTATACTCACAGGACTATGGAAATGAAATGAATGCATTTTTTTTTCATTGTGAAAAGGACATTAACTTAGGGGGCAAGGTACTGAAAACTTTAGAGAATAAATAAGAAATAAACTCTTGTTCTTGGAAGCCACTATAAAATCTGTCATGTCAAGATTGATTATTATATCAAACTCTTTTTTTCCAACATAAATAGTAGTTGCTTCAAGAACAAGGCAGATGTCTAAAAAATTGAAAACTAAAACAAAACAATAACAACAAAAAATTTGAACTACCCTCAAATGTTACCGCAGCACATCCAATTCCAAAAACCAATAAGTTTTTTCCAGCTTCTGAGAGGAAAGCATCACTTAGTAATATTCACCCAACAAAAATTTCACTTAAGTGTCTCTCAACTACTTCTTTGAAACATAAAAGAATATAATAAATAATTTTTCTTTATTAGTAAAAATATTAAAATCTAAAAATCAAGGTAATTTAGAGATAACCTTAAATTAAATAAAAACAATAGCAAAAAGCTCTAACAAAATTACTAGTGCACAGTATGAATTCATTTTAATATAAAGTCAAAACTAAACCTTTGGGCTTATGGTTATAGAACAAAATTATAAATATATTTAAAACAAAATTATAAAAATAAAATTGTACAGTATTTACTTATAATATTTGTTAATTTATGTGACTATTAAAATTAATCCATGTAATCTTATAAGTTAATTTTACAATATACACTATATAATATGTATAATATATAACATAATTATTTAATAATAGATCTTTTCATAATATATAGTACCTATAGTATTTAATTATGTAATAAAATAATTTTATGATTATCAAATTATAAATGAAATTATAAATAATCACATATTTAAGATTTAAAAATTGGCAAAATTAAGAAATGGTTAGAAGTTAGGAGGAAACTGATGACTAGTAAGTAAATTATTTTTAATTTCAAAGAATCAATTATTTCTAATTTTGGAATGTGTTTCTAGAAAAACATTGATTCCAATTAATCTGTTTAATTACTATTATATATTTTCTTCTTAGAGTGCTGTTTTGAGAAGCACCATATGCAAATTTAAATGAAGGTAGAGGTATCTTCAGTGTACCAATTAAGTTAATATCATTTTTTTTCACAGTGAAGTTTTTAAGAAGGTAAAGCAGTATGATATTAAGATATTACTGTTAAGAACACCCTTATATATTCTCTTTTTCTCACTTTGTATCCACTTCTTTCAAAATATGAAAATGATATACAGATGAATGTATAATAATGATTTGTAATGGTTTTTAAGCCTTTTTTGTTTGCATTCTACTTGTACATCTTAAAACAAACACATTTCCTATTTATAAAAAAGAAGTGATTTTGTCATCAGAAGGAAATAGAAAATTGTGAAGACAATCATGTTAGTTAAATCCTCAACATTCATTCTTGTTAATAGATTTGGTTTAAAGCTAATAAATACTATTTAGAAATCACAAAATTGCCATCAGAATACCTTCACAAAGAAGATGAATGTCCATGACATAAAACAGAATAATAAATAATTGTTCTAATATTGGATATTTTTAAAACACACATGCAGATGATTGATTTATTTGTAACTACTTCTTCCTATCAAGAAATTGAGCATGCATTTCAGGCTATCACAATAAGTATGCATAAAGGGTAAATTTACTTGGTGATCAGGAAAATAAAGAACTTAAATACCAATATGCTAATCAATACTTTGCTTAAATGTGTAAAAAAATATTAAATAAATAGGTAATTTTTCCATAAGTCTATTCAGACTTGTTTTAAGCATTATTTTTATCTATATATCCTAGGTCATCTCAGAACATAACTGAGTTTCATATTTGAGATGAGTAAGACAGCATGACTTTATTTTGATTCTATGGAAATAAGGAAGATACTCAATTTTTGAAACTGACTTTAGTATACATATATGATTTACATTCAATAAAGAAAAATTTTACTTTAAATTTGTATATATATATGTATATATTCACATACACATTCATAAATATATAATTTTTTGTATTATAATTGTGTTATGTAATACTAAAATTAGCATTACATACTGCATATTTAATAAGTTTATAAAAATATATCATCTATTTCCCTTCTTAAATTTTAACTGATTGATTCACTAATTTTATGCTAAGTATAATTTTGTTGGATTTCAAAGAGAACTGTAAAATGCAGGATAATCTGCACAATTCCCAACTGTTAGAAAAAGCCATCAATCGAAAGTGAAAGTCTGTAAAGCCAAAATATTCAAGAGTACTAAAGGAACAAAAAAGGAGCATTTCTTGACTATTACTGCAAAACAGGGGTGGTCACAAAGAGTACATTTGTCCATCTGCAGTTATTATCATGCCACAATATTTTTCTACTAATCACCACTCCAATGCTGTTTTATCCATTAGTCACAGCTAGAATGAGATAAAAGCTCAGGTCCTCTCAGATCCAGGGTAACTACTAAGCAAGCTGTATCTCATGGTTTGAAAACCTCAGGAAATAACAATTAGTGACATCATTCTCCTAGACTGGTAGAATGCAATAATGCTTTCAACATGTGATGATGCTATTAACAGCTTTTGTTGGGATGGAAGATGCAATCACCAGTGAATTTAATAATGACTCACATGGCCCTTTGTCCAGATATGAGCTTATTAAGATAATGTGATCCGTATTTGGGGCAAAACACAAACAAATCACAATATTCAAGTTTGAGAATCCATAACATCCTGTCAGAAAGATTTTGAAAATTATCTTGTATGCAGACAAGGGGGCATAACATTGCCTAAATGAGGCTATATAAAGAAATTCATTCAAGAGACTTTAAATTTATAATAAAAGTCAAATAATAACAATGGTTAGCCATTAGCTAAATGGTTTTACTATTTTATTCTTCTTCCTGTTATCTTGGATTTGAATTATATTCAGAAAAATTCCTTCCCTTCTTTTTTCATTCCTTTCTCCTCTCCACCTCCTTTCTTTCCTCTTCTACTTCCTTCTTTCCTTCTTTTCCTTTCCTTTCTCTCTCTCTCTCTCTCTCTCTCTCTCTCTCTCTCTCTCTCTCTCTCTCTCTCTCTCTCTCTCTTGCTCTCACTCTAGCTCTTACAATTTAGATGTAATTTTAAGGCATATACCATGCTTTAACATATCTAACTTGTAAAGTACCCTACCTCCCCTGCCTTAATCTAAAATCACTTTTGCTTCACACATCATCCAAATAATTATTATAGAATTGTCATGTGAATAAAATAATGTCTTCTAATCCTGACCACAGCTGAATGCCCACCAAAGAGAAATTGGCTCATGTCTGGAATGAGAATACTTCTCTGTGATATTTAAGAAAGGAATATAGAAAAAAAAACAGTGTTCATCTCTCTCCCCCGACTCAAGGGTACTAACTATAAACTTTCTTTGTGAGCCTATCTATAACCATATCTTCCACATACCTTAAGGAAAATTTCATTGAGTGAAAAGTGAAGTAGTCTCATAGAGAATATTGGTAAAGGTGTGCCTGTTTCTCACCCTTTATACATTGATCCTGACTTCTAATTCTATTTCAATTATCTTTTTTAAACATTTTTAAATTTGTTATATATGACATCAGAATGCACTACAATTCATATAAAGCACAACTTTTCATACCTCTGGTTGTACACAAAGTAGAGTCACTTCCTTCGTGTCTTACATGTACTTAGAGTAATGATGACCATTGCATTCCACTGTCTTTTCCTACCTTTTATAGCTATGTCAAGTGTGTAATTGTTAAGTGTGTAACTGTTTGTTAAACAATAAACTCTTAGAAGATAATTATGAAAGTTCCAATTAAATGTTTTTTTAAGAAAAAAAGAGAGAGAATTTTTTAATATTTATTTTTTTAGTTTTCAGTGGACACAGCATCTTTATTTTATTTTTAAATGGTGCTGAGGATCGAACCCAGCGCCCTGCGCATGCCAGGCGAGCGTGCTACCTCTTGAGCCACATCCCCAGCCCCAGTTAAATGTTTAAACCATGTCTCTTCACTGGAGTTTAGAAATCCTTAGTTAAATAAAGAAAATCTAATTCAATGAAAATCATTACAGCTATTAAGGTATACTTGGATGTTAACTATCATTAGTTTCTGAGATGTAGATTATTTGTGTATAGGTTAATTAATTAGGAATATTCTTAAGAGCAATACTTAAAAGTGGAAGAGAAAAGTATGTTGGGATGAGGGAAAAGTTGAACCTCGTTGCATTTTCAAATAGATCTCTGCTAATCCTACAGGAATCTGAAACTATCAAGCTGAGATGTTTTTCAAACATGCTTTTGACTACAGCAAAGAGAAGTTGGGACTTACACTCCTATCCACCATAATTGAATGCTGGTAGTGAATTTTGCCAGAGTGCAATTCCAGTTAAAGGATTTTGCCACAAGTTATTAGTAGGCATTTATTCTAGGTTAATGGGGAAATGAGTATCTAAGTCGTAGGGTATTAGTTTTGAGTGGCATACCACTATATGAGATAAAGTGGCATTCCTCATACCTGCTTATTTCCTGTTTAACTAATCACTTAAAAAAATAATTAGCAATATATTCACCCCTGTGACTCTGAAACTAGTAGAGAAAACTGCATAGTAGCTGAGGGGATGGCATTGTACAACAATCAGCCAAATAATTTTTTTTTAAATCTCTAGAGAATATTTTCACATTACATTTGAGAGTCAGGGGTGGGATGCAGAAGTATAGCAAAAGAATCTGGAGATTGGTAAATGCTTCATATATTCAATATAATTAATTGATTAATTCTGATCCTACAATAAATTAATTTCTTCAAAGGCATTGAGACATAATTTTAAGTGAGAGGAAATTCATAATCTATAGATGTTTATTGTGGCTTCTTTGACAGTGGTGGCATACATGGTAAAATACACGGGAGGAGAGACCTAGGGGCCAGAATGGCACAAAGATCTTATCATATGTCTTACAACATCTTCTACACTCACTTCACAACTAATCCAGTGCTGCAGCACAGAAACAATATTTCATCTATTGAAAATGTAATTTCTCTTTTGAGATTGTCGACCTCTTTTATTTACTAATCAGAAAAAAAAAATTAAAACAGAAAGGACAAGAAATCTTCATGTTTGCCATCAGATGCACATTCTGTATAATAAAGAAATTATTGTACTTTTTATTATAAAATTGTTTTAGTATCTTTTTTGTCTACCCTCACTGAATATCCTTTGATGGCATTCTATACTGAATATCATTACTCTAAAATTCTAGATTATTCAAAAACCCAAGTAGCAGAAAAATATTTCTTCATAACCAAAAAGTCACTATATAAAATTTTCTGACTAGTGTGTTGGCAATGATAGAAATTCAGTGACAGAAAACATTTGTAAAATATTAGAATGTAATAAGAGCTCTTTCCAGGCAAGAGAATTTGGATCATTAAGTTTTGCAAAGTTAATCATAGATAAGTCTAAACAAATATCAATGTTTTTTAAAACTAAAATAAGCTGTATTTATTTAGTATTTTGTCAACTAGAGGTGCATTTTCCTCTTAAATCAGAAATTTATTTTAGTACCTTATTTACTCTGTTG
This sequence comes from Ictidomys tridecemlineatus, assembly GCF_052094955.1. Classification (NCBI taxonomy): domain Eukaryota; kingdom Metazoa; phylum Chordata; class Mammalia; order Rodentia; family Sciuridae; genus Ictidomys; species Ictidomys tridecemlineatus. The sequence goes on from NC_135479.1 coordinate 163,515,045, forward strand.
ATCAAATGTCTTTTAAAAAGTGTTATTGTTAATATAATTAAGTAAAGAAAAAAGATTTTGTTAATTAAAATCATATATTTATAGAATTGATATTTTAAAATGTTCAATGGGGAAAATAATTAAAAAACACTTTAATATGTTTGGAAATTATTGAGGTAAAGAGAACTGAAATTTGAAAACTTAAGTTTTTCTCATTTCACTGTACTTGGAGTTTTACAAGAAAAAAAATGTATTCTTATTCTGAAGATTATATTTTTTTCCATGACAGTCTAAAGATGTCCTTAAATCTATAGTCTATGTTTAAACATTGTGAAATTTATCTTAGAATCTAAAGATGTTTTCTCACTTCATACCCTCTCCAAAGTCATCCAATTCCATGATTTCACTTGCTGTCTATAAATAGATGATTTCCAAGTTTTTTATCTCTTAACACAGAACTATATTTAAAAATTAAACAATATAGAAAACTGTCTATTCACATTTCCACTTGTATGTCTAAGAGGCATAGAAAACTGTAATTATCAGCCTGACCTCCTGATAGTGACTTTCAGATGTACACAAAGAAACTTCCAAGTGCTCTAATAAACCCTCAGGGTTTAGCGTACTTCTTATGCCACTGAGTGTGTTAGGCATCTTTTTTTCACTGCTGTGACCAATTGACCTGACACAAACTTTTTTAGAGGAGGAGATGTTTATTCAGTGGTTACAGTTTCAGAAGTCTCAGTTCATAGACAGCCAACTCCATTTTCACATTGGGCCCAAAGTGAGGCAGAACATCATGATAGAGGAAATAAGAAAATAGCTCAGGATATGGCACCAGAAAGCAGAGAGAGAGAGAGAGAGAGAGAGAGAGAGCGGGCGCTCTATACTCATCAGGGACAAAATGTAAACTTCAAAGTTAAGCTCCCAGTGACTTACCTCCTCCTGCCACATCCTATCTACATAGAGTAACTGCCCAGTTAATCTATATTGCTGGATTAATGAACTGATTGTGTTGAAGCTCTAACAACTCAATCATTTCACTCTAAAGTTTCTTACATTATCTATTACAGGAGCTGTTGGGGGTTGTTACCCCATATCTAAACCATAACAGTATGTTTGATGATCCTTAAGAAATTATAAACAAAAATTTTAGGAAAAGTATAAAATATAGAAATGGATGAAACTGAACTATTTGTCTGCTTTCATATAATCAAGTACCCATTGTGTTGTTATAGATTGTCTCTATGCATTTAATTTCAAAGAGTTCTTTCTTAGTCTTCCTATTCATGCCATTTTCTTATCTTATGGATAAACATATTTTAAAATCTTTCTAAATATACTACATTATTTTTTTAGTTTTTTTTTCTTACATATTTCCATGCCTTTTGCATCCATAGATTCCTTAGTCTAGAAAATATTATTTCATAGTGAAGAGTAAGGTAATATAATGACTTATGCAATTCCTGTTCAATGGCAGAATTCAGGAAAAGTAAGTAGAAAAAAATCAATTATTTATCATGACAAGAATACAAAACAGCTATCATTTGACTTTGGGCAAATTAGGAAAATGGCAATCTTCTCACTGGGTAGATACAGCCTTGGCACATGGCTGGGGAAACACTGCAAGGAATGCATTAGCTTCCACTTACCTCTTGTTCAAATGTCTTCTTCAGGGTTCAAAGTCCACAGTGTATTTTATAGCCTTTGGGCTATGGAGACCTTATCTGCTGGATTGACAAAATTCCAAAAAATTCCCTTTAGCTGTTCCCCTCCTCCAAGCAATTTCATTGTTTCTTTATTGAGGAAGTCTGAATTTGTTTCTATGTTGAGGACTTGAAAGAGTAGAGTTTAAAGAGAAAGTTAAAGAGTTAATGAAACAATCATCACTTCTACCTGAGTTTCCTGCCTCATATCTTCTCTGCTGTGTATGGCATCTGTAGCATCTAGGTCTAGAGGCTCTTCAGAGTTCTGCTAGGGAGATCTGTTCTATTCTGTCTTAGTTTCCCTCCAGGAAGTTACTTGCTTTACTCTCTCCCATCTGTCATTTCTCTTTCCCAATTTCCAAATTTCAGAAAAGGATGCAATAAATTTTACTGATGCCATTTCTTGTTTTATGGATTTATATTTTTATTTCTTTATTATCATTTTAATGGTTTTAGTAAAAAGAGAAGATAAAGCATTTTGCTCAAATCACCTCTTTAATAAGAAGCCCACTAGGCATTTTAAAATATACTCACAAATTGTGTTTCCTAAATGTACCATTCATAAATGTTTAAGTGCAACATTTTCATTCATTGTTTTGATGAGACACTCCATAATTGTCATGTTTTATTTACCTCTGTTGACATAATTTTAAGGAGTTTTACACAAGGCATCGAGTAGCTAACAGGACGGGTTTTTCTTCTTGGAGCCATTTCATTTTGTTAGAATCTTGTGAGACATTTAACAGGTTATGCAGCACTCCAACTAGTCCCTGCCCATTTAGAAGTTATATTTATTCTGCAATCTGCTGCCATTTTCTATTACCCATGACCATGTAACAAACACTCAGGGATATTAGTGAATAAACCTGCAACTGTTTTGTTATTTTTCCTGAGTCTGTGATTTGCCTGGGGTACAGCTGAAAGGCTCTTCTGGATTCTCATAGGATTTTATAATATGGCTTCAGTCCAAGCATACAAGAATGGGGCTTCCCAAAAGGCTTTACTTACATACCTGGACTCCTTTCTCTTTTGAGTTCTTTCACAGTTTACATTTCTTTGCTAAATGACAACTGACTGTAAAAGTAAATGTTCAGATAAATCAACTCAATGTGTAAGTACTTAGTAGGCCTTTATTTGCCTCAAGATTGCTAATGACATGTCCCAGATGCCAAAAGCAGTGGGCAAAGCCAAAATAAATGTGGTTAGTAACTAAAGGATATACTTACCAAGAAGCACCATGCAGATTGCCATATAGTACCAAGATAAATTTTTGGTTTTATCATCTGACTATTTGGAGAAGAATTTGTTGTAGGATTAATTTGAATCACTATGTGATTTATTTTTAGAAGTAGTATGTGAAAGTTCCCAAGAAAGTGCATTACTCTTGCTATACTTCCTGCCTTCCATTTCCTACCACTGAACTCACTTGCTAAGGTTCAAAGTACTACCTCTAATGCATTTCTGCCCACACTGTATTGAATCACTGGGAGCTTGATTTCAAAATAGGCATTACAGGACCTTCACTTGCCTCCAGGCATTGTATATGTTTTTATTCCATCTGTATTCCCTGCACTTCTTACTTCTTCATATCGCATGTTTTCCCATCATTCAGGGTGCTCAATCCTTACTAGTTCTAAGAGATAGTCCATTCTTCAGGGATTGTTATGGATCTTCTTATTCTATAAGACTTTCTTTGATGGACATGATAACTCTTCATTCTCTCTTCCTTGATCTACTGTTGTATTTATAAAACTGTTAACACTGCAAAGTGTTATACTCTAATTATATACACACACACATATAGATTCAGATATGTATCATCCTCCTTTTAATTGAAAATTAAAACCAAAAATGTAGTGATTGTGGATAAGGTCACAGGCAAAATATTCTACAATTATACACATAACAGACCCCAAAATATATTTCTTGAACTTAATACTCATTATAATTATTATAACTACAGGGGCTGGGGATGTGGCTCAAGCGGTAGCATGCTCGCCTGGCATGCCTGTGGCCTGGGTTCAATCCTCAGCACCACATACAAAAAAAAAGATGTTGTATCCGCTGAAAACTAAAATAAATAAATAAATAATTCTCTCTCTCTCTCTCTCTCTCTCTCTCTCTCTCTCTCTCTCTCTTTAAAAAAAATAATAATTACAGACAATGTATCAGCTATTTTTCAGATGAAAACAGGCACCCCCAGGGGGGTATGGCCATCGATATGTAGGTAAATTTTCAAATGCATTATGCATCTTAACTCAGTCTCTCTTTTTCTCTTTCTTACCCTGTCTCACATACAAGAAAGACACACAGAAGCGTGCACACACACACACACACACACACACACACACACACACACACACACACACAGGAATCTGGGAGGAGATGATTTTTATAAAAATATCAATTACACATTGAAGGTAAGTTAGGCTAAGATTATTCTTCAAGGTCCCATGTTAATTGATAGTGGAATGAGAATTTGAAACAAATAAATCTGAACTAGAAATCATTATCACATCTACTTACCAACAGAATTATTATTGACATACATGTCTCAAGGAAAATGTGTTTTAGTGAAAATAAAAATTTTAACTATTTTTTTTATTTCTGCTAGCATCATACAGACTCATAGATATCCACAGGGCAAAAGGAATTTTTGTTTCCTTGATGCTTATAGCCTCAGCTCAAGAAAGAGGTAATATTAGTGATTTGATTAAGAAACAACAAAAATATGCATTGGGATTTTCTGACTCTCTAGCCAGTTTAACATGTACCCACACAGATTTAATTTCATAAAGGCCCAATCTTCCAGTAATTATGGATTTAGCATATAAGAAAAATAAGTTGAAAGGAATCGAATCAGGAGTTTGGAACTGATTTTAAAAGAAATTCTGTAGCCAATTCAAAAGATGTAATTTTTGAAACTAGAAGTCATTTAAAAAATACAGCAACAATTAACTAGTATATATATATATATATATATATATATACATATACACATACATATACAGACATATACACATACATACACATATGCACACACAAATATGTATATATGTGTGTATGTATAATGTATATATGTGTATATATATATATATATATATATATATATATATATATATAGAGAGAGAGAGAGAGAGAGAGAGAGAGAGAGAGAGAGAGAAACACAGAGAAAGACAGAGTTGTTTTTAACATTATGCTTGTGTATGTATGTGTATATATTTGTGTGGAAAAAGAGAGGAGATCAATTATAAATTTACAATATATATAGTGACAAATTTGAAAATTGAAAACACATCAGAACACTAAAGAAGGAGATTAAAGAACACCTTAGAATATGGGAAGCTCTCCCCTGTTCATAGATAGGCAGAATTAATATTGTCAAAATGACTATACTACCAAAAGCACTATATAGATTTAATGCAATTCCAATCAAAATACCAATGACATTCTTCATTGAAATAGAAAAGGCAATGATGAAAAATAACTCATTTGGAAAAATAATAGACCCTGAATAGCCAAAGCAATCCTTAGTAAGAAGAGTGAAGCAGGTGGCATCACATTACCAGAACTTAAACTGTACTACAAAGCTGTAGTAACAAAAAAGACATAGTATTCACACTGAAAATAGACTTGTAGACCAATGGTAGAGAATAGAGGACACAGAGACAGACCCACATAAGTACAGTTATCTCATGCTAGACAAAGGCACCAAAAACATACATTGGAGAAAAGATAGCCTCTTCAACAAATGCTGCTGGGTACCTGGAAATCCATATGCAGCAAAATGAAATTAAGCTCCTATCTCTCAGCCTGCACAAAATTCAACTCAAAGAGGATCAAGGACCTAGGAATTAGGCCAGAGACCCTGTGCCTAATAGAAGAAAAAATAGGCCCAACTCTTCATCATGTCAGATTTGGCCCCTACTTTCTTAACAAGACTCCTAAAACACAAGAAATCAAATCAAGAATCAATAAATAGGATGAATTCAAACTGTAAACCTTCTTTTCAGCAAAAGAAAAAATCACTGAGGTGAATAGAGAGCCTATAGAATGGGAGTAAATTTTTACCACATGCACATCAGAGCACTAATCTCCAGTATTTATAAAGAACTCAAAAAATTTAATACCAAGAAAACAAATAACCCAATCAATAAATGAAAACACATCTGAAGAAGTCAAATTCATTTTCCTGGCTGAGCATGTGGAAACAGTGAGCACCTTAACATCTTGAAATTTCTAAATATATATTTTATAATATTAAGGGCTCTGAAAATATTCAAATGCAAAGAAAAACATTATGAAAAATAAACAGAATACTAGAATAGTAGGAAATGAGTCATTAGTAAGAAGAATTTTCAGTCTCTTCTGAAATTGGCTTTAAAATAATTTCTTAACAAAAGTAAGCCTTGATATAATTAGAAAACTCCTCACAAACTATTCCATCTGATAAAAGTGAAATTTCATTATTGTTCTAATTGTCTCCAAGGACTTTTTTTCCCCTTGGTAAGGGGATGTGATTATCCCTAATTTCCATCTTTGGCTGACATTTCAAATAAACTAAAATGAGAACCTTCAAATGTTTTAACACTGGAAAGTTCACAAAGGCAACATACTAATTTCAGAGTTCTCATTATGAGAAAAACGTGAGCAAATTTTTTTTCATTTACTTAGCCCCTCCTTTTTCTTCTACATACTAACAATGAAATGAACATTACCTGAAAGACCCCCTAGGAATTCAGAAACAACTTCTGGGAAATTTTACTGATTACAATTTTACTTATTACATTTTACCTTTATTTATAATCTCAACATAAAACCACAGTTATTTTGTTGTTTATGTTATTGAATAGAATAATTCAAAGTCATTTTTATTCCATAAATCTACAAGGTAAAAATACAGTAAGATTGCCTTCATTTTAAGCTGCACATTTTTCTTCAATTAAAATATTTTTGAGAACATTAAATAATAATGTGTTATTCTAAATCACATGGCTTATTAAAAACAAAATTTTATGAATTATTCGGATTCATCTATGCATGAATCACGATTCAGTCAGTAAAATAGAGACTCTTCCTTTTTTAAAAGAAAATAAAATAAAAAGGAATAGGAACTTTGGTTTAATACAAGGAATTGATCAAACAGTTTTCAAAGCTCTAACAAAAGAAATAAGAAATAGTGAGATGACCCCACAGAATTTTAAGGACAAGAAGTTACTGACTTCAACAGAGTTGAGAAATAAATAAAATACCATTGCTAGGGCAGAGGAATTGAAGTCATTAGAAGAAATCTAGAATGCTAGCAGCAAGCTCTACCCCACACAGAACTAAGACCAAGTAAGAAGCAGATATCACAAAAGGGAAGAAGATGCAGCTATTTCAAAGGATGCCATGAAACACAGTCACTTCCTGTTGAGTCCACAGCTTACTTGCTACTAAAAGGACAAGGCACTTAATTAAATGCAATTTTGAGTTGAAAGCAAACAGTTAATTTATCAGCAAAGATTAGAAATATAATTTGTCCCACTTAGTTTTACATATAAATTTAAAACATCTCCACAATAATTCAAGAATATTTCTAAAGGATTTTTGTTGCAATAATTTTACTTATGAAAGTTAGAAAATAGCACTGTCCAATAATGCCTTCTATGAAGATGAACATTTTCTGTCTGCATTGTCCAATATATATTTCAATTACCAACCACATGTGGGCACTGACAATTTAAAATTTGGTTAGTGTGACTGAGGATTGCTTTATTTAATTTAATTAACTTTTATTAATTAAAAATTTATTAATCACTTTTAGTAAACTTAAAGACTCATATGCTCATTAGTTACCATGTCATACTACACTAATATAGATATTAAGATAACCAAATTGTCTCAAATCAGTTGATATAGATATCTTTGGAATTTAACCGAAACTGAATTACTAAAAACATGGGTAGTAATTTTGTCAAACTCCATAGAGACAAAATAAAGCATGCATTATGTAACTAAATACTTAAATGTAATTACTTCAGGATTTCTTTACTTTCTTCTCATCTTCCTAACATAAAAACAAAAAGATACATTTAGAGTTCACAAGGACCATCTACTGAGAAATCAGTACACAATTTTTTTTTTGCTAAATCATTCATTTGCTCCTAAAGTAATCACAGAAAAATGTGTTTATTAGGGATATTAGATATGTACTGAGAAAGATGTTTTGAGTGAAACTGGCATATAAAAGACTTCAGTGAAGACACAGAAAAACTGAAAGAAGAGAAATATCTAAATAAATGACATTGCTGGGGTGAGAGTTTGTGATACCTTTCCTTGCCCATCATAAAGTCATGGCATATAGACAAATAACAAAAGGCACATTAACCAGTGAATAGAACAACAAATTTATTCAATCATGGTTTTATATGACCTAAGAGCCTTTGAAAAATAAAGACCCAAAGATCAGGGAAAAGTATTTTTAAGCTTAGGTTAAATGAAGAAGTGACACTATTTATAAATGTGATTTGACAAAGTGGTATAGTCAAACACACTGAGTAGAGACCCAGAAAGGCTGTCTGTTCTGGTTCTTATTGGCACGTGTGTAGTGTTGTTTCCTTTCAGGTATAGGGCAGGACCACTCTGGCATAATAGTCTTTTGACCTACTATCAGGCAAGGCAGGTCAGAGATTCATTTATGTTCAACTCCCATCCAGAAAGGTGAGGGAAGATTCAACTAGTATTTCTAATATATAGGTCTAGGCTATTTATTCTTATGTAATTGAAATAATGGAAAAATGTATCATTTTAATATTATCATTAATTTTAAACCTAACATTTTCTCATGTTATTAAATCTTCACACATATTTTTTTTGATGAAAATAGAGCATAGACAGATCTGGATTTACTTAATCATTTTTAACTTGTTCATTATATATGTTGCTTTATTTATGTATTTAGTTAGTTGTGCTGGACATTGAACCTAGGGCCTCCTGTTTGCTAGGCAATTTATCTACCACTGAGCTATAGTCCTGCTATGGGTTAAAGGTGGTGTCCTCCAAAAGCTCACAGGTGAGACAATGCAAAAAGATTTAAGGGAGAAATAATTGGATTGTAACAGTATTAACCAACTCAGTGAATTAATCCATTGATAGGGATTCACTGAGTAGTAAATGAAGTGGTAGATGTGGATGGAGGAAGTGGGAATTAGAGGGTGGGGGCTTTGTATATATTTGTATCTGGCAAGTGGAGTTCTCCCTCTGTCGGCTTCCTGATCATCATAATGAGCTGGTTTCCTCTGCCATATTTTTTCAATCCATGGACTGAGACCTCTGAAAAGGTGAGCACTTAAAGAATCTTTTCTTCCTCTACAGTTGTTTTGGTCAGATCCTTTAAGTCACAGTGGCAGAAAAGCTGACTAAAACAACCCCTAACCATAGGATATGTTTAATTGTATTTGAACATATTATGAATTATTTTATATAAAAATTTTGCACAGAATTAGGTTAAATGTTTTACTTGATGTTTCTAGATATAGACTACTAAACCGCCATCTGGAAATACTGATTAATTTCTAACTCATCTGATACACAAGAATATATAATAAATCTATTATAAATAGAGTAAGAAACAATCCAAATTTGGTCAAAAGTTTGATATGGAAATATTGCTTATGAACTATAGTTACTGAAACAGAACTGAGAAATATTAGTTTTAACTTTCATTACGATAGATGGTTCTAAGGCTTTATTTTGGAGAAGTAAAAGAGCTTTATGTTTTAGTCTAAATTTTTAAGTCAGAAGATGGAATAGGATTTTGCTGAAGATGAACTAAAGATAGGAGCCTGAAAATAAAATTTAGATGTTGTGTCTCTTTTATGTATCAATTTAACTTGGCTCTAATCCCTACTTATTCAGTCAAACACTTTCTGGTGGAAAGGCCTTAAGAGAAGAATTGAGATCTTCCTCAAGAAGAAAGAGATTCTATCTGCAGACTCTGCTTTATTATCTACCAAAGAGACTCTGGTCTGACCTTCCTGACAACCAGTTTGATGACATTAGGACTTGCCTGTTGAGCCTCCATAATGGCATTGGCCAATTCCTTGGGACTCTTACTGGTTCTATTTTTCTATTAGAACCCTGACTGATTTTGATGTTAACACCATTACTATTTAATAGTCATGGATATGATAAAGTTACATGCATGTATCTTGCATATCTTTCCTAGATTTGAATGCTTTGTTTCAATTATCTTCTTTTTGCATCTGTGTAATTATTTTATAGAACTCATCCATTAATTTTTATCCAACTATATTTCTCTCCCAGTCTTCTTCAACATTATTATTTGTGATTCCACTTTTGTCTTCTCCAATATCAGATGTAGTCAATATAAGCACAATTCTTTATCACCACATTATTAAAATCCTTTCAAATTTGCCTTTTCGTATTTACAATCAACTTGAATACCTGTCATGAGACTGACAAGGTTCTCCTTCATCTGACCCATACCCACTTCATCACATCAATTGTCACTCTCCTGCTTGTTCATATTGCTTCAGTCAATTCTCCTCTCTGTGTTCTTCAACAGCTCATGTCCTAAACCATTGAATCCCTAACTCTTAATAATTCTTTAATTTTCAACTTATTTGCCTCGTTTTATAGAGACTTTCATGGAAGTTCCGTGTTATTTTTGTTTTCATAGAATTTTTTTCATGATCTTTGCAATTGTTTTGTATTTTATTGATACATTATAATTATTCATAATGGTGGGATATTTCATTTTTACTTATTTATACATGCATATAATCTAACTAAATAATTTGATTTCTTTCCCCAGTTTTCTCCTCTTTTCCTCCTTTCCTCTTTCTCCCTGGTCCCTTTCCTCTATTCTATAAATTTGCCTTCAATTTTCATAAAACCCCCTACCTTTCTTTTCCTTTTTCTTCTGTAAATTCCACATATGAAAAAAAACATGACTCTTGACTTTCTGAGTTTGATTTATTTTGTTTAGCATGATATTATCCTGTCCCAGCTATTTTCCTGTTAATGACATAATCCATCCCTCAATGTGACTGAATAAACTCCATTATGTATATATATTCACCTTTACCCATTCATTGATTGATGAGCACCTAGGCTGGCTCCATAGTATGGCTATTGTAAATTGTGCTGTTACAAACATAGGTATGTGTGTGTGCCTATAATATGTTCATTTTAATTCTTTAGGATAAATATCCATGAGTGGTATAAATGAATAATATGGTGGTTTTCTTGTCTTTAAGGGCACCCCTATCCATTTCCATTGTGATGATAACTAATTTAAAATTCCACTAACACTGTGAAAACACTTCTTTTTCTCCACACCCTCTCCAGCATTAGTTACTGTTTCTTTGTATTCTTGATGGGTGACATTCTAATTTTGTGAGATGAAATCTCATTGTTGTTTTGGATTTCACTTCACTAATTGCTTAATTTGTTTGCTGCTCCAAAGCTTTATAATTTGATGCAATATCATTTGTTAATTCCTGGTATTGTTCCTGAGCTTTTAGAATCCTACTGAGAAAGTTGTTTCCTGTATCTATATATTGGAATCTTGACACTACATTTTATTTTAGGAGTTGCATAATTTCTGGTCTAATTTCTTGGTCTTTGATATGTTTCATGTTGATTTACTTGGAGGGTGAGAAATAAGAATCTATTCTCACTCTTCTATATATGGAAAATCAGTTTTTGCAGCACCATGTGTTTAAAAGGCTATCTTTTCTCTACTGCATGTTTTTGGCATCTATGTTGAGTATCAGATGATTGTATATATGCAGATTTGTCTTTGTGTTTTCTATTCCATTTGTGTCTGTTTTGATGCCAATACCGAGCTGGTTTTGTTACTATATCTCTATCATATAATTTGATGTCACTTATTATGATGCCTCCAGTATTGTTGGAATAACATTCGGTTCACAGCTAGTAACTACCAGAAGCTCAGAGTGCTAGGGAAACCTACACCTGTACAGGCCTGACAGGAACAGCTGCAGGACAGAGTGGTCTGCTCTAGCAAGCCTTCTGTGAAATGACATCCTCAGCACTTGTGGTCAGCATTGCCAAACTACCTGACTACCAGGTCAGGAAACCTAGAGTCAGATGCTTCAGGGCATGAAACCACCCAACTCATAAAGTCCCCCTCCCTTAGGGACAAAGACCCTTCCAGACAGTCTTCCATCATGACAGCAATATTTATTGCTTCCTCATAGTGACATTAGGCATAAGATGATTGGCTTATAGATGTTAAGGTGTTTATGTGTGATTGGTGAGCACGCCTACCTGAACCCTATAACAGCTGTATGTATTCCAAAAATAAAGGAGCTTCCCTGGAAGTCAACTGAGGGGGTCACCTGCCAGCTCTCACCAGCCCTTGGTGTCCATGTGTTGATTTGATGCCGCATCTCTACCCCCAGTGACTGAGGTACCTGAGTGACCATCAGCCACACCAGTGACTAGGAACACATACACAAGATTACTTTTTCGACTAATATTTCTGGGTCTTTATTCTTCCAAGTGGCTTTTAGTACTGTTGTTTCCTAATTCTGTAAAGAATGTTATTGATATTTTGATGGAGATTGTGTTGAATCAGCATATTGATGTTGTTATTATGGGCATTTTAGCAGTACTAATTATGCCTATCCATGAACATGAGAGGTTTTTTCATCTTCTAAAGTCTTCTTAATTTTATTTCTTCATGTTCTATAATTTTCAATGAAGATATCTTTTGTCTCCTTGGTTAGATATTTTTCCCCAGTTTTTTTTTGGTTTTTGTTTTGTTGTTGTTGCTTTTAGGCTATTGTGAATATGATTCCTTTTCTGATTTCTTTCTCAGAAGATTTCTTATTTATTATTAATATATAGAAAAGCTATTGATTTTTGTACATTGATTTTTTAATCTGCTGTTTTGCTGAATTTATCAGCTCTAACAGTCTTCTGGGTAGAATTTTATTGAATTGTCTAAGTATAGGACCATATCATATGTAAACAGCCATAATTTGACTTCTTTTTTTTTTTTCCTATTTTCATCCCTTTATTTCATCTAATTGCTCTGTAAAGAATTTCTAGACGTATACTGGATAGGAGTGGTGAAAGTGGATATCCTTGTCTTGTTTCAAATTTTAAAGGAAATGCTTCCAGTTTTTTCTCATTTATTATGATGTTGGTTTGTCATTTGTACCTGAGGCGGTCAAAGGTCAATCAGGATGGATGATCACTGCCTTTTCGGTTTCTTCTTGGGCTATACACACCTTAGAGAGAGGGGAGCAAAAGCTGGGGGTTGTTAAGCTCTAACCCCTTTTGAATTACTTACCAGGCTATCAACTGGAGTGGTCTAAAACTAAAGCTGGTTGAAATAACTTTCAACTTCCTTTCTCTCACATTTAAGGGGAGACACCATGGGAAGTACACTCTATTGGAATTTTCTTCAGACAGACCAGATGGATGCACTCAGGGTGGAGTGGCTACAGAAGTATACATGGGAAGTTTCTAAGTTGAGGTATAGCTCCACTCAGTCCTTTGGAATTTTGTTGTTTTATCTGCTCTGGAGAGATTAAATCAACACGCTCCTAGGTTCAGGCAGATGCTTATCTCTGTTGGATGTCAGGAGCCTTCCAAGAATTATACTTTGAAGAGTGGGGAAACCAAACCTCCACTGCCCATGATAGGTCTTCCCAGGCTCAGTCCCTGAGTGTTATCACGACCACCTGTTTGTTTTTCAGATCCTCTTCAGCTGGTCATGTGAGCTGCTAGACTTAAAAGGGAGTTGCACTCCACTTTGTAACTCTGACTTGAATCCCCCTAGGTACAATCTTCTCTCTGCCTATTTCACTCACCTTCTGCTAGCTACACCCTAGATCACACATGAGCCAATTGCCAGGACAGTATGGCAATGTTTGCCGTAATCTCCCAGAGTCCTGCAACAAGTTGCAACATGGCCTCCTCAAAATGGTTCCCTGACTCATCTGAAAAACAGAGCACTTTTAAAGCACCAGTTCACTGTGCTGCAGCTGTTGGTTAAGCTAAATTCAGAGAGCTTTTTGATTTTACAGGTTGTTCCATGTCAAATTTGTTCATTATGTTTATTTGTGTTATCCCTCCTCCCTCCCTTGAACAGAATTTGTTGCCACTGCCACAACTGGTTGGATTTCAGTTTGTCTTTTGTTAGATGCATACAAATTTCTGACTCTTATAGAGTCCATAATTTTCTGACACTGAATTTTGATGAATTACCTCTTTCTAGCACCTCGCTGAGAAACATCACTCCTGTTGCTTCTATCCTCAACCAAGAGGCAACTGGAAATGCAAACTTCCTCTAATCTACTGTCCTAAATCAGATCCTTTCATTATTATTTTAATGACTTACTTATTCAAGTAATTATCAGCTTTATATATATATCTATATATATCTATAACTATATCTATATCTATATCTATCTATCTATATATATACATATATGCCTCCTCAACTAGAGAAAATGCAATGTGAATAAGGTCCATATTTTTTTTCTTTATTTCTTTAGATTAAACTACTTAATCCCTTTAGTAAAAGACTACTGTAGAGATATTATACCTGAATTTTTAAAGAACATGTAAAAGGAATATGTGAAGAATTCAGGGAAGCTACATAAAGATGTTTTATCATATTGGCTGCCACTATTGAGGATTTATGTTCAATCCAATAACATATTCTGAGAATACTTATAAAAAGCATATTAGAATTGTCTTCAATGTGGACAAAAAATGGTTTTATTGAGTCATTGGTTGTGTTATCCTAGCACAAAGCCCCTCCCCCCCACATATACACAATATTAAGATGTTCTTGTGTGAATTTAAAATGAATTTCTATAGTACCCAATGGCAAAAGAGGAAAGAAGTCCACAGAAAACAGAACATTTTATAGTGCAAGACATAAAATGCAATTAGATTATATTTGTGAAGGTATCCACAAAGTTTTCTTTACAGGGCCATTTTCATAAAAAGCACAAAGTTATCCCAAGGCAGATAAAGTATTATGTGGAATATTGCTATGTTCTCTAGTGATAGCATTGCCCTGTGGGAACAGAATCTCTAAACTTATGAAGAGATTATCACTGCATTTATAGAGATAAAGGATATGAATAGATCATTAGATTGATGGTAAAAAGGGAATATCTTTTTTGTTCACAGTATCACAGTACCACTCTAAATGTGTTCAATTTCTTTTGATATCAAAAGCCAAGTAGGGTTGGGCCTGATTAATATTTGGATGGGAGGGCTTTGTTGCATATATCTTATTCAGAAGAATCACAGGCTCCAAATTTTCCAGGCCAATCTTCCATTATTTCCCTATTGGGTTCTTGATTCTGACAAAAGAGATATACAACGAACATATTTTCAAGTTCTGTTATATTTTAGATATGAGATTTCCCCCAAAACTCATGTGTGAGGCAATGAAAGAATATCTAGACTAAAATGATTAGATTATGAGCATTGAAACCTAATTGGTGGATTAATCCAGTGATATGAAGGTACTACAGGGTGGTACTTGTAGGCAGATAGGATGTATATAGAAGAAATAGGTCACTGGGTCACTGGGAGGCATTCCCTTTGGGTTTATACTTTGTCCATGGTGAGTGGAGCGCATTCGAATTCTCATTCTCCCTCCTCCTCCTTCTCCTCCTCCTCCTCCTCCTCCTCCTCCTCCTCCTCCTCCTCCTCCTCCTCTTCCTCTTCCTTTTCCTCTTCCTCCTCCCTTTCTCTAGACACCTGGAAAATATCCCAATCACTTCAGGTAAAACTCAAGATAATTTTGATGTCATGACAAGTATATGGTGACCATCATCCTAATTACCAAAATGATAAAAGACCTAATTCTCAGAAGCTTCTAAGTGATAACTTCAGTATCTTACTTGAATTAGCCAACTGCTGTAGCCTAGGTTCTCCTGAAGATAAGGATAAAGACTTCCATCAAGTTAATATACTAGCAATTTGATTTCAGAGAGGTGATTGCATTGGTAACCTTAAAGGTGAAAGAGAAAAAAATATCCAAAAAGACAATATAGGGTCATCTACTCAATGAGACACTAGTGTTCATGTCTATGGATCATTTCAAAATTTTTATGGAATGAACCTGAGGACCTGTCTTTATAAAAAACAGGGTTTTTTTCTTCTTTAGTGCTTTTCCTTTATTGGCTAAAGGAGACCTTATGTTCATCAATTCTCATGAACATAGCACATGCCTAAATGTAAAATGATGCCCTTCAGGCACCCAATTCAAAGCAATGGAGAAGACTTTTGAAGAAAACATTAAGCACATAATAATAGCTCATGAGGCAAGAATCTATCTTGTTTTACTCATGTAAACATCATTAAAACCTATGTAGAATTTATCCCAAAATATGGTACCTAGAATTAAAAAAGGATGGGACCAAGAGTTAATAAATGAAAGAATAAACAAGATAAATTCATGGTTCCACATTTAAACCTTAGCACAAAAGAAGAAATTGATAAGCATATTTTGAAAGAATAAATTAATGTCTGTATGCGTGTGTTATCCATGGGAAAAAAAGGAGAGTAAAATACCATGATTCTGAAATACTCATCACCATATCCAAGAATATAGCTGAACTAAGGGAACAATGAGAGTGAGTGTCAGAATGTCCATATAAATACTAATTCAAAGGACATTTTCTTTCTCTCATGCATGCTGGAAATTAGGGCATGTTAGCATTTTTGATAAAAGCTGCTTTCATGAATGCAAACCAAGTTCCTTGGGATGTGGGCCCCTCAATAGGATAAAGCAAACTAGACTGATATTTTTTTTCTGCTTCTGTAACCTAACCAATAAATTCTTCCACTCTACGGTAACTGGGGTGGAACTTTGTACTGCAGAAAAGAAAATGCTAATCCCATTAGTTACCACTGGGCACAGTTTTATAAGGGATAAAGCTGTTGTTTTTTTGCAAAGCACTGGAAACATAATGTGAACTAGTGATGCACCTGTCTAGTTCGTTGCCTCTCAACTTTCTGGTGAAGCACATGTCCATCATATTGCCACTGGACTGTCTGGTAAATCACCCATACAGATGCTCACTACTAGATCTTCTCCATAAGCATTTTTCAATAAATGCTATGTTTCTCATCCTATCTCCTATGTCATCTTTGGTCTACCAGTGACTTATCCTACTGCCATAACACAACTGGGTTATGAATCATACAATATAATATAAAATATATTTAGAGGCTGCATGGCTTAGAGTAAAGCTATTTATATAGTTTTAGCAGAAGATGCTAGTGTATCAGTGAATACAATTTGGTACTTACCTGTACATTGCTATCTTCAAATACTATACAGAAAAAATAATATCATTATGAGATATCAATCAATCATTATATGTATCCAATATAGACTCATGAATTTAATTATATGGCTTCAAGAAGGTGAAAAATCAAGTACTCTCATACAAATACATTTTCCCTCAGACTTTCCTTTTCCTCACATTATTAAATCCTTATTTCCAAATTTACAGAAGGGTTGCCAAGGAAACCAGAAATTATGTAAAATAGACATTGTCGTTTACCCTAGGAAACAAAATAGGTACTGTTCATATACTGACCCTAGGGCTCCAGGCTGTGTTAGAGATTGTATCTTTGTCTTCTCTTTGGAGAACAGCTTCAATAGTTTTCCAAAATCAGATTATTTTTCTCTTTGAAAGCTTCTATATAATTTAAATATATTTTGGGACTTTGGAAGAGTGGATCTGCAGAATACCAAAATATGAAAAAGACCAAATAATCTGCATCTATACATGAGAGATAATTATTCACTCTTTGAAATCATTTACATTTTGAAATTGCCTGTATTCTCTTTGTCATGTCTTCTCTCTTGAGTTTATTAGGTGAAAATTTAGGATTTCTATAAGTACCTTTAGAATTTTTATTATTAGAAAATGCACTGGTTCTTCCCTCAAGGGTGTAAAATTTGCCAGGAGACACTTTGTTTCTTCTGGCAGAATTTTACTCATCTTTCAATTTTGTTTATTTAACTTAGCTATCAGCCTGGAGTGTTTAGATGAAACACAGGTAGGTATCTATATATATTTGCAAGATATTTGTTTTCTTTTTGGTGGCTTCTAAGCACAGTATATTTTGTAACAAATGCTTAGTGGGTCATTAACTGTCAATATATTTGAACCCAGAATGGTAACTTCTTTCCTAAAGATTATTTCTCTTAACCATTCTCCTAATATTCTCTACAACAAAGCTATATTATTCATACAAAACAAAGAAAGAACTGTCCTGCTGTATTTATTCAGTAAATATATGCTAAGTGGGTCCTAAAATCTTGGTACTATTTTAGGCTGAGGGAAAGGAAAGCAAAATCATCATAATGGAGCATTAAACAGCTGTAGAATGGAGACAGTAATAAGTTCTATCTCCAAGACACATAATTAAGTGAAAGAAGCAAGACCTAGTAACTAGTAGACCTCATACACCATTTTATATAAGAAATGACAATGTATGTGTGTATATACATATATATGTATATATACACATAATATTTTTGAAGAAATGAAAGAAATACCAAAAAATAATAGAAATCATTTCCTTTAAAAGCATGGAAGAAACAGGACCGGAATGGTGGTAAAATTTCTGTGAATATGTTTTTAATATATTTTTTAATATTTAAAATAATCTCACTGGAAAATAGTATACATACATTTTAATCATTTTTTTTCACTACTGTGATCAAAAGACCTGACGAGAACCATTAGAGGAGAAAAAGTTTATTTGGGGGTTCAAGATTTCAGAGGTCTCAGTCCATAAATGTCCAGCTCCGTTTCTTGGGACTCATGGTGAGGCAGCATATCATTATGGAAGAGTGTGGTGGAGGAAAGTGTTTCAGGAGATCACATCACATCAGGAATCAGAGAGTGATAGTGAGCTCTACTCAACAAGCACAAAATATATACCCCAAAGGCATACCCCAATGCCCATCTCCTTCCACCACATGCTACCTGGCTTCAGTTACAGCTAAGTTAATCCTTGTGAGGGGACTAATTTTCTGACAGGGTTAAGTCTTTCATATTCCAATCACTTCATCATTAAACCTGTCATTGTCTTACACTTGAGCTATAGAGGTCCAACTAATACCTAAACCATAACAACACAGAAGAAAGTGAATGAAATTCAGCTACTGAGCTTGCATTATCATACAATGAACATATGCACATAACCAGTATCCAGTATACGGACAGAACAGAGAAAAAATATTACAAAGATATCCTCAAACCCACTGCCAAGCAATAGCCTTCCATTCATTGTTGTACATCTAGTGATCCCAGCAACTTTATGTTCACCCTTGTAACCCTTGTAACATATCATGGAAATTCCTTCTGCCAGCCCCACTCAGTGTTGGTCTCATTTGACCTTTAACAAAAAGCACCTATACTATTCTTTTGCATCTAGACGAATTTTTATCAACTCAGTGATTATATATTTAATCATATTATTTGTAACAACTTTATTCTCTTTTATATTATTATTTAATACAATCAATCAACAAATATATGAAAAAATATTTGATGTCTCAGCAGTTAGAGAAATGAAAATCGAAACTACTCAAAGATTTCATCTCACTCCAGTATGAATGGAAATTATCAAGAATACAGTAGAGGGGGTAGAGAGAGAAGAGGGGAGGGGAGGGGAGGGGAGGGGGGATAGCAGGGGATAGGAAAGGCAACAGAATACAACAGACATGAGTATGTCAATATGTAAATCAATGGAAGTGTAACTGATGTGATTCTACAATATGTATACGGGGTAAAAATGGAAGTTCATAACCCACTTGAATCAAAATGTGAAATATGATATATCAAGAACTATGTAATGTTTTGAACAACCAATAAAAAAAAGAAAAGAAAAAAAAGAATACAAGCAACAGTATGCGCTGGAGAGGATAAAGGTACACTCATACATTGCTGATGGGACTGGAAATTGGTGCAGCCATTATGTAAAGCAATATGCAAATTCCTCAGAACACTTGTAATGGAACCACCATTTGACCCAGTTATTTAATTCCTCGATTTATATCTAAAGGACTTAAAATCAACATAGTATACTAATGCAACCACATCAATGCTCATAGCAGTTCAACTCATAATAGATAATCTATGGAACCAACCTAGGTTCCCTTCAACAGATGAATGGATAAATAAAATGTGGTACATATACACAATGAAATATTACTCAGGTATAAAAAAGAATCAAACTATGCCATCTTCTTATAAATGGATAAAACTGGAGAATATCATGCTAAAAAGTGAAATAAGAGAGTTCCAAAAAGCCAAGATCAAATATTCTGTCTGATAAGTGGATTCTAATTCACAATAAGGGCAGGAGATAGTGATAGAAAGAATAGTGGTACTTGCATCAGACAGAGAGGAGTGAAGGAAAGGGAGAGGGCTTGGGGTAGGAAGGATAACAGAATGAACTGGACATTATTATTATATGATTACATGAACACTATGATTCTACATCATGTACAAACACAAGAATTAGAAGTTACACTCCATTTATGTATGATGCATTAAAATACATGCTACTGTTATGTATAACTAATTAGAACAAATAATAAAATGATATAGATTATTGCACAGTAAAATTATGACACATAATCCATCCATTGCTGGAATCATCCTTGGAAATTTTTAGGTTTGCGATATTGTAAACACTATGCCCATAAGCACCCTTGTAGTACTTTGATCCACATGTGCATACAATTCTTTTAGTTCCACATGTATGAGTAAAATTTCTCTATCATAGGGACAATTTTAATTTTAGTAGATAATGCTAGTTTTGCAAACTGGTTGTTGAAATTTTCAATGATACTAGAAATATATCAGAGTTACCTTCACTTTTGCTAATAAATATTTTATTTTCCTCTTATCTTTAGTCACTTATTTAAATATTGCTTATGGAAAAAGTGCAAGTTGATACCTTATCGCAAACAAGCTTCTGAGACAGCCACTTAGATCAAGATACGTAATACATTTACTTCGAATCTCAGAATTGAAACTTATTTGAAAATAGGATCTTTTTACATGTAGTTAAAATGAGGTAATATTGAATTAGTGATTCACCCTTATCCAAAGACTCCTGTTTTTATAAGAAGGGGATGGGGAGAAGGAAATAGAGGCAGAAAGATGCAATGTGAAATGAGGCAGAGATTGGAGTAAAGTGTCTGCAAGTTAGAGAATGCCAAGAATTTATGGCTACAATCAGGTATTAGGAGAAAAGCATGAGATATATTATTTCTCAGCAGTGCCTAGAATAACCCACTATGAGCCTGGTACAGTGGCACATACCTGTAAGACCAGCAGCTAAGGAGGCTGAGACAGGAGGATCTGGAGTTCAAAGCCATCTTCAGCAAAAAGCAAGGCACTAAGCAACTCAGTGAGACCCTGTCTCTAAGTAAAATACAAAATAGGGCTGGGGATGTGACTCAGTGGTCAAGTGCCCCTGAGTTCAATACCCGGTATGGAAAAAATAAAAGAAAAGAAAAAAAGAACCCACTAAGTCAATGCCTGGATTTGCAACTCTCAGCTTTCGGAACTGTAGGACAATAAATTCATGCTATTTTAAGAGACTTAGTTTGTGTTACTTTGTTTTGGAAGCTTTAGAAAACACATATTATTATCCATTGTCTTCTCCAAATTTAACACTAATATATTTAACACACATTTATACTGAATTTATGTAAATTAATTTATACAGCATTCATTATTTGTGTTATTTCTATATCTGAACATTTTTGTGAGTTCCATTCATATGCTGTGTGCAGCAATTTATGATATTTAGAACTTTATTGTATGACTATGCTATAGTTTATGATATTACAATTCATAATCCCATTCTTTGTTTTGCTTTTATTGTAACTATTTTTTACATCTGTCTGTTTTTGTCTATGAATGCACATATTTTGGATATAGAAGTAAACTTGTTAGATATGAAGGTAACCTAACTATTGTCTACAAGCTCTAAACCTACTCTTACTACTCTGTTTTATAATTCAGGGCCTGGAATTCAGCAACACACTTTCTCTGATAGATTCTTCCAACAGGAAGTACTAGATAGATATTGGAAGGCAGAATTATGCAGAACAAATGTTACATTCTGCCTTTCTTTTTATTCCTTTCAATGTACAGCCAGTGGTGACTCTTTATTGTAGAAATTGAGGCTGACTTTGTATCAGTAGTTCTCTTTTACTTTCTGTTGTCTAGGTATGTTTAAAGTTGTCCCCCACCTTTCTTCAGAGATTCAATTTTCTCTTGACTATTCTTAAGGTTTCATGTCTACATATATTTTGAAATCACTTTATCTATTTCTAATATGCTGAGGTCTGGCTGGGCAAAATAACCAGGGGTGGGGGAGGTGGGGGGGGTGACAAGCAACTTGTGAAGGTTGATACAGCGGGAGCTGCTTTATTGTAGGACAGTAAAGGTATATATACATTACTGAATACACAGCTTGACTCAATTTAGCATCATCCAGTTACAGCAATCAGTCATTAAGGAATCCTCATCATCTTAATAATTATACACAGCTTAACTTAATTAACATGATTAGATACAGCAGTCAGTCATTAAGGAATCTCCATCATCTTAATGGCTCCCTGGCATTACCTCTCAAACCACTCCCTCAGGCGCCATCTTGACTTGTCTGTGGCCCTCAACACTAATATACACTGAAAACCCATTCTGACTTGGTTACATTGAAAATACAAAATGATTTTCAGAAGAAGCAACACCTAATTTGTTCCTCAGGTATATTGATGACTAAGATTAATGACTAATATTTCCTTTAGGAAAAATTACTTTTCAACAATTCTCTGTTGTTTTTTTATCTGGAAAACACCTTTAAGTCTATTTTGAGAATGATTTTCAGTGGATAGAGAAATCTAGGTTGGCTGCCATTATTATTTGTTTGAATTTTTCTTTATGTTTAGCAAGTCTTCTTGTTGTTATTTGCAGTTGATATTTTCCTTCTGTGGCTGACTTTAAGAATCTTCGATGTACTGGATTCTACTTGGCTTTCTGTTTGTTTCTGCAGTTTTATCATCATGTGTCCAGACCTGGCTTTCATTCTATTTGGTTTGTAGCCCTTATGCTTTGTAGAATCTGTTTGATCTATCACTTTGTTTCTGGACACTGTTTAAATAATATTTTAGTTTGTCTTCACATATTACTTTTTCTTTATTCTCCCACTTCTCTTTATCTAGGTCTTATATTAAATTAAGCTTATGATAAAATTAGAAAATTATTTGATATTTTCCATACTGTGTTCTAACCTTATTTCTGTCTTTATATTAAACCTCCTGTTAATTCTCTTCAGCGCTAACTAAACTACTGTTTAATCCAGCCAATAATATACATATATGTATATATGTTATATTTTTCAAACTTAGAATTTATATCTTATACTTTTCAATCATTTTCAAAATTTGATCATCTATTATTGCTTTCTTGAATATATCAACATTGTTATTTAAAATGTTTTTTCCTGATATTTGCATTGCACAGATAATTGTTAAAACTTATTGTGCCACAGGAGTCTGATTAAGGGAGTTGGGGCCTAATCCCACATGATGAAGATTAGGGCCTACTTTTTCTTATATTAAATGCAGGGTCTCTGGTTGTATTCCTAAGTCCTTGATCCACTTTGAGTTGAGTTTTGTGGATGGTGATAGATAGGGGTTTAATGTCATTTTGTTGCATATGGATTTCCAGTTTTCCCAGCAGCATGGAAGAGGCTATCTTTTTCTCCAATGCATGTTCTTGGCACCTTTGTCTAATATAATTATAGTTTTGTGGGTTAGTCTCTGTGTTCTCTATTGTGTACCATTGGTCTGCCAGTCTGTTTGAGTACCAATACCATGCTGGTTTTGTTACCATTGCTGTGTAGTATAGTTTAAGGTCCAGTAGAGTGATGCCACCTGCTCCACTTTTCCTGTTAAGAATTGCTTTAGCTATTCTGGGTTTCTTATTTTTCTAGATAAATTTCATGATTGCTTTTTCTATTTCTATGAGGAATGCCATTGGGATTTTTATTTAAATTTGCAAGAATTAAAATTAAGAATCAATAAATGAGATGACTCAAACTAAAATGTTTCTTCTCAGCAAAAGAAACAATCTGTGAGATGAATAGACAGCCTACATCTTTGAAGCAAATCATTACCCCTCACACATCAGATAGAGCAGTCATCTCTATGGTATAAAGGGACTAAAAAACCAAAACACCAAAAAAACAAATAACCAAATCAATTAATGTGTCAAAGACCTGAACAGACACTTCTCAAAAGATGATGTACAATCAATCAACAAATACATGAAAAAAGAGTTCATCATCACTAGCAATTAGAGAAATGCAAATCAAAACCACTTTAAGATTTCATCTAATTCCAGTCTGAATGGCAGCTATTGTGAAGACAAATAGCAATAAGTGTTGGCGAGGATGTGGGGGAAAAGGTACACTCCTGCACTGCTGGTGGGACTGCAAATTGGTGCAGCCAATATGGAAGGAAGTATGGAGATTTCCTGGAAAATTGGGAATGAAACCATCATTTAACCCAGCTATCTATATCTTTGGTCTATATCCAAAGGACTTAAAGACAGCAAACTACAGGGACACAGCCACATCAATGTTTATAACAGCACAATTTACAATAGCTAAACTATGGAGCCAAACTAGATGTCCTTCAGTAGATGAATGGATAAAAAAATGTGGCATATATACACAATGGAATATTACTCAACAATAAAAGAGAACAAAATCATGGCATTTACAGGTAAATGGAAGGAATTGGAGAAGGTACTGCTAAGTAAAGTTAGCCAATCCCCCCAAAAAATATTCCAATTTTTTTTTAATATAAGGAGGCTTATTCATAGTGGGATAGGAAGTGGGAGCATGGGAGGAATAAACAAACTCTAGACAGGGCAGAGGCGTGGGAGGGGAAAGGAGGGAGCATGAGTTTATTAATAATGGTGGAATGTGATGATCATTATTATCCAAAGTACAGGTATACAGATACAAATTGATGTGCATAAACTATGTATACAACTAGAGATATGAAAAATTCTCCTTTCTATGTGTAATAAGAATGTAATGCATTCCACTATCATATATAAATAAAAAGCTACCCCCCCAAAAAATTGTTAAGACTTCTCATTTCTTTTCTGAGTTTTATTGACATTGCCTTGATCATCTCTCACTGTAATATTTTATTGAGTACTGGGCAATGTAGATAAAAATTATGGTAGCATTTGGAGATTAAATGAAATTATTATGCTGCACAGAACACTGCTTACTTATGCCAAGCAGAGTATTTAGGGCATAAATAATCCCATATAATATTAAACAATTATTTGAGTAGGATCAGATGATTCAGAGTTTCTGTTCATCTGAGGACTTGCCAGTGACCTGCTGGCTTTGACCTTTAATTGCCATCTTTGTGGTTCTAAACCAATATTTCTGGTTTTATCTATTTTATTTATTCAAGAAGAATTACTCTTCTCCTAGTAATTCCTGCATTCCAACTTCT
The DNA here is from genome assembly GCF_052094955.1 of Ictidomys tridecemlineatus. Lineage (NCBI taxonomy): Eukaryota > Metazoa > Chordata > Mammalia > Rodentia > Sciuridae > Ictidomys > Ictidomys tridecemlineatus. The sequence goes on from NC_135479.1 coordinate 163,540,326, forward strand.
CTAAGCCTATTTATACCTTTTATCATAGTCTCAAGTGCATTTGAAAACTCAACATTCTCCTATGAGGAAAAAGAGATAAACAGGTGGATACTTTTCTCTTGTCATCCCTTCTTTCCTTCATCTTGGTCCCACAAGGTAGGGCTATTGATAGTTCACTGTTGACTATAAAAAGTATGTGATTGAAATACTTCATGCAGCTTTGATGGGTAATGACATGAGGAGGGTGATCAAAATTCAGATAGGTTATCTTTAAAGAATCTGTACTTGTTTTTAATATGTTAACTTTTAAATTACATAAATATTTTAAATAATTAGATATAAAATTAAGAAATTAGTCAAATTAAATATACACAAAATAAAAATGAAAGAATTTTTATCAAGTTGGAGATATAACTACAATGGAAAAATTTCACAATTGGCTATACATTCTCAGTGGTCTTAAAGTCATAGTTTTCAAAGATGCTTGGATCTCATTCAGATGTAAAGAATATTTGCAAAAAAAATAATGAAACAACTAGAAGATGTTAAAATTAAAGAAGACAGATATTCACATATTTATATTTATATTGCATCAATTGGAAAGATCTTAGTTATTCAATCTACAATAATCATTTTGTTTTCGTTGAATCAAAGTAATTTGTATCTACATGTATAATACCTTGAATTTCTTTCAGTTTTGCAAAACAGCCTTGTGGAAAAAATATACATTTAAATAAGATTAAATAATCCCTAGAAGTTGTAGCATTCCATTAAAGGAGCAGAGTAACCTCTTTTGCCAATTACAAATTCTTATTTATTCTCTACAATTGGAATAAAAAATAACAAAAAATAAAAAGGATTTATACATTTTGGGGAAATTTTTTATTTCATGACATTAATATTTTAAGGCCAGATGATATTGTAGAATTCATCAAATAATGATTATAATGGTATTCTTCAAAGTCTTTTCCATATAAAGAAAACAAATATAAATAAGAAAAAAATCAATTGATATGTAAAATCTCTTTAATCTTACCTTTCAGTTGGAACTATTGAATAAGGTCATGATTTTTCTCTGTTAAAAAAAATATGTATTTTCTCTTTCTACTCACATAAAAATGTTGGCAACCTTAGCAGTTAGGCCATCATGCAATTCAATTAATTTCTTGGAAAAAAAGAAGAAGGATTTGGTAAATAAATAATTCATTTCATTGAAGCAAGAAATTAAAACACACACATGCATACACAAACACACATATAAACATCTACCCACCTGTATGTAAGCAGGCCTACTTCAAGTAAATTAAATAGATCTAAAAGGTGGAAAAAAGTTCTAGATTAAACAATACCAGAGTTGTGATTTAAAAATATAATCATTTCTAACAATGAAGTTATATTTTCTTATTTGTACCCCTTTTCAAAAAACTGGACATAAAAATCATGTATTAGCTATTAAGAGAATTTGCATACTCACTGGATAATTGACAATATTACAATTATTTAGGTTTTTTTGATGCATTAATGGCCTCTTAGTTACATAGGAAATTGGATTTTGTGATGCAGAATGCCATGTTCATGGATGTAATATAATGTTAAGATGTTTTGAATTCACTTTAAAATATTTAAACAACAACAAAAGTTTGTTAGAAGGATACATAAAATAAGCATGGCATAATGTTAATTGTTGTTGAAGCTGAGTGATAAGTACATGAATGTTGAACGTTTTATTCCTTTTCTGTTAATAACGAATTGAAACATATCATCTTGTATTAATTAAAATGTTCTCAGTAAGGCAAAAGAAATGTTTTAAATTTTTATTTTCACAATGCATAGTTATATGCATGTCATACACTATTTATTCCTAAACTATTGAAAGGAAAATAATGAGTAACGTCTATGACACCACCACCTTGTTCATTATTCTGTGCCTCCTTATTTATAGGGGAAATATACTGTAATAAAATCAACAAATCAATCGAATATGGTACATCTGCCAATACAGGGAGAAAATCATACTAGTAAGAACTTTCTTTTGCAAAGTTATTCATCATCATAGGTATTTGCCTGAAATATTAGTGTGTATTTATGAGAGTTGAAATAAAATGCAAAATGAACTTTGGGATTATACTCCACCAGGGATCTATTAAGCAAATTTCAACGAGGCAGTTTACTCAACATTTCTTAAGAGCAATGGGAGAAATAAGGAATCAAATGCCTTCTCCTGAAAAGAAGCCATATGTTGTTTTTGTCTATAACTCCTATGTAAGTACTTCTTAATCTTTGATATAATTGCCTATAAAATGTATAAAGTTAATAACATCAAGTCAAATTAATCAATTAAAGCAGAATATTGTGGGATTCATTTAGGCATTTTTGACAATCTCACCATTGTTTCTAACAAATCCCAGATTGAAAACCACTAATCTAGAACCTGAAAACAAGATCCCAGATTAAAAACCACCAGTTTAGAATTTGAAAATCATTCAGTACAGACTTTTTGAATGAATCAATAATAACTACTGTTGTTTTCATGAAGAATAGAGTAATTGTATGGAAAGGTAAACAAATGGTCTATGCAATGGTAAGAAACTAAAATAAATTTGGAAGATAAATGAGAATTCAAAACACTTTATGGATAATAGTTAACCAAAATGACCTCACACAGAGAATATTAAATAGATTAAAATTTTAAATTAAGTAAAATTTTATTTTTAACTTATTTGAAACTGATAGTTAAAAAGGAAATAATGCAAAAATAATATGCACAATGTTGACTCTAAATAAAATAATACTGAAGTTCCAAAAATAATTATAATAATAAGCAATAAGAAAGTAATTTTACAGTTCTGCATGAATTTTTTTTCTTGTATTTGTGAGAACCAGAAAACAGACGAATAAATGATAGACAAAGAAGTGAATACCATACAAAGGAAATGGGCCAAACTGATATACTAAGTGCAAATTTGGACAGTAAGTAATTTTTCTTGGGCTTACATAGCATATTATTTTTGTTGTTTTATTACATCTGATTACAGATGCAAACCCCCCTTTTCTTGGTCTACCTTCTGCTCTGGATTTTTATATACTTGCTCTTACAAAGTTGCTTTTATCTGAATCATTGGGACTGACAACTAAGACACTAAGGTAAATATAGCTTAGCCTCTTTGTCTTGGAATTTTTTCTGCCAGAAAGAAAAGAATTAGCAAACTATAGTCTCACAATTTGTTTTAGAAAATCCAGTTATTTGAACAAATAGTTTGTTCATCAAAGCAAAAGAAAAGTTAAAAAATCTGAATGGACTAATAATTCTAAGCAGGGAAAATATATAAAAATGACATAGCTCTGTGTATTTTATTATGAATATATGTGTTTCAGAAATTTTCACTGGTAAATTATTTCAAATTTTCGAGGAATAAGAATTCCCTATATCATAAATTTATCTTTGCCTGAAGAATATATCTGGAGAAATAACAATCTCAATTTATTTTATAAAGATAGTATAAGCTAGATAATTAAAGATGACAAAATTATTCCAATAAAATAAATATATATATATATCTATTTAATTTACTGAAGAAAATATACAATATTTTGAGTTTATTGTGATTCATTATGTTAATACATAATTTAATGAAAATGCCACTTGAACACATTATAATAATTGATTATTAAATATGCTGTGGTATTACATTTTGTATATTTGGTAGAAAAAGATCTATGACTTAATATTCTTCCTATTTTTTTTTCTCAAAATTCCTTTAGCACATTTTGTCCTGGACCAAAATGATTATATACTGGTAGCTGGGGAAAAAAGATATAAATTAATTAGAAATAGATGGGAAAATTTTGCTAAAGCAAACAAAGGCAATTATGGTCAGATAGCAACCTGCAGATGAGACATCTCTGTAAAATAATAATTCTGGCTTTCTACCTGTCCTACTTGTATAATGGTAACATCCAAACTTTAAAATCAATATTTAACTCATTTATAAGACTTATCTCATAAAACAAACAAATGAAACTCAGTGTTGTTATCAGTATCAAATGTGAAATGAAGCCAGATTCATCTAGAAAGTATGATTATGAAATAATTTTCTGCCTTGAGAAGTTTTTCAGACCTTGTTTCACAATATAAAATTCAGTAGTCAACTTTAATGTAGGTTACTAAAAAAAGAAAGAAAGAAAACAAATTTTTGAACATGTATAAATGGAAGCCAATAGCTTTTCTTCTAGAATCACCACACACAAACACACACACACACACACACACACACACACACACACACACACATACACATACACACAGAGAAAATCAAATAATTTTGAGGAAATAAACTCTAAATAACATGTATTCCTACAAGTGTTCAGGAATAAAGAGAAGACTACAAGGTGTACATAAAGTAAAAACTTATTGGACAACAATTGGCCAAAGGTGACTTGAACTCTGTCATTGTTTTAGAAAAGGTTTTATACTGTTGTGAATCTAGAGAACCTTAGTTTAATTTTCTCTTGAAATTTAGTCAGGAACAACAATTTGCAATAATATTTACATATGTAAAATAATGCATGAAAAATATTTTTAGACTATTATGTGTTATGCAACCATTAAATAATGTTCTTAAGTAAAATGTCATTGTTTTTAACAACTGCCAAATAATGGCAAGAAAATCATAGCACATTAATTATGAACATTCCTAAATTATAAAAATATGTTAACACATGAAAAAAATTAAGATTTTTTAAAAACTTTCCTTAAAAATAAATTTTAATTATTTACCAGTTCTAACCCAGGAAAAAATATTCAATACCAATGGAGCCAAATGCCACAGAGATTATCTTTATTATTAAATAAGGAGAGAGAAACATAAGTGTAAAAAATGAAAAAAAAAGAATCATATTTATTCCAAAGTGAAAAGTAGAGAATTTTTAAATTCCAAAGAGGTATGTACTTAGCAAAAGGAAGTCTTATAGATGTTATTCTTCCTCTATTTCTTAAAAAATACAGCTTTTACCAGAGAGAATTTTAAGATTGACAAATGCCTTTATATTTTGCTATTGATTTTAGTTATTTCAGTGCCCATGAAAAGTATAAAGCATCTTGAGTGTTATTTCCACTAAGCTGTCCTGGGTAGTGTAAATGAAATAAGCAATCTGCCCTGTATTTGCACTCTAGAGACAAGCAAGCATAGGAAATAATGAAAATTTCTTTTCTATTTTGGTCACATTTAAGTTTCTCTGATGCACAGTTTGACTCATAAATCTGTTGCTTAAAACAAATAAGCACTAAAAATATTAGAATTGTTATTTTACATGTTATTATTTTTATTAATAGTATAAATATGTACACAGATACAGAGATAAATATTATTAGCCATTTAATATTACCTAAATTTTGCTTAATAGATAACTTTAAAGCGTCTGCTAAATTGCAGTTAAAATGTAAAAAAAAAAAAAAGTAGAAGTTCAGAGATCAGTAGAATAATTCCATATTGCAAACCCTGAAATTCTCATCATCAAGATCTTTAATCTTATTCATTATTAGATACATTTAATTTAAAATATACAAAAAAGAGATATTAGAGGTAAGAAGTGGTCCAATTTGCATCACAGGGATCAAAGAAGATATACTTGTTGAAAAAGTATATTCAGAAAATCTGTTTCTATAATGCTTTAGTCAAATTCCATAAATCCTTTTTCTTAAGTAAATCTTTAGACTAATCTTCTGTTCTTCCAAATAACACTGAAACAAAATAACTTTTCCCCAAGACTCAAGGGCTAAATCTAGCAGTTTTAAATTCCAAGTGATTGATTAATCACTGAGTTTAAATGCTCAGTGAATTTCCTATTGATAGAAAACCCTTCATCAGCACGCCCAAGTCATCTATCTCCTCTCCTCTCCTTGTTGAAGCAGAACTCTCTCTTTATCTTCTTAACTTATAAATAAGAATTCTAGCTCAGAATTGAAATACTTGGCTGTGTCAGTCTAACTGGCCACCTCATTCTCCCTTCCATGAAGTTTGATAAGAATAATGAGAGGAGAAGGCAGCAATGATTGCTACTTAGCAGGTCACTCTTTGAATGCCCCCACCCATGCAATGTAATGCTCATATCTTTAATATTTTCAGATGCAAAGTAACACTCAGATTTTTATTATTACTATATCTATGAGCTACCCAAATTAGAAATTTACATATAAGCTTTATAGTTATTTCAGGTGTTGTTGAAACAACTGATGCTTCAGGCTCTTATTCCCAGTTCATGATGACCACTATTCTCTGTATGTGATTATGAGCAACTTGAAAGCTAGGATGATGTCTATCCTATTTCACTTGAGACAGGTAACTCGTTCAGTGGCATGCGAATTAGGATTTACTGACTATGTGATATAGGTATAGGTTCTCATTCAGTTCTCTGTGGTATTTCATAATGCTTACTTCAGAAGTATTCTAGAGAGACTTTTACTGACTTTAAACCTTGAACACTAATTTGCTTCTCATCCATCTTCTTAAATTCCAAAGATAGTCTAACCACATTTAAATTGTACCATAAACCAAGAAAATATCAAATCCATGTTTGATGAAAGAGAAAGAGGAGCTGAATTTATCACTTTCTGATAGAGGAGTATGAATGTAAAGAAAATAAATAGAAAATATTTCTATTGATACAGGGAATTTGCTTGAAATAAAACATGGAACCAAATTAACCCTGTCAGATACGTATACATAATCAAAAATCCCATTAACATCACAGTTAAGTGGTAAGCACTTTATGATACTATTTTACCCTCATAACAAATTCATAATATTGGTAATTATTTTTTTCCATTTTCCAAATGAGAAAACTGAGGCAAAATGAGCACAAGCAAACAAATTCAAGATTCAAACCATAGCAGTTTTGTTCTAGGAGTTTGTTTTTTACCCAGTATTCTATATTATCTTTCTGATAGAAAAGGAAAGTCACAGACTATTCTTCACGCTATTTAAAAATTATATTTGTACGAGAATTTAGGTTATGAAATGCAAGTTTTCAAATGGATGTAAATACGTATGTGTATATGTACATGTACATGTTTGTATATATATTTATTCACTTTGCCCATTTATTTATTCATTTGTCAAATAATTCCAATAGTCTTCTTTGCATTAGTCATTGTATGGTACTCTGGAACGACAAAGATAGAACTACATGGTTTCTATTCTATAGAAATGGAAGAAATGGGTAGCATTGTCCACCATTCTTGATAAATACTGGGAATATATAATTGTAAAGACAACATTTTTCTTAAGGCAACAAGAGCAGAGTACACTCTGCTGTTTAGGTTAAAATTGAAAATAATGACAGTGTCAGGGAAACTGGGAAAATGTAACTGTTCTAGAAGAGCATTTTCTAAATGAGTTCAGTTTCTGAGATAAAATATAAAAGTGGCCAGCTTTATCTGACCTTGTGGATTATATAAGCACTTTCTTTTCTGGGATCAGTGGACCTGGGCAGTCTTACTCAGAAACATTATTTCCCTCTAAACTGGGGCTTTCATGCAGAAATTCAGGGTTATATGGATGAGGAAACAGCCTCCACAGTACTGAAGAAATATAAAATGCTATGACTTACCAGCTCCAATCTTCTTAGCCCAAATCCACAAAGTTGTCTGGGCTTGCTTCTACATGAATGTTCCATCGATGGATTGCTGCTTACATTTCACCAAAATTATTAATGGGGAAAAGATGGGGGGACATAAAGTGCTTTTTGTTTCCTGGTTTTTACTAAAAAGATGACCGCAGATGTAGACAGAGTATTGATAGATGAGGTCAGGTAATATGAAGTAGTCAGATTAAGATGGATTGAGTTGTTTGAGTGCCTCCTCCCATCAGACTTTCAGCTAACTCTCTCTGTGTGTTCTTAGAGTTATGGCGTTCTACTGACTCATATTTATTTGCATTCTCTCTGTTGCAAATTGTATTGAACAGCATTGGATACATTCCTGAAACACCTCAGAGAAGACTGGAGGGCACTGTTCACCTGAAGAACTACTTTTATCATCTTAGCACAGTGGTAGGTTGTTCCACAGCATAGGCTAGACTTGGGATATAGCTAATTGGTAGAGCACTTGCCTACTATGTACTATGCCCTGTGCTCAATCCCTAAGGACTATAAGCAATAAATAAATAAATAGAATGTAGACTAGATTATCAAACAGATCTGAGTTTAAATTGTACTCATATACATCAATTTAAAAAATAATTCTTATGTTTTATTGGTACATTATATTTATACATAATACTAGGATTCATTGTGACATATTCATTTATGCACACAATATAATATGCTCAATGATAATCCCCAATATTCCTCTTTCTCTCTCCTCCTTTCTCTGGTAATGCCTCATCCACTGTATTCTACGGATCTCCCTTCCATTAATTTTTTAAATCAATACATTTTAATTATACATAAAAATGGGATTCATTGTGATACATTCATATATGCATAGAGCACATATGAATTAATTTAATTTATTGATTTATTTAATTTTCCAGTACTACCTCTTTTCCTTCCTTCTTCCCTATCCCTGTCTCCCCTTCCTCTACTGTTCTCCCTTAAGTTTCTTCATCTGGGAAATTTTGTTAATGCAGTCCCTGTCTCAAAGAATTCTTGAGGACAATAGAATAAAATAAGTATTAGAAATTACCTGAGAATCAGACACCTATTTAAACACACAAATATAAAAATGCATGTGGATATTTCACTTACATATTAATACATTGGATACATAGCTAATGGGGCACAGAATGACAGGCTGGATTTTCTGATGTTTGCATTTGCACATATGTACAGCATACTCTTGTAGCTTCATTTCTCCATTCACTGCATTGCAATTGAACAACAACCCCTTTTTTGTTAGGGCAGAAATTTATTCTTTGGCATGTAAACCATTCTTAATGAGGATATTCAGTCTTGTATTTAGTATACTAAACCAATACTAGATCCTAAGGGAGAATTCAGAAAACATTATCAATCAATTAGAAGGAATAAAATAAGAATGATTTTTAAAAATTTAAATTGGGGGCTGGGGCCATGCCTCAGTGGTAGAGCGCTCACCTAGCATGTGTGAGACACTGGGTTCGATCCTCATTACCACATAATAATAATTTAAAAATTAAATTGGAACTTTTTATTATGGTGGGGGGATAGACAAGAAGCCAAATTTTGACAGATTTTCAAACACTTCAAAAGTCGAAATTGTTAGAGTCTATAAACAAGTCAGGATGGCACCTGGCATTTTGCCAGAGAAATGTTAGAGTCTGTAAATAAGTCTGGATGGCGCCTGGCAAAATGCCAGAGGGAGTGGTTTGTGAAGTAACAACGCCAGTGAGCCATTAAGTGTGGAGATTCCTTATTGGTTGACTGATGTATTTAGTTTATGTTAATTAGATAAGCTGTATGGAATGTATAAATACCGTTCCTGTCCTACAATAAACGGCTCCCACTCCTGCTGTATCAATGTACACAAGTTGTTGGTCACCCCACCCACCCCCACCCCCACCCCCGGTTATTTTGCTGCAGACAGAATGCGGCACAAAATTACTTCTATTTGAGGCAAGAGAAGAAATGGAATAGGAAATGGGGGTAAGATACTTTTTAATATAATTATACTTTTTAATATAATAAATTTTATTGTAGAGTAAAATAATAATGGATCAAAAGTGATGATTTTAGTACTTTAAAAACTGGAAGCATGATAGACTTATTTTAGTACAGTATTATTGTATGCTGTGAAATGATTAGACTGAGATATGGCCCTTGAAATATGAAGGAACAGGTAAACAAATGAAAATAATAAGGAAATAATGAGGGAAGTTATTATGTTTTAGGAGATAAAACTATACTAGAATCTTTAAAATGACTTTCTGAAATTATTTTTATCTCATTTACAAATTATTATTTTCTACAAATCAGTTTTCCAAAAATGTAAAGCTAAAATTTATCTTTGGCTAAATTATCATGAAAATGAAATGTATTATGTTTCCTATTTCACTATTTTTCTATTATGAAATTATTTTCTTAATTCATATTAACTTCCTTGTTAACACAAATTTAATTAGATTCATATGTTCATTTATTGGAGGTCATCTGAATGCAGTTTCCTAAATAGCTTATATTTAAACCCAAAACAAAATTCTGAACTGCATAGCATAATATATAAATGGAAATTATTATCTTTAGCAGAAATGTAGTTTTATGGGGATGTAATTTTCTCATACCAAGATTTATTTTTTAAAATATTATTAATTAAAAATTGGGTTTTCTCTAAATTTAAAACAACTAATTTAATTATCTTCAAAGGAAAAAATGATAGTGACATTCCTAATTGAGAAACAGTTGAAGGATTAATATTTTGGGTGTCATTAGAAACATTTTACTTGTGTTTTTGAATGAGAACAGATTTCTAATGCATTATTTACGCAGTAGAGTGTAACCACTCCTTCTGTGTTCTCTGGGCCTTTTTCATCAATGCTCAGAGAGCTCATTTTTCAAAATACATACTATTTTGCCCCAATAAATCAAGCAAGCTCTATGGGAGCATATTACAGCTTTTCATGTTGAAAGAGTACAGGAAAACAATATTTAAAACTTATCAAGTGTAACTGATAAACTCTCTTCACTGTTGTACATTTATAATTATCTAGTTATGGTTGTTTTCTGAGCCATTTTTTGGCTTATGCAAACACAGTAGATTGTTTCAAATAACCCTATTTATTATGAGAGTGTCTTGTCTCCTTAGATATACTTTTTCTAATGTGAAAAGTGTTAGATTTAGGAAAAAACAAAAGGACTTAGAAAGTGATAAAGATTTCTGTGATAAAGTACATGATATAAATTTTACATGGAAAAATGAGACTCTATGATTTGAAACCTACCTCCATTTTTTTCCCCTCAATTTTAAAAACCATTGTCTCTTGATTTGATCTGGCCAGCATGAAGCGCTTGAATAAGTAACTAGACAGGAAGTCTGAAGATTGATTCTAGAAATCCAGCCAGAACTCCCCAGTTGATCTGAGCTTGTTCTATCTCTTAGACATAATCTAATTCTCTATCCATCAATCTTGAGGTGGATAGAGAAGTGATGGGAATCATGCTGTGTGCTTCTCATTCTGGCAAGCCTAATTTAGTGCTTTGAGTTAACACTTACAACTGAATGACTATAAGGAAGGAGGGGCTTGGTGATTCTTACTATATGGAGGAGAAAATATTTGGAAGAAATTGGCATTAGCTGAAGACAAATACCTCATAAGGATATAAACAATAGTTTGTGTAATTTTACAACTTCAATTTCTATAATAAAAACCAGCATACCTGTTTTTAGGGCATATGCGTTAAATAATATTTACCTTAGGCATTTTGGTGTGAATAATACATTATATAGTAGTGTATATCTTTTCTAAAAAAAATATGGAACACTTCACCAATTTGCATGTTATCCTTGCATAGGCGCCATGCTAATCTTCTCTGTATTGTTTTAATATTAGTATATGTGCTGCTTAAGTGAGCAGAGTATATATCTTTTTTTTATTGGTTGTTCAAAACATTACAAAGCTCATGATATATCATCTTCCATACATTTGATTCAAGTGGGTTATGAACTCCCATTTTTTACCCCAAATACAAGCTGCAGAATCACATCGGTTACACATCCACATTTTTACATAATACCATATTAATGACTGTTGTATTCTGCTACCTTTCCTATCCCCTACTATCCCCCCTCCCCTTCCCTCTCATCTTCCCTCTCTACCCCATCTGCTGTTGTTTAATTCTCTCCCTTGGTTTTTTTTTCCCCATTCCCCTCACAAACTCTTATATGTAATTTTGTGTAACAATGAGGGTCTCCTTCCATTTCCATACAGTTTCCCTTCTCTCTCCCTTTCTCCCACCCCTCTTGTCTCTGTTTAATGTTAATCTTTTCCTCATGCTCTTCTTCCCTGTTCTGATCTTAGTTGCTCTCTTTATATCAAAGAAGACATTTGGCATTTGTTTTTTAAGGATTGGCTAGCTTCACTTAGCATAATCTGCTCTAATGCCATCCATTTCCCTGCAAAATCCATGATTTTGTCGATTTTTAGTGCTGCGTAATACTCCATTGTGTATAAATGCCACAGTTTTCTAATCCATTCATCTATTGAAGGGCATCTAGGTTGATTCTAAAGTCTAGCTATTTTGAATTGTGCTGCTATGATCATTGATTGGCAGTATCCCTATAGTATGCTCTTTTAAGGTCCTCAGGGAATAGACCGAGAAGGGCGATAGCTGGGTCAAATGGTACAAGGGAAAGGAGGCAGATTACATTCAGGGGTAAACCAATTAGGTTAACGGCTGATTTTTCATCACAGACTATATATCTTTTTTTTTAAAGAGAGAGAGGGAGAGAGAGAGAGAGAGAGAGAGAGAGAGAATTTTTTTAATATTTATTTTTTTAGTTTTCAGTGGACACAACAACTTTATTTTTTATTTTTTTATGTGGTGCTGAGGATGAACCCAGCACCCCGCTCATGCCAGACGAGCGCGCTACTGCTTGAGCCACATCTCCAGCCCCAGTATATATCTTTTTAATAAAAACTACATAACCAAGTTGATAACTCAGTACCTCATTAGTACAGGTGCTGGATTCACGTTTTTTGTTGTTGTTGTTGTTTGTTTTTTTCTATTCACACTTCTGATGAGACCCTTTGTTTATAGTCAGAAGTTTCATGCTGTCATGGGATGGTAGTTACTATGATAAACTTCCAGGTTTTAAATGAAGACAATAAGCATGGGTTACTGGAGCTTGACTCAGTTACTTGGCCTAATTCCTCAGTACCAACTTAACACCAAATTAAAAGATTAGGAACCTCAGAATTAGTAAACAATTCATGTTTTACTAATTGGAAGAGAAAGCTTTCGTAGAAATATCAAATAAACTTCTTCTGTCCTAAGATTTTCTCTGTAGCATTTAAATAAATATTAACATAAAGTATATCATTTACTGCCAGTGAATCAAGTGTATAGTCAGAATTATCCCTGTCTAGTCAGGGATAATTCATCTCTATCATATTTAGACAAAAATATGCAGGAGAATGTAAAATCTTTTATAGCCATGCAGATACTTTCTTCGAAAGTTTATCAATCCAGTCTTTAAAATCTCCCTTTATTTTATTTAATTAGAATACTATGTATGTTGGGTTATAATAGGATTTTAACCACCTAATCTTAAAGGTCTTAATGGTTAAAGTATAATATTTGAATGGATATAAGACAATAATGATGAAAAGGTTTTACAAAGCACTCTAAATTAAAAGATAGAAAAGAAGAACATAGGAAAATAATGTTCTCCTCTGGAAAAACTAAAATTTATGTTTTTGGAAATTCTTAGAAATGAGATGTTCAAATATGAGGTACTAATCCAGGAAATATTAACCAGAAAATATGGGCACTAGTTATCTGAAGTTGGTTTCATCATATTTCTGAGCATGTCGTATTAGCCTCACTGTGGTGATAAAGATATCCTAATGTCATTAGAGAAGAAGAGAATTTTATGGTATTATACTTTAGAGACTTTTAAATAGTAAAAATTATTTCATAGCTGAATTCTGGTTAAATCAATAGTTATGTGCTAGGCTTATGTCACCCAAAGAATCAAAATCAAAGTCAGAAGTATCACTGGTCTAGCGGACTTCTTGTTAGAATTTTAAAATTCTTTAGTCAAGCTTCAATGAATGAAAAAGTGAAGGTGACTTCAGCGGTTTGCATATTTTTGTCCTCTCCAAAATTTATGTTGCAATTTGGCCTCCAAAACAATGGTATAAAGAGGAGTTTTGATAGTTGATTAAGGCAAGAGAGCTATGGCTCCATGTCCACAAATTGAATTAGGAGCTCTTCTAAAAGGTCAGGACAGAAGGACATTGGTCTTTTTGCCCTTTGCCTCTCTTCCATGTGAGGATACACAATCTTGACACTTCCAAGGAAGCAGAATGCAAGGCACAATCCTGGAAGCACATCCTGAATTGTAACCAGACAACTAATCAGCTGGTACATCGTTCTTGAATGTTCCTCAATGCAAAACTGTGAAAAATAAGTTTCTGTTATTTTTAAGTTACCCAGCTTCAGGAATTTTGCTATAGCAATACAAAGCAAACTAAAACAGTAAAAAATGAATATGGTTTCCTAAACAGTTGTAAATTCATGAAATTTCGTTTAAGAAAATATTTACATTTTTAGTCAATAGGATATTTTTCTCAAATACTGAAAATTTTTCCATAATTCTATTAACGCCATGAATTAATGACAGATAGTATAAAGTAATGTTTAAAAATATGCATTCTAGAGCCAGATTGTTTTTGTTCAAATATTGGTACTGCTACTTAAGAATAGTGTCACTTCACAAAAATTACTTATCCCCACTATGTTTTACTTTTCTCTTCTGTAAAATGTTATCTATATTTAAAAATACTGAAATAATTTATATTTTATAACAACTAAACAAATCAAATATCAAATATAAAATTATAAAATAAAAATATCAATTTTTATAACCTGGAACTTATTAAGATTATAAACATGTTTAAAACAGATTTTAAATGAAATGCACATTTCTGTCATCTCTGCTTTCTTTTCTTCCTCTCTATTTCAATGGGTTGTTTGTTTAAAAGGAAAAAACAGTATTTTAATTGGGTCAAATAAACATGCCATTAACTATATTATGTAATGTAGATTTAAACTATCAATAATTATAACTTCCATTTATGTTCCTACAGAAGTTTCAAGATATTTGTATTGATTTCATAGCAATTTAAATTGAAAATTTAAATCGATAAATTTTACTATATGTAAATTTTTACATTCTTATTAGTAGGCTAAGAGATTAATAACAGAGATAAAAAAATAAATCAAAAATGTTATGGGGAAAGAGATAAAGACACTTGATCTAAACTTTTTTGAGTCAATACGTTGTTGTTTAAGAAAATTCTTGAAAATAATAAAGAATTGTTTTTTAATTAAGAAAATATTCTTTTTTAATATTTATTTATTTATTTTTTTAGGTGGACACAATATCTTTATGTTTTTTTATATGGTGTTGAGGATCGAACCCAGTGCCCTGTGCATATCAGGCGAGCCAGCTACTGCTTGAGCCACATCCCCAGCCCCAAGAAAATATTCTTTATACATATCATAAGAGCTGGTATCTAAAATTAATTTAACTTATTGATTACTACTAATAAGTAAAACAGCATATTTTTGTTGTTTCTTTAGTGCCATTAAATTCTAATTCTTTATCTAGTTAGTTTATTCTTTATCTAATTAATCTTCTGACAGGTATGAATCAGTTATTACTTTTATCAGAGATTAAGAAGTGACATCAAAACTGCAGTTTTATAAAACATAATAAGGCATATAAATAAAATGCACCTATTATGATATTTCAGTTTCCTGTTTATCAACAGTAATTAAAAGATTTGAATTCATTTGCCAGAAAATACCTGATCTGTAATCAAGGTCACAGATTTTTTTTCTTTGCAATCTCAACAGTCCAACAATGACTGTTCTGTCATCATAGAAAGAAAAAAAACATACAATTCTCAGAGAAAAACTGACAATTCTATCAGAAGCTCATCAGATGAGAATGATCATCATTAAATTTTGAATTACTAATGGAGAGAAGCAATCAAATCCAATCTATGGCTTCAAAATCTACTTTAGGAAATAATATTTTTTTCAATAATTTATTTTTGGAAACCTTACATGTTATAATGATAAAAGACTTGCAGGTTTCAACTACTATCATCAAAGATATAACTGGGAAGATATTATTCTACAGTCGTACTGAGTGCTCTGAACTGCAAATGTTCTATTTTATTGTCATTTTACTTGTCAAACTTTGCAAAGATAGAAATTAAGCATTTTTCTTACTTTTAAGTAAATGGCTTACATTATTGTTAAGGTAAATTTAGATAATTTATTTATTTGGGTCTTAGATTTCAAATCCTCAGGCTACATGTGCCTTATTTGAAAATGTGAATAATAATAATAATAATAATAATAATAATAGATTTATAAAATTATTATTTCATAATAAAAATATTATCATTATAATAAAATTATATTATCTTTCACAAAGTAGATTGGTACATTAATGCATTAACTAGTAAAGTATTATATGACTGGTCATGGTAAACTTGTTCCCCAACTTCATGGAGGTTTAATTTGGCGATTTTAAAAAAAAGTAAAAATACATAGCAAGTATTTTTATAAATATAATTATATGTATAAATAGTATGATATTTTAAAATGTCATAAGAAAAGATTATCTTGCTGGGGTTGTGTAAGTTAGAGTACTAGGCATGCATATGTTGAAACACTGACTTAAGCAAGAACTAGAGGGTAATGCTGAACTAGTCACACAAATAAGGGAAATATATATCATGAATCTATTTAGGAGCAATATAAATTTAATACATAGACTCAAATGTATTTATAATATTGATAAGGCTGATAACCTGTGGTATAAAATATCGGTAACTCAGTAAACAAAACTGTTATTATTAAACCAATATTAAATTAGTCTCTGCTAAATATTTAGTTAATTATGTTAACTTGAATTTTTATATTAGTTCCTATAAGAATTCTTAAGAAAGTACTGAAAGTTAAGTCCTTAATTATAGGAATTGTAGGAATATTGAATTTATATGTTTTTATTAAACTCTATTCAATCAGAATAGAGCTTCATAAAGGGATCTTAAAATCTAACTTGCCAATTCCAGCTAGAGGTGAAGAGAATCAGGCATACACGGGAAAAGAAAGAAAGAAACAGACAAAATTGGGAATTACTTACTTTCATTTTAAAATTTCAACACTAGAGTTCCCTTAAAAGACATGTCTTTTGCCCTTGACTCAACTTTATATTTAAAACAAATTGTTTACATGTATTAATTGTATATATTAGTGGATTTCATAGTTATACTTCCACACATGGATACAGTATGCAATGATAAAAATCCAATCGGTTTTTTTCTACCTTTATAATCCATAGTAATTGCTATTAAACACACAGGGCTACTTTTTTTAAGCTTCCACACATGAGAGAGAACATGTGATACTTGTCTTTCTGTGTCTGACTTATTTTATTTAATGTAATGTCTCCTGTTAAATTCATTTTACTAAAAAAATTGCAGGATTTTTATTTTCTTTGTGGTTGAATTGTACCGCCTTTTTCTCCAGCCATTCATTTGTTGATGGACAACTAGGCTCATTCTACACCTTAGCGATTGTGAATGGTGCCACAATAAATATGAGCATCCATGTACCCTTTGGTATGTTAATTTAATTTACTTTGGCTATAAACCCAGAAGTGGAATAGCTGGATCATATAATACAGCTATGCTATTTTTGTTTATTTTTCGATGAAACTGCATAATATTTTCCATAATGGTTGTACTAATTTACATTCCCACCAACAGTGAATAATAGTTCCATTTCTCCACATTCTCAACAGCATTCCTTATTTTTTTTTAATAGCCATTCTAACTTGAGGATATGGTATCTCCTGGTTTTTACATTTGCATTTCTATGATGGCTAATGATACTGAGCATTTTTTTTAAAAAAATATATGTTCACCTTTACATTTTTACCTGAACTTTATTTATGGACTATGGAACATATTGAAATTACCTACTTAATAGCATTTCCACCAATATTTTAGAGCTGATTAAAATTTCCTTTTTCCTTGATGGAGGCTATAGACTCTTGATTTCAGGAAAAGGATTAAAGGGAGACCAAATGGTCTCCTGGGTGTATTCAGAGCCTGTGTGAATAAAGTAAGTATCCAACTTCCATCCAGTTAGCCTTTTCAGTCTCAAGTGATTGTTTTAGGAATACTTTAGCCCCTTAAAAATCCACTTGGGTGAGAAGATTCTGAAATTATACAGATTTTCCTAGAGACACTATATAGATTTCAGGGGCTGGAATGAGAAAGGAAAGGTATGGCAAAAGTAGACAGAGGGATAAAGGAATTTGGAAGCACTAAAGTGCAACAGATCAAAGAACTTGAGAACTAAAAAGAAAAAAAAAGGAAGAAAGAAGAATGTAATTGATGGAGGTAAAAAAAGGTCTTAGTTGAAAGTTTCTAAATTTCCTAAATATCCACTATATATGTAAATCACCTTTAGAAAAAAACAATACCATTTTATAGGATAATGAACCGAATGAGTTCCATAATGGTAAAGCATGTAGTCATTCAAAGAAGAGAAAGAGGTAAGAGTTACCCAAGGCATTATATATTAAATCATAAGCCAAACTAATGAAGAAAAAGAGAGAACACCCAAATAACTAAAATTTGTGATGAAAAAGATAATATCATCATGGACACTATTGAAATAAAGACAATAATCAGAAACTACTTTGAAAATCTATACTCTAATAAAATAGAAAATCATAAAGATATCAACAAATTTCCAGAGATAAATGACCTACTCAGATTGAATCAGGAGGACATAGAACATTTAAACAGATCAATTTCAAGTAGTGACATTGAAGACATCATCTACCAATAAAGTAAAGCCCAGGACCAGATGGATTCTCAGCCAAGTTCTACAGACCTTCAATGAATACCTAACAGCAATCCTCTTCAAATTATTCCATGAAATAGAAAAGGAGGTAACCCTTCCAAACTCAATTCTATGAAGCTAGTTTCTCCCTGAAACCAAAACCAGACAAAGACACATCAAGAAAAAAAAATCCAAACCAATATCCATGATTAACATAAATGCAAAAAGTTCTTAATAAAATACTGACAAATAACATACAAAAACATATAAAAAGATAGTACACCATGACCAAGTATGGTTCATTCAAGGGATGCAAGTTTGGTTTAACATATGGAAACCAATAAGCACAATTTATCACATCAGTAAATTTACAAACAAGAACCACATATTATATCAATAGTAGAAAAATAATTTGGCAAAATTCATGCTCAAAAAATTATAAAAATTAGGGATAATAGAAACATAACCCAATACTGTAAAAGGAATGCATGCTAAACCCAAGGCCAACATCATTCTAAATGGAGAAAAATTGAAAACATTCCCTCTAAAAACCAGAACAAGACAGGGATCTCCTCTGTTACCACTTATATTCAATATATTCCATTAAACCCTAGCTAGAGCAATTAAAGAAAGAAATTAAAGAGATACAAATAGGAAAAGAAGAGTTCAAACTATCTCTATTTGCTGAAAACATGGATCTCTATTTGGAAGACCAAAAACTCCATCAGAAAGCTTCTAGAACTCTTAAATAAATTCAGCAAAGTAGAAGGATACAAGATTAAATTCATAATCAATTGCGTTCCTATACATTGACAAATCAGCTGAAAAAGAAATCAGGAAAACTATTCCATTCACAATAGACACAAAAATAAATAAATAAATAAAATACTTGAGGATTAACCTAAGAGGTAAAAGACTTCTACAATGAAAATTACAAAACACTAAAAAAATAAATTGAAAACCTTAGAAAATGAAGTATCTCTCATATTCTTGGACAGGCAGAATTAATAATATCAAAATGCCCATACTACCAAAAGTGCAATACAGATTTAATGGAGTTCCTATTAAAATTCCAATGATGTTCTTCATAGGAATAGAAAGAAAAAGCAGTCATAAAATTCATTTGGAAAAATAAGCGGCCCATAATATCCAAAGCAATCCTTAGCGAGAAAAGTGATGCAGGAGGCATCATAATACCAGGCATTAAGTCATACTACAGATCTATTGTAACAAAAATGACATGATATTGGCACAAAAACAGACATGAAGGCCAATGGAATGGAAGACCCAGAAACATACCCACATAAATAGGGTGAACTCATACTAGACAAAGGTACAATTAATATAATTGGAGAAAAGATAAGCTCTTCAACAATTGGTATTGGGAAAACTGTAATTCCATATGTAGCAAAATGTAATTAAACCCCCATCTCTCACCCTGCATGAAAATTCATCTGAAAGTTGATCAAGGACCTAGGCATTAGACCACAGACCTGTACCTACTAGAAGAAAATAGGCCCAACTCTTTATCATGTCAGCTCAAGAACCAACTTCCTCAACAAGACTCCTAAAGTGCAAGACATAAATCAAGAATCAATAAATAGAATGGAATCAAACTAAAAAGTTTCTTCCCAGCAAAGAAGGAAACAAGAATGTGAACAAAGAGCCTACAGAGAATGGGAGAAAATCCTTTGCCACCTGCACCTTGGATACAGCATAAATGTCCTGGACATACAAAAAATGGAAAAAATTTCACATTAAAAAGCAAATAAGCCAATCAATAAATTGGCAAAGGAACTGAACAGACACTTCACAGAAGAAGAAATGTCAATGGTCAAAAAATATGAAAACAAATGTTCAACATTTCTAGCAATAAGAGAAATGCAAATTAAAACTACACTGAAATTATGCCTCATTCCAGTTAGAAAGGTGGTATTTGTGAAGAATATAAGTAAAAATAAATTGACATGGATGTGGAAGAAAACGGCTTATTTATACATTTCTGGTGGAACTGCAAATCGGTACAACCACTATGGAAATCAGTATTTAATTTCCTCAGAGAACTTGGAATGGACCCACCATTTGGCCCAGAGATCCCACTCCTCAGTTTATACTCAAAGGACTTAAAATAAGCATACTACAGTGACACAGCCACATCAATGTTTATAGCAGCCCAACTCACAATAGCTAAACTATGGAACAGCCTAGATGTCCTTAATAGATGAATAGATAAAAGAAAAGGTGAAACAGGTACACAATGGAATATTACTCATCCATAAAAAATGATGTAATTGTAGAATTTGCCTGTAAATGGATGGAATTGGAGAGTTCCATGCTAAGTAAAATAATCCAGTCCCAAAATATCAAAGGCCACATGTTCTCTCTGATATGTGCATGCTAACCCACAACAAGGGAGCTTAAGTAGGTGAAGAAAATAAATTCATTGGATTAGGCAAAGGGAAATGAAGTGAAGGGAGGATGGGAATAGGGAACATAGTAGAATGAATCAGACATAACTGTTCACTAGCTCATATATGAACACATGATGTGCACTTACAACCAGTGTAAGTGCACATCATGTTCAACCACATGGACCGGACACTAATTGGAATGGATTGAATTCCATGTATGTATACTTTGTCAAAATATATTCTACTGTCACATATATATAAAAAGAACAAATTTAAAACTAACCTAGAAAAAAAAGATCATTAAATCAGAAACAAGAGTTTAATGGAACCAGGGAATTGCCAAATTTTCTCACAAAATGAGTAAATACCCCCGTTCAATCTCTGTATTCAAGGCAAAAATAAGATTGCCTCATTTGACATAAGCAATTGAAGGAAAAAAGAAAAAGAAAACTTTCACAGAGGATCAGCAATAGTGTCTGCCTGAAAGAACTAAAGATAAATCCTTACCATATTATAAGATAAGACTGTCCAGAGCACTGGATTAGGAGTTATGACTACCTTAAATCTGAAAGGGAAGAATACAAATAATCCAAGAAGCTAGCATTAACACTTGAGTAAAAACAGCAGCAACTCCAGGGTACATGGCCTGTCATCCAAGTCATAGCCCCAGAAATCCATTAAATAAAAACAAACTGGATTTAAGTTAGGAGAGATATTAGTCTAACAGGGTTATTGTAATAGGAAGATTTGTTTGAATGCAGGCAAACACTGTTGAAATAGAGAGAACCCTCCAATTTTAAGATCTACAAGTTTCTCAAGGGACAGGCAGAAAAGAGCTTTATTTTCTTGAGGAGGAATAAGAAAGACTAAATATGAGAGAGTATTGGGAAAGTAGGTGGCTTGTTTGTACAATTGATGAAGGAATATTTTTTCCATGTGATCAAGAGATACAATTAAGAAGAGGTTATATACAAGCTCAAGCAGAGAGTGGATCAAAGTTTAAGGGCTTTGACAAAGGAGAAAATGTTGAATAAAATGTGATCATCTCAGGAACTGAGATTGTCTTTGAGGCAAAACATACAGCTTTGGAGTGCCTGGTAATAGCAAAACAAGGTGGAGTGTTCCTGAATTATCTGTTTCAGACTGAGAAGAGTATTCTTTACAGTAAACCATTTCCTAGGGAAAATATGAGTGGAGATATTTCTTTAACTGTTCTAACTCTCTTATCTTTAACTATTTTCTGGTAGGATAGATCAAGTTTAAACATCAGTAGAGTTTAGTGTTGTCAATTCTAAGCTGCAAATTGAGTCAAGATTCATTCTATGTTGCTAAGTTTCCTTGATCCAAGACACTAGGAAGTTGAATCATTTTCTTCTCATAGGAGAACATCAATATATAAAGCCCCAAATATAAGATATCACATAGGCAAACTCACCCTGGTTCTTTAGTCATGCTGTGAACCTTGGTCAAAGTGTTGCATGGTCAAAAGAAAGTCACCCTAATAGACCCTATCCAAGCAATGGAGCAGAGTTTTCTCCCTTTGCAGCATGAGAGAAACAATATCACCTAGCAAAAGGAATGGGCAGAAGGAATAAAGCATGGGTAATCATGATATAGTTTATCAGCCATAAAATATGGAATACCATGATAAAGCAGTGTAGGTTGTGTTAAGGGAGATCTCGATAGAGAGGACAATGTGAAGAGTGTCCCTACATTTAAGTTTTTATAGGTTCACCTTTGTGTTAGTTAGTTCTTTGTCAAGGGGACCGAAATACCTTATGAGAACAGCTTAGAGAAGGAAAGGTTAATCTTGGCTCATGATTTCAGAGGTCTCTCTTGGCCAGTTGTATTTCTCTGGGCTTGAGAGTGAGGCAGAACATCAAGGTGGAAAGCTTTAAGCTTATGGCAGCCAGGAAGCAGAGAATAAAGCAGGAAGGAAACAAGGAAAGATATGGTCTAACAAGGCCATGTTCCCAGTGACCTACTTCTTTCAACATTCTATACCTGCTTACAATTTTCACCAACTCCCGGTATTCCATTTGAATTATTAATCCATCAAATGGATTAATCCACTGAGGAAATAATAGTCCTCATGATCCATTCATTTCACCTCTGAACATCCCTGCATCACCTGTCACGTGACCTCTTGGGGGTATTATAAATTCATCAGATTCAAACCAAAACCTTGATAAAATTCAACTTATATCTTTATTTCATAGTGCTTTATGGATTTTCTAAAAAACACCACTCCTTTTACGAAACAGCATTTTTCTTCTCCTTCACACTGTCTTTTCATTCACATTCCTTGACCCCAAAGTTCTGATCTATACTAGTAAAAAAATTTTAAAATAGAGTCAGACTTATTATTGCTCTCTTGTGCTTGAAAGTTTACCTAAAACAGTTGAAGACACGTTTAACTATGATTTTTTTTCTATATCTCCTCAGTCAAATAGTGCAACTTCTAAAATTTCTCTGTATGTAGTGGTTGAACAATATGCCTTCTCTGCTAAAAAAATATGTTAGTGTATATTGAGGTACAGCTTTTTCCTCTAGTTCACAGTTGTTGCATTTCTGTATTTCCTCTAGTTCACAGTTGTTGCATTTCTGTGTTTCTATCAATGATCACACATTAATGTAAACTATCATTTCATTGATGCCACAGTATTTTCTTGGAACCACTATTTCATATTTAACCATATTGAACAAAATGTTTAATCTGGGACCCGAAGATTATTGAGAATCTAAGTATAATATGGTCATGATCTAAATCACCACAGATTTTGAAATTTTAGCTAGACTATAGAGTATACTTTCCATTTTATGTATAATTTAAGAGACAGTATGTTAAATTTTCCACTAAGTTGCTGAGGGACTCACTAATTTCTAAGACTGGACTTGAACTTTCAATTCTTCTACCTCAGGCTCCCAAGTTGCTGGGATTACGGCATGAACCACTTCACCCAGCTCCATCATAGTTTAACAGAATACTGTTATTAAGCTGGTAAAAGAAATTAAAACAAAAAAATGCAAATGTCAATCATTCGGGTACTTCTTGATTATTCTCAAATGAAGAATAACCATATTAGAAAACTCAGAGCATCTACATTTGAAAAGTACTTTCAATTGATCATTTATTAGTTCTCTAAAAAATAGGTGCCAAGATGTCTCTTTGTTAATGAAGACAAATAGATTTTAGAGAAATTGGAAATTTCTTCAAAATGCTTTAGATCCACTAGAATTTATGTTAATATGTGAGACAGTGATATTATCAATTGTTTACTAAGATATAGTGAGTATTTGACCAAGTTGAACAAATCTGCTTGTCAAAAAGATTGATATCTCAAAGGAATGTGTAGATTCAGCAAACTTTGGACTGAAATTAAAAACAAATTTGTCAAACTCATATAGTCCTAAAGGAAAGACATTTTTCTTAAAAAAGCAAGCATTCTCTTTCATTGATTCTTCAGAGAAAGACAGAAAGAGAGAGAGAGAAAAACAAGTTTTACTTATTCATGAGCTTTTTTTTTGTATAAAGACCTGATGAGATCAATAATAAATAATTTTTCCTTCCCAAATACATTTAATTTTCTGAATGGTTAGTGCAATTAGATTTTTATATGTAAATATTTCTATCAATTAAAAATTTTTTTATGTAGATAAGAATTTAACAATAATTTGAAGGGTCTGATTTTATCTTACTTACAAGTTAGCAAGTTTGTCTCATACAAATTCTGGAAGAAGTCAAGAGATTTCTGAATCAGGGCCAGGGCTACATAACTTGTGACAGAACAAACAATATGACTTTCCTGATCCCATTGATAGATTGAGAGAAACATTGACAGATTTTGTCCTACAGTATCAATTTCAGGGTGTTTAGCTATCATGCCATCTTGGAACATACACTCCACATTTCCCTCGAGGGATAGAAGGAATGAAGGGCAGATTTGTTTGTGATCCAGGAAAATAGAGATAATGTCTGTTTCTAGTGCAAATGGCAGGTATGTTTGGACCTTCTGTTCATACTGGTGGTTCCTTAAATTTAATCTTTAATTGTGATGCAAATTCAGTATGTATGTAGCAATCACCAAACTGTTCCAGATGACACCACGTAATGTGTGGGGGCAAAAAGATCATGTATAAACACAAAGTTCATAATGCCAACTGTGCCACAGTAATGGGAGCCCTCTGTCCCTGGCCCACTAGCCTCATGTCTTCTGCCAGTATATGTGAAAATGTGATCTGCTAACATGTTATTTTATGAGCAGGAAAAAACACCAGACCCTCTAGCGTTCTTGATAGTTTTTAGTGTGAAGCAGTTCACTAAGGACAAATTACTAATTTGGCCTGAGTCCAGGAAGAAAGAAGCAACCACACACAGAACAACTCATTAAGGGAGTTTATCATTTATAGACAGGGAGCAAGAGACAAGCAAAGCCTGGGATTCATTGTGTGTGGGTCTTCCAAGGCTCAGGAAACCTACCCAGGGATAATCAAGTCTTATCTTCAGGTGTCCCCAATTTGCACTGCCACTAAGTGACTTGGAAAAGCAGCAATCCCTGGTTTGTACAGTTGGAGCTTTTACACATGTCAAGATAAAACCATGAAGGACATCCTATTCTGGAACAGACGAGGACAGAGACCAGATATTCTGGCCAGCTCCTCTCTTATCCTGAGATATTGCATTTTCATCATATTTTTCCATTATAATTTCAAACTGCTAGTGAAAAAGGGCAGTGGAAATAGACAATTCCAAGCACATAGAGAACTTTCTTGCATTTAAAATGTAAGTTGAAAGTATCTAGGAGGAAAATTATTCACTTACTATTTGGATCTTGAGATTTTTAGTTCAAAGAATAAAAAACTTTATAATTTTGCTATTATTGACTTTCATTGCAAATATTTGACAATAACCAAACACAAAAGAATGATAACATACAGATTGATTTTGGTAGAGTGTAAACAGAGGAAATGAAAGTCTTAAGAGGACAAGACTAAGTGTTATCAACCTCTGTGTCCTTTTGAAAATCAAATAGAAATCATTCCACACTTGAACCTCTCTCTAGCCAATTCTAGATTCCATAATTTTATACAGTAGGCCTATATTCTCAAGACTTTCTGAAAACAAAACCAAAAATAAATAAAACAAATTAATTTAAACTTTGTTGATTATTAAAAATAATTTTTAGGGGTTGTTGTTGTGGCTCAGAGGTAGAGCACTCACCTACCATGTTTGAGATACTGGGTTTGATCTTCAGCACTACATAAAAATAAAATAAAGATAATGTGTCCCCCTATAACTGAAAAATAAATATTTAAAATAATAATAACTTTTAGTTATGATCCGTCTGCCTTTCCAGTATATATTTATATCCAGTAACAGAATCTTTAAAAAATCAATGTAAAAAATTCTTTAGATTTATAAATTTATATACAAGAGCTCTTCCCCTATATTCTGATCTATGATTTGAACAAAAATTCATATTTTTATGAGAATATTATAATTTTAGTATTTATGGAGAAAATGGAAAATTATCTTAAGGTAACCAAGTTCTAAAATATGATTCAATAATAGTTGGTAGTTAGAAAAAAATAAACCCCCACATAATTTCATGGGTAATAATTTTACAAAAAATAACTTTATCTTCCAAAACAAAAATTTTTTGGTTTTAAATGTGAGAATTATGTGATGGTTTAGCCAAGTTAGAAACACTGAGCTTTAAATAAAAAAGATGAAATGGAAAATAGATTGGGTACACTGAAAGATATTCATTTGGGGAATTAATTTACAATGTTGAAAACATAATTACTGTCTGATTGAAATACATTTTTTTCTCTTATGGACATTTATTTTTAATTTATTAATTTCAATGCTCATTACACTCTGATTATACTCTCTTTCTGGAGGAAATAAGATTTGAAGTGCCTTGCATTGTGTTCATTATTCTTTTATAAAGAAATTGTAGATTTGACATGTACTTGAATCCATTATACTTTCTTTCTCTTCAGTTTCTATTTTAAGTTGATTGTACTTGGAAGGAAAAAAAAAAAAAGGAAGGACAACCAGTTTTAAATCAGTCTCTGGATGATGAAAACTTACCTACAGTGATTGGTACATATCCTATGAAAGTTTTACTTTAATGAAATTACCAATGAGCCTTGTGAATCATGTGAAAATGTAATATGCATTCCTGAAATTCATACCTAGCTTATACTGATTTCTTCTTATCACTTGATACTAAAAGAAAGCCTCTTCATTTTAAGTGAATTAATTTACTAGATATTAGAGAATAAAAATCATAGCAGCCTTGTTTTGGATTGAAATTCTCTTTTCTTTACACTACAGAGATAATGAATATGTTTCACTGCCTAAGGTTTGGCCTTCCATACTTCAAATGAGCAATGGACTTTTCAACTTTGGCATCATGTTACATTTGACAGCTGATTCACTCTTACACTATATTTTGCTTTGTTACATATTATTGTTACAAATTTTATGCATGCATGTATACACATGCTCAGAAAATTACATGCAACATTGTACATGAAGATGTGTTACAGGCATTAATAATTAAATTTAATAAAGACAACTGAAATCTAAAATGTTCAGAAATGGTTTTGAAAAACTGGTCAGAACCTGTTGAGGATTAGAAAGGTTCAGGGCTTATTTAGGAAGAAAAATAAATGACATAACATCAACAAAACATATTCAGAATAGAAATGGAAATTATTAAAAGGTAGGAGAAAGAGAAAAGTCATATTTATCACTTTTTGAAAAATGCATTAAATATTCTTCATTTTATCATCAACACAATGTTATTTTTGTTAAAAATTTTTAATCACACAATATAAAAAATTGTACAAAGGAAAGAAAATTTACTTTTAAGCATGTGATTTATTTCAAGCACAAGCTTGAAATATGGCATTATTCTCCTGAAGCCACATAGCCACAAAGAGAGCAAGCAGGGAAATAATTAAAGCTTTGTTCAGAGCTTTACTTTTTTCTTGACTATGTATATAGATTTCAGAATGCCTTCTTTTATTTTCACAATATTCTCACAAGGTTAACTGTTCAAAAATCATTGAGTGGTGAAGAATCAAGGATTAGGTTGAAAGTGAGCTATTTCAAAACTTCTGTTTCAAACTACAAGTAATATTCTGAGATTTTTTTTAAAAAATGTCTTGGCATTTAGTCATTTTTCATGCTTATTCCTAACCATTGGATGATTCAAGACTTCTTCACAATTTAGCTGCTAGACTATTGTATGATTTATCCATCTTCCTCAATAAGGTCTAAATAATTTATGGTATGATTCATCAATAAGGAAAAAGTTATGAATATTTCGAAGAATTAGATAAAGAATTCTGTTAGTAAATAAGATCACAATAGAATGTTATCTTATGAAAATCCACAACATACTAAAATGACTAAATGTATGTTGACATTCACATACACATATTTTAGTTCATATGCTATAGAGTGTATAAGCATAAAATTGTATCAAAATTTTACATAATTCTAAATTTGAATTTATGAAAATGACATTTTTCTAATGCTATTCTAATTAATATCATATTTATGTCTTAATTCCATATTTCAATGTTGATGAAATAAAAAATCTTATATATTTAAATTTTAAACCCATATTTTCTGTAAGGTAGTTAAAATTAACTTTCTATCTCCAAGAGGTAGATTATTTTTATTTATTTTATTTTTTTATTTTTTTGTCTGATGCTTTTTTTTTAATTGGTTGTTCAAAACATTACAAAGCTCATGACATATCATCTTCCATACATTTGATTTGAGTGAGTTATGAACTCCCATTTTTTTACCCCAAATACAAGTTGCAGAATCACATCGGTTACACATCCATATTTTTACATAATACCATATTAATGACTGTTGTATTTTGCTACCTTTCCTATAAGATTTTTGAAATAAATTACAAAATCTTTACCCAAAACAAAACCAATCACTCATCCAAGACCATGAGTACAATTTTCTTTCAGATTATCCAAGAGAGTTCTATCCTTCTTTTAAATATTGCTTATTTGAAAATAAATGTTTTAATGTCATTTTTAAAACTATTGTAAAAATTATGACAATATTGCTTATAATACTTATGTATTAAAAGAGACTTAAATTTCTAACCATAGAAATCCATCACTTTTAATGTGTATATAAAATTGACTTTCATAGTCATTAAAAATTTGTCCTTGATGCATATTGAATGTTAGCACAATTTCTCACATAAATGAATAAAAGATTATTCAAGTGATTATCAATAGATATATGAACATTTCTATTATTCTCATATTTTCATCTACATGCTATATATGAACATAAAAATACTAGTGTTTTAGCTGGATAATAAGATTTTAGGGTATTCTTGCTCTCATTTTTAAACTTATAGTACTTTCAAATTTTCATAATTTTTAAACTCATTTTTAAGTAAAAAATTCATATATTTTATATATGCATACATATTATTTTCTCTTATTTCTCTAATTAAAAAGTTAATGACAGCATATTACTTAATAATATGTATCTTATATTAATTACTATTGTAAATATTCATGTGTTTGGTTTTAAGGATTTTTAACTTCTGTTTACACATAGATAAGTCACTTCTGTGAAGTTTTCTTATGAATTCTTTGACTTAATTCTTCTCTGGCTGTGTTAGTCTTTCTTATATTCAAACAATTCATATTTTAGGTGAGGTAATACAGACTTACTATAGAGACATTTCAAGTTTAGTCCAGACCAAAGTAATACAGTAAAGATTGCAATAAATCAAGTCACATGTGCATATAGAATTTAGGTTTACACTCTACTGCAACCTATTAAATATGCAAAAAATAGCATGTATAAAAAACAACGTATACACCTTGATTTAAAAATAATTTATTGCTAAAAATGCTAACAATCAACAGAGCTGTTAGGAAAATTGTACCACTATATGTCCACTCAGAACTGCCACAAACTTTAATTTCTAAATGAAAGTATATCTGCAAAGTGCAATAAAGTGACATGAAATAAAAGCTAGTAATCTCTTTTATTTGTCTAATAGGTTATTTGCCTTCTATTTCCTTTCAGTGTTAAACCCAGTCCATAAACCTGTGTAGATTTGATTATTGTTTCTTCTCATGTTCATTCTTGTCCTTTGGTATTTTTCAGATGAGCTCTGGTGAGAAAAGACCTGACTCCTTCTGGCTTGATTTCTAAAGCCACTATCTTATCTGGCTTTCTATTGGTTTTGGAACTATGTAACATTGATTGGGGATTGAAAAGTGAGAGAGGGAGAAATGTCAGTATTTTTCATTACCCTCTGGGTCTTGAGGGACAACTCAGCAATGCAACATCTCCTCTGCATTTCCAAGCTGGCCCTGCCTTGGATCCACCCTTTCCTGGGACACCTCAATCCTATGCTCTCAAAGCACCTCCTTTTCCCTTTTCCCCAGCCTGGTGGGTGAGAGGCACCTGCTTCGTGCTGTTGAGAATCTCTGAACTGTTTCCTGTGATCACAATATCTCTATCCTTGTAGATCACAGTTTAGCCAGAGCATGCTTTTGCTAGCTAATACTGTAATACAGGGTGGTTCAGCAAATGGAGGAGGGAGAAAACATTTATATCAAAGATTAAGATGATTTTACTAACAAGAAAATATGTTATGTTAGAGCATTTTATTAACCAAGGAGTTAAGAGAACAGTAAAAATTATGGAGAATAATATAAAGATCATCTACATAAGCAACAATCAGCCAAATCAAATATTAAACTAATTTTCCTTCACACCTGTAACAAATTTCTTTTTTTTAAAGAGAGAGAGAGAGAGAGAGAGAGAGAGAGAGAGAATTTTAATATTTATTTTTTAGTTTTTCGATGGACACAACATCTTTGTTTGTACGTGGTGCTGAGAATCGAACCCTGGCCACACACAAGCCAGGCAAGCATGCTACCACTTGAGCCACATCCCCAGCCCTGTAACAAATTTCTTAAATTTAGTGTTATCAATTCCCATGAAATGTTTGTAGTTTGCGTTATGATATAGTTTCAATCAATAGTCAATACAGTATTTTGTTTGCTTAGTACTTTATGCCAAATATATCATTATGTAGCTTCCTTTAAGACCACATCATATTTATCAGAAAAATGGATGTTAATAAATATTTTCAACAGCTACAGAAAATTCCATTTATTCATGAATAGTGAATAATTTTTCATTTTTTTATAAAGTGTTTTGGTAAACTCAATAATGTGTTTTTATAATCACATTTGTCCGAAAATCTGTTGGAGATATATCTGGTAATGGGATTCCTGGCCTAGTGTCCCTGTGTCTTCAGAGCTGGCTGAAATTGCAGAAGGATTCCCAAAGTAGTTATCCAACACAGCCATGGATGTATATGCAAAGATTTTTTTGTGTGTGTGAGCAAATAATCAACTTAGTATTAACAGACTTTAACATTGTGCCAATAGGTGACTTTGAAATGATACTGCATTGATATTTAATTTTCACTACTCTGGAAAAATAAGCATCTTTTAAATTTTCATTGTCTTTTGACTCAGAATCTTCAACCATATTTTCTTTTTTGCCTTCTATTCAATTGTCAGTCATTTAATATTCAAGTGTTTAGGTGATCTTCATGTATTCTTAGTAGTAATGAGTTTGTCAAAAGTGAGTTTCAAACAATTTCTACAGTCAATCTTTCTTAATTCACAGTTTATGTTGTTTTTAATCACACAGAATATTTTTTTATTTCAATGTCATTTTCTTTTCTGATCTTAAACTGTGTGCATTTTTATGTCTGAAGAAATTGCTTCATAACCCAAACTATTTTATTTTCTTCAAAATGTTTCAAAGTTTATTTTTAGCACATTCATTTTCAGTTCACTAAACTTAATTTTCTGTATGGTGTAAATACTCAGTGTTAATTTGTAACATATAAAAATATATAATATCAAAGTATTTTAATGAATCATCTATTTTTCTCCAAAGACTCAGGATGTAACATAGCTTATAAATAGGTCTTCATATATGTCTAAATTTATTTCTAGATCTCTATTCTGTTCCATGAAATAATTTGTCTTTTATTGTACAAATTCCACATTATTGTAATATAGGTTATAGGACTTGTTATAGGCATAGTACTTTTTAATATTTTTTATTAGTGCATTATATTTATAAAAAATTGGGATTCATTTTGATGTATGCATAAATGCATAGAATATAATTTGCTCTACTCCAGTCCTTAGGGTTGCTCTTTCTTTGCCCTTCTCTCTTCTGCTGTTCTACTTCCTCTACTCTACTGGTTTTTCTTCTATCTATAAATTTTGTTGCTTTTTAGATTGGTTCTTTATAGATATACATAAAAGTAGAAATCACTGTAGTATATTCACATATGTACCTACCATAATTTGTTCCACCATCCCTCCCACTTCCTGGATCTCCTTCTTCACTTCTCCCTTCATCCCCTTCCTCTACTCTACTGATTTATTTTCTATTTTTGTGGGATTTA
This sequence comes from Ictidomys tridecemlineatus, assembly GCF_052094955.1. NCBI lineage: Eukaryota > Metazoa > Chordata > Mammalia > Rodentia > Sciuridae > Ictidomys > Ictidomys tridecemlineatus. Next base: position 163,572,799 of record NC_135479.1, read on the forward strand.
TCTCCCCCACACACTATTTTCCCCAATTTTTTTGTAACTTCCACGTGTGAGAGAAAACATTTGACACTTGTTTTTTAAGTCTGGCTTATTTCATTTAGCATGATGTTCTCCAGTCTATCCATTTACCTGCAAATGCCATCATTTCATTCGTCATTATCAAGCAATGTATTTGAAGCAAAAAAGACAAGTCCAGGACCAAATGAATCTCAGGTGAATTATACCAGACCTTTAAAGAAGAAGTAATGACAACCCTCCTCAAATTATTCCATAAAATCAAAAGGGAGGGAACACTGCCAAATTAATTCTGTGAAGCTAGTATCACCTTGATACCAAAAACAGAGAAAAAAAGCTCATCAAGGAAAAAAAATCAGACCATTATCCTTGATGAACATAGATGAAAAAAATCTTAATATTATCAAAGCACATTCAAAACACACTAAGAAGATAGTACACCAGGACGGATGAAATGAGTTTCATCCCAAAAATACAAGGTTGGCTCAACATTCATAAATCAATAAATGTAACTCACCATATAAACAAAATTACAGACAATAATTACACGATCATTCAATAGATTTATGGTCAGATTTTTAAATAAACCTTTCCTTTCTGCTCCATAAAAAAAAATTATGATCAGTTTGTCAATTTTTTTGAGAAAATTAGTTGAATTTTATTAGAATGAATGAATTCAAAATAATTTAAGATAAGTAAGCAAAACATTAAATCTTTACCTATGGGGTATATATACTTAAGTATTTATAGTTTTGTGTATAAATAAAGTCATAATTTTTAAGTGAATGTTCTATACAGTACCTTTTAAATTTTATTGGCAACTTATAGCTTTTGCTTCTTATTGTTTTAAAAGAAGTATTCTTTTAAGTGTATTTTGTACAGCTAGTGTGTAGAAACAAAATTTGCTTAATTGATAAAGTTTATTGTTTAAAATTTTGTGTGCAGATTTTCATATATCAAGTTTAATCATATTAATTTGTCACTTTCATTTTTTGTAAAATTGCGGCTGGGGATGTAGCTCAAGCGGTAGCACGCTCGCCTGGCATGCGTGTGGCCCGGGTTCGATTCTGAGCACCACATACCAACAAAGATATTGTAAAATTGTAAAATGGTTGAATAACAGCAAAAAAAGTTATTTCCTTTATGTACAATTAAATCATCTAAGACAAACAACAGTGTTCTTTCTTCTATTCAAATCAACTTAATTTGACAATAATTCTGTGTCTTAGTAAAAGGTAGGTATAACTGTTATTATTCCTTTAGTATGATATTTTATATTTTTATATTTTTAATTATTCTTTTCATATATGTAAAATCTATGCTCAGTTGCAATTTGTCTGACTTTATACTCAGTTTCTTATTTGTGTACTTTGATTTCATAAATCAATGCACCAAATACTTGTGTTATTGGTTTTTTGAAGAATTTGTGTAGTATTTTTTTATTGCAGTAATGTCCATTCTTGTCTATAGCAAAAATCATATTGGAATCTAATCCCCATTGTGAATTATTAAAATTGGGACTAATTGGAATATTTAGGAGGTGATTTTGAATAAGATTGGATACATAGTAAAACATTCAGGCAGTCAGGGTAATGTGCCCCCAGTTCAGACTTTTCAATGCAAAAATAATTCCGAGAGGTAACCACTAAAACATTCCAATTATACCAACTAATTCCTTTGTCACAGAGAAGTGAGAAAGAGAAGCAAAACATATTTGAGTAAAGTCTACAGACTCAAGGGCTCATCAATAGCTTTCATACTTCTCCAATATCTTTTTAGCATGGTTTTGACAAATAGCATTGTACTTATCCAAGACCTGATTGGCATAGATACTGACCAATGCTCCTACTCAGCAATTATATAAGCCCCTAGAGAAACATACTTATGTGGTAACCCCTATTGGGTCTTTTCTTGCCCTGAAAGAGTTCTGTCTCTTCTCATTTGAATAAATTCTACTCTTTTATTTCATCTATGAATTTCATTCTTTGAATTCATGAGATGAGAAACCAGAGAGAAATTTGCTGTGAGTTACCAGGGTCTACTGTGACACTAGAGGGAATGGCCCACCATTAAAAGCTAGAACACTCTATTCGAAGCAGTGGAGAAAAATCTGGCTTTGCTGGATGTAACCCTTGGAATTGACAGAACTTATGCAGGCAGTTATTCCCGTACTATGATCAGCTGTTAACAGTGAAATAGGCTTTCTCAGCTGCAGACACCTGCAACTTCCGCAGACCCCTACCACAAGCAGAAATGAAGAATCTAATTCATCTCAAATTCCATTTTCAGTTAGGTCCTGGGAGCTCCACCCTCATGAATGGGTTAATGGATTAGTGGGTTATAGGGTTATATTAAGAATGAGTCTGTTACAAAACCCACTCTTTGCTGTCTCTTAGATTTCCTTCTCTCATCATGTAATGCTCTGCGCTGATCAGGACTCTACAATTCCCACCATCAAGAAGGACTCCACCATATATGACTCCTCAACATTGGACCTTGCAGTTTCCAGAGCCATGAATTGAACAAATTTTTGTTCTTTGTAGATGATCATCGGTGGTATTCAGTTATAGCAACAGAAAATGGAGTAAGACAATACTTTTTACATCAACCACATGACATTTTAGTCATCTTCCTACATAATTCTAACAATATTAACTTAGAGAAAATGATTATTAAATACATTTTTTATGTAGAGGCTTATATATGATTCTGGAAATTTTTGGTAAGTGAACTCTTCATTAAATTTAATTTAAATTTCTATTTTTTGTTGGCTACTTTCTTGTTATTGCTGTTTTTGAAATTATGACATTAAAGAGCTATTACTTTCTTCATTGTGAAATAAAATATGCCTATGATTATTTTCATAAGTAGAACTTTTCTATGTATTTTTTCTGCAGCTAGTTTTCTTGAACCTCCATTATGCATATTTCAAAATAGGATTTTTTATCTAGAGTTTATAATAAACACAATGAAAAAAGTTACATGTTGAAATGTTATCTCACTATATGTTTTTATCTGTGAAGTAATATAATTATCTTGTTTTGTCAAGATTTCTACAGTAGAAATTTATATGCTGGTGAACCCTTGATCTTCACAGAGAAGGAATTATAGAGGAATCTTTATCACGTGTAATAAATGCTAAGATGCTCTTTCATCATCTTTGTACAGTAATTTCCTAAGTTACATTTATGTTTAAAGTATCACATAAGAACCTAACATATCTGTGCATATAATTTTAGTAGTAAATTTACCAAAAGTTTTGCTCATTAAAGAATAAATGTATTTGGAAAGCTTACGTAGTTATCTGCAACTTCTCCAGATTTTGAAAAGCTTTGAAATATAACACCATACATACATAAAACTATAAACAAAATAATTCCTGCTTTAAAATAAAAACACAGTTTTTATTTGATTGAAACTTAACAAGGTATATTTATGAGTTTTTATCCTGAGAAGAAAAGAAAATGAAATATCGTTATTTTAGCCAAAATAGAAATGGATCAAAATAGTGAATCATATCTTCATTGAAAAATAATGATGACCTTTTACTCAATGGAAGCCATCTAGAAACAGTGGAACTGATACCAGTGTTGAAATGGAGTATATTTGTTTTACAATGCATTCAGATTCAAACACAACAATACCAACTGGCCAATTCTCAGACCAGGTAGCCATGTAAATACACAAATGAAGAAAGGGCTAGAAAATTAACTTTGGGAATACTTATGAAAAAAAAGTGAAGATAAAATGTATTTGCATTTTTTAATTGCTATGCATCCACAGTGCCAGATTTGCCTGGCCAAGTTTATACTGCTTCTAGAGATAAAAAGGAATTTCCTAATTTATATCAATTACCTCTTAAAAAGTATATTGGATCCTACTTTCATTCTTCAAACCTTTCTATAATAATATGAGCAATAAAAAGACTAGTTTTCATCCACCTTTTTGTGACTATCTTATTATTTTAATGTAATTGGCAAAGAAAAAATACTATATTTTGTTTTTGATTGGAAAAATAATGAATTTGGCATTTTGAGATAATAAAGTAAAGCTTTAAATGGGTTGTGTATCTCATCAAGATTAATCAAGCCTTTCTAATATGCATGGCCCAATCAAAGTTCCTCCTTGGTCTAAATAATTTTAATTAAGCAATTCTACCTTCTGTAGCGGTCATTACCAGGAGATAATTGACTGAATCAGTAATGAAGCATTCAGTGAATGCTAAACAAACAGCAAGGTTAATTATCTGGCAGAGATGTCTGTTATGGAAGTGCTGTGCTGGCCTTCCAAGTTTCATAATCCCCTGTAGCACCTCTTAGTAAATTATAATAATCCTCATTCAAATATATTGTGCAACTGCAGTTGCTATGCACCATGCAGGGGCAGATCAAGTGATCAAGAGACTGATTTCAATATGATAATAATGAAGTGTATTTTTTTAAAAAAAATAGCCTATTTCTTTTGAGCAGCATATCTCCTTTTCCCTATTTAATTTTTTCTTCAATTTTAAATTTTGGAATAATTTTCCAAATTCCGCCTCTTGGTACAAAGAGAACTGACAACAAAGATATATTTTGCCTAGAGACACAGTCCAGAAGGTTTATATAATGCAATATATAATCCCATAGCTTATCTGATATTTTTACATTCACCCAGCTATTATTTTTCTCCTAACCTCTCTTGCCAATAAATCTGTTTGTTGTGTGTTTGGTGTGGGCTACCTGAGAATCAGATTGTTTTCAAAAAGCACAGTTGCATTTCACTTTGGGTGTATTTTGCATTTAATTGCATTCATCTGATTTTATGCTTCAAAAATAATAATTATTGTGTAATGTTTTCACAGAGTAAAATGGATTTTGAAATTCACATCAAAACAATTCCTTCTAAAAGTGAAGAGGAAATATTAATAAAAATATTCTTGAGCTTGGATGTCTTGCTCTTTGACCTACAGAAATGTCAGAAGTCTTTATTTTCCTTTCATCATATTTGTGAAGACTTTCAGCGTAATTTTCTAAATCAATTTCCTAGGTCACTGGATTTCTGTTTTTAAATTTTCCAAACCCTTGTATAATTTTGACATTATAATTGGACTCCTATTATCTGAATATATTAAAATCTAACTGAGGTTTAATTAAATTTTTATTAAGAGACTCAGAAAGTATCCTAGGCTTCTTTTCTTTTCATCTTTTCTCTGAATATAGAAACCAACATAATATATGTTTCTTGCATAAACATGGAGCAATAGAAAAATTATTAAAAATATATTCAAATGGATGGTATTTGAGATGTTATTTTGCCTTAAGCATACACCCTTGTAAGAACAAAATAAGTTAATGCACATTATCCAACACAGGCTAAGTCACAATATATATTAATTATACACCGTTACTCTTATTGCTTTCACTTATTATGGAAGAATCAGTACACAGTGCAGAGTATAAAGAAAGTTGACTTTTTAATTCCATACACATTTTTATTTTGCCTACAGACAAGTCAAGTACAAGACATAAATATTATTAGATCCACTTGACACTGGTCTTGGTAACCTTTTCAACTAACTTAGTTGTCTGGAGCCAAAGGAAACAACTTTGTTCACAAAACTGAAATTGATACATAAGATTAGGAAATTGTTGGGATTCTGTTGGTTGCCAAGTCAATATGATTCATATTAGTGTTTCTGAGAGGTTTAAAGAGTCCTATGGTGGATCAAAGCAAAGGAAATTCAAACAACTTTTTTTTTTTTGAAAGGGAGATGGATGAAGAATAATCCCCACACCTGTAATGAGAATTCCCATGAAATACAAGAGAGATTTTTATCCTTTTGAACACATCCTCTTTCAAAAAGAAAATCTGAGGCATTTATTTTACAACTGAAACATTTACAAGTATACACAAAAAATCTAATAATACAAACAATAACAGCATCTTTTTAGAATCTTGGATGGTTTTTAGATTTAATGAGAAGCAAAATGTAGAAGAAATTAGAGGGAAAATATTGGCATTTTTAGTCATGGGATAAATCCCCCAAAATGCAAATTATATTCTGGTCCAATATATTTAAATAATTTATATTAAGATAAAAGAGTTTCTCAAACTTGAACTTCTGGTTATTAATATATCTTGTCAGATTTTACTTACTTATTTTCTCTCTGTTAAATGTATTATAGAATTATCAATTCAATTTTCTTCATGGATTTTCTGATTTTTTGAATATGGGGTGTCCCAAAAGATCTCCTTTGTAAACGCAGGAATATTGAGAGGTGAAATAATTGGAGTATGAAAGTTGTGAACTAATCAATCAATCCTCCTTTATATGGACTGACTGATGACTGTAGGCATGTGGGCAAAGCTGGAGAGGGAGGATCAACAAAGTTATGCCCTGGAAGGGTTCTTCTCCCTGTAACCCCTTTTCCCTCTCTTCCTATTTCCTGGCAGCATGAATGGAGTTTTTCCTACTCTACCACACCCTTCTGCCATCATGTTCTGCTTCACCTTCGGTCTGGAACATGAACTTGCCCGACTATGGACTGAACCTCTGGAAACCTGAGCCAAAATAAACTTTTCTTCCACTAAATTGTTCTTGTCAGGTATTTTGTCACAGAAACACAAAGCTGACTAAAAGAGTGCTCTTATTTGCAGGACATTAGCAAACGCCTATTTCATCATGCATGATGATAATTGATAGTGATAGTTGATCTTTTTTTTTAAACCAAGTTAATTCACACAGAATTTCATGAATAGTAGCAATCTCAAAAAGGAAAACATTATAAGCTTTAAGAATTATAAATTTTTACAAGTGAGTCTCTTCATTTCTTTGAATATTAAAATTAAAATTATTGGCCAAACTATTAGTAAACAATAGTACATTTTAGAAAAAAATCTGTTGCTAGATTAAAATAGCAATTATTTTAAATATTTTGTCTGTTATTTTAAATAATTTTAGGCCTTCTGTTTTCCATTATAATTTTTATTACAAATGTACAATGTCATCATAAATTCAACTTTTCACATTTTATTTATCAAACAGTTAATCTATACATAAAATCATTGCAGATTACACATATTTTTCATCTTTCATGTGATTCATAAATTGTGAGAAAAAGTAGACTCAGAATAATTTTGAGAAAGTTAAAAGGTGTATTTGACCATCTATATTAATATTAATTCAAAGATTTGAGAACCAGATATTTTTACAAATAATTTGTAGAACATCTTTTAAGAGTTAAAATTTTCTCTAATTTATTCACCTAGCCACTAAGCGAAACTTATCCATAAATAATCAAATCAAATTTATTTTTGTTTTTAAAAACAAAAAAATAAAGAATCTAAATAAAGATATAGGAATTCTGGGAACACAAATCAAACTAACAAAATGTGATACAGAGAAAATCACATTTACCCAATGTAAACTGGAGACAATACAGGTTTTCATGATATTTGATCTGACTAGATTCCAGCTCCATCCTGGTTCATACCTTGTGCAGAATTAATTCTCTTGTATGAATTCTTGGGGTAAGGACTGGTGAGTCACCCTCTCAAAATAAAAGGAATCAAGCTATAATTTCTCAGAAAAGTTTCAGGAAATATACAAGTGTGAACAATTAGCACCAAAATAGACAACAAGGAAAAGGTAAAACAAGAAGGAAATAAAAAGACTTCAAAGAATTTTACTTAAATGGTGTTAATTCCAGATCCTTGGCAATGTCCAGATGTATTTCCCCTTAAAGTCACAAATTCCATTTAGAACAGACAATTTCTGTTAGACATTATATGTGTTAAAGACACTGCTTTGATTAAGAAGTCTCTGTAAATCAAAGTAAATTAAAGTATTAAAACCCATTTAATATCTTTGATCCAAACATGCACCTAATAGAAAAAGATCTGACAAATTTTTAAAATCATCTGCCTAATTTGGAAAGAAATGAGAGTTACCTAGCCTAGTTATTCATAATCATAGAATGATGGGATAATGGCTGAAGCTCTATGCCTGTTTTTGACAGGCTAATTCATATTTTCACCCGTGGCCCACAAATCAAAATTTTATGAAATGCTCAATATTGAAGTGACCACCTATATAAAACCCCACTCCACAGCCACACACAAACAAACACACACACACACACACACACACACACACACACACACACACGAGACATATTGATTCTAAATGGCTCAGCCCTCCCAGTATTAGAAAGTGGATACATTCTAGATAACATCACTGATTTTAATCACCACAAAATTTTAAACCTCAATAAAACTAGCTGAAGAAATCATACTTGTAAGCTTTATTAATGTTTTGATGTATTTCTGATAAGAATCAATGCATGTTTTTCCAAATATAGAAATAAACAAAATATACCTAAAGATCCCCAAATATATTGTTATATTGAAATAGATACTTCTTCACCTCAATTTTCTGTCTTTCAGTCATTTTATAGATCATTGGCATCTCTTTAGACTAAATTCTGGAAGAGAAACCCGATCAGTTTCAGATTTGATTCAAAGTTCCATATTAGGTACACTGTCTTACAGAGTTATTGACTGTCCCCCAAATTCAATAATCAAGACAGAAAGGTTCTAGTACAGCTTATTTTTATATAGCACAATATAAACACAAAATTTTTTAAAGTTTCCAAAAGAAAAAAAATTGAATATCTTACTGTTTAAGAAGATAATTTATCTTTATTATACACTTAAAGTTATCAAAAATGCAAGAAACTTCAATATTCTTCACATTATTATTTCTCTACATGTAGAAATTACTTTATATTTTTCCTCTTTTATATTATTTGTAACAAATTAACTATGATGAATTATGCAGCTAAGATACTTAAAATGAAGAATTAATGTTTTTCCAAATTATACTGGTAAGAGTTCAACCATTAGCTATAATTTTCATTACACTTTGTCCTGGCTAATCATGAACTAATATTACATAAAGTCCTAATTGTTACAACTAATGTAATTTTGGAAAGCATATGTAAACCAAATCGTTTTAATTTAAAAGTATGGTTAGGTTGCAACATTTAATTTGAACATCTCAATTATTGTTCTTTCCCAAATACCTACTAAATGCCAGTAGCTAGCAATTTAGAAATGATCAAAATATCTATTCTCAAATATGTTGATGATATGTGATGGAGTGGGGGGAGCAGATAATTAAGAACAGATTTGCAAAAAGACATGAGAAGCATTTAAATCTGAATATGCTTAGGGGCATGATGTTTGTACAGAGTCTGACTAACCCCTTTTGATAAGGGGGAGGTGAAGACAAGATCTGCACAATTTTCTTATTGAAAAAGTTTAGATCTGCCTGAGGTTAGAGAAAGCAGAATGTGATCAGGAGGGGTGTTAAGAATATTTCAGGAAACTTGTGCTATAAATTCAATGGCACAAAGGTGTGAAATAAAAGTGCAAAAGAGCATATTCTAGGAACCTATGTAGGTTGATTGTGATGATAACATATGGAGGGTATAAGGAATATTTGGAGTTGAAAATGTATAGACAAATAGGTATCAGATCATTAGGAATCCTATATTGATTCCAAGGGGTCTAGATTTCATTATGAAGAAAGTCACATTCTTTTTTTTCTACCAGTCCAAGAGGTATAGCTGCTCATATCTGTTGTTAATCTCTGGGTTGGCTCATTATTTGCAGGGTGAGTATTGGCACGTCCAACAGTAATGTAATTTTGATTTCAACAATAATTTTGATTTCAAATTCCTCCTACAGAATCATTGGCATGGGCTGTTTTACTGACTCAGCTTTGACTAACACAGACTATTAAAACCAATGTCACTGTGGAAATTCTTATTCATGTTTCCTGCTTCATAAATTTTCCATGGCTGAATGTTCAATACACCTGACACTGGATACATGCTACTGTGAACTTTAACATGCTTATTTTGATTTGAAATGTGCTCTAAGTATAAAATAAACACATGATCTTGAAGATGGTACAAAAAAACTTAAAATGTCATATATCTCAAAAAACTTTAAGGGTGATTATGTCAAAATTTATTTCAGAGAATAATTTAAGTAAATTACATAGTTAAACTTTGTATAATTTACTGTTTCTCATGTGTGTTAATTTATATGCTATTTTGTATAGTATCTTCTGTTAACATTCTACATTGCTACAAATAGTGACAAATGAATATTTGTTGATCATAAACCACTTTGGAGTAGAGACTATCTATACATTTTTTGTTGTTCTTGTTTTGTTTTGCTTTTGGTGGGGCAGTACCAGGGATTGAACTCATGGGCACTCAACCAGTGAATACATACCAAACCCTACTGTGTATTTATTTAGAGACAAGGTCTCACTGAGTTGCTTAACAACTCCTTTTTGCTGAGGTTGGCTTTGAACCCACTATTCTCCTGCCTCAGCTTCCTGAGCTGCTGGGATTACAAGTGTGTACCACCACACCTGGCTTGTCTATATATTTTAACATTGATAATATGTGGTCACATTTTTATTTGTAAATATAAGGTGAATTTACTAAACCATTAAATATACAAATTTTCAAGTTGCATGAAAATAGGAACAACTAATTTTTATTTTTTTTACCATGCTATTTTTACTATGGGCCACAACATATATTCCAGACTATTTAAATATTTGAAAAGGGTTTAATGTTTTCACTTTTTAAAGAAAAAAAATCCTTTTATTGATACAAATGTAATGAATGAGATCCTCTCCATTACCAAAGCTTTAAAACATAGCTAGACTTAGATAGCAAAAGTTCTAATTCACCTGTTTCAGGGCTTTAGAGACAGGGAGCAGATGTTTGCTGGAGAGCTTGTTTGATAGCAAATCTTTGTTTCAAGATGCTGAATCTCTTATGAGGAAAGCAAAGCAATTTGGATATATTTACAATAGAAAGAAGTGCTTACAATTTAAAGCTGTCAGGAAATTACCCTCACACCCATCATAAATTCAATTTATTGAAATTTACCTTGTGATCACTTTCAAGCTTTTATAGTCTGAAATTGAAGCCCACAAACCAATGGTAGAGTCCATAAAGGAAAGACAAATCCAATCACAAATCATTTGTTCAGGAACATGCACTTCTCCTGCTGCTGCATATGACACTCCATTTCCATTTCACTTCTTGATAGAACACACACAGATGTAATTTTTTCTTCTTTATGAAGGTCTGTTGGTTAAGCATACAGAAACTGGGAGAACTGCATTTAACATGAAAGTTGAGAAAAATCAAAGTATATCGCAGTACACTCATTTGAAATATTACCTATGAGATGCATTTAAATGAATCTGGTTTATGCACACCTATTATATGGGAGAGGTGAGTAAAACTAAATATTAGAAGAGATACAATTTTTCAACTTTTATCTATGCCAATGTGAATATTAAGTATTAAGGCATTGAGACTTGAATATGAACATTATTAATTTTCACTCATAACTTTTTGAGTTATGTTAGGCACAAAGTAACAAGATAACTGAAATTATGAATTCTAGATTCTTGGCTTTAAAGGTGAGAAAAATGCATCAAAACTGAAATATTGCAGTTTCAATATTGTCTATAAATCATTTCACACTGTTTTATGAGATGTAAATTGAGCAGTAAAAATAAGCAACCAGACTAAATCCAACAATCAATATCCCTGTGAAAAACACTTTTTTTCCTGTTTCTTTCAGAACTTTTAAGTAAAGAAAACTAGTCAATAAGAAAGGATCAAACTATTCTTAACTAAACTGTGATATGATATATGAAATAAGCTCTTCTTTTTATCCACTTGCTTTCTTCCTTGAGCTTGAAAAACATTTTTAGCAAAGAACAATGAGTATTTGGTGCTATTGTAATTTACTTCTTTCAAGTCTGTTTTGCACAAGGCTATGAGCTTTTTTAGAAAAGAGAACTGTGTTAAATTCTTAGCTGACATGTACTAGAAGCTCAAAAACAAAATCAACAGTAAATGAATAAAAGAAGAATCTCTTGATATTCACATAGTAAGTGATCTTTTTTTCAAGTAAAGTTAAAATCTCTACATACTCTTTACTTTTACTCATATATTTTGCATAGAGTCATTACTCCTAATCATGTCAGTGAAAAAGAAAATCTTCTCGATATTTAATCTGGTTAGCAGATTTAGAGAAACAATATGGAAAGTTTTATAAAACTTTCACTTTCATAAGAAAGAGAAAGTAAATCAAATGAAATTCTGTAGCACAAACATCTAAGGAAATATATGATCCATTAAAATCAAGTGAGGGAGTGATATTACAAAAACAAAAATTCTATTTTTAAAATAATATTGCAGTTACTACAAAATGTCCCAAAATGACAACCAATGAAAGCCAGTTCGAGTGCTGACTTAAGAGTTTCACACATTGTCTATTAAAGCAATGACAACTCTCATTTCCTTTTATCTTCCCAGAGTTTAGCTTTGAAGAAATGAATAGAATTTTCAGTAAAGTGAGATACCATTAGGAAAAAGAGATAAGGAGAGAAGCATATATTATACCTCAACATAGAATTATAAACTGATTTATATTTCATTTAAGTATTTGCTTTTGTCACTCTTGTCTTTGAATTTGCTTACATACATTTTCTTAAATTCTAGATTTTTATATCTAATAAATAAGAGACATTTGCACAATCTTCCCCCATAGCTCATTTTTACTCTTCATTGAAAATTTATATAGTGATTCAAAAATTTATTTTCCCTAGCTGTTGAGAAACAGTTTAAAGGTGAAAACATGAATTAGAATAAATAAAGGCACTCTCTGACTCTAGGCGTGTATTACTGCTGAGATCTAGGAAGCAGTATGAATCTACCACTCTCTGCAGAAATCTATCATCTTTCTAAGGATTGACTACCTGATGATCCTTATCTCCCAAAACACCATCTTAGAAAGTTAGTAAATTAAGTGACAAGTTGGGTGGCTAATTCAGGTTTTATAGTTTGTTTGCTTTTTTTAATCCTGGAAAATATTCCAATAGATGTTATCCACAATCCTCTACCTTAATGAAATAAATAAATACATAAAAACGAATAAAAAATATCAACACTCAACACTTTTTGATTAGGGAGAAGAAATAGAAAATATTCTATAAGATAAAAGTCATCATTCTCATGATCAGAAAAGACCTAACTATAAAACACACATGTCTGATTATTCTTGTGTTTGCATGAAAAGACACAAAAACTATCAGCTGTAACAGTCTGAAATTTTAAGCAAATTGGCTTAATATCATATATTTTTCAAATATTTTATTCAAATATTTTTATTACAGTGAAAAACAACTCCTTAATAAAATACTCACAAGGCATAGGAAAGGAAGATTAAATTATTTGTACTTGATATGGTCTGTGTTATGGTTTATATATGAGGTGTCCCCCAAAAGCTCATGTATAAGGAAAGAAAGAACATTCAGAGGTGAAATGTTTGGGTTATGGAGGTTTAACTTAATCAGTACATTAATTCCCTAATAGGGATTAACTTGGTAGTAACTGTAGGCAGATAGAGTGCAGCTGGAGGAGGTAGGTCATTGGGGCATGCCTTTGGGTTATATACTTGTCTCTTTCTCTGCTTTCTGGTGCCATTTCCCCCAGCTTCTTTCTTGTGCTACACACTTCTACCATGATGTTCTGCTTCATCTCAGGCCCCTAGGAATGGACTTGGCCATCTAATGACTGAGACCTCTGAAATGGTGAGTACTCCTATATAAACTTTTCCTCCTAATTGCTCTTCACAGGTCTTTTGGTCACTGCATTGAAAAAGCTGAGTAAAACAGTCTTACATACAGAAAGTCCTATAAACCCTACCAAAAAACCTGCTAGAAGTAATTAAGTGAATTCAATAAATCTGCAGGATACAAAATCATGCAAAAATCAGCTCGATACACTAATAGATACTATTCAAAAACAGAAACAAAAGAATTTCATTTAGAATAGTATAAAATAATTAGATAGTTAATAATATGTTTAACCAAGTAGGTGAAAGACCTGTGCATTATAAACAATAAAGTATTGATGAAAGAAATTGAGGAAGAAACAAATAAATGGAAAGAGATCCTAGGCCCATGGATGGAAAATATTAATATTGTTAAAATAAACTCTTTATAAGTGTAACACAATCCCTATCATATCCCAATGGCATTTTCTACAGAAATGGAAAAAAAAGATAAAACTAAAATTTGCTTGAGGTCATAAAATAACTAAATAGCTAAAGAAATTTTGATCATGAAGAACAAAGCTGAAAGCATCACACTTTGTATTTTCAAATTGTATTACACAGGTATAATAATGAAAACAGCATAGCACTGGCAATAAAACAGATCTAGAAAGCAGTGCAATAGAATAGAGAACCCCAAAATAAATACTGATATTTTGGGGCAAATCATCCTTCAGAAAGGTGTTAGGACTATAGAATGGATCCTAGAGTGTAACACCTATAATCCCAGAGGTTCAGGAGGCGGGGCAAGAAGCTTACAAATGTGAAACCAGACTGGGCAACATAGTGAGACCCTGTCTCAAGAACAAATAAAAAATAAATAGGGCTGAGGATGTAGTTTAGTGATAGAACACCCCTTAGTTTTAATCCTCAGTACTGCACAAACAAAATGGAGAAAGAATATTCTCTTCAATAAGTAGAATAAAACCAATCCCTTTCCTTAGACCATTCTCAATTTCTGTTCCTTTCCAGCCCTAACCTCAACCCCTTTTAGTTATAGATATCCAAAAAAATTATGTGTTTGTACATTGTGTGCCCAAAAACATAAACTATTTTTTTCAAATGAAATGGAATCTTAAATGTTGAGAAAGCAGAATAGTCACAAACCAAAGCTCAATAAATCTAGTTTTTTGATTAATCGTTTTAAACAATATTTTATTTCTGTAAAGCCTGTAGGGAAAAAAGGGGTTGGGGTGGGGGAGGGGAGACAGGATCCTTGTTACAATGCCCCCAGCTTTTTTTTTTTTTAAATAATATCTCATTTATTTACCTTCAGTGAGGTCTTGGGTTCTTTCTATGGGTTTGAGCTGCTGTTTGTCCTTTCATTTGACCCTTTGAAGCACCCTTCAGCGTTTCTAGAGGAGCTTCTGTAATGGCAATGAACACCCCTCAGTCTTTGTTTATCTGAAAATGTCATAATGTCCTCTTCTCTTTTAAAGGAAAGTTTTGGCAAATGTGAGGATTCTCACTTGACACTTTTTTCTCTTCATCCCTTTAAATTTATAAAACCTTTGTCTTTTGACCTCCAGATTTTCTCAGAAGAAGTCTGCTAAATATCTTAATGAAAACTAATGAGTTTCTTCTTTATATTTGCCATTTAAAAATTAATTATAATATGCCTTGATTGGGATCTCTTGAGTTATCTACGTGGAATATGTTGAGCTTCTAGAATGTGTTCATGCCTTTCATCAAATCTGGAAAATTTTTGCCATTATCTCATCAAAATTTCTCTCTGCTTATTTTTCTGTCCATTCTCCTCTGAAGAATCATAATACCTATATTGGCCCACCTGCTATCCCAAACTTTGTCCTTAAATTCCTTACACTATGCCCATTTTTCTCCAACTCAGTTTCTTTCTGTTTCTCAGATTTGGTGATTTTCACTGTCATATCTTCAACTTCATTAATTGTCTGTAGCCACTTATGCCTGCCTTTGAAATCCTCTGTTATTTTTTGTTGTTGTTGTTGTTTGGTTGGTTTTTTTTTCTTTTTTTAGTGACTAGACTTTTCATTTCTAGTATTTCTTTTTGTTTTTGTTTGTTTAGCTTTCTGTATATTGATATTCTCATTTTTTTCATACATCATCTTGAGTTTCTCCACATATTCCCTTAGTTTTTCAAATATTTTTAGGATAGTTGTTTAACGTCTTCTCTAATAAATTTTTCATCAGATCTTTTTAAGGGGTAGTTTCCACTTATTTTATTTTATTGTGTACTTTGTGTTTTCTTTTTCTTTTCTTTTTTTTTTTGACTACTGGATATTTGAATCTAATATTTAGATTCTCCCCCTTCTTCAGGGTTTGATATTTCTATTTATTCATTCATTTATTGCAGGTTACCTCTGTGTCAATGATCATTTGTAGGTAAAATTTAAATCCTCCTCAGTTTCTCCTGGACCTACACCTTTCCCTGTGTTGTGCTCCTTTCAAATTGTGTTCATATTCAATTGCTCTTCAGTGTCCTAGTATTTAATATCTGATTCCCACTAAATGAATACACACAAAAAAATAGAGAAAGAAACAGTGCCAGTGCTTCAAGTCTCCTAGAAGTGACTTCAACTGGAAGAGGAAGGTGCTTCCAACAATGATCATCCACTTTTTTGTCTGCAGCTCTGTGATCAGAAGAAGCAGTCACCTAAGTAAGGGCGACTTCTTAATATTGGGAGGACAGCATCTGATCTGTTCCTCTTGCTCCCACAGACTGCGCAGTCTCTTCCTGGAATACACACACGTGTGCTTGCTCTAGAGGTGAGGGTTGTTAACTGCTACTATGTTTACAGCTAAAATGGATGTTTAACTTCCATTTACTGTCCAATCCTTCACATCAAATTTACAGACTTTCTGTTAAATTGAAACTCCAAAATAGTTCCAGCTATCAGATTCTGACTCTCTTAGTAAGAAGACAGATTTCTTCTGCTTCTTTTTCTATCTTCTTAGAATCCTTTCTCTACCAATCATTCTTAAGTCTTTTCCTAGGCCTGTAGTTAAGTTTTTCTTGGCTTCTGCCCACAGAAAGATTAATTATGCAGAGTTTGGAAACAATCCAAAAGAATGGCTGATTCTTTTAGAAAAGATCTGGACAATGTATACTCCTTTAAGGAAAAGTTTAATTTATAGATTTCCTATGATAGAAATACAAATAACCATAATGATTGTGGTGTTTAGGTCCATTAATCAATAATCAGTTTGCTATCTAAACTAGAATATTTTTCTTAATATTAACTTATTAAAACACCTATATATAATTACTTTTTCAAATATTCTTTAGAACAATTTAACATCTCAGTTGTCTTTTAATTAATGAGTTAATTAAAATCTTTGAAAAGTGCTCATTTACATTTGATTTGTTTTACCTTTAAAAATTATGTGGTAATAACTTAAATCCTTGAAAATCATATATGGACATAGCCATATTTTCTGACATACGCATACATAAAACTTATATGGAGCTAGAGAAATATTATACTTTTCTGAATAAGTATTTTAATAATAATAGAGTCAATAGAATGATATAGGTTATTCTAAAAATGAAATGAAATGATTGCTTCATTATAGATAATCATGGACATAATTCAAGCAGTTCTCATAGAAAATTGCATAAGCTAAATGACCAAGAAAAAGAAAACAAATTAAAGCAAATAAAATATCAGTTTGAGAACCTCAAATGTGATTAGCAAAATAAACATAAAAGGAAAATATATGTATATAAAATAAAAGTAGCACATATTAATAATAATAGACACTAATAAAAAGTAAAATTTAAAATTCATATAAATGCACATTGATGATGGTTCTTCAGAAAGAGTAACTATTGAAAATAGGCAAATAATAACAAAAATAATATATGTCTAGATGTAAAATACGAAAGAAGGAAAATATATCACTATTATTGATAAAAAAAGAGCTAAATAACATACATATTTGAGAAAGAATATCTTTTAATAATATATTAGATTGACAGGTATAGTAAGATTTAAATATTAATGATATGAATTATTTTAAAAATATAAACTATAAAATTGACTTCAAAATTAATAAAAAACTAATAAAACCTATGTGGATGTGTAAGAGGCAGAACAGGGGATTAAAAAAAATATATAGAAGTAGCCTCTGTAGACCACTTAGGGATCAAAGGAAGTTTCTTTAAAGTTATAATATTAAAACACAGATTTTAGTGAAGTGGAAAAGTGAACTACCCAAGTACAGGAAGAGGTAAAATTTACAGACAGAAGTAACAGAAATTGCATACTGTATGATATGCAATGACTTGATATATTTTCAAAATAATATAGGCCATTAAGGTTGGCTGAAGTTAATAAAAGAAAGTCAGATAATGTCATAATATATTTCAAATGTAATATTATAATTACTGCACAAAAAATGTTTATAGAATTTTCATTAGAAAAATTTTTGAGTTTTGCAATTATCAATGTTTCTAAATGGCTAATTCTTAAGTTGTTCAAACATTTCCAGATTTTAGAAAAATACTGAAAATTTATCAAAAATAACACAAATCAAGTAAAATACTACAGAACACTAAATTTCTTGATAATGATATGAATATTATATGTAATATTAGCAAATAGAAGTTCACAAACATTCAAAAGCTATGACAATATATTTATTTCAGAGATACAAATATTATTTGATATTGGAAAATATATTAACACAATTAATAGGCAGTTTTAATTCAAATAAGAAATTAGCCATTTCAAAAGTTTTTTTAATAAATGATGAAATTATAAACCATTTATCATAAAACTGACAAGAAAGCTAGAAAAGTAATCATTAATAATAAATAAAAGAATAGTTATCAATATATAATATATATATATAGTTTTGTACCAGAGATTTACCTCAGGATCATTTAACCACTGAGCAACACCCTGGCCCTTTTTAAATTTTTTTTAAATAAGACTTAATTTTTTGCACAGTGTTGTTTACATTTAGAAGGGATTCAGTGCATTATGTGAAGTATTTACATGATCAGGTTTTCTTCACCAATCCTCTACTCTCTATGGAGTCCTGTACTTATAGATAAAATTCTTTTTTTATTATTAGTTGTTCAAAACATTACAAAGCTCTTGACATAAAATTTCATACATTTGATTCAAGTGGGTTATGAACTCCCATTTTTCCCCGGTACACAGATTGCAGAATCACATCGGTTACACATCTACATACTTACATACTGCCATACTAGTGTCTGTTGTATTCTGCTGCCTTTCCTATCCTCTACTATCCCCCCTCCCCCGCTCCCATCTTCTCTCTCTACCCCATCTACTGTAATTCATTTCTCTCTCTTGTTTTTTTTTTCCCTTTCCCCTCACTTCCTCTTATAGGTAATTTTGTATAATGATGAGGGTCTCCTTCCATTTCCATGCAATTTCCCTTCTCTCTCCCTTTCCCTCCCACCTCTCATCCCTGTTTAATGTTAATCATCTTTTCATGCTCTTCCTCCCTGCTCTGTTCTTAGTTGCTCTCCTTATATCAAAGAAGACATTTGGCATTTGTTTTTTAGGGATTGGCTAGCTTCACTTAGCATAATCTGCTCTAGTGCCATCCATTTTCCTGAAAATGCCATGATTTTGTCATTTTTTAGTGCTGAATAATACTCCATTGTGTATAAGTGCCACATTTTTTTAATCCATTCATCTATTGAAGGGCATCTAGGTTGGTTCCACAGTCTAGCTATTGTGAATTGTGCTGCTATGAACATCAATGTAACAGTATCCCTATAGTATGCTCTTTTAAGGTCTTTAGGGAATAGTCCGAGAAGGGGAATAGCTGGGTCAAATGGTGGTTCCATTCCCAGCTTTCCAAGAAATCTCCATACTGCTTTCCAAATTGGCCTCACCAATTTGCAGTCCCACCAGCAATGTACAAGTGTACCCTTTTCCCCACATCTTCGCCAGCACTTGTTGTTTGACTTCATAATGGCTGCCAATCTTACTGGAGTGAGATGGTATCTTAGGATGGTTTTGATTTGCATTTCTCTGTTAGAGATGGTGAGCATTTTTTCATGTACTTGTTGATTGATTGTATGTCCTCCTCTGAGAAGTGTCTGTTCAGGTCCTTGGCCCATTTGTTGATTGTGTTATTTGTTTTCTTATTGTTTAATTTTTTGAGTTATTTGTATACTCTGGATATTAGGGCTCTATCTGAGGTGTGAGGAGTAAAAATTTTTTCCCAGGATGTAGGCTCCCTATTTACCTCTCTTATTGTTTCTGTTGCTGAGAAAAAACTTTTTAGTTTGAGTGACTCCCATTTGCTGATCCCTGTTTTTAACTCTTGTGCTATGGGTGTCCTATTAAGGAATTTGGAGCCTGACCCCACAATATGTAGATCGGAGCCAACTTTTTCTTCTATCAGATGCAGAGTCTCTGATTTGATATCAAGCTCCTTGATCCATTTTGAGTTAACTTTTGTGCATGGTGAGAGAAAGTGATTCAGATTCATTTTGTTGTA
Source organism: Ictidomys tridecemlineatus (assembly GCF_052094955.1). Classification (NCBI taxonomy): domain Eukaryota; kingdom Metazoa; phylum Chordata; class Mammalia; order Rodentia; family Sciuridae; genus Ictidomys; species Ictidomys tridecemlineatus. The sequence goes on from NC_135479.1 coordinate 163,592,980, forward strand.
TATGGATTTCCAGTTTTCCTAGCACCATTTGTTGAAGATGCTATCCTTCTTCCATTACATGCTTTTAACCCCTTTGTCAAAAATAAGATAGTTGTAATTTTGTGGATTGATCTCTGTGTCCTCTATTCTGTACCATTGGTCCACCTGCCTGTTTTGGTACCAGTACCATGCTGTTTTTGTTACTATTGCTCTGTAGTATAGTTTCAAGTCTGGTATCTCTATACCACCTGATTCACACTTCCTGCTTAGAATTGCTTTTGCTATTCTGGGTCTTTTATTTTTCCATATGAATTTCATAATTGCTTTATCTATTTCTACAAGAAATGCCATTGGGATTTTGATTGGCATTGCATTAAACCTATAGAGGTTTAACCTATTTTGCGTTTTACCTATTTTGGTAAAATCGCCATTTTGATGATGTTATTCTGCCTATCCATGAATAAGGTATATTTTTCCACCTTCTAAGATCTTCTCTTTCTCTCTTTAGGGTTCTGTAGTTTTCATTGTATAAATCTTTCATCTCTTTTGTTAGGTTGATTCCCAAGTATTTGTTTTTTGAGGATATTGTGAATGGGGTGGTTATCCTCATTTCCATTTCAGAAGATTTGTCACTGATATACAAGAATGCCTTTGATTTATGCGTGTTGATTTTATATCCTGCCACTTTGCTGAATTCATTTATTAGCTCTAGTAGTTTCTTTGTAGATCCTTTTGGGTCTGCTAGGTATAGAATCATGTCATCTGCAAATAGTGGTGATTTAAGTTCTTCTTTTCCTATTTTTATGCCTTTAATTTATTTTGTCTGTCTAATTGCTCTGGCCAGTATTTCAAGAACTATATTGAATAGAAGTGGTGGGAGAGGGCATCCCTGTCTTGTTCCAGATTTTAGAGGGAATGTCTTCAGTTTTTCTCCATTTAGAATGATGCTAGCCTGAGGTTTAGCATAGATAGCTTTTACAATGTTGAGGTAAGTTTCTGTTATCCCTAGTTTTTCTAGTGTTCTAAACTTAAAGGGATGCTGTACTTTGTCGAATGCTTTTTCTCGTCTATCCAGATGATCATATGGTTCTTATCTTTAAGTCTATTGATGTGGTGAATAACATTTATTGATTTCCGTATATTGAACCAGCCTTGCATCCCAGGGATGAATCCTACTTGATCGTGGTGCACAATTTTTTTGATATGTTTTTGTATCTGATTCGCCAGAATTTTATTGAGGATTTTTGCATCTAGTTTCATTAGAGATATTGGTCTGTAGGTTTCTTTCTTTGAAGTGTCTTTGTCTGGTTTCGGGATCAGGGTGATGTTGGCCTCATAAGATGAATTTGGAAGCGCTCCTTTTGTTTCTATTTTTTTTTTTTTTTTGAGACAGGTTCTCACTAAGTCTTAGGAACTTGCTAAGTTACTGAGGTTGGTCTTGAATTTGAAATATTCCTGTCTGAGCCTCCAAATCATTGGGATTATAGGACTGGTCCACTGCAGGGGTCCCAGTCAGATTATTCTTTTTTAATTATTAATTTATTTGTTTATTTTAATTAGGTATATATGACAGCAGAATGCATTTTGATTTATTGTGCATAATTGCAGCACAACTTTTCATTTCTCTGGTTGTACACGATGTAGCATCCCACAATATATGCAATCATACATGTACCTAGGGTAATAATGTCCGTCTCATTCCATCATCTTTCCTGCCCCCATCTCTTACCCCCTCCCCTTTGCCCACTCAAAGTTCCTCCACTTTTCCCATGCCCACCCCACATTATGGATCAGCATCCACTTATCAGAAAGAACATTCAGCCTTTGCTTTTGGGGGCTTGGCTTGATTCCCTTAGCATGATATTCTCCAACTCTGTTAATTTACCTGCAAATGGCATAATTTTACTCTCTTTTAATGCTGAGTAATATTCCTTTGTGTTTATACACCACAGTTTCTTTATGTATTTATCTAATGAAGGGCATTTAAGTTGCTTCCACAGTTTAGCTATTGTGAATTGAATTACTATAAACATTGATGTGGCTGTATTACCATGATATGCTGATTTTAAATCCCTTATCTGGGTCAAATGTTGGTTCCATTCCATGTTTTCTAAGGAATCTTCATATTGTTTTCTAGATTTGTTGCACCAATTGACAGTCCCACCGGTAATTTACTAGTGTGTCTCTCCCCCCACATTTTTGCCAATACTTATTGTTGATTGTATTCTTGATAACTGCCATTCTGCCTGGTGTGAGATAAAATCTTGGAAACTATGCAACTACTATGACATATAATGGTGAAAGAAAGTGTGCTTCATAACACCTAAATGTAATACAAGGTGTGATATTTTGGATACTAATATATATGGTACATTGGTAGTATAAAACGTTAATTTACAAGTGTGACTTAAATTCACAAAAAATAGGTAGGTTATCCAGGGAAACCTCAACTGTACAGATTCAGGTAACTTGGGGCTCTAGCTTTAGGGAATAAGGCTCATTAAAAATTGAAGTGCAGGGGCTGGGATTGTGGCTTAGCAGTAGAGTGCTCCTTAGCACACGCAAGGCCCTGGGTTTGATCCTCAGAGCCACATAAAAATAAATAAAATAAAGGTATTGTATCCAACTACAACTAAAAAATAAACATTTAAAAAATGAAGTATAAGCCAGTGAAAATGAACACTAAATCTTGTCAAAACAAATTGAGTAGCAGTCATTTTTCTCATACCTGCTGTGAAGAAAACAAATTTTATTCAATTTAGACATAATTCAACATGTGATTTCTGAATATGAAACTTTTAGAGGAAGTTAGTTCGACAAAGTGATGGTGGTATACAAATTATTTTCATATGTCTGTGTGAAATGTTACAAATCATTTTTGGTTCCCTTTTTCAAATGTTCAAGTACTAAAGCTTTGTGGTGCTATGGGACATATTTCCTTGTTTCATTTTTCCTTTCAGAGGTAGATGGGCATATTAGATAATAATACCTACATTCCACTGCAACAGGAAAATGTTACAAATTTCTCTTGGAAAGCAATGAGTTATTCTATGGACAAATTCCCACAAATTTACGAAGTTGACAGTGAACACTGAGTTTAAAAAATTGAAATTGCTTGAGTACCTTACTTGGCTTTTACAATACACATTATTTGAAATCATATTGAGTAATATTTCAACTTAATAAGCGCTGAATATTTGCATTTGCATGCACCTTTTATTATCCAACTATATAAATCTTACATTCTAAAGAATAAAGTTTATAAAACACAAAATTTTACTTTGTCTATACAATTATTTTTTATTTGTCATTTAACACTTCACACTACAACTTTGGGGCACTGACAAGTGAGATATTTACCTGCAAAGGATGTACAAAATAAATAATTCAATATGCACAAGTATAAGAGTTACAAGCTGAATGAGATATAAAATATGGAAAACAAATAGTAAATATGACAGAATTATAATATTTTATCAGAGTTTGTTGATAGCAGTTATTTATTTATTTGACCATTAGGAAAGTTATATATCTAAAAATGACCTGGGTAGTAAAAGCACCATAGACTTGAGAATTAGAAAAAAATCTCACTGAGATTCTGTATACTAAACTGCAAAATGGAATTTTCTTTTACTGTACTTATGATGAGAATTATTGGCCTATCTCTAGGAACCAGCATATTCAGGTTTCCCCTACTATCCCTTTCTCTAAACCTAAAGGATCAGGCCTCTTGTGACAAGTTCCTAACACAGTGTGCTCTTGATGGTCAAAATAATACAGTTCTTAGCTCTTTGAAAAAGAACTGATTTAGAGTATAACATTCAGAGACAAAGAACTTGTAAAAATAATTTAGACCAGTTCAGTCACTTATGAAAACTGTGTAAGTTTTCATGCAGATTTGAAACAACTATGTCAAATTCATGTCACATAGACTTCTAAGAAATATAAAAATAAGTAATATGTGTAGTTATTATCTTAACACTAAGAAATAAAAAATTCATACAGAGTGATTGAGTAGGTAGTTCATATAATAACTAAACGCAAATACAGCCTAATAAATGAGTTATATTACAGTGTTTGATGCAAAAAATTAACCAGGAAAAAATATGAAAGGCTTTTGTGTAGAAACATGTTAGGTTTTAACTGAAGAAATATTTTCATTAAAATAAAATGGAAGAGAATATTAAACTGTTTAATTTTAGTGTTGCAACATGATAACTCAGTGTGTTCTATACTGATGTTCTAAGACTGTAAGATATCATAAAAGTGTCATTTTGTGTTCTCATTTGAACTTCTAATTATTATTATGAAAGTCTCTATTCTCATAATAAATGCAAAAAAGGAATGTCATGAAGAGAGTAATTAGGATGCTTGAAGTTTCTATAAATATCACAATTTAATCCTACAAGATTTGGTATGAAAATTTCTGGCTCAAATTCCTCTCCATACTTAGTAAGTGTGTGACCTGATTTAATTCTTCACTGATAAAATGGATTTTTAAGATACCCTAATACATAAAGTCCTTATAGTATTAAATTGAATAATGCATGTAAAAGGTTTGGTAATTAATAATTACTCAAAATCTCTAAAACTAGTAATTTTTATATTATATATTGGATGGAATTCAGTTTCTTTCACAGGTAAAAGTCCAAATGAGAGTTTGGTGGGGAAGGATGGATACCTTTCTTTATGTTAATAGTCTGAAACTACCTAAGCCAGTTTTCATTTATACATTTATTTGTCCTTTTTCTAATAATTACCTTTATGTTGGGCTGCTCTCAATTGTTCAACTTTATATTTTAGTTATCTGTCATAGCAGCTCATGGAGTATGCTTTCAAACAAATAGAGCATGTAAGAATTTTCAAAAAATTAAAAACATTCATCCCTAGTTTGCTTTTATTCATTCACCACTACCAATCAGAAATCAAATTATTTTTCTCAAAGATTTCCTTTTGTAAAAATAAAATCACAGGATTTTTTTCATAATTATACACAAATATATTGAAAATTGATCTGACCTGCATGACTCATCATTAAGTATACAAATCGGTTTGACCCGGAGTTTTGAAGGTTTTTTAATATGAATTCATACTATTATTTCAGATGATATTCATTTTGAACTTCAAACACACACAAAAATATCAACTGAATATTTAACCTTATATTAATGAGAAAAGAAACCAAAAACAGAACAAAATTAGTTCCACATAGTATTCATCTTCTACTGCTCCCCACCAAACATGGTAATATTTCTATTTCTATATATTGTGGAAAAGAGATAGCTGCAAATTAAAAGCGCAGTCACCTAAGTTCTACAAATTTATTAAGCATTTCAGAATTATGTTTAGACTGACCTATAGAATATCTTTTCATGTTTATAAGTGTGTATTTCACATTTAAATTTTTGTACAGCAAATTTGATCCATTCTACAGTTTGCATAGACATTATCAGCAATATGTTTACTTGTGGTGTGAGAAAAAAATTGTTTTCTAAACTACTTAAGACTTCCTATAAAAAAGAAGCATAATCATCTTTGATATTCCCCATGGCTGCACCAGGATGACAAGTTTTTATACCAAATTAGGTGTTGCATTAGTATTGAATCAATTTTCCATTCAAATGACTGTGCTCAGAAGGGAGCTAATGGTAGTCCAAGTAATAACACGGACAAGTCATTGGATAGAAGGGCCTATTAGTCTGTAGCACTGTGGCTATGATATATTTAACCACTAACTTTCAAATTAATTTGTGGTTCTGCTTGTATTAATGTATTATAAATCATGTTAGATTCATTGGTGTTTAAAAAGCATTATGATGTAATATAAACAATATTATAATCAACATTGTACTTTAGGTCATATTAATGTGGAGTGAGTAAAATCATTGAATAAACAAGCTGTCATTAAATTATAAATGCATAGGCATTAGGGTATTTCTATAAAATATTTTTGTTTTCATTGAAAGTTCATGGTTATAAATACTAATGATTCAGGGAAAATATGAGCATATATGTAGCTATATTATATATTAAACAAAATGAAGTAAATAATTTTATTTTCATGACTATTTGCATCAGTTAATCTCTGTTTTTCTTCTCTTATACAATGAAAATTTATTTTATTGAATACTTCAGTGCATTTTTACAACTTAAATGCATTTAACCAAAATTAATTTTACTCCTGTAGGGCACAAAAAAATGGGCTAGAGTGACAACAAAACACAAAATTGTAGATTCTCCTCAGCTTATCTTGGGGTATGTCCTAATGAACCCATTGCAAATAAAAAAAAAAGCTTAATCTATGTAACCTACCAAACCTAGCTTTAGCTTACATCGAATGTACTCAGAACACTCACATTATTCTTAGGCAAAAACCGTTTAATAAAAAGCCTATTTTATAATAAAGGGATGAATATCTCATGAAATTTATGGAAAATTAGTTGAAAGCGCAAAACAGAATAGTTGTATGGTATGCTTTTGGACCATCATAAAGTGGGAAAATCATTGTCAAACCTCATTAAATTAAGGACCTTCTGTAAAAACATAGTACCTGCCACCTCTTCCCACATCTTACATCCAGTGGGAAGGAAGATATTTGTTTTTATATTATGTAGTAGCAAACCATGTTGAAGAAAGAGAATTGGAATTCTGGTTATCTGAACTAATAATTTCTTGGGGTTGTTACAATGTGTCACAAATAGGAATGATGAAACAAGAGAAATTCATTGTGTTACAGTTCTGGAAGCTAGGAATTTGATATCAAGGTGTTGGCAAGGTGGATTTTTTGTGTGTATGGAGGGGCAGGATTTGTGTCATGGCTCTCTTAACTTCACTAGTTTGCTATAAATCTTTGCTTTTGTAGATGCATCCCTCCCATCTCTGCCTCATCTTTTATAACATTTTCTCTGCATTTTCCTCTACATGTTCAAATGTTTTCCCTTTTAAAAAGATAGCATTCATAATGAATTATTCTAAGAACTTCATTTTAACTCCATTACCTATGTGAACATTCTGTTACATATTCTAAAGTACCAGGATTAGGATTTAAGCATTTCTGTTGCAGGGAAGGACAAGTCAACCCATAGCACCTATCTGTTTATTTTTTTGTTTGTTTCTTTTTTCTCTTGAGATTTCAGTCCTGCCTGGCAATACCCTGTCATTTTGCAATCTGACATCAATTTGTTGTTATGAGAGATGAAGGTGCCTTCAGGGAGCAACCACACATCTAAAGGAAAAGACTAGGCACAATGAGCTTAGTTTCTTTATCTCACAATAAATAAATTGCAAAGAAGTTTTAGAACAAGGAGGATTTGTATATGTTCATGGCAACATGAAGAAAAGTTTGTTTGTTGGAACCTGAAAAGCAGGATTGTCATTTCCATCAAAGGCTGGAAGACTTGTGAGTTTTGGCTAAATTATGTTGCTGCCTACTAGAAAGAACAAATGTAATGGAAGATACTTGATGAGGATGTCCATAAATGTACTTTACATTAGCCAATGAGAATAAGAGCCAGGAAAAAAGATGCTCCCACACAGAAGTCAAAATGGATTCTTGGTGTGATTTTAAGTGGTACCTAAGGCTAAGTGGCATATGGCATAGAGAAATGTTATAGATCTTAAATCGTAGCACCCTATTTTTAAGAACCTCTTTTAAATCCAATTCTGGCCAGGTATGTTTGAGTGTGGGAGGGGTGCCGTGCACATCAGTATGTCTATTTCCTTACATTTTGTTGAAGCTCATATTTTGTTTCATGCATTTGAACTTGATACTACTGGGGAACATCTTTATGCCAGTCAGTGCTGAATATGATTCTTAATTTTACAATTACAACCCTGATAAGAATGCTTGCTTTGTCTTACATCTTCTTCTCAGTCTTCCATACCTAATTCAAATTCTGCCTTCTCTGGAAAATTACCCTAGTTTTGTGTTGTAGAGTTGTGGACTGCGTATCTGGTGTTTGTATGGGGCATGATTTACTATTGTTATATTTATTTCTCTCTGAACATAAGGAATACACCATATTTCTCTTGCCTAATACCAAGAACAGGGTCTAGTATTTACCAAATAAATGCTTGATAAATGAATAAAGACTTGAATGAATAACATTTAATGATAAAATATCTTAGGAAATGAAGAAAATAAAAAAATCCTGGAATATATTTTCATATAGACTTTTCTTTCCATTTTCAATGCTAGGTGGCTGTCAAGTAAATAATAGCTTATGATATAAATTGAAACATGGAGACACTACTTAATATTGTGCAAAAAATGTTGCTTATCTCCATAGAATTTGTAATACATCATTGTCTGAGTTACTCATATACTATGTAAGTACATTCTGAGGTTACAAATAAACATTCATTTCTGTTTTAGAAATAATAGTTATGTTTATATTATTCTACAGCTATGTAATATAGAATCCAGAACATTCAGGTTTTTATGTATGCAAAAACACAGAGTGATGTTAATTAATTGGGAATACAGTAAATATAGTTAGATGTTCATTAATGTTCAATAAGAACAGACACATTAACATCATCTCCATTAGCAGATGGTGTAAGGTAGAGTGTCCATTGATGCTTCATCAATACTGCAATCTGAAAGCAGGTGAATGTTATGTGATCCATCATAACATCAACATGCAGGGATCCCACACCTTAGATTCTGTAATGGATACAGATTCTAGCATGGGTTCTTTGGAATAAGCAGTACTCCCCTTTGAGTCTTATGATGCAGTCATAAATCCAGAAGAGCTTTGTTTAGGGTCTGTCACCCTCATGCACTGTTAAGCACGATTTTGTTTCAGTGACAGGAGATGTGAATCCCACATAAAAAGATCATCATTAACATTTCTAAAGTGCTTGGAGACTCCTTTGAGATAAAAGACATGAAATAAATATTGCTATGATTATTTTTTCATAAGGAAGATTTAGTGATTTGCAAGGTTTTCTCTTTTTATTTATTTTTTCTTTCTAGAAAATATTTGTCAGATAGATGCATTCTCCAGCCACTGCCAATGAAGAAAAATGTTTGCATTTTTCTCTTCACAAACTGTGGGTGGGAGAGACTTCAAATTGAATTAAGAACACATCAGTGAGCTTCAAATAAATGATTCAGCCCGAAAGCTGAGGTGTTACCTTTTGTAGTGTGGCCTACAATTGACACAGAGAGCATGTGGAGTAATACATAAAACACAGAATGTGCAATACCAGAATATTTTATTACAATGAAGGAACATTATTTTTTTTTTACAGTGAAAAAGAAGCACAAATATCTCGATCATTAAGCAACATCACATATGCTAAGTTGAATAGGGTTTTAGTCAGCTTTTTCACTGCTGTGACTAAAGGACCCAACCAGAACAAGTATAGAGGAGGAAGAGTTTATTTGAGGGCTCAAAACTTCAGAGGTCTTAGTCCATAGAAGACTGGCTCCATTCCTCAGGGCTGGAGGTGAGGCTGAACATCATGGCAGGAGATGGTGGCATAGAGAAGTAGCTCACATCATGGTGATCAAGAAGCAGAGAGAGAGGTCTCCATTTTCCAAATACAAATATATATATCCCAAAGCCACAACCCAATTTCCACCTCCACCACCCACACCCTACCACTTCAGTTACCCTATCAGGGGATTAAATCAGTGATTGGGTAAAGACTCTTACAACCCAATCATTTCTCCTCTGAACCTTCTTGCATAATCTCACACATGAGCTTTTGGAGGACATCTTACTTTCAAACCAAAACAAATATTTAGATCATGTGCCGAGAGCATATTTTAATAAGATTTGATACCTTGGTATTTTTTCAGAACTCTGAAACTGAAATGCTTCTCATAATGAATTCCATGTTATTTTGTTCTGGACTTATTAATACTAAGAAATTAGGGCATTATGTTTGGGAAAATTACAAAATATTGGAAAGTTGATCTGTTCCAACAACAACAACAACAAAAAAATCTTGAATGGTAATAATACTTTAACACATTATCTTTAACTTACAGAATACTGATTGCTTAACTCCTAAATATACAAATGAAGTATGAATGAATCCCAAAGAGTTTCTTAACTTTGCCCAAGGTCAGCAGAACTAGTAAGAGTCCAGCCAATACCACAATATAGGAGCTGGGTCTCCACCAGGGTTACTTGCACTGGGGCAGTGCAAAGAAGCCTGAAAATCCAACAGAATAGTATTATTTTTAATGACTTGATGCAGAAATATATTTTAATATTCTTAACAACAACAAAAGCCCCTCTTATTTAATATAAACAATTTTGAAATTGATAGACATAAATTAAAGCTGGATGTTTAAGCAATGAACATCATTTTCTTTTTTTAATTTTTAATTGGTTGTTCAAAACATTACAAAGCTCTTGACATATGATATTTCATACATTAGATTCAAGTGGGTTATGAACTCCCATTTTTACCCCAAATACAGATTGAAGAATCACATCGGTTACACATCCACCTTGAACATCATTTTCTATCTATTTCATGGTGGTTAAAATTTTATAGAGGAAATTTCATAGTAGAAGAATTTAGTTTGTTCTCTCTTTGCTGTTTTAATCATTAAGTTTAAATATGATAAATACAACATTTCTGAATATTCCTCTCTGATCATTGTTTTAATCCTACAGAGGTTTAATTTATCACTGAACCAATTAATTACCATTTTAAAGGCAGCTATAGAAATTCTGGATAGAACAAAAGGATCATCTTTGTGCCCCCAAAGGTAAAATTCAAAGCATACAAATAGAAACTATCTCCATGACCTATTTACTTCATCTTATTTCTCTTTCTGCTATTATTCCTCCTAAAATGCTTGTGTTTTTCATTAACCAATTTGGGATTCTTTTGCCAAAATTCCTATGTAATTTTCACTGACATTTTGTATCTATATGTGAGAGTTTGGGGCAACTGTTTTCAGTCTAGTGATACTCTTGAGTCTTCTGGGTTTTTTTGAGGCTATATGAGTTTATTCTCAGATTATCCATCTAAATAGTTTGGGGAACTTTTCGTAAGCCAAGTTTCAAGTTTTACTTCTTACACATTTAGCTTTAATATAAATAACTAATGAGGATTAGAGCAATGAACAAATCACTGCAGAAATATTGAGAAGTAATCTGCCAAACAGGACACTAGAAAAGCTCTGATCTCCACTCAGTGAGTACTATGGTAGAAATGAGAAGCTGAGATGAAAACCAGACTAACTAAAGATCTACATATAAATAGGAATATTAATTCTTACATGACACTTCTATTATATTACCTTCACATTGTGTATATCCTCATTCATTTATTTTAACCCCCAATTCCACATCAAATGACACCTAGAATACATGCATATATCCTTGACTCTGTACCCAAGAAAACCCTAGACTGTTCTACAGAGAAAGTGCATATGATTTATACATACACAGAAAAATACTTCTTATGTTGAAATTTTCTTGCCAGAATCAAGCCTTTTTTTATTCAAATCAGATCTGCTACATGACAGTTTAATTAGATGCTAAAGAGCTTAAGCAAATTGCTAAATGATATATTTTAACCTAGAATTCTTTATCTTCCAAGAGCATCAATAAATGTCCAGAAAAATTAGTTTATCAATATGCAAAGACAAGAAAAATTTACATGCCACAAATATTTTATTTGAAAATTATTTGAAAGTATATTTCAGTGAAACAAATTTGGAAATCAAGAAAGATGAATTTCAGGAAATGATGTGAATGTAAAGAAGGAGGATCAGAAACCAGGGTTGGACATGTAATTGTGGTAGGGCTTGCATAGAATTCACAAGGCCCTGGGTTCAATCTCCAGTAGTACTGAAAAAAAGAAAGCACAAAGAAGAAAGGAGAAAGGAGAAGGAGACTGAAGATGTTTGTTCAAGAAGTGGACTCAGAAATAGACCCAGACCTATCTCTACAGACCAGTAGTATGTGATCTCTGGGAGAGAAGCAACTTGGAAGATTAAAAAATAAAGTACATAAGCAAGTTTTTCTTTCCCCACCATTTTTAAAATTTGTTATGTATGACAGTAGGAAGCATTACAATTTAGATTATAATATAGAGCATAATTTTTCATATCTATCATATCTCTGGTTATATACCATAAGAAGGATAAATAACAGTAAAATTTTGAGGATACAACATTGACAAATAATGCCAAAAATAAAGATTAAAAACTCCAGGGAGGGCTGGGGCTGTGGCTCAGCAGTAGTGCACTTTCCTGGCTAGTGTGAGGCACTGGGTTCGATTCTCAGTACCACATATAAACAAATAAAATAAAGGTCTATCAACAACTATAAAATGAAACTAAAAAAATTTAAAAAAAAAAACTGCAGGGAAAATAAATAACACATAAGAGAAGATCATCTCTCAAATATTTTCCCTCATCTTGGTAAAATGTTTTTCAACAGTGGTCAAGTACATAGATACTGTATTATTTTGCTGGAGCTGCCATAAAAAAAAAATACCATGATAGGGGTGACATTGAAACCAAAACAGTTGTTTTCTCACCATTCTGGAAACTGGAAGTCAAGATCAAGGCAAAGTAAGGATTTATTTATTCTGAGTCTTTCTAGTTGGCTTGTCGACATCCTCTTTTCCCTGTTTCCTCACAAGGTTCTTCCTCTTGGTGTGTATATACCTTGTGTGTCTCTGTAGTTCCTCATTTTATCTTCCTAAACCACAGAGAGATCATGAAAGGGCCCACTCTGAAGACTTCATCTGAAGTTAGTCACACCTCTAAATCTTTAAATAGAGTCACATTTTGAGGAACTGCGGGTCATGGCTTCCACATATGAATTTTGAGTGAAACACAATTTGATCCATACCAGATCCCTACTGAACAAAAAGTAATTCTCACACATGAATGAAAATTGATAGTTTTTTTTGATGTTAAGTCATTTTATAATCAGAGAATAGTATATGTTTTTGTATTTTCCTTGGACAAAGTTATAGCCTTAAAGTAGAAAATCATGAGATGTTATACAGTTAATGAAAGTGTTGCCAATTAATAATACAAAGATAATAGAAAAATAAGTATGTTTCTATCAGATATTGAAAAAAATGGGAAACATTTTCACATTAGAGAGTAAATGGATATGTTCAATTGTTTGAAAATCAATTGATAAAATGTAGTTTATTTTATTTTTTAAATTTTTTGCCATGCTGAAACTAAACCCAGAGATTCACATAAGCCAGGCAAGTGCTCTACCACTGAGCTATACTCATAGCCCATACTTTAGTAATTTATATGTCATTTGAAAGAACCTCTTGAAAAAATTAAGATAAAATATGAAAATGAAGACAAAAAAATGAAGACAAATATTTTTGGTGTGATAAACCATCTGGAGTGAGATTGAGGATATATCAAAAATATTTCTGAACTTTTTGATTCATCATCATTAGCTATGATTAATATAGAAGATAGTACTTACTATTTTTAGCATTCCATTATTATATAATAGATGGCTAGAGTTAATTCAAGGAACATATTATTAACTTTCATTTTATCATCTATCATTTTGCATTTAAATTTTTCCAAAATTTACAGCCATGGTTTTAATTCTCTCATAAATGAACCAAAGTTTCTCCAAATAAAAGAAAATGTAACTTTTAAAAAGGCAAACTAAAGTTATTTTCAAAAACATAGAAAATGTTATTTGAAGTGTACTTAAACATTTGAAATCTCAACTAACAGTCAAGTTTTTTCTAATAAAAATCTGAGGAAAAGATAATGACAAATATTTCATAGCACATTTAAGCAAAATTTATTATAGAATTGATTTTTGTTAAAATTTTATAATCATTGTATTTCTATGAAGAGCAACTAAGTTTTTAAAATAATTTCTCCTGTAGTATTTACTTTTACTATCCTGTATTCCTTTTAAACATATGCCTTGCATTTCCCTTTATTAGATTCATGTGAAAAAGTTTTAATAGTTAAGAAATCGCTATAAACTGTGACCAAATTATTAAAATCTTGAACCCCTATAAATATTGGATTCATCTTTAAAAAACTTACCAAGCTTTTAATTCATAGGTTAAGATAGGCTACTTATCATATGTCAGTTATCAAACTTATCTTAAATAAAAGAACTTTAAAACATAAGGATTGTAGAATTAAGGAAAAAGCATAAAGCATTTATGACTTAGCATAAAAATATTTGAGGTATTTCAATCAATAATCAGAGTTATACATGGTTATTTTCTAATATGTACATTCCATAGTATTAAGATAATTTCATTCTAAATATCCAGGATATTCTAAAATGATTTTGCTTTGCTCTGTGCTATTTGTGGAATTACAAATAATTATTGGAGAAAATGATTCCAAGATTCATTCATTTATTCAGATTAATGCTATTGGATCCTCTTTAATGAATCCTTTGTGAGTACCTCTATTATAAAAAATACTACAAGGACCAAAGGTCAAGCTATCAGAACAGGTTACTTTGAAAACCAGTGCACAGTATCAACACAAGCACAGGCAGATCCTTATTATAAAAGAAGTTTTACCCTTTCCTCAGAAGAGAAGCAGATGTCATTTCTATGTTGACATACAGATGTATGGAATCCATTGAATTCATTACATCCTCATGAACTAAAGTCAGTACTCTTGCAATATCTCCTGGTAAAATCCCTGCACCATTTTCCCCCTTGTATCCTTAATTCACCTGAGCTCATGTCCTTCCTCTCTATCCTTCAAAGAAGCATGTTCTGGCCCCTCAATTTTCTTTTTTGTTTACTACGATTATTATTGCTGATTTTTATTCCTTATTTATTGAACTTAAAATGCCACCCACATGGTAGTTTAAAATTTTAATTACTAGAAGAATTTGAAGATAAATACTCACAAAGAAGAGGAGAAAAAAAAGTAAGACAAGCTGAAAAAAAAGTTTTAAAAAGAGCTAGGCAGAAGAAAAAGTAAAGGTGAGCAGAAAGATAGACAAAATGTTTCCAGTGGGCAATCTCTTTTCCCTGTTATCACACAAATTCACAATCAACAAAATTGTCACTGTTAATGAGAAATTTTTGAGCCTCATATGATGTGATCAATGTTGTAGCTTTGAAAGATGATTCTAAATGGTACAGTTTCCATAAAATAAACAACATCATTTTTTAAAAATTTTATGACTAATTAAATATTACTGTTAAGCCAAATAGTTTCAGTAAATCATTTAAATAGCACATTAGTAAGAAACCATATTGCATATTATTTTGAGGTTAGAAAGGTAATTTTAGTTTGCAACCAGTAGAAGATGTCAATGAGGTCATCAAACACAGACTAAGTATTAATTAAATGACACTTCCAGGGACATAAAAAGTCATTCTTAATGTGAGGCCATAACACTGGGATACATTTGTTCACACCTATTCAATTACCCATCCCATAATATTACTTTTTGCAATTTAGGTTCACTGCAGCAGAGGGAGTTTGATTTGACAATGATTAAAAAAAATAGAAGGTTATTTCTGTTTTTCATTTTCAGGCTTAATGCCTGATAAGGAGAAAGGATTACAATGAAAAGTTGACATTTTCACAAAGGAGCAATACCTCAGTGTCTCAATTTTCCACCTAATATTTTCTATTATCCTTCAAAAACTAGAGGATAATTTGGGTTTTGTATTTATATTTTTTCTATTTAATTATTACTGCTTTTACTTAAAATACATTTTTAAATTCAAAAATGTCTTCATAATATCCATTGTGGATCAGAAAAATACTGGGAAGCAAACTGTGTAATTAATTCATCTAGACCTTCAACATCATAAAACTTCATAGCACTACCCCATTTTTAGAAAAATATCACTATGTGAAACATGACTGTATTTCACAATTAGACAACAGAAAATCAAAATGTATCTTAATGATCCTAATCTTTAATTCTCACCCAGAAATAGTATATGCTCAGGAAAATAAAACATGAAGAGAGGACAACTGATGAGTGGAGTATGTAGCCCAGCTCTTTCTTCAGAAACATTTACGTGTTCACAATCTTTAAAACTTAACTCTCTGGTTAAATTTGTGAAACAAATGGAACTGACATCAGTCAGAAGGAAGTTTATTCAAAATAAGCCAAGGAAAAAAATGAAGTGTTCAAGCAATTATTCCATAGTGAGGAAATATCAAAGTTGACTCAGGAACACATCAGGGATGCCTTCTATTTTCTCAATCACACACAGCCTTGATTTGGAAGTAGCAGCCAAGTACATGAAAAAACACTGAGATAGAGACCAAGTATGGTGTCACATACCTCTAATCCCAGCTACTTAGTAGGCTGAGGTTGGAGGCTGAGGCAGGAAGATGAGACAATGTAACACCCAGCTACTTAGGAGGTTGAGGCAAGCCAGGGCAATTAAGTGAGACCCCGTCACAAAATTTTGAAAATTAGATAAAGAAAATGCTGGGATGTAGCTCAGTGGTAAAATGCTTACCCTAGCATGTGCTGAGCACTGAATTCATTCTCCAGTACCACTAAACAAAATATTAGAATGGAAAAAAGTAACACCATCTTTGTTAAGAAATAATATTTGTAAAAATTTTGAAAATTGAAATGAAATCCATGAAAAATACTACAGACAACAAAAAGTAGTTTGATAGAAGAACACAGTAAAACCAAGAATCTCCATATTTAAAAAAATAATCTATTGAAATATGATGGTATCAATATATTTATTTAATAAAACTCAAAAACAACTCTCCAAATAAATATAGAAATCATGTGAAGTCAATATAAAAAATAATAAAATATTTTTTAGAATAAAACTATTCTGACCAAATGTAATGTGTACTCTGTTTTTGTACTTATATCCCTTAATTTATGAATTTATATAACCCACTTAAAAAGAAAATCAGTTTGCTTATTTTTTTTCAAGTATTTTGGAAGGAAAATACATATCATCATGATGATAGACAAGAAAGTAAAATTGATGAATGTGGTTATTGCTGCTACTAACAAAATCCAAACCACAGAACTGGGGGAAAAGAACAGAAAAACAAAACAAATGAAAAATTGCAAATATATCACAAAGAAAGGGTTAGTATGCCTAAGTTAACATTTTGACAAAAAAATTAGTCAAAGGCAAAAATGAATATCAAATAAACTATAAATACAAAGAAAAAGCAAATGATCTTTATACACAGGAATATGCGTTTGACTTTATTCAAAGTAAGAAACTTGTATTAAAACTAGACTGAGATGCTGTGGGTATATTTATATGATGAATCTAAATTTGAGACCCTATCTTACTGATATATACCCCACTAGAGAGGCATTCTACAATATCTAAAAGTATTTCAAATGAATATCACTTGAACAAAGAATTACCATTTTTGAAATCCATTTCAAATCAATTTATATAGTAACATATGCAAAAACATTTGCATGGTAGCACTATTTAACAGCAAAAAACAGATGTCATTTAAAAGCTCTTCAAGAAAGGACTAGCAACATAAACTGTGGTATATCTATGCAGTGCTGCTGAAAATTTAAAGTGGAAGATCCAACAGAGGGTGTGTGTGTGTGTGTGTGTGTGTGTGTGTGTGTGTGTGTGTGTGTACACATGAAATCAATATAAGAAAGTTATAAAATATTTTCTATTAAAATACTATACACACACACACACACACACACACATACATAGAGAGAGGGAGATTATTGTGTAAAAATAATCTTCAATATATCCAAATGGTATTGTAAGTCTCTTTAAACAGGGATAAAACATGTATAATCATTTATGTATGTGTATACATATATATATATATATATGTGTGTATATATATATATATGTATATATCCATTTTCTTGTATTTTCAAAAAATAATAGATTTAAATAAACTAAAAATTAAAGTAATTTGCTTATAAGAGGAGAAATTAATCTGAAATAAATGTATGCATTTAGAAGTTGGATGTCTCTTAATAAAAATAAACTATAGTTTGGGTCTTGAATATTTGCATACATTTTATTTAAGCATTTTATATAACCAGAATAAATAATGAATGGAAAAAATTTCCTCAAATAAGAAAATCCAAATAGGAATAGATGACACTAATTGTACATAGACTTTATGCAATACAAAAAGGTAAAATATGTTTTATGGGTGTTATCTGTACAAATATTTCTAAATAAATTTTAAAGACAAAGATTTCTCACCCTTGTTTCATTAACTCTTGTTTTTTGGAGAACAAATTGGTATTGCTATTTTACAATTATTGTATACATGTTGAGAATAAGGGAAGTAGGTAATTATGTTATGGTAATTAGAATTAAGGTATTCCATGAAAGCAAAGAGATTCAAATACAAAATCAAGCTAAGTAAGAAACCAGGAATCTTCATTTTCTTTAAGAAATCTCAAAGTAAACTTATAATTTTCTCTCTACGTATATATTTGCTATTGTCTGAATGATTGTGTTGCCACAAATTCATAGTATGATATTTAATTACTAATGTGATGGGGTTTAGAAATAGGGCCTTGGGGAAGGGACAGGGTCATTATCATTAGGATACAGTTCTTATAAAACTTAGGAAAGCTCCCATGCCCCTTCCACCATGCTAGAACTCCATGAATGATTTCTATGAACCAGGCATTCTCATTGAACCAGGAAGTAAGCCCTCACAAGACAATAAATCCACTGGTGTCATAATCTTAGACTTACCAAGTTCCCAAACTGTGAAACTTAAATTTCTGCTGTTTATAAATCAACGTGGTTTTGGTATTTTTTATAACTGCCTACATGGAGGAAGACAATGTTATATTGTATTATCTATATTAAAGCTATACATTATGTGTGAGTATATACTTTAAACCATCATTATGGTTTGAATCTTCAATGTCTCCCAAAACTTATATGTTGAAGGCTCCATCCTCAGCTTATGCCACTATTGAGAGGTGATAAAATGTTTAAGATGTGAAATCTGGTAGGAGGATGTAGGCCACCATTGGGGATAAAGCCATGAAGGGGATATTGGGACCCCTAAATTCTTCTTGTCTCTGTCCCTGTTTCTCCTTTCTCCTTTGGAAATCTCAAAGTAAACTTACAATATTTCAACTATCATGAGGTGACTAGTCACATATTCCTACAGCTATGATGGTTTACCTTATCATAGGCTCAAAAGCAACTGAGGCCAATCACATATTGAAACCTTGAAAACCATGAGTCAAATCTTTCCTCCTTTCAAGTTGATTTTCTCAGGTATTTTTTTCAAAGCAATAGAAACCAACTAACAGGCATCATTAATAAAAGTACTATCCCAATAAAGACTATGGTTTTTTGACAAAAAAAAGAAAAGTACTAGAAAACATATTCAATAAATATTTTATAGACTATTTTCCAATCAGAAAATTCTCTTATTTTCTTCCCTATATTACTCAGTGTTTCATATTTTCTTTGAAAACCATCTTGCTCTAATACCATTTCTCCTTTGTTTCCTTATTTTCTAAGACTATGAATTTCTGTTACAAATATCCTTTTCTCTTTTAACTTAATAATTCAAAATTTATATTTTCTGCCGCCCAGATGCCCCCTCTTTCTGAGGTAACTATCTTTGATAACTGCATTATCATCTTGTCAGTCAACTATATAATCTTTTATTTTCCCATGTCCTTAAATCTGATTATTTCCAAACTTCTCACATTGTTTTCCATAAAGTGTCTTGCATATCTGCCTCTTATTTAATTTAATTTTAGACCACTAGACTAATTCTGATTTCATCAGTACTTTAGTGTTACATAGCCTCACCCTACTAATTCTAGTTTATCTTTTACTCAAGATTTATGTTAATATTTTGGAATTACCAGTCTATTTGTACCATTCTGTGGTATTCAAGAGTATACTGAAATTCTTCTACTTGGTTTTTCAAATTAGCTGTGGCTGTAAACTATCCTAGGTGAAAATGTTTGTGCTATACATGAAAACCTCCTTTCTTGACAAAAATTCACTTTCAATCAAATGCCTACCATTTGATTGATTTTAGAGCATGTTTTTTTTTTTTAATTCTCTAAGCAAATCAGTATGGGAATAGCAGAGTGAAACTATCTTTGGTAGATTAAGAAATTTAAGTTGAGACAAGGAGACCAGAAAGAATTTGTATTTTGTAGTTGAGTGAGGACTTTGCCAACTCATTTCCTCCAGAGATAAATGGCAAATAGTATAATTCCTCAGGGACTGATAGCTTCCATCTTGTATCCCTGAAGGGGACCCACTTGAAGACAGAGCCTACATTTTGAGAAGGACACAGAACCAAGAGAACTAAATAGAAATATAATTGAAACACCAAGTTCCTTTCACTGAAACCTGCTTACCTATGGACTTCGTGTTATGGGAAATGAAAAACTTATTATTTCAGCCAGCTTGAATATAATTTTCTGTTACTGTAGCCTGAAGCTTCCTAATAGACGCCCTTTATACATATTTGCAGGCAGACACTCTATTGTATTTATTATCACTGCCTGTTTTCTTCTGCTATTTCATTCTTGATATGCTTTCTCTCTCTGCTTCAAGATGACTCAATTCTATTGATTAAAAAATACAGTTTGTTTTTCTTGATCTTTCCAGGTATAATTCCTTCTCTAGATTCCTGTAACATTAAAAACTTCTAATTTATCATTTATACTCACCCTTTCTAATACGTTATGTTCTACTAAAAGTAGGTTATGTATCCAATTCATTGTATCTATTTTCCCTTAGGAACACTGACAAAATAATTAGTTCACATAAATGGTCAATTATTATCCTATGAGCATATATAACTACACCACTGGTGTGATTCTGCATCATGTACAGCCAGAAGAATGAGAAGTTATACTTCATTTATGTATGATGTATCAAAATGCATTCTGCTGTCATGTATAACTAATTAGAACAAATTAAAAAAGAGGTAGTCACAGAATTAGCCTTAAATGAGTGCATAATACTGTCAGTTACTTTACTAATCTGAGATCAAGAAACTTAGTGTGGGATTATCTCTCATTCTATCTACCTATCTACATATTACATACCTATTTGTAAAACCTTTTATCATTTCTACATTCTAGGCAACATTCTTATAGTCTTTTTCTCTTTGTTGCACAAGCTCACACTGTTTTTCTTGCATTTTAAAGATGAACAATCTTCTGCAATTCTTTCATTTTTCGTCTAAAACAATTGCTACAGTTTTAGAGTCCTCTCCTTAACAACATTTAATAGTATAACAAACATAAAAAATAAGCTTCTTTTAAGGAACTGCTGCCTAGGAAATATGTATAGTGTGTAATTTTTTAATAATGGCATTTATTTTTTCTAATTGGAATGCCCATATTTCTTCATTGAAAGCTAATGTGTCAAGGCTTTCTCTTCAAAATAAATGTTTTAAACCTGTTTTTATCATCATAAACTGATGAATGTTGCTAATAGATGTGTTAGTTCAATAGAAAAAGACAGTTCCCCAGAAGTAGAGAGCTGGATTATGGGATACAGCATCATACACTAACTGTAAAAAGAAAGAAAAAGAAGATCGTTTTGGAAAAAAGACTGAAAGTCTTGCAATGAAATCAGTTAAATACTTTAAAAAAACACACTGTGGTTCAGAAATATAATTTTCTGGGCCTCATAATTTTCAATGTGAGGCCCAGAAAAGAAAGAATTGGCTACTTGGGAATTATCATATTAGCCAACTCAGGAAATACACCATTTTCTAAATTAAAAGATAAAAAATAATTTTAAAATAATTTATTATTATTAAAATCATTTTTTATTCAGGACTAGTCATATTCATGGACGCAGATCTTTAAGGTATATAGGGCCAAGTACCTTCTATTGGAGTAGGACAAATAATGGCCACACAATGATGCTTGTATTCTAGTATCCCAAAATCTATAAATACATTTCTTACATGAGCATGTAAAAAGAGCATGGCAGATGTAATTAAAATGAAGGACCTTGAAATATGGATGTTATCCAGGGTTAATATTGTGAGCCCAGTTCATATAGTTCCTTATATAGACTTTCAAAGTTGTAACTAAAGAGAGATGTGGTGCCTTTAGTTGAGTTGGAGAGATTGGGAAGCTATTGTCTTTGACAATGGAAGAAAAGGATCAAGAGTCAAGGAAGTGGGCAGTCAGAAGCCTCTAGAAACTGAAAACGCATAGGAATAGATTTTCCCCTGAGTCTCCCAAAATGACTGCAATCAACCAACATACTGATTTCAGTCAAGTAAAACCACTATTGCATATCAGACCTGCAAAATAGTGAGATTACTAATTGGTGTTTTTAACCCACTTAATTTGTGATTACTCATTAGTGTAGCAGTCGAATACTAATACAGATGCTATCTAGGCAAAGTTCTATGGACAAGAAAACGCAAAGTCAAGTAGTCAATAATTTTTTAAAGAATTATTGACTACTTGGCTTTGTGGTTGAGCTAAATTAGTATTTAGTGTGTTAGGATACCCTGAAAAGAGTTTTGAAGAAAATTCAAATGGCATTCCAAGATGAATTATTTTAATTGAATTAAATTCAATTGTATCCATATGGACATTAAAAACTAATTTGAATTAACTTTATTGTATAATATAAAGCACACACTAATAAAAAGATAAAACCATGGAAATTTATGAAAAGATGTTTTAGATCCAATGAAAATTAAATTGATAAAATTTAAGCTCAAACCAAATCATATTTATTATGGTTTAAATATGAGATAGTCCCCAAAATATAATGAGACAGTATAGCAATATTTAGAGGTGAAATGATTAGATGATGGAACAACAAAATATTCATTAGATTAATGCACTTGGTGGATTAATAATTTGAATGAAATACTGGGTGATAACTGTAGTCAGGTGGAGCATGGCTGGAAGAAGTAGGTCACCGAGTGTGTGCCTTGATTCTTTGGTTCATTGTGCATGCATTCATTCTCTCTCTCTCTCTCTCTCTCTCTCTCTCTCTCTCTCTCTCTCTCTCTCTCTCTCTCTCTCTCTTTCCTGGCTGCCCTGAACTGAGCAGCTTTCCTCCACCATACCCTTTCACCATGATGTTTTGCTTTGTCTCAAGACCCAGTTCAAAGTCAGTCAACCATGGACTGAGACCACTGAACCTGTGAACCAAAATGACTTTTCCTCCTCTAAGCTGCTATAGTTAGCTATTTTTGTGACAGCAATGAAAAACAGACTAAAATCATCCTAGAAGAGTTTAAAAGTTGATTGATATCTCAACCAGGGAAGAAATATGGAAGCAACATCTGTGACTGATTTTATTGTTAATATATTGAAAAAAAATCTTTAGAATACTTCTCAAATAAAACAACAGAATTCATAAGAAAAAAAGATATATTTATGAATTGTGAATAGGGAATTAATTGTGAGTAGGGAATTAATTCCCAAAACTAATATATTCAAGGAAGGAGACGATTTTATTTGTACTCCTCTGTTCATGGGATATATTATCAGAAAGGTTGAGGATCTATTTCCAGTAGATTAATCAAAATCCATAAAAAGCTATAGGTTAAAGTAAAATGCCAAAGTTGGTTTTTCCTCATGGAAAATATCTAATAATAAATGTAAAGGAATTTACTCATTTTACTTTGGAATATTTGATTGAAATGTACCAAACAAAGAACAAAAAGCAAGAAGACTAACTATTCCAGATAAAATTTGGAAATGGAAAAAAATGTGATTTTGAGCATTTATTATGATTGGGTTAAATGTTTCATAATATTTAAATGAATAGATAATTTCTAATTTATCTTAATGTTTGACTGAGTATAACAAAAGTCTACATGTTTCTTTTTGAAAGTTATTATTTCTAAAGAACATATTTAAAATATAATTCATTAGAAAGGTGATTTCTAATAAAAATATGTCAAAGGCATAAAAATTAGTCAAGTCAATGAAACATAGCTACAAGTGTACTCTAAATCACTTTTGAACAATAAATTATGAATATTTTAAATTTGCTCAGTTAGGTAGTCATACTAGTGTACAAATGGAATTTTTTTCATACTGAAGTTCATTCTTGACAATTTTAATATTTTTGCATGGATTTTTAAAAATCCACTATGCATCTCATTGCATTGTAAAATGCTCATATAATATATAGTTTTTAAAACTGTCACGTTGTTCATCACATGGAAGACATGAAATGTGCTTGACCACTTTATAGCATTTATTGTGATTTATTGATTGAAGATGTTATAATACCTGAAAAGTAAAAAATATGCTTCATTGAGTGAAACTTTAGCATGAAGTTATACAGATAATAAGGATCATAATGAAGTCTCTTTTATTAAAAGGATACAAAGAGCTTTTAAAATCCCTTACAGAAAGTTAAAAATAACACAATAATGTGGGTAATAGTAATGAATACTTCTGATATGCATGGGAATATATATATATATATATATATATATATATATATATATATATATAGTAGTTTTATATATATAAAACTACTTAAGCACATCAGTCCTATGGAAAATATCAGGAGGAAAGTTAAATGTCAGATTTTTGAATTTTAAATTTGCTTGGGAGAAGAAATAGTTTTTACATTCACAATGTGTTCTCATT
Source organism: Ictidomys tridecemlineatus (assembly GCF_052094955.1). Lineage (NCBI taxonomy): Eukaryota > Metazoa > Chordata > Mammalia > Rodentia > Sciuridae > Ictidomys > Ictidomys tridecemlineatus. The sequence goes on from NC_135479.1 coordinate 163,617,507, forward strand.
TCTCTTATTCATTTTGATCCTGAGTACGTTCTGTATCATCCACTCTCTTTCATGGTCTCCAGCCCGCCCTCTTTAGTCCTGCACACTGAACATTTCATCCCAAATTGCCTGCATTTTCCCTATAAAATGACAATGCATATTAGAAATGCCATTTTTTAGAATATTCTTGCACAAAAGAACATGTAAATTTTGCCAGCAGCAGATCTTAGACATTCATTACTTGTCAGATAATTTAAGAGAAGAACTGAAGAGAAGGAAAAAAGTCTTTGAGAATATAAGATTTAATATCAAATACTGTACTTTCAAGAGTTGACAGACTAGGGGAAGACTCAAAAAGCATCCATAAGGTAGCAATTTTATTTATGAATCAGAATTGATCCACTACCCCTCAATTAAACAAGTCACCTTTATATTTTATGTGCAAATCAGGTCACAGAAAATGGTTGTTTCTTTCAGTGTCATAAAATGGAAGGTTGCCCTGAGTATCTTAACTTTTGAAAGCACTAATCCCACTGGTATGACTGCTGAAGAAAAAAATAAGATACACATTCATGCCTCTAGAATTTTAGGGAAAGCAGTTGTTAAGTTTAACACTTCATTAGTCACCTCATACATCACAGTCTCATTATTTTTTTTTCTTCTTTCCATATCAAGAAGGATTTCCACAGCAGGTGAAAAAAAGCTTAAAAGAATATTAGGTATTTGTGACACATGAAAGGGAAATGTTCATGAAGGGAGAGGGAGAGAAGTAAACAGGGTGGAAGGAACACTTCAGTGACACAGTGATAATGATGGTTAACACAGTGAGAAGGCACAGGCATCCAACCATCTGCTCCAGAGACGCAGCACAGCAAACAACGTCAAAGGAAGAAAGTGCTTAGGAATTAATACTTTCAATTTTCATTAGAAGACTTTTTAAATTCATATAGTCTTTGTTCAAATGAAATGAGACACTCAGAAACTAATCTGTGATGTTCAAGAGGAGTTCAAGATCCTGACAAACGCACTGGACAGGTTATTAGAAGCTGTGTACACCTGTGTGAAAGGCTGAGGGAGTCATATTGAAATCTTTTTTTAAGTCCATTTAGTGAAGGATCTGACATCGGGGGCTTTTTCTTGAATAGTGTAGAAAGGAATAAGGATCTACTTAAAATTAGTGTCCTGAAAACAAGCTAGTAGTCCCTGAGTAAGTCTGGAGCAAACAAATTAAGCTTCTCAGCTTTCCTCCTCGGGCTTATCTAAGGTTTGGCAGTATTGTTCTGAAGTTCTTTCTGACTTAAAGCCCGTCATCTCTGCCCTTAATCTGAGGGCACTTCTTGCCTTAATATCTGTATTAGTCCATTTTTCATTACTATAACAGAATACCTGAGGCTAGGTAATTTGTAGAAAAGTGGGATTTTTTTTTTCATAATTTTGGAGCTGGAAATCCAATATCAAGGGGCAGACATCTGATTAGGGCCTGCTTATGTGACAAAAGGGCAAGAGAGAAAGAGGGGAATGAACTCACCCTTTTAAAATGGCATTCTACTGAAGGCAGAGCTCTCATGGTTGAATCCAAAGGGTCTCACCTCTCTATATTGTTAAAATTGGAATTGAATTTCAACATAAAATTTTTTGGGGAAAGGGGTACTAGAGATTGAACTCAGGGGCACTCAACCACTGAGCCACATCCCTGGATCTATTAGGTATTTTATTTAGAGACAGGGTCTCACTGAGTTGCTTAAGCATGCCTCGCTTTTGCTGAGGCTGGCTTTGAATTCTCGATCCTCCTGCCTCAGCCTCCCAAGCTTCTGAGATTACAGAAGTGAGCCATTGTGCCTGGCTCACCATAATATTTGAAGGGGACAAGTGTTCAAACTATATCAATATCTATCTTTTCATTTCAATGTGTTCCTATTAAGATTTTCATCTTCCTTGACCTGTATTTATCTAATTCTCAAGTCATTTACTTGATCCGATTACAACATACTCTTATCTAATCTCAGAAGCAAGCACTAGCTAATGTAGCAAACTACATTTCCAAATGTCATTTACCTTCAATTATCCCCAAGCTTCACTCTACACTGTGCCCCAGAAAAGCAGTTTTCTTCCTCACTGGTCTTCTAACATCTGTTGCTATTATTATGTTTTAACATTTATTTTTGAAAAGTAATAGATTCACAGAATGTAGCAAAACTATAGAAAGATTCTATGTACTTTTCACCCAGGTTCTTCAAATGGTCACTTCTTGGGTAACTAGTTAGCATCTGAATGAGGAAATTGGCTTTCAGACAGTGAGCATGCATAGTTCTAGATCATTTTATCACCTGTGTAGGTTTGTGTAATCACCATGACTGTGGAGATATGGAACTATTTCATCAACAAAAGTATTCCCTTTTACTACCCCCTTATAATCTGTTAGTCACTGCCCCTTCTCCCCTTAAATCTATGCAATCACTGACTAATGCGTTCTCTATAACATTGTCATGTTAAAATTATCATGTAAATGAAAACTTCTAGGATGTGACCTTTTGAGATTGGCTATTTCATTTACATTTTTTTGCCCTTATTGTAGACTGAATATTTTGCCAAAATTCACATGCAGAAGAATTAACTCCCAGTAGGACAGTGTTTGGAGATGAGACCTTAGAAAACTATTATGGTTGGATGAATTCATAGGACACTGGTCTTCTTATAAGAAGAGATACTGGTGAGCTTGCTCTTCCTCATTGCACATGCACCCACTAATGCTGGACCATGTAGGCACACAGTGAGAAGGTAGCCATCTGCATGCCAGGAAGATACCTCTCCCCAGAGTCCACCATGTTAGCACCCTGATCTTAGACTTTCAGGCTCCAGACCTGTAACAAAATGAAATTCCAGACCTGTAACAAAATGAAATTCTGTTTTTTAATCTATCCATTCTACCGTATTTTGTTACGGTAGTCTTAGAAGATGAAGGCAGCATCTTTGATGTATCCAAGTTGTGTATTAATAATTCATTCCTAATTATTGCTGAGTAATATTTCATAATATATTTGTACAAAAGATTCTATAACTGATGGATGCTTTATTTGCTTACATTTTTTGGATGTGACCATCTTTGCAGAGAGAGAGAGAGAGAGAGAGAGAGAGAGAGAGAGAAAGAATAAGTTTTCTCTTTCTAGGTTAAAGGATCAGAGTATAATTGCTGGGTTGCATGTTCAGAGTATACTTAGTTGCTTAAGAATTCATTAAGCCAGTGGTTGTACAAATTTATATTCCCAACAGTTTGTCTACATTCATGTCAACATTTAGTAATACAATTTTTAACTTAAGCTGTTTTAATATATGCATAGTGTTATCTCATCATGGTATTTATTTGCATTTTCCTAATGACCAGTGATTTTGAACATCTTTTCATATGCATGTCACCTGCATATCCTATTTGGTACAATCTCTTTCCATTTCTTTTATAATATTTCTAATTGAATTGTTTGTTTTCTTTTGTTTTGAAATTTTACTGTTGAGTTTTAGGGGCTCTTTACGTATAGATAAACATTTTGTCAGATGTAAATTTTTCCATCTATAATTTGATTTTCCATCCTCTTTTCAGGGATTTAGATATTGATTCTTGGGCTGGGGTTGTGGCTCAATGAATAAATTGTTGAAGTTCAATTTATCAATTTTTAGTTTAATGTAGCATGCTTTTTATACTATATCTAAGAACTCTCTACCAAATTCTAGGCCCTGTATGTTTTCATATATGTTTTCTTTATAACTTTTAGATCTTTTAATTAATGTGAGTTTGCCTGTGGTTTCCAATTAATTATTATGCCTGTGATGTCCAATTGCTCTAGCCCTATTTATTGAAAAATTATCCTCCCGCATTTAATTCATTTTTCAACTTTAAAAAAAAATCAATTGGCTGTATACTTGGGTAGATCTATATCCATGTTCTTTTATGTATCCATCTCTCTGCTGATATGATACAATGCTGAAAACTATATCTTTATGTTAAGCAATAATATCTTTTTTTATAGATGGACACAATATTTTTAATTTGGTTTATTTATCTTTATGTGGTGGTGAGGATTGAACCCAGTGCTTCACATGCACTAGGCAAGTGTTCTACCATTAAGCCACAACCCCAGCCCAAGAATCAATATCTGATAGTCATTCTTTCAGTTTCATTCTTTTTAAAAAATTATTAATTATTATATTATTACATATGATGCTAACAATAAATTTTTCTTTAAAAGTTCGTCATCATGGTGAAAAAACACCTCTCTAATCCCAGGTTTCTCAGAAATTTCATTACACATGGTGAACTTAATCAAAATATGGGTTTTTTTGACAATTATAATAACTAGTTAATAATTAGTTTCTTTGCTTTTCCATGTGAATTTTATCTATATTCGTATGAAGTTTTGCTAAGCTTTCTAATAATAATTACATTATTCTCCTATATCATTTTAAAGAATTAAATTTTCTGCTGTACTAAATTTTTTGGTTTATGAAAAATATTTCTTTAAACATATTTTTCTATTTTTTCATCAGTATTTTGTCATTTTTCAGGATATAATTTTGATTAGATTTGCTTTTGGATTTGTTAAATTATCCACTTGTTAGCTTTGTATCAAAATATATTATGATTTTGGTTTTCATATTTTCAGTGCTAGTACTCTGGTATATAATTTCTTAATATTCATGTTATATCTAAGACCTTGCTGAACTATTTATACAAAATTACATAAAATTTTCTGTATAGATTTCTTAGATTTTATACATATCCTCAAATATAGATAGTTTTCCTTCTGTTTTTCAAATATCTGTAACTATCTCTCTCTCTCTCTCTCTCTCTCTATATATATATATATATATATATATATATTATGTGTGTGTGTGCGCACAAGTGTGTGTGTGTGTGTGTGTGTCTTTTCATATTGTTTTCTTGTCTTTTTGCTGTTTTTAAAACTTCAGTGCTATGTTGAGTAAGATTTAGAAATGTGAGCATCCTTCTGTGCTTCTAATCTTAGAGGAAAGAATTCCGTCTTAAATTATTACATATGATGCTAACAGTAAATTCTTCTTTAAAAGTTCATCATCATGGTGAAGAAATACCTCTCTATTCCCATAATTTCTCAGAAATTTCATTACACGTGGTAAATTAAATGTACACATTTAATGAAATGTGTTTGGGTTTTTGTTGACACTTGGAAGTATCTAAAAATTATCATTTTCAATAGTTAACACAATAGATGGCAAATATTTGAACCAATAGTGTAAGGATAGAAGCCCCAGCTCTTACCTGGTCCCCTATACACTACTCCCACAGAGGTCTGAAGTGACTCATTGTGGCCTAATGAGTTTGAGAGTCTAGAATTCCCTTTTCTATTTGCCAGTAAAAGTGACTGTAGGATCCAAATTATTTTTACATGACATTTTCTTAGAGTTGGGTAGTTATCTTTGGCTATTGACAGCAGGCAATTTTTGTGAATGTCTTTCCATATTTTCATTGCTGTTTGGAACTTGATTACTTCTCTACTACTTAGCAGTAAGAAAAAAAAAAACAGAAACAAAAACAAAAACTCCATATCCAGGAAATTTACTTCTATGCTGTTCCTCAAGTTGTAGGATCCCCAGGCAAAATGCCTTCCTGTCTCCCTGAGAATCTTTTTTGTTTGTTTGTTTTGTATATGATATCCAGGCATTTTAGCTGTACTTACTGGTATGAATAAGGAGAAGTATGTCCACTTCATCTTCTTTACAAGTGAAAGTTTACAGAGTTTAATCACATTAACATTATTTATTTATTTATTTAAAAAGAGAGAGAGAGAGAATTAGAGAATTTTTAAATATTTATTTTTCAGTTTTCGGTGGATACAACATCTTTATTTTATTTTTATATGGTGCTGAGGATCGAACCCAGTGCCCTGTATATGCCAGGGGAGCGTGTTACCACTTGAGCCTCATCCCCAGCCCAACTTTTTATTTTGTCCCAAGGATTAAACCAGGGGCGCTTAACCACTGAACCACATCGCCAACGGTGTCCCCCCTGCCCCCCTACCCCCCCACCAAACACTTTTTTTTTATATATATACAAAGGCCTACTAAGTTGCTGAGGCTGGCTTTGAACCTGTGAAACTCCTGCCTCAGCCTCTCAAGCAGCTGGGATTTCAGGCATGCCCCACTTTGCTCACTAATCACCTTAATTTTTATACATTGTTTTCTTAGTAGATCTAGAGCATTTTTCATAACAGTTTTCAATCTTTCAGAGATAAAACTTCAAGTGGTAGAATCAGTTTTATAAAAAGTAATACTTTATAAATTTATTTTTAATAAATAGTAGGCCTAGAATATGGCAGGTTCTAGAGATTGTAAAAATGCATAAGAAAGAGATATTTCCTTAAACATCGTGCAGTGTTGGTTAGTAGAGGCAAAAAAATAATATGTAATAGAAATGAAGTGTGTCAAATATAAGTAGTGTGATATGCTAAAGCTAATACTAGACCACAAAAGACAGGAACAAACTCTGAGCCAGTGGTTCACAAACTACAGTAGATTTACCTAGTGGTCTTTATAAATCAGATATTAGAGTAAGACAGGGCAAAAAATTATATTTCTGCTAAATTCCCTGGTGTTACTAATAGGCTGGTCTGGAGACCACATTCTGAGAATTCCTACAATAAAGAGTTTAAAAGTATTTCTGGTGAGTGTAATTTTTTGATACTTCTTTGTATTGAACAAGAGTTCATGGGAAAACTCAGAATACAATGCTTGACTGTCAAAGATGTTCTAAGGATTTGATGTTAATTAAACTATACATTGATTAAATGTTATACAATTATTCTCAATTTTAATTTTGCAGTATAAAAACTTGACATTTGGGTTGGGGATGTGCCTCAAGCAGTAGTGCGGTTTCCTGGCATGCATGGGGCACTGGGTTCGATCCTCAGCACCACATAAAAATAAATAAAAAAAAATAAAGACATCCACCGAAAACTAAAAAATAAATATTAAAAAATTCTCTCTCTCTCTCTCTCTCTCTCTCTCTCTCTCTCTCTTAAAAAAAAACTTGAGGTGAGAGAAAAATGTTATTAATATATATATATAAGAGAATTTTTCAAATTAGGATGTTAGGATGGAAAGAATAAAAGTCAGGTTTTATTATGAGTCACTGGGAGTTAAAAAGCAAGAGGTCATCCCCAGTGTACTAGCAGAGAAAGGGTTATAGGTCCTTAAGTTTAACCAATTTTTTATTACATTTAAGAATGAACCCAAGCCTATTTTAATCTGACCAGCCTAATTAAAAGAAGTTGAATCTTTGGAGGTAAAGCCATTGTTCTATGTGTAGTTGTCTTCATTTACCTGAACCACAATTTTTTTTAAACAATACTATTGTACAGCATTTTATAATAAAAATTTTATCAGAAACTTATTTCTTTGCCCTGAAAAGCTGAAAAGATTATTTCTCTTTGACACAAACCAGAAACAAATGCCAATAAAGTCTAGATAAATAAAAAAGTTATTTTGTCCTAAAATCACATGTTGTCATGCTATAATATTTACTAGGCTAGAAATAAGATTCATAAAATTCTCTTCTATTTCTTTCTAATGTATTTTTCCAATATTTGGCTACTTCCATTTTTTTTTACTTATTTATTGACAAATTTTTAATTGTTTGTATTTATTTCTGATTATTTGTATGGAAAGTTAGATGTATCTTAATTATAATATTATCAATTTTTTTGTGTAATCCCATATTCATTTGGGTAGACTATTAGTCAGATTTGAAAATCTGTGCCATATAAAACCTTACTCAAAGTAAGTATTAAATAGGTAGGTGTAAAATGAAAGAAATATTACTTTATCTTTACCCAATACTACCATAGTCATACCAACTTCAGGGTTCCTAAAATATGTTTACCCATATACCTAGGTCTGTAAAATGTGTGCTATGCTTCTAGAAAAGAATAAGTGTACAATAATGACAGGTAAGGAAGGTGGAGCCAGTCTTCTTCAGTTTTGACCGATGTCTCTTCTTTACAGCCATATAACATTAAGCAATTTACTTCCTTTTCTGTCTCAAAATATTCATCTATAAAATGAAGATGATGGTTACAATAGGATTTTTGTCCCTAGGCACATTTAAAATCAGTATACGTAAAGCACATATGTGATATACATCCAGATTGAGAAGGGAAATTACTTCTTCAAAACTGCCATTGCCTCCAAGTCCAGGAGGAAATACTGGTACTTCTTTAAATCTTAAAGAACACTGCAGTCCCTTTCATGTCTGCTGATTTAACTTGCCAGCTGATTTTTCTTTTCCTTCTGTGAATGACATAAGGGAAGAGACTCAAACCAGAAATGAGCTGAAAAGAGGCAAATGATGGCTTATGGCCATCATCATAAAGCATGGAAAATCTTCAGCCCGTAAGCTGTAGGGGAAAGATGCTCTGCAAATCATCACTTGCAATGATAGGACTCTGCTCATTCTTTGGCTATAACAAAATAAACACTGATTACCTTCAAACACTCCTCAAGAATTAAAGTTATATCATTAACACTCTATATGTGTGGGCTATTCAGCACAGTGATCTTAGGGTTACTTAGAGAGGCCAGTATGATGTAATAATTATTTAAAATAATTATCATTTATTGGCTTAATCATCTTATTATTTGGTTCTGTATTAGCTGTGAGTAAATTTAAGATGTCCTGATCATTGTAGGTTCATAGTCCACAAAGCAACATCAACAAGCTATTAATGTTCTCATAAATAAAACTTGACAAAGGAATGTGGGCAGATAAAATAATATGCAAAGGAGCTGTAGCATTATTTCCACTCCATTCATAAGAACATAAGCAAATGAAAAAAAAAACTTGATTGTATGTTTGACAACTCAAATGGAGAGGGTTAAAGCCATTACACTTGGTACACAATTCAGAGAAAAGAAAGATAGTTGCATAGGTCTTCAAGTTTATATAAGTACAATTTCAATTGATACCCAGAGGTTCTAAAACTTAGATATACATTGCTTTCATACAGAAATATGCAGTTGCTCACTGACATGAGAAATATTGACCTATGTGCTTTTTTCTTCTCTTTTTACCACACACTTATTTCCAAACTCCTCTCCTTCAATTGTTACTTCCAGACTGCTGACCTGCCAGTTGAGCTTGATCCAGAAAAGCCGTGTATTGATAACACAACATAACTCTTTTCACATCAGGTTATGACCCTGTAGTCTACAAAAAAAATTCAACTAAGAAAATTCCTTGCAATCCTACCATGCAGGACTTGTCCATGCAATGCTGACACACAACAGCAATCCATTTTAGCCCTTGCCAATGTATTAAACCATTCTAGCCACAAACTAGGGCCATATTTTTATTCCTTCTCATCACCTGGCAGTAGGTAACATCCTTAGAGTTTCCAAGAAACTCTTAAATGGCTTGCTTATGTCCTTGAGTCAGATCAGGCCTGATCCTAAATAAACTTCTTTTACTACCTGACTTACTGATGTGCTTTCCTGGATTTATGATTTGATTTACTTAAAAAATACCTATTTCTATATAATCATTTGATGTCCCAGGACCTGGAGCTCAGCATAAACTGCTTTTCAAAAGAAAAATATGTATCTGATAAATATGGCAAGACATTTTTTTGAGCCCTTCAGGGTCTGTTTTGCAACCCCCTGCAGGTGAATTTTATAAATTCACAGACTATCTTTATATACTACAAACACCTGTAACACCATGGGCTCTTTCATACCATTTGGTCTAAGAAGCAGGGTGCATTTGTATTTCAAACTAGTCTTTTGGAAAATCCTCTCTTATGTTCTGGACCCTAATCAAAGGTGGGCCCCTGGTGAGTGTTATTAATAGTGTGCCATATAGTTTACCAATTTGTTCCTCAGATTCAGTGAACATATGACATCAATATAGTGGACTAATGGTGATGTCCTATAGGACATCTATGCAATCAAGTTCCCTTCATGCTGTATTGTCAAAGGATGTAGGACTGGCAAGCACAGAAAAAGATGTTCAGCGACATTCGTCATTAGGGTAATATAAATCAAATCCCACACAGAGATATCACCTCACACTCAATGGAATGGCCATCATCCAAAACAAGCAAGAAAATTAAAGAAACAAAAACATAAAATAACAAGTGATGGAAAGAATGTAGAGAAATTTAATCCCTTTATACAGTTTTGGGAAAAGTTAAAGGTGATAGCCTCTACGGAAAACTTTGTGGCATTTACAAGACGAGATGACTAAAATTTTACATTATGCTTTAGTGATAAGAACCAGTGTATATTCCAATAGCAACCTGAGTAATCCATTAAGAATAAAATATTCAAAACTTGTGGAAGCCAGGCAAGGAAGATATTTTATTGAAAATGTTTTTATTTGACAAAACTTAATCCATAATATCTAGATAAATATCTGCATACAAATCCATTTGTTTGTAGTATCATAAATATTATTTATGACTGTGTATAGAAGTTTCATTAAGTATTAATGTATGCTTTTTTCTTTCTCCAGGGCTGGAGCAATTTTGCCATTTTTAGCACCAGATTAACAAACTATATGATAATCAGTTATTTTATTTATTTATTCAATCATTTATTTATTGTGGTACTGGGGAATGAATCCAGGCGCACTCTACCACTGTATCACATTACTAGAATTTTTTGTTGTTTTTTTTTATTTTGAGACAGGGTCTTCCCAAGCTGCTGAGGTTATGAGAACTTGCAATTCTCCTGCCTTAGTCTCCCAAGTCATGCACCACTATATACAGCTAATAAATTATTTTAAAAAGATCTCACATGTAAAGCATATATAACTAAAACATTAAAAAATAAAACAACTCAAGACTCTCTCATTTTAAGTGTTTTCTGGAACATAAAATGAATCTTGAAATACAATTCCAAAAATAGTTACTTCCATTTGATTGAAAAAATCTCTCAACCATTTTTATTTATCTTATTTTTTTTCTTTTACTCTTTTAAAATGTTCAGTGAAATTAAATATTAACTTTGCCTTCATCTAAATATTAAGATAGTGGCTACTGCAAAAGAGGACCAAAGACATGCTCTGAAAAAGCATCTTTATATTAAAATCTAAATTCTATGGATACTTTTTAGGAAAATTTTGTAATTCTTTCTCCAGCCCATTTTATCTTGCCTAAGTGAAGCACAGTGCAAGGAATTAGTCCGTTATTGAGCAGGGGCTTTGGGGGGAGGTGGCGACATCTCTTTATGACTTTGGATTTGACTTTGGAGGTCACACACTAAAAGCCATCATAAGGATAATTATTTCCTTTACTCTGATGCAAAGACAATGATGGCAATAATATATGAAAATTTTCCTGTTTTCAAAAGGCCCAGACAAAAACTTTTGTGTTTTTTTTTTTTTTTTTTTTTTTTTTTTTTTGCTTTGGTTGTGTTTGACATTTCGGAAATTGACCTTATACCTTGAGTATCCTCCAATTTTAGGTTCTTTCAGCTACTCAGATATTTTGAGCACTGTCAACATTCTTCTAATTCAGTTTCTTTTTAACTTCACCGTTAGAAGTGGACAGCTGGCTGACAATTCCAGAGAACCTCCTACTCTAATTAAATATGTGATTATCCTTTGCAGTGGTGCATGTTGCTGTGTTTAATATCCACAAGTGACATTAATGATGACCTTTCATACTCAGTAACAAATAGATTTTCAGGAGGTTTCTGAGCTACCTAATGCAAAGAATTTAAAGAAAATAGTAATTCTATGTGTCAGTTTTATCAAAATAGGTGATTCTGAAATTATATCTACAGAGTTATAAAATAAATTTTAAATATATGAGTACTTATCCAGATAGGCAACATTCTTAGAGCAGGTCTTTTCTGTTTTTAGTCTACCAGTTTATGTTATCTAATATTATCTTAAATCATGTATGAATGCTACAGAAAAGACCAAAAGATTTGATTCTGTCTTACTGTTTTTAACTGAGTAATCCCATATCTTCCTATATGCCAGTTACTCAAGAAAAATATAATTTTAATAATAAGATTTTTGCCAGTTTACCCTTTTTAAAATAAGATTTGTGGATTCCCACCATATGTTACCTGTTACATGTTTCAAATTTATGTTTCATCTATCATTCTTTATTGTATTTGAGTTATCAACAGCATTTGGCAATGGTAATCATTTTATCTTTAAAATGTTTTTCTCTTTGGTTTCGGAAAGTCATATCTAAATGGATTTCCTCCTAACTTCCTTGGACATTTCTCAATTGGATGTTCAACAGAGATCTTAGACTATGCATGCTCCAAACTCAGCTATGTTCACAACTCCCACAACTCAGTTATTCTATTCTTACACTTGCCCAGCCCAAAACTTTGGTGTCAACTTCCATTCCTCCACATCCCTAATCTTGCTCCATTCTGGTTAGTTGGAAATTCTATCTTCTTTATCTTTAATATATTCAGAATTCTATCATTTCTAATTAGAACACTATCTCCAGCTTGGCTGAAACCACCATGTAGCTTCTAATTGATCTGTTGCAGTTTTGTTCCCCCCCCCCCTTACTGAAGCAACTAGAATATTCTTCTTCATATGAAAATGTGATCACAACTTTGCCCTGGTCAGATTTTCCCAATGACTTCTCACATCACTGAGTAGAAACCAGGCATTATCAGGATATAAAAGATCTACATAATCTGGTTGTTACTTACTTCTTTGACTTTTCTTCTTGCTGTCACTCTTCCCATTTTAAACTCCTTTCTGAGCCACTTGCTTTCTTTGATGTCACTTTGTCTTTCTACATTTGTTGAGACAAGTCTCTTCTGTTATTCTAATTTTATATCATTCGAGTCTTAAACTTCAGAAAAGTCTCTTCTTTGCTGTTTGCTTAGGTCGATTTCAGTAACTTTCTTACAGAGATTGACAGATTGATACAGTACCTCCACCAAGGCAAATGGTACCAGTGCATCCTACAAGCAGGAAGAGCTCAAAGTATCCAGACAGATCAGATGTGAAAAAAAGCATTTTAAAAATTTTCTGGTTTCTTTTAGAGATGTCAAACAAATATGGTGATGTGTTTTATCTTTACATTCAAATAAAGGGTTAGGGAGAAATACAGTTCAACCAGAAGTACCTACCAATTAGAGGAAACTCTTTTCATGGGAGTGTCTAAGTGGCAACAAATTAGAGCTTCTGAGTTTATTTCTTTGATTTTTATCATAATGTTATTCTTCTTCGTGTAACAGGCAAAGGAATCAAGATTGCATCTGGAACATTTGCAATTATCCTCACTCTATTTTAATGTCTTTTCTACATGAATTTCTTTATACTAAATCTAAGGATTAGCAATTAACAGACCACCACCTTTCTTATGAAAAGTGTGGTAAGATGTTGAGTTGTCAAGTTAAAAAGTTCAGCTTGCCGTATTTATACACATCTGATAACAAAATAACATGCTTTCATTTATCCCACAAATGATGTCAATCCCAAATTTTTAATTCTTTGCACTAATTCTTGACTAATCATTTAAAAAACAAAAGGTGATTAGAAAAATACATGTAATAAAATGAATTCACAAACTCTTCAAACTCTAAATCAATCTAAGAGTTTTCAAAGTTAACATAAATGTTGCAAAAATCTCTAGGGGATATACAAAACAAACTAGACATCTGGAATAGAAGAATGATTATGGGGAATATTTTTAAAGTAATTAAACCCCAAAGTCTGTTTTTGATGGATGACTGTTTTATCTTGCCCTATTTCATCATGTGCATCTACATAAAAATCAAGGATTATAGGGGAATTTATTTATGGAGGAAAAAAAGAGAAAGAAAACAGCAGTAACAAATGGGAGCATACATCTACTGTTCACAGACCTGACTATGATAATGGACTACTTGTGGTTAAGCAGTGTTTGCTTTACAATCTTCCTTTTCTCCTGGAGAATTTGTGCAGTGATTATCACTTAGCCTAAATAGCAATTTATGCCATGGTCTCTGATATTTAGAATAAAACAACTGTTGGAAAGTTACATTGCATCCCATGTAAATTTTTGCATTACTATTTTTCCTACTCATATTTCTGGAAACATACTATTGCATAGAATAAATATAATATTCATAATTGTGCCAGTGTAGCTTAAAAGTTTACATCTTTGCAACACATTAAAGAAACTTAAGCTAAGTAGGTCAGTTTCTTCCAGACAGATAATGCATTAAGTGTGATGCTATAAGGTTTTCTCTTTTGACTTTCTGACAAACTATAGTAGATGATAAGGGAAAAGGGAACAGAAGGACTTTAAAGACTGAGGAAAATTCCTGCATTACATCTTATTGTAATTTGAACTCCAAAAGACAAGCATTATATGTTTTTTTCCCTCATATTTGGAAGCTAGAAGGGGAAAACAAAAGAGGAAAAAAGGACATCATGAAAGTATTAGAAAAACCATCATGTTTGAGGAAGTGTATAAGGTGAAGGGAAGAAAAAAGGTAAGGGGAGGTATTGGGCAGTGAAATTAATCAAATTTTCTTATATGCATTGATAAATTCATTACAATGAAACCTACTCTTCTGTAAAATTAATAAGCATCAATGAAAAATTCCTGAGATAATGAAGGTATAAAAAAGAAAGGGTTATCTTGGCTCAGTTTTCAAAGTTTCAGTCAGTCCTTGATCAATTGGTCCCATTGCTTGGGTCTACAGTAAAGCAGTACATAAAAGCAGTAGCATGTGGTGGAGCAGAATTGATCATTTCATGCCCTAGATGAAAAAAACAAAACGAGAGGAGGGAGCTGGAGTGCCACAGTAAATTCAAGGGTATGCCTCCAATGACTTAAGTACTTCCTACCAGGCCCACTACCACCTCCCAATAGTGGCAACTCCAAGCCTTTATGACATGGACCCTTGGGGCATACTCAACATCCAAACCAGAGTAGTGATCTATTAAAATGAAAAATCCAATTGTGACTGAGCATCAATACTTTATATATAAGCTAGGGACGTAAACTTTTATATAACAATTATTTATGAATTTCATTAAATGTATAAAAGTATTTTCAACCCTTTTATTCAATGTTAATTGATCTCACGGTATAAATAATCATTATTATATTTAATATGTGTTACATCTGAACTTGCCTATATAGGTAACTATCAATATCTATCTATATAATCTCCCACACTTAAAAGTGATATGAATTTTTAAAAAGTAGTTTGTCATATTTTTCATTCATCATAAGTACTACTGTAAATGCCATCCTAATTACCCTATACTTTTGTAACCTGGAGTTGGAACATGGAAGAGAAACAAGAAGATGATGATTGGCATTATGCTCAAAGACAATTTATTATACAAAATTGGATTATGTTCATGCAGTTTAAGAGAGAATATGACCATAAAATCTGTCTATTCAGTGTAAGAAAAAACTACCCATTTCTGATGTTGAGTATCAGAAATGCTACAATTTCTTCATCAATTTATTTCAGCATTTTTTCCATCTTGACTTCAAATTAGCATGAGTCATGAGACTATCTTCTTAGAGATAGAAATCATGTTGCATCAACACTAAGCACTTTGTTCTATTCAGTTCTCTGTAACTGTAACAAATACCTAAGATGCTCAATTTAAAAAGAAACATGTTTATCTTTTTTTCTAATGGTTTCAGAGGATTCACTGCATAGTTAGTTGACCCCCTTGCTTTTGAGCCTGTCATGGAGCAGCACATCATTATGGTAAAACATAGTTGCTCACCTCATAGCAGCCAGGAAGGATCAAGTTTGACCCTTGAAGGTCACATCCCCAATGATCTAACTCACACTACTTACGTTCCATTTCTTAAATGTGATATCACCTCCCAGTAGTTCTGTGAGGGGAAGCAAGGCTTCCACACATGGGCCTTTGGAGGACATTTAAAACCAAATTTTAACAATTGCCTTATTGGATAAAATGACATGTATATATTCTTTAATAAGTTGAGTGAGCGTGTCCATGTGTGCATGCTGTGTGTGTTAAGACAGAGTCTGATGATTGATATGGATTTTTGTTAAATGCCCCTCATTGAATTAAGAATGTTCCTTTATGTTCCTAGTTTTTAAAATCTTGATGATATTTGATTTTGTTAATTTTTTCTCTACCTATTAAGCTCATCATATGCTTTTTTCTTTTTCATTCTATTATCATGATATATAACATTGATCGGATTTTGTATACTGATAAACGCCTATACCCACTCTTCCACTATTTTCACTGAAGTCTCTTGAAACACTCTTATCATTTTTCTACCATCGCATCTTTCTCTCAGCAAACACTAAAAGGATTTTGAGGGTTTTTTTTTTTTAATGATTCGTGTAATTATATTGGCCATACCAAGATAACATTCTCAGCTAAAGATCTTACCCTTAATGATAGCTGCAAAGTACAGTACATTAGTGCCACGTAGTTAACAAATTTCATGTTTCAGGGAAAATAAAGTAAATATCTTTGGTAGATCATTATTCTGCTTTTACTATTAAACAGATGGACCTGAATAACAACTCTGTTCATATTTTTCTTACATCATATTATATTTTCTATATATTTTCATAACATTTATTATGAAAGTGTTAAAATAATTACCTTATACATATTCTGCTATATTTGGATCTGGAATGTCACCCAAAGGGCAATATGCAGCCAGTGAGGCACTCAGGGGCTCCAACACCCATGGGGCAGAAGCAAGCAAGCTCATGCTGATAGCTCATACGTGGCATCAACTATTTGATGATGGTTGTGTAGATAAGCAGAATAAGAGTCATGGTGTCATGAAGCCTATGACCAACATTTGAAAGGAAGGCCAAGCATTGTATGTTAAGGTCAATGTCCCTGCAAACAGCCCTACACAAGGTAATGCAGGGAGCTGTGAAAGTGAAATTGAAGTTGCAGTGGATACTCAAGAGAGTTAGAGATAATCCTAGTAATAGGGAACGCCTATTTATAAGCGGTGTTGTTGCTATGACTAATCTGACCATGTGATTCAGAAGCTTTAGGAGTGTTTTGGAATTTGTGGGAGGAATTTTGGAAAGTTTAATTATGCAAGCTAGAAAAGGTTTAGATTGTTGTAAGCAGAGCTTAATAGGAGATTCTGGTGAAAGCTCAGAAGACCAGAATGCCAATACAATTTTGGATAATAGTGACAAGGATGAGGAGATTTCATAGGAGAAGGACTCTTGGAAATTGGACTACAGGCCATTCGTGTTGGGTTCGGACTAAGAAGTTGTCTCTATTTTGCCAAAGTCCTGAAATTTTCTTTGAGGCTGATTTTAAAAGTGATTAACTTCTTTATCTGGTGGAAGCAATTTCTAAATAGCATAGTATTCAGGAAGTGATACCGATATTGCTGGCAGGTTTTAGCCAAATTTATTGTGATAATTAGGAGCAAAAAAACAGAGCAGAAAGGGGGCTGGGGTTGTGGCTCAGCGGTAGAGTGCTCACCTAGCACGGGTGAGGCCCTGGGTTCCATCCTCAGCACCACATAAACATAAATAAATAAAGTAAAAGTATTTAAAAAAAACAGAGCAGAAAGATTTGAAACATTTAGACTTGAAAGGTGAGCATAAAACTAGGGACTAAGGAAGTTGCAGTTGTTAAAGAAATTATCAGCACTAAAGAAATGCCAAAGATTTTGCCTAGAGACAATAAGAGAGATGGCTTGGGAGCATTTTGGGAATTGGCAAGACCATTCCTATCTCAGGCTCAAAGGAGTGAAAGTACAAATTTCTTTGAAAAGGGAACTGTGGGGCAACCTGCTTGCACAGGGTGGTCTAGGACATTTTTTCACCAAACTCAGCCACTCAGGCCCTCAAAGGCTGCTGCACCCAGGATCCCTGGAAGCTTTATTACTGCCTCTAGATGGCAGCAGGCATAAGTGGCAAACATCTGGTGCTGGTTCTGCAGGATTGAAGGATGCTGCAGTTAGGGGGTCATGGAGGATTCCACCAAGATTTCAAAGGAAGGCTTGGGAGGCCAGGCAAAGTGCAACAGAGTCAGAATTCCTTCAGGCTGCCCCTGAGAGGGCGATGTGTGGAGATGTGAGGTGTAAACTAAAGATGCAGTTGAGACCCCTGAGATTAAGAAATGCAAATACCCTGGAACATCTGCCCAGAAAAGCTGCAGGAATCAAGCACAGACAAGCCAAGAGAGAGGCCACATGTGCTGCAACCAGCAAAGCCACAGAGTGGAGCTACACCAGTCCTTTGGAGAAAATACCAAAATGCCACAAGTCCCAGATGCCAGACAGGAAACTACAGGACTTGTTTGCCCAGCTGGATTTCGTTCATGCTTTAGTCTCATCCCTTTTTTTATGCCCCTATTTTTCTAAATGAAGATATATATATATATATATATATATATATATATATATATGTTGTTTTTTTTATTTTAATAGGAGCTCACTATGTGAGTTTGCCTTGAATTTCAGAGCAGACTTTGGACTTGAATTTTTGGGCAGTGCTTGAACTCTTCAGACTATCAGGACTCTTGTAATGGACTAAATGTATTTTGCATTGTGAGATAAGCATGAGCTTTGGGGAGTCAGGGGCTGAATGTTATAGTTGAGATATTAGGTATCCCCCAAAAGCTTATGTGAGATAATGCAAGAAAGTCCAGAGGTGAAATGATTGGGCTATGAGAGCCTTAACCCAATCTGTGAGATAAATCCTTGATGGGGATTAACTGAGTGGTAGAGTATGACTGGAGGAGGCTAGGAGGATCGTTGGGGATGTGCCTTTGGGGTAAATTATTTTGTCCTTGTTGAGCAGTGTCTCTCTCTCTCTCTCTCTCTCTCTCTCTCTCTCTCTCTCTCTCTCTCTCTCTCTCTCTCTCTCCCCCCCCCCTTCATCCTTGTCCCCTGTCCCAAGCTGATTTCCTCTCTCACACACTTCCTCCATGATGTTCTACTTCACATCAAGCTCTGAGGAATGGAGCCAGCTATCTATGGACTGAGACCCCTGAAACCATGAGCCCCAAAATAAGCTTTTTCTCCTCTGAAATTGCTCGTTAGGTCACTAGTCACAGTTGCAAAAAAAGCTGACTAAAGAAGCCTGTCTAGAGAAAATGCAGGCAGTGTGAAAAGTTAAAGTGAGAGATTGGTCATGTGGGCTGCAAACAGGGGCAGGGTACTCAAGCCCTTGGGATACCTGAGTTGGAATTTAGTGCATGCCCTGATGGCTTTTAGACATACTTATGTCTGAACCTACATTTCTATTCCCCTATTCTTCCTTTATTGGAATGGGAGTGTGTACCCTATGCTATTATGTGTTGAAAGTATATGATTTTCTTTTGATTTTTATGAATGCTCAACAGCAGTATTTTCCTTGAGTCTCAGAAGAGATTTTAAAATTGAACTTTTAAACAATGTTGGAACAGTTAAGAATTTTGTGAGTCTTGGAAACAGACTGAATGCATTTTGCATCATGACATGGACATGAGCCTTTGTGGCTCAGAGAAGGAATGTTGTAGTATGAATCTGGAATGTCTCCCAAAGGCTCATGTGTTAAACGTTTGGTCCTCAGTGTGGAATTATTGGGAAATAGTGGAAACTTTAATAGGTGAAGACTAATGGAAGTTTCTTCCAGACTTTAAAATTGTAACCAAGAAATTTATAGTAAGATTTCAGTTCCCTATTCTTTCTCTCAGCCATGAGGTAAGCAGCTATACTTGCTACATGCTTCCTGTCATATGTCACAGGCCAAAGAGAAATGAAGTTGACCATCAACTGAAATTTCTGAAACTGTGAGCCAAAATAATCCTTTCCTCTTTATAGGCTGATTATCTCAAGTATTTCTTATAGTAATGGCTAGCTGACTGATACAAACTTCAAGCTTCATAAAAGGCTGATGTCTCTTATGACTATTTAAGTGCCAAGTCCATAAGAACTATCCAATAAATACTTATGAATACTGACTGAGTGATTTTCAAAATATCTAAATATAATCACTTATGTGTTTGATGAATTTTATCAAGATTTAATGTTTGTCTTTTATAGTTTTCTCCCCTTATCTAGGTGAAACACTGAATCAACATATTCATGCTAATTCTGTACTTGCCTTTATGCTATGCTATAAAGTGCAATGGTCTAAGTTAAATTCAAATTTCAAGTATGTCAAAATCCTTTTAGTATTTATATGTCTTATGCAATATTCAAATATTTACACAGAACAAATTTGTTATGGTTTATTGAAATATGAATCTAATTGGGTGTTTAGTATGTCTATTAACTATGTCTTAGAACTATACATAATTTATATACATACAGTTTTCTTATTTTACCTCATTTTAAGCCAGTGTCTACTATATACTCAGTTTTAATATATTTGCTCTGCCTTGGTGTATTAGTCAATATTTCATTATTATAACCAAATACCTTAGGCAGGCTAACTTTACAAATAAATGAGGTTTATTAAGCTTGAAATTTTGGATCAGACACATGATGCTGGCATTGGCTTTACTCTGGTAATGCATTTATTGTTGGTAGTTTCATGGTAGTAGTACATAATATCCCATGATGACAAATGACCTGCAAGTCTTTGTATATGATCTCCGTACATTTTTTTAAATGAAGCAATCAAGATTGCCATTAGAGCCCATCTTAATGACCTCATGTAAACCTAAACACTTTTCAAAGTTCCCACCACTAAATACCACTGTCATATGACTTTGGAGATTCAACATAAGTATAAGTACAAATCATATTTTAACTACAGCACTTCATTTCTGTTCCTGAATTCCTCTAAGGTAGAGATTGGCATATTTTTTTTTCTAAAAGACTGTATACTGAATATTTTAGAAGTGATACTCCACTTGCAGCTTCATTTGCATATTCTTCATTGTGTTATATATTGTTACTTCTTGGAAATGTAAAAAAAAATCCTAGCTTTGAATCATATAAATACAGACTACAGCATCATTTCAGGATGACTGGAAATTATTACTAGCTACTATTTTAATTTTTATAATAGAGCCTTTTGTTTTTTTCTTCCAGAAAAGTTACCTAATTCGGGGTCTAAAGACATGAACCTAAACATCTCCAAAGTTGTCAACTACATACTTTGTAGGATTAAGAACATTTTCTACTCACCCACATTGTATATATCTCATTTCCACTACAACTATGCTTTATCTTCTATGTAAGTGGAGAGGATCATGCAGTGCTCATATTACTCCAGATCATCCTAGAAGCAGACGTCAAGATGGAAGGAAATAGAACCACAGCACATCTATTTGTAATTCAGTCTTCACTCTTGTGGAAGAGAGAAGGTAGGGGGAAAGAGTACACTAAAATCTTCCACGAATAAAACTCAGATTGATGAATATTCAATATGACTCATGGAGTGTCCCATAGCCAATATCTGCCATTGGAGTCGCTCTCTCATTTCCCAGGAATGAGCCCAACTTAGTATCCCTGCCATCCTCTGTTTTTGCCAGACAGCAGCTGGTAAATGTGTCCTCAGCATGCACATAATGATGAATTTCAGGGCACAGTAATTGGGACAATTAGGTTTCTAATGGTCAGGAATCTAAGAGTTGCATTTTGCCACGGCACATGCCAGTGCCACAAAATCTTATAGAAGACAAATCTCTGACCCTATTTTCATTCAAGAAAGCATTTACAGCTAGCTATCTAGATGGAGATATAATAGGGAGATTTGCTAGATAGATAGAGAGAGTCTGTTACACCAGAATCTCCCTTCAGGGACACCTAAAGAAAGTTACCTGCAACTACAAGAGCACATTTTAAGGTGGCCCATTACAGTTAAAGTTGTCAACAATGTCTTTCTCAATTGCCCAGGACACTCCTAAGTCCTTAAAAGACAGCAGAAGTGTCAAGTACTTTTTGAATAGTGTTGTTGCATCATAGAAACTACCATACTTTAAAGTTGCCAAAATAACTCAAAATTTCCCTTCCCATCCAAATTTTTCTACTGTGGTGGTATGGTTTTGGAAGCCTTTCCATGTCTACTTCAAAATTCTGGTCTCTCTTAGACAATAATCTTTTAAGTTTAAATGTTGTGGTAGTTCAATTCCTAAGATGTCAGTTTTTTAGCTTATGAAATAATAATGCCCATAATATTGCATGAAAGCTTTATAGACCTATTTTAAAAAAAAACTTAGAATTTTACAAAAAATCCATCGTGTACTAAGCAATTTATGTATAACTGTCCAGATATGGATAGTAGCTAACATTGGTTATACCATTACTGAAAGCAAATGGTTTATAAGATATATGTCTTGGGCTGGGGATGTGGCTCAAGTGGTAATGCACTCGCCTAGCATGCGTGGGTGCTGGGTTCAATCCTCAGCACCACATAAAAATAAAATAAAGATGTTGTGTCCACCAAAAACTAAAAAATAAATATTAAAAAATTCTCTCTCTCTCTCTCTCTCTCTCTCTCTCTCTCTCTCTCTTTAAAAAAAATATGTCTTCCTATAAAGCCATTTTTCTGACAATGTTTCTGAATTGGCAGTATGTCAAATGCTGCTTTCCTATTTTTCTTAATTAATCAGAGAAAAGGGTAAATATAAGTTATGGCTGAAGATCACAATTAGGAAAAAAACTTACCTGGTAGAAAATAATAGGTACACAGATATTATCTTTACGCATATGAAACTTGCTTTTGAGGTGAGTCTAAAAAGTGGTCACACAGAAATCCCTTTATTGCCCATCTTTTTAAGAGTCATGTGCTTTTTTGCATATCTTTTGCATGTCTACCATTAGCTTGATATGTAACTCTGCTGTCCATCAATTACTTTTTGATGAATTAAATCTCTTCACATCAGAAGTAAAATAGGGCACCATATACCTTTTTTTAGTGTAAGCCTTTTGTGTGCATTTTATCCCACAACAAACAGTAAGGGTTGGAGGATACTGGCATTGGATGCACCTTAATTGTCAGTTACCCTAACAGTCTACTCTTGCTACTAATTATGTCTATATTTTCTCTATGCACATCCTTGTCTGATAGAAAGTGGAAAGAAGAAGCATACTTTCATCTTTTGCTTCATGTTTTCAGTAACAAGAAATATCTTCTATGCTCCTGAGTGAGTCATTGGAGGCGGTTCTTGGCCTGGGCCTGGATCCAGCATAGGTTAACAGGTCAGCAGAGGCAATGTCTATCAGTGTTACAGAATAGAAGTCATAAAGACAAACCCATATAAATACAGTTATCTCATACTAGACGAAAGTGCCAAAAACATACATTGGTGAAAAGATATCCTCTTCAACAAATGGTACTGGGAGAACTGGAAATCTATATGCAGCAAAATGAAACTAAATGCCTATCTCTCACCATGCAAAATACATAATTCAAAGTGGATCAAGGACCTAGGAATTAAACCAGAGACCCTTCGCCTAATAGAGAAAAAAGTAGGCCCAAATCTTCATCCTGTTGGATTAGGCCCTCACTTTCTTAACAAAACTCCTAAGGCACAAGAGATAAAACCAAGAATTAATAAATAGGATGGATCCAAACCAAAATGCTTCTTCTTATCAAAAGAAACAATCAATGAGGTGAAGAAAGAGCCTACATTTTGGGAGCAAATTTTTGCTTCATGCACATCGCATCAGATTGAGTGCTAATTTCCAGAATATATAAAGAACTCAAAAAAAAACTTAGCACCTAAAAACAAACAACCCAATTAATAAATAGGCTAAGGAGCTGAACAGAAACTTCTCAGAAGAAGATGTGCATTCAATCAACAAATATATGAAAAAATGTTCAACATCTCTAGTAATTAGAGAAATTGAAACCAAAACTACAATAAGATTTCATCTCATGCTAGTTAGAATAGCAGTTATCAAAATTACAGACAATAATAAGTGTTGGTGATGATGTGGGGGAAAAGGCACACTCATACATTGCTGGTGGGACTGCATATTGGTGCAACCAATCTGGAAAGCAGTATGGCAATTCCTTAGAAAACTTGGAATGAAACAATCACTTGATCCAGTTACTTCATTCCTCAATCTATACCCAAAGCACTTAAAATGAGCATACTATAGTAATGCAGCCACATCAATGTTTATAGCAGCTTATTTCACAATAGCTAAACTGTGGTAGCCACCTAGATGACCTTCAAAGATGAATGGATAAAGATATCAAGTGGTTTATATACACAATGGAATATTACTCAGCATTAAAAGAGACTAAAATTATGGCATTTGCAGGTAAATGGTTGGAAATGGAGAATATCATGATAAGTGAAGTAAGCCAATCCCAAAACCAAAGGCAGAATGTTCTCCCCGATAAGTGGATGCTGATTCATAATGGGTGGAAGGGGTGACATGGGAAAAATGGAGGAACTTTGGGCAAATGGAAAGGTAGGGTGGGGAGGGATGTAGGGGCAGAAAAAAATGACTGGAATGAGACGGACATCATTACCCTCGGTACATGTACAACTGCACATATGGTGTGAAGCTACATCGTGTATAACCAGAGAAATGAAAAGTTATGTTACAATATGTAAAATGAATCAAAATGTATTCTGATGTCATATACACCTAAATGAAATAAATAAACTAATTAATTTTTTAAAAACACACCAAAAAAAGAAGGAATATCTTAGTATTTCTACTTGATTTTCCATATAGTAATTTTTAAACCTATAGTCTTTTCACTTTCATTTATCCATCTTAATCCTACTTTGTATATTGAAAAAAAGAAATGTATATTATTGTTACCTAATGCTCACCTAACAGATACCCCAAAACAATTATGTCTCTCTTTTAACACGAAAGATAATTTCCAGTTCTTACCACCATTTCTTATGTGGTAATTTCTAGGAGACTCAACCATCAAAATTCTGGAATAAATTCTGGTTTGGTAAGTTCCATGACTCCAGGAGTGTAGGAATTAAATTCATGAAATTAAAAAAAAATGTTTTCTTATTGATAATAGCTATTAGACTCTAAATTATTAAATATTTTGGGGAGTGTTCAGTCCACATTAAACACAGAAAATCATGAGCTGGATAAGAGGAGTGGTTTGCCACAAAATACCAAAAAGAGCATAATTTATAAAAGTAGAGTAAAAATTATAATTTTGAAGGGAGGCCAATTATTCTGGCCAGTTTTAAACCATTAAGATAAAATAGTGTAGCAAGTAACCAAAAATTTGTAAAATTATAAGTTAGTAAGCTCCTGGATAAACAAAAAATGAAAATTCATTTGAAGAGTAAGTTCTTAGTTACCTATCTTTGCAGTGCTTATTGCAAAGCCCTAAAGCAAACTTGCCAAAAGATGTTTCTCTGGAATGTGCCTCACAAAGGAGAGGTGTATTGTAGGCTTTTGTATGTATCATAAACTTAGCAACATTTAAAAGGTTGACACCATTTATTTATGAGATCATCAAACACCTAAATTTATATACTTATTCCAGTCACAGATTTAGTAAGTACTGTACTCTATCACAAGCTATCCATGGGCTGTGTGTGTGAGCTATGTGAATCGGAGCTATATGAGGGGACAGGTCTGGCACTGCACACTGATTGGACTATGTGACGCAAGTGTGCCTCTCCTCTTGCTCTGCCTGTGATCCCACATAGCACCTGAGATGAGTGTGACTTGCCACAAGACATCAGGAAGCAAGACTCCACCTTTGAAACTTTATCCCCTGCTCATTTGGTGAAGAACATTCCATTGAAACTCCTCTGTGTGTCCTCCGGGCCTATAAAATAAAGAGAATCTTGGTGCATGCCCTCTGGCCTTCCAGCATAGAAGAGGATCCTTGAGATCGCAGAGCAGTCCCGCCCACCATCTGAGAAACTCTTGTCTGTGTGTTGAGTGATTTCTTCGCTGTTTTCTTATTTTAATGTTGCAGCCAGCTTTTTGAACCCAGCTCATCTCGTCAGCATGGACAGCTGGCAAGATTATTCCAAGTCCCACAATATTCCTGGTATTGTTTGTGATGCCCTAAGAATGAATTTGAAAAAATCTGATGGGAAAATATTAAAATATAAAACAATAACCACTACTGTAGAAGACTTTCAAAGATATCTCAAGTTTGATCAACAGATATTGAAGGGGATATTGTAGTGAATATTAATCTAACAAAAACTGTGATTAAATAAAAGTTGAGAAACCTTAAAACAGCCAAATATTAAAAATAAATTGTTACAATTTCAATATGAGGTATTCCCCCAAAGCTCATGTGTGAGACAATGCCACAACTTTCATAGGAAATGATTAGTCTGTGAGAGTTTGTAGCCTGATCAATAGACTAATCCACTGAAATGGATTAACTGGGCCCTAACTGTAGGCAGGTAGGATGTGGCTGGAGGCTGTAGATCATTGTGTGAGTATGCCTTTGGGGTTATAGTTTGTTCCTGGTAAACAGGGATCTCTCTCTCTCTCTCTCTCTCTCTCTCTCTCTCTCTCTCTCTCTCTCTCTCTCTCTCTCTCTTTCTCTCTCTCTCTCTCTCCTTCCCAGTTGCCATGACCTAAACTGCTTTCCTCTGCCACACCCTTTTGACATGATGTCCTACCTCACTTTGGGCCCAGAACAATGAAGTTGGCTGACCATGGGCTGAACCTCTGAAATAGCCTGAAATAAACCTTACCTTCTCTAAGTTGTTCTTACCAGGTCTTCTGGTCACAACAGCACAAAATTTGACTAAATAAATAATCACTTAAGGATGTTCAGTATGTGATTTGGTATTGGTACAAAATATATCTCTCTCAAAGTATTACAATCACCATGTTATACATAACAAACACACCATCAAAGCTTTCATGATTATACAACTTGTAAATAATCAAGGCAAGACTAAAATTAAAGTCTCTCTGACTCAAATGCCTGTGGTTAAATCAATATACTTTGACAACATTTCTAAAAACACTCTTAAAAATCTATTTTTAAACATATTCCTAGAAAATTTATGTATCAAATGCATAGTGATATCTAAAATTTAAAGTTTCATGAACTAAAAGTCTCTGGGAACCCTTTATTTTTATCACTTTTTATTCCAGGAACCTCATCACAACTTGACACCTGTTTTCCAAAAATGATCACAGAACTTGAAAGTTATAAATTAAAATTTGGAAATTATATATTATTCATTGGTTGTATATTATTGCATATTATTATTTAGTTATTAGGTTGTTTAAATCTCATTTTACACGAGAAATGTAATGAAAAAACACTGTTGACCTTAATCATAATATGGTTGATACATAAAATAATCCTAGAGGAAGCTTTATGCAATGCACAGAGAAATTTTCACATATAAATTAATAGTGGGTTGTCATTTTGCCATATAAAAGATTAGACCTGTGGGACTTGGAAGATAAAATATTGATTTTATATCAGAGAATGAGAAAAATACTAGTAGGAAATAAAACAAAATGAAATACATTTAAATAACAAAGAATCCTGGTAAAAATCAAAAGCAAGAAAAGCAACAGGACTATCTTTACATTCTTTTAAGGTCTGATACAAAACAACCTTGACCATCTGGAATAAAACTGAAATATGGGAAGCAAATAAAAATTTTCTCTTAACATAAAATAATGCATATAAGTTTTTTGTGATTTTCTATTATATAAAATCTTCAAAGAGACTGTCACCATACACAATTATACAAAGGCAATTATCTCTTTTTTTTCAGGCACATTTGAGGGGGCAAATTAGCACATGCAGAAAGAAGCAGTTAGAAAGCAATAGTTGGAAATGAAAATCTACAGCTTGAAATTGAGGTGAGAGAGTAAATATCTGTGAAAATCCAGAATTCAGTGGATCATATCCATTTATTAAAGGGCAAAGAGTTCCATATTCCTCAATAACCTCTGAGGATATAAAATCTGTGCAATATTTACAAAAGGAAATGTGCTTATAATAAATGTCTCTGTCATTACAAAAAGGTAAATTATACTCCAGTTACAAAAACAGGAAAACATGCAATACTTTTAAGAGAGCACATTTTTTTTTCCTACCAGGAGTGTCTAAATTGGGAAGTTAACAAATAAACACACTTCTCCCAAATTTGACCTTTAAAAGACAAGCCTCAGTTAGCAAGAAATGTGCTTAGAAAATGAGACATCTTTACAGGAATGTACAATGTGCAAACACATTTCAATAAGTACAAGCAGGAGAAGAAGGTTAATGAGATATTGAGACACAGTAGGTCATCTTCAGTAATAAATCAAGATTAGTCACATATAGTTCTTGAGTATTAAGTGTTTCCTATGAGATTTTAAAAAAATAGGAAAAAAAAGAGTGATCATTTTTCCTTCTTCAGTTCTTTTTCAAATACTATTTTTTTATCATTTTCCTGTGAAGGCACTCACTTGCCTGGCCTTCCACCTCTAGTCCTATAACTGTTAACAGAGCGTAAAGAACTCTATGAAACAGATAGACAAATGTATCCTTTCAGTGATCAGCTCTCTGTCAAGCAAGCTGATGCAGTAAATCTCTCAGAAGACAAATTTATCAGTTTTTACTGAAACAGCATGTGAGCTCTCTACTCAGTGATTCTGAAAGAATACAAAGAGCTTAGGGAAAAGTTAAATTTGAAAGTTACCAATATCAGAAATGCATTAGAAAGAATCAGGTCAGAGAGGCAAAAACTCAATTATAATCCCCAAGATTGAGATGGCAAAAATCTCAACTGACCCAAATTTCTTGGCTCCTACCACTAACTCCATTTATATTTGAAATGAGTTGAAAGTCGAGCTATGCTGGCAGCGTAACACCTGCTCCCTCCTTTCCCCTTGGGTGGCTGAAGTAATTACCCACCTCTACCTGCACTGGCTTAGGATCTGTGAAATGTTGGTCATGTAGAGTCAATCATTCCCGTGTTCTAGGGTGCCAGATGATCATCTGTTAGTCAGAATTGCAACATTGCTGGCAGGCAAATCTATTTGTCTTTCCGTTTTTGAGTCTAGTCATGCCCAAATTTTGCTGGTCAATTTGCATTTGTTTTCTACTGTATGACTACTATGGAAAGAATTGGTCTGAACTATATTTTCTATATATTAGCCTCTAAAACAATTTTACACATGATTACATTTAAGAATTGCCCTCAATTAGGCCTTTGAATATAGTCATGATTTCCACAGAAGAGGCATACTCACAGTAGAGAATATTGCTTCTCTTTATAAGCACACAATTGTGCCAGCTCCATGGAACATTTATCAGATTAACCATGGCAGACTTTAATTTATAGTTCAGACCTCAGCCATAAATCTGTCCTACCTGGGCAAAATCATGAATGAGGGGTGCAGCCAAGTCAGAACCCCACTGCATCTCATTGTGACTAAAATATCTAAGCAGAAGATCAGTAAACTTTGTTTTCCAGTTACACACTTGAATATCTATGGGGAAAACATCCAGTGTTCCCTGTTCCATTTCACATTCTTGATGAGTGGAATAAAATCACCACTTCTGATTAGAGGATTTTTTGTACCTTACACTGTCAGTGCAAACAAACATTTTTTTCCTTTATCTGAAAAAAAGACAAATATGGTCTCAAAAGCCTAGACTATAACTGCAGAAATTACAGTGATAAGATGATGAAAAACTTGAATGTGAAGAATAGAAATTTGACAGAGATTATATCATTATTTGAAATTATTTTTATTAAAGACAGTAATTTCTTTTGCTGAGAAAAGAATTGGCATTGGATTTAGAAATATTAGAAGAGACCAATTTATTCAGGCATGTTGACTGGAGAAGAAACACGTGAGGATGCACAAATGAATTGTAAGTTGCCAGTTTACATATAAAACTGGACTTTGAAGTTCAAGCCTTTAGTCAAAAACATTAATAAAAGAATATCCATCTCATTTGCTAATTTATCAATAATTGTTTATTCAAGCCAGCCATATGGTATTGTGTCCATCCCTGGACAGGGCAATTATGGGTAAAAATAAAAATACTGAAGTGATGTAGAAGCAGTAATCTGCCATTCAGTATGGCAACAACACTATGCTAAAGACTTTAGCCAGGCATATACCTGAAATGCCAGCAGCTCAGCAGGCTGAAGTTGGAGGATTGTGAGTTCAAAGCCATCCTCAGTAACTTAGCAAGGCCCTGAGAAACTTAGCAAGACCCTGTATCAACTGGAGGTGTGGCTCCAGTTAAGTGTCCAGTTAACCTAGGGGTTAAGTGACCCTGGGTTCAACCTCCAGTACAGAAAATAAAAAGACTTCAATTTAACTGCTTTCCAAAAATAGTATAGCTTTCCATAATAAATAAAACAAAGACTAGAATAACAAATTAGCCTCAAACTCACAAATCTAATTTAATAAAACACATAATTTATGTAAGTAAATGTATAAAATTACATAGGCAGCGTCAAATATAAAAAGAATCAAAATTGCTCAAAAGTATACCTGTAATACATGATTTTGAAACTGAATACTGACTCTATCCTTCCTATGTTCATTAATATTAACATTTTCAGTTTGAAACAAGATATGTATACAATCAAACTATTAGAAAAATATTTTTAAATAAACAACTGCCATTAAGGGGAAAAATGTTATGAAGTCAGATGAATTTAACCCCCATATAAATTCCCTTCTTAATTCATAGAGGAAGAACAAAACTCATTAAGACATTTTGTTAATAATAATTAATAAATTATTATTGTACATTAAACAATGGAAGTGCTAACTGGTGAAGTCATTTCAAATATAAGCATCTAAATAAATATTTAAAATATCCAATTAAATTTGAAAAAAAAATCAGAAAGTAACAGAATACCACCTAACAGAAAAGCAAAAGAACTGTACGATATCTGATTACTTTTTTTACACTTAAATTTATCATTTGATTTAATGCCAGAAATTTCTCAAGTGATAGCTGGTATAATAATCAATGAAAAAATATAAATGAAAGTGTGAACATTTAGATTTATTACATTTTCAAATATAGAATATATGCCAAAAAGCTTTTATTATTGCTGATTGCTCCTAATTTACAATAAATGTATTATTATGATGTTATCCATTGCTCTTCTTCTTACACTCAATGAAATTGTATTCTCATAAAGTCAAGACATGTTAGAAAGGGAAAAATTTATATTTTCTCTCAGTTTCTTAAAATAGAATATGCTTTTAATTGATGGCTAAAATTGTTCAAAATATAATTTGGAATTACAATGTATAAATTATAAATTTTCATTTTTAGGGGGAGTCTGGGGGATTAAACTCAGGGGCACTCAACTACTGAGCCACATCCCCAGCCCTATTTTGTATTTTATTTAGAGAAGGTCTCACTGAGTTGCTTATTGCCTTTCTTTTACTGAGGCCACCTTTGAACTCATGATTCTCCTGCTTCAGCCTCTCCGAAGCTGTGGGATTACAGGTATGTGCCACCACTCATGGCCACAAATTTCCATGTTGTTAATTCAAGAAAAATGTGTGTAGTGTTCTGGAGTAATGTGCAGTGAATATTGATAGAGAGAAGTTTATTTGAAAATACCCAATATTTCTCTTTGTTGATTAAAGTAAAGGCAATATATTTACTTTTGTTTGGAGTGTAATTAATCTTGTATTTCAGGCATCTAACAGTTGTAATAACTTTTTAGGGCAAGGATACCATTTGTCTTTTTATCTTCTATAGGAATATATTTGCCAAATAAAGTAAAAGTACAATAGGAGAAAAGTAAATAAATTCAAAAATGTTTTATAAAATTTAAATATATTGGAACTTTACAAATTATGTTTATATAAATTATTTTAAGATTTTTGTCTATATTCTGCTCGCTATTAATTGCAATGATGTGCATAGATGAAGATTATAATTATTAAAGCCTTAAATAAAAGTGTAACAATAATGTGGTAATCTATACTCATCTGTCCATTTCTTCATTTATCAAATATACAACAAATACCAACTGCACATGAGGCATTTTCCTCAGTGTTTTAATAAATTTATCCTCAAGGATCATTATGAGATTTTCAATAAAAAATGCTTTGATAACATCATCATAAACGTGAATCAAACCAAAAATTATAGAATAAGCTCATGTTGTTTCTGCTCCAAATTTGTCCTCTTCTCTGGACTGTCCAGCTATTACCTTAACTCTGCTGTTTACACCAGTTATGTGAAGTCATAAAGTCATTCTTTTTATTCATTTATTATCCAAGAGTGTCAATATTTTAGAAGTTTAAATTAACTGGATATGTTCATTTCTAGAATTGTTAATCAGAGTTAAAGAGCATACTTTAACTCTCTAGGAGCAAGTGCTTAATGTTAATCCCTCTAAAATTTTGCAGAACTAATTTATTATTCAACGTGTACATTTATATGGAGAGGTAATATCTTAGTATAAAATGTTTTGGGAAGTCTTAACTTTGTTTATTTAAAAGTTTTAATACTATCAGTTATTCACCAGTTCAACTCATGCTCAGTGACATTTTTAAAGGAAAGGAATGCCTGTGTCTCTTGTGAGATCAGGTGACTGTTTTTCTATTCATGCTTACCCTTTTCAAATTATGTATTAGTTGATTTAGCTTATAAAACAAATAGTGCACTTAACAAATATATGGTAAACAAAGAGCTGATGGAAACAATAATTATTTTATGCAAAAAATAAAATTCCATTTCAGCAGATAGTTTCATGTGTCAAAAGATAGACAATAAAGTCAATATCAAAGATTATCCACAAATCTTTGATATATTTATACACAAAATATATGTAAATACTTAACTATATTTTAAATAGATTAATAACAATAAATAATTCAATTTATTTATACTTTATATTTGTGAGGCATTATTTTTATGATACTTTTATTATTCCCATATTAAACTTTTACACAACCCTATGATGCATTATTATTATCTATTTACATGTAATGGTTGTGAAAACTCACACTGATTTTCATAAACATACCCAAAGACATATACCTAAAAGAATTCAGAGCCCAGTGAATTAAGACAATCTGGATCCTAAGTCACACACTTAAAATATTTTGGAGGATGACATATATGGGAAAGTTGGAATAAAAAGCCATGAAAAATACTGCAAAAATAATCAGTAGGGATATTATCAAAATTAACTTTCAGAACTTTGGAAATTAATCAAGATTTCAGCAATATGGGGAAC
Organism: Ictidomys tridecemlineatus; assembly: GCF_052094955.1. Classification (NCBI taxonomy): domain Eukaryota; kingdom Metazoa; phylum Chordata; class Mammalia; order Rodentia; family Sciuridae; genus Ictidomys; species Ictidomys tridecemlineatus. Next base: position 163,650,565 of record NC_135479.1, read on the forward strand.
ATTTATTCAAGGAAAAAAGTAGGAGAATCTAAGTAAAAACTACAAGCATTTGACTTTCACCTTGTCTCTGTCTTGCCCTTGCAACTCCTTGATATCATTGAAACTGAAGTCCTGAATTCATGCTGCATACCAACAGTTTGGTGGTCATTGGAGAATAAAAAAAGCATTTGGAGCTCACCAGAAGCACTATTCAAAGGACATTGCGTATTTGACCTTCTTGAAGATGTCTGGTATACTGTTGTGAGGATTTGTTGATGTTCTATACTTATAGGTAAAATAAACACAAAGACAAAAATACTACTAGAAAATAAGGGTAGTTTGTGAAGATAAAATGATCTATGTATCAAGAAAATATTATAAACATTTTCACCTTAATCTGATTACTTGAAAACTTGTAAACTGACAAACCTTTATGGTTTGAACTATGTGCCCTAAAAAGATATTTGAATTCCACCTCTAGTCTTCATAATGTGTCCTTATTTTGCAAAAACACCACTGCAGATTTAATTAGTTAAGATGAAGTCATGTTGCATCAAGAACAGGCTTTTAATCTAATTTGACTGAGTGTTCTTATAAGAAGAGGAGAAAAGACACAGAGGCACAGATGAGAAGAAAGTCATGTGAGGATAAACTGCAGGGCTGCAGCTGAGAGCCCAGGAACACCAAATTGCCAGCAAACATCCAGGAGCTAGTAAGACATGAAAAAGTATTCTCCCCTGGAAGTTTCAAATGAAACAGGCCCTACCAACACTTTCACTTCTACTTCTAGTCTTCAAAAAAATAAACTCCCATTGTTTTAAGCCCCTAATCTTTTTTGTACTTTGTTATGACAACCAAGGAAAATATTACAGGACTGAAAAATGGCCCTAAAGTATACAAAGTAAAAACTGCTATATTTGAAGAGCAGATTAGACAATTCAGCAATATTTAAAAGCTCTGATACCCCACTTTCAATTATAGGAAGAACAACTCCATATAAAATCAGCAAAAAAGAAAAAAGACCTGAAAAAAATGTATAAAATAATGAGGCACAACAAACATCAATATAACACTCCAACCAACATCAGCAGAACTAATGTTATTCTTAAGAACACATAGAATATTCTCTGGAATATTCTCTAATTTGTCAAACCAAGAGAAAAGCCTCTATAAATTTAATGAGTTAATGCCATAAAATATTTTGCTGGGCACAGTGGCAAATGCCTGTAATCCCAGAGACTCAGGAGGCTGAGGCAGGAGCATAGCAAATTCAAAGCCAGCCTCAGCTGCTGCCCCGACCTGCATGGGCAGCTGAACTTAAGATAGCTCCTGTGAATTTGTAGGAACACCAAATAAAACACAGTTTACCTTTATACAAGCTTCAGGACAGCTTCCTGGCTCTTGGGCTCATGCTCCTCAAGAGGGAGAGCAAGAGAAAGTCAGGAGAGGCTAGAGGGAGGGAAGAAAGAGGGAGGGAGGGAGGGAGGGAGGGAGAGGAGAGAGAGAGAGAGAGAGAGAGAGAGAGAGAGAGAGAGAGAGAGAGAGAGAACATGCTTGCACATTCTGAAGTGAGCTTTTATTTGGGGGACCCTTGTTCTTTAGAAAGTTCTATCCAAAAAAGGCCAGAGGACAGAGCTACAAAGGACAGGCGAGTGTAACTCAATCCTTGGGGGCACATCCCACAAAGAAGACCTTCTTACTATCCAAGCCAGACCCCAACCTAACCAGAGTGAGTGCAGTGGTTGGTGAGAATCTGAGGCACCAGGAGTGGAAGACTGTGGTCATTCATTGTGGCTTCCCACATTCAACAACTCAGTGAAGCCCTAAGGAAGAGGGAGCTTTTAAAGAGCTGCCTCTTTAAAAGGCTACATTTCATGTGTTCTCTATTAGAGCTGTAATTCACTTGCTAATTTGGGAAATAGTCATTTCTGAGATCTTCTGGTTCCATCTCCAAAGTCTGGATTACTTTGTTCCTGTGAATGGTGTGTACTCAGGGACAGATAACTCTGCCTAGGGTGGGTGGGGGGGGGGGAGGTAATCCTGTTCCCCTGAGATTAGGGAAGGGGAGAGACTAGGAAAGAGCAGGGAAAGAGGAAGAAAAATAAACATGTCCATTTTAAAAATAAGTTGCAGTGGTAGAGCAGCAAAGGCTATAATCAAAGCATAAAGTGGACTACTGTTACATTTCCTCACTGTAAATCTCTACATTCCATGTTTATAGAAAAAAAAAAAAAGATGACAACATCTCCAAACTGCTTCTTGCTGAAAAGGGGTGAAGTTAGGGAAAAAAAAAAAAAAGTTCTTGCTCTCTATCGGGCTATCGGGTGGGGAGTGGTAAGTTAAGAGCATTAAGCATCAGAGCAGCCTAAAGGTCCACAGTGGCAGATGGCAGGTGACTAGACAAGGCATACTTAGGGCAGGAATAAAAATAAGACAAAAATAAAGACAACAAAACATTACCTTTGTGTAAATAATTAGCACAAAACAATCAGTATTTCAGCCAGTCTCTGAAAACCATGAGGAGAGTTAACTCATAAGCTTATCAGTGAAAAACAGATCAAGCTCCTCAATGTAGGAGGTTAGGAAGATTTGTAGGTCTATGAAATCAGACTCAAAGTAACTCAGGACAAATTGGCGACTCTTGTGATCATTATTATTAGGCACTCTCACAGAAGAATCCTTCCTTTATAGCCTCCAGCTTTAGTTACTTTTGGTAGGGCTGACACAAGTGTACATCTTAGTTATATATATAACAATATATATAAATTATTTTTCCTTTTAATGTCCATGAAAGACTGTTCTCAGGCTACACTCTCCTGTCAGATGTTTAAGATCAAGTTGTCTGACCTTGTTCCCATCTGCTCTTAAGAGTCAGCTGAGATTCCTCAGAGATCACTCTTGGGGACATGTGTGAAGCCTCCTGACTTTTTTTAGCTTTCCTCTACCAGTGGTGTCATTTGCCAGACAGGGTCTGGCTGATCATATGTGGCTTCTCTTGGAAGCATCAAGGAAATTTCCATCTCCAATGACATTCCTCTTTGCAGATTGTGCACTGTTGGCTTCCTGTTCTTTAGGGTATTCTCAATCTCCCTTAAATATTGTACTCTTTTTTAATGAGAGCACTAGGTCAAAGGAGAAATTGTACGAGAATTTAAAAAATAATTTGAGAAGAAAGACAAGAAAAATGTAACATGTCAAAGTTTATCTTAAGTAGCAAGAGAAATATATAGAAGATAGAGTTGTGGATGGAGTTCAGTAGTAGAGGACTTGTCTAGCATATATGATACCCTGGTCAATCCCCAGCATTTTCCTCATCTTAAAATATTTGTATGAAATATGATTATAGTTGTAACACCTATGCTGAAAAAGAGAAAAAAAAATCTAAAGTCTATAACCCTAATTTATATTTTAAGAAATTCGGAAAGGGAGGAGAAACTGAGACCCAAAAACAAGCATAAGAAAGGATTCTGAGAACTAGAGTAAATTTATGAAATAGAGCGCATGAACACAAACAGTGAAGCTAATATTAATTCCTTGAAACTGTCAACACAACTGGCAAAACTTTACATATGTAAATCATAAAAACAAAACAGAAAGCTCAAATTATAAAATTTGAGTTTAAAAGGATTCTCATTGCTACTGATTTTAGAGAAAGAACTATTATACTAGAGTATTAAAAAAAAATTAAAAACCACAGTTAAATTAAGTGGAGTAGAAAAATTCCTCAAAACACACAAATTACTGAAACTTCCAAGAGTAATTGGAAAATATTAACCATCTTATAACAAGTAAAGATAAAAAATTAACAATTGTAAAATTTCCACAAAGCACAAGTCAAGGAAAAATGGTCTAATGAGTAAATTCAATCACATATTTAAAGGATTAACATCAATCCTTCTTAAAAACTTCCTATGATTAAAGATGATAAGGTACTTCCCAATCCATTTTATGAGATCAGTATTTGCCAGATATAAGAAGCAGTATACATCGTCACATGAAACAGCAAAATTTCTTGTGTGTGCAAATGCAAATGTCCTCAACAAAAGACAAACAAATTGGAACATAAAGATGATTTAACAATGGGATCAATTAAGCAATGTGCCATATTAATAGAGAAAAAAAGCCACATGGTCATCTCAAGCAGGAGATGTAAATAAACGCATTAAAAATTGTTAATAATATAAAGTAATGGAATCACTCTAAAAACTATAAATATAAGACTGTTTCCTCAATTTGACAGAGAAAATATATAAAAACTATACAACTAATATGGTATGTGTGGGTAAAAGTGAATAATTAGCTCTTAAGACCAAGAACAAGGTAAGTATGCCCATTTTTGCTACTTCTATTCAATATCTTCCTGGAGATGGTAGCCAAATAAATTATGTAAGAAAAGGATACAAAATAATAGTTCTGTAAGGAAGGAGTAGAACAAAACAAGGTTTTATATGTTTTAAAGTATCAATCAGTTTGGGAGGGCATAAATAACTTAGACCTAGGTCTAAATAAAAATTTTAAAAACGGCTGGGAATATGGGTCAGTGGTTAATTGCCCTTGGGTTAAATCCCTTGGGGAAACAAACAAACAATATATATATATACTGTTTTAATTTTAATGAGGAGTTTGGGAATATTATCAAAACTTCCTGAGCTTATTGCTATTGAGCCTCATAAGTGTTATAATGAGATTATCTACAATTAGGTCAAATTCCTTCTATCATTTAAAGCTTTCATCTAAGAATAGATACTAATTTCTGACAGGGAACTCTAAAATTAAATTTAACTTTTAAAAATGTCAATATGGTTAATATTTTGAAGAGATATTTATATAATTCTGAAGATTATGATTCATATTAATCATCTACAAATATTTCAGAAGCAGAATGGTGTTTTAATCAGAAATCTCACCATTTAAAAGTAGTGAAGCAGCTGTGTTCCAAGTAGGTAAAATTGTGGGCATTTCATAGGTTTTTCAGCTAACTCTGTCTCCCCTCATTCCAACAAGGTCTCTAAAATATATCCTTCAGATCCTTAATATCCAACTTAGTTATTCCAAAATCACTGAAGTCACAAAAATGAAGAAAAATTTTAAAAAGAAAGAAAAATAAAAAAAAATCACTGAATCACAAAACTTTTCCATGGACTGACTCTCACCCTTCCTCCTCCCCTCTCTTTCTTCCTGTGCCCTCCAGGCATTTGCTCTATCACTGAGCTTCAGCCACAGTCAGGGATGGGTTCCTTTTTCATGTAAATCAATAAATAGCACTATTGATTAAACTGAGGATACTATCAACAATTCAAGCCATTTCTAATTTTCAATTTTAATATCCTTGGACATATTCAAGATGAGAATAAAGAGAGATTGAAAATGGATCTTCCCTTAGGAAGAGCTGATATTTTATTGTGTTAATGAAACTATCACAATGAACCCAGTGGACTGCTTACACCTGGTTGGCCACAGTAGTGTCATTTACTCACTCTTAAACAGATTAAAACTGTAGAAAACACATTTCCATGACATTTTTAGCAAAATAGTGATTTATTTATTTGTTTATTTCCTTTCCTAAGTCAGTGGACTTTGATCCTTGACCTATTTATTGCAGTAGGGGAAAAAGCATGTGGGAAGGAGAGGGAGAATGTATAATATTGGTTTAGGCAATTGAGGTATTGACCAAACATTCTGATACAGTCACCCTTCTAAATTCTTCAGAATACCAACAATTATAAGAGTCCAAATTCATATTAATATTTGAAGTAGTCTAAAAATTGTCAGACATTATACTTTATGTTTTAGGACAGGTAACCATATCAAAAATCTTTCTTAGATCTTGGCAGCTAAACAGAGATGATCTAGTTCTCCAAATAAAAAAATTGTGTAAGGTAAGGAAAAGAGGTTTTAGATGGCAGAAAATCTTTAGGATTATAGTACTTCATAGACAAGCATAATACAATGGAGTAGATTATGCTAGATAGATTATAAATCTAGAAATTTAAAGTAATAGAATTAAATAATGAATGAAGTAAGATGGTAAACAATCTTAGTTTGGACTTCCTTGAAATTAGCTCCTAGGAGGAATTAAGAGTAGGCAGTGTATTCAGAAAATGATTTCAGAAACCAGAGATAAGCAGGCAGGAGGTGAGACATAGGAAAGATAAAGCTAGTATCATGCATTGATGAGGCAATATGGAAGGGGAGCTTGGATTAAACGAGGACTTTCTAGGAAGCTTAGATGGTTAAAAGAAGGCATTTTAACCATTATTTCTATTCTCTCATCTTGATGGTCCCTCCATTCCTTTTTATGGATATCAGAGCTTCAGAAATGGTGTTGGCATACACACAGAGCACTCTCGTGCCTGGACTCTAGAGTCAGGACATTGTGAATTGAAGTGAGACTGAGCTGTACTGTCCATCATAACTGCAGCTAAATATAGTAGCAGACCAAAACTTGTAGTATGGGGTAGCACAGAGGGTGATTGAAGGTACAAGATCTTTATAATTTATAGGAGTTAAAGATAAATTATTATATATAATAAAATGGAATTGAAATATTTCACAGTAAAGGGAGAAAAGGAATTATTGACTATACTTCATTTTCATATGTAGACAAAATTAAAGAATATGTAATTTAAATGTCCCCATAACCCAAAGAGATAGATAGTATTACTTCTATTAAGAAAGTGTCCTGTCTAAATTTCCACAGTTTACAACTGATATCTAGATTATAAACTCCACTCTCTTCCTTCGTTTAGTTGATTCTTCTTAAAATATGCCTTTTCTTGAACCAATTAAGTCCTCACATAGAGTAAATCCTATTATTTTCCAGTCCATACAAAACACAAATTCTTAATCATAGCTTGTAGATTTCTTTCTTATTCATCAGCATCTTCTTCCATGACCCCTCCCATCACACTCTAGTTCACAGAGACATAGAGATAGTGGAGTGTCACAGTGACACTGATTAGGCCAAGAGTTTGACCTCACCATTGCTTCTCCTATAACTCTGGTAGTGGTGTTTCCTCTACCTGAAATATTAGTCATCAGATTCTTTCCACTTTCAATCACAGTATAGATATAACCTTACTCTGGATGTTTCTGACAACTTTTCCCACTCCCTGATTAGATTAGGCACTCTGAGGCTCAACTATCTTCATTCCTATGAACCTTTGACAACAGGGATGATGTGTTTTATTTTCACCATTATATACCCAGACTTTAAGACCTTATTCTGCTACCTGTGTTTTAGTCAGCTTTTTCACTACTGTGACCGAAAGATTTAATGAGAACGATCAGAGGAGGAAAAGTTTATTGGGGGACTCACAATTTCAGAGGTGTCAATCCACAGAAGGCCAGCTCCATTCCTTGGGGCTCAAGATGAGGTAAACATCATGGCAGAAGAGTGTGGTGGAGGAAAGTGGCTCTTGGCCTTACCAGGAAGCAGACAGAGAATAAGTTCAGCTCACCAAATATATACTCCAAAACACCCCCTCCCACATAATCCATCTCCACCAGCCACACCCTACCAGTCTACAATTAGTACTCAGTTAATTCCTGTCAGGGATTTATTCACTGTTTGGGTTATGTGTGTCACAACCCAGTCAATTCACGTCTAAACCTTCTTGCATTGTCTCACACGTGAGATTTTGAGGGATACCTAATATCTAAACTATAACAATCTCTTTGGAAGTTTTTTTTTTAAATTCCTTTCATGTTTCTATTATTTTAAAATTTGAAATTTCTCATAGATTTGTTATAAGTTCCTTTTCATGAAAATACTCTTTGGGGAAAAATATCTCACTTATTTCCCTGATTCTTAAATTAATTTAAATTCCCGGTCCTTGATTCTTAAATTAATTCAAATTCCCAGAATATTATAAATATTAAAAAGCCATCTAATGGGAATATATTTGTTGCTTCTACCTTCTTGTGCAACAAGCCAAGGAAATCAAGCATGTATAAGGTTGGCAACTTATAAATATGTCTCCCCATCTTATAATTTTTTTGCTTTTATGCATAATTTTGATTCGATCCCTTTAATTCTTAAGCACAAACCACATAATTTGGTGGGATTGTTTACATCAAATACTTTTTAAAACTTTTTGAACCAAAAATTCCTTTTAGAATAACTGGATTCCACAATGATTATTTAAGAAAATATAAAATTATTTCATCTTTGATTTTAAAAAGTGAGTTTAATATAAGGAATCCATTTATTTTAGATCAATTACTACTATGGGCAATTTTGTAATGATTGTTGTAGTAATTGATTTTGACATTTATCACTAACAGACATTGAAACTAGCAGAACAAAGTAATTAAGGAACACAATATTTACATAGTGTGAAAGTATCTCTGTGTGCATAACTCGTTGATCAGAAAGAAAAAAATAGTAATCTTAGTGAAGAAACTTGGCACATAAGATTTTAAGTGATCAATTTAACATCGATTCACTTTGTTAATTGCATATATTGCTGTGCAAAATATATTACTTTTGTTATTTGTTTTCTTTATTATTCTTGCATCTGGTAAACATAGCTTAAAATAAACAAATGTCCCGAGAGAGAAAAACTGAAACTACAATGTTTTGTAAAAGTATTTTTTCTCTCACTATTTTGATGACACCAAAAGTTAGTATTTTTTTTTTTTTAAGCCAAGAGCATTTTACAAGCTGTACAGCTTTCTATTTCTTCTCTTCGCCACTTGATTTGAAATGGCAAACGCCTTGAGGGGATAAAAAGTGTAGTTAATGTGTGACTGACTTCTACACAGTTAACACTCACCAGTTTCTTAGTCACTTAAGATATTTATGAGTTGATTAGTCTCCAATCTTTTCAAACAGCTTTTTCCCAGTTTATGCCAATTATTTAAAATGAGATTACAAACCATTCTTTCATACTTGAATTTAAATAGAATTTCCAATAAATATTGATGGCAAATTTAAATTTTTTCCAAATTAAGTTGAAAGTTATTTTGATTATATAAGAAAATGCTTCTTTTTTGACAAATAATATATAAACCATTTATATTATATTTGCATTTAAAATTAATTACCTACCAAAGTGCAGGTTGAAATGGATTTCTTGGATAAACTATAAATAAAGCTTATTGATAGCCAGAAGATTTGATTTTGGTCATTCTTAAATGAAGTATTATTATTACCTATCTTTTTTAAATCGTGATTTTTTTGTTTCAGAAATCAATATAAATAGTTTATTTTAATGTGATTATTGATATGGTTAATTTTAAATCTATAATTTTGTTTGTTTTTTTAAATTATTTTATCTGTTCTCTATTCCCCTTTCCCGCTTTTTTTCTGCTTTTGTGTGATTTAATAATATTTATAATTCTATTTTACTTCATTAGTTTAACTATTAGGTATAATTTCTGATGTTTTATTTTACTGTTTGCCATTAGATTTAGGCATGGGTATTTATATTTATCTAAATTATTTTTAAATTTATTTACATTTAATCCAATGACAACCAAAATGTGCAGTTTATTTTTCTTATTTATCTTTTGAGAAATTATTTACTGTTAAATTAATGAATTTAATACATTTATCAAGTAAACAGCACATAAGACAGTAATCACCATTTTTCTAGCAAGTATCAACTACTTTCACCACTGAAAAATGTTTACAGGTTAAACAACATATATTTCAAATATTTAAACATTAAATGTTAACAAGTATTTGTAAGTGTTTAATTACTATACCATATTTCATATATAAATATTTTTATTTGTATTGGTCCATTATAAATAGACATATGATTGAGTTTTATTATGCCATACTCAAATATGCACATAACATAATTTGATCCTTTTCTTCAGTACCTCTCTCTTTTCCTGCCTTCCTCCTTCCCCCAGATCCCCCTGATTGACTCTTCTGGCTTCTTTCCATTACTTTACTTTTTAAAATTACTGCATTATAATCATGTATTAATGCAATATTCATTGTGGTATATTCATACATGGTCACAGCACAATTTGGTTGAATTTGTTCCCCAGTGCTCCCCATGTTCTCCCTTCAAACCTTCTTTCAGCCCCCTTCCTCTACTCTATTTTTTACTCTTACCTAGAGTGGTGCCATAACTTGACTGTTATAAATTGTGCTGCTATAAACATCAGTGTGCAAGTTACCACTCTAGTATGCTGATTTCAGTTCTTCTGGATAAACACAGATTAGTGGAATAGAGAGGCATATACTGGTTCCATTTATAGCCTTTTAAGAAATATCGATATAGCTTTCCAAGGGATTTGTAGTAATTTCCTTACCAAAAAGGCATAAGTTTACATATTCCTCTCACATCCTCTCCAACCTTATTGTTATTTATTTTCTTGATGATTTCCATTTTAACTGGAGTGAGATGAAATCTCAGTGCCAATACTAGTCTTGATTTTTCCCTGTAGATCCAAAATTTCTTGTGCTACCATTTTAATTCCTTAATATTTTTGTAATATTATTAAATATTTCAGCCTTTTTGTCTGAATATGTCTTTCTTTTATCTTATTTTTTTAAGAAATATTTTTCCTGAGTAAAGAATTTTAGGTAGACAACTTTGGTTGTTTTCCTCAGTTATTTATCACTCTAATATTTTCTGGCTCTCATGGTATCTTACAAGATATCTGATGTCATCCTGTTTTCTTATATATGTAATGTGTCTAATGTGTCCATTTTCTAGTTTCTTTTGAGAATTCTTTCTTTTGTTTAAAGTTGTTTTATTATTATATATTTTGGTGGGTCCTCATGCTTCTCTGAAAATTGTTAAGTCACTCAGATCTATGAGATTGTAGTTTTCATTAAATTTTAATGGTTTAACTGCTGTTTTTTAAAATATTGTTGCCCTACTCTTTTGAGGAACAAAATTGCATATATATTAGGCATTGAAGTTATCTCCTAGCATATTGAGCCTTTCTTTTCCTCCTTATCATATTTTTTCTTCACTGCTTTATGTGTAGATCATTATCATAACATTATTCTTAATTTATTGATCTTTTCTATGGCAATATGTAATCTGGTATTAATCCTTCTCAGTATAATTTTTATTTCAAGCACTATTTTTCAATCTTAAGAATTTCTACTTAGGTCTTTTTAATATTCTCATACCTCTAAATAAATTATCCAATCTTTCTTCTACTTTCATGACTCAGTGCATATAGTTGTGATAGCTATCTAAATTAATTTGTCCTTATATCATATTTCTACCACCTATATTATGTCTCTTTTTACCTACATATGGGTCATATTTCTCCTTTTTCATCTGCCTACTAAATTTTTATTAGATGTCACACAAAGCAAATTTTACCTGTTTAGTACTGATTATTTCTGCAATTCTATAAATATTTTAAGCTTGTTCTGGAACTCTAGATTACTTGGAAACAGTTTCATCCTTTTGAATCTTGCTTTTATGCTTTCTTTGTAAATATGATAGCATTATCTAGTACAGGCACTGAGGGGGAAAAATAAATATATGACCCTGTGTCCCATGAATTAAACTACCATAGTGATTGTTGGGAAGAGAAAATACTCCTGATTTGGTAGGCTCAGTTTACTGTTTTCTCTGATCATTTGGGGCTATTTTTTTGCTAATCCCTAGATAGTTTATCAACATGTATATTATGATTTAGATGTGAGGTGTCCCCCAAAAGCTCATGAGTAATACAATGTAAGAAGGTTCAGAGAGGAAATGATTGTGTTATGAGAGCCTTAACCTAATCAGTGATTTATACCATGACAGGAATTAAATGAGTGGTAACTGAAGGGGTAGGGTGTGAATGGAGGAGGTGGGAATTGAAGCATGGCTTTGTGTTATGTATTTGTATCTGCCAAGTGGAGTCTCTCTCTGCTCTTGATGATGTGAGCTGCTTCCTTTTGCCACATTCTTTTCCATGATATTCAGCCTCAGCTGGAGTTCCAAGGAATTGTGCTGGACTTCTGTGGACTGAGACACTTGAAACCATGAGCCCTCAAATAAACTCTTCCTCCTCTATAGTTGTGCTGGTCAGGTCTTTTAATCACAGTAGTGAAAAAGCTGACTAAAATAATATGTTATAGTTTAGATATGAGTTGTCCTCCAAAGACTCATGTTTGAGACAGTGCAAGAATTTTCAGAGGTGCAGTGACGAGGTTATGAGAGGTGCAATCTAATCAGTGGATTGATCCACTGACATGGCACCAACTGTAGACAGGAAAGGTGTGACTGAAAGATGTGGGTCACTGTGAGTGTGTCTTTGGAGTTTATATTTTGTCCCTGGTGAGCAGAGCACTTTCTGCTTCCTGGTTGCCATGTTCTGAGCTGTTTTCCTCTGCCATGACCTAATGCCATGATGTTCTAACTCACCTTAGGACCAAAACTATGGACTTGGCCAACCATTTATTGAACTTCTGAAGCCATGAATCAAAATAAACCTTTCCCCCTTTAATTTGTTCTTATAAAGGTCTTTTGGTAATAGCAATGAAAAGACTCAAACAACATGGTAAAGCTAGTCAATAACGCTGCAGAAAACCGTCAAGTTAGGTCCACAGCTGTGTCTCCATAGAGCTCTCTCCTATGGTGTATGCAGCTGTGTGGACTTGAGTAGCCTATATATCCCTGGATTTCCAATCTAATTTCACAACATGGGAAGATTACGGAGCTCTCCCTCTTTTCCCCTCTTTATGAGGAAAGTCCAGAAACCCTCTCTTACCAGTAATTTTGGATAAATATAAATGTAAAATTTCTTATTTCCCTTCTTTCTCAGTTGATTTACTTTTGATGCCTGATGGTTAATATATTTGAAGTCATTGTTGCACATATTGTGTTTCAAATAGGTATCTACAACTCATTCTGCTTTTAGGACCAAAGAGGACATGACCATTTAAAGTTTTCTTTGTTCATTTCGTTACTGCAAAGGAGGGAAGAATTTACAATTCCAGTTCATTTCCTTATTTACCTGAAATAGCCTGTTAATTGTTAGTGCTTTTTTATTGCAATCCTCCTGCCTTGTTGCAAATGGTCTTTTCCTTAGAGTTTTCAGCATATATCCTTTGGTTTGAAAATTGAGAATCTCTAAATCACTCTTGGTTTCAATGAATAAATGTCCTTTTCTGTATTCAAGTTTTTAACTAAATGAGTCCTTAGACCAAAGGAAATATAAAGTAATCCTTTATACAACATGATCCTTATAGCTGAGCAAGTATAAATTACAACATAGGAGTAAAATTTGTTTTTTCCTATTACAAGTTTTTTTTAAATTATCTATTTATTTTAATTAGATATATATGACAGCAGAATGCATTTTGATTCATGTGCACAACTGCAGCACAACTTTACATTTCTATGGTTGTACACAATATAGCGTCACAACATATGTGCAGACATACATGTACCAAGGGTAATGATGTCCATGTCATTCCACCATCTTTCCTGCCCCAATGCACCCTCCTTATAGTCCCTCCCCTTTGCCTAGTCAAAGTTCCTCCATTTTCCCCATGTCTGCTCATTATGGATCAGCATCCACTTCTCAGGGAGAACATTCAGCCTTTGGTTTTTGGGGATTGGCTTACTTCACTTAGTATGATATTCTCCAACTGCATCCATTTATCTGCAAATGCCATAATATTCCATTATGCACATAAACTACAGTCTCTTTATCCATTCATCTATTGAAGGGTACCTAGGTCCTTCCATGGTTTAGCTATTGTGAATTGAGCTGCTATGAACATTGATGTGGCTGTATTATTATAGTATGCTCATTTTAAGAGCTTTATGTATAGACTGAGGAGTAGGATAACTGGGTCAAATGATGGTTCCATTCCAAATTTTCTAAGGAATCTCCATACTGCTTTCCAGATTGGTTGCACCAATTTGCAGTCCCACCAGCAATGTATGAGTGTGCCTTTTCCCCAACATCCTCCCCAATATTTATTGTTATCAGCAGGTTGCCTCAGAAGTGACTTTCTCATGGTATACATAGGTAAAAACAGAAAATTCCTCTTGTTTCTCCTTGTTATTTTTCTTCAAATAGGGTAGAAATAGGAGTATATTAGTAGTTTCTTCTCTCCAAGGATAGTTTGGCCAAATGAGGCATCATTTGATAGTTAAATAGCAGTGGGGAAAATGCAGAAGATTTATTTTGTATATAATTTTGTTTTTTAGTTTTGAAAAAAGTAACAACTCTATTTTGGGACTCCTCCCAGTAATTCTCAGTTCGAAATAGCATACTCCTGATAATTTTCCCAAAATAGTGTATGGGAATATGGAAATTGAATGTAAAGTAATGCAAAAGAGTTTGGCAAATCTATTATGGACCATAAAATCAAAATGGTATTTCTTCCTTAAATTATAAACCTCAGAGTCTGCATGCTTTATTAAGCCATAACGGTATTGCTCAAAAACAGTTGTGAAATCACTCTTTGGAATTGCTTTTGAGATTGTGTGATGATCTTTATCAGGGATTATATTTTTTAAAGATTTCAAATAACTCATAAATAAGTTTTTGTTGTTGTTTTAATTTATTTCTTATTTGACTAGCTGCACATGAAGTTTAGATAATGCAGCTTTGTGTTAAAAAAACTGCAATGTTAGCATATCCACACTTAATAAATAAGTGACATTATGGTCAGGAAACAAAGCAAAGTAGGTAGAATTTAAACTGAAGATAATTATAAAAGTAAAGTAGACAGAATTTATTTTTGGAGCCATCACAATTTTTTTCATAAAAATATGTCTTCTGAAGGATAGTAGGTCTCTTAAAATCTTTTGCTGGTCCTAAAGATGTCATATAAAACTTGAATTATTATTATATACATTGAATATATTTGTGTATATTATATATACATATATTTGTACATGTAGAAAAGTACATATATAATATACATGTATATTATAAAGTATATTATATATAATATATATGTGCATTATATATAGTGTGTGTGTATATATGTGTGTACATATATATGTAAAATATATGTATGAGGTAACAAGACCACACCAGGATGAGAAATGAAATTATAAGAACATTATCATGAAAAACAACAGCTGGTGGAAAAGACTATTTCCCCTTATAGCTTCTGCTCCTGTAAACATGCTTCCTGCTAGAATCCTCAGGGCAAGGTCTTCATTCACAAAGGCTAAAACTTTTTAACACCCCCAATGACAGGAGAGGTCTGCAATGACACCAAATACCCTATAAATGTTGTAAAAACCTGTGGATTGTGGCTCAGACTTCCAAATAGAGATGCCTCTAGCCCCGCCCTACATAATAAACCTGAGTTCTCCCACTCTTTGAATGTTACTTTATGCTTTATGAACAATCTACTTTCCATAACAGTACACAAATATAAACAAACGTATATAGAAAGAATATTCTAGGGAATTATTAAATCATGCTAAAATAAATCTTGTTCTCCAAAATAGTCTATTATTCCTTGTGTTTAATGAACTCATGTGGGTGTCATGATCAGCAGATATTTAATTAATCTGTGAACAGTTTGTGTTCCCAACTACCTGGGTAAAGTTTTGTTTGATTGGCATCAATTTGTCTATTGGGTGTACTAATACAATAGGGCTCCCTTGAAATTATTCTCTGCTAACCACCTCCCTTTTGTCCTTCCCCCCTTTGGCTGAAGAACAGCCACTTCTTGATGTTAACTGTTAAGAATCTTTAGATCCCAGGTGGCCTTTGTAAAATTTTCCTTAGTAACTAGCCCCAGGAGGTTGAAGTCCCTTGCCTACTTTCTGGAGCAGACACAAGCCCTAATCTGAGGGGCAGACCTTGCTCAGCCTGCAACCTCGCTGCCTCTTCCCTCCCCCATTGAAACCCTCTGCATTCCCGAGACTTCTGAAGATAGAACTATGAGGAACCAGCATTTTTAAACCATATTGCTTCCCACCAACTCCTGTCTCTCAAGTTTTGGTCACTTCTAGCACCTGGCATTTGACATTCAGACATTTGATTCCTTTAATAGCAAACCCTGCTTAACATTTTCTTCTAGACTGTCTTTCTTCTATGCATTATTGTCCATCATAAGTGCTTAATTTAATAAAAACCTTAAAACTAATGACATAATGCAAATCTTAGCTAATGCTTCTGGCTGTCCACAGCCATAATTCACGGATAAATAGCCTGGAGGTTGTTACTTGTCAAACTCTGGGCAAAAATAGAATGAAAATCAAGTCTATTGTCGGGAGCAACAAATGAATCATTGATTTGAACTCCATAGACTTGGACAGCTAGACTGCGCTTATGGCTTATGGGTTTCTCTCAGTTCAACAGAGTTGAAGAACCCTTGCTGACAGAAAATGCTTTTGATGAAATTTCCTTAAATATAGAATTTGGGAGCCTTTTCCCTTTGTTAGAGATCAGACCCATCAGGTCCCATCCACCCACCAGGCCCCAGCTGTGAACCTATTTTCAATGTATTTGTCTTTACTTCTAAATATTATTTCAGACTTTTGATTTCTCAGTGGCTTCCACCTTTGTGCAGTTATATGATCCCTCATTGTTTGGGACACAATAGTTTATATAATAGCATGAGTAATTATTAAATGGTAATTAGTCAAATGTATTATTAAGAATTAACACAATGACCATAGAATGCATCACAATTCATATTACACATATAGAGCAAAATTTTTCATATCTCTGGTTGTACACAAAGTAGAGTCGCATCCTTTGTGTCTTCTTACATGTACTTAGGGAATGATGATCATCGCATTCCATCATCTTTTCTACCCCTCTGCCCCCTTCCTTCCCTTCCCTCCCCTTTTCCACTGCATGCTTTCTGTTGTTATATATAACAAATAAAAATTTTAAAAAATATATTTATTAAAAACACACACACAAAAAAAATTTGTACAATTAAATTCATTTTGTTAAATAGAGAATACAGTATTTTTGTATGTAACTCAGGCTAAAATGTATCAATCTATATGTATATGTATATATACTATTCTAGCTGAAAAATCAATATAAGATATAATTATGGAAACCTTTTAAAAGAGGACATTAATTATGTAAAAATGAAAAATTTTAAACATAAATTAAGGAACCATAATTAAGTTACAAATAATTTTATAAAGACTCAAACTATTATAATTTACTTACAAAGCTAGTGCATTACCATAAGTACCAGAGAAAACTGTATTGTTAAGCAGCTTGTTTCAACTATGTTTCATAAGGACATAATGAGACCTATTCAACAAATACATGCACCTAAAATGAACTGACCATTGTATGAGGTATAGGACTAGTTCTTGGATTCTTTACTCCAATTCAATTGTTAAAATCTTACAGAGCAACATGTTTTCAATCAAGGAAAAGTTAATACCAAAATAAAATTATTATAAAATGAAAAAAAAAGAATTACCACAATGAATGGCAGGAAGGAAACATTGTGACTGGTCCAAATATCAAATAGAAAATAGCAAGTAGTAGTTAAACTTCCCCTAGTAAAATTCAGTCTATATAAGTGACGTTATTCTAGACATACAAACTATCACATATAGACTTATAATTTTAGAACTGGAACTGAATTTTTTTTTCCCTCTATAAGCCAAGAAGACTACTGGCAGCTAGTCGGAGAATTTAAATGCAGAGGAATAGATCTTTTTAAATATAGCTGACCTTAATGGTTTATAAGAGTCTCAAAAATAGGAAGACAAAGTCAATTTTTTTTTCTAATTTGTTCTGAGCAAATGAAAGGTAAGTTGATCTTTGATAAAATGGTTAGTTATCTTCAAAAGAAAGCCAATGAGTTAAAAATGACCATTTTTCCAGGTCATATTTCTGATTATAAACCTTAAGATTTTTCTTTTACATATTGAGGTCAAATCTGCTATTCCCCCCGTAATCCTCCTAGTAACTTCTTTCTATGAACCTTATTTGAACTGTTGCTACACGTGAGGTTTATTTACTTCACTGTCCTGGACATGAGATGGCAGTTAAGACTTTTCTCGTGCTAAATGTTCACAGGTCTTTCCATGTAAACTAAAATGTTATGTTTATATTTGTCTGTTATTTGTCTGTTATTTGTTTCCCTACTGATATTTCTCATGGGATGCATTACTGGAATCTTGACATGGACAAAGATTTATTATGTAGAATTCTCTGCTACAATGCTGGATACTTAGCAATTCCTTCCTCTCTATTTAAATTTTAAGGGGGCATTTATAATTCATTTTAACAATAACAGTACAGTCCTCATGCATTTCTAAGCATCTTCTAAGGGTTGGTGTAGGCCTGAGAGAAACCACATACATCCTTGTCTAGTACCATTCTGCTGGACCATGTCATGCTGGACCAAAAGCAACTATCTTCCTAGAACTGAATGGGGCATATCACAATATGAAGCATAGAACTATGGTTTGTTTTTCTTCCAACATATCTATATTACTGTTGAGTCAAATTTCTAATATTCCATTTCAAAACATATTGTTCTTATGAAAATCAAAATCAAAGATAATTTTCACACATACAATGATTAAGCCTCTCTATCCCAACTCTTGATTGGCATAAAAAGGTGTACAAAAACATATATTTATTCCCATTAAAGATTTATTTTACCAAATACCCCAAGGTTTTTCCAATTTTTAAGGTCATTCTGTGTTGAGAGCCACAGCCAAGCCTGGCGTCTTGCCATGGGGAGTGGTTGAGAGGTGGCGCCAGCGAGCCATTAGGATGGTGATGGTTGAGTTTTCCTGGAGTTCCCACTGAATTTGGTTGAGCTCTTGCCGAGTTCCTGGAGAGTTCGCGTGGGTGGTGTTCCGAAATACAGTTGGTTCCTGCTTGAATCTCCAAGTGGCTCGTGACCTCCCCATTATTTGTGCCCAGCCAGACTTCGGCAATTATGGAGCCACACAAATCTTGGATTAATATTTTTAAATCCAGCAGCATCCCAATTTGGAAACTTAATATTCTATGTCTTTCATCCTAGAACATTTTGAACCACCCTTTCTTATCAAAAGTTGCATAGAAATCATCTGGTCACTCTTCTTCTTACTCCATCATAATGTGCTTGTTTTCTCCTTAGTACATACTACAAGCTATTATTCTCTTGTTTCTTTGCTCGTTCATTTTGTTCCTTCCATTAAAATATAAGCTCTTTGAAGATAGTCAGCATAGTGCTTTAGCCACCATTTGACTCTAATTATTAGAAAATGTTAGTCCATACTGAGTATCTTGAGATATTGTTAATTATTTACCCAAAAGGTGAGACTTTTTAAAAAATTTAAATCATATAATAATATAGTTATTCAAACAATTCATAGAACCTGAGGACAGATCATTGTGGTTAAGATCTTCAAGCAAAAATTGGTTAGCATTACTTTGGTATGATCATTATATTAGTGTTTTTTCTATTATTATAACAAAATACCTGAAACTAGGTACTTTATAAAGATAAAATGTTTAGTTTACAACTAGGACCAGATCTTGGGAGGGCATCTGGCTGGATCAGACCATCGTGAGTTACATCATGCTAGGAATGTGTACAGGAGGGAGAGCTTATAGGCTGAAACAGCCAGAATGAAATATTGAGAACTTTGGTCCCACAAGAACTACACTGAGAACCCAGCTTGCAACACAAGAAACTTTAAGGTACACACGTACTTCATATTTGAAATGTGAGAAATAGAAAAACCCAGTGGTTCATTTTTAGAATACAGTTTTTAACATTAAATGTAAAATGACTTGGGATGTAAAATTTTCAGCTGCAGGGGAGAGCAGAATAGAAAGGTATAAGCAGTTACCACCAGAGCATAAATATTCACAGTCCCTTGACAAAAAGGAGGTGAGAAGGAAGGAGCCTGACCTGACACACAACTATGCATATGCCAAAGTCACTCAACCCTGGATGTTCCCCATAAGGAAACAAATGGAGGTGAAGACATCTAAAAGATACATTTTTTAAAAAATAACCCAATAGGAGATAGTGAAGTCAGCCTGCCCAATGAGAAGCAGTTAAGTATTCTCTTTCCTCAATAGCTGTTTAAGCAAAACATTGTGCGGTCAGCCCTGACCAATGGGCAATGAACTAGTCCCCCTGTGTCAGGTACAAAAGCCAAACAGACTGCCACTCAATACACCTGCTTTTGGTTTTCATTGCTCTGCATCCTCTGTGCATGGAAGTAAACTTCTTGCCTTTCTGGCAGAGTTGATAAGTCTCCAAATGTTTATTTTGGCTTCTGATGCCCAGAACTTCCAGTATTTCCAACACAAACTATAGCATTGTCCATCACATAATGGAAAATGCATTAAATTTTTTTCCTGATAGTCCCCAAAACTTAATTTCTTCCACTGTCACTCAAAAGCCCAAGTCCCAAGTTTCATCTGAAACTCAAGACAAATTATTTCATCTATGAGCTCCTGCAAACAAAAACAAAAATAAAACAATAAAACAATACAAACAATACAAATAAATAAATAAAAACAATACAAACATGTTATATACTTCCAAAATCCAGCAGCAGGACAGGAACAGGGTTAACATTTCTATTAGAGAAGGAGAAATAAAAAACTGAAAAGAAGTAATTGGCCCAAATTGAAACCAAATCTAGTAGAGCAGACATTAAAATTTAAAGCTTCATATCCAGAATTAGCATTGAACCCCCAAGGCCTTGGGAACCCTGCACTATGGCCTTGCTGGTTGGACAACTTTCTCAGCCAGGTTTTGCAGGCTGTCTATAGCTTTCCCTAGCAGGCTGTGCCTGTCAGTGGCTCCTCTACCTTCCTAAGATCCCAGCTACAGCTCTATCTACTCCAATGACTCCAGTAGATAGTCTCCCAGTGAAGATTTCTGCAGGGTTTCTGATCCTGGGACAAATTTCTGCCTGAACTCCCAGGATTTCCTTTGAATCTTGATGGAAGCCACCATGACTCCACAATCCTTGCATTCTATGTGCCTGTAAAATCAACACCCTGGGTTTGCCGCTAAGGTTTGGTGCCAGCACCACAAGCACTGCTTTGGCCCACTTGAACACTAACTGGAGCACCTGGGAAGAGGGGAGCAGAATCTCTGTGAGCTCTTGGCCACATATCAATGGAAGGTACCCAGGACCCTTCTGTGAAATAATTCTGCCCTAGAATTCCCACCCAATGGAAGAAGTGGCCTTACAGATTTCTGAGATGTCCCCAAGAGCTCTTTGCTATTGTCTTGATGAAAAGCACTTGATTCTTTTAATTCATTCTAATCATTTTAGCAGGCAGCAATTCAGCTGCCTCCTTCCAAACTGGGTTTCTCATCTGCATCTCTATAAGCTGTGTTGTTCCTTCCTTTGTCACAATGTGAATTTTCCAAATCTTTCCACTCCAGTTGCTTTTGTTCTTGAGTGTCACTAAAACTGATGAAAAGTGTTCAATAATGTCTGTGCTGAAGCCTTTGTGCTTTGTTGTTTTGAAATTTCCTTTGATAAATAAATCAGTCCATCAATTTTAGGTTTGGGCTTTCACAAAGGAAAAGCTTGGACACAATACTTGGGAGGCTGAAGGAGATGGTTCACAAGTTCCAGACCAGCCTGTCCAACTTAGCAAGAGCCTGTCTCAAAATTTAAAGATAATAACAATAATAAAATACTGGGAGGTGTTACTCAGTTGTAGAGTCCCCCTGAGTTTAATTTCTACTATCAATCAATCAATTAAAAAGTTATTTTCAATGATATAGGAATGATCACCTTTAGTTCAATTTTTTAAATCAGTTCTTCATTTATATCTGAGATTAGTTTCCTGGTCGACCTGCCTTCTGAACCCTCCCCATAATCTTCCTTACTGCTCTGTCAATATTATTTTAGCCTTTTCTAATCTATTTCCCTAAATTTCTACAACCTAAGTCCATTACTTAATTTTAAATTCTCTGTGTCTGTTCAATTGCAGTGGCTGCACCAAAATAGCTAAGAATGAATATAAAGAAAAGAGATTTATTTATTTTCCGAGTGGGAGCTAAAAGTCCAAACAGCAGAGCATTGGCCCTGTTAAGGGCTACCTGACTGCTTCACTTCATGGAGGATGGCATTATGATATAAATGTGTGTGAAAGTGAGAGATCAGATGGCAAGACAGGAAGCCCAAGGGAGATGCCACAGACTAATTTGTAATCCCTTTGAAGAGCACATACCCTCAGACCTAAATTCCTCTCATTCTACCCTACACCTTTTAAAGTTCCCAAAATCTCTTAACATGATCACATTGAGGACCAAGCTTCCAATAAACGAATCCTTCGGGGACATACTTAAGCCATGTCCAAATTATAGCAGCCATTAATTCAATTTGGAATTCAACTGTTGCCATTATTAGTGCTGATTACCAAGTATTCCTTTTAAAATACTTTAAATACTTTAAAATTCCTTTTAAAATCCTTTTAAGTACATATAGAAAAATAATTATAAACCTGTGATTGTTTTTTTTTGACAACATTTAGATAAAATTGGAATGTGGTTCTTCTACGTAGAAGATTAAAGTGTCATTATTTGCTGGATGCTCTTTTTGCAGTTCTGGAACAGAAGTATGTAGACAAAATTTCTGTTAGTCTTAGTGCCTCAGTTATTATACTAAATAAATACTGTCTTCACCCCAAGATAGACAAGTATCTTAAGTGAAAACTGTATTATCAAGGGAAGATTCTCTGTGTTTCTATCTGTCTTGTGACTGATTTTGTCCTAGGCCATTCTTTCAAAGATTTTGTACAACAAAGATTCTTAGATGATTCAAGTAGTGTTTCCCTCTGGAACAAAGGCAAACTTTTGTCTTGAGCAGAAAATAAAAATAGTGTGTGTTCCCCAGCCATCCCCGGGTGACCAGCATCTCTCTTGCCTGCTTGGAGGGATAAACTTCCTAAGAAATTAAAGGCCAGAATAATTAGGGAGGAACAAAAGACAAAGATTCAGAAAAGATAGTTTTTAAAATGTAGACCTGATAGATCCAGTCCACACAGGAACTGGAGCTAGACAATTAAAAATGGCTCCTGTGGCTCCTGTTGTTTATTTAAGAAGGTACATTGAAGTCAGGGATAAGGTCTTAGGGGTGGAGCCTTGCTTCCTGAAGTGTTGCAATCAGCAGGTTGATTGGCATCTTGGAAGGTCATACCCATCTCAGAGGGGCTGTGAGGCCACAGCAGGTCACTCCATCTCCATGCTGTGTGGGACCAGGCAGAGCAGAATAGGTCTCACAATGTATCTGGGAAGTCAGAGGAAATGTCCCCTGGAAGTTCCAAGACACCATATTCTACTATTCACTAGGCTTCAGTTCGCAGTATAGTCTACACACAGCCCACATATAGCTCTCTACACCTAGTTGGGAGTGGTAGTACACGCCTGTAATCTCAGTGGCTCAAGAGGCTAAGGCAGGAGAATCATGAGGTCAAAGCCAACATCAGCAAAAAGTGAAGCACTAACCAACTCAGCAATACCCTGCCTCTAAATAAAATACGAAGTAGGGCTGGGGATATGGCTCAGTGGCTGAGTGCCCCTGAGTTCAATCCTTGGTATCCCCCCCAGATAAAATAAAATAAATAAAAATAGTGTTTTCTTTTAGGCCAACAATTGTTTGGAACACCTTTATAAGTCTGGGGCTTTCTAACATTGCATAGAACTGTTTTGTATGCTGCACAAACATGAGATACTTGCAGTCATCTTCTAGGAAATTTCAGAAAAAAAGGGAACTAATTAAATATGTAGATTATTCTGCCTGCTGTCCTTTGGGTAATACCTTCTATCTCTGACCTAGGAATCTTGTATCTTTTGCCAGGAATTCTGAATCTTCTGCCAGAATTTTGAAATTGTAGTAGACTCTCTTATTAGCACACAAAAAGGCAAAATCTCAGGCCTTCATTGCTCTTTATTTTTTCTCTTATTTTAATACACTATGATTCTGGAAAGGATTTTTTTTTACTATAAAATAACCTGAAGTGTTTGAAAAATACAATGTGATCTATATTTTCTTTAAGTCTTCATTGTTGTTCATGTTCATAAAGTCAAGTCTTTGTTAGCAACAGCACCTAAGGAGAGGTGAGAGAGATGATAAGCAAACTATAAGAATATAGTATGCTTGCCAAATAAAAGCACAGAAAATGGTGACCCAGGATATATTATAACTTGGACTTTGAGACACAGCCAACAGTTTAAACTATTGATCAGATTTGATGAAGTTCATTACAAATTAATGTTAGCTTAAGTTTGGGCAATCTAGGGAACTAGAAAATATTTTAACTGTAGGGGACTTTAGAGGTATGATAATTAAATAGGTGAGACGTTGAGAAGTTGAAACCTCAAAAACTAGAAGACCTTCTATGGGTCATTAAAGTAACTCAGTAGTTAATGATCAAAAATGGCAGCCAAGTTCCCCAGATGATAGACACAATGTACAAGTTATAATATGCTACTGACTTTATTCCTTCACAGTTTCCTCAATTTCTCATTTATTCAGTGTTCTCTTGTTGAATGACATCTATATGTCCAGTACTCAGCAAGACAAGGGGAAAAAGATGTAATTCCATTATTAAATAATTTCTGTCATTGGTCTATAGGCTAAAGATGTGCTTCCATAGATGAGTCCAAGAGCATTAACAACAGATCACTGTAAATGACTCCAGAAGCTAACTCTTAAGGGAATATGTGGTTGAAGGCTAATTATATAATCTTTCCTTTCTATGTAAGTTATATCCTTACTAGAGTGGGAGAAATATCACTTTGTTTCATAGAGAAAGGAATTTATATAGTATAATACTTGAAGTTAAGATATAAAAATTTTCACAAGCTACATATTTATTTATAAAATAATCCTAAAACTTATACCATGTGGTAGAAGAACAAAAATTATAATAAATGTAAATAGATCTGAGAATGAATTAAGAACATTTATCTATGCCAAAAAGTTAAGACAGCATCTAATTTTTTGAAACCTTATTTTCTTCATTATGAAATAGAGATTCTTCATCAATTCATCAATATTAAATAACATAACAATTTCTGATGTATTCTACAAACTGAATGTGCGTAAATTTTCTTACTTTTATTATAGATAATTTTTAATGAGGAAAACCAAGTTTATATTATATATCCAAATGCAGTCAATACATACTGCTCTGACTTGCAGTTGTACAGCCACTTATAGTTTAAGAACACTTCACATGATTTATTTCACTTCACGTCCACAGCAAACACTCTGAGGTTCAAATGAGAATCATTATGAGGACACAAAATATGTAAAATAAAGATACTGTGTAGGATTATAAATTTGCTGTAAAATATAACCTGTGTTTAAATATCTAAGACACAATAGAAATTACAGTAAAAAGAAACTCAGAAGTCCAGATGAGGATGATACAGCTGATTTAGCCACAAAGATTAAGGCAGAGGATAGAAACTACAGCCTTATACCCCAAGGAGCATTAGAAAATGTGTAGGGTTCTGTAAACAATGCTTGGGCCATGTGAACTTGTATTCTGAGTGATCAGGGAAGAAACAAAGGAGCCCAGAGATCCACTGATAAAAACACAACTACTTTGTAATTCAATATGAACTTCAAGTTTAAACTCCATCTCATAGTCTATGTTACTGTGATATATATGAATATAAGCCACATAGAGCTCTCTTAGACAAAACAGGTGCAGTAACATGTAATTTGAAAGACTTCCAACAAAGAAAATGTGACTTATGTGGCCTACCATGGCAAATAAAAGAAATTCACTATATTCATCAATATGGTGCTCAACATTTCCAGAAAGACCCACACAGTACAGAAAGGAATTTTGAATTGAGGACACAAGGAGATGCTTAGGAATACTATAAATTAATAAAAAAAGATAGAAAAAAGAATATTAAAAATATTTGTACTTACATTTTATGTAAACAATATTAAAAACAGATAAGTGAGCTTAGACTTTCTTAGTTCATCATTAGCTTTGTGATGTTGAAATATTACTGAGCATACTGGAATTGTCTCTGCTCTCAGAATTAGGGAAAACTTCTGAGAACAGATGAAGTTTGAGTGCAGGTTATTTAGCTCATCTTCAGTAACTCCTCCATGAGGTTTGTGACAGTGATTTGATTGATTCCTATAGCAGTGACTTTCCCGATGTTCAACCTAATTGTGTCTATTTATATCATGCCTATATTTTGAAAAAGGAGGATCAAAAAGGAAAAAGCAAATAGTTTTTTTCCTTAAAGTTCACATTAGAAAATTATAATGAAAGTCAATATTCACTGAAATAAAAATCAGGTCAAATAGTTGATGAGAAAGGGAAAAACCTATAAGTCTCCACAGCTGTCTTATCTTCCAGGGATTAAAGACCAAAGGCCATGTGGTTCTGATAATGGAAGTATCACTAATGTAAATACTAAGTTGTTTTTTTTTTAAATCCCCAGAGACCATTTCTATCATAGGGATTTTTATTGAAAAAGGACTTTAATTCAGACATGTCTAATTACACTATAGGTTAATTCTATTAACTAGAAAATCTTCAAAGGACTTTAACATTTCTGACTGTTAAATAAGTTTAAGTGATCTAACCAAATTGCTAAGGATTGCCTTTCATTGCAAAGCAGGAACTATTGGATAAATCTGCTCTTCCCTCTGAAACACTAGGAAAAAGACTCAATTTTGAGGGCAAACAATTTATTGCAATCACACTTAATGCATGGTAATGGTGGTAGTATTATATATAGTCTGTATTTTTCTCATATGTTGCCTTCTTTGCTATTATTATCCTCATGTATAGGCACAAAAAGCCTGCTATTAATTAAAACAATAAAATAAGTGGGATCCTTTATTCATAAATGCAAGAAAGTTTGGTTTGCAGTGTTGATTGAGTCAGAAGAGTTCTTTTTAATTCTTTTTTAAAAAATATCTTCATTAGTACATTATAGTTATATGTAATATTGGGGTTCATTTTGACGTAATCACGATGGCATGCATGGATTATAATTTTCTTTAGTCATCAGTACTTCCTCTTTTCCTCCTTACATCCTTCTCGTACTCCACTTCCTCTTTTCTACTGGTCTTTGATCTATTTATTTATTACTATATTTTTAAAATGGTGCTTTATAGATATACATAAAGGTGAAATTCACTGAAATATATTCATATTCATGTATGAACATAGCATAATTTGGGAAATTTCATTCCAATATTCCTGTTTTTTCCTGCCTTTCTCCCTCGCCCTGACTACTCCAGTGATCTCCAATCTATTTTCATGCGATTTTTCTACACACACACACACAAAAAAAAAAAAAAAAACCACGTATACTTTTTGCCCTTATTTTGTCTTAAGACCTGGAACAGCCAAAGAGATCATAAGCCATAAGAATGTTGCTCTTACTTTTCAAAAGAAAAAAAGTACAAATGGCTAATAAAAATATATAAAGACAAGTTTGATGTCTCTATGAATCAGGAGAATGCAAATGAAAACTTCACTGAGATTTTATCTCACATCAGTTAGAATGGCAACCATCAAGAATATAAAAAATAAGAAATGTAAGAAATGCTGGCAAGTATGTGTGGGGGGGAGTATATTTATATGTTGTTGACAGGACTGAAAATTAGTACAACCTCTCTGGGATTCAGTATGAAGATTCA
The DNA here is from genome assembly GCF_052094955.1 of Ictidomys tridecemlineatus. Lineage (NCBI taxonomy): Eukaryota > Metazoa > Chordata > Mammalia > Rodentia > Sciuridae > Ictidomys > Ictidomys tridecemlineatus. The sequence goes on from NC_135479.1 coordinate 163,678,086, forward strand.
TCAAAAGACTAGGAATAGAACCACCATATAATTCAATTATACCACTCCTTGGTATTTATCTCAGAGAAGTAAAATCAGTATACTCTAGTGATACAGGCACATTGATGTTTATTAGCAGGACAGTTCATAATAACAAAGTTATCAAATCAGCCCAGTCCCTGTCAACAGATGAACAATAAAGACAATGTTATAAATAAATATATATATATATATATATATATATATGTAATGGTGTTTTACTCGTCATAAAGTACAATGAAATGATGGCATTTGATGAAAAATGGATGGAATTTGAGAACACTGTGCTAAGTGAAATAAGACAGACTCAGAAAGTCAAGGGTCAACTGTTTTATCTCACACACAGAAGAGTTTTCTTTCAGATAGGGCATTCTGATATAACAGATAAATACTATATTTTCTATACATAGTAAGTGATTCTCTAAATGTTGTTTTATTTCTTTTCTAAAGTGTAGGCATTGGTTTAGACACTCTGGAACAATTAGAATGGTTCAGATTTAGTAACGTTGTTTTAGCCATGACTAAGCATTTAGGGAACCCTTATTTGTATTTAGGAGGATATGTTATCCAATTCTTATCCCTTTTCTCACATCAACGAAAATTCCACATTCATTGTTTAATTAATTCAGTGTTGGTCACTTAGTATTAAATAAGAATTCATCACAGTGCAAAACACAAATAAAATATAGTGTCTTCTCTCAAAGAGTTTACAATTTTAAAATAAGATATATTTGCAAATGTAACTGTGACATAAGAAGCAAGAAGATATTTAATTGGCTCTTCTGAAATTGATTATCAGCTGTTTCTTAAGCATTCATGACTGGTCCAGTTTCATCGAAACAAACCAGTTCAAAACAAAGAAGAGTTAGAAACACTCATTGTGTAAAGGTTCACTGGGAATGCTGAGGTGTAGGTTGGGAAAAAATGAAAAGATTTCATATAAAATCATGACTTTGTATGTGCAAGGAAAGGTATAAAAACAGTAATCAGATGCAAGTATGAAATGGGCAAGTAAAATATTTAGAACTTGAAGGTCAAGTGGTGAGTTTAACAAGAGAGAAATAGGATGCAGTATATGGTATAAGTAGGTAACCACAAAGGAAAAATGATTCATGATGGTGGCCTTAAAAAGAAAGACCACACAAAAAGGAGGAGGAAGTAAGAGAAGAAAGTAAAAGATATCTCATTAGAAATAATTTTATTAATAAGCATAGCTTATGCATTAATTGGCCTTACCTCCCTATTACTGTCATCTAATGTAAATGACAATAGATAAAAGGTAGAGAATTTGGTAAATGTGAAAACTTAAATCTCATTTCTTCCTCCTTTCCTTTTCTTTCTCATTTTTGTGCTTGCATTGTCAATACAGATGTGAAGGTCCTAGTTCACAGCTCTGTGTTTACAATTTGGATATGCGGTATCCTCCAGAAGCTCATGTGTGACACAAGAACTTCAATTTTTACCTGTGTCTGAGTAATTCCTTTCTCACTACAACCATCATTTCATTTAAACTGTTTGGTGGACTGATCTAAACTCCCAACATTTTTTATTCAAATGCTCACTTCATGTTGTACTTGGATGTCTTGAAGAGAGCTGAACTTTACAGATGCAGAATCAAACTCACTAATCTCTCCTCAAACCTAGTGTCTTCCAGTTTCCTCTAATTCAGTGAATAAATCCAGTTATGTCAGACTGAAGTCTAGAAAATTTCAAAACCCCATATCCCATAGGATAATGCTATTTATGTTTTATTAGCTAATATATGGCATTAACAAATCCAAGGTACATTTTAAAATGAATTGCATCTGTTAACATAGGTAATCCTTTCTGTAATAAAAGACCATACTATTATTACTTTTGCAAATAGAAAGATGAAAATACAAAGAAATGAAATAATTTATCCAAGATGTCAGTGCTAGTAAATGTTAGGACTGGACCACAAACTCATGATGTTTCCAGACCTCATGCTCTATTTACTATACTCTTTCCCACAAGTAATAGTGACTGATATTTGTATATAGTTCCCCATGTACCTGGTATTACACTAAGTGTTTGACTCAAAAAATAATGTAAATCTCATAGATATTGTGGTTATTCTTCACTGATGAGGAAGCCCAAGCACACAGCTTTCTGTCTTTCAGCTGAGGACATCAAGGTGTAACTTTCACAATGGTCATTACTCCAGTTTTGGTGCCACAGATCACATTCAGTCCTTCTCATTCCAGATTCCACATTCTTAATAGCCAACCGTCTTGGCATTGAATAACTTATACTAGGAAAACACACATAATCCAGCTTTTGATCAAGAGAAAATGACATTTAGTAAAAAAAAAAAAGTATTCAGAAGAAAATTTTCTGTCCTTTTAAATATTATTAAATATGGAGACTAGATTTAAATTAAATTTTGAATTCTCTCACTCTACCCTCTAATCTTATTTAATGTGCAAGATTTTATAACCTTGTACATACGTGACTATATTATGAAGAAACTAGGTTTTCTATTGATGGACTTAAAGAATATATTAATTGATTTTAGTTATATTTCCTTAAAATTTTCAGCATACTTCTATTTCCAGATAGCCAACCTTTATTTCTGAGGGATTTGGCTGCTGGGGAAAGCCAACCTTTATTTCTGAGGGATTTGGCTGCTGGGGAAGCAGATACTTATCTGAATTTTGGAACGTAAGCTGAGAATTTCAGATTTTTCTTCTAATTTGCTTTCTTAATAGAATAGAATATTGTAAGGCCCCTCCTGACTCCAACTTTTACAGAGTAAATTATAATGCATGTATCACCTTAAAAGCATTTTATTTACATAATAATCACTCCTTTTGACAGTATATCATCTTATTTAAGTTTTTAAAATCTCATAAAATTTCTACATAAATGTAATAAACATCATAAAAAGTTTTTCTATCCCTGTTTCATTTTTATGAATAGTGTTTCAGTCAGCTTTTTCACTGCTGTTGACTAAAGGACCTGACCAGAACAACTGTAGAGGAGAAAGAGTTTATTTGAGGGCTCACATTTTTAGAGGCGTTAGTCCTCAGATAGCCAGCTCCATTTCTTGGGGCTCCAGGTGGAGCTGAAAGTCATGGCAGAAGAGTGTGTCCGAGGGAAGTGGCTCACATGTTGATCAGCAAGCAGAGAGAGAGAAAGAGAGACTCCACTAATCAGATACAAATATATGCCCTAAAGCTACACCCCAATTCCCACCTCCTCCAGCCACACCCTACCACTTCAGTTACGACTCAGGTAATCCCTATCAGGGAATTAAATCACTAATTGGGTTAAGACTCTTACAATGCAATCATTTCTCCTCTGGACCTTCTTGCATTGTCTCACACATGAGCTCTTGGGGGATATCTCACATCCAAATCATAAAAAATAGAGATCAAGAATTGTACATATTTCATTTTTATTCAAATGAATGTTTTTACCATGAGATCTGGTACTTCAAAATTTGGATATTTGGGGCTAGGGCTATAGCTCAGTGGCAGGGTGCTTGCCTAGCACGGATGAGGCATTGGGTTCAATTCTTAGCACCTTATAAAAGTAAACAGATACAATACAGGCATACATGCTGTCCATCTACAACAACAATTTTTTTAAGTGGATGTTTCATTCTACGAAATGAAAAATTAAAAGCACATTTTCTGATTTGTTACACTCTAGTTAATTTTTACATTGAAATGATATTTATTTTTATTGTCTGTCTGAATCTCCTATAGTAGAATATTTTAAGGCTTAGGTATTTTACTTCAAGAATCATACTGATGCTTTGAGTCTGCTAAGATAGTGTCTCTGGATTTTTAAAATACTGAAAAAAGTCAACTCATGATCATAATATGAATGTATTTTTCCCACTTGCAGAATTTAAAAGGAAAGTGGCTGGAACTTTAAATTAGAGGGATGATCAGTTTTGTTTTGGAAGATACCCAAAAGAAAGCACAGTTAAAGAGAGGATGTTTAAAACCCAAATGAACTCATTTTGTACTTAATTGGGTGTTTCATATACAAAGACTGCCACTGTGAGACCACATCAGCAGTTAGCCTTGCTTTCCCTGCCCCTATAAACAATGGGGGCTTCTGCCCCAACAGTCCTAGTGGGGAGAAAGAACAGAGGCTTCAGAGCCTTCCTTGAAAGGGCAAAGGAGTGATAATAAGGGCTCTTCCTCCCCTCTAATTCATTTACTTATTTATTTTACTATTTGCACACCTTCTTTTCTTCTTTTAAAAGGTTGCCTTATAATTAGTAAAATATAAAGGAAAGAGAGGTTTGGTTCTCAAACTCCCAGTAAGGTCAACTCTAGAGCAATACTAGTGGGCAATCCAGTAAGATGGGCAGCTGGAGACACTCAGCTTTTGAGAAAAGAATTGAGTCCATTAAAAATTTCTAACATTTATATAATTCCTTTCATCCTCAGAGTGCTTTACAAACATTAAATTAATAAAGTGAATGCAATTTGTGGGTTAAGGCATCCATACAAACAATTGCCTGTCACTGATGAGAAATACTTGTCCTTGTTTGTTTGTTTATTATTTCATTACCAGCCTTATGGGCAGCTTTTTAATTTTATTAGCATTATCCAAGACACCAATGCCACAAGAATGGGAATGTCTCATGGTGGTCACCCTTTCAGCTCTGCTGTTAAATGACCAAACCTCCTGCCAGCACCTCTCCTCAACACAGTTTAATTCAGTTGATATGAGCTAATGGGAGAATTTTAACTGAAGAAACTAACTTTTTTCAAATAATAAAAATCCTCTTAACTTTATCTGTTTTTTATCCTCAATATTTTCCAGAAAAAAACTCAGTAACTATAGGATTCTATAGGCAAACTATCGATTTCATAAATATGCTTAAAAGAAATTTAAAACCTCAACTGAGACTCTTCATAAAATGCTACATAACTTAATAGGAAATGTGAAAAGCGTTATATAAGTAAACTTCACATGCACATTCAAAACTTTTCAAGATCCTAAATATCTTTTTGAAAAAGCAGATCACAGCTCTGAAAAGTAATTCTGATTTATCAAGGTTTCGAGATAAAGATATGTCTACACTTACCCAATCAGAAAAAGGAAAGGGGAAAAGGACAAGAGAAAAAGCATCTTATCAATAAATTAAGAGATATTAAGATTTTATTCCATCTGAAAAATTCAAGTCTTCAAAGTAACTGCTTTTCCAATTTGTCCTGGACAAGAAACTAAAATTCTTCAGGCAAAACTTTGAGCGGATCTTGGAAGAAACCTGCATGAAGAGTTAATTAGCAGCTAGAATGTCTTAAGATATATCTACCTGGTTTTAGAAACATAGGACTATAGTCAATACCTAAATCATTCTAACTAAAAAGTATAGAGATAAGTAAAGTCTAACATTTTGAATTACAGAAGTATCAGTACAATGAAATATCACAATGAAACCCCCTTTGTTAATGCATTTGATTATGGTGGGAGTTAAAAAAAAGAAAAAAAAGAAAAAAAAACATTTTTTTTTCCAGGATACTAACTACAGACAGCTGGATAGAATTTTAGATCTGAAAGAGCTAAAGTGTTCAACCTCCTCATGACATAATGAAGAAATAAGTTCCCAAAATTTAGGTAGTAGCAAAGTCAAATAGCAATTTTTTAGTAGAAGATAGTGTACATTATGCCAGGTGCTCTCTCCACCCAACCAGGCTGCTCTAAATCTAATATGAGAAGCTTACAAAGCAGGCACTGTTCCAGCATAATTTACTGTGATGTTACAGACCTATTTTTATGTGAGGAGATGCCATTTGGCATCTTCTACCTTTAATTTGCTTGAGTTGTGAAAGAGGGGATTGTTTGTCAGCACAGAATTTGCTCTTAGTTTCTGAAATGTACTCAAATTTGTTAATGGTAAACTTTTGTTTCAACATGACTTGCTTAGCCTCTGTAGAATACACTTCATTTTAAAAATATCTGTATTTTTTTTTTAGTAGTAAGACATACATATGCCTTTGTTTTAATTTTATGTGGTGCTGAGGATTGAACCCAGTGCCTCACACATACTAGACAAGTGCTCTGCCACTAAGCCACAACCCCAGCCCTGTAGAATACATTTCTACTACCAATGACCCAGGAATTCTTAACTTTCCAAGTGCCACTGAATTTTTGACAATTTTTTAAAAGCTGTGGCTTTCTAAATGTCTATCTAAATAATTTACTTAAATATTTAAAATAAATTATATATGATTGATCACAAAAGAAACAAACTAGGTTGACATGCAATTTTGAGTATATTTTACATTGAAATTTATATTATCGTGGTATATATATTCCTTTATTAAGGTGTTATTATAGTGCAGGTGTTAGAGGCTTTAATTCACTGGTAGAAAGAGTGCTTAGCTTGTAGAAGCTTTATAGTCAACAATAAAAATATCATATTAATTTACTGACAATGAGGCAAACAATATATTTAGATATCTACAAAAACTGTCACAAATATGAAATTATAATCTCTAAATGCAAGTTTTTTGCTTTTAGGTTTTTTGTTTGTTTGTTTGTTTGTTACTTTAGTGCTGGAAATCAAACCCAAGGACTTGCATATGTAAGGCAAACACTCTACCACTGAGCTATATCCCCAGATATATATAATTTCTATTGGTAACAGAATTATAGACACTGCTACACACTATGATCTTATCTACATTCATAACTGAAAGAAATGATAACTTTTAATTAGGGATTGCTAAAGAGAAAGATGTACTTTTTTTTTTTTTTCCCTATTCAAAGTCACGAACTCTCTAAAATCTCACCTTACAGAACTCACAGGTCCTCTCAGGTACAAAACCTCATTTTCTGGTGGCTTATGTTTTAGAAAACATGATTAGTTCCATATTTCCATATCAATACTTTCCTCTGTGAGTTATTCTTTTTTTTTTTTTTACGCAAGACACTTCTGAAGACATTAGAGCTGCATGTCTTCTTCATTCTCAACTGCAGTTCTTGAGTGTGATGATTTGGATCTGGAATACCTCTCAATGTCTCATGTGTTCACAGGTGGAGCTTTTGGGAAGTGATCCGATCACGGAGGCTCCATCCTAAACAGGGGATTCATCTACTGATATCTGAAGGGACTACTGGGAGGTAGGAGCTTGTTGGAGAAAGTAAGTCACTGTGGCATGTCCTGCAAGGGTTATCTTTTCTCTGGCCCATTCCTTCCCCTCTTTCTGTCTGTTTCCAGGCTGCCAGGAGCTAAGCAGCTTTCCTCTGCCACTCCCTTCCACCATAATGTTCTGCTTCACTTCAGGCCCCCAAATATGAGCCAGCTTACCATGCACTGAAACCTGGGAAAACATGAGCCAAAAGAAATCATTCCTCCTCTAAGCTGTTTTTTTCTCAGGTATTTGTCACAGCGACACAAAGCTGACTAACACACTGGGCAATCATTGAACGTTACATCTTTGAACAATTGATCTAGTTTCACAACATTTCAGCAATTTACTGCCAGCCTTGTTAATACCTCAAGTTGCTGGAGACACTTTTCTGCTTTTATAGAAATAGCAGCATTGCCAACTCAAGCTCTTTTGAAATACAACAGCATGATAATGACAGCAGCCACTAACACTGCTAAGCTGTAACGAGTTATAATGGTAAATCAGAGCTGTCTGAATATCTTACACTCAATGTGAGTCTTTGCATGCTGTTATGATCTGTTTCCTAACCCCAGCAGAGAGGACTAAGGCAACTGCAATGCCAAGCTCTGCACCAAGCAACTGGATCTCAAAACAGCATACACTCATTGCAGGGAATACAGATTATTTGTTGGATTATGAGATTTGAATGAAAAGGATTTCCTTACCCTGATCCCCACCACTGGCTTCCTTATTCTTGTGTTTGTTATCTTTAATACAGATTTTTATGCTGTTTTAACTATTGTTGTTTATTATTGTTATCTCATTTTAATTGTGTATTTGATGCCCCCAGCATCTTGATCAGTAGAGTATAATATAAATAAAATTATCTTGACACCTAAAGACTGCAGGTGGTGTTTAAATTTGTTTGTCTTGTCTCTACATGAAATCATAGAGGTATTTAATTTATTTTCTTCTCTTTTGCTCACTTTCTTTTTCCCCTATGACACTCAATGTAGAAAACACCTGCAATTAACTCATGTTTCTCAAGAAACTTGTGTCCTTCTACCTCAAGTATGTCTTTTTAAGGTAACATAATTTGCATTGATCTCAAATATGCATGAAAGATTTTTGCCAGATTTATTTCTCAACAAGTTTCTGTCTTCCCTAGAGACAAAAGTCTCCTTCAGAAAATAGAGATTATATAATTATATTAACAATGTTCTTTTTAAATACGTTACAAATGAGTAAGTATGTGTATATACAGCAGGTAGTCTTAACAGTAACCATGGAAACAAATAAAATCCAGAAATCCTTTCATAAGTTGCCTTGCCTAGTCTGTGCTGAGGGCTGTGGATCCAGGGACAAAAAAAAAAAAAAAAAAAAAAAAAAGACTTTTACCCAAGAGTCACATTCTCATCTAGGAAATGTAAAATAGCTGAAATAACTAAGTCCCTGTCTATTATATGTAAGGAAATCACATGCATCATTTGTATTAATTATACTGTTCGGCTATCCTGGAAATGCCATGACATTCCTCCATTTTACAGATGAGAAAAGATTACATATCATATCTGAGATCATGGAGTAGTAAATGGTGAGTCAGGATTCAAACTCAAAACAAAACTCTTAAAATCCCTCTTCTCTCCACCATGCCAAACCTCCAAAGGTCAGTTGAAGCCTTCACTACCTGGAGTTGCAGTTTGTAATTTGGTGGGAGGTACTTTGGAAAGTTGTACTTGAGCTAGCACATCTCTTCAGAGGGTATTGATTGCTTTTGGAGGGAATCATATTTTTCAAGAAGAGCTCCATTCCAGGTCAGAAAAATATTCTACCTCTCACAGATATTTTTTTTGCATCTTCTACTATTTTCATACAGTTGTCCTAATCAACTTCATAAGAGCTAGGTTCTATAAAAATGATAACAAAAATAACAATAAAGTGGCATTGAATGAGATTAGTTTGATTGAAATAGAGGTGGACACACTCAAAAGCCCTCTAAACCTGATGTGTTAATAATTGACCTTAGGTCACATGATAAAAGTGTCACTATACAAAGCTGACAATTATGTTCAAGGCACAAAGTAGGCAATTTGTAAATCACTGCCTCCCTATAAGAAAAAATTTATCACCAATCAATGCATTATTAACATGAGAATAGATTAATAGCTGGCTAGACAGCCATGTGAATAGGCAAAATAAATTGTTCTAGGAAAGGAGAGAAAGAAAACCGATCAAAGACATCAGCATAGATGGAAAAAATAGGATGTACATTGTGAAAAATATAGGATATTCTGAAATGGTGGTTTCAACTTGATGCTAAGTAGTCAATTTAGTGTTCAAGAGAATAGAGACCATTCCATAATTATATCTAGTATTTTAATGAACACAGATCAGAAGAACTCACATTGATATCTCTGCTACAAACATGAACAATTTTGACTAGCTTCACACCTTTGCCTACCAATGAAATTTTCATTAGTAACATTCAAAAACCTACCTGCTAAATATGAGGCATCTCTCTGTCAAACTGAAGTATTTAACTTTGTTTTCAAAGACAGTATTGAAGGCCAAAGTATCACTCAACATGATCTATTTACTGACTATACATAAACCCAAAGTAAAAACTTGGTATGTCATTGACATTACAGATACATAAAATACACAATTGTATAGAGCTCCCAATTTTGTTGCTTAAGCCTTTTAGATTGCATCAAGGAACAAGGTTTATTAAATAAGCAGATTGAGTTGTCCATAAAATATTATTAATTCCATGTGGAATGCCACTCTGCCGGGTACTTGCAAGAAATAATAAGAGCTCCCTCTGCTGCCAGGAAATACATTTGCTTAAATTTTTATTAAAACTTTGCATCCATCTTCTCTAGTGTATACTCCATAAACTATATTCTTATAATCACTACTTGATTCTGTTATTTTTTAAAAATTAGTTTTAAAATCACATCATTTTCTTTTTAAGGTAAAGCAGGTCAATTAAATGTAATTCTTAATTATTTTAAGTAATTTCAAGTTGTCTCCACTTTAATAGTAATTGCAAATAGTTCTTTGTTTTAAAACCAAAGCATCAAAGTGCACAGAATTGCATTAATCTCAGGAATATTATAATTTCCTAAAATAACAGATAAATTAATATTTCAAAACACGTCTTCAGAGAATCTAACATGTAAATATTTCCTTAAATGGAGTTGATGTCCTGATACTGATTATAATAACCTTGGTGTATCCAGAGCCTGCATAAATTATCTATTTTCCTGTACTCATAGAAATTTTAAAGTATCTTTCTGAAATTCCTTGAAGAGTTTTAAATGTGTCTAATTGACTCCAGTATCATGATTGTGATTATGGAGATATCTCTACTATTAAAATTTTACTCCAAAACATACACACACAATAATAAGAAGCATAAAAATAATGTTATAATGAGTGTGATGATGTCTGAGATCATTTAGTAGTAGTTCGCGTTCTGTTCTTGCAATTTAAATTCTGCTTTAATCAACTTATTATTACTTAATATTATGGATTGAGATTAATTTCAGTGATAATCCAGGAATAATCTAGAAGATAAAAGTAGTATTCAATGGAATGTAAATAACAATTTCAGAAAGCATCAGAAATAAGCACTTCCTAATGTAGGAACTTGGGAGGCTGAGACAGGAGGATCACAAGTTCAAAGCTAGCCTAAGCTGTTTAGTGAGGCCCTCAACAACTTAGGGAGACACAGTCTCAAAATGAAACCCACTGGGGGTGTGGCTCAGTAGTTTAAAAAACCTGAGTTCAATTCCTGATACCAAAAACAAACAAACAAACAAAAACCATTAACACTTTCCTTGATAGGTATTGGAAGATGCCTGTATTTCTCTGCCTTCACAATGATTCAGACACATCCTAGGAGACAGTCAAAATCTTCTAATCTCTAACAATAATCTCATGTGTATATTATATAAGATTTGTTTGTAGTGTAATTGGATTCTTCTTGATTTTTCTGTTTTAATGAAAGTACTAGACAATACAAACTTGCTCAATATTAGGTGCTGTATATAGTCATCAAACTAATACATTCATATTCATCTCACTCTTAGAGTAAATCAAGTCCAGTAGTCATGGATAGCAAACTATTATTATGGGGATACAATCTAGCACTAAACTAAGACCTCAGAAAATAAAATTCATTGCAAATCTCAAACAGAATATGTGAGATGTGTTGGTGTGAAACATGAGAATAAAACCTTCGAGCTTAATCTCAAGGAAAAGTTAATTTTATATGTTCCACACCATAAATAAAACAGCTGTTGCAGTTTGGCCTTGAATGACGTTTTTATTCAGGAAGTTTAAAGTAGGTGTGTAAAGGGACCAAGGAAATCTGATGAGGCACATAAGTAGAGATGGCTGAGATAGATAGAGTCTGACATTTGCAGAGATGAGAGGCTAGGAGAAAAGACTGTGAGACTTCAAATCTGGGAACATCAAGTTAGTTTAAAAATTCTGAACCTACAGAAATAAAGATATTTTTTTATAAAGAGATGATATATTTATACTCCCTATGTAGTGAACTGACAGATTATTCTCAGCATTAATATAATTGTATTTCAAGTAACTAGCTAATTTTTTAAATTTATTCAAAATGAGAAAAAGAAAATATATTACTGTAACGTGTAGAGCATCACAAGCAAATTAACTTTACAAGATTTTGTCCCTTTTGTCAAATTGAAACAAAATAACTGTTAAGGTTTGAGTGCCAACATCTTTCTAGGTGGAAAGGGAATGTGTCCAAGATTCATTTCAAACTTTCACAAAGAAGAAAGAAAACACTGTTGTATTTTACAGGAGTTGGAAAATATCACTGGTGTTAGTTTAGGACAGCTCCCATTTTTGGATTTCTGTTCCTTCTTTTACCATCTTAAAACATCTGTTACTGACATGTTTGGTATAACTAGGCATTTGTTCCTTTTCCTCCATCTCACTAAATCCTTATATCTCCCTGTCTTTATCAGAGCAGTGGGTTTATTTTCTAAGTTATAGTCAGTGATTCAACAACAAACTACTTATTGAAAATATTTGATGTACCTATAATTAAATAAGATATATAAAAGGTACCTATAATTAAATAAGATATATAAAAGGTATGTGTTTATCAATACAGCAAGTCATTAAGGAACCAATATATTTAGAATTATTGTGTGAACATATTTAAAAAGAGGTCAGTGATGAAAGAGATAATTTATGAGTTAATGCAATCAAATAAATTTGGGTGGGATCATAATAAGGACTTGGAAGATAGAGGGGATAATATTTGTTTTGCAGAGATGAGGCTATTTTTAAATTGAGTAAAGTATAAAGAGCACAAAAAGAATGGAGCATATCCAGAGAAAACTAAAAGGTATATCCCAATACTAAATAAAAGTATTCTTAATTTTAGGAGAATTTATTTCAGAAAAGACTAAGACTATAGGAGTGGGAGAAATAGAATTGCTGAAGAATTTTATATGGTGACTAAGGAGAAAGATCTCACAAAATCATTGTTCTGCTGATCTCCCATTATTTGCAGTAGGAAGTGCAAATAATTATTAAAAGTTTAGAGAACATCTCATGTCTACAGCTACAGGTCGTGTTTCCATTGGTTCAGACCCTTCCCTGATCCACAGCCTTCAGAAGTGAATTACTGAACATAGAAGGAGCAGGAGCATCTCCCATTGTTAGGAAAAAAAGAGAAGGGAGCAAGGCAAACAAGGAGAATAAGAATCTGCTTCTCTTCTCCTTCCACAGCTGGTGTGAGAAAACAACCTCCTGCCTTGGCCAAGTTAAGAGTTTGCACACAATCATTTATGCATGTTCACCTAGAAGTTTATCTTTAAAATGGTCAGCTCAAAAATAAATAAGCAAATAAATACAATACAATTGAGAGAGAGAGAAAGAGAGAGAGAGAGAGAGAGAGAGAGAGAGAGAGAGAGAGAGAGAGAGAGAGAGAGATTCAGCCCATCGACCTGTTGGAACTATACTGCCCACAAAGTGTCTGTCCACTTCTGCATACCATTTAAATACACCTTCGTTATATAAACAAGATTCCCCAATCCTTCACGTTTAAAATTAACCTTTGACAAAATGGGTTGTCAAGCAAATTTTGCCTTTAGCTTTCCTTTGAGGAAAAGCTTCTGCAAAATAGATGTGACTGATGAGTTGTTGTAGATATGTCTAATAGTACATCTAGAGGCCATGCTGCGAGGGCCACTATGAAAGATTTTACAGAAATGTGGTGAGAGACAATGAGGTAACTATCAAGCCAGGGCAGCATTCACTTGAGAGGCGATGTAATAAAATGAGTAAAAATGTAGTCACACAGCTTGGGGACGAATCTTGACTACTCCATAATTGCTGCGACTTTGGCCAAATCTTTTATGTGCCCCTGTGTCTTTTGCTGTGAAATAAGGATGATTCTAGTATATTCCTGATGGCATTATTATGAGAATGGCATAGTGTGCTTAGCAAGAGGAACTTGGTAAGGACTGAATAAACATAGCTGACATTTCTATCAAAACTCTTTAAGTAAACATTGTACAAGTATAACTGCATTGTAATCCTGAAGTTTTTTCCATTATTATTCTCATTTCACAGAAAACTAAGACTTAACAATTTCCTGTGAAGTTCCCAGGATCACAAAGTCTATAAAGGCTCAAATGTTTTTATCTAATTCTGAAATTTTGTTCTATCCTTCTCCTGTCTTTGAAATGTGATACTTTAAACACATCCTGTATATCTGGGGCTGCACAATCCCAAAGAGCAAGACAGAAGAGAGGAAAAGTAGTATATTTTTTGGAAGCTCACTATATATTTCAAGCTATATTCTAGCTACTTTGAGGCATGACACCTGTATTATTAAGGAATGTGCTTTCCCGGTAGTATTTTTCTGTTCCCATCTTGTCCTACTTCCATCAGCAACTTGTAAATATATTATAGCAACAAAGTTCCTACTCACTTGTAGATATTCCTACCAAAGTATTAACTGGATGCTAAATCTTTTTATTATGTCTACATTAACCTACAATTTCCCTTTTCCTAGTACCATAATCACATTTAAACAATGCAGTGACATTTATGCTTTAGAAAGCATGCAAAGTGAAATGAGTTTGATTGGAAAAATTGCATATGTCACAAGCATTTGACAGTCACGTTTAAAATGCACATAGTTCTGTTTCAGATTATTCAAAAAAATAGCAGGAAAAAAAACATATTACATTAACACATAAGCACGAAAATGCCATAGCCTATCCAAGGGAGACAGGTGTTAAATTATAGATATGTGTATTGTTCATATGGTATTTATATCTTTCAAGTTTGTTTGACATTCCAGAAACAATGTGATTTGGATTCATGAATAATATTGAAATCATTTTCTTCTCTTTTTTAAAATTGTATTTTCTCATTCTCACTTCTACTGGAAAGAAAAGAAGTAAATTCATGTACATATCTTATTAGCACCAAACAAATTATGCATAGAGAAACCAATTAACTAGGTGGAACACATTTTACATTTGTACTCCCATATTATTCTTTCTCTGATTCCTGTGGTCTCAAGCGACAGGAATTTTTTCAGTTACTTTGAAAATGAAGTGGCCATCTTTCTGAGCAGAGAATGATAAACAAAAGGATACAGAGATTGTGGAAGACTCAAAATAAATAAATAAAATACAATTTATCTCCTTTAGGAACATCTTAGATATTCTAATGTGATAATTTATAAGACAGCTCACTTCACAGTGAGTAAGGTGTGCATTTGATCTACTAAAGCTTCAAATGAAATCATGATTTTTGAAACTAAATAGATAAAACATATACTTGAACACACATAAATGGGAAAAATAATTGCTCATATTTAGTAAATGACTTTTCCCCTCTATTATGCATATTTCTATTTTTTTCTTTAATCTATCTTTCATTATAAATTGGATGAGTTGTGACTCAAGTGTGGGCCTGAAAAATTTTAATGAGTTGATTCTAAGAAGAGAATTATATTGTACAGAGGACTAACATAGTGCTACAATAAATTCTGAAGGGGTGTGTGCGTGTGTGTGTATGTGTGTGTGTATTCACAGACAAAATAGATTTTACATACATATACATTTATATTCACATATTAAACTCAAATATATCAATTTAAAAGAATGTCACCATCAATAATCAAAGCCATGGCAGTTTAGGGCCTACTAAGTTATTTCACTGATAATTATGTTAATACATTACCTTTAATGTCCCTTCCTAGGCTTCAAAGAAACATTTAAATGATAGCAAATTTATCTATGTGAGACCTTCAACTCCTCTAAGCTATTGCGGTATATCATTTAAACACTCACCTCTTTCAACCAATCAAAAACTATCATCAAATATGTTAATTTAAAAATATTTAAAAGTACATTCAAATGTCTTCTATTTAGCTAGATGTATAATGAATAATTTTGACAAACAAAATGCAGTTCTCTTCTATAAGGAAATGAAAATTATAATTGGAAGAGACAACGTAGACTTGTAAACTCTTAATGGCAAAAGTTGTCAGAATCGAAATGAAGGTACTGGTGTCAAACTTAACAACAACATAACAAGGAAATGAAGCCAGGGCATTATTGAAGGAAGGTTTCTTAAACTCTATGTCCTGATAGAAACTATCACAAAGAGAATCAGAACCACTAGCTTGAAAAGAGACCACAACCACTTATTCCTACAGTTCTTCTGCAATGACATCTGCCAGCAAACACTCTATTCAATTTTTAACTAATTCCACTCTGGTTACTAATCATTATTTCTAGGATTTATTGTTTCAAAATATCTGATGTAATCATGCTCACTTTTGTCTTTAAAAATTTCCCCTTGCCTCAGTCTCTTTGAATGTGTCCACAGTTTTCTGTGGCATCATATTTTCATTGTGGTTCTCTACTATTCCCAAATATCATTATTCTTTGGAGGTTCCTCTTATAACATTTTTTTAGGTTGACAAAAAGGATAGATAATGTGAGTGCATAATATTAAAGTTTATATCTATTTGTTCTTCTTTCTATATATGTGTGTGTTTGTGTATACATATATAATGGTTCAACCCCTGGTCTGAATTGAAACTCCCAAGAGTCCCTGTGAGTTGACTAGTACAAGTTCCATATTCTACAATTGAACAGGTGGAATTCTGACATCTATGTCCAGGAAAAGAAGGACAACCCAAACCAGAATTTAGAATGAGGGAGAGAGAACTAATAGGTCCTCTTGATTCCTCCATTTCTTGTTTATCCAGGTCCCAACTGATGCAGTGGTACCCATCCACACTGAGGGCAGACCTTCCTTATTCAGTCTGCCAATCACACACTCATCTGCTCTGCAGACAATCAAAGGATAAACTCAGAAGTTGTACTTCACCAGTGATCTAGGCATACCATAATACAATGAAGTTGACCCACCAAGTTAAATACCACAAAGACTGAAGTAAGCTATAACAAATATCTGAAAGAGAAAGATTATGCATAAACTGAAAAAAGAAGAATAAAAAGACACATGGATCAAATGAAGTATTTGTTTACTTTTATTATAGAAGAACTACATTAATTATCATTAGGCCAACAAAGAATTCAGTAAAACCCAAAAGGACAAGTAAAAAAATAAAAAATGGAAAAATAAACTAAAACGTTCAACCTAAAAAAATTCTGCACAGCTAAGTAAACAATCAACAGGGTAAAGACACAATTTACACAATGGTAGACAAAGTTTGCAAGTCATATATCTGGCAAGGTGTCAATATCCAAAATACATAAGAAATTCAAACAACTCAATAGCAGGATAACAATAAATTGAAATTCAGGCAAATGAACTGAATAGACAATTCTTTCAAAAAGTCATGAAAATGGTCAGCAGGTATGTGAAAAAATAAATTGAACATCACATTCACTGGAAAAAAATGTAAACTAAAACCACAATGATATATCACTTCACATTTGTTAGAAAAAAAATAAGCAAGAAAACAAAAAGGATAAATGCTAGTGAAAATGAGCAGGAAAGGAAACACTTGTAACTTTCTGGTAAAAAAATAAATTAGTACAGTCATTATGGAAAAACAATACATAGTTCTTCCAAAAATTTAAAAATAATATTACCAAACAATCTAGCAATCCTACTACAAGGTATATATCCAAAGAAAAGGAAAAAAACAAAAGAAATACATTCTTATTTCTTTATAGCACTATTTACAATAACCAAGAAATGTAACCTATCTAAGTATCCATCAGCAAATGAGTAGATAAAAGAGGTAATGTGATATATACATATAGTGGAACATTAGTACTAAAAGAAAATTTTTTCATTTGCAACAACTTGGATTAACCTGGAGGATATTATGTTAAATGAAACAAGCCAAGCTCAGAAACACGAATACTGCATGATCACACTTATATGTGGAATCTGAAAAGGTTGAACTCCTAGTAGACAAGACTCTGGGGTCTGGCAGTGGGGAGAGGTGGAAAGATGTTGGTCAAAGATACAAAGTTTCAATTAGACAGAAAATAAATTCAAGAGAGCTATGAGCAACAAGGTGACTATAGTTGATAACAGGTATTGCATTTTTGAAAATCACTAAGGGTGTATTTTAAGTGTTCTCAACACACACACACACACACACACACACACACACACACACACACTAGTAATATGCAAGATATATGTTAATTAGCTGCATTTAGCCATTCTAAAATGTAAAGGTATATTTTGTCAAGGAAAAAAGTACATAGGTCTGGCTCAGTAGTGAGTGCCTGCAAATTCTAACTACTCAGAAAGCTGAGAGAGGAGAACTGCAATTTAGGGGAAATAAGGGAAATTTTAGAAAGGGGTTGGGGATGTAGCTCAATGGTAGAGCACTTACCCAGCATGCACAAGGCCCTCGGTTCCATTCCCAATACTTAAAAAGACGAAGAAGAAAAAACATTAAACTAATAAATAGAAAGAAAAGAGAACAGTGGTGACCAGGGTCTGACAGGAGGGGAAAATGGGAAGTTATTATCCAACAGGTATAGTACTTCAGTCATGCAACACAGAAAAGCTCAAGAAATCTGCTGTGCAGGAATGTGCCTTTCATGTACAATACTGCACTATATACTCTTTAACACTTAAAATATTATACAAAGCTAGGTTTTAGGTTAGATACCCTTTATGATGAAAAAAGAAAGAAATGATATGGTATGAGAACTTATAATGAGATAGAAATGACATCAGGAGAACATGAAAGCAGGATTATGGTCTTCAAAAATAATAAAAGTATATCTTAGCCACAAACAGTGGCTAATTCAATAGATTTGAATGAACAGAGAAACTGAGCTAGAGTTAAAATGTATATTCGGGTACACATTGAGATTTCATTTTCCGAACATTACAAGCGGAGTTAAGATGGAATCCCCAAATTAAAAACACACAGAGATATGCATAAGCAAAATGAAATTCCTAGTAAACTTCCAAGTTGGATCAAAAGAAATAAAATTAAATTAAAGCACACTACAGTTTTTGTGTTTTAGGGGTGCATAGATAAGGGATTTTTTTCCCCCAAATATGCTCTAGACTACAGTTTTGAGTTCTCATGCACACAAAAAGGATGTTAAGCCTTTGTCTCAAGACAAAAAGAAATTCAGAACATTATATGACACTAATTTCTTGAAAAGATGAATATCCAAAATCATAGGGCATAGTTGCTGACTCTTGAAAAAGAATACTGGAAATTTTTGTTTTGTTTATTTGTTTGTTTGTTTTTATTATTATTGTTTGCTTTAAGTTGAGAGAGGAAAAATACTTCCTATAATAAGAAAACACATATACATTCTCAAATATACAAACCAAGCAGATTTTAGAAATCTATTTTAGTACCATGACTGTATCTTAGGAAACAAAAAAACATTAAATTAATGTAAACAATTTGGTCCCAGACTACTATTACTCTCTCCTCCTATAAAATAAGAAGCTTGGATTCTCATTGGAAAATTTTTCTGCTTATAAGTACTCTTATTCCAAAAAAATCTCATCATAAAAAAGTTATAAAAAGCATAAAAATGGAAAAACAACAAACTAGAGATGTGAAAACTGTAAGGAATTAAAATAAAGAAACAATCTGAAAAATAACATAATGTACTGATTTTTAAATGGTTAAAGCGATTAAGAGAAGAAGATGAAAAAATACATTAAGATTCTACATAAAGTATAAGTAAGAAGAAAGAAAGATACCAAATAAGATACATACTCATTGGAATTAAGAAATCAATTAAGAGATTCACAGATAACAGATTAAACTAGGTATAAAAAAATATTTCACTAGCTAGAAATTGTATTAGGAAAACGATGAAATGAAACTTAAAAATAAAAACTATTAAAACAACATCATAAAGCTGGACTCTGCAATCTCAGAACATGACTTAAGGAACTAGGGAAAGGAATTTATTACAGGTGGAACAGAACTACAAATTTAGTCTCCTTGAATCAACTCTTTGTTAAAACAAATACAACATGATGGATTGAAATATTGTAACAAATTTAGTTTTCAGAATTCAACATTCATAATGTCCAGGATAAAATTCCAATGTACTCAATATATCTCAGTGTCACAGACAAATCAAGGGACAATTCTTACATGATGTATATTAGTGATAAAAGCAAGTAATGCAAAAACACTTAGTAAGGAAAAAAA
Organism: Ictidomys tridecemlineatus; assembly: GCF_052094955.1. Classification (NCBI taxonomy): domain Eukaryota; kingdom Metazoa; phylum Chordata; class Mammalia; order Rodentia; family Sciuridae; genus Ictidomys; species Ictidomys tridecemlineatus. Next base: position 163,697,913 of record NC_135479.1, read on the forward strand.
TGCATGCATACTGAATAATAAAATAGAAGATCTCAGTAAAGAATTAGAAAAAAATTAATGTAAAATGTGTAAAATAATGAATGCAAATTTTAAACATACTGACTGCATGATCTTAACTGTAGAAGGGAGATAACGGGAAAATAGCTTATGGGTATTAAGCTAAACAAATGGAAGACCTTAATATGTAATAAAAATATTTCAAAATAAAATTAATAAAGTTATTCAAAAAATGTAGAGTAAAAACATACAATAAAATTGCAGATCACAAGATAATGAAATAAGAAAGAATATTATGGTAAAAATCAGTAAAGTCAAGGAAATATAATTATAAGAATTATATAAGTGCAAAATTGAACACATTCCATAACCTAGTACATTCCTTCCCCATAGGTAATATATGTTTTTTTTTCCTTTTTTCTTTTCTTTTTTTTTTGGGGGGGGGGCTTCTCTTTCTTCTCTGAGGCTGGGGATTGAACCCATGGTCTTGTGCATGCCAGGCAACCATGATACCTCTAAATTATCTTCCTAAGCCCAAGAAATTTGCGTATATTCATGGGAGAGTTGTAGAACAATTTTCTTCAGCAGAACTCTTAGTATTAAACAAAACAAAACAAAATTTAAAACCCAGAGCTCCTTTGTCTATTGAAGTAGAGTGGAGGGGTAAAATCTACTATGTTTCTTCTAGGGACATTGTTCAACAATGAAAAGATCCAAGTATAAGTCACACAGTCTAGATTGAATGAAAAATGTTGTGCAAACATATATACTGATGGAATCATTTTATATAAAATTCAGAAAATGTAAAACTAAAAAATACTTTCTTATTTGGAAATATATTCACGTGCAATCCAGCAATTAAAAAAAAAAACAAGATACTTATGAAATTGAAATAAGATTCAGTTCATGGTTATCTCTAGGGAAAAGAGAAAGGCAATGTTTCACAAGAAGCCGTTTCTTTTCAATTATTCTTTAAACAGTATACATAATAAAACTCAATTAAACTATTTAGTGTAAAGATATTAGATTGTGTTGGACTAGAATTATTTTTTCACTATAAAAATAACTTCTTTATGTAGTTCCTAATTGTATAAAAATACATGCTGATTGTGAAATAATTGTAATTCTATGAAAGTAGAAATTAAAAAGTAAATCCCAATGCCTTGAGAAAACTGCCATAAGCATTTTGAGGATTTGTATTTGAATGACTCTCTTCATGCCCATGTATTTGTATTTGTATTCATATTTGAATGCCTCTGTCATGCCCATCTGCATGTCCCTTTATAAGTAAGATAATCCTTTCAGTTTCTCTTTGCCTAGTAGACATTTTTTGAGGGCCATGCACTTGGGAAGGCAGCTTAAATTCCTGCTGTCTCTTTCACGTTACTGGAAAAGTGTCTTCGCTCTAACGTCTGTAACATTGAATAACACTTATTTAATACATATCTGTTTTGAAACACCCACAGTCTTCTGTTTAAAGGAACAAAAAGAGATTTACATATTGGCCTGAAGGTTAAACATGGATTCTCTGAAAGCACAATCAGCAGGAAATTCTAACATTGGGGACATTCCATTGAAAAAGTCCTGCCCTTGGGTACATAAATTGAAATTCATTAACTATCAACAGAAGCTTATCTTTATTGCCCTATGGGAGGAAAACCAAGGGAATGTAATGGAAGGGTAATGAGCAAAGCAGAGCTTCAATAATAGAAAAAGAGAAAAAACTAGATCTACATATTATTCCCCCTCTACTTACATAAGTATGTGTGTGTGTGTGTGTGTGTGTGTGTGTGTGTGTGTGTCTGAGAGGATGAGGATTCCCAACTCTCCCTTTAATGAAAAAGAAATAAAATAGTATAAAAACCTATAATAATGGTAATAACAATCACATTTACATTTATAAATTTTACGTTATTTAATTTATCATTTCTCATTTATTCCACACATGAGCCATCTGAGGTGGCAGAGGCTATACTATTATTCATTTCAAAATTAGAAATTTGAAACACAAAACATATTTTTGGGTATTTTACTCATCCAAAGTCACAAAATTGTTTTATTTTCACAACAAAAACTATTCAAACTAATATATCAAATTAGCTATGTATTTTATGGTTCTTTCATTCTTGAAGAACATAAGTATTTCTTTCAAATCAAATATGAAAGAAAACTCTGATTTTCTATAATTAAGTACACTTAAAAACAGTTCCATTTCAAATGTACTGATATATTTAAAATTTTAAGCTACAAACAAAAATAAATATGTGTTGCATTATAAACATTTTGCAAATAGTTTATACAAATATTGTTAGCATTATAACTATCCTTTCAATTAGGAGAACTTTAGAAATGTCATTCTAACTTCATTTAAAATGAGAAAGTTTGGGAGGGTTTAAATTGTTCGTGGTCATGCATGTTTTCTACAATATAGTTTCATCGACATGTAGTACAATATGGAATATGAAAATATGTGTTTGTGTATGTGTTTGTATAGTTCATTGAGTTGTTCATGAGTTATATAATACTATGAAACTTGATGGTTTATTTACTCTGTGATGTCTATTTGATAGATAATTATTTTAGTTGTTGAATTAAGTAGTTGTACTTTTTTTAATTCCATTGAGATATACAAATAAAATTGTATATATGCACACATACATACAGTACTTATAGTGATGTTTTGATATATGTATGCATTATGAACTGATCATCATAATCTAGCTAATCCATTACCTTATGTGGTTGTCATTTTTTTTGCATATAAGTTAAGAAATTTTAAAATCTAATCTCCTATCAGACTTCAAATATGCAATATGTTATTATGGTTGTTATGCTGCACAATAGATATACAAAAATTGTTCTATGTGAAACTTTGTACCCTTTGACCAGCATCTTCCTATGGCCAACCTCCTCCTCTTCCCTCAAACCCCACATTTGCTCTACTATCTGCTTCTATAAGTTCCATATTTTTAGGTTCTACACATGACATATTTGTCTTTCTATGCCTGGATTATTTCATTTAATATATAATGCCTTTGGGGCTCATCCACATTGTAGCAACTGAGGTAAGTGACAGGATTTTCTTCTTTTCTAAGGCTGAGTAATGTTTAATTATGTGTGTACTTGTGTGTATAACATTTTATTATTCATCTGTCAATAGGAATGTTGATAGCATCTTTTTATTATAAATAATGCTCCAAAGAACAAGGGTACTTTTTATTGGAATACTTTCATATGTAAATCATTTTTACTTAAGTTTAGCATACAAAAGTGTTCTTAACATGTGAACAATTTTAAGAATTATCCCAAAGATCACATTTAGTATTACAATCACACTCAGACTGAAAGTTAGATCATGTCAGAAACCCAGAAACCCCTTCCTGGTCTTTTGAAACAAATAACCCATATTCTGAATTCTAATAATACAGATAATTTTTTACCTCTTTTGAACAAATAAGAATTACACACAAAAAGGCATGTGCAAAAAAAAAGGGAAGAAAAAGAAAAAAGGAAGAAAGAAAAGAAAAAGAAAGAAAAAGAAAAAAAATAGAGAAATCCTCCTCAATTGATATGCAAGATCAAGACTTTGAAAAGATGAGAGAACAGGCAAAGGAATTTCTCCCCAAATCCACAATTACCCCCCAAAAAAATACCACTAATAGCAAGGTGTACAGAAACTCAGAAAAACATCATAAAAATTGGTTATTAACACTGGATGAACAAAAAGAAGATCTAAAGGAGGAATTAGGAAGTAATTACAAGAAATGAAAGACAACCCTAATAAAGAAATGAACAAGTAAAAAGAAACCAAACAGAACCCCTAGAAATGAAAGACACAATCAATCAAATTAAAAACTCATTTGAAGGCATCACTAACAGATTATATTGTGTAGAAAATAGAACACCAGTCCTTGAAGATGGAACTACAGGCATTGAAAACAAGCTATATGATCTTGAGTACATAGAAAGCAATAAAGGTAAAAAAATATATAAGATATGGCCAGAATATGCAAGAACTCTGGGCAACATTAAAAGACCAAACCTAAGAATCATTGGGATAGAAGAGAACATGGAGAAAAACTAAAGACATAAAAATTTTTTTCAATGAAATAATTACACAAAATTTTTTCCTATATCAAAAACGAGGTAGACACCCACATTTAGGAGGCTAACAGTACCCTAAATACACCAAGTCAAATAAGAATCTCACCAAGATATATCGTAATCAAAATGCAAAACATAGAAAATAAGAAAAGAATATTAAAGGTTACATTTACAGACAAACCAATAAGACTTATCTTTAATTTCTCAGCTCAAACCCTAAATCAAGTAGGGCCTGGAATGAGATATTTCAAGTTATAAAGGAAAACAACTGCCAGCCAAGGTTACTAAACCTTGCAAAGATCAGTTTCAAATGTGAAGGGGATATAAATTTTTCCATGACATGAATGAACTTAAATAATTCATGACCACCAAGCAAGCACTATAAAGAATACACAATGATAAACTTCACACAGAGGAACTAATAAACAATTCCCAAAACTCCCAAACAGAGGAAGTTCAGCTGACGAATAACCTATTAAATGAGAACCAAGACATAGTAAAATATAGCAAAAACACAAAATGGCAGGAAACCACAAACACATACCCATACTAATGCTGAATGTTATTGTCCTGAATTCATCAATTAAATAACAAATTGGCAGAATGTATCAAAAACCAAAACACAACCATGTGCTGTTTATACAGACTCATAAGTAAAGACTTCCACAGGCTGATGGTTCCAGGATTATATTCCATGCATATGGTACAACAAAACAAGCAGAAGTAGCAATTCTCATATCTGACAAAGCAGATCTTAAGCAAATATTAATCATAAGAGTCAAAGAAGGCCACTATATCCTAATAAAGGCAGCAATCCAACAAGAAGCTATAATGATTGTAAACATTTATGCCCCAAATTTCAATGCACCCAATTACATGGAAAAATACTACATGACATTAAATTCCACATAGACCCCCAACAGAATAATACTGTATGATTTCAGTATACTCTTATCACAAATAGTTTATCAAAACATAAAATCAATAAATTTAGAAATGAATAAGAACAAGACACAATATACAAAATCTCTAGGACAGTATGAATGTAGTTCTAAGAGAAAAATTTATAGCACTGAGTGCTGACAGTAAAATTTAGAGGGACCCCAAAGAAAGAAGATTAGACTTAAAAAGGATCTTAGAAAAAGAAGAACAAACTAACTCTGAACCAGTGGAAGATAAAAAATAATTTAGATCAGAGCTGTAAAATGCCTATATGACAAACCCAAAGCCAACATCATGCTATATGGAGAAAAATGAAAAGCATATCCTATAAATTCATGAACAGGACAAAGATGTATGCTCTCACCATTCCTATTCCATATAGTTTTTGAAACATTATCAAGAATAATCAGGCAAGAAAAGGAAATTAAAGGATATAAATAGGAAAAAGGAGAAGTCAAACTATCTGTTTGTCAGTGATTTTTCTCCCTAGAAGACCCAAAAAATATCCACCAGAAGACTTCTTGAGCTTATAAATGAATTTACAATGTAGCAGGATACAAGACCAACACCCATAAATCAATAGCTTTCCTTTACTTAAACAGGAATTCAGCTGACAAAGAAATCAGAAAACCATACCATTCACAATTAGATCAAAAAAATTAAATACTTGGGAATTAATCTAACCAAAGTATTAAGAGTTTTGCAATGAAAATTACAGAATACTGAACAAATAAATTAAAGAAATCTTAGAAGATGAAAAGACATCCTATGTTCTTAGGTAGGCAAAATCAATATTTTTCAAAATGATCATACTACCAAAAGCAATATATAAATTAAATGGAATTGCCATCAAAATATCAATGGCATTCTTCCCAGAATGAGAAAAGAATAATTCTTAAGTTTATTTGGAACAGTAAGAGACCTAAAATAGTCAAAGCAATAATAAGAAAGAAAAGTGAAGAAGGAGGCATCACAATATCGGATCTGAAATTATATTACAGACCTGTAATAATAAAAACAGAATGATACTGGTAACAAAATATACATGAATACCAGTGGAATAGAATAGAAGACCAAAAGACAAATTCTTATATATATAGCTATCTGATATTTGACAAAAGTGCCAAAACTATATCTTGGAAAAAAGATACTTTTTAGGGCTGGGGGTGTGGCTCAAGCGGTAGCGCGCTCACCTGGCATGCGGGCGGCCTGGGTTCGATCCTCAGCACCACATACAAACAAAGATATTGTGTATGCCGAAAAAAATAATAAATAAATAAATATATAAAAAAGATTATGAAAAACATAAAAAAGATACTTTTTAAACAAATGGTGCTGGGAAAACTGGATAGGTATACATAGAAAAATGAAATTAGAAAACTATCTTTCACCCTGCACAAAATTAAAATCAAAATGGATCAAAGTCTTAGAAGTTAGACTAGAAATTTTATATCTGCTAGAAGAAAACATAGGATCAACACTTCATCATATAGGTGCTGGCATCAACTTCCTTAACTATTTCCCAAACCACAAGAAATAAAACTAGGAATCAGTAATGGGATACCATCAAACTAAAAATCTTTTGAACATCAAAGAAAATGATTAAGAATATGAAAACAGAGTCTACAGAATGGGAGAAAATCATGGCCAATTACTCCTCAGATAAGGAATTAATATCCAGAATAGACCAAAAACTCAGAAAACTTGATATCAAACAAATAAATAAATGCACAAAATGACCAAAGTGAAAATTCTCAAAGAGGAAACACAAATGGCCAAGAAATAAATGAAAAAAAAATATTCTCCAGCAATCATTAAAATGCAAATCAATACTACATTAAGATTTCATCTCACAGCAAGGATCAAGAATATGAACAACAATAAACGCTAGCAATCTTGTGGGGAAAAAGAAACACTTGTACATTGTTGGTGGGACTGCAGATTTGTACAACCACTCTTGATTGCAGTATGAAGATTCTAGAGAAAGTAGGACATACCTCAATAAAAGCTATGAATTCTAAGCCCAAAGTCAACATTATGCTAAAAGATGAAAAACTGAAAGCATTCCCACTAAAAACTGGAAAAAGACAAGGATGCCCTCTATTACCACTTCTTTTTAACAAAGTTCTAGAAACTCTAGCAAGAGCAATTTGACAGATAAAGAAATTGAAGGAATACAAATAGGAAAAGAATAACTAAATTATCCCTATTTGTTGATGACATGATTCTATCTTTGGGAGGTCCAAAAAATTCTACCAGAAAACTTATAGAACTCATAACTGAATTCAGCAAAGTAGCAGGATATAAAATCAACACTCATAAATAAAGCACATTCCTATACATGGGTAATGAATCCACTGAAAGAGAAATTCGGAAAACTAGTCCATTCACAATAGCCTCAAAATAAATAAAATTACCTGGGAACAAATCTAACAAAAGAGGAGGAGAAAGACCTCTACAATGAAAGCTACAAAGCTGAAGAGAGAAACTGAAAAAGACCTTAGAAGAAGGAAAGATCTCCCATGCTCTTGGATAGACAGAATTAATATTGTCAAAATGGCCATACTACCAAAAGTGTTACACAGATTGAATTAAATTTCTATTAAAATCCCAATGACATTCTTCATAGAAATAGAAAAAGCCATCATGAATTTCATTTGGAAAAATAATAGACCCAGAATAGTCAACTCAATCCTTAGCAAGAAAAGTGATGCAGGAGGTATCACAATACCAGATTTTAAATTATAATACAGAACCATAGTAACAAAAACAGCATAGTATTGGCACCAAAATAGACACGTAGATACAGATAGAAGATACAGAGACAAGCCCACATAAACACAGTTATCTCATACTAGACAAAAGTGCCAAAAACACTTGTTGGAGAAAAGAAAGCCACATTAACAAATCGTGCTGGGAAAGCTGAAAATCTATATTGTAATAAAATGAAATTAAACCCCTATCTTTTACCATGCACAAAACTCAAAGTAGATCAAAGACGTAGGTACTAGAATAGAGACCCTGCACCTAATAGAAGGAAAAGTAGGCCAAATCTTCACCATGTCAGTTTAGGAACTGACTTCCTTAAAAAGACTCCTAAAGCACAAGAAGTAAAATCAAGCCTATCTTAACAACTTTGTTCAGAAAAACAAAGATGGATATCACACATAGATCTATTAATAATAGAGTCATTAGATAAATTATAGTATATGTAGAAATGGAAAAATAAGAAAGAATAAAAAAGAACAGACTATTGATATACTCAACAAGAAGAAAAAAATTTTAAAAAATATTCTGAATAAAATAACTTGGAAATAAAAATTACATACTAAACTATACTACAGAGCATTAGTAACAAAACAGCATGGTATTGTCACCAAAACAGACCTATAGACCAGCGATACAGAATAGAGGATACAGAGACAAACCCACATAATTATAGTTATCTCATATTAGACAAAGGCACCCAAAACATATATTGGAGAAAAGATAGCCTCTTCAACAAATGGTACTGGGAAAAATGGAAATCCATATTCAACAGAATGAAATTAAACACATATCTCTCACCATGCACAAAACTCAACTCAAAGTGGACCTAGAAATTAAACTAGAGACCCTGTGCCTAATAGAAGAAAAAGTGGGCCCAAATATCCATCATGGAGGATTAGGCCCCAACTTCCTTAATAAGACTTCTATAGCACAAGGATTAAAACCAAGAATCAATAAATGAGATGGATTCAAACTAAAACGATTCTTCTCAGCAATAGAAATAGTGAGATAATTAGAAAGTTTACATTTTGGGAGCAAATTTTTACCACTCGCACATCAGGTACAGCACTAATCCCTAGGGGAGATATATTATATATATATATATATATATATATATATAAAACACAAAAATCTTAACACCCAAAACCCAAATAATCCAATCAATAAATGGATCAACGAACTGAACAAACACTTCTCAGAAGAGGATATATAATCAATTAACATATGAAAAAATGTTCAACATCTCTAACAATTAGAGAAATGCAAATCAAAACTATTCTATGATTTCATCTCACTCCAGTCATAATGGCAGCTATGAAGAGTGCAAATAACTATAAGTGTTGGTGAGAATGCGGGGAAAAGGCACACTCATACATTGCTGGTGAAACTGCAAATTAGTGCAGTCAATATGGAGATTCCTTGGAAAACTTGGAATTGAACCACCATTCGGCCCAGCTATCTCACTCCTCTCTTTATACCCAAAGGACTTAAAAACAGCTTACTACAGGGACACAGCCACATCAAAGTTATAGCAGCACAATTCACAATAGCTAAATTGTGGAACCAACCCAGATGCTCTTCAGTAGATGAATGGGTAGGGAAACTGTGATATATATATATAATGAAATATTACTCAGCATTAATAGAGAACAAAACCATGGCATTTGTAAGTAAATGGATGGAGTTGGAGAATATTATGCTAAGTGAATTAAGCCAATCCTAAAAAAACCAAATGCCAAATGTTTTCTCTGATATGAAGGTGCTGACCCATAATGGGTGTGCGGGGGGACCATAGGAAGAATGGAAAAACTTTACTTAGGGCAAAGAGGAGGAATGAGATGGTCATCCTTATGGTCATCCTTAAACCCTAAGTACATGTATGAAGACACTAACAGTATGAATCTACTTTGAGTACAATCAGAGACATGAAAATTGTGCTCTATGTGTATAATATGAATTGAATTGCATTCTTCCATAACATATAACAAATTAAAATAAATAAATAATTTAAATTTAAAAATATTTTTAAAAATCTATATACTGATCCTATTTACATGACATTCAAGAATAAAAATGTAATCTATTGGGATAAAAAATTCACACAGTTCTTGCTTCTGTAGATGAAAGAGGCAATGACTGAAAAGACACTTAGAGAAATTGTGAGTTGATAAAAACTTTGATTGGGCTGATGATTGGTTGGTATATACATTTGTTAAAACTCTTCAAATGAGTGTGTATTTCAGTGTATTTTTTTTATTGTGCCTTAATAGGAAACAAGAAAAAGAAAAGAAAAGAAAAGAAAGAAAGAAAGAAAGAAAGAAAGAAAGAAAGAAAGAAAGAAAGAAAGAAAGAAAGAAAGGAAGAAAGAAAGAAAGAAAGAAAGAAGTCAGTGGAGACGCTTTGTGAACCAAATGGGATTTGGAGTCCCCATCTTTTTTGTTTTGTTTTATCTCATAGTCTTGGAATACTTTGAATATTATAAAATAGAGGATATTATTAAAGTCATATGTTAATAAAAATTAAATCACTTCTACCTAGAAAATAAGATGTGTTGGGTTTTGTGTTGTCATTTTGTTCCTGTATAAGTCTGAAAACTTATATTTGCCTGAATCCATTTTCTTAGAGTGTTCCAGATTAGAGTTAGTTAGGTAGAGGAACTCATACCTGATTTGAAGGTATCAGGTTTTAGAGGCCATTTTTCTCAGAAGGCTATTTTGGTCTTACATGGTGAAGGGCAATATAGTATTAGTATTCTCTCCTGAATCTTTGTTTGTTCTTGCTCTCTTTCTCATTCATGTCTAGCTTAACTTTCAGGCAACTGGCTTTCCTGACCAATAGCAATCTCAAACTCACTGCTGCATGCTTGGCCAAAGACCTAGTTAAGTAGTAGTTACCACAGAAGTTTGCTTGCCACAGAAGCAACAACTATCAGTCACCAGTCAGTCACCAGACTTAATAATGATGGTTCCTCCCCCAATCTTTCCATAAGCTCCCCTTTTGTGTTGCCACTTAAGCATCTAGAATTGAATGGTTTCCTGAGTTTTTTTCATGCTCTGTTTTGCCTCATTATATATGTGTTTTGCGTAGCATATTTTGTTGACTTAGTAATTCCAGATTCTAAATATTAACTATCCTATTTTCTCCCATGTTCAACTTATTTCAAATTCCCATATTAAGTGTATGTTTTCTTTAATACTTATAGTAATTCTTTTCCTGACTAAATTCTGACTGGTACTTAATGATGGAGGAGCACATAATATTAACATTACATTCAAAATTGTTTCATGAAAAAATAGCATAATATGTGTTATCACTATTATTAGCTAGAAGGCTCATTCAATACAAGTTCAAGCTGATAATAAAAATAGTGAGTCATTGTACTTATCTCTGCTATCAAGTACTACATATTTTAATTAGGTTAATATCATGTCAACATATCTGGGAATTGTGTCAGTAGAAGTTTAGTTTAATTTGTATTGAGGTAAATAACAATGTTCTTTCTGATTGATGATGGGTGGGAATGGCCTATAGTTCTGGCCAATGGTCAAGGCTACAGGCTTATACAAGATATTACACCTTCATTGCCTGAATGCCGGTTCACCCCTGGCATTAACATAAAGTTGAAATATTAAAAAAAGAAATAACACATTTTCTGTTTTCATGCATTTTAGTTGTTTTTCTAAATCCAGGAAAAATCTCAAAAACTTCTTACCAATATTTATTTATGCATTTATTTATTTATTTTAATATTTATTTTTTAGTTGTAGGTGGAAACACAATCTTTATTTCATTTTTATGTGATGCTGAGGATCAGACCCAGTGCATTATGTGTGCAACTCAAGCGCTCTACACTGAGCCACAACCCCAGCTCCTCTTACCCATATTTACCCAGAAATTATAACCATCATTTTTTTCTCCCACATCATTTTGTGGAAGCACATGCTTCCAGTGATCAGGGACAAGGATGAAGAGGGCTAGAAATATAGTTACGTGCAGTAGGTTTCCTGGAAGAATTTTAATCCATAAAATGGGGCACATGTTTTGGGTTGCAACAAGGCCTCTGTGCCAAATCCCACTGTTGAATACCAGTGGACAATCTACCAAGTCATAAGCCCACCAGTACACAGGGCAGATAACCACAAGGTACACCTGCTAACTGCACTCAATTTAAGGTTCACCTGTCAGAGATCCTTTCTGTTTCTGTAGTCTGTGAAAGCTAAAGCAAGATTCCAATACCCCTTTTCTCACAGACAGTGATATTGTAGGGAAAAAAGCAGCACCATAAAATTTTCATTATAAAAATGAGGTGAATAATACACAAACATCATCCTTGATTTACAGTGAGAATGGAATTCTATAGAGAAAATGCTGGAAGGGAAAAGTTCCCTTAGAGACTCCTCTTCTGTTTTCTAAAGGGAACTCACTTGCCCATTGTCCTCTTAGATCTCAACTCCCAACTCTGGGAACTGCATTTTCATCCTCCACAGCTACCTCTAAAGTGGCTGATTTGGGAAGGTGTGGCTTCTGCAGCTTCCATCCTGCTCTCTATAGGATAGAGTATTTAAGTCTCAATTGCTCAAACCACTTTTAGGTGAGTTTTCAGATTTTTTTGACTATGTCATTCCTTCAGAATCAGAGTGGACTTCTAAATTACTTCCTTTAAGGCAAGTCTTGGTGCCACAAACACATCTGAAATTGTTTCCTTGGTGTGGTTCTTATTTCTTTGTTTCTTTGATACTGTCTTCTTCTCAGAACTTTCCCTAATTTTCCATTTGTGCCTGGAAACACGCTGCTATTATTATCCCTGATTCTCTGCAGCCCTCACCACTAAATGAACGATTATGTAGCCCAGGTCCTAGATAGTTGCAGGCAGAAGACAGGTATCTAGCATTTTTAGATTTAGGCATGGCAGACAGTTTTAGCCCTCCATCAATAAAGGTAGTTACCTAAAGAAAGGATGTATATGTGTTAGAAGCCCCAAGAGTGAAAAAATTCCTTTACCTTGAATATGGCATGATTTGAAATTTATACATAATTGTCAATCACAACCAGATTTCCTCTTATCATTCAGGTATCCACTTATAGTCAATAATTTTTTCTCTTCAGCCATTCCACAACCACCCGGGTAAGTATCCCAGTCTGATTCACTTTATGGAGGTGTAAACAACCATATATTTTTCAGGGGGAAAATGGCAGAAATAGAACAAAGATATCACTTTTACATAGTTTGTAGTACCCCATTTTTCCAGAAGAAACATCCTGTCCCACTGGTGTTCTGATGTGTTCCTACTTGAAACATTTTTTTTTTCTTCATTCCTCTGGGAAATAAAAGAAATAAATTTTAAAACTTGAATACATGTTTTCAGTTTTCATGCATTTTAGTTATTTTTCCAAATCCAGATAATATACATTAAAAAGTAAAAGAACATATAGGGAAGAATTCTGTGATTAGAATGAGAAAACTAAATATAGACCAATTAGTTTACTTGGTCATATTCTCCTTAAGTATCCTGAGGGAGGCTTTATGAACCTTTAAAGAGTCTCCTATTGATCTTCCTATAATTTGAACATTTATTGCAATGCTCATTATGTTTTCTTTTTTAAAGAAGCAATGCTACTTGGCCTAATTGTGTACATGCCAATTGTTATTGAATATTTCATAACAGGCATTTTATTCTCATGTGTTCCTTCTTTTCTTTCTAAATGATTGGTCCTCAGGTACCAGAGACATGAAAGTGTTGGAGACCTATTTTGTTTATAGCATAAAATAGAACAGTGTTTGAGAAATATTTGGTGAATTATTTCATATTATGTCATCAATTGAAATTTTAAATGCAATATACATTAACAGAGCTCAAATTATTCATGTAGAATGAGATATTGCACATTACCAAAGTATTATTTTCCTATTTAAAAGTATTGGTAAGTTATTTTTTATAAGCAGTATTTCATGTCTGCTCATATAGCTTAGCTAGACAGAATGAGAAGACACAGACTTCACAGCTATGAACACCTGACGTTATCATCTGTAACAAGTGACCCTTGGAAGGAAGACTCATCATAGGAAGCACACAAATTCTAATTATTTCAGAAAGATGAAGCCCCTATTTTTACTTGCACAAGACATTTCCATGCTTACAGAACACCCTGAATATAGAAGCCCTGAAAAAGTCCTCTCAGCTCTGATTTTAAGGACATTTCATCTATGACCCCATCAAACAGTTGAGAAAATTAAAAAAAAAAGTTTTTGAGACTTTGTGTATTTTCACACTATGTACTTAGAAAACTTCAGACATTCAAACTGGAAACATCAAGTCACAAAGTAAATATATTGATCAACTGTCTTGCTTTTAATGTAACTTCTTAGATATCTTAAAATGTCACTCTTGGCAAAAACAGCCTTACCTTTAGAAACCCTGTTCCTTCCAGCTCTAAAAAAAGTGTTAATATAGATGAGAGGTGTGATATGGGTGTGACTACAAAGTATTCACAATGAGTTTTAAGAAAACCTTACAGAACTATTTTATTACACTGTTAATTCTTATACTAAATTTCTGTAAAGTATCTTACAATGGAACTTAACACAGATGACTACAGTATTAGCACTGGAAAAAGAAACCCTGATTTTTGTACTACATTATATCTCCTACTCCCTCACCTAATATTTACATTCTCCAAGTAAAATGATTACATAATTAATAAAATGTAGTTTTATTATTTTTATTTAATGTATATAATGTTTCAATAAAAGAATCACATAAAATTAGTATTATTTATACATATGTATTTTTAAAGATTTTATTTACCAAGAGTCCTCCACTATTAAAAGCTTTGAAAACATTATAGAATGCATCTAAAAAACTATGCTTTTATGTAAATAAGATATCTGCTTTTAGTTTGGACAAAAAGGTTTACATATTTAATAAGGTGGAAAAATGCAAGAAGTTGCATGTAATTTCATATTTCTTAAAGAGCTCGAAATGTGAGGATATAAATATTTAAAAATTTTATAGCAAATCAGTGAGAGCCTGGCTCTAAATAAAATACAAAATAGGTCTGGGGACGTGGCTCAGTGGTGGAGTGCCCCTGAGTTCAATCCACAGTACAAAGAAAAAAAAATAAAAAGGAGGTAAGTTCTTTAATTCTCTTACTTCACTTTGTTGTATGTACAACAGAAACTGTTCTCTAAATACATGGAAACAAATATAGAAACAATATTACTTTTAATAGTAGCACTTTGCTTTTAAAGTTTGTCTTGTAGAGAAATTACAGCAATATGATATTGACTGTCATGTCCCATGAGCAGGAAACATCTTGTTTTTAACAAATTGAAAGATAAAGAATAAGACAGAAATAATCAACCTTATTTCTAATAAAATGGAATTTAAATAAAGTGGTTCATGATTCTGGTTCAGTAGGTTTAATGGTACTGAAAGAGCTCAGTCACCAGTTAAAACAGATTACTTCAGCCTCTGATCTAGTCATCTTAATTCTCTGTCTTTCTGCATTAGTCTTGATATATTCTGGCTAAGGATTCCTGTTATTGTTAAAAAATCTTAGAATTGCATTGTCCAACATGGTAATTAGCCACATGTGGCTCAAAAGAGGAGGAATCAAATATCCTTTCTGACCAACACATAATATTGACCAGGTTTAAAGCCTGGCTAGTGATGTCAGAGACAGACTCTGGGAAGTTTCCTTGCATAAAGTATTAAGAATAAGTAGAAATGATAACAGGAGTTAAAGAAAAGACACATTACATTCATACCTTGTTGAGAGCCACAGCCGAAGGGACCCCAGCAAACTTCCAGCTGCCAGCAAACTTTTAGCTACCGGCTGATGATTGGCTCACAGTGGCCCCAGCAACATCTAGCTGATTGGCTCCTCTGCAGTGATGCTCATTGGGCTGATTCCCTGCCCTTTCAGACCACGGAGATGCTCATTGGGAGACTTTTTTGGCTCTGCCCACGTGACCCAGCCAATCGGCCTCAAGAGCAGGAGGATGGTGGGAGGTGGAGAGGCTTGTGGTTTGAAGGGAGAGGCTTGGAAGAAGCCCGTGGTGGCATTTGGGCTCTGGGGGTTTTTCCTGAGAAGCTGTTTTGTTTGGCATGTGTGGTTCTAAAAATAAAGTTCGTTTCTTTTGACAAGTGGCTCCTGAATGGTGCCCAGCCAGTCTGCAGCAATACCTACAGTTAAGTTGTACAGAAAAGTATGCACATTTCAAAGGAGGTTGGTGACAGTGAATGAAAACATCCTCCCAATCAGATAAAGAATTAATTCAGGTAGAAAAATGGAGAAAACCTACCCTTATTTTGCTTGATAAAACCTGCTTCTGGTATCTATGTTTTCTCTGACACTTCTTTGACAACTCCCATGCCATCTTTTGGAAACTGAGTCTAACTTATATTCTTCTCGCTTCCTATATCTACCCTATCCACATGTAGAAAAAAAAATAACAGAGAAGTTGGTCCTTAAGAAAAAGAAAGAAAAAAGGGAGATACAGCAGAGTTTTATACCTTGGGTTAGACCAATTTTGAGCCTGGTCTTAGATTTCATGAAAATTATATGTGTATATATTCTTAATAGGCTTGTCTTTTTATTTTTTATATTTCCATAAGTTTCTGTTGATGACAGAAAAAAAATTTCATTAATGAAATACACTACTACTCTATTAATTACTTTTGTTCATAATGCTCGCCTTATAGTTTGCCAGATGTTGGAATTTGATTTATACTGTAAGGACTAGTTTTGCAAAGTCATTAGTATTTGATTCTGGTGTATTATTTTAACATTTTTCTGGTCCACAGATTTACTGATCACTTACTATGAGACAGATATTATGCTAGATATTAAAGGGAAACATATATATTTAATGTTATAAAAACTATACAGATTGGTATGTGATGCTCTGCAACCTTAGAAAGGGGAGTAATTGATATTCTCTAAGGGTTTCTGAAAGATCACTGGCAAACTGTTATATTTGAACTAACTAAATAATGGAAACTAGGAAGTAGCTGAGCAGATGAACTAAGTGTCCATTCCCTACAATAATGGGAATCCAAAAGAAGTAAGTGCACTAAAATAATACAGGAAATGGCAATGGGAATTGAAAAAAAAACAAAAAGGATTGAAAAATCTCTACAGGCTATTAGAGAATTTGGTACTAAGGGTTTGTACATCATATAGAGGTAAGGGCAGTAGAGGGAAATGGTTTTCATATGGGTCAAACTAGCATTTTGAAGCCAATTATGAAAGTCCTTATAAACTTCTAGTCATATTCTGGTTTGTTAATTAAAAATATAAGGTTTTCTCTTTCATTAAGCTTTTAAGATTACAATTGAAACATTTTTAAAGAGTCTTTGGTGTCAGTAGGGGAAAAGAGAGAATCCAAAAGGAGAAATCATGGCCAGCTTAGCAAATAATATATGAAAGATTTTCTGTAATGTGAGAAATGACTTCTATGATTTGAGTCTCCTATTCTCATTTTTTTTCTAGAGTTATAAGAAGAGTTTATCATTTCTTTGGTTTAAGCATTAATGTTTTTCCTGAAGTCAAACTTAAATTTGCAAGTATCTGTGAAGTTAGATAAGAAATACATAAAATGAATTAATTTCTTTACATTGAAATGTGAGAACATTAGTCATCTGGACAAAGGGTAGGATGAAGCATCAAAAAATAAATAAAAGGTATTCAGGACAAGAGACAATTTTTATGTACATCAATTTTCTCTAAAAGCTTGGATAAGGGAATGAATAAAACTAGATCCAGAGAAGCATTAATATTTCATGAAGTTTTTAACAATCATTTTCTATGGAATTAAAAAGAAGTTCGGATGCAAGAGCAAGAAAATGAGAAGTTAATTTATTCAGAAAAAAAGATAGTATTGCAAAGAACTTCAACATTCCACAGTAAGAATATTTAATTAAAAGCAATTTTAATATTTCAATTTCTTTTTATTTTTTGTACATAGACTATAGAGCATATTACACATGCACATCCATATATATTATAGTGTTAGTCAATGTCCCATCTCTGTAAAAAATTCCTAACATAATCAACCTAATAAGAGACAAAATTAATTTTAATTAGTGGTTTTGGAAGTTTTAGTCCATTGTTTTTTGTCCCGCTTGCAGGAATATGTGGCAGAAAGTTGCTCACCTAATGCATGATGGCCCACCTACCTACTGGTGAACAGGGAGAAAAGAGAGAGTAAGGGACCAAGGTCCCAATAACCTCTTCAAAGCATTCCCCAGATAACTTTTATTCAAAGAGTTTCCACCTCTTAGAAATTGCACCACTTCCCAAGAGCAACATGGGCTGGGAACCAAAACTTTAACACGTGAACCACTGGGATATATTTTAGACCTTATCGCGCGCGCGCACACACACACACACACACACACACACACACACAAATGTGTGGACATATATAAATATACTTGAAGAGACAAATAGATTTATACATGATTATGTATGTGTTTGTGTACTTACACACACAATCCAGATATGTTCTCATTGCTTATGCTTTTGTTTGTCTGTCAGAATAGGTAGTATTATAAAGTGAGTTATAGAAAATAATTTTGGCTATCAATTCAATACTTTTTTTCTCTCCTTCCCTCTTACTAAGAGAACTTCAATTGTGCTTAGTTATTTCCCTCCAGTAACATAACATGAATACAAAATTAAGGCCAATGATGAATCACTTTTCTTTTGGGTGGCAGTGTTTTGGATATATAACACCTTAGGGAACATCCACTAGTAATGTTTTGAAAATGAGTACTGATTCTTATGAAAGAAACACTGGAGGTAAAGATTTATTCCTTTTTTCTAGATACTGTTCTATTTAGAGAAAGCATAGGAAAGGATTGGTTCACCAAACTGGGTTGGCTGAATCATGTGTACTTCTAAGACAGGCCTGCTTTCAGTCTGGGTTCTGTATGCTCATCTCTGAGCCTTTGCTATGTTCTTCCCCAGGAGAAAATGTTTTGTATGCTTGAGGCCAAAAATACCATTTTGACTACATAGTTTAAGCTGACAATGATTTATGGTGATCATCTGGGTTTTTTTTTGTTTGTTTTTTATAAGGGTCTGGAATCTAATGATAGTGCTACATGGCCCACACGACTGATCTCTAATAAAATTTCTGGAAACAAACATTCAGGCAAAGTTTTGTCATTGGTAGTTCTTTGGATTTTATTGCTACACATTCTTCTTGGGAAAACTGATGCTATTTGTTCAATCCTACTGAAAAGGATAACCTAAAAGTCTGCACCTTGTGTCTGTCAGATTGTGCCCCATGTGCCCTTTCCTTTTACAGATTTTACCCTGTGTCTTTTCAGTGTAACAAATTTTTCCTAAGAGAATAACAGTTTTTAAGCCAGCATAAGTCCTTATAGAAACTGAAAGTGTAGTGGAGACCCCTGTTACCAGCTCCCTTGAGACCAATAGAAAAATTACCTTTAGGATAAAACCAACGCTAACACAAATATAATTTTACAAATTATTGGTTTGGAAAGTTTATGTTTCCATAATCCTAAGCCATGTAGATTTATGAAATAAATATATTATATTATCACTGGTACTAAGTAAATAAGATGAATTTCTATGTTTAAAAAAATTTTAGGGACTTTGGTAGAGAAATGCCCTCAAAGAAGAGTAAAGAAGACCTCTATACCATTCTTACATATGCACATTTGTGTAGAATAAGATTTAACATAGTTCTGTACTATTTTTTCAGTAAATATTCAACCTCAATAATCTCAGATAGAAAATAGCATAGGAAAACGATGCTAATCCATTTTAATGCACGTTTTATGCATATCTAATTTGATGAAACATTAATGAAAATTAAAATTCTAAGAAATCTTTCCAATTTACCCAGCTAAAGAAGGAAAATCAGATTTTAAATTTATGTCCATCTAAATATAAATTTATAACATTTGTTTTACATAAGAGAATTTGCCTTCATTTTCAGTCCATTTCTATTCCAGTATTTATTTGTCCCTCCTATCCATTCAACTCTTTAAACATTTTTGTATCCATCAATATAATATTTACTTTCCATTCCTATTAGTACTTAGGTACCAAGTTAAAGACCTGGAAGTGCAATGAAGAAAAAAATCCCTGCTCTGCTGGGATGTCAAAAAACTGAACGCCCTTTACAAAATGTAATTTTAAAACAAAGAAAATGTTATTGATAAGAGGAAAATGATATCACACATCAAATATACTTCAACTTGGATCACAATAAGGTTGGGATCATAGAAGGTATTTTTTTGAGAAAAAATAGTGCATTCGATGAGATAATAAAGATTACTATGGCATAACTAAACAAGGGTGTAGAGCTCTGTTGTTCAATACTGTAACAAGTAACCAGATATGTTTATTGACAACTTGAAATGTTAGCCTAAATTGAGAACATGGTAAGTGTGAAATACACCCTGAATTTCAAATATTTGGTGAAATGGAAGAATGTAAATTATGCAGCTGAGAAGTTAAGTAGGATGACCCTTCTTCGGTTGGCAACCACATCCTATCACAACCATTGGCTCCTCTCTAGAAAAGGAGAATAGCTCTTTAAACACATTTTCCTGGAAATCTTGAGTACATATTGAATGCTCACTTTCTAAAGAAGAGATATAATTAAGAATGATGAGCTGGGAAGTTACTTAGAATCTGGAAGACCTTTCCATGCAGACTGATGAGTATTTAAACCATTTTGGAATAGGTTGAACAATGAAAACAATGCCAGAAAAAAAGTAAACACAAGAAAAATTATGCAATTATTTTAAATTTGTAAAAATTTGTTTGTGTAAATTTGTAAATTTGTTTGTGAAGTAAAAAGAGAGACACCTGAAAGGGGAAAGTTTCACATAAAGTGGGTTTTTTGTTCACTTACTTTGAAGATAAAAAGGACAATTGTATTTGAATGCAAGACAGAAAAGTTGAATGCAAATTCAGAGATTAAAAAGGAATAACTGAAAATATGTGGTAAGTTTTCAGAAAAGCAGAGGTTTTTTTTATTTTCTAGAGTAAAATGGAGTGACTAAACAATGTGGCCAGTGATTTAATGTTTCTGATTGATCTCAATCTCATCATACTATCATACATATGTATATATACATATATATGCCTTCACTGAAGTCCCCAAAATGCTACCCTGTTGGAACAATATTGTTATAAGCATGTTACCTGTCTTAAGCCATTAAGTGAAACATATTCCTAATGCCCCCCCCCAAAAAAAATGACCCCAGAGCCAAGAATGTGCAGTGCAATGTTAGTTTCTGGGTGGCATCCCACAACCTTGCTTTGGTACCTTTACTCTGTGCTTTACAGTGTATGGCTGATTGTTGATTTAGTACTATGAAGACTTGAATACAGGTACAATTGGTTTTGTTAAAATACTTATTTACTTACTTGCTTTCTCCCATTTTATTATGAATTCCTGTCAGATTAGAGACAACCACAGGGAGCCCATCTGTATATTTCACATTAGGATTTTCTGTAAGTACCTCTGATTGCAATATTCTTCTAACTCACTATATTCTATAATTATTATTAATCATTAATTCAATACTATAACAAACACCTTCTCAAATCCCAGAGTGCTTGTTACATAATTAATGCCTAGAAGGATTAATTTTCCTATCATTAAAATTCAGGATTCACTGTGGAAATCACTTCAAGCACTTACTTCTAAAGCATTATATAATAGTTAAGAAAACAAAAGAATGGTAGTTGCCTATTCAATGACAGGAGTACATAAAATTTTAGAGTCTAAGGTGAAGATTGACTATGATATCTAAATATAGTTGTCTTTTTGAGAAAATGGATCATATAAATTTTACAATTGGTAGATTTCTGCATTAGGCTATTTCAACTTAAAGTAAGTTCTTTTAAGGGTTCAGTAAATCAATTGCATTGGTTCCAAGATAGGCATAGCAAAAGGACCAGACTTTCTTTGCACCCATGTTCCCCAAGAACAAATTCACAAAAATCCAAGCATGGGGATTGCATCTTAAATTTGGAGGACCTAACATTGTTTGATTACATCAAGAATATTAATTTAGCAAAACAATTAACTTTCTCTTTTGACTATCCTCTCCATTATTAGAAAACTTTCATCCAAAAACACACATGACAAAGACAGATGATTTAGGCCTTCTTCCTAATGAGATCAAATCTGTGTGTAAGAAGCCCCTAAGAACACAGGATGTTCTTCACATTTACACAAGTAGTCTAAATTCCCTCCTGACTAGGACAATTTAGTAGCTCATTAGAAAATGAAAGAATTTAAGAGCACCTGTTTTCAAGTGCCACTTCACATCAATAGCAAAGGTCAAAAGATAGCAGCTAATCTAAATGTTGCCTTAAAAAAAAAGGAGTTTACATAAAATTCTGGATTTTCTTTAGAAAAAAATTACCAACATGTCACTTTCTCACCAAGTCTGGGTAATAGTTGCTGTACTTTAGAAGCAGTATATACTTTCCAACTTGCCATGGTTCCTGCTATTCCCTAGTGCCCTTGCAAACCAGATTCTAGTGTTAAGTTCTTTTTGCCGACTTGCTTCATTAATGTATCATAATTGCTTAAATTCTGCATGTCTCTTAATAATTATAATTCAAAATCAAGTTTCTCTAAAAAGTTTTTGTGAAAATATCTGTTTGATAATTTGAGGTAAGACTCGAACTTATGAAAGTAAAAGTGAGATGAACATTCATGTCAGTGGTGTCATACAGGCTATTCAGATGTGACTGTGGACTTGCTCATCATTCATAAATTAAATGAATTCCAGTTCTGAAAAGGAGTCATGCAAGCCATCCTTAATCCATCTAGTATGAGAATAAAACATTGTGTTGTAGTTTGGATCTGTATAGTACCCCAAAGGCTCATGTGTGGAAAGCTTAGTCACCAGTGCCACAATATTCAGACATAGAGTTTTGGGGAAGTCATCAGATCATGAGGACTCTGATCTCCTGGATGTATTAATCCATTAAAGTGCTCACATTGATAGACTATTGGGAGCTGGTAGAAAACATTGGAGGTAGAGCCTACTGGAAGGAAAGTAGGTCACTAGGGCCATCTGGAAATGTTTTATCCCCAGCACTCTGTTATTTTGGCTACAATGGAGTGAAGAGCCCAGTGATGGGACCAAGAGACTATGGACTGAAAACTCTGAAACCATAAGCCCCAATAAATTTTCCTCCCTTAAGTTGCTTTTCTTAAGTATTTTATCAGAATGTCAAAAAGTTGACTTATACACTAGCACTGTATGCATTCATGATATCATTAAATAAGTCTGCAAAATAATGAACTAATATGTACAAACACTGATGTATTGACTACAAACACTGATGTATTGACTACTAAGACAGGTGATTTGCATCATCATGTTTATGATGACAGTAGAGAAGAACATTTTTTATCACAAATCCTTCATCTTGTCACTGAAGCACAAATATTCATTGTTACTGTGATTCTGCTGTATTGTTTTCTGGAAGTAAACTTCTTATAGAAAATATATTTAAGCACAGGTCTTTTCCTAGCCATTGTATATCTGCATGGAGTTCGAGTGAACTGGTCTAACAGTGACTCTCCCTACAGCTCAGTGGCAGAGTGTTTGCCTCGCAAATGTGAGGCACTGGATTCAATCCTCAGCATCACATAAAAATGAATAAGCGAAATAAAGATATTGCGTCCATCTATAACTAAAAAAAATTTAAAAAGGAAAGAAAGAAAGAAAAAAGAAAAACAAAAAGAAAGAGGAGGAAAAAAGTCTTTCTCTAGAAAACTTGAATACAGATTTTATCCTGATTTGCATTTTCATCCTTTGTTTAATTAGTAAAAGAAAGATAAGCACACATCTTAGTTTTATAAAGCCATTAACAACTCTCAATTTAGAAACTAGAAATTCTAAGATACTCAGGGAAAATCATAAATAGCAAATTGAATAACAATTAGAGATGATAGTGAGTGCACAATCAAATAACCCCAAATGTCATGCCAGATCATCAAGAATATCATCACTAAATGCTTGCCAGCAGAGTAATGGCCACGTGTACAAGATAATTATATGAAATGCCAAAAGTCAGAGCCTATGGGGAAAATGGTATTTAGAAAAATTGAAGAATAAGCTTTCAACATTTTAAAATATACCTATGACTTGAAAAGAACCAACTGCATGCATGCTGTATTCAAGTTTTCCCAGACAGGATCACTTTGGGAAACAATTCTCCAAGCACCCGTACCTTTCTCCAATGTTATACACAGAGGCACTTTTGTTTTGGACTATCTGTCCCAGGAGTTTTAAATTGCAAATTGTCTTGGAAAATACAGACTGTGTTCTCAATGCAAGCAGCAAAAATTGGGCAGGTTTATGTGCAGCCCAATATAAAGGATTACAGTTGAACAAACTCAGGGTTGCTTAGCTGTGATGCAAACCCACTGTGTGAATGGCATCCACCTGGAATCCTCTGTCCTGCCTCACAGAACTTGGGCACAAGGAAAACTGATGAGAATGTGAACCTAATTCTTCTTGCTGTGTTTTCACAATAAAACCTTTTTCTCTGAACCAGGTTTCTGGTGTCTTATACCATCATAAATAAAACTATACTAGATAGAATTTTGCATGTTCAATAGAGTAAAATCTTGCATCCATCACTGTCCTTCACTATGAAGCAAGCCCAAGATTTACATTTTTGTGGCAATAATTGGAATGATTTTTTCAATCTTTGCAACTTTTGGGTTGTGAATAGAAGTTGATATTTACACTCACTAGAACATAGAGTTCTAGGACTATTATTCAGGTTTTTCTCCTAGTAACAAACTCATATTGTAAACTAGTTCATTGATTTGAACAGCATAAATGAAAATTACAATATTAATTCCACAAAATATCACCTACAATAGACTTCTCTGTACCCTCTCACTGTCAACTTCCTACTTATTGTATAAGTTGTTATATGAATAGGCATAATTAAAAAGAATATTGGATGTAGATGCTGCTAAGTCAACAGTTTGTGAACATCTGTCATGCTAAAATATAATATCAACAATGAAAACTCTTTGATGCACAATCATAACTTTTTAGCTCATTTTTAGACTTCCAGAAACATGAACTGATTTATTAAAGTGGACTTGCTGTATCTGCTTGCTAAGGTCTGCCTTCAGGCATTTCAAAATACCTATAAAATGTTAATATTAATGTTGAGGTATTTTGATAATGATTGATAAAATTATTGTTTTCAGTATCAAGTCTACCAATTCTATGGTTTCATTTCTGCTCTTGATTTTTTCACTAAGAATAGCCTAAGTTGTTCTTTAACCTATGTATTCTAACATTCTGTCAAAATAGCAATGCAAGATTAGATCCATGTGGAACAAGTTTTTGAAAAAAAATAATATGTAAAGCTTAAAATAACTGTGTGGATCTCATTTTACATAAAAACAATTCATTTTTATTTATTTACTTTTAAATTTTCACTCTTCTAACATATTCTATAAGGTCATATTGATAGAGAAAGAGATCCTCAATGAGTTTATTCCTTATCAGTCAAGAGCAGTGTGAAAGCTGGCTGATAGAGGTTATATATATCTTTTCTTGTTAGAGAGAAAGAAGATTATGTGGAACAAAGATCCAAAGCATATTCATGAGTTTTCCTACAAAAACTATTAACAGAAGAGTTATCAAGTTTTCTATAAGACTTAGAAATAGCTCATAAAATATGGCATTGTGGTGAATACCCAAATGTCTGAAATTATCTCTATGAAAACTCAGACATGAAGATAGCAAATAATTTGCCCTCTGTCATAAATTTTATCACATTTGAACTAAAAGATATTGATATTATTAAATGATAGAATTATAATTTATTTTAAAGATCTTAATTGGCCTTAATTTTAATTCTAGGATTAAGAAACAACACTTACTTGATAAAACAGAATAGGTGTTCCTTGGAATGAGCCCAAAAGTTTTTCATTCTTTAAATTTTTATTTATTTATTTATTTATTTATTTATTAAGACACAGAAGGGCTGTCATTTCAAAACTACTTTTAAGGAAGGAACATGGAGACCGAAAAG
The DNA here is from genome assembly GCF_052094955.1 of Ictidomys tridecemlineatus. NCBI lineage: Eukaryota > Metazoa > Chordata > Mammalia > Rodentia > Sciuridae > Ictidomys > Ictidomys tridecemlineatus. The sequence continues at coordinate 163,723,806 of NC_135479.1, forward strand.
TAGAAAAATGACTGGTTAATATTAGATTGCTTCAGTTTCTTTTTGTAAGTATTAAAAGGTACACAGATTAAAGATAACATTGTCATGTTTGGCTCATTGAAAAATTTTTCTATTTCATTCTTCTATTTTCTTAGAAGAACAAAAAATAACTTCATTTTTTTTTTTGGTGATATGGATGGTTAGTATCAATAACTCCATGTTGATTTTTATTGTGATCTGCTGGAACTCATTGAGGGAATTTAGACCAAAACAATGGCTTCTTTAACTTTTTGTTTAAAAAAGAACAATGCTTGATTCATTGTTTCTTTAATCTACCAGACTTACAAGAGACACCTCTTGCCTTGTAAGTTTGTTGCTGATTTTAAATGACAAGAGAGCTGAGCTTCTCCAATGCACCCATAAGGAGAAAAGTGACTTTAGATGGGAGAAATCCTGATAATATCTGCTCAACCAATTTTTCAGGAACATTTCTTTAATAGTGCTTAACTTCTAAGGCCACGATTATTCTCAATCTACCTGGGATATATCCCTTTTCTGTTCCTTGTGGTTACCTGCTGTTTCCTCCTGTAAAAAAGAGACCAATAGACATCGAAACCCTCTATTTTAAACTGAGAACACCTTGAGGCAAGAGATTATGTTTTATATTCTCATTCACATTTCTGTACCATTACTTAGTATTAATTAGCTTTAATAATGAGATAAACAACAGATTCCAACATAGTCAGCACAATAAAGAGATCTCTCTGGGAAGCTTCGTGAAGTGGTCAATGAAGAGGAGAGAATGGACACTGAAGCCACAGAAGCAAACAAACAGGGATGTGGGGAGCAAGGAACGACTGATGGTCTGATTCCCTAAGGACGAAGCCAACATCAGGTAACCCAGAGAGGGTTTTAGAACAGAGAAACAGAGAAGGAACTTCAACTATCAGAATTCAGACTTGAGGTTATAACCAACTTGTCACAAGAGTCTTCAAAGTGGAGAGAAGAGGAAAATAGCATGAATCATAATCAAAATCACAAAATATATGCATGTGAGGACTCTCTCAGAACATCCAGGTGATAGAATTTTTTGACTTGAATAATCTGAAGGCTAAAATAGAAAGCAGAACAAATCTAGCTTCATGTGTGCATCTCCTTTATTTATCTATCTGTCTCTCTATCTGTCTATCTATCTATCTATCTATCTATCTATCTATCTATCTATCTATCTATCTACCTATCTGTTTATATTGGAACCATTCAGGCTCTTTCTTATCTCACTATCTTTCAGTTTAACTGCTCTGCATGTTGCTACCTACCCTGTGACTTTGGATAGGAATGACTCTCTTTCATTGTGCACAAGAAACTTTCAGAGGTACCAGGAGTTGGAGTACATGAACCTAAGGCCACTTAACTACTGACCCACATCTCTAGTCCTTTTAATTTTTTTTTTTTTTTTTTAAGACTGGGTCTTGCTTAGTTGCTCAGGGTGCTGAGGCTGGCTTTTATCTCATAATCTACCTACTTAAGACTCCAAAGCTGCTGGAGTTACAGGCCTGCGTTACCACTGACGCTTTGCTCATACATTAATGAATTAGGAAAATTATCTTGTACCTTTGGCCTTACCTACATCTTCAGTATACTTCAGTATACATATTGGTATAAGTGTGCTTCTGCTCAGTATTTATTGTTTGTGGTGTATTATCATATTTTCAAGGCTTCTACAACTCTCCAATGCATACCATGTAGAATGTTTTAGTAAACATAATTCTGTGTTTTAGTGATCAAAATAAACTATCCAGAGAACTTAAGAACACACTAAAAATTCTTTTGGCATATACCTATCAGGGGCTCAGGGTCACATATGCAAATAATGAATAAGTTAAAACCAAATGGTCTACATTATATCATTGGTTAATTTTATTCATATTAAAATGATAATGAACTGGATTAATCCATTCACTTAAAAATGAAAAGAGAGTGATATTGACAACATGGATCTATTCCAAGTCTTCCTACTCATTGCCGGTTTTGGTTTTAAGGGTAGGTAGAGAACAAAACCATTATCTGCCATATATCAAGAACATAAGAAAAAATGAGTCAAATTCACAAAGTAGTATGGAGTATTATCTGTTTTTCAAATCTCTCTCTCTCTCTCTCTCTCTCTCTCTCTCTCTCTCTCTCTCTCTTGCACTTGCAGTTGAATCCAGGGGCACTTAACCACCGAGTCACATCCCCAGCCCATTTTATTTGTTATTTAGAGACAAACTCTTGCTTACTTCCTTAGTGCCTTGTTAACTTGCTGAGGTTGGCTTTTAATTTGGGATCTTCCTGCCTCAGACTACCAAGCCAATGGCATTACAGGCATGCACCACCAAACCAGGCTGGTTTTACAGATTTTAAGCTGCAAATGCTTATGAATGATAAAAGCATAGGAGACCCATAACTGAAATGTCAAATCGAATAAAAATAAACTGGACCAAACTCACAATTTTAACTCTGACTAGACTTGGACATTTCTTCAGATAAAAAAATATTTTAATGATAAAATCTTAAGAAACTACAACCAAAACAAAATTGTGTTCTCTTATATTTTTCATCTCCAACATACACGACTATATCTTAAACTTTTCTTCACATAAACAAAGCTCTGTCAACCTTTCTCTGGCATATAGAGGAAATTTTGACTTTTAATATAAATGATGTAGATAGTAATCTGGGCAAAATCTTGGACACCCAAATTATCACCTTTATTACTGTGCTAACATAGACTTCTTGTCTTACCTCCAAAATCTGAATTTTCTCCTTGTTACTAGAAACATAGTTTTCCTTAAAAAAAAATTTCCCCAAATTTAAAGTACTTCTTTCAAGTCTTCCTAAATATGCAACATGCTATATTTCAACATATCTTATTCTTAGCAAGAACTGTTAAATGAAATAATAGTTTTTTAGATGTCTAGGTATGTAGGCTATAACTGGATATGAAGGTGTAGATATTAGAAAAACAATTTGGCTTTGTTTGTAGTAATATTGTTTGTAGTATAGGACCAAAAGCAAAGATGATTTTGTTTAATACTAGTTATAATTGATTTTGTATACTATTAAAAGTGATTAGTATTTCAGTTCCATTTGTCTTCGGTTACCTCCCATGTTGAATTTTCAGATAATAAGTGTAATGTGAAATAGATGCTGAGAAGGAAAATTGATATTGGGAGTTTAAGGTAATTTTTTCTCCATTCTGCCACTTGAAATTACTCTTCTTTTGACTGATTTTTTAAAAATCTTTTTTGGGATAGGTGTGCTTCTACTCAGTATTTATTATTCTGTGGTGTATTATTTATTATATTTTCAAAGCTTCTACAATTCTCCAATGCACACCATGTAGAATGTTTTAGTAAACATAATTCTGTGTTATAGTGATCAAAATCAAGTATCCAGATAATTTAAAATAGACTAAAAATACTTTTGGCATATGCCTATCAGGGGCTAAGGGTCACATATGCAAATTAGGTCAAATGACACGCCCTGAGTATTTCGTGTTTCCTCAAGGTACATATGATAACTAAACTGTAATAGATAGTGACCCTGGGTTAATTGCATAAAACATGTAATCTATTTATATTTTGTCAGTGTATCTAGCTGCCTGAAGCTTGAATGATAAATATTCAAATTCACAAGAGCTTACCTAGAGAAAAACAGAAGTCCAGATTGCCAAATATTGCACTTACTGTTGCATTTGATCCAATGAGCATATAAAAAATGTGTATGAACACTTCAAATATTTTTATGGTTGCCCAAATTTAAAATTTAAATATATTAAAAAATATCAAAAAGTGAAAATAAAAGTAAAAATCACTAGTATTCACATAACTTTGAGGCAATAATTATTAATATCTTGATATGCTATTTTCCATGCAAGAAGTTGAAAACTGTATATACAATATTATACTTTGTTTTATTTAAACAACCTGGTCATACTATTTCAACATCAATTTATAAAGTGAGTATAACAAAATAGTAATTATAGTTTGCATGTGAGGTGTTCCCAAAAGCTCACATGTGAGACAATGCAAGAACATTCAGGGAAGAAATGATCGGGATATGAAAGCCTTAACCCAGTCAGTGAATTAATCACCTGATGGGATTAATTGGGTGGTATCTGAAGGCACGTGGGGCGTGGTTCTAGGAGGTGGGCATTGGGGGCGTGGCTTTGGGGTATACATTTGTATCTAGCAAGTGGAGACCTAGCTCTACTTAATAATTATATGTGAGCTGCTTCCCTCTGATGCACTCTTTTTTTTTTTTTTTTTTTTTTTTTTCAGTTCTGGGCGGACACAACATCTTTGTTTGTATGTGGTGCTGAGGATGGAACCGGGCGCACTCATGCCAGGAGAGCGCACTACCGCTTGAGCCACATCCCCAGCCCTCTTTTGCTCTGTTCTGCCTCAAGAGCCCAGCGGAATGGAGCCTGCTGTCTATAGACTGAGATCTCTGAAACAGTGAGTCCCCAAATAAACTTTTCCTCCTCTGTAATTGTTCTGTTTGGGTCTTTTAGTCACCATGGTGAAATAGCTGACTAAAATAATAGTTAAGAACATAGATTTAGGATTCAGACTTCCTAGATTTTAAGCCTAACTCTGCTAAATAGAAAACTGGGTGACATTAGACAAGTTTCTTAAATTTTATACACATTAAATTTATTTTAAAAAATGAATAAAATAGATAAAATAATAATATATGCCTCAGATAGGGTTCTTGTAAGTATTTTCTGTTTAATATAAAATGATATGTAATGTGCATAGATTATTTTAAGTTGCAGTCAGACAGAAAAGACTGCATATGTAGTTAAAGTGAAATTATAATAAAGATATTTTTGAGGGAAGTACTGGGGATTGAACTCAGGTACACTGGACCACTGAGCCACGTCCCCAGCCCTATTTTGTATTTTATTTAGAGACAGGGTCTCACTGAGTTGTTTAATTTCTCGCTTTTGCTGAGGCTGGCTTTGAACTTGTGATCCTTCTGCCTCAGCCTCCCAAAATACTGGGATTAGAGGTGTGGGCCACCGTGTCCAGCTGATAAAAAAGTTTTGAGAGAAGATTAATAGCAGTGACTAAAAGATGTAATATCTCTTTGCATTTTTGAAATTCCCAGAAATTTAAATTAGTTGCAAACTATGCAATTTCTATTTACTTTAATGCATGTAACCATAGCACATCAGTCAATTTCCCATTCTCCATTTCTTTCAACTATGTGCCTAATATGAATTTTAAAATGTATCATTCTCTTTAGTGATTTAGATCTGAACTTGTGAGGTGTTATTTCTTCAAATTAAGAACATTTGTTGTTTGACTTCACTTACAGGAAATGAATGACAGAATCTTTGATTTGCTTAATGGATAAAACAGTCATATCCATTGTCATATAATTCCCTGTCTTAGAAAGGTAAGCCTGAATCTCATTGGAAGTAAACTATAAAGATTCTATTTAAAGTGGGCTTATTGTGATGGCTGGATGTATTATAATATTTAAATGTTCTTCCTGATTTCAAGTGTTTAAAAATGTAAAATGTGAAGTTTAAAGTAAATTTTATTTGAGAAATATACTGAGCTTGATTTCTAAGAGTTTCTAATAAAAATAAATTTCAAATAATGAAGCAAATTTACTAAAAATCAAACATTTAAACACTTGATATATAATATGCAAACTATTTCAACAAAAGCCCAAAACAAAGACCAATTGATCTATAGCATAGCGCACAAAAGTAAAGAGTTTACAAGAAGTTTCATAGAGAGGCATTTGTTTATTAAATGTGTGTTCTGCTGAAAACACTGAAAGTCAACATTTTAACTGAATATTTCTTTTCTCTGGCATGGATATTCAATTTCTTTCTGAAGCTCACATTTTTCCAGCTTGATATGATCTAATGAAACCTATCTTTTTTTCTATTCTCTCTAATAAAAACTATATCCATCCATATATAGTGATATATTATGTTCAATATAAGATCTGAAAGGACAAAATGTATACCATCAAAAAGTCAATGAACCAAATTGGTTTATGTAGCTGTTGCAAACCAATTTTACTGTAAACCTTCAGACTATATTGTATGGTGATTTTTTTTCTGGCATGTTTTCTATCTTCTATTTTTATTACATTTTCCATTTTGGGTTCCCTTTCTGTATTCTTCACAAAGATACTTAGATGGAATCTCATGATTTTAATAATAGGTGGAAAGGACAGTGATTGAATTTGTGTTCCCTTAATTTTGAAAGAAGTTCTTTTTCCATTCATTGTAAACTCTTAATTTTTTAAAATCCATAGACCTCTTCATCCTTTCAATGAAATATAATTAAGATGTTTATATTACTGCATTAGCCAACTTTATGTGGTGATTTTTTGCAGTAATAATTGGGATTGTCATAAGCAAAGAAATGACCAATATTAATAGAACATCCATGGCCTGGTCCTTTGATCCCAATACCTGTATAATGTGCCAGTTGGAACACTGTTGTACTTACTAGTGGTGGTTGTCACCGGGTCATTCTGATGCTTGAAACATCCTATTATAACTTAAGAGTAAATGAGGCTCTGGATTTCAGAATGAAGGAGTCTTCTCATGTTCCCAATTTGCTGATTGGAGCTAATAGGCAAAATAGTAGGCTATCTTTACATTCAGAATATACTTTGTGCCCTCTTTAAGACTCATATGGGCTTTTTGATCATTTTCAAACTGAGTAAAATTCCTAGGTGGATAATCTATTACTCAGTTGTCTAGGAAAACAGCCTATCTCCTGAGTAGAACAACTTCTATAAGGACATACCTTTTGTTGTTGTAGGCAAGGAGTGGTTCACAGTGCAGTCTCACTTGCAGTAACTGAAGAAACAAAATACCTACAGATAAAGTAGTATTGCACAAATAAGAGCCAATATATGGTGCTGTCATTCACTATGAGGAATCACAGTAATATGGAGATGGGACTATTTGAGCCTATTCTTATCTAAAGAAAGCACAACTTCATTTTTTGACTCTTTTGTTCTTATTTATAGTTATTTGCCTCCAAAATGGCTCACCTATTGCTGAACTTTGCCATTTTCCCACTCAGAATCTCTGCCAGCTTTTGGAAGTTACTCATATGGGAAACAAGTTCTGGTGTTTTTAGACACATCAGACGAATAATTATACAGAATTTTCTAACTTAAATGCTCAGTCATGGAGATAACATTGACCGTATCAGCCAGCTGAAGCACTTACCAAAACCAAGGAATGAGTGTGATTAAAACTGTTAACCACAGAGGTTTAGAAAGTGCTGTCCAAGTTGACTTGATGCTGCTCACTGTGGTAAAGCTCCAGTACCTCCCACTGATAGCCATTTTTCTGAGACGGGATCTTGAGAGATTTTTACCTATTTCTTCCTCTAGACATGATGGTGCTGGAGACTTGTAATCATGTCTCTGGAAAGTCAGACGACCAAATAGAACATTTATTTTCGGGATACTAGATGGCCTCTTGGTATCTGAAAGATTATATTCATTAAAAACCTACCATGGTTGTGGGCTGGGGTTGTGCTCAGTGGTAGAGCACTCACCTACCAGGTGTAAGACTCTGGGTTCGATTCTCAGCACCACATAAAAATAAAATACGATATTGTGTCCATCTATAACTAAGAGATAAATATTAAAAAAAAACTTTCCATGGTTGGTACAAAGGATCATTCTTAGTTCAATATTTTTAGTAATTATTATTATTCACTTTATTATAGTTTCTCTATCATTACATTTTTTTTAGATTTATCTTTAATATAATAATTTTCAGCAGTTTTACCAGAGGGAATTAAGAATTCTCTAATCTCTAGATTTTCTGAACACATAAAATATATTTTGTTTTATGCCTGAAGGACAAATTTACTAAAAATTCAATTATTAAAACATACCTTTCCTCAAACATTGGTAGGGATCATTTTACTGGCCTCTGGATTGATCTGAGAAAGTAGAGAACATCTTGAATTTTCTTCCTTCCACCTGCCTCCCTTTTTCTGAATCAAGGAACATAACTTGAGGTTCACCCTAATAACACTGTAAGGATAATTGCTTAGGTTTATCATTCTGCTTTATATTTTTCAATATAATTCTATGCTATATCTATACATAAATTTACTATTTTAATTTCTGAATTTTTTCTATAATATATATTTTTAATTCTCTTTGTTTTCTTATTCAGGATCACCATTAGTGAATCATATCACATTTACCTATCTTTTTTTTTTTTTTAGTTGTAGATTGACACAATATCTTTATTTATTTATTTTATGTGGTGCTGAGCATTGAATTCAGGACCTCAGACGTGCTAGGCAGGCATTCTACCACTGAGCTACAGTCCCAGCCCACATTTGCCTAACCTTCATAAACATCGTCTTCTTTATTATCATTTCAGACCACTATTATTACCCATTTAATTCTCTGTGATCTTCATGTCATTCGCTATTTTTTCAATCCCCCTTATATTTTATATTTTCCTTGCTTTAATGTATGTTCACCACCCAAAACTATTCTATTCTGGTTTTTCTTACATATTTTTGGTTTCTTTGAGTATCCTGATTATCTTAACATTTCCTTCTTGAACCTTTAGACTCATTTTAAAGAAAACAGGTTGCTTCTGATTTCCTTGAGGCTAAGTACACATATTCACCTAACTTCTTCTTCCCTTTTTATTAATTTCTCTGATCATCATCTCTTTGTGTGTTTTTTATGCCTGTGTGTAATAGTATGTAAAAACATTTTTTTTCTTATTCTTGGTTATATAGTATTTATGTAGAATAATCCAAACTAATTGTTAAATTGGAATGAGTTGACGTGGTCTGCAGATGCACCCTGTCTTTTTATGTGACCTCTGAAAGCGTCAGCTTTTCCTTTTCCTCTGACTTCTTCTCTTCTCCGTTTTTCCTATACTAAGAGTTTGCACCACTCACATCACAGCACTTTGTCATAGGGCCTTTGCCGTTTTGCTGCTGCTGGCTGATATACAAAACTGCTTGCTCTCCTGGGTACAGCAGATACATAATAAGTTAGAAAGTATAATTTTGCATTTATATTTAATATTTATTGTCCGTGAAATACATTTTCTACTGCTTAATTATTACAGTCACACTGCCTTTCTCAATAGGTCTAAATGTCATATGGTCATGAAGTTAATATGGTGTATGACAATCATATGTGGAAGTCTCATAATAAGTTACAAAATCATAGTCATTACTGAGGTTGTGAAGGTCCTAGGCACTGTTTTTCCCCATAGTCCTTTGATATTAGCTCCTGCTCCTCTAGCCTTTGTTCGATCTGCTTCAGCTGTACCGACCTTATTTTTCGAATATCTATGACATGTCTCTGACTGAGGTTTTCTCTGTTTCCTCATCGACCTGCACAGATCACTCCATTAGCTGTTGAAATAGATAATGTTTCATCCATGTAAAAGAGGGTAATGCTGAAAGGATCTGACGATTCTTTCGTAAATGTTAGTTTCTCATTGAGGCCTTCCCTGGATTTGCTATTCAAAGCTGCTCTTCAGTGACTCCCATCCCACCACCACCACCACCACCACCACACATGAGCCCTTTTCTTCCTCCTGGTTTCATTCTTCTTTCATAGTACTTCTAAGTACTATGTATTATAGGTACTAAATATGGTACTGTGTACTATAATACGCATTTTATTTTTGTTTTTTTTTTAAATATGACTTTACCCAGTAGCATTCATGTTGCTTGATTTATAGATGCTGTCTAAATGTGTTCTCAGCACTTGATAGACACTCAAGAAACAGTTTTGAATGAAAAAAAATACACAAAGGGTAAAAACTCAGTTCCTTCATTCACTTTCAGCCTATTGTAATAGAGTATAGTTTACATGTGTGCTCATTAATTGCACTTATCTATTATGCTACTAGTTTTAACTAAGTTCATCTCTGCCAGGTATGCTTACTTAGAAAGATTCCTGAAAAGTAGTTGACTATTAAAGATACGACTAATACTGAAAAGATGAGCAAACAAGAAGAGAATAGAGTTGAAATTCCTCTTACTTCAAGCATAAGTTCTTTTCTATTAAAAAAGTTAATATAAGATATTATTAATACAAATCTAAGGCATAGCCCCCCAAAATTTTCAAGATGGCTAATTGAACTATAATATATAAACCATAGCTTTAGAATTGAGACATAACTTTTGTACATCTTTATGAGGTACATTATGGTAATTGAATACACCTGTACAATGTATAACCAAATCAAGGGAATAAATATTTTCTTCTCAAATGTTAGTCATCTTTATATCCTGGTAATTTCATACTCTTCCAGTAATTTTAGAAATATATCATAGATTGTTTTAACTTATAGTTACTGTACTGTGCTAAAGAATGATTTTGAATAATTCTTCCACTCTGTTTTGTTGCCCCTCATTAAACTCTTTTCTGTACCTTCTTCCCCCTGCCCCTTTCAGTCTCCAGTGACCACTAACCATTTATACTCTCTACAAGACTTGATATCTGTCTTTCTTTATCTGGCCTATTTCATTTAACATGAAGTTCTCCAGTTTCATCCATATGCCTGCTAATGACAAGATTTTATGCTTCTTGTAGAGGAGAATAATAATTCAGTGTGTGTGTGTGTGTGTGTGTGTGTGTGTGTGTGTGTGTATTTTCTTCATCCATTCACCTGCTGAATGGTTGATTACATAATTTAGCTATTGTGAATAGTGCTGCAATACACATGGGAGTGAGTGTATTTTTGGTATAACAATTTCACCTCCTTTAGACATATGCCCAATAGTGAAATTACTGAATCATATGCTACTTCTATTTTTAGTTTGTGAAGAATCTCCAAACTAGTTTCCATAATAGCTATACTAATTTACATTCCCACCAACAGAGTATAAGAGTTCACTTCCTCTGCATATTCAAGAGCATTTGTTACTTATGGCCATTCTACCTGGGGTTAAATGATATCTTATTGTGTTTTTCATTTGCATTTCCCTGTTGGTAAGTGAGATTGAGCATTTTTCTTGTACTTCATAGGCATTACTGTATCTTCCTTTGAAAAGTATCTGCTTTGGGTTTTTTTAAAGTGCCTTTAATTGATTTTAAGTTCTTAGATATCCTGGATACCAATTCTTTGTCAAATTAATAGTTTGCAAATATTTTATGCCATTTGGTAGGGTGTCTCAATTCCATTAATTGTCTCCTTTGCTGTGTCTAAGATACTTAGACTGATATAATCCATTTGTCAATTCTACTTTTGTTGCCTGTAACTTCAGGGTCCTGTCTAAGAAATAATTACCTACATCAATATCTTGAAAGGTGTCTTCTATGTGTTTTTGTAATAATTTTATGGTTTCATGTTTAAGGTCTGTGATGTATTTTGAGTTCATTTTTGTGTATGTTAAGAGGATGAATCTATTTCTTTCTTTTGCATATGCAGACCCAGGAGTTTTTATTCATTTGCTTTGTTTTGTCTTTTTGTTTGTTTTTGGACAACCGAGTTCATTTCAGAATTATTCACTGTAGCCAAAAGATGAAGGTAATCCAAATGTCTACTAACTGGTCAAAAGGATAAAGAAACAATGTTATTATTTAGTAAAAAACTAAGTATTTACTTTTGATATATGCCGCAACATGGATGCCACAATATACAATATGCACACACAAAAACAAATCTGTTGATTTTTGCATTTTTTGTAATCCTCATTTTATTTATTTATGTTTTAATCTTCATTATTTCTTTCTTTCCACTAATTTGGAGTTTAGTTTTTCCTTGCTTTTTAAAGTATATTGTCACAGTGTATATTTGGGATCTTTATTCTTTAGATATATGGATTTATTTTTATATACTTTCTTCTTAGTTTCTCTCTTCTGTGCCACAGATTTGGGTATGTTGTGTTGTTTTATTTATTTCTATTTGTTTTTTATTGATTTTACTTTTAAAATAGATGACAGTGGATTGCATCACAATTCTTATTACACATAGAGAGCACAATTTTTCATATATTTGTATATAAAGTATGTTCATTCCAATTCATGTCTTTATACATGGACTTTGTTTTTTTGCATTAAAATTCTTATTACTGATATAATCCATTTGTCAATTCTACTTTTGTTGCCTGTAACTTCAGGGTCCTGTCTAAGAAATAATTACCTACATCAATATCTTGATGTGTGTCTTCTATGTGTTTTTGTAATAATTTTATGGTTTTATATATATATATATATATATATATATATATATATATATATATATATGTCACAATTTTTTATATCTCTGTTTGTATATAAATAGGTTGGCACCAATTCGTGTCTTCATACATGTACTTTGGATAATGATGTCCATCACATTCCATCAAAAATGCTAATCCCCTGCCCCCTCCCCTTTCCTCCCACCTGTCTTTCTTTTCTAGAGTTCATCTATTCCTCCCATGCTCCCCCTCCCTTCCCCACTATGAGTCAGCCTCCTTATATCAGTGAAAACATTCAGCATTTGTTTTTTGGGGATTGGCTAACTTCATTTAGCATTATCTTCTCCAACGCCATCCATTTACCTGCAAATGCCATGATTTTATTCTCTTTTATTGCTGAATAAAATTCCATTGTGTATATATGCCACATTTTTTTATCCTTTCATCACTGAAGGGCATCTAAATTGGCTCCACAGTTTAGCTATTGTGAATTGTGCTGCTATAAATATTGATGTGGCTGTGTCTCTGTAGTATGCTGTTTTTAAGTCCTTTGAGTATAGTCTGAAGAGAGGAATAGCTGGGTCAAATGGTGGTTCTATCCCCAGATTTTCAAGGAATCTGCATACTGCTTTCCATATTGGCTGCACCGATATGCAGTCCCACCAGCAATGTTTTTCCCTACAGTCTCACCAACACTTATTGTTGTTTGCCTTCATAATAGCTGCCATTCTGACTGGATTGAGATGATATATTAGAGTAGTTTTGATTTGCATTTCTCTCATCAGGTAAAGCAGATTTCAAATAAAAAAAAGACCCAACAATATATGCTGCCTTGAGGAGACTGCTTTATCTGATGTAAGTATATCTACTCTTGCTCACTTTTGATTTCCCTTTGCATGATACATCTTTTTCTATCCCCTCATTTTTAGTTTTTAATGTCTTAATAATTGTATTAATTCTTAATAAAATACTGACAAATCACATAACAAAACATATTAAAAGGGTAGCATACCATGATCAATTGGGTTTCATTCCAAAAATACAAAGTTAGTTTCACATATGAAAATCAATAAATGAAATTCAATACATCAATAGACATAAATATAAGAATCACATAACTATCCAATATATGTAGAAAAAGTGTTTGATAAAATACAGTATCCATTCATGTTCAGAACACTAGATAAATTGAAGGTAGTAGAAACATTGCTCAACATTGAAAAAGCTATGTACCCTAAACCCAAGTCAAAATCATTCTACATAGAGAAAAACTGAAAGCATTTCCTCTAAAAAATGGAACAAGACAGGGATGCCCTCTTTCACCACTTCTAGCCAACACAGTCCTTGAAATTCTAGCCAGAGCAATTAATCAAAATATAGAAATTAAAGAGATACAAATAGGAAAAGAAAAGCTCAAACTCTCCCTATTTGTCAGTGGCATGATCCTATATCTAGAAGAGCCAAACTCCATCAGAAGACTTCTAGAACTCATAAACAAATTCATCAAAGTAAAAGTATATAAAATTAATACCCATAATAAATCGCATTCCTATATATCAATGATAAATAAGCTGAAAATAAGAAAACTATCCCATTGAAGGTAGCTTCAAAAAAAAAAGATGGGAAACAATCTAACAAAAGTGGTGAGAGATCTCTGCAATGAAAACTACAGAACATTAAAGAAAGAAATTGAAGAAGACCTTAGAAGACAGAAAGACCTCCCATGTTCTTGGATAACCAGAATTAATATTATCAAAATGTCTATACTGCCAAAAGTATACAAATTTAATGTAATGCCTATTAAAGTTCCAATGACATTCTTCATAGAAATGTAAAAAGGAATCATTAAATTCATTTGGGAAAATAAGAGGCCCAGAATAGTCAAAGCAATCCTTAGAAAAGTGAAGTAGGAGGTATTACAATTCCAGACCTTAAAGTATGTGTATCTTCACCAATAAATCAAGTTTCTTATAGGCAGCATATAGGGGGCATTAAATTTTATTTTTTTATCCTCAGCCACTCAATCTCCTTTGATTGGTGTGTTTAATCTATTTATATTTAGGTTATTATTTGTAGATTTTTTTGTATTTTTTTGTATTTTTTTTCCCACCTATCCTATTAATTATGTTTGTGATTTGGTGGTTTTTTGTCCAGTTTACATTGGTTTTCTCCTCTTTCTTTTTCATGTATCTATTCATGTATTGAATTATATATATTCACATGTTTTCATGGTAGCGATTATCTTTTCTTTGTATAGTTGCATCCCCTTAAGTAGGGCTAGTCTAATGGTGATAAATTCCCTCAGTTTTTGCTTATCTGGGAAAGATATTATTTTTCTCCGGTTTTGAAGTTTTGACTGAGAATAGTATTATTGGTGGGAATTTTTTTTCTTTCAGCATTTTTATTATATCCTTCCATTCTCTTCTGGCCTGTAAGAATTCTGCTAAAAAATCTGCTTTCAGTGTAATGGACATTTCCTTATATTCAACTCCATGCTTTTCTCATACAGCCATTAGAATTCTCTCTTTGCCTTGTATTTTTGATATTTTGACTGGATATGCGTTCACAAAGATCTGTTTTGGTTGAATCTCATTGAGTTTCTTTAAACTTTTTGTGTTTGGAAGTCCCCATCTCTTTGAAGGGTTGGGAAGTTAGGGGCTGTTATTCATGAATTAGATTTTTCATCCTTTTCTCCTTTTCTGTATCTTCTGGAATTCCTAAATTGAGAAAATTTGTTCACTTAACAATAATTTAATTTTTGAATGCTTTCTTCATTCTTTCTTCATTCTTTTTTCTTTCAAATTCATTCTTTCTTTTCTTCATTTTTACCTTCCTTCTTTTTTTCTTTTCTCTCCTTCCCTCCCTCCTCCCTCTTTCTTTCTTCCTTTTCTTTTTCTTTCTTTTTTTTTTTTGGTTTGGATTAATTCAAAAGACCTGACTTCAAATTCAGAAATCTTCTGCTTTTTCAATACTCTCATGGGGAGTTTGTATTGTACTTTTCATTTCAGTGATTGAAATTCTTGTTTCCAACATTTTTAATTCTTTTTTTTGTATGTGTGTGTGTGTGTGTGTGTGTGTGTGATTTTGATAATTTTGGTTAATTTCTCATTAACATCTCAAGTTTTTTTTCTCATATCTTTGTATTGGTTACCTGTATTTATTTGTATCTCACTGAATTTCCTTAAGATCATTATCTTAAATTTTTTTCAGGCATTTTTTTTTAATTTCCTAGAAGCTGAGATGTATTTCAAGAGAATTTTTGCTCTTTGTAGGTATCATGTTTCCTTTTATATTTCTTATGTGTTTACAATGATTGTGCACCTGATGTAATGTTCATTTCTTTGAATTTTATGAAGTAGCTCTTTCAGGAAAATATTTGTTAATTTAAATGCAAATATAGAATGTATATTGGATATGTGATTTGTGCTTGGTTATAGAGAATCTCTGAGGCATAGTTTTTTCTGATTTCTTCATCTTTGAATGTTGTCAGCAGTGTCTATGAGTGTCATGGTAGTTCACAATGTATTAATTTATAAAGATATTTGTATCACTTTGCAATGGATAGTGGTGTTTGGCTTCAGGCTTACAGTCAAATTCTGATTCCATTGTCTCAGTGTTATAGGATGTGTAGAGAATTGTCTTGAGGTCCCTGAACAACAAACATGGGAGACATCAGGGGTATGGAACCAGCAGCCATGGTCCCTGAGCCACAGGATGTGATGGAGACCTTCCCAGGATGCTTAGGATGAATGTGGAAGATACCTACACCTATAGTTCCAGCAACCACAGTTCTAGAGCCACATGATGGGACGGGCCTTTCTAAAAGACCTGTGGCACTGGTAACAATGGCCTTGAGGTTTTTAAACACAAAGGAAAGTTTTCTTATGTCCTACAGGTATCTGAAGTTAGTGATGAGCTTGTAATAGTGTTAACTGTTTCCATGGAGTTATGGACCCCAATGATGCCTTCTCTAGGCTCTAGAGGACAAGAACAAGTGACACAATTGGTCCCAGAGGACAAGGAAAAGTGGCTTTTGGCACTGTCACTATGGTCTGAAGCTGTAGGCTATGGAAGAGATGTTCCTTAGTTATTTCAGGCATGTGCAAGTAATATTTGAGCTTCTGACACAGTTATCATTACTTCTGGAGATGTAGAATATAGGTCCCGTGAGTTGAACACAGTGGTACTTGGCATGTGGCATTGTTTTCCATGGTCCTGGAGAAGTAGGGCATAGGTGGAAATATTCCTAGGTCTCATGGGGAAGCTCTGGTGGGAATAAAGCTTCTGATATTGGTGTATGTAGTCTTGTAGCTGCAGACTGTTGAGAGCCACAGCCAAAGGGGCCCCAGCAAACTTCCAGCCCATACCTCTGTGAAAGCTAGTCTCTTTGTCAAAAGGTACAGTGCACTTCCGTATATGACCAAACTGAGAAAAGTGTTCTCTCAGCTCACTCGACGTCGCGGTCCAAGAAATTTTTCTGACAAAAGCAACCTTACGACCAACACTCGAACACAGGGCCACTGCACCTCTTGCCCCAGAGGCTGCCATCTTCAGACTGAAGAACCTCCATGAGCTGATGTCATGAGGGTAAGTAAACTGCTCACCCCTGAGGGCAGGGCGAGAGGATGGGTAGCCATTCTAAGTTTCCTCTTTTGTTTTGCTTCACTTTTGTTTTAAGTTGCCTGTCCCTGGAGATGAGTGAGACGGAAGAAAAACCGCTCACATCTGAGGAAAAACTATTTGCATCTTAGGAACAGATAGGGAGAAAGGCTATAATGATTTTTTGTTGTTCCATTTTTATTTCATTCTATCTCAGTTTTGTTTGGTGCTGATAACGCCAAGGTTGCAGGTTTCTTCCCCGTACGGGCCACCAAATGCCACAGTCTGGCTGGGCACAATTCAGGAGCCACTTGTCAAAAGAAACTAACTTTATTTTTAGAACTACACATGCCAAACAAAACAGCTCCTCAGGAAAAAACCCTCAGAGCCCAACTGCCACCACCGGCTTCCACAAGCCTCTCACCCCCACACCAGCCTCTCCACCTCCCAATATCCTCCTGCTCTTGAGGCCGATTGGCTGGGTCACGTGGGCAGAGCCAGAGAAGTCCCCCAATGAGCAGCTCTGTGGTCTGAAAGGGCAGGGAATCAGCCCAATGAGCATCACTGCAGAGGAGCCAATCAGCTAGATGTTGCTGGGGCCGCTGTGAGCCAATCATCAGCCAGCAGCTGGAAGTTTGCTGGCAGCTGAAAGTTTGCTGGGGCCCCTTTGGCTGTGGCTGTCAACAGCAGACCATGGATAAGTTCTTCCCCTGCCTATAGAGACAAGCTTAATTGAAGTTTAGACTTTTTTTTTTTTTTTTTTTTTTTTTTTTTTTTTTTTTTTTTACCAGTAGCTGTAGTCCTAATGCTATGGGCTGAGAAGGAGATCATCCCTTGTTCCGACCAAGTGATCAGATATCTGTGGGGATTGTGGGCTCTTGCATTTGTGTTTCTGAAGCTGAAGGTCTTGGCTGGGAGCTATGTTCCTATGGACAAGTACGGATAAAGCTTAGTTTACATAACATTAGCTACAGTCTTAAAGTTGTTCAACTGGAGTTTAGATCTTTCCTGGATCCCATGGATGTACATGGGTGGGTCTCTGGCTTGTGGGCTTATCGACTTCAAATCATGGAGCTGCAGCTAAGGGGGCTATCTTCTGTTTAGTAAAACACACCTGTCCAAGGTTTCTGTCAGAGTCAATGGATTGGCTGCTTGTCCCTTAGCCAATATGGTGACCAGAATAAGCCATTTGTAGTAGTTGGAGTTCTCAGGACTGGGAAAAGTCCCCCAAAGTGAGTGACTGCTTTGGAGTAAAGAAACCACTTTTAGACCAGCTAGTTTCCCAAACTGGATTTAAAGCCTGTTAAATACTGTGACATTATCCTGCAATCAGACTACTGGTTCCTACTATGATTGTGGTTGCTGGTGATTTCTCTTACAACTTATACTGGCAGTGTTACTTACCACCCCTGGAACACAAGTTGGAAAATGCTTTGCTCTTTTCTTGAGGTTGCCCTCCACTTATTTTTTTTTTTTTTTGGTACCAGGGATTAACCCCAGGGGTGCTTAACAACTCAGTCACATCCCCAGCCCTTTTTATTTTGAGACAGGGTCTCACTTAATTGCTTAGGGCCTCACTGAGTTGCTGAAGCTGGCTTTGAACTTGAGATTCTCCTGCTCAGCCTCCTGAGCCACTGGGATTACAGGTGTGTACCACTGCTCCAAGCTTTCTGACTCTTGTTTGCTACTTAGATTTCCTGTCACTTTTTGCTATTTTTCAGTTATCCCTCACTCATTCTTCTTGACATGCAGCTTCTCTTTTGCTTCTGAGTGGCAGTGTCATATGTAAAACACCTCTCTTCACCCAACTTAGCTGTCTTTCAATCTCTACCTCATATCTTTAACAGGATATCATACTATTAAGTTCCTGAAATTTAATTGCAGAAGTATGCATATGCAGTGCAAGTGTATATATGTGTGTGTGTATATATACACGTATATATATATATGTATGTATATGTATATATGTATATATATATATATATAAATGTGTGTGTATACTTGTGTATATGTGTATGTATATATATACACACACATATATATACACACATAAAGGGAAAAACCCCTAATACACACATATTAGGGGTTTTTCCCTTTATTTATAATTTGAGTGTTTAATAAAATATTGACTGGCACTGACATAGTTTTGGCAGTAGGTCATCAGCAGTATTTGTAAATCAGCTTATCATATAATATCTTTTTTAATAAAGAGAAAGAGAGAATTTTTTAAAATTTATTTTTAGTTTTCGGTGGACACAACATCTTTATTTTATTTTTATGTGGTGCTGAGGATCGAACCCAGTGCCCTGCTCATGCCAGGCAGTGCATTACCACTTGAGCCACATCCCCAGCCCATATAATATCTTGATAGTAACATTTATTCTACAAAAATAGTAGCCACAGAAATAATCCAAATTTATAATTTCCTATGGAAGATAAGTTTCTGAGATTTTATAGTTGTCTCTATAACTTATGCATTACTACTCTGAAGTACAGGTATGAAGACACGAATTAGAGTGAATATACTGTGTATACAATCAGAGATAAGAAAAAATGTGCTCTATATGTGTAATAAGAATTACAATGCATTTCGCTGTCATATATAAATAAAAAAAACAAAATGAAATAATTTGCTCAAGTTAATATGCTTAAGCAAATACCAAAGACAAAATATAAACTTGGAACCTTGATTAAAGAGCTCCCATTTCCAAACACCTCAATATTATTTCACAAGGCTAACAGTAGCAAACACTATATTCACCCATATTAAAGTACACAATGCACATTATGGAACAGTAACTCAATAAATCATTGTATGGATAAAAAAGTAAATGATTTAAAAGATAATTTTTTCATGTTTTACAAACTTGTTTTTCTAATAGTTACACATATCTAAAATTACCTAACATTATTTTACTATTTCTAATCAAGGTGAAGAAATTGTAAATTTTACATTCATAATCAAGTCAGTCAATAGCAAACACATTGTGAAATGCCTCTTGGTCAATTGTCATTAGGTTAGTCTTGAAAAATGTTTTATCAGCCCCTACAGGCATCTATATAACTATCAAGACATATACTGCCAACATTTCAGAAAAATGTGCCTTTGATTTCTGTATCTTAACATGAGAAAAATGTCCACAACCAGATATTAATATCTACCATCAATGCTAGAATTGACCAGTGTGTTTTAATCTGATAAACAAACTACTTAAGACATTCTATCTATCGCCTAAAATTATAATTCATATACTATGCCCATATAACCTCATTTCCAACTCCTTTTTTAAAGTTACCCACTCATCAGCATATCAGGCAATATTGAATAACTTTATTTCAGGTGACCACCTGATATCCCACCTGGTTTTCTACAACTTTACAGTTCTTCTCTCAAAAGTACAATCTAGTTCTAAGAGATTTTACTTTTATACTTTTATATACAAACCTACTCCTACAAGAAAATCAACCCTTACTCTTTGTACTGTCCTGAAAAACTATGCATACTTCTATCACTATGATAATTCTATTTGAAACTTTTTGAAAACATGAGCTAAGTTGGATTACTTTTGGAACCATAATATAGTATTTAGGATATTATTAGATAGTCAATAACTATTAAATTAAAACTCAGTTTCTGCAATTTTCTATTTTTTATAATAAAAGTTTTCTTTTCCAGGACTTTTATACTTCAGGAAAACTTTGTCACTACAGTTGGACAAGCTGTTACTGATAAATTAATGCATTTTCACTTTATCACAGTCCAATTTTTTGTAATTGGATTTTGGAAATAACATACAAGCAAAGCAGAAAAATAATTTTATTTTTAATATTGTTTTTTCATGCTTCTGTGGGCAAAACAATAAGAAGAGTGAGTCACAGTTTTCAATAATGTTTTCATTAGGAAAAAAACAATTTTATTGGGATTTATAATGACCTGTAACAATGTGACAGAATTAGATTTATTATAGTTCATTGCTACATTTCTCTAACAACATTTATGTTAATTTTGAAAATAAGAATGCAGTTTGGTTAGAATAAAATAATTGTAAGATATGGTAACTTCTCTTTAAATTGTATGAAAAATTCAGTGAGAGTGAAAATATCAGAAACATTACAGATTTTTAATCTACACTTACAAAAGCAAAAGTATTCATGGCTTTTTTTCTATATAAGTGAGTGATTATGAAATATATTGTCTATGATAAGATATTGTTAATCAGAATCTAATTTATTCCATGAGAGAGAAAAAAGTTACTAGTAATCAAGTCAAATATACATCAATTAGGTTTAATTATTTTGAACAATCTAATTCAACTTTATATTTGAGGGTTTTTTCCACCAACTTGCTTATAATCTAAGAATGAAAGAAGATTAAAACCAGGTAACAATAGGTAATATATCAACAATTCAAGAACAAAACTTTGAGAAGGTGGAGCAATGAAAGAACTATTAAAATTAATTATTATAAGTGTTTAGAAAGCTAACATATATAAATAATATGTTCATCATCCAGTAAATGATTAAAATTTAAATATACTATGCATTTCATCTGCAAATAAACATCATTATTACCTTGATAATTATATCCCTAAAAATAAGAATATCATAACCTCTAGGTGATAAAAAGTCTTTATTTGTCTAGTTTTCTAATGTGCACCATGAAATAATTAGTTATGAGATGTGAACATGAGCACAGAAACTGACAAAATTTAATAAAAGTAATTGCATAAAAGTTAGTGCTTCACTAGAAAATTACAAATGATTTTTCAAAAACAATGATTTAGCATGGTTTGGTCAGGATAAATTGTATACATGAGCTCTTGTTTTTGTTTTCACTCTATTTGTTTTGTGTTATGATGACTTAATTTAGCAGAAAATATAAAATAATTAAAATTAAAGATCATATACACATATCTCATAAATACTAAAATTGGTATAACCGAACATTTCTAATTTTAAAAACATTTCCACTACATTATGATAGAGTTGTCATCAACTCCTACCTCTATTTGTAACTTTCATATAAAGTTTCAACAAGAAAATAATTTCAGTCATAGTCAAGATGGTGAACTAACATAATGTGAAAAATCTTTCATCCTTCTGGGCATGGTGGCACATACCTATATCCAGCAGCTCAGGAGTCTGAGGCAGGAGGATTGTGAGTTCAAAGCCAATCTCAGCAAACTCGAGCTGCTAAGCAACTCAGTGAGACCCTGTCTCTAAGTAAAATACAAAATAGGGCTGGGGATGTGGCTCAGTGGCCAAGTGCCTCTGAGTTCAATCACTGGTACTAACAATATAAATAAAATAAAACTTTCAACCTGAGCACCATGAATTGTTGCATAAAATAAAACAATGACTGAAGACAATCATAAAAAATCCCTTATAACAAGAAATATAATGTCCATTTTCCATCACAACAACAAAAAGAAAACTTTAAAAACAGAATGATTAGTACTTAACAATTAAGTGCATGTCCTGGTGAGTCATTTTGCATAATAGGTCAAAATCTTAGATTTTTATTCCTTCATGATATAAAACACCAAACTGTAGTTTTGCATGAAGGAATAACTATCAAAGACCATTTTATTTCTTATATGTGTGATTACATAGTGTTGCTCAACAGAATGAGAAAATAAGTAAGCTATGGTTGTAGAAATCATATTTCCTGGGAAAATAAACTCCTGATTTATATCTCATATATCAGAGGAGAAAATTTACTCCTTCCAATCAATTTAAGAAACAGTAAGCTAAGAAAGTAATAGAAATTTAATTCATTATTTGTATACATCTCTGAAAGTCTAATAGAATTAATTGAGTGAACTTCACATGTTTGGCCTTAATGTAACAGTTACCAAACATAGAAGCACAATTAAAAATGATTTCACATACAGGTGTGCACATATCTATGGTAAAAAATTTACAATAAATAAGAATCTTTAACAAAAACAAAGTCAAGACTGGTGTCATAAGCAATTAAAATAACAAAATAGCAAGATAAAAGACAATATTTTGTTTAAACAATTAATAGAAAAGAATAAAAAGAAATATGAAAATATTTTGAAAATAAATGAGGAAAACTTGTAGAAATGAAATAAGTGGAGTTCCAATATAATCACAATGAATATAGTAAGTAAATGCAACTGAAAATGAATAAGTGAATTGAAATAAAATTGATGAAATATAATAGACAATGTAGTTCAGAATAAAACTTTGCAAAACTTTAAATAACCGTTAAGATTTATGGAAAATAGAATGTGAGTGTCAGAAAATTTTTTTTTAAAGTTTCTTGAAGCAGAGTATTATAAAAATTGTGAAGAAGCATTAGTCAAAGAGAAAGTGTCTGGTAAGTTTCCAGAACTGATGAAAGACATAAATCCTCAGATTCTAAAATATTAAAAAATTTTAGTAATGTAAAATTTCACATATTGCACAGTAAAAAAAAAAGGCCTTAAAATTAAGTAACAAATGAGGCATACATATGGGAAACAACACTTAGAAGAAAAGGAAAAATTTTAATTCCAGCAATAAAAGCTAAACTACAGATAATAGTTTAAATTAAGAGAAAATGTTTATGTTAACATAGAAATCTACAAGTAGTTAAACTATAAATTACAAGGGTCAACATACAAATATGTCCAAATAAACAATAAAAAATTTCAACTCATACTTTGAGAAAACAATAAAATTTTATCATTTAAGATAAAAAATACAATTAATAAATGAAAACTAATAGAGCCAGAATACATAAAATAATTTATAAAAATAAAACAAAATGTAAGTGAGAATTGGCAGTATAAATAAGTATGAGTAACAAAAATTGGAGGACTAAGCACAATATAAAATAAGAAAGAAATTACAATTATTAGAAGAGATAAATATGTTTAACTTGATTTAAACATTACACAACTTACAGATATAATGAAACATCACATGACAATAAGTGTGTATAATTTTTGTTTCTATGTATTAGTTAAATATTTAATATAAAATTAACTTTTAAAAGTATTGGGGGTGAGGATATACCAAAAAAAAAAGTACCATTTTGCCATAATATATTTAGATAATGACCGACAAAAAGTTGCTAGTGTAACAAACAAAAGGTTATAATGATATCATGTGCCTTCTGATGGAAGTCCTATAGACAAAGATTAGGTCTTAGTTTCTAGACTTCTAGATCTCACAAGTTTTTCTAAAAGAAGCACAAAAGAATGCATTCAAAAATACCAATGGGATCCAATTAGCAAAATCTAACCTTCCTGGTTTCCTCACCAAAAAATTTACAAGATATTATGGTTTGGGTGTGTTGCCCAAAAGCTCCTGTGTGAGGCAAAGCAAAGTTTATTGCTGAAATAACTGGGTTATAAGAGCCTTAGCTCAGTGCATTAATCTGCTAATAGAGATTAACTAACTGGGTGGTAACTGTTGGTAGGTGGGGTGTGATGAAGGAAGTGGGTCCCTGGAGCTATGCCTTTGAGTTTATATTTTATCCTTATTGAGTAGAAGTCTCTTTCTCTGCTTCCTGGTGCCATGTTACCAACTGTTTTCCTCTCCCAAACCCTTCCACCATGATGTTTTGCCTGGAGTCTCAAGGAATAGAGCTGGCTGTTTAGGGATTGAGATCTTTTTCTCCTCTAAAACTTTTTCTCTTCTAAAATTGTTCTTGTCAGGTCTTTTGGTCACTGCACTGAAAAATCTAACTAAAACACAAAGGAAGGAAGTTAAAAGGAACCATAGTCTAAATTGTCTTAAAAGACAAATGAACCAATTGCAACATTTGAACATTATGCAGATCTTGAGTCAACAAATAGGAAAATAACATGCGTATGAAAATTAGGGAAATTTGACAGGATATTTAATAATATTAAGGAATTACTATTAATTTCAAATATGATAACAGATAAAAAAGCTAAAAGAAAAACTTACAATGAGCATATCCACAAAATATTGTAAAGGGTTCTTCATTTTGCTACTGTTAAAGAAAAAGAGATGAATCATCTTATAATTGTATTATCTTATGATTATTTATGTGTATACATATATATATGTGTGTGTATATGTTCTATATTATTTCAAGTATATAATTACTATATATATGTATATACAATTAGTTTTGGCATGTTAAATACATATTTTAGAGTAACTTCTAAAATAATAAGCAAAAAATGTAATATTTTTAACAAAAGTATGAAAACATAAGTAGAAAAATTAGTCAATAAAAATATATAACAGAGAATAGTATTATGGATACAGAATTTATAGTAATAAAAACTACACCAAGGGGCTGCGGTTGTGGTTCAGTGGTAGAGTGTTTGCCTAGCATGTGTTAGGCACTGGGTTTGATTCTCAGCACCACAGATAAATAAATAAAATAAAGGTCCATTGACAACTAAACAATATTTTTTAAAAACACACCAAATAAGATTATTTAAATGAAACCAGCTATATTATCAATTACACCCACACACAAAATAAATGAACTAGATATAATTAAATATAAAAAAATTTTCCACTTGTGTTAGTAAATTTTTGTTATTAAAATAAATACTTAAGATGATCAATTTATAGTTAAAGGGTAAAGTTTCTAAGCTGCAAAGCCTGAGTTAAAATGTAAAGGACCAGGCATTGTAAACCTGCTTCTAAACTGCAAAGCCTGAGTTAAATTCCTGTAGCTGTTAGGACAATACCCGAACTGCCCAGTAAATATTCCTCCTGATTCTCTGGTTGTTTAATAACTTAGGACTCTGTGTAGCCCGTCACGTAGGCATTCAAGGCCCAAAACCAATCAGTTTGAATGTGTACCCCGCTTAGAAGTGACCAACCACCCCTGCCCGGCCTGTTCCCGCCAATGAATGTACTAATCAAGTCTAAGAATTATTGTTTGATTTTCCCGCGGTGTATGATGATTTGTTAGACGAGACTGTGATATATGCAAAGCCCCCGCCCTCCCCAAAAAGTATACTTAAGCACTGCTCAACCCCTGCCGGGGGCTCTGGGCTGCTCTCCTTTCCTGAGTGGGCACGGAGCCCCAGCATGCTGGTTCAATAAATCCCCTTCTGCCAATTGCATGAGTGGTCTCTTGGTGGTCTCTTTCTCCGACGCTTCGCCGGACCCTTACAATAGAGAGAAAAGTTTTATTTTTTGTTCAAAGTTTTAGCAATTCTAGTTCATGATCACCTGTCCACCATTGCTTTAGGGTCTGTGCTGAGGCAGCACATTATGGGATGGTGTGTTTGGCAGACCAATCCTCTTACATTGTGGCCAGGAAGCAAAAGAGAGCAGGAGAGGAAGAGAGTGGGGGCCCCACACCCATTCAAGGACATCTCTCTAATGATGGAAAGACTTCCCAGTAGACCCCACCTCTTTTCTCTCCATATTTTTTATAGGTGCATTATAATTATACATAAGGAGAGAATTCATTGTTACTTATTTACATATGCACACAATGTAAAAATATAATTTTGGGCCATTCATTCCTCAGTATTTTCCCTTTATCTACTGATCTCCCTTTGATTTTCATAAGTTCCCCCCCCCCAACACACACACATTTTTATTTCTTTTGCCTCTCTAGTTTCCACATTTGAAAAAAAAAATATGACCCTTGACTTTCTGAGCTTGACTAATCTTGCTTAACATAATATTTTCAAGTTTCATCCTTTTCCCTGCAAATGAAGCAATTTCATTCTTCTTTGTGAATGAATAAAATGTCATTGATGGACACCTAGATTGGTTCCATAGTTTGGCTACTGTGAATTGTGCTGCCATAAACATGGGTATGTATGTATCACTAGAGTATGACAACGTTAATTCCTTAGGATAAATACCAAGAACTGGTGATTCCATTTCTATTCTTTTGAGAAATTTTCATACTGATTTCCATGGTGGTTGTACTAATTTACACCTATATATCTAAACCATAATATGATGTATTTTATTTGTTGAAGAAACCAACATTGCATTTTTTTCTTTTTCTCCACATCCTCTCCAGAATTTATTATTGCTAATATTCTTGATAGTTGCCATTCTAACTGGAATCAGATGAAACCTGAGTATCACTTTGATTTTCATTTCCCTAAATGTTAATAAAGTTGAATATTTTTTAAACAATTTGTTGGCCATTTCTATTTCTTCTTTCAAGAAGAGTCTACTTAGTTCATTTGCCCACGTATTGCTTTTTTTTTTTGTTTTATTTTGTTTTTGTTTTTAATTGTTTTGGTGTTTTTTGAGTTCTTTGTATATTCTAGATACTAATCTTCTATCAGAAGAGTAGCTAGCAAAATTTTCTCCCATTCTTTAGGTTCTCTCTTCAGTTTACTAATTATTTTACTAATTGTTTCCTTTGATGTGCAGAAGCTTTTTAATTTGATGGCATCCATCTGTTAAATATTGGCATGATTTTCTGAGCTCTAGGAGTCTTTTTGAGAAAGTTGCTGCCTGTGCCTATTTGCTGGAGTGTTGACCCTGCATTTTCTTCTAGGATTTGCATAATATCTGGTCTAAGTCCAAGGTCTTTGATTCATTTTGTGTTGAATTTTGTGCAGGGTGAAAGATAAGGATCTAGCCTGGTTCTCCTACATGTGAATAAGTAGTGTTCCCAGCACTATTTGTTTTTTTAAAAAAAGCTATCTTTTCTCCAATGTATGCTTTTGGCACTTTTGTCAAGGATCAGGTACATTTTTCTCCTCCATTTGTCTATATGTCTGTTTTTATTAGGCCCACCCCTTGAAGTTTTCACTACCCCCTAATAGTAGAAACTAGAGATAAGACTTTTATCACATGAAACTTTAGGAGAAAAATCAGGATCTACAAAACCTCTTAAAAGTTGAAGCTTTTAAGAAAAACAAAATAAGCATAATAACTTTAAAAAAGTCATGCCTAAAGCAAAATACATTAGAAATGTAGAGAATAAAGAGATAGAAAAAGAAATAGAATGTTAAAAAAGTAATAATGAAGTTAGCTATATTAATAACACGTAAAACCAACTTTAAAATAAAAAATGATTTTTTTCAGGATACACAGGTAGTTACATAACAGTACAAGAAAAATATAACCTTGTCTTATCATTTATCAAGTAATATGCTTTGAATTTTTATACAATAATGCATAAAACAGAAACTGATGGAGGTACCATGATTAATGCACAAATCCACATTCACTAAAAGCCATTCGTTATCTCTGTCCCAGTGATAGTTCAAGCATAACAAGAGAATTATCAAAGCATATGAATGCCAATCTTCTCCTAATGGACACACTAGAACATTGCACCTACTCTTAAAGCACTTACTTTCTTTTTGATCTCACATGAAATATTTTCAGAAATTGCTGATGTACTAAGCCACCTCAGGTGCTTGAACCATGCCAATGAATCAATATCCCAAAGATGACATTCTCTAATCCCAAAGCAACAGCCAATATTACATCCAAACTCTTCATTTTGAAATATCAAAATGTAGTTCTGTGTAACTTATAGCCCATGGAAATCACAATTGAAATAAAGTAAGTAGAACTGAAGAAAAGGGAAAGCTTTATGAATCAACGTAGAGAAAATCTAATGAAAACTGAATGTGAAGGAGAACTATGACATTACATTTATAAATCAGAAAGTAAAAAAAAAAACTAATTTAAACATTTAGCTCACACAGTCAGGAAAACAACAAATAGAAAATTTAAAAAATAGAACAGGGCCCATATGACCAACTGGATTCTGCAGGTTTAATGAGCTATCTCAGGGAAGAAATACCAGACTTCATGCTTCATAATGAAAAATAGTAAGATGTCAAAACAACAACTGGAAGATCAAATTTTTAGAAAACTTGGCTAGTTTTAAGTGGCAAACTATGTTGTCAATCTTAAAGATGAGATATGTCTTCAGACAACATAGTTTTTTTTAATATTCATAAATGAGCACTGATGTGACTATTAGAGGAACTTCTGAGAAATGATCCATCATTTCAGGTCCCAATAACCCACAGAATACAGCTTTCACAGCCTCAACATGTAGATCCCTTTCCCTAGCCTCCTTCTTTCTCCTGACTCACATTCATGAAGAGATATAAACAACCATTGTTGGCAGCACTGTTTTTGTTTTATATAATTTACTAACTCTTCAATGAGACCCAAGTAGAATATTTTCATAAGCAGACAGGTACTAATACTGATCATTTCCTTTCTCGTTTCTCATTAATTATATCATCCTCTTTGTCTTTCCTTCTCTTGTAGATCCCAACTCTCAAATTTTCACACAATATAAACCCCTAAGGAAAAAAATGGGATTAAATCTGTATTGAATATACATAATATGTGTATTTTCCTTTAATTATCTATGAATAGCATATAGAAATTATATATACATATACATGCATATACATACATGTGTGGGTCTCTCTGTGTGTGTAACACACATCACAGATTGTATTCTCTAGAATGGAAGCCGGTTCAAATGGTTTATTAAAAATTAAGTACATTTTAAAGAAGGGAATGGAATCAGGATAAGTCACACAAAAGAAGATTGGAAGGAGGGTAGAGGGGTGAGAAAGCTTTGACTACCTGTAGTTTGGCTTGGGGTCCCATGTCCAAAGGAAATTTCTAGACCTTTCTTTCTACCTGGCACAGGTGGCCTAAGGAAGGCATGTGCTGGGGTGAAGAGGTTCTTTGCAGATTGGACAAACAGGCTTAGAAAACTTTGATTAAGGAGCTGAAATGAAAAAATTGCCTCCTACAGTTTATAACTCTGTAAAAACACCATTAATAGAGAGTTAGTACTTACAAAAAAAGGACGTGATTTGTGTGTTCAAAGATATCATGGCATATAGGGATTTTCAAATCCTTTCCTTGATTAATGACTTCTCCCTTCAAAACCCTGACAAACAAATCAGAGCAATTTAGTGCTTTAACACTAAATAAAACCCTTTCCTCTAATATAAAATTCTAGTAAACTAAGCAGAACAAATCGAAATCTTTCTCATGAAACTATGTAGGCCTGAGGGATTAGATACAAAGAAGGCTTTTTTTTCCCTTCTTTTTCTTACTCACCTAGTTCTCAGAAATTAACCCAACCAGAATCTAAATATTTTTACCTATCTTGAGCAAAATGGGAGTGAGCAAATTCAGCAAAAAAAAGCAAAATTAATCCCATTGCTCAGTGCAGAGGTCACCTGAGATATTTTTTCCATGAGCATGTCCACTGGAATCACAACTGGGAAAGGAAGTTCATGAAGTAGGAATATGCACATATGTCTTCTACCATTAACTCCCTGTAAAGCTGTGATTACTGGAGACAAAGTTCCAGGTATAGTGCTCAGGCTCCTCTCAATACCAGCCTTGAATATTTGTAAAATTCCAAAAGGGAAATAGTGAAGAAAGGAAAAAGAATTTTGTTCCTGAAAAGTAAAGCAACAGGTTCATACCTTATTGCTCTAATCTTTGGTTCATCTTCTTGAGCTGAGATCACTTAATTCCTTTGAGAGCTCAAAGCCCTGGGATTATGGTGCCTAAAATTTTCCTGGCATTTGGCCAATATTGATTTGCAGTTCTAATCTATAGTGATGGAATGAGGCTAAAAGAGGGCAAATGCTTCCTCTCTTCAGATTATTAACAAGATTGCATGCAATTAAAAAGAATATGCCTTTTAAAATGCAATTTTATAAATCACTGTAATGTATAATTCCTCTGAACTCTTACATTCTTCTAAGAATCCTATGCTGTTATATGACAGTTGCTAAAACCTCCCAATCTAGGTACATTTCTACTTCTCAGAACACTATATCTCTCCTTGTCAGCCACCTTCATACTCTAAATGAATTATAAAGGTTAAAGATGGCTTGTCTTTTCTCTCCTTTAGGCTGAGAGAACAAGAAGTGAAATAGGTAGAATTATGACCTCTCTCAGTTAATTTCTTTTCCCTCTTTAACAGTGGCCTCTGACGATGTTCCAGTGCCTCTGACAAACTCCAAAAGAAGTGAGATTGTGTGTCAAAGTCATAACTGCCAGGAGAAGCTCCGTCAGCTGGAGTATGTCAGGTAGAGATGCTTTATAGCTAATGGCTCTCAAAAGGTTCCTCTTGGTCTTGTGCCTGCCATCTGACAAAAGCTTTGGGTTTTAGATGAAAACACCATGTTTGGTTATGTCACAGGCAAGAGGCACTTTGGAATTCAAAACCCGAATTCTAGCCCAAGTTCATTACCTTCTAACTACTAATATGACCAAAGTATGGTTGAACATTTTAAAAGAAATTATATAAATGGAAAGATATGTGGAAGCTGGCATGCTATAGTCGTGTGTGTGTGTGTGTGTGTGTGTGTGTGTGTGTGTGTGTGTACATTGGCTCAAGGAATTGGGACTCATGTATAAGAGAGAAGCTGTAGCATGAGGAATGTAACTTGGTATTTGGAAGATTCAAATTAAGTGAGTGTGGAAAAGAGTCCAAATACCTGATGGTTTTATAAATTAAAAAGAAGAAACTGATCCTTTGCTTTTATGTAGGTCAGAGTAAAGAGTTTCAGTGAGTGACATGACATTTTACTAAAAGAGACTCATGCAATGGCTGTGGTACATCTAGAAGAACATCATAAACATTAAATGTTGTTAAT
This sequence comes from Ictidomys tridecemlineatus, assembly GCF_052094955.1. Lineage (NCBI taxonomy): Eukaryota > Metazoa > Chordata > Mammalia > Rodentia > Sciuridae > Ictidomys > Ictidomys tridecemlineatus. Next base: position 163,755,184 of record NC_135479.1, read on the forward strand.
TCGAGGTACAGAATTCATATGAAATGAATTGTTGCTGATATGATCTGAATGCAAACTCGAGTTGTTCCCAGAGGGACTTCTCTGGAGGGTTACAAGAATAAATGCTAAAAAGTTTTTCTCTCTCGGGGGAAAGGAAGATTTAGAAAGAGTAGAGGCTGCTCACCCATAAGAAACACTACTTTCCATTAACAGCCCCTCAAACTTTACTGCTGCCTCAGGCAGCATGCTCAAGAAGACTTTGAAACTCTTATGACTACTGATGTTTGTTTATTCCTTCAAATATCAGCACTTAAAAAAAAAATAGGCTACAGTGAAAGAAAACCCAAAATACATCGAAATGAGGTGCAATAAATTTTCCCTTTATTCTTTCTCTTGCTTCTTGGAATTTTATTGAAATTTGATTGTAGGAACAATGTGATTTTGTTTTTCCTTTTAAAGATCAGTGGGTATAATTTCTGTAACCTTTCTTTAAGAAAAGAACACCAGGGCAAAAGTGTTTAAAAGGATGCCAAAGAAATTATGTAGGCTGGTTAGGGTCTGCAAGACTTTAAAAATACATAAGATTTAGATACAGAATTTTAAACTCAGAACTAAATTGCCTAACCTCATTTTACAAAATCAGACATTAGAATTCCCTCTATATCGATATTTGTTTCCTTTTTTCTTGGAAGTTATATTAAAGGCAACATAAAACAGGTTCAAAATCACTGGGATGGACACAAGAGACATTGATTTACTGTCGTCTGATTTTGTAACCTTGAGTAAATGTCTTAAATTTTATGCTTTTTCTTTTCTCTCAGTTGAATGTAACAATGTTTATGACATTTAAACAAAGTAATGTGAAGGTAATTGTATCAAGTAACATAGCCAGTACAGGCAGCATTCCCTATGGGGTAAATTATTTGATCTAACCTGACTTGCAAAATAAGAACAATTTACAAATAAGATATATTTGAAAAACATTAATATAGGCAATAACAAAAAGAATCTACAAAGGATTTACATTTGTAAATGTAACATAAATTTAAAAATATATAAATTATATTAAATTTATCTGTCAGAGATCTTAATTATTAGCAGCAGGAAATACCTCTGCTTGCTTTAAGCAGGAAATAATTTATTAAATGGATACTAACTGGCTTATCTACTCAGGATGAGAAGATGTAATATCAAAATCCAGGCCCAGACTTAGGCAGTAGGGTCTCTAGCACAGAGATTCAAAACTATCACCAGCAACATCTTTGGCTGCCCTAGGAACTTAATGTTTCTACAACTACAAAAATCACCAAAAAAAAAAAAAAAATTCTCTTTGGTCCTCATAGCTATTTTCATTAACTCCAAGTTCAATGTCTGGGTTTTATCTATGCTGGAGAAACCTATTGCCCAAACAGTCATTGCAAGGGAGACAGAAAAAGTGAGGATCTGGTATGTTCAGCATCTGAAATAGGTAATGGACTCTGTAATCTATCAGGTTCCGGAAATACCTAGAGCATAGATAGGGACTTCAATGCTACCAGGCAAAAATACAAGAGAGGCCAGTTTATTATATTAACTTCTTCATATACACAGGGGGACAGTGTCTGCTTTAGTGTAATTTATATTTATCTGCATTTTAGATTTCTCATTCAAATTTATTATTAATAATCATATGTGGGGTTGGGTTTGTGTCTCAGTGGTAAAGCGCTCGCCTAGCATGTGTGAGGCAATGGGTTTAATTCTCAGCACCACATATAAATAAATTAATAAAATAAAGGTCCATCAACATCTAAAAATATTTTTAAAAATCAGATATGATACACTACGATAATTCAATACTTTTATACAATGTATAATCCATCTTCTTAAACATGTATCATTTCTTTTTGTGGGGAAAATTTGAACTCCCCTTTTCTAGTTTTTTATAAAATATGGGAGATATTACTTTTGCTCATTGTTACTGTGCTGCGGTGTGGAACATTGGTGCTCATTCCTCCAATCTAACTTGCTTTGATATGCATTATACAACACCCTTCATTGCTTTTACCCCTCCTAACCTCTAGTAACCACTATTTTACTGTCTACTACAAAATCAATGTTTCTAGCTTCCACATGAAAGACAACATGAAGTATATATCTTTCTGTACATTGCTTTGTTTTTTGAGATCTGGTTTTTATTTGTGGGTTACCATTATAATTTGTGATAATGATCTATACTAAAATATCATTTTTGTTTAGATATCTAATTACTAGTTACAGAATGTGTCAAGTTCAATAATTGCTTAAAAAGTTATTTTACATGCACCTTTTATCTATTAATAACTATTGAGGTTGGCTAACTTCAATTAGCCTTGCAAAATGATGGTTGTGTAATTTGCATTTCAATCTATGACTGACATTACCTTGCTTCTTCACTGACTTTCTCTATTTTAGTCTTCCTCTTGGATATTGTCAAAATACATATACTTAGATCTACTCATAAATTCTAAATAATAGAGTCCTGGGATGTTTCTGATTCAGTTATTTGGGCATGGTCAATAATTTGAGAAATTCCAGTTAATATTGAGTGCCCACTATTCTGTGACCATACTGACCTCTGAAATTGAGGAGAAATCACTAGTTCTTTGTTGAGGTTGAAGCTGAAAAGATATTCATCATTGGAAGCAGGAACATAAATTCTGCTGATTTCTGTGGAGAATCACCAAATTCCTCCCACTTCAGCATAAAATTCAGAAATTTATAACAAAAATGAATGATGTTGTACAGATTTCTCAAAACAAGTTTCAGTAAAATATAAGTTCTATTTGTTTATATATTATAAGAAATTATAATTCTTTGGGGAGGGTACTGGGGATTGAAGTATTGAACTCACAGGCCCTTGACCACTGAGCCACATCCCCAGCCCTATTTTGTATTTTATTTACACATAGGGTCTCACTGAGTTGCTTAGTGCCTTGCTTTTGTGGAGGCTGGCTTTGGATTCATGATCCTTCTGCCTAAGCCTCCCAAGACTCTGGGATTACAGGCATATGCCACCACACCTGACAAGAAATTATAATTCTTAATAAATGTAGATTCATTCATTTTTAAGGCATGTCATTAATATAGTTTATTGCTGCAATTTAGTTACATATCAAATAAATGTAGGACGTTTTACCTCACCTCACCCTATTATCCAACAGTGGTATAATGTTTAGCATTAACAAATTTGAAATAATATGAGGTTTTAAGATTTCAAAAATCCTAACAAATATTTCATTTTTAAATCTTAATGTATAATGTTTCTACATTCTAATATCTTTTTATTACCTTCATAGTAAATCATGAAATTGAAATAATGAACTATTTATAGGAGAAAACAGCAAGAATCCAGTGTTATATCCCTTACTTTTATTTAGGGATGTTTTCTAAGTATGGTCTCTTTTTATTATTTTCAAAGCATTTCTTCAATATATCCTTTGAAAAGGTGATTTCCAAAGGTTTTGCTAAGTTTAAAATGTGAATTTTTATCTAACACCTTTCTGAGTCTCTCAAGTCACTGAAAATATGTTAGAGACACCACCAAGAAAGAATTTATCTCAAATGTCTGGTACTTCCCCTTTAGTGACCAGAGTTAACACAAAATGTTAGTGGGGATGCAGAAATTTGGGATGCCTGCTTCTCAGATGATAAGACTTTGAAAATAGAAATTTGGTACACATACACAGTGGACTGATAAAAAATATTATTTTGACTCCTTAGTTCAGAGGTATACATTTATTTCTCAACATCTTAATACTTCAGCTAAATATGTCCTGTGGTTTAGTGCACCCATGAGAATAGCTCATACTTTTCATTACAGGAAAATAAGAAAAAAAAAGCAATATGGACAAAGAAGTGATCAGGAGAATAATAACCATTTCCAATTTCAGAACTTGTGGAAATTACCTTACACAACTCTATTTCTCAAATTTCTACAATACATTATTTAATAGAAATGAAACATTTTGAGTCCCTAACATTTTCAAACTTCAAGCAGAGCTGCCGTTTCCTCAAGTTAAAAGGAAAAAAAAAAAGTCTACTTTAATCAGTTTTATTTGTTCTGCAGCTCCTGTCTTGCTATAGGATAAATATTTTATACTTTGAAGCAAAACTCTATTTCCAACAGATGGACAATCTTTCCTTTGTTACCACAACAGAAAACATAGCTTTGTCCACAGCACCAACAGAGGAGAAAACAATATAAATAGGGAGCATTGCAATTCTCACAATGAACACAGAACTTTTATTAGAAAAAGGGAAAATAGACATTATGTAAAGGCAGAAATGCAGACTCATGATCAGGTCTGAACTCGATAGTGCTAAGAAGTTAAGTATCCAGCAATTTGGATTGCATTATATCTCATTCAGTTATTTCTCTCTCCAGTTCAACCCAGATTCAGAGAGCACACAGCTGGAAAGAAAATAGAAATTCGTGACTGTGGAGTTAATGCTCAACAGATGTGGAGGTGACACAGTTGTTTCGCTGATCTTCCAGAGAGAGTGTGGTAAGAATTCAAAACAATGCTAGCAAACAAGTACTCAGATGAATCTTCCTGCACCAGTTAGAGAGGTTGCATTTGTATGAATCGTTGGCAGAGTAACAATTATTAAACCAAGTAGTGCTGATTAAATAAATTTCCCCTTCATGTTGCATTCTCTGAATCTATATGCATTTTATCTTTGTGTTCACTAGGTTTTATTTTCTGTAAGTTCAAGCTGTCCTTGGCTACATATCTACCTGAATTACTGCAATTAGTAGATTTTCATACTATCTCTTTAGCCTTCCCTATTTTACAGTGACTCAGTTCATAGCATTACTGCTGAAAATTAAAAAAAAAATACTGAATTTTGCTTCTTTTTACCTTAGTGCTAGAAGCAACTTTTAGCATTTAAAAATCTGATATTTATTTTGTGCAATTCTGCTGTACAATGACACAAATTTCTTTCACTTTATATATAAATATGTTTATTTATCTTAATACAATATGTATGTCATCAAATAATAAAATCATTTTTAAAATTAATATGGAATAGAAAATGCATAGAATTTGATTAAAATAACTGTCATATTACATTATGAGAACATTACTATGATGTATTTAATTCCAAATGAATTTCTTAAACATGAACAATTTATTTCAAAGATTTAGAAATTTTTCAATATAGTTATATGAGTTATTAAAAAAAAAGAAAGAAAGGAAGACAAGACAGAGAAAAAGAAAAAATCACGTTTCCCTTTGTGACAACAGAGAGTAGAGACAAGTAGAACAAATTATAATCACAACTGCTGCATCTGGTCTACACAGAGAACCATCCACTACAACTCATAAACCTCCTTCAATCCTTTTGAGATCTGTCTTAACCTAGGCCAGGACCTCTGCTTGCCTAGTCAACTGATAGAATTGAGTGACACAGACCTTTTGGCCTGAAAGACTTGATATCTATCACTGTGCCTTTCTCAGGTCATGAAACAATTTCATTCTCCATCAACTTTCAAGGGAAGTACACCAGAAGATGCCTTACAGACCACTTGTGTCTACTCTTCCTGGTCTGCATCACGTAATATTCGTCCTACTTCTTCCTGATGTTAATGGCCATTTAAAATTCCTAGGATATTATTTTTAAGCTGCCACCTGAGTTGCACATTTCAAAAAATGGTTCAAAACTACAGTAGTTTCTGTGGGATACAGTATGGGACAGGACCATGGAACTCATGGTCCCATGTCCAGCCATGCATGCATCTTTTTGTTTCTGGGGGACTCCCTTGTCTGTTTTTATATTATGAACTATCACATGTGAATGATACAAACATCAAATTGGATGGTGGTATTTGTAAAAGCACTATATTCTAGAAAAGTAAATGTACTCTAAATATGTGCTAATTCCTTCCAAGGTGGGTTGCTGACTCCAGATTGAAAGATATCACCACCTTACTGACAAGGGATTAATTGGAACCCTCTATTAGGAAGTAATTTCTGGATTCTGTTCGTAATAAATTGGTATGTTGGACATGTGGTAGAAGTTGTGGTTGGGTCAACATTGGCAAATAAGATGTGTGCATTTAGATTAATGTATACCCTCCTCTCTGCTATGATGGCTGCTTTATTTATGTATTCATTTTACCAGCCATAAGGTGCCTGAGATGGAGGAGAATTGGCTTAATTCCAAGTACTTTCTTAAATGTTATGCAGTTTCTTCTAGCAATGGTATGGTCTTATTCTGGAACCTTCCAGGCATTAGTACATTTTTATTGATGTTTTCTATTGTTTACATCAATATTGGTTTCCATCATTATTGGTTGAATATGTGTACCATGATCTCTATTCAATAATCCATTGTTTGACACTGTTAATTTCCATATCTTGGCTATTGTGAAGAATGAAGAATGCTTCTTTGAATATGGGAATGTAGATGTGTCTTCTAGGTACAGACTTCATTTTCTTGCACCCAGAAATGGGATTGATGGATCATAGGTTGTCTATTTTTTAATATTTTTTGAGAAATGTACATAATGTTTTTCATATTAACTAGACCAATATATAATCCATTAAGTAATATGTAGGAGGTTTTTCTTTTCTCTACACTGCTGCAAAATATATTGTCTTATACCATTTTGAGAACAGCTATCCTAACAAGTGTGAGATGATACTTATTATGGTTTTGATTTGCATTTTCTCTGATGATTAGAATGTTGAACAAAATTTTATATGTCTATTAGGCATTTGTATGTCCTCTTTGGAAAAATGCATATTGAGGACTTTTACACAGTTTTAAATTGGGTTATTTATTTTTGGTTGCTTTTATTATTGACTCTGAGTTTCACTCATATTTTGAATTTTAACCCCTTTGCAAATGTTTTCTCGTTCTATAATTTTCCTTTGTATTTTGTTGATGATTCCCTTTGCTGTGGCATTTTCTGGTAAATGGGTATAACTGGAGACTCTCATGTTAAGTGAAATAAGCCAGTCCCCAAAAGTCAAAGGTTGAATGTTTTCTCCGATTTGTGAAAGCTAATGACAATAAGGGGAAGATTAAAAAAAATAGAAGAAAGAGATGGAATAGGGAATGACATTGGAATGAAACTGAACAAACTTTTCCTTCTCTCTCTTTCTCTCTCTCCCTCTCTCTCTCTCTCTCTCTCTCTCTATATATATATATATATATATATATATATATATATATATATACACACACATATATAATATATATTGAATATGTATAATATATTGTAGTGAATCTCACTGCAATAATATAGAGAGAGCAGTGAATATATATTATATATATAATATATATTGCAGTGAATCTCACTTTCATGTACATCCACAAGACATTAATTAAAAAAAAGAAAAAAAAACTATAAGTAAATAGTAAAAATATCAGTAAAATAGAGGGAAGGGAACAGAGGATAGGAAGAAGGGAGGTAAAATGGAAATACTGGAGACTGAATTAGAACATTTTTATTCCATGCTTTTATGATTATGTCAAAATGACTTCTATTGTCATGTGTAACTGAAAGTAACCAATAAAAAAGAAAGCAAAGGTGAAAAAAAGAGGAATGGAAAATAAATAAAATCTCACAAATAAATACAATAAGAGAATTTATTACCAGCAAACCCACTCTATAAGAACTGGTAAAAGATATTCTTAAAAAAACTTAAAGTATATAGGTCAGAAACTTGTACCTACATATAGAAAGGAAGAATGTTGGGGAATGAATGAATCAAGGTAAAATAAAAGTGTATTTCTTCAGTCTTAATTAATCTAACCTCACAGTTATCAGCTTATTTAAGGAAACAATAACAAGAATATATTGCATGGTTATGTGATTATATTACATGGATAAAGGAAACCCTCAGCCCCATCTATAGGGCTTACAAAAAGCTACTTTATAAACTTTGGGTGGGTTAAATTCAATACCAGATGTGCAAATATCAACCCAGGAACCCAAGCAATGTGAAAACAAGTGCATCATCAAAAAAAAAGGGATAATTATGAAGAAGATTTACCCAATGAAACAGAAATCCATCAATTGCCTAAAAAGGAATTCAAAATAATGACCTTAGGGAAATTTGGATAAAAGAGGAAAAAAATAGACAATTTAATAAAGTTTAAAAAAAATTCATGATCTAAATGAGAAATTCAACAGAGACACCATTAAAATAGAACAAAACATAAATCTTAAAGGTAAATTTATTTTATTAACTCAGTTAATAAAATTTTGTAAAATGCAACGGAGAATTGCACAGAAGAGTAGATCAAGCAGAAGAAGAAAGAGAATGTTAACTTGAAGATAGGCTTTTGAAATGGCTTAGTCACATAAAAAGAAAAAAAACTACCAAAGAGTACAGACAACTTATGAATACAGACTATCTAAGAGTACAGACTTTGAACCATAATTAAGTGAACAAATATTTACATTATGGGTCTCCTAACAGAGGAGACAGAGAAAGAGATAGGAAGCTAATAAAAGCTTAATAAAGTAACTACTGAACACTACCTAAGTCTTAGAGAGAGAGACACATCCAGAACCATGAAGTTCAAATTTCCCAAATAGACTAAACCCAAAGAGGTTCTTTCTGAAGCATGTTGTACAGTAGTCCTCTCTAGTTTTGCTTTCTGCAGTTTCTTTTGCCACAGTCAACTACCATCTGAGAATATTAAAAGGAAAATTTAGAAAGAAACAATTCATTTCAAGTAACTTTTATTAACATTTATTTTTAAATTGTTTTATATTACTTATTGTGCCTAATTTATAAACTAAAATTGATTATAGGTATGCATGCATAGGGAAAACATTGCATATATAAAGTTTGAACTCTCTTCAGTGTCAAGTATGCATTTTGAATCTTGGTACATATACCCTAGAGATAAGGTGAGACTGTTGCAATCAAACTATCAAAACTCAAAGATAAAAAGAATCTAAAAGCAACAAAATGTTAGCAGGACATGGTGGCACATACATATGATACCAGTGACTCAGTAGATTGAGACAGGAAGATTGTAAATTTGATGCTAGCTCCAACAACTTAGCAAGGCAATGTCTCAGAATAAAAAGGGCTGTAGATGTACTCAGTGGTAAAGCAACCAGTGTTCAATCCCCAGTATTGCAAAATTCTACAAAAATAGTAATCAAGTCATATGTAAGGAAATCACCATTAGACTGAGATAGCAAATCTTAGTGGAAATTACAGGCCAGGACAGAATAGAAAGTATTTGAAGTGCTGTACTGATAAGGGGGAAACACTTGTTCAACAGTGATGGGCATAGTAAGCTCTCAGGGAAAACAAAACTTTTACAAGGGAAATAAATAATCTCTTCAGGTCCACATCTGCCAAAGGAGTTAATCCTCTTACATTAGAAGCACCATGTCCGGATTGTTTTACTGGTGGATCAACATGAAAATTCATTTCAAGGGTGTATATCCTTCATAGGATGTAATGCAAATGGCATTTTCCCTCTGTGGTTTTCCTACTAAAAATTCATACACACAGTATAATCATGAGAAAATCATCAGACAAACCGTAGTAGAGGAACATTCTACAGAATAACTAATCATCATTCTTCAAACATGTCAAAGTCATAAAAAAATAAATAAAAAGCCTGAGAAGCTATCACAGTAAGGAGAAGCCTAAGACATAAAAAAATAAATGTATTATGATGGCCTGAATAATATCCTGTAACAGAAAAGTCATGAAAATTAATAAAATCTACATAAAGTATAAACTTCAGGGAATAATCATTGTGTATACCAATATTGGTTCATTACTTGTAAAATATATATGACACATTAGGATAGGCTAATTAGAGAAACTAGAGATAGGATATATGGAAGACCTCTATAATATCTTCTCAATTTTATGTAAATCTAAAACTGACATAAAAATCAAGTCTACTTTTTTATTTAAGAAAATGTCTTCAGTCAATAATATAAATCAATCAGTTCGAAATGTACAGCAAAACAAGCAAGAAATACATAAAAAGGCATTAATAAGACAAGAACAACAATCAATATAAATCAAAATATGACATGATAGCAAATAAACGAAATAAAATTTAGAATGTGTTTTTTAAATCAATCTGAAGCCAGATAAAAATAAAGGGGAGACAAATTTGCCAATATCAGGAATGAAACAGTATAACCATATAACCTTCCTTTAAAAATGTAACAATGGAGATGTCTTGGTTCATTCTGTTTATTAATGCATAGACCAAGGGGTATAAATGGTGGACTTTTTCTCTCTTTCAGTTTTGGAGAATGGGAAGTCCAAAAATCAAGATGCTATAAAGTTTGTTGTCTGATGAGCATCCACTTCCTGGTTTGTAGAGAGCTATCTTCTTGCTCTGTCATCGCATGGCAGAAAGCAGAGAAAAGAAACATGCTCTGCTGAATCACAATGACTCCACTCTAATGATACAGGTACTTCTCAGAGAACATGAACATATATATATATATATATATATATATATATATATATATATATATGGTTGTAATTGAGCACAATATCTTTATTTTATTTATTTATTTTTATGTGGTGCTGAGGATCAAAATCCAGGGCTTTACACATGCTAGGTGAGTGCTCTATCGCTGAGCCACAACCCCAGCCCGAGAACACAACCTTTCAATCCATTGCAGGAAAATGATGAAAATGTTATGCCTATGAATTTAACAATTTAGAAATGAGAGATTGATTTTTAAAAAGGAACAACAAACAAAAAGCCATGATAAAGCCACATATGGTAATACAGATTTAAAATTCAAGTTTCTCAGGAGGATTGCAAGTTTGAGGCCAGCCTCAGCAATGTAGCCAGGTCCTCTCTCAAGACAAACAAAATAAATAAGGGATAGGGGTGTGGCTTGTTAGCAGAGCACCCCTATGTGTGCAACCACAACACATAAATGCTACCTAATTCAATGATGATTAAGATGAAAATTTGAATAGTCCTATTATCATTTAAAGATACTGAATCATTAACTAAGTTTCAGATAAATTTCTAAGTCCAGATGCTTTCCACTGAAGGATTCCACAATATATTTAAAGAAGACTTCCTACTAATTTTAAACAATCTCTCCAGAAAATAAAAAAGGGAAAACACTTTTAACACTGTCAAACCTATTTTCTTAAGTCAGTATTAATGAAATAAAGAACAAAACAATAATACCAAAAGGTACAGACTAATATCTCTCATAAACTTTGTTTCAAAATACCTCAACAAAAGAGTTAAAAATAAGATTCAACAGTAAATTAATAGTATTATACATCATTTCAAGTGGGATTTATTCCATGTAGAAAGGCTGGTTCAATATTCAAACACCACAACATGGAATATTACTCATCAATAAAAGAAACAAGCTATTGATAAACACAACATAGATGAATTTCAAAAAATTTATAATGAGCAAGAAAAGCATTTCCTGAAACATGACATAATGTATAATTCAAATATATAAAATATTTGAAATAAAAATATAATAATGAGGAAGAGATTTGTAGTTGGCATGGTATGGGATTCAGGGACTGGAGAAAAGTGGGTGTATTATTAAAATGACATGCCATGGAATCCTTGTGTTTATAGAAGTGTTTTTTTTTCCCTTGACTATGGTGGAAGATTCATGACTTTACAAATGAATAAACCATATGAAAGTAAATATACGCTCATACATTATTTATGGTATTGAAAACTGGTGCAACCACTTCGGAAAGCAGTATAGAGATTCCTCAAAAAGCTAGAAATGGAACTACCATTTGACCCAGTTTTCCCACTCCTTGGTATGTATCAGAAGGATTTTAAATCAACATACTACAGTGACGCAGCCACATCAATGTTCATAGCAGCGCAATTCATACTAGCCAAGCTATGAAGCCAACAGATTAATGGATAAAGAAACTGTATATATATATATGTATATATATATATATATATATATATACATACAACACACACACACACACACACACACACACACACACACACACACAATGGAGTATAACTCTGCCATAAAGAGGAATGACTTTATGTCATTTGCTGGTAAATGGATGGATCCGGAGACCCTGATGCGAAGTGAAATAAGTCAATCCCAAAAGCCAAAGGTCAAATATTTTCTCTGATATGTGGAAGCTAACCCTTTCTCACCAAGGCCTGCACTGCAAGGGAATGCTAACTGTCAGAGGTGTAGGTAGGCAAGAAATAAAAGGCTGGAAAATTAGTATTAAGAAATAAAAACAAAGGGCACAAGAAATATATTTAAAATGAGAGCTTTACAGGTAGAAAAGACCTGATGGGTCTGATCCTAACAAAGGGGAAAGCCCACAAACACTTTTATAGTAAAACACATCAAAAGAATTTATTGTGAGGAAGGGTTCTTCAAAGTAAGCAAGAAGCCAGAGGCTGTGGGGAAGTTGGCCTGATTGGCACCTTATCACTTGCACAGTAATTCTTCCTCCCCCAGTCACTCAAAGTCGGTTGGGTCACTGGTATCCCTTTCCACCTCCAGGGAGTTGCATTTGAACCTAGGGCTGTCTGAACCAATAACTTCCATGGTATCAAGAATTCTCTTTGAGCAAGACATTGCCAAGGGATCACACCCAGAGTTCTCAGAGCAGCACATCTCCATTTGGAGATGGCTTAGACAAGTCCACAATTCATTCCTGGCTCCCAATGACCCACAATAGGTGGGAGGGAATATTCAGTGGAGTAATGAAGGGAGGGAAAATAGAAAAAGGAAAGACAGTGGAATGAATCTGACATGTCTTTCCTGTTGACATGTATGAATATGCCACAGTAAATCTCACCATCATGTACATCCAGAAGAAATTAATTAAAAATTAACTATGGATGAATGACAGAAAGATCCATATAGGGAAGAAAGGAGGGAAGAAAGTGCCATATAGGGAAGAAAGGAGGGAAGAAAGTGGAGAGGGGGAAAAGGAAGGAGAGGTACTGGGGTTTGATTTAGAACAACATATAGTCCATTCTTGTGCAACCATGACAAAATGGATGGTCCTGTCATGTGAATAACTAAAAAAAATTTTAAAAAATCAAAGAAACTTTGCTCTTCTCTAAGAGTAATGAAACATAAAACCAAAATTAAATATGCATATGAATAAATGCTTGCAAGTAAAACTGGGGAAATCTGAATAAGAGGTGAATTATATCAATACTGACTACCTGGATATGATACTTTCCTATAGTTTTTCAACATGTAACAACTGCAGTAAACTAAGGGAATAGTATATGGAAATTTTGTTGTATTTCATACAAGTTTATGTGATTACACAAATATTTAAAATAAAACTTTTGCAGCATTATAGATAGACAAGCATCTGATGTAGTGAGTTGGATAAAAATGAGGATACATAAACTTTATCTTGAAAGTGGGAAGTTTCCAATTCAATCACCAGTTACTGAATAAGACATTACTTCCAAGGCTGCTGAGAAGTTGAGAGGATCAAGAGCATTAGACTGAATATACGAAGATGATAATGTGTCTTCTAGTTATATTCTGTTACTGTGTGATGGTTGGTGTTTTGATATGATGAGCTCTGATAACAGGATGATGAGTAAGACTAGACCAAACTTACTCATTCTTTTCTCCAAAATAAAGTTGAATAGTAGAAACATATTAGGGTCACTAAAAATGAAGAGAGGCCATCAAAATAAAAAGGATGGGAAAAAAGTCTCAGGACAATTAAAATGGATTGAGAAATATAAGTAGTTTAAACTCACTTGGAAATGAAGATGATACAGGAGTTACTAAAAACTTAATGGGACCACTAATAGGGGTGGACTTCTCTTTCTACCAAATTATTAGAGAACTGTGGCCATTAATTAATAATCAAATATAGTTCTTTCTCTCACTAGTTAACTGCAGACAAATGATCTTGTGGTTATTTAGCTCAACCTCTGAGTGTATTTTAACATTAATGTATGTACTATAAGTTTTGTTATGATAAATCAAATTATTCATCTCTATCACTGTTAAATAAAATTATTATGAAGCAATCTGTTGATATCCTTCATAAAATTAAAACTTAAAAAAATAAATGCCATACTTTTAAGTGATTATTAACAACATATGCTGAATATTTGGTAAGCTGAAATGCTACATTCAAGCTGAGGTTTCAAAGTTTTTTTTCATAGACTTAAAGAGTAAATATTTAAGACTTTTGAAAACCACATGCTGGTTTGCTTTTAATCTTTTAAAAATGTCCACAAATATTTTTATCTCCAGTTCTATTAAAAAATATGACCATAGGTCATATCTGGCTGGAAGGCCGGACTGACAGAACCTTGATTTAAAGCACTATTTACATCTCTTTGGTTAACACAGATGATTGGTATTCTGAACTTATCCTTCTGTTTCTTTTTTTTATTTTCCTTTTTTAAGACTTTTGTAAAAGCTGGAGGGAAAAATCACAAAACGGATCAAATGAACAGTGAGTTACAGCAGAGGCACTCCCCCAAAGAAAAGTTAATGATTAATAGCAAAATAATAAACTGAAAGTGTTATAAATCCTTTCACATCAGCTTGCACCTTTATTCGGGAATCGATCTGTAATGGCACATTGTACTGGATATGCCAAAGCTACTGTTTCTGTGTAAACTTACCCTTGGCAAGTAAGGATGCACTCTGCTTTTGAAATGTATCTCTTTGAAGACCGACAATTCACAATCCTGACACAAAAATCTAACCAGGGTGAAAAATATCAGAGTTCTTGTTTTAGAAGCTTTCAAAAACACTCTCAGATGAAAGTGCATTGTGCCATTCGTGCTACTCAAAGAAACAGGTCATGCTAGGTCACTTTGGCATGGTGCACAACTCTGAAGCCACACTGATTTGGGATGAATAGTACCAGCATAAGAGAGTTATGTGCTTCTGAAACAGGAAGTCAGATGAAAAGAAAACTAAATGCCTCAAAAGAAACAGCATTTAAAATTAAAAAAAAAAATATATATATATATATATTTAACAAACTTTCAACAAAACTGAGCTGAGGAAGAAAGAAACTAGCATTCACAAACACATGGTTGAAAAAACAAACCACCACCTAGATGTGATCTAAGACTTCTTCTCATTCAAAGCATTGGTTTGAAGAGTCCACTTTTCTTTCCTCTCCTACCAACTGATAAGAGACTATCACCTCCTAAAGACAAATAAATAAACAAATAAAAAACCGAAAACTGTCTATTTACTGACCAAACAATACCATGTAAAACTTCTATAGAGATTAAAAATGTTTGACTAACATTGACTCTAATGTTAGTAATATGACTCTATTCTACAAAATAATAGTAGTTAGATATTAGTTAATTTTGTGCTGCCAAAACGTTTTACTTAGCAGCTAACAGAAGTGAAAATAGCTTTATATATTACACTATAATTCTAAAAATGATTAGAAGTTCTTCAGTTGTTTCAATCAGCAAAAACTATTCTATATGTTCAAAAAAAGCCTTTTTAAAAAAAATCTTTTTGGTTTCTGCCAAAGAAAATGGGATATGGGTAAATGGAGGGAAAAAGGAGATGATAGGGACTTGAAAGAATGGCAAATCTGTGGCTTTAAGTTAATCCTTTATTTTTTTCTCTATAGTAAATTTTTTTATAGCTACTATATAAACCACCTCTTTTTTTCTTACTAATATATATTCTGTTTAGTTTTTACCAAATTCTATAATATAACTTTCTATAAAGTTGTCTAGAGATACAGGCTACCATTAATTCTCATCAAGAACAGAAATAATAAAGCAATACCAAAAAAATCAAAGATTCTGAAAATATGATAAAACAGGACATACCGTTTCTAAGTTTTTCAAATAAGAAAACAATTGCACAGTAAAATCTGTCTTCTGTAACTGTTTTTGGAACTCTGGAGTTTATTAAAGACATGAAGCTTCTAAGGAAGTATTGGACAATAATTTGACATTCATTCCCCCACCCCTCAGCCCCGTGGTTAGAAACTGCCATGTTCCTGCAGTTGCACACAGCTTTGGGAGCTGGCAGGATTGTGGGTAAAGAGGACTAAGCTCTGATTGACAATGGTAGCTTCTAATCACTTTACCACAGACAGAGGAAATGGCCCCTGATTACAGCACCTCCTCCTTTGGCTGCAAAGCCCTGGAAAAGAGATATCTCCAGGTAATTTGAAGCATCAGCACCCCTCTTCATTTTCTGCTTCTTTCTCTTTGAGAAACTAGTTGCAGAAAACTAGAACACTAAGCAGCAAACTCAAGTGTGAGGGAAATTAGAAACTCACCATGCATTTGCAGGGGAAGGCATGGGTTCAGAGAAGACCTTCAGTTTACATTGCAGATGATCCTCAGAGTAGAGACTACCCTCTCCCCCACCCCCGCCAATATATATATCAGAAAGTAACAAACTCTAGGGAAGAAGAAAGATGATTTCCACAGTTACCACAATTTTATATTCAAATTTCCAGTTTTCAATGAAAACCCATGAGACAAACAAAGAAGCAAGAAATTATGGTTAATTTGAAGAAAACACACATACACACCCACAGGGAAAACTAAAAACTGAGAGGCCCACACAGAAACATGTCACAATTAAACTGTCAAAAGACAAAGACAAAAGAAAAGTCTTGAAAACATCGAAAGATACATGGCCATATACATACAATCCTGGATAAAATTATTGGCAGATTTCTCATTAGAAACCCTAGAGGTTACACAATAGTGGGCTGATAACATTCAAAGTGCCAAAAAAAACAAAAAAAAAAGAAAAAGTTATTTATTGAGAATTCTAGAATTCGGTATCTGGAGAACTGTTTTTGAAAGAGAGCCATTAAGAAATAAGCCTTTCTCAAATAAACAAATGCTGACATAGTTAATTACCACTACACGTCTCCTGTAAGAAATGTCAAAAGGGGGTTTTCAGTTAGAAATAAAAGGGTACTAGAAAGTAATTTGAAGTGATAGGAAGAAAAAAAAACTTAGTAAATGTAAATTCAGAGGTGATTATACAATTTAATATTATGGTAACAAAGGTATATAAGTTCTGTTTTTGTTTTTTACATGATTTGAACTAATAATTTTCAAACATAACTATTAGCCTAAAAGGTAATATTATTAGGCTAATATATTAAGATGTTTAGTTTATGGCTGAGGACACACAATTCAGAAATAAATAATTTAGCAACATCAACAACCCAAAGAAGTAGACACAGGACTATTACTGGAGTAGAGATTTTATATATTATCAAATTTAAACTTAAGTAAATTAGAGTGTCACAATTATAGGATGTTAAATGTAATCTCCATGGTAATCCACTAATATTGTTAAATAATATACACAAGAGAAAACTGAAAGTTCCATTACAAACAAAATCATACAAAAACACAAAATAAAATAACAACATGAAGTGAAAGACAAAACAATCAATGAAGGATATAGAAAAAAAATTAGGGAGATGACAAAAGTAAGTTTCTCTTACCAATAATTACATTAATATGTTTAACTCTCTAGGCTGAATAAGAAAACAAAACACAAGAACAAAATAACTGCGTGATCCCTATATATTGCTTCTGAGACTCACTTTATATATATAGGCATGAATAGATAAAGATGGAAAAGCGTATTCCCTGTGATAATAATCAAAACAGGGTGGGCTGTGTTAATATCAGACAAAATATGCTTTAAATTAAAAGAAATGAAGATGATAAAAATATTAATTACTAATAAAAGGTTTAATATACAAGAAGACATAGCAATGATAAATAATTTATATTAATAACAGACCATCAGAATATATAAAGAAAGAAATACAGAATTCTACAATAATACTGAAGATTTCAATACCCCCTCTTAATAGTGTATATTAACAAGGAGATGGAAGGTAAACAAGGATGCAGAGGACAGGGACAGCACAATCATGGGTATCCATAGAACAACACTCACCACCAATGGTGCACACAGACTTCTTCAGTACATATGGAACATGTTCCAGGATATACCATATGTTGAGTCACAAATTGTATCAATAGATGTAGAAAGATAGGTATCACACAAAGAATCACAAAGGAATGAGACTATAAATCAATAGCAGAAGGAAAATTGAAAAATAACAGAAGTTTGTGGAAATAAAAAAATACTCTCATAAACAACTAATGTATCAAAAAATATATTACCAGTGAAATTGGGAAATACTTGGTGATGAATGAAAGCAAATAGTGTCAAAACCTACAGGTCACAGTACACACAGTGCTAAAGAGGAAATTATAGCTATTGATGCTAATGTCAATATAGAATGGTTCAATCAAAGAAACCGGACATTACAACTTAAGGAACAAGAAAGAGAATAAAGAATTAAACCCAAAAACTGGTAGAAGGAAGGGAATTGTAAAGATTAGGACAGAGATAAACAAAAAGACTAGTCTATTAATGAAGAAAATTGCCAAAGCCAAAAATTGGTTCTACAATAAGATCAACAAAACTGACAAAGCTTTACACAGACAAAATAAGAAAGGAAGAGAGAAGACTTAAGATCCTAAAGTGAGAAATGAAAGTGGGATTATAAAAAAGAGCTTTGGATAATTGTGTACTTACAAATTAGATAACTTAAATGAAGTAGCTCATTTCATGGAAACAAACACAACTAAGACACCCCCCCCCCAAAAAAATAGAAAGAAATAGAAGAATTTAAATAGATAAGTGTAAGAATATTGAATCAGTAATCACAAATATTCCTACAAAAAAATAAACTTGAACCTGATGGGCTTTCTTGGCAAATTGTAACAAACATTTAAAGTTCACCAACCCTTATCAAACTTTTCCAAAAAATAGGAAGAGGAAGAATCACTGCATCATTAATTTTATGAGGCCAGGGTAATCTTAACTTCCTAAAAGAACAGGAGTTAAAACTCAGTGTGTGAAAACAACAGTTGTGTTTAATTAAAGAATCTCATGTTAATTCTGGTTTCTTTATGGCAAATGTGTTTTTTGTTTGTTTGTTTGTTTGTTTTTTAATCCACTGCTTCTCTTCCAGGTTTAGGAAGCTTGGACCATTCTGACTAAAATTTAAACAGAAGGGAAGTTGTATGCATATGTGTAGAGTATTGTAACATGATAACATGACAGATGACACATGAGGCAGAATTCGCCACAGGAAACCAAGAAGATTTATTTTTAGTTTGCTTTTAGATTTGTTGAGACAATAGTACTCCTCCTAAAAGATTGCTGCTATTCATGGATACAACTATTTGCCAGGAGAATTTAGAAGCTTTTACAATGGTCTTACATTGACTTTAGGGTGTTTATTGATGTTTCTGTTAATCACAAATCCTAAAATGGTTGTACTGTGTGTAATATCTCCCTCCTGTCTATCTTGGGCCTTGCCTTCATTCTTTCTTTCTCAGGCCCCTGTTGGCTTTAACATTTGTGATACATAGTTCCACAAAATACAACATTATATAAAATACCATACTTTTCATTTGAGGTAATATTTAGTGGTGGCATAGAAATTATATTGATCATTGAGATCTCTTTTCCTTGCTTTACTGCTACACAATGGAAAAGAAATGTTCATTATCCAGAAATTTATAATTGTGTTCTGCATTTAGTATTGCATTTCTGCTCTAACCTCTGAATTTTATATCATGCCCTGATTTTTTTAAAATCACTGTATATGAACAATGGAATATGCATTTTAAATTGTATGATAATTACCTGGTAATATCTTCTGTGGCTCTTTTCAATCAATGCTTCCTTCCAGCATGTGACTATTGTAGGAGTTTGCCTATTAAAATTCAAATTAGGTAACAAGGTGCAAATTGCCTCATGAATGTTTTTGTTCCTCTTTTGCAAATTCTTCATGTTTATAGCTCTCTTAGTTTCTAAACTTTCCATGATGCTGAGTTTTCATACAGAATTACTGTGCAAACACAAGTGTGGGAGTTCCTAAATGAGAAATGTGTGCAATTCCATCTCGTTGCCTTTGAAATGGAAACTCAACTGGTTAGCACAGTAACTTGAACGTAAGAAGCTAATTAGAAATAACCCTAAATCCTGAGGATGAGTTTAGTAGAGCAGCATAAATCACTTTTCAAAGTTTTAAATATCACTTAAGAGAAGTTTTTGATGGAAGCAATGTGGTAATCTCACTCCTGAGGCTTGTAGATGTAGCCTGACTAAGTTGCTTATGAAAATGTGATTTCTCAGGGCTTTGGGCAAATTTGATTTAAGGAATGAAGCCAAGGAATTTTTGATAGAGCACCGAAGTGACAGGTTAATATTATTGGGAAAAGAGAGTGGAAACGTACCTTTTTCCATTTCAGTATTTCGATTTTGTCAATAGGATTGGCACTACAATTATCTCTGGATTAGTCACAGTCCTATATACTTGTTAAAAGTGAATATAAAGTAAACTGTAACTTGACAGGAAATTTGTTTTAAAAGGTATGATGAGAAGAGGGTAAGAAGTTCACACCGAGAAAAAAATTTAGCATCTTAAAACTTAACTGCTGAAACTTAATATTATTTTTGAAAAGATGTCGCTGATAAAGACAGCTGTCATCAGTTTCCACTTTGTCAGAATGTGGTAAATACAGAACCAGGCAGCTTCTAACAGTGAATGTCTCACCAGTGTCAAAACATTAGCTCTAGGCAATTCCAGGTCCCCTCCCCCCTGGGATTCACCTCACCTTCATTTGAGCACCAGGGTTTAAGGACTCTAGAGACAGGGGAAGGTAAAGGAAAACATCTGTCTCTTGGAAAAATGAGTTTTTCTCCTGCTTCATTCATTTTCCACTCATTGTTCAATCGTTGTTCTACTTAAGGATTTATTTCATAACCTTACGGTGAGCACATGTAGTTCTATAAGTAGGTAAGAGAGTTTGCTGTTTTGTTTTGATCATTGCTTCTTCTATTTTTTTAACAGATTTTTTTCCCTTCAATTGCAAAAATTTTAAAGATTGCATTTAAAAAAAATTAGAAACAGAAGAAAACTAGGCCAAATGAGCAGATCTATGACAAGACCAATTTATTTAAACCATTTTTTGAGCAAAACAAAGCTCCTTAATTTTTCCTGCCTATGCATTTTTCTTTATGCAGCTAAGTATGCAAAATTTAAAAAAAATGAGATTGTAGTCACTGTAAAGGCCAAGTATGATGCATAGCTGAAATATAGAAAGGCACTGGACAGCATCATTCCTTGAGGACTTCATAGTAGCCCAAGATGTATAACATAGGAATCTGAAAACTGCAGGAGACACACAAAACCATAATTCTTTTCTGGGGGAAGTGTAGCCTACAGTGGTTGATACAACAGTGATTTGAATAACAAATTTTGAACAAAAATAAAAATTAAATGTTCAGCAGGGCATACCCTAACTAAATCAAGATGTGCTGCAAGAAATGAAGTAGTAGGACATTTATTGACATGGGAATATGTTTATCATGCATTGTTATATTGAAAATACAACCACAAAATATATTATGGTATGATCTCATTTTTATCAAAATGTATCCACACAGATGAAATTTTTTTTAATAAAGAACTCTGGTGCCAGCTTCATTCCGAATAATATGCACCTTGTTCATCACAAATAAGCAAATCCTATCATTGACCCATATGGGCAAATTTTTCTCTCTTCTTTGGTTATACACCAGCAGGTGCCAGAATATTTAAATTATTCAACTTATAATTTATTATGAATTTCAGTAGGAGTTAGAGATAACAGAGGTAAGTCCTTGAAGCATATAATGCAAATAATTATAGTACAATGAGGAGTGTAATCATAGAAATAGACACAGACATCACAGAGGAGGGTGTAACTAAGTCGCTGTGTGAAGGGAACATGGAGCAAGCTTCCTGGAATACATGCTGTGTGAGCTGGGGTGGAAAGTTTCATTAGGTTGGTAAGGAGGCAGCAATTGTTAATCCAAAGGAACAGCACAGGTGATACACAGAGAAAAGCACATTAGATGTTTGAGTGTACTTCCTTAGTATAATGGAGAGAGGGGATAGAGCAGTGGGCAATGGATACAAAAGGAGGCTCTGTTCTGTATGAGGGGACACCCTCAGTAAAATCTTAAGACCCTCTGGATTCTGGCACTTTATGATTGCTTCCTTCTTTGAGAAGTAGATGAATTTTAAAGATGCCTATTTTCTTAACAATGTTATAACAAGATCTCTGTGCCACTTTTCCAAAAAGTAACCTCTTCCAAGAAAGGAGGAAATATACAGTCTACTGAACATTGTTCTTAGTCTTCTTATTTGGAGACTGAACTGGATTACTTCCCATGTTTCCATTAGAGAAGACAAGCTTATCCTCAGTGGACAAACTTTATGACTAGATACCACTGCAGGCCTACAAATCTGTCCTATGAGAGAATAAAAGAGGTTAGAACCCACTTATTCCCACTTAAATGTCACCTGGTGGTTCCCCTACAGCTAGGCTATGGCAGAAAATTTTTCTATTGCCATTGGAGGGAAGAAAAGACAGCATCCTTTTCTCACCCATTGCAAAGTTCATGGCTGAGGCTCCTGTAACAATAGATTAACAAGTTTAGAACATATAAACTGATTTAATGTAAATCGTAAGTGACACTGGAGCCATTGGGAATGAATCACCTCCAAATCAGAGAAATTTGTTTGTTTCTATGCTATCTGATGAGAAAGTAGATAGGGTGGAAAAACATAATTGGAGAATAATAAAATCTGGAGAATTTGGCAAGGCTGTGTGTTTAGGTTCTTCTTGGTATTCCAATAACTCTAAGGAAGGGGATGTCCCTTTACTCAGAGGCAAGGAAAGTATCTCTGCAATGAAAGTTTATGACCTACTTTAAGGGAAGGTCAGCTAGGTTTTCCTCAAGTAGGTTGGTATGTCCTAAACCCCATTCTCATGCCCTGGTGGTACATAAGCCAAATAACTTCAGGATTTTCTATGCATGTGAAGATCTTTACTTTGGGCAAAGGGCCAGAATCTGTGTGACTGAGAGTGGAATGCTGATTAGCACTGTTGTAGGCAGTGAATAAAAGAGCAAAATTCTTCCCTGGGATTCTGAAACTTCTTTCTTTACTACAATTTAAAAGTTAATATTAGCCCTAACTCAGAAAGGGAAATCATTTCTTATTTTGTTAGATCCTCAAACAGCATTATAAAATACCTTGTATGTTCTCATTGAATAAACTAAATTGGAGTCCAGATGCTTATAACCCTGCTTTAAAACCAATTGGGCTTGGTTCCCTTGTAAATTGATTTCTTTTCTTCCTTCTTTTATTTTTAAAACAACTCTCACAATTTCTTCCACTGGTCTGCTCAAGTTTTCTCTTCTAGAATCAATTTTGGTAAATAAGGATGTCTTTTTTTTTTTTTTTTTTTTATCTGACAAACATGAATTAAAACACCGTCTAACCCAGCTATCCCACTAGTTGGTTTCTACGCAAGGGACTTAAAATCAGCATGTTGCAGTATGCAGCCACGTTAATATTTATAGCAATTCAATTCACAATTCACAACCTAGCTAAACTATGGAACCAACCTAGGTGTCCTTCAATAGATAAATGGATAAAGAAAATGTTGTATATATATTCAGAAGAATGATTTAGGGCATTTGCCAGTAAATGGATGAAGTTGAAGAATATCATACTAAGCCAAATAAGCTAATCCCCAAAGCCCAAAGGCCCAATGTTTTCTCTAATATGCAGATGCTAATTCACAGTAAGGAGTGGGGCACTAAAGAAGAATAGAGTTACCTTAGATTATGTAGAGGGAAGTGAAGGGAGGGGAGAGGGGGGAATGTGGAGATAGAAGGATAGTAGAAAGAAACAGACATTATTAATTTATGTATATATGTGACTGAATTCCCAATTTGATTCTACAATATGTACACTAAGAAAAATTAGAAATTATATTCCAACTATGTATGATATATCCAATTGCATAAATGTATTCTACAGTCATGCATAACTAATTAAAACAAATAAAGAAATTAAATAATAAAAAACAAATTTTCAGAAAAGAAATAAAAAGGAAAAATTAAAACGTTTTTAAAAAGCATATGTTACTACTAAGTTTTCCCATCTTATACTCCTAGAATTTTGTTTTGTATATCTGCATTGCTCTCTCCAAGTATTCATTTCCTCTTTTGGAGGAAAAACTATTTTGTGGGCACCTTGGCTCTATGATTGGCCACCTACCAACAGGTTACTGAGTGAGTCTCAAACCAGAATCCATGTAAGTGCAGAACACAGTGATCCTGATAAAATAGAATACTAGTTTATTTTGTTTTCAGTAAGAGTTTACATAGTTGAGTAAAAATATTTTTTAAACTTTTGTATATGTAAATTCTTTTTTGTTTAATTCAAAACTCTTATAAATAAGAAAATAAATCCACATTGTTATATATTGACTCACACAATATACATTATTTAACTTATATTTCAGAGACAATATATTGTCAAATCTTATAAAATGGCAGCATTAATTAACTACCTGAAAACATTGATAATAGAATATCTTCAAACAAAAGACATTCTCCCATACAACCATCAATCATAGCATCAAAGGTGTGACTAAGTTTCTGTAGAAGATGAAAATCATTAGTATTTGATTTCTTTAGTCTGCTATGACTTGCAAAGGACATTAGTATGTAAAATCTAGCCTAAGAAGGCAAAGAGAGGAGAACTTAGATCTATATTGGTAGCATTTTAATACCCACGGCACGTGGTTTAGGCTGAAAAAGTAAAAGAAAGTACCCCTCCACTAGAAACCCCACTCTGGTTACACCTTTGTAGGAAACCACCAGTTGTGCAGTTTGCTTCCCCACACATCAAGCAATTTCTTGTGGATGCCAGCTGGTGTCCTCTGATTTAGTTCAATTCTAAGGCTTCTTCCAGAAGATAGCATCAAATCCCACAGATTAAGGGCTCAGTTCCACACGTCCATCCCCCATTTCAAATACCAAGTGCAAGTGACAGACTATGACCAGTACTTCTAACAGATTAAGGATCCTATAATCACCACTTTGAGTTTTATCAGTTTGCTAGAGCAGCTCACAGAACTCAGGGAAAAACTTATCTATTTAGTGTAAAGGTTATTACAAAGGATCAAGATCAAAGCCAGATGAAAGAGGTGTATAGGGTGAAGTATGAGAAAGTATCAAGGAGCTTCCACACCTTCTGTGGATACAACACCCTCCAGACACTTTCCTGTGTTGTGGAAGCTCTCCAAATCTAGTCCTTTGGGGCTTTTTTAGGGGCTTTTTTTTTTTGGTAGGCATGATTGATCACATCATTGGTTTGGAAATTCCAACTTTCCAATCATATGGTTGGTGCTCCAGGCATCTGGGTTTAACCTAGAGTCTATCCGGGATCCTCTACACAGCAGTCATCCTAAAACAGAAAATAATTTCAGAGATTCTAGTGATTTTTAGGAGTAGAAGGCCAGGGAAGTGGATAAAAATGAAATACACACACACACACACACACACACACACACACACACACATACATACATACACATATTATTTATTAAATTATTATAGAAATTAAATTATTGTAAATAGACACAATAACACTCATTTAAATTAAATTTTTGTTTCAACTTAAAATTTAGAGTGTATATTTAATATATGAAACATGATTTTATGAGCTATGTATATATACACACATATGTGACATTTGACTTTTTTAGACTTCACACATAAGAGCAAATAAGTATGTATTTCCTCTTTGTGTCAGGCTTATTTCATTTACATATAATGCTGTAAGGTCCAGCCTTATTATAACAAAGGCGAAATTCTCCTCTTTTTAAAGGCTGAATACATCTATTGTGTACATATATACTTGTGTTTGTTTCTTTATGTATTTATCTGTCCACTGATATCTAGATTGTTTCTATGAGTTGGCTATTTTTAATAATGTTGCAATAAACGTAAGATT
Organism: Ictidomys tridecemlineatus; assembly: GCF_052094955.1. Taxonomy (NCBI): domain Eukaryota; kingdom Metazoa; phylum Chordata; class Mammalia; order Rodentia; family Sciuridae; genus Ictidomys; species Ictidomys tridecemlineatus. The sequence goes on from NC_135479.1 coordinate 163,781,073, forward strand.
TCAGATATCATTATGAGATGGTGATTCCTTTTCCTTTGGAATTATATCCAGAAGAAGTCTTGCTGGGGCAATATGATAAATCTGTTTTTAATTTCTTAAGAAAATCCATCCTGTTTTCATTAAAACATTGCACAAGTTTACAATCCTGTCAACAATATACAAGGGTTCTTTTTTCTTCATATACTCACTAACATTTTGCTTTTCTTTTTGGTAATAATACCCTAATAGGTATGAGGTGATCTCTCACAGTGGTTCTGATTTGCATTTTTCTGATAATTGAAGATGCTGAATAGCTTTTCAGGGACTCATTGGCCATTTTCATGTCTTCTGTGAAGAAAAATATATTCAGGCCTTTTGCACATTTTAAAATAAGGTTACATTTTTTCTGGCTATTTTCATTTTTTTTTCATTTAAACCCCTTGTCACATGTTATTTGCACAATTTTTTCTTCATATGTAGTTTGCCTTTTCATTTTGTGTATCACTTTCCTTGCTGTATAGAAGCTTTTTAATTTGATTTAGGTCCATTAACTTATTTTGGTGTGATCAAAGCAAACATTACCAAGGTTGATGTGGAGGAGCCTTTTATACACGTTCATATATCTGTCTATATAAAGATAAAATTTGTATTCATACATATATGTTTTATTATTACTCACAATCACACACATCCATCCTAACTCCATATTTTTAAAATGGTTGGTTTTTATGTGAATGTGTCCTATTTTAAATTCAGTCCCTTGCCATTGCTTTGCAGTGTTGCATTTCTGTGATTAATGCTAATTGTTTTTAATTGATTGCTTTCTAACTTTAATTCATTCTCATTAACCACACTAGTGTCATATTGCAACTTTGCCTCGCTACATTTCTCATATATTAGACTTTATTTTGGCATCTAAAGAGGCTCAGACAATCTGTTAAGGAAAAAGATGCTAGCTGGGGGGTCCTAGAATTGCCATTTGGAAAGCACAGATTCCAATAAAATTTAGAATGTGTCCCAGTAGAGTGGGTTTAGAGGGTTATTTTTACAATAAAAAAGAGGAAATATAAATGAGTTACGTAGGTTACTGGTCAAGAATTATGATTGGAGGATGCATTTACTACTATTGTTCATTGATCAAGCTCTGACTAGCTCAAAGCATATATTGTTCTAGGGGAATAAATCAGCTTATCAAATCCTCAGGATGTTCCTTCTCAGTATATAACTTTCCTTTGACCTATCAGCAAGTTCACAGATTGGACCCTATAATACAAGATGGAGTCTGGCTCAAAAATATGGAGTCACAGTTGTCAAAATTCTTTCACAATTTCATGTGATAAACCACGTTGAAATCCACTAAATTGACAATCACTTTCAAATTCAGCCTCACATCAAAGAGGCTGAGATGGCCTAAAGAAATGAAGAAACATCAATCTGAGTGATAACCCAATTTCCTACAGATAGGACGTGCATCCAAATTAGTGGTGATGTCCCATATATAGTGGTTTCAATATAGAAAAAACAAAGTATATAGAGAATCAGTTTACCATATGCTGTTACCCACAAATTAAGTCCATTCACACATATTCAAGCAATTGCATGGCTAAACAGGTTTTGAAGAATCCTTGATATTCAAGTCGTCCTTTATGGTACAAAGACACTAATCATACCTAAATAAAAAGTAAGGGAACCACAAAGAAGTTCTCTTTTTATTTTTATATTTTTCTGTGTGTGAAATTTCAAATACTAAAAGGATCAAAAAAATATACATAAGACTATGCAAATATTTTTAAGATGTCAATGATAGAAAACATGTTTTTGAGGAGACAGCCTAGGAAAATAATATAATTTGTATAGCAATGCATTCTCAAGGAAGGTTTTAATGAGCTCTGTAAAATAAATGATAAAAGGGGAGTTGAAAGAGTTTCAAATTTACTTATAAGACAAGAAAAATATATCAACATTGGTTGGAGTAAAACTCAACATAAATGATATAGAAAATTCTTGAAACAAATGCACATCCAAAGGAGTTCAATTAGTAAAAATCAAGATGGTTTACATAGAAAATAAATGAACTGGTTCATCATATCAGTAACAGGTGTTACTGAAGAAATGAATTAACAACCAAATTATTGCAAGATGTTTGAAGGTATCAAAGAGTATTTCATCAAAATGTTGGAAAACTAGGGCTGGGGATGTGGCTCAAGTGGTAGCGCGCTCACCTGGCATGTGCAGGGCACTGGATTCAATCCTCAACACCACATAAAAATAAAATAAAGATGTTGTGTTCACCAAAAACTAAAAAATAAATATTAAAAAATTCTCTCTCTCTTTAAAAAAAAATTTAAAATGTTGGAAAACTATATCTGAGGGTCACATAATTAAACAGAAGAGAAAAAGTTATTCAAAATCTCCTATCAATATTGAATTTCAAAGGTACATGAAATAGTCTGATATAAATCCAGGTGAAAAGGACAAGATAGGCACCACACACTAATCCAAAAGATTAGGCTCAGCTTTGGGTACTTAATATATTCTAGAGATGATTCCACTGTGGTTATTTTCACACAACCATCTTCACATTCCACTTAAGGCAGAAGAACATCCTGATTTAACTTTAAAAAAATTAATATCTGTAAATTATTTTTATAGAATCATTGAGTAATATATAGAACAAACATCTTTTCTCTCTTAAAATAATCTTATCTATGATTCTACCTTGCAAAATGTTTGTATGTGAATCATGATTATCAAATTTTCTTGCTTTGATGGTCAGTGGTCTGATAACCATCTATTGTAAATGAGCAGCTCTTGAGAGAAAAAAAGGACTAGGGAACTATTTTTGTGTTAAAAAATGCAAAGGAGAAAGCTAAAAAGGCACCTTTGAGGACTGCTGGAAGAGACTATCCTGAAATAAAGCTTCCTGTGAATAAATACAGTGATAAAACAGGGTGTAGGACAAGAAAATGTCCAGATATTACAATAAATTAATAGCTATGAACTTTACCTTGCTGGCACAAGGGTGTCATTAATAGTTGAAGGAAGAAAAATTGACATTGATGAAACTAATTTCAAAGAAAAAATGATCTGGAAATACTTCTAGAGTAGACTGGAAAAGGCTGAAGAGATAAGGAGGCCCACTGGGAAACTAATATAGGAGTTCAGGCATGGTGTCTAATACAAAATGCACATATTGAATAAATGTTCATTCAATGAATCAATGGCTGAAATAAAAATGAATGAATAAAAAATATAAAAAGCTCTATTTATTAAGATAGATGTGAAAACAATCACATATGTTATACTGACAGAATTGGAAACCAATGGCAAAAGAAGTTGCAGAAAAGATTAGAAACCCAGCTCAGATAGTTGCACTGTTTGCAAAACCATGGAAGGCAAGAATAGCATCACTTTCATGGAATATGACTAATTTGATTTTCATAATAATTTATTTACAGTAAAAATTTAGGGGAAAATTGGAACGTAAGATTATAAGGCAGAGATTTTCTTTTTCTGTTTTGTTTTTGATTCATTCATATTTATTTTTTAAATTTAATTTAATGGGGTATTTTTTGGGGTTACCAGAGATTGGATACTTAACCACCCAGCCACATTCTCAATCCCTGTCTCATTGAGTTGCTTAGGGCCCCTACTAAATTGCTGAGTTTGAATTTTCGATCCTCCTTCCTTAGCCCCTGGAGTGTCTGGGATTACAGGTGTGCCATTCACATTTTGATTTAGCTCAAGATCTTAGTAAAACACATGACCCCGTAGCACTCAATATATATTTCTTAATTTAATTGAAATCATTAGGCAAATGTGACTGAAGATCAAAAAAATTGGTAATTTTATACATTATCCATATGAAAATAAATCAATTAAAGGAGTTCTCTGGAAAACATGGTTGTTTCTTGCCCTTTTTTGGTAATAACCAACATCTGAATTTGGAATTATTCAAAAAGTCTATCAATTGAAAATACTTCATTTTAATACTCCTTAAAGAAGAAAAAAAAGAGATCAGATACTGCTATTTCTACATTAAAGGTTTACATTTAGAATCAGATACTACTTTCTTGTGATTTTTTAAATTTCAACTTCATTGATTAAGTGAGAGAAAAGACTATTAGAAAGCATAGAGAAGGCATTTGATATATATTGCTAAGTAAATGAGTAAACATAAGACTTCAGTGCACATTTCATTTAACAAAATATGAAACAGTATGTACTTTAGTTTAACTCCCTTTTAGCTAACCTGTTTTCTAATATTTGATTAAAACATGTTGTACTATGCCACAGAAATATAGATATGAATGAAAAATTACAAAGAATACATAAATGAAAAAAAGCATATATATTAACCCTCAAACTGTTATAGTTTATTTGAAAATATATTTTGAACTTTTTTCAAAATTAGTAAAAAATTATTCTTTTACTATTAATAATACCTAATGATAAAAATGACAACTGAATATCTATCATTCCACCTTTATATCTGATCTTCTTTTGAATTAAGTGGACCACTAATTAAATAAATGATACTGTCTCATTTACCTGAAGTCATATCTTGTATGTTAAGCTACATGCCAAGTAAAATTTATGCTAATATTTTTATTTTGTGTTAATTTTTCAGAATGAATCGAGATATTTTGTTCTATATACTTCAAGTAAAATTTATTCAAAAACTTAAGTCAACCTTACTGTTTCCATTAGTTTTTGACTCTATTAAATAAATAACTTCCCAGAAATTGGTCTATTAAGTTTAGCACCCTGTAGACTTTTTAGGACTACTTTTCTTTCTTAAAATGCAATTTTAATTTCAACCCCATCTTACTATCTTGTGTGTGTGTGTGTGTCTGTGTGTGTATTTGAAAGAATATCACATGTTCTAGAATTAATCATATACTGTCCTGCATATCAATATGCCTCAAATCTGAAAGAAAGCACTGCATTGGTACAATTATATTCCAAAAAAGTTATAACATTTGGAAGTATGAGTTTCTTTGACAGGAAGTATAATGTAACCAGGTTATTAGGAACAGCTGCACAGGTTGTACTACACAACATTAACGGTGTCATTTATATAGTGTGGGGTATAAAGATACACTGCAACATTTTGCAACACTGGAGGCTCTGATAGTAAATGTTCGTGGCTGAGAATCATATATTCCAATGAAACTTTCTGATGAAATTTTAATACATTTTTCTCTTTTGAAATAATGAGTCAATAAAAACTGTTAGTGAAAAGCCTTTGAATTGTTGAAATAAATAGTTCACATTCATATTCCTGAGAATCAAAATTACATCTGAATAATTATAGTATTTACTGTAGTCATAAAATAATAGAAATCTAGCCCAATTTATTCACACAACTCACAAGTTTGCTTTGGAGATGTATCAGTGAGTTATAAGACTTATGAAGATGGAAACTACTAAAGGTATTTCAAATAGAAAGGTGTTTGACACTGGAAATTAGAGATTCTTATAATTGTTGGAAGGGCCAGGGAAGTAAAGATAAAGAAACTTTTAGCAGACTTCACAAAATGAGAGAGGGTTAGGATTTCAGAAAATTGCCATTGATGTTCTCAGCTGCCTACTGCATTGAAATGGATGATTCTCAGGAGGGCTCATGGCTGACATCTACCAGTCAGGTGCCTGCTAATATCTGTTGGCTGAAGAAAAATTGCTTGCTTTTTTTCTATATCCCAAATGGTTTGAGAGTACTTCTCACAATCTTACTGCCTGAAATTCAGTTTCCAAAAGTTAGTTCCTATCCTGCATGGAAACATTCAGGAAGAAGGAGTGTTGTACCTTATATATTGACTGTTTTGATATATAAATCCATAGAAGAATTTTATCTGCTCAAAATGCACCTCACAATCTAATTTTTCCTTCTGCTATTCCTTTTTTTATTCATAAACTTTAAAACTCTTCTAAAAGTGATAAGATTACAGTTTTTCTTTGTCACACATACATCGTTTTTCTTAAATAATAACTAACTTTTTAAATTATTCTCTTGAAAAGAAGTTACCATACACATATAGAGATTCGAAGCAGCATGTGTGAAAAACATCTGAAAAAAATTAAAGTTTCTGGACAGATGTTATAAGAGTCTTGTAGAAAAAGCTATCAGCATTACAATCCCAATTCTAATTTACTTTACATCAGGCATTTGAATTTATTGTCTTTAGGCCATATGTTCCAAATGAAGCTTGGTTCTATATTCATGAATCAGTTGACAATGAATAGTTAAGTTCTGCTAATTCAGAAAGGTGAAGTTGAGTGAGCTTATTTAAATGGCAGAATATTTGTAACTACAAATTCTGCATCCCATTAGAAGACTTCCAAAAAAGACCTGCCATATGTTTTAAACCGTGATGAAAACGGTTTAAAAAAAAAACTGCAACTTTTATGCAGCTATAGTTGAGAATATCTTAGCATTTCCATTAAAATTCTATTTTGAGAGTTTTAAACTTGGCCATAAAATTCATTGTAGATTGAAATTTAGAACTTGAAACCTAAGGGAATATTAAGTAACAAAATATGCTAAAATAATTAAATGCTTTTTAACTTTTTATGCATACTTAATATCTACAGATAGACTTGAATTATTAAAAATATTTGTACCACATGGACTATGGGTTGTGGTATCACTTAAGTATGATAATGAGCTACCCCAGCCCCAGTCACAATCTCCATGAAAATTTCACTCTCTGTGCTGGGAAGGTAACATTCCCTGAACTTCCAAAGACTCCATATTGAAAACCCAAGGATATGTTGCAGATTCTCTGGACAGTTTCCCAAGTATAAGTGAGAAGTAATGTATTAGCAGTGAAAATTGAGAGACTATTTCCAAAATGCCAAAACTGAACCTGAGTGTATAAGCCAGAGAAACATCAGGTTGGAGGAATCAGTGAAGGTTGTGTAAAGAATATACTTTTCATTTTTTATATAAAGCATGAACCAAACCCCAAACCCTGACCCCAGAGTCAGTATAAATTTTCAGCTCAGAAAATCTGTAGAATGACTGTCCCGCCCCAGGCTACATCATGGGTCCAAGAACACAATTCCTAGAGGAGCTGTGTGAATCTTTAGAGCTTCTTCTGAGTTGAAGACATTATGTAGGAGATGGAGAACTTCTGTATTCTCTCCAAGTTGTACTTGTATTAGAGAAAGTTGGGTTTGAGTCCCAGGATCTGTCATTTTCAGCTTTGATGATATTGAATGCAATTGTCACTCTAAGTTTCAGGGTGCTAATTAATAAAATTAGGTTTCAAAAATTAGGATCAATTAGATAAAGGTAAAATAACAGTCTATCAATTGTGTTTATCGAACAATGTCATTAGATCAAACCTAGTAATTTTATTTTACAAAATGTGGGAACCAAATGCCATTTCACTGAACAGAACCCTCCTAACACCTTTATTCATCCATTATCAAAAGAAAGATCCATCTGACTATTTTTGACTCTCCCTCTCATAGTGTTATTGCACCCAGGGATATCCGGAAGGCAGCAAGCAGGCAGAATATGAAAGTAATATTCCTTAGGCTTATGACCAAACTTGGTTTTCCTTATTTATTATCTGACAAATTGCTTGTGAAAAGCAAGTCAGAATTATACTCATGAGCTTCAGTGTTTGCCTTGAAATTTTCAGTTTTGTTGGTTGATCCTCTAGACTTGGTCCATTTGTTACTTGTTCTAAATGTTGATCTTCCACATTTATCTATCCTTGCTTTACTTTAGTTAATGTTAAAAAAAATCATTAAGGTCTTATTATAGGTACAACACTGTGCTAAAAACTGGTGAGAAAGGAAAAAATAATACATGCTTCTTGCTCTTAAAAATTAACAAGTTTTCAAGTTTGATGCTGATAAGAAAGAATTCTAGTAACATGTAACAAGAACTGACAAAGTTAGAGAGAGTGCATTCACATCAGATTGAGATGTTTGGGAAGGCTTATAGGATGTCATAAAACAGGTTTTAAATAAAGAATTAGAGCTAAGCATATGAATAAAAGGAGCGAGAATATTCTACCAGCAGGAAGAGCACATTAAAGAAGTTATGGGAATAAGAAAGAATTTATTTTGGAAGGAGTCCAAAATCATAGTAGAAATTCACACAGAAAGATATGCGAGGAAGTCAGAAAGGACTTCTAAAACATATGGAGATCTATCACAGGATTTTAAACAGGAAACTGGTAGAACTAGATGCGAATATTAGAAGAATTATTCTGATTATCCTATGAAGGATAGTAAGATTGAAACCAGCAAGATCAATCAGGAAGCTATTCAATAATCCTAACATGTCCCGTTTTTACTTACCTATAATATTGGGAAAGTTGGGACCTGTTTCACTTGTATTATGTAAGAGTAAATATTAATATTAAAAGTGGAAGTCTTGACACCTGCCAGATTGCTATAACCATTATATGAAAGAATATAAATGACAACATTGAGCAATGTGACCAGACAGGAACTGAATATGGTTATTTGCATTTTTTAGTTTTCATTCCAGTCCACAATGGTTCACATGCATAAACACATGGAAGTGGATTTGAGCTGTCAGTGTTTTGTTTATGATCAAGATAAAATGTAGAGAAAAGAAGGTGACCAAGAATAAAAATGTACATATCCTCTAGAGCAGTGCTTCTTACATTTAATGGGCATAAACTCCAAGTATAATGTTAAAATACACATTCAAAGCAAGAAAGTCTGGAATGGGGGCTGAGATTGTGTATCTCTCTAAAGCTCCCTGGTGATGTCACATTTTGAGTTTTGAAACTCTAGGGAATGCTTATAATTTTTTCCATGCTCATAGGAGGAGGAGAGGCAGATTTTAAAAACTAAGCATAGGAAATTTGCAATTATCAGATTGCAATGCAACTTTTACTTTTTTGTAGATCAGGCTCTGCTTTCCACAAAAATGTAAAATGTTTTTATTTTTTCTCCTTAAAGCTATAGAGAGCACATATACTAATGCTGTAATTTTTATCACAGGCTATTTTAATTCTTATTTACTTATTTTTAATAATACACTCTCACACTAAACCTTTTAAAGTGGCCTGTCATCCTCCCACTCAGGAATCCTAGGCACAGAGTTGACAATGGCTTCTCTAGAAGGGAGAGGGGGACCTCACTTGAAATAAGAGGATAAGATAATTTAAGAATCTGAACTGGAAAAAACAGTATTATGTTCTAGATTTTTATAGAAGTTAGAGGCATGGAATTTCCTTTGTCAGCAATTATACAGACTTCTGGAAAAAATGACTTTCAACCACCTTTTGATCTAGGATTGATTTACAAAGAAATATCTTGCTATGGAGCCCCATGAGGACTTTGGCTCTTCAGCCACCTGAAAGCTCTTTTCATTCTCATGGGGGTGCGAGTGGTTCAGGAACAGATGTCAATCTTTGAGGAAATATAAAAAATATTTAAGAATGCTCTGCAGACAGGAACAGATGTCAATCTTTGATTGAGGAAATAACAAAAATATTTAAGAGATTAGATATAGTTCAGGATTTTTTTTTTACCTGGTGTAGAAGTATTTTATAACAATAAAAATATGTAATTCTGAAGCATAGTCAAGTTAAAACGGAGGCTTAGGTTTTCAAAGGAAAGTCAATACTTCCTTGAAATTGTCCTCCAGATTGGCTTATAATTTTTGACACTTAGAAAAATTTCAGTATTTTCTATTTAATGTGATAATCCTGAAGGCATTAGGGAAATATGGAAAGGTGAGAAAGGGATGTAAAACATTTCTTTCTGAGTAGAGTTCTTGTTTGAAAAGAATTAAGAAAGATAATATTTCAGGCAATATAGATAAAATAAAAATACATCTCCACTTTCATTTCAGGTTGGCCATTCTGTACAAACACAATAGGCTTGAAGAGAATTTCATAAATCTCATTGACACATTAAATAAACCTAATTGGGCTGGGGATGTGGCTCAAGCGGTAGCACGCTCGCCTGGCATGCATGCGGCCCGGGTTTGATCCTCAGCACCACGTACAAAACAACAATGTTGTGTCCGCCGAGAACTAAAAAATAAATATTAAAAAAATTCTCTCTCTCTCTCTCTCTCTCTCTCTCTCTCTCTTTCTTTAAAAAAAAAAAAACCTAATAATGCACAGAATAAATAATGGGCTAACTAGGTATTGACTATTGTCAGCCTAGGTCCTCTAGTATATCATTCAGACTTTCTAGATTTTTATTTTAAAATATGTTGCAAAATATAAGTTTAAAATCCCTCTCTTTTTTATTTGCTTGAAATAAAGATTCAAAGTTCTCAGTTGCAAAGAAATTCAATGTTTGGATTAAACAAAATGTGCCATTTCTTGAGGGAAAAAATGCCTTTTTCTTGTATATTTTTTCTTGCTTCATACATCTGTGCTTTTCTACAATAAAAACTAGTTATCATGGCAACTGGAGAATCACATGTACTATTTCAGAGTGAAAATGTTTCTTGTTTGAGAAATATGTTCACTACTTATTTGAATATTTATAATACTACATTCAATAGGGAAAATATCTCACAGGTCCTGCCTCATAAAACTGTTCAATACATTTTTTTTAAAATTCTGTAAATAACTTGTTGTCAGTTTGGTAATACATTAACTAATAACAATAAAGAAAACCATCATAAGATAAATAAATTAAGTAAACTTAAAAGTTTAACATTCTAGATGAATCATATGATAACAGAAGGACCCTTCACTTCAACATGAGCAAAGGGTTTTTTCCTTGAATATATTTGAATTATATTCAGTTATAGTCAATATCGGGACACAATTATAAACTAAAAATAAAATTTTCCACAAGTATAAGCTACATATATAACCACCATTCTATTACTCAAGGCGTTTTACATGGCAATTTTTTGTCTTTTTAAAAATTTTTCTATATAATTACACATAACTGTAGAATGTATTTTGGCAGAATATACATACATAAAGTATAAATTATTGTATTAGGTTCCCACTATTGTGGTCGTACATGATGTGGAGTTACTCTGGTCATGTACACAAATACAGGCTATGAAAGTCTTTCCTATGCCCCTCTCCCATCTCTTCACTTTGTCTAGTACAATCTATTTCTATTATCTCCTCCCCAAACTCCTTTGTTTTGGTTTAGCATCCACAAATCAGAGGGAACATTTGAATTTTGATTTTTTTGAATTTGGCATATTTCGCCTAGCATAATATTTTCCAATTCCATCCATTTACCTGCAAATACCATAATTTCATTCTTCTCTATGGCTGAGTAATATGCCATTATGTATATATATCAAATTTTATTTAACCATTCGTCCCTTGAAGAACACCTAGGTTGTTTTTATAGCTTAACTAGTGTACTTACCACCAGAAAAATGCATACTCCAATCAATAAATGGGCAAAGGAACTAAAACAAATACTTTACAGAAGAAGAAATAAAAATGGTCAAAAATATATGAAAAAAATTTCAACATCTCTAGCAATTAAAAAACTGCAAGATTCCGTCTCACTGTAGTCAGAATGGCAGTTATAAAGAATACAAGTAATAATGCATGTTGGTGAAGATGTAGGGAGAAAAGTACTTTTATATATTGTTAGTTGAACTGAAAATTGGTGCAACTACTATGGAAAAGAATATGGAAATTCTTTAGAAAACTAAGAATGGAACCATTACTTGATCCAGTTTTCCAACACTTCAGTTTATACCCAAAGGACTTAAGAAAAGCCTATTAAAGTGATGCAGCCACATCCATGTTTATAACAGCTCAACTCACAATATCTAAGATATGGAACAACCTAGATGTCCTTTATATGGCCACTTAAGATAAATTTAACATAAAGAATGCAATTGTTGATTTACTTAATCAAATTCCTAGGAGTGATGGGATGATACACACACACACACACACACACACACACATACACACACACATGTGTGTATGTGTGTGTGTGTGTATCACTTCTGCTATGTGGATGACCAGAATGAAAATAGGAAATTCTCCTATTAAATTTCATTGGCTTTTTGAATTGTATTCTGATAAAGGAAGTGTCTAAAATTTTTACTCTCTATTTTCAAACTGAAGATAAAGGGTTTTTAAAGGAGGCATAACCTATCCTGTTATATTCTGAGTTCAGTACTCAATCCTTGAATTATTTTTGCAAAGTAAAATGACTGGGTATTGAAAATAAGTTTGGAAATATGATGAAAGTTAGGAGAATTGCAATCTAATGGACAGCTATGACCTGAGCCCAATGTGTGTTTACCCTACTCAGAAAATAAACACAGACTTCCAGCTCAGCTCTTGCATTTAAGCAATTCGCATTGTGTAAGAATAATGCTTACACAACCCATACTAATTAATGCCTGTAATTTTTCATGCGGAGTTCTTCTTTTGCCAGAAACAATGCACTACTATTTTCAAGCAGTAGTACACTTGCCTCCATCAGCATCTTTATAGGTTTTCTCACCATACCCTAGGTGGGATTTAAGAATATTTAAAAGTAAATAAGTAATTAGGTGGGAGAAATTATTTGGTCTATCTTTCAATAAGAATATTCCATAAAGTATATTAGCAGCCATCATATCTGAAAACAAGGAAATGATTCTTCACATCACTTGATCTAAGTTCTTATAAATTACCAATTGGCTGAAAGTTTCTGAGTTAGAGATTAGAAAAATATCAAATTCTGTTGGTTACAAAATTGGAGACATTTATTACTGCTCATAGTCATCTCCATATTTTCCCTTTCTCTTCTGAATGGTATATGTTTAAAACAAAAACAAAAAAAAACAATCCTGGGAAAATATATCCATAATACAAGCATTTCAACTCAATACACACTCATGATTTATAATCCACACAAGTTACATGGCATCAAATAATTTTGCTAAGTAACATTTATAATTAAGAGAATTATGTTAAAAAGCTCTTGTTCAGAAATAAGCATTATGTGCAATTGCACAGATTAAAGTTAAGTACTTTAACCAAGCCAAGTACCTTTCATGTGGGAACTATATTTACCTCAAGTGAAACAATTTGAAATAAAAATTTACAAGTGGAATTTGGGGATGGTGGGAGGATAAATAAAAAGAACACAAAGAAGTGTTAGAGTGGAGAAACTTACTCTGTATGATAGTATAAGGATGCATATACCCATTATATATTTGTTCAAACTCACAGAATGCACAACCGAAAATGAATGTTATTTTAAACTATGAACTTTGGGTGGTTATGATGTATCAGTGTAGGTTAATCAATTATTACAAATGTACTCAACTCTTTTTGGAGAAGTCTTCAGTTCCTAATAAATCATATATCTCCCATGCTGTCTCTGGCCACTTTCTTTGTCCTTTCTGCATATTAACTCAATGCCCTGAAATAACTAGGCTTGGGAAAAGACAATTGGTGAGTCAGCCAGGAGACCAAAGAAACCCTAGTGTGCAGGGAGTCTGTAGCAGTTGGGAATGAACCCTAATGTGTCTTGGGGAGGGTCCTGGAGTGGCCTTCCACCTCTATGTAGGGAAAGGGGAGGGCTACTCTGGAGGCCTGGGGGCCACTATGTGAGTATGGCTATGCCCCCAAACACTCCAAGGATTGGGGGAAATATTGTTGCTCCTGGGCAGGCAATATAGAATAAAGAAAAAGAAAGCACTTGTTTTGAGGGGGCAAAATTGCAATGTATGCAGTCGAGGGGGAGAAATAAAGAATGTCCACAAACTTCTGACCCTTTCAATGCTTTATTCATTCAAATTACTCAATACATTTTCACTCTATAGGCTCTTAATCAAGAAAACTACAATCCTTAATGCTAGGCACTACAGTAGACATAATCAATTCACAGGAAACAATTCTATTTTAACTCTAAGTACTGCAAACACACTTAATCATGACAGGCTAATGACAGACATTCCCTCTGTGGCTAAGTTCAAAAGTCTTAAGCCTTAGGCTTTACATCCAGCAGATGCACACTCACACAGACCAGACCATGGTGATCAGGTCCAGAACCAAGGCAGGCTTTTTCCGGAGTGGAGTGGACTATGAGTTGAGGAGAGGGTCATATGGAGAAGTTGCAGCTCTCACCAAGGTCCAGACAAGGCGGTAGAGTTTGAGAACAGTGAGGATCACACAGAGGATCAGGAAAAACAATGATAAGTGATGGGTGTCAGTCCAGTTCCTCATCAGGCTCTCCAGCTGGACTGCATTCTTGTTTTGGCTGGCTGAATCCCTGTTCATTAGCTCTATGATTTATACTAAATTTTGACCCATCTTTCAGTCCTTATCAGCTACCACTGGATTTCTCCATGACATCATTTACCCTGGGATCAGAAATATCTGGTCTGGTGGTCTCTACCCTTAACTACTCGCCTTTTTCTCTTACAGGCGAGGACAGCCTACCAGGGGCTCACTCTGTTTTTCAGGGTAAGGGGAAATGACTTGTCTGAGGCCATACTGGAGGGCTCTGTTGGTTGTGCTTGGTGAAACTGGAGTTTTCAAACTGGAGTTTTAAAAATGGAGTTGTTTAGGCTCAGGCCTATGGCCATCCTCACAGCACTATACATGATAGTAGTAGATATGGAATTGCCCCTTCCCATGGCATTGTGGGCAGTGAAGGAGACAGAGCTGAAGAGCCAAGTAAAAATGCTTGGCCCAGTATGGTAAAGATACCAACCAACAGTCCTCCAAGATGGCAATCCATGGAAGAAAAACGAGACCTTCTAAGAGAGTTAGGTATGAAGCAGGCCATTTATGCAACAAATAACACTGAACATCACAATGAAACATTCACATCAGGAATAAAGGACACTATTCTCCATAGAGTTCCAGGGCAATATATGGAATTCTGGTACCAATATTGAGTCCTTTGGTGGGCTTTCCTGTTCATCAAGCAGCAAAGACTGTAGCCAATGCAGGGGCAATTAAAACTTTTAGGAAGCAATGGACATAGAATGTGGATCAGAAGATGGAAGAAGGAGAGGGGAAGGGAAAGACAAGGGGTTCAAAAAGGAGGCCAGGAGCAATTGACGTTCACATTGAAAGAGGAATGATGGACTTTCAATGCTGTCTCCCAAAGATATTTTACAAAAGTCAACCTTGTGTCATGGGATGGTGGCGGCAGCTCAGGTGCAAAAAACCTGAAACAGCATCAATGTTTTCATAGTTTTGCTAATTTCTGAGTCTTTCTCCACCTAGAAAAGGGAACTCAAATTATAGAGGCCCATTTCTAAGAGAGAAACTGTCAACTCTTCTAAATTCCAAATACCTGAGCTACCTGCGATATACTTGTGGGTTACCTGATTGGGCACTGCTGTTGTAAAGGTCCAAGCTTTCCCAACTGCCAAACAGTCACAGACCTTCTTGGAAGGTTGAGATGCTAATGTCTCTCCATTCCATAGATAACACAAACATTAGAACTATTGTGTGATTAGTAAACGTAAAGTCTGGTAAGACTGAAAATTTGAGCACCTTGAGGCCTTTTCCTAAAAAAAAAAAAAAAAAAAAAAAATGTAGAGCAATTTACAAGGTTTGAACACATTAGTAAAAAACAATCCTATGAATTGGATGTTTCTAGCTGCCCTGATGTGTTTGTTAGGTCCTGTGGCAGCAGCAGGGCAGTAGAACAGGTTTATTATAACCTTGGTCATGTTATGAAAGAAGATAAAAATATGCAAGTTTATTTGTAAACAACTGCCACATTTTGAACTGTGTATTATATGGAAGCACACAGTCATGCACCTCCACAAAGCAATATGGAAGAGCAGAGAACCTAACTGAATTTAGATAAATTAAAGATATCCAGCTGAAGATGTGGCTGCTTGGCTGTATAGAAATATAGGTCATAACAAAAAAGCTATCTGCCAATAGCAATGCAGTGATGGCTCCCACTTCTCAGACATTGTGTGTGTGTGTGTGTGTGTGTGTGTGTGTGTGTGTGTGTGTCTTCCTATGCCTATTACAAAAAGCAGCTGTGGTACAAATAAGGAGGACAGTTCTTCTCTGTTCAAAAGTAATGGCACAATTCCCTCCATCCTCTGTAAATAAAACAGAACTCATTTTAATCAATGTAATTAATTGCTTAAGATGATAAAATTGAACAGAATGTAGAGGAACATATCCTTCTATTTGAGGATATTTATGGGCATATGGCATCCATGGTCATACCTACCTTATGCCTGGATTGGTAAATACATTTGGAAAAGAGAGTATACTAGCCAGCATACATCCCACTTTGTCTACACACCCTGATAATTGGAAACTGATAAAAGGTAGACATAGAGAGACTGGAGCTATCTGATGACTTACTCACTTTCTGAACTTTTTCAAGCAGCAAGAATTAACACTGAGTTCCAGATTGAGACTTAAGTTAAACACATGGCTGCTACCTTATATAATACTCACAGAGTCAGAACTTTTCTTAATGAAGAAACTACCCAAAATGGAAGGTGATATTTCAGAGTAGAAAGGTGCTAGACATGGTACCCATAGCACAAGATAGTCTATTTAATGTATTCTCATTAAAGTTGTATATGTTGTATATATATCCCTGGTAATCATCAAGAGGTGTCTCTGGCTCTATATAAGTTACTAACCCATATTACCACTTCAGGTAAACTTAGTATTGATCTTGTTTCTGCTTGGATACAATCTTTTCCTGCTGTCTGGAGATACTTTGCATTGTCTGAGTACTTATATAGCAGAGCCTATTACATCCTGTGGCTCTTTATATTGTTGTGAGATTTGGTTACAAGGTACATTCAGATATGCTGTCCAAGGAACACTGGATAAAATGAGCAAGATACGATTGTAATGATATCCAGGCACACGGAGTACAGAGTATATTATTATTAAAGAAAAAGGGGACAATAAAACACCATGTCCCTGAAAGCTCCATTTGTTTTCCAAGTTAAGGGGAAAAGCAAACCTGTGCTATAAGGTCCAAAAGGGCACTGACTTACTCTTATGCACATTGGGAACTAAGGCAAGTTAGTGTTATTTGTAAAAAGCTACCCTCTTATACTTATGCCAGGACTGTTTCCCCTTGGGATGTTGGGCATAAAAACAAGCTAAGCAAACTAATCCTGACGATGTCACTGCTTCTGCTGTCCACCATATAGAACCTCTTACTGAGTGGGGACAGGTATGGACCTGGGGACACTATGGAAATGGTAAATATGATTTGTTCAACCAGTTACCATTAGGCAGAACACTGTGAGGGAGAGGAAGTGCTGCTTGGCACAACACTGTGAGGGACCTAGCCGCTATCTGTCACCCTATGATGTTCAACTCTTCTTGGAGCAGTCACTGATCTCTTGTAAACTCCCCCAAAAAACCATATATCTCCCATGCTGACTCAGGCCACTTTCCTTGGCCACTCTGCAACTAACCCCAGAGCCCTGGCATAACTGGTCTGTGGATGAGAAAATGTAACATAAAAATCTTCCTTGTTTAAAAGGGGAGGCAAAATATTTGAAAAATTCCCAACAAGTTTTAAAGAAAATTAAAGAGTTCTCAATTCCTTTAATATTTTAACTCACTATTGGCCTCAAAAGTGTGTGTGTGTGTGTGTGTGTGTGTGTGTGTGTGTATTATATTCTGCAGAATTTTACAGATTAAGTTGGCCCTGGGTCTCACTAGTGCTTTATGCTTTCACATTGGATCTCTTACAGAACTAATATTCCTTAAACCATATTTTGAGAAATATTGCTTTATGCACATTAATGTAAATATAATCTAATCTGAACTTTAAAATAATTATACCTTTGTTCAGATAATTTCCCCATACCTGGAATATTCTTCTACTCTACTGATTTTCCAATTTCTTTTGTTGAACTTTTACTCATTCTTTAAAGCCAAGGTTGAATATTGCCTTTTCTATCAAGCAGTATCCATTATTTTCCATGAAAAAATATATTGATGTGCACATATTTCTATTATGACTCTTATTTTTATAAAACTCACTTGTGAAATGATAATTCTATGAAGAGCGGGATAATTTGGTATTTATATTTTCCTATTACTAAAGTCTAAGTTTATTTTAATAAGGAGGCTTTATTTACCTTACTTATTGTTATGTCCACTGTTCAGCTTATAACATCCAAAGAGTCAGGGGATTGAATGCAAAAGTCAGTAAATTGGCCAGTTTGATCAAAGCTGAGGAACCATTTAGGAAACAGACACAAGAGCAGATCAACTGATTGAGGACATATTTTTAAGTGCTTTAAATGTCTTGATTATGAATGTTGTCTCTTTGCTAGGAAATAAGAGAGATTTTTGAACAATAACTAATGATATTCAGCACTAAAATGGTGTTTTGGAGTAGATGCTCTTGCAGCTGAACTTAGAAGAGATTACAGTTGAGTAGCCAACAAGAAACTGCTAGCAGTTATGTAAATGAGAATAAATGTTGGTTCAGACAAGTTTGATAACATTAGGAAAGAGAAAAAGGAATAAAAAAATGATTTTATAAATACCTGAAACACTTTGTTGATAGATTAAGAAACTAACTAAGTGATCTATCATCTGAGTGCACAAGAAATGAGAGAAGATGAGTTTAATGCTCCCCTAGAGATTTTTCTTGAAATATTTTGGTGCCATTAAATGAATTTGTTAATCTAATTATTGCATATCATTATACACAAGATAACAAGCAAGGTTTTGAGAAGATGAGATACAAGTAAAAGAAAATAAATAGTGGAAGCTTGTTTCATAGTCCTGTGTACATTCAAAACAGCAGTGAAAAACTTCTCATTATACTCAGATACCATTCAAAATTTTTCTAGGAAAGCCCTGGGGAATCCAGAAGTAATTTGGAAGCTAAGACAAAAGTGAAGATTTATAACTAATATATTTTCTTCAGTGTTTTATTTTATGCACTTGTTTTTTTTTTTAAAAAAATAAGTGTGTTGTATTTATTCAACTACATAATCATAAAATAATTAAGATGAAATAATAGACACTCCTATTGCCCTGTGTAAATAATTAGAAGACTAACCATGTATGTAATTAAAATTTAAAACATTTTGTTTTAGCAAGTTTAATTTTGAAACTATAAAATTCAGTCTATTCCCCTACTTTTAAGTATGGAGATATTGTATATAAGAGCTTCAGATTACATAAGGTAGAAACATACCTTGTTCTCACTCCCCAAACCTGAGTTCTTCACTGAAAATATCTGGAAATACAGATTTACATGTAATCTGTGGGCTGTTGATGGAAACATTCATTCTTTCTTTCCAGCGTTGAAAAGCAGCTCTCAGCTACGCATATCCTATAGAGATGTATACATTATATATGCAAGACACTATAGGGTATAAACATTGAGAGAAACAGGGATAAGAACATATTGAAATCCCCTTTGCTGCCTTGTCCCTGTCTACATAAGACATCACAGTACATGTAAAATTAGAGTTAGTTGGGAAAGCATCGGGCCTTGTTACTTGTAGAAATCCTGAGATGGTCCTAACACCATATAGACTTTGAGGGAAAAAAGTCTTTTAATATTCTCTTGTTTAATACATATGATGAATTTGGGGAGAGAACTCAAAGAAATTTGGGTTCATATACAAATTTAATTTACCTGATCAGAGGAAAACTTTTGTAGTACAACCAGATGAATTATTAATTAATATTGTATTTTTCTATATTTTCCCGTTAACTTTTTTTCAAAATCTACTTAAATGATTTGATTATTGATTACTGAATGACTATCATTTATTTTTTTGTGTCTGTTTTCTGATGGCGTGACAATGCATTCATTGATTCCTGGGACTGTTGTATTTTTAATAAGGATGATGATTCTTAATTATGAAAATCAGAGAGTATACATATTTTTAAAGATTTTAAAATTGTGTTGATTAATAAAAGAGTAATGGCTATGTTGTAGAGATAAGTGATTGTTTGCTATCATATTTATTTTCTTTTCATCAACACATGATTATAAAACTAGAGGTATTAAAGACATGATATCCTTCAGTAGCATACAACAAGTAATTATTAAGTAATTATTAATTGTATTTTGTTTTATTGTGTGCATATATGAATATATGATAATAAATCCCACTGTTATGTATAATTATAATGCACCAATAAAAAGGGGAAAAATCTTATAGATTTGTTTTGTTTCAAAAATCTTCAAGGTAGAAAACATACAAATTTCTGCATGCTAGGTTTTTCCCTTAGAAAATCATCTTCATGGATTTATATGAATGAAACTAAGAACCAAACCTGACACATTTTTAAGGTTCAGACTAAGCTGTAATAAATCCTTCATTGAGGTTTTAAATTAAAAAAAGAAAGGGCTCAGATTCTGTTCAAAACCGCTTTCATCCCAGAACAAAACATGTTCAAACACAATCAAAATAGAATGATATAGAATCAAGCTTCCAGTTTTGCATACATTGAGTATTATAAAATGGCATCCAGAAATCTTTATATATCATTACATATACATTAAAATAATTAGAATAACATATTTCTTAGTAATGTTTCTTTCATTTGTTAGTATTCTTTTATGGTTTTCAAACATGAAAACAAGCATGATGAAGCATTTCATTTATAAAAATTTGTCTTCTGTTGAAATCAAGCCTCTTTTAGGAGACTCAATCATAGCTTGACTTTTTTCAGTTCTCCTTTACTGAATGACTATCATTTAATTTCTGTAATTTTGTAATTCTCTATACATATTCATACTTAATTGCTGTTATCCTGGACTTAACAAATATAAAACAATACTTATGCTCCAAAGATCCATCTACTGATATAATTGCTTCATATTTGTATTTTATGTCAAAGAAATTGAAATTAATTCCAAAGATAACATTGACATGTGATGGTTATGATATATGTGTATTTCAAAACAGATTGGAAGATTTAAATCAACAGGTAATCTGAGCCCATCTGTTACTAATGAAGAATCACCAATAATTTATTTTGTTTTCTTGGGCACTCAAAGATAAAACATCTTTGGCTTTAATTTGCTTCCATATTTCTATTTATTATTTTTCCATAAATATACCAGTTACAACTTATACAATCCATGCCTACATTTTCATTAGTTTCCCATGAAATTTTTCCTATAAATACAGTATCTCCACTACCCAAACAATAATCACATCATACACTTAAATTTAGTCTTCATTTAAAATTTAGTTGTTCATTTAAAATTCAGTTGATCTATTGTTCCCTTTCTCCTGCACATCCCTCATCAAGTCATTTAACAAGCCATTACCATTTTCCTTCATGGAGTTTTATATAACTGTCCCATACTCTCTTACAGACTCACTCTCTTTTATTTTAATCAAAGCCACCATCGATTATCCCCAGGTTATAGCAATAATCTGTTAATTGAAATCCCTCCTTTAAGACAGTTGGTGATAAACTCCTTTGCATAAAGAGTTGCTTGATGAATCTTCCTAAAATGGTATTTTTTATGTTACATACTGTTTAAAAATATGCACTGTAACAAATAAAGTTTTATATAAGCTCCAAATTTAAGACGCTCATAAACTGGGTGCTACTTTCTTTTATTCAAAATCTGTTTAACTGAGAACATGGAATTTAAATTCTTGATGCTAGGCATATACAAAAGAAGCATAATTTCACCAAACAAACAAACAAAAGCACTGTCCTCCTGGAGATGAGATTCCAAGGGAGCCTTGCGGTTCAAGGTCAGACTTTATTTAACCTTATGCTACACCCCTGATCAGACAATGCCCGCTCTATCAACTTTTGTTCAAAGAGCAACTTCAATTTCACCCTCTTATGACATATTTTATTGAAAGGAAAAATGTCATTTCTCAACTTTATCTTTTTGTAGGGGAGGGAAGTTTTCTATCCTAAGGTAAAAGATTTTGAGGGTGCCCTTCATCTCTTTTGCCACAACTCTTCACTGAGTCTTCCTAGGAGGAAACATGATTTAACTGATTGGTGATGAACAGAGAAGTATGTCTGTGCTCAACTTCTTTATAAGTTTCTGTCTTTTGGAACAGCATTTTCTTGAGTTATACTTCTCTCCTTTGCAATATGTAGCCTGTCCACAAATGGAATAAATATCTATATTTTCTCAACTCTGCCTCTTATGAACAGATATATTTATTAAATGGTGCAGGAGCATCAGGTAGCCTGCAGTGAGAGTGTATCTAGCACCCTCCGCCTGTCAGCTTTACAACTAGAACTAATAATTATAACAGACTCCATTCTTATTGATTTAGAATTTTGGAGGAAAATTTTAAGTTCTCTTTGCACCATCCCCACGCACAATCAGAACATTCTCTTTGCAATTTTTTTTCTAATGCAATTGAATATAGCCAAGTTACTTATATTTTTAGTCTAAAATTCTCTCACTACAAAAGTAACTACATAATATTGCATATAACTATGTTTTTATCTATTCAGACTAACAGAATACCCTGTACATAATATTTATATGTAATGACAATATAGTGTTATGTATTGTGGCTTAAGTACTGTCAAACTTTATTCATGGGTTGCTGATGGGTTTTAAAGTATATTGGGTGCTTCATAAATGCAGGAAAATGAACTAAGGGTGAAAAACTTTTCCATTTTAAATAGATCAAGAGTTAAAGCAGATAATTTGGGATAAGAAAATTTACATCAGAGTAAAATATGAAATAAATCCAAGAGGAGCATGGAGACGGAAAGAGATATGTGTGATGCATGTAAATTCTGAAAGCTAATCCTCCACTGCACAGAACCTCACTAGGCTTCGTCATCTTCTAATTTCTTTTGTGAGAACTATTTACCAAACACCTATATTCTACTTGAGGGAACTCTCCAGTGATACATAAATATGGATGAGGTAATTTCTCTACATTTCAAGATCATACCTCATAGTCCAAACAATGAGACCAAAACACATATAGAGGAAAAATATCATTCAAAAGATGATGCCAAGTGAGCCTTTCATTTACACTTATCAGGACAACCATATCAGAGAAGACAGAGTTTTAGTTGCTGTTGGAAAGGGACATGGTAGATTTTTTTAAAGAATCGCAAAAAAAAAAAAAAAAATAAATAAATAAAAAAAGCTGTAGGGGCATGGGCACAAAACAGTTGAGAGTCATTTCAAAGGACTATGATTATAACAATTTGGCTGATGTGTATGATAGAGAAGTGGAGTAACCAATTAGATCAATTACTTAAATGGGACTTTGAGACCAGAATATGGGATATACTAGGAATTGAATTTTGTTTGAAATATAAAGATATAAAATACTTTGGAGCAGAAGATTACATATGGTATTTCTGTATATTGTGATCTATAAATTTCAGAAGATTCCTTAGTGTCATCTTTCTGGAAAAGTATTATAAAAATAAACTATGTAGCTCATAGAATCATTTAGAAACCTAAGTGATAGATCTCTTAGTTGGCTTCTGAGAAAAAAAAACAGGAGAATGCCATAGAGGTCTATGAGGAAACCACCACAGTTAAAGGCTTTTCATAGCCCCCCCTACTAGACCAGGAAACCCACCTAAATCTACCTAGCCGCTCCCACTACTGTTGTTGCAGGCGAGTCAACTGTTTTCCAGAGAAGTTTCCTGATCATTATAGCTGCCTTTACCATCACCTACTTAACTGCATTTTCATGGTATTCGGGTCCTCATTTTTCTTCAGAGTAAAAATGTCACACCAGAGTCTAAATTGGTGTATTCAGGTTCACATCCCTGTGCCCTAACTGTATAAGAGTATGGGAAAAAACTTTCATCTCTTTATAATTTGGTATTTATAGCTGGAAAAATTCTTGAACATAAGACCTATGTTCAAAAGGACTTGGGACTGAATATTACAGGTGCCTCCTATTTATGTGCACAGTTGAACTTTACTGAAATTAATCTTATGGAGATTAATGAACATTAAAGGAAAAGAAACAAAAAAAATGTACATTAGTTAGGAGATTATGGGAGAGTAAGTAGTCCCAATAAAAAGCAATATTATCTTAGTGGTATTATCTGATAAACTATAATAGAGGGATCTAAATAAAGAGGCATTTAGAAGGTATAATTAATGAGGATTTGGACACCAATTGGACTATAGGATAGGAACAGGAAGGATATGGTAATCATATCTCTAAAAGTTTGACCCTGTACATAAGTAAAATATGGTGATATACAGAAATCTAACATAGGGTTCAGAATAAAAAGTTAATTTGTAAGAAGAGATGATGATTTTAAATTCAATTATATTGACCTAGAGATTAAATAGCATAAATTATAAAACTAATAAATTCAAGATTATGGAAAATTGTTTTGCTTAAAATAATTTCTAGGTCTTGGGATATAGCTCAGTTGGTATAGTACTTGTCTCACATGCACAAGGTCATGTGTTCAATCCCCAGTGCAACACAAATAATAATAATAATAATAATAATAATTTTTAAAACAAAATTTACTTCGACAATGACAAAGAATCTGTGTTATTTAATTTTAGCTGGGTATATAAGAGTCTAAATTAGTGACTTGAGTTCAGGAATGCATTATAGCATTATGTCAATATATTATTCTCCAATTCCACTGTGGTGAATCCAGAGGAAATCTATTTGCTGGAAAGAATATGAGGTTTGTTCAACACTGAGATGGACGCCTAGGAATTCTGTGGATTTTGCTCTGAGGATCTCTGAATATGAAACAGTACTTTAACCTTATAGTTTTATTTAGAAGTGATAAAAGTTGAAATCAAATGGTATCAAACTTACCAACTGATCCTTTACAACTATCTGAGGTATTGTAATTCTATAATATTTCTTAATGAATCCCCAACTTTTATGAAATTGCAGTTGTAGATTTTGAAAGCCATTTTCTTTCTTATTCATAAAATGCCCCCATGATTGTGATTGCTTAGAAAACTGTCCTTCAAACCACAAGCCACTTGCTAATGAAAAATGATCTAAGTCTTCTTCAAGAGTAAGTACTCTATAAGTTTCCTGTCACTTTTCATGTGATTCCTGGCCATTGGAATTGATTTCTTAGTCCTAGTGAGCCTGCAACAACAACAAAAGAAACTACTACCAACTTGATATTAGATGACCCTTAAGTCCACCATCATCCTTAATTTAAATTGACCAGAAAACCTGTTTAATTACACAAGATCCAGTTACTCTAGTCACTATCTTTGGTGAACCAAGAAAGGAGAAACAGAGAAGAAAAAAGATATTATTTAAAACAGCAGTTTCCTAGTAATTTGGAAATGTTTATGTGACTAACTCTGAGGAGTACAGAGACATAAATAATTAATAGCTGATTTAAAGATTTGTCACTGGAAAAACAAGGCAGTGATATATTGTATTAAAAGTAAAAAATGACTAGATGTTTTGTGTTTCTGAATAAAAAATAAGAAATTATGTATATGAAGGCTCCTGAGATAAAATTCCCCAAGAGACATATGTATTTAAAGAAGAACTGACTGACAGACAATTATTCTCACAAACCTAAACTGAATGAATAAGCTCAGTTAAAAAAAATAGGAATATAAGCCTCAGTTTGGGAAGCAAATGTGTCTGCAAGTCCTAAATTGGTCAGGTTAGCTTAATTGAAATGGTGACTGTGAAATCTTTCTGTTTGCCTTAACCAACTCCAGCTGTTAATATTGTGGAATTTGCTGAAAGTCAACGAGGAAGGGCTCTTAAATAAATGGGAACTTAATGATTAATTGGGCTTTCCCCTTTCTAGAATCAGTTTCCACAGTTTAAAATTAGTTTGAGGGCCAGAAGTTTAGAAAAAATGGTAGTTTTCATTAAAGAACAAGTCATCTTAAAATAATGAATTAAATATAAGCACACAGTCTACTTAATATTTGTGTTTGCTTAGTTTCTGAGTGTTGGACTAAATAACACCAATTTCCATGTTTTCTAGTTCAAAACAGTTAAGAGTAAAACAGTTGTTCAGAACAGTGTCATACAATCTACAGATTTCCAGAAATTTACTTAATTGGCATCAAAAGTAATATAGTAATTTTATTTGTTGAGATCACTGTCAAATATTCATTGAGCACAAAGTAGATTCAGGACCCACTACTAAAAAGTTGCTCAGCTGAAATTTTATTAAAATACATGGGATGAGTCAGTTATGGAAGATGACTATACTGCATATTCTAAGAACTGCATTTCAGCAGATGTACTCACCTAGGTATAACCCCCTCAGTTTCTTAGTGAGAATCTCATGAAAACACTGAGATTTCACTTTTATTGAAAGCTGGTTTCTAACATATGGAACAGTGTAGCTATGGTTGACTCTTGCACAGCTGCTTTAATTTTATAGCTGATGTCAGTGACTTAAAATTTGTTTTTAATTGGTCCTGTAATTTGACCTATGCAGTCCACAAAATCTCCCCACTCCCATCTCCAAGGATGTCCACATCCTAATCAATGTTAACTTCATATGACAAAAATGAACTTTGTGGATTTAAAGCAAACTCCTAAAGTAAAGGAGTTTGAGATGGGGGGATTATTCTGTATTACCTGGGAGTGGGGGCAACGTATTCACATGGTCCTTATAAGAGAGTAACCAGGACCAAGTCAGAAAAACAGATGAAGAGTGAATTAGAGGCTTGAATAATGGTTTTGGAGATGGAGGAAGGAGCCATGATGGCCACAAAGATGGTCTTATCATCTTGGAAAGGCAAGGGAATGAATTCTATCCTAGAACCCCGAGGAGCCATCTTAGACCTCTAGACATGTAAGGAAATGCTCTCACATTGTCTTAAGACTCTATGCTCATTTGCTGTAACAATAAGAAGAAGCTAACATAGCCAGTGTCAAATAGCTAATAAAAGAATACAATTGTGTGTTTTTAATTTGTTTTTAACATAAAATGTATGTAAAAAATCACAGATATTTGTACACATTATGAAATAATGATAAGTAAACTGGCTAACATATCTATTACATCATATAGTTAAATATGTTTGTGTTTGTATGACAAACAAGATCTACTCTCAGCATTTCAGATACAAACTTTATTATTCTTAACTATGGTCGCCATGATACACATTAGGCTTACAGAACTGGTAACTGAAAGTTGATATCCTATGGCCGAATTTTCCCATTTCCTCTATTCTTCTATCCTTATAAACAACCAGCTTACTCTCTGTTCCTTTGAGTATACATCAAAAAAAATACATTGTACAATTTAGATATCCATAAATTTTTATTTGTGAATTATATCATAATAGATAGAAAAAATCACAGATATTAAGTATGATGGTTTTTTAAAATATTTCACTCCATATAACAACCATGAGAAAGAAGATTTGATTATTTCTGTCCATGCAGAAATTATAACAAATGTATGCAAATGTTTATACAAGTGTAAACATGTGTTTACAAGTTGACAAATTCAGCATATTTCCATAAACACTAATCATGTCTAGAGAAAAAGATCTATTAGCTACAAAGCATATTTATTATGAATCACATTGAATTTCAATGAATGAATATTAATATTCATTCTGATGACAGAAGTAGCCTTTATCATGACAGTCCTTACTCATGACCAAAAATGTCCATTCTCCTCTTTGTCTATTAATAGAACTGCTATTGTGTAATGAGTCACGTGTCCAGGTTAAAACTTACATCTTGTAGATCCCTTGGAGCTAAGATTGGCTATCTGATAAAATTTTAGTTCATAAAACATGAATAAAAGTTTGTCTCAATATTTCTGCTCTTTTTTTCCTTGTCTTAATTATAATGGAACTAATAATTGAAAGTAGATATTCTTTGAACAAAATTTTCCCATTTCCTCTCTTTCCTATGCTTATTAACAATCTTCCTACTCTCCACTGTCTGTTTCTATGGGATGTTTTTCTATAATACTAGTATATTATATTCCTAATACTTTTAAATATGTTTCCTCCAATTTGTTGGCTATAAGGAAACTATCATTACTATCATTGGTGTAGTATTTTGAGACCAAAACTGAAGGGCTGAGAAAATCACAGCAACATCAGCTTCTACATTCTTAAGCTGATTACTCTACTATAGGAAATCCTTATCTCTGGTTTTCTTGGTAAGCAAGAAAAATAAACCCTTTGTCAGCTTTAAGAGTTAAACACTCATCCTAACTAAAATACTTCCTAAAGATACTTATAATCTTCAAACATAGTAGAACCGTAGACATACATAAAGGCTAAGAATGAAATGAAATGGATCACACTGAGTTTAAATTGAGTGATACTAGTATTTATTCATTGTTATGTAGATACATGGAATTCTAGTCATGGAGGAAAAACTCATGTAAAAATAAAACTGGAGCTAACTAATGAATGTGAAAAAAAAATAAAACGTAAGACACATAAGTGGGAAGAAAAACAAAGACAGCATTTAGCACCAGTGAAACAACATGAATGCCAGGAACAGTGGTGCACACCTGTAATACCAGCAACTTGGGAGTCTGAGGTAGGAGGATCACACATACAAGTCCAGTCTCAGCAATTTAATGAGACCCTGTCTTAAAATAGAAAGGCTGTGGAAGTGCTCAGTAGTAGAGCACCCTAGGTTCAATCCCCAGTACCACAAAAAGAAAGAAAGAATAAAGAACAAGAGCATGGGAAAAGGCATTCTGTCATTCTACAGCTATATTTGGAAATACAGCAAATAAGATTTCCTGGCCTCGAAAGCCTGGCATTTTACCACAGACCTCTACTCAGTTTCTTATCACTGGACAGTCTGCTTGTATAGCACCATCCTATAATATGTACTATTTCATAGCTCCTGCTTCAGACATATCAGATCTTTTTGTCATTTTTGTTTCCTGAATTTTAGGAATGTGTGTGAAACATAGATGATAATCATTTTTTTTGAATAAATTAGTGTTTATATATACTTTTAAATATAAATAAGTATGAATGCATATGTGTAAATATATATGCATATATAGCAATGTTAGAAAAACTTGGTTTATTATAGTGCAGATATTCAAATTAAGATCTTCTAAAAGCAAGAATATTTTTTGAAATAGAACTTGAATATTTGCAATAATATTTTGGGAAAATAAAATTTCAAGGGCTTAATATATTAAAAAAGAAAGAAAAAAATGAATCTCCAAGTAGGAAATCTATATAGTACACCAAGAATGAAATTAAGTTTCCTGAACTTGGACAATGAAAACCTTCATAGAAACAAGGAAGCTGGAAAATATTAGTAATGAAATGTCAGCAAAATGAGACAGTATGAATATATATGGAGTGGAACAAAATACGTTTGTCGATACTAAAGTTAGGGAAACTGGCTTTATCATCCCTAAAGAAAATGGGTACAGTAAAACACCATATCCCTGAATGCCCCCTTTGTGTTACCAAAAACTTAACCAAGTTAAAGGGAAAATGAGAGCAAGTCTGGGCCAGAAAATCCAGATATATATAATCATGAAGGACACTGACCTTCTCTTATATACATTGGTAACTAATGTGCTTTAGTGTTATCTGTAAGCAACTATTTTCTTACATTTATGCCAGGATAGTTGCTCCTTGGAATGCCAGTCATAGAAGCAAACTAAGAAAACTCATGCTGATGATGTCACTGCTTCTGCAGTCTAACATAAAAACCCCCAACTCTGGGTAGAACCGGAAGCTCTATGGAAAGGATACATGTTGTTCATCCAGATGAACTGAACACTATGAGAGAGCAGAGATGCTGCTGGGGAAAGCACTGTGAGGGACAGTTCAGCCTGTCATCACTGAACTCCTCTTATAGAAGTACTGATCTCTTACAAGCTTTCCTCAATAGATCATATGTCTCCCATGCTGTCTCTGGAACTTCCTGCAATCTATCCCACTTCCCTGGCACAATAGGGGTGTTGATATGATACTGGCTAAATATAGTTGTCTCTTGGCATCCAAGGGGAAGTAATTCCAGGACCTTTCTACCATACCAAAATCCACAAGTGCCCTAGTCCCCAATGGCAAAAAATATTTTCATATAGTCTATGTACATAGTCCATAGGTTTTAATCATCTCTGCACTACTGATAGATCCTGATAAATGCAAATTATATATAAATATTTGTTACACAGCATTACTGGGGAAATATTGACAAGAAAAAAATGTCTATGCATGTTTCCTATAGTTACTTTTTGTTTTGTCTCAATATTTTGGTCTGTAGTTGGCTGAAACAGTGGATGTGGAACCCAATTATCCAAAGACAATTCATCAAAAACAGTTTTATAGTTCCAGGACACCTAAATTATGATCCCTCTAATTTAATGTAAGCCAAAGAGAAGTCAATCAGAATGAATGAGAAGGTACTGATAACTGAAAGTGAAATTGTGATTGAAGGGTTCCAAATGGAAGAGAGGATCAATGTAAGAAATGCTGTAGAGTAATCAAAGGAAATTAGAAGTCATCCAAGGAACTCTGGAGTCTATAAGAAAAGAGAATTTTGTGTTATTAAAGAAAAAATATTTAGTAAATATATGGGAGAAATCAGACTTTGTACTAAGAAATAAATGAGTTATGAAGGAATTAAAGTGACACACTTAGGTTATTTGTCAATAATTTAGTAGTAAAGAAGGAAAATAATATGAGGTGGTATCCTTTTCCCCACATTGTTCTATTATATTATAATTTTACATAATGTCAGGATTCATTCTTACATATTCACACATGCACACAATATAAAAGTAAAATTCAGTCAATATCTGTCTCCAATATTTCCCCTTTCTCTACTCTCTTCCCTCTACTGGTATCCCTTCAATTTTTGTGAGACTCCTCATACCTTTCTTTTCCTTTTTGTTTTGCTAGATTCCACATAGGAGAGAAAGTATATGACCCTTGACTTTCTGAATTTGGCCTATTTTGCTGCAAATCTTGCTCTCAAGTTTTATCCATTTTATTGTAAATTACAAAATGTCATTCTTTATGGGAATAACTTCATTGTGTAAATATACTATATACGTTTTTATCCACTCATCTACTGTGGACACTTCAGTTGGTTTAAAAATGTGAATTTTTGTGAATTAGGTATTATGCTGCTATAAACATTAGCATGCCTATCCTGCTATACTATGATGAATTTAGTTCTTTAGGATATATACCAAATACTGGTATGTCTGGGTTATATGGTGGTTTCGTTCCTTGTCCTTTGAAAAATTCCATACTGATTTCCAAAATGGTCCTACCAATTTACAATTCCACCAGCAGTATAAAATTTGATTTTTCTTCTCTAGATCCTTTGCAGAATTATTTATTGTTTATTTTCTTGATGGTTGCAACTCAAACTGGAATGTGATAAAATCTCAGCATAGTTTTGATTTAAATTTTCCTAATTGCTAAAGAGGTTAAACTTTTGTTCATTTATTTATTGGCCATTTGTGTTTCTTATTTTGAGAAGTGTCTGTTTATTTGTCTTGCCTATTTATTAATTGGATTATTCATGTTTTGTAGTAAGTTTTTTTGAACTTTTTAATATTCTGGATATTAAAATGCTTTCACAAAAGTAGCTAACAAAGGTTTTTTCCCATTGTGTAGATTCCTTTTTCACATTTTTAAATGTTTCCTTTACTGTGCAGACACTTTTTAATTTGATGTCATGACATTTACTGGTATTATTTTCTGAGCTTTAGGAATTCTATTGAGGAAGATCCTTGTCTGCACTTATACGTTGGAGTGGTGACCCTATGGTTTCTTCTGGGAGTTGCAAAATCTCTGGTCTGATTCTTAGGCCTTTGATCTATTTTCAGTTGATTTTTGTGCAGAGTGAAATGTAAGGATCTAGTCTCATTATTCTACATATGAATAACCAGTTTTCCTAGCACTGTTTGATAAAAAGACCATCTTTTCTCCAAATTATGGTTTCGGTGTCTTTGCCAAGGATCAGATAACTATCCATGTGTGTTTGTCTCTGTTCTCTCTTCTATTCTGCTCCATTTGTCTGTGTATCTGTTTTTATGCTAGTATCATATAAATTTTGTTACTATAGTATGATTTGAAGTTGGGTATTGTGATGCCTCCAGCATTGCTTCTTTGACTTAGAATTGTTTTAAGAAATTCTGGATCTTTAATTCTTCCAAATGAATTTTAGAACTGTATTTTCAAGTTCTGTAAAGAATGACATTGGTATTATGATAAAGATTACTTTGACTCTGTTTATTGCTTTTAGTAATATGACCATTTAAAAAATATTAATTCTACCTAACCACAAACATGGGAGGTCTTCCATTCTTCTGGTATCTTCTTAAATTTCCTTCTTCAGTGTAGTACATAGTTTTCATTGTAGAGATTTTCACTTCCTTCGTTAGATTTATTCCTAGAATTTCTTTGGATTTTTATGTTTGTTGAGGTTTGGGTATTTCTGGCGACTGTGAATGGGACTATTTTCCTTATTTTTTCCTGAGTAGATGCATTATTGGTGTATAGAAAAGCTGTTGACTTTTATATTGATCTTGTAACCTGATACTTCTGAATTTGTTTATGAGTTCTAGCAGTCTTATGATGGAGTTTTTTTGGATCATAAAATCTGTAAATATTGATAATTTGACTTCTTCATTTCCTATTTTTATCCCCTTTATCTACTTCTCTTGACTAATTGCTCTGACTAGAATTTCTAGTGTTAGTTTGAAAAGAGCAGGTGAGAGCTGACTTCATAACCTTTTTCCAGATTTTAAAAGAAATGCTTCAGTCTTTCTTCATTAACTATGATGTTGGATTTGGGTTTGTCATATACAGCCTTTATACTGTTTAGGTAAGTTTCTTCTATTTCTAATTTTTTAGTGTTTTTATTATAAAAACGTAATGAATTTTTTTAAAGGCTTTGTTGGAATATATTGAGATAACTATGTGATTTTTGTTCCTATTCTATTTATGTGATAAATCATATTTATTAATTTGTGTCTATTAAACTATCCTGAAATGAAACCAACCTTTTTTGATGTACAAAATCTTAATATGTTGTAGAAAACAGTTTTCTCATATCTTATTAAGGATTTTTGCAACCAAGTTTATCAGCAATATCGGTCTATGGTTTTCTTTCCTTAAAGTGCCCTTATCTGATTTTGGTATGAAGATGATCCTGACCTCATAGAATGAAATTGGAAGTGTTTCATTCCTTTCTGTTTCAGGAAATATTTTAAAGAGAATAGACATTAGTTCTTTAAATATCTGGTAGAATTTAGCAGGGAATACATCTTATCCTGGGCTTTTCCTTGTTGAAAGGCTTTTGTAGTACTGCTTCTATCTCATTGCTTGTTCAATACCTTCTTGATTCAATTTTGGCAGATCATACTTGAATAGAAATATCTTCATTTCTTTTAGGTTTTTCTATTTATTAGAGTGTGTAAGTTTTCAAAATAGTCCCTAATGAGCTGCGGATTTCTGTAAAGTCTGTGGTTGGTTGTTTGTTTTCTTGTCTCTAAAATTATTCGGACTTTCCCTCTTTTTCTTTTGATTAGTTTGAATAAGGACTTATCAATATTATTTATTTTTCAAAAAACTCATTTTATTGATCTTTTGTATTGTTTTTTATTCTCTCAGCTCTGCTATTAGAGTCCTTCTAGCAGTCTACTTGCAAACAAACTGACAGTAAATGGTATTCTAAATATGGAGCAATTCTACCTTGAAAAGGAGCTTTTGCAGTCATGCCATCATGTTTATAGAACTTTTGAAAGTGGAGCAATTTTATGAATGAATAGAATATGGAGAAAATAAGATTTCAGTGCGCATTTATAACCCCCCCCCAAATTATTATATGAACTACAAAACAAAAATTAAGTTAATTGACATTATGTGAACTCATCAGAAAGAAACTCTTGACATGTTGTTGAATTTAAGAATAAGGATATGTTATTGTTTTGAGTTCTTTTAGTCATATTCATGCATATACATAGATTTCACTAGTAGTAAGCCACTTTTAACAAATATTTGTGACTAAATACACTTAACTACTGAGTTACAAAGAAGAAAAGAAATATACTCAGGCATGAAAAACTACTATTTGATCTCAAGCAGTTCACAAAATCATATATTCCTTATAACATCTTTATATTTTTATAATTACATATCTTTAAGACTATTTAAAGGAATATAGACAAATTGGTTGACATTAAACCATTCTATTCTCTACACTTTCCTAGTTGATAGACAGTTTTATGACCAATTGGATTGAGGCATCTCTACTTCCTATGTTACCTAATTTATTTTTCTTTAATTAAAATTCAAGCAAAGAGAATTATTTTGGGGAAATAATTGTATTATGTATAAATTTAAGGGAAGACTTACCAAGTAGTTAAATTGATTTTCCCAACTAATTCAATTATGAGAACTTTAAAAAATTCATTCCTCTCACAGGGTGTTAGTAGGAGATCATTAATGACCTATTTTCATTCATTCTTGAAATTTTAACCAGTCAGTGTAGTCACAGATCATGGAGAAGAAAACTATAAAAGTCTCCTGCTGACAACAGTTCCTATCTATGATTCTCTATGAAGGCTCTGTGCGGGGTCCCAGCTTAACTAAATTTAATGGCCTTCTCAGATGCTGGGCTCTCTTTGCCATTTTTGTATCATAGTCTTGAATTCACGTTTAGATAAAAATACATTTTTGAACCTCAGTTTTCTTATTTCTTCCATCTTTGTTCTGCAATCCAAGATCATGCCCAGCACTTCCAATGAAAAACTTCCATGGTAACATCTTTACAGTTTTTTCATTATAGCCTAGTTTTTTTTTTCTTCTGTGTATTGCATTAAATTCAGAATCATCTTCTAAGCTTATGAAATCCTAGGGTAAGTGTTCATGCATTTCTTGCATACTTATGATATAATATTGCAGCACAATTTCAAAAGCTTTTTAATTCATTCAATTATTCTTTGAAAACCTTTGTTCCTCCAGCTGTAATTTCTCAAAAGTATATTTTATATTTGCAAAATAGTTCTCATATTCTGTATGTTTTAATCTTCACATAATTCATTGTTCTGTCCTACATGCACCTCTATTTCTGTGAAAAGTTCTGCTTTCTCTCTCCACTCCGTACATCGCTTTCACTCTCTTCCTCCTTCCCCCCTTTTTTCTTTTCCTTTCTCCCTTTTTCATTCATGGTCCACCATTGAGCTGGCCATATATACATCATCTACATCAAAGGCTTCATACTCATCTACCTACTCTTTTTAGATTCTTTCATATTTGTTATCTTTCTGATTGAAGTTATTTAAAATAACAAGAGCATTCAGAAATCAGAGGAAACAACTTCCAGAGAAATAAATACCTCCAAAACAATGCAACTATTGTCTTTGTAGTGCTTATTTGTTTCTAAACTTTATATTCAGTGACCATACAAAATTTTACATCAGAGACTTAGGACAGTTTCTCTGTGAATTTTCTAAATATATGACTTGATCCAGGGGCCACAGTATAAACATTTAGTCACTAATGTCACACAGCTACTGGGCAACATAGGAAAAACTGCAGCTGAAGCCTTGCACAGTCTTGCAGCTACCTGTTCTGACCCCCACTAAACCTCCAACTGCAGATTTTGGTGGAAGTGGGGAGTAGAAGGCTTTGATAGTCTGAAGAGGGACTTTCTAATAGTGATAGTTATTAGCAAACCTAGTCAAAATTATTTTAATATTATAACTACTAAGACCTTGCCAATGAATCCTGGTGACAAAAAAAAATAGCCCAACTTTAACTCCTTGTTACTTATTTCCAACCAGTAAGAAATTGCAAATCACCCCATTAATATTGTTCAAACATCCCTAATGTAAAAATTCAATGTACCTCATGCTAATATTTTAATGTAAGGAGACCACACATATAAATCGGAATCTGTAGGGGAGGAGTCTGGAAGTTATATCTTCTACAATCATCACCACACATCATGGTTCTCATCAGGGAAGTTCAAAAAATGGTGACTTTTTTATGTGATCTTCATTGCAGCTTCGTTTCTGGTAATAAAAACTTCATGAGGTCTAGTCTCAGAAAAGAAACTGAACCACACTAAAGTTTCATAACTTGCTCAACAGTAGCAACAGGTCTTCTGTTTCTAATTACCATATTCTTAGGGTAATCATATGGGATTATTTCTCTGAACTAAGAATTTTTTTTTAAATGGTAACATTTCTCCTCAAATTTTATATTTTATGCTTTGTTTCAATACTATTTTCCTCATTTAAAAAGATCATTAATCCAAAACATTTAATATTTTTTGTGTTTTTCCCTGTTTTAAAGCAAACACAAAATATTAGCCATATTAGCAAAATATTAGGAATATAATTTTATTATTCAAGATTCTTTTGTGAATAAAGATTAAGATAAAATTGATGAGATTTAATTTTCCTAACATGACCATGAATTTAAAAGAAAATTTGAAATTGCATTGGAAAATATGGCTATTCACTGTCCTTTTTTTGCATCACTGATTTTTGCTTACAGAATACTACAATTCCTGTTCTATCTTTTGTAAATAGTGTGGCGAATTTTAGCTTGTTTGTAAACCATTTGTTTTTTCCTGAGATTAAAATATATTGTCTCCCATCAAAAAATGTTGATTATGTATTAAATATATAAAGTGGACAATGAACCACATTAACTGACAAAGAGCGAATGATTGAAACTTGGCAGAATAATAGAAAATTGGAAGGTTGTGGCATGTCACAGACTGAGAATCTGAAGGTGATGATATGTCATTCATTTGTAAGCCATCTGCTAGAGAACTCCATCCAAGTGGCTTTATCAATAAAGAAAATTACTGTTGGGCCCATCAATAATCACCTGGAAGAGAGAGGATTTGCAATAGACTGTTATGAACTTTCAAATAGAAAATGTCAGCTATTTTTTTAAAGTGACTAGACCATGATTATGCTTCAGTCTCCCAAGTAGCTAAGACTATAGTTATGTACCATTGTACCTGGTCTCATTTTTTCTTTTAATTAAAATATCTGATTTGGGGTTTTTTGTCTGTGTAGATATCTGATATATAACTATTCTAGTCAGCTTTTATGCTGCTGTGACTAAAAGACATGATAAGAACAATTAAACAAGAAGAAAATTTTATTTGAGTGCTCACAGTTTGAGAGGTCTCAAACCCTAAACAGCAGACTCCATTCCTTGGGGCTCTTGAGGCAGAACATCATGGTGGAAGAGTGTGGCAAAGAAAAGCAACTCACATGATCAGACAATAGAGTGAGACTAAGCTCAACTCACCAAATACATACCCAAAGGCAAGCCTCCTATGACCCACCTCTTCCAGCCACGCCCTACCCACCTTCAGCTATCACTGTTAATCCCTTCAAAGGATTGATGTACTGATTGGGTTAAGGATCTCATAACCCAATCATTTCACCTCTGAATGTTCTTACATTGTCTCACGCATGGGATTTTTGGGAATACCTCACATCCAAACTATCACAAGACAATATCAAAATGTGTTTTACTGAATCTCTGCCCTCAAGGAGCTTACAAGCATGAGGTTGACATGGAATCAGTATCTATATTTCTGCAGAAGAGGCTAGAGAACTTGGGCAGTTATAGATGTTCTTCTCTCTTCCAATCATCCTGTTAATTCTTAGTCTGGCAAATTGATAAGTGACGTATTTTGTGTCTGGCCTTGAACACGAAAATGTTTCAATTGTAGTATACCTGTGACCCAGTTATACAGGTAAAATTTCTTTGAATTAGAAAAATAAATAAAACAGGAAGGGTTTTTCACTGATATGTATTGGACTGCTGTCCACAGATTCTTGCCACTAGATAATGTTACAACCTCTAATTATCACATAGTTCATCTACTGTCACACAGATTGTTTGATGTAAAATTCATCTCAGTTTTATTGCTTAGTGAAAAATAAAAACAAAATAAACAACAATAAAACTATTTTATACCTAGTGGTAAACAACCTCTTAATAGGTTTCTTTCTTTCTTTTTTTCTTCTTTTGAATTGTAAAGTGACAGTTCAAGGCTATAGATAAAGCCTCAGACGTGAAACAAGAAAATAATAACAATTTCTGAGACCATGTAGTAATTTTCCTCTAAAATTAACCTTCAGAATCCTATGATGGATTAAGCAGGTACCATTTTTTATGTCATCTATAAGAGAAAGAGCATTCAAACTTCTGTGGTCCATTAGAAAGGAGTGAAAGAAAACTATAACTCACAAAACACATTTAGCAAGTCTGTATGTGTGTTTGCTATTTTTTTTACATGCAGTTTTGTAATTTTTGTGGCACAAAACCAAAAGATTCAAGTTTCTAAATTGGGCTTGTTTCACATACATGTGATTGAACAACTAAGTACAAGAACCTTCACCTGGATATGATACCAGGACCCAGGATGTCAGCCACTTTCATGTTGAGCTCCATTAGCAACCTCCCTACAACTTAGAAAGACCATGTGACAGATTACTTAAGAATTAAAGTTACATGGATTAGCCTAGTATTTTTTTTTCCTCTTTAGATACACTGCCTGAAAGAATATAAAGAATATAAAGTTGAGAGTGATGGTTTAGTGAGAAGTTAATGAAAGATCAGGAAATAGAAATAAATGAATCAAAATATTAAGATAATCATATAGAAGAAAAAGACCCCAAAGAATTCCAGTTTGTTTCTTTGGCAATGTGAGATTTAAAGAAAAACATTCTTCTAAATGTTATACTTGTTGTTCCAAGAAATATTCAGCTTATAAAATGTACATGTTGATACAAGTATTTAAAAAAAATAAAATTATCTACCTGCAATATTTGGCTTTGCATCAGATTCTGTATCAAAATCATTTGAGCAAGTCAGATAAAAGGACACATAAGAGTCCATATAATGACAAAAATCTACATTCACATAGGCATCTGGCTTATGACCAATTTACCTATTTTAAAGAACTTATTGCATTATGATCTTCAAGGCATTTCTAGGCCTCAGTAATGTGGCAGGCTAGATTAAATTCATCCTTAAAATATACTATGTCTCAGATTTCATTCAGGCAAATGGTGAAGGATGGACATTGTGGCCAAAAAATAAACATTCTTCTTGAGGAATTATGTGACTTAAAGCTGTATACGGCATGCAAGGTGAATAGGAAAATCCAAATCAGTTGCTTTGACATGTATTTGGGGAGCAGATTTTGACAACTGAATGTTATACTTTGGTAAATCATTATTACTTTGATAAACATATTGCCTCCCAGTGTTATACTATTTTCAAAACACAACAATATGAACACAGGCTAGACTCTTCCAGTATTGGTCTTCTTCAGAAACAAATCACAGAAACAGATAGTAGCTTATCTAAACCAAAAGAATTGTTCAAAAAGGATTTGGGCATCTTACAAGCTTGGTGATAAAGTGGAAGACCTCGGGTTGAAAGTAAACAGTTCTGGAAGGAAAATGCAGGGCTGTTACAGCAGAAGCCATGATACCTTGAGTTCCTTTTCTACAATAAAAGAGAATTGAGTTTGTTTACATCTTTTGGGGGGTATGCTCAAATTTCTGACTCTGATTGACCTTACTTGACTGAAGAGCTTGCTCTTCAGTCAAGAGCTGAACAATACACATTGTTCAGAGATACACTACTGATTTAAGAGAAAAAAAGAGAAACACAAATGTAATTAGCAAGAAAGAATGCTGCAGAACTCTCCCACCCCCAAATCAAACTGTGAACTCTACATTTACTCTCACATATTGCCAGTTTTAGAAATCTTACAAGCAAGAAGTAGAAAACACATACATTTCATTCAGTTAAAGTTTCATTGATACCAGAGCAGGAAATTAACTATCTGGGGGAGAAAGGGTAGGAGTGTATTTTCTTATAATAAATTTATCAGGAAACATACAATTTTAAATAGTTCTCTTCAGGTTGGATTGATAATTCTGAATCTTCTTTATCAAGTAAAAAGCTACAAATAAATCAAGCCTCCTATATTATGCCCTAGACACCTGCCATCCTCAATTGTGATGTATGTATAGACTAAATTGTCTGAATTTTTATTTAAATGCAATTTAATACAAAATCTAAATTATAAAAAATAGAAAAATAGCTTTAATTGCATAATACATTATCTTAGTAAATAAATAATATATGATGTACTGAATTTATAAATGCCACCCACAGAACTTTAATAAATTTAATTGTGTTACTCCTACTCATCAGTAATTTTATAATGATTTAAAGTCTATCTGTTGTGGAAGTAAAATTATTTTAAACTTTTCATATGCTGACAAACAGAATTCTTTACATTTTCCATTTGAAAAATGACATCTGCTCTATATCCATTTTACTTTTTCAAAACAAGGTTACTTTGGAATTTTATTTTTTTTATTTTGTCAAGTAGCTTTGCCAAAGATGGTGAAAATACAGTCCCTGAAGGCCAGAAATTACAGAAATGTTAACACTTTACATATGGTAGGTATGTACTTAACATTTTACATTAAGTATTTAATACCTATTTTCCCTTATATTTTTAAATTCAAGTAGACATGGAAAAAGTTTAAGCAAAATCATGCTATTGAGGCTGGGGTTGTGGCTCAGCAGTATAGTGCTTGCCTAGTGCATGTGAGGCCCTGGGTTTCATCCTCAGCACCACATAAAAGTAAATAAATAAAACAAAGGTTTTGTGTCCAACTACAACTAAAAAATAAATATTTTTTTAAAAATCATGCTATTGATTTTTTTGGATATTGACTATTAATTTAAATGTCAGTAACAACAGAGTATTAATAAGTTAAGACAATCTTCTTCTTTTATCATCTAAATATACTCTGTTGCTCTTTCTATTCAATAGCAAGAAAAGTAAAATCCTGATCAAGGATAATGGTGCTGTTGCCATATGATAATTTCATTGTCCTCTCCCTCATATTATCTTTTCTCTTCCAACTCTACACTCCATGCATAAACATACAAACAAGTATATGCAGATTCACATGTGCATGTATACACACATGCAAAGAAAGGAAGAGGTCTAATGCTATGGATTATGAAATCAGACTCACCTAACTTTATACCCAGCTCTATCATTAGTAAGTGTGCATGTACAGGTAAGTTACTTCACATCTCTAAGCCTATGTCTTCATTTGAAAAATACAGATTTGCATCAGGTTGAAGATGTAGCTCAGTGACAGGTTTAACCCCAGAATCACAAATGAATGCATAAGGCATCATGCACATTTTAAATAAGTATAAATTTGCAACTATTACTTTTTTGGCATAGTGCTTTTAGGAGAAGCAGTAGTTGTAATATTAGTAAGTTTCCATAGCTTATTCTACATTTTAAAAGTTTATTCCCAATTGTAATATACAGAAACAATTTGTTAGCAAATTGTTACTGAAACAGGGTACAGATGA
The DNA here is from genome assembly GCF_052094955.1 of Ictidomys tridecemlineatus. Taxonomy (NCBI): domain Eukaryota; kingdom Metazoa; phylum Chordata; class Mammalia; order Rodentia; family Sciuridae; genus Ictidomys; species Ictidomys tridecemlineatus. The sequence continues at coordinate 163,822,302 of NC_135479.1, forward strand.
CTAAAGAATACTAATGAACACTGTGAGGAATCACAACTTCAATAAATCCTACGAAGATCCTGTCATTAGCAATGCATATTTTATCTTTTCATTTTAATCTTTTCTTATTTTCTTATTTATTACACAAATCCAATATAAGAAGAGATTTGGTGGTACTATTGATGAATATTAATAAATAGTGTTGCATGAATGAAAGTTCAAAATTTATTTTGTTATATATTTATAATTACTTTTATTTATTTATATGTTATTTGCTATAATCTAGACTCAAAACTGAATTTTATAGAATATTAGAACATAGAATATAGAATATATGAATATTTTATAGAATATTATAGTTTTAACTAAAAAGATCCCAGAAAGTAATGATGTTTCTTTTAAGAAAATGTAACTTTAAAACTATGTGCTTGTTTTCAACTCTCTCTTTATTAAAATGCCTACTGTCTGACATTACCGGAATCAGAATTCCAGTAACAGATGTCTCTTGTATGTCTGTCTTAACAAATGTTCTTTGAAGAAGTTGCTCAGAGCACATTTGAACTGAACATACCAAAATTTATCCCTGTGCTGACCTCACTGCCAAAGGGTTAAACTTCCGGCTGTCACATACATAATTCAGAAATCTCACTCTTCTTGGTAAAAATGAAAAATAGTCTTGAGCCAAAGGAGTGTTGAGGAACATGCAGTAACTAGGAAGCAGAAAGTCTTCCCTAGTGCTGAATCATCTTCTATCTCCACGACCTAGAGCACATACAACTGAGCCTCCCTCTAAAGTTCAGTTAAACTACGTCTAAGCATCCTTCCAGTGATAATGTTCCTTGGAGAAAGAAATCCATTATCATGTTTTATTTTAAAGTGATCAGGTTTTTCATACCACATACATATACACAGATAAAGTACATACTTCATGCATGTGCCTAAATACACATACACATGCGCACACACACACAGACACAGACACAGACACACACACACACACACACACACACACACACACACACACACACTTCCTTAGCCAAATGTGAAAGCCCAATACTTTTATCTTTATTAAGTAAAAAGAATATCTAAAAGGTTTGCCATTAGGCAAGAAGGAGAATTCTATGGCAGTTTTATTTCACAGGGGAAATATATATGCCAGTGATGGAATTCTAGGTATGTCTTTTGCTGAGTGATAAAATGTTGTTGTTGTTGTTATTGTTTTCTAGTAAAGAAAATAGATTATGGAACATTCCAGAAGGCACTAAAAGAAAACAATTTTCTTAACAATTTACATTGTCTTTACCGGCACTGGGATGAAGATAGGAATTCTGGCAATAATGGCTAAAGAAAAAATTATGTAACATTCCAGAAGGCACTAAAAGAAAACAATTTTCTGAACAATTTACATTATATTGAAGAGAATTATTAAATATAATGAAAAGGAAAGGTGAAAGTAAACAAACAGATCTGTTAACCTCCTTTTTTGTTTACATATTAAAACAATTATTAACAGTTATTTACCCAATTTAAATTAGACCATCTAAATCACGTGAAAAAAAAAATATTTGGATCCATTTTTTCATGAGCGCTCATCATATATGATATATGGACATACGTACATTCAAACATATAACACAAAACACAAGTGTGCACACATAATATAATACATACAACACATAGCATAATAGTAAAGGCCTTATAACTTTTTACAGGTGAAATCTCCATTGTAATGTTTAAAAACTCTATAGTCAAAAAAAAAAAAATAGAGCTGATCAGCAAAACATTAACCTAGGTCTGTATGAGCACAAAAAACAAAATAGAACTTCATGATATGGGAAAGGGTAATAATAAAATAGATATTGAAAAAACATCCTGGTTCTGTCGCAGATGTAAGGGTAGCCAAATTGGATATCAGCTGTTATGGATTTGAGCTAAATCATCTTCTTTTTGGTCTGTAGAAATCGCTTTAGTTAATCTCTCTGGAATCCAAATCGGCTGCTGTTCTCCCTGTGGAAACACACAAACAGACCCCCGACTCCAGACAATCACTGGGTCAGGACCTTGGTTAATCTCTCTGGAATCCAAATCGGCTGCTGTTCTTCCTGTGGAAACACACAAACAGACCCCCGACTCCAGACAATTACTGGGTCAGGACCTTTCCATTGTCCTGTTAGAATATCTTTCCAAAGTACCTTGGGCTTATGTACATTTTTTGGACACATATGCCTTTCTGTAGCACTAAGTCCTGATGAATCCAAATTTAAAAAGTTTAGAGTAAAAAGGGTTATTTTAAGTTTATCTTTGGGGAATATATACCCCTTCCCAATTCCGTCTTTTTGCTTTAATAAGTACATTTTAATAGTTTGATGAGCTCTTTCAACTATGCCTTGTCCCTGTGGATTGTATGGGATTCCTATTATATGAGAAATGCCAAATGATGAGCAAAATTGTTTAAAAGAGGTAGACATATAACCAGGGGCATTATCTGTTTTTAACTGTTTTGGAATGCCCACAGTGGCAAAATTTTGTAAGCAATGAGCTATAACATCTTTAGTTTTTTTACCGGCATGAAGGGAGCCCATCAAAAATCCAGAAGAAGTATCAACTGTAACATGCAAATATTTTAATTTTCCAAATTCTGGCAAGTGTGTGACGTCCATCTGCCAAATATGGTTAGGTATCAATTCTGTCCCAGATTAAATTTTGTATAGTGGAAAACAAAGAGAAAACAGTAGAAGGGGAAATCCTACCAGCATCTTCAAGGGATATTATAGCGTTAACTATATACTGACTATCAGAAAATAAATTAAATACAGAATCTTTAAACATCACAAAAGTTTGTAATACTGCATTAAGCTCTACCTTTTGAGCTGATTGTTTGGGTACTAAAAATGTGAAAGTTTGATCAGGTGTAACTATTGCTGCTGTACCATTATTTGACCCATCAGTGAATTTATTTGGAGCATTCATGATAGGTGTTTTTCTTGTCATTTTTGGAAAAATTACAGGATGCAATGACCAAAAAGACAATAAAGGATAAGATGGTAAGTGGTTATCAAATGAAACATTAGATTTGCACATGATTATTGCCCAAGTATTTAACTCATTAGCTAATTCATCAATTTGATTCATAGTATATGGAGTAATAATTTTATTGGGAGAAATTCCAAACACTGCCTTTGCTGTTTTTATTCCTTTGAGTATTAATTGTCCTATAGCCTCAGGATACCTAGTAAGAATAGTGTTAGGAGAATAAGATAAATGTATCCATAATAATGGACCTTCTTGCCAAAATACTCCTGTAGGAATATTTTTTGTTGGTAGTACAATAAATAATAAAGGCAAACTTATATCAATTCTATCCAAATGCATATTTTCCATATATATTTCAATGATTTTTAATGCCTTTCTTGCTTCAGGCGTTAACATTCGGGGTGAATTTGGATCTGATGGACCTTTTAGGATATCAAATAAAGGTCCCAATTCTCCTGTTGGAATACCTAGATAAGGCCTTATCCAATTTATGTCTCCTAATAACTTTTGAAAGTCGTTAAGTGATTTGAGTTGATCTACTCGTATTTGAATTTTTGGTGGATGGACCATGGTTGAGGATAATAGAACTCCTAAATAATTAATTGGAAAATTTAATTGTACTTTATCTATTGCTATCTCTAGATTATAATTTTTTAATAAGTTTGTAAGTGTGGCATAACATTCTAGCAATGTGTTTTTAGCTTTGTGTGCTAATAATATATCATCCATATAGTGAAATATTTGTAGCTCAGGATTTTGATTTCTAAGTGGCTGGATTACTTTGTTAACATAAATTTGACACATAGTTGGGCTGTTAGCCATCCCTTGAGAGAGTACTTTCCATTCACATCTCTGATCAGGACCTTCATGATTTAGTGCAGGGATAGTAAATGCAAAACATGGACTATCCTCAGGATGAATTGGAATTTAAAAAAACAATCTTTAATATCTATAACTAAAACATACCAAGTTTTTGGCAAAGCAGACAATTGAGGAATCCCCGATTGAGCAGGTCCCATAATGATCATTTCATTATTAATGGCTCTTAAATCTTGCAATAATCTCCATTTACCAGATTTCTTTTTGATGACAAAAATGGGAGTATTATGGGGAGATACAGAACGTTGTATATGTCCTTCTACTAATTGTTGTTTGTCCAGATCATGGGCTACTTGTATCTTTTCTTTATTTAAGGGCCATTGAGGAACCCATTCTGGTCTTTCTGATTTCCATGTAATTTTTATTGTCTCAGTGGCCCTTTGTGAAAATCCAACCCATGTCTGTCTGTTCCTTGATTTATTTGTATTGGTGCTGCTATACCTTGTTCTTGTTTTTCTAATCTTTTTCCTTTCCTAAAACCTTGTCTAGCCATAATAGTTGGTGCATTTTGATTGATATTATTTGTTAATGTCAAACCTAATTGATCTAAGACATCTCGTCCCCATAAATTTACAGGAAGATGATCCAATATATATGGCTGTATAGTTCCTTCACATCCTTCAGGATCCTTCCAATCTAATACCATTGCACTTCTATTGGGATTAGTCGCCACTCCTAGGACTCGAAGCGTTTGAGTGGCTTGTTGTAGTGGCCAATGTTTTGGCCATTCTTGACGAGAGATGATGCTAAGGTCTGCACCTGTATCCAGTAGCCCATTAAATTCATGTCCTTGAATATTTAGTTTTAGCATGGGGCGAGAATCTAAATTTAAAAAAAGCATAGCCCAATCTACACTGTGGAGCCTAATCCCTTGGAACCTCTTTCTACAGCATGACTGGAAAATTTATCATGTAGGCTTGGTATTATTAGTAACTGTGCTATTCTATCTCCTGGTGAAATTATTGATATACCCTTTGGAGAACTGGCTATAATTTTTATTTCACCTTCATAATCAGGATCAATTACCCCAGGACTTATCAAAAGTCCTTTTAGAGTAGAAGAGCTGCGTCCCAATAATAAGCCTACTGTTTCTTTGGGAAGAGGTCCTTTCACCCCTGTGGGAATGATTTGAACTCCCATCTCTGGAGTTAGTACTGATCTGGCGGAGGCACAGATGTCCAACCCTGCGCTCCCTCTGGTTTGTCTGATAAGGGATCTGATGTCCTGGGCACTACCCTGATGGGGTTGCTGGGGTTGCTGGGTTCCTCCAGTGCTCCATATATTTGTGGTTTGGGGCTCCAGAGCATTGGGGCCCCCTGTCCATTTTTTGGCAACAGAGCCCAATGCCTTTGTTCACGATATTGTGGATAAACACCTTGTCCTTGTTCGTTTTTTGATAATGGAGTACCCTCTATGGTGGTTTGAGAACGGCATTCATTAGCCCAATGTCTCCCTCTACGGCATCGTGGGCAAATACCCGGTATTCTACTCGTTTGATACCTAGTTTTGTTAAACCCTCCTCCTATGGGGCAATTCCTTTTAAAATGTCCTGTTTGTTGACAATTGTAGCATGTTCTTGGCCTGGCATATAAAGCCTGTTTTACTGCAGCTGCCACAATTTGCCCTTGTTCATTAATGTCTCTGGCATCTAAAGCCTGTTTTACTGCAGCTGCCACAATTTGCCCTTGTTCATTAATGTCTCTACATAATTTAATATATGTGTTTAAATCTTCCTGTTTCCATGGTCTAATGATATCTCTGCACCAACGATTCGCTTGGTCATAAGCCAGTTGTTTTATTAATGGCATTGCTTGTTCTGTATTCCCAAAAACTCTGGTAGCTGTTTGAATAAGCCTATCTACAAATTCAGTGTAAGGTTCATTAGCTCCTTGTATTATCTTAGATAATTGACCATGTAAACCTCCATGTCCTTGTAAAGTCTTCCATGCCTTAACTGCATCTACAGCAATTTGTAAATATATACCAGGATCATATGCAATTTGTTGCTGCCGATCCTCATAAGGTCCCTTTCCTAACAACATATCTAGATTTCTCTGAGGATAACCAGCTGCTGCATTTTGCCTAGCCGTCTCCTTGCAAAATTCCTCATTGGCAACCTTCCATAACAGGTATTGTCCTCCAGTTAGCACAGCTTTACAAACATTAGCCCAATCTGCTGGCGTCATGTGTAAGTTGGTAATGGATTCGACTAAGCTTACAGTGAAGGGTGCTTGAGGACCATAGGTTGTTACAGCCTCTTTTAGCTCCTTCACTGATTTGAAATTTAAACCCTGGTGAATTCGCTGCCCTCCTACCTCAAATACAGGGCATACTTGAGATCATTTATCATTCAGTATTTGAAAAGTGTTCAGCAAATATTTAAGTAAAATTTCCCTCCCTATTTAAGATACAAGTCTTCCTGAACCACATTTAGTTTTATTATTGTTTTTTATCTCCTCTTGCCCTCAAGAAAGAGCAAGAAACATGGTCAATTCTAGCCTATGGGGAAATAGGAAAAAAAAAGCAACATCATCACCTTATCCTACTGTGGTGAAAAGATTGACTTGATGACCTAATAGGCCCTTCCTAAGTCTAATTTGTATGACTGACAGTTAAAACACTTTCTGCTAAGTGCGAATCAAATTATTCACCATGGTACACAGAGAAAAGCAACAGCAAAATTAGAAGGTAAATTATATGTGTTATCTAAGTCTGAATTTGTCAGACTCCTTTATTTTAACTATATGGCAATGTGTAATTCCATCTTCATGTAAGTGAAAAGGGAAAGAGTTATCAAAAGAAGAAGTTTTTATTTATCATTGAAGGAAATAAATATCCCTGTTGGTCTACCTCCAAGTTCTTAAACTGTCTATTTAGAACATTTCTGGGTTATTTTAGCAAGGTAAATTTATATGAACTTTCTCAGAATTCTAGAATTCTGCTAACAATCTGATAATGGAATATGAGTGTTTCTTGGTTATGGCAGCTGGGTTATTTGACTGCTCAAATTCTTTCCTCTTACCCTTCAACAGTTGCATAGGTAGTTGCATAAGATGCAAGGGTCACGTTGTTCTTTTATTGGTACAACATGGTGCAAACAAACAAAAAAAAACTTCTTTCAAATCCATGAAATGAAGACAGAGTCACAAAATTCTTATGCAGGCTATATTAAATTAATAAAGGTGACCAAGTATGAAAGTAATGGTTGTCATAATGACTAGCTTGCCCAACTACAATAAAGGACTGGAATTGGATAATTATCTAGACCACCTGACTATTTTTTAAAACACTTCCCAGTTTTGTACCAAATTCGTGGCAAAAAAAAATGTGTTGAATGGTGTATCAGATCTTGCATATCCATCCTGGTAAGCATGGCCAAAGGCATGTGTGTTAGCTGAAAACCCAGACAACATATCAAAAGTGACAAACCCACAGCCAAAATGATAGCAGTGGAATTAACTAAAATTTTTGTATCTAGGTAAACTTTGGGTATGTGTTTACTGCTCTAAATTCACATATAGCTAATCCTCAGAATATTCTTCAGAAGAAGATTATATGAATATCCTCATTTTATAGATGAGGAGACAGATAATTAAACATTTTGTTTGAGAATACTCAACTGCTAAATAGTAGAGGCAGTGTTCAGGATAAAATATTCTGACATCACATAAAATAGTTTGCCATTTTGGAACCCATAGGTAGTTGAGAACTGTAATCTATAAATTATATATTAGTAATCCAAATTCTAAGATATTTCAGCCAATGCACTGCTATTTAAATAAGAAAAGGCATTCGAATGTTGTAACTACAATTTTGTTTCTATGTATAAGGGAGGACTGTTAAAAGTCATACTTTCACATTTCTCAGATGAATATTTTATTGATAAACAAGAACTTTGCCATAAGCCACTAGCAGTTAAGAGTAGTAAATGAAATAAAGAACAACAACCCCTCACCCAGCAAAGAAATAAAGGGAAAAAATCCATCTTTCATAGGGTAAGTAAGAATCAACAAGCATAGAGGAAAAAAAAATCCAGCATGAGTCTATATAAATACTATCTAATTTACCAATCAAAAGAATAGAGAAAGAAACCAAAGAAACTCAGGAAGTTGAGAATAAACATCATTTCATTTCCTCTTGAGTAAAGTCTTTGTCCAAAATTCCATTTTCCACTTAAATTATTAATAATATGGAATTTTTCACTAATTTCTTCACCAAGTCAGACAATGAAGAAATCACTATATTGAAATTTTTTCTTCTTAAAAAGTAAATTATGTGGCATCTCAGAAATGTTCAATTTTGACTTGCTATCAAATCCATCATGTAGAAATAGAAGAATAACCTTTAATGGATTTTATTGAACTTTAGACATTGCTTTAATAAATTCACAGAGTAAAAGTATCAGTGATATGCCCTTCACATTTGATAATAGAAAGCTATGAAACAGAACAAAGCAAAATAACCTGATCATCCATGCATTTGCTGCCAAAGGAACTGCTTCAGAAGCAAACTTCAGGATTTAGTCACTACTTGAAAAACAGTGGCCCCGATAACTTGCAAATTTCCACTATTCTGGATTGAACAAAAAATTAAATGGTTTTATACACATTCTTCCAATTTTGCCTATTAGAAATTTGAAATGTGTAAAATGCTCAATGACTGTAATTTTAAATTACTGAATAAAATGAACAAAATGTTGCCACAACTAATGCTAATAAATATTCAACTTGGGCAATAAACTTTAAACATGAGCTGATAATGCTATTAATATTTATTTAGATATTATGCTTATACAAAGTGTTTAATAAATCTACAACATTCATTGCACACATAAAGTATGTGTTGGAATATTTGTGCTGAAAGACAGGAAAAAGAATTAAGATGATGTTTTTATTTGTGGAAATTTTGTTATCCTTTCTACACTGTGGGAAAAAAAACTGAGAAATACCAACAAGGACAAAATTATTTTGACTCATGGTTTTGACTCATGGTTTCCAGTTCATGGAATCATTTAGACAAGGGGGATGGAATTTCAAGCTTCTGATTTGAATGTGTGATGTTGTACTGAGCAATAATTCTTATGATAACAACATAGAAAGTTTGACAGTGTGCAAACCAAAATTTTTGGAATTTAGTGAACTGAGGTCACGAGAGAACAATCTATTCAAAACTTTAAGGAAAGATAAGATCGTATTATAATCAAAAGGGTTTTTTTTATAAGACTCATATGACCCCCAAAACAAAAATCTACAATAGACAAACTAAAAATAATAATCAAGGAATCAAAAATACATTCTTGGAGTAAATGACTTAAATCCAAAGATGCCCATAAGAGAATGAAAAAAAAGGAACTCTAAAGAAACTAGAAAACAAGTATTGAAATAGCAGTTATAAAACTTTATCCATCAATAATAACCCTTAATGTAAATGGATTAAATTATCTAATTAATAGAGAAGTTTAATAGATTAAAAAGTATGACCCAAATAGATGTTGTATACAAAAAAAAAAAAAAAAAAACCTCAGTTTGCCTTTAAGGATATGCATAGACTTAAGGGAAAGGGATGGAATAAAATATTACATGTAAATGGAATGCAAAAGAAAACAGAATAAACCATACTTACAACAGATAAGTTAGATTTTTAAATGAAAAGCAGCAAAAAAGACAAAGAAGTTAATTATATAATGACAATGGGGTCAATTCAGCAAGAGAAAATAACATTTCATTCTGAACATATAAGCATTTGGTATCAGAACATCCACATATATAAAGAAAATATGAGTAGACTTATATTCTAACACCATCATACTAGAGGTCGTTAAGTAATGGACAGACTATCTAGACAGAAAATCAACAAAGAAACAACACTATTAAACTGCAGCCTAGATCAACTGGACCTGACAAATATTTGCAGAACATTTCATGCAAAAGTTGAAGACAATACACATTTTCCTCAACAGCATACGGAACATACTACATGATAGAATTTATATAGAATCTATGATAGACAAACCAAAGATTATAATCAAAGAATGGAAACACTCTACTGGAAAATAAATGACTTGTGTTCAATCACAAAATAACTCAACATCAGGGAAATTTAAACCTCAGTGAGCTATCACCTCTATTCCAGTTAGGATGATTATTATAAAAAAAGACAAAGATACCAAGTGCTGGTAAGGATGTGGAAGAACCCTTATATATTCCCTTGAAGGAAATGTGCATTAATACAGTCACTGTGGGAAAAAAAGTATGGACATTCCTCAAACAATCAACAACAACAACAAAAGTGCAACTAATGATCCAGCAATCCCACTACTGGGTAGACATCTAAAAGAAATGAAGCCAGTCTTTTGAAAAGACATTTGCACTTCTATGTTTATTGTAGCTCTATTCACTAGAGCCAAGAAATGAACACAATCTAAATGATGGATAAAGATAATGTGGTACAGAAGCCCAATGGAATACTATTCAGAGTGAAGTTCTGTCACTTGTGACAACATGGATTAAGTATAGGTCACTTAATTAAGTGTAATAATTCAGGCACAGAAAGAGAAGTGCTGCATCATCTCTCTCATTTGTGGAATCTAAAGCAGTTATCATAGAAGCTGAAACACAGTAGGGTGACTACATAACAATAATCTGCTGTGTATTTCACAAAACTGGAAGACAAGGTTTTAAATGGTTTCACCACAAATAAATGTTAGATATTTGAGAAGACAGATTTACCCTGATTTGAAATCTATACAATGTACACATGTATCAAAATATTAAATTGCACCTCACAGAGGTGCACAAATTATAGTATTATTCACACTTTTAAAAATCCAGTATAGTAAAGACCTTCATTGCATGTCTCAGAGATTCATTCCATTAAACAAAAATTTTCTACACCAAACTTTCCTGGTTACCCATCCCTTTCTGGCTTCCCCTTAGATGTCTGAGAAGATCTATACTCACACATCTAACGTCACCTCAGTGTCTTCTATGTGACTGAATGCTCTGACCTTTTAATCTTTCTAAAGCACCAAAAATTATTTCCCAACTACCTCTAAGGTTTCTCTCCAAAGCTCTCTTCTCTGACAGTAAATTAATTCCACCATGCTTTGCAGTCTGGGTGGCCAGGGAATTTTCTGAATTGTCACATTCTGGTTCTTTTAGCACAAGAATTCTTCCCTCAATGTATCTCCTTTCTATCACACTTTACTCTCCATAGCAAAGAGAAACCAGGTTACAGCCTCAATAGTTTTCTGGGAAATCTGTGGTTTTGAAGCCTTCTGACATAAGGAATTTAAACATATCTCCAAGGAAACAACACACACCAAAAAAGAGGCTATTTTGACCCAATAACATCATAGTCATAACTGATATTCTGATATCTTTGTGCCCAAGGTTAGTTATGCTTCTTCAGAAGCAAACAGAAAAGGGAAACTTGAGGATATTTTCTCTTTTTTGTGTGTGTGTGGGACAAAAATAAAACAAAACACACACAAAAAGAAAAGCAGTATTTCTCTCCAGTGCATCTGTGTAATGGGAGTATCTGACTTTTTCATAATACCTGCCTCCAACTGCAACTGGAAGGCTCCCAGAAATACAGTGCTTGGTACATATAACTGAATTTATTTATCCTCTAACGATTACCAATCTAGAATAACAAACACAAACACGGATACTAGCTAATGAGAAATTATCAGTAAAACAAGGCTTATGTCACCCTTTGATATGATTTCAAGTTATTTCAACATGTATTTAACTGGTATACCTGATTCTGGTCACCTTAGACCATGGAAAAACAAATATCATAAACCTTAGACCTCTGGTATTCTTTGGCTAGTCAATGTAATTATCACGTCAGCCATTTCCAAGTTGCCTTTGTAGTCCTGTGTATTTTCTCTAATTAGTTTTTCTTCATGTTTCATGTACTTTTTAATTTGATAACACATTGCAAGTTTTGAAACATTTTGATGGCATTCATCAAAGTGTAAAGGGCTTGATTTTCTCATTAGTCATCTTTCATGTTTTTCTATGACTTTATTGATTTTTGGCTTGAAACACTCTTTTCAACATTCTTTAACCAGAATTCCTATTTTGTTGTTAACAAGAGTGTTGCCTAATAAGTTGTTTTATTTTTCTAACAATAACGTATTAAAATCATTAAACCATTTCTGACATCATAACCACTTCAACTTTTTTTTTTTTTTAACAGAAAGTGAAAATGCCACTGGGCTTGTTAAACTCTTTGATCTGAACTATTTTTATGAAGTCTTATGACCAGACTCATGGACAGGCAAAATTCTGTTAATGCTTATGTTCAGTAATTAATTAGGCCAGAATGTTGAGTCCAGGGAGAAAAAGAAATTGAAAAGACTGGCTGGTTGCAGTGGTAAACACATGTTAATCCCAGCAGCTCTGGAGGCTGAGACATTAGGATCACATGTTCAAGGCCAGCCTTCACAAGGTAGTCCCTGCCTCAAAATTTTAAAAATGTATGCTCAGAGGTAGAGCACCCTTGAATTCAATATCCAGTATCATTTAAACACACACACACACACACACACACACACACACACACACACACAAATATGGGATGAGAAATATGGGTAAGCAGGAAAGTACTATGAGGCATTCCCCAAAACTTCCAGCTGCAGCCAACACACCTGCAGGGCATGCAAAGCCTTTAGTGTGGGACCAAGAGATCCCAAGCTCTTCCTCTGACACAACCTTACATTCTCTTCCAGAAATAAGGTCAAGTGGCACAGTTCTCAATGTATCCCTTCTTCCATTTTTATGCTTGAAACCAAATAACTGAATTTAACCCATCAAATATTTCTTCCATGATACAGGAGGCATTGACATCAACAGTAGGAGTAAAAGGACAACATAAATGAGGAACAGTTGCAGTTAACCTATGACTGAGGAAATCCCCAGGATTCAGTACATTTGGTGCAAAACCTAACAATGTTTCAGACAAACTAGGGAGGCTTAGTTGCCCTAAGCCACACTATATTAAAGATGACATCAGGATAAGGGCGCTTGCTATATCCAGATCTCAGAACCTAAAGATGAGTATGTGTGTTACAGGGGCCAATCAGAAAATCTTCAAAAGTCTTGTAGCCAAAGTAGCTTTTAAACCTTTAGGAAATTGAAAAATATAAGTACAAAACAAAGCAAAGTCTTTTCTCAAAAACACTTTTTTTTTTTTTTAAGATTTCAATAGAATATATCTGTTTCGTTTAGGCTGTTTGACCTGAGTGGGGGTTGAATTTGAAAACTGGTACTCCCTGGTATTGAGTGTGTTTTTATTATGAAAATTCTTCCTCCTGTGTGACCCAGACAGTCAGATGTCACAATTTTGCAGAGCTAGTCAGAGTTGAATCAAATTAGTTTTTAAATGCATTGAACGCGTAGATTCAAGACTTTTGAATTTACTCAATTTAAAATAACAAGAAATTTTACTTATCAGTTATCTTGGAGAAGTGAGTGTTGTTTTTGAAATTTTTTCCCCCAACTGAAAGTTATTTCTAGATGGATGTATGCTTTGTGCTGATCTCTGCTTCAGTATATTTACCTACCATTTTATTTAGAGAAGATACTATATAGTAGAACTAAGGCCTTTTGTTTCAGAGCCAGGTTTTCATTCTATTTAATCCTTTATATACTTTGACTATTCCATGTTCATGATATAAGACTAGATTTGTGATAGAGAATTTTCAGTATCATAACAGACTCACCCTGTTCAAGCCAGCATGATAGCTTCACATTGGGTAGTAACAGAAGACTAAAGATTGAATAAATTTGATTCCAAGAAAGCAAAACTTTTCAACTATAATTTTACAAACTCTACACTACACTGATATAGTTAATTAGACAAAAATAACCTCAAGGAGTACTTTATTTTATTTAAAGCATCTGTTTAATTCAATCTTTAACAATTTTGCAAAGAAGGGTATGTGTGTATTTTAATATAGCCTGACCTGAATTTATATGTTTTTAGCTTTAGTATTTAACATTTTGTAACAAATAAACCTTTTTTAAAAAAAACAAAACAAAACAAACAAACAAACAACAACAACAACAAAAAAAACCCCGCTTATCCAAAACAGTTAACTTATACTTTCTGATACTCCATGTTATGGTTTAGGTACCAGGTATCCCCCAAACGCTCATGTGAGACAATGCAAGAAGGTTTAGCATGAAATGATTGAGTTATGAGCCTTAACCCAATCAGTGAATTAATCTTCTGACAGGGATTAACTGAGTCATGACTGTAGGCAGGTAGGGTGTAGCTGATGGAGGTAGGTCATTGGGAGTGTGCCTGTGGAGTATATATTTTGTATCTGGACAGTGGAGTCTCTCTCTCTCTCTGCTTTCTGATCATCACATAAGCCTCCCCTCTGCCACACTCTTCTACCATGATGTTCTGCCTCACTTCGAGTCCCCAGGAATGGGGCCTACTGTCCATGGACTGAGACCTCTGAAACCATGAGTCCCATGAGTCCCCCCCAAAAAATGTTTCTCCTCTAAAATTGTACTTGTCATATCTTTTAGTCACAGAAGCAAAAAAAGCTGATTGAAACATTTTTTTTAAATCCCTGGATCAGGAAACCTAGCCCCAGATAACTTCAAACTACCTTCATAAACACTATAAAGAATGATGGTCACAAGAAATTACATGTGGTTCAAGGCACATATATTGGAGCCAGACTAGAGTGTGGATATCAATTACAACATATAATATCTAAAGGGTCATGGGAATTTCCATAGTCCTCTTTTGCCACAGTGCCCTAAGTTTTAGTAGTGGTGTTCCACAGCAATGTCATAGAATTTAAATAACTTACATAAACGAAGAATTTAGAAAAGTCCTTCATTCATAGTAAATATAAGAAAAATGTTATATATTTTCCCATCCCTATCACTCATTCATTCCACAAATGTCTAATAACTCAAAGTGCCAAGTATTGTTGTAGACAATGAATATGAGGGGGTGGGGGTTGGAAATTAGGACAAGCCACATACTACAAATATCATACAACAACTTCTCCCTAGTGTGTTGGTTAAATGATGAAATTCAACCAAGTTTTCTCAACCTATGACAGTCATTTTACATAGCTAATATTTCTCCATATATCATAAGTCACCATTTGCATCTAATGTTACTTTAACTATCTGCATTCTAATTAAGGGACATCAAATAAATGTTCTTGTGACAGAAAATGAAAATGGCATGCTGGTAATATTTTTGCAAAAGCTTAAGCTACTGCACTGAACTCTTGGTACTGTAAACCCATGTTCAAGTGCCCCTTTCAGTACTGAAGAATGTATCCCTGCAGTTACCCAGGATCTTTTGGAATTTACCTCAGCCACAGGAAGGTGTCCCTCAAAGCATTCTATTCCATTCCTAAGATAGATCATTTCCAATGACTCATTAATAAGAGGATATACAGGCCCAGGCATATTATCTCAAATCAGAATAACTGAGAAGAGTCATATCAGCTTACAAGTTCACACAGAGATGGCTCAAAACTTGTGGTTACTGTACAGAGCCTAGAATCTTCCTCTGTTGCCCAGAATAGCTGAAGAGGAACAAAGGTGCTCTCCATCAATACATTTGTTTAAACAATCAGGAACTATGAGGATCAAATAGAATGATTTATGACAAATGATTAAATGGCATTTTTGTGCATGAGACACACTTGAAAGTTATTAGAAATTTGCATGTTTATTATTGAAGGAAATCATTGGTTCAAACTAATAAAAATGAGTTTGACATTCTTCTCTGAAGTCTGGACCATCTTGCATATAAAAAATTCTATCATGAAACTTACTATTTATAATGACAATACAGCTGAACTTTTTAGGGAATGGTTTCTAAATCAAAACTTCTTTCCTGTATAACTTTTACCAATTTCTTCTTTAATTACATGAAATAAATGTGTTCCTCTTATAGGTCTTCAGATTTTTACTTTAAGAGAACTGATTCTATTACCTGCAAATTATTATAAATATAACTTAGGCAAATAAGAGTTGTATTCATTTTTTTTATTTGTTTGTCTGAAGCTTTCAAAATTAATATGACTCAATATTATTCTTACATTTTCTTGTGGTGATAGAATAGAGAAGGCATATCCTTAGAAAAAAGTTTGGTATTTCCTCTTATAGTCTTTTATCTCCAATGGACATATATGTGAAATTAAATATAGACAGTAGTACCAACAGTCCTCCTAAATAAAAAAAAACCTTATATAAAGTTTTTTCAGAGAGAGTGGATATTGTTCCTGTTTAGCAAAGATTATTTTTTACAATAGCTAGAATATTTAAAAGCTCTACAAGAAGAATCTCTTTTTCATCAATTCGAGTGATGTCAAATGGGGTCATTTTAGCACAATTTTTCAGTATCATATTTACATGAACAGGATGCTTCAAACAGATGTGAGCTATTATTATTATTCTTTATTCCAAGTAAATCTAAATTTCTCCTACATGCCTTCATTATTATATGACTACCAGATTGGATATATTAAGAAAATAAAAGAGAAAAATGGAGATGTTGATAATTACAAAGATATCCCACTTTCAACTTTGTAATTTTCTCATCTATGATACTTTCATTGTTTAAATTTTCACAAGTAAAATGCAAAGTATTAAAGAGTAAAAATTAATTCAAAGGTTTTTAGGGCATCTTATGAAAATGCTGCCTTTAGAGAACTACTATTTAAATTCATCTTGTATAAGTCTGATGGAGACACTGGCATATACAAAAATTTTAAAGTACACAAACTCATATTTTTCATAAACAGAACCAGATTAGCACTGCTGCTTTGACTGAAAAAGACCAAGATAAAACAAGGATTTGATGTTTTGTCAGAGAACAGGTGATGTAGGCCAAGGAAGTTCTGTCTCTGCTAGGATGATTAGCAGGTGCAGCCCTATCATTTGATGATCTAGAATGGTATTACTTCACATTGCAAACAATCTACCTGAGACCAAAAGGGAAATAAAAGTTAAAATAAAAGATAATACAATCATCATTGCTTATTATTTTCCATTTCCTTTTTTTTTCTTTAAATGACTGTTTTTACTGGCTTAAAGAATGCGGCAGATGTTGCCTGTGCCCTTGTCACAGGGACTGACAGGTTGCTACAGAACAAGAGCACCCAGGCAGAAGTGTGGAAAAGGCAATACTTTATAATTTAGAAAGAACAGATGAGATGTTCTTAAATATATCCCCAATTGCATATCTTATATGCATTTTTGGAAATCAATAAGTATCTATATATTTTTTTCTTTGCCATTACTTTTATGGAGCCTACAAATTGTATGTCTCCTGAACAAAGCAGAAACATAGCCTGCCATATCTCATACTCAGTAGTAAGCACAATGAAACTAATTTGAGAAATCCCTGACTACCAGAAAATGTAAAACATACCATCATAAGTCATATGGTATTATTCCAAAATGCCATCAAGCTTTAAGAACACCAAACACTGTTCTTTCATCTGCATCTCTGGGGCAGTTGTCCCACTTTTATGTCCACTTTTTATGATTCTGAACCTTCCTTATGTTGCCATGCACAAAAGAGCAGCTAAAGTACCAATGGAAATAGGAGTGGTTCTATATAAAGGATTAGAAAATTATGTACTTTTCTTTACACTTTCTTAAATGCTGCTGCTATATATATATTTTCTGAGGAATTCAAGAAAACTAGATATTTTAGGATTATACTCTGATTCTAACTTAAGATCTGTGTCCCCACCATGGATATGACTCTGCATCTTACAGAGTTTCACAGTGTTGAGTTTTAAGACATGGATTAGCAGTTTTGTCTCTGATTTTCTGTAAGGGAGAGGAAAGGGCTTACACAAATAATTAAAATGGAAGAAAAGAAGGAGGAGAAGTAGGAGGAAACAATAAAAAGAAAGACCTACAAATTCTACTTTAAATATTAAGATTAGTTTGCATAAATCCACCAGATTCAAGTAATACAGTCAGGATGGTCAGAGAACTCCATTGAAAGCTTTTTTTTCCTTAACATAGGTTGTTTTCTGAAGAGAACACATATGCATACCCATGCCCAAACCTTTATGTCCATTTCAAATAGCTTGCAAACTATTTGAAATGTGTTCCTAGGAATGGTATGTATTTGTCAGAGTGTTCAGTTGCAAGTGACAAAAATTCAAGTTATACTAACTTGAGTCTTTTTTTAAAATTACATTATTGATATACCAAAAGGAAAACTCACAGCAGGTTTCAGGGGTTCAAATGATGATATCTGAAACAGCAATTTTTCCCTGTGACTGATTTCTTCTTCTCTGTGCTTACTTCCATTTTCTGACAGTCTGTTACCAGCTGATGGACTGCCAGAACTCCATTCTCAAATATGTAAGAGAAACATATATTTTTCTCTTCTTTTGTTTTAGTGGAAATACTTGAATTGAGTCATATACTGAATGGCTTGACAAGAGTCCCACAGTTTAATAAATCACTTATTGTGGACAGAGATTAGGGCTTGATTAGCAAAAACTAGACTTTTTGCCCAATTCTGGAACTGAGGATTCAAGTCAGGTCCAAAAGAACTGTGTAAACTAAATAAGGAAAAAGTCAAAAAAGGAATAAATTTGCATATTCAACAAAAACAATGAATCTCTTTTAGAGTTTATCCTTGAAAAGTGATACAGTAGAATGTAAATGCTCATTGCTAGTTTACTAGTGAAGAAATGTGTGAGCTTGGTAATTTCACATTAATTCAACTAACATTCCTGTAGACATGAAACTGTCTCTACCATTTTCAGTATACCCTCAGTTGTGTGAATTTCTGTCATTTCATACCTTTCCTTTTCTCTAGTTTGGCAGTTGCGCATTATCTAGGCAGAAATTTTCAAATTGGCATCCCTGTCTAATTCCATAGATTTTAAAAAAATGATGTTTTTTTTTCTGGTGCTACAATTTTAAACTAGTAATTGTTATTTCTTTCAGCAAACATTCAATGGTTTACTTAGAATGTTTTAAGCATTAGGCACTGTGCTATGCATTGCATCAAATATAAACATTACTAAGTTTCATTTTCTGACTTGAATAGCTCAAAATGTAATGAAGAAAAAAGCAAGAATAACTTATGAAATTTTAAAAAGAGAGTAATAGTCTAAAATCTGTGCTAACTGTATCTGATATTCATTTAAAATATCATATATAAATTTATGCATTACAAAGTAAATAAAATTTGTAAAGATACAGATTATAGACTAAGCAAGGAAGCCTGGAAACATAATTACATATACTTGGGAACATAAAATGATAGATAAATTCAAAATTCAATTTATTTTACAGTAATGTGCGAAACAGATTAGGGAAACAGAGTAAATGAAAAAAATAAAGGTGGGTATTATTAAAAATTACTACTTTTTTCGAGGGCAGTAAAGCAATGACTCCAAAATCATACATACACAAAACTTTTGTCTTCATAATATATTCAGGAGTTTTCCTTGTAGATTGACCCATTCAAAATGACACATATATGATGTCATCCACTTAGAATGATTTGCAACAACTAAAGACTGAAAATAACCTAAGACTATAAAGTAATATACTATAGTATATCCTTGAAAAAGTGAATGTCATATTCTTTTTTATTATTTATTTACTCTAATTTGTTATACATGATGGCAGAATGCAATTCATTTCATATTACATACATAGAGCACAATTTTTCAAGTTACTGATTGTACACAAAGTATTTCCACACCATTTGTGTCTTAATACATGTTCTCAGGGTAATGATGTCTAACTCATTCTACCATCATTCCTACACCTTTGCTCTGTCCCTTCTCCTCTCTCCTGTTTGCCCAATCTAAAGTTCCTCATTCCTCCCATGCTCCCCCCCACTTCACCATTATAAGTCAGCATCGTTATATCAAAGAAAACATATGGCCTTTGTTTTTTTAGGATTGGCTTACTTCACTTAACATTATATTCTCCAACTCCATCCATTCACCTGCAAATGCCATGATGTTATTCTCTTTTAATGCTGAGTTATGTTTTATTGTGTATATATACCAAAGTTTCCCTATCTATTCAGAGCATCTAGGTTGGTTCCAGAATTTAGCTATTGTGAATTGTGCTGCTATAAACATTAATATGGCTGCGTCCCTGTAGTATGCTGAGGAGAGAGATAGCTGGGTCGAATGGTGGTTCCATTCCAAGTTTTCCAAGGAATTTTCATACTGCTTTCCAGATTGGCTGCACCAATTTGCAGTTCCACCAGCAGTGTATGAGTGTACCTTTTCCCCCACATCCTCAGCAACACTTACTGTTGTTTGTATTCTTGATAGCTGCCATTCTGACTTTAGTGAGATAAAATCTTAGAGTAGTTTTGATTTGCATTTTTCTAATTTCTAGAGATGTTGAACATTTTTTTTCATATATTTGTTGATTGATTGTATATCCTCTTCTGAGAAGTGTCGGTTCAGTTCTTTGGCCCATTTATTAATTGAGTTATTTGGCTTTTTGGTGCTAAGGTTTTTGAATGCTTTATATATCCTTGAGATTATACCATTGCATGGAACATACAAGAGTCTTTATATATTCAAAAAGAAATTAGTTTTCTTCACATTGTCTCTGGAAATTAATTTATTTATTCCCTCCTCCTTTCTTGAAACTTAGATGGTTCCATTAATTGGCCAATTATACATAGTTTGTAAACATTTATAAGGTAACTTAGAGAAGGAAATCACATATAAGTTTTATTTTATACTCAGGTGTCTAGACTCATGTTATTTTCATTGATATCAATTCCCACTTTGTACAGAGTTGTTTTAACTTATAGGAAATGCTGCTGTGCAGTGTTGGCTCTCTGTTAAGGGATGCAGCACCACACTAGAACACTTTCCTAACAAGCACTAGGCCTTGAATTCAATCCCCAGTACCACACACACACACACACACACACACACACAGTAACAATAACAAGAAGTTTCCAATGACTAAATTTGAAAATTAAAAAAATAGTACTTGATAGTAACTCATAGAGTAAAATAATATTTATAATCTATATGGATGTAGGTAAAAATTCAATAAATAGCAATGATAACAAAATTCAATATGATATCTTGAATTGCAACTTGAACTCTGGGAAAAAAAAGAAAAAAAGTTTTTAAAAACTACTCTGTAGTTTTGTCAAAGATACTACACCAATGTAATATCTTACTTTTGATAATTATGCAAAAGTGTGAGTTTTAGAATGATACAAGTGAGTGATATCTGAAATTATCTATAGTATTTTCGTAACTTCACTGAAGCTCTAATTATTTCAAATTACAAAGTTAAAAACGAATTGTTCAGAAGAGTGTGATAGCATGTTAGTATTATTTAAGATGTTGGACACATCATTTTAAAAAACCACTAATACGTATGGCTAAAAGTATTATTGCTAGTTTAGGAAGAAATGGACATCCCATCCCAGGAGCTACTGGAGTGTAAAGAGGCATGTATCCCAATTAAAACATAGGGATTAATGGCTTTGTAAAAAAAAAAAAAGTAGGTGTCTATTGTTTACTTAAAACTATATAAAATTCTGAAATGTGAAAGCTGATGGATCAGACTAAGGAAAAATGGAATTTGAAATAAAAATAGTAAAGCAATTTGGAAGTGGGGAAGAGGAGGGCTTATTCAGGGAACAGTATCTAAAATTATTAGGTCAGAAATGTAAGACGATAGTTAAAAATGAATATTAAAAGATTCCATCTTTAGGAAAGCAAAACTACATAGACATTACCAATCCTGCATTCAAATAAATATAAAATATAATTCCTGGGGGAAAATGTGGGCTTATAGACATGATTTATAATTTTCCATAGTTAGAAAAATATACATATAACAGGAAATTACATTCAATCTTGAGATTTTAATATATATTAAAAAAACCTTATTGAATTAAAAATTAATAACTTCTAGATCCAGAGGCATTTATTTATGTATTTTTTTTTCTAAAAGCATTTTATTTCAACTCCTGCAAAAACATTCTGAAATTGATGTTATCTATATTTTACAGATGAGAATGAAAATTTTAAATGACTTGTAGGCTACCTTTCAGCCATTTGGTAAAAGATCTAAACCTAGAATCACTCTTTTCAAGCTTCTTATTCAACATGCTTTTCAATATACTGTCTGCTTTTCATATTCCCATCTAATAACAACTCACATTCTTAGAGAATAAGAGCAAAAAATAAGATTTTATAATCATAGAATTTAAAAGCTGAAAGAGATCCTAGAGAAGAGTTAATATAACTCCAACAACTCAGATGGTTAGAACCACCCTAAGGGAACAGAGTTGGTTCCCATTTTTTGTGACTAGACTCATTTTCGTAGTTTCTAGCTCATTCTACTATGTCAAATAATTTAGATTTCAGAAAGCAGAAAAAAAATCAAGGCTAAAATTAAGACATTTCACCAATGAACTAACTGGAAAAAAGTTTTGATTTATAAGAATCACTATAAAATTGCAGACACATTACTTTTTTCTGAGAAAACTATTCCAATTAAATTGTCTAAGAAACATCACTGTCTAACTCCATAATCAGTTAGTTCAATTCTTATGCCACATTGTTGCAGGTAATATCTACAAGCAGTGATCTTAGCATCTCAAACTCTGGATTCTAATTTAGAAAAGAAATGGTTGGATTAAAGGACATACACTGAGTAGTAGGTGGCCACAGTCATTAGAGCAAGTCTTTCTATCACCATTAATTCAAAAGGAAAACATTAACCATTTCCTTCTTGCTAATGAAAAGACCAGCCTGAACTAACTGGCATAGGGTAGCTTTATACTATCCACAGAATTCAGAAGCAATGAAATGCTTGACAGGGAAGATGAGATATTAGCAAAGTAACTTGGTCCATGTTCCAAGGGCAGAATTGCATTCATGTTGCTAAAGAGTACAGATCTTGGTCATTCAGGGTATCTCTGTAAATGCTGATGCTGTCTTCCTTTTCTCCTCAGTTCCTCTTTACTTTCTCCACCTCATCCTCTGTTGTATTTCTTGCCACAGTGTCAGGTTGCATAGTTCGTATAAGCTGTACTTAGCATAATATTGAGAAAGACATCTCACTAATCATTTCAGTAGCCTTCACGGTACCCTCATCTAGTGCCCACTGTTAAGAGCTCTGAAAAGCGCACCATGATCATCGATAATTAAACTAGCTCTTGAAATAATATGGTATACTCAAGCAGTTTCTGTCTTAAAGAAGCATAACTGAATTTGGAAGGATGGCAGTTGCCCTCTGAATAAAATACAAACTAAATAATAGAACCAAAGTGGATGTAGTGAGTTGTACACACCTGCCCACCATCCTATTATTTTCCTAACACAGTCCTCAAGAAATATTGGACACAAATACCTAATTTTCAGTTTCTTCTGGTGCTAATTTGGTTCTAAATACATTCACTGATATAGTCAATAGTCTTTAACCTTAGGATTCTATTAAAAAACATTTATCAGAGAATATTCTAAAAATAAATGTTATTTTAATAGAAAAGTACAATGAATTATGAATCTTCTAAAAGAAGCATAATGGAACAAAAGAGGCACCACAGTTAATCTCAGTGCATTTTTCTCAAAGTAATTTACAACAAACCAGTTCATATCTACAAGTCTTGCCCTAGAAATGGCTAAAAAATCTAGCTATTTTTTGCCTTTATCTACTCTTACATGGTTTTCTACAATCTGTAGTACCCGCAATGACAGACACACCAGTTCACTAACTGATAGGTCATTGTTATGATGTGAATGTTCCTTTAACAGTCCGTGTTGAGATTTAAGTGCCTCTGGGACAGTAGACCATGGGCTCACAGTCCTTGTGAATGGATTGTCCTTGTGAGTGGATTAGTTATCATGAGAGTGGGTTCCTTGAAGTGCAGCCTCTCCTATGCCCACCCTTTCACTCTCTTTCACATGATCTCTCATCAGGTGACATCCTCCACCATAGCAGGAAATCTAGCACTGGATGCCTCCTTTTGATCTTGGACTTTCCAGAACTTTGAGAATAAATTTATTGTCTTTGTATATTACCTAATCTCTGATATTCTGCTTTAGTATATAAAAAGAACAAAGATAGTCATCCAATTCATAAAGTAAGGTGAACAAAATTCCTGGCAATTAGATAGAATTGCCAAAAAATATTGATTTAAAAGCATATATACAACATACTATTTTTCTTCTTCTGTTTCTTGCTATTATTTCGTATTAGTATTACTCCATTTCATAGATTTAGTGTCTGTGGGCTATTTCTTCAATTTCTTTTTATGTAAAGGAAATAGGGACAGTGAGTACATTAATTCATTTTGAATTCAGTGGCATATTTTGTATTTAATTCATGCAAGTGAGAGTCAATGGTTGAGGAAAATATCATTATTGGTAGAGATTTGCTTTTCAACAATGATGACCTATCACTTCTTTATCACATGTAATTCAGAATATCATTGAATGGTGTTTTGTTTGTTATTTTCCTTGGTGGTACTGAAGACGGAACCAAGGTGCATGTTACTGCTAAGCTGCATTCCACCCCTTTTCTATTTTTAGACAGGGTCTTGCTAATTTGCTGAGACTGGCCTCAAACTTGCAATCCTCCTAACTCAGCGTCCCCAGTGGCTGGGATTATAGACAAATGCCATTTTAACCAGTTAAATAGTCTTTGGTTTTTCAAATGAATTATTTTACCCTTTTCGTGGAGTGCTTAATATTGTATTAAAATTATATTGGAATATTAACTATTTATTTTAGTCTAGCTCTTTTTTATGCAGATATTAAAATAGGATCAAATACGCTTTTATTATGAAAAATACCTGTGACAGAAAATAAAAAGGGGATTGTAGAAGGTAGAAGACTAGGAAGCTATCACACTGTGATTGATATGTGATCTTGAGTGAAATAAGGAAGGGAAGAATGTGGATAAAAGTATCCTGAACTACAAGGCTGTTAGAGAATCTTGTGCATTGACCTTCAGAGTTATGTTAAATTTGAATGTGGACTGGGGTGCAGCTTAGCAGTAGAGTTCTTGCTTTGCATGTTTAAGGCCTTCTGTTCAATATCCAGCATCACAAAAGGGAAATATATATGTATTTAAGTATATATATAATATACTAATATGTTAATATATATATTTATATTATATAAACAAAATATGTATACATTTTTCATAATAAATTTTTTTTTTCATTTTTCATTAAGTAAATGTTATTACTGGTCATGAGACAGCTCCTATCTTTTAGCACAAAAGTTTCAAAAGTTCTTGGTGTGTTTACTTTGCTTTTTGTTTAACCCTTAGGAAGCAAATATATTTTTCTAAAGGTTCATTGTGGAAGACTAAATTATAATGAGGCTCCAATGAGATGATCAGATACAAAGGAAAACTACATTTAGTATATTGTATTCTTGAACCTCATATCTGCTACCTTTTGAAGTAGCATTAATATTCTGCTAGATATAAAATTATAAATGAGAGAAAATGATGAAGATCATTTATTCATCTTACTCTATTATTCTATAGCTTCAGGGAAAACATCTAGTTATTATCTTCAAGATTTTCCTCCTCTTTTTTCTTCTCTCTCTTGATTATTGAAACACAAACACAAGCAGTAATATAACTTGAATTATATCTGTACTTTGCAGAGGATTCTAAATTCTTACAGTGAAACAAGTCTCTGTATAAAAAATATAAGAGCTAGAATAAGAAGCATACTAATATAGGATTTGCTTATTTGTATGTTGTTGCTGAGACACTTATGCATAATGCTATTTATTTGTGAATATTTTTAAAACTAAAAGAGAAAGGAGACTTATTCTTCACAGCATTTAATAGAAGTATTAGAATTGTCTTATGGCAAAAGTCATGCTGTCCATTAGAAAATACCTTTAGTTTTCTTCAACAAATTTAGTTGTTTGTAAACCAGAATAAATAAAACAGTAGATATTAGAATTTTATTTACTGAATAATCAACAATAATATTCATCAAAATTTTAGCTTGAATGACATTAGGATAAAAGTTTTTATCCTTGGCCTCTAAATTTATAATAATATGGTTCTATGAAACCCATTGTATTGTGAGTTTCCCTACTAATATAGTTAAGAGGGCGTGAAAATCATTGCCATTTAGCCATGTAAAACATATTACCTTAAAGATCACAATTCTAAGACTTCATTGGAAGCCAATGTGAATCCCAGTATTTACACACATATATGGTTCTTACATTCTGCAGTCTAACTGAAGGGAGTTCAAAGGCCAATAGACTCAACTACTTTGTTATGGTTTAAATATTAGGTGTTCCCCAAAAGCTCATGTGTGAGACAATGCAAGAAGGTATAGAGGTTAAATAATGGGGTTATGAAATCCTTAACCTAATCAGTGAATTAATCCACTGATGGGGATTAACTGAGTGGTAACAGAAAGCAATTAGGGCGTGGCTGGAGGGGAGGTGGGGCATTGCTGGAGTGGCTTTAGGTTATGAATTTTGGTGAGGGAAGCTCTCTGTCTTTGCTTCCTGGTACCATGTTCCCAGCTGCTTTCCTCCACCACAGTCTTCAACATGATATTCTGCCTCATCTCGAAGGAAAACTACATTTAGTATATTGTATTCTTGAACCTCATATCTGCTACCTTTTGAAGTTCCCTGGGAATGGAGTTGGCCTTATATAGACTGAGACCACTGAAACCATGAGCCCTGTAATAAATATTTCCTCCTCTAAAATTGTTCTTGTCGGTTCATTTGGCCACAGTAGCAAAATAGCTTCTCAATTCATTAAAAATCCTGGGTCTTGTGTAGGAATTGCTAAAAGTGTGCTGATCAAATTGAACATTGCTAAAAGTGTGCTGATCAAATTGAACATTGCTAAAAGTGTGCTGATCAAATTGAACATTAGAGCCTCTCATTTCTTTGATAAAAAATATACCGTGATAACTGCTTGAGGAGATATATGTTTTCCTTGATCTGAATATCACACAATGTATACTTATATGGAAATATCATAAAACATCTTATAAATATGTATAATTTTATGTACTAATTAAATAGAAACTTTTAATCTCAACTACTCAGGAGGCTGAGGCAGGAGGATCACTTAAACCCAGGAGTTTGACACCCAAGAAAAAAATTAGAAAATTAAATTAATTTTTTAAATATTTAGTAATTTCTGACCATAATTAGAGTAAAAATCAAAGTTTAGCATGATCTATCAATCTCTACATAATATATTTTTTGATAATTTCTGCCACTTAATGCCTTGCTACTTTATTGATTTCCCATTTGAGCTGAAGTTTGCTTCTTATTATCACTTAAAAGTGTTAAACACATGCATGTTCAGACATGTTATACATTTTATTACCTATACTTGGAATAATCTTTCTCAAGCAAGCTAGTTTTGGTCATCATTCTGGTCTCTTCTCAAATGCCATTCACATGACATCTCTTCTGAGATGTCATCTCTGACCAATTGATCTGAAACACCTCAGCACTTCCCTTTTGTATATATTTCCTTTATACTAAAAGCTGTTTTACTTTCTTTATGGCACATATCACAATCTGAAATTTATTTGTTCTTTTCAATATTTATTGTTCTTCTTCCACTTGTGAGAAGATGTGTGCCATGAGAGATATCCACCTTTTCCCTGAGAACCTAAAATAATGCTCAAAACAGAGTTTTCTTCTTAACCAGTTAGTGAACTAAAGAACCATGATGCTGTTTGTGTGCTGGTATTAATCCTTATCTGACTTCACTTCAGAAATTATAGGAAGCATTTCTAGTTTCCAGCAGGGAAAGGAAATCCCTTTCAGTCTGCCTTTATTTTAAGTGGACAATTTTTTCACACAACTTCTTTCAAGTTATTACAAATAAAAATAAATAATGAACTCATATTTGAGACTCTATTTTACATCGAGCTACTTGTATATCTACAATGCTTAGTTTTATGTTGGTTATTTCTTGGCATTGCTGTTGGTTTTGAATATATTATGAACCATATTGCCCACTCAGGAAAAATAATTTACTTCACATGAATTGTCACAGATTTTCATATATATTTTATGGAAAAATTGAAAAATACAAATTAAATTTCATATAGAATTTTTCTTCCATCTAATGAAGGTCAGGACTCCTTCCTGGTATTGTTTAACTTTTAAAACTAAAAATATGAATACTGGCAAGAGTAACCCATAATACAATGGTATTTTGTTCAATTTTCCACACTGAATAATATATCAAAACAGAACATAATTCTTTATTTCCAAGCTTAATAGTAATATGATCAGATGCATTTGTTACAATGCATCATTTTCTGCTAACATTTTCCACACCAGACTAGCAAGGATGAGTAAACAGTTACCATATGCACTTGTAAAAAAAATTATCCTTTGTGTCTAATATAGACCTTGTGCAGAGGAAAGATGCTGGATAGCTATTGGTTGAAAGACTGAATAAACAAGAAAAGTGAAAATAATTACTTAACATATCTATGTTGCAAATAATAAGATAATGATGTGTATTTTCCTTAATATAGGCTCTGAAAATTATTTTAAGTGTGCCAAACTCCTTTTCACTAAGATATCTTACTCTCATTCGTTGTACTGACAAGACTAAGAAGGGATTGATAAGAATATACAAGGAGGTGCTTCCTTAAAAGTAAAATTTCTTGATTGATGAATGGTGAAAATAGTGTGATACCTAAATTGTCATTGAGGTCATTTGGCAGCATTTATTTGTAACACATTCCTGAGCTTTCCAAAGTCAAATTTGCATCTTTAAATAAATGGAGAACTTTCTTACTATACCCATTATATACATAAGATGAAGCTTGGAAGCCAAGATGTACTGTTTATAAAATACTGCTGATGAGAGTTGTATGTAATTACAGGAGGGGCTTCAGCAAGTTTGAACTGCATTTGATTTGATTTTAATTGGTTTTAGGGATCATTTCCTTTTAAGTAATGCTATGAAAAACACTCAAGCATAAAAAGGTTACAAACTCTTCTCTATATGCACTAAAACATGTTCATCACTCAGAATATATGCTAACTCTTAGTCAATATTTCACCCTCCTTTAATTTTTCATCAGATGTCTTACTATGTCTTAATTCTGTTAAAATCGGGGTCTAATTTTGTATTTATATGACAGAGAAAAGTTCTATGCACAGATTCTATTGTAAATATATGAAAGTAATAGATTAAATCCAAAAGGGAGTGACATTTCCATTTAGTTCATAGAAATATTTTAAAGAATATCATCTGCAACTTAAAATAAGAACATTAAAAAAAACATTTTTTTTCTTGAATACCTCATAGAAAATTTGTAAAGGCCTTTTTGTCAAGGGGTAAAACTCCTTTCCATGGAAAACGAATGAAACCTTTTCAGAGCATGGGGAAAGACTAATCAGCATGAACAAGAGTAAAATAAAGGCAGCTGGTATTTTTATAAATTCTGGAAGATTGAATGTGGATTAGTATATTAGTTTGCATAGCTGGGAGCACCCCCCAGAAAAGGAAGTTTACAATTAATGTCTACATATTTTCAACAGGCCTTCATCAGATACTCAAAAGAAAGACTAGAAGGAGGAATAGCGTTGGGGAGAGTTACCTCTTGGTGGCAGAAGCATACAGGATATAGTTGGGTACTGGTGGAAGACAGAGATAAAGCTCTGCCTGGTTCCCTGGACTCTTTCCCCATAGGAAGTGCAGACTGGCAATATACAGACAGCAAGTCATTTCGTACATAGAGCTCATACAAAACCTGTTATATCTGCTGGAATGGGACAAGTAAAAGTAGATTCTTTTGATAGCTAAGTAGAAAATACTCCCAGATCCACACTACAGCAATGATTCATTTATGATGAAGAAGCATAAAAGAAAGAGCAGTCTACCTCTAAGCCCAAGAAGCCATATGCTGCTCCAGCTGATGAGGCAGAAATATCTCTCCTACCTAAGACCAATCACAGATGGAAGAAAGAATTTACTAGCAATAGAGAGGTAGGAAGGGAATGCAGAGGAATTCCTTTCACTGCTTAGGCTCAGGTCCACAAAGTCAGCCTAAGACCTGATCTGATCCAGGAGAATAATGACTACATGCTTTTAAATAAAGTCCCCTTGAAGAAGCAAAGACAATCCACCACGATGGAAGAGCAAATCTTGGCCTAGGTGTACAGAGGACACTGAAAACTGAGAAGCAAGTAGGAACATTAAGAAATACAATCCCCATTCTGAGAATAGGGTAACAGCAACCTAGTAATCACTGAAAAGGTTAATGTCATGACAGATGTTAAACTGTTTGCAGGTAGAACTACTATTTATTTTCTTCTGGTTTTCTGCACATAGTATGTCCTACTGAATTACACATTGTCGGATACACACAAAGTTTTAAAACACATAATTTTCAAGAAGATTGGATTCAGAGGTCATGCAGATACAGAATATATAAGAGAGGAGCTATAAAATATTTATGATTAATATGACAAAGTATCCAGTGGGGAAGGTGGAAAGATGAAGAATTTTAGCAAAGAGGTGGAAATGGTGCAAAAAGTTTCTCCCCAAGCACTGAATTTAAAAATATAATGCAAGAAATAAGGAATTAGGAATTCCTGTGGTGGAGTCAAGAGCTGAATGGTATGGCCGAAGAAAGCAACAATGAACTGAGAAATATGTGAACGGAAATTTTTCAACATAAAACATAAAAAGGAAAATTTTTTTAAATGAAAAGTGTATCAAAAAGCTGTGAGAAAGTATGTCATAGACTCTCATCTATGTAATTTAAGTTTCAGATGGATGGGAAAAAAATGAAGCATAATAAATTCTGGATGAGAAAAATGATATTTTTACAAAATGAATGAAAAAAAAAACCCCACAGATCCAAGTAACCAGAGAACCAGAGGAAAACATGCTAAAAAAATTAAAGACAAAATGCTAGCAAACAAAAATAAATAAAATACAGACATAGGTTATTTTGTTGTATTTAATGCAATTGAACTTGCAGGTAACTTGTTTTTAAAATATTGAGTATGAAGCCACCCTGAGCCTGGCAAGTCCATTGGCACTATTGTTCCAACAGCACCCTTTTCTCTTCATGTCTCTGTGTCACATTGGGATAATTCTTATGACATTTCAAACATATATGTTACAGTGATCTGTGATCAGTGGCCTTTAATGTTACTATTCTAACCCTGGGGGGACAACATGAGTCATATCCTTATAAGAAGACAAAAAATTTGATAAATATTGTCTTCTGACCACTTCACCAACAGACTGCCATCCCCTCTTTCTTCTTTCACTCAGGCCCCCCTAAGTACAAGATTATTAACTGACCCAATTTCGATATTGCTGTGTCTCAGAGAATAAGGAAATTAATACTTGAATTTTGAAATACCTGAATATTGGGGACATCTATACTATTTTACAATAAAACAATAAAGTCTTAGGTATTCATTTGTGGAGGTACCATACCCAGTCCTTTTCAATACTTTTTGCATCTTCATTTTTCCATTTTATTTCTGCCGGAAGGACATATTGTAAAATTCCTTTACGTTGTAGGTCTGATAGTGAAAAATTATTTCACCTTTAATGAATCTTAAAAAGTCTTTGAAAGGAAAGTCCTTAAAAAGGAAACTATTCTGAGTAAAATTTCTCCTTTGAAAGGTTTTTAACCACTAGCCCTTTACAGAAGTCCCCCCAACACCACCTTTATTTTTATCTGTCATCATAGTAGCCTTTGTCCTTCTATTTACATGTCCTTTTCTCAAATTGCTTAAAAAGTTCTTCTTTATCTTCAGTTTTAAGCAATTTTATTATGATATGATAACTTTCTTCAGGTTTGTTTTCTTTGAGGCACATTGAGTTTCTCTTTTAAATTTATTGTTTTCATCAAATTTAGAAGAAGTAAGTCATTATTTCTTTAGTATTTTTTATGTCACTACCTTTCTCAACTTTGGAAAATCTAATTAAATGTGAATTATAGAAAATAAAACTTTCTGATAACTGATATTCTGTTCAATATTATTTTTCTTCTTTTCAATGTATTTCTTTTAGTAAAATATCTATTACTATGAATTTAAGTCCATTAACTTCTGTGATATTTATGGTACCATTAAGCTTACCTAGTATTCTTTTTGTTTCAGATACTTTACAATTAATCACTAGATGTTTGATTTGGTTCATTTTTATATCTTTCATACTTCTACCTAACATTTTAAACGTGGAATATAATTGCAATACATGTTAATTTCATTCCTAATCTTAACAACCTTCTCCTATGGATGCTTCTTCATATGACTAATATTTTTTATTAGATGACATGTATTGGAAACTTTAGATTTTAGGGTGGTAGGTGTTTTACATTCCTATAACTATTCTTAATTGTATTCTGAACTAAAGTAGGAGTTGTGATTAATTATTCCCTTGTATTGTGAACATTCTATTTACCATACTCAATTTTCCCTGAATTAGAAAACTTTTAATTATTACTAACCAGAAACACTATTTATGCATCTATAAAAGCATTGCTATGATTTAGATCTGGAATATTATACAAATCTCATGTGTTAAGACTTGATCCCTGTAT
Organism: Ictidomys tridecemlineatus; assembly: GCF_052094955.1. Lineage (NCBI taxonomy): Eukaryota > Metazoa > Chordata > Mammalia > Rodentia > Sciuridae > Ictidomys > Ictidomys tridecemlineatus. The sequence continues at coordinate 163,854,777 of NC_135479.1, forward strand.
TAGGGTTCTCTAGAGGAACAGAACCAACAGGATATATCTATATCTATATCTATATCTATATCTATATCTATATCTATATAAATATATTGTCATATAAATATAATTATATATGACTATATATAATATATATGATTATGAAAAGGGAATTTATTAGATTTCTTACAAAACCAGAAGCTAGATAGTCCCACAAAGGCCATCTGCAGGTTGAGAGCTGGGGAAACCAGTAGCTGCTCAGTCCAAGATGTTAAAACCTCTGAATAAGAGAGATTAATGATACTAGCCAAGTTCAGGACCAACACCTGGGAACTCCCTGGAGAATTACTGGCAGATATCACTTTGGAAGAGTGAAGGAGCTGAGTCTGATATCTTCAGATGATTACAGTGGCAACCAAGAACCTCTTCAAGAAAGATGGAGATTTTATCTGTTGCTGCTTCCTTATTCTTCCAACTTTTATTACATCTAAGCCTCCAACATATTAGATGGGGCTGCCCACACTTAGGAAGGGTCTCCACTTCAGTTTACTATCCCACATGCCAATCATTCATAGACACACCCTCATTAACACACCCAAGAGCCTCTCAACCACAGGCATCTCTTAATCCCATCAAGTTGATAATTCAGATAGATAATTATAGCCCCTAATTCAGCAATGACCAGAAGTTGGGCTTTTAGAAAGTGATGGGATCATGAGGTTCTTGTTCTCATCAGTGGACTAATCATTAATAGCTGAATGAACTACTGGGAAATGGAACCCATCTAGTTGAAAGAGGTAGGTCATGGATGGTTTGTCCTTGGGGATTTTTTCTTGGTCTCCTTACCTCTCCCCCTCTCCTCTTCTCTTTCTTTTTCTCTTTTTCTCTGCTTTACATTTGCCATGAGCAGAGCAGCTTTCTTCCACCATGGCCAGAAACCTCTGAAATTGTGAATCTAGACAAAATATTTTCTTCTTTAAGTTCCTTATGTCAGCTATTTGGTCACAGCAATGAAGAGCTCTATGAAATGAGCATCAAGCACTGCTAGTTTGAACACCTTTGAATATTTCTTCCTTCAGCAGTAGGTAATTGACTCACACAAATACATAGTCAGTACTCAGTTGAATATTTGCAAAGGACCTTCTGTAGCTCTCTGGAATTCTCTCTCTATAGTTGCTTCCTGATTGAATTCTACTTTTCAAACTTGAGCTCTCTTCTTCAGGTACTCTACATTCCATCTCTTCAGAAGATTTTTTTTAGGCTTTGCCTGAGTAGTTTCTCTCTGTAATGTGGCCTGAAAACACTTCTCATGGAGTGAAATTCAAATTATCCTGGTGCTTGCATATTTTTTTCTGGTTACAAAGGAATCACTATTCTTCACTAAGGGATGTCACTGAAAACAATTGTTTTATAGATTTTCTTTTTTTTTTTTTTTGATATTTCAGGTAGAAGGATGAATTGCATCTCCACTACTTCATCTTTCTTGTAAGCTTAAGTTAATACTAAGTTTTCTAAGCTGGAGAAAGCACATGTTTGTTTGTCAGAACTTTCCTATTTGATGCTGTAGTATTTTTATAAATTACATGTTATTTTTAAATGTCATTAAAATAATAAATGAGCCTTAGTTGGGAGATAGAAGTTTGATGCTCAAGTATACATTACAGCAGTTGGTAGGAATAATAAAACAAGAATCATCAAAACAACATCATGTTGCCATTGCTTAATAACTGATGGGACCATGACAGCATTGCAGACATTAGAAAACATGAATATTCATTCAAATCACACTGTGACATCAGAATGAAGCTTCAAGGGTATGCCCTTTCCAGTCTTTTGACTTCAAAGTAGACAGTAGTGTCAAAACATTACCATATTGTGATAGGAAGCTCACCTGCTTCTTTCTCTCTGAAATTATTATCAAGATTTAGATTAGGATCTAGTCACTACATTTTTAGGCTTCAGATGTACTTGTGAACAGATTATTAGTAAACAACCTTGGAAGTCAATAAAAAGCAAGCAAGTTCAGAAGTTGTTGTACTGGACTGCATTAAGGTCACCTACTGTTTCATTAACAAAAATTTTGGAGTATTTAAAAATGTTCAGAGTTCTCTTTTCTTCTGTGCATTTTCAGTCATTTTTATGAGAGAGATGAGAAAGTTGAGAGGTTCTCTCCTAAGTCATGTTCAATTCTAGCAACTTTTAAATTTTTGCCTGTTGTAATATTTATAATACTAATAAGGTTATCATAAGATATCAAACCAACATGTACCTTATTAAAATTGTCTATGATAACAAAGATATATACCTCCCTTTCTTAGGTATAATGATGGTTTGTCAAGTAGATCTATGTACTGATTCCTTAACCAGTGAATATGTTCATTCACAAGATAGAAGAGACCTGGTTGATGTGATTAAATTAGGGATTTGGGATGGGAGTTTAAGATGACTCTGGATTAACTATGTGAGCCCAATATAATCACAAGGGCATATATAAGGGAATATATGTAAGCAGGAGAGCTAAAGTCAGAGGGTGATATGGCAATGACAGCAGGGACTGGAGTGATGCAATTTCTAGAATAGGAGGTAGGACAAAAATGTAGGTAGAGCATGGAAGCTAGAAAAGATAATAAATGATTTTCCTCCATAAAATCTCTAGAAGGAAATCAATTCTGCCAATATCTTAAATTTAACCCAGTGAAACTGATTTGGAGTTCTAACTCCCAGAACATTAAGACGAAAAAAAAAAAAAGTGCTGTTTTAAGCTCCTAAATTGTGACAATTTCTTACAAAAAAAATATACTCTTTAACAAGGCATCAATTTTCATCCTAAATTATGGTTATTTCTACAAAACTGTTTTTGTTTAAGATGCTATAAGCTTTCTGAGGTCAGATGCTGTGACATATTTGACTTATTTCATATTTAGGGACATCATGCTAGTTAACATAATGCCTTTTAACATGTGTTTTCTAAATATAAAATAGAATCTCACCACCAACCCTGTCCCTGCAATGGAAGTTCCTTGCAAAATTAATAATCCTTAATTGCAATTTAGGAAAGATTATGTGATAAATGAAAAATTATATTAAATACAATGGGAATATATACAGTGGGAAGTATTGAACCATTCAGGTCTTTTTGTGCTAATCTTTCTAGCAGTTCAACTTTGAACTAGACCTGTTGTCTTAAGAAGAACACATTTAAAATGTTACATGTCCCTACCAGGATACCATTATTTAGATGTTATAATGAGGAAATGTAATTGTTACATGCCTTCCTCAGTCTTTTCAACATTAGAAGTTAGAATGAAAAATATACATGGAGGTTGGGAGATTTAGACTTTCCTGTTTAACAGAGGTTGAAAAGAATTTTCTAAAAATCTGGCTTGTGTTTAGAGTTCTTCCATCTATAATAAAAATGGGCAATGCACGTGGGTGATTTCATTGGATTTTCTTTTCTTTTTGGTGGATAAAAATTGAAGTTGCCATAGTATGGAACTTTGAGGGAAGAAGAAATCTGAGGGGGGGTGTTTAATCTCACTATATAGGGCATTCTAAACATATTTTGGAAAGTTATCTAAAAAGAGAGACAATAAATTGCATATCGAAGAGTTCAGGTTGACTAGGAACTGAATTGCTGGCCACAGTTATCTAGCTTTATGCTGTAGAATTAGGGCCTATGTTTTCTTTTGGAACTGCACTGTGTGAACACCTCCCTATAATACTCAGGAAACCTACTGAGATGGTGGTGGAAATTCTTCATGTCTCTTAAGAAAAAAGTAAAAATGAACAAACAAGTCACATGAAGAAGGAGATAAGATCTGTGATTTTAACTTGTAAAATACTCAATTAAAAATAGAAATTTCACTTTGAAGAGATAATTTTCCATGGGTCTTTAATGTCTGCACAGGTTTTTGTAAGCTAAGAAAAATGAAAGTATTTGTTTCAAACTTAATTTGTTTTTCTTCAAGGATATTTGCAGGATAAACAGTCTCAGAAGATTAGGATGTGTTTCCTTAGAGAAAATGGGCAAGTTTTAATTGATGTTCAAACTAATAAACTATACTGGGCAAACTTCGAACTTTTTTTCCCCAACCCTCTTACAAGGGAGAAGAGAGTTCTTACATCTTCAGCATTTACCTAAAACTGTTGCATCTCATCCTGTGAGATTCAGGAGTGAAAAGAAATGATAGGAGCATAGAGCTCCTGAGGCTTACTGTCTAATAAATCACCAGGTTCTTTGTCTCTGATGTAGGAGATTATATTAATCCAGGATCCCTGAATCTATGTGGCAAGCTCTCTATGGCAGGAAAAACTCAGACCCTACACATTCAAGTGAGATTTTGACATTCCTTTAAGTTGTTTTTATCATTGAAAACTAAAGATTTTCACATTAATTGAGTTCATTTAAATTTATAATTTCATGTTTGTCCTCTATGACACAAATATAAAAACATAGAGATTGACTCAGTTTAAAATGTGTTGCTCAGTCCATTTTCCTGAGAATCTCCAGTGTCTATGTGTACATATACATCTCTGGGTCCTGTATGAAACTTATTATAATAAATCTTAGGAATATTATAGAGGAATCTATAATATTAAAAACCATCAGGAAATTCTAAAATATTCTCCTTTTCTAATTGTTGCATTGCTTTGCCTTTTTGCATTAAATGCTTTAAATGTGGCTTATTAAGAAGCATTTCTTGGACAAATAGATTTGCTTAGAAGAATGGATTAGCAGGAAGGAATTATCAGCTCTCTAGTTCTGTCAAAACAAACACTAGGCTTCACACTTAAGAGATTTCTTTCAAGTTTCTAAGCAGCCTATGATAATACTGTCATCACTTTATATTTTTAGGTTTGCAAGTTCAGCCCTTAAAACATTGCTTTGAGTTTTCAAGTTTTTTCCTTAAACCATTGTTTACTCCATCTGCAGAGTATATTTTTTCCTCCAAATCAATATTGCTGACTTGTCTATTTGACTTAGAGACCCGAACAATAGCACTCAGCAAGTAGGCTATGCAAGGGATACACATATTCTCTTTAAATCAATCACTGTATTATTCTTTCCAATTTGATAAGAAAATTAAAACTTTAGAGTTAATGCAATAGGTAAGAAGAAGTGTGGCTATTAATTTGTATCTCATTTTCTTTTTGATTTTGGAACTTTCAAAAAAATACTGAGTCTAGAATTATATATATATTATATATAATGATTATGTGTATATTATATATAATATGTATATATATATATAATGATTATAATTAAAGCATATGATCCATATTACCTACCAGTTACATAGTTTCAGTAATTATTAATTTATTACTTTGATGGACTATGTAGTAAAGTTCACAAATGTTAAGCATAAGGACATTAAAGATTTTACTAAGCTATTTCATGATCTTTATTTACAATAATACTTTCAAGAAATAGGATTTAAGTACATTTACACAATTATATGTCTTTATCATACATAACTGATGTCACTATGGTAAATGTAGCATTTTCATACATCTATAGGCACATATTCAAAAATCTTTAGGTATAATGCTTCCAAGACCACTTTCAAAATTAAGTTCTCCAGAAATTTCAGGTAAGATATAAAGCTTGAACTAAATAAGTAATACTGTCCCCACTTCCTACCACACCACCATAGTGTTAAAACTATGAAATGGGAATTGTTTTACTTGCTTGAACTTTTTTATTATGGCTTATAATGCTTAGATGTTTAGGGAGGTTTTTTTGTTTGTTTGTTTGTTTGCTTTTTTATTATTAGCAATGTACTGACTTCTATGACTATTAAATTCAGAAAATTGTGAGTTAGAGAGTATTCACAAGTAATATGTTTTTAAATTTTCTGAAGAGTTTAAAACAGATACAATAATTTAATTGTTAAATTTTTATCTTTTATATCTCTATTAACATCTTGGATTAATAAAATATCTGCATGCTTGTGCCATTGGGTTTCTCAAAAAGTTCACCAAAATAAATATTATTTAAAAGGAAGATATTTTATTAAAAATGTGACATTAATCCATGAAGTTAGAGAGTTAAAGTTATCGCACTAGTTCACTTTTACATTTAAAATGTATCTCATATCCAAAATGCATTCTGTGTGCCATAGATATGAAAAATACAGGAATATATTATTTTCATTTTATTATATGTTTTAATGTACTTCACAGATACTGCATTACTGTACATATTGAAGATTTGTGGCAACCCTGACTGGAGCAATTATATTGACATTTTTCCAATACCATGAGCTCATTTCAAGTCTCTGTGTTACATGTCCGTAATCCTCCTAACATCTCAAGCATTTTCATTATTATTATATCTTGTATAATAATTATGATCAGTGATTTTTGATGTTACTATTATAATTTTGTTGAGTCACTCTGAACTACACCCCTATAAGATAGATAAGTGGGCAGACATTGTGTATGTTCTGACTGCTGCACTAACCTCATCTGTTACCTTTCCCTTCGACCTTCTTATTCTGTGAGACACAACAATATTGAAATTAGGACAATTAATAACCCTGCCACCCTGCAAATGGTCTTTAAGTACTCAAATGAAAACTAGGGATGCATGTCTCTCACTTCAGACAAACCAACAAACAAAGGAAAAGACAAAACTTTTAAGAAAGGCATGCCAAAAGCCAAGATGGGCCAAAACTAGTCCTTTTTACAAAATAGCCAAGTTGTAAAGGCAAAGGTATAGTTCTTGAGGGAATTTAAATGTGCTCCTCCAGTAAATATACAAATGAGGAGAAAGTAAAACAAACTCTTTCCTGCATTGGAGAAAATTTTATTGGACAGGAGACCAAAGAGCCACATCATTTCCTCAAGCCAAAGTCTAATGCAGAGCAAGACCCTAACTCTCTTCAGTTTCTATAAAGGCTGAGAGAAGTGAAGAAGATGCAGAAGAAAAATTAGAAGCCAGCAGAGGTTAGTTAATGAAGTTGAGGAAAAGAATACATCTCTGTAACATAAAATTGCAAAGTGAAACACAGTTTAACACAGCAAGTGCTAGTGTTTAAGCTACTACAAGTTGTCCAGAAGATCTAGATGACATAATTGATAAATGTGACTGTACCACAGATTTTTAGTGTGATGAAAAGAACTCCTATTGGTAAAAGATGCCATCTGGGACATTGATGGCTAGAGAGATGGCAAAGCCTGGATTCAAACTTTCAAAGGACGGGGTGACTGTTTTGTTGGGGCCTACCACAACTGGTGGCTTTAAATTGATGTCAGTACTCATTCATTAATTTCATGTTGTTTTCATGCCTGATAAAATAAACATCCATTCTAAAGCCCATGGATCAAGGTGTCATTTTCATTTTCAAGTTTTATTATTTAAGAAATGAATTTAGGGGGTGCTGAAGTTGTGGCTCAGTGGTACTAGCACATGTGAGGGGCTGGGTTCAATCCTCAGCATCACATAAAAATAAATAAAATAAAGGTATTGTGTCCAACTACAACTAAAAAAAACTATTTAAAAAGATAAACACACTTTTTAAGGTTATAACTGCCACCAATAGTGAATCCTCTAATGAATCTAGGAAAAATAAATTTAAAACCTTGTGGAAAAGATGTACCATTCTAGATACCATGAACATTTGCGGATCATGGGGGGAATTCACAATACCCATACTAACAGGAGTTTGGAAGAAGTTGATTCCAAACCTCATGGATTACTTTGAGGAGTTCAAGACTTCAATAAAGGCAGTTACTGCAGATTTGGTGCAAATAACAAAAGAACTAGAATTAGAAGATGTGAATGAATTGTTCCAACCTTATTATTAAACTTGAATGAATTAAGAGTTGCTTCCTATAGATGAGCAAAGAAAGTTTATAAAATCAGTGACAGGGTTTGAGAGAACAATTTTGAAAGAAGTACTACTGTAGGAAAATGTTATCAAACATCATGGCATATCGCTATATTTTGTGAATATTTTCTTAGAAACAAGTCAATTAATTTAGCAAATCTCATTGTTATCTTAATAAATTGTCCCAGCCACCCCAATCATTAGCAACCACCTATCTTATCAATCTGCAGCCATTAACATCAAAGTAAGACTTTCCAACAGCAAGATTATAACTTACTAAAGTTTCAGATAATCATTATTATTTTAAACAATAAGGCATTTAAGTAAGGTAGTTTTTCATAATTCTCTTGCAATTATTACATAAAAATAATTTTTGTATGCCCTGGAAAACTAAAAAATCTGTGGGACTCTCTTTAATACTAAATATGTGGAGCCAAACCTGCAGTATCTTTAAGTTATGCCTGAATAGGTACTGCATAAATTAGAATTAGCTTTGACTGCATAGGAAAGAAAAATCTCAGATTAATGACTTAAAAGATTCAATTTATTTATTCTCTCAGTCTAAAGAGATACAGGGGTCTGCGGTTCATTATTTATTTGTGTACTGCATACTTTCTGACTTAACCCCTTTTATTCTCACCCCATGCCTTAAACTTATGTTAAAAGGACCCATGATATACCAAATATAGTAATCTTCTCTTATCCATGGGGGATATATTGTAAGACCGCAAATGATGCCTGACACCACAGAGAATATAATACCCTATATAATACATTTTTTCCTATATGTACTATAGTACTGCCATGTAATAACAAATTTAATCTTTCCTTCCATACTTTATGCCCTAGTACCTTCTTTGCATCAATACTCTTATGCATTGAGACTATTATTAAGTAATATAAGGAATTCTTGAACACAAGCTTTACTAGTACATTAGATTTTAAACTTGAGATAGTTACTAAGTGACTAATGGGATGGGGATACCATATATATAGAATGGATATGCTGGACCCAAGGATGATTCATGTATTGGGAAAGAAGTGTCAAGACAACACAAGATTTTTATTAAGCTAATCAGATTGGTACACAATTTTAGAACTTGTGAATTGCTTATTCCTGGAGTTTTCCATTAAATATCATCAGACTACAACTGACCTTGGGAAACTGAAGCCACAAAAAGAAAACCCATGGATAAGTGGAGACTACTATAGGAGAAAGAAGAAAAGAAATTTTAGAAAATGTATACTTCTTTCATTTTAATGAAAAAAAATTCTCTTAATGCCACATCAGATACATGCTTACTTTGTTAGAAAGTCTGATGTTCACATTTAGCTGCAAAGCAATTAGAGAGCAGATTGTGACTTTTATTTCAGTTGACAATGTTACTAGCTAATAATAGGAATTTCTTATGACAGAGAAAGAAGATAGTTGATATAGGGGGAATCTCTAAAATCTTCCCACACTGTTAAATAACTAGAGAATAACTAGAAAAAGAAGGAATATTTACATGTATTCTTCTTGGGAAACTTTTTGGTTCAAGAAATATATTTTTAACTATTTTCTTACTGGAAGAAGTAATTTATCTCAGTTAAAAAAATAAAACAAAGCAACAGCAAAATTCCCTCAAAATAGCCCCAAGTCTTCCATTTGGGGATGTAACCAATAGTTTGATATATTACTGACATTATCTGCTAATGTTGGTTATTTCTTTAAGTAAATGCCCAGATATAAAAACCTAATAGTATATTATGTAGGGTAAAACATTTTAAGACTATGGAATAGTTTCTTGATCTAAAGTTATCTCTCAGACTATCCACTCTAGTTTGTTTTATAATGCAGAAAATATGAGGAAGTGATTTGTTCTGGTCTTATACAAAAATCCTCATCTTCTGAATTTGGTAATAACCTTTTTTGCAAATAAATTTTCAGTATGTGATGTTCTAGATGTTATTTTATGCAATCTTTTTTCTCTCTCTCTCACTTTCAGAATATATTGCATTTCAAATAATATGAAAACAATATAAATGTTTATTATGATATTCAATTTAAATATTATTAAGCACTTGAAAAATATACCCAGCTATTTGCTAGTGATAATAAGTTCTAAACAAACTTCAGAAAGCAAAAGTTATATGAAATACTGATGGAATCCATAACCTGCATTTTCTTTTTAGTATTTTTAGTTGTAGATGGACACAGTACCTTTATTTTGTTTATTTAGTTTTATGTGGTGCTGGGGATCGAACCCAGGGCCTCACACATGATAGGCAAGTGCTCTAACACTGAGCTAAAACCCCAACCCCTGCTTTTTCTTTTTTAGAGTATAATTCAGTAAAAAAAAAAAATGTGTTCAGCTATTAGTAATAAAGACCCAAATTCACAAATTATTAAAATACTGGGTATTCATTTTGCTCTCATATAAAAGGAAGACAGGAAATACAGTAGGGCTGCTATGATGGTTCTATATTGTCAACAGTGTTCAGGAACCTTCCATCTCCATCATCTTCCCTTATACTTATAGCCTATGCACAGATCAGTACAGTTTACTTGTTTTGTATTACATGAAATTCCAGCAATTATATTTTTGCAATTAGAGGAAGAAACAACTGATTCTCACAAAAAAAACATTCATTAATTGAATTGGCTCACATTAGGAAATTTTTCTGGCAGCTTCATTGAGTGACTTCCGACCATAATTTTGAGCCAGAGCATTAGTGCTATACCTATACTTATTTTATTTATTTATTTATTTTTTAAAAGAGAGAGTGAGAGAGGAGAGAGAGAGATTTTTTTTTGTCTTTTTTTTTTAATTAATTTATTTTTTTTATTGTTGGTCGTTCAAAACCTTACACAGTTCTTAATACATCATATTTCACAGTTTGATTCAAGCGGGTTATGAACTCCCAACTTTACCCCGTATACAGATTGCTGTATCACATCAGTTACCCTTCCATTGATTGACATATTGCCTTTCTAGTGTCTGATGTATTCTGCTGTCAGTCCTATTCTCTACTATCCCCCCTCCCCTCCCCTCCCCTCCCCTTTTCTCTCTCTACCCCTTCTACTGTAAATCATTTCTTCCATTTGTATTATCTTGTCTTACCCCTCCATTACATAGTTCTTGATATATCATATTTCACATTTTGATTCAAGTGGGTTATGCACTCCCATATTGCCCCTTATACAGCTTGCAGAATCACATCAGTTTCACTTCCATTGCTTTACATATTGCCATCCTAGTGTCTGTTGTATTCTGCTGCCTTTCCTATCCTCTACTATCCCCCCTCCCCTCCCCTCCCCTCCCCTCTTCTCTCTCTACCCCCCCTACTGTAATTCATTCCTCCCCCTTGTATTATTTTTCCCTTTCCCCTCACTTCCTCTTGTATGTAATTTTGTATAAACCTGAGGGTCTCGTTCCATTTCCATGCTATTTCCCTTCTCTCTCCCTTTCCCTCCCACCTCTCAACCCTGTTTAATGATGGTCTTCTTCTTGTGCTCTTCTTCCCTAGTCTGTTCTTTTTTTTTTTATTGATTGTTCAAAACATTACAGAGCTCAAGACATATCATCTTTCATACATTCCATACATTCGACTCAATTGGGTTTTGAACTCCCCAAATACATAATACAGACTCACTTCTGTTACATACTCACATTTTTACATAATGGCATATTAGTGACTGTTGTATTCTGCTACCTTTCCTATCCCCTACTATCCCCCCTCCCCTCCCCTCCCCTCCCCTCCCATCTTCCCTCTCTACCTCCTCTGCTGTTGTTCAATTCTCTCCCCTTTTTTCCCCCCACCCCCTTGCCCCTCATAACCTCTTATAATTTTGTGTATCACTGAAGGTCTCCTACCATTTCCATATGTTTTCCCTTCTCTCTTCCTTTCTCTCCCCCCATTCGTCTTAGTTTGCTGGTAGTCTTTTCCTCATGCTCTTCCTTCCTGTTCTATTCTTAGTGGCTCTCTGTTCTTAATTACTCTCCTTATATCAAAGAAGACATTTGGCATTTGTTTTTTAGGGCTTGGCTAGCTTCGCTTAGCATAATCTGCTCTAATGCCATCCATTTCCCTCCAAATTCTATGATTTTGTCATTTCTTAATGCAGAGTAATACTCCATTGTGTATAAATGCCACATTTTTTTTATCCATTCGTCTATTGAAGGGCATCTAGGTTGGTTCCACAGTCTTCCTATTGTGAATTGTGCTGCTATGAACATCGATGTAGCAGTGTCCCTGTAGCATGCTCTTTTTAGGTCTTTAGGGAATAGACCCAGAAGGGGGATAGCTGGGTCAAATGGTGGTTCCATTCCCAGCTTTCCAAGAAATCTCCATACTGCTTTCCAAATTGGCTGCACCAATTTGCAGTCCCACCAACAATGTACAAGTGTACCCTTTTCCCCACATCCTCGCCAGCACTTATTGTTGTTTGACTTCGTAATGGCTGCCAATCACAGAAACCAACCCACAAAACTACAACTTTCTTATATTTGATAAAGGGGCTAAAAGCATGCAATGGAGGAAGGATAGCATCTTCAACAAATGGTGCTGGGAAAATTGGAAATCCATATGCAACAAAATGAAATTGAATCCCTTTCTCTCGCCATGCACAAAAGTTAACTCAAAATGGATCAAGGAGCTTGATATCAAATCAGAGACACGGCATCTGATAGAAGAGAAAGTTGGCTACGACCTACATGCTGTGGGGTCGGGCTCCAAATTCCTCAATAGGACACCCATAGCACAAGAGTTAACATCTAGAATCAACAAATGGGACTTACTCAAACTAAAAAGTTTTTTCTCAGCAAAAGAAACAATAAAAGAGGTAAATAGGGAGCCTACATCATGGGAACAAATCTTTACTCCTCACACTTCAGAGAGATTATTTTTAATATTTATTTTTCAGTTCTCGGCGGACACAACATCTTTGTTTGTATGTGGTGCTGAGGATCGAACCCAGGTCGCACGCATGCCAGGCGAGCGCGCTACCGCTTGAGCCACATCCCCAACCCCACCTATACTTATTTTAAAGGAAGATTAGAAAGGTACTTTGTCACGAGTTGTCCATGGGCTGTATGTATGAGCTATGAGCATTTGAGTGTATGAGGGGACTGGTTCCTCCTCACGCGTTGAAAGGGGTGTGGGAAGAAAATGTGCCTTTCCTCTCACTCTGCCTGTGATCCCACACAGCACCTGAGATGGGTGTGACTTGCCAAGATGTCAATCAATTTGATGACCACAAGACATCACAAAGGAAGACTCCACCTTGGAAACTCTATTCCCTGCCTTGTTTGGTGAAGAACATTCCATCAAACCTCCCTTGTGTATGCCCCCCCACACCTGATAAAATAAAAAGGATCCGGGTGCATGCTCTCTTTCCAGCTCTGCCCAGCCTGGAGCTGACCCTTGGAGTCACTGAGTTGTCCTTCCCTTGATCTTAGAAACTCATGTTTGTGTGCTGCGTGGTTTCTTTACTGTTTCCTTAGTTATTGATAACAGCCAGCTTCTTTAAATCCAGCTCATCCCGACAGCCTGGCCAGCTAGCAACAGTACTTCTGTTATGGTGTAAGCTTAATCAATATAGATTATAGATTATAGGTTATGAAATATTAATAAGTAGGATAAGATGATTCTGTGATAAATATTATAGAATATATAATGTTAAGCTACTCTAGTTAAAAGTTAAAAGAAGTAATAGTAGGACAGTGTAATCATGTAACTATAAGACATAAAATTTAAATTCTTAGAAATAAGATATAGAACAGTGTAAGGTATAAACTCAAAAGTTAATATAACTTACAGATATGTATTAGTTAATAGTTAAGTACACGGTATAGCTATAGGCAAGTATAAGTAAAGATAGTCATAGCGACTCCATTTTTATGACTCCTGTGTGAAACCCTCATATAAGCTGTTTCTAAGATGTTTAAAAAGTTGTTTTTCTGTACTTCATATGCCCACAGATGTACTCGAACCTAGGATGTAGACCCACAAATGTGCTTGAAGCCAGAAAGTGGTTGTCTGTTTTTACTTTGCTAACTGCTTTCTCAGCCCTTATATCCTGTTTGTTTGTAGCTTGCAAGAATCCATAGGATGTGGTTTTTCCCCTTTAAATACTCTGACCTAATTGCAGATGGCTGCTGTTCTCCCAGAGGGTCAGTTGGACCCTGTGAAGAACAGTCTCTAGCTAGATAATAAAGACTCTCTAATTTGTTTCAAATTCTGACTTAGAGTGTTTTCTGAGCTGTCACACCATAACACTTCTTCAACTAGATTTATCAATCTTCATGAAAGCAGAGTTCCGTCTTTAGGTTTAAAGAGGAGACAAGACACTGGGAAGATAATTAGAAATCTCAAGTCACAGTACCACCTCACAAAAATTTCTAATAAACAGGAGACATTTACAGCAACCCAGAATTTTCCAGGCTAAGATGCCTCTACAACCCTAATAAACTTCCTGGAAATGATCAGACTCTTGGCCCTCAATGGGGATTTAAACCCACTTCAGCAGATAGTGATTCTGTGTATAAAACATTTAAAATTGCAGTAAAAAGAAAACACCTATCAAGAAACTGAAGGACTATTCTCCTGGAGTGTTTAGCTCTTAACCTTCCTAGAGAAACAAATACTGAAACCAATTATCTCCTTTTGGGTAAAGAACATAGGAGAACATTATTTTTGTAAGAAAGAAAGCTGCCTAAGATCTTGGGAATACATTTGTCATTTTCATAATTGTCAGATTCAGTTGAATTTTTCTGCACAGTCCCATATTTGACTCCCAAACCAGATCCCTCTCTAATGATTTTTCCAAACTGTTACTACTAATGCCATGCAGAATTTCTGCTCATAAATAATTTTCTGTAAATTTGTAGTCAATGTTCCTTATTAAACCTAGACTCAGATAAATAATGGGATATTCAATGTTTCTATGGAAACACTTTGCAAATGAATGCTGATTATGATCATGGCTTACGAACAAGTCCACTGGATTTTAAAAATGCCTTTCCATGTTCATGGAATAAGGAAAGTGCTAAGTATATGTTATATTGGTATTATCTCATATTTATGTGTTTAAACATTCAGGGATAAATTTTAAAAATTGTAAGTGAATTATGTCAATTTCAAATTTTAAAACAATATTTACTTATTCTTGAATCTGAGTAGAGATGGCATAATAGGTCTTAAATTTACCTTAAGAATCAGAAATTCAATATGACACCATCAATGCTGTTTAAAGATAAAATTCTCATATTACACATTCTGTTTTCACATTGCAAAAAGAGAACTTACCACATATTTTAACTTATGCCATATCAAAAATAAATGAACCAAGTTTGGGATTTTAGGTAGTTATATTACTTTAATATATTTATTTATGAATTCATTGATTACCACTGAGCACATTTTTATTCAATATCTAATATCCAATGGGTAGTGGTTGTTCATTATAGTAGATTGAGAAAAACATTATAATTAGCATCTACATTATCTGTTACTTATCTCTCTTCACAAGGAATTTTATCCTCGTTTGCTTCTTCTGCAATGTCAGAATTGGAATGTATGAGTTGTCACATAGCCCAAAGTTGAATATTATCCAATGCCAACAGTTTTAGCAGGACTAAAGAGTACTTCAGAAGCTCAAGACATGTCAATGAAGACTGTGGTTATTTGGGAAAGTGACAAATTTAAAACGGCTTTGTAGGATTGCAAAGGGTTAGGGTTGGCAGAGAAGGCAGAGGATTTCCTTACTATGAAGGCTAGTTTTAGCAATATGGCTTGTCTTTACTTATGAAGAAGAAAAAAAAATGCTCAAAAATAAAATTTGAGACTTTTATTATAAGAGTAGGAATATAAAATATGAAATATGCACAAAGGGTAAATACTGACAAATTCTTTGTAACAAAAGGTATTTGTCAAAAGATCAGTTAATATATATCTCATACACACCTCATTTTAGAGATGGAACATGGGGATGTAGGATCAGTTAGGTTTGGTTAGATTACAAACATAGAGAAGGATGGTAATTATCAAAGTCAGAAAGCTTATGTCAGGAGATGGCTTGGAGCTACAATTAGTATGCATAAATTTGTTGTGTATGTGTCAGTTCCACCAAATTTAAAAAAAAAAAGATTGTTTACACATGACTTAAAGCTAAGGAAAATAATTAGTAGTGAAATTTTTATTTGTTTTAGAATTATGAAATTTTACATATACAGTAGTTAAAAATAGTAGTAGGAATAGTATATTGTTTGTTGATACATAGTTTTACATATTAATCTGGATGTCAAAGGATCATAGACGTGTGTAAAAGATCTATACAAATAAACTCTCATATCTGATACTAAAAATTATTTTCAAATTAATTTTTGGTAGTTGAATAGTATCCACAGTCTTATTGAAGGACATACTTTTGTATCATACATATTTTGACAGAAGTTACAGATATATCTGTTACACATTCTGTTTTCACAGTGTAAAAAGGGAACTTACCACATATTTTAACTTATGTCATATCAAAAACTTATGCCATATCAGAGTATCAGCAAAAGGCATGTTTCTAAGTCCTGCAGCAATGTCTGTTCTTACTTAATATGTCACAACTTAAAAATTACCTAACACAGATAATGAAAACAAATGTGTGTTCAGTGAGAACCATAGGGCGGAAAAACTCTTACAGATCATTTTATGAAATCAAATTCTCTTCATTTTAAAGCAAAACATCTGACTCATAGAACAAAGGAAAATTTCAGCTCAGCTTGAGTATAGTAAAAGCAACACCAGTATATGGACTGGATCCAATAGGTAGACAGAGTCATAGATTATTAAGCAGAATGGTAACTTAATGACATAGTTTTAAAATACTCATTTGGGTGGCCATTACTGTAGTGATGTATACAAAAATGGGCTAATGTTTCCCACAATATAATGTGGAACAATGAGAAAAGAAAGCAACAGAAGGATTGAAGAGGTTTTCTTCAGATTTAAATCCAATGATCATGGGTCATATTGGTCCTACTGGAATAAGCAATATAAGGTCATTAATGACTTCTTGATTTTGATTCCAGAATATAGAATAGTTGCCTCTGCTGTTGTCAACTACAAAAAAAAAAAAAAAAGAAAAAGAAAAAAGAAAAGATAGCGTAGGAAGAAAGGTCAAGAGTTCAGTTGCTGACAATCTGAATTTGGGAGCACTGTGGCACATCATGTAGAAATGCTTTAAATACAATCAGCTTCATCTACTAAAGACTTATTGAGAATCAAGATTTAAAATATAATTTGGGAGTTTTGAATGAGAAACTAAGAATAAAGACAGAAATTCAAATTAGTTCCAAGAAGAAATCACACAGGTAAAAAATTTCAATAGTCAAAGACTCACACTTAATAAAGCTTATTATAGTCAATGGTTAAGAAGTGTAAGAAAAGAAAGAGAAAAGAGGATAATAATCATCTTGTTCCTTTGGCATCTTGTAGCAAAATTTTCACATTTTTTCTCATTTATAAACTTTTCCATCTTGCTCCATTGGAAGTTATTAGAAAAAAATACATTTTGTTACCTTTAATTTCTATTTTCTTACATTTACATGGATCAGGTGCTTGATAAAGTGTTGGATAGGTATTTGTCATGGTCCCCAGACCTTCCTGAACATTATTGGCAAGATTTTTTTTTATAAAATCTCTTGTCCTTGCCAATGTCACAGTTTGGTTACCAAACGAGACTTCCTCCAAAAGTGGACTTTCTCTTCTTTGGTAATTAAATAATGATCAGAACAAAACAGGGTCATATTGAACACTGAAAATTTGAGATGACACCCTGAGGTTTGGGTACAAGGAACTGATTAAAGAGAACAATGAAGTTATAGGTTCTGAATATGAACACAGAAGGTGGTAGTTGCAGAGAAGAACAAAAATCCTCAGCCCCTGTCAAGTGAACATCTTAACCCTAGGAACTTCAGGGAGTAGAAAGGGCCATTCTCTTTGTCTCCTAAATATAGGCCAACCATTAAAATCAAGGAGCAGCTGAGGCTGGCAAAAGGACCTGCTTGAGAAACACAGACTTCCACAACTTTATTTCTGAGTTACACAGATTGATATAATTTTCCTTATGTCTCAGTAACCTTGGATTATATCATACACACAAATAAAATATATAAATACTGAATGACTGACCATGTGATTTATCCAATCTAATGCAAAGGTGACAATTCAGCATGACCTGGAGATACCTGAGCCCCTTCAGGTATATGGAGAAAACATGGATGGAAAATGTTTTGCATTCGGCCATAGAGGTTGCTTGGTGGCTCATCTGTTGCCCTAAGTGTTGTTGACAGTGACATCAAAGATCATCCTTATTCGTAATGAATGATAAATGGCCTCAGACTATATACTAAATGTCTAAATTAGAACCTGCTGCTCCTCTCTGGGATTTATTTACAGGTGGCTGATTCTGTGTCCTGTGGTACACGCCCAAGAGCAGTCAGTACTTAAGTTTAGCTTGATGCTTAGAATCTTGTTGATTGTACCCTAAATACTATGTGAGACAAACTGAAGCGATTTGGTTGAGATCTTTTCTTGGTTACATTAATCAGTGTTTGACAGAGTAGCATAATTATGTCAAAATTCAAATTCTGCCTGAAACTTACAGTGTGGAGGTGTAAATAACCGAGAATAGTGATTGCTACGGGCCTGCCATGCCCTTCAAGTTTTTCTCTGGCTGTGATAATAATATAAGGTCCTGACGACCCTTTACCTAGGTCATTTCTCAGCAAGTAACTCTGAAAGATGATGAAATATTCACTACCTTCCCCGCTAAAATGAGCAGGCTGACTTTTCCTCTTATAAAAGCAATAAATCCTGCAAGTTCAGGGGTTTCCTCAGGGAACAAAGCACACTGGGTGTGCAGCATCTGTGAAGGGCCCTGTACATTCTCCCCTGTCTTAAAGGGAACATAGGAACCAGAACAAAGTGATGTAAATTTTTGACTACTGCTCTTGCTGAGAGTTGCAAAAGTTCTCTGTCTTCTGCCAGGAACTGTGAAACAGTAAAAATACAATACTAGTATGTAAGTAGGTTAAATTCCCAGTCCCTTCACAGGTCTTGACAGAAATGTTGGCTGCTCTACTGCTTCTAGATAGAAATTCATCACTGGCAGAAAGGCCCAGTAATTTCTTTTTTGTTTGTTTGTTTGTGTTTGTTTGTTCATTTGTGTTTTGATACCAAGGATTGAACCCAGTGGTGCTTAGCCACATCCTAAACCCTTTTTTATATTTTATTTAGAGAGAGTGTCTCACTGTGTTTCTTTAGAAAGTTGATAAATTGCTGAGGCTGGTTTGAACTCATGATCCTCATGCCTCAGCCTCCTGAGTTGCTGGGGTTACAGGCATGTGACACCGTACTTGGCCCAATAATTTCTAACTGCAATGATGTTTAAAAATACATTTTTTATGCCTGTTTTTATATTTGTTGGAGAAAAAATAGTCTTTTTAGCAAATAGTACTGGGAAAACTGGATATCCATTTTCTAATTACAACAGAAAGTTCAGTAAGTTGAATGGCATTAAATTAAAAGAGCTTCACAACAAAGGAAACAAGAGAGCAAAGAGAGGGCCAACAGAATGGGAGAAAATCTTTGCCACCTACTCCTCAGAGCATTAATATCCGGGATACACAAAGAATTAGAAAAACTTAATACCTAAAAACAAAACAAAATTAACAAATTGGTGAAGGAACTAAACAGATACTACTCAAAAGGATAAATAGAGCCAACAAATATATATATAAAAAATTCAACATCACTAGCAATTAGGGAAATGCAAATTAAAACTACATTGAGATTTCATCTCACTGTAGTCTGAGTGGCAATTGTCAGGAATAGAAATAACAATAAACGCTGGTGAGAATACGATAAAAGATACACTGATACTTTGTTGGTGGGACTGCAAATTAGTTCAATCACTCTGTAAATCAATACAGAGATTTCTCAAAAAACTTGGACTTGAACTGCCATATGAGACAGCTTTCCCACTCCTCGGTATATATCTAAAAGATTTAAGTCAGCATACTACAGTGATAGCCACATGTACCCAGGCTTGTTGAATTTGGGTCTACTAGAGTGCACCTTTAATGCAAATTACTTTATATTAGCTGACTAGAAACACAGTGTCTATAACTCTCATTATCTTTAATATGTGCACAGGAAGCAAAGTAGTGATAATTAGCTCTACTTTTTCTTTTTGATCTTACCACTTACTTTGTTTTTCTGTCTTCTTTTTACCCCAATCACATCTACCAGTAAACCATTATGTACATGAATTTATTTGCACAATCCTAATTCCTGGGAATGATTTTAAACTTAAGATACACTATTTTTTAATTCCATTAAGACAATGAAGGCAGAAGAATCATGTTTAAGTTTTAAAGAAAATCACCAGAATGTTTTAGACCCAAAACTTTTTATCTTTTATACAAAAAGTCTTTGTGTGTTTCTGTGGTAAACAATCATATTAATACAAAATTTAGTACTTTATTAAATACAAAATATTATATTTACCTAAAGCATATGTATTTCCTAAATTGCTGTAGCAAAGTACCATAAACTGGCCCAGTAATTTCTAACTGCGATGATGTTTTAAAAAATCAATGGAAAAAAAATTCTATTGCTTGAAACAATAGAAATTAATTTTCTCAAAATCACGGCATCAGGTGAGCCATGCTCTCCATAGTCTTTCAGTGAGATTTCCCTTGCCTTCTGCAGGCTTTCCTTGGATTATGGCAACCTAACTGTAATCTTCATCTCCAAGTTCACATAGTGTTCTCCCCTCATTTGCATATTGTCTTTTTATGACCCATCATACTGGATTAAGGGCCCACTCTACTTCAGTATTATATCACTGTAACTTATTATCATCTACAATGGTCCTATTTCTAATTAATGTCACATTCTGAAGTAGTGTTAGCATATTGACAGGTATTTTAGGAAGACACAATTTGACTCATAACATTCCACATCTGGTCCAAAAAATTTAAGTCTTTCTAACATGTAATCCATATGCAGCCCATCCCAATATGTCTTCCGTCTTAACCATTACAACCTCAAATCTAAGAAGAGAAAAAAATCTTACTTACATCATCAACTCAAAATCCCAAATCTTGTCTTCTAAATCAGTTATGGGTGAGACACTGTATCATGCATTGGAGGAAAATTCCTCTTCATCTATGAACCAGAGAACAAGTCATAGGAACCCAATACCTAATTGTGGCACCAATGTAGGACAGATGAGGCTGAGCACTGTGAAGTTAGCAGGAAGGAGGTTTATTGGCTGCAGCTTTTCAGAGCGGACTTTAGCTTAAACCAATTCTTTCCTCCGAACTTCAAGTCCAGAAATTTTTAGAGCTTTATACCCAATGTGCACTGGGGGCCAAGTTTGGGGCTCACAATTTGCAGAAGTCTACAGAAAAGCAGGTGGGTGGTTTTCTTTGTTCGTTTTGTTTTTGTTGTTGTTGTTGTTGTTATTTGAGTTCACAGAGTACTTCCTGTCTAATTTCATTTTTGAATATTCAGAGATTTTTACATGTTTTACCACAAAAGCAGAAGTAACATCATGAAGCCCGTGGCCAAACGTAGTTATTGTAAGACACAGCAACAGGAAATAGGAAGCCTAACCACATTTGAACTCTTTTGCAGACATTTTTGCTGGTAGTCTAACAACAATTATTGTTAGGGTCTCTGGAGAAGCTTAATTAAGATTTTTGGTGGAGAAGGGGGTACCAGTACAGTAGAGACATACGACAGATATTTCACTTCCAATAATTAATTATAAGAAAAAAGGGATCACAAACAATTTCAATACCTAGCATGGCAAATCCTATTAGAGTTCACAGCCTAAATAATTCTCTTGATTCTGTGGTTCTGTGACTTAGTAGCTTTGACTATTGATCTACCCAGGGAATTAGCGCATTTATGACTGTCTTTCAAAGATGTTCCAAAAAAGCCCTATAGTGGCATAGTTGTTCACTTTCAAGTACTTTCTGTCTTTGTGTCACGCAGAACTATCTGTAAGCCAGGCTCAAGATCTATCTTCCTTCGTTGATCTTAGTAACTCTTCATGACTCCATTGCTAAAGGTGGAATAGAGAAGACATTACAGCAGGAGTGGGAATCATGGACATTTGATACACGTTTCATGTAACTTTCTTGTGCTTTCAGGGTCTGCTCAAGCCGGATGTTGTATATACTTGATGACGGAGTGATACTGTGTTCACTCAACTTTATGGTTTGGTGGACCAGATAGCACTCAGTTCAGACTGAACAGCTCAGTTTGCAGATAAGTTGGTGTCCCATGATTACAAATTCAGTCTGTGCTAAGTTCCAGTACTAAAGATCAGGTCTCCAGCATATCTTTATATGTTTGGGGGGAACAACACAACCCATAACAACATGAAGTGCATTAACAATAGTAATGGTAAGCATATATATTTATATAGAGATGCTCAGGATTGAACCATAACATTGCAGATGCATTGCAAAACTTAGTATATTATATTCACTTTTACTGAGTTATTACTATCTTATGTTGAACTTACCATCAATGAAATTCTAGGTTTGTTTCATTCTACTGACTTGCTTTTTAAAATAAGATAACAAACGACATTATTAATCATCCAAGGTGCAGTTATTTACTTTTTTGAAAATAATGGCGAATAATTAGCAGGTCATGTTATGCTGTCATCTTAAATTCTAAACTGCTTAAATTAACATAATGGTGCCTCTTACTAGCAAGTATCTTCAAGCATTTAATCAACAATTATTATTTTTTCTTGTATACTTTAGTCATGGACATCAATGTTGGGATATAATAATGAACAAAACAGAAAGCATTCCTGATTTCGTGGCTCTCACATCTTAGAGGAAAGAGACTGATAATAATAAAATAAAAATGTGTGATATGAACCTATGTCATGAATGTGTTATAAAAATGAAATAAGGTTTAAAATAGATAATGATTTTAAAGGAAAACATTCAATATTTCAGCTTTGTGTCAGATATTTTACTATTTCTTATGTCATAACAGTTAACTTTTATATTATTTATAAAATACAGGTATTACATTTTAATTTTACTGATGGGAAAATCAAAGTGCAGAGGTTGAGTAACATCTGTATAATTATCCAGATGGGGGAGTCATGAAGCAAATTCCTGTCTTACATCAGTAAGGAATTTGAAGTGTGTTCCCTCATGTTCGACACTGCATTTGCTTGGTAATTTGTGTCTAACATGGATAAGTAACCAGTGTTTTTTGGAGGCATCTTCTTATGCTCACTGGTTCACACTACTCATCTTTTTCTAATTCCTATTATTTGATTTGTAATAAATAAATAGTGCCTAACAGTAATCTCTCTTACTGTTTGATTCTGTATTTGCACTGCATATTTTAATTATAATACATTAAAATGTACTTGTTTCATCTTCATAACAAAAAGTACATTTTCATGTAAGCAACCAATTAGAAGTAGATGAAGAAACACTGAAATGTCATCATGATTGTAGAATCTAAAAATAAATGTCCTTGGCTATCCATGTACCCACACTACAAGGCACCTGACAAAACTGTACTCAAAAAGGACACAGGAGTAGTAGAGTATGAATATTTTATTTGTGGTGAGGGCTTCATGCCGTACTACATAAGGACTGGCTATGCTTACTTCTAACTAATACTTAATTGGCTTAGCAACAAAGCATGCCTTCAAAGCCAATCTAAATCTCAGCTTTTATAATACTTATTTAAGAACATATTCACTTCTGAGGAGAGTCAGATAATATAATAATATTAATGTAATATTTAAGGTAAAACTAATCCTCCAGCCCAATTTTCTTCCCACCAATTTTATTTTGGTATTAACCAAACTGGAAAAAAAAAAAAACAGGATACACAGGAAAAAACATTATTGTGAATAAATATGGTTGTCTCACAGGAGAAAACAAAAAAGATGTCCAACAATAATCATACATTCAAAGAACGGCCCTCAGACAACTACATACCTATATGCAAAAGAATGTAATTAGACACTGACATTGCAGGTTATGCCAAAACTAGTTTAAAATGGATCATAGTAGACAAAATACTAAATTGTACACTTGACATTTGCTAAGAGAATAACATTCTCACCAAGCCAACAATAAAAGGTATGTATGATTCCAGTGTCCATAATTAGAAAAGCTACAGGGACTTAAAGTAAATCAGTGGTCGCTAGGGGTTATAAGAGGTTTAGAGTGAGTACTAATATAAATGAAGTATCTTTTGAGGATGTTGAAACAGTTAACATTAAGTAGTGATGATGGTTGCAAAATCTGGTGAATATGTTACAAAATATTTTAAAAGAGTGAATTTTATTGTAGATGAATTGAATTTCAGTAAGTTGCTATACTAAAACTAAAAAAAAAGTACAATATGCCCAAATACTTGGTCTTTTTATTTCTTTTGAACTGTCACCCATTGGAACAAAGGCCTGGACTAAGGCCCTGAGCTTTTAAAATCTAATTGTTTCCTACACTTTGGACTTGGAAATACAGATGGGAAAGTTCTGGGAAATATTTTGCAGTTCCCTGGGGGGCTCACAAAAATTCCCATTCATTAGTAGAAAAGGAAGAGCAGAAACTCTGTATGTGGAAAAATCTTGATACTAACTCCAATTTGACTTGCTAACTATGCAATTGTGCAAATAAATTAAATTCTCTGAATCTCAATTATCATATTTGTAAAAGCAGCATAGTAATAATACATAATAAAACTATGTTTGTAAGTTTATTTTTGTGTATTTGTTACAAGAGCTGTGTGTGCAGTGAATATTCTTTATTTCCTTCTGTTTTCATTATATAGCACACTGTTGGGAGCTTAGTTAGTTGCTCAAAAACACAACTGGATTTTCTGATTAGAGTTCAATTTAGAGTGGACACATGCAAATGTAAGAATACTTATTTCTGAGTTTTAAAAACAAGTTTTACAGAAGCTTCACAATTAATTTTCTTAGCATTTCTTTATTTGTCTTCAATTATGTGTTTTGCTTCCCCACTTGCTGTGAGTATATACATTATTTATCTTTGACTATTACCAATTAGCATCATAGAAAGAATGCCTGATTTTCTGTAATGATCATTAATAACTGTAAAGATAAAGCTGGATAAAATCAAGACTATTAGAGCAAAATGGAACAAGATATGTGTCTGGACTCTGAACTTTCTAAAGAGGCATAAAATCCATGGTTTAAAAATATTAGCATCAGAATATTTGGTTCCCCTTAACATTGCAAATGTATGCAAAATGACCTCCCCAATAATAAAACAGTTAAATGGATGGTAGCAGATTAGCTGTATATTGTTTGCAGAATCATAAGTAACAATCACAAAAAAATCGTAACATGAAGATATTACACAGTGCTGATTATGTGCCAAGTGCATGTGATTTGTACTATATTAACTCAGTTAAAACTCCTGAATAGATGTATATTTTTACACATATTTATTGTTAGCTTAACAAATTTTCATGCTGTTTTTTTTTTATCCTGCATTTTTAAACTAGTAATTGGGTTCTCAGTGATTGAAGGAGAATGTTCTCTAAATGCCTGATAATTACACAAACTAAAATGATAAAGCAACTATGTTTGCGTGGCCAAGCTTATTGGTTTCCCTGATTATATTTTCTTTTTTCCCACATAAATGAAATTTCTAAAATTAGGTAAGTATGTGGCCACTCAGAAAAAAAAAACTATACATATAAAATATATTATATATAATATATTTTATATATATAGTTTTTACATATTTATATATATAGTTTTTATATATTTTTATATATTATATGTGTATAATATATATATATATATGTAACATTTTTCAACTTTTCCTGCAATAATACATGGCTAGGTCACTATGTTTTAGACAACAACATGGAAGTAGAATTAGAGTAGCAAGTATTGTTACCAAAACAAATTGCAACAAACTTAGTGGGTTAAATTGGTATAAATGTATAATCTTATGGTTCTGGGGGTTACAATCTTAAGTAAATGTCATTGGGTAAAGTCAGGACTGTATTTCTTCTCAAGACTCCAAAAGGTTGTCCTTGCCTTTCCCCTCTTCCACAGGCTTCCTGCCTTCCCTGCCTTCATCTTGAAAGCCAGCAGCACAATGTCTTCAAATCTCTCTGACCTGAACTGACTCTCCTGCCTCTTTCACTTTTAAGCAGTCTTATGATTACTATGGACCTATTTGCTCAATATAGAACAATCTCAAATCAAGGTCAGCTCTTTGGCAACTTCAAATTTTAACCTTCCTTCTTTCTAGTCCTGTAACATAACAAGTTCAAGGTTCTGATAATTAGAATATATCTTTGGGGACCAGAGAACATTACCGTGCATACTACAGAAGTTTTCAACATTTGTCCTTAAATTAAGTGGGTATTTTTGCTTTCCTATAGATGGAATATAAAATTTTGATGGGTGGAACTGGACTATAATGTAAATTAAATTGGGGTGAAGTTATTCATGGGAAAGCTCAACATAGAGAACAATAATCCTAGTGGAAGCCAATTGGAGATACCAAAATCTTTTCTTCTCCTCTTTCTATCAAGAACTACAGTCTTTCCATACTCCTTGGCTATGTGTTTATTGATCCTTTCTTTGACCAGCATGGCTGTAGTTAATATAAAACAAGCATAGATTTGGAAAAAAAAATTATGCACTAAAAGTTTCCATATAAAAAAGCTACTGCTACTTTGCTAGAGGAAAAGAAACATATCAGTACAGACCCCAGTCATCCCAAGTATCCTACAAGATGACCACAGATTCTTGAGTAAGTCCAGCCTAGAGGTCAGTCAAGCTCATCCCAAAGTAGCCCAAATTACAGACTCAAAAACTTGTGAGCAACATAAATAGCTGATAATTTGAGATACTAGTTTTTAGGTGGTTGTTACATAGGAAAAGTTGGCAAGCAGACACATATGTGGTTTCTCTGTGCCTGAAAGCGTTTACATTCCTTATATGAATAGACTTGCTTAACTTGTTTAATTCTCACAAGAACCCTGTGACATATTTATTATCTCAATTGTATAGATGAGAAAATTGAAGCACACAGATATGGAATTACATGTCCTACCTCTTGCAGATAATTAAGATTTGCACCAGGGACATGTATTCAACTGCTGTGATTCTACTATTCTTTGAATGAAGGACATTATAAGTGACAATATGAGAAGTCCAGGACTACAGACTAAAGTCTTATGTTTTGATCACTTTCATTGTGAGAATTCTACCGCTCATAGCCAAAGCTAATCTTAACTAAATCAGAATTTGGTGCCTGGATTATAGTGCTATAATGCCAAAATCTAAGCATATGGCATTAGATTAGTGGAATTCATTCATAAGTTAGGTGAGAAGTAGCAAATATTAAAAGGGAATAACACTTTTTGTGCTGTGTCAAATATTTAGCACAAAGCACAATTTCTCTTGGTTCAAAGCTAGATCATACACTAAAAGAGGCTAAAGTACTACATAAAATGATAGAAAATCTTCTAAATATTCAATGACTATTCAATAGAAACCACTAATCTAAAAGCAGAGTTATCAAACTATCATTCTGTCTAGGAAAACAATATGGGCCTGTGGTGGGCAATATTCAATTATTAAAAGTCTTATAATTTAAGGACTCAGAGGATTGAAACAAATATGCTTGTATCCCAAACCAAGGTGATTATTAAGACTGTCTCTTAAACACAGACTTGAATATTACAAGACTATTCCCTCAAGACTATATAAAACACATTTTATTCTCTATAACAAAGATCAGCTCAAATCTATTATTGCAGATATTTTTAAGGTAACTAACAATAAGAAAGAGGGCAACAAATAAATTACAAAAGTCTTTTTAACATTAAAATAGTATATAACAATGAAATATTTGGCCATAGCTACTTGCACATGGAATATCTTAAAAGAAAATTGACTGTAAACTGACAGTTTGTAAGGAAACTCTACTGTCAAAACCACAAGCTTTGATAAAACTTATAATTTCTTAAACCTCAAAGAATCTGTAGGCCCAATCATGAGTCTGCAGAAAGTTTGCTATGAAAGCTGAGACACCAATGGTTGCATGGGACTCTCCAGTGCTAAATTCGGATGAGGGAACACAGAGGAAATGACCTTCTGTCATAAAAGGAGACCCTTTCTATTCTTGCCATATAAGATTTAATGAAAAGAAATGTCCAGTGACTGATGTTTAATTCCATCATCCATTTTTAATTTAATTTCCTTTTTTTCTGTTCCTACATCAGGTGTGAAGGAATAGGAGTGTATAGATGATTTAAAATTGTGTTATGGTTTAGATATCAGGTGTCCCTCAAAAGCTCATGTGTAAGACGACAAGTGTAGAGCTGAACTGATTGGGTTATGAGAACCTTAACCTAATCAATGCATGAATCTGCTGACAGGAATTAACTGGGTGGTAACAAAGCTGAGCTTAGTTTCTTTCTGCTTCCAGATGTTCATGTCCTGATCTGCTTTACTCTGCCATACCCTTAGGCCAGATATTCTGTCTCAGCTCAGGCACAGAGCAATGGAGTTGATTGTCTATGGACTGACATCTCTTAAACCATAAGCCCCCAAATAAGCTTTTCCTCCTCTAAATGTTTTTGTCAGTTTTTTTTATCATAGTAATGAAAAAAACTGATGAAAACAAATTGTGATATATTTTATGAGGAGTTATATCTAGCCTATACCTAAGAAATCTTGGACTGTGAGACAAAAGTAGTAATTGCTTAGGACTCTGAGATATCCTTCTGGGGAAGCTATGGTTGTGTTCAAAATGTTAGAATACTCACAAACTCTTTAAGAAGATGTAAGATAAAAAGCTATATGCAATTTCTAGAAAGTGTCTCTAAATAGCAAGGGCTCTATACTACTCTTTCACGCTTCTCCTTCCTGATGACATAAAAGAGATTTGGAGCTGGAAAGAAACATCTTAGAATATGAAATGAACTGTGGCCTGGAAGCCATGCAGGATAAAGCAAAAAGTTAGAAGGATCCTGGAATCTGGGTACAGTGAGACACTGTAGTAGCCTGGCAACTGCCTACCATACTTCTTAGCAGCTACTTCCTCTTGTCACATAAAATCATACTTTCTAAGACTTTAACATGAATACAAAGACAAACATATATTTGTGTCTAATAAGGTCAATTAAGTTTCCTCAATTTATTACAATTTGATAAACATTTATTTTCTAATTTTATGTCTTATTTTTTACAAGAAAGATGAGATAAAAGACATATGCAGAAATAATTAACAATTGTGAATCATTGAGAGTGAGAAAATAGCCAAACATAAAACTTCTAAAATCTATTCACTTATCTAACCCCAAAATATTTATTGAGTATGGAATATGGTGTAATATGAACAAAAAGAATTATAAAATTGGGTATCAGTGAAGGAAGCACTGATAAATCTTTGCTCTCATGCAACTTTAATTCTACTGAGAGAAGCAGAAACAAATATGGTAAAGGCTCTATTTTAATGATTTCCAATCTATAATTAATATGTAATATAGTATCTCTGAAATCATAATGCATCTATCACTGATGGCATGGCATTGTTAAATTGGCAGCATTTTTTCATAATAATAAATAAAATATCATTGCAGCTTATACCTGGGAGTATCTTTGAATTAATAAGACATTATAGTTAAAACGTATAATAGAAAAAATATTTAAAAGGTACAAAGTCTTGACTAAGTCTTCATAAAATAACCAATCATTACCCAACTTTCTATTTGATATATACTATTGAATGCTAAAAAGAAAATATGAAGCATAAAGGGCACTATCAAATTTGAGAATAAAATTGTGATTTTATGTAAGGTAGGCAAAGAAGATCTTGAAAATTACATAATGTGTTGTGTAGATTTAATGAAGTGAGAGAGTGAATGAGGATATCAGATGGGAGATCATCTGAGACCAAAGGAAAAAAAAAAGAAGATAATCTGAGCTGGAACCATATCTCACTTTCTCAGAAAAAAATAGAGTGGCCAGTGCAGTTCCAGCAGAAGGGAGAAGGGAAGCTGCCCAGGAGCAGAGTTAGAGCAGTAATTGAGGGCCAGCCCACACAGGGTCCTGTAAGTGCTAGTAAAGACTTCGTGTTTGTCACCAGCTAGTCATTTTATATTTGCTTGAAATATCCTTGATCAGCTTATTTATGATGGTTTATTTTTTTAAATTTTTTAAAAAAATTTTGGTTTTTGTGGTTATACATTACAGTATATCCATTTTAATATAATTATACAAGCATGGAATAAAACATATTCCTTGATCAGTTTAAAAAATGATCTGAAGACTGGCAGAAAAAGAAGTACATAGGAACTTATAACATCCTGATACCTGGTCATTATTAAAGAGAGATAAGAAAAAAAGTTTTCTCTATTTCATTCCGACTGGTACATAAAAAAGATTTAATATGTATAATATGTATTCAGTTGCCACATTCTGAACAGGAGGAATGCGGGAAAGTCCATAGCCTAAGGTAATATGTTCACCGGAATCCATTTTTAGGAAGATGGAAAAGGTATATATAGAGGTATAATAGCATATAAGGAAAAGAATAGAGAGTTCTGATCTCATTATTTTATCTCTGATTTAGCTTTGAAATTAAGCTCCATATTAGAATATTTGGCCATTATGTTTATTTCTGAATTTAAATGAGATTAGTTATCACCTTTCAAATAGTATACAAGTCAATATGACCTCAGCAAGCTGGCTTACTCAGCAAGCTTCCTGCTGTGCCCATTTCTCTGCTGTCTGAGTATATAATAAGCAAAGAATTTTCATGACGAATTGCTAGGTCACATCATCTGATCATTATGAGGTTCAGTATTAAAGCACTTCTAATATAATATTATATTTTTTCATATTAGTAATAAATCTATTTAAGAATAATTATTTGGCCCTTGGACCTTTTGAATTAATAATACATTTTTCAAGTGTGCCAGATCCACCATAATAATTAAAATTAGTAATAATAAAATATAAAAGACCTTTCCTAATAAGGAAAATCAGGCCATAAAATATTGGAGTTAATATATTATTTTTTTTTTATTTTTCTCTGCATCCTTCATTTATTTTCTCTGCATGTAATACTTGAGTTTCACTCTTCAGCTAAGGAAGTCATATAAACTACATTTCATCCTTTATTTAATAATGCTGTTTAATTTATATAAGTCCAATGATAACAACATTCATGATTATGAAAATAATCAAACATGAATTTATTTGTAAGATATTAGAGTCCTACTCTTCACCTTATGTTATTGAATTACCAAGTATTTGTTGAATCTTCCCCTATTGTAGAGAATGCACTACTCAAATTTTTCCATTGTTATTTAGAAAAAAGTCTGGCTTCTTAATAATTAAAATGTCAATTAACTTTTTTTTTCTTTATGTGACAAAATTTCTTGCTTTAAACAGTGAAGAAGAGCAGATCCCTCAAGAGAGGGCTCCCAAATGGGTAGCCCATCAATTAACTTCTGAAGTGAAATGTTGACCAGCCTATCTAAAAGCAACCTGCATTATTTAGTCTTTTCTTTACCTTCTTTTGTAGTAATTGTCTTCCCACCCTTCTAGTTCTATGCTACATACCTCTTCATAATCTAATTGTCATTGATATTCCATTTGAAATGAATTAAAACAACTAATTTTATGTGATTAAATATACTGGATTACACTTTTAATCCACGAGTGGAAAACTTCTTATAAGTGTTTTATGAGATCCATAATCCAGATACTTACTGTAAATTCTATCAATGAGTTACTTTTACAAATGTAATAAAAGGGAATTCTTTCTATCACTGAAACAGATAAAATTTTGATTTATAATAATAACAGGAAAAAAACTACAAATTGCTACAACTGTCTATGAAACTTCAGAGTTCTACCTAAATTAAAATTAGAATGTACTTCAATGATCAAAAAAACCAAAAACATATACATAGAAAACATGAATTGTAGTTACATGAAGATCTTGTACAATACACTGTTACAGTAGCATGAGACCATTTCTATAATTGATGGCTCCTCTTTGCAAGTTTTACTGTTTTGAAATATCAGTTGGGTTAACTAAAGACATTTTGATAGTTCTCCATAAAATCTAAAGTCATAATTGGATTTTATGAGGCATTCTAAATACTAACAGAAAGCACATGCAAATGGGTTTTAAGTAGATATTAAAAGAAGTATTGATGCAAAGCAAGTAAACGTATCTTGTAGTATCACAGTTAATCGTAAATGGAAATTATACAGGACTGGTGGGAAAATATCATTGATTACTTGTGCTATTCTCAGTGTTTAAAATATTAAGTTTTCAAAATATAAAAGCATGCATTTTTATGTGCATTTTGGATTCTCTTTTTCTTATTTTTGACAATAATGAATTCTTGATATTCATAAGTTTTAATAACTGGTTCCCTTCCCCTGACTTTCTCGTAGCTATATTCTTTCCAGATATCTAGTACAAAAAGAGGCAGAGATCTCAGACATTTTAACAATATCATCATAGAAAAATTCAATACAAATTTTGCAATTATCAAAAATTTTAAATGGCATAGCTTTCTCTACATGGCAATAAATGTTCAAAATGATAACTTTTATATAAATTCATATTTAAGGTTTAATTTTATCTATTATGTTATGATCTTTATCTAAAACATCAGCCTAACCACCAAAAAAATAAGTGGTAAGATATATACATGCTAATATTTCTATAAAATGTGAGTGTAGACCTTGTATGAATTTTAAATTATGATAACACATTTTAATTATTTTTAATAAAATGGTAAGATAAACATTCATTTATGTTCCAGCAAGTGATATTAATTGTGCATTCATTCTTTGTAAAGCACTGGGATAGAAATTTGGGGTCAACGAATGAAAAAAAGACAAATGGCAAAGTTTAATAAACCAAGGGTTTTGCTTACTAGCTATTTTATGATGAGGTTCATATGATAGACACATACATAATGGATCAGAGTGGTAGAGAATTTTTAGTTTTGGGGTGATTATGAACAAGAAATAATTTCATTTGATATTTATTAATTAATAGGTACCTAGAATCATGCAAATTTTTAGGTGAACTCTATGAAATTGCCAGTAACCAATTGTTTTAGGCAAATTTAAATAGAAATTTGTTCGAAATCACTGTATTAGTCAGATTTCTATCACTATTTACTGATAAATAGAAAAGTTTTTTTGGGATTCATGGTTCTGGATTATCCTATCCATGATTGAGTGGCTCTATCATTTTGAACCTCTGGGAAGAGCATGATATCATGGTAAGAACTTGGGGCAGAGCAAACCATTCACTGTATGAGCCTGGAAGCAAAAGGCAAGGATTGACATGGTCCCACCATCCCTTTCAAGGTACATGCCTCATAACTTAAGGATATCCTCACCTCTCAAAGATTCCATCACCTCCCATAACATCAAGCCTTTAACACATGGGCCATTGTGGGACACTTACCCAACAACAGGAATCACAGCCGTGGCAAACAGAACAAGTGGTGCTAAACCATAATGAATACTTCTGGTGTTAAGATTTCATAAAGCAGAAACTTAGGGATACATTTCATCTCTATACATCTATGTTCATTTATATAAAGCACATTTTTCTTTGAAAGAATTACATCCTTGGTTTTTTCCCCCCTCATTATGTAAAATTGTGGGTTTAAAACATCTCATCCTTTTCCAATTATCTTGAGGGCTGTCACAAAATTCCCTAAACCAATTTAATTTTAATTAATAGCACTATTAAATAGAAGATGACATATAAAACTTGCAGAAAATGGGCACAAATGTCATGAAATGACAGCCACACAGAAAGGTGGGAAGCCAGTTGATAAAGAATGCTTCCATCCAAAGTGGAGGAGAGAGAGAATGTGGAGGAGGGATTGACAAATCTAAGGAACTGAAGGTAATTTTAAAGTGCTGCGGAACTGAAAGATGAGCCATAATGCCAAATAGGTAAGAAGATCATGAAAATACAAGAACACTATGTTAGATTAATATAAATAGAATGACGGATATATAGATTCGTTTTAAGGGGCAAAAGCTTTACCTGTGTGTTAGGATAGCAAAGGGAAACAGTTTAACTAGATGCCTGTCCTTAAAAAGTGGGAACGATATGAAAGCTAGTTAAAATTATGAAGGACACAGCAACTAACTAGGCTGCAGACACTGAATATGTGATATTATGATGTAGGTGTTACAAGTCTTACCCACTAACATAGTTAGAACTGCATTCTCCCAAGATTTGAAAGAGGAAAACAGCCTAGAATAAAGTAGCCCTTTACCTGGTTGATTTGCTAAACATGCAATACCAACAACATTATATTGAACACACAATATGAAAATAACCAGACTGAAGCTGGTGTAGGCAGAGTGTTGAACAGTGTGTCCTGGAGGCCAATGAGAAGTAGTTTCAGAAATAGGGGCTAAAGTGGGAAAATAAAACTAACTGTGCTTATGTACATATATATGTTCATCTACATTCACAAGTAATATTTGAATATGTCAGAGGGAGATTATAAATTCTAAAAATTTAATATGATTTGGGGATATAATTATATTTGAAAATGCTTCACAGGCTGCATTAGGTTATATAAATCCACTTAACTAAATGCTTCAAATCAGAGGGAAGCAAGCCTCATACAAGAACTGGGATAGACTTACTCAGAAACATGGCACCATGGAAAAATAATTTGCTGAGAAATACACTGAACCTGGAAAATTGTGTGCAGCCATAACAGAGATAAGAAAATTAAAGTAAAACAATATTTCCTTCAGTTCCCCAGTATTATTCTGAAGAAGATAGTGGATCTATACAGACCTTCATCAAATCCTCATGTGGTTAAGGCAAAGGGAAGGCATCTCACACCAGAGCTTTTCTCAGCCCATATTAACCCATGTTTGAATTACATCCAAATATCCACATTTCTCCTTGGAAAATCAATGAATAAACTGAAGGTATTGATGGGAAATTTTGATTAACAAATAAATGTATGGGTATTTCCCACTCTATTAAAAGCAAATATCAACATTATAATATGTGAAAAACTATTTTAGACCATATTTCAGTGGCTGCCTGCCAATTTTACATTGAGAAAATTAATAAGATATTTTGCCTCACATGTTTTTCTTTAGGTATCATGAGTTCAAACATTCAGAAAGTCCTCTCAAATGAGATATTATTATTCTTTGACTTTATTGTGGTAAGTATTTGATAACAAGGTACAGAATGATTGATCAATTTTACATATTCAAGTTTCTGTAATCCAAGTCTTGTCCATATCTTAAAGGCCAATTTAAGTCCTCCAATTTGAAAACAATCTGTTCCTCAACATGGTTTAAGATAATCAATCCTTTACTACTCTAAACCATTAATTATTGGTTCCAACAATTTGTCCTAAAATATAGTCCGTACACCAACTTTTATTATTATCAACTGCCTTAAAAGTTAAAATATTCAACAGTGTTAAATATGGAAAACCCAGAAAAACTCATGTTGAATTCAAATAAAACATTTTAACTGGTCAATATACTATGAAAGTTGCATGGTCTATTCATTAAGGTAATGGGAACATGGTATGCATAATTGCCATGTTAGCCCCTCACTGGATCCATTCCATTCAGTGAGTGAATGCATACTACTGATGACTGTTAGATGAGGGAAATGGAGAAGAAATATAAAAGAACAAGTTTTGCTGATTTGGCAAAGTAGCAAACAATTTAAACAAAATGAAAAAGAAATCATGATGAGAAAGATGTTTTATTTTTTCATTTTTCAAGGTTAGTTCATAAATTTATATGTATTGAGCATGGAAGTCTTTAGCAAACTATTTTAAATGTCTTTGTGAATTAAACCACCAAATATTAGCAATTATCATTTTATGAGATGTTACACTGTTTTAGGCAGCATTCAAAGAGCTCGAAATAACTTCATACTTATCTATATTTTTTAAAGAAACACTGTGAAGCAAGTATCATTCTACAAGTTTTGAAATTTAAAAATCATGTTGTTAATAAATTGTCCCAGAGCTTAGTGGAAGATTCATGATTTCAATTCACATCCATCACATTAGAAAACCCATGGTCTCAATATGCTTACTATTTTGTCACTATCTAATTTATTAACACTTTGCAAAGCATTACACAATGAGCTATAAATGCAATGAGAAGTAAAATGTGGTACCTGACAAAGACTAGAACTAAAGGAACAAGAGAAATAGAAGTATATCTGATTTATATCATAATAATATTATGAAGTAATCCAATAGAAAAGGAACAAAAATAAAACAGACATTATTATTGCTGTGGGTATATACGTGACTGCATGATCAATGTAATTCTGCAACCTGTACACTCATAAAAATGAGAAATTATATCCCATCTGATTCAAATGTATGATATGTCAAGATCATTGTACTGTCATGTGTAACTAATTAAAACAAATTAAAAAAAAAGAAAAACCAACAAGAGTTTTGAAGAAATATAACAGTCTACACAATGCAAAGCAAACATTAATAGAAAAGTTCAAATTCAAAAGACAACATGTAAAGCTACTACAAATAAAATGAAATTATGGCAAATGCAAATATGATTTATTGAGCTGCTAAGAATGAAAACCTATCAAATCACTTTGGAAGAGTGATTGGCCTATAGAAGCTCAATATTTGTATGATTAGGACCCAGAAATTCAACCCAAAGAATATCCATAATAGAAATTTTATCCACTTGCACTAAGATAACTGAGAATATTCATAGCTGCATTATTCATAAGAGCCACATACTGGAAAGAACCTACATTTCAGCAAGACTAGAATGGATAAGAAAACAATGATACATTTGTGTAATGGAATGGAATACTTAATAAATGGGCAAATTTTGAAAAACTTCTGCTATTAATCATAAAAGGAAAGAATGTCCCAAACAAAATATTGAGTGAAAGTAACTATTCAAAAACTAGATAAACTGAATTGTAAGGCTTAATGTTACATTATTTTGCATATTTTTTAAATCAAGGAAATTATAAACAGAATAGTACAAGGTGGTGGTTTTATTTGTGGAAGTTGTTAGTTCAACATGTTTTTTAACGTTCAGTGATACATTAAAACATTATTTAAAAATCTTTAGGGTTACTTTTTGGATTACTTTGTTAAATAAATTTGTAAGTTCCTGAGAATATAATTTATTTTAAAAAATAGTAGTTGGTATGTAAAATGATAAGTGTTAAAATAAAATCTAAATCTTATAGACTGTGTGTGTGTGTGTGTGTGTGTGTGTGTGTGTGTGTGTGTGATTTGATGCTAGGCAAGCACTGTACCACTGAACTATATTTCCATACCCCTGATAGAATGTGTTTTCCACAGTAATTCATCACATAAAGAGAGTGATTCCAATTATCTGATGGAGACATTAATTTGCCTTTAAAGTAGACTGACAAATAATGTCAGGACAACAGTATCATTGTTCATTATTTTTAAAGAGGAACTCATACTTAGTGATTTCCTGTAAAGACTAGCTTATTTGCAAGGTAACTTACACTCACTCATTCAAAGTTATGGAGATTTACTAAGCATGTAATGTTTATCAGATTCGTATTAGGCACAGAAGACAAAAATGTTGTATGATATCTAGCAGGGCCCTGTACATAAAATAGTTTACAAGACAATGGTTCATACTGATATAATTAAAATATAATTTGGGTAAAAGAAAATGCTATATTTAAGTTACTGAAAAGAATGCATATTTAGTAATGCAAATAAATATGCTGATAAAAATCAGAACTTAAGAAAGTATTTAATGAGAAGCATGTTTCTGAATTCCGTATCTCCGTTGTATGATGACACTCAATATGTGTACACAGGAACCCAAACACAGACACACCTCCCTATGTACACCATACATGGCAATTCTAAGGCTTTTTGAAATATAGAACTCAGTATCCATGAGGTTTAAACTTCTACACATATGCCTTTGGTAAGTGCATACTATTTCTTTGTTTTCCTGAAACGACTGTGTCTCTGTCCCAAATCTGGTGTCTTGACTCAGAAAAAAAACCAATATCACACTATGTCTTAGACTAGTTGTGCATTCAAATACATAATACAAAGTATGATAATCACATACTTTGAATACCTTTATTTTTATATATCTAAAATTTTCTAATCTTCTTTTTCACTGCACTTAGATTATGAAGAATGTCATTAGTTTTTATACTTTTAATTTGTGACAACAAAATATTTCAAGTGGTAGATGAGCCACAGTGTTTACATTTTTCCTTTTTATAACTGTCAAATTTGCTTGAAGGAATTTCTGATTTTTGGAGCATGATTTGAGAGTAGAAAAAAATTAGATTTATGGACAGATTTAAAGTTCCTTATGCATATCTTGAAATTATTTTTTAAGTAACATAGCTCAATCTAAATGTTCCTGCATAATATAATATTAAATCCCTTACCAAACCTTTCTTAATGCAAAGCATTAAAACAAAATTAAATTAAATTTAAATTAATAGGTTAAATACAATCTCATTTCTTACATTATATTTTCTTTTGTTATTTATAAGTTACATATATATTCTTTTCCTTACTACAATGTTTTATGCATTATTTCTTTTCAGAATATTTCCTGTAGGGAATAATTGCATTGAATTTATAAATTTCCCACAATTATTTAACTAATAAATTACTTGTTTTATAAATTTGTTTATGACAAATTTGGATCATGAATATTTGCAAATTTTAGCAGTCACATTGGCAATGTTTTCAATAACATTTTTATGTAGCCATAATTTTTAAAATCTGTTTTAATGAGACAAACTGTACATAAACTAAATTTTGTACTCATTGAAGGCTTCACCAATAACTGGGAATATAGATAACCAAGGCTGGAACACTCATTTTATTTTATTTTTTTAATTTGGTTATGCATAGTAGTGGGGTTTATTCTGAAATAATCACAGATGTATGGAATATAATTAGTTCTTCAGACCCCAATACTTTCTCTTTTCCTCCCTTCCTTCATTTCCTGTATCCTTCCTTGCCTTTACTGGTCTTCTTCCTGTATACTTATGATTTTTAACTGGTGCTTGATAGGCAAACATAGGGTTCCATAACTTGCCTATTGGAATTGTGCTGCTATGAACATTTATGTGCCTCTATCTTTATAAAATTCTGATTTTAGTAATTTCTGACAAATATGAAGGAGTGGAATAGCTGAGTGTTTTAGTCAGATTTTCACTACTGTGCCCAAAAGACCTAACAAAAGAAGGAAAAGTCTATTTGGCTAACAGTTTCTAAGGTCTCAGTCCATAGAAGGCCAACTACATTGCATTGGGCATGAGGTAAGGCAGACCATCATAGCAGAAGAGTATGGTAGAGAAAACTGGCTCAGGATATGGCCACCAGGAAGCAGAGAGAGAGAGAGATTTGCTCACCAAGAACAGAATATATACCCCAATGGCGTGTCCCCAATGACTCACCTTCTCAAGTCATCCTAGCTGCCTACAGTTACCACCAAGTTAATTCCTATCAGGGGATTAATGCATTGATTAGGTTAAGGCTCTCATAATTAAATTATTTGATTGCCAAAACTTCTTGCATTGCCTCACACAGGAGCTTCTGAAGGGACACTAATATCTATACCACAACACTGAATCATACAGTGGTTCCATTCCTAGTCATTAGAGGAATCTCCATACTGATTTACAGAATGTTGTACTAACTTGTTATCCCACCAGCAATGTATGAGTGTAGCTTTTCCCCTAACATTCTCACCAACATTTATTATTATTTGTATTATTACTATTTGGGAGTGGGTCTGGGTAACTGGGGATTGAACTCAGGAGTCCTCGACCACAGAGCCAGTGGTCCTATTTTGTATTTTTATTTATAGACAGGGTCTCACTGAGTTGCTTTGCTACTCACTAAATTGCTGAGGCTGGCTTTGAACTCAAGACCCCTCTACCTCTGCCTCCAGAGCCACTGGGATTACAGGCATGCACCACCACACCTGGCCTATTATTTGTATTCTTGATGATTACCATTTGAACTGGAGTGAGATGAAATCCCAGTGCATTTTTCATTTGCATTTTCTTTATTGCTAGAGATGTTGAATATTTTTATTCTTTGCTGGCTATTTTTAATCTTTGAAAAGTATCTCTTTAATTACTTTGCTCATTCATTGATTAGTTTATTTTTTCTTTGTTGTTGTTATTTTTTTTTTTTAGTTCTTTATGTATTCTGAACATTAATCCCATGTCAGAGGAGGAGTTGGCAAAGATTTCCTCCCATTCTGTCTCTTCACAGTCTTGTTTCCTTATGCTATGTAGAAGCTTTTTAATTTTTTGGCATCTTCCTTATTGATTCTTGGTTTCTTTCCTGAACTTTAGGAGTCCTATTAAGGAAGTAAGTGCATGTGCGGATGTATTGAATTATTCAGTCTATGTTTTCCTCTAGCAGTTGCAAAGTTTACGGTCTAATTCCTAGGTTGTTGATATAGTTTATATGGACATTAATGCATGATTTAGAGATGGGGATCTAGTTTCATTCTTGTATACTTTGTATATTCTTACAATTCTTATACATTCAGCACTGTTTGTTTAAAAGGCTATCTTTGCTCCAATGTATGTTTTTGACACCATTCTCAAGTTTCACCTGGCTCAAAGTATGTGAGTTTATCTGTGATTTCTATTCTATTTCATTGGTCTTCATATCGGTTTTGATGTCAGTGCATTGCAGTGTTCATTACTATACTTCTGTAGAATCAGTCAACATCAGGTATTATAGTACTCTAGCATCACTCTTCTGCTCAAGATTTCTTGGGATAATCTGGGTCTTTTATTCTTTCAAATAAATTTTAGGACTATTTTTCTAATTCTGTGAAGATCGTCATTGATTTTTTTCAGGGGAACTGCATTGAATCTGTGCAATGCTTTTGTAATATAGCCATTTTGACAATAATAGTTTTGCCTATCCAAGAACATGGAAGGTCTTTCAATCTTCTAAGGTCTTCTTCAATTTTTTTTATCAGTATTTTATAGTTTTTCCTTGACAAGTCTTTCACCTCCTTTAATAGATTTATTCCCAAGTATTTAATTGCTTTTTAGGTTATTGTGAATGGGATAGTTTTTCTGGTTGCTTTCTCAGTGGATTTATTAATAAATTATAGCAAGTGATTGATTCATGTATGTTGATCTTATATTCTGCTACTTTGCTGAATTGATCTTAAAATTCTGCTTTAATTTTTTTAAAGTTGTTGATGGATCTTTATTTTATTTATTTATTTGTGGTGCTGAGACTTAAACCCAGTTCCTCAAACATGCTAGGCAAGTGCTCTACCACTGAGCCACAACCCCAGCCCATATTCTGCTATTTTGCTGAATTTGATTTTTGGCTCTAGAAGTCCTCTGGTGGAGTTTTTTGGTTCTTTTAGATACAAGATTATGTCATCAGCAAACAGAGATAATTTGACTTCTTTTCCTATGTATATCTCTTTCATTTTTTTTCTTGCCTAATTGCTCTGGCAAGAGTTTCAAAAACTACCTTGAGTAGAGTGTTGAGTGTGTACATTCTACAGTGTTCCTGATTTTAAAGTATATGCTTTCATTTTTTTCTCTTGAGTATGATGTGGCTTTGTGTTTGTCACATATAGTCTTTATAATATTAAGGTGAAGGTCCTTCTATCTCTAGTTTCTTTAACCTTTTTAACATAAATGGGTGTGTGGGTTTTGTCAAAGAATTTTTTGCAATTATTAAAGTTATTATATGATTTCTGTCCTTAATTTTATTTTAATTATAATATATTACATCTATTGATTTGTGTAATTTGAACCAAACTTACATCTCTGGAATAAAACCCCCTTGATCATGGTATTCCATCATGTTAATATATTTGTAAATACAGTCTGCTAATATTTTATTAAGGATATTTGCGGCTCTGTTCATCAGGGATTTGGATTGTCATTTTCTTTCCTTGACTTGTATTTGTCTAGTTTTAGTGTCAAGATGATACTGGCTTCATATAAGAGGGTGTACTCTTCTTTTCTGTTTTATAGAATAATTTGAGGGACATTGGCATTAGTTCGTTAAAGGTCTGGTAGAATTCAACTAAGAATCTATCCGATCTTAGGTTTAACTTGTCTTTAAGGATATTTAATTGTTCCTTTAATCTCATTGCTTAATATTGTTCTGCTTAGGTATTCTAAATCATCATGTTTCAATTTGTCTAAGTCGTATATATCTATAAATTTTTCAACATCTTCTGGATTTTCCAATTTATTTAATATAAATTTTCAAAATAGTTTCTAGTGATCCTCTGGATTTAAGAAGTGTATGTGGTGATATCCTGTTTTCATCTCTAATTTTGTTAATTTGGATAATCTCTCTTTTTTTTTTTTTAGTGAGTATCACTAGGAGTTTATCATTTAAAAAACCAACTATTTTTTCATTAATTCCTTTTTAAATTTTTTTTTTTTAGGTTTTAGTTGGACACAATACCTTTATTTCACTTATTTATTTTTATGTGGTGCTGAGAATCAAACCTAGGGTCTCATATGTATGAGGCAAGCGCTCTACTACTGAGCCACAACTTCAGCCTCATCATTGATTCTTTATATCTTTAAATCTTCAATTTCATTAATTTTAACTCTGCTCTTAATTATTTGTCTTTTGTAAATAGTTTATTTTTCATTTTCTAGAACAACCTCCTCCTCCTCCTCCTCCTCCTCCTCCTCCTTCTTCTTCTTCTTTAATGTAGTCATTCAATGTGGTAAATTTTCCCTTAGAACTCATTTCATAATTTTCCAGATAGTTTGATATGTTGGATCTCTTTTCTCATTTGTTTCTAATAATTTTTAAATTTTTCCCTCATTTCTTTTATGATTCATTCCTCACTCAAAAGTGTACTGCTTAATTTCCAGGAGTTAGCATGTTTTCTGTTTTTTAATCTTGCTATTGTTTTCTAACTTCATGATCTAGAAGAACATAAGGAATTAACTCAATTTTCTTTCTTTTTTTTTTGCAAAGACTTGCTTTGAATCCTATACTATGATCTATCCTAAAGAAGACTTCATGTGCAATTGAGAAGAAAGTGAATTTGGTTCTGGATGAATAAATAGTTCAGAGGTTTCTGTTGTATTGATCATGTTTTAATTTTCAAGAATATTTGCATAGTTTATGTCTGGATGATTTTTCTCTTGGTGAGAGAGGTGTTTTCAAGTTACCCAGTATTGCTATATTATGGTCTATTAATAGTTTTGAGTAGGGTTTGTCTTATGTATTTAAATGCACCAAGGATTGGGTAATGAATATTTACAATCATTATTTATTGCTGTTGAATGATTCCCTTAACCAGTATAAAGTGTTAATTTTAGCTTGCTGTCTATTTTGTCAGATATGAATACCTCCTCCTGCTTGTTTTCATTCTCTATTTTCATCTTTTTTTTTTTATCTTTTCCCATCCTTTCACCTTCAGTCCATGTATGTTTTTCCCTGTAAGGTGAACCTCTTATAAATAACATATTCTTGGGGCTTGTTTTTTAATCCATTCTGCCAGGCTGTATCTTTTGATTGGCAATGTAT
Source organism: Ictidomys tridecemlineatus (assembly GCF_052094955.1). Classification (NCBI taxonomy): domain Eukaryota; kingdom Metazoa; phylum Chordata; class Mammalia; order Rodentia; family Sciuridae; genus Ictidomys; species Ictidomys tridecemlineatus. Next base: position 163,898,240 of record NC_135479.1, read on the forward strand.
ATCTTTTGATTGGAAAGTTTTGACCATTTGCATTCAGTATTATTATAGAGAAATGACTCTTACATATTAACATTTTGATTTATTTATGATTTTTAATCAGATTTGATTCCCTTTAATTGACCATTCTAGTGAGACTCATCTATATGCTTATTTTGATATTTATTATTTTTAATTTTTCTACCTGAAATATTTCATTGAATATGTTTTGTAGTGTGGCTTCATTGTTGTAAATGCTTTTAGTTCCTGCATATTATTGAACATTTTTCTTTCATTTTCAAATCTGAATGTTACTTTTGCTGGATATAGAAATCTTGGTTGCCAGCCATTATTTTGAGGATTTGGGGTATTATTCCAAGTCTTTCTGACTTCTTTGCTTTCTGTTGAGAAATCAGTATAAAGTCTATTTGGCTTGCTTCTATATATGACCTTCTTTTTTCTTGTGATCCTTAAAATTCTGTGTACAAGTTATTAGCAATTAATTATAATGCATCTTGGAGAAGATTTTTTAATATTACTATCTGAGTTTCTAAGTGCTTCTTCCATTAGAATTTTCATTTCATTTCTAAGGTTTGGGCATTTTTCTGATATTATCTCATTGTAAAGGTCATACGTTTTGGGGGGTTGTATTTTGGTGCATTGTCTACACAAATGATTCTTAGATATGGTCTCTTAATGTTATCCACATTTCCTGGATTTTCTGATATTGTCTCTTAACATCTTTTCTTTATTATTGACTTTGTATTTGAGGCCTAAGAATCTGTATTCTCTGTGGCATAATCTGGTGATCCTTTCAAAAGAAATTCTAATTTGATTTATTGAGTCTTTATTTTCGATATTTCTACTTGTTCTTTTTCAGAATCTCTAACTCTTTATTGAAATTATCTTTAACTTTCTATATTTTCTGTCAAACAATTTCTTCATTTTTTTTATTGGTTGTTCAAAACCTTACAGAGCTCTTGACATATCATATTTCGAATATTAGTTTCAAGTGAGTTATGAACTCCCATTTTTACCCCAAATACAGATTGCAGAATCACATCGGTTACACATACACATTTTTACATAATGCCATACTAGTGACTAATGTATTCTGCAACCTTTCCTATCCTCTACTATCCCCCTCCCCCCTATCTTCTCTTTCAATCCCATCTACTGTAATTCATTTCTCTCCTTATTTTTTCTTCCAATTCCCCTCCCAACCTCTTTTATGTAGTTTTTTATAACAATGAGGGTCTCTTTCCATTTCCATGCAATTCCCCTTTTCTCTCTCTTTCCCTCCCATCTCGTGCCTCTATTTAATGTCAATCTTTTCTTCCTGCTCTTCCTCCCTGCTCTATTCTTAGTTGCTCTCATTATATCAAAGAAGACATTTGGCATTTGTTTTTTAGGGATTGGCTAGCTTCACTAAGCATAATCTGCTCTAGTGCCATCCATTTCCCTGCAAATTCCATGATTTTGTCATTTTTTAGTGCTGCTTAATACTCCATAGTGTATAAATGCCACATTTTTTTAATCCATTAATCCATTGAAGGGCATCTGGGTTGGTTCCACAGTCTAGCTATTGGGAATTGTGCTGCTATGAACATCGATGTGGCAGTATCCCTGTAGTACGCTCTTTTAAGGTCTTCAGGGAATAGACCAAGAAGGGCAATAACTGGGTCAAATGGTGGTTCCATTCCTAGCTTTCCCAGGAATCTCCATATTGCTTTCCAAATTGGCCAAACCAATTTGCAGTCCCACCAGAAATGTACAAGAGTACCCTTTTCCCCACATCCTCTCCAGCACTTGTTATTGTTTGACTTCATAATGGCTGCCAATCTTACTGGAGTGAGATGGTATCTTAGGGTAGTTTTGATTTGCATTTCTCTGACTGCTAGAGATGGTGAGCATTTTTTCATGTATTTGTTGATTGATTGTATGTCTTCCTCTGAGAAGTGTCTGTTCAGGTCCGTGGACCATTTGTTGATTGGGTTATTTGTTGTCTTATTATCTAATTTTTTGAGTTCTTTGTAAACTCTGGATATTAAGGCTCTATCTGAAGTGTGGGGGGGTAAAAATTTGTTCCCATGATGTAGGCTCCCGATTTACTTCTCTTATTGTTTCTCTTGCTGTGAAAAAACTTTTTAGTTTAAGTAAGTCCCATTTGTTGATTCTTGCTATTAACTCTTGTGCTATGGGTGTCCTGTTAAGGAATTTGGAGCCTGATCCCACAATATGTAGATCGTAGACAACTTTTTCTTCTATCATACGCAGAGTCTCTGATTTGATATCAAGGTCCTTGATCCATTTTGAGCTAATTTTTGTGCATGGTGAGAGGAGGGGATTCAGTTTCATTTTGTTGCATATGGATTTCCAGTTTTCCCAACACCATTTGTTGAAAATGCTATCCTTGCTCCATTGCATGCTTTTAGCCCCTTTATTGAATATAAGATAGTTGTAACTTTGTGGATTAGTCTCTGTATCCTCTATTCTGTACCATTGGTCCACCCGCCTGTTTTGGTACCAGTACCATGCTGTTTTTGTTACTATTGCTCTGTAGTATAGTTTGAAATCTGGTATTGCTATACCACCTGATTCACACTTCCTGCTTAGAATTGCTTTTGCTATTCTGGGTCTTTTATTTTTCCATATGAATTTCATGATTGCTTTATATATTTCTACAAGCAATGCCATTGGAATTTTGATTGGCATTGCATTAAACCTATAGAGGACTTTTGGTAATATCGCCATTTTGATGATGTTAGTTCTGCCTATCCATGAACAGGGTATATCTTTCCATCTTCTAAGATCTTCTTCTACTTCTCTTTTTAGGGTTCTGTAGTTTTCATTGTATAAATCTTTCACCTCTTTTGTTAGGTTGATTCCCAAGTATTTTATTTTTTTGAGGATATTGTGAATGGAGTGGTTTTCCTTATTTCCATTTCAGAGGTTTTGTTGCTGATATACAGAAATGCCTTTGATTTGTGCGTGTTGATTTTATATCCTGCCACTTTGCTGAATTCATTTATTAGTTCTAGTAGTTTTTTTGTAGACCCTTTTGGGTCTTCTAGGTATAGAATCATGTCATCTGCAAATAGTGATAATTTAAGTTCTTCCTTTCCAATTTTTATGCCTTTGATTTCTTTCGTTTGTCTAATTGCTCTGGCCAGTGTTTTGAGAACTATATTGAATAGAAGTGGTGATAGAGGGCATCCCTGTCTTGTTCCTGATTTTAAGGGGAATGCCTTCAATTTTTCTCCGTTCAGGATGATGCTAGCCTGGGGCTTAGCGTAAATAGCTTTTACAATATCAAGGTAAGTTCCTGTTATCCCTAGTTTTTCTAATGTTTTGAACATAAAGGGATGCTGTACTTTGTCGATGCTTTTTCTGCGTCTATCGAGATGATCATATGGTTCTTATCTTTAAGTCTATTGATATGGTGAATAACATTTATTGATTTCCGTATATTGAACCATCCCTGCATCCCAGGGATGAATCCTACTTGATCATGGTGCACAATTTTTTTGATGTGTCTTTGTATCCGATTCGCCAGAATTTTATTGAGGATTTTTGCATCTAGGTTCATCAGAGATATTGGTCTGTAGTTTTCTTTCTTTGATGTGTCTTTGTCTGGTTTCGGAATCAATGTGATGTTGGCCTCATAGAATGAATTTGGAAGGACTCCCTCTTTTTCTATTTCCTGGAATAACTTGAAAAGTATTGGTATTAATTCTTCTTTAAAGGTTTTGTAAAACTCTGCTGTATACCCATCCGGTCCTGGGCTATTCTTGGTTGGTAGTCTTTTGATTACTTCTTCAATTTCATCCATTGATATTGGTCTGTTCAAATCGTGTGTGTCCTCCTGACTCAGTCTGGGCAAATCATATGTCTTAAGAAATTTATCGATGTCTTCACTATCTTCTATTTTATTGGAATATAGTTTTCAAAATAATTTCTAATTGTCTTCTGTATTTCTGTGGCGTCTGTTGTGATATTGCCTTTTTCATCCCTTATGTTAGTAATTTGAGTTCTCTCTCTTCTTCTCTTTGTTAGCATGGCTAAAGGTTTGTCAATCTTGTTTATTTTTTCAAAGAACCAACTTTTAGTTTTGTTAATTTTTTCAATAGTTTCTTTTATTTCAATTTCATTGATTTCTGCTCTGATTTTAATTATTTCTTGCTTTCTGCTGCATTTGCTATTGTTTTTCTCTTCCTTTTCTAGGGCTTTGAGATGAAGTGTGAGCTCATTTATTTGTTGACTTTTCCTTTTTTTGAGAAATGACCTCCAGGCGATGAATTTCCCTCTTAAAACTGCTTTCATTGTGTCCCATAGATTCCGATAGGTTGTGTCTGCATTTTCATTTATCTCTAAGAATTTTTTGATTTCCTCCTTTATGTCTTCTGTAACCCTTTGATCATTCAGTAACATATTGTTCATTTTCCATGTGATATTGGATTTTCCCTTCCTTCTTTTATCATTAATTTCCAGTTTCAATCCATTATGATCAGATAAAATGCATGGTATAATCTCCACCCCTTTATATTTATTGAGGGTTATCCTATGGCATAATATGTGGTCTACTTTTGAGAAGGATCCATGTGCTGCTGAGAAAAAAGTATATCCATTCGATGATGGTTGGTATATTCTATATATGTCAGTTAAGTCTAGGTTATTGATTGTGGTATTGAGGTCTATAGTTTCTTTATTCAACTTTTGCTTGGAGGATCTGTCCAATGGTGAGAGAGGTGTGTTGAAGTCACCCATAATTATTGTGTTGTGGTCTATTTGATTCTTGAACTTGAGGAGAATTTGTTTTATAAACTTCGAAGCGCCATTATTTGGTGCAAAAATTGTTATGTCTTGTTGTTTAATGGTTCCTTTTAACAGTATATAATGTCCTTCCTTATCCCTTTGGATTAACTTAGTCTTGAAGTCGATTTTATTCGATATGAGGATGGCCACCCCGTGCTTGCTTGCGAGGACCGTGTGCTTGGTATATTTTTTCCCAACCTTTCACCTTCAGCCTGTGTATGTCTTTTCCAGTCAGGTGAGTCTCCTGGAGGCAGCATATTGTTGGATTTGTTTTTTTGATCCATGTTACCAGCCTATGTCGCTTTATTGGAGTGTTTAAACCATTAATGTTTAGAGTTACTATTGATATATGGTTTGTACTTCCAGCCATGTTTGATTATTTATCTCGTTTTTTTTTTTTAATTGCGTTTGTTTCACCAAGATTAGTTTTCCCGCCTGCGTCTGTCTTTACTGAGGTACTTCCCACTGTTGGCTTTGGTTATTGTTTTCCATTTCTTCCTCGTGAAGTGTTTTGCTCAAGATGCTTTGCAACGCTGGTTTTCTGGCTGCAAATTCTTTTAGTTTTTGTTTATCGTGAAAGATTTTTATTTCGTTGTCGTAGCTGAAGCTTAATTTTGCTGGGTACAGAATTCTTGGTTGGCATCCATTGTCTTTCAGTGTTTGAAATACATTGTTCCAGGATCTTCTCACTTTCAGCGTCTAAGTTGAGAAGTCCGTTGTTAACCTTATTGGTTTACCCCTGAATGTAATCTTTCTCTTTTCTCTTGTAGCTTTTAATATTTTCTCTTTGTTCTGTATATTGGATATCTTCATAACAATGTGTCTTGGCGTTGGTCTACTGTGATTTTGTATGCTCGGTGTCCTGTATGCATCTACAATTTGTATATCTGTTTCCTTTTTTATTTCTGGAAAGTTTTCTGTAATTATTTCATCTAGTAGATTACTCATTCCCCTTGTTTGAGTCTCTATCCCTTTCTCTATCCCAATGACTCTTAAATTTGTTTTTTTTATATTCTCACATATCTCTTGTATGTTTCTCTCATGATTTTTAACCAGCCTATCTGAGTTGGCTAGACTCTTTTTCAGATGATATATTTTGTCTTCATTATCTGATGTTCTGGCTTCTACTTGCTCCACTCTACTAATGATACTCTCATTTGTGTTTTTAATTTGGTTTATAGTTTCCTTCATTTCTAAGATTATGGTTTAATTCTTTTTTATAATCTCTATCTCCTGATAAAGATGCTTAACTTCTTCCTTTATCTGTTTGTGTAATACATTCTCAATGTGTTCTTTCGCTGCTTGAATTTGCTGTCTTGTATCCTCTTTAAGGTTCCGTTCCATCTGTCTTAGGTGTTCCATGAGTTCTTTATTTGACCATTTTTCTGGTTACTCTATATCCTCCTGAATATTTAGGCTGCCCTGCATTGTTTGCACTCCTTTTCTTCCTTGCTTTTTCATGCTGTTCATATTGTTTCTTGTTCTGTTTGACTGCTGAGTTACTGTTTACTCCTATAAATATATTTGAAGCTTGGGAGGAAAGGTATTAGAAGGGATGGGAAGAAGTCACTAAAGAGAATAAGAGTAAGCAGGTAGAATTCAAGGAAGGGGGAATAAGAAAATTGAAAAGAAATGTAAAGACAGGAGAAAAGAAGGATAGAAAATTAAAAGAAGGATAGAAGATTAAAAGGAATTTAAAGAAAGATAATAATAGTAGAAATGGAAAATGAAATTAAAAAATAGAATAAAATAAAATAAGATGGATTAAAAAACATTTAAAAAGACAGCAAAAAAAAAAAAAATTACAAATGCAGTCCTAGAATTCGATTAACTGCTCTTCCAGTGGATGGAGCTATGCCCACCAGGCCAAGTTTCTCCTCTCAGTAGGCGGGAGTCAATCACTGTGCAGCGGTTCTTCCTCCCGGATTGGGCGGGTCTCCATTCCTGCTGTTCGCCGTGTGGGCGGGGCCTTTTGCAGAGCTGGTCAGGGGTCCTTTGCAGCACTGGGTTGGCAGGTGGAGGGTGGTCGTCTGCAGCTCCAAACTGCCAGAGGAGGTTCATAGAGTCGGGCCGGCGGGGCCTGGCAGGCAGCACCTGCTCTCCCACTCACTGCAAAGGTGTAGGCAGTGGCCGCTTGGCGGTAGCCAGTGGCGGTTCACAGAGCCGGGCTGCGGGGGCCCAAGCAGGCAGCGCCGGCTCCCAAGTTCAGTGCACCGTGTGAGTGGTGGCCGGCTGCGGTTCACAGAGCCAGCCCCGGGGGCGGGGGGGGGGTGGTGGGCCCAGGCAGGCAGCAACAGCTCCCAAGTTCACTGCTACGTGTGGGCGGTAGCCAGTGGCGGTTCACAAAGCCGGGCTGCGGGGGCCCAGGCAGGCAGCGCCCGCTCCTTAGCTCGCTGCAAAGTGTGGGCAGTGGCTGGTGGCGGATCACGGGGCCGGGTGGTGTGGGCCCAGGCAGGCAGCGCCCGCTCCTAAACTCGCTGCAACGTGTAGGCGGTGGCCGGCTGCTGTTCACATAGCCAGCTCGCGGGGGCCCAGTCAGGCAGCTACCGTTCCCAAGAACGCTGCAGCGTGTGGGCGGCTGTCGGCTGCGGTTTGCGGAGCCCACCCGCGGGGGTCCAGGTGGTCAGTGTCCACTCCTATGTTCACAGCAACGTGTAGGCAGCGGCCATTTGGCGGCCCCGGCGGGACTGTGCCCCTGCTCTCGGTTGCCAAGATTCAGTATTCTGTGACAATCTGACACCTCCAATTAAACTTAGTAGTTCCAGGAAGGTCTCCTTTCAGAGGAATTTTGCTTGAAGTTTCTCAGCAGGACGCATGTGGGTGTATTAATGAGTCTCTCTGATCCCCTTACCACGGAGGCATTGTATGTGCTGCCTCTTCGCTGGCAGCCATGTTGGCTCTCTCTTCTTCATTTTTTAGTTAATAATCATTTAACTATGAAATCTCTAAGTTTTTATTCAACAATTCCTCTACTATGGTATTAATAGAATTAGTTGTTGAAATGCCATGGGCTGTATGGGTAGCTTATTCCCTCTCATTTTTATATTATTTGTATAGACACAAAATATCCACATCCATCTGCTGGGATGATTATTACACAACACCAAGATATACCCTGACATAATCATAAAAATATGGAACACAACCCACTCCAATTCAGTTCCTAGCACTTCAAACACACACTGCCCCTACTTTCTTGCACTTTAAGAGTCTTATTGAGGATGTTGTTTCCTGTGTCAACATGTTAGAGTGTTGGACATACATTTTCTTATAGAAGGTGTGGTTTTTCTGTTCTAATTGCTATCTCTTTGATTCACTTTGAGTTGAATTTTGTTCAGGGTGAGAAATAGGAGTTAAATTTCATTCTTCTACATATGGATTTCCATTTTTTTTTTCCAGCACCAATTGTGAAAAAAGCCATCTTTTCTCCAGTGTAACTTTTGGCACCTTTGTCTAGTATCAGATAACTATATTTATGTGGATTTGTCTTTGTGTCATCTGTTCTATTCCATTGGCCTTAATGTCTGTTTTGGTACCTGTACCATTGCTGTTTTTGTTACTGTATCTCTGTAGTACAATTTTAGGTTCAGTATTATAATGCCTTACGGTTTGCTTTTCTTGCTAAAGATTACTTTGGCTATTCTGGATCTCTTAATTTTCTAAATGAACTTTAGGACTTTTTCTTGTTCCTTGAAAAATGTCATTAGGATTTTGATGGGAATTTCATTGAATCCATATAGGCTTTTAGTAATATGGCCACTTTGACATATGAATTCTGCCTATCCAAGAACATGGGAGGTCTTTCAATCTTCTGATGTTTTCTTCAATTTCTTTCTTTAGTGTTCTGTTGTATTTTATTATAGAGGTCTTTTACCTCCTTTGTTAGATTGAGTCCAAATATTTTATTTTATTTTTAGGCTATTGTGCATGTGATGGTTTTCCTAATTTCTTTTTCAGCATATTATCATTGAAGTATAAGAATGTGATTGATTTATGAGTGTTGATCTTGTGTCTTGCCACTTTGCTGAATTCATTTATGATCTCTAAAAGTCTTCTGATATAGAGCTTTTTGACTTTCCTAGATATAGGATCATGCCATCATTAAACAGAGATAATTTGAGCTCTTATTTTCCTAGCTGTATCCCTTTAATTGCTTACTCTTTCCTGATTGCTCTGGCTAGTGCACCAAGGACAACGTTGAATAGGACTGGTGAAAGTGGGAATCTTTGTCTTCTTTGTGTATCTGCAGGGAATTCTTTCAGTTTTTCACCATGCAGTATAAGGTTGGTCTTGGATTTGTCATATATATATATATGACAAAAAAAATATATATATATATATATTTTACAATATCGGGATAAGTTTCTTCAATCCCTAGTTTTTCTAGTGTTTTGAACATAAATGGGTATGTATATTATCAGAAGTTTTTTCTTCATCTATTGAGGTATGATACTTGACTTTGAATTCTATGTATATGGTGAATTACATTTATTGATTACATTTATTGAATTATCCTTGCATCCAGGGATGAAACCCACTTGATCATGGTGTATTATCCTTTTAATTTTCTTAGATTTTTTTATTTGTCCCCTGATTTCTGCTGCCATTCATCATTCAAAAGTGGATTATTTAATCTTCAGGTGTTAAAGTTTTTTCTGATTTTTATCTTATCATTGATTTATAATTTAATTCCATTATGATTTGATAGAATGCAAGGTATTCTCTTACTTTTTTGTATTTGTTAAGATTTGCTGTGTATCCTAAAATATAGTCTATTTCAGAAAATGTTCATGTGCCACTGAAAAGAAAGTGGATTCTGTTTTTGATTGGTGAAATATCTTATAGATATCTGTTAGGTCTATTTTATTAATTGCATTTTTTTTCTGTATAATCTTTACTTAGTTTATGTCTTGATGATCTATCCTGTGGTGAGAAAGATGTGTTTAAGTTACCCGGTATTATTATAGTGTGGACTATTTGTTTCTTAATATTGAGAAGGGTTTATGTACATACATGTGCCACTGTTTGGGGCATAAATATTTACAATTATTATATCTTGTTGATTTATAACTCCCTTAAGCAGTATAAAGTGACCTTATTTGTCTCTTCTGACTAATTTATGCTTGACATCCACTTTATCTGATATGAGAGTAGTTACCTCTGTTTATGAGTCCCACTTGAACTACATGTCTTATTCCATTCTTACACTTTCAGTCTGTGGATATCTTTCCCTAAAATATTAATGTCTTGCAGACAGTATATTGTGAAGTCCTGCTTTTTAAAAAAAAAAAAAATTCAGCCTGACAACCATATCTTTTGATAAAAGAGTTTAGATCATTTACATTCAATTTCATTATATGAAGATTATTTTTATTTACTGACATTTTGATTTATTTCTAATTTTTAAATCAAACTTCATTCTCCTTTATTTATCTATTCTTCTAGTGCAATTTCCCCCATGCTGGCTTAAATTTTTATTTTTTATTTTTCTTTCATGAAACATTTCATTATTTTTTTTTGTGGAAGCTTTCTGGTTATGATTTTTTTTTTTTTGCTTTCTGTTTATCATGGAAGGTTTTATTTCATCTTCAGTTCTGAAACTTAATTTTGCTAGGTATATTATTCTTCGTTTTCATCATTTTCCTTGAGAGCTTAGTATATGTGATTCCAAGTCTTCCTACCTTTTAGGGTCAGGGTTGAAAAGTCAGTTAAAATCTGATTCAGTTTACCTCTAAATATAACCAGTAATCTTAGTCTTATAGCTTTTAAAATTCTATCCTTTTTCTGTATGTTAGGCATTTTCATTATAATGTGTCTTGGAATGGATCTATTGTGACTTTCTGCATTCGGAGTACTATAGCCTCATGCATTTGAGGTTTTATCTTATTCTTATTGATTAGAAAATTTTCTGTTATTATTTTATTGAAAAGATTTTGCATCATTTTAGCTTATATTTCAGAGTCTTTGTCTATCCCAATGATTCTTAAATTTGACCTCATGATGTTATCCCAATTTTTTTTTAATATTCTGATCATGGTCTCAACATTTTTTTCTTTATGATCAACTTTATTTTCAAGATTATATACTTGGTCTTCAAGGCATGAACATCTGTCTTCAAAATGGTCTGATCTATTGGTGATGTTTTTAACTGAATTTTTAATTTCACATATTGAGTCTTTCATTTCCTGGATTTCTCTTTGGTTCTTTTTCAGAATCTCTATCTCTTTATTGAAGTGAATTTTTGTTCCCTGTATTTTCTTTCTAATTTCACTTTACAGTTTAATTTAGCTCATAGACCATTTTAACTATGAACTTTCTAAATTTTTTCTCTGACATTTTTTTTCTGCTGTGGTATTGATGACACAAGTTTTTGAAGCATTATGAGATGGTTTATTTCCTTCATTTTTCATATTGTTATACTGTATGTCTAGCCATCAATTTGGATGGTTATCACTTCCTCTTTTGGCCAAGTGACTATTTCAGGAGCTTCTTTCTCTTTAAAGTCCTGGGTTGGATGAATATCCAGATATTGATTCTTTAAGTCAATATGTGACTCATGCTGATCCCAATATCGGCCTCACTTTGAGATGCCACTGAACCTTTTTTACTATCATCCTTCAGAGGCAAGCCTCATACTATTCAACCCTAAGAGAAACAAAAACCTTTTGATACTATTCTCCATGGTTCTTTAAATCCAGGATAAACTTGTAGTAAAGTTCTAGAATAGTTTTTAAATACTAGTTAAAAAATACTCAGAGGAGCACTGTTGTGACTTGGTTATTTTGTTTAAATTTTATGGGTATTCACCCTGTGGCTGCCGTCATCCAGGAACCAAATCTCTATGTCACTGGGGATTCATGCAGCTTCCATCCAATATGGCTCTAAGATTGAAGGGAGGGTCCCTAGGCTTAGATTGTTTTCTGTCCCTAGTGTCAGTAGTCAGAATTGATGTGGCCCTGATGGATCCACTTTCCTCTGTTTGCGACCAAAACCACTTTGCTGTTCTGTCATTGTCTTGTTCAGGTGGATGCAATGCTGTTTTTTTGCCTTTTTCTGGTTCATAGAAGCTGAGCAGATCACTGGGTTAGTCTCATTTGCCAGCACAGATCCAAACCCAATCCCTTTGTTCATGGTGAGGTCCAGGGGTAGGGTGTTTTAGTGATTTTTGGCTAGCAGTGATCTTTCTAGAAGTTCTTTCTGTCTGGATTTTTAACAGGCCCCACTGCAGGGGACTTCCCTTTGGTGTAATTTGAAGCTGGACATGGGAAGACACTGTGTTGACTTGAGGAGCTGACTGTTCTCCCGAGTGATGCACAAGATGGCTATGAATCCCTGGTTCAGCGGCTGTTTGATGTGTTTTAAGAACTCTGCTGCTTCCTTCATGCCTTACATTTTGTCTGCCTTTTCAAATGTTATTAAGTTGGTGAGATTAAGACATTTTCCACCCCTCTTGTCCTTTCTCTCTTTGTTTACTCTCCTCTCTTCCCCCATCTTGATTTAGTTTGGTGTGAAGGAACTCTGTGCTTATTTTCTACTCTCATTACTGATCTTGAGGTCTCTCCATGTCTCAGATTTTGTAATATTAAGTCTTAGAGCATTTATTTTGCCATTTACCTCTCGATTCTTCTTTTCCTTCACTACCTCTTTTCTATGTTGGAGGAGATCAAGAATTGCTGCCTACCTAATTTCTCCCATCTTCTTCCTCCTCTCTCTTCTACTTGTGCACTGGGGACTCTTTAGTGAGCCTTTTTCTCTTAAGTGCTCCAGGTTGGGTAATTATCCAAGTACTGAAACTCACACTCAGTATGAATCTTCTACATATGCAGTATCAATACCACTTTCAGAGGATATAGCCTACCCTTTTAACTGCAATCACTTCAGAGGAAAACCTTGTACTAATAAACCTTAGGGGAATAAATCTTATTGAAAATGTTCTCTAAAATTTCTCTAATCCAAATATAAAACTGTAGTAATGTTCTTGAAGAGGTCAAGAAGTTGGTTATTAAAGACAGTAAAATTACTATTACAGCATAATAAAATTATTATTACAGCTATAAAGAAAAATAGGGAAAAAATAAAGAAGAAAGAAAAGACATACAAACAATACAAACTGAGATCTGTATATGGGGAGAATATGCATTGATTTAATTGATTTAATTTCTTCTAGGGAAGCTGGCTAGCTAAGGACTCTACCAAATGTCTGCCTTGCCCAATGTTTTTTAGCCCACAATTTGGCCTAAACTGTATGATTTCCTTCATTGTCTTTGTTGATCGTGTCATTTTTTTGACATAGTCTGCTTTTCAATTGTTATTCTGTGCTTTTACTTCCGCTCTTTCTCTCTTCATTATTCCTCATCCCACCCTAGTGAGAGTTAAGGGTCAAGAGGTTCTGTCTTTATTTTCTGCTCCAGTAACCAAATTCCAAGTCTCTTCTGTCTTAAGCTGTCCAATTTAATTTTCAGAGGTCTACTGTAACTAGTTTTCTGGTGTCTATTCTTTCACTACTTTTTTCTGGGTTATGGAGCTGTAGAAGTTGCTGCTGACATCCACTCCACCATCTCTTATGTTCTGCTTTTGACAATTATGTTCACCTTCATGAAGACCACCCAAACCAGGTATAGTGGTGCTACTTGCAATCTCAGTGATCAGGACTGAGGCAGGAAGTTTGCAAGTCTGAGGTCACTTTAGGCAACAGAGCAAGAACTTGTCTCAAAATCACACACACACACACACACACACACACACACACACACACAGAATGCACAGTGGACTGGAGATGTAGCTCAGTGGCAAAAGGCCCCTGGGTTCAGTCCCCATACTGTAAAAAATACACACATAAATACCACCCAAAACAAGATAGGATTTTTTAACCTTCCAAATAAGATTTTCATGCCATTATGTAGTGAATCCTGCCCTCTACCATGCTGAGGCAACAGCTTTTGACTTCTCTCACTACAAATTCTTTTTCCAATAATTAGAATGCACATAAAAGATGTATAAAATATTTATTGTTTTATATCTGGATTCATTTTCTCAACATGATTTTGAAATTTATCTATGCTGTTTTGTGTGTAAGTATTCAATTATTTTTTGCCCTGCATATTCCATTTTATAAATATACCATGATTAGTTTAATATTTTCTCTTATTGGTAGCTATTAGGCTTTTCCTCCACTTATGTCTTATAAATAAGACACTTATAAGTAAGTTTTAGCATACACTTTTGTGGACATATGTTTTCATTTCTCCTACATAAATATATAGAAGAATTGCTGCCCCATAAGATAAATAAATGTTTAAATGTAGTAGAAATTGCCTAACAATTTTACAAAGTGGTAATATCATTTTATACTCCCATAAACAATGTGGGAGATGCTCTGTTACTTTCATTTTTTATAGCATTTAGTACAATTAGACTTCTTTAATTTTAGTCATTCTGTTAAGTGAGAGATTTCTCATTGTAATTATAATTTGCATTTCTCAATGACTAATAATATTGAATACTTTTTCATATGCTTATTGGTAATTCTTATTTCTTGTGAAATGTTTCCCAAATTTATTCAATGTATCATTCTATTTTCACTCATTTTTGACTAGTACATATTCATAAATTTGCTGTCTTAACATTGGACATGTAATTATTCATTCTCATATTTTGGGACACAGGTTGTTTCTAAATATTTTACTAATGCAAATTAAACTGTCATTATCTTTCTTGTATGTGCTTTATGCATAAGATCCTGCAAATTTGATATTTATTTTCATCTTTACATTTCTAAATTATATAATGTTATCATATGGATATGAGGTATCCCCCAAAAGCTACTTTATTAATGAAGGTATGTTCAGATATAAAACAATTAGATTATGAGTGCTGTAATCTAATCAGCCTTTTTTTTTAATGTACTGACCTGGTGGTATCTATAGGCAGGTTAGATATTACTGGGAGCATCCTCTGGAAGAGTTCATCTTCCCTGCAACCTCTTCCTACTTCCTTGCCAGTCATGCACAAAGTAGACCTATTCCCTTCCACCATGATGTTCTGCCTCACCTTGGGACCAGCAGTTTACTTGGCTCCCCATAGAGTGAATCTGAAAAGTAATAATAATAATAATAATAATAATTATATATATGTATATGTTTGTACACACACACACACACACACACATATAATAAACTTTCCCTCCTCTAAGTTGTTCTTGTCTGATATTTTGGTCACAGCAATGCAAACCTGGCTAATACAAGTAATAATTATATTAATTGATAATTAGAAAGTGTAATTATTCTGTTTTCTTAAATATACTCTAAAGCTTATTCGTTTTGCTTAACTGAAACTTTATGTCTAATGAATAGCAATTTCACATTTTCCCTATCCCTCTGGGCTTGAAAATCATCCTTTACTCATTGATGCTATATGTTTAATTATTTTAAAAACCTCATATAAATAAGATCATGCAGTATTTGTCTCTCTGTGACTAGCTTAGCATTATGTCTTAAAAGTTCTTCCATGATGTTGTATATGGCAGCAAAGTAATTCTTTTATGTATGTATTCAGTGCATTATATTGGTCCATTTTTGTGTTAATGGATATTTAAATTGTATTCACATGTTCACCATTGTGAACTCTGAAAAAATTAGAGTTCTATTACCTTTTTAGTATCATATTATACATTTGTTACACACAGAGATATATATACTCACAAACACACACCATACACATATCTATGCATACACACATATATACAAATATAAAATAATTACATATATGTGTAATATATCCATATATTCTAATCCCACTTCTGTAACTCCATTATTTCAGTATCCAAGGGTACCAGACAAGCATTTGCAGCCACACCTTCCTCCTTTTCTGTTGTAGAAAAAATAAGACAACAATGTATATATGAATCTATAAGATTTTGTTTTGCACTTCTACATATCACAAGTATTCTAGAATTCAATATGTATAGATCCACTTGTTCTTTTTCTAAATTATTTATGCCTATATATATATATATATATATATCCACATATAATTAACGTATGAACCTTTTTGTACTATATTTTCCTTTCCTTTCTTCCATTTCATTCTTTCTCTTGAATTCTTTCCACATTGACATTAACTCTCAGTAAATCTTTAAAATCTACCATATATCATCTATAATTTCATGCATGTTTATGTAATAATGAATGCATACACAAAACACCATTTTCAGATTATTATTAAAGATATAATTTATTACAAATTATTCTCATTCAACATTTCATCCAAGTGAACTCTAACAACATTATATATTAATTTAATATAAAGTAGTATTTCATGGTATCTATGTAATCTAATATATTCAATCACTCCCCTATTAGTTTGCATTCTACATGTTTCCATGTTGTTGCTGGTTTGTTTGTTGACTTGTTTGTTTTTTTTTTGACACAATGCTTGTGCTGTGATAAAAACCCTAAAACATTTTCAAGCCTATATTTTTTTTATATCTATGCCATTAATTACCAGGGGAGGGATTTCTGCATTAAAATATGTACATGCCTTTGAGTTATTTTGCTTATGTTATTAATTTTAGTAGCTGCTTCTGCATTATTTTCTAAAAGTATCCTGGCAACTTACATTGTTTTAGTAAGTATATGAGACTGAAATTTCTTCAAAGTTACATTAATCTTTCACATTTTTGCTGTCTACAGAGTTATACCCTTTGTCAATTTAATTTATATTTTATGAACTTCTAGGATTTTTTAACTGCATTTACTGGTTACTTTGAATTTTTCTTCTCTAAATTATTGACTCATATACCTCTTTGCCTATTTTGATTATTTTATTTCTTGACATTTGAAAAGCACTTTCTATTTTAAAATGATATTTTCTGCTAATATTGTTTTTCTTTCAAATTAATTAATTTCAGGTACATCTTGTTAATTTTTTCTTGTTTTCCATTTTTTCTCATTTTACAGTAGTTTTATGCTTGCCCCACCTCACCCCTGATATCTAGTTCAGTATCAGTTATTATTGACTTGAGGTGACCCTTATTGCACTTTTGAGGAATTATAGATTGAAATATGAATCATTAAACAATTAATACTATGGCTCAATGCCTGACTGAAAGATTCTCTAATTTTTCCTTCTTCTACTAGGCAAGCAGTGTTACAGAATCCACAGTGTCTCTAGAAATCTGATATGACTTTACTCAAAAGTTTTTCCATATCTAAAGGTGGAAGCTGTTTCTCCTCCCTTGAATCTTGTCTTGCTTTATCACTTGATGTGATCAGTGGAACTGGGGGATAGTGATGCTCTGCCAGTTAGGATTTAGCTTTGAAGAGGACTGGATGTATTTGTTTTCTCCCTCTTGGAATTCAGCCAATATATAAAATGGCCAATTATCCTGAAACTATAATAACCAGAAAGAGCCCAAGTTAACCTCTTGGAGAAGAAATGAAAAATATTTCCTCCTAGTAGGTAAAGCCTTTTTGAAACTTCCAGCAAAGTCAAGTTCCCACTGACCCCTGCTGAACTAGTGATCCAAGCCAACAAGTGGAACAAAAGAACAGTCCAATTGGGTCTAGTCAACAAAATTGTGAGAAATAACAAAATGCTTTTGTTTTCAAGCAATGTGTTTTGAAGTGGCAGGAAAGAGATGAATCATTTAGATACTATTTAACAATAACTCTTAGTGAAACTTCTGCCTGCAGTAAACAAGATTGTGTGTGTGTGTGTGTGTGTGTGTGTGTGTGTGTGCATATGCAAGTGCCATAAGGCTCTCTGTGAAAAAGAAAAAAGTCAATATTTCATTTAATGGTGATGTCCAGATGCTTTCTTATTAACATGAGAAAAATAGGAAATGCTCACTGTCACCATTAATGTTGAATATTATGGTAAAACTCTAATCAATAGGTACAGATCTTATAGATCTCTTATAGAGGTCATTGGCATAAGTATGCCAGAGCATCAGCTACTAGCATTAATTAATTACATGATTCTTTACCAAAAGAAAAATTTTAAATTAAGCCAAAGAGAAGATGACAACCAATTCAAAATAAAATTAATATGTTGAAATAAAAAAGACTTTGTTTAAAATAACTGGTTAGAAATTAAAAATAAATTATCTAATTCAAAATGCCTTGAATATATGACATCTTAAAACTGTTCACTGGAAACATGAATAAACATGGGACAAATAAAATTTGTTAAAGGTAAAGAAAGAGATATTTTAATTTTCAATTATTTCATAATTTTCTAATAGTGGGACCCACAGTTATTGGGTATTTTTTTTATTTGTTATTGTGAAGTATATGTAAGTTCAGAAAGTGGAGGTAGATTTTTTTCCAAAAGGAAACAAGAAGTGTGAAAGAGATTAGCCTTGAAAATAACAAAAGTTATTCAAAACAAGGGTTAAATAATGTGAGTCAAACAAATATTAATTCAGTCAAATGTGTAAGGAATTGGAATAAAAATTGAAAAATAACTCTAATACTACAATTTGACACTAATTATAATAAGTTAGAATGTAACATAGTGGCATAAAATAAAAGAAAAAACAGACTATTCTATAGTGTTGGGATATCTATTTTTAAATAATACAAACATATTACAGACTCAAATTATTGTATTCATAACTTTGTAACTGTAACAAAGTGTTAAATACAAAAATAAATATAAAATAACAAAAAATTAAAGTGAATATGTTTATTGAGCTATAAACTCAAGAAAGGAAAATTCTCATGGAAATTTATGGAAAGTTCTCGTCCTCACACTAACCTTGAGATCAAGCTGGATATTCTGCAAAACTTTATTTTAAAGCCAGCAAGCAGTGATGTCATAGGTAGCTTTTGTGATAATGGAAATGTTTGATAGCTATGCTGTTCAATAGAAAAGTCCCTAGTCAAATGCATATTTTTAGCACCAGATGTGGACTGTGCAACAGAAGAAATGCGTTTTAATGTTATTGAAATTTAACTAATTTGAATTTAAATATACTTAGCCACAAGTAGCTCTACTGTAATGGATAGCACAGCATGAGAGAGCTTAGGACACAAAGAAGCTAAATGCACTGTACTATAAAAAGTGTGGAGCCCTTGAAAGAAGAAAAGAGACCTATGCCTACTTTCATCCTTAACTAAAGAGCAGATACAGCCAGAAAGTAGAAACCAGATAGTCTTTTTAAAACTTGTATTGGTCAGGAGTGAGCTGATGTGACAGATTTGGAATCCTGAAGAACTGAGGAGAGAGTGAATCTTCACACATGCATCAGCACACCCTTCCCCTCCATCCTGAGGTTTTCACCACAGGCAAAGGGTAAGGAGACCAAATCTGAGAGAGCTGGGAGCCATTTTTCTTGGGGCAGTACCTTTCCTCAGTGCAATGAATCACCACTTAACTATATATAGGATAATTTCATTATTCCATATTTGAAAATTGTTTATAATGTTTCCTATATCTTAAAATAGTACACGGAAAACTGTCATTCCAACAGGCATTGCTTTCATACATTCTTTATATTTGTCTAATGTAGATTTCATATTCCACAATGAAATATAACAACTACTCTCCACTTATTTTCTTAGTTGTGTTTCTTAATTCTATAATTATGGTTCAGTGGAGGAATATTATGCTTACATTAACTCTTTAAAACGTCTACATTTTTCTTGTTTCAGAACGGGCGCAATGCTTCTTCAAGGATAGCACAACATTGATAATATTCCTAAATTCCATTTTTTCTGAATAGCAAATGCATTCTGGTGTTGCTATAACTCATTTGAAGTTACAGTATAATGTTCAGGCTCAGTGAGCCAAATTCCATCTTATATAAAAATCCACATTTGATATGTGCTTGATTTACATAATTTATAATTAAATCAAAGTCCCAATTTTTGAGGTAGTTAATAGAAATGTAAGCTATTTAAAGGCAATTGAAATGTATTATAAGATAAAAATCATATTTATCCTTATAAATAGTCCTTAAATAGTCAAGATTCTTGAATCATTTTTCTTTCTTGGCTAGATTTTCATCAAAACTGCTAAAAGAAAATGCAAGTGACTAAATTTTAGAAATCGATAGCTCTTTTGCTGAACTTCCATGGGAAATGTTAATGAGCAATGAGTATCTCAAAAGGAGTTGTTCTTTTTGTATTCTTTTTACAATATACAAATTAAGACATCCATAAAACCAAACCATTTACACCGAACTAGTACATCATATTAAATATTTACTACCATTTCTCCAATGGGACTTGGTTAAAGTGAGAGCACAAATACAGTTTTGTACATATGAAATGTCTTTTGAGGCACTCTTACACTTAATAGTCACTTAAGTTTCAGAATCATCGCACCTCCTGCCAACGGAAGTAAAATGTGATCGCATATGTCAGTCTCAGACCCACTCACTATAAATTCTTTGCAGGAATTGCTCTGCTTTTTGTCAGTGTGATCCCACTGCCAATTTTGCTCATCTTCCTGTCTTCTAACTTGTTATCAGAAAAAAGAAGACTCCAGCTGCTTCAGCACATTTTTATATTTTGTGGGTTCTGTGAATGTATATGCTCAAGTTTAATGTTATAGCCGTGATGTTTCGTCCTCCCCCACATAGCCATATATTTCTAAACAATCTGCAAAGAAGCAACTCTGAAACTAAAATTAAATTAACAGGGAATTAAATAGAAGTGGTTGTGATCTATAGCACTTACTAGTGTCCACCCCCGGAGATTAGTAATGCCCACATGCTCAGACATAAAATGAAATCTCTACTTCTACCTTTATTTCTATTTTCATTCACATAACCTGGATTAACTTAAAAGGGAAAATAAAACACATAGAAAAATTATAAGATAATTTTATATCTTATAAATACTTTTAACAGCATTTGTTGTTTTAATGACCTTATGTGTGTGTGTGTGTGTGTGTGTGTGTGTGTATTAAAATACAATATGTATTGGGGTAAAAATCTTTGTGTCTAAAATATAGAAATAATGCAATGTTTTCCAGTTTGTTTTCTCAATTTATATTTTCAATAGTTATCTGTACTAAGTAAATAAAGACATGATTTCTGAACTCAGTATTACCAAGTTGATAAAGCAGTAACACACAATTTCCATATATGTATTCTGTTCTTTAGTAAAACTATACATAAGTACAATAGTCAAACACAGATCTAGTGATTATTCCCTTTATTTATGGTCAAGATCTACAATACTTTTTCAGACAGAAAGTAATTGAACTGGATCTTGAAGGATAAGCAGAAGTGCACTTCTGTGTTCCACTGATATATAAAATGCTTTGCAATTCTGGCTAAATCCTCCCATTCCATAGGCTATTGATGTCCATCAGGAAATTTTCTCTCTCCTGCACAAGTTATTGTTCATCATCATGCAAAAATCTGTTAAGAGCATTCCATTGTTGCTGTTTTGAAGTTATCATTGAAATATTATTCCTAAAGAAAATATGTATTTTTTTCAGTTATTCAGAATTACTATAAATATTTTCATGTATATTCATATAGGAATTATATTATCAAATTAGATTCCTATGGAAAAATACAAAAAAAAATTTAGACAAGTTGATTTTTAAGCTAACTATGGACCTGTTATTTACTGGATATATTAAGGAATGGTAGACATATATTTCTAGAGGTCAACATGAGGGAAAATAAGACAAGAAAGCACAATCCAATGCTGGAAGATTCATGGAGGAGATGAAACTTAAGTCAATTCACAATGATTACAGGAAATTTGGATTGGCAGAAGAAAATGGGAATATTATTCCAGATCTCATGAAAAACTCAAGCAAAAGTGAAGAGAAGAGCAAAAATATTATTTTGAGTAGATTAGAGCGAGAAATCATATCTGAGGACAGGTCTAGTTACTTCCCTCAGCTCTCAAGCTCCATTCTGGTACTATATAGCCAATGTTCTGAAACAGAAATTAAAGCAGCTCTTATTGTGTTACTTAACTCCCACTAAGTCCTACCATTTCTGTGGTCCAAAGTAACTTTATGGTTTAGTGGAGGATGTCAGGCTCAGGATCCTCTGTGCAGAATAATGGCAACTCCTGCTTTGCCCTCTACTCCCAAAGCAACTGTGAAATTAAATTGATATTAAATTTCAAGCTCCAGAGTTATGTCAGACTACTTAATTAATTTATAAAATACAACAATTTATCCTGCCATTTTGGTACATATACAGAATGGTAGGATTCATTGGGGCATGTTTATGCATATATAAAAACGTAGTGTCTTCAATTCTCTCCTCAGTACCTATCCCAACCTCCTTTCCACTCACCTCCTGATCTCTTGTTTCTGCCCTAATGGTCTCCCTACTACTCTTATTATCTCCCTGGTTTTTTTGTTTTTGTTTTTTTTTTCCTCATTTTATTTTCCCTCTAGCTTCCACATGAGAGAACGCTTACAATATTTTCTCTGTATTTGACATATCTCGTTCAAAATTAGTCTCCAGTTCATCTGTCTGCCTGCAAATAACACAATTTCATTATGCTTTATTGATGAATAAAACTCCACATCATTTCCACATCTGTATCCATTCTTTTTTTATATTTTATTTTTTTAATTTATTTTATTTTATTGGTTGTTCAAAACATTGCAAAGATTGCAGAATCACATTGGTTACTCAACCACATTTTTACATAATGCCGTATTGGTAACTGTTGTATTCTGCTACCTTTCCTATCCTCTACTATCCACCCTCCCCTCCCCTCCCATCTTCTCTCTCTACCCCACCTACTATAATTCATTTCTCTCCTTGTTTTTTTTCCCCATTCCCCTCACAACCTCTTATATGTAATTTTATATATCATTGAGGGTCTCCTTCCATTTCCATGCAATTTCCCTTTTCTCTCCCTTTCCCTCCCACCTCATGTCTCTGTTTAATGTTAATCTTTTCCTCCTGCTCTTCCTCCCTGCTCTGTTCTTAGTGGCTCTCATTATATCAAAGAAGACATTTGGAATTTGTTTTTTAGAGATTGGCTAGCTTCATTTACATAATCTGCTCTAGTGCCATCCATTTTCCTGCAAATTCCATGATTTTGTCATTTTTAGTGCTGTGTAGTACTCCATTGTGTATAAATGCCACATTTTTTTTTATCCATTCATCTATTGAAGGGCATCTGGGTTAGTACCACAGTCTAGCTATTGTGAATTGTGCTGCTATGAACATCGATGTGGCAGTATCCCTCTTTTAAGGTCTTCAGGGAATAGTCCGAGAAGGGCAATAGCTGGGTCAAATGGTGGATCCATTCCCAGCTTTCCCAGGAATCTCCATACTGCTTTCCAAATTGGCCACACCAATTTGCAGTCCCACCAGAAATGCACAAGTGTACCCTTTTCCCCACATCCTCGCCAGCACTTGTTGTTGTTTGTCTTCATAATGGCTGCCAATCTTACTGGAGTGAAATGGTATCTTAGGGTGGTTTTGATTTGCATTTCTCTGACTGCTAGAGATGGTGAGCATTTTTTCATGTACTTGTTGATTGATTGTATGTCCTCCTCTAAGAAGTGTCTGTTCAGGTCTTTGGCCCATTTGTTGATTGGGTTATTTGTTATCTTATTGTTTAATTTTTTGAGTTCTTTGTATACTCTGAATATTAGGGCTCTATCTGAAGTGTGAGGAGTAAAAATTTGTTCCCAGGATGTAGGCTCCCTATTTACCTCTCTTATTGTTTCTCTTTCTGAGAAAAAAACTTTTTAGTTTGAGTGAGTCCCATTTGCTGATCCTTGTTTTTAACTCTTGTGCTATGGGTGTCCTATTAAGGAATTTGGAGCCCGGCCCCACAGTATGTAGATGGGAGCCATCTTTTACTTCTATTAGACGCAGAGTCTCTGTTTTGATACCAAGCTCCTTGATCCATTTAGAGTTAACTTTTGTGCATGGTGAGAGAAAGTGATTCAGATTCATTTTGTTGCATATGGATTTCCAGTTTTCCCACCACCATTTGTTGAAGATGCTATCCTTCCTCCATTACATGCTTTTAGCTCCTTTGTCGAAAATAAGATAGTTGTAATTTTGTGGATTGATCCCCAGAGTAATTTTTGTGGATTGGACCCCACAGTATGTAGATCTGAGCCAACCTTTTCTTCTATCAGAGGCATAGTCTCTGATTTGATATCAAGGTCCTTGATCCATTTTGAGTTAACTTTTGTGCATGGCGAGAGGAGGGGATTCAGTTTCATTTTGTTGCCATTCATGTTTTGAAAGGCACCTAGGCTATTGTGATTTGTGCTGTGATAAACATGGGTATGTATTAATCTCTAAAACATGTTGACTCTAATTCTTTAGAAAAAAAATATGAAGGCATGGTATATATAGCTGGATCATATGGTAGTTACACTTGTATTTTTTTGTGGAATCTCCATTCTGTTTTCCATAGTGGCTATACTAATTTTTACCCCCCACTTCCCCAACATTGTACAATAGTTCCTTTCCCCAATCCTTACAACAACCAGAGTTTATCCTTATTTATATTCTTGATACTTGCTATTCTAACTGGAGTAAGATGGAATCTCAGTGTAGTTTTGTTTGCTTTTTTCCAATGGCTAAAAATGTTGGACATTGTTTCATATAATAGTTGGATATCTGTATTTCTTCTGAAAAATATCTGTTAAATTCATTATTTGAATCATTTATTCATTTATTTTTTCCTGTTTTTTTTTTTTAGTTCTTTAAATATTCTGGATATTAATTCTCTGTCAGAAGAGTAGCTGGCAAAGATTTTCTCCCATTCTGTCAATTGTCTCTTGACTCTTTTACTTGTTTCTTAATGTAACTTTTTAAAAAAATTTTACACCTGAATTGCTGGCACATGTGACTAAGTTATATTTAATTTTAAAATTAACTGAAATTCACAAAGCAATACACCAAGCTTAGTAAAATATATTAAGGAAATCTTGAAGTTTTGTTTTATTTGTCATCTTTTTCTTTTCTTCCTGAAGATTAAGAGAAAAGGCAACCTTCTGTATTATAGGTAGAAAAAAATAGAAAAAAAAAGCTTTATATTTCAGGATTCCAGCTTTTAATAACTATTCAGAATATAAATTAGAATTATATGCTCACAATAATTAATATTGTGCTTTATAATTACTGCATATTTTATCTCCAAAATAGACTATGAATTTCTTAAAAATAAAGATAATATGTATTACCAGATACAACATAGTCCCATCACTATTGAAAGGATGCATGTTTGAACATTATTTAACATGAAGTTTTAAACATACATCATGATTGATAAACATAGATTTATGACCTAAAATGAAAAAATATAAAAAAAGACTATCTTCATGAAGTTTTGAATAACTTTTCCACAAGTAACTTCAGATAGTGACAGTGAAATAGCTGATTCCATTGCATAATTAAAATAATAGCTAACCAGCTGGAATCTCTTTGCTATTCAGATCCCTTTTCTCATAATGACCTTTTCATAAGCCAATACAAGCAACTGAAAATCCTGACAACAAAACATTCTGACCTAATTATATACCATGTGCAGCTGTTTCAATTTGAAATTATGCTAGTCCCAGTAAATGAAACTTAAAATATATAAATAACCTATTTGAAAAATCAGAATATCTAGCTATGTCATGTTTCCTATAGATGTGTCTCCACTGTGCTATTTTATGAATATCATTAAAAATCCCACTTTCCTTTGAATTGAAAACCCTCGAACCATTTCAGACAATGCTAGGTCTTCATACTTTCATTAACTTTCAAAATTCTGATTAGGTCTTCCAACTAGAAGCTCTTGACAGCCTTTCTGTCTCAAATCTCTCATCAACTCATGCTTACATGATCTGAATAGAGCTAGTAATTTGCATGCCAAGTTACCAAATGCAGCTGTTACCATTTCCATGACTGTACATAATTATCTTAAAATACAGGTCTTCTAATAAGACATGAGAAACTGCAGGTTAGAAAATGGCCAGTAGTTCCATGCTCCTGTCCCTATACAATAAATAAGCCTTCCTTGCTCCTTGTTCTTTTAATCCATTTTTTCAGTGTAACATTCTCTTGCAATAAAAATGTCTAATTTCCTCTTAAACTTATTTATACCATTTGCTTCAATTGCCGTATGTTCCTCCTTATTTCGTATATTTATTATCCATTGAGCGAAATCCAACTAAAATCATTCAGAATGAATGAAAATATCCACCAGAATAAGAAGTTGCATGTCCAATCTCATTTCACCTCATATTCCTGAATCATACTGCATACACAAATCTTCCCTTTTGCCTTTCCCTCATAATAAGAGTAACTGAAAAATTAGGAAATTTAGAAATCCTATGTGATATACAGAGCTCCAAGGCCTATTTATAAGTTAGTTGACCATTTGAAAAAAAAAAGTAATTTTTAAATATTCTCTGTTTCCTATATTTCTATAATGTGTTTTTCTTTTTTAAGCCTGGTAAAATAATTACTTTAAGAAAACATCCATCATATCTACATTCATTTTTTTATAGGAAAAAGCCTCTGCTTTGTAGATGCTTTCTACTATCTCCAAATGGGAGAATGTTAGAAATTCAAAAATGACATTATAACAAAACACCAGAACTCTAACCAAAAATTTTGTTCTTTGATAACTATTGTATTAAACATAAAGTAATATTTTTTGCCCTCAGTATTCAAAAGATTTAAAATTCATTGAGCTGTAAGGAAGTCTATCATGAAAGAAACAACTTCTCCCATACACATATTATGTTTTGATTCCCTTTATCCACTGAGGGTTACTCACTTGCACTGTCTTGCCCACTAAGAGTTAATATCCTTCCATTCTTAAATTAGAAAATAGAGAGTTTTTGTAGTCATAACATGAGAAGGGACATCTGGTAAGGCAGGCTAATAACAGAGTGGGAGTTTTGACTTGGTGGACTGTCAGCACTGTTCTTTTATAGATCTAGAGATGATCAAGAAGCTTTGCAAATCAGACACAACTAATGGCCATCATGTTAATAGAAGGCAAGCATTGAGCCATTTTTTTGTGTGCTTGGGAATAAGTGGTTGAAAAAGTTAAAGAAATTAAATGCAAAGCTCAGGGATTTGTGCTGATAGGAAAATGGATGAATGTAGTTAAGTGTATATGAAAAATCTGCCTACATTTAGTACAGCCTCATAAGCCTCATTCTAACAGATTCTCTATCTGCATTTTATTCAAATAATGACTATGAAATTATAATAAACTTTCTCTAAAATTCCTACCTATACACACCACCAAAATAACATAAAATAAAATAAAATTCACACCTCAAATTTTGTCTAAACTACTTCCAGGAAGAGATTCAATTTCTAAGAGTAGACATGATTGATTAAGGAAATCACATTGAACTTGCTGCATCAATATATAATTTGTTGGTTCAATATTAAATCAGAAATTGAAATTGAATTTCTCCTGTGACTCATTTAAAATTGACCTTTGTTCTTTTGTTATTAAACCTATGAAAACATAATAACCCAAAGACAGTAATACAGCTTATTTATCTCATGGTGGTTTGAGAAATTAACAAAATAGTCCTTGTTCATGATGTACCTTATTGGAAACTATCTGGCTTACATATAAGGTTTATACCCTTCCAAGAATTCTGCCAAGCCAGGAATAAAATATAATTTGTGGGGTTTGCTTTCCTTGTTTTGGCATGGTAAAATAACTAGTGGATAATATTTAAGATATCAAAAGAGACGAAGCATTGTTGAGTCCTTTTCAGTTTATCACATAAACATAACATGTATTGACCTTGCAGGAATTAATTATGTGACAAAGATGTTCTAGATTTAAACACAACTAAAGCCCTCTTAACGTTCTCATTTATTCTGATTTATACTTGTCAAGGATTTTAACAATCTAACAAAATAATCAGCATGTTGTTTTTTTCTGTAAAGGCAATTTTAAAGAAAAAAAGAAAATCATATTTGTGATGTGAAGATAATTCTTGAAAGACTGTGTGAGAGCACAATTGTTAAAACTGGGATATTTGTGGAAAAAAGAAAGTCACTTTGGTTCAGTCATATTTCACTAGTCAATTTATTCTCAGGCATATTATTGACACATTGAGAAATAAATTAATTCTTTGAATTTCCTTGGCTCCTTTAGAGACACAAGATTAGTTTATAAAGAGATCTCAGTGGACCTGAAAGAGTTGGTTGTTTCCAAGGATGCAAAATATTTCTAATGATCAATTTATGCACTAGGGACATTTAGTTATTTATGAAATTGGCCATTCAATGAGTCTGTTCTCTTTGAAAGATAGATGTGTGGTAGGAACTGTTTAAAATGTGCCTAATTATTTCATTATTATTTTGAAATTCCCCACAATAGGTATTAAAAAAATAAAAGGATAGTGAAAAAATGATTTTGTTTATCGTGAGTCATTTTCTAACCCATACTAAAAATATCCTTGTAATGAAGAAAGCACTTTACTTTTTCTTCTTTCCTTGCAATAAAAGAAGAATGCTAACAATAGAGTCTCCAGTGACTGCAGCACTTATGATTTAGAATTGTCTGCTCAATGATAGCCTCTCCAAAACAAACTGGGTTTTAAATTCCCAAGTTAAGGAATCAATTAAGTAGAAGATACAATCTGAATAGTTTCCTTCCTAATTACATGTGTGATTCACATAAAATTATCAGGTATTATGTTAATGTATCTGGTTATGAAACTGTTTTTGGATTAGCATGAAGATACCACATCTGTTGCCAGGAGTCAATAAGCTGCCAGGAATCTTAATTATACAAAATGATGCATAGTCAATATGATTTTTCTTCTACTTTCTACTTATTATACTGTTGATAGAGCTCTATTCTGTTTTACCTGGTTTTCCTACTGTTCTTCCATTGCTGTTAAATTAAATGCTAATCCTCCTTCAAAACCGTAAAGCAGTCTCAGTATGACACAGTTTAAGAAGCAGTTCCTTTACATGTCACACATATTCTCAGACCTGGAATTCTCTGTGACAGGTGTTTCAGCTTAATCTGTTGGCTCTAACAAGACCCCATTAAGCAGATTCTAGACAAGTGGAACAATGCTTTCTGCATGATACCTATGATTATTTAACTCACAGATATGATTCCTTAGAGTAAATATTTTTAATAAACTCAGATCATTAATGTTATGGTTAATTTCAGACTATAACATACCCTTCATCTCAAAAGTAAATATTTCAAAAAACTCTTGCCACCATCCTCTTGCTTAGGATGCAGTTGTATGTTTGCAGGTAAAGTATACCATTTTTCTTTTGCTCCTTCCATTCCTGCCCACTTTCTTTCCTTCTTTTTGCCTTCAAATTCCTACTCTGTACATGAAATTGCAGGATGTAATGAAGACCCCTGCCACAGTTTGGATATTAAGTATCCCCCAAAGTCTCCTATTTTGAACACTTAGATCCCAGTGCAGCAGTGTCCAAAGGTGGAGTTTGGGGAAAGCTTTTGGATCATGAGGGATCTGACCTCATTAGTGGATTAATCCATTGAGATCTGAATGGACTACTAGGGGGTGGTGGAAACTTAAAGCAGGTGGGGCATGGCTGCAAGAAGGTCTGTGAGGAAATGAAATGCCCTTGGGGATTATATCTTGTCTCTGGCCCTTTCCCCACCCCTCTGTTTCCTGGCTGCCATCTGAGATGCCCTTCTGAGATGATGTTCTGCTTCATTTCCAGTCTGGAACAGTGGAGCTGGCTGACCATGGAATGAAATGCCTGAAATCATAAGCCAAAATACATAATTTTCTCCTTTAAATTGTTGTGTCACATATTTTGGTCATCGTGATAAAAAGTCACTAACACAACCCCCACAATGGTGAACAGGTAAATACATGGAAGAGAATTAATAGTAACTATACAAAAACTAATCCCAGTCTCTTCAAATGCTTGAAATACATACTAAATAAACTAATGAAAAAAATCAAAAAGGGGGAGTGGAGATAAAGTTAGTGTTCTAATGGTAACACAGTATGGTAATGGTAAAAATAAAACATCCAGCTGTTCAATAGTAATTGGTACTAGCTGTGTCCTCTTGTGATTTAAAAAAATAATTAAAAATGATAGAAAATAAAACAATGATTTAATGATTTCTTTAGACTAAGACAGCAGTTAATTTAGAGCTGAGGACCTGAGTGATGCAAAGAGATCACCCCTACAATCAGTCCACCTCCCTTCAAGTATATTCTGGAACACAATGCATGCAAGGAAAAGCCAAGTCGAAAATGGCGGGCTCACAGATTAAAGACAGGTAAAAACTATCTAAAGGAAAGTTGGAATAGCTTTTTCATAGATTAAATAATAAGGAAATTTGCAGGGGTTAAATGTCTTTAAAATACATTAGGCAAAAACTCATGAATCAGGAAAAAAAGAAGTAGATTGACAGTTGTAGTAAGAGATATTAACAATCTCACTAATTGATACAACCAGTAGACAGAAAATCATCAATTAAATAGATGCCCTCTGTGTTCACCACCATTAATTAATTTAGCATACGTTGGTTGTATTTATCAAATATTCTACCCAACAAAAGCACAATGCACATTTTTATAAGTATGCAAGGCATATTCAATATTAAAAAGTATATTGAGTCATAAATGTGCCCTAGCAAGTTAAAAAGAATCAAAATCAAATAAAGAAGAATTTAATGCCAGAGTAGAATTAAAATAGAAATCAATGCTAGAAAGATATAAGCTCAATCAATAAAAGTTTGGAAATTAAACACACATTTCTAAATGCCTGTGTCGGGGGTACCCAAGACAACTAGCTCCTAGGTTTGGTGATTTTCTATGAAACTCATAGCACTTGGCAAATGCACCTACTCAAGCCTTGACTTATTATAGTGAATTGACAGGAAACAAAATTAGCAAAGGGAAAAGGAGCATGGGTTGAAATCCAAAGAAACAAGGCATAATTTTCCAACTAGTCCACCCCAGTGTGATCACACAACACATGCTTCATTACTCAACGCTGAATTGTTTGAAATGTTGTTAGTTGGGAAGCTCAAGGGTAACTCAGAATCCTCGGTTTCTCCTGAGACACAGGTCACAAAGGCACCCACTGTCAACATTACCCCAATTCCTGACTCTCAAAAGGAAAGCAGAATTCACATTTCTTATAAAAATAATTTAGGCATAATGAGCTACTTTCATCAGTTAGGAAATAGTAGGAAGCCCTCTTCTTAGAATTCACATTATTAGACGCCAGCCACATTTAACCTTGCAAACAGGCCTTTCTAAGAGAGTTTGCTGGGGACTGCTATAGTAACACTTTTCATCAACATAACTCATGGACCAAAGAAGAAGCTTCAAGGAAATTTTAAAATAATTTTAATTGAATGAAAGTGTAAATGTAGCATATAAAAACTTGTAGTGTATGGATAAAGCAGTACTTTGTAGAAAAAAATATGGACATAAATGCTTTTATGACAGTCTGGTGGGGTGGCACATGCCTGTAATCCCAGCATCTCAGTAGGTTGAGGCAGGAGGATCTCAAGTTCAAAGCCAGCCTCAGCAACTTAGCAAGCCCATAGCAATTCAGGGACACTCTGTCTCTAAATAAAACATTTTAAAAAAGGCTGAGGATGTATTCAGTAATTGAGTGCCTCTGGATTCAATCCTCTGTACCATAAATAAACAAATAAATAAAAACTTAGAACAATAAAGATCAGTAATCTGAGTCTCACTGAACATTCTAGACATTAGAAAAGTAATTATATTTAATAAGTGGATTTATTAAGATTACAGGATTAATATTAATACAAAACTTAAGTTTATTTATGAATATTCATAACAAACTACTGAAACTAGAATGAAAAACACAATTTACAGTCACATAACATTTAAAATAATGGATTTAGTAATATATGTGTAAGAATTTTCCATGTAAAACTGAAAATTACCACTGAGGTAAATTCATGATGACATAAATAAATGTAGAAATTTATTATGCTTATGTTTCAAGAGGTGTGATATTGTGAAACATCAATTCACCATAAATTAATATCTACATACAAATCAAACTCAATTAAAAATCCAGGAGAATTTTTGTAGAAATTAACTAATTCTAAACTTTGTATAAATAAACATAGTTGTAGGTTTATGCTGATTTCAAATTTTACTATAAAGTTGCAAGAGATAGTGTGGTATGGTGTAAGATTACATATATAGATCAAATAAAAATTATAGAAAATAAGAATTAGACTTACACATACATAGTCCATTGATTTTTGAACAAGTTTCCAAGAAATTAATAACTGGGAATAACTGGATAACCATTAAGGGGAAAAAAAGTGAAGATTAACTCTTTCATCACAATATCATAAAAGTAAAATGTAACAGATGATAGATTAAAATGTAAAATTGAAATGATAAGAGTTTTAGTAGAAAATATATGGAGAAATTCTTATTACCAACCACACAGTATTTACAAGAATGAGTAAATTGGACTTTATCAAGTTAGAAAGTTCTGCTCTACAAAGTATGTCATATAAAGGGTAAAAGTAATAATAGAAGCAAATAAGTAGAAAATATTTAAATATGTTTAAATATTTAAATATTGTAGTTATATGCATACATATTTATATACTTATTTATAAGTACACAGAAACTCTAATACAAACACACATAAACATAAGCATGATTTAAAGAAAAAATACTGACATTATTATCTAAATCATCATAGCTTTGATGATCCTATCAAGGGAGGCTCAGGATTCAAACTTAATTTTTTTCTTTATTATGACCTTCACATTCCAGGGTTATAGATTTATTATTCATCTCAAAGTAATAATCAATCTGCCTATATAATTCCTAGCCATCATAACAGTAACATTTATTCATTAATGAATTAATGTGGAACTCCAGATTTCTAAGTCATATAGATAAAAACAAAATATGTCTGAAGAAAGAGAGAGTAAATTTTCATGGCCCATATAATTTAATTCACTTTTTAAGATATGAGTCTGAGTCATTTTTCCTTAATATCAAGAAGATATTTTTTATAATTTGAATTTAATATTTATAGTTACAGCTTATGATTACTTATGTAAGGTAGTTATAGCTTATGATTTTTCAGAAAAAAATCTGTTATAATCCTATTTAAAAAGTATATGCTGCCATAAAAGTTAGGGTTAGTCAACCAGGAAATAATATCTAATGCAGGAACTAAATTTGATAATTCAGAGAAATTTTACTAACACTTTATGAAGCAGTAGACTATTAAACTACACAAGATAAGTGGTTTGTGGTTGCCATTTTCTGCTAAGCAGTTAAAGGAGGTACAAACACAAACTGACAATTTTATGTGAGAATAGCAGTATCCTTATGTTCAAAATCCAAGGAATAGGTATAAACAGCCAGTACATAAGACAAGGAATAAAGAGATAATATATAAAGAATGGAAATTTGATTTATCATAGTTAGAAGAAATTAATAGGATAAGTGAAGTTTGGCTAAGAATTCATTTATTCCCTATTAATTCATACACCATACAATTAGTAAATAATATATTTCATACACTGTTCTTAGTTACAGAGATCTGGGATGTTATTGTGACCAAAAACCTATTGTAATGGAGCTTGTATTCTAGTGGACAGAAACAATGACGAAACATACAAAAGATATGTAATATATTGTAGTGAAGAAAGGAAAGTAGGTTTAGCAAGAGAACAGACAGGAAGGACACAGAAGATTCTGAACTGAAACTGCAGAGAGACCTGATTAAAATGAGAGGCATAGCCATCACTAAAAGAACATTCAAGAGAGTGGCAGCACTTAGGAAAAAGACTAAAGATGTGATATTTTTAATACGTTATTAATATATTCTTTTTTTGAGAGAGAGAGAGAGAGAGAGAGAGAGAGAGAGAGAGAGAGAGAGAGAGAGAGAGAGAGAGAGAATTTTTTAATATTTATTTTTTAGTTTTCGGTGGACACAACATCTTTGTTTGTCTGTGGTGCTGAGGATCGAACCCGGGCCGCACGCATGTCAGGCGAGTGTGCTACCGCTTGAGCCACATCCCCAGTCCTTAATATATTCTTATTATAAGAATTTGAAAGAAATCATTGTAGCTGTAACAGGGTTTCTTAATCTGTGCACTATTGACATCCAGAGCCATGTTTGTTGTGGGGATTACAGGACATTTAGCAACAGCCCTGGCTATCCCCTGCTAGATTCCACATATCTCCCATTATTAAATCCAAAAATGTAACCAGAAACTGCTAAATGTTCCTGTCTAAGAAGATATAGAAAATTATCCTCTCCTACCTCCCCATTCGGCCTTTTAAGAACAATTAATGCAACAAACAGAACAAAATGAAGAATGAAAGGAGATGGCCAGAGATGGAAAGCTAGAAGTCAATATAGAAGAATCCCATAGAATAGTTTATGGACCTTCGTTGCAATGACTTGAGCAAAGGATAGAAATGAGGAAAAGAAAATTCTTTCATTAGGTTTTGATACATATATCAGGTTGATGATTATAAAAAGGGACATATTGTGTAATTATCAAATAATCAAATGACCTAATGACATTAAAATAAGGCTGTATGGAACACAGACACCAAATATGGCCTTTGATTAGAATTGATCATGTTACTCAATGTCATAGAAGAATTTGACACTAATGTAGTTTTCTTTTGTTTAATTATAAGAGGAATGCCTGAGATGTGAGTGCCCCAGATTCTTCACACTCCTCTCATAAAAATGGTTGCTAACTGGCATTCACTAAGCACTTAGGAAAGGTCAGGGAGTGACTCAGATGTTGGTAGTACAAAGACTATTCTCCTCTGCCTTCAAGGAATTTACTAGTCAATAAAGTATGAGAGGCATATCCACTTATATTTTCAAAATAATGTACTGGATGCTAAAATAAAAGTATGGGGTTCAGGTAAGTTCATTTTGTCTCTGCTTTACAGAATAAGCACTACAAAATAGGAAAATAATAGTAGTGTTTAGCATCAGGTCTATAATTGCACAGAATTGTGGTTCTGATTCTGGAGGGGTATTCATGGAATTCTTAAAGGAGAACACATAAATGATCACAACAGGTTTAAATTCATCCAGAGCCTAGGTCTCAGCAAAAGTGCACCTTTTTTGAAGTAAGACCTTAAGAATATCAGTTCTACCTATTAGATACTGGACTGGTACTTTGAAGGACAATCACCTAAGCTTTCAGAAAAAAAAAAAATCAAACTATATTCCCCTTAAATGACTGCCAGCAGGCCTGTAAATTTACTTTGTATTTCAGCCAAAGCATGCCACCTTCGAGGGAAATTTACAAAGTGAACTAGAATTGAACTCTTCAATAGCTAAACTTGCCAAGGCATCTTACGTTGGCAACCCTCCTAGGTGACCTAGAAGTAAACTTCAGTTATTATAAAACTACTGTTTTCTGCTAAGGGCCTTCCTGTCTGCCATTTTTGGAACATGCAACATATGAAGAAGAATGACATCCATCTTAGCACACCGAAGAATGTGTGTGCTCATATATGCGATGACAAGTCCGACCTGCATAAATATGAATGAGTTTCTCCATGAAAGCTCCTTGGTTTGTTTGCTCTGGGAGGCACTGTCTTGGAAATGATCCCTAGTGCTCTCTTTACTTGCTGCAATGAATAAACCTCTCTCTACTCTTTTATCTGCCGTTTGTGCTTATCAACTTTGCACTCCTCAAGAGGTGAGCCTACTGCATCTGGTTACATAACCATCTTTCAGGCCACCTGGTTTGAGGATGAGAAAACAAAATTAGAGATCATGGATCTGATAGAATGTCTTCATTGACCTTTACTCTGAAACCTCAATAAGAAATACTGAAACGAATGCAGGCAAAATATGAAGGGATATACTATTATTTTCAGCACTTACTTCTCTTTTCTTCCCCTTCTTTGTTACATCAAATTTTACTTCTTGCTATCTTCCTCATCTTTGGGAATGGCCACATGAACTACTTGACAAATGGAATATGGGCAAATAGGATTTGAGAAAGGTATCAAGATGCACTCATGTTTGGTATCCTTCTTGTCCTTTTACTATCTGGCAAAAAGCACTACACATCCCCCTTCACTTCCTGGATTAAGAGACAGGTAGAAATATACAAAGAAATTCCTGTTTTTAAAATTCTTTGAGATATGGTGATGTCTCAAAGATATGGGAGTGGAAAAGGGGAGTTGCTTTGATATTCAGCATTATTATAATAGACACCTTCCTAAAATTCTTGGAATCAGGTAAATCAGTCAACAGATTCTACAATAATTGCTTAAAGATACCAAACTCAGCATCTTAAAATAATGATCATTTATTCTCATGAACCCATAGGTCTGTTGGAAAAGTTCTGTTAATCTAGGCCAGGCATTCCCTGGGTCATTCAGTTTCAAGTTACAGCAGCTGTGTGACTCTTATCACTACAGCCTTGTGCTTCAGCTAGAGTGGCACTGTTGCAGTGTGATTTTATTCTGAGACCTACACAGAAGTCACATAAAACATGAAAAAAATAATCAACTCCTTCCAGAACATACTGGACAGAGTAAAGGTTTTTTCTTTCCACACTAGCAAATGAAAGTCAAATCCTTCAAAGATCTGTTAAAGGGATCGAGTAATATTTGCCTATTTTACTAACATGACTTTCTATAGAATTTATTCTCATACTGATAGTAGACATGCAAAAGTACAAACACAAACCCACAAAGCTTCTTAAGGTGTAGGCTTAGGACTGCCATGCACTGTTGTCAAAAGAAAGAAAGAAGATGAAATGGATAATCCCCAAATCTAGGCCATCAAGAGACCATAAAATTGCTATGACTTTAGGGGTAGAGAGGTCCACCCAGACTGGACCAATTTTTCAGTCTCCCATTTTACATATCACACTAGTATTTTATTAGAAAATACTGTATATTTATTTTTCAAGATGTTAAATTAATACAAGATATCCAGCCTCTTTGAAAGGGGTCTACTTACTTTGGGGATGTAGTAGGATAGTGTTTCTCAAAGAACACATTTGCTGACCATCTGTTTAAGGTTTGCCTGAGATGCTTGTTATATATGCCGAATGTTGGGTCCCATCCAGAATCTCTGGAAATGAGGCTCAGAATATTCATTTCTCATTCTCAACTGCAAATGACTCTGATGCACAAAATGTTTTTTAAAAATACAGATTCCTGTGAGCTCGCAAAGCAATCCTCTTTGTTAGACTGTAGCTTCCATGGTTGGTTGGTTGTTTTCCCCAATGGAGACTGCCACTCACCACTGCCCAGAGCCCCCTTTTGCTAGTGTCCAGTGTGGAAATGCTAATTTTAATGATACTGATGTCACATCCCGAGACTCCTAAAACTGCCAGTGCTGTCCTCTATGGAATACTTTGTGCAAACATATGTAATTTTATATCAAAACTCTAACTTGTACCTTGAAAAAAATGTAATAAAGCTTTCATGAAAGCTGTTTTATTATTTACACAAAATTATTTCTATATGCTTTGCCCAGAAGTCAGTTTTAGTGATGTAAATACAAATGTTTCATCTTCTATACAAAACATATACCCACTTGTAGTTTTGTTAATGATATTTGGAGATAGGATCTCCACACTTTCTCCATTAAGAGATTAACTGAGCATTTAAAAGTAAATAATGACAAATATTTGGACTTTAATTTATGTTCATGTTCTTTTAACGAGTTACCATGTACACATTTTTAAGACACTACTCTTCA
Source organism: Ictidomys tridecemlineatus (assembly GCF_052094955.1). NCBI lineage: Eukaryota > Metazoa > Chordata > Mammalia > Rodentia > Sciuridae > Ictidomys > Ictidomys tridecemlineatus. The sequence continues at coordinate 163,935,696 of NC_135479.1, forward strand.
GGAACTTGATAAAAATGCATCAACACAGTAAAGATTAAATCAGATCTACCCTTTCGTGTCTTCTGTAATCAATTTAAATCTTTTAAGATTTTTCTCATGAGTAGTTTGAGGAAAGGTTATCAATGATGTGTCACGCTTTAAAAAATAAAAGAAAGTCAGTTATCAAGATGGCCTACATAGTCACACACTTTGTAGCTAAACCTCTTCATAATCTACTAATCTGTAATACACATGGTATCTTTAAGCAAGGGAAATATTTTTATCTAGGTGCTTACTCTGTCCAATGCAATTTCCTATATATTTATGAGGCAAAAGATTATATATAATGATCTTTTCAATTTCCTCCATTTCAGAACAAATGGAGCTCCTTTGCCAAGTACCTCAATGTCTTTTCAAACCTATATTTTATTGCTGCAATCGAGAAGATAAATTTGTACTCCATTGTTAAATTCTTCACAGGGATAATTTGCCAAAAATCATAGTATTTTCCTGTGTTTCTTTAATAAGTTGTTTTGAATATGTTTCTCTTATTTTTTTAATCCAACATTAATCCATTTAACAATTTGTAGCTGCAATCTAATTTTGATATACATGATAGTAGCACTTTTATGCCTACTCACCTGATCTACAACAGGAAACACAGTACATCATCCAATTACATGCTCTATTGTCTTGTTAAACACTATATATCATCTGCTTATTTCATCAAGGAAGTTTGTTCTCATTATGTACTTGCAATGATTTTTAGTGCCAATCAACCTATCCTGAATTACAATTGCATGCCATTCAGTCTCACCAAGCATTGTATGCTACTTCAGTTACAAATTAGACAACTTGTTTTCTATAATTTTGGTTAAAATTATGTGTGCATCAATTCTAAATTTTCTGAATACTCATAAATTAATTTTGCACTTCATTCCATAGATCCAGAAGCTTAAGTTATATTTAATAATCAAAATGCATATACTTATCACTTGCTGGCAAACCTAGGACAAAAATGATGAATTTGTCTACATAAATTAAATGAATTTGGAAGGAAAAATGACTCATTTTGTTAGACTCTGATTTTCAGAACTCTAGCCAATTAAAGCTACATTGAGGAGCTGGGATTATGGCTCAGGGATACAGTGCTGGCCTCAAATGTGCGAGGCCCTGGGTTCAATCCTCAACACCACATAAAAATAAATAAGTAAAATAAAGGTTAAAAAAAATTAAAGCTACATTGTTATAAGCTTTTCATTTCCTCTGTGTTCACCTATAGTTCTTCCAAATGGCATATGCCATAGAATCAAGTTATTTTTAATGTTCAAGTTATGTATTTTTGTCACTAGAGGACTAAACAACAATTCTAACAGTTCTAACTGTAAAATTTCTCACTATTAAGTAGATTTTTATACTGGTGTATTTGCACAAATTGCCCATCTTGTTACTTTCAGTGTCAAAACTCCATATAACTTAGAATGAAATGACTAGTTGCCTGTGAAGCTTATGACTATTCCCTATTCCCTCAAATGAAGAGTTTTCTCTATGTTATCAAATAGCTATTTCTTCGGTGCTTGGGATTATCAAAACCATTTGATTTGGTAAATTTTTCTATTGCCTTCACGAAACATTTAGGAGCTTATATTCCAGTTCTCTCCTAGCACTACTGCTCTCACTGCTTTATCCAGTTATCTCTGCCTTAACATCTTTCTTATATCTTTAACTCTTTGGAGTCACCCGTGAGCATGATAACCTTGGATGCAAGTCATCCAGACATCTCAGAAATATTTCTCAATAATGGAAGAAAAAGATAATTTTTAACATGTCACATATTTTGTAGCATAAAATTGTAGATTTTTTGCAGCAGTCATTACAGGTTTTTTTCTGAGAAGACAACAAAGTTAAAATCCATTTTTACCTGTTTGTTTATGTATTAACATAATTATAAATCTCCCACCTTCTTTTGAAGAAAGCATTGTTAGTGACTTGTTTTATATGACTGAAAAATCAATGAATTACCAAGAGTAAAATGCATAACACAGAGAATTCATGGGGTTAGGGGTATAGCTCAGTAGTAAAAGACTTGCCTAGCATGTGCAAGACCTTGTGTTCGATGTACAGTAATACACACACACACACACACACACATACTCTTCATAAAAATTTCATGAATTCATAACAATTGAATCATGTGACCTTAATATTCCTGTAACCTAAAAATTAGATGATTGTCAAAATACTGACATCCCTTAATTGTTTTCAGAGAAACAAAATGTCATGAAGGACCACTCTACGAAAATAAAAAGGATAACATAAATATATTAGATAAATGGGCAATATCTTCAATATGTTTTAAATAGAATCATGTAAAAGCTTACAGACCTATTATTTCATACTAGCTTCAACAAAATTTAACAACAGAAAATTTCAAAACATTAAAGATCAACCATACTTGAGCCCCGAATTAAGAATAAGATAGGATATTATCCTTGGCCTTAAGTAAGTTATAATTAAAAAGAAGTTAGATTGCATATGGGCAAAATGGAGATTAATACCTCCATTATTCTGAAATTAGGCAAAAATTAATAATTCCATGATAAATTAATTCATTTAAAAATATGTATTGAGCATTTACTATGTGCCAGGACTTAATTTGATCCTAAAAATAGTAAGAAAGACAACAAAATATCTAACCTTCATTATAACTGGAGAAGATTACACAAATGTAAAAAGAATTCACATTTATCAAGTATGTAAAGCTAAGTACCAGTGCGAGGATAAAACAGGTTAGAGAGACAGGGAATGGTGAGTGGTGGGGGATGCAAGGACTGAAGAAATGGATATTCAATATTGAGTGTCTAGAAAATGCCTCTCTTACAAGGTAAGTTTAAGAAGAAAATGAAAGGAAGAAAAGTACTGAGACAAGAACATTTGAACAAAAATTATTCAATGACAAGCAAATAGAAAGGTTAATGACTTTGAAGATGAACATCTTGCCTTGAAGGAAAAATGCAGATCCAACACAACAGAGAGAGAGCAAGGATAGAACAGGACGTCACATGATTAGTGGGAGAACAAATAATAAATGTCTGTTTGGCTTTTACTGTAAGTGAAATAGGAATGTACTGCAGGGCTTTGATCTGAAGAATAACCTAAGTTGAAGTCATAATTTTAACAGACTCTCTCAGGTTGCTGTGTAGTAAGAAGACTGTAGGGAGTATCTAGCAGAAGGACTCTTAGACCAAAGAAGAAACAGAAAACATCGTCATTTAAACAGCGGACATTTGTTACACAGAATTATTAAGTCAGAATCAATGACTGGACAGTAAATGTAATGAGATGGAAAGAACTCTAAAAGGAAGCAGAACTAAGAAAAGTCATACTGGGAAGAGAAGGTCCCTCTACTCAAATGGGATTCAGAACTGCAGAAAAAGATAATGGATGCAGCTCACTGGATGGCTAAGAAGTTCATTGGGTTGTCTGGCCAGAAGTGGCCAACCTGGAGGGTGGGAGGAGGGAAACCCTTTGAGACACAAATGAGGCTGGTGGGAAATACTGAGGGAGAAACAGGGAGTAGCTGTGGGTACAGAGTTTTCAGATCCACATTGGAAGGGAAATAGCAAGGCAGTCACCAGGCCCAGGCTGAGACTAGGAAGCTAACCACAGAAAGAAGTATTTGGGCACATAGCTAGGAAGAGTACCATGACTGTGTCCTCATACTCACATACCACTGACAAAGGATGCTAGAGAAATAAGTAAAAGCAAAAGCACTTTATTTGGAAATCAAAAAGTCTCCTTCGGTGTGTAACGTTCCTCTAAGGATCCTCTACTGACATCTCAACATCATGCTCAGTGTCAGGGAGAAACACCTGAACAGTTCAGGATACTGAACTAAAGACCTGATTTGGAGACGCATTAAATGTATAATGGTTGATGCAAATAGGGGTCATTGTAACAAATTTAGGAAAGAGCATATTTTGGCTTGAATAACAATGGTGAAAATGAGAGTGACACGGAAATTCTGTGTATTTTGAAAGTAGAGACATGAGATTTGCTAATACAGAATATAATAGGAAAAAAAGAATAATTATTATATGATTAAGTGGAACAATGAGAGTGTGTTTATTTTATAGGATGATTATGAGAGAAACAGGTTTGGGGTGAACAAGTTTGGACATGTTGGATATGAACTATTGAACGGGTGTGTAAATCAAGATATTGAGAAGGTAGAGAAGTTGTACATAAATTGGTAGCTCTGGAAACAGGTTGGAAGTAGACTTGAAAATATGCACATCATCAGAAATAGAGGAGGAAAATGGTGTGACATAATAAATAGTTAGACATAAGTATGGAAGAGAGCAGACTCTAAAATTAAGTTCTGGAAACACTTAGATTTAAGAGGGTGAGGAAATGAGTGGTTGGAAGACTCTTCAGAGAAAAGTGGCAGCATTGCTTCCAGCACCAAGCATGACCGTCTTGACTGAAAATGGAATACAAAGTTATCAGACGACAGTGCACTTTCAGCCACATTCAGCTGTCCCACTGCAGGTGCAGAAACAGCCTTTGATGCAAAAGTAATACTAATCAGGCGAAACGATCATCTTTGCACATTGAGTGAGCTGATGTCAGAGACTGTAAATTACAACAACGGTGCCTACAACAGAAAGTGATCAACGTGGCCTACTCTAAAGGCTGTTTCTTCGCTGACATTATTATTTGTTTCCACTTGTCTCCTGATGAAGAGGATGGTGTCAACTTCTCATGTGTTTTTTTATTATCTGTTACTATGAGATGTAGAGATTCTTTTCATCTGAGACATAATTACTGCTGCAAATTTCAAAACCTTGGTAAAGTAGTATTTGTAGAAGTGAATACATACTTAAATGAGATAAATTGTGCTTTGTCAACAGTGAGGAAAGATTTGAGAATAGTACTATAATTACTGATACTTCAAAATAGTACTGGTTTTCTCAGTGCACCATATCCACTCTTCCTTAGTCCACGAATTGGATCATGGTCCAGTCTTCTCTTGTCTGTGGTCAGGCCCAGGGGTCTCTGGTCTTCTGTAGACTGCTTGGCCCGGTTCCTTACCCTTATTAGTCTAATACTGTCTTATTTTTGCTAATATTTTTAATGATCTGCTATTATTTGCAAGCATACAGAAACTTCTGAGGTAAGTGCCAAATAAGAAATTACCCTTGGCATGACATTTGAAAATTAACAAATTGGAACTAGATGTTTTCCTAGTAAAAGCAATAGACCAAGGGAGAGATTTTTAAATATATTAAGGTGTAGATTTTGCCAATGAGAAACTCAGAATACAGTGGCTAAAATGCATTGACAAATTTTGAAACACACACTATATATTTTATATTTAAAACTTAGAAATAAGTTCAGATAAATACTTAGCAATTTCAAATAGTAAGGTCAATATAGACATCAAGGAGATGGTAAAAATATATTGCTCTTGTAAAAAACATATACTATTTCAGTAAAGAAAGACTAAGCAGTATTGCAGATGAGGAACTGACCTAAGTGAATGCAAACAACCATGCAAATTAAGTACTGTTTATTGAATAATGAGTATTCTAAGTCAACTTGAGCTAGAACATGAAAGACTGACAAAGTGCTTCTAAATCACCTTAAGCTAGAGGTTAAAAGGATATATTTAAAGAAGAATTTTAAAAATAACTTCAGGGCTAGAATTTAAAGTACCATACAAAGAAAAATTAGTTTTTGTGGTTTTTAACACAAGGGAGACTTGATACAAATAAGAGAATTGTAGGTGAAGAAAGGCTATTGGAAGTCTTTTGAAATCGTTCAAGAAATAGATATTAAAGGCATGGGCCCTGATACAAAGCAGTTAAAATGGATATGAAAGGAATACTTCAGAATTAAAACAAATTGATTTGTCATTAATTGAGCACAAGAGATAAGAGAGGAATAAAGGAATTATCTAAGTTTCTAGTTGGCATAACTGAAGAATAATAATGCCTTTGATGGTTTTCTCCATTAAATGTTCTGATGACCTTTATGCTATTTCTCACAATTGTAACTAATTAAATGTTTCTGGTTTTCATTTCCTTTCTTATTCTTCTTCCACTATTAGACAGCAAGCTCCATGGTAATAACAAGGCTTGTCTTTTTGTTCACTGCTTTATTCTTAGCACTTGGCCCAGCATCTGGCATATAGACATCACTTAAAAAAAAAAAATATATATATATATATATATATTTTAAATACATACATGAAAGGAAGTAGAAGTACTGAATAGGTTGTGAATAGGAGCAAATTCTGTGGACAGCCTTAGAAGTTTGGTATTTGAGATATACAATTTAAGATACTGTTGGATCAATTCATACAGAGATACGTCTATGTGTTCCTATATCTTGTATTCAATGGCCATTCAAAAATATTTTAATATATTACTTATTTTATGCTAGATGTTATTTTAGAAAATGGAAACACCATAATGAAAAAAAAACTTAAAACTTTATGTTCTGATGGGATTTATGTTCTAATGAGTCTACATTCTAAATTGATTAATTTCCCCTTTCCTGTTCTTTCCAACAGCAATATAAAACAGGTTTTAATTAATTAAATATGCTTTAAAAATCTTCTCTTGGTTGCATGTCTTTCTCCAGCTACTGCTGCTTTTTTCAATCTCCCTTTATATAAAGCTTAATGGTTTTTCCCTCTGTTTCTTCTGTAAAGGTTAGCTATGGCTGAATAACAATCTTTGCCTACATAAATGCCATAAATCTATTTTTTTAAAAAACTATAAATCCACTTTCAGTTGAGAATTTCTACTGATTTTGACTTTTCTCATTTATGTTTCTCAAGTAAACTGCAAGATCAGCAAGGGGATTACAGGTCAAGAGTGGCCATCAGCACAGGGTATTAGAACAAAAAGCCGAAGTGCGCCTGGCAATGAGGTTCACTTTTGCCAAGTTCTACTGGTTAGGGTAACCCCAGAATGAATGGGCAGAGAGAAGACTCTATGTAGTGGAAGAAGACCTGCAGCATCACTCTTTAACAAGACATGGACACAGGGTGGAGAATATTGAAGAATTTTCCAAAAAAATCTACCATACCTTACCCTTTAACATCACAGAAATTGAAACATTTCATATCAGTCATCATGGGTGAGGAAAGGAGAAATTTACGTGGCTACGTTCAGCAGAAGAAGAGAAGGCAATATTCCATTCATGATTGTATTCATGTTTCTGCAGAATCATGCAAGGTCCTGGTTCAGTCTACCTGATACATGGGATAGATCTGTGCTTCCATAGATGACATCTCTTTCCTATGTTTTATATTTTCTAAGGGATGTAAGTCCAAAAATCTGCCGCCATTTTATTTGAATGTCAGTTTTTTGGGGAAATTCTCAGATCCTACACTGATAAAGTCATCCTGCCAAGGGAAGAAAAGGACATGTATCATTATTTTGTGAAATACTATTCCTTGTATCATTCTTCTTCCATTTTCTCTTGTCTGTTCTCATAGTACTTCTTATGCACTTGATCAAATCATCATGAATTTTTCATTTCTAAATTTGTGATTCTCTGTCTTCAAATTAATAGAATTATGAGTATCATTTCAAAACTAGACCAATTATTTCTTCATTAGATAAACAGTCCTTACTCTAATGACAAGTCATTTCTTTCTTCTGATTTTCCACCTTACTGTTAACACTTTCTAATTTTCATTCTAAATTCAGTAAACATTGCAGAGGCCTGGGTCTGGGTCCATGGACATTTTTAGCTCTGTATTCCTATTCTCTTTATACTCATCAACTCTGAAGGCTTGAAATGCCCTCTGTACTGTGACATCTTCCACATTTACATCTGTAGACCTACCTATTTTACAAACTTACGTAGTTCATTTTCCTCCTGACACCTTTCCTAAAATACAAAGAAAGCATCTTGAACTTACAATATCCAATATAATCTCCAGATATCCCCCAACCTGTATATATTCTTTTCTATCTTGCATATGGTTTGTCCATAATTTCAATTGCCTAATGCAAAAACAATAATAACAATAACAATCATAATTATCATTGTATGAACCAATACATTAGCAAACTTGATTTGTTTAACATTTTATATACACTTTGACACCATTACATTTAATCACTTATGCATTAACATAAGTCATTTCCCTGCTCTTGTTTTCTTTTTCCTTCCATTTTACACACAGTAAGAGTATAATTCAGATCATGCTACTCAATCTTCTGCACAAATAACATTCTGCACACTCTTCAGTAAGAAAGTCAAAGTTCTTACAACATTATCTCTACCAAATATAACTCTTTCATTCCCAAATTCACATCTGAATTCATTTACCACTATCTACCCTATTCACTCCGTTATATGTGTATTAGCTTCCTCAATATATATATTTTTTTTTTTGGTGGACAGATTCCAAGCTAATCTAAACCTCAGTGACTTTGCATGCCTTACTCCCTCTGCCAGAAATATTTTCCCCCAGATACCTAAAAATCTCCCTCACTCACTCCTTTCCAGTTTTTGTCATTTTGTCAGTAACCTTCTGTATAAGCTAGAAATCCTCCTCCCCAATTTTATCACTCCTCATCCTCTTATTTTTCTTCAAAGATCTTATCTCCATCATCATAACATATATTACATGTATATTTGAATTTGCATGTTTATGTGTCATATATTAGACTATAAGTTCCACATGAACAGAGACATTATTTTGTACACTGCAGAATCCCACTGCACCTGATACAGAGTAGATGTTCCACAAGTACTTTTTAAAGCAATGAATGCTACTGGGAACATCCTCACAATCTGTTCCAAAAGCATATAACACGCCTGTCAAAAGCAAAGTCTTACCTCACATTTTTGCTTTCACAGATTTTTTGTTTGCTTTTTCTGTTGTCATAAATCCTTATCTTGCTCCACTCTAGCTAGCACTGACCTCTCTTGCAAATTCAGCTTTGCATTTCCAACTGATTATTAAATATCTCTACCTGTTTATGCTGGCTTTATCCCAATCTGTGTGGTTATAACTGAATTCTGCATCCTGGATTTCAAGAAGCCATGGCACCTATTCTATGGTAATGTCATCACTGTTCTCAATTTTTAAAATATTATTCACCCTTATCTTATTGTATTATTTATATGACTTTTCTCCCATATTACAATGAAAGTTTTATAAGGGCAATGTATATCTAATTCCTTTTGACATTTTTCAGAATTCTTATCATTTTGACTTCTAAAAAGAAGATACTCAATAAATATTTATGGAGCATACAATATTACAGATAAATTATGAATAGTTACTGCAGATAATGTAATATCTACAGTAATATCTGTTTTTCATAAACACCATTACAGAAACAAACTACCACATTGCAAAGAGAGCCAATAAATATTTAAATATTTGATAGAGACTAGAAGAGATAAAAATATCAAATTCTTGACTTAGTTAAGTCACAGTAACTTCTCTATTAGGGCTTGGATCTTTTTAATGTTCTCTGTAAAGCTCCTGTGTTATGTAGTGCACAAATGTTCAGAGATAAGAATGACTAGATTATGAGAACTGAAGCCATTAGGGGATTATCCATTTGATGGAGTAATTAATTGAATGGATTACTGAATGGTAACTGTAGGTAGGTGGAGCAGGGCCAAAGGAAGTAGGTCCCTAGGGTCATGCGGTTGGAGATTATATTTTCTCCCTGGTTCCTTGCTATCTATTTGTCTCTCTGCCTCCAGAATGTCATGGGCATAGCAGCTTTCTTCTCTTATGCCCTTCTGCTATGATGTTATGCCTCACCTCAAGTCCAAAGCAACAAAATTGACTGACCATGGGCTAATATTAAAAGCACAAAATAAACTTATCCTCCTCTAAGTCAGGTATTTTCATCATAGCAACACAGTGCTGACTAATCCACTCTCCATTGCTTCCTTATTATTCTATGATTTATGAATTCTAGTACAAATATGACTGTAGTCTCTTATATGGCTTGACGAAATAATTAATAGGACTGGTTTTATTCAGACTAAAATCAATTTTAAGGTCTGGAACAAACAGTGTTAGAGCAGCCAAACTTCACTAAATTTTATAGTTCTGGTGGAAGATCACAGCAGTCAGTAAGAAGCCAGCTCAGGAGCACCTTAGGTAAAAGGAGATATTTTGGGGTGATGTTAGCAACATGGCTGACTGGAGATGATTGGATCCAATCAAAACAAAGAAAAGTCAAGAGCTGGAATGTTTATGGCAGAGTGGAAAGTGCTCAAGAGCAGTGGTGATGTGACAAAGACATCACATAGCACAGAATCACTTAGTAGCCTTATAAAGCAGGAAACTAACCATACAATGTTTATCATCCTATTCTTTGTTTGATATCAAACATTGAGAAAAATAGACATTGTTTAGGAGGGAAAGAATAATCAGGAGATTTCCTAAGTGCCCCACTAATATCATGGTTACCTGAAATAGTTGTTGAGGGAAAACCTGCAACCTTCACAGGTTCTCACCTGGTCTGGGGTGCTACCGGGGAATCCATATAGCTGCAGTGTCCTGGGGAAATGTTGTACTTTTCCTTCAAAGGTTCCTGCCACACATACTATCTTGAATTCATGCCCACCTAAGATTTTCCCCTAAGAGAACTGTATTCTATATGCTGGAGCTATCATAAAATCTCCCACAAATTCTTACAACCATGACCACTGAGACATCTTTGGGAAAAGATGACATCAATCTCAGTTGAAGAAGACACTACACTCTATTACATTACTGAGCCCACATGAGTATAGAGTTAAAATAGCCTACTCAATCATCACCCTGAGATGTGTCTCCAGGAGAAGGTCTATTACTACAAAAACTACTTCATAAAATTGGTACAAGCAATTGATACCAGTAAAAATATAAATACCAATGTAGGTATACACATAAAAAAAGAAGGGTACTGTGAAGCCTCCCAAGGAAAACAATAACTCTGTAGCAACAGAACCTAAAGAAAAAAAATAAATTGATAGATTGGCTAAAAATATTCAAAATGATGATTTTAAGGAAAATCAATGGAATAAAAGAGATAAATTATAAAGAGATTCCTGATCTTAATGAGAAATTAAACAAAGAGATATCAGTCACACCAATAAAAAGGAAATCAAATAATAATTTTGGCTAAATAACTCAGTAAATAAAACTTTAAAATACAATTGAGAACATCTACCACAGGCTGGATCAAGTAAAAGAAAGAATCTCTGAACTTGAAGGTAGATCTTTAGAAATAATTGAGTAAGGAAAATAAATATATAATATGAAGATACCCTGCAAGGATATATAATGCAATTAAGAAAAATTTGTATTATGTATGTATCATAAGAAGAAAAAAAAAGGGAAAAAAATGAAATATACAAAATCTGCTCAATGAAACAATATCTGAAATAGAAATATTAGGAAAAACATGAACATGTAGGACAAATGAAGCTAAAAAACAATCTCTAAATATTGTATTTAAAAAGTCTCTGAAGCATATAATGCTTGAAATTTCAAAAAGATAAATTTAAAATTGCAAAAATCTCTAAAATAAAAATACCAAATGACATGTAAGAGGATCCCCCTTAAACTAACCACAAATTTCTTACCCAAAACTTTACAGAGTAGAATGGGATGACATATTCAAAGTCCTAAAACAGAAAAACTGCCATCCCAAAGCATAGTACCTAGAAGAGTTATCCTTCAGAAATGATGAAGAATGGAATCTTCCAAAGACAAGAAAAAAGAGACAGTACATCACAACTAGACTGACCTTAGATGAATGTAGGATGTACAACACTAGAAGTGAAAAATCACTATCATGAAAACAGATGAAAGGAGAAATATCACAAAGAAGAAAGAGAAAATAAACTTTCTTCAATACAGAAAACCTACAAAACTGCTGAGGGCCATTGCCAAGTAGGAATGACGCATCGAAATTTCCTTGCCAGCGTACCCCATGTTAAATGGACTTGCCTTGGACATTGCATGTGTCTTTGAGAAAGGTGACCCTGCTCAAGGACCAGGGTGGATCCAGGATTAGGTTGTATCCTGCAAGTTTTAGGAAGTATCCGGGTTTAAGACAATTTGGGTTTAGGGCGTTCCAGGTTTAAGACAAGTTTAGGGCATTCCCTGTTTAAAATAATCCGGGTTTAGGGAAGTTGCAGTTTGAAGGTTATTCCTGCTGGGAGTAGGGCGTTCCTGCTGCCTGAGTTCCGGAGGAGTTCTCATGGGATTGAGAAAGATTTGGGACGTGAATTGTGGGGCAGAACGCAGATTTCCCCAGAACGTGTTTGTAGAGGGTGAGTTCGGGAATAAAGAATTGCTGTTTGAATCTACAAAGCTGTGAGTGGCTCGTGAATTTGTGCCCAGCCAAGACATTGGCACAAAACACTTGGATTCTGAAAGGTTCCCAAATATCCATATGTGAAAGTATCAGTCCCGAGCATGTGACCCTATTGAGGAGTGGTGAAAACTTTAAGAGGATGAGACTACTTTAAGTCACTGGGGAAATATTTTCAGAGGGGATTGATTGTATAACTCTAGTCTCTTTCTCCATCTTTCCATCTGAGTCATGAGGTGACTGGCTTTGCTCTACCATATGCAACTTGCCATGATGTGGATGGAACCTCGCCATAGGCCCAAGGCACCGGGGCAATCTCGCAAACTGAGTCCAAGTAAACCCTTTCTTCTTTATAAGTTGGTCATCTCAAGTATCTGTTTTGTAGTTGAAATAAGCTAAATCAACCACAAAAATGAAGAAATGAGGAAGAAGGGTACAAGGGCTATACAAAACAATTAAAAAACTAACAAAAGGAGAAAAGAAGTCTTCATCATTAACAATTTTGATATAAATGAATTAAACTCCCCAATTAAAAGATTTAGACTTGTAGCATGGATTAAAAAACAAGTTCCAACCATCTGCTGCCCATTAGAAATTTACTTTACAAATGAAGATATATATAGACTGAAAGTGAAGAAATGGGAGTATTTGTGTGTGTGTGTGTGTGTGTACACACACACAAATACACATAATTAAAATAGAAACCAAAAGCAAGCATGAAGAGATATATCAAATAAAATAGACTTTAAGTCAAACATAAAAAGACACAAAGAATATCACTATATAATGAAAAAAGGGATAATAAAACATGATGCAATACACAATTATGAAAGACAAATACAATTAGGTTTCAAAGAAAAGATACAGGAAAGAATATGATGGATTAGAGAAAGACTGAACTTCCCATCAGTTTCTCAGTTCCAGATTTTAAAAACATGCAGGTGTTCTTCCATGAGTTGAGTGACCAAGAGAATTCACTGAAATTCAACATTAGAAAGCAAAGTAAACTCAGAGACACAGAAGTCAGAAACTTTGAACATAATATAAGAAATAATAGAGATATGCCAGCTTGGCTGGAAGTGGTGCTCCCAGCCCACTGCTGGAGCAAGGGGAGGAACAAACAGAGATAGAGGAAAGCATGGTGAATAAAATAGGCTTGGAGGAAGCTGTAAATAGAGACGGAGACTGATATTAACTGATCCAGAGATGCTGGAGGAAGTTGCTAAATGAAGAACAATTAAAATAGCTCAGCAGAGAGGTAGAAAGTCCAGCCATTTTTTGAGTGGCTGCCCAGCAGTGAACAGACGCTGGACTTTAGGAATTTGTATGGGAAGTTTCAAGTCTGACCCAGAAGTCACCTATTGTGGGATCTAGCATATGTCCAGACCAGCATGATTGCAACAGTCACAGACTATGCCTCCGGTGATATGGGCTTGGAAAACCAAGGACAGAAAGCTCCATTTGTTACTGATGCTCTCATATGAGCATCTGGAATGATGCCAGTACCCATCAGGCAGGCAAATCTGACACTCCAGGTCTGATCCTGGATAATTCACAACCATGGAGAGGAAATAAGTGAGGCCTGTTAAGTTTTATACTCCTCCATCTAAAACTGGAAATTTGAGGAGGCCTCTGAGACCCAGATGTCTAACAGAACAGAGATCAACATCTCCCCAGGTAATGGGAGATGTAAACCAGATCTTTTAAGAAGAACTAAAATGAGTCTTCCTCAAATTATTCCATGAAACTGAAAGGGAGCAAATACTCCCAAATACATTCTATGAAATCAATTGTTTTAGTCAGTGACCAAGGGCCCTGAAAATAATTATTTTAGGGAAGGGAATGTTGACTTGAAGCTCATTGTTTCAGAAATCTCAGTCAATAGTCAACTCCATTGCTCTTGCCTGAGGTGAGAACATCAGAACATCAAGGCAGAAGGGCGTGATGGAGAAAAGAATTTCAGGATATAACAATCAGGAAGCAGAGAGACCACCCATGTTCTTGGATAGGCAGAATTAATATTGTCAAAATGGCCATATTACAAATAGCAGTATACAGATTTAATGAATATTGATATTCAATAAATATTGATATTCTTCACATAACTAGAAAAAAACCATACTAAAATTCATCTTGAAGAATAAGAGACCCAGAAGAGCCAAATCAATCTTGAGCAAGAAAAGCAATACTGGAGGCATCACAATATTTGAGAGCTATAATACAGAGCTATAATATAATAACAAAAACTATGTTATTAATATCAAAATAGACATGAAGACCAATATGATAGTATAGAAGACTCAAAGACAAACTCACACATTTACAATCATCAGATAATTGACAAAATTACCAAAAATATATGTTGAATAAGACATAGCTTTTTTAACAAATGGTACTGAGAAAACTGGATATCCATATGTAGAGAAATGAAAATAGATCTCTATCTCTTAACTTGTGCAAAACTCAAAGTGAAACAACGGTTTAAGAATTAGACCAGAAACTCTGCAATTAGAAGACAACAAGGGTCAACACTCCAACACATTGGTTCAGGCATTTATTTCCTTAACATGACCCCTAAAATGCAAGAAATAAAATCAAGAATCAGTAAGTTCAATGGCATCAAGTTAAAGCTTGTGTACCACAAAGGAAACAACTATGTAATGAGAAAGCCTACAGAATGAGAGAAATAATTTGTCAACTATACCTGTGACAGGAGATTAAAATCCAGACTATACAAAGAACTCAAAAAACTTGACATGAAAAAAAAACAATAAATAAGTAAAAGAACTAAACAGACATTTCTCAAAAAAGAAGAAACACAATGGCTAACAAATACATGAAAAAATGTTCAACATCTCTAGCAATCATGGTAAATACAAATCAAAAGTATGCTAAGATTTCATCTCACTATATTCAAAATGGCAATTATCAATAATACAAATAATAATAAATGCTGGAAAGGATGTGGGGAAAGTGTTCACTCAGTCAGTGTTAGTAGGACTGCAAATTAATTAAACCACTCTGAAATACAGTATGAAGATTCCTCAAAAACTAGGGCAATACCATATGACCCAGGTATCCTTAGTATTTATTCAAAGGAACTAAAATGCACATACTATAGTGATACAGGCATATCAATGTTTATAGAAACACAACTTACAAATCCAAGTTATGGAACCACCCCCCAGATACTTGTGAATAGATGAATGGATCAAGAAAATGTGATAAACACACACACACACACACACACACACACACACACACACACTGAGTTTGAGTCAAAAACAAGAATGAAATTATGACATTTGCTAGAAAATGAATGAAACAAATAAGCCAGACTCAGAAAATAAAGAGTCAAATGTTTTCTCTCATATTTAGAAACTAGAGCAAAATTAGGGTAAAATGGAGGGGTGGGGGAAGATATCATAAAAAATATAGAGATGAGAGAGAAGAAGGTGGAACAGGAAAGGAGAGGCAACGTGGAATTAATTTGACAAAATTATGTTATATATATTTGCAAATATAACAGAGCAAATTCTACCTTTTGTATATCTATAAAACATTAATAGAAATACATGAGTGAAATAAAAGTGTACTACAAACAATCGTAGTCAAAATAGCATTATAGTAGCATTAAAAATTGACCCAAATACCAATGGAACACAGACAATCTAGAAATAAATCTATAGCCAAAAATATCTTCAACAAAGACACCAAAAAAGTACTGGAGAAAAGAATAGCATCATCATTAAATGTGGGAAAATTGGCTGAGAATGTATAGAAGAATTAAACGAGCCCTCTCACTGTGCATAAAACTCCACTCACCATGGATCAAAGATCTATCTTATAGACTTAAAAGTTTGGAATCACGGGAAGACAACATCGGAAAGACAATTCAAGACATCAGTATAGGGAATTATTTCTTTGTATAAGACCCCAAAATCATAGACAACAAAATAAAAATGGAAAAATGATATCATATCATACTAAAAAACTTCTACATAATAAAGGAAACAATCAACAGAGTAAAGAGGTAATCTGCAGAATGGGAGAAAATATTTGCAAATTATTCATCTGACAAGTATTCAAATATATGAAGAATGTTTAAAATGCAGCCACAAAAAGTGAATATAATATTATTTAAAAATGAGAAAATGGGCTGAATAGACATTTCTTAAAAAAAAAAAAAAAAAAGGTATATATGGGCTGGGGATGTGGCTCAAGTGGTAGCGCGCTCACCTGGCATGCGTGTGGCCCGGGCTGGATCCTCAGCACCACGTACAAAGATGTTGTGTCTGCCCAGAACTAAAAAATAGATATTAAAATTCTCTCTCTCTCTTTAAAAAAAAGGTATATGAATAACTAATTCAGATATGGAAAATGTTCAATGTGAATAATCATCAGGAAAATGCAGATCAAAAATCACATGAGATGTCCTCTTAATGCACATAAAATATATATAATCAAGAATACAAAGATAGAAAATACTGCTAAAAATTTAGAAAAAAAATCTTAAGCACCTCGTGGGAAATATTAAATATGATATGCAAATTTTTGAACCAGGATGGAACCCAGAAGTGTTTAACCACTAAGCCACCTTCCCAGCATTTTTTATATTTTATTTAGAAACAGGATCTCACTAAGTTGCTTTGGGCCTCGCTAGGTTGCTGAGGCTGGCTTTGAACTTGCACTCTTCCTGCCTCATAACCGCTTTTGTCTAGCATAACCATTATGGAAAACAGTGTTGAAATTCCTCAAAAAAAATAAGACTAGAACTACTATGTAATTCAACAATCCCCCTATAGGTATATATCCAAAGGAAAGAAAGAAATCAATATAACAGAGGTATATTTGAATTTCTGTTAATTATATAGACAATATATGGAATAAGTTAATGTGATCATCAATGAATTAATAGATTAAAATTTGTATATACACATTGGCATATTATTCAGTCATAAAAGAGGATAAAATTGAGGTTGGGGATGTAGTTCAGTGGTAGAGTGCTTGCATGGCATGTGTGAGGTCCTGCATTGGATCCTCAGTACTATCAAAAATAAACAAGGAAAAATCCTCCATTTATGACAAAACTAGGATTGAACTAGAAGATGCCTTGTTAAATGAAATACTCTAGCTACAGAGAGACAAATACTGCATATTCTTGCTTATATGTATAAATTAAATCATTAATTTCAACAAAGACTTTAGAATAGTGATCACTGGTGATTATGAACAGTGACAGAGAGGTGGGATACAGGGAGGTTATATAACAGTCACCAAAATTCAGTTACATTGAAGGTATATATTCTCATGTGCTATACAGCACAGTAGGATAACTGTGGTACACAATGATTTATTACATATTTTATGAAAAAATGGCAAAAAGGAGCTTGAAAGTTCCCTAAACAAAGAAATAATAAATGTTTAAAGAGGCACCATACTATTATCTCTCTCTAAATGCTATTTGATCATTATAAATTATATACATGCAGGCTTAACACTCTATAACCTTATCAGCAAATATAATTATTATATGACAATTAAAAAGGGAGAGAGATGTTTTTCTACCAATACCTGAACTGGAGCTGTTCTTGACTCTACTCCAGGTCCCTACAGACAGACAGATGGCAAAGTAGAGATAACTCTAAACCTGATTTTGTTCTCAAAACTCTTCTTAAGAGGCAAAGAATGTCAAAATAATTTGCCAGGTGGGTACTAACTTTATTGTCTTTGAGAATAGTGGGGTCTACACTGAATTGTACTGTAACTTGGGGGAGAACATTTTCACCTAGTCAAGACATAATTATTTAGGAGCAGAAAGGGAGAGAGTAAATGATCTTCTGTTAGTATTATTTATCAAATGGTGTGTTTCCACCTTACTTTTTCTGGGAATAAACTATATTTTCATTACTTTTATATGCATTAATTTATTTCTTTCTATTAAGTATAGTTATACTTAATAATTATTTTTATCAAATTCAAAGTGCTATACTTACTCCTCCCTCTGTTCATATCTCAAAGACTCCATGGTTCTTGCTCTTTATATCTTCTGTAAATACTGGAGGAAATATTTGCATAGTATATTCAATTATTTATTTTCAAATATTTTATAATTACTCAATGTACTTTAATTGTTATGACACTAATATCTCTATAAAATGTGGCTCTTGACCTCTGAAAACTCATAATCTATTTAAAAAATAAGCAAAATTTTTTGAATAACTGCTTTCTTCTAACACATTTAAATATTTGAAAACATTTTTTTTTCTCCCAGGTAGTTTACTATTCCTTTTCCCTATCTACAAATTTGATTACTCCATGGATTCACTTGGCAAGCTCTGTTTTTTTTTTACAGATGGCATAGATGTTTTCAAGTGATTGCAAATTCTTATTTGCAAAGTTCAAATGAATGAAGTATTATTTTAACACGCAGTGTTACATTTTGAGCTTATGGCAAAATGTGTGTGTAAATTTGCATGGATATCTGACATTAAGTAATTTAATATGGTCTCATAAATTTAATGTTAAGCTATATGACAAAGAATTTCTAATTTTATCATTAATCCTTCTCACCACCAAGATTCTAATTATTGCATTTTGATATTTCTAATCTAATGCATACATTATTGTAGATATCCTAGGAAACAGAAATTCATCAAGTCTTGATTTAACTGATCATGTTTCCTTTCCAAGTACACATTCACTTGACTTTTCTATTTCTGCCATACTTGTTGCTAATATTTAAAATCAAACTCTGCATTTGCCCATATTAACTTTATTTTAAAATTGTATTTTACATATAATCATTCAATCAAAAGAATTATTTATCTTTTCTTCAAAATATATCATTTCTACTGTTTTCTTATCTCCATTAAGCTGTTGTTCTGGTTTCTAATAACTAGAATCAAAATTAGAAGGTATGCAAATGTGTGATTATCATTATATAGATAAAAAGAAATGAGACTAATTAAAGCTCTCAAAACTATCACACTTTTTCTCAACTTGAAATCACAGGCTCCATTTTCATGCCAAATGCTCATAATTATCCAGAGTCACCAAATCAACACTTCTAACCAAAATAAAAGGATACAAATTATTTTCCTACTTGAAAAAATTATATACATATATATTATATTATACATACACACACATTACCATGTGAAATCAGTATGTCAAATAGAAATCAACACTCACATGTTAATGACAGCATGTCACAATAGCCAAGCTTAGGAAATAACCTGTGTTCATCAACTGATGAATAGATTAAAAAATTGTGGTCCATTTACACTATGGAATATTTTTCTGCTATAAAAAAATGAAATTTTGTCATTTACAACAAGGATGGAACTGGAGACCATTTTTTTTTTAAGTAAAATATGCCAGACACAGAAAGACAAGCACTATAAGATCCCCTTCATTTGTGGAATTTTAAGAAGTTGATCACATACAAGTTGAAAGTAGGTGGAGGGTCCCAAAGACTGGGAAAAGAAGGCGGGAGAGAGGACTAAGGAGAGGTTGTTCAATGAGTACTAAATTATATTTAGATAGGAATAAGAAGTTCGGGTGTGCTGTTGCACCTTAAGGTAACTAGAAATAAAGATGATATACTGTATATTTCAAAAAGCTAGAAAAAAGGATTTTGAATATTTTCACCACAAAGAAATGATAAATGTTTGAGGAGATAGATATTTTAACCTGATTTAGACAGTTCATAATGTATGCATGTACCAAAACATCTCATGGTTCCTGATCAATATGTGTGATTTTTATGTATTTGTGTATCAGTCAAAAATAACATATACAGAGAAATAATATTTGCCAAATTATAGCGTTATAACATTTGCATGTAACAATAAATCATAGCATTATGTATAATTATAATGCATCAATAAAAATATGAAAAATATACAAATAAAGCACATAATAAAATTTAAAAATATATCAGATAATTGCACAATAGCATAAGCCATAATGGTTAGACATCTAAAATCAATAAACTAATGGAGCTCAGAGGAGTCATTCTCCCATAGCAGACATGCATACGATACCCAAAGTTCTAATGAAATATCCACTGCCTAACAGGAAATAAGTACTTTCTAATATTTGATACATTTCCTCACAATGTGTACTAATGTTGTTTGTTAGTTATTTGTTCCTTTTTATTTTTTGTTTGGTTTTCACTTCAAAAATGCTCATAAACTGCCTTAATATGTTCAGTGAGACATTCATATATTTCACAAGACCCTGGTCTTTAAAGGGGACCATGGGCAGAAAAGCACACTGAACCTACAGCCATTCTGAAAAGGGAAGAATAACAAACTCCTCTGTCATTCTAGCTACTGGGGAGACTGAGGCAGAGGGATCTCAAGTTCCGAGGCCAATCTAGGCAATTTAGCAAGAACCTGTCTAAAAACAAAATGAAAAGGGCGGTGGACATAGCTCAGTGATACAGTGTTTGAGAAGCCCTAGATATAATCACTGGTATGGCCACTCCTAACAAAAAAATGGGAAGCAGGTGGCTTCAGTTAAAATTAATGGCAGGATGGTATTTGGGTTAAGTTCAACTGGGAAGTGAAGGATAGGAACTTTGCTGATGTCCCTGAGGAATTAGACGGGAGGGTTGCAAGGGCTCGCATGGGACACGAGAAGACTTTTGGACATAAGACCTTCAACTGTATGTTTGAGCCTTTCCTATTCTACAGGTCCTAAAGCATTTGGGGGACGTTTGGATAATTATTTATGAGGATCTCTCTGAACTTTAGTGGGTTCTGCTCCAATTATTTTTCTTATATCTGTGAAATTTTGCAGCACAAAACTGTCACATACAATGTCAAATTAAAAATCTGGGGTATTTATTGAACATAACAGAAAAAAAGTTACATGGAGAGAAAGCACAGCTTTCTTAGACCTCAAGAAATAGTACCTTTGTTACACATTTAACAATTGTCTTTATTAAAATTTCAATAGTAACATTACAGATCAGGAAAAAAGTTTTTTTTTAGTCCAGTTTTGAAGGGTTACAGTTATGGGGTGGGAAATAGGGAAAACATCTGTTCATTGTTAGGAATTCTTTGCACCTGTGTGATGTATTTACTCTGAGGAAGAGGTAGATCAAAGTAGTATGGTATAATGTAGCATGAGCAGTATCTGCATCTATCAAGAATTGATGAGGTTGAACAGCTATACTTTAAAAGTATGGCTTTTAAAAGGTATTGAAGGATATGGAGGCCATTTATTTATTTGTTTAGTATCTTAAGGGAAAAAAAGATCCTTATGTAGGTTCTTTTCTAGATCATTCAACCATCTTTTGCCATCCAGAATTTAACATCTGAGGTTCTGATCAACATGTAATATAGGTTGTGTAACCCTAAATCATATGTGCCGCAGTCTGGCTGGGCAAAATAACCGGGGGGTGACAAGCAACTTGTGAAGGTTGATACAGCAGGAGCCGCTTTATTACGGGACAGAGAAGTATATATACCCTACTAATTACACACAGCTTAACTTAATTAACATAAACTAGATACAGCAGTCAACCAATAAGGAATCCTCTTTATCTTAATGATTACACACAGCTTAACTTAATTGACATAATCTAGACACAGCAGTCAGTCATTAAGGAATCCTCATCATCTTAATGGCTCATTGGCGTTGGCTCAGAAACAACTCCTCCTAGCATACTGCCAGGCACCATCTTAACTTGGTTGTGGCCCTCATCACATATGCATCAAAAATACTTTTAAATTTTTTTACAAAGAATTGTTGATCTTGTGTTGGTTTGGAAATTGGTGGGAATTCTTAAGAATTTTGGGCTGTGTATGGTGGAGTGCACCTGTAATCCCAGTGGCTCAGGAGGCTGACGCAGGAAGATCTCTAGTTCAAAGCCAGCCTCAGCAACTTAGTGGGGTCCTAAGCCACTCAGTGAGACCATCTCCAAATAAATTACAAAAAGGGCTGAAGATGTGACTCAATGGTTGAGTGACCCTGAGTTCAATCCCTGGAACCAAAAAAAAAAAAAAAAGGATTTTAGTTTCAGGGTTTAAAGTCTGCCATTTCCTCCATACACAGCTTACACAAAGGAGGAAGTTTTAGTGGCACTAGCAATTTGGATCTTAGGAGAGTCTTCTGGAGGAAATAGGAGGTGTAGGGAAAGGAAAGATGATGGAGAGGTTGACGGAGATAAGGTGAGAAAGTAGAAGAATAAGAGGGAAGACGGGAAGAAGTGAGGGAGAGAATTTACTAAGAAAATGAGTTTATTATTTACTGAAATTTTTCAAATTGCTTATTATCTTTGGATAAAAAATTATTCAGTCAAAGGGTCTATAATTTAGAATTTTGTTTGAATTCCTTTGCATGACAATTTAAAAAATGCTGCCCTTTCAGCCTAATAGAGTCCCCCCTTTTTTTATTTCTGAGGTACATCTCAAATGAATAATTGTTTTCAGGTCAAAAGTTCTCTAGAGTAACAATTGAAAATTCAGATCATACTTGCTAGAGTTATGCTCTTAGAGGATTCCATGAAGAAGTTAGATTTAGGACATGTGAGAAATAGAAGAATATTTTTTTCTTCCATAAGAGAGAAATTAGACTTAAAAGGTACCCTATGACAGCAGGTAACAGTCACTATAAAAGTAATGCTTTTATTTTTTGTATTTCAAGTACTTAATTGGTGATCAGTTACCACCAAAAATAGAGTCTACAATCTATATATTGTTCCTTTCTTGGCAGGTAAAGATCAAGGCACCAGCAGATTCAAGGTCTGCTAAGGGCTCTCTGTTTCAAAAATGGCACCTTCTATGTAGTCAAATGGCTAAATGGGTAGAAGGAACCTGGGCTCTGGCTTCAATCAATTTTACATGGACATCAAGCCCAATCTTGAGGGTTCTGCCCCTCTGACTTATTTCCCTAAAGGCCTACCTCTTAATACTGCCACATTTGGTATTGTGTTTCAACATATAAATTTTGGAGGGACACAAACATTCACCAGAGTGATGATCATATTTGGCTTTCTCTAGTTGCCTTGAGTTGGAAGTTGTGATGACAATTATAGAGACGGGCAGTCATTGACCAAGTCCTTAATTCTTTTTAACTGATTTAGTTAGAGTCCATGATTTAGTTTCCTGGACTGACCATTAAGAAGAGGTTGTGGACCCAAGTACCATCCTCACACAGCCTTGTCATTGTCAATTCATATATTCTGTCTCTCACCATTTATGGCATGTGTTCTTGTTGACTTAAATGAATATATTTGTTCTCGCTTTCATAAAACATACTTTCTGTCTCTCCTCTCTGTTATTCTCTACTTATTTCTAAATTTACATTTTATCTAAACAGGCATACTTCCTCTATTTATGGTATACACTGCAGAACCTGGTTGTTAAAATATTTTAATTTATATGTCATAAGCTTACACACCACACACACACACACAGAGAAGAGAGAAAAGGGAGGGTAAGAGGGGTAGTCATGATTTTATCTTTTAAAAATAATTATCTTTTAACAGGTCATGTCCCAAAAGATGCCTTTCGTGATTCCCTAGTCAAAGTCAAGATCTTCTGTAATATAAAATCTTTATTTCTACCCCAAGGCTCAAAAATCTTCCATAACTTCCTCTTCCTAGAGAATAAAGTTGAATTATGTTCTGATATTATACAAAGTTTTCTGTGATTCAACAATTTCTTCTCTATCTAGCATTATTTTTTGACACATTCCCCCAGTATGCACATTCAAGGTTCCAGCTGCAATGAATGATTTGATAATAAACCTTGCATGTTATCTACTTCCAAAATTGTATGCATGCAATATTCCTTTTTTCTACAATATATGCTGTCTCCTTTTATACAAGGCAACTAATTCTTTTCAGTTTTATTTATTAACTTATCTTACCTCTACTGCCAACTAGAATTGACCACAATCCAATTTGTACATCAACTTAACACTACAACTATTGGGACAACCAACAGTTTTCTTTTTCAAAATTTGTCTGTGAAGGGCAGGATTCTAAGTCTTAGGACCTATCCGTGTCAGGCATAGGGTAGAAATTTAATAATTGACTACTGAAGGAACAAATGAAGGAAGAAACTCTTTTTACTAGTATTTTACATCATGGAATTAATTAATAATTGGAGCAATATCTTCCTAAGCACTGGTTAAATATAGTGGCACTAATAAAATAGAAAATTCTACCAGAAGAATGGGGCTGAAAACCAGATAAAATGAAAAATAAAGATTAGAAGGTAGGAGAGTAGTTTTGGAAAGGAAAGTGAATTGTTTAGAAAGTAAAAGATAAGAGCAAAAATAAAAATAAATAAAAAAATGGCTTATACTCTGTCATGTCTGCAGTATTATGACCTTCTTATAGAATGAAAAAGGTATTTCCAAAAAGCTGTCTTTCCTAGCATACTCACTGAGACTATATCCTTTTCCTGTATTTGTTTATCCACCCAAATTTTCTATATCCTATGAATCTAAGGGAATTTCAGTGGAAAGTATTTTGTATTGTGTCCATGAGAATACTATCACTATTCAGTTCTATTGTGCTTCTGGCAGTATATAATCAAATGCCTCACTCAAACATGCACCCTTTCTACCTACATTCCACCTTTTCCTACAGTTGATGAGCTATCTGACCCGATTTCTCCTCTCTGATGTCAGCAGTTAACAAATAAACAAATTTATTGGTTTTACATATAACCCTTGATTCTGTGAATGGATTTTAATCTTACCAAAGGTGCTTGATGAAGCAACATGAATTAATGAATAGCATTGAGTAGATAGTTAGACAAACTTTGGAGTTAAAGTAAGCACCTAAGATTTTTCATTCAACCAAACTCTACTGTTTTAATGGAAACTGATGAAAAAAAGAAAACCATACCTATAAGTTTGGGTACTTAAGTAGCAAAGTATCCCATGAATTAATAAATTTAATTATAGCTCTCTTTATTTTGTATTAATCTTACTTGTGAAATATAATTTTCAATAAAAGTAAGAAAACTCTTCTCCATTTAATTTTGCAAACTACTTCTGCATTTCATGTAACCATCCTAAATTATTGGTTCTTAGAAAATAAATAAACGCATCAGAATCTGAGGGGAAATAGTTATATTAGATATAGTATAGAAATATACAGGCCAAACCATCAGATAGTGCTGTCACAAAATAGCAAGTCTTTAGCAAGTCTCTTCATTAGCTGAATGAGTTAAGTCTATTTGGTTACAAGTAATAAAAAACAAATTGAAAGTTTAAAGAAAATTAGAAATAATCAATACTATGACATAAGTTCATCTCTCGAATTTCCAGGTCAAAAACTTAGTCATCAGGAAAAACTAAAAATTGATAATCAAAAATTCATTGTGACTCCTGGTATTATAGCACACTTTTCTCCCTCCACACCTCCTGTCCTCTACTATTCTCTATTCAATTTTTATGATATTCATATGGATAGACTTCTTCTGTTTCTTGCATGCACAGATAAACCTGTCAAGTTCTGAGTTTACACGTCACAGATTCTGCTACATAAAGTACTTGATTCTCTCTTGGTTCACTTCTAATGCAGGGAATTTTGGCTGGAGAAACATGATTTGGGAACCTGTCCTTGGTTCTGCCAATTAGGGCTGTGGATTGTGCTCATTCTGAGCAATTAGTGCTACACCTTTTAAATTGAAGCAGTAACTAGAGAAGCTAGTTAGGCAAGATACTACCAACACAGCAGATACTCCAAATTAATACACTATATTATGTATCATTTATTTAATGTCTGTCCCTTTTCTTCCTGTTTTGTAAGAAAGAAAATTCACTTAAAGTTCATCATATATTATCTTACTATAAGTGATTTATTATTCATGTGATATATGATAACAACTGACATGCTTCATCTTATTTTTCTCTTTCCCTAACACTTCAATTAAATTAAAATGCTGTGCTAAGTACTACAGGGAATCTAGATTTAATAAGATCTAATTGCTTCTCTTAAGTAGCTGTGATATACTAGATAGATTGGAAAATATACACAGATTATATTCATTATAGAGGTAAAAATGGGTGTGAAGTGTCACAGAAAAGGAAAGAGTACATTTAAGTTTGAAGAACAGGAGATGTTTTTCAATTTTGCGTCATTCACCTTTTTCTATTCCTCAGCCACATTTTTGGTGCTCCTGAGTCTTTTTTTTTTCCTTTCTAACTTATTTCTCTCTCCATAAGACAATGGAATTATTCATTGAGGCATGAGATAAAGATTATACATGTTTCTATTTACTGTTCTACAGGTCACCGAAGTGAATGCTTTATCTTCTTGCACATTTAAATCTGTTTGTCTTGGCATATCCAGAATGTCTCATTTATTAATCTAAGTGTCTTCCAGAATAGCAGTAAGATCCCTTTCTGTATTTTGAATTTGAAATAGTAAATAAAAATATAATATTTGAAAATGAGTACAGTTTTGGAGGAAAAACCACATCTGGATCACCCCTAACCCTAATCCTAACCCTAACACTAACACTAACCCTAACTAATATAAAACAAATAAGAAGAAGTAGGAGGAGGAGGTGGAGGGGGGAAGAGGAGGAGGAGGAGGAGAGAAAGCAGAGAAAAAAAATTTTTTTTTTGGACATAGAAATGTTTTGGTCACTGATGATATTTGTCCAATGGGTGTCAGAATGTCCTCAAAAAGTCAATATTTGAAAGAAATTTATTTTAATTTCTGTTTGATGGACATGAACAGAAAATGTGTAATATACTGTCCCTGAATATTGGAACTCTCATGTACAATATTCTCCTCTTCTATTTCAATTAATGCACATTTGATGGGTCCACCCTTGCTTTATCTTAGGGCTTCTGGGCATAAGGAAACAAGAATTCTTCTGAAGAACTCTTCTGAGAACAAGGGTAATGAAGGTGTGACGGATGATGTGCTAACTGGAACCTCTAATATGTTATCTGACATGAGCATATCATGTAGTGATATTTAATATCATGTCATGATATTTAATGCAGGTTTCGTTAAGCTTTCGCCTGCCACTTCCAAATGCATACATGTAACCATTACTCTCATCTTCCCTGCATCTCTTGATGACCATTGAGTCATGGAAAAATCCTCAATGAATATTAAATATCATTCCATAAAATTGAGATGGCTAAAAACAGGATCAAAATATGATTATCAGTCTAAATTTCTAATGAGGGGGCCCATGAAAACACTTCATTTTTATAATCAGACATGTAGAGGAATATACCCTATGACTGCTGGGATCTGCAGAAAGAAATCAAAATAGCCTTCACCTACTATTTATTTTATGATGTAACCAATACACAGAAACTTTGCCCATCATAAAAACCATAAATTTTATTGAGTTTCCGCAGAGAAATAGGTCAGAAGCAGAAGCTCATTGATAGATATATGACAGAATTGGTGTAGAAGTTTTGTTTTGTTTTCAAATCAAGAATTTTAAGTCTGAAACTAAAGCTGAAAGTTAAACAGGTATGGAAATAAACAGGGAGACTTGTTTCGTTTTCTTTTGTTTTAAGATAGAAGTGATTTGCTTATTTAGGTGTGCTGAGAGAAAGTAAAGAGGTCAAAGAGAGGAGATGGACAGAAGACAGTTTACGGAATAGCATCCCCTTGGACACAGCTGAAAATGAAATCATTTAGTGCCCATCTAGAAATTTATTTGGAATTGTGTCTTCCTTTGAGTGAAATAGCGCGAAGCTGAACAATTGCAATGTTGGGAATGAGGAACCATAAAAATGTCTCATATTTTATGAAGGGGAAAGATGAAGATAGAGGTAGGATATTGAAGAGAATGTGATTATCTTGAAAATAGACCCATAGTATATCACTTAAAATGTTAAAGGTTTAGAAGATGGGTGGACATTCTGTGAGAAAAAAGATTGGCATTCCAGGGAGAAAGAAATTATAAAGGCCCAAAAAGTCATGATATTTGCAAGGTGCTTCAAAACCTCACACTTGTGTGTGGTAGCTGCAGGAAGGTGGGATGCGAACGTGTGGGATGTGACATTTGGGATGAGGGTCCTTTTAAAACCCTGTGGTTCATGCTGAGAAGAAACCTCCAACTTCACCTATGGGTAATCCTTACTCAGATTGAATGTATTCTGCCCGAGGTTTTATGTTTGCCCCATGTAATGACCGGATCTAAATCAAGACTCAGTGTTGGCTGTAGCTCAGTGGCAAAGCACGCATGAGGCATGAGTGGCCTAGCACGCATGAGGCACAGGGTTAGATTCTTAGCACCTCATAAAAATAAACAAATAAAATAAAAGCATTCTGTCCAACTATAACTCAAAAAAAAAAAAAGAGAGACTCAGAGGTACAGCTTTTGCTATACAAGGCTCTTGTGAGAAACTGATGCTTCTTTTAAGCACTACGGTGGTCCTTCCAGTCTTAAAGCCCCCCAGAGGGCCTTAGATCACTATGATGCCTGAGAGTTTATGAAATTGGACTCTCCACGTTTGGGTGTGGTCTAGGTGTAACAGGAGCCCAGGGTACAAAGGGCTTCTCAGAAGCTTGGACTTGACCTTTTACTTCCCACTTTTGTGTGTTTCTGAGGCTTTGATTACAAAGATGCTTTCAAAAGACAGTACAAATGAAATGGAAGGCCTGTGTCCTGATTCTGTCAAAGGGCTGGTGTGAAGTCAATGTGTTAATGGACTCACCCTCCCACTCAACTGCTTTATCCTGCGCTTTTCACTTTTGATAGGCAGAAAGCACACAAGCACTCCATGCTC
The DNA here is from genome assembly GCF_052094955.1 of Ictidomys tridecemlineatus. Taxonomy (NCBI): domain Eukaryota; kingdom Metazoa; phylum Chordata; class Mammalia; order Rodentia; family Sciuridae; genus Ictidomys; species Ictidomys tridecemlineatus. The sequence goes on from NC_135479.1 coordinate 163,964,774, forward strand.
CAGGTTTACCATAACGCATTTCTCAAGTAGTAAATTCTTTCAACAGTGCAGAGTAAAGAACATTTTCATTGTGAAATAATGGCACACACATTTTTCACCTAGTTTTCTCTTTCATAGTACTAAAATGACTTAATATAGAGGCAGCTGTGCCAATTCAAGTGAAAGATTTATGATAAAGTCTATGTGTTATAACTGCAAATACAAAATCCATTTTTATTCTCGGTATTTTGGTCTTATAATTTGGGTGCTTAACACCCTAATTTACTTGCATTTGCTGTCCAAGAAATGGCATTTTTTTGCAACAAAACTTGGAACTTATATTTTTGATGCTGTAACTACCCTAAATCTTGCCATCTGTTGGCTAATAAAGAAGTAGTTACCATTGATTTAATATGTGACACCTACTCAAAAACAGATATTTAAGAGAAAGTTCTTTGTAAATATAGGATTTTCTTTTGTAACTTGGTCAAAAATATGCCATTTTCAGAATTATCTTTTCCTCTAGTGGTCGAAGGAAGATTTTACAAATAAATCAACAACACATTACGCCAGTATGCACCTTGAAAGTGAGAAGCATGACTTTGCATATTGCACTTCAGGAAGAAGGAAATTTACAATGTTAAGTTCAATCTGCCAAGGAAACTGTGAAAGGATTTTTTAAAATGCCAAAATTCTGCTGCAAGGGATATGAGGACCACCAAGAGAGGAGATCTGTGTGAGGAAAGAAAACAGAGTTTCAACTTAGAACCCAGAAGCAAAACTTTGCATAAAAAATCAATCAATCAATGTGAAATTAAAAAGAAAAAACTTGAAGTTTTAATAATCATTTTAATTTGTTTTCATATGTATAGTATCTGGCTCATAGGTGCTATAAGAAAATGCATGATCAGACCATTGCTCAATAGATGTATTTTGTGATGTATTTAGGCCAATTTCTTCAACGTTATTTACATACTATCTGAAAATTTTCAAGAAATCATATACATCTCACATATTACTAAAAGATAAAATATTATAATTTTTAATTAATGACAAATGATGTGTTCCTATAACAGTGTATATATTGAGACAAAATTTATTTTACTAGAAAAGTATAGAAATATGTGCCAACTCAAGAAGACAGTACAATAAATACTTTCAATTATCCAGATTCAACAACTATTTGAATTTGACTTTATCTAAACCTGTTTTTCTCCCTTTTTTTAAAGGTATTATAAAACAAATACCAGAACTTGTCATTTTCTCTTGTAATTAAGTATGCATTTCCAAATAATATACACCTCTCTAAGAAACAATGATCATACCTGACTAAATTAATGACAAACCATTTGTGTCATCTGAAAACCAGTTCACAGTCAGATTTTTCTGTTTTTCTCAAGAGTTGGTCAAAAATATTTATTCAGAAAAAGATCCATCTGAGAACTGCACATCTAATCTGGATACTATACCTCTTAATAAGTTTCTTTCTTTCTTTCTTTCTTTCTTTTTTTTTCTTTCTTTCCTTCTTGTGTGTGTCACTAATTCTTTACATAAACAGAATAGTTATCTACTAGAATGACCTTCATTTTGCATTTGTCAGTTTGTTTCCTTAAAGTGATATTTAACTCATTCTTCTCTCCCCTTTATTCCTCACAGATTTTACCAAGCAAGAGTATTTTAGCAAGAGTGCCCCTTCTCCCCATTGACATGCCCGCTACTCTAGAATAGGTAATATTAGGAGGACAATGAATTTTTGCACCATTTTTAGGAATACAAAGATTTTAATATGTTCAGGGCATGACAGCCGCTCCCTTCCATTATAAAATCTCTTACCATCCTTTTCCTTACCATTTTATTCAGTGATTAATGATATCTGAAAAAAAAATTGGTGGCTATAACCAGTTCTTTTTTTTTATCATTACACAACTCCACTCATATTCGTTATCTAGAATTCTTCTGCAAAGAAGGAATTTCCTTTAATAATTATGGTTAATAATTAATTATAGATTAATCTAAAATATATTTTGTGTAAGAAATGCAGCACAATAGATTAATAATATTTTCTAGAAACCACAGTAAGTTATTGGTACTCAAGTTAGTTTCAACAGGATCTAAAGAGTTGGGTTTGGGATTTGTAGTTGTTATTGCTGTTGGCTTTCTGTTTATTATTGAGTAAAATTTTCAATTAAATTTTTTTTCAATAATTAAGTTGTATTCAATATTTTAAAATACATTTATATGCTCGTATCTTTGGCTATTAGAAGCTGTTTCTTTGTAATATGTCCCATTAGGTTTCCTTTGTTTGCTTTTATGTTTTTATGACTTAGTTGTTTTCTGTCACATGAAAAGAAAAAAAAAAACTGCCAGCCATTCCAAAGAGTCCTAGTTCCTGTTAATTAGGGAACAAAATTCAAATGGTAGATTGACATTACTCTGAAGTACATCTATTGGAGAATAGACCATAAATATTACTGTAGTTTGATAGGTTTGATACTTGCAATCACCCATTCATTAAAACTATGAACTACACAGTTTTAAATTTTAAGTTATCTGTATTATTAATCTCATGTTTATATTCCAGTTACTCCATAAAATTTTGTCCTAATATTTGTTTGCTCAAAGGAGTTTTTATTGATCACCTCACAGAACAGAAATTCAGGTGTGTTCAGATTTAAAATATGTTGTGTTTTATCTTGAGTTATTGCAATTATTGCCAGGATGCAGTTATAACTAATATAAAACTGGTCAAAACAACATAATCACAAACTTTGATAAAAATAATTATACAAAAATGTTACCGAAAATGTACATCTTTAAAATATAGATGAGTGCTAAGCAGTTTTGGGAACTTGATTAAATATACTGCGAAACTGTCTATTGGATTCAGTGTACCCTCAGGAGACAATGCACTGTAATAAGTTTCAAGATGGCTTAGATTAATGTCTTTCTTTTGTAAAGTGGGAGAAAGATTGTAAAAGGGCAGAAAGGAAAAGCATTAAACCATTCCTCACAGACTTCTGGCTTCTTGGGAGAGACAGATCAGCATTGGAGTAGGGTTAAAAAAAAAAAAAAGGTAGTGTTAGTCCCTTAAAACTCTCTGTGTCTCCATACATCTTAAAAAAGGCTGCATCTCCCCCAGGATATGCAAAATACTGTTGATCCAAGTCCCAAATGTTGGCAAAGAATAAGAATTGGCAGACAGAAAAAGTGAGAAATTTGTAAGGTAATATTGCTGATCATGAATAAGGAAATATATCATAAATGAAAATATCTCATATCTATGCCAATTTCAAAATTAAACCTGATATACATCTTTTCATAAAGATCTCTTAATATGCTGTTTTTCATTCATCACATATTTTAAAAGTTAGGGATCCTATACTATTGAAGAGACCTAAGATGTATCTATACTCTTAAATATTTCCCTGATTTATTCTCTTTATAGAAAGAATAGGGTACAAAAGCAGGGAGATCAGTCAAATAGAATTGTAAAGCCAATGCAAAAACATTTCTGCTCTGTATTTTTAGATTATACATTTGGATTAAAGGTGCCCCAATTAAATCAAAGTTGCCTTTGAATTTGCGGATCAAACTGCTTCAAAAATTCCTCAGTAACTCACAATGTATTAAAGCACTTCACTTAATTCATTCTGGATGAAGTCAACAATAGTGTTTGATGAAGCAGCCTAAAATAAATGGCAGTGGTCATTCCTCCCTCCCTCCTCACACTCTTTCTTCCCTTTCCACCCCCATATCAATCTTTCTCTAAACAGAAGTGTGTTTTCTAAATGAGTTTGAACCTAACTTAGTTCTCCACTGATCACAATTAGCAAATTCACTGGCATTCTGAGAGACACCTTACATCTTTGGCAGCAGGTGGGAGCTAGGAAGTGAGGAGAATTTCCCAGAACAACAACAACAACAGAAAAATAATTATAATAAAACCTGGAATTTCCTTCCATTAACCATTCATAGCATAGGTCATTGTCACTTGGTATATTCTTACTTGGGAAGTTTTTTACTCACTAAAAATCCTACAGATGGGCTGGGGATATGGCTCAAGCGGTAGCGCACTTGCCTGGCATGCGTGCGGCCTGGGTTCAATCCTCAGCACCACATACCAACAAAGATGTTGTGTCCGCCGAGAACTAAAAAATGAATATTAAAAAATTCTCTCTCTCTTTCTCTCTCACTCTCTTTAAAAAAAATTAAAAAAAAATAAAAATAAAAATCCTACAGAACTCTTGAGTTGAAGCATTTCAAGAGGGTTCCACAGAAGAAGGGGTTTTAACAAGCTCTAAAAAGTGAGTAAGTTTGGGACCAAGAGAGAAGTGTACAGGTCCTGCCTTATTATCAGGTTGTGTCCGATCAGATCTTAGGTCAGCAAATGGCCTATAAAGACTTCTCAGTACACCACACAATGTGCCAGTGAATATTTTGTACTTCTTGTTCTCAGATATGATCTCTGAGAAAAAATTAGTTTGTATATAGTGCCATATCTTTTTCATCACTTGCCTTAAGCTTCTCTGAAGAAATATACTATGGAAATAGATGTAATTCCTGTTCTGCTTCCTCATAAGTTTATTCATTTCTTTTTCTGCTCAGCTTGTCATTGGATGCATCAAACTAAGGTTTTAGCTAGCTAATGTTCTCTGGCTAGATTTTTAAGAATAAAACATTAGGTAAGAGTACTTACATAAATAATGTAACTATTTTTCTTCCCTTTCTTTGACTTCTGATGGATTCATATACCCAAAACAATGTTTTTTTTTTTTCAGTTAACAAAAAGGAATTTTCTGAAAATAGGATGTGTTTACTGTCTGACATGCCTTTCAGTGATCTATTTTAATGCATCTGTAAGGTCATTATCTGAAAAGCTGTATATTGATTTCTCAAGGTCAAAGAAGAGTTCATGACCTTTTTAATACTAAATATATGTCAAGCATCTGAAAAGTCATTAATGGAAGTCATGTTCATGGGTCATAAATGAAAGCTTCTATGGGTGCTATCATCCATTACATCAAACTATCTAATAAACATCAATGAATCCGTATCATTTCATTTCTGTAATTTAACATACGCAACTACTTTGTCAGTTTCAAAGAATGTGAAATAGAATAATTAAAGATGACATATACATTAACAAGCTCTTAGTAGTCATTCCTCATCATTTTCTGTTTTCAGTTTTATCAAGTCTAAAATTTATAAAAAGAAAAATTAAGCTCAATGCAACAACTCATTTGAGCAGAATAAACAGAAGTGTTTTTTTTTTTTCTAAATGAGTTTGAACCTAACTTCTTGGAATTTAAGTATTCTTTTTTATCACATTTGTATTTGAAACAGCCAACAATGGCATTTTCACTGATGTATATTAAGTATCCCAAAGTTGTCTTGGGCACATATAAGTGAATTACATAATGAGGGAAGAATTTAACTAGATGTGTCATGAAACATCTCAGGCCATATAATTGAAAAATATTATCTTTCATGTGTTTCTTTGAGAAGATTAAAGGCTTTCCAAGAAAAACAACCTTCAGGATGCATTAGAATAGATCACCCTTTGGTATATCAGACAGCAAACACATTTTAGGTTTCCAGAAAGACCCATTTCTTACTGAACTGTATTGTTTTGGTTGTATTTCTAAGAAAAACTTGAAGAGGAAAAGGAACATAGAGACTATCTAAAACCAAATTTTTATTGTATTCAGAATTGAGTAAAATAAAGAATTTGGGATAGAATTTTAAGAACTCACTGCTCAAGCTTTTGATAGAAGTCCAAAATATCTTTGCCACCCCCTATCTCTAATCTCCCCTAACTCATTAGGATGGTCCACAGACTGTTATAGTCACCCTTGCCAGTGTTTCAGTCTCTCAGGAAAAATATCCTGAAATAAAAATCACATTTTGGGATTTCATCCAGTCCTCCCCTGCATCCTCCATGAACATGAAGGACAGCCAGTAAGTAGCAGCTGAAAACAAGTGAGATACAATGCTGCGAAGACATCATCTGCATCTTTCTGCCATTGATCTAGAAGGTCTCAGTTTGTAGAGTAACTCAAAGGGAGAGTTACTATGTGTCTTTTCATAGTTCCTGGAGTCTATATTCTTCTTTACTCAGTTTTATCATCTTCCTTGTTTAGACAATCTATCCATTTTATTGTGGAGATTAAAGATTGGGGAAATCATAGAGCATCTTTAAATCCCTAGTTCTTCACGTTTTGAATTGTCCTGTTTAGCAAAACTAGAATAACATAAGGGCTGAGCACATTGTCCACACTGAATGTTGCTGCTGGGCCCCTTTAATAGCACTTCTTCTATACTCAATTATACCTCATAGTTTACTTAAAAAGTCATTTTTGTAGTCTTATATTTTTATGTCTGTATGGAAATATTACACTAAATCTCATTTATATATATAATTAATATGTATCAATTTAAAAACAAATAATAATATCTATATTTTTAAAATTGTATCAACTGATACACAGCATTTCTCTCTTTCTCTCTCTTTTTTTTTCCTTTGATTATTCCAAAAACACTTCTTGGTCTCCTCCTATGTGGCAGACATTGTCTTGTGCTGGGAATACAAAATGAGTAAGGTACAATTCCTATTCATAGGCATTTACAGCATATAAAGAGTACAAAAACATAATAAATGATCATAAGCATTATGATATGTAATCAGATTTCTTAAGAAATAACACAGAAATTTATTGTACTAGGGATGTCTTAAAAAAAATTAAGACCGGGGATTGAATTTAGGGTTTCTTAATCATTAAGCCACATCTCTGCCTTTTGCTAAGTTATGGCCTTGCTAAATTGCTGAGGCTGGCTTTGAACATGCAATTCTCCTGCCTCAGTATCCTGAACCACTGAAATTATAGGCATGGGTCACCATAGCCAGGTTTAGTTTTTTTAAAGTCATATTTGACCAGAGCTATAAAGAATGAGTAAATGAGTAGTGCTCCTCAGAACGAGGGGAGACAGAAGAGAAGGAAATTTGCAAAGAAACAGAAATAGACAGGATAGATGGGTTGTTGTCAAAATACTGCTATTTAAACAATGTGGAAATGAGTATCTTCTTGCATACATTCCTTTACTCCTGTGTATAATAAATCTATAGAATACAACCAAACAAATGAAATTGTGGGGTCAAAGAGAAGATCCGTTTACAACTATGTTCAATATCACCACATTTGAAAGCACATTTCCAAATGCTCTGATGTTTTGTGTTTAGCTTTTAATCTTTTTCTAATGTAGTTCTATGTGTTCTACATATATTAAAATCAACTATGTCTATATATCTTTTAAATCCCCATAAAAAGTCTGCTATAGGCCAAATTTAAAAAGAAGTAAAAAAATATGGGGAAAAATATTTTGCTAACATTACAAAGTTTAATTTTCTTTCTGTTTACAACTACTAGACTTGTCTAGATTCAAGAGAAACTGTCCTCCATACCAATGTCCATACACATAATTTTTGCATGTGAAAATATAGTAACAAATAAATGAAAATGGCAAGAAAAGATGGTGGAGATATATATAGAGAGATGTAGATACACACACATTTTATTTATATATATATATATATAAATTCAAACTTGAAATTAGTATTATTAATATTTTATTACCTAAAGGGAAAAAATAATGAGTGTCAGCTTTCATGTAATAAATGCCATATATATATGATATATATGATATATATATATCATATATATACATATATATATATATCTCAAAAGAGAAATTGATTTCAGTTTTATTTGAGATGACTTTTTTAATGAGAAATATAAGTGAATCAGAAAAAAATTAATCACCAACAGCTGAGATAAAAATTCACTTGCAAAGTTTTTGTGGGATAAGGGAAAGGGCAATGAAAATATTGGTGTACTGATATTATCTTCTGATAATAATCTATGAAAGCATTCTCAGCATCCTCAGGTAAAATGAAAGAAGGACATGCTATTTCAGGCGAAAGAGCTAACACTTTTCAAACTACTTCTCTCTGCCAGGAATTGTAGACAAAATGAACAAAACATAAGGGAAAATTGTGAATAATAGAATGAAAAAAGCCTCACAAAGCTAATATAGTCACTTATATCCTTCTGCAAAATATTAAGTAATGTGATGGTGTAGTATCTTTCCGCATCAAGTCTCATTGAAATCAATGATGCAGCATCTCTTTCATTTCCATAATACATCTTTACTTATTTAATTTCAAATGTAAATACTCTACATTACCAATTTTACTGCAAAATAAAAATGTTTTAATATAACATTAAAAAGTCAAATATACTTTAACAATTCATTTTTGAAATACCCTCATTTGATAACATGCTGAAACCCACAAGTCTTAAGGTGACATAATTTGAAACAGCCATAGCATAATACTATTTAAAAATAATAAAATGTGTGGTGTAGAAGGTGCATTAAGTAAATCACAGAGTATTGCATAGGGCTACTGATTCAGCCTGAACATGCTGCGAGTATTTAGTGATTAAACCATTTTTTGATAGATGCCAAAAGTAAGTGGATGTCACCCTGCTGGACATCCAATCCTTGGCCAAAGCACCTTCCAAACACAGTGAGAAATTAAAAGCTTTGTTGATTGGATTATGAAACTACATAATGGTTAAAATGAACTAAAAAATGGAAGTATTTCAGAAATCCCTAGTTTTCTTGGATACAAAACTGAGAAATGTAAAATACTTTAGAATATTAATGTCAATTCTTTTAAATGAACATACATAATACCACAATGTCTACCATTTCTATGTTGATTTACATCCTTTTCTATAAAGAAGAGCAAAAACAATAATATGTCTATCATCCCATTTCTTAGTGCAAAATCATTCAGGAGTTCTCACTGATACACTTTTACTGATAACAAAGAAGTAAGAGACAAAAGGAAACAACACAAAAGGCAAACATTATCCTCTACCATTTCCAAACAGGTTGGATAGCCCTGGTAACTTAACCACTTTATTACTTGCACCACCATTATTCTTGTGAATCTGACATATGTATATTTTACCATGTTTTAGTAGGGAATTAGTTTTGAAAACTCAGATTGACATATTATTAGGCTCTCTAATGACTCCGAGGTTCAAGTATCATAAGTCAGGAAAAGCAGCTAAGTAGGTGCAACTGCCCCAGCTTACTTTACAAAGTTTGAGGACCATTATTGTACATTCCCAAGATAACGGAAGAGTGCCCTCTGCTGGCAGTTCTGGGTAGCCCTCATGGCTCTAGACATCTTTATTGGTACTTGGTGTATTTTACCAGGACAGCCTCATCTTCTATCATCCTCACCAAATCCAAATAGACTAATAATAGGAAACAATATATAATGTGTGGATGTGTGATAATTTACTTACCAGGCCTTTTATTTTTACCATTGTAACTATTCCTACAGTAACTATGAGTCAAAGACTATTTCCACCCCTATTTACAGATAAGGAAATGAAGATGTAGAGAGAACCAATTGTCTTGCCCAGATCACACAATTTTTAAGAATCAGGGAGGGAAGTGAAAACCACTATAAATGATGTCAGCACCCTGGATTTTAACTATTTTTTTCCTCCTTCATCTGGAATATTCTAAACATCTGTATTAATGATCAAAATGTCTTCAGAGTTGATATAGATGTATTTTGTTCCTTTTATCCTTCAGTTCATTTGGAGTTTTTTGAAAAATGTAAATTAGTAGACTGAGTCAATTGAGATCTATTGATGTACCAATGATAACTCCATGTGAAACCTTTCAAAGATATAATGAAAAATTATAGTAGGTTTCCTAAAATGTAATATCTGTTAAAAACAAATAAAACTGATCCTCTAGAGGTCATTTGAAGACCAGACTCTTTCAGATTCTTCACATGCACAGGTGTCTTTTACGAAAATGGCATTCACCCCCAGAAGTTGAATTGCCCTATAAATCAAAACTATACTCAATCTCAAGTTTCTTCTTCTTCTTTTTTTTTTGCTTCTAAGTTTGCACCAGACTATATTTATTGCCAAAAATTAAACTTGAGATATTACAATAGTAATAAAAATGTCATGTAGGATTTGCTTATGTATTTTAAATGATATTAAAAGTGAGTTGTAAACCGGGCTACATAAAAGAAAAAATGTGTACAGCTATTGATCTTCTCTAAATGAGAATGCTTTGCTGTTGCTGTGGTAGGAAGGCTTGCCACAGGAATGTAGAGGGCTCATTAATGTCCAAACTTAAAGATGAAGTGGCCTATTTTTAGACAATTAGAGAGTTGAAATACTACCTGTTTCCTCATCTTTTAATTCTATATGATAATACTACAAAGGGTCATTAGAAATCGTTAAGTAAATCTTTGACCTTGAATTGTGGATCAGATTTATATAAAGAAAGAAAAGAGGTTTGAGTATGTATCTGAAGAATTCACCCATAATAGGGAAATACTGATCACAATGCCCAAATGTATGCATTCCTCAACTGTCATAAAAACCTAACTGGAAAAAGAACAACAACAACAACAAAAATCTCAATTTCCAATTTTCTTTTACTTTTGGACATAATGCGACATTGATCAATCTCATGTTGTCTACATAAGCCTAATAGTGGATGTACAGTATTGCTTACAAAATTTAATTATACTGTCATGGAAGTAAAGACAATGTTTTTATGTGATTCCCAGATTTATTTTACTATTTCATTGTATTCAAGTCATTATGATTTTTCCTCATATAATATTATCATCTAATGAAATTGTTAGAAATAATCATTGTGTCTAATTTTAAATGAAGATGTCAAATGTGTGTTCCCAGCAATTAAAGTGAACCTCAAACAATTCTCACCAGGATAACATCATGAAGGGTCAGTTTTATTGCTACAGTTTTGAACCAATTGTGCTGTTATGTATGTTAATTTTAAGTTGGTTCCTTTTGCTGTTTCATTGTGGAATATGAACTCACAGTAATTCTTAATATTTTATACTTCTATTTGAAGTTCTTGTTCCTGTTTTAGTCTATTGGAATTTATTACAAAGAGTATAATTAAAAATGTGTTTATTAATATGTATTTTTATCTTTTTACTGTACATTCTCCCCAGATTCATCAACAGAGAGACACATGGCTCTGAATCCTGTCTCCACACTTGTAGTCCAAGGAAAGTTTCTTCTCTCATGCTCTTCATCGTTGGCTGGTACTGCTATTCAGCACCTGCTCCTGGAGGCATCAGTTTGGCTCACACAAGCCTGTTCAGTAATACTGATGAAACCTCAATGCCTCCTCCTGGTATTCATGTCCCAGGACTCAAGCTCTCATGAAACCCACACTTCTCAGAGTCAGTCTTCTTTCTGAGTCCTGTTCTCGCATCAGTTAGAAATGCCTACTCTCTCTAGCCCACATGGATTCACATAAGTAACCCAGTCACCTCATCTCTTTGAGACACATTTTCCTTCTACAAGACAATGTGATTTTTATGGAACACATTATGTAACTACCTGCGTCTGAAGAATATGCAGGGTTATTAATATCACTGTGATTCTTGCCAAAAAGTCTTGACGTAGACTTGACAGAATAATTAAAGAAATCTAATTCTTTTTTTCTGTCTTATGAAAAGAAGAAAATAGTCTTAAAATTAATTTCCTCTGTAAGAACATACAGTTGAATATCTTGATAATTCTCTGAGTTAGACATATTTTTAATGTGTTTTAAGCATTAAGATATTTAAAAGTTATCTTAGTTCAATTCTGCTTGTTGGATTTTTAAATATTTTTGAATTAGTAGTTTTGTAACAAGCTTTCTTGTTATACACAGCTCATGTCATAATGTAAATTTTTTTGGGGTGATAAGTATTCTCATAACATGAAAATAACACAAATAAGAATCATGGATGCTAACTCTGTGGCATAAAAGCCATTAAGGCATAAAAGCCATATAAGCTCTAAGGATCTTCGACTAGGTTGAAATACTTATCTTTGATTGAACAATGGAAAATAATAAAGAAATTGATAGTTTTATCTATAAAGAAAAATATTTAAAAATTGGATTCACCTATCTTATCATGAAATTGTTCTACTGTTTCAGAGAATGACAGCATGTATCACTGTTTACTATATATTCAATCTAAGAATTATATCTCAAAATAGAAATATGTCAATCTCAGAGGTCTTCCTAAACAATTGTCCCAAAAAATATTATGTGATTTAACTGGTATTAACAGATTTTTTTAGCAGATATTAAAATTTTCTTTTATAGGAAAGAAAGACTTGGAATTGGTAAACAAGTTATCTTAAATTGCATTGCAAATGGGAAAATATATGATTTAAGCTCAATCTGACTAACTACACAGTAAATGCTCTTTGGTCTATACTCAGTACTTCTCATGATATAAAGACAAATCAGACAGAAATCCTATCATTAGTAATATATTGTTACCTTGTTTGGAAGAGATTTCTGCTTTTCCCTAGGCTGTGCCATCTATTGCTTGTGGTTCAGCATTATCTATGCATGTGTTTCTAATTTGTAGCATAGGATCTATTAGAAATTTAAGTATGTACATGTCTTCTAGGAAATTCTCTGTATTCTTCAGAAGTCCAGAACTGAGCTGAAGCTACCAAAAAAAGTCTCAGTTGTTTGATGGGGAGTTATTCTGAGTTCAGTTCATGGATGTTTTCAGTTACTTAACTTCATTTACAACCCTGCTCTCTGGTACTCTATTCTAGTAAAAGAGAAAAAGAAAATTGTAAGTAAAAAAACAAGCAATTGTTTTCTATGGGATTTAGACAATGGTCATGTGATACTTATCCTAGTATCTATCTAGCAATCTATGCAACTATATATGTAGATATATAATTATATATGCATAACATTTTATGCATATATATGCAATTATGAGAGAGTGAGAGAAGAGAGCCCTTTTTGGTCACAATGAGACAGACCAGAATTCAGTTTGCATTTTTTGAGAGAGAGAGACAAGAATGAGCCCAGTCATGACCAGCACAAAAGTTCCACTGCCATCTGTAAAATGGCAATGATTAGCAGCAGTTTTTCTTGTGTCTAAAAAACCAGAGGTGACTACAAATCAGAGAATAGCCAAGAGAGAAGCAACCTCAAATAGCCTGTAAAAGCCAAGATGGAAATTGGCTGCAATACGTATAGTAAGTCAGTCTCCTCTGAGAACTTTTAGAAATATGTATTGTGGGTGATAAGGAGGAAATTTGGTTATTAACAAACTACTTTGGCTTTTTCATTTTGTATTTATAATCTGATGACATTGAACTTCACTTGTAGTGATTTTTGTGGACACATCTTTTTAATACTAATCTGTTCTGAGTGACGCTTATTTTCAATCCTTGAGAAAATCCCAAGTGGTAGAACTCACACTGGAACCAAGCGTGATGTCACTTCAAAATCAGTATTATTTCTTCTGTACTGCTGCTTACAAGAAAGCTAAGTTAATAGTAACAAATGTCTTTCCAGAAGAAACCTTGAAATTGTATGAGAATGATCTCTTATCTGATCACATTTAAGAATTATTTAGCATAATACAAGCCTATTCCCATCTTTTCAGCTCAATATTGAATTGCCAGTGTGATAAGAAAAATAAATTAAAGAGAAAATGATTGGAAAGGAGAAAATAAATTGGCCACTATTTTCAAATAATAGAAATATTTATATAGAGAAGCAAACTTCTTGAAAATTATTATAAATAATAGAGTATGTGAAGAGTTCTAAATAAAAAATCAATATATGAAAATTGATTGCATTTCCATATACCAAAAAAGATTAGAAAAATAATTTTTAAAATGTTTAAAAGATATCAAAATATAAAAATTATTCATAACAAAGTATAAAAAGGAGATGCAAGATCTCACCCAGAAAATAATGAGACATCATAAAAAGTCAATACAGTAGGGCAAAATTAATGGAGATCTATCTTGGGCATGAGTTGGAAGACTTCATAACATTAAGATGCTATTTCCACCCAAATGGATATGTGGATTCACAAAACTTCAATCAGAACTGTAAAAGGATACTAATAATATTCAATTTATCCTAAATTGTTCTAACATGTCTATTCAAGAACAAAAAATACTGAATAAGAAACAGAGGGTTGCTGGGAATAGTGGCACATGCCTGTAATCCCAGTGACTGGGGAGGCTGAGGTAGGAGGATTGTGAATTCAAACCTAGCTTCAGCAACTGAGTGAGGCCCTAAGAAATTCAGCCAGACCCTATCTCATTCATATATATATATATATATATATATATATATATATATATATATGAGCTGGGGATGTGGCTCAGTGGTTAAGCACCCTTGGGTTCAATCCTTGGTACCAAAAAAGAAAAAAATATAGAGAGAAAAGAAACAGGGAGTTTGTTTGACTTACCAAATGTAAGATGACTGCAAAACTATAATATATAGGAATCCTGATATAAGGTAGACAAATTAATTTAAAAAACAGAGTATATAAGATAATGGAAGCCTATATAAACAGATGTCTGGTAACTGAGAAAGATAGAATGAGAGATCAAACAGAGAGAAAAAAGCCAGAAAAAAATGGTTATTCTTGCGGAAAAACAGAAATGGATTTTTATCTTCCACTGTATGATAAAGAAGAAGGGAATGAAACATGAAAAAAAAAGAAAACAACTACAGATATATTAAGATTTTAAATGTGAACATTAACCTTGCAAACCTTAAAAATATAAGTGAATATCTTTTAATGTAAGAGTAAGAAAGGATTTCTTTTCCAAACAAAACAACAAAATCTCTAAGATAAATTTCTATACTTGATATTTTAGTTTACATAAATATTAAGAACAGCTCTTCATCATTGCATATCTTAAAGAAGGTGAAAATGAATGCTATATAGTTGAAGAAAATAGTCACAATACATATTGCTGACAAAAATAGCTTGCAGAATATAAGAAATACAAACCAAAATAAAAAGTGAACAATTCAAAACTCAGACACTTCATAAAAAATAGCAAAATGTAAGTCTGCTCTAAAATGAGACATCTCTCTCATTGAATACCCTTCCAATCTGCAAAAGTTAAGCAAATTAAAGAAATCTCAAATGCAGACCAATTTCAGTAGACTAAATGATGTGGATCACTGTAGAACTAGAATCTCTTAGACCTTGCTAGTTCAAAAGTATACCTAGGAAAGTTTTACTTGACATTATCTTATAAATTTTCATATTCATATACAATAATAGATTATTAATGGCCTCAAATTCCTCACTTCCTTTGTATACTTCTCTTTATCATATGACTTTGCTGCTATTTATATCTGGAGCTAGAATTAATTTTGCCAGTCTTAAGCTGCATTTGTTCTTGTGACTCTTTTTGGTCAATGAGACATTGACAGTCATGTTGTAAGATAGAAAGTAGAAGTACATTGGGTCAAATTATCTCTTTTTATCCAATGATTTTAGAAACCTTGTCTGTTCTTTTTGTGTGTTTATGTGTGTGTTAAATTTTGGCAAGTTTTATTTATTTTCAGTTTTTTAAAATTTGCTCTAATTAGTTATACATTACAGTAGAATGCACTTTGATACATCATCCATAAATGAAGTATAACTTTTCATTCTTCTGGTTGAACATGATGTAGAATCAACGGTCATGTAGTCATAAATGTATATAGGGTAATAATGTCTGATTCATTCTACTATCCTTCATGGAGAGAGACCCAAACATCTTGCAACTCCAAACATTAGAGAGTTCAACTTCTATTATTCAGCCCCAGATGAACCGAAAGATGACTACAACCATGTGAGTGATCCCACAATAGACCAGAAGAAGAGCTATCCTGCTGAATTCTGGACAAAGTGCTGATCCAGAATATTATGATAAAGTAAAATAATTGCTATTTTAAACTACTAATGATATACACAAATGTATATATGTGTCTATCATATATACATTTATATATGTGTATATATAGTGAAATGATATACACAAATAGGTAAATAAGGAAAAAATGTCTTACCACTAGAGTGACCAGATAACCAAGCTATCCTGAGACAGTCTGGGTATTTATCTTTGATAATTATACTTTTTATTTTGAAAAATGTCTTGATATTGAATAAAATCACATGGGACCTATATTCTAACAATTCCCATTTTTAGGCATATATTCAAGTGAAATGTGTTCTAAGATACACATACACAATGTTAATGAAAGCCTTATTCATAATAGCAAAAACCAGGAAACATGCAAAATGACCACACACAGGTGTAAACATGTCTTGTTGACACATAGTAGAATATTGTATACCAGTAACAAAACAGCGTAATTTGATTTTTACATGATATTCAAAAAAATAATAATTCCAAAATATTATATACCAGTTTTGAAAATATGTTATTGAGATACAGATTCTGAGATAGAAAACAATGGGCAACATGTTTAATAAGGAATAGCCTCAGTTTCAACCCCTTTGGAAGGTGAAGAGAAAAAACAAGAAGATACAGAGGGATAAATTGATTCATGAAGCAAGACTTGTGAAAGTTTCGGTGGTGAATCCAGAATGGCCTTCAGAGAAGTCCTGAGAGGCCAACAGGGGCTTTATGTTCCAGAACAAATAACCTTTGTATATCATGAAAAATAGTCCAGCCTGAAAGTATTTCTTTAGCTGAGGCATCCTTCAAGTATAGTACTAAGTACAAGATTATCTAGTGAAAATGCCCTCAGTAGCTTGAGCAATTTATCCTTCAAAGAAGAGATGTTTTGGTGGCAAATTACAGTGTCATAAATACCCTCCCCTTGCTGCTATGAAGAAAGTGGACACTCACGATGTGCAAAACATTAAAAAAAGAAGAAGAAGAAATCTATTTTTATCAATGAGCTTCCTTCTTTTTCTTAAATTTCATGTTAGCATATTATTTTCTTTTGTACCAGCTCAGCAATATATTTTAAATAAATTTTAAAAGATATTTTATAATCATTTAAATTATTTGATGTAGGAGGGGCATTAAGATACACAATATTTCAAAAACAGAAAGTCAGAATGTATCTATTATGTCTATAGTACCAAGGAAATGAGAGGTTATGACTTAAATAAAATACATTTTTAAGCGTACTTGCTTAGGATTATTTCTCTTTTGCTTGTGATAATACATAAATACCTTTTTTTATTCACTTAAACATCATGATTTAAGATGGGGATGACAGTAAAACACTTTATTATGATACAATATGGTCCCAACAATTGATGATGTGTCTCATAAATTTATTATTTGTAACTGCACAGTGCATACATTAGGAAAAAATAGACTTCCAATTTTAGTTCTAAAGTATAAAAAGGTTGGATTTTTCTCTCTTCCATTCTTACTACAGGAAAAAAAATGATAGGAAAAATGAAAATCACCAACTTTTCTATGATATGTCAGCTAACTTCAGACAAAGCAGCCACTGCCCTGAAATCTGAGGACAGGTATATCCAGAGATACCACTACTGACATTTGTTCACCTGGATTAAAAGTCACTGGAATCCAAGAGGTGGTGGGACCACTTATATGGTTATTTTATAACATGCTACAGACAATAGAAAGTTTTTTGAGAATGCAAAATTTCTGGGGTCTATGCTCAATGAGGGTATGCATATATTTTACATATATTTCTCTCTACTTTTGGAATTCCATCATGTTAGATTTCTATCACTGTGACAAAATACCAGAGAAAATCAACATATAACAGGAAAAATTTATTTGGCTTATGGTTTTGGAGGTTTCAGGCCCATGGTCATCTGTGTCCATTGTTGTTCATCTTTGGTAAGGAAGAACATGAGGGCAGAGAGTATGGCAAAGCAAACTCACCTCAAGGTAGGAGAGAAGCAGAGATAGGAAGGGATAGAGGACAGATATAGTCCCCAAGTGCATGTTCCTAAGGACATGCTCTCTTCAACTAGATCTCCCCTCCTACAGTTTACACCACTTCCCCATAATTCATTGAAATTATGGACCCACCAATGGATTATCCACTGTTGAGTTGAGCATGCTCATATCCAATCATTTCCTAAAAGCCTAACCTCTGAATCTTGTTGTACTAGGGACCAAAGCCTTCCACACATGAACCTTTAAGGAACATCCCAGATCTAAACCATATTCACAAGATGAAAAACTGATAAGGATCATGACTTTGACTCAAGGAAAAAAAGAATAGCCACCTTGTTACTCAGACTCATTTTACAGCAATTACCTCATCTTCAGGGAAGGGAACTCCCAAAGAACAATTATTAAACTTGCTCCCAGGCAGATGAAGGAAATTGTACTCAAAGTTCAGCTTCTTTTTTCAGTTAAGTAAAATGACATCCAAAACAAAATCAATAGAAGATAGGGTTTCAATAAATAGGTTAGAAGAGTCTTATACAGTGAATGTTGTATAAGTGAACAAGGGGTGGATCCATAACTGTGGAGTAGGGACAGAAACACATGTATGTTAAACCTCCGAGATACAGGTCTACTAATACTGAGGTCTTTTAGAGATTATATAACACCATCCTTCCTTTATTCCCTACCAAAGCATCAGTAAGCCTCCAGTGTAATAAAAGAGGATCAAAGTTGGAAAGTACAAGACACAGACTATTTCTGAGTTACAATAGGAACAGAAATCTCAAATCAACAATATAAAACATACAGTAGAGAAATTTGAAGCTTCTGGTACCTGTAACTACAACAATTTTAGTAAACACAGACAAAGTCTTAGCCAGACTGACAGATTTTTCACACTGCAGTCTTGTTTACCTAGTTCAATACTTTGACCTTAAACAAAAAATTAGAAGGCATTATAAAAGGCAAGAAAAAACAGTTTGAATATATGACATAAACATAATATCCAGACTCAGATGTAACACAGATGTTGGGATTATCAGGTAGGAAAAATAGGTCACAGATAAAACCAAATGTGTGATGTCAAGAAAGACATGAAAACTCTAAGGTAGATTAAAAAGGAAACACTGAAAGTAAAAGACATAGTAAAAAAAATGAAGTATATGCACTTATGGAATTATCACTAAACTTTGTGTAACTGAGGCAAGAATAAAAACCTAGAAGATAATCCACTAGAAGCTTCCCAAACAAAAACAGCACAAAGTAGAAGAATGAAAAGGAGGGGAAGAAGATGAGAATATATAAAACAAAGAAAATATCAAATACTATGATACATTACTAATTGGAATAAAAAAATAAAAAGACAGAAATAAAAGAAATACATGAAGCAAAAATGAACAAGAACTTATTGAAATTATATAGACAAAAGCCACATATCCAGGAGACTCAGAGAACACCAAGCAGGATTAATTTATAAAAGAAAAAGAAAATCTTAAATAAATCATACACAAAAGCAACTTACTTACAGAAGATCAAGGGTAGGATCTACAAAACACTTTTTACAAAAAATCATACAACTGAAATAGAATCGAATAAAGTATTTGAAAGAAATATAGAAATTATCTATATATACATAAAGGAAAAATGGAACACATGTGATGCTGAATTCAATATAGGAAAACACAAAACATGAAGGAAAAAGCAGCAAAATACTAACAAAATAAAAATAGCATTGTTATAAAGAGGATAGACATTAGTCTAATTATATCAATAATCAGATTATATCAATAAAATTGACATTATATTATATATATTCTTACTCCCATGAAATTAAAATAGAAATTAACAAATGGAAATTTAGAAATCATACACAAGCATACACTAACATGATCTTGAACAGCAAATAGATCAATGGAGAAATCACAAGGGAAATTTAAAAATTTATTGAATCAAATAAAGATGGAAATACTGCATACCAAAACCTTTGGGATACCTTGAAATCTGTATTAGGAGGAAAGTTGAGAGCAATAAAAGTTACAATTAAAAAAAAAAGAAGGATTTCAAATAAGATATGTAAAATACTACTTGAGGAATGAGAAAAAACACGAACAAACCAAACCAAAACTGGTAAAAGGAAGAAATTATAAACAACACAGTAGAAATAAACAAAATAGTAACAAAAATCATATAAAACATAAATGAAAAAAAGAAAACCAAGAAAAAAAAGAAAAAGTAATCAAATTGGAGATAAATAAGAGATATATAATAGGTACCACAGATATACAAAAATCATTAGGGCCTATTATGAACTTTTATACACCAGCAAGTTGGAAAATCTAGAAGAAATGGGTAAATAGCTGACACATTTCATCAATCAATTGAACCACAAATACATAGAAGCATAAATAAACTAATAGAGATCTAAGTAAAGTGAGTTTGAATGAGTGATAAAAGAATATGCCAATACATTGATTTACTTCTGAAGTTTTTGAAACTTAAAAAGTTCTTTTTTAAGCTTCTAATTATTTTTAAGCTTTTAATTCTTCTAAAGCTATTTCCTTACAAATGACAAGGAGAGAATGTAATCCATTCAGAAGAACTATAAAAAAAGTAAAATATATAGAAATGAACTTAACCAGGGGAATTAAATATCTTTACAATGAAAATAATAAAACACTGATAAAGAAATTTTAGGCAAAAAAAATAAGACTCCCTATGCTCATAAATTAAAAGAAGTTATGTTAAAATGTCCAAGGTGAATCTTCAAATTCAATGTAATTTCATCAAATTTTCAGTGGCATTCTTCTCAGAACTAGAAAAAAAATCCAAAATTCATATAGAACCACAAAATACCCCAAGTAGCCAAACATTCCTGAGAAAAAGAAAAAGTCAAAGCTATCACAATACCTGACTTCAAAAAACACTACAAAGGTATAGTAACAAAAAAAGGATAATACTATAATACTGGCAAAAAAAAAAAAAACAGACAGAGAAATAATGGAACAGAACAGAGAAAGTCCAGAAAGTAATCCAGTATTTACAGCAAATTTATTGACAACAAAGGCACTAAAAACATATATTGGAGAAAGGACAATAAACAGTATTCGAAAAACTAGATAAATAGTATATCAAATAGTATATCAAAACTCAATAACTTCTGCCTAGCAATGAAACAATTACTAAAGTAAAGAGTCAACCTAGATAATGGAAGAAAATTTTTGTAAACTATTTTTCTGATGAGTGGTTAATATTCAGAATATAAAAGGAACTCAAAATACTCGATGAAAAACTAATAAAATTTTAAAATATGCCAATGCTGTTAATAGACATTTCTCAAAAGTAGATATACCAGTGACCAACAGACATAGAAAGATGTTCAACATAAATAATCATCAGGAAAGTGCAAATAAAAATCACAATGACATATCATCTTGGCTCAGTGTTGAATGCCTATTATCAAAAAGACAATATTAAATTCTCATGATGATATAGAGAAAGGGGAACTCTTATACACTGTTGATGGGAATATAAATTAGTATAGCAGTTATGAAAACAGTATGGAGTTTGCTAAAGTGAAAACTGAAAGTAGACCTAACATATATGATACAATACTCCAACTTCTGGGTATATATCTAAAAAAAATCTTTATATCAAAGAAACATCTGTGTATTCATGTTTATTGCAGTACATTTCATAATAACAATGATATGGGATCATCTGAAATGTATATCAATGGATAAAGAAAATGTGATGTATGCATACACAATGAGATTTTTTTAATCCATAAAAAAGGATGAAATCTGTCATTAGCAACAAAGTGGATAAAACTAGATATACAGATAAAACAACATATACAGATATATATGGAGAAATGCGTGTGTGTGTGTGTGTGTGTGTGTGTGTGTATGTAAGAGAGAGAGAGAGAGAGAGAGAGAGAGAGAGAGAGAGAGAGAGAGAGAGATACATACAAAACACATTCATTTCCTAGTTCTTCCAACTACGTTAATCCATTTTAGAAAAGTTACTTAGCACCTTAAAAAGAAATATTATCAAACAAGACACACACTGGATTTCAAAGAAAACTATGATAATTCATGTCTCCTAAAGAAATTTATAACCTTCCTGAGGAAAAAAAAATATTAAGATGAAATAGAATTAACAAAGAGAAAGCACTTCCACAACAGAAGACAAAGTCCTGCAGTATTTAATATATAAACTGTTTTCCCATTTTAATAACACATAAACATAGTTTTCTGCTTGTGATATACTCCACAGAGAAATCATTTATATTCATAAATAAAAAGAAGGTCACTATTAAGTATGACTAACCATATAGATAACTGCTATATAATTTTAAGGAAAGTGTGAGCACAAGGTCAAAAGCTTTTAGCAGCCAATGTTTGTACTGGGAAATTCTTGGGAGAAGGGAATAAAAAAAAAGAAAGAAAAGGAATGAGGAATGAAAGAAGACAAGAAGGGAAGGAAGATATTTGAATAGGAAAATCAGAATTTAGTGTTGGCAAATTTGGGAGCAATGTAAGTATACAGTTCTATAATTTTTTTTTTTCTAATACAAAATAAGCCTAAGTTATCCAGTCGCTCCTTGAAATATGTTAAGTGACTCATTTTGGGTTTACCTAGAGAACACTGTCTTTGGAGATTCTCATCCTTTTATGTCTGAAGAATTATTCTTGGATGGCATGGTCACCTCATTCAGTGCCCTCTGAGAGCGTGTGCAGGTAGGCGATATTTCACATTCAGTTTGGTTTGTACACTCTAAACATCACTGAACAAAACAAATCCATTCAGAAAAATAGCACTAGAGGGATTGGAAGCTGCTAAGATTTGAACCATTCTCAAAGATGGACTGGCTCAATCCTTTCCTTTTCCTTCAGAAGCCAGAAAGAAATCAGTTTTATAAACGACATAAGGAGAGCTGCAGAGGAATGAGCTGAGGCAGAAGTAGGCTGTTTGTATCCAAGCACATTTGAGAACTGTGATTAAATGTAGACCATGTTGAGTTTTAATATAATTTTCTAGAAAATAAATGCCTTTTAATGGGTACTTATCTACTGCAAAACACACATATGAAATCAACAGTCAAAAAGCCAATATTACTTTTTCAATATAAGTTAAATTTCTAACAATTAGATAGCACAAAATCAATACAATAATTTCTTCCTATAGAGAAAATAACCAATAATCATTTAAGTAGTGTGTTATTCACATGGCCTCAAAAACAGCCATGCAATTGAGTTGGACCAGTTTTGCAATGGGAACAATAAGTATGTCTAATAAAGCTTTATCTCAGCTAAATGGGCAATTAAGGAATACTGCTCTGGCACAACAATGACATAGATCCAAGATCTAAGTCATGTCTCTGGATAAAAAAAGGAGGATTTTTGTTTGTTTGTTTCTGTTTTTGTTTTCGAATGTAGCCTTGGCTTAGTAACCATTTTTCTGCTGAGATATGGTGACTGCCCTGAGTTTAGTTTTGTTGTTGTTGTTGTTGTTTTTCTAGAAGCAATTAATTTGGCTGTCTAGTTTGGTTTGAAAATTATGTTTATCAAGTTAACCTGAAAGATGTATTGTGCAGTTTTGGATCCTGCTAGGAACACTAAAAATAGAGAAAAACTAAAGATAATGCAGAAAAGCCCCAAACATATTTGGAAAAAAAAAATCTGCACCTAAAATACATTATTTGTAGAACTAGTATTCACTAAGGTAGTTAAAATTAGTTATCAGGTAAGATATTTTATAAGCACTAAATTTTTCTTTGTTATTTTTATTAAGTATTCCTGACTCTTCCTCAAATTTTAGATATTTTGTTTCAAATTTCATTATAGATTAAAGGAAAATAGTGCTCCATAATTATCAGTAACAGAAAAAATTCTTCAATTTAGTATTGTGTATTTTTTAATCCTAAATAGGAATAGTGTAGTATACACAATTAAATGCACTTTTAAATAATGTGGAAATAAGCATCAGATATTTTTTTAAAAGTGCCAATGTTTTATTTTATTATGTATAGGAATAATTTCTTTTCCTCTTTCTTATCTTCCTTCAAAAATCAGGCTTGTAATCCCAGACATAGACTTTGAGTGAGTGTTAGGACTCCACAGGCACATGTTTTATCACAATACATAATACAATATAGTCTCAAGTTTAATCAGAAGCACATTGGAACAATATTTCCTTCAATATTGATAACCAGGACCCTCAACCTCACTTTTATTCTATTCAAAACTTTGTAGTATGTGTTGGCAATTATGTAGAAAAGAATGTGAAAGGAAAAAATACTACATATATTTCAAATTTTATGAAGTTATTGGGAAATTCTTATGCTTATAGACATTGTACTATTTAGAATTTGAGGTTAAAAGTTAAAACTAAATATAGGAAATTTCTGAAAAATAATGGGATGAAAACTATCAATAATTCTAAAACAACAGCCTCTTTCTGATTACTTTTTATTACTCAGTTATAGCGAGCATGGTACATGCAATAATGAAGACAAGATACATTCATATGTGGAAACTAGACCATTTGCTCTTCATAAGCCAAATTTATCTGCAAATAATAATAATTTTTAAAAGTACCTGTATTTATGACAATTTTAAAGCAAGGAAGGGAAATACCTATGAAGATTTCAATGGATTCCTAATAGCATGAACTTAGCTCAGTATTCTTTGCTCACCTTAAGCAGATTTTTTAAAGGTTTTCTAGAATAAGTTTCTTCAGTGTAAGTCATATAATAATAATATGAATCATAATTCTCTTTCAGACAGAAGCCTAATTTGACGGGTTTTAGCCCAGAATGATTTACCTGATTTTTTATATTAAAAAAATCAATTTTACTCAAAGATTATAAAAAGTCTTTGGGCATTTGATAGCATAAATTCATTTTCAGACTATTGTTTTATACTCCTGACCTGCATGAATTCAGGTTTATTATGGTTCAGTTGTCAAAGTTACCATTTCCTATGCATTTGTACTTATTTTTCTAGACTGAATTTCTCTATACACACACATTATACAAATCCACTATCATTATAAATAATTTCATGGCTTTATAAAAATAGATAATAAAAAAGGAGGAAAGGTAAGTCAAATTCTTATGAGCTTGTCAGGGTCCTCCAGGTACTATTATTATGTGGTAACTGAAGATACATTTGTTACACTCTTTGCAATGTCTAAAATTTTAATTTTCCGCTATGAAGCATCTAAGGTCTGTCTGGGATAGTCGGAAATGTGTTTCTAATTGCTTTTTCCATGCAAAAAAGATACAATAGATTACCAACAACAGGACTATTAATCATCCATCTAAGTGCAGCTTCTCTTCTGCATGCAATATTTATAAGTATTTATATACTCCTGGCTAATGCTAACAATCAATGCTTACTTGATGAGCCAAACTATATAATTGCCAAATGTCTGATACTCACCAAGAGATTAAGTGTGTTCTTGGTTTATATTCCAGATTGTATTTGTAAATAAAAGAAAGACAAAAAGAAAAGAAAAAGAAAAGAAAAGAAAAAAGAAAAGGAAAGGAAATATGTGTTCTTGAAATTTATATTAGGATTGAGAACTGGTTATATTTTTCTTGTTGAAAGTAGAATCCCCTTTATTTGAGTCAATCTTTTTTTACATTAACTATTTTAAGAGATAATTTTCCTACCTATGAATTTGTATAAAAGGCATCTCTCAATGTAGTTTTTTCAATGCTGGAATTAAAAATAAAGTCCAATTACATAGTAGTTTAACTGAGAACGTTCAGACCTTAGAAGAATTAGGCTGAGTTCTCATCAATATGCAAATATGATTTGGCTGCATGTCTTATTTTTTGTATTGTTATTGTTTTTACTAGGAATATGATTTGCATTTTCATAC
The DNA here is from genome assembly GCF_052094955.1 of Ictidomys tridecemlineatus. Taxonomy (NCBI): domain Eukaryota; kingdom Metazoa; phylum Chordata; class Mammalia; order Rodentia; family Sciuridae; genus Ictidomys; species Ictidomys tridecemlineatus. The sequence goes on from NC_135479.1 coordinate 163,990,462, forward strand.
TAATATTAACTACTAATCAATCTTACTTTAAAAATCTAGGAAATGAAGCTAATTTAGAATGCTACAAATCAAGAGTATCATGAATTTTTCTTTTATTTATTTGAATACTGAACAAAGTATGGAATTGCAAGGTTATATCTTATATATGAAATTCTATCAATTACTTTTATTTATTTATAAATTAACTAAAAAATACATATTTAGTTATAACAGTTAATGTAAAAAAAGATGGACTCAGATAAAGGGGCTTCTACGTTCAACAACTAATATATGAGTTACTCTATAAATGTGTGTGTGTGTGTGTGTGAGTGTGTGTGTGTGTGTGTGTGTGTATGAAATGTACTGGGCACTCAGAAGAAAAATCAAGAGAGGGCAGAGGAAGGAAATTTTTTCTGTTGGACCAGCTGACATACCTGGAAACATCTTTGCAAAGGCAGTCAGAGAGATAGGATATTAACTTCAGATTGTAGAATTTGTGTTTCATTTTGTAATCGAAATCCCTAAGAGATGACATAGCAGAAGCCAAATTATACAAAAAATTATTTCAAATATAATTACATGTAGAAAGAAAGACAGGGCAGGAAGGAGAGGAGAAGAAAAGAAAGGAGAACAAAAGAAAAAGAGAGAAAAAGAGTTGTCCTTCCAGGAGACAGGCTAGACTGTCTTCTCCAGGGTGCTGTCACCCCAGCTCTGTGCCAAGCCATAAGAGGAAACCTGGTGAATACTGGGATATGGTGAGAACTGGAGAATTTCGTTTTGCTTCTCTGTTTCAAAGCTGGAATTTAGAAATAAGAGAATATTTTAACTAGGGCTTGGGAAGTTCGTTTATTATGTGAGGGGGCCTCTTGTAGTTTCCTAGTTCCCATAACCTAAACCCTATTCTTGACCATTTGGCTTGTGTTGGTTTCAGAACTCCATGCTTTTCAAGATATTGGGAATGTATGGTATCCTCAAAGTGGGAATAAGGAAAATAGGATGAAACCTCAAATGTGGCTACTCCTTCATATGCCTTAGTAATCCCACATCCTTCTCTTTCATTCTCCTTATTTCTACCCTCATCTTGGCTCTAAACCTTTCTTTTCTTCTCTATCCCTCCATCAAACCTATCTTTTTATCTGTCTCCTTTTTTCTGTTAAGATAAAATAGCAGTAAAATATACAGCAGAGGTATAGAACAGAAGCAAAAAGATAGCAGTGAGTCACTCATTTGTAGATGCCTTGGATCCCTCCTCTGGCATCTATTTATTCCTCAATAGTAACAGACTTCATTAGAACAATTAGAGGAAAAGGGTGAAAATTACAAAATCCAAAGAATGACATTTTATTACTGAAAAGTGTCCTTTCTCTTTCTCTCATGCCAGCTCTTTGTGTGTAGTCACTTTCTATCTTAGTTTACAAACATGCCCAGTGGTCTAGATGCTAAGGACAGAGGCTTGGGTTATCTGATGAAGTGCACCATAAGAAGAGTTTCCCCAACAAGGCCTGATAGAGAATATGCATGATAGCAGTTAGTTATTTTAAATATCTTCACTTCACCACTCAACCATTAGAAGGATGCTAGGCTATGGAAATCAGAAGAGTGTGAACAGAAAAGACATCCTGCTTTCTGTCCTACCCAAGATCCAGTGGCCATGCATTTCAGTGAACATGCTATGACCTGGTACCATTTTTTTCTATCTTACACTTGACCCCTAAATGTATGTACTTTCTGAATAATTCATCTGAACTAGACAGATTTAAATACTAATACCAAAAAACAAAGTGCTACATGTCACATAAGAATAATCTTCATGCATATTTATATGTATATTTTGATTTTTCTCAGTGAAAACACACTAGTTGGGTACTTATTTTGGTTGTATTTCCTGAGATCATTTGCTTCCTAAATTTATCTGATAACACCACAGCATGGACCACTATTTATACATATCATAACAACCAGACTCAATTTAAACTCTAATAAGGGGAAATATGGTCCGCTGCAGAAGAGAGACTCCAAAATTCATCATTCCATACAAAATTCAGAATGTTTGCCACAATTTTTAAAAGTGACACATCTCCTAGCAGAAGGCTGTACATACTGATTGAGCAAAATCTTTGGAGTTTTTCAGCAGAGTCTTTTCCAGTGTTCGTACATCTGTTCACTATTGGTGCCAGGTATGTGGCCTTTCTGATGGGTAATGGAAGTTAATTAAACTAGCACATGTTACATTTACAATCTTTATCAGTAGAGTTTAGCACAATTCTGCTGGCATTCCTTCCACAAAAATATTTGCAATTGTCATTTTGGTGGGCTATTTGAGCATTAAAATCATACTTCAGCTCTCTAAATTGTAAGGTACTATGCACAAAGCTTTTATTGATCAAATGAAATATAAAGAATTGGGGGTGGGAAGAACAAAAATATCCCAAGGTCTCAGAGGCAATTAGGCCCATAGTTGCAGTCCCCCCTTTAAGAGGGACTGGATAATCTAATTGATTGACCATATATATTATTTGATTAGGCTGATGCTTTGCATTTTAGTGTAGTGAGCATTTATTAAAGGAACCCTTTTCTGGAACAATCTTTTCTAACACAGTTAATTTATCCTCTTGATATGTCCTCCTTGATTTGATATTGTACAAATATTTAAAGCAAGATGACTTTTAAAAAGTGAAATAAGGTTAATGAGGTCAGTAGGGAGGGCCCTCATCCATAGGGTGAGGGCTCTTTATCAAAAAAGAAGTTTTTTAATACTTTATTTAAAAAGAAGTTAAAACACAGACACACACAGAGAAAAGTTCATGGGAAAGCACAGGAAAACACAACCTACAACCCCAGGATGGGCCCTTCAAAGAAACGAAGAACCTTGCTTGTGGACTTCTAGCCTCCAGACCATGAGAATTTCCCCTCAGCCACGTAGTTTGTGGTTCTTTGTTACAGCAGCCTTCCAGACTAATACAGTCATTAATGATGCATGCTCAGTTTTCCTTAGCAATGTCCCATTACTTGTCTGGAACCTAGATAAAGAACATGAAGGTCTTTGTGAAAACTCTTGGTGAAGAATACACTCACATTTCTGAAAACAATTTTAAAGGGAGACAGCAAAACAACAAATATTATTTTGAGAAAAATAATAATATCCATTCCCTTTATCCTTCTTATGTCCACTTACTAACTTTGGAATTTTTTGCACATTCTGTTTGGTATTATAAATATTAAACAAGTCCTCATCTATTGATTGAAGAAAGCCAGTCGCAGTATTTTCCCAAAGGGAAATCAAGTTCTTCCTCAAGATGTTTTAAGTAGGTAACACTTTTCTGAAAACTAAGGAAAATGAAAGTCAACAATCAGGATTGTTCATTCCTGAACTTGGCCTGGAAATTGTAGACTATACTTCATAAGAGTCAGTTGACTGTCACTATAATAATAAAAATAACAATAGTTGTTTCTAAATTAATGAAAAATGTATTCAATAATAGTCACAAAGTAATTAAAACAAGATATGTATAAAAGACATTGACTATTGAAAGTGTCAGGCACTGCATCTGGCAAAGTGCTTTGCTAGATTGACATTAACTCTATATAATTACTTGTGAAATGGAGAATTCTTTCCATTTAAATAAAATAACTCTGAGATTTAAAGGGTAGAGTAAATTATCCTGTATCAAAAACTTGTCAAGTACCAGAATGAAGATTCACACCAGGTCAGGATGATTGGGGAACAAATCATACCAAAAAAAAATGATAGTAGGAAGTTTGTGTGTTAGTGTGTGTGTGTGTAAGACAGTGAGAGAGAGAGACAGAGGGAAAGAAAAACTGAATGAGAAAACAAACTTCTAACCTTTGACTGATTAAAGCCAACTGATCATTTGTATCAATGACCTATCTTCTTCATTTCGATTCATGTGTTTATAAAGGACCTTTCCGAACTTTCTTATACATTTTTAAGGTTTTAGTACAGGACATTATTTTGGCTGGCAGAGCATTATCTCTTCGATTGATCCATGTGAATTAATAAGTGTTTGATACAATCTTTTTTCCTTATAAGTTATGAATATCATTTCCATCTCCAGAGACACTACATGAGCCAAATTAAGCAGGGTACAAGAAATATGTGAAAATACAACCTACAGCTGTCAGGGCATGACAAGTATATTCCTGGAATTTAAATTGGAGTTTGGAATTATTTTAACTATACTCCCAATATTAGATACAATATTATAAAATTATCATTTCCATTCTAGATAGCATATGATTTTATTATGTTCCAAAGCATGATAATACACATATTCAGAGTTTGACCTAACCACCACATGACAATTAATTTATGTTAAAATATATGTAAATAACCAACTGATAGATTAACTTTTGGGGGAAAGAAGTTTCATAAATATGAGATCATCTACTTTTATGTCTGTCCTAGAAATGTAAACCCTTTGAAATACTAGTTTTCCAGTGACAATTTACTTATTGTGTAAAGATTCCTTTATGCCAAAATTCTCTGTTGTAAATTCTAGATTAATTATTGGAAATTTCAAGAATAGTTCACTCATTTATGGTACTGTATAATTATTTTAATTCATCACTGCTCTTCAGTTAATCAAATACCAACACAAAGCATTTTTTCAGCCTAACAGAAAAACTTGACTAGTTTAGTTACCAACTATAGTGATGATTCTGAGATTCATTTCTCAACCTCATAGTAATTTATAACTACTTAGAAACTAGTTATTAATAAGAAAATAAAGAAGTAAGCTCTTTTTTATGAGAAATTGTCCTTTTCTTTCTATAATCGTCTACATATTCAGGTCTTGTGCACATTGCATGTGTCCATCTTTCTACCAAGTAGCATTCCAAGACCAATAGGATATTTACATTTCTCACTAATACACTGATGAGGAATAATACTGGAAATTTTTTCTGGCTCAGCCTTTATTGGTAGAATTTCTAAACTCTTGATTGCACTTAATTCCTCCTAGTTGCAGATATCTTTGGGTTTGTCTCACATATCCATTAACATACTTATTACTGTCATACTCTTCCACTTTAGAAAATCTACCACTCCTTGTATTTCTATACCTGACATTTTGAGTGAGTCTATTCATGCAGGATGTGCTGGTAATAACCTCAGCTATGGCTTAGTTATGAACCATTTCACAATGTGATCTAATGGGGAATGCTGCAGAAGTGAACGTTTACTCTTCCCTCTATTTCAATCGTACCACATTCTTTATAAGTCAGAGAAGTAGTGCTTATGTTCTTTTTGCCTTATAGAAATTTTAGTGACTTGGGCACTTTACAAAAAGCTCTGAACAATTTATGAAAGAGTGAGAACAATGTGAGTCCTGACTGCATGACAAATACTGACTGAAACACCCATGCATTGCTGATGAGAATGCAAAGTGGTACAACTTTGGAAAACTGATTGATGATTTCTTACTTCTCCTGTCTACTAGCAAATCCACTCTTTGAGGCATTTACACAATAGAAGTTGGAATGTATGTAATAGCCAAAACCTGGAAACAATTCAAATGTCTATTTAAGGAGATTGGATAAACTGATCTGGCATATGCATGTAATAGACACTGCTCTAACAAAAAGCAATGAGCTTTAGATACACAAAACTACATGAATGAATAGCAAAATCATTTTGTTGAGAAAAAGAACTCAGACACAGAAAAGTACAAAGGGTATGATTTCATTTATATGAATTTCAATACCAGGCAAACCTTATCTCTGGTGATATATGTCTAAGCAGTGGTTGCCTCTAAAGAGAAGAGAATTGACTGGAAATTGTACAAACTAGTTTGGGAAGTATTTTCTACTTTGTTTTAGGTACTTATTGTACTATATAATTATAAAACTCTCACTGAATTGAATACTTAAGATCTGTACATTTTATTTTAGTTAAACCCTATTTTAATAAGCACACTTCAGCACATACACACACACAAACACTATGATATAATGCAAATTAAATTCTCCCCAGTCCTAAGACCATACATAAGGGCATTGTGATTTGCTTTTAGATGAAGATTTTTCATTTCTATTCTCTTTTCCTTTTGATTTAGTTTCCTTGATGCTCACTTAGCCATGTTAGTTCTTAAGTATTTCAATAATTTTCATAAATTAATAATGGACAACCACAACTCATAGAATTCTGAGTATTTGTGAGGTTGTAGTTTTTACACATTATACACTATCATCCATCTGCATATGCCAATCCAATTTGCCCAGCAGGAAGTTTAAGAAACACTTCACAGCTAACAAAGATGTGTAGGGACAATTTGAAAGTTAAATTAAAAAAAAAATCCTCTATTGGAAAAAACAAGATCTTAGAGAAAGGCACAGTAATCTGTTTCATTCATGATTAATGTTGCCATGTAATTGGATGTTTGTATTGGCACTTTTTGAACTCAATTTAGATCATCAAAGGTGATCTGGAAATAGATATGAAAATAGATAACTATCTTGTTTTTGATACTTCCCCAAAATATCTTTTATTGTGATATTTTGGTAACTTATACTATAAATAAATTCTAAATATTCCAGAAATAAGCAAGAGCTTCAATTAAATTGTGCTTGCCTAGCATGTATAAGGGTTTGGGAATTGACACAAAGCAAAGAAAAAAAATTGTCAAAACTTGTGCCCTGTGATGGATTGAATTGCTTTTCCAAACCTTTAGTATCTCAACATGTAATCTCCTTTGGAAATAGAGTTTTCATGGAAATAGTCAAAGTGAAATTATCAGGTTGAACCCTAATCTAATACAACTGATATACTTACATAAACAAGAAAATGTGAACAAGAAGATGACCATGTATAAACCAGGCAGAGAAGATTAGGAGAAAGTCTCTCTTCACAGCCCTTAGCAGGAACCAATATTGCCAATACTTTGATTTCAGACTCCAGAACTGTAAGCTAATAAATTTCTGCTTTTTAAAAGCCACACAGTTAGTGGTAGAGTTGTTCCGGCAATCCTAGCAAAAGAACCTAATATCATTACTAAGAATTCAACATTTATAGTCTTGTAGTTAACTTCACTTGAAATCTAAATATTAAACTTCTAGACAAGCACCACTGAGACACACTCCCAACACTATCCTAGGTTAAAATTCTATTCATGATACCTGCAGGAGTTAGCTAGAGAAGCTATACAGTAATAACCAAACATATATGTTGGGTTGCTTAAGCAACAGACAGATGATTTCTCACAGATCTGGAGGCTGGGAGCTCAGGATCAAAGGTCCATGCACACTAGATTAAGGTCCTACCCTTATGACTCCATTTAACTTAATTTTCTCTCTAAAGGTCCTATCTTCAAATACTCTTACACTAGAAATTAGCATTTCAACATACGGATTGGCTGGACGAGTTGATAAAATTGGAACATTACCTAAGGCAAGTTTTACCAAGAAAAAAATTAATAATTAATGAAAAAATTTTTTAAAACTACCATTTACAATAAATCACTTCTCACTTTGAGAAACATTAAATTGCACTATGTAAAATGAAAATAATAAATGTAGAGAAAAATGTAAATGAGATTTTCTTACTTAGAATTTATTTAAGTAAAAATCAGATTCTAACAACCTCTGAGAAGTAAATTACTCTTAGAATTCAACATTTTGAAGCCAAAATTATAGCACATTTTACACTTGTGTAAAATATTGTGCAGAAATAATATTAAGCATAGTTCTATTTTTGGTGTTTCCAGTCCTGGAATAAACTTGCTTCCATTTTTCTTACTGCTTTCCTCCGTTCTCAGTCATGTGGTTCACACAACACAGAGATCAAGGTGACTTCCCAGGGGGTTGTGCTATACTGAAAGAATCTGTCCAAATAAGTAGGCCTTCGTGAATTCTACAACCAATCAAATTAGTGGTACTCAGTACTCATTTTCTGTTACAAAAAATGCCATTTCAATGGACAGTTGTAAATACAGGCTTTTTTTTTTTATGGCTATGAGTATACCCTTCTCCAATTATTTAAATTTATATAGGGCTTTCAAAAATATTTGTGTTTCTATGGTGGAAATGCATAATATTTCAAGTCAATACAAATCTTGTCTGAAATGTAAACAAACATTACTAAAATTCAAGTTGGAAAAGAAAATATAAGATATTAGTATTGGAAAAATTAAAAGAATGTATAATACCCACTAGAAAGTAAAATGATTTGAGGTCTTCATGATAAGAGACTTGTATTAAATGACAGAATCCAATGCCATTTTTATTCAGTTCCATTTAGAATACTAGTCCCCTGTATGTTATCCAAACCCGCATATCCCTGTAGTACAGCTATTAGCAGTTGCTTCTGCTGAAAAATGCTATGATAGAAAGGTTTATTGATCACAAATATTTGCAAACTCAAAGTGTATAAATACAACTTACATCCAGCTGTTAAAACCTCAAACAAAATTGACTATAAAAGCTGTGAAATAAAGAAACGTTTCCACTTTTATTAAAATAGTAATATTATTATTGGAAGTAAAGGTATAAAAAATATGTAAAGTCATTTAATTTTCTATGACTTCTTTATTTTGCAAATATTTATAGGATGGAAATTGTTACAAATATCAACAATGACTATAATCAAGAAGTGTACAAGAACATTTCTGGACTGCAATCATTCAAAATTTTGGTAAATCAAAGAGTAATATAGTTAAAATATTCAAAAATCAACTGCACATGAACAAACAGTTCTGTGTTTCCTCTACAACTACAAGTGAATTGAAAGATTAAAAAATAAAATAAAGAAGTCATCACCTAAGAAAACTGTCTGTTAGATAAAAATTTTAGATTTTCTTTTTTGAATATTTATTGAAAAATCACATTTCAAATGAGCAAAAATTTTAAAATATATTTGATTCAATAAGAAATAGATTGATTATATGTGTGTATGGATATCCACAAATTAGGGTAAATTGTATTCATTTATATTATGTTGATCTATGTAGTATGGTGTGGTGAAGAAAAAATAAGATTTTTCAAATAAGTTTTAAATTATAAAATTATCCTAAAAATGCCAAGATATGTAGTTGGAGATGTAGATCAGTGTCACAGTATTTGTCCAGAATGTGTGTGGCCCTGAGTTGAATCCCCAGCATCAAAGGAAATAAGGAAGGAAGGAAGGAAGGAAGGAAGGAAGGAAGGAAGGAAGGAAGGAAGGAAGGAAGGAAGGAAGGAAGGAAAGGAGGGAGGAAAGGAGAGAGAAAGAAAGAGAAAGAGAGAGAGAAAAAGAAAGAGAAAACAAAGGCACTTATTATTTTTGTTTGTTTAACCAAGGTATATTAAAAGACAACACAAGAAGGAGATATAATGACCTTTTTATGGAAATAATAAAAGAGACTATAATATAGTGGTTAAGAACACAGGTCTTGGTCATATTGGAAATTTTTTCTTAATATTTAGTAGCTATGTATTATTTTTCAAATGACCTGACTTTGTGGGCCTCTGTTTCTCAAGATAGGGTTGAGTTGACAATAAAGAAGTCACGTTTAACACTGTGTTTGGAAAATATCATTCTCAGTGCTATGATGTTTTGTTTAGATCCATCAATCTGATCACATCATTCTTTACTTTGAAAGTCTTTAGGAGTCGTATTGTGATTGCTCCCTATAGGAAAGAAGACATTTTCATTTTTGTATTTTTCTTTTCTTTACATTTTTAAGTATAATTTCATTAGTTTCTTTTTTCAATTATATATGTGGGATATATATATATATATGGTATATATATATGTATATGTATGTATATATGTCCTTATAATTATACAAATTAAAGTGTAAGTCATTTGTCTTCCTTTTTATTGTTTTCTGCAGAAATAAAGTTAATGACATTGAATTTATCTATCTACTGTCTTTTCTGCAGCATACAAATCCCATACATTCAAGAGTAGAATATTATAAAACATTTTTACCAATTTTAAGATGGTAAAATACACAGTGTGTTTAGCATAATTTGAATATTCAAATAAAAAAATCTCCAACTCTAATAGTAATTTCCAAAAATTAGATCCCAAAATATTTTGAGCAATTGCAGGGAAAGCAAAAGAAATGCACAGCATCTTGAAGGATTATATTGAAGTGAACAACATGAATATGGTAGGTAATGTTCCAACATGTTTAGCTAAAACTTAATTATGTTAGTCTTTAGCCAGAAACTATTTCTAGTATTTATTTTTTAATAGCAGATTCAAATAATTTGATGGGTAGAAAAGGAGATGTAAAAGAAATTTAAAAACACAAACTTTATTTCTTTTATTTACAACCTAAGTTTCTATGTTAAAAATATAGATAATTCACAGTTTGTTCTAACATACAAAATCCATCAGATAATACTGTGGCATATTGATAAAGAATGGATGACACAGCTTCTACATTGAGTCTAACATAATAATTTGGCTTTTTGAAATAAATGAATTATCCCAATGCGTATTTGACAATCTAGTTCTCATTACAACTTCAAAAAGAAAAATAAATTAATTTTCTATTCCATAATGTGAAAATATGCTGCTCAATATTGTAAAATCACTCTGTCTAATGCTCACGTCATTATTTTGAAACTAAAAATAGTGTTGGCATTCCAGCCCCCAACAGCATAGGCATTATAAGGAGACAACTGCATGAATCCCACATTGATTGTCCTGCATAAGAAGGTTTATTTTAAGCTGCACAAAGTTTACCAGATTATCACTTTATAATTACATTTTATTAAAATGTCATTCTGGAGCTTCTCTTAGTACCAAATGAGAATATTGGGTCTTCCTATACAGAAAATATGAATAAATAAATAAATAAATACTTTCATTTCCATTTGAAAATCCCAATAGATGCTGGGGACAGAATGAAACACTCTTTTTTTCCCCCAAGCATTCAATTGCAATTAAATACTAATAAATTCAGCTCTAAATTTTATGATCTCATCCTGAAATACAGAGAGAAAACCAAACTCTGTCTACATTTAAAATGACTTTTTTGAGTTAATTCTATATCCATTATCCTTTTCCTTCTAATTGAGTTGCCTTAACTTCAGTAAATTGCCCTGGTGACCGAATTTCATTAGGATGTGTATAATTTCTCAGCTGCATGTCTTGGCGGTTTATCTATATTAGCAATTTCTGATTTCTAATAGCCCAAGAGAATATAACACGGCTGTTTTCTTCTTTTTGTTCTCAGTGATCATAGAATAAGCCTCATGCTTTTGTCAATGGATTTGAGATTGGAACTCATAAAAATTGATTCCAATTTTGAGTTCCTTGAGGACAGACACTTTCTGACACAGGTGTCTTTTCCACATTGCCTAACATATTGAGTTACACTGAGATGACTAAGACATGTTGAATCCTCAAGTTGAAACATGGTTAAAAGGAAAGATAGAGAGTATTATTTAGTGCAATATTTATTTTAAAAAATTTATGCCCCAATTTTAAGTATTCCCTTGATTAGAGTGATTGAAAGGTGACTTAAATGATTGTTCTTCATTGTTTCATTTTCCTCCCCTATAGAATGCATATGATAAACAAAAGTAGAAATTACTTCATAAAACTGTTATGGAGGTAAAAAAAATACAGTACAAATGAAGCAATTAGGTATGGTCTGACATATAATATGAACTAAATAAATATAACATATTAATGATGTATTAAATGGCTCTAAAACATCTCATCCCAAGAAGAGTTAATAAGATTTTGAATCCTTATTACACATATTAACCACTTTTCTTAGTTTATTTTTTTTCTACTGAAATAATCAAGTATCTATATTATAAATAAAATGTGAGACTCAAGGGAGCTGTAGTTATTTATTGAAATGTGATTAATATAGAATTGAAGGGGTTGCAGACAAAAAAATATGTGGTTGACATCTTAGAAAACCATAGAAGAAGGAAGGTCCCTCTCAGCTTCCCCTTACCTTTCTCTCCAGAGCAGGTTCCAACCTTCACTCCAGAGAGCCTCACCCTGTGCCCAGAAGAAAGAAATATCCCTATGTGCAAAGATAAATGGACACAGAGAAGAATCCAAATAGACTTTAAAATTAATGATACACCGCTGTCCAATTATATTTCTTTACAACTATCCACTTCTTTATCAAAATAAGCATAAAAATACACAGATAATCCTGTTTCTTTAAGTTTTCATTAGTGAAAGCCCCCATCTCATGGTGAAAACTTAATTAATATGTATGCTTTCCTCATGTTATTCTGTGTCTCTTTATAGGTGCCTCAACCACAAACCTAGGTCAGGTAAGGAAAGAAAACTTGCCTGCACTACAGAATTAAAATCCACATCTTCTGAGGGTAGAACTGTTTCCTTGACCCACTGAACCTGCATTTGTAGGTATAAGGCAAAGAGAAAATGGTGTACAGGATCTGGCACATGGATCACTTGCTTCTACTTGTGAATTCAAGGTGGATGGTCTGGGAGGTTTAGTACTGAACAATGCTCAATTTGGAGTTAAGTGAAAATAGACACATTTTCAGATCCTCCTTAAAATATCAAACAAAACACATTTGTACACACCGTAGTAAAAACTTAACACATATTAATCATTGCTAATATTTTCTGATATAGACACAATGGAAATATAATTACTTATTCTATAATTCTGAATATAATGGTAAAATGATTAGAACCTATGAGCCAGGTGTCCTGGATCACTCTTTTGTCCTTTTGTTCCCTTCTCACTGCTGCTCATGATAATGATAAACCCTGCTGACTTCACTCACAAATGACAGAAAGGTACTTCCAACAAATAGTAAGAATTCAGAAAAGATTTCATTTTATAGAAATGCTAAATGAAACAGTCAAACCTTTCTGGTTGAGGACAATAGGCAGGATATTCTCAGTACCTAATGCAACCTCTAATCTACTATAAACCAAAAATTTCAGCTATTTATGAAAATTACTTGCAGTAATTTTAATTTTAAGGCCTTTAAAATGCAGGGACCCCCTAATGAGAATCCTTTTCTACTTTAGTTTTCAAAGTTGTTGTTTCATTTAATGTGGCTCCTAGGATTTGTATTTCCTTTTCAAGTTCCTAATGTGTTCGAACCTTATTGTGGATTAGTGAAACAAAAGTGACAAAAATATTTTTGATCTCATTCTTACCCTTCTAATTAGTGTCTTTCTTATATGGGTTTTCAGTTACACAATAACAAAAAGAATGGTAAAATTGCATATTGAAATTTCTTTGCCAGTTGTTCTTAAAAATTAATTCCATGTATACTTACAGCATTAAATTCCTTCATAGACAAAAACAATTTAAAATATTAAGTGAATAATTACAAGTCCTGGATTATAAAACAGACTTTCCAGTGCTTCTCATGTTTCTTTGTTGGGGCTTTGGATTTTACTATCCTCAGCAACCTGCACATCCCAGGCTTTGGTCCTCATTATGTTTCTAAACTCCATGATGATGTCGAGTTTCTGGTCATTTATTTATGTGCATGCCACATCACCCCAACTACAAATGAGTTTCTTTCATGTTATTGCCTATCTGGGGAGATCAACAGTTCAATCAGTCATTTCAGATCAAAGCGACTTTATGGTCCAGTTAAGTTTCATACACAAATTCAAAAAGGCATGTATTGAACAGTGGTCACTCTGTATGTAAGGACCAGAGCTTCAAGTAGGATCTCAATGAAATAAAAATTAAAAAAAAATATTCCTTATGAAATAGGTTATAATCACAGAAGAGACTTTCATTTTTCTTTTATTGTTAATGGTATTGTGTCTGTATGGATGTTTGTATATGCATGTAGGTGAATATGTATACCTATGCACTTTTTTTTTTAAATTTCTAAGCACATGGAATAAATGGCAGGAAGGAAAAAGTCACCATTTTTATCCATTTTGGTTGTGACTACATATAGATCAGCATTTCCAGGTAATACACAGGATGCCCAAATGAATTTAAATTTCTAATAAATATTGAGCATTTTTTTACTATAAGCCCCAAACATGACATAGAACATATTTGTACTGATGATTTGTATTATGATCTAAAATTAAAATGTAACTAGATTTCTTGTAATTTTTTATCTTTATTGAGAGATCATAAACATTAGTGATAATGTAGATAAAAGGGAACTTTTGTACACAGTTGACAGCAATGTAAATTGGCATGGCCATTATAAAAAAAATATAAGGAGGCTCCTCAAACATTTACAATATAACTACTGTATGAATTAAAAATTCAACTTTCAGGAATAAACCCAAAGTCAATTAAATTGGTTTCTCCAAAAGACATCTGCACTCCTGTGTTCATTGATGAACTGCTGATAATAGCCAAAATATGGAATAATACTGACAATCATCCATTTATGGGTGAATGGATAAAGAAAATATCTGATTTTTTTTTCCAGTCCTGTAGATTGAACCCAAGGTGTCATACATGCTAGGCAAATGTTCTATTTCTGAGCCATATCCCCAGCCCTTGTCCCATATTTCTTATTTGTTAAATCTAGCAACCATAAAATAGGAACAAACTTTCTAGAAACTAACTGGACAGAACACAATTATCTCATTTGGTATCATCTGTTATAAGGAAACAATATAAAAAATACAAAGATATGATTTTACAAAGACATTCCAACTTATGCACTAAGTATTCATGTCACACATTTTCTAAGCACTGGGAATAAAGCTGAACAGAAGACAATAAGAATTTTGCTTTCTTGGAATCAAAATTATCACAGAAGACAAAAAGCAAAACAAAAAAAAAAAACAGGAATGAGAAAGCATCAGTTCCATGGTGAAAATAAAATCAGATAATACAATGGGTCTGAGAAGCTACTTTTCATTGAGGGTTAAGGAAAAGTTTCAGTTCAGAAATGACATCTAGTCTGATGAATGAATAAAAAGTAGAAGACAGCAACGGGAAAGGGAGAGACATAGCGAATGTTGGGAACAGACGCAAAGATTATAAAACTTGATAAGTTAAGGGAGCAGCAAGAAAAAGGGAAACAAACATTAGATTGGAGTCAGTAAATTCAAGGAGAGTACTATAAAATGACATCTCAGGGATAGGCAGGGTCTGACTAATGCAAGATCCAAAAGGCCAAGGCAAGAAATTTAGATTTTGTAGCAAAAACAATAGGAATGTAATAGAGTGAAACAGAGAAGTGAAAAATGTAATTTGCATTTTATAAAAATAGATACAGTAAGTATGCTGTAAGCAGTCACATGTGCAAGCTAGGTGAACAGAGAATTGTAGGAAAAAAGAGTATGGCATGAATTCAGAACAGAATGAGCTAGAACTGGCAGGAATTGTGGGCCTTTTTTGGCTACCAGGATTCCGTAAGAGAGGAATCAGTAGTACCTACTAAGTTCTGGGCTTAAGTAACTGGTAGAGGTTGGTAACAGTACTGAAATGAATATAATTAAAAGAATTTGTAGACTGCAAGTTTAGTTGGGAAAAGTTTAACTCTGAGATATTTATTAGATACTCAAGAAGAGATGTAAAATAACAGCTGGCTGTGAGCTTAGAATTCAAGAGGGAGATCAGGATTGGAGATGCAAATTAGCATTTATGTCTTTAAAATGATGGCAGTGGATGAGATTTTCTGAAGAATGTAATAAATAGGGAAAGAAAAAGTAACAAATTGGAGTCACAAAAAAAATCCGGGGATTAGAAAATCAGCTAGCAAAAGGAAGAATAAGAAAGAGCAGTGAGTCAGAAGAAAATTCAATACTATACAACACAAGAAACCTAGAATAGTATTTGTTTCCAGAAAGTGGGACTCGTTAATCTAGATACAATGGCCCTGAAGATACTGAGGAAATACATTACTAAGAAGCAAACATGTTTATTTTATAGGATTGGGTAAGAGTATATTCAGTGGAGTGGTCAGGAACAAAATATTAGCTGAACTTGAAATATTCAAGTGAGGGAATGAATATAAAGCTACTGACAACTCTTTTTTGAAAAAATATTTATTTGTTATTTCTACATATACAGGACTGGAGAGTGTATTTTGACATGATACATAGAATAAGTATAACTTGTTCCAATTAGGTTCCCATTATTGTGGTTGTATATAATGTGGAGTTACATTGGTTTTATATTCATGTAAAGATTGAAAAGATAGGCCTGATTCGTTCTACTGTCTTTTCTATTCCCATCTCTTCCCTCATTTCCCTTGTCTAATTCAATGAACTTCTGATCTGTCCATCCCTTGTTGTGTGTTAGCACCCACATATCAGAGAGAACATTCTGCTTTTGGTTTTTTGGGACTAGCTCATTTCACTTAGCATGATAGTCTCCAGTTCTGTCCATTTACTGGAAAATGCCACAATTTCATTCTTCTTTGTGGCTGAGTAATATTACATTGTGTATATATACTACCTTTTATTTATCCATTCATCTGTTGAAGGGCATCTAGGTTGCTTCCACAGTTTACTATTGTGAATTGAATTGCTATAAACATTGATTTGGCTGCATTACTATAGTACGCTGGTTGTAAGTCCTTTGAGTATAGACCAAGGAATGGGATAACTGTGTCAAATGGTGGTTCCATTCCATGTGTTCTAAGGAATCTCCATACTGTTTTCCATAATGACTGCACCAATTGCAGTCCCACCAGCAATGTATGAGTGAACCATTTTCCCCATATACTCGCCAACATTTATTGTTACTTGTACTCTTGATAATTGCCATTCTGACTGGAGTGAGATGGAATCTCAATGTAGTTTTACTTTGTATTTCTCTAATTGCTGGAGAAATCGAATATTTTTTTTCATATATTTATTGATCAACTGTATTTCTTTTCCTGTGAAGTGCCTGTTCAGTTCCTTAAAGTAATACAAGATCATCACAATACCAGACCTTAAATTATACTACAGAGCTATAGTAACAAAAATGGCATGGTATTGGCACAAAAACCGACATGAAGACCATAGAAGAATAGAAGACACAGAGTCATACCCACATAAATACAATTATCTCATACTAGACAAAGTCACCATAAACATACACTGGAGAAAAGATAGCCTTTTCAACAAATGGTGCTGGAAAATCTGGACATCTGTAGTAGAATGAAATTGATCTCAACCAAATGTGGATCAACGTCCTAGGACCTAGACCAGAGACTCTGTGCCTACTGGACAAAAAAGTAGGCCCAAATCTCCACCATGTCAGCTTAGGAACCACTTCCTCAATATGACTCCTAAAGCCCAAGAAGTAAAATCAATAATAAATAAATGGAATGGCATCAAACTAAAATGTTTCTTCACAGCAAAGGAAACAGTCAAGAATGTGAACAGAGAGCCTACAGGATGGGAGAAAATCATTACCAGCTCCTCAGAGCATTAATCTCTGGAATACAAAGAACTCAAAAAAAAAGAAAGAAAGAAAGAAAGAAAGAAAGAAAGAATGAAAGAAAAACCAACTGACAACTTTTACAAGAAGCTGTGCTAAGAAGGGAAGGGAAGAAAGAAATGTGGTTATATTTCAAAAGAAGCAGGATTTTTTTTTAATGAATGAGACAATGTTGCTATGGTTTGAACGAGTGTCCCCAAAGGTCTATGTGTTAAAGATTTGCCCTTCAAGGGATTTCAGGAATCCATTGGTAGGCTCTCCCAGCTTCCTCACCTGTGATGAGAGTGGATTCTTCCAACCCAGGCCACTGCCTCTGCCATTCTCCACCCTCACCAGCCTAAAACAATGGGCTACCCAAAGTTGGACTGGAACATCGAGAAATGCAACTAAACATACATTTTATCTTTATAAATTAATTGCCTCTGATATATTATTGTGTTTAGCAAGAGAAACCAATGCAAACCTAAAGAATGGTTTATGTTAATAATGATAATATAACTGAGAGGGAAGAATTGTAGGTGTGGAAGAAACAATAGTTTTAAAAAAATGATGACCTTGAAAGATGAGGCAGAACAGGAGCTGGAGCACAAGTGGAGGGATTGGACTTTAATAAGAGTAGGTAGGTACCTCATTAGTTATAGCAGGATTGGTTAACAGTAAAGGGAAAGGAAAACAGAGAGTTTGAAGTTTAAAAAAATACTTAATATGTTAAATATGTACTTGGAATCAATTTTTAAATTCTAAGAACTGAGAAATGAATCCATATCCTATAATATAATGCAGTCACTAAATGTAAATCTTCTAATTAGAGTGAAAATCTCATAATTTTAAAAAGATGAAATCTATATATGTAGTACACTAAGCATATAAGAAATATCTTAGAAACATATACACCAAAATTCTAATAGCAGTTAAATATGGGTTTTTAAATATGAAAAAGTATTTTTTAATATTTTATGTTTTTAATGAGGGAAATAATATTTAAAGGTATCTCACAATATCTGATTTATATAACATTAAGATGGATTCTCTCTCCAACTTTACTAATTCTTGCATAAGAGCAGGCTAAGTTTAGTCATTAATTAATACTCTTTTTAGAAATTTCAGATGGAAAGCCAAGTATTAAATGAATTATGCATAATCAAGGACTGCTTCTGTTTGAGTCTTAAAGGAAACACCAATAGAAGAAAATCAACTTGTATACAGTATTTGGACTGCTATGTAAGCTTTGACATATTTTTACCATAAGAAGAGGAAGTGTTAAAAATCAATAGTGCACAAACCAGGCCCCAAACAAGATATATAGAACAAAATATATATCCAAGAACCACTTTAATTTCCACAAGGGGAGATGATACAAAGGCAAATTGAGATAATTTTCTTAAGATTCAGCATGTGCGGTTTTAATTATTTTTATGTTCTATCACATGGTTTTATTCCTATAGCTTTTAGTTCAGAGAAGATACATCATAATTTTAGTGATTTTTTTAAAAGTTATAGGTC
Source organism: Ictidomys tridecemlineatus (assembly GCF_052094955.1). Lineage (NCBI taxonomy): Eukaryota > Metazoa > Chordata > Mammalia > Rodentia > Sciuridae > Ictidomys > Ictidomys tridecemlineatus. Next base: position 164,009,268 of record NC_135479.1, read on the forward strand.
TCCTCACTGAACATATGTTAGTAATTATATGTTATTAAAACAGAGTTTGCAATTATACCAAGAATTTGCTTTTTGCTAATTTATATAGTAAAAGTGACTACTTTCTTTCAAACATTAATCTGGTAGAACCTTTAAAAATTGAATATATGGTGCATTTTTGGTAGATGCAAGTAGGTACTTTGTTATTATTTTTTAATAAGAGGTAAAGATCTCATAGACAGCATGCTATACTCCACTAGGGATTTGTTTTTTAGTTATTCAATTCACTAAATAGATCATAAGACCTTGGGGAATAGTAACTGCATTTTATTCAAGTCTACATTTTCAGAATATAATATGGAACCTGGCATATGTGCCTAATGCTGCACAAGTGCTCAATGGTTGCAAAATAATAATAATAATAATAATAATAATAATAATAATAATTAGTAAAAACAAGAAGGAAAGAAGAAGTTTATATCATCTAGAAACCCTATAGTCTTAAAAGCTCTAAGTATTTTTTTAAAAACATAATATTTCTTTTTATAGATTCTGAAGAAATCATTCTCCAAAATGGAGTTTCTAGGAGTGATCATATTCATTGTCCATGTTAGAGGGATTTGAAAGGCCATTAGTCTTTAAGGCTATTTGTTGATCTGAAACATTTCATCAAAAGCAAGTTGTTTTGAAAATTAGAAATAAAAAAAAAATTCTCTGTGCTATCCTAAGGGAGACATTTATAATCGATCGAACATGCCTGAGTGCATTCTTAAGTCTTCATGAGAGTATTAAAACCATGACTCATCTTGTAATAACATAATAGACAGCATCAGTTGTGAATATAGAACAAACAGCCATTGTGAACATTGTGAATATATCCAAAACAGCAACTGGACCATATTTTAAAGTGACTTATAGGAGCAATGTTCATGTTGTAGAATTGCCTGATCAAAATGGGGAAAAATGGCTTAATTCAGAAAGCACTCCCCCATTTTTTCTCTCTACATGGGTTTATAATAAATAGTAGTAGGAAATGAAAAATAGGTAAATTAGACAATGAGAACTGAGAGGGATGTGCTATTTCAGATTATTAAGATATATTTATCTTTTATATGGGCAAATCAATAAATTGCTTGAATATTTAAACAGTGCTATTTTTTAAAACCATGATTTGAGTATCATACCTTAATTAAGGGAACTAAGTAGTATTCTGAGTCATTTTTTCCTTTTCTGTCTGAATTACACAAACACATACACACACAAGTACATATATATATACATATTAAATATATGCATACGTGTATATATGTATGTATTTATTAAGAAAAAAAATATATAACTATCTTATTTTAATTCCATCTAGGCCTCTATCCCTAAGTCCTCAAGTAAGCCTTGTTCTACATAAATTAAAGCCTTTTAAGAATAAAACACAGCCAGGTGTGGTGGTGCACACATGTAATCCCAGTGTTTCTGGAGGCTGAGATAGGAGGATGAAGAATTCAAAAGCCAACCTCAGCAAAAGCAAGGTGCTAAGTAACTCAGTGAGACCTTGTCTCTAAATAAAAATAATAAAAAGTACAAAATAGGGCTGGGGATGTGGATATAGGTCAATGGTCAAGTGACCCTGAGTTCAATCCTTGGTAGCAAAAACATAATAATAATAATAATAACAATAATAATAATAATAATAATACAAAAGATCCAGATATCATTTATACTAAACAAATAGTAATTATTAGTTTCAATTATTTATATTAAAAATATAAAATAATCTAGAATTAGTTACATAATTTTTCCTAGATTATCAAATACTTTTACATAAAACATTATTCCCTAAAGAAAAGGAATATATAATTACTTCATAAGCTTGTTTTATTAATACACTTTAAAGACCATTATTGAAAGCTTAGGTCAAACCAGACTGTGCAAGGCACCAGTCTTTTGCTCACAGAGATTCTAGTTTATTATGGTAGAAGCAATAGCTGTTAATCACATCATTGGAAACGAAGGTAGAGTTGTAGCTATAGGAATTGCAGTGACAGGTGCCAGGGATCTGTGTACCCTTAATAAGAAGTTTCATCTGTTTATAAACCTTTTGAACATACACACACAATTGGGAAAATGGCATTTCTGTATTAAAACCTATTCAATTGACAGCTACCTTCCTATTTAAAAAAAAAAATAGTTGCAGCATGGTCTAAAGTGTTGTTTAGGTCCAGTGTTTCTGTATTAAATTTCTGTCTAGAAGATTTGTCCAGATTAAAAGTGGTGTATTGAAATACCCTACTATATTGTAATTGATCTCTCTCTTCATTTGCTCTAATATTCTATATATTTAGCTGTTCCACTATTGGATGCATATATATTTATAATTTTCATAATATCCTTCTGATGAATTAACCCCTTTGCATTATTTATGGTTTATATCTCCTTATGGTTTGTAAGTGAACATCTATTTTGCATGTAAGTAGTGTCACCAGTCCTGCTCTTTTTATTTTCCATGTGTATAAAATATCTTCTTCTATCCCTTCCACTTTCAGTAACTGTGTGTCTTTAAAGGTGAAAGTGAAATGAATCTTTGGTAGTCATCATATAGTTTGGTCTTTTCAGTTTTATTTGCTTATTATATGTTTGGTTTTATCCATTCATTTACCATTTCTATTGTTTTGTAGATATTTTGTTTCTTCCTCTTTTACAAGTTTCTTTTGTGGTTTGCTCTGCAGATTTTAAATCTTTTGGAAATTTTTGTGTGTGTGTGTGTGCATCTCCTGTAGATTTTTGTATAGATAAACAAAGAGTATAGGGCTCAGTTAGGGGAAATAAGGCTGATTTTCTTTGAGATTTATTGCAGAGTGGTGAATATATTTAATAACTGAGTACTATACATTCCAATATTACTTAGTAAATCCCAAATTTTTCATCATGAAAACTGTCAAATATTTGAGGTGATGGATAGTTTAGTTAGATTGATTTAATCATTCCACATTATAATAAAAATCATAATGTCACCTTATACCCACAAATATATACCAGTATAATTTGTCAACACATAATTAAAAAGTTACATTTGTTTTCATTATATTTCACAAAGCTTTATTCAGTTTTTCTTAATTTTGAAACACTAAGAAAATAATATACATATATGCATACATACATATTTATGTATTTAATATGAGATTAATATTTTAGGGAAAACAATCATTGTATTTTGAGGATTTCACATGAGTATGAACAAATTTAAAGAAGAAATGGATATATCATGTTATTGGTTTGATGACTTTTTCAAAGTAATTTATCTAGATACAATTGATTTATTTTCCTAACATTAGCCTAAAAAAGGGCACAGGTACATGAACTGCCTCCTCTTAATCAGTATATCTGCATAGCAAAGCACCCACATTATTGATTTAAAGCAGTGTCCTAAAGGATATGCTCTGTGAGAGATTGGTAGTGCTCTTTTTAAGTACAGTAGAAGGGGAAAAAAAACACAACTAGTAAGTTTTGGTAACGCTGAGCCTACCCTTCCAACCTGCCTGCAAATATGAAGCAGGCACTCTGGATCAGATGGCTTGGGTTCACATGCCTCCTCTCCCAATTACTGTCAACTCCATAAATGTGGGCAAGTGACTTTGTCTATACTCTTTTCAGTTTCCCCATCTGCAAAGCAAATTTATTCCCAGTGCAGATGATAATATTGTAATGTTTTAGCGCAGTGCTTTCCCTGTCTATGCCATCAACATCAATTTCTCAAAATATTTTAGTTGGGCAATTGTTGTTTTTTTAATGCTATTATTACCCCATTTTGAATACAAGAAATGTTTCTTCATTGCTATCTACTTTTTCCTTCTTTCCTTCATATTTTTTACTTCAATGATCTCTTCCAAGGAAAATTCGATTTATTAAGGGTTCTTAAATTTGTTCCAATAAACAAAATGTTATTCCTCTAAGAGTCATTTAATCATGAGGACTGATTAAGACATAAAGTAATTTAGTTTAGAACTATAGATTTTCAATGTAATTTTAATTTTAGGTGCTTATTTTTTTCCATATTTGCCGATGAGTTCTGAAAAAGAGGTCTCTGAGAATCATTCTAGGAATGAGCCATGTTAATTCAATCCTCTGTCACAAGATTTGTATAAAAAGAAGTTTCTCCATTTGATTATATTGTTTCCAAAAATGGAGATTCTAAACATTAATGTATTTCATTGAAATAATTATACTTCCTGAATATTGTATAACCTCTTCTTATAGGAAAATAATAGAAATGTTTACAAATCAGTGAAAAACTCTGGCAAGAATTGAGTGAAGGTATTTAATACATGGTTCCAAAGATAATCAAAAAGCTGACCCTTTACAAGAAGAAGAACCTGTTCAGGGAGAAAGCCAGAACTTTTTTAGGGAGAAAAATCAAGTAACTTGGTATTCAAAATACTGAAAAACCAAGTATCTTGAGGAGTAAAATTTTAATCATTCTTTTATCACCTTCATATACTGCTCAATAATTTAGAGAAGTGGAACATTAAACCTTTGGGTTCTTTTTTAGTTATATTTCCTGCTATTGTTTCTTTATGAAGGATGATTATATGATTTGCAAAATCTGTAAGAAGAACACATTCTGCACTACTTAATCATTTGGATCATAAAATAGCAAAGTCTAAGCATTATCATTCAACCTTCTAAATACTTGATGGTTTTTAAAAGTAAATAATATTTTTTGGAGATTTAAATAGTAATTTTAAAAGTTCTTTTCAGAGATGTGGAACAAATCAGGAAAGGAGAATTATTATTTTGAAAGAAGAAAACAACAATGATGCTATGGTCACAGAGAAAAAGACCAATTATGGATGACAAACCAACTAAAAGCAGGCATTTGCCTTTGGGGAATAATACCCTTCAGAGCAGTGCTAAAGACATTGATATCCTTTCAATAGAAGCTAGAGTTCTATGAGCTATTAAAAAGCCAAAACTAAATTGTGTAAGTAGAGGAAATGTCCATACTACGATTCAAATGTGTCCTTCAAATTATACGTGCTGGAAATCTAATCCCCAAATTCATGTTGATAGTGTTTGGAGGCAGGGCCTTTGGGAGATAATTAGGATTAGATAAGGTCATCAGAGTGGGTCTCTTATGATGACTCTAGTGACGTCACAATAAGAGGAGGTGAGACTTGAGCTGCTGTAGGCTTATTCTGTCTCACCCTGTGATGCAGCAAGAAGGTTCTCTCCAGTGGCCCAGCAAATGCAAGAGCTCCCCAGAACTGAAGGCTATAAAACTCTATTCTTTATCAATTAACCCAATTTGTGGTACTCAGTTACCACAGACAGTAGACAAAGACTACTAGGTACTACTCAAAAAGGAAGAAATTACAAAAAAAAAAAAAAAGGTGGAGGGATAAAAGAAGAAAGTTGAAATGCTCAATCACGTGTTTCTCCTCTGAAATGATCCTAACATAGACTCTGTGTTTAATAATAGAGTTATATTTCCTAGAGTCCATAGAAACCATACAGACTGTGACTAGATCACAAAATAATGACTGCCACTGTCAAAGTAAACAAAAGAAATGGAAGATACTGGAATGCTTTTCACAAATGTTGTGTAGATTATTGGAAACAGAATAACTTGGAAAATTGTCTCTTGTCTCAATGCAGAAGGCAGAAAAACAGGTTTCCATCTGATTTGGTAACTTCATTAGTTGGCAATATTAAACAGCACAAATATTCTAGTCTTGGACTTTTAATCTGTACAACTAGAAGAAAAGAAATTTTTCTTATTTAAAGTAACCGAGTGGTGGTATTTAGCTATGGTAGCCCTGGCAAACTGATTCAGCAAGTGTGGAAAAGAGAAAATGACTAATTGACTTTCAGAATTTCAGTCTCTTAGTGGAAATGTGTCACTGGTCTGGGACCTTCAGAAATTTCTTTTTTTTTAGCTTTTATTTTTTTATTCACACTTTTAAGTGGGAATTGAAGAAAAGTAGGGTTAGGCAAGTCAATGCCTTCCCTCAACAAAGATGAGACTTTGTTAAAATCTTTTCCTCTGAACAGCAGGATTTGTTTTGGAGAATGCTGTGGTCCTATTCTACGGTGCTTAATTTTCTCCATCCCTATCAGAAGCATAAGGGACTCTTTCTTATGCTGGATGTTTTAAGATTCCTGGTGGTAAAATTCATAAAGAGCAGAGGCTGCCTTACTACTGTGCCCCCAGCAGTATCTACTGTCATACTAGTCCATGCTCAGCTGTCAGTGTTCTTACCAATTTATGGCTCCACTAGGTTCGTTCCAGATAAGTACTTCTTTTCTCTTATCAATTTACTTTTAACTGACAAGTAAAAAATTATATTTATGAGGCACAACATGATGCTTTGTTTGATATTTACATACACTGTGGAATGGCCAAATTAAGCTACTTAACATAAATATTACCTCATTCTTAAAAACTTTTGTAGTGAGAACACTTAAATCTATTCCCTTAGAAAAGTTCATGTAGATAATTTATTGTTATTAAACATAGTTTTGATGATACACCTTAGATGTCTTTAACCTACTGTCTAACTGAAATTTTGTGCTTTTTGTCAATATTTTGTGATCTAGTCACCTTTCTAAGCTTAGAATGTAAGTTCCATGAAACAAATACCTCAGTCTTTCTTCATTTATCACTTTTTTTCATTTATCGCTTTTTTGACAGAACCTAGAACTCAGGAATGAAATTCCCAGTCCATATTCAGTCTACCCCCAACTTTTGTTAACCACAACTTACTCTCTGTTTCTATGAGCAAAACTTTTACACTCCGTATATGATTGAGCTAGTGCCATATTTGTCATTCTGGACGTGGCTTATTCACTTAACATAATTACTCCAGTTTCATACATATTTTCACAAATGAAACGATTTACTTTTTCTTGGCTGAATAATATTCTATTATGGATGTGTATCACACTTTCTTTATCCATTTATTCACTGATGGACTTATTTCCCTATTTTGGTTATGATGAATTATGGTATAATGAATGTGAAAGTTCAGATATTTCTATATTTCTTCAACATACTGACTTCATCTTTTTTTTCATATAAACTCAGTAGTAGATTGCTTGATGATATGGGAATTTTTATTGTTTGCTTGCTTGCTTTTTTTTTTTTAGTTTTTTTGAGGAAACTTCACACTATTCTCCATAATGGCTGTATTAAGTTACATCCCCACCAACAATGTACAAGGTTTTCATTTTCTCCATATTTATACCAATGATTAGTATTTTCTGTCTTTTTGGTAATAACTCTTCTAACAGATGTTGGGTGATATCTCATTCTGATTTCATTTTCCTCATTATTAGGGATGGTAAACATTTTTTGGGGGGGTATTTGTTGCCTATTTGTGCATTTTCTTTTGAGAAATGCCTGTTCATGTCCTTTGTCCATTTTTTATTAGGTGATTGTTTGTTTGTTTGTTTTTTACCATTGGATTGTTTGTGTCCCTTACCTAGTTTGGCTACAAACCCCCCTTTCATATACAGTTAAGCAGAACTTATTGGTAACTTTCTGGATTCACATATTTTTAACTTTCAGGATGAAGGTTTCCAACGATATTTAGACACCTTACTAAGCTTAGGATGTAAGTTCCATGAAAACAAATACCTCAGTCTTTTTTCATTTATCACTTTTTTGACAGAACCTAGAACTCAGGAATGAAATTCCCAGTCCATATTCATTAAAGAGTTGTTCAAAGAAATACAGAAAAAAGTGACTTGATAAAAAATAAAGGAAACTAATCACAATAAAATGCTATAACCCCAGCTTTTTCAAGCCAATAGCATTTGTGCCAAGGCCACCCAAGGATACTGAGAGGCTATAAGGAGACATTTTTTTCTGACACTCTGCCATGGATTGAACCATGATTCTTCTGAGTCAGAAATTCTCTTGATGTCTAGTGTCTCTAGAAAATTATAGAACATACACACAGGGAAGAAAAAAACATAACAATGAATCACCACATGCATCAAATTCCAAACAAAAGGTAAAAAATAAAATGTGGAGGATTTAGGGGATGGAAAAGTCACTAAGAGGTGAGATATTAAGGAAAGATTTCATGGAATCTGGAATAAAAACATAGACCTGAATATATATATATATATGAAAATTTTAAATAAAAGGAAAGAAGTTTTCACAAGAGCAAGATAAGCCAGAACACAGAGCAAGGGTGGTTAATGAACTGGAAGAGAATAGCAAGGAAAACAGTCGAGCATCAAGGATTTAGGGTGATGCACATTATTAAATTTTTAGAAAGGTAAGTAAGAGTCAAGTTTGAATTTAAGCCTTGATCATAAAACTTCTTGATAGAATTGAAATGTACCTTCAGAGAAATTCTGGACCTCTCTAAAAGCACTTTTTTAAAGGGACAATAAATCACAAGGACACTAGATCATTTGGCACGAAAATGATCCACTAAGTTGTAGGTACAATCCAATTAAGTTTCAATCAATACCATAGGATTTTGGATCATTTGCAGTGATTTTATATGAAATTGTGCCATCAAATTTGTGTGCAGTTGCAGTGAAAATCCCAAATTTCTACCACTACTGAAAATTTCTCTGACCCTGATCACATCAATCTAAAATATAAGGAAGAACTGTGGAAACTCACTGGACAAGTAGATTATTCTTTTTAAATCTAGACAAATAGTAATTAGAAAAATAATGAGACCCATATCCAAATATTTAGGAATCTATCAAGATAATGTTTCACCTGGCCTTTAAATTCTAATAAAAGCAAACATATTCAATGTGCATTATTAAAGAAGTTTTAACTTTATAGTGACTTAAGCCCACATGATTCATGACTTGACATAAACTTATCTAATCAAAAATGTGTTTAAATTCTTAGGCTGTCATTTCCTTCATGGAAAAGTCACTGGGGCTGCAGATTTGTTTACTGTTAAGTATGCTGTCCTAAAACTCTTTGTACCAGAGCCTGGCTAAAATCTCAGGAAGTTTTAAAACTATACAATATCTAAACGTAAGTAAAGAATTTCTTTCTTTTAAAACTGGCATATTGCCAGGTGTAATGGCACACACCTGTAATCCAAGCACCTTAGGAGGCTGAGGCAGGAGGATCATGAGTCTGAAGCCAGCCTCAGCAATGGCGAGGAGCTAAGCAACTCAGTGAGACCCATTCTCTAAATAAAAAGTAGGAAATGTGGCTCAGTGATCGAGTGTCCCTGAGTTCAATCCATGATACCTCTCCACCCTCCCCTCAAAAAAGACAACTGGCATATTACAGAACCTGTTAAATGTTTTAGAAATAGTGCTTTTCTATTTCTCTTCACAGATTCTTTTTGTAGTTTGATTTTTACACATATTATTAATCAATATCAATACTAAATCTGGTGCAATAGAAATGTGTGCCCATTCCTATCAAACTGTGCTATTCTCTTTTATACTACAAAATACTGACAGATCATCATATAATGTTCTTGACAGTTTCAAAAACTATTGTTTTATGACAATGTCACATTATTTTACTTTTGATTCTAATAATAATGATACAGGGATAACATGTAGTATTTAAAAGCAAAATGATGGACTATATCTAGGTATACCAAAATCAAGATATCAAGGTCATTTATGCACTGTAGAAAATATTGAGATATAAAAACAATTGATCCTTGAATGACATACTTCCAAACGTTTGGATAAGAAAGTTTTGTCAAGCAAAAACTCAAACCATCATCAAAATTGATTTTGATGACTTTTACTCATATTATTAGTTTTATATAGATATAAATTTTATGTGTTTTAACATTTTAAGGGTTTCATACCTATAAAAATAGGTCACACATGTAATACTTTCAAATTCAAAACTCAACAGACCAAAAAATCCCAACTTTAGTTACCAGAGACATTATTTTTCCAAACCTACTTTTCTTATTCCATTAAATCTAGCTACAGCTAAAATCATAAGTAGTGTGCAGTTGCAATATAATGTAATTTACTCACACAAATGAGATTTATAATGGAAAGATGAATACAAATTCTATCTCATTGCAAACCTTTCTCATTGACTTGGGGTGTACTCAACATCATACATTATAATGTAATGGGATATTATCTACCCCTTTATGCAAAATTAGATCTTATATGTCTGTCAAGTAACTATTTTTACTATGAATAAGTTTTCTTATAATTCCTGGTCAAAATAGTTATTTGATAACTTATTTCATACTTATATGACAATGAAAAAACTATCCTAACATAAAATTCAGCATCCATTATTCACCATCTAAGACAAAAAAACTGTTAAATGTGAATAATCCTGGATAAATTAGATATTTTCACAAGCTTTTAAATGAAAACTTGTTTAATATTTCAGCTTGCAAGTGGCAACTATTTCTTTGTCAAGGGTTTGTTATCACTTGCAGAATAATTGATTCTAATGATAAGTCCCTTCTGCAACACCTGGTGTGATACTTGAAAAGGAATATCATACCACACCTCACTGACTCTGGGAAAGATCTAAATTCAAAATCTGATGTACAGTTTTTACTAAATACATAATGCTTTTGCATAATCATACAATAAAAAAGTTGAAAGTGAAACCATCAGAAGTCAGGGTAATTCTAAATAATAGCTCAGGGTATTCCCACTGGAGTCAGGTTGTGTGAATTTTGATTTCAGCTCTGATACAAACTATTTTTGAAATCTTGGAAAATTTACCTAATCTTATGGCTTGTAATATTGCCTATCTTATTTTAAACATTAAATTAATTAATATCTGTAAAAATACATAAAATTTTATCTAACAAAGAGAAGCTTAAAATTAGTAGTGATTTTTATTTATATTTTTATCACTATTGTTTGACATCAAAATATATTCAACAAGTTTATGTTGAAATATATTCAACAAGTTAGTGTCAAATATATTTGTTCCCAACACCTATTATAAGTGCCAAAAATGCATAACTGAAACAACAGAAAAGATATCTGTTGTGATGGAACTTACATGTTGCAAGCCAAGATGCATGAAAACATGGCAAAAACAAAAATTTGCTCTGAATTTCAAGTAATTATCTATGTAAGCCAAAATCATATTGATTTCTTGAATGAAAATAAAATAAAAATCATCTGACTACAAAATCTGCCTTTAGCCTTTTTGTCACCTGTACTGTATAATTTCAAAATTTTGTTTACATTGGCTCCTCTTTGTTGTTTTTGTTGATCTTATAGTAGAAAACTACAAATTGAATTTAAAATAGAAAATGATATGAACAGAAAACAACTGTTATCTGCTTAATACATTTGGCTTTCCCAATGGGTATTATTTTTTTAAAGTCTTCTATTTCTAACATTTATATACATGAAATATTATTGCTATATCTATATAATAAAAAGAGAACTGAGAAACCGACAAGAAAATTATAATTATGCAGTTTGTCTAAAGCAGTTAGTATTATCAGAGTTTGGTTGAGAACCCACGGTAGCCTTCTGGATTACAGGTTTCTGATAACCAACTGGCCTTTTCTGGGTCAATGAAATATTTAAGCGTTCTTAGAAAACTTAGTTAAGATAAGCCCATAAATTTGCAATTAAGATTTTAAAATTTCATTTTTTTTTGTCTAGAATAGCAAGTAATGTGTTCCTGGGAATAGGTCTGATAATGGTCTATAATTTCTTTTCCAATTATCCCTTATCCATAGAATAAAATATCCATCCAATTTACTTCAACCCTCATGGACAAGATTTTCTTTTAGAACACTGTTATGATAAAGTAAAAGTGTCTCCCAATTGTAAGGTGGTGCTTGTGTGCTGTGTACCTCATGAGCAAGCCAGAATTATCAAAGCAGAACCACCACATGAGACACCTGGCACCTACCTTAATATACAGGGAACTATACCAACTAAATCACTTCTGGCAAAAGCAAAAGAGTTGACCACTGCTAATACTCAAACAGAATAAAGGAGGAATATTCCTTCCAAATGGTTTGGTTTAGTTAATGAAATCTAATTCTCCTATTCTGGGCAAGCAAAATGAGCCTGCATAAAAACTAGCTCCTATATCTAACACTGAATGCCAACTTATCCTTAAACCTAAATCATGAATTATCTTGAGAACTGCTCCACAGAGGTGGAGTTCCACTGGAAACCATAGGTAAGTCAAATCTTGCCTGGTCACTTTTCAGGCAAGGACTAAAGTAAATTAGGATATCTTGTTTCAAAACCAATCACAAAAATGTGTGTGTGTGTGTGTGTGTGTGTGTGTGTGTGTGTGTGTGTGAAAATAATGTCTTAAAATATTAACAGGGGAATACAGTAGGTGTTAACCACATTCCATAATTTCTTAAGAAAATATTAAGTCTAAAATCTCAAACTAGTATTGTTCATAAAGCAAAGAAATATTTTATGATATAGAATTTAGCATTTTAGTCTTTTAATAAATGCTAATATTTATTATAATTATACGTGTATACTTATTTATACTTAGATAGTATCAACCAGTCTTTTTAGAAAGTATAAATTTTATAGGAAAAAGAAAATGGTAAATTCAATAATTGAAGTAAGGAGATCTTTGTGCTCAGAATAGATTCTTCAAATTCTGTTTTCTTAGAACTTCATTAGAAAATAAACATGAGTCAATTTCTGTAAGAAATTGTAGACTCTAGATTACTGTACCCCATTTTGTTCCCTAAAGTGTGATCAGCTGTGGTACCTTTACCTCAACTTGAATTCCTTCTCATTCACATATTTTAATCCTTATGTTATTTGTATATTTGTCAGAATGGCTATCCACAGAGACAAACACAATCCAAAACAGCTACTGGAACAAAGCTTCAGATGGCCCCATACCTCATTCCGAGCCATGTGTTGTAAAATGTGAAAATTAAGACATTTGAAATGTGATCAGTTGAAACTACTGACCTTTCCACTCTGACTTCCATATTATCACACTTCTTATTGAACATCAAGTGATTCTGAGCCAGATGCAAGGAAGGGAATGCCCATGATTTGGAAATAGTGACACCCATTTACGTTATTTAACATCATTTTCATTTGTATTTAAATTTTTGATAGAGGAACTCATGTAATCATGTAAGAAAGGTGTCAACAGCATACTGTGCTTTCTCAACTAACAGCCCCACACCAACATGGCACTTAAAAGGTCATAAGAACTTTCTTATGGAATCAGGCTAAGAAGTACTAGAAGTGAGTAGCACTAAATTCTGAAATGCATGTATACACTAGTCTCTGGAAAATTCTTCCAGTCTCCAGATGTGTAGCATTTTAATGAGAGGTTCAGTTCACATTGGCATAAGCAAATGAAAAAAAAATATTTCAGTAAATAATATCCACAATTAAGAAGTGTGATGGTGGGGAAATCAGAATGGATAAGACAGTGATTTCAACTGAGTACAGTTAAAATGTCTTATTTTCACATTTAACTGGAGAATGTCAATAATACAGTGTATAAAATTGTATACACACCATATTTTTCCCTTGTGTTTGAAATATATAACACAAAATGGAATTTATAAAAATTTATAAAAATTCCTGTACTTTAGAGTATATACCTCCAGCACAGTATCATAGATATCAAGTGTATCTGTGTGTAAGGTGGTGTATTTTATACACAATTAGTAGCTGTTAGTAATAAAAAATTAATATAAAATGCTGAAAGATAAATTGGATTTCTTTACTACTATCTTTATAGAATATACTATTATAAAATTTTGCCATAAAAGGAGACAATTAAATGGTGCAAGGTAAAGTTTTAGAAATTTTAGAAAAACATGTGTGTATCTGAATTTTGTGATGGAGTTATTAGCTTTTTCAGTATTGTAATTAAAATTGTAATCTTTCTCATTCTAAATCAATATTGACTTCCATATCAAATTTTATTGATAATTTTATATCGTTTATCAAGGCCCCCAAGTTGTACAAGCTTTAGGTAGAACAAAACCAGGATCTGTCCTTTGTAATCAGATTTTAAATCAGAAACCAGTGAAAATATATTGTGGTTAAAAAAATTATTCTAGAAAGGAGAAATTCTTTCCAAATAATTCTTCTTTGTGCAGCTAATTATTAACCACTGCTCTTGAGGAAAATAGAAGATTAAAATTCAGTGATTTATAGTAGAGTTGACAGCATATTATAAGAATAATGTGCCATGTCCAAGTACAATTCATTCCAGAATGACAGATGTTTCTGTTGGCCCTCTTTTTTCAACCTGTGCTGGTAACCTTGGGTTCAATTCACAAACTCATAAGATATAGTACAATTCGCTTAATGTCAAATTTACCTAGAACTAATAAAGCATATAAGTCAATGTAGGTGACAAAGTAGTATCCACAGCGAAAGTGGAAGTCCTATGACTTTAGCTCAGCTTCCTATGTCCCTTAATCATTTCAAACTTAATACAATCACATTCACCTAAGTCTGGAGAAGCTGTAAGCAGCATGGTCCCAAATATCATGATATTCCAAAGACTGGCTCACACTCTCCAGTGCACCTGCATCTCATCAATATTGGAAACTAAATTATTCAGCCACCAATATTAGTTATAAAATTCTGATTCTTGGCCTCATATATTTCTTAATCAGACTCTCATTTATATTGTACCTATTATCTCTTATAGATTCCTTTATTAAATGCTGAAAAACACTTGGACCAGTCAAAGCATTAGTAATCCATGTGACTACAGAAAGGGCCACAGAACCAGTTATTAACCCTTTTCTTCTAGTCAATATGGAAATTTTTTTCCTTTGTAGATTACTAAGATGAAGTGAAACTGAGAAAGGATTTAGACATGTGCATTGATGTACATAGTTCACAAAAGGCACAGTATCCAGTCTTGCTTTTCAAAAAAATTCTTAGTAAAATATGACCAGAAGTATTTGTGATTAAATAACCAAGAATATAAATATCTAAATGATTGTCAATATCATAAAAAAATTAATGGTAAAACACAGACTGCATTCCAAATGAAGTCAGAAACAAAACAAAAAAATGCATCCTTCTATTAATATGACTTTGTTCTGGAATTCTTAGTGGATATAATTTCATCATATAGTAAATTAGGAAAAAATACTTTAAAAGAAGAAAAACGATTACAACTTATAATAAAGATTGCATCTGAAAAGCACATTGATCTGGCACATTACAAAGTACAAGTAAATCATTAATATTCTATTTATTCTTAATTGATTAAACAATTAATGAGTATCTTTTTGCTTAATGTCAAATTTACCTAGAACTAATAAATACGCTGCTGCTTAAAGGATGAAACATTGAATGTATTGGAGTTTTATCTACAGCAGTATGGACCTCAACCCCAGTTATGCATTGAAATTAACTAAGGAGCTTTTTACTAAATATTCATGCAGGAGACACATTTTAGATCTATTGAATCCTTCTATTTAAGGGTAGGGTGTGTGTCCTTTTATTTTTTAATTGACAAAATTATATGTTTTATGGTGTAGCACATTTTGACATAAGTATGAATGCCTTGTGGAATGGCTAAACCAAGCTAATTAGCATATATATATATTACCATGCATATTTATAATTTTGTGATGAATTATACTTAAAATCTATTCTCTTGGAAATTTTTGAATATGTAATACATTATTATTAACTCTAGACATAATAATGTACAACACATGTTTTCTAACTGAATTATGTGTGTTTTGACCAATGTCTTGCCAGTTTCTCCACTCACCATCCTCTGGTGAACACAGATTCAGATATAAGGCAGTATTTGTCTTTCTGGTGATTAAGACGTTTATTTTAGGAGAAAAATAAATCTTTCCAAATAATTCTTACATGTAAAACTAATCATTAACCTCTGCTTCCAAGGAAAAGTGCAATTCTAGGAATTATTTATTATAATAAATGAGTTTGAGTGGTAGAGCAGAGCCATGGCCAAGCTTTGGGATTTAGGAAGAATTTAAGGAAGGATTTGAGAATTAAAAAGCTAAAAACTGAATGGTGAGTAAGATTTTGTCAGCTTACTAAGGACATCTGGGAGGTTTGTTTTTTGCAGGAAAAAATAAAGTAGGAATTTCATTTAGAAGTTCTGGTGCAATGGAATATATAAAAGCAAGATTTTTATCTATTTATAGATTTTACCCTTTGAAACATATAATAAGGGGGGAAATAATTATTATCAGTGACTTACATCAACTTTCTAAAATCTTCCCAAGAAATTTTCAGAATTCACATTTTAAAAAGCCAACAATAAATTCCAAGGGTGTACTCTAATTTTATATGCAAAAGAAATTTGAATATAAAAGAAAGAGAGACATAGTATTTTTGAATGAAAAACTCCAAGTATATGATTCAAATCTAAAATCAGTGTACAGGAGAGATAAGAATTATTAAATAGATTGTATTTATTCAACAGTTTCTCACTAAAGTACTTTCAAAATATCTTACATTCTTCAATTTTGTACTTAAGTTTTCAAATCATCTGGAGTCACATTAAGTTTATATTTGATTTCTTGAAAATCTCACTTCATTTATTTTTATTTTAATATATTTCATTTTGGAAAGTGTGGAGAGCCACCTGTGAGCTACTTGAGGGGTCTTTACTTGGTACTGAGTCATGAAGACTTTCCTTGGGAACTATCCTAACTTTCCCATGAGTATCAGAATGCCCAAGGCATGAGATGTCTGTCTTTGCTCTACTAGTGAGACAGCTCTCACATCTCCAGACTTGGGCATAACCTGTTAGGAACTGGACAGCTCATGTCCTAAGTTATTTGGCAAAGAACATTCCATAGAAAACCACTGATGTTTTCCCATATTAATAAAGCAAGTGTTTTCCCATATTAATAAAGCAAGGCTCCATCCCTCTCTTTCCAGTATGGAAGCGTGATCCCTAAGATCCAAGAGCCATCCTGTCCCTGCTTTACAAAATTACTTCCCATGTACTGTAGTTTTTTTACAGTTTTCTCTTTCTTAGCTTTTATTCTGCAGCCAGCCCACTCCATGAAGAGGGACCCCAATTCTGTCACCTGTGCAGAACACAGGTGAGAGGAGAGGATTATGTTTTAATATCTGAAAATGAGATATGTTATATGCCATCTTCACATATGACTAGACTAGAAAATGGTTTCTAACCAAAATATGAAATACTGAATTTGACTCTAAAAAAAGAATAAGCATGAATTAACTCTTTGCCATATTAGAGATAAATTATAGAAATAATATTATTAAAAAGTTGTCCAGCAGAGGGTTGTTTTACCAAATCTCTCAGATTAATTTTAAAAAGTAAGGACTTTTTTCTTATTCTCAAAGAACTCACTGGAGATCTATCAATGTAAGGACTTCGTGGGTCAAAGATTGACAGGAGAGAAGATAAGAGAAGTAAGCCTGAACATTTGGATCCAATATTTACCTGATAAGAAATAAACAAATTCTCATTTAGTGAGACATTTAAGCAAAACTCATTATTAATAGAAGACAAAGAAAAAAGCAATTGTATTTAAGTATCATAATTAACAATATTAACTCGATTCTTAATTATAGAGCATACATACAGGATGGCATCATATACTTGATTTTCAAATTCACATTAAATACTTAACAAAGTAAGTTTTCCTCATGCCATAAGATAACTCTAAATTTAAACAGTGTAAAATTATACAAAGTATGCTCTTTATATAGAGCAATTGAAGCTATAAATAAGTAATAAAATATTAATGAAGAAATAATCTTCTGTAATAGTGTAATATGACAGTGGTCTATCTCATGCTTTGAATATAGCCCTTGCTGCTCTGTCAGTGAGACTTTTTTTAAAAAATTAATTAATTTATTTTAATGAGGTATATATGAGAGCAGAATGAATTTTGATTCATTGTACACATTGCTGCACAACTTTTCATTTCTCTGGTTGTACACTTCGTAGCATCACACCATATGTGTAATCATACATGTACCTAGGGTAATGATGTCTATTTCATTCCACCATCTTTCCTGCCCCCATTCCTTCTCCCTACCCCTCTTTCTCCTTTGCCCAGTCAGAGTTCCTCCATTTTTACATGACCGCTCCCATTATGGATCAGCAGCCTTAAATCAAAGAGAACATTCTTTGGTTTTTTGGGGGGGGGATTAATTTACTTCTCTTAGCATAATATTGTCAACTCCATCCAGTTACCTGCAAATGAAATAATTGTATTCTCTCTTAATGCTGGATAATATTCCATTATGTATATACACCACAGTTTCTTTATCCATTCATCTATTGAAGGGCATCTGGCTTTCTTCCACAGTTCAGCTATTGTGAGTTGAGCTTCTATAAACATCAATGTGGCTGCATTACTACAGTATGCTGATTTTAATTCCTTTAGGTATAGACTGAGGAGTGGGATAGCTAGGTCAAATGGTGGTTCCATTCCAAGTTTTTGAAGGAATCTCTAAACCTTAACAGAATAAATTGTATAACCTGGTATCTTTACCTCTAAATATTTCATTGTGTATTTACTTGGGTGGGTGAGGGGATACTATTTGGCATTACTATTCCAGACTTAAAACTATACTACAGATCAATAGTAACAAAAACAGCATGGTATTGGCACCAAAATAGACCTGTAGACCAATGGTACAGAATAGAGGACACAGAGTCTAACACACATAACTTCAGTTAACTTATGTTAGACAAAGGCATCAAAAACATACATTGGAGAAAAGATAGCTTCTTCAACAAGTGGTACTGATAAAACTGGAAATCCACATGTAACAAAATGAAAGTAATCCTTTATCTCTCACCAAGCACAAAACTCAATTCAAATGGATCAAGGACCTAAGAATTAAACAGAGACCTTGCACCTAATGGAAGAAAGAGTAGGTCCTAATCTCCATCATGTCGGATTAAGCCCCAACTTTCTTTTTTTTTAATATTTATTTTTTAGTTGTAGTTGGACACAATACCTTTATTTTATTTATTTATTTTTATGTGGTGCTGAGTATGGAACCCAGGGCCTCACACATGCTAGGCGAGCCCTCTATTACTGAGCTACAAACTCAGCCACCACTATCCCCACAAAACTCCTGTAGCACAAGAATTAAAACCAAGAATCAATAAATGGGATGAATTCAAACTAAAAAATCTTCTTCTCAGCAAAAGAAACAATCTGTGAGGTGAATAGAGAGCCTACATTTTGGGAGCAAATATTTATCATAAGCACATCAGATAGAGCACTAATCTCTAGGATATATAAAGCACTCAAAAACCTTAACACCAAAAAAACAAATAACCCAATAATAAATGGGCCAAGGAACTGAACAGACACTTTTCAGAAGAGGATATACAATCAATTAACAAACATATGAAAAAATGTTCAACATCTCTAGCAATTAGAGAATGCAAATCAAAACTACTCTAAGATTTCATCTCACTCTAGTCAGAATGGCAGCTGTCAAGAATACAAACAACAACAAGTGCTGGCGAGGATGTAGGGGAAAAGGTACACTCATACACTGCTGGTGGGACTGCAAATTGATGCAGCCAATATGAAAAGCAGTATGGAGATTCCTTGGAAAACCTTTAATGGAACCACCATTTGACCCAGCTATCCCACTCCTTAGTTTATACCCAAAGGACTTAAAAACAGAATAGTACAGGGACATAACCATAGCAATGTTTATAGCAGCACAATTCACTGAGGCATATTTTGAAATGAACATGTTTTCCTTTCCTCTTCTCTCTTCATCCTCCCTTACCTGGGGCCCGGGAGCAGGATTTTTTTTTTTTTTTCATTCTAGGCCAAGTTAGCTGTCTTTGAATGCACTCCACCACAGGAACCAAGTAATTCAGACTTCAGGGACAGTGTGTCTCTCTTCCAGATTAATGTGTGAATCACAACCCCCTCAGGGAATACCTAGAATGAATCTCTAAGAACCCTCTCTCTCTGATCGGCTCAATCACAGCCTGTGGGACAGGAACTCCCTGTGCTTCTCCTTTGCTAGCACAGCAATAAAACTTTCTCTTTTTTTCTCAAAACTCTGTCCTAATTATGGAATTGTCCTGGGGACAGGCTTGGCAAGGACCAAGCTTTTGGTAACAGTATATCATACCTTGCAAGATCAAGCCATGAATTAACTCTGAGGAAAATTTATAGACTGAACACATACATTAGAAAATAAGTTTAGTGTGTGTGTGTGTGTGTGTGTGGTGCTAAGGATTGTAGAGCTCTACTAAACATTATGAAAAAGAAAATATTAAAGCTGAAAATCAATAATTTAAGTACAACTACAGAGAAAATAGAAAAATTATCAAACTAATGAATAAAAACAAAAAATAAAGCAGGAAATAATAAAAAGTAAAGAAATTAAGAGACAGAAAACAAACAACAAAAATGATCTCTATAGCCAGAGGATGTAATAATGAACTTAGTACTCCCCGCAAAAAAAAAAAAAAAAAAAAAAAAAAAAAAAAAATTGAGATAAAAAGTCACTAATAGCTAATATTAGGAATCAAGGAAGGGATGTCACTAAATGCCATTCAAAAAAATAGAAAATTGAAATAAATGAATATCATAACATATTTTTAAATGTTCTGCTTATTTCAGTAATAATTTAATAATATGTATACTTTGGACAAAATCAGAAGTGATTTCAGATAACTAGAGTTGACTTAGTCAAATATTTATTAGCTCTTATTAGGCATTGATATCTTAGCTGTACTTGTGAAATATAACATGAAAATGTCAAACTTATAAGTCAGTGAGATAAATACAGATGCTTCTTCATTGACAAAATGTTGCTATCCCCCAAAACTCATCATAGGTTGATATTTTCATCACAGCATAGCCACACAATCATTGTAAAGCATTGGTTGTCTACTCTTGTTATCATATTGCTGACTAGATCTGTGGCTCACTTGCCCTTGCCCAGTATCAGAAAAGAGAGTTATGCCACATTATTACCAACCTGTGAAAAGATGAAAATGCCAGACTGGGAGTACATTTTTACTGAATGTATGTTATATGGATTTTGAATGGAGGTAAAGTTGAAGAATCACTAGCCTAAACAATATAAATCAGGGACCATCTGTACTTCTGCATAATTTCAGAACAATCTTAGATGTTGCAATAAGGCAACCCAGAGTGACAAAGGAGCATTTATAAGAGTAGTCAATCTAATATAAGCAATAATAAGTGTTGGTAAGGATGTGGGGAAATGGTACACTCATACATTGCTGGTGGGACTGCAAAATGGTGCAACCACTATGGAAAGCAGTATGGAGATTCCTCAGAAAACTTGGAATGGAACCATCATTTGACCCAGCTATCCCACTCCTTGGCTTATACCCAAAGGACTTAAAATCAGCATATTACAGTGATATATCAATTTTCATAGCAGCTCAATTCACAATACCTAAACTATGGAACCAACCTAGATGTCCTTCAACAAATGAATGGATAAAGAAAATGTAATGAAATTATGGCATTTGCAGGTAAATGGATGGATGGAGCTGGAGAATATCATACTAAGCAAAATAAGCCAAAACCAAAAAGCCAAAGGCTGAATGTTTTCTCTGATAAGCAGATGCTATTCTATAATGTGTGTGGAGGTGGTGGTGGTAGAGAAGAATGAAGGAACTTGGATTTTGCAGAGGGGAAGGCAGGGAGGGAAAGCGGTGTGGGGATGCGAAGGACAATGGAATGAAATGTACATTATTACCCTATATACATGTCACACAGTAATGATGTGACTCTGCACTAAGTACAGCCAGAGAAAAAGATTATTCTCCATTTGTGTACAATGTGTCAAAATGTATTGTCATGTATAATGAATTAGAACAAATTTAAAAAGAAAAGAAAAAAAAAAAGAGTAGTCAATCTAAACCTGGAGTGGCCAATAAAGGGTTTTTAGGACAGGTAACAATGAAAGTTAAGTCGAAGAACAGAGGACATCAACAATGAAGAATTCCTAAACAAAAGTAAGAGTGTGCCAAAAGACATGTGGGCCTAAGGAAATACTTTTGGGAAATATTCAAGTCCTGGTATTCATACATGGCATCTCAAGACCTGTAGCTGAGAAAGAGAGCTTGAAAGAAGTGGTTGTAAATGTAAGGGTACAGTGAAGAAGGTCCTGAGTAGCTTATATTCTGTGCTAAAAAGTAACAGTACTGAAAATGCTGAAAATGTAACTGTTGTGACAAATTTAATGAAAGGAGTCATATAAACAACTAAGGTTTTGCCAAGATCCTTGCTTCTCAGAATGTGATCTATAAAACAGTATCAGCATCACTTATGAGCCTTCAAATGAAGAAGCTCAGGCCCCATTCCAAATCTATTGAATCAGAATCTGTCTTTAACCAGGTTCCCAAGTGATTTCTATGCACACATAATTTTGAGAAATGCTGAATCAGATTCTTCAAAAGGGTATTTTTTTTTCCTAGATGCAGGCATGACTCAAATGAGTAGAACAAGTAGGAAAAAAAAAAAACACCTCTAGCATTATAGTTACAAGTTGAAAATGATTTGCTAAGTCATGGAAAATAAATAGGAGAGAAAATGTGAGGAAATAATTTAAGAGTAAAATCAGATGTATATTTGTTGAGTTAGATTTGGAGAATAAGAGAGGAAAAGAAGGCAAAAATTATGCCAAGGTTAATTGCTTGGGAGAAAAGATAGATGATGAATATATAGAAAGGAGCAGGTGTAGAAAATACCTCATCATACACAGAAAAAATCTGAGTATTTTTATGTTGAAATAAAATACTCAGTGATAATATAAAAAGGTTTTGAAAACAGCAAATTACTGATTTTATGTTTTTTTTATTTTTAGTTGATAAAGCTCTTCTATAATTTTGTTCTTTTTTGTTTAAAATACTGATTCAGTATTAACTTGAATTTACCACTTTAAGGGAGTGTTAAGTTTTATAAAATAATAGCAATTTTCTTTGAAATTTAAGATTAGATTATTACTATCAAGTCATGAGTTTGGGGTCAGAGAAACATAAATGTTCAGATATACTTGACATATATTCTCCATGCCATATACTTCTGACTACTGTTCAAGAATATTTTTGGTGAGTATTAAACATTTATAAAAGAAGTTGTGTGAGTGCCTATTTTTTATGATAACTACTCTTGGAAGCTGTTCTGCTAGCTGGATCCACCTAAACTATCTTTCAGCAAGTCATTATTGCAGCAGTGCTTCATGTTTCAACATTACTCCAGCTGATAATGGTTTGGGGTTTTTTTTGGGGGGGGGTTGGTTTATTTTTAAACTCAAGCAGTTTGAAAGATCCAGCAAAAAATATCAAAAATATTGTTGCTCTAAGGCAAGGGGTAGAAAATACAAAATAACCACATGCTATAGGTTTGTTCAATACATCTAAATTATGGATTTTGTCATTAAAACAGATGGATATTTAATCAACTTTTGATTCTGCTGCAGAAAACTGTTGAGTTGGTTGTCTTCATTCTGTGTACAGTGAAAGTTGCATTTGCAAAGGAAAAGGAAAAGCCAAATGCCTATTGAGACACAAATAGGAAAGTTACTTCCTACGAATATCAAATCTTAATTAATCATTCATCAAAAGACTAGAGAAGCCTTAGAACCCTAAGTATGGAAACATGTTAATACTATTTTTTGTATATATTAGAAAAGCTTTAGTGTATTATATTTCTCTTCTTACCCTTTAAAATTTCCTGTGTTGTTCTGATATTAAAGTATACTTACTATTAAATAAGTTCTAAATGATATGAAATATTATATTATCATATATATTTTTAAAAATATTTATTTTTTAGTTGTAGTTGGACACAACACTTTTATTTCACTTGTTTTTTTTTCTTTTTTTTTTTTTATGTGGTGCTGAGGATTGAACCCAGGGTCTTGCACGGGCAAGGTGAGCGCTCTACCACTTCTACATAACATACATTTATTAGGTACCTAAGATGTATAAAAAATTTCCTAAATTTATATTACTGTTGCAAGAGATGGGATTGTAAAGATGAACATGATAGATATTATACTTTAAATAATGTAAAATCTAACATAGTCAATGTTTAATCAACAGAATAATGAAGACAAATAATCTAAATAAAACAAAGACAGTTTGGATCCTGTGGTGAGCCGTTTCAGTGGACCGTGGTCGCCATTACAAGATGGCGCCCGCTTCCGCTGTGGTCTGAGACAAACAACTCCTTATTAGGGAGAGTTGGCGTGTCATTGTTTAACACCCTATGAGAAAGGTCCACGTGGCGGCTTTGCATTGGGGCTTGGTGTGCTTTATTAAGTGTGGGAGGCGCAAGCAGAGGGAGAATGCTTGAAGACATGTCTGAGTAAAGGCCTGAATAAACTGCTGAGAGAAAATTCCTGAGTCGTGTCTTCCTTGCTGGCGAGGGGTCACGACAGGATCCCATAATGAATACATTTAGAAGCAGTATTACTAATAATTAGACACATACTCAATAGTATTTCTATTTTTATTGACACCTATTTCTTCAATAACATCTTCATAAATCTATATATGTATTTTATGTAAAACAATTGAGTTTTAGGTAGTTTACATACATAATCCAAGGCCTAAATCTATTCATAGAGGAAGTAAAGGAAAAAAGGTTAGAATTCCTGTTTTAGCAATTAGTGGTGTATAGGCTATTTCCATGAATATAAACAAGAATATTACATTTTATACAGGTCAACTTTTCTGTGTGACCCCTTTCTACATCAACTGGAGCCATGCAAATCTCAAGCACATTTTATATTGAGACAGTGAAATCTATTTTTCATTTTATGTTTTGTTTCTTTTAATGGACATTAATAAGGTACTGTAATAATCAAATAAATGCAAATAAGCTTCCCAACACCTATGGGATCTGATACAAGATCCCAGTAGCAGAATATCATTTATTGGAACATTTCTTTCTCTGCTATTCTTTTTTTTAATTGGCATATAATAATTATACATAATAGTGGGATGCATTATGCCCTATTTGTACATGAACATTAATAATTTAATCAATCTCATTCTCCACTACCCTCCCTTTCCCTCCTTCCCTCCCTTCCCCTGATATATGCAGGGTCCATTGTGGTCTGTTATTATTTTAAAGGGAATTGCACTGCTGAGATACATTTAAATTACAGTAGTTCCCAATTATCTGTAATTTCACTTTACAGTTTCACTTACTACCATCATTGTCCAACAATATTAAATGAACAATTCCAGAAATAAACAACCTATAATATGTAAATTATATGCCATTCTGGGTATATAATAAAATACTGCACCATCCTGCTTTATTCCTCCTGGGATATAACTCATCCCCTTATTAAGAATATCCACACTCTATATGCTACCTGCTCATTAGTCACATAGGAGCCATTTCAATTATCAGATAGGCCAGCTGCCATAATATTACAATTTTTGTGTTCAAGCAAGCTTTCTTTTGTTTTCTTTAAGTTAGTAATAGCCCCAAAGCATAAGAGTAGCAATGCTGGGCTGGGGATGTGGCTCAAGCGGTAGCGCGCTTGCCTGGCATGCGTGCGGCCTGGGTTCAATCCTCAGCACCACATACAAACAAAGATGTTGTGCCCGCCAAAAACTAAAAAATAAATATTAAAAAACTCTCTCTCTCTCTCTCTCTCTCTCTCTCTCTCTCTCTTTCTAAAAAAAAAAGGGTAGTAATGCTGGCAATTCAGATACAAAAAAAGAAAAGAAAAATCATACTTTGAGGTTAACAAGATCTGGGATAAAATGTTATTAATCTTTTACTGTGCCTAATTTATAAATTAAGTATTAACATAGGTATGTGTGTACAGAAAAAAAAAAACAATATACATGGAATTGGTACTAATTATGGTTTCAGGCATGAAGACACTTGGAAAATATCCCAGCCGATAAGGAGGATTTACCATATATTCATTAAAACAGAAAGTACACCCTATCAGGTTACTCAAGTATGCATCCATCCCACAAAAAGACTTTAAAGTTTATAAAAGTGTGATTTTTTGTGTGATTCCAGATTAGTTTTTAATAATCAGGCATTTGTTTGGCTTATTTTCCGTTATCTTCCTTTTACAATGTAAAAGAAAAAAGCAAAATAAGAAAAGAAAACCAATTTACCAATCAAGAAGTTAGAAGAATGAATAAATCAAAAACTCGGTTTTCATGGTTTTATTACTACTTACAATCAGCCTTGCTCATGATTTCTGATTCTGCTGTGACATAAAGATCAGTAATTTATGTACAGAAAACCAAATCAGAGGTGATTTTTCTCTGTGATGCTTTGTATTATTTATTTGCTGCTTAAAATGTTCTTCTCAAAAACAGAAGCTGTCAGTTTAAAATCTATGTAGATTCTTTTACCAACAGAGATTCAGAGATTGTACCTTCATGGAGAAAAAGTCACTGAAAAGACCAACATGAAGATATCTGACAGCCTGAAGGCAATAGATGTTTGTCCAACTGAAATTGCAAGAACTATTCTTCATATTTTTATATTTTCCTTTCTGTCTTTAAAACACAGAGAAGGAATAAATGTAGTCTTTGAAATTTTAAATAACAATTGCACGTTAATAGGTGTTTTTTTTTTTTTACATGTTACTCATTTAAATCTGGCATTGCTTTCCTTAATGAAACAAATTAATGATGTCTGTCTTCAGGAAAATATTTCCTAACTTAGTTTCCTAAAACCTTGTTATTAAGAAGAAGAAGAGTTTGGATGAAACAATAACAATAAAATGTCCAAACCCTTTTATTGTAAATAGTATCTGTTTAGGCAGTATGTTTTTAGGTAAATTATCAAATATTGTTATACTGATGGTTATTACATGAAGATTTCAGTCTCCAAGAAAATCATTAGAATTGATTTTTATAAAAGTGGACCCATCACAGTAGTCAACTATTCACCTAAGTGTTAGAAAGTCTCAACAAAGCATAAATTAAGCTAAATTGCAGTTATTCATTGAAGGAAAATAATAAATAATATAAATTATGGGACAGAAAAAATTATCAAGTTTAATTTCTCCTTTCATAGATTTTACAGAATATCAAAAGAATTTTATTTGGTTAAGTTCTTCAAAATAGTTTTGAATTGAGGGGAAAAGGTTATGTTTTTGTGATTCTTGCAATTTGATTCAAACAGAAGTAAATCTTGACCCAAACATTCTGCTAATTATTTTATTCTGTTAAAGATTTATTCCAAAGCTATAGAAGATCATTTTTAATGAGCACATATTTGGTACTTTATAATTCACATAATTTACTGCTTGTTTATAGGACACTGTTACGATTAACATTATCTGTAATGTATTGCTAATTGAACAACCTTCTACATTTGCTAGCATATGAAATCTTTAATTCTTCTGATTGATTTGACATATTTTTGGCTTTAGAATTTGGAAAATAAAAATGTATTTTTGTGTCTAGCTTACTTGTTTAAATGTAACCTTGGTGATTTGGCCATAATTTGACATAATGTCTTTAGATATACATTGAACAGACATTCTCATTTGCAATAAATTTTTTCTGGCTCATATTGCTATTAGTAAAAGACTAAATTGTGTACTTTGACTTTAGTATAAATATAAATTAAAAGGAGAGTTTTGTTTTTCTCAATGTGATTGAAAAACTTTAACTTTTGGCCTCTTCCTCTATCATAGGAAAGGTTGGGAACTTCCGGCCTTCACTTGTATCACAGGAAACCGTAAAAAGAACAAAAGCTTTGAGATGAGTTAGTTCTTAGATCAAATAGGATCCTTTTTGGTCCTGTGACTTTGATCTTAAATTCTTAAATTATGTTTAGATTTATGTATAAAATTAGACCTGTAGAGAACACTATCACAAGACATAAATATTAAATTCTATGTAAAATGTTGACAAGTCTTACAAGGTGAAACCATAACATATGTGATTTTCCTTCTCCTCCTTTACCAAGACATTGGAATTATAATGAACATGTTCTCATTCACAGCACATGACTAGATTATGTACATGGGTATTATGAATACACTTTTAAACAGACTAAATCTATCTCTAGGGCATATTGTGTTTCCTTGTTGTATATAGAGCACCGTTCTTCTATCTGGAAGCTTTGTACAACATCTACTGGATAAGTCAATGGATGTTGAGAATGAATGACTAGCAAGAGCAGGGAAACCATAGCAATCAAGGTCAGTTCCCAACAGCATATTATTTACTCATATGCAAACTGGGTTGTGGAGAGGAAAAACATGATACTGGTTAAATTAATTATTTAACAGTGTTATTTTTCAAAATAAATATTTACTAGCTGGCTAAAAGCTACACAAAATTTAGGTTTAAAATTTTGTAAGAAACTGCATTCTAATTAAAGTTTCAACATAAGTTATTGTACAGCTGGGCCGAACTGCACAGGCCTGTAATCACAGCGGCTCAGGAGGCTGAAGCAGGAGGATTGTCAGTTCAAAGCCAGCTTCAGCAAAAGCAAGGTGCTAGGCAACTCAGTGAGACCCTGTCTCTAAATAAAATACAAAATAGGGCTGGAGATGTGGCTCAATGGCTGAGTGCTCCTGGGTTCAATCCCTGGTACCCCTCCACACACGGGAAAAAGTTATTGAATAGAATACTATTATGTGAAGAAAATGCCTATTTTAATATTTATTAGAAAAAAATATATAAGTAAAACTCTTGAAGAACTTTTAGCTCTAAAAATACAAGGAAATACTACTTTTAAAAGATTCAAGGAATAAAATATTATGATATGTTCATAGAAAAGGTCAACAGAGGATCTGAATTTGTGTCCTCACACAGGACTGGTGGGAAGTTAACTCTGAATTTACTTTATTATAACTCTGAAATTTAGTAGTTTAAGGTAAATATGTAATGCTACCTGTATTCCATGATCCTAATGGTTTATTGTGAAACATATGATGTGTAAGTTAGAAATTCAATGACTGAGATATAACTGGGCTATATTTGGCAAAGTTTAAAAGTAAAAAAATGAAGATAGTACTTTCCTACTTTGATTCACATCTGCCTAAACTTCAGGTCTGAGCAGTTAAATGTGAAAATCAAATGTAATAAAAATTATCTCAAAATGTATCACAGGCCTGAATGTTAAAATGCAAGAACATAACATAGGAGACCATTTATTTGGTCCATCATTGACTGAATACATTGTGTAACTGTATTTACCTTTCTGTGCCTGGCTTAGTTAGCATAATATCTTCTAGTTTCATCCAAGATGTTGCATAATGGCAGCATAGCCTTTTTTTCACTTAATGTATAAATGATAGATGTGTCAATGATAAACATGTCAAAGATGAGAAAACCTATATAAGCTGAATATTAATTGGAAATATAAAGTGAGAAATGTTAAATTTCTTTGGCCACCTTTTGTAGTAAATGCTTTTAAACATAAGTTGAGAGTAGAATGGTGATTACTAGAGCTGGGTTGTTTGAGGGGACAGATATTTTTACCGATTTGAACATTACACAAAGTATACCCATGCATTAAAATATCACGTCTCCCATAAATATGTACACTTTACATGTGTCAATTAAAAATAATTAATTAAAATAAAAATGAAAATACAGAATTCATAAAAAAATAAACTTATGTTGAGAAAAGAGAAAAAAGCAGGTGTATTAATGCCAATCAACATGCTATAGTAAAGTGCAGTAATTGGCCAGAACACAAGGTTTATATATTTAAAGGGAGAAACATTAAAACATTAAGACTACTAATTTTTTTGAGAGAAAAACTGACAAGAGAGTGAATCTTTGAAATCAAGAGAAAAAAAGAGGGCTGGGGACATAGCTTAGTTGGTAGAATGCTTGCCTTAAATGTACAAGGCCCTGAGTTCAATCTCCAGCACCAAAAAAAAAAAAAAAAAAAAAAAGAGAGAGAGAGAGCAAAAAAAACAAACCTATATTTTATATATAGAAAAGACATTTTAAAAAAATAAAACAGAGGTTGAATGAAGACATTTTTTGACAAAAATCTCCCCGAATGTGTTGTAGGTGGATCACAACTAAAATAAAATACTACATGGGAATTATCTTGGAAGAAAGAAACCATCTCAGATGAAAACACAGAAAATAATAATAAAAATAATAATACACCAAATAGAAAAATATATACAAATTCTGAATATGAAAGATAATGCTAAACTCTTACAGGGTTCTAAATATAAGTAGAATTAAAATTCATTTTGCTCATTTGTGTTGAGATTTCTAAGTAGGAGTAAAAGGGAACTTTTATATAATAAAGTGAAACATGCCTTCAGATCATGTTAAGTATGCCAATACTTGCCAACCAAAATTCCAAACAATATATTTGCTTTCAAAAAAAATGTAAAACTGACTACAAATATATATGGAAATAAGAAGAGCTAAGAATGCATAAAGCTTTGAGGAAGAACAAAGATGGAAGACTTAAACTACATATCATGAAAACCAATTATAAAGAAATAATAAGACTGTGGGATTGGCACAGACTAAATAGAACAAGAGAGAAGGAATGAAAAAGGGTTTGGAATCAGTATTAACTAATTTAGAACAAGAAAATATAGGAGAGTCATGAAAGAGAATGGTATTTAAAATAAATGTGGCTAGATTCATTAAATTTCCATATGGAAAAAAAGAAGTTATCTTGACCCCATCTCATTCCAAAAACAAAAATCAATTAAAATCAATTTCATTCTGAACAGTAATGTGTTAAAGTGAAGT
Source organism: Ictidomys tridecemlineatus (assembly GCF_052094955.1). Taxonomy (NCBI): domain Eukaryota; kingdom Metazoa; phylum Chordata; class Mammalia; order Rodentia; family Sciuridae; genus Ictidomys; species Ictidomys tridecemlineatus. Next base: position 164,039,899 of record NC_135479.1, read on the forward strand.
TATTTAACAATAAAATTTCAGTAAAATTTAAAATTACTGAAAACAATGAAGTTATAAAGTCAAATGATAAAACATTATAAAGAAAACAAGTGACTAGGGTTGTAGCTCAGTGGTGGAGCACATGCCTCAAATGTATGAGGCACTGGGTTTGATCTTAAGCACCACATAAAAAAGAATAAATAAAATAAAGGTATTGTGTATATCTACAAGTATATTATATATATATATATATATATATATATATATATATATAGAGAGAGAGAGAGAGAGAGAGAGAGAGAGATACATATATATGTTTCATATATATAAAATAAAAAATCATCTTGTAGAACTTTGAGTAAACAAAATTTCCAAAGCTTTCTAAAACAGTGCATAAGGAGCTAATTGTAAAGGAAAAAAGTAATCTAGATAATATGAAAACTAAGACCTTTTCATTCATCAAAACACAGCTAAAAAGAGATAGAGGTAGCCCACAGAGGGAGTGAAGATATTTGCAACACATGTATCTAATAATCGCCTTATATCTAGAAAATGTAGAGCAATATAAAGGAGAAAGAAAAGGAAAGAAAATAACCACAACAGGAAAGCAATAACAAAAACAAATGTGCAAAAGTCTCAGTCGGACTAAACAGGCTAAAAACTACACGCAAAGAAGTTCAGATCATTAGTCATCAGGGAAATGCAAATCAAATCCTGACATATAATCACAGCTACACTAAACACAAAAGCCAGAAAAATGTTGGCAAGGATGTGGCACAGCGAGAAGTCTGTTGATATTGACAGGAATACCCCTGTGAAGAGCAGTGACTTGAATCATGGCCTCTGACTGTCTCATGGCTGTGTTTCTGCTGAGAATTTCCTGTACAAAGGTGCAGGTCTAGATGGTCCGGTTTCTATGGCGATGCCTGGCTAAGGAAGCTCCATGCAAAGTCATAGAACTATATAAGTCTGAACCTTGAGCTCAGATACCAACTCCCAGGGACAGAGAATTCTGGAGAGAGAGAGAGAGAGAGAGAGAGAGAGAGAGAGAGAGAGAGAGAGAGAGAGAGAGGGAGGGAGGGAGGGAGGGAGGGAGGGAGGGAGGGAGGGAGAGATTGATTGATTCCAACAGGAGTGTGGGTTTATTTCTTTTGGAAGAGTAGCTAAAAGTGGACACAATGGGCTTCTAGGATTTCTGTGTTCTGTGTTCTAATCTAGAACTGGTTTTCATGCGTATGTTTAATTTGTGAAATAACATCACCCTAATTGTAGTTAGATTGTAAGAATAAATGATGTGTGTCATTCTTGATTAAGACTTTTTTTTTTCAACTGCAATAAAAGAAATCCAGGTGAGCTGACTCGGTATTTTAGTAACTAATAAGCTGAAATAAGGATGCTAAGCTGAGAATTTCATGACCTTCTGCTCATAGGTGATAAGAATCCAAGAACTAGACATCAAGCACAGGACATGAATTAGATTTGCTAGTGGATGAGGACAAGAGCAGAATGAATTAAAGAGACCAAACAAAGAGGATCCTCAATCCTAGGGCATGTTGTAACTGGGACATCAAGGGGGAAATGAGAGTCAGTGTACAAATCAGAGATAGCATGGGCAAGGAAAGACTTATCAACTCTATTAGACCTGGGATAAAATGTCAGATGCATAATTAGTGTCAATATGAATTACTCCAAACTTCTATTGTATAAATGTGGACATGAATCTAGTGAGAAGGACACACAAACAAGTTTCCAAACAACAGAGGACAGAACCAGGGACTATGGCTCAGGAAGAAAAAAAGTAAATCAAACATCCAAGATATCCAGCAGACTAGGACCTGGACAATACCTGTATGTGGTGCTGATGGAAGATGGCTTCACAGGTTTTTCTCCAGGTAGGTATAGAAGACTGGCTGTACCTCAAGACTTAGTAGGTAAGCAGCCTCTATCACAGTGATTCTCAAACTTTGGACCTTTGACCTTGTTAAAAGGTATTAAGGATCCCCAAGGAATTTGTAAATTTATGTTCAGAATGACTGCGTTACAAATTTTAGAAGAAATTTTAAAATATTTATTCATTTTCAATTTTAATATATTAATAAAACTATTACATTTTAACATAAATGTCATATTTTAAAAAATTTGTATTTCCTGAAACAATACCAAGAAAGAGTTAAGGGTGGTATAGCTTACATTTTATTTTTTTTTCTTAATATCTATCTCCTTTAAAAACAAATTTTCATAACTATTTCTGTGTTGCAATACCAAATCATGTAGCCTCTGGAAAACTCTTCCTGTCACTCATGAGAAAATGAGAATGACAAAGATAAATATTATCTAGTATCATTACAAAAACTGTTTTGATGTTGTAGACCCTTTGGCAGAAACTCAGAGAACCTACAGGGTCCTTGAAAAACGCCTCAAGCATTTCTTTTCTGTTAAGTGCTGGTTTGATCTCTGATCTCAGGATGTGACTGATCTATAGAAGTGAGTTGTTTGAATACATAGTCAACTGTGACAGCATGGAGCCTAACACTTTTGAAAAATTATGAAAGACCAGTCTCAGAATAATGTATCAGGGGAAAGTACATTCATGATTTGGCTATAAAAGGCATATAAACTTGTTAAGGCCATGGAGATGAGGTAAATCTTTCAAAACAGGCTGCATCTGTTGTCTTTATTGAGGCTTTGCAAAAATCTTTGACTAAATCAGCAGAGAATTCTTGGGTACACTGAAGGGAAATACTTATTGGAAAAGAAACATGTAGAAAATTAAAGTTTAGGTTTTTTATGGAAATAATGAAAATATATGTCAACAAATGTAACAGATGAACATTTGGGGATACAATGATAAAACGAAAGTATGTTTAATCAAATATGTTTTAAATAAAACTATACACACACACACATACACATAAACATGCTTTCAGAAACATTATACAAAATCAGTAAGCTTAGAATGGCATGTTCGATCAGTATCCCAGAGAAGTGAGTTAAAGAGAAGGTTACCTAATATTTACTATTAATGATCACAAGAATGAGAAAAACCCATACAAACAAAATAGAAAAAGTTGAAGTTCAACCAAATGAAGCTGAGGACCCAGTTGTGATCTTGTGATCATGCTGAAAGATATCATTTGTATATCAATATTGGTCTTAAAGCAGAGAAACTATAATATTATAAATGAATGTATATGTATTGCAAATAAATAGAGTATTTCAAAAGCATTTAAGATTTTCCAGGGCTCCAGATAAAAAGGCCATACAAGTACAAATAAACCAGGTGGTGAAGGATCTCTGTCTTCTCACTGGTTTAAACTGATGTCATCACTGCATAGACAAATCTCAAAAGCCCATTGTTCTAATGGGTTTGATAGAATAGGATGGCCAGTGTACAATTGCATAAAACCTTGCTTATTGCTATCTTCTAACTATTGATGCTATGAAAGGAACATAAACATGACATGAAAAAGTTAATCATAGGTGTAAGAGAGATTCAACAGGGACAACTACTAAACTTCCCAGACTGTATATAATAAGTGTTTTTTCTAGTTTACGATAAGGAATCACAAAGCCTTGTCAATTTCCCAATGGGCAAAAATCTGCAAATACTGGAAAATACTGCAAGAGTTTTGAAGTTCAGTTCTCCTAAAATTTTTAAAATAAAGAACAGATTTAAATATTTTCTTGCTGCAAGAGTGAGCATGAATAATGCCACATTGCAAAAACTGACTTTGTTTATTTGAAAAGGAAATAATCTAATATGAATCTGACTCAAAGAGCCTTAGAAAACTTGAGGCTCCCTTGACACAGGCTAACCCTTGCTTGACAACCTGAGCTATGGGAACTCTGATTTGATGTGCTTCCATGAACCTCTGAATCAGTTACCAATTTTTATTATCATCAAGATGAACATTTCAAATGGCTAATAAAGAGGACATGAGTTTTGCCATGTCAAAATCAGATCCAAAATACCTACCTCTTTTTCAAGTTAAATACAAGCAACTTTACTCACTTAAATATACTTTTGAGAAGAAATAACATTTGCTTTAGGGTTTCAATTGCCCCATTTGCCTTTATGTCTTTTTTGTTTGTTTGTTAATGAAAACTGCTATTTTCATTTTAAATACTTTGAAATGTGGCAACAGTTTTTTTTTCAAACTGACTTTATGTTTTTCATAATTCTATTTCCAATACTACCAGAATAAATGTCATGAAAATACATTGTGTGATTGTGGATATTTAATGTGGAGAATAAAGAAGCAATGGGAAGAATCACAATTTATTATACATAAATAAAAAATAGAAAAATGAAGTGGTAAAATTTGAAATTTTATTAACATAATTCATGAAATTTATTAAAATTTTCTCTGCTATGAGACTTGGATTGTGTGATATTTAAACTTACTTATCTATTTTCAAAGTTTTAACATATGCTATCTTGCTACTTTTTATTCAGAAAAAATATAAGAATAAGATGTAATTCCACATGTATTAATCTACAATGAATAAGATGGTCATTAAAAATTGTGTGCTTCTTGATGAATGAAAAATTTAACCACTCATTGTCTTGAGTTGTATACTACTACAATGCAACAGAAACAGTATTACAATGATACATATTCCAAGTATTATTTCAATATTATTGTACACTGTTTATATTATCAGTATTGTATTATTGTTTTATACTGTTTATAGTATCCAATATACTGTTTCAATATTTATTTCTTAATGTTTGGCAAACCTTGGTTGAGTATCATATTCCAAGACTAAGAACCTACTTGGAGAAATAATATGGTACATTAAAAAATTAGTAAATATTATAAGCCAAAGTGCAATTTGAGATTACACAATGTAGACAGTTTAAGGAATTTAGAGAGGAGAAAATCAGAATAGAGATAAGCCAATTGGATAAGACTTGGTGGAGAAAATGATACAGTGTTGGACATAAAGGGCAGGCACCATTATGATCATCTGAGGAACAATATAAGTCATAGTAATGACACTGATCACAGCATGTGTGGATATCCACAGAGAAGCTGCCTATGCTAAAGAATTCTTGCAAGAGCAGGTCAATCAATCAGAATTATTCAGAATTAGGGGTTGAGGAGATTTAAATAAGGACAACCAAGCAAAAGTGACATTTTAAAAATATCTGCCTGGAAGCAGTTTAAAGATAGCTAGAATTTGGTGGCAGTAAATTTAAGTATAATCTTATTGAAGTAATCTAAGTGTGAAATTGTCAAAGTCTGAATAAGCTGGTATTCTTAATCATATAAAGGAAGAAACACATGAAAGACTGTGAAGGGAAAATGTATTAGATAATTTGTTGCAAATAGAAGGTTAAACTATCCCCCCCAAAATATGGATAATTTTGAGCAATGCTGTATTCCCTAAGCAATTATTACTGTCTTTTCACCCAGTTTGCTAATTTAAGTGGTCACATAATAAGCATCATAGAGTTTAGTTATTAACTTTTCCCCATTTAATATTTTTTCATTCGCTGACTAGTCATGACAAATTTGAAATTTTTTTAAAATGTTAAACATATGTTGACAGAAGAAATATTTTCTCAGCTTAAAAATTAGTTTTTTTCTGGCAAAATTAATTCCTGAAGTATTCCAAATATTAGTCTCATATTGTTTCATTAATTATGATTCCTGTGAAACAGAAAAATTAATTTTGCATCTTAAAATTTTGCAACACCTTGTCAGTGAAATTAATATTTGTATATAACATATTATGTTCAACCCAGTGGAAGAAAAGCCTTCTGTTTGTAGCAAAACAGACACTGTCTATTGCCACAAAGTCTATGAAGACAAGCAAGAGAAAGGCTATGTCCTTTATTTAAAATGTATCTCTTCATTTAAACATTATAACCTATTTTCTGACAACATTCAGATATAGAAGCTATAACTGATAAGTAGAAACATGTTGAAGAAACAGGGCAGTGTATCTGATAGGTAATTGCTTTACTTGTGCAGTGAAAAGTTATCATTTGTTTTACTAAAGGGATTTGCTTTTCAGTCATTGCCATTTAAGTAAATAATTTTCAATATAATTTTGGGAAAAATAACTCTTGGATAGCCCAATCAAGACATAAGTAGGCAAAACTTTCTTTTAACAAGTATATTGCTTCTTTTGACATGCACATCTGGAAGCATGTATCATATTGTAAAAGAGTCCTTTCTTTTGTGATGTGAAAGGCCATTTTTATTATCTGGAAAGCCTCAAGTCCTATAGCAATAATCCTAATGAAAATAGGACCTGAAACCATAAGGAAAAAAATTACATACACTTCTGTTGATAGCTATGATTGTAGCTATAACCAAAGAGTTGCCCCAAGGCATGGATAAATGTAAGCACTAAGCTATGAATACAGCAGCTGAAAGAAATCAAAAGATACCTAATGATTGCTTTATAGAGACATAGGATTATTACTTTTTCTATAAGTAGACAGTTCTCTATATTCTCTATTAATATAGAGAACTTCAAAAGAGAAAATCTGTGAAGGAATTGAAAATGTGGGTCTCAAACTTTTACTCATGTACATATTTAGTGTCCAGCACTAAAGGTATAAGTAACCAAGAAGGAGAATTTGAAGTATGCCTGGTCTTTCTGTGGTTTCACAGATTATTGTACAAATGCAGGCAAGTTATATATCTGTGCTTCAATTATCTCACCTATAAAATAAGGATAATTATAATAAAAATAATAAATACAGTATTGTTATGAAGATTGAATGTGACTATTTCTTCAAGTTTTCATAGTAGGACTTAATTCCTGGCATTTACTGATGATAGTGGTAGAGGTTGCAACTATTGTTTGCTTGTTAGTATCTCTGACATAGCCAGGCATGACTGTCTTAATCACAGCAGGATAAGATAAATTAAAGAAGATGTAGATTTAAAACTTGACCTGTCTATTTAATTAGGAGTTGATCTAAGGGCAGGGACCCAGGACAAATGGGAATGAATTTCAGATAAATTCAAGTTAGAATTTGGCATCTGATGCTTTGTAAAAGAGCCCTTTTACACAGGGATTTGCTAATTCCATAATATGTATTCAGGGGCAAGGTACTAAAATCAGCAACTAAGGGAAGCTAAGAGGGAATCCAGGTAAAGACCCTAGTGTGGAGGATGATTCTAGTCAGTGAATGAAACATAAATTCCCTAGAGTTCAAAGTACCCTTCAAATTAACATAGCAAAGCCCTACTTTGCAAAACTGCTTATCATCTCCCACTATAAGAAGTTCAGTGCATTTGATTAATCTTCTTCATTTGAGCATCAAAGAAGTAGTTTCACTGGAATTTGGGACCCATACTGCAATGGATATATAAAATTAAAATCAAATTCAATGTGAGTAAAAGTTTCAGCAACATGACATTGAAACATATCCAGGGGATTAACAAATTCATATCTCCCCTCTCATGTAAGTCATAGGTAGACACTCAAATTGAAAAAAAGAAACAGAAATTGTTTCCCTCGTTGTGTGTGTGTGTGTGTGTGTGTGTGTGTGTGTGTAGTGTGATAAGTCTCCTTTATACTCAGAAACATAAATGTGCAAAAGGAATTTAAGGATCTGAGGACATTTCCTCAGCATAAAAAAAAACTTCAGCTTGTTTGCAAGGGAAAAAGTTATAATCCTTTCAGGTACTCATATCCACAGCCAGCCTAGATTCTGTGTTTTCTTGTTATAACTGCTTGAAGAATACTTCCATTTGCTTATTCCTCTTTCCCTTTACACTACCACCATAGAAAACCCTCAAAGCTACTTCATTACTGCATTCCACTTCCTCCTCCTCACGTGAGTTGGAGCAGCCAAGCATGGCTGGGGCAAAACTCCACAATTAAGTTGATGAGGGCAGCTGTGGATGTGCACAGATCAGACCAGATCTCTCTTCAGGAGAAGGTGTTGCAGTGAGCAGTTAATGGAAAGTCCCTACTTTATCACCTACAAATTCTCTGCCACACTCTAACCAAAGCCACACTTTCACCAGGCTGCTCCCAGTCAATAAGTGTAGGTGACAGGAAAGCTAGCTGGGCTATTTCTGCTCAGCATTTCTAAAAGCCCACCTCTGCTGACAGTTACCCTCTTCGGGAAACCCCATAGTCTTAGCCTGGCCAGGACATGGTCAGAGATAGCAGTCTGAAGGTCTTTTCCAGTTTCCCTTCCTTTCCCCTATCTCCTAAGTGTCAGACCTGCCTCACAGTCTGAAGACTCTTCTCACCTCTAGGCAACCCTCTCCTTCATGCCTTACATGCATTTCTCCCCAAACTTCTCTTGCATGTCTAATCCCAATGTGGCATCTACTTCTTCAAGTCAGACATCAGTTAACTCTGTTACTAACTCTTAAATTCTTTATCACATATGGAAAGCAAAACCTCTGTTTTTCCACTGAACCCATTTCTCTTTAGTAGATTCAGCTATCCACCCACCTAGATAAATGTTTATTTTTCTCTCTCCTCAAGTTAGTAAAACCTCTCTTCATACCTCTCATGTTCAAGTGGTCTTTTTGTAAATATTTCCTGAAAGAATAGTGTTCAGGAGCACCCAACTCCATTCAGCACCCATTTACCTTATTCTCATATGCCCTCCTGTCTCCGCCTGCTCTCCATCAATATTTCTACCCAAGCCAATCCCTCCAATTATGCATCAGATTAATATTCCATCTCATTCACTAATGATATGTTCCACTTTCTTCACTGTTAGGGCTTACCTCTCTTAAACCATTTCCTTCTTAATCAAACATTCTGTATTAACACCTAAGAAAAAAATTTCTTGAGCCTAAACTCTTCTCAAACTACCATCTCTACTCAGTCTATCTTTCCATTTTTGCCTCCTTTTTCTTTTGAACCCAGACTAATTTAGATCACACACAGCTCCACAAATCTATTTTTACCAATATCCCCAGATATGTCCACCCTGGCAAAGGCAGTAGTCAATTCTCACACTTCAACAAATGCAGGCAGTCAGCAAAATTTGACAATGTTGATCATTTCTTCATTGAAAGTCTTTCTTCCTATTGATTGTTGATGGTCCTTTTTCTTGGATCTCCAGCCTTATTGACTACTTCTTTCAGCTTCCTCTGCAGTTATCTATTCTTTTTTGACAGCTGTATCAATTACGAAGACCCATGGCTTTGTCTTTATAACTTTTTTTTCTAACTATAGTTTGTAATATCTTCCACTCTCATAGTTTAAAATGTCATCTTTAATTTGATGACTTTCAATTTTTTTCCTCCTGCCCCACCTCACTCTAATCTTCAGACTGGTATATCCAACTACCTACCCAACACCTCTTCTTAGTTATCAACTATCTATCCCCAACTTAATATATACAAATTAAATTCTTAATTTTCCCCACCCGTCTTCTTGTTTTCTTCATTTCAATTAACACCAACATCTTCTTCCAGTCACTTAGACCAGAAGTTAAAGTATCTTGAAAATATCATGCCAAAAGAAGCTTCTAAGTGTTCTATCTTTTTCCAATTGACTCTGCCTTCAAAATATATCCAATATAACTTTTTTTCACTTTCCACTCACTCTTGCAATTCAGAGCCTTATCACTACATTTTTCCTGGATTATTGCAATAGTCTTCTAATATTGTGTTTACACTCCTTCCCTTCGAGTCTATTCTTTGCTGTTACTTTTTAAAGGTAGATAGAACCATATCACTCCATATCACTCCATTCCAAAATGTTCCAGAATGACTTCTCTTGCAGAGGAAAATTTAAAGCTATTACCGTCAACTCCAGGCACCTAAAATATCTGTCCTCCACTCTCCTTGAACCAATCTGATCTCATCTTTCACTAACTTCCTACCTTGTTTACGGTACATCAGCCATGTTGGCCTCCATGCCCTTCTTCTATTGGTTCCTGTCTTTGGATACGAAATTCTGTTTCGAAGAACATTCCCCTAGATATGTGCATAATTGAGAAATTTTCTCTCTGCTCTGTTATATATTTTGTATTCTGTTGATGGGATATACAGCTGTGGATATTTATTGAAGGACTAAATGCACAAAACAAATAATGGGAGCACAGAAAAAAAAATAAGGAAGATCTAGTTGTCAGAATTAATGTAGAAAGTATAAAGATAACCTGGCTAATAGCTGTCTGAAAACTCTAACATATTATTATAATTAAGAAATAAGATAGTTGTTATAACCAGTATATAAGATTTTTAGAACTATGTGAAACAAAATTAATTTTGAAAAAAAAAAAAAAGGGTAAACATAGCTGGCCTGAGACTTCTACCCTTACAAAAGCCTGATTTTAGGATTGGCCCTTGGACTGCACAATGTGAGAGAATATAAATATATTGGGAATGGTCTCATCATTCACTAAATGATGTGTCAAGTGTGTTTATGCAAATGATGTGGTTTATGCAGCACCTCCCCTCTTTGTGAAAGTCTTGAATTTTGATATGTGCTAGGCAGAGTGACTAAATGACCAGCCCATCATAATCAGTTCAGGCTCCTATAACAAATATCATATTCTGTATGGCTTTTAAATTTCAGAAATCCACTTTACATAGTTTTGGAAGCTGAAAGTACAAAATCAGGATATAGATTTGGTCAATTTCTGGCCAGAGTCCTCTTCCAGGTTGTGAACTACCAAAATCTCTCTGTATTCTCTCTTGAAAGAAAATAAGTGAGCTAGCTCTTTGGTCTCTTCTAAGGGTGTCAGTCTTACAGGGCCTCCACCATCATGATATAACTTCAAGTGTCTCTACCACAGGATTAGGATTTCAATGATGCATTTTAGGTGACTCATAAACATTCAGACCTTTGCAAGTGCCCTTTGAAAAACAAGTCACTGGGTCTCCAAAGAGCCTCCCTTAATTGAAAGACATGTTGCTGAGATTTTTTTTTAGCTGGAGGAGAGAATGATCTGCCTGACCTTTCATGAGAGGGGGGATGAACACCTCCATGATGAACACCTCCAGAGGCTGCTTATATCCAAAATTATATGTTTAACTTCATTATTTTTTTTCTTTGATACCAGGGATTGAACTCAGGAGCACTGAGACACTGAGACACATATCCAGCCCTATTCTGTATTTTATTTAGAGACAGGGTCTCAATGAGTTGCTTAGTGCCTCATTTTTGCTGAGGCTGGCTTTGTACTCTCAATCCTCCTGCCTCATCCTCCCAAGCCGCTGAGATTATAGGTATGCACTACCTGCTGGGGTTTAACTACATTCTTAGTCCCATGATTCTTCTAGGGATCATTTGAATATGAAAAAAAAATGGCCTTTGGGACCCCAGAACACAAGAATAAAATACCAATCCCAAACTATTGCCTAAAAATGTAACTTGTAAAGGAAGAACTCAGAGTAATTGAATCAAAATTAAGACTGAAAATGCGACTGAGATCAAGATCCAAAATGTATACAAGAGATAAAATTTTATTACATCTGATTAAATTCTGACTGAAACTAAATTTCTTTATGATGAAAGGAGGAAAGAAAAAGAAAGAAAGAAAGAAAGAAAGAAAGAAAGAAAGAAAGAAAGAAAGAAAGAAAGAAAGAAAGAAAGAAAGAAAGAAAGAAAGAAAGAAAGAAAGAAAGAAAGAGAAAGAGAGGAAGGAAGGAAGGAAGGAAGGAAGGAAGGAAGGAAGGAAGGAAGGAAGGAAGGAAGGAAGGAAGGAAGGAGGGAGGGAGGAAGATAAAAAAGGAGGGAGAAAGAGACAAATGGCTACCTTACAGAGAGGAAATTAAAACAGCAGTGCTTTGTTCAAGACCTGGAGCCTGAACAAAGTGTCTTGGTCATAAGTCTGTAATAAAGATTTAAGGATAAGACTCTGTATACTCAGAGGATTTGAGATCCATTTTTCAACAGAAAATCCCACAGTATGCTGGTAAATGTTGAGCAATGATTCTTCTTGAGGATAGGAAACACTCATTATATTGATAATTTCTGTGTTACAACTATTTCACCATTTAGTGTTTTATATCACCAATGCTCAAGCAACAAGGTGTCAAATCTCCTGAACCATTAACAATCAGCTTTCTGGCTACAAACCCAGAAATATTTGGCTTCACCATATCATAGGAAAATCAAAAACCAACAGTATGGAAATAGAATCTTAATCTAGACCAAAGGAAAATTGATGAAAAATTTAGTACTCTCTCTTGTGCACAGAATGTTGAGAAGAGCCACTCAAATGTCACACCGAAAGGCAGCAAATCAATGAAGTTTTGTGTAAGAATTTGATTACATTTGAAATAAATGGTTCATGTTCTAGTCTAACAATTTTATTGAAAAACTTAGAGAAGAAAATATGTATATACTTTTTAAATTAATTGTTGTTCAAAAAAATTTTAAAGCGTGTATATATACTAGGAAATCCATATAGCAGTTGGATCTATAGTCAACTGCTAAAACCTGACAATAACATGTAAACGACCTATCCCACTTAAGATCTCATAAGAAAGTTATTATAAAATTGCAATCGGTGCTTTTAATTGTTTAAAAATAAAGAGGTATATGTAAGGCAGGGATTGTTTTCATTACTAGTCTCTACTATATTCAAATTTTTAAAATAATATCTGTCATATAATAGCCTATCAATAAAATTTCATTAATGAAAATATCTAGACCAAAAAAATACAGACCAAGTAGTTAAATTGATTTCATTACAATCCTATGTCTTCAACTAATTCATGACAATGACAATATAGAAAGATAATGTGGAGACATAACATATTCATGATAAGCAACTGTTATTTGTATTTGAAGTGTCACTGATTCTAACTTTTTGACCTAACTGGGTAAATGGAGAAGAGTTTCTGTCCATTTCTCATAAGAGCTATGAAAATTATTTTTTTTCTGAGTGCATTAGACTGTTACTTTGTTCCCTGGAAGTCAAGAGTGCATTTGTCTTTTTACACATACAAATCGCATTCTCAAGTAGCTTCCACACTGATTATCTTAAATGTGATAGTGGCAAGGGTGATGAAATGAGATCTAATGGAAATGATGCAATACATTAGAACTAAGAATCTGAGTTGCTGAAATGAGTGAGTATCTAAGGAAAAAGCCTCGTGCTCATGTTTTGAAATGTCCCAATAATGTAAAGTTCCCAAATCTTTAAAAGTAGTAAAATCAAGCTTTCTTGGTGTGATATTGTGTTAAAATATATTTTTCATCATTTCTGAAGTCTTTGTAATCATAAGAGCAACCATTTCATTTTCCACTCTACCAATTAAAAATGGATTTTTCAAAAAAGGAAACTCGAAGACTATAGCATAATAATTTTCTGCCAGAGGCATGCTTACAGTGTGGTATTATTTACAATATGGAATGAGAGAATACACATTTTGGTCAGAGAAAATTTTTTCTCTGGACTTTTAAAGAATAAACATTTTCAAACAGGTGATGCCAACAAAACTGCTAATGAGAGCAAAAACATCTCAAAAGCTCAATATGAAGGAAATTATCTTCCTAATTTTGTGAAGCAGGTACCAGGTTTAATGTTTGTCATATGAACACAAACTTTAGAAACATTTAGCTTCCAATTAGGATATAAAAAGGTAAAAAAAAAAAAAATTACTGAAACCAAAACAACAAAAAAGCCAGAGAATCTGTGAGTCTATAACTTTTTATGAGTCAACCACTTAATTGAGGTCATAAGGGGAACACATAGTCTAAAATCTGAGGTTGTACATGTAAGCAAACGGACATGCTGGTTAATCTGAGGCAGGGCAGGTAGAAAAACTGGCTTCAGTAAGAAGATTTCTGCTAAAAATTTTATCAAAATGTTAAACAGGGAATTGTGGATGAGCATGGATGTAGAATTCCCAAGAGCCACTGGCACCAAGGATGATATATTGAATCTCAGACCTTTTTCACTAGATTTCTCCAAGAAGTTTAGGAAAGAGAGAGACCAGAAAAACAGCTTCTTTGTGGTATAAGCCTGAAGAAGAAAAGCAGATGCCATGGCAGTAAAGTGTTAATTTCCACCTCGGATTTTCTTCTCTCCTTCAAAAAAAAAAAAACATAATCTTGTACCACAGGATGGTGGGAGCTGTGTGGGAGAACAACAAACACAACTGAACTGGAGAAAAGAAAACACACATACACACACACACACACACACACACACACACACACACACAAGACTTCATTTGGAGAAGGGTTAGACACTGTCCAGCACCAGCAGAGACTCATTATCCAACACTTGGCAGAAGTGCAAGATGATAAAAGTGACATTCCCAAGGACCCAGGAACACAAAGCAGGCCTGGACCAGACTGAATCTGAACAATGAAGAATGCCCTTTCTGCGGTCCACCCAGGCTACTCAGCACAGGTCAGCAAGCAGCAGCAGTATGCCCCTGTGGTATGGTACTGTGGTATGGAAATACACAAAAACCTAAGGCCAATTGTGACATAGGAACACTGAGAAAAATCCCAAGGTGATGACCAACCTGCACATTATATACAAAGGATATAAAGGAATTCTAAGCAGTCAAGGCACTGAGGGGAACAGGCCCACAATATATTCAATTTTTATGTAAGCCAGAAGACAATTAAGGTACATATTTAAAGTTCTGAAATCAAAACTGCAACCCAAGGAATCTAAAACAAATGAAAATATTTATTTTTAAAGGAAAGCAAAATAACAACTTTTACAGACAAAAACTGAGAATATTCAATACCAGCAGGCATTAATTACCACCAAAAATATTAAAAATAGCTCTTCAGAAAAAAAATTTTTGATACAAAACCAGTTTGAAAAGTCTCAGGTTATATTAAATGGAAAAAAATAATAATAAAATAACAGGTTTTGTGGGCTTTCAATTATGAAATAACACTTAAGTACCTGATAAATGGCAAATTCCCAACTAAGATTAACTTATTTGTAGTCTGCAGGATTTTATATCACAAAAATTATGAAAGGAACTCATTTTGCTTATGAATTGAATAAAAGACTAAAGGCAAATTATTGATCCTTTGTGGTCATGTATTCCCATCTACTTCAAAGATCTTTTCTGTGACTTTCCACATGCAAATTATGTGGTCTCTTAATAGCTATCCATATAGCTGAGCTTAATCTTTAGCTAATTTATTAATTTATAAATATCTATTAATTGCCAAAAATTTTGCAAACTACTGAGATTAGGCATTGGATATAAAGGAATATTCCATAAAACTTCATGTAAAAAATGAGGGAAACTCATTTTATGACAGAAGAAATGAAAGAAGAAAACTATAGATCTTCCATAAATATTGTGGAATTAATAATACTTTCTTTTCAATTAATGAATAATTTAATTTCTCCATATAATCAGGAATCTAGAGGAATTAAAAAATTAAAGAAAAATAAATTGATAATTGGATCAGTCTAAATGAATATTGATTTTACCAATCAATAATGATTTTAACTTAGAAGATTGCAATATTTGCAGACTCAAAATTCATAATAATAATCATGAAGAGGAAATAAGAATAGTAAAAAGCAGCTAAAATATTTTCAAGTCTTACCATTGTCTAAGAAGTAACAAAATAAGTAGTATTTTATTTTATATTAGTATTTTATTAACTAAGTTGTAATCATTAGGGGAATCACAAAAAAAGAAAGGTACATAGCAAAAAGTAATAAAGATGAAAGCTAATAGAAAGGAAACAGAATCATAAAATGAGATGACTGATCTCAAGAACAAAAGGAAAAAGAGCAACAAACACCAGAAAAATGATAGACTTAAACAAAAATTATATAATTACATTAAATGAAAATACTCATGTACGATACTTTTAAATAATAAAATATATTATTTTCATGACAAATGAATCAGTAAAGAGGGTTAACAGCATGAAAAGGACATAAACACTGCAAAAAGAAGATTAAATAGTAATTTCATATAAAAAATATCTTCATAACAAGAAAAATAAAATATACTGTCTACCTATCTGAAAATATAACCATTATGAGCACTCAAAGTTTGTATCTTATAAATAACATCGCCTCAAATACATAAAATAAAAATTAGCATAAAGCTAAAAATCTAGAGAAAATAATCTCAATGGAAAACTGAACATTTTTCGACAAATAATAGAACAAATTTAAAAATCTGTAAAAGTTAACAATATTAACTGCAATCTGGTTTTAACTGTAGATATATTGTGTTATATATAAATTACATATATAAATAACATAATATAAATAAAGCAATGTTATAGTATATATAAAAATGTCAAAATGTAATATAAAAATACTTCAAAGTAATATTTGTAAAGCAATGCAATATCAAAATGTATTATATAAATTATACTTATATAAAATACAACATATATATATATATATATAAAGGAATGTCAAAAAATGAAACAACCTTTTCAAATCATATAAAGTATTTACCAAAATGAATCATGTGCAATATAAAAGAGGGGCTGACAAGGAGCCAGGAGAAAAGACAGATAAAATAAAGAGTGGAAATTAGAAAATATTTGGCACAGGTGGTTAAGAAAATACAAGATAGCAAAATTGTGAATGCATCTAAAACCAGTCTGTGAGGGAAATTTTATATGAAAAAATTAAAAAAAGAATACAATCAATTGTCTAATAAAGAAGTTATTTTTAAAAGATTTTTTAAAAGATATATCTATTCAATAAATCGAATCAATAATTTATAATCTTCCAAAACAGAAAACACTCCGCCCAGATAGGTTTATTGGTGAATTGTACCAAACATTTAAGAAAAAAAAAATGATACAATTTTTCTGCAATTTATTTCTGAATAGAAGCAGAACCAGAAATAGTGGTGCATGCCTGAAGTCCCAGTGACTCAGGAGGCTGAAGCAGGAGGACCACAACTTCCAGGCCAGCCTGATCAAATTAAGGAGACACTGTCTAAAAAAGAAAGAGAAAGAAGAACTGAGGACACGGCTTAGTGGGAGAGCATGACTGGGTTCAATTCCCAATACCACAAAAATAAGTAAATAAATGAATGAATAAGAATTTGTAAATAAACTAGAAGCAAATGGAACAGGATAGTCTTCTCAACTCATTCTATGAGGTAACCATTAGAATAATACCAAACTGGACAAAGACATTGTGGAGACCCACCCCTGAGATATTTGAGAAGTCTTCACACAGACTTGAGCCAAGGACATTTTACTTTGGCATTGCAAGTTATTTTTTGGCTCCTCCCACTTAATGGATTATGCAATGCATGTGATCTCAGTCTTGGCTTGGCTAGGAAAACTGCTCTGAAACTGCTCTGTACCTCTGGAGTTGGGCATAACCCATTGGGCTTGGACAGCCCATCTTCTTTGTTATTTGACAAAGAACATTCTGTGAAAAACTTTGATGTTTCTCCCATATAATATAAATATAAGAGAGGGAGCTCACTCTCTCTTTCCAGTGTGGAAGCTCAACCCTGAAGGTCAATGGGCCTTCCTGCCCTAGCTTTCTAAAATTACTTTCTGTGTCCTATGGTATGTTAGTTCTTTTCTTAGTTTTATTTTGCAGCCAGACGGAATCACATAGAAGAAATCCAAATTCCATCGCCCATGCAGGATGTGGGCAAGAATTATACAAAAAAAAAAAAAAAAAAAGCCTCAGACAAATATTGCTCAAGAATACCTATGAAAGAATCCTGAACATAATTTTAGCAAGTTGAATCCAACAGTCTATTAAAGAATTATATACAAAGATGAAGTGAGATTTTTTTCCCCAGATATGCATATCAGGTTCAATATTCAAAAATCAAGTAATGTGATTCATTACATCCACACTAATAAAATAAACAAGAAAAATCACACAGTATCAATAGATGCATAAAAGGCATTTGACAAAACCCAACACCCATTAATGATAAAAACCAATGAGTAATAAAGGAGAACTTCCTCTACTTGGTAAAGAACATCAACAAATATCTATAACATACTGGTCAGAAACTAAAGCAAAACAATGGAGCCAAAATACTGCTTTCAATGAATGGTTCTTAAACAACTGGACATGCATGTGCAACAACAAAAAAAAGAATCTAGATACAGATGTTGACACCTTTCACAAAATGTAAAATGCAGAACTAGAAAACTCTTTGAAGATAACATAAGAGTAATATCTAGATGAACTTAGGCCTAACAATAATATTTTAGCTAAAAATACCAAAAACATAATCCATGAAAAAAGTGAATTGAAAAGGTGGCCTTTATTTAAATTTTTGTTCTGTGGAAGATACTGTCAAAAAATGATAGGACAAGTCACAGACTGAGAAAAATTATTTGCAAATGACATATCTGATAAAATAATGCAATTCAAAATATACAAAGAATTTTGAAACTCAGTAATAAGAAAATGAATAAACAGATTTAAAATTGGGGAAAAGATCTGAAGAGATATCTCACCAAAGAATAAACACAAATATAAAATAAGCATGTTGAAAGGTATTCTACATCAGATATTGTCTGTGAAATTCAAATAAAATAACAAGGCAGCATCATGCACCTGTTAGAATGGCCACAATCCATACTCTGACAATATCAAATGCTGGCAAGGATGTAGAGTAATTGGAAATCCCGTTCCTTGCCTGTGGGAATACAAAATGGTACAGCCACCTTGGAAGACAGTTTGACAGCTTCTGAAAAACTAAAAATACAATTGCCATATGATTATGCACATGCACTCCTTGGTATTTTCTAAAATGAGCTGAAAACTTATTTGTATCCAAAAATATGTATATGCATGTTGATAATGACTGTTTATCATTGCCATGATGTGGAAGCAACAGTTCTCCGTCAGTAGGTGAATGGATAAATGAACCGTGGTAGAGCCAAACAATGGGATTTTATTCAGAATTAAAATGAAGTGAACAATCAATTCAAGAACAGATATGGAGAAAAGTTAAATTCATATTTTAGTAATGAAAGAAGCCAGTCAGGAAAGGCTATAGTTGTATGATTTCACTCTATGACATTCTGGAAAATCCAAAACTATAGAAGGGTTGGGGTTGCAGCTCAGTGATACAGTGCTTGCCGAGCATGTGTGAGGCACTGGGTTCAATCTCTAGCACCATAAATACATACATAAATAAATAAAATAAAGGCCATTGACAACTAAAAAAAAAACCTATAAAGACAGTAACTTACCATTTGCCAGGCAACGGGAAAAAGGCAAGAAGAAATAGGTGAAATACAAAGGATTCTTAGGATGGTGAAATATTTTGTATGATACTGTAGTGGTAGATGAATATCATAATTTTTTTAAAGATCATGGAAATTATAACATCAAGAGTGAATAAACTATTGACTTGGATTTATAATGATGCATCAATATAGACTCATCAATCTGGTAGGGCTTTTTGATGAGGAGATGGCATGAAGCTATATGCATATGTGGGGGCAGAGGATTTATAGAATATCTCTGTACCTTCTCAATGTTGCTATGAACTTAAAACTACTCAAAAAAAATCCCATGTAAAAGATGAAAGAGAATAGTAGCAAATTAAAGAAATAAAAAATGGAAAATAATAAATATAAGAAAATAAATTAATGATTAGAAACCAAGCATCTAACAAAGAAAATCAAAAGTCAAAAATTTTTTTGATAAAACCCAATTAACCTATGGAAAGACTTTTAAAAAAAGCAAAAACTCTAAGTATTAATGCAAGGTACGTAAAAAGGGACAGTACTACAGAAAAATTGACACCATAATAATAATATGGGAATATTTTGAACAATTTCCACAGAAATACATTGAAAACAATAGTTGAAACTGACAATTCCTGGAGAATCACAACTTAACAGAATTGATATCATAATAAAGATAAAATCAAATAGTCCTATATCTTTGAAGGACATTTAACCAATAACTAAAAACTTTCCCTCAAAGCTTCTCTATCAAAACCATATCATTCAAAACTTTCATATAACAGAAAAAGAGAGAGTAATATCTGATTTTTTATGAGACTAGCAATACAAAATGTTAGCAGGATATTACAAGAAAGACAAACTACAGGGAGATCATCTTCGTGAATTTATGTGTGAAATATTGAGAACCCAATTTAGTATTAATTAAGTATTATATAGAGGAATGTCTTTCTAACCATGTTCAGAAATCTACTTCCTACTTTGAATGTAATGGGAAGGATTTAGAGAGTTTCAAGAAAGAGAAAATAAGTATGATTCCCTATAAGACTTAAGATATGGTAGAGAGAATACTTACTGATATTATTGTTTCATTCAATAATTTAATTCCACTAAGGAAATAAAAGCCATTACCTTCAAGAGACCATAAAATAGCAATAAAAAGCTGTGTGATGCAGACTAATAAAGTATAGAAATTCAACGAAAAAAGACCCAGTGTGATATTTGGAAGTTGGAGAAACTTGAGAAACAGAAAACAAAATGGACTTTACTACATGCAACCTTAGATGATATCATATAATGAAGTAGCTAGAGATTGTGAGAATGCTTATTCCTGGATGAGAAAAATAATGAGCAGAGTAAGGCTGTACTAACTTGTTGGCTGTGTATCCACAGCTCTTGGGCAATGCCTTACACAGGAGAGACTTCAATACAACTTCAATAAATGAATTAAAGTCCATTGGCCTAAGTAAAACAGCAGATGGGAATAAGTGCATTGGAAAAACACTCTGCAGAATGCAAAGCAGAAAAGAATTTGGAGAACTCAAAAATCAGGCAAATGATGTGGGAATTTGAAATTGAAATCAGGCTCCCTAAGTCCTGAACTAGGCCTCAAACTCCTTTCCTGATAAGTATTCCATGTGTGCAGGTTTTTGTCACTTAGAAATTTAAAAAGATTAATTCATGACAATCACACTATTATAAAACAAACACAAGTACACACACACACACACACACACACACACACAATCTTGAGTAATATTATGTACCTAAGAGAAGCTTCTTGAAGCCTGGACTATTCTGTTTTTCTTTCTTCTGTCTTACAAGAAATTAATGTTTTCCATCCAGTGTGTATACAACAAATATTTCTTAGAATAATATCTAAATATATTTAGAAAAGAAAAAATGTGAGTCCCTATTTAGTCTATTACCTGACACTCTTAGCTGTTGTAGGACTGATAATAACTGCTTTTTTCCATTTGTTTCTTATATAGTTGCCTTATTTGAAACTTAGGTGAAGTTGAAAGTCCGTGATATGGTTAGTCTCCGTTTTCCCAGTGACAAAGCAAGTAAAAGACTGGATGAAAGCCAAACTGGCTTAATCAGACTTGATACTAAAATAACAACCTATACTTAGAATATCAAATTACAGGTCAAGACAAAATAATTTCCTGCTATGAAAAGCTGAAAACATTTAAACTCAGAGAAATTACTCAAAGATGCTCCCGGTTGTTCTACTTAACATGGTATCTCAGTTCCAGTGCAGCAAAGTCTGCTCACAGAGATGAAAGTAGTACATTATTAAGTCATCTGCTTGATTCAAATAATAGAGCAAGAAATAAAACCTTATTTTTTTCATCTCACTTTCTCATTAAAATATCCATTAAACTGTAATTGGGAAAAGATCTCTACACCCTTGTTAGATAGTAGGAAATTTCAATGAAAAAAAATTAATTATAGGTTTGACCAGATTAAGAAACAACATAATATACAACTATCCTTTCAAATCAAAATGAGACCTACAGACAGAGGCCGTGTTAGAAAACTGTCAAGGAGGAAAGTACTGACTCATCTCATCCCTCACAAAAGGAAAACTGCTTTGTCCCAGTCCCAAATGGATAACTTTCACTGTAATTAAAATGAAAGTAAGAGGAAGGGGCGGGGTAGAAAGAGGAGAAAAATAAATTCTTTCTAAAACAGTCCAAATCTTCTGGACCCCATTTTTCAACAGTCCATAGTTTTGGAATCCAGAATATTGATAATATTCATAAATACACCCCCCCACCCACTCAGGTAAAGAGATTGAGGTGGTACTTAAAAGGCATGAAATTTAAAAATGAATATGTGTTAAATTAAAAGAAAAGGTTATGAAAGAAAGAGAATGTGTTTATGGTATCCACAGAGTCCTTTTTCTATAATAAAGTTAAGTCACAATTCTGGCTGTAATTACCTAGTGGCCAAAGCTGAAAGTGATTGAACACCCATTAATGTGATTTGCAGAGAATGTGAAAAGAATATAAAACTGATTCTCAGTGGAAACAAATTTTTCCTGACATTTCAATCTGGAAGGTTCTGTGTGTATGTGCGTGTGCATGTGTGTGCATGCGTGTGTGTGTGTGTGTGTGTGTGTGTGTGTGTGTGTGTGTGTGTGTGTAAGTTTATGTGAGGAACAATAAATAATTCAGTGGATATTTCTCACCTATGTCCTCTGGTAAATTTAGTGGGGAACTTTAGTGTCAGGTCATTGAACAAAGTTAGAAGCCATAACATTATACAATAATAACACTTAGTTGTCAAGATATTCAAATCAATTCTATTTAACAATCTTCAACACTCCCTTTATGTCAGAAAAAAAAAGAATAAGCTTAGCCTTCAAGAGTAAGCAGATAGATATCCTAATGCTGTCTAACTAATAAGTGACTGACTAGAAGATACACAGTCAGATGCCAACATTCACATTTTCATAGGACACTTCTATCTTGATCTGTCAGAAAGTACTTGTGTAATAGGTAAAGAGATGAGTTGAGGGAGTTCCATTATGAGCTTTTCTTGCTATTCTGCTTTCATCAACTAATACAGCTGGAATATTATTAGAGTGCAATGGATAGATTGAATGTCTTTCAAATAGTCCTTCATAAAATCCTTGGCCTTTCAGTTGATTTCATAATTGGTGATTTTTTTATAACTTTGATATTTTTTTTATTTTTATGTGGTGCTGAGGATGGAACACTGTGCATCACACATAAGAGACAAGCTCTCTACCACTGAGCTGCAACCCCAGCCCCATAATTGGTGATTTTATTTTTCCATATATCTCTTCAGCCATTGATTCCTATGATCATGCCTCGGATTTTGAGATCATAAGAATATAAACATCATATAAAACTTAATACAAAACATTCACTTTAAAACAGCCTTTCTTACACTTTCTCATTTGCTTAAATCCCCTCACAATTCTTTCAGTCACCAATGTCCTAATATGATGATCTGATGAAACTGATGCCACCAACTCCATCTGTTTTCACCCAATTTAAATTTTATGATCCATCACAATAATCACTTTATTGCTTATGCCTGTATTTCATTCATTTCTCTCTAGCATAATTTTTCAATAAACCTCAACCTTTCATGAATCCAACAGCCTAAATGCTCTGTTTTGTGTTGTGTCTTAAAACAAAAGAAAAATTATTTTTCACATGACTGCCAACATAATTGAAATGTCGTTCTTCCAAATAGGGCAGTTCTCTGGTGTGGCTTCCCTTCAGGAAGTTCACACAGGGATGCCAAAGCCATCCGACCTGTAATACTGCCAAGGCAGCATATGGTCTCCACAGCCGCCAAAGAAGAGAAGGAGGGAGGAAGGAAGAGATAAAAGCAGCAACTGACATAGTTCTTGTAAGACCATGGTTACTTCTCACAAGAAAGCTGTTATGAAACCTGACTCCTCCCTAGTCTCTCTGTCTTGCCACATAATCTGTCCCTCCCACAGATGCTCCTGTCATGATGTCATTTGCCATGAAGTCCTCACCAGAGCTGGCACCAGGCCGTTTAGACTTTTCAACCTTGAAAACTGAGCTCAATTAACCCCACATTTTTTTTTCTTTTTTTGAGACAGAGTTTCACTAAATTTTCAAGTTGAACTTTAACTTGTCATCTTCTTCCTTCCTCCTCCTGAGTAGCTACAATTTAAGGTGTGTACCACTGCTCCTGGCTAAACTGATTTTTATGAGCTACCTACTCTTAGGTATTTTGCTTTAACCATGGAAAATAGAAAATAATACAAGAGTCTAAATTATTTTCTTTGTTTAATCAGATTATCAGAGACCAGAAAATCTATTTGTACCGATTTATTATTTAACATACCTAAAATAAGATTTTCTTCATGAAAATTTACGCATATGTGTGTAAACACACACTCACACACACACACACACACCCCGTGGTTTAGGAATATCATTAAACATAATGACATTTTCTAGAGTTCTTGTCCCATTTACTTTTCAATAGCTTGAACAATTATGTAATGAAAAGGTAAAACAAATTCTTAAATATTTTTTAAATCCAATGAATAAAATTCTGATATTTTTTTTTACTCTGACAATTAAACAGAGTCATTCTGAGACTTATCTGTGGCTAGTGTGCAAATATTAACTGAGTATTATTATTATTTATCTCTACTTTTATTTCACCTAAAATTTATGCTTTATTGCATGAATTTTGTAATGAATTTGAAACACTTGAAAAAACAAGATAACAGACATAAATGTGTAAGTAAATCTAACTACTCATTGTGTTTTAGATCATAGAAAAGAAATGCTTTACAAATCTTTAGGTATCATTTTAGATGGCATTCCAGAGTGCAAGATTTGTCATTACACATTATTTGAAATGCAAATTAAGGATCATATGCATTTTATCAACAGCATGTTTTCTTAATATCCAATCTAAAGAAGCAAATTAAACCAAATTGATATTCTTCACTGCATTACATAAATGATAAGAGACTAGGTATTCAATTTGATGTTGGGCCAAAATAGTGTAGCAGAGCAAGATCTGTCCTGTACCTTGATCTGTGTCACCTCGTCAAAAATGAAGAATCTTTATAGATGTCATCAATGTTGCCAGCACCATTATTTTTAAAAAATTAGCTGTAGCTCGCCTGACACTCATCTCACCTCATGAAGCTGATTTCTGGCAGTGACTACAAATTATCAAAACAGTACTGCAAAGCTCTCAGTTCTTATAGTTTTTCCCTTTATTTCTCCTTTAGGAAATATGGTGGTTACAAGTTGCAGATTTTTTATAAGGCTCTGAACTTTATATGTGATGACAGCTAAAATTCATTGGGGATTACTTCCAAATACTAATGCAGCCTAAATTTTAAATACATATAAATAGACATATATTTATATATGGAGAGAGAGTGTGTCTAAATTTTAAATACATATAAATATATATATATATATATATATATATATATATATATATATGGAGAGAGAGCTATCAATATGTTATGTATTAAAAATTTGTATATATCTATAAATCTATACTATATGTATAACCTAGTCATGCTTATTCCATTTTCAATCATTTTAAATCTTTTCTTTCTTAGTCTTCATTACTTGCTTATTCATATCTTCATTCTTTTATTCAATAAAATGAAACCTATAGCTTTAAAGAATCTTGAGTGCCTAGTAATGAAAATGGTTCAATAGTCCAGTTATTAGGTGGCTACACTGTTGAAGATAAGCATTTTTATGGATCATCAATGATCTTCAGACTTGGGTAATATTAGTCTTAAAAATATGATTATTTTGTCTTAAAATATACCCAGTACTTCATTACTTTTGATGAATATTATTCAATAGTTGCCCCAGTTTCATGTAGCAAATTTTCAGTTATTTACTCTATTGTCAAGCTTAATCAATTTTCATTTATTGAAGTTTCCATATATCACCTTATAACTAATTTTAGATAATTATTCTTAAGTATTACAAGGAGTTTGTAAATGTTGGGTTGTTTTGGGATATGTAATCTTAGCTTTTTCCATCTATATTTAAAATATTTTTCTTATATGTATAACTCCTAAGTAGAATCTTTTCATGATTTCTAAATATATAAAGTTTTCAACTCAACATACATATTTCTTTCCTATTATTGATTTCCAATCACAAATAAACAAGATTTACCTTCATAAAATCAAAAATAACTTTAAAATGTCAATTTGAAGCAATTAAGATTTCAAAATTTTAATACACTAGTATAATTATGTATATTAACTCATAAGCACTTTAAACATAATTTGATCCCTTTATTAAAAATATATTACTTTCTAAATTCACTCATTTTCTAATTAAAACTGCAAATGCTGTAAAAAATAAAAGATAGTAAATAATAAATAGGATGGCAATATTTCTTTCTTTTTAAAAATAACTTGTTTTTAATTGCATATCTGATACAAAGTGACTCCAATTCAAACACTGAAACATTTGATGATCCACCCTACATGTCATCCAGAAAGAACTCTGTATTCTAGCATGTAATGGTGGTTGCTACCAGAAGTCATGGCATTTAGAATAATGTAAGAATTAAATAGCTCAAAATAAGCTTTTAAAAAATATTTTAAATATTTGTGAAGTCAGTGAGTCTTACGAGAAGCACCAGAGATGTTTGGACAAGACTTGAGAGTTGGCAGAAACTCCTTTGATCTTTTCTAAAACCCTCTCTGGTTTCAACCCTCCATTCCCAGGTCTTGCATAAAGGGAGAGAACAGTGTGATGTGGAGAATTTTTTGTTTCTTTCTCTTTTGGGAACATGAATATTCAGAATTAAGATAATCATTCTCATCCCATAATTTTTGGGGGTAATGATAGTTTGATTTTTTAAATTAAAAACTCCAATTTTTTTTTGTTTCCCTCCAAGCACACCCTCTTACAAAAATATATTTTAGTACCTATAACATAGGTCCTTCCCATCTGTATTCCAAGTGTCCAGATATGGTTATGTCTTTAATATCATGTTATTGTTCATGGGTGTTTAGTTAATTTAAGTTAGCATTATCCTATTTGTCCCATTGTTCTGTAGCGACAGTCACCATATGCTCTTCAATACTTGCTATCAACTAGCATGCATTTGAATGTCTTAATATGTGCTGTATTATGAGATAAACCTCTTTAAGGAATATACCCAGAAATTAAAACGCTAGATATCAGGAAACTTAATTTCACTAGACACTGCCAATTGATCTGCCCTCCAGAATTTTCATGCTTCCAACAGCAATGCATTTGGTTCCCATTTTATTATATCTTTACTAAGCTTAGATATTATATGACTTTCCAATTTTTGCTGTTTTGAAGAAGGCAAATTTTTCAAATCATATTTTATTGATGAATAGTAGAAATAAACTCCTTTTCAACGGTCTTTCTAATTTCCATCTCTGCATTTCCATTCTTTTACTAAGTCTTCTTTCAAACAACTTATTATTGTCAGAGTCCCTTCAATGTTTTAGGTCTCTATGTCTCATACTTTATTTAGACATTACAAAAATATTTGAATCCATCATCCTTCCATATACTTCTCTATTGTTGAATTTGCTAAATACAAATATTTAATTTTGATGCAATCAAATCTTTCTCTTTTTAATGTTAAGTTATAATCAGAAGGTAAAAGAGGAGATAGTGTCGCAGCATTCTTCTAGAAACATAAATGGCTCTTGCTGTAGAAAGCATCCTTGGCATGCCCTTGAATTCTCCTCATGGTTAGCATCCGTAGAGAAGATGAATCCCAACATTTATAATTTATACTTCTCCACTTGAAGAAAAGTGAACATAAATTTAGGAAAATAAAAAGAATTACCTTCTTATGGTCTTATTAACAGAAAACGATATGGATGGCTGTAAGTATATCTGATGCAAAGTGACAGGGCTCTAATGTAATATCATAGGTGAAAAATAAAGGAGAAATATCACTTGACTTTAAAGCCCTTATATTTGAAACAAGAAGTTTCAAAGTACTTTCCTAATGTCAATAAATCTTTTTTGTGTGTGATTGAATTTTCTTGATTTTACTTTTTTAAACCTATGAAAGTTAGGGTGGATATTACTTTGTATAGTGGATAAAATCAAGATGGAGACATTTTCTTTAATATTGTAGCCAATGAAAAGGCACTTATTTTTTCGTATGTTTCAAAATGTTTTAAATTATTCTAAATGAAAATAGTTTTGAAATATATTAGACCTTTCTTGGTCTTGACAAGCATACGCGATCGTTCTTTCATTTGTGTTTTAGGATAATCACTATGAATTTCACCTATTTATCTGTCTGTCATTGTGTCACCTGAAGAGGTCACTGAGGAATGACTTTGGTGAGGATGAACGACTCAACATCATTGCTTTTTGAGTAAATGTATTAGATACTTATCATTTTTCTGTCTCTATCCAACATTATCAGACTGAGCAATTACTCCTTTTTGCCTATAAATAAACACTATGATAGTAAACACCTCCTAATGGGTTGGTGGACAGTAAATCAATTTATATATAAAACATGTAGATAGAAGGCCTGGCCCATATTACACACTATGTATATATCTGTAATAAGTATATATTTGTAGTATTAATTATAATTGTTGTTTTCATTGTGCCCCTATAGAGCAAGATACTTTTAACCAAATTTACTATGAACTTATAAATAGTCAACATTATTAGCATTTCATGTAAAATTTGGTTACATCACCTCTGATTGGTTTAACTGACTCTATGACAATGTGATGTCAGGCAGAACACATAAATATGTGTATATATGTAAACATAGACCCTTTAGGAGGTGGCCACAATAATTATCTATGATTTACAGTTGAGGAAACTAAAGTAGAAAAAAAGTTGTCGCTTACAGTCTGACAGTAGTGAGGAGATACAGAAAATTTGTAGTTATCAGATGTATGAACTCACAAAAGTAGTGGTTTATATCAATTCACCTCTGAGCCCCACATACATGCATATGTGTACATATACATGTGTGTGAAAGTACACTTTTGTTTTAATTATGAGTTCTAGGTTGGGTTCCTGACAGTTGTGAAAGTTGAGTGGGACTCTTCCATAAAATCGAGGTGTTAATATAAAGGCTAATGATAAAGCAATGTTACTGAGATTGCATTTAGCCAGCCCCAAAGAATTTCAGCTCTAATAGCCCCTTCTCATTTATCCAATCAGTTCCACCACCCAAATATATTACTACTCATTTATGACATAATAAATTCCAAACTCTCACTATCTGATCTATTATAGGCAATGGTTATAAAATATAAGGCTCTAAAATCATTAACTTTTCTTGTTGCCATTATATTACCATTATAGAGATGCCCTTTTGGAAAGAGAACTTATTAAAGGCATGGAATTTAGGGAGCTATACGATGCAGGCCTCAGATAGTACGGTTCAGCTGTATAATAAAACCATAAAACCTGCCATGAACCAGGGCTTAATAAAAGTTTGCACTCGACTCCTATCAGCAAACTTGCTTGAGTTCTGAAAGAACCCAGAATGATAAAAGGACATTCTGAGGACCTTTAATGAAAAAGAGTGTGGAAATCATGGTCCATATACTTGGCCACCCTGTGTTACACAGCATATTTCTTGTCACAGAGAAGAAATTTTTAGAAACTACATGAAACTATTCAGTGATACCAGCTGACAAGAAAGGAAATACTCAGCTTAAGTGTTCACTTTATTCTTAAATCAGTTGGTAGTGTCTAGATATCACTGACCATGTGTTCAATAAGATTAAGTACTTTTATAAAATGTCTGAAAAGAAAACTATAGTCTGTCTGAGAAAAGAGGATTGTGAGAAACGTATATGGTTGTTATCTCTTTTTAAAGGTGAAATCACAAACCTATAAGCCATTTACCATGCCAGTTTTCCAGACAGCTATTGTCTCAACAATATTACGGTATTAAACAAGTCTCTAATGTCAGCTCAAGTTATGCTTGATATCTGGACTGAAATAAAACAGCCAAGGTTATGAGCCTCCATTTTCTCTAATAATATGATCAACCTTGCCATCCTTCTTGCCCCTGGGAGACAGGATGATTCTAAGGAAGGCAGGGCTACATCAAGAATATTTGTGTTAAACGAGTAGAAATGGCAGATGAAGGAGTTTTTCATCCACACTCTACACATAATAAACAATAACAACAAAAATAGTCTCAAACAAGCCCTTACCAAGAGAGGAAAATAAAATAAAAGCTATAATTCTATTCTACTGCCATATGGGGGATTAAGAAGATAAACCTAAGACAATGAATGTACAAGAAATAGGAGAACCCAGAGCTATAAAGAACCAACCATTATAATCCCCAGACTCCAGGACAGAGTTTACTAAATAAAAAATACCTTATCCTGAAAGATCTAATGTAATGAGTCTTACTGGCAATTCTCCTATAGGTTATCTAAGGTCCACATCATGGGAAGTAGTTTGGAGATGTCTATTAGGATGCTCACTATGCTTAGGGGTATATGTTGTACTTCTGAAGGGATGAAGTCAAGTGCAAACTTTTCCTTTAGTTTGTGTTTAAAAACAAATCAATATCTATTGAGAGGAACATGAAGATTAATGACTCTGGGGATTTGGGAAAGAGAAGAAGATGGGTCTATTCTAGCTATACCGTGCTAAAAAAACGAAGGAGAAGGAAAAGAAAAGAAAGAGAAAAAGAAAACAAAATCATTAGCCTTATGTAATTCTGAACAAAATCACCCCAACTCAACGTAGCAGTTGCCTCTGTTTCCTCCACATTTGAGTCCCTTAGCCAGCCTTAACCTTCCTTGCAGTTCAGATTCACCTAGAATCCTCTGCTGGCGATATTCTACCATCTAGGACACCTAGAGGACCTTTCCACTTTTTACATTTTTCTATCCCATCACTTTCTATCAGGGGCCTTCTTCAAGGCAATGGGAACTCCTCAGTCCATGTGTTAATTCAGCTCAGGAGCGAGGGCTGAAATAGATCCAAGGGTCATTTTTTTTTTTTCTGGTGTCCTTGTCAGTCTCTTTCTCTCACTCCATCTGTTGTAGGAGGGCCTTCTCAGAGGACCCTGGGCAATCAAACCCCAACTTCCATAGTGGCAACCCCAAACTCACCTGTATGTGGGCGCCTCTCTCCTGTCTCGCTCTCTCCCCCCACTAATTCCTGCTCCCTAAGGATGCCAGGGCCTCAGGCTCTGCCTGCAGGAGAAAGCTAAAATATTCTCCCTAAATTTTTGTTCCACTTTCTACCTTAGCTTTTCCATCTGTGGCCGCACTAACAGAACAGGCTGTTCACCACAATCTCCATCTTTGTAGTACTCAGCTTTTCAGATACAAAGCGATTATTTATAATCTCATTCAAATAGCTTTTTGGTTACAAGTCATTTTTTTTTAATAAATAATAATTAACCATTCTGAATGAATGAGATGTATATATTACTTCTTAGATTTCCCTGGGAACCAATGAATATTTATATAGTGGTCTAATGTCACTCGCACAGCTGTTTTGCCTATTGGATTAGGGTGCAGATTCATCTCACCATATGTGCGCTTAGCATAGCACCACTGCCAACAAGTAGGGTTAACCCTGATGACAGAGACAGAAAAGGCTCTCTAGTGGACTTGTTACAGGATGACTCAGAGGGCTCCCAGTGTGATGCTCTGTCTTGTGAGATGTCTGGTACTTACTTCAGATAGCTTTCATTGTGTCTGGTCCTAACAGAACAGGAAATTCTGATTAAATAGGACTTAGAGCAATCAATCCAAAATGCCACACAGGTCATGCAAATTATTATTGCATTTTTCTAACAGTGGCTGGTTGAGATCATACCTAGAGAGAGTAAAGAACTGAGATTTGTTCTTTGTTTTGTGGTATTTTTTTCCTTTCTCCTCCTTAAATGTTATACTCTCCTGGAAATATTTTAGTCATTGAGTGTGATGCTAATCCCAGTTGAGATGAGGAACCTGGGATCCAGGAAAGTTACATGGTTCATTTAAGGACACCAAGCTAGATTTTGGCAAACTGAGATTGAACCTGGTTCCAAGGTCTCTGAGCTCACACATTGATTAAAATAGCCACATAAAAACCTGCAAACACAGCAATCTCTATATAGCCAGCAGCCACACCTGTGAACACAAGAGCTTATCAGCCACCTGTCACAGAACCTGGCAAATGAATATTCTCAACAGATCAGTCTTCAAGGATTGAATGAAGGCCCAGCAGGAACTGCACGCAAAATACCAACCATGCTTCCAAAACTCTCTGGGAAGAGGACTACATATGCCTTTATTCTCCAAATCCCAAAGAGCAATATGTGAGTGTTTTTTCATGTGAATCCTCCAAGGATGCAAGGCAGTACTTTACAAGAAAGCCATTGCTCAGTCCTTGGCAGCATGATCTCCAGAAAAGCAGCATCAACATCATCTGAGAACTTGTCAGAAATGTAAATTTGTAGGCTTTAACCAAGATGATTGAATGATTGAATCAGAAACTTCAGAATGGAGTATCTAAAATTTGTGTTTTAATCCAGGTAACTCTGATGCATGCAAAATATGAGGCATTTTAGCATGGATCACCACAAATTCTCTCCTTAAAGCACTTCTTGGAGTCTGAATTCATCAAAAAATAAAGCATGATTGTGGGTTGAGAATTAAATTTGTATTGTAAACTTTTAAAGGCTTATAAGGCACGTGCACAGATTCTCTCAGTACTGAATTTTTAGCAGAGTAAAATTTAAAGAATTACCTTTTAGTTACATAATCAAATTATGCAGACAAGAGCAAGCAAACAGAACCTTGCCATCAGACCATAGTACCCTTCCCTAATCCAGCCTCAGCAACCTAATCTTTATACAATTCATCACACACCACAGAGTCTAACAGAATCCGCACCCAAGCTTGGGATGCATCTAATTTGGTAAAGATGTAAGGGAAATAACATTCACTGCCATGGTAAGAATGTCATTCTATTTTTCATGTCTGTATTAGTCAAAGTTCTCTAGAGGAACAGAGCAAATAGAATATATAGATGTATGATTATCAAAAGGCATGTATTATATTGGCTTATGATTGAAAGCAAGGTTGTCCACAATGGCTATTTGTACCTGAGACCAAGTGAAATAGGTAATTCAAGAACTTGAAAGCCTCAGAATATCACAGACCAATGATACAACACCAGTCCAAGACTAAAAGTCTAGAAACATCTTGAAGAATTACTGCTGAGGTCCATGTTGGAAGACAGAAGCAGCTGGAGTCTGATGTCCTTGGCCACTGCAGCAGCAATAGATGCTCTGGCTCAAGTAGAGTAAAGCTTGCATCCACTGTGGCTTTCTCCCTCTTCTAATTTTTGTTCCTTCCTGGCCCCAGTCTTTTCCCAGTGCTGCTCACATTTGAGGCAGGTCTCCCTCCTCAGCTTGCTATCTGCACACAAGTCATCTCTCAAAACTCCCCCACAGACACACCCAGAAGATTTTTAAACCTAAACATTTTCTAGGTATTTCTCAATCAAGATGACAATCCAGATTAACCATGAGTTTTCTTTCCTTCTTTCTGACTGTATTGCTATGATGCAAGTGACTCTTCACCTATCTCTAACATTTGCTAATTTTTATAATCAAAATACAAATGTCACTTAAGGGACCTGAGCTTGCTTTTTATTTATAATGATAACATAAATATGTATTTCATACTTGTATTTGACTGAATAGTGTGTCCCTAAAGTTCATATATTGAAGCCCTAACTCTGATTGTTTTTGAAAATAGAGCCTTAACACAGTTAATTAGAATTAACTGAGGTTAAAAGCAAAGCAAAACAACAACCCTAATGCATTAGGTAGGGCTACTGACCCTATATAATAAGAGAAAAGGCACCAGGAACTCATATTCACAGGGGCAAGGTCCTGTAAGAAAATATCAGGGCCATTAGAAAGCCCAGGAGAGAGGCCACGGGAGAAACCAGCCTGGTCACACCTTGATCTTGGACTTCCAGACTCCAGAACTGTGAAAAAATAAATTTCTGTTGTTTAAGCCACCCAGTGTGTGGTATATTGTTATAGCTGCACAAGAAGACAAATATAGCACTTTTATTTATTAATTTACTCAACTACAATACAATGAAGCTTACTCATATGACCCCTAGAGGTATGAGATAAGAAAATAATGTGTTTTTATTGGTGTATTTGTGGGCTTTAGTTATGTAGCACTAGAACCTAATACAACACCGATAAGAGCTGATGGAAGCCCATCTTAACCAAGAGTCTGTTAAGAAATGTTATTTAAAATGTATATCTACTTGTTTACACATCCATTCTAGCATGTCATATAATATCCATTAGAATGACTTCAGAAACAATTACATCAAAAACTAGCAACACCCGGGACAAAAGCCACAGAGAAAACATCAAAGAAAAGTAAGAAAGCCATACACACAAGGATACTCTCCAGATAATTCCACTTATATGATGCTAAAACATAATATTATAAATACCAATTTTAGTTTTATATTAATCTGTCAAAATAAGTTATGGTGTTCATGGAATGCATATGTAGGGATCAAATGTATAAAGGAAAACAATGAAATGATCACCAAGAAAGAAGGGAATAGTGATGGGGAGAGCAGAGTGTGGGGCAGGGGGCAGCATCTTTAGTGATGGGATTATGATAATCATGAGTAGGTAGTGATGACATGTGTGTTTACTTTATAATTATTCCTTGACAAAGTTTGTTTTATGTTCCTTTTATATAAAATATTTTAAATGTTTAACAGCCAATAAAAACTTGCAGGCAGGCATTGTGCTGGCACATTTTATTTTAATGCATATAGTTGGTGAACGTGCCAAGAAGGATAATGGGAGTGAAGCACCATGCAATGAGGACTTTAAGCCCAGAGCTCTGGGACTGCTCCTGTCAGGGATGCCTCTCTTCTGAAACAACTGAGAAACGTAGCTTGAAGACTACCCTTGCCTAAAACCCCCATGTCTTTTCCGATGTACTCTTGTCCTTTTGAAATGGACTATTTTCTTCCCTGATATTTGTTATTTTATTATGTGTTTTTTAGGAAGAAGTCACCATCTTTTGAACATGAACATAAATTATCTCTGAAGGAGCTCAAGCCTGCTCTGATTCACCATCTCTGCTATTTTCTTGAATCATTTCATTTGCTTCCTGTTCTTTGCTTCTATCCAGAAGGCTGCTAAGATTTTGCCAAGGATGCTTGCCCTAATGCATCCTGCTCTATAATTTCACTGATGTGCTGGCCTCTTTTATATTAATGTGACTGGGAAGAAGCAGTAATAAAGATAAACTACTGATTGCTTTGTTCCTTCTCTAAACCAGTCCCCTTGCTACGTGAAATAGTCCTGCTCTACTCCAAATGCCTATCAGAATTTTTCTTTGTAAAAATATCTAAAATTGGAACTTCATCACCATTAATGCTATTCAATATCAGAAAGTCCAAACTATTTGGCAGGAGAGAGAGTAACTATCCATTATCCCTGGCATCCGGAGCTGAGAGTCAGCTTGGATGGATAAGAGTATAGACTATTGCATCTGATTGCCATGAACGAAATGGAAAGCGATGTCTTTTTGTTTAAATTTATGGATATTCTGGTATGAATTTCTAAGGAGGTTCAGGAAGAAGATGGGATAAGCAGGGTTTGCAATACCTGTAAAGCCTGACCACATTCTGATTGAAACTTAACTCCATCCCCAAGTTAGCTGATCCTCTTCTATGCAAGCTCTGCTCACATCTATCTCTAAGTGGGCTCAGTGGGCTTTTCACTGCCTTCCTAGTAGAGAGTCACTTGCCTCATTCCATTTGCCCACCCAAATTGTATACATCCTTCAAACTGCAGCTCAAGACTTAACTTCCTCCCTAAAGAATTTTCAAATATATCAACATCCAGCTTTCTCCTATGAGCTCTCATTTAATTACATCCCATTTAATTAGCATTAGATTGTGTTAGCTGCATTACAATAAATGATCAGCTTCATAGGAGGCGAAACATTTCTGTTTTTATCATGTGCATCATTTGAAAACTTGCCAGGTTTTGAAAAGTGGAAGCAGTAGAGAATCATGGAACCATTAGATTTTCAAAACCACCTTTTATTTTGAAGGGGAAAATAACCTCATCCAACCTTAAAGCTATAAATCAGGCTCAAGGGAAACTTGATTGAGCCAAGTGATTCCGGGCACATATGACAGTGGGTAACTGGTAGAGGATCAAAAAATGTTTGTTAATCGGATCAACTTAATATAGAATGAAAAATACGACTAGCTTTTCCTGGAAACAAACAAAAGATGAGAGTTTATCATCCAGGGGGACAGTGGAAGCAGTAAATGATGTAAGTGATCTAAAGTCCAATGAGTTAAGAATAACCTTCTTTTTTAGCAGTGGCTGAGTTTCTGTTCAATCATCATTTTCTTCAGCAGAATATAATTAGTTCAACTCCTGTGTTTCACATGATATATCTTATTTGATATGCTCAACAATCCTAGAGAATAATAATTATCCTAACATTTTTATCAAACTCAGATTTAAAGAGATTATATTAGCTTCTTATTCTGTAATATATCATTACAATTCTAATGGCTCAGAATGACATGACTTTCCATACTTTTTTTTGTGTGTGGTTGTTGTTGTTGTTGTTGTTTTTCTTTTTAATACTGGAATTGAACCCAGAAGTGCTTTATCACTGAACTACACCTCCACTCATTTTATTTTTAATTTTTAAACTTTGAGACAGGGTCTCCCTAAATTGCTGAAACTGGCCTGAAACTTGTGATCTTCCTGTCTCAGCCTCCTGAGTCACTGGGATTATAGACATGGGCCATCATGCCCCACACAATATCAGTTTATTGCCTGATACTACTAAGGGTCAGAAGTCCCAAAACTGGTTTCTTTGGCCCAAATCAAGCCACCATCAGGTCAATGTTCTGGAGATTCTGAGGAAGAATGTATTTCCTTGCCTTTTCTATCTTCTATGTATTCCTTGGTTTGTGGTCCCTTTCTCCATTTGCAAGGTCAGCAGCATAATTCATTCTTCCCCACCCCCACTCCTCTCTCTCTTTCTCCTCTCTTCTATTGTCACATATTTTTCTCTAACACCAACACCTATAGTTTAGTATAATCTTCCCTTTTCAATGTCCTTGATTTAATCATACCTCCCTTTTGCAGGTTCTGTGAATTAGGACATAGACAAATAGGCAGGTCTTTCTTCGGCACACAGATATCAAGTAATTTGCCCAAGAGTTTCAAGACTGATAAATGGTAGAGCTAGAATTTACCTCTCTAGGTGCCCAAATCTTTGCTCTTGATTACTCTAATATACTTTTTTTTTTAATTTCCCCCATTGTTCTAATTTCTTCCTTATTTTCTTACAGGGATCCATAATAAACAAAGAAAAAGTTATCAGAATAAAAACTAACACATCCAAACTTCATTTCCTAGAGTCAATATTTTAACAATATGCCCTGCCAAATGGCAGAAGAAAAAAGTAATTCTTATTGACATTCTGACACAAGTAGCAAGTTCACATTGACTTATAGCAGCTATCCAAGGTGCCAAGAGTGACATTCCCTTAACTTTGGAAAAAACAATACCACTCATTTGGAAAGACAAGTCCTACAGTGATAAAGAGTAAACATCTCAGAATGACCTATTTGATTGATATTTCCTAAGCCCCCGTAGTGGAAGCAGAAACAGTCTAAAATCCTGATACCTCAAGGATGGAATGTTTGTATGAGGAAAGGAAAGAAAAGATAAAGAGCAGAGGCAGGCAGGAAGGTAGGCAAATAATACCACAGAAGACTGTTAACCACACGGCTCTCTGACTTACAGGAAACAGTGGTATAAGCCAGCTGTGGATGTAGTGGTAAAGGGATGAACACCGAAGAGATTGCAGAATCCACACCACCCATCCAGGAGGCTGGAAACCAATTTAATTCTAATCAGGAGAAAGATGTCAATCACAAGAAAGTCTAAATCATGTCTCTCAAACTATGGACAAAAATGATTTCACTGGAATTTCTAAAACAGAGTATTTTCCAAGCAATTCCTGAGAAAATTTTAGCATACTAAATTAAAATATAATAACAAGTTTCCAGGGTGGTTTGTATTCATGTTAAAGTACAGTAAAAGTGTAGGTGCTAGGAAAAGATCAGACCAATGGAAGAGAGAGAGATGGGGGGGTGGGAAGAAAAAACTGATATTACAAGGCTAAAAAACTTTTAGAGTTAAAAATAACCAAAATTCAACACAAGCAGCATTATAAACAGTTACATGAAAATTAAGTAACACTATCAATGTATACTTTCTAGTAAGTGTGGATTTCTGTGGGCCACTGATATTAAATACAGAAAAAAAGAGGAGTCCAGATATGCCCAACTCAGGCGAAGACCCTTTGTTCCCAGTGAGGCCCTCCTAGCACACATTTGTGAAATCCTCCCCACCACATAAATCTTTTGAAGAATGTTGTTCTCTGAATCTAGAGACATCAAATGCTCTTTTGTGGCAATGACCACCTTGATAAATGATTGGATTTAAAATAACCTAGTTTTATCTTGCACCTTTCTCTGAAGAGCTCAATATATTGACGAATCCCGTTGAGTTTCTCTCCTTTTAAGTCCAAAGGATTAACCAGAAAAACCGAATCTTTACCAGTGTTCCTTGAAATATTTCTATCACTAACAAGCGTCCTATACTCTTGTATGGGGATAGTGATGACAATTTTGTTCGATAACCGAGATTGACAAGCAAACTTCAAGAATAGGACCTTGATTTCTTCTCTATGTGAAAGCACAGCCTATGATTATTCCAGGGAAAATTGAAAGTCATCATCATTATTTCTCCTGAAAGGAAAAACAAGTAAAATCTCTCTTTTATGCTCAATATATCAGTTCAATTGACTCTTTAGTATATCATGTTCTTAAGGATGTTTCTTTTATACACAGCCTCACCGCACATTGAAAACTTACTTTTCTTTAAATTTCCCAAGTTCTGATAAACATGATTCCAAAACAAAGGCAAACTCTCAATAGAAGTATATTTTATCAACCCTTTTTCCTTCCTTCACTTTCTCTGATTGCAGAACAGTTCATCCCAGTCATGGCAAGGTCTCTGAGAGGCCATTGAAGACTTAGTGGCAGAGTGCTTGCCTAGCATGTGTGAAGTACTGGGTTCGATTCTCAGCCCTACATATAAATAAATAAAAAATAAAGGTCCATTGACAACTAAAGAAATATTTTAAAAATTAAAATAGATGGCCTTATTATCACTTGAAAAAATAGTAATGATGTATACTAACTGGACACTTGTTGCTAACCTCAGCAGATACCATTACAGGTCCTACCATTAAGAGAACAATCTGTTACTGTCAGAGCTGTTCACCAGAGGAAGAGGATTCATATTCTATTTTCTGAGGCAACTTTGTTCTTAGTCCTTTATAAACGAATGCAGTCTGATGGAGAGGGTCAAAGGAGAAAAGACCTAAGATCTTACAACCAGTTATGAAAACAAATGCCAAAATCATGTGATTACATTTGAAGAAGAAGAGTTACCATTGTATGACATGATTCAGCTTTGGAAAAGCAACAAAATAGCCCCTCTGGCTGGACCTCACATTTAGATGGAGGAGTGGACAACTACTGACTGGTATGGTTCAGGACTCAGCAAAAATATAATCTAATGACTGAGTTTCCACTACTAAAAGGTATTGGGATGCTTTCTTATTCACTGATATAATATTGATTGAGTTTTATGATGTGCAATTTTCTGTTTTTGACAAGTAGGACACACGGACAAAACAGGCAAACTAGCTGCCCTTGAACTCTTGGCATTCCCAAGACCCTAGATAGTGATTTTGCTTAGAAGTAGCTATGCCTTAAGTCATCCCAAGGTATTAAGGAGAATAGCAGTTTCCCAATTTTGTCCTGTGTGTGTGCTAATGGGGGATTGAATTCAGGACATTCAATTATGGAGCTACAACTCCAGCGGAGGTATATCTCAAGCTCTTTTTATCTTTTATTTTGAGACAGTGTTTTGCTAAGATGCCCAGGCAGACCTCGAACCTGAGATCTTCACACCTCAGTCTCCAAAATAGCTGTCATATAACAGTCCTTTAACACCATGCCTGGCTGGTCCTAATTTCTTTTGGAAAAATAACAAAAAGCAAACAAGAGAAAATAATAGAAATACCACAGGAATATAATTTTTTGAGAAAGAGACATAAATGAGGAGGAATGTGAGAGAAAAATGAGCTGGATTTACAATCAGCTAGGCTAGCTAAAGGCCATGCACATTCCTTGCTATCAGCCTTTAACCAGCAAAGTCAAGTATATCTCTATACACACATATATGTATGTAGGTATACATACATACATGTATGTACACATGTATGTATGTGTGTATATATGGCAGAAACTTTCTCTTTCATTCCCCATAATAATGCAGACTGTTAAAATCAATTCACCGGATTTGGAGAATAAAAATAATTTTACTGCTAAATTTTATGAGCGATCCATCAAGTGAGCCTTCCCAAGTGATGACTACATCATACTAAGCATAGATAAATTCACATGTATACATGCCACACCAACCCCTTAAGAATGGTGTTAAAGTTTATGCATTGTAATAAATATCAGATTTGTATAACCAAAATATCATTAAATCATCTGTATCCTTTTTTCCCTGAAAGGTTAACAAGTTTAATTTATAAAGAACACAGTTAATGATCAGTCACTTATCTCCTGAGCAAATGATTAGCATATATTATATACCCTAATGAAACCACACAATCAGCTTAAACCTCAGAGCTTCTAGTTCTCAGTCCCTAAGACACAGCATCTTGAGGCCTTAGAAGAGCAACATGGAGGCAGGATTAGAGATCACTGCATGTCTTCGCTCTTTCAACTCTGTCCATAGTCTATGCTCTATACTCATATACTCTGTACTCTGCCATATCTACTAAAATGACAGTGATTAATAAATTCAAAATCTGTACTAAAGTTATAGTGAATTTCCATTTTACATTCTTTCTGTTAACAAACATAAAAATGATAATTATTAGTCTGAAGGGGTTTAACATTTATTAATATATGACTAGAGATCATTATAATAAATGTCTAGAACATTGACTCATTGAGATAAAGGGCTTCAGTATTGAGAACACAGAGAATGACTTACAGAGGATGTTCCACATCAGAATCCAACCACACATACCTTTACACAACTCACCTAATTACAGCAACAGCCCATTAACAAAGAGGCTACTGATGAAATATTCCAAGATCACATAGTTAAGCTTTTTTAAATTAAAAGACATCCCAGCCATGTTGTAATTGACTTCAAATATCTGGCATAGCATATCAGAAAGACTCATCACCCTCACACTTGGAAACTTTGGTGTTTTGGATCCATATTGGTTTTGTGATCTTCAAATTAAAAAAAGTGCAGTCTGACACTGCCTGATAAGGTTGTAGCTATCCCCACATGCACATTTCTCCTCTCCTTTAAAAAGGAAAAACAATGAAGAGGCATTTCTAGCAACTACAGTTCACTGCTGATGATTCTATTTTGAGAAAAGCAAGTTCTGATAAATGGTGGAAAAGGGTAAAGATTACAGATATAACCAACCTAGTCACTGGGAGATAAAAAATAGTGAGAGACCCCCACACCTGAAGACTTCCAATCAAGAGGCATATTACTGAAAAGTTGACATGAAATTAGAGCTACTGTTTAGATGCAGTTTGTTCCCCAAGGGTTCATTGTGATTGAGACCTTGATCTTCAGTGTAGCATTATTGGGAGCTTGTGGAACCTTTGAGAGGTGGGGCCTTATGGAAGGTCCTTATGGCATTTGGGGACATGCACACACACAATTGCTGTCTACTGTGATGTGACCCAGTTGATAACTGAGCAGTGCAGGCACTAAGGCTTTGAAACCCTAAAGATAAGCTAGATAAATATTACTTTACTTCATAAGTATCCAGTATCAGGTATTCTGTTGTAGTAACACAAAGCTAACTAATACATAAGAAAGTATAATATGATGAGATTTGAACAGCATTAGGGAGAATGGATGGAAGTAGCAAAATCTTGTCAAATTCTTTAAGAAAAAATATTGCTAGAAGTTTGTGAGGCCAGCAT
Source organism: Ictidomys tridecemlineatus (assembly GCF_052094955.1). Lineage (NCBI taxonomy): Eukaryota > Metazoa > Chordata > Mammalia > Rodentia > Sciuridae > Ictidomys > Ictidomys tridecemlineatus. The sequence continues at coordinate 164,081,631 of NC_135479.1, forward strand.
TTAATTTGTTTTGTTCCTGAGATCAAATTTTATCAAAAACAGCATTGCTTGGTACTCCAATCCACATTCTAGCTAATCATATTCCCTTCATCCTCCAAACCAGAAAGAAAATTAAAGTGCTAGAAGTTTAAGGAAAAAATAAGATGCCCTCACCTCCTCCACAGGTACCTGAAAGAAAACCCATGTAGGTTTTCAGCAGGGGAGCAACACACATTAATCTGACAGGAGCCAGCAGGAGACCAGAGATGGTATGTGTGAAGTTACCATGGGACCCCAGGAATCTTACCTCTTCAGAAAATAGCATGGCAATTATTGCAAATAATTACTTTCAGAAACAAAGCTTCTTTTGGCAAGCCAGAGTTACGTTTTTTACTTTGAAAGTTCCTGCTACCACAGTAAGCATTATAAAAAAAAATCATGAAGTATATTGAAAACAAAATGAAACATTGGGTTGAATAAAAAAAAAAGATTGAAAAATTCAGACTTAAGAAATACTGAAATAGTTCAGTCTAACACTGCCATTTTAATTAAACACAGCTTTAAAATCTCTGCAAAGCAAGAAATAAAACAGGATAACTTCTAATATGAGATTTAGATACAAACTAGGAAGCCCAGAAGATATAAATTAGGTCATCCTCAATTTATAAACGCTAGTGTCACACAACACTTGCACATACATCTGAAGACACACGTTCTTCATGGATGAAGTTCTCTTTTTGCCTTTTGATTCTGAACAACCGGAGAGTTATTTTCTGTCATGTAGAGTCAGAATTAGATTGTTTAAGAAGTTTCTCAATAATATCCATGTACTTCCAACGACACCCCAGCTCTACATGGAAACTCATAATGACTCCTACTACTGAGATGGAAAGAATTATAATTAAAATAGTGATTGTCTCTTAGAAAAAAAAATAGAGCACATGATATTTAGATGTTTTTTAAAATGATTCCAATAGATTTAAGATCCTGATGTGTCGGAATGACTTTTCAAGATTCATCAGAGAGCATAATGATCATTCATTATAGTATTTGGACAGGAAATGCCTCCAAGATCTAGACCAACTCACTTACAAATGATTTTTGGAATACTGCCCACTTATCACTTGAGAAGAGTATTTAGATAACAACAGAAGGGTTCAGAACAAAGGAAATGATCCAGGATGCTTTGCTGCTAGCAAATAGTTATATCAGTAAATCTAAATAGTCCATCTTCATTTACAATGTCCTAATTTGCCTTGGTGGAATTTTATTGTAGTTCCCTTCTCCCTCCTTCCACTCCAAATATTTATGAACTTTAAAAATAAATAAAATAACAAAAAAAAGAAAAAGAAAACACACTTAATGACCAGTATGCAAGGTGAAAAACAGAGCAAGTAGAGTCTTTGATATCACTCTATATAATGTAGAGGCCCTGCTCAAGAGACATCTCTGGGCAAGTGACTCAGGCATGCTCCTGCCCATGTGTTATATGAACCCTATGAAAATCACATTTTAAAACTCAAATTGGTCAAATATTGGCTCTATTATTTATTTATGTCTTGATAATATAAAATTTTATTATATTAATTCTAAAATCCTTACAAACCCTGATGTTCTGTGTTTCTATAAGTTCATTTTTTATAAAATCTAAGGAACTCAGAGAGAGTTACTTTACTTCATAAGTATCCTGTGTCAGGTATTTTGTTGTAGTAACACAAAGCTAACTAATACATAAGAAAGTATAATATGATGAGATTTGAACAGTATTAGGGAGAGCAAGTGGAAGTAGCAAAATGTTGAAATCTAAGAACTCAGAGAGAAAGAGAGAAAGAGTTTTTTCCATCTTTTGGGGAAGAGTTAATAAATGATCAAGCAACTTTTCCAGAAAACATTCTTTCCAATTGCTCTATATTTCTTGTTCTTCATCTATCCTCAGGGTAAGAAGAAACACCCCAGAAGAGAAATGACATAGCATGTTTGGTTCATACAAGAGTGTAACATGGACCCTGATAATAAATCTGTTGTTTAAATAGAGTTTCAGCAGACCTAGAAAAATGACAAGAGAAAATAAGGTCTTCATATAACCTTAATATAACAATTTTAAATCCTGAGCTAGTTTATAAACCCTTTATGATTAATGACAATAATATTATAATAAATCTAAAATAATGAAGAAATCATAAAGTGGTTATCCTGATGCTACTTGGTAGGAAATTCAGTGGACATATTCCCAAATAAGAATGAAGCAGAAACTTTTTATTTTAACATAGACCATATCTATTGAGTGTACCAAATCAAAAATTACAATGGTGAGGTTGGCATTTTTTCACTACTTTTATATTATCCAAGCATGAAGCTGTGAATCTTTTGCAGTTGAGTACTTTTAAGTCATATTAATGGCCAAATTAAAGTAACCATTAAAGCAATAAAATTGACAGCTTGGTGTTCAAAATGAAGAATTATTCATCAAGACAGAAACTCTAGTTTTAAAAAGAAAATAAAAGAAATAATTAATAAATATTGGCCTTTCAATATAGCAAAAATTTACCAAAAAATTATTGAACAGACTGATCTCTCATAGGGGTAAGTGTAAGTGAGAGTCAAGGAGCAATAGAATGCAGGGCAATTTTGTTAGGGATAAATTAGAAATTAGCAGATGATATAAAATCCCTAAAATAAATAATCATTGACTTCTTATAGTGCCAAATATCAAAGAATGAGAGAATTAAGAAACAGGAAGCAGATAAATAAATCAAGTGAATACCTGATGGCAAGTAGGGCCAAGACAAATGAAGAGTTCAGGAGATGATCTTAAGCTGAAAGGGAAAAACAGGACAGATTGGTGGTTCCAGCATAAGATGGACTTTCATCATGTTGGAAGGAGTCTGTCTCCTCCTCATGGATTAGACTAGTGGAGCAGAAAGTAATGGAGAAGACCACCAAGGGAGTGAGGAAAGAACCCAAAAGTCACTTTCTGACCATTTAAACTTCAAGAAAATATTGGTCACATTAGTTTGAAAACAGAGACTAGGCTTCTGTAGAAAGAAAGAGCTACCTTGAAACTGTAACTTGAACTTGTTTCACTTATTTTGGAAATAAAATAACTTTCAGAATCATCAAGTCATAAATTGTGGGAAAGGGAACAAAGACTCACAATGGGCATTCCTGGCCACTATACTGGAATCACAATTTTAATCCCCTGTGTGTTGAGCAAAGAAATAGACCCTCAATAATTATAGCCAAAGACATTATAAACATAGATCCAATGAGTAGTAGATAGTGCTTTAGGGTTAAGAAAACATATATTCTGTTATTTTCATTCAAATAGGAATTAACATTATTGCTGATTAACCAACCATGCCAAATTCCAATGGCTTAGTACACATATTTATTAGTACTCATATATCCTTGTATCATGGAGCCCTTTCAAAGTAAAACTATTAGGAAGAGAGAGAGAGAGGGAGAGAGAGAGAGAGAGAGAGAGAGAGAGAGAGAGAGAGAGAGAGAGAGAGAGAGGACACAAAGGAAAATATATCATGCACAGAATGTAATCCTTACATATTGAAAATGAATAGATTATAGCTATCAGTATTAAAAGGAAAAAGTTGCAAATACATAATCGAATTGTGATAGCATTTATATGATCTAATAAAATAAAATGTAAATGGGATTTCAAAAACCATATATATGTAATAAAAGCATAAATATTGTTTTGATAAGCAGATACCAGTGATTTCTGGAGAAAAGGAGAGAGAAATGGTAGAGGGGATAATTTTTTTAGGTGAAATCTTTTTTTTTCTTTTTTTTTTAGAGAGAGGAAGAATTTTTTTAATATTTACGTTTTAGTTTTGGTGGACACAATATCTTTGTGTGTATGTGGTGCTGAGGATGGAACCCGGGCTGCACGCATGCCAGGTGGGTGTGCTACCACTTGAGCCACATCCCCAGCCCTTTATTTGTTCTTTTTAGGTGTGAGATAGTAGAATATATTTTGACGTACTATACATACATGGAGTATAACTTATTCTAATTAGCATCCCATTCTTGTCCTTGCACATGATGTGGAGTTTCATTGGTCGTGTATTCGTGTATGAACATGGAAAGTTATGTCCCATTCTTTCTACTGTCTTTCCTATACCCATTCCCGCTCCCTTCCCTTCATTTCCCTTTGTCTAACCCAATGAACTTCAATCTTCCTTTACCCTCATTATTGTGTGTTAGTATCCATCTATCAGAGAGAACATTTGGCCTTTAGTTTGGGGGATTGTTTTATTTCACTTAGCATGGTAATCTCCAGTTCCATGCATTTGTTAAAGGATACTTAGTTTGGTTCCATAGCTTAGCTATTGTGAATTGAGCTGCTATAAATATTGATGGGGCTGTGTCACTGTAGTATACTGATTTTAAGTCTTTGGGGTATAGACTGAGGAGTGGATAACTGGGTCAAATGATGGTTCCATTTCAAGTTTTTGAAGACATCTCCATACTGCTTTTCACAGTGGTTACACCAATTTGCATTCCTTGCCAACATTTGCTTTTGCTTGTATTCTTGATAATTGCCATTCTGACTAGAGTGAGATGAAATCTCAGTGTAGTTTTAGTTTGCATTTATCTAACTGCTAGAGAAATGGAACATTTTTTTTTCATATATTTGTCGACAATTTGTATTTCTTTGAAGAGGGAGGAAGGAATCACATGAATCTGTAATGTAATTATCCTAAACATAATATGACAAAATATTAAGAGCCAGTGTTATAATTTGGATCTGGAATGTTCCCCAAAGCTTCATGTGTTGAAGTCTTTGTCCCCACTTGGTGCCACTATTGGGAGGTGATAGAAACTTTAAGGAGGCAGATCTTAGAGAAATTACATCACTGGAGGAATATCCCTGAATTCTATAGCTTGGCCTATACCCCACCCCTCTCTTTCTCTCTCTCTTTCTTTCTGACACAAGGGAGAGAGCAACTCTGCTCAACCATGCACTCTGCCATGATGGTCTCCTTCTTGGCAAAAGCCCAAAGCAAAGTGACCATGGACTAAAGTCTCTGAAACTGGGAGCCAAAATAATTCTTTCTTCTTTTAAATTGATTTTCTCAGGTATTTTTGTCATAGCAACAGAAAGCTGACCAACACATTCAACAAATTTGGGTTACGGTAGTATTCATTATGACTTTTCCTATAATTTTCTCTATGCTTAAATCACTTCATAATAAATAATGTGTTATGTATGGAGAAGAAGTTCTTTAGTCAGAGAACAGTATTATTGACAGAAGCAGCAGCTTAATTAAATCTGTTAAAGATGCTCTTATTAAAGCTGGCATATTTTCTACCCAGGCTGTCACTGCTTTTGATATAGGAATAGCTGTTGTTTGTTCAGTGCTACTCAAATATGCCAGAATTTTTTGAGAGAATGCTAAGATATACAGAGAACTTAAAATCAAGTACTGGAGAAAATATGTTCCGACTGCTACAGGCATGCTCAGTTCAAATAATATTTTAATGAAAAATTGTTTGTAAGCTAGAGCCTGTAGCAAGAAAGAGTGGTTGAATGGATTTGCATCATGGTTTAAAAAAAAATGTGCACACCAAGTCTGAGCATGTGGGGTTTTTTTTGTTTTTGTTTTGTTTTGTTTTTTAAGGAAACATTTAAATCAAAATGCAACCATAAACTAAAAGGATGTTTCACATCCTTTTCTAAATATCCGATCATCTGTACAATTTGGTGTGAATAATGAGAAAATACAATGGCAATCAGGTTTACTAAGGAAACAATATTATGTTCTAAATGCTTAGCTTTAAGAAAACAGGGTGCTAAGCCATATTCTAATACATAATTAGCCCTCTGCCTCTGTGGTTCTCCATCTGTGATTCAACCAAACTCAGATATAAAAACTCTGGAAATAAAATTATGCCTGTACTGAACATATACAGATTTCTTTCTTATAATTATTCCCTAAACAATGCAATAAAACAATATTTACATAACACTTACATTGTATTAGATATTGTACTTAATCTAGAGATGGCCTAAAGTCTTTGAGAGGCTAAGCCTAGTTTATATGCAAATACTGTAGTCTTTTATGAGCTTCCATGCATTTTTATATTTACAGGAAGAAATCACCCACAGATATTGAGGGAGGACTCTATTCTTTATGTCAAATGAAAACTTTGATTGAATACACTCTACTAATTTTCACAAATGTTTATGTCTCTGAGACTAGACTTACACATAAGAAAACAGCATAGAAGTAACATGTGCATATAGTATAGTATAGAAACACCACCTGGGAAAAGTCCTGTCCAAAATCTCTTCCTCTGGCTGTTCCCCAAAAGTCACCTCAAGCAATAAATATCGTTGGGATCAACTATGATGGAGTAAGAAGGTCCCTACATGGCATTTTTTTCCTACAGAAAACAAAGTCAAATGAAACTAGGAAGAAGAGGATCACTTTGAAATGGTGCTAGAGGATGGAGATGTAAATACAAGAGCTCTTGGGATGCTGAGGATAGAACATAACAGAGGGGAAGAATAGCAGAAGTACTTAATGTACTCAAGGAGCACTGCAACCTTCCAAAGTTACAAATGCCCCCAAAGAGGAGAGTTACTTCTCTCCAGGGTGATGGTCATGGATCTAGCAGAACATATTATTGAGGAAACTTCAAGGCTTTAGCTGGAGATATGAAACTTCCTAAGCCATTCTCCATTAAAAAGAAAAAGAAAATTAAAGGATAGAGAAAGTCGATAGATAATGAAAAGCAGGGTGGGAGAATGGGCCAGCAGAACCATAAGGCTCTTAGAAGCAAGGTCTAAAATAAGACTGAAAGCTTTCATCTTACCATTTCTACATCAACAGGTTGGCCCTACAGGAACTTTGACCCTACTGTTCATATCATAAAAGACATTTAGTCAGAAGGATGTAGCAAGTGTTTTTTACTTCAGTGGTCCTCTTTCTGAATTGCTGTGTTTTTCCTCTAGCCTCCAGCTCTACAATCTCTCTGAATATCCCTTCTCTTTTCCATTTCATTTAACAAAACAAAAAAACACAATTCTCCAGCCAAAGGCATATATTCCTGAAATTTAAAATAATAATGGTTATGAATTATTTAAGTTGATATTATCATTTAAATATTAATTTCAAGCAGCCTTTATTTATGTAAAAATGCTCATTTATGGTAGAAATAATCATAAAAGTTGATAATGTTCAACAATGAACATGTAAAAACATGGCATCCACTAAAATTGTTGCAAAAATCGATTTTTCAACAAAATTTAGATTTGGAAGATTTGGCTTGGGAAAATTAAAATTATTATTAAATATAAAAGTCACAAAAGAAAAACAAAGAACTATAACTCATACAACTTAGTATGGATAGTTACTGATTTCTGAGATAAGTCTTTCCATTAAAGCTTAACATGCAAAAATCTGCCGATTTTTTAAAAATGTAATAAAATGAGAATAGATATTAAAATAATTTAATTTGTCTCTATAGAAAATACTGGTAATCACATTTTATAATTTTTCTCTATTTTACTTCAGAACAATACTTTCTAAGAGAAATCCATTAATACTACAGTAATTTTGGTAACATATTTTTATTCCAGAGGTCCTCAGAAACAAGATGATCAAAATACTCTATACCCAGTGGAGACTCTGGAGACATTTTGACAATTATAAATTTCTGGCTGTTCATGCAAAGGATAGTGTGGTAATAAAAGAAATTCAAAGGAGAGGTGTATATACCCTCCACTTTTTAAGTGGATTACTGTATACTATTTCAGTGCACCCACTGCCACTCATCACTCCAAATACAGTCTAATTTGCTATGTTTACAAATGCTTTCTGAGAACAATACATGGGAGAACTTAAAGACATGAACGATGTTCCTTCTTTGTGTAGATTATGGAGAAAGTGGCTAGAGGAAGTGACAAGTTGGTAGATTAAATGCAGAGTGAACCAGACTTTAGAAATAGAAGTGACTGCAAGAATGTACTCTCTTGGGAATTCACAGGAATGTTGGGGAAAACATTGGATTTCTTATTGGACATAAAATAGGGGATGCAAATCAATTTTATATACATCTCAAAGGAGAGAGTAACCTCTAATGGTGTCATGATTATAGTCAGGACCAAGAAAATCTATCTACTTCCCAGTGCAGACATAATGGACTCCAAAAATATAACTATAAAAATAAATAATAACCCTATTTTGTAAATATTACTTATAGCATAGCTACTTCTAGAAAGAAACATTGCAGACTTCTCTATACAACTAAGTTGCTTTCTATGTCCCTATAGGAAAACATCATAAATATGTAAGAGTTCTATATTTTCTGAAATAATTAAAACTTTGCCACAGAGACCACTGCCCATAGGAGGACCATAAATAAGTAGAGTAGCTACACAATCTTCATGTTCAGAAAGAGAACTAAACCCAAAAGAGAGTATTACTATATCTTTCCTCTTAAGAAAGAGTAAGACACATTTATCACTGCTCAGCACCCCACCCTTTAGTAACATATGTCAGGAAGAAAGTCTCTTAATTTTGAGGTTGATAGACTGTCATGATGAGAATTGGAAATCTCACATCATCTTCTAAAACAGAAATGACATTCTTTTTCAGGGAAAACTTCCCTTTCATTTGCTTGTAGGGTCACTTAGTTGAATTCTTCCATTTGTACATATATAAGGCACAAACCTCTATTGATTTGAGGAAAATCTCAAACAGAGGTTTGATCTTGGTCTATTAAATAGATTTTCTTAGCAGAGCACTGCTCATGGAGAGTTGGAGAAATGCTGTACTTAATTATTCATTTATTTTGTGTTTCTGGATTTTGTAAATCATTTCTGCTTGGAACATTACCTTTGTCTTTCAGAAGAAGAATATGCCTGCATATTAACACTCAAAGGTCAGATCTTTCAGTGAGACAGACAGTCCTCCTGACCTGCAACAGGAAAAAAAGAAAAAGAAAGAAACATATGAGAAGGAATGGGCCGTAAACTAGGTACAGCTCCAAACTAATACTAATACATAATGAATGGCATAATTTAGAATTAAATAACTCAGTTTCGGTAAAAAAAATGTACAAAAATGATTGGCTTATCTGGTGAAAAAAAAATCACTCTGAACATCTGTAGTGAATGACAATAGACGTGAAAATTTGGGGAAATTTCTCAAAAAATCCTCAGTCTCCTGTGATAGACTGAGCAATAGAACTTATATTTCAGGAGGAAAGAACTTCTTTTCTCCAGAGTACAAAATGCAATCATATGCTGGAACTAAAATGTACAAATCTCAACAGTTTGCCATTGTAGGGGTTGAGCTTGCCCCTGAATACAAGGAAAGTTTTAAGTACTGGGGAGTGAGCCTAAGAACAGAAACAGGTGGATCTGAGAGTAATTATGTCAAGGACAAATTTCAAACAACCTGTGTGTTGTCGAGTACTATAAATTTTCAGTAGTCTTTTAAAAAGTCCTATTGAAATCTCATTTTTGCTGCAGTAAAAGGAAGTAAAGTTCCCATGCTCAAAGTCATGCAATATTTGAGGTTAGAAGAAAAGATCGGAGGAGAAAATAACCCAGGAGACAACAGTATATGTTAAATCAAAAAGAATCCTAAAGCAGCAAGTAAGACCACCAACCAAGTGAAGTATCTTTGCTAACCTAAAACCTTGCTTACCAGGGTCAGCCTCAGTTAGTGTAGCTGGGTGGTCATAACAGAAAACATACAACCAGATCATAGAAAATTAAGAGCTTTTGGCAGGGTACAGTAGTATTATTACTCTAAGAAACTTCCAGAAATAAAAAGTGGTATCTTTAAATGGATACTTCTTTCCCAGAAGGAGATCATAGATAAATCATCTCCAAAGTATTTGTTGGTAAAGAGGAAAGTATTCTCATTATATCATACCAGGCTGTTGAAACAGGGGCATATGGTAAAACAATTAGAGGTGAGCATTAGCCAGCTACAGGTGTACAGTTAGTTGCTTTAAGTTGGCACAGTGCATCCATGGAGGGACTGAGTGCCTTCAGAAGGAATGGCCATAGTTTATCCTTACCTGACAAATGCAGAGGAACAACTTGACCCAAAGTTTCCTTTTGGACATTCAGATTTCAAGTCTCCATACCTCACACTTCCCTGTCCTATCTGGAATCCAACTGGATCTGGTCCTTTATACTCAAGTTCCACCATTCTTGGTTTTCCAGTTCTGCGACCCTCTTTTAGTTAGCCTTTTTGGTGCTGTGACTGAGAGACCCAACCAGAAAACTGTAGAGGAGCAAAGGTTTATTTAGGGGCTCACAGTTTCAGAGGCTGTCCATAAGAGACTGGCTCTATTCCTCAGGGCTCAAGGTGAGGCAGGACATCATGACAGAGGGAAACAGCTCACATGATGATCAGAAGCAGATAGAGAGACTCCACTCTCCAGATACAAAATAAATACCCCATAGCCACACCCTCAATGAACTTCTTCCTCCAGCTACATCCCATTCTGCCTCCAGGTACCACTCAATTAATCCTATCAGGGATTAATTTACTGATTAGGTTAAGACTATAACCCAATAATTTCTCCTCCAATCATTTCTTTCATTGTCTCACCTGAGAGCTTTTGGGAAACATCACATCCAAACTATAGCATATGCCTTCCTGGATATGCTTCCAAAGAGTGACTTTGGAAGTGCTTCCTTTTGCCTCAGCCTTTCAGAGATCCTTTCATCTGGAAAAAATCCCCTAGGGTAGGAATCCAGCATGAGAGAAGAACCTCAACCTAAATTATAATTGACCCAAATTAAACTTTTTCAAATAAAAATGTATTAAATTCAGTTAAATAAATATAAACTTATTATTAAATATACTATATAGCTAGTATACAGAAATCTTAAAATTTTTTCATAGAAATCGGTTTCCATAACTGCCTTTTTAGACCAAAGAGTGTGAGAATTTAAGGAAATTAAGAAATCAGATCCAGGGTTGGGAATGTGGCTCAAGCAGTAGCATGCTTGCCTGGCATGCATGAGTCCCAGGTTCCATCCTCAGCACCATATACAAACAAAGACGTTGTGTCCGCCGAAAACTAAAAAAATAAATATTAAAAAATTCCCTCTCTCTCTCTCTCTTTAAAAAAAAAGAAAGAAATCAGATCCATATTACACACTGACATCTAGGAACTATTCTCTTTAAATGATAGCATTTCATGAAGAGGAGGTATTTCTACAACTCTGGACAGAAATCTCTGAATTCCTGACTGAACTCTCAGACTAAGGCTTAAAATCACAATTATTCTGATGCAGATTTTATACTTTTATGTTTCTATTTCATTGTGGAGTAATAAAAGATATGACATTTCCCCCTGAATATCTTTTAAGAGTAGATTTGGTTTTTTGGTCTTTTCTTTAACCTGAATTTTCTTGGCTCATTTCCCCTTCTTTATAGTTATGCTTCTTTACCCTCCAAAAATTCTTTGACTTTTGTGCTCAAAGACATCTAGTCACTTCTCTGAAGGTGTGACCCATCACTAAAGTTAAGCTAGTGATAATAGACTTTGCCTCAATTACTTAATTAGTTAAGTCCTATGATTCCAGCATTCACAATTAAATGCAATTTGGTCTTCAACAGGGTGTTCATTTGTTTTTGTTTTTGTTTTAATCTACTGATAATTAGTATAAAAGAAATATGTTTTTTTCAGAATGCTGCCAGTTTAGCAAAAATGCTAAAACCTTGGTGTTTGACCATAATTGTTTTATAAACCAAGTTGCTTACTTATAGATTGGCTTTTCATCACCAATGGTTAATCAGGGATTTTCTCTTCTGTGCAACCTGAATTTGGGATCTCAGGAAAACTTCATGAAGCATACAGACTTATGGAAAGTAGAAAAAGAAGAAGAGCTCTGGCAAAAAATACGGAAAGAGAAAGAATGTTATATCAATAGGAATTTATTGAACAATTAATTGGCAAGATTTGACTTGAGTCATTCACAAAAGTTACCTCACAGAGATTTTAAAGACCAATTCAACAAATACGGACAGCCAAAAAAACTCCAACTTAGGTTTCACTAATTTAAGGATAGTGGCGAGTACAGAAAGTTAACAACCCTAATAGTGTCCTCAATGATCAGATCTTACTTGAAATATGTTTAGTTCTGAGTTTCTTAGTCATTTCCCATGGGGATGGTATGATAAGGAAAGTTCCAGCCACTCAGCTATACATTTGAATAGACTACCTCATGGAATCTAATGCTTAAATCAAACATTGATATAGGTATTACTTTTTCTTTTAAGATATAAGTAAATTCTAAGAGATTAAATACAGAATGTACAACTGAACTGAACTCTTGTGATAAAGTCTATCTTAATATAAATATTTTTACTTTTTTTAGTATTAAAAATTTAAGCAACTCACATGTTCAAAACGATAGTATGGTTAACATAATTATTATAAATACATGCAATAGACATACCAATATATCTTCCTTTTCAAGAACTACTCTTTCCTAATGTCTATTACAAAGGAAAAATGTCTTCTGTACCCTAAAGCCATCTACTTGGCAGGGTTTCTAGGCATGGATCTCCTTGTGGCTGATTCCAGGATTACAACCACCTTCTCTGTGCTAGGCAGTCAGCTTGCTAAACTTTTACATCTGCAGTTCTTGCTCTCAATGTGAAACAGCAGAGAATAGATGAAGGAGCCCCACAAGGCTATAGAAAGTTACCTCTTTTAATGAAGAATTGGGATAAAGAGAACTGTAATATAAGTGAAAAAGCTTAGGGCAATTTGATAATTATTACTGTTTCTATATTCTAAAGGAAAAGAATTGAATAAGTAAAACTCTCTCCAGAAGATCTTTTTGTGAACAGACATATCCCATCACATATTCTAGCACAAACCACAATTCCATGGTAGAATACCTGGGTAAGAGAGCTTAATTTCAGAAATAAATTTAATTTGGAAGTTCAATTGACTGATATATCCTGAAGACAATACAGGTTAGCTTACTTCTATGATATTAATAGTGAAAAAAAGATTTCAAAGTGGCCTTGAATATAATGAATATTTCTATTTGAATTCTTTAATAACTTGCTAATAACAGTAAGAAAAATGGTTTTTGGAGAGAAAATTTATTGAAGGAGGGAGCTTTTAAATTATATTCTGTATCATCTTTTAAGTTTTTGTCTTTAGAAAAATTAACTTCTTTGAGTTAATATTACTTCTCAGTTTTATAATTTCAGAGATTTTGATGACATTTTATAAAATTTCAATATTCTTCCTGCTATAAATTATGGCTTCTTCTATTTCTAATTATTATTTATCAATTATTTATCAAACTGGATATAGTTTCTATATCCAATTTCATCTAAAAAAGTTGATCTCATCTTTCTCTTATCTCACTCCCTTCAAAGTATTTTAAAATGCCCTCATGTTCTCTTTAACCTCTTTGCTGGCATTTTCTTTTTCCTATCAGCTATAAATGATATAAGCTATTTTTAAATTGCCTCCATAACTTTCTTGTCTTCTATGCACATCATTCAAGTTCATCCCATAGATTTTTTTTTCAATGTAGATATTTATTTCCCTGTTGATTTCTGATAATTTCATGGTAAAGACCTGTTGGAGTTTCTGGTCCTTTATTGGCAGAAATGTAATCTGCTCTGCTTTAGTTATGGTGTCCTTTAGAATACTCATGAATTTTAATATTTCTTCTCAGTGAAACATAATAACTAGATACTTTAATTCCTGCAAATTTGATTTATTGGAAGCTAATGGCATTGAAACGCTGTTGTATGTGATCTTATTATTTAATATTCTAAATTTTAATATCTTGTAGACTGTAAGTGCAAAGCTTGCCTGATTGTAATAAAAGTATCCTGACGTGAGAGTCTGTAGAGGTCATCTGTTTCTTCCTGCTTTGGTAGGACAATTATGATACCATCCAGGACAAGCAAAAACTATCTTATCTCCCCAGATAGCTAAAGAATGTTTAAATTATAGCTAATTGACTTAAGATCTCTGACTGTGCTATTAAATTATTTGGAACATGACACAGTAGTCTCTATATTTTTTCACACTAAAATATCAGTTTAATTTTGGTGGTGGTCTGTTATATCAGCATTGGCATTCCAAGTAGTACATACCATTAAATCATGCCCTTTTACATTTTTACCCCTGCTTGTATTTTTGTGGACATATTAAATATACTTTGTACTTTGTCATTTATATGTGGTTCATCTTGAAAGCCTTCTGAATCTGAAGTTCTCTGTACAAGCAGCATCAACATTTAACATGAGTCAAGTAGGTTCACTTTCTTTCATAGGATTGGTGGACAATACTTCCCCCTACTTTGGAAACGCAAGACTAATACATTATATGTCAGCACACATGAAGGAGCTGATATATGTCATTTTAATCAGTCTTCTTTAAAGAAATAAAACCCAGAGAGAGAGGGAGAGGAAAAGAGAGAGAATGAGAGAATGAGAATATAAAGGAATTCACTATACGAAATTGACTCATACAGTTATGGAAGCTGGAAGTCCAAAATCTGCAGTGTACCAGAGAAGGCTGCAGATGAAGGAAAGCCAATGGGTGCATGTGGAATTCCAAAGACAGTTTGCTGGAGAATTCCTTATTATTTGTGCAGTCTAATCTTTTCATTCTATTCAGGCTTTCAAACTGATTGGATTAGGCTCACTTACATTCTGGTAGGTAATCTTCTTAGACAAAGTTTACAGATTTACCTGTTAATCTTGTCCAAAAATAACTTCCAAATTGACACATTAAAATTAATAGTTGCACTAAAATATTAATCATGGGTAGTATTTCAGACTTTACCCATCTCATCTCAGAAGATAGACATTGAATTGCAGATGTATGTAATTGCAGAATCTGTAATTTTCTCAATAGTGGCTTTCTTTGTGGTAATCTAAGACAATTTCCCTCAGTCCAGAGAATGCCATGGTACATAATCCAATCATTCTGTCATATTAAATTAATTCAGATTTCAGATTCACATTTCCTCCTCACTCCAGAAATAAGTAAAATCCATCCATATAGAATCTGAGATGAATGGCATTCCAAAGAAAGAATACTTTGATTCATTTATGAAGACTTTATAATCTTAAAAAGCAGTTCATAAAATAATCATTCTGTAACTTTGTACTTCCCAATATTTATATTGCCTCATTTGGTTCTCATAGCAATCATATAAAGTAAATAAGACCCAAATGGATTATCACTGCTTTATATATTAGAAAACAGAAACATGGAAATTTAATAATTATCCCAAAGTGTTATATGTAGCCACAGAGGCATAACTACAGGCCAGAAGTCTTATTAGTTTACTACCCACTTTTGACTGCATTACACAGAATGTCAACTAGTCAACTAAATATTACATTGATAAGGTAGACTGCCCTTTCTATCTTATACTTCACATAAAAAAGTGACTTAAATTTTTTTCCTACTTATATCAAATCATCAATTAAAAACAAGTTTAGCACCTACCATATACAAGCCTTGAAAATATCAATGATTTAATAGCCACCCCAAAAGATTCTGAGGTTTCTATGAAATTCTAACACACACATGTCTGTACATAAATAGGAAGCTAAGCTGGGGATATAAAAGTGATTTTCATTAGAAAATGACTCGCCTATCTCAACTTTCTCGGAATATTGTTTCAGATTTTTCAAAAAAATACTCAGAAGAATTTCTCTACAGTAGCATATTTATTCCCAAATTTAAAAGACAACTTATAATAATAATATGTAATATAAATAATGTGAGGAGGGTATACCTGTATCCCATCTACTTTCAAATCCCAACAGGTGATAGTATATTATATTTCCTTGATTCAGAAATTTTTGAAGTTTAAAAAAATAGAAACTGCCTCATGATACCCTTGATTCAAATATTGGGTTAAAGCTTCCTCTCATTAAAGACAACATGGTGGATTCTTCAGAAAAAAGAAGAGAATAATAATTACTTTTGAGAATAGGGAAAAAGGATAGATGGGGAAAGGTTGATCAGTGGTACTAAATTACTGTCAGGAACAATAAATTCTGGTGCATTATTGCAAAGTAAGGTGACCGTAGATGACAACAATTAACTAACTGCCCATTTCAAAATGTTAGAAGTAAGTTTATATGGAAAGTTTTCACCTTAGAGAGATGATAAGTGTTTGAGGAGATAGGTTTAGCATGATTTAAACAACACATACTGTATACATGTATTAAAACGTTATGTTACCCCATTTGTATGTACAATTTTTATATGACAGTTAAAATTAATTTAAATGGAAAAAATAGAATAGCAATGTAGAAACGAAGCTGTAGTGGAAAACTCTAGGCAAACTTCAGCACAGAGTGTGCCAAGGGAGTTTAGAACTTTAAAAGCCAGATTTACTAGCACAATGAACTATTTATTGGTGGCAGAGAAGCAGAAAATCATTGAACTGCAAACATCCCTATGCCTATAGACTAAGCTGCACTTGATCCTACAGGGAATAGAAAGGATAGTTTAGACATATGAGTTCTCTATAATCGGTTACAAATTTGAGAGAGGAAAGGGAGCTAAATGATAACTGAAATTGAACAAGATCCAGAATCAAAACAATTTTAACCGAATAAGGCTAAATTTCCTTCATGTCAAAGGGTTGAAATTTACTTCTATTACAAAAATTGAACTCTTACTAATATTGTAACTCAATAGAACAAGAAACTGATGACTGACCCTACTTTTCTTTATTTTTGACTTAAAAAAGCAAGGAAGTGGGAGATGATTATTAGGTTTCTGGGGCTGTACTTGGCAAATTACTCAGTTATCTCATTTGGAATACCAAAAAGCCCTTTGGAGGTGTGTTTTGGCTTTCTTACGCCACCAATGAATGGGGTTTAGAGTAGACAAAGGCACAGAGCTTGCAAGGAGCTGAGCGATGATGTTAGTTCAAAACCAAATGCCTATGGAGCTCAGATTTCATTCATAAAACTTGGCTGCCTCTTACCAAGTCTTTTAAACAACTGGTGCCTGTGTTCTGTCTGGGTCTGGCCTTGATTAAGGTTAAGCTTTAATGATGTGGCTTGACGAAATTTTCTTTAATCCTTGTTAAGTACTGAGATTTTTTTCAAACATTGCTAATTCATACATGCACTGCCCATGAACACAGTTACTTACTATCTATCTGGCTCTCTGCTTTTTTTTTTTTTTTAGCTATGCTGCTTTTCCACTTTCCTCACAATTTATATGGCTCACAACACCATCTGTAAGAGGAAAGACCTTCATTGTACTTCCCCAGAGTTAGAAACAGGAAAAATACATTGTGAATTTGGATTGAATGAAATAGTGATTTTTTTCCAGTTTATTGGAATTTATTCACATAGAGTAAAGCCATTTATTATTTTACAGGGTTCTGAAGAAAATTGATATTGACCATTTTTGGCCCATGTCTTCATTGCTTTTGTGGAAGAGTAGGTTTTAGAGTTCCTTACTTCACCATTCCTGAGACCTTATTTCAGAAATAGGCAATTTTAAACGTTTTTTTTCTATCTACTTTTCATATTAGACTGAAAAAGTAAAAGCATCACCATTCCAGAAAACAGAGGACTATTTTTTTTAAATCATGAATAATGAATATTTAAATGTTCAAATACTTATCCCTGGAAATAATAATATTAATTTTATAATCACAGCTTAATTATTTTGTTAATCAATGTAAAGATGTGTAAATATTTTATCAAATAATGGGTATAATATAAAATGCCTAATAGTGAAAAATTTTGAAAAATCTCTTTCAAAATTTCTTTCTATAGCTCATCTTTTTGAACTTAAGGTCACAAAGTGATTAAACCATAAAATTTTCATATAAAGTCAAATTTCTGACATTCTGTGTAGACAGATAAGTGTTAGAAGAAGGCTGTGTTCTCTAAATCATAGAGACACATGAGGTACCTCACTGTGACTAACAGAATGAGAATCAAAAACCCACCTATATCCTATATAATCTTTATGATCTAATACTGCCAGAAGAAATTCTCAAGTTAAAGTTACTGCAATCTGGTTTTCCAAAATAAAAAATTAACTCAGATTACTTTTAATTAATGATATAATTCTTTTGAATACCTGAATTCACAAAAGGTAATGGGATAAAAATAGAAGCACTTCCTGTTTCTTTTCAATATCAATAGCCCAAAGATACCAAGCTCATGATACAGTCATTAAAATTGACACATCCTAAATTCTAACATAAGACTAGACAGTATTAAATCTCCTGATGCAAAAATTCTAAATGTTCTCCAAAAACTTTACTTTTGGACTGAAGTACAATGCTTCTGGCTTGACTAAAGTCAAAACATAGAGACTGTGACTTAGATGTTGAAATACATAATAGTTTCCCTACTCAAAGAAGCTGGGAAAAATCAACAAATATAATCTGACCCCAACATGCTAATTTGGAGTCACATTGTAAGAGTTATTTCACATTTTTAATAACACGGAATTGGGAAGCTAAGATAATGGAAACAAAATTGCTCTAATGGTAATCAAATATTTGTAAACTAAAAAATATTCATTTCAACTACAGAAGAGACATTTAAATAATTTAACTGCTGTGAGTAAAATTGAAATGGGGCTGTAATTACTCAGATTTTCAGCATCCTTTCCTTTATGAAGAAAAAGAACTGCTGCTGTTTTCCCCATCACAGATACTTCTATCCTGCCAAATAAAAAGATTAAAAATATGTGCCAGCTGCAGGGAGAGTGAGCCTGCAGCAAATTAACAAAATACAGGTGACACTTCTTCCAATCACTCTTTCATATTAATGTAGTGTATTGCAAATATGTATTTCATTAACTGTGTAAGTATATATGAGAGAGACACATCATCAGCCTCGGTGGAAGCTGGAAAACAGCTAATATTTTTTTCAATTTTGAAAATTCTTCTTCATTGGCTTTTTAGGAAGTACTAAAATTAACAGTGTTAAATTAAGACACAAAAATGTGGCCCCTGAGTAGCTTTCCTGTTCTTCACTGAAAATACACCCCAATACTCTGGGTACCCATGAATACAAAAGTCTGGGGTCTAGATAGGAAAACAAAAGGGATGGAGTTTAAATAGCATTATCATGCTTTTTTTCATGAGTATTTGTAGATGTGAAATTATTTTAGAATGAACACATTCGTCAAAGAATGATCTTTCTACTCTTTTCTATCACTACTCCCAACCTTCTGTTCACAAGAAACATTTTTTCTTAAAATGTCTTCTACTTAGTACTATTATTGTTCAATCTCTATTCTTTATCCTTCATTCAAACATTGCTGTTCTTTGTTCATACTAAATATAAATTCCTCTCCGAAATCTTAGTCATACACCAAGTAGCCAAGGACCACTTTTACTTTAATACTCACCAATTTCTTCTTTAATTGTATCTCCTGACATTAGAGAAAAGGAACATTCGTGAGGATAGCCTGCCTAGCTTTATGTAGATGGAATCCCCTTGGTAAAGGGGATACAAATGAGTTGATTCTAATGAGGGGGAAATTATCTTTATTGTCTGTCCACAGGTGGTAGTATCCAAATGATGGTCACCTGAATATCAAACAAGTCAGGGATAAAACTGGGAGATCCTTGGTTATATATACCAATATTCCACAACCTACAACACTAATCTGAATGCCCATGCCTTATCAGTATGTATAATTATATTTATGACTTGATTTCCCATCCCAGTTGAGGAGGGAATAGTTTGATTCTGATCCATTTTGCCAGTGCCTGACATCTGACTCTTGCCAACTCTTTCTTCTAGGTGATGTATCTGCTACTTTCCTCCCCTGAGGTCATGCAGAAATTAAAATCCAAATCCCTTCACTTGTAATAACAGAAAACATAAAGACTGTTCTGTTCCAAGTACTCCTTGCTGAGGGCCATTGCCAAATAGGAATGACGCATAGAAATTTCCTTGCCAGCGTACCCCATGTTAAATGGACTTGCCTTGGAATTTCGCTGTTGACATTGCATGTAAGGTGACCTTGCTCAAGGACCAGGGTGGATCCGAGTTTAGAGCTGATCAGGTTTGAGGAAGTATCCCGCTCCTTGAGTTTAAGGGGTTCCCGGTTTAAGACAATAGGGGTTGGATAGGCAGAACTAACATTATCAAAATGGCGATATTACCAAAAGTTCTCTATAGGTTTAATGCAATGCCAATCAAACTCCCAATGGCATTTCTTGAAGAAATAGATAAAGCAATCATGAAATTCATATGGAAAAATAAAAGACCCAGAATAGCAAAAGCAATTTTAAGCAGGAAGTGTCAATCAGGCGGTATAGCGATACCAGATTTCAAACTATATTACAGAGCAATAGTGACAAAAACAGCATGGTACTGGTACCAAAACAGGCGAGTGGACCAATGGTATAGAATAGAGGACACAGAGACTAATCCACAAAGTTACAACTATCTTATATTTGATAAAGGGGCTAAAAGCATGCAATGGAGGAAGGATAGCATCTTCAACAAATGGTGTTGGGAAAACTGAAAATCCATTTGCAACAAAATGAAACTGAATCCCTTCCTCTCGCCATGCACAAAAGTTAACTCTAAATGGATCAAGGAGCTTGATATCAAATCAGAGACTCTACGTGTGATAGAAGAAAAAGTTGGCTCCGATCTACATATTGTGGGATCGGGCTCCAAATTCCTTAATAGGACACCCATAGCACAAGAGTTAATAACAAGAATCAACAAATGGGACTTACTTAAACTAAAAAGTTTTTTCTCAGCAAGAGAAACAATAAGAGAGGTAAATAGGGAGCCTACATCCTGGGAACAAATTTTTACTCCTCACACTTCAGATAGAGCCCTAATATCCAGAGTATACAAACAACTCAAAAAATTAGACAATAAGATAACAAATAACCCAATCAACAAACGGGCCAAGGATCTGAACAGACACTTCTCAGAGGAGGACATACAATCAATCAACAAGTACATGAAAAAATGCTCACCATCTCTAGCAGTCAGAGAAATGCAAATCAAAACCACCCTAAGATACCATCTCACTCCAGTAAGATTGGCAGCCACTATGAAGTCAAACAACAACAAGTGCTGGTGAGGATGTGGATAAAAGGGTACTGTTGTACATTGCTGGTGGGACTGCAAATTGGTGTGGCCAATTTGGAAAGCAGTTTGGAGATTCCTGGGAAAGCTGGGAATGGAGCCACCATTTGACCCTGCTATTGCCCTTCTCAGACTATTCCCTGAAGACCTTAAAAGAGCATGCTACAGGGATGCTGCCATATCGATGTTCATAGCAGCACAATTCACAATAGCTAGACTGTGGAACCAACCTAGATGCCCTTCAATAGATGAATGGATAAAAAAAAATGTGGCATCTATACACAATGGAGTACTATGCAGCAATAAAAAATGACAAAATCATAGAATTTGCAGGGAAATGGATGGCACTAGAGCAGATTATGCTTAGTGAAGCTAGTCAATCCCTAAAAAACAAATACCAAATGTCTTCTTTGATATAATGAGAGCAACTATGAACAGAGCAAGGAGGAAGAGCAGGAAGAAAAGACTAACATTTAACAGAGTCATGAGATGGGAGGGAAAGGGAGAGAAAAGGGAAATTGCATGGAAATGAAGGGAGACCCTCATTGCTATACAAAATTACATATAAGAGGTTGTGAGGGGAATGGGAAAATAAACAAGGAGAATAATGAATTACAGTAGATGGGGTAGAGAGAGAAGAAGGGAGGAGAGGGGAGGGGGGATAGTAGGGGATAGGAAAGGTAGTAGAATACAACAATTACTAATTGGGCATTATGTAAAATTGTGGATGTATATCCGACGTGATTCTGCAATATGCATTTGGAGTAAAATTGGGAGTTCATAACCCACTTCAATCTAATGTATGAAATATGATATGTCAAGAGCTTTGTAATTTTGTGAACAACCAATAAAAAAATAAAAAATTAAGAAAAATGTTTCTGTATACTGAAGGTGAAAAAATAGTTGGTTCTATTAGATTTGAAATAAAATCTAATGTAAATTTAAAAAAAAAATAAATTGGTTCATCTGTTTCTCAAAAAAAAAAAAAAAGACAATAGGGGTTTTAGGGAAATTGGAGGTTGAAGATTATTGCTGCTGGGATTAGGGTGTTCCTGCTGCTTGTTCCCGTTGAGTTCTCGTGAGATTCAAATGGGATTTGGATAGAAGCCTCGTGGAGTAGATGAATTGGGCGGGCAGATTTTGAATTTTCCCCTGAACGTGTGTGGAGGCCAGTGTGAGTTCAAGAATAAAGAATTGCTGTTTGAATCTACAAAGCTGTGAGTGGCTCATGATTCAGTGCCAAGCCGAGACATTGGCAACTCCTCTTATTTTTTTTAAGAAATAAATACCATTCTTTGATAAATGGCTTCTTTTCTTCCCTATAATTATATATTCTAGTGGTAGCTTTTAATGATTATATTTATCTGTGACCCAACCATGGAGTTCCCTCATGATTCAGGCTGATATAACCATAAGGACACAATCCCTGAGCCTAGAGCATGATAGTGCAATAGATAAAACATTGGACCTAAGCTCATCTCTTCAGTCATTTTCTGAGGGTTTGATTTGATTTCATATATGTTGTGTTTTTTCTTTGTGTGAGTTTTGCATTTGAAAAAAATTACCTTGAGGGAAATTTGGCATATAATTGTAAAGATTGAGATTAGGAAATTTCAGCCAACAGAGTTCTAGTTTGTAAGCTTACTGGCGAAAGATAGTGAGCCCATCATGGAAAGAGAAAAGAGAAGAAAGAGGATACTGATTTTAGTTCCTGTTGTCCTTGGTTATGTCATGGGTCCTACTTCTCTAGGATTTGTCTCTTTAGTTCTTTCTTTGGTTTGAAGAATTGAAGAATTTTTAATTTTACCTAATATAAATTTAATTGCGTTACTGAATTTCTTTAAACCACATGCCCGAGACTTCTTGAGTTGTGCAAATATATGGAATGGCCACCTTTATAATACTATGTCCATATAATACTAAATATGTTCAACAGGTCTAATATGGGAACTGTGGTTTCAAGGATCAAAATTGTCCCAACTCACAGCTATTACATTACAGTCTTAATGTAATATTTAAATGATTAATGTCATACTGAAAACTGCTGATGAAAACATCATTCATCAAGAAAACCTCTTCCTTAACCAGATAAAACATCAATGGTCAGTCATTCTTAAAACTGTTGTACACTGAAATTTCTACATAATTTATTTTTAATTAAGTGATAGAAATTATTGAAGTGCCATGCAATGTTTTTATTCACATATACACTGTATAAGATTCATATAAAACATTTACCATTTTCATGATAAAACATTCCAACCCCTTTTTCTAGGTTTTTAATATAGATAGTACATTATCATTATCTATAGTCACCTTGTTATGCAGGAGAACACCAGAATCATTTTTTCCCATCTAACTATAACAGTACATACTTATAAAGTTACTGAAGTACATATTTGCAAGACAGAAATTTCCTCTCCACTGCTTTCCCTGACTTCTGGTAACCACCTTTTTATTCTCAATTTCCAGATTTATGTTTTAGACTCCACATATGAGTGAGAGCATATAATATTTGTCTTTCTGTACCTGTTTTATTTTACTTAAAATGATGATCTCTAGTTCCATCCATGTTCTTTTTTTCAAATGACGAGGCTTCCTTTTATGGCTGAATAGTATTCTATTTTGTACATGTACCATATTTTCTTTATCCATTCATTTGTTGATGGACACATACATTCATTGTGTGATGGCTACAAGAAATGCTGTTTTTATGCCTCTGCTATTGTGAACAGTACTGTACAAACCATGGGAATACAGATGTTTTCTTTGACATACTGATTTTGCAATTCTTTGGATGTATACTCAGTAGTGAGATTTGTGGATCACATTAGCATATGATGAGAAGTTCTATTTTCAATTTTCTGGAAAAAAAAGCTTCTTAGTCTTTTCCATAATGAGTGTACTAAATTACATTTTCATTAACAGTTTGTCAGAGCTCCCTTTTCTCAACATCCTCACCAGCATGGCTATTTTTAATCTTTCTGTAACAGCCATGCTAACTAGAGTGAAGTGATATTTCATTGTTATTTTGATTTGCATGGCCTTTGTTAGTGATGGGCATTTTTGTATTATTTTTAGCATTTTATGTATTCTTTTGAAAAATGTCTATTGACCATTTTTTAATTATGTGAGTTTTGAATTGATTTTTCTTGGATATTAACTTTGTGTCAGATATATAATTTGTGAATTTTTTCTCACATCCTATAGGTTGTTTATTCATTGTGCTGATTGTTTCTTTTGTTGTTCAGAAGCTTTCTTATTTGATGTAAGCCTATTGAGATATTGTTTGCTTATTTCTTTTTCCTTGTGCTTGACAGAATTGTTTTTAAAAAATAATCATTCTCTTTACTGATGTCTTAAAGTATTCACCCTATCTTTTTTTCTAGTGGTTTCATAGTTTCAGATCTTATATTTAAGTATTTAATAAATTTTGAGGTGACTTTTTTAACTGGTAAAAGATAAGGGTCTAGTTTCTTTTCTTTGCATATAGATAGATAATTTTCCTAGCACTCTTGATTGAAACGACTTTCCTTTACCCAGTGTGTGCTTTTGGCACCTGTATCTAGTGTCAGTTGACTATAGATGTGTGGATATACTTCTAGGCTTTCAATTCTGATGCATTGGCCTGTGTATATTTTATGCCAATGCTATTTTGATTACTATAGCTAAGTACTATGTTTTTAAGTCAGGTAATATGACACCTCCTGCTTAGTATCTTTTGCTCAAGATTTGACTGTCGCAATGGAGTCTTATTCAGCCATAAATAAAAATGAGATTATGGCATTTCCAGGCAAATGAGTGGAATTTAAGATCATTGTGTTAAGCAAAATAAGTCAAGCTCAGAAAAAAACAAGGTTTATATGTAAAAGTGAAAGACAAAACAGGTACAGGGGTCTCATAAAATAGAAGACAGTAAAGTAGAGGCAGAAAACAGGGGAATGGAGGAGGCGAGGAGAAGGGGAGGTGCTGAGGAATGAGATTAACTACATTATATTTTTATACTGTGTGAATGCATGAATATGTAACAATATACATAAAATTGTATAATTATAATGTACCAATAAAAAAGAAAAAATAGATTTGGCTATTTGAGTTTTTCTTATTACATATCAATTTTAGAGTTACTTATTCTAGTTGCAGAAAACATGACCTTATATAGATAGAAAACCACAAAGACCTCAGACACAAAAAAATTGAAGTTAATAAACAAATTCAAAAATATTCTAGAATATAAAATTAAAATGGAAAAACCTGCATTTTATCTCAATAGCAATAGCAAATTATGCTCCCCAAATCAGGAAAGCAATCCCACTTACAAGAGCTCCAAAAATAATATCTAGAAATAAACTTACCAAAGCACTAAAAGAACTTTACAATGAAATTATAAAACATTGATGAAAGAAATCAAAGAGAACACAAAAAAATGGAAAGACATCCTATGTTCATGGATTATAAAAATAAATATCTTAATGTGCATAATACCCAAAGCAATCTATAGATTCAAAGATCCAATATGATTCCGGACAAAATATTAATAAGATTCTTCAGAGAACTATATGGCCAATTTAAATTATAATTTAATTTTTTACAAATCAATATATTATCTAAAAAATACTATCTCACAACTTTATCTTAGGCATCATCTAAAACTATATTAACCATTTGCATTCACAAAAAAAAGTGTAACAGGAATGAGATTTTTTTAAATAAGTATGTATCAGTTATCTTTTCTAGTAACAATAAAAACTATTAAATTTTCTATAAAAAGCAAACTTTAATTTTTTATAGTGCTTATAACACAGAATAAACAATATTACCAATATGTTTATACAGGAAAGCTCTTAAAGACAACTTGGATGGATTTCAGTAAGGATACACATAAATGGTCAAGCAGCATTAGTTCAATTTTATTGAGCATTTATTTTAATTGTCGGCAAACAATATCATCTTTAAGTACTAGATAAAGTCAAATAATTAGAGAAGACTTCATGGAATAAATGGAATTAGATTTCAGACTTGATGTTTTGATAGAGTCTCATTGGTTATGCTTCAGCAATGACACAGATAAGATTCAAAAGCCATGTTTGGAGAATTATGAGTAGATGAGTTGGGACAGATGGATTTGTTGTGATATGTCAATTTGTTATTTGGACCTATTGAAGAGATAGGAGTGAAAATTCGGGCAAATTTAATTTTTGGAGAAATCTGAATATCAGATGTTAATCATTCTATCAGTCAATCAAAGTCAAACTTCAAACCATTTCTGCTGAGAATGTAATGTGCACTAGGGGCTGTATTTAACACTGATTTACAAAGCTAAAATTGATGACTCACACCTATCAGGAAAATGACAAGTAACTATGGTTGATGAGTTATACTGAGGGAAGGAAAGCTTTTCTGGAAGAATTAATACCTGAGATAAGTTTTGAGAAATGATATAGATTAATGTGGAAAAAGAGAGGCAACACATATGTTAACTGAGTGCCATTGTAAGGATCTGGCGAAGCGTCGGAGGGAGAGACCACCCAAGAGACTGACTCCATGCAATTGGCAAAGGGGATTTATTGGGGATCCATTCCAGCACGCTGGGACTCTGTGCCCACTCAAGAAGGGAGAGCAGCCCAGAGCCCAGAGCAAAAGTCAAGCAGAGCCTAGGTACACTTTTTGGAGAGGGCAGTGGGCTTTGCATACATCAGAACAAATCATCATGAGGCGCGGGGAAATTGAACAACAACTCTGAGACGTGACTGGCAC
Organism: Ictidomys tridecemlineatus; assembly: GCF_052094955.1. Taxonomy (NCBI): domain Eukaryota; kingdom Metazoa; phylum Chordata; class Mammalia; order Rodentia; family Sciuridae; genus Ictidomys; species Ictidomys tridecemlineatus. The sequence continues at coordinate 164,108,465 of NC_135479.1, forward strand.
ATTCATTGGCGGGAACAGGTTGGGCGGGGGTGATTGGTCATTCGTAAGCGGGCTACACATTCGAACTGATTGGTTCGAACTGCACAGGGCCCTAGGCTAAATGGCCAGTAGGGCATTGTTTTAACTATCTCAGGAATCTGGGTGTAACAGAGGAACTTAATAATACCCGATCTTTTACATTCAAGCTTTCCAGCTTAGAAACTTTACCCTTTCACCATGAAGAAGGCAAAATGATAGACCTACAGAAAATGTGACCTAAAGAAAATCACTGGATTGGGGATGTGGCTCAAGAGGTAGTGTCCTCTCCTAGCATGCATGGGGTGCTGGGTTCGATCCTCAGCACCACATAAAAATAAAAAAAAAAGATGTTGTGTTCACTGAAAACTAAAAAATAAATATTAAAAAAATTTCTCTCTCTCTTTAAAAAAAAAGAAAATCACTAACAGTTCTGTAAACTTGAAATGTATAAGGTATAAACAGAATTCATGTGCTACATCCAAAAATTGACTTTTTAAACCTCACAATTAATAGGAAAAGAGAACATAAATATCAGTCCAAGATGCTTTATTCTTACAGAACTATAAATTATTTTGTGCATCTTCTTTATGCAATTATTTTGTGTGGACAACACATTCTTCATGATACTCTTTAATCTGGTTAATAACAACATTACCACAAAGTGTTTATTAGCCAAATTTACATGGTACCATGAGGACAAGATGTTTATCCATTCTGTTTTTCTGATATATCTCAAGATCGTACAGTACCACCTGGTACAGAATACACAGAAAATAATGGTGGAGTGAAATTAATGATGTATTAATATATTCTTGAGTATTATTTTTGTCTTTGATAAGTTCATATAAGAAAATAAAATCAATATCATTGATTTTATTTGTTCAGAAATTCATAGGAGAATAATGGACATTTATTTGTCCTCCTGAAATTACCTTTTGGGAAATAATCCCAGGGAGCAAAACTCCTCACTGATTGTTCCATATTGCCTGGAAAAGACTTCTCACAGAAACACACTCAATAAAAATCTGGATTGCATAAGACTTCTGCCAGCTCTCATCTTTGAGCATATTTAAATTAGTCAAACACTTCCTCTAAAAAGCACTGATGTGGGAGTACTTGACTCCTGATACATTTTAGTAATGCACTAATCAGCTTCGAGCCTCCTGCTACTAGGTTTTGTTTTTCATATGAGATACAGCTTAAAATTTGTAGGAGTTTAAATACTAAATTTCTGCAGAAATTTTACCAGTTTCAAACTCAACCTGTTTTAGTCAGCTTTTTTGTTTCTGTGACTGAAGACCCTATAAGGTCCTTGCTTAGCATCTGGATGGCCATCTTAAGTGACCCACCATTTGCTTTCCTGCCCAAGGGCCTTTCTGAGAAAGGCTTACCACTCCCTCATACCAACCCAACCCTTAAACTCTGCATTAGGACCCGCCAGGCTCTGATTCATGAGCATGCCCTATAAATGTCCCAGAACTCAAGCCTTTTTTGCCTCTCTCCTATAGGTAGATGGCCTTTATTTGTCAGCCCCTATAAATAAAATCTGATGTGTATCTCTGCCTGGTCTTCATCTTTCATTTCTTGCTTACCCATCTCTCATTCCTCACTTTCCCTTCAGACCCAACCAGAACAACTAGAGGGGAAAAAGATTATTTGAGGGCTCACAGTTTCAGAGGTCTTAGTCCATGGAAGGCAGACTCCATTCCTTGGGGCTAGATGAGGCAGAGCATCATGGTGGAAGAGTATGGCAGAGGGAAGCAGCTCACATGGTGATAAGCAGAGAGAGACTCCACTGGCCAGATACAAATACGTACCCCAGAGCCATGCCTCAATTTCTACCTCCTCAAGCCACACCTTACCACTTCAGTTACCACTCATTTAATCCCTATCAGAGGATTAATTCACTGGTTAGTTTAGGGCTATAACCCAATCTTTTCTCCTCCAAACCTTCTTGCATTGTCCACACATGAGCTTCTGGGGACACTCTCATATCCAAACCATAACACAACCTTTTTAAACTCTAAGGGTGAGAAAAATAAAAGTTTTCTTGCATCTGTTATTGTAAAATTAAATTTATTGCAGCATTTATGAAGGTTAGAAATGAACAATATATACAGTTGCCAAAAAAACCCCAAGTCACAGAATCTTTATTACAAATTTTTCTGAGAAATGGAATAAGTATATTTTTTATTATTTTTTAGTTGTAGATGGACACAATATCTTTATTTTTATTTGTTTATTTTTATGTGGTGCTGGGAGTTGAACCCAAGGTCTCTTGCATGCAAAGCAAGCACTCTACCTCTGAGATACAACCCCAGTCCAGTATATTCAAGTCTACAAAGAAGAGAGACCTTAAAACAGGAGATGAACCTCAATGTAGCAAACATGCATATTTCACAAGAAAAATTAATCAAATGCTTCCTGTCCTCTCAGTTAAGAAAAACACTTGGAACACTTATTACAGATAGGACACTACTCATTTTCTCTTTTTCAGTTACAGAAGAAACCCTTTCACAAATGCAATATCTTATCAATCAAGGGACACTCTTTTGAAGTATCAGCTATTGTTTTCTATTCATTTCTTAAATCAGTCCAAATAATCTAACCCAATTTATGCCTTAATTCAATATATAATTATGTTATATCTTGTTTTAGATGTAGATATTTGTAGTATTATTATAGTAAATGCAAAAGACTCTAGAGGTTTAATAATAGGGCTATGAGAGTCTCAACCTAATCAGTGCATTAATCCCCAGTTAAGGATTAACTGAATGGTGACCCTAAAATAGGATGTGGCTAGAGGAAAAGAGTCACTGGAGGTATGTCTTTGTTAACCGAGCTTATCTTTGCTTTTTTGTGGCCAGTCCTGACCTGTTTTCCTCTGCCTCATTATTTCACCACGATGTTCTGCCTCACCTGGAGCCCCAAGAAATGGAGCCAGATACCTATGGACTGAGACCTCTGAAGCTGTGAGCCACCACATAAATTTTTACTCTTCTAATTGTTCCTATCAGGTCTTTTGGTCACAGTAGAGAAAAAACTGACTGAAACAAGTGTCATAATTATGACTTTATAAATTCTTGCACTTAGGCCCCATAATCCTTCTGCACTGTGCCTGAACATTCTCCTGGTGAGAAAGTTAAATTAATCAAGTGCTTACTATGAGCTCCTAATTGGGAAATGGTATTTAATGATTGACTTATAAAGCCTGAGCACATATCTCCAAATTTTATGGTTAAGATGAAATCAGATCAGATGCCAAATGCCATTGCCATTTAAGTTGAGGGGCACATAACATAGTGACAAACTACACTGCTGGGCTTGAATGACAGTTCTTACACTTATAAATGTATATCTCTAGAGAACTTTCATCTTAGAGTCAGCAACTCTGTTTCCTCGTCTGTAGATGGAAATAACAAAAATAAGGACTTAATACATTAACCTTTGTCTTACTTTAGGCTGTTATAAACAAATACCATAGAAGGGGTTGTTGATAAATATTAGAACTTTATTTCTCATAGTTCTGATGCCTTGATCGGCAGCATGTTTGGTGCATGGTGAGAACTGCTCTCAGTTTCCAAGAGGGCATCTGATTGCAGCATTCTCTGAAGAGGATCAACACTGTCCTCAGTTGAAAGAACAGAGGGAAAAGCAAGAAAAGCCTGTCTAGTTTTCTTTAGTCTGTTTAGAGGGGAATAATGAAATCCATGGGACAAAACTCTCACAACATAATCATCTCCTAAAATTCCATCTCTTAACATTATCATACTGAGGATTAAGTTACAACACATAAATTTGGGGAGACATTCAGAATGTAGTATCTCACCCCTGGAACTCAAAATTCATGTTATTTTCACATTCAAAATACATTAATATCATCACAATATACCCAAATGTCTTACTTCATTCCAGCAACAAATCAAAAAACATATAGAGTCTCATCTAAATGCAATAATAGTGAGACTGAAGACATGATTTATTCTGAAGTAAATTTTTCTCCAGCTACGGCCTTTAAAGTCAAACATGTTATATGCTTTCAAAAGACAATGGAAGGGGCTGAGGTTATGGCTCAGAGGTAGAGCACTCACCTAGCATGCGTGAGGTTTGATCCTCAGCACCACCTGAAAATAAAATAAAGATATTATGTCCACCTATAGCCAAAAAATAAATATTAAAAAAATACAATGGTGGGACAAGCACAGAAAAACATTGCAAAACAAAACAAAAAAGCAAAGAGAGAGGGAGAAAGAAACAGGCAAGAAGAAAAGGTAACACATCCCAAATAAGTCCAAAACCCAACAAGGAAAACACAAAATCTAAAATCTTGAGATAACTGTATGACTTTGTATCCACTCTTGCATACACTGGGACTGTGGTTGGGCTACCAAGGCATTAGAAGGCCCTGCCTCCACAGCTTTTCTGGGTACAGCCCACAGAGCTGCTCTCAGGGGTTTGAGTCAAGTACCTGCAACTCTCCCAAACTGGCTTAGAATGTTGGTTTTGATGTTAGATCCGCAGGTTTGGGTGGTGGCCCTACCCAAATGGCTCCATTAAGCGTTGCCTCTCTGTGAGTCCTCAGTGGAGAGGTAGCCATGCCACCACAGCTTGTGGACTTGGCTTGCTGAAGAGTTCATACAACATGGATGCCCCCAAAGTTCTTCTTTGTACCCTCTAGAGCACTGGCTTGGGCCTTCTTGAGCCACAGCAGGTGGCCCAAGAGCACTGCACAGAATGTACAGAGAAGACTTCAGGTGATAATGGACAAGGGCCCTGGAGTCCCACATGTGTCCTGAACAGGTTCTACTTACCCTCTGAAATTGTGATGGCATTGGAAGCCTCAAAGATCTCCAAAATGCTTTTGAAGGCACTGTCCCATAAATAGTGTCTGGCTTCCTTCTATCTATTCTAATGCCTTTGTCAAATAGCCACTTGGCCACACCTTGGTGTTAACTTCTAAATATGTTTTCTCATAATTTTAACAGTCTGAGAATTTTCCAAATCTTTAATATCTGCTTCCACTTTGGTTATAAACTCTACGTTTACTTCATTCTCTCCTCCTTCAATTTGCTATAAGCAGTCAGGAGAAATCATGCAATACTCTGAGCATTTTGACTAAGATTTCTCATCCCAGTTCATCATTCTAAGTTCTGCCTTCCACAAAGTATCAGAATGTGGCTACAACTCAGCAAGCTCTTTCCCACTTAATAGCAAAGATTCTGAGACCCTGACTCAGAAATACAATAAAGTAAAATAAAATAAAAAGGTCTAGGATACAACTCAGAGACAGAGCACCCATGGGTTTGATCCCTAGTTTGATCCCTAGTACCAAAAACAAAAGAAAAAAATTAAAACAAAACCAAAAAAGATAGTCTTTCTTTCAATTTCAAATAAGATATTATTCATTCCATCTAAGGCTTCATCAGAATTTCTAACAACATTCTGATCATGACCTCTTCGAAATCACCAGAGAGACTGAGGCTTTTATCTATAGCTCTTCTCTTCTTCTGAACCCTCAGCAGAATAGGTTTTGTGGTTTAGTTTATCTAAGCATCACCAAGTTCTAAGTCTACTTTCACAATTTTTAGGTACTTGTTATGGCAACACCCCACTTCTCAGTGTTAATTTTCATCTTAGCTCATTTGTGCTACTATAATAAAATTCTATTTACTGGGTGGTTTATAAATGTTAGAAATTTGTTTCTCATCATTCTGGAGACTGGGAATGTGCAGACAGCTTCAGTGTCTAGTGACAGCTGATTTCTGCCTCCAAGATGGCACCTTATAGCTGCATCCTCCAGAGATAAACACTAGAGGAGCCTTCACATATCAGGGAGTACAAAAGAGGTAAGCTCTTCATCCCCAACCCCTTTGTTATAAGGTCACCAACCCCATCTATAAGGACAGACCCCTCATGGTCTAATCAACTCTTAAAGGCCCCACCTTTTAATACCATAACATCAGTATTTTAAGTTTCAATACAAGAATTTAGGAGACATTTAGATCACCACCTGCTGAGAACATTGCTTTCACATAGGAAGTACTAGCTAATTATTTCTGTCAAGGTCATTTCCACTGAAAAACTCCAGGGCTCATCATGACACTTTGCTCAGAGTAAGAAAAAAATATGTTGGGAGGAAAAGAAATGCAATCCTTTCTGAAAAGATATAATTGCCAGTTATATAACTCATAATTCAAAATAGATAAACCATTTGTTTAGAAAAAAAAAATTCAACCTGGTGGTAAGATCAGACAGTGATTTGTTCTAGGGATCCAGAAAGAAATTGCATTGCATGATGAAATAAATAGAATTGTAATAGTCATATAATAAATATAATGACAACAGTACTGAATAAAGGCTTATGGGTCATACCTGAGACCAATTCAAAATGGCAATTCTGAAGAGGCAACTTTGCAAAGGGATGCTATTCACCTACATGACCTGCTTTCTGTCATTCCAGTTCCTTCTAGGAATACAATCGATAATATCTGTAAAGGGAGATGAACTGATTGACTTTTAAGCAATTCCCATTAAATATTCTTTTCCTCAAATGATATTTGAAAAAATAATATCAGAACTTGAGATTCTACACTTGGCCAAAAAAGCCTAAAGGACAAGTAGTCAACATTGCCTGATGAGCATAAATGTCATCCTTACCATGCCAAACCTTAAGGTAAAATAATCCATAAAAGACAAGATGTCTAATGAAGATTGTTATGTAAATATAAGCCTTTCCATATTTATCTGCAGTAATGATGACAAGTATTCTCTGTGGAAAAGTGTATTAAATACAGCCAGTGAACTTCAAATTAGAGGTCAAATGTCTAAGATTCGGTTCCATGAAATATAAAGTTAATTATTTTATTTTTCAAAAAGTGAAATAATTATAAACAGAGGACTGCCTTAGGCAAAATAAACAGTATACATTCATACAATTCCTACTTTTGAGAAAAATAATTTCTAGATAAATTACTTATCAAAGAACTCCAAAGTAATCAAATGAGGTAATTTATTTTAAAGCTTTGTCTTCTATAAACTTGTTAAGAGCAGGGAGATGTCTATCAAAGGTAATTGGCTCTGTTTTAGAGTAAGTAGCACATTTTCCTTAGAAAAACTTTAGGCAGCAGGGTGGATTGTTTCTGAACAAATCAAATTCAAACTGATAAATTGATAATAGACATTTATTTGTCTACTAATCAAAGAGTGGCATCAGAGCACTAAAAAGTATTTTAAAGAAGGAAGAATATACCTTGTCAGCCCTTTGAAAACTTAAGTATGCATTGTAGGACTTTCCCTGACACCTCTGACTACTGCATTATCATGAAAATGCAACTTTCCATGATCATCAAACAGGTCCATAACTATCCCTGCAGCCTGCCTGTAACTAACTGGTGGCCACAGAAGTCCAGGCTTAAAAATACAGTAGATTTCTTTCCTGGTGGACATTTCCATGAGGTAATAAAAAGTACAACAAGGTGTTGTGATTTGGATATGTTTCCTAAAAGTTCCTGTATTAACACAGAAATGTTCATAGGTGAACATTTTAGACTATGAGAACTGTAATCAAATTAGTAGATTAAGCCATTTGATGGAGAAACGTTTAAAAGGATTATTGTAGTGGATGGTAACTTCAGGCAGGTGGGGCAGGGTGGAAGGAGGTGGGTCACGGGAGTTGGTGTGCCTTGGGGTTTATATTTCTTCCCTAACTACTCATCTTTGCTACCAAGAGGTGAGCATGTTTCTTCCACCACACCCTTCGGCCATGATGCTCTGCCTTACCTCAGGACCAGAGCAATGAAGCAGCAGATCAATAACTCTGAAACCTAAGCATAAAATAAACTAATAAACTATTTTTCCTGTAAATTGTTCTTGTCAGAAATTTTGGTCACAGCTACAGAACGCTGCCTAATGCACAAGAATAAAAGCTGTCCCTAAAGCCTACTTTTTCTTTGGGTAAACATTAACCTGAATATTCAAGATTGGTCTAGTGCTATTTGTTCAGTATAACTAATCAATTGCTTTATAACTGGAACTGAGAGTTGTCTTTTTTGAAGCAAAATAACTATACTATTGTGTATTCAATTTTCTCATGCCTGTTAATATTTATAAATATGAAATAATAAAAAATAATCTGTAAGATTCTTGGGGGTGATGATCTTCCTTAGATACTTATTCAGCCAAATATTTTAAGATGAAAATGTGAATGAATTTAATGCTATGCATTGGGAAATTGCATAGAATTTGAACTAATTGTATTGTTTTATAAAACTAGGAAGAGGAAGTCTCCATAGTATAAAAACAAACAGGATTCCATGCCCTCAACCCCTAGTTTTTCCTTATTACCCAGTTTAAAATCTTTAATCATATTGTACAATGAGATTTTGTTCTTAGCTAACATTTTGAAAATACTCTGAAACAAGCACTAAGCATTAAATCTTATGTCTCTTATTTTTTGCATGATGCTTTACTAATCTATTTGGGGTACCTACTGGTCCTTGTTAAATCAAGTATTGACTGGAATCTGAAAGAGAAGCCTGTGTATTGTTCATTGTTTTGGTTGATTTTAGAAATCATTTATATATTATTTAGAGAGAGAAAAGGCTTCATCCTCAAGACACCCAAGTGAAATTTTATAGATTCTTTTGCCAAAAAGCAGTCATAAACTTGGAGGATGTTATGTTGAATGAAATACACCAGTGACTGACAAATATGTTATGCATCCACTGTCTATACTAGTCAAACACATGACAGCAGGGAATAGAATATTGGTTTATTGAGACTAGAAAGTAGGTAAAATGGGAAGTCATTGTCCAGTGGGGATAAAGTTTCAGTATGCTGAATGGGTATGTTTTAGAAATCTGATGGACACCTTAGTTCCTGTACAACAATACTGTGCTCTTCAAAACTTGTCAAGAAGGACGGTTAAGTGTTCTTATTAAAAACTAAAACAAAGCAAAGGAACATAGGCAGACTTTGGCAGGTATTGGGTAAGTCTACTACTTTGATTAAGGTGATGGTAGTAGGTGGGTCTGCATATGCCCCAAACACTGTAAAAGTATACACATTAGAAAAAAAAAACAGTTATAAATACATGTTGAATACTATTTATTTTAATCATTTTCCCCTTAGGTCTCTAGTTCATTTCTTTCTTCTGATAACACTCTGATATAGAAATGAGCAGGCTAAAACTAGGAGAAATTTATCATTTTTTTCTCTCAATCCACATTATACGTTTTAAAAGTGGCATGCAGCAATAATGCATAGGATGGCTGCTTATGATGTAATCTATAGTGCTGTCTCTCTAAATCAATATGTGGGTAACATTTCCCTTACATCTATCCTATATAACATTTCACATCACCACAAAGTACTAAGAAAAAAATGAACTTGCTGAGAAGTTCCTATTGATAATAATATATATGTTTCTCTGAACACATGCCTTACAGTGAAGCAATACTTTTCATTCCTGCCCAAAGCAGGACACTTTCAAAACCTGACACCAATCCTGGTACTCAGACCTATAAATGATTATCTCAGCCATGGGCTACATAAAATAAATTAAGTTTTAAAGACCATAAAAATAAAACCATGTGTCTAAACATATGGCATGTTCATTGGCAGGGTAAGTGCTCATCAGAAAAGAAAACTCATTCAGTTTGTCAGGAAACTAAATCAAGTATTTCCTGCCATGTAAGCCAGAGGGCTCAAAATAGTGCCCTTAGGTTTATGGTTAATGCACCCATTAAAATATGTAACATCGTGGGAAATAGAGAGGTAAAAACCTAAAACCACAAATGTGGAAATATAGAAATTCTAAAATCAGTGTTTAGAATAAATACTAAAAAATTCATAGTTAGAATAAATCAGTATTTAGAATAAATCCCAACTTTATAGAGATATTTTTACTCTACTAGGAAAAAAAATTGAACCATCCTGGTAATTAGCAGGTTGGATGAAAACTATAATAAAAACTAGGGCCAAGGATTTAGCCATAGAACATCTCTACATCCTCATATTAGTGCTTCTTGAAAGTTTTAAAGTCATCTGGTTCAACAGCTGGGTCAACCCAAGAAGGAAGACATCTGTACTTTCACCTGCTGCTTCTTCATGTTTCACCCTAGAAGTGATACACTACATTTTCGATTTATATGTTATTAACCAGATCAAATTACATGTGATTATTATCTTCTCACATGTGTGAAGTTGAATGAAAATGGATGTTGGTGTACAGATGGATGTTACGATGAGACGGGACTTTGGGATTGTGGGATTAGGCAAAAACTACCTCTTCCTCCACCATGTCTTTAATTTATATGAACAAGGAATAGATTCCTTGGGAAATTACTAAAACTCTGTCCACAATTGCACGTGAACCCAATGAACTAATTAAGACAAAATAAGCTGTGTATGTGGAAAGGCCCCAAACTCTGATGAGGGACAACGGACAGGGGAAAAAGGTACTTGCAGTGTCTGAGTCAACCTCAATAGTTTAGTCCAACGACTGGAGACCTGTGGCAGCTGCATAAATACTTTAGCAGCTACTTCATAATAAGCCTGATATTCTGTTACTATAAGTGTTTTTGTTGTTATTTTCAAGCTTCTGGAGTAGCATAAATTTCCATGAAGTCAAATGTCAATGATTCCTATTCTTATATCAACTCTTTAAAGATACCACCCATGCAACTTCAGAGCAGTCAATAAGTATTTGCTCTTCCTTATCAACAATTCAATAAGGGCTTCTTATCACTGCTAATCTAGCATCCTTTGAAATACGTGAAACCATATGTTAAAATTCCCTTCAGTCAATGATCCCTCAAAATAGAAACCTATTTATCTTTATTTTCTCATTTATTTATAATGCTTTTCAAAATTGCACACTACCAGAATACAATTCTGAGAATAAAATAGAATATTATTTTTTCTAAGCTTGAAAAAATATGTTAAATATAAGACAGTAGAAGACTTTTATCTTCCAAGGGCTAAAATCTTTCAATTTTTACTATACTTTTATCTTAAAAACAAATATAGGAATATGAGCCAAGCATGGTGGCACACACTTGTAATGCCAACTCCTCTGGTGGCTGAGGTAAGAGGATCTCTGAAGAAAGAAGTGCAGGAGTTCTACAACAGCCTGAGGAGCATTGCTAGATTCCCTCTCAAAACAAAACAAAAACTTAAACAGAATGTTAAAAGAGTCGAGTGAGAAAAACAGAATGTGTGTATGAATCGTATAATCCCCTAGGAAAATAAAATATAATATAATTTTGTGGAAAAATGGTCCAAATTCTAACCTACTCTGGAAAAGTTGTAGCATAATCCTTTCATCAACACTCAAGAATCCAAACTAATCAGTCTCAAAAGATAACATATGATTCTTTTTTCCTGTTTCAGAAAACATGATGTTTAGATGACCTTAAAATTCCAAATGCAAAAATAAAGTTAAGCTGTTTCAAACTTCACTAGATAAGTAAATAAATAAATAGAATGAACAATGAGTACTAAATTTTTGCAAAGTATGCAAACTTTAGAGTTGACTCTAAACTTTCTATACATAAAATTCAAGTGATGTGAGCAGAATTAAAAATGTTTGCCCTATGCAATCATAAGTAGCTCGATAAATATGGAAGTCTGGTCCAATATTATTCTCTTAAAGAATTAGTCATTCAGAAAGCAAGTAGAACTGAAGCAAAATGATAGTGTCTCAGGAAGGGGAGGATGGATGGAGGGATAGAGGCAAGAAAACTAAAATAATCAACACAGTGATTTTTAAATGATAAGTTTATAATCCACTCAAGATCATCTTGATGTCCATACTCCACTAAAAAAATGTACATTTATTCTCTTTACAAAGACGATATCACCCTCAAAAAATATTTACTACAATCATTAAAATTACCTCTTTTTAGAAAATGGTCCATAATTTGATAGTACTTTTACGAAGAGTTTAAGAATAAATTTTTTTTAATGACACATAAAGATAAAGGGGTAACAGTTCCAGTTTGTGAATATTACTTTCTCTTTTTCTTGAAATTGTACTTTTTTATTTAGTCATCATAAAAAGTTATTTCCTTTGTGTTCTACCTGGAACAAATGGACTTAAATTAAAGCTTATGGGATTTAAGTTAGATATCTGAAAGGATCTGCTGACACAGGGGTGTGCTAAGCCCTGAATGTAAGCTTGAAAAATCTTTTTTATCTGCTGGCCTTTAAAGACATATAGGATAGTTTGTCAATTAAGTTTGCCTAAAGACAGAGAAGATAGAGCAGTTGACATTTTTCAGAACTTTTTCAACACTAATTCTTTTCTGATTTTATAATTATGTAAATATTTTCTTTACTACCCTTCCTGTATTCTTACCCCAAACCACTATTCTTCCCTACCTCTGCCAGTTCTTATCCCCCCTCAAAAGAAAAATTAAGTTCAATATAGAAGACACGTGAAATTTAATTATTTTGAATAAGGGAATTTATAAGGATATGGAGATTTTTATATACACACAAACACACACACACACACACACACATATGTATGTATATTCCAATAAGGGGCATGAATAAGATTTTATTTGCTTTCTATCCCTATTAACATCTAAGGATGCATATGAATTAATACTTTCCAATAGCTAAAATAATGAAAAACCTTCATTCATTTTCTCTGTTTGATATAACTGACATTCCCTCTTACTCCTAGTGAGATTATCACGTTCCTTGGTTGATATTTTTTTCTTTCTGTTTTTGAGTATTCCTTACATAACAAAACCTTCATCAATCAAACAGGTTCAATTTTTTCATCATTTCAATTCAGTGAGCTGCATTGCAGTTGATCTGGACAGCACACACTTGCCCTGAATATTTCCATTCTGAATTCAACATTCATTTTTAGTTCAGTTTTAAACTTGAATTTTTTAGCATCTTTGTCATAACTTTACAACTGTGTTCTACTCTTTAGTATTTTGTTTACATTTTGTTTTGTTCATGTGACTTGTCTATCATTTGGTATACCCTGTGAAAACTTGAATCTAAGCAAATCACACAGCAGGAAACGGGGTCGGACGGGGGTAAGAATAATGAGTCCTCTCTTCCTCTTTTGCAAACCCTGCACATCGCCTTCACATATAATTCTTCAATGTAGACTATTAATCCTGGGACCTTATAGCCATGATAATGATAGGGACAGCTTGGGTAGGAGGAGCCTAGAGAAGAGGAGGAGAAGCCAAAGACACTGAGTCTGCCATAATATGCCCCCTTGGCCTCTTCTCCTATCACAAACCTTTATTAATATTTCATCAAGCACCATATAAGTGCTTGAATAAAAGGATAGAAGGAAAAATGGCATATCAAAAATCAGTGGTAAGCATAATTGAATATCAAATGACTAGGAAATCTAAATGCACCCCACAGAATCCCCCAGGTGTACATGGAGTCTACACTTGCTATTTTATCAGTAGCAGCACTTTTACAGGGCTAGAGCCTTCTGGGAAACTGAGGCATTGTGAAGGACTCCCTTCAAACCATGATTCTTGTGATCAAGTCAGAAAGATTTCAGTCTCTCAGAGTAACAGGCATGAGTTTATTAAAAGATAGGAAAGGGGGAGTGGTGGGTCTTCTCAGAGAGGAGAGGGACAACATGCCTCTCCTGCACATTAGTCTGATTGGGGATACCAGAGAAGTTTCCACGTCCACCCCTTGCCTTTTTTTTTTTTAAGTTGTAGATGGACACAATACCTTTATTTTATTTGTTCATTTTTATCGAACCCAATGCCTCATGCATGCTAGGCAAGTGCTCTACCACTGAGCCACACCCCCAAGCCCTACTCCTTGACTTTTTTTTTTAATAAGTACACAATTTTTTATAGCAGCACTGCTCACAATAGCCAAAATGTAGAAACAAGTCACATGTCCATCAATGGATGAAGTGGTAAACAAAATGTGGGATATACATAGAATGGGATATAATTCAGCTCTAAAACTTAAGTAATAGAACCTGCTACACATGGATCAACCTTGAAAATGTGCCGACAAATTAGACACATATTTTATAGTTCCATTTATATAAAATATTCAGAGTTGGTAACTTTATATATATAGAAAACAGACTAGTTATTACAAGGGCCTGGGGAGGTGGACAGTGGGGGAAATAAGGAGTGGTCATCAATTAGGCCATCATCTGTGTCCTGCTTAGTAATTCTTGAGAGCCACTTTTAATATCTTTAGTTCATTTGACTGTAAGTCCTTCCAAAATGGGCACTGCATTTGTCTTGTTCATTCATTTGTGACCCAGGATCTGGAACAAATTTTTAAAAAATAGGTACATAATCCATATTCACTGAGTTGAAGTTTAATAGAAATTTCTTCTCCAGCTTTTGTAGTCTGCGTCTTTTGACATTATTGAGCATTTGCATTCGTCTCCTTCTTGACTTCATTCTGAGCCTCTTTCCCTTTCTTCTTGCACTTTTTTTAAAGTTTTGAATATAAGAGGTTTATTTTGGCTCACAGTTCTTTCTTTTTTTTATTTTTTTACATAGCTCTAGACATATCATATTTCATACATTTGATTCAAGTGGGTTATGAACTCCCATTTTTTCCCCGTATACAGATTGCAGAATCACATCAGTTACACATCCACATTTTTACATATTGCCATACTAGTGTCGTATTCTGCTGCCTTTCCTATCCTCTACTATCCCGCTCCCCTCCCTGCCCCTCCCATCATCTCTCCCTACCCCATCTACTGTAATTCATTTCTCTCCCTTGTTTTTTTTTCCCCTTTCCCCTCACTTCCTCTTATATGCAATTTTGTATAACAATGAGGGTCTCCTTCCATTTCTATGCAGCTTCCCTTCTCTCTCCCTTTCCCTCCCACCTCTCATCCCTGTTTAATGTTAATCTTCTTTTCATGCTCTTCCTCCCTGCTCTGTTCTTAGTTGCTCTCCTTATATCAAAGAAGACATTTGGCATTTGTTTTTTAGGGATTAGCTAGCTTACTCCTTGACTTTTGACTGACAGCAGGATGACATCAGACTTTCAAATCCCCACTGTCAAGACAACTCTAAGTAATTTTGGCCCATGCTGACCAGCTCTAATTGGATTCTTAATCATAAGTTCTTACCGATTTTATCATTAGGAAGAATTATCCTTATCTCCTTGAGTTTGGGCATCTGGTCTGTGAAAAGGGTCACAAAGCCTCCTCCTTTAGTAACCTAGGTTTCTCTTGTAGACATGATTTCAGCCCTGTGTTTATCCTGCAGATAAGGGTAGTTTGCTGAGGAATGTGACATATCCTGCCTATTTCACTTAAGCCAGACAGAGCTGCAGGTAAATTGCTTCTTGGAAAAGAAAACCTGGGGGTGAGGACAGCACAGTGGGTTCTAAAACTTATAGAATTTTCCCCTTAACCTGTGTTCCCACCACTCACATCTGTCTATCTCCTATCAGCACTATGGGCTTTTCTACATTCCTCTGGGACATGAGAAACTTGGCTCAATCCTAGCCTCTCTTTTGTTAAAATAATTACTGTTTTTATTTATCCCAAACATACTCTGTGGATGCCAAAATTAATAATAAATATAATCACTGAATGGCTGGTAAAAACTTGAAACAAATGTTACAGTAAATTTTCTCGTCTGTTTATTTGACCAGGTACATTCTGATGTTTTCAATCACATTAAGCAAATTACATACCTGCACAGAATATTTAAAAACAGAATGTCTTAAGTATTTTGCCAATACCTATAAAATACTAAAATACAAAGACTTTGTGGCTCTTGTCCAATATAAGAAAAACAATATTTTGGATATATACATAGATACATACATATATTTGGGGTATATCAGGTATCTAATAAGGAAGGTTATAAATTTAATGACTTTATGTAAATGATAGACAGATGTGGATCTGTCTTAATCATTTGGGCTTGGGCTATGATGAAAATAAAGATACTACAACTCTTAACTTGGTCAGTCCAAAGAATTCGTTCTTTCCTTTGCATATGACTTATAAAGAAAGTAATTTGTTATATCAGAAGTTGGCAAACTTTTATATAAAAGGAACAAATAGCAAATATTTGACTTTACAGACCATATGTAGATTCTATCTCTGCAGCTGTTTCTTTTCCTTTCTTCTCTACTTCCTTTTATTTTATCATTCATTTTTTTTTTTTTTTTTTGGTATTGGGAATAGAACCCTGAGGTACTTTACCCCTGAACTACATTCCCATCCCTTTTTCTTTTTTAATTGCCAAAGAGGGTCTCACAAAGTTGTGATCTCAAACTTGCATCCCCAAATTCAGTCTCCTAAGTCACTGGGATCACCAGTGCATGCCACCATATCCAGCTTCTTCCATCTTTGTGAGCAACATTTTAAAAATGTAAAAACAATTCTTAGCTTGCCAGCCATACTAAACTGAATCTTGCACCATGCATTATTCCATTTTTCTGTTGCCACACTGAAATACTCGAGGCTGGTTATTTTATAACAAACAAACAAACAAAAAAAGATGTATTTGGCTCTCAGTTTTGGAGGCATAAAGCCCAAGATCAAGTGGCCCTATCTATTAGCCTCTGGCAAGATCCTAATGGTATATGGCATCATGGCAGGAGCCCATGTGAGAAAGTGTACACAGGAGACAAGAAGCCAGAGAGCAGAAAGGGGCAGTCGTGCTTCTTATAAGGACTCGCTCTCATGAAAGCTAACTCAGAGTCCCATGAGAACCACACTAAGCCCTTTCAAAGGTATGCTCGCAGTGGCATAATTACTTCCCGCTTCTCACACTACTGCACTGGGAACCAAGCCTCCACTACATGAAGCACTAGAGGCAAGCCACATCCAAACCATAGGTGGCCACATTTAGCCTGACAGAATCAAGCCACCTCAAGTCAAGGTTTGCTGGCCCTTATATTGGGCCATGATTGTTTCTATGCAACTCGCTTTCCTTCCCTATTGAAGCTTACGGATATTTCATGAAGAAGCTGATATTATGTGTTGGTTAGTATGGAATAAGAACTTCTTTATATTTTTAGAAGGCAGGAAAATATTTTTAACAATTATAACTCAAAAATGTACTGAAATTTAATCAAACTGACGTTCACCATATAGATATTCTTATGTGATTTCTTTGCTAATTAAGAATCGTATAGAAAGCTCTGTATTAATTTGACCATTCTATAAAAAGCTTAGATCCATTGTATTTACAGACAAGGTGATCATGGAATATAATAGCGTCTAATATTTGATCCTTTCTTCTGTATAGTGTAAGTTACTGGTAATATTAGGGAAAATATAACCTAGTTTCCCCTTTAAATAATTAATATGTCAATGTCAAGGACAGAAAGGTAAACAGTTAAGATGTTTAAGGTAAAGAGTTTAAAATTTGAGCAGGACTTGGATGCATTCCCAGATGGCAAAGGGCAGGAAGCTGAGACACACATTTGTCAAGGACCCAGGAAAGATGTGGTCTGAAGAGATATATTCCAGACTTGTCATTGTGAAAGTGAGGTGATAATTGAGGCATACAGAAGACCCTTGGAGGACAGCAGAGAGAGTGGGAGTGACTGGAGGCAAACGCCATTCCAGGGAGAGAGGAGAGAGAAGGAGCTCATAAAGAAAGCCTCAGTGAGAAAGGATTGCAAAGAAGGCACGTGCTGGTCCACAAGTTCAAAGACTTTGGGGAGTTCTACTCAAACAAGCCGGGTAAGTGGCATTTGTTTGCCAGTTGGGAGGCATTTTAGTGAGGAGGCTCTGGGGAAATGGTGTAAGTGAGCTGTGAGGCGTTCCACAAAGACAGTGATTCACATATGATAATCAGACGGGGTATTTTCAAAATCGGAGCTCCTCTTTCTCAAAGAAAATGTCAGAAAGGAGTATGGCAGAGGAAATGTGTGTTTTAAAACAAGCTTTCTGTTGTTCTAACAAGCTGAAAAATAATGAAAAATGAAGGATTTGACATGGCAAGTGTATTTACCTTCCAAGAATCATGGCTGTATTTAAAGAGAGAGAGAGAGAGAGAGAGAGAGAGAGAGAGAGAGAGAGAGAGAGAGAGAGAGAGAATATCATGAAGAACCATGATGAAAAAGAATGAAGGAAAAGATGAGGTTTAGGAAGAGCTTGTTTTTGTTGTTGCTTAGGGTGAGAAAAGATTATAGGATATTATGAATGAAGAGCTCGTGAAAGGACAAAGTTTGAAGATAAATGATAAAGAAAAGAATCTTAATGTCTTCCTGTGTTCCTAAGGTAGTAAGATGTGCTAGAATTCACAGTAAAGACAAAAGGGCAAGTGGTTTTCATACATGAGAAGGCAGCTTGTTAAGCAAGCACATTTACCCTGCTCCACACAGCTTTGATACTCAGCAAGTTCCTCCACTTTACAGGGAGCAAGGGAAAAGGAAAAGGTGGAAGAAACTAAGAAATAATTACAAGGTGGTCTGTATAAAGGATTTCTTCTCATTGTTTTGTACTGGATAACTGCATTTTGGGATCATGAGGAAATAGAGGCACTTTTGTTTGGAAGATGAAGCAATCTAGAGGCAGAGATGCTGTTCACAGCATAGTAACAATGGTGTAATTAATATGAATAGTTCATATGCATGATCTGAACATGGCATTAATGAAATGCAAAGCTGCAGGTCCTGATGCAGCTGGCCTTGTGACAAGCAGCCACTGAGAACCAGCAAATACAAACATGCTGACAGATGTTTCCAATTTAAAGAAATACTCAAAATGAAAGTGTTTGGGGGTTTGGTTTTGTTTGGGGTTTTTGTTTGGGTTTTTTTTTTTCCATTTTGTTATGAGAGAGGTAATAGAAACTTCATTGTGGAGATAAAATGGCAAGTGCTAAAATTTAATAATAATTAAATTTCCCTATCAACTAAAATTTTGGTCCTGGGAAGGGAAAAATAAACTCCCTTTAAAACATATTCCAAGATATGTACTTATCCAAAGTCCCCACCCCACCATGCTCTAATCTAAAAATCTATGTGAAAGTAGAGATGCTGCTTCCCAGTCCCCCTTACTTTAAGACATTAACTCATGTTTTTAGCCAAGTAGCAGCACTGAATCTGCTGGTGATTATGGACATTCAACATTCTATGTGCCATTTAAGTACCTTCAGCATCAATTTTGCAGCTGGCAAACTATTGCTCTTTATGTTTTCAGTGCATTTGAAATAATCTAGAAGTTATTTTACTTCCATTAGACATTAAGAAAAGAACCAAATGTAAAATCATTACTTTGCCAATTTACTGTAAAACCCAGAGGAAATTCTCAAATGCATCATTTATTGAATGGAACTAGTTAACATTTTGGTCAGGTAGATTTATCAAATGCATTTAAAGATTTTGAGACTTTTTCCATTTGTATTGCTAGAAAAATAGTTGAAAGCTGCTGATTAAATATCTCCTATATGCCAAATACTATTACTAATGTTTTATGCCTTTTAATCCAAAAAAATCCAGCGAGTTCAGAGTGTTCCCATTTATATATAAGAAAAATGGGAATGAAATTCATTTAGTTGCATGGCCAGTGAAATGGTGATAGTCAGAATTCCAGTACAGGTACTTATAAAATCAAAGCCATTGCTCTTATATTTACAAGTCTTTAAGTTCTTTTAGGGATTCAGATAAACATTTTTGCAAATCTGGAGATAATAGAGCTCTGTACACAACATGGGATCATGAGATTAGAGTTTAGATTTACTAACTGAATTTCCACATTTTCCTAACTTCTAAGGAAGTGACAAAGTAACTTCTAAGAGGAAGTGACGAAGGGCAACACACATAATTCCTGCGCTGATATTCAGCAGACTCCAAGCTGCTTCAACTACTCATCAAATTTCTTGAATTGGTTTTTATTATTCCATTTCTATTGAGTTCTTTCTTTCTCTTTTCTGCTCAGGCTGAGAATTTTTGGAGGAATATTTAGCACCATGAAGATTTGGCCCACTACACAATTGTCCTATTTAGGATTTGACTTATCCTCAGGACCTTGAATGCTACATGATCATCTTTTGCATCCTTTTAAAAACCCCAAGACCTCAACATGTCCCTAAAGACCACCTTCCATGGGAATCCTCCATTCTCTCAGCTGTTCACCTTACATTGTATCCTTCAGCAGTCACATGTTCTAAGCTCCAACTTTGACCCTTTACCCTCCATTTCAGTGACTCGGTACACCTAGGTCTCTGCATAAACTATCTCTCTCTTTGCTCCATTGGCAGTCAAAATGACCTATCCACCCTGCCTCCAAATTAACTTATCTTTGACTGCTGAAGCAAATTTCTCCTGTGCTCAAATTGCCTCTTTTCAGCAATTCAGCCTGTTTCTCTTTATCAAGTTCTTCTCCCTCAGGTTATGCACAGCTGCATCTATTGATGCAGGCAGAATAATGACTTCCCAAAGACGTCCACCTCTTCATCCCAGAACCTGCTAATGTTAACTGGCATTGCAAAAGGCACTTTGTAGAAGTAAAACTTGAAGGACCTTGAGAGGGGAAGTTTATCCTGGATTATGTTCAGTGAGACCCTGTGCAATCACAAGAGTACTTGACAGTGAAAAATGGAGACAACAAGAAGAGCCACAGAAAATGTGAGAACAGAAGTAAGATTAGGATACCACATGAGGACTTGTTTTTCAAACTTTGAAGGGCAGGAAGGGAACCATAAGCCAAGGAATGCTGGATCCTTCCCAACCTGCAGAAAGGAACACAACCCTAACAACACCTTCTTGATTTTAACCTGGTGAGACCTGAGCCAGAATTCTGACCTACAGAACTCTAAGTAATATTTTAAATTGCTAAATTTATAATAATTTATTAATGGTAGCAATAGAAAACTAACATAGATTTCATCTATATTATAGAGTATTTATGTATGCTGCTGCTTCCTTTTTAGCCACATTTATGTTTCTAATTCTTTCTACATTTGTAACCTATGTCCACTGCCTCCAATAAGATAATTTTCATATGCATAATGATGAAACAATAATAAAACATCACCAATAGGTTAAAATATGACCCACCAAAATCTGATTTTCCCCGTCCTTTACAACCAAAAATGAATGCGGATATAGTCATCATTGTAAAGCATTTAAAGTTCTAAAAAGTCACTAAATAATTCCTACACAGTAAAAATGCATTGCAGGAACTACTTAGGAAGGAAATTTATCTTCTAAACAAAAGCCCACCATCACTACTGAAATAACATGATAAATATGTGCTAAGTAGCAATGACAGATGCAGGCACTTTTTAAAATAATACAAAATGAGGATTTCAGGGATGCATCATTTAATTTGCATCTCAAGGGTATATTTTCATCTTCTTGTCAAATAATTTACATCCATAGCTTGCCTTATATGAATTACATTGTAGAGAGGCCTGGGATTTTTTGGTATGTGTGTGTGTGGAGGGATATATATATATATATATATATATATATATATATATATATATATATATATATATATATATTTTTTTTTTTTTTTTTAACCAAGAAGCATTGAACAATAACTTCAGAGGCCTGATCATAGTAAGCAAATATTTTGGAATATTTGTCGCCTCATGCTTACAAAGTAAGCAGCCCATTTCACTCATTCCAGAGATTTCTGGGATGATAGTGGCAGATCAGAAGTCTGTTTTAGATCATCCCCAGTGGCTCATACCTTTTCAAATCTTTGTTTTTGTAGTCACTATCCCTTTCCACATAAATTCTTGCACACTGTGGAACAATGAGACTTGTGGCACACCCAGAGGCCTTCTTGATCTTTCTCTTTTGTTCTGCTTCTGTTCTCCAGCTGAATAAGAGAAAAAGAGATGTTTTACTGTGGATTCTTGGCTCTTTCACCTTTGAAAGGATTTTTTCCTTTTATCTTATTTTAATATAGCTTTTATTTTTAATTAAACATTTCCTTTGAAATCAACTTCCACTTATTGTATTGTGTTGATTTCCATCTCAAGTTTGCATGCAGCCTAAAAATGTGCCACAAATTTTGTACTATGATATTATCCAAAATTGATCTATCCTCATTTATTACAATTGATGCATTGATTTCTTAAATTAAATTCTCCTGACTGGATCACTTTGTTCACTATGCTCTAGAGTTGTACCATCCCATATGATAATCACTGGCCATGTGTAGTTTAAGCCTAAACAATTTGAGTTTCAAGTAATTGGAATTAAATATGATTTAAAATTTAGTTTCTCAACCATACTAGTCTCATGTCAAGAGCTCAATCTCTACCTGCAGCTACTATCATGGAGAATAGCACCAATTTCATAGGAAATTTTCATTATTGCACAAAATTCTATTGGTCAACACAGATTCAGATAGGTCTCATGGGCTAGAGCTAGAACTCTAACATGGTCCTCTAGATATGTAAAATTTAGAATAAAATACTACAAGTCAGAGGTTCTATTCCTCACTGAGTGTAGTAAATGTAAGATATTCCAGGTAGAATGTAGTCATTAGTATGTAGATGAAAAACTAACATGTTAGGATTTATGTACCAATAAAGCCACTTTATACAAAAAGGCAAAGAAAACATCCATGTGATAAAACTGACATTTCCTGCTACTACTTTGATTCTTATAAGCAATCCTTGAATCTTCTGTGGTTCATTCAATCCTAAATTTTTCACACGTCCACTTTTTGTATGTGAATGCTCTACACATTTTGTTGTAGGGGAAGAAAAAATTCAGGAAAACAAGACCCTTCCCTTCTGATAAGGTTCTAGTCATGTATGTCAGTAAATAGAGTATAAGCAAGGGCATTTCTGGGTTTTATAGGATCTTGAAACTTATACACTTTGAAAAGTACTAAAAAAAATGCAAATATATAAAACAACGCTAATGTGAACATATTGGCAAAGTAGCTCACCATTTTGGAAGAAGGCTGTGCAAGCAAGTGGCCCTGAAGTTTTAGCTTCATTAGCGTGCCGCCAAGTCATTTGTTAGTTTGAGATTGCCTATGCAAACAGCAGGTGAAGATTACAATGACTGCAAGAATTAGAGATGGTGCTTCCATAGAAAAAGGACTAGAAGGAAATATTCTATATTATTAGATGAATATTCTTTTTAATTATTGGTTGTTCAAAACATTACAAAGCTCTTGACATATCATATTTCATACATTTGATTCAAGAGGGTTATGAGATGAATATTCTACATTATTAGTGCTTACTTTTGACATGAGAGTGAGGGGGGTTGCTTCCATATCTTACTTTTTATATTTCTTAGAGCTTGTATAGTAAAAACACATTGTTGTATAACTTGTGTTCAAAAATAAACTTTGGCAATTTTTAATACATGCACACACAAAGAGATAGAGAGAGCAGGAGAGAAAGAAAAGGAGAGAGTGAGATGATGATGGAATTTGAAGTAAGCAACAGAGAATGGCTTGATTAAAAAAAAAAGATGATAGTGTCTTCTCTCTTCTATAACAAAACACCACAGACTGCAGGGCTTAACACCACATATTTATTTCTCAACCTTTGAAGCCTGGGATTCTAAGAGATCAACATGCCAGCATATTGAGGTTCTGTGGCCTCCTCTTCCTGGGCTACATTTTTACTTACTGTCTCCTTACATGATGGGGCAGGGAGCAAGCTCTCTGGTCTCCTTTTCTAAGGATGGTATCATCCTATCATGAGGATTGTACCCTTTGGGCCCATCAAAATCAAATACCTCCCAAAGCCTCTACCTCCTTATACCACCACATTGATATTAGGGGGTCTCAGCATGTAGTTTGGGGGAGGACATAAGCATTCATCCCAAACTTGAAGGACAAATAGAAGTTGCAAGGGCATAGAGGAAAAAGGTGAAGGGAATGTATGAGTGTGAGGAGTCAGGAGTTACCTTGCTTCTGTGGTGCCACACCAAAGTTTCCACTCAGTATCCATTACCCTCACCTATATGCATATATCTTAACATCCTAGAAGTAAAGAAATGGTAACTGTCCAAAATGTGTTAAAATTTTAAATGTATTATTTTAACTAAATTGGTCATGTATAATGAGAAATGGAAGAGTCATAAAGTCAGAAACAACAGCAACTAAAGCTGCATATTCTTATATTCTTTATTTCCCATGTCAGGTTGGGCCTCTTTCAGAGGCTTATTTTCTATTTTCTTTTTTGACTTAATGTAAAGAAAAATGACGAAAAGTACTACAAGTTTCAGTATTTACATATTTTGAATATATTTGAATGTATATTTTGGACAGAGTATTGGATATCTTTTGTTAAATGTTTGAGACTCTTGTCACATACTCTGTGAGCACAGTGATTTCTCTGGAGATGTCTTCCTTCTTGTTTGCTTGGTTCTAAGGTTCTAGAACCAAAATAAGAACTGTCAATCAAAACATTCCAGCCTCACAGGTCTTTCAGAGTGTTTCTCCTACAGGAACCCACCAAGGGACAGGCCAATATGCCACTTGAGTCAGAGGCCTTGCCTTCCTGAGGTTTTTAATTCCGCAACTTCAGGTGTTTTTCTCTTGAAACTCTGATGTGCCACAGAAAGATCAACAGTTTGACTGTTTGTTTTTTTTTTTCCTTTTTTTTTTTTTAAAACTTCAATGAACTTTTATTTCCAAACTTATGCAAGGTTAACTGTTTAACCTAGCTAACAGCAAACACTCCATGGAAATCCAGACCCGTATACATTGTCCTTTAAAAAAAATATGTATCTGCATATTTTGCAAAAATGTGAAATTCCCCAATGATGGAGAGAAAAAAAAATCCAAGTGATTCCATTCCATAAAAATAGAATCTGGCGATCTGTCCCTCCTTAAAACACCTCAACTGATAACCATAGGAGAAAATCCCCCATCCCGCATGAAAAAAAAAAAAAAAAAACAGAGCCCTCTGCTCAACTTCACCTCACTCCAGGAAACAAAAACAAAGAGCCCACTGCTTCTTTGTTCAGTTTGTGAGGCTCAACTGAGGGGAACTCCTCAGGGATCCTTGCCTTTACTACAATCAGGAAACTCTGATCCTTAGTTTCTGGGACAGATTTCTAGAAACATACAAAGTCCTCCACATTCTTCCAGAAAATGGCCTGAAGTTTCCCCCAAAGATCAAGGGGCCTTTTCTTAGCCAAACGACCAAATAGCACTGTAACCTAAAATCTAACCTATCTAAAATGTTAGCAACAAGCACCAAACCATTGGCTTTAACAAAAAGGTGCATTTCTCCCTGCTAAATCTACAGAGTTAAGAAGTTGGAGAGAACTCAGTATTTGATTTCATTTGTCTTGCAAAAAGTGTGCTTATTTTAGGCTGAGCCAGCTTTGCCTTCCTTGGACCCTTAACTTATTGTGCTTGGAAGGTTAAAATGCAGAAATGGTCAAAGTGTATATTTGCTGTCCCTGGCTGGAGAGCCTGGTTCTTTGCTGCTGAATAGAAGCTCTTTCCTCTTATGCAAGGCACTTAAAATAAGGAAATTTTCAATGACTTCATTACTAACAAATACTTCAACAGCCACTTCTCAAAAACCTCCTCTGGTGAAGAAGAGACCCTCACTTCAGTACAAGGTCACAGCCCCTTCCAGTCGATGGGCTTCTTGCCAGAATTTTGCAACAGCTCATTAGCTTTAGAAAAATGTCTATACCCAAAGAACCCTCCGTACACAGACAGGGGGGAGGGATGAGCAGTCTGCAGTATATGATGCCCCTTTCTGACAATGGCACTGCCCTTCTTCCCAGCATAAGAGCCTCAGAGCAGGAAGACGAAGCCATTCAAGTTCTGATTCGGCCAGTACATGACTGCATCAGTGAACAGCTCCCAAACCCTCTCCTTAAGCGAATTGGTTTGATGGACCCGGGCAGTTGGCACATCACTGAGCAATAGGTCACCTTGTTTGGCACATCCCGATAAATCTCCATGGCCAGATGAAAACTATCTATGTCCGTAGACAGCTCTTTATAAATGTTGCCCAAACTGGGCAGAAGTGGAACAGATCTTTGGATGCTAAAGCAGAGCACAATGAGCTTGATGGATTCCATGACAAGGATCTTGTACCAGGATGACAACCTTCACATCTCTTATGTCACATGTTTGAGTCCACGTGAAGACTTGGTGTGGAGGTGGATAAACAGTGTAATGTTTTCTTTCTTCTGCACCATCTCCATTATAAAATACAGTTTCCCGAACTCTCTACTGAGGTGCTTCTTCCAACTCTTGCCCCCAGCAAGCTGCGGCCATAGCCTTGATTTTCTGGATGCAGACCAACTGCTCTTGGCTCAGCAGTGAGGAGAATGGCCGCCGGGTGCCTCCTGCCTGGCCTGGGCCTTCTTGGTGGGCTTGTCAGTCCTCTGCTTCGCTGTTCTTGTCAGCTACAGCTGCCACACAGTTCTCGGGTCAACCTGCAGGCACCGACTTTTAAGTCTTTCTACCTGTGTTTTCAAATGCAAGACACTTTGTTTCACTGAAAAACAAAATAATAAATGTAGACTTATTCCTGTTCACCAAATAGACAAATTTTAGTTTGGAAATGAGAAGAAGCAGACAATTATGAGGGTAGTGTGAAAAGTTCTGTGATAGAGACTAATATAACAGTGAGACAAATAAATAAAACAAAGACAAATATATAAAAATGAGGAAATTAAAATGAATACAACACAGTGACTATATATTTCTGGAATATTAATCCTGACAATCATTAGTGAAGTAACTTGTTTATTGTATATGCATATTTTATAAGAAATTGTTCCTAGCTTAAAAAATAGAAATAACTGTTTGGACAAATTTCTTATGAATTGGGTAAGAAGATGGTAGAGTTTAAATTTTAACCTGAGGCTCAGGTTCCTAAGCAATAAATCACTTCATTATAGTATCTCAGCCAGTAACTTGACTCTCTGCTATGTTCTAATTCTGTAGGGCACACTAGCAGGAAATTGTATAAAATCACAAGGGAAAGGTTTAATATCTAGCACTTTTGTGTAAGTTGCTCTGTACCCTGTACAGAAATTGTTGAACTACAATGAGCTGTCTCATTAGATAAGAACCAGAAAATATATTTGCTGAAATCTACAATATTTGTCTTTAAAATATAGACTCTTTTTTTTCATTGTCTTTCTACCATTTAACTAATACATGATAGCTTCTAATTAAGATGAGAATGATGCTTTTAAATGATCTTCTATATTCCAAAGTTTCTCAAGCATAATTCTTTACAAATTAAAAAAAAATCTATCAGACTAACAAGAGAAGTAAAAGCAGGATGGAAGCAAACATGGAGTTTTAAGAGAGGAATGAAAGTGAACACACTGAGTCCACATTGGACCATTAGTTTAGATCACAACCCTGTTGATCTTTAGCATTTAGCATTTGGTCCCAGTTTGGTGATATATGATTTTTTGAGGTGTTTTCACTTCCTACTTTGGTATTTTCAAAATGCACACTTCTTGTATAATTCTCTACCTATAAATTTTATTTTATGATATGATCAAGAAAATAAAATGGAATAAAATTTAGGTCAAACAATTATTTAGGCAAAGAGCTGATAAAAGTTTCACTGAGAACAAAGGGCAATCTTTTTAAGATCAGATTTTCCAGAATTTTCCTGTGTAGTGTAGTTAAACTGTTATTTTAAAAACAAAATGTCACATATATACATATATTATATATATATAGTCATATATATCTTTTCATTTTGTAATGTGTGTTCACACACATTTCTATTTTATTATTCAGGAGAAATTTACAAAATGCTCTTAAAGTATATCAACTGAATTAATGGATAGCAATGCAGGGGGAATCAAAAATATGGAATATATTTCCCCAAAATTAATATAAATATTAAGTGCTACTTAAGAAAACATTTGAACAAGATTTCTCCTTTTTCCTTTTTGTGGTGCTAGGGTTTGAACCTAGAGCTTTATGCATGCGAGGCAAGCACTCTACCACCTGAGCTATATCCCCAACCCTGAACAAGGTTTCTCATAGGTCTGCAAATCCATGTAAAAAGCTAAAAATATAGTATTGCCAAGGCAGATTTGAAAATAAAGAACAAAGGGGAAAACATTTAAAGATTATCATAAAACTATTGTGGGGCAGAGTTTGGGTGGGGAGACAGTGTTGGTGACAGAATAAATAAGAAGAAGAAATGTAAGCCAAAAATAAAGATTTGTGTATCTTTAAATTTATGGAAACTTATATGATGGAGGTGGCATATCAATGGGATTGACTCAATAAATTATTTAGGAATAATCTTTTCCTATAGGACAGATAACTTAGATCAAGAGTCAAGCAAAGCATAGTTCACAATTCATAAAAGAAGAAATAAGAATGTCCAAAGGATACTTAAAAATATGTTCATCCTCACCTGTAATTAAGAAATAAAATAATAACAAAAATGAAATTTATTTCACAAGAAATTTGACAATTTTCAAGTCGGGAAGGATAGAGAAAAAATGGAAATCCTTACACACAAAAATTAGCACAAACAATATAGAGAACAATTCAGGATCATCAAAAATCCTAAATGAACTCTATAAGCCAGCAATGCAATGTCTAAGATGTTAATGAGGAGGATGCCCACAAATGAATACAAAGGTATCTGTGAAACAGTCCAATAACAGTTAGTAAGACCAACAGGTATGTTGTTCCTCCTAAGTACTGACACTGTCCTAGGGTAGGGATAAGTTATTTTATCATCATAGTAGTGCTGATCTAATCATAGATGTCATACTATTATAGTCTTCATATTATAAATAAGGAAACTGAGGCTCAGAGAGAATAAGGAATTTCCCCAAGGTGCCACAGTAATAGGTTATAAACTCAGATGGTGTGGCTACAAAGTCTATATTTCTTTAAGAACCATGCTCTGCTGTTCCCCATGAATTAAAAAATTAATAATATATGATATTGTGTAGTTTCAAGAACAAATCTTGAAAACTCTGATAGTGAGGGGGAAAGCAAGCTTCAAGATAACATGTACACTTTGATAACATCTGTGTAAGTTTTTAAAAGTCTTAGGTATGCAATATTGCATTTTTTCATTGATGTGTACATTTACATTTGTAACTGGAAGAGTTCATATTAAATTCATGAAATGGCTGACTCTGAGGAGATGAAAAAGGAAATAAGGTTGGAGATAGGAGACTAAGAGGCTGTCAAGCTTATATTTAATGTTGCATTAAAAGAAACCTTTAATGAAATGTGTGTATGCGTTTGTAAATTCCAATTCACTGGTGCAGTTTGTGACTTGCTAAAGAACATGGCAAATGGCAGAACTAAAAATCAAACTCATTCTAAGTAGATTTTTTTCTCTTTTTAAATTTGGCTAACCAAGTATTTGCTGCATAGACATAAAAAGTGTAAAAGTATTTGGAAAAGAAATTTACTACAATAAAATATAATATGTTTACTTCAAAAATTTTCCTGTTATTAACTCATTTATTATTTCATTCAACAATAATTATTGAAAAACTGTTTTGCACCAATTACTATATTTATTTTTTTATATTCAGCCAATTTATTGTAAACAGGATAACCCTAGGACTCTATCATACTGGCTGTGTCACATGCTCTTTCACATCAACTAGTCAAAAACAAGACTTTAAAAGTTCCCAGTAACTAATAACTTAATGTGTTTCACAAATCTCATCTGCTAAACACCGAGTAAATATAAGTATCTAGGGTAGTCTGTTATTGCTCATGGAATGGAGCTGGGACCCATGTAAATGAATCCATCAGTAAGCCTGAGTGACCCAACAGTAGCTCTAAGTCCCATTTGGAAACCCGAAAGTTCTGGAGCACACTGACCAAGTGCAGGTTCATGGAAGAATATAAGGAATTGCTTTCAGATCTCTTCAGGGGCCTTTTCTCATACAAATGACACTTGCAAATTTTATTCACTTTTTTTTTTAAGAGCTAAAAGTTACTCAATAGCACATTATTTTCCACAGAAAAGATAGGTGGATTTTCATTTACTTTTACAGTGATGGACTTAAACATCCAGGACAAATTTTAGATTCATCTTGTATATTTTTGCAGTTTGATGAAAAGCTGCATAGTCTACAAATGCATGAGACCAGAAGGAGATAACTTCATACACTTTCTGATGGACCAAGACAGCTTCACACAAGAAGCCTCTTGAAGTTAGATAAAAAGACAGTTACAGCACCATATTGACCTGACAATAGAAAGGAGCCCTGCTTTTGAAAGCAGCCTCTTTGGTTGTGACTAGTATCATTCTTGCCCCAAACTGAGATAATTTGGAAAATGGAAAAACCTAAGATGTGAAAAGACATGATTCCACACAAAGAAGTCCTGGCAAATCAAGTCATATGGGGAGGTTACATTTCATTTGAAAATGCCATTCTTTGCCTGAGTTAGTGGACAACAGGACCACTTACTCTTACTAGTGCCTGTATGTGGAAATATATTCACAATTTCTGTTGAAGCAAGTTTTAATAATAGTAAATATTTCAAAACATCTGTTTAATCTACAATTACTACATTTAAATACGAGGTTGAGAATCTAGTGAAGATTAAACTCATGACCTCTAGTTTAGAAAATCAAGGTTCAAACAACCATCAACAAAGGGAGGTAGTGAAGCTAGTAACTAATCATTGTTTGAGCTTGGGGAAGAAAATCTATCTACATCTTACAAGGAATTATCTTTACACATATCATTCCTCTTAATGGTATAATAGTAATTTCAAGCATTATTATCTTTATTATTCTCTGTAACTATGTAATAATCATGGTGTTTCATTTCTCATCTCCAGAGAAAAAAGGAAAACTCCACTGGGAAGATGATGAGAGAGATTAGACCAAATGGTCTTGATAAATTTTCTATTGTAATTTTAAACAAAGCCCTAGATACCATCTGACTAATTGCAGATATTTCTGGAAAGCTTGAAGGTCTCCAAATAATTAGGTTGGGAAGAGGGAGGAAATCAGTTAGGAAGCCGATATCTCCCTGGACACTGTTACAAACTGGCAACTGGCCTGCGGACTGTGGTGCTGCTGACAGTGTGAGCACCAGGCAGCCCATCTCGGAGGCTAATTTGGTCTCCGAAGCAATGGCGTGTCTATCCAATTTGGGAAAGCATTTTGGCCGTGAGAAGCATTCCGAAGCAAAGGTTCATAGGGAGAGGAAAGAGGAAACTCGAAATTAAATTTAAAATGTATTTGTTATGAGCTGAATAAACAACAATTTTATGTGCACTAACCAAAATGTTCTGTCATTCTTCATCAGCAATCGTTACATTTAAATTCCTTTGCTAAGGAATAAAAAAGTGTCCAGGGGACTGGTAAATCTTTATTTGCTTCATTAAGTCTGCACAAAACAAAACAGAACCGAAGTTGATAACAGCATCCTATGAAGACTCAGCTATCACGATTCTCATCCAACAAAACAAATCTGATACAGTGAAAGAAGTGTTTTAAATTTCAGAAAGAGATGATGATAAGATGATGATAAATATCCATATTGACAGCAGACAGGATATGTGTTTGCTGTAAGATCTAACAGGAAGAAGAAAGTGTCCTTCCCAGTCTTCATGCTTTTATTTCAAAATCTGAATTTATTGCAGATTTATTTTTTTTTCCTGATGAGAATATTGATATCAGACTTGGTTACAGCCAGGAGAGAATGATATAGAAATCTGGCTTTTATACACCAAAGTCCCAGTACATGGTATAGCCTATACACTAGAGTTTTTAAATATTTCAGCACAAGTTTATTAGTTTTCTAGAACTGCAATAGCAAGCTGCTACAAAGTTAGTGGCAAAAAAAAAAAAAAAGAAAAGAAAAGAAAAGCAGAAATTTATTCTCTCACAGTTCTGAAATCAATATGCCAACAGGCCCATGTCCTCTCTGAGGACTCTAGGAAAAATTCTCTTCCTTGCATTTCCCTAGCATCTTATAGTTGCTAGCAATTGTTGGCAAGCCTTGACCTATAGCTACATCACTTCAATCTGTCTCCATCACAGATGGCCCTCTTCCCTCTGTGTGTCTCTATCTCCCTCTCATGGTCATTAATCATTGGATTTAGTACCCATCCTAATCTAGGATGACCTCTTCTTAACTTGTTTACTTCTCGAGACCCTATGTCCAAATAAGGGCATATCAGCAAGTAGGAATTAAGACTTGAACATATCTTTTTTTAAAAAAAAAAATGTAGTTGTAGATAGACAGCATGCCTTTATTTTACTTGCTTGTTTTTATGTGGTGCTGAGGATTAAATCCAGTGCCTCACATGTGCTAAGTAAGCACTCTGCTGCTGAGCTACAGCCCCAGCCCTTTGAACATATATTGTTAAGGGACACAATTTACTACATTACAATAGGCTATATGCATATCTGATTCTCTGAATCTGGAAGACAAGAACAGATGTGGAAAATTACTTTCAGAGTAATAAATATCTATTCATTTAAAAATGTAATCATGAAATTACAAGGAAGGAAATCCTTCCATACCGTTACACAGAATACAAACAGACATGCAAACCCGTGGATCCTGACATGCTACCCACAAGAAAGGTGAAAAGAATTGTATATAGCAGGTCAAGCAGAAGGCCCTAGCAGGCCATGAAATATTATACTTTCGAAATAAGGGCAGAGGTTGGCAGTGAGGAGATGAAGGAGACTTTCCACCCTCATCTTTCTTAGTAACATCACCAAGGAGGATTTACCACTGAATTCTCCTTTTGCCTTTGGAAACCTTTTTCTCTCCCTCTCACTCTAGTATCTGCTTTTTAGGATGCTATTAGAATCCTGCTCACATGTACAGCTGGCACCCCAAGAAAACCCACAGTCCTTTCTTTCAGAGTAAGCAACTTTGCTACTCACCTTTACCCATTTAGACCCAAATCCATGCATTCTCCCACCACCCTGCTCTTTAGGAAGCCAAACTATAAGTTTGGAGAAAGAAGATCTAAACTGTCTGCTTTAAAACTTGAAAAGAATTTGTTTTTTCTTTTCTTACTTTCTGTTTGCTTTCTCCTACTTTCAGATTTATATTTTAAAAGAAAAGACGATCAGGGGATGTTTCGCCTGCTTCTAGTATTCTAAGCTTTACCTCCCCTAGAAGTTTCAGGAGAACAGCAACAATGCCACTAACCAACAGCTTTGTAGTTCTTATGTGGTGCCTACCAAGTATTCTTCCAAGTGTTTTAATATATGGCAACATATTTAGTCCATTAAAAATTTGAAGTGAGGTCTATATTACACCCATTTCACAGAAAATAAATGGGGAACACAAAAATTGCATAACCTCCTCAAACTCAAGTAGCAACAGGGCCAGAAGTTGGACCCAAATTCTTACAGTCTGGCTTCATAGTCCTTAGTTCTTCTAAATTGTATGTTAAAGAAATGGTCTTAAAGTGTCTTCTAGATCAAGGCAGAAAAACAATATCTATCAGCTATTCTGTGTAATCTAGTAAACAACAAGTACTCTGCCTAGACCATCCCTGGGTTCTGATTCCCCAGGAGATCTCTTAGGAGATGCTCTGGCAGATAAAGTTTAGTATATCTACTTATGGAAAATTCTCAACCTTTTACATGAGAGAAACAGCTGATGAGTCCCTTCAATAATGCTGTCAATATCTGGGCACAGTTCTGTTCTAGATAAACCCAATTTATTTGCCTTTCTTCCCAAATCCCATGATCCAGAAAATACTGTACCTTGCCTAAGATGTCCACTACCCTAATAAGGCTTTTTCATCCATCCTCTTCCCTCCTTCTTGGATAACTCCTATTTAGAAGTCCTAGTTAGGCCTTAAGTGTTACTCCCACAAAGAGTCCTTTCCTGATCCCACCTTACTAAGTAAAATTCTTCTCTCCTATTATCTAGATCCACAGTAGTGAACATTCTTAACAAGCAATCCCAACCTTTCTTTTTCCTATCAGAATCTGGAAAGTATTCATGTAACCGACTATATTCACAAATCTAAGTTCTCAGAGAAAGCTATCCCAATTCCAACTTGAGGGTTGCATTTGATTATTTACCCCCTGGGGATTGAATGCACTTGATTTTTCTACAAGTAGTAGTATTAATTCTGCAGTGTCATATGACAACTTATGACAATCCAATGTTAAGAGATATTTCTTGGGGCTGCTTCTTTTAGTGCTTCTGAAATCGATATTTTGTCTTTTCCTCTGGACATTGTTAGACATGGAAGTGAATTCCAGAGGTAATATAACCGTCTCATTACAAGCTGAATTTAAAAGTAAGTGGCAAAACAGAACAGAGACAGGGAAAATGGAGTTAAATAAATGGATTAAGTCAACCCTGAAGCTGCACAAAATTTGGATCTCTATAATAATATAATATATTTTTAATGTTTAAGCTAATTTTGAATTAATTTTTCTTCTATTTTCATCTGAAATTATGATTAAATATCTTCAACAAACATTTTTCGCATATCTGTTTAAGATGGCTTTTGAATTTGTTGACGAATTAACTATGAAATCCTTGGAGTTAGGAAGCATGACAGTCTTCTCTATGCCCCTGGAAACTAATTCATACATGGTACCTGAGAAGACTTACTATTTGATATCTGTATAAATTTAAAAGTGAATGGCTAAGTAAATGAAATTACAACTAACTATTCAATAAAGAAGAACAATTGTTATATATTCTGCAAGAGACTTAGAGTCAGATTGTAAGAGATGGCATCTAAACTAAATAATTTGGAAGATAGTGTTTTAAAAATATTGTTCTTCCTCTACTTTAGTCATGGAAAATCAGACTTCCATGTCAGACAGTATCTCTAGAAGCACATTAAGATACCCTAGTTTATTTGTAATTTCAGATGAACCAATAACAACACTGATAAAATAACAAGTGTTACATTCCAAATTCAGGTGCAAGATGAACCTTCAGAATTTCCAAAAGGAAAGTACAAAAATAGTGTTGCATTCTTACATGCCCATCTATCTATAGCCTAAATGAGATTGACAAAACAAAGTAAAAAGCTAGAAATTGCAGGAATCTTTGTCAAAAAAAGTTGTTGGTGTGTTGTGAACTTCATTCTTCTCCAAAGGTAGAGATATTGGGGAGCTTATTATCTCTTTACTTAAATTTAGAGAGAAAGAGAGATTTATTCTAGGATTGGCTAATAAAGTTTATTATTCTTCACCTGAAATTTGTAGGACATTGAAAATTGACCACTGGAGCACACTTAGAAGTCTGAAGAAAGAGGTGCATCTTGGCTAGCTGCCTGTCTGAGGGAGGAGTGAAGAAGAGCTATAATAAGCTGCCAATGGAATAACTTGGCACATGCAGTGTTCATCCAAGCAAAGGATTGGCTACCCAAGTGGGAAAAAAATGACATGGGGCTCCCTAGAGGGGTACTTGGAATTCAGGGGTGAGACTCTTCAGAATAAAAGCCATTTTATTTCCAAGGGTGTAAGTAACCTAGAAGGTCCCTCCCAAAGCCCTACCTTTTATCTCCTTGTTCTCTCTCTCTCTCTCTCTCTCTCTCTCTCTCTCTCTCTCTCTCTCTCTCTCTCTCTCTCTCTCTCTCTCTCTCTCTCTCTCCTTACTTCCCTCTTTTTTACAGTGGCTCCCTTTTCCTGCTTAAAGCCTACAGCTTGCCTTCTGCTTCAGGGGATTTCCACAGGCTGTTCTTCCAGCCATCCACAGGTCACACTCCCTGACTTCCTTCAAGCCTTTGTTAAAATGACAGTGTACCACTTTGCTAACCACAAATTTCAGTGGTTTAAGGCATCCCACAGTCTGTTATTGATCATGATTATGTGGGTTGGCTCGCCTATTCTTCTTGTCTGTGTCAGCTCAACTGGAGGTAGATGATGTGGAATGACTTCCCTTGAATTGTCTGTCAGCTAGAATGTTAGCTGAAAAGTTTTGGAAAAATGGAAGTTTGATTTCTACTTGGACTCTCCCATCTCCTGGCAAGCAAAAGGAAATTTCTTTACTTTGTGACAAAGAGTTTTCCTTAGCAGCAAGGGAAGGCAAATCCCAGTACACACGCGCTTCTTGTCATGTTTTTGATCATAGTTGTTATTATCTCGTACTCAAAGTGAATCTCATGGCTGCACCCTTTTGGGGGGACTCCAAAGAGAGATTCCTCCTCTTGAGCAGCATACACACTTGAAAAGGTGTGTGTCTGCAGGAATGGGAGGAGTAGCAATTTATCTTTTCAGTGCGAGCTACAGTGATTGCTGTACTTAACTGTAATTTACGCCTATGTATGCATTCCTAATCCTCCTTAATCTGCTCCACTTTTTTATTTCTATAGTATATGTCACTTTCTAATATGCTATGTTATTTACTTCTTATATCTACTGTTTGTTGTTCTGTCTCTCCTTTAAAATGCATGTTCCCAAGTTGGAAATGCTTGTTTATTAGTTCACTTAGAAGAGTTTCTGACACATAGTGGTTGCTCAATAAATATTATTTGAATGAATCAGTGAAAGACCTATTAACAATTTAAGGCTAATTGAAACTGCATGTTTAGCCAGAGAAAATATCTCATTCATATGAAAGGGACTGTAGATATAATGAGCTTGTATAAGAATGTGATATTGCAATATTATAAACTAATTTATAAACTAAACTAAGAATCTATTAAAACTACCTTGAGAGATAAAATCAGAGTAGGTCCTTGTTTGGGGGAGGGAGAGTGGGAGGATCGGAGCAAGTCCAATAATTAGA
Organism: Ictidomys tridecemlineatus; assembly: GCF_052094955.1. Classification (NCBI taxonomy): domain Eukaryota; kingdom Metazoa; phylum Chordata; class Mammalia; order Rodentia; family Sciuridae; genus Ictidomys; species Ictidomys tridecemlineatus. The sequence continues at coordinate 164,145,095 of NC_135479.1, forward strand.
AACTGATATGAGTCAGGGTGGTCAAAAATTTTATAAAGCCACCGGAAAGTCCAGGTCAGGAGGCAAACTAGTCAATCTGGTATTTCTCAAGCTTGCAAGGTATTGTTAGATTCCATAAAATTGTTCTCTCTGATACATTCAGTTCCCAGCATGATGTCTGCATGGCAATCTGTTCCCTGTCAGAACATCTCTAAATCTCAGAAAAGGACTTTTGCTCCCCCTTTAACCATTCTGTAGCCATTTGATTTATTTTATCAAGAGTTAGAAGCATGTATCCATGAAAGAAAGAAGAGGTCAGTGTGCTCCTTCAACAACCTGATAAACAATGACTGAACTGTGATACAGTGAGGCAAGTTGTTGTAATTCAAATGAAATCTGAAGTTTTAATAATCCCATGAAATAAATTCTATAAATTGCTGATCGGGAATTTTTATTGTCTGAAAGGGATCAGAAAAGTCATGGGGTTTCCTTTAAATTTCATGCAGGAGAAAAGAAAGTACTGCCTACTGAATCAATTAAATGAATGAGTGGTGGTGGAGGTAAAATTACTTTGTGATTGCATTCCACAAGCCATGCTTGTCAAACATCATGGTTGCCCTTTCTTTTCAGTAATGAGAGATGCAGTTGCCAAATGGCTAACCCATGCTTTATGCAAAGAACACTTCTGCATGGAGGAAAGGACTACTGATGAGAAATGTGAAAAAAAAAAAAAGAGAGAGAGAGCTAACATTTATGGAATATGTGCAGGGGGTAGGGGCAGTATATAAGTTATTTCACGGTATCTTTCTCTAATGCTAAGTATTATTATCACAGCTTTATATGTGAGGAAATGGAAGCATAGGAAAAATGACATGCCATACCTCAGACGGCTAGCAAGGGGCAGAGCTTGACTGGAAACTGAGTTCTCGCTGACTCTGAACTCCATGCTCTTCTATTGTAAGCCACTGCATTTCAGACTGAAGCAGAATCCGATATAAATCCTCTGCACAATTAGTTTATAATCTTGCAATATCACAAGACCCTGGAGAGCGTCTGTAAATCACTACAATACAAGTTTCTAAGTGCTTTAGGAGAGGCTCTGGGAAGTCATAGAAGGAGGGAATTACTTCCAGCTGAGGATCAGGGAAAACTTCTCAGAGGAAATGGAATTTTCATTTTATATCATAATGATGACAGAACTAAAGCTCTGGTTGGTGTTCCTTAAATTCTTTCCCATCTTTGAAAATATTATAAGTCATATTTACATATTTTGCAGTATTTAAATAGAAAAATAAACTAAAAGTAACTTGGGTCTTCTCCTTTCTCCTCCTTTCTCTCCCTTTCTCTTCCTAAATTTATCTTCCCTTTTGCTCTCTCTCTCCCTCTCTTTCTCTCTGTCACACACACTACACATATGAGCACACATATGCACATATGCACACACACACATATATCTAAATGAAAAAAAAAAAAAAACCGAAGTCCTCCATGCCCTATTGCACCACGTGCGTAACACATTGACTTTTTTTTTTTTTTCAATTACTTGGGATTTAACCCAAAGTGGTGCTTTATCACTTAGCCAAGTCTTTTTTTTTATTTTTATTCTGAGACAGGGTCCAGCTAAGTAGCTTAGGAACTTGCTTAGTTTCTGAGGCTGGCTTCAAACTTGCAATCTTCCTGCCTCAGCTTACAGAGCTGCTGGAATTTACAGGTGTATGCTGTGCCTGGAGAATATAGTCACTCTTTTTTTTTTTTTTTCCTGATACCAGATATTTAACTCAGGGGCATTTAACCACTGAGCCACATCCCCAATCCTGTTTAGTATTTTATTTGAAGATATGGTTTCATTGAGTTGCCTCGGGCCTCGCTATATTGCTGAGGCTACCTTTGAACTAGCAATCCTCCTGCCTCAGCCTTCTGAGCTGCTGGGATTACAGGTGAGCACCACCATGCCCAGCTGATAAATTCACTCTTAAAGCAATTTGGTCTCCCATGTACAATTGAGATGATCTGAAAATAAGTATAAGTACCTAAATCATTGCAAACTTTATTAATTCATATTTACATGTATTTTGACAAATTTAATTATTATTTGTGGCATTGTCCTTATTCTAAATTTCTAATTTATTTATCTTGCTAAATTGACAATGTCAATTATATTCTTTCAAGCTAGAAGAAAGAATAAATATGTAATAAACATTGCAGTACAAACGATAGACTATGATATTTCAAGTTTAAATGTCAAAAAGGATATATAAACATGAAACTTGAAGTGATTGAAAATTACAGAGTAAAACAGATACTTAATTTGCCTAAAACTGTAGCATCTAAGACATACAAATGACAATGATTATTTTTATAATTACATATTATAGCACTATAAATTAATATTTAAGGATAACAGAACAAATTTATTTCACATAAAAAATAACTGCCTGTAACTTGAAGAGCTTTTTATTAATCAAGAATTTCAAAGCCCACTATGGAATACTAGACCAAGTTTGTTCTATGTGAAATGATCAAACATAGAATCCAAAATTCTGTTTACTCAACCTAATTCTCCTCAAGAGACTAATGCAGCTCGGTCTTAAATTGAGCCCAACTGAGCAATGAGAATCAGACGAATCCAAGACTACAGCTTTGCCCAATTTGGACGCAGTCACATAAATGTGATTTATGTATCACATAAATGAAGATTCATCTCTTCGGTCAGATTGATAATGAAATAGAAGAAAATAGGGAAAGCATTTGCTTGACCGTTGCTTTGTACCAGACCCTTTGACTATGTCATTTTATTAAAATAGTGCATGGTGATAAAGCTGGGCTTTGAACATACATAGCTTGTCCCAGAACTAAGCACTTAATCACTCTCCAATGGGTCTACTACTAAATGATAGCTAAGATTTTTGCAAGGATGAAAACAATACTGATTCTATAATACTGCAAGATTTTGGATTTTTTATTATGTGCTATGCTTTGAATATGGATGGTTTTCTCCAAAGTTCCATGTGTTAAATTCTTAGTCACCAGGGTAGCACTATTCTGATGTAGTGAAAACTTTAATAGGTGAGGCACAGTGAAAAGTTCTTAAATCACTGGTAGCATGCTCTCAAAGTTTGGGACCTTCCAATTTCTCTCTTCACTGCAATTCAAGAAGTGTTTTGCTCCAATCTAATCTCCCTGAACTTGCCATTCATGCCATGAGGCGATGTAGGCCAGGCATGACTTTCACCAAGCTATATCTTTAGGACTAGAGCCTTCAAAACTCTGAGATAAATAAAACTTTGCTATTAATAAAGCTCATTGTCTCAAGTATTTCATTGCAGTAACACAAAGATGGCTCATACACATGTAAAATAATTTGAAATAATGCAAAAAATGGGCGGATGAGTTTGAGCCAAACTGGTGTTTCAATCTGAATTCTTTTTATCTCGATCCCAATTCATATTTAAGAGCCCTTCCAATAGGACACATTTGAACATGTTGCCTTAACCCATCTCGTGAGAAAACCAGTCTTTTAAATCTCACTTTTTCTGTCTTTTGTTCTTTTATGCATCCACAATTACCAGTGCAAAGCTGAGAGCCACATGATTCCCAGAGTCCATAAAAACACATCACATTACTCCAACCTCATGGCTCCAACTTAAGCAAAGGCTAGCCTCCAAGTGTTGTCAGTATGCCATTCAAGTCCTAGGGGACTTCCTCTTTCTATCTCTAAGGACACTTGTAGAGGTTCAACTGTCACCTAATGTAGCATCTATGAAGAGTCCATGCCCAGGATTGTGCATGCCATAATGTAGTACAACAATATTTCTGTCCCCATCATGTACTTTGGAGACTGCTGCTGGAGTGGCTGTTGCTGTCACTCTGTGAACTCATCCACTCACCCAGCATTGGACACCTCTAGGAGATATCAACTATAATTTCAGTGAATATTCTCACAATTGTCCCATGTGAACCTGTGTCATAATTCCTTTGAAAATAGACCCAGGAAAGATGTTATATGGCCTTATCTTTATGCATATATAATTGGACTAATAACTACCAGAATGCCTTGCAGAATAGTGTATCATTCCTACATATTAAAATTCAGTCAATTTATTCTTTTGATTGTTTCCCCTCACTTACCACCTATTCTTATAGATTTACCCTGATTTTTATGTATTAGTTTCTTATGTATAGCAATATTGTTGTCTTGCGAGTTTCACCTAATATTCATCTTCTCTCCCTCTCTCCTACCTTCAACACAATGATAGTGCTATTTAAAATTTGGATGTTTTCCTCAACCCATACTTTTAAAAAATAATCATGATATCTTTGAAGTTTTGGAACCACCATTACTCATGTATTATTCCTCATCTCAAAATATTCTCAAAGAATTTTCACAAGTGTGTCTTCATAGGTAAATATTACATACAAAGCCTGATTGTGTCTAATGCCCTCAGTTCTCCTTATAATTATACTGTTAAAAAGCCTGGAACCAATCTAGACATATTTTCATGGTAAGTGATATGTTCATCCTCTTTAGAAGCATTTCCATTTCACTTTGCTGTTCTAAAATCTAATTGTAATACAACTAGATAACAATAATGATACTGAAATAGTGATTATGTGCAAGGCACTATTCTAAGGGATTCATAATAATATTTTTAAGATACACATTATATTATCCACATTTTACTAGTGGGTAAACTTAGGCACAGAAAGTTTACCTTAAGTGCCTTTTCAATTAAGAGATCTGTCATCATTCTTTAACTCTGGGATGTAATAGTCTTTATTTCTTTGTCCCCCACAACTTATTAACTGAGTATTTGCCTTGAGTTCTATCCTCCAAATTGCTCAGTTTACTACTGTATTTTTCCACATTTTGTATTTTTCTATTACTTTTTTGAGTGTTCAGTCTAATCTGTTAGCAAACTAAACTTTCCTTCAGCTGAATCCTTTGGAAAATTTGTCTTCTTCTGATTTTTATTTTTAACTATTATAATTTTCATACTTATAATTTCCACTTGGGTCTTTCTTGCAACTTCTTTCATATTTTATTAACACCTTTCTTATCCCTTTGAGTATTTCAATTAAGCTTATTTTAAGTTCTTAGTCCATCTGTTCCAAGAATTCTGTTTCATGAGATGTTATTTTTAGTCACCTCTCTTTTAAACACTGCTGTCCCCACTATCTAGATAACTTTCCCCTGTGCCTCATGACACGGTCTGATAATAGGAATTACAGGGGAGCCTGAGTTAGACTCCTGTTGGTGAGTTTAAGCCACGGGGTGGGAGAAAGAATCCTCAAAGTATGAAACCTCCTCTCCCCATCACTTTTAGATGCCATCACTCCACCAACAAATCTGAATAACTTTTCAAAATGGCACATTTTTCCTAAAACAAAATTCACTAGCTCTAGCATTTAAAGAAAACCAGGGCCAGGATGGAATCTGACATTTTTTTCTGTTTGTGTCTTAACCCAGCAGAGAATTTGCAGCCTTGGAATTTCTGTTGCTAGGATTAAGAAGTTGCTGCAGGTTTCTGTGCAAATAAGGAGTAAGAGCAGTCTTAAAACACTGTTCAAAACAGCAAGAAGCAAGAGAACTGAAGACCTGCCCAGTACTGTCTTCCCACAGCTGCGCCCAGGCCAGCTGCTCTCCAACCCACACTGCAGGCAGCACCCCCTACAGATAGATGTCTCACAGTTCTTACATTCATTCATTCCCAAGTCCAGGCTTTTTTCTGCTTCTGAAGCCAATCCCAGTAGATTTCTTTGGGGGAAGAAACAGAAGCTATGCCCATTCACCTTCTTGTGAGGAATCAAATGCCACTCTCCTAGAAAGTTATGCTTCTTTTATTTGAAGATGGGATGGAGAAAGGGAAAACTCAGTCCGTCTCATCTAGACATAGGAAAATGGCAATTCAGGTTTATTTTAAAAGAGAAAGTACAGGCTCATTCTTTCTGTGTGTTTTAACCCTCCATCTGCCTAACTCTAATCAGCCAGAATTGCCTCATGACCCCCACAAGCTCTCTTTTTCTGGTTTTGGAAACCTCTGGAGCCTTAGATACTACAGTATAGATAGTCTTTAAATTGTTCTGGGTAGGTGGGTGACATATCACAATTCGGTGATATGTCATCATATCATATCTCCTACATCCTAAATTTCCCATTTTACAATTATTTTAGAAACAACTTTGGATATGATACATTGAACTAGTTCTTTAATAACAAGGCTCCAAAGCTTAGTCAGTACACTGAAAAGTATTCTGATAGCTTAAACATAAATTTTAAGAATTAAAAAAAAAAAAAACCACCTCACAAAAATGCTCCATGGTCTTTAGATTGTTTCTGATAGGCACAGGAGGAAATTCTCACGTTTAAAATTTATTTGGGGTAACTGCAAAAGTCCCCCCCCCCCCCACACACACACAACCTTGGCTATTACAAGTTGAAGTACAGCATAATCTAAATTCAGAAGCTCTTCCTTCAAAACATTCTTACTGTTAATGAATTACACAGGTATCACACCTTCTGTCCCTTTCTGTTCAAAAGGAGTAAAGCTGTTCTTTTCATTTGGAGCAGAGTCTGTGATTATGGACTAGCTAATTAACTTGTCTGATATGGAAGGGATGATGCAATTTTCACTTCTAGCATTTTCTCTCTTCCATATGGATGGGGTTGCTGCTTATAAACGCTGTGACTGCTGTTGTGCAAAAGCTCGCTCTAAGAACTTGCTTTAAGCCCATTTCTATACCTACCATTAAGCTCCCTTGGCAACAGAGGAAATTTTTTAAAGCCAGCTAAATTCCCTGAGTTACCGAGCTGAGTTTCCACTTATTCTTGTTTATAAAAGGCAGGATTTTTCTTCAGCATTTTTCTGAGTTTCCTTCTCTCCTTTAATATTGTCATAAGATATCACTGTTACTTATTAAAGCAAAAGAAGGCATGGAAAAAGACACTACCTATTCTTGCTTACTAAATCTCTTCATTCCCACCAAACCCTCAGATAATCCCAGGCACTGCAGGTAGGCAATTCACTTTGCTAGTTTAGTTAGTGACTAAGTTCTGTCTTGCAAAGGGATAACCTCATTTGTTTTATTGATGATATATTTTCCTTGGCCAAAGTAATTTAAAACTATTTAAAATTTACAAATTTAAATTTTTTAATTTAGAAAATAAATTAAAATTACTTAGTTATACTTGGTTTTAAAGGGGGGAAAAAACTTAGCAATAAATATTTATACATTTTGTAGAAAAAGAAAAAGCCAGTGGCACACTTCTCATTGACCTAAGAGAAATTTTCCAAGCCAGATACACATGGGCACATATACTTCATCCACAAAAATAAAGGCAGTTACATTAATATTGATAAAAATAATACATTGCTTTCTAAGGAGGAAAGCATAGACTATAAAAACATCTATGATGTATAGCTCATAAACTCAAATTTTAGACTCAGTGCATCAGAGTTGTCTATGATTTATAAAATGCCTTTATTGTATTGGGTTCAAGTGCCAGTAAGTATCTGAGGTCATCAATACCATCATCTTCAACATATGCTTTTTAGAACATTTAAATAGCTGATGCAATATTTCACTTATGACCATCCTGAGTATGGTTGCTTTATAGACTCTACTAAGGGCAGAAGCCTGCACAAATGATTAGATACATGCAAGAAATAGGCAGTACTTCTGAAACTGATCTTGAATAACTGCCGTGAAGTCTCAGGATCTAGACCAGACCTAAGACAAAGCTAATCCTGCACTCTCCAGCAGTCTCCAGGATCATGTTCTCTCCCTGGAAACAGTTTTAAAGCCTTGTTCATGCCTTTTATGTCACTCTTGATCAATAATTATAATAGGCAACATTATTCAAGGTTTGTGACATGCCAACCATTGTCCTGAATGTTCTATGTGTATCAGTTCATTTTATCTTCGACATAGTCCAATAAGAAAGACAATATTTCTGTCCTCCCTTTCACAGATGAGAAGGTAAGTTCCTAAATGTTTTAAGTTACCAAATTTAAACCAGAACTCCAAACCCTATACTTTATCCTTTTAACTCTACACTGATGCCATTTCTAATTCTATTTCCAAAAACAAATTCATTGAGAACACAGATTGGCATTGCCATTTACAGTTGAAATACTCCATAGCATTTAGCACAGTGTTTGGTAAGTATAGGAAAATACAGGTTAAAATGTGCATTTTATAGAAAGTGCATGCACTAGGTATTCTCTGACACAACAGATCTTCTTTGCACCACTTTTCACCCTGCTATACGTCCCAAAAGGTCAACTTCTGTATATTGTTTCATGCAGGATGCTTTGCCCTTGGGGGAAAAAAATCTATAGTGTGATCTACTAATAAAATTTCAGCACCTTATTAGAGATAAAGCTTCTTCCTTCTGAGCCAAGGCTAGACATCTGCAGTAACAAGGAGAGTCAGTTTTGTCTGCTTCTCTGCTTTGCCCCTTTCTCCTACATTCTTGTACAAAGATGCAAGAGTTGAGGGTGGGAACCATGATGGGGAAGAATTGGTGGGAAGAGGGAAAATATAAGTGAGGCAATTTTATCTGACTGACATAATGGTAATTTGACCTAGGTGCCCTCTGGCTACGGCAGATGTTTAAAGCTGACTCTTTCTCTCCTGCAGCACTTTGAATGGTTCTTCAAAGACCTGATCCTGAAACCCCTCCAGGATGTGGGCAATGCCTTCTCTAGTCACCTACAAATCTCCCCCTCAATACCAGCCTTCACCTACCTGCCTGTGCCATTCAGACTCCCCTTTCAGGCTGCTATAACAAAAATGCCACATACTGTGTTATTTTAACAACAAACATTTATTTCTCACAGGCTGTTAAGTCCAAGATGAAGATATCAAAAGATTCAGTCTGAGGAGGATCTGATTCCTGATTCTTAGTGCCTTCTCAGCTTTGTCCTTAGGGAGTGGAAGGGGTGAAAGAGTTCTCTGGGACCCATTTTAGAAGGGCACTAACCCCATTGATGAAAACTCTACCATCAGGACTTAATCACCACCCCACCTCTTAATACCATCACCTACAATATGAAGATTTCAATATATGAATTTGTGTGGGGGATACAAATATCCAGTCTGTAGCACTCTTCTTAGGGCCAATGAATCACCCAGATGAAACTCTCACAAGGCACCATTTACGATGAGCCCAGTTTGGTTCCCTGGATCTACCTCTTACCCATGAGAATCCTGTCTCCAGCAAACCCTGGGAGCCTTTTCCAGCACAGTGCAGCTTTCCTGCCAAAGATCGCACTAGCAGGATTCTGACTTTAGATTTTCTGTCCCTTATATTCTGAAACAGCAGTCGTCTGATGGCTCTCAAAAACGAAAACACCTACTTGAATGAACCAGGAAAAGCTTGTCTTCTAACTGGAAAGGAGGAATATGCCTCAGTACCCTAATTTTAAAAAATCTCTTTCTGTAATATTCAGACTTCCTTCTGTGTAGCTTGGCAGTGGGTGATGAGCTAACGTGGACCAAGGAAAGGATGGCCCAATGCCTCTTCTCCTACAGGTGGGAATGTGGTCCATCATGTTTGTAGCTAAAAGTCTCAAAATAACTATGAGATAGAAATAGCAATTTCACCACTCTGAAATCACAAACAGCAAAATGTTGGTGAACATTTGTATAATTGAGATCACAGAAATCCCTTTTTATCATTGATGTCTTCCCTTTGCCTGTAGACACCTGCCTTTCTCCTCTCCTTTCACAACTTACAACTGTGAATACATGAAAATAAGTTTCTTGTTATTGTTGTTTTACTAACTGATCCTAATCTACATTTTTGTTCTGCTTTTATCATGTAATATAACATCTTCAAAATGTCTCCCAACGAGTACAAAGAAAACCTTACCTTCTTCTTGGCTGCAGTATTTTATGTTATGTATCCTACAAGGAGCTTTGTCGTTTTTATTATTTTTATCAACCTTGTAAGTGTAAGGTCATTTTTCTTTTTTTATTAAATAAACATTTCCTAACTACCAATAAGACAGAGCCTCTGTCAATATGTTCATTTAATCTCTGGATTTATTCTTTTGTGAAACACCTGTTTGTGTGCTTTGTTTATTCTTCTGTTGTTTCTTGTTTGTCATTTTCTCATCAATTCATAATAACACATTTTATTTTAAAGCAATATCTCATATGTCTTGTAAATATTTCTCTTAGTCATTTGCTTTATGCATTATGATGTATTTTACCATAGAAATATTTTTTCTAGACATTTATATAATATAGTATTATTCTTTGCTTTGGTTGGGGATTTACTTGCTTTTGCAATAAGGAATTTTTGTATTTATTATACAAGCCATCAAAACTGTTAGATTACTCATATATTTACATGTGTTTGTGTGAGTGTGTATAAATACACTTGTATAAATGTGTGTACATAAACACACATATTATATACACTTATATATGGTATATACATATTTGTTATGTAAATTTAACTTTAAAATGTCTAAATTTAAACATTTAATGCATCTTAGTTTCATTTATTAAAATGAAGCAAACTCCAGATATGTTTCTTTCTAGATGTTTGTCAATTATGTTGATTAAGTAAACCCATCGTGTATCTAAAGAAAACACCATCTTTATCATATCTTTTATTTCTGAGTTCCCTTATATGTATGTTTTTCTGTAAAACACTATACTGTTTTAATGCTATGTCTTTAGAGTACATTTTAATAACTGATAAAGCATCTCTACTAATTTCACAATTTCCTTAGCTTTCTCAATTTATTGCTTCATTTATCATTTTCAAGAATTTCCATTAGGTTTCTAAACATCATTTTATTTGAATAAAAGATTCTACCAAAAAAGTTTGAAAAATCATTTCAGGTGACAATTTATAAAAAAATAATTCAGTGGTTCTTGCACTAGGTGAAGTGACCAGTAAACAGAAAAGATTGTTCAAAAGTACTGGTGAGCTTGTTCATTGCTCTGCACGAACCTGCTTATCATGATGTTTCTTTTGCTCTGAATTGCCTCTGGAAATTTAAGATAGTTTGGAACCATTGACTGCTACTGAGCATGAGGACTGAGGAAATATTGGGTAAAACTAATTTCTCTACACTTCTAAAATATTTCATTGTGTTTGTGTGCATGTGTGTGTGTCCCATGGGTAATAGGGGAGATCAATGGATCAGCAGGGAACAGAAGATTGAAATACAGGAAGGAACAGTTGTACCTGGTGAGAAAAATCCTTCACTTGTCTCCTTCTTATCTGCATTAAATAGTTCCATAGCTTTTATTTAAGTAAATACTGTTGAAGTTGCACATTTACCTTTTTTCTTGGCACAACTGGTTCATTAACATGTTCATAAGCACTGTAGAAGGCTTCTGTAAAGAAAAGCACTAAATGCTGCTTCTTGACATTTTTTTTTTTTGTGTTGTTGTTTTAGGAGAGTAATTCCTTAGAAACAACCTCAAGACAAATAAAGCCATACATCTTTTAATCACAGATGATATAAATCATTATGTCAGTTAAGTGTAAGGTCCATAAATCTCTTAAGAATATGAATTTATGACATAGAGATGCAATTTGCCAGTATTGGCTTTTGAAAGTTGATTAGAATGATGAGATATGATAGAACAGATTTTTGCAATACTGCTCATAACCATATCAGAAAGGGAGGCTCTCAAGCTTACAGCCTGTTGATGTATTACGTATCAGCTTCACGTTTTCCCTGTTCAGACTAATTGCTTCTTTTAATCTGTGATTGCTGACACACATGTACAGTTGTGCAAGTTAATAGGAAGGAAGATGGCTCAGATTTTCTTCAGTTTTATTATATTCTGTTTTTAATTGTCTTCACGGCTAAGGCATGGTTATTTTATTTGATCATTTCATAAGCAGGAGATCCAACAATAAAATTTAAGTATATAAAATAGTTATGGATAAACATTCAAAGGGAAGTTCACCCAGGCAGGCCCAAGGCCAAATGGATTAATTTTAAAAATACATCATGTCATGGAGAGATTTCACCCCACTAGAGTTTGCTCTGGTTTGCTCTGCTTGTTCAGTCTACCTGACATTGTAAAACTTTCTAAATCTGTGCTCTGAAGTTCGGATACACTTACCCTAATCTCATAGCAAGCACGCGCAGAGTCAAGTGTGCTGCAGCTGACTGATAATGCTGATGCATTTTTAGAATGGAACAGAGTGAAGCTGAACCAATGCAGAGGCTAAAATAGGAAACCAATTTAACTCCATTGTAACGACAGCCACCCAAATCATCCTCCAAAATAATTCAAAATGTTGGGCTGTAACACAGAAAACACATATTTGTTCTTTTTTTGGCATGCATGTTTTATATACATTCCAGTCTTTCCCTCCTCCTCAGAAAGGAGCTCATCGTCTTCTTGTTCTGGAGATTTCGGAGCTGTTATTATAGCCATAGTCTCACATGATGCCTCTGTTAAGTTTGGTTCAGCATTTCCATTATGAAACCCATAAGCCTCCAGAGCAGACTTCTTATAATTGTCTATGAGGGAAAAATCGTTCCCAGCTGATACTTATTGCCTGTTATATTCATTTTCAGTACAGAAAGCACTGTTCTTTAATATATTATAAAATAAAATGTTCAGGCTATTGCTTTTACTTTTTAAATTGCTGTTGTCACTATGATAACATGGGAAAAAAGCAAGGAAGCTAAAAGCCATTCGTCCCACATTTTGCCCTTTTTCCCGTAGATGCTATTCCACTTCCATTTCCAGATGGGAGTTGAAGTTTCAGATCTTAAGCACTGTGTCCTGAGGTCCTTACCACCAAAAGTAGTTCTGCCAACTCTCAGACTGTCAGATTATAGGAAACTGGAATTATGTGGATTATGAGGGAGGTGGATTATTGGGAATCCACATAGAAAGATTCAAATTTTGCCACACTCAAAAGCCATCAGTGAATTAAAATACAGAAAGTATTACACAATGGAAAGTGTCTGAAAACTATTTCAGAATAGATCATTAAAAGAGATATTATGCCAATTCAAGCAATGTTATTTTTGGATTACATTTTTAAGTTGTGTAGGATATTCTTTAAATTGGTTTATTATTTGATGTTGGAGGGCAAAGAAAGCACAAGCAAGCTTATAAAAGTGGGAATTTAGGGAATACAGTTATAACTTCATTCCTTCAGTAATATAGAATTAGAGGAGTTAAGGAAACAGTATTTTTTTTAACACATATTGAATGAGAAACTTTGTTTTCACTGGTAAAATAAACATAAGGAGTTCTAGTATGTTTTCATAATGAACAGATAGATTTCAATGTCATCAGTGATAACTAAATTTTTACTCTTCTGAATGAATCTAAGGAGGAAATAGTTCGACTCTGGCAGATACATAAAAGAGGGGAGGTGCCAGAAAGACCTATTCAGAAAGGGGGTTAATGAGAGCCAGGAGCCAAATGGAACTATAAACTGATCCCTGACACCAGACCTAAATCACTATATTTGGTGTCCTTCTTCTTCTGGCACCACCCTGATATCAGCCTTATTACTCATACCCTTCAGTAAACAGAGCATTTGTGGAGGGTAATGGTAGGTGCCTCATGGACCCGGAATCACCTGTAATTATGCCCATGCCACAAAACAATTTTATCCTGAGCAAAGAGTGTCTCTTGACACTCGCTTCTTTGGCCTGGCCTAGAAGTTTTCTGTCTGTACTCAAGCTTGCCCAAAAGCCAGTGTGCAAGAGAAGCTGACTGACAATCTAAGTATTTTGCTGGGAGAGGCAAGTTTCCTCAAATATAAGTCCCAACACAAGATGTGTGTGTCCTCAGCATCCTACTGTAAAATGAAATGAAGAAAACTGGTATTTCATTGTAGATATAAAAGAAAGTACATACGCATCATTTTTTTTCCATGCAGTTGACCAGATGACATTTAAATCTATCAGAAACTTTCGTTGAGAACCTATTTCAAACTCAGCAGTGTGCCAGGAGTTGAGAAGAGGAGTGCTACATGGGAAAGGTAGAGGACAACGTTTTTTTTTGCCCTGAAGCAGTGAACAGTTCCATTTGTAAACCAACAAGAACGTCATGAATCTCAAGTTTGATATTTTCAAAGCCACTTCATAAAAATGTAAGTGTCATACATTTGTTAGTAGAGACTAATGGATACCTGCTGAAATAAAAATCAACATATTTTAATTTTTCAGGAAAATTACTAATCCTAAAAAATATATATATACGTCAGGTTGACACTTTCTATATAACATGGTATATTATGCTTTCACAGAAAGAGAATGTACTTTGAAGCCAGAAAGACCTCTCTCTGGTAATTTACTACTTCTGTGAACTTGGCAGGCAACTTTGATCTTTTTTCAGTGTAAGCTTTTGAATCTATATAAAGGGGGAGTTATTTCTTTTTTGGCTAGATAAAACATATGGATATTTAAATGAACTTACACACAAAATGCCCAGCACTCCTTCTACCTGTTTCTAAGCATAGAAAACAAGATTTATCCTCATGGTTTATATTTGCACTGTGGTTATGAGAACAGCCAGCAAATATGACTAGGCCTTTATTTTTGTTGGCTGAGAGGAAAGGGAAGCACGTTCTTAAATGTCACTTCTAAAACACCAATGTGTTGTGTTTTCAGTCTTTTGTTGAAAAAGAAAACCAACTGAATATAAGTCCCTACTCTCTGAATACAAGCGCATACTATGCTTTTAAAAATCAGAATTCATGCATACTCATGATCCTAGCGATTCAGGAGGCTGAGGCAGGAGGATCAGAAGTTCAAGGCCAGCCTCGGTAACTAATTAAGGCCCTAAGCAACTTAGCAAGACCCTGTTTCAAAATAAAAAATAAATGGACTCATTAGAAACCACACTTTCCACCAGGAAACATATTTCACACTTGCATTCCTTGTTATTTTGCTCACTCCTGGTAAGAAATCTTTCGTGAACTTAATTTGAAACTTGTTCTGATTTTATTATGTTAAGTCCCTTCAAAACACAAGCCAAGGTCTTTCTTTTCTTCTCACAACTGCAGAATGACATCAGATCCAACTCTAATAAGTTACTTTCAGATTTCAACCCAGAGCAGACCAGGCACAGTGAGTACGGGCTGGCTGATTGCACCTGTGAAATGATCAACCTGCACTCCAATTTAGCTCTCAGTCCCTTCTCCTAGGGCTTTACCAATCATTTGGCCCTTAATGGGTCTCTTTTGCTGTTTATCACTTTCTATCCCCATCAATTTTCATTGCTCTCTACAGCTTCTTTATCACTTTTTGTTGTCAAGAACATAACTACTTTTGGATCAGATGTTTGCCATAAATTCCTGAAATAGACATCTAGCCCATAAAGAATAGAAATGAATAGGCTAGTTTTAAATGTCACCGGTAGATAGTTCATCTCAGTAGGCGTGATTGTTAATACTTTCACATCTCTAGTTCAAAATTGAAATTTTTCCAGTGCCCCAGGCATAATTATTTTCCTCCAAATGACTTGGAAGCCAGCATTACTACATCCACCTACACATTATATTTGACCAAAACACTGACATAAAGCAGAATCACAAAAATCTATTTACGTATGCTCCTTAGTGTTGCAGCCTCGATTTCATAGGAAATATCATCTTATTCAGATGGAATAAAATTTGATAGCATTGGCAATTACTGACTTCTGCTTTGGATTAATGTCCACATGTGAAAAAAGTGGGGGTTTGTGATTCCAAATGTTGAAAAAATAACAATGACACTGAAACTTTGTACACCATATTTCAGCTGACAGCACAATTTAGAGCTGAGTTACACACCCTTAAAATGAAAGCTTCCAAAAGAAATGCTGACAGGCCCTTTACTTATAGGGAAGTATTTGCCTCTGGAATAATAGCAATATATTATATTTAAATGGCTCCTTTTATAAAGCACTTTAAAAACTGTCAACCTATATTCTTTCTTCCTGTATACACATCTCTCTCATGAAAGTCAATAGCAAACCTATATATCTATTATTTATTTAGCCAGTTATTATGTATTTATTACATTTATGAGATTCACCCATCATTTATTAGCCTCTGGGCACCTTTGAAAATTTCAGAGTTAAAAAAATAAGAAGACAGTCCAAGTCATTATGATTTGCAAGTTATTCTAGACATCATGAAAATAAGACACATTGCTTCAAGGCTTATTGTCTTAGAAGTTCAACACATCTTCAAAAATATACATTCACCTGAAGAGAAACAGACCAACAGAGCTCAGAATAACTCCATAGCTAGAAGAAAGACAGAGTCATAATATGAATCAAAGGTATTTGACTGGTTGTCTTACATTCATGTGTTGTGAAGCACTGTTACATAGTAGAGGCTGGTATAAATGAGATGTTATGGAAGAATTTGCATAAATTATTTATTCAAATTTCTCACATTTATTTTGCATCCCTATTATGTAGTTAGCATTGTATTCAGGTGGACAACTTCAATCATCATAAATTGAACATTAGATAAAATCTTTAGTATCATTGATAGAGAGCCCCCCAGCTCCAAGACTTTGACAATCCAGGTACATTCAGAGTATATCACCTAAGGACGTTTTGTTTTCTACATGAAATACCTAGACCCTAATAGATTACATGAATTAAAAATGATTTTAAACAAAACAGAAAAGACCCCCAGATACCACCTTTCACCCCAGTTCTCAGTATCTCTATAGGCACACAAAAGAGATTGTTGGGATCTGAATGTTCACTTCGGCGTCTTCTTGATTCTCTCATTGAAAAAATTTTAGAAGCTAGCTTTGGGAAGGTTGAAATGGCAGTTAATTTGGCCTGGAGTGTTATATTATTTACACAAGTCCTAGAACTTTACAGAAATGTAGTAAATGACTTTGGGTTAGTTATGAATCTAGTGAATCAGCATCTATTATCTTTAGCTGAAAAGTAACCCTTTTGGGGGGTACTAGGGATTGAACTCAGGGGTACTCAAATCACTGAGCCACATCCCCAGCCCTATTTTGTATTTTATTTAGAGACAGGTTCTCACTGAGTTGCTTAGCACCTTGTTACATTGCTAAAACTGGCTTTGAACTCACAATCCTCCTGCCTCAGCCATCACCACCACCCCTGCCCCCCCCCATCACTCCCCACCTTCCACCCACCCACCCCCCTCTTCCCTCCACCTCCACTCCTACCCCCCTAAACATCTGGCAGCCAGGATTATAAGCCCATGTGCCTGGCTTAGTAAACTTCTTCTAACTGGCAAGTACATTTGAAATTGTTTTGAGATGTTAAAATGAAAAATGTTTTATAAATATAAGTGTCCCTCTGTCTTTACTTCTGCAGTTTATTTCCCATGACCTCTTATATATCACCTTTGCTTTTCCATTGCTAGCCTGGAACTCTGTTGAGAAAACAAAAACTTGTCAATACCTCTAATTGCCTATTAGTTAAACTAATCAGTATACATCAAACTAAGACCAACAAAACTTGATGGGTTAAGTGGAACTCGTGACCATTAGGGAAACAAGATTCACACAGCTCCCCAGGGACAGAGAGCCAAAATATTAATTTACCATGATTTGGAAAGTTCTTGCCAATTCCCTACTTTAATTTATTTAGCTTCAGGACAAAGGGACTCCTTCAATATAAGCTTAGGAAATGCATTTCCAACTAAACTCTGCCCAGAACATTTGAAGAAAATTACTCTACATTTGATTTTCAGATGGTAGAAAGACAGATAAATGGGTAGTTATATCATGTAAATATAGAAAGATGGAGTAAAATGTGATTCCATTGGCAATTACTAACTTGTACTTTGGATTAATATCCATATGTGGAAAAAGTAGGGTTTTGTGATTCCAAATGTTAAAAAAGGAACAATGACACTGAAACTTTATATACTGAATTACAAACATTATATATATATATATATATATATATATATATATATACATACACACACACACACACACATATATATATATATATATATATATATATATATATATGTCAGCTGATATAAATAATGTTGTCACCAGTGGCACTATTAATAATTACTCAGAGGCAGATTGTCTTTAAATGCACGCGTATATTCTATCACACCAATCATCAAATATAAACAATTAATGCAAAATTGCTGTGTGTGCGGGAGCACTCCAACTAGCATTCAATGCACACTAACTGAACACTATAAAGCAAATCACACAATTCTAGGGCAACCATGAGCCCCCAAATACCTCCAATGCCAGGCAACTTCTCTTAGCCAAAGAGCGAACATTATCCTTGTCTGGTAGTTCTCTCCAGCCAATGGCTGGACATCAGAGAATGGTGGAGTTAGTCCAGGGACAGACAGCAAGGCAGCCAGTCTCACTGATGTCCTTGGAGCAAAACTCTTCAATGTGGAAGGACCAGCAATTTAAATACAGTTCCAAGTTGGTGCTGTATGTTGGTGACTGGGTACACCCAGTGAAAGTCAGTGTCCATTGGTTATGTCCAGTGAAGTGATTTAATTGCAACTGGGCATTTTCTCTGCACATGTCCATGGAGCTGTGCTCCCTATCAGTTGTAACCAGTCATTGCTCAGCATGCCTATGGCTAGTGCCTCTTATAGCTCTTTATCAATTACAAGCAGACATGACTAAGCAGTTTAATGACTGCTGTTCCTTATGGCCAGCAACTTAATGAGTCCCAGCATGTCCCAGCATGTCCCAGCATGCCTATGACAGATGCTCCTTACATGTGTGTTAGTCAGCTTTCAGTGACTATGATAAAATACCAAAGAAAAACAACTCAAAAGGAGAAAATGTTTATTTTGGTTCATGGTTTCAAAAGACTGTGGTGGCTTGGGTCTATTGCTTTTTAATCTATGACAGGCCAGTTATGTCATGGCTGGAGAGCATGGGGGATGAAAGCTGCTCACTTTATGGTGTCCAGGAAGCAAAGAGAGGAACAGATTGGGGTCCCAATATCCTCTTTGAGGGAAAAGGCTCCCAAACTTTTCACCCTATTCCAACAGTGCCATCAACTGGGTACCAGCCCTTCAAATCACAAGCCTCAGGAGACATTTATGATTCAAACCATAAGAGATGGTTCATAATTGTCTCTGAATTTCATTCCTTTTCCAGTAATTTTATGAAGGACAATATCCAATGTTTTTAAAACATACATGCCATCTTCATAACTAACACAGTCATGCACTACATGGCTCTGGAATTGTTTGTATTTTTGACACACCAGCCAAATCCTGTCATTCTGAACCCAACTATACCAAATACAAGAGCTAGATATGACCCCTAGCCCCCTCACCATTCCCACCCAGACTTAAAACTGGGTTTTCAGTTCATGATCAGAATCTTCACTTCTCCAGTTTCACCCTTCTCCCTTCCTGCACAGGCTGTGCCTTCAACCCTTGTTACAGAACCTGATTTATGAGGTCAGCAAGCATGGTGATGTGTGGCTGTGTTACAGGAGAGATTTACACCTCTTCTTTCTTCTCTTTCTAGAGTATTCTTTCACTTTATCAATGTCAGATATTCACCCTTTTTGACAAGGAACTTGAAGGAAGGTGAAGGTACCGAGTAGAAGAAGACATATCAAACAAAAAATGATTAAAGTTATTCATTTCAAAATTGAAGCACATTAATACTTTGAGAATTATTTAAGGTATTTGCATTATATTTGTGGGGGAAAATGCAGCCAAAAACAAGGTAGGGAAGAAGAATGTCAAAGCTGGTAAAAGAGGAGGGCCAGGTTGCTGCAGAATTTTATCCCTTAGGATCCTGCTGTTTAGCACAACAGGTGGCCAAGAGGATTCTCAACCCATTATCTTACAAGTGCAGGAAGCTTCGCATTTCAGCCCCCTAGGGTGCTCCCCTGCAGGCTTCCTGCTATTCCCCTGTTATTTTTGCAAGCATTACTGCCAAAGATGCTATTATTCTGGTTTACAACAGGTGATCATTGCTGTGCATTTCAGGCTATGGACAAAATGTATTCCTTTAAAAATGGATAGTGGGGACCAACAGACCTCATGTCTACTTGTTCTTGTACAAACTTTACCAAAAGCTCCACTGTAGCAGATCATTAAAGTCTTTCTTAATTTCCATTCCTATGGTTGCTAGTTGCTGATTGCCTAGTTCCTCCTGTCTAAACTAACAAACCTGTTTCCCTTTCTTTCACTTGGGAATGCTAAGCATTCCCAAGGGATGTAGGTCTCTACTGCCTACCCTTTGGAAACTGGAATCCAAACACAATGCTTCCTATGAATATTTATTGTTGCAAAAGTTTGGCAGTTCAGAGCAGAATAATATTGTGTGAGAAGCACTAACTATTTAGGTGATTTTATTTATTTATTTATTTATTTATTTATTTATTTATTTATTTATTTATTTATTTATTTATTTTGGTGCTGAGGATTGAACCCAACAGTGCTTAACCACTGAGCCACATACCTAGTACCCCCCACTCAGACTTTTTTTTTTTTTAATTAAGAGACAGTCTCCCTAAGTTGCTAAGTGCCTTGATAAATTGCTGAAGCTGGCTTTGAAAGTGATCCTCCTGTCAGCCTCTGCAGCCTGTGGGATTACAGGCGTGGGCCATGGAACCCGCCTAAGAACACCAATTTTTTAATCTGAGATAAGTAGGATGCCTCTCATTTCCTTAGTATGTGGATGATGATACAGTTCCCGTTAGGCCAAAGCATCCCTGACCTTTTCCTGTCGGGTCTCATATTACCTAACCATCAACCCCAGCTGGGGCATGCTTATCATTTTGCTTACCAAACAGTCTATTATTGGTAGTGCATATTTGCTTACCCATCTTCCCCGAAAGATTCTGAGATGAAGGCAGACAGGAGCATATCAATCATGTTGATCATTCTTGTTGCCATTGCCTAATGGAGGACACAGCACAGGTGGCATTCAATTAATTTTTGCTTTGCAAATGAATAATGGAGTTGATTTTGTTAACATGATCATCTTTGTTATGTACCTTTGTAATACAGCAACCAAGTTTACAAGAAAAATGAGTTTTCCAAAATGCACAACCAAACACAGATTCCAAGAGCAGATCTAGCCCAGCCTCCATGAATCAGAAATTCCACCTGTGGAGTTAAAATTCTATTACCTTCATTCAATGGCAAATACAATTGTAAAGGTAAACAGAGTTTGAAGAAGAGTTTATTAATCATGACATTCAGTTAGAGCATTCCTAAGCTGAAACAAAAGCAAATAAATTCTAGGTGTTGCTAATAAGGTCAGAAAGCTGCTAGTTCCAAGATTCTGGGAATATACTTGAAATCTCCAAATTACTCTTAACCATCATAAGTAAATGCTTTACAGATGAATAGTCACCTAGCGTCATTCCAGAGTAACTGTTTTCCATTCTCCTCTGGGAATACAAACTATGAATTCTCTCTTGCCTTTCTTACCCTCCTCTATAAGAACTCAAAGTCTACTTTATAAGTTATACAACATTGTATGTGGAATGCCTAAAGGTAAAAACCCAATCTGTTGCAGCCAGAAAGAAGTGTTACATACTATTATACAGCAAGGTCAATAGACTGTCTGTTATTTTAAGTGTTATTTAAATTATCTCCCTAGGGAAAATAATTTTGAGTTGACTCTCCATCTTCCCAAAAGAGCAGAATTGAACACATCTCGCTTCTTTGGCATGGTGAGAAAGCAAACAATGCAGCAGTGGTCGGAAACAACAAGAATAAAGACACAAACCCACAAAACTTGCACAAAGTTAAGTCTGAGATAGTTGTTCTCATTGAGAGGTCCCCAGAACAGCAGTTTCAAACTTACCAGGGCACCTGATGGAAATGCAAATCCTTGGGCCTCAGGCAAATCTAAGGAACAAGAAATTTCTTTTTTTTTGGGGGGGGTCACCCATCTAGCTAAAGTTTAACAAACCACCCAGGTGATTCTGATGTGTAGTAAAGCTTGAGAACATTTTATGTCAAGTAATAAGAAAGTAGAGCTCTTGTAGAGAAGACTAGCTGTGGAACCAAACAGACTACAGGGGTCTAAAATTACCTGTTATTATAATCCCTGCAGGAAAGCTTTCAAGCAAGTCTTGTCCAGTGGCAGACAGGAGTTTATTAGGAAAGTGAGATAAGAGAGATAAGTGTACAATACAGGTGCTGATCTCCGCAGATGACCTCTGGGGAGGAGGTGGCCCTTGCAGAGCTGAGGTTTTTAAGGGTTTGGGGTTCCTTTGTTTTTTGTCCTATTCTCTCATATCCTGTTAAATGGTTAATTGGCCTATGTTGGAGCCCTCAGCAAATTTCCTATGCAAAGTCTTGATGACAGAAAGAGAGGGAAGAAAGGAAGGAAGGGAAGGAGGGAGGGAGAGAAGGAGGGAAGAAGGACAGTCCCTCTTAAAATGAGGAAAAGCTTCAAATTGAGAAATTTTTTTTCCCTGAATTTTCTTAAATACCTGGAGTTAACAGCTTTCTAATTCCTAGGGAAAAAAAAATATGCAAGTTGATACCACTAAATGTATTTAATAAATGCATTTTCATCAGCTTAGTCTTTGTTAAATCTATAACAAACTGTACATAGTCTGTGCTAAGTCTACAATCAACTGTAAATAGTGTTCATTCACAGTATGGATGAAAACATACTAAATATAATCCTGCCTGGGTTGAACTTCCATTCTGGTTAGGAGTTAATGAGAACTGAACCCTCTGCTTACTCATAACAAGCAGGTGAACTACCTGACACCACAGGCCAGGTGTCAGGGTCTGTAGAATAGTTAGCAGAAAAGAATAGAAAATATGTAGAACCCACAGGTTGGTTTACCTTAAAGCTATGAAAACTTCAGCCTCAAGACTGCTTATTTGCATAAGCCACTAACAATGATCTCATGGTCATATTCTGTTGTAAATTTTGAAAAAAAAAATAAGCCTTTCAACTATAGTCCATTAAAGCAGCAATTTCTTTCTAACCTGGATTCCTCTCCCTGTGTCCCATTGAGATGGACTGAAGTAGCAATAGCCATTTGGGGGGCCTATCAATAAAGAAACTTGGTTGCCTATATATTTAGCATGAGTTCCGGTGGAATACACGTATGTGACTTCACAGTCATTTCCATTCATGATAAGTTGTTGCTACCCATCCCCATGTAGCAGTGACTTCCAGGAACGCTCTCTCTACCTATTGTAGTGATTTCTTAGCACATTGACACATTGCAATATAAATGTTTTGTGCAGAGCCATGTACCAGAAGTCAATGATAAGTGTGGGATAAAGAAGATTTGAAAGGTATTATGTCAGAAGCCTACCTATGCAAATGCTTCTACTTATCAGAAATGTAAAATATAAGAAAAGGTTTCAGTTCTCATAATGGAAGCTCTCTCCTGTTAGGAATTATTCATGAATTTTATATATAAACACAAATGTGTGACACAGTTTTTGAGAATCCCATGGAATAGAATGTACAGAATCCCTGTTTGGGGTGGCAAACCTGCAATGACAGTATAAACTAGAAGCACATATGAAATCACATGCTAAGTATCCCCAATATTAATAATAAAACAACGTTAATCAATCACAATAAATGAGATGTGAAACTTCTTCAATTCTTGATAATAATGTGGTATTATAAAATCAGTTACATATAAAGTGCCAAAGAGCATGGAAAGAAGCACTAAAAAGAAGTATACAATAAAACACTAAGAAGGAAAAATTCTGAAATTGTGCTAAAGAATCAACAAAAATGGGCGGGGGGAGTTGTAATGTTTATAGTATTTCTCAGCTTTTTTAAACTGATAATTTACTTTTTCTCATTTTAAATAAATATTTACATTTTACCCAATTTTGAATCCATATGAAAAGAAAGCCCTACAAAATGTACAAGCATTAAGCATTTTATTAAGCACCACAACAAACCAGTCAGATCCTCTGAGACCCCGGTGGCACAACCTTCTTTCTACTTATCCCAATAGGAGACCCTTATGTCTTCACCCCTCCCTACCCAGCTTGGCTCCAAAGACCAAGTCCAGGTACCTGAAAAAAGATTAGAAAAAAGATGCAAATTGATTGGGAATAAAGAACAAGACATGCCCAAACATATGCCCATAATTATATTAATGTCTACATTGTATCTCATTTGACCCCTCTGGGGAAACAATAATATGTCACCCCCAAAATGTGCTTCTTCCACATAACAATGGTATTTGAGCTGCAGGCAGTTAGGAAGCCATCAGCCTCCCCCAGCCTCCCCCTTTCTGCCTCAGAACTTGGCATATATTCTCCTCTACTGAGGTTAATGTTAGATTCTGAGTGGCCAGAGACTGTGCCAGAGAAGCCTACAGATAAACCTCCCTCCATTAGTATCATCCTATTTATTTGCCTTTCATGCCTCAACCTGCTTTCCTTCATCCTGCCATTTTTCTACAATTCATTGTTCTCTGCTGATAAGTGAAGTTTTGAATCACCATATTGAGTTGCTTCTTATGGAGGTTTCTGTGCTCTGATGTACACGGCACACATAAATAAACTTCTTGTTATTCTCTTATTAATCTGTCTTTTGTTGTAAGGGTCCATCCTAACTAAGAATTCTTGAAGGTTGAAGAAAAAAGTCATTATTTTTTCTCTCCTACAGCCCATATTTTGTGCAAACATTATTTCATTATGAACCCAGAATCCATTTTTCCATAAGAGTGCCGTTAAATATGATGTGCATATATGTTCTACATTGATCTTCGTTCAGAGCTGCATTCAAGATATAAGCTCTAGTAGTATTATGGGTGTGTTTTTCCTAGGCACTCAACTATTACATATAGTCATTTTTATGGAGAAATGAATTCTAAAGTGCTAATGAATTTATATTTGTAATAAATTTACAAAAGACCTTCCTCTATGGGAAGCTAAATGTTCTTTTGTGCTCTCACCTCTTTTCTTTTTGACTCTATTTCCTCACCAGGAGTACAGAAACACTAATCCAACATATGTCCCATGGAGATGAGAAATTAATAGGATGATGTAGACTAAGAATCTAAAATGTAGTTCTATTTTTTTCTAAGAGCTGAAGTCCAAAAACATAGGTATGCATAAATAAAATTTTAGGAAAAAATAATATATTTTCATTGATATCATACCCCAAGAAGACAGTTTTAAAAATGTAAAAGTATTCCTGGACACTGAAATTTAGTATTTGAGTTTTAGTCCTGGCTGTTTCTCCCACAAATTCTAACAGATTTGGAAGGTCCTTCAACCTTCCCAGTCCATAAGACCAGCATCAGAATAATGAAGAGGCACACCACATTGTCTCTGAATCTATTCCGATTCTCATAATCTATTATTTTGTGACTAGAAAGCGCTCATTACACACATACACACACACACACACACACACACACACACACACACACACACATATATTATGGAAAAATGGTGTTTTCCCAAGGATAGAGAAAGAAAATTTCTGTGACATAGCAGACTGTTTAAACTTAATTGTTCTTAGGAGAAAACTCTCCATATTATAGAAATATCATTTAAAGATACATCTTTTAATATTTGAAAAGTTTTGAAAAGCCAAAATATTAATTATTATATGACTCATGAAATGCCATTAACTAATTGAAAAAAAAGCAGTTCTTCATAAAAATAAGATAAACTTTTTTCTTACTTATTTGTGAAAAGTCAAGATTTAAGAAAGTCTCATAGAAAAGGAATGAAAGCCCTTTGCTATAAACTAGCTGTAATTGTAAAATTCAAATAAATATGGCAACTTTATTCTTCAAAATAAGCCTAATGCAATAAAGACAGACAATGAAATAAAGTTTTAAAAAGGATCTGAGAAAAAGTTCATAACTTCTAAGGTACAAACATTTGAATTTGGAATGCACTGGTTTTCCTGCTATCTGTACAAGCATTTCATTTTTATCCAGGGCAAAGAAAAGTTAAAAATATCTAGGAGTATGTATGTCATAAATGTAACTACTGTTTATTTTAAATCATTTCATTCCCTTTTCTGATTTTTTTTAAGCAGCTGTTGCCATTTCCACATGTTTATACCAACCAATCAATCCCTTGCTCCAACATTCGCAACAAAATCCAAAACCACAAGCTGTAATGTATCTATCAACTCATCTTGGCAGCAATCAAGAGAAATCAAATAAAAAGCATTTTATGTTACAGGGTAAAAGTTCCATCTACATTTACATTTATATTTACTTGTACTGAGTTTGCAAACTCCAGTTTGGGAATGAAATAGGGTCAGAGTTTTCTGAAGATTTGTCCTGAAAAACAATTGAAACCCAAACGATTTCAGAAACCCATAAAACTGAAGTTCCATTATGCTTTCCCTGTGAAGAAAATTGTCCCATCAGCATTTTAGCTGAATTTTGAAAGGAAGACTTAGGACGACATCCTTATGAGAATTTTTTGTTAACACCTGTAGTTGGGCAATGTACAGGATACAAGGCTGAGTTGCTTCTCTGGATCCCAGAATATTTTTTTTAACATTCTTTGTGATCATCTTCCAGAATTTAGATAGATAATTGATAGATAGATGGATGATAGATAGATTAAAAAAAAAAAGTAGGAGAGAAGGGAAGGGTGTGTCTTAAGTCTAACCCCAAGTCTGCACTTGCCTTGAAAACCTTGTAGGCAGAGGCTACTGTCCCTGTCACACTGCCCACTGACTTTCCCCGTACTGCTGATTATGTCTCATTAATTTATGGAATATATCTACGAATCCTTTGTTCACCAGGGAAAGAATCCTTTTCACCAACAATTGATACTAAGGTCATAGCATTCATAATTCTAATTTATATCTGTTACAACCACTCAAACATAACCTCCATTAGCATAGGGTGTTGTTAATCATATTTACTACTCTACCTATCATACCCAGGGCACATCTGGCATGAAATCGTCTTTCAATAACTACTGTTGAATAAATACTGAAAGAGTTTATAACTAGGAGCTCTATTGACATTTTCCTCCAATATAAACTTTATAAACAACTGTTTAAAAGTGGCAAATGTACTTCTATCTATGAATTCCTGGTGTAAGATGATATAGTAGAGTGAAAAGAGAGAAATGAAATAATATACAGTTAGTAGGAGGCACTTTGAATGTTAGTTTCTCTGTTTCCACTACATTACCCTGCCTCTAAATTTAAAATCCCTAGTTGATATATAGTTCCCATTAAATAAGCTATCAAATGTACTATAAGTCCTACAGAGAATAGGGCAATATCAATTTTGGCCTTTTCCCCCCACCCAGCTTTATAGCACAATGCCTAGCACATAGAAAATAAATATTTGTCAAATGAATAAATAAAATATATATGAATGAATGAACAAATGAATTCTGAATGTGCAAATGAATGAGTATTCCAAATTATATATCCTTCAATGGAAAATGTTTTGAAAGTTGATTTATATACATTATTTAGCAATCTCTTGATGCATCATATTCACGTGTTCTTCAAGTATTCTTCTTTGCTTATAAATTATCAGTGCACTAAAAAATAAATAATTTACATTTAACTACAAAGTAGGATTTTACATGGAGATGTTCCCCTTTTTAAAAAACATTTTAAAGCAAGAGGAACAAGACTACTGACATATTCCTAGACCCAGGAGTTTCCCGTGGATTGAGGATTCTTGTCATTAACAAGACTGCTTTGGACACCTATCCCAGGATTCCCCAGGAAGAGTTGATGACTAGTCTAAAGTGAATAGGATTCAGTTTTGGTTTAACAATAAAGAACAATGTAGTGGTTCAAGTAGAATCTAAACTATGTTTATAATCTTCTTTGAAATATTCAAAATGAAAGAAGTTATAATAGCTGGAAAGAGCTAAAATATGGATTTTAAGAAAAGAATACTAGTCAATTTCAATTGCAAAGGCTTCTATGTAGACCTCTTTTACAAACATCCAGAGCCTGGGCTGAGAACCAGCCCTGGAGAAGAGGTGGGAGGGGTTGATGAGTACCTTCCCACAAGAAGGCTGTTCTTGTTAAGGATGAGAACAGGCTCCTGTTCATTTCACTCATTCCCTTTTACAGTCCTCCCCCTCCTCCTTCTCATTCCATGGAGCAAGAATTTTAGGAGCTTCTGTGTTTAACAAAATGTAAAATTTCTCCTTTTACTCACCAACTTAAAAAATCTCTGAGGGCTATTCAGTACAAACTCAAGATCAGTTTCTGACACCTCTGTGTCCTGAAAAAGAGCACATCATAGCCACTAAAAATTCAACTCCAATCTTGATAAAACTCATATAAATTCTGTGTCCACCACTTTGTATTGGGCTGCAGCTAAAAGAGATTCCCAGGGCAGGAGGAACAGACTTGTGTCGAGGGCTTACTTAGCAAAGCATAAGTAGCCTCCATGTCCTGTCAGCTCAGCTACAGTGTCAGGCGCAGGGTGTCCCTTGCCCTGGTGTCTGGTATCCAACACTGCAGTGCAGAAAACCAGTTAGGCTTTTCAGTCATGGCACCCCTGTGACAAACATGTGAAGCACCGCACGACTTCCTCAACCAGCTGGCTTTCCCGGTGTTTGAATAAAAGTAAAAATAGAAAACAAAGAGGGGAAAGAAAAGTGACAAGCTGAAACCTGTGAGGAGAAAGAGGACAGACAGGTACAGAAAATTGGATAGAGGCTGGGAGGGGGTGGGGTATGGTGGGCTGATACTGCCATCTAGTGGCAGCATAATACCCGGAGAAAAATAAATCCGTTTCCAAGCCGTGATTTATTTTTCAATGCTAGGGAAAAACAAACTTCTTTCATAATCATTCAGTACTGTGGTGAGAACAAATGCTTTTGCCTTAGTCAATGGCTTCAACCTTGTTTGGTAAACAAGTGAAGGAAAATCTTACCTTCCTAACAAGCAGGTCCTTAGCTTTTTTTATTTGAGACTTCAGTAGATGCATTCCTCAATTCCAATATTTGTTTCCTCTCAAACTAGGGGCACCAAATTTATAATATAATAACAATAATAATAATACAAAGATTCCTCCAGTTAAATCTGAATTTTATATGAACAGTTAACAGTTATGTAAGTATGACCAACTTTACCTCACCTCCAAATAAAGATGTTATTCAGTCAAAATTTTAGATGAGAAGTTTCGCTTAGGACTGACCTGAAATGTGACTATGAGAAAAATTTATTAGTCATTTTTGTTACAATGATTTTTATTTTTATCTGTATAAACAACCACAAGAAAAAGAGTAACTAATAATAAAGGTAATATCTTAGATGTGAAATTAAATTAAGTCCATATTAATCTTTCATACTGAATTCCTATTTCTTCTTAGCACATACCCCTCAGCTAGCACTTTGTGAAAGGCAGAGGAGATTTGGATCTAGTCACTCTAATATATTCCCAGCTAATAACCACATGTTGATTAGAAGCCTATGTATATTTGTTAACATGACATTAGCATTAGTCGTTTTGAGTACATGTACAGGTGAACAAAGAGTTATAAAATATGCATAAAAAGGAATCTTGCCTCAGAAAGTCTTTTTTTTCCATTTGACAGGGAAACAAGAGTCTAAAAAAAAAAAGCCTTACTATTATATCAGCTTTATTTTTCATCTCTAACACACTTGACCATTTGACAGATCAAATCTTACTTTTTACATTTTGACTTTTGATGAGAACATTCCACTCATTTCACTTTGCTGAAGGACAAGGTTTAAATGTCTGACTGAGCAAAAATAGCTTGTCAACTGCCACAAAGATGCCGTGGGTTGAATGATCTTGTGTATTTAGGACAATCTATTCCATTGATGGATGAGGCAAAATCTCCCAGAATTTACTGCAAATATATCTTGGAAGTTGTACAATCATAGCCACTTTTCAACTTGTGTCAGTCATCAATAATAATGGAAGGAATCCCTAAAATAAGAAACAATAATCTCATTTAAAACAGTGATAGTCCCAAAGAATATTTGTGCATTAACAATCAAAACTATTCATTGACCTGTCTGTTGTTAATTCACTTCAGGCTACCCAGGACCTGCTGCCTGGCTTCTAGCATGTCATGTAGGATCAGTAATAGAAACGAGAGCCATCCAAACCCCAATCCTCACACACTCATATATAATAACTAAACCATATTAATACCTCTTCCTTGTTAATTAACCGTAGACCACCTTCTGTGGCTTAATTTTACTCATTGAAGTGCATTGAAATCTAACCTGCTTTTGTAAAATAAAAAAGCCTAGTGATAGTAAGCAAAACACTTTGAAAATTAAACCATATTTATTTGTTCTAAATTCCTCCAATTATTAAAGGATGCTTTGGCCCCAACAAAATGAGAATACATAGAAGGAACACACCCTAGTTTCTGAGAATATAATGCATCATTCTATGATGGTGTTTAGATAGGTTTACATTGCCTAACATAATATATTTCTACATAGTATATCAAACCATATCAGCTTTTTTTCTATTGAATTATACTACAAATTTGGAAATGTATTATCTTCTTTTCCCTTTTCACTTTGATTGCAAGTGATTTCCAACACATATCTTTGTACTTAGTTCCTTTACTCCTAATCAAGTAGCTACTCATAAAAAACATAAAATAGTATTAGAAGAAAAAATATTTTTAACATTAATTCTTTTTATGAGAATTAATCCCACTAAATATCAATTTGTATTTTTGATGTTTTTCTCTATCACCTATAATTTTAGGCTCTAGAAGCCATTGGTCTTATTTAGCCAAAAGTCATTTTATAAACAGCAAAACCTATATTAAAAAAATCTAAGTTCTGCCATATTAATCTCACATAATTTGTGTTTCAGTCAAATGATATAGCTTGTATTATAGGAAATAATATATTATTGGGAGACAGTTCTTTATGGGTCTCTTGTTTGTATATTCATATCTTGTAATAGAGTTACTCATAGCTTTTATTCCAGACTATCTTTTAAAAAAATGTCTTTTCAGTATGTTTTTAAGAATGACAAACAGCCTTGGAAGACAGAAATAGTGTTGCTTTCCCAGGCAGAAGATAGATCTCTTTGCTGATTGGTATAATGAAGATAAGGAAACCATGAGATCTCACTCTGGGCAAGGGTTGTCCAGGTTCAGGTTTGTTTGCAATCTTTAGAGATTGGAATTTCTCAGCAGTGACACAAACATAGTGTATACACAACATCCATCTGGCACCATCTCCTAGTGAGCCCCTTGGCATCCATGAGGAGAGGGGAGCCAGTGCAAACCTGAACCGCCTGTTGTGCCTTGGGTAATTCAGACTTTGTTTCTGACCCATGAATCTCTTGTCTTCTGCTGGCATTCATGAGTGTTGTGAGTAGGGTATTACTGCAGACCCTTGGGGTTATTTTTGTTGTTGTTATTTAACTTTTTTTTTCATTTGCCTCTTCTTTTTAAATTTCTTTTAATTAGTTACACATGACAGTACAATGATCTTGACATATCATACATTTGAATCAAATGGGGTATAATTTCTCATTTTTCTGAGTGTACAGGTTACAGAATTACATTGGTCATGCAGTCACGTATATACCTACAGCAATAATATTGTCTGTTTCATTCTGCTGTCCTTCCATTTCCCCCTTCTCCTCCCCTCCCCTCCCATCACTTCTCTCTACCCAATCTAATGTGACACACTTCTTTTTTTTTCCCCTCACATCGTCATACCTGTATTCTGTATAACAAAGGGGGGTCTCCTTCCCTCTTCCATGCAATTCCTCTTCTCCCTCCCTTTTCCTCCTACCTCTCTTCCCTATCTAGAGGTAATTTTCTTCTCAGACCCTTGGAGTTCTTAAAATGAATGCAAAATTTTAAAAAGTATTTGTGAGTTAACATGATCTAAACACTATTAATATACACTCATATTAAACATTGAATGGTACTCCATAACTATGTACAATGTTTATGTTTTTATGTATCAATTAAAAATTATTTGTGATCTTTAAAATTCTGAGATAATACTATGCTGGAAAATTGCCTTAAGTGCTGACAAGATATGTGTCTATATACGTAGTTGGATCTGGCTGTATTTACTGTGTCCTGAAAGTAATTTTCCCAACATGGACAACAATGTAGTATGTCTAAGTCCAGTAAATACATTGACAGTGCAGTCCTACAATTCTGCAGTATTCACAAAACGATTGCCTAGAGAATACCATATAGTGGTTCTGAGTGCTGCTGGTGGAATGGGGCTCTCAACTTTCCCAAGTACTAGCTGCATGATCTTGGACAAGCTACTTAACCTTTCTTTGGGGATTGTTATATACACTCCATAAGATTGTTAAAAAATCTGGTAGTCTGTATGTTATTATTTTATCCTAAAAAGTCAATCAATCAAATAATTCAGCTTTTTTTCTGATTTCAGTGAGTCAAAGATTTCAGACAGATCATACATTGGATAAATCTGCAGTAGTGCTTTAATTTTATGAAGTTCTATTTAACATCTCTTTCTTGGGTTAACACCTACCTTCACCAACAAAAACTGATACAGTAATAGCCTCAAAATACCTACATAATCAACATAGTAAAAACAACATACAAATTTTAATAATTAACAACTTTTGTTCATGCCCAGTTCTTTATTTCATTTACCATAAAGTCTTTAAGGTTTTATTACCTATATTAAGTATACATATTGTGTGTATACATTACTAATTTCTTTTAAAAAATTTTTTTGTTATATATAGACAGCTTGCCTTTATTTTATTTGTTTATTTTTATGTGGTGCTAAGGCTTGAACCCAGTGCCTCACACATGCTGGGTAATTACTCTGCTGCTGAGCTACACCCCTAGCCCAAGAATAACTAATTTCTTGATTAAAGCTGAAAATAAGTGAATAAGCAATTTTTTTGTCTTTTCATCCACATATGTGAAAAATCTTATAAATTTTAGTAGTCATTCTCAGAATATACAAAGAAAAAATTGGAAATGAGATTTTTAAAAAATCCTCAAATAACAATAAATCATAGTACAGTTTATAGCCACCATCAATAAAGGGGAAAAAAAATCTAATGGCAACCCAGCAGCCATAAACTCAAACAAAGTAATTGAATGTACTTACGTTCCCCATATAATCTTTATTTTTTTTCCTTCAAGGTCAGTTCCATTTCCGTGAACAGGAGTCACTGAACTATATAAGTATGTGCTAATTATTATCTTTCTAAAGATAGTTAAAATGAGGATCAGAATCTTATATCTCCAAAAATCTATATCTCCAAAAAGTGCAACGCATTTTGATAAGTGATAAGAATCCATCAGGAAAGAATTTCATTGGAACACTTTAGATGTTAATCAAGTAAGCGGAATACATTTTACATACTGATCTTTTTTTTTCATGTTCTCTTTTTTCCTATTTATACTTCACACCTCATACCTATCAATTTCCTAAGGTGTCCACATCTAACCAGTGGTGTGAGTGAATTGGTATATGTCTGCTTAGGCATTTTCAGGAAAGCAGTGGGCTAAGATGTCATCCAGGAGTTGAGAGTGAAGCAAAGGAATTAGAATTCAGGATCTGGTCTTTACAAAGTCTGAAATGTTATCAGTTCCAGTGACAAAACTGTACCATTAAACAGGCTGACCAGACTGACGGATACAGCCTAAGAACCCCTCTATGTACTCTACACTCCTCTTTATGATTCTGAAGAATCAGTGGAGGCTTTGAGTTTGAGGTTTTGTTTATTATTTTCCCAAACATATGTACTGGTTTTTCTCTAACTGCCAGAGCTGCTTTTACCACCAAGAATTCAGGAAAATGCACATTTATTTTTCTTCCAAATCTATTTTTAAAATGATGAGGACAGCATCCTAAGTGTGTATGAACAAATAAGTATGGAATCAAAGAGCCTTTGACAATGATGTAGATCTGTTCTGAAATACAGATTTCCATGTCCATGTGTGAGAACTCACTGTGTTTGGGCTAAGGATGCATTAATATGCACTGCCTTTATAACAGCCAACAGTGCAGCTGGGAGGCCAACAAATCACCCCTTACTGCAAAAAAAAAAAAAAAAAAAGAAAGAAAGAAAGAAAGAAAAGAAAAGAAAAATGCTATTGCCAAAGGAAGCATTCCAAGTTTTACTTTTAAAAATGTCTTTTCAAAGCAGAACCTTGAAATGCATTTCCCTGTTCAGCTCCAAGGGAGGGAGACTGAGGCATGAGGAGGTTAAGTGAGCTGCCCAAGGTCACCCAGGAAGTCAGTGAATTAACCAGAAATAGTACCCAGGACTCCTGCCTCCCTCACCACAGCTCCAACCACTGGACCACGTTTCCTGATGGCAACAAAGCAAACAGACCACAGCGGTTTGCCAGTAACATCAAATAGCATTTTGCCAGTGTAATTTACCTCTTTCGGAATTAAATAATAATACCGTTTTACCTTAATCTATCACCTTTTGTCCCAGAGGAGCTTAAAGTGCTAAGTCCTTTAGTTATGAATTTTAGCAGCTTACATATAAATCACTTCACACACCATTAAGATGCAGCTGTCCTCAGAGTCAGTGTTGCAGCTGTTAAACGTTAAGTATCCCAACTGTTAAACATTTATTGAGCACCAACATTGTGCTAAATGTTAGAGAGGAGGCCAACTTTGAATTAGGGGAGTTTAAAGGGACTAAGAAATACAGGAAAACTGTTTACAATGATGATGAAAAATACATAGAAATCAAGTTCTTCCTGGAAAACACTTCTGTTCTAATGAGCATAATCTAAAAGGGGTCTGAAAAATCACCTTTGTTTGTAATAACAACCCTTAGACAAGTGCTCTAAATATTTGAAAGCAATAGTCCAAATAACAGGGAAATTCTTCCAGACTCATTCCAAGGCTTCCTGCTTGTCTTTACCTGATTCATTTTGTTCACTTTCCTTCTTCTTTATGTTCAGGCACCTATAATGCCAAATTTTAAATTGTCAACTGCAGTGAATTTATGTATGACATGACTTGAGTTTTTCATGGAGATCTGTTATATAGAAAACACATTTATTTCTTGGGAAAGAAAAACAGATCTAGAAAGAAACAAGCAAACCATAAATAATGACATGGTGAATGGAAAGATAATTTTATGATAAATGGTCATAATAGATTTATAAGCCATTTTTTTTTTTTGGCAAAAGCTCACCTCCTATACACTTTAAAATATGGCCTGACAGCATAAAAATTTCCCACCTGGTAGATGCACATAGAAATTTTGAATGGAATTCATCATCGAGATTGCATTTATTTATACACCACATGAAAAGCCAAAGGCAAGAAAAGGTCATTTCAAAGGGACAGAAAATCCCAGGTGGGGAAGTGAGTCTGTACTATATCCATCTGGTGCTCAGTGGCTGAGGATGCACCGAGGTTGCCCAGATGTCGTTTTGTAGCACTTCACACCAAATGATTACTTTTAGAAATGAACAAGTTGGTGTGGTCTTCAGGGAGGAGGAGGCAGAGACACGCAGTAAAAATATCTATTTGAAGAGCTGCAGACATGAGTCAACAAAGGGATCGCAAAGTCTAAAACACATGGTTTGGGAATAGGAATGAGAAGCTTTCTTCCCCTACATCATTTCTGCTGTCAAAATAAAAGAAAAAGAAAAAAAATCTGCTTAACTTTGTCATTTTTGTTGACTCCTACATTCACGATGGAGGCACTTCAGCAAGTTTTATATAAATAGTTAGAGGAAGGTAATCTGAAGGATTAAAAATGTTGGCTATGGGGCTGGGGATGTGGCTCAAGCGGTAGCGCGCTCGCCTGGCATGCGTGCGGCCCGGGTTCGATCCTCAGCACCACATACCAACAAAGATGTTGTGTCCGCTGAGAATAAAAAAATAAATATTAAAAAAATTCTCTCTCTCTCTCTCTCTCTCTCTCTCTCTCTCTCTCTCTCTCTCCTCTCTCACTCTCTCTTTAAAAAAAAATGTTGGCTAAAAAAAAATTAGTTTGTTTTTAAGTATCTATTATACCATGAGTTACTATAAGATTTACTCTACATATGTAAGTAGCTTAAAATAATTTGCAATTTATTTTTCATTAAAGCATATTTTTTCATATCTTGATTCTTTAATACATGTGAAGTGTTAAAATACATATATAAAAGGTAGAAGTATAATGGAGAAAAACTGATCTAGCTGAGCAAAAGTGAAAGGGTCTCAAAAATGGCATTTGGCAAGCTATTCAATATGGTGCAGCCTTATGATACAACTGATAAGAAGGCTGCAGGGACTCTTGGGCAACAGTCAGTTCTTTCTTTATTCAACATTGTTTTTCAAATTTTTTCCTTATGGGCTAGACATAAGGAGAAATCCAGTGATGAATTGTCCTTGTCTCTGGATCTTCAAGATTAGAAAGATAAAGACATAAATTTTTAATTATTTATTAATTCACCATTTAATGAGAGTTATGCCAAAATAAAGGTGTGCATATAAAGTGATATTTCAGAAAAGAGAAAGGGAGAAAGGTGTGATATAAAGGAAGATGTCTAAGTTCTAAAGAATGAATAGGATTCCACCAAGAACAGAGGCCTGGGGATAGGAAGGATGGATTTAAGAAGCAGAGAATACCAAAGTAAGGATGATGATTCTTCCATTTTGCTTGATATAGGTCATACTTCACCTGACAAATAAATTGGTCCAAAAAAACGCGCTGTTCTGGCAGCATTTGAAACACTCCCATTAAGAAACATTTGGAATCAATGGGAATCTTGAGTTTTCAAGGAGGAAAAGAGAAAAATCATCTCTGCTAGCCTTAGATATTTAAAGATTCTCATGTAAAAGGTTTTCAGGAGAGAACAGCTTGTCTGGTTTAGCCTCAAAGAACAGAATAAGTAGGAATGTTGGGTAGAAATTACAGAGAAGCAGATTTTGGCTTGACACATGGGCAGATTTCTAACTAAAGCTGTTTCCAAATACAATGAGTCATCACCATGACTGGAGGTGTTGAGGCTGGAAAAATCTCCAACAAGGATACTGCAGAAGAAATTGAATCATCATATGGGTGAATTAACTGACATCAATGGTCCTTGTCTCTCCTGTGAGTCTATAAAGCATTGTAAAAGTAGTCCAAATATTAACAGGTTTGGCTTGCTTTTCAAATGTTCTGTGGATGTCATTCTAAGTTTCTGCTTTTCTGATGAGATCTAAAGCTGAGGGTAATGAATGACACATCACAGTATACCCCACAAGATTTTTCCAAGAGGTAGACAAAATCACCCTTTGCCACCCTTAGTCCCTGATCCACTTCTGCTATCTATGAGCAAACATAAGATATCCCAGACAGTTTTATCAGAGAGGAAAGGATAATGGAAGAGAATTAGTAGAAGTACTGCAGCATTTCTCTTCCCTTCCTGTTATAGAGAGAAGGCACATACATTTTCACTGGAATTCAAAGTTAAGTGAGAGAAGGTAGGTAGCAAGCCACTCTCTGTCTTGTGACTGAATTCTTAGCTTAATTTTTTTTTTTTATTTTTTTAGCGTTGGGACAATGGGCTGGGTGCCATCATGGAACAAAGATTTTTTGAAGTCCTTCAGAAAGGTTTTAAGAGTCCTTTAGAAAACTTGACATAAAGTCTCTTGGATTTTGGAGAGCATGAAGACCAAAGTATAACTCTTGTCTAAAAGCAAGGAAAAGGGAGAGAGTATGAATAGCACACACTTCCAATTTGGAAGAACAAAGGAGTTACCCTAAAAGCCAAATAGACACTTGGAAGGACATTTGGAAGGACATAGGAGTTACCCTAAAAGCCAAATAGACACTTCAGAAGAGAACTGGGCTACAATTTTTATGAAAAGCTCTCTCCTTCAAGGGCATCTTGAGAGGATCCCAGAGCAAACCTCTGGGCAAGAGTTGAGGAAGAACTGTAATTTCCAAAAAGAGGTTTTCAGGTTGGATGCAAGAGTCTGAGAGTAGGAAGTGTTTTATAACAACCCACAAAAGTTCTTCATTTTTAAAAATTGGAAAAATAAACATTTACCAGAAAACCTGCTCCCATATTATGTGTATTCAAAACATCCATTACTCGTTCATTTATTCAGAATATCCCTATAACTTCTAGCCCAGTCCTTCAGATTTTACAGCAAATTTTAAGAAGTTTTAAATTTGATTTTATAATGTATTAAAAATACATTAATGTTTACATTTCAAGCTTCCTTTTAAATGCAGTATCATATAGCAATGATGGGAATCGGGTTTGGAGGAGAGAAATGAAAGCGGACAAACAGAAGATGGTAATTAAGTTTTCATTGTGCTTTAACTTCACTCTTCTTAGCAATGAAAAGCAGCAGGATAAGCTTCCATTCTTGGTGACATTGACTGGGGGCATTGGTTATTGTGAGCACTTTCCCTGCTTACATGGCGAAGGCTGCCTAAGCACAGCAGGAGCCAGTACACGTTGATGCTACAATCCTGTATTACATGTGATGACTTGGTAATATACAGCCCATTCAGGATTGTTTCCTAGAAGCTTTTTACTGAGTATCACAAAATCCACACTGTGCATACAATTTAGAGTCCATCAAAGCAGAAGAGAACATATTATGCTTATGGTTATGGGAAACATTTCAATCAGCATCCCCACTCCAATCTGTTATTAGTGGCCTCCTATAGCACTGCACTGAATATGATTCTATAATCACATCAGGGGGCAGCAGGAGTACCATGAGCAGTTAGCAACGTGTCCTACAAGCAAGGAGAAAGAAGATGTGGCAGGTGGGCCATGAGTTTGCCATCTCTGAATTGAAGTTTTCTTTTTCCTTTACTTCAGCCACTTATATTGAGGTATAAGCAGACTATTGAGTTATGCTGAAATACAAAGAAAAATATGATTTGATAACAGGTAGCATGGAGTCATTTTGCAAAACCTACAATGACATGCTACTTTTTATCTTCTCAGTTGGGCTTGTCTAACTATCAATGTGATGTCAGTGGCATGTTTCCATAGGGGGTAGGATGGACAGAATGGAAAAACGAGCAATTGAAGACTTAGGCACTAGAAGCTCATGGATGCACAGGCATTCAGACAAATGCTTAAGAAGCCACCATCAGCCCCAGAACTCCTGAGGGAGAAAACATATATTATTGATTCTCATTATTCACAGTAGTTATGTTGTATAAAATCACTGAATTAGTGAATACTGAGCAATGACTCCTAGAGGAAATACAGGGATAGGTTGCTAGAGCTTCTGGTCACACTAATTTTGTTAACCAGTGAATAAGTAGTCTTGATTTATGTATGATTCTGTTTTAAAATTTTATTTGCTAAATGTTGTAGATTTATTAACATTGAACTATAATTCTGTTGTGGTGTGAATTGATAAATATAATCAATGAGAGTGTAAGTTATAGGTTATGGATTAGTAAAAAAATATAGATTATAGATATAAGACTTTGATAAGTGAAATAACATAATTATAAAGCAAGAACTGTCATAAGCAGGCCTGAAACTCCATTTTGCTGCCTTTTATTAAAAAAAAAAACTGTCACAAGAGCTGTTTCTGAGAAACTGAAATGAAAACTGTTTTTGGCTAAATTAAAAAAGTAATAATATATTATCTTCTGTAATTTGTACCCCACAAAATGCACTCGACACAGGATATGGTGGTCTTGGTGACCCAAGACTTTGAAGTAGATTCTCATCCCTGCTAACCACCTGCTCAAACCCAGGATACAGTTGTCTAACACCTGCTTAAATCCAAGATGCAATAGTCTGAGTTGTTCTACTAAATGCTGTTTTAGCTTCTATGATTGGCTTGCTTGCATGATGCTAAGGAAAGTCCCTGAGCTGTGGTTTTTGACCTTAAATTCCCAAGACACAGGCCAGGAATTTGCTGTTCACCCACAGAGCTTCAGTCTCTATGGGTGGGTGACAGTCCCTGTTCAAGTAAATAAAGCTCTCTTAGATTTGAATTCAGACTTAGAGTGTTTTCTGAAGTGGTTCCTTATAACAATTAATGCCCAATTAAAGCTTATCTAATAATACATATTTACCATATTTACTCTATAAGATACCTCCAGCCTTCTCACATTTAAGAACATTAGACAGTACTCCAACCAAACACTTAGGGGTATTTTAAGCTGCAAAATCACCAACAAAAAATATCAAAAAAAAGCATGCATGGCATTAAGCAGCCCATATAAAAGATATGTTTTTAGTAGGAAAACTGAGGTTAAAAAAGAAAACACATGCCTCAGACTATTAAAATTTTTCACCATTCTATGTATGAGAATGAAAGTATCTTGAGCTAATTTGGGGTTTACAAATAAATTTTATCAAATAGGTGAATTCACAAATATGAAATCTGTAAATAATTAAAATTGGTGTGTACTTATGTGCTTGCATGCTTTTTCAATTGAAAATAAAGAGACAGCCTTTAACTAACCTCAAATTTTGTATTTAATTGAATAGTCAAGACAGGATGATCACAGATAAACTAAACAAATGACAAACTATGTGTACAAAAACTAAATTCAATGCTTAAGATGTTATTCTCATTGAAACGTTATTATGAAATTAAAGGACCAATCTTGGGAATACACAGAGCAGATGTATCTCAAAAGAAGTAAGCATATTTCTGACCTTTTGAGTTTGGACATAATTAGGCTAAGAGGAATACAGCATAGAGAATACTTCAGATGAAAGAACAGAGTGAACAAAAGTCTGGAGGCGAGAATAATGCTCTGAGAGCCCTGTGTGCTCCCAAACCAGCAGAGCATGGGAGAAGGAAGGGACCAAGCCAACTGGGCCACACAGAGAAGCAGGGCTGAGGGTTTCAGAAGGAGTCTGGGTTGAAGATGAAGCTCAATGATAGAGAACTTGCCTAGTACATAGCGGGGATCTTGGGTTCACTTTTCATAATGCCAAAAAAAAAAAAAAAAGAAAAAGAAAGACAACTTGTCTGACACTCACGTTTGGTTTCAGGCCCAGGCTCCAAGAGACTAATGGTTGTGCCTTCTCTGTGTGTTTGCATTTAGCTAAATTAAGCATGGGGCACTCTGCACAGATGGGCACTTGATAAATTTGTTCTTGGTTGTGCCTTTACTTCTGCCTCATGGAAGAGAAGTGAATGATTATAGTTTTTCCCCCTCTCCCATCAGTCTCACAGTGTGGGAACAGAGTGTTCTTTCTTACTGCTGCTCCCTCTCCCCAGGATAAAAGAGAGAAAATGACTGGAGCCATAACAAATATTAGCTCAGGTATATTACTAAACATTCCCATGGGAGTAGAGACTAAATAAATCCACTGCGAGGCCTTCAGAGTTGTGGTGCTATCTGGGGTGATGTCCATATGGTCTTTATTTCTGAACACTTCCTGAAGATGTGCCCATAATTAAACTCTGTGCTGTCATTGAAAACAAGGGAATTCTCCACAATTAATGTCTCAATGGAGTACTACCCTCATATATGCAAAGTATTTAAATATCCTTCATTAAATGTAGCATTTTCAAACACGAATGCAGTATAGTGTTTTTGCCATTTCTACCAAAGTTCTTATTCATAAGATGAGAATAAACAGATGGATTCTGCGGGGTTGAGGTGACAGACTCAGGCAATTCCCTTGGGCAAGGATTGGGAACGTTTTTCGCAAAAGTCCAGATAATAAATATTTTAGTCTTTGCCTAAGGACTGACTCTTTCACAACTGTTCAGCTCTACCATGCAAAACCAAGGGTAATGCACAAATGAAGGAGTAAGACTACCCTCCTATAAAACTTTATTTATAGGCATTACTATTTGAACTTTAAATACTTTTTACATCTCATAAAATATGGTCCCTTTTCTGCTACTTTTCAACTAGTTTAAAATGCAGCCAGCTGTATTACCTTGTGGGACAATACTGATCAGATTTGGCCCACAGGCTGTAGTTTATGGATCCCTGCTCTTAGATAAAAGAGAGTAAATATCTTTCAAATGCCATGGCAAAAGCCTTTGAGTGGACAAAGGGATATAACTGCATTCAGGAAAGAGGCCAAGGTTCTTAGTCTCTGAAATGTTTAAGGGCTGCCTCAAATGGTATATTTTCCAGAGTTAGTTTTGCAGTCTAAGAAGAGGTTTCAGAGTAGTGCCCAATAGTTGCTTCATGAAAACTGAAGAGCTAATGTTGTCTTTTAAACCAGTGCCACTCAGGCTTGCATTCTTAATTCTGGTCTGCCTGTCCTGGTCCCTGGACTTAATTCTTCTCATTGGCCCTTGGCATGTCTGCTTCACTGAAATTTTCTTCAGAAACATACAATAGCTGGGGCCACGGTGGTGTGGGGGGACTGGAAATTTGAGCATAGTGTCTGGACTCCCAGCCATCTGGTGGTCATAACTAGAGTAAATCAAAAGAGTGGACAGAGATTTTCATGATAAGGGTTGTTGTAATAAAGATAGTTAAAACTGGGGAAAAAAGTGTAATTTGCATATGGCTTTGCATATGGTAAAAAACAGACTTTGGTTTTTTAAAGATGAACTCTGTTTCACCCTGAGAACTAATCTTTTCAACCCCATAAACCACATGTAGTCTTTTTCTCTAAGATATGTGATAGAACTGGATTTTGAACTCTGGAAGAACAGCCAGTCTTCCCATAGTCATTCAAGTAACTAACACATTTTAAGTCCCTACTATGTACCCAAGAATGTCATGCAGAGTATTTGTATACTTCACAAAAACCTTGATACTAATCACCCCTTATGACTGCTCTATGCAGAACTTTAATGAGGTTCAGAAACTTCATGTGACTTGCTCAGGCTAATAAGTGGCAAAAACACTTATCCATGTCTACCTGATCCCTTTTTATTTATGTAGATTCCTCACTGATTTATAACATGAAAATAATAGTAAATTACACCATCATAGGTTGGAGAAGATAGTTTTCAGAATCCATATGAGAATCAAAAATGTGAATTTAAAAGGCCTCTCAAGACCCCCAGCATATATTAATGTTTAAGGATTCAATACCTTGCATGATAGAGGTCATCAGTAGCCACTCAGAGATCACCCACCTAATTAGAGACATCATTTTAATCAATTTAGTTATCTTGTTTCCTATTCCAAATAATATATCATAAAAGAAGTCAGAGAGATTAGGAAGAATAGCTGATTTGATAGCTTAAGAACTAGAAAGGAAACGGAATAATTATGACATAAAGATGCAAAATATATAGCTGTCTGGGACCATTTAGTGTAGCACTATACTCTGTTTTATATTGTGGTATAGTAGTTAATTTTCAAAATTAAAATGAGTCATCAAGAAATGCTTAAATGTTGCTTATCATACTCTGCTTATAAAAGCAAGAAAGTTTTACAACATTTGGGGACTTTAAAAAATCAAAACTAGCTTACAATGTTAAAGGAAGTTTGAAAGCTTAAAAGACTACATATCAGTTCTAGACAAATATTCTACAGCGAAGCAACACCAGCCATTCTTTACA
Source organism: Ictidomys tridecemlineatus (assembly GCF_052094955.1). Taxonomy (NCBI): domain Eukaryota; kingdom Metazoa; phylum Chordata; class Mammalia; order Rodentia; family Sciuridae; genus Ictidomys; species Ictidomys tridecemlineatus. The sequence goes on from NC_135479.1 coordinate 164,188,381, forward strand.
TGTGGGCAAGTACAGGTTTGGTAATTACCTCAGTAAGTGTTGAGGGTGTCTATGGGGCTTGTCAACAAAGGCAATGCCCATGCATGGGAAGCCCAAAAACTGAACCAAAGAACTCCTTACCAAGAGATAATTCTTGGAACAAAGATGTGAAATCAGAAGCCAGGAAATTGAGTAAATGATTGACTTGTAAGAAAGTCAACAATCATTGCTTAACATTGAGAGCTGAGATAGGAGAAAGGTGAATAGACAATGGGAAAAAATCAAGAAATATCCAAAAGAAACAAGTTAATAATAAAAAGAGGGCTTTGCAGATGAAAGCATTTTGCCTTATGATGAAACCACAATTATGTCCTCTTCTCATGGCAGTAGACTCATGTCTACTCCTAACTACAATGTGCAACTTTCACACAAATCTCCAGTTTTTTTGCCTTGCACATTTCTGGATTAAACTTCTTCCTTTTACTTTCTTATCTTGGGGTATAGGGACGGACTAGAGGAGATATCTCCAAATTATTCAGTTCAGCCCAGATCCTAGCTTTTGATTATAAGCATTCTCGTATTTTTTATCTTTAGTCCAAGATTCTGTTAATAGTTCTAACAATTTTAGAAACTAAAAACCTTGCTGTTTGTTGCATTATAAGCATTATACAATTAATGAAGATAAAAATTACATTTTATATTTTTTGACTTAAAAATTCTCTCAGGCCCCTTGTAAAAAAAGTATTCCAGAAGAAATATTTCAAATGTGCAATCGTCTCAGATTCTCCCCTCATAACTAGAAACACAGCAAAAATTCGTTATCCTTTAAGAACCAAGAATCAATCTTGTGTTGGTGATCAACTATGTTTTATTATAATTAAAGCCATGCCCCATTGTTTCTAGGCTTAGTTGAAAGTTAATGCTGGAATACCTACAGGTTGCCCAAGAACTTGATCTCCTGTCTAGAATTAATATTGGTGATAGTGGTTTTCACTGGTAAAGAAAAGAATTACTGAATAACCTTTAACTTTATTTTCAACGGATTTCAGGTTCATTTTTTTAAGTACTTTTATTGCCCTTTTTCATGAAACCATCAGTAGCCTCTTCTCTACCTCCATGTGTTCTTATCTTCTAAAACCCTTATTAAAAAAAAATGATTTCTGGTCTGATCATCGTGCCATCTCCCTGCTCTTAGTTGGGATACAAAGCCAAAAATAACGAAGTCTACATCTTCAAGCAGCTTTTGTGCTCAGTCCAATTTACTTATTTAAATAAATAAATAAATAAAAAGAGCACTAATACATTGAATTTTACTGCATTGGATTTTGCTAATTAACCAATCTATTTTATTGGAGAATTAAATGTAAACTCGACTACAGCTGGAACTGTATTTTTTGTTAATTTGACATCATGTGTAATATATGAAATGAATCAACTGGTCAAAATGTATGTTAAATAAATGAAAAGAATCCTATTAACACAACACCCTGCCACACACTCCCACTCTAGGCACATATGCAGTTAAACTTTGCATAATGATGTTTCTGTCAACTACTGATCTCACATACACAATGGCTGTCCCATAAGACTATGTCACATAGTAATGGCAGAGCCATCTTAATTTGTAGAAGTACACTCTATGGATATCCAGAGGGAAAAACTGACTAATGCTGCATTTCTCAGAATGTATCTTTACCTTTAAGCATCACATTAAATATATTGACATATTAAATATATATGACACTGTAATATGAAGATTTTCTTACTATTCTTTATAGACAGAATATCAAAAATCCTTTAAGTGCTCTAGAAAATTAAATTTTAAAACATATTTATTTCAAAATTTTAAAATGTACTATGGACCCAAAATAATTTAATAAATGATAATTTCATGTAAATACAAGTTTCACACCAGGCAATGTCTTCAATAAACTTACTACTTAGTTTAACAAAGAGACTGTGTAGCACAGAGGGCAATAGTGGGGTTCTGGGGTTAGATTGCTTTGCTTCATACCCACTTCTGATAGCAGTTATACTTGGACAACTATTATAATCTCTGGCCCTTTTCTGATTTATTTGAAAAAAGGACAGTAATGGGATCAATCTCACAAGATTATATGAGGCTAAATTATTGGGTCAATTGTCTACTGTCTTTCAGCCCAAATCCACTCTTCCATTTGACCTATGATGCTCTCAAATGACATTTGTAAACTTTTGTTGGTGACCCTCTTGAGAAGCTCTAACAACCAAAGGCACGGAATAAGGATGGACGGTAAGAGGACAGAAAGGACTTGCTTCCATTCTTGTTTATGTCAGCACTATTCACTTTTAAACTTTCAGCTTATCTCCACACACCTGCCTCCTTAGCAATATCAGCATCAGGCTGTCCATATGGGACTATTTCTCAAAGTAATATGATGCCAGCTGTAGCCAAGTGATAGCTGTCATCAAAAAATCTGGGCACCTTCCTTTGAGATACTAAATTCTAGTAACACAAACCTGTGTTGTTCTCCCTACTGTGGAGGGTAAATCATAGGTAAAGCTTCATGTAGATTTTATCTCTATCTTTTGCTTTCTCAGCTCTTCAACACCTATGTAACCAATTTCATATATTAAATTGCCTCTACTTGAATACCAAACATGATTAGTTTTGCTGAATGGACTCTGACATACAATAAAAAGATATTTATAAAGTGCTTAGAGTGGTACACAACACACAGTAAGTACTCAATAACTTTTGGCATTGTAATTAGGGTATTGCATATGTATTTATCAGGACAAGATCCCCCTGAGTATTAGTTTCTATAGACAGGAGAAAAGTAACTGAATTTAGGAGAAAAGCTGAAAATTATTCTCTCAGAAAATTCTATGGATGGAACATTGCCACTTTACAACCAGAAAATGGTATATAATAGAAGTAAGATAAACACTTGCTGAAGAGAATAGATGATACAATTGTTTAACTCTCTATGTTGACAAAACTTCTTAGAACTTATGATCCATCACATGTCCACAAGCAGGATCAAAATATAGCTGTTTTACCCATGACCTAGCACAGGAGTTCAACACACCAATCAAATTGTTCTACACCCTGTTCCATAAAACCTAACACCAATCCCAGGCTTGGATATAGTCTTGATGCGCTAGTTCTATTTTAACAGACTGTGTAGGTTATAAATGATAGAAATTTATTTGTCACTATTCTAGAGGCTGGGAAGTGGAAGATTAAGGTACAGGGATGAGTGGAGCCTGATAAGGAGCCAAGCGGCACCTTGCTTTCAAAGGGGTACCTTGTTGTTGCCTTCTTCAGAGCGATGAACACTGGGTCCTCATGTAGCAAAGTAGATGGAAGAACAAGAGAGCATTCCATTTGGCATCAAACCTATTTATACGAGTCCTATCCCATTCATAAGGTCAAGCCCTCATGACTTATCAGCTCCTTAAAAGTCATACCTTTTAATACCATTGGATTGAGGATTCAGCTTCAACATGACACTCAAGAGAGACATCATTATTTAAATCGTAGTAGATGTTGTGGCATGACAGTATTGCCATAAGTTTTAAGCCCTGATTCTCAAACTCTATATTTATCTCTTCTGGATTGATTTCCAACAGTTTGAAGTGGTCTAGAAGTTACTCTCAGTAGCCTTACTTCATAGTGACCTGGAGCTACGGAAATCTTTTGAAGAAAACTCCAATTGAGTGAGAAGCCTGGGTCTACCCTGTATATTTAAATAGGTATTTCTACCTACACAGAGGGAACAGCTTCAGATATACTGGGGTAACGTGTCAACGGTGGATACTTAGGCTGCAAGTTAGAAAAAGAGACAAACATCTCTTCCTGAATTTTATGTCTGGAGTACAAACTGCCTCATTGCCCCTTCTTATCCTCAGTAAGGAACTGCTAGCCATGTCATGTGCTTTCAATCCCCATCACTTTTGGCAGAGTATGTTTTATGCTGTAACTCTGTTCTTGAGTTCCTTGCCTAGTCTTCCATCTAGGCTCAATCTCAAAGCCATCTATTTTAGGAATTTCTCTCTGATCTCTAACTGTATTCTGTTTACTTAACAACACCTGGAACTACATGGTGTTTTGTTTTTGTTTTTTTTTTTTTTAATTCATGGATTATCTTTTTTAAAGATTTTTAGCTCCTTGGAGAAAAGTCTCTTTTTGTTATAAAACCTTATATCCACCTAAGAAATTGCATGTGAGGTTCCACATAAAGATGTTTTTAAAATGTATTTCATAGACTAAATGAGGACAATAAAGTATCCACTGTTTTAGTCAGTTTTTTTTTGACCAGTGCAACTAAAAGACCTGACCAACACTATTATAGAGGAGGAAAAGTTTATTTAAGGGCTCACAGTTTTACAAGTCTCAGTCTGTAGAAGTCCCACACCATGGCTCCCAGCTCCAGGTGAGGCTGAATATCATGGAGGAAGACTGTGGCAGAGGAAAGCAGCTCACATGACGATCAGAAAGCAGATAAACACCCCCACTTGCCTAATACAAATATATATATCCCATATCCCTGCCCTCAATCCTTCAGCCATACCCCACCTGCCTTTAGTTACCACTCAATTAATCCCTATCTGGTGACTAATTCCCTGACTGGGTAAAGGCTCTTGTAACCCAATAATTTCTTCTTCTCTGAACCTTCTTTCATTGTTTCACACTTGAGCTTTTGGGAGACAGCACACATCCAAACCATAACATCCACCTTCATAGAGGAAGGATCTGAGAGAAGGAAACTAAACACACTCCTTCAGGGGGGTACAGCAAACTGATTTTTCAATTGATTTATGAGATCAATGTTTATAAAGTATTTAAAAGTTCTTGCATAAAAGAAAACTTATGAATGAAGAATACAGTGAAATATTTATAATTGGGAAGAAAGGAAACAAGGTAAAAATTTGTTAGTGGTGTGACTAATATAATTTAAAAGTTGTTTTATTTTTATTGTATAAAAATAACTGAAAGTTTGAAAACTAAGTTTTATGTTAGAGACTTTCTATCAAGATTTTTCTTTAAGCATTTTGAATATTTCAGTCCTTTTCATCCAAAGTTAGTGGATAAAAACTGCAGATTTCTATATTTCTAAAGAAGAATTTGCCCAACAAGATGAAGCATAGTTAAGTCTCTATCTAAATTATTTAAAATCTCTCAATCTTCACTAATGATTTTTTCATGTGGAAGTGTCTAAGGAATAGAGGAAACAGTTCCATTCAGAGAATCTGGTTGATTTCTTTCGTTAAAGCCTTATAACTAACAAGTTTTAAAATTCTCTGCATATCTACATGCTCATCTGAAAATGAGATTTTTAAATACATGATCTCTATGTTTCTTTACATCAGAAATAAGAAAAGTGTTTTTGAAATGGAAATTTTTCTTTAAGATGAGAAGCCTCAGTGATTGTTGAACTATACCAAGGGACAATTTGACATTTCCCCAGTAATTTTTGAACTAAATCAAGCATTTTGAACTTTCAAAGGTGATAGAAAGAGAATGACTCAGGCTAACAATTTCAAAATCTGCCTTGCTACTGGCATGTTTGACAGAATTATTCTAACCCTAACCCTATCAGAATCCTCTTTTCAAGAGTGTATTCCTTTGCAATCAAAACTTCTTTTAAAATCTCTTTGTAAGCCACATGTATCTTAAAAATGTATTTTTACCTTGACTTCAATTTGGGAAACATATTTCATGCTGTGGTCCATTTTCTTGCAGTAGAGCCTGCAACAGTGGAAGCTTTTGCATAGCTAATCTCTGGCTAGTGCTTCATAAATTACTTAGACTGCCCCTTTCCTAGGAATGAAATGAAAGTGATGTCCATTGCAGTTTCTCGGAGATTACGCTAGCAATCCACTTTGGGCTGTGTGTTTCCTGCCTTTTTGTATGGTTTTTAGTGTCTCATCTGCTGTAAAATTTCTCTCAGTCCTTGGGAATTACACTATCCACAAAAATTAGCAAACCAGAGGATAAAAACAGGAGTTCAAATGCATTAATCTTATGTAAAGGTGATAAGCCATCTTTTGTTTAGACCTTGGGGGAATACTTGCAGATGATATATTGATCAAATAATTAAGAGAATTAAACTCCATGCCATTCGACACAGATTTTAGATAAGGTACTTGCTTTCATATACTTTTATGCCTGTGTTTCCTTATTTTGCTTGTTCTCAGTATCAGGAATTATATGTAGTTACCATGACCATTGAGTTTATATTGCACCAAACTTATGGTTACCAAAGTACCTAAGTGAGCTCCTATAACAAAATTATATTACTACAAATACTATTAATACTACTAATACTACCATCACTACCTCTGGAGAAGAAGATATAGAAGGTGAACCAGACCCACTAAACTTCCAGAAGTAGGTTTATGAAGGTAATCAAAGAAGGATCTTTCCAGAATTGTGAATCTATAGGCATATATCTATTTCAAAGGTAGGAAGTGAAAACTGCTTCAAGAACAGGCATTTTATTATTAAAATTATTTTTAACTGGTATAAGAAATATAAAAATTATATATATATTAATAGGTAGCATATTTTGTTACATGTATATATTGAGAATATCACTTTTCATAGATGACAGAGGAAAGACATCTGAGCCTCTAAATTCTTCTGTGCCAGGAACTTTACTTGGAAGAACTGTCTTGCCTACAGTATGGTAAATGATACAGCTAAAATGTACTTTATCACTTTATTACTATATGGAGCAGTTATAGCAGTATGCTCCATGTTTTTCATTTTTTCATTCAATAAAAATTCAAGGTGTTAAAAATAAAAGAGCCATTCAAAAAGAGAGGAAAAGCTATAGGAAGATTTGAAATAGTGAGTACAAATCTTTTTAATAGAAATGTGCTGAACGTACACTGGTACCACAAAGAGGGGAATGACCGATTTTCCTTAACATTGGAGAAGGTACACGAGAGGGTACAGTTGAGGATGTGTTTTGAGAGGAGTAGAAATTTCCCAAACAGATAATTGAGGAGAGTGATAAGAAGGTATTCTAGTTAGAAGGAACAAAATGTCCAAAAGCAAACAGACATGAAACAATAAAACAGCAAGCTCTTTTAACTTCAAGGGAAAAATGGAGGATCCATTAAGCCATCCAAACAATTTGGGGATTTATGCTGTAGGCAAAAGGCCTCAATATTTTCTTAAAGAAATGGAATCACATCATATTTGCCTTCAGTGAGACCACTCTGACTGAAACATACAGAATGGACTAAGTCATACCAGATTAAAAGTAAAATGAGTAGTTTGGAGACTCTTGGGATCATCAAAGCCTAAACTAAAGATGTTCAGGAAAATGAAAGGAAGGAAAAAATTTGAGAGAAATTAGAAAATTATTTCCTAAGAGACAAATAACAATGGCATTAAATGAAATGGGCTCATTTTTTTATTCTGCACTTTGCTTAGACGTTTTGCTACTCCCTAGGGACACAACTAAATTGAACAGACATAGAACTTATGGTCTAACAGAAGAGACAGAACAGTAAACAAGCCTTTACGGAGGAATGTAAGTGCTGCGAATGGGGTAATATGGGTTGCCATGGCAGCAGAGCACCGGATCTCCAAACCCAGACAGGAAAGAAACTCCAAACTGAGACTGAAGAAGAGGGGGCCTGTGAAGAAGGATGGAGGGCAGATTTCAAGAAAAGAGGAGAGCATTTGCAAAGGCCTTGAAGTGAGAAACAGTCTTCTGAGAGAGAACCTGAAAGAAAAGTGTGGAGAGACGAGAAGCAGCACCAGTTAAGATGAGGCCAGATCGTGGAGGCCCCAAGGCAATTCGAAGGAATTCTACATCCAACACTGAACCATGAAAATTATTTTAAATACAGAAACTACATGTATACTTGTTATTTATGTAAGTATACGCTTGTGTTGTGTACAGTGGAATAATATATATTACAAATAAAAAAATTAATGTCAAAAAAAATAAAAGAAAAAGAAAAAAGAAAGAAACCACATGTATACCTGCATTTTTAAGAAATAACCCTGGATGTGATATAGAGAACTCACTGCAGGAAGAGGCAGCCACAGTATTTGTCAAACTTGTTTAAAGGCTGTTTTTCCCATGAAGCCAGATATCTCATTAAGACAGAGAAAATGGACCTTCTTGACAATTACTGTATTCCCAGGTAGATGCTGAATAATTATTGAATAAAATAAATAAAAGGATGAATAGATGAGTGAATTAGGTTGCCTTTATGGGATTTCACAAAGGTACAGCTAGAAACTTGACAAAAGTGGAGATAATAGACAGCTTCAAGAGATATTTAGAAGCCAAACTGACAGTTTTTTGAAAGTGATGGAAAGAAAATTATGAAGAAACAAAAATAACTTCTATTTTTTTGTGTGACATAAAATCAGAATGCTGGTGATGTATTTGTCAACTGTGTCCATGTAGCCATCTGACTTTTATTTCCCATAATGCTCCAACTCTTAGATTCATGTTCTTTCCGTTGTCTACCCAAATCATTTCCCCAGCATGCCCTGCACACGACAAAGAGCAACCATTGTCAGATTGCAATCTATTTCCCATGAGTTCCTCAAAATCAGATTTAAAATTCACACTTTACAAAATTTAAATAAAGAAAAAACTGTTGAAAATTAAGAAATATGGATAAAAGGAGAAAGCACATACAAAGCTCAAATAAAAAGAGGTCATCTAGTGGCTATGATCATTAACTATTATGACTAAGGATGAAGTATTTGTAAGCCACTAGATGGAGATAATTAAAGAATTGCTTTGTTTTATTTCAAAGATAGAACATTTATGTCCCCAAATGCTTTTGTGTATAATATATAATAAGTGCCAAAGAAAGGTCAGATATATCTGTACTTGTAATGGTAGTATTCCTGTGTACAGGATACAGAGAAAGTTGAAGAAAGGACATCAAAAGCCCCAGATGTTCTAAATCTCTTCTCAAGGCGGCTTAAGATCCCTGCTAATGACTATGTCAATCCCTGCCTAGTGGGCTTTCCATCAGAATAATAAGATGCATGCCAAGTTAAGGGATTTTTCTACAACCTGCTGCTGGCAATATTCCTGAGCAAACATAGCTAATACCCAACAGCTGAATGTATTTGTATTGGTATTCAAAAATATTCATGCTGCCAAATATTAGAAGTACTGATATTCATGCCACTCATCAAATGAGCAAATTATTTAATTTCTCCAGCCCTTACAACCTCAGCATCATCATATCCTCTTGCAAAAAAAAAAAAATGGTATCTGAGGAACTAGAATAAAATCAGAACAACATGTCATCCGGTACATGGAAACTAGACTATTGACATTAATATCTCCATTTGGCATGCTCACCTTATTGAAAATACCAGAACAGCACACAATTCTCTTCCTGACTCCTATGGAAATAAAAATGTCACAGAATACTAATGCTTTTAACATATCTATCTAGTCTGGGTAGTCCAAGGTGTCATAGAAGAAGGAATAAGGGAAAATGAGCGGGATAAAAACATTATCAAAACCACAAAAGAAAGAAATGGCATAATTATAGGGTGATAGTGGCCAAAATGGAAATGTAAAGAGAACAAAAACAACACACTTAGAAATTAAGCCAAGCATACTCATTTGAAAATCTCTTTTCCACATGAAACCTGTGTGTATGTGTGTGTGTGTGTGTGTGTGTGTGTGTATGTATGTTTGTGTGTGTGTGTTGCTGTTGTGATTGGTGTTGTTATTTTTTAGTGTTAGTGGAGAAAGAGCCAGAAGCCTTTTTTTTTCCCTGCCAAAGATATTCCCCAAGTAGCAAAGCAAATATGTACAGAAGAGAAGAGAATTAAACATGCCATTTAAAGAAGATGCAGAAAGGGGAGGGAGAAAAGGGCAGCAAAAAAGAACAAACTGAAAAATGACCAGGAAAGGAAATGAGACTGAGAAAAGATGATGCAAAAAGAGGATAAATGATCTAAGGAAAACGTGGATGGCCAGGAGGGAACAGAATGTCAGCAGGAATTCAACAATCAGGAAAAAATGAGATGTAGGAATTAGATGGAGCTGCAGTCTCTGATATCTAGATGTTTTGGTGTATTTCACTCATATATTTTTTTATGGCAAAGCTTTCATGAAATTAAAATGGACAAAGAATCTTAATCAGACCAAACTTTGCTACTTGAAAAGGGGGAAGTTTTTCAGGGTTTTCAGACTACAGACCAAACCTTGTTACCACTATGAAAATTTTCTTCCTCTCATAGCAACCTAGAAAATGGGTCTTCAGAGCAAGATATGGTTGGCAGTGCAACAGGACGGCTTATGGAAGAAGCACAGAGGAAAGAATAGATGACCCAGTTTCCAAAGCAAACTTGAGCCAAGACTTTCACATAAAACTGCCTTTGCACATCTAAGTAAATAAAGTGAGAGAAATCAGTATCTTATTGTCCCTGATTTTTTTTGTAATAGTGCTTAATAAAATTTAATACATAGCATTTGAAAATATTTTTAGTATATTTTCTTAATTTAGTACTGGAAAATAAAACTGTTTTGAATATTCTATGTAATAATAACTGTTCTCAGTTTTACTTGTACATAAAACAAAACAAGGGCATAGCTTATACTTTTTTTTCTTTTTTAAAATTTTTTTTATTGGTTGTTCACAACATTAGAAAGCTCTTGACATATCATATTTCATACATTAGATTGAAGTGGGTTATGAACTCCCAATTTTACCCCAAATGCTGATTGCAGAATCACGTCGGTTACACATCCACAATTTTACATAAAAAACAAATACCAAATGTCTTCTTTGATATAATGAGAGCAACTATGAACAGAGCATGGAGGATGAGCAGGAAGAAAAGATTAACATTAAACAGAGACATGAGATGGGAGGGAAAGGGAGAGAAAAGGGAAATTGCATGGAAATGAAGGGAGACCCTCATTGCTATTCAAAATTACATATAAGAGGTTGTGAGGGGAATGGGAAAATAAACAAGGAGAGAAATGAATTACAGTACATGGGGTAGAGAGAGAAGATGTGAGGGAAGGGGAGGGAGGATAGTAGGGGATTGGAAAGGTAGCAGAATACAACAATTACTAATAGGGCATTATGTAAAATTGTCCCTGATTTTTGAATGCCACAGGTAGCTCCCTTAAAAGCATGTAAAGCATGCAATCAACAATAAAAACTGGTCAGAAAGAGTTGACACCCACATCAAAGTTATGTTTGAGGAAGCAGAAGGATAGGGAAGAAGCCTGGTAGTGGGTCTAAACTAGATATTTCTTTATCGAACTTTGCAGTGGTGACTCAATTTGTCCAAGTCTTGGCTTCCCACTTTATGAAATACAACAGTCATACTGATCATGCAAGAGTGTTTTAATAAGCAAATGCAAGTAATGTATTCATTTAGTAAATACTTTTGGAGTACCTTCTATGGTTCAGCTATCAATGCTAGTGGCAACTAATACTAATGGCCCAGGGGTGAACAAGCAGAGCTGGTCCCTAACCTCAAGAAAGATGCTAACAGAAAATATAATAAATGCATAGATATTTACTAACTAGAATTTACTATTTTATGTGTTGATAACATTAAAAAATGCACGAAGGATAAAATCCTGTGTACACATGCAAACTATCACCTGCAGATAAGTGGATCTTTGCTAAATGGAAAGCAAATGTGGATGATTTGGTGTAAACTGTACTGTTTTGACACGTGTGCAGAAAACTTGAGAGTAAGAAAGAAAGCTGATGAAAGAGGTAGATGAGAAGAACTTTATATGTGTGTGTATGGCTTCCGTAAAACCAATCCCAGCCGCTTCATTACAAATTCAGCAAGATTTCCTAAATTGAAGAAGCAGATACATGTTGTGTTACTGCTCCCCTATGGACTCACAGTGAGCATCAAGAGAGGTTTCAGTCTAATAAAAACAAAATTGAATTCCTCTCTGGGTTGGTGAATAGGTAGCATTATTCAGACCCTTGTAGGAGCAGAAAATTGACTTATTCTAAAAAGATCTCACTACCCATGCCCGTCACAGTGCTACGTTTAGGGAAAATTTCTTCTGCCTTCACACAACTGCAGGAGCTGACAAAAGTAAGGACCTTGAAATTGAGGATTGTCTTCTTTCTGTTTTCAGAAGTGTCTGGCATTTAACTCCAGCTTCTTGGGATGCTGTTTTGTCAACAGGTAATGTTTCAGACTAATTATTTCACTCAGAAGAAGAGTCTTTCAGAAATCCTGTGTAAATGCTGCAAGTTTTTTTTTTTTTTCTTCTCCAAGATTCTGTTTAGGTGGCTATTACAGTGACAGCTCCGTTGAGCTGGTCTCAAGTTCCAGAGGTCGTCTCTAAGCTGAGGCATTAGAGGAGCTCCCAAGGAAGCATTGCTCAATGCTGTAGAAATTAAAAATGTGATTAGTCTAGAAATCTCCTGGACAGCAGTAGCCATATCTCTGTGCAAGATAACAATTGCAGGGGCCCAAGTGGAATTTCTCACTGAGATTCCAAGAGCATGCTAGCATTTCCATGGTTATTTTGAAGAGCTACAAGGAAGAAAGTTCAGGGAATAAAGGCTGAATAACAATTCTTCTTGAAAATGAAATAAAGTCAGAAGTAGACTGTAGTAAAAAGGCAAAGAAAATGAGAAAAGTTCTTTACAGAGACCTAGTTAGTGGAAAAGGAACTGGAACCAGTAACTCGAACTAAACTTTTTCTCTCAATCTTTCTAAGTCTATTGGTCTCTTGTCTCTGCCTCTTTCTATAAACGTCACATTCACTCTTTCAGAAAAGAAGTTTCTTCTACTGTTCTGTCCACATAATGACAGATGCCAGCCTCTTCCAAATGGCTCCCTTATGCTCTGTAGTGGACCCAGGGGACAAACAGGGAGGCTCTGAGTTCAATACTTGCCCATGCTCCTCTCATTTGGATTTTCTGTGACAGTGAATTCTATACAAAGGTCTCCAGATAGAAATCATATCATGTTCTACTACTTTGTTATGTGCTTCCCCTTTGAAGAAGTCAAATATGGCCTCTACTCCTGGGCAGAACAAAAGCTTCAAGTAGGACTTTACCCATTTTCAAATTTCTAAAACTTATGAGCTATACAGATTCATCTTTCCACTCTCCAAATGTCCATTTCACAACTCCTCTCCTTGTCTTCCTCTCATAAAAATGTGTTACTTCATTATACATAATTTTAAAACACATATGAAAACTACCTCAAATTATCACCACCAAATATATATAAAAATTTCTATCTTACCTCATGATATAATGGGAGAAATTTCCATGCATTTATCTCATGTCAAGTCTTCTATTACACTCCATCAGACACTTTATATGTGACTACTCCAAACTGCTATGTGCTGCAAGTATAAATTATACATTGAATTTAAAAGTCATAAAAATTATAACATAATGGAAGTCTCCCAATCATTCTATGTTAACACATGTTGATGTTATATTTCAAACATATTTTGTCAAATAAAACATATTGCTAAATTCGTTTCTCCTGTTTATTTTTATGTTAGATGAGGTTATTGGAAACTCAGATTTTATGTGGCTTTCATTATATTTCTGTTGGGTGATACTGCCCAAATCCTATCTTTTCTTGACAATGCAAGGTTTTCACTTCTGCCATCATTCCCCCTTTTAAGCTACATCAGCTTCCCTCTCATTCCTGAATCATTCTGACCAGAATACAAGTTTACCTTCCTCTATTCTATTTTTAAAATAAGAACCTTCACCGGGCATAAAGGAGCACACCTGAAATCCCAGCAACTTGGGAGGCTGAGGCAAGAGGATTGCAAGTTCAAAACCGACCTCAGCAGCTCAATGAGGCCTTAAACAACTTAATGAAATATAAAAAGGACTAGGGATGTGGCTCAGCAGTGGAGCACCCCTGGGTTCAATCTCCAGTACCAATATAATAATAAAATACAGTAAGAAGCTCCTTTGATTTTTCTCTGCATTCCTCTGGAACTCTTCAACAGAAAATTTCACAAAAGATTCCTTTATCCATAACTACTTTCTCATTTGTCTTCTCCTGATCTCTCCTAAAGGCCATTCAAGTTGGTCTTGAGTCTCTTTCTTCAGGTCACTTCTAGCACCCACCTTATTCAATCTTATCACCAGTTCTGTCTTCATTTCCTTCCCAATCTTTCAGCAACACTTGACATTATTGACTACTCACTTCCTGAAATACCTTTCCCCTAGTGTTCTCTGACTGTATAATACCCTCCAGTGACTTTTCCTATTCTTCTAAACACTTTAGTGTCTAAGAGCACAACCCTAAAAACCCCCAAATGTGTCCATGAGCTCCAAACTCATAAATCCATCTTCAACCTTTACACTTGGAGGCATTCTAATAGACAGTTCAAACCTTGCGAAATTAAAACCCAGTTCTTATAATCCGTCCCTCAAAAGTGCTCTTCTTCCACTCTTCCTAATCTCAATTCATGACACAGATGCCTACCCAGATGGCAAGGCCACAAACCTGAATGTCATCGGTCACTTCCCTCTCCTTCATTCCCACATGCCATCTGTTCTAGTCACTTTTCAGCTTCTCTACTGCAGCTCACGTCACTCTTATGTCTCTTGGCTCATTGCAAAACTTACTCCTTACTCCAAAGTCTTGCTCCACTTCAGTTTGTTTTGCTCCAAGCAGATCCACCTATTTTTACAGCTACTGTGAATTTATATTACTCCTGTGCTTATGACTTTTAATGTCTTTCAACCACAATTGGAATAACCTCAAATGCCTTAATATAGCCTACAAAACTATATACAATCTAAATTTGCCACTATTTCTGATCTGATCTTTCACAGTGTTCACCCATACTAGAGCCTAGCTATTCTGAACTTTCTGTCCTGTAAATACACTATTTCCTATCACAGTATCTTCCCAGTGGCCATTTTCTTCTTAACATTTCTCCTATTTTTTTCATAGTTGGCTGTTCTTCTTTTAGATCTCAGCTCAGCTGTCCCACCATTCATAATGTGTCTCCTACCTCTACAATCACTTCTATTCTATTACTTTCCTTCAAAAAAAATGTATCAGGTCTAAACTTAATTCTTAGTAGAATATGAGCTCTGTGAAGAGAAACCGTGTTTTATTCACTATTGTTTCTTCTATGCCTAAAAGAGGACCCCCCCATTAAATGTTTCAAAGAAGATGGATGAATTGGTTGACTAATGAATAAATGAATGATAATAACAAGGAGCAGAGAAAAGGAAACAATGCACTGTTCTGTAATTTGTTCTTATCATATGTGGGGGATGACCTCAAGGTTTCTACTGAACTGAATTTATTGAAGATTTTGGGAAAATGTATCAATTTCTTGAGCATGAGATACCTACAAAAAATGTAGAATAACCTGGGAAAAATAAGATTTCCACACCTCCAGATACTTTCTCATGTTCTCCTTGGAGTCAGAATCCTGCTTTTTGCTGAATTGAGGAGTTTGGCCACAGATGTATAACAGGGCAGAGAATTTAGCAGCTGCAATTCAACACAGCATTTAGCTGATTTCTTGATCTGAATTTCAGCAATTTCAGAATTTAAGACAGCACACAATCTGATAAAACTTTTCACAGAGATTTTCATAATTTCAAAGCTATATCTTCCTTCTTTGGGCTATAAAATCTTTCCTTTAAGATTCAGTGTTAGCACATGATAAGAAAATACAAGAACGAGTTTATTAAGCTTTTCACCATCAATAAGAAAGACTAACCCTTTGCTTTGAATGAAGGAATTTTCACTGTCCTTAATGTTCTTCAGTTTTTCCCAGGGGTTCATCATTTACAATTCTAGTCTGATAAATGTCAGGTTACTACTTGGAAGTAAGCACACAAATTCACTTAAACAAATTGGAAAATGTATCAGAAGACGACCAAAGGTGTCGTCAAGCCCCTTAAAGAATGAAATCAGTTGAGAACAAAGATTACTATCTCTAATTCCATTCTCTCTGCAAACTTGTGTTAGCCTTCTTTCTCTTTCAACAATGGCTATTTTTCAAATTTGAAGTCGCTGGTAAAGGAAATATGTTGTTCTAACTTGTGTTAGATCATAAGTATTTTTGTGGGCCAATGGCTCCATTAAAAAATAACCTGTTCCAGCCAGGCATGGTAGCACACATCTGTAATCCCAGGGACTCTGGAGGCTAAGGCAGGAGGATTACAAATTCAAAGCCAGCTCAACAATTTAGTGAGGTCCTAAGAAACTCAGTGAGACTCTGTCTTTAAGAAAAAACAAAAAAGGAGAGAGAGAGGGAGGGAGGTGTGACTCAGTGGTTAAGCAGTTCTGGATTAAATCCTCAGAATATAAGGACATCGACATCATCATCATCATCATCATCATCATCATCATCATCATCATCATTGTCATCATAACAACAATAGCAACCTGGTTCATGATCTACATAGCAGTTGCTCTGAGGATAGGCTTTTTGAGAAAAGGGCAAATGCATATAAAGAAGGCAATGTGGGGCTGGGGCTGAAGCTCAGTTGGCAGAGATCTTGCTTAGACATATGAGGCACTGGGTTCCATCCTTAGCACTTCATAAAAATAAATACAATAAAGGCATACTATTCATCTACAATTCAAAAAAAAAAAGAAAAGAAAAGAAAAGAAAGAAGGTAATGGGGAGGAAGAAAAGAAGGTGTTAAAGAGTAAGGTGGTTTTTTAAAAATCTAGTACAAAATGAAATATTATGTGAAAAGGGAGGAAAACATAACTTCTATTGAGTGTTTAATGTTTTCCTAGTTCACTTTGATACTTAAGGATCACATATTATCTCATCTTGCCTATTGAACCTTCATGGCAAGTTCTATGTTTTATATATTGGATCCTCAATAACATGGGTTTTGTGCATTAAAGAATGAATAATAGCTGCATAGAGAAAAAATGAAGGAATAATTATAAAACAGGAAATTATAAGCTTCAAGTGAAGAATCATGGAACTAGTATCTTAAAAGACAAACTTTTAATAGATACTGAGATTTGAGAGCAGAATCTTGCAGAGATAAAATATTGGGAAAATAAGATACATATTCAACATATGTAAATAATACTTGAATTAACAAATAAGTAATCTGGACTTTATTCATTAAAGAAAAGGGAACCATTGTAGGACTAATGCTGTTCCTACTATTACAATCTCCTAATTGTTCTCTAAGACACCACACTCATCTCTCCACTCTACTAGAATATCACCATAATGATGATTATAGATGTGTTGGAGATGGGCAAAACACCCAAATGAGATGTGGAAGATGTTGAGGACAAATTTCACATCATTGACACTGATACTTTCCATCTGTACAGCTTTTAAGGCTTTATCTGCAATGCTTTTGTATTTTTCTATTTTTACCTTAAGTGTAAGACTCCTAGAGAAAATTTATACACTACATTAATAGGAGAAGTGGTGCTGTATTTTTGTTCACAGAGATATTTACCAGGGCATTTGTAATTGGACGGTGCTAAGAAAGCTCAGAGATAAATTGAGGGCTTTCTGGGGTGTTTATACATATCTCAGAAGAAGGTAAAATGAACAACCGATTGTTTGCTTCTCAAACAATTAAAAACGTAACCAATCTACACTTAGAGATGTGCCTGCCTCTTAAAAAGGTAACTCAGATCTTTTAAAATCATTTGATATATTAGTAACACTGTTTGGTTTAAAAAGGAGCATTAAAATGAAATGGATGTCCTTGATTCCTCTATTTACAGTGGTAAACTTATTTAAATTTTGAATGGCACAGTTCCCTCAATTCAAATCTCTAAAGATAGGTTCCATTATTCATAATTATTAAATATTTTACAGTTAATATGTTTTCGAAAAATTTGCACTCAAATATTTCCATTTTACCATAACAATCATTCTTTCAAGAATGCCAGTCTGACCAAAGTATTTTGCTCAACTACAAGATATCAGACATTATAGAAACAAGTTTAAAATTTCTATCTGTAAGTCACTTCTGGGGGAAACAGCCATGTAATCAGAAGATTGTCATAGAATATAATGAGAATTAAATTAGATTTAGTTGAGTGCTCTGGGAGTCCCTAATGCACACTGAGAGGGTCTTGCCAGCTGAAGGAAGTAATGCTTAGTCTGAGTTTTTAATGACAGGAACAAGGCAATCAGGCAAAAGGAACTAAAAATGTTCTTGGGAAAGGTGGAGCATCAGCGAGCTTCCTACACATCTCATCCCCAACTTGTAATCTATAGGTGGAGTCAAGCACATCCTAAATCCAAGATTAGAAGCCACATTTCCTCCATTTGTCACTTTTACCCAGCTTATTACTACATCCATATACAAAGGTATTTTATGATTATTCAATAGAAATAGCCTATGGATTTCATTAATTTCTAGCTTGTAAAATAAAAAGAAACATTTGCATTAAAACAAAAACAAATTATTGCATTGGGCATCAGACTTATTAGTGTTTAAAGTATTAAATGTAGATTATCTCATTTAGTTTCTCAAAAAACTTAAGAAGCATTGCACTGTTATTCTCATTTTATAAATAATAAAATTAAAGCTGAGAGAGGTTAAAAGATTTTCCCAATATTGCACAGCTAATAAAGCAGCAGAGCTAGTACTTAAATTTAGGCAACTTAACTTCAGCATTTGTGTAACTTGATGCTACATGATACTGATGACCAGCCTCACTGTATTGCTAAAACTAGCTTTGTGGAAAGAATAGACAACAAGCCGATTTTTTTAAAATGGTGTGCTATTTGTGTTTTTCCATGTATTTTTATGTTTTTATATAATAATAGAAGTGTATGTTCATGTTTAAAAAGAGTTTCTGGAGTGTAGTTCCTAAAATAATAGTAGACTACACATAGAAAGGACATACTGCATACCTATGAGAATAGGCACCAAAGGAGCAATTCTGAGACCAAACTATGTGAAATTGGTGGGATTTAAAATAAAAGCAGATGTCCTTTAAACATATGGAAAACTTTCAAATTACTTTTAAGGAAATAAACAATGTATTTGTATTATTATTCTCAACAAAAATATTTTTAAGGAAAGAAAATATAAATCAAAAATATTAGATCCAGCTAAACTATCCTTCAGTTATAAAGACCATAAACAGTTAAGTGCAAAATATTAAAAATGTTCATCCCAGGAGCTTTGATTAAGAAATGCAACAGGAAATAAGCTGTAGACAACCAGAGGATAATTTCAGAAGAGTCAACCTAAGAATGCAATTGAGCAGAAAATATTTTTAACTATAATTAAGTATTAAAAGATGTACTTAAGTATGATAAAATAATACAAGGAAATACATACTCTGAAATGTATGAATAAAGCAAGTAATAAAATGCTGATTGACTTAAAGGTATTGTCTGAGAGTTAAAGGTAATCACTTAAAGCTTGAAAACAAGTAGGACAAACCCACAAACATTAATATAATAAATATTCAAGCAAAAATAATACAAGTAATATAAATTGGAAAGTGAGACAAAGGAAGGTATATAAGACATTTCTTTACTCTCCATGAAAAAAATAAAAGATTCTAAATAAAGAAAAAAAATATTTAAAGATACCAATAAAAATAGAGCACCTACAAAAAATAAAAACCGTCCTAAATTTCACAAAAAGCTAGTAAACAGTTAATATAGCAAACAACTCAGTAAATATATCAGAAAAACATGAAATTGAAACCAAATAAATAATTTATGTTAATAAATAGAAAATGAAAGACTTACAAATAAAATATATATATTTGTCATTGGTTCACAAAGCAAAAATCAATTATACACATAAATGAAATTTATTTACAAGGCAAATATTAAAATAAATGGTAAAAATACACCATGACAATATATCTCAATAAAATGCAGTCTTAACAGTTGATATGTTAGCATTCAGGACCAAAATCATGAAACAAAATAAAAGGAATACTTAATGATGCAATTAACATTTTTGTACTAGATTTGTAGTAACAACTTCCAGGAAGCAAAGCAAATAACAGATGTAGATTCTTTCCTATAAAATATCTTAACACACCTTATAGGAACAGATGTAGATTCTTACCTATAAAATATCTTAATACACCTCTCATAGGTGAACAGATTCAGAGGACAAAAACATAAGTAAGAAAACATATGATCAAATTTGGAGATCTTACAAATAAATCCATAATGTAAAGCACCTGCTTATTTGGTTTAATGTTCAATATTACAAAAATTTAATTAATAAAATAAATAAATAAATATATTGAAATAAGAGTCTTGGTTATGCCAAGTGGCACACGCCTGTAATCCCAGTAGCTTGGGAATCTGAGGCAGGAGGTTTTCAAGTTCAAAGCCAGCCTCTGCAACTCAGCAACAGAGGCACTAAGCAACTCAGTGAGATCTTGTCTCTAAATAAAATACAAAATAAGGCTGGGATATGCAGTTTTGATTTTTCCTTTGAGCTATTAATCACATCTATCTTGTCCCCTCATTAGTTAATTAGTAATATTTAACACACTTATAATATCTGTGAGAGACCTATGACCTTTCTCTGAAAATTACAACATTTAAACAGTAAAATTATACACTAATATTAATAAAATGATAAAATAATATTGATAATGCTGCAGTCTGGCTGGGAACAATTCAGGAGCCACTTGTCAAAAGAAACGAACTTTATTTTTAGAACCACACACACCAAACAAAACAGCTCCTCAGGAAAAATCTTCAGAGCCCAACTGCCACCACCGGCGTCCCACAAGCCTCTCAACCTCCCCCACTCCTCCTGCTCTTGAGGCCGATTGGCTGGGTTGCATGGGCGGAGCCAAAAAAAGTCCCCCAATGAGCAGCTCCCTAGTCTGAAAGGGCGGGGAAACAGCCTAATGAGCATCACCGCAGAGGAGCCAATCAGCTAGAAGTTGCTGGGGCCACTGTTCTTCCTGTGGAAACACACAAACAGACCCCTGACTCCAGACAATTACTGGGTCAGGACCTTTCCATTGTCCTGTTAGAATATCCTTCCAAAGTACCTTGGGCTTATGTACATTTTTTGGACACATATGCCTTTCCGCAGAACTAAGTCCTGATGAATCCAAATTTAAAAAGTTTAGAGTAAAAAGGGTTATTTTAAGTTTATCTTTGGGGAATATATACCCCTTCCCAGGTAAAATAAAAATAAATATTCAAATTCAAAATTTAGAAATGGATCTACAAATTTTAAAAAGTAAAATCAAAATAAAAGCTCAATATTGATAAGCTTGAAAACTAATGAATTTGAATTTAAAAATTCCTTTTAAAAAGATGAACAAATGGAAAACCTAATATAAATAAAGTTTGGGATGTTGGGGGGAAAAGAACAAATAAATACAAAATAAATTATAAGGAAGAAATAGCAATTAAAACATGAAAAATTTAAAATTAAAGATTGTTTTTATCTTTAATATGCTAATATATTAAAAATACCAATAAATGGATATTTACAGAAAAAGCATAAGGGCGTCTAATTGCCCTAAGTTCCTTTATGTATTTAAAATGATTTCCAAAAAAAAAAATGCTAGTAAGCTTATTTCCTAGAAATATATATGTTTATTATAAAGTTAATGTGAAAAAATACACTCAAGTAAAAATAGTAAGAAAGTCCTAGGAACCAAAGAGTGATGTGCAAAGGCTATTTCTATTGGATACAAGAATAATTGTCAGGCAAACTTCATGCATTATTAAATGATATTATGAAGCTTCTAAAAGTAAAATAGACTGACCACCAAAATCATGTAGAACATCTATTAATAGATCTAAATACTTTTAGAAATCTGCTATATGGCATGGTATTGATATATTCAAAGTGAGTTAAATAATGTCTTCCCAAATCACATCTACCCAGAACCTCAGAATAGGCTCATATTTGGAAATAGTCATTGGAGATGTATTTAGTTAAGGAATTTCAGATGAAATCAAGCATCCTAGATTTGGGATGGATCATAAATCCAATAGACTGGTGCTGTTATAAGAGAGAACACAGAAATATACAGAGAAGAAGGCCATGTGAAGTGAGAGGCAGATTGTTTACACTACCACAAACCAAGGACGGTCCAGAGACACCAGGAGCTGAAAGAGGCAAATACAGATTCTCCCTTAGAGCCTGCTGGCAGCAAGGTCCTGGTGACACTCTGATTTTGGACCGTGGGCCTCCAAAACTAGAAGCTAAAATTTAAAATGAGGCTGGAAGGGGTCAAGGGAAGAATGGAGTAACTTTGGATTGAGCAAAGGGGAGAGAGGGAAAGAAAAGAGGGTTGCGGGGGGGAGATGATGGAATGAGATGGACATTATTACCCTTAGGTATGGATATGATTGCACAAATAGTGTGACTCTACATCAGGTACAACCAGAAAAATGAAAAATTATGCTCCGTTTGTAGAAAGGAAGGAAGGAAGGTAGAAAGGAAGGAGGGAGGGAAGGAGGGAGGGAGGGAGGGAGAGAAGGAAGAAAGAAAGGAAAGAGGGAAGGAAGGAAGGAAGGAAGGAAGGAAGGAAGGAAGGAAGGAAGGAAGGAAAAAGACTGGCCTTTATGCCAAGAGAGAAAAATTCTGAAATGTCTTAATAATAATAACATAAATAGATTCACATTTTTATAAAAAAAGAACATTCTAACTCTAGAATAGAGATGAACTAAAATGTGAGCTGCTAGGAAAATATTGTTTGAAGTCTAGGAAAGAAAATAACAACTTGAATTAGAGTGGTAGTAAAAGAGGTGAAAAGAAATGGTGATATTCAGGAGGTAAAGATAGAGGACTTAGTAATGAATTGAATATTTTGGATATAATATTAAGTGAAAAACTCAAATGTGAAATATGGATTCATTATGATATCACTAAACCTGAGAGAAATACAGGGAAGAAACATATAAAGTATAGATAACATTTCTCAATTTTCTACTTTCTAAGATAATAAAAATGTGGTTATAGTTTGCTTCTGCTTTTTAAATACAAATAATACTTTAACTACCACAAAATTATACTGACAGGGTTACTCCTCAAGGGTAATTGAAATGTGACTTCAGGTTTTGCTGAGATTTTGTGTGAAATTAGTACATTTGAGAGAAGACTACCAGTAGAAACGACCCCTGACATTGAAATATGCCAAGAGATTCAGCAGTAAAAGGGTGCTCCAGCACATGAACATCCATAGAGAGACTGAAACCAGCAACAAGCTCCACTGGTTAATTTTCTTGATAAAGGTTTTGAAATAATCTTGCATTCCCAGTAAACCAATAAAATGGTTTCTACTTTATTTAATTATGAAATTTGGGTTTAGGTTAAGTCACATTATTCCTATGGCATAGGAGAGAAAGTCAGTTTACTGTGTGTGTACTAGGAAGTTTATGTTTTGTTTTCATCCCCAGTTCCCGGGATATCCTGAGTAATAAGGATGATGGGAACATCTTTTGTTACAATATTTGGGTTTTGTAAATATGTCCTAAAACCCTTGGAATATCCTAAATAATAGAAACATCTTTTATTGCCCATAAGAAAAGACAACATTACTGCAACCACAGAAATATAAATAATCAGAAGAGATTACTATAAATTATTACACGCCAAAAAATTGGGTGATCTAGAATAAAATGGATGAATCCCTAGATAAGTCCAATCTACCAAGATGAAATCAAAACAAAATAGAAAATTTGAACAGACCAATTATGTATAAAAACATTCAACCAATAATAAAAATTCTCCATTGAAGAACAGCCAAGGACCTGAGGGTTTCACAGCTGAACTGTATTAAACATCTAAAGAAGAAATAATACTAATTGTTCTCAAACATTTCTAAAAAATTTAAGAGGAGAAGGAACTACTTCCCAACTCTTTTTGAGACCACCCTTACCCCAGTTCCAAAACCAGACAAAGATATTACAAGAAAAAAAAAAGAATATTACAGGCCAATTTACTTGATAAACACAGACGCAAAAAATCTTCAACAAAACACTTATAAAACAAATTCAACAACACATTAAAAGAATCATTCACAAAGATCAATATTTATCCAGAGATACGAGGACAGTTCAACATACAATTTCAGATCCTATCAGTCTTAAATTTTATCTTATGTAAGTATAAAAGTGAGAAATAGATGATTATTTTTGAGAGTATAATTTTTCAACTAGATTATACTTACTATGTAGACATGATTTAGAGACAGACAAAGCAGATTTGATTGGCATATGACAGATCCATTAAATCCAAATTGAAACCATAATAATGCATTT
Organism: Ictidomys tridecemlineatus; assembly: GCF_052094955.1. Classification (NCBI taxonomy): domain Eukaryota; kingdom Metazoa; phylum Chordata; class Mammalia; order Rodentia; family Sciuridae; genus Ictidomys; species Ictidomys tridecemlineatus. Next base: position 164,212,563 of record NC_135479.1, read on the forward strand.
ACAAGTTCAGTGTTTTGTTACTCTGTCCCTTTATTCTTTATTCAGTCAAGCTGTTTAGCTGGAAACCTTTTCCAATGTATCTTCAGAGAAAACATTTTGAAAGGAATAATTTAATGAGACCATTTGTGTTCCCAGTTCCTTGCAGAATGACAGATTATGGAAAGCACAGATAAATATTGTTTGAATTGAGGACATAAAAATGGAAACATTTTGTAAGCTTATCAGTGTCTCACATTGACTGTGAACTAGTGAATTTCCAAAATGTGTACCAAATATAAAAGTTGTAAAATAAAAGGTAAATGGCTATTCCCATTCTTTTTTCCAACAAGAAATTTTGGAGATGTCACTCCATAGTGTCACTTTTCAAGCATCTCTTATTTGTAGATTTCTTGAAAAGTTCAAAAGTAAATGGACAAAATATTTTCCTCAGTTTTGCAATACTAACAATGCTTATTCATTTCAAAGACTATTTACATTATCAAGGCTTTTTGTGTCCACCTAAGTATGTATATTCTTATAAGCCGATATGCCATAATCTGGATAATGGAACATTTGTTTATTCTACAAATTTATTTAGCCTCATAAGTTTCTGTTGCCTGAAAACGTACTGATAAACGATGATCTCCCATTGTTCCATAGCCAAGAATAAAATGCCATTTGTCTATGCCTACATTTAGTATTGATTCTTCAAATGGAAAAGAATTCATAATAAACACAGGGGAATCGAGATAGGCTTTCAGACTCGGCAGTAGATTCAAGTAAAGAGGGCAGGCCAGAAGTGGTTTTAAACTGCCTGGAAATTACCATGCAGTGAAAAGGGCTGGGAATCCACAATTGGTTAGTAAACCCAATTTTTAGGAAAGCTGTCGAATTGCTGTCACAAGGTAGAGGTCCTCCCTCCCTCCCCAGCCAGCACTTGACAGTCTAGTTGTGTGGGTCAGATGGTACAATAGTTCAAGTCATTTCATCAAACGTGGGTGGACCTTGGGTCATCAGCAATCCTTTCATCTTCCTGGTACCCTTGGATCTGTCCTACAAAAGCTTCCAACATGGAAAAACAACTCCACTCTGTTCAGAGTGTGGACAAAGGGAACGGTCTTGAGCTGCTTCTGTGGCAGAGGAGCATCTTTTCGTATAAAGAGGAGATAGGAGGTTAGACTAATTGAATAACTTAGTGACAGTCCCTTTTTCAATGCTTCCCTGCTTGAGGGACCAAACCTATCTTAACACTTCTGCCCTTAGCAAGGCATTCCTTGAGTCACGATGCTTTGTCTACTAGACTTCTAGGACTCTATAGAGCTCACTAAATATATAACAGGCCAGTGTGAATTGTGGCAGTTGAATGGGTCGAGTTGCATCAGAATGAAAAGATAATAAAAAAGGAGCTGGCCTTTGTGGTCAACTGTAAAACGTGTCTCCCATGCCTCCTCCAATCTGGAGTCATTAAGTCATTCCCTATATTCCATAAGAATTGAAACATCCATGCATTTCCTCTAAATGGGTCAGCTGGTCTGGGAATATTAACTTGTCAGATGCATTCTGAAAAGTGAGGTGTATATTGTGCTATTCAAAATCTCTCCACAATCACCACAGGGACACAGCCATAAGCACTATGGGGAACCAAAGGCTTAAAGAATCAATGAGACAGATATCATACAAAAACTGCTCATACAGAAGCCTAGGTACCTTCACGAGTATTACACCTTCTAGTATATAATATTTATTTTCTCAAAAATATTGCTTTAGTTAGCTTTGGCATCACTGTGACCAAAATACCTGGCAAGAACAACTTCGAGGAGGAAAAGTTTATTTAAGGCCACAATATCAAGATCTCATTCCATAGATGGACAGTCCATTGCTCTGGGAACAAGGTGAGGCAACACAACATGGGGGGAGAGGTTCAGCAGAGGAAAACTGCTCAGTTATGGCAAAGCAAAGAAGCAGAGAGAGAGAGAGAGAGAGAGAGAGAGAGAGAGAGAGAGAGAAGTGGGAAGGGACCCCAGGGAAGAGGAACCCTAGTTACCAACCTCCTGCAGCTAAGCCTCACCTACCTAGTTACCACCCAGTCAGTTCATTCAGAGTAGGATGGACTGAAAAGATTACAGCACTCAGAATCAAACCATTTAACCTGCATTAACATAGGAGCTTTGGGAGAACATTCTCACATTCAAACCATAACAGACATCATTTTCTAAATTTAGTAAGTGGTCTCTATTTTCTAAATTGCTCATTCTCAATCCAGTGATTTCATACTTCCCTTCCTTTTCTTTACATGTTTGATTGTAAGAGTTGATTTGTTTTATGTAATTTTACAGAATTGAATTTGAATGTGTCAGCAATGAATGTTTTTTTTTCAAATTTGATGATATCTGAACATTAATCTAAGTGAATAAAAAGGCAAAGCTATAAAAGAGTACACAAAATAATAACAACATATAATTTATTGCACTCACATTAGATGCCAAGTTTGGTGTTGAATTAAGCACCTTATAAATATTAAAAAGTGGTCGGAATTGAACCGGATGATAAGATGGATTTTAAAGTGATGATACTTCTAAGAGCTTATCAGTCAATTGCATGCACATGTAGATTCCATTTTGATTTAGGTGCTGTGAGGAAGTCCCTTTTCCTGCATGTTTCTCCTCTTACAAGATCTTGACATGTAATTTAGCCAAGCCCCTCTCTTTGGATTCCATCATTATTCCTTCAGAATATTTTAAGCAGTGCAGTTCTCTCAAGTTCTCCTTCCCTAAGGTATCCTCAATCTCCTCTTTGTATATTCTCCCTATTTTTTCTTTCATGTTTCTTTGTCTTGCTATTATGTTTTTCTCCTATGAGTTAGTGGCCTGCAAAGAATATTCTGAAGTCTGTGGAACTTCTGCTTTATTAAAGATAACCCAGTCCATTATGCCACATTCAAATTATTTTCCCAGAATAGAAATAATTCAAGTTTTGTAGTAGAATTTTACCTCTTGTATGAAATTGATGTCTTAAATGGGTGAAATTGATTAGAAGTCTAGTTTGATGAATTAATAGGAAGAGAAGGTCAATGCTCAGGAAAAAAAATATATATATAACTTCTATTAAAGGTCTAGGAAGGAAGCTTACCTCCAAAAAGAGGAAGAATAAATATTATTCAGGCTTAATATATCCCTGAAAAAGGACATTACAGTCGAAGACATTGGCATACAGAACTCCTCAAGGGAAGAAAGGAGAAACTTAAATCTGCTGATGCAATACTTTTGTGCCTGAATAAAGGAAGGCCAGCGCACTGGAGAAATTGAGCTGAATTTGAATTTCAGAAGAATTTACAGCAAGTCTCTGAGTAATCTTACTCTTTGTTCTGGGCAACTGGCCTAACAATATGAAGCCATCATGAAATAAACAACAACAACAACAACACATTCTTAAAACACAATGGGGATTGGAAGAAAAGACTCCTTCAGGAATTTAGTGGCAGACTTCATATAAACCAATTTCTTTTTCTTTTCTTTTTTCTTTTTATTTATTTTTTTACAGAAAAGGTTTGGAACCCTTACACTATCACAGGGTACCTATGTGATGTCGTCTATGGTCTCTCTCCTGAGAGCTGGGCCTATTCCAATTCCCTAGCCAAATCTGACAGCTATCACTTATCCAGTTAGCTGGATATTAAACAAGGATTGTGATTTACTATGCCAGGACTTTCCTGTTCTCAAGTGGACTCTGACGTTACCCTGATACGTCTTATAACACCCTAATACAGTACTCTCGTGTTTCAACAATGAAATATACTTTGAGAATATGACTTTGTCCATTTCTTTTCACCTAGATTTTTCTGACATTGTTTCTGTTGTGTTTCACGCTTTGTCTTGGCAAGAACATTTCAAAGGGACTTGCATCCTGTCAACACACGTTGCCTGCCTGCATGTACCTCATCTCCAATTTCAGCAGCCAAGCCCATTCCCACAAAGTTGAGTTCCTCCTCTCCATCTCTTCCATGTCACTGGACAGACACATAAATTGATGGTAAATGTTCCATAGGTGAACCCAGAATCAGGAACATACTGCCCAGTGACCAGAAGTTGTCACGGAGGAACCCAAAAGAAAATCAGTTGAATAGGCATGAAAGGAAGTGTAACCAAGAATAAATCAAACTCCATGTTAGTAATGTAGGCAAAACAAACAAATGAAACACCCACGGAGTTCTGATTTTAAAAATAATTAGAATTCGAAAGGACTTCAGAATTAAAGTCATTGGTGTTGGAGAGAGATTCGAGAGAGGGCCCAAATGTCAAGATTAGAGGAGTGTGTGATGGTTTACCACCCTCTAAGTCACACGAATATTTGCAAATCAATCTGTCCTGTCCTTGGATCTCTCCTCTCAAAGATGGGCCAGTCAGATTTTGCCCCATGAATTAAAAAATATTCTCCATTTGGTCTTTTCACACACACACACACACACACACACACAAATACCCCTTTGGTACAAGATTTGTGTGCTGCCTTGCTCTCCTTCTTTTCTTTCTCCTTCCCCACCCCATGTGTCTCTCTATCCTAATGTCAGAGAATCCTCTTGCCAATGCACTCCCTCTTCCAGGGGTCTTCTTTTATTTTGCCTATGGCCAATGATTTATAGATCTTTTAATGATCTCAGGTCATTACATCCAGTGTGGTGAGTTTTAATACTCTCTGCCTTTAGGTGGTAGGGAACAGGCAGACCAACTTGTTGCAGGTCAAGTTCCCTTAAAAATAATGAAAGATTAATCTGTAGGAAGTTTAAGGAAGAATATTTTCAGGATTAACCTGTGTGAGATGGAAGGGAGTAGGACTGAACAGAGGAAGACGTTGGACCAATCACAGAAAGGGCTAAGCCAACCCCATGAGAGCTCTCAAGCCACCGTAGCCCTCAATGTTGTTCTGAGTTGAAGCAAGATGGTTAAGTTTTGGGTTCCTGATTTGGATGTAATGTGGCTTTCTTCAATTGAGAAGAATTCCTAGAAAGATGAGACTGATATAGACTATTTGTGGGGAGCAATCCCAGAAACTGGGAGAAGATTTCAGTGCTCTGGAGAGGTCCCCATTACCAACATAGTTTTCACTATAACAGAATTGCCAAAAGATATTATTTCATGTGATTTGGTATGTTTTTGAGGTACAGGTGTTTTTTTAACCTCTGTATTTTCTGTCTGTGCCAGCAGGGAAGGTTCCGGAACTTTGGAAAGCAGGAGTAGGCAAGAAAATTTCTGCACTTCAGATTTCCAAAAATTTACATGCAATATGAAGGCTAGAGTTTCAGGGTAGCAAGAAAGAGAATTGTGGATTCTACAACAGTAAGGAGTTGGCCTCATTCCCTGGCCATACTTCAAGACTGTAAGACTGTATGGTATTTACAATATGTAAATTGGTGTACCCAGCATCTTGAAATAAATCTGTGGGGAACTGGCTCTAACTTGGCTGTGCAGATGGGGATGGGAGGGTGCGTATTGGTGGCCATATGACTATTATCAGAGGGTACCTCTCTCCTTCCTTTAAAAGTTAGTGGCACTGCTTTAAACCTCATCACCTCTGGAAATAGAAGAAAGCTTTAAGCATAACAAAGCTTGACTATCTTCTGTTAGATGAAGTCTTAGACTCAAAGTCACATTGAACTTACTGTTCTGATATGTCTGAAAGGCTTATGGAAGACCTGAAGATATTGACCTATGGAAAAGGATAACAGAAAACAACTGAAAGGGCTGATATTTGAAAATTCATCTGAAAAATGGAAGTAACAACACAAGAAGAATTTTCTATCAATGTTTAATACTTTTTTGACATTTTGATAAAATAGACACAAAGTTTTTAAAAATTAAAGAAAAAACCAAAATACATAGCTATTTCCATAGGCATCAATATGTCTATTTTTAGGAAAGAGAAGAGATTTCACTATAGTTTGAATGTTGGTATCCCCCCAAAAATGCATAGGTCAAAACCTACTTCCAATATAACAGTATTATGAGATAAGGCATAGGAGGTGATTTGTGTCCTTATGAAGAGGTTATAAGACACTACCTTGCCCTTCTTCCATGTGGGTACATAGCAAGACACAGAAAGTAGACCCTCAGCAGATAACTGAATTTGCTGATCCTTCATCTTGGACTTCAGAGCCTCCATAACTGGGTAACAAATTTCTACTGTTTATAAATTACTCAGGTTAGGATATTTCATTATAGCAGCCCAAACAGGTAAAAGCAAACTTCAACATAGAGCATGCTGTAGATTATGTCTGTATAATAAATCAGTCATGACTTCAGCCATAACACAAGAGGGGATTTTTTTTTTGGTTGTTTGTTTGTTTTCCATTTGTTTGAGCTCTTTGCTGTGTCTATGGAATGACAGACTTTTGCATTAGAATATTTATAACTTTCCAAAGGAATCTTAAATCTTAAAGTTCATCAACTTAAATTCAGTTTAACATGTCTATTTTTAAAAAAATAAGGCCTACATTATGAATTCTACCATAAGTACCCTGTGAAATCAATGACATCAATAGAAGAGAAATAGGGAATCATAAGGAAATATTAAAATAGTTCGCTAGTAACCCTGTGTGTAGGAAAGTTTTACATTTACCCTCTCAAAGTGTAACTCAGATTATTTAAATTTAGGGTAGGATTTTGTATTGTAACTGAGAAAAACTTAAGCAGTTGAGACTAAGGAAGGAGTAGTAAAGGTCTGCAAGTATGACAACAGCCATTTTACCAGCCTGTAGGATGAAGTCTTAGACTCAGAGTCATTTGAACTTATTGTTCTGATGTGTCTGAAAGGCTTATGGAAGACCTGAAGATGTTATAAACTGTTATAAACTGTTCCTGTTTCTCAGAGAGCCTAAGTTTCCATCTGAAGGGGAGCAACTTCATAATATGGTCCATCTGCCAAGGGACAGAGTTTATCAACTCCTCCTTAAACACCTTTAAAAAAAAGAATGCTGTAAAACTTAAAGGGTACTCTTGCTGACCTCAGATGCATAGCACAGAGAGTTCTGAGATGGAATTTCTCTCACTTTCCATTTTAATAAAACTCCTGCTCGTTTGCTTACCTCAGCATCTGTAGTGATCATTCTTCCACACTTGGAATACAAACCCAATTCTGACGCTTGCCTGTAACAAACTAAGAACTCTATCAGCAGGATCAAGATTTATGCCCATACTTACATATAGCATTTTTGTTCCCATTCTGTCAGAATTGACATTTTAGGAATTTGAGATGATGCTGGGAAAGGTGTCAGCTCCTCCTGGCCTGAACAGAAAAGAAATGCAGATAGGTTGCTAGGGAAGGTCATTAACCAGCTGGATGTGGAAATCTACAAAATTTTGCACTTCTCTAAGAGATTTTTGAATTAAAATACTGCAAGATTAACAGTAAGATTCTATAGAGAGAGGTTTATGATCAAGTCAGAGTTCTCAGTTGTCCTCTCTAATATCATGTTCAGAAAAACTCTAGCAATATGCAGGAAAGTTGATGGAATTTGGCATCTTTTCAAAGACTGCAGATTGGATGCTCTGCATTTAATCTATGTATAATTGGGAAATTATGAATGAGCCTCTTAGAGATAGAAAATGCCAATCATTTCCTGTTATGCTACAATTGGTTTGATTTATAACATCTTTATAAAAAAGTAAAAAAAAAAAAAGGAAGTTTTTGTACTAAAATACTTGAGCAAAATAGGAAAAGATCACTGAAGTTCTCAGTTGCAAAGGATGCTATTTCTTTTCCAGTGGGAAATGATTGACATTCAATTAAGAGACCAAAGTAACAAATAAGTTTTCCCTTATATTACCATTCTCTCAAAATGCAGAAAGAATACTTACAATAAGTCAAAACCAATATACAAAGATATAAAATAAATAATGTATGGCAAAGTCTGATTTGAAAAAGGAAAAGAAATCATCTAATTGCAATTTTCCTCTCATTGTTTCAAAGTCAATCTTTTTCTTCTCTGGTAAATCTACAGATAGTTTATTTTGCTTCTGACTGTGAGGTAATCAACGTCTTGCCCAAGGCATAGCTGGAAATTCAACCTATGTTCCTTTGTGGACTCAGTAGGGAGGCCAATAGTAAAACAGGCAAGCTCTGGGATTTAGCATGTTGACTGGGAACTCAAGGACTGCAGCTTGGTGGGAGTGCAGTTTTTCTAGGCAGTAATTGTACTAAACAATACAAAGGTACTTGGTTTATATAGTGATTGAGTCAATGAGCCAACTAGCTCTGCATTTACATATCATGTTCTCTTAAGCCTTTTATCTTTGTATTAGCCCAAGCAATGACTCAAAGGCTCTTGCTGTTTAATGAAAACAGTTGCAAATGAAACCTTGCTACTATAAAACCTACCAGAACTTGGCATCTGTCTCTGGGAGTGCTTTTGCATCAATTTCTCTTATAAGAATCCTTCATCTTAATGCCCTGATTAAATAGTGTCGTTTCCATCCCCTCTATTTAAAAAGTACATGGCATCCCATATCCAGCAATGTGATCATGGAATCATTTCCCAATTCTGGGTAAATTCTGGATGTTCAAACAGTCTGCTTACTTCTAGCTAAGCTTTAGACCAGTGTTTGAAAGCTCTAGTCATTTAGAGAGAAAATATTAAAAACAAACAAACAAACAACAAAAAAACTGGTGTATAATAGTTTGCAAAATAGTGAGATTCATTGAAACATATTTATCTGCACATAACATAATTTGGACAACTTCATTCCCCAGTACCTCTCTATGCTCTCCCCTCCCTATCCAACCTTCCCTACCCTGCATTCCCACATCTTCTTTCCCTACCCTACTGCTCTTTTTACCAGAGTACTAGACTCAGGATCTAACGGATTAGGTCTGCCCACTTGTTCCAAAAAACAAATAGAAAAGATAATCATGAAAAGCAAGAAAGGAACTTTCATCAATATATCTAAGCCAGGAAGACAAGAGGACCATATATCCCTTGCCCTGTTGGGAGGCTGAAAATGGCTTTGAGGTTATGAAGAAAAGGGAATGAGGGCAAGGGTAGGGGGTTTACATAGCTGGAGGTTTTTCATAGACGACAGAGCAGGTGACATTAATCAGGTGTGATCTGTACATCATTATCTCAGAATTGATCAGGTGGGACCTTGTCCAAGAACAAAAATGTTTTTCTGATCAGATCTTGTTCCTGGAATCCAAGGTGACTCACAGCGAAGGAGAAGAATACAAAATCGTGACAGAGATGTCAAATTTTTTGTTATGCTTTTAATCACCCATTGAACATTTTTAGACAAAATGATGTGTCTACGACCTTGTTACAGTTTCCCTTCTATTTTCATGAGATCTGTTCAAATTATTTTTCTCTGTAGCATTCACACATATGAGAGAAAACATTTAATGACATATATTCTTCCTCTGTCTGATTTACTTCAAAGATATTTTTCCCATTACATGAAAGAAAGAAATCAACACTAATAATGGAGTTAGCTGATGTATCAAATAAATGTTTAAAATGCACATGGAGCATAGAGAAAAGCATTTTCCTCAGTAAACTACAAATAAAATAAGTAAAATTATTTGGAGAGCAAACTTATAAGCTTTTGTCAAATTTAAAGGAAGAAATCAAACTTAACAACAAACTTAATAACAACAAAAATTGTTCAAAAAGATCTAAGGAGAAGAAAAGCTTATTGGAATAAGTGGCAGGGAACCTCATGAATTAGGAAGGCTGGTGTGACATAAAATCTGCAAACTTCTAAGAGATAGGCAAACAGGAGTTTTCTTTTATAGAGAGGAATCATCTAAGTTAGATAGGAGGGTGTGGGGGTAGTAGGATGAAAGGGTGATGGGATTACATAGTAGATCAGAGGCATTTGTATCCCAAGGCTAGCCACGTTTTGTCTTTCCCAGAAGGGGAGCCATATGCTGGCTCAGGCTACGAGTGGGCCAAAGCTTAGGAGCCTGGGAGAAGGAAAGAATCTTAACCAAGATTTAAGTAACCAGCACTTTGCTCCCAGTGACCAGATGTTCAGTTAATCATCTCTGAGGCAAAGAATGGGGATTTGGAGGCTCTATGTTCGTCCTTGTCATTCTCAAATAAATAAAGCAGGAATGAGAGTAATCTAAGTCATGCAAGGAGAGATGATTATTTGCAATAAGCCATTTTCCAGAACACAAAAAATTAGAGGGAGGCAACCCCTATGGGGTCCTGTCCCCTCTTGTTCCTGCAAGAGTTCTGTTTCTATTCATTTTTAAATAAGTCCTACTCCTTTCACTCTGGAGGAGTGGGAGAGGGAGTCAGAGGGTTACCAGTTTCAAGATATAGCAATACCAAAATGTAACATCTCGGGATTTGAGAAAACAGCAAGAAGCAAGACAGTTTTTTTCTGATTTTCTCCTAATACCATTGCTTGAAGCAAGCCAGAAAGAATTCTCAGCCCTTCCTCTAAAGAAGGCCATAAAACTTTCATCCCAGAGACACTGTTCCTACCTTGGAAGACACAGAAATGCCAAGAAGAATCTGAAGAATCAGGTCTTATTAAGTATCCCCATCTCCTACCTGTGGTTTATTACTTTTTGATCATACTCATTCTTTCCAATCATACTTCTATATAGCTGTTCACTATTTATCAAATGTAGCATAAAAATCAAAGATTTCCCTTTTGCTTTGGATCTTCATTGTTGAAGGCACTTACGTCACATGGAGGATATAGTAAATAAATGTGTTATGTTTTCCTTTTATTAAGCTGTCCAAATGTAACATGGAGAAGTGGAGATTCACAGCCAATAAACAGGGTAGGTACATCACCAGCGGAGTTCCAGGAGAGAAGAACCTCAGTCAGGTCAAGTGGGATCCTTAGCAGATATGACAGAAAAGAATTTTAACAAGTGCCAGTCAGAGACACAGAGGTTTATTTAAGGAAGAAAACACACATTTTAGAGAGAATGCAGATTATCTCCAGAGGCACAGCAACCTCTTGATCCGGAATGTCAATATTCATAGAGGAATAGTAGCTAGAGCTACACAATATTGCTCCAATTTTCCCTGAGCTTTGAATTACCCTGGCATTGTGTTACTTTTCCTGGCTGAGGATGCAGGCCAAGAAAGAGGAGGGCCAAGGATGTGGGCTGGGTTGTTCTGGAGTTGCCTGTTTTGCATTTCAAAAGCTCCTGGGCATTTCCAATGGTTCATGGATGCTTCTCTTTTGAGATTCAGCATATCTTTCTTTTCCAGTATCCCCAAATTCTTATATCAAAAAGTCAGTGAATAGAAAATTCCTGAGATAAAATAACCAGATCAGGAGGATTCTTGGGAGAACTACTCAACAGCGTGATAAGCTATGGAGTAAGAGGGACTCTTGCTAAACTGACTTCATCAGGATTTTTGCTAAAGCTGGACCAAGCAGGCCAAATCAGAAAGAGAAGTTTTGAGGAGTTTGACTCCAGTTTGGTCAAGGACAGAGACTATTAGTCAAAAATTGTTAGTAGACAAGAGTCTGGTTATAGGAAAATAAAAGAAACGAGGTGGCTCCAAGATGTCTTAGTAACTTTCCAATCCCGAAAGTTAGTGCAATCCTATTTTAGACATGTATTTGATAAAGAGTAAAAGGAGCCCTACAATTGCCAATTAAGATCACAGACCACTACAAAAAGTGGTTCTTAAGGAGAAGTGTGAATTGATTTTGTGTGAACATGAGCCATTTTAAATTGACACAGGAAACCACTTCTGCAAACCCCCTGACTTCTTGCTCATAGGCAACTCCATCATCATGGCCGCACTGCCTTATTAGAAAATTGAGGTCATTTGTTGTGGTTACTGGTGTCACTCCTGTTAGTCTTAACCTCTAGTTTCACACTGGTCTGATCTCTCCACAAAGATGTAAGGACATTAGAATTTCCCAGTTGACCTTAAAGGATTACTTTATTCCTTCCTGCTAAAAATAAAAGCCCTTTGTGCTCTCCAGGAGTCTAAGGGAACAGGAGATGACCCCATGAGAGGAGATTCAGGAAAGGAGAATGGAGGCTCTGAACGAGACAGAGCCATTCTCAGGGTGGAAAAGATGCCACTGAGGTTGTTTTGTTTCTTATTCCTGGAACTTTTTTAATCTACCCTCTCTTTAATGGCCCAAGTTTTTATAGGTGACTTATTTACAAAGACCTTTCAAAATAATGTTGAATGTAGGCCTTACCTCTTACTCTATGTATTTTTCAGAGTCATAAAATGACAGTTTCAGCTAGGTCAGAATTTATTCTTCTACAAATCTGTCAGTAATGGAAAAGCAAAAAATAAATAAAAGTTCTTAAGATTTGGTGGTTTGATGGTTAAGCTATGGTAGTGTACGTTTCTTGGAAGAGGCAATCCAAGTAGGTTAGGGAGCAATTTTGTACCAGTTTACTGTTTAAGATGGTGATGATATCTCTGGCAAAAAAAAAAAAATATTGATTCTGAAAAGATATGGCCTGACTCAGTGCCAGAGAAGAGTCTTGCTCCTTCCTGTCAGCTGCTCTCCTTGCTTCATCTCTTATCCACTTCCTTCAAACTCTCTCGCCAAGTGATTGAACAAATCAGTCAGCACCAATGCCATAGAATTAAACGTTCCTACACCTCCCTTTTGTGCTTGGAGGGCTACTCAGGCAAGGCAATGATGGAAGACTTCATCAGTGACTCGTGAATGCCGCAGACAAAAGGTGAAGCAGTGTCATGGGGCTGGGAAAAAGAAATTCAGAACCACTGCAGGGACTCTGTCCCCTCAGAAATTGCTCCCTAACCCACTTGGATTGCCACTTCCAAGTCACATACATTACAGAGAGACACACTTTGCTTTTGAGTGAATCCAAAATGATTTCATGATTTAAAGAAAAAACAATGAAACTGTCTTCAAATCTATGACTTTGGAATTTTCTTTTTCTTCCTTGGCTAGATGTTGGATAATTCTGATATCATTTGACTCACAGATAGATGGCTCTTCCGAAAATGAATACTGGGCTCAGGTGCACTCCTAACATTTTGCGAATCTTCACCTAATTAATGGGAGGTGAGTCTCTTAACCTACTGTCCAGGTCCCTTGGCACATTATTAGCAACTATTGCTTTGATGGATCTTTTTAAGTGCTCCTCTTGGGAAAGATATTTGAAAGTCACATTTAAATAAGGATCCAACAATTACTGAACATTAATTCTCTTCTAGTCTCAAATGCTATTTCTGGCGAAGGTTATGGAGACAATTTTAGTGGGAGAAATACACCATTATTTAGTTACTCCTGGTTCCCTATATACAGCAAGGGGATTTTTGCTAATATTTTCCCTCTAATGATATAATGAATTTTCATTCACAACTGAAATGTAGAGAAAAGTGAATGAGGAAAAAGCTAGTGCTCATGGAAGATTTTCCATCTTTTTACCCCAAATACAACTTTCACTGAAGTGGCATCTTATTTAAAGGATTCACATTACTTAAAGTTGAATGTTTGATCCAGGAACATTCTTTGTTTCCTTTCTTCCGTCTTTTAATGTCGATTGATGCACTAGGCTAAAACTAAAAGAAAAAAAAAACAGTTCAATCAGAAGAGGAGACAAGGAATATGAGTAACTTGTCCAAAAACACAGCTTACAAGTAGCAAGATGTGAATTGAGGCCAAGTCTCCTGACACAGTGTGATATCATTTACCTAAAACATTAGTTATTTTTTTAAAAAGTCAAGCATATATCAATTCATAAGGAAAAATTTTTAATTCATTAGGTTCAGATTCAAATGGAATGGTTATAGAATTGCAATCATATTTAAAATGACTAATCTATATAGTAAAAACTACTTATGGAAGCAAAACAAAGGAGAATCTGAGATTTAAAAAGAAATGAGTTTGAAACATTCTTAAATTTACAATGCTTTTTTAAAATTAATGATGTATTTCAGAAAAAAGCCAAAATACCAAATAATTGCAAAGAGAGACATTATAAATTCAAACTAGTACTAAATGTGAAAAAAAGAGACCAGTGAGGATTAATTGAGAACATCAGTGATGAAACAGGAAATAAAGAAGCTCTGAATGGCAAATAGTTCATTTATTAAAAAGGTAAAGAGGAATATAATTCATACATTAAACAAATCCAAGATATCTGTCATCAAACATTGATTTTGCATATAAGCATAAAAGGGAATTGGGGTCAAAAGATAAAAATGGTTAAATTAGGACAACAGTGCAAAGCCACAGAGTGGAGATGAAATGATCATAGAATTTTATTTAAGAGAAAACAGTTGAAGCAAGTTAAGTAAAATATGTTTTATCTTTCTGAATATACATATAGATTGTATTATCTGCATAGAAATGTCATGCATGTCCAGAAAGTACATTTTAGGTATTTGAAACAATAACGGATAGATAAATAATAAGAATCCTCTTCCTTGCAAAAGTGTGAGCTTCTGTAAGAGTAGGGACTATGTCTTATTCACCTGTCTGGCCTCAACACCTTATGTAGTACTTAGCACAGAGTAGAATCTAAAAAAAAAAAAAAAGTTTATTTAAAGAGAAAATATAAAAGGTCATTGGAAATGGCTTGCCAGATAGAAGAAATGACACAGCAGTGGTATTCAGGAGACTACCTGTTATAATTCTGCCTCTAGCAGAAACCAGCTATGAGACCTTGGAAAGCCATTTTATATTCCTAAGACTCAATTTCTTTATTGGTAAAATAAACCTATTTTTCAAGATTACTCTAAAATTCCATTACTGTGAAAATAGAATCAATATTTTTGGGGAAGTTTCCTTATAGTCACTAAGTACCGATTTTTATTAGATTTGGCCCCTTCAAAAGTGGTATATGTTAAAACACCTAAAATTTTGAGATTTTAGCTCAGTGTAATAAATGCACTAAATATTTTTAAATAACTCAAATATTCCTTCAATGATAAAGTCAGTAAGTTATGAGAAATGAATTTAAATGTCTCCAGTGTGAAAATAAACTGTTCCTACCTCTTCCATGTAAAGACTCTGTGGCTATTTTTATTTTCTTATTATTGTTTAATTTCTGATGATGCCATTGAAAGAGAATGGTTGATTATGCTTTAAGTTGATGAGCTCTATTAATCTTCCCCATAACATCTTTGTTAAAGATAGTGAAAATTACAGGTATCTGAAATGGCTTTTTTTCTTCCAAAAATGAGAGAGTTTTGTAAAGATTAGGGACATTTAAAATGAATTGTGTAAGAGCATATTTATTTGTTTAATTATCTGTGTAAGCCATAGCATAATGAAAATATTATAATTGTGCCACTTTTCAAAGAAACACTGAGGAGAAAATTGTAAACATCATGGATGGGGAATTATATATACAAAGACTAATAGCTACAATAATGTTATTCAGACCTATGCTGGTAATTTGCCCCTTAGGGGGTAAATTTGAAAAAAAAAATATGTATAAGGTTTAACCATGTGACTATCTTTTAATGGCTGTTGACTGCAAAAGCCACACACACCACATTGAACATTCAGTAATAATTATTTCTTTCAGTTATTCTCCTGATGGCTCCTAGAGTATCTCTAATTGCTGTGTTCTCAAAAGCAGCATTTTTTGTATGGCGCCTGATCAACAAGTAAATGGACTGGTGGTTACAACCTAGTATTAACAATTATAATTTTTTTTCTTCAACATTCCAGCACAGAGGGCTTATTCTAAAGAAGAAAAAGTAAAAAGAGTAGTTAAAGTTCTGACTTGAGACCTAGGAATCTCAGCTGGTAGAATCTCTTCATTAAATGTTTTACTTAGAGATTATTTGTCAAATTGTTGGAGAAAAGGGCCTGCCTTATGGATAGAAGTGCAGTCTGTGTTTTGTTGGGCATTTTCCCCATTTGCCAGTTTATTCATTCTCGGTTTTCTCATCCTGCTCTTCGCACCATTGCATCCTCTAGATTCACTCATTGGTTGGCTTCCTGTTGGGTCTTCCTTTGGGAGGCGCAAGCTTCTTTGTCTGTAACTGTACTACTCAATGACTGTCACCCCTGCTGGTAGAAATGACTCCAGCTCTCACTGGGCTTCAGTATCTGTCTTCACACACCTTCTCATTTCTAACCCAGTGGAGTTGACTGCAATTAACTTTTGCTAGTCTCTGGGTATATAATCATCCTGACCTGTTCATGCATTTGAAATGGCACTTTAATAGATATTTTAACTTTTGAGCCATCTGGAATGAATTCTGTCTTTTTCTAAGGCACTGAGCCTAAGGCCAATAGCATATTTACCTAGTGATAGTTAATGATACACAATTTAACATATTTAGTTATTGCTCAAATATAAGCCAACTATTACTACTATAGTTATCTGTGCTGTTTCTTTATGTGGCAATGTACTACAGTGGCTACTGTGGTGCTCTACCCTAAAAAGTACAGGACTAGATTAATTGGAGATAGAAGGTGCTTGCCCTTTGCTTTAATTGGGAAAAATCTGCAAGGCCATCCCAATTCCAGAGTTCACCATAAGATTGGTTGACGTCTGATTAATTACTTGATCTTGGGTCACCTTTTCTTTCTGTCTGATCTTGCAGATATATCTCCCCAAAGCAGACCCTAATAAATCTTCTGCTTGCAACATTCTCTGAGACTATTTTCAGGGAATCCAAGTCCTATAATGTCTTCGATCAACCTAGAACTGAACTAGTGGGGGAATATAGTTAGAGCCCCCAAATTCAACAAATACTTATACCATGACTATTACAATCAAATTCTCCTACAGTCTCTCATGATAAAAAAAAATGTGTGTAACCACAAGACTCAGCTCTTTTTGAGAAAAGAAGAAAAATACTTTCACCCATCTAATATTATAGCTCTTTTATTAGGCATGTCCAAATTCTTAAGGAAAGGAAAAAATAGCAGAAGCAAGAATATCAATAGGGACAGGTTGGGGAAAACATAGGTCAGCAACAAGTGAAGAGAATTCTGGGCATCTGCCACAACAGTATTGGGCTTTAGAGATTCACCTACAAGTGTTCTGAGAGGGTCAAAAGCAAGGAAAAGAAAGGAAAGGAAAGGAATTGGCTATTTTCATTCTATCAGTCCATCTCCTGATAATTCCTGGGGTAAGAATCAATAGTATGTTAATGCTGCTGTTTCATTGGACCCAGGAAAACTCAGAGAAACTACAAAAACTGGGTTCTCACTCTGAACTACTGCAGTTAACTAGAATAGGTAAGAGAAAGAAAGAAAGAAAGAAAGAAAGAAAGAAAGAAAGAAAGAAAGAAAGAAAGAAAGAAAGAAAGAAAGAAAGAAAGAAAAACAGACCCTTGGCAGAAGTAAAATGGGAGACGAAGAAGGCTGAGTGAGAGAAGTAGGCACACAATCCATGTCATGTAATCAGTGTCAGAAAGAACATAAATATAATATGCATATAAAATAACTGGGTATCTGAAATTATATTTAAATGGATTAAGCCCACTGAAAATGATCAATACTAATTTTAGAGCTTCTTAAGATCAAACTTCCCCAATGATTGGTGACTCCTTCCCACACAGAATAATATGAAATAAAATTAAAACATAGGAAAAAATATAACCATAGTTAATAATTGAAAAAAAACTCTAAATAACCAATCAATTTTTTTCAGAAATATATGTTTGAATACCATAGCAAAAAGATAAGCTCATATTAGGTCCTTTCTCAATGCTTGAATTTAGCAATGGAATAATGTGAGTTTCTTTTCAATAATGACAGTCTTGCTGTGCCTCCTTAATATAAACAAAAGATAAAAATTGCTCAGTAATACTATGTGCTTATTTACCTCCCATTCTCCTAGGCAGACTCTAGCTAAATAAAAAAGGTAATTTAGGGTTAGTCTTTCATGGAAATGTTCTTTTAATGAAAAACAAACCTATTTTAACTAATACCCATTTTAAACAGATTTAGAATTAAGAATCCTATTTGAATTCAGGCTAATAAATTTAGGTTGCGCTTAAGTACTTGTAGTCTAAATAGATTTTTACTAAAAGATTTGTTTCTACAGCAGGCTATATTTAGTGGGACCAACCCCACAAGCAATGGAGATTCAAAAACATTAATAGAGTTACTCACAAAACAGTCTTAATGAACTGTAACTAACTGTAATAACCATTTTGCAAGGTGGTTTCTGCCCAATTTAACCACATCCATGTAGGTAATACTTTTAGGCAGAGGTGACCTTGAAGTCTTCTTTCAATATAGAAATTCTCAATAATCTTCCAGGTCTTCTAATTTCATAATGTTCTATGTGGGTTGCCACCCCTCCCCTACTCAACACACACACACACACACACACACACACACACACACACACACGTGCACACACATCTCAATGAGGAATGGGATATTTGTGTCCTGATCTCTTGGGAGGTCATTAACAGGTCTAGGGCATGCCTATTCCAAGTAAGCATGCACTAAGATAGAAGAAATTAAAAAAAAAAAAATATATATATATATATATATATGTGTGTGTGTAGAAAGGAGACAAAAGGAAGGAAAGAAGACTCAGCCTTTAATCCAAAAGCCTTATATTAAAGTTCCTTACACTTTCACTCTGTAAGTCAGTATTCTCCCCAAGTCATTTCTTCTCTAGACCTGCTACTCCCTAAATTTCTGAGAAATTCTCAAATCTTTACTCACAATCTTAAAGTTACCAGAAATTTACTTATGAAAATTGCCCTGTGCAATGTCCTTTTAGGATAGATTAATATATAATTTAATTAAGATTAAAGGAGACACAGTATTGTAAGCAACATATAATATAGGATACATTCCAAATGTTATCCATTGATCAGATAAATGAGACAGTGTCAAAGATCCTGAGAACCACCAGACCGCCACAAACCATCTTGTGATCACCAGACTGATGGAATCCTCACATACCTTCTCATGCCCACCACTCACAAAATTTCCTTTAAAGAAGAGACTGAGACCCCATGTGCATTATACTCCTGAGATATCCTGCGTTGTCTCTTGAACGTGTACTCATTGCTGAAAAATGTCTACTTGTGCCTCTAGTTGACTGTGTTGAAATTCTTTTCTGTGATCTTTGTCACGTGCCCCATTATCTTGAGTTGAGCTTCATTCTTTAGGATCTCCTCAGATTCCCTCTGGTGACAAGTCCATTTCCATTATGCATGAGGGAGGCTATGTAGAAGTCTTAATTCTAAGATGGCTCCAAGATTTCTCCCCTAATGTGTATATTCCCTGTGTCATCCCTTCCCCTTACATGTGAGCAAGAGCTGTGACATGATGGGATAGTCCCTTCCTTAAGTCATATGGCAAAGGTGATAAAATAGTCACTCGGGATCTTGAAGAAGCAGTTTGACATGTTGTAGAGAGGACCATGTGGCAAGGAAAAGTGGTCAGCCTTTGGGAGCTGAAGTACTCAGTTCTACAAATAAAAGAAACTGAGTTATGACAATAATGACATGAATTTCAAAGAGAACCTCAAGCTCCAGAAAGAAATGCAGAAATGTAGCCTACCCAGCAATTCAACTGTAATCTGTAAGACCCTGAACAGAGGAGCCAGTTGGTACTCCAGGTTGACAAAAACTATGAGACAATAAATGAATTCTGCTTTAGTGTGGTATGTTTGTATTAATTTGCAACATAGCAATAGGAAACTAACACAGAGATTGACAGATGGAGGAGGAGGAATACCTGGGTTCCTCGATAATGTTAATGGCTCTTTTGTGTTGTGTATATAAAACACCAAGACTTTCTCAAAGCTATATCTTTGCAGGCCCTAAAAACATAGAAGGAGGCAGGGTTGCACAGGTGAAGAGAATGGGCCTAGAATCAATATGTAGAGTTGAATTGCCATTCTGCCACTTAGTTATTGTCTGAATTCAAATAAGAAAATTAATTTCTTTGCATCTCAACTTCCTCATTTATAAAATAGACATAATAGTTGTTAGGATTATTGTAGCAACTAAATGACCTAATCCAAACAAAGTGCCAAGATGAACATATAGTAACAATCAAAATTTTTAGTTGTTATTATTTTTCAGATCCTTGCCATAGAAGCCAGGGCTATCTTTTCAACTCCAGCCCAGAAGAGTCAGGATACTTACATTGGAGGAATATATAATCCAAAAACATTGGCTTAAATGAAAAAAAAATGTTTTTATTTCCAAGTAATAGAAAAGTCTAGTGATTGGGATGGTTTCATGTGATAACTGTCCAGGGTACCATGTCATTACAATATATTTTTATGTAACTCTTCATATCATTTATTCCCTATGTTGGTTTTAATCCCTTTGTGGGTGCTTTGTTAGATAGCTTTGAAGAAATCAAATTTCAAATCCTTGTACTATATACTTGGCTGCTAAATAATTAAATAAAAGACATATTTCTTAGTGTCTTCAATGGTTTTGACTAAAATATGTGCACACCTACAACCAGGCAGAGCAGCCAGGGAAATGGAACAGTACCCACTGACTAAATCAGTCAGAATCCTTCCCAGGTGTGGAGAATGGGGTCACTTAATACTATTCAAAACTTAACACCTGAAAATGGAAGTGTAATGGTTTTTCAAAACAAAATCATTTGTTATGGGTTGTGTATCCTCTGGCCCCCAAAATATGTTTATACCCTAACTTCCCATAAAAGTGAATGAGACCTTATTTGGAAATACGGTGTTATTGGACTGAATTTTAAATGTCCTCCAAAAGCTCATTTCTTGAAGACTTAGACCCCAGTGCAACAATGTCCAGAGGTGGCATATGGGAGGCGACTGAATCTTGAGAGCTCTAACTTCATGAAAGGATTAAGCCATTTATGGATATGTAGCTTAATGTGTTTTGGGAGAGGTACTTTCTTATAAAAGTGAGCTCTCTCTGCTTCCAGGCCACTCTGAGGTGAGCAGTTTTTCTCCACAAGGCACTTTCCACCATGATATGCTTCCTCACAGTAGGACTAAAAGTAACCAGGGTAAGCAATTACAGACTAAAACCATTAGCCAACATGACCCTTTTCCCTTTAAGTTGACTTATCCTAGGTATATTGTCACAGGAACAGAAAGCTGACTAAAACATGATGTTTTTGTTAGGTAATCAAGTTAAGATGAGGTCATTAAGGTAGACCCTAATTCAATGTGGCTTCTCTCTTTATGAGAAAAGGAAAATGTGGACATAGGTATTCCACAAGACAAGAGATTGTATTGAAGCAGCTACAAGCTAAAGAACACCAAAGTAAGTCCCAGAAGTTAGCAACAGGCAAAGAAGGATTCTCTCTTATTAGTTTTAGAGAAAACATTGCCCTGCTGACAACTTAATTTCAGACTTTTAGTTCTGAGCACTGTGAGACAGTAAATTGCTGTTGTTTTAAGCCATTTAGTTCGTGGTACTTTGTTATGGCAGCCCTAGGAAACTAACGCATCACTGTTGGTGAAGATAGAGAGAAAGTAGATGTTAGGAAGACAACAATAATGTCCCTTATAATCTTCTGAAACAAGAAATGAGAGCTCTTTGAAAATTAAATCACTCAGGAGA
This sequence comes from Ictidomys tridecemlineatus, assembly GCF_052094955.1. Classification (NCBI taxonomy): domain Eukaryota; kingdom Metazoa; phylum Chordata; class Mammalia; order Rodentia; family Sciuridae; genus Ictidomys; species Ictidomys tridecemlineatus. The sequence goes on from NC_135479.1 coordinate 164,234,008, forward strand.
CACTGTGGGGTCTCCCAGCTGGTCATACACTCTGCTTGTCACTCCTTTGAGCTCAGGGTCATTGAAAACTCAATGGGAAGTAAATAATTCGGCTTTCATTCTTCTCTAAGTTGTCTTTCAAGGAAACACAAGAAGATATTCCCAAGGAAGGAATATATGGGCATATGGAGTGGACTCAAAAATAACTCCTCAGCATTGGGTCAAGCAAGACTTGAAAATTTTTGTTTGGAAATCAATGCCTATATATGCTGTAGTCTCAACAAACAGTGTAAACAGCCAACATTATAAAGAAACCTTAACCTGAAGCCACTAATGCATATGAATCCCAGTTCCATTCCCAGAAGAGCATGGATGTGCTTGCTATATTGGAGAAAGAGAAAGGAATAAGGAAAATGCTCAGCCTACTCTGAGAATCTACTATGTACTCAGCTCTTAATTGATTATATCACCATGACAAGACTATGAGTCATATATCTGTGCCTATCTTATAAATCTACAAAGAGGGGAAAAGCTATGGAAGGGCAACCCTAATAGCTATAGCCTGAACAGGGTCACAAATTTACTAGGTCATAAACACAGAAGCCTGTACACTTTGCTTTATTTGGAAAAAAGTTTCTTTGAATATGCAATTAAGAATCTTGAGGTGAGGAAATTATTTTGGATCATTCAGGTGGGCTCTAAACGCAATCACAAGTCTCCTTCTAAGAGGAGGCTGAGGAAGATTATACCACATGCACAAGAAGAGGTGACAGGAAGCAACAAAAAGAGTTACGTGGCCACAAACCTATGAATGACAGCAGCCACTAGGAATTGTAAGAAACAGGAACATAATTTTCCCTTTGTGCCCCCTAAAGCAGTGGTACCCTATCAATACCTTTATTTAAAAGACTTCTGCCCACCAGAGCTGTCAGAGAATTTATATTTATTGTTTTAAGCGATCATGTTTATGGTACTTTGTTATAACAGCCATAGGAAATTACCACATACACCTAGACAGTAGTTGTTAGTGTTTTACTGTGTTTTTGTTTTTTTAATGTTGTACTAAGAAATGTGTAATATGATAATTTCAATTTTATAGAAAGAAACTGAGGCACAAAACATTAGGGGACTTATCCAATGTCACACAGTTAGTAGGGTTACTGTTACCAACTTTACCAGTTTGTTCCATACATTCCTACTTTTAGAAATTAATGTCTTCAGTTTCAGGAAACCTGGGACTGGGGATATAGCTCAGTTGGTAAAGTACTGGCCCCACATGCACAAGGCCCTGGATTCAATCCCCAGCACCATAAAAAGGAGAAAAGGAAAAAGAAAAAGAAAGAAAAGAAAAAAAGAAAAGGCGTTTTAGGAAACTTTCCATCCAGAACAAATAGGTATTGTTTGCTGATCTTATACAGAAATTTGAATCCGGAAAGTCTGATGAAGATATGAAGCTCTTAAAATACCCAACTTACTCCTTCTGTTCCATCATTACATTGAAGCAGAGAGCCATGGTGATATTTGAATTACTTATAACTGGTCCAGAGCCTGTTATTCTGTAGTGGGCCACATCTCTGTACCCGTAGTCCTAGTCATTTGGCATAAGCCTCACTTTGTGTCCCCAAAATGGAATGCTACCCTTTTCCTTATATGGAATGTGGCAGGAGGGTGCCCCTCCATTGCCAGACCCACCTCTTAAAAGATCAGGAATTCTTCTTTTATCCAGAAGACTCCAGGTTACATGGATAAAGTTCATGTTTCCTCATGGGCTGTGTCCTGAAGTTCGACTTAGGACTCACCATAGTCTAGAGTAAAGAGGCAGAAATGATAGGTGAGGTCAGTCACCTGGCCTGTGACACTGCGACTCAACTTCAGCACTTAATTTCAGAGCAGGCCAATCTACCAAAGGTGAGTGCTTTTTAAACACAATGGATTTCTTCTAAAAAAAGACATACTAATTCTATTGATATCCATTTTCTATGGCCATTGCTCTTGTTAAAAGTGCTGGGCCACAGCTAAAACAATCTTTAAATACATTACCAGTCATATTAGAAGAATAATTTCAGGCATTCTCTTATATTTCCTTAACCTTTCTGAACTAAGAGCACTTTACTTTTGGAGGCATATCAGAAAGAAAGACAACTGCTAACAGTTGGATTTCCACTTTTCTAATTCAGTTCCTCTAAACACTCCTTACATATCTTTCCCATCCAACAAGTCTCCCTTATCTTTCATAATTCAATCTTAGCCAAGTCTTCTCCAGGAAGCCTTACCCAAATCCTATTTGTACACAAACAGTGATAAAATGTTTATATTATAGCATTGTGCTAGATGTCGTGTCAAGCACTATGCTTTACAGGTAAGCAGATGAATAGAGGATAGATTTCCAATACATATACTTTTATTTAATCTTCACAACCTTCTATGAGGTAGGTAGTACTCTATCTTAATTCATAGATCTGAAAATAAAGACACAGAGAAACTGAGTAATTTGCCCAAGTTCATATAGCCAGACTGATAGGGTCCAGATGCTCATCTGTCTCAAGCAAAAGTCTGTCTCTAAGCTTTAACCATCTCAAAGTCTCAAAGTAGTTCCCCCAAAATTCATTTGCAGAAATACTCATTGAATAAACTGCTACACTGCATCTTTGCAAATGATCCTGGTCATTGCTAGTAATTTTCATGTGCATTTCTTGTTTACCCCAAGTACATCCACAAGCACCTGCAATACAGGAACTCTGCTTTATGCCTCTTTGAATCTTCAGCACTTAGCATAGTGACTTCCTCACTATAAACCTTGGTGTTGATCCAAATCTAACATTATGATAGCATTTGTCTTGGGAGGAATGCAAACATTAGATTGACTGCATGCCACAAATGAGTATTTGATTTATGAATACACAATGTATTATTCACTTACATTATCATTACTGAAATATTCAAAAACTGATGAGAGAGATTTTGTTCATTCATTGTATGTTCAATATTGTTTATCAAACAAATACTTACATACATTTGTACTTGAGAGATATTCTTTTGAACACTGATGAACACAAAGATGAATCAGAGGCAGATTTTGGCCTTAAAGGAATTCAATTTAGTAAGGAAGATAAGACATGTAGATATATGACTAAAAAGTCAAATAAGTGAAGATTAGTTATATAAGAGGCACAGATAACCCCTCTATTTGTGCCCTGAGCATGGGTGGAATCTAAACAAGAGAAAATGAGCAATGTCATTTCAGTCAAAGAGAACAACATGGACACAGATTCAGAGGAACCTCTGTGCAGACAAGAGTAGCTCTCAAGCTAGAGGGAGTGGGAAACAGAAAGGAAATGAAGTTTTAAAGGCAAGTTATATCATGATGGCCTCAACAGGAAGCTGAGAATTCTAGGGCTGACCTTAAGTGTTTGAGAAAAGACATGACATGACAGTAAGAGATTTGCTTCCAAAAATTAATACTAGAACAATGAGAAGCACCGATTAAAGGAAAAGAGTACAGAACACAGAAATTAGGGGATGGAGTGGAGGCAACTGTTTTCCACTATGATGATGGAGATTATCATGTTTGTCTCTTCAAGAATAAGCAGAATTTGAGGATGGGGTTGTAGCTCAGTGGTAGAGTGCTTGTCTTGCATGTGTGAGGCACTGGGTTCGATCCTCAGCACCACATAAAAATAAATAAATAAACAAAGATATTGTTTCCATCTATACCTAAAAATTTAAAAAATAAGCAGAATTTATTATCTAAATTTCAACTAAGATTAATAAAATATTGACCCTTAAATATTTTGTAATATTTCATGGAAATGTTTGTCATAGATGTCTTTCTTAAAATATCAAGTCTGGAAACATTCAATTATCTCTGCAGGTATTGAAGTTCAGAGGTGCTATCACTTCTCTATTTTTATTCTTATAGTTCTTTCTTTATGTACCTATTAGAGAAACTTCCACAACCCATCTGTCATTTAGGATTGTTTATGTATATGATGATCATTAGATTGTCAAACCAGAAGAGCTAACACAGCAAGGAGGACATTGTTAGAAAATAATCAGTAATTGTTGATACATACTCCTTACACTATAAAAAAAACAGAAGTCATTTTTAATCATCCATTGACTATTCATCTATTGAATGAAGTTTGGTTGTCTAATATGTCAAACACTAAAACAAGGTAGCAGGGATACAGAAATGACTGTTCTGAAGATGCTGGCAATGAAGAGCAAGCAAACCATTAACTATAGCAAATCTTAACAAATGTTGTGCTAGAGATAGTTGCAGTTGAAAAGCCTCCTAACTGAGCTGGTTGCATTAAAAAAAATTCTTAGAAATTGGGACATATGATAAGAAGAAATATCATAAGACAAAGACAACAAACATCATTGTATATTGTCCTCTAAGTGATCTACAGTTCCAGATCGTCTGTAATTTCAAAATACAGTTCTTTACTTAGTTCATACCTGATTTGCATACAAGACTATTGAAAGTGCAATTCCTCTCCTTTTATTTTATATTCTTTGGGGTTTTCAGGCAGATATATCCTGGATTTTATCTTCAACTTTTCTACTTATTAATCCACTAGGAAATTAATTTTTAACCTACATAATGATAACAAAATATAAGTACCTTTTTTCAAGCTTGTTGGAAGTATTAAATAAAGGAATGCTAATGGAAAACACCTATCAAAGTTCACTCTTGTGCTTCCTCTGTACCATCTTGGATGACTCTGCTCACTATTTCCTAGGTTTCACCAACCCAGATCCACACCCTTAAGTTTACCTCAATTTCTCAAAAGAATTCCTTTAGACCATATCCTGTAGTGGCAGTGTTGGCAGTGGCAAGTGAGAACGGAGGTCCCCTCATCAATTATATACTATGTAAACCCCTAATAATTAACAGTCATGTTTTGCATAGCATAGCCTTATTTCTTCCATTCCACATTATGACTCATGCTTTCTGTTATACTTAAACTCTTACACAAATACAAAACACCTATCTAGTTCAACCTTTAAATCTACAGTTTTGGAGTCTGCCTACACCTACAAGATCTTCCCTTTATGGGTCTCCTCTCTCTCCATCATTTGGCACACATTCAACATATATATCCATCTCCTTATATATTTCCCATTTCATTGGGCAACACATACCCTTTCTCCAAACTCCTATTCTAGTTAGTGCTATGTAACTTAGTAGTTATTGACCACTGATTGTTTCATATATGACTTTTCATCCTCTTCCCACCAACATAACTAACCAACGCTTTGCTCCTGAAACAAACAACTTAACATCACTAATGGTCTCATTTACAAATCTACTAATTAAATTTGGATACTTATATCTCTTATATATTCACGAAGATTGAGATTATTGAAAAATGACTTGGGAAAAAATGGTTTCCTTCTTTCTGAACCTTTCTACTCCTTTTCTAGATATGATACCACAATGTCATGACTATCTTCTCTCCTCAGTCTCTTTCATAGACTTCTCATCCTTTGTCTGCTCTTGTTTTTCCTAGTTTACCTTGGCCCTCTGGCTCTACCCTGCAATCCCTGAGGTAATGTCCTATTCTTGAATTTGTTCCTTAGATCCACACTTTTCCAACCAAGGTCTTTTCTCTTCTGTTTCTGGCCTCTGTTCCTGGATCCCCTCAGAATGAACATGTTTAGAACTAATGCATTTTCGCAGATGAATCCCTCTTCTTTCCTCTTTCCCTATCTTGGATGTTGACATCTTCTCCAACTCACCATTCATGCTAGAAACTGACTTGTCTCTTCCTGCTCCTCTACCAACCCATGAGATCTGTCATCAATTCTCAAGGACTTTAGAAAATATTTTATGAATTATTTTTCCAGTCCTTACCCATTGTTGCAACTGTACTTATCCAAAGGCCTCTCTGAAATGTAAACCTATAATCAATCACATTATAGTTTAGAACTCTTGAAGTTTCTATTTCCAACATGATAAATTAAAACTTCCTCAGATCCTCATTTCTCTAGAATTTCCTGCCACACTCACACAGGACCCCTATATTTGCAGTCCTAATTATGCCATGCATTACATTTCCCCATGCCTTTGTGCATGCTGTTCCCTCAGTTTTAATACTTTCCTCCTAATCCTCTTGACTATTTAAAAACCTCATTTTTTGTTCTTTCCAAGAGCCAGGCATAGACAGAGTTGATCATCCCACCATAATATTATACTTTATCATAGCTCTCATCAAGTGTTATGTTTAGTGGTTTATATAGCAGGTGTCTCCAGTAATCTATACTATCTTTAGGGCAAGGACATTCTTTCTTATAATGGTCTAGGCCATGAGTTAATACACATAACTTTATATCATGACTGGCACACAAGAGATATTTTTGAATGAATTAATTAATTTGATATAAATTCATGGTATGAAAGGATTGTTTCTTAGAAGTTGAGTTTTTCTGCCTTACAAAAATCACTTCTGGTACCAGCAGTTGTGGAAAACAAAGGAATGGCCTCCTAAAGAGATCCGTGTCCCATCTCAAGATTCCATGAATGTGTTATGCTCCTTGGAAAAGGGAAGTAATTTTGCAGATAAAATGAAGATTCCTAATTCCTTAACTTTTTAAAATTATATTTTACCTAATTCTTTAATTACTTTTAAATAGGGAGATTACCTTGGATTTTCTAGATGGGCTCAACCTAATTAAATGACATCTTTAAAGTAGAACAGAGAGGTAAGAGAGAAGAAGTAATCAACTTCCCATTGATGATTTGATGATGGAGGAAGCAGGTGATGAACCAAGAATACGGTTTCTTCTAGAAAGTTGAGAATAGCCCTCAGCTGACATCAATAAGGAGCTGAATTCAACAAAAATCCCAAATGAGAAAGCAGATTCTCCGAGAGCCTCCAATAAGGAGCATAACCTGCCATCAGGTGAGACACACAAAACTGAGATAATAAATTTAGAATTATTTTAAATCACCAAATTTGTTGCTGTTTCAGGAGCATAAACTATTGTAGTAGATATTCAGTAAACACCTCCTTTTATATGTAAAAATTTCAACCCATTCGGTTTGATGAAATGCATGGCAGTTTAAAAACATACATGATCCACCATTTCATCTATAGGCAGAGAAATATCTCATTCAGTGAGAAGAATTAGTTGTCAAGTACACCAAATGTTTCACATTGCTTCTTCTAGCAGCCATTTTCAGTGTTTTATCACCCATACGATGAAGAAGTACCTCCCATGTCCCATAGAGCTCTTTCTTGCCATTGATTTAAGCTTATTTTCTCTTGACCATTTTCTTGTGGACATTAAGAAAAACTAGTCAATATCCCCCTACTAAATGTCCTACAAATTCTCAAAGACAATAATCAAGCTGGTCCTTAAAGTTCTTAACAGAGTTTAACTTTTTCTTAAATGATTTTTCAATCCCTATAATATAATTGTTTTTACTTCCTTTGTTTGGATTCCTTTTTAAATAACAAACATAGGATGTGATGTGTTTGGTCAGTATTAAAACTAGGCTTAGAATTGGAAGAAGAAAAATTAAAATAAAAGATTCTTCCCTCATAAATTTTGCAGTGACACAATCATGCTACATGGTATATGGAATTTCTCAGATTAGGTAAATATTTATTCAGCAGTAATTCTTCTAAGATGCTTTCAAACTGGACCAAAACCCATAAAATTCACATTGTTTTGTAAAATCTTTGTGCAGAGGAGCTGAAAAGGAGAAAGAAAGCAGAGAGCAGATGAGAAATTGCTTTTAGAATGGAACAATGTGTTTTTGAAAAGCATATGTCTTTCCTGGAAAATGCTATAAAGATATTCCTCTACATGTATTAGGGCCAGACTTCCCCAATCAAAGATTTGGCTTTTCTGTTTCCTTTTGAATCTTAGCCAGCATTTCAACAATCCACCTGCTGTCGTAATATTTCATAATCCTCTTTGTGCTGCCTGTGTTGGCCAGGTGGAGCAGTCATATTTTGATTGTTTGGTTTTTTAGTAAAAATATGCAAGGACAAAACAGGCATCACAAATCACAAGTGCAGGGTCCTAATTCTTCTGGGAAGCACGACAGTGTGGAAGCAGGCATATGTAGTAACTTTGATATAAGAAAAATCAGATTGAACACTTTCCTAATACTTTTTTGCCCCCAGTATAGAGATATTATAGGTCCTAAAGAATCATGCCAGCTCTATTGATCTAAGTCTATGGAGTCCCATCTTTGCACCTTGGAAGACCACAGAGATCTTTCAACCACACCCAAGTTAATTTTGTAGTATGAATAAAATAACATATCATTTAGAAATGTGTACCTGTGATGGTTGGTTTTATGTGTTTACTTGACTAGGCTATCAGACTTAAGTGCTAATCAATCACTGATCTAGGAGTTATTGTGAAGATACTTTGTAGATAAGTTTTACATCTGCAACTATTCAACTGACTAAAGGAGATCATACTCAGCAATATGGGTGGCCCTCATACAATCAGATGAAGAGAAAACAGCAAATTTGCAGTTCCTGGAAAAAAAATTTTGCTTCTGGATTGCAGAATTTTAGCTCCTGCTCAAGAGTTTCCATCCTGCCAACCTTCCCTACAAATTTTGAACTTGCTAGTTCCCAGGGTCATGTAAGCCATATGCAGCATAAATACTATTTCAGTTTTCTCTGGAGAACTCTAACTGATAAAATATTATTTTCAAAATATGTAGATTCTGTTTACGTTTAAATACATAAATTGACTACAAATGTATGACTTCTAATAATATTTATCATAATATATGCTGAAAACCATTAATAAAAATTAATACCAAGCAAATTGAAAAATTATTTTGACATTAACTAAGGGTTCTTACACTAGAAAAAAATTGGAAAATTTTGAAAGTATAAGGCAATCACTGAGATCAAATACTAAATTTCACCCACCCAGTAAGGTTATAGAACAGACCCTAAGCATGACTCCTAAATGGGGAAATTTGAAACCTTGAGGCTCAGAATTCAGAATCATGGGTTGCATTCCAACAATTGCCAGGGTGAGAATTATATAAACCTAATCATTTATTAAATAGATGAAAAGCAGAACTCAAAAAACTTAACACACACATAAAAAATAACCCCATCAATGAATGGGCAAAGGAACTGAATAGGCACTTCATTGAATAAGAAATCCAAATAGTCAACAAATTATCTGGCAATTAGAGAAATGCAAATTAAAACTACACTGAGATTTCATCTCACTCCAGTTAGAATGGCAATTATCAAGGTTATAATTTTTGGTGAGGATGTGGGGGAAATTGTTTATTCATACATTGCTGCTGGAACCACAAATTGGTGCAACCACTATGGAAAGCAGTATGGAGATTCTTCAGAAAACTTGGAATGGAACCACCAATTGACAAAATTATCCCACTCCCCCATTTACACACTAAGGACTTAAAAACAGCATACTACATTGACATAGCCACATCAATGTTTATAGAAGCTCAATTCATAATAGCTAAGATATGGAACCAATGCAGGTGCTCTTCAACAGATTAATGGATAAAGAAAATGTGGTATATAAAGAATATTACTCAGCCATAAAAAGAATGACGTTATGATTTTTGCCAATAGATGGGCAGATCTGGAGACTAGCATGCTAGGTAAAATAAGCCAATCCCCCCGCAAAAAAACAAAGGTCAAATGTTCTCTCTGATATGTGGATGCTAACATACAAAAAGAGGGAGGGTATAGAAGTTCATTGGATTAGACAAAAGGGAATGAAGGGAAGAGAGGGAGGATAGAAATAGGAAAGGTAGCAGAATGAATCAAACATAGCTTTGCCGGGTTCATCTAGGAAACGCCACCAGTGAAACTCCACATTATGTACAACGACAAGAATGGGATATCATTTGAATAAGTTATACTCCATGTATGTATTATGTGTCAAACTCTACTCTCAGGCATATCTAAAATTAACAATAAAAATGTTAAAAAATAATAATAACACAAGGCCATGGTAAACTATGTGGTTTGTTCTACATAGCACAGCAAGTTAACGGCACAGTCAGGACCAGATGCCAGATTATCAGAGAGTTAATGCTTCTGTTCCCAATAACATAGCTTCCCAGGCCATCTACATCCTCAACATTGCTTTGTACCAACTAACCACATGTCATATTTGAGCTCTGTTAAAGAATGGGAGGAAATTAGTAGCTAATTTCTTCTTCTCATTCCTCAAATCACCCCTCCCCAGGACCAATGCAGTCTCTATAAAAAGTAGATAACTGATAACTGATGATTTCAGTCTTCTCTTGATTAAAAATATCAAAACAAATGAAAAATAAAATTACTATTTTAATCTATCAAGATAGCAAGCTATTTGAGTTTAGAAATCATACTTAAACTCCCTATAATGTGCCACATTTACACAGAACATGTATAACTTTCCCCAAAGCACCCAGGATGAAAAGTTGTGAATGGTCACAACCTAGAAGTTTTGAATGTTCTCTGACCAAGGGCTCTAAAGGGTCTGATGTGAATATTACTTAGAATTTTATATTCCCAAGTTAGGAACATTTTTAGAATTCTTATCTAGAACACTGATTTTAAGTGAAAGAAAGTTTTGTTGAGAAATTAAAATGGAAATGGTATAAGTTACAAGACTCAGAAGTGAATTATAGATTTATAGCTTGCTCTTATCCATGATTTCACTTTCCATCATTTAAGTTATCCATGGTTAACCATGGTCCAAGAAAATTAAATGGAGAATTTTATAGATCAGCAATTCCCATTTTTAAAATTTCATGTTGTTTTGAGTAGCATACTGAAATCTCACACCGTACTCTTCCATCCTCCCGGCAACAGAATGGATCAATCCTTTTTTCAGTGCATCCACAAAGTATATTCTACCCTCCCATTAATCACTTAGTAGGCTCTTAGTTATCAGATCAATTATCACAATATTGCAGTGTTCATGTTCAAGTAACTCTAATGTAAACTCAATACTACATCACAATGCTTATGTCATTTACCTCACATCATCTCATCATGTAGGCATTGTATTGTCTCACATTATAAGACAAAGGATAAGTACCATACAAAGATGATTAATTTTTTAATTATTGCATTACAATTATGTATAATTGTGGCATTCATTATGCTATGTATGCCATATTTGTACATAAATATAACATAATTGATCAATCTCATTCCCCAGTTCCTTCCCTTTCCTTCCCCTCCTCAATCCCCTGGACTGCTTGCTCTACTGTACTGATCTCCCTTCTATTATTATTATTTTAATTAGTGCATCATAATTATATACATAAGTTGGATTTATTTGCTATATTCATGAATTCACATAGCATAATTTAATAGATTCCATTCCCCAGTACTTCCCCATGCCCTTCTGTTCTCCCTACCTTTTGATTTCATTCCACAGTGTGATATTTTTTCATATTATTAATTGGTGCATTATAGTTGTACATAGTTGACATAATTTAACAATATAATTTGGCCAGTATCATTTCCCAGTATTTTTCCTTTTTCTACTCTCTTTTTTCTCCCTGTCCCTTTTCTCTATTCTGCTGTTCTTCCTTTGATTTTTATGAGACTCCACACACACCCATACACACACACCTTTCTTTTCCCTTTTATTCTGTGGCTTCCATGTATGAGAGAAAACATACAATCCTTGGTCTTCTGAGCTTGGCTATTTCACTTAACATAAGATACTTTGAGAGAGAATATTCACATAACTTTTATTATAGTATATAGCTATAATAATTCTATTTTTATTGCTTATCATTGTTTATTTCTTATTATAACTAATTCATAAGCTAACTTTACCCTAAGTGTGTATGTATAGGAAAAACATGATATGCATGGGATTCATTGCTATCCATGATTTGAGGCGTCTCATAGAAATCCTGCAATACATCCCCTCTAGATAAGGGGAAACTAAATGCAGTTCTTCCATTTAGTTGAATTCATAGATTTGAAACCAAAAACAAATGTCTTAAGTTTGTATATCTTGCAGATAGTATACGGGAATAAGAGCCTCAAATTTAGAACAAAACTCTGGATACTGAAAAAAACAGCCAGGATTCCAGAACTCAAGTATCCTAGAATTAATGAATCTAGCCACTGGAATGCTTGAGTTTTCCTAAGTAAAAATTATCTATTCATATGTATTAGAGACATCTTGAAGCTCTGATCTGGATGGAACCATTGCAGGAGTCCACCAATCAATGTGCAATTATATGTTTAAAAAAAGATAAATAAGTGTCATTTTTCAAGAGTAGAGCAAGAAGTTATAAGCATCTTCCCATCCAGCTCTGATCTTGGCCTGTAGACATCATTTCTGATCATGTAGTATTGTGGGCCTATGAAATTACACCACTTCTAACAACCAATTGCACTAAGACATTTCTCTTAGAATTCTCTGTTGTAATTTTAAAAACTTAGTACCTCCTGGACACACGTTATTAAAATCAACTTCTCTTGTCTGCAAATTCCAGCACTGTGCTCTTTTTTTAAATATTTTTCAGGTACCTCATACCCCTCCTAAACCAAAGTTTTTAGAATTTGCTTTTCTCATGTGAATGGATGGCTTCTTCTTAGGGTCATCTGAATATATGCTTATAGACAGTTTCAGTTCACAGGCCAGATACCGTGTTGCACACCTATAAACCCAGCTACTCAGGAATCTGAGGCAGGAAGATCACAAATTCAAGGCCAAGACTCAAAATCAAGTAGTACAGATCAGTGGTTAAAGTGCCCTTGGGTTCAATACCTAGTACCACACAATCAATTAACCAACCAGCCAATTCTTAACAGTATAATTTCTCTAATCACATTATCTAAATTAGCTCTTTTCATCTGTTATTTTGTATCACAAACACATTTTCTTCTTCACAGTCCTTATCTCCTTTTATATTTTGTTGTTTTTTTTTTAATTTCCTCTTGGTTTTATTTTTATTTCTACTTTATTTCTATTTTTTTTCTTTTTAGAGAGTAAACCCATTGAGGTTAGAAATCTTTATATTCTTAGAATCCAGCACAATGTCTGGCATACAGTATGTATTTAAGAGTTATGAATCAAATGAATGTTCTAGCTCAGAAATATATATGTACAAAATTAAAAATTATACATCTATGTTTGGTCTCTACTCTTGTAGGCCAGGTAAATGTCCAAAATCTGTTTTGCTTTGTTTTTTTCCTTTTTTCTTCTATGCAGGCAGGTGTATCTGGCCATTTTATCTACAATTTCTCTAGAAGACATAGGGCACATTTTTTTTCCATTTAGGTTATAATTCAATACATAAAAAATTGTAATTCATGAGAAATCTTAAGAGTTAAAAATGAACAGGCTACCTTTTGCTGACTGTGTGATCTTACGATAATTATTTAATGTACTGAAATTACTTACATTAATTATTTTAGTTTCCTCAGCATTTAAATAGATATAATAACAGTACCTTCCTAAATAAAAGGGGTATTTACAGGATACAATGAGATGGCATAAAACTCTTAGTATACTGTCTCACATGTTACAAAATCTCAAAAAATGGTAATTATTTCTTTGATTGTTTTAACTTACAGTAACCATATATTCATAATAAATCTGGAAGCACTGCTTTCACATGTTTTCCTTTCTCTCCACAATATTGAAATAATTTCTAAAATGCTGAATATAAAAAGAAATGTTCTAGTATTTTCAAAGAATTTCTAGATGAACTACAAGATACCTTATTCCTGTCTTTCAGAATGCATATTGTAAATGTTAAGGCCTTAGCCCTTTCTAACCCTAAAGTAGGGTATTAGGCATTCCGCCTCTGCTTTGGAAATGGCTGGAGACATTTTCCCAAAACTAGTGATTCTCCAATAGTAAATATAGACTTTTATTCAGTATCACTTTATAAAATCTCAAATTTCTCTATTGAAGTTGTGATGCATACTGTTTATTTATTTTTTTATTAATTTATTTATTTTAATTAGGTATATATGGCAGCAGAATGCATTTTGATTCATTGTACACAATTCAGAACAACTTTACATTTCTATGGTTGTACATGATGTAGTGTCACACCATATGTGCAGTCAGTCATACATGTACCTAAGATAATGATGTCCATCTCATTCCACCATATTTCCTTCCCCCATGTGCCCTCTGAACTCTCTCTCCCATTTGTCCAACTTTCATCCATTTTTCCCATGACCCCTCTCTCCCTGTTATGGATCAGAATCAACTTATCAGAGAGAACATTTTTTTTTTTTGGTTTTAGGGAATTAGCTTACTTTGTTTAGCATGAGAGTCTCCAAATCCATCCATTAACCTGCAAATGCTATGATTTTATTCTTTTAAAATGCTGAGTAATATTCCATGGTATACATATGCCAGGTTTTTTTTTTATCCATTCATATACTGAAGGACAACTGGAAAGAAATATAGAGATTCTTTTAAAAACTTGGAATGGAACCACCATTTGACCCAGGTATCCCATCCTTTGATCTATACCCAAATGACTTAAAATCAGCATACTATAGAAATGCAGTCACATCAATGTTCATGGCAGCTCAATTCACAATAGCTAAATTATGGAAGAAACTTAGATGCCCTAATGTTTATTTTTCCTTCCTTAGGCTCTTTTTCCCTTTTGAAAGTCAGTTAAATGCTATTTAAGATAATGCAATTTTCCACCAATACTTTGAAAGTGACTGAACTCTACAGTCCAGCTAATTATATGTCCCCACAAACTCAACTTCAAATATCTCATCATCTTTCAAAATGTTTAAAATTCATTTCTTTCCATGTTTCTTTGTGACCTGCATCAGCAAATGTTACTGAAGTGGTCTCAAAACAATAGGAAAGGAGCCATATTTGTCAAAATCTAGTGTTCTACCAGTATATCACATTAGCAGATTTTAAAAATTCCATTTGCAAGTAGAAAATCCTGATGGAGACACATTAAGAAGAGGGTATTCATTTCCATACACCTTTAAATTGAAAAATCAGAAGTGTAAAGAATGTCGGTTTTACATATCTAAAATATAGAGGAGGAAAACACTAATAGTAGTAAAGTCAATACTTTAGAAAATTCAGTTCTGTATATGATACAGTATGTGAGAGTATATAACAAAGTCAGAGAAAATCCGTGCCTATTAGAAATGCAATCTTTAAAAATGCACCTTATTGGTAAAGAGCAATCTTTTAATCAGCTTTTTAGCTTCTGAGACTAAAGGACCCCCAGAACAATTGTAGAGCAGAAAAGGATTATTTGAGGGCTCACAGCTTCAGAGGTCTTAGTCCATAGAAGGCTGGCTCCTTTCCTCAGGACTCAAGGTGAGGCAGAACATCATGGAGGAAGAGTGTGGCAGAGGGAAACAGCTCATATGATGATCAGTAGGCAGAGAGAGAGAGAGAGAGACGAGAGAGAGAGAGAGAGAGAGAGAGAGAGAGAGAGAGAGAGAGAGAGAGAGAGAGAGAGAGAGAGACTCCTACTTCCAGAAACAAAATATATATCCACAGCCATGCCCCCAATGAGCCACTTCCTCCAGCCACACCCCACCTGCCTTACCATTAAATTAATCTAATCAGGGATTAATTCACTTATTAGATTATTACTATAACCTGTAGCTGTGGGTCACTCAGCTACCTCAGTCGCAACGGGTATGGGGGACACGGAGTCAACACACAGACACCAGGAGCTGGTGAGAGCTGGCAGGTGGCAACCTCAGCCAACCTCCAGCAAGCTCATTTTATGCGGAAGTGAATATAATTGATATAGTTGCATCCTCCAATCATACATAAGCAAAGCAAGTAATACAACTTCTAGAAGCCAATCATTTTAGGATTAACGTAACCGCGCTATAAAGAAGCTCTAAATATCGCTATGCGGTGGAAGGCAGACTGGAAGGATCATTGTCCCTCTGAAAAGGGGGCCTTATGAGTTGGGGGAATCATGCCCTGAGGCCCTTGTCTCTCAGTCCCCTGGCAACACTGACCTCAATCATTGAGGATGTGGTTTCTCAGACGGCTCCCTAGAGCAGAGCACCCCAACCTGCAGGTGTTCCTGTCAGGCCCGTAGAAGCATAGGTTTTTCAAGCACTCTGAGCTGCTCACAGCTGCTAGCTGCAAACCAAGAGTCACTCCTACAATAACCCAATCATTTCTCCTTCAAACTTTGTCTCAAATATTTCAGTCACTCTTGAAGTATTGGTGAAAAATTACATTATCTTAAAAAATTGCATTATTTCACAAGTGAGCTTTTGGGGGACACCTCCTATCCAAACCATAACAAGCAACAAGGGAAAATTATAAATATATTGACACAGTATTGTTATTTAAATGTTGCTGCAGTCCCTTTTGTTTTCTGACTTGCTAAATTAATGTAAGAATTTTAACATGGCAGGTGCCCTTTAAGGTCATCTCTTTAGCAATCATGGAAAGTATGCCAATTTTCAGAACTGAGAAGATCACTGGCACTTTCTCTTACTTTGCTCTGCCTCACCTTTATCCTTGGTGGGGAATGGGTGTATTGTTATAACAAAGCAAAATACTCCTCTTTGAAAGATTAAAAAAATGAGAGATAACGCTTGTTTTGTAGATTATGAAGGTTTGGATCAAACAGTGTTTTGAAAACTTGCTGTCAAAGAATAAATATTACTTATTGACCTTGAAAACAAGTGGCTAAAGCTAAACACAGTTTGTACCCTAAAGAGAGAAGAAAGAGTAGAAAGAAAGGAGGAGATTTTTAGTAATCCCTTTAGCAAGTAAATGTTTAGCCCTGTGTGCTGACCTTGGTGACAGAAGGTGTCCATGGTTGCTATGAATAATTATTGTGTTCCTTCTAGTGGGGGTTAAGAGCAAAAACCCTTTCAGTCAGTGAAGGGTACAAACTTGAGCTTACAAAGTTAATGACTGGTGAACTGTCAGGTGCATGTAATCAATATGTATAGGTTAGGCTTTACTGAAAAACATCTGTGGTCAAGAGTTTTGTAGGCAGTGCCCAACATTCTACCCCTTTAACAGAATGGTTCATTTTAGCTGCACCAAATAACTCTGAATCTAATATTTCCAACAAATTAAATAGGGCATAGTAGCAAGAGAATATTTTTATTTAATGGTTTCTGTGCTTTCAGTCAACCTGTCTCACTTAGAGAGGATTATTATGAAAACTATTATTGCATTAGCATAATTGAACGGCTAGAAAAGATCAGCTTCTATCACTAGGCCTGGATAAATACAGGCATCATCTAAGACCAAATTTTTTATCCATGTCAACCATTAATTGAAGTAGATAATTCTAATTTGGAACAGAATTATTTAAACAAATAATTCTAATTTTAAAAGAAGCTAAATAAAGAGAGGGTAGAGATAATAGACTGTTCTAGATAAACTGCTTTAGCTATTCAGCTTCATTACATGATTACTAAGTTCTCTTTTTTGCTTACATAGACCATGTTTGAGTATAAAGAAATAATAGACTTTCTTTTTGATAACAAGTTTCATAATGTTAAGCAATTTTATGAATTGTAAGTATTTGGTCCTTCAAACTAAGTCTCCTATTATTTGCCTATTTTGCTAGAATGGCATTTTCTCACTTCTGAACATTACTGAGGTTTGTAGGCTATTCAATAAAAATATTATTTCCTCCCTGCAAATGTCTGTTCTGATTTACTTTTATATTGTTTCTTTAACCCCAATTTAGTTTTATCCTATAGTGATATTTCCAACTGAACAGAACAACTTTACTTGGCATTGTATCTCTAAGAATTACTGATGTGAAGTTGTACTAGTTTTAAAACCAAATACAGCAATGATTAAAATAAAAGAATAAGAAGAAAAGAGCAAGTGTTACTGAGACATATGCTTTTTAAACATCTAACCCTTAATGGATACACTAAGTATAAAAATAAATCATATGCTTCAGCACAGTAGTCAGTCTAGGAATAAGCTTTGAGAATTAAAATTTATTTGAATAGTATTCTATAATAAATGAAACAGTTTTGTGACCGCAATATTTGTGGTTATTTAATTACCAAAGTATGCTACAAAAACACTTGCATGATTTCTTTCTACAACAAAGGTGTTTACCAAACACTGTAGCCCCCAAAAATCTTAACATTCAGATGAGGTCTGACCTTCAAACAAGAAATGATCTATAAGCAAGTACCAGCTAGAGGCAGGCAATGATTCTCCTGCTGGAACAGAACCTTCCATTCAAGCTGATCTGAATGGAATGGAATGAAGTATTTGCACCAGAAAAGCCCCTCCCCCTTTTTTCTCTATCCTAACCAAACTCATCAAGTATACTATGAAATACACTAAGGAAATTATACGAATCATCATTAAATATCAAGGGGAATATTTTCTATCCCATGTTCCCCAAAGGAGTTGATGTGCTTCCAAAGGCCCCATGGCAAACTATCATGATCCAAACTTTGCCAAGAAGTGAGAGTTCACATAGCAAAAGTTAAGCAGGTCTGTTTACCAGCAAATCAAGCTATGTGGATTACAAAGAGTGTCACCATACCTAGGTAAGCCCACATACCAGAAAGCTTGAAATTCTCTCAAGAAATATTTATAAGTTTGATATCACAAAAGATAAGAAGTAAGGCATCATTTAGGGACTATTACCCTACAAATAAACAATTGACTTTCCTTTCTTGACAGTTATACATGAGAAGCTAATAATAATCAGTAAGATGAAAATCATTAGATGTTAAATCCTTTCATACAAACCTCTTATAGAAGCTTAGAGGAATGACCTTCTTGCCTAGGAATTGCCGCCACCTTTCTCAGTCCAAAGTCTACAATCTAAACTTTCACCAGCACCATCTTAGATTGAAGTTCTCTAGGAAGCACAAAACAAGGAAAGCATAATGTATTGAGAAAGTAAGTTGGCATTCTGACTAAAGATCAATGTCCACAATCCAACTGTAACAAATATAATTTAACAATTTTTTTTAAAGTTTAATTCGCACAGAAGCTTGTCAGTAAACCACAGAGTTGGCATTTGGAAAGGGCTGGCAAAGTGTCCAGGCTGCATGGAATCTCATCACTAGTACATTTTAATACTCTTCACTGAACATTTTGCATGGTGTGATGGAATTTCTTTCCCTTTTTTTTCTATCACTACATCTGGATTCTCACAGGTCTAAGAATGTGGGAAATAATCTGAAGAATGATATGTGCAGTTATCTTTCTTGTCTATTTCAATATAAATACCCCACCTTCACTTCTGAAGATCATCCATCAAAATATGCAGAGAAAGGGAAGTACTTTGAAGATGTGGGCATCTCAGATACAGGCCTGGTAGGCTTGGGACAGTATCAGGAAAGTAAAATCTGAGAAATTGGAGAGAAAAGCATCAGGATATGAGCAATAGAACAGAAAAGCCATAGGAGATGCCACACGCAGACTTCCTTTATTTCCATATTTTGTATAAGGACCAATTTGAATTGGATAAAGTGGGGTTTTGTATAGATATTTTTCAATGACCCCATGTATCAGCCTAAAGTCTTGGATAGTGACCTAAACATGGTAACTATTATTTCTTCTTTTTTAAGGATTTAATCCCAACAACATCCTAACCAATATGTGAGGATTTAAAATTAACAAAGAAGAGTGTAGAATCAATACCTGCTGAGTTTAGAAGAAGAGATAGGTTTCTAATCCTATTTATTTGTTTATGTTGTCGATGTAACAGGTTTTATGAACTAGTTTAAAATTAGGATTTTGTGGAGTAGCTTGAAAATTCATTCTATGTTTTTCCTATAAATAAATTGCATTCTAATTTAGAAAATGAAAAACATTTAGAGCACACTCTAAAAACAAAGAGTCTAGAAAGAAGGAGAAAGGGAAGTTATCATATAAAGGGTACAAAGTTTCAGTTTTGCATATTCTTATGATGAAAATCATTTGTATCTAATTCAAAGGAAAAGGAATGTTTATTAAGTGTACTTTACATATCTGAAACTATAAGAAACACCAATAGTATATCATTTATAAACTACAAAAAAAAGATCATCATACATTCCAATACAATTTGCCAATTTGGCAGCACCACCTGCATTTGTCAACTAGGATTTCTTTTGTTTGCAACTGTTTGCTTCAAAAACAAACAAACAACAAAAAAAAAAAAACCAAAAAAACCCCATAATTTTCTTA
Source organism: Ictidomys tridecemlineatus (assembly GCF_052094955.1). Classification (NCBI taxonomy): domain Eukaryota; kingdom Metazoa; phylum Chordata; class Mammalia; order Rodentia; family Sciuridae; genus Ictidomys; species Ictidomys tridecemlineatus. The sequence continues at coordinate 164,254,123 of NC_135479.1, forward strand.
ACTCCATGGTCCATCGCCAGAATAGCAACGTTTTATATCTTCCACTTAATCTGCATCTTAATTAAACCATTAAATGCTGTTTCAGTGCATACAGAATCTAGCTGTGCTTTCTCTATCTCCTTTTCATTTTAAGGTTTCAACCTGAAATTTATAAAAATTTTCCTTTTCAAAAAAAGTCTAATAAATGGCCAGTAAAAGCCAGAGTCTGGGATTTGTAGATTAACCTTCTTTCTGAGATTTGCCTTTTTGCTCCTGGTTTATAAAGTTATTTATTCAATAATTAATCATTCCATTCTCAAAGGAAATTATACAAATGAGTTTCAGTGTTCTTTATCAAAAATTATTATAATTTCTCAATAGCTCCTGGAAGACAGGGAGCAATTAATATCTCCATCACATGGAATACTAGAGTCAGATGGAAGAACTGGAATGTTTAATGAAGAATTAGAAGTTCATAGAAGATTGAACTGCAGACAGAAAAGGCAATAATATTGCTATCCTCTGGCTTTAGATCTTGGCCCATATAATTGGCACTTTCCTCCCCAAATTGATTCTTCTTCTTCTTTAAAATATTTTTTTTAGTTGTAGATGGACACAATAACTTTATTTTATTTGTTTTTATTTGTTTGTGGTGCCAGGGATCGAACCCAGTGCCTCACGCATGCTAGGAAGGCGCTCTACCACTGAGCCACAACCGTAGCCCCCAATTTTTCTTTCTCTGTGATGCCATTTCTTTGAGGGGACCTCCCTTTGTCTCTGTGCTCTAGATCACATGCCCCACCTCAGCATTCTAGTCACCTCCTATGTCTCCTGTCTATGGCAATGGGCATATCCATTATATTCATCTATTTGTCTAGCGCTTCCTCTAAACTCTGCAGGTATTGATTCTACACTCTTCTTTGTTAATTTTAAATCCTCACATATTGCTTAGAATGCTGTTGTGATTAAATCCTTAAGAACGAACAAACAGTAGTTACCATGTTTAGGTCACTGTCCAAGACTTTCACATTTATTAAATTCTCAAATCAGTTTTATGATGTAGGCAACTTTAATAACCCATTTTATAAGTGAGGAAACTGAGGCATAGAATGTTAGGTAAACTACTGGTGTTTAGAAAGATAGTAAGTAGCTCTGGTGACTGTGGACCCAAAATCATGCTAAACCAAATGAAGAGAATAAAGAGAGCTGAAAAGCACCTCCCCATATACAACCCGGGTGACCTGAAATTTAAGACACAAGGGGGCCATATGGAAGGGAAGTCTAGTCCTTTTTTTTCCACCCCTCCCTGTGCTTTATATTAAACTAGCAAAATACTTTTATTGATGAAAAAATTTAAAAAGGAATTTGATTATTGATATAATCAGAAATAACCAGTTTACATTCTGAGATCAATCCTTGTAAACTACAGAGAAGAACAGAAAATCTTATAGGCAATGTGATGATATTATATATACTCTTTAAAAATCAGGTTTTGTCTCTTGACAAGCTAAAGAGTTGAGATGACTCTGGTGACAGATTCCACAAAGGAAAGATTATGAGTACAGAGGTGTCATGTCTATGGCTAGGTTCCCAAACATATGTATGTTAACTAGTTTAGCTGACAGTGGTGATTGGAGCCAAATGGCTTCAGAACACCTTTGGAAGAAGTTGACACTAGTTAGATGGAGTTGATCATTTAGACCAGTGAGGAAAAGCTTCTGTGCCTTTTATCTTTTTCTCAAAATCTTTTTGTTTACTTGTTTAAAAATAGCATGAAGAAAATGTCCTGGCATTCAGACTAATGTGTAGAAGAACCTAAGTCAAGGATACTTAGCTAAAACTAAAGATATAAGCGAAAATATGAGTAGCAGAAGGGAGAACTGCATTATTTGTCAGGTTTTACACAGATTCATAATGCGAGTGTATTTGAACATCTCGGACACTAATGGAACAGGTGCTGAAGAAATGTCTTGACAAGGAGCAAGGAAGAAAGATTCAGGGAATGCTCACAAAGAAATGCACATTTTTTTCCAGAGATACCACACAAGTGGCACTTAAACTGTACATAAAACACTTTTACAAGCAGATCTCTTTCCAAGGAAATGAAAAGACATTCTTAATCTGTAGGGAAATAAAACTTCCCGGGGTGAGGCCTCAGACAATTGATTTTAAAGGTTCATTCTTTTTCAATTGTGGTATTTTGTTTTAACGAGGCACATGAAATGCTTCAATTTACCCCTTGGCCACCTTAAAACCTTGTTTTAATTCCCATATGTCCTTAATAGGGTTCTTAGATAAGAGGTTCCTCTATTTTCATGGAACTCGGCTATGTAAAGGAATTCAACCCTTAGAAAGAACAGAATTCCTGGACCACTAACTAAGAGAATAACCACAGCATGGATGGATGCAGTCCACGGAGCTTTGTGGTGAGAAGCAGCTGAGGTCCCAAACTGAGGATGCACCTGGTTTAGTTGAAATCCTCTTCAAGGTCTGTGGTTGCACAGGAAAGTAATGAGATGACAATTTCACATCTGTTCACACCTCTCCTCTGGAATGCTCAACACTGCCCTTCTCGACTTCATACCTACTTCTTGTTACATGGATAAAATAAGAAAAAAATGAAACCAGAGGAAAACCACCATAAAGGTTAACAACCTTCCTTCATGTATGATCCAGCAGATGGGTTGTTCCAGTTTCAAGGGATGGAATCTTTCCTCTTGTGTACGGATGCCAACCTCTTCTCATCCTGTGGGACTCTGCTCCTTCTTTCCTCATCACATTCTCCCTTCCTCTAGGATCACTTCTGTGTATGGGAGGCAGTGTCCTGTACTCCAAAGAGTACAACATCTGCAAGCAGAGAGACGGGATTTAAGTCTACTCCCCTGGTAGCCTCATTGAGCCCATTACTAAACTCTTTTGTGAATTGATTTCATCTGTAAAATAAAGGGTTCTTATAAAAATCGAGAATTTTTAAAAACTGATAACTTATAAAACAATTAGGACAATTTCTAGTACATATGAACTAATTTTGTTTTTCACTTTGAGATATACCTAGTTTTTGACATATTTTTTAATAAATTTTCCTTAGACACTAGGCCACCTTCTTCTACTGCCCCATTTCAGTGATGGTCTTTGTAGGGACCTCTTCGAAAAAGCCTCTTATATTTGCACTTCCTCACCTTGATCCTCAAGTCAAGCCTGTCTTCTCTATGACTCCACTGAATCAGTTCTCAGTTAATGTCACCAATAGGCTCCTTATTGCCAAAGTGAGTAAAACCTAGTCCAGCAAGGTAGAACCCAGGTTCAGATGTGGACTACAACCACCCAAATCTTGCAGGGCTCTTGAGTCAGCACATAGTACCCCCTTAGGTGTGAGGACAGGAAAGTTGTGCTAACTTTACCTTACTGATGATGAACTAATGGTCCCAACTAACATCTAGGTTACAATAATATCAGCATAAACAGAATATCTCCAAGGATCACCGAGAATAAATTTTCTTCAATGGTGAAATCCACAACTCATGGGAACTAGTTTCACAGGCTGGGACAGAACCTATCCCTCTTCTAAGGCATGTAGTTATGAAGTCTGTAAGAGGGCTTATCACACACGGTCTGCCTCACCATCTCTTCTCTTTTTTCTTTGCCTCCTGCTGTCCCACAACCTCATAGCTTCTCCCAAACACTGCTTGTGTTCACTCTACCAACCTCTCTGACGTGGCCTGCACTAGAAGTTGATGGCCAAGGCAAATCTATCATCCGTGTCAGGACAGTCTTGAGAGTGAAAGGGGTCTGCCTTAGGTCAGGTGCCTTAGAAGTAGAGGTGACTCTTGACAAGTATTCATGGGCATGTGATTTATCATAGGAATTCTCGGTTAAACAGTCAAGGAGCAAAAAAGTACAATAGGAAAAAGGAGAAAAACTAAATAAGAATATGTTCTCAGTGAAGTCTGGTCCTGGCCTGACCCCACAGGGGACTCTGGAGCATAAATTACTCTGCAAATCTGTCCCCCTCTTCTAATAAGGAAAGAGTCTTCAACATTCATTGCAGTGGCGCTTGACTATGGGTCACTCCTGAAGGATGACTCTGTAAGCCATTAGAAGTCCACACAACAATTGGGATGTGGTTGCTCCAGTATATAAAAGGATCTGGGTAAGTCACTAGCAGTACCTACTATAGAGAGCATCAATAATTCTGCCAAGACCATTTCAGGAATATCAGAATATGTGGTCATCCTATTGTATTTCCCATATTGCTGTCAGTACTATGGGGCTGCTCTGTTTTAAGTATCTTGTTAGCCCTAGGTTCACTGGGGATCACTGCCTTAGCCACCCAGGATCACTATGTGAACTCTCAGGCTGCTTCTCCATGCCACTCCCACAGGAAAACACTATTTATGCACAGATTGCTTCATACATTGTGAGTTTCTGCCCCAGGTACTCATGGAATGCAGTTCTGAAATCTGCCTTCAGATGCCTGTCTGTGAGTCTCTCTTGCCTATGGCTCCTAAAGCTCTTTACCATTAGAATCTCTCAGTCTTTCATTCTTTCTGTTCTCCTAATAATTTTTTAAAAAGTTTCTTATTCCTACATTTTCTTCTAATAGTGAGGAGTCACAAGGCAAGGTTATTATTGATTTGATTAAAAAAATGTCAATATTTGACCAGAATAGCCAGGTGTAATTATTTATAATTACACCCTTTAACTTTTAAGAACATCTTCCATTAATCAATAAACTATAAGTTCACCCTATTTTCAATGTTCAGATATTCTTTTCTAAAGAGCAAACAAATGCTTCTAGAGGGCTGTTGGACAGTAAGTTCAAATGCAGCCTCTCACTGTCCTGGAATCACTGACCACCCACAACTATGCTATGCTGCCAAATCCAGTTGATGTGATTAGACTCTATTCCTTAGCAAACTTTCTCAAAAAGCTCTTCATAGAACTCTTTATAGTTTAGGGTTTTTGTTTTTTGTTGTTATTTTTTTAACCTTTTCCCAAACTAAGCAGACATTTAAACATATTCTGATCCTTAAGTGTGGACAAGTTATTTACTAAGACATTCAATGCCTTTGCAAACAAATGACCAGAACTAGTACTTGCTGCCAGGATGTGCTGCTTGATTCCACATATAAATCATAATTATGCTTCCACTCTGCAATAGAGTCACTCTTAGATATAAAAGGATTCTGTGGAGTAGGGGGATTTATAATATCCCTGTATTTGTACCAGAATATTGTATCCTAAAGGTCCCTTGAAGAAAGTCCTCTTGGTAAGATAAAAGAGTATCCTTTGTGATATCGAAATGAATATCAATTTCTTTATCATTTTCTTGTAAAACTCAGAGGTTAACTGGAATTCATGTCACATCACTGTGCACCAAATGCTAATACCACGCATAATTACTTAGCCTCATTTGTACATGAATGGCACATATAATAGATGTTCTCAGTAAAGGAGTTAAAGTCGATATGAATGTGAACAGAATTAAAGCCAGTTGTTCCCATTGCATAATATTTTTACTTAGATACTTTGCAAGCCTTTGGCAGTTATTTAAAAACAAACAATAAGAAGAAAAAGTTCTTGAATGCAAGATTTGCTTCCAGATGAGACAGTTATATCTTGTAAGAGGTAGTAACCTGTAAAGATGATGATTATCCATTATGTATATACCCATACATTAAACAAAACCCATTTTTTTCTCAACATGTATGCTTTTAATGTTTTACTTAGAGAAATCTACAAATTAAACTTTGTTGCTATTGAAGGTATTCTGATGTGATCCCTAAATTATAACTTGTATATTCTGAAGATCAATAAAAACCAATAAAATTTCAAATATGAGTTATTGTCAGTAGTTAAATTATAAAGAATGCTAAGTACACTATAAAATGTTTCTTCCTTAGTTACCAGCAGTCCTTATCAAAATGAGGTTCACTTGTTAAGATTCATTAACTGTATTCAGCCTGGACAGTCATTCGGCTCAAACTTTACAATCTTTTAAAATATACCAGTCTACTTTTAATATAAATTACAAATTGATCATATGAAAGACTGAATAATTGGATTTCAGAAAATTTACCAATCAAGTTAATTTTTAACTTATCAGAGGTATAGGTCAAGTCTAAGATCCGTTAACTAAAGATGGAATTATCTCCTGAATTAAAAGGTTATTCTCACTGTCAAATAGTAGTTCACCCTGGGGTAGATTACCAGATAGGAATTTGAACTGTTGATGGAGGAGGGACTGTATCCCAGGGCTTGGAACCAGAGAATCCTGTGAACATCAAAGAGTAGAAAAACCTGGGGTGATTCCTAAAATGGGATCACAGTCTCATGACCATAGGAGAGCAGTGGAGTGGATGAGTGATGGCAGTGAACTTTTGCTCTTTGCCAGGATGCCCTTGGCATTACAACAGGGCAGTTCAGGGCCTGGCTTTTGAAGCAGATAATACTTGGACAGCAGATGAGAGTAGCCAAAGCTGTCCTTTATAAATAAATAGGTGAAAGTGGCATTGCAAGCACATACACGCTTAACAAAGTAGAACTCATATTTCACATATTTCACAATCCTCTTCAGCAACAGAGCTAACAGCCTGGTTAGAGAAAAAATGTCCAAATCTAATACTCTGAGGATCTTGTTCTGGATTCATAGGTTAAGAGGCAGTGCCTTTCAAGGGAAATTCTCAGAAATATATGGACAGCCTTCTCAGGAAGAGTAATCTCTGGCAAGAAGTTAAATATACGGTATATGGTCTTTTATCCTTATGGTTTAAGTAAAGAAGTATAACATTATTTCTGTCATAGACTAGGAAGAATAAGGATGGGATGCATGGACAAATAAGGTATTTCTACTTAGGATCTTGTTGACTCATTTTACTATAAGTTGCAATTAACATCTTAAAAGATATATCTGTATACATACAATTTTTTTTTATGCTAGGGGTGGAACCCAGGGTCTTGCACACAACACCTCATTTTTAACTTGTCAACACAAAAGAAAACTTTCCAAAAAATAATTTTTAAGTTTCTAGGAAAATAATTCATCCAAAATTAAAACTCAGAACAAAATAAAAGTGTTGATAAAATTGACTTTGATTGCCAAGATTTACTTATTAGATGTATCTAAATACTAATTAATTTTCAGTTGGAAAAGCTTCTATAACTTTCAGTTCTAATAGTTTTCTTATTTTAGAAGTAAAATAACCTTTTGTCTTGTTCTATAATGATACCTTTAACCATGGGCACTCAAATATTTCTTGCTTTTATTTTAAAGATAATTTTTACTTTTTAAAAGTATTGTACTCTACAGTGAGTTTTCTCATAATTATTTTATTTCATCTTATAATTGCACCATGATCATGATCATTTTATTGTTACTATTATTATTCTAAGAACCATTCTTTTTTACATGTAAAAAGGAGTCCAACATATTAAGATTTTCCTAAGATTATTGAAGTACTAAAATTTAGAGACCAATTATTCATGGCATAAAACTCTTGTTTTATAAATGTCTTCACAGTGCTATTTTTATGCATAAAGAACCTCTTTTCAAATATATTAAAATCAGTTTAAAATTGCCATAAACTAATTTCAGAAGACGTTTTGAAATGTGTATATATATGAAATATATATGTATATTATTTACATGAAGTGTCCTCACTTCATGTAAATTATATATATATATATATATATATATATATATATATATATATCTCAATATCTAACACTCTCTCTATATATATACACATATATATATACATATACACATATATACACATATATACATATATCTATGTATCTAACTCAGTTTTCAACACTTTGGAAATTATTACATTCAAGGTAAAATAGTTAGAAAGGAATATGATGACATTATCATTTCAAAATAGGATAATAGAGATAAATAAGTAGAAAGGGATAATCATCCCCAAACAAGATTGAAATCAGCATGGTAGACATTAAGTCCTAAACTACAAGTACAATGTCTTGTGCACACTGTTATGCAGCAAGGGCCCCTATACCTTGGGTAACCCCATCCCTATAGGTTTGCTGGTTTCCATTCACAAGGCTGCTCTCTTGGATTTCATGGCACATTGCTGATGATTCTACCTTTCAGGTCCTCTCTCTTTGGCTCTACTTCCACAACTGCAGAAGTCATTGCCTCTTTGGGTACTCTCTAGAGGGGCTCTAACCTATCTGGATTACCAGGCTTTCCTTTGCAACCTCTGTAGAAGCTTCCATAACCTTATAACATTCCACAACCTTGCCCCCAAAAGTTTATAACTACCTCAGAGTGCAAACTGCTTTCAGTCCATCTCCAAGAATCCCAACAGTCTTAACAGTTCAACATTGCTCAAAATTCCAAATCCAAAATCTTTTCTGAGACTTGAGACAAACTTTTGGCTGTGATGCTTGTAAAAATCAAAATCAAATTACATACATTGAATATACAATGGCACAGAGTCAATGGTCCCATTCCAAAAGGGAATAATAAAGGCAGAGAAGGAAGGAAAAGGACCAAAGCAAGACCAAAACCAAGCTGGACAAACAAGTCTTATAGCTCCACATTTGGCATTAAGTACACATGGTGGCAAGATGTTATCTCCAAAGAGCTTGGACAGCCCCAGTCCTATGGCCTTGCAAGTTAGAGTCCACATGGCCTTCTCCTGATCTTGCTCTGTCCACAGCCTGCAGCTTTCCTCAACAGATGATCTACATTCCTGGAATCTCTTAATTCCTGGGATCTCCACTGTAGTCTCAGCTTCATTCTCATAACTTCATGCATCACCTTCTCAGGGGATGTTCACCAGGATTCTGACCCTGCTACACATGCCCTGAGCCCTCAGGCCTTCCTTTGAAATTTCAGTGAAACTCTCCATAACACCCTAATTCCAGCATCTTGCATTTCTGCAGAAGCAGAACCATGTGAACAATGCCAAGATTTACTGTCAGCTCAAGCAGTAGCTGAACCCTCTTGGATCATGGCAGCCATTGACCCCTAGAGAGTGAGTGATTCACCATAATAGAATGAATCCCGGGGAAACAACTTACTAGGCACCTCACATGAGAAGGATTCCCCCAAGGTCTCTTCTCAAATTAGTTTCCTCTTTTACAATTTTGAGCCTATATTGGGCAGGGTATTTATGATTCCTGAGATGACCTCAAGTCATCCTTCTCATAGTGTTTATGCAATGTACTTGGTTTTACTCTAATAGTACAAATCTTTTCAGCAACCACACTCTTATTACATGCATTTTTTCTGGCTAAATTGTAATTTTTTTTCAAAATTTTCCTCTTCACTTTCTGCCAGCAATAATTGCCACCACCTGAATGCTGGGCTGCCTTGAAATTTCCTCCACCAAATTAATCAGCCCATCACCTTTAAATCCAAATTCACACAAAGTTTCAGGATATGGACAAATGTAGACAATATTTTTCATCAGAATGTATCATGAATAGCCTTTAGTCTAGTTCCCAGTACAGTACTTGTTCCCATTGAAACCTTCTGAGGACCGTCTTTACTGTCCATATTTCTACCTACATTCTGGTCATCTGAGCTCCTATCAGAATCACCTACCTAGCTCCACTTACAACACTCTGAGGATTCTCTAGCCTGCCTCTCCAAATCATTTCAAACTCCTCCCACAAACCAGTTCTGAAGACTTTTGACTACATGATCAGGTTTGCAACAGCAATGATTCCATTCCCTGTACCAATTTCTGTGTTACTCAGACTTTTGTTGCTGTGACCAAAATACCTAATAAGAAAATCTTAGGAGGAAGAGTTTATTTTAGGTTCATGGTTTCAGAGCTTCAGTCCATGGATGGCCAACTCAATTGAATTGGGTCTGAGGTGAAGCACATTATGATGGAAGGGTGTGGCAGAGGAAGCTCATGGCAGTCAGGAAGCAGTAAGAGACAGAGAAATGCGGCCAGAGATATTCATAATGCAAAGCCATGCCTCCAGTTATTCACCTTCTCCAGCCACACCCCACCTTCCGAGCAATCAGCCAGTAATCCATTCATATTATTAATTCATCAAATGGATTAATCCTTTAGTGATATTACAACACAAATCACTGCCTACAAGCCCAATCTCTGAATTTTGCTGCATTGGGGATCATGAGCTTTTTCATAAACATTTCTAAATCCAAACCATAACAGGGACACACTCAAATTGTAGCAAATAAAAAAAAAAGAAAGGAAAAAAAGGAAAGAGAGAGAAAAAAAATTGAGTATTTCTCAAGACCAGACCTGCCTTGCAAGAAATAATAAATTGAGTTCTTCAAGTTGAAATAAACCAATGTTAAATAGAAGAAAAATAGCATTAAAAAGTATGAAAGACAGTAGTAAAGATCTAAAAGGTAATATAGTTAATGGTAGAGCACTTGCCTAGTGTGTAAAAGGCCCTGGTTCAATCTCCAGTAAAGAAAAGCAAATTAACATAGATACAGAATACTGTATTAGTGTAATGGCAGCAGGTAAATAACTGCTAAGTCTAGTATAAAAGTTAAAATGCAAAAGAATTTAAAGTATAAGAAAAATTATGTTATTTGATATATAAAACAAACAGAGGTAAATAGTGACATTAGTAACAAATAACACTGAAAGAAAAGGAGGTAAAATTGTAGGGTTTTTATGCAAGAAAATTTAGATGAAAATTGATAAACTTAAACTATTGCTCAATTATAATAATAGAACATTTTATAGGAAACCAATAGTAACTTAATGGAACATACCTATAAAGTTTATACAAAAGAAAAAGAGAAAAGGATCAAAGGCACCCCACCTAATTGCTGAGAAGGAAAGCTGAGAATCTTCTGAACTCTAAAAGAAACAATTCTGTAAATTTTCATCAAGATTTAAAAATTTTTTTTCTGTTTATTTTTATCTTGATGGCTCATGGACATTTATAGATATTCATATTTGTTTTTATTTTCTCATTTCTAGCATTTTTAGAACCAGTTATTTTTCCTGCATTAATTTTTGAGGACAAGGAAGTCTGATTAGTATATTTCAGTTTTGTTTTGTATTTTTTTATTTTTGAATTTTTCTTATAGAGATTTTTCTTACTTATCTGTTTCCCTTGAATCTCTCTCTCTTTTCTTCTGCTAACAGCCAATCTCTATTGTTCTCTCTTTCACTCTCTAATTTTTTTTCTTCGATTCTCTCTCTTCCTCCCTTATAATCATGATATTCTACATCAGTTCTGTTCTCTCCCTGTCCATCATTTGAAATTGTAAACAATTTTGCAAACTTACTGTTATTTCAGGCAATAACTGATCATATTATTTCTGTTTATTTTGACAACATTGTAGAGGTCATAGCAAGAACAATTTGGTTTAAGACTATTTGTTTTGAAAATCCCAGTAAAACACAAAGGAAAACAGCAAGAAAGAGAAAGAGGGACAAAGAATGACAAGACAAACAAAAAGTTAATTTAGCAATAACAAATTTTTCCCTATAAATAATTACTTTAAATGTAAATAGATCAAACTGCTCAATGAAAAGACATAGAGTAGCTGAATAGAATTTATTTAGAAATAATCCAACTATAAACCATCTACAAGAAACTAACTTTAGATTTAAGAACTCATGGAGGCTGAACATTAAGAGATAGGAACAGACATTTCATATAACAGTAACCCAAAGAAAGCAATGGTAGCTATATTTTTTAACAGACACAGGAAACTATAAGTCAAAAATTGTCTCTAATGACAAAGAAGGTCATTTTATATTGATAAGAGGATTAATTCAGTAGGAAGATATAACAATTATTGATATATGTGTACTTGATATCAGAACATTTATTTATTTTTTTTAAGAGAGAGGTGAGAGAGAGAGAGAATTTTTTTTAATATTTATTTTTCAGGTTTTGGCGGACACAACATCTTTGTTTGTATGTGGTGCTGAGGATTGAACCCGGCCCGCACGCATGCCAAGCGAGCGCGCTACTGCTTGAGCCACATCCCCAGCCCGATATCAGAACATTTAAACATATAAAACAAATATTGACAAATATGAGAGGAAGAATTGACAGCAATGCAATTATCATAGAGGATTTTAATATACTACTTTCAATAATTAATAAAACATCTAGACAGAAAATCAATAAAGAAAACTCAGACTTACATAAAACTACAGACAAAATGCAAAAGAAGAATATATATTCTTATCAAATGCACACAGATCCTTTGGGAGGATAGATTAAATTAGGTTATAAAGTAAATATTAACTAATTTTAGAAATTGAACTTACATCTACTATATTTTCTGACCATAGTGAAATTAGACTAAAAACTCCTCTAACAATAAGAGAATTGGAAAACTCACAAATGTTTTCAAAATCAAAACAGAATTTTGAAAGTATCTCAAAACAAACAAAAATAAAAATTCAACATATCAAAACATAGGAGACATAGCAAAAGCAGTACCAAAGGCAAGTTTTAGCCTTACATACCTACATTAAGAAAAAAAAAAATCAAGTTAACAAACTATGCCACACAGAATTAGATAAAGAAGAATAAACTAAGTCTAATGTTAGAAAAAGAAAATAAAGATTAAAGCAGAAATAAATAGAGAATAAAAAAATAATGTTAACAATCAACAAAATTAAAAATTCACTTTGTAAAAAGACTAACAATATCAATAAACTCTTAGCTAGACTACGGGGAAGAAAAAAAAAGACTCAAATAAATAAAACCAAGAATAAAAAGAGAGATTTCCAGGTACAATAGTGTACACCTGTAATCCCAGTGGCTCAGGAGGTTAAGACAGGAGGATTTGCAATTTATCAAGGCCCTAAGCAAATTAGCAAGACCCTGTGTCTCAAAATTTTAAAAATAAAAATAAAAAGGAATGGAGATGTATCTCAGTGGGTAAATACCTCTGGGTTCAATCCCCAATACCACAGGGGAAGAGAGAGAGAGAGAGAGAGAGAGAGAGAGAGAGAGAGAGAGAGAGAGAGAGAGAGAGAGAGAGAGAGAGAGAGAGAGAGAGAGAGATTACAATTAGTACCAAGGAGTAAAAAAGTTCACAAGAAACCTCTGTGAACAATTTTACATTGTCATAGTTAGATAATCTAAAAGAAATGCATAAACTCCTACAAATACATAAGCTACTAACACTAAATCAAGAATAAATAGAAAGCCCACTCAAACCACAAACAAACAAATGAAAGATTGAATTAATAATAAAAAATGTCCCAGTGAAGAAAAAATAAGAAATAGATAGTTTTGTGGTTGAATTCTTCAATTCAAGGGCGAATTCTTCACAGGTACATATTCCAAGAGAATACTAATCCTTCTTCAACTCTTCAAGAAATGGAAGAAATACTTCATCATCCTGATACCAAAGATGCCACAAGAAAACTACAGACCAGTATCCCTGATGAAGATGAAGCAAAAATCTTCAATAAAATACTATAAAAAAAAATTGAACAGCACACGACCAAGGGAGATTTATCCTTAGGATGCAGGGATGGCTCAAAATGATCAATGTGATGTACTGCAATAACATAATTAAAGATCACACATACACACACACACACACACACACAATTCAGTATATGCAGATTAAGCATTTAACAAAATTCAACAACCATTCACATAAATACTCTTAACAGAAGAGAGATAGAATGAACTTACTATAACAAAATAAAATCAGATGTGAAAATCCTAATGGTTACATTATAATTAACAGGGGAAAATTTTTTTCTAAGAGCTAGTATAAAGCAAAGATGCCCAATGCCCACTCTCATCATTTCTATTCAACACAATATTGTAAGTGCTAGCTGGGATAATGAGGTAAGAAAAAGAATTAAAGTTTATCAAAATCAAAAAGGAAGAATTAAAGTTATCTCTGGGCTTGGAGATTATTATTTGCTCTGTGTCCTGACATCATCTTCTCTATGTATGTGTTTGCATCTTAATTTCCTCTCATTTTCTAATCAAAAGAAAAAGATATAACTGAAAATAGGAATTATACATATTATGGAGCTATAACCAAAAAATAGGAGTTATACAAATATTTAGGGTATACAGGTTTATATTTTGATATACATAAGAAAACATAGATCATGAAATTATCAACACAAACTTATGAACGTATCTATCAACCCACATCGTTACCATTTTCTCTCTCTCTCCACCTCACACGTCAACTCCCTTCTCTTTTTTTTTTTGAGTAAGGACCCTTAATATCTACCCTCTTAGCAAGTTTATAGTATATAATATAGTATTGTTAACTATATTTGCCATGCTATATATTAAATCTTCAAAATGGTTTTCATCTTGTATTATTTTAATTTTATGCCCTTTGACCAATATCTCCCCATTTCTTTCTCTCCCTGCACTTGGAATTATCATTCTATGCTCTAGTGTGACTATTTCAGATTGCATATATAAGAGAGATAATGCAATATTTGTATTTCTGTGCCCGGTGTTCCACCTAGCGTGATGTCATCAGGTTTTATGTATATTATCACAAAAGTCATGATTTCCTTCTTTCTTAAGACATATATATATCATTCTTTCTTTATTCATTCATTCATCCATTGACAGACATTTAGGTTGTTCCACATCTCAGCAATTTTAAATAATGCTGTGATGAACATGGAAATGCAATCATCTATTTATGATTCAGATTTTATTTCTTTTGGATATGCACCCACAGTTGAGATTGCTGAATTGCACAGTGACACAGTCATATCACTCTTCCATTTCTCACAGTGGTTTGGGTGGTGTTTTTTTTTTTTTAGTGCTGAGTCTTGAAAGCAGGGCTTTGCTTATACTAGGCAAGCAGTGTTCCACTAAGCTACAGCCTCAACTCCTGACAGTGTTTTTAGAAATAGTCAAGTGTACAGACACACACACACACACACACACACACACACACACACACACACACGCACACATATATACTGCTTTTATATAATAGCATGTACATGTATATAGCATCCAGTCTACAAATTTTGCTTTGGATACATGCAAACTATGAGTTGTCTTATAGTAACTGTAAGCTTCCTTTCTCAAGATCCAAGGAACAGGGATTAAGAGTTACTAACAGAGTATTTGAGCTGTGGGATCCCTTAAATTCACATAAAATGGTTCATTGAGGGTAGTGTTTTAAGCATGAGAGCTTGGGAATTAGAAAGACATATTTTCCATTTCTGTTCCACCACCTAACCGTACTATGAACTGGTTCTCTGTGATGCTTGACGTCTTCTCATTTAAAGTGGAGATTCTAATACTTGGGAGGATCAAACAAGATCCATGTACAAGCACTTAGTACAGAGACTGTTAGACAGTAAGTACCATGTTAGCCATTATTGCTAGGTGTTCAACAGTGTTGTTGGTCATTCAGTAAATGATAATAGCACTTCTGCATTTTGCAGATGAATAAACTAAAATGGAGACAACCTGAGTAATTTCCCCAGGTTCCAGTTCCACTTTTGCCACTAACAACCAAGCCCACATCCTTTCCTTAATCCCATGAGAAAGCAGACTTTGGAGGGAACATTATAGCTGTTTTAACAAAATTATGGACATAATTTTCTCTTTTAGGTACCAGTTTTAACTAGCAGATGCTTACTGCCTTAAAGCTTTTAAACAAATACAATATCTATAACAATTGTACAAATAATGTGCTTTATGTTGCAAGTCTAGTATTTTAAAGAAAATTACCTCATATCAACAATTAATTTTAAGAATTTCTTAAGATTTGAGACAATATCTTCATGAATATTGCACAGGTATGGCTACAAATGCTTCAGTAGATTTTATTCTTCTTCTTTTTTTGCAGGGGAGAAGCAAGTAAAATGCCTACAAACTATAATCTCTTAAAGTCCTGTATATCATGAACATAACACTTCTGTTATATCTCCTTCACAGAGGTCAGGATTAAAAATGTCAGAGATCAGATTTCTTCAGCACTAGGTCAAGATAATGAAATGAGCTGGGAAGGACTAAATATAGATTGACAATCAGAATCATGACTTTGGGGAAAAAATAAAAAATAAAGTTTGCATGTAAGCAAAGTTTATAAGATTTACTATCAGAAGAATGTAAAAATAGATGAGCAGAATTATGATTCTGGTATACATTTAAAGTCTCATAATCATGAATCTATTTCAATGCACTGTATTATAATATTTCAGTCAATGACAGATCACATAGACCATGGTGGTGCCATAAGAATATAATGTAGTTGAAAGATTCCTACTGTTTAGTAATGTTGTAGCAATTGTAATGTCCTAATACAACAAATTACTCATGTGTTTGTGGTGATACTAGTATAAACAAACCTATGGTGTTGTCAATAATATAAAAGTATAGCACATACAATTCTGTACAGTACATAATACTTAATGGTGGTAATAAATGATAATGCTACTAGTTTATGTGTCTAATACACTATACTTTTATCATTATTTTAGAGTGTACTCCTTCTATTCCTTCTACTCATTAAAAAAGCATACTGTTTTACCAATAGCAGTCTCATACATCTTGTGTTTATCAAGTGTCTTGATTGCATCAAGGTTTCCATGTCAAGTGATTGACCTGTACAATGTAGGTTTATTGAAGTAGACTCTGTGATATGTACACAATAAAGTCTTCTAACAATATACTTCTCAGAAAGTATCTGCTATGCTTTAACTGTGAGATATCCCCCAAAAAGTTCATGTGTGAGACAATGCAAGAAGGTTCTGAGACGAAATTCCAATCAGTGAATTAATCCTCTGATAGGGATTAACTTGGTGGTTATTGTAGGCAGATAGAGTGTGGTGGGGAGAAAGTGGGTCCCTGGAGTCATACCTTTGGGGGTTTTATTCTGTCCTTGTTGAGCAGTTTTCTGTGTCTCCTGGTATTATGTTCCCTGCAGTTTCCTCCACCATACTCTTCTGCCTTGATGTTCTGCCTCACCTCTGGTCACAAAGAATGGAATTGGCCACCTATGGAGTGAGACCTCTGAAACCATGAGCCCCAAAATAAAGTTCTCTGTAAGGAATAATAATAAAGAGAAGACAAGAGAGACAAGGTGCAGAGGCAGGGAAGGTGGCAGAGAGGCTCTTTGTCCAAAGCAGCCATGTCTATTTATAACAATATATATATTATATATATAACAAAATATATAGCATTAGGTCACTTTGCCAGAACTACAGTGTTGTTTAAAGTATCAGTAAGGTTGCTTATTCCGCAGTTATATTCCACAGTTACACTATGCAATGTTAGGAACTTTGTGAAGTTCTCAAGAAAGTTCATTGTCTGGTGGTACTGTTAGGCGGGCAGGTCCAGGAGCACCAGAGCTTGAAGAAACATTGTGGTTACCTAGAAAACAAGTTCCTTTATTCCCAGGAGCTCTGTGCCTGCAATCAAGGTTGAGGCTTGATGAGGCTCTAACACAGAGGCTTTTCAGGGCATTGCCATACCAGCTAGACACTGCACATATATTAGCTGTATTACTAGATCCTAAGAGAGAGAGATTTCAGGGCATTCTAAGGGTGGGAAACAGGGTGCCTGTTACCCCTCCCCCCAGGAGTTTGCTCACCAGTGGAACACTTCCCTATACATTTCCATGGTCAGAATCCCTACAGTTTTCCTTCTCTAATTGTTCTCATAATTTCTGCAGCAAAAAAAGCTTTCTAAAACAACATCCCAGTCATTAAGCAATGCAAGGCTGTGTGTGTGTGTGTGTGTGTGTGTGTATTTTTGTGTACACATACACACACAAATAACGAAAGTTTAATATTTGTAATGTAAATTCGTTTTTGGTAAGTATATACAGTATCATCATCCTCAAAATCTAAATTTCCTTTTAGTATAAAGAATCCTTACATAAAGTATATGCCTCACCATGGTGGAGGTGATTTTTGCAACCTTAAACAGCATCCTTTAACTTTTTTTCCATTGACCATACAAGTTCTCCGCTCTGTTTCTTCCCTGTATAGTATAAGACTTGTCTTTGTTCTTTCCACCTACCATCCTCCAACAACTGTAACTTTATACTGGCATTTACATTTCATCCCATAATTCTCTTAAATGTTTTCTTAAATATTTTATCTGCCAGTCTACAATAAAGTGTGTTTTATTAATATATTGGCAATAATTTTTTTCCTGAAACATAAAATGCTATATTAGCAGTATATTCCCTTCTGCATAGGTCAATATCTAGAGCCCCCATTTCTCTCCATCATAGATCAAAAGAGAATTTTGAAATTTTGGTGTAGTTTTGTTTTGCATTTCCTTGATTAATAGAGATAGTGAACATTTTTTTTCATGTATTTGTTAGCCATCTTTGTTTCTTTGAAAAACATCTGTTTACTTATCTTGCCCATTCATTGATTGGGTTATTTGTTTTTTGAGGTTCTTTTGTTGTTGTTGTTGTTAACATTATTTTTTATTTCTACATACATGACAACAGTGGAATACATTGCATTCATAATTATCCATTCACAGCAGAATTTTTCATAACTCTGTATATAAAGTATGTTCATGCCAAATTATGCCATTATACATTAGCTCTCTTTTTTTTGCATTACAATTCTTAATACACCTTTATACCACAATTTTTCATATCTCTGTTTGCATATGAGGTATGCTGACACCAAATTCACATCTTCATACATGCATTTTGTATAATGATGACGGTCTAAGTTCTTTATTGATCAATGGCAAAATCTCTTCTCTGTGAATTGGAAGTATCCTAGTCCCTCTTAGAGAAAGGGAGGTCTCGCCAGCTGCCAGTGCTGGTGAGATGAGCTGGGTGTAAAAGAGTTGGCTTCAACATTAAACTAAGAAAATAGAAAAGAAATCATGCAACACATGGACATGAGTTTCTCAGATCGAGGGAGGGACTGCTCTCGGACCTCAAGTGTCCTCTTCCACACTGGAAGGCAAGAGGGCAAGAGACCAAATGCACCCAGAACCCCTCTATTTATTAGGGAAAAGATATTCTATATAATATTTCACCCAAATAAGGCAGGGGATAATGTTTCAAAAGGGAGGTTGCCCAATCCCTTGGGTAATGCTCAAGCCCAGAGCTGAAGCACTTCCTTGCCAAGTGAAGGGAAGGTCCACTTGCTTCCCACAGCGTGTGGTGTGCAATGCCCATCCAATACCTCCATTACTTAAGGCTGGGGGGGGATGCTTAGCTCATGAGCAGGGCAGCCCTCCACAGGGAGGGACAATAATAGCCCTTATAGAAAAAGATATGTACAGCCTTAAGATAAATGTCTAGATTCTACTTCGACATCTATAACACTAATTGCCACCTATATGGGAATGGCAGGGTAAACATTTAACATCAGTATCAACAATAGAAAACTGAACTAGATCAAGCATTAAACAGCAGGCATCCACTATAATAATCACAAATATCCATTAATAATGACAACATTAATGAGATAGGAATTACATAAACTATTAATTCTTTAGTGGGATTAAAATTTCTTAAGAGAAAATGGTTAGAAAGGCAAGAGAAAATTTGAAACTTTTAAAAATGTCAATAGAAGAAGGGTGGGGACTAGGTGGTAGATGACAACTGTGCAGAGAAGGAGTAAAAAATTAAAAGTAATTTTTATAAGATGAAAGAGAGGATGAGGGAAGAGAATAGTTTGGCTATTAGTGGGAAAAGAGAATAAAGAAGGGGCGATACGAGGGACAAAAACCAAGATATGAACAAACAAAAAAGAGTAAGATCAAAACAACTCAAACCTATGTATAATCATATCCCACCTAAATCAAACCAACTCTAAGTAATAAACAGATGCAGAAGAAATCCAATTAAAATGGAAGTAAAAGTATATGAATATATACACATACATACATATATTAACCTATTCATGAGTGAGAACTTATACATACACACTCACACATGCACACACACACACAATCTCACAGAATAAAAACAGTACAAAATAATGAAATAATATTTGAAAAAAAATAAGATAAATTTTTAAAAAGAATAAAAATAATGGGGAAAATAGAGAAGAAAAAATAAGAAGAAAAAGAGTAAAAATCTTAATTAGAAATACAATTTTGACACCTTGTCAGCAGAGATGAATTTTTATCCTTTACACTTATTTTTGGTCTCTGCATCCTTAGTTCAAGGGCTGGAGTTTGTCAATTTATGTCTCTGTGTTCCCCACTGGGCTGCCAGCCATTGTGACTAGAGGTCAAAGCGGGTTGTAACAGCCTTCAGCTTCATATCTCCCAGTATAAGATGGATTAGATTGGGGAGTCCTCTCATATTGGATACTCCTGCATGGAAATGGTGCAGAATTTCAAATAGGATGCTCCAGGAGCTGAGATTTAGTCTTGGCTGACATTTGGAATGCTCTCTCAGTGGGTATTCCAGATTTGATCCACATCTCCTGTTGCTGGGGAAATGTTGGTCTCTGTTGGACATCTGGTTTTCACAGGCCTCTGGTAAAAATCCATTTGTAGGATATAAGGACTAAACCTTCACAGGTTTCACATTCACCTCTATGAATATGAATTGCTGGGTCTCCGCCCCAAAATCCAGGTGCTCCTGTGTGGACATTATTGGCATCTTCCCAATACCTCTCATGGGGTGCTCGATTTCTGAAGGCTGTCTACTCTACCCACATTTTTTTTTTATGCCCATTTCAGTCACTCTGGTTCAGGCACACTCTGGGGGTCATAACAGGCCACTACTGTGTTCGTTTGCAACATCTTTTATGAGTTCCCAATCTCCTGTCTCTGTTCATACTGCACAGTTCTTATCAATGGTTTCCATGCCAGCAACAGTTCTCATCAAACTGTCCACATGTGGCCTGAGAAATTTTGGTTGTTTTCACTGACCTCCTCCCGGCATTGACTCTAGGTTCATTGAGATCAACTTATTTATTCCACAGGTTTCCCTGGACCCATTTTATTTTATTTTATCTTTTCATTTGTCCACCCCAGTTTTCTCCTCTGCTCTGCCTGTATTCTCCATTCCCTAAGCAGTTGTACCAAGCTGGCATGTCTCTAACATGTTCTGTTTAAAGTTTCTGATGTCCTATGTCTCCATGGTTGCTTTCACTGTCCAGTGTTAAGTTTCAGTGAGTTCCCTCAGTTACCCACCTCAGTGAAGAGCGCTCTTCCCACTTCTTGGGTCTGGTGCTGAGGAACTGTTGGGAAGTACATCTTTCCTCTAATCTGCCATCTTCTCTCTCCTTCCAGAGTCTTTTTTAAGGTTTATAGTAAGTATTAATGAAAACATAAATATAGAGAGATTACATCTGGATCTGGCACTACTAGTTAGCAGTGAATTGTATGATTACAGCATTATTGTTGCAAAAATTTCTCACCTGGATAGAAGGTTCATTTAAGGAAAACTCCATTTGTCCTGTTTATTATTATATCTCTGCAATAGGGGGCAACATCACTGTAGACATTCAAAAATAGTTGATGAATAAATAAATAAAAAACAACATTTTGTAAGGGTCTTTAAGAAAGAGGGGGATGCTGGGTGTGGTGGTGCACGCCTATAATCCCAGGTGCTTGGGAGGCTGAGGCAGGAGGATCCAAAGTTCAAAGCCAACTTCAGCAAAAGTGAGGCTCTGAGTAACTCAATGACACCCAGTCTCTAAATAAAATACAAAAATAGAGCTGGGGATGTGGCTTAGTGGTTGAGTGCCTCTAAATTCAATCTCCAGAACCCTCCACCAAAAAAAAAGTAAATAAATAAAAAATAAAGAAGGTGCTCAGTTCTACAAATATTTTAACATTCCACAATACCAGCAGAATCATTTGATTTTTTAAATAAAAAAACTATTATTAATGCTATCTTTATTTTTAAATGTATTTACATTTTTATTAATTTTTTGGGGGGAATACATTACAAAGTGCTCCAAATTTTATATTTTTCTACTCCTACCAATTATGTTAATCAGCTTTTTGTTGCTGTGACCAAAACACCTGATACAAATAACTTAGAGGAGGAGACATTTATTTTGGGTCATGGTTTCAGAGATTTCAGTCCATGGTTGATTGGCTCCAAAGAAGACACATGGTGGGCATGACAATGGAAGGATATGACAGAGGAAAGCTGCTCAGCTCACAGAAGCTAGGAAGCAAAGAGAAAAGAAATAGCCAGGTGCGTGGACTAGTTTCCAAGGGTTCAGCTCCAGGGACCTAATTCCTCCAACTAAGCACCATTTGCCCACAGTTTCTATCCCCTTCCACAAGTCCATTCAAGTTATTAATCCATCAAATACATTAATACACTGATGAGGTCAGAACCCTCATGATGTAAACACTTTTCAAAAACTCTGCCTGTGGACCTCTCTGCATTGGGAATCAAGTTTTCAACACATGAGCCCTGGGGAGATATTCCAGATTCCAAATAGTGACTCATCTTATGGGCATGATCAAAGAAAATGATTTTTCTCATCCATTTTTAGTAGGTCTTTGTATAAACTACGTCGTCATATTCCCTAGCCCTGTTATGATGGATTGACTTAAGCAATTTATACTAGTCACATGTTGGCAATTTTATGAGCACAGCACAAGAGCATAACAATAATTCAAGATGTTTCTCTTAGGATCATGAGTAGAGAGCATATAAGTAAAAGCTTATTGCTTTCCGCTCTTAGAAAAATTGCAGATTCTTAATTCTTCTATAAATTTTCAGAGTAATTTCAAGTGTTAGCTTTTGCAATGTTTAAATATCAACTGCCAAGGAAGTAAAAGATGAAAGGATAATACATTTTGTGATATCCACAATTTTTAAACTTTTAGAGATTTTTGTAGATTCTCCTACAGTTGTAAGAAATAATACAGGGAGTATTTTTAGACTGTACAACTGCAGTACATGATCGGAAAATTGACAATGATACAATCCACTAACCTCATTCTAATTTCTGTAGTTCCAAATGTGTGTGCCTATGTGTGTCCCACTTATGTGTATGCCTGTGTGGATTCAGTTTAGTACAATTTTATTATATACAGATTCATGCAACCATCTCCAAAGTCAAGATACAGAACAGTCACAATTGCCATTGTGCTTTCATTTTAGATTCGACACAATAAATGTACAGTGTAGCTACAGTTTAGGTGTGGCTCCATGCTTTAAACTCAGGTGCCGATTAGCAAAATTTATTTGTTGGTTCAATTTTAAGCCAAGTAATCTTTTAAACCCTAAGTAATTGCATAAAAAAGAGAAGGGTCTAAATATAACTAATTACTAATCTCTACCAGCATATCATTTTAATGTTAACTGTTTATAAGACTAAAAAGAAAAATAGTGGGTTTCCTGCAGGCATATTTTATAGATAACATCCAACCACTTTCAAACATGGCAGTATGTAGTCTTGGTTTCCCTCAGATGTTGGGAGAATATATCTTTCTAATTCAACTAGGATTTGTTGGCAGTTCTGAAATTCCAATGAGCTTTAGGGGAAAGAATCTTACGAGTTTATTTCTGGTTCTTGATCTTCTTTTAATAGGAGACCTGAATAACTGTATCTTAATCTGAAATGCATTTCACATTCATAACTTTCCAAGTAACTTCTTCCACCCAGTATCCCTCCACAGTCTTCAGGACTCTGTACTCTGCCCTCCTCCCAAGGCAAGCATAAATGAAAGAGAATTTAAAGAAATACCATGAAGCTGTTGGTCTGCATGAAAACACATCATTATCCTTTTTAATCAGATGGGAATAATTCTCTTGCTCCCCACCTGACTAATTTTCTCTACTCTTCCCCCCTCCCATCAGGTATGCAGTTGTTTAATGTTTACAGATTAATTTGCATGAAATAGTCCCATAGCAACAATCACTCACAGGATCAAATTCATCTGTTCTTTGATATAGACCCTTTTTTCCCCTGACACCTTTTTTTTTTTTTAACAGAAGATTTAATGGAGAAAATAAAACTCGAATCCAGCCTACATAGGCCATGGTTTTTTAATTAAAATTTAAAAACATGGGTTTTAGACCGACATAAAGTATCTTCAAATTTCAAAGTATCTTATGACAAAATATACATAGGGATGATTAATTTAAAATACAGTTACAGCCTGCTGTCAAAACAGAGTCACAAGGTCACCTGAGTATTCTGTCCCCTTCTCTCCCTGTGCCCCAGAGTATGAGAGACTTATGACAGCAGGAATGACAGGGAATAGCAGCAATGAAAGGTTTGTGGGGTAACAAGACTGACCTTTTCTACTATGGATCATTTCTTTGACTTTGAGAAAGATAAAGGTAGTTTAAAGCATTAGCTTTCAATTCTGCCAAAGAATTATTAATCTGTAAAAAATAAATCTGCCAGCGGTGTTAATTCCAAATCATTGTCAACAGAGGGTTATGAAGGACTCCAGTGCAAAGGCACACCCTCCATCGTCCACTGTGGCTTGCCCATACAGTCCTGTAAGCAGTGAATGCTTTTGCTTAGGAATGTGTTTTAGTCAGCTATTTCACTGCTATGACTAAATGATCTGACCTGAACAATTGTAGAAGAGGAAAAGTTATTTGAGGGCTCACGATGTCAGAGGTGTTAGTCCATAGAAGGCCAACTCCATTCCTCGGGGCTTCAGGTGAGGCTGAACATCATGGCAGGGAAAGAATGGTGAAGGGAAGCAGCTCACATCATAGTGATCAGAAAGCAGAGAGTGAGTCCACTTGCCAGATACAAATATATACCCCAAAGCCATGCCCCTATTCCTACCTCCTCCAGCCACACCCTACCACTTCAGTTACCACTCAGTTAATCCCTATTAGGGAATTAAATCACTGATTGGATAAAGCCTCTTATAACCCAATCATTTCTCCTCTGAACCTTCTTGCATTTCTCACACATGAGCTTTTGAGGGATAGTTCACATTCATTCTGACAGAAGGAAAAGATGTCCAAAGGGTGTCTGAGTATCCTCAAACTGTACCCTGCCAACCACAGTAGCAATGACTTTTCTGTTTCTTAAAATGTGCCAATTAATCACCAATTGCATTCTTCCCCGTGATTCCACCCACCTCTCTCTCCCTCTTTGGTTCTACTTGTTTCCCAGAAAGCTGGAAGGTAAAGAAAAGTTTTTTTAAATGGTTGTTTTTCATTTATTGATTTGGTTCCAAAACTGTTAGTGTTTTAAAATAAAGTTGCATGAGATTTCTCTGTTTTTCTAGTGATCTGAGCCTTTATTTTTCACTAACCCAAAAGGCCAGACTTTACCCGGAGACACTTGCTTAATTATTCAGTGGTGTTGTCTCAATCTCACAAATTGCTCCAGGCAACTATGGGGAGGAGCACAAAACATGATATAATTCAACATCACCACACATTCTATTCTGGATGTTCACAACTGTCGTGGGACTTTCCCATGTCTATGCACTCCATGGCCCAATCAAGTTGACACATAAAATTAACCCTCACACTATTATTTCAAAATATGCATGAGACGCTCACCACCAGAAACATCTGCATTCCCTGCCATCTATTTTGTAAACTTCATATTTAATGACAATAAACTTGGGTTGACAGAGAGGCCAGCAGAGGATTTGCATGAATATTTTGAGATATATGGCATCACATTCCTGGGGAAAATATTGTTCGGCATAATCTGCAGTGCTACTATCTTTCAGATTAATTGTTCTGACCTTGGTCTACAAGCATAAGCAGAATGCATTTCAGATAATGTTGGTTCCTGTCATAATTATATTCTGTGCACATTCCGGTGGAGAGGAGTTAAGGAGCATCTGTGTTTGCCAGCGGGAGCAAGAAACCTTGAACCAAAAACAAATGCATAAATCTAATCTCAGGTAGGATGCTAGCTATTAGATGTACACTGACCATGGATAGAGAGATGCAGAGCTGCAAATCTTCTCTTGAACTAAAACTACAGCATCCAGAAGATAACATTAATGATAAATTACCATAATCTTGTGCCTATAAAATGAATCTTCTGAATTGGATTGAAAACCTTTGTATGATTACCTCTATTAGATACTGGGCATGATAAACATCTTTTAATACATCCTAAAATTTGCTGCAGGCTTGCCAGTGTTTAAAAAAAAATACTGTCAATTGATTGCATGTTGGGAGAACTCTGGATCACACTGCATTCACCAAACATAATTCTATTTTAGAGAATAAATAAAATAGTTCTGACAATATGATTATTGATAATAATTGGAAATAAATTTAAAATCCGAAAAGTAACTTTGCAATCCAGGAACATTGGGTTTGTAAATATTTCCTGACTTGTTTTATATATAAGAAATCAATGTGTATATGAATTTTAAAATTGTGCATATATGTTTATTTAAAATGTGTATCTAAATAATATAAATTGGAAAGTAGGGAACACATTTAAAAGAGAGAAACAGATGACAGTGAGATGATTAGCAAAAATAATTTTTCCTCTAGCACAGAAAATTTTCACAACCAAGACAGTTGATTTACAATGAGGACTTATTTTTCATTTTGTTTTTTTGGTTTTGACTATGGTGGGCAGAAAGAGAGAACGAAGAGAGATATGGAAAGAGAGAGAGGGAGTGAGGGTTTGTGCTCAGGACATGGAGCAGAACAAACCACAGGCCAGCAGCTTAGCTTTCCTCTTGTAGCATCTATTTAGAAGCAGAAAGCAAATCAAAATCATCTTTCAGAAATTATGCAAATTAAAAATTTGGTTTTCCTCTGAAGGAGCTGTAATATCTAGAAAGATTTTTTAACAATTTACTTTTATATATTTACCTTTATTTTATTTATTTTTATGTGGTGCTGAGGATCAAACCCAGGGCCTCACACGCGCTAGGCGAGTGCTGTACCACTGAGCTACAACCCCTGCCCTCTCTAGAAAGATATTTTATTGCAAATGACAAAAAGCAGAAGAAAGAATTAAGTGGACTTTTGCATGGACATAAAATTAAATGGATGAGAAAAAGTAAAATGTGTTTTCATGAGTTAGAATAAAAGCCAATATTTAGCCAAGCCATTTTGGGCAACATTTGTTTCAGTGAATGATTATGCCATCACTATACATAGACACTGTTCTATAAAGTGTACATTACACTGAATCTTTTTGTCCTTTCACCATAAGAGAATATGCAAATTTTCTATTGCTATTTTATTAGTTATGCTTAGTGAATAATATAGTTAAAATGGTTTGTTTCACATTTTTCAGTTATACTAAATAATCTATATGTCTACAGGCAAAGTATCATCCTTTTCCTAAGGTCATTCTCTGGAAAAACAAATAAGATTTCTAAGGGAAAAATAATCAATTTCTACTGAGACATTTTGGATTTCTAAACATGCAAAGTGTATTAGTTAGATTGCAGATCAATCCTAGCTGAAACGAGCTTAAATGAAAAGGAATTTATTGGGTTATATGACTAGGAAGTCCACAAGTGGAATTCATACATGGATAGTTCAAGGTGTTCAACGGTTCTTTTTTCATGTTATGACTCCACTTCTCACTTCTCTTTATATATTGCTTCATTCTCTCTCCAGCAAATTTACATTCTTAAGACATCAAGTTGTACATTGGCTAAACCAAGCCTATATTTTCTGCTTCCAACCTAAAAGGAAGAGTTGTTTCATATGAACATAATAATCATATATTAAAGTATCATGAAAAAAAACCATTTTTATTGACTGGTTGTAGACAGATATACATTTTACTAGGGACTGGAAAAGAACACATTTAGAAAGACTAGGGCATCATCCCTGCTGTCAGGAATTGGTGAGACACTGTTTGATGGGCCTGTTGTACAATATGGTCAAAAACAACAGCAACAAAATTTCCCATGGCGGATGGGGAAGATATCAGGAAGATGAAAACCATTTATTTCCACTGCTTTACATGACTGAGTTTTATAAGAGTCAGTATCCATTGCCGCAAAGTAATGCAGATAGCCACATTTATTCATAGCATCCTATTAATCATTATAAATAGTTACAAGAGAAAAATATTCAGTCTAATGACTAAATAACCTATGAAGCTAAATAACCTATGAAGCTGTTGCTGAGGAAAAAAAAAACATGAAAATGCAGTGGGGACAAAAATTTTAACAAAATTATAATGGAAACTTCTTATCAAATATTTCATATGATATTTATAAAGCAAGTCAAAGATCTCACACAAATACAGAATATTCTCATTTATAACTAAGCATTTACTTATTTTCTTTATTTATAGACTTAATTAGTTCCCTTCCCTGGGGTTCTATTTGGCAAATTAACATACCAGGACACTAAATGGTACTCAGGTGATCTGAAGAAATTTAGATACCTTTCAATTTGCCTGAAACTCAATTTTCCCAAAGGTGACCTAATTAAGTAAGCTTTAAAACACTCCCCAAAGAAAGCTCATGTTGTTGTCACTAAACAGAAAGCTGTAATACAATATTTCTGTTGAACAATCTATTGCCCTGTTGTTCTACATAAATTTTCAAGCAGTGGAATATTCTGTGTAAGAATATATGAGTACAGAGAACATTAGGGTAAGAATTTAAACATCATGCTTAAACATATACTTTTTGTAACATTATTCTTACTTTGCCTTCCTTCTTTCATTAGCCTTTGGACTATAGATTTTTTTTTTTTAAAGTGATTAATGGTCAACCTATCAATAAGTTCCTGGAGTGCATTACATTTATCTGTCACTCTCTATATATATTCTTTGAATTTTTTCTTTCCAGATCTGAAAGAGAAGGTCATACCAGAAATAAAAGTACCATCAGGAGAAAATGTTTGGACTATAAGCTGTTCTGCACCATTGGAGAAAATATTGAAGCAAAGACATTACCTGGGGAGGAGTCCTGCCAGGCCAATCCAGAAAAACTTTTACCAAAATATAATTACAGGGGCCATAAATATATTTGCTTTAATGGCTAGTACTACACCTACAATTACAAGCACTCCATTTTTAAGCACTTTATTTGTGCACCTCTGCACAAATAAAGCCTTAAAGGGCTTTGAAATAGCAGACAGCAGAGGGTGCTTCTCGTTGGTTTTCCATGAGTTAGAGCCACAGTGGCTATCTCAGTGATGGAGAGGCCATTAGCCTCAGGCCAGTCTGTGGCAAGTGCACACCTCAAGTGTCCCGAGTTTTCCAGACATACCCTAACACTCTTGTTCTTTTGCCTTTTCTAACCAGTTGAGTTGTTTTTACTGCTTTTCAAACTTAAAGTGCCAAATTAGGCCAAAAAATAACCCAACTTTTCCTTTCATGCAAAACCTTTCTACTTAAGGGATTTTATGATCAGCAGAGAAATCAGAAAGATAAACAACCTCAATAATCATAAATTGCAGCCTAAGTGGAGAGTTCACATCAGAGATAACATAGTAAGTAGGTCTAAAACTGCAAACCTAAGGCCTAAGGTAAATCAGGTTATTAGAAAAATAGGGAAATTGTATATTGCAAAATATTAGAAGTCTCTGATCCCTTCAATGAAAGTCAAATGTGTTTCAGAATTCAGATTTTCTGGTTTTTAAATAGGTAGCAGCATATTTTCCACCTATTGAATGAAACCCCTAATAGGTTATGGGACTGTTCCTATAATCCACACTCCAACAATCTTGTAAATATTCTAGAGGGTCAAATAAAGACTCTGAGGTAATGTGCTTCCGTTTACTTAAGGTTTTTCCAACAATTGTGTTCACAGAAAAAAACAGGAACCTCTGCTTTTAGAACTTTTTGAGTTTTGGATGCCAAAAAAGGAACTCGTGTTAGCTTGGCAAACTTGGCTTCTTCCTACATATAGACCTCTCTCCTGAGAGCCCTTCTCTCCAACTCTCAAGTAGACGTTGTCCAGACTTACTGCATCAAGCTGTATATACAGCTCAGTGTCAAGCTAGAGTTCTGGTGGACAAATACACAGTTGATGAGAGGAGTCTTCAAAAGCTAAAAGCTATCAGTCCTATCTATTATGGCTTGTATGAATCCTCCCTACCATTCTGGAGCTAATTTCATCCAAAGAACCACCTACAAGGAAAGTAACTATGTCTTGAGATAAAGCTACTGAACATTCAGGATGCCAAAAGCTTTTTAAAAACCAACTGTGATAGTCAGTGAATCCATAGCCAAGTTACCAAATTACTCACTGTTGCCACCAAATATCACACAGAGTCAGTATTCCTATTTATTTTATACGTAGTACTTGTTAACATAAAGGTTGAAGGCCCTAAAAATGGACACATAAGCAAGATTCATGATATTTACTCATTTAACTTGGCTGACTCAGTTCTGTGCACTTTGAAAGAGGAAAGGGAAAAAAAACTTTATTTAGAAAAAGCAGTAAATTCTATCACAATTTCAGTTGGAAAGTAACCCAGTATGATCATGAAATGTGAGGAAGGGCTCACTCTTCCCTTAGTTGGTCTTAGTTCCACATTGTCCATGTCATGCAATTATCCTGCACTTACTCTAATTCCAGTGGTCAAAGTTGCTAGGCTTTGTTTGTTTGTTTGTATCATATGGCCTCTAAAAACAAGCCAGAGGCTTCATCTGGTGCTCTCTCCAAGAAAGCAAAAGTAAAAGAAACTATGTAACAATTATTCAGGTTGCTTTGATGCTCTATGTTACAGGACATTTTGAAACTCTATATAATTTCACCTTGTGCTCTTTTTAAAATATTTATTATTTAGTTGTCATTCGAAACAATACCTTTATTTATTTATTTCTATTTAGTTGTCATTCGAAACAATACCTTTATTTATTTATTTTTATGTGGTACTGAGGATCGAACTCAGGGCTTCGCAGGTGCTAGGCAAGTGCTCTGCTGCTGAGCCACACCACAGCCCACCTTATGCTCTTATTTGCGTATTCTAACTACTGAGGAAGGTAAAATTATACTGCATATGTAAGTCATTTAGTGTGTTAGCAAACATCATATTATTAATGTCATATTATTAACAGAGGATTCATTCTGGAAAGATCAAGTAAGAAACAAATATGCTATAAGCCAAACTCAAAGATAGGAAGGATTCATAGAAAGACAGTAGAAAGCATGACATAAAATGACAAATTCACCGCTCCTCTTTTGCACATCCAAATGATTTATATAGGAAGGAAGATTCATCTCCAAATTACTTTACTCTTTTAGACTACTAAATTTTAAAGAAAATTCTATAAAAATTAAGAAATCTGCTAACTAGACAATTGTGTCATTTTTGTGGATTAAATATTCTCAGACCTCAGATCATTTCCATCTATTACTTCTTAACAGATTGTGTAACATTTCAAGAACATGTCATGGTGATAACTAACATCCCTTTGTAAAAACCTAATGTTAAAGTTGGTATGTGAAGAAACTCCTAATCTTCTTTTCAATTCTTGTTAAAGAACATTGGTGATTCCTTTGGGGGCTTTTAACCATTTTCCCATAGATCTCCCTATGTGTGATGTATATCTTGGCTCAAGGTCTTTATGCTACAGTTTTCTCATAAGCAAATAAAAGCACTGTTTAAAATTATATTTAAAGTACTGTCTGACCACTCTAGTACATGTATCTATAAGCCAATGGATTGAAAGAAAATTTCAGAGTATGTGACCCAATCTATATAAGGTACTCATCAGCATGCTGGGCTTTGTAGATCTCCAAACTAACAACCAAAAGCCCTATTCTACCAAATTTTAGAACACTCCTTGGGAAAGATAACTGTGCTTCCTTTTCTATCTCACTTCTCCAAAAAGTAGGATTTTGAGCCCTTTATATAAATGGTGATCTATGTATGACAAACCCTAACTTCAGAGTTAGAAGATTTATATTTGAGCTCTATCCCTGCTATTTCCCAGCTCTGTGGCCTTGTACAAGTCACTGAATTTGAATCTGTCTCAATTTCTCCAGTTATGAAATGGAAACAATTCATGACTACCCATTCACTGCTCACCGTAGATATAAGAAGATTTGTGAACTCCTAGGTCTTATTCACATGTGAATATTCACCTCTGCCTGCACTGAGGAAGTGATTAGGAACTCTGACCTAAGTGAAAACTCTTGGAATGATGTCCCCCTCTGGGAACTTCTCCCATGTGGCTCATCATCTGCCTATCCTTTTTTTTTTTTAATCTTTTAACAGAAACTATATTAAAATTTGTGTTTATTTTTACTTATTTTATCTGTTGGACAAAATTAATCTCCCTCCTCTCATTTCACTCAAGGTTTTTCACAATTCAACATTTTGTTTGTTTGTTTGTTTTTTATTGGTTGTTCAAACATTACAAAGCTCTTGACATATCATATTTCATACATTAGATTCATCTACCTATTCTTACACAGAGACCATCACCACCTCCTTACAACTATTAGGTTATCTAGACACCACAAGTCAGCTTGGATTCCTTTCTGGCATAGATGCCTTGTGAACTCCATTCTAACAAGGTAGTGACTATTGATGCTGGGGTATCCATTCAATGAACACTTCCTTCAGGTTGCTTGTGACAAATTTATTATATTTTCATTGCTCAGCCGAAAGGTTGAGGCCAGAAGCACAAATGTAGTTCAATCCCTGGCCTTCAGAATGAATGTTTTTTAAATTTAAAAGTCTCTAGAGAAGAATATTCTAACATCTATTTCAGAGCTATTTTCAATGTTTATATTACCAGAAAATTCCCTCATATTATCTATTCTGTCCAAATTTTTTCTTGCTTCATTGTTTCTCACCTGTGCTAGATATTGGGAACTATAAAGAAAGTTTAAAACATGAAATAAAAGCTTCCATAATTATTTAGGTACAACAAAATAAAGATAAGCTAATTTTTTAAATATATTATTATCTTATTTGTATTACTGAAAGGCTAACAATAATTCCAAACTGAACCATGTATAAAAAAAGAAGATGATTTAATTTTCAAGCCTAGAATTTCTCAGCAGATAGGTTTCTAACCAGAAGCCAATTTCTCACAAAGCACTATAATACTAATTTTCACTTATTACAAAACAGCTTTTTTGCCTGTATGACATTGCCTCTTGGACCCCATACATGACTTTAATTAAGATCTAACTTATTCATGACTATAATTCAGATCTAACAACCAGTCTAGTCAAATCAGGGTAATTAGTCCCAGAGGGTATTGTAAGAGAGCTCATTTTTCTTTTCATCTTTATATTTTGGCAAACAAGTTGGGGGTACTTGTTCATTTGGAGAAATCTATAATTCAGAGAACTCAAAAATGTGGGAGTGAATAAGCTAAGTAAATTATTTTAAAGAGATTCTTATAAAAGGGCTCATGTGCTGGTTGATTTGGTTTGTGTGCCTTTATTACAGTCCAGAACAGAAACAGTAAGGATGATTAACCAACATCAAGCTCATAAACTTGTAACAGCCTGTTACCAAGTTTATTAGAAAATTTAAAGGCAAGAAGTTAACCCTTATATAGCCCTTGCCCACTTGCATTCCCTATTTTCATTATTTGTGTTGCTGGGGATTTTATTAAGAGCCTACTATTTTAGTGAATTGGAAAGTTCAAACATATAGATCAGGGTGGGATAAGAAAAGCTGTTTTCCCATGTAGAAGGTTGCTGTTAGAGAATTCCCATTTGTAGTACCATTGCCCAAAGCCAAAGGACATCAAGTTGGTTCTTACCACTCACTGTACTTCCAACCACCTCCAACATTAGAGAAACTTCCTTTTTCTCTTTTTATCAATCTTTACTTTGTAACACATTATCAAAGTAATTCTAAATATTATAACCAAAGAATTCAGAACCTCCAGGGCTCATTAAAAATTCTTAGCCTTACATCTATTTGAGCCCATTCTGTTGTTTAGTTTAATGTAGTCTAAAGAGCAAGGCATTTATAACAAATAGATATTATAATTAGATAAGTAGTAAGCATTTTACAAAGACATTAGAGTGTTACAGTTAAAACAAAATGCTTTAGTTCAAATGACAAACTTTACTAGAAGGATTGACTTTTGCCAAGTAATTTCACCTCTATGCTTCAGCTTATATATTTGGAAAACAGAAATAATAACAGCACCTGCCTCTGAGAGTTTCTGTGAAAATAATTTTAAGGTCCATAATTATCCATGATGTGTAGTCTGTACAAGGTAGTCAAAAATCATGCAAGATTTTCAATTATTTATAAGAAAAGAATATATGAGAAGGGCCAAGTGCCAAATTAATTAAGTATATGGCCTTTCAGGAGATGGCTAATGTTGATGGTCACAACCAAAATGTGTAGGATAGTTCCTGCTCATACAAAATAAAGTAGTTCAAATGCAATAGGACTGGAACACTGGATTGTAAATCAGGAAACTGAAGTTACCATCCCCAAAATATCTTGATCCCAATTTCTTCCTACCTTAGTGGAATATGGCATTAATCAGACCTGTTAGAGATTTTGAGTCTTAAAACTTGGACTGAAATTCTAGCTCTGTTATCTTGGTAGCTCTACAATGTTGGAAACGCTATTTACTTTGTGAGTGTTCTTCTCTTCAGAGTAAAATGGGCATAGTGATTCCAACCTCACAAGATTGTAGCAAGATTAAAGAACTGTTTTCTGACTGGGGAAGCAAAGTAACTTGAATTGTTCCCTTTGTCCTTACTCTCTTCCTTTATCCCTCTCTTATCCCCACCCCACTCCTCTTGCCTTCCAGTGGATACTACACACCCAAAGTGCACAATTAGTAAAAGACAACTCTATTGAGAAATTGAGGTCAAGAGTGACTTAAATTATATCAAAATGTCGTTATAACAGCCAATGGTGAGTCCCTACCTGGAGCAGGTATAGAAAAGAGTATATTCAAAAGGACCTCATCATATATAATAGACATATCTATAAGATAGACTACATCTCGGGGATTTCATTGTGGAAATTATCATATTATAAAAGGAGTGGAAACTCTTTCTATATAAATAAGCATGCATCTGACAATTTGTGATACTTCCAATCATAGCATCATGATGATTGGATTATTAAAATAGAATTATTATTATTCTATTCAGAAGTAAGAAATTAATTGTACCTTAACTTCTATCCTACTCTTTCAAATAAAAAGGAAATAAGACAAGGGATGTATATTCAAATCCTTAAGGGAAAGACTGTCGTAATAGAATTTTTCTGGTACTACTTCTGCCCTTTCCACGTAGATCAAAACTTAATTTCCTGGCCTTCTTTTCCCCCCCTTCATCTCTGCTTTCAAGTTCTCTAAATATAAGGCTGGTTCTTAAGCTCAAACATCATTGGTCATTTCTTCATCAAGTTTAAGGCTAATGTTTTGCTAGATCAAAAATCTAAAACTCAGATATCTGTAGTGACATGCCCAAAGTAACATAAATAAATAAGTGCCAAGAATCAGGCCAATACTGGGAGTCTCCTGACCTCCAGCTCAATATATTTTCCTTCACTAGAATTTTGAAAAATGTGTTTGGTAAAACAGTAGCCTCTCGGGATGCTAACAGACAGAGCCCAATACGTTAGTTCTGTGATCAAGTACACTTGGGAAATTCTGAATTAAAAAGAGTTAAGTACATTTATTTACTGAGAAGACTTCAGCATGGTAATGTGTATTGATTAACTAAATTAACAGTTTGTCCAGTTATGTCCTCTTTCTCAAGCTCCTGTGTCATCAAATCCCACTTGTCCGAACACAATGATCAGCAGTGGAGAATTTAGTAAGCATTTTACAAAGACATTAGAGTGTATCAGTTAAAACAAAATGCTTTAGTTCAAATGACAAACTTCACTAGAAGGTTTGACTTTTGCCAAGTAATTTCACCTCTATGCTTCAGCTTATATATCTGGAAAACAGAAATAATAACAGCACCTGCCTCTGAGAATTTCTGTGAGGATTACCTGTGCTGTAGAGGTAAAGCCCACGGAACACTGTCTGCCACATAGGAAGTATTTAATAGTGGTTAGCTGTTATTAGAGGAGAGAGAAAATAGGATTTACATTGTGATCCAGGTAGTGAATCTCTTAACAAGTTCCCATTATATTTTTATCTTCTCTCTGAATGTGTCCTTTGCTCTGTCCACCAACTCATGGCATTTTCCAGGGTCTCCACCACTCAGGGCTCACAGCCAGCCCCTCCTATTTCCCCCGGCTTTCAATGCAGAAATGTTTCTTTGTTCCACTTGAAATTTGGGTGTCAGCCAAGCCACCGTTCTTCACAGCCTCTTTTTAGTTAGAAAGGATCCTTTTTTTTCCTATCTCCACACAATAGAATTCTCCCATCAGATATTAAAAGGAGAAAAAAAAATAATATACATGAAATTGTCTTTTCTTTCAATATCCTAACAGACTAGTCTTTGGGAAATAGTATCTTTGCATTGTCCTACTTCCATACTTAAAATGTATGATTTTATCATAATTCTAGGGCTTCTTACTCTTTGAGGTCATTAATATTAGATATAATACAGTTTATACAACTGTAATAAAAGAGACTTAAAAGCGAACAAGCTGAAGTAGGACAGGATTCAGGCTCTCCCTTATGTACAGGCAGCATAGATATGTCAGGACTATGAGAAATCAGCTGTGCTGGGAAACTGGGCTCCTTTTATCTTGTTGTTTTGCTCCTCTTTAAAATTAGTTTCTTCTCGTGGTCCACATGGGCTGCTCCAGTCCCACCATTATATTCATACCCTAGTCGGTAGAAAGAGAGTAAAAAAGCAAAGGGAAAAGTTCATGCATTTTCTTCACAAAGGCATGACCCAGAAGTTAAATATGACTTGAGGGGGGAAATAAGATATATTGAGATGTATGACTAGTACCAGGCATGGGGTTCCACTACCTTAATGAAAAAAGAAAAATAGCTGTAGAGGGACAACATATAGGAGATTCTACCACATCTGGATGAAACAAAAATGATGTTTATGATTGACACACCCCATGGAAAAGCTTCCACAACCAAAATCTCCCCTACTTCCCTTCCTACCCTAAATTCTTCAGTTGAAACAGACCTTCAGTAAAATATATTCTAAGAAGTTCTTTAAATAAAATAGAGATAGGAGGATATGTTTCTTAAAAGAAGGAAGTTAGTATAGAAAAAAGAATGTTGGTACATTTTCAAGTTTTTGAGCTCTTGAATTTAATCAATTTTAATGTTATTAAAACTTTTTTTTTTTTACTTTAATAACTTGAATTTAAAAATGGATGTTTTACTGGTCTCGGAATACATGTCTCTTCTCTCTGAATCTGTTTGGTTAAAACATTTTGATCTGTTGTGAATGGCAAGATGAAACCAGTTTCATTTTTTGGTTTTTGTTTTTAGAATTTTTAATCTCTATATATTTGCTATTAAAATTATAGTTAATGCTGACCACTTACTGCCTAATATATTTTTTATAGAAGTCCAGTTAGGTCTAACTACTGCTATTCTCATCTTGTAGATGAAAAAAATTGGGGCTGGCCAGAGGCAGAGCCAGGATGCTGCTCAGGTAATCATCTGTAGATGCCACAGCTTTAAAGCTCTGTGCAATATTTTATCCAGCTAACAAGCTCTTTATAAAAAAACAAAAGCAGGGTGGATGATCAAGCATTCAGTGCAAACAACCACTGCAGAAGAAATGAGGGCTTATTTAAAATAACAGAAAACAAAGGACATGGATTTAAAACCAAAATAGGGTCTTTTGTTTAGTGTGTTGAATTCCATAATTTCAATATTTCACACTGCTTCTTTTACTAGGCACAAATGAAAGTCGAAAATGCAAAATATTGTCACTAACAAATAGGCCAGATAAATTTTTTAGGAGAGGCAAGTGATAATATGCATGGTTTTAACTAATTATCTTCCAAGAATATTTAAAGTGTGTGCTGTTGGGTTCTGCGTTACATAACCTTAGATGAATGGAATGTGAGCTGAGACAGAATATTAAGAACTTAAACAGCTTGTGCAGGTAGCACAGTTGTCCTGTTGTCCCTGCAGATGTTTACAAAGATGCCAGCAGGAATTGCTAAGGGAGGTCTGGAGCTCAACGCCAGGCTGGGGCTGTCATTTCTGTGGATGTATTTCTGGGCTGATTAACTAGGTGGCGATATAATCTTAAAAATAAGAATTCACATTCCTGCAAAAGTTTCAGTTCCATTTTTTTTTTCCGCTAATGCAGTTTTCATTTCCAATTTTTCTTTTCTCCTGTTTTCACTTTTGCTATTTTTCTTTGAAATGTTTTGTCATCTCCTCCATTCTAATCACAGAAAAACTAGTAAACCATACAAGCTGGCTTCTGAGAGAGAAGTTTAAAATTCCTCTGCCGTGTTACTTGAGGTACAAATATAGGATATTTAGTCTTTTTTGCTATAGCCAGATCCTGAGGGCTGACTAATATCCTTGTTTACTCCCCGTATATCTATAATTCTCTTTATTGCTGAAACATTAGAAAAGTAAACCTATTTTTCTAGAAAAAGTAAATCCATTTCTTAATAAATGGTTTTACTAGGTATATATCTCAATACTTCAAGAAATAGGCTTCCTTGGGACCAATACAAAATAATCCACAGTTAAGTATTTTTGTTAATCAAAATCCTCCACTCTACTACACCACTTGACTCATCTTTACACATCACACCCTGAGCAGCAAGAAGAATTGCAGTTCTAGAAAAATCTATACAATTATGAATAAGTAAATATGTCTTCTAAGCAGCTAAATGGCATACAAATTAGCAATACTAACTACTAATTATTAATAGTAATATAAAATTGTTGTACTAATCATGCTAATAATATAAAAATAATCCCAATTCTTTTTTATTTTTTAATATCTAGTTCTGCTATAGGACCAAAATAGGAAATACCTCATCTGGGAATTAGAGACATTGGAAAGACACCCTTGTCCTTGCTTCCTATAGTTATCCTGAGAAAATATCATCCCACTGGTCTGTACATGATAACGTAATATGCTACCACTACAAGTTTATATTATTTACCCACTAACATTACATGTTCAACACTGTACTGGACATTGTGACACTGTGAGAAGTCATAGTTTCTAACCTCAAGAAGTATATATATATATATATATATATATATATATATATATATATATATATATTAAGCACAGATAAACACAGCTTGTAAAAATGATTCTGACATAATATCTCTGTATCAAGGCTCAAAGAATTAAGAGTGGAGAGAACAGGAATAAGGGTTGAGAATGTAGCTCAGTAATAGAGTGCTTGCCTAGCATGAAATTTCAATCCCCAGGACTACCAAACAAACAAACAAACAAAAAGCTTGCCTTTCAACCTTGCTCTTGAGAAATCAGGAATAAGTCAAAATTAAAAATGATAGAGGATTAGACCCTGAACACATCCTGGAGGAATGAGAAGATTACTGACATGGGAGAAGGGGAGGAGTCAAGGTGACACCTCCAGACAAGGGGAGCTTGCAGTTTGGATCTAGTAAGTCTTTATTTGAACCAGAATTGGCAAAGAAAGGAGATAATTCCAGACGTGGGTGGGTGCTACTTATTAACAAGAGGCAGAGGAAGATTGACAGAGTGGACATCAGACCAGGGAAGGCAGTGAGAATCTGGTGGACGAGTAGATTTGATTTTTGATGGTAGCTTTTCTAGAGACACCAGACCAGCACTGTGAAGGAATCATTTTAGGAAGATTCTGTTGACAATGAGAGAGGTTAGGATTAGAGGGAGAAACAGACAAGTGGGGTGATAAGATAGGAGACCAAGTCAATCAAGCACCAGAAGAAGGTCTGGCCCAGGATGGTAGCGGTAAGAATATACCTGCAAAGATAAATATGAGAACAAAAGAAACAAATGACCAGATTCTAAGACTGACAAATATGGATAGACGAAAGGGACAAAGGTGAGTCTTGGTCTGGAATAATGGTAGTTTCACTGAAAGAGATGAGGAAATTTGAGAAGGAAAGAGAATAGGCTATTTTGGAGATGACAGAAGGATAAATTCTGATATGCAATGTGAAATGTGATTCCACAGCTGAAGGATTATATAAAAGTATGTGACAGTCATCTATTTGAGAAAAGAAAATAAGAATGAAATAATTCAGCCAGCCAATTCAGGATAATTCTAAAACCAATGTTTTAAACCCTATGATATGCTATTATGGGAAGTCACAGAGATGAAAAAGATAGACACTCTGAAGGGTTTACAAAACAGTGAAATAAATTCTATCTCAAACATACCAGGGAAGGGTGGAAGAGAGGTGGATTAATAATGCAGAGGGAGCCAAAGCAGACTTCATACTAGGCCAGGAAGAATGTTCTTCTAGCTTGTTCCAGGAGCTGAAGGGAGAATGCTAGGACTTTAGAAACATGTTTCTAACTTTGTCAAAAGGAACATGTGCAACAGAAAAGGATGTGAACATTCTACTCAAGGGAATGTTAGGCTCAAAATACCTAGAGTTTAGGACACAGCAGAGGAGGGAGAGGGACCTGGTAAAGAGGGTCAAGCAGAAATCATGAAAAAAACTGTAAGACGCTTAAGTTCAACTCTGTGAGGGAGAGAATGGGAGGTTAACAAGGAAGTAACAAGGCATGGGGAATGATGAGTCTTACTCCTTATTTGAGAGAGAGAAAAAAAGGGAACAGAACCAATGAAAGTATTAGAGACAAAGTAATAAAGTAGAGTAATGGAGAGAGTGAGGAGTGAAAGTGAGAATTTGGAGAAAGAGCTGAAGGAAGGAGAGTTTTTTAAGAAAGAAGAAACACACCATCTTAGTACTTAAACTGATTTGTTTGTCAAAGTGCAAGTGTCCTGTGGTAACCAGTTACCTAGTCTTAAAAGCTGATTCCAGTATTTATAACTCTATACAGACACCTCTCATATTGACCTAGCCTGCCCTATGATTTCCATTAATAAAAGTGTGCAGCAGGAGGGACATAGTGACCATTCTGTTCCCAGCTTTTGAGAGAACTGGCAACTTCTGCCTCCTGATGCTGGGTTTGGGGACCTCTGAGCTACCATCTAAGAAGTTAGCTCCCGTGGTCCAGATGCCACAAAGAGAAATCATGCATTGGAGGAGAAGCCCTAAAACTACACGGAGAAGCAGGAAGTTCCACTCATCCCAAGATCTGAGAAGTATGCTGGTAATTTCTCTAGCCTGCAGATGAGTAAATAGCCACCATCTCACCACAACCACATGAGAAACCTCAAGCAAGACCTACAGAGTAAAGGCCAGCTGAACACAGTAAACCCATGTCTCAGGGAAACATGAGAGATGATAAATGTTGGCAATATCAGGCCACTAAGTTTTGCAGTGAAACCTGCCCCTGTGAAGCATGGTACATTATGCTTTATCAGCCATGAACACTCAGTGTTTGTAAGGGTAAATGCCCTGTTCAGGTGACCGATACCCAGGAAAAGCCCCCAACCACAGCATGGGTGGGAAGGCAGAAAAGGTTGTAGCAACTTACGGGAATTCTTCAGAACCCAGAGGACAATACAAAGGCAAAGAGAGGAGAATGTGGCTAAAAGAGGAGATGAGAAGTTCTGTACAAAGGGAAAAAAAAAAAAGGAATTTCCCTTACCAAAAGAAACCTCAAACCTCAGGTCTCCAGGGAAAAATATCCAACCCAGCAGTTCTTCCTCTCTCCTTGGAAGTCCTTGCTTTCCTCCTGGGACTCTCTTATTTCAGATCTTGCTATTCCCAGGAGGTATGGTGTGCCCTTTCTTTACTCAATCTAAAAACACAAACAACACTTCTTCTCTGTTCCTCTTACTGCATTTTAGGGAGTCTGAAACTTTAAAAGAGATTGCATTAAACATCCAGCAGCACAAAGCAAATAAAAATGACCTACTATTAAAAGACAGAGGTCTCATCCATTCTGAGTCCAATGGGCTAGCTAACTTTGAAGGCACTTTTCCTAAGGGGTCCCTTACTTCCTGGCCCTACATTTACCCAGTTTATTCATTCAACAAACATTGACTAAGATCTATTGTGTATCAGACACAGACACAGCTAAGCATTATAGATCAATAAGTAAAAGATATAATTCCTGGACACAAGGAGCTTACAATGCAGCAGTTGATGATGATTAAATGAACAAGGGATACACAGGAGGAACAAAAATCTTACATGGGTTTAGCTGTGATGGAAGATTAAGGTAGTTTTCTGAAGGAATTGAATTATAGAAAATGAAAAAAAAATGTACTAAGATAACATGTGAAAAGGCTTTTACAGTGTATAGGAATCCCAAATCCACATACAAAGAGACTCGAGAAATGCAGCATCCAAGGTACAACAGAAAGTTTCACATGAGAAAATAATGAGTGGTGGGTCAGAGAAAGGAGGTAATCTGAGGCCTGAGAAGGAAGGGTTTGAGATACCACAATGAACACCTTAGATTTTATCCATGAGGTTACACTGCAAAAGACATCATAGATAACGATATCAAAAGTTCAATTTAAGGAATACTTTCTAATCGTTGTGATGGTATGATATGGTCAAAATCAAGAAGAACACATTCAAATTCTTTATTCCCTGTAGGATAGACTCTCTGCTTTCATCTGAGTTCAGCAAATATAGATTCTCTAATGGATTCTTAGCCTGAATGATCAAGAGAAAAGCCCTACTCACAGGTGTTGGCAATTGTCTCCCAATCCATTAGTATGCAATTGCACTCCAGAATAATAACTAAAACTCTCTTCCATCCCCTCCCTCCCTTCCCTAGCCCTCTCTCTCAATATTCATATGTATAGCATATATTTTTATTTTTTATTATTTTTTATTTTTTTTCTGTGAGAGTAGCCAAATCTAAGCAATACTATATTTATAGTTGTGTCAAGGGCCACCAAAGAGCATGATTCTACATATTACATGGTTGCATACGAAAAGGAAATTGGGAAAAAACTCATAGCATTAGATGTGCACTGTCACAATGCTTCATCTATCCAAGAATTTGTGCAATAGTTCCTAGGTTATAAAGCATCATCATTATAAATTTCCAACTTTTAGTTGCTTCTTAGCATTATTGATGCAGGACTTAATCATAGGAGAATACACATCACACCAGGCAAAACAACTGGACAAAAAAATTGCTTAGTGTCTTCCTTCTAGTACAAGTTCTGAATCCCACCTAACTTCAGAAATCTTGAACCATCAGTGAATCTTTCTGAGTTGAGCAATATAATGTCACATCCATTGGCACCTTACTATAAATGCAATTCTTTATAGTACTGTTAGTTTACTATTCTAGAAGCAGAAGCAAAAGTGGAAACCAGATCTTTTAATTTCTTTCTCAGGATTATTTCAATGGATGTCTAGTTTCCTGCTTGTGTCAATAACATAAAAAGAGCAAATGAGGATCAACAGACCACACCCGAAAAGGGTTCTGCCCCAATGGCAAATATTTTCAAAGAACTTATGGCACATTAACAAAAATCTATTTCAAAGGATACCATTATTTAACTCATTTACTTGAAATAAGATGCTGGATATAATTTTCGTTGGGAACATCTTTGTCACTTAAGAAAATAGATGCTAAAACAGCCTTGTTTGGGAAATATTTTCTTTCTTAGTGTATCTGTCATCTCATGAAGCATTCATCTTCAGGCTGCCCTTGCTTTAAGTGAGATTAATAGACACTTCTGCAGATCACCTTCATCTTTTTCATATGTGAAGAACAAAATGGGGGTGAGACACATAATGGGAGTTTGGAAAATTTAAACATTTATACCCTGAGGAGAATAAAATCAATTTGACATGGTAATGTTCTAAATGAAATGCTAATAAGCAGATGACTATGTACTCTTACCCTGTCCTAGACAATCCTTTGATGAAAAGCAAAGTCAACTCTGTGGTTTAATATCAAGGAACAAACTTCTAAGGGCAGCTTTCCTTTTGTAGGTGCTTCATTTGGGTCTGCGGAAAAACCACCCCTATGAAAACAGAGACGGTAGTACAGTTGAATTATGGCTGTACTGACCAACTGCAGTTCTGATCCCTAAAAATCTGTGTTGGCAGGACCGAGATGAGGCATTGTTTATAAGAGGAGAGAAGTGCTGTGGGGAATCAGGCTGAAAAGGGCTCATTGACTTCAGTGCCAGCCTCAAGATTTGTGAGGTCAGGAGAAGAGAGTAAAATATGAGGCTCCCTGTCAGCAAGCTGTTTAAAACTGACCTTGCTCGCCTTGGAGGATAACCAAGGAACTCATTGTTCCTCTCTGCACTCTGCAACTGTCAACCACGAGGAGAAACGATGTCACAGTGGCTCCCCCAGTTCCCACCAGGGAGAACTACATTCACAGCCATGCCAGATACCAGAAAATTCTCCCAGTCACAAAATAGTGTTACCCTCGGGGCCTCCTCCACTTAGAGCCAGGGTTATGTGTATGAACTTGCTGTGTGTTCCAATAAACCTTACGTATTTTTCCCATTTTGAGACAAACTACTCCTTGAGGGAACTACCTTTCAAGTGTGGCCATTTGTGATTCCCTAACGAAAATGTTGTTCTCCAGCCACAGTGTGGCCTAGGTTATAACAGGACATACGACAAGAGAGCGAAACAGGATTCTTTTAAGGCCTCTGACAGATGGCAAGATGAAAGATATAAGTGCACCCTGTTTTCTTCCCAAGGATAATGAGACAAAATAACTCTTCTAAAAGAGAAATGTCATCCCAGTTATAAACTTAAGAGTTAGATTGAAATTGGAAGTGTTGAAGGACCTTGAGTTGTCCCATCCCTTTATTATACAAAACGGGAAAGTGGAGTTCAGAAAG
Source organism: Ictidomys tridecemlineatus (assembly GCF_052094955.1). NCBI lineage: Eukaryota > Metazoa > Chordata > Mammalia > Rodentia > Sciuridae > Ictidomys > Ictidomys tridecemlineatus. Next base: position 164,298,674 of record NC_135479.1, read on the forward strand.
CATCATGCCAAGGTCACAAAGCTTACTGGAGAAGCCTCTAACCTTGATTCTCCTGATGTGTAGTCCAGTTGTCTTTGTGCTACATTGCCACAGTGCCAATTCACAATGAAATTATGTGCAAGGCATTTATATAAGCCCGGGTGATTCATTTTAATCAAGTCAAGATCCCTTCAGATGAATTATGTGAGCCATTATTCACTCTACTGATTTTTGGATTAGAAAAATAATAATCATTGAATTGTATTTGAAGCTCTCAGGAACTCAAAACAATGTGCTTGAAAGTGGTATTCCTGCATAATAATTAATGATCTATCAACAGAGTCAGGACTGGGGTAGAGTATTTCCTCTGCCTGAGTTCTCACAGCTTCCTGTAAGGGAGCTCATAAAACTAATACTGATGAAAGCTTCCCCTGACAGACCCTACCTCCTGCCACACAACATACATGAAGGTCTGCAAAATTCCCTCAAACAAAACCACCTCGTGTCCATTTTTCTAAAGATTACATCAGTTGATCTTTATAAAGTAGAATTATTTACCAAATCTTTTCCTGAAAAACCTATTGATAACTTCATGCATGGGTTTCCTCCTTTTGCCATATAACACCAAGAATCTGGGGATGGAACATGAAAGTTCTAAGATATGAACTAAAGCAGGCAAGTACATGTGCATTTCTCCTCACAGAAAAACAGGAGAAAGGCATAATACTGAGGAAGCTTCACATGTCCATGGTTCCAAAAAAAAGAAAGTAGATCCCAATTATTCCCCTAGAAAAATTCTATAATGACATAACAATATTTTTATTTTTCTAAGTAAATGCTATATTCTGCACTGAACAAGGTAGATATATTTTCTGGAATAAGTATGGTTCTATTATTGTTCAGAATTCTATGTTATTTTTGTATCAAATAGGGATTGTCCAATCTCATTTTCTGTGTGCTCTGAGAACTGAACCTTCATGAGTATTTCTCCAAATGAGAAAGCAAAAACAATTATATCATTTCTATTTCATTTCAGCTTACTTAATAAAGGAGAAACAAGAGAATTTAAAATTAATTGCAAGAGCTAAACTAGTGCTGGTGAGTTAATGAGAAGCTTTTATGAGCTCTAATTTTTATTTATTTATTTGTTCAATTAATTATTTATTATATGCATTGGATATGGCCAATGTGCAACAGCCTTCTGGGTACATTTAAAGCTGTAATTACCTAAAAAATGAGCCCTGCCCTTACAACTTATAACCTAATCAGACTCAGGAAAGCAGAACTTTCACATATGGAGTAAATGGAATTTGCTGAGCTCTCTCTTAAAGTGAGAGTTCAAGGCAGTTTTTTTTTTTCCACCCAATAAGAAGCAATAGTGATTTCTATGTAAGTCTTATTACTAAAACAAGTCAATAAATGAATTATTTGTCATCTACTATTTGTAAGGCACTGTGGTAAGAAAGGTGAAAAGAGGAGAAAGCATAAGACATTCTAACATCATTAAGCAAAACTAGCTTGTAAGGTTTGAATGAGTATTTCTCAAATGTCCATATGTAAAACTTGGTCTCAGGGTAGCAGTACTGAGAGATGCTGTGGACTTTTAAGAGTATGTCTAGGAAAAGATCCTTAGGTCATTGGAGATGTCTCCCCCCAAAAGAGATTTTGAGACCCAGGCTTGTCTCTCTCTGCTTCCTAGATTGACATGTGAGCACTCCCTCCAATTTGCATCATGATGTGTCCCCCAGTCTTGGATTTCAACCTCCATACTGAGGGTTAAACAAAACTTTTATCCTTATAAATTAACTTCTTCAGGTATTTCATTGTAGTAACAGAAAGGTGACTAACACAATAGCACTGACCACTTACTTTGTGCAAGGCACATTACATATATCCTCTTCCAAAGCTTCACATTAATCTAGCAAGTCATCACATTTCCATTTCCCCTTTCTGTGGATGAAGAGAGCTGATTTAGTGCTCAAATGATCCCTACCAAGATTTTTTCTATTAGCTATATACTAACGAGAGGTGACATGTGGTTCTTATTTTATGTGATATTTAGAAAAATAATTTGCTTTCATAATGGTAAAAGAAAATATTTTATATTGTTTTTATTATTTTTATTAAGTGATACTCACATAGTATTGATAAATTACTTTAAAGCATTGGTTCATCCCAGAGTCTAATTGAGTATATTTGACATTTATGATTTTTAGCAAGTCAAACAAAAGTATTAATTGGTTTTATAACTTCTAAGGTTCCTTTATAATCTTATATTTTTGTGATTCTGTGAATCACAGTTTAGTAATACAAAGCTGGAGTGGACAAACAGCTTGTTTTTAAAGAAAAAATTGAATTCAGATAGACAAATGTGGAGTTTAACACTTGTGTAAAGCTATATGACATTTTTAATTATTAAGTTATTTGGAAAATTACATATAAAGTACATGTCTTTCAGTGAAGAGTAAAGCAAGTTGTAGAAGCCAATTCAGGCAGCAAATGGTCCAGAAAAAAAGCAAATTCAATTTATGAAAATGAGCACTTTCGATAAATACAAATTGAACGGTTCCTACCATTCATTTTGTAGCCACAGAAGTCATCCACATTTTTTTCTACATCAAGCTACATGCATGTCCTTCATGCAGTTCGTGTGGTGATGTCTGTGATTATATGTTACATAGTTTCCATGAAGAGTCTGATTCACATGCTGGTTTTTTATCAAGAATGTATATTTTTAACACATCTTTCAGGTAATTTTTATTTTCACACAGGGTAGTAAACAATGGTGTAAACAATAGCTCACTTTTGTGATCGAGTCATCCAGAGAACAAAAGGCTCATGCCATCTAGATATCCATATTACTTTCCTTCTTAGCAATTTTTTTCCTTCATCTCGATTTGCTACTTCTTGTAAATTTACTTAGAAGCAGAGAATTTGGATTATTGATTTCCAGCAAACATAGTCATTTAAAGCACAATTAGCAGTTGCTTGTATATACAAAATATTTTTGTTTCAAAGATGTCTAGTGGGGTCAGCACTGCTGGTCTCTATTGAGGACATGCACATTTGTGCAAAATGATTCTGATTTTTTTTTTTTTGATACCGAGGATTGAAATCAGTGGCACTTGACCATTGAGCCACATCTCCAGCCCTGTTTTGTATTTTATTTAGAGACAGGGTCTAACTGAATTGCTTAGTCCCTCTCTTTTGTTGAGGCTGGCTGTGAACTCCTGATCCTCCTGTCTCAGTCTCCAGAGAAGCTGGGATTACAGATGTACACCACAGCACCTGGAGATTCTGATTTTTTTTTTAATGCCAGATACAACAATATGGCTACAATTTATCAGCACATAAGTGTGAAGGTAGATCTGGTGGAGTGTAAGAAAAATAAATTCAGGTAAGATAAGTTTATTTTCCTTGGATACAGTTTAGTTGAACAACACTTTTGTTAATCCATCTTCTATTAAAACTGTGTATGTGAGGGCAATTTTTCTTTGCCTTTTCAGTGTGTCTCTCAATGTATTTTGTAATAGCCATCCCATCATTTGCATTCCCCATAAGTCTACCTTTCCTTTCAAGTATCACCCACTGAAGATATTATTCTTAATCTTTCTCAAACATAGTGCTTTTTTTTTTCAAAATACTGTATAGAGGGCCCAAATATTTCTTCCTCATCTATCAGATAATGACCTTTTCTGATCTTATTAGAAAATGTTATTTCACACTATTTTAATAACAGTTTTCTTATTTGATGACATCTTGCACAAAAATCAAACTCTTCTATCCAGCACACACATTCACTCATAGAGGGCTAAATTCTATAAAGTCTTCTTTTGATGAGTCTATGGTTGCATTCAATATTTTGTTAGAATCAACAAGGACAAGAGGGGTGTTAGTTTGTACATATTCTATCATGCTTTGACTCTGGCTCAGGTTAAGACAACTCCACAAGCCTACCTTACAGGATTTTCTGTCTCTTAAATCACCTAGACACCCACTTGGTTTTACACATTCTACCGAAAAGTCCCAGAGAAAAGTCCTGACAAATCTAAAACTCCCACAGGAGTCAATGGGCTTCAACTTCACTCTGTCCAATCAAATGTGTTCTACTGACAAAAGCAGAACCGAAATAATGGGGTATGGGAGATGGCAGGGTTTTGCTCTCCCAATCTCTGACCCCAAAGATACATTTGCCAATATTTGCCAACATCTTTTTCAATCAAGGGAAGATAAAAAGGACACAATTTGTGAGAAACAGCCACAACAAAAGCAAATCTGCCCACTTAAAAGTTCCCCAGCAATAAAATGATCTCTAAAATTCAGATTATCTAGGGAGAGGTAGACAGGTGGTAATCCTACATTAACTTCTGTTAAAGTAAATGTGATTAATGTACAGCTTATTTGATAACAGTTAACAATGATACAAAATGTGATAATTGTAACCAATGATCAGAAATTCAAAGTCTGTAAGCAGATACAGGCCAGTGCTCCCTTGCAAGGTGAAGAAGGAAATGTTTACACCTGTAAATAAGATAAGTTAAAGACCAACCTTGAAGCCACTAAAGCACATACACTCCCTGGGGGAAAAAAAACTCAACCCTTTCACTTGCTAATGTTTCCAAGGGAAACAGAAGGACTCAATCTAACAAATAAGCATTTAGGAAATGAGATTGCTTACTGAGCCAGGTTGTCAGATAAGAATTTCTTGTACATGATGAACAACAGGACTTGTTTGAAATGTTTCCAATTTGGTAATCAGCTTGATGCATGAACGCCACTTCAAGAGTGCATTCATTCCCCTCAAGGAGGATTGGGGAGCATGTCAGGACAGGGCTTGTGTAAAGTCTCCCATGCTGAAAAACATCTGGTATTTTTAAGAATCCAGAAGTCCAATGTGGTTGGGGTGAAGTGAGTGAATAAGAGTAGCCAGTAATGATTTTGGAAGGTTAGACCAGGTTTACATCTGTGTCTTACCATTCACCATGAAAAGGAATCAAGTGTCTCAGTCTAATGGAAAAGCACTGGCAGTTTAGACTCTGGCTATTACATATTGAACAGACTGGAGGACAGCAAGGCAAGACAGCAGAAGACATGACGCATGCTCTAACTCGCCAGTCATTGGCCAGCACCATTTCCAAATGCCACTAGGTTAACATATCCAGGAACACCCAGCCCTTGTTGCCCAGCTAGTATAAACCACTCTCTTCATTTTGCTCTCCCTGTCTGCTGTTTATGCTTCTTTTGCTTAGTGTAGTATATTTTATATATTTCTGCTACTAAATTAAATGAAATAACTGAAATATCACCATGGTTGACACAAAATGATTACACATATTAGCTCTCTCTTTCTCCTGAGTCACACACAGTCACTCTTCATTTTATCTTCCCTGCAGAGAAGATTCCTGAAGATTACTTTCACTAGAAATTACCAGTAATGCAACTATCAAGGGATAGCAAGGGAACTTTCAAAGCAAGTTTGATAAAGCAAAAGAGGAAGCTGGGGAATGTTGATGAAAAAAATTGAGGTGCCAGCCACAGTTATTGAAAGCCAAATTAAAAAAAAAAATAACAGGGCTTTAACAAGTCAGGGAAATGAGGGCCTGCAGAATTGTGAATATAGAATGAAAAAAAAATGGTCCTTTGTGAATTCCTGGGGCCAGGTGGCTTTACTTGATGGAGAAGCAGACCAACCAGCTATGTTTAAGTATTCAGAAAAGGTGTGACTAAATCCAGTTTTGTCTTTAGTGACATAGTCCCATGTCATAGCTGAGGCCAAGGACATGGATGATTAAAAAATGCTATTGCATGATTATAAATTACATATATTTCTGAGAGAGGCAGGCTGGTCAATTGAGGTACAATTAGTGTTCTCCTGAGGAGAGGACTGCAGTGCTCAGGGAAAAATGACTGTACATGGCCTTGTGTTATATGGAGAAACATAGCATGACCTAATCCTACAGACAACTCTCATATAAACACCATGAACATAATCAGACAGAAGAGGACATGACTGGATTGCTGGAATACAGAGGAAAAGGAAAACACAGGAATAAAAAGATCTGAGCATGTTTTACAAACAAGATTGTCTCACAATAATTTTGTGGTGGAGAAGTGCAAAGATAGCAGAGACCTCTATCCTAATTGCACCAGTAAAATGTTTTGGACCAAATATGGTGTTAACCCTTGGATCATTTTCCTTTATTTTGAGTCCTCTTTTATTCTTGTCACAGCATTGTCCTTTGACACTTCAAATATTGGCCTAGCATCTACCTCCCTTTTTTTCTACAAAAGTCACAGTCTACCCATTTGAGCTCAGGGCATGTAAAGAATAATCCATTCATTTCTTCCAATTTCTGACAGGGAAGAAGTCCATTCTGTGGTCATTTATAGGAACATGACAAAGAACATCCATAAAGATTAGTGATTCACAAGGTACTCATTCAACTCTCTGGTAAATGTCTGAGATTTATCTTTAGGAAGCTGTGAAAGTCAAATTCTAACAACAGAGGTATTCTAGAGATGAAGAACCTGTCTGTATCTGATTCACATGGTGGGATTCCTAGGTTTAAACTGAAGGTCAACCCAAGTTTGGTCCTCAAAGTAGGGCAACTGTAAAATGTAGGGGTGCAGCCTTAGCCCAACACTCAGGTAAGGGGACAGGGCTCAGGAGTCATGGACTGTGGGGAATGCTGAGAGGCTTAGGTTACATGAATATGAGTGTGTTCTCAACAGGAAAATGCTTGGTAAGGTGTCATCTAATGGAGGAAGGTGCAGGTAGTTGTAGAACTATCCCATTGACCTCCTCAGTGAAAACTAGTTCATCCCACAATCACTCTTCTCTTCAACCTGACACTCCCATGCCATCTTTCCTTCCCTTCCTCTCTCTCACCCTTTCTCTATGACACACTCACCCACAAACCCACACCCCCTACACACAGACACACAACCAAGGTTTGCACAAAACCAACAAATATCTAGCACTTAGACCAATGGCAAGCTAAAACAGACAATAAAAACAAAGTGAGGAAAAAGGGAACGTATCATTAGATGTGTTTGGGAAGGAAATTGCATAGTATGCTTGAATGAACTTGCCTTTTATAGATTTTTCCTAAATGTATCTTTTTCAGACAGATGCTTGTATTCTCATTGTTCAGTAACAGGACAAAAAAAATAGAGATAAAAATGGCTTATAGAGGGGGGACATGGTGCTGGGAAGTGTAGGTGGATCAGTCACACAGCTTGCTTAATCCCCAATCTTCAGCAGAGGCCATACTTCTTTCACTCCTGACATAGTCTCCAATTCCCTGCCTACCCACCCAAAAGACACAAATTAGACACCAGAAACACCAGTATATACCAATTTTCTTATTAAATTCATGAGTAATAAATAATTTGAATATACATTTGGAGCTGCTAGTTTTTCACCATGATGGGTGAAATTATTTATTTCCCTTTGGTGAGTTAAAGGCATACAGTTTCTTAACAGCCTTTCCTGAATCCAGTTCCATAAACATTCATTGTAAGTCTTATTTTAAAAGCTCTAGTGTTTTCCTTCCCTAACCAAGCCATAAAATTTGGTTCTGTCTTGTTTAATGCATCTCCTCATCTCATTACCATATCCTGTTCATATAAACAGTATAAATAAAATTGTAAAAGAAGGGAGCATTACATTCATGGCTTTAACTTGTAGAAGTTTTTGTTTAAACATAGCTAATTAATAAGGGTTAAACTTGAATATGCTAGGTCTTTCTTAGTTTAAGAAACATGATTCCTTTTCAAACTCCGTTCAAGTCATTTAAGAGTGTACATGGGCAGTTTCTACCCCAAGTTTTAATTATTTTGTATGGAATAGGTAATGTAATCATTAACCAACTTCAACTCCTATACAGGAAAGAGCAAGCTCTTTATTCCATTAGTAATGATGAATTTGGTAATTATTAGCCACCTTAACTCTTTTGTTCCATTAGTGATAAGATCCATCTCCTTTAGATAGTTGAGATATAAACATTTTTCCAGAGATTATGAATAAAATCATTTTTAGAATAAGCGTGTAGGCTAGGTAAATCATAAAGACTTAATCAAACCAAACCCTAGATCATCGTGTACAGGATGTAAAATATCCAACAAAACCTGAGTAGTGACTAGCACACTTAATGATGCTTTTCATTCCTATAAACATCCCTTCCCTTATCTGTGGTTTCACTATCTGTGGTCTCAGTTACCCAGGCTTGATCAAGGTCCAGAAATATCAAATGGAAAATTCCAAAAATAAGCAGTTCATAAGTTTTAAATTGTGTGCTTTTATTGGTAACATAATACAATCTCACACCATCCTGCTCCACATGCCTGGAATGTGACTCTATCATCCCTTTGTCCAGCATATCCAAGTGTTATATTCTACCCCTCAGTCACTTAGCAGGCATCTGGGTGATCATGTTGACTGCTATCATACTGCTGTAGTACATGTGTTCAAGTAAGCCCTCTTTTACCTAATAAAGTCCCCAAAGCACAGAAGTAGGGATGCAAGTAACTCAGATATGCCAAGAGAAGCGATGTAGTGCATCCTTTAACTTAAAATGTGAAATTTTAATAAGAAAATAAGAAAAACCATGTGCTAAGGTTCACTGGCAAAAACAAATGGGAAAATGTATAGAATATTTAGGATTCAATACTATCCACAGTCTCGGGTACCCACTAGTGGTCTTAGACTGTATCCCTCCACTAGAGTGCATTAATTAAAATCTGAGAAATTTAAAGGAAGTTAGAAAAAAAAAGAGGAGATCCTGTGTCATAAAAATACTCAGATATCATTTCCTTCCTACAAGGTATGGGAAAGAATGAAAATATAAATTAAAAGCCACACTTAATCTTAGTACCATTAAACAAAACAGCAGGTAACAAGAACTAAATCCCTAGGGGTAAAATCAATATAACTAGGAAAATTTAAGTTGCCCTATTCGCACTAAATACATTCTCCTGAATCAGTCTTCATTTACCTCAACCATTTATTGTCAGCAATAGTTAAGACTTTGCTTGTGACAAGTGACAGAATCCAGATTAACTAAAGGGAAAACAAGAGTTTCCCTGAGCTGGTCTGATAGCAGGACCCAGGTTAAACAAACTAGAAGGAAAACAGGTGATGGAACAGAACCAACAAACAAGACATACATGGGTGCTGGTACAATGATTGTTAAACACAGTAATAAGTTTCTCTCTGTTTTTCTGTCTCTCTCTCTCTTCTTTTGATGCAAGATGTCTTCACTACACACGATAGAAAATGTAGGCACAAATGATTTCCATATTAAATATTTTACAAAGAACATTATGGAGACTGATTTATTCTCTTTAAAACTATATCTAAAAATTCTGAAGTTTCCCTACTCCCATAACAGGATTCCAATTGTCACTGATTCATATAAGCTTTCAATTGAGAATCACAAAACACTTGAGAAGTATCCATGCCATGAAAGAGGAAAAACAAATTTATCAAAGAGAATAGCTTATAAGAGAACAAGAAAACAGGACTTTTAAATATATCCTTGAAGACTTCAACAAGAAAACTGCATTCTTTAAAATACTAAGTAGAGTACTTCAGCCTTTGTGTATGATGAAGAAACTAATTCCAGTCCCTGCCTTCTGACATGTACAATTATAAAACTGAGCAAAGTATATTAGATCACCATTCTTAGGCATTGGATAATAGGAAGTATAATACTGCAAACCCTGAAGGAAGTAATACAGCATGGTGGGCTGGAATCCAAAGAAAATATGGAGGTCCTATTGAGCTGAGGAAATAGAAATCAGGATTAGGGCTAGCTGAAGCAGCTGGAATCTGAAAGCCAGATTATCAGACAAGAAGCAGGTGTAAAGGAATGGATAGAAGTCTGTGGGCAGATGCTCTGCTCTGGTACAAAATGAGATTTCATCACATTGACCCTAAAACAGCTACTACAATTTTTAGAGCTCAACATTAGAGGTTGGAGAGTAAAGAAAGATGGATTCTGGCCCAGACAGAGAGTACACACCTCAAAAACGTGTGGAGAACCCTGGGAATCCAGCTGGGCCACAAGAAGGCTTAGCACAGACTATTCCAGACCTACCAAATAAAGCAAAAAAAAAAAAAATCCTGACAAAATTCTTAGAGGATATATAATTTGGAAGAATGTGAGTCCTAGCAAGTTGGAGTGTCTCTTTGAAAAGTTTCATGCTATTGTTAAATATAAGTGAAAACCACGCTTACACAAATTCAAGGTGTTTATGAAAAGTTAAATTTCTTACTAGATAAACATCAAAATAATTGGAGGAAAATATAAAAATCTACATTCTTTACAATTTATTATCCAAAATGTGCAGTATATAATAATAAATTATAAGCTATGCAAAGAAATGCAAAGATATGACAAAATAGGGAACTTTTGAAACCAGCTCTGTGATAGGCTGGATGCCAATTTTAACAAAACTACTAAAGAGTTATTGCTAAAAAATTGAAGAACTCATGGAGAAGATGTTTAAAGAATTAAAAGAGAACATGGCATTAACAACTAAAGTGAAAAGGGTCCTTAGCAGAAAAATGTGAAAAAACAAAAACCAAACCAAAAAAAAAAAAAAAAAAAATTAAAGAAATTCCAGAATTGAAGAAAAGTAAATAAAGTGGAAAAAAGAATCACTGTAAGGGCTTAGTAAATGCAAATGGGAAAATTTGAAGAAAAACTTTGTAAATTTGTTGATAAGACTAAAAAATCCAATCTAAAAACAAAAGAAGAAATAAAGATGGAAGAAAACTGAACACAACTATAGTGATATGCAATGATATAAAATAATCTAACACATATGTAACCTGACTCCCAGAAGTAGAAGAGATTGTGAATGCAGCAAAGAAATATGCAAGGAAGCAATAACCAATAATTTTCCAAATTTTATTATACACAAAAAACTGTGAGCTTGTAGACCCATAAGCTTAGAGAATGCCAAGTAGCATAAATACCAAGAAAATATATAAATATTTCAAAATCAGACTACTATAAAAACAAATATAAACTCTTGAACAGTCAAAAGAGGAGACATATTACATACAAGGAGACCAATGCAGTTTAATAGCTGACGGTAACACAAATTACAGATGATTTCTCCTTAAAAATATGGAAGAGTTTTTTATCTTTACTTTTTTACCTTTTGCTTCAGCTGAAATATTCTTTTTTTCTTTTATTGGTGCACTAGAGTTGTATATCATAGTTGGATTCATTTGACATAAGTACACGTAACAAAATTTAGTTTACTCTATTCAAGTCCCCATTTCCCTCCTTTTCTCTCCCCTATGCCCCTTCCACTACTCTACTGGTCTACTTTCCACTCATTAATTTATTTATTTTAAATTGGTGCTTTATAATGTTCATAAAGGTGGAATTCACTGAGGTTTATTTCTAAATACACATAGCATAATTTTATCAAATTCATTCCACGTTGCCTCTTCTTTCCCATCCCTCTTCTTCTCTCTCAACCTCCTTCTACTCCGCTGAACTTCCCTATATGTCTTTATGATATCTGACCACAATCTCCTCTCTCCCCTTATTTTATTTTAGTTTCCACATATGAGATAAAACATTTGACACTTGACTTTATGAATCTAGCTTATTTCACTTAGCATGATGCTCTCCATTTCCATCCATTTATCAACAAATGCCATAATTTCATTATTTTTTATGGTTGAGTAAAACTCCATTGTGTATATAAAACCAATTTTTCTTGATCCATTCATCTACTGACAGGTTCCATTACTTGGCTACTATGAGTTGCCCTGCTATAAATATTGATGTGGTTGTATCACTACAATATGCTTATTTTACTTCTTTGGGATAAATATCAAAGAGTGGGATAGCTGAGTCATGTGGTGGTTTCTTTCCTAGTGTTTTGAGGAACCTCTCTACTGCTTTCCAGAGTGGCTAAACTACTTTTTAGTCCCACCCAACAACATATGAGCATGTGACTTTTCCATCCCTGACAGCATTTCTTATTATTTGTATTCCTTTTTTATATAATTGTTATTCTGACTGGAGTGAGATAAAAATATCAGTCTAGTTTTGATTTGCTAAACATGTTGAACTTTTTTCTCAAATATTTCTTGGCCATTTCTGTTTAGAAGAACATTTTTGAGACACTGAAGAAAAAAGGAACAAGAAGAAAGAACACTGCCAGCAAAGAATTCTGTATTCATTGAAAGTATCCTTCAAACCAAGAAAGAGAGACATTTTTAGATAAATGTAATCTGAGAGAATTTATCACTTCAATAAATCTAGAAGGATGTTCTTCAGGATGAAGGAAAATAACGCCAGTAAAAACCCAGATCTATAGGAAGGAATAAAGAGCACTTGAAATGATAGATAAAGAGATAAACACAAAATACTACCTTTATTCTTGTCATAAATTCCTTAATAGATAACGGTCTTAGTTTGTTCAGGCTGCTTTAACAGGATACCACAGAGTGGGTGGTTTATGAACAACAGAAATCTATTCCTCACAGATCTGGAGGCTGAGAGGTCCACGATCAAGATGCTCCAAGATTCACTTTGAAAGAACGCCCACTTACTGATTCATAGATGGCCGCCTTCTCACTGTGCCCTTCTAGGGCCCAAGAGGCTCTTTGGGTTACTTTTTTAAAGAAACTGACACCATTCATGAGGACACACTCTCATGGCCTACTCATCTTCCCAAGGTTCCATCTAGTACCCTCACAGGGGATGCTTTTCATCAGATGACTTTGGGTGGATGCAAGCCTTCAATGTATAGCAATAACTGACTCTAAATCCAAAATCACACCATAAGGTAGTCGATAAATTTGTTGCCCAAAACCAATATGAAAATAATAATATACTCTTCTGCTCAGTCTGTAGGAATGCTTACTCAATTTTATGGAATGAAGTACTCCCTGGTAGTATAATTGCAAATGAAGCCAGTTTAGATCTTTAATTAAGTGATTACTATTTTATGTTTTGGCACATTTAGCTTCTTTTTTTCCAATAAAAATGGAGACAAAAGGAAAATAATAGTACAAAAGAAAAAATGGTAGATAAATGAGATTGCATTGTTTGTTACATTTATTAATAGGAAATAAGATTTAGGAACACTCAGGTATAAAGTGAAATGTAGGAAGTGAGAAAGCAAACAATATTAACTTTACATAGATGTTGATGAGTTAAGCTGCATATAGTTTTGTCTATAGCAACAATAAATAATAGCACAAAATTATTTAAAGCTTTAAAAAGAATAGTAATGAAAAGAAAAGAAAATTTAATAATAAAAATATTAAATGAATATCATGGAATGCATGAAATGAATAAAAAGAAATTTAAAAAGCAAAAGGGACAAATGGAAAAGACATAAATGACAGACATAAAATTAATGACATTATATTATTACAGTAAATATAAATTGACTAAATATTCCAATTGAAGACAGAGCTATCAGTCTGTATGTAAAAAGTAAGACTTGGGCTGGAGTTGTGGCTCAGTGGTAGAGTACTTGCCTAGCATGTGTGAGGCACTGAGTTCAATTCATAGCACCACATATAAAAAAATAAATAAAATTCCATCAACAACTAATAAAATATCTTTTTAAAAAATAAGATTAAACTGAATAGTAATTCCAAACAATGAACTTTATATAAAAAGACATGTATTGATAAAAAGTTAAAGAATGAGAGAAAAGCTATGTTATGAAAAAAAAATATTAGGAATGCTAGACTAAATTAATCATAGTCAACTAGTATTATGAGACATAAATAGATTTGATAATGATAAAGGAGACAATTTATTAGAAATACAAAATTCCCAAACAATATAGATTTAGTAAGTGAATTTCAAAATCAGTGAAGTAAAATCAGATAAAACCAAAAGGAGAAATAAACAAATCAATGTACAACAATGATTGACCAAAGCAAAAATTCCCAACTCTTTGTTGAGAATTTTCATACATTCTCTCAGGAATAGATAGGAAAAGTAAAAAAGCAATAACTACAAAGTTAATAGACCACCTGAACAACACTATCCATCAACCTGTCCTAACTGACATCTGCAGAAGACTTCATCCAATGTCTCCAGAATACACAGTGCTCTAGAATCAGCCACCAAGAGGGCTCACATGCTGGGCAGTGAAATTCTCCTCAGCACGTTTCAAAGGACTGAAGCTGCAGAGTGTGTTCTTTGACTATTAAAATTATGCTTAAATTTAAACAATAGGTATATAGAAAGCTACCCCAAATTAGTTGGAATTTATAAAACATACTTCCAGAGGACCCATAAATCAAAGCAAAAATCACAAGGGAAATAAGATAAAAATTCAAATGGAAGGATAATGAATACACAACATATTAGTGAAAGCAACATTTAGAAGAAAATTTATAGTTTCAAATGACTGTTAGATAAGCAAGATTTTAAATTATCTAATATTTCATGTTAAGAAGATAGAAAACATATTAAAATCAAATTAAATGAAAAGAAGGAAAATACAAGAGAACATGAATAACAGGAAATAATTACAATATAGAAATTTTTTAAAGTGAAAAGCTGGTTCCTTGTGAATCTTAATAAAACTGGTAAATTCTTCATAACAATAATCAGGGAAAACCTCACAAATTATCAATTATCAAAAAGAACAGAAATATCTGTTTAGGTCTTATAGGTATTAAATGGATAACTAGAGAATGTTATGAACAACTTTATGAAAATAAGTTATTTTGTTTATAAAAATAGCTTGCTTTTGAGTGAACATATTTATTACAGGAAACAAACACAAGCAATGAATAAAGTCATCTAGTCTTTTGGACGTTTCCTTCCAGATCTTGCATGTACATACATAGCATCCCTTTTGTTGTGTGATTGAGATTATAATATGCATCATGATTTCCCAAATATCATGAATATTCACCAATTTAAAAATCCCACAGATACATGAGTAGTTTTGAGAACCAAGAATGTTCTACACTAACTAAATCTGTTTTAAAAAAAATGTAATCCTGCTTTTCTTGGGGACAGAAATTTCACTGGAGACAGAAATGGCAACAGGCCTCTAGAGAGATATATTGATAGAGTTACAACTAAAATAATGCATTCCCTTAATGCTCAGTTTAAAATGAAACAAAGCAATAGAATACACCAAGCATATTGTTTCTACAAGAGGTCATTATCAGATTTCTACTGCTAAAAGATTAGCAAGAAAGCATGTTCCCAATGAATTAAAGTATCTCTAGAGAATGGCCAGAAGATGCACAAACATCAATGGCTCACATCAAAATGTAAATCCTTGAGCACTTGTTTCCATCTTTCCTTCTGTGTATCTGCTGAAGCCTGGTGAACAAGTTCTGATACACAGGGACCAGAATAAAACAATTCCATGTCCAAGATACATCTTTTCTATTATAATAGAAAGATATTTAAAGTTACCTGATTGACTAGCTCTACTTTTTGTGATACACTGTTAACTCAGGACATCTAGAAAACTTAGATATTTTGTTATGATAATAAATTTGACAACAGATTATTACTTTGATAACAGGAAATTACTTGGAAAAAAATTACCAAAATAGAAATAAAAAGAAATAGTCTGAATAACCCTTTATCTTCTTAGGAAATTGGATTTGTAAGAAAATAAACAGGTGGAGTTGGTTTCACTGGTGAGTTTTATCAAAAATTCAAGAAGGAAATAACATTAATTTTTGTTAAAAAAAAGCAGCTGAGACAATATTCCATGTCATTTTATGAAGTCAGCATAACTTAGATACAAAAGTCTAAAAGATAATGCAAGAAAGGAAAACTGCGATATATTCCATGACATAGATGAAAAAAATTCTCAAAAATGTTTTTAGAGATTTATTCAACCATAATGAAGAATAAAAGTATGTCATTGGCAGAAAAAAAATGGATGGAACTTATGCTAAGTGAGATTAGCCAGATTCACAAAGACAAGGGTCCTGTGTTTTCTCTCACATGTGGAAGCTAGAGAGAAAAAAAGGAAAGAAGCAATTTCATGAAAATAGAAGAGAGACAAGTAGACTAAATCAGGGCTGGGAAGAGGGAAAGGAGAGAGGGTGTTATGGAGAATGAAGGAAACCAAATTGTGCATTGTGTAAGTGTGAACATATCACAATGAATCTCGTTATTATATATAATTATAATGCACCAGTAAAAAATTACCCCCCAAATCAAATTCAGTCCTTTATAATCATGTGCTATATAAGGATGTTTAAGTCAATAACAGATGGCATGTGCAGTAGTGGTTTTATAATGGAGTTGAAGTTTATTTCACTTAGGTTGTTGCCATCATAGCCTCAATAGCAGAATTCATAACTCACCTGTCCTGGTAGTTCTGGGACAACACAAATCCACTATGTTACCAGTCATATAAAAGTACAACATATACAATTATGTGCAGTAACTTATAATAAATGACCATTAATGGTTTATGTATTTATGATCACATACTTTTATAGTTATCTTAGAGTATACTCATACTTTAAAAAAGAAAAACTCTAAGACAGTCTGCTATGTTACACTGGCCACAGCCTTGTGCCTCTTGTGTTTACCATATCTTTCTATGCATTAAAAGGCCACACTGAATGTCCCCTATCATCTTGTTTTCTGCGAGTATGCTCTATGTTCTTACACTGAAATTGCCTGAAGATGTGTTTCTCAAAATGTGACCCCATCATTAACCAACACATTATGGAACATAAAGTGTAATATACTATACAAAAAATGCAAGGTTGGTTTCATGTTTGAAAACGTTAGTCAATATAACTAACCAAGCTTCTGAAATAAAGAACATATATATCATCATTTCAAAAGATATGGAAAAAACATTTGACTAAATTCCAAATCCTGAAAATAACACTGATTTTAAAAAAATCTCAAAAACCCTACCTAGGAACACACTTATCACTTGCTAAAGAACATCTTCAATAAAAAAAAAAAACATTAACATCTTTACTTAATGGTGAAAAGTAAATGTTTTCCCTTAGGAACAAAGACAGGGGTGTTGCTTTTATTTTATTGGAGGCACCCACTTTGTAATAAAGCAAGAGGACAGAAGGCACACATCCTAAAAAAAAAAAAACAAAAAAACAAGAAGTGTTTATAGAAAATATAATTATCTACAGTGAAATCCATTTGAAGATCCTCCCCAATTCAGCTTTAATAAATATATTTAGGTGGCTTATAATGTAAAAAGATCAATTATATCCTAGAGACAAGCAATAAATATCTAGAATTTTATATTTAAAGAGTGAAAATATCCTCAAAAGTACATTATATATAGGGGTCAATTTAATGAAAGATGTTTAAATCTTCTGCAACGAAAACTTCAAAATACTGCTGGGACAAAATAGAGGATCTAAGTGTAATAGAGATCTAACATGCTCATGAATTAGTCCACTTAATACTGTTAGGATGTCCAGTCTGGATAGATTGATCTGCAGGTTCAGCACAATCACAAACATAATCCCAACAGGCTTTTCTGCAGACATTATCAAGTTGATTCTAAAATTCATATAGGAATGGAAAAATCTATAATGGGTAAAACAATTTGGAAAAAGAACAAAGTTCGGTGATTTTTTTTTTAGATTTTAAATCTAGAATGTATGTATGTATATGACTACATGACCAATATGATTCTGCAACATGTACACTCAGAAAAATAAGAAATTATATCCCATCTATGTATGATATATCAAAGAGCTTAAATGCATTCTACTGTCATGTATAGCTAATTAAAACAAATTTAAAAATTAAAAAAAATAGTGGCATTAGCACAAAAGTAGGCATTAGAGATAAATGGAAAAGAATACAGAATACAAAAATAGACTTATTCATATAAGATCAATTTATTTCAACAAAAGTACTAACGTGATTTAATTAAATTAAAATATTCTTCCTAATAAAGGGATATTTATCATTTTCTTAGCAGCAACAGCCAAAGGCAGTAAATGGAGGAAGACTATTAAAAAACCCACAGATTCTACTGTAAGGACCAATGTACCTGCCAGGAGGTCACAAATAATTAGGCAAAGCTAAGATTAGTACTGCAATTATTATGTTTCCTGTCCTTGATTTAACCCAGAGTTACTTTGTTTTTGTATTTGATTTGAAATATCATTAAAATTTCTCTAATTGACTTGTAGATAATTGACAGCCAATTGCAATTATATTGAAAGAAAAATAAACATATATATGATAAGCCTCATAAGAAAGGGAGAGAACCCATTTTTTTTTCATTAATCAAATGAACATGTTTCATTTGTATACTTCCTTGTTTGGTGACAGGAAAAAATAAGTTTTGGTAAATTAAATCCAACCTGTTTCATTTATGTGTGAAGGACCCTTAACAGAAAATTAACTTTTGTTTCATCCAATAAGAAAGTGCAAAGAGAACATATTTTTTTGTCAAATAGATTATCTCTAATCTAAGTTATTTTTAATTGTAGAAGCTCATTTTGGTAGAATCATTTCTTAATGAGATTTAGCTTGATTTGAGTAAGAAAAAAATTACTGAATAAATGCCTCATTTGTTTCTGCTCATTTGAATAACAGCCAAAGTAATATTGTCTCCAAGAGATTTTTTCAATTGTGGATTATGCAGCAATAAGTTATTGATGTTAACATTTTCAGTCATTATTACTACAAAGATAAATCTCTCCCAAATCCATTCATTCCCTCTTAATGCACAGTATGTGGTCAACGTGGGGAAGACCTACATTGAACTTATTACATTTTCGCTTTGTCTCCTCACAAATTCCATACAATTTAATTTTCATTGTATCATTTTTGATGTGTCAATTTTTTAGATGCCCTTCTGCCCAAAGAATTAAAATACAAAACAAGGACAGAGAAGGAAAGTTATGTTGTCACTGAGTGCTTTTGAAACACAAGGGCTGTTCTGAAAAGCTTCATCTCCCTCTTCTGCTTCCTGCCAGAAAAAAAAAAATTAAGTAGAGCTTTGGTAATTAAATATTTCATTGAATTTGGATTATGAAAAAAACAATTTGGACCTTGGATCATTTAACATTTAATGTCTATAAGAGATAAAGGTAGATGCTTTAGTCTGAACTATGTTAACCATCCTACAAAGCCATTTCATGAGACAATTGTAAATCCTCCAGAATAACTCATATCTTCTAGATGGGACAGGAATTCTCTGCTCTACTGACACTGTTTCACCAAACTTGTCAATGAATGCCTTGGATTTTTTCATCTTTATTCTCCACTTTGAGCCATTTAATTTTATAAGGATCACTTTGGATTCAGTATTCACTGTATCCATTATTTTACTCTTTCTGAATAAATGAGTAGCAAATCATGAAGTAGGGGGCAAAGGTGTAATACACAAGGAGTTTTTTGTTTATAAAATCATTTGCACATGGATAAAATCAGTCTCCTCTGCCAATCATGTCATCGCTTAGGGAGGATGAGTCATCATTAATGTGACCATTCAGGACTAAAAGTGGCAATTCCTGAAGTCACTGAAGTTCATATGTCAAATAATGCAAATATGCTCTTGCATATTAATGGGAACATCATACAGTAGTTTTTAATGTCCCCACACCTAGACTACAGTATGCATTACTCTATATGAATTTCCTAACAGGAAGGAGCCTGTTGCAGGAAAATGTCAGTGGAAATCACACATGTATTTCAGAAGAAAATGTTGCCTGAGAATTTGACTTTTAAAATGGTGAACTACCAGAATCTGAAAATCATCCTTTGCCACAACTGTAAAAACTACAACATGAAGACGCTGAAATGTTCTGATGTACTGTTGAGCCCATCCTTTTAGCTGCCAATCTTTGTAAATGTCTTCTCTCCTCCAAATTGCCCCTGAATTATGTCACCTAGTAAAACTAGAATCATGGCAGTTTATGACTGCAGGAGCCTTGCTATATGTATAAGAAGCCCTCCCCATGCTCAACTTTCTTCCCCATTAAAAATTTCCTATTACTAGCCTGAATGTCATTACTTATAGATTGCTTATTATAAAGCATTTTCTTCCTCTTCCAGAATTTAATCACCAAAGTTGCTTAATCAGCAGCCAATATAATATGATGATAGTTTTACCTTTTATAGCACAATCAAGTCCTCTGGGAATTCAGGGAATCCATAAGCTGCAAATGTTTTGGAAATATTATCACCTAGGAATTTACCAAATGTATCATATTATGTCAGGAGATTTCCTTCAGGACTCCTCCTTTTGTGCCAGTATTGGGGCACATTTCTTATCACATCCTATGTTACCCCCTAGAATTTTCATCTTAGGGGCAGAAAAGGTTTCCTTTTTCATTCATTCAGATCAAGAAAGTATCCTTAGTAGAGCTAGAGAACAAAGCTTTGTAGTACCAGGAGTTAGAATCTGGGTGTCTGCTATTTGTGGAAGCTGTCTGAGAAAGTTGGCTGTCCACACCTGGGAGCCTTGTGGCATGTAAGATGATGGCAGAGCAAAGAAGTCACTAGTCCCTTGGAAAGATGATCTTGGATGTAATGCTGCTGCTCCAGCTAAGAAAAGGGCAAGAGGCCCCATGTTATTACTGCATTATTGTCTAGTCAACTCAGAATGCACTCTTGTAACCCTTTCAGATAGTTCTGCTCCCATCACACCACACATTCTGTTCAGAATAACAGAGAAAGCACTGCATCATGAGATTTGGGGAAGTAGGTCAGGAAGACATAGGTTCGCTTCTTTACAGACTTGGTTCCAAAGTTTACTCATTCTTCAACCTTCAATGTTAACAGAAACACTCTGATTATCCCAGAAAAATAGCCAGAAATGTCCTGCTACCAATGATAGTTGCTATCACAGTAATATTGACTTATCTGCTGACAGGAAACAGTAGAAAATCCCTTAAAAGATGACTCTGTTCCCAAAACTACATTCCCTGGGCTCTATCCCATTAGATTCTTCAAGAAATGTCTGCTTTAAAGAAACGTACTCAATTGGTTTTTATTGGATTCCCTTTGCATCCAAGGACCAAAACATTAGTGAATCCTTTCCCAGCATTACAATTGTAACTTATTCATCTTTCGTTTTATTAAAGTTATCTATTTCTATACTAGTACATGTCTGTCTTCTTACCCATCAACAGCTTGAGCAAAGCAAGAAAAAATGAGTTCCTTTAGATTTGCAGGGATGCCAGGTGGGAACGTCGTATGCCATTTATTGATGCAGATTGGTTGGAAGATGGCTGGTATAAATGTTTTTATGTTTCTGAACCCTCATATATAAATCTTATTGTAGATGAGTCCAAAGGAACTTTAAATCCTACCAAATGTCATTCTCCATGAAAATAATATTTGGAAAGAAAATAATTATGATCTAAATTTTTAAAATAAATTTAAATTAGATTGGTACAATTTTTGAAGGAAGGGGTATATATATCTCAAAAATGAAAATAATTCATCTCTTTCAAAACAGACACTTCTAATTTTGAAATAATATCTACAAAATCTTGAGAATAGGTAAGACTGCAAAAGGGAATTATTATATGATAGCCACATTGCATGTATTGTGCTTGAACAGTCCTGTTCCTGAACCAGTGTGATTCTGTGATTGTGTAGCACAAGGCAGTGCTAAATTGCTGCGACTGTATGTTAATGCTCACAGATTTACTGAGGCATCACATTGCTGGAGTGATTAGGCTTGGTATACATAATGCCATGGTGTCAGCAATGTTGATGTTGGCTCAGAGCTGTGCAAATTAGCATTGCTCATGGCATTTTTTATAGAACAAGATGTTGCTCATAATGGCAATATTGAAGAAAATACTTCTTCTGTAGGTGTCACACAACACCCCAAACTGTCAGCAAAACAGATTAAGCAGAATTTAAACTCAGCTTTTGGAAAACAAAGGGATGAAGCATTAGGAATTATGCGATCATTTACAAATGACTGTTCCAAAATTCTTGTGTTTATATCTTTACTGCAATTTTAGGCTGTATTTACATTATGAAGACATAACTCCTGTATATGCAGTTGGGTTTTATAGAAGCTTCTTTCAGACATTTGCATTAGGAATTCAGTTTTGAAATAAAAGTCATTCTCAAATTAGGCTGATGTTGTTTATTAAAATTAAATTCATGCCCAAACCCCAAATGGCTCTGAACGTAATTAACCAGAATCAAGTACTGGGATACTGCAATTTTTAAAAACGAAGCTGACAATTAATTTTTAAAAAGAGACAGTCACCTAATACAGATAAAATTTTAATGCACTTACTCAGCCTGCCACCATTTCAAGAGCTTTGTCAAACATTTCCTATTTTCCCAGTAGAAGTAGAAAAGTAGCACATTTAAAAGAAATCTTTTGGCAATGATATTTCTTTGCTGAAACATGTACTCAGTTGAGCTTATTTACAAGAGCTCTTCACTTCCAAAAGCTCATTGCATTTCATAATATAATCTAATTTTAGTAATCACAGCATCTCTGTAACACTGGTAAGTGGAAAACAGCATTCCCATTTTCCAGCTGAGTAATTGCAAAGAAAAGAAAAGGGGGGGGGAGTCATTTTTCTAAGGTCACTCAATGAGAAAAGGCATAAACGCCTAAACAGAATTCATGGCCCAACACCTGCAATTCCTACAACATATACAATGTCTTTCCTGAGCTTTCCTTTCACTAGCTGTGTGTAAATAAAATCCCACTATTACATAGCATTTAAAGTTTACAGAGAACTTTAACATGTATTATTACACATAATCCTCACAATCCTGTGAAGATGGACATTTTTATCCTACTCAGCTCAAGAGAAAAATGGGAGCTTTAAGGAGATAAACAGACCTTTCCAAAGTCACAGAGATGGTAATTGGCAGAGCTGGGAAATGAGTTTCAGAACAGTATGTTTTCCTCTTCCCCATAACTACAGTTGCCTTTTTCTGAGTCTTTTTTGTCATGGCCTATAAAAAAGCACTTTTTCTCATTCTGTCCCAAATACCACCTGCTCCTTGGAGTCCTGATTGTTCCACTGTTCCCACAAGAAATTTTGTGTGGGTATCTTTTATGCAACTAAAATACGAAGCATCACTCTTTTTCTAAGATAAAGCAGTACAGAAAAAGAAGTGGCAAAACTTGCACATAGATTGAACAAATAGGCAAATTAGTGAATGAAATCATTAACTAGGAGAAGGAATATATAGATATAGATATAGATATTATATATGTATATGTATAAATACATACTTATGTATATATATAATTTTCCCCCATCTAACAACCATCATAAGATAACTGTTGACAGTATGTAGAGAGTATTGTCTGGCTTCCCCATCCCAGGAAATAAGACAATATCT
Source organism: Ictidomys tridecemlineatus (assembly GCF_052094955.1). NCBI lineage: Eukaryota > Metazoa > Chordata > Mammalia > Rodentia > Sciuridae > Ictidomys > Ictidomys tridecemlineatus. Next base: position 164,321,971 of record NC_135479.1, read on the forward strand.
ATGAATCTACTCTGGCCTGAGTGTAGGAGAAGTCAGAGTTAATACTCAGACATAAATAGTAAAGGACAATGCCTGAAGGAAGTCCCAGTCCCAGGAGAGGGTTGTCCAGGAAACCTGGCAAATGCTGAAAATTCAGATCTAAGGGAGCAGCTAGAGGTCAGCCCCAAATCTTGTGAAACTGTACACACTCTAGACAAAGCACAAGTTTGTCAGACAAGCTGTTCTATGAACCAAGAGGCATTTCTTTTGTCTTTGCCACTGCTCCATAGTCTTCCAGGCCATCTTCTGCATCTAAATTCCCCTTAATGTTTATACTCTCAGAGAATAGGACAGAAAAGGCACTGCTTGCTTGTGGCCTCAGTAGATTCTAGACTCTTTAAGAGCCAGATATGTATCTCAGTATTCATCATGACCCCAGTACAAAGCAAAACATGAGATACTGGTAGGACACTTGACACTCGATTTTAAAATAAATATTTTAAAACTCAGAGTACTGGAGAGAGGAGGGGCTTCCTGTGAAAGGCCAGTTTGTTCTGCTCCCAAGATGCCTTATAGGATGACATTAATGTACCATATTCATGACACAGCATCTGGCTCTTAACCCTGAAGAATTTGAAGCCTTACATGTCAATACATCCAGTGATCTGTCTTTCAGATACAGACTCACATGAACTAAACTCACAAAACTCGTAAATAAAATCTGAGTTACACCTGATTATTTTAGTGTCAAATTTGTTTGATTCAATTTCCTTAATTCTAGCCAGCTCTCTAATTCCTTTGAGACAAAATATATGAAAAGTCCAATTATAAGCAAAAGGCTGCTGAATGGAAACACAAATGAAAAAAAATGGATATTCAAATGAAGTTACCATCTCCCTATAAGAAGGATCCTGACAAAGTGACAGGAATGGACAATGTCATTGGCTACAGGTCGTCTCTAGCCACCTGACAGCCCTGGTCTAGTCCATTTACTTCTATACCTTCTCTTCCTTGGCTGTGCTCTCTTCTGAAGATTCATTCTCTTTTTGTTTTTAAAAATCTGTGTTAATATATTCCAACAAATTACTATCAAGTGTTGCAGGACTGGGAACTACTCTGCCTCCTTGGCAATTTTGTTCTTATCTCGACTCTATTGACTTTAAATTTTAATTCTCAGAGCAGGGAGAGCAATTAGATTTTCCTCATTTTAATGTCCCTAGGAGAAGTCCCACTGTATCACAATGTCATAACAACAATTAGATAATAAAATAATTCATAAGAGGAAAAAATTGTTTCCCAGAGGAGTCTACTGAGTAGAAAGTCAAACTCACAATGTCAAGAATAATTACTATTGAGTCTTATCTGGGTCCGGGATATTCTCCTGTTCCCACGGATGACTCTAGTTGATTCCACCTGCAGTACAGACCCAGCCCCATTAGATCCATATTCACAGAAAAGGAGATTCAATAAATTCTTGCCCCATATTCTTGGTTTGCAGATCAAGTCTCTTTGTTGTTGAGCTATAGAATTGCTGCAGTAATTAATTGAGATATCTCATGGAAGCGTGTCTAGCAAAGTACATGGCATCTAGTAAGATGTTTAAATATGCCAGCTTTCATTGTTGCTAGTATTAATATTACAACCACTATCCCAATCCACTCTTTAGCACAGATTCACTTTGAGTAATATTAGCAGCTAAGCCCATCTTCCTGAGGCTAGATTCCTGTTCATGAGCCCAGTTTTGGGAGCAATGCCTTCTCAGCTCATAATCATATGTTCAAGGCTGAGTCTTGTCTTTTTGCCTTCCACATTCCTTACAATTCACTGGCTCCACAAACCATTATTACATCTTTGATTTTCCTGATAAGCATTTCTTTACTGACTACCCACTGATGAACAGCGTTATACCTACTGAATATTACAGTCTTCTTGACATAAGGGCAAAATAAACGTGGGGTGGAGATAGGGGTAAACTCTAGATTCTGTACTTTCTAACCCTATGCCTTTGTTCTCCACTGGCTGTGGTTGATATAATCGTATTCCAAGACATGAAAAGGAGGAGAGGTTTTTTTTTTTTTTTAAATGCCTTGGTATTATTCAGAACCATATGATTACTGTAGCATTTAAGAGTGACATTTAGAGAATGAAAGGATGCACTATTAGGAATTATGGGTCTGTATACAAATGAATACAAATGCAAACACAAAATGCCTCGGTCATTCCCTATTTCCTTTTTGAGTCTATGGTTTATGGGTGAAAGCTTCATTGGCCACAGAAACCATTTTGGAAGGATCATTACCAATTGCATAAAAGTTTGACAGTCAAAACATATTAGGTGATTGTTGGCCATAACTTACAGAAAATATGAACATAAGTAGAGCAAAGCAGAGACTGGGGCATCGTTCTGAGACTGTGAATACCAACAGTACATTTGAATCCAGTAATTTACTATTGCCAGCTTAGTATGGTTCTGTGAAGCACTTTAGATTCTATAGCTGGCTGGAGTAGCCATTTGACGGGTGAGAGATTTTTGTTTTACTTCTAACAGGTTTAGCTTTTACTCTCTCTCTCTCTCTCTCTCTCTCTCTCTCTCTCTCTCTCTCTCTGTGTGTGTGTGTGTGAGTGTTTGTGTGTGTGTTTGTGTGTGTGTGTTTGTGTGTGTGTTTGTGTGTGTGTGTATGTGTGTGTGACCCTCTCTCTCTCTCTTCTTGGCTAAAAGATTCCACAATTGCTCCTTTCTATCCCTAAAGACCTACTCTCCTACTCTCCTCTGTTAAGCTTGAGGTAATAAGAAATACTGTAGAAAATGATTTTACCTTTTCTCTGGTATTGTAACTCAAGAGTGAGGTAGAAAGGCTAGTTTTATTTTTTTCAAGGACCAAGAGTCTTACAGAAAGCTGAGCTGTCATACCATGAAAAAGGGGTAAACCTGAGACAGCAAGGCATCTATCACTTAAGTTGGACACCTGTAAAGTACTTAATGGAAATAATTTACACCCCAGGATTTCTCAGCTTGATTTAATTTCTTGGGCTTTAAATAGCTAGCTTCATGTGATATATTGGATATATTCCCTATGGAAGATAAAATTACAGATTGTAATTGAGAGCATATAAATAACAATGTCACTAATAAAGGGTAATCAGAGGATGTGACATCCTTGGCCAATGCTGTGAATTCCTGGCCTCAAACCTGGCATGTGCTTGGGCAAAAACCTCAAAAGTGGCCCTTGAAGTAAGGCAGAAAAAAATGAATAATTATGAATTGAATTACTGCTGTGATTAATGTTCAGATCAAATCCTTTGTAAAATGTAAAATGGTTTTATAAAGCAACTTTAGTATTTTATAAATAGCGTGGAAGAGTGAATGAATTTGAGCATTCCGATTCAGAGGAAAAATAGGTACTGCAGTCATTTCTCAGTATCCTGAGTGAATCCTGTGGCCTTTCCTTGATCTATTGATTGTGGGTTTTAAGTGATGGAGTAATCACTTGAAACTAATAGGATTCCCCTGAACGCACGTACAAGTGGGGCTCATAGTGTCCTCCTCAAAGCATGTAATCTAATGGGGAAAATGTTTTCCTAGACCCTTAAGTTTTTTCCTCACAATGTGGCACAGGAAGGTAAGTAATATTAGGTCTTGGGCCATTCACTTATCTCTATTCTTCAACTCTAAATAAAAGATTTGGGTAAGATGATGTTTCATTGCTATAGAACTACTGAATCATGGGATTCTGTGGTACTTATATCTGATTTCTTCTGGAGTGACAAGAAAGTAAGCTAAAATTTATTTTCAATCTCAGCTAAAAACGCATTTCGAAGTTTAACAATTAGACATAGAGCTTTCTTTCATTGACAATTGTAATTCCTCAGTTTCTTCAGGAGCTTCAGAAGAGTTCTTCCTATAAAGCCATATTATAGTCAGTCAAAACACAAAAAAAGCACCAATATTTCTTTAAAAAAATTTTAAAAGCCACTTGTTTCTGTTTTTCCTCCTCCTTTTTAAAGTTTTTCTTTTTGTTTCAGATCACTCATCAATTTCTTGGAGTTCTCTATTCACAATTCAGTGCTTATAAACAAAATAAGTGGCTTCTATAGAACCAATATACTAAGGCATATGTCATCATGCTTTGGAACATGTCACCCCAAAACTTGTGTTACAGTTGAAGATCTCCTAACCCAAAGGCACTCAACCCTACAATTGCTGAGAGCCAAGGCCAAGTCGGAATGGCCACTGGCATTTTGCCAATAGTATTGGTTGAGAGGTGAGCCATTAAGATGATGCTGGATTGATTTAATTGTATATTAGACCTTTACTGTCCACCTCCGCCTGCTACTTTGGAGTTCTCGGGCAGGGATTCCTGGAGAGTTCGCATTGGTTGGGGAAGTGCAGGAGAAGGGATTTCCGGTTGGTGGTTCCTGGAGGAGCCTCGTGGGTGGTTCGGGAGAGTTCCCAGGAAGCGTGTGTGGAGTGTGCTGGTGGAGTTCAGAAATAAAGTTTGTTCCTGCTTCAGTGGCTCGTGATTTGTGCCCAGCCAGACTATGGCATACAATGGTCTACACAGCTCATGAGGTTTGTCCTAGAGTTAGACATCTATTTATTGTAGGTCCTAGGATTGTACAGATCAGATCTATTCTCTTCAGAAACTTAAGTATAAAGCATAGTACTCATTAGATATAGTAAAAAGAAATAAAAGTGAAGAATTGCCATAGGAACCATGACACATGATTAAACAGAAGCCAGGAGACAGCTCAAGTCACAACCAATAGCAAAAACAGAAAGAGAGAAAGATCTACTTCTGCAAAGAGAGAGTTAAACAGAGGTAAAGGCAAAACACATTGGTAGAATTGTTATTGGACCACTAGATAAACTTGAATTCCTAGTGAGTTTTAATTTCTCCAATGAGGCCTGATTGTGTATCTGTTGGGAATTTTTTAAAATGCTTACCAACTCTGTGTAAATACTAACCAAAACCCCATATTACCTGAAGAAGCCTGTATATATTATTGATCTCTACAATTTAAGAAAACCTAACATAGGTATGCATCAATAAAATCGACCTGTTGGTTTCTGATCCCAAATGGGATGCTTCTTAAGTTTGCAAAAGCCTGGTGTATATCCTAACTGTAGGCATAAGGGAGCAACAGTGAGTCTAGATTATGTTTCACATTTTAGTAAAAGCATGGATAAGTGGTCAAGCAATCTACGACTAAAAGTGTACATGAGATGAGGATCTATTAGTCCTATTTATCCATGCTATCTCTATTCATCATTTGCAAGAAAAATCAAGATCAAGGTAAAATAAGATTAGTTTGTAAATAGAGTTTTGTTAATGTTATTATTGCTTTCATGAATCCCTCGCATCAGCATTATGGTTTATCATTCCCTACCAGAGAATGTCAGAAGAATTTTATAAATTAGACCACAGAATGCTTACTCTGTCTGCTAGTTGTTGAAGTATTTATCAGCGTGCTAATTAGAGCCCATGTTTATGAGGCCGAAAGAGCTCAGGGCCAATTTCTCACATAGCTCCTGTTGGTAGGCATAGTTTCCAGAAAAGCACAGTTACATCTGGTGTGCATGTTGTAGCTCAGCATTGATATTTTATTCATTTTATAGCTGGAAGCAGTTTTTCAGGCTATATCTCTCTGAAACAGTGGATGCTATACAAATAGCAATGTAGCCATGATATGGTTACTCTGTTCTCTCAAGTGGAAAACTTTAAAAGGAAAACCTGTGTGATTTGAATATCCTTATAAACCATGTTTAATGCATCTTTAAATGAAAGTAGAAGAGTTGATCACAGAAACAAAAGCACTCAATACCTCTCTTTACTCTATTTGAAGCAAAGTAGACTTGTATGGTGTCAAGAGAATAAAGCATCATCATAGGGATATTTCAGGAACCAAAGAGACCAGAGCAAAAAATGTGTCAAAATGTTGTTCTGGTCTCTTTGCTTTCTGAAATGGCACCCACTCTGATTTAGTTTGTCAGTCAGGCAATCACCCAAGAACAAACATATTTGTTTTGCCCAGGATAATTGCTAACTTTGGGATGAGCATCCTTTTCTTTTCCGTCAATCTATCTATTTTACAATTAAATCTAGGATCCAAAATGGAAAAGATTAAGACAGTGCATTTCTCACAGTAAAAGATGACTAGTTTTCATTTTGATAGGTGTAGGTGAGATGCTAACCAATTTCATTTACCTATTTAGATAATGACTAAATAAATGACTCTGGCTGGATTTAGATTTTTAAAGGGTCAATGTTATTTATCCAGTTAATTACTCTATCAAAGGTATGGCAAATCTTATAATAGTCTCTGGTCTGAAGCCATCAGCCCTGTGACCCTTCAAACTACATCAGCCACACAGTTCAGAGGAGGGTCCTGTGACTTACATGAAGGATGACAGAATTTTTGAGAAGCCCAAAGCAGACCTCACAATATTGCCTGACTGATAGACACAGTAAGCACTGATAATCCTACACCTTGGTTATGTTGAGGGCCAAGAAAGTCTTTAAGTCTGCTCTCCAATTTTCAACATCTCACTCAGAAAAGCACTGTCAAGCTAAAGAGAACCATTAAAGTTGGAGTAGAATTAGGATGCAAAATATCAAAAGAATGTTCATTGACAAAATGCCACTTAGTTCTGTGGTAAATTTTTCATTTTACTCTCAATATCAAACTGACCAGGTCAAGTTTGTAAGTTAACAGTTTGCTATCAGAGGGAAAATAAATTAAGGAATTACTAATATGCTTTGTTACTCTTTCGGAATGACAGTAGGGATTTGTTTAAGCTTCAGTAAAACACTTCAGAACAAAGATCTGAGTCCACAGTGACACTTTGTTTTTGAGAGAAACTTTGTTTCTCCTTCCATCTTCACCCAAAATTATTATCCTAGTGAATTCTGGTTAAAATAAATATCAAAGAATGTACACCTAAGAAAAATTATTTTAAAGAGAGAGAGAGGAGAGAGAGAGAGAGAGACAGAGAGTGTCAGAGAAGCACCAAAACCAACCTCTTTCCCCTCTAGGTTGGGGATTTTTTTTTTAATTCAGAAACTGTGTTTTTTTTCCTATATTTTATAGTGCAGATCAGCTTTAGCAAATGCATCTACAGAGAAAAAGGCAATATTTTTTCTTCTGAGTTAGCACTTTCCTCATGAAAGGCATTTCAGTTGGCATTGTAGAAGGTTGAGGGGACAGCAATGCAGCCCTGACCCTCCAGAACTCCCAGTTTATCAATCACTTGTAACATGCAATGATTTCTGTAATTCTGGTTAGTGATGGGCATAGACACAATCTTTTTGTGTATATCTTCATGTTTTTATGTGAGATATGCATGTCTTATAAAATACTCAATTTGACTTTTTTAGATTATTCATTATTTGATTCAAGATAGATAGTACTTTAAATTGTGCACCAGGGGCCTGTCAGATTTGATTATAATGGCAACAGATCCCATTTAAAGAAAGTTGGCAATCTCTTGCATGCAAGATTTTAATCATGATGGTGTACAAATAAAGGAAATCTTTTCAGCTAGAGCATCATGATAGAGTCACCTTCACTCTCAGTTACTGCTCCATCAAAAATCTTCAAGTCTTAAGTGACAAAAATCATCTTCCTTTTATCATTCATTTACACATGGCACTATTTGCATTCCCAAATTTGTCATATGCAGTCAAAAAAGTCATTTCCAATATGCCTGAATTTTAGTACTCCTGGATAAACTATCAGAAAATGATTTTGGATGCCAATTTTGGAACCACTGGGACCACTTAGAAGGTCACTGCTTCAGTTCACTAAGTAGGTCTGTGGTGGCATTAAGCAATTAATGCGTTGTCCAGAAATGTCTTAATAATAGCTTAAAATCAAGCATAAGAACAGGGCTCTCAATCGCTATGTCTCATTTAAAGTTTTTTTATGTAAGTGAAAATGTGCACTTTTTGGATGGATTCTGTATAATTTCTACCTATGTTGTGATTGAAATTATAGTACAACTAATAAGAATTTCTTTTTCTCTGTATTTCATTTAATTATACAATCCATATACTGTTGAGACTGGTCATATTTGAAGCAACCAATGGAAAGAAAGGTTTAAAGGTACAGAATGATGCTATTGAGAGAATGCAGGGCAACTAGTTCAAATGATGAAACTGCTTAGTCACAAATATTTTTAAAAAATGATAAACAGCTTTCCCCCAAAAAAGTAACCATTATCATATTTATCATCTTGTCTTTCACTTATACAATATTATTTTATTTTAATCATATTTGTCTAGGAGCAAGAGATGAAATAAACCACCGACTATGTTAAAACTTTCTTTCTAAGGAAACACCAGCCAGGAAAAAGTCTATTTAGAGTATTGTCTCTTTGGTTAAGCAGGAAATGAATTTGCTGCAAAGGATTGTAGAACCCCACTCTAATAGAATTGAAGGTAATTAAAATCTAATGGTACAATCTAACCATTTAAATTACAATTCAAATTGGTCAAATAGGATTGAAACCAGAATATCTGACAATGGGACTATGAGAGATTCGATGTGTGCATGTGAAAATTTCTGCTTACTCTGGATTCAAATTAACATTACATGGATAAAATGAAATAGTTTCTAAGTTTATTTGACATTATTTAGTATAAAAAGATAGTTGTGAGGTATGCATCTTACAATATATAATGACAACTGAAAGAAAATTAAAAGCTTTCAATAACAAAGAAAAGATTATTAGGTGTTTGTTCTTTATTAGAACTTACCATTCTAGCACATACAGCTTTTGATATGAAATCTGAATTTCAGACTTTTAAAATCTCAATTACTTTTATCACTGGTTTAACTTAAGGCCATATGGTTAAGCCTACCAATTATTCTCTCTATAAGTGAAGAAAACTTTAAGCTACAATTCGCATGTTTCTTCCTTCAACTATACTATTTTATTACAATATTAAGACATTAAAGTAATTTGATACATACAGTGGAGAAAATGCTATTTACTTCTTACTAAAATTAATAAAGTACAACAATAAGGACTCTAATGAATGTTTAGAGAGATTAAGATTTACCAAAGTGAATGCAGTTTTTTCAAGTTTTTACTCTTTTCTTTTAAATCTTCTGCTAATTCCTATTATTTTGCACTATTTTTAATACTGACCACCAGGTGTCCAATATTGTTTAGAACATGATCCATCACATCTAGATCTGTCATATTCCATCTAGATCCAGAATAACAGGGAGAGTTTCAGTTAGCTTTATATCAGTGTGACAAAAATACCCAATAAGACCAACTTAGGGGAGGGAAAGTTAATTTTGGCTCATGGTTTCAGAGGTTCAGTCCATGGTTGGCCAGCTCCATCACTTTGGGTCCAAAGTGAGGTGGAGCATCATGGCCAAAATGTGCAGTGGAGGAAAGCTACTAAGCTCATGGCAGCCAGAAGTGGGGACAGGGGTGCTGCAGGGAAGACCAATTCATCTAGACCATGCCGCAGTAACCCACATCTTTTAGCCACACCTCACCTGCCTACAGTTAACAATCTGTTCAAACTAGGATGGACTGATTCAGCTCTCATAATCTAGATCATTCTACCTTGGAATATTCTTACATTAATAAAAGATTTTGGTGGGGATTTAGATCTCAAAACAAGCCTATGAATTAAAATGCATTAATAAAATATTAGTTAATACAGTAACAATAAAAGACAGATGTGAATATAGCTTTTTTAATTTAAATTGTTTTCTAATTAAATGTTTGGGTTTTGTTGTTGTTGTTGTTGTAGTACATGAAGACATGTACCCCACTACTACCACACAGATTTGCCCTTTCTAAGACATAGAGTCTCTTGAGAATTTTGTTTCTTAATGAAACCTATGTTTAACTAATGATAAAAGACTTGTAACATAATTGTAAAAGAAATAATTATCCTAAAAGAGAAACACAAGGAGGAATAAAGTTCCAATAATAAGAAGAAAACCTAGTCTCTGTCCATTAGTTTGTTGAAATTATAGACAAGCAGATGTTTATAAAAGACAATGTATTCATGCATTTTCCCACAGAAACAATGTTAAAATTGAAAGCTCTGGTCTTGACAAGAGTCTTGGCATAAAAGTAAGCCTAGTTTAGGCCAATGATATCATAAAAACAATCATAAAATTCTTCCATATATTTAATAGTAAAATTATGCTCAGAGCCCAATAAAATGAGCATAAATATCTTATACACATTGATTATACAAGAGGGCACTCTATGCTATAAAGTATATATGCTGCACATAAATAAAATTGTACTATCCTATAAATTAAAACTACTTAAAATTAATATGCTAGCTATACTAAAGATTAAACATTTAATTAACAATATTTTTGCTTGCCATCTTAGAAATTTTATGATTTGGATGGATAAGGTCTCTTAAAATGCTGTCTAAAGAAGTTTGAAATGACTTTTTCTTTTCAAAAGATTCCATATCTTAACCACCAAATCCAAGCTGGTAGAGATTCTGAGTCTGCTCAGCAGGCTCTAACATAAGAAAAATAAACTGAGATAAACCAAGGATAAGAACCCATAGGCACTGAAACTTTTGGGGCTGATCAACCATCCAAAATTCAAAATAATACCTCAGAGAGACGCAGACATAACTTAGACTAGTGTAAAATTCCAAAAGCAAAATGATAGAAAACACTCAGAAGAGGAACCTTTCAACATTGGTGACAGCCTTTGTCAAAAAGCATTGTAGATGCTGGTTCTAGTTAATACTGGGCATGGGTAGTGACAGATAGAAATAAAGGCAAAGGGTTATGCAGAAGTTCAGAACAGTAAGTCAGGAATCTGACCTGAAGTCCAGTCATAAAAGATGACAGTAATAAGAAAGGGGGTAGCTCAACAGACACACAAACGTCCAGAGAATTCTCCCTGCTCTGATGGCGATGAGTCTTAGAAACAAGCAAACTTAAGTCCCATCATCACTCCAACAGAGAAAGGTCTTCTACCATGGCCACATTTGTCTTCATTGGCCCAGAAACTGGCGTTGCAGTAACCAGCAGTTAGGCAACCTGGAGCAGAGCTGAACTGGCACTTTCTCTAATTGATGAGGTCCAAATGTCCTATTTGCTCAAAAATTGAGTTGTTGTTTTCAGAATTGCCACAGTCTGGCTGGGCACAAAATCACGAGCCACCACACACCTTGTAGATTCAAACAGCAACTCTTTATTCTCGAACTGTCACCGGCACTTTATACACACGTTCTGGGGAAATTCACATTCTGGGCAAAATTCACGTACTCCACCAGGCTCTGAATCCCAAATACTCTCTGAATCCCAGGATAACTCAACAGGAACTCAAGGAGTGGGCGCACCTGAGACAGCAGGATATGCCCTATTCCCATCAGGGTACACCTTAAACCTGGAACTGCCCTAAACCCAAGGAGCAGGATACTCCCTAAAACCTGATCCACCCTAAACCCGGATCCGCCCTGGTCCTTGAGCAAGGTCACCTTACATGCAATGTCACTGCAAATGACCTGGGTCATGCCATGCGTCATAACTACTTGGCAATGGCTCTCAGCACAGAATGTTATTTCATCTTAGCCTGCTTGGGCTGGTAAACAAAATCACAGTGAACACAGAAATTTATTTCTCAAAGTTCTGGAGCCTGGCAAGTCCAACATCAAGCCATCTGCAGATTCAGTGTCTGATGAGAGCCCATTTGCTCATACATAGTACCTTCTATTCACATCCTCACTTGATGGAAGAGGGAAACAAGCTCCCCAGGGCCTCTTTTATAGGGGCACCATTCAAAGTACTCAAAAGAGGAATCTTCCAACATTCTTTCTAATCGCCTTTTAACAAACTCTAATTATCTAATTATCTCCTCTTTACAAACTCTAACACACCTACTAAAGAAATTATTATCACCATTTTACAGATTAGAAAACTAACTTGGGGGAGTAGCAAGTAATAAATGCAAGTCTGTGCTTCTAAATCAAGAGGCAAAGGCTCTTTCTGTGCTCAAGTCCTCTCACATGGCAGATCCTCTAATGTACTTGCTGAATTAATAAATTAATGCATGATTTTTTTCCACCTAAGTACTGTGTTTTCGGGCACAAACAGGGTAAGGAAGAGACGTGAAATCACAATGGGGCCGAGGAATGACAAGAATAATAAAAGCTGACATTAATTGCATGCTTACTGTATCTCAGCTGTTTTATAAACACCTTGTAATAATTTATTCCTTAGAAGAACTTGTGATGTTAGTAATATTTTTCACACTGTATACATGAGAAAACCACCAGACATGTCTCAGGGCTGGAATTCAAACTATGGCAGGCTGACAGCACAGCTGAAGCTTTCAAACCCCTTCCACTCCACCTAGAAGCAAGTTAACAAGGCAGAAGTCACACTAATGGCAAACATCAGGTACAAGATAAAAGCAAGATAAAAATTAAAAACAATAATGTCCATAATATTGCAATTTATTAATAGATTCTACACAGTTTAGATTTCTTGGGATATCCCTGCATAATCCATATAATCTAGAAAGATTCACTTCATCAATATTGCAGGACTAGTTCATTTTCTTGCCAATAATCAGAGAGAAATAAGGTTTTGCTCATGTTTTGCAAATGATTTTTAAAAAATTATTTTCATAGCTTCACAGTGAGCCTTCGACTTTTATAGTTGTCAAAGCTGAGCGAGGGAAAGCTATGACTGACTATTTCATTCTGACAGTTCCTTTGGAACAATTCTTTAATGTGAGCATTATTTAAATGTGAGAGTGGAATGAATATATCTTGGTATGATTTTTAAAATTTAGTCTCAACATCATATCTTCCATCTACATTTAAAACAGCACATTATTCTTTGCTTTCTTTCTTCCATTTACAGTTAGTACAGTTTAGATACTGGGAGAAGTATTTTGACTAAAGAGCAGAAGATGAATACACTGACATTCTATACTTTACTGTTGTCTTTTTAATTCCAACTGAAGGGGGGACAAATTATGATATTTAACTGAGGTAATATGGGATCCTTTTCGAATTGTATACAGTTGACAGTTTAGAAAACCATAGCCTTGGGAATTGTGTTTCAATCCCCTTGGCTATGTACAAAGTTTCTTTTGCTGGTTTTCATTTTGTGGAAGGGTCCTGATGTGAACAGTTAATGGAGGAAGTGGCCCCAATCTTTTTCTTCGGACTCAGGAATTATGGTTACATTACAATGGAGTTATACTTAAAATCACCCATTCTAAGAGGTACCTAATAGGTAATGGAGGGAATGTAGAGAGTCAGCAAAGCAATTATCATTGATCTGACATGAAGATGAAGTGAGGTGAAAAGGTGTAAGAAATAGTTACTTGTTTACTTCAAAAAAAATGGGTGGTGTTCATCAGAAGGGCATAATCTGAGGGATATCTTTCTCGATGCATTTCACTCAAGAATCAGCAGGCAGTGGTACACTCATTCTGGAAATTGCTTTCATGTACAAATAGCATTCATTACATGCAGCTTTTTTTTCAGCTCCAAAGGACAAGAGGAAAACAGATTATTTGTAAAATAAAATAAAGAAAAAAAAACCTGTCACTGGCATGGATATTTTTTTCTCAGATTGAAAATGCCTGCATGTTGTTTGTGAACATTCCAGCCATCAGCTCCAGAGAGCATGGGCAGAAGTAATTTTCATTGTTGACATAATAAAGATGCCACTTTCCAACCATTTCCCAGAGTATAAACTTCTTTTCTGTGTGAGGCTGGTTTTGTGACCATAAATGAATGCTAGTGATGTGGGAAAAGCAAATGCACAAATGGAAAACAATGAGTCAGCTCTTTCTCTGTTGTCAGTAGGAGTTCTCAAGATGTGCTTAGTATGCTGCCATTGTGCAATCTTAGGTGCATGGAGACATTTGCATATTGAGTAAAATGTTAACATTGTTTAGGAAAAAAAGAAACCCATTTTCACTATCTATCAGAAAAACGTTTGGAAATTTGTTTGCTTATTTGTGTGGGCCTATTTTTTTAGCTACAAAATTTTGTTTGTTTGTTTGTTTCCCAGTAACTGAAACTAAATAAAGAATTAATATAATTCTCTTAATAATATAAACAAAAAACTTTCCTCCTCAATTATCAGACAACTAAAAATGTTTTCTGGTAATATAAGACTACTATCACAACCAATTATTTTTCCATGTTGACCACAGTTACTTCTTTCAATTTCTAATTTTTCAGTGGGAGTATATATGTATTCTGCTTTTTTCTTTCCATATTATATGCTTCATATTTCTTTTCATATTTTCTATTTGGTATGTATTTATTTCACTGATTTTCAGTGTCTGCCCATTTTTATATTACAAAAATATACCATGATATATCTAAGCATTCTGTATTTGAGAGCATTTAAGTGGCATCTCATTCTTCTCCCATAATGATGATGAGGTGATGAGTATCCTTGCTCATAACCCAATGCATCTAACATCTTAAAGCTGTGAGAAAAAGATGACACTATTCAAGAACTGTGAGCATAGGTCAGATCCTCTGATGATAGATGAACACATGGACACCCACCATGGACTCTTCCCAGATGTCCTTGTTGGTACAGTGACTATATGACTAAGTTCCAGCCAGCATTAATGAAAGTATCCTGGGGCAACTTCTAGGAGTATTTTTTAAATCATTGATGGTATATGCTCTGTGCCTCTTTTATTTATTTATTTATTTTTGTAATTTTGTTGTTGTTGTTTTTCTATTTTGGACCAAAATAAAGAGTAAGAACATTGAACTGAAGAAGGAAGCTCAGTCCCTGCGGGCTTCATGGAGCAGGGCTGTCTTACAAGCAGCTTGACAATTACGTGAAACCTCTATTTTATTTAAGCTGCTGCTATCTTGTGTCTCTATTACTTGCAATGGAATGTAATTCTAACTAATACAGTTTTTATTTTCTAATAAATGAAACAAAGTAATCTTACACATGTCAATAATATCTAAAATAATTAAAATTTTATTATGCAATGAAGTCAAGTTTTTGATGGTTTTATCTGCTATCATTGGTATATTATCCATAAAACCATACCAATGCTGAATAAATTAACTGATAATCAAAGTTTAAAATGTTAATCAATGTTAAAAAGAAAAAGATTTCTTCAATCTTCCTCTTTCACAAATACTAATATACACTAATTGAAATGTGAAGAACTTCGATCAACTCTAGCAAATCTGGAGTTCCTCATCCTTTTCATTTCTGTCATGTCTCCTGTGGTGAATGAGAACTTAGTTGAGGGAAATTCTTACGACAGTAAAAGAGTGATGACTCTAAAATGTGAATTAACTAATCAAACTTGGAAGGCAGATTGTGTTTCAGATCTATTAAGTGAAAATGTAAATCAAACTCTTATAGGAAAATTACATTTATTTTTGAGGTCATTATAACATATACTAAATATGAAAGTATCTACAGATAACAAATATTCCTTTCTATTTTTTCTTTATATTACATATAGATTAAAAATATCACAGAAAAAGTTGAGTGATAAGTTGATTCATAATTTTCTTAAAAACCAACTATACAAAAAATTATGAGATCAAACTTGAACTTTATGAAGATAATGCCTTCTGTCATTATTTTATAATAAAAACACATAAACTAAAATTTTATATTTAAGATTAGAATAAAATTTTTTAAAAACTGCTGAAATATATAATCCTCTAGTAGAGAAGTACTTAGATTTCAATTGTACTACAGACTTTATTACTCATAATTTCTAGAAAAAGTGATATTGTTACCATTTTACTATTTTCTAAGATAAAGAGGGATTTAATGTTATTTATTTACAGTTCCTTTATCTCTCAAGGAGGTCAGGAAATCTGGGACTGTAATGTAAGTTCTTTGGCAATCTACAGGAAAAGCAATATAAGTTTTTAACATCTTGTAAAATTTATCTTTCAAACTGAAAAAAGAGATGATCTGTAAATGACTACTTTAGAAATGCATGAAGGTAACCAGCCTGTGTTCCCTAAGCCTATCAACCTGAAGGTGTTAAAACCAGGGAACAAAGAACCATGTCAGTAGGCACAGAAAGGTCACTTAGGGTGCTAAGGTAACAATCTTCACCTTCTACAGTGGAAATTCATCTGTATCCGGATAAAAAGATTTAAGTGGCAAGCTGCTGACTTCAAAATTCCAGGTGCAAAAAAGAAAACATGCTGTATGATAAAGAAATGCACAATATGATAACATAAAGCTCTTTGTTGTTTGGAAGATATCCAAATGTACTAAACACAGAAACATAGATGGGAAGAAAGAATACCAGCTTTATGACAGTGATTTTTTTCTGGGCACACAGATAAAAGGATTAGATTAGAAAGGGGGACAAAATGGACTTCAATTTACATGGAAATTTCTTTCCATATATCTGAAGCAATTAAAACAAAATATGTATACTTGTTAATCCAAGATGGTAGAACGTCTGTGGTTTTTGTGTCACTTCATTTATTTTTCTTATAAGTTTAAAAGTTCCAGAAATTAAAAAGGGAAGATTACAGGTACCTCTAACTTCTCTTACATTTTGCCATCCACTTGGCCTCTTTTCTCAAACCTCACTTCTACCCTTTTCTAACTTAAATTAGATGTACATCAAAACAGAATTCACACAAACTTCCCACCACACCAAAGTTTATTTACAGGAAAGGAAAACAAGGTTGAAGAGAATGCCTGAAATCATCATGGCACAGTGCTACAAGCATTTTGATGACTAATTTATGAAATTAAAGAAATGCTGGGTGGGTATCCACTAACTGAAAAGAAATCATGAAAATTTGATATATCTCTTAATGAGTGAATCACCTTTGCACTGCATTGTATTTAGAGAATAAAGTGGGACCCCAGAAAAGCACCCGTGATTTTTCCCAGATTTTTCTCAGATTCAAGAAGGATTATTGGGTTCAATTCCTTTCACAATAGGCACTCAACATTATTATCTGCCATCTTCTTTGACCTACCACACCAACATGGGAGCAAAACAACAGCCTTTAAATAAGTCTAATTACCAATTAGTAAATATTACTTTTAAATAAGTATAATTGCTCTACAAAAAGCTTTAATTTTAGTCAATTTTTCACTACTATTTAAAAAATAAGTTCCAAAACTACATTCAGGAGCAGAAATAGCTTCGGGACTTGTATACTCTGAGTTAAGAGTTGCATGAAATTGTCTAACTGCAACTCTCCCAGGATTTCCAGTGCGAGTTGATTAGTCAAACCAGCAGGCTTACTCAGTAACAGATTCTGCTTTTGGCGATGCTAGTCTAGCTATGCACCTGATCAAATCTAACCAAGGAATTTGGGCCATGCTGTTTTTGATTGAAGATACATGCCATGATAGCTCTGCTCTTTTCTACATAGGAAATGAAAAGGAGAGTTGACATAATTATGTGCCAATTAAAGTAAAAAAGGAAACATCCAGATACTTAAGGCAAAGGGATTGGAGGTTTGAACTATGCAGATGGCAATCTGAGTTCTCATTTTCATTCTTCCTAGAATAAAAAGCATTTTATAAACAAAGATTACTGAGCAGAGATTTATAAATATTGTGTGTAGTATGATGAGCAGAGACACCCCAAACCTATTCTTTCCTTGCTATTTCAGCAATCATGGTACTAATCAAGGCCATTTTTGTTCTTTTCATGTTTTTCAAATATGCAGAGACTGATGCAGTTTGTCCATGAATTATCAGGCAATATATTCTCACATGTATGAAAATATAAATTTTTTAAATCCAATTTCCACTTACCTTGGACCTCTGAAGGAGACAGGCTAACATCATGTGGAATGTGGGTAACAGCTATCAACAATCTGGTTTGTCCTCCGGCCTACAAGCTAGTTCTAAGAAGTAGGTTCTCCTCCCAATCCCCATCACTTTCCTATTACCTTTGCTTGTTATCTCTGCTACCCTGTTGTATGCTTTGCATTGTTCCAATGTGTCATCACTGGTAATATCATTTCTCTTCTCTTGGGTACAAGCACTTTCCATGCCAACCCTGTAGGATGTGAATCCAATGGGTACTTCAGACCATGCCTACTTGAACCCTGTCTGTCCTGATGTTGTGGAATAATTTGGCATGACTTCAGAACACATCACTGCTCTCCTACTCATAACTCTTGTCTTTTTTTCCCTTGATCCATATTATTATGTTAATGTAAATTAAGACTCTGATCCTGAATCTTCATATCAACGTATTACACTCTTATTACAATATTATAAAACCTATTCAACTGTACTGCAAAATTTGGTAACACTTTTATTTATTCATTCATTATTTGCTTTTTTTTTTAGCAGTGTGATATATACAGTCTATCAAAAGTCTGAATAAAACAAAGAGTCTGATGTTCCTGTAAGAGGGAACCCCTCCTTCCTCACTGAAACATCAGTTCTTCCTGGGTCTCAGGTCTGCCATCTTTCCAGTTTGAACCACAGTATGAGTTCCTCTGGGTCTTTAGCTTGCCAACTGCAGATTTTGGGACTGTTTAGCCTCCATAATTACTTAAGCCTAATATATATATATATATATATATATATATACATATATATATGTATATATATGTATATATATATCCTAATACACGCAGGTATTTGTTTACTACCCATTTTTTTAATTTGTTTTCTGAATTACAAATTTGTATGGTTTTATTTCCCCGACTTGTAAATAATTGAAGAACATCAATCCCAAAAGACCTATGACCACCTTCATCCTTTCTCTCCTGTCAAGTGCTCTGGGAATTCCCCAAAAGATGCCTCATATGTGTTCATGAGCATGTGTCTCCCATCAACTTCCCCTGCTCTGCTCTCACTCCTTGATGTCTGCCACCTGTGAAGCTTCTTAAAGTGACCTCACATGTTCCACCACTGAGAAGCCACCCCACCCCCACCCATGAACCAACAGATCTTGTAATCTTCCCAAAGCCAATTGCTGATATATGAGTGCTCAGAGTAGTTCCCACTTCTGTGCGACTGGGTTATCCCTACACCAGGCAAAGGATTTCTCCTCAACACTGTGTCATTTCTCAGCTCACCCTCATATGATAGCTAGATCCTGCTGGGACTATTATGAGAGCTGTGAAACTCTGGGAAGAAGCTGAGCTATGTTTCTTTCCAGGTTTACTGTATCCACCCAGTGGATAAATTTTAAATTACTGGTTCTATTAGAGTCTGAGCTCTACTCAAAGAGAGGGTAGTTTCTTTCTTTAGACAATGTAAGGCTGTGTAAGCCTTGGCCATGTAGCTCAGTATCAAGAGGACAGACTTTATCTACCTGCAGAGATCAACAACCTTGAAATAGGCAGCTTATTTTATACTAAATCTTCTCAACATTTGTGAAAATAAAATAGGATATTGACAGTAGATATCTTTTAAAAAAACAATATTTTCAAAATATTCATTTGTAATTATTTTATTAAACAATCATCTTTTACATGTCATCAGACCTTACCCCTGAAGTGCAAAAAAAAAAAAAAAAAACAGTTTGAGGTATTAAAACTGAAGGGACATTTGCACATATATTTGTAAGGTTGTCACACTACAATTACCAGAAAATTCACTAAATACTACATATAACTTCAGGTTTATTTAAATCTACATGAAACAAACATGGTTTATCTCATTATATTTCTGATTCTGCCATTTATGATGAAAGGGTAGAAAGAATGAGACTTAAGTTATTTCCAAAATGATATGTGTCCATTATTCAGTTCTATCAAATGGAGTATAGGATTTAAAAGGTCAACAGCTGAAACAGTAGCCATCCCAAAGCATAAAAATCAAACTGACAAACTAGCTTCAATGATATAATATCCTATTGGTAGAACTTCATCTTCAGATCAATGGCAATTCACTTAAGTTATCTGAGATAGATTTACCAGAATATTTCAATATTATCCATGTACATATAAGGTCACATTAGTAACAGAGTCAGTTAATCAAATTAACACAGATAAAAGTTCAGAATAGTCACTTCAAAGATAGTTTGAAGTAACACGGAAGAAGAGATTGGCTTTTTAGGTGAGTTAAACATTTTTAATATTGAAGAAATTATTCAGAGACATTTTAGATCCCATTTATTTTGTGTCTACACCATGAAATAGAAAAGTTAAGGCAATTATATAGTTAATTATCATACTATAAACATTTGCCCTGAAATATTCAGGTAAATTGGATAAAAAGTAGTTTTTGACTTGGTGATTGATTTAATTGTTAACTCAGTGTAGACACTCATGTGAAGGAAATCTAAAATAGTATAATTATTTGCATGTTTCATAGTAAAATAATTCCTGAACAATGGGTCACAAATGTTGAATAAAAATTAATTATTACAGCAATATTTAGTTAACACAGCATTTCTAGTAGCTTCATATGCTAAGTTTGGGTTTTGTCATTGAATTGTTTCATTTGCTCATTGTGTGAATAACTTGAACAAATAGAAGGTTGTTGTTTTTTTTATTAAAGTTAAAATTTGGCATTTTTATTTTTTGCAAAACTGATAAAGGATCAAATGGTCTCATCATGTACTCTTATAGGAAAATACTGTTTATTCCATGGCAATTATGACATCTATATGAAGATACCTTAAAAAGAAGTCCTCTCTAGACTATTTGGTTTGGCTGGCATAAAAAACTGGGGTAGGAAGGGAGTGCTGGGGTTGTAGCTCAGTTGGTAAAGTGTTTGCCTTGCATGTGTGAGGCACTGGGTTTGATTCTCAGCACCACATAAAAACAAATAAATAAAATAAAGGTGTTGTGTCTGTCTACAAATAAAAAAAGAATTTTTAAAAAAGAGTGGATTTAAAAAAAAAAACCTGGAGGAAGGTCACTTTTTTTTCCCACATAGACTGTAATAAATTTTTGTAAAGTACACTTAATGTAAATTTTCTATTTGTTTCTAGGGGCGGGGAAGGAATATGGCTAGTTAGAAACCCTTATAGGAACTCCAAGCATATGTGGTGGTGACAATGTCCTCTTCCCACAAACATGATTTATTTACTTATGTAATGATTTTTAAATTAAGAATAACATTTGCAGGGCTGAGGGTGCAGCTCAGTGGTAGAGCAGTTGCCAAGTATGTGCAAGGCCCTGCACACAGTCCACAGAATTGCAAACAAGAAAACAAAACAAAATGCAAAAAGAATAACCTTTGCAAGGTTGCTGACTGCTCTAAACACAGCTGCAACAGCTGAATTGTTTACCTGTGAAGAGAGTTAACTGGTGCTGATGGTCTCACATGAATCAAGAGAGAAAACTCATTATAGCCTATTCCTTTCCAAGTTAATATGATCACTTAGTATCCTTTGGAAGTTATTTTCATTATTTTCTACACAAATGAATGTCCCAGGTTAAAATACATTTCCCAAGAGTTTGGTTTTTTCATTTGTATTATTTTTTAGTGAACGTTGACGGACATGAAAATCAGCCCCAAACACAGGAGGTCATAAAGTGAATAGTTAAATCTCAGGCATCCAAATTGGACAGTCCAATTAATATATACCCGAAAGCTGGAATTATGTGAAATAAAACAAAAAAACCTGTCATTTTTAGGATCAAATATGCAAATCTAATATCATTGCATTGGGCTTTAATGTGTAGAGGGAAAAATGGAATATATTTTATTTTTTTCTATACCTACCTTTCATTCTTAAAGCAACAACCAAAATAAAATTGAAATGAAATGAAATATGACTGATACTGTGAGATTTAAGTTTTGCATATTTAAAAATTATTGTCATTATGTCCATTGGTGCCATAAAAATAGGGTTGACCATGTTTATAAGTGACAATAGAAATATAATAAAAATTATTTCACTATCATCATGCTGGTAAGCTACACTATGTAATCTATCACATCTACAAATATCAAGTGCTGGGTGTCATTCAACTCAGAAGAACACTGACTGCAGACACACACCATAGTCAGTGAAGCTTTCCCAGAGTTGCACCTGTCATGTTTACTCAAAGACTGGGTTTCTTATGCCATTCAACACCAAACTGGTGGGTCCCTTTCTGTGTAGAAGGGTCAGTGAGCACAGAAGAAGGGAAAAACTCATGACTCCCAGAATGACGATTCCTGATATCAGCGCACTGGTGACGGTGTTCAGCTGGAAGGGAGGCACATCTCGGGAGCCTGCAAGTAACAACAAACAGTTGCAGAGGCCCCATATCATCTATCTCACGTTCCCTCAATCCATACCTGCAAAACATCTGCCACCAACATCTTGTACAATAATAGCAGGACACTAGATTATGCTCTAATCTATTTGGCTATAATTCAACCCAATTCCCAAAGAATTGCATGGGTTAGAGACTGGTATCACAATCAAGAACACCCCCCAAAACTGTAAAATGCTATTAAAATTGACCAGCAGATCACATATGAGTTCAAAACTCCTCAGTCATCTGTCATGTAAAATATAGCAAACCTGTAAAACTAAAGCTCATTACATTTAGTAGCTTACAGTTTTGTAACTTTGCACACAAAAAAAATTAAAACATAGCCCTTT
This sequence comes from Ictidomys tridecemlineatus, assembly GCF_052094955.1. Lineage (NCBI taxonomy): Eukaryota > Metazoa > Chordata > Mammalia > Rodentia > Sciuridae > Ictidomys > Ictidomys tridecemlineatus. Next base: position 164,344,469 of record NC_135479.1, read on the forward strand.
TGTTTATAATACATGTTAATTATCTTACCAAGCTGTGAATTGTTGGTTGGAGTCTCATCTGAGGGGGGGAAAAAGGGAAAGAGAAGTGACAAAATCTCTTTGAATATTTACTTTTGTGAATTCTGACTCCATAAAAACTTTTTACCTACATCTCCCTTGACCTCCACTCACAGGCTGCACCAGAAAGCCCTCCTTAAACCATTCTGCATTTCCATTTTCTGTTCCAAATGTTTTACATTTCATCATCAGTCTATTCCCTGAGCCCATAGCCTGCCATTGCCCTTCGTACACAAATATAATCGCAAAATATATTGTGTTATATTCTTTCCTGCCAACTTTGTTTCATCATTATCTTTCCACTCAGGTTAGTGGGGGCAGTAACTGTTAACAGCTATTACATTTTTTATGGCCCTATAACCTGCCATTTGTTATTCTGTTATAGGGAAATATTCATTATTTAGTGTCACTCTATTTTAAGTATTGCCAATTTGCCCAACATTATCTGCAAAAACATCATTTTAAGTTCCAAGAATATAAATTCACACTTAATAACTAAATGAAAGGAAAACATGACTCCTGAGCTCAAGTTGTAGTTTTATTTGCATCTGCAAAGTACAAGATTGAAGTTGTTGATTTTTCATTTTTTCTTGGCAAACATAATAATAGATGCAATGAACACTTTCATTTGGTTTCTGGATATTTGTAGTCCAATTTGTAATCATTTTGTTATTAACCCTTGAGCTTATATAACCAGTTAATTTCATATTTGTGTTAACATGTGGGTGTATATGCGTCTGTGTGTGTTATTTGAACCACAAAATGTGTGCAGCTGATTGTTTATTTCTGAAGTATAAATATTATCACAATTAATGCATGTGTAATGCCACACATTTTATAAAATGCTACTTCACATGTCATCACAGTTAATCTTCATGATAGCCATAAGGCTTAGATGTTATTGCTACCCCCATTTTACAGATGAAGAGACTTCCATCTGTCACAGTGTCTATGGCAAAGCAAACATATGTTAAGTTAAAGCTTCATTTTAGTCCTTTTTAAAAAATAATGTAAATTGGCCAAGTGTAGAAAATATCTTTGATTATGGAAATCAACACCTCAAGCTATAAACTCCAGGATTAGTATTTGAAGTAATTAATGGGATAACCTGGTGAGATATTTATAAAACTACAATGCAATTTCTTTTCAGATACATGAATCTTGGCAGAAATGATAGTTCTGCTGTTTGATCTTGAAGCACAGTGTACAAAATTAATATGGCACTCATTCATAGGATATTTTAGAATGGTACATTGCTTTGCAATAGGACAAAATAGAAACATAACACATATATTCATTATAGGACACCCTCAGGAAGGTCTTAACCTCCAACCAACACTACTTTATAGAGACCTTTCTTCTCATGGAAATATATGGAATGAATGAACTATGATCAATTCATCCAACAAATTTATATGTTCTTTACACAAGATAAGCTGCTTTACTTGAACAGGAGAGACTATATAATGCCCCAAATTTCTGTTTTAAAAGTTTTCTTCTTTTGTTAAAATAAATCTCACTTAATTATTTTTAAAATGTTGTTATTAAAGAATAGAAAGCACCTCTCTACTAAGAGTCTCAAATAAGAAAAAAGTATTTTGGACAGGATCCCCTAATGTTTTCTACATCCTGAGGTTAATACTAGTCAGACTGTCTCCTCTACTCCACAAATTACTGTCACCATCTATAGGAACAATAGCCTAGATGTCACCCACGAGGACTATGCTTTGGACAAAATCTTCCTGTGTGCTGGGACAGGTCAAATGAGCACACTGGTTTCAGGTTTCACAAGTGAAAAACTAAAAGCATCCAACCACTGGCAGATGGTCAAAATCAAATAATATAGTATCAGAATACAGTTTGAAATTGTATTCAGACATAGGGAATTGTTACATCTGGTTGCTGTTTTAGACATTCTCGAATGTTTTATCATCATAATAAGAGACATGTCCAGCCCAGAAAGGGTAGGTAGACATTGCCTAGGAGCCTCTTGTCACCACACTCTTCAGTTTTCTCTCATACTTACTTGGTCTTGCCAAGTGCATATATGCTAAAAGGAGCACAGGAAGGCTTCTGGAATTAGAACAGATGGGAATACTAAGCTTGATAAGCTCTTCAAAGAATACTATCTGAGGATTCACAGGAGAAAAGTAATCGCAGCAATGCCGTAGTTGTTGGAAAGCCAGATATGGCAAAGTGTCATTCTCTGCTCTCATATAAAAAGTTAAGATAAATGAAAAATACAATAAATATCACTCCCTTCTTATCTCTAGCAAACTATTTGTTTTAAATCTTTTAATGTAGTAAAATGAACCATCTATTTTAAGTAAAAAAATCCCTGAACTTATGCTCATATAAATTTTATTTATTTGTTTATCTATCTATGTATTTATTTATTTATCTATGTGAGTGAGTGTGTGTGTGTGTGTGTGTGTGTGTGTGTGTGTGTGTGTGTGTGTGTATGTTAAGGGGGATGAAACCTGGGGGCACTCTACTACTTAGTTACATTTCCCATACCTTTTAATTTTTTTTTTTTTAAATTTTGACAGTCTTGCTAAATTGCCCAGGCTGGCCTCAAACTTGGATCTTCTTGCATCAACTTTCACATTGCTGGGATTACAGGCATGGGCCACCACACCTGGCTTCATATGAATTATTAATTACCCATAAAACTCAATGATACCAGTTCTACAAGAATTTGGTTTGGACTTCTCCACAGGGATATATGTTGAAAAATAATTAGGTATTATTGTTTCTGAATGTTTATATCAGAATTGTACTCAGTAGGCATTTTTATACTTAATCTGTTTGTTTTAATATTTTGGAATTTAAATAAGAACACTACAGAAATTTTTGCATTTTTAAAAATGTGAATTTTTCTTAATAAACTAAAAAGAGTATTAACACTGTTGGGTAAAAATAACCAAAGTAGATTTTATTGCATTAAAAAAAAAAAAAAACAGAACAGGAGTTCTAAGGCTTAACAACTTAGAAAACTTGACCTCAGTCAGTATCTAGGGGAAAGGCGTGGTTGGATGAGTAAATAGAGCAAAACTTTTAAGTATTAGAGAGATTTGAAGAGAGCAAATCAAGCCTGAAATTGGACTTGTCCATGTGAAATTGGCCATAGGACCTGGAGAGATAAATTCTAGCTGACTTAAGCTAAAAACACAGTGAGAGAAAGCAAAGAGGGTAACCTTGGTCATTAGATGAACATTAAGTTTACACAGGATTTGCCTGTGGATGGACATTCTGAATTCTATGTTCTTATGCAAATTAGAAAAAAAAGAACTGAATGGATATTATACAGTCCATAATTGTATCCAATTATATCCATAGATTTACAAAATAAACACTGTTGTGTATGGATCTCTAAGCAGTGAATCCACAGTGATCATCAAAAGTGAAGAGCATCTGTTTCAGTCAGCTTAGTTGCTGTGACCAAAATAACTAATAAGAACAAGTAAAAGGAGGAAAATTTATTTGAGGCTCATGGTTTCAGAGGTCTCAGGCCATAGATGGCCAACTACACTGCTCTGGGCCCAAGATGAGGTAGCACATCATGATGGACAGGCATGGAGGAAAGGCCCTGGCCTCATTCACAGCAGCCAGGAAAACAGAGAGCAAGAGGGGTAATGGGACCACCTGGACGATGAACCTTTCCAGGGCAAACCTCCAGTGACCCACTCCCTCCAGCCACTCCCCATCTGCCTACAGTTACCACCAAGTCCATTCATTCAGATTATGATGGACTATGATGTGAGGTTACAGCTCTCACAATCCAATAATTTCATTTGCAAATATTCCTGCACTAACACATGAGCTCTTGGGGGACACCTCATTCAAATCATAACACCAATATACTGTTATTTATCAAAATAATAAAAAATAAATCCAAGGAGACTGAAGGAAGACACAAGGGGATCCAGAAGGCTTTAACATGATTCTTTGGGTGCTTTGCCAGTGGAAAAAAATTGAGGGGACTCAGAGGTAACAGTAGTGTATTGGTGAACAGGTGACAACCTTGTGGTGGAGACAGGTGAGAAGCTGGAAGGCAAGAAATCCAAGTAGGATGTTGGAGGAATCTTGCTAGCTCTTTGAGGTTTTAGCATAGCTGTTCTGGTAGGTGGACACAAGACAAGTGAACTCTACAAAACAGGATGGTGGGTTAGCTATGCTGGAATTAAAGATTTCTACTCAATAAACTTTATGGGATTTGGGAGTCTTAGAATTTGGGGGAGCCTTTCTAAGAATTATCTTATACTAACAAATTATTCAAATTTTGTAACACTTAAATTTGTTCCAGATATGAAGCTAGCAAGAGGAAAAGCCATCTATTCAAGCTGGACAGAAAACATGTCGCTTTCAAGGTTCTTTTCTCATTAGAAAATTGACTCTAGTTATGCTCCACATCAATATAAATATTCTTTATTTTGCCTGCCTCCAAGCATTCCTAATTATTGGAAATAAGAACTGAGTTTTCATTCAATGTAGCTTTATGAACAATTTCTTACAGCTAGATAGAGATAAGAATTGGGTCTTTAACAAACCCCAAAACAGTCATTTTCAAGCCATTCAAAGCATACACCAAACCCTCAGAGAGAAGGGACTAAGTTCAAATTTTCAAATTTAATATACTTCTGCATTATTTAAAGGCTTATTAGTTTCTTTTTAAATAAGGTTATGTCTACACAAACACAGTGAAGTGAATAATTAAAGAAACTGCCTGAGCTTTTTTAGGCCAAATCCACTTCTTTCTTAATTATTTGCCGATTGGGGGCAAAATTTCTTTTTACTGTGAGGTGGGCAGCATAAGGGAAAAGGAAAAGAAAATCTCACTGAAACAGCATCAGTCGTACAGCAAATGTAAAATGGAGAACATATTATCAGCATATAATCTGAACCAGAATTAGTCCATTTTTAGACAAATTTGGAACCACTGAAGTAGAATGAATCTTGATGCCTACTTTTTTATTATTTGCCCAGAGAAAGCGGGGTGCGGAGCTAGAACCAGAACCAGTTTTTTCAACTTCAGTGTTGTTTGCATACATCTATTTTATCCAAACTATCTGGCTGTGGCTGGTTTCACACTGACTTAAATCTATATGCCTTTGCTGAAAGTGAAAGGATATGTGTGAGTACACATATGTGCAAATACCTATGCACATGAGGATATATGCTGCATATAAGAGTTGTGCCCTCTCCCTCAGAGAAACTCATGAGAATAAATGAGTGCACTGGGTGAGGTATATCATATATGGGATCCTGCAGGGAAACAGACAGAACTCCAGCTGGGCAATATAAGGAGTGTTTAATAGGACTGTTTACAAAGATACAGAGCAGACACAGAGAAAGTCAAGATCCCTGGAGTGTGAGTCAAGGGAAGGGTTTGCAAAACCCAGAGGGAGCAGTTTTGTAGAAGAAGTGACCTACAGAATCAGTGTGGACTTCACATTTCTAGGCCCACCCACCTGCTGACAGCACTTCTAGAACCCCAACCAGAAATCAGATGGGGCCAGTGGGTGCAGTCCACGTAGGTGAGGTCATGGATCACGCAGGACAGGGTGGGTAGGACAGATTCAGAGGGAGAGGGATGAGAGGGGAGGAAGAGGGAGAGGGAAAGAGAGAGGGAGAGAATGAATATGAAGGGAAAAACTTAGGGAGGACAATATTGTCCTTTGTGTGAAAGCTGAGTAAACAGGAAACTACTGTGAAATTAAAGCTGCTTAGCAGTTTATCTTGTCTCCCAGTTAATTAGTGCTGTTTAAGAACCACTTTGAGTTCTCCTTAGAAGCCAAGTACAGAGCCATTTTAGAAACGGTCTATTACTACATAGGAAAGGACGTGCTCTCCTACCACTCCGGGTAATGATGGGACCAGCGGAGAGGACTGCGTTGCCTGAAGTGCTCTGGGGGCTCCAGGTTGTCTTCCTCTCAGCATCTCTTCTTTCTCTGTGGCCACAAATCTGAGGTGTTAATGAAAACAAATGAAAGGAAGTAAAATGAATTTCCACACTAGCACAAAATTGTTTCTTTATAGCCATTTGGAAAGCAGATTCTTTTGGAAGAGATACCACATGTTTAATTTTATTCATTTCCTTCTGTGCATTTATTTAATTACTTTGTATATGACTGCTACAGTGTTTCTTATCCTGGCTTGGGCCACATTTCTGATTTCCTTCCCCAGCAATTGTACGCTGCCTCATTAATTTACATAGCTCAATGGCTCTCCTGAAAAAAAGAGCTGTGTTTACCAAACTTTTTAACTTTTATCTCTCTCAAGCCTTTAATAAATTCTTCCCTAAAATGTTGGTCAGCACAGACCCAAGGTAATGCAGACTCTCCATTTACCTCCATCCGATACAATTAGGTGAGACCAAAGAGATCAATGTGCATAAAGAAATAGCTTCCTATTCATGCATGAACTGAGCATAAATATAAACATATTAAAGTTACTTTGAATTTTAAAAATTATCTGCATTTTTCTCCCCAATATTGCTTTAACCCTAGGGGGCCTATCAGAAGAGAATTTTAGATTTTTTTTTTTAACTCACTTGCAACTGGAGCTACATTTTAATGGTGGCTTGCCCTGTTTTAGTGTGTGTGTGGCTTTGGTATGGAGCCTCCTTTCCTATGGAGTGTCTCTGACTTTGCCTCTCTGGGGTTCATCCATCTTCAGAGTCATATCTGGGGCTCATCTCCTCCACCAGACCTTCTAATCTTGTCTCTCGGTCTTGTCACAATGGTGAGTACTGCCTCTTACTGAGACCCATATTTGTCTGCTTTCTTGCTTTTTCTATCTCATGGTCCTAAAAGATAAGCTAAGTGAATTAAGATTTCATAAATGCTTTATCCCTGTATCTCCTGTATAATGTTTGGCACAAAGTAGACATTCAATAGATCTTTGCTGGATGGATGTATAAATCCTAATTCAATCCATTAGACCAAATGCATGTCCACTTGCTACACAGAGATTCAATCCTGCCACATGATAACCTTTCAGCCTAGATTAATCCAACAATTCAGAATGAAGTTGCTTTCAAAACCTACTGGCATAAGAAAGGGGCAGTCATCGGCTCTGCAGAGCTTGGTAACGCAGTGCAGGAAGACAGTGGACATTTTCTGATTCTTGTGTTTCACAAATCGGAACACCTCGAAGGAAAACCGGCCACGCTGGCTTCTGCCATTTTCAATGACGGTGGTCTGAGGATCTTTGTCACAGCTATAATACAGGGAGTGTGAAAAGAGGACATCACTGCGACGAGGTACCAATCTACTGAGACTTGTAAATTAGTCTTTGTAGTATGAAAAGTACCCCAAAACATTATGCACTAACAGAACCATGCCATTGTATAGATATTTAATAAAAGCATAAGCTAATTCAATACTTGTGACAAGAGGAACCTGGATCATAAATTTAAAAATGGTATGGCTACCATTTTGGATTTCTATTTGATAGTGAAACAAAACTATCACATATAATTTTGACTTGCATTTTTCTAGATGTGAATGAGTTTTTGTGTCTTTTCATAAATATTAGAGCCATTTTGTCCCTTTACGTGAAAACTGTTTTTATCCTTTGCCCACATTCTGGTGTTGGCCACTGTATTTCTGATTCTTATACATTCTTTATGCAATAGGAAGAGTGACTGCTGACTTGTTAATAAATTGAAAGTTGGTTTACTTTTTTGTTTGGCTTTACTTCAAAGTTTTAGAGGTATTTTGCATGCTTGCTTTATTCTATTATTTTAAAAACTGTATTTTGACATTTGAATTAACAATCTATTTAGAGTTCACCATATTATATTGAGCAAAATATAGATCTGATACTATTGTTTCTCTCATGGTTATCAATTGTCCAAAGCCCTTTCAAAATTCCTTGTCTATCCCACTAATCTGTGGTACCCTCTATCAGAGACTAAATCTGTTTTGAGATCTGTTCTTTCACTGTTTTGTAGTATTTGTCTGCATGTCCATTCTTATCTAATACCACATTCCATTAAAAATTCTAAAGGTGTCTCTAATCAGGACATCTGAAAGGACCACACCCTCCTCATTTTCATGTTGATCCTCCACTGGTATTTTTCTATTATATACCTGCCACTTATTCTTTGGTTCCTTGATCACATTAGCTTAGGATTCTACTTAATTTGCTTTTTCAAAGAATCTACATTTTCTTAATTTATTTCCAATTTTTATTATGTCTTAGTTATGAGTTTCAGACTTCCAAGTGGTAAGAACATCTATTTTCTAGTATTTTTTTTTATTTACTACTTCTCAACATAGAAGTTATTGGTAATGTCATTAAGATCTTCTCTCTCCACACTTAATTTGAGGCCATCATAATAAGTTTCTTGAGAGGTAGATTAAATTTTATTATATTTCTGACTATTCCCCTAGCTTACAATTTCTCAATTTCCCCTAGCTTACACTTTATGAAAGTTTTGATTTCACCCAGAGCATATTTTCGCTATATCAATGTAAGTTTTCTTTAATTTAGGAAACAATTCCTGAATTATAACTAATAATAACTATTCCTGAATTATATATGACAAATTTATTACATATAATTTATTCTATTATTTTGGCTTTTTTAGGGGGAATTCTAATTATGCACACTACACATATATGGAATTTTCTTGACCTACCTATTATTTGTATGTTTTGTAATTTAATTCATTTTATATTATCCTTGATATTTGTTCCCTTTTATTTGTATTTCTTACTTTTACCTTCTGTGCTTTATGCTGTGCATTCTACTTATCTGTGCTCCCTTGAATATTTTCTAATTGTGTCTTCTTTTCTATAATGTACTTATTTTTTCTATTTCCATCTTAGGTTATCCAAATTTCCTTTTTAGATGTTTATGATTTTACTATTTTCTGTCCTTTTACTTACCTGAGTTCTTATAATTCTATCTTAATAAGTATGATTATTTATTTTTTATTTTTATTCTTTTATTTATATATGACAACGGAATGCATTACAATTCATATTACACATATAGAGCACCATTTTTCATATATTTGGTTGTATACAAAGTATATTCACACCAATCCATGTCTTTATACATGCACTTTGGATAATGATGTCCATCACATTCCACCATAATTTCTAACTCCATGCCCATTCCCTTCCCCTACAACCTCTCTGCCCTATATAGAGATTGTCTAAACCTCCCCTGCTCCCTATCCCTATCCCACTATGAATAAGCCTCCTTATATCAAAGAAAACATTTAGCATTTGGGTTTTTGGGATTGGCTAACTTCATTTTGCACTATCTTCTCTAACTCCATCCATTTACCTGCAAATGCCATGATTTTATTCACTTTTATTGCTGAGTAATATTCCATTGTATATATATATGCCACATTTTTTTTTATCCATTCATCTATTGAAGGGCATCTAAGTTGGTTCTACAGTTTAGCTATTGTGAATTGTGCTGCTATAAACATTGATGTGGCTGTGTCCCTGTAGTATGCTGTTTGTAAGTCCTTTGGGTATAGATTGAGGAGAGTGATAATTGGGTCAAATGATGGTTCCATTCCCAATTTTCCAGGAAATCTGTATAATGCTTTTCCTATTGGCTGCACCAATTTGCAGTCCCACCAGCAGTGTATGAGTGTACCTTTTTCCCCACATCCTCATCAACACTTATTATTGTTTGTATTCATAATAGCTGCCATTCTGACTGGAGTGAGATGAAATTTTAGAGTAGTTTTGATTTGCATTTCTCTAATTGCTAGCGATGATGAACATTTTTTCAAACATTTGTTGATTGATTGTATATCATCTTCTGAGATGGCCCATTTATTGATTGGGTTATTTATGGTTTTTGGTGTTTAGCTTTTTGAGTTCTTTATGTACCCTAGATATTAATGCTTTATCTGATGTGTGAGGGGTAAAGATTTGCTCCCAAGATGTAGGCTATTTATCTCACAACTATAAATCCATATGCAACAAAATGAAATTAAATCCCTACCTTTCATCATGCACAAAACTCAAATCAAAAGGGACCAAGGACCTAGGAATAAAACCAGAGACTCTGCATCTAATAGAAAAAAAAAAGTAGCCCCTAATCTCCATCATGTGGGATTAGGCCCCAACTTCCTTTATAAGACTTCTTTGGCTCAAAAATTAAAATCAAGAATCAATAAATGGGATGGATTCAAACTAAAAAGTTTCTTCTCAGCAAAAGAAACAATCTGTGAGATGATTAATTTTTGATTATTTAAAAAAATAATGTAGGAATGTTAAATTCCAAATCTTATGTATTTGCTGACTGTGTTTTAGTTTGTTTCTGGTGAATTTAATTCTTTTCTGCCATTTTCAACATTTTTTTGTATTACATTGAAATACTGTAGGAAATGGCTGTGTTTGTTTAACAGTTGTATTTGAAAGATTTGGATGTCTCTGGACCTGCTATTTTCAAAGGACTCCTAAGAAAACATGGAATGGGAGTGGCCTTCCGCAGGGTTCCCCAAATTAAAGAATTATTTCACTATGACAGATAAACTGTCCACACTGTAGAAACTCCATAGCTGAGTTTTTCACTTCAGAGGCTCTGCCATCAGCCCTGTGTTCCCCAGGTTCAGTAACCATCCTTGCCCCCATAGGTAGGACCCTGACGTCTCAAGTGGTCCCCTTACCTTTACAAGGGCACATTGGCTGCCACTTTGTGAAATCTGCCACTTTATGAATACTGAGGTTCTAGGCACCATTTTCTCCTCATCTTTACTGCTTTTTATCAATATTAATGCAAATTTTGTAGGTTTTTCTTTCTTAGATTCACTAAAAATGACATTTGGGAAGTTTTGTTTGTGTGTTTTTAGAAGATGCAGGGATAAGCTACCACCATATTCATAATATTCATGCTAAATTCATACTTTTCATACCATATTCCAGATTATCAATATTTAATTATTGTAGAAACGTCGGAAACCAAATGATGCATAATTCTACCATTTATAAATAACCACTATGAACTGTTCAGTGTTTTTCCTTACAGTCTTTTCTATCATCTAAATACTATATATGTAATTGCCTACTATATATGTAATTGCATGTGCTGATTCTTCTCCTTCCTATTTTAATACATTTAAATTTTAAGGAATTATATATTACCAAGGATAGAAGTATCAAGAAGATGAAAAGAGAAAGGGTAAATAAAGTAGGACCAACTAACTTTTTCCATTTAATAAATAACTATATGATTGAAGAACCTGTGTGAACTTTCAATTTGCTAGTTCTCCATAATTCTCTTAGCTGTTTTCTTATTGCTGAATATACAGTTCATTCCCATGTTTTATTATCTTAAATAACACTGATAGATGAGAACATCATAAATATTATAAAATATAATTCTCAATTTGTAAAAATAGATCCAAACAATATGAAATCCTTTAATGCTTTTGATGCATACTAACATTTTTTCCCAAAAAATTCTTGCCCAGATCAACTCTTCCAGTAATAGGATATGTAAGAGTGTCAGTTTGACCATACCCTCTGAACATCATCTTAACCTTGATTAGGCAATAAAACATATTCTTTTGGTTTCTCATTATATTACTCCCATCATGTGTCAATAAGCTGCAATGATCTGAGCCAACTGCATTTTATAAGCATGCTTAGAAGTCATTGCTCAACTCTCAAGCCTGTTCTTCTGTCAGATAAAAAATGCTGAAAGGGAACTGGAATGACTGAATGGCTTTATGATCAATGTCCTCTTTCCCCAGATGTAGATTACGTTCACTCTATCACTGTCTGTTGGGAAATGAAGTTATTGGCTCTGATAAAAAAAAAAAGGAGTGGTAGGCTATATTATATACTTTCATATTAAATACTGATAAATGAGATAAAGCATTTGGGGATCTAAATTATCCAGACCACTACTTTAATTTTGCTCTCCTTTTGACATATGATGAGATGGTCTAGCTGCAGATAAATAACACCCTCCCATTGCCTTTCTCTTATTGCAAATAATATCCAACCATGCTTTTCCTAAGATAGTGAAATATTCCCATATCTCCTAAACATGAATAAAACATTTTGGGTGGACCTAACTTAATTAAAATTCTCATCCAACAATAGCTTTATCAGCATTTTGTGTTGAAAACTATTCTCAACTTTCATACTTATAGTTTTAAAGGACTGAAAGTCCAAAATCTAAAACTTTAAATTCAGAAGCTTAAAACAATATCCTGAAATTTGTTTGTCTGACCTAGGTTTTCCATTTCAATCATCTATAACTAGATCTTTGGTATCTATACACAATTTAAGACACCTACCTAAGGAAGAGGTCATACCGAATGTCATCGTTTGGATTCCCTGATGGGGTTGTATAGCAATAATCCATTAAGACATTCCATCTGCAGAGAGAAGCAAACATAATCTAGAGTCAAAATCCTCTTTTGAGTGTTGGATATTAATCTAAGGGAAATAAATATGAACAAATTTCTTATCATAACCATAAAATAATTTTTTATTACTTGTTATTACTTGTTATCTCTTATTGCAGAAGCTTCTTGTTGATTAAAATATTCTTCTAAACTGAGATGTTTAAAAATATGAAACTAAGTGTTATCCCCACATCAAATAGGTTGAGGCTAATGCCACACACACATACACACATACACACACACACAGAGAGAGAGAGAGAGAGAGAGAGAGAGAGAGAGAGAGAGAGAGAGAGAACATGGCAAGTAAAAGGTTAAAGTCTGAAAGAAGGAAACCCCAAAGTGAACTACACAGGTACACAGATGTCATTTTTCACTATGAACAAGGTTACTTTGTTTCCAGAAGTTACTGTCTCTAACATAAGACAGAGAATATTATATCAACAAGTAGAACAAATGAGTTTGTTGCATAAATGATGTGTCAGAATCAGTAGGGTAGAAGTGGGAATTTACCATAGGCACTTGGTACGGGAAAGCCATGAGGCAAATACTCCTGCCCAAGGCCAGAGTGGGACTAAGTTTGTACATTATTCATAACATCTCTGGAATGGGAAGCAAATACCATTAATATGGGGAAAACATCCTGCATGCATCGAGACAATTTTTTAAAAATCACACGTATTCATGATTAAAAACAAAGATAGAAGGTAGAGAAGAACCAAATTTCTAGATTTTACCAATCTCTTCAGAATGTAGTTTAAATAATAGCTCACAAGAAGCCCCAAATAAACCATTTCAGATTATATTTTTATAGGACAAGATTAGAGCTTCAACTTTTGAGTTCCCTTTCAGTTTTGATTACTTTGAATTTTATAAGAATTACAGTAAACCTGACTAATTTCGTTTTTTGACCACATGTTTAATATAATTTCAGCCCAGATCCTTGTGAGGATAGTTCTTTTGTTTGTTGATAAATAGTAAGATATATATGGAAAAGCATACAAATCAAATGTGTTCACAAAATAGTCATAGTTTGTCTGGTTAATCATCTTTCTGATGAAAATATAGAACATTCCGGCATCCCCTAAGATTTCCCCACACCCTCTTCCAGTCATATCCTCCTTTCTTTATGGGAAGCCTTGTTATTTTCTAATTAATGACATAAAATGAGTGTCACCCCTTAGACTTTGTAATTTGCTCTTTCTTTTTATAAGCATGCCTAAATGGTGTGGCAATGACAGTAGTGTTTAAATTGAATTTAAAAATGAATAAGCTAACTTTATGACTCAGGAGACTTACATGTTTTAGCCAACAAAAGACAAGTTTGAAAATACCTTCCATCCAGATTAGTGGCTTGAACAGCTGCAAATACTTTGGTTTTCAAAGGTAATCCTATACTTGGGATAATTAATTGCTGACTGTAGGTTGAATCCTAATAATGAAGTAATAAATAATGTATCATTAGCTTCCCAACAATAGCACATTTACCACTTAAAACAGTGTTACAGAAAAAAAGAACAGGTAAATCAATACAACCACCTCCAAAAAGGATTCATTTAATTCTGATTCTTAGCAGAAGTTCTCTTAAACCATGTTCAGGTAACAAGTTGATTTCCATACATAAATCTTTTTTTTTTTTTTTGGTTTCCATAGTTTAATAGCTAATGTCCATTGTGTTTAAATTACATCCAATTGTCAGTGGCTTAATTCAGTTTGTTTAATATTCAATGGCCAATGTTCAGTTTATCCAAATTAGTGTTCCATTATTTTAGATTATAAAGAGGCTAATGCTTAGTTTATTTAAATTATACCTGCTTTGATTTAAGCCCTTTCTTTTGGGTTGGTAGATCTTAAACCTATGGTAATCTTACATTTTCCTCAACTCACTTACCTGGCAATTTGAAATTTAATTGAAAACCAGAAAACAGACCAACACACTCTCCGAGTTGTTCAAAATACATGCCATAGAGTTTCTGCACCAAAGTTCTTAGTGATTACTTATCAAAAGGCCTATTTTAACTTATTTACCTTTATTTTAGACCAACCCTAGGGAGTTTATTTATATCACTTCCCAATCTTTAATAGATTAAAGCAGTAAATTAGACATTAAGAAGTGGCATCTATAATTTGAAAATCAAAAAACAGAAAATTGTAAAATGCAAAAATGAAAACCTCAAAATTTTAACAGCCAAATCATTCCAGTTACAGAATAATTGTTTTCCCCAAATTTAGTAATTCTAAATTTATTGCTGTTTTGCAGCAAAAGAACTCTTTTAATGTTCACTATAAAATTTCAAAGTTAACAAAGAAAGAAAAATATAAGCTTACTGTCTTTAGAAGGCTGGGATAAAAGCAACATAGTTGAATTTTTTAAATTAAGTTAACAATACTTTGTATGCTTTGCTTTTGAAAAAAAATGTATTCATATAGAACATTTCATTCCCAAATAAATCCAGATAAACGAGGAACTATATATTATACTTATAACTTTTCATCATTCTTGAGGGTAAATAACTAAATGCTATTTTCCAAAGAAATAATAAATATGGTTTGGAATAAATTAGTAAAATTATAATTTTTCTCTATTGTGAATTGCTAATATTTTAATGTCTTCCAACATGGCAAAATACTATTATGGTACTCTGTTAAAAAAAAAAAACTAGTTTGGGGCAGAGGAACTCTTCTGTAGGATAGCAGCAATAATGAACATGTCATTATATGACTGACAAAATCCATATGACATATAACAGGAAGAGTAAATTAAATGTAAACTATGGTTTTAAGTAACAATAATGCATCACCACTGGTTCATTAATTGTAATATATTTCACACTAACACAAGACATAAGCAAAAGAGAAAATTATGTGTAAGGACAAATTTACATAAGACTAAAATTACTTTTTTAAAAATCCATTAATTAAAAAAAATTAAATTAGTTTGTTGGAAATTATTGAATTTTATTCAATACCTAATTAGTAAAAACTTAAAGTTTAAGTTATTTTTTAAATTCAACCATTAATAATAATAATTTATTGCAAACTGATTAAAATGAGAATTTTGGCACCACCTATTTCATTTATAATCTGAAATTTAAAAAAATGGTTTCCTCTTACCGTAAACTTAAAATACGAAGGTTATTATTGAATGATAGCCTTCTAATTAGCATCAAGATTCCACGAACTCTGAATTGATGTCATGTTAGCAATAGGGCTACAATGCCATTTCTAATAAACTTATCCTCGAAGCCACACTCCTACATTTGGATATTCTGCTATTCTAGTAAAAGGATAGTTTAATTTCACAGAATATAAGGATATCATTAAATGCCATGTGGATGTAAGTTCCACTTTTTAAAAGACTGTGAATTCTCATCTTGATCTCAATTATAATGAATAATATTGAATCCAAACCAGTTACCTCAATTCTACCTCAGAGAATACACTTATAAATCAATAGAAATGTTCCAATTTAAGGTTATTTACATAAATATTGCTCACTACAGTAATAAATATCTGGCCATATCAGGATTGAATATGGGCACATGTTTACTGAGTATTATAGAACCAAGTAACTTGGCAGCTTCTCTTTGCAGAGGAAAGTTTAGAAATGACAGAAAGGCAATCTTCATTCCAACACATTTTAATTTGTTGTTTAGAACTCTGTGGTGTCAGAATACAAACTTATAAACACGATTTTTTTAAATGCCTTTGGAAAATGTCCTACTACAATATTTATAGCTCATTATATTCAAAGTATAAAGCACTGACTTTTAAATCAGTTGCATGAATTATAACTCAGTGCCATGATGACATGAATAATAATGCAAAAATCAGATTCATAATTTACAAAAATGTTGGTTGATAGATTGAAAAATTGATATTTAAATCAGGCATTTAAAATGTATGAATAAAAATTTTTAATCAACATGAAAATATCATTTGGGGGATTAATGTTACAGTTATAAATAGAAATCCATGTATTTTTCACATTTTGCTGCCACTATCGATACTTACATGACAAAAGTTTAGACAATGCTGTGTCGTCAATCCAAATTATTTCAAATGTGACAGAACTGTCATCACCAAAACCCATATTGAAAATATTAACACATTCATCACCAAGTATGTCTCCAAGAGAAGTATCATTCAGACTTTCCATACATCTGTATCACAAAAATATTGTTCCCCAAATCTTGACCCTGACCATGGCTATACACACGGGTATACACATAAATAAAAATATACAAAGAAATGTAGAAAGACACTTGGATAAACTATTACAGAATCACATTCATGATATAAAATTTGAATCATTTATCAATGTTTAGAAAATGTAATGGAATTTGTACTGTACCTTTATGACTAAGATATATGAAAATAGAGGTAAAGGTGGGCAAATGTTACCAAAATATAATAGGGTTAATATGACTTTCAGTAGATTTTTATATAAAAGCCATTCACATAAATGGCTCCTCAAAACAATGAAAAGCAAAATAACATCCTTCACCCATCAACTTACGTTATAAAGGAGCAGGTTCAAAGTGCTGACAAATGTTCCATTGTTCTCTCTCACAGAAATAGCAGCTGAGGACCTAAAACAGATTTAGAAGAGGGAAAGCAATGGTAGGATTTTAAATTAGAAGTTTTAGTTATAAACCTGAATGCTAGATTTCAGGCAATGAAACTCTTAGAGTAAGTCTGACATACTTTTAAGTAGGCCTGGAGTAGGTGTACCATTTAAATCATCAAAAGATAATCAAAAAGCAAAGAGGACCAAGTAAAGGAAAGATTGTCCTTTATGATCTTTTCTATTTATAAACTGATCTTTTATATTTTGCATTATGTATATGAGACTTTTTGCAAAAATAAAAAAGAAAAAGAAAAAACAACTATTTCATAGAACTTGAATCTGATACAAATACACTTTTATCAATTTGATTAGAAGTTTCTGAGATCAGGAATTTTGCTTGACCTTGTTCATGGCTAGAACACTGCATCAGCAAATAGCTAGATGTATAATAAATATTGATTGAATAAATGAATGGATTTCTGTGGATAGTAAAGCTGAGGAATGTGTTCTGTGTGAGGGTTGGAGGACTGAGTGTGAGATGCTTCCTTCTACATCAGTAATTTTTTTTTTCTTAATTATTTTTTCTTTGTCTGTAGGTCATGCCACATTCCTGGAAAATTGCAGGTGCCTGTGCACCTCTGTAAAAGTCATGAAGACTCTGTCATCTGGAGCAGCACAACCCAAGAGTGAGAGCGTACAGCAGAAGGACAGGTAGGACCAATAATGTGGTAACCAAATGCCTTACATATTGGAGGCACCACAGAGCCGTCAGAACTATTCAAGTAACCCTGGCTCTTAGGCAACTGGAACAAGGAAAATATAAGACAGGCAGACAGATCAGTGGATGGATATCAGACTTAATATGGCTTTCATTACGTCGTTTGAGTTTGGCTATTCTCAACAAATCCTGCTAACTATAAAAGTCTTTCAAAAATAAGAAATGACCCAAACACAAGGATAATATGAGAAAGCAAGAATAAAACATGAACTCACGAAGCAAGCTGGGTATTATTAACCAGGTATTCCAGTGGATAGCTACAGCTAAATTTGTAAAGAAGTCCAGGTAGGTAGCTGATGATTGTTGGTGGGTCTGGAGTATCAATATATCCTGAAATATTTCCTATTTGTACTGAAGTTGCATTTCCATAAGCACTGACACCAGGAATTGTGGACACCTGTGAGAAAGGAAGACCAAGTTCAGTGATTCAATGGTTATATATAAATGTAGGCACTTGATATGCAGATGAAACATTAGATGAAATCATTTCTAGCTTCTGGTTCAACTGTAACATGCTGTGGTTTTTAAATTATACAACATAATGCTATTTATAAGTGATTAAACATCTTTTAACTAAATGAAACCTTCATATTTGCCAGACACTTTACTCATATTTTATTAATGAGAGAGGAAAAAGATTATATATCCAGAAAGTTAAAATGAGTAAATAAAAGACATTCTGGCATAGTGTGAATGGTCCTCCCTATTAACTGTACCCTGTTTCCACATTAGTATCCTGTCTGCAGGCTCCCACTCTTAGCAATATTTCACCTGTCCCAAGCTCTTGTTGCTCTGGCCTTTGTGGACAGGCCTTGTGCTGCCTCTCCAATCCCCACTTGGCCGTGCTATACCTTACTCCACAGGATCTCATCTTCCCAGGTTAACATCCTCTGCCCCTGACTCCCCCACCTATAGGGTTTATTTCTATCACAGCAGCAGGTACAGCACCTGAGCATCCTGATCACTGGGCAGAACCCTTCCACATCCCCAGAGCTCTCTGTGAGCAGGACTATCTGGGTCCTGTTCACTTTCACATTTTCAAACCAGCACCAGCACTGTGGGCCTCACAAATAATTTCTGAACCCATAATAAAAGTCCCAAATTTTCTGAGGATTACTCTTCCCAGCATTCTTCCTCTGTGGTTCACGGAGATTCTGATTCCCTTCTGGGGAAAGAGTTAATGAACTCCAGTAGTTAGAGGAAGATATTTTCTCTGTGTGTATTTTCTTGGGACTGCTCAACCTTCTTTTGATTATAGAATCCTACTAAAATCAAAGAACCAGCAATTTAGGAATAATCAATATTTCTGATTTTCCTCAGACCAGAGAACTTTAGATATAGTTTCTTTTCCCACCATGACAAATACAATAGGGCACTTAAGAAGTATTTTCACCAGTTCTAACTGATACCTGCAATACTTAATTTCCAGCAATAGGTTAGATAAACTTCACGTGTGAACCTTACAGCACGTGGGAAATCTGAGGCAATCATCTAGCTAATTCATCTATGGGGCAAAAATGCTTGTGAATGAAAAGATTTTTGTTCTAATCCAGTGATTTACTAGTCTACTTAATTTTTCTCATGGAAGAGTGCCTTTGGAACAGACTCCAAAGCCGGTGACATCTAAGATGAAAAATGAAAAATAAGCAAAACTTCCTCTCTTCCCACTGTTAGCCTAGATCACTAAGTATACCTATTCTGTCTGCAAACACATACACACAGAGTAATTTTTATATCAGAATTCTTCAGCTCTTAAAAACAATGTGAAAGCACACCCAGAAAGAAACAGTTTTCCTGGCTTTTCTCCTGGATTATTTTCTAGGCAGCTGGACAAGGTGACTTGAATTCTTAGAAAAGGCTTTGGAGGGTGGTCAGAGGAGGGGAGTGCTGCTGTCTCCACGTCTCCACATGGGCTCCCTCCCTCCACAAGGAGACAAGACATGCAATAATCAACCTGCTTCTCTCTCCCTTAGGCCCACTTCATAACCTCTCTGCACACAACTCAGAGAGATGAATAAACGTTTTTAATAAAAAGAGTCAACAATACCCAACCTGCAGGCTTGGAAGCCGTCCTGGGCACAATATTCTAACTGCCCTTTGGGAAAAGATAAAGAAAGAGATTCAATTAAATTCCCTGTCTTCCAGCTCCCACCAAATCTTAGAAACCATACCCTCAGAATAACCAAGGTTTCCCTTTTAATCCCAAACAATAATTGTGAAGAGTAAAAGCCAAGGCCTCCTTTTTTAGTGGGCAAAGTGGTCATGCACATTACATCCCAGTTTCTGTCTTTGGTAGGATTTACCAATGATCTAAACAAGAAAAGTAAAAAAAAATAGTACAAACCTAATTTCAGTGTGACTAATACCCCCATCACAATACATTCACTTCAACTAATTTTCATTCTCTGGAAAGATAATTCCTTATTCAATTCTATTTTTGGTTCAACAAGTGAATAAATAAATGAATGGTGTAGACTGCTAGTCCTCATTTGGTATGGAAAATCTCAAAGCACTCTTTTGAATTGCAAAATGATTGAGAAGAATGCTAGTAACATTCCATGTAAGAATGCACGGGCCTATGCTAAACATTTTGAAATGCTAAGGATAGTCCCACACAAGAAAGAACTTCACATTAGCAACACTGGCAGCCCTCTTGCATAAAGCACTGGTGAACATGAAAGTGAAGAGTAAAAGAAGAGTTCAAATTCCTCATTTTATCTTTAATCATTCAGAACAAGGTCACTCCAGCAATAGGCCAAGTGGTTCACAGCCAAACTCACTGCAACATTGCATGACCATATACTTCCATGAAGCACAGAGCTAATGAAAAACTTTAGAGAAATGCCCATGGTTGTCATTCACTCCAAAGAATGATGTTCAAAGAGGCACAGCTGACCTCAGACCCTCAATGCCCCATAAACATAACTATAATAAAAGGGAGAATTGTATACTTGGGAATGCAAGCTTCAAAGTTAAAAGAAAATGATGTGTCCAGTTTTATCACAATTTTTTCTTGGAAGATAGACTAGGCTTCTGATTATTTCATGAAATGGTGAGTTTTTTTTTTTAATTTATGACCCTAGACCTAGCACACAGTGTCACACTAATCTTACCACTAAGTTGTTTCCACAGCCCTCCAAGGTGCTGAGATTGATGATGAAAATGACCACTGCTGGAAAGGTGTTGTTGTTGACGAACCCCCGGCAGTGGGAATCCCCATGCCTTCCATTCAGTGCCAGATCCGTTTCAGAATACCCCGAGAAAAGTACTGTGCAAAAATTAATCTTCATCGTGATAGTCTGCACTCCACAGTAGACATTGATGTCTCTTTCAGCTGAAACAAAAACATAAAAAAGCACAGTAGAGTACACGAATAAATTTTACAAACCATGATACATTTATCATCATCTTAGTTTAACTCATTTCTAAACTTGAACATATCATAACCCAGTGTGCAAGTTATTAGAAGAGTGATCAGGAAAAATAGTCTTTGATTTGGCTATTTTAGGAGAGCCCTTCTGACTGTAGGGATTATAGTTCACCTCTGTTTCCTTGTGCTTTCTGTTCAGTGGATGTGCATTAAATGTCTGTCCAGTACTATTGAAAGTATTGAGTGGAAAAAAAAAAAAAAGCAGGTTACTGAGGAAATTCAGAACTAGAGTAACTGAATTATTCAGATCACCTGTCTAAAATAAAATTCAGTACAAATGATGCATTTTCCCAAGTGAAAAAAGAAGCAGTTAAAATCCACCATAAACCAAATTGTTAGGCACTTTGGTATTTGACAACCCATCTTATCCAGAAAGTAAAAACAAAAGCCATCTAGAGGAATTAGAGGAATTCCTTTTTATTTGTCCTGTATTAAATCACATTAGACAAAGGGGATGAGAAATAGGGTGCTGATATTATGAACAGAAATGCATACCATGCTCTAAGAAAATTCTAATGATTTTGCATGCCAAAAAAAAAAAAAAAAGGAATGAAGTAGGCAGGAAATGTAAAGCATAATTTGCATTGTTCTCTGTGACTCCAAGAATAAGAGCTATCCCAGGTCTGTAGAATAGAGCACAAGCGTGAGTGAATGTGCGAGGGCACACACACACACACACCACACACACACACACACCACACACACACACCACACACACACACACACACACACACACAAGATTTCCATAACTTCACTAATTATTTTTCCACATATGATAGAGAGTTTGGGATTCTTCACTGGCAGAAGATTTCACTTTTATCAGTTTGGTGACGTCTACGAATTGAATTGTATCCTCACCCCCAAAACTATAGTGAAATTCTAACCCCTCCTTGTTCGGATTGTTTTTGGAAATGAAGTTGTTGTTTAATTAGTGAAGTGAAGAGAAGGTCATACTGGAATGGAGAGGGCCTCCAACTGAATAACTCTGATGTCATTATAAAAGGAAGTACTATGAGGAGACCAGGCAGAGAGAGAGCACCAGGTAAAGACAGGGTTGGAGCCATACATCCAGAAGCAAGGCACACCCAGGATGGTCCTGGCACACCACCAGAAGCTGAGAAGAGAAGAAAGGATGCTTCCCAGGCTCCCAGAGGGAGCACGGACATTCCTTGATATTGAGCTTCTGGCCTTCAGAACTATGAGACAATAAATTTCCAGTGTTGTAAACCACCCCATGAAACAATAAATTTCTATTGTTTTAAGTCAGCTTTGTTGTATTCTGTTACTGCATGCTAGGAAACCCAGTACAGTAACCTCACCGCCTTCTAATTCTGCTTTTCCCTTTAAATAAAGACACTGACACAAGCTTCAGCTTTTCAAAATGTGAAAACAAAGAAGAACTGACTATTTGGAGAATTTACCTTGGTTGAAATCCAAACAAATAAAACATATTTTGGGCAAATGATAGGAAATTCACTAAGAAATAATTAAATGTCATCAAGATTTTTATCATAGAATTAATTTGCTTAAGTAATTCAGCCCTAATTTAACAGTAGAAGTGTTCAAAATCATATTTCTTTGGAATATTTCTTCTCTATACATTTTTTTTGCCAGCAAAATGAGTCATATTTTGAGGCTGTAAATAAATATGTACATAAAATTCTATGTTTGGTAATAGGTTTAAACTCATTGTAATTATACGTAAGAAAAGGACAGAATTTTTTTTTCCCAAACAAAAGGCAAATACTAGGCTGGGTATTATGTAAAATTTCAAGCAATATTCATTTTATGAGTAAAAAAGTGAGATAAATTAGTTAAGAATACATTTTATCACTATAAAAATAATACATAGCATTTAAATTGAGGGGGGAATATCTCTATACCCTTTAGCAACATTAACTGTTGCAGTGTAACTATGATTTCTAAGTGATATTCTTTCCTAAAATAGTATAGTTCATTTCAAAAAATGCTTTTTGAGTATCTGTAAGCTTTAAACTACATCTTAAACTCATTGATTTTTCTCCATCTACTTGCTATTCCTGGGCCCATTATCGTTATCTTTCCACTGGAACATTGCATTAATTTCCTAACTGGTTCTTTTACCTCCACTTTCAACCATTTTGGTTAGTACAGTTGTTAACACATTAATGCAGTTATGTCCACTTCTCCCTCAGATCTCCAACAGTTACTCTTTTCACTTAGTTCGAAGTCCACATCAAGGCTCTTCATGATCTGCCATCTGCCCAGCACTGCATTCTCACTCCTTCTCCTACCATACTACTCCCTGTATCTGTTACACTGAGTGTCTTTCAGTTGTCTGAAAGCATCCCACAGAGTGATAGAGTGATAGATGTCCAAATAGTGGTTATCCCCTAGGGTGGAATTTTCTCAAGAAAAACTTGAGGGGAGATAAAAATGTTCTCTATCTTCCTCTGGATGGGGTAATATAAATGTATACGAATGTAAAAATTTCAAACTGCATTAAGACGGTATAAACTACTTCAGATTGGTGCATTTTACTAGGTATACATTACTCCTCAGTAAAGTACTGTGAGCATTTAAAAAATCATGACACAGCTTTATTCACAAGATCTTCATACAGTGCTTTCTTCTGCTTGAAACACTCCTCTATCCCCAAGCCTTGATTAAGTAACTTTACTCATCTATTAGGTCTCAGGTTTCATTTCCTTTTCCCAAAGATTCCCCTGATCACAAATCAAAAGTATGCCACTTTATTTTACATTGTCATATTGTTTTTAAAACATTTGTATATTTCTCCAGTAAACTGAAAGTCACAGAAAGAAAAAAAAAAAGCTGTTATATTCACTGATGCACTCCATGAGTAATTACTTAATTACTCAATAATTACTGGACAATAGATTGCACTGAGGGTTTAAAAATTAGTCATCCAGAAATAGGCAAAGTGGTATAGGCTTATAATCCCAGAGACTGGAAGACCATGGCAGGGGGACTACAAATTCAACACCAGCCTCAGCAACTTAGTGAAACCCTGTCTCAAAATAAAAAAAAAATAAAAATAAAAAGGACTAGGGATATAGCTCAGTGGCAGAGCATCCCTGGGTTCAATCCTCAGAATCAGAAAAGAGAGAGAAGTAGTGGTCCTGTGTCTGTTCTGAAGTGTATCTGAGTCAAGGAGGAGACACATTAACGTGGCCCACATTGACAGAAAGATCCATCCAGAGAGCTTTCAGGTGGCAGAGAAAGCCAAGCTCACCTAGTTAGACCAGCTGGTTAGGAATGCCTTCCTGAAGAAGATGGCATTGATTTTAGTTTGAAGTATCAATAGAAGTCAGCTATGTAAGGGGAAGTGTGAATAATGAAATATGCTCAGGCTGATTGGGAGCCAGACAATTTCATTTTCATTAGGCTCTAATATGCAAAGGGAAAAATGACAGGGAAGGAGACCATGTGGCAGGCACAAGAAAGATCAGAGGAAACTTTTACAAAGTGATCTTAAAAAAACAGTTTCATCAGGGTAACAAAATGTTTACCTGAGTGTCCAATCCAATCCCCAGCTATTAGAGAGTTCACTGAGAATTTGCTTTAGGCTCAGTGAACAAGTTTAATTGCACTGCATGATAAAGTAAATATATATCAATAAATATGTCACCAAAAAGAGATACGTCACCGAAAAGAGGTATCTTTATCCTTAATTTAAACCAGCCCCACACTTCAGCTTCCTCACCTCTGTTGGATGGGATTAACTGATGCTGAGAATACCTTAACAAATGGAGATGACTGCAATATCAAATGTAAAGCTCTCTTTTGCTTTCTGCTTTACAACTGAAGACTTGTAACCCCTGTATTGGAACTGAATCTGCTGTAGGCTGATCCCACCTGAAGATATGGTCACGAATTAAAGGCTTTGTGCAGTGTAAGAAAAAAAGATCTGTTCAAATCCAATCTAAACCAGTTTTCTAAAGACTTTTTACTAGCCTTCAGAGAAAAACACATTTTTTTTCTTTTTTTCTCCTGGTTATAGATACTAGAGACATTCATCCAGCTAAACTTTACCATTTAGAAGGCTTTGAGGGGAAAAAAAATGATACTTCATGTTGTCAAAGGACAATTTCTGCCAAAAGAAGAGATTTTATTTTTCAGAGTTACTGAATAACCATTGCTTTCAACAGCTAAATATTTTGAGTTTTTTTACTGTCCATGACTGGCCTGAGTTAAAACATTCCTTAGTTCAATACTTGAGTATTAAACAATGAGTACAAGTTAATGACAAAAATATAAAGAAATACATATTTTTAGAGGATGATTTTTAATATTTTAGGTATAAAGATACCAAATACATTTAAGCTGCAGAACTGCTTACAGAGCTGATGTAGTTATATTGCCAAAATGGCAATATATTGCCCTGAAATTTTCATCCAAGCTATTTTTATAGAAATATTTAGAATACAATATTCAATCAAATTGGTAAAAATAATGTTCTATACTCCACTCATATATCCATCAGGAAGTGGTATAGTCAGTCTGTCTCACATTTTCTAAAATTATGCTAATTCTAAATAAGCTGTCACACTGCCAACCATCTACTTTATCATGTATGAAAATGTGTTCTGCCTTTGAGATTCGTAGAATAAAGTTACCATGTAAATGGGATTCCAAGGAGATGGATCCCATTCCATATATGTAAATCAAGGTACTGCACAACTTCTTTATCCCTGGTTGTCCTATTCCTAGAAACATTATTCCCATCTTCTCCTTGAGACACACTTTCAGACAATATATTTGCAGCATATCATACATCTATCTGATAAGCATAACTAATTTTGTTCTTTCAACAATTTCAAAGTCAACTTGCTTAAATCCAGCAACATCCTAATGAAGCTAGATTCTATTAGATTTTGATTCATGGAAACATTTTCACCTTATCTAATTACTGTTAGTGGGATACCTATACTTCCTTTCACTAGCATTAGATGGTTTAAATTTTTTTATTATGTTATGAAATAATAAGCACACAGATCAATTCAATTAATCATACAATTTTCACAAGTATGTTCTTTAACACAAAGACATCAGTGCCTCAAAATTTGGTTCAAAATGTCCCAAACTACATGCCATTTCATGTCAACAAATTACTCAAAAGAAAAGCACCTGTTGTATACATATTATGTGTAAGTCTCTGTGCCAAATAGAAGATGAAAACATTAACAAGATACTCCAGTATTCAAGGAGCTTTGGTTGAATAGAGGAGGCAGAGGAAAATAGCCAATTGCAACTAAGCCTGATATAGAAATGGTAAAGGCTTGTGAACAGTATCAAATATACTGTACCAAACCTGTCTTAAGTACAGTGTTTGAGAGGTGATTGTTAGGAAGGAATGGAGTAATTCCAACTGGCTAAATTTGATAAGAATTTAATTTAAAAATGAAATGAAGAGAAGGTGTGTCATTTATGGTCGGGTTTCTAACTTTGGCATTTGAGTGAATTATTTCTCAGGACCAAGAAGTCAGGATGAGAAATTTGATGAGCTTAGTTTTTGAGAGGACATTCAAGCATAAATGTAGAGCAAGTAGTTGGAAATATGAGTATAAAATGCCAGGGAAAGAAAATAAAAAACATAAATTTGAGAATTATAAATACTCAGTATTTTCAATAATTAACCATAACAACTTTGAAACTAGCCATGAGAGCACTCAGGTAAAAATAGAAATAAGCTGAGACCAGAAAAATTGTATGAAAGTTGCCTTTCAATGAGACTTCCCCTAGTTATCAGGATAGAGTGCAATCATCCTCTTGTGTCCTGTCCCATGTCACTTCAATTGTGAGTCTACTATATCATTTACATTTTATCTGGGAGTGGATATTTGCTTTCTTGTTAGCTTATGAACTCAGAGAGAACTCTGGGTTTTGGTACGCGGCAGATATTTACTAAAATACTTTTTACTATGATTTTTTCATAAACAGTGTTCATGATGTCTAACTCTTTAATATCAAATTCCAAGATTCACATTGAGAATATACACACAATTGAGGTGGGTTCATTTTGACTGTCCAGAGCTCATATTTCCTTTCTGTCCTTTGCCAAATGCCTGAGATGATTCCTCTGTTTTCAAATTTTGGAATGAACATCAATATTCTTAATCACCAAATTTTCTGTGACTTTAAAAAACTCCATTTATTTGCAGATGTTTGCAATTTGTTTAGGTATTTTAGTCTTTTAACTAAAAAACTAAAGTCTTGGTATTAGTTTTGTTAAGTAGTTATGTTACATCAGTTGTATTGATGACTTTAAACATTTCCCCTTAACAGTGATATATTTTGCTGATTTCTATTACCATTAGCAGGAACAAGTACGTAATTTCCAGGTGGGGATGACCCAAACACTGTGGTTTCATTCATAAAGCAAACAAGACCATTATGAATACCATGCTCTAAATATATTCCTTATACTTAACAGTGCAAGCAAATCACTGGAGAAACTTGTGAAAATGCAGATTCTAATTCAGTAGATATGAAGTGGGGCCCTGAGTTTCTGTTTTGCACAAACTCCCAGGTGACGCTGATGTTACAAGTCTTTCAGTCAATTGATTAAGTCACAACTATGTATTCTGACTGGACAGAAGCTCTTAGGTGGATTCCACTTGGAGAGGTTAAGCACGCCCATCAAATATCTTTGTATGATCACATGCTCACAAGAGGGACAAGTTCAGATATAAAAGGGACAGGATGGAGAGAGACATAAATCATGCATAACTCCCTTCCTTGTCTAAGAACTTAACTGGTTTTAAATCTCAGTGAAAGAGATCGCATAAAAGTCTGTGAAATGGAGCCTAAGACAGTCTACTTCAGTGCTCCCATGGCAACCTGTGCAACAGAACTGGGAAGAGGATCCGTCTTCTCCTGCTTGCATTTCTACCCCATTCCACAATCACAGCACTTTAATAAGTAGGTGAGGCACAATGGCCCACTTCAAAAGCCAGCTATGCCAAGTGGAGGAGTTTCTCACAAGAAACTCCAGTAGCAATAGTAGTGCCTGTGCCTCTGTAGCCAAGGAGTTCCCAGGAAGTGTCTACTTCCTAGACATGTGTGAGATGCTGCCCTGGGGACTCTGAAATAAAGGAGAAGACACAGGGACCCCTGGGGGTGAGGGTCCACAGCGAGCAGGTGGAGACAATATGCTTTTAGATGCAAGGATCATGTAAACAGGATATACTGTATCCACAGGTATTTAAGAGAAATATTAGTTTAAAACTGATAGTATAAACAATAACCTATTCAATATAGTAGGACACTTCTGTATGCTGAAGAGTGACATAGAAAATTTCATATGGCAATAATGTACTTCCTGAGCTCCAATAAACATTCTAATACTAATTTATACCATCTTCGTAGATTCTAAGAGTAATTTATACATATTTTCTGCTTCTATTTCTAAAATGAGCATGGTGATATTTGTACTACAGAAGCTTACAAATTGACTAAGAACAGATGCTATGTGCATTATTCTAGCTCATTTTTAAACTTATCTTTCCTCTCACCAAGTTTTTATACAAGATTGAGATTCTGGTACTAAAACAGCAAGAAGTCCTAAAGGGGTATTGATATTTCATCTACGCAAAATACCAACAGCTGATGAATTTGAAGTGGATTAGGAATTCAAGCTTTCTCTCTACATTGAACAGGTTTCTTGTCACCTTAGTTTTTCATTACAACATCTGTTTCTCGTTAGCAAATACAAGCTGTTGTTTCAGTGCTGTGAGAAATTCATATGCAATCTGAGGCAAACTTTGCATACTTAAAATCATACTAGCTGCTCCACACTTTGGAACCAGAAAAGTTTGGTCAACTTTTTCAGGGACAGGGGAAAAAAATAATGTGTGTGTGTGTGTGTGTGTGTGTGTGTGTGTGTGTGTGTGTGTGTGTGTTTACTTGTACAGAGGAAGTATAAGATTCATGCAATAAACAGTTTCATTAAAATACAGTGGAGTATGGACCCTGAATTATCCAGTCACTGCACTTGCTAAATGCTCTCTTCACTACACTTTATCACTACAGATTATTCAGAATTTGGTGTCATCACCGCTTGAATCAGTTCTTCTGTCTCATCTGGACAGAAATTGTAGTCACAGGTGCAAGACAGAAGGCAGGCATCCTCCTGACAACTTAGAGGCCAAAACAGTGCCACTGAGCACTCAAGTAGGAGAACAGTCCTCTCTTGTCTGCACAGAGGTCCAGGATATATCCCTGAGACAGTTACTTCATTCTCCATGTTTACTTCATCTTTGGGCAGAGAACAATGCAATTGTTAAGCAAAGTCTAACACAAAATTAGTTCATTTTCCTAACCCACCTATGAATTCTATCCATTAAATTAATGATTCTTGATTTTATTTTCCTTGCAATTTCTTTTTAATTTTTTTTCATTGAAATATTAGTAGGTGTTACCATATATTCTCTTAGTCAAACAGGTCTTGAAAAGGAAAACAAATTGCCCTGCTACATGACTTCAGATTCTTAAATATGGAGGTTTCTCCATCCCTACATCATTTTTTAAAAAACTGCCATTCAAAGTTTATTTTTAGGCTTTGGCATTTGTTAGAAAGTGTTTCAGTTTTATAGCTTTGTCAATTACTAGCTTTGCAATATTAGAAGCAATTTTTAATCCTCAATTCCTTACTGTAAAGAGAGGTTTAAAAAACATTGTGTATTTGTTGAGAGGAGTAAAAGAGAATTCTGTGATATTCCTACCATTCAATATATGGAGCATATTGCTTCCTTCCTTATTAGTGTTATTTTAAATAGAAACCAAATTACAAGTTATATAACACAGAGTTAAAATGGGCTTCTTATAACATTTTAGTTCATCATAAGACAGTGTCAGGCAATTAAATCTCTGTCACCAAAAACCCATTTGCCCCTTGGTCATATCTGTATCATTAAATAACTCTATAGAGATCTGCATGTTTAGACTAAGTCTCCTACATCATTGCTGTCCAAAATCAGGTGCTAGTGCCAAAAGACATCCATTAATCACAGTGTCCAAGCGCATTTATCTGTAGGTTTTACCTGGCCAAATAGCTTTTTGGTACTCCAACAGTCAATTGTTTTGAGTTTTATTCAGGGAAGAGCACAACTATAATTTCAGTGAAGAATGAGTCTTTTCTTGGCTATTGGCCTCGGTAGGCAAGAGTTAACTACCTTTAGAGTTAGAGGGTATCTCTTTATATTTAAATGAATTAGAGCATAGGGGTTATCTTGGCCCAAGAATAAATGCCACGGAAATTAAAGAAAATAATTCTAATGCCAAGAAACAGCAAAGGTCAGATAGGGTGAGATGATTACTCTCCTCATTATTAACATTGCTTTGCATTTAGATAGCCCCTTTCCTTTGCCAGTCTCATTCTCATTCTGCCTTATTGCTCAGGGTCTGAGCAGCTTGTGGAGCTCCTAATGACATCACAGATGATCCCGAGTGGAAAAGAAGCCAAAAAGTCAAGAGGGCAATGAGCAATTAACCTTTAGGCTTTATTTGTTCATTTTGTTCTTCCTGAACACAACATGCAAAAAAAATGGGTATTAAATAATACCTATAAAACTTAAATCCTCTTCTGGAAATTCTAATTGTACTTGTTTTTAAGATTTTTGTTTTTTTAAATACAAATCTTTAATTATAACAATGGTGTGAGGGGTATCTTTGTATACATGTTAGGAAAGTTTGGCTATTTGTTGCCAGAGCCAGATAATACTAAATATTAGCCCCAAAAGTGCTAATATTTGTAAAGAAAAATTCAAATTAAAATAAGAGGTTTGACTTTCTCTGTTGAAAGTAAAAAACTCCTCCCCCTGTCTTTTCTTAAAGCATTTACTTTGGAGAACTTAGAATTTGTAAATAATTTCTTCTCTCTTTGAAATATATATAAATCCTTTTTGAAACCAAGATAGGAATTTCATAAACCTTATGACCCAGAATGTCTTTCTCAAGGACCAGGGAACCATCACTTAGAACTGTAAACATTAAGGAAAATAGCACCCATATCTCCCAGTAAGAAGATGGGAGCCAGACTTAGTGTGAGCCTTGCTTCAAAGTGCAAAATTACCTCCTGTCATAAAGACATAAGAAGTTAATTTTTCTACTGGATAAAACCAATAAGCTAAAACAGATGGTCACCCCAATTACCAGGTGGATCTAGGATATGTGACAAATGGTGCTGTCATGTCGTCTTACTTGAAGACCAGTTATTGCTAATCTTGAAAACATATATATATAATGGGCTGCATCTTCTTGGATATATAAAAGGGTGAGATTTCTTTCTGTCTTTGCAATCTTTTCTTTATTGCCTGTGACGTGCATCACATTCTGAGTTTAATGCTTGTTCAATGATAAAAGTATTTCTTTATCTACCACCTTGATAGAGAAGATTTGGGGATTGGGAGAAGATTTTGTTTTCAATGCTATTTCCCCAACATACAATTGTGCTTTACTTGGAAAAATGGATACCAGAAGATAACCGAATACCCTATCATTTGTTCTTAACCATAATATAGACTAGTTCATCTGATCAATACATTCAGAGATTCTGCCAATACGTGTTTGGGGCAAAGTTGTAGAATCCACATATTCTAACTATCCAATGTGATTCTGTTGCAAATTTATAAATGAACACTTTACCATCATTTTTAAAGATTCTCCATATGATAAGCACTTCTACTTGCTATCCTAGGCACTCTTTGGTTGTTCAATATGTTTTATTCACACATCCATGTACATATAACTGGAACATAGCTAAATCCTCTCTGCTGAGCAAACTTTCTACATCTTAGCTTTCTCCCCACACATCACAGGAGCAGGTCTTGATCACCTTTCCTAGTTTCATGGGCCTCTGGCCTGATTCCTCTGAAGGCCACCATCTCCCACTGCATGAGGAGGGGACGATGATTAGCACCTCTCACTCCTTCTGCCTGTTTCTTCATTGTTCCTTCTCTCCTAAATCAAAGAAACAGCTGGAACTTTGCCAAGGTTGACTCCCCTACCTGCATCACTCATCTCTTCTGTATTTTCTTTATTCTTTTCATCAATTATTTCCTTATTAGTATTTCCAATCTCTAAATGCTTTCCCATCACTCAGGAATCTCTAGTCTCAAATACACTTTTCTCATTTCAATTTGTGATTCAGATTGATCGTTGTTTTCCTTTACCATAAAGTTGTCTATATCATCTTTTTGAAGCCCTTTATTTTTCTGTCCTCTATTAATTGCCCACACAGCAACAAGGAATTCTACTCCCACATAGCTATCTTCAGTTGTTCCTTTCTCAGACTTAGGTACATATTTCCTACTATTGGATAGAAGTTGCCACTATACTTTCTTTCTTAAAAAAAACAAAACAAACAAACAAAAAAACCTATAAGCTATGATTTCCAAACCCAAACGTCCTTTCTAAAGCATGCAAGTGTCCTATATTTTTGGTGTCATCTAACAGTATCAACACCCAGTTGTTCAAATTCAATGCATCCTCTGGTCTTCCCCTCCTCTTATCTCTCCCAATCCAATCCCTATCAAGTCCTGCTGAGTCCAGCTTGAGGACCTCATGAACTTGCCTCCTTCTCTTGCTCCTACCACCCCTGCCTTCACAGTCTGTTTGTTCCTAGTCTCTTCTTTGTTTATTCACTTTTCCCAATGTCTGTTTTCTAAAAAAAAAAAAAAAAAAAAAAAAAAAAAAAAAAAAAAAAAAAAAAGTGAGCACATCCAACCTCTTAAAATGTATATTTAAAAAAGACCCAGTGACTCTCCAAGGTCTACAAAATAAAAGCAGAACACTGTCATTACATGGTATGATAGACAAAGCATTCTTGCCAAAACACTTAAACCTGCATTTACCCAAGCCTCTAGCTCTAATTTACAGGCTACACAGAAAAAAAGGAATGTGCTGAATGATACCATGGGTTTGCAATCAGTGAAATCTAGTCTCAGAAATATATTGAACAAGCAACCAAATGAGAGGCAACTTAGCTGAGTATTAGCAAATACCAAGGAATTATTAAAAATATTGGGTGTACACATGAAATAAATTTCTTCTCCATCAGATATATACACTGAAGTATGAATAATAAATTTCCTTTAAAATATTCCATGGATGGAAGTGATGAGGAAAGAGAGAGAAAATAAAATTTATAAATGTTGATCATTGATAAAGGTAGATGATAAGTATGAGGGCTTTAAAAAAATCTCTATTTTTATATGCTTGAATTTTCCATAATAAAACAAGTAAAAAAAGAATTAGTTTATGATATTCAGAACCATTAATGACTCTTAGCACACTTTATAATCTTACCTTTAAGTGCTCCCCACCATGACTTCTATTTACTTCACAGGCCACAAACTTGGACTTGGTCTGGGCTTAGGACATCATTTAGAAACAAGCTAGGATTTATTCTGAGGTAGAAATCTCACTTGTAACTCCCTGCCCTTTGCTCCACACAGGTGTGCTATTGTGCTAGCATGCTCCAAGCACAGGATTTAGGCAGATTTAGAGAAATTACAGTATGGCCAAAGGTATTCAGTTTGCATGACAGACATGGAAAAGTAGTTTCTGATTCCTTAATGTTTATTTTATGAGTGTTGAATCATGGTTCTATAAGTCTAGTTAATATAAAATGACAAATACTTTAATGCAATGTGCAGAACTTTCTCACTGAGTGCAGATTTTAGGAAGCTGGGGAATATGTCCACCAATAGGGTCAGAATCTCATGTCTGTCACAAGTTAATGGGTTTCTGTGAAATTCATTCTGCAGCTGACCTGTGTACTTTGATGATGACCAACATTTCATTGACAGAGTATTTTGAAGGTGTCACATAATATTTCACAGTCATTTTCTTAACCATTATTCTTAAATAAATCTAGTTGCAGATAAAAAAGTCCTCCAGCAAATTTTTGAATGAAATTAGCCTCTCCCAATTTCACTACCTATGAGTCAATATACTTTACATTTGTGAACAGCCATTATAATAATATTAACTTTGATGAACACTTTGTATGTTAATGTGGGTATAAATTACAATTCCAGAAAAATGTCTCTTGTCATTTGCATTTGTTAATATCTGCTTAATATAAAAGGAGAGATCCCCATCTTCCCTATGTATTTAAATGATTTACTGTTTTAACATAATCACTCCTTTCAGAAGCAATTAGTGCATAGATTAGGTTCCAACTTACCAGGAAATCTACTGTGGAGGTTGGCATCACAGTTGTAACCATTGAACTGAGCAGACACCGGAAGCACTCTAATTGTTAGAAGCAGCAGCAACCATATTTGTTCCATTGCAGCACCTAGAAAAAGAGTTATTTATGATGTGGATTTCACCATCCTTCACTCCAAGGTGCTGGAAGGACTGAGGCTGATCTCAATGTACTTTTGGATAAGGGTGTCATGCACAGAAATCAAAAAGAAAATAAAATTATAAAGTTTTACTCAAATAGCCATGTAGTCAAAGCTCACCGAAGGCTTCATGAATTATCAGAAATAATTAACAAAAACAAAAGCACAGATTTTGGTTATGATATTTTAATATTATTTTCATAATTCAGCTTCAGTTTGCTAAGGGTAAGAAAGTCTGACATTTGTACTAGAAAAACTAAGGTATAAATCATAATGTCTGAAACAGAAAAAAGGTATTACAAATAGGAAGAACTCAAACCAAACATCTGGCAGCACAGTGAGGCAGACTCACCAATTTAGAGACAGCTGGTCATTTGTAATATCAACATACTTAAGGTCAGAGGATTCCAACACTCAACCCACAGTTCTAAGAGAATTTTCAATCTTTTCATGACCAAGTAATATAAAAAAAATCTCTTAGCAAAGGAATTCAAGAAGACTCCAGCCTCTCAAAATTCAATGGTTTGGGTATAATTTTCTCAGGAAATACATGGGTGAATCAAAAGGGAGACCAGGAAAAAAGTATGGGTGAAGATGAGAATCTTCTAATAATGGCTCTTGATGAGCAATAAGGTCTGATGTGAATGTGTGAAAACATGGAACTCAGGAAAAAGTGATGGAAATTGGTTTTAAAGATGTTAATGTAGGTTGGACAAATAAATGAAAATTATCTTTAATCCTTAAAATACCAGTCAGTCTCATACTTGATAAGTTTTTCCTAGATGCCCTTTTATTGGCCTGATTAGTTAAAACACTTTCCAGAAGGGCAAAACTTGCTCTCACAGCATAGTTTGTGTGCTGGAAAAAAGTCTTTCAGGTTGGTAGTTTGGTCTATGCATAAAAACAAGAAGAAAATAAAATTGTAAAGGTTTATGCAAACAATTGAGTGCATCTTAAAAGCTTGGGTTTTAGGGTGAAAATGGTATTTTAGCTGTCATTAAAGATCTGCCCTGGATAATTAATCAAGTCTTTAGCAAAAGGAAGGAAATACACCTTGCTTCTGTGTCATCATTTTAGAATAGCAAGTTCATGGTGAACAAAGTCACGTTGGTGAGGATGTGGGAAAGGAAGGCAGGAGTTTACTCTCAAAAATAGACCGAAAAAAAATAATGTCAACAGGAGCTTCCTTCCTTCGGCATTATAACATACTTCTCAATCATAAGCATAATGACTTTGGGAAGAACAGACATAACTCTGGTTAGTTCTGAGCCCCTGGGACAGTCCATAAATAGGAGGCTCACACAAATGGCTGACCCACACCTGCGTTCTGTTGACCACATCTACACCATCATTGTCTAGCTCCTCAAGACACTGAAAATAAAATAAGACAGCCCTGACATTTTGGAGTTTCTGGAAGATTGCTAGGAAGACAGCAACTTGGTTCTAAATACTGCACCCACACATATCTAGCATCTACTCCATACCCTACCATTGCTCCTTATGATGGGTCCCAATTATCCCAGAAGATGCTGGAGTTTCTAGACTCTCATATTCCCTCTCCCTATCCCACTATGAATCAGCCTCCTTATATAGCTGGGTCTTATATTAGACAAAGGTGCCAAAAACATGCATTGGAGAAAAAAATAGCCTCTTCAACAAATGGTGCTGGGAAAACTGGAAATCCATATGCAACAAAATGAAATTAAACCTCTATCTCTCACCACGCACAAAACTCAACTCAAAGTAGATCAAGGACCTAGGAATAAAACCAGAGAATCTGCAACTAATAGGATTAAAAGTAGGCCCTAATCTACATCATGTGGGATTAGGCCCTAACTTCCTTAATAAGACTTCTTTGGCGCAAGAATTAAAATCAAGAATCAATAAATGGGATGGACTCAAACTAAAAAATTTCTTCTCAGCAAAAGAAATAATCTTTGAGGTGAATAGAGAGCCTACATTTTGGGAGCAAATCTTTACCCATCATACATCAGCTAAAGCACTAATCTCTAGGATATATAAAGAATTAAAAAAGCTAAACACTGAAAAAAAAAATCAACAAATGGGCCAAGGACCTGAAGAGACACTTCTCAGAAGATGATGTACAATCAGTCAACAAACATATGAAAAAATGTTCATCATCACTAGCAATTAGAGAAATGCAAGTCAAAACCACTCTAAGATTTTATCTCACTCCAGTCAGAATGGCAGCTATTAAGAACAAAAAGTGTTGGCAAGGATGTGGGGGAAAAGGTACACTCATACATTGCTGGTGGGACTGCAAACTAATGCAGCCAATATGGAAAAAAAGTATGGAGATTTTTTGGAAAATTGGGAATAAATGGAATTTTTAAAAGACATTCCCATCTCTTATTTGGGCAGGATCAATATTTTGATTCTATATAATGTTTGCAGTATTTGTGGCATTTTCAGTTAATACATTTAACTTGTATTCTACCTACAAGTTACAACAAAGTGATAAAAGTAATAAACTATTAACTTGAAAATTTCCCATGCTCAACCTTACATCCATCATTTTTTCGCTATATAGAAAACCCAAGTATGGACAAACAGCAGCAAACTTGGAGACACCACCTTACCAAAGTTACTTTTTTTTTTTCCTGAAATGAAAATAATTACTTAGGACCTTAGGACAATCTTGAGACTCTTTACACTCATCAAAGCATATTGTCCTGGTTACTCCTAGTCTTAGGTGCAGTTATAGACACACCTATTCCAATCTCAACCTGGCCAAAAAGCTTATTGATACATTGATTCCTGTGGTCTACTCTGGGGTGACCTAAGAAACTCATTTCCCCTCCCCCCCAGCACTGTGGCTCCAGCAATTATTAAAGAATCTCAGCTGAAGCATTTCCCATCTACTCCACTGTATCTAAGTGTAGCAACCAATACCCCTACTTGGGTGCAAACAATGGTGTTTACAATACTGCCTAACACAGCCAATATTATACAATATTAATAACATTCTTAGATAATAACCTTGAAGATATGTGTACATAGGGTTTTGTTTTTCTTACTTAGTATCTTCATAAATTTAAATTGATGAATATAGGGCATAAGAAGAGGATGGTATATAAATTGTTGAATTTTTAAAAATTCAGAAGTGTTGACTTAAAGAGACAACCATATCTTTTAAACTGTTACTGATAGGCACTGTGCTTTATATTTAGCAACATGAAGGAAGTCATATGCTAAGTGATTTGCTGTCAAATTTCCTTTTCCAAAGATAACTTCTTCCAAAATATGATTTTTAAATTTATTTATTTAGGATTGAATTTGGAGTCTGAAAAATAAGATTTTACTTCCAACTCTCACTCACTAAATTTTGTACACAGTTCTGTTATAAATACTGTTCTCTGTATTTTATTATAACCTTTTAACCTTCTTTTAATTGAGATTTATTGTATATCAGGCACAGTGCTATGTTTAATATTCAACTACTACACAGATTTTATTTTTGCTCACACTACTAATATGAAAGCTGAAGTTTAAAGGTTTTAATTGAGTTGCCGAGGGTCACAGACCTACTAAATGGCAGAGCAGAATTCAAAACTGAGCTTGACCTTTGGAATTATTACACTACTCTGTTTGACTTCATTGGAGTTTGTTAAATAAATAAAATGAATGCCATGCTAATTTTCAGAAAGTAAATTATATGAAAAGTGTAGGGTTTAAATATGCTTTGAACTAAATGATTCAGATGACTGTGGCAAAATATTTTTAATATCTACATAAGTGTCACGACTCTATCTCATTTAGATGATGAGTGCATAAAGAATATGCTTCTTTTCACAAACTGATTTTATGATAACACCAGTGATGTTTAAGGACTGACCAGAATGTTTTAAGGATTTCATACCTATTTTATAACCGTGAAACAGGTAATTTGTTCTCCTTATTCTGGGAGAAAGAAAACAAAGGTCCTGAAAAGTTAAAGAAATTTTCCAGGTCTAAGCAGCCAAATCATGTGAGAAGCAGGATTTATGGCCAGACAGGGCCAGAAAGCACCCCAACCATATGTGAAACTGCCTTCCAGAAAATGATGCATGCAGCACTGATCAAATGGAAATTTGATATTTACTTGATGAATTGATCAATGTAGATTTATTCTTGCATCCAGTTATTAACTAATTACTGAATGCTAGCTTGTGCCTGGCACTGTCAAAGGGGCAGAAGTGTAGCAATTAGAAAAGTTTTCATATGTGTAGAACTTACATTCCAGTAAAAGAAGTCAGAAAGTAGCAAACTCCATAAGTTAAATATAGAGTGTATTTGTGATAAATGCTATGAACAAAAATAAAACAAGAAAAATAATAGGATGCTCTGGGGTGGAAGGGAAGGAGTATTGAAATTTCACCTGGGATAGTCAGGGATCTATAATCAATTCATATAAATAAATCTTGGGAGAAAAATCTTCAGATATAAGCCACTAAATCTTCTGTCTTCAATTTGTACCTCATCTTTTTTTTTTCCCTCCTATTTAGGCACTTCCCAAATAAAAAGATTTTTTCAGTGCATAAATTGTTCTCTGGGAATAACTTAGACACTTTGGAAAGCTGCATTAACCTTTTTAAATGGATAAAGGTGGCTCTTAGTGCCTGAGAAAAGTAATTTATTAAATAGAACCCCTATGACCTGAAAGAAAAGTGAACATGTTCAAAAGTATCTTTATCTACTCAAGAAATAACTTTTGCTGAGACAAATAGACTCAACAATTTATCAAGGTTTCATGCTCCCTTAATAGTATTGCCTTCGTCTAGGACAATATATAGGATACTGTTACCAGTCCAGAGGAAAAATGCCAAATTCAAACCAAACATCATTCCTTTTCCATTTTTTCCTTTTTGTTAATTCATTGTAATTATACAAAATAGTGGGATTTGTTGTTACATACTCTACATGCACCCAGCAGAACAGTATGATTTGGCAAATTTCATTCCCCAGTCAGTACCTCTCCTTTTCCCTCCCTTCTCCTTTTCCTCCCCAGCCCCCAGTTCCCTTTCCCTACTCTAGTGGTATGTGTTCCTTAGCTTTTCTCTGTGGTGAAAAATACCTAACAAAATCAACTTATAGAGACTAGGTTTCAGCCCATGACCCACGGTCAGCTGGCTCCAAGGCAGAAGCATTAGGGCAGAAGGTTGTGGGAAAGTAAATCTGCTCAGTTCTTGGCAGCCAGGAAGCAAAGAGAGAAAGAAGGGACCAGAGACCAGATAGAGTCCAGCGGGCAGGCTCCCAGTGACCTACTTCCTAAACTAAACTAACGCTGATTTTATAAAAATTAGAAATGGGGGCTGGGGATGTGGCTCAAGCGGTTGTGCGCTCGCCTGGCATGTGAGCGGCCCGGGTTCGATCCTCAGCACCACATACAAAAACAAAAGATGTTGTGTCCGCTGAAAACTGGAAAATAAATATTGAAAATCTCTCTCTCTCTCTCTCTCTCTCTCTCTCTCTCTCTCTCTCTCTCTCTCTCTCTCTCTCTTAAAAAAAAAAATAGAAATGGGTTAACAAAAATACAAAACAGGTTCTTTGGCACTGGTGATGCACCAGTCCTCTCATTCCCTGGCTTCCTCTGCACCTGCACTCAACTACTCTGTATAGTCCTCCCTGCTGAAGGCATAGCCTCCTTTCCAGGGCTTCTGTATCAGCCATCCAAATCTACTCTGCAGGAAAGATCAGAAGCAATCCACTAAGCTTTAAATGACAGGAAGCTGTTTAAAACACTCCCAGGAAAAGGGAGAAGAAGAAATGTGTGCTTTCAATGGAGATCACTTTAAGTTAAAGAAATGAAGGCTTCAGAAGTGACCATCAGGGCCTAGGGAAAAAAGCACTGCCACTTTACAGGTAGGCAACTGTCTTGCTGAGTTAAGCATCATGGGGTTACACAGCCCTCCCTCTGGAGAAAAAAAGGACACATTGGTTCACTCTCCAAAATCTCTAGTTTTAAAGTACTGGAGACCATAACTCTTTAATAAAGAAACATGGTTTCCAATGGGGTGTCTAGACTAAAGCTCTATATTCTTTATTTCTAAGTTGCACTTGGATATTAGAGGCAACATATATATTAAAAGAAAAATGAAAATATAAAATCTTCATCTGAAATATCCATTATCATCTACATAAACATTCTTTAATTTAGAGTGTCCTTGTCTTGCTAAACAAAGAATAAAGCACCAGGTACCTTCAGAATAATGCCTTAAAGAAGGAAATATGTTTAGTCATCAAAAAGACATTCAGAAATTTTATGGCTCTGGAGATGCTGATGTATACCATAAGGAAATATGAATGCTAAAGGCTGCTCCTAAGGGAAGAGCCTACTGCAATTTTCTCTGACACAAAGTGAGTGCTCATTTATTTCCCTTTGCCTGCCTCCCTCATTTGTCTTTCTACAGTGGGTTTCCTCAAGTAATCTGATGATTAAATGATCTACAGTGTTTTGTTTAGAACATTTATTCTAGTACCTTAGTTTTGGGGAAGGAGGGGAACTGACAGATTGAACTAGTCACTTTAAAAGCTTTTTCTTAATAATTCACTAGGTTACATTTTAGGATACTCACACACTTTATTATTCTAAAGCAACTTCGAGGGTGTATTATAGTATATTGAATTCCTCCATTCTTCATGAAGTGTAATTAATAGAAAATTAATAATAAAGTGATAATTTAACTAGTTATCTAAATGTTCATTCCCCTCTAACTAGACAATTGACTATTAGTATGACTATTTGACAATGAAAATATTTCTTTCTTAATAGAGATGATTTACAATATATATCTATATCAGGGCACAGACCAGAAGTCAGTCAATCACAAGGGATAGCATGCTGATATATTATGGCTGGATATAACCCACTTCCCAATAATTAAAGTATATCTGTGGATACCAATAACAAATAATGAAAAAGTAACCCCATACCTTGGTCAACCCTTGCTTAATAGTATATGAGCCCTTTCCTAATAGTATTCCATTATTTGAGATTTCTGCATCAACTCATTCCTTATTCATTTATTCTAAATATTTTTATTGAGCCATTTCTAAGTGACAGACTTAGGATGCTGGAGGCCCAGTGCTGAGGAAAACATCCATGGTTCTTACCATTACAGTGTTTACAGATTAAAGAAGGATACAGTCGTTAAACCAACAATCACACACATAAAAATATATTTACAAATACATTTGGTAATGATATGGAAAAAAAGTAAAGGGGGCTTCAAGAAAGTGTAACAATATAACGTAATTTCTTTTGTTTTTCTTGGCAGTGCTCAGAATTGAAACCAGAGCCTTGCATAAGCTAAAGTAGTTCTCTACCACTGAGCTATATCCTCCCAGTCCTGTCATATAATTTAGATGAGAAGTATCAGAGAGAGATACTCTGAAAAGTTCCATAGTTGATAAGAATTGAAAGATTGGGGTTAGATGAAGACAGGAGAAGATCACTCTAGGTAGAGTTCACTGCATAACTATATAGGCCCCCAAATTTAAGAATGGTCAGTATTTTGTGAAACTTGAAAGAAGGTGCATGGTCCTAAGCAAGGAGGAGAGGGACATAAGATAGGTCTTAAGGTATAGGCAGAGATGCCCTGACACATTATTTTCCTAAATAGAATGAATGAGAAGCCGTTTAACACTTTAGGTTAGGGGCTAGGATTGTAATTCCAAAGGTGGAGTGAAATAAAGAAATTTAAAATATTACTTAGGACAGGAAACGAGAGAATTTTGTGTTGAATTTAAAGTGCCAAGTGAGCAAAAGAAAGGAATCAAGAATGGCTTTCAAGTCAGGTAAACAGAATGTTGATGGAAGTTCTTCCTCAAAGAAATGGGAGGAAGGATGAAGAAGGGACAAATGCATAGAAACCTATTTTTTCTAAACAGAAACAGAGATATCATAAAATATGAAACATATTAAGAGGCAGTACAGCAATCTTGTTTTAAGTTGTGAGCCTATGTTGGTTTTCACTTAGAGTCTTACATAAATAAAATATGTATTGACCAGAGAATGTTACTAATACATTCAGAGGGATAGCATCCTAAAGAGCAATTATGTTCTACAGCCATCCACACTGCCAAAATTATCCCTGAAATTTCTCAAATTGTACACCTTTGTCTAGAATTCATGAGTAATAATATTTTGAATGGGTTTCCTCCTGATCATTTCTGTTGTCCCTTAGCTGTCAACCTTTTGAGGGAAATGAGATCGGAGCCTATCTGAAAAGGAAAACATTATCTAATTCTGACTTGCAAAGAGTCTTATTTTAAACTCAAAGTACAGAAAACAGACATAAAGACCCATGATTTTTTACTGTTAGAGATAAAGGATAGTTTGGCCATGCAATATCTAAGCTTTAACAGCAAGTCTTAGAGGACTGAACACAGAGTATATAATAAAATCCACAGAAAATATGTCATAAATGTAGTGCTCTTTCCCATATGAAGAAGCAGCTTAAAGTAGAAAAGAAAAGCCAGAGTGGTTAGATTCATTCTTTCTGGTCCCCACTTGAGATAAAAAATAACCCAGATAGATAAGAAAAATCAGGAAGCAAAAGGGTCATATGCCTTGATTTTGGTCTGAAATCTGGTAGAAAGCATCTGTCAAAGAACCTGCGCCAACATGGGGGAATCAGAGTTGAGTGGCAATGTAGGACAGATATAGACAGAGAGAAGGCTTGAGAGTGTCCCCTGTTGTCTTCCCACTGACATGGAGACTACCTTCAGAAGCCCCCATAACCCCTCAAGAGAGATAGAGAGATAATAGAATATTGAGATGCTTTGTACCTTGTTGAGAAGCCAAGAGTTGTGGATAGCTGCAAGATGGAGGGTCCAAGGTCGGGGACAGCTGGGAATGTGCTAGAAGATCTAAGGACTGGCAGTACCAAATCACGTGTAATCACCAGTAGAGG
Organism: Ictidomys tridecemlineatus; assembly: GCF_052094955.1. Classification (NCBI taxonomy): domain Eukaryota; kingdom Metazoa; phylum Chordata; class Mammalia; order Rodentia; family Sciuridae; genus Ictidomys; species Ictidomys tridecemlineatus. Next base: position 164,387,968 of record NC_135479.1, read on the forward strand.
TGTACATCCCTAGCAGGGGATGGGATAAATCACTGTACCTTCTCATTATAAGTCACGTCAGCCATAGTGGACATAATAATGGCATTGCGTGATACCCAAAGGCCAAACTGACGGGAAGCCGCCAATGAGGTCAGTTAGGACCACAAGATGGGAAATGAAATAAATACTTTCACCAATGCCAGGATAAGACAAATTAAAAAAAATAATTAGTGTATAAAATGATTGCTGCTACATGCAAGACACTATTCTACACATTTAGCAATATTACATTTTATTTATGTAATTTGAGTTTACTTAAAAAGAAATGATGAAAATTTCATTTAGGTATATACAAGATATAAACTAATTTTCTATACAAAATCTCATACAGAAACACACAGATTCTTATGAGATCTTCACAACTACTTTTTCCTTCCCAGAATGAGACCTCTATCTTTAGAAATGTGTTTTTCATGGTTTGGGTATGAAACACCCCCCAAATCTACTGTGTTAATGTAGGAGGTGAAATTATTAGATTATGGGAGTCAAAACCTACTAAGTAAATTAATCCATTTGATTGGTCAATAATTTGAATGGATTACTGGGTGGTAACTAGGCAGGTGGGGTGTGGCTGGAAGAAGTGGGTCACTAGGGAAATGACTTGGATATTGTATATTTTGTCCACTTCCCTTCCATACCCTTCCATTCCCTTCCCTTTCCTCCTGCCCCCTTTCTCTCTCTCTCCTTCTCAGTTGCTATGATCTGAGAAGCTTCCCTCTGCCATGCCCTTCCACCATGATGTTCTACCTCATCTCAGAATAATGGAGTCAACTAATTATGGGCTGAACCTATGCCACCACAAGCTCAGAATAAACTTTTCCTCCTCTAAGTTGTTCTGGCCAGATAATTTGGTCACAGTGACAGAAAGCTAACCCAGGGACCAACATTGTCTCTGTTTTACTCTCAGAAGCTGGAACCACTAGAGCCAACACAGCCTTGAGATATGAAGATTCCAGGCAAATATTACTTTTCTCATCTTTCTATTTTACTCCATCACTTCATTTTGGTCATGGTGGTGTACAAAGATTGCTACATGCAAGACACTGTTCTACACATTTAGCTTGTTTAATTTATCACGTCTTCGTGTAGTCCACAGAGTTATTCTGTGTGATGGCTGCGAAAAGAAATCTAACCATTCTGCCAGTCAAAACCTTTGACTAATAAAAGTTGCAGAATTCTTAGAAGATAAATACATTTCAGGTAAATTACCCCCAGAAATATGTATGCACAGAAGTATTTAATAAAAAACTAGAGAAACTCTTTGTTGTGCTAAAGAATATATGCAAATTGGTATTTTGGTTAGTTCAAATAAGACCTGTTTAAATAACAATAGTCTTTTTAAAATAAAATCTGACTTAAAATCTGTGACTGAATAAAAATTTTACACTATTTGTATAAAATAGAAATATTATTGAGATTGTATATAGTACTGAGATATTTATAATTGAGCAGATATAATTTTTTAATTTTCAAGCATTACCTAAACACTTGAGATGGTTTGTTATAACAAATAATTAAATGTCTTCAAAAATATTAAACTACCCCCTATAGAACTTAGTATACTGGATTTACTTTTCAGTACCTCAATTAAGTTCTTATGTATTTAAGATTTTAAAAGTTACTTAACAATAACTCTAAAATTCTAAAAAAAACCTCAGAATTTGAACTTTAAATCTAGAGAAGTAATTGGGCTTGGGGATTTATAACTTTAGTTGAATATTAATTCTTAAAAATTTTAGAATATATTTTCCAATAACCCAATGTGGTGCATCATAAATGCCTTACAGTAAACACAGAATAAGTGGCATTTTTTCCATCAGAAGCCATGTTCAATGTAAAATTCATTGATTATATATCAAGGAGTTACATGGGAACTAAAGTCAATGAAAGCAAAGACTATGCATACTTTTAATATTAAATACACTATCCTTCCTTTCCCCCTATGAAAACAGAGTTGAGTTTGTGAACACTAAATGCCAGTCTGATTTGACTTCACTAAATGCACAGAGGATTTGTTTCTGTCCTCAGAAAGATTTTATTCAAAAGGAAACAGCTTTATTAATTGCATTCACAATATTAAAACTTCTAGAAGTGAATATAGGAGATTATCCTTATGAAATAGGAGTACTGAAAGACTTCCTAGAAAAAAACTGCTTTACCATCAGAAACTGTGGCCTGGCCTCCCAACAACTTCCTTTTAGAGGCTAGTGGTTTTGTTTTTGTGTTGTCTATGTGTTTCATGTAATATGACACATGCCACATGCACTCAGTCACCTTTGAGTAGATATGACAATGGATTGTCTTAGCTCTGGTTCTCTTTCTGTCACCAATTGCCTGTGTGCTCTTGGGGAAGTGTTATGATGGGCCTTACCCTGTTACCTCATGTTAAAAATGAAGTTTTAGAGACTACAGGATGTCCAAGATGACGCCAGCTGTAAAGAGCCTGTGACAACTGCAGGAAAAATTAATGATAAATTCTCTAGGGACTTCTTTCAAAAAATCACCTTCTTTATTAGAAGTTAAACTTTTCTGCATCAAGGAAGCCTTTAGAGATGTTCTACTGCCTTCCTGCTCTATCCACAATTTTGCGGTAGCAAATGGTAGATCAGAGCACCCTCATATCCATTTCTCATTGTAAAAAATAAAATAATCAAGAGATCTCACAGTCTAATAATCTCAGTGGCACTAAAGAAAAGCAACATCCCTTCCACTTAGGGACAGTTTGGTCCTTCCTTCCACAGACAAAAATGGTAAAATTATGCAGAAAAAAAAATAAGTTGCTATTGGCGTTACAATTTTATTTATTTATCTGCATGACTACATTTTTGTTTCTAAAAGCCTTTAGGAAGCAATAATCATACAATAAAACAGGGTGCTGATAATTTACAATAATACCTTACTCTCTCTGAAATACATTTTCAACCCTGCTTTCATTAAAGTTCCTGATTTCTTTCAATATTTGTTGAACTGTTTCGGGGGATGTAATATTAACCTTCACGACATCACTCTTAGGAATACAGAGAAGCAAACAGAGCCACCTTTGTTTTTTAGGTGTGGGGATAGATGCCAAGTGGCCAAATGTTTTTCCCAAGTAGTTGCAGGATTGTTATAAATAATATAAAAGGAGATAACAAAAACAGCTCCTGAAATAATAATTTCTAATATTTTGATCCTATCTATGTGCTAACAATTATGACATCTACAGAATATGGTGCTTATGAACACAATGAAATCAGATACAAAAATATTTTAACCAGTTAGATCACAAGTGTTACTTAAGAAGCAATGTTGAAATCAGGAAGAGCTTAGAATTTTAATCCTTGACGTTAAACCCTTCAATTAGGACATTTTGTTACTATTTTTTTGGATTTTTAAAAATCATTCATAGATCACTGAAGATAGCCATTATATCAAATACTTACTTAAAAGTCAGTGATTAAAAGGTAAGAATTGCTCTTGACTTTTGAGTACAGCAGTATTTCTGATTTAAAATAATTCATCAAATTTAAAAAAGTGTACGTGTATAGGAAATAAGGGCAAATATTAAAGACTAGACTATTTCAACTCTTATATATTTGAAATTTATAATAAAAATTTTAAAAAAACAGGTGACCAACAGATAGCGTTTTCTAATTGTGATTTTTTTTAGCTCACTTTACCTTTCTTAAACTCTCTTGTCTATAAAAAAATGGGAACCTACATAATCTAAATAACTACTAAGTTTAACTAGATTACAGAACTTTGCAAAAGGGCATTTCATCTTTTAACTAGGTGGGTTCGGTAAAGATGAAGAAATCAGACTAGCTTAGAGGATCAAAGTCAATGGTGTCAAGGGATTGGAGAAACAGAGATCCAAAACAGAGGAGAGTTATTAGCTCTTAAGAAGGCAGTTTATGAGATTCTGAGTCTAGATGAGATGAACATAATTCTAACAAAATTATAGCCTTGTAATAGCCAGAGTTCAGAATATGAGACATAAGTCTAAAACATAACTTCCAGTCCTGTCTCATCAACCAAAAATACCCTCTGGGATCTGAAGCAGTAGGCAAGCATTGGAAAGGATACAGGCCCTAGTTAGCAAAGTAAGCCATCCAAGCAGTGAATCTCAGTCATAGATAAGATGACCTTGAGGGGAAATAGGAAGGAAGTGCATAGAGGGATATTACTATGGCCAAGACTGCAAGTAATGTTTCATTATAACTAATAAGTGGGGCCTTCTGCAAATTTGAACATAAATCCTTATAGGCATAGAGACCCTACCTGTTTTATCAAGAACAATGTAGAAACCAAGTCTTATCATGACAAAATTGTCTCTACCCCAAGACTTAAACTAAAGATGTTACCCAGCAATAGATAATTAATTTCCAAATGAATTGCAATGAGTGTTTAGTGTTTAGTCCTTTTATTGGACAGCTCCATGAAAAACATAATACATAAGTGGGGCTTAAAGAAAAGTAGGGAGTAGGTCTTTCAAAAACATAAAATGTTATCATTTTCTCCTGTATGTGACATTGGAAAATCAAAATAACTCTCTTCATTATAAACAAACCAAAGCAATAGGAGAAAAAGAACCCCTCTTTTGTTTCTCTTCAAAGTATCTGTACACCCCTGGAGAGAATTATGGATCCCCTTGGAGAATGTTCTACAGAACTGCTGATGAACATGGGTTTAGATCAGAACAATACTTCACAATAAATATTGTGCTAGAATATTCAGTTATCCAGTCAAAACAGCAATTTTAATGAAATAGAGTAGTATGTAATAGAAATAAGTAGAATGGAAAGAAAATATCAGAAATCACTATGGTGTACTATTTTCATGGAATGTGTATATACATGCTGCCCGTGGATATGTATAGATATTAGATCACAATGCCAAATATTTACAGTGAGTCACAGGCAAAAAGTTTGAAATCCACTATTTTAGAGCAAGACAGAATGTCTTGTAAAGATACTCATGGGCTGAACCTCCCCATCCATCAACAAGTTTTGATTGGCCTGAGAGAAAAAGCAGGGAAGAAGAAATTAGCATTCTAATACTGAACTGCCCTTGAGAACAATGTGGAGGGAATGTGCATTTCCCAGAATCTGGGTATGAACTCAAAGTTGGATTATAGATTCTGATTCATTATTTATGAATTGATGTCTTAGAAGGGTATTTGTTATACGTAGTATATAAATAGCAAGGAGGTAGTGGGAATACAGATAGGACACTTGTTTGTGAATTGAAAGAGAAAAAAAAGGAAGGTACTGAGAAGGAAATTTCTTTCTAGAGGAAATTTTTTTCACAAAGGAAAATCTTTGATGGCAGAAAAAAAGATGTAAAGGAAAATAGTCAAGAGACTAAAGAGGACAACTTAAAACAATAACAACAGTATTTTCTCTTTTGCTCACAGATACAATATTACAATTAAACCACTCTAATGTTTTCCATTCTGTTTCCAGACAGATGGGGGAAAAAAGAAAAAGAAAAAGTCTTACACAGAGCAGATAATTAATAACTATTTGTTGAGTCAATAAAGGATTAGGGTTGACATTTTGAGGGTTTTTTGTTTTATTTTGTTTTTTCCTTTTTTTTTCCCAGAGATATAATGGCAACACTACAACCACAGTCCCTCCTGTACCACTTTAACAACCCCCCATTTTGAAGGCAGCTATGTATGTGATCTGTAGCCAAAGAACAGAGGATGGTCTATAGGAAGACAAACTCCCAGCCTTTCTTTCATTATATCATACTGTGTTTCACATTAACCAACCACAGTGCTGGGCAGCACAAAATAAGACCTTTTTTAAAGTATACATGTGTGAACTCAGTATCTCTGTTCAAAAACTCCATTTTTAAATCTCTAGTTATCTCTCTGCTACTTGAGTGGAACTCATCCATCTTGTGATTTTATGTAAGAAATAGTCTAGCTCTCACTTGTTCAGTAACAGTATCAGAAAAAGCTTCCCTTTGAAAATTGTGTATGGTCAGAAAATACAAATTCATTTTAACTTTAAATGGAGATGAATTCTTTCTGTCTCTGTCTCTCTCTCTTTTCTGTGGTGCTAGAGACTGAACCCAGGGCCTCACACATGGTATGCTAGGTGAGAACTCAACCATTGAGTTAAATTCCCAGCCTCAAAATGTAACTTTTAACTGGAGAAAAATCTTCTTCAAAAATCATCAGGAAGCCAAATAAAAATAGTAGATTAATCTTCTATATCCATAGGACGGTACCTTGAGCTAAAATAACACAGTGGTCTCCACCCTGACTGCTCATTCTAATTACCTGAGGAGTTTTAAGAAACACAGATGCCCAAATCTCTTCCATAGTAGTTCTAATAAACTTGCAGAATTAAGAACTACTGAGTCAGAGGAACAAGATTTTGCTAGCTGAGATTTTATTACTAGTTGTCTGTTTTAAATTGGTAAGCACATTTCATGTTTTCCTACCATGACATCACAGAAGGAATTGAAAAACAAAACTCCAAAGGAATGACAGTGCTCCCTGATGCTAACTAACAAGGCAGCTTAGCCTCAGAAGGGGTTAGCCAGTCAGGCACATACAGCATGTATGAACTGCTGGAAATGAATTAAGTTTTATTTCTTGAATAGAGTTCTGATATAGAAAGTGAAAGCTATTGAATTAAAATTAGAGCATTCATAGAGGAAGAAGTAGGGAATCCTTCTTTCCTACTAGTGGACTTTATCCCCTGTGGCTTTTCACTGATCTAATGATAAGGATTTTGTGTTTCCTTGTACTTGTGACATATCACACCAAGGATGATGAACCCTGTATACAGACTATCTGATCATGCCATACCCCTGTTTGAAACCACCATCATTTCCAACACCTTTCAGGAGAAAGCCCCAACTGTATGACATGGCAGAAAAAAGAAAAATTCTTATTCATCCGCCAAATCTCAGGTTTCTATTCCCTTATACCCTCCTATCCACTAGAGACTTTGCATAGTTCCCCAAAGCAGGTTATTTTTCATAGCCAAGTCTTTGCTCACTTTGCTACCACAGCCTGGAAAGCAGCTCTTCCCAGCTCCCCTTCCCCATAGGACTGTCTCTCCATGCAGCCTCTCAAGAGTCTGCTCACACATTGCTCTTCTTTCAAGACATTTCTCCATCAAAACAACCCTTCTTGCTTGTAAAATTACAGCATTTCTAAAATTGTGCTCTGCTTAAGACAGAGTTTCTCACAGGTGGCATTATTGATATTTTGGACCAAATAATTCTTTGTTGTCGAATATTTAACAAAATCCTTGGCTTCTACCCACTACATGCCAGAAACATTCTCCCCTCCCCAAGTCATGACACTCTACGATATCTCCAGACGTTGCTGGTTGTCTGAGGGGAAGCTACACCTACACTTTGTTCTCCCCTAATAAATCTGTAGGATTCTTGAGAATAAAAGTATGTATTAATCTTTATAGTTAGGACCTAGCAAAATAGGAGATCCACTGTAGATCCTCAAGAAATATTTCTTAACACATGATTATCACATTACAAAAGGGATAGTGCCATACCATCAAAAGGTGGATGATTAAATGGATAGACAATTAGTTTGGAGTAAGAAAATCCTTTACTGTTGAGATATTCCATCACTAATAAAATTAAAATTTCCAAATCTATCTTAATACCAATAAATTTTAAATCATTTTAGATCACCCATTACTATAAATAATTTATATTGATTTTATGTGTTTCAATATGAAAGGAAATGAAGGCCGAGAGTAGTGGTGCATGCCTGTAATCCCAGCAGCTTGGTAGGCTGAGGTGGGAGGATCAGAAGTTCAAAGCCAGCCTCAGCAAAATTGAGGTGCTAAGCGACTCAGTGAGACCATATCTCTAAGTAAAATACAAAAATAGGGTTGGGGATGTGGCTCAGTGGTTGAGTGCCTCTGCATTCAATCCCCGGTAACAAAAAGTAATTTTTTAAAAAGAGAGGAAATGACATTTAGAGTCTGGATATTTATTTGAAATTTTATCTCTGTATGTAAAACTCATGAATTAAAAATTGCTTAAACTTAAGTGGCTATTTGGTTGAGATTTTTTTGATGTTCCACTAGTATTTTTATGCTTTATAAATGGTTTTGATCACTTTGTTCGCTTTTATAAAAATTGTTCAGCTCGTACTTTTTATACCCTGTAAATAATCTCAGTTTTTATAAGCTAAAAATATCAAATTTAAAGCCAGACACGGTGGCACATATATGTAATCCCAGCAGCTCAGGAGGCTGATGTAGGAGGACGCCAAGTTCAGTCAGCCTCAGCAACAGTGAGGTGCTAAGCAACTCAGTGAGATCCTGTCTCTAAATAAAATACAAAAATAGTGCTGAGGATGTGTCTCAGTGGTTGAGTACCCCTGAGTTTAATCCTGGGTACCAAAAAAAAGATCAGACTTAAATTGTATAATTTCTTGTCACCATTCACTCCATGAATATGATGGCACACATTTAGATTGAATTGATAAAGAAAGGAATTTTAGAAACCAGAAATATATTACCATACCTTAATTCTTATTCAAAATGAGTTTCTAGAGTTTCTGTGTCAGAATTCAAACCCACAAGCTCGAATACACATAATACACAAATACATATGAGGGGTGGAGAGGGTGCATGGGGGCACGAAAGATGATGGAATGAGATAGACATTATTACCATAGGTACATGTATGACTGCACATATGGTGTGATGCTACATCGTATACAACCAGAGAAATGAAAAGTTGTGCTGCAATTGTGTACAATGAATCATAATGCATTCTGCTGTCATAGATACCTAATTAAAATAAATAAATTTACTGAAAAACCAAATATGCATGATTTTTCTAATGTGTATATTCTATCAATGATTTAAAAATCTGTAAAAGATTAGTAATTTTTTAAACTTATGCAATTATTGTAACTAATTATACCCAAATCATGATAAATTGCATTTGAAATAAAATGTTAGTCATGAATTATTTCCAATTCCATAATATTTCTTATCTAAGAAAAAACAGTCTAATTAGAAAGTATAATTCATGTAATGTAAAGAAGATTTATACTCGGCAGTGTAATGAAGGTATGTTCAACCAAGAGATAGTGTAGCTCTATGAACTCTGGCTATTTCTCAGTTAATCACATTTGAGCAATTATCATACTTTAAATTCTAATATATGACAATAAGTGGTACTTATTCTGCCTTACTCTTTTGAACGATGTCATTTTTAGTTTAATGACTACAATGTTAGAGAAAGTTTCATGTTAGCTTCATTTTATAGAGAATCTTCATTTTACAAACAAAGCCATTGACATTTGCATTTGGCCCCAAGGGTCTTAACCAAATTAAAAATATTTGGTTTTGTATTTAACATCTGGATTTTTCACATATATAGCAAAATAAACTTTTTAAAATTGTCCTATTAATCTAATTTTAACTTTGCTGTTCTTGTGACTAAGCAGCTTTTTTTTCAAAGACATTTTGTTAACTTTTCAAGAAAAAAATTTCCATGAAGATCCATGTATATTTGTATATTTTGACATACTATTATATCATATATTCAGTTGTAGAAAATAAATAATTTAAACAAAGGAATAGTTAAGTGTGGTCTAGACGCTGAATTCTGCCCACTATCTATTTTTGTATGGCTCAGAAGCTAAAAATAGTTTCACCTTTTAAAAAATGTTTGAAAAAAAATAGCATTTCATTTAAAAAGTAAAAATTATATGAAATTCAAATTTCAGTGTCTATACACATATAGAATATATGGAATACAGCTCATTTGGGTATTTTTGAGCTACAGCGGCAGATTTGAGTAGTCATAACAGTTCCACAAAGAAATATTTACTATCTGGCCCTTTATGGAAAAGTTTGATGAACCTTGCTATAAATAATTAGTATATGACTATAAACACATGCAACATCTCTGGGGTATAAGGCATTTAATATATTTCTGAGTGGACTTCTTTCATCAAATACCATCTTTTTATTATTTTATTGTGCCTTGGTAAAGGTCACTGGTTATTAACAACAAAATACTTACCATGATGTTCACTCAGCATTTGGAAAGGTGTCCTTGAACTGGCAGAATTGAAGGGCTGCTTTTGTAAGGTGTTACTTTCTTACCGGATCATTGAAGTCTTGAGAATTTAGAAAATCTGTAACTTCTCACTTGAAATCAACTTAGACATCTAATAATAATCAACAATAACTCTGAATCTATAAAATTCAGCCTAATACTTCACCTTGTCATGTCTGGGAAAAGCCATTGTGTTTGTCTTCCAGCTATACTGCTTTGCAATGAAGACAAAGCAGAGCAAAACAGATTAAGTCTAATCTGTAATCTTGACCTACTTTACACTCTAATTTAAAGATAGAGGGGGGAAAGCACAGATTGGGTAAATTAACAAGAACAACAACAAAAAAATGAACGCCTTGCAAGCAAACATTACAAATGTGCTTATATGATACAAAGGGTTATCATTCTCTGCTAATGAACTTAATGCTACTCAAGCTACTGAAAAGATTGTAAAAGCATAAATCTTGTAATTTACTCTTTGTCTAGATGAATTATTTGGACTCATGGCTCAGCGGGTTAAAATTTACCATTAAAATATAATTCTCTAACAGAAAAATTCAGTTGTTTAATAGCTTTGAATCACTGTACGTCTTCTTAAAGAGTGGGTGAAAGCCTTAACTATCTTGGAAGAAATGCAAAATTTGTTGCAATGTCCACCCTGAACTTGTTCCCACATTATGTGGCTGTTAAGAATAATGATGTCTATATCTTATTTCAAGGACATTTCTGAAAATATCTTAAATGAAACTACATACAGCATATTTCTAGATTTTTCTATTTATGTAATTATTATAATAATAATAAAATCATTTTAGGACATTAAAAAATTTTAATTAGGAGCAATAGTTCAAATAAAGGTTCTGAAATGTGTCACAATGAGGTAAAGTTAGTGACTAAAAAAATAAAATAATAAAGAGATTTTCAATTATGTATTAAATATACTAGGTGTTCAAATTACATTCCACTTCTTTGTGGATTCTACTGTTTATTTAAACCAACAGTTTAGAACTGGCTTTTTTTTTTTTTTGACCCTTGAAATTGATCATAAGAAGCCAGTTTAAAGAAGCAAAACAAATAATGTCATAATCATGAGAACCAAAAAGATTATTATCTTGAATATAGGATCCTGAGAAGTAAGGTCTCCTCTTGAACACCAAAAAGCAACTAGTTTCACCAAAGGCAAAATAGAAGGAGGAATGGAAGGAGCCCTAGAGATCACATAAGAATTGGAAATCCTTAATTGGAAATCAGCACTTCCTCTGAGTCATGGTGACTTCTCCCAAATTATACTCCCAAATGATATTCTGTGTCAATTCTAACAATACAAGGTGAATCGTTAAAGTGATTTTCTTTTAATAGAAAACCAGGCCACAATTATTTTCAATTATCATATCATCTTTGTAATTAGAGATGATGCCACCCATATTCAGCCAGATTTTCTGGTGCAATGGAACCCTAATAAGAAATCTCCAATATAAATTGTCTGTTTGCTCCATTAATGGAACATCTCTGGGCTGTAGTTGACTGGCAGTGGAGAGTAAGTAGGATTTATTTTGGAAATACAACAGTATGGCAAATGCTGTATAATTTTCAACTAACCTCAAAATTAAAGCAGCTGCAGAATCAACTTCTCTGAATCTCATTAAGATATTCAGGATGAATTGCAGTTCACAAAGTAAAATTCGGTTTCTACCTTTCTGATCCAAAATTCAGGGAGATATTTTCATTTCCTTTTGCTATTTTTAGGAGGCTTCCCATCCCAAATCTTCACCTATTACTGGAACCACAACCACTTATAAGAGTTTTACTAAAGGTTGCCTTGTGTGATTTAAGAAAATATTATTAATTTAAAATGAGTGTTCCATGCTTACTAAAAAAGCAGCATTTTCAGTCACTTTAGGTGGCTTCAGAGCTGGGCACTTACCCAAGACCCTGGTTCTGTGGAGTCAGCTGTCCTCCATGTGCCTGGTTCACCGCAGTTGACCGTGTTCAAATGCCTGGCCTTACCAAACTTTTTCAGAAAAGATTCCAACCTTCAAATGAGAGAAGAGTTGCTTATTATGAAAAGTCTCTTTTTAAAAAGAAAGAAAGAAAAGAAAGAAAAAGCTGAATTTTAGACAAGCAAATGTTTCCACAGGTCTCAGAAGGTTTTGCAAGACTAATCATCACCAACATGAAACCTGAGCTCCTCTTTTACAGACCTTTGATTCCTTCCAACTATGTCTCTTCTATTTTCATTTCACTTTCATACTCCTTTTTTTCCCACCTCCTTTTGATCTTCTATTTTATACTGTACAGAAGTCTTGAGTGGTATGCGTGAAGTGAGCCACCGTCAGCCGTTGAGGGATAGCCTGCAGTTCTAGAAAAAAATCATAAAGCAAGAAATAAGGCCCCAGATTGGGCTGAGAGCAAATCTACATCGCTCTCAATGTCCTGTTGTGTTTTGTGAAAGACACCTGGCCCTTTCAATAGCACATTTCATGGAGTGATGAAAATGGGATATGGAATGTCATTGTGAAAACTGGTTTTATTGGGATAATGATGATTAAGAGGGCATCAATGCAAAAAAAATTAAAATTAAAAAAAAATTCAACAGGACCCAATTGTGAAGAGTAAGCTAGACACACTGACCCTGACCCTGCTGCATAATATCTGCTTTAATCTCTGCTTTTGTTTAGGGGTTTCTAAACAACTCCCACTCCTACCAGCCTTTGGAGCCTTGAACCCAGTTTAGAAGTCACCTAAGCATTCCTCTTGAATAGCTGATATGATTTCTCACTGGAAAAATAAAGAGGGAAGCTAGGATTCAGGTACCTTGGGAAACACTTTTCAAGATGTTTCAGCCTCAGCCAAGCTTTGTGCACTCTCATATTTAGGGATAACTGTACAGATTGAAGTTCATGGTGTTGGTTTATATTACTTCATCTGCTGTTCAGTAATAATGGCTACCCTGAAAAGGCACAGTGCTCCATCAGTAATACTACTGGCCTATATCTTTATAACACTTCATTTCATTCAATTGGCTCAGAGAACTTTAACAACATTTAAGTCTTCAGTTACCTCTGTGATAGAAGCAAGTTGCCCATAGCTATTGTGAACAAAGATTAAAACCCAAGTTCAGCCTCTTAAGATTTCTAGTCAATCCCCTGAACCAAACTCCCTAAATAGTAAGTGATTTTAAAGCTAATGTAACTACTAAAAAAATAATAGCCACAGGCTATCCACATTGCCTTCCATCTCTGCTTAGTGTTCTGAGAGAGTTTGGCACTTTATACACCAAACAAATCCAGGCTTCTGTTTTTCAGGCAAGTGTCAACTCCACAAACAAACAACACTTGTTCTATCCATTAGTAAATATAGGGCACAGGAATATATTGATTTTTCAAATACCAGTAATATAAACTTTTTTATATTTTTTAAGCTAATAACTCTGACTGAAAACATAGAAACAATCTAAGAAACCTCTTTCAAGTCTGCCTAATTATGTTGACAGGAACCTCAGCTCTTTCTGGTTCTCCAAAGACATGTGCCTGTTGTACTCTATAATGAAGCCTTCAAACTACATGTTTTCAACTGATGTTTTAGGTTCTACTTCGAATGCTTATCTTCCATGTCCTCTGCCATTTTAAAGCTTAAAACAAAAATGCAACAGGTTAAAGTAGCAATTAATAGAAAAAAAAATTTATAGAAAAAAATCAGTAGCTTCAGTCCTATGAGAAAACAAGCATTTCATAAATATTGAATACCACCACTACCCACATACTCTACAAGTTGGTTAGCAAAAAAAGACAGTAATTCCATTAGAGGCTTTCAGCAAGGAAAAGATAAAATAGTTTAGATAAAGTAGCTGACATTATTTATTGCTTTTTTCCTTTTAAAATGTGGCCAGCAACAATATCATACATTCCACAAAAATTTCAAGAGAAACTTTTACCAGTTATCTGTTAATTTTGAGCCCTCTATTAATGGGATTTCTTGTGGTTCAAGCTGTGTTTACTTGGCCAAGGGTTCGATTAGTTGCTCCTGCAGCATATGCTTATGTGAGCGAATAATTTTAGTCATATAAAATATTCATCAGTAGCTGATAGCCCCAGAAGTGAAAAGTTGAGCAGTTATCCTGTCCAGGAAAGGGCTTAATCATTCAATCAGAGGAAAGGTAGCCAATGCCCTTTAGTTCTTAAAGAAGGTTGAATTTAGACTAAGGAGGCACCCTGACTAGCAACTGTTTCCTCAAATTAGGTGGCTTATTCCTAACATCTTTCAGAAGTCATCTAACTAAACCCTCATGTGAATTACTCTAGCTAGAAAATGAAAGTTAAAAGCTCTTCTTTCACATGATACTATAATTAAGCATAGCTAATACATTAAAGCATTAAGATCTTGCTTATAGGAGATTTATATCCTTTATATCATTCAAAATAAGCATGTTTTCAACATTAGAAAAGCAGGTTAGATTTTGTCTTTAAAGCAGAGTTCACACACTAAACCATGTAATATTAAAAAAATAAAATTCTAAGGGCTGAGGTTGTGGCCCAGTGGTAGAGTTCTCACCTAGCATGCATGGGGCACTGGGTTTGATCCTCAACACCACATAAATAAAGATATGTGTCCACCTAAAACTAAAAAATAAATTAAAAAAAAATTCTATCTCTAAATCGCAAAGCTTGATGAAATTTTTAACATCTATCCAAATGTTTAGCTTTACTTTCAGAGTTCTTTTTTTGCTTTAAAATGGGTCCAAACTCAGATATAAAGAAAAAAAATATATGTACACATATATACATATATATACAGATATAGATATATAGATAAATATAGATAGATAGATATAGATATATAAGATATATACACACAGAGACTATAATATATTTAACATATATATACAAATTTGGATTGAAATAATAAGTTCATCCAGCAGCCAGAAAGTAATTTTGATCAAAATAGATCCAACCCTTACCACCTGCACAGACCAACTTACTACTTTTCATTTTCAGTTAGTATGTACCTATCTTATAGACATAGCCTAAGGACTTTCCTACATAGAGCTCAATTATAGGAGAGAGAGAGAGGTTTTTTCAGGTACTTAAAAAAATAAGTTGTAGCCCATGTACTCTCATTACACATAGATAAATTGGCTCTAGGTCTGAAGGGGATTTCAGGCCATGCAGAATTGTAGACAAATTATAAAAACAGACAGTCAAACTTGAAAGAAGGTCTAAACAAGCATCACACATAAGTGCAACGATTTCCCAGATCAACAATCCAACCAAATATTTCTAATCTCAGGAGTCTGAAAGCTGAATAAATTAGTCTTACCTTTTGATCAATATAAGTTGTTAGCTGATAAGTTAGCCAGTAGATATAAAGCTAAAGTTTTATTGTATTGTAGGTATTATCATACCACAAAAGGAGAAAATTTTATGAAAGGAATGTTGACTTTATTACCTTAAAATCATCAGGGGAAATATTGATACATTATTCCTCTTTCATGACATGATACTTAAACCATTGTTTGCTTTTCCAGATATTTTTAGATATTTCCCTTATGTACAAGATTTACTGATGTATTCTAGATACTTTCAGCAAAGAATTCATAGTGATTACAGTATTTGTAGCACTATAATTTCTTGGCAGTTATTTATTTACAAATGATCAATTCCAGGAACTAGCTTTACTAGGTAACTGATATTGAATAAATAAATTTAAGAGAGCTTTTAAATTATTCCTAGATTTGTAAGGCATTTCCTTGTTTCTTGGATTACTTAAGTACACTTATTTCTGGAAACACCTAATCAAAAGCATTAAATTTAAGATAATTGTAAATTGGAGTGCTGATGGCTGTTAAACTGCAATTACTGTATCAGCTCACCAGTATTGCCCTATTTGCCAATAAAAGCACTGAAACTGTGGTTTGTATTTCCAGCAAATCTTTGTTGAAAGCCACAAACTGGATAATGATAGGAAACATTCTACTAATCATATCTCTATTGTCATAATAAGACAACTTGATTCCTCCTAAAACTAAGGATTCTAAGCAGCTTCTATGCTAGAGAAAAGACTCCTGTAATATTTTCAGTAGACATTCTTGAATGTGTGCTGAAGAGTGGGAGTTTGTCCTGAACCCTGTAATCAAATTCAGTATCACTTCTTCTCTGGAACAGGAAACAAACATCAATGACTACAAAGGCTGGAAGGTAAGGTAAATAGGTCATGAGAGCCACCTGGTGGACCAGTGGGAAGGAAGAACCGAACCGAGACCAACCTGAGAGCATAAAACTTGCCAAAGGCAGCAACAGCTACACCCTTGAAGGAGACTTGTTATGCAGAAATACTTGACTTACATTTCTAGAAATTCCAATTCTTCAAGAAAAAAATAGCTGGAGGTTTTTATTTAAAATTTCCCTGATTTGATATACTGCTTCATGTTGCATGTTTTTGGACTGGATTAAACTTTGAACTTCTAGTTTGCCACCTTTTTCTAGAACTCTAACAGATAATGGAATTTTCTCACTAGGGAAAAAAAAATGGGACCATTTCCTGCTAAAATCTTGTTCTTTTTGAACAGTGCTACCCAATTAGCAAGATGTGGCATTCTCTTGAGTTGTAGAGAGGGTCTCCTAGGCCCATTTGTACATTCATTATTCTGAATGTCATGGGCCCAACTTTAGAATTTCATGTACATATTTTAACTATATAAAAAAGTAGCGCATCTTGAAGGAAAAGAAACTCCAAATAGGTAGTTTTGGTGTCAGTTTTCAAATAGACTGAACCTAATAATATAGCTACTTTTTGACACATTCAGAAAAATATTAAGGAGAAAGAACAGAGAATAAAATATGAAGAATAAAAGAGGCAGGTTAGAATTCCTAGTTTTTCAAACACATGACTTCACCTAGAGAAGTTTACAGGTTATGGATAAGAAGGCCATGTATAAAGAAAAGGATCTACTTACTGAACCTTTCCTCATGAAAAGAACAGTGCTCATCATTGGGTTTTTTCCATCATCATATAAAAAATTGTTTTTTCCTTTATCCTCTCTCCTGATAGCCCACTTGAAATATAGCATTGAGAGTAATATATATATATATATATTATGAAACATATATATATATGAAAAATCTTTATGAAATATATAGATATATAATTTATGAAAAATGGCACATAATTTTTGTTTTAGGGCAATCATTTGTTTAACAATTTTTGTAGAAACCATTATCCATAAAGGATTTTTCTAAAAAAAATTATTTTTATAAGAAAAAAAGAACCATTTATTAATGCAAAATAAGCTACTAAACTATCAATAAATAGCAAAGAGGAAATTAAGCAAATAAAAGTAAGCTCCAAGCAACAATTGGTTTACCAGTAGTGAGAGTCCCAAATTGCTTTACCAGTATGTATGTAAGAGAGAAAGAGAATGAGGCTGTGCACATAGATGTGATCAAGCAGAAGCTGCATATCTTGCTAGCTACATAAAACTTATTTATAGGCTTCAAATTCTTCAAATGTCAAGTAAAATTCATAATTATTTGAAAAATTATCTGAATTGCAGAGGAGCCATCTAGGTAATCCAATCCCCATGTGATGCTGGATTCTTCCCTTATCATCCATCCATGTGCACAGCCTCGTTCTCTTTCTCTCTCTCTCTCTCTCTCTCACACACACACACACACACACACACACACACACACATACATATATAGATGTACATATGTTTTTACATTTGTATATGTATTTATATACATATGTATGTGGATACGCATGTATAGGTGTATGTGTTTACTTGAAAATCTCCTACGGTGGAGAGCTGGTCAGTTTGTGATGGAGTAATCTGTTTTATCTTTGGGGCAGCTATAACCATTAGAAAATCCACTTTCGTATTGAAATGAACTCTACAATTCTTTTATAAACACTTGTTCTTTGTCCTTGAAATAATGGAAATTTTGTATAATGGTACTAAATATTTCCATACAGCAAATTGAATACAGCTATTGTGTCATCTTCAACTGTTTGATTTTTCAAACAAAAGAACCTTAGTTCCCTCAACTACTACTACTACTACTACTATTATTATTATTATTATTATTATTATTATTATTATCCCTTCTCTTCTCCTCCCTCCCTCTTTCTTTTTCTTTTTTTATTGGTACCAGGGATTGAACCCAGGGGTGCTTAGCTCTTGGGCCACATCCCAGCCCTTTTTTATTTTGATACAGGGTCTCACTAAGTTGTTTAAGGCTTCACTAAATTGCTGAGGCTGGCTTTGAACTTGTTACCCTCCTGCCTCAGCTTCCTGAGTTGCTGGAATTAACAGGCATGCACCACTGTACCTGGCTCAACCATTCTTCTTATAATAGGTTTAAATCCTCCTCAATATCTTGCTTCCTTCTAAGTATTCTATACCTAGTAAAGCAACTTCTTCTACTCCATGTCTGTTTCTAAAACCTGTAGGTAGGGTCTAATGAGCATACAATATAGAGTTGAAAGTTGCCATTACTTTCTTGTTCCAAATTCAAAGCCTCTCAGGCTTTTGTTAAACAAGTGTGTTGATTATTTTAAGTGTCAACTTGGCTAGGCCTCAGTGTCCAGTCATTTGGTCAAACATTAGCCTAGATGTTGCTGTGAACATGGTTTTTAGACATTTTTAACAGTAACAATCAATATACTCTGAGTGAAGCTTCTTTGTCTTCGTCATGGGAATGTGCTTCATCCTTTGTGAAGGCCTTAAGAGCAAAGACAGACATTACCTGAAGAAGCAATTCTACAACATGGAAACCCTTGCTGAGATTCCCACCTATAGGTCTGTCCTGTGGATTTCAAAGGCAAGATTGCCATATCAACCCCCACCTGGATTTCTAGCCTTCTGGTCTGCTCTACATGTTTTGTATATCTTACCCTATCATGAGTAAAAGAGTGAATTTCTTTTTAAAACTTCATTTTGATAAGATGATAGATGAGAGAGAGAGAGAGAGAGAGAGAGAGAGAGAGAGAGAGAGAGAGAGAGAGAGAGTTAGATATATATCCTATTGTTCCTGTTTCTCTGGAGAATCCTAATAGAGCAAGCTAGTTTTACACATATGGCTTCTAAGCTCCATCTCTCCTCTCCTATCATTTTAAACATTTTTTTTTCATTTTAGTTTTTGGTTTTTTGCACCCAAATGAAGGAACTTATATTTAGTCACAATACATGCCATCTGATTTGAATTGATTCATTATCCTTAGCTGAATGATTCATTAGATGCCTGATTCTTGTCTTCTATGTACTTACTGTGGGCTCAGTTTTATCTCAAATACAGAGGATAGAATCCTACTTTTTTCCCCAAGCCCAGTTTCTGAAGTTAAATCCATGTAGGAGAACTCTGTTAGGAAATGCATCTATACCTGCAATGGTCAATGTGAGCATTGTTACTGTTTTTCCCAACTAACTAATGAACTAACTAAATAACTCTTTTTGGAATCATACTAGGCAAATTATAGTTTTTTCTTATCCATTGTAGTAAATCCTCAGAAGAAACCAACCCCCTTGAATAAATAATTCCACATCAATATTTAGTTGAGTTCATATACTCCAAAGGGATTTAGACTATCTGCTAATACTGCTAGGCAAAGCCATTTTTTTTTACATATTCTCAGCTTTGGAGAAGTTGAATCTACTTTGCATACAGCTCCCATCTTTTCAACCCAGGGTTAAATATTTTGTCTATGTCAAACATATTTCTACAATCATTTTGTGTTATTTGAAATTCAAAGTATCTTTTTTTCATACTGATCACAGATGAACATTTTAAGGATACCCAAAAAAATATTTTGCAAGCAGTCACAATTCTTAGGGACATGGACCTTTAAAATATATTTCCTAAAAAAATGATTTTAACTTTTGTGTTAATGATTATTGGGTCAAATAATTCTTTTCACATTGTCTACTACATGGATTTTAGAAGATGAACATTATTTCATTCTGCTATGTAACAGAAACCTATTGGTATTCTTATCTGAACATGATTCCCATCCCCCTCCCTCTTTCTGAACACAGATGTGTAGCAAGCCTTTCATGAACAAGGAATCCATTCAGTTCTTAGATACCTAGGTCAGTTCCCAGCCAACAGGTTTCCTATGCACTTGTAGGTGCCAAACAGCAACTCTTATGTTTCTCTAAAAGAATTCTTAATAGAGAGGGGATTAAACTTTAAGTGGCTTCCTGATTTCACCATTTCTGAATCTCAGTGTTAGGTTGCTGAAAGATTACTTCATTTGTGCCATCAGGAGCCTAACAAGCTTTAGAAACTGAGTGAGTGATGTAATGACTTTTGTGTGTGTGTGTGGATGAAATATTAGAGTAGCTAGCAAGCTGTTGCATTAAAGGCACATACAAATTTTGAGACTGTCTTCATTTTCTGAAAACAGATCTACTGTAGAATGATGAACTTCTGAATTAGTTCAGGCTTTAATAAGAAATGTGAGATGAAAATTACAATGATATTAATAATGCTTTATAGTTAAAAACCAAAGCAAAGAAATGCATGCATTTGCCCAGCACTGATTCTCAACTCCACTCAAATCAAATATTTACTCATCATCTGAATATAAAAAGTAAAATGTCCTCAGGATGGGAGTACATCTACAAACGCCCAGTATATAAATGCCAAAAGCCAGATTGCAGCAAAAGCTCCACATACTCACATTCAATCAGATCGATATATAATCAAGATGAGAAAGGAAACATAATTCACACTGAATGGGAGACTCTCCAACTTATCAAACATGAAATTAAAACAGGAGAGAAAACACTAAAACTATTGTTTTATGAATGTAATCAGCAATCTGGAAAATGAGTTTTATTGCAGATATAATGATCTCCCCAAAATAATTTGTGCAATGCCTAATCAATGATGTTAGGCTTGTGTAAACTGTGCCTCATACCTTCTTGGGAGCTTTCTTGTCCTAAACATTGTCCAGTATACCCTATGCTCTGAGCCTAATTAACATGTGCATTTAAACAAGTGATCATGAAAGCTTATCTGTGAAGATTCATTGGATGTGGGTCCACAGCTGAGATTGTACCTAAAAATCAGGATGGGATATTGTTGGAACTTTGTAAAAGTCAACTTTTAATCATTACCTTAGCAAGAAATGGAATTTCCATCAAGGGTTATTTATTGGTATTCATCCTAAGGAATTTCCCTTTTATTCAGAGGAGGTATATCTTCCTCCTACTTTAAAATTTCAAGAAAAAAAAAACAGATTTAGGAGGATCAGATAACAAATACTCCATATAAGGCTGAAATTAAGGGTAAAGTGAATATGTTTAATGATTTAACATGTTTTAACACAATTTTGTTTGGTAAAATCAAAATTATGAGGGAAATATTCTGACCAGTGGTATATATGTTTTTGTCAATATATAATTGACATATATAATTCTGTTTACTGAGTACCCCAAGGTTCACTGTTTACTGAGTACCCCAAGGTTCACTGTACAAGATATTTGGTTAAGATGACTCTTTTAAGAATCATATATATTTTTCCTTAAGCTCACCGTATTATTACTTTTTTGTTTTGTTTTGGTCACGGATTATTGTTTTCCACCTCCTTCCAAATTGATTTAAGGGATATTATAAGTAAGAAGAATAGATACATAAAGGTTTTATGAAGAATTTAAAGGACAAGAGTCAAACAGTGAAAAAGGAATTTAGTGTCAGGGTCTATAAAGGATCATTGACTAAAAAATGAATGGTATTTACATGAGCAACTTATGTAAAATAAAGAACACAGACATTCTTCCTTCGACTGTTATTATTGCTCACTAGAATGAAAAAGGAATTGAGAAAAAAGGGTTAAGTGACAAGGAATGTTTCTTTCCTGTAAGTCTCTCAATGGTCTTCTGGGAATTTTTTTTTTTTTCTTTCAAGTCTTGGCTCTCAGTTTCTACAGAAATCATCCCTGCACCAAACATGTGTTTAATTGCCCTCCAAGTGTCTATTCACTGCACTGTCCTTCTAATAAAACACAAATTAACTAGCTGGCTAATGTTTCTGTTTGTGATTATTAGCTTTCCATATCCCCATGAATCTGAAGAGGGTCCCTGACCCAGTTCTGGGCAGAGGTGTACAGGGCAGTTACATGGATTGGGCTTTTCAGTTTGTCTTCCTGAAGAATGGGGCAAACTTATTCAAGGAATCTTTCATTCTTTACTGTTTCCTGTTCTTTCATCCTAGAATTGAAACAAGACATCTAGAAGGCAAGAGCTGCTTTTTTTGGGGGGAGGGCGGGGGTTGATAAGGAGAACGGCAGTACATTAAGGATGGCAAAGCTGAAAGCTAGAGGGAATGTAGGACCTCAACACAAGACCTTACCACACAACTCTAGACTGTCTTTCCTCAGGCTCTGTTACCCAAGATAAATAAATAAAATACAATAATTTTTGTTTTTTAAAAGCAGTTGATTTGAGTGTCTATGACATATAGTCAAGCACATACAATTTCACCTCTTAGATTTCCTTTATGTGCCCCAGCCCCTCAGGCTTCCATGCTTCTTGTTACCATAACATGTCATACAGACCCAAAACATGAGCAACAATAGTGCAGTCTCATTGCAAGTTGCATGTTGGAGCCTGTGGAAACCAGCTCATTATTATAAACAAATAATAAGTTTTCTGTGCTCCAGAAATACTGTGTTGGTGTTAAGAATAATAATACAGGATTACAAAGTTAACACCTTTATTTTTCATAGTTCTTATCATCATCTGATGACACTGGGTATGGTCGTCCATGAGCGCAGTGTCATTTATGATTAGTGCCTGAAAGACTTCATAGTGCATAATCGATCAACAAACACAAGTTGAATGAATAAATGAATCAACCACTGAAATAATTTTTTGGAGAACTGGATTTTATGCTTTCTACTGATTTAGGTTAAAGCAGAAAAGAGATGATAAATTTTAGAAATAATAATTGTTCCTCTCAAATGGACTCCTAAGGGATGGTATATTTGAAAAACAAGGCTTTTTATAAATGCCTGAAATGAAGACTTTCTTTAATGAACTGATTTTCTTGTGATTTAGCTACTAGCTACAGAGTTGACAATGCTTTAGATTTATTTTTATACAAATATTGAATCGTTTATGTGCATTCCTATACAGTTGAAAAAGAACTGACCAAAACTTTTTTTCAAAAAGCAGATGTAGTCCTTCCCAGAGTTCTGTACAAAAACACACAATTAAGTCCTCAAAGTTCTGCCTCATGCAATAACTGGAAAACTTCAGGAGTACACTTTAGTATTCTCAATCTCTATTATATATAGAGTACTGGGAACAATTTAAATTTAGAAGGACTGCAACTTAATGGCATTTTAAGATGAATTACTCCCAAAATGTACTCCACAGAACTTGTGGAGTGGACCTGTTAAGCATCATCCACTTAGAGATTGAATAATATCTTCAAAAGTGTCCTTCCTCATTTTGGTGACATTAATATTGAGCTCTCACATCTGATAGTATTTGCACAATTTGTTCAAGCTGATCATCTCATTATAGAAATAAAAGAAACATGTTGACATCATAAATATTTCGTAGATGCAATTCATAAAGATTCCACTCAAAGGGAAAGATGGGCTCTGAATTCTGGTGGTGAATTAGAGATTGGCTAGAATTAATTCGCCATCATTTTTTTAACTTTAAACATTTTAAACTATGTTTACGGTAAAAGTAATGTATTTTTAAGAACTGCTGAATGTAGCAGATATATTTTAAACTTCTATCAAGAAACAGCCAAAAGTACCTAGAATTTTAGGAGAGAGTAAGCAAATATAAACTTCTAAAAGGGAAGTTACCCATAACCAATGTATTTAATTAACCATTTAGAGAAGTATTCTTCCTAAAAGATTGTCAACAAAGATGTTGTTATTGAAGATAAGGGTGTAGAGACAAAAACCCTATATTGAAGGGAGCCAACTAAATATATCTGATTGAAGAAAAACTGTCTACTGTAGATTGCAACACTCAGAGTCTTCAGAAGAATGAAATCTGGTAAACCAGACTTGAGAATTACATGTCATCAGTACACACTGAGATGAGCATGACATTGTGCATCCTGTCTCTAGCATACTCCACAGGGCAGGTTGCCCTGTTTGACAGGTAAAAAGCCTCTAGCCTTCCATCTGATTTTTCAAATAGACATTTTTTTGTGATTAAAATGTGCTAATCTCCAAATTTACCAGTCTTTCTAACAACTTATCCATTCAAAGGAAATTAATTCATGATGCTCTTATAGTTTGGTAGACAAAAGTCAAAAGGTAGAAATTTAGTTCTGTAAAGTCCCTTCCGGTTCCAAAAGTGCACGAACATTGTAAGAGAATATAGGACAGAACACACGTAACCAGAAATTTCCTTTTCAAATAAACCTAAAAATATATCTTTCACTACATCCTAGTTTCTACTTCTAACTTGGCATGGGTTAAATGATTGGTCAGTTCTGTTACTCAGGATAGTGGATGCCAAGATGGAGCTCAGAGTACAAGAGTGTTAGGGATGGGAATAGGTGGTGGACAGCGCCTGTGAAAGACAAGGTGGAGGAGCAGAGGTGGGCATGAAAAGCTTTCAGACACAGCACAGATTTAACAGCCATGGAAAGAAAGGAGGGAGAACACAGAAATGGAAACTGAAAAATCTCAAGTGCTGCAGACTGGAAAATGTTTCAGCTAACGCTAGAGGGAGCTCCAGAGCAAAGATTTTTTTCAATTGGACAGGTCTCACCTTGGGCAGAAGTGGTCCAGCATACAGGTAGGAGGAAGAAATGTGGGAAAAGCATTTCCTTTTCAAACCACACTGCCTGATGCTCCCAGTCACCAGTGTGCCCAGTAACTGCTATGCCCATGTCCAATCAACCACCCCAAATGTAACTCCAACCACACCACTAAGACACACAAGAACAAACTGAGACCTGAGGGCCTGCAGCTGGAGATGGTCATCTAACTTGATTCTTTGCAGTTAAACAAGTTCTTTCTTGAAGGAAGATTCTCAGCATACAACTCCATAACCACCACACCTGATTGTGGTAATTATAAAAGCAATATGTGGGTGTCAGGGAACCAGATGCTTTTTTCATCTCCCATCTCTGATTTAAATTTCTAGGATTCAGTTCTAGTATTCCAAATTCAGAGGACCATTTGTTATCATAATGAGGATTATGTAATCAAATGAAGAGTAGAATAAATTTTTAAAAGGCATGGAATAGAGACTTTTTGAGCTGAAAGGAATCTTACCAATTATATAGCCTGACTCTTTCATTTGACAAAAAGAAAACTGAAAATGCAAGTGGGGAGGTGTCCAAGACCACCACTGGTTGGTTAGTGCAAGAGCAAAGAGAGGAGAGAGCACCACCTCACCCTTAATCCAGGCATTGTTTAAAGGACTAGAATGGGACAAACAAAGAGAAAAATTTATCTCACCAACAGTTCAGAAAATATATATATATATATGTTTAGAATTAGAATGACTGGTCAGTCTGGCCAAAGCTTTCACAGAAATATCAAGCTAGTAAGAGTTTAGAAGGGAATTCAGTACCGCCAAGGCCTTTGGGTTGGGGCATTCTACTTGGAGTTTAAAATGAGTAAGGAGTTAACACATTAATAAACCGTTTTAGATTTGATTTAGCGAAATTAATCTTTACCCATTTGAATTACAATCCCCTGGCAGATGTGTACACAATCATCCAGAATTTTAGGTTTCTGATCCTTCCACCAATGACTCAAAGTTTTCCAAGTCTTCTATTAGTGGCTTTTTTTTTTTTGCTTTGTGCTACTGAGAGTCAACATTGCTATCTGATTTAACTCAAATATTCTGCTTCCACAAGACAGAGATTTAGAAGAATGCAAATTGAGAAATTGCCATTCTTATCAGATACAAATAAATCAAATAAGGCAAACCAAAAAGGAACCTTAGGGAGGCAAACACAGGAAAGGAAGATGCTCCACCCTTTCACTACAACCCAGAAAAATGAATTTATTGAGTATCCCGGGTAAGCTATTTATTTTGAAAAATGTACAGACTTTAAGATGCACTCAATATGACTCTTACTTTGGTATCATCATAAAACCAAATTATTTTCTTACAAGTTCACTTAGTTTACAATATTTATAATACAGAAATAGCCATCTGTAATCATGATTTTTAGGTAAAGAAATATCACAGCAGCTGTTACTACTTTGAAAGGTAGAGATTCTTTCCTAAAAATATCTAACCATATTTTGTTGTTTCAAGCACTAGGAAATGCATATAGTGCTAGGCTAAGTGGCCCTTAGGGGAACAGTCCTGAGGATATTATAGCTTTATATGGATTTTCCTATTATATAAAATGGATCTTCTATCTCAGAAAACCACTTGGCTGAAGGAGTTCTTTCCATTTCACACTGTGATCCCAGGTGCCATCTTTAGACAGCAAAGAAGTAGAGAACTTTCTTCTATCAAGCACTTAGAGTGGAACTGGAAATACAGACCATATCTAGAAGACAGCTGAAGAGTGAGGATATCCTGCTTTGTCCTGGCTCTGGCCTCTACTTAGAGCTGTCACTGCTTAGGTGTAGATCAATTGAGTTTTGTTTATACTGGCAAAGAGAAATTCTTCATCATATGCTCTATCAAATCCTAACAGAAAATCCTGGAGTGTAAAAGCAAAAGCAGATTTACTATCGGCTCACCTTTACCTGAAACATTCATCTCAATTGAAACTCAGGTTAACACATAGTCATTGGCATTATCCTCCAGGATGGTCCCCAAACCCTGTAGAATTTAGAATTTCTAAGTGAATGTGTAGGTGAGGGTAGAGTACTCAGGCAGCCTACACTTTAAAAGGTTCAAAATGAGAAAGACCCGGTAAAATAAATCAGTTGGACTACTTAGTGGTAAATACCTCATTTTCTTGTTGTGTTTACCCTTCTGACCCAATAGAACAGTAATGCATATCCTCTCACTGCATTCTTAATAAGGTTATTTACACTGCATATCCAATGAGTTTGTGCCCTGTGCAATAAATTCTCAGCTCTGAAAAGTTGTGGGAGTGTAGACATTGTTATTGGACGAACTAACCTTGTAAATGAGGAGCACCCTTATTGAAGCTCTGGATTTTGAATATTTCAAGAGTGACACAGGAATACAGGCAGTTTTCTGCAGAACTATAATGATCAGCCTCACAAATTACCGCTGACTATGAATAAGTAATAATATCCTGGCAACGAGTGAAAAATTCTGACTTCATTTTTAAAATGTCTTTGTACTGGTTTGCAATTTCCCATGCTATCAGTGGAAAGAAATACTGAGAAGACCTTATACATAGAATTAAGGTCTTGTTCATTAGCAGTGATCTGTATTATGAACTGGTGAGGCTGAGCAAAGTCAGGAGAAGGAAATGTAGGAAGAGCATTTCCTTTTTCAACCACACAGCCTGCTTCTCACGGCTACCAATACACCCTAGAGGTACTGCCCTGCCCCACACTCCACTCAACCACACCAGCATAATGCCTGCTAAGACACACTGGCATAAACTACAATTTTATCCACTTCCTGATTTATTAAGAAGTTACAGGGATCTAGTGGTATTATTAAGTTTCTAAATTAAAGTTCAAGAATGAGTTACGAGGGATCAAAGGAAAAACAAATATTTCCTCACTTAGATAAAAGTCTGATACGAATGATTTCACTTTAATTTCAACCAATTTTCTAACAAAGGAAAGCCCCTGATGATTTTCATGGGAATTGGAGATTCTTCCTCTGCTCCTGTCTCCTCCAATCCTTGCTATCTAGCTCCTCTTAAACCCTACAAGGGACAAAGAGGGCATTTCAGAGTCTATAATTGAGCTGAATATTAAATATTTCACTATTATTTTGGAAGCAAACACTCAATCAGCCTTCAAGTCCACATATAAGATCCAGCTATCAAAGGATCAGGAAGTAGATGGACTTCTCCCACATAAAAAGCTACAGAATGTATAGTATCCACAACCATAATATTGCACATCATGGGACAGGTGAGCTTGCAAAGGCACACTTGGCTGTGAAAATGTTATAAGCCAAGATTTGTGCTTTTCTATAACTGCCATCCCCAAATGGAGTGTAAATATTAATGATAATAAGGTAAGTGTAGAAGCAAAGATAAAACAAAATGGCTGAATATTGATCATTTTTTTAAGCTGGAGATGGACATAGAGAGGCTTATTATACTATACTATTTACTTACATATGTTTAAAATTGCCCATAATAAGAGACTTTCTAAAAAGCTAATTGTTTTGGTTTTATCATTATCCCACAACCACAACCTCTTTTGTCAATGTGAAGACTATGATTAAAACCCACTCACATCTGTGACATTTAACAATGCAGACTGAAGATATTACCCTCACACAGCCTACCTGAAGGAAATGGCTTGATATTTTTTAACCTCTGGGTCTTTCCTTGAATAGAGGGCACTAAAGAAAATTGCTCACAGTCATCAAATATTATTCAATTGCCTCTGAAAATCAGAGAGACCAAATGAACAACTCAGTATAGTTAGGGTTTCTTTAGACTGCAGTTTTATATCTACTTTTTTCACACTGCATTAAATAAACCAAGCCTGCATGGATTTATCCATGTCCCCTTACTAATGACTTAGCCTTAATATAGTCCAGTATTTCCAAGATTCACAGATTAAAAACAATCAGTTTAAATATCATCACACAGCACCCCATTTCAAGCCCTGATATATCAATATGGATATCTAACATGTTTACATAGTGTTCAAGCTTTGGTACTAACCCAAGTGACAGTGAACTGCTTTATAAGCAGAGGTGTTTGCTATCACATAGAAAAGGGTTAGTGCTCAATAAATGCTCAGTGAATCAGAGAATGGTAAAAGGGAGTTAGTTACATGAATAAAGGAATCTTTTAATAGAATTCAAAGACAGAAGCAAAAAGAGAAATAAAATGCTTACACAAAGAATAGAGTCTGTATAATTTTTATAATTATGGTCACAAGAAAGCATTTATAGACCTATTGTGGGCCAAGAAATGCCATAATATACTGAGGCTTTAAAAATTAGATATAATATTTTTATGTCTACAAAGGCCTATTGGTTTAAGAGCTGTTAAGAGAAGCAATCAAACATCTAGAGGAAAAATTGTCTTTGCTTACAACACATTTATTTTGGAATGACCTTAGTTTGTTAAGTTTAACTTTAGTAAAAACTTATTTCAAAAGATCCAAACTTCCAAACCTAAAATGAGACCAAAAAAAAAGAAAAAGTTCATGGAGCTTAAATTAGCCAAACAGTTATTTTTTTATTTCCCCTTCAGTTTTTATCTTCCCTATTCTATATAACTCAGGTGCCAAATATTTAGTAACAGCTTTAGAATTCAAATAATCCTACCTACTCATAAATGAGGAAGCTATGCCAAATCTGTACGAAGCAGTTTAGAGTCTCCACAATGGTTTCTTTCGATAACAAAGAATAGCCAGTCAATGACTATGAACATCAAAGGCCAAACTTAAGTTAAAATTTAGACAAAAAATCATCTGATTTGGTTCCTATCATAACTCATGACACCTAAGTTTCCAATCCCTCATTTCAAAGAGCATTAGGCACTTGCAACACTTTCTTTCTAGAAATAGGAGAATAGAAATCCATGCAGCCTTCCAATGTAACTTTTGAAGACAAATTGTCCAGTCAAATGGTCTGAATGTCTATAATATATAAAATATTTAGAATATATCAAAATAAAAGCTTCTTCACATTGTAGATATTTTATACAAATTGTGTAGGCCTGTCAAATGTCATTATGCTGGGACTTGAAAAAATCAACAATGACTGCATCTAGAAATTTGATTTCAGTAGTATTCTGAGATATATATATGTACACATCATCAGATAGCTCATTACAGAGTAAGCATGCCATAAATCAGATGGCATACAGGCTGACCAAATATCTCCAATTTTCTCTCACTGGCAACTTTTTGATGCTTCTTTCCTCCAGGGCTCTAGCTTGTTTTCATCTTAGAGTCCCCTTAACAATAAACTGTCATGGAAATTTTGCCCTAAATATGTTTAGTCATGGGTTCAGTTAGTTAGAAAACATCTAATGAAGCTGAGGTAACAAGTGCATACATGTATGAAATTTATATGGAATTAAAATATCCCACACCTGAGATCAACTCCTGGTCTGGATTACTAGCCTCATGCTGGAATGTCATAGACAAAAGGCTGATAAGTTGGAACAGCGAGGAGAGGTCCACATCCAATCAGCAGTAATGATGCTTATACTAATATGCATGAGTTGTTCTATTAGATTTGGAAGTAAGAAGGATGGGCAGGCATCTTTACTTTTGATCACCATACAATCTAAGTGAGTGAAACAAGACATATAGAAGAGTTTGTAAATAATAAGTAATAATGTATAGCATATTTTAAGGACCCAGTAAATAGTGTGGCCAATAAATATGGAAAGACTAAAGTTGGAGGGAGGTAGGGGAATCTTCTGGAAGAGGAGACCTTGGTGCTAGTCTTTATGGAGAGGGAGAAGGCAGAAGGTGGGTTTTCTGTATATGATGCCCTGGCTGGCCCCCACAGAAGGATTTAGGACTCTCCATCCACGTAAAATTAGAGCTCAGGCTTTCCAGAGCACATAGAAGGAGTCAATCCTGTTTTTATTCCAATTCCATTAAGCTTGTGATTCATCTTTTAGTTAGCAACAGAAAATGTGAGAGGATATGTTTAAAATAATTTTCCTATCTAAAGTCCCACGGAGAAAAGCACATATCAAGAAAAGTCACTGACGATATCTATTCCTTAAGGATTTCTAAGCTATATCCTTCAATCAAGTTGGAGCATTATAAAGCTGTATATCATGACTACCTCAGTTAGAGTCTAAAAATTACCTTCACAGAGTTTTTTTTTTAAATTAATCTTTCTGGCTTGGCAAGACCTATCAAAAACAACAATCCTACACCCTGATCCAGTAATTTCAACTCAAGAAATTATTTCTATAAATAATCTCCCTAGGATTTATTAATATGTATATGTGATAATTTGTTGCAATTTTTGATAATTGCAAAAGAATGGGCAGAATCTAAATGCCTATCAGTACATGTTAGCTGAATTCATGGACATCTATGTGATAAATATGCATACATGAAAAAAAGAATGGTACAGGTCTACATATACTGATATGGAACTAGCAAATTAGGAGCCAGTACCTAAATGATGAGAAAGGGCCATCACATAAAGATCTAGGTCAGAGGTACTAGGCTTGGGTAACAACAAATCCAAAACACTCCAAGTCGTATGTATGGAAGGAACTATAGGAAGGTCACTGAAGTGATGTGAATGAGCAGTGGGAGGAGACAAGAATTAGAAACAGGGCATTGACCTGTTTGTCATGGTAGAGAGCATCATTGTATCCTAAATATAATGGGAGCCAGCAGAGTACGTTAAGCAGATGTCATGGTTTATTTTTAAAATAGTCATTCCACCCTCTGTATGGAATATGCACTGTGTAGGGGTAGGAGTAGAGTGGGAATTCAAAATAGACAGCCATTGCAGTAGACCATGCAAATATGGTGAAGCAATGGTTTAGGGAAACATTCTGGAGATAAAATGCTGGCTTTCTCTTCCTTTTTCATAGTTCTTGGCTTTCTTAATTTCTAATGTAATAATGTTGTATACACTTAAGATTTTATTGTCCCATGGTGTATCTTTAAAACTTTAAAACAGTTGGGCACAAATTAAAGTAAATAAAAATGTGTGTGTGTGTGTGTGTGTGTGTGTGTGTGTGTGTGTGTGTGTAGCCACAAGCTAGGAAGCAATGGTATGAATACGCATGAAGGACCACGAGACAAGAATCCAAGAGACTTCAAACTTATGTTTTTAAAGATTTCATTTTCTTTATATTTAAAAGAATATGCTTGCTGATAACTATGCTCATGGTGGTCTGCATATGAAAAGTTCATATTAAAAATGCACAGTATATTGTCCAGCACATTGAATATGGTCAGCAATTCAGGACTGAAATGGGGAAGACCATGGATAGTATACCAGGAAAAATATCTAATTAAGAATTTTTGCACTGGGAGATAAAGCGCAAAGCAATGTTTTGGAAAGATGTATCTTGGGCTAGGGTAGATCATGTGCCCACTATGAGTGGGGTCTTATGTTTGATCCCTGGCACTGAAAAAAGAAAAGATAAAGGAAGAGGAAAAAGAAGTAGAATTTGGAGGCTGCCTATAAAGGGGAAAGGTCAGCTAGGAGATTATTGCATTCTTCACAACATCTATATTAGAAAGGGAAAGAAGAGATCTCATTATCACCATTGACAGACAAAGAAGAGAATGACTCACCTCAGGTCAGACAACAAGTCAGGGGTAGAAATGAGACAGGGTTGGAAATCACACTTCCTAGTCTAAGTATGCTAATTCTCTAGACCTCTGCTGCCTACATTATTCAAATATAGTACATGAATCTGGCTATTCCTATGACCTTTCTCAAATATTAAAGCTCACTGCAACCCACTAGATAAATAATACACTAAAGGTCAGAAAAAAGAGAAAACAGTGGTTCTCCCAAGTTCAAAATGTTTTTCCTTTCTGTACAATTTGTCTCTACTAATTTCTAACATTTTCCTAAAATGAGAGCTGCTATTTAAATGGCATCATATCTCCTCTTTGCTCCTGCTGAATCTGTACGGATGTTATCAAGTATGTGTGGATGCACTCACACACACAAATTCATCTGAATGTGATCTCTCTCCATTAACTCAACAGTGTAGAAAAAGCTTCTAAGCAGAAATCGTCACATAGTTTTCCACATCTTTAGAACAAGCAAAGAGTTTTACACATACCTGGAGGAAGTATACTCAATAAATGTGAGAATTTGAAAGCCCTGCCAGTTACTGAAGGGAGCAGCCTATCCTATGAAAACAAAACACAAAGTCATTTGAGATCCTTCAGTAATTAACTGTTGTATTTTCCTTGAGGTCCAGTGTGTATTTGGATCAGGGGATTGTGGCTAAGGTGTTATCTGGAACCAGTACTTGATGATGTCATCTTCTCACCCAGGAGTGGCAACACTTATTACTGCCTGATCTAGAGATGTGTCTTTGGGAATAGAATAGAAGGAATCTACATAACAAAGACCAAATACTCCTGGTTTAAAAATTATGAGACTTTAAAACCTTAAAAAAAATCTCATCAGAGTTCTCTTACTTACTTCTGATGTGTAACTTAGTTAAACATCTAAAATATTTTTGAGCAATAGGGCAAAATTGATTGACACATTGATTAGAGAGTTTCCCATCAGCCTCTTTCTCCAAGAAAGATTCAGTGACACAGAAGGGACCTTTCATAAGTCTACCCCATGAAGATATTCCCCAAATATTACATTAATCAAAGTAGTACGATGAAAGAGAAAACAAAATCAGGAAAGAGAATCTTCACTAGTCATCTGCCACTGATTCCCATATGGAAGTCTCCCATTCTGCTCCATCCTTGCATACTTGTACACTATTAATCCCTCTGATGATAGTGAGGCTAGTACTAAACATGGGCTGAGTAGATGGTGAAGAATTATTTTTTCTGACTACAATCAAATTGAAAGATATGAAAAATGTGCTCTGAGGAGTGGTAAAATTTTAAAGAAAGTAACACATGAATCAGTTTATTTTCTTCCCCCTTTCCTTCTTATTAAGCATAATAGATTTATATTGCATGCTTGTAATTATTGATATAAAACTTTTTGTATATTATCTTATATAATCCTCACTGTAAAACTATGAGATATAAACTAAATAATCTACATTTTAGAAATGGGGACACTGACTTGTAGTTAGTAAGTATGGGGCCAGGACTACAACCACTTAACTCCAGAGGAGTCTCTCAGCCACTCTGTTAGAGAAGTTGCCAGGTACATAAGCAGAGACTGGGAGGAGAATGGTATTTTCATAGACCACCAAGAAGTTCATTATCAGTCAGAAACAGGAAAGGAGATGGGCAGGATGTGGGGGTGCAGTGGTCAGAAGTCCAGGCTTTAACCAGCACCACTGCATCTGAATGCTGCCTCTGCCACCAGCTAACCCTTTAATATTGGGAAAGTTACTTATATTCTCCCACTTGAACTGTGATATATTAGCTATTATTCATATGCTTACCATATTTCCATGATGCCAATGGGCATACTTTTTCCCAGTTTGATGTCTCTAAACATCTATGCCATATCATCCAAATCAAATAATCCTTTTCATCTGAATGGTAGAAGAGTAAGATGCAAGCCAGTTGTTTTTGTCCTCATATAGAAAACTGGTCTACACAAAAGTTGTGTTCACTAACTCATTTGAGTTCTTTGTATCAGTAGCATCACATGCATTTTCATTTTCACTGAAATATGGACCTTTAATTGTCACTTAAATGTCTTCAGATAACACTATGAGGCCTACGAGGCAGATTGCATATGCAGAAGACTGCCACAGCCAGGTAATGCAATTAGAGCCAAAAGACATTGCCAATGTTTCAGAATAAATCACAAGACTTTTAAAGGTAGTGAAGCATAGCATGGCTGATTCATGCATCATGAAGGACTCAGAGGGGTACCAACAGCTGCCTGACAAATGCTTCTTCCAGGTTTTCAATAGAAGCTATTAAACTCCCAGCAACATGTAATTCAATTTAAGAAAGAATAGAATTATGCATTAACAAGTAGGAAACACACACACACATACACACACACACACACACACACACACACACACACACACACCATCTAGCAATATCTATCACTAAAGAAGTCATAAGCATGTGTTATAAAAAACAGCATGTCAAGATCAAGATTCAATACCTTATAGAAAATCAAAAGATTAGATCCTGACTGTAAAGGACACTTGGGCTGCAAATTTGATTTTGATATTGAAAAAGATAGGAATGTATAATTGCATTGATTAACATAAGCTGTTGCTAGTTCATAAAAAAATTGTGTTTTGTACCCATTCCAAAAGTCTCTTATAAAATTAGTTTTGTGTCTTACAATAGGTGGCATATTTGAAACAAGGTGAAATTATTGCAAATGTACAGAGGTATTTTAGCTTCCTATTGCTATTTTAGCAAACTCCCCAGTATAGTGGCCTAGAACAACACAAGTTTACCAAAAGTTTATCCTTACAGGTCTGGAGATCTAAACTTCAACTGATGAATGGAATAAGAAAATGTGGTACAGTCTGTGGATGTTGTTCAGTGGTTGAAGGCATGCTTAGTAAGCATACAGCCCTGGGTTCAAGACAAGAAAGAAAGATAGATGTATCCGATGTGGGCATAGCACTACCCCATGTCCCCCTTCAAATTTTATTTTGTAAAACTTAGAAATCTACAAATGTGTCCAGAGCTGACTTAAGGAAGGCGGCACCTTGCTTAAATGACAATGCCGAACTAGATGTGGATAACCTCATCCTGAGGACAGTGGGCCATAATTCTGGTTAAATTCATAAGTCCAACTTTAGAATAATGTCTCACTAAAGCTATATGGAGACTAGGGGCAGCCCTCAACACCATTAACAACATCAGTGATCAATGGACATTTTTTCCCTTTTCTTCAAAAATAAGCAAGGAAATGAAAAATTAGAATCTATGTCAATGAAACTGTGTCAGTTACCAATTTAAACATAAAAGCCAGGAAATGCACATATCTCAAGGGAACATTAGCTTGTTCATATTTCATGTGTTTCATTTTAAGGTATAACACTTAACAGTATAATTAGCAATCAAAAATATTTTATCTGTATACTGTGGGTGTTTGATGTCATTATGAGATCCTTGATTTTTGCATTTCCTGTCTTCTGTGTTTAAATGTATAACCTTAATGTTGCATTATTGTCATGTCTTACATTAGTTATTGATGGCTTGTAAATGAAATAGATGCCCTAGCAGGTCTTTTCTACCTCTAACTTCCGTAGATAATTTCTGCAGACACACATTTTATGAACCAATATTACAGAAGCTCTATAAAAACCATAATGGAAAACAACACAATTCTTACTGAAATGTATGGGAGTTCTAAAAGGTTTTTCACTTTGTAACAATTACGTTGAATCTCTTTGAAAGGTTGTTACTTGTTTTGCTTCTTTATGTCATTACATCAATTTTACCTTGCTCTGAAAACCTATTTCAAAAATTAAAGCACCAACAGCAATTTCCAACCTATCAAGGACTTAAATGAAGCCTTGTAAAGCCTACATCATGTTGTTTTCTCTAAAATCACCACAGACTCAAGGTAAAGGACAGTGAGTCTGTACTTAAAGTCAGTCTAATTGTGAAAGTCATTTCTTGTCTTCAATATTTATGATTTTCTGTTGTTACATTTCCTTGGCAAAAGGTAAATTATAACAGATTAATTACCAAAGATATTTCTAATTAAACT
Organism: Ictidomys tridecemlineatus; assembly: GCF_052094955.1. Taxonomy (NCBI): domain Eukaryota; kingdom Metazoa; phylum Chordata; class Mammalia; order Rodentia; family Sciuridae; genus Ictidomys; species Ictidomys tridecemlineatus. Next base: position 164,424,476 of record NC_135479.1, read on the forward strand.
TTTTACAAACTCAAAAATCTAGCTTTCAAGCATAAGTGCTTTATAAAAATAAAAAAATAAAAAGTCCAGAAAATAATTGAGTCAATCTCATTATGCAGCAGGCAAGAAAGGCCCCGGCCATGCCTGCTTATGCTCAGAACACCATTTGCACTTCCTAGTTCAATGGAAAAGAGTAAATGAGTAAGCAGGACTCAAAATTACTGTAATTTCCCTATCTAAAGCCAAACACTGTTTTAAATAGACTTATTCTTCATATTGCACTGATAAAATTTGGGTAATTGTTGAATCTGAAATTAGAGATGTGAGGGATAAAGTGAAAATATCTGTTAAATGAAAGAACAACCTGGAGGAAATGATGTTTTAAATGGACCTTGTAATTTTACTGGTTCAGTAACCCATGGAACATCACAGCTGCCTAATACACTCCTGAGCTGGTAGTTGACTTTGGCACAGTGTTTTACAATTTCATCAGTTCAGTCACTGAAGAAAACATGCTAAAATTCTTGGTATTAGGTGTTCATTTTCTCTAGATCAAATTCAATCTTAGAAACATTTAGTTCTAATATATAATCATAATAAATAATATATGTATACAAAATAGTCTCCATAAATTCATGATATTTTAGCCTCAGATAAGAAATTATAGATGTACCAGAATTATGTGTATGGAAAAGAAAGTAGTAATCAGATTCGCATATCTCAAATAGATGCCTTTAAAGAAAAAGTCCCTTGTACAGTTGTGCTTCTGAGGTACAACACATAAAATATATTTCTTCACCTATGGTCTATTGCATATTAATAGGGACACTAGTATGGTTGAATCAGGGTATTTTCAAGAAAACATGCCACTGTTGTTGAAGTTCAAACTGGTTATCTTAAATTCCTTTGAAAAGATTTCTGAAGTTCTCTTTGTTGTTGAGCTTTTTTTCTAGTATGAAACCAGTGGCACTGATTCATACTAAGTACCTAAGAGAATACAGATTTATAGAACAGTATTATTATAGATCAGGGATTGGCAAACGTTTTCTGTAAATTTTATCTGGCAACTATATTTCTAAAGGGCCAGACAATAAATATTTCAATTTTTGCAGGACACATAAAGTATCTGTCACATATTTTTCTTGTTTGCTTATTTAAAGTTTTTAATTTTTTTCATTTCAATAACCCATCAGAAATGTAAAATCTCATTCTTAGGATGAGCCATAGAAAACAAGTATTAGGGCTGGTTCAGGCTGCAGATAATAGTTTGCCTACCTGTGTTAAAAAGGGAAGTATGGACAACACTACCAAATTTAAGCCCCTATAAGGTAAAGTGAGATTCCCTAATACCCTCATCCTTTGCTGCCTAACAAAATTCTACAAAATTCAAAACTGCAAGAACAATCATTTATTTTGTTCATAAATCTGCAAAGGGACCCATTGCTGGATCATAGAGCAGTGAGCTAGGATAGTTCAGCTGAGCTTTGAAGACCAGCTTCTTAGATGATTTTCTCTCAGGTCTGGGGAGAAAGGTCTTTCAACTGAGACCTTTCAAGGAATTTTGCCCCAAGTTTGCTTACATTTTCTCACAGCATATTCTTTAGAACATGAGTGTATTCTAAGACTCTCCCAAGAGAACCAAGCAGAACCAGTGTCATTTTCATTTTTTTTATAACTAGCTTCAAAAATCACATTGCATGAGTTGTTTTTTTTTTCCCACAAGCCTGATCAGATTCAAGGGGAAGGAGCATAGACACCCATATCTTGATAGGAGACACATCAAGTAAGGAATTATAAAGATGGGAAACACTGTGGTGGCTATTTGGGATACAATCTGTTACTTAAGCAAAAAACAAAAATAAAAAGTGTAAAGATATACTTGTCCCTTGGCACTGGAAAATTATTTTATTTCTTTGCTTTTAGTGTGGGGCAGGATTGCATACGGTTAAACAGATAAAATTAATCTTTATAGTATAGCCTTAGAGAATCCATTGAAATACTTCATAAAACCTTCTGCAAGTATAAGGTATTTAGTTGCAGGATTTAAGTTTAGATAATAATCTTCTTTCACTAAAAACTACAAAAATTCAAAACTTCAGCAGAACTTCAGCTTTGGGGCCTTTAAAATGAGTTAAGGAAGTCAAGATGTATTATTATAATAAGTAAAAGAGTGTATTAGATAGATTCTTTGACCTTCTGGATGGCTTACCAGGCAGACCAAAAAAATAATGTGCTTAGTCTTCAGCTTGAAAAGGATATGGAATTCCTTTCTAACATTTTTTTCTCCTTGGTCTGGGAGTCTAGGATTTCACTGTTTCTATAAAACAGAATGTGTTTATTATGTGAGGTGCTTTCTAATTTCAGCAGTTCAAACCTACCTTTGAATTGCTTCAGTTTGTAACATTCTAATAATCTCTTACATTTTGGGATATTGATCTGACACTTGGCTGTGAGTAGCCAGTTAAGCAGTGTAGGGCAAGAAAAAGACAGGCTGCTGTGTGCACCACTGCCCATCTCAGCAATCAATGTAGAGCACCACAACTTTATCAATTGTTTAGAGATCTATATCCATCATGAAGACCCACAGCAGTAAACCATGCACTTCATGTTTGCCAAGTGATTTGATTTTCTTCTACTCAAGGGAGAAGCTGATGGGCTTAACAGAGGCATCTGCACCATGCTGAATTGTTACGGTAACACAAATCTTAAAAACCTATTCTGTGCTCTAAATATCCGAGTAATCCAGACTTAACTGTAAAGAAAAGAAAACCTTTTACATATTTTTATGGTTCTAAAATTCATATGCCCTATTTCTCAGCAGATTATAGGGACAGACATGGGTATAAATTATATACTGTTATATGCTCTTTTCATATTTCCATTAATAATAGGATAACATTAACACATTTACTAAATTGGGGAGGAATTAAAAGTAGAAATCAGGTTGGGAGTAGAAATTGGGATGTTGCCTTGAAGCTACGTAGAGGAAAATACACACTGTTCTCATATTGTGTTTTCTTGGTGGATATTAAAGTTATCTTTATGTGTGAAGCACATGGTTTTAGTATACATTGTATTTTTATTTCAGGTGCTTTGGGAAGTCTCATGGAATCTACTGAGAACTAACTTCCCTACCTCCATAAAGTTTTGGCATTTACTCTGAAAACTGATAAACTTGACAAAATCACAAGGATGGTGTGACAAATCAAACATCCTTTAGGCCTAGTTTATAAGCATCAATCCTTCCTCCAAGGTTATCACATATTTGAATTTTATCAATATCTAATATGGTATAGCCCTACTGTTATCATATATCCAAAACAAAATAATTCCCAGTAATTGTTTCTTCAATCAGCGTCAGAAAAACATGACACTTAGGATCTTATCTGAGAATACAATAGTTAACTCACTGTTGCAATAGCTAATGGTCTGGCAAGAAAAATGATATTAAAAGTGACCATCTAAGAATATGCCATCCATCTGATCCTTGGGTTATATATTATAACTCAGTCCCATCTATGGAAGAAGTTATAGGACCAGAAAGCTATATAAATGAACCACATTAACCTAGCACCATACAGAATCACTTTCTCTGAGTTATGCCTCAATATTCAGCCTTAAATTTATATCTAGGGTCCAAATGAGAAAGAAACATGAAGCATGCTGCCACGGTACTATAAAATCAAGCTAGAATTATTGCCTTTTTGATTATTCAGGGCCTCCTATGTTGAAGCTTTTTCTATTAGGAAATACAACACTTTCTTTTTTGTGTGACTTGAGGTCACTCGTGCATGGCAAGGACATGGCTTAACCCAGACTCTTATGCTCATTTAAGGAAGCCTGGAGGAGGCCAGTGGAAATGTTTGGGCCTAAAATCCTCTAACACAAAAAGAAAAATTCTTTTAGACTTTAATACTTAGGAGGATGTCTGGGTTAAGATGACATGCCAGTCATATGTATCAGAGTTTATTTCCTCTGGGAAAATTCACCAAATTAATTTTAAAGGAATAAATCATAATAAGTAAAACTTAGTACTAGTGGCAACCTCTCCAATACCAGGACATGCTGGCTCCATTTTTATTTTTTAAGAATCAAGTTTATTAATTTACTTCATTACCTGGCAGGGTCATCTGGGCATTTGAGGATGCAACTTGTACCCCAAACAATGAAGTGAACTACAAAAAGGATGTAATGAAACGAAAATGGCGATGTTGGAAAAAGAGGCAACACCCAAGAAAGTAACCTTGAAAAGATATTTAGGTGAGTGAGGGTGGAGACTGGAATTCTTTCAAACACCAAGACCAAAGGACTTGTGATAAAAATAGAAAGGTCAATTAAAAGTCAAGCTCCTACCTCTCCCTATCAACACCTGGACACCCAGACATTTATCACTTGGACAAAAATATTTGAAGGATTTTTTTCCCAGAAAAAAATATCTCTCAAATTCTGACAATTGTTATTACATGTAATAGTCACACACCTGCCCAAATGCTCTAAAATAAACCTATCAAAAGTCCCACTGTGCATAGAACTCTTGAAATACTTTTGATTCTCTATTTTCTATTTTTCATCAAGACTTAATAATTGTATTATATATAGGGCACAATGCGATATTTCAGTACATGTATAACAATGCATGATAATCAGATCAGTATAATTTTCATCTTCGTTCCTTCAAATGCTAATAATTTCTTTATGATATTGCAAACTTCTCTCTTTTAGTTTTTCTAAAAATACCTAATAGATTGCTGTAAACTGTGGACACCCTACTCTTCTATAGAACTCAAGAACTTACTCCTCCTGTCTGTGTTTTGTCCCCCATTATTCAACTCCCTTCCAACTCCTTCCCAACTCTTCTCTGGTGACCACAATCCTACTCCCGACTTCTGTGAGATCAACTTTCTAAGCAAGCATGTGCACATAATAGATGGATCAGCAGCAAATTTAAGGCAAGCCTGCAACTTGGAATAGAGAAACTAATGTTAAGCAGGAAAATGTTGTTCCACAGGTATGGACATAATTCAGGAAGTAGAAGAGAACATTAAAATGATGACATAACATCCTTAGATGCAATTTATATGCCAGAGAAAGAAAGCAGGACAGAGAGACTGTAGGGGAGAGAATCTAATAATACCTCTTGAAATTAAAGACGATGATAGCTGAAGTGAAAGTAAATAAGATCATTGAGAGCCAAAGAATTTTTAAATATTACCAAAACAAGTACAAAAGGAAGACAGGAAAATGAAAGAAAAATAAAAAAGACATAATGCTTCATCTAAGAGGTGCACTGTCTAACCTACAACAGGTGAGATGATCAGATGAGAGTACACAGAATAATAAAATTATCAAAGGAAAAATGAGACAGAATTTCTCAGAACTGAAGGAAATATATCTCATAATTGAAATGGTGGGCTAAGCACTCGAAATAATAAATGGGAAAGTACTCACATCTAGAGATTTCAAATTGTAAAACTTTGAAGGATAAAAGGAAAATTCCAAAAGTTTCAGAGGGGCTTAAAGTTTGCCTACAAATGAAGGAAAATGACCAGCAGAAAATTTATCATCAACATTTGATGCCAGAAAATGATATAACAATACTTTCAAAATACGAAAGAAAATGAAGTCTGAGGAATCCAGTTTGAGACAAGAGCCAGTATAGATTGTGAGAGCAGGAAAATGAGCAGATGATTGAGGGTAGAGGCCTCAGAGAAAGGGAGAGAGTAACACCTAATGCAAACAATTATTTTAATGATGATAGGATACCAAAAAGAAATAGTAAAGAAATTGCATGGAATTTGGAAAGAGAATCCAATAATACAAGAATATCTCTTGAAATTAATGTAAATGACAATGAAAATAAAAGTAAACAAACCCCACTGAGATGTAAACATTTTAAAATGTTACCCAAAAAGTACAAAAGGAGAACTGACAAATGAAATAAAATAGAAAAATTGGATATCATCACTATCAAAGTACAAGTGCCTTTTCCATTTATATTTTTTACACAATCAGAATAGTATAAAATGTATATTAGGTATCAAATTTTAAAACTAATCTAAGGACAAAATACAGAAAATATGTATGTTATAAAATGGAAAATGTTTTCACCAACCTTGACGATGTGAGAGTAAGAATGACAAACTGGGAGACTTGGAAGAGCCAAAGAGAAGGACATGAGTACTGATATCCTCATCTTATAGAGAAAGGGGCCAAGAGATAGCTCCACCTGATATAGAAGGAATGATACAATTACATAAATTAAAAATAGAAAAGCAACCAGTAGATGGTTGAACACTATTAATGTAATTTAATGGAAGGATGGAAGAAATGATGAGGAGAGTAGATAGCTAAATCCTCACTGCCATGGCAGAAAATAAATAGAAAATGTCAGAAAATACTCTATTGAGAAATAATAGCACAATAATATTATTTAGAATGGCTAAGATGGCAATGGGGACAAACAGCTATAAGAATTTAAAGTGGATAGTTCTGGGATAGGAAAGTCTTGTTTTCATGATAATTGTGCATGACCTGACTTTAATATATATATATGAATATAATTTTGAAAACTAAAAATGCAAGTTTAATTAAATACTTTTAACAACAAGATACAAGTATAAAGGTACTAATATTTACTAACTTTTTAAGTATCATGACTTTAATTTGTCTCTCATATACTCATTTACTTCTCAAGCCTAACTTTTGGGCTGCAAGACCCATACATTTTTTTTCCTCATTTTATCCCATTTTTTAAAATATCTGAGAAGACACAGTAACCTTTATGTATCTGGATTTGTAATTTAAAAGTAAGTTTATTTAAGTATATTTAAATAAGTATATTTTCCCTAAAAATTTTTCAAACTATGTATGAAATATAAAGCTAAATTAACCTCTGATGAAGGAATAAAAAATACTTTTATGTGTATTTGTAGAAGTATGGTGAATTTTTTCTACCTCATCCAAAAGCCTTGATCATACCTCAGGCACTCTTCTAGGGGCTGAAGATACAGCAACAATCAAGTCAGACCCACCCCATCTTCTTGGACTGACAAGCTAACATAAGAAGTATATTTAAAATGTAATTAATGAACTCCAAATGTAAAGTCTACCATGAGTACTTTGTAACTTTTAGTTTTTATTATTACTTCTTAAATTAAAATACTAAGACCTTGTCATGGTGTCCCCCAAAGCTCATGTGTTGAGACAGGAATGTTCACCAGTGAAATGATTAGATTATAAGAGCTGTAACTTAGCACATTCTAGTTTGAATGAACTACTGGGTAGTAACTGTAGGCAGATGAGTGTGCCTGGAGGAAGGGGTTACTGGGGGCATGCCTTGGAAGGTTTCATCTTCCCTTGCTCCTTCCCCTCTCTGCTTCCTGGTCACAATGAATGCAGCAGTGTTCCTCTACCATGCCCTTATCCTTTGATGCTCTGACTCACCCTGGGCCCAGAGCAATAGAGTTGGCCCATCATGGGCTAAGCCTCTGAACCTGTGAGGCAAAGTAAACCTTTCCTTCCCTGGTATTTTGGTCACTTCAATAAAAAGTTAACATAGAACTTAGTTGATGTAACACCCTTTTTGGTAGCTACCACAATTATTCCCATTTTATAGAGGAGGAAACCGAGTTGCCTAAAGCTTCAAAAATCCCCCATGTTCATTCAACAAACAGAAAAACAAGGTTCAGATTTACATGGTCCTGCTCCACTATGTCATACTGCCTTCCTTCTGCAAAAACACAGACAGATGTATGGGGTACCAGGATCACTGAACACAGTGGGAAGAAGATGTAAAACAATGACTACAAAGCAGAGAACAAACAGTAAAGGGCTCATAAGTGGTAGGAGTTCATTTGGGTCAGAAATATTGTCACGAGTTCCTGAACTGTCTTTCCTCTCACTTATTTCAAAGAAAGAGATGAGGGTAACACGACCAAAAAAAAAAAAAAAACACAGCAGATCATATCTTGAAAAATAAACCTGCAACAGTCCAAAGACCAAGGAGAGAGTGGGATAAATTCTCACCCAACAGGGCAGCAGAGGAAGACAGAAGGAAAAGATCTCTACCTTCCCAGACTTCAAAGAATGGCAAAGATAAAAGGTTCAGTCTTAGCTTCATTCAAAACTGGCAATGAGAAAATAAAGACTTCTACTTTTTTGGCCAAGTTATCTCCCAGTTGGGCCTGATGCTTACACTCTGACTGAAGGAACTATGGAATATTTTTTTTGGTTGGCTTTTGCTTTTAAAAAATATCTGGTGCATATTAATTATACAGAAGTATGGAATTTATAGAATGGTGAGTAACCTACTGGGAAGTAACGTACTGGGAAAAGAGAAGTTCTCAAATCAACATAAAACAAAATCAATTGTATTTGAAAAAAAAATACACATCCTGCTCTTTAATTCACTCTGAGGGCTGAGGCCCAGGCACAGGTGTTTTAAAAATAGAATCTGCCTAGATCCTCAAGTGGTGGGAGTATCCAGATGAATTTTAAGTGCCACCGAGGATGAGAACCACTGTTCAGAATGGAAGTTATTTCCTAGTGCAATAGAGGTTCTTTCCATGAGGAATCTATTCCCAATATTTCTGGGATAATTTACATGTTTCTTTTGCATTTGGAGAAAAATCAATCAAGATGGAGAAAATGGGGAGAAAAAAGTATAATAATTATCTTGCAAGAATTAAGATATAACAATCAACATAGAGACATTTTTGGCTCAGAGGAGTCCACTAGTCCAGTCAAAGGCAGGTAGAAGGTGGCACAAGAAGAAGGTTTACCATCTAATCATGTAGCACTGCTCATGGCCCTGTTTGCTGCTAGAAAAGAGTCACACTTGTAAATAACATAAATATTAATAAAAGCACACGCATAGTATAATTCAAATACTTCCCATGAATTTTTAAAATGTTAGCCCAGAAAAAGTTCATTGGTCTTATTTTCTTATCTCAAATACTGAGAATATAATCTATGTTTCTCTTGTGACCTTGCCCATTAAGAATCTGAGAGATAAATACTACAATTAGTCACAATAAACAAAATTCAGCATGTGTTTGTTCACCTTAATTGTTATTGTTGTTCTTATTTGGATAGTTCTATTTCAAACATGTTTCATATTTTGTGTTTTGGGTAAAGCACCTCAATGGAGTATAAAGAAGACAAAAGAGCACATATTTAATATTCCATGCAATTCACACATTTTACTTACTATGACAAGAACTGTGAGATTTGTGTTTCTATGCCCATACTACAGATTCACAGGGATTTAATGAATTTTTAAAGCAAATTAATCATGTGAATCCAGAGCTGAAATTTAAACCCCCAAATTTCTCAAAAGAAAACTCATATCCTTCTACTGTAGCACACAATCATTTTCCTTTCCACAGAAACTGCAGTTATTTTCAAAGTGTTGTTTAAGGATACTCTACAAGGTTGTAATAATGGGATTGCAGTAGCTTTTCATTGCTCTGACCAAAATACCTGATGTAAACAACTTAAAGAAGGAAAGAGTTATCTTGGTTCTTGGTTTCAGTCCATGGTCAATTGGCTCTATAGCTCTGTGCCTGCGGTGAGGCAGAATGTCATGGTGGAAGGGCACAGCAGAGGAAAGCTGCTCAGCTCATGGCAGCTGGGAAACAGAGTGAAAGGAGAGCATGCCAGGGGGAGACGTGGCCAGGGGAAAGACAGAGTCCCCAAGATATATGCACACTCCAGTGACCTTTTTCCTTCAACCATGGCCCACCTATCTATAATTTCTACCAACCTCTAAAAATACATTCAACCATAAATAGATTAATCCACTAATGAGGTGAGAGCTGCCATGATCCAATCACTTCTCAAAATATACATTTATCTCTGATGTTATACTGCCAAAGTCTAATGGTATCATGAAAATTTGTGAGGGGACAATTACAATGTATGATATGTAAAATTAAACTGTTAACAAATAAATCTAAAAAGTGAGTGGGGTAGGCTTTTTGTCAAATATAAATTTTCAACTAATGGAATTTCTCCAGACTTCTATTACTGTCTCTTTTTTAGAGATAGAAAAGAAAAGCACATTCACTTAGCTCCAATAATCCTTCACATTACTGGAAAGATACTGTAAGGTAGACATTAGAGGAACTTGCAACTATGATAATGATCAAGGCAATTTGACAAAATGAAATGGTATAAGCTATTGTAATAAGATAAGCACAATTTAAATAATCCATAAATGATTTTTAAAATGGAAAAACTGTTCTTATAGGATTCACAGCTCCATTTGCTTCCTCTCCCTACCCCTGCTGATAAATTCATCTAGTGACTTATTTATTTATTAAAGTGTTTCATCAAGGGAACTAACCCTTTCAACATCACATTTCATTAAAGGTAGTCTTGAATTGAAAACAATAGAAGGAGATCACAATGGGTTGTAGAGTTGCCTTATGATTTGACACTCACTAAAATGAAATTACTCCATCACTATTTATATGCATTTTCATAATTAAGTAGACTTTACTTAAACTAGTAAAGCTGACTGGCAAATTAATAATAATAATAACAATAATAATAATAATAAGTTCTTCTGCCTTGTTTAGCATTAGCAAGTCCCTGTTTGTATCCTGGGTTTTTCATTCATCTATGTCTAAACATGTTTCTTTCAGAATTTGTCATTTGTTTTTCCTGTCTCCAAAGCAATTATATATTTTTAAAGTACTCTGTAAGTTACAATTAATCTTTTTTATTGATTCCTCTGAAAAGTGGGTCAAGACTATCAATTCATTTGCAAATAGAGAAGAGGGCACACTAAGTTTACATGAATTAATTAAGATCAAATCATAAAAATAATTTATGTAGGGTCGTTTTGAATTCTAGATGATATCAAAGGTTTAAAAGAAAGAATTATATGAACAGAAGCTATTTTGTTAATCTCTTAATGAAAATGTTCCACATGGTATCTCAGAACTAAGAAATAGAAGATGATCAAAAGAGATGGAAACGTGAGGAATTATACGATTGATAATCCAATCAGCTCTAAGCAATTAAAAAGACTATTGTTCCCACCCACTGGTCAGGGTTTAGTTCAAGAGTCACAGAGTGGCATGAATGATCTTCCATATGTGTTACTTATTCAGTATTTTACAAGTCAACTTACAGAATATATTACATAAAACTTACATAGCTCCATCAATGTTGTTAGTTTTGACAGCATACAACCTGATATTATTTTTTTTAATTATTCTGGTTTCCAGGAGTAATTAACAAAATTGCATAAGGCCTCACAGAAGCCAGTTCTTATAATAACAATGGAAATATAGCTCTCTCATCCAGATGTGAACTCCATATTTCAGTATATTCCTCAACACAAATCTCACATATTCCAGAAGAAAAACACTCTCTTAGCTGATTCATTTCCCAACCAGCCATAATTCTTCTGATAATTACAACCATTACAGAATTGTGAGTTATCAACAAGGAGTATTAAATTACTCTAATTCAGATACTTCATTAAGTCTTTAGAACATATTAAATTCAACACATATATAAGAAAAACAATGACTAATAATGAAGGTCACATAAGCAAAAACAATAGAGAGATTTTTTAGGTCACTCATTCATCAATCTCACAAATATTTAGCAAGTGTGCATTTTGTAGTAGGCATAGACTGGGTACCTCAGAGACCCAGAGACCGTACACAGAGAAGATGGGCGTGGCCTCTGCTTTGGTGGGGCTTACCAGATGAATGAAAGAGAAATATTCTTTAATTCCACCTATCTGATTTTTAAATTAAGAATAGAGAATAAAATATAATGGTGGCAATTTTTCATTCCCCTTCTTTTCCCTTTCTTGCCAGTCACCAGATGCTGAGGCTCTCCATCAAGTTAGTGTGACTTTGAGTAATTTCTGTGTGTCCAGTGTCCTGATGAGTAAAATAGTGAAGATAATTTCTCTTACTTACATCCTTATGTAGCTAAGTAAAAATCACATGATACAGTGAAAACATCAATGTTACTAGGCCATGACAAGAAAAGAGCTAGCTCATTCATGGAAACCCTTATATCAGGGACACAGGTTAAGTTTTATACACCAAGTCTGCTCTGGATAACTAGTGGCACATAAAAAATAAGGATTATTTTCCCAGGGCACTGAGAAGTACTTTCAGGGGTAAAAGCTACTCATCATTGGAAAAGAGAGAGCTGGGCCCACAATTAAGTGCAAATATCCTGGGCCAAGGTAAGGATATCAAGGTAATGTTGAGCATTGAATATATTCCATTCAGATGGACATTCAGCCCAGTCTCAGACTGGAATATAGAGAAAGGAGAAGTATAAAGGAAGTTTTCAACTCCCTCCCATTGGAGCTCCCTTAGACAGTTCAAGTGTTTGTCACATCACTGTCAGCCCATTCCGCTGACATGGGTACACTAGTTGGATGATCCATAACTATACAGGGAGCCCCAGTAGCTACCACAGGCTAACTAGGGACACAATTTTGAAAAGCCATGTCGTACAATGCAAGCTCAATGCATTTTTGGATGCAGAATCTGAGCATTTCGAGACTTTCTGCAAGGCAGACATTAGCTTATCCATAGAAACATTGACTTGTGTCTTATTTTGACTCTGATATTCTTGCTGTCTGTGGTTTAGGATATTCTAGTTCTATTCGTCTTTGAAAAGCACTTTAGGGTGTTTTGACATGTAAATATTTTAAAATTATTACTAAAATGTTTCAATTCCTATCATCGTGAGGTAGCAATATTTTTCTTACTTATTTACAGCAGTGAGAATAACCTGAATTCCTGGGAAGCAAAATGAGCTCACTATCATTTTTATAAAAGATAATATTGACCATCATGAGCAGTTCCCCACTGTACATAAAATTTGGCATGCTATGCTGATAATACCAATTTTAATTTAGGCTATGGTATAGTAACTATTAGCACATAAGATTCTGCTTTCAGATATTTGTCTCTGTAGTAACATATATTAATCCAGGAGACAGACTTTATTCCTTTTTTTGTTTGTTTTGGTGCTAGGGATTGAAATCAGGGGCACTCAACACTGAGTCATATCCCCAGCCCTATTTTATATTTTATTTAGAGACAGGATTTCACTGAGTTGTTTAGCGCCTCACTGTTAACATTCTTGAGCAAGAGACCACTAGCTCTAGGCTAAGGGAAGTTTGAAAGTTCAAATTAGACACTCTCAGCTCAATGTAGCTTTTGGTTTCTTGCTAGACTGAATGATTAGTTTTTGATCAATGAATTTTTAAGAAACACGGAATACTGTCCTTTAAAAAAGCCGTATATTTGAGAATTAACTACTTATTATTAATGTTATTATTACTCAAAACTTGATTAGAATTCATTTTGGAATTTTTTTTCAGAGCTAGTTTATAAACTATACAAAACAATACTCATCATCAAAAGTTATACGCTTCCATCTACCTGGCTCCTGAACTTAACTATCAGATCTTTTTCAGAATTCCTTTTGGTCTCTTCAGAAGCCCAAAACTCATTCACTAAGGACATGGTCCATGAGATTTGCAACAGTATCTTGAGCAATAATGGGATAGCAACAATACATTTCTAATTTCCTGATATATTTTAAGAGGTAACATTCATTTGGACAAAATCATGCATCACAATATACATGTAATTTGCATGTTTCCTCCAGAAACATGAGTTTCAGTAAGGCTGAACTAACAAACTGTATTTTGAAATTGTTTCTTTTGAAATTATGACCCAACATTTTTTTTAAAAAAAGTAGATACCTGATACTAATCCTTATAAGTCTTTTTCTATGAGTTACTTGGTAGGAGATATTTTCTGGTAAAACTTAAAAAGCACTAGGGGCATTTCACTAGCTGTACCTTTCTCTCAGCCTTTCTTGATTTCAGGTTCAGTACTCTAGAACTTACCAGTGGGTTATCTATTCTAAGTAGTGTGGATAGGATTAGAATTCCCTGAGTAGTTCGAATTGAGTTTAGATTGAAAGCTTACTTTTACCTCCTAAAATCTTTATATATCTAGACCCAAGTAGGCTAAAGTTTAACCTCTCAATCACCACTAATGCGAAAGTGATTTACTCAACTGGACTGCAGTATGTGTGCTGACTGACCTGTGTGCCAGGAAATTTTAAAGTTAAAATTTCAAAATTAAACGTCTATGTTTATGTTCAGGATTCAAATGTCTGTGATTATGATGAAATGCACTATTTCTTAGCAAGAGGCCCATGCATTCACAATGGGGGGGAAATAATAACTTGTACATGAGACTTAGTCCTTATATCAGAATCTTCGACCCAATGTCTGATGACTAATAGCTTTATCACGAGTCCCAGATTTAACACCATTTGTCCAAAAATTTTCATGAATTCTGGCCGTACCAAAACAAACAAACAAACAACAACAATAAACAACAACAACAAAAAAACACAGGATGGCTGCATTGTGGTCTAATCTACTATCAACATATGAAGATGCAGCCCCACCCAACCCCCATAATCAAGAAGGAAGCAGACATTGGAAGAATACTAAAAGTAAATAGCCTTCATGTCCCTGAAGGCTAATGTGCAAAATAAATCATTCCTGAGAAGGTGATTAATGTTTTATATTTGTGTACTTCTCCCTCCAATCAAGTTAAATTAATGTACAGATCTAGTTACTTGTAAGACTGTGTCCTTATGGACTTCTTGAAGGCTAGTTTACTATTTATGAATGTGGTCAGCTTTGTGCTTTTTACATCTCTTTAATGGCCTTGATAATGCTGAAGATATTCAATGTTATTGTGTTTTCTCCATTTAGTGGGACTTATCTTAGGCTCCCTTGGGTTGGGGGTTATGATTTGATGCATAGACCTATTCTTTGTGCCCCTACTTTGTTGTCTTCCAATGTGGGGCAGGTACTTACCAGCTACTTCTCTAACACAGCAGCCCCCTGTGAACTGTTGTTGGTGGGCTGATGCTTCACTCTGGAATGAGACATTTATGAGACCCAGTGCAGTGCTGGCTATTTAAACTCATACCTTCATGTAGCCTCATACACAGTCATTTCACCTCCCTGATATTGGTCTTAGATCATAAATCACTTTTGTTTAACACTTAAATAGAACTGGAACCTATTTGCATATTTCTGACATGAAATGGTGATATGCAGCTGGTAGATGTCCTAAATGTTAACAAGTTCTCAGTTAAGTCCTGTTCCTTGGCTCCCTGTTTGGAGTATTTGAGGTCCAGATGATTCAAAATATGTGGGAGTCAGGCAAAATCCCAGGACTCCTCCCCATTATCTGAATGTTCTAGTCAAATCTCTCTAAATCTCAGTTTCTTCATCTGCAAAATATTTGAAGTAATTATTTGCCACAGTGTGGTTGTGGGAATGAAACAAGTTTATGGAATAAAATACCCAATACATAGTAAACACTTAAAAATTCCAGCCACCATTAGGCATTTTGAATTTTAAAAGTATTGTAAATCAATAGACTGACAAACTCTACTCATCTACCAAATTATCACTGACATATTACTATATTAGTAAACTCTGTAACTTTAATTCATTATATGATTAGGTATTTCATTGTATGATTGCCTAAAGATTACCTAACTTAGAAGAAACATAAATAAAAGTTGCATCTTCTTGGATATGTTTTCAGAAGATTATTGGTATAATGTAGCAGAGAACATAAATAATTCAGAAGAAAAAGTAAGTCACAGATACAGCTAGGTGACATCCACACATTTATTCCACAAATACTCAGTTTTATAAAACCCAATTATAGTTTAAAACCTATTATAGTGGCAACACATAGCCATTATAAAATTAGAATGTGAGTTTGCTTCTGCATCATCTTAAAGAATATGATGATGGTATTAGACTTTTGCTGATATTAAATAAGTTTTCTTCTTTTTAAAGCTTTCTCTAATTTTGAAATTTTTACATGCTTTTTTATAACTATCAATATACTGATATGATAGAAATGTAAATATCATAATTAACAGGATATATAAGTATAATAATAAAATAATTATAATAATAATTTGGGCTAGTCAGAACATATTGAAGACTCTGTCAATTTAATAAGTACATCCTAGATAGTTTTCATGAATGTATTTTTTAGAATTATGAGAAAGAATTTTTCTTCTAGAGAAGACATATTCTCAAGACATCCTGAACCAACATTTTACTGACTACTGTGTCCTTCTGGAAAGGGGGGTTGCTTTCCTCCAACTTACAAAACAGCTTAGGTAGATAAATAACAGACTTTGTGGACTTGAATTTGAAGAATGACAGCATGGTAACAGACAGGCTAAGACAGTGCCTGGAAGACAGACAGTTGTCCTATTTCAAATGACTTCATCCTACTGAATTAAATTACTTTCCAGGAAGAGAGCAAGGCCTTTTCCATGCAGAAATTGAGTATCATTGAATTTGGTAAAGAATGGTGGCTGATGATACTCAAACATCAGGCATTATCAGAGATGGCAGACTCAGAAAACATAGTTGCACAAGTTAAGAAGAGAAGAGTGACAAAGTAATGGCAGAGAAGAGCAAAGTGGTCTTTCTTGATGATCTTAGTCTTTGATGAGATTCATAAAAAGAAGTTTCCTTCTTTTCCAATAAAACATTCAGATTGCTACGAAGCGTGATCTGTGTTTCAGCATATGTACTAGGATACCTGTTCTCAAGTCTAGGTCCTAATTGGCATGCTATAGTTGATTACTCACAGTTAGACAGTCAGGGGAGAAGTGATAAGACCTGACTTCAAACCCACAGGGCTGGGAAGGAATAGGAACAATCTTTATGGGGACAGCAGAGTCTGGGAAAGCAAGGAGCTATGGCCAAGCCATCATGTAATTTCAGGCACAATTGACGTAATTAATAAGCACTGAATTTTGAAGGAGTATGATATGTGAGAACAGTTGGGAGGAAAACAGTGATAAGAGAATCCAGGGAGCAGTGATATTCTAAAACCCAAACTGGCAGTGGGAAAGAGGTAGGGCTGCTGGACATTAGGCACTTTCCTCTAACCCATAAGGAAGTAGGCTTCAGAGGCTTAAAGCATTTCTAAGGAAGGTACAATGTTTTAGTATAAAACATGAAATGGTGATCAGCACAGAATACCAGTACTATAAAGTAAGGCACACATAAACCGGACTCAGGTCCTGCACAATTATTTTCTCTGTTAGAGGGAACTGCAATAAGAGCAATGTGATCACAGAAACAACAGCATGTTTCAGATGAGTTTTACAGTAAGTGTGGCTCAGTGACTACCTCCTCAGACAGAAGAACAAGGAGGGTGGCCCACCCCAAACACTCAAACTGGATGCATAGATTGAAACTCCCTCCATTTCCTGTTAAATTGAAGTTCCTATTAAAACATGTGCTTATCAGAAAGTAGATTATGGCCTCACTGGAAAGACAGACAGGTATCTAGGGATCAGTTGATCTGAAGTAAAAGGGTAAATAGGAGAAATAAAACACCAAGGCCTATCAGCAAGAAGGTCAGTGAGTTTGTCTGTGGAGAATCTGAGACAAGCAGAGGTGGGAGGATTGAGATGTGAGTCAGTGTGGATAGTGAGACTGAACTAATTCAACTACTTAGAGATGTTGTATACAGATGGCATAGACGGAGAATGTGGAGTAGAACAGTGCTTTGGGGTAAGTTGAACAGAGACATTCCTAAGGAAAATGGGATCCTGAAAGAGAAATACAGTTTCAGTGGTTCTTAAAATCAATTCAAAACAGATTTCTCAAATGAGTATATGGGATGTGACATGTGTGTAAAGACATGCTCAGGAATTTGGTTAAGAGCTGTGTCATCTCAGGTATTATCATCCCTTCCCTTATAGGGGCATCTTACTAGCCCCCAAAGCCTGTGTTTGAGTACACTAGGGCTATCACCTCTCCATCATACAGAGAACATGGAGCTTTACCATATTTTCAGGATCTCCTTGATATGACCTGTGTGTGTGTGTGTGTGTGTGTGTGTGTGTGTGTGTGTGTGTGTATAAAGCTGAAGAGAAAAACAAAACCAGGTGATTTTGAAACTGCCATTATGTGCAGCATTTTGTCTTTCATAATTTTTGACAATGAATTAATCCTATTTAGAGAAGTAAGTGTGTATCTTAATGGTTATATATCAATATTAATGATCAGAGCAACAAAATATGCCGGAGGGTAGAAACTGAGATATGCATGAAATCAAAGTGGGCTCCATGGAAACATTCCAGAAGGAAGAGAGCTTCATTGTATTTCATTGGAGCGTTTATCTTATTTGTGCTTCTAATGCCCTAAGAAAGGGATTTTTTTTTCATATATTACTCAGCCCTCATAAGCAGTAATGCAAGTTAATCATCACTTGAGAAAATGGAGAACATTTAAAATTCAATTTTTTTCAAACTTAAATGTGTTTTTTTTGGTCTAATGGCTTCTTTATTTTATCTACATTGACATTTGTCTTTGATATTGTATGCCCTCCCTTAAAATACAAATATCTTCAGTTATGGTTTTTAATATTATCAATGATCAAGATATGATTTCAAATTCATATGCTCGGAGGGGTCATTCTTTCTTTAGAATAAATAGAGGGTCACCAACAAAGTGTTTTAAAATAATAGATTTGTGTAAAATTAACAAAAAGGGACCAAGTAAACTTTAGAAAAGGAAAAGCATATTCATTTTAAGATAAAGTATAAAAGGAAATGAAAAAATTAATGAAATAATAATATACATAAAGGGGTTAAATTCTTTCAATTTACAGTACATAAATATGCATTTAGGCAGAGCATAATCTGGAATAAGAAGAGCATATCAGGAAATAAACAGGGCAAATAGTATATATTTCTTTCAGAGAAGTTAGAAACAGTTTTAAATGAATACTTAATATAGACAATGGAATTACATGGCAAATGACAGATTGGGATCCCCAAATTTCCTGGAATTGGAGGCAGTCTTCAGGAACAGTTTCATATAGAAAAGTAAAAACACATTAAACAGAGTGTACAGGACTTATACTAAAATGTAAAGACAGTAAATGAGGGGCTGGGGCTGGGGCTCAGTGGTAGCACACTTGCCTGGCATGTGTGAGGCACTGTGTTCGATTCTCAGCACCGTGTATAAATAAATAAAATAAAGGTCTATCAACAATTATAAATTTCTTTTAAAAGACAGTAAATGAATGAGAAGATATTTTTAAAAATAGGTAAAGAACCCTGCTAAGAGTCAGGAAAGGAGAAATTCTATAAAGCAAAACTGACCACCTTATTATTTTGTCCTGGGAAGCATTAAATGGCCTGGACTCAGGGACCTTGAGGAACATAATTGCATAAGGGTCAACACATTTGGAAATAATTGGGTTTCTTAGATGCAAATAAGTAATGTTATTTCTGTCTACATATGTATTATTCATTGTCACTTAACCATAAACAAGTATAAAATCCATTTCTGACATGAAAATAGATTTTGTTTACTTTTTAGTCAATAACCCTCATTGTAAAGTTCTTAATAGGAAGTATAGCATGAGCGATTGTTGGGCTAGAATTGTGGGTAAAATAGAACTTGAATATGGAGCAGTCATAGTTTTTACAAGTGATTTTAACATTAAGAGAACTTTTTGATGGTTTCTCATAGCAATTGCATTAGAAGTGCCCCATGGGCATGAAGGTAAATTAGATTAAAAAAAATAAATCAGTTGGAAAATAGTTATGCAAGAAAATGATTTACAAATGTCTTAATCTTCTTTTCCAAGATGCATGACAACTATTTTTCTTGTTTGAATATTTTGTCAAGAAACTTGTAAACTGATAGATTTTTAAAACTAGAAAGTAGTTATAATTACATGGAATTTCATAATAGTTCATTTTTTGTTGGCGTACACAAGCAACAAAATCAATATGCATTTTATTTCTTTAGATTACCCTGAGGAATTCTGTCACTTGAGCCTCTTGATTACAGAATGTTTTCACGGAATTAGCTAGCAATAGGCCACATAGTCTAACCAGTCACTATATTAACAGGTGTCAACTGGGATGATAACTAGGTTGCTATATCCTATAGAAAAAGTCTGAGAGATTATACCACTGATGTGTGAGATTCAGAAAATTATTCTGGTTTCTGGCCACAAGTCAGTGAATGTGGCCTAGCTGTGTAGAGAACCATTTCTAACAGTGTCTTCAAGGGTGCCAAGAAGTCTCAGCTGTCCCCCAGGTGTGGGTTCTATGTATTTGGAGGACATAAGGAGACTCTGTGACCCAAGTTCATTGATTCTGGTTTTCTGATTAAAGACATGCTTCTTGATAGTAAAGGACAAACTAGATTGGGCCACCAAAGAACAAAATGAAGAAGAGTTGTCTTCAGTTGATCTAAGTTCCCACACAGATGAATGGTTCCACTCTCCCCAGGAGCTTGGAGGCAGTATGGATGGTCAATGAATGAACAATGGCAATCATATTGGCAATGTCAACTCCAGTCAAGTCTTCTGACAATAAAAGCAATTAAAAAAATCACTTTATTTATGAAAATGTATAACTTACATTATATCTTTTATCCTCAATTTCTTTATCTGGGAAACAGAAAGCTTCTATGAGACTTTGAAAGATTCTGATCAATGGTAGTTATATATATGAAAACATGCAAGATATATAACATAGTGCCAAAAAGGAAAAACACCAGTAAAACTGTAGGCAATAAAAGTAAAAATCTGAAGATTTAATGAAAATATAGAATTAGTGGTTAAGGAGAATTGATAAATTATGAAAATATAGCTTTCCATGTAATAATTAAATTTTCTTTATTTCTGATCTCAATCAATCCCATGTTCACAGGATACAATAAGTTGGAAGGTACAATGTAATGGAAATCTAAATGGCACAAACTCAAGTGCAGAACCAAGAATAAAACTCAGGATGATGTATAATTTTTCTACGTATCCAGTCACAAGAACAGAGATCAATTAATGAAATGCTCAAAAATACTTAATAAGTACCCACTGTGCACTCAGCAATGCAAATTAGCATATCAGTACCAGCTCTAAGTTTAACTGCCACTCTGTTGGGAGGCAGATTGATATTTTTTGTTGTTGGCTTTGTTGAATTCATACAGTTTCATCCTCAGGAAAAATGAAATCAGAAGGTTTATTCCTTAGCCCACATCAGGTGTGATTTGGCATATGTGCTATTTCTTTGGTTTCAAATACCATGTTACACAGCATGCCTTAATAATCAAAGGTTTAGTAGAAAGAATGCATCTGTGGTACAGCAATCTATTCAACAGAAAAAAAGTTCATCTATGAATCAATTCTGGATTACAGAGCTTTGCTGCGATATTTCATCACAGAACCAAAAATTCAAAAAAAATCTCTTGTTAAATTACAAGTGAGAAAAAATATATTTCCAATTATTTTTTTAAAGTTTTGTATCTTATGGAAAAAATTGAAGGTACTGATGAATTAAATAAATGCATTTCACAGTAAATTTTCCTGATACTTGTTAGGGTCAAGGAAATCTCCAAACTAAGTAGTCATCAATATTTTAAAATAGAAAGAAGAAAATTCATCTATAGCATAAAATAATGATTCTTATAGTGCAAAAGTTGAAACTAATTGCTAAGAACATTCTAGAAACAAGACAAAATTTGAAAAGATAGCATTTTTCTAAACAAAAGTAAAAATTATCAGTTGGTCATCTGAAGTGTTCTCTGAATGGAACATTGATAACAGAGAAGATTGAAGACAGGGTAAAAGAGACAATGTCTCCTTTTCCCATTTAGAACATTTTTCAGTTAACTAAAAGGCAAATGAAAAGAGAAAGAAAACTTTCAAAAGTGACTCTATGGGGTGGATTATTGGCCAAATTATATTGTAATATTGTGTGCATGTATCCATATGTATTAAATCCCATAATTATGTACAACTACAATGCACCAATAAAAATATGGAAAAAAATAACTCTATGACTAATACTTAAGTGTAGTATGTTCACCTTCCTTGAACTTCTTATTTAACTATACATAAACTGAGTTTCTCCAAATAAAATTAAGCTTCACATTAAGCAATTAACAGAAACTTCAAATCCTTTAAGTATTTTTCATTAAAATACTTGGGAAAAACTTAAGGACAGAGTAGGATTTTTCTCAACACTCTAAACAAAACTCAGTTTAGATTAAACTGGGACCTAGACTGAATCTATGCAAACAGAATAAAGTGGACAAACCAGATTCCCAATTTGGATAATCTAGTCACCTTCTGTGGGTCTTAATCAAATCTCATCTTCACTAGGAGACCAACGGTGAACCACTCAATTTGAAAACGTAACGTGCCCATTTCTGGGTATCTCAATCTTCTTTCCTGATACACTACATTTTATTACATGAATATTTGAGAGTTTCACTTTTGAAAGTTTTCTTTCTCTTTTCATTTGCCTTTTAGTTAACTGAAAAATGTTCTAAATGGGAAAAGGAGACATTGTCTCTTTTACCCTGTCTTTACTATCTGCTTCCACATACCTTTACTATCAGCATTGAGACTGGAAGACCTACTATCAACACAACACCAGACATTTTTGCCCTAGAGGAAAAGACTATAATCCAATAAATAATCTTCACTTTTTGCTTCAGAAATGCAAATGTATCTGATCCATACATCATCCATAAAAACTGATAGATCAAGTTGAATAATTAGCTCATGTATCTGACAATAGTTTGATCAAAAATTTACTTTTCAAGATTCTTATTATTAATTCTATTATATTAAAAGATAGCCAATCCCAACTAACTGCCCACCTTAAAAAAACACATCTTTTTTTTTTAGCTTCATTTTATTTGTTTATTTTATGTGGTGCCCAGGTTTGAACCCAGGGCCTCACACGTGCTAGGCGAGTACTCTACCACTAAAGCACAACGCAGCCCTTAAAAAACACCTCTTAATACTTTATCCCATGTTCCAAACATTGTAAACATCCTGTAACAAATGGATAGCCTTTTATCTGAACTTTTAATAATTAATTGTTCAAGTTATTAATTAATTAATAACAAAAAGCTGAAAATTGATAGTACTTATAACGTGGTAAGCCTGAAGACTAGTATGCTCCCCTTAAATCATTCCACAATCTATGCAATTAACCTAACTATCATCCCCACCAGTTTCCTCTGGCCCTAATATGAAATGATGACAATGACAGCATGCGGTAACGCGTTCATATGATTTAGGCCATTAGGAAAATGTTAAGTATAAATACAGCATTGTGTACTTAAAATTTAAATATAAACACTGTAGAAACTATGCTATCCAGTTAAATTCTAGGAGTTACTGAACTTGAAACACTGAAACTTTGTACCTTTAATTAATATATTCCCATTTCCCCTTTCTTCAGGTCCCTGGCAACTACTATTCCACTCTTTGATTCCATGAGTTTGAATTTTCTAGATGTCTCACATAAGTGATGTCACCCATATTTGTGCTTTTGCATTTGGGTTATTTCATTTAGCATAATATCCTCAGGGTTAATGTATGTTGCAATGAATGGCTGGTTCCCTTTCCTTAATGAATGAATAATATTCCATTGTAGGTACATAACACACTTCCATTATGCATTCACCCCTTGAATGTCATTTAGGATGCGTCCACATCTTGGCGAATGTGAATAGTGCTGCAATGAATGTGGGAATGTTAATATCTCTTCTGGATCTTGACTTCAATTCCTTCAGATATATACCTAGAAATGGGATCACTAAACCATAGAATATTTTTGTTTTAAATTTTTGGTGGCACAATCATAATGCTTTCCAGCAGTTGCACCACTTTATATTCTCACCAACCATGTGCATAAATGCCAATTCCTTCACATCCTACTAACACTTGTCCTATTGTTGTATGTATTAGTCCTCTTAGAATGTGTGAAGTGATACCTCCTTGTGGTTTTAATGTGTGTTTCCCTCATATTATCAGTGTTGGGCACTTTTATGTATACCCATTGGCCATTTGTATATCTTCTCTTTTTAAGTATCTGCTTTAGTACTTTCCCTATCTTTAAATTTCGATATTTGTGTTTTGCTTTTGGGCTGTAGAAGTTGCTAATTTACTTTGGAAATTAACCAATACAAATAATGGGGGTTTGTAAATAATTCATCCTGTTCTTTAAGTTGCCTTTACATTTTGTTGGTTGTTAGTTTTATTGTTCAGATACTTTTTGGTTTGAAGTAGTCCTATTTACTATTTTTTTTTGTTGTTGCCTATGTTTTGGTGTCAAATCCAAGAGTCAGTGGCCAAGACCAATGTCAGAGATTTTCCCTCTCTTCTAGAAGTTTTACTATGTTAGGTTTTATATTTAAGTGTTAGTCTAGTTGATTATGGTGCATGGTGTAAGATGAGAATTTAAGTGAAGTCTTTTGCATGAGGATGTTCAATTTTCTCATTACCATTAGTTGAAGAGAATATCCTTATCATTGTGTATTCTTGGAACCCTTGGGGAAAATCACCTGATCACATATGTTTGAGATTATTTCTGGTATTTTCATTTTATTCCTCTGATCTACATGTCTGTTTTTATGCCAGTATCATCCTCTTTTGACTACTGTTGTTTTATAATATATTTTGAAATCAGAATCTGTTATGTCACTTTGTTCTTCTTTTTCAAGGTTGTTTTTGGCTATCCAGAGTCCTTTATGTTTCTGAATGAATTTTAGGCTCTTTTTTCTATTTCTGTAAAAAAAAAATAAAATTTAGCGGGATTTCAATAAAGATTGCATTGTATCTATAGATTTCCTTGAGTAACATTGAGATTTTGATAGTAAATATCATGCTCTGTAAACATGAAACTTGTGTCTTCTTTGAGTCCTTTAGTCAAGCAGCCCAAACTAAGTAGAAGAAAGAAAACAAAATAACAAAGATTAAACCAGTATTAAATGGAATAAGTAACAGTAAAGTAATAGAAAAAAAATGAATGAAACTAAGAGCTTCTCCTGTGGAAGTATAAAACAAAATTGACATGCTTTGCTACAGTAATTTAGGGGAAAAAGAGAGAATAATCCAGAAATCGAAAGGAGATGATAGAACTAGTGCCTCTGATAAGAACTATTATGAACATTTATGTGCCCCAAAGGACAATTCAGAAATGGATAATTGCATAGAAATATCCAATCCACCAAGTCTAAGACAAAAAAGAGAAAATATGAACAAACTTCATCATAGTGTAAAAATTGAATCAGTAATAAAAAAAAAAAACCTTGCAACAGGATTAGATGCCTTCACTGATGAATTATACCAACTGGTATCTTTTTACAAACTCTTCCAAAAATTTAATAGGGAGCACTTCTAAAATTATTTTGTAAAGTCAGCTTATTCTTACACCAAAGCCAGAAAGAGACAACACAAGGAAACAAAACCGCAGGCAAATATTTCCAATGAACATGGATGCAAAAATCTTCAATGAAATATTAACAAAAAACCTAATAGCATAATAGCTGGATTGCATATCATAAATAAGTGAGATTTATTCCTGGGATTCAAGATTGATTCAACATATGCCATTAATCCATGTGATACATCACATTAGGAGACCAAAGAATAAAACCACATGAGTAAGTATATATTAAAAATAAATTAAAGGCATTCAAATCAGAAAGATAGAAGTAAAACTGACTCTGTTTAGAGGTTATTGTTGTCATGGTTTTGATATGAGTTATCCCCGAAGTATCATGTATGAGAAAATGAAAGAGTTTTAGACGTGAAATTATTAGATTACAATAGATATAAACTAATCTGTGGATTAATTCACATATGGATTAACTGAGTGGAAATTTTGTAGGCAGGTGGGGTGTGATTAGAGGAAATAGTTACTGAGAGTGTGTCTTTAAGATTCATATTTTGTCTCTGGTGAGCAGAGCTACTTTCCTCCACCTTCCCCTCCACCATGATGTTCTGTGATAGGCCCAGAGCCATGGATTTGGCTGAACATGGACCGAATCTCTGAAACTGTGAACCAAAATAAACTTTTCCTCCTCAAGTTGTTCTTGTCAGGTCTTTTGGTCACAGTGACACAAACTGACTAAAAAAGGGGGGTCATTACTGTGACTAACCTAACTATGTGATTCAGAAGTCTTTGGAGCTTGTTTGAAGGTAGAGGAATTTTAAAAGTTTAGAAATGAAAGCTGAAAATGCCCTAGAATATGGAGGTCAATAAGTCATTCTGGTGGCAGTTCAGAAAACCAGAATGCTAATAGGTCTATGGACAGTAAAGTCTGGGCTCATGAGGCTTCAGAGTGGAAGGAGGATTCTATTCAAAATTTTACCAGATGTCATTCATGTTCTGTTCTTGCAAAGAATTCATTTACATTTTGCTCATGTCCTGAGACTTTTTGTGAGGCGAATTTAAAAGTGAGGTACTAATTAACCTGGTGAAGGAAATTTCAAGGCAGCATAGCATTCAGGCTGTGACATAGATATTGCTGGCAGCCTTTTAGCCAAGTTTACTATGATGATCAGGAGCAAAAAAACAAAGAAGAAGGATTTTAAAAATTTGCAGTTTGGCCAGAAAAGTGTGAAAAAAACTGCGACTGAGGAAGTTGTGATTGTTAAAGTCATTATAGCCTCTAAAGAGAAATTAGGAAATTTGCACAGAGACAACAGAAAAGATAGTCCTTGTGGGCTACCCTTGAGAGGATTATGTGTGAAGAAGTGAGAAGAGAGTTGAAACTGCAGTGGAGATCCCTGAAATTAAGAGATGCTGGTAACATGAAATGCTTGGCAAGGAAAGCTGAAAAATTATGGATTTTATGAGGCATATTCATAACATCATTTCGTTAATTCCACTCCCCAGTACCTCCTCTGGCCTTCCCCTCCCCAGACCCTGTGCTCTACTCTAATGGTTTCTGTTTCATTTTAATGAAACACCTTTTTTTTTCTTCTTTTTTCTCTCTAGATTCCATATATGAGGGAAAACATATGATACTTGTCTGAGTTTGACTGATTTTGCTTATCATGATTCTCTCCAGTTTTATCCATTTTCCAGAAAATGACATAATTTCACTCTTGATTGCTGAATAAAACACATTGTGTATGTAAATCACATTTTCTTTATCCAGTAATGTGTTGATGACACCTAAGCAAGTTCCATAACTTGATTATTATGAATTGTGCTGCTATAAACATGAGAATGTATGTATCATTAAGTATGCTGTCTTTAATTCTTTTGGATATGGTATATCTGGATCAGATGGTATTTCCACTACTAGTCTTTTGAGGAATCAATATACTGATTTCCATAGTGGCTATTTTACCTTCCCCCAAAGATAGTATAAATGTTTCTTTTTCCCTGTATCCTTACCAGTCCTTATTGTTAGTCATATTTTTGATGACTGCATTTTGTCAGGAGTGAGATGGAATTTCAGTTGTTTTATAGTTTTATTAAGGATGTTGAGCATTTTTTCACATAATTTTTCACCATTTGTACTTCTTTTGCAAGGTGTCTGTTTTAGTTCATTTGCCTATTTATTGAAAGGCTCTTTTTTATATTGAATTCTTTGTATATTTTTTATATTAATCCTCTGTTAAAACAGTAAATGGCAAGAATATTCTCCCATTTTTTGTACTATCTCTTCATGCTGCTAATTATTTCATTTGATGTGCAAAAGTTTTTAAATTTGATGCCATCCCATTTATGGATTATTCGTATTATTTCTTGATCTACAGGAGTTTTATTGAGGAAGTTGCTCCTATGCCTATACTTTGGGATATTTTCCCTGCATTATTTTCTGAAAGTTGTGACATTTCTAGACTTAGTCATAGGTTTTTGATCCATTTTGAGTTGGCTTTTGTGCAGGATGAGAGATAGGGATTTAGTTTCATTCTTCTACATATGGATAACCAGTTTTCCCAGCACTATTTGTTAAAGGAAGACATATTTTTTCCATTTAAGTTTTTGGCACATTTGTCAAGAATCAGATGAGTGTAGCTATGTTAGCTTTTATCTGTGTCTTCTATTCTGTTCTATTGATATACATGACTATTATGACTATTTTTATCCCAGTATCATGCTATTTTTGTTATTATGGTTCTGTAAAATTTGACACCAGGTATTGTGATTCCTATGGCTTTTAACCAATGCATGAAAACATAAAATTTTACATATTAGCAGGGTACTTCAAAATTTTTCAGTATACTTGTATATTATATGATGTTTAGATGAGATTAAACATATTTATATTCTCAAACATCTTAGTGTATGTGCATGTATGTGGGGAGCTTTGGGAGAATTGAACCCAGGGTCTTGTGGATATTTCCTCAAGCATTCACCACTTGGTTTTCATGAAAACTTTCGAAATCCTTTCTTTTAACTTTTAAAAGTGTATAGCACATTATTGTTATCAATAAGCACCCTACTTTGCAATAGCATATTGCAACTTCTTGCTTCTATAGCTCAGTATCCATGGGTCAATCTTTTTCCATCCCTTCCTCTCTCTTATCCACCCTAGCTTCTTATAAGCACCATTGAACTGTTTCTATGAGATTGTTTTAGATTCCACATTCAAGTGACATCATGCAGTATTTGTCATTCTATTTCTGGCTTATTTGACTTAATATAATGATCTCCATTTACATCTATATTATCACAAATGATAGAACTTCATTCTTTTATGGATGAATAACATTCCATTGTGTTTATGTACCACATTTTCTTTATCCATTTATCGGTTGGTGGGACATTTTGGTTGTTTCCATTTCTTGGCTATTGTATATACTTCTGCAGTGAGCATGAGAGTGCAGATATATTTTCAACAGACTGATTTTATTTCCTTTGGATATATATCCAGTAGAAGGCTTTCTGGATCAAATGGTAATTCTATTTCTAATTTTTTGAGGAATCTCCATGTTGTTTTCCATAATGGCTGAAATAATTAGTATCCACCAACTGTTTAAGCGTTCCCTTTTCTACATATCCTTGTGAGCACATGTGATTTTTAGTCATTCTGCTAATAGCCAATCTTACTGGAGTGAGGGGGATATCTTAAAGTTGTTTTGATTTCTATTTCCCTAATAATTAGAGATGTTGAGAAGTTTTTCATACACTTGTTGGCCATTTGTATGTCTTCTTTTGAGAAATGCCTACTTAGATCTATTGCTCATTTTCCCCCATCATGTTATTTGTAATTCTGCTATTGAGTTTTTGGTGTTCCTTATATATTTCTGGATATCAATCCCGTGTCAGATTTATAGATTTCAAATAATTTTCCAATATTGTAGGTTGTCTGTTCACACTATTGATTGTTTATTTGCTACAGAGAAGGTTTTTTGTTTGATATTGTCTGATTTGTCTATTTTTGCTTTTACTCCTATGCTTTTGAGATCTTGTCCAAAAAAAACCTGTCTATTACAATGTTCTGAAATATTTTCCTTATGTTTTCATCTAGTAGTTTCATAGTTTCAGGTTTTACTTTCAAGCCTTTAATCCATTTTGAGTTGATTTTTGTAACTGGTGAGAGATACAGGTCTAGTTTCATTCTTCTGCATGTGGATATCCAATTTTCCAAGCACCATTTGTTGAAAAGACTGTGCTTTCTTCAACGCATTTTATTAGCACCTTTGTTGAAAATCAGTTGGCTGTAGATGTGTGGGTTTAATTCTGGGCTCATTATTCTGTTCCATTGGTCTGTGTCTGTTTTTATGCCAGTCTCATGGTGTTGTGATTGCCACAGTTTTGTAGTATGATTTTGAAGACAGCAAGTACAATGCCTCCTGTTTTATTCCTTTTTGCCAAGGTGTCTGACTATTCATGCTTTTTTGAAGTTCCATATTAATTTTTTTTAATTTTTCTATAATTCTGTGAAGAATTTCATTTGTATTTTGATAAGGATTGCATAGAATCTGGGTAGTGTATATATTGTAGCAATATTGATTTTTCCAATCTATGATGATGGGATGTCATTCCATTTTTTATTACCCTTTTCTATTTTTTATTAAGGTTTTATAACTTTCATTTCAGAAATTTTTTTCATTCCTTGGCCTGAATTTATTCCTGTGTTTTTATTTTTCATAGCTATTATATATAGAATTCCTGAGAAAGCCTAATAACATTGGTCTTGGCAACAGTTTCTTGGATTTGACACCAAAACACAGGCAACAAAAGAAAAAGAGAGCAAATGAGACTACTTCAAACCAGAAGTAGTCCAACAAAATAAAAAGGCAACTTAAAGAACAGGATGAATTATTTACAAACCCTGATTCAATTACTTGTATCGGGTTAATTTCCAAAGTACATTAGCAACTTCAATAGCCCAATAGTAAAACACAAGTATCGCAATTTAAAAATAGGAAAAGGACTAAAGCAGATACTTAAAAAGAGAAGATATACAAATGGCCAATGGGTATACATAAAGGTGCCCAACACTGCTAATATGAGGGAAACATACATTAAAACCACAAGGAGGTATCACTTCACACATTCTAGGAGGAATAATACAAACAACAATAGGACAAGTATTAGTGAGGATGTGAAGGAATTGGCATTCATGCACATGGTTGGTGAGAATATAAAGTGGTGCAACTGCTGGAAAGCATTATGATTGTGCCACCAAAAATTTAAAACAAAAATATTCTATGGTTTAGTGATCCCATTTCTAGGTATATATCTGAAGGAATTGAAGTCAAGATCCAGAAGAGATATTAACATTCCCACATTCATTGCAGCACTATTCACATTCGCCAAGATATGGACGCATCCTAAATGACATTCAAGGGGTGAATGCATAATGGAAGTGTATTATGTACCTACAATGGAATATTATTCATTCATTAAGGAAAGGGAACCAGCCATTCATTGCAACATATATTAACCCTGAGGATATTATGCTAAATGAAATAACACAGATGCAGAAGTACAAATATGGATGACATCACTTATATGAGGCATCTAAAAAAACTTAAAGATGCAGAAAGTCGAATGGTTGTTTTCATGAACCAGGGTAAAGGGAGAGAAAAACTGGAAGTTGCTATTTAGTGGGTACAAGTTTTCAATTATAAAAATAAAAAAGTCCAAGAGATCTGTGGTACAACCTTGGACCTATAGTTACCAACATCATATTATACTTTTAAAAATTTGTTAGCAAGGTAGATTTTATGTTAAGTGTTTATACCATAATGAGAGCAAAGATAGGAATGAATGAAAAGATGATCCATTGCACCTGCTTTAAAAAGATGTGTAACATTCATTGGGCATAATTACCTTGTCTCATAAGTTTTGCCATCTCTTTATAATACAACAACTTTAACAGTGCTTACGGAGCACCAAGTACTATTATACACACATCAACATATATTAGTTCAGTTTTAATCGTCATAACAACTCTCACAAAGAGAATGATGTTAAAAACTTTTATCAACTGGTACAAAGTTGGTACTGAGGATAGATGTTGGATATAGTTCTGGGGCAGGATCCTGAAGGTCTTCTATTGATCTTTTGCAAAGGTATATCTGAGCCAGAAAGTAAAAGAGCAAGCACTTAATGAGCTTGAAGCTGCAACTACAAACCAATCAGCATGGAAGCATTTCAGTGTCATAACAAATGGCATACAGGCACATCTATAGAATATCAGCATTTAAGATCTTATCATCTTATCTTATCATCTCTATCTCTTAGATTTAAAAAAATGATTTAGCGACTTGTTCCATGTTTCACTGCTATCAAGTGAAGGAAACAATATTTTAAACCATATAGTTTAGTCCAGATTCTGTTCTGTATATTTCATGTTTACAGAGATAACATTAGCATTAAAATCATAAATGGTTATCTAATAAATAGTGTATGCCAAGCATTGTGGAAAGCAAAATATAGAGGGTTTCACACTTATTTTAAGTAGAAATGAATCGAATTTCAGAGAAGATAATGGTACTAGCAAATACAAAAAAAAAATGGTAAAAATCAAAGAAGACTTTAGCCTAGAGATGGAGATTTTTCATCACTGGACTAAAGGTGAAAATGCATTGTGTGCACATATTATCTGAATAATTGCTCCAATTTTCCATTATGTTGTATCAGAAGACAGTAGTTTGGAATCAGGTATTCATAAAGCTTCCAGTAATATCCCCTGGGAGGAAGCAGAATTACTTCCAACTGCACCTAGGCCAAATCTCTTTTCACTTTGGAAATAGATGATTAGCCATGATTGGTGATGATTGTTAAGGATGGCAGGGTAAAACTGAGTCAATCATGCCAGGAATTTCCCTAAATTCATAGTAGAGGAAAGCAGATACAACATGTTTTGCATCCCTAGCTCCATTTTTTAATCCTTCCCCACAGGGGCATTCTTCCTGGTGCCATCTCCAACTCCCTGGTATTGGTCATCAGAGAACATGGTCAGAGATTTGTGTTCAACACTCTCATAAATAACATTCACCTAAAACAGATAAGTATTGTCATGTCAAAATAAAATGCATTCACTGATTTTGACTGCTTGATTAACACTTCTACACATTTAAAAAGCAATATGAGTTCAGGGTACTTCCTAAACTATTTTAAGGTGATGATAGACTTAAGAAGCTCATAACACTGCATTTCTTTGACTTGAAAGAAAAAAAAACACAGACATGATTATATTAGTAGTTCCAAGATATTTCTAATAGAATATTCTGATAATCAAAAGCTCAAAAAGTAAAGGTGTATATTAATATGTGTGTTTCTACAAAAGTTTAGATGAATAAATAATTTCAATCTAGTGAGCAATCTGATCAACATTTAATAAACTGGAAAACAATTCCAACTAGAGCTGAGAAACCAAATCCCATTACACCAGTTTTCACTTCAAATAATCTCCCAGGTGGCGGTTAGCCATTTACTGCATGAAAAAAGCCTGACACTTATTGGAAAACAAGACTCCAGCCATTAAAAAAAAAAAAGAAGAAGAAGAAGAAGGAAAGAAAAGAAAAAGCATACTCAGTAGAGAATAGACAATGTTGTGCTAAAAGGCTATGTTATTTTGCCAAAAAAACATTCAATCTGTTCACAAATACCTCTTCCCAGGTCTTTTGATCTGATGTAGCACTTGTCCAAATGGATGGGCTCCCTAAAGGGAAAACCCATTTCAAATATTGAGGCGCTCTAACAAATGTGAAGCACTCAACCTCAGGCTTAAATATCTCAAATGGTCTCTTGCTGGCAACATGAGAACAAAATCAGTGTTTCGTTCAGAAAATAGCTTTCCTGGCTTTTATCTTCTGTTCCATTTGTGCATTGATATGAAGATCAGAGTCATCAACTTGAATGTGATTTAAAATCTTGAATACAAACAATGAGACATTAAACACTTTCTGGCCCTCTAAAATTTGTATTCAGACTCTTCTTTTTTCAGGATATAATCACAGTCCCATCAGTATTCGAGGGATTTGTGCACACAGACTGTCTCTGTCAAAGTTGTAGCAAGTTAATGCATTCCAATATGGCTTAGTTGTGCAAATTATTGTCTTAGAAAGAGTTTGTAACTTGGTATTTTGACATATGCCGTTTTATATGGAACACAGTCTCTTTTTACTTTTTGTAAAGCATTTTTTTGGTATTAATCAACTGAAGATTTGAGAAATTAAATTCAATTTTAAAAAATAAAAAAACAAAAATAATGATCTAAAGTCACATAAAAAAGAAAAACAAAAAAAAATCACTATTTAAAATCATTATTTTCAAATAAAAGAAGTGAAGACTAAGGGAAGCACAAAGACTTTGAACTTTACTTTTTGATTTTTCAAACTGATAAATAATGTTTCTAGCTTTTATTCACTTCCTGAGATTTAAGGACATGTATTGCTTTCTTTCCTCACTTAACTAATTTTCTTCAAAGAAAATTACTATTTCAAGCTCTTCAATAAATCCTATAACCTCTATGAACTTATTTTCCTCATGGATAAAATGGGAATAACAAAGCCTGGCTGCGGAGTGGGTTTGAGGGTTAGAAATAATATATAAAAATCACCTAATAGTGCCTGGAACATAATGGAAGCCATCACTATTATTATTACCCAAAAGCTATATCTGGACATGTAAATTGGAATAAAACACTGAGGCAGTTTTCAGACTAATTCAAACATAAGAATACATTTTCTTACAGACTCAAGGTAATTCAGGTAAATGTTAGAACATTTATTCAAATTATCAAGATACATAAATTGTTTCAATTTTCCACTTTACACGTCCAGATATGACTTTTGTGCATAGCCCCAGAGTAATCCAGAGACTTTTCAAACTTCGTCCATTACTGAAAGCCTTGAGCATTAAGCTTAACCAACCTTGATATGTAGCTACAAATATATTGTAGGAAGATCTGCTTTCATTAGTGCAGTTGGTATCTCAGATATCAGAAAACAAAGCTAATACAAATAGCTCCAATAACTATTCCTCATATAATGTAATTAGTAATTCTGAAATTTACCTTAGTGAAGAGTAACAGAACACTGGGCCATTTTCAAAAATTATCTTTGTTCTAAGTCATTATAATATAGCCTTTGAGAACATCCTACGAAATTTTTAGGAAGAAAATAAATCTGTAAGAAACTAGAGGCAGAAATGACCTTGTCTGCATAAAACTAAAAATAAATTATATTTTTGTTTCTTGGAACAATCTTAACAGCAGTTGCACAGCTAAAGCAAAATTGTAGCAAATTTTTACTTGTTTAAAAAAAAGATTTTTAAAAGAATTTGTAATTGCCTGTTAAATGTATGTATTCCTTTTCAAGTTATTTAAATAATATAAAATAATGAAAAGTATTGAATAAAATTTAGAATTTGAAATTATCAACTCTGTGTCCTAAAAATAATATTGGAGTAGCAGCATGATGTTAGGGAGTTTGTACTGATTTAAAATCAAGATGTCAGGGCCTTGGCTTATAATAGGACACTAAGTAATGATAAGGGTCTCATTATCCTCATCTATACAATGAGATAATCAGACTAAATTGGACTTTTCTTATCCTCTGAAGTTACATCATCCTGGGATCCCATTGTAATACCTTTTACATGTAATTCAGCTTTGGTCTATGACAAATATTCACTATACAAATTTAATTTTAGAAACACTTATTTTCATTATTAGATTGCTCTGTGTTGGGACTATCTAGCTTATGTCACCAAACATAAAATATATGAAGAGGATGCTCCACTATATAACACTGAACTCAACAATGAAGGGAAATAGGAAGGAACTGAAATAGAAAAGCCATGCAGGAGCTATGAAAACAGAGCATGTTAATCATCCAAGTCAGAGGCAAGTCAGTCACAAAGACAGATAAAGAGGGAACCAGATATTTATTTTGTTCCAGGTAGACCTTATTGGTCTCAGAAAGGGATTTTACTTGGCAAAGAGATGTTGGGGGATTAAAACACCTAGAAACCACTAAGAATTTAGGTAGCAAGAAAGCAAGTTTTTTTTTATATATACTATTGAAGGAGTCTCAGGACTAGCAAGCAAAAACTGAGTAGGCCAAACACCACTGTTACATGAGTAATCTAATTAATCTTGTAAGGATTAACACAACAAATACCACATATTCTCACTCATTTGTGGAAGCTAAAGAAATTGATCACATAGAAGCAATGAGTCAATTAAGGTCACTAGCGGGAGTAGGGGGTATAAAAGGAGCAATAATGAGCAAGTGGATAACAGGTACCAGACACAGGAGATAAAGTATTTCTCTAACAAGTCTTAACATTTCAAAATAACCAGGGGAGAAGAAATAGTGAAGTTTCCCAACACATAGAAATGATAATATTTGAGAATATGGAAATGCTAATTATCCTAATTTGATCATTACATATAGTATACATATAATAAATTATAATAGTGTAGTCCATAAATAAATTCAACTATTATGTTATGCAATAACAAAAATAGAAAAATATGGCTATGCATTACCATGTAATTGACTTGAAAATTGTTGTACTCAAGATCTTTATTGCAATACCTTCCATATTTAATTTGTCTTCTATTTTTACCTCTTAGGTTCCCCATTTGAAATTTGAACTAGCTCATTGTTAGATTCAAGAGAAAGTAAAAAAAAAAAAAAAAAAAAAAAAAAACAAGACATGGTATCCAAGAATAGAGTTTTTCAAGAAGAAATACTGTAGTACATCCAGCAATCCTGACACCCTGAAAAAGGCCAATGAAATAGGATCAGGAGTCTGAAGAAGCTATGCTTGGGACTTGTAGAAATGTGGAGTTTTAAAGGTGAAAGTAAATTTAGGAAGCAGCTAATCTGTCCTTTTTGTTTTATATATATTCCCAAATAATAGCCAATCTCATACTCTCAAAGATCAGTTTTCTCCATTATCTTTTGGGAAAGCAGAGGTTCTGCCTTGATCCCCTACAATATTCTATTACCAAACAGTAATGTTAGATAGTTCAGTCTTCATAAAAGCCCCAAACTGTGAGTCTATGAATGGTAACTTCCATTCCTGAAGCATGGCCATTACATTCATTAACCCATGAGGCAAGCACAGGAAAGGCTAAAGAAGGGGGCTGCCTATCATCCATGGAACATATCATCTTGAGTTTTTAACAATCAAAAGCCTCACCCTAAGGGTTTCCCTTTGGTGAGCTTTCACTTATAACATAAGTATTCTGTCACCCCATTCTAAGAGTCCTATTCACACATCCCTTCCCCAGACTTCTTTGCCATCAAACCGCCAATCTTATAAAAGTTAAGTTCCTAATTATCTTAAAAAAAGGAAGCTGATATGTTAAACTGACATGTAAGTCATCCATAGAGAGACATGTGTGGATAGAAATAGAGGCCTGTGGCCATGGTGAACAAGGAAGTACAAATACATGGCTTACAAATACATGAATTAGCTAGAAAATATACATTCCCCCAAGCAGGGGAACCAAGCTGTTAACTGCCCTATGATCCCTTTATAGACATATTATTGTCTACTCCTCTTTTCAGACAAGTAAAAAATGTTCAAGTTCTGCCCACAAAGTTCAGAGGACACTAGAGCTAGAGGAATTGACCCTTTAGTTCTGTCAAGATATTATACAGAATTATCTACAAACAAAGTTAAACGTTCTTTCTTCCTCTATCAACCAGTATTAAATAAAGCCCAATGAGGCTGTAGCTATAGGTTGAGAGATTGGTGGCAATGCAGCAAGGGTAGAGGCTGCAAGTGAGCCACCCAAATATGTCCTCAGGGTATGATCTCATATACTTACTTCTACATGACCAGGCAGTGCTATTGCCCAACCAAATTCATAACTTCAGTAGTCACATAACACATAGTTCACTGTGAGCAGCTTAGGAGCCATATTCTTCTTAAATGGAGAAAAAAATGGCAGAAAAAAATTCATAAAAGTTTTTCTCAAAGGCCTTCATTTAATCCTCTGCATTCAGCTATCCAAAGAAGGACAAGAATAAGGAAGACCATGTGGAACATTTTAGGGGTGGGACCAGGAAGAGGCATTTAAGACTATGTCCATATTTCATTGGCCAGAAATTGTTTTCAAAGTGTACCAATGTCTGAGAAATATAATTTAATTCCCTCCTCTCTATCTAATCACCACACCACACACACAACCAGGACTTTCCCAAAGTCGGTCTAGACCCATAGTTCTCAAAATGTGGTTTCTTGATCAGCAGCAACAACATTACCAGAGAACTAATTTCTTTGCTACAAGTTAGAATTCTAAATCCAAATCTCTATGACTAGGGCCCAACAGTCTTTGTGTGACACACCTCCTAATGATTCCTATGCATGCCAAAGCTCTAATACTGGTTAGAACTAAATAAAGAATGACATCAAATTTCACATTATCTTAGTAATTTCTCATAACCCAATTCCTATCTCCTAGAGATAAAAAGGATCCCACAGAGCTTAACATTTACAAATTTTCCTTTAGAACATCTAACTGTAGAGGGAGACCCTCCGGAGCTCTGAGACAGTTCTCTGTCATCTTCAGTTTCTATTTAGCAGAAGGGAACAGGGATATCTTTACACTTCCAGGTATATTACATTCCTCCAGTGACAGCCACCAAGTTCTGTTTTCTTCATGCAAAAACTGGTTTAGAATAAGTTAATAGTATTTGTCACCGGTGGTATTTTAAATTTTAAAGATTCAAGAAGAAGCAAAGGCTGGTCATTTCTAAGTGGCAGAGCAATAATTCTCAATTATTTATAAATTTCAGGTTATGCTATAGTAATTTAAAAATTAGTCTAAATCAACTCTGCAATTTTTAAAAACTAAGTCACAGTGGCTAGGCCATAAGGAATTAGAACTATATTATATATTTTGAAGTTCAAATAAAGATTAATTATGAATATTAATTTTAATTCATTCTAATTTTCATTTACTTGTTCATTAGTAAACTTGATAATGAAAAATTGACCTTTTATTCTTGAAAAGTAATTAAGTTTTATTAAATTATGGTTTTGCATGTTTTAGTTTGGTAGCCAGCTGATATATACCATAAGAACTAGATTGTTTTAGTAAATATTCACTGTATATGAGCTGGGAAATAAAATGTACAAAATTTCTAAGAATCTTTTGACTTTCAAACAGTAAAACAAGGATTAAAGTGTAGAAAACTTTTAAAAGTCTTTCAGTTCTCAGTCATTGACTGATTAGTATTTCAGTGAAGCAGAAAAATTAAAGGGTTCACTTTATAACCAAGAATGATTCGCCAACCCATGAATTACAACCCTCAACATTTTGAAAAAGTCATATATGTATTATAGGTTATTTTTAGTGTGTAAAATAAATACTCCATATTTTTCAGCTTGAAAAAATATTTTTTCACCATTTCTATGTGTTAGGAAATCAGGAATGGATTTGGTGATTGATTTGGTTCAAGGTTTCCCAGGATGTAGGGCTGCAGTCTCACCTGTGTCTGCAGCCCTGCTTGGGGAATGTATACTTTCTAGCTAATTCATGTATTTGTAAGCCAGTGTACTTCCTTGTTCACCATGCACCATGGCCACAGGCCTCTATTTCTAGCCACACATGTCTCTCTATGGATGACTGACATGTCAGTTTAACATATCAGCTTGCTTTTTTCAGGAAAGGTGGGGGAGGAGAGAGGGAGTGGGCTGCGGTGGGGTGGGGGAGAGAGAGAGAGAGAGAGAGAGAGAGAGAGGAGAGAGAGAGAGAGAGAGAGAGAGAGAGAGAGAGAGAGAGAGAGAGAGACCAATGCTTAAACCACAACTTTTTATTCTTTTCTTTTTTTTATTAGAGAGAGAGAAAAAAAAATTTTTTTAATATTTATTTTTTAGTTTTCGGTGGACACAACATCAAACTCAGTGCCCCGCACATGCCATGCAAGCACTCTACCGCTTGAGCCACATCCCCAGCCCAATTTTTTATTCTTTAACCTTGAAAAAATGACTTGTCCTCTCTTCTACCATGTGCTAATGGCCACACAAACCAAATCAGGTACACTGTGGAAGGGGTCTCTGCAAGACAGGAAAACAATTGGTGACTATTTTGAAAAACCATCTACCACAGCATATCTACAGGATTTGGCAAAATGATTGATTTAAATATAGCAGTGAATTCTTTACATAAGACTACTATACAATGCTAAAATGTAATCCAGTTTATGTGTAGGTATATTTAGAAAGCATATTATACTTCTGAAAAGTTTTATATAAGTATTTATATAACATCTATTCTTCTCTCTGGGTATGAATTCATCAGGGGAAGTATTATTCCTCATTTATGTTTAGATTTCTATCACCTTGAATAATGACTGAGATATAAGTCATTAGTAGATAGATACTTATTACTTAAGCTATATTTATCTTGTATTTTAATTCTTAAAGAATTTTATCTTTTGCCTTGTATTTATTATTAAGGTCTAATTTAGATAAAATAAAATGCATAGACCTGAAGTGTTCGTTTTTATAAATTCTGAAAATTGTGTAGTCATCACTCAGTATCCATGGGGGATTGATTTCAGCCAATACCAAAATCTTGAGATGCTCAAATCCTTATATAAAATGGTGTAGTATTTGCATATAACCAAAGCACATCCTCACAATGCTTTAAGTCATTTCCAGATTACTTACAATGCCTAATAAAGTATAAATGCTATGTTAATAATTGTTATGTGTTATTGGTTTGGGAATAATGACAAGGAAAAAATTCTGAACATGTTTAGTATAGGCATAACTTTTTCTCCAAATATTTTCAATCCAAGGTAGGCTGAATCCATGCATGTGGAATTCATAGATATTAAGGCTATATCCACCTATGTAACCTCAAACAACACAAAAAATACCCATCATCTCTGAATACTCCTGGGTACCTTTTATGATCACTTTTTTCCTCCTTTTATCCTTCAATAATAACTTTTTGATTTGTACCAACATTCATTAGTTTTATCTGTTCCTAAACTTCATATGAATGGAATAATTTTACACCAAATACTATGTGATTATGTGATTACATTTTTTGTGGACACATAATTATTTTCCTGGGGTAAATACCTAAGAGTGGTATTTCTGCATGCTACTGTTTATTTTTTATTTAATAATTAATTAATTAATTAAGTTAATTTTTTAATTGAAATCAATGTAAAACACTACACTAACACTTTCATTCATAAGAACAGAATTAGAAAAACATCAAAAATGATGAGGTTTATTTCTTGCTTTTCTCTCTTCCAAAACCTATCAAAATGACAATAAACTAATTTTTAAAGAAAAAATATTTAAAAAGACAAAGAGAATGACAGAAACAAAGAATGAGAGATGGGACCAATAGTGTGAGAGATAAAAAGTCCAAAATAACTTATTTGGCATAAACCATCACCAAAGGACCTGCAAAGAGGAATTCCAATGGGAATGAAGCCAATTCACCCCCAAGAATCCTGAAAAGACCTAGGACTAGGTCTTGCTCAGATTCTGAAGAAGGTACTAGTAAAGTACAGAGTGGAAAGCAGAATCATTACAATAGTCTCTTCTGACTCTTGGTTTTGCTTTCTGATGTTTCAATCAATCATGTTCCAAAAATATTAAATGGAAAATTCCAGAAATAAACAATTCTTTCTTTTTTTTTTTTTTTTGGATGGTAACGTTGTTAGTTTATTGGGTTTCTAATTCCAAAGCCACTGTTTCTAATTAATCAAAAGTCTTCTTTGTCTTATAATCTGTCTAGGAACATAAGATATAATTTTTTAATTGTTTAATGCTTAATTCCCCAAAAGAATAGAAAGTAGACAATGATGGAAAGGCTAGTTTTTGCACTAAATTTCAGGGGAGACCAAGAGCAATAGGAAACCTCCCTTTGTACAAGATTTGGGTACAAGATTATTCTATAAAGTCCCCACACTATCAGAAAGGTGCTTCTACAACATGGAAAACCCAGGAGATAAATAGCAGAGGAACCAATGGGAAGGCAAACTGTGGCAACACAGGCAGAAGTGAGCTTTCCCTCCATTCTCCTTGGAAATTAGACCAAGTCAATGGACTGCCCTAAAAGTCACCCTCCCTGTCTCCCATTCAGGCCTTTTGACAAAATGTTCCTGCCATCCACATACCTCCTAAAGCTCCATAATCAATATACTTCACTGATTTATCTGTATGACAAGCACTTAGTGAACACTTTGTATTTACCAGGGACTTTCTGAGAGCTATGGAAAACAGACAAAAATCCCTACCCTTGTGTAGCTAAATATATTTGCATATGTACAATCAAAATATACATTTCATTTGTATCTTGTTTTCTCACCTAGGGAATTAGAATTTAATTTATCTAAATTCATGGAATATTTGATCTAGTGCCTACCATATCATCACTCACATAGTAGGCACTTATTATACACTTGTTGAATGCATGAAAGGTAGAAAGTGACATAGTGATTGTTATATATGAGAGTCATTAGGTGAGAATATAAATTAGAACCTTCCATGAGGCATCTCAGTTTTATACTCAATCATTCTGTACAAAGTCCTTTTTTTTTTTGAAGTAGGTGAACTACAATTTTGCCAAATTATTCACAGTCTCAATCCCAAATAAAGATGGAGTTTACTTTTCCAAGAAATGTTAGGCCATTTTCATAATGGGACTAAGAAAAAATTCACATAATAAAGTCAGACATTATCAATAGCTTAGTAACCAAAACCAAATTATTTCATATGTGGATTTTGGTTAAACTTTTAAGACAAATTTATTTCTAGATATGAAGGGGTAAAGTAGCATTTTATAAAATTTACTTGATTAAAAAAAATCACATCTGAAAATCATTCATCTGAGAAAGCTATAAAGCCAGGACTTACAAGGTCATGCTACTTTCAAAGGGAATTGGATCGATGGGTTTAAAGAACACAAAAACCACTTTTAGACAGGAGGACACCACATCAAGAGGCTATCACAAATGACCACTGTTATAGGATAAATTATGATTACTAAACTGAGCTCTCTATACACAACTGTATTTCACCTGTTTCTAGTGATAAAAATAGCACTTTGTCAATTACAAAAAATTAAGCATATAAGGTTATAAATAAAAATTCATAATCACTGATAAATGTTTCCTTCCAATCTATTTTCTTTTCATTATATATAAAAATTATGCATTGCTTTTCACAACTAATACTGAAACATGAGATTTTCCCTTAGCTTATTATAAATTCTTCATTAAACATCCTCTAAGTAATTACATAATATTTTCATAAAACTCCCTACTTTGACTATTGACATTGTTTCAACTCTTCAGTATTTTAAATGAAAAACATTGCTATATTAAATATCTAGAATATGGAGAATTGATTAGTTAGTTTTTTGAGGTAGAACAGACAATTCAAAATTTTTATTTAGGTTTACTCTTAGGGATAAAATTAAATTGTATGAATATTTTAAGGTGTTAGTATCTATCACCAAATAATATACAGCCTCATAAATCTGAGATATAAAGAGTACTACCCACTCCCTACCTATGTATGTAATATTCTCTAAAAACCTATTCTACCTAATGAACCACAGTGTTCTGAAGCCAAGATTTACTACAGATCCAGGATTTATAGTTTTATCCTTTATACATAGTCTGGCCCCACTAATATCTTTAATAATTTTTATAGATATGTCAATATTCTTTAAAAGGCAGCAAGTGCCCTTTTTCTGATTATTGGAGACTCTCATTTATTTTTGGAAACTTTATTTTATTAGATACAAAATCTTTCAATGGGCAAAAGACAAATGTTATACTTAAATCTTACCTCTTGTTAATTTCAATTGTTCCACTCAAATGAAAAGATCCTTCCTCTTAAATCTAACCCAATCTAACCCAA
This sequence comes from Ictidomys tridecemlineatus, assembly GCF_052094955.1. NCBI lineage: Eukaryota > Metazoa > Chordata > Mammalia > Rodentia > Sciuridae > Ictidomys > Ictidomys tridecemlineatus. The sequence goes on from NC_135479.1 coordinate 164,467,685, forward strand.
ATCCAATTTGTTAATAGATGTCCATATATTTCCCAATGGAGGACAAAACTAATGACCTGTCCTGACAGACTGAGGAAAATGTATCTGCTGAAAATCCTATTTTATATTCAACTACCTAAGTCTTCAAAGAACAGTAGCCATGAAAAGAGCTTGGCTGGCTTGAGGAAGGAAAGTTAATCACAGAGTAAGTGATAATCACAGGCCTAGACACATGCCTAGACCAAAACTGTAAGGCATTGTCTAGACCAGGTTCCAACAAGTTGACACGATGGAAAACACTTTTGGGGTCCATTTCCTACAACTCCATGACAAGTTTAATGTCTGAATTTTAAAGAGTCATCATGAACTGCAGTAGAACCATTTAGAACACATGATAAAGACTAAAATGTTCAAAATCAAACCTCAAAGACTTTACTGATGGACTCTCAGGACTGAAATGAGATGTTTACATCCAAACATGGTTAAAGGTAAAATGACAACAAATTATTCTTGTCCAGTCATGCATGAACAATAGTGAAACTCTTAAGGAGACTGGAGCTAAAACATGGTTACATGACTTTAGGCAAATTGGAAAAAAGAGCTGCACATCCAAATGGGTCCTTTGTAAGAAAACCATTCCCCATTGTAGTTTATCAAAGGCACAACTACAAAACAGAATGAATGTAGTCATATTTAGTTCTGTCTTGCTCTATAATTTATAGGAAGTTGCTTTATGTCCCATCGTTTAACATTTAATCCAACAGACATATATGAGCATCATATTCTGAGCCAAGCACATTGATCATGCTGAGGACACAAAAATGGGTCAAATGTAAATTTTTCCTTTAAGGCATTTATTATCTATCACTGTTTGGGGGCAGGAAATAGAATCCACACTATGACCAATAATTCTGTCATGTATACTTCAGTGAATATCTGTTTCATCTTTTTGAACAATTATAAATTATTCTGATCGATTCCTGTAGATAGTATCTCATTATTATCCACAATAACCCTGTGTGACAGGTATTACTGTTGTTCAGTAGATGAAGTCTCAGAGCCATGTGGTAAGTACCCACAAGAGCCAAGATTCTAGGCAAAACTTCACAGTGCCTGAGATTCAGAACATTGCTTCACCTCAGAAGCTACCCTTTGGACCTTAGAAACTTGTAAAATGAAGATATCTTGAGAAATAATGTAATTAAATAGCTTTGATTGCTGAGCTTCATAGAAACATCATGTCTTTAAAATAGTTAATTCATGACCACATAACACCTCCCCGATTATTCACTGTCAGCTGAAGAGTTTACTCCCATGGCTGTCCTCTTACCTCCCTTTACCTATTGCTGTATTTCATCTCCCCGATTCACAATAAAATGTGCTTTCTTCCCCAGTTCTCTTTCACTTTCCATCATTTTTTAACCTGACTTTTATTCCAAGCCCTCAAATGCATCTATTATTGTTCAGAAATGATGGATGCTTCTATGTCCTCACTTTATTGTCTCTCAGCTGCATTCAACCAATTTGTTCATGTCTGTCTTGGCTCGTCTTCCTTGCTCTCCCCAATAAGTTCCTTCCTAGGCTCACTATGGAGAAGTGACTTTCTCCATCTCTTCTTATGACCTCACCACTGTGAGGCCACATTTCTTGATCCTGACACCCCTATTTTTCTCAATGTATATCCTTATTCTAGGTAACCTTATAAACATCAGTAGCTATACGTACCAACTTTTTAAAAAAATTTGTTTTAATTAGTTACACATGACAGTACAATGATCTTGACATATCATACATTTGAATCAGAAGGGGTATAATTTTTCATTTTTATGATGATGAATCTCAAAGTTCTATTTTTCAAAGTCATTCTCTCATGAGTGTTTTATATGTGCGTGTTTGTGTGTGTGTGTAATATATATAACTTTCCCATTACAGAAAACAATACCATAATACTATGCAATTGCTAGAAAAAAAATTAATCAACCATTCTTGATTCCTCATATTTGCAGTGTTTTCCACAGTCAGCCCATCATGCAATGTCCTCAATTAAATATCCAGAACAAAGTTTGAATTTTTTCACTTCTTTTTATTCCAGTCACTCTTGTCTAAATACAACATATCCATGTGGATTCTTATTATAGCATCTTTTTGATCTTCCTACTCTATTAATTTCTTTACTAACAAAATTCATAAATTAACTCAATATTACTTATTAAGAGTATACAACATCTCCTAGAGAAACAAATCAATAAAAATACAAAATGATATACATCTTGCATTCTAATGAGAACTGCAGAAAATAAACAATAAGAAAATATATATACAGGAGATGGTGGTAAGTACTAAATATGGAAATTTTTTCATATTTTTTATTGGTACATTATAGTTGCACATATAGTTGGATGTGTTGTCACATCATCATACATGTATACAATATAACAATATAATTTGTCCAGTATTTTCCCTTTCCCTTCCCTCCTCCTTCCCCCTGGTTCCTTTCCTCTACTCTAATGATCTTTAGATTTTCACAAGACTCCCCACCAACACACACACACATGCACCCTTCTTTTCCTTTTTTCTATCTAGCTTCCACATATAAGAGAAAAAAATATAACCTTTGACCTTCTTATTTTGGCTTATTTTGCTTAATATAATAGTCCTTAGTTCCATCAATTTTCCTGGAAGTGACACAATTTCATTCTTCTTTACGGCTGAATAAAACTCCATTATGTATAAATGCCACAATTTCTTTATTCATTCATCTGTTGATGGACACTTAGGCTGATTCCATAATTTGACTATTATGAATTGTGCTACTATCATCATAGGTCTGCATGTATTTCTAGAGTATGCTGATGTTACTTCTTTAGGTTAAATACCAAAGAGTTGTATAGCTGAGTCAGATGGTGGTTTCATTCCCAGTCTTTGAAGGAACCTCCTTATTGATTTCCATAATAGTTATACTAATTTACAATCCCACCAACAGTGTATCTTTTCTCTATATCCTCTCCATGATGTTTTATTGTTTGTATCTTGATGGCTACCACTCTGCAGGAGGTGAAATCTTAAAGAGAAAAATCAAACAGCAAGCACAAGATGTGAAATGAGCAGGTTGTAATGTCAACGCATGGTTATGTTCATCAACACCTTTAGAGTAAAATCCCAAATTTAACAACAACAACAAAAAAAATCCTTATTTTGGTTTAGAAGAGTCTCAACTTCTCCCTAGCCTGCCTTTAGACTCTCTTCCTCATCACTGGACTCAAGATGGCTCCGTTCAGTTTCTCATAACCTTAAATTTTCTCCCTGGAAGCCTTGACACTAGCTATTACCTCTACCTGTAATACTCCTAGCTCTGCTTTTAGCAAATATCTTCTCTTCCTTCAGGTTCATCAGCTTAGATGGTACCTCACAGGGAACATTTTTCTTAGACATCCCATCTCAAATGGCATAACTAAACTTTCTTATTTACTTCCAGTGTAGCACCTATCACAATTATTTTGAATACACACTTTATGACTTTTGTATTATGTCTTTTCCCAATAGAACATATGTTCTATGAAGGCAGACATTTCTTCCCCCAACTTAGAATTGTGTCTGGCCTATAAAAAAGCATACTATTGAAGACTGGTTCATGGTTTGATTGAATAACTGAATATGAATTTCAATTCCAGTTGTTTTCATTTAGGAAAATTTTTGGATTTCCAGTGTGCACAGACATTGACACAACTCTTGACATTGAAATGGTCTGTGGAATTCAGGCTACGCATACCAACTCATAGGGAATTACAGAAATATGAAATCCTCATATTAAAAGGACTTTAAAATGATTTTTTTTTATCCAACCTCTCCAGTAAACAAAGTTAAAAGATGTTGAACAGTATGTCCAAATCACATAAGAAAAGTGTAGTGAAAATACTTATCTCAGCTGAAGATGTTCCATTCTCAGTACATTGCCTCATACATGACAGGAACATTTTAATGAGACTGTGAGGATCAGAATGTCTCAGGCTCAAGAATGTTATTGTGAATTTATATAAGGTCCACACAGGATGTCAAATGATGTTAAGTATAAAGTACAGATTTTTACTTATTTTAAGTAAAATCTATAAATGGTAATTTAGGGCATGCAAACTCTACCTCCATTTTCTTAGGGTCTCATCTGACTCCAAGAAATAAGTTGACATAAAATAGATTAACAGGAGAAAAGTATATAAATCTATTAAAATAGAAGTTTTACATGACATAGGAGCCCTCGTAAAGAAATGAGGTCCCATAGAAGTAGTTAGATGTAATCACTTATATACTGAATTGGCCAAAGAATAACAAGTTGTAAAATGTGACAAGCCAAAGGGATTTGTGTTAGGGTAATTAATTGGATATTGAAGTGAAAGAAGAAGAATTAGTTTAACAGGCTTGTTATACAGATTTCCCATAGCTTTGATACTCCCAGTTATCAGAGACAAATTGAGAAGAATTAGTTTAACAGGCTTATTATACAGATTTCCCATAGCTTTGATACCCCAGTTATCGAAAACATTAGAGAAGCACACCGAGGCAAACATATAAAGCATCTTTTATTCAAAAAATAGTAACACAGACTTCTCCCAGGAGGGAGAAGGGCGCCATAGCTGGTATCCTGGTATCCAAAGAAGTGAGAGTGTCCTGCCTCTTTTATACATTTTAGACTTTCTTTGTTCTCCTGCTCTTTCCCCCTTTATCTCTCTCCTTCCTATATACATGACTAGGCAGGAGACATAAGTGGGATGGCCAAAAGAGGAGAAGCAGATGGGCAGGGGAAGGGCCAAATGGGGTGATCAGGCAGAAGGGAGGGGGTCAGGAAGGGAGCAGCAGCCCAGGGGACATTAATTAGCAGCCCCCTGTCCAGGGGGTTCTTCATTAACAATCTTTTAGGAGGGACAGATAATTTTGGTAATCAAAGTCTCTGGAGACATTAACATTTCAATTTCCCAGAGGAGGTCTCCAACTTCCTGCACTCAACTGGCCTCCATTTTCTCAATCCAGCCTCCATTTTCTCAATCCAACCTGATTACCATCTACACTAATTGCCTGTCTTTAATTCTGGTTTCAGCTTCATCTTTCCTCCTTATTGATAGAATGTTATTTTCCTTTGGCTCAAGAAAGATGTCTTAACACAGATATTTCATCTCATACTTTTATGAAAGAGAATAAAGGTCAGTGTGATCTTGCAGTGTTAATTTTCAAGTGTCTTTAATTCAAAATAGTTAATATGCCAGAACAGTATATTTGGAGGCAATATATTATATATTTTAACCCCTCACAACTTTCAAGATTTTGCTGTGAATTCCTGGGTGGTATGTTTAAAGAGTGCTGTAATGATAAGGAGTTTTTTGTTTGTTTGTTTTTGTTTTTGTTTTAATCTAGACCAGGTAGATTAGTGATGCTGAAGAACAAAGTTTTAAAACCCCCATTTTCACACTTAAAGGCATATGAAGGAACCTCCCTATTGACTACCTTTATTTATCTTCTTTTACTACCAAAGCCCAGTAAATAAAGGTATGGATACCAATCAAAAACATTCAAGGAGGAGACAATGAAAACTACATTCCTAGGAGCATCTAGAACATAAGCAATGCATGAAGATCTATAATGAAAGAAGGGAAGAGGAGACCAGACTGGACCAATCACAGAAGGACACAAAGGTGAGGGAAAGTCACTGATGGGCAAGATCCCAAAAGGCATACTCTTAGGAAACCTAAAGCACTTAGGAAGGTGCTGTAAACAGGGAGAAAATTTGTATATAAGAAAATTTGCTTGAAAACTGAAGGTCAAAACTCACAAGCTAAATTTGTCCCAGGCAAAGAATCAAAAATATCTTCCCTAAAGAAATAGCACTATTGATGGAAAACCTAACCTACCAGCAATGGACTGGTATTCCTTTTTTCAGTTTTTCATATGTAACTATTAAGAGACAATCAAAAGTTGCCAAATTTTTGAGGAAACCCGGAACATTAAGAAGAGAATGAGAAAAGAAGAGAGAAGCTAGCAGGGAAAAAATTACTCCTGACGAAAAAGAAAGCTAATTCAAGGAACTAAGAACAAAAAAAAACATGGACCATAGGGCCTATGTAAATTAAAGGGAAATATTGGAACATTAAGTATAAAGTAAAAATATTTAAAGCCATCCAGTGGAAAAGTAGACCGTTCACAAAGAAGCAGTAAGAAAATAACAACAGAATTTTAACAGCAGTGCTGTATGCTAGAAAGCCATTGCTTTGAAGAAATGTCTTCAAAGTTACAAAGAAAAATGATTTGTAGCATACACTTTTACACCTATCTAGACTACTGATTACATTAAGGATTAGAATGAGGACATTTTCAGACTCAAAAGTTGTCCCTTACAATCATCTTTTATCATAGGGTCCTATTTATAATGTGAGTTTTGCAAAAAGGAAAAGTAAACCAAGAAAGATGAAGCTAAGGAAATAGTAGATCTCACCCAGAAAAAATAAAAAAGAAAAATTTAGATGGCAGTTGTGCAGTACACATAGAGTTTAATGGTAAAGATTGGAAAAGACTAAGAAGAGAATCCAGGACCACGGGAAAATATGGTTGAGATGAAATGCCAGATATAATGAAGATGTGAACCAACAGTGAAATTATTAAAAAGGGAAATGACTGTAAGGGGAAAAGTTAATTGTTAACTCCAAGGGAAAAAAACAAAACACACACAGGAAAAGATATGTTACAATTTTACGTAGAGTTTCAACAAAATATTTAACATATTATAGATTTGACTAAAATAGCAATATATCATATGAGAAGGACATAGAACTATGTAGTAATATCCTATAAGGAATTAATAAATACTATTTATATTAATAAGAAAAGAAATACTTTCACTAACTCAACAAAATAAGTCATTGATAATGGAGATGATACCTGAGATAAGATCTTACCAAAGATTCCATTGTGTCCCCAGCTCTTGTGTCTTTGCATGAAAGAATTTCAACCAAGACACAAGACTTAGTAAAAGTACAGCAAAGTTTATTAGAAGAGAAAGAAGAAAAGGGGGAAGAAGAGGAGAGCAACAAGTCACTTCTTTGAATCCCAGCTTTTACTGGGGTAGGAGGGAGATTATTAGAAGATCCCACTCAAGTATCACCTCTCTGCTCTAGATTGTCAGACAACATTAGCTAATAAACTGAGGACAACTTTTGGTCATCTTGGCCTGACTGCAGATCCTCATTGGAACTGGTTTTACAGAATTTATGGTTGGTGGGCTCCAGCCTTAATCATCCCATTTTCCTGAGTCTAGGCATCTGCCTTTTCTATCTTGTTTGCATAGGGTCTTGCTGAAAATGTCTTAGAAGCCAGTCTTTTTTTTGAGAAAACATGACTTTGTCTTCTCCTAAATGTATCTACCTTCCTCCTGTTATAAGAAGAATAGTTTATAGGGCTGAGATCAGGCAAGGGTCCTGAAATAACTATCTTAGCAGACTTTGCAGAGCCATTGAGACAGGGGTTGCTGTTCAACTGATTTGCTCTCCACTAAGTATTTTCTTAAACCCCTCACCACTGCTCAAGTCTAACTGCTACCTATGGGGAGGCAGCCAGCGCCTCATTAAGGGGTTCTTCATCCTGCCAAGGAGGGTGTAAGACACCTAAGAAATTGAAGTCTAGATTAACTAGTGAAGAACAAAAGACAAGGTAAGAAAGGTAGTTTCAAAAAGTTGGAGCCCCTGATAAGCCCAGTCCACACAGGAGCTGGAGCTAGACAATTAGAAGATGGCTCCCAGGGCTTAATTAAAGGGATACATCAAAGGCAGGGATAAGGTTTCAGAGGTGCAGTCAGCAGGTTGATTGGCATCTTGGTAGGTCACATCCAACTCAGAGGGCTGTGCATCTGGGTGGTTGTAGCAGGTCACCCCATCTCCGGTGCTATGTGGAACCAGGCAGAGGGGAATAGGGCTCGAAATGTGTCTGGGCTGTCTTACACAGAGGAAATGTCCACTGGAAGTTCCCAGACACTAGATTATCCTATACACCAGGCTGCAATGCACAATATAGTCCACACACAGCCCACAGATGGCTCTCAACAGTGAAAGAGTAAAACATATTATCTGTGGACAGTGGATCTAATATAAAGAAGTGAGTAAGCAGGGTCAGTCACTCCTTACATACAGCTTGAGTCATCTACATGTGTTGTGTTTATATAAAAAATTATTTTCCAAAGAAGCATATATTTATAACTTTGACTTGATTGTGTTAAAAAAATAATAATTTTTTTCCTTGCCTTTCCCTTTTCTGTCTCTTTGCTCTTGTCCGTTGGAGAACTTCATTAAACTCTCAGTTCAGATGGCTCCATTGGAGCTGGCATCACTCTCTTTTGTACAATTTTGCTCAATTTTATATGTTAAAAAAAATTTTTTTAAATAACAATGATAGAAACTTTCAAAGGAAAAAAAACTTCATTTAACACAAGAGCTCAGAGAGATAAAGACAAACCAACTAATGAATTTGAAGTTTAGGCATGAGAGAGTTGGAAACCACATTTCCAAAAAGAACAGTCAGATTAGAAACAAAAATTTAAAAAAAAAATGAGGACATGAACGACAGTGCTGAATTTTGCCTGAACTTTGTGATCTTGAAAATAGTGACAGTTAAAGACATTTATCTATTTTCTGTGTTCCAAGGGGGAAAAAAAGCCAAACAGAACAAAATCCTGGATTCCTTGATAGAAGGAAGGGCTAGAGATAAGGGCTGGACCAAGGATGGGAAGGAGGATGGGGCAGTAGTCAGAGGAATGCAAGTCCAGAGCCTCCTAGATAGCCTCTAGTCTACAAATGAGTGATGACAGGTGACTTCCAGAAGGTATCAGGCTGAATGTTAAAGCAACACCTTGCAAAAGCCCAAATCCAAACTGTCACTCCTGAGAATCAATATAACTGTCAATCCTCTCCTTCCAGGCATGTATCACAATGGCATCCTTAATGAGACCCTCCATGCGTGGAATCTGAAGCTGTGCAGAAATCTAAGGAACTCCTTTTAGGCTATAATCCTTCAATCTTACTTCTCTGTAAAAATGGTGAAGCCCCTGAGGCACAGAAAACTCAGCATTGCCTATTGCTCATTGAATATTGTTAGGGCATATCCGTAGGGGAGTTTCTGATCTTTTGCCCTGAGGCAGGAATTCAAGAAAAAGGGGAGAGCCAGGCCCATCTTTTAATGACATGCATTTGGAACAAAGTATGCTCAATATTGCAATTATGGTTATCATTCTTAGTATTAAGAACACTGAAGCAGGACATTTGCTTTCAGATCTGGTGAATTAGCCTAAAGCAGTAATTCTGGATCAGTATGTAGGGAAGGTTGTATTCTTGACATTATGCAGAAGTAGAGCACTTGATTTCCATACTGAAGCTAACAATTCACAACAAAATGCATCCATTTCATGGTCTTTAAGTCCATCACATCACTTTGTGTCCTTAAAGTTTATTATAAATCATAAATGTAAAAATCTGTTTATTGCAGAATATATATATGTGTGTGTGTGTGTGTGTGTGTGTGTGTGTGTGTGTGTGCATATATGTATACATATATATATATATATGTATACATATATATATTGAAAATTTGGAAATAAGCAATTTGGGACTGACTTTAAAATATTGTATGACCATAAATTTTATGTGTATACACACACACACACACACACACATACACACACACACACACACACTCACACACACGTGTGTATACAAGAATTTAAAAAGCAAGTTAGCTGGGCATGGTGGTGCACAGCTGTAATCCCAGCAGCTCTGGAGACTGAGGCAGGAGAATCAGGAGTTCAAAGGCAGCCTCAGCATCCATGAGGACATCAAGCAACTCAGTGAGACCGTGTCTCTAAACAAAATGCAAAATGGGGCTGGGGATGTGGCTCAGGAATTGAGTTTCTCAGGTTCAATCCCCATATCAAAAAAAAAAAAGCAAGCAAGTTAGAGGACAGGATGACACATACCATAGACAGGATAAGACACACAGGATGAGATCTAGTCCAAAAAGAGAGATATTGGACCAGTAACAGTGGCAAAATTATGGAGTAGAGGATAATAAGAGCATGCCTTCATAATTTTATGTTTTATATATTTATATATTCTTTGCAGTTTTTTTACAGGAAATGTGTGTTGTTTGCATAGTTCAAAGCCATAAATTGTGATTTTAAAACAATATCCAACAGACAAATGTTCTTTGAAAAAGCAATCAGTTTGTTTCCAACACAGCAGTCCTTGTATAGGGCTTATAGAAAAGGAAATACTGCTTTACATGTCTTAAAACAACTGTTTCATGAAAACAATGAAGATGACTAAAAATATAGGAAAATCAGCAGCACCATAATTAAAATATACCTATAAGGATTTATTTTGACGTAATTATAAATGCATGGAGTATAATTGCTCCAGTTAATTGCCTAGTACTTACCCTTACCCTCCCCCTTATCCTTCCCCCTGTTTCCTTTCCCCTACTCTACTTATCTTTCTATTTATTTACATTTTTTTAAAAAAATAAGTATCATGTGGATATGCATAATGATGAAATTCACTGTAGTGTATTCGTCTATGTACATTGGAAAGCTAGGTGGGATTCATTCCACTGTTTTTCCCTTATCCCATCCCTCCTCCTCCCTCTCAATCCCCTTCTTCTACTCTCCTGATCTTTTATTTTGATGGAGTACCCCCAACCAACACTTCTTTTCTCTCCCACCCCCAATTTTAGACTGGCTTCTGCATATCAGAGAAAACATTTGACCCTTTATTAGGGCAAGCCACATCAATGTTTATAGCATACCTATCTATTTGCTAACATAGTCTAGTTTGTTTTTCAATAAAATATTTCATTGATGATGAGCTAAAAAGGTACAAGTGCATGTAGTTTTTTAAAATAAGTACCAAGTTTCTGTTTCTCAAGAATATTGATGATACACATATAATTCATAATTTGTTTTCCAGTGTTAACCACCTACATTTGGAGCTAGGAAAATTTCATTGACTCCTTGGAAAACCATGTTAGTATGTGCTGAAGAAGATGAGCATCCAGTCAAAAGTTAAAAGCTCTTTTAAGAAAAATGTACTCAAACATTTACCTCTGTACAACTCTGTGAAGCATAACTTTTCACTATGATCAAAAGATTATTCTCAATTAATTTCATTCATGTTGGAAAACTCATGAAATATGAAATGATCGCTGTTAACGTGCTGGCTCCATGAACTGTAAAATCTGTAAATATTTAAATGATGCTGATTATATATTATTGTTATCATATGCTACACATAGAAAATTCAAGTAATGGCTGAAGAATTCACATAAATTGCAGAACCAAAATGAAGTTTTGAAAGTTCTATGAAAGGTAAAACATATGACTTTGTTATAAATCAAATTTAGTGAAACATTTTCATCACTTGCCGCTAATCCTTTAGATCAAGCCCAAATTAATTTTATTGGTTCTAGAATTTAATAGAAGTAGAATTATTCAATATCATCCCTTTATGTCTGGATTCGTTTACAGAGTATGAAGCTAATTTGTTGTTTCATGTACCATTAGTTTGTTCTTTTGAATGCCAAGTATTACAAATATACCATGATTTGTTTATCTATTACATGTTGATAATCAGGCATTTTCAGTTTGGGACTATTTTGATTCAAGCCATTGTGATAATTTTTATGCAGACTTTTGCATGGACATATGTTCTCTTTTCTGTTGGTTAAATATCTAGAACTGAGATTTCTTGGTCACATGTCAACTGTATGTTCTGTTTGACAAGAATCTGCAAATACATTTTCCAAAATAGTTGTATATTTTTATACTTCCAGAAGCAGTAAAGGAGATTTACAAGTGCACTACATCTTTGCCAACACAAGAAAAGAACTTCTGTTATCATTTCAGGAAGTATATAGTTCATAGCTTATTGTGGGTTTTGGATTGCATTACCCTAGTGAGTAATGATGTTCAGGATCTTTTTATATGCCTCTCGGCCTTTCTTATATCTATTTGTGAAAAATATATTCAAATATTTTGATCATTTTTGAGGTGTTCATATACTTATCAAGTAGCAACTTTGTTGTATCTACTTGTAAAAATTAAAACTAGAGTACTTCATGACTTTGGAAAATTCAACTATTCTGAGCAAGACACACACACAAAAATCCTTGCTGATCATAAACAAAACAAAAAAAATTGAGAAATTGTATTTCATCATATTAAAATCTTTTTGATTTTTGAAAGACACTTTTAAGAAAATTTATGTGTAAGGCACAGATCAGGAAAAATTGTTGCAATACATTCATATGGCAAAGGACTTATATCTAGGATATAACTATCATGACCAAATGAGTTTAAAAACAGTTTTATTTCTTTCTGATATATTATACATTATATATATGTTTGGATCTGACATGCTAATATTTGGTTAGGGATTCTTATATCTATTTAATGAGTATAATTGTTCAAAATTTGGGGATTTTATACTATATGGTCTGGTTTTGACACTAAGATTCCCTTTACCTCTATCTGACCAAGTAAGGAAACAACTCTTTCCTCCTCCTTTATTTTGCAGAAGAGTTAGTGTAAGTTTGGAATAATTTACTCCATCAAATAGGGTATATAATCCACTAGAGAAGCTATCTATCTAGACTCGGAGTTTTTGTTAAAGAAGTTTTGATTATTAATTTAAATTCTGTAATTTATTTATTTATTTTTTTAGGGTTTTCAAATTTACATTTGTCTATCTACAAAGCCCTCGGTCTTTTTTAAATTATTTTTTTATTATTAGTTGTTCAAAACATATCAAAGCTCTTGACATAACATATTTCATACATTTGATTTAAATTCTGTAATTTAAAAAGGGCTATTTAGATTATTATTTCCTCTTGAGTGATTTTAGGCAATTCAGGTTATTCAAGAAATTTGACTATTTAATCTAAATTGTGAAATTTATTGACATAGACATGTTTACAATAATATACTCATATATTCTATAAATTTATATAATATTGAAAATAATATTCATTTCCCTTATGCTTTAAGTAATTTAGGAGATATCTGTAGCAGATATACTTGGAATTTGGTTATATGTCACATAAAACACCTAATGATGTCAATTACAATGAGATATTTACCAATAAAGGTATAAACAATTGTCAAATTTTTAAAAAGTTTACAATTGTTTTAGTATATGATATTTTGAGTATGATATTTTATGTTGAGTTTGATATTGCATACAAAAATAAAAATATGTTAGCATGGAATATATGCTTTCTCTTTTTAATGATCATAAATAAGCATATTTTTAAATGCCTAAGTCTTTGGGGAAACAACTTTGTAAATTGTCCTAAATTTATTAACAATGATATTTTCTTTTTTTATCTTTTAACTTTTGGTCACAATTTGTTTAAAATTTGTAGGAAATCTCATCAAAATATTCAAGAGATGAATAACCAAAAACCCACATTCTGAAGCTTTTAACAAATTATAATTCTTGAAACTAGGTTTGTAAATAGAAAGACATTAGCATTTATCCCTTCATCAGCAAGGAAGGAACTGAACAAGTTAAAAAATGAAAGTCAAGCAGTGTTCAAAAAGGAGTCAACTAAAAGTACCAACAATTTCAAATTTATTAACCAAAAATGAGAAAATAATAAAAGCATTAAGCAATACTTAAAATTAGTTTAAGAAGTGGCTCGGAAACATTAAAGTATATGAACTTAATTCCAGGAATAATTATTCTTCTTATACTCTTATGAAATGTTCAGATAATAAGCATAAAGACTTTATATTGCTTTCATATACATGAATATGAGATTTTTATATTTTTAAAAATAATTCTTGTTTTTTAAATTATTTTTGAAAATATTTTTTTATTTTTAGTTCCATTTTTTCCTCTTCACTCAGAACACTGGAGAGAGCAGTGTGAAAATTTAAGAAATCAATTGAGTCATTTGTCTCCTTTACTGGATAGCCTCTATAAGCCAGATCAATCAAACTCATGCTTTTTTTATTTGTTCATGTAAGAAATCTCATGAAAAAAATAGTTTAACACAAAATGCCAACATCTGAAATTCTGTCCTCTTTACATTTCATCTGTGTGCTAATCAGCTTTTCATCACTGTAACAAAAATATGTGACAAAACAACTTAAAGGAGAAGTTTATTTGGGCTAATGATTTCAGAGGTTTAACGAATGGTGGGCCAACTCCATTGCTCTAGGCCCAAGATGAGACAGAACATCTTGGCAAAAGGGCAGGGTGGAGAAACACTGGTCCATATACAGAGACCAGGAAACAGGGAAGATGATCTTTTCTAGGTGATTTCCCTCCCCTAGCCACATCCCACCTGTCTGCAATTACAACCTAGGTAGCCCATTCAAACCTGGGTGGACTGATTAGGTTATAGCTGTCCTAATCCAGATCATTTCACCTCCCAACATTCCTGCATCAGGAAGGAGCTAATATTCAAACCATAACAATCTGGAAGAAAAAAAAAATTAAGAGAAAAACTAACAAAACCTCACCCGATTCTCAATAACCTATCAAATTACCGATTTAAGTAGTAAAAATATATTTGAAAAATTAATTTGCATTCAATAAACTTATTAGCTGTTTGCCGAGAGCTCTTTGCCAAGAGATCCCAAGCACTTTGGAAATGTTTGCAGAAAAAGAAGGAGGAGGAGGAGGAGGAGGAGGAGGAGGAGGAGGAGAAGAAGGGAAGGAAGGAAGGAAGGAAGGAAGGAAGGAAGGAAGGAAGGAAGGAAGGAAGGAAGGAAGGAAGGAAGGAAGGAAGGAAGGAAGGAAGGAAGGAAGGAACTAGCAGTGGCCTGGATTAGTAGAGAATGCACCTGCACAATGTTTAAACTCTACTTTCTCCCTCCTCTTAACACCTTGTTTTATTCAGCTTTTTTTGCTTCTATAACTAAATGACCTAACCAAACAACTATAGAGAGAAAAAAGTTTATTTAAGGGCTCCTGGATTCAGAAGTCTTAGTCCATAGAAGGCTAGCTCCATTCCCAGGGGCTCCAGGTGAGGTTAAACATCAGGGTGGAAGAAAATGGCAGAGAGAAGCAGTTCACATGATGAACAGAAAGCTGAGAGTGAAAGAGAGAGAAAGAGAAGACTCTCTACTCTCTGCCCCCAATGAACAACTTCCTCCAGCCACACCCCACCTGCCTCCAGTCACCACCCAGTAAATCCCATCAGGGATTAACTCACTTGCTGATTAGGTTAAGGCTATCACCCAATCATTTCTCCTCCAAAACTTCTTGCATTGTCTCACATGTGAGCTTTCAGGGGACACCACATCTAAACCATAACACATCCCAACCACTATCCTTACCTCCTGTAAAACACAACCAGCAACATACCAAATGAATTGTGCCAAAGTAGAAGGTACATGGTGATGTTTTGGTGTTTGAGTGTAACACAAAATGTTGGAGATAAAAATTATGATCCAGAGAACACTGTTCAATCCATTATGGTTCATTCAACATTATGAATCTATATATCTGTAAAGCATTAGCATTATAGTTTAAGAAAATAAAAGAAATATGTGACAAGATATGGAAAAAAATGCTACCACCATGGCCTGTACTTGTCTCCTTGAGTTATATTTTTATATAATCATTACTTAATGTGTGAATTCCTTCATTGAACCCAAGACAAATCTTTAACTTACACTCACTTTACTGTCAACTGCTTACTTTTTAGGCTAGTGCTTGTGAAGTTTCAAACTTCTATACACTATGAAAATGCACTTCTCTTCTTGCTGCTTTTCTTCTCTTTCCCTTCTAAAGTCAAAACAAAAAGATTCCAGGAATATCAACTGAAATGGGATGTACTTGGTATCCATCATCGTTTCCCCCTCAACAGGAAAAATAATTTACTCTCCACTTTATTTATGCTCCTTCCTTCCTCTCTAAATTGAAACAGATTAAGTGAAAAAAGTGAGATACACACACACACAAAAAAAAAACACCCAAGTATCTCATATTTTCTCTCTCAAAAAACTGAAGCTGATCTGAGTAGAAGAGGAATTACTAGAGGCGGGGAAGCTTGCTGGGACAGAGAGCAATAGGATACAGAAAGGGTGATATGATCAATGCATGATGTTTGCATGTATGGAAATATCACAGTGAATGCCATTAATTTGTACATTTAATAGGTGTCAATAATTATAATTTAAAACAGAAACATGAGAATTCATCTTCCATGAAAAGATAAAATAAACTTAAATGTCCTATGTAAATGATTACTCTACATGCTGACCAAAAATAAATAAATAGAAATAGATATTACCATATTATGGAATTCCATTATGATATTTATTAATATTTCATTGCCTGCACTCAATAATCTTCATTTCTGTTATTAATTAAATATATTTTAACTGGCACTTAACCTCTATTAATGAGGTAACATAATGTTTTGATACATGTATACATATTTAAATCAGGTTAAACATATCTATCTCAAATATTTATTATTTCTTTATGGCAAAATACTTTCTTCTTCCTTTTGAAGTCTACCATCTCCCTACTGTGAATAGCACACCAGAAGTTCCTGCTCCTGTCTTTCCCCAGTCCTCCCTTCCCTGTTCTCTCCCCAGTCCTCCCTTCCCTGTTCTCTCCCCAGTCCTCCCTTCCCTGTTCTCTCCCCAGTCTCAGGTAACCACCACTCTACTGTAAACCTCCATGAGATCAGTGATTTTAGATCCATATATAAGTACTTGTCTTACTAGAGCAGCGTAATTCATTTAACATAATGATCTCTAGGTCCATCCACATTGTCACAATTTATAGGATTTCATTTTTTATAGCTGAAGCATATTCCATTTTGTAAATGTACCACATTTCTTTATTCATTTACTGGTTGATGGACACCATTTCTTAGTTATTGGGAATAAACACGGACATACAGATTCTTTTTGACATGCTTTTTGAATTTCCTTTGTAGTGAGATTGCTGGATTATACAGTAAATCCAGTTTTAATTTTTCAAGGAAACTCCATGTGCTTTCAGTAATCTTTAAATCCTGTTTCTTTACAAAGATCTTTCTCAAAAGCAGAATCTTTTTCCTACTCATTTTAAACAAAGTACAGTTCTCCTTTGCTTTTTATAACATCTATATTGAGATATAATTTATATACCACATGATTCAGCCTTTTAAAATGTAGTTTAAAGCATATTTTGAAGTGTTTTTATTATGTTTTCAGAGATGTACAACCATCACTGCTATCTAATCTTAGAATGTTTTTATTATCCCAAAAGAAACCCTGTAGCTATTATTAGTCTCTTCCTTCCCTCAGCCCTTGGCTGCCACCAATCAACTTTCTATCTCTGTAAATTTACCAATTTGAGGTACTTTATAGAAGTGAAATCATATAATATATGGTCTTTGAAGACTGACTTCTTACACTTAGCATAGTGCTTTCAAGTTTAATCCATGTTAGAGCATATGTTATAGCATATTTACTTTCATCATTGAATAATATTTCATTATATGGATATACCACATTTTATTTATTCATTCATTAGTCAATAGATATTCGCATTTTTACCCAATGTTTGTATTATATATGATATTCATTCTATATATGATTATAAATGATTTGATCTTATATATGATGATATTATATAAGAATGGGATATAGAAGATTAGGTATACACATGTGCTTTCATTTATTTTGAGTATATATAGGAATGAAATAGCTGGGCAATATAGTAACTCCTGTGCTTATCATTTGAGGAACTGCCAAACTGAAAGTATGGTCTTACCATCTTATAAATATCACCAGCAGTAAATAGGTGTTCCAATTTCTCCACATCCTAGACAACATTATCACCTGTTTTTGTGTTTTTATTTCTAAATTATAGTCCAACATAACAATAATGTTTATTTTGACAAATTCATAGATTTATATAACATAATTGTCTCCATTTCAATCCCCAGCACTTTCTCTTTCTCTCCCTCTCCTCCCTACTTCTGATTCTGGAACTTCCTATACTCCACAGGACTTCTTAAATTTATTTATTTATTTTAAAATTGGTGCATTATAGTTATACATAAAAGTAGAATGCTTTATGATATATTCACACATACAAATATCATAATTTGGTCAATTCCATTCTACAGTTCTTCCCCTTTCCCATCCCTCCTCCCTCTGCCTTAATTCTATTCTTCTCCACTGTTTTACCTTCTATTTTGATGAGATCCCTTTATTTTAATTCTTTATTTCTCTCTAGTTTTAACATACGAGAGAAAACATTAAACCTTTGACTTTCTGAGTCTGCCTTACTTTACTTTGCATGGTAGCCTCCAGTTCCATCCATTTACCAGCAAACAACATAATTTTAATCTTCTTTATGGCTGAGAGAAAATATGTTTGTATAGCAAATTTCTTTCTCCCTTCATCTCTTGATGAGGACCTAGGCTGGTTCCATAACTCAGCTATTTTGTATTATGCTGCTATAAACATTGGTATGAATGTATCACTGTAGTTTGCTGATTTTATTCTTTTGGATGAATACCAGTGAGTAGTATAGCTGAATCACGTAGTGGTTCCAATCCTAGAATTTTGAATCCATACTTCTTTCCAAAGAGGTTGTGTTAATTTGTAGTTCTACTAACAATGAATGAGTGTACCCATTTTCCCATGTCATCTCAGCAATTATTTGTATTCTTGAACATTACCATTCTAACAGGAGTAAAATTAAGTATCAGTGTATATTTTATTTGCATTTCCCTTATTGCCAAAGATGTTGAAATTTTTTTCATACATTTTTGCTCAAATATATTTCTTCTTTTGAGAAATGTCTGTTAGATCATTTACCTATTTATTAATTAAGTTATTTGATGTTTTTTGAGTTCTTTATATATTCTGGATGTTAATCATTTATTTTAGCCATGCTCTTCAGTTTCAAATAGTATATAATTTAGCTTTAATTTGCATTTCCTCCAATAACTGATTACATTAACCTTATTTCCACATTTTTAAAATATTTTTGGTTGTAGATGGACACAATATCTTTATTTATTTATCTTTATGTGGTGCTTAGGATTGAACACAGTGATTCACCCATGCTAGGCGAGAGCTCTACCACTAAGCTACAATCCCAGCCTTTCCAAATGATTATTGATCATTTATATACCTTTAAAGGTATGTTTTTCCCCAAAATCTTTTGGCCATTTTTGTCTTTTTATTGCTATGTTTTTTATTATGCATACAAGAATCTTCCCAGATATATCTATAAATATGTCCAAATATTTTTGTCTTCTCAATTTGTGAGTTGTCCTTTAACGTTCTTGTTGATATTCTTCAAAGTGCAAAAGATTTTGATGATGTCAAGTTTATCATTTTTACTTCTGCTGCTTGCATTCTATGACACAGCTAAAAAACCATAGCCTAAGCCAAAGTCACAAAGATTTATACTTAAGTTTTATGCCAAGAATTTTATAGTTTTACCTCTTAGATTTTTATTTAATTTTTTAGATATGATGCAACTCAGGAATTCAATTCATTCTTTAGCATATGAATGTCAGGTTCTCCCAGCACTGATTATTGAAAAGAATATTCATTTGCCATTGAACTGTCTTGGTACTATTGCTGAAAACTCTCATGCCACTACCACAGATTTTTTTTTTCGGGGGGGTTACCAGTGGTTAAACTCAGGAGCACTCAACTATTGAGCCATATTCCCATCCCTATTTTGTATTTATTTTGTATTTTATTGAGAGACAGAGACTCAATGAATTGCTTAGTGCCTCACCCTTGCTGAGGCTGAGTTTGAACTCATGATCCTCCTGTCTCAGCCTCCTATGCTGCTGGGATTATAGGTGTGTGCCACTTCGCCTGGCCATAGATTTTTGATTATTGTAACTTCATGGTAAAGTTTGAAATCAGGAAATGTGAGACTCAACTCTATTCTCCCTTTTCAAGATATTTTGGCTATGGTTGTTCCCTTTTATTTCTGCATGAAATTTATAATCAGGCTGTTAATTTCTGCAGAGAAGTCAGGTGGGACTGTGATAGGCACTGTATCAAACATTTAGATCAATTTGGGGAAGAATGCCATCTTTGCAATATTGACTTTTGATCCTTTAACAGAAATTGCCTTTCATTATTTATATTTTCTTTAATTTTATTTTTCAAAATGCATTATACTTTTCATAGTCTAAGCCTCACACTTGTTTGGTTAAATGAATTTCTAAGTATTTTATTCATTTTATATGTTGTTGTAAGTGAATTTATTTTAATTTTGAATGAATTTATTTGAATGAATTTCAGATCCACTCAAATTTGAATGAATTTCATTTTGAATGAAGTCTTTTGGGTTTGTTCATTGCTGTTTTATAGAAAGGCAATTTTTGTATATTGATCTTGTATCCTGCAACCTTGGTGAATTATTTATTAGGAATAGTTTTTGAGTATGTAATACAGTTTTTAAGCAAAGTTGGGCAATAATTTTCCTTCCAGAAAGTATTATTAAAAAGAAATATTAATTTAAGGGAATGGTATTACACATACTTATTTATATCCACACTTTCTAGATTTTTATGATAAAGAGCATCTCCATAGATTTACCAAAAAAAATTAAAAGGTCATAACCAAACCCATATATATGGATGGATGGTTTGGGCATAGTCTTTAAAATATTGATTTTTTTGACATTAGGCATCAGCTATTACATGCCTTTAATTAACAGTGTCTGTTAGAAAAACTCCCATTTTTCTTCAAGTTACAACACAGAAGGAAAAGTCAAGTTCTGATCTCTCAAAACACAGAAAGGAGGCAAAAATCCCTAAAATCTTCCCCCTCTCCCCACTCACAATGAGCAAGGAGAGTGAAGTGGTGCAGATCTGTGGTGGACATGCACCTAACTGAGTGCTCTGCTCAGCATCTATGGTCTATTTTGTGACCTAAAATAGACCATATTTTAGGTCACAAAACAAGCATCTACAACCCAGGCAAGGACAGAAAGTTCTATGCAGCTTCTACTCCATTCAGAGACAGAACAACAAAGCAGCTTAGGCCTCAGCAAAGGAAAGCAGATTCACCAGCTCCTTGGCAGCTCCAACCACTGACATTGGGAGGCAACATGGGAAGCCTAGGGACTGTCCTCAGGATGCAGGGCTATACAAGAGGAAAGCTGCCAGAATATCAGTGACATGGAGACCCAGTTCATGAATAGTGACAGAAGGCTGCTAGGATAAGTTCCTAAAATATCCCAGAAAACTTAAGTGGAAGACAACTGCAAAGATAACCAGAGGAAGAACAGTTAAGGCAGAAAATTACCAAAGCCAGGCAACAGGAAGTGTCTGCTCCTAGGCTTAACTTACACTCAGCCTGACCTGTGATCAAAATTGGTGAGTGAAAGGGCTTTGTCTGGATACTAGCAGGACCTTGCATCAGACAGTCAACAGAAGAAATCAACACCTGTTATCCACAACCTCTGACAGTGGAAAATAGAGATTAGGTGAACTAAAAATTACAATTAATAATATGGACCTAACAGACTTCTATAGAATATTTCATGTGTCAACAACTGAATTCACTTTCTTCTCAATAGCACATGGAACATTTTCTAAAATAGACCATATTTTACGTCACAAAACAAATTTTAGCAAATACAAAAAAAACTGGAGATAATATTATGTATTTGATCAGATTATAATGAAATTAAATTGGAAATCAACAAAATAAAAACCAGCCATTCTAACACCTGGGGATTAAATAATACATTTGTGAATTATGAATAGATAGTACAAAAAATCAGGTAAAAAATTCTTAGAAATAAGAATAGTGATATAACATAAAAATCTTTGAAACAGTATAAAGGTATTGTAAAAGGAAAGTTCAGAGCATTGAACTCATATATTAAAAGTACAGAGAGTTATCAAATAAATAATCTAACATTACACCTTGGGCTGGAGTTGTGGCTCAGTGGCAGAGTGTTTGCCTAGAATTTGTGAAGCACTGGGTTTGATTGTCAGCACCACATATAAATAAATAAAACAAAAGTCCATCAACAACAAAAAGAAAAATTAAAAAATAATAATATAACATATCTCAAGGGCCTAGAAAAAGATTAAAATAACATTTAAATTAACAGAAGACAGAAAATACTTAAAATCAGAGCTGAAATTAATGGAATTGAGAAATAAATAAATAAATGTGTGTGTGTGTGTGTGTGTGTGTGTGTGTGTATCTATAAACAATATCGATAAAACTTTAACCAAACTAATCAAAGAAAGAGGGCAAAAACTCAAATTAACAAAATTCAAGATGAAAAAGGAACAATAACCACAGACACTAATGAAATCCAGAGGATCACTAACAACTATTTTGAAAATTTTACTCCAAAAAGTTAGAAAACCTTGAGAATATTGACAAATTCCTAGACTTTAACTGACCCAAATTGAACCATAGGATAAGGACAAGTTAAACAGATCGATACTAAGTAATGAAATTGAAGCAACTATCAAAAGGCTTCCAAAAAAGAAAAGCCCAGGACCAGATGGATTCTCAGTTTTATCAGATGGCTAAATAAGAACTAACACCAACCCTTCTCAAATTATTTCATAAAAGAGAAAGGGAGGGAACACTGCCAAACTCATTCTGTAAACCCAGTATTACTGGCATATCAAAATCAGACAAAAACACACAAAAGAAAGAAAACTTCAGACCAATATCTTTATTGAACATAGATGCAAAAATTCTTAATAAAACATTGGCAAACTGCACACAAAAACACTTAAAAAGAGAATGCACCATGGGTTTCATCTCAGAGATGCAAGGTTGGTTCAATTTATGGAAATCAATAAATGTAATTCACCACATAAACAGATTTAAGGACAAGATCACATTTTTATCTCAATAGAGGAAGAAAAGGCATTTGACAAAGTACAGCACCCATTCATACTTAAAACACTAAAGAAACCAGGGTTCTAAAGGAACTTAACACTATAAAGACTACAACAAACCCCAAACCAACACTGTAATAAATGGAAAAAACTGAAAACATTCCTCTAAAACAGGAACAAGGATGCTCACTTTCACCACTCATATTCAACATAGTCCTTAAAACTCTAGCCAAAGCAGTCATGCAAGAGAAGGAAATTAAAGGAATACAAATAGGAAAAGAAGAGCTCAAATTATCTTTTGGCTGATGTCATGATCCTATGTTTAGAACACCCCCACGGGGGGGGGGGGGGGGAGGGAATCCAAAAGAAGACATCCAGAGCTCATAAATGAAAGTGGCAAAATAGAAGAATAAAAGATCAACACAAATGAATCACATTCCTATACTGCAATGATGAATCTGTTAAAAATAAATTAGGAAAAATATCTCATTCATAATAGACTCAAAATAAAATACTTGGAAATCAATCCAAAAAAAAAGAGGTGAAGGACCTCTACAATAAAAACTATAGAACAGTAAAGAAAGAAACTGAAGAAGATCTTAGAAGATGAAAAAAACTTCCAATGATCATGGTTATGGTAGAATTAAAATTGTCAAAATGGCCATATTTTAAATAGTGCCATGCAGCTTCAACACAATTCCCATCAAAATTATAATGACATTCTTCACAGAAATAGAAAAAGAGTTACAAAGTCATTTGAAAAACTGAGACCCAGAATAGCCAAAGCAATCCTTAGAGAGAAAAGCAAAGCAAGAGACATCACAATATCAAACCTCACATTTTACTGCATAGTTATCATAACAAAAGTAGCATGATACTTGCATCAAAATTGGCATGAAGATCAATGGAATAACATTGAAGACATGGCAACAAACCTACATAATACAGTTATGTAGTTATATCACACTTGACAACAATGCCAAAAACATTGGAGAAAGAATAGCCTTTTTAACAAATAGTGCTGGGAAAACTGGAAATCCATTCGTAAAAGAATGAAATTCAACCCCTAACTCTTACCCTGCAAAAACCTCAACATAAAGTGAATCAAAGACCTAGGAGTTAGAACAGAAAACTACAACTGCTAAAAGAAAACGTAGGCCCAACACTCCAACAGGTCAGCACTTGAACCAACTTCCATAACAAGACTCCTAAAGCGCAAGAAGTAAAATAAAAATTAATAATAAGTGGGATGGTATCGAATTAAAAAGCTTCTTCACAGTAAAGAAAACATCAAGAGTGTGAAGAGCGTAAATATTTGCCACCTGATCCACAAATAGGGCATTAATATCCAGAATCTACAAAGAACTCGAAAAAAATTAGCACTTTCCCCCTCAAAAAAATCCAATCAATAAATGGGCAAAAGAAAGAAGCAGAAATTTCTCAAAAGAAGAAATACAGCTCCTTAGCCCATTTATTGATTGGGTTATTTGGGGGATTTTTGGTGCTACGCTTTTTGAGGTCTTTATACATCCTGGAGATCAGTGCTCTATCTGACATGCATGTGGTAAATATTTTCTCACATTCTGTAGCCTCTCTTTTCACATTATTCATTGTTTCCTTTCCTAAGAAGAAGCTTTTAAGTTGAAATCCATCCCATTCATTGATTCTTGATTCTATTTCTTGTGCTTTAGGAGTCACTTCCTAACCTGACATGATGAAGATTTGGGCCTACTTTTTCTTCCATTAGGTGCAAGGTCTCTGCTCTAGTATCTATGTCTTTGATCCATATTGAGTTGATTTTTGTACAGGATGAGAGAGGTTTAATTTCATTTTGCTACATATGAATTTCCCATTTTCCCAGCATCATTTGTTGAATAAGCTATCTTTTCTTCAATGTATGTTTTTAGTGCCTTTGTCTAATATGAGATAACCATATTAAATAGAGATGTCTTCTATTCTGTACCATGTGTCTACATGTCTATTTTGGTGCCAATGCCCTGCCATTTTTGTTACTATTGCTCTGTAGTATAATTTAAAGTCTGATATAAGAAGAAATGCAATCAATCAACAAACATGAAAAATGCCCATCATCTCTAACAGAGAAATGCAAATCAAAACTACCCTAAGATTTCACCTCATTCCAGTCAGAATAGCAATTATCAAGCATATAAGCAGCAGTAAGTATTGGCAAGGATGTGGGGGAAATGTACACTCAAGTATTTCTGGTAGGACTGAAAATTGGTGCAATCACTATGAAACAGTATGAAGATTTCTCAAAATTAAATTATGGCATTTGCAGGTAAATGAATGGAGCTGGAAAATATCATGCTAAACAAAATAAGCCAAACCCCCCCCCAAAAAACAAAGGCCAAATGTTTTCTATGATAAGTAGATGCTGATCCATAATGGGAGCATGGGTAGGGAAGAATGAAGGAACTTTGGATTAGGCAGAGGGAAATGATGGAAATCGAGGGGTATAGGAATGCAAAGGACAGTGGAATGAGACAGACAATATTACCCTATACACATATATGATGACACTACCAGTGTGACTCTGCACCATGTACTGCCAGAGGAATGAGTGTTGTGCTCCATTTGTGTACAATGTGTCAAAATGCATTCTACTGTCAACTAATTAGAACAAATTTTAAAAGAAAAAGAAGAAATACAAATGATCAACAAATATATGAAAAAAATGTTCAGTATATCTAGCAATTAGGGAAATGCAAATTAAAACTACATTGAGATTTCATTTCACTCCAGTCAAAATGGCAATTATCAAAAATACAAGTAACAATATAGCTCAGGAGGCTGAGGCAGGAGGATCTCAAGTTCAAAGCCAGCCTCAGCAATGACAAGGCAATAAGCAATTCAGTGAGACCCTGAAAAAAAAAAAAAGAAGAATACATTAAATGTTGGCAAAAATGTGGAGGTAAAGGCACACTCATATGTTGTTGGTGGGACTGCAAATTAGTGTAACCACTCTAGAAAGCAGCATGGAGATTCCTCAAAAAACTAGAAATGGAACCACCATTTAACCCAGAGCTGTCCTGCTCCTCAGTATATATCCAAAAGTTTAAAACAGCATACTACAGTGATGCAGCCACATCAATGTTTAAAACAGCACAAGTCACAATAGCTAAGTGATGAACCCAACTTAACAAGTGGATGGATAAAAAAAATGTGGTGTATAGATACAATGGAGTATTCTGAAGCCATAAAGAAGAATGACATTACGGTATGTACTAATAAATGAAGGGAACTGGAGGCTATCATGCTAAGTGAAATAAACCAGTCCCCAAAAGTCAAAGGTCAAATGTTTTCTCTCATATGCAGAAGCTAATCCAAAATAATCAGCAGAGAGTTGGGGACAATTAAAAAATATAAGAATGAGCTTTGTAATGTTTTGAACAACCAATAAAAAAATTAAAATAAAAATAAAAGAAAGATCAATGGAGTAGATGAAGGGGAGTGAAGGGGAGGGAGGAGGGATGGGATAAGGAAAAAGCAAAAGAACAGTGGACCAAATCTGATTTAGTTTTCCTATGTACATATATGAATATACCACAGTGAATCTCACTATCATGTGTATCCACAAAACAATAATTTTAAAAAATAATTGTAAGTAAATAGCAGAATGATCAGTAGAGTAGAGGAAGGGGAACGAAGGAGGGAAGAGGAGAGGGAAAGGGGAAGTACTGGGGACTGGATTAGAACAAATTATATTCCAGGCTTTTAATTTTGTCAAAATGCATCCTAATGTTATATAAAACTGAAAAGAATGAATACAAAAGGAAAAAAATGATTTATTTATTCTACCCTACGGATATAGATTTGTTTATCGTTTTATGCACATATTTAAAACAAAATATAATTTTAAAAATGGACCAAAATAGATAAAATGAATAGACATCATAGGGAGGAAGCCAACTTTTATATTGATACATGCCTAAAAGCAATAGCCAGCTCACCATAGAATGTGTCACCTGGCAAAACTGTGAGCTCCCTATCACCTGAAGTGCCCAACTAAAGATTTAAAACTGACAGTCACACCTGCTATAGAGGAGAGTGGGCCATTGTATGAAAAACTTCTGAACAGATGACATCTAAGAAAATAAACACTGAGGGCTGGGGCTGTAGCTCAGTAGCAGAGCACTTGCCTTGCATGTGTAAGGCACTGGGTTCGATCCTCAGCACCACATAAAAATAAACAAATAAAATAAATGCATTCTGTTCATCTACAACTACAAAAAAAAATTTTTAAAAAGAAAAGAAACACTAAGACTGAATAAATATTAGTTATATCCAATTCTCTATTATCTATTTTGCCTAATTTTAAGTCATCTATGAAATAAAATTACTTCTGTATTATATATTTATATACATATATCAGTGTGCAAGTACATTCCAATGGACTATTGTTTCCACTCACTGGATAGAATCAGTTTGTATATTTGTGCATGTGTGCGTATTCTGTGCACAATATATGTGTATATATATATATATATATATATATATATACACATATATACATATATTATTACTTATATATTATAATTTTTACAATAACATATAATGTACTCATGTTTAGTACATGAGTATATAATACATAATGTACTCATGATTAGAACCCTTTTTCTTACTCTTATCTGATACTAGACAACATTATTTCTAAAATAAAGCCAAGCCATATATTTATTTTAATTTAAAATCGTTGTCTCGTTTCTTAAAGAACAAAAAGAAAACAACCATTTTCTTCAGAAAGTTAGAAACATCTGAAAAGCACATTTTAAAATAGAACTAATCGTATACCTTAAAGCACTGCATTAGAAAGAATTATAAACAATGAAAGAAATTCACTCAAAGAAGAACTCAACAGTTCCTAATCTCACACAGACAACATGGAAACCAATTTTTGAAAAAGAGATGCCAGCTATTGAGAAGGTTGGTGTAAGTACCACTGATATACTTAGCACTGGGAAAGAAATATGAATACAGCCTGGCTCTCCATCTCCTAAACTTTGCTGATTGCGCTGATGGGAAGATGCATCTGTTCCTCCCATAGAGCAGATACTAGAGTCTTTAAGAGGATACTCAAGGAATCCGCAGGACTCCTCAGGCAGGACTGTTAAGCATAGACCTCAACACATGTGGCTGTTGTCCTGATGCTATGTGCGCTGCACACACTGCTAATGTGCACCAATTCCATCTCTGAAGCCTGGAAATTAAGACTTCATTTAGTGACAAAATTTCAAAGCCAGCTATTACTGAAGACAAATGAACACTTTGGCCTGAAATTTGAGCCTTTACAAAAGCATTTCTTCCCTATGCTGAGGCTTTTTTATTTGTTTACCTCTAAAAAAAAAAAAAAGAAAGAAAAGAAAAAGAAAAAGTTAAAAGTCTACTCTGTAATATTCTTTAAAATGAAATGAAAATGTACAATAAATGAATGGCCCATGAGGGGTCCACAGGTTCATTCAATTTTAAAAATGTACCTTCTAGAGCTGTGTGATGCAACA
This sequence comes from Ictidomys tridecemlineatus, assembly GCF_052094955.1. Lineage (NCBI taxonomy): Eukaryota > Metazoa > Chordata > Mammalia > Rodentia > Sciuridae > Ictidomys > Ictidomys tridecemlineatus. Next base: position 164,496,070 of record NC_135479.1, read on the forward strand.
GAATAGCCACTAGCCACATGTGACTATTTACATTTAAATTTTAATTTAAAATTAAATCAAAATTAAATACTTAATTCTTCAGTCACACAGATATATTTTTAGTATCCTTCCATAGCCATACATGGCAAGTGATGAGCATATCAACAAAGCAAACATAAAACATTCTCTTGATATAAGGAATTCTGCTGGACAGGGCAGAATTAATGGCTTACCCAGACATCAGCTATGAACACAGTACACGCACAAAGCTGGGGACATTATCCAATGCATCTTGTTTTAAATTTTTTTTCTCTAATTGTATATGGACACAATACTTCTTTATTTTTATGTGGTGCTGAGGATTGAACCCAGTGCCTCCCACATGTGAGGCCAGCACTCTACCACTGAGCTACATCCCCAGTCCAGCTACAGCCCCAGCCCGCAATACATTTTTATAAAGTCTGCTATTAAGGAAAGGAAAAATTACCTGACCTCAACTCTTTAAATTTATTCTCAATATTTATTAGGCTTAATTGATTCTTCAAACATCATGAAATGATAAACAGACAAAATAAAGGGCCAAGAAAGCTGCCACCAAAAGTGAAACATTTCCAGTAGTAACAGGGACAAAGAAAGCAGAGTCCAGGCTGGGAGTCAGTGGGGACTTCTACAACCCACGGGGGCTGGAATCCTAGTTTTTTTACTCTTAAATAATTTTTTTTTATGTTCAACTAAAATAAATTGAATCTCAGAATCTTTTGAAGGTCTATGCTAAATTTTCAGATTTCCATAACAGAAAATAATGTGGTTGAACAAAGCTCCTTATTTATTAAATTAGCTAAATTTGGGGGGAAAAAACAATTTTTCCCCACTATTGATAAAGGAAACTTGATTTTCTTTCTCCTAGAGCATAGCTTTGATTTTAAAACTATAGCTTTTCTCGTAACTTTAGGCAACAAAAAATTCCTCTACAATGATAACATAACTTGTTATCTGTCATCTGATTCAACCTTCTCCCTGACTCTAAAACTTGGGCAGTTTCAGAAAAGAAGCTTGGCTGAAACCTGCATATTTATTTGCCCCCCTTACTCATTTCTTCCTCGTCACACTTCACTATCTGAATCTGGCCCTGCCAACAATGAAGCCAGAAAAGGCAAGGGACAGAAGGATCAGTAGGTTCTTTTCTTTTCTTTTTTTCTTTAATAATAGCTTTATATTTGACAGACTGGGCAAGTTGTATTTCAAAGGTGATTTTTTTTTTTTTGAGTAGTCTGCAACATGTTCTTAAAATGCTCCTGACCTACCCTCCTAACTGCCACAAAAGGCTTCTTTAGTTGGTCATTGTCACTGTTTCATTTCCTAAGGAAACACATTGGTCTGGTACTAAAAGCAAGAGATTTGGCATCAAACCAATAAGAGCAATAATTCTTGAACTTATTGAGACTGTATAATCATTTCACCTGTTCACACCTCAATCTTTTCTCATATTAAAGGAGAATATGTAGATTGTTGTCAATTTTAGAATTGGTACAGGTATGATAAATAAATGTGTATAAGTGCTTGGTTCTCTTTTCATTTGTTCTCTCCCTTTTTAATAACTAAAAACTATAGTTAGATAATCATGCTAGCAAAAAAAGAAAAAAGAAAATCTGATCCATTTGTACTATTTGTCCAAACATATAGGAGAATTGCCCAGTATAAAATTCACTGATTTAGAAAAAAACAGAAAAAAGAAAACACCTAGGAAAATTTGAAGTTTTAATTCTTTTTTTATTATTTTTTTCTTGTACTGGGGATTAAACCCAGGTCGTTGCATATGATAGGCAAGCAGTCTATCATTGAGCTATCTCCCAAGCCTGAAACTCTGAAATTTTATAAAAATTGTAATGATCAATAGTTGAAAAGATTAGTGGTGATGTTATGGTTTGCATATGAGGTATTCCCCAAAAGCTCATGTGTAAGACAATGAAGAAGATTAGGAGGAGAAATCATTGGGTTATGGCCTTAACCCAATCATTGAATTAATCCCTAATGGGATTAACTGAGTAGTAACTGGAGGAGGTGAAGTGTGGCTGGTGGAAGTGGTTCATTGGGGGTGTGGCTATGGTGTGTTTGGAGAGTGGAGTCCCTCTTTCTCTGCTTTCACATCATCATTTAAGTTGCTTCCTTCCTCCATACTCTTCCACCATGATGTTCAGCCTCAACTCTATCCCTGAGGAACGGAGCCTGCTGTTCATGGACTGAGACATCTGAAACTATGAGTCCACAAATAAACTGTTCCTCCTCTACAATTGTTTAGATCTGGTCTTTTAGTCATTGCAGTGAAAAAGCTGACTAAAACCGGTGATTACTTTAATTAATTTTTATAAATTTTAGTTCCCACAATTTATGAGTGGTTCAAAATATGCTGGTAAATGATTTCAAGAGACCTTATAACAGTTCTTTGAAATAAAGCTTATCAAGACATAAACTAGCCAGATATTTATTTCAAGGAAGAGTTATTAATAAATCATGAAATAATGTATTTCTTAATAAAGAGAACTTTAAATAATCTTACACATCAATACAATGTAGTCAATATGAATGTGAGATTTGGAACAAAATACCTACATTTGAATCTAAATTCCAGCATCCATCAACTGTGTGAATTTAGGCAAGTTATTTCATATTCCTGTTCCTCACTAATCCCATGTGAAAAGGAGACAATTCAACACTTGCACAATCAGTTTACTGTGAAGATTAAAAGAACTAATGCACGTGAAGTACTTGTAAAATGACACACAATCAAAAAGTGCTCAGTAAATATTTATTACTAATATCATTTAAAGTTTTTAATTTAAAATATATTTAATTTAAAATTATAATTTAAAACATTTTTCTATATAAGTAAGCTTATAATAAAGAGAAATTAGCATCAGAACCAAATTTTAACTCTAAATTTTGATAAGGGAAATTAGAAGCACTTTTTTTTCCTGTGCCACAGAAAAACTTTCACTGGACCTTTTAACTCTACATTAAACATGGAGAAAAATACGAAAATTTAACTTTCAAAGTCACCCAATAAATTAGTGCCAGAAGAGAAAGAAGCAACATATCACCAACCAAAAAGTATAGTTTACTTCATTTAAAGCTAATGAAAAACATCACCCCCAAGATTGATTCCTATTAGGAAGGAAAGCATAGAACCAATATGCAGTAATTACGGAACAATCACAAAAGGTGAACTCTCCTGTAATGGGAATGCTATTAGAAGAAAAAGAGAGAGAAAGGCACCAAAACAGAATTTTTTGAGAATTTCTTCCACATTTATGTCAGATGTCAAATCAAAGAACTAAGAAGCTCAGAGAACACCAAAATAGGGCAAAAGCCTAAAAAACTACACGTAGGCATAGCACATTTGAATTTCAGAAAAAGCGAAGATAAAGAAAAGATCAGAGTCACAAAGGTGAAAATTACATCTGACTTCTGAGTACCACACCAGCAAGAAGAAATTGGAGTGAATTATTTAAAATGTTAAAAGAAATACACTGCATTAACAGATCCCAAAGATCAAAAAATCTAATATCTCAACAGATATAGAAAGGCACATTTGACAAAATTAACTTCCTTTTTGCATTTAAAACCCCCTAAAATCTTAGAAGAGGAAGATACCAGGGTATCTATGAAAACATACAATTAACATCATACCTAAGGGTAGAAGACTAAGTGTTTGTTCCTTCAGATCAAGGACAAGACAGGACTCCCACTCTCCTGACTTCTAGTCAGTACTGTACTTCATGTTCTAGAAAGTGTCATAAATCAACAATGAATGAATCCAGAAGGGAAGGAAGTAAAACTGCCTTCATCAAGACATGATCACTGATGTAGAAAAATTCTAAGAAATTGATTTTTAAAAGCTATTGGAAGTACAAATAAGTCTTATCTTCCCTTTAAGTAGTTATTATCATGCCATACAGACTTTTTAAAAGTTAACAAATAAAGAGCAACAGAAAAAAAAAACCTTGAAAACATATCAGAGGAAATGAAAGTCAAGTACAAAACAGGTACAAGTCATTCTTCAGGCAGAGATTAGTCTACTCCTTCCATGGAGGGTCATCATCTCCTTCAGGGGGTAGTATTTCTTCCATCATACTGTGGTATTTCAGGCGCTCAAGCAGAGCTAGTAATGCTTTTTCTAGTTTCACATTGGCTTATTTTAACAGGGTCAGATGTTTGTTCTAAGACATGTAACCTGCTGTTACTTTGTGGTCTAAATTGTTCACTACCAAATTGTATCCCTTACTAGACCACACCAAATCTTTTGTTGCTGAAGTGTTTCAAGATAAACCTTGATGTTTAAAAGAAAAGATATTTGTTAAAAGGAGTTTCATCTTATTAGGATCCACTTTTGAAATTTTCCATCCCCTGTAGTTACCCATTGTACATGAAATAGTCCTCTAGGACCAAGTGTGTTAAACTGAAACAACTCTCCAGGGCTTGTTTTCCAAAGAAAAGTATTTAGATAAATAAAACTATAATCCTCCCTACGTGTGTTATTAAGATGTTTGAAAAGTAACTCAGCAAGGCTTGTGAATGGAAATGCAGTATTCAGGTCACATTCTACTTTAAAGGGTAATAAATTAAAAAAAAATAAAAAGTTAAAAAAAGCTATTAGAACCAATTATTGAGTTTAGTAAGGTTGCAGAATATCAAATCAATGTACAAAACTCAACTATATTGTTACATAGTAGCAATGAACAATTAGAAATTTAATTGTTTAAAATTATCTTTTGTAAAAGCATAAAAAATTATTTAAGATTAATTAAATTTGCAAAAGACATTCAAGGTTTATCCAATGAAAACTGAAAAGAATTACCAACATGAATTAAAGGAGACCTGAATAAATAGATGTACCAACTTCACAGAGTAAAACCTCAAAATTTTTGAGGAATTTCCCAAAGAATTTTCCTATAAATGTATTGTGATCACAATCAAAATCCCAGAAGGTATTTTGAGAAATTCAAAAACTAATTCTAAAGTGTATATAATTACGCAGAATGATTTTAATAGCCAAAATAACTTTGAAAGAGGGCTAGGGATATAGCTTAGTTGATAGAGTGCCTGTCTCACATGCACAAATCTCTGGGTTCAATACCCAACACCACAAAAGAAAAAAAAACTTTGAAAGAGAACAAAGTTAGAGGAGATATGATACTTGATTATGCAGCTATTTTAATCAAGGTCATATGGCTTGGGCATAAAAATAGGAAAAGAAATTAACAGGAAAAAATTAAAATCTAGACATAAACATACATACACACAGCCACACACATGTGAACAATAAATTTTTAACAAAGATGCAAAGGCAATTCAGTGGGGTAAAAAATAGTGTTTTCAACAAATGGCACTAGAAAAGTTGTGTGTGTTCATATTCAGGAATATAAGTGTCAGTCCATACTTCATGTCAAATTAGTTAAAATGATTCATAGACCTGAATGCTAAAGTTTTCTTAAACATAATAGTAAAACCATAACCTATAAAAGTCAAAATAGAAAAATTAGATTTATTGAAATAAGAACTTCAGGTCTTTCACATTGTTAAGCAAATGAAAAATTATCCTAAGATGAAGAAAATATTTGGAAGTCACATATCTGATAAAAGATTTATATATAAAATGTACATGAAGTCTCAAGGTCAATAACAGAAAAATACACATCTAAATTTTAAAAATATTGGAAAGGTTGCTTCACCAAAGAAGACATAAGTACATGAAATGATGTTCAACATTATTAGTCACTGGGAAAATGCAAATTGAAACTTCAAAGATGTAGAACCACCTGTCTATTAGAATAACTACAATTAAGAAGACCATGCCAAATATTGTGGAGCAACTGGAACTCTCATAAACTGAATATATGACTAAAAACAGCAAAATCACTTTGTTAAACTGTTTTTCAGTTAATCAAATATTTACACATACATCTATAATATCACTCAGGTTTTCATCCAACTCCTGATCATTTATCCTCAAGAAAGCCATTATCTATATCACGTCTCATAGAGGAAAGTTCATAGCAGGTTTATTTATAATAGCCAAAAATTGTAAACAAACTGAATGGCAAATAGATAAATTTATAATACCAACATAATAAAATATTACTGAGCAATAAAAAGAAATGAACTGTTGAGGTGGGCAAAAACATGAGTGAATGTTGAAGTAATTATGTTGAGTGAAAAAAGCCAGGCCACAAGAAAGAGTACATGCTGCATGACCCCATTTATGTAAAATTGTAGAAAATATAAACTAACCTTTAATGTTAAAGAACCTATCAGAAGTGCAGAAGGGCATCAGGGCAGGGGAAGAGTTAGGGAAACTAAGAAAGAGGAATTATAAAGGGTTAAAAGGAAACTTCTAGTGTACTATATATTACTGATAGTGACTACTGTTATCACATTTAATACATGTACATATGTAAGTTGTAACTTATCAATTTGAATAAATTAAATATATGTGGATTATTGCATGTCTATAGACCTCCATGAAACTGTAATAAATAAGAAAATTATTCACACAGCATGCTAATGTGATAACAAGTGTGCTTTGAACTGCAACAAAATATGTAGCTCTCAAAATTAAATATTTTTGATACCTTTAAAAAATAATCATTATATTTAATACAAAAATAATATATTTTTATCAAGAATAGATTCACTTCCTGATCTCTGAGTCAAATTTAACTTTTTAGACTTAAAATGTTCTATTCATTTTCTAAAGCATTAGCATTTTAATAGTAAGCAATATTCTTAATAAAGAAAAACATCATGCCAAATACCATTTCCTTTAAAAGGATTCTTCCTTATAAATGTTTTCAAAGTGATTTTTTTTCTTCCAAGCACCTCATACTTTGTACATACACAATTCATTTGACATTCTCACTGTCCAATTCACACTGATTTGTGAAAACCTAACCAAATATTATCAGTTAAATTAAAGCAAATATGCACATAATTTATTTTATCTGTTTTCATTTTCCAAAACCATAAGTCCAAGAAGGTTTTGGAAATTTTCAGGACAAAATTCTCCTTTTTAATAAGAAGTAAATAAAAACTCTTATTTTGTTTTTCCTTTTTCACGACCCATTGCCATTTGCAGTACTTCTTCTTTCAAAGGATATCCTTTCCTAACGAACTCAAGACCATACTCTCTACATACACAGAAGACACTTTCATTCTTTATTACCCACAGATACCATGACCAATGTGTTTCTCAAATACCAGGACTTGCCATGCAAACGTGTAGCACTCTACCTTACTTCTCAAGCCTCTAGGAACAAATTGACTCTTTGTAGTCAGAATTTTTTAAATTCCTAGGCTGGAAATGATATATATTTTCTCAACATTTATTATTAGTTCACTTTGCATTGAAATGAGAAGTGCAAACAGCTGAATAGTTTGTGAGAGAGCAAATGTATTTTGTTTTATAAAATTTACTCATTTTCATGCTTAAAATCAGAATGTTATTTTTTTTCTCCCTATTCTACCTAAAAATACTTAGAAGAAGATTATCTCAAAGGTCTCTAACCTTTTTTATTTTTTTTAGGATTAACATTTGATGGGCCTATTTTTGAAAGTAGGAAAACTGATGTATGAAGAAATAAAATTACCTGAATGGCTAAATCAGAACTAATACTTAACCAAGAGTTTTATTTGACAAGCTAAATGTTTTTAAAACAACTTTTGTGGAACTGAGTGTTTTTAAAACAATTTTAATATAAATGTCTTTGGGCAGGCATGGACTCTCCGAATTGCTGTGTCTCCACGGCTCTCTGTAACTAGCCAGCCTTTTACATGTTTTCATTACCTGGCTCATCCACAAAGACATTTCAGTTTTCACCACCTAATTTATAAAACTTTAGAAGTTTTAGATTGAATGAATGTTAAAGTTTAAAGACCTTAGAAATTTATTGGCCAACCTGCTCTTTTTACTACTGAGGGCCAGATACATGATTTGTTCAACACTAAACATTAAATTAATGGCAGAATAGCAGAGAAACCAGACTTTCTCACTCTAATATTGCTTTTTCATTACAACACTCTGTCTTTCTGGCTTCTAGCCCAAGTCTAAAATGTACTCCTTATGTAATGTAACCTTCAATGAAGTAGGGCCTTATGTAATGTAAACTTCAGTGAAGTAGGTCCTATGAAGTGATGCATCCCTGATGTTTAAAACAATCAGAACAATTAAATAAGAGGCCATTCACTTCTCTTTGCTAAATAAATAGGTGATGCTTAGTCAGAAGTGATGTGGGAAGTAAAAAGACTATGGGAACAAATTTTTGCCATATGCATGTCAGATAGAGCACTAATCTCTAGGATATATAAAGAACTCAAAAAAACCTAACACCAGGGCTGGGGTTGTGGCTCAGCGGTAAAGGAGTCACCTAGCATGTGCAAGGCCCTGGGTTCAATCCTCCAGTACCACGTAAAAATAAAAATAAATAAAATAAAGGTATTCTGCCCAACTACAACTAAAAAATAAATATTAAAAAAAAAAACTTAACACCAAAAAAAACAAACAACCCAATCAATAAATCGGCTAAGGAACTGAATAGACACTTATCTAAAGAAGATATACAATCGATCAACAAATATATGAAAAAATGTTCAACATCTTTAGCAATTAGAGAAATGCAAATCAAAATTACTCTAAGATTTCACCTTACTCCAGTAAGAATATAAGCAACAATAAATGTTGGTAAGGATGTGAAGGAAAAGGCACACTGATACATTGCTGGTGGGACTGCAAATTGGTGTAACCACTCTGGAAGCAGTACGGAGATTCCTTAGAAAACTTGAAATGGAACCACCATTTGACTCATGTATTCCACTCCTCGATCTATACCCAAAGGACTTAAAAACAGCACACTCACAGGGACACTGCCACATCAATGTTTATAGCAGCACAATTCACAATAGCTAAATTGTGGAACCAATCTAGATGCCCTTTAATACATGAATGGATTAAAAAAAACTGTAGTATATATACACAATGGAAAATTGCTCAGCATTAAAAGAGAACAAAATTATAGCATTTTCTGTAAATGGATGGAGTTGGAGAATATCATGCTAAGTGAAGTAAGTCAATCCCAAAAAATCAAAAGCCAAATGTTCTCTCTGACAAGTGGATGCTAATCCATAATGTGGGAGGGAGGAATGGAGGAACTTTGATCTGGCCAAGAGGAGGGGGGGAAGGCAAGGGACACAGAGGTAGGAAAGATGGTGGAATTAGATGAATATCATCACCCAAGTTGTTACATGTATGATTGCACATGTGGTGTGACTCTACATCATGTACAACCAGAGAAATGAAAAGTTGTGCTCCATTTGTGTACAATGAATCAAAAAGCTTTCTGCTGTAATGTATAATTGATTAGAACTAATAAAAAATAAATTTAAAAAAGACTGATAATAAATTATTTAGTTGCTTGCCAGGCATTATTTTAAATATATATACAAAATACACACACACGTTATATATATATATATATATATATATATATATATATATATATATATATACACACACACATATACATATATTATATATATACATATATACACTATATGTACTGTATATAATTTGTATATATATATATATGTTTATATATATAGTATATGTATATAATTGCATTTAACTCTTGAAAGAACAATACACAAAAGAAAATTTTGCCCTTATTTTATTGATGAGGAAATTTAAGCTAGTAGGTGATAGCATGCATTATTTGCTCAATTCTAAAATCTCATGGTCCATTTACTCTAATGGTCCATAACTATCATACAAAGAATTTGGTAAGTAAGACTAGTATTAAAATTCTTTACATTAACCTACCAATGCTGTCTAGACAACTTAAAACATAAGGATACTTATAATGTGGGAGACATTGTGTGAAACTTTTTATGACTTTAGTTTTTGGGTGTCCAAACTGGAGATTTTTATCCCCATTTTCCAGATAAGAAAATGAGACACAGAGAATCTTAAAACTTGCTTAAAGTGATATAATTAAGAAGTGTGAGAGTCAGATAGAAACCCAAGGAAGTTGTCTCCAGAGTCCATGCCCATAACTTCTACACTAAACTGCCACATAGACTAAGGTAGTAGTTTTTAGCAGCACCTGGAAACTTTTCAGAAATATCAATCTCAAGTCCCAGCAAGACCTATTGAATAAGGTTATGCAGCAATAACACTGAGCAAACCATATCTTAACAGGCTGCCATGTGATTCTGAATCATACTAAAGCTTTAGAACCACTGAACTGAAGAAATGATGCAACCATTTTAAGATGATTTAGACATATATATATATATATATATATATATATATATATATATATAACACTTTCTAAGCATGTGTACACTTTTAAATATATACATCATACTGTACTATTTTATAATATACTTTTACTCAATCAACATGTCATATACAATTTCATATATTATCAACTTTTTTGGAAACACAACTTTCAAAGGTGGCTTAGTACTTATTGTGTCAGGAATCATAGTATGAGATTTTACGCTATTCATAAGTTAACAAGTTAACCTGTTATAAACTCATATGTGGCCACAGAAGATACAAGACTTCTAAATTAGAGGGAAAAAATCCTCTATCAGTTGTAGCACACCAGGCCAAAGAAACATCAACATATTTGCATTTGTTCCCATGTTCCCAAGTCCCAGAAAGGGGTTCCAGCTGACACCTGCACATAAAAAGTTTGAATTACAGAAAAAAAACCCAGGATCAAAGGCTCAAGGCTTTTCGACAAGCAGCCAGTCATTGTACTCAGCAACATATAAGCCTGTACGCTTCATTCCAGGAATGTGCTACTATTATATGGTCATCAGGTTGTGGTCACCTTGACCTACTTAGTTGTCTCTATGACTAGCACAGAAGATTACCCAGTACTACAAACCATACAAGCCTTGCTGAGCACACTTTGGGAAAACTTGGAGGGATAATTAGGGCCCTTGGTGGACTGCCTCTCCCAACAGTTGTTGAACATTTATTTATTTACTTTTTTCTTTTAAATAATGCCTATAGTAAATCATTCTTGTACTTAAAATTCTACATTTCTTGTCATTTACTTAAAATAAGTTCTTGGAAATACAATTTCATGGTCCAAAGTCTCTATTTTTAGGCTTTACAAATATTTCACCTGAGAGAATGAAGAAAAATCCCCTTTTCCATAAATTCTTACCAACACGAGGTAGTTTTTGTATTTTTTAAATTTAGAAGTTCTTTTTCAGTAATACATTATAATTAGCACTTCCTTGATTATTACTGGTGAACTTTTTACTATATGTATTTTTAAATTGCCAGTAATAAAATTCTTCTTTTTTATTCTCTTAAGGTTATATATTTTCTTATTGAATTATAAGGATTTTTAAAATTTTTAGTAATCTTCATGGGTTTCTCCCTTACACAGTGTTAACATCATAGACATTATCAGTATGTATCCATAATTATTTTAATATTAATGTATTAAAAGAATTAATGATTTTCTACTTATGGTCAATCAGACAAGATTGCTATAAATCATTTTATTAGCATCTCTCTAGGAACTAACAATTAGAATTAGCCACTTCAAAAGATCACCCTGATAATCAAATAAAACACATTTTCCAATGTAGTTTGGGACTGTGAATTCATTAAAAGGACTGAAAAGAAAGATTTAGTAAGTTTTTGCACTAAGGGTACATAGGCCTTTCTTTGCTAACAATGTAGTGCTAATGGTTCTTGCTCATTTCTAACCAGCAGTCAATCCTGTGTTATCTTAAGCTATGGTTTCAAAAGAGAATTCACACTGTCAAAACCATATTTTAATTCACATGTACCAATTTCCTTTCTACTGTAAAAAAATAAATGAATATATTTCTTGAGAATTTTTTGTGACACTCCGTTACTTTGCTTCTGATTTCTACTTCCTGACATTATCCTGCTTACCATTGTAGAACCACAAGTCATAGAGGGTTACACTGAACAGGGGAGTGTTTTATGATGAGTAAAACTCTAAATGGCTCCTCTCAACTCTGCTCTTCCTCCCAGTTCTGCCCTGCAAGCTTCATTGATGAACCCATTGATCCCCCTTTCCACTTCTTCCTCTTATTACAGGGAAGTATCATCCCTGCTCCAGCCACCCTTCTAAAATTCCAGTCACAAAAATACAAATAACTTGGAAAGAAAGTAATTGTGGGGTAGAATTTGTGAAGTTCCACTAAACTACACAAGTGTTTAGTCTCTGTGAACATGATTCTATTCTAATAGGTTCTAACTAAGTCTTCTTCTGAATGAATGAACCATATTCTTCCTGAACACTATATTTTATAAAAGAAATTTTATAAAACAGGGGATAAAAATGATGGAGATATTAACAACTTTTCAGATATCATATAAGATCAATAGTCTCTTGAACACATTTTGACCCCGACATTATTTTAAATGTTATTTAGCTAATATTGATAAATCTCAAAAGTTGATATCAACAGCAATTGATGCCTGCTTATTACAGTTAGAATACAAACAAGTAAACAGGACTTAACGTAAAGATTATTGGCACTTAAAGCATGTGTACACTTTTAAATATATACATCATATATTTCTCATTATGATACCTTAAATTTTGGTTCTAAGAATGTCCTAAGTTAAAATTACTGAATATTTATAGAATAAAGTGCTTTATTTTGGTTATATGACAGGTATGTAATATATTCTCTGGGAAAAATTATAAAAGCAAAGAAAGAATAGTATTTTTGTATTAAATTATTTGCCATAAAGTCTGAAACTTCTAGTGTACACTAAAATTCCAGAGAGAAATGCATTGGGTTTCCCAGGCCAGAGTTGGTACTTGGTCACCTAGCAACAGGAAACCACCCTCTGTCATGCACATGGGCCAAGGCTGGTGGACACTCAGGTGATAAGAGGCACCACAGCATCATTGTTGAACAATCCTGGAGCACATGGTGTTGCTCTGGGGGTGCCATCAGAAACAACCCCTCCCCAGGCTACAGATGACCAAAGTTGGCAGAATGAGCTGGCAAAAGGAATTGGGGAACCTCTGCAGTTTGAAGTTCTGACCTCTGTAGTGTCCATCAGGAGACCAATTGACAAATGTTGCCCAAGTCTAGACTAAAGCCACCAGAGTCCTGAGGAGTTGTCCACTGTGGGCATGTGACACATCATAGCCTAGTACCACTGAACATCCCATGTTTCTGCATAGCTGACCATCATGCATTATTAGAAAGAAAAATCAAAACAAAGCATACAAGAAAAAAAAAAAAGGTCTCTTCCACTAGTAATTTTAAAGTGAGGACTAGTGAGATCATATGCATTGAGCATTCAAATTTACTCTTCCAGTGCCTTTTACTACAGAGCTTAACATCAGGCTCATCATAAGAGAATGTGTAAAGAATTCAATTTATTGTTGCAGAGCAAGTACTGAAGGACGGATTTGCAGCTGAACGGTGGTGAATTGCTGTCTTGTTGAACACATAGGAACTTTATTCATTATTCTTGTGCAAATTGTTCATGTTTTTATCATAATTTTCTTCTGGGATGAATTTATATTTCTTGTTTCTACAAATCCTTTATGTTAAGAATACCAATTTTAAAAATTCATCATTTATAGTTTGCTTATAGTTTTAAACATAGAGGAGCTTTAAATTTTCCATAGAAAAATCTATCAATCTTTTTCTTTTCTCTAAATTACTTTTGCCTAGATTCCTTTTGTCTATTTGCTTAGAGATAATTTTTTTCTTCTAAGAAAGTAATCACCTACATTATCTTCTGGCCTATTTTGTTTTTGTTTAAAATTTAAACAAAATTTTCTTTGGTATAAGGTATATGATATAAAGTAGAATTCAAGTTTTATTCTTCCCAAACTGTTTTCTAATTATCTGAAAAGTTAAAAGAGCTATTAATTTTCCCTCTCATTTTCTTTATCATATGTCATATTCATTAAATGTTTTATGTTTCACAGGTACCTAGGAACCCATCACACATATATAATGGATGTTAACATGTTACAGTATTGTCTCAGATTTTCATAGCAAATTAAATGTAGAGAGCTATAAACCTCTCTGTCCATCCTATTCACTCTTCATTTACCAGAATTAGCTAATGAGCTAACTTTACCCTGTATGTTTTATTATTTTTATCATATATGCATGTGTACATATTTGTGTGTTTTAAGAATGTATGTAAATGCTAGTCTGTACATCTTTTAGCAGTACTGTGTAGTGTTTTGTTTCATAGATAAATCACAGATAACTTAGAGACATAATAAACCAAAGTGGTTAAAATGACTTACCCTCTCACCCATATATGAAGGTTGCCTTTCCTCCAAAATATCCAGATTGATATATTAGAAATCTATTTTTGTAGATACGTTGGGTGTAGAAAATTCTCTCATTTTTATCTGATTTGTAAAGTGAGGACTAGTGAGATCATATGCATTGAGCATTCAAATTTACTCTTCCATGAGTTGCCTGTTCATAAACTTTGCTTCCCCCTGCCCCTCAGAGAAATGTATACCCAGGAAGTCAATTGCTTTTGGTATAGAGAGCTGTGAGCTGAAAATAGACTAATTTGCCTATAGAGTTCAGGCTCTTTCCAAGAGGAAAATATTGTGGACACTAAGCTCTGTACTACAACAATCTTAGCATGGTACTGTACTTTGGAAAATGATTACCATATTACATAGCCATAGTGATAACAAGAGCAAACAAAAGGTTTATAAAAATCTTGTAGATGCCAGGTACCCTGCTTGACTTATACTGCCTCATTTAATTTTCACAACAATACAGTGAAATAAATTTAATCATTATCTTCATTTTATAGACGAGGAAACAGTTTCAAAAGGTAAGCTTAAGTCACATGACTAAAATGAAATAAAGGTACAAATCCAGTTCACATGACACCAGAATGCAGAATCTTAACCAGGTGCATCTTCATTGAACTCCAGTATATAGAAATTTGGGCTGGAAAGTGATCACCACAAAGTGGTAAACATCTATGGAACTGCACAGGACAATCCTTAATATCGACACCACATGGCAATGAGAAGGAATGGACAGAGGAACAAAGCAAATATGCAATTATTTTGGAAATATAATTGATAGCCTTTGACCTGAGAAACTCACCTGAAAACAGAGAGTGGTAAGGAAGAAGTATTCGAACAGGAGATGCTAGACTTCCTGCCAATAAGGGCACATTGTTACTTGAATAGCTACCTGGCAAAATAAAAGAGATGTGATATATTGCTACTTGGTGAAGTGAGTCACATTGTATATATAAACCTAATCTATAATGTATATTCATATACATTAGTGGATTGTGAATTTATAACTGCTTTTTAGAGGAAGGTGGAGATGTTTGGAACACAGCCATAGTCTTCTGAGTTGATGGAACAAATGGTAACAATGCTATGCCAAAATACAATACAGGGACACATTGTCAACTGCAAAGGATACATCTTAGGGCATGGCTTCAATGGTATTTCTTATTTTCCTACTATAGTACATCATTTTGGATCAAATACTAATCAGTGACTTATAACTTAGTGTAAGCTCTATAATCTTTAATCCTCTCTGTAATTTATCTAGAAAAAATGTAGAGCACCTTGCTGTTCCTTTTTGTTCAAACAATAATACCAGTTCAAAATGAGCTTTTACAGTTTTATTCATGAGATCTATCCATCTTTATATCAATAGTAGCTGCTCAATTACAATTAATCATTTAGAGGACAGGCAATTACTTTTATAAATCAGCTGCTGCTCCTAATTTTACAAAATGTATTTCAATGAATTCTCATCTATACTGTTGTCATATTTCCATTTTTAAAATTTCCTCCTTAAATCCTTACAAATGAAGAGAATCGCAGAGATCCTCCAGCCCAATTTTAATTATAGGAAAATTGTTACTCAGAAAAGTTGAGGAACTTGTTCAAGATCTTATCTTTTACTAGTGTCACACCTAGGGCAAAAAATCCAATCTTCAGATTATTGTATCAAGTACTCTTTCCACTACTCATAAAACTTCTTTTGAAATTCTCACCTAAAATTAGAGAAAGCATGCCTCACTCACATTTATGCATACACCATTTTATTTTCTATTAACTAAAAATGGGATACATTTTTTGTCTTAGATCATTTCACTTTTTCTTAGCCTCACCTTCCTCCCTCGGTTGCTGCATACATAGATCTCAGAACCAGGCAGGAAGGGAGATCCCAGCATCCCATCCTCAAAGGATCATTCTGGCTAAAGAAGGAAGGTTTTCTTCAAATGAATGAATAATAATTTATTATTTCATCCAATATGTCATTAGCATAATATTTTGCAAACATTCCATTGGGCTCTCAGGGCTCCAAAGTGATTGTAACATCTTCACTCTTTTCCACAAGTCCATTACCTTTCAAATCTCCATATAGGTTTTCTTTGTAGGATTTCTTTTCCTCCAGTAACAATTATGAAAGTAGATTAGTGATATTACATGGCATTGTTGACCCTGAATCATTGTTCCTTCTGCATCTTTTACCATATGACTTTAAGGTTTCTCTCAGAACGAGTGGGTTTATGGATGGGATGTGAAACCTGCATGACTGGGCTCTCTCTCCTGTGCCTCAGCCCTCATATGAGACGCTAGTGCCTGACTAGCTGAGGAAGCACCAAGAGAAGGATGAGGCTTCTTTATACACAATGAACTTGGCTAACCACCCCAGGTAAGCCAAGCACAGCACCAACTCTCAGGCAACCCACAGATCCATGAGAACAAGTGACAGTTGTTTCAAATCGCCAGGGTGAGAGGTGGTTTGTTACACAGAATTTTGTGAAATTTGGTTACCAATGACAGTAAGTATCAGGGACATGCCTGACATGTGTTGGAGAAGTGCCCAAGACTGTAAGATGGGTGTTGGTTTCTATTTTGGAATCTTTGTTTAACAATTTATACCCCAATGAGACCTGAAGGATATATATTTGGGGTAGTGATTTAGAACATGGTTCTGGAGTTGGATTGCCTGACTTTGCCCATTCCTAGCTGATGACTTGGGTAAATGGCCTCATCTTTCTGTCCTCGGTTTCCTCATGTAGAAATGGGCAGTGGGTTAATTTTGTCCATTTGAGTGGGCCATTTCTAAACAAAAATTTGCTCCAGGTGCCTGGTCTTGTCCATCTATATGAAAGAGCTTTTAGAAAAATAACTTTCTGTTCTACACCACCAAGTGCTTATTTATTTACTGTAACAATCCTATAAGTTTTTTTTATTCAAGTTTCAATAAATTCTCTCATATCTTTTACTTTTATTAGTAGAGTGTTATAGCTATCTTTAATTAAGATAGTAATTAAATTGTTTTAATAAGTTTTTTCTATATCTCTGCAGTAATTCAGTATCCTCAAGAATTATATTGGTTAGCTTAGTTTGGTGACTTATTTTTATGCTATTATTTTCCTTAAATATATTAATATTTTTAGTTGCTCATTTATAAGTGAGGATTTAGGATGATCAGTACAGTTGGCCAATGTAAAATTCAATTTCCTTGACAGTGAATTTAACAATGACAGAAGTTATGGTTAAGGTGAATGAGCAGGGTAGTGTCTCAGACCATTCAGGGTGCTATAACAAAGTACCTCAGACTGGATGACTTACACAAGGAACATAGTTTTCATAGTTCCAGAGGCAGGGACGCCCATGGTCAAGGCTGGCAGATCCAGTCTCTGGTGAGGCCCTGATTTTTGGTTTCAGATAGCCATCTTCTTTATGTGTCCTCACTTGGGAAAGGCAGAGAGCAGAGACAGAGAAAGCAAACTCTTAAAAGGGCATTAATCCCATAAGGATTTCACCCTCATAACCTAATTACATTCAAACAACCCATCTCTAAATACCATGCCACTTGGATTTAGAGTTTTACCACATGAATTTGGGGATATACGGGCATGCAATTACTAGCAGATGGGTGCTTGCTTTTAGTAGGTGGGAAGCTTATTCCTGCTGACAGCAAACGTGACCCAGCAGCACTACTCAACTTTACAGCTCCAATACTCACTTCAGATTTCCTTTGCTATGAAAAGACCTCCCATGTTCATGAGTAGGCAGAAGCAATATTGTTAAAACAACCATACTATCAAAAGCAATATACAGATTAAATGCAGTCTCCATCAAGATAACAATGACATCGTTCACAGAACTAGAAAAAAAATCCTAAAATTCATTTGGAAGAATAAAAGACACAGAATAACCAAAGCAATCCTAAGCCAAAATACCATGCCTGACTACAGAGCTATAGTAACAAGAACTGCATGGTATTGGCATAAAAACAGACACATAGAACACTGGAACATGATAGAAGACAAAAAGAAAAACCTCCAGTCTACAGTCATCTGAATTTCAACAAAGGTGCCAAAAACATACATTGCAGAAAAGATGGACTTGTAAACAAATGGTGCTGGGATAACTGGCTATCTATGTGTAGATGAATGAAACTAGACCCCTAAAGCTCAGGAAATAATGCCAAGAGTTAATAAATAGGATGTTATAAAATTAAACAGCTTCTGCACAGCATAGCAAACAACTAAGAATGTGAAGAGAAAACTAGAAAAAGGAAGAAAATCTTTGCTAACTATTCTTTTGAGGACTAATATCTATAATATATAAAGAATGCCATAAAACATCAAAAAACCCAAATATCACAATTAATCAATGGGCAAATTAACTAAAGCAACACTTCACAAGTGAAGAAATACAAATGGACATCAAATATATGAGAACTATTCAACATTACTAGTAACTAAGGAAATGCAAATTTAATATTTTCTCTCATATGTAGAAGCTAGAGTCAAATAAAGGAAAGCAGGAGGGAAGGACAGGATAGCATAAAGATAAAATCAGTAATTCAGAAGAAGGAGATTGAAGCATAGTGGAGGGATGGGAAAGAAGAGGCAATAAAGAATGAATTCTTAAAAGATCATGTTATGTGCATATATAAATATACAACAGGGAATCTCACCTTTATATATAAAGAACCAATCAAATATAAATAAACAGTTGAGCAAAAGGAAGTCTAGTTGAGTAGAAGAACAAGAATGGCAGGAAGGACTGGAGGATAAAGGGGGGAGATCATGAACTAAAAATGAATTCCATGCATGTATGAGTTTGTCAGGATGAACCTAACTACCATGTATAACTATAAAGTTCTAATTTTAAAAAAAGCTTTACCACTGAGATTTCATCTCACACCATTCAGAATGGCAGTCATCAAGAATACAAACAATAATAAATGCTGGAGAGGATGTGGAGGAAAAGGAACATGTTTATGCTGTTGGTAGGACTGCAAATTAATACAACCACTACTGAAATCAGTATGAAAGTTTCTCAAAAAACTAGGCATGGAACCACCATATGACCCAGCTATAGCATCTCTTGGTATTCATCCTAAAGAATTAAAGTCCTCATACTCTATTGAGACATACCCATGTTTACTGCAGCACACTTCACAATAGTCTAACTGTGGAACAGGCCTAGGTATCCAGCAACAAATGAATGGATGAAGAAAATATGTTATCTACATACCCAATGGAGTTTTATTCAGCCACAAAGAAAAATGAATTTATGTCATTTGCGGGAAAATGAAACTAAAAACCATTATGTTAAGCAAAATAACCAAACTCAGAGGGTCAAGGATCATATGTTTTCTGTCATATGTGAAAGCTAGAGAGAAAAAGAAAAGAAAGGTGGGGAGAGAGAATATCAATAAAATCAAAGGGAGAACAGTAGAGGAAAGGGACCATGGGCTAGGGGATCGGAAAGAAGAAGAAAGTGCTGGGAGTGATATTATGTAAAAACAAATCCCAACTTGTTAAGTACAACTATAATGCACCAATAAAAAAATGTGGGAAGAAAAAATAAATAAATGTTCTTTGCCTGTCCCCAGGCAATCTCCTTTTCTTTACTGCCTCTCAGACTGTTAGTGCCATTTCTTTTGGAGCTGGGTAGGAATGCATTTTCCGAGTGCTGGAAATGGCCTTATTTCATTAGTCTTCCTATTAAACATTCCAGAAATAACTCCTGGTCCTAGACCCTAATTACTATGATATTAAGTTTTTGCAAAGCTCTATTAAAAAAAAAGTCAAACAAATTTCCTTTTTCCTCCATTGCTGCTCTCTCTCATTTGTATTAACTGTACTTATCAGTTCTGTTTGGTCAGTCCAACAATCCAACCCCATCTGCTTCATATCTCCCAGAAATTTGTTGCTTCTGCTGGTTCATTTCTTCTGACATCCTAGTGTTGCTTTAGTGTTATCTTTATTTTTCATCCTAATAAAACTTTGGGAATAGAAAAGTAAATGTGTATGCTTTGCAATCCAGAAGTCACTTAGATCCCAAAGTCATTTTCTCTTTGTTACTTTACTTTTTGTTTCTTTTCCCGTTTATTTTTTTTAAAGATTTAATTTTTTTAGATGTAGATGGACAAAACACAATGTCTTTATTTTTATGTGGTGCTGAGGATTGAACCCAGTGCCTCACACATGCTAGGTGAGTACTCTACCTCTGAGCCACAACCCCAGCCCCTCAATAAGTTTTTTTTTTTAAAAAAATAAACGAGTGAGGCAAATTACTACCACTCCCCACACTTTAATTTTTCTAGGTGTGAAATTAAGCCTCTGCAATTAGTAGCAGGCTATGATTCTCCTTGAGGAAGCATTTATGACCATAGAACAGGAAACGCCAGGAGGAGAGAGCCATCAAGGGTGTGAGCACTCTAGGAAGAGCTGCTGATTTTTTTCTGTTTGTTTGTTAATTCTTTTTTTTTGTGAGGACATAACAGACTATTTCTATTTCTTTGACTATGTCAAAGAGGAAACCAGAAGTCAGGGTATCAGGGAACTATACTTTAAGAACCTCTGGCTTAGTGAGGAAATAGCCACCTTCAGTCAATTGCATAATACACAGAATCACCAGCTACACAGGAAGTCCCAATGCCCACTGTAACTAAATAATTATTTGTAGCATTATTTTCCACTAGCCAATGCCCTGCATATCAAAATCAAGACTGTGCATCAGGAAGAGGAGATAGGACCTACCACATTTGATTGAGAGGTCTCATGACACGTCTGAGCCTAGAGCTGCCTCACCCTAAGCCACATCCTTGAGTTTGTCTCTTAGGAAACTTTTAGCAGCAAGTTATCAAAACATCTGACTCAAAATGGCATGAATTGACATCATCAAGAGGAATCAGTGTCATGACAGACTTGAGGGCAGCAATCCATCAGCTCCATAATGACATCATTCTAATTTCCATCTCATTGTCCATGCTTTTCACTTCATTCTGAAGCTGGTTCTCCTTAAGTTTCCAAGAAGTGGTCAAGAACAATAAAGGCTAAATGTTTCCATGTTCAGGTCCCCTAGGGGACAGAAAGCACCTGCCCCATTATCAACGAAATGTTCTTTCTTTTATACTAAATGGGACAACTTAGCTCATATGCTCATCCCTAAACCAATCATCAGTGTCAAAGGAAGTGGTGAGCTGATTGGCTTCCTGAATAATCAGTTTCAATAGAAACGAGGCATATGCTTAGTTTAATCTAATCAGAGACTAACCAAAAGTTCAGCCCATTCAGAGAACTACAAATGGGAAAAAAAAAAAAAGAATCCTTGAGGCACCCACACTTCTGAAGAATGTAAGTCTGATTCTGAGACTGTACAGCAATAGTAACTGAGAATAACTCCAATTATTCACATTTAACACTGCTAGTCTTAAATAAGGAAGTGTCTTGGACAACATCTAAAAACCTACTGAAGATATTTCGCTAAAGACATCCACATAAGACATTAAAGCTCTTTCCCTCCTTTCAGAAATCTTCAATTTAGCAGGAAAAACATCAGATAAAACATCTAGCAATCCTTTACTCTTAGACTCCTTTAGAAAGTTACAGAGCATTATTTTCCTTTTGTATCTCAGCAATTCTGTTAGTGGGCTTCTTCTTTTTGTTTTGGTTTTTTTTTTCCCCCTAAACTGATCATTATGGATAAACATAAAATCTCTAAATAGATTTTCCTAGTCAGTTAACCATATTCTTGAGGGAAAACATAAGGTAGAATCATTATTAAAAAGCATTCTCAGTAATACACACATCTTTATTATGTCAGTCTTCTGCCAAAAAAAAAATAAGATTGATAGTAAAATCCACTTAATTTTTTTTCTTTGCAGAATCAAGCCATCTGCCTCAAAATACACCACCAGCCTCTGTTAGATGAATTCACACATTTGAAAGCCCCGGAGTAACCATTTGAATGGAAATTGGACACTTCTTGTCATTTTAGGAAGCTTTTTTAAACTGGAAAGGCTTCTCATTTGTTCAATTAAATGTGTGTGTATGCAATACACTTTATGAAATTTATCCCAAAACAGCGAGGGATGAAATAATATTTGAAACAGATGGCGCAGATGCTGTATTAGAGAGCCTCCCATGGACATGGATGGAGACATTGAGGGAACTGTGAAGTGCAAATCAAAATATTGTACAATCAAGACACTCAGCCACAGCCCTTAAAGATGGCGATATCTTTTTAATGTCAACCCCTTCCCTAATAAAGGTGTGTAGAAATTGCTTAGATGTAGTCAAATGGAATTTATACTCTTCCCTGGATGAACTCTTTTCTTCTCAGTTGAGCTTTAAAATGTGGAAATGCTGGACCTGCTGCCTTGGATTTTTCTCTCCTGAATACTATTAGAAAATAACGCTGCAAGGAACATTCCCAAGGGAATGTTAGACAGCTGGGTGTGTATTGAAGAGAAAAGCAAAATGCAATGTTCAGAGCTGCAAGGGAGCAGGAGACAGTGGAGGTGATCTCTCTATGGCCCTGATTTTGTAGGTGAGGAAACGAAGGCCAAGGAAGGTTAAATGGCATCACCTCCATCCCACAGAACCAGCCTCCTGAGATTCTCCAGGGCCCCTTCCTAAACAGTTCCTACAAAACAGACACTGTTTACTCACAGCAAGAGAAAGGCAGGGTGGTTTTGAATTTCATGGTTGTTTTTTTTTTTTTTTTCATTTTCTTTCTTTTCATGTCACATCTTTAAAAAGTCACTGTTTTTTAAGGCTGACTTAGAATGGCAAATAGAGAAAAAAATCATTTTTTTTAAAGTTGCTTTAATCTACAAATATTTCACTTGCAAAAATGAAAGTACATAAGCTCTCATTTCTGGTCACTGGGCATTTGCATGTTAACAGGATTTGGGGGCTAGATTTTTTCATTTTACATTTATCACATAAACACAATTTGTTTTAAAACAACTAACAACTCTACATATTAAACTAATCAAAAAGGCAAAAGTTCAAATACAAGATTCTTGAATTTTGAATTCTTGAGCAGGAGAAATATGCCTGAGTAAATACACACACGCTCTCACACACACCCCCAGTGATTGGGAGGAAAATATTTCAACATTCATAGCAACAATTAGTTTTAAATGCAGCAATGTCAGGGGTCTGAGGTTCACACATTTCCCTCTCAGTTGTGGTTTTATAGACATGAGTGTTGAAAGCAGATGCTGCTAGTTTATTTCAGGGCAATCCCTGAGCTACTGAAAATGACAAATCTCAGCAATCACATTCAGTCTCCCCATATCCTTCTACATTGAAAAGAAATGGATAAAACCCTTAATAAGAAAAGCAGCAAATAACTAAGTTGATCCATCATCTCTGCAGCAAGAGCTAATGAAACAGAAATGAAACCATGTCCATCTTAAGGGGAACTTTCCCCCTATAGACAATGATCCTGTACTTTCATCGAATCCCACTAGAGAGGGTAAATTGATTTTCTAAAGCATCCGTGATTATTCCAGGGACAGAATAATGTCACAACCTGACATGTTAACCTCCTACCACATTTCTAAGACCAGATCTATACACCTGGAACAAAGAAAGAATTAGGGACAACTTTAGGTCACCTCAGCAGAAAGTCTATTTAGGTCTGAACTATCCCGACAATTGGTCCATTCACCACCTTTGCCTCACCAATTATTTCACTTGTGAATACGTGGGCTAGCCCGTTTTTTTTTTTTTTCCTCTGTGTAAGACAAAAGAGTAGTTCCTAAAAAACCATAACTTCACATAACTAACATGTACCCCAACCACCGGCTAGAAGTCTCCCAGGAATAAGACTCCACTTCTTTCTCTTACACTCAGAGAAAACAAAGAAATTCCCCCAGTTACCCTGAGAAGTTTCTGCCTACTTGTTTCCATTGCATAATCTTTTTGACAAGTTTTTGTTAACAATCTTAAAATCAGAAAAGCTCCAACACATTGATCTTAGAATTTCTTTTAAGTTACTGACATTTCCTTTCTCACATAATAAGTGGTGAAAGCCAGTCAACAGTTAAAGAGTATTTCTTTTCTTTGATGTGGTCTTATGTACGAAAAACAAAATCCCACTGAGATTCATTTCTATGAAGTTCTACAGCAGGATGTGTGAGTCACTCCCACTGTGCTTGTGCACACACACACATTCATACATAGGCCCATTAACTGGAGAAGAAGGAGAAAAGAAGAATTACACTGGGGGGGGGGGGACAATCAGCACAGCCCACCTAACCTTCAACCCTTTTACCATTTCATTTTTCCTTTGTTGTAGTGGAAAGTCTACCCTAGGGTGACAGGGAGAGTCAATCTATCTCACATTCATTTCTGGAAGTTATTTGATAAACCTGGAACACATCATAAGAGAACATCAAGGAGCTCCATACCATTTGAGGTCATTTGCAAACACATAGTGCTAGAGATAATTTGGGGTGTGGAATTATGCAATATTACTCAAGTTATCTTAAGCTAAACTACGTAACCCTGAGAGATACTGAAAAACTGAAAGAAGCAATTAAATCAAGGAGTTTTAACACAAAAGACTTTATAAGAAACAACTAAAACTCTTTATTGTACTCTAAAGAAAGACGTACAAGACAGGTGGGAAGAGTGTCAATTCTTAATCTGTTTGATGATAGCAGGAAGATAAGGACTACTAGAGAAGAAAACTGCCATCAGAATGAATGGTATGTTGTCAAAAAACAAAATGGTTCAAGTGACAACAGAAGGGAGCCACAGGAGGAAAGAGGGCCACAACCAGGTGGTAACAGAGACTTTGAATTTCCAAACACAATATCCAGGCCACCCTGAAAACTAGGTTGTGTTTATTTTTCCTCTAATATACATTTATAAGTTGTCTGGTTCTATTTATTGAAAGCCCACACTTCCTACCAGGTGAAGACCACCCCTCACTTCTCCCTGGGCTCTTGCTCCCTTCATAAAGCAATCTCCAACCCATACCAAGCTCTACAGTTATAACAGGCATACTTTCCTAGAGGTTTATTATACCTCAATAAAGTGAAAACACAACACCACACGTTAACAAGTAAACATATGAACTAGGTCAGACCTCAATCATTTCTGTTTCTGAGAAGGATGATGAGGGGTTCAGTGTATTCTTTCCAGCCTCAATTTTCTAAGAGAAAATGCATCTTCCTCAGAGCCAAACCAAGCACAGGCCCAAAGTTTCATTCCTCCCCAGCCTTATTATACCGTGGGCACCACCATCTCACAGGGGGCTATTGCTCCCATTTGTTCTTCTATTTTTATCCATAATTTTCACATTAGAGTTGGAATATTAAATTTAGCAAATTCTTAGATTTATTTGATTCTAATATTCAGTTTCATGCTGATTTCAGACCAATAGAACTTATTAAAACTGATTGATTACTCATAATTTCATACATTTTAAATAGCTTACAAAATATAAAATCAATTCTGCTTTCTCCAGTTGAAACTAACCCTCTACCCATGAACACTCGTCCTGTAAAAAACAATGATTCAAGGACCAACTTGAAGTGTGCTTGTGAAGGGAAATCTAAATCCAGACAGAAGTAAATTTTAAAAATCCTCTGATCAGAAAATGCACTTAAGATAATTCAATTCACAAGCAGAACATTTAAATAATTTTTAAAAACAAAAGTCTTACTCCATCTTCCCAATCAGTGCCACTCAGTAAAATGCATCATTGTATATAAGATTTAAATTCTTCTATGTATCCTCCATCTCTCTGGCTTTTAGAACAGAAGACAAGTTCTTGGCAGCAAATGGATAAAGTTTCATATGGCTCTTGTCCTTTTTTTCCCTTTCACAATTAGGATCCCTTCCCATAATGAAAACATCATGAAACTGACAGTTTTCTGAAATTGAAGGTAGAATTTTAAGAAAATGGAAAAAAAATTCTTGATTTTCTATCACTACAGTATAACTCAGGCATGAATCATTGATCAAAAATGGGCTGTGATTTTAACCAGCTTCTTTTTTTTTATTAAATTGTTTATTTATTCTAATTTGCTATACATGCAATTCATTTCATATTACACATATAGAGCACAATTTTTCAAGACACTAGTTGTACACAAACTATTTTCACCCCATTCATGTCTTCATACATGTATTAGGGTAGTGATGCCTAACTCATTCCACCATCTCTCCTACCCACCATGTCCCCTCTGTTCTCCTCCCTCCCCTTTGCCCTATCTAAAGTTCCTCCATTCTTCCCATGCTCCCCCACATCGCCATTATGAGTTAGCATCCTATCAAAGAAAACATTCGGCCTTTGGTATTTTGGGGATTGGCTTATTTTACTTAGCATTATATTCTCTAACTCTATCCTTTTACCTGCAAATGTCATGATTTTATTCTCTTTTTATGCTGAGTAATATTCCATTGTGTATATATACCACAGTTTCCTTATCCATTCATCTACCGAAGGGCATCTGGGTTGGTTCTACAATTTAGCTATTGTGAATTGTGCTGCTATAAACATTAATGTGGCCATGTCCCTGTAGTATGCTGTTTTGGGGTATAGACCAATGAGTGGGGTAGTTGGGTCAAATGATGGTTCCATTCCAAGTTTTCCAAGGAATCTCCATACTACTTTCCAGATTGTCTGCACCAATTTGCAGTTTCACCAGCAATGTATGAGTGTGCCTTTTTCCTCACATCCTCACCAATAATTACTCTTGTTTGTATTCTTGATAGGTGCTATTCTAACTGGAATGAGATGAAATCTTAGAGTAGTTTTGATTTGCATTTCTCTAATTGCTAGAAATGTTGAACATTTTTTTCATATATTTGTTGATTGATTGTATTCATATATTTGTTGATTGATTCCTCTTCTGAGAAGTGTTTGTTCAGTTCCTTGGCCCATTTATTGATTGGTTTATTTGTTTTTTTGGTGTTAAGTTTGAACAGTTATATATATATGCCCCAAACAATAGAGCATCTACGTTCATCAATCAAACTCTTCTCAAGTTCAAGAGTCAAATAGACAACAACACAATAATTCTGGGTGGCTTTAACATACCTCTTTCACCACTGGTTAGATCTTCCATATAAAATCTGAACAAAGAAACCATAGAACTCAATAACACAATCAATAACTTAGGCTTAACTGACGTATATAGAATATTTTATCCTTCAATGAGCGAATACACTTTCTTCTCAACAGCACATGGATCCTTCTCTAAAATAGACCATATATTATGCCACAGAGTAACTCTTAGTAGATACAAAAAAGTAGAGATACTACCCTGAATTCTATCAGACAACAATGGAATGAAATTAGAAATCAATGATAAAATAAAACATATTATTTTTAAATATTATTTTTTAAATGTTATTATTAGTCTCCAACAGTTGGAGACTAAATAATATGCTATTGAATAAATAATGGGTTGCAAAGGATATCAAGGAAGAGATAAAAAATTCTAAGAGGTAAATGAGAACACTGATACAACATATCGAAATCTCTAGGGCACTATGAAGGCAGTTCTAAGAGGAAAGTTCATTGAATGGAGTTCATTCCTTCAAAGAAGAAAGTCAACAAATAAAGGACCTAATCTTACATCTCAAAGCCCTAGAAAAAGAAGAACAAATCAACCTCCAAAACAGTAGAAGACAGGAAATAATTAAAATGAGAGATGAAATCAATGAAATTGAAACAAAACAAAAAGTTGGTTCTTTGAAAAAATAAATAAAATTGATAAACCAGTAGCCACGAAGAGAAGGGGAGAGAAAACTCAAATTACTAATATCTGTGATGAAGAAGGAAATATCACAACAGACACTACAGAGATACAGAAGATAATTAGAAATTATTTTGAAAATTTGTACTCCAATAAAACAGAAAATATCAAAGGCATTGGAAATTTCTAGAGGTGTATGATGTGCCCAAGCTAAATCAGGATGATATAGCTTCTTTTTACCCATGCATTGATTATTTATTCATTCAAATGATATTATTGAGTACATATTTCGGAAATAACACACAAAGTGTGGGTTCTGGCAGTGCTGAGGGGATTAGGTAGGAGTTCAAGGAAAACCTCACTGAGAAAGCAATATTTAAAGGAAAAAAATGGAGATGGTAACAAAGGAAACCATGTGGATATTTGTGGAAAAATAAATTCTATAAATAATGAAAAAGTGAAGATTTCTTGAAGCAGGGATGTACTGGCTTACTCAAAGAAACCCCAAAGAGGTCGTATTGGTTAAAGAAGGTCAAGAAGGAGACACAGTAATAGAGGCTCAGGTCACAGAGGTAGAAGGATCCAGATCAGATAGAATGTGTTTTTGATTCGAATACACTGGAAATCCACTCCTAGTTTTTTTTTAATTAGTTCTTTTTATTTTTGCATGATAGTAGAATTCATTTTGATATAAGCATGATATATATCTTATTCTGGTTAGAACTTCATTCTTACAGATGTGCATGATGGTAGAATTCACTATGGTGTATATATAAGTACATAGATAAATTATTTTGGATTCATTCCACTGTCTTTCCTTTTTCTATCCTCCCTCACTTCCTTTCATTCCCCTTTGTCTAATCTACTGAATATCTATTTTTCCTTCCTCCCCCCTTATTGTGGGTTAGCACTCACATATCCGTGAAAACATTCAAATTTTGTTTTGGGGGGACTGGCTTATTTCATTTAGTATGATAGTCTCCAGGTCCATTCATTTACTTGCAAATGTCATAGTCATTCTTTTTTATGGCTGAGAAATACTCCATTGTGTATATATACTACATTTTCTTTATCCATTCATCTGTTGAAGGGCATCTAGATTGGTTCCATAGCTTAGATATTGTGAATTGTGCTACTATAAACATTGATGTGGCTGCATCACCATAGTATGCTGATTTTAAATCTTTTGGATGTATAGCAAGGAGTGGAATAGTTTGGTCAAATCATGATTCCATTCCTAATTTTTTTGAGGAATCTCCATACTACTTTCCAGAGTAGTTGCACTAATTTGCAGTCCCACCAGGAATGTATGAGTGTACCTTTTTCTTAACATCCTTTCCAATGTTTATTTTCACTTGTATTCTTGATAATTGCCATTCTTACAAAAATGATGGAATATCAATGTAGTTTTAGTTTGCTTTTCTCTAATTGCTGAAGATGTTGAACATTTTTTTACATATTTGGTGACCATTTATATTTCTTTTTCTGAGAAATGTCTCTTCAGTTCCTTTGTCCATTTATTGGCTGAATTAATTTTTTTTAATTTGGTGTTAGATTTCTTGAGTTCTTTATATACCCTGGAAATTAACACTCTATCTGAGGTGCAGGTGGCAAAATATTTTTCCCATTCTGTGGGCTCTCTCTTCACATTCTTGATTGTTTCCTTTGCTGAGAATAAGCCTTTTAGTTTTATATCATCCAATTCATTGATTCTTGGATTTTACTTCTTATGCTTTAGGAGTCTTGTTAAGGAAATCAGTTCCTGAACAATATGTTGGATTTTCTTCTAATATGTGCAGGGTTTCTGTCTAATTCCTAGGTCTTTGATCTACTTTGAGTTTTGTCCAGGGTGAGAGATATTTAATTCTACTACATATTAATTTCCAGTTTTCCCAGCATCATTTGTTGAAGAGACTATATTTTCTACAGTGTATGTTTATGATGCCTTGTTCTAGTATAAGATAACCCTATTTTTGTGGGCTTTTCTCTATGCCTTGTATTCTGTTCCATTGGTCTGTTCCATTGCCTGTTTTGAGGCTAATACCATGCCATTTTTGTTATTATAGCTCTGCAGTATAATTTAATGTCTGGGATTGTGATGCCTCCTGCCTTGCTTTTCTTGTTAAGGATTGATTTGACTATTCTGGATTTTTTATTTTTTTATTTTTATGAAGAACATTATTGGAGTTTTGATGGAAATTACATTAAATCTGTATAGCACTTTCGGTAGTTATGGCCGTTTTGATATTCATTCTGCCTATCCAAGAACATGGGAGTTCTTTCCATATTATAAGGTCTGCTTCTATTTCTTTCTTTCTTTTATTTATTTATTTATATATTTTTAGTTTTTTAGTTATAGATGGACACAATATCTTTATTTTGGTTTATTTATTTATTTTTTTATGTGGTGCTGAGGATCGAACCCAGTGCCTCAAATGTGTGAGACAAGCACTCTGCCCTTGAGCCACAAGCCTAGCCCCTCTTTCTTTATTTTAAACACTTCCTTAAGGAATTGTTCTTTCTTGATAGAGACTTCAATTTCAGGAAGTCTTCATATGGAACAGCAACTTATTGCAAGTTTCTCAAAAAATTTAGCATAAAACTTAAAAAAAAAAAACTATTTACTGTTAAAATTTCGTTTAAAACTTATTTTTAAAAAAAAGACAAAAGGGAGTTTGAAAAAGTAGGTTGAAAGCGACATCAGTCTTGAGAATGTGAATAAGGAAAATATCACATTTAAAACTCTGTTAAAAAACTATAATTCCATATTATCTCAGGCTGGGAAACTTGAACATGCTTCAATGATTCAAAATAATTTCAATGCCTTTTCCATGTATTCTCCATCAACTTCTTGCTTGAGTAATTTTGATTATCACTAGGTTGTATTCATCCTCATTCTCCATTTATTATTTTTCTAAGGTATCAAAGATATACACCCTAGTCAAACCTGCTAGTCTTCTTTGTGATGTCCTTTAGGCTTCTAGGTTTTATATTCTCTCTCTCTCTCTCTCTCTCTCTCTCTCTCTCTCTCTCTCTCTCTCTCTCTCTCTCTCTCCAGCTCCATCTCCATCTCTCCTTCTAAACTTCAACTTTGATCTCAGAGATACTGGTCTTATAGCTATAGTGCTCCTCCACCTCTTCCAGATCCTAACCACATTATCCTGAAATAATATAAATCAGTATGACCAGTAACATTGTCACTATGATAATAATAAAACAAGAAATTTACCAGCCTCAAGATCATTTTAATAAAAGAGAGAATTATATTAAAATCATATTGAGTGTCATAGCTTTCTTCAGCTCAACCTCAAATTAAGTGAACTTAACTCTGAATCTTGTATTCCAGAATTCTCTTGTGAGCTTCTATATCACCCACAAATTATCAGCCTACACTAAGTGAAAACATGTGTTTAGATATCTACTTCCATTATAACATATGCAAACTTTTATTATGATATTTTATACAGAATGGACTGTCAATTGCTGTTGACCACTTTTGAACATAGAATTCTGAAAAGAAAAAATAATTCATTATTACGTCATCGAGAATGATGGTAATTGATACTGAAGCACAAAGAACCCACATCCTTTACTGAGATTTCTGGAGTACGAGGAAGGAGCCAATGCTAGTTGGAAGGGTGATATTTAAGTTTGCAGTGCTATGATACAATCTGCATAGTAGACACCTCGGAAAGAGAAGGGGTGAGTGTCAAGCCATGAGAGAAGGAAATATCTGTAATGCTGAATGAAAAGATGTTGGAGCTAATTGTCTTCCTTTTCCACTGGGTACATTACAACATAGAAGTAAACAAAGCAGCATTTTTATTTATGAGGCTTTCATCTCCTGTCAGCAGGAAGAGCCAGAAAGCTCTCAGATCGAGATGCTAATCTAATTCCAAGGAAGCTGATGCATTTTTATCAAAGTTCTATGAGAAGGATGCCTTATGAATATGGCCAGATGGAGAGCCACATAACGTTGCAGGGGAGAACTTCTCATGAGAATTACAATGAGAGGAGGGAAGGACCCCCACAAAGCTCCGGTTTCCAAAAAGATCCAAGCATAAATTTTCCTAAATTAAAAGCTTTTCATATTGGTACAGCTGAGATAGCCAATACTAGGAAGAAATATATCAGAGCAAAAGCTATTTGGGAGCACTGGAGCATTCCCCAGGCATACCAATATGGGTGCAGATCAATTTTTTCATTCACAAAGATGACACTTTCATTACTGCTGGTTCCCATAAACTCAGGAAGGAAAAAAAAAATAGTACTGGGTTTTCCCTCTCTCCTTTCCCTCTCTGGGTTAATGTAGAGAAACTTTGCCATGATGTGAAGACAGCAGGTATAATTGGGATATGGATATGCAGTTCAGGCTGGGAATTTTTAATTCTAGTGGCAAAGTGCCAAGATGCAGACATCAAATATTGTGTGCTTACATCAGGAGTCACAATTATCCTTCCTTCCCACTCCTATGATCTCTGTATTATCCCAAACATGTATTATTTTATTGCCAGAGTTCTCATTGCCTTAGAGTGGTTCAAGCGGGTGAACCAAATCTGAGATATATAGATCACTACAGAATAGCTTTGTCAAATCACCATAGACCAGGTCAGTAGGAAAGGCAGTGGGTCCAAGAGCAAAATGAATCACACTCTTCTGATGAGAAGAGGACAACTCATGTGAATTAACCACACTTTTACCAATACAAGGAAAGGAAGATTGACAAAGATAATGAACAAAGCAACTTCTCCATGATAAATAGTCCATTTTATGTTGCTGTAACAAAATACCTGAGGATGGAAACTCTATAAAGAAAAACAAGTTTGTGTATCTCACAATTTAGGGGACAAGAAGTCCAAGATCAAGGAGCCTTTCTGTTCAGCTTCTGATGAGGACCATATGGTTACATCACAACATCGTGGATGGCATCATGGTAAGAGTATGAGTAAAAGAAAAAGAGTAGTCATATGGCAAGAAGGATTCAGATTCAGACTTATTCATTTTTACAAATGGCTCCCTTGAGAATTCCCAGTATTCCTGAGGGAACTACATTAATTCCTTCCAAGGGAAGTATCTCCAGTGACCAAACCACTTTTCAGTAGGTCCATCTTTTATAGGTTCTACCACTTCTTACACTTTCACACCGAGGACCAAGCTTTCTACACATGAACATTTAGGGAACACACTCAAATCTAATCCTAACAACACCACTGACCATTTTCTTTCTTTGGCCCTCTTTCCCTCTCCATGTATCTATCCTCTCAAATTTACTCTCCTCACATTTTCACCTCTGGAATGATTCTCTCTATATTTCCACCAGAGCCTTTGCCAGACATAGAACATCATTTCCAAATGTCTGTTAAACAGCCCACTTGAATGAGTTATTTAGAGCTTCATAGTTAACAAGTGCAAAACCAAAACCCTGGATCTCCAGACCAGCTTTTCCTCACACTGTTAATGAATTGCACTTTCTCAGGCACCCAGGCTGGAAATACCCTAACCATCTATACCTTCCCTTTCTCCCTCTCACTTCCTCCCATCCTCACCCAATCAGGCATCCATCCTATCACCTCTACAGTATTTCTAAAAAGAAAAAGGAGGCTGTTAAATAGGAGAAGTTGGTCAGAGAGAGGAATGTGCGGATCCACTGAGCATGGAAGAGCTCCATGGAAGACAGATACAAGAGCAAGAAAAAGAGACAGCTGGCAAGAAGGAAGGCAAAGAGCAAAAGTCAACTAGAAGAAATTAGTTCTACTACTTCTGGAGAAACTGGAAAGTTATTGATATTCCTGAAGTATAAGGGACCCACACCTGAGAGAGGCTGCTTCTGGTGACCGGGCATGGAGCTCAGAGGAGTGGAAGTGCAACCATCACAAGGACAGGAGTACAGGATGAAGAAGGAGTAAACCATGCACAGGAAGCTGGAATTCAGGAGGCTCTCCTCCTTTCCATCAGGAGAAACAGGCAGCTCCAGAAAGCAGGATGAAGGAAAGGGATTTATCATCTTCATTTGCCAGTTATTGAAGTAACATTTTCAAGCTAAATTGCTTATAAATATAATTTTTGTGTTCATCATGTCTGTCTTGCATTTTACATATGGTCTATAAGATAGGTGGACTCAATGCCATGAAAGATACTTGCAAAAATTCACAGGCACATGTGTCATTATTTTATTCACATAAATTACCCTCTTGAAGGGGAATAGCAAGGATGGTGAAAGGAGACAGTCATCATTATACAAAATACATGTATGAAGATGTGAATTTGGGTGTCAACATACCTTATATACAAACAGAGATATGATAAATTGTGGTATAAAGGTATATTAAGAATTGTAATGCAAAAAAAGAGAGCTCGTGTATATTGGCATAATTTGGCATGAACATACTTTATATACAGAGTTACAAAATAATGTGCTGTGAATGGATAATTATGAATGTGATGCATTCCACTATTGTCATGTATGTAAGAAATAAATTTAAAAAATTAAAAAATAAAATTAAAAAATGAATTACACTCTTTCCTCTAGACAGACTCATTGGCCTCTTCACAATCTGCTTTGAACCAAAGAGTCTCTATATCCTTAAATCCTGAATATTTTATAAATTTATGGACAATAACATATTCAATAATAAAAATAAATATTTAAGAATGTAGTAAATCTAATCACATATCCCATGCTACAGAGCTCTCCACCTGTTCCCAATACAGTGCAGATTTGCACACTTGCCTGTGTTCATCTCACTCCCTCTGGCTGGAATTTGTTTTCTCTCTCCCTACTTCTTAAAATTCTGATCCCAAAAGCCCAGGTTTAATGTCCCTTCCATCTTGAAGTTTTCCTCAATTCCTCTTCTGCTCTCAACTCCTAGAGGACTTTGCTCATCTCAAGATCATTAACCTTTCCACATTTGGAAAGTGCCTTTGCCACATCTGGCTACACGTTAGCTATTTCCGGAAAGTTACACTTGGCTATCTGTGGGAATCATGATTATTCCTATCACACTGTAGAATATGAACTCTTTGAGGGTAAAACAATGTTTTATTTCTTTAATATCTAACAACATGTACTCCGAAGTAGAAATATGCCATTAATACATGTATTATTGCAAGTACTTCAGGTAGTTATCAACTATACCTGAGAAAAAATTGGAATACTAATATTGTAGCAATGGACAAAGGATGAAACACTGAGAGAAATGTCATTTACACTGGAGAGCTCGCCAAACTAAAAGCATTATTTCCCTCCTTTTGTTCTCTATTGAATACAGGATTAGTGAATCCACAGTAGGGGTGAGAAACATAACACAAACTACAAAAGATATTACCTCACAGCCAAATGACTGGAATGGTCTCTTAACCAGTGTCCTCTTGTTAACCCTTCCTCTCTTCTCTCCCCAATCCATCTTTCCTAAACAGAGTTCTAATCAGATGGTTTCCCTAATAAAGACTTCAATGGCTCCCTTGTTCCCTACTAAATAATGTTGAAACTAATTAGGCTGGAATTGAAACTTGCTAGTTTGATCCCAAACTTTCCTTTTATATATTCCAACACACCATTTTATGAGTTAATGGTTCAATAACAAAAATTGGGGGAAATGACCTTGAATAACACATTTGCTACCTGGAAACTCTCAGCCTTATCAGTGACTTTGGTGATAACCCTAGTGGATTTGCAATTTGATATATTTATCACACCATCTAGTCACTAGGAATGTGTAGAATCACTTTTAATGAGATTCATTTAGACTGCAGAAACAATAAACCGCTTGTGAGGGTATTTCCAATTAAAGGTAGATGAGGAAATGATTTTTGCTTACTAGTCCTCCCAAAAGCACACTGAGAGCAATAAAATGGGAAGAAACACCATCTTCAATGAAACTGGGAACGTGCCACAAATCCAGGCCTTAAACTAGGAAGGATACAGCCAAAAACAATAATAATACCTCATAACTGAGGAGGCAGACCAGAGGGTGTCAGCAGAGGAGAGGGTCAGTGTTAACTGCAATATTTCTGCTGGCTGAAATCAGATGTGCAGTAGAGGATTTGTGATAACCAAGCCTTTTCAAGAACACAACAGAACCACCCGGCCATCTCCAGAAAGAACACAAAAATTAAGCAGATGCCTGCCTCAGAAGGAAGATGATAGGTTTTGCTAGGAAAACTTTTGAGACCTTGATCCAAGATTGGGCCATTCTTCTCACCTCTCCTGCCTTAGTCAGCTTGGGTTGCTATAACAAAATATCACAGACTGTCTGACTTAATCAATATTTATTTCTCACAGTTCTGGTGTCTGGGAAATCTAAGATAAAAGTGCCAGTGGATTCCATGTCTGGCGGGGCTCTATTCCTGTTATGTGGCTTATTTGATATGTCCTTACATGGCAGAGAAAGGGAGCAAGATTTTTGGGAATACTTGTAGAGATACTAATCCCATTCATGAAGACATCAACTTCATGAGGTAATCTAATCCTAAAAATCTCCAGAAGACCCCCACCTCCTAATACCATCACACAAGAGGGAAGGGTTTCAACCTGTGATCTTGAGGGGGACAAAAGCATTAGGTCCACTGCACCTTTCCACACCATTGTTGGGCAAATAAACAGATCAGACATAAGAGGCCTCCCTCAAACAAGAACAAAGACCAGCAAAGAACTGACATTAGGTCAGTACTGGGGTGTCATTAGAAAAGAAGAAAATATAAGAAGTGGAAATGAGTTGAAAACTAAACATCCAAAGAAGCATTACAAAGAACTTTATGTAAGCAAATTTCAAAGGGAGTAAGTTCCAAATCAAAAGAACTTGGACTCTAGGGAGTAAAGAACTCAAAGGCAAAGAAACCAAAACAAAAATAAGATAATTTGACAGATGATAAATAGAAGCAAAAAGTTAAAGACAATCTTTAGAGAAATAAAAACCACAGTAAGAAGGAGCTAAAATTAGAAGGCAGTTTTGAAAATATAGTCAAAGAAAACACAATTGAGAAGATCAAAAGATACATTCAATTAGGAATAAAATAATAGATAAGAAAGAGACACAGGGAGTACAATGGTAGTTATATTAATATTGCTGAAGAAAATATAGTGAGGAAAATTTTTTCTAACTCTGTGAAACAATGTCTATAAATTGTTATGGGAAATAAATTGGATCCCAAATTTGTATATGTAGCTAAAGTTTATTTAATGATAAAAGCAATATACAGACCTTATCAGAAAAAGCAAGAATACAATAGATACAAAACAACTCTTGAGGCTTCCTTGAAACTTTTGAATAATCTATTTGAGTAAAAACAAAATGTGGTTTAAATAGAAAGTTCAGGAAAGGAGCTGTGGAATGAGGAAACTGGAAATGAAGGTATTAGAATTGTAGAACAGAATGTAAATATTTTTAAAGGAAGTCAGTTTTTAAGAGGGGAAGTGCTAGAGAAAAGGGAATGTGTCAATTTCCACCAATTTCAGAGAGAGAGTTCAATATAAACCATCTACCAACAAGAAATTGATTTAAGGGTGTATGGAAATTTTCATCAGTAACTACCAAAGACTTAAACACAAACTGTAAATCTTTATAATTATAAAATCTAAAACAAAAACAAAAACATCATTTAGAAAAAGAAAAAAATAGATTGGATTTTAAATCCATCCATTTAACTGTATGACAGATAAATTGAAAAAAAAATCTATATACATATATGATAAGAGCGTTTAAAAAGGGGATAAGCAAAGGCACAACAAACCAATCCAAGTAAAAATAAAGCAAGCCTTGTGTTGCAATACTTAAAATAATGGGGGAATTCAAGGAAAAAATCATTACCCCGGAAAAACCAGAGATCTTTGAAATAATAAAAGTAAAATCAAATCCACAATGAAGATCTCATCTGCTTGAAACTTTCATGCCTTTTTTTAAATTTATTTATTTATTTATGTATTTATTTATTTTGGCCTAACTAACACAGTATGGAAGCACATAAAGGAAACATGACATGAAATAAGGAGATACACGCAAAGTAGTAGAAGTTTTTAACCCAACTCCCTGAACTTTTGACAAATCAAGTATAGACAAAAGTATAATAAAAAACAATATACACAATACTCAAATATAATAAACCAGACAATGGGTAACATGGTAACTACGATTTCATGCCCCTTTGGTCCTAAACTTTCCAGTGGCTTTACAATGCTCCTGGCATTTCCTCCCCATTTTCTCCATACTGTTCATATTGACTATCTTACTCCTGTCCTCAAATACCATGTTTTTTCACCAGTGAGTGCCTTTGCAGTCACCACCCCTCTCCCAGGTAGGCTGTTCTCTCAGGCCTTCATGTCCCCTCATTGCTTCCTTCTAGGATCTTTTCAAATGTCACTGCCAAGGGGCCTTTGCTAGTCTCCCTCTAGCACGGTCCTCACTTACCTCCCCAAGTGAGTCACTCTGCAGCTCCTGACCTGCTCTATTTCTCTTCAAAGCACTTAGTACTGAAAAGTTATATGTATTTATTTGCTTGATTACTTTCTGTCTCCTTTGCTGGAATAAAAGCTCCACAAAAGCAGAGATTTGGTCTGTCTTATTCACTTCACCATCCCTAGTGCCCAGATGGATTCAGGCACACACAAATAATTATAATTAAAATAAACAAACATGCATTCATAAATAACTTGTACAAAGAGTGAATTTTTCTTTTCATTTTAATGCAGTTCTGAGGATCCAACACAGGGCCTTCTGCATGGCCAAGTGCTCTACCACTGAGCTGAATCCTCAGCCCCTCAAGGAATGAATTAGTGATTCAACTGAATTTTATATCTCCCCCAAAAGAGATAGTAACTTTATTCCAGAATTCATAGAACATTTACAAAAACTGGGCATATATTAAGCTATAGAGAAAAATCACAGTAACTTACACAAAACATAAATAGTACAGAAAATGTCCAACACAATAAAGTTGACACTTACATAACAAAAAACAAAAGAAAATAAAAGTAAAACTCCATTTATATGAATTTTTAATAAAAATATTATATTATAGCCTATCTGATAAATACGTTGTGAACAATCTACACACAAGAACCTATAGAACAAAGCTATAGCAATATTCTAATTTAATATTCACAGTCTAAGTTGTACACTACATAAGGAAAAATTTAAAGTTTTTAATCAAAAAGTTAGAAAAAAACAAGGAGATTTGAAGGAAAAAAATAATAGGATAAATTAGGTGAAGAAATATATCTAAGAGCAGATTTCTTTCAAAATCAAAAGGGACAAATTTTGAAGTTGTTAAACTAATCAATATTTTTTTAAAAGCAAAATGAAAATACAAAATATAAGCACAGAAAAGATCAAATTATAGGAGACACAGTGTGCAAATATATTTGAAAGTGTGGATATAATTATTGCCCAGATGGTGTAAATTTTTTCAAAACTCCACAAAACATTCTGAGGCTAAAGATTTCCAGAGCATGGGAAACAAGGTGAATTTTCAAATTCTTATTACAAACAAATAACACAGCTATAATATTACAAAAATTTATAACTTAGTACAGATCATGCTGAACATCTACCTACTATATTGCAGTTCAGTCTAATCACACACATATAAAAATACTTCAGGCCAATCTAATTTTTACTTTAAAAAAATTCATTAGAATAAAATATCCTATTTGCAATCATACAAAGGGGAAAAACTAAAATTAAACAAGAACTTTACAAAATTTATATGAAAAACTTCCATATTATAAAGATGTCAATTCTTCCCCAAATTGATCTTTGAAATCAGTGTAATCCTACTGAATTTTCTGCAATGTCTCTTAATGATAAGCAAGATCATCTAGAAAAATGAACACAATTGTTTAGCTAAAAAAAATTCTGTGTAAGAAGAGTAAGCCTAGTTAGCATGCTTTAAGGCTACTATTATTGCAAATATTTGATGCTAGCATAGAAAAAGATTCAAATGACAGAAGTCTAAAATAAAGCTAATTATCCATGTGAATTTTATTTTTGATAAATATGGAATTTTACTTAATTAGAAAAATGATAAATTATTCAATAAACAAGACGACTGACTAGTCTTTTGGAAAAAAAAGAATTAAAATATTTTTTACCTCATGCCTCACTACAAATACATTCTAGATGGAGTAAACACTTAAATGTAAACAAAACAAAAACATATCAGAAAACTTGTGCACCATGATCAAGTAGGATTCATCCCTGGTTCAATATACAGAAATCAATAAATGCTATTCACCACATCAATAGACTTAAAGACAAGAACCATATGATCATCTCGATAGATGCAGAAAAAGCATTTGACAAAGTACAGCATCTCTTTATGTTCAAAACACTAGAAAAACTAGGGATAACAGGAACTTACCTCAACATTGTAAAAGCTATATATGCTAAACCTCAGGTTAGCATTATCCTAAACGGAGAAAAACTGAAGGCATTCCCTCTAAAATCTGGAACAAGACAGGGGTGCCCTCTATCACCACTTCTATTCAATTTAGTTCTCGAAGTACTAGCCAGAGCAATTAGACAGACAAAAGAAATTAAAGGCATAAAAATAGGAAAAAAAGAAATTAAATTATCGCTATTTGCGGATGACATGATAATATACTTAACAGACCCAAAAGGGTCTACAAAGAAGCTGCTAGAGTTAATAAATGAATTCAGCAAAGTGGCAGGTTATAAAATCAACATGCATAAATCAAAGGCATTCCTGTAT
Organism: Ictidomys tridecemlineatus; assembly: GCF_052094955.1. Classification (NCBI taxonomy): domain Eukaryota; kingdom Metazoa; phylum Chordata; class Mammalia; order Rodentia; family Sciuridae; genus Ictidomys; species Ictidomys tridecemlineatus. Next base: position 164,536,828 of record NC_135479.1, read on the forward strand.
ATCAGCAACAAAACCTCTGAAATGGAAATAAGGAAAACCACTCCATTCACAATATCTTCAAAGAAAATAAGATACTTGGGAATCAACCTAACAAAAGAGGTGAAAGATTTATACAATGAAAACTACAGAACCCTAAAGAGAGAAATAGAAGAAGATCTTAGAAGATGGAAAAATGTACCCTGTTCATGGATAGGCAGAACTAACATCATCAAAATGGTGATATTACCCAAAGTTCTCTACAGGTTTAATGCGATGCCAATCAAAATCCCAACGGCATTTCTTGTAGAAATAGATAAAGCAATCATGAAATTTATATGGAAAAACAAAAGACCCAGAATAGCAAAAGCAATTCTAAGCAGGAAGTGTGAATCTGGAGGTATAGTGATACCAGAGTTCAAACTGTACTACAAAGCAATAGTAACAAAAACAGCATGGTACTGGTACCAAAACAGGCAGGTGGACCAATGGTACAGAATAGAGGACACAGAGACCAATCCACAAAGAAACAACTATTTTATATTTGATAAAGGGGCTAAAAACATGCAATGGAGGAAGGATAGCATCTTCAACAAATGGTACTGGGAAAATTGGAAATCCATATGCAACAAAATGAAATTGAATCCCTTTCTCTCGCCAGCCACAAAAGTTAACTCAAAATGGATCAAGGAGCTAGATATCAAATCAGAGACACTGCATCTGATAGAAGAAAAAATTGGCTACGATCTACATATTGTGGGGTCAGGCTCCAAATTCCTTAATAGGACGCCCATAGCCCAAGAGTTAACAACAAGAATAAACAAATGGGACTTACTCAAACTAAAAAGTTTTTTCTCAGCAAGAGAAACAATAAAAGAGGTAAATAGAGAGCCTACATCCTGGGAACAAATATTTACCCCTCACACCTCAGATAGAGCCCTAATATCCAGAACGTACAGAGAACTCAAAAAATTAAACAATACGATAACAAATAATCCAATCAACAAATGGGCCAAGGACCTGAACAGACACTTCTCATAGGAGGACATACAATCAATCAACAAGTACATGAAAAAATGCTCACCATCTCTAGCAGTCAGAGAAATGCAAATCAAAACCACCCTAAGATACCATCTCACTCCAGTAAGATTGGCAGCCATTATGAAATCAAACAACAATAAGTGTTGTCGAGGATGTGGGGAAAAGGGCACACTTGTACACTGCTGGTGGGACTGCAAAATGGTGAGGCCAATTTGGAAAGCAGTATGGAGACTCCTGGAAAAGCTGGGAATGGATCCACCATTTGACCCAGCTATTGCCCTTCTCGAACTATTCCCTGAGGACCTTAAAAGAGCGCACTATAGGGATATGGCCACATCAATGATTACAGCGGCACAATTCACAATAGCTAGACTGTGGAACCAATCTAGATGCCCTTCAATAGATGAATAGATAAAAAAAAATGTGGCATCTATACACAATGGAGTATTATGCAGCACTAAGAAATGACAAAATCATAGAATTTGCAGGGAAATGGATGGCATTAGAGCAGATTATGCTAAGTGAAGCTAGCCAAGCCCTAAAAAACAAATGCCAAATGTCTTCTTTGATATAAAGAGAGCAACTAAGAACAGAACAGGAAGGAAGAGCATGAGGAAAAGACTAACAGTAAACAAAGACGAATGGGGAGAGAGAAAGGGAGAGAGAAGGGAAAGCATATGGAAATGGTAGGAGACCTTCAATGATACACAAAATTATAAGAGGTTATGAGGGTCAAGGGGGAGGGGAAAAAAGGGAGAGAATTGAACAACAGCAGAGGAGGTAGAGAGGGAAGATGGGAGGGGAGGGGAGGGGAGGGGGGATAATAGGGAATAGGAAAGTTAGCAGAATACAACAGTCACTAATATGCCATTTTGTAAAAATGTGAGTGTGTAACAGATGTGATTCTTCAATCTGTATTTGGGGTAGAAATGGGAGGTCAAAACCCAATTGAGTCAAATGTATGAAAGATGATATATCATGAGCTGTGTAATGTTTTGAACAATCAATAAAAAAAATAAGTCTGAGATCTTGCATAAGGGTGGGGATAATAATAATAATTTCATATGTTGTCTCTATGTATTATCAATATATTTTATAGTATTCTTTAATGGCTCAATAAATGCAATATGATATTTTAAAAAAAAGAGTTCAAAGCCAGCCTCAAGCAAAAGTGAGGTGCTAAGCAACTCAGTGAGACCCTGTCTCTAAATAAAATACAAAATACGGCTGGGGATGTGGCTCAGTGGTCGAGTGCCCCTGAGTTCAATTCTTGGTACCAAACCAAAAAAAAGAAAGAACTAGAATGAAATGTGAATGAGTATTTCATGTGAGGAGCTGTGAATGTAGAGTGAGGGGCTGGGGTGTGGCTCAGTGGTAGAGTGCTTGCTTACCATCAGTGAGGCAGAGGGCTCAATCCTCAGCACCACATAAAAATGAATGTACTGTGAGGAAAACTTTTCTAAACATCACACAAACTCCTAGAGCCCTAAATGAAGAAATTGATCAATGTTGACATACCAACATTTTAAATTCAATAAAACAATTATTACAATGTCAAAATGCAAAAAGCATGTTAGGAAAAGTATTTTCAAAATATATGACAAGGAATACTTCAGGGAAGAATTTTCTTCTAATTATATTTATATGAGTATGCAAAGACAGATGCAAGCAGATTAACCACAGTTTTGGGTTTTTTTTAATATCACACACTTGTGGGCCTGCATGATTGCACACACACACACACACACAGAGAGAGAGAGAGAGAGAGAGAGAGAGAGAGAGAGAGCAGGAGGAACAACTTAATTGTCTATCAATAGAGAACTGGTTAAATAATGATAGTCAAAATACAAAACAGAATAATCTGCCACCACTTAAAAAGAGGTTTTGAGGGCTGGGGATGTGGCTCAAGCAGTAGGGCGCTCACCTGGCATGCGTACGGCCCGGGTTCGATCCTCAGCACCACATACAAACAAAGATGTTGTGTCCTCCAAAAAAAAAAACTAAAAAATAAATATTAAAATTCTCTGTCTCTCTCTAGCTCTTTAAAAAAAAAGTTTTGATGCACTGAATTGCAAAAATGACCAAGACAATCTAGCAATTGAAAAAGGCAAGGTACACTACACTATACATATAATAATTCAATTTGTATAATCAAAGGGATATGGGATTAAATAAAGTTTGTATATCCCCAGTAAAATGCCCTTAAAGGAACATTAAAATTTTCCAAAGGCATATAAAAGAATGCTAAGAGTTAATGTCCTTGAAGTGAGAACAGGAGTCAGGGAAAGAGATATTTTTACTTTCCATTTAAAATTAATTAGTTACTCTTTGAATGTTTTATTATGTGCATGATTTACTTTTGTACAATTTCACAAAAACTAATTTAAATAATAAAAATATTTTTCATTAACCCAGATTCCAAAATGTATGATCTCAAAAATTGAACAATGTTTTATTGACATAATCATTTGAATTAATTTCTTTTTCCTTCCAAGTATTTTGAGATAAAAATAATTTATACTGTCATTACAAATAGAGGAAAGCCAAGACATTTCATTACAAATTGAAATGTCTTATTAAGTGAATTCTCAGTTGGTACCAAAAGTATTTCAAAAATAAGAATATTTCAATAAAGAAAAAAAAAACTGGATTCAAGTCCTATTTTTACCTTTTATCTTTCTATATTCACAAGTGAATCAAAACTCTACTAATCATTTTTCTCTTCATAACATTTACCACTAACTGAATACCCTAGAGGACCCTGAGTCACATTTATACTCTGTAAAGCAAACTGAATCCTTTATAAAAATAAATTGATGTGCAATAAATCTGCAAGGGGCTTATTAATACCTTTGTGTCTTTCATAGATTCCTTGGAATGTGTTCCTTACCAGCCACTCTAGCCTACCTTAACAGTCAGTTACTTCCTTTTTCCCCTTTCTGTGAGTTCTAATAATGTGGATTTTATGTAGCCAAACTCCCACTGATTTTAATCAGTCCAGCCTTTGGTTTTAGTAGCATGTTACTGATAATATTTCTCAGACATTGCTTTTTCAGGATGGAGCTATTTCTACCATTTCCTACTAGTAATGCTAAATTATGCCCCAGAGATATGTTTCTAATAATGCCCCATTCTTCTTTCCCAAACATCCATAACACTTGCAATGCAATAGCAATTTTCACACAATAAAAAGTAAATACGAGGAATTCCATTCTTTCTTGGTTTGCATAGAACTTGGTTGAATGGGAGTTACTGCACAATGTATTCCCTCCAGGAAACAGCTTCTTTTTATAGCTAACATCTTCCTATAATCGTGTATTGCTTTAACACCAAAATTACTCAAGAAATCCAGTGATCAGACTGAGCCATCTCTTCATAACTCTAAGGTAGATGTTTTATTTCATCAGAAACCTATGTTTTTAAATTGTCAATATGAACTAATAAATCCCAATATATGGATTGTTTTATTATGCCGATGGAGGGATTTGGCTCCAAAGTGAAAATCTGCCCCAAAATTGATTTTCATATTTTCTTTGATGAGTTGTTCTAAAATCCCACTGATTCCAAAGAAAAGTCTGTTTATGGAACAGATGTGTATCAGTGGGAATTAGGCAGACATTCTGAGGCCTATTATCAGGAATAACTTTTCTAGGAAACATCACAACATGAATACTTCCATTCCAGGAAACTTTTTCCCACAAATGAATCTTTGTAACTGCCTATGGAGAATACTGTTATCAGTTGGTGAAATATGAATAAAGGAATTTTCTGGAACAAAAGGAAACTATGACCACATCCTCACCACAACTGGCAATTTAGACCATTTTAATGGTACTGGTGGAAACAGATGCTAAGAGTAAGCCTCCCAGGTGAGCCCCCTGAGATCCCTACAATGTGCAAGAAACTGAAGAGGACATTGAAGTCCCTTCCAACTCTAATTGGCTATTAATTTATGATTTACTGATAATGGATGTGTTTTAGGACTGTCTTGCTAATCCACATGGAAGGGGAAGAGGACAGAGAGCCTAGGCATCCACTGTAATGACTTTGGCACCAGAGTAAGGGCCCCGGGCTAGAGAGTGACAGTAGCAGGTTGGCAAGAAAAGGCAAGGGAAGGAGGAGCAGGCCAAAAGGGGAAGAGAAGCCCACTAAAATTGTCTTCCATCCACTGGACACTTCCACAGGAACGTCCCCATTTATTTTCTCAAACTGTGGAATTAGAAAAGAAATGATGTCCTTTATATATTCAAGGAATCCAAGGCTCCAAATGACTGACATGTCACTAGTATGACCTATTCTTGGAGTGGAGACTGGGGGGAATTTAAAAACAAAGTTAAACACAGCTCTTGGTACTTTTACAACCATATCCTATACTACACAGGCACACTGTGATCAAACTGCAGGGAGCATGATAGGTATTTAGTCAATATCTGAATGAATGTAGAACAAATGAATGGATGAGTGTTGTTCATTTTATTTTTTAATAAATATGCTGTTGATGGTTGTTTTCATTCTTTCTCATTGACATATCTTCCTTCCCCAATTCTCCATAAAGCTTTTGAAGGGGATGAGGGCATGTGTTGTCCTGCTTATTCTTTGTATCCCTAATGGAAACCTACGGGTATAATTTGACCTACAGTCTTCTCTGCCTTGACCTACAAAGTGGTCAATCAAAATTGGGTGGGGCACCTCAGTTTATGGTACATGATGGTCATCGGTCAATGCACACACACCCTTTTACTGTCTTACCTTTCATCCTAGCTTTTTGTCTCCATTCAGCCACCATCTCTGATCACATTCTTCCCTTTTAATCCTCCCATATTCATTTTAATATAATTAATCTGCTCCAGTTCACCCTCTTAACATTATTTTTACATATAGATACCCCCAAACTATATATTTTTATTTATTTTTTCATTCTAATTTGTTATATATGACAGAAGAATGCTTTACAATTCCAAACCGTATTTTTATTGGTATATTTTTATACTAACAAATAGGTATTATAGTATATATTGCATTTGTTTTACATCTTAACATATTTAGAACATAAAATTCAATGCTTTTGAATGAATTATGTATTTTTATACCATTTGTTTACATTTATTTACATATACCCATATTGGATAGACATTCAATTTGTTTCTAATTCTTTGCTATCACAAATACTGTGATAAATAGCTCAAGAAATGTCTATTTATATACATGAGTAAGAGTTTGTTTTCATTGTTGTAAATAGTTGCAAATAATTATATTAGAACAGTAACTTTCACATAAAAATCTAGATGCTCACCTTATTAAAAAAAAAAAGAAAGAAAGAAATCTAGCAGCTCTGAGCCTTTATTCCCTCAAAAACCTTGGGTAGAGTTGGACAGGAGCCACGTGCTGGGCTCTCCACATGGCCATGGTGCCAGCCACTCTATGTTACCTCCACCACCCTCCTTCACCTCTGTATGCTGTTAGCTGTATTATTTTCCTATTGCTATTGTAACAAATCACCACAACTTAGTGGATCTAAACAACTCAAATTGGTTTATCTCATAGTTCTGGAGGACAGAAGTCTAAAATGAAAAAAAAAAAAAACCATAAGGTGCCACAGGACAACAGCCTTCCTTCTGGAGGCTGCAGGGGACAACCTATTTTCTTGGCTTTTCCAGGTTCTAGAGACTTCCTGTATTCCATCATCGAAGCCCACAATGGTTTCCTCACACTGTGCCACGTTGACACTGACTCTTCCTCCACACTTAGCCATCTTTTAAGGAGACTTGTGATTACATAGGGTACACCCAGGTGATCCAGGATAATCTATTTTGGAGTCAGATCATTCGCAACCTTATTCATCATGATCTTGTAAAAACACATATCCAAAGGTTCTGGAGATAAGGATGCAGATATCTTTGAGTGAGGGGGGCATTATTCTGCCTACTACACCTGACCAAACCACACAGGCCACCATGATTACTGATTTCTGCCCTGGTCCATCTAAATACTAGCCTTCAGTTATATTCACATCACAAATGTCTGTGAATTGCATTTAGTAACAACCCAGAAGCTATTTTAGACACAGCTATTTTATTTCAGAGAATAAAGTCACTGTGATATTGATCACATGACTAGTATGAGTCTTCAGCTATATAGACTCAATCTAACCCTTCATCAATTTGATAGCATTTTAGAGTGCTTCAGAATGGTATATTTGGAGCAATATTGTTAAGACATTAGCAACTGCATAATAGTTTGTGCTGTGGTTGTTTCTGTTTTCTTTTTAGCCAAATTAAACCACTTAGTCAGTGACTGTGTCAATCATACTCACAATTACAGTATACAGCAACTGTTATCAAATCTTTACTTATATACTGATAATGGAAACACTACTTTAACCATATCCCATGTCAAGAGGATGATTAGATAATGCTTAAGTCTCTTTAAATCCCAACAATCCATGATTCTATGAAAGCTTAAAAGATGACATTAAAGGGCTTCTATTTGATGTTCTCTCTCAAGGATCCCCTTTTCTTATCTGCCTAAATATTTTTTATCAGATCACTACTCCACACTTTGACTCATTGAGAATCAAGATTACCTGGTTAGGTCAGTCGGCTGCTCTCCAGCCAATGTTGCCTTCCTTTGCAGTGCAGTAGACACAGAACCAAGGTGTCACCCAGACATGTGATCCACCTAGCCTCACCTCCTGTCCTTCTCTACATACATCGTTTCAACTCTCTCAACATCCCCACCCATCAACTTTCTTCAACAACCTCCCTGGAACTTAACATCAACCTATTTTAGTTAATCTTTCATCACTGTGACCAAAAGACTCAACAAGAAAAATGTAGAGAAGGAAAAGTTTATTTTGGTTTATGGTTTAGCCCACAGTTAACTGACTCCATAGCTCTGTCCTGGGATAAAGCAGAATATTATGGTAGCAGGTTGTGGCAGAGGAAAGCATATCAGGACATGACAACCAGGAAACAGAGAGAGAGCTTTGCTCACCAGGGACAAAATATAAAACCCAAAGGCACACACCCAGTGACCTACTTCTTCCAGCCATACCCTACCTGCCTACACTTACCACCCAGTTAACCCATATCAGTGAATCGGTGCACTGTTCTCATAACCCATTCATTTCACCTCTGAACACTCTTTTGTTGTCTCACACATGAGTTTTTGTTTGGATACCTCGTATCCAAACCATAAAGCAACCTAAACACTCATTTTTGTATCTACTCCTTGGCTATAGAAACTCTCCAGAAAAAAAAAATCAACAAACCTACAGATTCATTTTTCAATTAACTTTTAGTCTCCAAGGTCAGCTGTACCTTGAATAATCAATGGTCTCTGAATGCCCGGAAATGAGGAGATTCCTGAGATGTGGGACTTAAAAATGAGAGCAGTCCTTGATCAATAGGGACAAATCAGGTGCATTCCTAACAAAGCTCCCCAATCCTCTTCATGTCCCCATTCCGTTCTCATCCCAATTCCACAAGTTCACAACCTACCACTATCCTATACTCCCTCATGCACATGACTTTCCTTTTTTAACAGAGAAGATGGAGACCATCACACCACTTCATTTAAACGAAAAATAGCCCATAAAACAAAAGGACATGAACGAGAAACGTCCAGAATATTATTGCTCATAATGAGCCTGTCTAAAGTAAGTAAAACTGAGCTTCATGAATTCACCACAGCCTAGGAACTGGTCGTTAGCTTGCAGGGATAGGATAAAAAATATAATTGTGTTACCACAGTGACTCTGAAGGGTGGGCTCTCATTGATCAAGATCTCAAAGACTGATATTATACACCAGAAAGACAATATGTTCATTTATGAAAGGCAGAAACACTCAAGTCAGCATTACCAGTGCATTCTCTTCCTGTGAACAAGTGACACAAAGAGCCAAATTATCATCAGCAGGCCACTTTATTAATGTTTAATTTAAAAACATAGCTATCGAGCAGAGCAGTAATCTGATCCATCGTCTGATTGGTGCTGTGTCCTTAATAAATACATAAGTGGGAAGCTAATGATCCAAAGATTACTCTTGTGAATATTGCCAAGAACAAAGAAATATGGAGAATCTTGAAAAGCCTCCTCCAACAAAGGAAGCATGATACAGTGACTCACACCAGGGGCTATCACCTAGAGAACCATGAAAAGCACGATTCCAGAGGGGCATCATTCACATGAGTATTCAATCTGCATGGCTATTCACCATAGCTCTGGTAGCATACTAAATATACCATTTGCCTTCTTTTTGGATTCACAATATACGTTGGAGACTGTCCTATATCAATACTAAAAAAAAATGTATCATTTGAAATGTGCAAAGAGAGATAAAGAAGAAAGAGAGAGAAAAATACTTAGAAAATAAATATTTAAATAATAAAAAATTATTTAATTCTTCCTATGGGGTGTATAGTATTCCTTGCTTTATATCCCTTAAATTGTTGAAATTTGCAATTAATAGGTCCAGGAAACTCTTAATCTAATCTGCTCTGTTTTCTCTGAGATCCAGGTCCATTAATTAAGACTTTTTTCCTTCCTTAGCATTTTTCCATGGCCTAAGCTTTTCTCTCCCTCATATATATCTCCCTTTCCTTTCATAGTATAGATCCAGGAAAGAATGGTCTTCCTTAAAAGATTCCCTTTGTTCACCCATTCACTATTCAACCCATTGCAGACCAGTCCCTGTTGCCATAATTACACTGGGGCTTGACTGAACACAATCACAAATGTCTCACTACTAATTAAAACAGCTTAATTTTAAAACACATTATACCCAACCTTCTTATTTACTACTATTTACTTGAAATTCTCTCTCACCTCAGCTTCCACGACAGTGCTCACTCCTGGATTTGTCAATCTTCCTCTTTCTCCTTAATAACTTTGGCTTTTTCTCTTATTCTTCCAAGCTGATAGAATCCATGATGCTGCCTTTAAATCTCTTCTCACTTCACTCTACATATTCAGTAGACCACCCCAAGTCTTCAACAGTCACCTACGTGTGATTAGACCAATAGCCACATCTCTAGCTGAGGCCTCTGCACTCCACACTGTGTACCCCACTGCCTGCAGGCACTTGGGCCTGCATAAACTTGTTGCAGAGCAAGGCCATCTGTAGAACCAGTCACTGAGGATTTCCTCTCTCCTCCGTTCTTGTGAACATGCCTGAAAGATTTCAGATATGTCTCACATAGCAGGCACAAGTTTATTAGAAAGGATAGGGAAAAGAGGAACACTCTCAAGGGGACACTCTCCCTCTCAGAGAAGAGAGGAATAGTGCACCCCTCCTGTCCTTCTATTTCATTGGGAGTCCTGGGGAAGTTTCCAGAGAGTCCTGCCTAATTCCACTTCTTGATTTCTGACAGCAGAATTGCATCAAACTTCTAGGTCCTCACTGTTCATGGTCTTATGCCATATGTATGTGTGGCAGGAGGGGAGGGGGATTGTAGATCTTACTATGATAATGACATGCTAAAAATCCAAGGCAATTCTGAGTCACCTTGGTCCATGTTGACCAGTTCTAATTAGAACTTGTTCTTACAGATTTTATGGTTAGGGGGCTTTGCTTCTAATTATCCTACCTCCCTGACTTCTGGAATCTTGTCTATTTATAGGTCACAAAAGTCTCCTGCCCTTTAGTGTAACTTGTGGTTCTTCTTATCAGCAAGGAGGAGCCTTTTGGGGGCCTGCATTTCTATAGCAGATAACAGATTATTTGTTGAGGAATATAGCTAGCATACCCTATTGACTTAAGATAGGTAGGTCCATAGGTAAATTTATTTTTAAAAGACTGCATGGGGGGAAGGGAGAGGAAGAGACAAACTCTAGATAGGGCAAAGGGAGGGAGAGGAATGGAGGGAATAAGAAGGCAGAAAAGATGGTGGAATGAGATGGACATAATCACTCTAAGTACATGTATGAAGATACAAATGGTGTGACTCTTCTTTGTGTATAACCAGAGACATGAAAAATTATGCTTTATATGTGTACTATGATTTGAACTGCATTCTGCTCTCATATATAAAAAATTAGAATAAATAAAATTTTTAAAAAGACTGCCTGTGGGGATCAGCACAGTAGGTGCCATTTATAGAATGATCTCCTTAGGTGTTCCTACCATATACATCTGTTACCTGTTACCCTCAGAAACCAAAAACTCAGCACATCCACAATTCAAACTTTTTTCTTATGTCACCATATCTGTTCACCATCTTTCTCCTTTGTCTTTTATAAGTTTTCAGAGACTTAAAATATATTCAATAACAGCAAATATCTTCTTTCATGCTTGTCACTTACTTTTTTTCAGTCTTCAGGAGTCTGTGGCCCTGAAGCAGCCTTGTTGGACAGGACCTGAGACAGCTATGCTGGCTCTGCTAAATGTGGCTGATGTGAGAAACAGTCACACATTCTTTCCTAGACAACTCCAGGAACTCAGATTATCCTTGTTTGTGATTTCTCTTTTGTGCCTTCATCACAGCATCTAACCAGACAGTCACTCATCTACCAGGTCTCACAGGGGTGAGTCACAAACATGTCCACCATGGCATTTATACCAATAGGGACACTTATGAAATTATCCAAGGTGAAGTGAGGGGAAGATGCACACCATTCATTTCCTTGGAGGGAGGACAGGAGGGCAGGAGGGAACTAATAATTACTGTCTTTTAATCACCTCCTAAAATTTGGCATCTTGTCTGATATTGCCTACGGAATATGTCATTTCTTCTATCACGTTACCTCAGCCAGAACCTGGGTATGACTATCCCATTATATTATCATACACTTTGATTGACTGAAGAGTCTATTCTAGCAAACCAGCCCTACAAAAATAATCCAAAATACCAAAAGGCTTTGTTTAAAAATATTTCCATGACCATAGCTCTACTAAAATAGTGAAAATTTTTTAATTATTCAAATATTCAACAATATGTGACTAGCTAAGTAAATTACAGAAACCCCACTCAAAGCACTCCAAATATCCAATAATAATTTGAATTATCTTAGAGGTAGTCTTAGGTTATCATATTGAACTGGGAAAAAAAGTCCAAAACTTAACATGCAAAACTTAACAACTGCATCAGAAAATGTAAATTTAACAAATGTTATTACCTTTCTTCATTCTAAGATATTTTCTCTCATTCTTTTCAAGTCACATTTTCCATGATAAGCATTTGTTACTTCCATAATCAGAAAAACAAAGCTACTTTTAAAATGTATGCTCATAGGGCTAGAGTTGTAGCTCTGTGGTAGAGCACTTGCCTCATATGTGAAAGGCACTATATTCTATGCCCAGCACCACATATAAATAAGCAAATAAAAAATAAAGGTCCATAAACAACTAAAAAAAATTTGTTAAAAATGTATGCTCATTAAAAAAATACCACTTTGTACAATAAAATAGATTTATCTTCACAGTGGTTTTGAGATCCCTTTCTTTGAGTCAAGGCCCCATGCTGGAGTAGACAGAAACCTCAAAAAAACTGAGCCATCTTTCTTCTTTTTCCAAACAAAAAAGTAAACTGCCCACTAAGTATTTTAATAATATGCACAAATAAACCTAACAGCTGGTAATGAGACACTGAGCTTTCATCACACTGCTCAGAAAGGATGTTTGAGGAATAATTGAAAAGTACCAAAAGCTAAATAATTATCCAATATTTCTTAATCATACAAGGTAGTTCTCCAATGGTTGGAAGAACACTGAAATTTTTATGTTTTAATCAATGCACTACATAGGGAAGCACAGCTCCAAAGGGTGTTATCTTGAAGATTCAGCAATTAACCTACCTATGTTTACCACTTTGCAGAATTAGTTTACCTGCCAATCTCAATCTACTGGGACTCTCCTAACTTTTGAAATGTGAACTGTGGCAATTCCGCAAACCAGCCTATTGGGCAGTCTGTCAAGAAATAACTGCTACTGTCCATTACATTTGTCCTTCCTAATGGAGTTACTGGGGACTAGTTCAGGTTTTTAACATTTTTTAATTGACATGTTTATTGATTCTTTCTCTCTTTATGTGCATTATGTATAGTGCTGGCATCCCATGTCAAAATGCTAAACTTTATAACTTGAAACTCACCACCACAGTAGGCAGCTTCCTTAGGTTATTAGCAAATGTCACTAATGCAATAGAATAGCAAGTATTAAAGTAAAATGTCTGTCTTTAGACCTTCTTGATAATCTAAAATAGTAATTATATGCATTAGTGATACTCCCTAACAATGAAGCTCTTAATTTTTTAAATCTGAAATGACATTTTCTACAATTTCATAGCAAAATTGGAAAGAAGCTGCTATTAGACTATCAGGACCATGTTATCATCATCCATCTTCTTTCACTCCAAAACAGTGGGAAATTTAAGAGGGACAGTTCCAAAGTTCTTTAATTGGAACTAATTCCTATTGACCTCTAGCAACTTCAGCAAAGCTCAAAATAACAGATAATAGGATGATTAACGCTTTAATCCCCTAACAAAAGAGTGTTGAGCCTGTTACTATTGCTCATTCTCTTCTCAGAATTCATTTAAATTTTGCTTTCCTTCATTCAGCACAGTTGCCTTTAGACAGAAAAATCATGTTTAGCCCAACAAAGCCCTTGCTATTTACAGCAAGAAGAAACATGATTCAGGAATAAAACTGAAACAACGGGGGTTCTTTTAGAATCTGAGAAATGCTCCCTTTGCTTTTTGTGGTGCTATGATATTTAATTCATATTAGAGGGCTCATTACTCATTGAGATACATTAAGAATACATAAATATTTGTCTTTGAGGACTTTCTCTGTTTCTGCAATACTTAGTATCCAAGTCATTTATAATGTGCAGGTATAGAAGGGACACATAAGATGTCTTGCCCTCATAAAGCTTGTAATTTCAAGTTGAAGCATATGACTACTTAACATACACCTGCAATAGATTAGGAAGAGTAGGATTCAGATTAATTTTAGTGGTGTGAAGTAGATTATTAATATGGTAACAATTCAGAGAAGGAAAAACTCAGGAGGCTCTTTAGCAGTCGGAAACACTGACCAGAAACTGTTGAATAGGATGCCCTTGAAAAACAGCTTCAGTGTGGAAGAGTGAGAAGAAGGGATCCTAAATCCCTTGTAGGACCATCACCAGCTTCATTTTGGGCTTTGCTTATATTCTAGTTGTATTTTAAATTTTAAAGCCTTTTTTTAAAAAATAAAGGATACCCTGATAAGGAAAACAAATGCTGGAGGAAATCCTGTGGAAAATCATAGTCTTCACCCTACTTCCCTTCTTCCTTGTTGCAGAATTTGAGGAATTAGCTTGGGTCAGGGAAAAAATAATGTTTCAGCAGATATCCAAGGCAGATGCTAGAAAAGCATATCTGTGACCAGTTGATAGGGAAAAGTACCCTATCATTCTTGTTAATGTTTAAGTCTTTACAATCAACTTCATGAGTCTACACACCCTGCTCTTCTGCACCATTCTTAAAGCAAGCAACAGCCAGCCTAACGTGGCAGCCATCTGCACTTCCTCATTTATATGAGACAGATGACAGGCAGGCTAGCAGAGATTTACTAGTGTACATTACAAAGAAGATTTTTCAGTAGGTTCTCAGCAGCCAGAGGCTGCACAGAAACAGAAATCTAAACTACATATAATATTTAAATTTTTAAAATATACATGTCTTTCTTGCACTATCACAGAAAAGGATTTCTTAGGATATGCTTTGGGTTTGTTCTGAATTCAAAGTCTCATGGTACATAATATTTTTGTTTCTCTGATTTAATCCAACAATTTACATGAAAATAAATTAATTTCTGGCTTAGTAAAACTGCAGTCTTTCTAATGTATTCTCAATCCATTTGATTCTCAGCATCTACATTGTAGGGCTTCCCTTCCCACTTCTGTCTCTGCTCCCCAAGAGTAACCTTGAAATAATCAGTTCTTTTCAAGGTACTTGATTCTCTCAAAATGTCTAGTGGGAAATATCCACCCCCTCAACAAAGAAGGAATCTTTTAAATCTTATTTATTCTTTCTCTTTGCTCTTCAGAAATTGCCTGTGGCATATTGCTTTCTCTCTCTCTCTCTCTCTCTCTCTCTCTCTCTCTCTCTCTCTCTCTCTCTCTCTCTCTCTCTCTGGCTAAGAAGTAAACCAAAAAACTACAAAGTTCCAAAAACCTCCCCCAAATGAAGCCCCCAAGGTTGAATTTTTTATTTTGGTCAAATGAATATTTTTTCATTTCTTCCAGGAATCCAAAGGATATTCTTCTCTGAATTCCATTATCATGGAGGGAGAGTTCTGGAATATTTTCTAATTCTTTGCATTGTCAACTTTACCCTGAGCTTCCTTCCAGACTGGCCTGCCATTGCCTTATGGTACTATCAACATCATCCTCTGGAGTGCTAAGGAAGCCAGGGTGGGTGTTGTCAATATTTGCTGAGTAAGAAAAGTTACTTCTGCTTCATTACAAATCTAATCACTAAAAATTAAAAAGATTACTTGGCAGATTTTTATTGAAATTAGACTCTAAATCAAGTTACCTCTGTCATAGTTAATAGAGGAAAAGCATTTTTGACATATGGTTTCTCCTCTCCTCACAGTAAATATAAGGACCAGTAAATACAGGGATTATGGTAGAATGCTCCCTAAGCTGTGTGTTTGCTCCTTTCAGTTTGCTCCTTTCTGTAGTGCTCAAGATCCTCACTGCTGCCACCACAACATCCTGCTGCCTGATGAAAGATCCAGGAACACAGATGGCCATGGAAGCATTACACAAGGGGAACAAATGTGACAAATAAGATGCTCCTCCTATCATGACATCAGTGACCCGCTGGGCTGAGTCCCAGTGCCAAGACCAAATTAAGCATAAGCATGTAAGTGTGCTGAGACATGACATTATTGCTCCTCTCTAGGTTAAGATGGGAAAGGGTATGGAGGGTTCATCTAAGATGCCAAATCATAGCACAAATGGTATAATAAAATCTTCTTTATATTTGCTCTTTTCCACATTTCAGGCATCAGCCAGTTGTTTCGGATTTCTTGAAGTAAGGATAGTAGTACTGAATGCTTTGTATGAGCACACATCCTCAGGACAGGTTCAGGTATACAGCACACGAGAGAAGTTCAAGGACTTGCCGAGGTTATCCTCACATTAGAAAATGACAATAATAGTTAATAGTTATAACTTCTCTCATGGCTTCATTCTTACATTTAGAAATGTTTTCCACTTGAAAAAAATCCCATAAGGGACAGAATAAAATGAATTTTGTTATTAAGAAAATGGAGAACATTTGGAAATGATAAAATATTCGTAATCATTGAACTGGCTTTTCCTAACAATGCCTTTGAAGGGAGAACCAATAGCTTCAACCTTGCTCTTCAAAGTGGTAATTGAGACACTTAGGTTTATAATTTGATGGGACGGGAAAGAATGATCAATCTGATGAAAAAAGTTTTAGGTTATATAGAATAAAGAAAAGCCATATGAGTTTGAATGCATTTTAAGATTTTTTTTCTGACTTTAAAAGTTCCCTGTCTTTGTGAAATTGTCATTTCTTAAATCTAAGCTAATGATCTAATGAATTCTAAGGGAGAGGAGGGAATTACATGAATCATAGAGTAATATTCTCAAACTCAAAATCCTCTTTAATTATGCAGAAAATGAAGCACTTTGCCTTTCTCTATTTTTTCATTTGAATAAAAATAAAATCCTACTGAATAATTCTATTATTTCTCCTTTATGTTTATATTCATTTGTCACTTCAATGATTAAAAGCACATTATTTCTTTTTTCTCCTATTTGATCCTGTATTGGTGACTAGTGTGTTTATGAAAAAAAAAGTTTAAAATATACATAATGTATTCTTATTGGCTATAGCTGTAAGAATAAGCACATAGCAGCAAATATGAAAATATTACTTTCATATTAACTCAAATAATAATTTTTATATAAACAGGTACCAGGAATATTACCAAGTTTTTTTGTTTGTTTGTCTATATGTGTGTATTCTGGTTGAAAAATAAAAAAATGCTAATGGTGGTAAAGAAATCTCCCACTAGAAGTGATAAAATAGTCATTGCTCAGCTGCATAAGAGTATATATAAAACACCTAAAGCAGGAGGAACAATCCCGCTCAGTCAGGAACAGATGCAATAGGTCTCCTTTCCTTAACAGATCCCTTTTCCTTTTATCTCATGAGATTTACAATTTTGTTTCCTTTCCTTGACCTTGAAAAAATGACCTTTTTGTTGTTAGTACATCTGTACTGTAATTGCTAGTCATTAAAATGATTTTGCTTAAAACTAAGTCAAAGCAATCAGCCTTAAATTTTATGCAGTTTAAAGAAGAAGAGTGTACAGATTCACCCAGGGATGGGAAGCAGAGGTGTTCCAGAAATCAATTACAGATAGAGCCTGGCATAATCCTGACCTCTTTCTGAGTGTCATTTGGAAGGGAAGCAGCCCTATGCCCCACAGCTACTGAGGAAGGAAAAGAATAAGCAGTTCTCCCCATCTGTACTCTCTGTTACAAACCAACCTACATACCTGCAAAAGGAAGCTGGACCAGTTTGGACCAGTCACCCTGTTCAAAAGTCACCTGTGGCTCCCTATTGCCACTATAATAAAATTCAAGGCTTGTATGTAAACAGCCCCCATGAGAAATCTTATTCTTATACATTTTCCTCCTGGGTCTCCTCTTTTATACATTAACTATTACTTGAGCTCCCCCATGCCTTTACCCAATGTTCTCCACCTGCCTAAAATGATCCCTTTGTCTGCTACATGTCCTTCATGACCCTGCTCAAGTCCCAACTCCTCCATAAAATCTTCCCCAATCACCCACCCCATGGTGACCTCTCTGTGAATACTTCTCTCTATGTATCTATCTTTGTCTTTCATTGCCACTCAGCATATGCTGCCCTGCTATACTCATATTTTTACTTAAATATAATTTTATTAAAGGCAAGGACTCTATCTCAGGTAATATTTCTCCTGCATTCACCATAGTATCAGGTATGTGGATATAATAATAATAATACCATATATTTGTAGAGTGCTTTCACATGTACAAAGAACTTTCATGGGCAGTTCTTAAGTAACCAAACTCCAAGCCATGTATTCACTGGTCCTTGGCTTTGCAAGAATAGGCCTCCAAGCCATTTATCCACTATTCTCATCATTAAGTTTCTGCATTTTATAGATGAGGACACTGACACTCAGAAAATAAGCACTGGTCTTCCAACTGCAAATCCAGTCATTCTCCTGTTCAACCACACTCCATAATATTCATCCAAAGCACTTTTGTGGATGTATGCCATGACTATTAGCAATACCACCAACACCAAGAAATTGATGAAGGAACAAAGGTGTGTATGTGTGTCTGTGTGTGTGTGTGTGTGTGTGTTGTCAAAAATAAGAGAGGTAGAGAAAAAAATGTAGCAATAACAAAGATAGAAAATAAAGAATACCAAATAAATAAATTATAGTTTTAATCCTTAGGAGCAGCAGAATTCTAAGACTGCTATATATCCTTGGGTAAGTCATCTAAGGTTCAAACCATTTGTCTATAAAATGTGGCATTGAAAAAGATAAGCGTCAATGCATCTTCCAGCTCCCATGTTCTGTGGAGGTTATGCCACAATCTCACCCTACCATGTTCTGAGCCAGCATCAAACACTCTCATGGCTTTTCATGTGTATATCACATCTGTATGTTTCATGCTGCCATACAGAAAGTTCATGCCAAAGCCCATCTGGAGATGCAGTCCACACACTCTTAATCTCTATTCCAAATCTCTGGCTGATGCCCCCAAACTGTGGTCCTTGGTCTCTCAATCCAAAACCAAAGTCTACAAATCTTGAAAAGTGACTCCATACATTAGACCATAATCAATACCTAACTAAGGAAGAAAAGGATGATCATTCAAAACCCATCAGACATCAATTGAAGTTGAAATTGAAGCACCAAAGAATCATAGTCCTCCTTTGGTATGATTTGTAAAGAAAGATAATTACAATCTGGGATGCTTCAGCTGTAATTGTTTAAAGCAGGAGTATGGATGTAGTCAGCTATTACTCTCCCCCAATAAATTCTAGTTCTAGAGTTTATATGTGAAAACAATATGAAACTCTGAGCCTGGACACAAGACTCTTTAAAAAATTAGCCATGTAACTATGTGGAAAATTTTTTAATCTTTTCATACTCCATAATCCCATGTGTGAAATGAGAAGAGTGGATGGGCAAGAGAATTTTTAAAGTCATTTACAATACAAAAATCTATGACCTAAATCTCGTTGATGAATTGATGAATTTAAAATAGCTCCTTCAGGGCTGGGGATGTGGCTCAAGCAGTACCGCGCTGGCCTGGCATGCATGCGGCCCAGGTTCGATCCTCAGCACCACATACAAACAAAGATGTTGTGTCCGCCGGAAACTAAAAAATAAATATTAAAAAATTCCCTATCTCTCTCTCTCTCTCTCTCTCTCTCTCTCTCTCTCTCTCTCTCTCTCTCTCTCTCTCTCTCTCTCTCTCTCAAAAAAAAATTTAAAAATAAAATAAAATAGCTCCTTCAAATAATTTTTAAATACAAATTGAGTTTTGACTGATTTCTATGAATAATTTTTTTAGTAGGATAAAGTTGTTCAACAGTATATTCAGGAAGCTTGTGTACAGTTTTAGTACCTTAACTGCTAAGCATAATGACAGTTATTCCTTCCATTCCCAACTATTTACCCAAATCTTTCCTGTGATTTTAGGCACATGAGACAGCTCTCTGATTCTATTTGAAAGAAATAAGAAGCCCTCAAATCCTTCAAGAACCCTTCTTTCTGGGCACTTTTGTGAGGATTAATGAAGCAGAAATTCTCTGCTGTGAACTTCAATTTCAAAGGAAGCAATGGCCCCAGAAAGGAGTGGGAAAATCCCAGTGGAATTCAGAAAAATAAATTCTCTTCCTCACTGACCACTGCACAGTGTAGTAAGTTTCAGCTGACTCTTCCTCATTATTTCCAGCTGTAAAATGGAGGTAAATTTATAGCCAGGAACTCTTCCCCACAGCACAGGCAAAGTAGCTCCCGCTTCTGTCTCTCCCACAATTCCCAAAATGCTGGCATCCGCTTTCAATTGCCAAATACAAATTACCACAAATGTAGCCCCTTAAAACAACACACATTGATTACTGCACAGTGTTGTAGGTCAGGAATTTGGGTGTGACTTAACTGGTCCTCTGCCCAGAATTTTACAAAGTTGAAATCAAAGTGCTCCCCAGACTACATTTCCATCTGGAGGATTGACTGAGGAAGAAGCTTCTGCCAGAATCATTCAAATCATTGATAGAATTCATTCTCTATGACTATAATACTGAGGGCTCTGGCTCTTTGCTTGCTATTGATTAGAAGTCACTCCTAGGTCCTGGCATATCATTCCTAAGGGACACTTGCAGTATTGCAGTATGGGCTTCTCCAACATGGTTCTATCAAACCCACAAGCAGTGTCCAGCTACAATATACTAAGACTGAAGTCTTAGAAGATGAAAGGTAGTCACAGAAATGACCTCCCATCATCTAATTGCTAACCATGAGAGTGACATCACTTCTGTCATATTCTATTATTTAGAAGCAATTTGCATGTCCTACCCACAGTTCAGGGGAGAGTATTACACAAAGCTATGAACATCTTGTGGTGTTCACCTTAGGATCAACATGCCACACTGAGTCCTAACAGAAAAATTGACCTTTTGGGCCCTGTGGCTAAAACTCCCTACACCTACCAAAGCATTTCTCCCTCACCACCTGCCAATCCTACTTCAGTCACCATTGCTTTTGCAGCTGTCCTGACTACCTTGGAGCCCAAGGTTAGGCCACACTCTATGCAATGCTCTACATTCATTCTGCTAAGCTTTTTGATCTCCTAATATGATTGATATGCTAGGCAGAATAATGTCAATTTTCCATCACTATCCAAAAAAAAAAAAGGCCAAGTTCTGATTTCCAGGACTTGTGAATATGTTGGGGTAAATGATAAAGGGGAATTTAGCTTGCAGGTGGAATTAAGTTTGCAAATCAGCTGACTTTGAGATGAAAAGATTATTCTGGATTTTCTAGATACATCCAATAAAATCACAAGTGTCCTTAGAAATGGAAAAAGGAGACACAAAAGAGAGGGTATCAGAGAGACACCATGTGAGAGACTGGCTTGACCGTTACTGACTTTGAAGATGGAAGCATACCACAAGCCAAGGAATGTGTCAAGCCTCTGAAAGCCAGAGAAAGATAATGTGATTTCTTCTCTAAAGCTTCCAAAAGGGAACTCAACCTTGCTTAATTAGTCCCGTTTTTAACCTAGTTAGCCTATTTCTAACTTATGACCCCAGAACTACATGATAATAAATGTGTGTTGCTTTAAGCCACCGTGTGGAAATTTGTTGCAGTAATCATTGAAAACAAACACAACTAGGATATGGGCATAAAAAGAAAATAGAGTCATGATCCTTTTCAAGATGATAGTAAGTCAATGGAGTGGGAGACACACAGATAACCATGGGGTGGGGAATAGGGCTGCTGTTTGCTTCAAACCAAGATCAATATTTCAGCACTGCCTACAGCCCCATTCCTCCTAAGGCCAGTGTCTGGTCTGGTCTGCTCATGGCTCTGGAGTCAGAACTTTCCCTTCTACTATAATGCAAATATGACAGTTTCTGATTTATGCAACACAGAGAAACAAAATGTCTGGTACATTCAATTCAACATACAACTACTGAACATTTTACCAAGTACCACAAACAAGAGAAGTACAGATGAATAAAACTAATCTATAGCTTCTGAGATTTTTAAACCCTTGAAGAAAACAGACACAATTCATAAATTGTACTTAGAGTTAAGTGCTATAAAAGAATTGTTCACACAATTCCCTGGGAATATAGAGAAGTAACCATGCTGAGAAAGATAGACAGGAAGGGAGTGACATCACATTCCAGAAATAAAGTGACCTATGAAATGGATCTTGAAGCTCAACAGGAGTGTGCCAAGTACACAAAGAAAATCAAGTTAGAGAACAGCATGGAAAAAGCATAACACAGGCCGGGGCGAAGCTGTAACTCAGCAATAGAGTAATTGCCTAGCATTATGAGGCTCCTTCAAAGAGAGAGAGGCGGTGGGGGAAGTGTGGGAGAGGAGAAAGGAAGAGCAGGGAAAGGCAGGGAAGAGTAGGGCACAAAAGAAAAAATAAGAAGAATGTGCTATATTAGAGAAACTGAAGTGGCCCAAAGTACTAAGAGCCTGAAATCCATGCTAAAAGGAAGGAGACATTATCAAAATGAAACTGGCAAGGTTAAGAAAAACCAGTGAAGAAAGGTCTATCTGCCTCCCACAAGCTTGGACTCCTTTGTGCAGGGTCTGGGGCACATAAGGATTACCCTAATCATGATATGGAGAATGGACTGAATGATATCTGAGAGAGGTCACTGGATGAAATTCAAGCAAATGAATTTAATGTTGGAAGTAAAGGAAAGAAATTAGAAAGAATTCCTTCCAAGTTTCTGCTGAGGCCACTCAGTGGGTAGGATGCATAAATTGGTGCTGTTCAAACATCACAATGGCAGATAGACAGGATTACAATGCACACTGGCCCACCCACCAAGCATCTTAGGTGGTCTTGAGAAGTAGAACACTTCTGCAAACTGACCCAGAGAAGGTAGGTAAAGGAGTAGGTTTAAAGAATGATAATGCAATCAAATTATTTAGTAAGAAAAAAAAAAGCTGTCTGAATTCTTTAGGGGAAGGAGCTCTATAAATTTAAGCTGTGTTATCTTTAAAAGAAAACTTCTGTCAAAAAACTAATCAGGCTTAGATTAATTGGTTTTGCATTATCTAAGAAATTCCTCTGAGAATGGTATTGACTAGATTCTAGTGGCTGTTTCACATAAAGAGCATCCTAATGTCAACTGTAACAAGGTTTTACCAACATAGAGACAGAAAAGATGTGGCATTAATGGATAAAACATAAATTTTTATACTTATTTATACATCAATTATCAAAATAACCATCTTCCTTCATTTAACATAGAGGTAGGAAGAGAAAAAAAAGAGAGAGTGGGAAGATGTTATCATGGGAATTACCTAAATTTTATTTTAAAATCTGATATTAGAAGACTGACAACTGAACAGTTCATATTATGTCTCACTAATCATATTCTCCTCACTAATCTTTGTATAAATATCCAAAAGTTTGGGCTCAGATCTTCACATTTATCTGTGTAAATTCACGTATTTGATTTTTTATGTGTTTGTTTTACTGTATAAGAAATAGTGATATTATTATGAAGTGGAAAGATGTAACTTAAGCTCATAATTTTACCAAATCCTACTGAAAGCGGAAGAAAATTTGACAGTTCAGAATAGGCTAGGATCCATTGTCACATGAGTGTGACTGTGAGGATGCAGACTCTTCTCATCAATGCATTAAACTCAAGGAAGGCTTTAGAAAATCACAAATGTTAAGAGGGAGGGAGGAAGATGAAAAAGGCTGGAAGATGGACATGTTACATAAGAATTTTGTGAAATGACCATAGAGATTAAAGCAACTTCTCAACTACTAGAGCTCACCTCAGATAGACAGGAATCTCAGTAACTAAAGCCATTATTTATCATTCATTCATTCTCTCAAGTGCAAATTACTATGTACCTACTATATGCCTATCTCAGAGCTATAATCACAGAATACTTTCTACCACCATTATCACTATTATTGGGAATTTGTTAAATACTCACCCTGTACTCAGCACCAATCTAAGTGCCCATACATTCATGGGTAAACAGATTGAAATTAAATGAATCTGTAAAACCCTGAAGCACAAACCTTCTACTATTATTTATTTCATTTTAATTTTCCAGCTTTGTTGAGATATAAATGACACATAAAATTTGTATATAATTAAGATAAAAAATATGATGTTTTGATATGTGCATACATTATTAATTGATTACCATAATCAAGCTAATTAACAGCCATTATTTCACAAGTTATCTTTTGTCTGTATGTAATGAGAATATTTAAGAAGTAGTTATTCAGCAACATTACTATTAATACAACATTATTAACTATTATCACCATACTGTATATCACATCTTCTAAACATACTCATATCCTGAATAATCAAATCTTTGTATTCTTTGATAAACATTTTCCCATTTCTCTCAAGTCCTGGCCTTAACAAATATTTTTCTTCTATCTCCTAAGAGTTTGACTTTTTTGGATTCTACATGAGATAGATTATGCAGTATTTGTTTTTCTATGCCAAATTTATTTTACCAAATAAAATATCTTCCAGTTCATTCATATTTTTAATTTTTTATAAATGAAAAGCTTTCCTTCTAAAAGGCTGAAGAATATATGTGTGTGTGCGTGTGTGTGTGTGTGTGTGTGTGTATTATGCTATTTGGACATATATTCATATATATATCACATTTCTTCATCCATTTATCCATCAATGGACACTTAGGTTGATGCTACAATGAACATGTAGCATCTATTCAATATATTGCTTTGATTTCCTTTGGATATATACCCAGATGAAGTGTTGTTACTGGATCATATGGCACCTCTATTTTTAATTTTTTGAGGAGCTGCCATATTGTTTTCCAAAGTTGATATACCAATTTACTTCCCCAGCAACATTGTACAAGGATCTCTTTTCTTGCATACCCACCAACACCTGCTTCTATCTATCATTTTGGTAATATCCATTTCAAACAAGTGTGAGATAATATCTCATTGTGAGTTTGATTTGTATTGCCCTGATGATTAGCACTGTTGAGCATTTTTATATACCTGTTGGCCCTTTGTATATCCTCTTTCCACCAATACCTATTCAGATTCTTTGTATGTTTTAATTATATTACTTGGTTTTCCACTGTTGAGCTTCTTACATTTTGTCAACATTAGCCCCTTATCAAATGTATAAATTTCAAACACTTTCTCCCACTCTGTTAGTTGTAACTTCACTCTGTCGATTATGTCCTTTCCTGTACAGAAGCTTTTTTGTCTAATACTATCCCATTTGCCTATTTTGTTGTTGTTCTTGCCTATGCTTTGGAGATCATATCTCAAAAAATCTTGGCCCAGACCAATGTCAATAATTTTTTTTCCCTGGGTTTCTACTAGTAACTTTAGTTTCATGTCTCATTTCAATTTGCAATCCATTTGAGTACATTTTTTATATGATATGAAACAAGTGTCAAATTTCATCCTTCTGCATGTGGAAATCTACTTTTCCCAAGATCATTTATTGAAGAGACTACTCCTTACCCTGTGTTTTCTTAAAATTTTATTGAAGGTCTATTGGCCATAAGTGCATGAATTTATTTCTGGCTTTCTATTATGTTCCATTGGTCTATATGTGTTTTTATTATGCTACCATGCTATCTTTATTACTACATAATTACTATATTTTGAAATTATGCATATGATGACTCTTGTTTTGCTCTTTTAGTCAGCTATTTCACCTCTGTGACTGAAAGACCTGACCAGCACAACTGTAGAGGAGGAAAAGTTTATCTAAGGACTCACCATTTAAAAGGTCTCAATCCATAAATAGCAGGCTCTATTCCTTGGGGATCAAGGTGAGACAGGACATCATGGAGGAAGAGTGTGGCAGAGGGAAACAGCTCACATCATAATCAGAAAGCAGACACAAAGACTCAGCTCGCCAGATACAAAATATATACCCGAAAGCCATGCCCCCAATGAACCATTTCCTTTAGCCACACCCCGCCTGCCTCCAAGTACCCATTGGGGATTAATTTACTGATTAGGTTAAGGCTGTAACCCAATCATTTCTCCTCCAAACTTTCTTGCATTGCCTCACGTGAGCTTTTAGGGGTCACCTTATTTCCAAACCATAACACTCTTCTTGATCAAGATTGCTTTGGGCATTGGGAGTCACTTTTTATTCCATATGGATTTGGGAACTATTTTTTCTGTTTCTGTGAAAAATACTATTGCAATTTTGATAGGAATTGCATTGACTCTATAGATGGCTTGAGTAGTATGAACATCTTAATAATACTAGTTCTTTCAATCCATAAACATAGTACACCTTTCCATTTATTTGTGTCTTCTTTAATTTCTTTCATCATTATTTCATAGTTTTTAGAGACAGATTTTTCACCTCTCTCATTAAATTTATTCTTAGAGGGGTTTATGGTATTGTAAATGAAATTGTCTTCTTAATTTCTTGATCAGAGTTGTTAGTGGGTGGAAATGCAGCTGATTTTCTGAATGTTAATTTTGTATATTACAACTTTGCTGAATGCATTTATTAGTTGTAACAATGGTTTGGTAGTCTTTTGAGTTTTCTATATGTAAGAACATGTGATCTGCAAACAGACCATTTTATTTCTTTTCTGATTTGGATATAATCTATTATTTTTTCTTGTCTAATGGCTCTGACTAGGACTTCCAGTACCATGTTGAATATAGGTGGCAAGAATAAGATTCTGGTCTGGCACTGTATCTTAGAAGAAAACTGTTTTAGTCAGATTTTTCACTGTTGTGACCAAAAAACCTAACAAGAACAATTTTAGAGGAGGAAAAGTATGTTTGGGGGCTCCTGGTTTCAAAGGTCTCAATCAATGGCTTGCTCCATTGCTCTGGGCCTAAGATAGAAGGGTGTGGTGAATAAAAGTAACTGGGGACTTGGCACCAAGAAACAGAAAGAGAGCTTTGGCTCACCAAGAACAAAATATATACCCCAAAGTCATACCCCAGTGACCCACTTATTCCAGCCACACCATACCTATAGTTACCACCCATTTAAGCCCTATCAGGGGATTAATGCTGATGAGGTTAAAAGTTCTTGTAACCCAATCATTTCACCTCTAAACTTTCTTGCATTGTCTCGCACATGAACTTTTGGGGACTAACTACCATCTAAACCATAACAAAAACATTTCAGCCTTTCATTTTAGAGTATGATATGAGTTGTGTGCTTGTCAATTATGGCCTTTATTAATACATTCTGTCTACTACTAATTTGTTGGGATTTTTATCATAAAATATTGAATCTTATCAGCTGTTATTTCTTTGTCACCATTAATATGATCATATGGTTTTAATCCTTCATTCTGTTAATGTGGTACATCACATTGATTTTTTACATGCAGTACATTCTCATTGCATCCCAATGATCAGTCCCACTTGATCATGGTGTATGCTCATTTACTGTGCTGTTGGATTCAATTTCCCAGTACTTCACTAAAGATTTTTGCATTTATGCTTACGGAGGATGTTGCTGTTAATTTGCTTTTCTTATAGTATCCTTGTCTGGCTTTGGTGTCAGAGAAGCATTGATCTTGTAAAATGAGTTGGAAATATTCTCTCTTCTTCAATGTTAAATTTCTGAGAAATATTGGTGTTAATTCTCTTTTAAATGTTTACTTTATTCACTGATGAAGTTTTCAGATTCTGGCTTTTTCTTTGTTGTGGGTTTTTTTATTATTGTTGTTGTTGTATTTTACTTAGAAACAGGGTCTTACCAAGTTGCCTAGGGCTTTGCTAAATTGCTGAGGCTGGCTTTGAAGTCGTAATCCTCCTGCCTCAGCCTCTTGAGCTGCTGGGATTACAGGTGTATGCCACTGCACCTGGCTTCGATTCTTATTATTGGTTTATTCACATTTGCTATTTCTTCATAATTCAGTCTTGGTGGGTTGTACTTTTCTAGGAATTTACTCATTTTTGTAAATTTTCCTATTGTTGGCATGTTCATCGTCTCTTATCCTTTGCATTTCTGTGGTGTCAGTCTCTTCTTTCAGTTATTATTTGGTGTCTTATATCTTTTTTTTTACTTAGTCCAGCTAAGGATTTGCCAATTTTGATAATATTTCAAAAAGGAAACCCTTAGTTTCTTTTCTATCATTTTTTCTAGGCTCTATCTCAATTATTTCATCTCTGTACTTTATTTTTTTCTTGCTCCTACTAGTTTGGGACTTAGTTTGTGCTTCTTTTTCTAGTTCCACGAGGTGTAAAATTAGGCTGGTTGAGATCTTTCTCCTACAACTTATGTTTTCACTATAAGTTCCCACTTAGGACAACTTTCTCTGTATTCCATAGTTTAGGTTTGTTGTATTCCATTTCTCCTACTCCACCATCTTTCTGACATCATTCTGCCAGAAGCTCTAGTATTTAAAAAAAATTTCTATTTTCCCACTGAGCATTCACTTCTCTCACTGACAGACCAACACACCTTTCTAGTTAGTATTAAATACATCCCATCATACATATCTATGACACCACAAACACCTGTGTTAAGAAGAATAGTAAAAGAGAGTTTGCCTTTCCATGACCATCATGACTCACATTTGAAAGATGAAAATTTCAGGTAAGAAATTAAATGCCTTCCCTACAATAGGTTGGCCAGTCAATAAAGAGTTAGATCCAGACCACAGTTTTCTTATGCTTAATACAGAGTTGTTCCCACAGTTCCTCTGACCTAATCATCAGAAGTGGCCTGCCAGAGTTAATAAATTCTGTTTGCCTTCTTGTGAGCATGCTATTTTTACTTGCTACTGTTTTCAGCTGATAACGTTAGCACAAGGCCACCAACACTTTATCAGCTTGCACTGTAAGTGAGCTATTTTTTCTGCCCCACTATTATGGTATAGATATGACATGCCCCCTAAAAGCTCTTGTGTGGGACAATGCAAGGAAGTTTAGAGTAGAGAGGAAATGATTGGATTATGAGAACCTTAATCTAATCACTGCATTAATACACTTATGGAGTTTAACTGTAGGTAGGTAGGGTGCAGCTACAGTAGGTGAGTCATTGGAAGTGTTTCCTTGAGGTTTATATTTATATTTCTCTCTCTCTCTCTCTCTCTCTCTCTCTCTCTCTCTCTCTCTCTCTCTCTCTCTCTCTCTCTCTCTCTCTCTCTAGTATTGTATTCTCTCGTAGTTGCTGTGTTTCTCTGACCCACCCTTCTGTCATGATGTTCTGCCAAGACCACTGAAAACATGAGCCCCAAAATAAACTTTTCCTCTTCTAATTGCTCTTATTTGGTTTTTTAGTCACAGAAAAAAAAAAGCTGACTAAACACCCACTAAAGAATCTGAATCAATGTTTCCACACATTTTTTGCTGAACTAACAATATAATGTCATAACTGATAGGATTTAAGAATGAATTTTATAGCAATAAGGACAGACTATTCAATCCAAAACTAACCAAAATGAAATAATATCTATGCCCTAGCATCTTGCTACTCAAAGTCAAACAACAATTAGCAATGCTCAGGAGATTGTTAGAAATGCAAAGCTTCAGGACCAATCATAGACCTACCAAATCAGAATCTTCAACTTAAGATGTGCACATTAAATTTTAGAAAGCATTTTCCTAAACCGCATGAGCACCAAATCAACAGAGCTTCCCAGTTGCAGTGTGATAAATAGGTAGAGTTGTACAGAAATAATGATTTCTTCAGTCCTCATCAGAAGAGCCCAGATCATTCAAAGCCACCAGGCCAGACTCCTCCAGTCATGTGCTGCCTTGTCCACTCACCCTCACATGTTGTACAACACAGGCTTGAATTTCCTATGCTTACATGTATACAAAAGAAAGGCTTATGTGCACTTTATGTATTATTTACATGAAAAACATTAGGAAGCAAGTACCACCCCAAACAATTGAACTTCAACAAGTGCTAGAAACCTGACTTCACTTATGAAAACTGTGCTGTGATGTTATGAAGCATGTCATGGAAACATCAGGTGATTCAATACCAACATTTACAAGATACACAAGAATTCTAGAAGTAGTACAGCTGCATCTTTGCTCTGAAGACTTACTACTTGCTCTTCCAGGAGGCAAGATGATATATCTCAACCAACTGCCTTCTGAAAGTGCCTTTTGGAATAGGTTGAAGCATCTCTTTTTATCTGATGAGAATAGAAAGACACTGTAATGAATTAGAAGATATAGCACACTCCAAAAATGAGAGGTAACCAAGTTTATAAACCAGGCCCTTATATTTTCCTATCCAAAAAAAATACATACCTTAATTCTTGTCCAGGAAAATTTTATTTTGCATAGTTGTTAGAAAAGGAATATCACTATAAATAAAAACATGTAAAATCCATTATCTGAAGAAAATATTCATCTCAGCAAAAATCACATCCTCTAAGCCTATGTCACACAGCCTAATACAATAGCCATGTTTGGTGATTTAAATTTAAATATAAATTAGTTGTAATTTAAATAAAAATTCATCAAAACTAAACAAAATAAAAAAAAACTTTGCTCATAATTTGTATTTACTTTAAGCATCCAGATCCCACATGTGACTAGTAGCTAACATAATGAATATATAGATTTTAAAAAGTGTTTAATTTCCAAAGACAGTCTTAGGCATTCCTCTGAACTTTCCAAATGTACTATGTTCCTCCCCTAAATTCCTGCAGAAAAATGGGAATATCAGTGTTGTATATTACTATTCTTTAACATTACTGAGTCCTGTCATTCATATCTGTCATTACTATTATTTAACACAATTGACTTAAGCCAGTAAAATCAAATATATAGTAAGTCAACCTTGCATTTCCTCCAAGAGTCTCCCCTTTCTTACCCTGACCTTCAGGATTAGGAGCTAGTAAGATTTTCCCTACCACTACAGAAAGATCATGGACCTGGAGTGTCCTCCAAGACAAACAGAGAGTACAATAGTCATGTTCCACATTTCTCCTTTCACAGTAGAGTTTTAATGCATGCCCATTCCATTCCTACCCCACCCAAAATACTCTACCAAAATGGCCCCCATAACAAAGAATTAAATTATCTGTTAATTCATTCATTCAGTTCTCTAAGGTATTCCATTCATGAAGTAATACAGTCTACAAATATATGCTGAATGACAACTTTATCCCAGGCACAGAAGATGGACAAGATAGACGTGGTTGCATTCTTCATGGTACTTATAGTCTAGCAGGAAACAGTGAATAAGTGGTTATATGCATAAGTCCACTACAGGGTAGCAAATGATAAAAGAGAAAGGCCTACCCTGGTCTTCTCAATTAGAGAGGATTCCTAAGCAAGTGATATTTGAGGCAAGGTTTGAAATATAAGATCTTTTTGGAGAAAAAGAAGAAGGAGGGAATATCATTCCAAACAGGGAAACATCGTGACCCAAGACTTGTAGTTGAAAGGAACAACACAAGAATTGAAAGAGAATCTGTGCACCTGGCTCACAGAGATTGAGCAGAGAGTGGCAGAGATCAAGGGAAGGCCAAAAGTGTCACAATTTGATCTGCATTTATAAAGGTCACTCTGACCGCAGAGAGTATATAGGAAGGGAGCAGGAATGGGTTCACAGGAATTATTTCTAAAGTTCTACATGGAATCACATGTTGGGATCAAGGCAGAATAAAAGAGGAAATAGTAGTAAAATATTTAGAGAAAAAACAGTTACTGGAATAAATGGTTATAAGAAGTGAAAGAAAAGATGGAAGCTTGAAAATGACTCTCAGATTTCTGGGTTTAAGAGTTGGATGGATGAAAAGTGGCAATTGTTGGGGAAAAAAAGAATGGGTTTCAGGGTAGCAGACATTAAAGTAAAAGTTGAGACCAGTAGAATTAAGAGATATCTGTGAAATACACTAAAATGGAGACATTGGGAAGTAAGCAGATAGAACTGTGGGTCATTGTCAGGGATGTGGATGAGATTGAAGCCACGTGCTCCATGAGAGCATGCCAGGAGAGAATGTGGAATAAGAAGAGTACTGCTAATACAGCCTCACCCCCTACCCCATACAGGGCTGCACCTGTGCTGAGGAAGGTGGCCCTACCTTCATGACAGTGACGACCCAAAATAAGTGTTCCATTCAGAATCACCCAGGATTCAATCTGAGCAATCCAGAATTTTCATTGGCCAAGGTTATTCTCCAAGGTTTTCAACAGATTCGAACACTTTCAGGTGTTCATCCCTGTTCCTCTGTTTAGAGCAGAGTTGGGCTCATACTAGATTTCTGGTGGCTCTGAGCCCAAAGAGTCCTCTTCCTGCCATTCCTTGAGGTGCACTGCCATCTGGTGGCTGTCACTCAGCAGAAATTTTACCTTCTTGGGCCAGTTTAAAATCCACATACCTTTCAGGTTGTCTATGCAAACTAAGCTAGTTTTAGCTTTTTTCATGGTGTCACTGAACTTGACATGCAATTGAGCAAGAAAGACAAGTGACCAAAAAAAATTACATTCCCTCTTCCTTTATTCAAATATTGTTTTATGCACACATCAAAGCATACCATCATTATTAATGGAGGCAAGAAATATGGATTACAGATGTGCTCATAAATTGCTATAACACCATAGACAAACTCCTACTTTTGAAAATAAACACATTCTCATTGATTTATGGAATACAATTAGCTCTAAGTTGTTTCTTTCCTAGAATTAAACCTAATTGTGGATGAAAATGTATTTAACAGCTGATAAAATAAAGCAAAATTGTTTTACTTCATGAAAAAACAACACAAGCTCAGTGTCAGTCACAGCTTTGGAATATAGTTTCTATTTTAAGAGATAACACTTAAGATATACTTGTCTATCCCTTTCCACATTTCTCCTCTAGCAGATAATATGGAAATTTATAGAAAATTGATTTTTTTGCACTTTCAAGGCTTATAATGGTGTCCTCCATGTGTGATGCTGTAATCTAACCTTGCCTAATGAAAACAGGTTTCAATTTAAGCTAAATTCCAACCAAGGTAATAAAATAAGATGGGTTAAGGTAAAGGAATAGCATTACCATTATTTATTGAAATTCAGAGAACCATAAAAAGGGTCTAACCTCCACTCATTTTTGTTCAAACTTTTTTTTTGGGCCCCAGGAATTGAACCACTGAGTCATATCCCCAACCTTTTTTATATTTTTTATTTAGAGAGAGGGTCTTGCTGAGTTGCTTAGGGCCTTGCTAAATTACTGAAGCTGGCTTTGAACTCATGATGAGCCTCTAAGCCACTGGGATTGCAAGCATGCAGCACCACACCCAGCTTTGGTTTAAACTTTTAAGATTCATAATACACCAAATTTCACAGGTTATATTCTTCTGAGATTTCTATTTACTAAGAGATCAAACACCTGTACCACCTGAATCTTAGATATAACATCCAGTTGTTTTAAGAGTGGACAAAGTTCAATCAAAGCCAAAAACCAAAGCAAAATTCAATAAATGAAAAAATCATGAAGCAAAACTAAAGGAACAGTATACAATCATGTGTTTTCTTAATTATCTGTGTTCCCTACAGTTGAGCTATCCACATAGATATCTTTATGGGTTATGTTTGGTCTTTTATCTGAAAGATGTCCACAATTTTCATTTCTCTATTATAACCTATATAATCACTGAATGAATCATTGATGAATAAATGTGAAGAGTGCTACGCTCTGCAGCATTAAGGGGTGAATTAAAACAATTACTGTCCTTGCAGTAACTTGAAACCTGATATGGTTAATGTATAAATCAAGACAGAAGATAGGAAAACACTCTGAAAATTATAAGTCATACAAATAAAGAATCAATCATGGGTCTCATAATGAAGAAGACTTACAATGCAAATACTATCATACAGGAAAGAGGAAAGCTCTATCACAAACACATACACAAAATTTAACTGGATGAATGAAATAAACAGGAAGAGGAAATACATAGCAAAAGTTTAAAAGTTGTGGCAGCAGTGAGAGTAAGATTCCACTTTGCTATTTCCCACTGCTTTTTGCTTTGAAGATTCACTGTGAGGCAATTTAATGAAGTCACTTGTCTTTTTTTTTCCCCCTTTAACTGTAATTCTCTTGTTTTCTTTCTATCTTCATTCCCAGAATAACTATGGAAGCAACCAAACTGACAACAGAAGGCCAGATTGCCGGCAGCACCTCTGTAAACACTGTTCTGGTGCACAGTGAGCAGTGATGTGTGTCCAGTCAATGCAGGCAGTAAATTACGTGAAACATCCATCCCCAAGTGTCCCATGTTACAGTCTAAGGGAGTGTGCAGTGCATATCTGACGGATCTCTTTGCTCAGGAAGGCTTAAGCAAAGTTCAAACAAAATTTCCTCCCCAGTGGATAATCCTAAATCAAAATCAGGATGCCACAGACTTGATTCATGAGTCTATAAAACCCTATGAGTCCTGACACAGACAGACACATTGTTGGATTCCCAGTAATTCTTTTTTTTTTTCTTTCCTCTAACACATCAACTTCCCTTGGGTCATCTTCACATCCCAGCAGTTGGTGTAGAAAAAGCAAAATTACTGGAGGAATAAAAAGGATCCTCTTAGAGTGCATTTCTTTAAAACACCTGAATATTCCTTGAATGTGTATTGAGAGATAAACCTACTATCAGCCTCTAGTCCTCAGCCCAGGACACACTTCCTTACTGCTCTACATCTTTAAACTTCGAGAGGACCTGGAACACCAAGCAACCTAGACAGATGGATAACACAATGCCTTAGACGAGTCAGCTTCAACAACAGAACTTTACTTTCTCATCATCTGGAACCTAAAAGTCCAAGATCAGGATAACAGACAGGGTATATTTATAGTGTGGTCTCTTTCTTCAGCTTGCACTTGGAGTCATCTTGCTGTGTCCTCACATGAGCATGTTCCCTGGGCACACAGGCCCTTGGTGTCTCTTCCTCTTCTTATAAAGACATTAGTCCTCTTGGATTAGGGCCCTACCTTGATGACTTCAGTGGATTTTAATTTCTTCCTTAAAGGCCCTGTCTCTAAGTACAATAGCTCTCCTTTAGAAAGATTACAGAACAATACTGAAGGTGAACTAGAATAACAAAACTGGAAGCAAAGTGGAAAGTGAGAAGAGTCTTATTAAATCCAGATTAGGGAGAAAGAAAAGTTTAGGTCAAACCATGGAAATATGATAGAAGACAAGGAGACTAATTTGAGAGATTTACAGAAGGTAGAAGCAGCATCCATTTACAAGATTTGGGAAATTGATTATTTTTCTGCCAAAAAGATCTTTTGAGGAGTATTAATTTAATGTTTTTTAACTTTTCTTACCTTATCACTTAATTAGCATTTCCACATTTCCCTCATTTATCTCTTTATTAATATAAGTAGCAATGTACCTTTAATTCAACCTAATTTGCTTTCTCATATATTCTGATCACTTTTCCAAAATTTACTCCAAAGATATACTTTAGTTTTACAAATTTAAACAATCATGATATTGTTAGTTGGTATTAAGAGTAAAGACCTATTATATAAGTCTCCAACAGCTTTAGCTACTAATATATTCCTTAATATATACTTAGAAATTTGCAACTCAAAATTAAATAGTAACTCTAAAATTATCTCACTCTCAAAGCCAAAATTAGACAGCCCTCCTTTGACTCTTCTTTCATACCTACGAAACATCCTTCTACAAGACACTGGTTCTAGCCTTGGAATTCTCATAGACTTCTTCGTCTCCCCTGATGCCTCACATAGCAAACTGCAGCAGGCTGCAAGCCTTCCTTTATATTCTATATTTAAAATGCTGGGTTTTTTTTCTTTTCCTTCACTACCTAATCCTCAACACTACCAGAATTCTTCCAGTCTAATCTCTTTTCAACAACCACATGGGCCTTCTAAAGAGACAAGTCCACCAAGGCACTCAGATGTAAAGCCTTCTCTGACTCCTTCAGGCAGAGTCGCACCTCTCTTACAGAAGGCAGCAGCAGCAGCCATTTATAAGTGTCTCTCCCCAACTAGACTGTGAATTCAAGCACAAGAGCCAGGTCTTATTCAGTCAAATCCACACCTCAGTGCTACAGAACCTATACCTACTCTATATTTGCCTGATTAATTAATTGATTAAGAAAGTCCAGCTGCTAAGGGAGTTTACTGATCACATTAACATAGGATTGCACAAGAACATGCAGTTTCTCATGCTCACTTGTGAAGAACTCCAGTGCCAGGCCACAGTGTTCAACTTCTTCATGTCTGAGAGAACCTGAGACAATGGTGCAAACCTGGCCACTACCTAGATGATACTCGTGTTTGATGTAGGCAATATCCACCTTCCTGTTGTACAAGCTGGAATGAGATCAGAGCCAAAGCACACTTCCCTACTTGCCTTGCATTAAGAAGTCCCATCCTAACAGCAGAATAAAATAGACATTATTATTGCTGTGGGTATATATGTGACTACATGATCAATGTAATTCTGCAACCTGTACACTCAGAAAAATGTGAAATTATATCCCATCTGATTCAAATGTATGCTATATCAAGATCATTGTACTGTCATGTGTAACTAATTAAAACAATTTTTTTAAAAAAAGAAGTCCCATCCTAGAGATCTCTTTAGACAAACATTTTGCAGATACTCTTCCAAAATCTTTTGAGCAAACGTGAAGAATTCGCTAGACTCTGAACCTTATAGGACTTCCAATGCCTGCTTTGTTTGGGAGCAAAGAATGAAAAAAGAGAATATGATCATGACAGGAGATCAGAAACCCAACTTTAAAACTGAGTCCCACAGCCATAGCCAACTATTTACTACTCTCCTATCTTCTTTGAAATGCTGCCTTGCCCAGGCTTCTAAAAAGCTTATGTCATCAGCTAACTGCCTACTGCCAAGTCACCCGATCATTTCGGCACCAAATAGTTAAGCTATGGAAGTAAAATATAAGCCCTGTCCTCACCCTACTCCTTTTCTCTAAACTGAGAAGTTTTGATTTATATAAGTTGCCTTGCTGAAGGAGACAAAAACCATGGGGAACAATATCAAAGCAACTGTAATATTTTATAGGTTGCCTTTGCATTATATGAAACCATATTTTAACTTGGCGCTATTGAAAATACCAAAATAAGTTCACATGCAGCAAATGGGAGCAAATGGAAGGTTCCACGCAGTATCCAAATGGGTTTGTTCACAACAATGATAAAGGTTTATTGTGTGTCTCCATATATCAGGCATTATTCCAAGTCTTACATAGACTTTCTATTCCTTTGTGCATATTTTGTAATTTAAACTTCACAGCAATCTTCTGTGGTCACAGTTATTCCTATTTATTAATGCGAAAAAAGGAGGCAGTGATAGGCCTAATCATGCCCAAGGTGACAAAATTAATAAGCTCGAGAAGCTAAGATAAAAGCAGTCTGATTGGAAAACTTAACATCCTTACCACTGCTCCTTCCCAAGCTAAACTGGGAAGCTAATATAAGGTGTAATTGTTTGTATGGCCAAAAAGACTCCATGTCACAGGATAAACATGTTGCATCTTCCTGGAGCAATTTTACTCAATAGCAATATAATTAAACACATTTTAATGTGGTAAAATAAACAGGGATAACTATTAGTAAAATGCAAACCTCACACACATTTTTCAAGTAAAATAGATGACACCAAAAAAAATGTAGAATTGTTTTTGAAGTAGGATTGATTCAACCTGTCTCAGTCTCTGCCTGCCTCCTTCCCCTCTTCTCCCTCCTTCTCCCAGGGATATTCTTTTGGTTCCACATTTCATTAAAAGGCTCAGATGTGACCCAGACATTTGCCCACATTAGGAGATACATTCTAGGGGCAGAGTCTTATGGGCAAGACATTACAGGGGTCAGTTTATTTAGATAGGCTGCAATGATCACACAACTACCCCCACAAGGAGGACATGGAGGATTGAGCAACCAAGCTTCCATCACCAGGTGGAGTT
This sequence comes from Ictidomys tridecemlineatus, assembly GCF_052094955.1. NCBI lineage: Eukaryota > Metazoa > Chordata > Mammalia > Rodentia > Sciuridae > Ictidomys > Ictidomys tridecemlineatus. The sequence continues at coordinate 164,574,517 of NC_135479.1, forward strand.
GTAGACAAGGACTGAGTAGAAGAACCTTGCATAGTTTAAAATCAGAGAGAAAACAGTTAAAGGATCCAAGGACTTGCCTTTCTGGTTTCAGATTCAGGATCTGCTAGCCAGTAAAGAGAAGCAAGAGGGGAGGAGAGGAAAAAAAGAAGAGATGGGGGAGGAGAAAGAAGGAAATTGAGATGCTAGTGAGTACTCCAGCACCTTCCAATTCCTGAATTTAGTCTTGGTCTGTATTCTAATATCATTGCTGTTGTTTGCCTAAACCAGCATTTAAATCCATTCCCTACTTGATGAATTCCTCAACACAAGAATCTTGGTAAGAAGCAGAAATTAATCCCACCTGAGAAAGGCCAGACTTTCAAATATGTGACCTCAACACTGCTGATCAAACACACCTGCACAGAGGCAACTGCCATCCTTCCTGCTCCTGTTAGGATTGCCTGATGAAGCCCATCAGCAGATTCAGTTGTAGAAACCTGAAAGTAACAAAAACAGGCCAAGATAGGGACTACTATTTGATGGTGGTAGAGAAACAGAATTTCTGTATAAAATCAAAAGGCTTTGGAAATAGTCTTATACCTCAAGCCACTGTTTTCCGTTAGTGTTTGAAGGTATGAAATCCATAAATCCTACCTGTAGATCTTACCTAAGGACAGATCAGTTTAGTTTCAATGCAGTCGACATGATCAAAACCCCCGAATGATTTTTTTCTGTGCTACTCTACCTCCATCTCGTGGATAGAGAGTCAACTGCAACCCTGTCTTCCTTGTAATCTGCAACCAGTACAGGCCTTTTCCTGGGTCCATAACTTCAGACCTCTTCAGGCTTTTGTAGCTGGAAAACAGTTCTATCTCTCATGAGGCAAAGTACCCACATAACTATAGAAAATCAATACCCTGAACTATCCATTCTTCCCAGGGCCAGAAATGAACAAGAAATGTGCATTCTGAACAGGTTCATTTAATGATGACTGGTGAATTTGGTTTTGTATGTATGGTATTTCCCATTAAAGATCTTATCAGGAATTTTGCTGCACTGCAGCACAAAATAGTAGTAGTAGTAGTGGTGGTAGTACTAGTAGTAATAATAATAATAATAATAACAAGAATTGACATAAGAAACAGAAAGAAGCTCCTGTGAATAAATAAATGATGTGACTCAGCGATCTCAAATTTAACTTGCACAGAATTCAAACAAAGATGTGGTCATAGGGAATCAAGTCAGATATGAGGAAATCTTAATGACATAAGATAAAAATTAAAATAATGTAGAGCCAAGGAAAGACAGGCAATACTGCCCAGGGAACTTATTTGCCGGCTACACTCACCAGAGCTGATTACATGTGGCTGAGTACTGCCACCCTGTCTCCTTCTGTCCTTCTTTCAAGGTCAATACACCTGCCTATCCAGCACTGTCCTCACTCCCACAATTTGTATGGCCCTTTTTCCCTGCTTTGGCAAAAGTTACCTTTTCTAATGACAATATTTTAAAAATAAAGAATAATAAGAAATTAAAGGAAAAAACTGTTGCAGACCCTCTAATTTTGCCCTTCTAATTTTATGGTTAGATTCTAGGTATTTTCAAATGTTATAATACCTATGACAATTACAAAACCAGTTAGCTACAGAGTCATTTGAAAATGGCCTAATACAAGTCTGCAACATTGATAAAAGAAATGGTCCTTGTAAGGTCAAGGCTGCTATATTTAGCAATATCTGTAGGACATCTTATATGATTTGATCTGGGGGATGAACCTCTTTAAGGAGAAGTAGATATAAGCTTTCTTTTTTCACTTATCTTCTCCAGATGGCAGTTTTTGCCTTAGAGAAATGCTTCCTAGGTGCTAGTATGTCACAGCAAAGTCTGATGTCATCTGTGTAGTAGCCAATATGGTAGGTATTACCACTGGGGAAAACTGCAGTGTGTTTGCCTATCTGATGGCATAAAAAATAAAATTTGAACCCTATTCTACCTGAGCAGACTACTTCTGAAGGTCACATTTAGCTCAATGACAGCCAGAGTGCAACCTCTGACTTATGGCATCACTGGGGAAACTTCCAAAGCAAGGGTTCTAGACTGACCATCACATTGTCAGACATCTACAAATTATCAAAGAGTTCTACCATACATACTCTCTCTAAATCTGTGTTGAAGGGGAAACATACAAAGGATAAAAGCAAAACATGTAGGCCAAAAATGCAACCATGTATTTTTAAGAGTCTCCCCCAGGTAGAATAAGTCCATGGCAGAAAGAAACTGTAAAAAAATGGGTAAACTTGAACATGGTTTATATTCTATTATCCTTCCATTCATCACACACTTTATGTGCCATCTGTAGACTTCTATAATTGATTGCCACAGGACATAATTATTTTTAAAGACAATTAAGTTTTTTGCTATGCAAACTAGAAGGACAATGTGATGAAGAAAGTAATCATGCTGCCAAATCAGAATGCAAAGTGACAATGCAGAATGCAAGGTGCATGTTCCAGGAGGCTGGAGAGAGGGCTCCATCTCTTGGGAAAGAATGAACGGAGAAACATTGCATTTGAGATATCTGTAGTTTCCACACCTTCCACACCTTCCACCAAATGATAATCCTTGCTTCAGAAATCAGAGCTCAGACTACAATGAGTCTGATTTCTGATGTGAAATATCTCTTTCACATGCATAATCTGCTGTTAGAGATTTCATCAACCATAGTCAAAGGGAAAAGAAGGGAATATTGCTGTATTATTGTATTCTGTTCTAGTAGCTTGCTAGATACATTTTATCTAGCCTCTATTTTAATCCTTACAACCAACTCTATAAGAGACAAAAAATAATTAAACCAAGAGAACATTAGTGGTAAGAGTTTGGGGCTGGCTAAATTTGAGCCCCCTCAACTTGTCCATATCCTAATCTCTAGAACTTGTGATGTTTATGCAAGAGGGACTTGGTACTTGTGACTAAGAATAGTGAGGCAGTAAGATTATCCTCAATTTTCCAGATGTCCTCTAAATGCAATGGTATGTACTTTTGTTAGAAGTAAATGTTACCACAGAGGAAAAGAAGGCTATATGACTATGAAAGCAGAGATTGGATAAGATCACCAGGACCCCCGAAATACCAGCAACCACTGGAGGCAAATGATCTAGAATCTCCAGAAGGAAACAATGTTCCCCAAGATGAGGATATTCTCTTTCATTATTGCCCTTTACAATGCACTTTGAATTACAAAGATTCCTAGTTTCAACATTCATTCCCCCAAATTTGAAACTGGGTATTGAATTAGATGATGAAATTGCTGGTTGGATTAAATCATTAGAATCTTCCCACTAATTGCCAGGATAAACAATTGATTCAAAGAGAAAAATATCAAAGAAATTTGCCATTTAAATGTAGCTGGTCAGTAATCTTTGATTTGTATAATTCCAAAAATATACTTTGAGTTAAAATATTCAGATATTGAGCCAAAATGCTTTTGATACTTTCAACTCATATTATTTAAAAAGCCATTCATTATCCTTAATAATAATTTTATATATTTGTATGTGGATTTTTCTGTGATAACACTATCATAACAGCACAGAATTTTAAACACCCAGATTGTATCATTAGTGACTTTTCAATCAATTAGCTAGCTCTTTAACTTTGACTATCTCACCTGGTGCCTCTGGGCCTCAGCCTCGTCACCTGTAAAATGTGGCAGTGGGGAAAGCTTGCCAAGCAGATCAATCCTAAGAATTTTTTCCCTGTGTAGATGAAATTATGGTAGGATTCCCCCAGCAAAACTTAAAAGTGGAATTCAGGTGTGCTCATTAATACAAAGTGCCACTAGAGGTCAGATTGAGTTTGGTGATTCTGTCTAAATCTGGACTGCAGAGGGAGCAAAAGCGAGAGTTGATCCTGCATGATGCCTTACCTAGCAGGTCCACACCTACCACTTCCAAGTTGGTGAATGGTGATCCCGTGTTACAGAACAAAATAGGGAAATCTTGGAAACCAGAAATTACATTCGTTAATATGTCATTTGTAATTTCCTAGTACCAGATTACTCATCTTCCTTTGCGTGCCTGAAGATTGTTTATTGAACGGGTCACCTGAAGTTCTGGTGCCTTGTGTTTGCTCGTGTTACTGTGTTAATCAGTCTCAAAGAATTGGAAGCTGCAAGAGACTAAAAGCATTTGGGCATCTAAGGGTAACTGTACTAAGAGCATGTGACTGTGTGAATCACATTTGACTAGCAGTATAAACTCAAAGTGAAGTGTAAAGGAATGAATGAGAGGGACACACGTCATCCTTGGATACTTGCCTTGACCAGCTACCAATTGGGATCAGTCCTAGGCACAACTGTGAAGTCTGTAGATTTTTTTTTAATCTAGCTGCATTCTCTGTGTAGTTCTCCCCATCTCTCCATCACTCCAGATTTCTCTGTTCTCAACATTCTGTTTATATTCTGTCCTCAGGATAGCTACAAAGAACTCAACTGGGGGCTGGGGATGTGGCTCAAGCGGTAGCACGCTAGCCTGGCATGCGTGCGACCCGGGTTCGATCCTTAGCACCACATACCAACAAAGATGTTGTGTCCGCCGAGAACTAAAAAATAAATATTAAAAATTCTCTCTCTCTCTCTCTCTCTCTCTCTCTCTCTCTCTCTCTCTCTCTCTCTCTCTATCTCTCTCCTCTTTCAAAAAAAAAGAATTAAAAAAAAAAAAGAACTCAACTGGGACAAAATATAAAAAACTGGTGATGGGACTCTAAGAGTAGAGTTGTAATCATCCAGAAAGACAGTAATTTGGGAGACAGGACATTTGCAAAATCACTCCACAGAGCTAACACCATAAGCCAATGGCAAACTCTGGCCTTGCCTCTGGCTAACGCAGAGCCTACAAGGCTGTGTCATTCAGCTTCTCCCCATCTTTATTTTTAAACAGTTATTGACCATTCCCAAACACAAGAGTTGCTGTGTGGGGGCCCTTGGATTTCTCCCTGCATGACACAGTAAGGAAGAGGGTGATAGTTGTCTGGAGCCTCAATAACATGCCCATAGCAGGGCCTGAAAAGAAGAGACCCTCCTCCCCTTCCACTGTCTCTCCTATGTAGTACTAAACATGTGTTTGTGGTCAGAAGCAGGAGCGAGCATTTTGGGACTGGTGCTGAAGAGAATAGATAATACAAGGTCCTGATCTGACTGATGGCCTCAGGTATCTATAATTTATAGATATTTCTTTGGTACCAAGATAAGACAAGATTTCCTGAGGGTTATCAAAAGAACAGAGACAAGCACATCTCAATGCTTCAGGGATCTCTAAACTCCTGAGGTGCTGATGTATAACCCCAGGATCACAACCTTCACAGTCCTGTCTCCAGCCTCTCCTTCATGGGATCACCATCATGGCCATGGGGATCTTCAGGCACAGCTGCTATAAGAAGTACTCAATTCTCTTTGACATTTATGTGCTCAGTAATCAGAAGTAATACCTTACATTTATCTAGCACTTGGTAGTTTACAGAGTGATTCAGAAAATCCCTGCATCCATCTTGTGAGGTTAGCTATTATTACACACATGCTCACATTTCCCAGACAGAGTTCTTAGGAGATCATGACTCCAGCCTCACCTCCACACTCAGCCATCTTACACTGCCCCGCATGCCATGCCTGCTGCCTCCCAAACCCTTTCCCTCCCCACCACCTATCACTCCTTTCACAAGCATTGCCATTTCACAGATGATAACTCAAATCCATCTGGTAGCTCTCTTAAAAGAAGAAAATATGCAAGTGGAGGAGCAGAGTCTCAAACTTGTGAATATTTTTTTATCTTCCTTGTATTGAATCTCTCAGCAACATTCAATAACTGTTTTCTAGAACCATCTTTCTTACATGTTCTCTCTCTTTCCATCCCTCTCTTTCTGTTTCTTCAGTACTATCCTCTTGTTTTTTCTATTATTTCTGATCCCTTTTTCTAATTCTCTTCTTAATCTAGGGTCTTTTTCATTTATCTCCTTTATTTTCATAGTTTCAAGTATCATTTACGCCAAATCAACTCCCAAATTTACGTCTCTAGACTACGTTCTCTAGCACCACTACCACCACCCACCTTTCCTTTATTTATTTATTTGCTTGTTTGGTTTTGGTACTAGGTATTTGAACACAAGAGTGTTTTACCACTGAGCTATATCCCCATCTCTTTTGATTTTTTTTTTATTTTGAGACAGGGTATCACTAAGTTACTGAGGTTATTGCTAAGTTTCTGAGGCTGGCCTTGAAGCTATGATCCTCTTACCTCAGTCTCCTGAGTCTCTAGGGTTATAGGCATGTGCCACTGGGCCTGGAGGCATATCCTCTTCTGAGTTCCATATTTAATCATCCAAGTTTTCAGAGTATCCAAAAATTTGTTCTTATAAATTAATTCTTTAATGTATGCATAAAAATAGTTTAAGCTCACCACTAATTTAGTGGCAGCCTTTAATATGATATAAAAATAATAATAATTTCCAGAGTAAGTTGGAGACAAAGCAAATCACATAAAATTTATACACTTCATTATGCTGAGGCAAACAATTAGAGCAAAGCACATGAACCAGAGGTGCACAAAGTGCTACAAAATGTTCTTGATGCAATTGCTTTTGCAAAAATAAAATTTCAACAGCACTTTGTAATGAGATGGAGTATAATCACAAAAATATTTTGTACCTCATGAAATTACCTTAGCTATTCTCTGACAAAGTATTTAAAAGACATCAAACTTATAATGAGTTTCCCATTTTTCTTTTACAGAAAGACAAGTAATCCACATTTGTTGATTTTTTGTATTTAATGGCATGTGGCCATCAATAGAAGGTATCCTAGTGATGTACATAGTTTTTAAGTAAATTAATAAACAAAATTTGTCTCTTCAAGTTAAAAGTGATATTTTGCTCATTGTCTTATGTTTGTTGGATTTTTTATATATATATAATGGCCATCCTAACCTAACCTGTTAAGGCGACACCTCATTTTGATTTTGATTTGCATTTTCCTTATGATTATTGATGTTTAAACATTGTCATATACCTTCTGGAAATTTGTATGTCTTATTTATAGAAGTGTCTATCAAATCCTTTGCACATTTTTAATCAGGTTGTTAAGTTGTAAGAATTCTTGAAATATTTTTATATTAACTCTATCAGATATGTGGATCTCAAGTACTTTCTCCATTCCACAGGTCAACTTTTCATCTTGATGGCTGTTTATTTTGCTGTGCAGAAGTTTTTAGTTTAATAATGCGTGGTGGCATGTGCCTATAATCCCAACAGCTCAAGAGGCAGAGGCAGGATAGAGAGTTCAAAGCCAGCCTCAATAAAAGCAAGGCACTAAGCAACTCAGTGTCTCTAAATAAAATACAAAATAGGGCTGGGGATGTGGCTCAGTGACTGAGTGCCCCTGAGTTCAATCCCTGGAACCCCTCACCCCCCAAAAAAGAAGTTTTTAGTCTGACACAGACTCACTTGTCCATTTTTACTTTTGTAGCTTATGCTTCTGGTGTCATATTTAAGAAATCATTGTCTGTACCAATGTCACAAAGTGTTTCCTGCAAGTTATCATCTAGGAGTTTTATAGATTTAGGAAATAACAAATGTTGTAGAGCTTGTGAAGAAATTAGAAACCTTGAACATTACTGGTAGAAAAGCAACCTGGTGTAGCTAATATAGAAAACATTATGGTAATCCTCAAATTTTTAAATAGAATTACCATATGATTCAGCAATCTCAGTTTGGGGTATATTATCATAAGATTTTAAATCAAGATATTAAAGACATGTTTATTTCAGCATTATTTACAATAGGCAAGATATAGAAACAACCTAAATATGCATCAGCAGATGAACAGATGAAGAAATGTGGTATATGTAAATAATAAAATTTAAAAAGATGGCAATCCTGCCACATGAGACAGCACATATCAGTCTTGAGAATCTTATGCTGAGTTAAATTAACCAGTCAAAAGACAAATACTGCATGATTTCACTTACATGAAGTATCTAATGTAGTCATGTTCATAGAAACAGAGCAGAATGTCAGTTTCCAGTCTCAAGGGGAAAAGGAACATGGAGAGTTGTTATTCAAGGATATAGTTTCAGATAAACAAAATGTACACATTGTTACCTGAAGTTACAATATTGTACTGTGCACTAAAAACAAAGAGTGTACTGACAGGTAAGAAAGAAGGAACACAATGGGAAAGGCTCCTGGTTCTTAGGGTGAAAAGTGTTTGAAATGATGGGAAGGAACATCTTGTTAACCAATGCATAAGTCCCTCCCCATGTCCCAGGCACTGCTCCAAGCACTTTACATAGGTCCAAAATTATTCCTCTAACAATTCAAGGACTATTGTCAACCCCATTGCAAAGATGAATAAAATAAGGGGTGGTTTGGTTAGTTAACTCTTCCATGTAACCCTTTAGTAAGTTAGGAGTTTGAATGCAGGCTTCCAGCTCTAGAAACTCTTATAACCACTATTCTGCTACCTCTAGACCATCTATATGAAATTTTTCAATCCCCAGGACCAAGAGACAAAAAAAAAAGAAAACTTTCCCTTTAAGTTATTAGCATTATTTTATTACATAGAAGTCAAACAAAATTTTCCCAGGGGTTAAATATGTATGATCTCTGAGCTTGAAATCTTTAAGCCCCAGATTTAGGGTAATAAAGAAGAAAGGAGAATTCAACATTCGAGGGCACTGAACCTGGTCTTAAAGGATTGGACTCCTCCCTGCCATTGGACTTTGTACAAATCATGTATCCTCCACAAGCCTCTTTGCCTTCAAATTAGAATCTTGCCATTCTAAGACTCTAAGGAGCTCAGGGAAAATGAAGGTCCAAATCAAGAGAGTCCAGTGGAAACAGTGGAAAAAGAAGGTGTCTAGCCAAGAAAGCACAAAAGATGTAGGAACAGAGGAGAAAATTTAGAATGGGAGAAAGGGGAGTAAAGAATGGGGAGAGCCACAATGAAAAAGGTCCTTGAATGATGGAACTGGATTAGTGCTCTCTTCTAGAATGCTACTAAAGAAATTAAAATGTAAATATGATTATAGTTGAAGCATTTTTACATGATTTTTTTTCTTCAAAGTAAGGATAGGGGAGTAAGAAAAGAAAGCCAAACAGACAACTGAAGGTCAACATAGAGCAGATAATGTTAAACATAACTTTTGCTGGTTACTTGGAAAAAAAATTGCAGAAGGGTATGGGAACTGAAGTATGGAGGTTGCAGGGAGTGAAGCAAGAATATATAGAAAGATCCTGAGCAATCTCAGAAAAGAAGTATGCCCTTTGGCTCAGAATCAGGATCTGGAGATGCTTCACATCGTCAAAATATTTCCTGTCACTGAGTAATTCCATTCTGAATTGCTCAGGTTTTTATCAGAAACATTTTTGGCATGATGGAGATGAAACTGTGGGGTGAAAATCAGTCATGGAATGCCCAGAAATGAATTAGTGCTCATAATTGATTACTTCTTGAAATCCATCTGCCTGGACAGTGTTTGAAGTGAGCTGTCTGGAAAATGGGAGTCTAACAGATGTGCTTCCCACATCCCTCACTGTTCAGGGAGCCCATCTGCCCCCTTCTGGGAATGAGGAGGAGACTTGAACATATCTAAAAGCCTTTCAAAATCTTGCAGGGCATGAATTTCCTGAGAAAGTAGTGTCTTGGTTTACACATAGATTAGATCAGTTTTCTTTTCTTGAACTGTGTCTTATAATCACAGAGAGTCTAAGTTGAATTGCCAATTCATAGGCCCCACCCTCAGAGAAAGGAGTCTGCCAAGATCCCAGGTTTAATCCCTCTGCCAGGTTGCATGTGGGACTGTGTTTATTATAATAAACACTGATATGCCTCACATATTTGACAAGTGGCAATGTCCCAACTTGAGAGGATGTTCTCATACAAGATATCTGAAGATCTTCCTTTTCTCTGAATTATTGAACATTATCCCTATGCTGTGTGCCAAGCATAACATTTTCCTTTTAGTCACCTTTTGTATATGCTTCCTCTCCCTCTCCAAGTTGCAGGAACTATTTTAAAGTCAGCATTGGGTAGTTTGGGGGCCTGCTGTATGGCTCACTTCTCATTAGGAGATTTTTTTTCTTACTCTACCCCTGCCCTACTCCACCTGCAGAGATGAGGCAGCCAGAAAATGAGAGCGAAGTCCACATCAGACTTTGCTGGGAGCATTCCTCAGTAAGGGAGGTGTTGTGAGATGGAAAGCTATAGACGATAATAATTTGGGGGATCAAGCTTTGACACAATAGATTCTGTGAAGTCTACTGGAGCATGCTTTGCCCTGGTTTTACTCCTGCTCCATTATTTACATCACTTGTTCAAGTTGTTTACCTTCTCTGTGCCTCACTTTCCTCCAGTGTTTACATGGGAACGACAGTGGAACTTACTGTATAGGATAATTGAGAACCATACAAGGAAGATGAGATACACTCCCTGATGGACACAGTAACTGCTAAGAAATGTTACCCATTTATTATTTTGTAAATCCATGCTTTCTGGGACCAGAAATCAGTAAGAACTGTAATTCTTTCGCAGACAGTGTCATCGCCTTATAGGGGCAGAAAGCAGATAGTCCACAGCTCACAGAGGCTCCACTCAGAGATTCTGTTTCACAACCATCATTTTCCCTCTCTAGCCAAGAAACTCATCATCAGCATAGACCTGAAAGAAAGACAAACTTGGAAATAAAAAGGAATGAAGTCTGCTCACTATGATCCTAGATCCCACAGCTTTTATTAATTTTTTAATCTTATTGAGAATAGTTAACAAGTACTGAGATCTTGTTTTCTACCCAACATTTTGCTAAATGCTTCACAGTAAAACCATTTCACTTAGTCCTTAAACATGAGCCCAAGAAGTAGATATGATTTTTCTTTCTATTTTATAGATAAGAAAGCTAAGACCTGGAGAAATCAAGTAATTTGTTCCAGATAGATCCCTAGGAATCTCTAGAGTAAATGTGGACCAATACTTGGTTATTTTCTTTCTTTCTTTGTTTCAAACATTAACCAACTGTAATAGATAACCAATATTAATTCAAAAAATATTTATTGAATACCCATTCTGTTTCAGGCACTAATCTTACTTATCTCCAGAGACACAAAAGTCTACCCTTTTGAAACTTAATTGCTAGTTGAAGGAGACATACAATATGCAGGGGAAATAAACAAATTACCTAGAATTTTAAGAGGTGATGAGTTCAATGGGACAGACAGAAAACTTACAAGGTAAGAGAGCTAAGGGCATTGCATTCAAAAGGGAGTTATGCAGCCTCATTGTGAAAGTGAGATTTGAGCAAAGACTTAAAGAAGGTGAGAGATTCATTTGGAATGGGATTCCATGCAGAGAGAAAAACGGTACAGAGACCCTAAAAGAAAAATGAGATTGGTTTGGGGGGAAATCAGATCAGAAGCCAGCATGGCTAGAGCAGGGACTGAGGTCCAAGATGCACCAAGGTAGGGCAGGCGAGGTCTTCTTGCCAGTGCATAAACTTCAGTTGTACTCCAGATGAAATGAAGAATGGACTTGAGCAAAATGATCTGGTGGACCTTCTTTTTAGAGGAATCTGCTTATATCCTGTATTGAGAGAAGACTACAAGTAAACAAGAGCTGAAGCAGGAAGACCGATTAGAGAACACTGCAGTCATTAAGGTGAGGGATGTGAGGTGGCTGGATAGTGGCAGTGAAGGTAGTGAACAATTGATGGCTTCTAGAAATATGTTAAATAACAGGAATTTACTGATAGTCTGCAAATTGGATAGGAGAGACAGAAAAAGGTCTAGACAAGTGCCAATGCTTCTGACCTGAGCAGCTGGGTAGGTGGCATTCAAATTAACTAAGAAGTCAGTGACTGTAGTGAAAACAGTTTGGATTGTGGTCCATTGCACAGGTACAGGAGAAGATGAGGTTTGGGGGTTGGTACATACTAAGTTTGAGAAGTTTATTAGAAATCCCACTAAACTAAACATCCCTACTTGTAGGAAGATGGACCAATAAGTCTGAAAGTCAAGGAGGCCCAGACTGGAGATACAAGTCTGCAGTAGATAGATACATAATCATATCCTTATGTTCGAATGGGATCATCAAGTAAATGCATATAGAGAGCTCTGGAGTATTCCATTTTTGCTAAATAAGTCCACGAAGAAGAGAAACAGAGAGTTAAGTAAACAACAACAAAGAAGGAGGTAAACAAGAGAATGAAATGTCCTGGATGTCAATAAATAAAAGAAAAAAATAGGGAATGATCAGCTATATCAAATATGGCAGACAGACCATTAAAATCAGTCGTTGTATTTAGTCCTGTAGAGGCCAGTGGTAACTTCAACAAGGGCAGTTTTGGTAGAGTGAGTGAAAGCCAAAGTGAAATGTATTTAAAATATCAGGAAGAGAGAAACTGGAAATATGGAAGTACAGTATAGAAAATGGTTAAGGTGGGGAGGAGAGGAGTGGTTAAGGTGAGGTGTTTAGGCAAAAAAGAGGAAGAGAAATGTGTCAGTGGGGAGAAGAAAAGTGGGGTTAAGAGGGGACTTTTTAAAAGGTGTTGGACAATACATTGTTTGCTAATTGATGGGAATTACATAGAGAGGAAATTGATGATGTAGAAAAGAGAGGGAATTCACTAGAAAAATTACCTTGAGGAGTAGTATTGGGAAGGGATCTGGTAACCAAGTGGAGAACTTGGTCTATAAGTAATAAAATATATACACCATCAATGGTAGCAAGTGAAAAGACAGAATGTAAGGTATATGTTCTGGGGGCTGGAAAAATAAGGTGGTGGAAATTTTTGGAAAATCTGTTCTGATGGCTTCAATTTTCTTATTGATATGAGAAACAATCAGTGTTCTGCAAGAGGGAATGAAGAGACAGTATTCCAATGTTCAAGACTATTTATGATCCTCTAAGAAATAAATGTCAGGATGTAAATAGATGTGCAAGAGATTTATTAGGGAAAACCTTGAAAATAAACAGGAAGAAAGCAAGGGACAGTGGGAACTGCAATGCGGATACACCACATGTGAAACAGATTGGGTATAAAGACCTTCAGACTGCAGTAAAATCCTAAGAACATCTCAGCCAGTTCATTAAAATGTCCCTGGGTATATTCCCAAAAAAAGTCTCACATCAAACAGGAATGGCCTGGCTCTAGTATTCCAACCAGTCACTGGAGGGGTGCCGTCCTGTGGGGAAGGATGGCCAGGGTATGAATGCCACACTGCACCTGAACATGTAGCAGCTAAAAAGAACCCACCACAGGTACCTGCCCCACAGATACTCTTGACAGGAGATCTAATGACACACCTCCACAACTGCCGCAAAGGATGAGGAGAGAGGGGAAGGCGTAAAATAACCATCTGGAATAGAAGGCAATGAGTGACCAAGAAAATGTGATCTTTTTCTCAGTTGGCTTAAGGGCCTCTTGATAGTCATGTTCCTGATTCAGGGGGGCTGTTTTTTTGCCCAGGTATATGCAGGTGTTCAAATATACTTGCAGAGAAGACAGAAAATTGATTTTAAACAAGGTTGAGGTTTTCGCAAGTGAATATAATGAAGCAAGAGAGGGGCTTGAGGTCTGGCTGAATTGCACAGAAGTGAATTACAACTGACATGGAAGGAAAGAAAGGCACAGAGAATAAAATGACAGTAAAATGATAGAAGAATCAATAAACGAAACCCAATGCTGAGATCAGAGATAGATAGAGCTTGGATACTAAACAGAGTGAGATGAAAATACAGTACTGTTAGAAGTGATCAGAGAATGGGATATGTAAAACTGAGATTATGAAAGGATTGTAGTTATTGGAAACAATAAGGCTTAAGACATTACCAAGGAAATGAATGGTTAAGGTGGGGTGGAGGGCAATTTCATTAAGTGGAAGAGCTCAAGAAATGGAAGGAACACTGTTGTAGGAATCATTTACAACGGTGTTGAAATTACCAAAAATTAGGACACAATTAGTATTATAGAGAGTAGAAAACAGCCAATCACTAAAATCCAGAAATGAATTTTCCAAGGAGCAGAAGATGAAGGGGAACACAAAGTATAAGAATAAAATGAGACCCAAGGTTTTCAGAGTTTAGGGGAAATCGAATGACAATCTGAAAATGGCAATGAGGAACATGAAGAACACCTATCTCATTATCTAGACCTGGTGGTACTAGAGCTTTGTGAGAAAACAAAATGTTACTGATGGAAAGTGCTCCCGATGAAGTAGGAGCTTCAGAGCAGAGTTTGATCTCAGTAAGGATAGGAAGATGAACAAAACTGCATCATTCAAGGTCCATTTAGAAGAACAGAACCAACACCAGTTATCTCATTCATTCAAGGACCTGGTTACAAGATTATTAAAAGAGGTGAGAAGCCCAACTGTATACAGTGAAGAAATCAGCAAGAATAGAGGGCTATCATGACTGATTTGGCTGGAAACCCTAGAGGAGGAGGTGAAAATGAAACCAAGTGGGAACTGGAACCACAAGGAAAATCATCCAGAAGGATTGGAACCAAAGAAAAGTCATGGCTACTGTTAGAAGCTAAAGTGGAGAAGAGGGAGAAGACTTTTCCTTTCCTACCACTTTTTAATCTCTCAATGGTGCTTCCTATTGGCTCAACCTAGATGGCAGTAGTAATAATAATATTGGTTTTGATACACTGTCTTATCTAGTGCTAATACATGTGCATGTGTATACGGGTGTATGTGTGTGTATGTGTGAGTGATGGGGTGGGGAATTGAAAAAGCACTTGCATTTGTACCTCAGGGTCATCTCTCTACGTGGGCACCTGTTGTCCCATCCATCATCACATCTGCTGGGTAGTTTGGTCATTCTGAGTGCCTGAAGAAATGTCCTTGGTTTCTACCCCCATGGTCTCTTGGGGAACTCCTTCTGCACCAATTTTGGATGCAGAAGTGTCATCTACGTCTCCCTTCAACCCAATATGGTATGAGAAACTCTAGGAAGTGTCCAAAGTCCCATCTTGCTGGAACCATACCTCAGAGCATTTTTCTTTCATGTCTTACCACCTCAAGCTCTAAAAGGAAGTGTGAATCTCCACTCCGATTCACAAGCTATCTGTAGCTGCTGCCAAAGCTTTAGGCTCACCCCACAGCATGGTCTGAAGCTGGGCACAGGACCTTTCTCAGGTAACTCCCTAACCTTTCCTGTTTTTCTTCATCAACTTATTATTCTGACAGCCTGAGGAATGCTTAGTGGTGGGGAAGTCTTGAAGGAGGAGTTCTACTCAATAATCTCCAAACCACTTCTATCTAGTCTCACTCTTAGTTTAAGCCCTAAGAGGAAAGCAAAAGCTTTTTCCCTTCTCTGGGGCAATCAATATGGGATAGTTATTTGCTGGGGGCTGGGGGGGGGGGGGCAAGAAAGAAACAAACGGAGAGAGAAAGTACCTAAGGCTGGGGGTGGGGGAAACATTGGGTAATGTTTCAAAAAAATACTGCATCTCCATACAATCAAATTTTGAGAGAAGGTAACAGGCTGGGCTCAGCATTACAGGAGAGGAGAGAGGCTGGGAACAAAGAAAGATTTTGAGAAGGATATTAGAATCCATGGAAGTGATTACATTTTCTTAAATGTTTTCCTTTTTGTGGGATAGAACTTCTCAACCAGAAAAAAGATTTCAGAGAGTGAAATGAGAGTTGAGGCATGTTTACAAAAAAACAATCAACTATAATAGCCCTGTGAACCATCATCACATGGGTTTCTCACAGTGGTTAAGGTTGGTATCATAACTCCCTTTTACAGATGAGGAAACAGGCAAAAGAAATTTCAAAATTTGAACAAAGTGATACAAATCAGGGCTGGGGCAGTGGCTGTAGAGACTTGAGGCTACTAACTAGTGATAGTTTTCTTCGTCTCTCATGACTGAGTTTAAAATGGACTTATTTTCAATCACTGATTTTTTTAAAAAAATTTTGCACGTTTGTATATGTCATTGACATTAGTTGTTATCTGTTTGAGAAAGAGAAACTAGGACATGACTCAGCATGGGAAAGTGGGAAGTGATTTTGTGGGAACATATTTCCTACACTAACCATAGAAGACTTGAACTTTGCTGGGCTTCAATTTACTAATTAGTGAAACCTCCTCAGAAGAAGCATATAACTCCCCCTCAAGTGGCCTGGCACGGGGACATACTTGTGCTGGGATTTGTATCTCAGGGGTTGAGCTGGGTGGGTGAAGTGTGTTACTAAAACAGCCCAGAGCAGGAAGAGCTGGTTCTGTGTAATTGCTCAGTCTTTGGAAAACACCAAAAATCAGGCACAGGAAACAGAGTTCAGCTATTGAATTTAGTGCAGACAGGAAACCAGAGGCAGGCCTGAAAATCAGAAGCTGATAGAAGCTGCACAGAACTGAAAATAGTAGTCAGGGGGAAGTTGGGGCTACATTTTTTTTATAGTCAATGTTGGTAGCACAAAATAAATCATCATGTTTTAAAGATTATCGCTAAAATAGATATTTCTTTTTTAAAATTTACTTTCATATTTTAATAAAAGTGGTTCATACCGGGCATACGACTAATTTGATTTTCCCTCAGTATCATGAACATATCCTTATATTCCTCAACTACAGCAGTTAGGGTTTTGCCAGGATTGCTGCAGGGCCTGCCCCGACAAAGGAAACCAGCTACATAACAACCAGAGATTTAATAGCCATCTCCAGTCCTGGATCACTTTTGTGTTTCTTATCTACTCTTTATATAATCTGACACTCAAGACATCATCCTCTGACTTCCTTGATATTTCTCTATAGGGATTTTTGATCATTTCTGGCTGCTTCTTCTGACTCCCTTTATAATGATTGTTTTCTTCTGATTTCACACTTGAATATAGAGAAGAGACTCCTAGAAGCAATAAGAAACTCCTTTTTAAATTTTTTTTCCTTTTTACTTCTTTTCATGTTCCTTCTTGTTTTGGTCTTTTAATTGCTATAAAAATTGAGTATTTAAGAGGTACTATGTGACCTACATTTTTAGATTCCACATGAGTGAGATCATGCGTACTTGTGTTCCTGTGCCTGGTTTATTTTACTTAACAACCTTCAGTTCCTTTCATATTGTCGTAAATAACAAAATTTCATTCTTTGTATTTGGCTAAAGAGTGTTCCATTGCATATATACACCACATTTTCTTTGTTTATTCATCGTTTGATGGACACTTAGGTTGCTTTCATTTCTTGGTTATTGTGAATACTGGGGCAATAATCCCTGGAGTGCAGCTATCCCTTCAGCATACTGATTTCATTTCCTTTGGATCCAGGAATGTGACGGCTAGATCATGAGGTAGTTCTATTTTTCATTTTTTGAGGAACCTTCCTATGGCTTTCCATAATGGCCATACTAATCTACATTCCCTCCATATCCTCACTGCACTTGTTCATTGTTGTCATTTCAATGGTGGCCATTCTAACTGGAGTGAGGTGATAACTCACTGTGAGCTTGATTTTCATTTCCCTAATGAGTAGTGATGTTGGGCATTTTTTTTTTACTTACCTCTTGGCCACTTGTGTATCTTCTATTGAACAATGTCTGTCTAGGTCTTGTGCCCATTTTTTAATCACCTAATTTGTTTTTGTGCTGTTGAATTGAGTTCTCTATATGTTCTGCAGATTAACCCTATATCAGAGGTATAGTCAGAAAATATTTTCTCCCACTCTATAGGTAGTCTCTTCATTCTATTAAGTGTTCCTTTCACTCTACAAAAGCTTTTCAGTTTGATGTATTTTTTTTTAATTTTTGCTTTTGTTTCCTATGCTCTGAAGATCTTCTTAAAAAAAAATTCTTGTCTATTCCAACATCCTGAGCCATATCCTGTGCTTTCTCCTAGTAATTTCATAATTTTCAGTCTTACATTTAAGTCTTTAATCCATATTGAGATGATTTTTGTAACTTTAATCCATATGCGATGGTTTTTGTAATAGGTTATCTAGTTCACTCATGTGTAGGTGGACATTCAATTTTCCTAGCATAAAAATTTATTGAGATTGACCTGACTCAATACATATTCTTAGCACCTTTGTCCAAGATCAGTTGGCTGGAGATGTATGGGTTTAATTCTAGGCTCTCTGTTATGTTCCAATGGTTTATGTGTCTATTTTTATGTTAACACTATGCTGTTTTGACTATTACTTGGTAATATGGTCTGATATCAGTGTAAAACTTATGATTGTTTTGTTCTTTTTGCTCAAGATGGATTTGAATATTTTGAGATTTTGTTATGTTTTGATAAGGATTGCATGAATCTGTAAATTGCTTTCAGTAACTTGGACATTTCAATGATATCAATTCTTCCAATTCATGAATATGGGAGGATGTTTTGGATGTCCAGATGTTCTAGATGTCCTCTTCAATTTCTTTTATTAATGTTTTATCATCTTCATTGTAGAGATCTCTTACCTCTTTGGTTAAATTTATGACTAGATATTCTACTTTATTTTACTTATTGTAAATAAAACTGTTTTCTTGATGTCTAGTTCAGATAATTTGCTATTTGCATATAGCAAACACTACTGATTTTGTATGTTAATTTTTATCCTGCAACTCTCCTGAATTTATTAGTACTAATAGATTTTCAGTGGAGTCTTTTGAGTTTTCTTTGTGTAAGATCATGTTATATGCAAACAGTAACAAGTTGACATACTGCTTTCCCATTTAGATGCCCTTTGTTTCTTTATCTTGTCTGATTGCTTTGGCTAGATCTTTCAGTACTATTTTAAATAAAAGTGGTGAAAGTAGGCATCCTTTGCTGGTCCCAGATTTTAGAAAGCTTTCAGATTTTCATTACCACAAGCTATTTTGAAATTACAGCAACTTATTATTAATTGCAAAGATAGGAAGTAAAACAAAAAAAGAAAAATATTTTTTTTAAAAACTGTCTATACTTGCAATCTATTCCTTCCCACAATTTGAATCTTTATGCCCCATTATATATATTTTTATTTCCTATCTCAACATATTAATATTGTTATTATTTTAGCTGCTTTTCTTTTTTAATCTTCCTTACTGAAGGTATGAATGTTTTGCACATCATATTTGGAAAAAAGATGAATGAAATTTATATGGAATTTTTCTGCAAATTTACTCTTACCAGTGAGTTTTAGACCTTTTGATGTTCGCACTGTTTAGCAGCTCTTTCTTTCAATTTGAAGAACTCCTGTTAGCATTTCTGATAGTACAGATCTGGTAGTGTGATAAATTCTTTCAGCTTTTGTTTATCCCTCCTTTATTTCTAAAGACTAGCTTTGCTGGGTACAGCATTCTTGGTTAACAGGGTTTTTTTCTTTTTCTCTTTCTTTTTCTTTTCTTTCTTCTTTCTTTTTCTTTTTCTCTTTCTTTTCTTTCTTTCTTTTTTATTTTTCTTTCTTTCTTTATTTCTTTTTTTTCTTTTCTTTCAGTACATGAATATATCATCCCATTCTTTTCCTAGCCTCCAAAGTTTCTGCTGAGAAGTCTGCTATCAGGTGAATTGAAACACTCTTATGTATTGTTTCTTTTCTCTTGATGCTTTGACCTTCATTTTTAACCTTTTTGAGCTTTATTATAAGATGTATCTAGATAGAATTGGGTGAGTCAAACCTGACTGGTGACCTTTGACCTTCCCATATATAATATTTGTATCCTTCTCTAGATTTGGAAACGTTTCTGTTATTGTCTTTCTGAACAATCTTTCTATCCCTTTGGCATCCTCAAGTCTTTCTTGGGTCTCTATAACCTGAATATTTGCTCTTTTAATGCTGCCTCAAAATTCCCATAAGCTTTCTTCATTCCTTTTCATTCACTTTTTTTCTTTTTCTCCTCTATTTTCAAGTAGCCTACCTTGTAGCTCACTGGTTCTTTTTCCTGTTTGTTCTTCTATTATTGAAGCCTTCCATCACATTTTCACTTCATTAAGTGTATTTTTCAACTCAAGAATGTATGTTATATTTTTAATTACTTCAATGTCTAAGTTTCACCAATAAAGCATAGAATTGTTTCTCCGTGTTATCGTTAAACTCATTAAATTTCCTTTTAACGGTTATTTTGAATACTCTGTACAAGAATGTGTGTGTGTGTGTGTGTGTGTGTGTGTGTGTGTGTATACACACACACACATATATCCTCACAATCCATTTCTGGTTTATTAATTTGTCCTTCAGGTGAGGTTCTTAGAAAATTCTTAATGGTTGTTGGAGTACAATAATCCCTGAACACTGAAGGATTAGATATTTATTCCAGTCTTCATTATCTGGCTTTGTTTATACCTGCCCTTTCAGAAATTCTAAGAAGGTTGCTTATTTTCTCTGAGCCTGTGACTACTGCCTCTATGTCAGCACTAGATGGAGCCCTAAGTCCAGGTTTGCTTCTAGTTCATACTTGGTGTGTTGTCACAGTTTCAGTACTAGAGGACCCCCTTTATGCAAGTTTGTCCCAATCCACAGTTGGTGTGCTATTCCAAATGGTCTTAGGGGTGCTTATAATGGGTAGGTAGTCCATCTCCATGAACCTCTTCCTGGGACTGAAGTGACCCAGATGCCTCATCAACAGCAGCCTGTGGTCAGGTGTCAAGGACTGTCTGGCCTTACTGTGAAGGGACTGGCCTAGGCTCACTGAAGTTACTTAGCACTTACCTCCCTCTTCTGCTTTCAAGGATATAATGCTTTTCCATGTTGTGCTGGATGAGTTTGGGGGAAGGACGGGTGATCAGTTCTGTGGCCACCAACATCACAATGCTGGATTGCACCTGCTGCCTACAGCAGACTGAGTCTAGCACAACGATAGGGCCAGATCAAGGCACATGATGCTCTGTCCTGCTGGCTGGTATGGTTTACTTGTGGCCCTATCCTACATCTTTGAGTAATGCTGGCTATAATGCAGTTTGTCCAACTGGAACTACAGGTTTCCACCTGGCATAAGGGCAGAACCAGAGGTTCCACTTATAGGCACTGGCCAGGGGACAGGTCTGGCACTGAGTTTTATCAGCCCAGCACTGAGTCCCAAGGCAAAGTCCTCTGTTCATTTGTCTGTCCTACTTCCAAATGGAGTCCATGCTGTGTTACCTAGGGTTTCGGGGGAGAATGCTGGAGGCAGTCCCTTGACCACAAGGCTAGCGAAGGTCCCAAAGCTTGACTTCTGGGCACTGAGCTAGAGGCAGCAGCCATTGGCTCTGCCTGACACTGGGTTTCACCATGGTAAGCCTAGTACTGGGTTCCAAGTCTAACACCTGGAATTAATTCCTCCCTCCCCCTGCCCCCAATCAGGAGGCACCTCTCTTCACGCTGCATTTCTTGGAGTTGGGGGTGGCGGTGAGACAAACAACTCCTTCCTGCCTTCTTCAAGGCATCTTTTATTATTATACTAAAACAGGTACTATGATGTCTCACCCGGCCTCCTTAGCTCTTGTGAATGTAGTTCAGTGTATGAATAACTGTTCAAATTGATGTTTTACGGGAGGTTCTTACCACTGCTACCTTGCTTCATCCAGTCACTATTTCAAGCACTCTTCTTGAACATTCTCTTTTACCCACCACCTCTGCATTTTGGCACACAAATTAAAATCCATCACCCTGTCCTGTCTCCTGAGTCTAGGCCTTTAGCTGCAATTCAACATAAATTTTCCACTAATTCATTAAACTCAGCATGCTCAAAATAGAATTTATTGTCTCCTTTTTCCTTCTCAAATACAGGAAGGACTTCCTAAGCTTGGTGAGAGTCCTCAATATGCTATCCCATTTCTTCACTTAGATGCATCAGTAAGCACACAGCTAATATTCACTGAGCTCAAATTCTCTTTGTTATGGTTTAGATGTTGTCTCCCACAAGGGTTCATGTGTAAGAGGGCTGGCCTCTGGTGGGCAGTATTAAGAGATGCTGAAATCTTAAGAGGTGGGGCACACCAGGTAGTGTTTGGGTCACTGGGGGCACTGCCCTTAGTCTACTGCTCATGCGACCAAAATTAGCTCCCGTGAGAATGAGTCATCATAAAAGAGTGAACCTGATCTTTCCCTATATTCTGGCTGTCTATCTGCCATGTTATTACTCTCACAGGTGCTTATGCCAGTTTGATGCTATCCTCTAGTAATATCATCCCGTGTAGCCTTTGTCAGAAGCCAAACAAATGGGGACATCTAATCTTGGACTTTCAGCCTCCAAAATAGAGAGCTAAATAAATCTCATTTGTTTATATATTACCCAGTCTCAGTTATTTTGTTATAGTAATAGAAAATAGATTAATTAATACATGATGTTAAAATATTTATACATATTAGCTTATTTAACATTAATTTATAGACATTAATTCATTAATTTATAGAGATTATCCCATTTAATCACCATTATCTCATTTGATCCTCACAACAAATCTATTAGGTCACTGTCCTTTTACATAAAAGAAATTAAAATTTAAGAAAGTGAATAAACTTACTCAGAGACATCCAACAAGTATGACTGAACTAAAAGTCAGACATAGTAGTTTGTCTCCATAGTCCAGAGAACCACGTTCCTAACTCTACACACTTCTATGAAAAGATTCAGTAGGTCTAAGATTTTGCAAAAAAGAATATTTGCAAAAAAATATATAAATAAATTAGACAGTAAAATTCAAATGCTAAATGGATTAAAATGTAAAGTTCACATGACTTGTTCAAATCTGATAGTATTCACCTGAATCAACCTGACTGGCTCTGCTTTGTAGTTAGTTCTGGTTATGTCTTGACATAAACTCATCTCTTTAGAGTGGTAGATCACATGCAGGAAACAAGTCAAGAGAGATCTGGCTTCCAGGTCCTGTGGAGTCCTCAACTTCTAAATGCTGCTTCTTGGAATTAATCTCTGCTCTTAGAGGTAATGATATCTCTTGTGTTACGAATTGGTCCTCTGAGCCCAGCCCCCTCCCCTGAAATAAGAAAAGCATTTCTTTACCTTAAAGTTAAGCTTCAGACATCTCTGAAACTATTTTTTCCTCCTCTCTCTAAAGGACTCAAGCCCGAGGAATTGGAACACTTCCACAACGCATTCTTGTGTGTGCTCTTTGGTACTAAATGACTATTTGATTAAGTGATTCCTGAGGCTGGAAAGACCCTTCCGTAAAAACCAACCTTGTCCATCCACCCTCAGCCAGCTTATTGTCATGCTTATCTAATGGCTCTGTGATCCACATTCATCTTCCTTGCAGCCAATCTGGCTTTTTCATTTCCTGCCCACTGGGTACTCTGCTCCTACTCTCATCCTCAAGGCTGAGAGGAAATCTTTCTAATGATTCCTTCAGTTTGTTAACCCCTGTCTTTCCACTGGGCCTTCCCAGGACAACTTCACCACACACTTACAGGCCAGTAATCTGCATAGTTTATTTATATAAGCACTTACTGAAAATCTCCTATTAGATTTTTCTAAAGTTAAAGGACGATAGGTAACAACCCTTATGTTCAAGAAAGTGCCAGTTATACATCGGTAAGCATATATATTGTCACAGGGAGTGAACCAAATATTTAGTGAAGTCTAAGAATGGCGCCTCCAGATGAAATGTTAATCTTTAGTGCAGAGGTCCTGTGGGTGGTAAACCTTGAAGGTTCCAGAGACCTGAGACTGCTGTTTACTATTTTATCTTGGTTTCTAACAAATATTTCAGTACACAGAGCTGGTGCCCAATAAATAGCTGTTAAATGAATAACTGTACCCACTTAAAATCTCAGGTGATCTGAGTTATAATATTCAGGCATCACAAATCTAGACCAAGCAAATGAGAATATTCTTAAATTGCATCTTCGAAGTGTTCATAGGAAAGAATTCCAAGGTCAGGCTGGTCCTGCACTCAGTGAAGCATCCCATCCCACTGGCAGCTCTACCTGCCCACACAGTTTATCTCTACAGATTCACCTGGGCTCCTAAGTCTTTGTGCAGTCTTTGTGCACCCTGTTTGAAAGCACCCAGATACAGAAGACTCACTGCACATGATGTTTAGTGCAGCTCAGACGAATTTGAAGTCATTCTTTTCAATGAGATAAAATCTGTCTTCCTGGAACCTCCACCCATTAGCCTGGGTTTGACCTCTGATACCACAGAAAACAAATACAATAACTCTCCAAAGAATAGCTCCTCAGATATTTGAAGACTGACGCTCAATGAACCTTTTGGGGGGTCACTTAAAAATCTTCTCAATGTTACCAGTGGTTCTTTACTTTCCATGTCCTCTTATTATCCTGACTCGTTTCCATTAAACACACTTAACTGCTTGCATTTTTTCTTTAATTTCAGCTCTAAATTAGAACTTTAAGAACCACCTGATTACTATAAAGATGACAACTAAGACAAGTACAATCACCTTCTCTAGTCTGGATATCATATAATGTGGCCTATCATATTTTTATCCCAGTCATATCAACATTATTGATTTATGTTATATTGATTTTAACTAATTTTTTTTACATAAGATAGAACAGAGTTGCTATATAATGTCTCAGCACCTGGAGACATTATATAATAGACTTTTTGACCCACAACATGTTTATCCATTTTTCCCTATTAAATTATATCTTCATACATTCAGTTTATAAATCCAGTAAAATCTTTAAATTCTGTCCTGAGTAACTTCAAATTTCCCTGGGTTTAAATTTATCCATCTATTAATTAAAATATTTCATTTATTGAATGCTCATTTGCGTGCTAAGTACTATCCTAAGAAGCAGGAATTTGACATGAAAAAGTCTCTTCTTACAAGAATTCCACATGTAAGCAAGGTCAGAGGATGGAGAGGGGCATTGTGAGTGCCAGATCCAGGAAACACCTTTCTGCCTTCTCCCAATGCCCCAGTGAGATGAGTCTGCCTTCTATATGTCAGATCTTTGACAAAACTTAAACTGATCTTTCTCTACAATTTAACAAAAACATTCTGCATATGTTCTCTTGGTCAGTTAAAATTCTTGGAACCTGGCATAAACTCTCTGTTGCAATTCCTTGGTTTCCATCCAAGTAATCACTCAGGTTCCTTAAAATGAACTTGCATAATCCCCACTGGGAATATAACTGGTCTGACTCACTTCAACAGTTGGAGGTACGAACACATTCACATCTATTTTATTTTGTTAACGTGTCCCTCACAGCCCAATTAGTTCTCCAAAGAGAAGTACATACTAAGCGAGTACAGAGAATGTCCATCTTTTGTGAAGTCAAAAGGAACTCTTGAGATCCTTTCCTTAACAGATTCCTGGTTTACATAACTAAATGGAATAACTTGCGATTTTTTTAATTAAATATGAAAAGTGATCCAAAATTCCAGCTCTGTATTTAGAAAAGGTTAGAATGTTAATTTTTTGAAGTATGCTATTTATATTAATAGAAGAGGTGATCACTTTTTCATAGAAGGGGGAAAAAACAGAAGGCCTAAGCATCCCCAGGAATAAGTTTTTAAAGCCTTGGTTTGTATACATAATAAAGATGAATACGGTAGAGATGAGGGACCTAGAAATCTGGTATAAATTTCCACCAGGAGAAGCGGGAAATGTTCTTCCTTGTTTCCATGTTTTCTACTTTCTTTTCCTTTTTAACTTCGCCTTCCAATAGGGAAAGCCAAGACTGAGAGACACTGAACTAGAATAAAATGGAGATGGCTGGATTTTAAAAGACTGAGCTGGCCAAAACCATAAAACATTTTAAACTTATAGCCTTCAAACAAGTTCTGATATCTCACCTCCAGTACTGGCAACCTACTCTATAGCCAGAGAGTTACAGGCCAGCCTGTTGGGGAATTTCAGTGACACACATACCATTCACCTGTCCTCAGCAAAGCACTCTCCCACACCCTCCTACATCCATCTTGCCAGACTGGTCCTGCAGGTACCCAGGGGTTGGTACTCCATGAGACCACTCCTCCCAACGCAGTCAGCCTTTTACCAGTGGTCCCAAGCCCAGGGTTCCCCTTCCTGCCCACTCTGAGAAAGAGAGAGAGAGAGAGAGAGAGAGAGAGAGAGAGAGAGAGAGAGAGAGAGAGAGAGATCCAGCTTACTTATATCATAGAAAGGAATTTGTTAACCACAAATGAATTTGCATTACCAATGTACTTCACTTAGATTATCTCATTTCATACACATGACAATCAGAGAGATGACTATTATCACAATTTCACAAAGTAGACTAGTAGTAGTAATACTAGTAGAATAGCTCTTGGAAGGGAATATGACTTATTAGGCTTCAACTTAGCCTATGCTGATTTTGTCTCATCCAGTCATCAAGAGACATTACTCAACTGAACACTGCTGCACCCCTATGTTATCTTAGCAAATGACTTGAACCAATCACCACATGCTAGCTTTCCATCACTATAACAAATACCTAAAATGAATCCATTTATAAAGATAAAAAGTCAATTTTGGTTCATGATTTGGGAGGCTTGGGTCCATCATGGATTGATACCATTACTTTGGGCCTATAACAATATTATAATATTCTACTAGTATTACTAGTAGTAGTAATACTAGTAGAATAGCATTTTAACTAGTCTTCCAAGAGACAATGACATTACCTAGCATTCTACTCTTAGGACTGAAAAATGGAACTTTAATACCAGAAAGAGTAGGTAGGCTCCTTCTTCCACATGCCTCACCCATAGGTGTCTGCCTGCTCTTTTCTTCAGTAGGCAGGTCTCATCTTATCCTACAGATTCAACCAAATGATTTCCTATAGCTTTCAGCAATCACATGAAGAAACATGTGATTGAACAGGCTATTATCTTCATCTCTCAACAACCCACACAATATTGCATTTACAAAATTCTCCACTAGAGCAATTTGGTTTAAAAGTTTCTACAACAGTCAACTGCCTCAAATATGTTGATAGGATGGCCTTTCTAGAATTGTCCTTCATAGACACAAGTATGATTAAAACAAAGACCATGTTGTCTAGTAATAAAAGCCAAGGCAGGATATGAGAATTCAGTCTCCAGGTAACCAAGGACAAGGCAACCCTGAGCATGTATCTGCATGTAAAATGCTGCATGGAACACTCTGTACTCAAACTCTTTCATGAAACAGCAACTCTGAAGAGAAGCCAGTCTGCAATGTTTTATAATTGTCTGTGATTCAGCAAGTGAATTTGCATTACCAATAATATTCTGTCAATGTATTGAGCATATTGTGTTTTTTTTTGCATAAAAAGAAAATGTTCATGGTATAAAGAATCAAAGTGTGTCCACGTTCAGGAAAGGTATGTGTCTTCAGCCACAATTTTTCCCAGAACTTTATTTCATCTTCTGTCTTGTTTCAGTCTAATATTGAAAACTTTTGTTGCACAGTAGTTTAAGAGGTTTCCAGAAGTGTATGAAAGCAGCGATCTCCAGAGTGGTTGTACTTCTTGGCCAAGCAGTCTGCCTCTTCTCCCCACTGTTCACATTGGCAATGAGTGGTAGGCATCTGCAAGGTGAAGTATTGAGAAGTGCTTCAATATCCAGAGGTTCCCTAAGTCTTTGGCAATCACCAACTCTTTGAAAATAGGAGCTTTATCCATCTTTCTCACTCCAAGACCTAAACATGGAGCCTGATGCCTACAGAGGGGATGGTTTTTTAACTAAGTTATTTGTATCAAAATTAACACTTTTCCAAACAGTGACCCTTCCAAGTAAAAGTTTCACTTTTACTGGAGTGGGGTATGACCAGCAATTGGAGAATCAACCAAGTATTAAAAGACTCAGGAAAAACTGTCAGATCCTTAATAAGCAGCATAAAAAGGATGTTATTAACTAATACATCTAGGTATGACATGCTTCCTATTCTAAACACAGGAAAATTATTTTTTTAAATATCGGAAAAAATGAGAAAAATATAGCCATGAGCCAAATAACATTTTCAGACAATGGTAAACATATATAATGGTTTTCTGTAAGATTTTAATGGAGTTGAGAAATTCCTATCACCTAGTGACAGTGTAGCCTTTGTAGCATCCTAGCACAATGCATTACCCTCATGATAACACTCTTATAAACAAACTCACTGTGCTGTCAACAGTATGAAAGCATTGCATGTACAATTATGAACAGTACTTACTATTTGAAAATGACAATAAGTGACAATGTTTCTGGTTTATGTACTTCTCTTTTTCTTTTTTTAATTTATAATTTTTATTTTTTAATTTGTTCTAATTAGTTCTATATGACAGCAGAATGCACTTTGACACATTGTACACAATTGATCACAACTTCTCATTCCCCTGGCTGTACATGATGAAGAGTCACACCATTTGGGCAATCATATATGTAGAAAGGGTAATAATATCTGTCTCATTCTACCATTTCCCATCTCCACAGTTCCACCAAGCCCCTTACTCCCCTCTGCGCAATCCAAAGTTGCCCCCAATACTGGGGATCAACATCTGCTTATCAGAGAAAACATTCGGCCATTGGTTCTTTGGAATTGGCTTATTCCACATATCATGATATTTTCCAGCTCCATCCATTAACCAGCAAATGCCAAAATTTCATTCTTCTTTAAGGCTGAGTAATATTCCATTGTGTGTGTGTGTGTGTGTGTGTGTGTATCACATTTTCTTTACCCATTTATCTGTTGAAGGGCATGTAGGTTGGTTTCATAGTTTAGTTATTGTGAATTGAGCTGCAATAAACATTGATGTGGCTGCATCATTGTAGTATGCTGGTTTTAAGTCCTTTGGTTGTAAACACAGAAGTAGGATAGCTGAGTCAAATGATGGTTCTACTCTAAGTTTCCAAGTTTTCTGAGGAATCTCCATACTGCTTTCCAGAGTGCTTGTACTTCTTTTACTTATTAAAAACTCTTTATTTTAAAATAGTTGCTGTTATACTAACCACAATCTCATAAATCTCATGTTCACACCTCTTGATTGCGTCATCTTCTCTTGTGCTTGATTCAGTCTCATGTTGTTTTGTTCATCATGACCCTAGAAGCAATAGATTATACCATACAACCTAGGTATGTAGTAGGCGATACCATCTAGGCTCGTACAAGTACATGATATAATGTTTGCACAAAGACAAATTGCATTAAAAATGCATCTTTCAGAATGTACCCTATCCTTAAGCAATTTATGACTATAATTCCAGTAGCCGTGCATGTACCAAATGAAGGGAAATGGTTAAGCACCTTGCTGCTGAGCCTGGATTATTCTGACAGGCAAGGTAAATACATGAGGTCAACACATAGGTTTTTGTTAATAAAATTTTCAGAACTGGTTTGAATATAAATCAACAAGACCTCTGGAATATGGGAAATTTATGTGTTTGTCTGTAGGAGGTCTAGTCTTTTGGTTTTGTTTTACTTCATCATTTTATTTTAAAGAATAAACTTTTCACCATTTAAGCCTAATGACAATGACAGCTGAAGCAAACAGTGCCACCCACTTGGCGGATGATAGCCTCCTTTGCTGGGGCACAGGAGTAGACATTTGGCATGTCTTTCCTCAACCTTAAGTTTGGAAGGTCTGAGAGTCTCCCTCACTCCAATAATCAAGCTAAAATGGAAAGTGGCTACTTTGCTCTTTATATTTGTCTTTCTTTCCATTTTTATTAGTGCTTAACAAAACCAGGTCCCATTCACCTCAAAAATTATTCTTAGATAAGACTTCTGAATGCCTTATTCTTTCTCCCAGGATTCTCCTGAAGACTACATTTTCTTAAACATAATTTTCTTCAGGGAAGTTGCCACATTTATTTATTTGTATTCCCAGCATTTTATGCAGCTTCCAATACAAAGTAAGTCTTCTTTAACTGTTTGATGGTTGAGTGAATAAATAACCAAGTGAACTTCTTAACTTTTCTCATTGCATCGCGCTCCTGCTCAGATCTCGTTAATGGCTGATTAGAGTCTCTCACTGAAAAATGTTAATTTCAATATCACAGATTTCATAACTCACTTACTCAATAAAATTCATTTCAACCACAAAATCAATATTCAGATGCTTTCAAGGTCATCTATGGACCCATGCTGAGCAGCAAAACCTGTTTCATCCAATATGCACGTGCAAGCCGAGGTTGAGTAGAGTCACATCAATTTCTTGTTTCAGCTCTCAGATGGTAAACAAGTGTTTTTCATGCAGTCTCATTAGTGCCATGCTTTTGTCACACTTTTGTACCATTAGTTGTTGATTTTGCTGTTTAAAATGGTCCCCAATCCTAGTACTGAAGTGCATTTACTGTGCCTAACTGCAAGATGTGATACTCCTCAGGAAAAATAATGTGTCTCAAATAAGCCCCATCCTGACATGAGCGAGTGTTGATGGCCATTAATTCAAAGTTAATTAATCAGTGATATATATGATACAAGTTCTCTTTAAACAAAAACACTTATTAAGTAGGATTATGCATTAATGAAGAAAATAGTGCAACCCGAGGCTATTAGAACTCCATATTTTCCCTACAAGTAACAGGTTAGTATTTGTTAAGTCAGTGCTTGTGGTGACTCAATAGACTGTAACTACCATGAGTACCTAGACACCACTGTAAATTGTCCCTAATTGCTTCTCAGGGGCCTCAATAATCTGTCCATACTCATCTATTACCTTAGTCCCTCTACCCCTTAGCAGGAAGTATCCTCCCTAGTCACCTGGCCCTCTTTAAACCAGGCTTCTGTAGCCTGTGCCCTCTTTCATGCATTAACAGCAAGTTCTTTCAAGATTGTGCCTTCTTCATGAAATCTTCCCTACAGAGTTGAGCAGCAATTGATTGACTCATCTTTAAATCTTTAATGTAACTATGATATTGTCTGTTTTACGAAACCCAACATTTAATTACAGGATTTATTCCCGACTTAGTTAATGTGATTTGCTACCCAGTCTTTATAATCACCTTGAAAGTGGTATTTACCTCACATTTGTATTGATTCCATTTATTTATACTTATATCTATGATGTCAAGTGGTTTTAATCTATCTCTTCTCATATTACTATAGAATGGCAGAGATATACAGATGCTTAAAAGTCCTCTAGATCACCTTCTATTTTTATAGATGAGGATACCAAGACCTGTAAAGTGATTTCCACAAAAACATGGCATTTTTATGTCTGAAACACAAATAGGGGTCATCAATTTCAATGTTGTGTAGTCCCCACTACTCTAAACCAGATATAATGAAATCCCTTCTATTGAAACTGATTTTTATATAAAGAGTTTCTCTATATCAGTTATCTATGAAAATTAAAACAAAAATAAGAAGTAAATATACGCTCAACCCTATCTGACTCTGGAAATAATTCATGTTTATCTATGGATACATAAACCAGGTGGGGGTGGGCAATAAGTAGCTACCAGTTACATAAGAGATGTCTTTCTAACAAAATTTTATTTTTATGTTAAATGGTTGGTTTAATTATTTTTATTTTGATCATATATATATTCTATTTCACTATGCATTAATTTCCTGATAGCCACAGGAAATTTTTTTAAAATAATTTAAGTCCCAGTTAATATATGTTTTTTTTAAAGAGAGAGAGAGAGAGAGAGAGAGAGAGAGAGAGAGAGAGAATATTTTAATATTTATTTTTTAGCTTTCTGCAGACACAACATCCTTGTTTGTATGTGGTGCTGAGGATTGAACCTGGGCCGCACGCATGCCAGGCAAGCACGCTACCACTTGAGCCACATCTCCAGCCCTTCATATGTATTTTTATTACAGAAAAGTATGATAGGGTAATTTAAATAAAATGTTCAAGAATACACAAAATAGAATAAAATTAGGAAGAAAAATGGAATATAAATATGAAATGATAAAAGAATTACAAACTTCTAACTAATTAGAAGAATGTGTCCAAAAATATTTTAAATGTATTTAAATGTGGCTACTTTGCTCTTCATATATGTCTTTCCACAACTATAACAGCTATAGTTCACCTTAAAATATTTCAACATACATAGTATATTTGATTTGTTCTAATTAGTTTGAACTTTAAATGTAAGTTAATTCCCTTAATAAAAATTATATAGTCCAGGAATAGCAAGGTGTTGGTATCAAACACAAGTTCAATACGATCCTTCTCTCCATCACATCAGAGACTTAAAGTGCAGATTGAGGGCTGGGGATGTGGCTCAAGCGGTAGCGCGCTCGCCTGGCATGCGTGCGGCCCGGGTTCCATCCTCAGCACCACATACCAACAAAGATGTTGTGTCCGCCGAGAACTAAAAAGAATAAATATTAAAAATTCTCTCTCTATCTCTCTCTCTCTCCTCTCTCATTCTCTCTTTAAAAAAAAAAGTGCAGATTGAGAGCTTCAGAAATGGGTTTTAATGGATATGAATAATGGTCTGAGATCAGCATGATGGATGTTAGAAACTGGCTCTCTGATGCAATTAAAGGAATTTAAGATATGTTGGTTTGTGTAGAAATACTTTAGAATCTTATCTATGTTTGTATGAACAAGGTAAAAGAATTCAGTAAGACCTGTACTTTTTACCATTAGGAATGATCTCTATCTTAGTCCAGTTTGTAACCCTATAGCAAAAATATCGGAGACTGGGCAATTTATAAACAGAAATTTATTTCTTAAGTTCTGAAGTCTGGAAAGTGTTAGATCAGAGCACTGACATCTGGTCTTTCCTATGTAGAATAGCAACGTTTCCTCACACAGCAGAAGGCAGAAAGGCAAAGGGGCAAACTCCCTCCATCAAGCCATTTTATAAGGAGGCCTCATCCCATCCACAAAACAGGAACCCTCATGAACTGGCTCAATAGCAGGAAGATCAGAAGAGTAAAGGGAAGGGAATGGGGAGGGAGGAGTGTGATGAGACAGAAGTCTTGACTATAGTGTCTCCATTTTGTGAAATAGCCATGCCAACTAGAAAGGTCATGACTGGGGCACATTGTTTTTCCTTTTGTTGTGGAAACCCTCAAGAACACAGAACTATCTAACTGGGCTCTGTTTCTGTAACTAGGGTAACTGGGTCCTGTTTCTGAACCTGGGGTAACTGGGCTTATGATTGGCTAAGCCTCCTGCCGTCTGACTGCAATCTCCCGCTTCTGTAACTTGGCTTCCTTGCATTGGCTAAACCCCCTAACATCCCTTTTGTGTTTTTTTGGCTTAAATATGAGGCCAAACTGAAGGAGGTGCACCACTCTGACCATCTCAGTTTTAGAGAGTACATTGTCTGATGCTGGCCAGCAATAAAGGCTTAATTGGAACGTGTGGTATGAGAGTTATTTGAGGGTCTCAGTATCGGTATAACAAGAGGGGAGGGAAAAGAGATGTTCTAGGGACTGAATTAGCAAATTATATTCCATGATTTTATAATTATGCCAAAATGAATCCTAATTTTATATATAACTAAAAAGAACTAATACATGTAAAAAAATGTATCCCATGCATGTATGACTATGACAAAATGAACCTCAATATTTTGTATAACTATAATGCACTAATAAAAACATTAAAAATTTTAAGATAAAAAAGTTTTCAACTCTTAATATGATCACACTGGCATTAATTTTCAATGGATGAATTTTGGAGGAGACACAGTCAAACCATAACAGTATCCTACCCTTGATTCCTGGGTCTTGATCCCAACCATTGGTTAAACAGGAGTAGTGGATAGATGGATTATTCATTTAGCAGAATCCTCCTCTGAAATGTTGAAGGTTCTAAGAGAATCTTTGATACATGTTGTAGTGGATGCACATAAAAGAACGGAGGGATAATGTATCATTGGGTCTACGGCACAAGGTGAAAAGTGAGTTGAAGTTGTACTGCTGTTATATATTTGATCCATCAATAGCTGTATGGTGTTAAAATTTAACAGAAGGCAACTTTGGGGGTGGGTAATGGCTATCATTCTCCTCAATCATTTTTGCACTGAATGATAACAAATCTTTTACCATTTTATTACACTCTGCTTAATTAGGTTGTCATAGGTCTGTTGACTAAGTGGATAAGAGAGGATATCAAATTGCTTGATTATCCAGATTCCATTGTACTCAGTTAAAAGAGTATTATTCTTATTTCAATGTATCATACCATTGCCTACAACACACTAGAAATTTGATTTGCAACTATTTAAACATATGATGAAAAATTGTATATATCAAATTCAAAAATATATGATAAGGTACATAGTTTTTCTGGAGCATTTTAAGTGGTAGGTGTGTGAAAACTGTTTAGCCATCACTGCTCTAAGCAGTGGATAACACTCAAACTCTGTATTATACATAGTTTATGAAATGCCACCTATTGCTTCTGCTACAATAGCATATCTACACACTCACCTCAATGTATTTACCTTCTGCAGAGCAGCTCACCTGAACTTACCCCAGCCTTCACAAGTTACAATGGGGCAAAAACACCTAAAAATGGTTATGGTGATGTAGCTGCTCAGAGCTAGGGAGAATATAAATGAGAAGCATCATGAGAGGAAGAGGGACCTGCATGTCCATGTGAAATATTCACCCAGGGAGTAGGCTTGTGTGCATACAACTACCTCTCAATTTACAAACACTGCTTTCTTAGAGCAGGACTTCTAAGATCAGGAGGTAGACTAGAACACCCAGTTCTTCCGTAAGGGAAGATAACCAGGTAGTAAAGAGATCTGAAGTCTCTCAAAGCAGGTGCAAACTCAGGGCTTCTTTTCCTAAGCACAGAAATTGACTTTGCAAGTGACAGTTACATCTGAAATGCTCTTTCTAAAACACAAAATTATGCATTTCTCTAACTTAAAACCTTACCATGACTTCCTGTAACTTTTAAGCTGACACCAATCTTTTTAACTTAGCACACAGTGCTTCATAATCTGGCCCCTGGCTTTTTCCCCAGTTTCATCTGCCAAGACTTCCAGGAAGCATTACAACTATCTCCAATGACCAGGAGGCTTCCAGCTGTATTAGGCTGTCACCCGGCCTTTGTGAATACCCAAATAGCAGTACATCTGCCTGGAGAGCTCTTCCTACTACTTCACCTGTCCAGGTCCTCTTGCTTGAAGACACAATTCAAGCATCATCTCCCAGACTCCAAATCTTTATATATTGTTCCTCTGTAGTCCCAGAGCAACCCAATCTCATTATTATATTGTGCTGTAGTTATCCATTCATTTACTTGCTAACTCTCTTTGTTAATTTCCTAGTGGGCAATGCCTGACACTCTAGAGGTAAATCAATGAATGAAAAAGGAAACAAGTTAGTATATCAAGGAACAGAAGAATCATATTAAAGGAGCAGGGAAATAGCAGCATTGAGATAAGAAATAGCAAGAAATGAGGAAGCTGGGTGGTAAAAGAGACAGAAGGGCAAACCTCTCTCAACACACAACCTTTATTCCTGCTCAGGTGCTTTGTATGCTGTCATAACAGACGAACAGTGCTTAAAAACCAGCTCTACCACTTAGCTGTGTGGTCTGGCAAAAATTACTAATCCTCTCTAAACCCCAGTTTCCTCATCTCTAAAATGGAGATGATAATATTAACTTCTGCCATAGAGTTATTATGAAGATTTAATCAGATAATTGTGATACACCTGACATAGGGCCTAGCACATAATAAACAGATGAAAGATTGTTAGCTGAAAATGCATTACTAGTTCATGTTAAGGGATGAGAGAAGACACTTTTTCCTAGCACTCTAAAGTACAAGGTCTAGCTAGGACATTGATTCGTCTGATATGAACTAATTCTCTGATCCAAGACATTTTAGCTCAGTGATTAATGAGCAAACACAAATCAGTAATGTTATCTACCATCTATCTGAATTTTTAACAGTAATGTTGTCTACCATTTATCTGAATCGATTTTTAACTGTAGCATGATAGCAATTATAAGGCTGGAATTGGAATCAAAAATATTTTGATAAGGCATGTTAACAACATAGTTTTAGAATATCAACTCTTAGAAATAAAGCACACAAAAAAAGAATCATGTGAAGTTGATATATTAAGCAGTGAAGAAGGACTTAGCCCCAAACACAAGAAGCTTTACCTAATGGAGCTTAATCTTCTCAAAATTCCTGAGGTTGCCAAGAACTCTTTTTCTCAGATAAGTAGTGGCAGAGCGTTTGCCTGTCGGCCAAATCACAAGGTTAGATTTGGAGGTAAAATATTAGCCAGTGGATTAATTATTATATTTCACTGGAATGTAGGCCTTGAATGGGCGTCTGTTTCCTTGGCTGGTCACTTATTAACATCATTGTCTTGACACTCAAAGCATGCTGGCTGATGAGTAGTTCCTGGCAGCAATGGCTGACAGTTACTGGAATCTCTGTTTACTGGGTGATTACATAACTTCTTCACCTTGCTGCATGACTAGTCACCATATTCATGGTGTTTGGCCTGAAGAGAACATCACGTTCACCAGACGTCTCTCATGATTCAATGATCACCTCATCTTCCCACCTCTCTGCCTTTGCTCTCTCTCCTCCTTCCACAGCAGTGTTTCTTCCTCTCCAATTGCTCCAATTGTAGAAGTTTTTTCAGGTCCAAGTACCATGACCTTTTAACCAACATCAGTCCAAGTAAAAGATAATTTGCTTTTGAATCTTCACTGACCTTTAATGTATTTTCCATATGGTGCTTTTAATTTTATATTCTGTTTTCCTTCCTAGTGAAATGCCTTGCTCACAATAGCACCAATAAGAGTTGATTGAAGGCATGAACTAGTGACCACTTCAACTAAGGCTATTATGGACTACTTGAGAATATAAACAAATATATCATCTTCATGAAAACCCTTAGTCCCTATGAGGAAATTCTACTTTGTAAACAACAGCTAAGTTCATTTCCTGCTTATGCACCTCCCCAAAGGGCTAGGGAAACAGACTCTAGTCTGAATCAATTCTAAAATTCAATCTCTGGTTTATCTTGGCCTGGGTCTCACTTCCTGGATATGGAAATACTGATCTAAAGTAATGGCAGCAAAGTTCAGAATTAGGGAAATTAGAAATGAAGGCTGTATACTTTGGTGCTTTGAATTGAAAACAGCAAAGATGCTCTCCTCTTGATCCCTTCGTGGATCTGCTCATTCTTAGAAATGTGTGTCCTGCCTGAGCTAGAGATGACCAAGGCTGGATCACGGTAAAAATGGAGAGATAACAGGGATATTTATATCAGCTTATATTAAGGAATTATTTTCAATTCTGTCATATTTAATAATGGCATGCTTGTTATGAAATATAAAAGGCTCATCAGTTAGAGATGCATGCTGTAAAATGACATGATTTCTGGTATTTACTTTGAAATACTCAAGAGAGAAAGAAGAAAGGAAGAAAGAGAAGAAGATTGTTAAATTGATAATTCTTGAATTGATTGCATAGTATATGAAGCTCATTATACAATTCTGAGCACCAAAACATATCAACATTATATATATATATGTGTGTGTGTGTGTGTGTGTGTGTGTGTGTGTGTGTGTAGTCTTTTAAAGCAACAGACATCCTCATATGATGAAGATAACTCCAAACAAGAGTTTTAATCTTAAAAAGTCTTGATATCCAAAATAAGACTTTTATCTGTAATGACAAATTACAGAGAAGGGGGATATTTTTATTAGTCTACATGACAAGTCTGTGCTATCTGATATAATCCAGATGTCTCTAAATAGCTGCTGTGTTATGCATTCTCTGAAGAAAATCAGAAAGTTATGTCTGCAGAATGACCTGGAATAGATGTATGTGGTTTTAACTTCAAAAACATTGGAAGTATTTACATTGTGTCCTTGGTCAAGATTTCAGTCTTTTCCCACTTTGACCAGTTCTTTTGTGTTTGTTTATGGAGAGGATAGACAGAAAGGTGAATCAGTAGGAGCTTTTCTTGTAATAAAATTCCTAGCATCATATTCCAGGAACAATCTCGACAGCACTTACTCAGCCTATCTGCCCTAACTTAAGTTTAGCTCTGAGCCATTAATCAAATACAGTGTCTTCTATAGAAGTTAATTAATAACTTTCTCCTTTCCCCCACCCTTTCCCCCCAAAATCAGGAAAGAAAGAAATTCAGAACACTCCATCTTAGATTAAATCTATAAAGCCCAAATTTTCATTCATAGAATAAGTCACCAAGTGAGATTGTCTTGTTAAATGCTGTTAAATATTGCTTGTTGCTTTTGCTAGTACTGCCAAGGACTGGAATCCTCAGATACTTGAGGAACATTTTTTTTTTCTTCTCTTCCCCTCAACCCCAGAATAAGAGCACACACACTCTTAGAAAAGAACAAGAACCATTTTTTGGTCCCAACTTCACTTAATATTAAATGGTAGAAGATTCTAGAAGAGACAGTAACTTTATTAACTTACCTAACACAACTAGCTAAGCATTGTGTTTCAGGAAAACGAACCTTATATTAAGTTTTTTCTAAAAAAGACAAAACAAATAAAACCTTAGTAAGACCCTTTATCAGCTGTTACTTGCCTTGAAAGAACTGAATAGGGCTTGGGGACCTAATAGAACTTCAGCAGATCTAGGTTTTGAGAAGTGGAATTGACTAATTTAAGGTTAAAGAAACCAGTAGAATCCAGGCATGGTAGCGCAGACCTATGATTCCAGCAGTTCGGGAGGATGAGGCAGGAGGATCGAGAGTTCAAAGCCAGCCTCAACAACAGCAAGATGCTAAGCAACTCTGTGAGACCCTGTGTCTAAATAACATACAAAATAGGGCTGGGGATGTGGCTCAGTGGTTGAGTGCCCCTGAGTTCAATCCCTGGTACCCTCCCGCACTGCCAAAACAAACAGCAGAAAATAAGAAACACAGCAGCCTACCTGTTCACATTCCTCTGTACATCAGGCAATTGTATCTACTCAAATTCCTTCAGAAAAAAAATCATCTATTTCAGCATTTCCTGAATATTTATAGAGCAGAAATAGTATTTTTTTAGTGTAAAATATTTTTTAAAACTGTTTGATACTTAATATTTGTAACATGTTTTGGGGATCCAGTAAAATAATTCAAAACATGTATATACAATATTTAATGATTAAATTAAAGTAATTAGCATTTCCATCCCCTCAAACACATACCATTTCTATGGAATTATAATCTGAAAAGATATCAAGGAAAACACACACACACTCACACACACACGCGCACACTAGAAGACATTTCTGGCCCATTTTCTTCAATAGTATTAACTAATCTAAAATCATGTGCCAGTGGGCTTGGGAATCTCTCCCTTTCAAATAAACAAGAAAGACCTATTTTTTTCTAATGCCATTTAGAACTTATGGGTTCTAGGCAACTACTTCTTTCTCATTCTAAAGTTAGCAAAACAGGATCAAGACAAAATTGATCAAGAAGGAGATGTCCTCCTTGCTGTTTTCAGGTAATGAATATTTACTATTGTGGGCAAGAAGATGAAGGCTCTCCAAAGCTCCAGGGTTTCTGACTTTCTGTAAAACTTAGAAAGAAATCAGGAGAGGGCTGAGGATGTAGCTTAATGGTAGAATGGTTGCCTAGCATACTGGAGTCCCTGGGTTCCATCCCAGTACCATAAAAAAAAAAGAAAGAAAGAAAGAAATCAGTAGATAAATTGCTTTTAATCTTTCCTCTCCATAGTCCTGAAAAAGCAAATGCAAATCACCATTACAAAGAGTGCAGACACTCCAACTCATAAACAATCATCTTGTTATAATCCATATTAGGAACAAGAAGCAAGCGAAAAACACAATTAAAAACCTACAAGTATCTTAAAGATTTTGAGTGGGCTTTTTTAATTTTATATTTCTTAAAAATATGAACATATGTTTTAGAATAATAGATACCTACCATTACTTCTTGGGTTTGTTGTACAGTTGTGCATCAGGTACACACTCTGAGAAACATATCATTAGGCAATTATGCATCATTGTGCAAACATAGAGTATATGCCCAAGGACCTGAGTTCAATCCCAGTACCACAAAAAAGAAAGAAATCAGTAGATAAATAGGGTTTTTTTCTTTCCTTTCCCCAGTACAGGAATAATTTCTTAACCATAACAATGGCCACAGCTATCTATTCACAGCAAGATCTTTGAATAGACAGTTTACACTATGAATAGAAGTTTATACTATGAGTGATAATGATCATAGCTGCCAAACTGATTCTGTGAATGTGATCAAACCTAGACTGTATATGTGACCTCATGATGCAATCAAGAAATAGAATGAACAGGAGATATCAAGTTGCTACCCAAATAGTATGACATACTGTTTTATGGTAAATTTTTTTATAAGTAGAAGGAATGCACAAACATAATGCTAAAAAGTATAGTTTAGTAAACAGATAATCTACAACAGTCATTTATTATTATTATCAGGTATTAGGTACTGTACATCGTTAAAAAGGGTTTTATCACCAGCATCACCACAAACACATGAGCAATACCTTGCACCACAGTCTTTGGCAACTACAGCCTTACTAGAGAATAGAAATTGTTTGATTTCATTATAATGTAGTGGGACCACCATTGTATATGCTGTCCATCGTTAATGAAAATCCATGCAGTGCATAACTGTGTTTG
This sequence comes from Ictidomys tridecemlineatus, assembly GCF_052094955.1. Lineage (NCBI taxonomy): Eukaryota > Metazoa > Chordata > Mammalia > Rodentia > Sciuridae > Ictidomys > Ictidomys tridecemlineatus. The sequence continues at coordinate 164,614,931 of NC_135479.1, forward strand.
TTTATTTCCTAATAAGCGAACTCATTAGTTATATTCACTAATTCTGTATAGGAAAAATTGCTCAGAAATTACCTTTTAAGTGTTTTAATAGACAAATTATTTTCTTTCAGGAAAAGGCAATAAGATATTAACTCCATTGGGGTCTCCTCACTGCTGCCCCTATTCATTTGGGAATATCAACCCTTCATGTCAAAGATCCTGTCTCCAAATTCACTATAAGGAAAATTAGAGCAGTCAATGCTAGGCTCTTTAGGAAAAAGTGAGTTTTCAGTTGTAATCTCAGATTGGAGGTAAAGGAGTATACAGCAGAGGAAAGGATGATAAGTAATTAATGGATGGGATCAAAGGATATCCAGAAGATTCCTCAAAGGAAGCTAGAATGAATATTGTTTTAGTCAGCTTTTTCACTGCTGTCACTAAAAGGCCCAACCAGCACAATTGTAGAGGAGGAAAAGTTTATTTGAGGGCTCACAGTTTCAGAGGTCCTAGTCCATCCAAGGCTGATTCCATTCCTTGGGGCTCGAGGTGAGGTAGAGTGTGGCAGAGGGAAGCAGCTAACATGGTGATCAAAAAGAAGAGAGAGAGAGAATCCACTTTTCAGATACAAAATACATACCCCATAGATACACCCCCCAATGAACCACTTCCTCCAGCCACACCCCTCCTGCCTCCAATTACCAGTCACTGAATCCCATCAGGAATTAATTTGTTGATTAGATCAAGGCTATCATCCAATCTTTCCACCTCCAAACTTTCTTACATTGTCTCATATGTGAGCTTTTGGGGAACAGCTCACATCCAAACCATAACAAACATTGATTTTTGACTATTTCAAATTTATATGGCTTTATGTAAATTAGAACTGATTAAAGGGATACTCAAAAGTACTCAACGTAAATTACAAGGGCAGTCACTAGAAACAACTGGTTATGCTTCCATTCACATAGCTCCTTACCAGCGATTTTGTCCTCTTATGAGTAAAAAATATTTTTTGTTGTTGTTGTTTTTACAGATGTGAATAAGCTTTCCACAACTGGAACAAATTTACCTGAGATAATTTGCTTATTTTTAAAAAAGGGTACTTATTTATTTGTTTGATTGTTTACCTTTGCTCACAGTTTTATAGGATTCAGTTCATGTGGGTTGTTTCTGTTATTTGGGGGCCTGTGGCAAAGCAGCACATCATTGTAGCAGTATGTACAAAAACCTCATGACCAGGATGCAAAAGAGAAAAAGAAAAAGGCCTAGGATCTCACTATCCCCTTCAAGGGCACACCCCAAATTACCTAACTTCCTCCACTTAAATTTTCAATTTTAAGCTCCCACCTCTTAAATTTTCTATCACCTCCAAAATAAGCTGAGGATTTAAGTCTTTCACACATAGGCTTTGGGGGACTTCAGATTCAAGCTGTAAAAAGTTAAAACTATAAGCTCTAAATGTGAGCTACATCCATCGTATTTAGCAACAAACCTTACAACACAACATATCAAGCCTTACTAATCTGGAAACTCTTTAAACAGCCCAAGGATGTATATAGATCTCTACTCATACACAGCAGAGATCAAGTATAGGCATAACCACCAAATGGGCAGCCTGGGTAAAGTAGGAATTTGGAGGTTTTTTTTGTTTTTCTAGTTATTGTTCTTTTTATGGGAAGGGGGTACATAGATCTAACACCTACATATGTATCAGGCAAGAATTGAGAATTGAGTCTAAGCCCATAAAGCCCAAGTAAGCAAACTGTCACATGCAATTCTACATCCAAAGAAACAGAGCTAAAGTTGAAGAGTAAAGATGGATTTTAATACAACCAGATATAAGACTCATCTGTGAAAATAATAATTTGCAGAGATGGTAATAGGGGAGGGGACAAAAGCAGTAGCACCCACAAGGATCATTACCAAACTTAATTTATTTTTTCAAATGGAAGCCTCCTGTTAAGGCCCACAAATGAAGTCAGCAGTTTATCTACAAGCATCATCAAGGCATTCTGGTGCTGTTGCCCACACACTATTCTTTTAAGCAGGATATAGCTACAGATAATCTCTTTTGAAGTTTTCTAGAATCATCACACTGAGGAAAATATCTAGAGGTCATAATAAGAAATAAGTTAATTAAATCTTTGTCTTTTGGTCATAAACATCCCGCTAAGGATGAACTGGAAATGATTATTACTTTTCTTCTTTCCTCGCCAAAAGACAAAGATTTTCTTTATTTTAATAGGCAGAAAAACCTTTTCTCCATATATGGAATAAAAACCAAAGCAACTTTGATAGGCAGAAAAAAAAAAACAGTTTTCATCAGATTATCTACAGAAGCAATCCAGCATTGGAACAATAATGTTCTCCTAGTGGTTTCCCATGGAACTATCATATATAGTAGTTATGTGTCAAATACAAAGATGGTTCAAATGAATCATCTGAATCAGTACTCCAAAGATACCACAGAAATATGAGTAGGGGGAAAATGATGAATGTGGACAAGTAAAACCTAGTGATATAAATAATGGAAAGATTTTAATCAAAGATGTAGGTACAGAAAGTACCTATTTTTTTGGTTAGTATGTTGAAACTATACCCATTTTCAAGTCAGTAGCCTCTGTGTCTTCTTTCTGGCCTGCCTGCTTCCCTTCATGGTCACATCTTATTCTTACATCCATGAGAATCTAATTCAACTAGAGTTCCTGCACGCAACCCTTGTTTAGTTAGTATAGATTATGTTAAAATCTGTGTTGAAAGAATGAGTAACCAAATTAATGTGTAACTTGAATAGTATTTATCCTTTCTCTACCTTTTTCTCTATTATGTTTATTTTTTTAACTTTTCATCGCTTTCCAGAAGTTGAGGAACATGCCCTTTGTATGGGGGAAACTATTTTGGTATGTAATAAGGGAGATTTTCTTGATTATTTATGTTCTCTGTACTGCAGGCATTTTTGTGTTTTTTAAATCTTCCATATTTATTGAAAACCCCAAAATCTCATAGGTCACTGTATTTTATACATTTCTTAGTGAGATGACAAATTTTCTTTATAAATTTGTCTTTTTCCCATCTTGTGTGAGTTTGGAAGCCATGACAGTGTCAGTGTTGTCTTAACATGAAGTTTCAGTCAAAGGGAACATGGTTCATTTTTCATGTATGCATATTTGATATGGCTGTTTTGTTCTGGTAAACAATACAGAAAAACACAAAAGCCAGTAGTAGAAGGGGGATGAAGGGAGAATTAATATCACATAAAGTCCAACCCCAGACATTTCCAATGTTAGCATTTTTCTGAACATACACACCGATGTATCTCTGTACCTACAGACACATGTAAAAATGAACATAGTTTTACATGAAGGTGATCTTTTTATTAAGGATATGTGAAACACAATATTTACACTCGACCATGTCTAGAGTCAGAACTCCTTGTGGCCTGCAGGGCTGAGGAGGATCTGGCCCTACCTGTCTCTCCTATCTCTCAGCAGCTTCTCTCACCTTCATCCCCCTTCTACGACTGGCTTCTCTTGTCATTCCTCAAGCACACATTGCTCATTCTTATCTGTAGGGTTTTTTTATATTTCCCTATTCTTGATGTGTTAGTCAGCTTTCTGTTACAATGAAAAATATCTGAGATAATCAACTTATAAAGAAAAAAGGGTTATTTGGGCTCATATTTAAAAGTTTCAGACCCACAATCAGTTGGTCCCCTTGCTTTGGGCCCATGATGGCACATCATGGCAAGAGTGTATGAAAGAGTAAAACTGCTCATCTCGTGGCCAGGAAGGAAAAGGAAAAAAGAGGAAGGGAGTGAGGCTCATAATGCACTTCAAAGGCATACCTTCAGTTATATAAAGACCTTACACCAGGCCCCACCTCTTAAAGACTCCTCCACCTCCCAAGAGCACCAAGCAGGAGACTAAGTGTTCAACACATGGGCCTTGGGGAACACTTAAGATCCAAACTGTGGTACTTGGAATGTGCTTCCTCCAGTTCTTTTTTTAAACAAACTGCCTTTGTTTGCCTTTTAGGCCCCAGTTCTAAAGTATTCTCTCCAGAATGGCCTTCTTCATTCATGGACTCTATCTGAAGGGATTACCCAGGCCCTCTACATCTCATCATCCTGAGATAATTTTACCTTTGTCTTTAGTTTTCTTATTATGTTGTCTAGTGACTAGAGCATTTTAAATGAATTCTTTAAATAGTATAAGGAGGTTAATAAACCATCAAGAAAAATCAAGATACTATCAGAATCCAAGATTCTAAGAACAACTGGAATGATTTAAGAATAATTTATGGGTCGATGACTTATCTCCAGATGCAGACACACACACACACACACACACACACACACACACACAATCAACTGTAATCTCCTTCAAAATGCACACGGTTATTATTGATAAATAGTTTAAACAATACTTCTAAAGCTTTCTTTATTATAATGTTTATAAAACACAATACAAATGCTAAGATTTAATGTGGTGAATGATATGTTGTAAAGATATTAGATTCTCTTATCTTCCTCTGAACTTGTATCGATTTACTTTTCTAATGACTAACTAAGTTTTTAAGTTTACAGATCATCCTAATTCCCAGGCAATCCCACAGTGTTGGGGGTGGAGGTAGAAGCAGCTACTGAGGAGAAGGAGACGAACACTTCTCTGGCCAGATGGCTTGATTCTTGGTGGCACTAAGGATATGCAAGGAGTCCCATTGCTCTTTTATCTCCATCCTATCTCCATTTGGCCCCAAAGGCAGAGGTAGTTGGAGGAAATGTACAAAAGAATGGAGAGACTTAAAAACTAACTTTCTTGCCAGAAGAATGAGAGATACTGAGAGTTGGAAAGTATTAGCTATATATATCCCAGAGATGATATGGGGCTAAAAAAATGATCTCATCAAGTTGTGAATGAAGTTTTAGGCTCACTTTAAAGATACAAATGCATAGATCTAACCTCAAACAGCAGAGTTCAGCTGAGAACGGAACTACAATGTCCCCCCTTATCAGCAGGGCATACATTCTAACCGGATCAGTGGATGCCTGAAATCATACATAGCACTGAACTCCTTATAGACTAAATAATATGCTACTAAATGAACAATGGGTTGCAGAAGATATCAAGGAGGAGATTTTTTAAAATTTAGAGGTGAATGAGAACACAGATAAAACATATCAAAATCTCTGGGACACTATGAAGACAGTTGTAAGAGGAAAGTTCATTGCATGGAGTTCATTCCATAAGAGAAGAAAAAGTCAACAAATAAATGACTTAACATTACATCTCAAAGCTCTAGAAAAAGAGGAACAAATTAACACCAAAAGAAGCAGAAGACAGGAAATAATTAAAGTCAGAGCTGAAATCAATGAACTTGAAACAAAAAAAAACAATTGAAAAAACTGATAAAACAAAAATTGGATCTTTGAATAAATAAATAAAATTGACAGACCCTTAGCCATGCTGATGAAGAGAAGGAGAGAGATAAATCACTAACATATATAATAAAAAGGAAATATCACGACAGACACTACAGAAATACAGAAAATAATTAGACATTTATTTTGAAAACTTGTACTCCAATAAAATAGAAAATATCAAAGACATTGACAAATTTCTAGTCATATGATTTGCCCAAATTGAATCAGGATGATTTACTGATCAATTTCAAGTGACGAAATAGCAAATGTCATAAAAAGTCTACCAACCAAGAAAAGCCCAGGACCAGACAGACGAGTTCTACTTTTAAAGCAGAACTAATACCAATACTCTTCAATTTATTTCAGGAACTAGAAAAAGAGGCAACACTTCCAAACTCATTCTATGAGGCCAATATCACCCTGATTCCAAAACTAGGCATCAAAAAAAAAAAAACTTCAGACCAATATCTCTAATGAACATAGATGTAAAAATTTTCAATAAAATTCTGGCAAATAGAATACAAAAACATAAAAAAGAGTACACCACGATCAAGTGGGGTTCATTCCAGGGCTGCAAGATTGGCTCAACATATGGAAATCAATAAATGTAATTAATCACATCTATAGGCTTAAATATAAGAGCCATATGATCATCTCAATAGAGGCAGAAAAAGCATCCAACAAAATATAGTGCCCTTTCATGTTCAAAACACTATAAAACTAGGGATAACAGGAATATATCTCAACCTTGTAAAAGCTATCTATGCTAAACCCTAAACCAACATCAATCTAAATGGAGAAAAATTCAAAACATTCCCTCTAAAAACTGGAACAAGGCATGGATGCCCTCTTTCACCACTTCTATTTAACTTAGTTCTTGAAACACTTCCCAGAGAAATTAGACAGACAAAAAAAATTAAAGGGATATACATAGGAAAAGAAGAACTCAAATTGGCACTATTTGCTGATGATATGATTCTATACCTAGAAGACCCAAAAAGCTCCATCAGAAAACTTCTAGAACTAGTAAATAAACTCAGCAAAGTAACAGGATATAAAATCAACACCCATAATTAAATGCATTTCTGTATATCAGTGACAAATTCTCATAAAGGGAAATGAGGAAAGTTACCCCATTTACAATAGTCTCAAAAATAAAATAAAATAAAATACTTGGCAATCAACTTAACAAAAGAGGTGAACTGTCTATATAATCAAAATTACAGAACCCTAAAGAAAGAAATCAAAGAAGACTTTAGAAGATGGAAAAATCTACCTTGCTTTTGGATAGGCAAAATTAATATTATCAAAATGACCATACTATCAAAGCACTAGACAGATTTAATGCAATTCCAATCAAAATCCCAATGACAAAGAAAAAGCAATCATGAAATTCATCTGGAAAAATAAGAGACCTAGGATAGCTAAAGCAATCCTTAGCAGGAAGAGTGAAGCAGGTGGCATCACTATACCAGACCTTAAACTGTAACTACAGAATAATAGTAGCAAAAACTGCATGGTATTGGCACCAAAACAGACTGATAGATCAATGGTACAGAATAGAGGACCCAAAGATTAACCCACATAATTCCAGTTAGCTTATATTTGACAAAGGTGTCAAAAATGTACATTGGAGAAAAGAGCCTCCTCAACAAATGGTGCTGGGAACCCATATGCAACAAAATGAAATTAAATCCCTATCTCTATAATGCACAAAACTCTACTCAAAGTGCTGATCAAAGACCTATAAATAAAACCAGAGACTCTGTATCTAACAGAAGAAAAAGTAGGCCCTAATCTCCATCATGTGGGATTAGGCCACAACTTACTTAATATGACTCCTATAGCACAAGAATTAATATCAAGAATCAATAAATGGGATGGATTCAAAGTAAAAATCTTCTTCTCAGCAAAAAAAAAAATCAGTGAGGTGAATAGAGAGCCTACTAATTGGGAACAAATTCTTACTACATGCACATCAGATAGAGCACTAATCTCTAGAATATAAAGAACTCAAAAATCACACTAAAAAAAACAAATAATCCAATCAATAAGTGGGCCAAGGTCCTGAACAGACACTTCTCAGAAGAGGATATACAATCAATCAACAAATATATGAAAAAATGTCCAACATCTGTAGCAATTAGAAAAGTGCAAATCAAAACTACTCTAAGATTTCATCTCACTCCAGTCAGAATGGCAGCTATTAAGAACACAAACAATAATAAGTATAGGGCAAGAATGTAGGAGAAAAGGCACACTCATACAATGCTGGTTGGACTGTAAATTGGTGCAGCCAATGTGGAAAAGCAGTATGGAGAATCCCTGGAAAACTGGGAATAAAATCACCATTTGCCCCAACTATTCCACTCCTCAGTCTATACCCAAAGGATTTAGAAACAGCATACAGCCACATCAATGTTTATATAGCAGCACAATTCACAATAATTAAACTGTGGAACCAACCTAGATGCCCTTCAATAGATGAATGGATAAAGAAAATGTGGTATATATACACAATGGAATATTATTCATCATTAAAAGAGAATAAAATCATGGCATTTGCAGGTAAATGGATGGAGCTGGAGAATATAATGTTAAGTGAAATTAGCCAATCCCCCCAAAAACAAATGATGAATGATTTATCTGATTTAAGGATGCTGATCTATATGTTGTAGGGGTATGGGAGGATTAAATGAACTCTAGATAGGGCAAATAGGAAAAAGGGAGGGAGAGGAAGGAAGGGGGCATAGAAGTAAGAAAGACAGTGGAATTATCAATGGTCATCATTACCCTAAGTACATGTATAAAGACACAAAGAATGTCACTCTATTTGTGGATAACCAGAGATATGAAAAATTGTGCTATATATGTGTGATGTGAATTGTAATGCATTCTTTTGTCATATATAACAAACTAAAATTTTTTAAAATGCTGATGATAACAAAAAACACCAAAATAAAATAAATAATTAGATATAAATATAACAGATCTATGTGTAAGAGCTATCTGTGAAGAACTATAGAATGCTGATGAAAAAATCAAGGAAATGTAAAATAAAGAGATGTATATACCACTCAGAAATTTTAAAAGAATGTAATATTGGTACATTTTAAAGCATTCTGTTGAGCAAAAGAAGCCAGAAATAAAAGAGCACATTCTCTTCTATTTAATTCAAATGATGCAAAATTAATCTATATTGATGCATGTTCTGGTTTCTCAGAAAAATACTTGCTTATAAAGAGTGATAATTTTCTGGAAGGCAGCATAAGGGAACTTTTGGGGTGATGGAACTGTTCTATATCTTGGTTTGTATGGTAGTTTTATGAATATATTCATTTATCAAAACTCATTCAATTTTACTCAGTATTTTTGAAATTTTTCATAAATAAATTTTATCTTAATTAAGAATCTTTAGCAATCTGTTCCCACTTCTAGTCAGTTAATCTTCATAAATATTGGAGTTGGGCTGGGGTTGTGGCTCAGCGATAGAGCGCTCGCCTAGTGCATGTGAGGCTCTGGGTTCGATCCTCAGCACCACATAAATAAATAAATAAATAAATAAATAAAATGTATTGTGTCCAACTAAAACTAAAATAAATAAATAAATATTAAAAAAAGAAATCTTAAGAGTTCAAATTCTAAGCTCCCTCTTACAAGTACTTCTAAATCCTTTGTACTCTGTTAGTGGATTTCTCAAATATATATATTATATTCTCATTCTGTTACAACCTACTATACTGGTCCTATAGTCTGAAAACAGCTTACCAGACCATCTTTCCATTAAGATAATATGTTTAATTACCTGTGTAATTAAACACATTTTTAAGTTAGGCTTGGGAATTAACCTGAGGGCCTTCTAACCTCCTCTCGATAAAATTTCAAATAGGTCTTATTAGAAAATTGTCCATGAAAGAAGTCAGGAGGTAAAAAAGAGTAGAGCTGATATTTGGACAGTTAGCTCCTGATTTACATTTTGAAAATGTTTAAAACTCTTTAAACACTCAACGCAACAATGAGTGAACTGGTGGAGATTAGGGCAAGAGTGACATCACAACTTTTCACCTTCATTTCTCTTATCCCTATAGGTCACTTCTGAATCAAAGTTTGTTTAAAAAAATGAACAGCAGGTTTCTGATGATGAAGAAATCAGTCATTTCATCTTGACATGGCACTAAAAAAAGTGAAAGAAATTTTCAACAAAATGTTAGATACTTAATATTTTACTGTTTATGGTCTATTATCCCCTTTCAAACTAACGTTATCTTCTTCCATTTCAAAAAAAAAAAACTTTTAAGGTTTGCTAGTTTATAGTCATAAATCTACTTCCCTATCTCTTTCCCTAATGAGTATCACCAGGTCTTTGGGTGCCTCCCCCCATTTAAAGGTCAGAAGACAGGGTTTTCCATCTCTGCCAAATGTAAGGCAATTTTCAGAGACCCAGGTTACAACCTATATATAAATGAATTGTGTAATTCTAATGTACATGCTTTCTGAGGGCTGGAACCTATAGAAAATGAAGGACAATTTCACAGTTGGTTTGACAGAATAGAAACACCAGCTACATGATGACAAAATGATTTGTGATCAAGCCAATTGATTCAGAGGAAACAGGATTCCGGAGTCCCAGGCAACCACAAAAATGCCAGCATTCTGAAAACACACAGAAATATTAGGGTAGGGCATCTGAATTTTCCTATGGCATGAATAGACAAAATTCTACTTCCAGAGTAACCATCAGACATGGGAAGGACACCTAGACACTGCCACCTGAGTCAGGAGTACCTTCTGAAGATTCCTGAGTGATACAATCTCCTGAACAACACAAATGTGTCTGACTAAGAATACACTTAACAGAGATTTCCTCTTTCTTTCAAAAAGATTTTGAATTTTTTCATTAATATGAATAAATTGTCCACATTTATGTGCTTCAGTGTGATATTTCAACCCATACATACAGCATGCACTGATCAAACCCAGGTAATTAGCCTTTCCCTCTCCTTGCCATTTCTTTATGTTTGGAACTTTCAGGCTCCTTTCTTCTCAATCCTCAATAGGTTACTGTGAACTATAATTATTCCACTAGAACCAATTCCCTCTTTCTGACTATGTTTTGGTACCTATTATCCAAACTCCTTTATCCACACTCCAGCCCCCTCCCCAGCCTCACATCAAATTTCTGCATTGAGTTTCATGCTATTTAACTTCCACATTTTAGAAAGAACGTGCGATATTTTTTCTCTGTCTGGTTTATTTCACTTAACATAATGGCCTCCACTTCTATCTACTGTATTTCAAACCACAGAATTTCATTCTTTTTTAAGGTTGAATACTATTCCACTGTTATATACACACAGTTTCTTTCCATTCATCCACTGGTGGTCACGTAGATTCCACATAAGCTATTATGGATAGTGCTATAACTAACACGGTAGTATAAGCATAAAGAGATTACTTTCATTCTCACTGAGGTTCCATGGCCACTAATTCTGCCATGGATTTAGGCAAAATGTCTGGTGCCAATTTATTAATATTTTCTGGGCAGCTCAGCCTTGATTAAAAAAACATTTAAAAATATTTTCACTATGCATCCCAGTAACACTAGAAAAGTAAAATATAAATCTATGTTAGTATATGCAACTAGCATGTAAAGAAGTATTGTTCAGCCAGTCTGTTTAATTGACTGATTGTTGCAAGAAGTGACAATAATCCTAGGGCAGTGGGAAGTTATGTCCTGTGGTTCTACCCTAGATTAAGTTTGGTAAATGTGACTGTGTCTTTGCCTTAATCTTCAATGAAAAAAAAAAACAATTATTATTCAAAAAGAGAAAATTATACAAAGTGTGAAATTACATATTATGTAAAGTAATTGTAGTTTTCATTGATTCTTTCTTTCAAAGAATCCCCTTTTTTGACATTTAAGGGTCAATGTTTACCCTTCATTCAAGAGCTATGTTCATTGGAGCAAAATAAGATCATGAACAACATGGCAAATCTAATCAGTATGTCTTACTATAGTCAGGCTATATAATCTGTGCAAACATTTTATAATAAAAGTAAATTTGCAAAATATAATTTATAATTTAGCTGTTGCCTAAAACAACAAAGTGATACCATGCAATGAATGAATGAAATAAAATCTATTTTGATTCCCCTACACAATGCATTTCTGTGAGTTTTCTTCTCACCCCCTATATTTTTTCATCTAGACATGTAATATCCAATGTAGGAGTTATAAGCTACATGGGACTATTTAAATTTTAATTTAAATTAAATAAAATTTATAGCTCCAATTTCTCAGTGGCACTAAGCACATCTCAAGTACTTAGTAATCATAGATAACTAGCTAATAACTATTGTATTGAACAGCACAGACATAGAACATTTTCATCTTGCAGGAAATTCGGATGGACAGAGTTCATCTAGACCCCTGAAGTCTTTTTGTTCTCTCTTTTCTGGTCATAATCTCCCTGCCCAGGCCAGGGCTTCCCCATGTTTTTCTTCCTTCCACTTCTTTTTTTTTTTTTAAAAAAAATCTTTATTTTGTTTGTTTGTTTGTTTATTTATTTTGTGGTGCTGAGGATCAAACCCAGGATCTCACATGTGCGAGGCGAACACTCTACCACTGAGCCACAACCCTAGCCCTCCTTCCATTTCTTTTACTCCCAATACTTCCCTGAGCTTTCTCATGTTGCCCCATAGAAAGAACTACTTTGTAATTCCTTCCTTGAATTTCTCTCAACTTAAATAACCAGTTAAACTGGTCCATGCTTGGGCAACTGGATACAGAGCTGATGTGGTCTTTCTCCAAGGTAACAAATTTGCATCTCAGCTGAAAGCTTCTGGAGATAGCATGCATTTACACAAAGGGTAGACTCTTAAAGTGATGGCTTTCAGCACCATGGTAGCCTAGTACCTTAGAGAACAGACCTCAGAGTGCCTTTAAAACCCCTTTAAAGTCACAGTAGCTTTTTGGCTTGGTCACCTGCCATGGCCTTGGGTCACTATACTGATTTGTCTGCTAGGAATGCTGGGCGATCCCTAAGTATTACCACAAGACACATAGCATTCATGCATATGATAAGATGTTTATGAATCGCAGGTTAAAAGAAATGTTTGTTTTTCTTGTAACTATGAAAATTTTTAGACTTTAGGGTGAGGTTTTGGTGTCAGAATCCACTTAGTCTTTGTCCATTCTGAGCTGCCTGCCAAGGCATCACACAAACAACAAATCAAAGCAAAATAAGATATAATACAAGACACTTAGTAATAGCTTGGCAAATGTTCCCCTTTCCCCTAGGATAGGGCTTTTATAAAAACTGAATTGGCATAAGCAGTTTAGGTCTGGAGATATTCTAAAAGAAGAATTTTCACAGCCTACTTTAAGTATTGCCCCTTGTTGGTACAATCAAACAAACAAACAAAAAACTTAATATCTCTTTTAATGTTAGTTGCACATATTGGCATAAAAATAAATATAGTTTGACTATAGTGGTCTATTCACTGGATCAGAGAAACACTGAAAGGCCACGAAGCCCAAGGTAACAGTCCTGCCCTATCTACCTGTCACAGGCAGCAAGAAAAGCAAGAGAAATTACCACCTCCTTAGCAGTCTCCACTCTCATATAAGTCCACAAAAAAGAGAAAAAGAAGATGGCCAGGCCCACTTCAGAATAAAATCATGTGCCATGTACAACATCCCACATTCTGAATTCAACTGACTGCTTCCCCAGAAACATTTAACTTGATTTCCTATATATAAAAATTGTTTATATAACTGAATTAAACTCAATGTTCAAAAGCATGATCAAATCAGTGGCATCTCTCAAGTGTTTTATTTTGGGGGTTTTAATTATTGTTTATTGTTCATTGAGATAATCCATGCATAGTTTTTCAATGATTAGCTAAAAGGTTTAAAACAATAAAGCAATAAACTGGCCTCCCCCTACTCCTCTTTACAGGCTACCAATTTTGTCTCTTTTTAGTTATTTCTTATGGTAGTTACCTAAATATGTATTTATAAAAATATGAATACTTATGTATGACTGTGGCATTCATTGATATGAATGGCAGACATTGCACTTAAGAATACATACCCACAAGTACATATGAATATTATATATAACTCAGTTATTCAAATTTTTCTTATTAGTTTAAAGAACCTTTTAAAGAATAGTTCTTTTCATTTGTTTTTCTATTTTGATAGTGATTTTTGCTGTTGTGGTGGATTATAGATGGCCACAAACTTTTTGATGCTCCTCCCATCAAGAAGTGGGCACTAAGGTACCTCTTCTTCAACAAAGTTGTGCTCTGTAATTATTTGAGTCAATGGAATATTGGTGGAAATGAGGATATGCTGGTTTCTGGGCCCAATTGTTTAGAGACTTAAGCTTCTACTTCCTGTCCCTTGGAACATTGCTCTGGAAATTTAACCATCATGCTGTGAGGTATGCCAAGAAGACTTGTGGAGAGGCTCTTGTGATAAAGAACTGAGGCCCCTAGCAGACAGTCCAAGGTGAGCTCCAGGTGACAGTCAGCACCAAGTCACCAGCCAAGTGAGTGAACAATTTTGGAAGTGAATCCCCTAGCCCTACTCCAACTGATGCCACCAGGAGAAAAGACCTATAAACCCTACCCAAATTACAGATTCATGAAAAAAAAAATTGTAGTTGTTTTAAGTCAATAAATTTTGAAGCATTTTGTTAGGCAGTAATAAATAAGTGTATTTATCATTATTCTTTCTTATTTTTATCATTCATATAAAATTTATCAATTTTGTTAGTAGTGGATTCAATATAGAGAAATTTGGCAGGGGGAAAGGTATATCCTTATCATTTTTCATTCTAAAATGATTTTATGTACTTCATGTTTTTAACTTCTGTTGCTAATACAAATCTTGAATAAATTTTCTATCAAACATACATAACTAAATAGCCACTCAAAATTCAATGACTTAAAATAATCATTTATTTCTTCAAAATTCTTTTGGTTGATTCTGGAAAGCAATATGGAAATTCCTCAAAAAAAAAAAAAAAGGAATGGAATGACCATATTTGTCCCAAAAAACTAATCTTAGTATACTATAGTGATACATCCACATTGATGTTTATAGCAACACAACTCATAATATCTAGACATAGAACAAGCCCAGATACCTGTTAAAAGAGGAATAGTTAAAGAATAAATGTGGTGTATATATACACAATGGAGTTTTACTCAACCATAAAGAAGAATGAAATTTGAGCATCTGCCAATAAATAGATGGAACTGGAGAATATGATACTAAGTAAAATAAGCAGGACTCAGAAAATAAAGGGCCGAATATTTTTTCTCATATGCAGAAGCTAGAGCAAAATAAGGGGGAGAGATGGTGGGGTGGATATTATAAATACAGAGGGAAGAGCAGTTGAATATCATGAAGACAGAGTAAAGGGGAGGAAGGAGGGATGCTAAAGAGGAGGAAAGGTGGAAAGAATTAGACAAAATTATAATGTGTGCATGTATAAATAAACAGTGAATTTCACCTTTATGTATATGTATAAACAGTTTAAATAAATAAATGAGTGGAAGGAAGACTAGTAAAGTCGAGTAAAGGGAATAGGGGGAGGGAGAAGGGGAGGGCAAGGAGGGAACTGGGGACTGAAATGGAGTATATGAAATTCCATGCATGTATGATTATGTCAAAAATGAACCCAACTATTATGTACAATTATAATCAATAACAAAAGAGAAAAATTCTGTTGATTGGAAATTTGGACTAAGTTCAACTGGGATTGAAGGGATACTTTGTGTGGTCTTACTTGGGTCATTCATGTGGCTGTGGTCACTGGTGATTCCACTGGTACTAGATGGTCCAAGCCAGCTCTACTCATGCCTGATGGTTGGTGCTGGTAAGAGCTGGTTAGCTTAGTATGTATCAAGTGTTTCAGCTCATCTCTGCTCTACAAGGCCTTTGATCTTCCACTAGAGACTGGATTTCTTCATGGTATACAGTAATATCCAAAAAAAAAAAAAAAACCCAAAGTGAAAGCTGTAAGATCTCTTCAAACCAAGGCTCAAAGTTATTTCACATCAGGTCTTCACATTCTATTGGATCAGAGCAAGTCTGAAACCAGCCTAGAATTATGAAAACATCCCTACTACTGACCATTGGAAAGAGCTGAAAATAATCTGTGGTTATTTTATTTATTTATTTATTTTTGCTCTTTTTTCCTTTCTTTATTTATTTTAATTAGGTATATATGAAAGCAGAATGCATTTTGATTTATTGTACACAACTGAAGCACAACCTTTCATTTCTCTGATTGTACACAATGTAGTGTTGCACCATATGTTCAATCATACATGTACATATGGTAATAATGTCCATCACATTTCACCATCTTTCCTGCCCCCATACTTCCTCTCCTCCTCCCCTTTGCCCAATCAAAGTTCCTCCATTCTTCCCATGCCCTCCCCCCATTATGGATCAGTATCCACTTATCAGAAAGAACATTTGGCCTTTGGTTTTTGGGGATTGGCTTACTTTGCTTAGTATGATATTCTCCAACTCCACCCATTTACCTACAAATGCCATAATTTTATTCTCTTTTAATGCTGAGTAATATTCCATTGTATATATATACCACAGTTTCTTTATCCATTCATCTATTGAAGGGCATCTAGGTTTATTCCACAGTTTAGCTACTGTGAATTGAGCTGCTATAAACATTGATGTGGCTATGTTACTATAGTATAGGATTTTAAGTTCTTTGGGTATAAACCAAGGAGTGGGATACCTGGGTCAAATGGTAGTTTCATTCCAAGTTTTCTAAGGAATCTCCATACTGCTTTCCAGAGTGGTCACCAATTTGCAGTTCCATTAGCAATGTATGAGTGTGCCTTTTCCCCCTACATCCTCACCAACCCTTATTGTTGTTTGTGTTCTTTATAGCTGCCATTTTGACTGGAGTGAGATTAAATCATAGAGTAGTTTTGATTTGCATTTCTCTAATTGTTAGACATGTTGAACATTTTTTCATATATTTGTTGACCAAATGTATATCTGAGAAGTGTCTGTTCAGCTCCTTAGCCCATTTATTGATTGGGTTATTTGTTTTATTTGTGTTAAGTTTTTTGAGTTCTTTGTATATCCTGGAGATTAGTGCTCTATCTGAAGTGCATGTGGCAAAAAATTTGTTCCCAAAATGAAGTCCCTCTGTACACCTCATTGATTGTTTCTTTTGCTGAGAAGAAACATTTTAGTTTGAATCTATCCCATTTATTAATTCTTGATTTTATTTCTTGCACTTTAGGAGTCATGTTAAGGAAGTCGGGGCCTACTTTAACGTGATAAAGATTTGGGCCTATTTTTTCCTCTATTAGGCACAGGGTCTCTGGTTTAATTCCTAGGTCTTTGATCCAATTTGAGTTGAGTTTTGTTCATGGTGAGAGATAGGGGTTTATTTTCAATTTGCTGCATATGGATTTCCAGTTATTTTAGCACCGTTTATTGAAGAGGCTATCTTTTCTCCAATATATGTTTTTGACTCCTTTGTCTAGTACGAGATAACTGTATTTATGTAGGTTTGTCTCTGTGTCTTCTATTCTGTACCATTGGTCTACATGTCTATTTTAGTTCCAATACTATGCTGTTTTTGTTACTATAGCTTTGTAGTATAGTTTAAAGTCTGGGTATTGTGATGCCTCCTGCTTAATTCTTCTTACTAAGAATTTCTTTGGCTATTCTGAGACTCTTATTTTTCCAAATGAATTTCATGATTGCTTTTAATATTTCTATAAAGAATGACATTGGGATTTTAATTGTAATCACATTGAATCTGTATAGTGCTTTGGGTAATATGGCCATTTTGACAATATTAACTGCCTATCCAAGAGCATAGAAGATCTTTCCATCTTCTAAGGTCTTCTTCAACTTCTTTAGTGTTCTGTAGTTTTCACTGTAGAGGTCTTTCCCCTCTTTTCTTGATTTCCAAGTATGTTTTTCCTTTTTTTTTTTTTAGGCTATTGTGAATGGGGTAGTTACCCTAATTTCTCTTTCAGAGAATTCATCACTGATATATAGAAATGCATTGATTTAGAGGTATTAATTTTTATATCCTGCTACTTTGATGAATTAATTTACTAATTCTACATGTTTTCTGGTGGAGTTTTTTGGATCCTCTAAGTATAAAATCATTTCGTCAGCAAATAATGATAGTTTGAGTTCTTCTTTTCTTATTCATATCCTGTTAATTTCTTTCATCTGCCTAATTGCTCTGGCTAGAGTTTCAAGGGCTATGTTGAATATAAGTGGTGAAAGAGGGCATCCCTGTCTTGTTCCACTTTTTAGAGGGAATGCTTCCAATTCTTCTCCATTTACAATGACATTGGTCTTAGGTTTAGCATAGATAGCTTTTACAATGTTGAAGTATGTTGCTACTCTCCCTAGTTTTTCTAATGTTTTGAACATAAAAGGGTGCTTTATTTTGTCAAATGCTTTCTCTGCAACAATTGATATATATAATCATCTGATTCTTATCTTTAAGTCTATTGATTTGATGAATTATATTTATTGATTTCCTTATGTTGAACCAACCTTGCATCCCCAGAACCCCACTTGATCACAGTGCACTATTTTTTAATATGTTTTTGTATGAAATTTACCAGAATTTTATTGAGAATTTTTGCTGAGAATGATCTGTAGTACAGGTTTTCTTGCTGTAAAGTCTTTTAATTTTTGTTTTTCATTAAAAGTTTTTATTTCATCATTTAATCTGAAGCTTAATTTTGCTGGATATAAGATTCTTGGCTGGCATCCATTTTCTTTTGAAGCTTGTTACATTTTGTTCCAGGATCTCCTGGCTTTGAGAGTCTGGGTTGAAAAATCTGCCGAGATATGAATTGGTCTTTCCCTATATGTGATCCCTTTAAGATACTATCCTTATTCTGTATGCGAGGCATTTTCATTATATTGTGTCTTGGTGTAGATCTGTTGTAATTTTGTATATTTGGTGTCCTGTAAGCCTCTTGTATTTGCTTTTCCAATTTATTCTTCAAGTTTGGGAAATTTTCTGATATTATTTCATTGAAGAGATTGTGCATTCCTTTGGTTTGAATCTCTGTGCCTTCCTCTATTCCAATAAATCTTAGGTTTGGTCTTTTGATGTTATCCCATAATTCTTGGCTGTATTGTTCATGGTTTCTTACCATCTTCACTGTGTATTCAACTTTATTTTCAAGATTGTATATTTTGTCTTCATTTTCTCACATTCTGACTTCAAAGTGATCTAGTCTGTTGGTGATGCTTTCTATTGACTTTTTTATTTTGTTTATTGTTTCCTTCATTTCAAGGATTTTGGATTGTTTTTTTCCTTCAGAATCTCTGTGTCTTTCTTAAAGTAATCTTTTGCTACCTGTATTTGTTCCCTTATCTCTTTGTTGGTGTGATCAATGGTTGCCTGTATTTGCTCCCTTATCTCTTTGTTGGAGTGATCAATTTTTGTCTATATGTGCTCACTTAGGTCTTTCTTTAATTCATAGATCATTTTAATTATGTACATTGTGAACTCCTTCTGTAACATTTCATCAAGTGTGCTGTCCGTGGATTCTATTATTGTAATATCTTGGTTTGTTTGGGGCATTTTCCTCCTTTGGTTTTTCATGTTGTCTATGTGGCTTTCTTTCTTGCAGTGCAGATCTGAGGTATTACCTATTTTTATAGTGTTCCTGCAGATTACCTGTGTTATTCTTATAGTGTTCCTTCTAGATCCTGGCTGGTGTTCCACAATAAATACTACTGCAACTAAAAGTGGTGGTGACAATAATAATAACTATAATGATGATAACTCAATAATGATAATAACTCCAGATAGCAGTGGGAGTGTCCCAAGATGGTTGCAACCACTTTCAGAGATGAGCCTGAAAGGGTAGGCTGCCTGTTTGGAGATGCAGCTGCCTCCACGCCCTATCTGTTGAACCAAGGTGGAGAGTACTACATGGAGAGGGCTATGGTGATGGCTTCAGTGTCCCAAGATGAAGGTGGGCTAGGCCTGGGCTCTGGTGTGGGTCTACCAGTTGGTGGGGCAGTATTGGGCCTGGGCCTGTGCTCTAGCTTAGGTCTGCCAGTTGGCTAGGGTGGTCCTGAGCCAGAGGGGCCTTGGCCTTGGCTCCCATGTGAGTTGGTAGGGCAGTCCTAGGCCTAAGTCTGGGCTCTGGCATGGATCTTCCAGATGGTGGGGTAGTCCTGGGCCAGACGAGGGCCTGGGCCTATGCTCCAGCATGGGTCTACCCATTGGCTGGGGTGGTCCTGGGCTAGCAGGGCCTGGGCCTTGGCTACAGCTCAAGTCAGTGAAACAGTCCTAGGCCTGGACTGGGCTCTGGTGCAGGTTGGCCAGTTGGCAGGGCAGACCTATTGTGATTATCTTTAATATGTCACATTTCTTCATTATATTTATATTTTTTCTTGCTGACATAAGAGAAAAAGATTTTATTTATAAATATGAATCTTAAACCATACCAAAGAAGTGAACCTCTTTTTAATCTCTAATATTTCTAACGTATAGCCTCTTGAATTTTCTATGTATAAAATCATGTCTCTTGAAAATTATAGTTTTGTTTTCCTCCCATCTAGAATTCATATTTCTTGTTTTATTTTCTTGCTTATTATCCAATTCTGTGTTTATAGTGAAAATATTTTCATCTTGTTCCAGACAGTAAAAGAGTATCTTTAAATTTTAAATAGCTAATATAATTTTAAATATTGGTTTCTGATGTGTTCCTCTTTTCTCCTAAACTAGAAAAGAAAATTTAATTAATTAAATTCTTGGTTCATGATATACTTCTTATTATTGGTTCATAAATAGCCTTCTTTTTTATTTTGATAAGTCTATTTCTTCTATTCTTACTTCGTAAAAGTTTAAGAGTAGATATTGAACTAAATAAAATTCTTCTACATTTATTAATATGACCCTCCTTTAATTTATTATTGAATTACTTTCTGTTGTGCTATATTTCTGAACTCTTAGCTTGTCTTTGTGTATTGTTTGTAGAATATTTTTGTAATTGATTTGTATATACTTGCTTAGATTTTTTCCATTTATTATTTCCATGAAAATAGTTATCTTTTTGTGGAATCTGTTAGGCTTTGTTACCAAGATTACTTGGATCATTCTATTAAAGAAGAAATGAAGGTGCTAATAAATTGTACTTTGACAATTAATTGATGATCTACTCATGCCTCTGATGTTGAATCTTTGTCCCTGGAAAGCTTTTATGAGAAGCAAGAAAATATTTTACTGGATGGTTTAGGGGTACTCGAGCCTCCAAGTAAACATTTACACTTAAATGTAATTTGATTTCCCCAGGGAGCTTTGTTCCACTGCTAGCCATACCTCAGCCAATGTCAGATCAAGTTTTCCTTAGTGAGGTTGAAATTGGAAATCACATATTTCAGTAACCAAATCAACCCACATAGGATGGTTAACTAGAACTACAATACTACATCTTTTTATCATCATTATATAGCTCAGGTCCATTAAGCTAACAATATTCCTTATTTCTTAAAGAAAACAGCTATTCTTTCAACCCAGAACCCAGATCTACTCACTGTGTCTCTGAGGTAGTTGTTTAAAGATTAGCTATAGTCCTAAATTCCAAAAAAAAAAAAAAAAAAAAAAAAAAAAAAAAAACTCCTCAACAAATGGTGCTGAGAAAACTGGAAATCCATACGTGGTAGAATAAAGTATAACCCCTATCTCTCACTCTGCACAAAACTCAACTCAAGGCTGGGTGTGGTTGCGCATGCCTGTAATCCCAGCATCTCAGGAGGCTGAGAAAGGAGGATCACAAGTTCAAAGCCAGCCTCAGCAAAAGCAAGGCACAAAGCAACTCAGTGGGACCCTGTCCCTAAATGAAATACAAAATAGGGCTGGGGATGTGGCTCAGTGGTCAAGTGCCCCTGAGTTCGATCCCCAGTACCAAAAAAGAAAAAAAAAATTCTGCTCAAAGTGTATCAAAGACATAGGAATTAGAACAGGAACCCTGCCCCTACTAGAAGAAAATGTAGGTCCAACACTCCAATATGTAGGTTTAGGAACCAAATTCCTCAACAAGACTCCTAAAGCACAACAAGTAAAATCAAAAGTCAATAAATGGGATGGCATCAAATTAAAAAGCTTTTTCACAGCAATGAAAGCCATCAAGATCATAAAGACAGAGTCTACAGATTGAAAGAAAATCTTTACCACCTGCACTTCAGATAGGGCATGAATTTCCAGGATATACAAAGAACTCAAAAAATGTAACACCCCCCACTCCACCCCACAAAAAAACACAAATAACCCACTCATTAAATGGGCAAAGGAACTATTAAAGAAGAAGAAGACAAAATATGAATTCTCAAAAGAAGAAATATGAATTATCAACAAATATATGAAAAACTTTTAAACATGTCCAGCAATTAGAGAACAAATTAAAACTACACTTAGATGCCATCTTACTTTAGTCAGAATGCCAATTATCAATACAAGTAACAATAAACGTTGGCAAGGATGTGGGGGAAAAGGTACATTCACAGACATTGCTGGTGGGACTGAAAATTGGTGCAACCACTCTGGAAAGCAGCATGAAGATTCCTCAAAAAAACAAGTAATGAAACTTTCATTTGACCCAGTTATCTCACTCCTCAGTATATATCAAAAGGAGTCAAAATCAGCATAATACAGTAACACAGCCTCATCGATGTTAATAGCAGCCCAACTCACAGTAGCTAACAGATGAATGGATAAATAGTGATGCACAATGGAGTATCACTCAATCATAAAGAAGAATGACATCCAGAGACTATCATGCTAAGTAAAATAAGCCAATTCCCCCCAAACAAAAGTTGAATGTTTTCCTTGATATGTGGAAGTTAATTCACAATAAGAGGGTGGGGTTAGGAGTTCAATGGAATAGACAAAGGGGAATGAAGGGAAAGGAGGGGGGATAGGCAAAAGAAAGACAGTAGAATAAATCTGACATAACTTTCCTATGTATATATAAGAATAAACCACACTGAATCTCACCATCATGTATATCCACAAGAAATTAATTGAAAAATAATAATTATGGGTAAATGGCAGAAAAATCAGTAGAGGCAGGGGGTGAGGAGAAGGAAAGGGAAGGAGAGGTACTAGAGTCTAAATTAGAACAAGATATATTCCATGCTCGAAAAATTATGTTAAAATGGATTCTACTGTCACATCTAATTAAAAAGAACCAATAAAAATTCTCTATTGATCACGTTCACAATTAATGACAAGAATGTTGTAGACAGAGGAAAATTCCATGACTCATTTTCCTCATATTATCTCATATTATCACATGCTTTGAGCAACACTTCTGTTTCCTGTGGACTCAGTTTGGACTGGCATTGTGATTTATTTGAAAGTCCATGGAATGTGGCGTATTTGTACTTCTATTAATAAACTCATTAAGTCATTTAATTTCTCCTTCCTCCAACTATAATAATAAGATATAATTACCTACTTGTACAGTTATACAAGAAACAGATGAGACAAAGTATACAAATGTTATTTACAACATATAAATCAAAAATGCCAGTTATTATTTTAGTTAGCAAAAATTTACTAATGTTCTGCACTAAGATTTTTGCATATACCGTCTCATTTAATCTTCTCAGTAAACAATGAGGTGAGTAGTCTTATTGAGTGAAGAACTATAGAATTAAAAACCTTAATATTTTTCATCAAGGGACAGAATTATGGAATGGAGACAGAATTTAAACTTAGGTGGATCTAATTCCAAAATTGAACTTCTAACCTTTACTCTTTGAGAGCAAAGACCCCCAACCCCACCTGCTGCCAAAAATAATGCTACTTAGTTTGGCTGAAATAAATTTAACAACCAGTGATTTAATTGTTGAATTCTCAGAGTCAGACAATACCAATTAGGGGAGATAAGTCATACTCTCATTTTCTTCTTCTGGGATCAAACAGCACAGGATATGCTGGTTGCTCCTGAAAAGTAACTCTTCGTCCTGCTGTGTAACCAGGAGTGCTGGACAGTGTGGACAATATAAGTGGACCCACTTGCTCTTGGGGTCAGCCACTAGGCATAACAAGTCAATACAACTGTGTTTGATTTGGATTTATAAAAAAATCAATAAAACATGCTTAAATTCATAGTGTGTTATAAAACCTATCTCATCCTTTCAACATTTTCCCTGGTTTTTATTATTGTCCTTCTTTAAACCTTACATTTTCAGAAATGCACCTAGGCATAATTAGCAAATCATGTTTTTTTAGTAAGAGAAAAAGTACAACTTTTCTATTTTTATTATCACAAACTATAGCACATATACAGAAAACTGTAAAAAACAAAACATGTACAACACTGAATTATAATAAAGTAAACATACTTGTAATTACCATTTAACTTTTTAAAAGTACAGAACGTTTCCAGGTTCACAGATGCCCCCCTTCTTTCCCTCAGATATTACTCCCCACAAAGGAATTGTTATTATGACTTTAAAACAATAGGTTCCTCACTTTTCTTCATGATTACTACTAAACATAAATCATGAAACACTTTTGTTTAGATTTGACCACTTTTAAAACTGTATATAAAGGGAACTAACTATATATTGTATGTAGTCATTTGTATCCTGTTTCTTTTGCCCAAAATTATGTGCATGGGATTGAATGCATCTGTACTTATTCATTTTCATTGTTGCATGGTATTCATTGTGTAGAATACCATGATTTGTACATTCTATTTTTCACAGATGGTGCAGATTTTTTTCCAACCTGCAGCTATTACAAATTTTGCTATGAATCTCCTTATATATCTATATCTTTTGGTGACATTTTTCTCTCCTTACCTATTCTGAAATATATCTAGGTATAATTAGAAAATTATGTTGTTTTTAAAATACATACAAGCTGGGTGTGGTGGCACATGTTTGTAGTTCCAGTGGCTCAGAGGCCGAGGCAGGAGGCTCACTAAATTCAAAGCCAGCTTCAGCAACTTAGCAACGCTATAAGCAAATTAGCAACTTAGCGATACCCTGGTTCAAAATAAACATAAAGAGGGCTGGGGATGTTGCTTAGTAGTTAAATACCCCTGGGTTCAATCTCTTAACACAAGAAAAAAAAAAGAAAGAAAGAAGAATACATATCAAACTGGCCTTGTTGTTTTTCACCAGAGCTTTGATTATTAAATGAGTAATGAAAATTTCAATTATTTTTTTAAAGATATGACTTAGCCATAAACTTACCCAACTAAAGAATCATCTCTTCTACCACAGGTGTAGAAGAGATAAAATAAAATAAGTGATAGCCTAATCTTCCCTGGTCTAGCCAGACACTCTCTATGACCTCACAGTTTTAATAGGTCACAGACATGTTAGAATATATTCAGAGGAAAGGCACCCAAATAATTAAAAATGTGAATATGCCATATGAAGAATAAGAAAAACTTATTTTCTTATGATATGAAGCAGGAAAAAAATTTTTCTTTAGTCTTGAAATATGTTCATATTAGAAGAGAATTATGTTTGTTCCATGTAGCCTAGAAAGTTTAATAGGAATGTTTTAGCTAATAAAATGCACAGTGACTGCTCAGTTCAATAAAAGCATGCTTTGAGCCCATGCCTAATGCCAGCAGAGATCATATCTGTCTGGGGGACTGAATGGAAATGTCCAAGTTTATTTGCAAGCAAGGTTAAAGAAATTCCTGGATTTCATCTCACTATTAATGAAGAAGACACTACCAAGCTGTTACCCCAAGAATGCCTGAAGTCATCTGAAGGGAGAGAGGACTACTGACACATGCACAGTGGTGTCTTCTGATCCATCCCTTGATGAGCTCATAACTGAGGCTGAGGGACGAGAGGTGGGGGTAGATATGTGAGAGCCATTAGCAACAGCAACAAGTACCATTTTCTCTAACAGGTCTGTAAGAGTTCTCAAACAGGTCTAGAGCAGAGTAGCCCTACGTGGAGTCATTCTGACCAGAAGATATTTAAAGGGGAAGACATTTTTTACTACTGACTCACAACAGAGGAAGGGAGCCACAGGATAAGGAACAAATAGAGGCTATTCTATGTATAACTGACCATGACTCACTCTTGCCTACAGGCACCCTATGTGTACAAATTAACACACTGGATGTTGGGGGACAGTTTAGGTTAAAGGTGTTTGGCACTGTCAAGTAAGGCATGAAAATGTAAAACTCAGGTTACTTAAAGAAGAACTCTTCTAACAGTTTAAAATGCCAAAATATGGAATAAATTACCTAGAAATGTGGTATAAGAGGGGCACATTCTCATATTTAACCCAGCACTGATATAGAGTAGATTTTTAATACATACTTATTGAATGTAAACTCAGATTTATCTTACTAAAATTTTTTTCTCTAAATTATAAGAAGCACAAAAGAGAACACTTAATGTGCTATTCCATTATTTTTTACTCAATTTCAATGAAAAATGAAACTGGTTAGCAAAGCAGAAATGATAGGAATATGTTTAAAAGTGGTGAGTATGCCTTGGAGAACTACTGATTTCAGGGCCAGGGAAGGGAAAATAGAAGAGTCTACAATATCTTTTCATGCTAGAAAATTAAGGAAGTTCTTAATAAGAAAGATACAAGCACAGGGCACAGGAGATTGAAAGAGCAACCAATGGCCAAAGTTGAAAAAACTTTAGCAAATAATTAAATAAGAGTAATATTATATTAAAAACCCTAATAATAAAATTAACATTTATGAATCTTAGTATATAAATAAGTGACTGTATAAATAGTGGGGAAGAAGGGACAACTCTTCCTTGAAGAATAATCTTAAATAATAATTAGATTACCACAGTGATAATTGTTATAAGTAAGGTTCACCAAAAGATGCTAAAATTAGTGGGCTAAAGTTTAAGCATACTTAATATACTTCTATATTCTAAAAATACATATATACATAAATATATTCTTAAAATATTGTGTAATAGAGGAGGAAATAGTAACTTTATGGTGGAGATCCTGGCAGACATTATCTTCACCAAGTGATCAAAGTTAACATCACTAGTGGATTCATGTGGAGATCACACATTCCTGACATGAAACACAGAGGGCGCATCACATGTAAGGTATCCTTTCCCATCTAATCATATGACTACATCATAGAAACGCACCTCAAGGAATGTTCTGCAAAAGTAGTAGACCAGTAGTCTTCAAAGTGTTGAGGTCATGAAAGACAAGGAAAAATGGAGGAAATGTCACAAACTGGAGAAAATAAGAAAATAAGACACTGTAAAAGATAGGAAAAATCAAATCATTCATACTATTCTCACACACTCACGACTCACCTCACAACAACATAACACAGAACTCTTATATTACCAGATTTTTTCCCCTATGTGCCAAGAATTTATCCAGGAGACACCAACTACAGGTCTTATAATTCAATTATTTTTTGACATGATCAATATGCAGTTAGAACCAGATCCCACAGATTAAGGGCTCAGTACCATAATACTCCCTCCACCACTTCAGATTACAGTCACAGGTAGTAGGCTGTCACTTATACTTCTGATTGACTAGCTATAAATTAGAGTATCAATGACTTCCTTTTCAAATTCAATTAATTTGTTAGAATGGCTCATATAACTTAGGAAAGCACTTACATTTGATTGCTTATTGTATTAATATAGGTAATGATAAAGGATACAGATGAATAGCTAAATGAAGAGGCACATAGAATAAGATATGTGGGAAGAGGCTTAGAACTTTCAAGCCCTCTCCAGGTGCACCACCCTCCAGGTACCTCTACATGTTCTGCCGCAGTCCGGCTACAGCAAACTAACCAGGGGGTGATGAGCAACTGTGTACATTGATACAGCAGGAGTGG
This sequence comes from Ictidomys tridecemlineatus, assembly GCF_052094955.1. Lineage (NCBI taxonomy): Eukaryota > Metazoa > Chordata > Mammalia > Rodentia > Sciuridae > Ictidomys > Ictidomys tridecemlineatus. Next base: position 164,642,211 of record NC_135479.1, read on the forward strand.
GAGCCCTTTATTGTAGCACTGGAGGGATATATATACATTACACACAGCTTATCTTAATTAACATAAACTAGATACAGCAGTCAACCAATAAGGAATCTCCACACTTAATGGCTTGCTGGCGTTACTTCACAAACCACTCCCTCTGCAAAATGCCAGGCACCATCTTGACTTGTTTACAGACCTTAACAATGTTCAGCAATCTGGAATCTCTGAAAACTCTTGTCATTTTTGTTTTTTGTGGAGTCTTCATTATTATAGGTGGGATTGAGTATATGACTGATTATTGGTGAGCAATTCAAGCTTCAGCCTTTCCCTCTTCCCCCAGAAGGTTGAGAGGTGAGCTGAAAATTCATACCTTCTAATTACTAAGTTAGTTCCCTGAAAAACAGCTCTGTCAGGAGCCATCCATGAAATGTGTGTGGACGAGATCAGCATGGAAGCCATTGAGTGGGAAAGTCTTGTATCTGAGAACTCACAGTAGCACTCTTGCTGTTGAGGTGGCCCCAATACATGTGAACTCCCACCCAGCTCTGCCAAAGATCCCACACAATGTCAGAGGTGGGGTGACCTGGGCAGCCACATAGACACACAGCCTCTCAGAGATGGGTGTGGCCTGCCAAGATGCCAACCAACCTGTTGACTGCAAGACACCATGAAGCAAGACTCTACCTGCTGAAACTTTATCTCCCATTTGATGTACATCCTTAAATGAAGAACCAGAGCCATTTTTTTTAGCTGTTCTGTTCTAGCTCCTATATGGGCTGGAAGAAACTATCAGGTGCTCCATTTTCCTTTAAAACTACTTCCTGGCTCTGACTCTTATTACTTCACTAATTATTTCAGACTTTTATTTTCTCATGTGGCTTATACTCTTCTGAACAGGCAAAATCTACCCTGGAGGGGTGCTGGCTGCCCTGCAATGCAGCTCCTGAGTCAATTTATTAGAACAAGAGATTCTCCTCCCACCCAGGAAATTACAAGGGGTATAGAAGTAGTGTCAGATGTTCCCAACACTCAGGAGATTACAAAGGCCTAAGAGGCTCTGTGTCAGAAACTGGGATCAAAGAATAAATATTAAAAGACAAAGAAAAATGCATTTTCATTTCTTTTTAATTATTTTATAACTTAATTCAATTTGCAATCCTGAAGGGGGAAAAAGACATTAATGGGAAAACTAGTGGATTCCAAATAAATGCTGTAATTTATTTAATTGTAATTTAGTCTTAAGGCTAATTTCTTAGTTTTCATAATTATTGTATGATTATTTAAGACGCTAACAAAGTGAAGCTGGATGGAAGATATACAGGAACTCACCAGACTATTTTTGCAACTCTTCTGTAAGTCTAAAATGATCTCAAAATAAAGAAGTTCTTAAAAATGTGATGAACACATCTTGGAATTCCTAGAACAGGAGGAGTAAAACATAATAAAATCATCACACATTCACCAGTCATTAGGAAAACAGTTTCAAAAAATTCACCAGACAGACAGACATGATCTCAGATCCAGAGATCCTACAGGGAAAGTGATTCAAGAGAAACAGTGGACACTAATAAAAAGAGCAGAACCACTTGTGAATCATTCTCCTTCCTCTTCCCTTCTCCCATGACCTATCAGGCATCTAATCCTATCAGGTCAAACCCTTCCTCTTTCTTATTCTGCACTGCACTGGCTGGTTCTTTCAGCATCTTCAATAATGATTTCTCCACGACACATTTCCTGAAGTCAAACATATCCTAAGTCGATGTCCTAAAACAGGAATCTAATCATTTCCCTCCTCTGTTCAAAAACTTTCAAGCTTATTTTATTTGAAATAAATCCAAATTCCTTAGCATGAGATATAAGATCCCTTGCTATTTAGCCTCTCTTAACCTTCATCCTCATCTCTATTCATTCCCCCAAGAAGATCTACACTTCATCTTCAGGTCTAGTTATGAAATCCAGAACATAACTATTCTGGCCTCTGTTCATGTTATTCATTCTGCAAAGGATACCACATTACCCAGCTATTCCTTCCAACAAAATATTAATCATTATTACTTAAACATTACTTCTGTTTCAGTCATATTCCTCTGATTCTTTACAACCTCTCTATCCCATTCTTCATGAATAATTAGTTCTGCCTCTTTGCTGTGCTCATCCCTATCCAGGACACTGTGATACTGTTAATAAGCATATACCACACTGAACATAGCTTGTGGTATATGAACAACAAGATTGTTGTTCAAAAATCCTTTGATGGCAAGGCCCATGTTTAATTCACCCAGGAATTCCCAACCCTGGCTCAAATCTTGGCTCTTCAGTGTCAGTCAACCATTGGTTAGATTTAATTGAATTAAAACACAGATTTGATTCCCAAGAGATGCAAAGGGAAGAGCAATTAAAGAAAATACATGGTTACACTTGTTTCTATTATATTCAAAATTTTCAATGGCACCAAAAAAACTGGGGAGGAAATAAAAAGCCAATGATTATCAAGTGACATAATAGAGTGGACATAAAAGAACTCACATTAGAAATGCTAGTGAGAATGATCCAGACTTGAAAATAAAAATAGCTGTTGACAACAGAAAGGGTCCTATTATCTGTATTAACTTCAAGAAGAAAAGTAGGGGGAAAGGCTAATGTTTGGGAAAGATAGTAATAATGTCAAACAGGAAAGATAGAAAATAAAATTATTCAATTTTCCTTTTGCTTACATTTTTTATCAAGAAGAATGATATTCACATTATTAGATGCAGAAAAAACTTGTTAGAGGAAATGAAACTACTCTGCTTTGAAAGAAATTATATCACTAGATTCAACCCCACATCTCTCTGTTTAATATTGTACTCCAGCTAAATTATACAGGAGTTATTTAACAAATGATTTTGCATTTTTTGCAAGACTGTGCTGTCCAGTATGGTAACCACTAGTCATATCTCATTGTTTAAAAATTAACAATCACTTACTGAGTTGTATTAGCCATATGCGCTCAGTAGCCATATTACCTAATGGCCACCTCATTGCACAGATCATAGAACGTTGTAAAAAGTTCCATTCGACAGTTTTTTCTCTTTTCTCTTTAAAATTGTTATTGTCAGGTCTTTTGGTCATAGTAGCAAAAAAGTTAACTAAAACAAAGTATCTACTAATTTATTCCAAAACCTTATCATTAACACCCTCTTGCTCAAAATTTATCAATAATTTTCCTTACAAATTATAGAAATAGTTATCAAGTTTCCAAATATCAAAGTAATTGTGAGATTATTTTTTACCTTTCTGAAAGTCAATTTTCTAAAATGTATTAAACCTTTTTAATATTACTTTGGCTCACACAATTCTACTTCCTCTGGAAACAATTGTGGATGTTTATAAGAATTTAGCTATATGCATGCTGATTATAGCTATAGCAATATCTGGGAAAACGTGAATGGGAAACAAGAGAAGACAGTAAAGAAACTGCCTATTTGCATTGATCATCACTGTATTCCTAGTGACGAGCATGTTACACAAATCAAATTAAATTTGAATAAAGCAAGGAGAGATGAGCACACTATAAAACAAGCTTTATGAGATAATTTACTTAATATATGCATAAATACTGTGTGTATCTATGTGGTGATATGTGTATGGATAGAGAATAAGACTAGACACAGAAGCACTAAAAATGTTAATAATATTTATCTCTGGTAATGATGTTTATTGCTCTGGTAAAGAGTTAGAGGCCAATGTCTTCTTCCTTTAGCTCAGCTTTACTTTCTAAAGGTCCTATCCTCAGCTAGTTCTTTATCTTGAGAACAACATTTTGAACAAGGAGCAGTAGAGAATATAAATGACAAAAGAACAAATACTCAGAAGGTAGAAAACACATCTCAGCAAGCTATATAAATGGCCTAAAATTTACAAGGGGAATCTTAAAAGGTATATTTAGGAAGTCTAGCTTCAAAGTTCTAAAAAGTCCTCTGGGAAAGTAGAGTGTGGAGACAACCGATGGAACAATAACTTTGGTAAAGTAAAAACAACATTTTTTTAAATGACTCAAATAGTACAATTTCCAAAAGGGTGAATATGAACTTAGATTTCATTTATAGAGTATCTTGGCCAGAGCAGGGAAAGGGAAGTTTCCCTCTGTATTCTGGGGCTGATACCCCTATCTGCTCCCTGGCCACCTTGTTTAAAAACAGTAGAGTTTTTTCAGAGATAGGTAACCAAGAAACTCACTAGACTAGAAATCCTAAAACATAAGGAAAATTGACAGAATTGGTAAGTGTTAGCCTAAAATGGAAAATCCACAGGAATTCTCTGGTGGCCTTTCTCCAGTACTGAGGGGGCTGTCACACGAAAGAGGGACTAGAAAACAGATCAGGTCACTGATGCAAAAAGGCTGCAGGAGGCAATATTTCTATTTAATTTAAGGGAAAATAGAGCAAGTAAAAAATATACTGATTTGCATTTCCCTGGTGACTAGTAAGATTGGGCATTTTTTCATATACTTGTATTAAATCATCTTCTTGTGCCCCATAAAGATGTACAAATAATATGTCTCAATTTAAAAATATATTGAATTCACAAAAAAAGCCTGTATATGAATGTTTACTGCTATTTTATTCATAATTACCCAAACTTGAAAGCAAATGAGATGCCTTTCAATAAATGAATGGATAAACTGTGGTACATCTAAACAACAGATAATTATTCAGTGCTAAAAAGGAATGTGCTATTGAGCCATAAAAAATAAATGGAGGAATCTTAAATACATAAGTGAACTGGCTAAATGAAAGAATTCAAGCAGAAAAGTCTATGTACTGCCTTATTTCAACAACAGTATGACATTCAAGAAAAGGCAAAATTATGAAGATTATAAAAAGATGAGTGATTGCCAGAGGTTTTAGGAAAGGAAGGGATGAATAGGTGGAGAGTGGAGAATATTTAGGGCAGTGAAACTATTCTATATGATACTGTAATAGTAATACATGTCATTATATATTTGTCAAAACCCATTATCTGTACAATACAAACAGTAAATCTTAACCTAAACCGTGGACTTGAGCTGATAATGATGTGTCAATATTGGTTCATTTAGTATAACAAATGTATACTCTGGCTTGGGATGATGATAATCGAGAAGGCTGTGTATGCTTGGGGAAGGAGTAAAAATAAATTATTTTTTTTTAATTCAGCAGTTTTTACTGGAGCAAAATAATCTTTGTGAAATGATTCGTCAAAAACTAAATGCATGTGAAACAACATAGCAGTATTCTGTCATCACTGCAAATTTCATAAAAATGAGATTTCCAAGAATACTTGATGTTTATTTTACATTAATTTTTAAGAAACTTAACAGTATCCTATTTATGGCAACAGATTTGTTTTGTTTTGGTTTTTAGCATTTTACATTTCTGTAAGTATATTTTAAATTACAAGGTAATATTTACAAAGATTGTGTCTAATCTTGATTAAGTATTAAGAATCAATATAAATATTTATTAATTTTAAAAATGCATGCAAGCATAGACAAGTTTCTTTATTTATTGCCTCACACAATAATTACTCAGAATATGGAAGTTTTATGCATTCTAACTCCATCTGACTTAGTTCCAACAATTTTAGCATGGCTAAACCAATGCTCTCAATTAACAGTATGACAGAAACTTATGTAATTTCCACTTAGTTTTGTTGTGACCTAAAATCTCACTTTATAAAATAAAGTCTGTTGGGCTGGGGTTGTGGCTCAGTGGTAGAGCACTCACCTAGCAAGTGTGAGTCCCTGGGTTCAATCCTCAGCACCACATAAAGATAAATAAATAAAGGTATTACCTCCATCTATAACTTAAAAATATTTTTTTAAAAGGAAAGAAAGAAAAAGAAAAGAAAGTCTATTAGTTATCTTCAAAATACAACAAAATAGACATTGAGCTTCTTTGTGAAGCAGGAACTTTCCTGCCACTATAAGTAAAGAAAGAAGAATAAAATTCTTTTCTTTGCAGCAAAACAGGTGGAACTGGAAGATACTGTGTTAAGTGAAATAAGCCACACATAGAAAGACACATACCACATGTTTTCTCTCATGTGAAGATGCTAAAAAAAATCTGACCTGAATGTAAACAAGTGATGACTGGAGGCTGGGAAGTAGGTGGGAGGAGTAAAGGAAAGTTGGATAATGAGTTACCAAAAGATAGTTTGCTAGAAAGAATAAGTTCTGGTGTTCCATAGCAGAGTGGTATAATGATAGTTTACAATAACATTTTATGACAACCTGGAAGAGACTAACTTGATCACACAGTATATATGTATTGAAATATCACACTGAATCCACTAATCACTTACAATTAGCTGGGCTTGGGATCACGTGTCTGTAATCCCAGCGGCTCCAGAGGCTGAGGCAGGAAGATTGAAGTTCAAAGCCAGCCTCAGCAATTTAGGGAGGTCCTAAGCAATTCAATGAAGCCTTGTCTCTAAATATAATGCAAAAAAGGGCTGGGGATGTGGCTCAGTGGTTAAGCGTCCCTAGGTTCAATTTCCAATACCAAATAAATAAATAAAATACTTAATATATGTCAATCAAAAAAGGATAGTAATTAGTGGAAAGTAAATGCTGACAGAATAGCTCTCAGGAACACTAAAGAAGGGATATTATAAAGAAGATTGTATCCCTAACCTGTACACTTATTCCTATTTTTCAAGTTTCTATAATTTATTCATTCAGCAAATATTTCTTAAAAACTTTCCATAGTTATTTTTAAACCTAAGATATTTGTACCTCTGGAAATATGTAATGGATGTATAGCCAAAGAAACTATGAATATGGTACATCTTCCAAGAATTTTGATTGTTTTGAAAGTAAAATGAAGAGATAAATCATTATTTAGAACCCAGCAAACAAATGGATCTTAAAAGACAAAATATCAGAGAAATACTCAATAGTATTGACATGTGTGTGAAACACTTCAAAATTTGCCTCCAAACTCACCAATTCCCAAAGAAATACAGAATCATACTGCTCTTAGAATACAGTAGTGGAAAAGTTAGAGAACCACTGACCCCTATATACTTTGCAGAAAAGATTCATGAATGAATAAAGTGCAGCTCTGCCTTCAGAGCACTGGCCATTTACAGGGACCATAGTCTCAGCTGTTTCATAGCAGAAAAATTCCAATCTGCAATAGAAGGTGAATATGATTAGTTCCCTATAAAGAAGCACAGGTAGGTTTCATTCCTAGTTATGGAAATGCATGCCACCCAACAGTCTCATGCCAGTCCTGAAATTGTGACTTCAGTATCCCAGTCCAAGGGCCAGAGAATAACTCTTCAGAAATTTCTGCTCATTCACACCAGAATCTATAGGTATACCCACTGCTCATGTCCATTTACAAAATTCTAATAGAATTTTCAAGTGAAAGAGAATCTGGGACTCAAAAACTGAGCTCTATATTTTCAAAATTCTACAGAAAGATAAATGCATGAAATCTATAGAATGTACTTGACATCTACTATGAATATTTGAAGTTTATATTTTCATTTTATTTAAGATATGGGGGAGAAATATTTGTTGTCCCTCAAAGCTATAGAAGCAGTTTATCTAGAGGATAGCCAACAAAACTTGGGACAAGACTCCTGCCTAAAGAATAAGCCAGATGATGAGGAAACTTACCATAGACCTTGTGCTTCTAGTAATGTGCAGAACTATGACTGCACCCTATTTTATTGTTGATGGATCTGATTTGGGCTTTACTTGTTTCTTTGCTTGCTAGCTTTGTTTTCTTTCTTAGGGTGGGAAAGTTTCAGTTAGGGAAAGTAAGACTAGAAGTAGGGTTTGTCTATTCCTTACAGAGAACAGCCAGGTAGGGTGAGAAAACAAAGTATCAGAATCCTCTGGCAGGCAAACTACAAGAACCCAGAGCTTCTCATAGAGAAAAGTCTCCTGCACAAGACATGAAAAGTGTAGCTGGAGCGTTCCCTCCTTCTCTGGAAGAGAATCCAGAAGAGTTTGAGTCATAAAGATTCAGACACACACATAAAGTCAAACCCATCACCCTCCAGCCCAAGCCCTGCAGGTTCCTTTGCCTGTCTGGAGATCTCAACAACTTCTTAGTGAAAGGAGGGAAGGATCTGTACGTTACACAGCACTGTTAAGATCAGTCTAATCAACTAATAGCAGACATACTATTGATTAATTGGATATCTAATATCAGGAGTAGCTGACTCTCAAGGATGGCAAAGATTTTATTAATTTGACAAATATTTACTTAGCATTTTCTATGTGCCTGGCACTGACCTTCCTAACTACACAGCAACAAAGTAATTTTCCTTCAGGAAGTTTACATTGTGATAGGGAAATGAGGAAAGAAGAGAAAAAAGAAGGAACTTTAGTAGCTACTGGTCAGAGATCTCAAGGTAGACTACCAAAAAGTGCTACCCAGTGCAGCAGGTTCCTCATCCCATCCTCCAGTTTCCAGTTTTCAGAAGCCTATGTAATTGGTGGAAGGTTCAAACTGGGGTTTGAGACAAAAGGCTATTTTCTAGCAGCACCCCAAAAGTCAGGCTGCCATTTGAGAGCACTCTTATAGTACATGTTTTAATCAGCTTTTGTGTCACTGTGACCCAAATACCCTACAAGAACTACTTAGAGGAGGAAAAGTTTATTTCCGGCTCTTGGTTTCAAAGGTCTCAGTCTATAGCTGACTGAATCCATTGTTCTGGGCCCAAGGTGAGGCAGCAGGAAAGGGCCAAGCAGAGGAAAGCTGCTCAGCTCATGGAAGGGTCAAAAAGCAGGGAATGAGTGACACAGAGAAGGGGCCTTCCAGAACATGCCCCCAGTAACCCTCCTCCTCTAGCCATGCCCCTTCTTGCCTACAGTTACCACCCAGTTCATTCAAACTAGGATAGACTGATTAGGTTACGGCTCTCACAATTCAATCATCATACCTCTGAATGTTGTTGCAGAAACACAGGAGTTTTGTGAGAGAACACCTCATATTGAAACCATAACTGAACACCAGTACTAATTTTTGCATTTACAGCATTGTTTATGTGCATGTTTCCACTGCCCAGGTTTTCATAAGTAGCAGTGAACACAGAAATTACATTAGCTTTAGATCACAATTACTGAGGCATTTGGGAACTGGGGACCTTGAACAGGTTACTTAGTCTGAGTTTAGTCATATGTAAAGTGTGGAAAAAACCTACCTCTGAAAAGGTAGGCTTTATCTGAAGATGTGGGTTTCATCTGAGATAAAATGAGATAATATGCAGAATGTCTTTATTAGAGTGTCTGGTACATGGCAAGTACTTTGAAATACAGCTATCATTATTATGGCTTTTCGTTTCTTCCTCAACAACCTCCCAAACTGTTTGATAAATAATGCCAAAAGATGCACGGAGGCCTATGCTAGCCCTAGGGAAGTGAGAAAGAGTTATAAAAACTACCCTGAAGGGACTGTTGGAACTCATGGGTCCAAATGTATCCACATGTACCCAAAGAAAACCTATAGGAATTTTAATGATGGCCCAATGTTGAAAAATATTGGAAGTTCCATCCCAAATTGACTGGACAGTTAGACTGGAAGTTTATTTTTTAGCCCTCTTCTAAGAATACCAAATTTATAAAAATAATGTGACTCCTTAAACACTTCAAGGTTCTGTCAGGGTTCTTCAGAGAGACAGAACCAACAGAATATGGATGATTGATTGATTGATAGACAGACAGACAGACAACCCATTTGACAGGCCATCTGCAAGCTGGAGAACCAGAAAGGTCAGTAACATGGTTCTCCAAGACTAGAGGCTTGAGAACCAGGAGAGCCAGCAGGGTATTTCTCAATCTGAAGCCAAATATCTGAGAGTCCCAAGGGGCTGGTGGCTCAAGTCCCAGAGCCTAAAAGCCAAAATACCTGGTGTTCTGATATCCAATACCAGGGAGAGAAGGGTGACCACTCTGGTAGAGAAAGAATGACAATTTGCCTTCTGTTGCCTTTTTGTTTCATCCAGGCCTACATTGAGGGTAGGTCTTCCCCATTCAGTCCTCTAACCTACACGCCAATCCTCTCTTGAGACACGCTCACAGATATCCCCAGAAACAATGCTTCATCATCCATCTAGGCATTCCTCAACTCAGTTAAGTAAGATGTAAAATTAGATCTCATGGCTGCATTCATCTAAAATGTCAAAATCGGATGCCCCCAAAGAATCCTCTAATGACCAGACAATAGCCAGGGTATGCTGTAGACAAATAGCTTCCCACACAGCACAGGTCACCTGGGTGGGGTGGGATTGGGGTTTAAATCTTGTCTTGGCTATACAACAAAATGTGTAAAAGTAAAAAAATAGGAGGAAAAATGCAGGCCAGGGGTGGTAAACCAAAGTTTGCAAGGTTTTGGAACCTGAAAACATCCAGATATAAATGTTTCTGCAAATGCTCTGTCGATACCTCCTGCTACCAAAGTACACTTAAATGGTTGTTGGGAAACATAGAGGAGGGCAAGCCACCTTTCTAAACATATATCAAAAGTCAGGCAGTGAGGAAAGACTTATAGTTCTATTGAGGATAAAATAGGAAAGGAGAAGGCAAGAAGTCGGGAAGATAAGACCCATTTAAAATCTGGCCGAGGGTGTTCACAGTAAAGTGCTCTTTTGTTCACAATCAAAGTCTTCCAGGCAGGTTGGAAAAAAATCACCGAATGAGGCTATTCAGTGACATGAAGGTGAAGAAAGACATGTACCTGAATTTTTAATTCCAAATTAGGGAAGATAAGTAGAACAGACCAATCATTACAATTTGTCAGAGGAAAGCAAGAAAATGATGAAATGTTCACTTCCCAAGCCCTGGCATGTGTAGATGCAAATCAGAAAAGCCTGAATTTATTTTCTCCTCTGGTTGGATGAAGTTCACAGTGTGGGAGTCTAGATAAAAGGAAAGTTGTGATCTGTAGGAACTGGTGACTGCTGGGATAGTAGAGAGGGGGGGGGTTAGCTATGTTTGCTGTTGGCTTTGGGGTTTTTTTGTATTAATATATAGACCCCCTAATTGGTGATACTAAACAAAATATTTGAAAGATATAATTTCTTCACCAACAAGAGAAAAAATTTTATATCCAACATTGAATTCACACCCCACAATAAGACTTGAGGGATCTTCTGAGACTGCTACTGAAGTCATTGTCTTATATACAGGTATTTCCTATTCTAAAAGTCATTTAAGAAAGTTCATAGTGAGTAATAGGGCCAATAAAATATTATTTAGAATAGTTTCAAATAAATAAGGATGGTAATATAAAGTGAAAACCAAGATAGAGCTATAAAAAGTATATGTTAAAATGTAAAACAGGTTGGTTGAGCTATAGAGCTATTTGTGGGAACTGAAGGTGACTCAGGGTGGTACTAAACATTCTACGATGAACCTACTACAAGATTCAGACAGTTTATGTTTAGGAACTTAAGAACCCCTTGATATTTTTTAATGTGAAGGTTAAAGGTACTTAAAGAAAGACACTGTCTATTGAACCAGCGTTGCATCCCAGGGATGAATCCTACTTGATCATTCATCCCAGGGATGAATCCTACTTGATATGTTTTATTTGATTTGCCAGAATTTTATTGAGGATTTTTGCATCTAAATTCATTAGGGATATTGGTCTGTAGTTTTCTTTCTTTGAGGTATCTTTATCTGGTTTGGGAATCAGGGTGATATTGGCCTCATAGAATGAATTTGAAAGTTCTCCCTCTTTTTCTATCTCCTGAAATAGATTGTAGAGTATTGGTGTTAGTTCTTGTAAAACTCTGCTGTATATCCGTCCGGTCCTGGGCTTTTCTTGGTTGGTAGTCTTTTGATGGCTTCTTCGATTTCCTCACTTGATATTGGTCTGTTTAGGTTGTTTATATCATCCTGACTGAATCTGGGTAGCTCATATGTCTTAAGGAATTTATCGATGCCTTCACTATCTTCTATTTTATTAGAGTATAGGGTTTCAAAATAATTTCTAATTATCTTCTGTATTTCTGAATTGTCTGTTGTGATGTTGCCTTTCTCATCCTGTAAGCTAGTAATTTGGGTTCTCTCTCTTCTTCTCTTTGTTAGTGTGGCTAGTGGTCTATCAATCTTATTTATTTTTTCAAAGAACCAACTTTTGGTTTTGTCAATTTTTTTGATTATTTCTTTTGTTTTGATTTCATTGATTTCAGCTCTGATTTTAATTATTTCTTGCCTTCTACTATATTTGATGCTGATTTGTTCTTCTTTTTCTAAGGCTTTGAGGTGTAGTGTGAGGTCATTTATTTGTTGGCTTTTCCTTCTTTTAAGGAATGAACTCCATGAAATGAATTTTCCTCTTAGTACTGCTTTCATAGTGTCCCAGAGATTTCGATATGTTGTGTCTGAGTTTTCATTTACCTCTAAAAATTTTTTAATTTCCTCTTTGATGTCTTCTGTAACCCTTTGTTCATTCAGTAGCATATTGTTTAATCTCCATGTGATGTAGAATTTTTTCTTTCTCATTTTATTATTGATTTCCAATTTCATTCCATTATTTTCAGATAAAATACATGGTAGTATCTCTACTCCTTTGTAATTGCTAAGATTTTCCCTGTGACATAATATAGGGTTTATTTTTGAGAAGGATCTATGTGCTGCTGAGAAGAAAGTGAATCTGCTTGTTATTCACCACATCGATAGACTTAAAGATAAGAACCATATGATCATCTCTATAGATGCAGAAAAAGCATTCGACAAAGTACAGCATCCCTTTATTTTCAAAACACTAGAAAAACTAGGGATAACAGGAACGTACCTCAACATTGTAAAAGCTATCTATGCTAAGCCTCAGGCTAGCATCATTCTAAATGGAGAAAAACTGAAGGCATTCCCTCTAAAATCTGGAACAAGACAGGGATGCCCTCTCTCACCACTTCTATTCAATATAGTTCTCAAAATACTGGCCAGAGCAATTAGACAGACAAAAGAAATTAAAGGCATTAAGATAGGAAAAGAAGAACTTAAATTATCACTATTTGCAGATGATATGATCCTATACCTAGACCCAAAAGGGTCTACAAAGAAACTACTAGAGCTAATAAATGAATTCAGCAAAGTGGCAGGATATAACATCAACACACATAAATCAAAGGCATTCCTGTATATCAGCAACAAATCTTCTGAAATGGAAATGAGGAAAACCACCCCATTCACAATATCCTCAAAAAATAAAATAAAATACTTGGGAATCAACCTAACAAAAGAGGTGAAAGATTTATACAATGAATACTACAGAACCCTAAAGAGAGAAACAGAAGATCTTAGAAGATGGAAAAATATACCCTATTCATGGATAGGCAGAACTAACATCATCAAAATGGCAATATTACTAAAAGTTCTCTATTGCTGCAGTCTGGCTGGGCACAGAATCACGAGCCACTCAAGCAAGAACAAAACTTTATTTTTGAAAATGCCACCAATACCCTATACGCGTCTGGCCAGCAAGCCGGTCCACCCACGCCATCCCGTCTACCGGAACCGGGGCCCAGGACCTCCCCCAGAATTCCCTCCTATTATCCTTCCCCAACCAATGGGAACTCTCCAGGAGTACTGTAACATGAGTCCTGTAGCAGGCCAAGGTGAACAGTAGGAGTCCAATTTCCATCATATCATCTCAATGGCTAGCTGGCGTCACCTTAACCAAAAGTGCCATGCATCATATTATTTGGTTGTGGCTCCTAGCACTCTATAGGTTTAATGCAATGCCAATCAAAATCCCAATGGCATTTCTTGTAGAAATAGATAAAGCAATCATGAAATTCATATGGAAAAATAAAAGACCCAGAATAGCAAAAGCAATTCTAAGCAGGAAGTGTGAATCAGGCGCTATAGCGATACCAGATTTCAAACTGTACTACAGAGCAATAGTAACAAAAACAGCATGGTACTGGTACCAAAACAGGTGGGTGGACCAATGGTACAGAATAGAGAACATAGAGACCAATCCACAAAATTACAACTATCTTATTTTTGACAAAGGGGCTAAAAGCATGCAATGGAGGAAGGTTAGCATCTTCAACAAATGGTGCTGGGAAAACTGGAAATCCATATGCAACAAAATGAAACTGAACCCCTTTCTCTCACCATGCACAAAAGTTAACTCAAAATGGATCAAAGAGCTTGATGTCAAATCAGAGACTGCGTCTGATAGAAGAAAAAGTTGGCTCTGATCTACATATTGTGGGGTCAGGCTCCAAATTCCTTAATAGGACACCCATAGCCCAAGAGTTAAAAACAAGAATCAACAAATGGGACTTATTCAAACTAAAAATTTTTTTCTCAGCAAGAGAAACAATAAGAGAGGTAAATAGGGAGCCTACATCCTGGGAACAAATCTTTACTCCTCACACTTCATATAGAGCCCTAATATCCAGAGTATACAAAGAACTCAAAAAATTAAACAATAAGAAAACAAATAACCCAATCAACAAATGGGCCAAGGACATGAACAGGCACTTCTCAGAGGAGGACATACAATCAATCAACAAGTACATGAAAAAATGCTCACCATCTCTAGCAGTCAGAGAAATGCAAATCAAAACCACCCTAAGATACCATCTCACTCCAGTAAGATTGGCAGCCATTATGAAGTCAAACAACAGCAAGTGCTGGTGAGGACATGGGGAAAAGGGTACACTTGTACATTGCTGATGGGACTGCAAATTGGTACAGTCAATTTGGAAAGCAGTATGGAGATTTCTTGGAAAGCTGGGAATGGAACCACCATTTGACCCAGCTATTGCCCTTCTTGGACTATTCCCTAAAGACCTTAAAAGAGTGTATTATAGGGAAACTGCTACAACAATGTTCATAGCAGCACAATTCACAATAGCTAGACTGTGGAACCAACATAGATGCCCTTCAATAGATGAATGGATAAAAAAAATGTGGCATTTATACACAATGGAGTATTACTCAGTACTAAAAAATGACAAAATCATGGCATTTGCAGGGAAATGGATGGCACTAGAGCAGATTATGCTAAGTGAAGTTAGCCAATCCCTAAAAAACAAATGCCAAATGTCTTCTTTGATATAAGGAGAGCAACTAAGAACAGAGCAGGGAGGAAGAGCATGAGAAAAAAATTAACATTAAATAGGGTCGAGAGGTGGGAGGGAAAGGGAGAGAGAAGGGAAATTGCATGGAAATGGAAGGAGACCCTCATTGTTATGAAAAATTACATATAAGAGAATGTGAGGGAAAAGGGAAAAAAACAAGGGAGAGAAATGAACTACAGTAGATGGGGTAGAGAGAGAAGATGGGAGGTGAGGGGAAGGGGGATAGTAGAGGATAGGAAAGGTAGCAGAATACAACAGTCACTAGTATGGCAATATGTAAAAACGTGGATGTGTAACCAATGTGATTCTGCAATCTGTATATGGAGTAAAAATGGGAGTTTATAACCCACTTGAATCAAATGTATGAAATATGATATGTCAAGAGCTTTGTAATGTGTTGAACAACCAATTTTAAAAAAATAAAGAGAGAAACCCTTCCCCCAAAAAAGAAAGAAACTGTCTTGCTTTGATGTGTCTTCTGCTTAGTGAGGAGGACATGGTATGCTGTAGACAAATAGCTTCCCATTAACTGACATTAATGTTAATCTCTTTATATTTTCAGTATATATATATATATATATTAATATATATGTATTTTCTATATATATAATATATAAGTATATATCTCAAATTATACATATATGTATGTGTGTGTGTGTGTGTGTGTATATATATATATATATATATATTAAAATATGCTGAAGTTAAACATATAGCTAGCTGCTCTCTCCCTATATAGCCAATGCACAGAGGCTTATCAGAAAAAGACATAAGAAATCAACTAAAATTCTATTTAGCTGTCTCAATAACACTCTATGAAACCAATTCATTGGATCAACTTAAATATGGAATCCCAAGGAGTAAAAGTCAAGCTTAAAGAATTAGTATGATTATCAGAATAATCAAACACTCTGTGTATCTTAAATACTTTATATCATTTTGGAATAATACAGCAACTGTTTTTAAAAAGTCACTCTGCAAAGTAAATGTATTAAAATTTGATGCATGGAGGTCACTGTCCAAGCAATTTCCCCATAGCAATCACCACTCATTGGAAACTATTGGATTGGTAAAGCTGGGTTTTAATTAGGCCAATATAAAAAGATATTGCTTTAAACCAAAAAAAAAAAAAGTTAAATGTTTAAAGAAAAAAAACTTTGAAAACATGAAACTTAAATTACCTCACTTTTGGATGATATGATAATTCAGGCTCAGGGATAAGGAAGACATGGAATTATGAGAAGATATGAATTCTCACTGTGTTTTAATGAAGAATGAGTTTTATAAACATCTCCCAATGGCTCCGATTTCAAAAATCAAATCAAATGCAGTCACAAATTAAGTGGCAAAAGATTTTCAACTAAGCACTTTAGTAACCATACCAGAACCTCTCTCAGCCTGTCCATTTAGACATCTATATTACATCTCCATCTTCTATCTCCTCCACAAGACACATGGAAACAAGACAGAACATGTCACCCTTCCTGTTATACCCAAATGGATACTATTCTGAGTTTCTTTGTCCCCAGTGGCACTCCATTATCTTCAAGTCCTTAAGTCTAAATCAACTTTGACTCCTTCCTGCTTTCTCTTCTATCTCATCTTCTTATACATCCTATCAGTAGTCAAATCTTGAACCTTCTGTCCCAGATATGTTTCCTGCATGAAATCTCCAATTTTCTCTAATAACTGGATGATTATGATGCCCAACTAAGTGTATTTGGCTTCTGTTCTAGCTTTCATATAATGTTGATCCTACATTGCAACCACAGTAATTTATAAGCTTATATTTCTAAAGAGCAGGTGAATTTCTCTTCCATCTGGCAAAAAAAAAGTGAAACAGCTAATCACCAATATACAAGTTAAAAAGTCTTGACTTGCTCAGTGTAACCCTGAAAGAACCATAAATATGGCACATCTCTTAATATTCTACTCTTGACCGCCATAGTTCAGTGTCTTTCTGTCCTCTTTGGATAATTTATAAAATCCTAACGAGGAGCCAAGTCCAAATGAGTAATGATGTAATGACTCAAACAAAATCAAGATGTCTTGGTGAAAGACAACAGTGTACTCCAACCACAGGAAACCAGCAGTAGGAATCACCAAGAGCCAAAAGCAGCCCCAAAACTATCCTCACGTTGTGATTGAAAGGAAGTTTTCAGCATCTAAAACATGCTATCTGGATGTTTTAAAAAGGTTGCCTTTTGAGATATACTATTCAAGAGCACTTCAGGGCAGGAATTCCTCAGCTTATGTTTTGTTGTGTGAGGGGCTATCTACCTATTGAAGGAAGTTCTATCAACACACAATATTTTTTCAATTCCTAGGATATAGTTGTGGCACATACTGCTAGCTTCCAAATCAATATCCATTTTTCTCCACTTTCTAATTAGCAGAGTCCATAACTTACAGAACACACAAATATTTCCAGATAAAACACTTTTCAAATTTTATTACAAATAGCAGTAATTATAAGACACAGCTCTGGTCAATAAAATTTAAGTATAAGTCACTGAAAGGAACTTCTCAGGGGAAAGTCCTTAAAAGACTCACCTGGAACAAACCATTTGCTCTTTATCTTTTTTCTTTTTTCCTGCCTGGAATATGGATACAAGGGCTGGAATGTAGCCATAGTCTTATCTTGAAACCATGTAGAAAAGGAAAGAATCATAGAAGACCACAGCCCCAACAGCCTCAAGTTGTTGAACCAACACAAGCAACTATCTACCTCTGAGCTCTGTTTTATGAAAAAAAAATCATTACTTGATTAATTACTAATATTTGTATTCACTATTAAATGTACCTAACAGAGTAATTGATGTAATAGCTTAAATGGGAAATAACAAAAGTAACCAATACACTGTCCATGATCTATGATGAATCTTTCCATTTGTGTACACAATGTGCACATATGATATCTCTCTCTCTCTCTCTCTCTCTCTCTCTCTCTCTCTCTCTCTCTCTCTCTCTCTCTCTCTCCATACATACATGCACAAAGGAAAGATCATGTGAGCATGCCATACCATGAGATGCCAGACATTAGAGGCCAAGAAGCCTCAGAATCAAACCTACCTTACCAGTACCTTCATCTTGAAATTCCCAGCCTCTAAAACTTTGAGAACTAAATTTCTGTTGTTGAAGCCACACAATCTATATTTTGATGAGTAGATCAAGCTGACTAACACTGATTTCTATAGCCCAGAAAGGATTACTAATACTGTGGCCCTGTCAATATGTATCAACAATAACAATGTCAACTTAATTGTCTTTCTGAGTCTTTTTGGTGCTAATATATGCATACCAATAGGACCAACAGTGTGACAAAACACATTACACTGTAAAATAGTTCATTAATTATATTAAATAGTTCATTAATATATTGAGCACTTCTAATATATTCATCCCCTGCTGGATACAGGACTCAGGGATATGTTGCTCCCTTTTTCTCTAATTTTCTTGAGAAAACCCACTCATACCAATTCTGCCCTTTTTATGCCCAAAGACTAAGGTAGAGTTAACTAGCTAACTATTTAACTAGCTAACTTGGCAATGCACAAATATACCCCATGGGTAAAGAGCGGAAAATAAGCCAAGAAACTCCCATATCTTAATTAATGTCTGATCATGCAAATAATTTTAAACTTATATTTTTAAAAATTTTATTGGTGCATATAATTACACATAAAAGTGGGATTCAATGTTACATATTTACATATGCATACAGCATAACAATATAATCTGGTCAATTTCACTCCCCAATACCTTCCCTCTCCTTTCCCTCCTCCCTCTCCAGGTTCCCTTTAAATTTTTTATTTATATTTTATGTGAACTACCAATTTGTAAATAGATACATTTATTAATGATTACTTGTTTAATAACTTATTAATGCAGTTTTCAATATTCAAAAACTTTTGTGTGATAACAAGCTCTATCATTTGGAACACTCCTACCTTAAAATTATTGCCAACATTCAGATTTGGCAAACACTTAATGATAGGTCTAAGATCTCAATACTGGAAAGGGGTTTTGAAAGTTTTCTTATAATGGTCTACATGAGATTTTGGAGTTTATAAAGTTCTTTCACACATTATATCATTTAACTCTTGCTATATCCTATAGAGATTACTATTTAAAACTATACATATGGATAAGCTGAAGATTTAATCAAGAAATATATAGGGAAGTTGTTTACATTAGTAATCATAAAATCAATGCAAATGAAAATAACAAACATCATATGCCAAAATATTAGCCAAACTGGTAAATAATAAAAAACAATATTATTGAGGGGCACAAGAAAGAGCCAGTTTCATACAATGCTAATTAAAATATGAGCTGTTGTAATTTTCCTTATTAGAAAAAAAATCAGGAAAACATTCACAATAACTTAAAAAATAGGAATAAACCTGATTGAGTAGGTGAAAGAATTCTACAATGAAAATTATAAAACACTGAAGAAAGAAATTGAAGACAACGAAAAGATATCTCACATTTATGGACTGGGAGAATTAATGTTGTTTAATGACTGGAGGCATATAAATACACAATTTCAAAATATATTAGAGACATTTTAACCAAACACAATGATGTTGACATAAAAATAGACACATGGACCAATAGAATAGAATAGAGGACTCCAGAATAAACCCATGCATCTACAGTCATCTGATTCTTTACAAAGGAGCTAAAAACATATGTTGGAGGAAAACTAGCCTCTTCGGCAAATGATGCTGGGAAAATTTGATTTATACATGTGGAAGATTGAAACTAGATCCCTCACCAAATGTCTTCTCTGATATAAGGGGGATGGTGAATCAAAATGAGGTTGGGAGGGAGAGCAAGGGAGGTGGATTACCTCTAGATAGGGAATAGGGGTGAGAGGGAAAGGGAGAGAGAAGGGGAATAGCATAGAAAGTGAAAGGAGACCCTCATCATTATACGAAATACATGTTTGAAGATGTGAATTTGTTGTCAGCAGACCTTATATTGCCACAGTCTGGCTGGGCACAAAATCATGAGCCACTCACAGCTTTGTAGATTCAAACAGCAATTCTTTATTCCCGAACTCACACTGGCCCTCTACAAACATGTTCTGGGGAAATCCAAGTTCTCAGCAAAATCCACGTTCTGAATCTCAAAAATACTCTCTGAATCCCAGGAGAACTCAACGGGAACTCAAGGAGTGGGCGTGCCTGAGGCAGCAGGATACGCCCTATTCCCAGCAGGGTACACCTTAAACCTGGAACCGCCCTAAACCCAAGGAGCAGGATACTCCCTAAAATCTAATCCACCCTAAACCCGGATCCGCCCTGGTCCTTGAGCAAGGTCACCTTACTCAAGCATACATGCAATGTCATTGCAAATGACCTGGGTCCAAAGGCAAGCCCATTTCCACAATGGAGAGTCCTTCCTCTAAGCAACATGGGGTAGGCTGACAAGAAAATTTCGATGAGTCATTCCTACTTGGCAATAGCTCTCAGCATTATATACAATCAGAGATATGATAAATTATTGTATAATGGTGTATTAAGAATTGTAATGCAAAAAAATAAATTAATTAAATTAAATTAAAAAATAAAAAAAGAAACTAGATCCCTCTTAACCATAAAAAATCTTCTCAAAATGGATCAAAGACCTTATAAGACCTGAGTTTTAATTACCTAATTAAAAGTGCAAGGGGAAAACACTTCAAGACATAAATATAGGCAATGGTTTACAAAACAGAACTATAGTAGTGCAGGAAATAATAGCAAGAATAAATAACATCTAATTTAAGAGCTTCTGCAGCAAAGGAAACTATCAACAGAGAAAAGAGACAGCCTATAGAAGGGGAGAAAAATCTTTGCCAGCTATTCATCTGGCAGAGGATTAGTACCCAGAATATACAAAGAACTCAAAAAATTTAAGAACAAAAAGCAAGTAATCCAATTAATAAATGGGCAAAGAACTTAAATACAAAAGAAGTACAAATGACAAATATATTTTTAAAAGTTCAAAATTTTTAGCCATTAAAAAATGCAAATCAAGAGTACTTTGAGATTGCATCGCTCTCCTGTCAATGTCTATTATCAAGAAAAAAGAAAATAACAAAATTATGACAACGATGTGGGGAAAATAAACCTTCATACACTATTGGTGGAAATGCAAATTAGTACAACCACTATAGAAATCAGTATGGATGCCCCTCCAAAAACTAAAAATAGAACTATCATTGGACCAGATATACCGCCTGTTTTAGTCAGCTTTTGCATCACTGTGACCAAAAGATCTAGCAACAACAATGTAGAGAATGGAAAGTTTATTTTGGCTCTTCCAGAGGTCAGTCCATAGACAGTCAACTCCATTGCTTTGGGACTAAGTGAGGCAATATATCATGGAGGAAGGGCCCAGCAGAGAAAAGCAGGTCCCCTCATGGTGGGGTCAGGAAGCAGAGAGAGAGTTCTGTTTATTAGGGACAAAATGTAATCTCCAAACCCAGCCTGGTGGTACAGGCCTGTAATCCCAAAAGCTAGGAGGATCTCAAGTTCAAAGCCAGCCTCAGTAAAAGTGAGGCACTAAGCAACTCAGTAAGACCCTGTCTCTAAACAAAATACAAAACAGGGCTGGGGGGAATATGGCTCAGTGGCCAAGTGCCCCTGAATTTAAACCCCAGTACCAAAAAAGAAAAAAACAATGTAAAGCCCAAAGATATGGCCCCCAGCAACCTACCACCTCAGTTAACCCAGTTAATCTATATCAGTTAATTAATCAACTGACTGAGTGAATTAATCTAAAATACTCTAAAATTCCTGCATTGTCTCACATGAGAGTTTTGGGAGGATAACTCATATCTTAATCATAATATCATTACTGTGTATACACCCAAAGGAATCAAAGTCAAAATACTATAGAGATAACTTCATATCCATGTTTATTGTAGCACTGTCCACAACAGCCAAGTTCTGGAATCAGCCTAGATGCTCATCAGTGAATGAATAAATAATGAAACTATGGGATTTATGCATAATGGAATATTATTTGGGCAAAAAGAAGAATGAAATCATGTCATTTACAGGATGAAACTGGAGATCTTCATATTAAATGAAATAAACCAGACTCTGAAAAACAAGTATCATATGTTTTCTTCATGTGAAATATAGAAAAAAATGGAAGGAAAATTACTAGAGAATTGGAAAGGGAACCAGTGGGAAGGGGACAAGAAGAGGGAAATAGAGTGGATATGACCAAATTATGCATTATATGTATGTATGGAATTGTCACAAACAAGTCTATATTTTGCACTATTAATATGCACTAATTTTTATAGTTTTTAAACAAGAATCTTCAATTTATTCATGCCTTTAACCTGCAATCACACTTCTAAGATTCTTTCTTAAAAGAAACAAGAATAAACAAAAAGAGAACAACTTTAAATGTGTAAGTACACCAATGTAGTTAAGTAAACCATGGCATAGTATGCAGCCAATAAAGGTATAATTATGCAAAATGTATAATAACACAGAAAATGCTTAATGACAATTTTTAAAGTAACAATAAAATCATATACATATACATATATACACACATATATACATATATATATATATATATATATATATATATATATATATATATATATATATATATAAATCTCCCCGCTCCTTAACTCCTTAAGTATGTATGGGCTATGCCTAATGACTTCCTTCCAATGGGTATTGTGTGCTATTAGTAATAGAGGAAACTGAATATCATGTATTTAGGAACTCTCTATACTATGCTCCAAAATGTTACCTATAAATTTTAAAAAGTTCCAAGCAATAGTCTATTTTTTAAAATTATATGCATGATCATAACTATTTTGAAAAGAAAAAGAAATTATTCTCATTATTAAATATTTATTTAAGGCCTACATGTAAACAGTAACTACTCTATGTGTAGTAGGACCTAGATAATTGTCTTCTTCTTCTCAAAATGATTAATAAATTTTAAAAATTATTGGCAACAAATATTTATGCTTTTAATGCAGAACTTTGTATCTATGTACATTAGATACCATAACCAAACCTATGCAATGAGAAGTTACTGAAACACAGAGTTGGATATGAATTCAGAATATCTGAACTATATTGAGTTCTTTCTGTTACCTTGGACCAATTTACTTGATTTCTGAATCTTAGCTTTCCCCCACTAAAACTTTGGAATA
The DNA here is from genome assembly GCF_052094955.1 of Ictidomys tridecemlineatus. Lineage (NCBI taxonomy): Eukaryota > Metazoa > Chordata > Mammalia > Rodentia > Sciuridae > Ictidomys > Ictidomys tridecemlineatus. Next base: position 164,665,459 of record NC_135479.1, read on the forward strand.
TTAGTACTACCTACTTCGTACTGCTATTACAAAGATTAAATGCAATATCTAAAAGTCCCTTCAAGTAGGGTTAAGCAAAGAATAAATGCTCAATAAAAGTTACTATTATTATCATTGCTGCTGCTGATGCCCTGGATTGCATAACTACCCCATATCTATCAATGGAAATTATGCTCTGGTGAACTGTTAGTGGTGATCAGACTTTGTGCTTTGTAATAAGGGTGAAGTAGTTATTATCAGGAGTACACTTTTCCACCTGAAAACAATAATGGACTTGTGAGAGTATCTGTGTTTTGACAAACCACAAGGGCAAACCAAGGATTAATGAAACCCCAGATGGCATTAAATGACGCAAGTAGCTTATGATAAGGATTTATTTATTTACCAAAGGGCTTGAAGGGAATCATTATACCCTAATAAGATTTAAAAGCAAATATTTGGTTTCTATATGAAAAATTTTAAGGAAGATGCAGTGAGCTAAACCCTGGATGTGTGGAATCAAACTTATTTAAAGTTCAGCTTCAACATTGCTTCATTCAATGAGGTCATCAAGTTCTTATCTCTTTTATGAAAATACCATAAGAAGTATTTGAGAGGGTGAGAAGAAAACATGTAGGTAAAGAACTTAATATATGCAAGAAACCCAACAAATGGCACTAGATTTTGAATAATTTGTTAATCCACAATATACTATAAAACTTGTCACCACCCATTTTCCAGCTCAGGTTGGTGAAAAACAGTGATCCTTCAGCTGACTTCCCAAAGAGTAGCCTCATTGAAATAACCCAGCAAATATAATCTCATTCAAGGACAGGATCTCAATAACAAAAATAAAAAATATGATACCTGAATTTAAACTCACAGTTGCTATTTGCCTGATAAATCTCTAAATACTAAAGCAATAGAACCTTAATTATTATTATAAACACATAAGAGTATCCAGGACATGGTGGAAACAGATTGAGTCAACATATTCACTATACTGCTTGCTTATATGTGTCTAAAAAAATCACAGGAAATTGAAAAGCAATACCTCTTGCTGAGTTAATAAAATCCAACTAAAGCACTGCTGATTGAAAAACTGTGTGAAAAATTAAGAAAATTAATTCTCCAAATTTAAAAATGAATTAAATTCAGAATAATTTAGATGAGTAAAAGGGACAACTTCTAGAGACAATACTACAACAACACTTTCCATGTTGCTTTCATAAAGACTGACTTCAGCTTTTGACAGAGAGTTTTCTGGCAATGTTTATTGGAGGAGTTTGTTACTTCTGATTTAGAAGGATTGATTATAAAATTCAAACTGCGGCTCAGTGTTTAAGGTATTATCATTTTTATCTCTAAGACCAAAAATCATACAGATAAAAAACAGTGTATCATAAATCATGACCTGCAATATGCAGAAGCACAGTAACTATCTCCAAACCACAGAAATCCTAGCTGTGAAAACAAAAATGACTTTTTAGGCTTATTTCCCTTCCCAATAATCATAGGGATACAAGCATTCTTATTATTAAACAGGTTCTCGCACTTTCAATTATGATACAATGAGTCCACTATGCAATACAGTACTTCTAACATTAAAGGAAGCCTAACTTTGTTTAGGCTACTAAGGAGTGTATTTGCTTTTCATTCTAACCCAATACAATCTATTTGCTTTGAGGCTTACTACGGAAATATGGAGCTCTCACTTTATTCTTAAATTTTTAGATACATTGCTGGAATGTCTTCAGGTTCAACTTTCAATATATTAATTTAAAAGTTTATTTTAATATGGGACTGTTTTATACTCACTTACCAAGCAAAGTTTAAAACTATAAACACAAAGAGGCAAATCTAGAGTCTTAGACATCAACAAAATGTCAGAATAGGAGTTTCTAGCACTCATCTGCCTGAAAAGATCAATTTTAATGATTTGAAATAAAATTCAAACAATTTGAATGATCTTCATAAGAGCTAAGGAATCCAAGTGAAATAGTACCTGGATAAAACACAGAAATAAGAAAAGAGACACTGAAGAGAGTAAGAAGGACAATCTTACTGACTAGTGAAGTGTTTTCCCTGCCCAAAATCAGTTGCCAAAAACTTGAAGATGTGCCTACTTCTTCAAATGTGCAAGGTCACAAGAATCATAGATAATCAGGAAAACATGATCCCACCACAGGAAAGACAAATCAAAAACCCTAAAGAAATGGAGATATACAAACTGCCTGACAAGCAACTCAGTGAGCTATAAGAGAACACAAATAGACAAGTTAGCAAAATCAGGAAAACAATACCTGAAAAAACAAGAAGTTCAGTAAAGAGAACTGATCAAGAAAAAGAACTGAACAAAAATTCTGAACTTGAAGAACATAATGATTAAATTGAAAAATCCCACAGTTTCAATAATAGACTTGTTCAAGCAGAAGAATGAATCAGGGAACGAACGTGAAGACATGTCATTTGAAAATACTCAGAGGAATAATAAAAAAAAAAAAACCTAAGAACAGAAAAACAACTCTAAAAAAAAACCCTACAGAACATATATGCATATGAGACTCCACAAGGAACAGAGAAAAAAGAAACAAAATGACAGAAGAAATAATGATAAAAAGAAACTTCCAAAATATAGAGAAAGAAAACTAATAAAAATAGTTTTCCATGGGGAAGGGTGGAGAGTGGTAACTAGACAGATGGAGGACAGAAATGAGAGTGACAACCTACTATGAGTCTTGGTCCTTTCCATGTATAAGTTTGTATCATTTAAGATTGATGATACATTGCCTATTTTAAAAAATTGGAAATTTAGATAATTAAATGAATGAAAAAAGTAGAAAGAAAAGAGTAAGGTAATAAAGTATAACCTTTTCTTGGACACAGAAGAAGCTGAAGCCAACAAAAGTAAAAGGACAACCCAAAGACCCAAGATTGTTAGTGGCAGAGCCTACGTGAGAACCTCAAAGAACCGGACAACTCTGCTGGAATAAGACCTAGTAACCAAGCCAGCTAAGGTGGCAAGGTTGTTAGAGACACTGAAATCTATGAATCTGATATTCTTTAACTGTCATTATTTCTCTTATCTGAAGCTTTTGATGTTAGAGTAAATTTTGTCTTTATAATGTTTGATATCTAATTTAAATTGCTAAGATGTATGGCACTTATATTTTTAATAAAAAAACAAAATTGATAAGGGCATGAAATATATAAGACAAAAAGTCACATAGAAGAATAACAAAACCATTCAAGAAGTTAAGTGCTCAGAAGCTAAGGTATCAAAGCCAATTTAGCAGCTGTAAGACCACTGGGTCCAGACCCAGGTAAGTCTCCTAACAATCAATCATGCTGTTGAGGTGGGACTGGAAAGGGATCACATAGCCGGTTAGCATTTGGTGGTGATTTCCATAGACAGCCCACACTTAGTGTTCTCTTCTCCTCCCTCTTTCTTCCATTTTTACTCATTTCCTGATATTACTTACAACAGTCTTTTTCTTCTGCTAAATCATCCTGTGAGGTCAAAAGTGCGTCTTCTTCATCTTTATTCACCCCCACTGAGCCCTGCACCCAGCAGAGTATCTTAAACATAACAGGCCTTCATATTAATAGAACACTAGAAATAGAAGGAGCTTTAGGAAATATCTAACTCAAACTTTAGTTCAAAGTTTAATTTTGTCAATGCAACAAATACTTTTTCAAACAAAATATTATTTAAGGTCCCTCAATAATATAAAACATATAAAAGAAAAGATGCTTTGGTTGAAGATGAAGCAAAGGGAAAAGACAAAGATCAACTCACAATAACTTCTCTTACCCTTTCCTCTTGCAAGTCCCTGCAGCAGCAACTCTGGGAACAGTTTGGAAACTGGTGACACAGCACAATCATTTCATTTTCTATATGGAGACATTCCTAAATAGTTTTTACACTGCAGCAACATATTCAGGGAAAGACCATTGAGCTCCAGTGATCCAGGTTATCTTATTTCACTTGCCTATGGAAATATTTTCACATTCTCCTGAAGTGCTTATTAAAAATGCAGACTGAGTCCAAACCTAAATTTAGAAAATCTGAATCTCTACCTAGCCAATTTTAAATAATTTTGATGCTCACTAAACCTTGAGAATCCCAAGATGCTGAGTCTATAGGTTTAAAATAAGTGAGAATAATCTTAGTGGTCAATGTAGTATGTAAATAATGGACCCCAAAGATATTAATCCCTAATACCCAGAACCCATGTTATCTTACATAGAAAAAGACCTAGAGATATGATTCATCTAAGAATTTTCAGCTGGAAGAATTGTCTGGGATTATCTAAGTGAGCCCTAAATGTAACCACATGTATCTTTATAAGAAGGAGACAAAGATATTTGATAACAGACAGAAGAAGAGAAAGCAAACTCAGGGTGGATATGTGACCAAAAGCTAACAGAAGCTAATGAGACAAAGAACAAATTTTTCCCTAGAACCTCTGGAGGGATTGTGGCTCTGCTGACACCTTAATTTCATCCCAGTAGAAGATAAATGTCCATTATTTAAACTAATAAATTTGTTATAGCAGCCAATGGAAACTAATACAGTCACATACTTGGAAATACAGGTTATCAAAAAAAAAATCTTCTACAAAATTTCAGTGGTTTCTACGGACTATACTATAATCACCCTTTTAAACTTCTGAAAATTAAGTTCAGAGTCAATTTCAGCATTAATATAAACTAGACCTACTTCTCCAGACCTACTTAAATCTTTAATAAGATACTCAGATGTTTCATCATCAAATCAAAGTGTAAGAAGAATTAATCTAAACTAAAGAAACTCAACTTTCCCATTAAACAAAGAGGCCTGCTGAAATCCTTTAAATCTTGCCCTGTCTTTGTTCTAGCTAGAATCAATGTGTTGCTAACTGCTTTTTCTAGTATCCCCTTCTTATTACAGGAAGAGCTGTCACTACATCTGCAATGTATCTGAGAAGTATAGAATGCAAGTTTAAGAGGTACAAGACAACTCACTTTATTCTAAGTAAATTGAAGGGTTCATTCACTAAAACTTTTTTTAAAAATTTGGAAGAATGTACATTTTATTTGCTTTCTTACAGCTATGCTTTCTGCCATATTATTGTTATTATTCCAGGAGGAGGAAAAACATATATTTTGTCATTTGTTATCTGCAATATGTTAGGGGTGTGTGTGTGAGTGTGTGTGTGTGTGTGTGTGTGTGTGCGCGCGCGCACACGCACATTGGGGACTAAGCAGCAAAACTCTTCAGATTCATGATTACTAATGTTACTAGAGACATTTCAAGGAGATATATAAATTCTCTTCCAGGCTAACTGGTGTTTGTGAGCACAAAAAGGAAATGAGTTTGGTGTTCAATAAACAAGATGGAACACAGTTAAGAGGTAGACATACTAGCCTTAACAAGCTTTAATCTAACAAAGACTGCAAAGGTAGCAGCCCTGTAATTGAAAGAGATTACAGAAATGCACTTACAGGATACCTAGCTCAAAGAATGTTGACGAGTTACAGGTATCACAAGAATCCATTGTTCCTAAACTAGTAATTTTCATGATTTACCTGACCAAGCACAGACAAAAACAAAACCTACACAAATATATGTCAATGGTGACCATATTTTTCTAGCCAAAAAGTTGCACAAACACTGTGACAAACATAATGGAAATATTTAAAATTGGAACCTTTTAAAGAAATCTTAGAAAGATAATCATTCTATAATCATTTATTTTATTTTATATTCCTAAATGTCTCACCCATCTGCTGAAGAGTTAAATGACATATTGATGATCAATAATGACATAAAATATTTAGTAATAATATTATACTTGTAGAAATTTTAGTATTTCATGGGCATAATCATTTTTAGCAGCTCTCTCTTATCTAATCCTCTCCACTACTGTATGAAGGAGACATCATTCATCTATTATACAAATGATGATACTGAAATTTAGAAGATGCCTATTGTGTTAGTTTCCTAGGGCACCACAGATAGCTGTAGCTGTTACAGAAACTGAGAAACTTAATAGAAATTTATTATCTCACAGTTCAGGAAAATCTAAAATCAAGTGTTGCAAGGTTGGTTCCCCCTGGAGGCTGCAAGAGAAAATCTGTCTATTCATCTCTTCTGGACTCTGGTTTTGCTGATAATCCTGGGAGCTCCTTGGCTTGCAGCCATCACATTTTAACTTCTGTCCACTGCCACACACCTTTGTCCTCTGCACTCATACATGTGTGCCAATTTATTTATTTTTTTGGTAAGAATACTCATCATATTGAATTTAGAGCCCACCCTAATCCAGAATAACCTTGTCTAACTTTAAGTACATCTACAAAGAACCTAATTCCAAATTAAGTCACATTTATAGGCTCTGAGTGGACATGAATGTTTTAGGAGACAGTATTCAACTCAATACATCTGGCTTGGCCCTAGAAAGAAACAGAACTATCATACTGAATCTGCCAGTCTGTATTACTGAGCCCTTTATTCTAACCAGATGTATGTAGCTGTAAAGGCTATAGACAAAGCTAAGGACCCCAAAGCTTCAGGGTCTTTATGGCAAAGAAAGATTCAGGAAGGTGTAATTGGGAAAGGGATATAAAGTCACCAACTGTTAATGAGGAATTCATAGGATATAACTCTTTTAAAAGAAGAAAAATAATTTCTTTAACTTCCCTAGTGGGAAAGATTTTATCTTTTTTCATTAGTTATGGTTTTATTAAATTAACAAATATTTAGTGACTGCTGACTGAATACAAGGCACTATTCTCAGGTATTCGAGTATATCAGTGAATCAAACAAACAGAAAAAACACCTTCCTCATGTAGAGATGCATTCTAATCTCTTTATCCTCATACCTCATTCAGTGATACAAAATAGGAATCCAGAAAATACCTTATAGCTCTGAATCGAACTACATTAAATCTGGTGCTAAGGATCATGCATGGTTTAGAACAGGACTTTGATAAATGTTTAATGAATCAACAGACTGAAATGTTGAATTGAATAGAAGAGAAGCCACTTGAGACATTCATAGACAATCACAGACTTCCCAATATATGCCAAGCATGAAAGCAAAAGATAAAGAGAATGCAATTCCTGCCTTCAGAGAACTTACCATCTAATAGAGGATATAAATAAAAAAATCATCAGTATTGTGATAGATGATAATTAAATAAAAGTATTCTTAGGTGCCATGGGGACTATAATGGAATGACCTTAACTCTGATAGATATTTTAGGATATAACACATAATCAAATCTTAAAATGTAACTAGGAGTTACCCAGTCAATGAAAGGTAAGAAGAACAGCATAAGCAAAGGAAAACAAATCAAATTCAAAGTACAACCATAGTGCAATGTGTGATATGCATGTCTGTAATTCCAGTGGCTGGGAAGGCTAAGGCAGGATGATCGTGAGTTCAAAGCCAGCCTCTGCAATGGTGAGGTGCTAAGCAACTCAGTGAGACCCTGTCTCTAAAAAAATTTTTTAAAAATGGGGGGGCTGGGGATGTGCTCAGTGATTGAGTATCCCTGAGTTCAATTCCTGGTACCCTCCCCAAAAAGTACATCCATAGCAAGAGATAAGGGTCATTTTAGGGTGCATAGAGGAGTAGAAGAGAATCATGCAGAGGTGGTGTTCTGCCATGTTCGGAGGACTATGCTATGCCAATCATTCATGCTTGCTCAGAGTTTACCTGCAAGTACAGGTAGCAAAGCCTATTGATGCACTCAAAAGTAACAGTGGGAGAGCACAGCCAGAAGCCAGTCATCCCAGGGAACATACAAATGCTTAAGCCAGGAAGCCAGAAGCCAGGGGCTACAGCAGCCAGGAGACACTGGAGGTGTCTCTGAGCACTGAAAAAGGGAAACCACAAAGGCCTTGTTCAATGCAAGCCTCAGCAGGGTAGTAAAGCATAAGCATTTATGTATATTTTGAAGGAGAGCATTGACTACTTCTATCTAGCTGGGCAGGATGAGATATGGAGGGAATATAATCTGCATAGACTCAGAAATCATTTATTTTCTTCTTTCCCAGAGCATGTGTTTGAAGGAGACTCTCACTAGGGGCTGGAAACAATATTCATTCTGTCTGGATCTGCTTGGTTTATAGCCATTCTGAAATAGGTTAGGCAGCTTCTCTCCCTCAGGAGCAAGGGGACAGGTCAGGGAGAGTCCTGAGGTAATTGGCACCTTGCCCAATTCAGTAAGGGCTGTTCACACCCATCTCCCTATTTACCAGATTTATGCCAAAGCAGTCAGCAGAGGGCCTGTAAGGTATTCTGAAGGGATCCTTTAAGATTATTTGAGATTGATGAGGATCCACAGACCTGATGGTAAGTTAATCCTTTAATGTTTGTTGTATCTACTAATGCACCTAGCAATGTTTGGGATGAGAGAACAGATTAACAAATAAATAAGACATTTAAAAAAGGAATAAGTGCTCTGAAGAAAATAAAATGGAAGGATGATATGTTAGATAGGATGTGAGCAATATGTTGCAAAACAAAGCAAAAAAATCTTAGTGTCTTAAAACAATAAATCTTTGTATTATTTCTTTCTTACTCATGACCCTAGACACCATATGATAGAGAGTCCTCTTGTTCTTACCCTAGTCAATACCAAGGCTCATGAGATAGCACTATCACAACACTTTTGTCTATGTCCTGTTGATCAGAACTTGCTCCTGAATGCTGCCAAACTGCAAAGATGTCAGGAAAATAAAATTTTCCCATGTGTCCCAAAGGAGAGGAAAACCATGGGTGAGCACCCAAGATGGAGTGGGTCAAGAAAAGGATGTAGCTCTTAAAGTGTGTCCCAAACTCAAGTTAACCAATGTTTCCCCTTTTTAATGAAAGCAAAAAGCCATCCTTATATTACACTGAAAATAAAAATTCACTTTTTGTTTCTTAGACTTTTCTGTTTCTCAGACTAAACTGAGTCTTTACCTTTTTCATATTTACCTCAAGTTCACCTTTTTCTAAGCACTAAAAATACCACAGGACATCACGACAGGCCTTATGGTGTTTCCTGGAACTTTTTACCTCAGTTCTGTATTTTCTCAGGCCTCACTTCTGTCTTGATCAGCACACAGATCTGTTCTTAGCTGCTGACGGAACACATATTTTCACAAAAGGCAAGAAGGAAGCTGCTGTTCTGAGGGGGGGGGGAGTTTTATTTATTTTACAAGAGAAATATCGTTTTTCTATTAGAAGGCAGTATTTTTAGAACTGAACCAAATGTAGAATGCTTTTATTCTCTAAAGAAATTATCTCAATTGACTGATGCTCTATTGTTTATTGAATTTCCACAGCATCTTTCCAAGGAAAGTCTTACATGCCATTTATGTTTAATGGAAACCTTTTCAAGTCCAGAACATTGTTCTTTGGTGTCCAACAAGGATAAACATTTAATAACGCCAGGCAAATCGTGTTTCTCTGAGCCTCAGGTTTTCATCCATAAAATAGGCATGATCAGTAACAGTCTCAAGAGCCAAACATTGAGATGCTGGAGCTGCTGGTGAGTGGGATAGATCTCCTTCCCACTGCTGGCCATGTTGCTGCCTCAGCATGGCATCAGGTTTCTGGGTGGTCTAGTGGAGAAGGGAATCCCTCCCAAAGGCCTGCATCATGGGAGGTTTTCCATGCTGCTTCATGAAGTTAACTTGAATAACTAGTGACTTCTGGGAAATTTGAGCAACTCACCTGGTTAGAATATACTGCTACATAATAGTCACTTTGTTCAGATATCTCTGCTAGGTGTCCTTAATATCTGCACTGTAGTAGAAAATCATCATTAAATATGTAAAGTTTAGAGTCAGGGAATCTGATAGTCAGGGCTCATCAACTCACTACCTGTCATTTAACCTCTTTCAGCTTCGTTTTCCTTTGATTGAAAATGGAGATAATTTGGCTTATTTCATTAGGATATTGTAAAGATTATGATGTGTTTCCTGTAAATCTGTCAGCAAAGTACTTGTAAGTCTCAACAAACATTAACTTAACCATCATCCTTGTCGACCCTGAAGAGTAGAGAGAACTACATAAAAATCCCCAAACAAGACTTGAGGATGTCAATTATTCCATTTCTAGCTGTCAGGCTCAAACATTTTTAAACTATTCCAAAGAATAGACTCAAACTAGGCAAGAAACACTGAGACTTCCTCCTGCCAACTCCATCTCCAATGAACTTCTTCAGGCAAGCTTTTCAGGATGTGCCCCTCTGCTTTTGTTTGTCCACTTATCTGTTTTCTTAAGAGGAAGAATGTCTTTTATGTCACAAAAACTTCTTAACTGAAGTTTGTTACTGAACAACTCTAAGCCTCCTTTTCTACCCCTTCCAGAATTCTGTAATGATGAAAACTGAGTCAGGTTCTTGGTTCAAGATAATTCTTTTTTTTAATTAACTTTTTATTTATATATGTCAGCGGAATGCATTACAATTCTTATTACACATATACAAAACAATTTTTCATGTCTCTGGTTGTCCACAAAGTATATTCACACCAATTCGTGTCTTCATACCTGTACTTTGGATACTAATGTCCATCACATTTCTAACCCCATACCCCCTACCTTCCCTTCCCACCCCTCCTATCTAGAGTTGCCCTATCTAGAGTTCGTCCATTCCTCCCTACCCCATTATGAATGAGCCTCCTTATATCAGAAAAATACATTTGGCATTTGGTTTTTTGTGATTGGCTAACTTCACGTAGCATTATCTTCTCTAACTCCAACCATTTACCTGCAAATGCCATGATTTTATTCTCTTTTATTGTTGAGTAATATTCAACAATAAAATTGTTGAATATTGTTTTTTATCCATTCAGCAATTGAAGGGCACCTAGGTTGGTCACAGTTTAGCTATTGTGAATTCTGCTGCTATAAACATTGATGTGGCTGTGTCCCTGAAGTATGCTGTTTTTAAGTCCTTTGGTACAGACCAAGGAGAGAGATAGCAGGGTCAAATGGTGGTTCCATTCCCAATTTTCCAAGAAATCTCCATACTATTTTACATATTGGCTGCACCAATTTGCAGTCCCACCAGGAGTGTATGAGTATACCTTTTCCCCCACATCCTTGCCAACACTTGTTGTTGTTTTTCTTCATAATAGCTGCCATTCTGACTAGAGTAAGATGGAATCATAAAGTAGTTTTGATTTGCATTTCTCTAATTGCTAGAGATAATGAACATGTTTTCATATATTTGTTGATTGTATATCATCTTCTGAGAAGTATCTGTTCAGGTCCTTGGCCCATTTATTGGTTAGGTTATTTGTTTGTTTGTCTTAGTATTTAGCTTTTTTAGTTCTTTATATACTCTAGAGATTAGTGCTCTATCTGATGTGTGAGGGGTAAACATTTGCTCCCAAGATGTAGGCTCTCTATTCACCTCACAGATTGTTCCTTTTGCTAAGAAGAAACTTTTTAGTTTGGGTACATCCCATTTATTGATTCTTGATTTTAATTCTTGCACCACAGAAGTCTTATTAATGAAGTTGGGGGCCTAATCCCACATGCTGGAGATTAGGGCCTACTTTTTCTTCTATTAGACATAGGGTCTTTTGTTTAATTCCTAGGTCCTTGATCCACTTTGAGTTGAGTTTTGTGCATAGTGAGAGATAGGGGTTTAACTTCATTTTGTTGCATATAGATTTCCAGTTTTCCCAGCACCATTTGTTGAAGAGGCTATCTTTTCTCCAATGCATGTTTTTGGCGCCTTTGTCTAATATAAGATAATTGTAATTTTGTGGGTTAGTCTCTGTGCCCTGTATTCTGTATCATTGGTCTACCAGTCTGTTTTGGTGTCAATATCATGCTGTTTTCATTACTATTGCTCTGTAGTGTAGTTTAAGGTCTGGTATAGTGATGCCACCTGCTTCACTCTTCCTGCTAAGGATTGCTTTAGCTATTCTGGATCTCTTATTTTTTCAGAAGAATTTCATGATTGCTTATTCTGTTTCTATGAGGAATGTCATTGGAATTTTCATTGGAATTGCATTAAATCTGTATAGTGCTTTTGGTAGTATGGTCATTTTTATAATATTAATTCTGCCTATCCAAGAGCAAGGTAGATCTTTCAATCTTCTAAGGTCTTCTTTGATTTCTTTCTTTAGGGTTCTGCAATTTTCATTATATAGACAGTTCACCCCTTTTACTAAGTTGTTTTTTTTTTTTGAGGCTATGATAAATGGGGTAGTTTTCCTCATTTCCCTTTCTGAGGATTTGTCACTGATATACAGAAATACATCTGATTTATGGGTGTTAATTTTATTTCCTGCTACTTTGCTGAATTCATTTACTAGTTCTAGAAGTTTTCTAGTGGAGCTTTTTGGGTCTTCTAGGTATAGAATCATAACATCAGCAAATAGTGCCAATTTGAGATGTTCTTTTTCAAATATGTATCTATTTAATTTCTTTTGTCTGTCTAATTGCTCTGGCCAGTTTTTCAAGAATTATGTTAAATAGAAGTGGTAAAAGAGGGCATCCCTGGGAATGAACTTACTGGAACAGACAGGAAGAAAGAGTACAATCTTATATATTAGGAAATTTGAATCCATGCATAAGAGTTTTCCATGGAAGAATATTTTAGACCTGGTGTATTCACCAATGAATTCTACCAAATATATGAGAAACAAATTTAGCCATCCACAAAGACTTTTTTGTGTGGACATATGCAATATACAAAACCACTTATATATGGTTTTGTATATATGTATACATCCCCTTCCTCTACTCTGTAGGTCTTCCTTCTACTTAATTATTTACTTTTTGGGATTATGTATTAGAAAATTATATAATTTCTAAATATGTAAATTTAGAATTTATATACATAAAATTGGAATGCATTGGGGTATATTCAGACATGCAATTGGCATAATTTTATCAACTTCATTCCCTAGTTGTTCCCCTTTTCCTCCCCTCTTCTCTCACACTTGGTCCCCCACTTTACATATTCTGCAAATACCACAGAAATTTACTACTTCCTTTAAACATCTCAGGTTATATATCCGTTTGATTGTTTTGCATTTGTGTTGTTTCCAGTTTGTGGCTATTCTGTTTGTAGAAGCAGTATTGTTTTTAACAGCCACAAACTAGAAACAACCCAAATGTAAATCAATCGAATGGATGTGTAATTTGAGATGATTGAAGGCAGTAGCAAATTTCTGTAGTATTTGCAGACATCTAAATACAAAAGTAGCTAAATAATTAAACATGACTAGTTAAGGAGACTTTAATGGTGATTTAAAATGGGGGAAAGTCCCACAAAATACTTGCATGAGGTATAAAGAGAAAATGTGGTCACAAGCCATCCACAAATTAAGTGTTGTGTTATAGGAGCCTGCTCCAAGGTTTCATAGACAGTTCAAGAACAGTTGGACACACTGAGTCAAATCATTTAAATCATGACTACTTGGACAAAAAGTTCAAAAAAAAAAAGACAAGTTCAAAAAAAAAAAACATCAACAAAGATTTAGGAGGTTTCTGAGGAACCTGTATTTTGGATACTCTTCTCACATGTCTGCATTAATAAAGACTGAATTCTCATTTGTTAAAAAAAAAAAGAGAGGGCATCCCTGCCTTGTTCTAGTTTTTAGAGAGAATGCCTTAAATTTTTCTCCATTTAGAATGATGTTGGCCTGGGACTTAGCATAGCTAGCCTTTATAATGTTGAGGTATGTTCCTATTATCCCTAATTTTTCTAGTGTTTTGAACATGAAGAGGTGCTGTATTTTGTCCAATGCTTTTTCTGTGTCTATTGAGATGATCATATGGTTCTTATCTTTAAGTCTACTGATGTGATGGATTACATTTATTGATTTCCCTATGTTGAACCAACATTGCATCCCTGGAATAAGCCCCACTTGATGACGGTACACAATCTTTTTGATATGTTTTTTTATTTGATTTTCCAGAATTTTATTGAGATTTTTGCATCTAAGTTCATTAGAGATATGAAGTTTTCTTTTTTTGACATGCATTTTCCTAGTTTGGGAATCAGGGTGATATTGACCTCATAGAATGAGTTTGGAAGTGCTCCCTTTTTTTCTATTTCCTGAAATAAATTGAAGAGTATTGGTATTAGTTCTGCTTTAAAGGTCTTGTAGAACTTGGCTGTGATAGCATCTTCTATTTCGTCACTTGAAATTGATCAGTTTAAATTGTGTGTATAATCCTGATTCAATTTGGGCAAATTATATGACTCTAGAAATTTGTCAATGCTTTTGATATTTTCTGTTTTATTGGAGTACAGGTTTTCAAAATAATCTCTAATTATCTTCTGAATTTCTGTAGTGTCTGCCATTATATTTCCTTTTTCATCATGTATGTTAACAATTTGAGTTTTCTCTCTCCTTCTATTCATTAGCATGGCTAAGGGTCTGTCAATTTTATTTATTTTTTCAAAGAACCAATTTTTGTTTTGTCAACTTTTTCAATTGTTTCTTTTGTTTCAATTTCATTGATTTCAGCTCTGATTTTAATTATTTCCTGTCTTCTTTTGCTTTCAGTGTTGATTTGTTCCTCTTTTTCTAGGAGTTTGAGAGGTAATGTTAAGTCATTTAATTGTTGACTTTTTCTTCTTCTAAGAAACGAACTCCATGCAATGAACTTTCCTCTTAGAACTGTCTTCATAGTGTCCCAGAGATTTCAATTAGTGTATCAGTGTTCTCATTCACCTCTAAAAATTTTTTAATCTCTTCCTTGATGTCTTCTGCAACCCATTGTTCATTCAGTAGCATATTATTTAGTCTTCAGGTGTTAGAGTAGTTTCATTCCTTATTTTATCATTGATTTATAATTTCATTCCATTATGATTTGATAGAATGCAGGGAAGTATCTCTACTTTTTTATATTTGCTAAGAGTTCCTTTGTGGCATAATATATGGTCTATTTTAGAGAAGGATCCATGTGCTGCTGAGAAGAAAGTGTATTCACTCATTGATGGATGAAATATTCTATATATGTCAGTTAACTCTAAGTTATTGATTGTGTTATTGAGTTCTATAGTTTCTTTGTTCAGCTTTTGAAAGATCAATCCAGTGGCGAATGCGGTGTGTTAAAGTCACCCAAAATTATTGTGTTGTAGTCTATTTGGCTCTTGAACTTGAGAAGAGTTTGTTTGATGAGCATAGATGCTCTGCTTTTGGGGGTATATATAATTGTTATGTCTTGGTGGTGTATGGTTCCCTTGAGCAGTATGCAGTTTAACTATAGCTTGAAACCTACTTTATTTGATACGAGGATGGAAACCCCTGCTTGCTTCCACAGTCCATGTGAGTGGTATGATTTTTCCCAACCCTTCACCTTCACTCTGTGGATGTCTTTTCCTATGAGATGAGTCTCTTGTAGGCAGCATATTGTTGGGTCTTTCTTTTTTTAATCCAATCTGCTAGTCTATGTCTTTTGATTGGTGAGTTTATGCCATTAATATTCAGGGTTATTATTGAGACATGATTTATATTCCCAGCCATTTTCATTTATTTTTGGTATTTAGCGTGACTTGTTTTCACCTCTGATTAGATTTTCCTTTTTAGATTTTCCATCCCTCTGCTGATTTTCATCATTGTTTTTCATTTCCTCTTTGTGGAATATTTTGCCAAGGATGTTCTCTAGTGCAGGATTTCTAGTTGTAAATTCTTTTATCTTTTGTTTATCATGGAAGGTTTTTATTTCATCATCAAATCTAAAGCTTAGTTTTGCTGGATGTAAGTTTCTTGGTTGGGATCCATTTTCTTCCAGAGCTTGATATATGTTGTTCTAGGATTCCTGACTTTAATGGTCTGGGTTGAAATATCTGCTGAGATACAAATTGGCTTCCCCATATGTGATCTGATTCCTCTCTCTTACGGCTTTTAAGATTCTATCCTTATTCTATATGCTAGGCATTTTCACTGTAATGTTCCTTCATGTAGATCTCTTGCAATTTTGTATATTTGGTATTCTGTAAGCCTCTTATATTTGGTTTCCCAATATGTTCTTCATGCTTGAAAATTTTTCTGATATTATCTCATTGAAGAGATTGTGCATTCCTTTGGTTTCACCTCTGATTAGATTTTCTGTGCCTTCCTCTATCCCAATAACTCTTAGATTTGATCTTTTTTTAAAAAAGAGAGAGTGAGAGAGAGAGAATTTTTTAATATTTATTTTTTAGTTTTCAGCAGACACAACATCTTTGTTTGTATGTGGTGCTGAGGATCCAACCCAAGCCATATGCATGCCAGGAGAGCGCGCTACCGCTTGAGCCACACCCCCAGCCCGAGATTTGATCTTTTGATGCTGCCCAATAATTCTTTGATGTTCTGTTTGTGGTTTCTTACTATCTTCACTGTGTGAGCAACTTTATTTTTCAGATTGTATACTTCGTCTTCATTATCCGATGTTCCTTCTTCTAAGTGATCTAGTCTGTTGGTTATGATTTCTATTGCGTTTTTATTTGGTTTATTGTATCATTCATTTCAAGGATTTCTGACTGGTTTTTTTTCAGAGTCTCTTGTCGGGGTTTTTAGCCCCCTCCCCCCAGTCTCCTCCTGACCTGTGGGAGAAGCAGGGAAAGCATGCCCTGACCAGGAAGAGACAAGAAAAGTAAAGGTCAACTGGCAGCCTGCACCCAGCCTTCCCTCGCAGGAGGCACCAGGGAGAGGAGTGGAAGCAGGATCTCATTTATTGAGGAAGTACACACAACTTATATACTGTACAGGAGCCAATCAGGATAAAGGTCAGAGGGGTGGAGCGAGTTCACGTGTACACCATCCCATAGTCTGTAAGGGAAGGCATGAGCTATCCACGAGGGCGGGAGAGTCCTGGACCTATCCTGGAGATGGTCTGTTTTTTCCGTCACCACCCACAGCACCGCCTCCTGGCTGATCGCCAGGCGCCATCCCAGCCACATGTGCAACCCCAAGACCAGGAAGCGGGCAGCAAGTCATGCCCTACAGTCTCTTATCTCTTTCTTGAAGTAATCTTTTGCTACCTGTATTTGCTCTTTTATCTGTTTGTTGGAGTGATGGATTTTTGCCTGTATTTGCTCATTTAGGTAATTCTTTAATTCACAGATCATTTAAATTATGAACCTTCTGAACTCCTTCTCTGACATTTCATCAACTTTGCTGTCCGTGAGTTCTGTTATTGTAGTGTCCTGGTTTTTTGAGGCACTTTCCTCCCTTGTCTTTTCTTGTTGTCTATGTGTCTTCCTTTCTTGTACAGTAGATCTGAGATATTATGGTTTCTACTCTATATTCTTATAGTACCCCTCCAGATTATCTGTACCTCACCTTGATGTTAGACTTCCAGACCCTGCTGGTGTCCCTCAATGTATGCTACTGCATCTTAAGGTGGTGGTGGTAGCCAAGGAACTCAAGATAATAGTTGAGGTGCCCCAAGATGGAAGCAATGTCTTACAGAGATGGGGCTGAAACGGTGGGCCTTACACTCTCTTTGGAATACCTGCTCTGAGATGCAGCTGCTTCTAGGCCCTGTCATCAAAAAGTTAGGGGCTACCACATGGGGAAGGCTATGGCAGTGACTGCAGTGTTCCAAGATGGAAGTGGTTTAGGCTTAGGCTCCCAGGTGGGGGTCAGGGGCGAACTCAGATCTACCCTGGACCTGGGTCCTGCATAAGTCAGTGTGGGCGGATCTAGGTCGGGCCTGGGCTCCGGTTGTAGTTGTCAGCCTGGATCATGCGCAGGTTGGTGTAGGTGGATCTGGGCTGCTGGGCTTAACCTCCCTCAGTAGTCTGCTGGCAAGAAGGGGCAGTCCTATGTTGAAGGCTGGGCTCAGGTGGGTGCCTGCCAGTGGAGGGGTGGACCCCGGGCCTGCTCTGAGCCTGGGTCCCATAAAGGCCAGTGTAGGTGGATCTGGGCTGTCAGGCTTGACCTCTCATAGTTATCTGCTGGTTGGAAGGAGCTGGGCTCTGGCGGGTGGTTCAAGATAATTCTTATGCTGTAATGAAAAATAAATATTATATCACAAAAATGTGTGTGAACAATGAGTTTCTATTAAAATGTGAGGAATTATTGTATTCACTGTGTGAGAACTTTAAGATTCTATTCATGTTTCCTTACATTCCTTATATATTATAAAACTTTGTTACTCAAACTGCAAAAGTAACTGGGATAAGTAGTTTGACTTGTTTAAAGTGAGGCCTGTTGTACATTTTATTCTGTTCCCCTATCCCCAAGAGTGTTCTTTAGAACAAGCCAGAAAAAGATGAGCAATTAGTTATAAAATGATAACTAAAGAACAGAGGTATGTAATTTGCTTTCAACAATATATTTCCAGTAGCAATAAATTTATTTTTAAAAATGTTAATTTTACATAGACAGATATAAATATGGTTCTTTTGGTTCAGCAGACAATAATCAAATGATCAGTAGTTTATTCAACTAACATCAATTCTAAAGATCCACAATTTGGTGCAAAAAATAAAACCTTCTTTTACTTGAAATACATCACTAGTTTTTACAGAAAATTATTTTTTTATATGTAAGACCTAAAATTACTAGGAATTCTTTAAGATTCTCCATCTGAATTAGGGTTAGAAATTTAATAGGTAACACAAAAAAAGAAAAAATGTAGAGATGAACTGAGCTTGTTATCTTTTTTCTTTTTTCTATTGCCATCCCCCTATTTTGAGCCCTTGTCATATCAAAAGTGAAAAAAATTCCTAACCAGACTCATGCCATATGTGCAAAATGCTGAAAACATAGCACACACTCCATACATGTTAATTATTTCTGTCACATAACCCCATCCAACTTCCACATTAATTTATTAAAAAATATTATTTCAGTTCATTCTTCTTGCCTCCAAAATAGTTAATATGCCCAAACTAGCAGTGTATTATTTGTGTATGTATACATTCAATTTATAATAAATAATTAAATATATTTAAATAAGCACAGATATTCTTAAAAATATAAAAACATATCAGCTCTTTAGAATAATAATGTTTGATACTTTGACTAAAGTTCAAATTTAAAACATTGATTAAAAGTTACATAGAGAAAAAAAATAGCAATATAAGAACTTGATATTGCTGAGTATAGTGGTGCATGCCTGTAATCCCAGGTACTCGGGAGACTGAGGCATGAGTATCACAAGTTTGAGCCAATCCTGAGCAATGTGTATATATACTGTCTCTAAATAAATAAATAAGAAAATTTGATATTTATAATAAAACTAAAAGACAAAAGAGATGCCAGAATTTTCCATAAATATGTACTCATCTATGGTACATAGCAAATAAATTAATGTTATATATTTATATTGAGAAATGTCTCAAATAATAATTAAAAGATCAAACTGGTAAGGAAAATAAATAATATTTAATTTGATGAACTGGTGAGCACAAGTAATTCATACAAGATAAATATAATTTATAAATAAAACATGGAAGAAATGCTTGATGTAGTTATTAATTTTAAAACGATTCACAAATTAAACACAAGGAGAATACAGGTTTGGAGTCAGACTTTCTGTCAAATCCTAGGAGGTTGGCCACTCTATATAAGTCATAAAATCCTTGCAAAGTCTTTACATCTCTAAGTTTCTGTTCCCCTCTCATATGATCATATTTATCTCACATGATTGTTTAAGGGATTAATTAAAATAACCTTGGTTAAGTACCCAGTACAACTAACACAAAGTATTGTAAATAATCAATACATGGATGTTTCTATGACTATTGCTGCCATTGTTATTACTATATAATATCTAAGAATTTAACTAACTTAAAATCTTCTCCTTCAATATCTCCAAGGTGATGGTAAAATCAGTGTTCCTATTCAATACTATCTGGGTAAATTGTTTCAGTCATAATGCTGCTCATATACATGTAAAATATACATCAGGCAACAGATTAACATCCAAAGTACATAAAAAATAAAACAATACAACAGCTGAATAAATAACCCTATTTAAAAATGAGCAAAGGATCTGAATAAACATTTCTCAAAAGCAGATGTACAAATGGCCAACAAGTATGTGAAAAAGCATTCCATATCACCAATCATCAGAGAAATGCAAATTAAAATCACAATGATCTATCACTTCATACCTGTTAGAATGGCAATTATCAAAAAGACAAAGATAACAAAAATGTAGAGAAAAGGGAATACTTATATGCTGTTAATAGAAATATAAATTAATACAGCCATTATGAAAAACATATGGAGATACCTCAAAAATTAAAAATAGAAGTACCATATGAGCCAGTAATCCCTTTACTGGATATATAGCCAAAGTTGATGAAATCAGTTTACAGAAGAGACATCTGCATTTTCATGTTTATCTAAGTATTGTGCCTTTCCAAGATAAGAATCAACCCAAGTACCCATCAGTAGATGAATAAATAAAGAAAATGTCATTTAGATACATAATGGTATACTCTTCCATCTCAAAAAGAAGGAAATCCTACCATTCAGGACAACATGGATGAACCTGGAGAATATTATGTTAAGTTAACATAATATTAACAAGCACAGAAGGACAAATACTGCATGTTCTCACATATACATGTAATATAAAAAAAGTTAAACTTACAGAAATAGACAACAGAATGATTATGAGAGATTGGGAGGTGGTGGGGTTGGTGGGGGAGGGGGGTGTTAATAAAGGGATGCAAAATTTCAGTTAGAAGAGAAATTCAAGAGATAAGTTAAAACATGATAACTTTAATTAATAACAATTATTAAAAATTGCTAAGACAGTAGATTTTAGGTGTTATTATCATTAAAATATATGTTGTAATGCATGATTTGTGGTTAACTAGCTTGATTTAACCATTCCACAAAGTATCCAGATTTCAAAACAACATGTTATACAAAATAAACCTATAAAATTTTTTTCAATTTCAATAAATAGGGAAAGTTTATATAGATAGATAGAGAGATAGATAGATAGATAGATAGATAGATAGATAGATAGATAGATAGATATAGATATAGATATATAGATAGATAGATATCATATAGATACAGTGAAAATATCCAAGTAATACAGAAATATTTGAGTCATTCATCATTTATAAACTTAAAGCAACAACATAAATATATGCAATCCAAAAATTTTTATGAGACTCCAGTGAAAGATTATGTAGCCACCAATGACATGGTTAAAATAATACTGAATAAAATAAAAGTACATATGTATGTGTTGTGATTGTGACTATGTGAGATGACTATAGACTTTCTTTTCTTTTAATAGGAGAGAGGACAAAAACCTGAACCCACTTGATAACAGAGTACTTTAGGTCATATTCCCCCAAAATAGACCCTGGACTACAACAAGGATTTACCTATAAATAATTTATTGAGGAAGTGCTCCCAAAAGCCATTAGTGCAAGATTATAGAGAGCAGCCAAGGATGGAGAAGGAGCCAAGCCAGAGTGACTTTACTCGAGTCTCTGGCAGAGCAGTTGCAGCCTGATCCTGCAAGAGGAATTATAGGGGCTGGAGATGTGGCTCAAGCAGTAGCACGCTCGCCTAGCATGCGTACGGCCTGGGTTTGATCCTCAGCACCACATACCAACAAAGATGATGTGTCCACCTAAAAAACTAAAAAATAAATAAAATTTTTTTTTAAAAAAAGGAATTATAAATTACACTTAATAGTTTTTCCTTCTAAGGGAAAAAGTTCTAAGCTTTCATATTCTGGCATCAGTCATCCAATAGCCAACAGCTGTCAAGTGGAATATAAGGCTAGAGGCCCAAGCACTTCCTGCTACTTATGGCAAAGAGGGTCTCCTAGCCCCAAGACAGTCCTCTCAAGAGTGGTAGGTGCCATGTGACAAAGGAAATCACGCAGAGACTGGGGAAGGGGTGCTCAGAAGCATTAGAAGGAATCAAAAGGAATCTGGGTAGAACATTACTGGAATTGGCACAGTAAACTCTTTCTTCTTCAATTTCTTTTCAATCATATGTTTGGATCCTACTTTCATATTATAAGAAGGTTACAATTATAGCACCCCCCACCATTGCTGCTATAATGAACAGAAATACTACTGGGATATGTTCAAGGGACTAAGATACAAATATAAGGATCAAATACTAAAGGGTAATATCTAAATTATAGAAGTAGTAGTCAAGGTTCACAATAATTCACCTTATTTGAGGGAGGATATGCAGTCATCAAAATGAAGAGACACTTTGTATACACTACCATCTTACCCATGGCCATTAGGAATGCCCTTCACACACATCTCTCTTCCAACATTGCCATGAAACTAGACACACTGCTTTGGGAGACTATGACCAACCACATCTTCTTTTTTTTTTTTTATATCTTCTTTTCCACTCCTCTCTTGGGGTTCAGGGGAAGTAAAGATTCAAAGAATTATGAAGCTATTGAACTTCACTTGAACTCTGTAATAAGGTCCAAGGTTCAATATTTTAATATCTTACAGAGTTGGATTTTTGAGGTCTTAAGTGATATTTAAGACAGTTACATAGAATAAAATTCAGAAGGCAGCCTTAGGATTCAACTGCAATTTAGAATGTTGCTTCTCTAGGAAATTTCTGTATTTCTGGCAGTGACTTTCTAGTCACTGGTACTTTATCTTAAGGTTATTTGTGAAAGAGGTTTGTTCTAAACTTATTAAACACATCTAATAAATGTAGACATTTGTATATAATTATATATATATAATACACATACAATGAATCAATAAAATATATATATATATACATATGTATCTATAATGAATCATTTTTAAAGCAATTTGACCTGTTATGTTTTAGACGTGGTACCCCCAAAAGTTCATTTGTGAGACAATGCAAGAAAGTTTGGAGGAGAAATGATTGGGTTGTAAGAGTCTTAATCCAATCAGTGATTTAATCCCCTGATAGGGATTAACTGAGTGGTAACTGAAGAGGTGAGGGTGACTGGAAAGGGTGGGAATTGGAGCAATACTTTGGGTGTCGAGAGCCATCCATGGACTATGTGTGGACCAAATGGGCATGGAAGCCCACTGGACAGAATCTGATATTTGGGAACTTCCAGTGGCAATCCTGCTGGTAAGATCGCCCAGATACATGTGAGTCCTATTCAGTTCTGCCAGGTCCCACACAGCACTGGAGAGGGAGACCTGCTATAGCCACACAGCTTCTCAGAGATGGGTGTAATCTGCCAGGATGCCAATCAACCTGTTGACTGCAAGACATCATAAAGCAAGACTCCACCCCTGAAACCTTATCCCTGCCTTTGATATAACCTCTTAAAACCACTGGAGCCATTCTCTAGTTGTTCAGCTCCAGCTCCTGTGTGGGCTGGATCTATCAAGCACTCCATGCTTCTTAAAACTATAATTCTGACTTTGTCTTATTTCTTCACTAATTATTTAAGACTTTATTTTCTGAGGTGATTTATCCCTCCTGCACAGGAAAAATTACCCTGGCGAGGCACTGGCCACCTCGCAATATTTGAGTATATATTTGTACCTGGCAAGTTAAATCTCTCTCTGCTTCCTGATCACCATGTGAGCTACTTCCCTCTGCCACTCTCTTCTGCTATGATGTTCTGCCTCACCTCAAGCTCCGAGTCCTGAGGAATGGAGCCAGCTTTCTGTGAACTAAGACCTCTGAATTCACCTTTCTGTGAACCCTCAAATAAATTTTTCCTCTTCTAAAATTGTCAGATCCTTTAGTCACAGTGAAAGAGCTGACTAAAACATGAACTCATATTCAAATAGTCTCAAAAATATCTGAATATGTTTATCCTTATATAATTCAAAAGACAGAAAAAACCTTGTGTCAAAGGACATTCAATACAACATTCTTTACCAGAGCAAAATGAAGGGGGTGGGGGGAGGGAAAAGCCTGAGGGGAATAACAAAGTATTTAAATTTATTCAATTAAATACTATGGAACATTAATGATAACTAAAGAGTTTTTAATACCACTGGGGAATGATTATACAAAAATACATGGGAAAGTATCATTTATTAGGTATATTTTACTACCTTTAAATAATAAGCATAAATTGAAATCCACCTATATTTTCCTAAACATTTCTCTGGTGGTACTTTGGTCTCTGAATACTCCCTGAATTTCAAATTCAAGCATTCAAATTCAACAGGAATACCAGAGGCATATGTTCCTACTCCCTGGAACATATGCCTCTGGTATTCCTGTTCATTCAACAATTCAAACACAGGCATACAGAGGTAACAAATACATAGTAAGTATGATCCTGAGAGCTAGAAACACAAAAATGACTAATATTTTGTGTCTAATCACTGTGGAATGTATAATCTGAAAAGCGAGTCACATACAGAACAGAGCAACAGAGTAAATACAGTGGAGCCATGGCATAATAGAAGCATTAACACCATGCTCTACAAGCTCAGTTCCTTTGTACATTTAGTTATATTCATATACAGCATTGCTAAAGTCGATGCTCAGAAAATAACTGTTGATTATTTAATTGGCTGATATTCAGGTAAACTAAACTAATGCATCCATTTAACTGAGCAAATAAATGATTCAGCTGGAATCTTTAGACTATCCAGTTGTGTTAGTCAACCTAACAGATAGCAACTCACTTTACTTCTACCAGCATACCTGGAAAGGTATGCGGCAGGGAAAATATCAGTGCATACTGAGAGAGAGGAATGATTTTAGACTTGTACTCTTTTCTCCCTTCAAATCAGAAGTTCTCAAATTTTCATAGGTATAAAATTCATCTGAAAGATCTAACAAAAATGCAAATCCAGTAGCTCTAGGTTGAGCCTGGGAATAAATTATTCAGATGCAATAAAACAGAGACTACTCCTTAACAATGTTAATTAAACAATATTGTAAGTATAATTTTCAACTGTCAACATTACAAATTCTGTCAACTCCTTTACTTGTTAAGATGAAAGAATCTTGTGAAATTGGATTTTTATCATCTAAGGTCTAGCCCTAAGCTGAACTGAAATGCATCTTTGGAAGTGGCATGCTTCAAATTTCTTTGCAGAAAGAAAGTGGGGGTCTTCACAAAAATAGAAGAACAACAGAGAAGATGAAGGGGTTCAAGGGGGAGGAAGGAAGGAAGGAATAAAAAGAGCAGGTACTGGAATGAAGTTAATTGAATTCTGCTATGTATACTTATCACAATGAATCCCACTTTCACATACAATCTTAATACACCAATTAAAACTAAAATAAATATAAGGAAGGCCAGTAGAGAAAGGATGGAGAGGGAGGGATAAGGAGAGAGAAAGGGGAAATACTGGGGAGTGAAATGGAGAAAATTATGTTATGCACATGTATGAATACTTTTATGTATGATTACAATGTGCTAATAAAAAATAATTCCTTGCAGACCTTCACATTGGTGACTAGCACACTAGCACATGTGAACTTTTGCTGACTGATGAATTAGAATTCTGAAAGCAAAAAGTTATGTAAAATGTGAAATTTGTAATTAACTTTTGGGAACACGCTGTCTTTCTCCTAAATGCCTATTATCCACAGTTAATATGTGCACATAAAAGTTTCAGCACTTCAAAAATATGCCACAGTACAGAAAATAAAGAATGCTTAAGACAAAAGAACTTTTTCCAGGGGAAAATTGGCAGTATTTAATTGGATTAGCTGTGTCATTTGAAGTAAGAATTATGTTTGTGACACAGGATGCACAAATTCATGTAATTGTTCCATCGATAGCAATGCAGAGGAAAAAAAAATGAAGACCTATTTCTAGCCTCAGTTCCAACACTAGTAATCTCTGCAATCTTAACCTCTTTGAACTTCACTTTCCAAATTTGTAAAAATCAGAATGTGAATCTTAGTAGATGGTCTCTAGTGCCCCTGCAGTTCTACAAGCCAAAATCAAGGAAATAACAAAAAGTAAAATAAAAGTTCAAGCTAACAGGAAAATGTTGATGTTGAAAGACGTCCAGATTTGTAGGAAATACTATATTGCCATTGCCTTGCACAGTTTCTTTGACTTCTAATAAGTGCTTAGTTAACATTTGATAGATGAGTGAATGAATGAACAGTGAAGTTACATAGAGTAAGATATATGGTTGAACAGTTAATTTATTTATGCTTCTGTAAAAATTTAGCATGTTAACTCTTGATCAGCAAATCAGTGAACACTCAGACTCCTTCTGAAGAGAGGTTATAAAAGAATTGGTAAATATATTTCTTATCTTGCCACATAAGAAAGTAGGTGTCAAGTCCACATGTGAATATCAACTGATAACTTGATTACCAACCTCAGGACAAAGGAGAGTGGAGAGCAAGCTCTAATAAAGGCTTGCTGAGGAAATGTGCTGAGATCTAGAATCAGGTAAGGGTGAAGGGCTGCCAGATGAGGAATTTGTGAAAGTGAGGTAAATGCAAGAGAGAGAGAGAGAGAGAGAGAGAGAGAGAGAGAGAGAGAGAGAGAGAGAGAGAGAGAGAGAGAGAGAGTCCTGTTAGTGATGGAGCCAGTAGCGTCACTTTCCTAGAATCAAGACCTCAAAGAGAATGAAGCTAATAATACATGGCCAGACATTATTGATGGGGGAATTTTAATGTTTGACATCTTAGCATTTGCATCAAGGATGGGAAGAGTAGAAAATATGTTCTTGATTTGTTCTATCCAATATAAGATCTACCAGCCACATGTAGCTCTTGAACATCTAAATGTTTGTTCCAATCTACTATGTGCTCCAAGTATCAAATACTCATTGTATTTCAAAGGTTTGGTACCACCAAAAAGAGGGTGGGGTGTAAAATATCTCATCAATATGTTTTATTGACTGCATGTTAAAATAATACTGTTTGGGATGTGATAAGTTAAACAAAAGTTATTGTATGAATTAATTTTACCTGCTTCCTTACATTCTTTGAAGATGGTTACTAAAAATTTTAAACCACATACGTGACTCACATTATGTTTCTATGGGACAGCTTGGTGTTAGAATGGAAATTCTGCAAAACTTCCAAGTAACACTGGAAAGTTGTATGATTTAATTGCTTTTTTTCCTGTTTCTGTTTGAGCTAGTAATACCACCAGGGTGTGGTGAACTATTGGCTGAGTGGTATTGCAGCTGAGGGGACATTATTCCTTACAGATCCTGAAGAGTCCCTACTCCTGCTGATCTCATTAGCTGCGTTCAACCACTTGTTAGAAATATCTTCTGTCCCCCAAGAATTTGTTCAGTAGTAGTTCTATGTCACTTGGCTGGGACAATGAGAGTAATACTACTGGGCCTTACAAGCCATACAGAGCTCAATATAAAATGCTTCTTGTCTGGTGCTGGGGATACAGCTCAGTTGGTAGAGTGCTTGCCTCGCATGCACAAATCCCTGAGTTCAATCCCCAGCACCACCAAAAAAAAAAAAAAAAAAATTGCTTCTTATCTCTGAACCAGCCAGCCCTGCTTTATCCACCTGACAGGAATCCTCATTGACACTTTGCTTGTTGTGTTTAATTCTCCTGATTTAAAAACCAGTTGTACCACTACCCCTGTTTCTATTTTTCTTTTTCTAATCATTCTCTTCACTACCTTATTTGGACAATAAGCATATTTTTCCAATTACCAATTTTTTTCTCTTATATTTATAAAACTAATGTCCACAGAACATTTATATCATCAGTTCTGTTCTTTTGTTTACAGCCCATTGATAAACATTACTAGTCTGACTTGAATAATTGTGATAGGCAAAGACTATGTGGAATCTCAATGTAACAGACTACCTTGACTAACATCTATATAAATGGTTTCCCTATTGTCGTATTGTAGTCTGAACACCGTTAACTACAGAGTCGTATCCTCACAGTCTAAATTCCTTATAATCTCTAGCATCCTAAAGGTCTTTCTTTTGAATGAAATTTCCTGTCTTCTCAAAGCACACTGTTTCTCCCAATCATACTTCAATTATGAAATTCCTGTCAACTTAAACAATTATTGATATTGAAGCTAAGTATTAATTGTACATGATGATTCTACATTCTGAGTTTGGATGGGACAAGCTTGGAAACAAAGGCATTCTTGTTGATGTTGTATTCTCTGTTGTTGTTCAGTAATTCCACGGGAAGAGTTTTAAATTTTTAATAAAGATTTTAACAAAAATAAACTACTTAGTAAGGCAACTCCCCCTTTTTCTTAAAGTGATGCTTCATAATAAAAAATAGAAGAAATTTTACAGTGTTAAGATTTTTCTTTTTTTTCTTTCTTTTTTTTTCTTTTTTTTTTTTTTTGGTACCAGGGATTAAACTCATCTGTGCTTACCCACTGAGCCACACCCTAAGCCCTTTTTTGTATTTTGTTTAAAGAGACAGGGTCTCACTGAGTTGCTTAGAGCCTCGCTGAGTTGCTAACTTGTTGAAGCTGACCTTGAACTTGCAATCCACCTGTCTCAGCCTCTGGAGCAACTGGGATTACAGGCATGTGCCAGCATGCCCAACTAGGATATTTTCTTTCAGCCTTCTCAAATATAAATGTTTCTATGATGAAATTTTAAATAAAGAAGAAAATGGTATTAGGAACAGATCATCTAGCAAAGTTTTAATGTTGCTTTAGAATATAAGACTTAGAAATATGGTACAAAAACCTATTGGTGATTTTACTGAGTCCTTTTAAGTATGTAACTTCTTAAATTCAACCTGTATTAAAATGTATAAAATTAATCAAATTCTTAAAATTCCCTGCTAAAAAATTTTAAAACATCTCTTAACATGAGTTGTGTGATATTCTGTACTTCTATTGTCCTTCTTTTGAATTCCTCTCATACTTATTATGAACATCATATATTTGATCTCAGAGGGTCCAATGGATGTCCTTCTCACACTGGAGTTAAAAAAAAAAACTAAATTAACTTTCTCATGCACCTATTGTCAAACTACGCTTCATGCAGTTGTTATCTATTCACTGATTCAAGTGCAGCTAATCTTTCCTCTACATTCATATTTCCTTGAGCTACACTATTACAAAGAATCACAGCATAATGATTCTGTACTTAATGAAGAAATAAATGATAACATCTCTACAACATATCATGACCCTTAGGATATCCATATCTGCAACCATCAGAAGTTTGAGAGTGTTCTATTGAATGTACCATCCTGCGCATCACTACCTAGATAAGCAAAAGTCACCATCTACCTTTGTGATCAGCAGTGCCCCAATGTTTGAGACATACCTGACAAGGATGGATCATTCAAAAGGCCTGGAAGTAGGTGTACTGCCTTACACCTGGTATTATGGTCTGAACATTAGTATCCCTCCACAAATGTCCTCACCTCTAATGCAATGGTATCAGTGACCCCTAGCAGAAGTTAACTTGTTGGCATCCTCCAGAAATAGTGTTTGACATCTGCATTCTTTTAATGAAATTAAAAAGTTGTCAGTATCATCAAAGTTTCTTAAATGGTACAGTTTTTTTTCTAATGAAAACTTTGAATATGTCAAATACTTTTTCAACTTCTTTGAAACATATTGAAGAAATTTTGGTGATTCAGAATCCCCACTGTGACCCTCTCCTATTTGTGATATATAATTGCTCTCTGTGACTCTATTTTTCTCCACACCAAACAATTCCATATTGTTATTTTTAGTTACTTTGTCAAGTTTGATCAATTTTTCTTTTCCTTAGCCTGTGGTCATTGGCATCTCTCATTTTTAGTATACTTGCTTCTTTCCAGTTTATCCACTTTTAATCAACCATTGGTTATAAGAGCAGTAATGCTCATTTATCTGATTTGTAAGTAAGAGAAAATGGGCTCAGAAAGTATCCCAGGAACAGTCATTATTTAGAATGCAGGATTTAATGGGAAAACTTTACAACACTTACTTGGGTTACTTAGAATCTCTGCTTCCTCTGGTTCTCATCAATGTTCATGACAGTTGATTCAGAAGGCCTCTGCATTGATAAAAGAAAAACAAGGACTTTGGTTGATTCAGTGGGAGCAGAACTCCTAATTAAGCAGAAAATCTTTTCACTTCTCCCTCTTAATAGTTATTAACAACCAAGGCTAAGACAATAAAAAAAAGTGTTTCCCCTAGCACCATTGATAGTGTCCAAGATGACTGGGGCCTGACCTACCGCAGATGCCAATTTCCAATCCACAAGCTCAATATTGTTAACCAAGAATAAAACCAACCTATCCAAGACCAATGACATTTATTTGAGACTAATTAGGATTGTATTCCAGAAAACACAGATTCAAGCAGATCTTGAAAATACATTCAAAAGTTTTGCAAAATGGAGGTGTATTTATAACTTTAAACTGCAAGAGTATTAGAAACTATATCACTCGTTAGGAATTAGACTAGTGCTGGTAAACATTTACCTGTCTTGTAAGAAAGGGATTTGGTGTGTCTCAGTCTCTGGGTAGCTGGGGGAAGGTGTCCATCTTACAAAGGTCAGCAGAGGCCAATAAGGTTTCAGGAAACTACAGGTTTGTTCCAGTATAAAGGTCAGCTCACAGCTGGGAATGGGTGTGTCTGCAGCCCAGTTCAAAGGTTCAGCTGCAGACAGACTGGACAGGAGGATGAGATGTGATTAAGAATGGCCTCCTGACTCCATTTTAAGTGTCCTGACAAAGGCTGCTCTTCCTCCAAACCACGCCCCCTCCTCCCGTCCTCTCTCTCTTTTTCTTGATGAGGTCTACAGCTTTTTCAACCAAGAATCTGGAACATCATTTGGGCAAAGCTGAAATGAAAGCAAAGTCTATCATCAGACTTACCTGAACCAGGACAGAGACTACTTATTTAGCAATGCCACACCCACTTCTAAGTTATATGTATGTGTGTATGTTCATTTAATGCATATATATTTACTTAGTACACACACACATTTAGTATAAGGGAACAAAACTAAAAATGAAATATAGACTTTGGATGTAAAAACATTTATAATATCAAGGAACTATGGATCCTGAACTAGAGTCAACCCCAGAAGTTATCTGTTCAGTATCCTATTGGCAAAAATCACTTTCTGCCAGTAGAATTAGAGCCACAAGGGATCTGTGACTTCCTCAGGCCCCTCTGAGAGGAAGTAAGAATCAGAACTCTGGTTTTCTATCTCTTAGTAATATCATCCTCCCTCTGCATCCAACAACACTTTATGGATTCATAGTTTTTCAGAGTTGAAAGAAACCTTAGGATTATCTTATGCAAGTGATTTCCTCTGAGGTATCCACACTTACATAATGACACATCCATGAATACGAGGTACTCACTGATTGCTTACTCCACCTCTATTTCTCTCTTTACCACATAGAAATTCACCTGAAGGTTGGGATGCAGCAGCTAAAATTTGTTCAAATTGCTCAGCTGAACCACACTCTTTACCCACATTACTATTCTCTCCAGGAAGGAAGAAATGAGAGTCTCCTTTCACGGCCTGCAATAAGACCAGACTGGTTCTCATTCTTCTTTCATAGTAACAGATGCTATCAATAAATTTGGGGAGACCCTCCATAAACGAAAGCCAAAAGGCTGAGGAAGACAATGCATCTAAGAAGCAACTTCCCTGGAATGCTCAGTGGAGACTGGGGATATGGTAACTTTTCTGATCCAAAGCCCACTGGAAAAAACCCCCTTGAAGTCCCCAAGACTCTAGGAGTCCCTCATCTTTGCCAGCCTAAGGGCAAGGCAGTGAATGAATGTAGATGGATGATCCTATTATTGCGTCAAGTTCAGGTAAACATTGATTGTTGATTAGCAATGCCCCCACATGTCCTTTGATTTTTTTTTTCTGTTCATTGTTACTAATAGCCACACAGGTAACAAACAGGTACATAGTAGAACAAATTCCCTTTCTTAGCTGTTAAATATACTTTGTAGCTACATTTGTGTTTTTAGTCTAATTAGTGATTTAAAATACTAGCAGGCATAAACTGCATTGTAAATTCAGCTAGAAGGAGATTTTATTCACCATGTGTCATTCTAATTAAAAACTGTATTGTCTCCTGAATTGACACAAATTTTATGGTCTTGCTAACAATAGAACCTACACAAAACATCTTTTCCAAAACTAAGTGAACTCCAGAAATGAGGAATAAAATACCATTCATGGGAAAGTATAAATGTGCAGGAAAATCCCCTGTGTCAGTCAGGATTTATCCAGGAAATCAAAAACCTTACTAAGTATTTTAACCAGGTATAATGGTTAATTTTAGATGTCAACTTGACTAGCTTAAGGATATCCAGACAGCATTATTTTTAAGTATATCTGTGAAATTGTATCTGGAAGAAATTGGCATTTGAGTCACTGCACTGAGTAAGGAAGATCCATTCCCACCCAATTGGCTGAGGCCCAAATAAAACAAAACAAAAAAGCAAAACAAATTCTCTCATCCTGTCTTCTGGGTCTGGCACACCCTTCTTCTTCTGTCCTCAGACATCACAATCCCAGGTTTTCTACCTTTTGGAATTTAGACACCAGGATCATCCTTGGTTCTTTGGCCTCAGCCTCAGACTGAGTATTACACCATTAGCTTCCCTTGTTCTGGGGCCTTCAGACTTGGACCGAGCTGTGCTGCTTTCCCTGGTTATCATGAGACTTCTGAGCCTCCATAATTATGTGAGCCAATTTTCCTAATAAATTCCCTCTCACAGAGGTATACATATATATTTATATAAATATGCACAAATTTATATATGTGTACCTATATATTTATACATATATATCTATAAATCCTTTCACTGTAGGTAGGTTTTATTTCATTCTATCTCTAAGGTATGAATAGGTTGACTAATAGATACATCAATCCCATTGATTCTATCTCACTGGAGAGCCCTGAGCAGCACATCAGGAATGAATGGACTCAACATAAGGAATTAAGTATTTATAAAACTGTTAGAAAAAAATGGAGGAACAGAAATCAGGGAGAAGTACCTTATGTTTCAGGTGTGGGGCAGCAAGGAGAAAGGAAGCTGCTGCCACCCAAAAGCAGGGCCATGCAAGTAGCTACTGTCAACTTAGCTGTATAGTTTCAAAATGGGTAAATAACCACCACTACCAGGGGACAAAAAACAAACAAATAAAGATTTCTGCCCATCTTCGCTTTTCTCGTCCAATGTGAGAGCATCTCACTGGCACAGCCCTGCCAGTTTGGAATCCTACTAAGCAAGGAAGTCCAAGAAACAGGATTTCTAAGCTTCTAACTGTGGCAATTCAGGGGAAAGCTAATAAGAGAAAAAGTGCAAATTACAGAAAACAATTCTGAAGCCAAAATTACTCCCCTAGGAAAGCTAAATTCCAAGACCCATCCTCATCATGAGAGTCCAGGAAAATGTTCCTGTTATGGTTTGGATGTAAGGTGTCCCCAAAAAACTCATATGTGAGACAATGCAACATGGTTTAGAGTAGAAATTATTAGGTTATAAGAGCCTTAACTCAATCAGTAGATTGATCCCTTATGGGATTAACTGAGTTGTAACTGAAGGCAGGTAAAGTGTGGCTGGAGGAGGTGAATCTTTGGGGGCATGTCTTTAGGGTATATGTTTTGTATCTGGTGAGTCAGTCTCTCCCTCCCTCCTTCTCACTCCCCCACCCCTCCTTTCTGATGATCATGTGAACTACTTCCCTCCACTACACTCCTCCACCAAGATGTTCAGCCTTACCCTGGAGCCTGTATGAACTGAGACCTTGGAAACTCTGAGCCCCCAAATAAACTTTTCCTTCTCTAATTATGCTTGTCAGGTCTTTTAGTCACAGCAGTAGAAAAAAAATGACTAGAACAGCTCCTGTTATCACTAATACAACTCTAAGATAACAAATTGTTTTTCAACCACATATAAACCATCTCCCCAGGCTTTCTGTGATCCTAGAAGATGAAGTGATCCCTATTGACAAGTGACAATACTAAAAGCCAATATTAATAACATTAGATAGACCCCACCACTAAGACCCACTAAGGAAATTTTATGTGAAATGTTAGCAGAACTGTTCATTCAACAATAAAAATTCCCCTTAAAGGAACACCAAAAGGAAAAGAGGATTCCCCCCTTATAAGGATAGATTCATTCTCCTCAAAATTCTTAAGTGATATTTAGTTTTGCTTTCTGTATAATGATCAAATAATTTATATCAAGAAAAATAACAAATGACTTCATACTTTCTCAAAGATAGTACTTTAAAGAATCACCCTATTTCTTTTCCGCTTGAAGAGTGTTTATTTGTCTTCTGTAGTTTTACATTCTGAACATTTTAGTTTTTCAGTTTCACTAAAAAGTGACCTTTTGATTAGGGGTTTTCCATGCATGTTTCTTTTTCCAGAATAGAATCCAAAGTTTTTCCTCTTACACCAAGTTATAAAAGGCTTCTCTTCTCTAAAGGAATTTTCAAAAATCATTCTAAATCCCTTCTCTTCAATTATTTCTTATGCTTACTATCTTAATATGAAAGGAAAAGGAATAAAATAAAGATCCATCAGTTGCAAAATTTTCATCTTTTAATATCTTATTAATTCTATCCTTCATATGACTCTTTGAAGAACCTACAAAAGGATAATAAATGCATCTGTTGGATCTCACAGTACATCTTCTCCCTAATAGAATAATGAATCTGCCTTCATGCCACAGTAGTGTCTACACAAGTGTTTGACCAGGGAATATGTTATGATCATAAAATTTCAAATGGAATCTCAAAGTAGGCTTTAGGTAGAGAGAATAATTGTTTCAGGATTGAGGCAGAAATGGAGGTTCAGAGCCTGCCCCTCACAAAAGTTCTAGAGAACATAAATTAAAATAATTTATACCAGATGGCTCACACTCTTCCCTATAATCTTCAGCATGCTGACTTTCTTTTATAAATGGGTGACTTTCCCTTTAAGCTGTCTGCAGCCATCATAGTTAATGGCTGAAGATCTTTCCAGAAAGACGTTTCAGGAACAAAGGGAAGCTCAGGCTCCCCTGGGAAAACTGACCATTAAACTGAGTAGACAATTCTCAGGAACACCTGGTCACACACCATCTGAGGATTGCAAGCCAGCACTGGTCAGGTGCTTTGCACCTCTCAGGTTAACCTGTTAAATGGGCGCCTATGGCCTGACTGGCTCCTCAGTGCTGACTGGCTCAGCCCGCCACCGGCAGGAAACTAACTGTAGGTACCAGTTACTCTTATTGACCCCTGGGTATAAATGCCCTCAGGAACCCTGGCTTAGTGTGAATAAATGAAAGACTTGGTCCTTTAACCATTGTTTATAAGGTACTACTTTGTGTAGTACAAAGTTCTGAGTATGTGCTCACTCCATAAAGGAATGCCTAGAGCCATACTGTATCCCTGGGTTTTGATCTCATTCTGCTACTAACAGCTGGGTGATCTTGAGCAAGTTAAAAACCTCTCTAAACCTATGTCTTCACCTTGCAAACTCGGTACAGAAGCAGTAGTACATACCTCAAACATGTAATGAGGAACTTAAGTGAAATAATGGGTAAAATATGTAGCATTAAGTAAGTACTGGCTGTTAGTGTTTGTCTCATA
This sequence comes from Ictidomys tridecemlineatus, assembly GCF_052094955.1. Classification (NCBI taxonomy): domain Eukaryota; kingdom Metazoa; phylum Chordata; class Mammalia; order Rodentia; family Sciuridae; genus Ictidomys; species Ictidomys tridecemlineatus. The sequence continues at coordinate 164,700,851 of NC_135479.1, forward strand.
CAGAAGTGTTTCTCATTCGTAATTTACATCTTTAAAAGTTACTGGATTAATGTGTTTGTATGTATATACAAGCTCATAACCAGATACGAGAAATATTGTATAAACCATTTCTCCAAAAGGAGGACTAAAGTTGAAAGAAATTAAATAATCAACCTAGCATAAATAATATTGGAAGTAGACTTTTGTTAAAATACAGCCAGTCAGTTTTGATAAATACGTAATTTTCTGGACTTCATGAAAGAGTTATTATACAAATCTGATTATCTAATAATCCATGTTTTGTGATCAGCTTTGTTTCTTTCCAGAAGTCAGTGCTGGGTTAATCAGGGATCTGGTTCATCAGGTTAACCTGCATGAACTAGTAATTGGGTAGGCACATAGAGTTCTAGACTCTCCTACAGTAAATCAAAATGTTATTACAGCAAAGAAGTAGTTTTTTCATCTGTATACCTATAAAACCAGGTATCCAGCCCATTCTATTACTTCCTGCTTTCTCCAGACCCAGAACTTCTTTCATTGGTACTAATGTTATATCTTTATTGTCTTGTGTCTTATACATAGCTGTGAAAATTCAAATGAACACAATGAAAATAATTCGGGAAGATTATTTTTAGCTGATAACTGCCTGCTTAACTACTTCGCAAGAGACTAGTCAGACCAAATTCTCAAGGAGACAAATTTTGTAACATATCTTTTACATAAAACCTCTTCTCAGGCTGGAGTTGTGGCTCAATTATAGAGCACTTGCCTAGCATGTGTGAGGTACTAGGTTTGATTCTCACACCACATATAAATAAATGAATTTAAAAAACCAACATCTAAAAAAGTATTTAAAAAAAACTTTTCACTGTGACCTATCAAAGAAATTCACAGCATTTCCAGGGACTAATATTTTATATATAATGAGCATGTGTGTGTGTGTGTGCGCGCGAGCACATGCGCATGCATATATATATATATATATATATATATAAAATCAGAAATCAAATGATGTACCCAAGGTCACATGAATTAAAATATCAGGCCAGAAATTAGATTCCCTTTAAATTCCTACCCCATTCTTCTCCACTTTACGTACCTTAACTGATTCTTCACATACTGAAATGGGGTGGAAAGGGGAACATGCTGAGTTATCACTGAATGCACTTCAGTCTCCTCAAATCCCAGTTGGGTAGTTATGGAAGAATACAAGTAGAAACCTCATTAACATAATTAAAGCCTAATATTATTACATATTGACATTTTAAAATTCTAATCTAAGTATTTGTTAAAGTGCCATCATTGGAGTAAATATGTATATTTTAAGATAACAACTTGGAAAGACAGACTTTATAAAATGTGTGTATTTTGATATATCGATTCATTCAGCAGAGATATTTTGAGCTTTATTTTATGCCATGCTCTGTTCTAAGCACTGGGGAAGCAGAACAATACGTTTTTCAACCTTCCAGAGTTTACATTCAAGGGAAGGAAACATGTAAGCAAATAAGCAGATGAATATAATACATTCTCCACAATGTAACACAGAGAAAATAACAACATTGGGTGCCCATGCTGTGCAGCTGCTTGGAAATCAGAGTTCTTATGCCTGAGGAAGGTTCTGAGCTTCACACAGGGACAGCTGGAACAGATGGGTGGTGCAAAATAAGCCCCATCCTATTGGTGTCATGACAGATGATGATAAGGCTATGAGTGTTGAGGGGAAAAGGAGAGAAAGCCTCTATGCTCTACGAGACCCTCTCCTGGTCCTGAAAAAAGTGATGTGAATGCCAGGAAAGGGTTGTTTTGTGGGGTTTTTTGCCGCCCTCTTATTACCCTCTCTCATACCCTTAGCTTCTAAACACCTGAGCTATAAATGATATTAGTAGAGCTTCAGATAATGAAAGAATGGTGAGAGAAAGACATTAGTAATGGAGGCGAAGGTGGGAGAGAGATGAATAGTAGGAGGGAAGAATGGGTCTGAATCACCAATCTATGTAACTAATCAATGTAAATGTATGATGCAATGAATTAGTTACATCAACTGAACTCCCTGTGCCTCTCCACCCTTGCTTTGGCTGCAGAGACCTGTTTAAAGAAGCAGGTGATGAAGAGTATCAACCTTACTTTAGAGATGAAGAGAGATGATTTTAGGGAGTAGGTATGATTTACATTACATTGAAGAAAAACAAATAGGAAATCCACAATAAATCAACCTGAGATGGACTGAGTCACTGGAATCATGGTTTGCCAAGTGCATTGCAGTTTCCCTGAGATACTAAAGACATTGAAGTCTATCATGTTTATCCACTTTACTTTCAAGTGATGTTTCCAATTGGCATTGATGCAACTATTTAAGGGAGCAAGCCAGGTAAGTATTGAATAAAACAGCATAATGTATGGCATATAGCTGAAAAGAACCTAAAGAATAACCAAATTTCAAAAAATATATATTATAAAAACAAAAATCTAGCCATCAATGTCATATCTATCCTTGAGATTATAGGCACGTAAGAGTTATCTTGAGAAATCATTTATCCAAAGCTTTAAAACTTCAAGGATTAAACATAACACCCAATTCATTGCATCCTTGGTCAGGAAGTCTCCAGGGAAACACTTCCATTCAGAATTGGTCTTAGGAATTTTATGTTCACTGTAACTCATGGACTTTGAACCAGGTTCCAACTAAATATGAAGACATGGAAAAGACAGAAGTTCCAATGTTCCAGTTGGTCCACAATGCTCTCTAGGTTCCACAGTTCAACTAAATGGTGATGGGATCTTCTTGGGCACACTAAATAAAACAAATGTATCATTGAGAAGCCTGTTAACTTTCTGTTTGTTTCTCCAAATTCAGAGCCTACACTTCACAGTGGCTCTGAGCCACTGACACTGACCTGCACTCAATGAATCACTTGCCTTCTGGCTTCCAGATGTACTTGACCAATGTAACACATGGCTAGTTGGTAGAGGAACTCAGGCCTCTCAGGCCTGGAGGAAGTGACAATCTCCCCCTCTGTCATTCACTAGGTCTAGAGTACCACATAATCTCTGTGACTTTCTTCCTCTCTTATCATAATTTTGTAAATACCCCATTTATTAAATTATCTTCAAATGATGCTATTTGAGAGTACCATCTATCCTTGACTGATTGTTGGCACACACTTTCTTTCTTGTAAGAACAATTTGGACAAGTGGACATGTGGACATGTGGACATGTTACCTTGAGGTGAAGAATGGATTCATTTCCGTATTGCTTAAGCCTATTTGAAAGTGGGTTTTCTAATATTGGGTTTGTGAGACTACGCTTTCTAAGACAGAAAGCATTCTAAAAGATGTATCAGAGTACTGTTATCTCCATTTTGCAGTGGAGAAAAGGGATGCTTAATGATCCTAAGTCTTTCCCTCAGTGCATGTGCCTAATAAATCCACTTGCATTCTAGCACTCCAAGTTCTATGCTCTGTCCCCACTCCTTTTTCTTCTACAAATTAAATACTAAAACTTCTCAATTTCATAGCATGTGAATGAAATGCTTGATGGCCTCTTTTCTGGGTAAAAGGATCACTTGGAAGAGTGGAAGTTTTGTCATTCTGTAGCTTCTTCTCTATTAAAAACAGATAAGGAAGGGTTAACAATAAATATGAGTCAAAGACTGAAGCTATTAAATACAGCAGCTGTGCCTTTAGAATCTAAAAATACACCAGACAACAAACTATGAAGTGCTCTTGACGTCAATGGAAGACACAGTCATCAGTGAAGGTCATTTTATAACCTTCCTACAACTGCCTCACAGATAAACATACACCATAATCCTTTATGTCAGGGCCATAAAAATACCCTCATGCAGTTCACAGGCAGGCATCCGTTAACCACACACACTAAAACCTTGTGACCATGGTCATGATCAATGGTCATGAGATCATTCATGGACAACCTCATGATCAAAACATAAGTTATGTAGAGAGATTTAGAGACAAGTATTACTTGTTTTTTTTTTAAATCTGCACTAGCCATTTTCAAGGAATTTAAGTTTGAACCTAGGCTACCAAAAAAAAAAAAATACCTTCAAAGCTCAGAATTTCTGCTATTTGGTAAAAGCTTAATGAATGCAGCCAATTGCTTGAATCTCTAGTTAGCTGCTGAAGATCTTGGGTTCTAAGCAGTTTTTCTGAAGTCATTTTTCATAGCTTATTATCCCTAACCTTCTTTCCTTCTGGAGCTTACTAACGGCAACTACAAAAGATGGGACTGATTCCCTCTTTCCTCTCCTAGTCAATACTCGCTTTTCAGGCTTTTTTACTCTGTTTAGTTGTGTCTACAATACGAAGATTCCAGTGCAAAAAATGATCAATTTAATGTAGAAGAAAAACAGGACCAAATTTTTGTACTTAACTCGTCTATTAAAATCTTGAACTTAGAATTCAATCTAGAAAATCCATGTCAACATAACCTCTGGCACACCTACTGCAGCTAATGGATCTCAGATCTGATTATATCTTTCCCCACTGAAGTTCTGTCCAAAGGGCAAATGCAGAAAAACATTTTATTTGTGTGTGAATAGAATTATGTCTCCATAACTCACCTGCTTTGGAGCAGAGGCATAATTCCTGCTATCCAGCCAGTAAAAACAAGGCTAAAGAAATATTGTTGTTTCTACCATGGAGCACTGAGTATGGAAGAAATAGAAATGTTAACCCACCTGGCATCATTGCATTGCAATATATCTAGTTTATATACTGTGTGAAACGAGGCTTTTTAAAAATGTTCTAAATATATCTAAATAAATTGTGCAAACTGATGATGCCTTGAGGGCTTTATCTGGTGACTAGTATTATAGGGGTAACTACCCACATAATAAAGTGGATTTATAAAGTTTAGAAATTGCCTAATCCAATATATACAGAGCAATTAGATGAATGATGCAGGCCAAGTAGATTTAGGTATACAAATGATAGCCACGGTAATACATGGAAATGATTCTCAGAGCTAGATAGGCAAAACATATTGGATCCCCTGTAATTTCCATTGTACTACACAGTCATGGCCTCAAATTCCAGGGTAGTTGACCTGTATTCCCAAAGTCAAGTGACTTCCATTTGAGACATTCTCTTCAAAAGATTGGTCCCATGCTCACAGGCCTCAGTTTGTTTGTGTGTGTACTTAAAAATAATGTGGAGAATTATACTGCTAATAAGAGGGAAGATGTCACATATTTTCTTGTTTCTTTGCCTGTTTCTCTATAAGACAATTTGGCTTTCTCATATCAATTCATAATGTCTGTTGTATGTTATTGTGGATGTTTTTTCCAGACTATCTTTTGTGTTTTGATTTTGTTTATGGCACAATTTGCTCAAACAAACCTAAAAAAAAAAGCACAATTTTAATGAAGTCAAATTTATCCATTTTTATTTATGGTTAAAACTGTATGAGCTATTTGCTTATGAATGTCTTCCCTCCCATGTGGTTAAAAAATAGTCTAAATTATCTTTGAATGTATTTATTATCTTTTTCATTTATAACTTTAATCTATCTGGGAATTATTTTTGGAATAAGGTGACATAAATAAATCTTTAAAAACACAAAAATTCTGGGGGCCGTGGCACATGCCTGTAATCCCAGAAGCTCTGGAGGCTGACGCAAGAGGATCGCAAGTTCAAAGCCAGCCTCAGCAAAAGCAAGGGACTAAGCAACTCAATGAGATCCTGTCACTAAATAAAATACAAAATAGGGTTGGAGTGTTCAGTGGTCCTGAGTTCAAACCCCAGTACCCCCTAAAAAATCCCTAAAAAGATGATCATCTCACTAATGTCAGTAGAAGGAAAATTACAGCAATATGACACACCATTTTATTTAAATCAGTTTGAGAAGATGCACCAACATGGAGTTTATTCAGAAAGTGACTTCAGAGACCAAAGCAAAGGACCAGGCAGGTATGGGGGGTGGCTAAAAAAAAAAAAAAAAAAAAGCAAATTAAGAATAGAATATGATCACCCTTGAGGACAACAGGCCCTTGAATAATTTATGGAATAGTTCACTGTGGTCAGGAAGTGGGCACAGAAGCACAAAGAAATTCTAGGGAAAAAGAATCAAAAAAACTCAAGACTCCTACATGAGGCAAAATGCCATCAGTGGAAGCTAATCCTGTATTCACGTGAAACTGTCCACTTCAGGTGTGTCTGAAATCAGAGGTGAGGAAGGAGACATGTTGTGAAGCTCCTGATATAACTTCAACAGGTAAAAATTTAAACAAATTATGGAATAGCAGTTACCTAGAGAATGATGCAGTTATTTAAAAATGAGTAAGATACACATGTATTGATGTAGAAAGATATCAACAACATATTAATAAAAACATAAACTATGGAATGCTTTTATTTCATGTTCTCATTTTCAAAATTAAAAATGGTATGTGTGTGTGTGTGTGTGTGTGTGTGTTTATAGCTTTGAATATGTATAGAGGAAGATCTGAAAGGATACACACCCTACTGTTAACATTTGTTAATTCAGAGGTGGGGAGTAAAAGAGAAAAAATTATTAAATATTTCTTTGTACAACTCTGCATTGTCTAAATTAGTGTCACCAAACACATTCCTTTTATTTTTTGAAAAGGTAATTGGTTGAGGGTCATTAACATCAACTAATTTATCCCTGGCTTGAGCTTCATTCGCAATAGAGAGTATCCTCTGAGAATCGAACTAGATTCAATTCTAGTTATACAACTAGACAGGATTCTCCATTGTTAGTAAATGTCATATTATTTCTAAACCAAAGAAAAGGAGGTGGTCTCTCTTCTATTTATTCTATTTTCATTCTCTAGATTATCTGTGTTCAATACAGCCATCAGTTTATAAAATGTTTAATGTGTGGCTAGTCTAAATTGAGATGGGTTTCCTGTGTAAAAATATATACACACAGGTTTTGAAAACTTAGTTACAAAAATAATATATCTCATTAGTAATATAATATTGATTATCTGTTGAATTTGTGGTATATCAATTGAAAACACATTAATATGTACTTCCCCCCCCTTCTTTTTAGTTGTCAGTGCACCTTTATTTTATTTATTTATATGCGGTGCTGAGAATTGGACCCAGTACCTAACATATGCTAGGCAAGCGCTCCACCACTGAATCAAAACCCCAGCCCAGTATTTCGTCTTTTTTATTGTGACTACTAAAAAGTTTTAAATTACATGCATAGCTTGCATTCTATTTCTACTGGAACATTTTTTTCCTCATATTAATTGATTTAATCTTTGCTTATCAAAGTTACACCTGCAGTTTCTTCAACCATCTACCATCTATTATCTTGGTTTTCCTACCCCAGGAAGTACTCGACACATAATAAACACTCAATAAAAATGTGCTATTGCTGAGTTGCACAGATTTTTGGAAGCTAGGAGGAGGTGCTTTCCAAGAAAGCACTGTCATCAGAGGTCAATGTCACAAGGAGAACTTGATGATTAAGAGATCGTTAATATTATTGAAAGCAATATATCTTCTTGATAAGGACAGAAGTCCGACTTCATGAGGTTAAGAAGTAAACGGGTGGTGAATGAAGTGGTGGCTCTAAACTTAGATCCTTTGTTGACAGAAGTACAGAGATGGTCTTTAAAACAAAATTATTTTTTAGGTGTAGATGGACACAACACAATGACTTTATTTTTTTTATGTGTTGCCGAGAATCGAACCCGGGTCCCGCCCATGCTAGGCGAGTGCTCTACCCCTGAGCCACAATCCCAGCCCCCAGACATGGTCTTTTAAGGGGTCTAAAGAAAGATTTTTTTTTTTAAGTATCATTCTCATTAAGAGAGATACAATTTTTAGCCTTGCTCTATCATTACAACCACTTATCTCTCCTATTTCCCCTTTGAGTGGGTTTTTAATCACTCAAAGAATGACCATGATGACACCAACAATTTTCCTCTTGCCTAAAGATAGAGGATACCAAAAACTTTCCTTTGAGGCCTTTGAGGCCATCATTCATAGTGGTCTGGCTAATGCACTGCCTAATCCAGGCAGCACCATGCATTTTGGCAGCCCTGATTCAAGCTAGTGGGTGTCAGCAATGGGTAGAGAGGTCAAGGAACAGGTAAGATTCAGGAATGTTGTAGTGGACATTCCAACTGGCCATTCAAACACTCAGGGGAAAATCCTCATGACATTGGTCTTGGCAAAATGTCCCCTTGTATATGAGACCAAAAACACAGATAACAAAAGCAAAAGTAGACAAATGGGATTCAAACTAAAAAATTTTCTGTACAAAAAGAAAATAATACACAGAGTAGAAAGGCAACCTAAAGAATACGGAAAAGATATTGCAAATCACATATATGACAATGGGTTAATTTCCAAAATACGTGAATTCATACAACTGAATGGCAAACTACAATTAAACTGAGCGCAAAACTTGAACAGACATCTCTACCAAGAGGATAAACAAATGGCCAACAGAAGTAGGAAAAGGTGTTCAACATCACTAATCATCAGGGAGTTGCAAACCATCCATCAACATCTAAAAAAGGTCCATCAACATCTAAAAAAAAGATAAACTTTAAAATATACATAGTAAATTCACTGAGCCAAAAGCTAAAAAATGTGTTGAAGTTCAACTAATTCTTTTGGTGGACGGAGAAAATAATGAATTAAATGTGAATCATTTAGTATTTCCTTCTAATACCAAAGTTCTGTTATATCAGGAATAAGAATTTTAGTGTAGTTTTCATAGCAGCTAGCTTAGGAATTCCTTTCATGGGAAGAGTTGCTTTTGTTGGGAAATGAGGTATGGAGCCAAGCCTCTTGGGCCTTGGCATTAGAAGGTGATAAAACTTGTAGAGAGAGGGGGAAAAAATGTTGGCAACTCCAAAGGAAAATTCAAAATCAGGGGTGGAAAACAAAAGGAGATGAAAGAATGTAAACAAAATGATGCGTGATATGACCCTTTCTAGGTCTCTCACAATCATTAGGAAAATCTCCAAAAATCATATAATATTTATTCACTACATTCTTGTGGAGTGTAACTCCACACCATGTACAACCACAATAATGGGAAGTTACAATCCATGTATATATGATATGTCTTGAAGTAGACTATATTTTAAAACCAAGACAGGTCTGTAAAAATTATTATTTCTGAAATAAGCCAAATAGATTATTTCTCTCTACTGAACAAAATGTCCAATTAACGGAAACAGGATTATCTCTATAACATGGGGTAACCTACTTCTATTTTTACCTAAATTAGCCAGAAAATTGAAGACATGTAACTATCTGAGTCTAAATTATGTAGATTTTTCTTCCTTAACTCAATTGCACTACATTGTTCATTTCTTCAGGGTTTCATATTTCCATATATTTTAAAGCAGACCTATATATTTCCATATATTTTAAAACTAACTTTTCGGCCCTTTTATGTTTAAATGTTTTTAACATTCAGAAATAACAAATTCATTTTCTACTCCTGGCTGCCAAAACTTCACTTAGCAACCACCTCCAGTTACTACCTGTGAATGCCTCCTGGAGCAGGGAGTTCAAAGTCCAAACCATGACAGATGGGGCAGGGGGCAGCACAAAGAAAGGCTGATGTCAGGCACTTTCAGCTTACTTTTCTTCAACTCACCTTCTTCCTGACCAAGACTTTTTCAATCAGCTGATACAACTTAATTCTAAAACTTAGAAAATAAAATTTCCATATTAAAGGAAGCTGAGAAATTTTTTAGAAATTTCTGAATTCATAGGAGATTACTGAGCATGGTCAATGCTAAGCATAAAGAAATGAATTGTAAATAATGGAATATCCATTATGAGTAGAAGACCAAATTAAGAAATTGATCTGAAGTAGACACCAATGCCTTCGCCTAATCATATGCTTTAGTCTAACATTGATCCTTTAGTCTAACATTGATCCTATAAAACAGGGGGGAAAAATGTTGGCAACTCCAAGGGAAAATTCAAAATTGTCCTTGTGTCTCAGGGGTAATATTCAATTTTGAAAGTATAAACAACAACAAAAAGAAAATACAATGATAGCAAGCCTCCAGTGTGCTTGGATCTGCAGTGACCCTGTTGCATTTCTACCATGCTTGTGCTTGCCAGAACAATTTTGAAATGGTTTGAGGCCTTGTCTTGCCCTATCCAGAGCAAGGTTATAGAAATTTCAGACAATTGACTGCTCCTTTCCAGATATGGCAGTTGCTGAATACCCTTAGCCTGCTGTTGGGAAAGCTTTCTCCAGGACTCATGTTTCTGGAGTCTGGGCATTTTTATGTTTTCTATGGACATCATAAAACTGGCAGGCTACCTTGTTAGCTGTAAGGAGGCGCATCTTAGACCTTCCAGTTCCTGACAACCACCACTTCCTATGGCTCCGCCTATGTCCCTGGCCTAGCCTGTAGTAGAAGGCTATCTGCTGTTCCTTGGTGTTTCAGCAGCAGCAATCCCAGGATGCCAGAGCTGAAATCCCTTCTGTAGCTACTAGGCTAGTCTGTGGCACCTGTGTAGTATGACATGAATACTAAGAATTAAGGCCTGACCATGTGGACATCTAGTAAGAAGTGAAGGAGAATTTGTACCTTAATTGAGCAGATGTGAAATCTCACTTACTTCTAAAAGGAATCAGCAGTATCTTGTGCTTGGCCTGGGCTACATGTCTGAGGGAACTTTCTCTGGCTCCAGGTTTGAGCCCCATTTTTTTCTGTCTCCAGAATAATTCTGGTTGTGCTTCAGGCCCTTCTGTTATCTCCCAAATGAAAAAGGAGATATTCAATGAGCATGGGTTTAAATATGAAAAAAAGAAAGAAAATACTATTAAACCTGGAAAAAAGAAAATGTGGTGTATATACACAATGAAATATTACTCAGCCATAAAGAAGAATGAAATTATGGCATTTTCTAGTAAATGAATGGAACCAGAGACTATCATGCTAAGTGAAATAAGGCAATCCCAAAAAACAGTGGCCAAGTGTTCCAATATGTGGATGCTGACTCACAACAGACTGAGGCCAGGAAGGAGTGAAGGTTTACCAGATTGGACAGGGGAAACAGGGGAATTGAAGTGGGATGGGAGTGAGAATGACAGTAGAATAAATTGGACATAACTTTCCAATGTTCATGTATGAATACATGATCAGTGTAACTCCACATCATATATAACCACAAGAATGGGAAGTTATATTCCATGTATATATGTCAAAATACATTGAACTGTCATGTATAACTAAAAAGAAAGTTTAAGATAATTTGCAATAAGATATTCAAACTCTAATACATTATTATTTGTGGAGTATTCATTATGCAAACTTAATATTAATACAAAGAAAATCTCTCCTTTGTATTTTATAAGCAAATTTAATAAAACTGGGGGAAGAAAATGGATGAAAATCTAAAAAAAAAAAAAGATTGATTCCTCATTCTTTCTCATTTTGAGAGACAGAGGAAGACAGCTTCCAATAGAGTTCAGCTTTATTGGGTTTCATCAGTGGAAAGCGACTTCCTTTCACATATCACTGATAAATTAGTTTGGTTTATAATCATCTTGAGAAATGGGGCAAAGTACCACAGTATCACAGGACTCTCAGAGCTATTCCTGGAGAGCAGAGACTGTATCTTTTATTTCCCAAAAGTGTTTCACCCATTGCAATTCTCAATGTTTACTAAACATATGCTGTCAAACATCATTTAGCAAAACTTTTCACTCAATGCAAGAAGGAATCCTTGCTTCAACAAAATAAAGATGTCCATTCAACTAAAAGTGTCATAAGAATGATGTTTTGCTCACCATCCTCTGGCAAATTACCTAGAAAAGAAGATCTCAAAAGCAAAACAAAATCAAGCCAATTTTGAACAAATAAAAAATGTTAAACTATGCTGATTAGTCAGAACAGACCAAAGGTAATGAGACTAAACTGAAAAGACAATTTTATAATATATTTTAAAGTCCATAATTTAGTATAAAATAAATGTTTTAAAGACTATATCCTATTCAAAGAGCAGATGATTAGATGAAAGAATAGACTTGGAAAATGTGTCAGATCTCTTCATCTGTTAAAGGACTACCTTATATAAGACAGTTGTCATTGGACCTGTGTGGTGGCTCCAGAAAAGCAGAATAGAACCAATGAGTTGAAGTTATAAGAAAATATTTAAAAAGAGTTTTCTGATCATTAAATCCGACCAATGGAAGATACTGCTTGTTTTTATTATTGTAGTCCATTTGTTGATTACATATGATAGAATATCAAACATTTCTCTTATTTAATTTTTAGATTTATGTACACATAATTCTAAAATATGATTGCAATGTTTGAATTCCAACTCAGGTATCATAAATGACAAATCAATTGAATTTTTTCTTTTTATCCTGCTGCACTAATGACATGTACTCTTAGACTTAATTTTCTATATCTAGAAAAATCATGATTTTTTTTAACTTCAAGATTATTAGGACTTTGAGTCACTTAATGCAATTAACCATTAAAGCCCCCCTTAGTATACCTACAAATCCCCAGTGATGGGTCTAAATCAATAATTCTAAGGCAACCCATTCCATCTTTAAATCACTATGGCAGTGAGAAACTATCTACTGTGGTAGGCAAAAAAATGACCCCTCAAAAGTTCAACGTCCTAATCTCCAAAACATGTTACCTTATATAGCAAAAGGAACTTTCCAGATCTGATTAAATTAAAGATCTTAAGATGGGGAGATTAATTTATGTTATCCAGGTAAGAACAATGTAATCATGGGATCCTTATAAGAAGACAAGAGCATCAAGTCAAAGAAATGAAATGGTAAACTGCCAAGTTTAAAGATGGAGGAAGGGGTCACAGGCCAAGGAATGCCTTTGGCCTTGAGAAGCTAGGATGGGCAAGGAAACAGATTCTCCCTAGAGCCTCCACAAGGAATGCAACTTGTCAACATATTGATTTTAGACAAGTGAGATATATTTCAGAATTCTGACCTCTAGAAGAGTAAAATGAAAAATCTGTTGTTTTCAGCCACTAAGTGTGTGGTGAGTAGTTACAGAAACAAAAGGAAACTAATACATCTTCTACTGAACCAAACTGACACTCCCAGAAGTTTCCAATCATTAGTCTCTGGTCTTCGTTGAATAAATTATTTCAATATCAAAGCTTAGGCCTAAGATATTCCTATTCCAGCTTTTGTATCCTTAGTTTCTTCATCTTTATCCCATATGACTAGTCGGACTTGATTCACTTTACTATTCACAGTCTTCTGAAAAGTCCCTTTTTGATCTGTGGCTTAGAACAGAATCCTGTTATTCAAATATCATCTAGCCAGCACAATGGTATAAATCTTTGGTGACAGCCAAGTCTGCTGACACCTAACATATTCAGTGCATCCTCTCATTTCCCTTTAATTTCTGTTGAGCACTGAAACAGAATGTTCCACACCTAACTAGGGGTTATTACTATAACTTAATAACTTAGGTTAGACATAAAACAAGTCATTCTTACTTTGGTAGAAAAGTTCCATGAAATACTACTAAGATATGGTCATAGCACCAAATTCAACTAATAAAATGAATTTACAAATTACTCATCTTTACTTGTTCGCATAAATCTTCTCTTCTAGAGAAATTAAGCACCATTCTGGTTTCTGATTGTATGTGTGACCAACTTTTGCTCTTTTTCTCACCACAGATAATTGTAACAGCTGCTTTTCATTCTGTGTTCTGAAACTTCACGATGATATGATTTCACATGTTTTTGAGTGTATTTTCTGTTGTTATACTTGGCGTTTAACCAAACTTATTTTCTTACATTTTTCTTCTTTCCTTTTGTCTATTTTAGCTTTGTGATACTTTAGTCCACTTGAGCTCTTTTGTTCCCTGCTTTCTATTTTCTTGTATGAGTTTATTTCATTGTTGTTATTGTTTTCTGAGAAATTTACTTGATTAGTATACTATGGTCACTAATGAAATGCTGCAGAAGGGGCAACACAAATGTACTGTCTCCAACTGGAATTCCGAGGTCAGAGTGCCAGCAGAGTTGGTTTGCCTCTTCACAGGGTCTTTCCTTTGTCTCTCTACATGTCCTAATCTCCTCTTCTTATGCAGATATCAGTCAGACTGAATTAGGCACATTCTAAGAGACATATTTTAATTTAGGTATTTCTTTAAAGCCTTGTCTCCGAATACAATTACATTCTGAGATATTGGAAATTAGAGTTTTAATATTTAAATTTAGGAAAAGCACAATACAGTCTGTAGTATTTATCCAACTTTTATATCAAACCTTGTCTTCATTTTTACATTTGGCGTTCTTTTTTTATGCATATGTATAGTATCTGTTCTTGTGCATGGATTCATTATCTTTAACTCTCTGAGAATCTTAGTTTGGTCTTTCTCCCTCCTACTCTGCCCATCATATTGTCTTTGAGTCTTCTCAGTACATTCCATTTTAAATATTTTCCTCACATATCTAAATTTTAAGAGACTATTTCACAACAAGTCTACTCCATATACACTACACTCAAGTTTTTTAATGAAGTTTAATATTTGTTTTTGTTTTTTCAAAGAAATATTTTGTACTTGACTAATTAGTGTGCTTTGTAAATTTTGACCCATTCCCTAAAATCTTGTAAGAATGGTTGGCATGACTGCTTCCTCCTTCCCTAAGTGCATAGGATAATAAGGACCTTGCCCAGATCAACAAGCCCCAGAGAAGAGAACAGTCCAATTTCCTTGAAATCTTTTTTTTTTCCCTGCCACACATAGTGGGAAAAAAGCCAGGGGGAGTGAGGCCTGTAAGTGTCATCTCACAGAGCAGAGCTGCTAAAATCCACCAAATCACCAAAGGAGAAAAATTGGTCAAGAAATGGCTATCTCCACACCTTTTCTCATGAAGCCTTTCTGCTTTGGAAATAGCAGCCATTCTATTTAAATTCCTTTCTCAAGTTTCCCTCACTGCTTCAATTTTAAGACTCCTCAACCTAAAATTCCTTTAACCAGAAAACAAAAACAAACAAACAAACAAACAAAAACCCCTTTGGTTCTAAGAGGAAAGATGTTACTGAAAATACACATACCTTGAGAGTTAAAATAATGCTTACTTTAAATCACACAAAATATGTTGAAGATCCCTTCTGAATCCACAGAAAAAGAGAAACTTTGTCTTGTTGGCATTTTTTTAAATTATTTTTATAAAGATGCCAAGAGGTAGAGGAGACCCTGGGGAGGAGGAAGCTGGTAGCACTACAAGAATGCTTGTTTTCAAACTTCAGCCACTTTGTCATTTTGCTTTAGGTGCAGCCCAGCAAAAGGAGGTTTGTGTTCATGCAGGTTTGGGGGAGTTTGACAAATAACCGCCCAGAGTTCCTCAGAATCAGGAAACCAAAAGGCCAAAGATAGCAAATATTTTTACAGACCACACTTTCTGCTTCAATCTTTCTAACATAATGTGATTAAATAACTTTTATTGAGAAACAATAAGGAGATGTTTAAAAGGGAGAAAGGGTAATTTTTTTGTTTTTTTAAAGATGAAAAGCTCACTTGCCACCATATGAAAACAATACAGATTATGAGATTTCAAAGAACATAGGACACTTGGTTTTTCTCTGCTTAAGAAAACTTTTTCATACAGTTTTATTTTTTTTTTACTTCATTCTAAAGCAAGTTTAGAAGAATAGCCTCCCTAGAATAAAGCCCTCATCAACAACAGTCTGTGAGAGCTTCCTTTGGCCATCAGAAATCATTCCTTGGAATATTGATCAAAATCATGGTCACCATGCCTATATATTCTGAGGGAGCACATCTCTGGCTCTTATAAGCTGTGTGACTTTTGCCCATCCTAAATAAAATATTGGCGTTTCAGTCTCTCCTCATTTGCAAAGAGTGATAATAATACTTGTCTCCTAAGTATTATTAGGAGACATAGAGCCCACATGAGATGATTTATGAAAAGTGCAATGCAGGCATTCAATAAGCCACATCTATGATTGTTACTGCTTATTAGATACCCATCATCACCAGTCCTCCAGGAACATGACAATATGCTATTAGATTTGGGGAAGGAAAGGCTTTGCCATGAGGATTTTGAAGGACAGTGCTGGCTATGGTATAAACGGGTGCTGACCCCCTTACTACACTGCCCAAACCTCCCTGTGCTGTTATTCATTTGCTTAAATGTTCAAATTAATGTTTCAAAAAATGTGCTGAATATTCCTTCTGAAATATTTTTAATAGGCTAGAACCTAAATAAAGACTTCAAAGACATGAGGGGGAAAAATAAAACCAACTTTTTGATTCCTAACATCCCTTAAGTTGTCCCTGACTATGGGCTTAAAAAGAATGCTCATTTAAAACAAATTTGAATTCTGATAACAATATCTATGTTTAGTCCCTGAGGAATCCCCAAATCCTTCTTTCCATCTGTTGCTGAAACTAAGTAATAGTGTAATCCCTGACAGATGGCCCCGGGGGTCAAACTCACCTGCATGTCCATGAGGATGACTGTGTCTAAGTTACCATTCTAGAGGGGTGAAGCAGAAAGGGATAGCAACTCACTCCCAAGCTTGCCACCTAGAGAAGAGCACAGAGAAGAAGAATTTCATTGCAGATGTAGGAATTTAGGGTACTGGTAGTTTTAAAGTGGGGCAGGGAGGCTGGAATTTCAACACTTACTGTAGAACAAATCAAATCTGGGGGCACGATTTCCCAGAAAATTCAAAAGCACCTACGCAATTTTCAGGGTCCCTTCCTCTGTCTAGTCACTGATGGCATCTGTTTGTCCTCCTTCATCAAGCATCTGCCCTTTCTCTCCATGACTACTTCGCAAATTCGTATCCCCATGCTCCTCACTGTGCATTCAAATCTCCACTTTCTTGTGTCCAAACTTGGCACAATCATTCCACAATGCCCTTTTTCTTCCTCTGAAGAATTTTCTTCCTCATCAGAAGAAATTTTTTTTTTTAATCTTCTGACATGTGAACCACAGCAGGATTCTCAATGATAGTCTAAAAGACTGCTGACGTGGCCGTAAGAGGATTGAGAGGAGGGAAGTTGACTAGAATGAGAAATTGAAAATCACTCTAGAAAAAATAATGCATCCTCAGAGAAGAGAGGCCTTGTTGGCCTGATGATAAACTTTCAGTGCCAGAAGGGAGGCCAGATTTTTATTATGATACCAATTAGTCAAATTTTCCTCTGGTCTGGGCCCCATGGACTCATAGTTAATTTCTCAAGAAGGAAAGAGCTGAAAATAGAAACAAAAAGAATGAAGGTTATTAGGAAGGCAGAAGAGAAATTCTCACATCAGGATAGAAAACTAAGTGGTTCCAGGTGCTCTGGGGAAGCAGTATTGTTAATGCTGGCCCAGTGAATGGCATCAGCACTATACAATGTCCACTCTCAACGACAAGAGGTACAATGGGCAATGGTACCATCATCTACCCAAAGTCACCAGAAGGTTACTGGCACCCTTGCACCAGGATGGGCAGTCCAGAGGCAAATGGTTACATGCAGCCAAAACATAGAACACTGCAAACTCCATCTGTGAGCTGAGTAACACAGGGTTCACTAGCATGTGTGAGACTATCCTGAGTACTCTACAAATTTGGGATGTTTTCTTTGAAGGGAATGTATATGGCCTCACCTAAGATGGGGTCGGGGGATATTTACACTTCAGGCTGGGATGGCCTGAGGAAATATTGGTTTAAGTACAAAACAGTTCACAGTTCATATTAATCAAAATATTAAAACAAATTTAATATTTGTTAAACGCCTACTATAGGTTAGGAACTGTGATGAGTACATTCACATATGGCTCCTTTAACCTTTACAACAATTCTACAAATCAGGTGCTTTTATTCTTCTTTTAACTGAAGGTAAAAAAGCTGAGGTTCAGACTGGTTAGATCCTGCTCAGGATCTCACAGCCAGCCAGGATTACACACCATTCATCTGAATGCAGGCCTCTTGGTTTTATCATTATATTATACTTGCACTTGCATAGGAAAAACATTTTTCACTGATGACTGCTACCACATGGACAGCATCGAGACATGACTGATTCAGCACCATTCCACATTAAGCATTATGTCCTGAATACGCTCTGCTAGCATCTCCACTCATCACCAAATATAAACAAACCAAATTTAGAGACCCATTATGCTGTTTTTTATGAAAACATTTTACATACAGGAAGGAAAAGAGAGCAAAAGAGAACAGCTGGCAGGTCCCAGTGATGGCTGTGAATCTTCTTATCTACACCATCAGTGACATTCTGGAAGAGATGCATTACAGCGAATGAGAATAAAATGAACTTGGCCTTGTGCCTATGTAAGCTTCTAGTCAGCGTTCTACATCTGGGATTCTTGTGTCCATTGGAAACACAATCTGTTACATTGCATTATGCATTTGTTGAATTTAAGGAAATAAATCCTATATGTGACAGCAACTATTTGGGTACTCTAAATCTACCTCTAAACTCTATGTTGCAGTGATCTCATAGCATGCCTTAAGTGAACAAAACCTTGGGTTTTGGTGTAAAGTGTACACAGGAAAAAAAAAAACAGTGTGTGTGTTCATGGCAGAAGTAAAGAGTTGGGAAACAGGTTGAAGAAGAGACACTGGTCCCTTTGGTAGGAACCCATCTCAAAATTGTCTTAGTCAAAGCTGAACTCACCATCTTGTCCCCTACCCTTTCTCTTATTCCTACATGTCCTGACTCCATAAAAAAACTCAGTATCCAAATACTTGTTCTCAAATCAAGCATCAAAAGTGGCTTCTATCTCCCTTTCCATTTACATCAAGTCATTCACATTGTTGTGCCACAATAAAAATCATCTGTCCACAGAACTCTTTGCCTTCTATGAAACTGAAATCCTATATGAATTAAACAATAACTCCTCCCTCCTTTCTGAAGTCTATGAAAATTATTATTCTATTTTCTGTCCTCATGAATTCAACTACTCTGAGTATCTCACATAAATGGACATTAAAAACGTGACTGACACATCTCACTTAGCATAACGTTTCCAAGGTTCACACCTGCCATCGCATGTGTCGGAATTTCCATCCTTTTTAAAGGCCAAATAATATTTCGCTGCTTGCACATAAAGAATTTGTACATTAACCCAATGTATATGTGGGTTGCTCTCATTGTGTTGATGTGTATTTCCCTAATAAAAAAAATAGTGATATTGAGCATCTTTTCCTGTTCATGTTGGAAATTTGTATACCTCCTTGGGGAAAAAATCTCTATTTAAATTCTTTGTCCATTTTCAATGACGGTGTTTGTGGTTTTTTTCTTGTTGAAAGATAGTCTCATATTTGTCTTCTACTGCTTCTTAGTCTGTTCTCTGTTGCTAAGACAACAAAACAGACTAGATAATTTATAAAGGAAAGAGATTTGTTTCTCACAGTTCTGGAGCCTGGGAAGCCCAAGATCAAGGTGGCAGCATCTGGTAAGGCCTTCATGCTACATCATTGCATGATGGAGGCTAAAACATGGCAAGAGAGTGGGCCAGGGGGTGGAAGCAAGAGGAAGCTGAGGAAGCTGAACCCACTTTTACATCAACCCACTTTCACAACAGCTAACCCACTCCTGCAATAACAGGCTTTATCCATCACAAAAGCAGAGCACATGATTAAACACCTCTTACAGCCCCACCTCTCAGAATCATTCATTAGCAATTAAATTTCAGCATCAGTTTTAGAGGAGACATTCAAACCATAGCACACTATAATTTTCAATTTCCAAATACAGTTCTCTCCGATTATTTATAATTTAAAGCCACTGAAAGTCCATAAAAGTTAGATATTGTTCTATCTTTTTAGTGTACTGTTCCTCTTATCAATACAAAATGCCAATTTGTCTTTTCAATGAATTTTGCCACAAATTTCATTATTTGTAATTCTAATACTGCTATACTCAGTATTTACTCTTGCTGTTATTATATGCGTGGCATATTTTTTCTTCCCTGGATTTTTAATTTCTCAAAATATTTTTTAAGCAAGTCTCTTTTTTACTAGCATATAGCTAGATCTTTTTAAAAATCCAATCAGAGAGTTCTATCTTTTATGCGTTTTAAAAAAAACTTTTAGAAAAGACTTGATGTACTAAAATACAGCCAGATATGCGGAATGAGTACTAGTATAGTACAGCACAGCAGGATGATTATAGTTCACAATGATCTATAATATACTATATCCAGAACCAGAAGAGTTCAAAGGTCCCCAACACAAAGGAAGGATAAATATTTAAGGCGAGTAAAATTCTAATTACTTTTACTTGATTATTATACATTGTATGCATGCATTAAATTATCACACCATACCCCAAAAATATGTACAGTTTTTTAAAAATAAAATAATTTTGATTTAAATAAAAAAGACTCACTGCCAAGGATACAAGGGAAGGGAAGAAGGTCTTTAATGACGAGTTTAATCTTCTCACATTTATTGTGATTCCTGCTTTATGTGTGCTTACTTCTAACAAATTACTTTTCATTTTCTCCTTTCTATACCAGCTCTTTGTTTATGTTCTTTCTCCTTTCCCAAATTCTGTTATATTAACCTAGTGCACTTTATTGCATTTTTGTCAAATGACAAAAAGATTGGTTATATATTCTAGTCCTAGTCTTTCAATAATTTTCTTAAATTTTTACCACATATCCTTAAATACATTTTTCCAATAAAGTCTTAATTTAGTCATTATTTCTGTCTTTTTCATGATTAAGATAAGAGAGTTAGTAAGTCTGTAACTCCCTCAGGATTTAACCACCACACACTGACCAGGTAATTGCAGTGGAATTTTGGCCCCCACTTGTTACCAAACCTATTTTTCCCCTATTGTTATTTTCAAAAATCAGTGAATATTTTAATTCACCAATGTACTTTACTGATTTCTTTACTTATCATTTGGAGATATTACTTCTTGCTAGAGTGTATATTTTAGTTCTTTCAAAAAGGGTTTGTCTTCGTCTTGTTTTTGTTGCTCTAACAAAACACTACAGACTGACTCATTTATAAACAATGGACATTTGTTTAGCTCACAATTCTGGAGGCTGTGAGATCTGTGAGCACTGTGCTGGTATCTAGCCAGGGCCTTCTTGCTATGTCATAACCTAGCAGAGGGCATCACATGGGGAGACAGATCAAGTGTGCTAGCTTTGTATCCCTTCCTCTTCTTATAAAACCACTAATGCTATTAGAGGGGTCATACCTTCAAGATTTCAGCTAATCCTAAAGGGCGTTACCTCCAAATATCATTAACATATGAATTTAGGAATCAAGTTTCCAGAATATGAAATGTGGGGAGCACATAAAAACCACAGCAGTCTTTGCATGACAAATCCCAGTGTCTCTGTAGTGCTAAAACACATTTAACCCTAATTCCTGATACCTATGTGGAAGGGTATTTCTATAATAAATGACTTTTTACTTAGAATTTTTTAAATATCATCCTCTTGTTTTATTTTTAATTTTTTAATTGTTTTTTTTAATAAATGACAGTGGAATACATTACAAATCTTATTACACAAATACAGAATAGCTTTTCATCTCTGGTTGTATATAAAGTATGTTGACACCAATTGTGTCTTCATACAGGTACTTTGGATAATAAATGGATGGCATTAGAGAAGATAATGCTAAGTGAAGTTAGCCAATCCCCCCCAAAAAATGCTGAATGTTTCTCTGATATAAGGAGGCTGATTCATAACAGGGTAGCGAGGGGGAGCATGGGAAGAATAGATGAACTCTAGATAGGGCAGAGGGGCTGGAGGGGGAGGGAGGGAGATGGGGTTAGCAACGATAGTGGAATGTGATGGACATCATTATCCTCTTGTTTCATGACATTAAATACTACTAATGAGAGATATGACACTTTAATGTTCATTCTTTGTATCTATATCTCTGACAGAATTTATGATGCTCCCTTTGAATCGAACTCCCAAAATTTTAAACATAGTGCCTAGACACCAGTTGGTATTTTTTGTTTTGAATTTGGGCTTCTGGTTTGTTTTTTGTCTTATTTAGTGCCTCATGGAAGATTTTTTTCAACCCAAGGATTCATACTTCTGGGAAATTCACATTTGTATATTGCACACTCAAAATTCTCTATGAATTTTACTAAATGCACATAGGATCTTCTAAATCCATTCTCACTATCTCAGCTTTTCTGTGATATTTCTCTTCTCTATCTTTTTCAACTATATTCTAAAAGCTTTCTTAAAGTTGACCTTTGAGGCTAGTTAATTATTCTTCAGCTTGTTTAACAGTTCCTTCTTTGTTTCTTGAGTAATAATATAAATGTTTACTATAAATCCTTTGTTCTTACATTAGTTCTAACTCGTTGTCAGTTATCCCTTTTATTGGTTCATTGCCGATATTTCATGCTATTGCTCTTCCTCAAATATTTTATAATTCTCTTTATGCTTTCACAGGTTTCTCCTATGACCATTTTTAGTTCTCACAGACTCCTGTCAGACAGACCTTCAGTGGCCTCACCCTCAGCCTTGAATCAGGTAGAGATTCAGACCCGGTCTGGCCCAGATTCACCCTGTTTCCTTGTGGAAGAGAAACTCTTTCTGATTCTTATTTCCCTTTCATTCTTGTCTTCAAGAATTAAAGTATATTTAATAATAGAATTTAATAACCAATATCACTTTGCTATGATAGAATGGAAGAGAGAGGTCTCTATCTGTGTCCAATTTGCCATCTTCAAGTATATGAGGTAACCAGTGCCAGCATAAATAGGACCATACTCCTCAGCATGACTCCCTACACAGTTCCAATGTGCCTTTTACAAAGCACAAAAGACTGACTATGACTTCAAAGATTGTGTGATCCAACTTCTGACAACCTCTTCAGACTCATCTCTCACTGTTCTCTAATTTCCACTCTCAGATATAGCCATGAACTTCACCACCAGGCAACTTCACGTGCTGCACGGAACACTTGTCTCCACACGTTTGCCTCCATCTTTTAGGACTCAGCAAACCTCAGTCAATTTCTTCAGGAAATCTCCCATTACTAAAAAAAATCAGTTCAAGTGTTCCTCCTGAGAGGGAAACTAAGGCTCCCTGTCCCTCCTCTGCTAATACCCTTACCACACTGTACCTGAAAGCCAGTCTGCATGACTGTCACCATCTCTAGATTGTTACTACCTATGATGGCTGGGGCCATGCATGCTTCACAGCACAGTGCCTGACACACAGTAGGAAATAAAATACACTCAGTATATTTTAGCAAAAGTAGTATGCATGCAGCCAAGAAAGGAAGGGAGGGATGCAGTTAGGAGAGACATTTGGAAGAACTAAAGGGATAAAAAGATCCAGAGTCTCAAGAAGGCCTCAGACTCTGGCCTTTATTAGTGAATTTTTTTTTTACTTAAAAGATGCTGAGATCTATCTGCCATCACTTTACACTATTTCCTCTTGCCCACTCTGTTTCCTTCTCACTTGCCTTCCCAACTTTATCAGTTTGCTCAGGCTGCTATTACAAAGTTCCACAAACTGAATTGCCTTAAACAACATAAATTTATTGTCTTGCAGTTCTGGAAGCTAGAAGATTAAGATGATGGCAGGGCTTTTTCCTTCTGAGGACTGTGAGTAATAATTTGTTCCATACCTCACCTCGCTTCTGATGGTCTGTTATTCCTTGAACTGTAGATGGTGGTCTCCCTTGTCCTCACATTATTTTTCTCTTATGTCTGTCTCTTCATCAGACATTGTTTTTCATAAGGATACCAGCCACATAGGACTAGAAGCCCACCTTATCCCAGTATGACTTCATCTTTACTAACTATATCTACAATTAACCGTTTTTCTAAATAAGGACACATTCTAACATACTAGAGGTTAGACTTCAACATGTGAATTTGGGGGAGGGACACAAATGAACCCACAACACTGACCAAGATTTTGTAGCCAGTGTTTTACTATGACATGGCCTTTAGACTCAACTCTATCATTTTCTTCAAAGCCTCATGCTAAAAGGTGTCTAATGAGCAAAAGTTCAAATTCTTTTGTTATTGAAATTTCCTTCAACAGAAATAATATGGATGACACATCAAAGAGACAAATCAGCCCACATGCTTCTTGCAAAGCTAGTATGTACAAGGATAACAATGAGAACATAAAGACCCTGCTGGTACAGTCTATTACGAATCTAATGGAAATCTTGATAGACTGAGTTTTATTCATCTGAATGCTAAAGAAAGAACTACATTATGGATAGTTTCCTTCACAAATAATAGTTATTTAAGTATTTATGTCAGTAACTATTTATTGTCTAGAAATAGGTTCTGTCAAATAAGCAGGAAAAAAATTACTTTCAACTATTCCATTTCAGAATCCTATTACAGTGTCCTCAGTTTTGAAGGCAGTCACATTATCTATTGCTGACCTCGGCACTGTGCTTCTCAGCTATTGTCATTCAACAGCACTGCCAACCAAAAGGAACATTTTATTGGACTCTTAGTAATTTTTCAGTAACAATAAAGACACAAATTTTCCCAGGGCAGGTGTATTTTTTATAACTGGTAAAGAAGTAGAATACTTATGCTGATATTCAAAAAAAAAAAAACAACATTCAAGATTCAGAGGTAATAAAATTGGGAGATATACAGGTTGAGTTTAAGAATAAGATTTTAGATCAGGATCCAGGTGAACTCAAAGTGTCACATCACCTCCCTCTTTGTTTTCCTCTTGGTCTGCCCTAGAGTTAAACCACCCAACATGTGACTCCTGGATTATAGACCATAAGCCCACCTCAGACTCCCCCTATCAGGCTTCCTCCATAAGGACCAGCTCCTGGCAAGATCTCCAATCTCCCTTTCAAACAGATCTTAGGAAATTTCTTAAAAATTATTCACATTCAGTTGTAAAAAGTACTAATAACTTAAATATATTTTAAAAGAAACCCGCGTCTAGGTTTAAGAAGTGAAGAAATCCTTTTTGGAATTTTAAATCAAGGAGGTACTCTGAAAAAGAGTGAAATTTTAGAACCCTGAAAGTCATTCACTTTTTCTAGATGTAAGGTTAAAATCCACCTGTATTCAAGAGGATTTGCTCTACTTGCTTCAGATAGAAGACCTACAAGATGATTATTTGGGTTCAGAAGAGAAGAGCACTGAACTCATCTCTGCTGACACAAAGATGAGCTTACTTGATAGGTCTTTGTTAATAACTCTAAAATCGGATCCATAAGACAGAAAATAAAATATAAAAGAGGAGATGAGCAATTCAATTACTGCTGCTCCTATTACAAACAGGAAAGAGGAGAGAAGAGATAAAACAACTATGGTCACCCAGAACAGAAATCAGTTGCAATCTGGATGAAGGTACCCAATAAGACTTCCCAAGATGCATGACTTTAAAAAGATTGATGAGACATCCAGACAGTTTGCCTGATGGGATAGTTCACTACCTAGGAATTCATCTTGCATTGATTGAACACACACACACATCACATCACATTTTAGTTTACCTCTAGTTCAAACAGCCAATTTATAGGAACACATGGGCTGGAAGAACCTATTAAATAATCTCATGGGAATCAATTCACCAAAATCCATACCAGGAAACTCTACAGATAAAATTACTCAATTTCTTCCTTAAAAAATGTCAAGGAAAAAGAGATGCAGGAATAACCTAGGTTAACAGAAACTTAAAAGAATATCAATCACAGAAACCTTAGTTGGACAAGGACTCAAACAATAAAAATATCTGTATGTAAGACAATTTGAAATTTGAACACTGCCTAAATATACAATGGCATTATGGAAATTATTATTAACATTAGTGAAACAATGACATTGAAGATCTTCTTATTTTTAAGGTTTTACCTTTTAGAGACATGTGCATAACCCAGGAGGGTTGTGAAATGATGTGGTTTCTGGGATTTGCTTCTAAATATTAAAAGAAGAAGAGGAGAATGGGTATGAGTGAAAATAAAGATTAGTCATGTACTAATAACTGTCAAGTCTAGCTAATAATGTTATGTAAATTATGCTTTCTGACTACTTTTGTATATACTCAAAATTTTCCAATATAAAGAGGTTCAAATGCTGAAAAAGTTTACAATAATATTTTGGAGCAGGAAAAAAAGATTAGAAAATGATGCATATTATTGCAAAATCAATTTATAGTTGAAAAGTTTAGAGTTGGGGGTCTTTGTTGATACAGCAAAGAATATATGATTCTGTTTACCTGATCATCTATGATTCTGAAACAATCACTGTGTAACACAGCCTAGAATCTATCTTGCAGTCTGAAACTTAAACTCAATTATGTCAGTCCATACAAGATGACAGATCTTTTATTTAATTGGGAAGTAAATTTCCTACCCTAAGAAAATATGGAAAGAATTAAGGCATTATGACATATTGCCCCCAGATTTCTGTGCTCTGGATTTGGGAATGCATTTTTTTAACTATCAGGAGCATTTGCTATTCTATTGGAAATAATTTGACATATAATTCTTATATTTCAATTTGAAACATGTAATGGATATTTGATTTTTTTAATCCCAAAAGGATGAAATCCTTTTGTTTGTTTATTTCTGTATGGCATTTGAAAGTTGAGAAACTGATTTCCTAAAGCTATTAAGAGGCACCATCAGAGACTTCTGAAAAAGACAGAAGGTAAGTTTGTGGGCAGAGAGGCCCCTGCCCAGGCAGGAGGCTGCTGCAGTAAAACCTGTCATTGAAATGTGAAAGGCCTTGCAGGTTTTGCTCACTGCTAGGTTAGGCACTGCCCTTGTTCCTGGAAGCAGTAATGGCTCCATTATTATTTGTGGAAAGAACAAATGTATGTTCAGTCTGAAATGCTGTCTGAACAGGATAACAACAGCAAGGAAAAGGGAAAAGATCCAAGCCATTTTTGTCCAACACAACTTGGAGATGAATTAAATGTCAGGGCATGGAAAGTGAGGAAAGAGTCCAGGATGAGGCTTGGTGACCTGGGCTGGGTGGTGCGAGTGTGGTCTGCAAGTCATTGTTTATACATGTTTTTTCCAGTCAGTAGCTAGTGACTCCATTCACTTGTTAAGTCCCCCTGTCCCCATTCAGGAGTTTCAAGTATGTCCTAAACACTTCACTCTGGAAAATGGGATGTCTGAATAATTGGGGGGACAAAAGCCAACTTGGAAGGAGGAGGTTCCTATCTCCTGAGTCAGGATCCTATCTCCTGAGTCCACTTCACCAGTGGCATCAACACATTTCTGAGGGTCCAGTCAGTTTGGGTCTGAGGTACTCCCTATTGGACTTAGATTTGGTGTAATAGGCTGGGCACACTGGTGCATGCCTGAAATCCCAGTGACTAGGGAGGCTGAGGCAGGGGGATCACAAGTTCAAAGTCAGCCTCAGCAACTTAGTGAGACCCTGAGCAACTTGGTGAGACAATGTCTTGAAAATACAAATCAAAAAAGAGCTGGGGTTGTAGCACAGTGGTTCAATCCTTAATACCATTTTAAAAAAATTGGATGTGATAGACACAAAGAACAAGTCTCTGAATTACTGTCATATCTCTGCTGCAGCTAGGCATGGAGAAGTGGGACAGGGCAGCTCAGTAGGACTGCAGTGAAAAAGGACCCAGAAAGGGGTGACTTTGATTCTAAATAAGCAGAATTATTGACATCTCTAAAGAGACAGAGGCAAACACCTCAGAGCCAGATAATCAGAAGGTGTTCCACACCCCCAGGACAACAACAGCATGTGCCTAACTCAGAGCCCCCAGGCCCAGAGCATGTGCCCAGGGTGCACGGATGCCCTAGGTAAGGAGAGAGCAGCCTGGGGTGACCCTATCAAGGCAAAAGAAGTATACAGGGACAGAAAACCAGCTGGGCTGACAGCATCTCCCACATATGCACCTTTTCTTAATGCTTTAAAATAATTTGACATGCATATTGAAATTTTTTGTTGTTTTTTTTTGGTAGGGGGCGGTTGTTATGGGGGATTGAACTCAGAAGTGCTCAGACACTGAACCACATCTCCAGTCCTTTTTTATATATTTTTAAAATTTTTGTTTTAGATGTTGATGGACCTTTATTTTATTCACTTATTTATATGTGGTGTTGAGAATCAAACCCAGTGCCTCACACATGCTAGGCAACTACTCTACCTCTAAGCCACAATCCTAGCCCCTTTTTTATATTTTTTATTAGAGAGACGGGGTCTCATAGAGTTGCTTAGGTCCTTGCTAAATTGCCTAGGCTGGCTTTGAATTCTCCATCCTCCTGAGCAGCTGGGATTGCAGGCATGCACCACAGTGCCTAGTGCATATGGAACTTTAACAAATTATATTAAGTCTAAAAGTATGATTTATTCAGCCAAATAAATAGATGGATCTCAAAAAAATATCTCAGAAGAAAAATTATAGTCCAATTTCTTAAAGCTCAGAACCAATGAAATGAGTCCATTTCGAGCCAATATCAGAGACATAAATTCTAACATAAAAAAAAGGATTAAAACAAAACACAGGGCAGTGATTACCTGTGAAATTTAATTGCAATATGGTTCACCAGTCTGAAATGTTCTTCTTCTCAAGGTGGAAGGTAGTAACATGATTGGGATGTCTTTTATATATTTTTTTCATCATTTTATATTACCATTTTGTGTGTGTATATAATATATATATATATATATATATATATATATATATATATATATATATCTCCATTCCATACATTTTTACACAAATATAAGAAGTAAAGATACTTGAAAAGATAAACATCAAGATTTCAGGCAGTGGCCCATCCTATAATCCCAGCAGCTCTGAGAGGCTGAGGCAGAAGAACAGCGAGTTCAAACCCAGCCTCCACAACAGTGATGCACCTAGCAACTATTGAGACCCTGTCTCTAAATAAAATACAAAATAAGGCTGGGGATGTGACTCAGAGGTTGAGTGCCCCTGGGTTCAATCCCAGGTTCAATTCCCTCCCTTCTTGCCCCCCCCCAAAAAAAAAAGATTAGAAAAGTTTGGTCAAAATCTAGATATTATGTGGGACACTTAAACCAAGTGGCCCACATTTTTAAATATGAAAAAATGTTACATAAACATCAAAATATTGATCTCTTCTTGAAAAACTGAAAACTCTGGCAACACCAAGTCCACGGGAGGCGAAGCGGGGTGGGGCTAGCCCGTGGGTAATGGCGACAGGCCCAGCGAGGAGCAGCTACAGCCTTGGGCTTTGGAGCAGTCGCTCAAGGGCTCAAAATGCTTCACCACTTCCTGTGTAACCTCAAAACTGGCCTAGTCCATTTCAAGCTGCTCTAACAGAATACTTGATAGTGGGTGGTTTATAGAGTTTTATTTCTTACAGTTCTGGAAGCTGGAAAACCCAAGGTCTAGCAGCCAGGAACCAGTCAAGGCTCTTGCTGCATCATCCCAGGGCAGAAGGCAGAACCGCAAGAACGCGCTTGCGCGTAGGTGGGTGTGGGAGATGGTGGGCCTTCCAGAAGGGGCCCACAGGTAGGAAGGAGAAGGACCAAACTCATTTCATCTAGAACCCAGTCCGAGGAAACAAACCCAGTCCTGTGAAACCCATTAAATACAGGACACTGTATTTAATCATCCAATCACCTCTTAAACGCTTTAATACTCAGCAGCATTTCATTGGGGGTTAAGTTTCTAATACATAAACTTTGGGGAACACGAAATTCTAAACCATAGCAAATCTGGACCCTGGAAGCCTTCAATTTTTAACTTCCAATATCATCTTTAATGGTCACATAATATAGTAATTCTACAACAAGGGAGTTAATCATAAAAATCTGTGGAAAACTTTGCAGTTGTTTTCTTTGGAAATTCCTTAGAAGTATAATGTTGGAGTCAAAGGAGATTCTCATTTAAAACTTTAGTAGGAGGCTGGAGATGTTTCTAACTGGTAGAACACTTGCCTAGCATTCAATAAACCCTGGGTTCAATCTCCAGCACTGCAAATAATAATTAATTAATTAAACAATAAATAATTTTTTAAAAGGTGTTACCTTCAGACAATTTGTACCAAGTATTTACTAAAATATATGAGAAGGCCTCTTAATTGTGGACAAAAATGAATATTAGCAGTAAATACTTCCTATTTTAAAAGATGAAGTCTAATAACTAATTGTTCTTTAATTTGCATTTTTTAACCACAGATAATTATCAGCCCTGATTTCATGTCTATGGCCATTTCTGTAGAATATTAATGTGTCTATTAATATTTCTAAATCTTATTTTCATCATTTTCTTAATGATTTGTAGTTTTTTATGTATTAGTGATATTAGCTTATAGTTCTAATTTGTCACCTTCCTTTTTTAAATTTTTTTTTAGTTGTAGATGAACACAATACCTTTATTTTATTTATTTTTGTGTAGTCCTGAGGATAGAATCCAGTGCCTCAAACGTGCTAGGCAAGCACTCTGCCACTGATCAACAACCCCACCTCCTCACCTATCTTTAAATATTATTTGTGGTGGGATCTGGGGAGGTTTGCAACACTTTTAATTTTATGTAGTCTTATCTATTAATATTTATAAGGGTAAAAACACTGACTAGGTGAACTTTTCCCAAATAGAACAATTTTACCTTTTATTATGGGAATAAAATATTCTTTTTTAAAAAAATCAAACAATATAGAAATATTTAAAGAAGAAAGTAAAATTTGATGAATCCTAACCATCCATAGTTGTTATATTTACATTTTTTAAATTATGAGTTTATTGAGCCCTTTGGTGGAAAAAAAAATGTAGATCCTTATATTTCAGTGTTTGTGTTAAATACAGTAACTTGAACTACTTTCAACCACCACAATGTAAGATACTTATATTGTGCACAAAGTATACAGAGGCAGCTTTCCAATCTTTTCCACAGTCAAATGGCAAGACTGTGCTTAGAACTGGCCAAGCTGCATATGACTTTTGAGCCATAGATGACTCACCATTGTCCAAGTACACAGGTAACCTGGGAATTTCCCCTTTACTCTGGACTTTCAAATCTACAATTAAGGTCTCTCACCTTATCTGTTTCTTCTCAGCCTTCTCAGTACATAGTGATTAGAGAGAAATAAGAGACATAAATACTGAAGGGTATAAAAGATCTAAATAATGTAAGAGAACAAGAGGTCAATAGCCTTATTCTGCACCTTCAAAGCCTACTCTCCGTCTCCTTTGGGGACTTTATGTTTATGCTTATAATCTAATCACAGTATATTAAAGAACTCCATGAGCTTAAACTCTATTTTTGCTTCTGTAATTCATTTATACACTCTATTTCTATTTCTCTGAGTCCATTGTCAGTGAGAACACGTATTTGATACAGATTGTACAAGCATCCTGTTTTTCCTGTGTTACTCACCTGGATGATCTCTTGTGCACATTTCAATGCACCAAAAGAACCCAAGCTTTCATTTCTAAGTCTCATCCTCTTTATTATTACAGCTTTCTTTTCCAAATTTGTTTAGTTGCAGCTTTCTTCTTGAACACTTGGCTCATTGTCGATTATAATCTCTCAGTTTAAAATTTGGAGTGTGTCTGTCCAAATTATGTTTTGGGGTGTTTCTTTGGGATTTCTTTCCTTGAGGCCAAGGCCCAAAGCTAAAGGTTATGAACCACTTTACAGCTCAAGTAGCACTTTCAGTGAAACAGTTGTGGTCTCATCATGTGATTTCCTTTTGCCAGAGTGAGTTTCATTAGTACTAATGAAAAAATAAACTAGAATGTCTCTGGTGGGAACCACCCAACTGTGGTCTGTTGACTATGACCACAGCTAAAAAACCCACTGACATTTTTCTCAGACTCCCTCAGGCCTGGATCCTGCAGAAATTTCTCAAAGATGAGTCTGACCCATCCACTCTAGAAGAAGGAAGTCCTCTGTAGGCATGTCCCTTTTGCTGAATCAATATGTTCCTCCAACCATACCTGGAACTGCCCTACAGACCCAACCCATTCACCAGACATCATGTTGCAGCCGGGAGCACAGCCTTTCCACAATAAGCCTGTGGCCTTGCTGGAGAGTTTGAGGACTGATAATAGTTGATTATAAAACAAGATTTCTAAGGCTGACATGCTAGACTCTACTTAGTTCCTCTTAGCAACTGTGATTTCTCCTAAGAAAAGATAGCTCCAGGAGTGTGTGGGCCATGGTTTTGTAGCCAAACACCTGATTTCACATAGGCATTGCTGACTTGGACAAAGATTTGAGCTTTATTTATTCTACTCAGTTGTGCATTTTCTATGAATGTCAAACTTTTATTAAAACAAGAGAAGCCAATAATCACCAATCTTATATAACAGTATTGAGTCAGAGAGGCCCTTAATAGAAAAAAAAAACATCTAATCTTTTAGGGAAGAGTTTGTCTTGTTTCAAAATTACATCTAGCATACTCTTGAGATGGCTACTATGAAAAAAACAGCAAAAAATAACAAGTGTTGGAGAAAATGTAGAGAAACTGGATCCTCTGTGTATTGTTGGTAGGAATGTAAAATGATACAGCCACCACGGGAATGTGTATGGTGGTTCCTCAATAATTTAAAAAAATAGAATTACAATATGATCCAACAATTTGGCTTCTGGGTATCTTATCTTCAAAATAATAGAAAGCAGAAATCAAAAGAGATATTTGTGCACCCGTGTTCAATAGTAGCATTGTTCACTGTAACCAAAACGTGGAAGCAACCCAAGTATCCATTTAAAAGATTAAATGATAAACAACATGAATACAATAGAATATTATTTAACCTTAAAAATAAGGGAATTATGACACATGCTACAACATGAAGCCTGCTTAAAAAAAAGACAAAAACTGTATGATTCAATACATGTGATATATCTACAGTCATCAAACTCATACAAACAGAGCAGTTGCTAGGGACTAAAGGGAAGGAAGCATGTAGAGTTGTTTAATGGGTACAGAGTTTCAGTTTTACTGAAAGTTCTGGAAATTGTACAATTATATGAATATACTTAATACAACTGAACTGTACTATACATTTATTGATCATAAATTTTATGTTGTATGTATTTTACCACAATTAAATGTGTTTTTTAATTTAAAAAAAATGCACTTAAAAAAGAAATCTTCTTCTTGGGTATTTCAATATATGAGCACTAAATCCTTTGTATGAGCACATTAGTCTTGCTACATTGATAAAGAATTTTTAATAAAAGGCAAAAACAGCCATTACTAGATCATCTGAAATAGGAATACCACAGTAACCTAAAGTTCTTCTATATGGTATTCTTCCTCAATTTATTGAAATGATTATCTTTGATGGAACCCACAGACCCTGGGAGATAAGTGAGGCAGTGAAGATACTTTTCACTGAGATTCACCATCTAGTGATATGACAAGCCCTAACAGTTACTGGTTCACTAGGGATATTACCTCTCACCATTCTCCAAGGGACAAAATGGTTAAACAGAGAAAGGGACAGGTAATCTGACAGTGGATATGATTTTTTTCCTCATTCTGCAGTAGAGGCAGCATGAGGAAAGAGACATGGAAGAGAATAGTGACTAGTTCAGCTCTGACACTATGGGTAAATAAGGGTGTATAGGAAAGATGAATACTGGGTGAGAATATGCTGTTCATTATTTCATCTCTCCAGGCTCAGATTTCTCATTTTAAAAAACTGAGATTAAAAAACTCACAGAATTGTTGTGAAGACCGAATAGGTTACTGAAATGTCTGATCACACTGACTAGCACATAAGAGACACATAAGAGTTGTTAATAATCAGTCTTAGGAAAGAAATAATGAAAAACCTTGTGATCCAAAGCAAGGAGTTTGAATTATAGCCTATAAGAATAAAAAAATGACTTTTTAAATCTTCAAAGTTTTTAAAGATTGATATGATCAAATGTACATTTTAGAAAAAGAATTCTCAGGTACCATGTTAAAAGTGGACAAAATTCGAGAGCAATGAAGGGAGACCAGTTTGGAAGTTGGTACAGGTTACAGGTGACAAAAGAGGGGATGTGCAAGTAGTTGTAGTGTATTAACCAGCACATCCAAATTGTCTCTCTTGATTTTGTCATCAGGAATGTTCACGGGAGCATGGGAAAGCCATCATCATCATCATCATCATCATCATCATCCTCTTCTGTTTACCAAAAAGAAAATATAGCAATAAAAATTTTTAAAAAACAAGGAGGAGAAGTACTGAGGGGCAGGTGATTTGGTAGCACACTTCCCAGATCTTAAACAGAGCCAGTGTGAGTGTATGCAGGCAGTCTCTGACTTACGATGGCTCCACTCAGGGCTTTTCAACTTTATTGAAAATATGCATGCAGTAGAAACTGTACTTTGAATTTTGAATTTTGATCTTTTTCTGGGCTAGCAGTATTCAGTACTTTACCCTCTGATGACACCAAATGGCTCCCACTGAGCCATGCAATCATGAGGGTAAACAACTGGTTCTGTACGTGTACTGCTTTACTGAGCCCCACTGTTTGATAGATTGGGTGTATTAAATGAAATGTGCTTTCAACTTTTGATATTTTCAACTTACAGTGGGTCAATTGAGGCACAACCCCATCTTAAATCTGTCAAGGAACATCTCTACTTGAAAGATTGCGTCACTAAGTCAGAAGATTCAGAAGAAATTGTTCATTTACAGCTAAAAGCAGAAGCTGGTTCTGGTGAGGCAGTGATGGATCACAAGTGAAATTGACTACTAAGAGGAACTGAGGGTTTGAATAAAGGTTTTTTTAAAGATTATTATTTAGATAGAATAATTTTCAAAATATTTTATCAGCAGCATTATTTCCTTGTTAAATCATATAATATCTACCATTTATAAAACACTGAACTGCTCTGACTACATGTGAGTGTGACTTGTCTGAGGCTAGCATGAGGGAGAAGGCTGAGAAGGAAGGACATCTCCCCTCAAAAGCCTCTCTGAGCTCCTTCTGAAAAAACACTCATGCAAGGACAAAGAAAACTTCTCTTTCTACAGAGGAGACAGCTTTTGCAGTTTGGGGTTTAAATCGTGCCAAATAGGAGTACCAAGTGTCAGAATGAAATTCTACCATATTAACCAGGTAACCACCTACCACCTCTTCTTGGTCTTCTGACCTTTACCCGTGAGTCAGAAAACATAATTTTCTCAGAGTCAGGGCCCAAACAGTCAGAGCCAGACAACAAAGAATTCTAGTCATAAATGTTTTAGTTACAAATATTTTTATGCCTCAAAGTCTACTTTTTAAATCCATGTTATATACGATGACTTTGTGAGATGTGGCTTTTTAAGTAATAAAAACTGAGTCATCAACATTAAAAAATCAGTTTACATGGATTCTTGCCTAGTCATTTAAAGAGGAGAATAAAAGTTTTAAATCAAGAATCTTTCTGGCCAGGCAAAGTTGCGCACACCTGTAATCCCAGTGGCTCTGGAGGCTGAGGCAGGAGGACTGCGAGTTCAAAGCCAGCCTTAGCAAAAGTGAGGTGCTAAGCAATTCAGTGAGACCCTGTCTCTAAATAAAATACAAAATAGGGCTGGGGATGTGGCTCAGGGGTTGAGTGTCCCTGAGTTCAATCCTGGGTACCCACCCCACCGCCCCCCAAAAAAGAATCTTTTGGACTCAGAGAAGATGTAGGCATTCCAAGCCCTTGGTCCATTTCTTCCCCTTGAGAGTGGGAAGGGAGGAATACCAAAGATGAATTAGAAACAGATTTTTTAAAGATGCATTAGATTTGGGGAATTCTGAAGCCTGGATCTCACTTCCCAAGGCACAGATCAAGAAGACCATGATTCCAGTGTAGATTTCAATACACTCCCAACACCAATATGTTGTAGAGACACTAGGTTAAACGAGGCAGAGAGGGATTGCAGGGCTCTGGGTCCTGAAGAGCCACAGGGACGTACCAGCAAGCTTCTGTGTCTCCCTCCACAGGAGCATGGAAAGAGGCAGATCAAGGGCCATAAAACAGGAGCCAGAATCTCAGGCTCATTTCTCGGAATTAGCCGAGTCAAAACTTTAAACAACTGAGTAATCACTAACTGAATTTACCTGAAACTTTCTGCCATCAGATGGATATGGGGCTTGAAGTAAGAATTAAGTTTAGTTATATGAAAATAAAGCATATTTTTCTGAAACTGAGTTCATGACTTGTAGAAATCCCTGCCCAAAACATTAATAAAAAAAATCTTTTCATTATCAAAAATGCTGATAGAAGATGGTTTTATTAAAGCACATTCAAATTCAAATAATCATAAAGATCTGAAAGCAGTGATCAAACAGTGGTTTCTCCATAAGGA
The DNA here is from genome assembly GCF_052094955.1 of Ictidomys tridecemlineatus. NCBI lineage: Eukaryota > Metazoa > Chordata > Mammalia > Rodentia > Sciuridae > Ictidomys > Ictidomys tridecemlineatus. Next base: position 164,737,034 of record NC_135479.1, read on the forward strand.
CAATAACGGAGCCATGATTAAAAATCAAAATCCCTGAGGGTAGATGAGTTTCTAAACTAAGAATGCTTCAGATTTTATAGAAATAATACTATATATTATATAATAGGCCAGGACCGTCTAGTGGAACACATCATGATAAAAAAGTATAAATACACGTACCAAGTAGGATAAAGAGTACAGATAGACTCTAATATAGACAAGTCAGTTTAGTCTCTAAATTTTTTCAGTTCAGTCCAGTTTTACTGATAAGCAACATAAAAGTCTTTTGTTTTCTGATTTTTTGAATTTCATAAATAAATATAAAGATTGTGAATTTGTAGAAATCTTAACAGTTTCAAAACAAGTGGAAACTGAGTTGCACTTTAAAGACTGGGTAGGATTTAAATGGCAGGGAAGAAAGACATTTAGACAAGTAAAGATATGACTGAAAGATGTATAGAGGGATAGACAAGTCTAGGAAATGGCAAATCAATCCACTTGGAAGGATTGTACTAAGGCCTAAGTTTGAAAGGTAAGGTTGGAGTAAGATTTTAGAGAGTCAAGATAAAATTTAATAATTTTGGTTAAAAGTACACAGAGATTGCAGGTGACCTTTCAGAAAAGAATCATGTTTCTTGGTGTACTTGAGCAGGTGCCAAGAACAGCAGCTCTTCATCACAAGATAGAGTAGGAAGGCAAAAGCAGCAGCCCTGCCCTGATCCTGCCCTCTAGAACAGCACTAAAGGGATTCTTCCCAGCAGGGAAGGTACAGTGGAAATGGTTTGGTCATCTTCACCCTCAGGTCAAACACTCAGAATCAGGACTTTAGGATGAAACAACAAGATGTCACAACTGTCATTCAACAAAAGCCAGGTTTCCTGCACAGCACAAAAGACCAAAAGAGAAAAGAGCTTGTGTTTAAAAATTTATCTTAGGATATTTGCAAGTGTTCCTAAAACTGCTACTTCTTTATATCCATTTTAGTAGGAGAAGCTAAGTTGTATGAGGTAACAATTTTAACTTTCAAATCTCAAGAGATTTATTTCTTCCTTAAGTTCCACATCCAGCACTCCTCAGTAGAAGATTATCTTGTATATAATGTCCCCAGGAGGCCAGACTGACAGAGGTTCCACTATCTTGCGCCTGCACTATCTTAAATATGTAGCCTCCAAGTTTGCCTTGCCCCTTCCCCCTCAAAAAAACAAGTGTCTCTTTCACTTATTATCCAATGGCCAGAAATAGTCACATGGGCCCAACTTAAAGGCAAAGGAGCCTGGAAATAAAGAGAAACATACAACAGTTAGTAAGCACTTGTTCTCTGTCACAGCTGTTTAAATTTTATAATATAATAATGTTAAGTTATTAAAGAATTAGTGCTCTAAGGAAACATTTATGGAATATTTAAAATGAAAGTTTACCTAGATGCAATTATATATGCACATATGTATATATGAACATATGTATGTATATATACATATATATGCTTATTTCAGCTATACATATATATGTTAAACTGAAAATTCTTTGCTGAAATTGAAGACATGAAATATATAATCGCGACATAATTTCAACATCAATTACACAAAACTTTAAGTTATTTTGAGTTGCTTATTATAAAGATAACTTCTCTATTCACTGAGAAATAATATTTTTGTGTAAACTTTTTCAGTGAAGAAAACTTTCAGTAATTATATCTAGACATATTATCTATATGTTATGTGTGTGTTAGGTTTTCACCATTGTGACCAAAATACATAACAAAAGCAATATAGAGGAGGAAAAGATTATTTTGGTTCGAAGTTTCAGAGATTCAGTCCATAGTTGGCCAACTCTATTGTTTTGGGCCAGAGTTGAGATAGAACATCATGACAGAAAGGTGTGGTGAAGGACCACTGCCCCACTCATGTTAGCCAGGCAGCAGAGAGAGTGGGTAAGGGGCCACATGAAGGACGAATACCTTCAGGGCATGTCCCCAATGACCTAACTCCTCCAGCCATACCCCAACTGTCTTCAGTTCCACACATTAGTTGACTCAAACTACTATGGACTGATTAGATTATAGCTATTATAATCGAATTATTTTACCTCTGAATATTTCTTCATTAACACAGGACTTTGGGGGTATACCTCATATTCAAACCATAACTACATACAACTTCTTTTTCATGTTTTCAGGCAGAAAGTAAATTTAGTCCTGAAAAGGGTTTAGGACTAGTCATTATCCTGACAATCAGAACCATAATTTGGGAAGGTTAATCTGATAGAATGGATTGAAGACCATTGACAATGAGAGCAATGAAATAGCTAATGTCGAATTCCAGTCATGAAGCAATGGTGATTGACATTTCACAAAATAAATATTTCATGAATAGAAACCTTCTTTCAGACCAAAGCCAGGGAAAATCCAACAAAGAGTTTCTAAACTTCATTAGGACAGATGTTCCCGGGCACAAAAGATGTGTCTCAAGAAAACTAGGTCTTTCCTTCAGTGTATTGATGGCTTCCTTTAAGTCAGAAGAAATAAAGTTCTCAGCTTCTGTGAAACCAACTTTTCCAGAACCACAGATCTGACTCACATTATTGGTAAACAGAGCAGAAGTAATGTCATGAGGCATGGGGATTGCTGAGCAGGATACCAGAAATAACAAGTCCCAAAGCTTAACTTAGAAGAACCCCTATAATGTTAAACTTATAAAACAGAACTTAACTGCCATAAAAAAAACGGAACCTGGCAGCATTTCAACAATTATGAACTATGTGGTCTTTTCTATTCATAGATCCCTTAAAGATGAAAGCTTTAATTGAAGGAAAAGCCATATTGTTAGTTACCCTGTCTGTACCACTGTGAATTTTTACCAGAGGCATCATTCAATTGTAATGAGTTTTATTCAAAAACAAAGGTATTAAATATTCAGGCTTTAATTTATACTCCCCCTTGTCTGTAAAAATAACAGTTTGGTGATGCATTTGTTTTTCTGTTTATTTAGTTTAATACTGAGCCAGTATTTGCAATATAGAAAGGAGTTATATTAAAGCAAAAACTTTAAACTTACTTTCCTCGGGTAAAATGCAGATTCTTGATTTTTTCCATTTCCTCATTAAAAGTCTAGACTCTATCCAATAAGAATTAGAAATAGAAGGAAATTAACAGTATGCTTAGCATACTAAAGTTCTGACTCTATATATTCCATCCACAAAGGCTTGTTCTGCTACCACTTTCTTAGGCCCCAGACACCATACCATAGGAGAATAAAAGGAAGTCACTGGACATTTCCCTACCCTTATGTTCTTCCTGAACACACATATTCATTTCTCTCTCCCCCCTCCATCCTCTAGAAAGATAAATTCCTATCAGAAACATGCAAGGTTTAAATAAGATGTTCTTTGCATTTACTGATTATTCACCTATTCTTCCTATAAGAGCATGGGATTGGAAAGAATCTCAAGAATCTTTAAGGAAATATATAGAAGGTTAGCTGTTCCAAAAAATGAAGAAAAACAAATTACAGACTTTCTTTTCCTTTTCTTTCTCCAGGTCATTTTATATTCTGTTTTGAGAGAGGGTCTTGCTAAGTCACTTACAGCCTTGCTCAGTTGCTGAGGTTAGCTTTGAACTCATGATTCTCCGGCCTCTCAGCCTCCTAAACTGCTGGGATTATGGGCATGCACCACCACAGCCAGCCAAGGCCTTTATTTTTTTTTCAAAAGAAGAATGAGTTTAGATTTAACAAAGTCTAGATAAATTATGAAAATATTATCAAAAAATTTAATTGCAGATAGTTTGTAGACTTAGAAATGGAAAATAATGGCTCACTAGAAGACATTATGGATGCACTATGAACAGACCATATGAGACAGAATTCATTTTCTGCTTTTGAGAATTAAACTAAATGTCAGAGCACAACTTTATAACTATTTTGCATTTAGATATATAAAACATGCTGTCTTTTATAATCTCCATGAATTCCAATGAAGAATTATGTGCTGGATGTTTGTACAATTGGGTGATTTAGAGTTGAATGGCTAAAGGCCCCACGCTCAGAATCCATGCCCACCTGAGTTAGCTTTATAGCAGTTCCACGTGGGGTTCATTCTCATTTCTGCTACTTGACCCATTTATCAAGGAATTCCATTAAGGCCCAGAGGTCAAGTGGACACATTGAAATTATAAAAATTGTTGATAATAATCTCCAAAGAGATCTCAGCAAGATGAACTAATGAGCTATGCTTTAAAACATATTTGTATTCAAGATAAAGATAAAGCCTTACTTTGATATTTCTCTCATAAAAGATCAGGCATATTTAGGTTTCTAATCCTTCCCTATTATATTGGTTTCATGTGCTCTCCATGTAATTTTTATTCTTTAATTAATTTTCTGATTGTACCTTATACTTTCATACATAGTGGAATCTAACTACTTTACCATGAAACTTTTTCAATGCTTACATTAGCTTAAATGTAGGTAGAAATTCAACATATATACCAGTTTTTAAAATATTTTTATTGTAACTAAATATATTATATCGTAATACATTATGGCTACAATTAAGGTAAGATGTCACAAGATGATGTTGATGTCTTTGTGGTCTGCATAGTAAAAATCATCTTTTGTCCTTTTTTTTTTATTTTACCAAACTAAATGAAGTTTTTCCCAGTGTCTCCTTGTCAGATCTCTTGATTTTTCAGTCCACTAACCAAGTTTCAACTGTACTTCAGCTGAGACAGACATATGTGTACTGTTCTTATTTGGTAAGAAAATAAAATAGAACTTTATTTTTAAATGAAAAATTAATATACAGAATATATACTTCGAAGCAATTCATAGCTAACAATCTGAAGGAAATACCAAAGTGTAGCTTTTTCGTTAAAACTTAACTAATAGTGTTGATTTCAACATGAAAAAAATGATAATTGTTTCAATTTCTAATAATTTAAGCCCCTCCTTTGAAATTATAACCAGATCAAGGGTATAGGGCTTAGCAGATTTTTGATGGTAGTTCTTCTCATTGACTTCTCCTCTAGTTAACTGAAGGATAAGGTTTAATTTTTCCTTTCGCCCTCTCTCTTACAGACACAAAAGCAGAACTCCCCACATCCTTGCACTAGATGTGGACAGCTGACCAACATCTTACATGCTGCTAATTACTCTTACAGAAGTTTTGCCTCTACAACTAACTAGTGGAGCTATGAGGTCTTGGGCCACTCATGCGACCTCTACATGAATTAACACCCTCATCTCTAGGACTATGTGACCTCCAGAGTCTGTTAAAACTCTGAGAATCTATGACTCCTTAATTCCTCACCATGTCAAGTGTCATATATAAATGAAAATAAAACTGGTCAAATTTAACTAATAATAGTATTAATAAATAATAATAAAATGAAAAAGTAAATTTAATAAAATTAGGCCTTTTAAATAGGCCATTAAAAAATAACAGAATTCTTTGAAAGATTAAATTGCTCCAATTTGGAGGAACCCAGTGAGAACATGGGCCGATATTTTTGGGGTCTCTGATGAATCCCTCTTCCTCTTGGGTCAGTTTTTGATTTGTGTGTGTGTGCATGTGCACTTTTTCTCTCTAATTAGACAGAAGTTCCTCTAAGAATGGGAATAGATCTTTTTCTAGGTCAATTCCTTTCACATAGTAATCCATCAAGAAACACTTAATGACTTATCACTGACTTACCAATTTAAAAATCTGCCTTTTTTGACAAAGTTATATGGATCCTATTTGTCAGTGGTATAAAAAAAAGTGTGCGCACATATAAAATGCATTGATCAGTGATATTTTATTTGATATAAGAAGGGTCTACACTGTTTATTCTTTTATTGAGTAAATCATCAGATAAATTTATCTTGCTCCAACACCTATGCCAAAGCATATGTACCTGTGAATTACACAACTTTCCTGTGTTTTATATTCCACATATTCTCTTAGTGGCTCTACATTGTGACACACTGTATCGGGCAACATAAAGTAGACTTCATAGCCTAATCAAAATGTATGTACTTGAAATAAATCATATTGTACAGCGCACTCAAACTAGAAATCTAAGTAAACTTCTTTTAACTAGGAAAGGGTAGAAACTTTACTAATTTTCAAGCCTTGTTAAACTCCTGCATCTAGTTTCTCCATCCTTGCTCATAGGCTGCATAGCATTTCTGGGAAAAAGCTTTATAAATCCATGTTCAAAAGCACCTGGAATAAAAGAATAAAGGACATAAACACATAAAGAGGGACATAGCCTACAATTCAAACATTGGTGAGTCATACACATACTAAAGATAACACCAAGCTAAAAATTAACAACTGTTAAAAAAAAGTTCATTTTCCTTACTTTGTTGTGTCTGGCTTTTCATTGTTATAAAGGTCCTGGGTTCCAATGAAGATTAAGGACAGTAGGCAGACTCTAGAAAGTGCTTGAGAATAGCTTCTTCTCAGTTTGCTGATACTGTGTAGAAACTTTAAGCAAAATATGAGAGTTCTAGATTCATCTATGCTCTTCCCAACTAAATGTTTACTCTGAGTTCTGTATTGACAGTACTAGTGTCCCTCGTTACTGGCTTTTTCCTGAACTTAACACCACTCTGTTATTCTGATTAACTCATTTAAGCTTTCTGGCAAATACTATTGAGCCTTTCTTGTTATTTATAAAGTTCACAGGAATGTAGGGAAAATGTGGGAGACTTTGAAGATTTTGGAGAATATTAATCAAAGAATATTTAATTGTGATGTGGTAGGGGTGCTTGTAAAGGCAGGTTGGAAAGCTGGGGATGTAACTTAGTGGTAGAGCACTTGCCTAGTAAGATCAAGGTCCTGGGTTCAATTTCTACTACCAACAAAAAATTGAAAAAATAAATAAAAAGAAATTGGAGATAGGTTCATTAGAGTGACTACCATCACCCATCTTATCTTTCTCCCCTCTCTCATTCTCACTCATGGCTTCATCTTCGATATTATCACCAGACACCACAAAGACACACATCATGCTGTCTAAATCTCTTACCTAACTTCTGAACTTCAGATCTGAGTTTCTACTCGTACTTTGGATACTTTCCAAAGGATGTTCAATAAGCACTTTACACTTAAAATGTCCAAAAAGGAATTCAGCATCTGCTTATGAATTCTTCCATGGTTCTCTTTTCTTCACCTTTGCATTATGGAGATTTACATGCTGACGTGTGTAGATAGTTTATGTTCACTGTTTTACACATTCAAAACAAATTTTGATTTATTTCTCCATCTTACTTGAGGTGAATATTTGGATTGTTTGGGAGTGTTATCTGTTACATCCTGGTACACACATGCAAGAAGAGTTTCCATAGGGTATGTAAATAGGAGTGAAACTGCCCTGTCTAGAGAATACTCAAGTTCAATATTAGTAGGCAATGCCAAACTATTTTCCAAGTGAGTGTGTCAATTTATACTCCAACCTAGAGTATTCAAAACTTCTGTCACTCCATATCCTCACCAAGGCTTAATGTGGTCAGACAAATTTTTGTCAACATCCTGGTTGCATTTCACCGATTATTAAGGAGGATGAGCATCTTTCATATGTTACTTAAATATGAAAAGTATTTTCTTCTTGGACTGCCTTCATAATCAGAAAATATTTTTTAAAAAATCAAGATCTATACCACAGCTAGCATTTGTCAGGGTAAGAAAATTTTTTGGTCAACTCTGAAGACTAGTAAAGATTTATACTCCTACCGTCACTTACATGATAAACTTGATTTCAAACAGTTATACTGTGGTATTTGGTTAAGGAATATGCTCAAAATTATAATGTTCTGTAAAACTAGCACTGTATGAAACTAACTATGTCTGTTACACCTGACCATGGCCTCCATGCAGCTAGTACAGCGCCATTTGAGAGACAGAGTAACTTCAGGGATAGGCACAACATATAGAAAGAATTCTCAGCCAACACAAGAACAAAAACTAGGGAAGAAGATGCAGACACATATTTCTCGGGTGGAGATTCTTCTCCACTCAGGAAGGACATGTGGAAATCACAGGAAATTAAAGCACTCTGACAACCATAGCCACACCCAACCTCACCTCTCCCAGACACTTCCCACTACAGTTTCTGGAGTTCCCCAGACTCGTCCTCCTCACAAGTCACTGTTTCCTGTGTAACTTTACCTAACTGTTTGCATCAGGGAAGACTAAGTAAGTATCTGGAGGCAAGGAACCTCCAACATTGATTTGTTAATTAATTTCCATATGTACAACATTTTCAGGTTCCTGGATTAAAGAGATAGAAATGACAGTTAATTTGGGGCTGGGGATGTGGCTCAGGCAGTAGCGCGCCCGTCTGGCATGCGTGCGGCCCAGGTTCGATCCTCAGCACCACATACCAACAAAGACGTTGTGTCCGCCGAGAACTAGAAAATAAATATTAAAAATTCTCTCTCTCTCTCTCTCTCTCTCTCTCTCTCTCTCTCTCCTCTCTCACTCTCTCTTAAAAAAAAAAAAGAAATGACAGTTAATTTGGTTCAATCTAATTTGCTAAGCTGTTCCTGTGACCCAGAATATGATGGAACCTTTATTATTTCATAAGAAAACTTTATGTACAGAGAACAAGAAACAATGTCAGAACTTCTACTCTAAGATGCAAAGAACACTATCCAGTCCCACCCTTATTGCATCACATATTTGTGTAGTATATTAATAAACTATACTTAATGTCTGTTCCTCATTTTCTTCTCCCATATCTACTGCAAGAAAACTAGTCTTGACATTTCTTTCAAAAGATCCTTGGCAATTCACAAGTACCACTCTAGCACCACATCTCCTCAGAACAAAAAAAAAAAATAGCAACAGGTAGAATTAATTGACTATTGTGTACCAGGAATTATAGTATATGTTATATGCAAAGTTCCTTATTTAGATTTCACAGAAACCCTCTGAGATCTATATATTTTTGGTTGTTTGTTTTGGGTATAATTCAATAATACACATATTTAAAGAGTACCATTTGATACATATGATGATGTAAATTCCAGAAATCTGTCATCATAATCAAGAAAGAGCCTATCCATCTCCCCTAAGAGGCTTCTTCATGACCTTTTATAATCTTTCCTTTCCACTTCTCTCTCATCACCACCCTAGAGTATATACTGAACTATCACCATCAATTAGTTTGCATTTTCTAGAATTTTAAAAAAAAAGATTCTACAGTAGATACTCTTTTTTCTGGTTGCTTAATGTAATTATTCTGAGACTTACTTATGTTGTATCTATCAACAGTTTCTTCTTTTTGCAGATTAGTGTAAGCATTTAATTGTGCAGATGTACCATAGTTTATTTATCCATTCACCTGTGACATTTCCAGCCTTTGACAATTATGCATAAAGCTGCTCAAACATTCACATATAGGTTTTGGGATAACCATATGCATTCCTTAATTTCTCTTACATAACCATCTAGGAATGAGAGGATTGTATAATTTGTAGCATTTATTTGTTTAACATATAAGAATCTGCCAGTCTTATTACTACTATAACAAATTATTACAAAGATCCTCAAAATAACACAAGTTTATCTCTTTTACAGTTAGGGAGACCAGAAGTCTAAAGTCAAGGTATCATCCAGTGGGAGAGAATCTATTTGCTTTCCTAACTTCCAAACTGTCTACATTCCTTGACTGGTGGCCTGTTCTTCAGGACACACTGACTTCTTGCTTCTGTTTTCATATCTTTTATTATTAACTCTGATTCTCCTGTCTTCCTCTTATAAGGACCCCTGTGATTGTATTGGTCTCATCTAGATAATACAGAGGAATCTCCTGGATTTCCAAGATCTATCATTTATTCACAACTGCAAAGTCCCTTTTACCATATAAGGTAATATATTCACAGATTCCAGGTATTAAGATATACACATCTTTTGGGGGCTAATGTTCAACCTTTCCATCATCTTCCATAGAGGTTATACAGCTTTGAATTCCCATCAGAAGAGTAAGTCAGAGAGTCCTGGCTCTATGTCCTCACTAACTCTTGTTATAGTCAATGATCTTAAGTTGCTCTTTTCAAATAATCAACGATGCTGAGAATCTTTTCAAGTACTTACTTACTTACTCTCTGTAGATTCTTTTAGGTAAAGTGTTGGTTCAAATCTTTTTTTTCCTGTGGGTGTTATTTTTTTACCTGTTGCATTTTGAGAATTCGCTAATATTCTGGATATAGGTATATTATCAGTTTTGACTTGCAAATATTTCTACCAGTTTGTGGCTTAGTTTTACTTAGTTTCCTTAGTTACTTAGTTTTACTTAGTTTTCTGTTCTACTTAGTTTTTATTATTTACTTCAGAGCTTAACACTGCACCCCTTCTCATGTTTCTGTAAGTCAGGATGGCAGGGCTGCATTTTCTGCTCAGGGTCTTGTAGTGTGGTTCTGCTAACATTCCAGGCTTTTGTATGTCTAAACAGGTCCTTATTTCATCATGCTTTTCAAAGATATTTTCACTGCTATATAATTCTGAATGACAGGTTTTTCTTTGGGTACTTTAAGATGAATAGTCACTGACTTCTTTTTTTCCTGGTGCCAGGGATTGAACCCAGAGGTGCTTACCCACTGAGCAACATCTCCCATCTCCAGCACTCTTTATTTTTTATTGCTTAGGGCCTAAGTTGCTGAGGCTGGCTTGAAATTCTCCTGCCTCAGCTTCACTGAGTTTATGGGATTACAGGCATGTACCACTGCCCCAGGCCACTGACTTCTTCCTTACATGGTGTCTGATGAAAAGAATTTTGTTATCTTTACCTTTGTTTCTCTTGCTATTTGTGACATTTCTCTTTATTAATGATTTTTAGCAATTGTTTTCACCATACTGGGGATCTGACCCAATCTCTTGTCATGCTAGGCAAGCATGCTACTACTGAGCTACATCCCCAGACCAATTGTTAACAATCATAATTGTCTCCCTTTGTGTAATTTTATTCAAGTTGCTTATGTTTGAGTTTTATTGTAGTTCTTGGATCTATGGATTTATACTTTTCACTAAATTTGGGAAACTCACAACTATTATCTTTTTCAAATACTTTCTGGATTTTCTTTTTTCAAGAACTACTATAACAATATTGTACATGTTATTACACAACTAATTAATGCTCTATTCATTTTTATTACTTTTTCTATGTGTTCTTATTTTTAGGTTGTCTATTGCTATGTATTCAAGTTAATTATTTTTGTCTGTGAAGTCTAATCTGTCATTAATCCCATCTGGTATTATTGTCATCTCAGACTTTGTAATTTCTATCTCTAGAAGTTGATTTGGGTCTATTTTAGGTCTTCTATGTTCCTATTTATCCTACTGAACATACAGAATTATAGTAACTGTTTAAGTAAATGTACAACATGCTAATTCTAACACAGGACAGTTCTGGCTGGATTTTGATTGATTGATTTGGCCTTCATGAGTTAAATTTCCCTGTTTCTTTGCATTCCTAGTAATATTTTATGGGATGCTTGACATCATGTTTTTACTTTATTGAATGATGAATATTTTTCTATTTGAAAAATACTCTTGATCTTGGGGCTCAGTGGGAGAGCGCTTGCCTAGCACGTGTGAAGCACTGGGTTTGATCCTCAGTACCACATAAAACTAAACAAATAAAATAAAGGCTTAAAAAAAGAATGCTTTAAAAAATACTCTTGATCTTTGTTCTTAAATGCTATTACATTAAAATTGTAATAGCACTTTGATTCTTTCAGGATTTTTGTTTAAAATTTGTTAGGCAGAAACAGAGCCATGTTTATTCTAGGGCTAATTATTGCTCATTATAGAAACCAAAATCTCTGACTACTCTACCCAATGCTTTGTAAATCATGACATTGCCCAGGCTGGCTAATGGACACAGATACCGTTCTTGGCCCAGTGTTAATGTTGGGTGCTATTCTATCTACTCCTTTTGAGGGGTTCTTTTTTCAAACCTAGGTAGTTTCTTCAAATGCAAGTGCTGGCCAACTGACACATGAATTGGTACCTCCACAGCTCCTCAGAGCTTAAATATATAAAAATACTTTTTACTTTTATTCTAAGGGACACAAGGATTTTCTTGCTTCTATCTAATACCTCATCCCTATATTGTTACAAGTCCCTGAAAGCACCTCCAGCAGGGTGGACAGTGGTTTAAATCACAGTGCTCTAAGGAGATGCTATATCTCCTTCACTGTTCTAGAACTGTTATAAAATATAAGATTTGTTTTCACATATGCAGCATTCTTCACAGTAAAAATATATTCAGATGCATCATTAATTTTCTCAAGGATGGTGTGCCTTTAGAACTTTCTAGAATGACAATTCATCTTCTTGCCACATTCCAGGCCACTCAGTTGAGATTGCTTTTTTTTTTTTTTAAGTTGTACATGGACACAGTATTTTTTATTTTATTTATTTATTTATTTTATGTGTTTCTGAGGATTGAACCCAATGCCTCACAGGTGCAAGCTAATCTCTCTACTGCTGAGCTACAATCCCACCCCTGAATTACCTTTTTGATTGGGCTTTCTGGGCAGGCACAAAAGGAATAGCTAATCACATTCAGGGTCCCAGGTTTTTTATATTGAATAATGCAGAAAAGTGACTTAGCTTCCTTTCGGCAAGGTAAAAAATTTTAAATATTAATTTCAGGATTCATAGAAATGTGAATGTCCCTTTTAGCAGTGTAATTTCAGTTTGTTTTATCTTAATTTCTGGTGCTACTTAATCAGAAATTAAGGAATGCTATGACTTTTATCTTTTCACACTATTGAGAAATTATTGATCTCTGAAAAAACACTTGCAAAATTAACACTTAACTCAATTATCATCTTGTAATCCTTAATATGGCAAATTATTTCACCTTACAATTTGTCTATGTGCAAATAAGATATTCAGGTACTGTTTTAAGAGTTTTTAAATAATATTAAGGACTGGCAGATTTATGCTGTTGTGGTGATTAGTTTTGGTGGTAGGCAGCCATAGAAATCTAGTTTTTGAAGGAAACTCCTGACAAGCATCCTCTTCAATCAATGTTCATCTCCTGCATATTCACCTTCAGCTAAGTCTCTTTATTAAAAAAAAAAATCACAACAACAACAACAATAATGACAAACTGGTGAGATCTTTCTCTCCTCCTGCTGTATCGTCCTATGTATCCACTCACCACCAACTTTTTCAAGTACAGGCATGCACCCCATAATGAAGGCTCACAAGACTGTATAGTCTGCTGATGTTGTGGCCACCTTAGTTTGTGTAAATTCATTCCGCCTTATTTGCATAATGATGAAATCACCTAACAATGCCTCTCTCAGAGTGCATCCCCATAGTTAAGTGACACATGACTGTACTTGCTTCCGTTCCCTCATTTCCCACTCACTGTGAAATCCTTGTAATCTAGCTTTTGCTCTCTATTGATTTGTTGAAGCTAGAATACCAGAAGTTGGTACCTGATCATGTAGTAAGAAATCAAATTCCCTCTCAACTCTGCAACATTTAATATAGCAGACCACCCTTTCTTGAAATTCTTCTCCTCTGTTGGCATTCATGACACAATAGTCTTTTGGTATTCCCCTTACATATACAACTCAGTCGTGGCTGCCTACATATCATCTCCTCTTTCCCCAAGGATAAGCCTCTGCAGCCCTTTCCTGTTCTTGCTAATACTCTCTCCTTTGACATTCTAATGCAATATCATGGCTTCAGTTACGGCTTCTAGAAATATAGCTCCCAAATCTCTATCACTAGTCCTCCTGTCTCCACTAAATTTAGGTCCTACATTTTCTATTACCATGGGAGACATTCCACCTCAATTTCCCTTTAATAAATTACACCTTCTATGCCGATGGTTGAATTTAAGATCCTTATTTCCAAGTGATTTATTCCCTTCTGTATTCCGCCATTTATTTTATGACACACTAATAATATACCCAGTCACTCAAGATCAAAGTCTTTTTGATTCTAATGTCACTCTTACCACCTCTCAATCTGCTGCCAATTCAGCTGATTAGACCTAGATATGTTTAAAACTGTCATCTCCTCTTAATTCCCACTCTCGCCATTCTGCTCTCATTATTTCTATATAGACTAGGACAGTCCATTTTGCCTCCAGTGTCTCCCTTTCTCCAAAGCATATTCCCACTTACACTAATCTAGTGTCAAAGTTCAGCTCTGATCAAATATAACTCCATGCTCAAATGACTTTGACTGACAGGTAATGTTTTAACTTCTCAGTATATATCATAGACTTTACCTTTATTTCCTAAAATGTTCCATCGTCATATACTTACGACCCAAACCAAATTGAATTATTGTCTGTTCCCAAAACTACAACTCTTACATTATCCCAGTTGGTTTAACTGTTTCTTTTTCCTAGAATGAACTTCTTCATGTCTTCATCCTGTTCTTCCTTTACAACCAACTAAAAAGTTACCTTCTCAATTAAGCTTTCCTGTTATCCCCAAACCTGGAAGTTTATGAATCTCTTAATCCCATAATGTTTTACACAGGTGATTATGTCTTTTCAACTATATCCTTTGTATTAGCTACTTTTTAATATCTTTATTTTTATTTATTTATTTGCGTGGTGCTGAGGATCAAACCCAGGGCCTCCCACATTCTAGGTGAGCACTCTACTGCTGATCCACAATCCCAGCCCCCAGAATTATTTTTTCATAAATTTATTCTTCAGTTTTCCAATATAATCAGATATGGAAATCATCTGGAACTGTTTAACCTAGAAACTCAATCAGTTTTGGAGACAGCGACACTGGTTAGAATTTTTTCTGAATGGATTTACAGTAAATGATAACTGAGATCTCCCCACAAACCCTTAACCTAACCCACAAAATATGAGGCAGTTTTTCCCAAATTATTTTGTGTCCTTCTGGGGAAGAGGAAGAAGAAAGAATAAGGGATTTTTCTCTACTAGATTCTCTGTGACCTCAGAAACTTGAGACATTAATTATGCTACTCACAAACGAAACTGCTGACACAATTTTTTTAGGTGCCCTTCAACTTCTCTCATCATTTCCTCTTCAGAAGTTTCCTGCCAATATCAAGGCTTTATTTCTTTCACATATCTCATATTTTTTTTCAAATGGTATCCCCACCTTGGCCTCTCATGTAGCTGGGACTACAGGTTTATGCCACCATGCTCAGCTAGGAGCTATATATTTTTTTAAGATAGAAACCAGAGTTCATTATGCCAGCTAATACTACTAAAAATAATATTGTTATATAGTAATTTATAATTTACATAACACTTTTACATGTAAAGATGGATATGCACATGCCTGTATTCCTAGCAGCTTGGGAGGCTGTAGTAGGAGGATCACAAGTTCAAAGCCAGCCTCAGCAATTTAGCAAGGCCCTAAGCAATCCTGTCTCAAAAATAAAATATGTAAATACATATATATATATATGTATATATATATATATATATATATATATATATAGGCTATATTTTTTTAAAGGCAGAAGATGAGAGCCTGCCCAAAGAGCTGACAAGGCAATCAGGTAGGAAATCAAATGTTGCAGCGACATAGCAATAGCAAGTTTCATATTCAACATCCTCTTTCCCCTAAAAGAACAGATGAGGGATCTTTTCTGAACAGCAATCTTGTCGTTTTAAATAAATACTGAGAAGGAAATATTTAATAAGGGAATAAAATAAGGGAAAACAAATGCCCACTTTGGGTCCTCCTGGATTGTTTCAGTGGTACAAAGTGATTCTTTGAGAAATAGAGCCAGATAAAAATCCTGGAATTGCTGAAAGGCAATTTATTTCACCTTAACTCTCAGAATATTTCCAGTGTACCGAATTGAAAATCCTGCCTCTTCCAAATGTGAGCCCACAGTGAGCACTCTCCATGTGGGGGAAGGTCATAATATATATGCCTAGTTTGGGCCATATGACACTACTGGTCGCTGTACCAGGGTTCCCAGGGAACCCCAAAACCAAGTTTAACACCCATTCTGACATGAGTGACTTTAGAAAACTAGAAGTGCTAATATTCAATTTTTTTCAAAATTAATATATGACCAGAGTTTGAAATTTCATAATAGACTTTGGATCAAATGACCCAAAACAGGGACAGGTTGATTTTTGTGGTTCATTTTGTGCTGAAGAAGAAATTAACAGTTGTGTTAACAACAAAAGTGAGGCACTAAACAACTCAGTGAGACCCTGTCTCTAAATAAAATACAAAATAGGGCTGGAGATGTGGCTCAGGGATTGAGTGCCCTTGAGTTCAATCCCCAGTACCAAAAAAAAAAAAAAAAAAAATTCAGTAAAAAGTTGAATGAATGAGTTAAGAAGCTCTTGAAAAAAAACAAAAAAAAAGAAAGAAAGTGATAGACAATAGTAAAGATAAGAAAATTTAAAGAATTTATTGAAGAAATTGAATATCTAACTAAAAGAAATCTAGAGATAGAAAACAGGATATTATAAAATAAATAAGAAATTTCCCCAAACTAAACAATATTGATTTGCCATATTAAAGAGCCATGTAGAATGCAGAGCCCAAAACAATGTCTCTCCTGGGGCTGGGGTCCTGGCTCAGTGGCAGAGCGCTTGCCTCGTACATTTGAAGCACTGTGTTCCATCCTCAGCACCACATAAAAATAAATAAACAAAATAAAGATATGTTCATGTATAATATTTTAAAAGACTATCTCTCCTGCCCTAATAACTAGAAGAAGTTAGAAATGATAGATTTTTAGCCCCATGAAACAACTAGAAGAAGTTAGAAATGATAGATTTTTAAGCCCATGAGCATGCAAAAGAGGAGTAAAACAACCAATGAATTGCTAATTGAGAATAACACCTTCTGGAGAGTAGGGCTAAAGCAGCTGACCTGTGATGCCCTCGCTCTTCATCAGGGGATGATGCTGAAAAACATGAAAGAAGGCAGGTGACCCGGTCTAATATCCTTGTTCAAAAGATAGCCAGGACTCCAAGTAAATGAACTAACCATAGTAAGTGGAGAAGGGTCTTTACCTGTGGAATATTTTTAAAATAAAAAATACTCTTATCTCTGGTTAAGTATTGGTTGTTAAAATAAGCCCAGAATCTATGGATTTATGAGCCATGGCTCCTTAGGAAATGTCACATAAACCAAAGTGTGAAATGTCGACATATCTTTAAACACTTCTGCTAATGCAATAATAACCCAAGACCCCACCCAGGGCTCTGGTCTGCTCTGAAGCTGAGGACATTCATCTTAAAGAGAGGACTTAAGAGCCACCCTGAGACCAACCTTGAGCATCTCTTGAGTCTCTGCTTTGTTTGAGCCTCTTTGTTACCTGAAAATCTGAGGTTATAAGCAAAATATGATCGTGGCTATGATATCTGAGTTTGGTGGGCACCTAATGGAAGAGGTAAACAACACACATGTACAAAAGAGGAACTTCAGCAGATAGACAGAAACTACATAAAAAGGGACAATGTAAATGCTAGAAATTAAAATTAAAATTGGAAAAATAAAAGATATTTCAATGGGTTTATAATTGTCTATCAGAAAAAAAATTACTGAACTGGAATTATCAAAAACTGAATCACAGATTTTTTTTAAATGGAACACAGCATCCAAGAAAGAATTATGTGACAATATCCAAATATGCAAACAAAAATTAGAGTCTCAGAAGAAAGAGAACAAGACAGAAAAATATTTAAAGAAAAATGACAGAGTTTTCAAAATTGATAAAAGGTATCAACATCAAATCCAAGAAGCTCACTGAACTGAAGCAGAACAATTAGAACAAAACCACAGTAATTACATTATAATGAAACTCTTTAAAAAACAAAAATAAGCAGAAAGTATTTAAAGCAATAAGAAAGACAAATTATACACAAAGAAACAATGATAATTAAAGCTGAATTCTCATCCAAAACAATGAAATCTAGATGACAATGGAAAACATTTTAAGTACAAAAAAAAACACTGTCAAATTAGCATTCTGTAACCAGAAAAATTATCCACCAAAAATGAAGATGAAACAAAAACTCTTCTGACACATGAAAATTGAAATAATGAATCCTCAGCACACCTGGATTACAAGACAATGATGCCAAATAGAAACTCAATTCTGAAAGAAAAAGTGAGAAACACCATAAAGAGTAAATAGCTTAGAAAATACATGACTTTTAAATATTATTATTAAATCTCTTTAAAAGACTATTGACTGTTAAATTGCTATTATAGAGTTTATAGTCTATAATGTAGAAATAAAATAGATAAAAGCAAAAAAAGGCAGATGGTAGAAGGGTTACAAGGTTTTTACAAAATCTGTGAAGCAGCAGAACATTTTTTGAAAGTAGGCGGTGATATTACAGTAAGTTACATCTCCTTTAACAGATTAAAGGAGAAAAATTTTATTACCAAAAAAAGTGAATTCTGAACCAAACTTAAATTCATGACTAAAAGAAGAAAATAATACCGTCAACAAACCAGAAAAAGAATGGAGTTTCTTCAGTCTAATAAAGGCACATATTTAAAAATCTATAGGTAGGGCCAGGCACGCCTATAATCGCAGAGGCTCTGGAAGCTGAAGCAGGAAGATCTAGGTTCAAAGCCAGCCTCAGCAAAAGTGAGGTTATAAGCAACTCAGTAAGACCCTGTCTCCATATAAAATACAAAATAGGGCTAGGGATGTGGCTCAGTGGTTTAGTGCTCCTGAGTTCAATCCCCAGTACCAAAAAAAAAAAAAGTTTATAGCTAATGTTTTCTTAATGATGAAATATTAAACATTTTCTCCCTAAAACTGGGCAAGGCTAAGATGTCTGTTGTTTCTACTTAACATGTGTTTGAGAACCGATGTAGTTCAGTAAGCAAAGGAAAAAAAAAAAAAACACAGGTATTAGAAAAGAAGTTAATCAGTCTTTATTTGTGATGACATAATAGAATATGGAAAAATTCTTAGAAATGTAAAACACAAATGCTACAAAAAGTAATGAGAATTCAGAAACGTTATAAGTTGCAAAGTCTACCCAAACTCTCAAGTATTTCTGTAGATACTAGCAATGAACAACTGAAAATAATTTTTAAACACCATTTACAGTAGCATCCCAAAAAAAGAAATTATGAGAAACCAATTTAATAAATGATTTGTAAGATCTCCACACTAAAACCAACAAAACTTATCAAAGAGAAATTAAAGAACTTCTCTTTGAAAGTAATGGAAAGATGTATCACATCCACAGATCAAAAGACTCAACATTGTTAAATATTGATTCTCTAATCTGAGCTATTTATTCAATGCAATTGCAATAAAAATTATAGCACTTTATAGAAACCGAATGGCTTCTATATAGACTGATTCTAATATTTACATGGAAGTGCAAAGAACCTATAATAGCTAAAATATTCTTGAAAATAGTCCATTGTAAAGGAACTAATTCTATCTGACTTCAAGACTTCTTTTAAAAGTATGGTAATAAAAGCAGTGTGATACTGAGCATATGAATCAAAACCAAGAACAAAGTAATAAAATATAGATTCCAGTAATAGACAACAAAATAAACTTTTTTTTTGACAAATGTTCCAAACAATACAATATGGGGGGAAAAGTTTTCTCATCAAATGGTGCTGGAACAACTGGAATTCATATATTTAAAAAATCACCCCCTACCTCACACCATACACAATTATGAACTTAAGATTAGTCATTAACATAAATAAAAAGCTAAAACTTCTAGGAAAAGTATTAGAAAATAACTTTGTGATCTTCAAGCAAAGATCTCTTAACTCAGATACAATAAAATAGTTTTATTGAAGGAAAAAAATGACAAATTGGACTTCATCAAAAATAAAAGCTTCTACCTGACCAAAAAAAAAATACACAAATAAACTTTTAAGAAATGAAAATGAAAACCAGAATTTATAAGAAATATTTGTAACATTTATATATTTCAAAGGACTTTTATCCAAAATATTTGAATAATTTAATGAAATTTAATTGAAAACAAACAAGATCAAAAAAGCAGTTCACAAAAGAAGATCCATGAATGGTCAATAAGTACATGAAAAAGGGCTTAACTCATTAGTAATCATGGAAATGCAAATTTAAACCAAAATGATTATCAGTATACACCTACTGGAATGCATAAGATAAAACATCTGACTCCACCAAATATTAGACAATATGCAGAGAAATCAGAACTTTCATCCATTGTAGATACACATGTAAAACAGAAAATCTGCTATTTTTTTTAAAGTTAAACATACGTTCATCCTATGTCTCAACAATTCTATTCGTAGGCATTTATTCAGTAGAAATGAAATGTTACATCCATAAAGATACTCGTGCAAGATTGTTCACAGCAACTTTATTAACAATAACAAAAAAAAAACCCTGAAAACAGCCTCATTATCAATCAACTGTGCTAAACTGTGGTGTAGTCAGACAATGGCATGTTATTATGCTTAGTGAAAAGGAGCCAAACATATGCCCACCCCAACCCCCCCACAAAAAAATGTACAGTATGTTTCTCTCTATATGAAATTCTAGAACAGGCAAAACTAATCTGGTGATAGAAACCAGAAGAGTGGTTACTTCTGGAGACAGAGATGGACTGGAAAAGGACATGATGGTCCTCTGAATGAAAATATTCCCTATCTTGATAGAGTTGTGAGTAACATAAGTTTATAATACACTTGACTCATTTCATTCAACTATACACTTAATATCTGTGTATTCAATGATATGGAAATCATACTCCAAACTCATCTTCAGTGCTGAACTCAGGCGAGATGGTTGACCTTGAGGAGGAGTTAGGGAATATTCCTGGACAGAGGCTGATGGGTACTGGTAAAGCTACCAGAGTGTGTTTACTTTGTGATAATTCATTTTTCTTCGCACTTTTTTATGCACTCTTGTGTCTCAATGAAAGCCTCAGCCAACCAGGGGAATTCTGAAGCCACAAATATCAATCATTCCTTAGGGTGTAAGGGAATGTTGGCTTCCAAGGAAGGGGGGATGCTCTTGGGAAAGATGACTCCAGCTGTGACATTTCCCCCAGAGAAGGATGAAATCTGAGGGGCATTTTCTGGAGGTACTTCCAGAAGCTGAGAGAAGCTTTGCTCCTGAAAGGGGATCTAAGACACTCTTCACAATGATCACTACAAGCTTTGCTTGTAGATTCCTTATGCAAACTTTTTGTTTGCTTGTTTGTTTTGCTTTGGTTTGGTTTTGTGGAAGAGATTAAACCCAGAGGAGCTTAACCACTGAGCCACATCTCCAGCATTTTTTATTTTTTATTTTGAAACAGGATCTCACTAAGTTGCTAGTGGCCTTGCAAAACTGCTGAGGCTGACCTCAAACTTGCAATCCAGAGTTGCTAAGATTACAGGCCTGTGCCATCACTCTTGGCTAAATTGTTAAAATGTATTAAAGAATTAAAAAAAAAAAAGAAAGAAAGAAAAGAAAAGAAAAAAGAAACAATGCATTAAGAAACCTCCTCAATAGAAATTCTATGCAAATATACTTTGAAGTTCATGGACAACACTGTTTCCATCAGATGAAAAAATCTGGCCTCTGCTTTGTAGGATATTTCCTTAAACATGGGGTTTTGCCTATTTATTTCTATCAAAGACTGTCAGTGTGCTTATGACTCCAACTTCCTCTAACCATTTTCACTTTTATGCATTCTGAGTCATTGGTTGGACACTGAAATCTATAAATTTATTTCAATCCCAACAAAAATTCCCCATGACTTTATTTTATGGGATGTCACAAACCAACATCAAAGTGTTTGTGGAATAATAAACCAAAAATTTGTTTAAAAAATAAATATATAAATGGTGAAATGGTGTGGGGAAACATGCCTTACTAGGTATCAAAGCCACAAAATACTGTTATAGAAATTCAGAAGTGTGGCCCTGGGTCCAAAATAGGCAAGTAGATGAGTGAACCGAAATAAAGATTCCAAATCGGACTCACACACACAAGGAGTAACACTTTTAATATGAAGCAACACGAAGGAATGTTTCACAAATGCTCTTGGGACAACTGATGCAGCAAAAACATGATTCCCCAATCCTATTAGGAAAAATGGGGGGGGGGTCACAAAGACTTCACATTTACTTAGAAAGGATAACAGTAGATATTAACTACATATATTTACCTGGACCCCCACATATACCTAAGAACATCAAAGGATAGTAATATAGCTACTTCCTTTGCCAAATATGAAACCTATCAACGACAGAGGTCAACACTGAGTCCCTATTAAAGCTCTCTCAACAACACTGTCAGTAGTAGCTTGTCTCCAATGGCCACCACCAATTCGTCCTTCCTTGTATACACATGTCATTCTCTCATCGAGAAGTGGAATCTCCTTTTCCTCGAATCCAGAAAGAACCTGACTGACTCACTGGACCAATAGAAATGCATACATCCTGGGATTTACAAGGCAAAGTTGTAAGAAAACTTGCAACTGCTCTTTGCACTTCTTAGAAGGTACTTGTGGATTTCTTGCATCAGAGAAACCAACCATCAAATGAAACATCAAGTGAACTTGAGAAGACAGAGAGAGGAGGACGGGAAGAAAGGGAGAGAAAGGAGGGATGGAAGGAAAACCAACCAAGGTACACAGAAACATCAGGCATCTGGATGAAGAAGCCACCTTAGAAGTGAATCCTCTACCTTCTGATGCCTGGCTGATGCCATGTGGATTGAATACATGAGACCAAATGAGACCTTCCTGGATCCCTGAACCAAGAATCTAAAATTGTTATTTAACCATAAAGACCAACCAACCAGTTGACAGCAGGTTGACTACATTAGATTCCTTCTACTTTGAAAAAGACAGCAATTCATTTTGCAAGTAATTTGCAGATATTTCAGACAGGCATTTGCCTCTCAAATTTTCAGGTCTGAGAGCTTAAAGAGTATTTGACCGACTGATGCTGGAATTCCACCAGCATCTCACATAACATTACTTCATATCAAGGAACCACAGCAAAGGAGACAGAAGAATTAGCACATGAGTCAACAGGCCATATGACATACTATACTAAGCCAATTCAACTGCCAGATTGACACCATAGTTTGCAAAGATGGAAATGCCATCTTTGGGATATAAGTACTTAAAGTCATTGATCTTTATAAGGTTCTGGATCCCTAATAGGGATAATACATGAGCCAAGGAACCAGCAAATAAAAGAGAATGGATCATACTTAGCAGTATTCCTGATGACCTACTTGAGAATCTTCCCTAGCTCTTTGGAGAAGCTTTCTATTAGAGCATGCAAGTTTATGTCTCAGGTTCCACAAGGTGATACAGGAAAAGTCCCTCTAAGCAATGTAGTACCCCTGCCTCATAAACCCTTCTGCAATTCATTTCAAGGTCTTGACAGGAAGGAGTCACTTCATATAGGCTGCTCCAGAAGGGGATGTGACTTTGGTGAATCGGCTCTCTTCTGTGATCTTGCAGAGAACTGGCAGGTAAGGGCTAAATATTGATAGCATTCCCTAGGAAGCTAGGAAAATAGACTATTTTTCCTGTAGAAGAATCTAGGCAGTGCTTCATTCACTTTACATTCTGTTTGGAGAAGACAGTGAGAAGGACCTTTTTTTAATATATGTAGATATTTGTACTTGACCTTCATAAGGTTCCTGATAGTTTTTTCCTCTAAATTTTTTATTGGTGCAAGTTGTACATAATAGTGGGATTTGTTGTTACATATTAATCTATGCACACAATATAACACTATAACTTAGCCAATATCTCTCCCAAGCACTTTCCCCTCCCTCTTCTCCTATCCTCTGATAGTTTTAAAAGTAACCAGAGGTTTTATTTGAGTGTTTATTGTGGAGATTGAAAACTTGGTGAAAAACAAAGGTCTTCAGCTGACTGATGGAACAGAATAGAGTCTAGAAACAAGCCCAGTTATATAAAATCAACAACTTATTAACAAGAGGAACACTGTGGTTTTATGGAGAAGTATAGTCATTTTAATAAGTAGCACTGAGTTCATTGAATTTCTATATTGTGTTTTTTTTAACACACCAAAATATGGAAAAAAATTGAACACATTGTATGTGTCAACTTGACTGGGCCAAGGGATGCCCGGATAGTGGTAAAACATTATTTCTCAGTGTGTCTGTGAGGGTGTTTCTGGAGGAGATTAGCCCCTGAATGGGTAGATTGAGTAAAGAAAATGGACCTTACCAATGTGAAATGAATGGACATCATATCCAACCCAAGCTGAAGGCTGGAATAGAACTCCCAAAAAAGCAAATTTATTCTCCAAGTTTACTCATGTGAAGCTGGTAATCCATCTTCTCTTGCCTTGGACATCAGCACTCCTGGTTCTCAGGTCATTGTCACTTGGACTGACTAACACCATGGGCCACCCTGACTGTCAGGGCTTCAGGTTTAGACTGGGATTATTACACCACCAGCTTCCCCATGTTGGCAAATCACAGTAGTTCTCAGCCTCCACAACCCCATGATCCAATCTCCCTCATAATATATTCAGCTATGAATGCATATATATTACTTTATATGTCAGCACAAAACCTTAAGGAAGTTGATCATATTTGTGGCCTCCACTTCTTCACCTCTCACTTGCTTTTCAAAACAATGTGAATTTGGTATCAACACACCTTATATACAAACAGAGTTATGATAAATTGTGGTATAAAGGTGTATTAAGAATTGTAATGCAAAAAAAATAAGAGAGCTCATGTATAATGGCATAATTTGGCGTGAACATACTTTATATACAGAGATACGAAAAATTGTGCTGTGAATGGATAATTATGATGGTAATGCATTCCACTATTGTCATGTATATAAGAAATAAATTTTTTTAAAAAAAGAATAAAATTCCAAATCTTAAAAAATATATCAAATAATATTACACTCATGTAAAAAGCTCTAAAGCTTTCCCATTGTATGTGTGATAAAATTTAAATTCCTTATCATATAGTCTATGAGGCACTGTGTGATCTCTTAATTTTTCTCTTAATTTTCCCATTGTGTTCACTATGCCCAGATAAAATGGCCATATTTCTGTATTCCCAATATGTCAAGGATATTCCTGCCTTTGTGATTGTTCAGGTTTTTTAAAAAATCTGCTTTCCCCCTTTAGCCACTATGAAAGAAGGGATCAATGTCTATTTTTACCTATGAACCCCCCAACACTCATATTAAGTGTTTAAAGGAATATGTGCAAATATCAAGAATCAGTTAATGAATGAATCCATTCTAACGTGACTTGCTTTCACATCATACCAGTGAAGCTGTTTCCAAATCCCATACACCCATCTCTCTTTACATGTCCTTTTTCCCCCCATTAGTCTACAATTCACTCCTTGAAATTATCCTATTTGGGCTTTCATGAGACCAGTCTTCCTATTTTTTTCCAATCCCACTGTGTTTTCTCCTGTTAGGTATTTGCAGGTTCCTCATTTTTTCTGGATGACTAAATTTTGAGAGCCTCAGGGCTGTATCCTGTGCATTCTCTCTCTAAATAACTCAATCCATGCCAAACTTGACATGTTGCTTCAACATGAAAATTGCTATAAACAAATCAGTTAGCGAGTAAGGAAGAAGTCTGACTTTTCCCACCCAAATGCAATTCCTGGCTAGATACTTGAGACTTCAGAGCAGGTAAAATGATTTCATCATGTGCCAGGTGGAAGACAGGAAAATCCCATATCACATTCATAGCCTTCCTTTGGGGCCCTAGGATGTTCTCAGGCTCTGATTTCTTCCCTCGTGGCCATAATGTTTGCTCCTCTTTGCTAACCAGTCTTGACACCCGCTCTGCCTGTGATGAGCTACTTGTCCACTTCCCAGCTCCTTTGTTCTCTCCTACACCCTCTCTGCACCTCCTCTCTGCATCATCAACCATGTGCTCTCTGCAGACACACATGGAGGTACAGCAGTAAGGCAATCATGAGTGAGGAAAGGAAGAGCATAAACATCTCTACATTTTATCACATGGCCCCAGATCACCTCCCTGAATAGACTAAATGTGTTTTCTCTGCCATTTATTCTTCCCCTTCTGTATGCTCCCCTCTAATAGCCACTGTGCCCTATTTCAAAGGTCAGACAATGAAACCAGGCATGCCACCAAGACATAGAATGACAGAAGTGAAAAAGGAAAACCCACAGAAACAAGAATCTCTAGTACATTCATTTTTCACATTCTCTTTCTATCCAATTTGTGTGAATTAGAGCCACATTTTGAAAAGGACATGAGCAGAATAGAGGAAGGGAATTAAAGACCACCCCACCAGGGTGTGGGGAGAGGTACATTTTACTAGATATTTACAGGAAGAGAATTCTATTTTTCAGGCTTCTGAACACTTTCATTTGGTAATAGATATATCTTTCTCTTTGCCTAATACATCCCTCTATTAATGTAGTTAATAGGTGGGGAGAGACTCTCAAGGAATTTTCTAGTTATTCTCAGACTAGGTACTTACCTTAGCAGATACAGCTCTCATACTTTGAACACTGTTCCCTTCCTGAGATGTGTCTTCACCAAGAGGATCTGCCAGTGGCCTTACGACTTAGGAAATAATGGTCCAGAAAATAATGGGTGGAAATAAAAAATTATGACCTGAAAGATTATCCCCTATTGGTTGGATCATTCCTGTTCACTGTTTACTCCAATTTATCCTGAACTATTTCAGCAAAAAGAAGTGTAAGTTATTTGCGAGTTTGAGCATGCCTAGCTCACCTTGTGGAAACAAAAATATAACTCCAGGAATGGTTAATTTCCTTTCTTCTACTTTAGTACTTAGCCTAGGGAAAGATTATATTATGGTTTATTTTTCCAGGGGGATAATGTGCTGCCCCCAGGTACTGAAAGAAAAACAAGATAAGTTCGCAGCTTCTCTCAGGAAGAGAAAGTAAGAATAAGGGTCAAAAGAACATGGATGTAACCAAGTTTTGGAAGGTGAAAGAAGGATGAGGGAGTGGTGAATGGCTTCATTTAGAAGAGGGAGGTAAACTCTAAATACCTATGGTGAAAACAACAAAGAGCAGCCAGTCCTCCACGCCACAAGGTGGAAGCACCTGTTCTGAAGCAGGTCATTACCAAGTCTGTACCTTCTAAAGGACTGAATGGAATCTACCTTCATTCAGGTTATTTTTTATTGAAAAATTAAAATTGTATCTACTGATGATATCCAACATTATGTTTTGAAATGTGTACATTGTGAAATGGCTAAATTGAACTGATTTGCAGATTTATTATTGTACATATTTATTTTTTGTACTGAGAACAATTAAAATCTACCCTCTTAGCAATTTTCAAGAATACAATATGTTTTTTAATATCTTTATTTTTATGTATGTATTTATTTATTTATCTTTATGTAGTGCTGAGGATCGAACCCAGAGCCTCCCATGTGTAAGGCAAGCGCTTTACCACTGAGCTACAACCATGGACCATACAATATGTTTTTATTAACTACAGTCACCATGTTGTACAGATCTCTCCCAAAACCTAATAAAACCTAACAAAATGTGTGACTCGGGGCTCAAAAAGTGTGAGTGAAAAAAAGATCTATTAATAAAGTTACTGATAGATTAATTTACTTAATTTAACCTTTATAAATATTCTGTGTTCAAAATTTCCTTTAGAGAGCTACCTAACATTCTGGCTTTTTTATTTACACAAAAATTATAAAACAAACTAGCAATAGACAATAAAGAGATGATGTTGGAAGCAATAATAATAAATGTTGGCGAAATGTGGGGGAAAAGGGACACTCATATATTTCAGGTGGGACTGCAAATTGGTGCAACTACTACGGAAAGCAGCATGGAGATTCCTCAGAAAACTTGGATGGAACAACCATTTGATTCAGTTATCCCACTCCTCATGTATATCAAAGGACTTAAAATCAATATACTATAGTGATGCAGCCACATCAATGTTTATAGCAGCTCAATTCACAATAGCTAAGCTATGGGAACAACCTAGGTGCCCTTCAACAGATGAATGGATAAAGACAATGTTATATATATATATATATATATTTAAATATTACTTAGACTTAAAGAAGAATGAAATTATGTATTTGCCAGTAAACAAATGGATTTAGAGACTATCTTACTAAGTGAAATAAGCCAATCCCAAAAAACCAAAGGCTGAATGTTTTCTCTGATATGTGGAAGCTGACTCACAATGGGTGGGGCAAGGGGAGAGGAGTGGCGATTCACTGGATTGGACAGGAAGGAATGGGGGGGAAAAGGAGGGAGAAAGGAAATGGGAAAGACAGTCGAATGCATCAAACATAACATTCCTATGTTCATATGTGAATACATGTCCAGTGTAACTCTGTATTATGTACAACCACAAAAATGGAAAGTTATACTCCATGTATGTATATGTCAAAATACATTCTACTGTCATGTATAACATAATGTATTAGTTTTCTCATGCTACTATAACAAATGACCACAAACTTAGTAGCTTAAAACAACAGAAATTTATCTTACGATTCTTGAGGTCAGAAATTCAAAATTGGTCTCACTGGACTAAAAGCAAAGATGTCAGTAGGGCTAACTTCCTTACCTGAGTCTCTGGAAAATCTGTTTCCCTGCCTCTCTTAGCTTCCAGAGACCATGCACATTCCTTCCTCATGGTCCCCTTCCTCATCCTTAAAGCCAGCAACAACAGGTCAAGTTCTTATTTGCTTTCTCTGACCCTTCCATAATCCTATATCTTCCTGACCCAGCGAAGAAAGGTCCTCCACTTTTAGGCACTTACATAATTAGACTGGGCTCACTCAGATAACCCAAAATAATCTCCTAATCTCAAGGCCCTTAGCCTTTAACATATTTTCAAAGTCCCTTCTGACTTGTAAAGTAACACATTAGCAGGTTCCAGAGATTAGGACGTGGACATCTTTGAGGAGCTCTTCCTCTGTCCACCACAAATGCCTTCCAGTCAGTGCGGCTGTGCTGTGGGACAAGGTCAATGTCCTCCTCACCTGTTGGAATGTCCTGTCCTCCTGCTGTGAGTTCTGTGTCAACCATGCTGAGCTTGGAGGGAAATCCCTCCTCAGCAAAATCATAAAATATCACCTCAGGGCAAGCCCCCAATTATCCCCTGGCCTAACAAGGCTTGGGCTGGCTTTAGTCTTTCACAAAGATCACCTGATTGCGTTCACCCAGGTGTGTCACACTGATCACTTTTCTCTGTAAAAGAGACAAGAAACTAACCATGTAGAACCATCCATCTATTACAACAGACTGAAGACTCAACAAATGTAAATTAGCTCTCAGAAGAAATTCGTTCGGTTCATGCTTCATTGGAATGGTATCTTTCCACAGCTAAAGGTCATTCATCAGTCTAGTTTTTGTTATAAAGGTTTTCTTTTCATGTGGTGATGGTTATTTTTTTTTTCTCTCACTTCCATACTTTGCTTTTCTCTTCTCCCATGATCAGAATGGATTGGTAGCAGATCTTTTCTGGCTTCCACCATTATTGGGTGATATTTCTCTCAATTCCAACATTTCTGGCAATGAATTCATCTTCTTTCCCAGCTGAGTCTCGCCGGGTCTTCCTTGGCTTCCATATCTGCACAGTTCCTGCTTTCATGGGACTGTGTTCAAACAAACCCCAGTTGACTGAACTATTATTACTATTCCAACACCATGATGTCTTGGAGAGGATTCAAGACATTTATTAGCATGCACCTCTGAGGAAAAAAACAGCATAATGTTTCCCAAATGACTACAAGCTTGAGATTTGATAATTTTTTCTAAATTGTATTAGTCCATTTATATTATTATAACAAAATCCCTGCAGCATGGTAATGTATAAAGAAAAGAGGTTTATTTAGTTCACAGTTTTCAGAGAGTCAAGAGCATGGTGCTGAGAACTTCTCAGTTCTGGTGGGGGTCCCTTTAACTGTGTCACATGGAAGATGGCATCATGATGGGACCCAGGTGAGAGGGAGAGATCACATAGTAAACCAGGAAACCAGAAAGAGGGGAGGAGCCAGTCTAACTCATATAACAAATCACTCTCACAAGAGGTAACTGGGGACCCAGAAGAACTGTTAATCCCCCTGAGGGCAGCAACCCAATGACCTAACTCCCTTGCACTAAGGTCCACCTCTTAAAGGTTCCATCACCTACCAACATCACCACACTTGACACCAAGCCTCCAACACATGAACCCTTGGAGGAAACACTCAAACCATATCCAAACTATAGCACAAACTCAGATGTTCTTTCTGATTCTCTTCAATGTCATATAGGAGGAATGGAAAAGATCACATTTGATTTCTCCAAGTTATGTTTTTTTTAATATAAGTTATGATGTAACTCAACCATCTCTGAACCTGACCCTTGAGAAACATAAACAATTAGGCTGACATTTCTGGGAGGAAGGGGATGTGCGATTCCAGAATAAAACTTAAATCACTATATTTGTTATCCTGATTTTCCCAATTAATTGGTGATTGAAAATGCCATCAGTTAGAAATTTCCATTTCTCAGGAAATTTCTCAGGGAATTATTTGAAATATGATCCGATCCTCCTATCAGGAAATTTTATTAATGAAGTTTTACTTGGGTGTTTAATTAAAATTCCAAATTATCACATAATTCAAACCTTAAGAGAATGTGTTCAGATGCCAAAACTCCCTGGGTAAACTAAATATATAAAACTCTCTCTCCTAAGGTACAGCTAGTAGTTCATTCCTCTTTTCCCTGGCAGACACACACCATGTGGACACTTTTGTCCAGCCTCCTGACTTTCCTGGGATAACATTTCAAATTACACCTTCTCTCCTCTCTCACGCTCAGCCACCTCTTCCCTGGGTAGCTGGCTACTCCTTCCACAGGACACCCTTTTGCACAGCAAGTCTGGAAAGTGGGCCAAACACCTTGTCTGAGCACCAACTTCACCACTGTCTGTCCTCATCAACAACACTGACCCTGGCTCAGGAATTGATCTCTTCCTATTCCATGTACTAAAAGGTCACAGGTCATGTACTGACTCTTGCTTACTAAGTTTCCTTTCCACCAGAGTTCCTCATCATCTACATTCCTTTCTTTTTTTTTTAATATTTATTTTATTTAGTTCTCGGCGGATACAACATCATTGTTGGTATGTGGTGCTGAGGATTGAACCCGGACCGCACGCATGCCAGGCGAGCGCGCTACCGCTTGAGCCACATCCCCAGCCCCCATCTACATTCCTTTCATTGTAACCAGCAGGAAGATTATTCATAATTCATAATTACTTTCATGAAAGATCATAGTTGCATTTTTCCTCCCCCATGATCCCATCCAATCACATGGACTTCTACTAAGAACGTAGAAGTCCATGTGATTGGAGGGATTGTATTTCTATGTTTTCGGTATGTTTTAGTATGTTTTTCCTTCTGTCTTAACAGCTTTTGCTTTGATCTTTGATCCACCATCTTCTTTTACTATCCCATCTCCCATGCTCGTGAGTGTGAGTTTATGTAGGAGTTACTACAGTATTGCATAGCAAATAATGATGGACACAAAATCCATCCTGATAAATGGAAGGGTCTAATCGCTGCAGATGCTGCTAGTTACACAGAAAAATAAGCACATATTTCACCCATAATCTTTACTTCTCGATGACAACTAGGGCAAGAGTCAAATCTGTCTTCTCTTACTCATGATTGGCTTGCAATACCAAGACTATATTTCAAATTGTGAATAAGGCAGTGGCTTTTAAGACCACTGAAATATGGATCTAAAAAGCTATAACATTTACAAATAAATCAGAATTCTCTCTACCTCTTCTATTCATTCAGGAGTTTCTGGTTTGAAGCCTTTTAGTCATGAAACCAAACCAAATTCAAATATAAAAGCAAACTGTTCACTATTACAAAATATGTGATTGATGTACTGATAGTAGGTACCACCATGCCTAACACATAGAAAGCTCTCAATATGTGACGGTTGAATGCAGGAGTCCAGGGGTCCATGTGGGAAAAGAGCAATAGGACTTACTTCCATACACTGCACATGAAAGTTCATTACTTCAAAGTCAGAACCTACATGCTGTTTCTTGAATGAGAAAACATTCAAAGACGATTGAACATAGATCAAGGTAAAACCAGTAGTGATGACACATCTCCATGTTGTTCAGCTTCATTTTTCTTCTGCCTGTCACAGCTCCCAGCCCTTCTTGTCAGAACTCATTCTGTCTTTCTTACTGAAACTGTTTCATAGCCAAAGTATCTGCAAGGAAAAACATAAACAAGAGGGAAAGGTCTTTCTTGGCATCCATTCCTCTTGACAGCGCACAAGTCATTCCTTCTCTTCTCACCTCTACAGACTCTCCACTGTGCACTCACCCATCTACATCTTTCCCACTCTGCCTTAGGGAAACTTTTACCACCTTGACCTATGGAAATATGTATCTCCAGGATGAATAAAATATAAGGTCAAAATTTCATTTTTGTGGAGTACCATCTTTTTTTTTTAACTGCCTAAATTTTTTAACCTCAGAGAAGCAACAAGTATACTTCAGAGACTTATGATTCTATGTCTTAACTCAAGGATTGGCCCTGATCCAGATGGAGGAAAGTCCAGAAATGTTGGTAAATTCTGGATCATTCCCATTCCTGGAAGAACAGGGAAATTCACTTGGCAAAGCCATTCAGGAACTTGCCTACTATATGTAAATGTGGTAGATACAGCTCAAATAGAATCCCAAATTCAAACAAATGAATCCTACTTGTAGATTCAAAAATCCCTGTGTTTATGAGAGCAAGAAAGAACAATAAGGGTTAGTGACACCATCAGATTAGATGACTCAACTCTTCAAACAGTTTGTCTTGGTTAGACCTGGATCCAGAATAGATGCTTGGAATGGGTTATGGGCACCAGTTTCTATAACATTAATTCCACAGCATTTATTGCTTCACCAAATACTATACAGATAAGGTCACCTACTTTTTGCTCCTTTCAACCACAGAATGCAACAGGCATGGCCCTGTCCTGCCCTCCCACTCAACTATCTGCTCCCGTAAGGTAGGAAAAAAAAACATAGGCATCCTCTATAAGAGGTCGTTTCTGTTGAGCTATACACAGCCATGATCAGTTCCCTAGGCAAGCAAAAACCAATCTCCCCCAGGTCTGGAAAGACAATTTACAGATTGGTGGATGGAGTGAAATTGTCAATGTTCAACTAAAAAATGGCCATGGTTCAAAGACTGTTGCTAACCCCATGCTGCAAGATGAGGTGCTCAAGTTATGAAATACCTCTCCCCTCCTCTTCTCTCTTCTCACACCATCACTAAAATACCCAGGTTTGTGGGTTGGCCTCTTTGTCCATGAGTAAGTCACTATCCCAAGTATAGCCAGATGCCTTTCATCTGGAAAGGCAACTACCCACCAAGCCTGCACACAGTAAACACAAAATATAAAGTTTGCCCCATG
Organism: Ictidomys tridecemlineatus; assembly: GCF_052094955.1. Taxonomy (NCBI): domain Eukaryota; kingdom Metazoa; phylum Chordata; class Mammalia; order Rodentia; family Sciuridae; genus Ictidomys; species Ictidomys tridecemlineatus. Next base: position 164,770,404 of record NC_135479.1, read on the forward strand.
ATGCCAAGCCACACAGCAGGCTGGGAAAACCGATGTGTTGATCATACTTCCAAATCAGCACTTCACCCCAGGATCTGCATGCTCTTGGACAACTCCTAACTTCTATTCTTCAAATTTGTGCAGTGTCATATGCCTCTGGATGGTGCTTTTCAATCTCTACCACAATGGGAGCCTCTCAGAACATTAAACAAAATCTGGCTAAGTGGGTTCTGGTTTGTGGAAAACAACCAGACACCTCTGAAGACAAGACTCTAATACCTGAATAAAGGGAGAAAGAGTAGCAGCTTATCCTAGATTAATGTAAGTAATCTTCCTGAAGACACTTGGAATTGTTCCATCTCTGTATGGAGGTCAATCTTCACTTGTCACATAGTAAGTGATGGCCATGGGGGAAAAGTAAAAAGTATATAAGGTTTCCTTTGTAAAGGGAACCCCTAGAATTTTCTTTCTCCTGCTACTCCCAGGTCTCTGTGGCCAGTTGATATTCTTTAATTTCAATTTTTAAGAGTAAACATATAGTTTCAAGCAATATTTTGTGTATGAATTCATATTTTTATGCATATTTAGCCTTCTATTAATTTTCTCCACACAAGATTTCCATGATAAAAGCTCTGCTAAAATTAAATGCATTGAATAAAGTACTGTAACTGAGCTAGAACTCAAAATTATTCAGTTTTTAATGATGGGGGAAAAAAATCTACCTTTAGAAGCAGCAAAAACAGCTGAGTTGATTAAGGAAAATGAAGGAAAAAAATGCAAAAAGAGAACATTCATAGAAGGTGGCTGCTTCCTAGATGTTGATCCTGGGGGCCATGCTTTCCATAACCATCACCTAGTTGTTGCAGAAAGTCTTAGATGTAATGATAGCATAACATTTTGAAGTATATGGATTATTATATCAAGGAGTTAGATATCTTGCATGAATGCTCTCTTCTGTGTTTAAGTATTCTATGTCACTCTTGCTGTGAAATTGAAGTGCATGTAGAAAAAAACTTTTACTGTATGTTTTAGTCATCCTTTTCACTGCTGTGACTGAGAGACCGGACCAGAACAACTGTAGAGAAGAAAAGGTTAATTTAGAGGCTCACAGTTTCAGAGGTCTCTGTCCAAATCCATTCCTCAGAGCTCAAGGTGAGGCAGGTGGAAGAGAGTGGCAGAAGGAAGCAGCTCATAGGATGATCACAAAGCAGAGAGAGAGAGAGAGAGAGAGAGAGAGAGAGAGACTCTACTCACCAGATACAAAATAATATACCCCAAAGCTATGCCCCCCAGGGACCCACCTCCTCCAGCCACACACTACCCACCTTCAGTTACCACTCAGTTAATTCCTATCAGGGGATTAATTCCCTGATAGGTTAAGACTCTCACAACCCAATCATTTCTCCTCTGAACCTTCTTGCGTTGTCTCACACATGATATTTTGGTAGACACTTCACATCCAAACCATAACACTATATGAAACTTCACAACACTTGTGAAAATAATTCAATTTGGTTTATGCACAGTCAGCGCATATTTCTGCAGGTATCATCCAAAATTCCCCACAGACAAAACTTTCATCCTCATTAGGTTTTGGCCTCAGCTTAATAATCTGGAACTGTGCTATTGAATTGCCACCAGAATTTTGCATCCAGTCACCTCTACTTTTAGAACATATTCTCTACTAATTTTATTGAAACCAGTTTCTACTTCAAATATGTTTTTTGCAATAGCAATTAAATTTTTCTTACACGCACACACACACACACACACACACACACACACATACACACACACACATCTACCTTTAAATCCTCCTCTTAAATTCTACTTCAGAAAAGTCCTGTTACCAAACCTTTCCTTCTTCATGTGCTGACTGACACATCACTTGGAATTTAAAAGAAATAGAGTAAGTTAGTACTTAGTCATGCTGAGAAGGAAGACCCTCTATACAGAAAGGGTACTGAGAATGCCAAACAAAGTCACCAAGATTCTTATGGTCGCTGCCATGGTAATCTAAATGTGGATCAAGAGGAGCCCGGAGCCAAGTACCCTGAGGGTGCACTTTCTCACTCTCCAAGGATGCCTATGAACTTAATGGAAGCAAACAGAACAAGACAGTAGATAAGGATCTAGAGCCACAGCCTGGAACAGTCAAGGTAGGGCCACCAAAGTACTTATCACTATCTCAAATAATGGTCCTGGCCGTGACTTTTGATTGGTTCCTGGAGGCCACCAGTCACAAACTGGTGATCACAAGGAATTTTACATTTGGTATGATGTGTTTATTCCAAGAGAATCTTTTATATTCTGTAATTCTAATTAAAAGGAGCATGCAAGGAATACTAATCACTTCCATAGTAGATATTCATTTTATTGATATTAGTCCTCTAGAATTTCAATGAGTGCTTTTTGTCTCAATTACTTTTACATATATCAGCCTTGTTTTTAGCTCTTTCTGACAATAATATAGGGATGTAGCAAAAATGCATTTGACTCAAGACAGACCCTTCCCTAGTTAGCTGTGTGACAGGCAATTTGTGAACCCCTCTTTTTGTATCCACATTCATAAAATGAGGTGGTTGGATTAGAATGGAATGAACTCCTGCCAGTGCTAGAGTTCTCCCATCGTGGTACCTTGATGGAGCTCATGCAGTATCTAGCACTATTTGAGGCCTTATCTGAACAAAGATACACAAAGATAATATTTTTTTAAAAGTTTCTACCTTCGTGGAGTTTACATTGGTATTAGTTGATCCTCTAGGTCCCACTAGACTATGATTTCCTAGAGCTTGTAACTGCCCCAATTTATTTGTTTCCCATGGTGTCACCTCCAAACGGTGTTGGATAGTGTGTTGATTAAGGAAGGTTTGGATGAGCAAAGTGCACACAGCTGAAGGTAACATCTGTTAAGGCCCAAGGAGCATAACACTGACAATAAGATGAAGTTAGAAAGGACGAGATCCAGGCCAGAAGGATCCCCTGAATGGCAAGCAGTGCAGTCCAGCCCTCAGAGGTTGTGATAATTCCAAACACGAATGGTGGAAGCAAGAGCCTGAGCAGCAGAGAGGCCAATGATTGCTGTGGTTTGGGATTCTGGGGAAAGCTTCTCCCAGGTACTGCAATCAGACCAGGACCTAAAACAAAATGTAATTTGAGTTGAAAAAAAAATAGAAAATTCTACTCAGATAAATAGCAGAAAGAATTATTTAGAAAAAAAATTAACATATTTGAAGTGATCAGACTGACCAACAGTGAATAAGGTTTTATGCTGGAAAATCTCTTCATTCAACAAATATTTATAAAGACATATAAAGATGCTTGTATGTATATTAAGCATGTACCTTGTGCCAGATATGATTCTGAGAGCTGGAGAAAAAGCAGTAAACAAAACAGACAAAAATCCTTGCCCTCGTGGGGCGTGAATGCCAGTTGAGGGAAACAAATAAAAAACAACTAAAATATAGAATGTCAGATGGGAATATATCCAGCAGAGAAAAACAGAAGAGGGGAAAGGTGGTCGAGAAAGGTCTTAGCACTGATTTAAGGAATGGAAAAAACAACATGTGTCTTGTACCAAGGCCATGTATCTCTTCAACTTTGAAGGGATGAAGGTGAAGCCCTATTTTGTCTCATTTTCCTATATTTAAAAAAAAAAAAAGATGGTGAATTCTTGAACCTAGAGCAAAATACCAGTACTTTATAGGGCCACTCTCAGGCACCTTTCAGATGTCACTTCTGCAAATCAAAAGACATAATTAGGAAAAACTAGAAGAGGGGGCTGGGGTTGTGGCTCAGCTGTAGAGTGCTTGCCTAGCACGTATGAGGCGCTGGGTTCAATCCTCAGCACCACATAAAAATAAAATAAAATAGAGGTATTGTATCCAACTATAGCTAAAACACAATATTTAAAAAAAAAAAACTAGAAGAAAGGAGCAGAATCTAGCTGGGCATCTGGGCTGCTGCTGGCCCTGCTGCACTTTCTTCACCCATAGCTGAAGGGGTACGCAGTGGCTGCAGCCTGTACTAGGTCATCACCCAGGGGATGCAGGCAGCCTGTTTGGGGGGGTCACTGGAATCCCTCTCTCTAGATGAGGATGCTTTGGAGATGGGGATATGCTGGTTGGCTCTTTGGTCAGATTCTATTTTATTTTATGTTTTTCTTTTCCATGGAAGAAAGCTTTCTCAACAGCCTCGGTGGGAGCAATAAACATTGGCCATCTGTCTCCCAGGACGAGGGCAGCTCAGACCAGCAAACCTCTAACCTATGAGATTCGTAGGCAATAATTTGAGGCTGGCAGATCAGAACCATGTTAAAGAGATCTAAGCCAAATCCCACTGGGCCTAGGCAAAGCAAGAGAGCCAAGATAGTCAGGGACAGAAATGCTGGTGGTGATAAAATTGAAAGCAACTGGAAGGAAACTGGGTCTGCAGAGGGTCCATGACCTTGTGGCAACATTTTAAGCAATGCTAAAAGCGCTGGCATTGAAATCTTGATATGGTTAAAGGGGCCAACTCAGCACACACTTTATCCTGTGAACGGGCATGACACACTAAATAAAGTCTCTGGTCTCGTTCCGTTTCCTCCACATGTCCCTTGTGTTTCACACTTCACTTCCTCACTGAGGTGGCTTTTTTTTTTTCTTTAACCTACCATTGCAAATATGAGGTTCCCCCTACTTCTGAACTTCTACATCTGTGTCTGGCCTTCTACTCATGACACTGGTCACATTCCCACAATCTTTCAGTTGATTTCTAAATGCTGTTCTTCTTCCTGTGATGAAACTGAAACCTGTTATTACTGATGACAAGCAGATGAGTCTTTACCAACGAGTATAGCCAAAATGCTGCCAAGACACTCATCTCAGGGTGAGGCTGGATCTCTGCAAGATCAGTTGTGGGGGCTCAAAGCAGGCATCTCAGAACTATCATCATCAAGAGTTAGTAGAGCCGGGGTGGTGGCACATGCCTGTAATCCCAGAGGCTCCGGAGGCTGGGGCAGGAAGATAGTGAGTTCAAATCCAGACTCAGCAAAAAACGAGGCACTAAGCAACTCAATGAGACCCTCTCTTTAAAGAAAATGGGGCTGGAGATGTGGCTCAGTGGCCAGGTACCCCCAAGTTCAATCCCCACATACCAAAAAGGAAAAAAAATAGTAGAACACCATCCTCGAAGGAGCCACCTTCACACCTACGCCACCACAAGAGTCAAAAGCAGATGCTTACCTGAGTCACCCACCACATGACACTAAGTCTGAAAAACATGTGCAACATCATGTCCAACAAATTGCCTTTCTCCTTATGGGACCCATTTCCATGTTTGTGGTTTTCGTGGGTTTGTGTGTTTATTTGTTGTAACTTAGGATTCTGTTAAGTTTCCTCAATTCAGAAACTGTGTAGATTATTTTCTCCTCTAGTTTATAGTTTACATCTGCCCACCTGTACCTTTGAGTTATATTTTGGAATGTTAATTTTTCTTTCCTCTAGAAAAACAAACAATCTTGAACACAGGGAGTTTCAACATAAACCCAGGAAGTCCACAGAGCTGGCCAGAGCATCAAGTACCCAAAAATTTTAAAGATGCTCAAAAATATTTTAAATGTAGCTGAGGAATTTTCAAATTAGACTAACTGAGTAACACACTTTCACATTTCAGATTCAGAATGAATGTGTGGCTTGCTCCCTTCTCATGAACAGTGAGAGCTAGACAAAAGTCATAGCTATCTGACTGTTCTGTGGTTATTTTGACTTTACAGTCAGAAGAAAAGTCAATTGTTATACAACAACTGAATTTAGCTGATCATTAAAAGTGCTACAAGCAACATTTTCTGTGATAGCAGTTTCAATTAACAAAAAATGAATTTTAATTTCTTAAGTTAATTAACAGCTTTTTTATTTGTTCTAATTATACATGATAGTAGAAAGCATTTTGACATATTATACACAAATGGAGCACAACTTCTCCTTCAGTAATGTAGTCATACACATATATAGGGTAATAATGTCTGTCTCATTCTACAGTCTCCCATCCTCACAGGCCCACCCCTCCCCTCTGTCCCCTCTACAAACCAAATTCCTTCATTCTTCCCTACCCACTCTCCACCACCAGCCCACTATGGATCAGCATCTGCTTATCAGAAAGAACTTTTGGCCTTTGGTTCTATGAGATTGGCTTACTTCGCTTAGCATAAAATTCTCCAGCTCCATCCATTTACCAGCAAATGCCATAATTTTTATTCTTCTTTAAAGCTGAGTAATATTCCATTGTGTATATATATATATATATATATGTATATATATATATATATACCACATTTTCTTTATCTGTTAATCTGTTGAAGGGCATCTAGGTTGGTTCCATAGTTTAGCTATTGTGAATTAAGCTATTATAAACATTGATGTGGCTGCATCACTTTAGTATGATGATATTAAGTCCTTTGAGTATAAACTGAGGTATCTCCATAGTGTTTTCCAAAGTGGTTGCACCAATTTGCAGTCCCATAGTAATGTATGAGTGTCCCTTTTCCCCACATCCTCGCCAACACTTATTATTGTTTGTAAATTCTTGATAAGTGCTATTCTGACTGAAGTGAGATGAAATTTAGAGCAGCTTTGATTTGCATGAAATTAACAATATTGAATAAACAAAATCTAAATTGAAATGGTCCGTGTAAATATATGGTGAGTCTTTTGGCAATTTGTTTAGAGTACACAAGCTAATCATGAAATGACAAATGCTGTGGGTGCCCTAGAAGCATACTGGTGAAGACCCACACAGCCAGACCCAGCAAGAAGCAATGTGGCCCCATCTGGATGATGGATGGTCAGGAACATGACCTCAGGAAAGTGCACAGAAGTTCTCCTTGCCTTCGACCCACCATTTTTACCTTCTTCTTCCTCACTACTAGTCAACTGCCTTGTTTCCAGTTTCCTCAAGATGGCTAAAGTCATTCCAAGAATCTTCATCCTGCCTTATCTTCACATGGAAATCATTACTAGCTTTCCTGCATCCAGTTTCCCCCATTACTTTAATTCTCTCTCTCAGCCTGATCTACCTTTTTAATCCCAGTCCCCATCATGCTACTCCTTTGTTCAAAGGCCTTCAAAGAATCCATGGCCCTCCAAAACTTGACCCTGGCCACTTTCCTCATAAATGTTCTCAGCCCAGATCGTGTTTGCATGTTCTATACCCTACAAAGTTTGTCTTCTCTTCTTTCTCAAAGACTTCTAGAAGCCAGGCACAATGGTACACACCTGTAATCCCAGTGGCTCAGGAGGCTGAGACAGGAGGACTGTGGGTTCAAAGCCAGCCTCAACAAAAGCAAGGTTCTAAGCAACTCAGTGAGACCCTGTCTCTAAATAAAATATAAAATTGGGTTTGGGGTGTGGCTCAGTGGTCAAGTGCCCCTCAGTTCAATCCCTGGAACCTCTCCCCTCAAAAAAAGACTTCTAGGAAACAGAAACCAGGGTATTACTTTAATAGGAAGGTACAATCCCAGAGCAAAAAAGTTTTTTAAAAAAATGAAAGGGAGACAGAGAAAAATGGAAGCAAAGGAGATAATGCATGACAACAATGGTCTCTATAATGAGCTTGAAGAGTCTCTGTCACTTACCTGAAGGTCACCTGCTTAGACAACCAGGCTGTCACAGCACAGGTTGTACCTGTGGAAACTATACCTCAGATGGGTCCGTGAGAGAAAGAAAGGGAAAAAGTACTCACCCATCCAAACATTTCCTGCTTTCCTTTGGCCAAAATCAACTTTGCCACATTTCTAGGTTGTATTTTTTGGACATTTTGGTGGCTGCTGATGAAGCCACAGTCCATTCTTGTGATCTATCATATAAGTCTCAGAGTGGTGGGAGAAGCCAGAGAGTCCAGGTATAGAGCTGGTCAGTCTCTGGTGCTAGAAACTCATGGGCCTGGCCTGAGATTCCATCAGATGCAGCAGCAGAAGTTGAGGCAGAGCATATGGGTGGAAGAGGTGAAAGTCCCAGAAACAGATGAGGACCGGCAGAGAATCTGCAGAGATGTTAAAGTTACGTTGCACGGTAAGCCTTCTACCTATCTAGCCAAACCCTGCTCACTGGCCTTTCAGTTCCCTGGATTCCTTGTTTGGGTGATTATTTACAACTGATAGATTGTGAAGCTCACTTAAAGGGAATGTTTGTTCTCCCCCAGTTAAATTATAAGCTCATTAATGGTAGGTACCATGTCTATTCAGCCATGTATACCCATTTAAACCAGCACAGTATGAATGTAAAAATGCTGTTCCCTTAATAGTTATTTAATGAGAATAATATCAGAGAATCTGCCTAGAGAAAAGCAGATCTGAAAGGCATTTTACCCAAGTAAACATGTGCACAGTCATTGGGCTTCACAGAAATAAAGTTTGAACTTTGGAATAAATCTTAACATAACACTCAAATCATTCCCCTGTTTCAGCCTGTGCTTTTAGGTCCTGCAATGAAAATCAAAATTATATAGGTTCAAAAATTATTTAACAATAATCATGTCTTGTTTTATTAAAGAGGGAGGGATGAACTCTCTTCCTATTCAATGAAAGTTACATAGAAATTACACTTTGTGTTCATCGTTCCAATATTTTTTCTCTTTTTCTGTGAACAAATATGTATGTGTGTGTGTGTATACACACACACACACACACACACACAAATTCAAATTCATGCAACATGGTGAAATGAATAAGACCAGAGACTGTGGAGATGGATTCTCTGGTTCAAATTTTAGTTCTTCTTCTTCCCAGCTTTGCAACCTTGAGGGAATTACTTAATTGCTCTGAGCCCAATTTTCCTTATAGATAAAATGAAAACAATAAAATCTACTCCTACTAATCTTATATCAGAAGGCAACTACAACACCTGAAATATTAAATATTAGCTTGTGTAATAAAATTCATGAGGCTTTTGGGACCTGAAAAGGAAATTTAGGACAAACGAAATTAGACTCTGTTAAGATATAGAAAGGATTTTGGAAGCCAGCTATTCTTTCTCTTGTCATACTTTACCTGATAGTTCTAACTTTAAGTATTCTTATTCATTCCACCCCTGACAATACTATGGCACTTGATTTGTATATAAATTATCTTGTTCTGGTTGGCTGGATATGTGACTGCCAACTCTTTGAGGTCTCAGACTACCATAGCACACAACACAATGCTGATGGTGTGTAAATGTGGGTATGTAATAATTATGGCCTATGAATTATTCTGTGAATAAATACTCAAAAGGTATGATAAGGTACAATGAGAAAGCTCAGTTTAAAGACAAGTAACTAACTAGTAACATCTACCTTGCATTCCAAGAAAAGCATTTATTTAATTGATTAAAAAATATGTGAGTCCCACCCAACAGGATGTCTTTTTATTTCCCCATTCCTCTGTCATCTCAGCAGGAGTGCCTTATCATTCTGGGTATGCATCTTATTTGTCCTATAACTCTTGACAAAGTTCCTATTGTTAGGGACCAAATAGTTCTAAAGGAACAGATACAGTAAATGCCCTGTGACTGCTTTTCTCTCCGCCCTTTGGGACTCATGTAACTGGATCCCTATCATCTGCCAGCTTCAGGACTGCAGTGAGAGGTCAAAGAATGGCCCAGGGAGAACCTCAAACCAACCACATCCCAGCTTTCATAGAAACTACCATTGTGCTACCCTTCTCAAAGACCCAGAAGTGTCTCTTCTAAAGAAGATGTGCTTGGGGTCACATCCTTGCCCCTTTTCTACTTTCTATAGTTCCTCCTTCAAAATTCCTCTTCACCAAACTCCTATACAGTTAACCACTTATGGATCCAATTATAAAATTTTAAGTGTAATATGAGAATTCTTTGATGTGTCATCTTTATAAAAAGGATCGTTATTTATTTCAATTTGGGTTGACTTAATATTTGTAACCATTGGACCACGCCAGCTCTAGTAAGAAATCATGGGCCCATAGAGAAACATTCTATTTCAAGTCCTCTTCCAGTTCTTTCTGGGACTTAACCTCTATCAGATTCCACATCTTTCCCGCATTGATGGGTTCCAACATCCCATTGCTTGAGGATTTCTGCAGTAGGTTGGGAGGAAAGAAACCTCTCCTTGTTCATGTAACAAGGGGACAACTTCCAGGAAAGAGATTTGAACTAGGTCTCTCAGGTTTGCAGTGGGCACAAATCTGTGGGAGAAAATGAGAACTAACTTTTCCCAAGAAAAAAAAAATGTGTATCTTATTGGGGAGCATACAGTGGGGGAAGATGAATTTTTAATCTATTGTTTGTTTACCCTGTGTTCACTGGATTTCCTGTAATAACTTACCTGCAACCCACATCAGACTCTTTTACCCCTAGATTCTTTGAGAATACAAAGAAAAATAAAATTTCAAAGTAGAAAGGGACCTTAAAATAGTATAGTCTACTTTCTTTACTTCTGGTAAAAAAAAAAAAAAAAAAAACCTTAGCCCAGAGAGGTAAAATGACATGGTCACAAAACTCTAAAATCAGAACTAGGATTTAAATCTAGATTTCCTAATCATTCTGATATTGAGTGCTACTGAGAATTATCATGTTGCATACACTATTGGCAACAACTCAATACTAAATATTGGGGATGCTTATTATTTTGTTAAAAGTTTTTCTGTGTTTAACTCCAGTGTATTTGCTAAATTCTCCTTAAGTAGTGAAACAAATCTTCGCTATGTCTGAGTTAATAAGAATAATAGACAGTCTACTTTTATTCTTTCCTTCCTAGGAGTTGCATTTTATAAACATGTAACAAGCTTAATCATACTACAGAGAAGAGGTGGATTTGGATCTTGCCTTCCCTGGGCCTAACCTTATCAGGTAGGATGATCTGGGATAGACAGAAATCTCAGATTCCAAGATACCAAGGGACACATATGAATGCTCCTGGCGTTTCTCCTGGTCTTTAACTTGGGTTCCCAGTTTTACCAAACACGCACTCACAGAACTTCTCTGCCAAATCCAGATTCATCTTCTGTCTTTTGTGACACAGAAATGGAAAGGGAAAGGTAACAAGCAATATCAAGGTTTTTCCAGAGATGGAGAAGAGAAGCATCACAGGGTGCAAAGAGGATGGGAAGGAAGAAACAGCAGTAGGTGGCATTGCTCAGGGCAGTGCATTCCCTCCCAGGACTCCAGAAATGCAACTAAAAACAAGTCACTTCAGAATCCCTTTTTGCTTTCTGGACTGCTTCATTAATAACATCACTCCAGGGTAGATCTATGAGAGTAATTATTGGGAAAAACAATTCACTTGTTTTATATTAATACTCCATTCTTATTATAGTAACTTTTGTTTTTTGAGAAAATGTCCCTTTTTAATAACATATAAAAGTTCTGGACCTTACAGTAGCTTATGGAAATAAACTTAGCAATATACAAAGAATTTTCAAAATATTTGAACCCACTGATTCAATAACCTCACGTCTGGGATTTCCTAGGAAATTAAATAAAATAAAATATTTCTAATTATGCAAAAATATTTGAATTCATGAATTTTAGAGGCTTCTATCAAGATTTTTAATAATATTATAAAAGCTGGAAACAAGTTAAATTTCAAAAAATAGTGGAATTAAAAATCGCATGACCAGAGGAGGCATGGGACGAGTGGAGGAACTTTGGATGGGGCAAAGGGGATGTGGAGAGGGGGAACAGGGGTAGGAAAGACCATGGAATGAGACAGTCATCATTACCCTAGGTACATGTATGATTGCACAAATGTTGTGACCTGACTTTGGGTACAACCAGAGGAGTCAAAAATCGTGCTCCATTTGTGTACAGTAAATAAAAGAACATTCTGTTGTCATGTATAAAAGAACATTCTGTTGTCATGATAAGAAGAAAGAAAGAAAGAAAGAAAGAAAGAAAGAAAGAAAGAAAGAAAGAAAGAAAGAAAGGAAGGAAGGAAGGAAGAAAGAAAGAAAGAAAGAAATATTGCATGACTATTAAGAATCATATAATAGAGGTGAATATAAAAAATGTAATAGCATTGGAAACCTTAAAATACAATGTCATGTGAAAAGGCGGGGATTCAGAACACACTGACATGAACTAGCCCAGCAGCATCAGTGGGCTTGATGTAGAATCCAATATCTATATTTTTATATGAGCTCCAAGGAGGTTCTCATGTACAACAAATCCATAGATGCCTATTTATACACGATGTAATTACATGGATTTAAACTAACAAGCTAAGCAAAGAAAAACAGCACAGACTATCTATCCAGCACACAGACAGACAGACAGACACACACACACACACACACACACACACACACACACACACTTCTTCCTTTTCCATAGCACCTTGATTTTTTGTGTGTTGTTTGGTTAGAACAATAGTATATTATTTAGCTAACTGTAGTAATTCAATTTCTTCTATATCATTCCTTTTCCCAGTGCCCTGGTATCCCTCAAAAGAAAAGTGATCATATGCCCATCAAAAGAATTCTTTGTGACATTAAAAGGAATTCTTCCTGGAACTTCTGGGGAAAAAAAAAAACTCTTTGCTTTCTGATAAAAGAGATATATTCAAGGAGAACTTGTTAGTGATGCACATATTTCCTGAGATAATGTCAGTGCTCAAAACCATGATGCGGATGTACAAGGAGGAAAACCTATTGACAATCAGACTGGAGCACTGGCATTTTAGGAATAGATAGGGGCACACAAGAGCTGTCTGAGCTGGGGAAGCAGGTAAGCAGAAAGCATCATTCTATTAGGTAGTTAAAAACATTTGATCACTCTGAATCAGTGATTCAAAGTAGTTTTCCAACAAATAGGAGCATTTTATATCTGCTAGAGCAGATGTCCCAGATATACCCTTTGTAGATTTTGCTTTGAAAGACTTAAAAATAATATAGATGTACATGACCCATATAAGCCACTGGAATGGAAGCATGATAGTGACTAAGTGCATATGCTTGCCCTTAGAATCCCAAGAAAGTCTTATGACCAATTTGAGCTGCAGAAGCACAGCTTTTAGGTGAGGTGGGATGTCATAGAAAGTCCCAGCTGCTTCATTGAGACAGCACTGCTTTATGTATGGAATAACAATGTCCCCACCCGCAACACTGATTCTGTTTATTAACTTTGGAACTCTAAAACTACCATTATGGTGGTGGGAAGTAGATTTAAAAGTCCCACAAATGTGTCCATCTTGTCACTGAAGTAAGGCAAAGCATTAAGAAACATTTTAAGGTCATGTATTCAGCGTATTCAGATGTCCAGGGACATGGCATGCCTCTCTTCTTGAGCCCGGTTTCCCTCAAATTAACTTCATGCCTTTCCACATGGGCACAATACAGTGGGGCTTGCGGCTTATAAAAATTCTAATGCCTATTTACCTTTTGCAGCTTCATAAATGGGAAGATTCAATGTGAAAATGCTAAGGCATTCATCCAAGTTGGGGAATTCAAATAATTACAACACTGAGGGAATGATGTGAGCAAAGATAAACAGAATTGATGATATGTCTTCATTAGATAAGCTATAGATACTGATGAATTCTAGATTAAATCTGTGTTTAAATATGTTTGTTTACATACATTATCTTCTAATGGATAGATAATTGTTCTCAACCTTCATGTACACCTAAACTTATCTGAGGCGATTTATAAAATGCAAATTCCCAAGCCCTATTTTCAGAGCTTCTGATTCATATCGGAGCAGAATGGTGGCCAGGAAACTATATCTTTAAAATGCTTCTAGATGATTCTGATGATAATTCAGGTGGAGAACCACTGTGCTAAAGGCACAGAGCAACCACATAAATCTGCACAGGCATCTTTGTAAGATTTTGAGGACAGAGGACCTCTGATGGATAGACTAGCAGAACTCTGTAGACTGGCACAGAAACCACATAAGGAAATCCTTGACTCAAAAAATTGGAGCTTCTACCAACTCTTCTACCATCTCAGAGAAGCAAGAAGAAAGAAGTTTCCAATACCTCACCATCTCTGAAGAAACAGGAAGGTAGAAATAATGAGATAGGAAAGGAGGGAGGAAGGAGAGGAAGAGGGTGAAGGAAAGAAGGGAGAGATGTAAGAGGAGAGAATGAGAGAGGAAGAGAGAAGTGGGGGATACATTCAAATATATCAGAAATCACAATAAATTTAAATGGCACAAAATTTGCCTCAAATTGGGGGGGAAGCACAAACTTAGATATATAATATTTTTGGAGATACAGTAAATGAAAAAAAATGTTGAAAATGGAGATAGAAAAAGATTCAATGTGGAAATGCTAAGCAGAGAAAGCAAATGTGGCAATGGAAAGATCATCTGATATTTAATCAATACAAAGAAGATCTATTTAGGAAGTTTTGTGTAAGTTACATGGTTTTAAAATGTATTGTGAGCTGGCTATATAACTCAGTAGAGCACTTGCCTAGCATGCACAAAGCCCTGAGTTAGATGCCTTGCTCAACAAAAAAATAATAAATACATAGAGTAAAATATATCAATCTAAATCTATAAAAATATTAAAAGTGACAAACTAGTAAACAAGGAAGGCTTTTATACATCACATTTTTCTCATAATATACTTACCTTAGAAAATCAGTAAAATCATTAGATAAAATAGCACCATCGAAAAATCTATTCCTTTATGCTGTATGAACTATAACCAGTTGAAAAATGTCCAAAGAATGCCATTCTTCACAGTACTAATGAAACTATGAAATGCCTAGGAATAATGTTAACTAAAAATACATAAGGTCCAAATGAAGAAAAAGGAAGGATATATTAAGAGAAATTTAAAAAAGAGAAAAATCACCACATATCTGGATTTGGAGGCACAGAGTGCACAAATATAAATTTTCTCTATTAAAATTAAATTAAATAGAAAATCAAATCAATTGTGGTATAGATAGAAATATTATGTAACAGTTCACTAACTGATTATACAAAGAAAAATAAAAGAAGTAAAATTCTTCCCTTACAAGAAGTAAAATCCCCTTCCCAGACATTTAGCATGAGAGAAGGCAAGACAGCAGAATAGAAATTTTCTTTCTACCACTCTGTGAGGAAGAAGAGTTAGGGCAAAAAAGGAGAAACTACATTTCAAGGAAAGAAAAGGAGAAGAAACTCTGAGAAGCCAAAGTGAAGAGACTAGAAATTAAGCATCAGGGAGAAAGGGGAGGGTAAAGTGGAGAAAAGGACAAAGCAGGTGGCCAGGGCTTGACTCCCTCCCAGGGGAGAGAGCCAGACACCACAAGCGTAAGGTAGGGCAAGAGTGCATTTAGCCCTGGCAAAAGCTAAGACCCACCAGTCCTAATCACAGAAGAAATCCATGGTTCATGGAAACTCTCAGTCCAGTCTGGGGATTTGATCCAAGAGTCTCCTGTACTGTGAGTTAGCTTTAGGAAACAAAGTCAGTTGCTCAGCAAACTCTGAGCGCTACAACCAGTCGGACTCTTGACAAAGTTCCTATTGTTAGGGACCAAATAGTTCTAAAGGAACAGAAAATTCAGAACATTCACAATTTGGGGTTCCTGAGGACACCCCGCCACAGTGACTGAACGGGAGATAGCTACTCAAGACGTCATGGCTCTGGAGACTGTCAAATGGTTTGAGCAATAAGGAGCGCAGACCAGAATGAAGCGGGGTGGGGTGGTGGGGGGGGGAGTATACAGCTGTTAGTGGGCCTGCCTTCTGCAACCAGAAGCAGGATGGAGCAAAGAGCCAGGTCTGGGACCAAGGTGGAAAAAGGCTCCATTCCTGTGCCTTCCCCTTTAGCTCCAAGCTCACCCATTGGACTGCCCTCCCCCTGCCCCGACATACACACACACCCTGAGACATCCCAGGTGTAGCTGTGGGTTGGATATTTGTCACAACCCCAGGCACAAAGACTCTAATCTGCAGGGCTTAATACACACACACACCCACGGTGGGGCAAATAACAGTGAAGCTCAGGTGGTAAGAAAAGCTTGGTCCAGCCCAAACATTGGCCACATCTCAAGTCTGGTGAGGCCCAACACTAAGCAGTCCAAATCCTCAGGGCTAAATACAGGCCTACTGGGTGTAGCCCACATAATGCTGAAACTGGGCTGGTAAAAACAGCTGGCTGCAGTGTAGGCATTGACCAAGACTCTGGAATAAAAGGTACACTTGGAAGAAGTGTCAGCAATCCTAATATCTCACCTAGAAGGAATTTTTGACTCTGTTCTGGTGGGAAGGTCGTGCAAGTAGTATTCTTTTTTTTTTTTCTAGCTGATTTTTTTTTATTGGTTGTTCACAACATTACAAAGCTCTTGACATATCATATTTCATACATTAGATTGAAGTGGGTTATGAACTCCCAATTTTACCCCAAATACAGATTGCAGAATCACGTCAGTTACACATCCACAATTTTACATAATGCCCTATTAGTAATTGTTGTATTCTTCTGCCTTTCCTATCCCCTACTATCCCCCCTCCCCTTCCCTCACATCTTCTCTCTCTACCCCATCTACTGTAATTCATTTCTCTCCTTGTTTATTTTCCCATTCCCCTCACAACCTCTTATATGTAATTTTGTATAGCAATGAGGGTCTCCCTTCATTTCCATGCAATTTCCCTTTTCTCTCCCTTTCCCTCCCATCTCACATCTCTGTTTAAAGTTAATCTTTTCTTCCTGCTCTTCCTCCCTGCTCTGTTCGCGAGTAGTGTTCTTTATTCTTTTTTTTCCTCTAATTATTCTATCTTTTATTATTTTAATTTGTATTTTTATTCCTTTTATTTTATTTTTATTATACTTTAATAAGATTTTTTCTCTCTCCTATTTCCCTTTATTATTAATTTTACTTTCTAAGTTTTAACTTTGTTCTATGTTTGCCTCTTAATTTTCTATAGTATTAGTGTTATAGTTGAAGTTTTCAATTGACTGTTCTGCATTTCCATCTTGGGTTTTTGTTTTTGTTTTTGTTTCTATTGTGGGTGTTTACTTTCCTTCCAAATACAGCAGATGATCAAGCCTAGCACTTCAAGCAGATTGGGTGGATGCTCAGCTACTTATCTAGACCGACAGGACACTTAAAAGAAATTGTACTTTACTCCAGCCATGACCAAGTCCCACTCAAACCTTGGTGGAGATAAAAGCCCCAAGCTGATGACTTAACCTCAAGTAGACACAGCTAGGGGGCACCCAAAGTTTTACACCTAGGCACTTGCCCCCATAGCAACAGTAGAGAGAAATAACACAACTGTTGTGGAAACTGCACTATGAGGCAATTCAGCACAGGTCACTCCCATACCCTTGTACACAACACATTGTAGACAAACCTGGAGGAGTAACCACAGAGGGTGTGGCCCATATAATCTGCTGTCTGCAACACACCTGTCCCAACTATCAAAGAAATCTCACTCTTACGAAGCCTATAGACGAAGGGTCCCTCAATCTCCAACACAGTAGGCACAACATCAAAACCCATTAATTATAGCCAGAGAAGCCACAGGAAAACTACACTACTAAGTCTATTTGGAAATAAATTTAACACTGAGCAAACCAATAGCATAGGGCACATTATCAAGAGACCCTAAGAAGTTCCTCACGTAAAAGTGGAGAGATGGGGCTGGGACTGGGGCTCAGCAGTAGAGCGCTCTCCTAGCATATGCAAGGCACTGGGTTCTATCCTCATCACCACTAAAAATAAATAAATAAAATAAGGGTATTGTGTCAAACTAAAACTAAAAAAAAAAAAAAAAAATTAAAGTGGAGAGATTATACACCCTGACAGATATACAAAGCTCAATATAAATATACAAGATGAAAATGAAAAAAATATGGGAATCTGACTCTCCAAAAATTCATAACTCTCTAATTTTAATGGTACTGAAATTCCAGAAAAAGAATTTAAAAGTCTGATGTTAAAATGATCAATAAATTCAAAGAGAATACAAATAAACAGATGAATGAATTTGGGAAGACAATGCAGGATATTAATGAGCAATTCAATGAAGTGAGAGAGATTTAGAAAAAGAACCAAAAAGAAATTTTTGGAAATGAAAAGCTCAAAAACTAAAAAAAAAAAAAAAAAAAAAAAGCCCTCAGTTGAAACCTTTACCAACCTTACCAATAGACTAGATCAAGTGAAAGAATATTAGGGCTTGAAGACAGGTTGATGAATTAAATAATGATATAAGAAATATAAGTAAGAATGAACAAAATATACAAGACCCATAGGACACATTTAAGAGACCAAATGTGCAAATCTTAAGTATAGATGAAGGAGCAGAGGTACAGGCTAAAGACATAGAGAGCCCTTCAGTGAAATTACAGCTGAAAATTTCCCAAATCTTGGGAAATACATGGATATTCAGACACAGGAGGCATTTAGAACCCAAGAAAAGACATGATCACAAAAGAACCTCTCCAAATCATATTATAATTAAGCTGCCGAAAGTACAGAACAAAGAAAAAATATTGAAAGCTGCAAAAGGTAAGTGTCAAGTCACTTATAAAAGAAAACCCATTTCTAAGTCAAAACTCTAAAGGCCAGGAAGGCATGGAAGGATATATCTCAAATCCCCTGAAAGAGAATAACTAGCAAACATAGATTACACCCAGCAAAGTTTTCCTTCAGAATTGAATAAGCAATGAAGATCTCCCAAGAGTCAGCATAAACTAAAGGAATTCATCACCACTAAACCAGCATTACAGAAGATAGTCATAGGAACCCTTCACAAAGGAGGGAAAGCAAAATGAAATTAGGAGAGCCCTGGAAAGAATAGCTCTCAAAGGCTAGATAAACAAGAATCAGGAAATAATCAAATATTACTAATTCAGTAAACTATCAGGGAGAAAGAAATGAACATAGATTAAACAACCAGAAAATAAAAAATAAATAAATAAATAACAGCCTTTTGCCAATGACAAATACAGGACAAAAACAATTTAGAGGAGGAAAGAACTATTTCAGCTTCTGATTTTGGAGAGCTCAGTTCATGGCCAGCTGGCTCTATTGCTTTAGGCCTGAAGTGAGACAGATTATCACAGCAAAAGCTATTAGTTCATGGCAGCTAGGAAGCAGAAATAGAAGAGAGAAAAGGGATTGAGGACAAGAAATACCCTCAGTGATCTACTTCCTTCCCCCTCAACCATCTGCAGACTTCACCACCTGCCAGTTGTCCATTCAGCAATCAATGGATTAATTAATACACTAATGAAGTCAGAACTCTGATGATTCAATCACCTCCCCAAAGTCCCACCTCTGTAAATTGCTGCCTTGGGGACCAAGCCTTCAACATATGAGTCCTTTAGGGGACATTTCAGATCCAAACCATAACACCTTTCAATAGTAACCCTGAATGTTCTCAATTCTCCAATTAAAAGATGCAGATCAGATGACTGAATTTTAAAAATGAGACTCAATAATCTATTACCTGTAGGAAACTCAAATCACTGGCCAGACTGAAAATGATATTTTAAGCACATGGAATCTGAAAGCAAGCAGGAGTAGCTGTACTCATATCCAGTACAATAGACTTTAAGCCAAAGTAAGTCAGAAGAAACAAAGTCATAACATTGATAAAGGGAATAATCCATCCAGAAAATATAATGATTGTTGATATATATGCACTGAATGTCACAGCACACAATTTTATAAAACAAACACTCTGGACATAAAAGAAGAGATGTTTTCCAAAACAATAACAATGGGTAACTTTGAAACCCCCCTCTCACAAATAGATAGATCAGACCAAAAAATCAGCAAAGAAACATCAGAATTAAATTGCACTACATAACAAATGGACTTAACATATTTCTACAGAATATTCCATCCAACAACTGCAAAATAAACTTTCTTTTCATTAGTACATGGAACTCTTTCTAAAATAGATCATATTTTAGTCAATAAAGGAAGTCTCAACAAATACCAAAAAATTTTTGAAAAAATTTCTTTCATCTCATCAAATTATGACAGAATGAAACTAGAAATTAACAGCAAGAGAAACTATACAAACACATTGAGAATGAATACACTCTTGAGCAAACAATGAGTCACTGAAGAAATTAAGGGGAAGTAAAAAAATCTTAAACTCAAATATAAGTGAAAACATAACATACTAGTACATGTGGAATATAGCAAAGGCAGTACCAAAAGAACTGTAGTTAAAAAATGCCTATATTTTTTAAACTGAGATATCTCAAATAACCTAATATATTGCAAGGTTCTAGAAAAACAAGAACAAAGCAATCCTAAAAATTAATAGAAAAAGATAATGAAAATCAGAGCGAAATTAAATGCAATAGAGTCTCAAAGAAAAATACAAAGAATCAATGAAATAATAATTGGTTCTTTGAAAAAAATAAACAAGATTGACAAAACATTAGCCAAAATAACCAAAAGAAAGAGTGAGAAGACCCAAATAAATAAAATTAGATGTGAAAAAAGAGGAGTTATTGCAACAAACACCACTGAAATCAATGTGATCAGGAAGGACCATTTTCAAAATTTATACACCAATAAGTTGGAAATAAGTTTTCAAGAAATGGGCAAATGTCTAAGACATTTATGATCTACTAATGAACGATAGAATGTTAAAAATGTAAATAGAACAACAACAAGCAATGAGATTGAACCAGTAATCAAATGTCTCCCAAGAAAGAAAAGCCCAAGACTGGATACATTTATTATTGAGTTTTACCAGACTTTTAAAAAAGAACTAATGCCAACATTCCTCAAACTAGTCCATAAAATAGAATGGGAAGGAATCTTTTCAGACTCATTTTACAAAAGTATTACCCTGCAACTAAAACCTAATAAGGGCACAACAACAACAACAACAAAAAAGAAACTAGGCCAAATCCTTGATGAATATAGATGAAAAATCCTCAATAAAATAATTGCAAATCAAATTCAACAACACACATCAAATACCATGGTCAAGTTGGTTTTGTTCTAATGATGAAAGGATGGCTCTATATACACAAATCAATACACACAACACTTAAACAGAATCAAGAACAAAAATTACATGATCATCTCAATAATTACAGAAAAAGGCTTTGATAAAATTCAACATCCCTTCATGATAAAAATCCTGAAAGAATTTGGTAGATAAAGATCATATCTCAACATAATAATGAATATATATGTATATGTATGATATATATATATATATATATATATATATATATATATATATATATATATATATATATGAGACAAACCCATGGCCAACGTTATACTAAATGGGGAAAAACTGAAATAGTTTTCTCTAAAATCATGAACAAAACAATGGTGTCCACTCTCTACTCTTATTCAATGTAGTACTTGAAATTTTTGCCAGAGTAATGAGACAAAAGAAAGAAATACAAACAGAGGGAAAAAAGTCAAATTATCCCTGTTTGTAGATGACATAAAAACATTAGACTCTACCAAAAGCTTCTTAGAAATGATAAACTAATTTAACAAAGCATCATGATACAAAAATCAACACACTAAAGTCAGTATTTTTCTGTGCACCAATAAGGAAATTTCTGAGAAAGAAAGGGAAACAATCCTATTCACAATAGGCTTTAAAAAAAAAAAAAACCCTAGAAATAAACCTAGCCAAGAAGGTGAACAACATCTACAATGAAAATTTTAAATCACTGAATAGTAATTGAAGAAGACACTTAAAAATAGAAAGAATTTTCCAGTTTGTGGATTGGGAGAAAAAGGCACAGTCAATAATAACCCACATAGAACTCGAATAGCTCAGGAAACAGAAGCCAAAATTTACAAATGAAATTACACTGAATTTAAAAGCTTCTGCACAGCAAAGGAAACAATCAAAAAAGAAAAGAGACAATCTATGGAATGGAAGAAAATGTTTGCTAGCTATTCATCTGAGAGATGGTGAATATCCGGATCATATAAAGAACTCAAAAAACAGCATAAAAAAAACAAGTAATCTAGTAAAAAACGGGCAAAAGATCTGAATTCTCAAAAGAAGAAGTGCAAATGGCCAATAAATGTATAAAACATATCCAACATATTTAGCCATCAGGGAAATGAAATCAAAACTACCTTGAGATTCCACTTCTCTCTAATCAGAATAACAAACAAACTGAAAAAAAAAACCCACAGAAAATAAATGCTGACAAGGATGTAGAGGAAAAGGAAGGCTTATACATTGTTGGTGGGACTCTAAACTTGTACAGCCACTATGGAAAACATTATGGAGTTTCCTTAAAAAAATTAAAATAGAACAACCGTGTGACCAGCCCTACCCTCCTCCTGGGTGCATATCTAAAGGACATGAAGTGAAAGGGGATGCCTGCATACCTAGCTTTATGTGTTTAGGTGTCCTCAGCAGATGAATGAGTAAAGACAACATGGTGTATGCCTGCACAAAGGAGCATTATTCAGCCATGAGGAAAAATGAAATCACATCGTTTGTAGGAAAACAGATGAAACTGGAGATAAGCAAGACATAGGAAGATCAGCATCACTGTTTTTCTCTCATGTGGAAAGGAAGGAAGGAAGGGAGGTAGGGAGGAAGGGAGGAAGGGAGGAAGGCAGGAAGGGAGGAAGGGAGGAAGGCAGGAAGGGAGGAAGGGAGGAAGGCAGGAAGGGAGGAAGGGAGGAAGGGAGGAAGGCAGGAAGGGAGGAAGGGAGGAAGGGAGGAAGGGAGAAAGGAAGGAAGGGAGGAAGGGAGGAAGGGAGGAAGGGAGGAAGGGAGGACCTACCTGAAAGTAGAAAGGAACCTTTAGGGAAGGATTAGGAAAGGGTAAGGGAACCAAGAGATATAGGGAAATGTCACAGTGAAACCCAGTAATTTTTGCAATTAATATGAGTAAATGTTTATAATTAAGAATGATAAAGGGCTGGGGATGTGGCTCAAATGGTAGCCCACTTGCCTAGCATGCATGAGGTACTGGGTTCGATCATCAGCACCACGTAAAAGAAATAAAAAATAAAGATGTTGTGTTCACCTAAAACTAAAAAATAAATATTTAAAAAAATGATAAAATAAATTTTAAAGAGCTAAACATTTTTAAAAAATACTTATATTGAAGAAATAAAGGTTATCATAAAACCTAAAATTCATAAAAGAAAAGATTGATTATACATCTATATAAAAATGTAAGCCTGCATTTTAAAAAATCAGAATCAAAAACAAGCAATGAACTGGGAGAACATATTGATGATATAGATATAAAAAATAATTAGTAATTAGAACATTAAAGCATGTTCGTGAATTAACAAGACATAAACCATTTTTAAATGACTGAAGGATACAAATGGGCAATTCACAGAAGAGGAAATATGAGTAATTACATTAGCAATAATAGCTAACATTTAGTGACCACTGTATATAAGCTAGGAACCTTTCTCAGCACTTTGCAAGTATTATCTCATGAAATCCTTCTAACAGCCCTTGAGGCACAGAGAGATTAGGTAACCTGCACAGGGGTGGTTACTTAGAAGTCATAAAGGGATAGAGTTGGAGTCTGCATCCAAACAATGTAGCTCTAGAGATTACTGTGCTTTTCAGAAAATAAATAAATGAAAACATGCTCAATATCACTATTAATAGGGAAATAAAACTTAAAAACATGAACTAAGTTTTTAACTATCAGAATGGCAAAACTTCACAAATAGACGATACTTAATTTGGGGGGAGAATATTTGGGAAAAGATTCTCTGTTATACTTTGATTGGGCAATGGTTTGCTTTGACCTATTCATGGAACCACTTGGTGTGGTCTATCAAAGATACAGTGTACATAAACTTTGAAATAGGGTTTCTACTTTTAGATATTTTCTAGAGAAATGCTAACATACTTGCACAAGATGTTCAATGCACCATTGCTTATATAACCAAAAAAAGGAAATAAATGTCCATCAATACAGGGATTGTTCAAATAAAATATGGTACAACCATTTGTAGAAGATCAAGCAGTTGTGGAAAAGAATGAAGCAAATTTCTAGGTAATGTCATAGGAAGGCAAGTTGCTCTCAAACATTGCTAGGGGAGGTGAAATGCCAAAATCTCCATACCTCCATACCAGGAAATTTGGCAATAGTTGTTGTCAAGGCAGTGAAACAACACATTCATTCTCTGGGGTCCCAGCTGGGCCCAGAAATAAAACTGACATAAGATAGATTAATAGAAGAAAAACACAAAAATTAATTTAATACAAATTTTACATGGTATGGCAGACTGAATAAGGAAACAAAATCCCAAAAGAGCAGTTAAAGTCAGTTATTTATATACTCAATTGGACAAAGAAGTGTTAATTGTAAAGAAGTTAACTAAATTATGTAACATATTATACCGCTATTTTTTTTACAAGGAGATACTTTATTTGTTATATAACTATTTTTTAAAAGAAGATACTTTATTTGCTAATAACAACCTGCAAGATATATCATGTTTAAAAATAGCAAGGTGCAATAAATACATACATGTATATGCTCTCGTTTGTTTTTTAAAGAGGGTTTTAAAGCCTTCTGTGTACAAAGACAATCTCTGTACACAAGACAAACTGGTAATAATGCCTCCAAGGGAAATTATGATTTGAGACAGCGAAGTAGGTGAGGAACATTACACCTTTTTATTTTTTAAGTTTTTTAATATGCCTATATAATATGTACTCAGAATATAAATTTTAAGAACAAATCTAAATAAGTCGCAGAAAATGCATGCTAGAGATCTCTATAATATAAAAAGTTCAGTATTTTGTTATGTATGCATCCATGTACATATGTGCATAGAAAATGTTTTAATAACATTTATTCAGGGGAATTGAAAAGATATATATATATATATATATATATATATATATATATATATAGAGAGAGAGAGAGAGAGAGAGAGAGAGAGAGAGAGAGAGAGAGAGAGATTAGTTGTCAATGGATCTTTATTTATTTATATGCATTGCTAAGAATTAACCCTGTGCCTCACACATGCTAAGCCACGACCCCAGCCCTCCTTTTTACTCTTTATAGTTTGATAGTGTGTAATTTTTTTATGAACACCATACACCCACATATACATATATTCTCATACAAGTAGTGAAAAACAATCAAACAAAATCTTTCAAAAGGATAGGTGGAAATAAAAAGTCCTAAGTTCTCATTCCTGCACTATTAGGTGATCTGGAGCAAATCACTTATCTCCTGGGGCCTCAATTGACTCAGAGATAGTCAAGGCCATTCCTGCTTGATGGTTCGAGAATTGAATGTGAATTCATAACCCATTAAAATGGTCAAATGAAGTAATAGCCAGTCTATCAGATATTAAGCAAGAGCCTGACATGCTATTACTGTAAAGGGTAACTATATTTTAAGAGGAAACACTCAGAAAATCTTTTCAACTCAGGAGAATGAGACTCTGCTGATAGAACTGTAGGGGTGGAGAAGGGTTTTCTTCAGAAACCCTTTCTGAAGTCCCTTCAGTGTCAACCACCTGGTAATAAAGCTGATCCTGGCTACAACACAATCAGAATACTATAGCATGACCACATAATGACGTACAATAACTCTTCCAGCTCTGAACACATGAATAAGATGCACCCACTAGCCTTCCAGAATATCACCTAGCAGCAGTCTCTCCTAGCTTCTTAATCTAGCTTTCACCTGAATTTTTCTTTCTGTTGACCTAGGCTACACTAACACTTTTTCTCTCCAAAGTCAGGAGACATATACAATTTCAGACCTTCAACCATGGATTTTAAATTCTTACATATATGAAAGCTCGCTCATTCTGTAGGTATCTTGCTATCCAAATATGGAAAGAATACAGACTAGCATGATTTTAAATGTAAGCTAAAAAGAACTTAAAAAAAAACATATCAGGTAGTTCATGGTTCAGTGGTGAAGAAGAGTAGAAAGAGAATAAGTGTCATATCAAAAGAGGGACCTAGAAATCTTTCTGGCTCATATTCTCAAACATCACTTCCGACATAGAGTTTGGGAAAGGATATCTTACATCAGAAAAATATACAATGAAACTTTCACCTAAAAGTTGCACAAGATTTTTTTTTAAGGTTCTGGACCTACAGAAACTGACTCTTTTATGTATGATGCCAAAATCTGTCTTAAAGGTTGATGAAAGAGAAAGCACTATTTCCAGTGTCAGAAGTCCTCCACTGGTGTTGCTGGTCCCACTGGCTAGCCATGAGACACTGAACACATAATCTTGCTCTCTCAAGGCCTCTGTTCTAGAAGACTGTCATCCTCCAGGACTTCCTCTCAATGTTTCTCTGCCTCCTTACAGGGCCCCATATGATGCTCAGCACCTTGCAGGGACTTAGCCAATACTGACTGATCCACGTACCCACATGTCCTCATGGCTAAATTTTTGTGAAGAGATTTAAAGAATTCAGATAAATTCTGGGTTATATTCCAACCCTGTTTCCACCTCAGCACAGGGTGAGAGTTAAAATTCAGTCCCTGGAATTAGATGCTACTGGGTTCATATGCTGACTCGCTTTTTTTTTTTTCTCAGAGCTTAGATAAGTCATTACTTAACCTCTCTCAGTCTCTGTTTTCTCACCTGTAATATTGGTACCCTATATATATGGTTATTTTGAGGATTAAATGACACAATGCCTGTAACATGCACAAAGTACATACAGCACATGATAAATACTCAAAAAAATTTTTTAACAATATCGCTGCTTCCCTTGAGCTAACCTTTACAGCCACATTCATCTTTTCTCTGGCTATAGGGACAGCAGTGCTTAACAATTAGCCTCCTTGGCCACGGCATGTTACTGAAATAGCATCTGAGCCAAGTCCTAAACTTTCCTGGTGTGATTTTTAGTATGAAACCTAAATTCCAATTTGTACCTACCTATCGTCTTTTAGAAATGTTTGTGATACAAATGTTTTTAGGCTAAATTTTTAAAATAGTGCCTGAGTAAAAGCATACGATAACAGCATTTCAGTAATTTTTTAATTCTAATTGCTACCCCAACTTATGTGCCTCCTCCTCTGTGAAGCCAACCTCCATCTCCTGTCTTTCCACATCCCATACTCTGAAGTTACTCTTCGTTTTCTCTGATCAGTACCTTAGGCACATTTACCCTGTCGTAGCTACCTCTCTGTGATGTCATCTGTTTTCTCTTCTCGACAATAAGTTCCTCAAGAATGGATTCTAGGTCTTATTCATCTTTTGTCTCCTAAATGCCACCACAGTGCCCAAAAAGTGTTTGTGGAACAGACTAGAAATAAAATAAATTGAATTCTGAAGATCTACATAAGAAATGTCTGGAAAATTATCAAAATAGCTAGAAATAGTGTCGAAAGAAAGCTCGGAGATAGAAAATGCAGAGATAAGATTGAGGAATTGCTGCAGATATAATATAGCAAAGAAGAAGGTTCTGAGTTGATCAGTCAATCCCTGTTCCATTTGTGATCACATAGCCACTTATAAGAATTCAAAGTGAAAAGAATTCTAGATGAGAAATTTAGACCTACCTGGGTTTCATTCCAGTTCTGCCATTTCCTGCCTATGTCGCTCCCTGTCTCTAAGTCTAGTATTGGAAACAATGATTCATAAGGTCCCTCTTTCCACATGAGCTCAACATCTGGGTCCACTGTCATTAACATCATTCTGTAGTTAGGAAAACTGAGACACAAACATCACAACCAACTAATTCCAGAACATTCTGGCTGCCACAGCTAGGGTGGAATATAATGGGAAGAAGAAGACGACTCCCGGCCTGCAGAGAGCAGAGGCACCCACACCCAGTGAATACAACGAATCAGTTTCTCTGTCCTCTGTCAAGAACAGCAAGTTCCCTATCCTTGTTTGCCAGCCGAGTGCATAGTGTTGGACATCAACACACTCACACTGGGTTCCCAGCAGACATGCAGGCATGTCCTAATCCATGTCCCAGCCAGGTACCTGGGAACAGAAATTGCTCAAGCTGTACCTATGAAAACAGTTTTGTATGGGTCATCCTGTTCACTGTGGTCACTGGAGCATCATCAGAGTCTAACAACAACTAGATCCAGGACCAAGGAAGGGCAGAGTGGAGAACTTGACTGACCACTTGGTTTAGAACATCCATATGCAAATAGGTTGTTTTGAAACATTTAAGGAATCCCTAAGTGTGGACCTTGTGCACACAGTTTAAAATAGGAAAACCATTCAGCTTCTCAGAACACAAGTTAAGAACCCAGAGATGAATCATAATTTAAACATCAAACTTTTGTAATGTAAGTGGTTTCATCTGACTCAATAGTTTTAGGGGTTTTATTTGTTTGTTGCACTGGGGATTGAATCCACTAAGCCACATCCTCAGTCCTTTTTTTTTTTAGACAGCAAAGTCTCACAAGTTTCTGAGGGTCTCTCTGAGTTGCAGAGACTGGCCTCAAATATGTGATCTTCCTGCCTTAGTTTCCCAAGTTGCTGGGATCACAGGCATGTGCCCCTCACACACATCAGTCATCAGTTTGGAGGTTTTTAAGAGAAATCTGAAAGTCTACTATGCTGCATGCATAACGATATTACGTATACTTTTATGAATATATACTTCACATTTCCAAAAATTCATCTTTTTAAAGTGTACGTGCAATTCAGTATACTAGTATATTCACAACCATTAGTGCTGTGTAATTTTAGAACATATTAATCACCCAAAAATCAAACATCACACTCATTAGCAGTCGTTTTCCATTCTCTTCTCCACCAGCCACTGATAGCCACTAATCTACTTTCTGTTATGGATACGTCTATGCTGAACACTTTACAGAAACAGAGGAATACAATATGTTATACACCTTTGGTGTCTGGCTTCTTTTTGTGCAGCTTTCAAACCTGCAGAAAGACCCCAGGATCTAATAAGAAAGGAGAAACTTATCTCAAAGACATCACCTTTCTTTCCTTCTTTCTTTCTTTTTTGAAATTACTAAAAAAAAAAAATACTGTATAAAAATGCTTAAAACTCATGAGACAAGATCTGATCTAATCTATAGATTCTCCAGGTGACAAGGAAAGACACTCCTCAAACTCCCCAGGCTACTTAGAGTCTGGTACAGCTACTCATTAACTCTAGGGGGATCTTGAGCAATCTGTTGAACCTTTCTCATTTTTCACTTTCATCTGAAAAATGAGAGTCACAACAACACCTACTTTTAGAATAATTATGAAGGCTAGGAAAAAATATGTGCAACGTACCTAGATGGAGAGGGCCCTCCGTGAATTATTAATACCACTCTTCAACTATTATTTTTACTCTTTCAAGTGCTTTTATTTATCATTGTTTTCTGAAAACTGAACAGAGACTTAAATTGCTAATGGTCATTGCCCTCAGGGAATTGATATACCATGGGAAATATAAAATAAGCACTTTTTAAAAACTAAACTTGTGTATAATTATTGTAGTTTAATCCTACCATTGAATTCTAGAGAGGTATGGAATGAAAAGCTTTCTGTGTTCTTTGTACACCTGTCTCATCTATAGTTCTGGACTGGGAACCTGTGTCAGCTATACTCCTCCCCACAACAGATGCCAAGATGAAATCATTCATGCAGGAGATTTCTTGGGAGAAATTCCTGTGAAGGACTAACAGGAGAGGCAGGCAGCACAGATAGGAAGAGCCTTCAGACTGTGATACATGTCAACACTGGAGAAAGGAGGGAGGTTGGATGTAGGAGGATGAGACTGGCTCAAATATGTGAGGCCAGTACAGTTCTGGGTCACCTGGGAGTCCCCAGTAAACATTGCCCATTATAGGAGGCAAAAATGGCCTGGCTCTACTACTCCTCGCTCAGTCACTACAGGGAGAAGCCCAGAAAGAATGTACGTGAATGTAAATGCAGGGGCAGATGCTGCAGCTATAGACTCAGCTAACCACACTCATAGTAGGTTCTCATGAAAGTTGATTTATAAAAGCAGCATATCTCCATGACTTCCAGAGAACTGAAGATAATAATTATTTGTATTATTATTTTACTTTTTAAGTTCTCAAACATTGTTGAAAGCTGAATAAGTAATGGACTTTAGCAACCAGCAGAAAGAGCAACCCAATCAGTAAATCCAAATGGACTAGATTTCATAATTCCCAAAGAAAGGAAGTGTTTCCCATCATTTTTAAGAAGCAATGAGGCTTAGAAAATATTCCTGTGACATAGCAGATTCCAATGTACCAACAAAAAGGAGGGTGGGGTGCTAAGATGTGAGCCAGACAGCACCAGTAAGAAATATCAAGCAAAAGTGGCTTTGAGGCCTAAATTAAATCCATCATTGACTTTATTATCTACTTAAGTTCACTTGTACAGACACAGCCACCGGATGAAGTAACCAACAGAGGGTGTGGCCCCAAAGGCAGAAACAAGATGGCAGATAAAGCGTGTCTGAAACAGAGACAACAGTGAGGTGGAGATTTTAATCACGGAGACACACATGCCCGAAGCAGGCACTCCACATCTGGAAAGCAGGTCACCACAGCCCCCCGCTGCAGTCTTGAACAGGATAACTCCAGTTTTCAAAGATTTAAAATAGCTACGGGTGAGGCAAGAGGAAGAAGTGAGTCACTAATCTGGAGGTAAAAATGAGATCTCTGAGCTAATGCCCACAAACAAAGGAAGGCAGAGAGAGGAGCAGCATTCTTGTCTGTTTCATTTCACATTTTCATAAAAGGCGGCCATCTACTTCAACTTAAAGATGGATGCTATGCAAAGAATAAAAGAAGCCAATTTTCAAAAACCTTCACATGTTCAACAAACATTGCTCTGTATATGCCAGGTATGTCCTAGACTTTGAGGAAACAAAACAAACGAAACAAAACAAAATCATTCCCAGTGATGGCCATAAATCTTGCCAGGGAGACAAACCCAAAAAGCAATTAAAATATAACTTAATACTCGTTGTGATGACAGAAGCAGACCTAAGTGCTATGAGAACTTCCTAAGAAGAGCGATCACATAACTCATCATCCAAACCAGAAAACTTTGAAAGTGGAAGGGAGCATTATTAAGGACACTGGGACTTTTAAATCCATTGTTATAAACTGAGGAATAAAAGAGGGGAGAAAGGGATTAGAGAGAGATTGAGGGTGGCAGGCACAGAGATGAAAAGGTCAGGCTTTAAAGAGGAAACAGATGAGAGAGATGGATAGGGCTCATCGAGGAAAAGAAACTGCCTAAAGGAACTATCAGAACATTGAAGCTAGAAGGATCTCAAAAATAAATCAACTTAATTTTACTGCAGAGAAACTAAGGGGGAGTGAGTGAGAGAAAACCAACATTTGTAAAGCACCCACCACATTATAAGCACTAAGCCACACCACATAATAAGCACTAAACCACACATTTTAAAAGAGTGTTCTTTTCAGTCCTACCTGGAAGATAGGGTTTTGTTTGTTGTTTCTTTATTAGGAAACACGGTTTCCCTATGTTGCTCAGATTGACCTAGAATTCCTGGGCTCGAGCAAACTTCCTGCCTCAGCCAGGACCACAAGTGCAGAGCAAGCCACTAGGTCCCACAAGGATTGGTATTATTATCCTTAGTTTACAGATGAGTAAGTTTAGGTGACAGATGAAATTTGAACCCCTGTTCTCAAAATACAAAGTTTGCATCCACATAATTAATAGCAGAATTAGTAACTGGGACTTTGAACTTCCAGGTCAGTTCTACTCGTACTGTACCATACTGAGTAAGTGAGTTAACACTTGGCTGAACTTTGTGATCCCAAATTTCACATCCACCTAGAATTCCAAAATACAACCTTATTTGATGATAGGGTCTTGCAGATCTAATCAAGTTAAAAATGAGGTCATATTGGATTAGGCTGGGCCCTAATCCAATGACTGGTGTCCTGATAAGAAGAGGGAAATTTAAAGAAGAAGAGGAAAATGTCACCTGATAACACAGTGACCCAGAAGAAAGGACATCCTATAAAGATGAAGTGGAGTTGGAATGATGAGCCAAGAAATGCTAAGGATTGCTGGAGTCCACCAGAAGATAGGAAGAGAAAAGGAAGTATTCCCCTGTAGAGAAGCAAGAGGGAGCATTCCCTGATGACCCCTTCATCCCAGAATTCTAGGCCAGAAAAATGAGGCAAAAAATGTTTGTTTCAAGCCAGCAAGTTGGCAGTACTTTTTAATAGCAGCCTGTAAACTACCAGAGAACTAGAGAAAGAAAGAGAAGATAGAGCAGGAAGGGTGGAGATGAAAGGAAGGTTATAGGGAGGTCAGTGGCAAAGTACCGGAGACCAAAACTCTAGAAGAGACAACTGGAGCAAAGGAAAAAGGTGATGTCACTAAAACCCCCCAAAACCAAAAATAGTTTCTTTGATTCCATGATGTTACCTCCCCTGATCTCCAACCTCATCACTCTCACCACTATTCCCCTTTTGCTTTTAAGGGACTCATAAGGTTGTTGTTCAGCTGTACCCAAGTGAAAAGAGAAAAATGACAAAGCTAATATAGCACTGACATGAGCTTCTCATAGGAGTGAAACCCACACCACTGTGAATGTCAGCGAGGAACAATGAGTCACAGCCTCAAGTAGCGAAACTGGTTTCAGTAAGTCAAGAATGGGTATGGTGATCTCTAATCCCTGAAACAGTAAGAGGGGGAAATGGGATAATGGAAATCTAAAATCAAAAGCTAAGAAGAAAAGAAACAGCATAGAACCAAAGGGGAAACAGAAAGCAGAGACTAAGATTTAAACACAAATATATCAGGAATTGCGTCAATGCAAATGAACCAAATGATTCAATTAAAAGAAAAATGAGTACATTGTTAAAGAAAACAAAACATACTATAAAACATTACTGAGAGAAATTTAAATGACCTAGTAAACAGAGAGATTGTGTGTTTGTGAATTGGAAAACTCAATAAAGGTGTCAATCCTCCCTCAATTGATGTAATAAATGTGATGAAATCCCAATAGTTTCATATGTGTATAAAAATTAACAAGATAATTCTAAAATATATACATGAAAATATGAAGGGCCAAGCATATCCAAGATAGCCTTGAAGAAGGAAGAGTTTCTGTGATTTGCTATACCAGAAATCAAGAATTATAAAACCATAGTAACTAAGATAATTTAGACAATGCGATATGGGCACACATAGAATAATAAAATGAAATAGCAAGTCCAAAAACAGCCCATATGTATATGTACATTTGATTTCTGGCCAAAATTCCTTACAATTAACAAAGAACATGATTTACATATCATGTTGGCAAAATTGATATCCACATGGAAAAAAACAGTGTAACTCCTGTCTCACTCCATACAGAAAAATTAACTCCTGATGAAGTGTGGATCCAAATGTGAATAAAAATAGAATAGTTTTTAAAATATTATATGAGGTAATGTTATTCTTCCCTAATGCCTGCCCCTCGCCTTATTGTGAATTAGCATCTTAAGGAATTAGCATATTAGAGAAAACATTTGGCCTTTGGTTTTGTGGGATTGGCTTATTTTGCTTAGCATGATATTCTCCAACTCCATCCATTTACTGGCAGATGCCATAATTTCACTCTCCTTTAAAACTGAGTAATATTCCATTGAATATATATACCACATTTTCTTTATCCTTTCATCTATTGAGGGATACCTATGTTGGTTCCATAGTCTAGCTATTGTAATTGAGCTGCAATAAACATTGATGTAGCTGCTGTAGAGTATGCTGATTTTAAGTCCTTTGGGTATAACAAGGAGTGGGATAGCTGGGTCAAATGGTGGTCCCATTCCCAGTTTTTTCTGAGGAATCTCCATATTGCTTTCCATAGTGGTTTCACCAATTTGTAGTCCTACCAGCAATGTATGAGTGTACCTTTTGCACCACATCCTTGCCAACATTTATTGTTGCCTGTGTTCTTGTTGATTGCCATTCTGACAGGAGATGAAAGCTTAGAGTAGTTTTGATTTGCATTTCTCTAATTGCTAGAGATGTTGAACATTTTTTCATATATTTGTTAATCAATTGTATTTCTTTTTCTGTGGAGAGTCTGTTCAATTCCTTAGCCCATTTATTGATTGGGTTATTTGGGGGGGGGGCATTAAGTTTTTTGAGTTCTTAATATATCCTAGAGATTAATGCTTTATCTGAGGTGCACGTGGTAAAGATTTTCTCCCATTCTGTAGGCTTTCTCCTCACATTATTAAGTGTTTCCTTTGCTTAGAAGAAGCTTTTTAATTTAAACCCATGGGACTACATGACCAATATGATTTTGCAACATGTACACTCAGAAAAATGAGAAATTATATCCCATGTATGTATGATATATCTAAGTGAATAAAGGCATTCTACTATCATGTATAACTAAAACAAATTTTAAATTTTTCAAAAAAAAGAACATATAAAACTTCATTGAGAAATATGAGAGATTCTGAATAAGGGAGAGAAATATCACCTTCTTAAACAGAAGAATATTGAAAACATTGCAATTTTCCCCAAGTTTGCCTCAAATCCCAGATTACACATGCTATTATTTTTTAAGTGTTATTTTAGGTTGTTAGCATTTTTCTTATGTCAAAAACATGATTTTTTAAAATGAGAACATAATTTTCTATTGGATGGATACTCTATAATTTCACCATTTACTTAAAAATTTTCTTCATTTTATACAGAATTAGGAACATGCTTGTGAATAAAATATACACTTTTTATAAAAAGGATTATAGAGAATATATTTATAATCTTTGGAAATGAGAAACATTTATTAAATAGGACACAAAAAAACATAACTAAAAGTAATAATAAAATTGACAACATCAAAATAAAAAAACTTCTGTCCTATGACAGAGATTAAAAGAATGAAAAGGCAGGCCACAGAATGGAATATATGCAACCCATGACCAACCAAGGGATCACATTTAGACATATAAAAACTCTAAGATCAAAGTTACCATCATCAGAAACAGGTAAATAAATATTTGATTCTTGATCTGAAGGACTAAAAAGTTTCAAAAATCACTTCTGTGGTATTCCTGGCAGATATATTATATGAACCAAATCATGAAGAAACAAAATTGAGCAAACCTAATTGAGAGTAATTCTACAAAACAAATGGCCTATGTGTGTGTGGCAGGTGGGGGCAGGGGGGATCTGAATTAAAACCCAAAACCAAAACCAAAACTAACAACGTTTTTCTTTTGATATAAATGACATTAGTAAGACAATTAGAAAAATTTAAATAGGTTTGTCTTTAAAAAGATACTGTATTATTGATAATATAAGTAATTATAAATAGCAAGGATGGTGAAAGGAGACGGTCATCATCATACAAAATACATGTGTGACAATGTGAATTTGGTGTCAACATACCTTATATACAAACAGAGTTATGATGAATTGTGGTATAAAGGTGTATTGAGAATTGTGATGGGCTGGGATTGTGGCTCAGTGTTAGAGTGTTCACCTATCATGACTAAGGTACTGGGTTCAATCCTTAGCACCACATAAAATGTAAAATAAAGATATTGTGTCCACCTAAAAAACTAAAAAATAAATATTAAAAAAAGAATTGCGATGCAAAAAAAAATAATAATAAGAGCTCATATATAATGGCATAATTTGGTGTGAACATACTCTATATACAGAGTTATGAAAAATTGTGCTGTGAATGGATAATTATGAATTTAATGCACTCCACTATTGTCATGTATATAAGAAATAAATTTTTAAAAAATAAGTGATTGTATATGAAATCCATTGATTTGTTGTTGCACATGCTACACAAGTGCTGTACCACTAAGATACATCCCCAGCTACCACTAATTTCAACAGTTGCACAATATTTATATAAGAAAAAAGCTTTTTTTTTTTTAGAAATATATACTGACGTAAAAATGATAGAGAGAGACATTATGTCTGTAAGGTACTCTCAACTGGTTCCAAAGTGTATGTGTCTGAGTATGTGTATCTATGCACATATCCATCTTGGCCAATTATAATATGTGCAAAGTCATCCTGGAAACAGGATAGAAACTAAATAAGTTTCAACCTCAGGGAACATATTGGCCCCTTTTAAAGTACACAATTTTCATGAACCCCAAAATATATGCTCAGAGATTACAGTTTCAGGAACACTAATTTTAAAAACTAAAGTCTTTACAATTAGTAAAATAATTTTCTTTTTGTAATCAAAACAAAATTTCTTTTCACTAGAATGTATACATAAATTTCATTGAAAAGACATTAAGTGCCCCCTCCCCCAAACTAAGGATTGGGTAATACCACAAAGCCTCAGGAAAAGAGGAAGAGCAATCTTCGCCCCCTATGATGGGTGAACTAGCACAGAGGTTTATCTCAAGATGCCGTTAGTGAAAAGAAACATCGATCCTAGGCACTTGTGCCACACAGCACTGCCTAAAGGCACTAAGAATGAACTGGAATGTGTAACCAATATTTCTTTGGCAAATATAATTAGACAGCTAAGTAGCCTAAGTAAATATGCTGAAGATATATTTGGAGAATTATTCAATGAAGCACATAGTTTTTCCTTCAGAGTTAACTCACTGCAAGAAGAAGAAGAATTGTCTTTGCAGGACATAACAATGAGAAAAGCCTTCCGAAGTTCTACAATTCAAGATCAGCAGCTTTTCGACTGCAAGACTTTGCCTATTCCATTTCAAGAGACATAAGATGTTTGTGAACAACCTCCACCTCTCAACATACTTACTCCTTATAGAGATGATGGTAAAGAAGGTTTGAAGTTTTCATACCAATCCTTCATATTTCTTTGATCTGTGGAAAGAAAAAATGTTGCAAGATACAGAGGACAAGAGGAAGGAAAAGAGGAAACAGAAGCAGAAAAATCTAAATCGTCCTCATGAACCAGAAAAAGTGCCAAGAGCACCTCATGACAGGAGGAGAGAATGGCAGAAGCTGGCCCAAGGTCCAGAGCTGGCTGAAGATGATGCTAATCTCTTATATAAGCATACTGAAGTTACTAATGGCCCGGCCTCTCGTTTTGAAACAAGACCTCAGACTTACGTGGATCATATGGATGGATCTTATTCACTTTCTGCCTTGCCATTTAGTCAGATAAGTGAGCTTCTGACTAGAGCTGAGGAAAGGGTCTTAGTCAGACCACATGAACCACCTCCGCCTCCACCCATGCATGGAACAGGAGATGCAAAACCCATACCCACCTGTATCAGTTCTGCTACAGGTTTGATAGAAAATCACCCTCAGTCACCAGCCACAGGCAGAACACCTGTGTTTGTGAGCCCCACTCCCCCACCTCCTCCACCTCCTCTTCCATCTGTCTTGTCAACTTCTTCATTAAGAGCTTCAATGACTTCCACTCCTCCCCCAGTACCTCTCCCACTTCCACCTCCAACCACTGCTTTGCAAGCTCCAGTTGTACCACCACCTCCAGCTCCTCTTCAGATTGCGCCTGGAATTCTTCACCCAGCTCCTCCTCCATTTGCACCTCCTCTAGTACAACCCTCTCCACCAGTAGCTAGAGCTGCCCTAGTATGTGAAACTGTACCAGTTCATCCACTCCCACAAGGTGAAGTCCAGGGGCTGCCTCCACCCCCACCACCGCCTCCTCTGCCTCCACCTGGCATTCGACCATCATCAGCTGTCACAGTTGCAGCTCTTGCTCATCCTCCCTCTGGGCTACATCCAACACCATCTACTGCCCCAGGTCCCCATGTTCCATTAATGCCTCCATCTCCTCCATCACAACTTATACCTGCTTCTGAACCAAAGTGTCATCCATCAACCCTACCTGGAAGCAATACGAAAAGGTATTCAACTACACAAAGTAGAAGAGCAGTGTGAACAGGAAGCTAAACATGAACACATTGAAAATGATGTTGCCACCATCCTGTCTCACCGTATTGCTGTGGAATATAGTGATTCAGAAGATGATTCAGAATTTGATGAAGTAGATCGGTTGGAATAAGAAAAATGCATTGATAAATATTACAAAACTGAATGCAAATGTCCTTTGTGGTGCTTGTTCTTTGAAAATGTTTGGTCATTCTAGTGTTTTGCTTTCTATTCCTTATAATAAATAATCCTTTTCCTCCATAATTTTTGATTTTGAAGAAAAGTATAAGCATACATTTCAAACTAAATGTTTTACAGTGGTTTATATTTTTTTTCCCTGAAAAGACATAATTCGGTCCAACAAACCACTAAGTATTAAGCATGGACAGCTGTTGTTAGAGTAGCAGATTCACTTTTTTGATATATCTTAATTGTGCACTTTGTGAATTTTAATTTAAAGAAAGCGAATGAGATTGAAATCTTGAGGGCAGCTGTAATATTAATGAGCCTTATTCCACTTCCTGATGTTTTAAAAGAAGAAACACTGCCTTGATATATGAATATACTCAGAAAGTACATTTAGCTTGTAGTGTTGAATTCTCTTAAAGGAATGCTTAAATTTTTTTTAAAGAGACAGTGAAAGAGAGAGAAAGAGAGAGAGAGAGAATTTTTTTTAGTTTTTTTCAGTGGACACAACATCTTTGTTTGTATGTGGTGCTGAGGCAAGCACGCTACCACTTGAGCCACATCCCCAGTCCCAAATTTTTTATTATTATTTTATTGTTTTAAATACTTGCCTTATTTGAATGTTTAGCAGTACTCCTTTCCCACTTATATATTGTGTGATACAATTTTGCTTGCCTATAGGAGTTTAAAAATTTTCCATGTGAAATCCTCTGAATTAAACATACATGTAACTTACATAATTGTAAGCAATAACAGTCTGATTTAATAAATGGTTCATTTTAAAGGTTAAAAAAAGAAAACACATTAAGTTAAGTCAGGTGATACTTTGCACTCCCTTTATTTCAATAAAAATCAAAACTACTTTGCATGGAGCTTTATATATACAAACTCAATCTTCATGTAATGTAAGTATCATTATCCCCATTTTAAATCAATAAAAAAGTTGTTTTCTTTTGTGTTCCTTTCTACAATCCATTGAAAGTTTCAAATAAAAAGGGCATTTACTTATAAAATGTGCTCCCTAGGGAATAGGAAGTGTATAAAAAAAAAACAATGAACCCATTTTTTTAACTGAAAACATAATCTAAGAATTAAGGTCATGATCCCAGAGAAAAGAATTCTGGATTTAAGTAAATACCAAAGAACATGTTAGATATTTCTAATACACCACAAATTCAGATTTTCCCAAACTCTCACTCACATATAAAGTGACTCTGGGTGATAGATGAGAAGTAGCTGTTCACCTAAACTGCCCCAGAACAGTTTCCAAAACAGTTTCCAGCATGAAAGTCATGAGTTATTCTTTCCTCCAACAAGACAATACTGGCATTCAACAGTTCAAAAAAGAAAAAAAGGAGGACTCAGGATGAGACAAAACTGGGCACCTTCCCTAAGTTTTGAGTGCCCTACTGCATCACCTCAAGCTACCCTTCAAGAAAAGAGCATCTCATGCACGTGGCCTTTGGTGCCAGCTAACCTAATCCAGACCTATGCTCAGCAGTGTCAGCCTGAGTAAAACCAAGTCTCCTCTAATCTTTCATTTCTTCACCAACACAACAGAGGTGCCAATAACAACATCATCAAGATCATTATGCAGACGGAATGAAACTGCTCATCTGAAAGCTGTCCACCCAGTGGAGGCCAAATAAATTTTCAATAAATATTCCCAGACAGAGGCCCCTCCCAGGCTTATTAAGAAGGCTGTTGAGAACCTGGTGTCCTTTTTAAACCTATTTCCTTATCCATCTTACTTGATTTCATCTGGTAAAACAAGATAAGGAGATTAAAAATCTCTCTAGGATAATTTATCCCAGTCATTCTTTTGATTTTATGTATATGGAAACTGAATCTCAGAAAAACCAAGTGATTTGGCTCAAAGTCTTTGGCAGAACAGGGTCTAGAATCCAGTTCCCACATCACTGCTCTTT
The DNA here is from genome assembly GCF_052094955.1 of Ictidomys tridecemlineatus. NCBI lineage: Eukaryota > Metazoa > Chordata > Mammalia > Rodentia > Sciuridae > Ictidomys > Ictidomys tridecemlineatus. The sequence goes on from NC_135479.1 coordinate 164,810,184, forward strand.
TTTTCAGTTTATGTTGCCTCTCCAGTAGCTCTGACCTCTGAAGGATCTCAACTTCTATAGAAAATGGAATTCCTACCTTAATAAATATCTTTGAACATTGGTGTATTAGATTCCTATGACTTCTGTACCAAATTCCTATTAGCGTGATGACTTAGAGCAATTTACTCTCTCACAATTCTGAGGCCAGAAGTCTCAAATCACTTTCACTCAGATGAAATCAATGTGCAGAGGAGTAGTCATTCTAGGAGAAAATCCTTTTCCTTTCTCTCTCTAGTTTCTGGGAATCACTTGTATTCTTTAGTGTATGGTCCCTTCCTCCATCTTTTTTTTTTTCCTTTTGGAGGTGTTAGGGATCTAATCCAGAGTCTCAAGCACCTTGGGTAAGTGCTCTACCATGGAACTACATCCCCAGCCCCAATTCTGTCTCAAAAGTTAGCAGTGTTATATTTTCTCTCTGACTGTGGAAACAGAAGCAGAAGGAATCTGCTTCTGTCAGGTGGCCTCTGTCTCCTGTATCAAATCTCCCTCTGCCTCCTTATAAGGACATTTGTGATTGCATTTAATGCTCACCTATTGATCAGGATAATGTATACACATCAAGATCCTGAACTTAATCATATCTACAAAGTCTCTTCTGCCGTATAAAGTAACATTCATAGGCTTCAGAGATTAGGACCTAGCCATATTATTCCACCTACCATACATGGCAACTGTTTTAGTCTGCTTTGTCAACGCTGTGAACAAAAGACCTGACAAGAACAATGTAGAGGAGGAAAAGTTTATTTTAGCTCATGGTTCCAGAGTTTTAGTCCATGGTTGGTTGACTCCATATCTCTGGGCCCCAGGTGATGTAGAACATCATGGCGGAGAAAAACAGCTCAGAACATGACAACCAGAAGCAGAGAGCTCTGCTCACCAGGGGCAAAATAAATACCCCAAAGGGGTATATACCTCAATGTCCACCTTCTCTAGCCATACTGTACCTGCCCACAGTTACCATTTAATTAATTTACATCAATGGACTATTTCACTGATTAGGTTACACCTGTCATAATCTAATTATTTCACCTCTGAAAATTCCTGCGTTGTCTCACACATGAGATTTGCGGGGACACTTCATATCTAAACCATAACAGCAACTAATATGATGAGATGGACAAGACTGTTTTTCAAAAGTGTGACCTACATGACTTCAAATACAAACTGAAAAATGAGGTTAAGGCCTGTGGCAAAGCAGAACACCATGGTAGGGAACTCTTGGTGCCTGAGAAGCAAAAGAGAAAGAGAGAGATCAGTTTTATAATTAAGCCCCACCCCAAAACCCATTAAAATGTGAACCCATAAATTAATTAATCCACTCATGAAGTCAGAGCCCTTGTGATCCCATCACTCCCAAAAGGACCTAGACTGAACAGTTTTGCAATGGGGATAAAGCCTCAATACATGAGCTTTTGGGGAGACATTTAACATCCAAATCATAACAAATAGGCTTTGAAATCTGTTGCCCAGTAGAGTGGTTATAGTCAATAAGAATTTATTCTATATTGCAAAACAAGAGAGTGAATTTCAAAGTTCTCACCATAAAAAAATGGCAGGTAAGCAAAATGAGGGAGGTTTGCGGGGACACTTCATATCTAAACCATAACAGCAACTAATTTAATGAGATGGACAAGACTGTTTTTCAAAATTGTGACCTACATGAGGTTAATTAGCTTGATTTAATCACTCCACATTGTGCACAGATGTCAGAATGTCATATTACACCCCTTATATCATTTGATATAATTATGATTTTTTCAATCAAAAATAATATTAATAATGGAAAGATACTTCAGCTAAAAGTAGGTTCAATAACAAAGTGGGTGTGGTAAAATATTCCAAATTATTGAACAAGGGTGATGGAATGAGGAGGAAGTTTCATAATACTATCATCCTTTTTGTGTATATTTGAGACCTTTCAAGAGAAAATTAAAATATAAGGTTGTCACTTCAGAATACAAATTGCCTGTCCCAATCTCTGGCTCTCAATATCTGAACGGCTTCCCTACAGGGAAGGTAAGCAAACAGCTAATGAGGAAGCCTGCTCACCAGAAGCAAAGACTGAAGCAGCAGTGAAGGTGAGCCCCTGTGTCTGGTGCCAGTTTGGTAAACAATGAAAAAGAAATCTCAGGGTTCTGACAGCAGAACTCCATAGGAACTGTGCTTCAGCGTTGGTTATATCTTTGTTTTGGAAACTCCTTTCTCCCTGTTTCTTCATGAGGTTAAAATAACCATTATAAGTTTGCTTTCCCCAGTGAGTTTGGAGTATGAAGGGAAGAAGGGGAGAGAAAAATCATCAGTCCATCCCACCTGCTTCTAAAACCTTTTCCACCATGCTGCCAGGCAAGCCTTCTGGCAAACCAATATGGTCCTGTCTTCAGTAGCTTTCCAATCTAGGCCAAATAATGTCCATACATCTTGCCTAGACACACAAGACCCTTCATGAACTGGCCTCTCCCAAATGTGAGTTTCAGTTAACTCAAAGAAGAAAATTAGGCTTCCAGGAAATAGATGATAAAGAGATGTGTGTCTAAAATGCAGTCCAATAAAGAATTATATAACAAACAAGAAGTGGAAGTTAGGGTAGCAATAAAATTTAGTGCTGAGTCTTTAACAAACCCAGAATCATTTCAAGGAGCTCCCTAGCATTTAGTTGTGAATTCTAACTCTGATTTAAAGGGCAATTGGTTGTTATGGTAATTGGCATGGCATTAAAAATATTATCTAGGTTCTTTGGAAATCCTCCCTTTCTAAACCAAATGACTGTGGTCTGTAGTTTTTCAACAGGATATAATGTTCTGAAACTGCAAGTGCCCTGGAAACCAGGACACATGAGTACTATAGCAAATACTTTATTTTCATCACTGAAATAAAAAATCATACACATAGTCATTTTCAAATCAAAAAAGAAGAGGCTCCAAATTGCAAAATTAGATCCCCTTGCTTCTAAAAATTGCCGACTACTTACCCCTACCCACCATCAACTCACCAACTCTCAACAGGCTATTATCTCCTATTCTTGAAATAGTAATTGGATTTTGGAGTTAAAAGTATATGCAGAAGATAGCCTCTTCAACAAATGGTGCTGAGAGAACTGGAAATCCATATGCAGCAAAATGAAAATAAATGCCTATCTCTCACCGTGCACAAAACTCAACTCAAAGTGGATAAAGAATCTAAGAATAGACCAAAGTCCCTGCACCTAATCAAGGAAAAAGTAGGGCCACATCTTCATCATGTTGGATTAGGCTCCAACTTCCTTAACAAGACTCATAAAACGCAAGAAATAAAATCAAGTATTAATAAATGGGATGGATTCAAACTAAAAAGTTTCTCCTCAGCAAAAGAAATCAATGAGGTGAACAGAGAGCCTACAATTTGGGAGCAAATTTTTGCCACACACAGGTCAGATAGAGCACTAATCTCCAGGATATATAAAGAACTCAAAAAACTTAACACCAAAAAAACAAACAACTCAATCAGTAAATGAGCTAAGGAGCTGAACAGACACTACTCAGAAGAATATATACATTTGATCAACAAATATATGAAAAAATGTTCAACACCTCTAGCAATTAAAGAAATGCAAATCAAAACTACTCTAAGATTTCATCTCACAGCAATCAGAATGGCAGTTATCAAGAATACAGACAACAATAAGTGTTGGCAAGGATGTGGGGGAAAAGACACATTCATACATGCTGGTGGGACTGCAAACTGATGCAACCACTATGGAAAGCAGATAGAGATTCCTTAGAAAACTGGGAATGGAACCGCCATTTGACCCAGCTATCCCATTCCTCAGTCAGTACCCAAAGGAGTTAAAATCAGCATACTACAGGGACACAGCCACATCAATGTTCATAGCAGCTCAATTTACAGCAGTTCCATAGCTAAACTATGGAACCAACCTAGATGCCCTTCAATAGATGAATGGATAAAGAAACTGTGGTATATACACACAATGGAATATGACTCAGCATTAAAAGAGAATAAAATTATGGCATTTGAAGGTAAATGAATGGAGTTGGAGAATATCATGATAAGAGAAGTTAGCCAATCCCAAGAAAACAAAGGCTGAATGTTCTCTCTGATAAGTGGATGCTGATCCATAATGGGGAGTGAGGAGACATCGAAAAAATGGAGGAACTTTGGGCAAAGGGGAGGGAGGAGAGGGAGGGAGGGTTGCATGAGGGCAGGAAAGTTGGTTGTATGAATATACGATATGTCAAAATACATTCTCCTGTCATGTATAACTATAAAAAAGAACAAATAATTTTTTTTAATTTGCTGCATCAAAGGATACCATGAATAGCATGAGATTGAGAGGAAATATGTGCAAGTTATATATCAGAGATTTATATCCAGATTTTATAAAGACCTCTTACAACTTGAAATGAAAATACAAACAATCCAATTCAAGACATGAACAAAGAAGTCAGATACAGAGATGCAGGCCTGCAGTGCTGGCTATTCTGAAACCGGAGGCTCACTGGAACACGTGAGTTTGAGACCAATTTGGACAACAATGAGAGACCCCATCTCAAAAAAAAAAAAAAAAAACTGAAGAGGACAAAGGACCTGATAGATATTTCTTCAAGAAATACAGGAACAGCTAATTAGCCATGAAAAGATGTCAACATCATTAGTCATTAGGGAAGTGCAAATCAAAATCATAATGAGATACCACTTCATACCCATTAGGATAGCTATTATAAAAAAAAGAAATTATTGATGAGGATGTAAAGAATTGAAACTCTGCATTGCTGGTGGAATGTAAAATAACAAACTGTAGGGAATGTTTTGTCATCTTCTCAAAAGTTAAAAACAGAATTACCTTATGATCCAGGAATTCTTCTTTCAGGTTCTGAAAGAACTGAAAACAGGTACTCAGATACTTGTATTCCCATGTTCAAAGCAGCATTTTTTACAATAGCCAAAAGGTAGAAACAACCCAAGTGTCCGTCAGCAAATGATTGTGTAAACAAATGTAGCAGATACATATAACAAAATATTAACCTTAAAACAGAAGGGATTTTAATACATGCTATAATACAGATGAAGCTTGAAAACACTGTGCCAACTAAAATAAGTCAGGCACAAAAAGACAAATATTATGAATCCATTTACAGAAGGTACCTAGAATTTTATTGAATTCCTGGAGACAGAATGATTTGCCAAGGGCTGGGAGGGGAGGAATGATGAGTTATTATTTAATAAATACAAAGTTTCCGTATGGGATAATAAAAAATTCTGGAAATAGTGGTGATGATTGTGCAACATCATAAATATATTTTATGCCACTAAATTGTACACTTAAAATGGTTAGAGTATTCATTTTTGTATATATTTTTTAGTGTATCTCTTAAAGTCTGGGTCTTTATCCAACAACTCTGCTTTCCCACATTCAGTTCAGGAATGCTAGGCACATGGTAGGTACTTAAAATTTATCAATTTATTGATCCACCACTCTACTTCTTGGTTGAAAGGATCACTGTTTACATGCACAGGGAAGGAAATGGAAAACAAGCAGAGAAACAAATACTTAGTGCCTGTTATATCCCCAATATTACTAAAGGTTTAATATATCCTAATTCACCTAATCCTTTAAAATTCAAAAGACAAAAGAATGCTCCATCAAAATCAGGACTCCAACAGGGTATCCTGCTTACTGTCAATGTTATGACATGTTATGTCATTTTCAGATTTATCAGAAGGCCAACGTGTCACGTAATTTGAGAATGGGTCAGTTTCCCTCCAGGTGACTTGTATAGTGCAAGCCTACTCCCATTTGCAACACAACCATAGATTGATTTTGAGATCCCACAAGACAGCACCTCAACACTGGACTTCTCCAGGACCATCTTCAGAGCGGCCCCACTAGCAATAGACTGTGAAACAGTGAGGCAGGAACCCCAAGTGCATTTAATTGTTTGCTTTGGTGGCCAACGTCTCAGCCCTGACCCAGGACCATTTTGGGGGATCAGGGCAGGAGAACAGAGGAATGAAGGTTTATCAGATGTGGATGGATCAAAGACCCAAATCAAGAAGTTCATCCAGGAAAATCATGCTGATCTTGTGCTTGTATAATATTTGGAAATAGTAAAGTCATATTTTTCAGGTTTCATGCACTTGTCCATCATAAAGGCTAAAAACCAAACTGCCTTTCAACTGTTCTGTGAACTAAATGATTCTACTGTCTTTAACTTTTACCTAGAACTCAACTTGAGATAAAAACAAAACCATTGGAAAGAAACCCAAGGGACATGTTGTCAATTCCCATTTCTAAAACTTATTAAGCATCCAATCTTGGCAAGTTATGTCATGTCTTTGGGTGTCAATGGGGCTGCTAGAGACTGGGTGGCAGAGTCCTACAGGCAGCTGCCTAGAAAAATATACTGGCTATGCCACCTACAACCTCTGGGACCCTGAACAACCTCTTTACCCTCTGTGCTTTAGTTTTCTAAGCTGGAAAATGGTGATGATGATAATATCTGACTAATGTGTTTAATAAGGATTAAATGAGTTAATGCTCATGACATCTTTAGAACCATACCCAGTACACAATGTGCTTTCTGTAAACTCTTTCAGTTGAAACTTTAAAGGAGGAATGATTTTCCTCAAAGCTAATTATCCAGAAATCCTTACAGCATTCCCACTGTTAAATATAAAAAAGAGAGAGCAAGTTTTAAAACATCCCATTTAAGTGCATTAATTCTTTGGAGAGTTTCCTTCTGGTTAATTTCCAAGTTCTAATAATAAAGCAATAGTGCTTCAGGAAAGAAGAGAGAAGCCACATTATCTGTTGACATATTTGTCACAGTAGGTTGCAGAGTCTTGAGATACAGCCTGCAGGCCTGATTGGTTCTATTGTCTGGAATAAAGAATGGGAGATGAGCAACGGAAGCTAACACCAAGATTTCTGGGATTGCACAGTGAAGGGAAGCTTTGTCTTCAATCAAAGGTTTGTATTCTTTTCCATCTGCTCTGCCCCCTGGCCCCTGCCCCATTCTTGCTATGGCTTCGAAAACTATAATCTTAGTAAAATCTCAGGTGAAATAGAAGAAAGAGCTAAAATAACACATGGTGAATTGGTTGCTCATTCTTTTTTTTCCCAGTAGTTATACGTATATCTTCATGTTTTCCGTTGTATATTACACGTGAAAAGATTGTGTCTTCGAGGAGATAAATTTCCCCATTAGAATCTATGAATATCCTTCACTTATTAGTCATACACTTGTTTACATATATGAGAAAATGTATATTTCACAGAATAAAGTTACAAACAATATTGTTGACACTTTTTAGAAAACTGAATGATTTTATCACAAGTAACACAAATGGGATTTTCCCTGGTTTTATACACAGAGTGATCACAATTTTTATCAATTATGACTTATACACTTTATTAGGTTCCCATGCCCCAAGCCCAGGAATTCATAATCTCAATCCATGTACTAAGAGACCCAGGATCAGAATTCAAGGCATCCATGAATTTGATACCTCCTAATTTTATGCATTTTATTTTATATATTTAAAAGCATGATCTGAGGAAGGCATAGATTTGACCACACCACTAAAGAAGTTCACAATACAAAAAAAAGACAAGAAAACCAACCTGATTTAATGGAACTCATAAATAATAAAGAATACATATTTTATGCTTAATTTTATTCAATTTTTAATTCAATTTAATGAATAGTCAGGTCATCATAAATCTTATCGAAGCCTTGCTCAGGGTGAGCAAGACAACTTTGTTCATGCTCACAAGAAATTTACTATTAAATACTCTTTCAAGAAATTTATTATTCTTCCTTTTAAAAAGTTTATAACTGTTTCAGAGAGATTTTTAAATTATTAAATTCCACTACAGTAAGTAGCTTTGGGTTATAAAGTATTGAAACAAATGACCACATACAGATTCTCTCACTTGGTTCAAAGACCAATGTTCTTTACTGGAATGAAATAAACAATTGGCTGGGGGCTGAGGGTATAGCTCAGTTGGTAGAATGTTTGTCTCACATGCACAAGGCCTTGGGTTCAATCCCCATCACCATAAGAAAAAAAAAATGGCTGGGAACCAGATCTATGCATTTACATTTCTAAAGGAAAATTCATTAATATTAACCATTTGTTAATAAAATCACAACTGCAGTTTCCTATAAATGTTTAGAAGGTTGGTGGAACTAGGCAATATTTGATTACATGTGACTCTTAAAGCATTAGTCTTTTAGGAGCAGGGCTTAAACGTCACAGCCAGCAGTTATAATGAGATGCTACAGAATATAACAGATGTGTGGATTTGGAAACTTGTAATTCACCTAAGTGATGAAGTATTCTAACATGAGCTTCAAAACGTAGGATCATTTTACTGTTGTTATGGTCTTGATATTGTAAGCATGAAGCCAGATTTAAAATTAGGTAGTCAGTGTAGTTAGGTAAATCGGGTCTAATATCGAGTGAGATCTAAAAGGGAGGCCATGAGAATGAATTCCCGGAAAAGTTGAGCAACTCTCGGAATGTTAATGAAGTCCAGGAAACAGCCCCCAACAGATTTGAAGATAGCCCATCCCAAAGAAATGTTAATGAACAGCCCCAGCAGATTTGAAGATAGCTCATCCCAAAGAAGTGTTTCATAATCTGCTTGAATCAAATGTATGAAATACGATATGTCAAGAGCTTTGAAATGTTTTGAACAACTAATAATAAAAAAAAAAAGAAAAGAAAAAAAGTGAACAGCAAACTTGAAGATGCTGACTCAGAAGTGCCCAGATTACTTCTTTGGCCCACCTGTGTCCCACCCCTCGGGCCTTCCCACCTACATTCCATCACCGAAAACTATAAAATGGTGAGACAACCACACTTCCATGGATTCCATCTCTTGGGTCTCCTTCTTCCTCCGGGAGAAGTCTTTTCTGCTGTCCTTTTAATAAACTTCTAATTTTCCATCTGACCTTGCCTCCGCGTGCTTCTCTGGTGTTATTCTTCAACATTGGGGAAGCAAGGACTCGTCACCCGTCAAAAGCGGTAACAAGCACATGAATGCACAAAAGACCGAGGTGGGGAGCAGGTCTCCAGTCAGTAGCTTCCGTTTATTCAGTGGCAAGGTCAATCGGACAAACGAAGTGGCTCCTTTTCGGAAGGGCAGGGGAGGTGGCTACTGGCCACCAGGTTCTGGGCTTTATATACAGCCTTAGGAGAGCCAGGCCATGGGAGGAGTTAGCTACTTTTGGTGGGCCCTTTTGGCTGGCTTGGGGCAGGGCCAGGTCATGGGGGGAGTTTTAGTGGTAGGATCATTTAGGGTGAGGCCGGAAGACAGGTAGGTATCCATGTCCTTCAGATGTAAACCATAAATTTCCAATTAATGAATGTAATAAAAGAATATGTATACACATATATAATTGACTCACTTATTCAATAAGCCAAGTATCATATATTGACCATTAAATAAATAAATATACTCATTGAAGTATTTACTGAATAACTATATTGAATATCAATTTCTTTCTAAGCACAACAGAGGATATACAATAATTACTAGAAAATTACTTACAATTACTATACAAAAATTACTCTTAAATTTCTTTTTTTTATCTTTTATTAAAATTATTAGCATATTCATTCTACAAGTTGATGATATTCACAGTGATATTTCCATACATTCATACATCATTCATTGATCAAGTCCATCCACCTGCCACTTCCCTCCCCTCTCCCCCTTACCCTATCCTTTACACCAGTCCCAATCACTAGTAATCCTTCTACTTTCTGCTTTCACGTCATCTTTTTTTCCACATACTTGGCTTTATGTGTCTGGCTTACTTCACGTAACATGATATGCTCTAATTCCATCCATTTTCTTGCAAATGACATAACTTCATTATTCTTTATGGCTGAATAATATTCCATTGTTTATATATACCATCCTTTCTTTATCCATTCATCTATTGAGGGCACCTAGGCTGACTCCCTATCTTGGCCAATGTAAATAGAGCTGCAATAACTATGGGTGTGCAAGCCCGGCGTGGTGGCACACGCTTGAAATCCCAGTTGTTTGGGAGGCTAAGGCAGAAGGATCACAAATTCAAGGCCAGCCCTGGCAACTTAGCAAAACCCTGTCTCAAAATAAAACATAAAAAAGTGCTGGGGATGTGGCGCAGGTGTTAAGTGGCCCTGGGTTTCATCCCCAGTACCAAAAACAAGTAAGGAAGGGTAACCTTAAATTCCCAGCACAAGCAATAAATAAGTAAATAAATGTATAAAATTTAAAAATATTTTAAATAAATAAATGTGATTGTGCTACATATATATTTATATTATGATATATATATATTATGAGATATATATATATATAAGATAGACACAATATCTTTATTTTATTTTTATATGGTGCTGAGGAGCAAACCCAGTGCCTCATGCATGCTAGGCAAGCACTCTACCACTGAGCCACAACCCCAGGCCTGCAAATGTTTTTTGTATGCTGACTTCATTCCCTTTAAATATACATCCAGGAGTGGGGTTAGCTAAATCATATGGTAGTCTGTCTTTTTCTTTTTCAGGAAACTCTATAATTTTTCATTGTAGCTGTACTAATTATATTTCCACTAACTGTGTATAAGAGTTCTTTTATTTTTCCCACAACCTCACCAGCACTTGTTATTTTTTTGTCTTTTGATAAAAGCCATTCTAACTGGGGTGAGATGGCATCTCATTATAGTTTTGATCTGTATTTCCCTGATGGCTAATGACATTGAGCATTTTTACATATTTACAAGTCATTTGTATTTCTTCTTTTAAGAAGTGTTAGTTCATATCATTTTCTCACTTCTAATTGAATTATTTAAGAAGAGGTCTTTGTTAAATTATTTTTAGTTTAGTCAGATGAGTAACTGGTAAATGCTTTCACCTATTCTGCAGTTTGTCTTTTCACTCTTTGATTATTTCCTTTGCTGTGCAGAAGCTTTTTGTTTTGATATAATCCCATTTGTCAATTCCTGCTTTTGTTTCCTGTGCTTTTGGAATCCTATCCAGAAAATCATTGTCTATACTAGGATCTTGAAGTGTTTCCCCTCTGCTTTCCTCTAGAAGTTTCAGGTCTTACATTAAGGTCTTTGGTCCATTTGAGTTGTTTTCTGTACAAGGTAAGAGACAGGCATCAAGCTTCAATCTTATGTATGTGGATATCCAATTTTCCTGGCACCATTTGTTAAAGACGCTGTCCTTTCTCCAATGTGTTTTTAGCACTCTTGTTAAGGCTCAGCTTTAGATGCAAGGATTCTCTATTCTGTTCTATTGGTCTTTTTTTTCTGTTTTTTATGCCAATGCTCAGCAGTTTTTCCCAATTTGTTAGCATATAATTTTTCAAATGATCCCTAATAAAACTTTGAATTTCTGTAGTATAAGTTGTAATGTCTCCTATTTCATCTATCTTTAATTTTATTTATTTGTGTCTTCTGTTTTGTTTGGTTTAACTAATGGTTTAGTGATCTTGTTTAGCTTTTCAAAGAATCAACTCTTTGTTTCATTGATTACTTGTATTGTTAATTTAGACTCTATTTCATTTATTTCTACTACATTACTTCTACTAATTGGAGGTATAGTTGTTCTTGTTTTTCAAATGATGTACCTTAATACCTTGTTTAATTTTAATCTTTTTTTTAATGTAGACACTAATTGCTATAAACTTCAATCTTAGTACTGGTTCTGCTATACCCCACAGTTATCCAAAGAGTTGTATTTCCATTTTCATTTCTTTCAAAGAATTTTTAAATTTTTCCTTCTGACTTACTCAATGACCCACTGTTGGTTCAAAAGTGTGCTGCTCAGTCTCCATCTTTCTATAATTTCTCAAGTTTCTCTTACTATTCATTCCTATTATAATCCCATTGTGATTGTAAAAGATAAAGGATATTATTTCAATTTTTTTCAAATTTGTTAAGACTTGTTTAGTGACCTAATTTATGGTCTACTCTAGAGAAAATTACAGGTACTGATGAACAAACAGAAACATCTGTTGGGTGGAATGTTCTATAAATGTCTAAGTTCATTTGATCTAAACACAGTTTAACTGATATTTATGGATTTTCTATTTAGATGGTCTATCCACTGAAATCTGCAACTATTGCAGCCTATTTCTCCCACTAGATCTAATACCATCTGTTCTATAAAATTGAGTTTTCCACTATTAGGTGCATTAGAACTGTTATATCTTCCTTATGGATTGATCCCTTAATCATCATATGTTACTTTCTATGTCTCTTCTTGCTCTTTTTAAGTCTGTCCCCATCCCACCCCAGATACAGGTATACTACTCCTGCTTGTTTTCAGATTCCATTTGCTTAGACTATCTTTTCCCATTCACTTACTTTCAGTCTGTGTGTGCCCTTATTGATAGATGAGTTTCTTGTTGGAAATATATTATAAGGTCTTTGTTTTTAATCCATTCAACTAATCTGTATTTTTAATCACAGATTTAAGATCATTAACATTCAGAGTTATTTATGGATTTGAACCTATTATTTTGTTGATTTTCTTCTAGTTGTTTTGAGTATCCTTTATTCACTTTCCTCTCTATTCATCTTTGTGGTTTGATGGTTTATTGTACTGATAATGTTTGATTATTTTTATTGTTCTCATTTGTCTATCTACTTTTCTAGTGAGATTTATACCTTTGCATGCTATCGTGATGGTAGTTATCTTTCTTCCACTTTTGGGTGTAGGACTCCTTTAAGCATCTTTTGGAAGGCTGGTCTGGTGATCATGAAATCATTTAGGTTTTTCTTATCTTAGAAAATGATTATTTTTTTCTTAGATTTTGAAGGATAGCCTTGCTTATTATAGTAATTTTGATTGGCATTTATTTTCTTTTAACACTAAAAATACATCATTTGAAACCTCCTGGCCTTTTGGATTTCTTCTAAGAAATCTTTCATTAGTCTAATGAGGTCACCCTTTAGTATGAGTTAGCAGTTTTCTCTTACAGATTTTAAAATTCTTTGTTTGTCCTGTGCTTTCAACAGTTTGACTCTAATGTCATGGTGTGGCTCTTTGCTAGTCATGTCTATTTGTGATTCTGTAGGTAACCTGTACCTGGATGCCTATGTGTTTCTCAAGGTTAGGAAAGTTTTCTGCTGTTATTTCACTGAACAGGTTTTCCATGTTCATAACTTTTATTTCTTCCTCTTCAGTTATGCCAATGACAGAGATGTTTGATCTTTTCACAGAGCCCCAAAGACCTAGTATGCTCTGTTTGTTCTTTCCTTTTATTACTTTTTTCCTTTATTTCTATCTAAATGTGATATTTCAAAAGACCTGTCTTCAAGCTCTGATATTCTTTCTTCCACTTGATCTACTCTGCTGAGGCTTTCAACTGAACTTTTTTATGTTGTTCATTTCCAATATTTCTGATTATTCTTGTCAAAATGTCTATCTCTTTGCTGAATTTCTCATTCATATCCTGCGTTGTCTTTCTACTTTCAATTAAGTGTTTATATTCTCTGAGATCTCATTGAGCTTGTTAAAAATTACTGTATTTTGGGCTGGGATTGTGGCTCAGCGGTAGAGTGCTCCCCTAGCATAGGCGTGACCCGGGTTCGATTCTCAGCACCACATAAAAATATGGTGTGTCCATCTACAAAAAAAAAAAATTCTCTCTCTCTCTCTCTCTCTCTCTCTCTCTCTTTCTCAAAAAAAAATTACTGTATTGGGCATTTCATCTACTTCAATGTCTTTTAAATCTATTACTAAAGAGGTATAAACTTCAGGTGTCATGTTACTTTGTTTTTCACATTTCTTGTGTTCCTATGTTGATATTTTCACATCTGGTAAAAAGGATACTTCTACCACTTTTATGGGATGGTCTTATTAGTTAACAGTTTTCTCCCCCAAAACTGTCATGGTATATCATTTTGTTTATTCCCAACTGGGTTTCATGGTGTTGTCTCCCTTTAGTTTCTTTGGCTGTGATTGGTGAGTTTGGGCACAGCAAACACCTTATCAGAGTGTGAGAGATCCTCTGCCTCTGCAGGTTGCCCAAGAATGGGGACACTCCAGCAGTTCAGGAAAGTGTGGTGTAGATCTCAGATTGTGCACTCGATGTGGTTACTCCTACCATGGGAGTGGTGGCACCTACTGAGTGCTGGGCATTGCCTCAGGCATAGAGATGACTTTGCTACTTGAATGGGTCTCCAGGAGTGGTGAGGGGCCTGAAGTATTTAGTTTCCAATTAGATCTCAGTATTGGCTCACGTTCAAGATGGAAGCAGGAATCACAAACCCCACTGTGGCACTCACACCCAGTCTTGTCAGCAGAGCATGATCAGACAAGGTGTGAGGGTGGTCAATGCAGGGATTTTGCATAGGTGTGGAGGCAAGAAAAGTTGTTATTCCTCTCTGCTGCTACTATGGGCGTGCCCACCCAGGAGTGGGACCTCAGGCCCCTCCTACACAGGCACACCTGGGGATAGGATAGCACCCGGGGGCTGTTCTCCACCCTATTCTTTCAGTTCTCATGCCCATCAGGGATTGAGCAGGAGTGAGTCATGGCTGCAACAGGGTAAAAGTCCTCGCAGCTGAGGTGCTTGTATGGAAGAGGGAGATGGGACATGGCCTTTGCTGGGCTGTTTCTTTTGGAAACTACTTAGGCTGTGCACCTCAGGGGTGAGGCTCCAGTTAGGTGAGGTGGCATTGCTCAAAACTGCCCCAGGACACCTCTGTGGGTGGAAGAGCCATGGAAACTCAAGAATTCTTTCTTTGCCTTGTTGGCAACAGACACTGATGCACAGAGCTGGAAAGGGGGAGGCAGGAACTATGCAGGCAACTACCCCCAGCCCTGGAACCCACATGAAACCACGTGACTGGCCACATCCCTGGTCTCAGGGGCAGGCTTCCAAATTCAATAGCTCCTCATTTCATGTACTACACCCTCTACTCTCCTCTACTTTGCAACAGTAATTCTTCACTAAGTAGCATTCTCAGGGGAGTTGTGTCTATCCCTCTTCCAAGCCAAGCCTGACTCATGAGGCAGCCACCCACTCAACCAGCTCAGTGCAATGTCTGTGGGGTCTCAGAGGGGAATGTGAAGGGGCTTCTGACCCTTAAAGCATTCCAAATTCAGACAATTAGTCTCCCCCTAAGGTGACTTCTGGCTGTAGTAGCCTGAGGGTTCACTGGGAGATAGGTGAATTCCTTTCCAAAGCCAGACTGCTATGCCATGTCAGTCCTCTTATCTATTTAGGCCAAAGGCCAGCAAGGGCTATGAAACATTCCTATAGCTAGGATTGTCATGTTCACATCCATAAGGCTTGCTGCAACTCTTTCACCTTTACCCACACAGAGAGGAGACTCCCCTTCCTCATATATGGAGCAAGAGTGACAAGTGATGAGATATTTTATTTCTCTTGCTATGTTGCTATCCCAGGTCTCTGGATTTCTCAGTATCCGTTTCTCTACTTTTGACTTCCATTGTTCTCTATGGTCACTCATCTCAAAATGCAACAATATACCTGTTCTTCTTTGTGGAGGAGCAGGTGATTGCTAGATACTTCTACTTAGTCATCTTCAATTTTTTTCACTGGCTTTTATTTTTTTATGTGCTCCTTCAGTTGACAAATCACAACTTCTAAACTGGATCCACTGGTAAAGTAGGAGTTTCTATTTATAGGCATAAAGGCACATAATTGGAAAATCCACCAAACTGGCCAAGTTTATCAGGCTACTTTGGGTACAGACAGATCCCAAGACATGTATAAAAAACCCAGAAATGACATTTTGGGAAAATTCTCCCAGTATTATAATTTTGTGGTACATACTATTTTTGATTCCTCTGCTTGAAGTGAGCAATCTCTCAATACAACATCAACTCAGAATTCTTTCCAACTTAGAATATTGAATACCTATCTTGAAATAAGTTCAAGTACAAATTTAAAGGAATATATGTTACATATCTACATTCATCTCCTTAGGTTCTCACCTCAGCTGACAATTTCATTTACCTGTGATTGTTTCACACACACACACCCACCCCACGCTGGATCCTTTACTTCAGCACAGTTCAGACAAAACTACTTTAATAAGCAGAGTAGAAACAATCAGCACCAATGAGGCAGGAAGAAGTGGGGAGTCCAGGACTTGGAACATATGATTCATCAACATAAGTGGACACAATTAAGCCTTTCTTAAATTTCCTCATGATTTCTCTCATACAGAGTTACAAGGAACCAGTGAAAATACTCTGAGCAAACTTTGAAAATTTAAGTTACTGAAAAGGACATTTTATCTTGTGGTTTATGAAAGAAATGAAATGAGAGTGTGGAGCCACGCAAATGTTAACTGACCCTCATTCTTTGACAAAATCAGCTAACCTCCAACTGACTCAAGTTGGGCCAAGAAGATTTAGCAATTGCATCAGATAGTCAGGAGCTTCTTAAAACCCGTTAGCTGGCTTAAAATGCTGAGTTGACCAAGGTTGTGTCCTCAAATAAACTGAGCCTTCCTCCACTAACATGTTTTTCAGATACCTGCTCTGGCAGAAATGGATTAACTCCCCAGCAAAAATGGATTAACTCCTTTCTAATCTGAACTCATAATACTATATTAGAACCACTAATGTTTCCTTTTTCTTACTCTATTTATTTTATATTTATGTTTCCTTCCCTTGAAGGAGCCATGTCCCCCCACTTTTTTTTAATTTTCATATTGGCTTAGGTATAATAGGCACCCAAGATGTTAATTGAATGAATGGGCTCTGTTTTCTGTCAAGTATCATTATATGGAAAATCTCTAGTCATCCTAAGACTGAGGAAGGACTTGCAAGAATTCTAATTTCTCCTAAATTTTATTTTTAGTGCACTTGCTTTCCCACTTATATTATAATTAGGCTAACTAAAAAAAAGATTAATTTCTTAGAATATACCACTGTCAAAAAGGAAAGACATATGTTAGAAGAATTCTGGATTAGTGGCATGAAGAAATGATTTGAGAATTAAAACTCTTCCTTAATTATTTTAGGATACAATCCCTGAGAAAGAGACGATAGTGGGCTGGGGATGTGGCTCAAGCGGTGGCGCGCTCGCCTGGCATGCGTGCGGCCCGGGTTTGATCCTCAGCACCACATACCAACAAAGATGCTATGTCCGCCAATAACTAAATAATAAATATTAAAAAAAAATTCTCTCTCTCTCGCTACCTCTCTCTACCTCTCTCTCTCTTTAAAAAAAAAAAAAGAAAGAGACGATAGTAGAAATTTACATCAAGATTTAACAGGTCCCAGCTGTGCCTGGCACACACTAAATTTTCTTTAATGGCAATATGACATTTTAACATTAACATAGGGCTAGAGTTGTGGCTCAGTGGTAGAGTACTCACCTAGCGTGCATGAGGCACTGGGTTCCATCCTCAGCACCACATAAAAATAAATAAAATAACATTCAGTGACAACTCAAAAACATTTTTAAAAAAAAAAAAACCCATTAACATAAAGGACTAACAGGCATGGTGGTGCATACCTATAATCCCAGCAGCTCAGGAGGCTGAGACAGGAGGGTTGTGAATTCAAAACCAGCCTCAGCAAAAGCGAGGTGCTAAGCAACTCAGTGCCCTGTTTCTAAATAAAATACTAAATAGGGCTGGGGATATGACTCTATGATCAAATGCCCCTGAGTTCAATCCCCGTACCCCAAAATAAATAAATAAATAAAATAAAGTACCAAGTAACACTGAATAGTTTATAAACATTATTAAGTAAAAATACTACTACCTGGGCCCAGTGTGAAATTATTACTTACACAAAATAGTCTACATATTTGTCCCATGGAAAGTGCATTTGTGCGAACTGATGTGAAACGAACAAAGCCTCCCAGTATTAGATGCCCCAAAGTGCTTGAATGAGCTCAAGTTAGTGTAGTAACCATGATTCTCAAAGTCATTTGAGAACTCAGCCTTACATCCAGACACTAAAATAGCAATTCTACATTCTTTTGGTTCTATATCCTTCTGATTCTTCTCATCCTCAGAAAAATAATGTGCAAATAGAAATACTGTCAATTAGGAGTTAGGCAGGAATATCACAAAGGTGCAATGAGGAATACTTTTCCTACTGGAAATTTCTTTGAGGGAAATTTTACAGTTCTTAAAAATAGTTGCCCTTAAATCAAACTGAGGGAAATAATCCTCTCACTACCACCGTTTTACTATGTGCATTCTTAAAACAAGTTAATTAATTTTACTGAGCCTGATTTTCTCATTCACAATTAGTAATAGTAGCAGCCTCATTAAGATTATGGTTCTGCCTGGCACAATGGCCCATGCCTGTAATCCTAGTGCCTTGAGAGTTTGAGGCAGGAGGATCTCAAGTTTAAAGCTAGCTCAGCAACTTAGCAAGGCCCTAAGCAACTCAGTGAGATCTTGTCTCTAAGTAAAATACAAAAAGGGCTGGACATGTGGCTCAGTGGTTAAGTGCCCCTGGGTTCAATCCCCAGTACCATAAAAAAAGATTATGGTGCTATTAATGCAGGATTATACATGGAACATGCTTAGCAGAATAGCTTATGTAGTCATATGTTCAAATAATCAGTAAATATCAAATGGCAACGATAACAGCATATTTTAATACATTATGAATTTAAAGAATTATATTAGAGGAAGATGATCAAGAACTGTCTGCAGTAAAATATGTTCTATGGAAGATTTTCTATGAAGAGAATTATCTTTTGGAAGCTTCCATTATAAAACTTCTAGAGGCCCCATAATACTGCAAATAAATGGTCAGCCCCAACTGTCCTGGTTCAATATATTCTTATATCATGATTTCAAAATTTTTGGCTCACAATCCTGCTAAAAGATTTAAAATGTATATATAACCCTTTACATATTTAAATTTACTTTCTTATTTTAAGTTTTAAATTTTTCTTCAAAATCTATACATTTCATAAGATAAATGAGGTGTGTGCACTGAAATAAAGTTTTCATAATATGATTTGATGAAATAAGTTTTATTTATCTTACCAATGTGCTCCTTATCTGTGAACACATCTCAGAAACCTCTTTAAGAATTAGTTTCCTGCCCTACAAGACTGTATTAGTATTATACATGTGACTACTTTTTAATAATTTTCAAAGAAAACATGGCACTTTTTGTCTCTTCTGATGAACTTCATCTCCAAAGTATCATCAGGTGAGAAACCCCTACTACTCTTGAATCTTAGTGGCTCTTATAGAGACATTGAAGGGGAGCTGGCATAAATTAAGCCAAAGTCAAACTTTCCTGAAGCTATGTCTCCTGTTTTCTTTTTTCATAAGAACATCTCTAGGGAGTTGTATGGAAAGGATTCACGATTTTCCCATACAATTTGATTTCTATATTTAACTCTGCTAACCACTGAGAGTCCTTTTCTTTGAGGGAAATTTTACAGTTCTTAAGAAAATTAAAAGATGATGATTTCCCACATAGTCAAGGAGCAGAGAGTACTATCAGCATGTAGGGTAGAGAAAGAGAGAGAGAGAGAGGAGGGGAGGGAGGAAGAGGAAGAGATGCAGATATTTTTTTTAAGTATTATAACTGCTGAAAAGGAAAAGGGTAATTTTCCCTTTCCATAAGATCACTGATTCTTAGGTTGTAGGGGAAAAACTGACAGAATCTGAAACTTAATTGATTGTTATCAAAAGATTATGCTGACAGCTCAAAAACTGTTAGGCAACATTCACACCCACCAATTCTCCTTAACCAATATCCTGGAAAGAGCTGAAATTTACCTTGCATTTTCAGTGAAGGAAAGGTCACAGAATACTTGAGCTAGAAGCATTTTGAAACTACCTAGTTCACTCTCATTTTTAGGTACCAAGAAAATGTAAAAACATAAAAAGTATTTTTTAAACATATCTTTTCAGGTCTATTATTGTATTATCATTGTAAATAAATAAAAATAAATTATGCATAGTACAGGAAATAAACAGTAAAAGATGAACCTCCTCTGGTGTATTTCCTCCTGTTGAGGTAGAAATTAAGGACAGTTTTTCTATAGCCAGATTACAAAGGGCTGAAACAGCACAGACCCTTTGTTATGAAACCACGAGGCATATTAATTACCATAAAAGGTTAACACTGATGTCTTAGGATTTTGCCATCCAATTAAGTGAAATTATTACATTCTAGGGACTCAAGTCATTTAATTTAGAGCCCAAATTAAATAAAATTTAACCCTCATATTATTTGGTTACTAGCTAAAGCCTTCTTCTCTGACCTTGACCAGATTTTTCAAGGATGTATTAAGGTTACAGGAATGACTCAATAAGCAAGCACAGATGACCCAATAGGAACTCATTCATCATGACTGAAAAATCATTCTAAAACTCATGCTGCAAATGGAGAGGCATCCAAAATGACAGAGTCACAGAGCTTAAAAGGAAACTTCAAGGGGCTGAGGATGCAGCTCACTGGAAAAACACCTGCTTAGCATGTGTAAAGTCCTGAGTTCAATTTATACATAATAAGGCTTAGAAACAGAAGTTACATAATTTATCCAAGGTAAGTGAACTCTGGAGCTTAAAATAAAGCTTTTGGTCATTCTGAGTGTCATCTTTCTTCAACTATAAAATGAATATACCATTATCTGGCCTATTTACTTCATAAGACAGTTGTGACATTTAAAACAAAATGATACAGACAAATGTACTATTTTTAAGGCCATCTAAACATTGCAATTAAATGTGAGACAGTATTGTTTGAGGAGTAGCATGGAATCCTGTAAAGAAAACCTGAACTGAAGTCCTAGTTTACCCATTTACAGGTTGTTTTGGCCAAGTCACTTAACATCTCTGGGCCTGAGCTGCTTTGTCTTCCACAACAAGAAAATAATGAACTACTTTGCCAACATTAAATAGTTGCAAGGATCAAATAAGGCAGGTAATACTATAGGAGACTGTAAAATGCTATCACAATGAAACCAAAATATAACTAATGCACCATCTGGCTCAGTTTATGCAGACTGTTAAAAAAAATAGCTGTTGAGCAAAAAGTATTCACATATGTAACCACACATGCCCTTGTTATTGTCTGGTGTGTTTTTTTTTTCCTTTCTTTCTTTCTATTTTAGCCATCCTAGTGTATAAGAGGGTTATTTCATTGTGGTTTTGATTTGCATTTCCCTAATGACTAATGATGTTGAGCATCTTTTCATGTATTTAGTGACCATTTGTGTCTTTAGAGAAACGTCTACTCAGTCCTTTTCCATATTTCTAATTAAATTATATTTCCTTTTTATTATTAGTTGTAAAGTTTTTTTATATTCTGAATATAAACAGAGAAATAATTTGCAAACATTTTCTCCCACTCCATTAGTTGTCATTTTACTTGCTTGATGGTGTCATTTGATGCACAAGACTCTTAATTTTGATGATGTCCCATTTATCTTTTTTTTTTCCTTCGATGGCTTGTGCTTTTAGTGTCTTGTTTTAAATTTGTAACTTATTGAAATATATACACATACAGAGAGGGTTAAAGCTAGTCTAGGGACCATGTCCTCCCTGTCCCAAAGCTGTTCTAGCCAAACTGGACCTTGACTATTGGTAGGTACAGAGTAGAAGCCTGCCACATGAGAATTGACTGGCTTCTGCACTGTCCTATCATCCCACTTTTTCATTCCCACTCTCTATGCTTAGTTTTTGTTAAAGTTTCTTTTGAAAGATTCCAACAGTATCTAAGCTGAACTTAAAAGCTGTACTTCTGCCAAGAAATCAGTACATTCTCAATGATCAGATGTCTTTATGGTACGTTTTCAAGTAAAAAGTTTAGAAAGGACAGTATAGAAAGTATGGGCCCCAAAGAGACAGAACTGGAGAGACGCATGACTACTTTTTGATTCTTGCATGGGCACCAAAACAAGAAATGGCAGCTAAGAGCTTAAGAGAAGAATTAGAAAAGTATAAAAACAAATACAAGAACTCAAAATTTTGACATAGTGATTTGTTTGTTTGTTTGTTCGTTTGTTTGCAAAGAAGCAGATTGTTTTCCACACCTCAGAAGGTCTTAATAGATATCATCAGCCAGTGCTTTTCCAAAATAACATATTAGCATTCCAACTGACACAAAATGTAACTAGTTAGAAGGTTTTTATCCTAATTCCCTAGTTATAGAAAAGAATATATGCAGGCTTAAAGAAAAATGAAATTATGGTATTTGCTGGTGAGTGGATGGAACTGGGGTATATTATGCTAAGCAAAATAAGCCAATGCCAAAGAACCAAAGGCCGGATATTTTCTCAGATATACAGATGCTAATTGACAAGGGGGGAGTGGGCAGAGAATAGAGGACTTTGAATTAGACAGAGGGGAGTTAAGGGAGGGGAGGGAGTATGGAGGTAGGAAGGATAGTCGAATGAATCTGACATTGTTACCCTATATGTATACATGATAACACGACCTATATAACTTTATATCGTGTCCAACCAGAAGAATGAGAAGTTATGCTCCATTTATGTATGGTGTGTCAAAATGCATTCTACTGTCATGTTTAAATAATTAAATAAAAAAAAATAAAAGAGGATCTGATTGACCCAGGCTGATTTAATTATCACCTCTCCCCCAATCAAAGTGGACACCAAATAGCATAAACATGACTCCTACCATAAGAAAAGCTAAAAACACATAAGATGAGCTTATGAAAATTTCACTAGGCAGTGGGGAAAATAGCACTAGTCTATCACATTACATAACCTCTGGGCAAGTCCACAGAGTCTTCACAGTTGGCATTTTTTAATAAGTCTGTCTCATTAAGAATTAATGGTATTTATATTTCAATATAAAAATAAATAAATTTTTTAAAAATAAATTACTGGGTCTTGACTAATTTTTGGATGCACCCACACATTTCCTATAGAGTAAATTATCACTGCAACTCAGAAGATCAAACATCTTTTTACACAAATACATACCTATACGTAGTTTTTTCTCTAAATACAGTAAATTCTCTCATAAAACAAATAACCCAAATTTTGAGAAATTTTGTGTTTTAAAGTTATATTGCATTTAATTTTTAAGTGAACTGTTTCAAATTATATTTTCAACTAGGAGCATGGATCGGTGGTTAAAAACAGGAAGTTTGATGAGTAACCTTGAAACCAGTGAAAATACAGAAGATAATGAGGGAAATTCAGAAAAATCTGAAATTGTTCACAGAGTAGTTCCTGAGTATTTCCCACATGAACTTGGTATCAGAAAGCACGATTGTCATGTCCTGCCAAACAAGTAGCAAATCAACAGAAGGCAATTACAGGCAGTTCTCACATGCTGAGGGAAACTCTTTCCCTTGGAGTCTGGGATATTTAAAAAAGTTTCGTGACTTTTATTCAAGAAATTCAGGAATAACAGTTGTATAAGATCATTATGCTAGTAGAAGTTTTGAAAAACCAAACATGCAAATTTTAAGAGCACCAGAATTCAATGAAAAGCCCACTCATAAAAGCCACAAATAAAAAAAAATACTTGAAGTTTTCTTCAAAGACAATTTTAGAAGCCCCTTAGAAAGTGAAGACTGTAGACTAGAGTAAAACAAAAGAAGGAAGGCTTTTAAAAAATCACTATTTCAAATAGTTCATTTTCATAGTTTATAACTGGGTGGATGAAATTAACTAGACTTTTTAATCTTGCATTTGAATTAAAACATGGATATTAATAATTTGGTCATTTTCTTGGTCTTTGTTGTAATTATAGTGGTGTACTTGATTATAAAATGATGAGTAAACAAATTATCTGAGTTATTGGCATGTGCTCAAATCTAAGATACACCAAGTCGTAGAACGGGTAACAAACACGGCCCAATCATCACAAATTCTGAATGTTAAGCAACTTACACAAAATTCAGCAGATCATAGCATCTCAGAGATCACCTCCAGGTTTTCAAAATGTGTTCAGGGAGCAGTCGACACTTTATATCATGCTTTAAAATGTGTTTTGAATACTATTCTTTTTAGACAAATCCATGATGAAATCAGACTTCTTCAACTACACAGATAAAATGCTGTCTTAACTAGAAGACGACAGGGTAGAACTGGTATTTTTCACCTGGAAAAAACTTTTCTAAATCATACTTAATTTAGCTGCTCAAAGCCCTTCTTGGATTAAATCCAAATTCTCCCTTATGATTTAAAGCTGTGAATGACATAATTTCTGGAAGGGTAAGATATAGCTATTAATAAATCCAAGCCAAACTTCCTATACCAACAGTACTAAGTGCCTGGGAAAAAAAACCCTAGGCATTTTCTGAGGTGCTTCTCCATAATCTTGTATCCCATCTTGGAAGAATCTGGCTTTGATAAGTCTTGTCACAAGCCTGTGATCCATCAGTTGGCAAGCTTTCACAAAACAATGTTATATAGCCAGCACTTAAAATCCCCAAACCTGAAACTCTTCCATGTACTGGGTTGCTTTATCTCTGCTTCTGTCACTGTTACAACTCTGCACAGTGACAAGAAAGATTCCAGAATTCCAACAGCCTGCCTGACTTAGCCAGGATTTTGGGTACTCCTGTGATGACTTACAGCTAGTCTTTTCAATATATTGTCATTTCCTCTCTCATTGTTTCCAGGGTGTTTCCTCCATTTTCAAAAAGAATAGTTTGCCAGCAGATCTTCTGTCATAGATATTAATCATTATACTATGCCAATAATGAGAATGGAATTGGAATGGAGACTGCTTCCAAAACCCCTTACTCTGTCAGCATAATCCTAGTTATTGGTACTTTTCTTGGGACACATACTTCTTTCCATTTCTTATCCCAAACCAACTGCCCTTCTCTCCTGACTTCTTATTCTTATTCTTGTCATTATTCCTCTTCTTTTTCCCTTTCTCCTCTTATAAACAGTAGTTCTATTGTCTATGAGACTTTCACTTTCAAGGATGGATCTGCAGGGGCAGGGATTGCAGCTCAGTGGTAGAGCATTTGCCTAGCATGTGTGAGGCACTGGGTTCAATTCTCAGTCACTGCATATACATAATCAATAAAAATAAAAGTCCATCCACAACTAAAAAAAAAATTTAAATAAAAGTATGGATCTGCAGATTAGTTTTATTATTTTAACTGTGCAAAAGGTACTGAAGGCCTCATAGACAATCTACCTCCAAAAAATAGGTACATTAATTAGATATCGTCTCTAAAAAGCTTACAGTCTCTTGGAAAGGGCAGTGGGTGAATGTGAACAAGTAAATAAATAACCACGAAAATGGAAAATAAGGTTAGGAAGAGAAATCTAGATGAAGTTGAAAGAAAGAGAACTCCCCAGTGTTTGGGTGATCCAGGAAAGAATCATGGTAGAAATGGATCTTGAAGGTGGGAGACCATTTAGATATCATTCCAGAGGTAGGAGGGAAGTAACAGAACAGAAAAATAAGGACATGGTGAAAGAACAACAAGTGGTTTCACTCAGCCAACATTCACGTCCTATGAAAGGAAACCATGATACATACATCTGTAAAGAAAACTCAGACCATATGCTTTCCTACTTTATTTTCTTGGAAGTGATGGAAGAGTGAAGATTTCTGAGTAGAGGAGTCAGAGCATGCCCAAGGAAGGCAAACCAGACAGCAGTGTGTGTGGCAAATGTCTAGGGCAGGAGCCAGAGTCAGGTAAGGAGCCAGAACAACTATCCAAACAAGAAGCAATGCAGGCCTGAGTGAAGAAAAGAACAGAGGGAAGGAGAAAGGAAAACAAGATGCGATGGGAACCCACACGTCAGGAGCTACATGATGTCCCTTGGTACATGTGATACCATTAAATGGAAAATAAAGGTGGATAGAGACATATGACCATGGCAAGGGAAAAGAATGTGATTACTGCCTATTGAGAATTACATATAAAATATGCAGTTCTCATGCAATCCTCTCAACTGGTCATATAGAGGATGTTATTTTCCTTCTAGGATAAGGACACCAAGACTCTGTGAGCTTAAGTAACTTAAAAAGTAAGCAGTAAAACCATGTTTTTGAAGTTAGATTTATCTGACTGCAAAATAGATGCTCTCACCATCCTGTGTACCACAAAGCCTGTAGAATCTTTCTCACGCAACAATTTACTATGCATGGAGCATGAGAAGTGAGGAAGAATTAAAAAATTACATATGACTTTTGAAAGATGACTCAATAACGGCGGTGTCATTCAAAAAAAAATAGACAATTGTATGGAGTTTGGAGTCTGGTGAATATAAGTTAATGAGCTTCATTTTAGATATGCAGAGTTTGAAATCCTGGATGGTTATCTAAGTAGGAAAACCCTAACAGTTGAAAACCATTAGATTTATGAATCATCAGGGAAGAATTTGAGATGAAGAAAAAGAGATCGAATGAATTCATGTGTGAAGCCATGAAGAGATGAGAAGGCAAAGAATATAGAGAAGAGAATCATTTCACTACGGAGCAGAAAGAAGACAAAGCAACTAGTGAGGGAGATAAAAGAGATGTCCTGAGGAACACAAAAGAACCATCAGGCTATGGCATCACAGAGGCCACAGGAAGAGAAAGTTCCAAGAAGTGAAATTCTTCATAAAAGAACAAGGAGAATGAGGATCAGGAAAGGTCTGCTGGGTTTGTTGGATGTGGAATTCCTAATGACTTTCCCCAGACTTCACAGAGGTCTACAGATAGAGCCATATTATAAAGGGTTAAGAGGAGATTGCATGAACAGGAAGTGAAAGCAGAATTTGTAGTCTTTTAGAAGTTTGGTGGTAAACGGAAGAGAGATAAGGCTATAAGCCTGCTAGAGTGACAGGGTCAGAGTAGGGTTATTTTAGGATAGGGAGGGCCCTGACCATATTTGTGGGTAGAAGACGAAAGATTGAAGATGAAGGAAAGATAGGGCTGAAAGGATGAAGCAAAACTGAGAGGAGTTAAGCAATAACAGAGTCAAAAGCAGTGTTCTTTGCAAGAAAGAGACAAGGTTACCTTCTGGGTAGAAGAAAGGACGGGGGCAATCCTCAGGACACACTGAGTGAGTTCACATGGACTCACTTAGACTAGCCTCATTCTCAATAAATCATAAGACAAATAGCTAAAATAAAACAGTAAAAGAGGATCTCCTCCAAAAGGTTGAAGTTCATACTCTGAAAGGAAGAAAAATGTTTATGTAGGTCAGAAAATGGAAATTCAATTTTGAAAAATTACCAAACTTCAGCAATTTCTTCAGTGACTCTCTATAGCATTTTTTCCATTTTTTCAGAGTCAAAAAAAAATGTTATCCCCTAAAAGCACACTCACCTCCCTTGGAGTGCAGGGTTATAATTTAGAAGAAGAAGACAGCCCTTTTTTGGTTGTCAGAAATGAAAAAACTCCCTGACTCCATCTGTCCTCTTTTGAGAAGGTTCAATGTATTTTAGTAAAGTTTGCCAAAGCAAGTATTGATTTCAATGTTCATTATCAAAATCTTCAATTAGATGGTAAATTTCATTGGTCTAGAAGTAGCAAATGCCATATTTGATCAAAATATTATATTGTACATTGATTAATAATGGAAGATTTAAAATAAGCTCAATTACTGAAGCTATTTTTGTTTTCCTGGCCCTTTCCATTCTCACTTTTAATCACTAAGAGTGCATATTTACTGAGCTGTTACTCCACATTGAATGTATGATGTGCACGAATGATTTTATTTAATCCTTACAGTGGCCTTTATAATGTAGGTATTATTACTCTTCCCAAATAGGTAAATAAGAACAAGACAAAATAACTTCTCCAGAGTCTCAGAGCTAGTAATGGTAGAACCAGTACCTGTTCTAATCTGACTTAAAAACTTGTGCAACTGGGGCTGGGGTTGTAGCTCAGTGGTAGAGCACTTACCAAGCATGTGTAAGGTACTGAGTTCAATTCTCAGCACTGCATATAAATAATAAATAAATAAAATAAAGGTATTTTAAAAAGCTTGTGTAACTAAAGACCAAGTTGTATCTCCTCAAAATTTAGTTGGATATTTTATTATATGTATTTTTTTCTTGTTCTCTGGTTTCTTTGCTTATATAAGAATTCTCTTCTATGCCTGATTCCACACCTTGAGAATATCAATTCAATGAAATCACATACAAAGTCTAGTATCCTTGAAAGAATTCAGAACATTGTACACACTCAAAAAAATATGAGAATAAATTGAAATAAGAGTAAAAGCAACTTTAAAAAGATTAATCTTGTGGCCTGGGGTGTAACTCAGTAATAGAGTTGTTTGTCTATCATGCACAAGGTCTTGGGTTTAATCTCCTACACTGTGAAAAGGATATTTTTAAATAACTAATTCACTCCATTTTTTATTATATCTGCCTCTTTTCTACTACTCTTCTTATACTCACCACTCCTTGGTTTCAAGATATCCATGTGACTATTGTTCTGAAAATAACACTGTAAAAATACTTCCATAAATAAGACTGTTCCTGTCAAGTGTGTGAATGTGGTAAAGATGATATGGATCCTTCTCATCAACAGTTACCCAGAAAGAGCTGAGGATTTCATCCCAAACTGGTGTTGACTAGTTCATTCAATAGCTTTCCACCGAGTACCTTCTATTCGTCTGCCCCAGCCCTTGCCTAGATGAGTTCTCAGACAAGTCAAGGAGGCAGGTGTTACACAATTGTAGGACAGGCTGGTGACACCAGGACAGGCACAGGGAGGATGGGTGAGCAACAGCTTGACGCTTTTTTCTTCATTAATCTGTGTATTTCAACCTAACTTCCCAATATGGGTTCATTTCCTTTTTGCATCAACATGAAGCCTCAAATAAAACCACACAGTGTATTTCATTTCAAAATGAAACTCATGACACAGCGAAGCTATGAGTCATCCTCAGAGACCATGAAATTTCAATCCCAGTGGTTTAAAAACTGACTGGGTCTTTTCCATCATTAAACTACATTGTATATTTCTTGGGCTGAACTCTTTTTATTGTTCATTTTAATGTAGCCGATGATTGTCAAAATGGCTTTCCTTTGTGTTACACTGATAAAACCTACAACTTTCCACAGTCACTAAAAACTGAGTTTGGAGCAAAGGGGGGAAAAGTGGGGAAACTACTTTCCTTATTGACCTAGATAATGGAGGAAATTAAAAATTTGATCACAATTTTTCCACAGTGACTAGACTCACCAACCTAAATTTTACAGTTATTTTATCATGCACTCTGTAAAACTTTTAAAAAGTTAACAAAAGGCTATATTCTTTTGCTTTAGAAAGCAAAAGAGCACAAGACACAGAAACACACAGAAAACTAGGAAATTTTACAGTAAAGAGTGAACCCAGGTCAATAACACACTTCAAAATTTGTGAAGATATCACAAATGTAGCTTCCTATGCCCTAAAGTGATGTCACAATTGCTTGTCTGTTTCCCATCCTCCTCTTTAAAAATAGCCTCAGTGATTTCTCAGAGTCAGAACACAGTTAGTATGAACCAATCACCCAACAAGGTCCATAAGATTTTATCGCCCTGCCCTGACACACCAAAACAAATCCACATGTCACAAAAGGAGAAAGAGACTGAATGTACACCTCAGTAATACAGAAGCAAAATCACCTTTTCCTCAACTTGTAGTTCACTTTTCAAAAGCATTCTTGTGTATCACATAGTTGCAAATTGTAGGCAAGCCACATGGTACTTCCAAACAAGAAATTTAGTTAAGGTAGTATTCACTGGAAAATCCTAATGAATCACCAACTCTATGACAAACAAGGAAATCAACAGCCCATACTCAACCTCTTTAATGTTTGCCAAGTAGAGGTGACAATAAACCAGATAGAGGTGTTTGGATTTCACAACTTCCAATAGTTTGATTTGGGGCAAAATCAAGATCCTTCCTAAATACTTATTATCTTGAAAGATGGGTGAGGCACAGAATCACTTCCATTGTAAAGACCTTCCATCAACCCTACCAATTCTAGCACACCCCTAGGTCGAATCTTAGTCTTTCTGTGTCATGGAGTCACATCTTACTCCAAGATTGCGGAGGCCGGGTAGGCGGGGGTGGTCCATAAAGTGCAAACTCTCATGTATTTCAAATTACCCTTGAAAACCCCTAACATGTCCCATAGATTTCAATGTCTTCTGTAGGTGATTTTATCAGTTCCTTTAATATTTCTCAAGGACTTTTCGTTAAGTTTTTCAATTCCTACACTGAGCATGTCAACAAATCTTACCCTGTTCACTTACTAAAATCTGTTTCGTGTTTCTATTGTTGACCAGGAAAACCCTTAAACTCATTCATACAATCTTTCTATGGATTTTCACCACAGAAACTGTTTCAGATTTGATTGAAGATTTTTGCCTGTTAGAATGGACAGACAACCACACCATTTACATCAGTATTCATGAGAGGCTAACTTCCTGCTCTTAAGGAACTCACTTTCCAATGGAGTAGACAGTGAAAAGACATGCATCTAGACTATCAGACAAGAGTGAGTGTTCAAAGTGGGCAGAGAAGAGAGTGGTCTGACAGGCCTCTGAAAAATTGACATTGAGCAAGGAAATGAAGTATGCAAGTATCTGGGAGAACAGTGTTCAAAACAGAAGGAGTAGCAAGTAGAAAGTCTTAATGAAAGAATGTTCCAGAAACAGCAAGGAAACCTTCAACATGGATGAAGCCAAGAGCTCAAAGGGAAGAATGGTATAGATTAGTTTGAGAGCTGGCCAAAATCTGAGACTCTTGGATTCTATTCATAAGTGTTATTTGAAGCCCTAGGCTATGCGGAACCAGGAGGTCATGTGACCTAACGGAGGCATTTTTAGAAGGATTTCTCTAGCTGGTATGTACAGACACTGGGGTTTGCAGTATGGAGTGGAAGACAGGAAACGGAGGGCTCCTCCCACCCCATAGCATCTCCCAGCATCTCAAATTTGTGTTTTCCAGGATTTAGCTTTTTCTATTAGAGAAACAATTGACAGACAGTTTCTACTTATGTGGTTTTGATAATAAACTACACAACTTTCACAGAAAGTGTGAAGGAAGGCCCTCACACTTTCAGATCTGACTCCTACAATGAAGCCAATTCAGACACTGGCCCTGAAAGCAAGTCTCCCTGACACACTAGATTAGGGTGACTACAATCAATCCTGCTTTTTTTCAAATATAGGATTTTCATTGTCACTTTCTTGTACACAACTGAGCTTTTGGAGGCTTTCTTTATTTAAAAAAAAACACCTCGATACAGTAGTTCCCCGCTATCCATGCAGGATATGTTCCAAGATCCCCAGTTGGATGTACAAAAACCTCAAATAGTATCAAACCCTACATATATTATGTTTTTTTCTATATGTACATCATATATATGATTAAATTTAATTTATACATTAGGCACAGTAAGAGATTAAGAATGATAACTAACAATAAAGTAGACCATGATAATAATGAACTATAATAAAAAGTATTCGAAACTTATGACTAGCCTAATTCTGGTATTTTTCTATTTACTATTTTAAGAACAAAGTTGACTATGACTAACTGAAAAGGCAGAAAGTGAAACTATGGATAAGGGGAGACTACTGAGCTTGTAATAAAAAACTCAATATTAGTTTCTTGAGGAAAACAAAAAAAACAGTAATGTGTACTTAAAATGGACAGAAATTTATTTCTGAAGCACTGACTATATATGCAATTGTTTTTGAATACCTGGAAAAATACCTTTGAGAATTTGTCTTCTTAAATTTGAAAGTAAAAAAAATTCTTAAATTTAAGAAAAATCAGAAGTAACGTATTGTTTGGAATCTGGATGTTTCACTAACTCACTTGTGTGCATGCACACACACACACACACAAACACACACACACACACACACACCGTCCCTTCCTATTCCTGTCAGGGGGAAGATGAGGAAGCAGGCTTCCTGCTCATGAGGAACAGAGAATTCACAGGTGGATATGTTTTTACTATAAAGTGCTTGATGTTTCTGATTTATAAAAACTAGTCTGGTTTATTTGTAAACTTTTTTATTTAACACCAATCTAGATAGAATTTTTAGTACTATAAGAAGTTTAGAATATACCAGAATGGGTTTTGAATCTGCAAAAAGTACTTGTGGTAGCCAGAAGGCAGGTGGAATACTGGGGATTGAACTCTGGGACATTCTGCTACTGTGCTATATCCCCAGCCCTTTTTATCTTTTTGTTTTGAAACAAGGTCTTGCTAAAATTTGGCCTCAAACTTTCTCTTCCTGCCTCAGACTCCAGACTCACTAGGATTATAAGCATGTGCCACCATGTCTGGCTAAGTACTTTTTTAACTTTACTTTTGACTTTTTTAGAAGCAAAAGTAAGTTTTTTCAAAGAAAAAAAATGAAAAGTTACCTGCTGCAAAATACAAAAACAGTATTCATTATTCTCATTAAAATCCCCACTTCTCAAATACTTACGTGTTTGTATGTGTACATGTACACACTTATATAAATTGTTATCAGTGTCTCCCAGGATATTTTTGCTTAAACCTTCCAGCTTAAACCCTGACTACCACCTGTCTTTCCTCAATGTCACCCACACCCTTTTGAACACTGCTCATCTGTCTGAATGTATCGACTGCCTACTAAGGTCATGCCAAGGAAAATAGACTTCATTCTTTAAGCAATATGGTTCCATTGATGGTTTCTACATTTGTTGTACATCAACTATGTGTTAGCACTGTGCTAGGTAATGGAAATATAGCCACAAATAAGACATAGCCTGAGCCCTTACAAACCCATGTGATGGCTACATGTAAAATAACTGATAGGGAATTGAGTCTGGGGGCAAAAACTGTCAGCAGCCTTCTCTCATGGTCTGAGAAGATAGTGAAGCCTAAAAAACCTAAAGGACATGTTGAAAATAGAATTAACTAGATTCTGTCATTCATTTAACTGTCAAATTTCCTTACCAAGTCTCAGTTCATTCCCTCCAGGATTTTCCTGATAAAAGTTCAAAGCACTGCAGAACACCGTAAGTGATCCAAGTTCAGAGACAGCTTACTGAGTAACCTGCTTAATTTTCCTATGAATAAACAGGATAAATATTGTCAATGAGTTTATTCAAGGATTTTAGTAATATTGATATTATGATACCAAAGAAGAAGAAAAGATATGAAAAGTAAAGTTCTGCATGATAACACCCAGGAAGATAAAATAAAAGTACTAAGTCCTCATTAAATAGACATTATTCATAACTCCCAATAAAGAACTTCCTGTACAATATGCCTTAGTACTTCAAAGGACAAAGACAAGGCCACATTCATACCCACAGAATGAATCTGGCAGGACCGATGTTTGGCCAAACGATAAGGCAGCCTTTCTCCTAAAACTTCCTCAAAAGAAAGTATAGACCTCCTCAGAGCAGATTTTATTTTCTTTTTTGGTTTTTTTATTTGTTCTAAATTAGTTATACATGACAGTAGAATGTATTTGACAGATCACACATATATACAGTATAACTTCTCGTTCTTCTGGTTATACATGGTATAGAATCACACCAGTCATGTAATCATATATGCACATAGGGTAGTAATGTCCAGTTCATTCTACTATCCTTCCTACCCCATACACCCTCCTCTTCCTTCACTCTCCTCTGCCTAATCCAAAGTAACTCTATTCTTCCCTGGCCCCCTCCCCCGCACACACACTTATTCTGAATTAGCATCACTTAACAGAGAAAACATTCATCCTTTGGTATTTTGGGATTGGCTTATTTGACTTAGCATGATATTCTCCAGCTCCATCCATTTACCTGAAAATACCATAATTTAATTCTTCTTTAAGGCTGAGTAATATCCATTGTGTGTCTGTGTCTGTGTGTGTGTGTGTGTGTGTGTGTATATCATATTTTTTTATCCATTCATCTGTTGAAGGGCATCTAGGTTGGTTCCATAGTTTAGCTATTGTGAATTGAGCTACTATAGACATTGATGTGCCCGCGTCTCTATAGAATACTTATTTTAAGTCCTTTGGGTATAAACCAAGGAGTGGGATAGTTGGTTAAATGATAATTCCTTTCCAAGTTTACAGAGCAGATTTTAAAATAGTTCTTGTCAAGGGGAAGTAATCTTGAAGTGCTATTTAGTTTGCTTTTCAGAAGCAAATAAATAGAACAGAAGTAGGCTCCAGACATGATGTCTCCCCAGATGATCACCTAATGTGTTTAGCAACAGGAAAAGGAAACCTATCAGTGAAAGATGAACCCATAGGTGGGGTGCATCATGTTCTTCTGAGATGGCTCGAATGCCCAGAGACATTCATTCTTTAAAAGATTGATGCTGCCTGGCAGGCAAAGATCCTAAGCCAAGTTCAAGGACAATGGTTGCTATGTATACCTTTCCATATCCAAGCAAATTTCTTGATCTTCACAGATAAGTGGATGTGAATAAATCAAGAAATAGTGACAGACTGAAAAACATGAACTCTCAAAGGCCTGTGTAGGCATTTTTTTTTCTTTTGGTTATCTATATACATAAGAAACCACCTGGAAACACAGAAACATACTATGACAACATGCAATTATATTCATAGAGAGGATGGTATATCTCTGCTCAGTGACAATTGAGCTTCAGCTATGACGACCCCAAAACTGCGAAGTGACTTGAAGGATATGTCTGGAGGACTAGGGACAGAAGAATCCAATTCCAATCTTACTTTCTTTAATCACAGGACAGGCTCAATTGGGGCTGGTAACCAGGGTTCCTACATGTGCTTCTCCAGCATGGCAGTCCTGGATAATGAGACTTCTTCCACGATGGTTCAGGACTCCAAGAGCAAGTGTGACAGTAAACAAGGAAGAAACCACATTACCTTTTGTGACTCAGCCTCAGAGACCACCTAGTGTCACTCCACTGTAGCCACTGTCTCTCACAAGCCCATTGAGAGAGACTCCAGTGCAGGAGACATGGACCCCAGCTCCTGAAAAGAGGGATATCAAATAATAAAAAAGTAAGTGGGTAAGAAGAACAGTGGAAAAGAAACAAGGGGCTGAAGTAGTGGCTCAGTGGTAGAGCACTTGCCTGGGATGTGTGAGGCCTGGGTTTGCTCCTCAGCACCACATATAAATAAAATATATACACATGGGCTGGGATTGTGGCTCAGCGGTACAGTGCTCACCTAGCACATGCAAGGCCCTGGTTTGAGCCTCAGCACCACATAAAAATAAATGAATAAAATAAAGGTTGTGTCCAACTAGAAGAGGGCAGATTTACAACATCTAGTAGAGACAACTGACAAAGCAAAAATACTTTTAAATAAAAAACTAATATAACTGACTAACCTCTGGTAAGATTATTAAGAAAGGAAAAGAAAAGCACAAATAATGTCAAAAATTGAAGAAGGTAAAATACATTTGAAAACAGTTTAGCTGATATAAACTTCTAGGGAAATATAACTTGCAAAAATCAATTCAAGTAGAAGAAAACATTAGTAGTTTTAAAACCATTAAAGATATTGACTTGATAGTTTAGCCATTTCTACACTTCTATGACATTTGTTCATCTGTGTTTATGTGTGCATGTTTGTGTGTGTGTGTGTGTGTGTGTGTGTGTATGTGTGTTCCTGAGGGCTGAACCCAAGTCCTAACGCATTGTAAACATGCTCTACACCCTCAGCCCCAGACATTTGTTCCTCTTATAATATGAGAATATTTGTTATTAAAGGTATACAAATTGGGCTGGGGATGTGGCTCAAGCGGTAGCGCGCTCGCCTGACATGCGTGCGGCCCGGGTTCGATCCTTAGCACCACATACAAAGATGTTGTGTCCACCAAAAACTAAAAAAAAATAAATAAATATTTTTTAAAAATTCTCTCTCTCTCTTTAAAAAAATAAAGGCATACAAATTGATTTTCTGATTTAATTATAATTTAGCATATATTATTTAAAAATAGAAGAAATATTCTTCAAAACTGTTTGAACCTTGCATAGTATTTATTTCAAAACTAACAAAAATAGTGTGAAGAAGGAAAATTATAGGCCATTTTCAATCGTGAACATAGATACTAAAAAACAGTCAAAATACAAGCTAATCAAGTTACCCCAAAGGGTTTTCTAATGTACTGAAATATTCTATTTTTTGATCCTGTAAGTAAGTAGAATGGGTTTTTTAAATCATTATCCTCTAAAAATAACAAATACATATTTGTTCAAAAATACATTTTGTACACTCTTCTTATAGAATATTTACTATAAAAATCCCTAGGAATGTCTGCCATTCACACTGTTTCCTAATAAACTTGTCTGAACCTCTCAAAATTCTGTAGAGTGCTGCAAAATTCTTAGCCAGTGCTAAGTATGATCCAACAGTTAGCAGCAGCAGCATGTGAAAACTTGTTAAAAATTAATATTCTGGGCTCCTCTGTGGACCCGCTGGGTCTGTTTCTGAACATAGAACTCAGGAATGTGTGTTTTAACAAACCTTCCAGGTTATTCCAAGTCTCACTCAAGCTTGAGAAGCTCTGCTTCACTTAACAGTGACAAGCAATAGAGTACTTTAAAGCAAAAAGCTGAGACTTGAGCCCAAGGGAACTTGAACCAGAGGCAACTGGGTGTCCAAAATTACACCCAGTGCCTTAGTGATGCACCTATTGCACCATGTTGGGTTTTCCTTTTTTGAAGAACCATCCTCACCTGGACCAGTCTTATTTCACAGAGAGGATCGTCATTCTTCAATGACTTACACCTAAACATATGTCAATTATAGGGCCATAGTTCTTTAATTATATTACAAGGTTTCTTCTCTATACTGGTCACTGTGTAAATCACCCAGATTAAATCATTGTTCCAGCCCTGAGTAAAGGGGGAGTGGGTTCATTGAGAATTATCCAAGAACAAGGATCCCCCTGAATTCATAGACTACTCATCCATCTGTGGGAAGAGCCAAACGTTCTCCTCCCTCTCGCCATCTCCCTGTTGCCTTTTTCATTGCTTCTCAGAACCTTTTGCAAACACAAGAGAAAAAATAGATCACTTTCAAATAAGCTCCTTGGGGTACAGGCAAATGACTCTGTGGGAATAAAGATCAGAACGACTGGCGAAAATTAGATCTTTTAATTATTAAAATGCTCATTTTATATATGAAAAATAAACCTTAAGAAAAGTTTTTTAAAAGAAAGAAGGAAAGAAAGTTACATAGTATAGCTCAGTGGTTGAGGACTTGCCTAGCAAGCACAGGCCCTGAGTTCAATCCCCAGCAGCCCCCCTCGAAAAAAAAAAATGTAAATAATTATCAGTGATATAATCAGAATAAATTTTATTCTGACTTTCTATTTTTGTTCTTCTTTTTCAAGGTCCTTGAGATATATCATTAGGTTGCTTATTTAACATCTTTATGATTTCTTATGTAGGCACTCATAACTATAAACTTTCCTTTTAGAACTGCCTGCATAGGGTCCCAGAGATTCTGGTACGTCATATTATTATTCTTGTTTGATTCTAAGAATTTTTAAATTTCTCTCCTGATTTCTTCTATCACCCATTCATCATTCCAAGGTGTATTGTTCAGTCTCCAAGTGTCTATTTGTCACTGTAGTTTTGTGGGATATAGCTTTCAAATTTCATTCTATTATGATCATAGAAGATGAAAGAAATTCTATCAACTTTTTTGGTATTTGCTAAGAGCTGCTTTGTGACCTAAAATATCATCTTTTTAGAGAAAAGTCCATGAGAAGCTGAAAAGAAAGTGTATTAGGCTGATGTTGGATGAAATGTTCTATAGATAGCTATTGAATCTAATTTATAGTATCTCTGGGGTCTGAAGAGTCTTGACTGAGTTTATGTCTGGACAACCTATCTATTGGTGAAAGAGGTAAGTTGAAATCCTCCTGTTTTATTGTACTGAGGTCTATCTGAGGCTTTAATTTGAGTAGGTCTCTTTTGTTTGTTTAGTTGCACCAATGTTTGGGGAATAACTATTTACTATTATGACATCTTCTTGTGTCTGAGTGTTTAAGGTCGGCCACTTTGTCTTCCATCTCTGAGATTCTGTCCTCCGTGTGGTCTACTTTATTAGAAAGATGTTCAACTGAGCATTTTATTTGATTTATTGATTCCTTCTCCACACTGGTCATTGTGCAATCACCCAGAGTAAATTATCGTTCTAAGTCTGAGGGAAAGGAAAGTGCGTTTCCTACTGTGATTCTCTGCTAACTCTAAAATGTGCTTTCTCAGACACAGAGGTATGCAGCTTGCATAGGCCCCACGTGCCAACAGAAGCAGAGAATCAAGTTTTGTCTCAAATTCCGGTTTCAATATTATCTTATATCTCTCTGAGGACAGTAATGATGATTTTTAAGTAGTCTTTCCTCTGGAAAATAAAATCTTTTTTCCTAAGTTGCCTTTATTCCTGTGTGTTTATTTTGGTCTCTATATTTCATGGTGATATCTCTTCTCAGCTAGCTGGGGGACTTTTGTGTCTACTCATATTTAGGAAGATACCCAAAGGCGCAGATTGGAAGTTCCAAGCCTATGATTGAGGTTTGTCTACCATGAACCTCATTGTACTTGTTGATCTAGCCAGTTCACTTCCTTGGAAAGCCCCTTCCCCAATGTCCATTTCCTACAAAAGGATCTTCCAGTCTCCTATCTAGAAGAACATTGCTCTACCTATCAAACATTTTTTAAGTGTAGAAGTCTGAGGAAAAAGGGGGAATCAGTATTCATAATAAAAATATTTGTTTAATCCCTGTTTTCAGTATTATAGTCTTACCCTTAACTGTTCCTAACAAATCCTAGCACAGGAACCCTATGTTTTACAATCTCTGGTGAGCAATTTTCTTCAGCTGTCCTCCAGGATGGGCTGGGGAGAAAACAATTGTAAGTCTGTGGATTTTTTTTTTTTGGGGGGGGAAGAGAAAATGGAACTGCTTTTATTTTATTTTATTTTATTTTATGTAGTCTTATAACTATTGGACAATCAGACATTGATTGTCTACAGATTGTTTTAGTGGTAGCAAGTACACAGATAACCAAAGTGCAGAGCATGTTTGATGACACTTCAACCTCATTATGTTTTCTGGGAAACCACATAGGCATACAATATGGGACATTCCTGCTTCCTTTGGCCCAGACACCTTTTCTAAGCCTGGTATCAATGAACACATCTGTAAGCACCACCTCCTTCATGATCAATGTCTGGATCTCTTTGAATGCCAGCAGGCCATGCTTCTTGCAGCCCACATCATGGACAAGCTTGAAAATGTTCATGGTACATTCTTAAGTCACTACCCTGTTGATGGCTGAATGAGCCTGCTTCGCAGAAGCCATTCTGTGAGGCACAGTTGGAAAGGGGAAGGAATTGGGGCTGGAGATGTGGCTCAAGCTGTAGTGCAATCACCTGGCATGCGTGCAGCCCAGGTTCGATTCTCAGCACCACATACAAATAAAGATATTTTGTCCGCTGAAAACTAAAAAATAAATATTAAAAAATTCTCTCTCTTAAAAAAAATTTAAAAAAGGAGAAGAAATTGTGGGAGGAAGAAAGTAGTGATCCCAAACAGCTTGATTTTTTTAATTTATTTTTTAGTTTTAGGTGAACACAATATCTTTATTTTATGTTTATATGGTGCTGAGGATCAAACCCAATGTCCCATGCATGCTAGGCTAGCATTCTACCACTGAACCACAACCCCAGCCCTCCAAACTGCTTTTTAAACATATTTTAAACCACTGATGTCCTATATAGCAGTATCTCTCTACTTCCAGGACTTCCCATGTGCCAATTCCTCACGTTTTTATGGATTTGATGGTATAAAACAGATTTATCCTCAGTTTCCCACTGCTCAGGCTCAGCTTTATTAAGTATCTCAAATTGTTCCAATGTTGTCTCCTCCCTTGTTCGCTTTGTCCTTGTAGGTTTATACCTTTCTCAAAAAAAAAAAAAATCCATTTATTGACATTTTATAAAACGTTTGAAGGAATAAAGTAAATGTGCTCAATCTAGCATCCCAATTCAAAATTCCCAGGAATAAAATTCACAACAAAATTCTCAAAAATTACCTAGAGAAAATATTAATATTTAAAAATCAAAGAAGTGGGAGAAGAATTCATTAATACCAAAACTTTGAACAACTGTATTCAGCCAGGTACAGGGTCACATGCCTGTAATCCCAGCCCTTCAGGAGGCTGAGGCAGGAAGATAGCATGTTCAAAGCCAGCCTCAACAACTTAGCGAGGCCCTAAGCAACTTATCAAGACCCTGCCTCAAAATAAAAATTAAAGAGGCTGGGGATGTGGCTCAGTGGTTAAGCACCCCTGGGTTCAATCCCTGGTAACAAAAAAAAAAAAAAAAAACTTTCTTCAATGATTTTGGGGATAAAACACCAAAGGCAAAAACAACAAACGCAAAAATAAATAAGTGGGACTAAATCAAACTAAAAGTCTTCTGCACAGCAAAGGAAATAATCAACAAAATGAAAAAGCAATCTACAAAGTGGGAGAGCTATATATTGATAAAGAGTTAATACCCAAAATACATAAATATATAAAGAACTCAATAATAAAACACACACACACACACACACACACACACACATAATCCAACTGAAAAAAGAATGGGCAAAGACCTGAACAATCTTGCAAAGAATTCATGCAGACAGTAAACAGGTGTATGAAAAATTACTAATCACCAGGGAAATTCAAATCCAAATCACGGTGAGATTCTCACCACATGTGTTAGGATGGCCTTTATCCAAAAAATAAAAGATAACAAGTATTGATGAGAACGTGGAGAAAAAGGAAAATTTGTACACTGTTGATAGAAAAGTAAATTTGTATAGCCATTATGGAAAACAGTGTAGCAGTTCCTAAAAAAAAAACATTAAAAAACAAAAGAAAAATCAAACTATCATATAATCTAGCGATCCCAATTCTAGGTACATGTCCAGAGGGGGGAAAAAAATCACTGTCTCCAAGAGCTATCTGCACTACCATCTTCACTGTAGCATTATTTACAATGGCCAAGACATGGGGAAAAAAAACTTACATCTGTTAGTAATGAATAAATAAAGAAAATATGGAATATAAGCCAGTCTTATAAAGGAAGAAAATTCTGTCATTTGTGACAACATAGATGAACCTGGAGGACATTTTGCTAAATGAAATAAGTCACAGGAAGACAAATACTAGAGCATTTCACCATATATGGGAAATCTAAAATCAAATTTACAGAAACGGAGTAGAAAGCTGGTTATCAGAGGCTGCAGGTGTAGGAGAAATAGGAGCTATTGTTTAAAGAGGACAAACTGAGCTGTAAAATGAGTAAGTTCTGGAGATCCTAATGAACAGCATGTTTGCTATAGTTAATAATCTAATCATCATCTGAGCATCTCGGAAAGGAAAGGGGGAAATGGTAACTCTACCTATCTTATATATAATTTTGTGATTCTCTAGAGAAATCAGGGTTAAGTACCTGCTACTCAAAGTATGGTTTGTGAACCAGCAATATCAGCACCACCTCAGAATTAGTTAGAAAAGCAAAAATTCAGGTTCCACCATAGACCTACTAGGGGAAAAAAAAACCAGTGTTCTCATTTTAACAAGATCCCCAGGTAATTTGTATGAACATTAAAGTTTTAGAAGCACTGACATAGTATATTGTGAATCATAAAATGCTGAAAAATATGAGCTATCACTAGTCATATTCACCATAAAATTGCCACAACCCAGCTTTGTAGATACATTCTGATTCCAGCAAATAAGGGGTCTGAGGGTGAGAAAGCCTGTCTACTTCCATTTTTAAAGCTGCTCCAATTCCAGAACATGTTGTTTTGAAGTGTTTTCTTTCTATTGTTTGTTTTCTGAGCGGGTCTCGATACTCCAAGTCAATAGACACCTACATCAAAAGCTCCCACAACGAAAATGCAATTGGTGAACTTTATTGCTGGGCTTTTCAATTGCTTCAGCACCATTTCCTGGTAATTCAACAGTGAGCACAGGAATAGTAATTTGATAATGTAATAAAGTGTTGAACAATACAGACTTTGGATTTGCAGAGTTTTACTGGCATGTTTGTGCTCCCCAGATTTATTTTGTGTCTTACATCTCCTTACCGGGAGAGATGCCCAATGTTTTCCTGCTGGCTATTTAGGAGTTCTTCATTCTTTTTCCAACAGTGTTTTTGTGACAGTGAGAGTTCAGGAAGTGGTCGATTGTCTGGTAGGAGAGGATATTGTCCTTGGAGTAGGGACTAATCAGGCCCTCAGCAACTCTTTTAGAGAAAAGATGCTTTGTCAACCTTTTCCTACAATAGTATTACTCAAAATTAAATGCATGCATAAATACCCAGAAATCATTTTAAAATTCAGTTTGGGATTCACTAAATCTGGGCTGGGGTCCAAAATTCTTCATTTCTAATATGCTCCCAGTTGGTGCTGGGGTTCCTGATTCCCAGACCACACTTTGAGAAGCACAGTTCTGTTCTACCAGAACTCAAGAAGAACCAAACAGTAATTTTGAACAACAAGACTCCTCCAACATATTCAACAAAGTCTTCTAATGAAAATCAATGTCCAGAAAACCAAAGTTGATATACTGATTCTTTAGAAATTTAGAAATTAAAAGACCCATATTAAAACTATAAATGCACAGACATAATACTTTCTATAAAAGCTGGAAGAAAATGCATCAAAATGTTAACATTAATGATTTTCTCTTCTTTTTTATTTATTTATGCATTCTAAATTTTCTGAAATAACGTACTTAATTTGGTAATAAAAAACGATAAATGCTAGCTTTTAAAATGCATATTATTACAAATCATCCTATTCTCATGCTATACCCACTGAATACTAGGTAAAAAAACTTTTTGACTTCTGCAAAATATCAATGCAACATATATTCACATTCTCTCTGCCTTTTTTTTCATCTTCCTATGAGTAACTGGAGGGCTGCAAGAGGTCAAGATATAGTGGACTCCAAGGATACCAGACATTCTAAGGTAAAGAATTCCACTTTTGATTTCTTATTTTGCCATCTTAATGGTGAGGGTGTATGCAGCTTCATTAGTAGTAAATATCTGCTACCTTCTGAGAATCTTTTGTAATGAAAAAGTCTCAGAAAAAGCTGGATTTCCAAGAAGCACTTTGTGAAAGATTTCTTTGATAATTCCATTATTGTCTTACAGCAACTGAAAGACTCAGATAGTCATTGATGATTCAGTTCTAAGGACAGGTAGAAAAGAGCCACAAGAGTGGCAAGGTGGTCTGGCCATTGCTTGCTCCTTTACCTACCACCTTATACCATCTCTAATAATTCTTAACATTTCTTGAGCAGTTGTGCACAGGGACTGTATTAAGAACATTTGAGAGACTATCTTAATTAATATGCAAACTATTTTACTTATTTTATAGATGAAGAACATCAGAGGTTAAATATGTTGTCTGCACATATAGTTAGTGACAAGACAGCAGGTAACTGACTCTGAGTCATGAGGTCTAATGACACCTTCAGAAGTTAGCCTGTCAAAAATGCAGTATTTACTAAATCATCTCAGATTCTTTTATGACTTTACAGACACTTAATTTACCCCCAACTTATTTATGAGCTGCTTTCATTCTGCTTAATCATATATTATTTTGTAGCCACTAATTAATTGCAGGTAGATTCTGGGGGGCATCCGAGAAAAGACTCACTTGTTTTCCCAGATTGACTCCATATGTGTATTTTTATCATTTTCTTACTTTAAAATAAAATTTGAGTAGATTCATTTATAGAAGGATTAGAGTCTTATTGTCATCATCAATCCACGTGTTATCTGATTTTCAATCTTGCTTTATCTTAATTTTTAAAATATTTTTAAGTTGTTGATAGACCTTTTATTTTATCTATTCATATGCAATGCTGAGAATTGAACCCTGTGTCTCACACATGCCAGGTAAGTGCACTACTGCTGAGCCATAGTCCCAGTCCCTTAATTTTTCTTCATTTGTGCTGCTCTTAAAGGCATACCTTCTCTTTGGACAGGGGCTTTGTACTTTTATTTGTAGAACAACAAAGCTCTAGAATAAAACACTGAAAGATTAGGGGGAAAAAAACTGCTTAAAGTGCTTAATTTTGTGATAAAAACCAATAAATGCTAGCTTTTAAAAGGCATATTTAAAGGGTACAAACTGAGCTATAAAATGAGCAAGTTCTCATACCAAAAAGTGCTTATAATTAAGGGAAATTATTCTTTGAAATCTTTCAACTTTCCTTGTTTAGAACAGTATGTGTTAATTTCTGTAAAATACCTCATCAACACGGAAAAACAAAAGGTGACGCCAATAATAAATAAATGTAATATTTTTATATTTATCCAAGGCAGGCATTGTATGAGTTAGAGGCCTAGTGAGACAGAGTCATGCCAATAGGTTAAAGGAGAGAAGTTGGAGATAAGACACCTTATCCACCTCACCACTGCCTCCCTAAATTCAAATGGCCATGGTCCATAACCCCACAGTGCTTTTCCCCGGGTTCAAAGAATAAAACCTCACCACATTCCACATGACAGGAGACTCTGGTGAAAACCACAGCCCAGCACCTGCCTCAGTGCATGGAGCCATTCATAGTCCCAGAGATGGGTTTTTGGGGTAATGCAGTATTCTGGAATTTCACCTGTGAGACTTATAAGTATAGACTGATTAAAAAAAAAGCTACAGAAACTAGTCAGTATGGAAAAACCCTTCCATCTCAGGGGGGACAAAAAACTTGGAAGCTAGAAAGACTTAGATACTTTTAACAGGGTTTTATTTCTCTATT
This sequence comes from Ictidomys tridecemlineatus, assembly GCF_052094955.1. NCBI lineage: Eukaryota > Metazoa > Chordata > Mammalia > Rodentia > Sciuridae > Ictidomys > Ictidomys tridecemlineatus. The sequence goes on from NC_135479.1 coordinate 164,854,899, forward strand.
ATTGCTGATATTTGGAAATAAGTAGAAATTATTGCTCTGTCTGCTTCCTGATGCTCTTGTTATAATTGAGCCCTGTGATGTCATCAGGTATGAGATGGTGACATCATAGATCACTGTTGAGTAAGACTCATCACTCAAGTGCTGCTAAGGGGACAGATGCTTGAGAGAATGACCCAAAAAAAAAAAAATGTTGCAATCTCTTCCTATCTATGAATCAGAGAGGAAATTTCTACCATCTTCAAGTTCCACTGAGGAAGTCCATACCCAATGCTGGAAGCACCAGGGGAGATCCCCAGCTCTCCTTGTCTGAGCAACACCAAAGCAAGATCAGAATGACTGCTCCAAGAGCTTGCACCAGGCCACAAAAGTAGAATTACAGGTGACAAACACAAAGGGAATGGAGAACAGAGGAACTTTGAGATGAAATTCAAGGCATAGTAAAATCTACAATGTTTCTTGTAGGTTGGATAGAGCCAAAACTTAAGGAAGCTCATTCTTAATCTCTTTGGAAACACAGATTTCCCACTGAGCAGAATCCTAATGAGGTAGGATTACCTTTAGTGAATCCTTAAAGGATAAGCAGGAGGAAGCCTCAGCTTCCTTATCTATGAAATAAATAATGGTATCTAACTCATAGAAATACTGTAAGGATTAAATGAGAAAAAAGTACTCATTTAATCAGAAAGAATAGAGGGTCTGGCATATAGGAGCTACAAAAAAAGCTAAGTATTTATTACTAATTGTGTGTACATCTGTATATGTGTATATAAAATTGTGTTCGTAGTCGGGGCATTTTGTGTATCTCATGACAAAGAAGAAACATTTTGGTTTTGGACTCATGAAATGTGATTGATAGCATGTGAAATGTTTTATGTGGCAGAACCCCAGTAACAGCACAACATGACAAAGTTATCCTATATTCTGGGTTAATGGCTTTTCAAACTCACGGGGAGTTAGTTTAGGTAAAATACTGAGAGAGTGTCCGTATGTCGAAGACAAATTACACAAGATACAGTTAAACAGACAAGCAAGATTTTATTTAAGACTATTGCCAAGGAGTCAACTATATTGTAATAAGGGAGAGAGATTGAATTCAGTTCTCTTAAAACAAAAAGATGTATTCCACTATTGTCATGTATGTAAGAAATAAAAAAAAATTTAAAAATGTCGATGATACATTTAAAAAAAAAAAGGAGAGTTTTAAAGCACTACTATGAGCTAATGGAAAAATACTGAGGACATTGGTGGGGAAGGTTGGTCACTGTGAGTAAACCATCTGTGTTTGCTGTTGCTACTTATTGAAGTTAGATTCCTCCCTCCCACAGACTGAGAGATAAAGGCCCTATCTTTCTTGAGGTTTGCATTTCAAACAAAAGGCCTCAGGCCCTTGAGAAAGACTTTCCTGGCCTGTAAAACTGCCAGGAGGCTGGGAGAAGATTTATGCCCGGAAGAAACCAAGAATTTGCAATTGCAAGCTTTCTAAAGTAAATAAGAAAAGGGATATAGGAAGCCAATAGTCAGAAAGAAGCCTGCTTATGTTCAGTCAAGTTCCAGGAGAACTTTAAGAACATCTTAGACACACACCCAGATTGGCAGGTGTGTTAGTTTTTCATCACTGTGACAAAATACCTGGTATAATCAATTTTTTAAAAGGAAAAGTTTATTTTGTCCCAGAGTTTCAGAGGTTTCAGTTCATAGTTGCTTGGCCCTGTTGCTTTGGACCTGTTGGCAGCACAGCATATCATGGCAGGAGCTTACACAGAGGAGGCTTGTTCACCTTGTGGTAGCCAGGAAGCAAAGACAGAGACAAGAAAAGGCTGAGTCTAAAAATCCCCTTCAAGGCCAAACCCCTGATGACCTAAATTCCTTCCACGAGGCCCCACCTCTTAAAGGTTCCACAACGTCCTAATTGTGCGATGGTCCGAGGACCAAGCCTTTAGCACATGGGCTTTCAGGGAACGTTCAAGATTGAAACCATAGTAGCTGGGTCAGTATCAAAGCACCAGTGAAGGAAATAACCACCTAAAGCTATCTCCAGGCAACACCTGTCCACAGGCACCACCAGGAACTACCTGTCCAAAACTAGCTCTCACTCCTATTTGCAATGACCTGAATCTTTCTTCTCTATCAAGACATCCCCATCTTTTGAGTAGATCCTCTGTATTAGACAACAAAGGAGGGTATATAGACTGGTGAAGGCTACTATTAGAATTCTGGTGGGATTTGGAGGGCAACAATGAAAAATCTATCTGTATCTCTGCTAACCCCACTTGCAGGGTAAGACCCTCAGAAAAAAACTCCGAGGTAGTCAAACATTTCCCAATTTTTCCTCTTTCTAGTTCCTCTCCTTGTTTCAGATACGCTGTGCTCATAGTTTCTTGCCTTGTCCTTCATTCCTCCCAGAAAACTTGCTCCTGACTTTGTTTTAATGTAAAAAAAAAAAAAAAAAAAAAAAAAACCCTGCTTAGAGGAAGCCAGAATGTTTGTATACTGGTGAAATCCTAAATTCAATGAGATTTCTGGTTCTGACCAATAGTAGGCTGGAATTTTGGAGGCTGTTCCCCTCTGTGCTGAAGCTTCCCCCTTCCAGCAAATGGCTACCATATTGAAACACAGGATGAGAAAGCATCAACAGCGACCCAGCTTGCCAGGGACAAGCATGGACAGCTGGAGAGTGGTCCAGTTCCACACAGAGGAACTCAGACACTAAAGCAGGTACTGGAGGTGGAGAAGGATAAGGCTCCTGGAAGCTCTTGAGGAAGAACATCAAAATAATATGCCCAATCAAAGCACAGGCTTGAAGACCAATGTTTCCTCCCTCTCACTTTGCCTCAAATTCTAGAAGTGAAGAAAAAATGGGGCCTCAAGAAAGGATTCCACTATTCAGCTTTACCCCTCAAGCATCATCTTAAGCCTTTCCTCTGATTTCAAAGTTCTTTTAGGAAAGGTATTTCCTTTACTCCAAATGCCATATCAATTGCTTCTACACCCCCAACTCCCTCCAATAATGCGCTTTAATGTATACATCCAAGGAACAGTTCAATGAGCTAATATTGGTAATTCAGGAAAAGAGTGTCTATAATATTGACTATTATTTTATTGATGATGATGATGCTACAGCCTTAATTGTGCAGGAACTTTGGCAAAGCCAGAGGATGAAAGTAGCCCAGTTATAGCGGCTAGGTCAGCACTATCAAACAGAGAAACCCAGTAAATTTCCATAAAGGAAGATATAATTGTTCTGTTCTTTTTTTAAAGAGGAAAGCAGAATGGATAATATTTTTCCGGATACAATGTCCCCAAGGATGCTGGTCTTGTTGCCTCGCATTAGTCAAATGAACCTATTCTTATATCCTAAGTCTCTACCCTTACCTAGCACAAGAGATACATGTAGGATATAAATGGGTAAAATTTCCAGCTCTTATAAGTTTCTTTTAAGGTACTTCTTATAAGAAATGTATCAGTAAAGCAAATGTAAGGGAAAGTCCTGTGATACTTGAGGAACAGGGTCTCTCGACTTTTGTCAGCATCCTTGAAAGTGGCCAGCCAGATGGATTTCATCACACCCAGGCCACGCAACAGCAGTCTGTCTTGCTGGGAAAAGCCAACTTCTAAAAATCACTATAGAATTGTTGATATAGGGTAATTCAGAACTAAATTGACCCAGCAGTGTGGGTTTTTTTTTTTTTTCTTAAAAGGGAACAGTGCAGCAAAGATAGTTTGTTTTTATGCCTGACCTAAATCTTTCACTTCCCCTCACAGGACAGCAGCAGATGTTCAGTGCAGGGCTGGGGAGAGAATGGGGGGATGAAGGAAACAAAGAAAATAAAATTGTTGTTTAAGATATTCTTTAAAACATCAGCCAGATACTCATTCTCTCATTCAAGTGCTTTGAACTTTAATGCAAAAGAGTATTTTCATCTTCATTCATAAATTAATTATTTTGCCCCACCTACTCTACCTTTTCTTTAAAGGCACAAATAATTTTTTAAAAAACAGAGTCAACAATACACAAGTCATCTTTTAAAAAATGGTGCTGGAACAATTAGGTATCTACAAGTAAAGGGTTAATTCAAACTTCACATCATACATAACTCAATGAATCACAGACCTTATAGTTTTTACTGACATATAAGAGAAAACTATACAATTTTTACAGGAAAACATAAGAGAAAATCTTTGTTATCTCAGAGTAGTTTAAGATTTCTTAGATAAAGTACAATTCATACAAGAAAAAGTTGATGAACTGGACTTCATCAAAATTTAGAAGTTTTGCACTTCAAAAGATACCAGCAAGAAAATTTTTTTAAAGTCATAAATGGTAGAAAATATTTGCAAAGCATGTTTCTGATAAGGAATTTATCTCCGAAATACATAAAGAATGCTTATAATTCAACGTAAGAAACAACCCATTTTTTGAAATATGCAAAGTATTTGAAAAAAATTTTTTTCACTACAGAAGACACATAAACCAGACATTAGTGATGTGCACTTGTAGCCCCAGCTACTTAGGAGGCTGAGGAAGATCACCTGAGCCCAGAAGTTTGAGACCCACCTGATCCCATCTAAAATATATATATATGTCCAACACACACATTAAAAAGATGTTTAACATTGGGGCTGGGATTATGGCTTAGCAGTAGAGCACTCACTTAGCTTGTGCAAAGCCCACGGTTCCATTCTCAGCACCCCCTTAAAAATAAATAAATAAATAATAAAGGTATTGTGTCCAACTACAACTAAAAAAATATGTTTAATAAAAAGATGCTTAGGGGCTGGGGCTGTAGCTCAGTGGCAGAGCAATTGTCTAGCATGCGTCAGGCACTGGGTTCGATCCTCAGCACCACAATAAAACAAATAAAATAAAGGCATTCTATCCATCTACAACTACAAAAAAAAAATTTTTTAAAAGAGATGCTTAATATAATTTGTCACTAAGGGAATGCAAATTGTAACCAAAATGAGATACCACAGCACACTACCATTTAAATGACTAGAATCCCAAAGGCAGACAATGGTGATTGTTGACTAGGACACAGAGAAACCAGAACCCTCATACATTATAGGTGAAAATGTAAAATGGTACTACTACTTTGGAAAAGAGACAGTTTTTTTAAAAGTTAAACATAAATTAACACTAATACCCAGCAATTCTACTCTAGGGTATCTATTCAATAGAAGTAAAAATATACATCCACACAAAGACTTGAATGTGAATGTTCATAGAAGTATTGTTTATAATGTCCAAAACCTGGAAATAAATGCCCATCAACTGGTGAATGGATAAACATAGTGCAGTGTGTCCCTGTGGTAGAATATTATTCATCAATAAGAAGGACTGGGGGCTGGGGTTGTGGCTCTGTGGTATAGAGCTTGCCTGGCATGTGTGAGGCCCTTGGTTCGATTCTCAGCACTACATAAAAATAAATTAATTAAATAAAAGATCCATTGACAACTAAAAAATATTTTTAAAAAAAGAAGGATTGAAGTACTATGGTATTACATGCATGCAGTTTTCTCAAAAAAAGATCTAATGAAAGAAGCCAGTCACAAAAAGCTATAGATTATGTTTCTGTTTATATGAATTATCCAGAATTGGCAAATCTATAGAGACAGAAAATAGAAAGATGAATTGCCAAGTGCTAGAGAAGGGATTGGGAATGTGGGGGATGATGGAAATAGTCTAAATTTGGATTGTGATGATGGCAGTAGAACTCTGTAAATTTACAAAGGAAAAAAAAGCATTGAATTGTACAGTTTAGAAGTTTTATTTTGTGGCGTATAAATTATACCTCCATAAAGCTACTAAAAAAAATATAAAACATTAAAAAGCAAAAGTTAACAAATGCTTATATCAAAAAATACTGGATTAAAAAAAGAATGAGGTTAAAACTGATTTTTCTGACAGGGTAAAAGCAAATAAATCATGGGGCTATATAACTTAATATTCCCTTTAAAGAAAAGAGAGAGAGAGAGAGCGCAAAACTTCTTCCAGAAAAAAAAAAAATTCCTGGCTTTGATCTTTAACAAACAATAAGAAAAAAGAATCCCAGGTAGTTCTATCCATTGGAGAGCCTCTGTAAATGTTGAGAGAATGTCGTTAGGTCTTAATTAGGGCCCAGAATTTTCTATTGCATCAGAGCAACATACTGTAGAATTGATTTCAGAGTACAGTGACTTAATACCAGGAAAGAGCTCAGAGACACTAAAGAAATGAGTGTTTAATTTCGCTCTCTGGTTATATTTCTCACATTATCTTTTTTTCTCATCCAGAATTTAATGGTTTTCTACAGAAAACCAAACAAAAGTTTGAGGTTACCAGTGAATTTGTATCTTCATTCTTAATTGAGATCATCGTATCAAAACTCCAGACATGGAGAACATTAAGGAAATGAGAGACTGATTTATGCTCTTGCCTCGTAGTGTGGCCTTAAACATAGATTGGGCTGAGAACACCAGTAGGTAAATAAGACTGTCCTCAAAAGAGCAGCTTTGAATCTGTTCCCAAGACACTAACAAATGCAGTGAAGCCCCCAAGCTTCTGCACTTAGAGCACATAGGAGGTACCTTGGCCTGAAAGATTTCTAGGTTAGAAGCCAGTCACCCTTTTCATCTGCCAATTATGACCTTTAATATGACTGCCATTATCTTGGGGCAGAATTGAACTTCTGTGGCTCTAGTAGGTTGTGTTGGTTTGTATTGGTTCCAAAATACATACCACTACCACAGAATCCAGTAGAGCTGTGCAGCTGAATCTAACAAAACACATCCTAAAAATGGCATGCTTGATCCTGAGCCACTGCTCCTGACAGAAGACCATGTCATCAGCACAGAAAACAGTGAATACCTTCCTGAAGAGACATAACATCTGACTCATCTAAAAACTGACACAGACACCATAAATTAAAATTAAAGAACAAAGAAAGTCACCATTACCGCTACTTAAAATTGAAATTAACCTCAAAGAGTCCACTGTTTCACAGCAGAGATTGTGACAAGATCAGTGGAGAAAAATAAAAAGGCCTAATGAGACCCTACCATGTTGCTTAAAGTACATATCACCAAAAAATTTAAATATTCTTTCAACAGCAACTAAAACTATAATGCACTAATAAAAACATTTTTTAAAAATCTGACTAAAGGGCCTGGAGTTGTGGCTCAGTGATAGAGCGCTCACCTAGCACATTTGGGGCCCTGGGTTCGATCCTCAGCATCACATAAAAATAAATAAAATAAAGGTATTGTATCCAACTACAACTAAAAAATAAATATTTTTTTAAAAAACTGACTAAAACTGGGCAAAGGATTTGAATAGACATTTCTCTAAAGAAAATGCACCAATGGTCAATGAGCATTGGAAAAATGTTCAATATCAGTAAACTTAGGAAAATGCAAGTGAAAAACACAATGGAATACGATTCCACACCCATTAGGAAGGCTAATGTCATAAAAATAGAAAATAACAAGTTTGGGTATGGAGATGGAGAAATTGAAACCCTTGTGTATGGCTGGAAAGAATATAAAATGGTGCAGTCACCTTGGAAAAACAGTATGATGGTTCCCTTGAAAATCAAAACTAGTTACCATATTATCTAGCAATTTCACTTCTGAATATATAGCCTAAAGAATTGAAAGCAGAGACTCAAACAGATATTTGTACATCCATTTTCATACGGCATTATTCACAATAGATTAAAATTGGGATGCATCCTTTGTAGGGGACGCATCCTTTGTATGGGGACACATCCTTTGTATCCATCAACAGATGACTGGATAAACAAAATGTAGCATACACATACAGTGGGAATTTTATTTAGCCTTAACAATAAAATTCTGAGACATGCCCAACATGCATGAACTTTGAGAACCTTACACTAAGTGAAATAATACAAATGCTGTATAATACCACTTATATAAAGTCCCTACTTTTTATCAAATTCCTACAACAAAAAAGTAGAATGGTGGTTGCCAGAAGTTGGGATAAGAAGGAATGGGGAGGTTTTTTCAGGTTTACAAGATAAAAAGAGTTCTGGAGATTGCGTGAAAACGTGAATATACTTAGTATGACTTAACTATGCATTTAAGATGGGAAATTTTATGTACATCTTATCATACATAAAATTGTTTATTTTTAAAATTTCAGGGCCTGGGGCTGTAGCTCAGTGGTCAAACACTTTCCTGGTGCATGTGAGGCCCTGGGATCAATCTCAAAATTGCAGGAAAAAAAAGAAGAATTATTATTTTAGGCCATATCACAATTTAGAATTTTTTAATGTTCTTAATCAGTTTTTCCACTAGGTGAATCATCCTGTCAACTCACAATCACAGTTGCCAACCAGCAACTATGAGCAAAGACTGCCTGATTTCTAATGGGATTTCGAACCAAGTGAGCCAGACCTATGCCTTTCTAAGAAGAAAACTGATGTTGAGCTGCTTCTGGTAGCTCTTGCATACTATATTTGAATCCATCTTTAAATGCCTCCACCATATCTTTCCCAGGCTTGAGCTTTGAGAGGTGAAAACAGATCAACAACATCTACAGAATGTATCAACCAACAGCTAAAATGTACTTTTTTAGATGTTCGTGAAACTTTCTCCAAAATAGATAAGATTTTAGGCCCTAAAACAAGTCCTAAAAAAGTTCAAATACTGAGCTGGGGATATGGCTCAAGCAGTAGTGGGCTCGCCTGGCATGCGTGTGGCCTGGGTTCCATCCTCAGCACCACATACAAACAAAGATGTTGTGTCCACTGAAAACTAATAAAAAAAAATAAGTAAATATCTTTAAAAAGTTCAAATACTTACTTGGATATTATTGGATTATAATACAATGAAATTAGAAATCAACAAGAAAAACTTTAAAAACTATACAGACACAAGAAGATGGAATAATATACTTTTGCAGGGAAGTGGGTATCAGAGATTAATTGAGTGGCACTCAACCACGGACTCACATCCCCAGCCCTATTTTGTATTTTATTTAGAGACAGGTACCTCACTTTTGCTGAGGCTGGCTTTGAATTCACGATCCTCCTGCCTCTGCCTCCCAAGCTGCTGGGATTATAGGCGTCCACCACCACACCCAGCTGAATGACATACTTTTAATGTTGAATGGATCAAAGAAATCAGAGGAGAAATCTAAAAATTCTTAGAGTCCAACAAGATAGAAATGCAACATACCATAACCTATGGGACACAGCAAAGGCTAAGAAGAAAGTTTATAGCTAGGAATGTTCAAAAAAAAAAAAATCAGAAAGATCCCAAATATCCTAATGCTGCATCTCAGTCTTAGAAAAACAAGAAAATTCTTCCCAAAGCCAATACAAGGAAAGAAATAATAAAGATTATCAGAGCTGAAATTAATGAATAGAGAACAATACAAAGGACCAATAAAATAAGAATGGGTTCTTTGAAAAGATGAACAAGACTGATAAACCCTTAGCCAAAAAGATGTTGGCAAAAAAGATGTTGCAGTAGATACCACTAAAATCCACAGCTTCATTAGGGACAATTTTGCCAACTTATATTCTAATAAATTAGAAAATCTAGAAGAAATGGATAAATTTTGGGACACATACCACTGAACAAAATTGAACCAAGAAGATATAAAACCTAAACAGATCAGTCACAAGCAATGTGATAGAATCACTAATAAAAAGCCTACCAACAAGGAAAAGCCCAGGACCAGATGAATTCCAGATCTTTAAAGAACTAATGCCAATTCTCCCCAAATTATTCCATGAAATAGAAGAGGAGGGACAATACCAGACTAATGCTATGAAGCCAGTATCAACCTAAACACAAAACCACATAAGGACAAGAATGTCCACTATCATAACTCATAGTCAATACAGTACATGAAGATTTAGCCACAGCAACTGGACAAAAGAAATAAAAAGGATACAAACAGAAAAGGATGAAGTGAAATTATCCTTGTTTGTACATTAAATAATCCTATATTTAGAAAACCCTAAGAGTTTCACCAGAACTTCTAATGTTGATTTAAAAAAAAATTTCAACATTATAGCAGCATACAAAATCAACATAACAAATATCAACAGTTTTTATATACACCAATAATGACACTTCTGAGAAACCAGGAAACAATTCCATTCATAATAGTTTCTTAAAAATTAAAATACTTAATGAAAGAGGTGAAGCACCTCTACAAGAAAAAATTAAAAACACTGAAAAAATTTAGAAAAGTTACCATAAAATGAAAAATACTTTCAAGTTCATGGAGAGGCAGAGTTAATATTGTTAAAAGGTCCATATTACCAAAAGCAACCAACAGATCCCAGCAATTCCCATAAAAAATACCAATGGCATGCTTCTAGAACTAGAAAAAGCAATCCTAAAATTTATATGCAAGAACAAAAGACTTAGAATAGGCAAAGAAATCCTGAGCCAAAAGAGCAATGCTGGAAGTCTCACAATGTCGAATTATTCTACAAAGTCATAGTAACAAAGACAGCCTAGTACTGGCATCAAAACACACACAGGAACCAATAGAAAAGAAGACACAGAGAAAAACCACACACAGCTACAGTCATCTGACTCTTGACAAAGGTGCCAAAACCGACACTGGATAAAAGGGCCTCTTTTACAAGTGATGCTGGGAAAACTAGACATTCACATGTAGAAGAATGAAATTATGTCTTTATCTCTCACCCTGAACAAAAGTCAACTCAAAATGGATCACAGACCTAAACCAAAAACTTGGCAACTGTTAGAATGAACCACTTCAACATATAGAACATATAACTCAGGAAATCAGAGAAAGAATCAAAAAAATGGGATGGCATCAAATTTAAAAAGTTTCTTCACAACAAAGGAAACAGCAGAGTGAAAAGACAACCTATAGAATGGGAGAAAATCTTTGCCAGCTACTCTTCAAACAAAGGATTAATGCCCAGAATATATGAAGAACTCAAAAAACTCAACACTAAAAAACAAAAGCCCAATCAATAAACGGACAATTGGAACAGACACTTCTCAAAAGAAGTACGAATAGCCAAAATTATATTTTTAGAATTCAACATCTTTAGCCATAAGGAAAATGACAAAATCACACGTGAAATCCATCTTACTCTAGTTAGAATGGCAATCCTCAGGAAGACAAATAGCGATCAGTGCTGGCAAGGATGAAGGGGGAAAACAACTGTTCTACACTGTAGGTGGGGATCTAAATTAGTAAAGCCACTATGGGAATCAAATGAAGGCTCCTCTAAAAGGTAAAACCAGAACTACTATATAATCCATCTATACCACTCCTGGGCATTTATCCAAAAGTATTTAAGTCAGCATACTATATAGTGATATATGCATACCCATGTTTAATAGCAGTGCAGTTCACAATAGCTAAGTTATGGAACCAGCCTAGGCATTCACCAACAGATGAACAGAAAAGAAATGTGAGATGTATGTATGTATGTATGAATATAGATATAGATATAGATATAGATATAGATATAGATATAGATATAGATATAGATATAGAAAGAGAGAGAGAGAGAGAGAGAGTGTGTGTGTTTTACTCAGCCATTTAAAAAAAAAAACAAAATCATGCAATTTGCAGGAAAATGGAGTGAACGGAGAACATCAAGCTAAATGAAATAAGCAAGACTTGCAAAGTCCAGGGTAACATGTATGTTTTTTCTCATACATGCAATCTTAAGAGAGAAAAAGGAAATCCCCTAAAGGAGGATTTCATAAAAATAAAAAGGAGACCAGTACAGAAGAAGAAAGGGATCATGGGAAGGAGGAAGACAGAGAAGGGGAGATACTGAAGAATGAAATAAACCAGAATATGTTACATGTATGTAGGAATATATCACAATTCTCGCTATTGTGTATCATTTTAATGCACCTATTTTAGCAATATTCATAATAGAACTTGTAGTATCCAGCAAAAAGACAAAGATATTTAAGGAAAGCAGCAATAGTAGCCAATCAAAGACGGATATTCAGACACAATGAGAGGAAAAAAGGAACAATGAAACAGAAAACAGTTCTGCAGTTTGCAGGAGGAAGTGTGAGGGTGGAGATAAAAGGTGACTGGGAGACAGAGAGGGCTTCGAAGAAGGCCAAGTGCTTCCCATGCTGCCTCCACCCCAGGTTCCTCCACACAGAGCACCCCTTCTCCCATTCCATGTGTCAGGAGGAAGTGAGAAAGAGAATGTCATGCCACTCCAATAGGTCCAGGGGCCTGAGAGGAGAAAGGTTTGCTAAGAAACCCTGCAACCAATGTCAGCTCTACTTCAGAGTAAATTAAAGACCATCAGGCAAACGTCCCCCATTTATATCCATGCCCTTGCCTAAACCCACATGTCTCCACACCAACAAGTCCTCTCTCCTGTTACAATGGCAATGGACTCTCTTTTTCCTCCCTGTCCAGGGTTAATCCATGCTCCGGATCCCTGCTCCATTCTTAGGAATCATCTATTCTTCTCCTTCCTCCACCTCCACCCATTTTCCTCCCCTCATCATGCACATATCCTCAGATATTGCCCATAACTTAACAAATACAAAAATTAAAACTCCTAAGCCCTATATCCCTTGGAAGACTCTCACTTCACATCTAGAGTTTTCAAAATTTTAGTCCTCCATTTGTCTTCTTATTATTGCTTCAACCAAGTGAAATCTTGCTGTACCTGATCTAAGAGTATCCATAATCCCCCTATCATCCAATGTAGAGACACTTTAAAGTATCATGAGGTTGCTCTGCAACACCAAATCCTGTTGACCCAGCTGTTGTCCTTGAAACAATCATTGTCCTTTGCTACCCTTGACTCTGTGTTCTTTCTTAGTTTTCCTTCTTCCTCAGACTCCAGTAGTCATTCTCAGGTCCTCTCATTGGGAGTCCACATCACTTCTTGATCTCTAGCCCCAAAGTAAAGCACCATGCTAATACTGAACAAACCTCTAGAAATATTGATGAATAGATTTGGTTAGTCTAACACAGTGATTCTTAACCCTGGCTGCTCATTAAATTCATCAGGAACTATGACCGACCCCTTCCAGTAGTAATTCTGATTTAATTGGTTTTGGGTGAAGCCCAGATACCAATATTTTCTAAAAGTTTCCCAGTTGCATTTGAGTGCTCACCAATAACCTTCTCACTTCATGCTAGGACTACAAGGACAGGAAATTTGCAAAAGGCAGAAGTATCATTTTAGAACTTAGCCTTTCAGTTAGATATTAAGGAGAGCTGTAGGATTCTGAGAGCACGTTTTTAAAGCCTCCTTAAAAGTTTACATTAGAAAGTTTAAAATTGTTTCATTTACAGCCCTGACAAGTTTTTAATCCCAAGAGACTGTTCTCACCCTCTCAACCAGGAGCTTAAGAAATCTAGTCATAAATTTCTCTTTGAATGAACAAGTGGCCCCATGGCTGAGAACACAAGAGGGCTCTTTCTCTCCCTTCTGAGTTAGCCAAGGTTCTTGGGAGTGTCTTTGCCCCACCCTCCCCTGGCTTCCAAGAATCAACAGGTCCTAACCCAGAGGCAATGGCCTCTCCTCCCTCTTCTGCTTTGAGGGTGCTGAGTCTGTTACAAGGTCCCTGCCTGGTTGAAGAACTTCTGCCTGTTACTGTTGACAAGGGAGGCGCCTGTCACCGGATGGCGTGACCAAAGAGGCATATTTCACACAGAGGCAGTTTTATTTGTTTCATGTGTTTAATGATTTAACTGTGGTTGTGGTTTTGGGGGGTTGAGGGTGAAGAGGTAGGGAAGGAGTTGGTCAAAGGAGGGTTAGACAGGTAGGAACAAGACAACCATAAAAAGCTGTGAGACTCAACCACACTGAGAAACGATTCCATTCACCAGCCCACTTTTTCCTCCCATGGTTTGCTATACCCCGACAACCACCTACCTGCTCACTCTAGAGGAAGAGGAAGGAAGCTCACAAGGAGGGGTAACACTTCAAAACTGCACTTAAATGGTGACTTTAGTAGCAAGATGATTTAGTCTTAAATGTCCAAACAGTGCTGGCAGAAGATTCTGGAAATCTCTTGTTGCCAGGAGACAGGAAGTCTGGATATTTCCTCTCTACCACCTTCTGAGCAAAACTTCAGAATTTCATCAGGAAAAAGAAAAATCCTTCAAAATTCATTTTGTGAAAACTCAGGCCTTTATCTGAAACACAGAGCACCAAAACATATGGTGTCCTATATTGAAAAATGGCTTACGAACCAAATTTATGCTATTGGTGGCAAAAAAAACAGATTCTCCCTATTTTACATATTGGAAGAGTGGGCTAAAGAGAAGGAAAAGGGGCAATGAGGGAACAGAGGAACCCATTTGCCAAGGGCAGAAAATTGAGAATGATTATTGCACAACACATGGCCCCTGGTCCTGGTGTTTGTCACAAAGGTTGCTGTGCTTGTGACTTCAGCTTCGGTATTTGTGTCACTTCTCTGATAGGAGAAAAGGGTAAAAGTTGTTTCCTGTAACAGAGTGGAACTATGAGTAGGGGGTGACCACTGTGGGAAGCAGTTGTTAGAGGGCTTCCCAAAAAACAGTGAGATCCTACACTACATGCACTCAGAAGCAGAGTACCTGCTGCTGAGTTGTAGAGAATCAAGTCAGAGGTGCGAGATTATTATTAGGTTTTGGTTTTGGGGGGTTTGGTTTTTTTTTTTTTGGTACCAAGGATTGAACCTTAGGGCACTTAATCATTGAGCCATGTCTCCAACCATTTTTTTTTTTTTTTTTTGAGACAAGGTCTCACTAAGTTGCTGAGGCTGTTGCTGAGTCTGGCTTTGAACTCATGGTCCTCCTGCCTCAGCCTCTCAAGCTGCTGGAATGACAGACATGTGCCACCAAGCCCAGCTAGGCACTGGATCTTCAAGATGTCTTTCAGATGTGACACAAATGATCACAGCAACACATTTTATTGAAACTGTCTTTCAACCTCTAAGTGATCAACAAATCTACTACATCTAAGACTTGCTTCTTCATTCCTATACAACCTTTTAAAATAAAATAAGTTTGTTGGCAAATTTTAAGGATCTATTAAATATTTTGCACAGGGATAAGTTTTCTGAAGAAGAGAAAATTTATTGTGTTAGAGAATTAAATTAGAAAATTATAGAGTCATCTAATAAAGAAGAAAAAAATGGAAAAATCAGAACCTCCCCCCCCCAAATTCCTGGAAATCTTCCATTCTCCTGGATAATAACCACAGAACCTTATTCTCTGTAAAGAACCAGACTGCTCCAATATGCTGCCTGAGTTATCCCTTAGCTGACTCATATTTGCTCAAGGGTTGGGAGGGCAAAATTCGAGTGAGGAGTGAGGTATTTGTTGGGTTTCAGCCACACTGACAAACTTAGCCGAGCTCACGCTCCTTGTGGGTTTTGCTGGTTGCCTCTCCTGGGTGATTAATGCAGCTCCACAGAAACATTCTGTTCTCTCCTCCGACGACTACCCAGGGCAAGTACCGCTGGTTCTTGGCCAGAGGTGAGAGGAAAGATCAGTGTAAAGAAGATGTATTTCTTTCTTTTTTTTTTTTCTTTTTAGTTGTAGTTGGACACAATATTTTTATTTATTTATTTTTATTTGGTGCTGAGATTTGAACCCAGGGCCTTGAATGGGCTAAGTGAGCGTTCTACCGCTGAGCCACAACCCCAGCCCCAAGAAGATGTATTTCTGATAAAAGATGATGAAGACCTGATGCCTTACTCAAAGTAGAATCTCTGAATTAAGAACTCTCAGACCTGGGCTGCACCCGAACGCAAGTGCCCTTGTCACATCAGTGTTCTTGCTGGGGAAAAAGGAACTTGAAATCTTGGCTTTCCCAGGCTTGTTGTGGACCACAACCCAGGCTCCACACAGCCTCCAGGACTTCCTAAGTGACACCCTAATCCTGGGTCTTCCTTGACTGAGTTATTTCTGGGAATCCCTCTCTCCCATATCCTAACTCCTTTGAACAACAAACAAGACCCTTCAGTATCCATAGTTTGCGCCTCTCTCCCTCTCTCTTTCTCTCTCCCTCCCTCTCCCCCGCCCCATCCAGTCTCATTTCCCACCATTCCAGGTCTCAATCTCTTACAAAAGAGTCAACACAAAGTTCTGTTTCATATCTGTACCTTCTATGCATAATTTTCCCTCTTTCCAATGTTGGAATGACTACCCAATGAACCCAGTACTATCAAAGGGGTAGCCCATCCAGGGTCTTTCCCAAGATCAAGAAGAGGCCAAGTCCCCAGGGGCATTATGAAATGAAGCCTCAAGGAACAAGCAACTTCATGTTCATTTTGATGTCGCCCTGGACTCCTCCAGATCCCTGTTTCTGGAAAATGAACAAAGCAACACTTCTTTCCAAGCCATCATGGTTAGCCCAGTTCTGACTAGAGGAAAGAGAACCGAGGGAGACGTGAGGTGGTATTTTTCCTTAATGTTCCTGAGGACAGTAAAGACTGCCTTCTTCGCAGCAGGTTCTAGGTAACCAAGATCCACACCCCAGGGAAGACACTTGCAGTTAGACATGGATTTGTGAGAGTCCTATCCTAATACTGTCCCCTTCTTCTTAGTCTTTCTCCCCACTTCTCTTCATCTCACCTTCGCCATTTCCACCCAGTTTAGTGTTTCCTGGTCACTGGATATGGATTAAAGATTTAGCAGAAAATTATCAAGTTAATTCAAATATTCATTTCTTCAAATCTTTTCATTAAAAAGTCACATTTAGATTTTGGATACACTGGAGAAAATGCAAGTCTTTATGTGGCAGACTTTTCTAATATGCTTTCTTTGGGGTAATACAAAAGATAGTTTATATTTAAAATTTTATCACTAATTATTTGATAATTCTTCATCTTTGTAGACTGTGTATTTTATATTTGAACATAATAGCATGACACTGGCTCCCTGCATCAGTCCAAAAGTCTAGTCACATATTCTGTCAATTCTTTCCCTAAATCTTTCAGAACTGACTTATCCTCCCTTTACCCCTCGGCCTCTATGCTAATTCAGGCCTTCCTCAATCCTCTCCTGAATTTTTATATTAATTTCCTAGAGAGCCTACATGCTGTTTTCCTTTGTTCCTCCTTTAAGCTATTTGCTTTTTGACTCCATGCAAAACCTACCCTCCACTACTCCAGTCCTTTCTAAATTATAGCTCAATCCTGTTATCTCTGTGATTTCATTACCTTGGGGGTTCCCTTGCATCTACACAAAGTCCAAACTCCTTTCCACAGCACACAAGGCTCTCCAAAATCTGTCCCTTATCTATCTCTAATACTGTTTCTTACCCTCTAGAGCTCAAATTTTTGCAGTTGACTAAAGACTTAATGCTTTCTTATATGTTTATGCCTTTACATAACTTTTCCTCTCTACTCATCTTTTGAGAGGCAGATCTATGGTCTCTTATTCTATGGAACTAACCCTCACCACCCTAAAGCAGAATTGATGGCTCTCTCCTCTTATCGAAACTTAACCTTGTATTTATTTTCTATAATAGCACTTACTGAACTGTTTTGCAATAATTTTAATATGTCCACTGGCTTCCTGGTAAACTACAAACTTCACAAAAACACAAATATATCCTTATATGTTCTTTGCTTACACAGTATATCAGTTAATTTATAAACCATTGTTAAATGGAGTAAATGAATAAGAGGGAGAGAAAGTTGATATAGGTCTGTTATTTTTATTACCATTTAAAAGAAGAATAAACTGGGTTCAGAGAAATTAAGACTCTTGCCCAAGTTCACCTAAGCTATTAAGTAGCAGAAATAAACCTTAAGCCCATATCTTGTCATTTCAAATCCAGGGGTCTTTCCTTCCAACTATTTCCTCCAGCTAGATAAACACAGCAATAGCATATCTTAAATCTACTTGAACTCTGAATTATTCATTTTTCATCTCTGAAACAAGGATAATAATATAATGTATAAGATTTAAAGTTCAAAATTTTGTGATCTATGATCTATAAACAAGATGGATTGGTTATCTAATTCTTCGTGACACAACTCCACAGTTTAGTGTCTTAAAACAAACAAAAAAAATCACTTGTACTCAAAAATGTATAATTTTGGAAGCCAGTTGGAACAGCTCATCTTTGCTCCATGGTGCATTAAACAGGAGATGGAGAATTCACTTTTAAAATGGCTCACATGCATGAGCAGCACTTGGTCCACAGCCAGGACTGCAGATCAAGTGTCTTGATTTCTCTTTACATGGTCCTTTTCACAGGTTACTTGAGCTTCCTCACTCCATGGTAGATGGCCTCATGTGCATCAAGAAAAAGAGGCAGAAGCATCACATAGCATCACTTCAGCATCCAGATTGGAGAATAATGAATATATAACCTGCCCTTTATGAGAGCTTTTTCAAAGTCATATTACAATTAGACAAGAAAGTGATGAAATCAGAAAAAGAAAAAAGAAACTTGAATATATAATGTAAACACCAATGAGCATTAATTATCTTTAAAATATCCTTGGAAAGCTATACCCATTACTCAAAATACCTTTGTAAGTCCCTTTGAAATTGTCTTCAGGGTCAGTGCTAAAAACAATCTCAAATGCATGACATACAAGTCATTGCTAAATTCTAATTCTATGAAACCAAACACTTAGAATCTAGCAGCAATACTACAAGATTGAAGGCAACACAGAATGCTCTGAAACCTCAGAACAAGTAATTTACAATTGGGAATATATGAGAACCGTCACCCTGGGCATCCTCAAGACAAATAGAAATTCAGCAGGAATGAAGAAGACCACATTAAAATTTTTCTGGAATAAAAAAATACTACATAAAAATTGGTAGGAATTCAAAAGAGGCTATTCCCATGAGGAACAGCCTAAGTGAAGGCACAGAGTTGGAAAGTTTTGAAAGTCAGGTAGTTCAGCAGAGGTAACCAGAGTTAGTGGCAGTATCATGGGAAGTAAGTCTTTTAAGAGAGGTTGAGCTCAATCAGGAAGGACCTTGACATTTCTACTCTGCAAAGATGAAGCATTGAGATTGGAAAATATCTTCACTGGAGCTCAGTTTTAAAAAGTTGACTCTGAAAGCTCTTTATAAAAAGGATTAGAGCAACAAGAAATGGGAGCTGCTCAGGCAAGATTGGTCATGTATTCAGATCATGTTCTACCACAATGGATGTTACTCACTGGCGGTCATCTACTCTTGGCTTCAAATGACAATCAGCTGTTTCCAAAAATCAAATAGGAGCAAAAGTCAACAATCATAAAAATATTAAAAACCAAAAAGCTGCCCCCCAAAAAACAAAATTCTCAAAGCTTGGAAAATACAATGATATTGAAATGTGCTTGCATTTTGAAGAGCACAGGCTGCATTTGGATATGTGAGTTTAGATGTGTTTGTCAAAAAGAAAATGTCACTTTAGAGTTGACAATGGTTATATAGTGTGTATGCACCTGTGAGAAAGGTATAAATATGTCAAACAGAGATAAAAGAGTGGAACGACAATGTGTTAATGGCTAGTTTTCGTAGCTCTGCATTGGCAACTGTAGTTTCTTGTTCTTCAGATAAAAGAGTACCTGTAATTCAGTCACTAATCCAAATGAGAGCTTAACTTAACTCAAAATAATCATAAAGCATTATAGTACTACAGAGTATGCCTTTTCCTTTGTTTCTACTCCAACTCAATTCTTTTGTACCAGGGATTGAACTCAAGGACATTGAGCTATCTCTTGAGCTTTTTTAAATTTTTTTTATTTTTTATTTTGACACAGGGTCTCCCTAAGTTGCTTAGGGCCTCACTAAGTTGCTGAGGATGGCTTTGAACTTGCAATCTTCCTGCCTCAGCCTCCTAAGTTGCTAGTCTAATAGGCACTTCAACTCAATTCTGTTAATATGAAAACTGAGTTTCAAGTGTAAAAAAAAAAATATATATATATATACACACACACACACACACATACATAGAAGAGAAAAACTTTATAAATACAGTATTATTACGTTTGTTATTATTATTTATATTTGGACTCCTTTTGTAACAAAAAGAAAAATATTAACCAATCTCTTAGATGCATTGTGAGGTTTAAATAACTTGTGGAGTAAAAACTATAGCACCATAAGTTTCCACCAAGTGTTCAATGTTTTTTTTCTTTACAATTAAGTAAAGTCAGCTGTATAAAATTGCAGCTCATACTTTAAATAGCACTTTATTACATAAAATTTGTCTCACAACCACAACAAGGAACTGACAAAATAGTCTTTGTTTCTTTTTTCTACTAGTTGCTGAGCAAGGTTCTAGAACAGCCTTCAGGGGATCTCAGGAGCAAGATTATAGACTCCTATGGATTATTGACTCATAATTATTCAAATTATGTTTTATTTTAGTAACTCAAATGTTCTCTCTTTTGTATTAAAAATATATTTCCTTCTCCTTTCTTTTTTTTTTGATACTAAGCAGTTTCTTAACTACAAAAACAATTTCCCTTTTCTGACCATCCCAACATAGACATACACACAAGAATCTCCATAAAGTACTATCCTAATTAAAACAGTGCTTAGAATCAAGACTTTTAAAATGCAGATTGCAAGATCCATTGGTCAATATAAAATTTTTCTGTAAAGAAGAAAATATTCTAAAATAAATAAAGCAGATGATTAATAAAAACTAAGATGAGGCCGGGCATTGTGGTGATCCCAGTGGTTTGGGAGGCTGAGGCAGGAGGATGGGTGAGTTCAAAGCCAGCCTCAGCAATTTAGCAAGGCTCTAAGCAACTAGTGAGACCCTGTCTCAAAATAAAAAGTATAAAAAGGGCTGGAAATGTGATACAGTGGTTACGTGCTCCTGGGTTCAAACCCCAGTACCAAAATAAAACAAAACAAAATAAAAATAAGATGAGCGATGCCATGATCTAATATTATTTGCTTTGCCACCCCTCTCAACTTTCATTTCTTCATTCTCAGGAGTGAGACATCTATCACACAGGGTTATTAGGAGGAGTAAACGAAATCATGACTACAAAATCAGTTTATAAAGATGTTTATATTAAAGTTATTTTCATTATTATGATGAGACGTTATCAACTCTGGATACCTCTACAATAATGTATGCATAGGGTAGGAGGTTGGGGTCGGGTATAGCAAGGGAAGCACAGATCGAGTTGTAGACAGGATTGAGGGGCAGACAGGAAACGTAAAAAATTAGGCTTGGGAAAAAGTGCTATAATATGAGCTGCAGGGAGTCATGTGAAAACAATAAAACAAAATGTGTTTATGATAAAATAATTTGCACAAAACACAAGTTATGTCTGCATGTTTTAAAGAATTTATCCTTTTGAGAGATGCAAAAAGGCCTGAGGGTTTTTTGTTTGTTTGTTTGTTTGTTTGTTTTGGTTTTGGTACCAGGAATTGAACCCAGGGGCACTTAACTATTGAGCCTCATCCCCAGCCCTTTTTTGTATTTTTTTTAGAAACAGAGTCTCACTGAGTTGCTTAGGGCCTCACTAATTTGCTGCTGCGACTGACTTTTGAACTTGCAATCCTCCTTCCTCAGCCTCCCGAGCCTCTGGGATTGCAGGCATGCTCCACCATGCCTGGCTAGGCCTGAGCTTTTAAGGACAATGAAAAATAAGTTGGTTGTTGCCAACACCTGCCTTCACTGGAGTATAGACATACAGGATATTCTCTGTGAAAAGAGTTGTTCCATGCTGTTATCTTTTAACCACCTTTGCCAGCTTTTCCAAATTATATTCATTTTTCCCTCTCAGAGTCCTGTATTAAATCTAGTATCCTGTCCATCCTACTTTAGAAGACTGCAATCAGCAATGGAGAGCATTTTTAATAGCATTATAAAAATCCCACTTACCCACAGCCGAAGCACACAACTTTGTCTCTCTTGTACACCAGATATTTTACATTTGTTATCATTCAATACACATAAATTATAGGTGGTAACACTTCACAAATGAGAACACAAAGTCCTGGCAGAATGAATGACATGCTCAAAGTCCAAAAACCATGAGATTTTTACTCTTCTGTGTCTGGCTCCAATAGCTTCAATACCATAGTCATTTTGCAGACAAGAGAGGTTATGTCTGAACTTTAGGTTCTACTCAAATGAAACCTTGACCTAAAACCTGACTAAAACTTTCTGGGCAGGTGGGAGAAGAAGCATGTCTATATCTTCACCTCATTTGACCCAAATTAAGGTCAGGTGCTAGCTAGTCACAAATGAGGTAGCTTTTTCCTTTGTCAGTACTTAGGTCTTTTTGTTTTTGTTTTGTTTAAATGAAATGACATGATTAGTTAGAAATTTTTTAGGGGTTTAATATCTTTTACAAGAGAGGACTAAATTCCCACTTCCATGGCAAATATCTTGAAGCCAAACACTTTAAGACTAAGATCCCCGGGGTGAAAGTCCATAAAGTCAATATGGCAATGAAAACAACACCATAGATAAAGGGGTCAACAACAATGTGACTTGTAGCCAGTGAAGACCTGAGGACACAGTGATAATACTGACTTTACTCTAAGCCTCAAAATGGAGAGGAAGTTCAAAGCCAGTGAGCCCTAATGGGAAATTCATCCCCTTTCGACATCCCCTGTTTTTCCCTTTTTCATTTCCACAGTTGCAAACTGAGTTTCTATACGCAAGCAGATAGCTATGGGTAAGCCCAGTTGAAATACTGCCAACTGACAAGGTCACACATCGATGCACCCTGTCTAATAGAAGGCTGGAGAGAACTTCAAAATAGGATCTTTAGCTTCTCATGAAAAAAGAAAGTACTTGATCAAAAAAGTTTCTTAAACACACAAAAAAAATACATTTTAAACAGATTAATGAAAATTATTCAAGTGCTCAGCTAACAATACAGTTAAAAACTTTGTTCACTGATGCATTCAGCAAATATTTATTGAGCACCTACACTGGAGATTCAAAGATGTGTAATAAACTTACCACAATGGGCTTTGTTTCTATTAATTAGGAAATCAATACGTGAGCATGGTATACTGTAAGGAATTATAGGTGCTATGGCAGGTGGGTGGGCAGGTAAGTTTGGAGACAAAGAAGGAATTGTCAGAAAGTGGGAGATAGTTAAGTACTCATCTTCGATAATGTGCAGGTGCATTGGCAGATAAAGAAAGGGAAGACTTTCAGGGCAGCATGAACAAAGGCACTCAGGCACTGCTGGAAATTATCAAATAACTCTGGACTGCCAGAACAGTATTATAGAGTGCAAAGGCCATGATCCAATAAAAATAGGTCTGGAGAAGAAAGAAGGGGCCTCATGAAGAGCTGTGAACTATATGTTAAGATGCTAAATCTCAATGGAGAACTTTAAAAAGCTTCACGATTTTAGAAACTTCACTCTGGGTGAAATGTAGAGATTGAATATAAGAAAAGAAAAATTAGATACATGGAAAACAGTATGAAGTCCATTACAGGGTACTGGACAAGATCATGAAGCATGAATTAAGCAGGGGTAGTGGAATAATGATGCATATAGATCTGAGCTCTTAAAAGAGGAGAGATAGTAGGCTTTGAACAAAAACCTAGGTGACCTTATGATCCTCATCTCATTCTTCCAAGTATTCATATTACTTGCTCAAATGATTCTATGAGGTGCACAAATAAGTAAGGCAACCGTCTAAATTCTGTTTCACTTCTCCGGTTGAAAAATAGACAAAGCAGGATAGAAACGGAAAAAAGGAGTTCAAAGTAATGTAAAATAAAAAATTCTCAGTGGTTGCCAGATATTGAGTTTGGGGGTAAAATTTGACTCCAAAGCTTTAGCAAGCTTTAGCCACAATCTCAGCCCTGCTCTGCAGCATTTCTACAATGTAAACTGACAAAGGTTTTACCATAGTCTTCCCATACCTACCTGTACCAGATAGGTCACTTCAGGAAAATTATTTAGCCTTTGTTTCTCAATTTTTACATCTGTAAATAGGATTATTGATTAGTAATCAATCTTCAGATACTAACTGGTAACTTATGAATTAATTAGTAATTAACTAGGTTATTATAAAGAATAAATTGGTTAATACAAATAAAATTTGAGAGCACTGGAACATTAAGTTATTATTACTGCCATTATTTTTACAAACCTCCTTTTTCTTTTTTTATTTTCTCTACACAGGTTTTTTTATTGGTGCATTACGGTTATTCATAATGATGTTATTTGTAGTTACTATTTGTACATGCACACAATACAACAATGTAATTTGGTCAGTATCACTCCCCAGCCCTTCCCTGCTCCCTCTCTACTTCCCAACCACTGGTCACTGGTCTCTTTCCTCTACTGATCTTCTTTTGATTTTCATGAGATTCCCCACCCCTCCGCACCTTTCTTTTACTTTTTCTTCTCTAGCTTCCACATATAAAGCATAACAACCCTTGAACTGAGTTTGGTTAATTTCACTTAACATAATGGTCTCTAGTCCCATCCATTTTTCTGCAAATGACATATAATTTTATTTTTATTTATTCCTGAATAAAACTTCACTGTGTATATATCTCACATTTATTTTCTTTACCATTCATCTGTTGATGGACACCTAGGCTGATTCCATAGTTTGGCTATTGTGAATTGTGTTGCTATAAACATGTGTATGCATGCATCACTATCATATGATGACTTTAATTCTTAAGGATAAATACTAAGGAGTAGTATAGCTGGGTCATATGGTGGTTCCATGCCCAGTCTTTTGAGGAACCTCCATATTGATTTCCATAGTGGTTGTATTAATTTACAGTGGTTGTATTAATCCCATCAACTGTGTAAAAGTGTTCCTTTCTCTCTAGCATTTATTACTTTTTGTTTTTTTAATGACTGCCCTTCTGATTGGTGAGAGATGAAATCTCAGTGTAGCTTTGATTTTCATTTTCCTAATTGCTAATTATGTTTAACATCTTTAAAAAATATTTTTAGTTGTCCATGTACCTTTATTTTATTTATTTGTATGTGGTTCTGAGAATCAAACCCAGTGCCTTACACATGCTAGGCAAGTGCTCTACCACTGAGCCACACTCCCAGCTCCTGATGTTGAACACTTTTTCATATATTTGTTAGCCATTTGTACTTCTTCATTTGAGAAGTGTCTGTTTAATTCTTTTGCCCAATTATTAATAGGGTTATTTGGTATTTTGAGTTAAATTTGGGGGGTTCTTTATGTGTTCTATATATTAATCCTTTATCAGAAGGATAACTAGCAAAGATTTGCTCCCATTCTATAGCTTCTCTCTTCACATTCCTCACTGTTTAATGTGCAGAGCTTTTTAATTTGATGCCTTCCTGTTTATTAACTCTTTCTATTATTTTCTGAGCTTTATAGGGGTCCTGTTGACAAAATCATTGCCTGTGTCTAAAAGTTGGAGTGTTGACCTCACATTTCCTTAAAGGAGCCTCGTGGTTTCTGGTCTAATCCTAAGTCATTTGATCCAGTTTGAATTAACTGCATAGCTACTTCATGGTATGGTTTCAATTGACTTTTGTGCCAAGTGAGAGATAAGGGTATAGTTTCATTCTTCTATGTAGGATAACCAGTTGTCCTAATACCATTTGTTAAAAAGCCTGACTTTTCTCCAAAGAATGTTTTTGGCACCTTTGTCAAGGAACAGATGACTGTAGATGTATGGATTTGTCTCTGCCTTCTAATCTATACCATTGGTCTACATGTCTGTTTTTATGCCAGTACCATGAAGTAGCTATATAGTATAATTTGAAGGCAGGTATTGTGATGCCTTCAGCATTACTTTTCTGGATTAGAATATCTTTGTCTATTCTAGGTCTTTTATAAATCAAAATGAAGTTTAGGATTCTTTTTGCTAGTTCTGTAAAGAATGTCACTAGAATTTTGATGGGTATTGCATTGAATCTGTATATTTGTTTTGGTACTATGGCCATTTTAGCATTAATTCTGCCTATCCATGAACATAGGCAGTCTTTCCATCTTCTGAGGTCTTGTTCAAGTTCTTTCTTCAATTTTATATATATATATATATTTTGGTTTTTGTTTGTTTGATACCAGGGATTCAACCCTGGGGGCACTGAACCACTGAGCCAATCCTGAGCCCTTTTTTGTAGGATCTCACTAAGTTGCTTAAGGTCTTGCTAAGTTGCTGAGGCTAGTTTTGAACCCACAAACTTCCTGCCTCAGCCTTTTGAACTGCTGAGATTACAGGCATGCACCACCACACCTGGCTCAATAGTTTTCATTGTAGAGGTTTTTCACCTTCTTGGCTGTATTTATTCCTAGGTATTTTTTATTATTATTAAATATTTTTTTACTGTGAATGTAATTGTTTCCCTGATTTCTTTTTCAGAAGATTCATTACTAGCTTATAAGAAAGCTATTGGTTTTTTATGTTGATTTTGTAACCTTCTACTTTGCTGAATTTGTTTATTAGTTCTAACAGTGTTTTAGTGGAGTTTTTTGCATCTTGTAAATACAGAATCATATCATCTGCAAACAGTGATGATTTGATGTCTTCTTTTCCAATTTTATCCCTTTTATATCCTTCTCTTGCCTAATTGCTTTGGCTAGAATTTCTAAGAATGTGTTAGGAGTGGTAAGAGTAGACATCCTTTTATTTTACCAGATTTTAAAGGAAATGCTTTTAGTTTTTCACCAATTACTGTGGGTTTGATTTTGGGTTTTTCATGTATAATCTTTATGAAGTTGAGGCATGTTTCCTTTTTTAACATTTTTTTAATTTGTATATGGACACAGTAACTTTATTTCAGTTATTTATTATTATGTGATACTGAGGATCAATCCAGTGTCTCACACATGCTAAGCAAGTGCCTGACCACTGAGCTACAAACCTAGCCTGAGGCAAGTTTCATCTATCCCATGTTTCTTCAGTGTTTTTCTATCATGAATGAATGCTGAATTTTGTCAAAGGCCTTCTCTGTATCTATTGAAATGACTGTGATTTTTCTCCTTAATTCTATTTATGTGACAAATTACATTTATTGATTTGTGTATATTAAACCATCCTTGCACCTCTGGAATAAAACCAACTTGGTTATGGCATATAATCTTTTAAATATGTGGTTGAATATGGCTTGCTAATATTTTATTAAGTATTTTTGAATTTATGTTTATCAGGGATATTCACCTATAATTTTCTTTCTTTGATGTGTCCTTATCTGGTTTTGGTATGAGTGTGATATGGATTCATAAAATAAATTCTGAAATGTTCCATCCCTCTATATTTTATGAAATAATTTGAGGAGCATTGGCATTACTTCTTCTTTAAAGTTCTAATAGAATTTAGCTGAGAATCCATCTAGTCTTGGCCTTTTCTTTTTTGGAAGATTTTCTATTACTATTTCCATCTCATTACAACTTATTGGTATGCCTAGGTTTTCTATGTCTTCTTAATTCAATTTTGGCACATTGTGTCTAGAGACATACCCATTTTTTCTAGGGTTTCCAATTTATTGGAGTGTAAGTTTTCAAAATCGTTCTTAATGATCTGCTTTATTTCTGTGAGGCCTGTAGTGATTTCTCCTTTTTTGTCTCTAATTTTATTAATTTGGGTCTTCTCTCTCTCTCTCTTTGTTGTTGTTGTTGTTACTTTGGCTAAGGGTTTATCAACCTTGTTCATCTTTCATCTTTTCAAAGAACCAACACTTTGCTTCATTGATTTTTATATTGTTTGTTTTATTCTCAAGTTCATTGATTTGGGCTCTAATCTTAATTGCTTCCTTCCTTCTACTAGTTGTGGAATTGATTGCTCTTCTTTTTCAAGTGACTTGATATGCATCAGTAGATTGTTTATATGGATTCTCTCTGATTTTCTTATGTAAGCACTTACAGCCATAAAATTTCCTATTAAAACTGCCTTTATAGTGTCCCAGAGGTTCTGGTATGGTGTATCACTATTCTTATTTGAGTCTAAGAACTTTTAAATTTCTCCCTTGATTTTTTTCTATCACCCATTCATCATTCAAAAGTGTATTTTTCCATGTCCACGTGTTTACATAGTTTCTGAAGGTTTTTATTGAGTTGATTTCTATTTTCATTCCATTATGGTCAAATAAGATGCAAAGAATTTATTACTTTTTTGTATTTGCTAAGAGTTGCTTTGTAACCTAAAGTATATTCTATTTTGAAGAAAATTCCATGAGCTGCTGAGAAGAAAATGTATTCAATTTTTGTTGGATGAACTATCCATTCTATAGATATCTTTTGAGTTCATTTGATTTATAATATTTTTCAGGTCCAAAGAGTCTTTCCTGAGTTTATATCTGTATGACCCAACTAATGGTGAGGGAAGGACATTGAAATCACCAGGGTCTATCTGTGGCTTCCTTAAGGTAGTGTCTTTTTTATGTAACTATCTCACCCACATTTAGGGAAAAATATTTCTCATTGTTATATATTGTTTTTGGATCATTCACTTTATGAAGAGACACGCTTTGTCTCTTCTCATTAATTTCAGTTTGAAGTCATCTTTGTCATAATGAGAGTATCTACTCCTGCTTGTTTGGGGACTCCATTTACATGGTATATTAATCTCCATCCTTTTAGCCTGTGATTGTCTTTGCCTGTAAGATACATCTTTTGCAAACAATATATAGTTGGGTCTAGTTTTTTAACCCAATCTTCTAGCCTGTGTCTTTCAATTGGTGAGTTGAAAACATTTATATTCAATGTTACTGAGAGAGAGGTTTATTAATTCCTGCCATTTTAATTTATTTATAATGTTTAATTTGGTCCTGTTTCTCATTTGTTTAGCTACTCTTCCAGTGAGAATTGTTCACATGTAAGCACTGGGGTTTGGTTGTTGTTCTTTTTATTTCCTCTGAGTCAAATATTTCTTTAAGTTCTATAGTGCTGGCTTAATAGTCCCTCATTCTTTTAATTTCTGCTTGTCTTGGAAGGTTTTAATATCCTTTTAGACTTTGAAATATCTGTTTTGGAGATAGTAATCTTGATTGACACTTATTTTCTTTCAGAAATTCTTCCTGTTCTGTATGTTAGGCATTTTAATTATAATGTGTCATGAAAAGGTTCTTTTTTGACCTTGTCTATCTGAGGTTCTGAATGCTTCCTGTATCTAGATGTCCATCTCATTCTTGAAGTTTCAAATTTTTGTTATTATTTCCCCGAAGGGGTTATCCACTCCATAAGTCTGCATCTCATAACACTCCTCATTTCCAGTGATTCTTAAATGTGGTCTCTTAATGTTGACCCAGAGTTCTTGTATATTCCTATCAAGGTTACTTTTTTTTCCTTTAATATTGTCTGAATTAAAAGTAGGCCCAAATCTCCATCATGTCAGCTTAGGAATTGAATTCATCAATAAGACTTCTAAAGTAAAAGAAGTAAAATAAAGAATCAATAAATGGGATGGTATCAAACTAAAAATCTTCTTCATAGCAAAGGAAATAATCAAGAACATAAAGAAAGAGCCTTCAGAATGGGAGAAAATCTTTGCCACTATGTGCACCTCAGATAGAGCATTAATCTCCAAGATATATAAAGAACTCAAACAACACCAAAAACAAAACAACAACAACAACAACAACAAAATCCAAATAACCCAATCAATAAATGGGCAAAGGAATTTAACCAGCACTTTGCAGAAAAATAAATAAAGTCAACAACTGTATGAAAAAATGTTCAACATCTTTAGCAATTAGAGAAATACAAATTAAAACCACACCAAGATTTCATTTTACTCCAATCAGAATGGTCATTATCAAGAAAACTAGTAACAATAAATATTGACAAGGATGCCGGGGTGGGGGGGTGAGGGGAGGTACACTCATACGTCACGGGTGGAACTGCAAATTGATGCAACCACTATGGAAATCAGTATGGAGATTCCTCAGAAAATTTGGAATGGAACAACCATTTGACCCTGTTATCCCACTCCTCAGTTTATACCCAAAGGACATAAAATCAGCATACTATAGTTATACAGCCACAACAATGTTTATGGCAGCTCAATTGATGATAGTTAAGCTGTGGAACTAACCTAGGTGCCCTTTAACAGATGAATGTGGTAATATACACAGTGGGATATTACTCAACATTAAAGAAGAATGGAATTATGGCTTTTGCTGGTAAATCGATAGAAATGGAGACTACCATGCTAAGTGAAATAAGTCAATCCCCAAAAAAACCCAAAGGCCAAATATTCTCTCTGATATGCAGATACTAATACATAATAAGAGCAGAGGAGGGAAGAATAAAGTTAATTGGATTAAATTAAAGGGGATGAAAGGAAGGGATGGGGGATGGAAATAGGAAAGACAATAGAATTAACTAAACATAACTTTCCTATGTTCATATATGAATACACAACCAGTGTAACTCCACAACATGTACAACCACAAGAATGGGAAGTTATACTCTATGTATGTATAATATCTCAAAATACATTCTACTGCTCATGTATAACTAAAAAGAACAAATAAAATATTAAAAAGTACATTGTCTGAATTTTCAAAGTTGACCGCTTTGTCTTCCAGCTCTGAGATTGTGTCTCCAATATTGTCTACTCTATTATACTTTCAACTGAACATTATATTGGATTTATTGTATTCATTTCCAAGATTTCTGTTTGGCTCTTTTTCAATATCTTTATCTTTATGGAACTTCTCATTCGTACTCTGTACTGACTTCCTTAATTCATTCTGTTATTTTCCTGTGTTCTCTTGGAAATCATTGATCATTTTTGTAATCATTCTTTTGAATTCTTTATCTGGTATTTATCCACTGCAATATCTTTTGGGTAAGGTGATAGTGAATTTTAAACTATAGGAGACATCATGTTACCTTGTTTTTTTCATATTTCTTGGATACCTGTGTTGAGGTTTACACATTGTTGGGATGGATTTCTCTTCCACTGTTACATGTAGGGCTTTTTCTTAATAAAAATGAGAAAATCATCTCCACTGAGGTGATCAGTATAGCCAATGATAGTCACTGTCTATGCCCAATTCTCTTCCTTTCCATTTCTTCTTGGGCTATGTCCTGAAAGCAAGAGCAAGGGTTGGAGGTTGTTAACCTCTTCCTCTTTTTGTGTTGCTCACTGAATTGCCAGTTAGAGTGGCCTAACCCTGAAGCTGTTCAAATAATTCTTAGCTTCCCTTCTCACCAGTATGAGGTAGGATGGAATAGGAAGTACTTTCAGTTGGAGTTTTGTCTGCAAAGATCAGATCACTGCACTCCCAAGTAGGAGCTGTTGCTGTTAGGGGAGTTCCAGGGCCTGGGGATTAGGTCTAATCTAGCTTCAGAGGCTTTGTTGGCCAGTGTCTGATCTGGAGAGATTAGATCAACCTACCCCTATAGCTTAGCAGTTGCCAATCTCTGTCAGGAGTCTGGATTTCAAGAGCCTCCCAAGAATTCTACTCTTGGGACAGGGGAGCCAATCCTCCACACACCCTGCTGCCCTCCAATACAGCCTTCCCAGCCTTCCCAGGCTTAGATCTTGAGAGAATTCTCACCCACCTGTTTAGATTCCTGGCTCTCTTCTGCTGATCATGCGAATCGCCTGACTCAAAGGAGAAGCAAGTTGGGTTCCCCTTTGCTTTTCAGACTTGAATGCCCCTGGGTACAATCTTATCTGTGCCTTTTTCTTTTTCTTTTTTTTTCTTTTCCTTTTCTTTTCTTTTCTTTTTTTTTTCTTTTTTTTTCTTTTTCTTTTTTTTTCTTTTTTTTTTTTTGTGGGGGGGGGGTACCAGGGATTGAGGTCAGGGACATTCTGCCCCTGAGCCACATCCCCAGCCCTATTTTGTATTTTATTTAGAGACACTGAGTTGCTTAGTGCCTCCCATTGCTGAGACTGGCTTTGAACTCAAGATCCTCCTGCCTCAGCCTCCCCAACAGCAGGGATTACAGGCCTGCGCCACTGTGCCCAGTTCTCTCTGTGTCTATTTCACACACATTCTGGAAGCATGAGATAGAAAAGGCAAGGCAGTAGAGCGTAGGGAAGGAACAGAAAAAGTTGACAAGAGGGCAAACACAAAGACAGCCATCCTAACATGCCCCAACCTGTTATAAAACAGTTCCTGTTGCTCAGAAAGTGCATAAATCTCCATCTGGCTGAAAGCAACTGCATAATCCATAATCCAGTCTGCGCCTACCATGGGATAATTGAAACATCAAAAACCAATCAAGAGGAGCTTATCAACTCCCCTTTACCTGCCTTTAAAGGAGGAGTGCTGTAGGACTTAAACGGCACTCTAGCTTGCTTATTCCGTGCTCATTCTTCGACTCCATTGAACACCCGGATCCTGACTTCTGCCGGTCACAGGTACACCTTAGGCCACATGGTAGGCACTTACTGGGACAGTGTGACAGTGTTTGCTGTGATTTCCTGGCTCTGGCTCCGTCTCAGCACTCTGTGGCCAGTTGAGAAACAGAGCACTTTTCAATCAGCAGTTCACAGTCAGTCCCTGGTTCAGCCAAGTTCAGGCCACTGTCTGATCTCAGGTTTTCCATACCAGATCTGTCTGTCATGTTTCTCTGTTCTCCCTCTCCTCTATGGTGAACCAACACTGCATTTGCTGCTGCTACTAGTTCAGCCCCAATGCTCTTTCTTCTTTGTTCAGTGAACCCAAATTTCTGAGTCTCTAGGATCCTCTGACTGTCCAATATTGAATTTTAGTGAAATGCTTCTTCACCCACCTTGCTGAGAAGCATCACTCCAGCTGCTTGAATCCTGAGCTAAGAATGCAGCCTTCCTGGATTCCACCATCTTGAATCTCTCTTCTTTTTGTTTCTTAGAGAAAAGAGATGGCTATTACATACAATTTTTAGAAAAATAAAAAGGAACTACCTTCTGTTTCACCATACTAACTTCCTGTGAATAGAAACCATAGACTGGAACTCATGATTATTAAAAATTCTTTTTTCAGCTTAAATGGAAGTTCAGGGACTCCTCCTTTGTAATTTTAATCTTTCCCCCATCCTGCTGGATATTGAATTAGACTAAGCACTAAGCACATACCTGTCACAGCCCCTGTAATTTAATCTTTAAGAGCACATCTTGGAATTTTTCACTTCCAGATGTGATGGAGCAACTGTTATTGGACTAACTCTCCTTCCATAAAAGATTAAACCATAAATACTACATGAGGCAGTTGTTTTTAAGCAATGGACAATAAGAAACTCAACATTGTAATCTTAGAGGAGAAAATCATAAAGAATAGCCCAGTGATACCCTATATCTCTTCCTGAATACAATTTTCCAAGTATATCATAGGAAGTTAAAATCTAAACCAAGCACAATGGTCCTGCTGAGCTGAGACAAAGATCAGAGTTCAGATGAACTGAAGCAGTTGGAATTTAGTAAGGCATCAAAAGACAAAGAAGCTGCATAGGTGGGGAGAACTGGAGTTTCAAAAGTGATGTGAAAGATTCTTTATGAATCCTTGGCTCAAAGGTAAGATGCACATTCTTATGATAAAATTATCTGTGGCTTGTAGTAACTACAGAGAACATTTACTATTGAGATAAGAACAAAATGGAGATTCTAGACATCAAACAGTGCTGGTGGACACTGAAGTTCTGGCCAAGCCAGAATAAAAAAGACTCTGTTACCAATTTATTATCACACTAAGCATCTAATTTAGATCCAGAAAGAATTAGGACCATGTTTCAGAGGAAGGTCCATTCCAGGCTCATCCTAACAAAGTCCAAAACTAAGCCTTTAAAAGATCTGCAGAGAAGACGGATATTGGAAGTCGAGATATGCCAAAAGAGAGGGACTTGGAGAACATATTGAGCTTGCTGAAGATGTACCCTGGCAAAGCATAAAGACAAACCCATGGAAATGCAAGATAATCAGCCAGAAGTTGAACTGTCTAATACAAGAAAAGCTAACATTTCTCAAAAGAAGATAAAAAAGTCCAGAGCCTAGAATTTTCACAATATATAATCAACAATGTCTAAAATATAATCTAAAAATTTGCTAGATATGAAAAAAAGAATAACATGCAAATATGGTCATAATTAAGGAGAAAATATCAATATCAATAGTGCTGAGATGTTGTATTTAAGAATCAAGGACCAACAATAAAAAAAAAAAAAAAAAAAGAATCAAGGACTTTAGGTACTATAAATATGGCTCAAAGAACTAAATGATATTTGTTCCATGAATTAAGGAAATTATGGGCTTACTGAGAGAAAAGGCAAGAAATATCAGCATAGTAATTTAAACTATAAAAAATAACTATATGGAAATTCTGGAACTAAAAAATTCAATGACCAAAATAAATAAATAAATGGCCACAGTAGACCAAAATAAGTATCAGAAATGCATGAAAACAGGAAAATATATCTACAAAAATTATCTGAACTAGGGCTGAGGATGCAGCTCAGTGGTAGAGTGCTAGCTAGCATACATGAGGCCTTGGTCTGGTCCCCAGCACTAAAAAAAAGTTAAGCCATCGGCTGGAAGAAATTTTTGGAATGCACATATCTGACAATAGACTTATATCCCAGATGTGTGTGTGTGTATATATATATATTCTTGAAATTTAATAACAATTATACAATCTAATTATACTTGAATAGGCAAAAGACATGAAGTAGCACTTAATCAAGGAAAATATATGAATGTTCAATAAGCACAAGAAAAGATAGATACTCAACATCATAAGTCATCAGGGAAATGAAAATTAAAGCTATAAGATATGCTACACATTCATTAGATGGTAAAATTAAAGACTGTCAATACCAAGTTTGTAAAAGAGATGAAGAATAGTTAGATTTCTTATGAATTGCTATTGGGAGTAAAAAGTGGTACAATCCTTTTGGAAAACAGTTTGACAGTTTCTTTTAAGGTTAAACATACACTTGTATGAACCACTAGGTATTCACTCCTACATGTTTACCAAAATGAAATGAGAACAATGTCCACATCAAGACAGGTCATAGCAACTTCATTGATGAAAGCCCTGAACGGGAAGCAAATATCCACTAAGAGATGCATGACTAACAAGTTGTCATTTGCACAGCAGAATACTCCTCAATAAAAATACCCATCACTAACAAATACACCCATGAAAATGAATCTCAGAAACATCAGAATGAGTGAAAGAAGCTTTACAGAAAAGAGCACATACTGTACAATTCAATAGAAGTACTATAAGAGGCAATACCGAGCCACAGTGATAGAAAGCACATCAACGGTTGCTTCGATCAGTGTGTGAAAGGACTGGCTGTGAAAGGGCATGAGGGAGCTTTCTGGAAGGATGAGAGTGTCCTGTTTTGACTGGGGTGGTGTTTACATGGGTGTATACATTTATTGAACTGTACACTTAAAATACATGCATTTTATTGAATGTAAATTATACCTCAGAAAGTTGATTGTTAAACGGTCACTTGCCTAACTCTTTAAATTAGAAGCTTTATCTTCATCATCTTTCTGTGGTGAGTCATTCAGCAATAAGTTTTATAAGGAACACATTCTTTTATGAATCACACATAAGCATCCCACATGAGTGTCTAACCCCTGGTGTTACATTTCGTGACTAAGAAATAGTTGCCATTAAATTAATAACACCCCTGCCTATCATGTCTGAATCTGAGCTGCAGAAGACACCGTAACTTCTGCTCTCCTCTCAATGCCCTCAGTATCTATCTTTTTTAAAAAAATATATTTTTAGCTGTAAATGAACAAAATGTCTTTATTTTATTTATTTATTTTTATGTGGTACAGAGGATGGAACCCAGTACTAGGCAAGCATGTGACCACTGATCTACAATTCCAGCTCCAGGAACTATTTTTTGATCAGATCCTCTATATGTACTTTATAAATAAGTTGTATCATCTGATATGTTGGCTGCTGCCAAACTTTGTCTATACCTACAAAATCTGCCCCAGTCTTATAGGAGAGGTGAATTGTCCAAGTCTGACTACATAATAAGATGATACTATTGTTGGTCAAATATGCTGTCCTGTCCCCTTCCCTTGCTCAAGGGACCTCTTATACAGTTTTTGAAAACACTGTAAATAGGGAAGTGAGACTTGCCTTTCCTTGAGGTACTCCTATCTGCAATGAGAAACTGATGGACAAAAGTGAGGTATCATAGACAAAGGGCACTGTGCTGGCCTGTACAGTGGCCATAAATGCTAAGGCTAGTGTCCCCATTTATTGGAAAATCTCCTTTGCTGATCTAGAGTCTTAATAAGAATAGAAAGCAATTCATGAAATAATACTACGAGCTAAAACCCTGTATTGCCTCTTGTATTCATTTTCTATTGCTGCAAAACAAATTACTCTGAATTTAGCAGCTTAAAATGATACTTGTGTGTTAGCAACAGTTCAGCAGATCAGAAATCTGAGTGTGCTTGTCTGGATTCTCTGCAAGGGAATATCACAAAGCCAAACTCAAGGTGTCATCCAGGCTGGGCTCTTATCTGGAGGCTTTCGGCAAAAATTGCTTATATTATTAAGTTTGGCAGAATTCAGTTCCTTGTGGGTGTAGGACTGAGACCCTATTTCCTTTCTATATATCTAGAAACTATCTACATTCCATGGCTCATGGTCCCCTTGCTTCATCCTGAAGGCTAGTAATTGTGGATTGCCTCCATCTCAGGATTAGAAGATCTGAACACAGGGGCACTTTACCACTAAGCTACATCCCTATCCCATCTTTTTTTTTTTTTTTTAATTTTGAGGCAGGGTCTCTTTAAGTTGCTAGGGCTTCATTAAGTTGCTGAAGCTAGCCTTGGATTCAGGATCCTCCTGTCTCAGCCTCCCAAATTGCTAGGATTACACGCATATGACACAATCCCAGCTAGTTTCCCTATCTTAAAGTCAACTGATTAGTAACTTTGATTACCTCTGCAACATCAGTTGACCTTATTACCTAAAGTAATCATGGGAGTAACACTAAGGGCAGAGATCATGGGGCCATATTAGAATTCTGACTATAATCTCAATGCTAGAGTCCATCCAGTACCACTCATCTTCTGTGTCTTCAGAGGACTACTCAAAAATGAAAGTTGTACTAGACCATGATTCAAAGGCCACTTTTCAGATTGCAAAAATTAAGACTGGCCATGACAGGAAAAACCATATCTGAAGTTAAAGAAACTATATTTCTGGGAGGATTAGACAAATTCTAGATAGGGCAGAGGGGTGAGAGGGGAAAGGAGGGGGCATGAGGGTATAAGAGATGGTGGAATGAGATGGATATCATTACCCTAAGTACATGTATGAAACATGAATGGTGTGAATATACTTTATATACAACCAGAGATATGAAAAATTGTGCTCTGTGTTACATGAATTATAATGCATTCTGCTGTCATATATAACAAATCATAATTTTTAAAAAAAAGAAAGAAAAAGAAATTGCGTTTCAATCCCAGAAAGTCAGCTTGAGCTGGGGAAAGCTTCATAGAGGAACCCTTCAAAGCAGGGTTTTCTAGAATGCATGGATTTGTGGGAGGCAAGGGCATGACAAGAGACAGGAATAAACAGGGCCTTAGCTGAAGCAATGATGAACCCCACAGGATCGCCTGTTGGGGAACAATGGAAATAAAACAGTAAAGGTGAAGCAAAAGTAAAGATGGCTTTGTAAATCAGGACAAGAATTTGCATTTAATTAAATGAGAAATACTGGGCTTATAAAAGCCACTTTAGGCTTCTTTGAAAATATGCCAAGGTTGAAAATGTGTGGATTGGTGAGAAAGCAGATTGAAGGAAGAAAAATTTTAAAACTACAGGGGACAAATTGTTTACCTGTTAGAGACACATACTGGCATGTGTGGAGTGAGCTTTAGCTTATTGTAGGAAAAATAAATAAGTAAGAAAAGAATTGAGTGGCAGTGAGTTCAAAATTCTATTCTCCCTACTTTTGTGTTGGTTTAAATGTTTCCATAATAAAAAGTTGGGTTAAAAAATGTCTGTAGTGGTAATCCAGGAATGAAAATGTGAAAACCTCAACATGGATAGTGGCAGAGAAAACAGAAGCAAAAATTAATTTAACAAACATCGTGCCCTTGATAATGAATTTGACATAACTTTATCTGAGGAGAAATAAAATCGATTCATTGATATAGCTTTGGAGATAGAAAATATCATAAAAAGAGAAATTTGTCAACAAATTCTTGCACTTTTTTTAGGATCAGGGAAGGTTACCAGGGATTTAACTTAGGGGCACTAGACTACTGAGCCACATACCAGCCCTATTTTGTATTTTATTTAGAGAGAGACTCTCACTGAGTTGCTTAGCACCTGCTTTTGCTGAAGCTGGCTTTGAACGCACGATCCTCCTACCTCATCCTCCCAAGCCACTGGGATTACAGGCATGCACCACCATACCTGTCTCAAATTTTTGCACTTTTAAGTGGTATACTCTGCCACGTGACCAGAGCTGGCTTCATGAAAGAAGGTTCAGTTCATAAGTAATTGCTAGGAAGTTTTAAATTAAAGAGACAAGATTCTCATTGCCTTTAATACCAGCTCTGGGACAGCTTCTCCTAGCTCCCGCCTCCAGCCACCTAATGCAGTGGCGAGGTTTACAGAAGAGGAGAGAGAGAGAGAGAGAGAGGGAAGAGAGAGAGAGAGAGAGAGAGAGAGAGAGAGAGAGAGAGAGAGAGAGAGAGAGAGAAAGAAACATGCCAGGGAGTGGGCTTTTATTGGGGAACAAAAAATTCAAGAGAAATTCCCATCCAATGAAGGTTAGGGGGGCAGCATCCCAAGGTCAGGGGCGACTATTGGGTCTTCAGGGCAGTGGCCAGGCACGCTTCTGCACGGACAAGCCCTGGACCTGGAGAAGGGTGGGGAAGGCTCTAATACAGCTGTGTCTAAGCACCTCTCACCCTGCCAGGGAGGTAACTCAAATCACGTGCAAGGATGGCCTCCCACAGTGCACCTCATGACTCTGAATGGTTGAAATGTGTATGGAAATTAATAATCTGGGTAAACTAAATTTCTGTCTATATGTGTCTCTCTCTATGACAGAACATTAAAACATTAGACAGTTTTTACTCATTAAGTTTGGTCTGTTGTTTAGTCTGGTATAGAATAAAGACTTATTTGATCATTTACAAAAATAATTTTGTGGGGCCCTAAAAGTGATATATGTGCTATAATCTATTATATAAAGTTTTCTGTAAGTTGATATCAAAATTTTATTTTATTTTATTTTATTAGAGGAGAGACTTTTTAATATGTATTTTTTTTAGTTTTCGGTGGACACAACATCTTTATTTTATTTTTATGTGGTGCTGAGGATTGAACCCAGTGCCCCGCAAATGCCAGGTGAGCGCTCTACTGCTTGAGCCACATCACCAGCCCCCAAATTTTATATTTTAAAAAAATTCTTCCATGAATTTTGAGTAAAGACATCATTCAAATATGTGTTTGCTTTCCCATGTATTTTTTAACTTTCCCTAGGTGCACATAAAAAGTTA
Source organism: Ictidomys tridecemlineatus (assembly GCF_052094955.1). Lineage (NCBI taxonomy): Eukaryota > Metazoa > Chordata > Mammalia > Rodentia > Sciuridae > Ictidomys > Ictidomys tridecemlineatus. Next base: position 164,894,219 of record NC_135479.1, read on the forward strand.
TAGCAGACAAAAGTGTTATTCTGAAAGTGAGCAATTCTTATTTCCATATCATCAAGAGCCTAAAAGTGATCCTTTTTAAAATTTAAAGTAATTTTGAAAGAAATATTTCTTGGGAGCAAAAATAAAGAATGACTTCTTAAAGTCAAATGAAAGTAATGTCTAATGTTAAAAAATGTCCGGAGCCAATTCAGAAGGCAGGCTGTCTTGGCAGACAAGATCCCCCTGAGACAAAAGCCCTAATTAACTCTTGGAGAGCTGGAAGAGAGGAGCAGTTCACCTCCAGAGGAGTCCACACCCATGGAGGCCGGTCAGCAGGTGCCTAATACTCTCTATGCACACACCTGAAACTGAAGCCCTACATGAGACACATTTGAATGCAAATAGGAGGAGCAGGTTGTGCAGATTAAAAGGCCATGAACTGATAAACAGTAACTCCAAACCTGAGCCCCATATCAAGCTAAGGAATCTACTGTCATTTCACAATCTTGTCTCCATTGACAAGCCTGAAAAGTTACTATGCTGTTCCAACAGGAAACACATGCTTGAAATTTTTATTTTCAGATCAATAGCCACAATTCTGTCACTTAAAAATTAATATCTAGAATGTTTTCTCTGATAAGGATGCTGATCCATAATAGGGATGGCAAGGGGAGCATGGGAGGAATGGAGGAACTTTAGATAGGACAAAGGGGAGGGAGGGGAGAGCAGGGAGGAAAGACAGTGAAATGAATTGGACATCATTACCCCAAGCACATGTATAAAGACATGAATGGTGTGACTCTACTTTGTGTACAACCAGAGACGTGAAAAATTGTGCTCTGTATGTGTACTATGAATTGAAATGCATTCTGCTGTCAAATTGGAATAAATCAACAAACTTTAAAAAATTATATCTAGGCCCAAAGCAGTGTATGTCTATGAAGTCTGAAGAAAGTAAAATCAGTACTTTTAAACTCTTCACTTTCTAATATTTGCAGTTACCATTGCGCACCTATTCTACCGTTATCATTACAGGGGTGCTCTAAAGCATAGGATAGGCATCTAATTTATTATCATATTGCTTTCCACATGGAAAACTCTAGGTAGTATGATCCAAAGTGAAGAATGGCAGGTTTATTCATATGTGTACCAGACAGAATAACTCATGATAATCAAAGATGTTTTCTAAATTTAAAACAATTAAAGCACTTTTAATCACTATAATACTTTTAAATTAAAGCTCAATAATTATTTTTATTTCCCTTAAAATTTGTCTGTCAGGCCAAGCATGGTGGCATGCACCTGTAATCCCAGCAGCTCAGGAGGCTGAGGCAGGAGGATCACAAGTTTAAAGTCAGCCTCAGCAACTTATAGAGGCCATAAGCAACTTAGTGAGACCCTGTCTCTAAATAAAAAATTTTAAAAAGGGCTGTGGATGTTGCTCAGTGGTTAGGCACCCACCCATGGGTTCAATTCCTGGTACCAAAAAGAAAACAAGAATTTATCTACCAGTGTACATAAGATTCCTGGTCAATGCCAGATATTATAAATAATACAAAATGGAGACGCTGTACTGTACATTATATCAAAAATTATGTATAAAAGTCTTCATAGATTCTGAAGACAGACTATATAATTGCTGAAAAAGAAATATTCATAAGTTCTAGAGATCTATTGTATATGACATTGTTGCTAGAGTTAGCAATACTTTATCGTACATTTAATAATTTAAAGAGGATAGCTCTTATGTTAAGGGTTCTTAAAACTACAAATAGATTTTTTAAACATGAAATCTTAATCTTATTCATTTTATAACAGAAATAATGTTAGTATGAAAGGTAAGTACTTTTCCTTGTGCTGTTAGTTAAATGGTGCCCCTCCCCCCAAAAGATACATTCACATCCTAACCCTCAGGATCTGTGAATTAGACCTTATTTGGAGACAGTGTTTTTCACATGTAATTAAGAACCTTGAGATCAAGTCATCTAGATTATTCAGGTGGACCCTAAATCCAGTGACAAGTCTCCTTATAAGAGATATCCAAAGGAAAAACACAGGAAGAGAAGGCCACATGAAGATGGAAGGAGACTGATGTTACACTGACAAGCCAAGGAACACCAGGAGCCTCCAGAAGCTGGAACAGGCAAGGAAAGAATCTCCTACCACCTTTGGAGGGAGATGATTCTGATAACACCTTGATTTCAGAGTTCTGTGCTCCTGATCTGTGCAAGAACAGATTTCTCATTTAAGCTACTGCATTTCTGGTATTTGTTACAGTATTAGCAAACTAATGCACCCGGGGACTTAAAAACCAGAATGATCTAAGGAAAACATTTTCTGAAAGCAGAAAAACAGACAAGGTAACTCGTGATTTCATCTTCTACCCTAGTTAGTGTCTGTATCACAGGATCCACTGTGTCTTGCACATTGCATGCATTCATGGGGTTGCTACATCATCCCCGTGGATGTTACAGCAACCCATTCTGTTACCATCATGTGGCTACTGTCACACCACAGCTATGCTCCCCAATCTGCATTTCCCAACTGATTTACACGACACTGCACTGGAACCATCTTCATATATGCCTGTCAGAAGCCCTGAAAACCCTGCAAATTCTAGGAAAGTCTGGGGTGAGACCTAGGAATTTACATCCTTAACAAATTTCACAAAATATGCTAATATTCCCCTATGACTGAAACCTTGAACCTAGGGCATTCAGCAACGGAACCATCTGGCTATTCTGATCCCCATTTGGAGGAAATACGATTCTGATAGAGATCATGGTGCACAGAATAACATAAATGGGATGGACACCCTTCGACAGTCTCATTCCTAGAAGTAAATATTTCATCCATAGCATGTTTCTGGGTCTGCACAGACTGAAAGGTGGAAAGAGAGGACTGAGAAAATAAAGTAAAATCAGACTTTGTATGTAGTGAAAGTATTAGAGTACTTCTGGATTAAAACATATACTCCATATGAAAAATAAAATGTTTATGCACTAAAGTTTGTCAGAAAAAAAAAATAAAGAGAGCAATGACATTAACTTTGATGTAAGAACTAGTTATTGAATGTCTACTGTCTCAGATACTGTGGGAGGTATAGGTCCTCTAATATTGAATATAACAGTCCCCCCATTTCTCTGAAGCACTAACTTAGGGCACTCACTGGGAAACCAGAAGCATGGTTATAATTAATCTCAACACTTGCACCTAGGGCTGATCTTGGGGCAATCACCAAGAGCGTACCCTGTGGCTAAAGTGAATTTCTCTCCGCAGTCACTTTCAATATAAAACTGATGTTATTTTAAAACATGGAAGTCAGTGGCATTAGTTTTAAGAAGTTGACATTTATTAAAAGTTAGAGGAGTATAAGGAAATTCTCAACTCCTGGTTAAGGAAAATTATAGAAAGAATGTTAATGTTTCTGATTTGACTAACAAATAGAGGTGAAAAATTTGCTCTCTGACTCTTGTGGGGATTCCTTAGTGAACATCAAACTACAATTCTAGAGTTCGTCCTTTGCAAAGAGGGACAGCCCAACATAAAAAAAAAAAAAAAAAGAGTCCAGCTGTGCCCATTTTCATTAACATATGATTGATGTTAAATTATATGGCTAAGTTCAGAATTGTAATCATTATTAATTCAGTATTATTTAATAGCATAACTCTGGTTCAAAATATGACTCTCCCTAAAACCAGTGATCCCAACTAAGATTGGCATACATTAATTCACTCACTGAAGCAATATTTTACAAGCTCCTACCTTGTGCTGGACATTATGCTAGGTGAGGTTGCCATAATGAGCACATCAGCTTGGTTTCTTTTAGGCTCATTCTAAAGGCCTATTCCATAAGAGCTTCTATTCACATTCCTGTGGCAGAGATCACAATATCCTCTCCTGCCAAGTCCTTAGGAGGCCTGGGGATCTTTCCCAACATGATACCCATAATATTATCAGTTAGAGGTGGAACACAAGATAAAACTGATTTACTGTCCTAGATCCTAACCAAACTATACTGAAATCAACTGCTGATCCCACAAAACACTATGCCTTGGTTCATGCTATCTTGTTCGACTTGCTTCTCCTTCCTACAAACATTCAAGTCAACCATCCTAAAGATCTAGCACAAATGTTCTGTCGGAATTAAAAACCAGACAGAACATTTGAATCCTCCCCATTCAGTTGTAATTCCTCTTCTGAATCTCTATAATTACTTCTTCCTTTTGTTACACTCCTTAATAGCAACAAAGTCCTAGTTGACCTAATAAAGTGCATACCATCTCTCACATAAGCACCTTAAAACTAAGAAATGTCTTAGATCTTGACCTCATATTATCAACCATACATCTGTGAACACACACACAAATTTCCTTGCCAGGCATTGATTCAATTGATTAATTATGAGAGGATTTGGGATTAAGAGAGAACATATAAGTTCACTTGGGAAAAGCTCACCGTACAGCTATGTTCAGTGGGCATCTATCATTTCTATAGTTCTGGTTATCAGGTTGTAATTGCAAAGCAAATTATTCTTTGGATTTCATTATATGAAAGAAAGTTTATCTAATGTACAGAAATAATACAAAAGTAGATTCTCAGACTGTAAATTGTGGTTTTTCTAGAGTGTGTGAAAACTTTGATATACATAACATTTGTGGCCATATGCTTATGTACATTTTTCCAGGGAAAGAATCTATATCCTTCATATTCTCAAGTTAAAAAGAATTAGATTATATGTGCAGTAATTGTGATGACTGATGCTGACAGGTGTGTTTGTCCTCCCACATGTTGAAATGTCATGCTGGGAAAGGGAAGAACCTCATGTACTACTGCTCCCAGATGTAACCCTCTCACAGTGATACTGGTAATCCCCAAACTGTTTTTCATGTGTTCACTGCTCTCACTGGCTTTTTGGGTTTTTGAACCATATAAGCTTCTGAATAATCACAGTATCTATTAAACTTCCATGATATTTTCAGAACTTAATAAATATCTACTAATGATGAGGGTTTTGTTGTTGTTGTTGTTGTTAAATCTTACATACCTTTAGAAACATGTTCTCAAAAGTTGAAATTAAAATATATTAAGTAATTTAAAGGTATTTATATTAGTCATTAATAGTATTTTCCTGCCTACAGAAATATAAATAAGACAGTAGGAAAAGAAAATGCATATCCTTAAGACAAACATTCATGTATTAATGTTTATTTAAAATCATGCAAGCGTTTTTCGTATTTTTTACAGATGTCAAGTGACTATACCTAACTTTTGTCCACAAGACATACTGAGTCAAACAATATGATTAATCCTAATGGTATCTTTTTTAAAAGAATGTAAGTACTAAGCTACAAAGACAATAAGTCAATTATCAGACTTATCTTTTTTAAAATAAGATTTTTTTTAATGAGTCAAATTTATCACAAAGAATTAGGAAACAATTAAAGCCAAATGTGTTCCTCAGGGCATGCCAGAGGTAAGCAAAATGTTAACAGAATCAAAATTACTAAAAAATAAAGTTTTCTTCTGAATAATATAAACATCATGGCACATTATCATTATTTGACAATAGAAAAGAGGAAGATATGTTTCTATATTGACTTTTTTTGTTTCTATAAAGATTAAGAACAAAAATTTCAATAGCTCATGTAAAATTATAAATTCTAGAAGGTGAGCCATCAAGAGCTTCTCTTCAAAAGCATGCAATAATATACAAATAAAGTGTCTCATTTCAATGCATAAGAAGCATATTAACAAATTAAACATGGCTCTTTCCGCCCCACATTTGCTTCATCTACAAAGACTTTAGCTAGGAACAACACTCCTTTTTAAAAGTAAATACACTTGTTTATTAATTCAATTATTTATTTCTACTTTATTGATTAACATTTCAAATATCCATGTTACTGGTCAAATATGTACAATATTTCTAAAAACAAAAATAACAGTTATATACAGTTTGCAAAGATCAAATCCTAACCATAGATGCCTTCCATCTAGTCCAATGACTAGAGACACACCAACACCAATAACAATGACAGGTAGTGCATCAGACTATAAGAAGCCTCAACACTATATCCAGATTTTTCCCCCCTTTCAAATTCTTTCATTTTTCTTAAAGAAATGTTTAAAATTTACCTGCCTGGAACCAGTAATGGCTACATAAGTGATGCCTTATGCCACAAACCAGTTTTCTTCTACCCAAAAACTACTGTTAATTGAAGGCAATTTTACCATTCAGATCAAATTCAGATGTCTAGATCCCAGATACCTGGGTATGAAATATGTAAATCTGCCAAGAGAAATTAGACATTTTTCTTCTTTGTGTTAATATAACCCACTATATAATAGTGAACTAAATATGTTTGTTTCATAGAAACAACTTACATTTGCCGATACAGGGCAAATGGTCTATGTACAGATACATTAGGACTGCCTAACTGACAGTGAGTGTTGCTGACCAGGCTCCAGGTCAGTGGAGCTAATATGGTGGCGCTCTCTGCTGAACAGACTTCCCCTTCAGGATACGTCGAATCTGCAAGAGAAATAAATAGGATTTGTGAGGTTTACTGTTGAGGGTCACGTGTATATTTTATTCAGAGTTTAATTCCTTTCTTATATACTCTATAGCATTCCTTAAAAAAATGTGCAAAATATTATGCTAAGTGAAGTTTGCCAATCCCTAAAAAACAAATGTCGAATGTCTTCTCTGATATAAGGGGGGTGACTCAAAATGGGATAGGGAGGAAGAGCATGAGAAGAAGATTACCACTAAATAGGGAAGAGAGGTGGGAGGGAAAAAGAGGGAGAAGAGGAGTTGCACGGAAGATGGAAGGAGACCCTCATCGTTATACAGAATACATGTATGATGTTGTGAGGAGAAAAAAAAAATGAAGTGTGTCACATTAGATTGGATAGAGAGAAATGATGGGAGGGGAGGGGAGGAGTAGGGGGGATCGGAAGGGCAGCAGAACAGAATAGACATTATAATTGATGTATGTATATAGGTGACTCTATGACCAGTGTGACTCTACAATCTGTACAATTCGAAAAATGAGAAATTATACCCTAATGATTCAAATGTATGAATTGCCAAGATCATTGTAATGTCATGTGTAGCTAATAAAAAAAAAAGAAGAAGAAATATGCAAAATATCTGTCATGATTAAAGTGACTTAAAGAGCTGGGGTTGTGGCTCAGTGATAGAGCACTTGCCTAGAACATGTCAAGGTACTGGGTTGGATTCTCAGTACCACATATAAACACATAAAATAAAGGTCCATCAATAAGTTAGAAAGACATTTAAAAAAAAGATTAAAGTGACTTAAAAAATGCAACTCCTTTTAAAGCTTATTTAAGAACTCCTATAGTGATCTTTGAGTGCAAGACAAATCAAACATCTCCACTAAAAAGTATCTGAAAAATTGGGGGCTGGGGTTGTGGCTCAGTGGTAGAGTGCTTGCCTAGCATGCATGAGGTACTGGGTTTGGTCTTCAGTACCACATAGAAATAAAATAAAGATACTGTGTCCACCTAAAGCTAAAAAGTAATGATTAAAAATTTGTTTTAATTATCTGAAAAATAAATTATATGAAGTTGAAAATCTACAGCTAAAATAGAATATTTCCTCACAAATTTAGAATTGTTATTTATGAAGATATTTAATTATGACTGTAAGATATATTAAAATATCTCAGTTATACTGAAGCCAGCCTCAACAAGTTATAGTACTTAACAATAGCAAAGTATAAACTACCTAATAAAATGCATGCCATGTCTCCCTTAGCACCCTTCAAGTCAAAACAGCTGTCATGATATCAAAGTGTTCAATAAAGCATCTACACATAATTTTATGGATCACATGAAAGTCCTCAGGCTCATTCAGAGGCTAGTGATTTGATTTTAGTGATTTGGTCTATTAAACCGATTATCTGTCTTTCAACCCCAACAAATTAGAAGTAACAATTTAGAAGAATGACAACTGGGATAGGGGATTTAACTGATAGTCTGACAATAAAAGCAAGAGGAAAGATCTCTCCACTCCCCAACAAACATAATGCAAAAGCAAAAAAGAGAGTAATCTAAGAACATTTTTAAGGAAGCAAATGAGCCTCCACACTTCAATGCTCCCTGGGAGCACTGTTATGTGAGTGCACACCACAATAGTAAAAGGCAGAGCAAATCCTGGGCTTAGCACTCTGATGTGCACTAGTTAATGATTATTCCTGTCCTCAGAACCTCTCTAAATACCAACTTTCACAGCTGAATATACTACAAAGTATTTGTAGATATTAAGTGATTTACATAAAATCTGCTACAGACTATAGAGATTCTAACTTACAGAGGGGTTATGGTATCATTATGGTCATAATGACAACCAGAAATCAAAAAAAGTTAAATTGCATTTCATATATCTTATTTTAATTAATAATGTGATGAACTACCCAACTCACCCTCATTTCCCACACGAGAAGATTTCCATCAAAAATCTTTTAATTTCTTAAAGGAGTGAGTTCTTATTATCTAGAAATCCACTCATGCAATTATTCAATCCCCAGTGATAATATAAACCACACTTGATGAGTAAAGCACAATTTTGTTTATAAAATTCTAGTTTATACTATGTTCTGTTACATTATAGCCTTTCCACTTCTTATTGCAATATCACTTGAATAGAAATAATTGTAACAGGTGGTGCTCACTGAACACTTATTATATGCCTGAGACTATCCTGAACACTCTACAGATGTGAACTCATTTAATGCCACAATATTTGAAGGCTCATAGCTATAAAACTAAGAATCTCTTGCCTTGATAACTATAGGAACCTTAGTACCTCCTCTTTCATCAGCTTCCAAATCTTGAACCATTCTGAACTTATACTAAAACCAAGATTATATCAGGGAAAAGAAAAAAGGAGACTATCTCACCTGATCTGACCACTTTATGGATAAACCCTCAAATTTCTTACCCTTCCTTTGGAAACAAAATTATTAACTCCAAAGTGTCATACTGACTACTGAGAGACAAGGACACTGCCTACCCAAGGAGCACCAGCTGGCCTCCACCTGAACAACCTCATCCATCTCCTTTTGTTTCAGACCAGAGTGCCTGAAGGTATTTCCTCTTCCTCCCTCACCTGTTCTCCCACAGGGCCATCAGGAACCAAATGCACTGGCTGTTCATTCTCCAAGTTCCGGGTACTTGGGTCGGCTCCCTTCCTCATCAACAGGCGGACAGCATCCAACTGTGTCACCCGATACTGTAGGCTGGCAGCAACATGGAGCGCAGTGTTTCCATTATAAGCCTGAAGACAAAGAAATGAAATAACTCACATCAGGAAGGGGAACTTTCATGAAAAGAGCCTGAAAACTTGAAGAAGGTGTGACAAAGGTCACTTCAACTCAGGTGTTACTGAAGGTTTCTAAAAGCACCTTTGTATTCACAAAAGACAGGCAACCAGGCAACTCCAAAAAGAGGCGAATGAGTTCCAGATTTGCTTCTTCGGCTGCCAAATGCAGTGCTGTGCGGCCACTTTTACGGTCCTTGTCAAAGACAAGAGGAGAAAAAAAATGAAAATTCAGATACCAAGGCTTGGAATACACTTCTTATCCTGTCTCTCAAATGTCTGAATTAGCCTCAGAGACTTAACTTTGAATGTTCTCTTATACACAAAGTCTTCCTGAAACCCAAGCTAAATGGAATCTCATTCCTCCTAAATTTCCTAATAATTTATCTACTTAACTCTCATCACCATCTACCCTTGTATCAAGGGTAGCCATAAAATGTAGAAACATGATACCTTCTTATCATGTATTAGATCAGTAAGCTTTTTACTATATATCATCATTTTTATACTTTGTGGTACCAAGGGCAGCTATCATGAACCATCTCTCTTAGCTTTTCTATTAGTGAACCCCCAAAATGCCCAAATGATTTATGATGTAGGCATTCCCCCACCCCCAAAGCAACTAACAGTGCTTTAGGACACAGGAAATATTTAGTACACAAACTTCCAATTTAAAAAGAACAAAATAGTCACAGCTTAAAAAACAAATGCTTGGAAAGACCAAACAGCTTATTTAACAATAAAATATAAAGGGCTTGTTTAAAAAAAAAAAAAAAAGTTAAGCCCAATCCTACAACAAAGAAACCCCCACCAAAACCACTATCTTTATTGTCATAATATGCAAATGAAAGCCTAAATGACAACATCATTTTCAAGCATTTTTTTTCCTTTCAAAGACTAATTTATTTCACAGCTAAATGATCTTTTTGGATAATAATCCATAGAATACAAGCAGATCAAGAAAGCAAATTAAAGGATCCTTTATAATGTAATCTTCTTAACTATGCATACATTGCTACTCACTCAATTAACTTAAAAACAAGAAAAAAGTTGCTTTCACCTGTACTTGGGAATAAAGTCTTTTGCTACAACCACCTTTCTCCCTGACCTCATCTCAAACCTCTTCTGTGAATTTACCTTTGCTTCCACTGCTGCTCCCATTTGAATCAGACACTTGATGGTGTCAACTAGACTCTTATTCTTCAGTAAAAGCTCCTGAACTTCGGGTGAATGAGGCTGTTGATTTCTCTGGAGCTCATGTACTACAGCATTGTGGGCCAGGACAGCACAATGGAGGGGAGTCAGGCCTAGGAGAAAAGGACAGTAAAGCAGTGGTCAAGCATCTTGTCAATTCTTTGACTGCTCTGCAATTACAAAGCTTGAGGATGACCTCTCAGATTGCCTATCAAGGGGCTTCACAAAAACTAGTAATAAAATCTGAATAGATGCGTTAGTGCTAATTTTACCTAAAGAACATTTTAGTTTTAATTACCTTCCTTCATTCTTAGTATGATACTTAATAATGCTTAGAACTTAAGGGCCCTACTTTCCACATGGTTCTTCCCCCTTTCATCCCTACTCACACTGTGGATTGAACCCAAGTGTGCTATAACTGACTACATCCCCAGCCTTTATATTTTAGGGTCTCACTAAGTTGCTGAGGCTGGTCTTGAACATTTGAAACTCCTGCCTCAGCCTCAGCTGGGATTACATGTGTGTGCTACCACACCCAGCCCTCCATATAGTTCTTAATCCAATAAGGTTTCAATTGCTTACCATCATAGTTAGTTGCCTCAAGATCCACAAACTGATTGCTCCTCACTGCTCCCTTCTGGATTGCCTACAAAATTTTAAAACAGACATCGTTAGCAAAAGAGGAGAACACAAACACTTATCTACTAGAATTCCTAAGAAAAGAATAAATCAACTCAAAACAGATTATTGAAACAAGCAACCTACTTGCAACTTCTAATATCTAAGCCTTATCTCTTTGGCCCTGTGATGGTGGAAGTCACTGTCTCTTACCTGAAGCACCTGGGAGTGGCCCTTCTCAGCACAGACATGCAGAGGTGTTCTTCCCCAGCAGTCGGTGGTATTCACCTGGGCCCCCAGATTTACCAGATCCTGCACAATGAGATGCTGATTGGCAGCCACTGCCACCTGAAAGGCACTCTGTGGACATTCAGAGGAAAAAAAAATATATATTTTCAAGATATAACACTATAACAAAGAATGTGAAACTAAACCGTGGGGAAAACTAAAACCCATACAGAGAAAATAAATCCTATTAACAAACAATCAGACACTGTAAGAAAAACAAGGAAATTAAAATAAGCTTAGGGTGTGGCTTAATATACTCAATCTTTAGTCAATAACTACAAAGTTAACATTAATAATGTCAAGGTTGATGATGGCAAAAAGTCAATATTTCAAAGTTAATATTAACTAAAGTCTCTTGATCTTGAGCTTTGACACAATATACACTTAAGACAGTCATCAATCGCTTCACCATGACCATATCTTTGCCATTTCAGATCCTCACCTGTCCATTGTGCTCCTTAATATCTAGCATGTGAAGCGCATTCATCTTTCTTGCAAGAACATAGGAAAGTGCTCTTCTCCCTTGAGCAACAGCAATATGGAGGAACCTAGGGAATGAGGAAAGAAAAATAGGTGAATTCATCTGATTTCACTAAGTTCATTTAAAAAAAAATCTTTCTCAGCCCTTTTTTTGATATAATAGTGCATTCAAATAAAACATTACAGAGCATAATTGATCTTTTCTGCAAAATGGATGACACATCCAAACTCTAACAGGATAAATTAAGGTAACAGAAATAAGAGAAGACTGCCCAACACCCTGCTGACTGCTTTAAATTATTTTTTAATACTCATAAAAACCCTATGAAGTGGGTATTACTTTTTATACATCAAGAAATAGAGGCAGGGGCTGGGGAGGTAGCTCAGTGGACAGAGTGCTGGCCTCCTATGCACAAAGTTCTGGGTTCAGTCCTCATCACGACATATTAAATAAATGTGCTTAAAATGATTTTTTTTAAAAGTTCTCAAAGAAGAGTCTTAAAAAAATACATAGGTGGGTATTTCAAATAATTTGCCCAAGGTCAAACAGACATCAAGACAGATCAGGATTCAGTCTACAAATCAACTCACCATCTATGCCTAGTCATGATCTGTTTCTGCTCTATAAACATAGTTTTGCTGGCCTTCAAAACCAACTACTCAAAGACACATATATTAAGTAATTATTTTAGCCAAAAAAAAAGCACATCCTTCCTTGAAATATTAGCTATTGAACAGCAGTTTCTACCTAAGTTGTCGTTGGTTAGCCAACCACCAAGCTATAACCTAGTATATTCTAGAAAAATGCTATGCCCACTAGTCTCAACTAGTGTGGCATACCCAATTAAGCACGAGAGAAAAGGATACTCACGTATCACCATCTGCATCCTTTGAAAGAAATTGATCCTGGGAAATGTTTGCCAATTTATTTTCTTCTTGCTCTACTTGCCACTGAAAAAATGACTTCCCTAACTGTGTGGTGTTCATCTGGTTTCCCATAAGGTTTGGGAATGGCAGGGAAGTGTTTAAAGAGGCAGGGCCTGCATCGATCGCCCCCAGGGCCTCGCAGGAACTGTTGGGCATCACACTGAAGTTCTGCAGGTGAGCATCACTTGGTTGCTGCACACTGTGGGGAGTCTGAAGGGGAACAGCAATATTCTCAGATTCCCCATGACCACTTAGAAGGGATACAAAACTTCGGTTTGAGCAGAACTGTGGTTCTTGGCCATCAAAGAGGTTTGATTCATAGTTGGGTGACTGGGAAGTTCTGGAATAAGGACTATATTCCAGAGCTGGGTTGTAGGTATAATGCTGTTGCTGCTGCTGTTGCTGCTGCTGTTGCTGCTGCTCTACATTCTGGTTCTGTGGAGAATACTGGTACAGGGAAGCCTGGTCCATCACTTGTGGGGAGCCACTGACTTGGAATGGTTGATATTTCTGAGGTGGAGAGAAGACCTGCCCTCCATGGAAGTCCTGACACTGCTCTTGGGGAGAGCTCTGAGGTACCACAGGGCTCTTCCAGTTAACTTGAACTGTGTTCAGGGAAACTGGGCTGCATTCATTTTTAATGTTTATAATGTTCTGAAGCAGATCAGCACTGCTGTCTGGTTTGGATTCATTGTGATGAACATCTTCCATGCTCTCACCAGGTGTTGGTGTTTGAGGTGGTGTCTGAAAAGAGAGAAAATTCAACTTGCACACTCACTTCCTTCAAAAAATTTTCCAGAGGCTAGAGGTATAGCTCAACGGTACAGAATCTGGGGTTCAGTCCCCAAAACACACACACACACACACACACACAAATTTTAAATAATAAAATTATTCCAGGAAGGATATTCAAATGGTATTCAGAGGGGAAAAAATGAGATACTTACCAAAAACAGAGCTGACTTTTTGCAGGCTGGTCCATCAGACAGAAAATCAGGTCCTTTCCTTTTCCCACTATATGATACTGTGTTCTTCAATTCTATACCCAAAAAAAGGGGATATGGAACCTGTGATCATTCTACTTTACAAATTTTACCCATTATCACCATTATTTAACTCTACAGCCCCAATAACATTATAAATAGAAATTACTCTTACCTGTGAATTGTTCAATGTTCACACTCTGTGTCTATAAGGAAAAAAAATCCAATTTAGTATATATAAAATGGTTTCCTGCTTAATACACATCAATAAAGACTTATCTCTACCACTCTTTATAGCACACCATAAATCTCTGATATGGCTATTCTATCAATATTTATTTTCTATCTCAATTTCATTCTATTTTTCAACTTCTCCATTTATACTTTCATCTCAGTTCAATTCAGGTCAAGATGAAATTAGTAAGACTCTTTGATTTTTTCCTTTCTATCAAATGTTCCACTTCAATTGAACCCTATTTATTTCCTTGTCCCTAGCTTGCTTTCACTTTCATTCACTAAATTTCTCCTGTACACCCTAGATGCCTGCACTGGATTAAATGATAGAAATACAGCAGTCAACAAGACAAATATACTCTGTCCTGTGAACTTGATCATTTATGAAAAACTTCAAGCGACTTACTGAATCTAGTTTAGTAAAAAATAATAACCCTAACAGACTAATCTCCTTCAACCCCACTCAGAATGAAAACTAGATGCCACCTTAAAATCATCAGCTTGGCCAGAAGTCTTCTGTTTATGACTTCGGATGTGTAGCAGGAGCTCCTTCACCGAGTTCTTCACACGAACACCTTGAAAGGGTCCTCTCTGCTGCCTGCCAACCCCCATATGGGGCTCAACTGTTTAAAGAAAGCAAAACATGTCCCAATTAAACCTCGTCACCAACACAAATCCTAATAATCCCTAAAGTATAGCTACCTGCCTTATGTATAAAGTTCCCAAGAAACAGATTAAAAACCTTTCCAACTCTCTCCGGTCAATGGCCTTGTGTGTCAGTACCCTGCTCTTCTCAAGGGTTCTAGGTTGCTTAATAGTGCTCTGTACTAGGCACCCTAAGCAATGAAAGCTCAGTCAAAAAATGTCCAGGATCCCTGGAGCCAGCAGTGATAAACCCAAGTTAAGTCTGTCTCTAGAATAATTTTTAATTATTCTTGACTTTGGTAAAAAATACTTAGGGGAACAGAGAATAAATGGTGCATTTTTAGCTTTCCAAACCAAAGGCTTTATGTTCACATAGAAATGTAAAAGTCTATTAATTTCCCCTCATCTAAGAAGACACAAAACAAATAAGTACAAAACAACTTCATCCAAAGATCCCAGTGTACAAAAGCCTAACAATTAATAATGCTTATATTGATTTCTTATGATTTCCCTCAATCCAACTGTACTAAGGAAGCTGCTTAAATTTACTAAGTTTAAACACATTTTTCACATACATACTCAGGCTTTCCTTTCATTAAGTGTTTTCAGAATTGCTTACATAGGCCTTCTAAGTAAAAAGAAAATATGCTTGTTAAAACTTCAGAACACACTTTAAAATTTACTCTAGAAGTATAGTATTCTACTTCTGGCCACTACTAAATCATAGCCTCTTAGGAAATGTGATGAAGACAAACGATTCAAAAAGTCAGGAAATGAATAACTGGGTCACCCTGTGAAGAGTGGGTAAAATTAAGAAGATGAGACAAGAAACAATGTATAATTTGAATATATATATATCATACTAAATACATGAGGTAAACAGCTCAAGGATGAGGCAAATTAAATAATCACTTGGGCTTCATTTAAGTTTAGAGATTTCAACAAATACCAGAATTGCCCTAATCTAAAATAACATTCCTGTGTAATGACAGCAGTTAGCAATTGAACGTCACAGGGAGAAAAATGCACTTTCAGGAATCCCCCTAGGCTGTGCGGGAAACCAAGAATTAGGAAAATAAAGTTTCAGCCAGAGGAAGGCCAAAGGTCCTAAGGACCTCAGAAAAGGTCCTTAATACACAAATACACAATTTTCAGATGGGCTACTCTCTTAACATACTGTGGCTTAAATCACTATTTAAATAATTTTAAATGAAAAATAACCTTTTAAAACAAAAAAGAAAAGAAGGATGGCTAACAATAGAAAGCACTGAAAAGAGATGTTCTTTTAAAATCATGCCAATAAGACTTCAACATTTAAGATTATCTAGGTGCTAAATTTTTACTCACAGCGCATCCTGTTTTCCCCCAAATTATGCAACTCGGTTCATAAAGAAAAAAACCGAATTTACAACCGAAGAAAGGAAACAGTCTGCCTTTCTTTGCTAGATAGAGCTTATCCATTTTAAAGCACACAAAAAAACAAGACCACAAAATTCTGGGCAGGCTTCCGAAACTCCCCAACACCACAAACTAAAGGCATAACTTGTGTTGTTTTTCAGACCACCTTCTCCTTACATCTTGATTAAGAGAGGTTTCTGTTCTTTGATGGTCAAGTCCTTTTACTTAAAATTTCCACGCTCAGGAAGAAATAAGTTATGACTTTCAACAGTTCACAAAGCCTTATCCTCTGCCGCACTTGTTTACTAAAATTGCCACAAGAAAATTACACCTACATCAGACTCCCAAACCTCGACATAGTATATTTTTACTCAATAGGGTATGGGGGGGTGCCCAGAGTGAGAGAAGGAGGGAGTGCGCAAGAGAGATCTTAATCTAATATCTTTCATTCTGAAGTCAGTGCTTTACTCGGGGTGCTTCAAACTCCGAGGCCAGGTATACCGCGGCCGGACTTGGCAGAAGGTCAAAGGAGCTAATGGGAAGTAAGGCGCCTGGCTCAGGGCAAGGCATCCAGCAGTCGCCTAATAAGTGAATAATGTGCTTAAGTCCTGCTGCTAAGATAGGCGCAGGGGGGCACCTCACGTCTAGCCAGGGCCCTTCCCATTGGGGCAGTGCTGCCCACCCCTCCCAGGCCTGTGGACTCCAAGCAACCTGGGCGCAGCGGCCGCACCCCGCGGGGCAGGCGGGTACCTTGTAGGCGCTCGGCGCGGGCGCCGCCTCTCGGCCGGGACTCCACGGCCCCGCAGGAGGACACCGAGGATGCGGAGGAGAAGTCGGAGGAGTCGGAGCCGGGCGAGGCGGGCGCCGAGGGCCCCGACGATGAGCAGCCGGCGTCGCAGGCGCCCGGAGCGGCGGCGGGTGGCGACGCGCCGTAGAAGTAGGCCAGGTTGAGCGGGCTGGTCATGAGGCTGCAGTCGCCGGCCGAGTCCAGCAGCCCCTCTCCACCGCGGCTGTCGTCCAGCAGCTTGTCCACGATCATGCTCCTGGGCTCGGCGCTCTGAGCCCCCAACACCTGCGCCACTGGCTCGCTGCGCACGGCTGCCTGCGGCCGCGGTGTAGCTAACCAGGGACTTACGGGCGCGCCGCGGGCTGCCGGGCTATTTAACCGGCCGCCGCGCCCAGCCTTGCCATAGGCGGCGCCGGGGCCTCCTCCCGACCCCTCCTCCGGATGCGCAGTTTCCAGTAAAATGTACAGGATGAGGCAATATGCCCTCCGCCCTCGCCCCGCCCGCCCGGCTCCGCCCAGACCGACCGGTTGTTGTGCAGCCCTTCACCTGGAAATCTCGGCGGAGCGCGGCCTCCGGGCCTCCCGCACCCATACCCTCGCCCCCCATCCAGAGCCAGCCCTGCCCTCGACACGCCGCACTCTGGGCTGGGCCTAATGCTCAGGAAGACGGCGTGCGGCGGCGCAGGGGACTGAGGCCTGCAGGGAGAGGCCGGGAGGCCGCGGTGGGGATCGGTCGGCCTGATTCTGGGAGAGTGGGAAGTCCTGGAAGACGCGAGCCCCGTGCCACCTTTCTGCCCACCGGGGCGCGCTAGCACAAAGAGGTTCTCCACTGCTAGAGTTAAGTGGAGCCTGAGAATACTTTCCCTTCTCAAAATTTAGGAGTTTGCCAGCGTTCTTTTAAACAAGGTCCTACATTCAATCTTTCTGTCCTCAAGTTATCTGGGCTACAACTTCTTTTTTTTTTTTTAATTAGTTGCAGTCCCAGAACAAAAAGCAATGCCCACTGTTTTGTAGCTCTCAATACAATAAAGCCATCTTAGCTAAATGATGTACATACATGTGCCTATGTAAATATGTGAATTTTTTAAACGTCTGTATAGCTTTACATTGTGTTTGATAAACACAGGAATTTGAACCTTTCCTATCTTGAATACTTTTTCCCAATGGGTTTATTACGACTATGTATCGAAGTCCAATTTGAAGGGGGGAAAACATGCTAGTTGTCAGAAGAAAAAGATGCATGATTAAGTCTATCTTTCAAGTACATTATAACTTGTAGGTATGATAAGGTAAGTACACACGTACTATATGAAAAGAAACCGATTATGATTAAATATCACAAAGGAATACAAAGTTCAGTGAGCAGCCTAAAAAGAGAGGCGACTTGTCTGGTAAGAGAGAAGGGAGGTCACAAGGAAAGTTTGTAAAAGCAGTGACATTGCACAGGCCTTAACGGATGGGTGGGATTTCAGCCATAGGGTTTGTAGGAAGAAGGACATCAAGAGCAAAAGAATTAATTCTTTTGGAGTCAGCTAGGACTTTACAGTCACATATAGGACGGTCAAAGGGAAGATGTTGACAAATGTAAAAAATAACTTGTTGCCTTTGGATGGAGCATATCCAGGGACCTACTGAGACACAGAATCAATTTACAGGACTAAAGACTGCAGGCCCAGTGTGAAAAAGGATTGCAATAGACCAGGAGAAAACTGACCTGACCCTAGGCCAGAAACAGTGAGTGGCAAAGAAGAAACCAAATGAAAGCACAGTAGGGCCATATTGCTAGGGCAGAATAAATAGGTCTGACATAGTTGGTAGTGAAGAGCAATGAAAGAGTTCCAATCTCTTGGTGGCTTGAGGCCAGGAACAGGTGAATAGGGATGTAAAGTTCAGATCAAAGGGAAATCAGCAGAAGCACAATGTTTTCTAGGAAGGGGGTAATGACACAATAAACTTGGATTGTAACTTAACATTAATAGGTATCAGACCCTGGAGGGGATCATTACAAAGTAAATATTTCCTTATTTCTCACAAATGTGGCATTACCTGTAACTTGTTACTGCCTCTGCCTCCACCCAATTTTTGGTAATAAATCAGAAACAACTCTCTTAGTGTTTCTGTGGAAAATACAAGGTTGTAGTAATTGCAGTTCCTCAGAAACAAAATCACTTAAAAATGCTCCAGATGAGATGTTAGTATGATGGTTAATTTTATGTGTCAACTTGACTCAGTTAAGGATGCTCAGGCTGCTAGTAAAACATTATTTTTCTGTGTGTCTATGAGGGTGTTTGTTAGCATTAAATCAACAGACTAAAGAAGAAAACCTTACCAACATAGGCAGGTATCATTAATCTATTAAGGGCCAGAATAAAACAAACGGTACAATCTCTTATTGAGCTCAGTTATCTATTTTCTGGTCTCAGACATTAGCACTCCTGATTCTTTGGCCTTGAGACTCCAACGGAGGATTATGTCATCAGATCCCCTGTTACTCAGGCCTTTGGGCTTGTATCAGAACTACATCACAGGCTTTTCTGGTTCAGTTTGCAAACAGCATATGATGAGACTTCCTGGCCTCCATAATAGTGTTAGTTAATCTTTCATCTCTTTGTATCGACATGTATGCCCTATGGGTTCTGTTTCTTTGGAAAACCTAAATACATTGGACTTTGTCAATAAAATCTGTTTGGATTTTTTCCCACTTTAATACACGTATAATAAAGAACTTAAAAGCCCATTCGAATAAATTCTACTTGGTATATAAAAAGTCATTGGGGAACTGGGGTTGTGGCTCAAGTGGTAGAGTGTTTGCCTAGCACGCGTGAGGCATTGGGTTTGATCCTCAGCACCACATAAAAATAAAATAAAATAAAGATATTGTGTCCATCGAAAATGAAAAAATAAATATATATTTTTTAAAATTCAATGGGAGGTCCATCACACCTCTAATTCCAGCTACTCAGGAGGCTAAGGCAAGTCTGAGGCCAGCCTAAGCAGTTTAGCAAATCTCCGTCTCAAAATAAAAAGGGCTGGGATGTGGCTCAGTGCTTGCCTAGCATTTTCAAGATCATGGGTTTGATCACCATTATGAAGAAGAAGAAAACAAAATTCAAACTGAGGTAGAATAGAAGAAATAAGGATATGCAGAAAGGAGAAAAGCAGGGAAGGAAAAAGGGGTTGTAACTTTACATCTAAAAACTCCATGTAGGCCCTTAACTTCACTACTACCAACTCAGGCCTGTCCCCCCCACCCCAGGCCTGAATTCTTAAAAGGTCCACTACATCTTAGAGAGCTGTCTTTGTTAGTTTATAGAATGTTATTTTTAGACTGATTAAAAGAACCCTAGATAAAGACTGATTATTGTTTGGATATGCCATGTTCCCCCAAATCTCCTGTGCTAATGCAGAAGGTGAATGATTGGATTGCGAGAGCTGTACCTAATCAGTCCATCCTACTTTGAATGGACTTACTGGGTGGTAACTATAGTCAGGTCGATGTGTCTGGTGGAGGTGGGTCACTGGGGGTGTGCCCTGGAAGGGTACATCTTCCCTATGGCCCCTTCCACTCTTTCCTTCTCTCTCTCTGTTTCCTGGCTATCATGAGTTGACCAACCTTCTTCGGCCTCACCCTTCCACCATGATGTTCTGCCTCGCCTCGGGCCCAGGGCAATGGAGGTGGCCCAGCATGGACTGAACCTCTGAAGCTATGAGCCAAAATTAACTCTCCTTCCTTTAAATTGTTCCTGACAGATATTTTGGTCACAGTGGTGTCCATGTGCTATTAACTAGGTAATGTCAGCCTGAAGATTCTAAAAAAGATCCAGACCACTGTGACCCACTCTGTGCTCCAAGATCAATCAAAAGAATTGAGTTCATTAAGCTGACATCACCCCTCTTATATGTTTCTCATGATCACCATTTAAGAAGTTTCCTGTAAAAGAAGACACCTAAGACCCCAAAAGTGTGTCTCACTCTTCAGTACCAGCGCTCTCTCCCTTTGAGCACATATCTCACTCTATTATTTGCTTTCTTGAATAAATCTTTACTTGAACCTCTTTTCACACATCCTGAAATTCCTTTCTGGGGTAACTGCCAGGGCTGATTTGAAGTCCCCTTTTCGCTTCTGAAGACCTCCTCAGGCCCCATCTAGTGACAAGAATCATGGTCTCTGGAGAACTTAATATAGTCAATGAATGACTAATGTTTCACAATAAACAAATTTTCCATGAAATACCAAAGCAGTAGTACTGTTTGAGAAGACCACAACCCCCAATTCTCAGAAACTCTCCCCGACATGGTCAGGAATGGGTTTTGTTGACATCGCTGTAAGATGAAAATTTAGATATATTTTGCTTCATTTAAATGTTGAAGTATAAACTTCATTTAGTCTATTAGGTTTAATGATATAACACCCCCATTGTTCTAATCCATTACAGTTGAACATTCACTCTGGGGAAGAAAGCCACCATGTTATGAGAACACCGTCTGGAAAAGTCTACTTAGGGCAATGGCAGCACCAACTTGCCAGTCATTTCAGTGGCTACTCTGAAAGCAGATCCTGGAACTATGCACAGCCTTCAGATGATTCAGTCGATAATATTGTTTGTAATTTCATGAGAAACCTTGAGCCAGAACTCCAGTGCCACTTCCAGATTCCTGGTGCACAAAAACTATTTACAAAAAATAAATAAATAAATAAGAATTTGTCCAAAGTCATCATAGGTGAGGAGAGATTAAAATTCTTATTTCTCTGATGCTGGAGTCTGATCTTTTGCTTTAAAAAGGGAGATTAGACAACTTACTTTCTCAAGGCTCAGATGTACTGTCTATACCTAAAGACACTTAAAAAAACATAAAAATGCCATATCGGAGAGTTTTGTCACTCATAAAAAGAACCGATCTTTTCCCAAGTGACTGGAAGAAACTATTAAATTAGAAATTAAAATTGGCAATGCTATCTTTCCCCTGGCTTTAGAACTGTTAATAATTTACCTTATTATGTTTTATGCAATAAAACATCTTGAATAGTTTTATGGTCCCAGTTATGTTGTAACCCCACTTCGAGACGCTAAAATACGAATTGAGTGTGTGTGGTATGGTGTGTGTGTGTGCGTGTGTGTGTGTTTGTTGCTGGGTATTGAACCCAGGGCATTTTGTATACTAGGCAAGCACTCTATCACTGAGCTACACCCCCTAGTTGATAACTATAATTAACTGTAAATGTAACAAACTTTTGAAAAGCCAAGAACTATTTAGAAGAGTTCTTCACACTTGAAATGAAAAAGCCAGTATTTTAAAGGGTGAGTTATTGTACTACATTGGCTGAGGAGACGAACATAAGAGGTGAGAAACCAATAAAGACTGGTAGTTTATTTTTCTGGAAGCCTTGTACATGAAAAGTCAGCAAGAGTAATCATCACACTGTCAACTTCCAAAGGTACAGTTACTCACTGAATTAAAGATTTAACTGCAAACTGATCTTGCCTGACAAATTACACTTATGCCTTAGAAAGGACAAATCTACAGAACTGTTCAGACTTGTTATGTTGGTTACATTCATCTGCAGCTAATTATCCAGTCTTTTATATGAATACTTGACAACAAACACACCATGCACTGAAATGTTCAAAGTGTACAATAACTTTTCTGAATCTCATCATTTATCCTGGAACAAGTACAATGACGGTACAAAAGCAATGATCAGTAAAGCTGCTTGTGCCTCAGAGCAAATCAAGGCAGGGAGCAAAGTGAACCAATAATCACTGTATTCTTCACTACCACTCACTTGCAAAATTATTTTTCAAAACCATTTTTACTTTAACAAAGTCCTAGATGAAACTATGATTATTAATTTTATTAAATTTTGACTCTTAGACTGGGGTTGTAGCTAAGTAGTACTGTACTTGCTAAGTATGTGAAAGGCCCTGGGCTCCAGCATCACCAAAGGAAAACAAAAAAGAAAAAGAAACCAATAAATCTTGACCCTTGAAAGTACATCTTTTTACTATTCTATGTGTCAAAATGGAAAATGGCATAGAAGTTTGTACTGCATACTGAAGTATAATGATTATCTCCTAGAAAGTGCTTGTCTATTAGGTTGAACAACATGACTTATCCATTTGTTCTAATCAAACACTGAACTATGAGCTGAGCTAATCACTGTTTGCCATGACACACAAATTTTACTTGACTGACAGGATATTCAAACTTTGGTATTTGTCAATTATTTTTTGAATGAACAAAGTAAGCCTGTTATCTTAAGGAAAATAGCTAACACAAATATTTGTTGCCAATGATAAAATTCAAGTTTTCAAGTGAATATTATGAATAAAATGAATTTTGGGAAACTTCTATCAGATATCCTGAGCTTGACAGCTGCCCAATACTAAAGACTTTTTTGATGAGACCAGTGGTGATATTACTCACAAATGTGATTTTTTATATTATATAATGAAATATAATATAATTTGGAAATTTATATAAATCAATTAACTAATATTTTCTAAATGAACAATGCAACACATTATGAAATCACACAGGGCAAAATATCCATTCAAAGGGCAAGAGGGACAAGGGATTTAAATGGGTCAGTGTACAAAAAGCTTTTTGGTATGGTTTCAGATCCCACATTGTATCCATCTTTTAAATAACTATCACGTAGTAGCTATCTCCCACCCTTATCAGAAGTTTCATTTTCTGCAGTTACTAGCACTAAACCATGGTCTGGAAATATTACATGAAAAATTCCAGACATAAACAATTCATGAGTTTTAAATTGTGCACCATTCTGCGTAATGTGATGAAATCTTGATCTGCCCCTTTTGTCCCATTCTGGACATGAATCATGTCTGTGTCTAGAGTTTCCTTACTTTACCAACTATCCTCTCTTAGTCACTTAGTAGCCATGTGGGTTTTCACATCAATGGTATCACGATGCCTGTGTTCAAGTAACATTTACCTAACAGCCTATAACACAACGCCTCTGCCATTCGCTACTTCATCTCATCGTGCAGGCTGTGCACTGTCTCACCCCATCACAAAAAGAAGGGTGCGTACAGGTCAGTAAGATAATTTGAGAGACAGACAATATTCACATAACTTATATGACAGTATATTGTTGTGATTGTTCTATTTTATTGTTGTTTGTCTCTTCCTGTTCCTAATTATAAATTAAACTTTATTGTGGGTATGTATGTATAGGGGAAAAAAAACACAATGTAATAGGGTTCAGTACTATTTGCAGTTTCAGACATCCACTGGGGGTCTTTTAATATATCCCCCACAGATAAAGGAAGACTACAGTAGTTGGGATCTGAAATATTCCAAGGCTCATGTGCTGAAAGTTAGGTCCCCACTACAACAATGTTCATTGTATCATGAGGGCACTAACCTCAGCAATGGATTAGTCTGTTAAAGGATTCATAGCTGGATAGACTAATAGAAACTGTAGGAGGTAAGACCTTGTTGTAGGATGTGGGTTCTTGGGGGTAACCTCTTATCCCCAGCCCTTTTCCTTCCTTCTGTGCGTGCGCTGCACTCCCACCCCCTTTCTCTCTCTCTTTCTCAAGCAGGAGGTGTGCAGCAACTTTGCTCTGCCACACACTCCTGCCATAATGTTCTGACTCACCATAGCCCAAAAACAACAGTCAAGTGACTGTGGACTAAAACCCCTTAATTATGAGCCCAAACAAATCTTTTCTCATTTAAGTTGATTTTCTCAGGTATTTTGTTATAGTGATGGAAGGCCATCTAACAAATGTTACAGACCATCCAAATTATCTGAAAAGCTATTAAAAATTAATTTTTTATTTTAAAATTTTATTTTAAATTTATTAAAAATATTAATTTTTTTCTTTTTTCCAACTATCTATCTGAATAAGGCAACATTATTTTCATGTTTTTCACCAAAAACAGCACACTGCAACAAGTTCAATGCAGAAATAGACATGAGAATCCCTCTTCTGTAAAAACAGACATTAAGAGATTTGCAAAAATGTAAAATAATAGGTTTTTTCACTAAACATTTTCTTCTAGTTTAAGAAATATAGTTATTTAAATGGTAAGCAAAGATTTAAATAATTTTTAATGATAGAATGTAGAAAATGTTATATCGTCCAACTAAATAGTTTCAGATTGGACTATTAGTTGTTGAATACCTGGTTCTGGAAACTTCCTTTTTATCCCATCTCTATTTCCACTGTTCAAGACAGAAGAAAAGGTTAAATTGAACTCATTGCCTCATTAATATAGAAATAGGATATTGTATGTTTAAATCTTCGTATCTTCATTATACAGTTGCTTAATAAACATGTTTATTAGACTGATTTACACATTGATTTATGTTTTTCAAAACATTCATATTCATAATCTCTTATCCCTTTCACTTTAAACACAGATAACACATATTTATCAAAATAGGTGAAAGATAATCAGATAATTTTATTGCTTATATAAAAGCATGAATACTTTATGTGCCACATCTTTTTAAGAAGAATTTTAATTGTAGAATTTTTATTTTTTATATAGTAATCTTTATCTAGAAGGACTTTGAATTCAGAATTTAAAATTTAAAATTTTTGGTTTAGGGGTGTTTTGTTGTTGTTGTCTTTGACATTGGTCTACAAATTATTCTGAATTTCTATCAAAAGGACAGTAGGTCCGATATAAAAAGTCCAATTATAAAAATGTTTAAGAGAAGAGAAATCGAAATTGGCCTGGATCATGTGCAAAACAGATATTATCACTAATGAAACAATAAAAAGTATAGACCCACAATATAATATATACTTTGGCAAATTTATTGATATCACTACTGAAAGTCCACCATATACTGAATGCTATGTTAGATAACTTGTACACACACTATCTCTAGTGTTAAGTAATAACTGGGAGAATGGTCAAAGATTGAAGTAAAATACACAGTTATGAAATCTTACCAACCACAACCCCTGAGAAGCAGATAAAATAAAACAAATATGCATAGCTACAAATGGGAAAATGTTATGATACAAAGATGATTTAACACTGAAAGTAATGGATGAAGAAATCTGTACTCTAATATTAAACAAACTATGCAAAATTAATACACAGTTAATGACAATTATTCATTTGAACAAATGTGTCTCTTCCCATAAAATTGTTTTTGCTTAAATTTTCAGGATACTTTAGGCCAGCAATTGGCAACTACCACCTGCAGGCCAAATCCAGCCTGTTGGTCAATCTATTACCTAAGAATGGTTTTTGCATTTTTTAATGGTTGTATTTTAAGTGTTTATATAAGTGGTGAAGTGAGTCAAAATGGTTAAATAAGTGCCTACATAATATCCTCCATCTTGTCTCTTGGGTCACAAAACCTAAAACAAAAATCTTGTCTACTTGGCCCACAACAGAAAAAAATCTGCCAACCCTATTTCAAGCAAAAGTGCTCAAAGGCTCTATGGTGTCATTACTTTGAAGCCTACAAACCCAACTCTTAACAATTACCAATTGTATGACCTTGGGCAAGTCCCTTAACTTCTGAGCCTCATTTTACTTCTATAAATTGAGATGCTAGCTTCTAAATCAAATTGCTAAAATTACATGAAATAATGTGCAATGTATGTAATGTATTTGACATATCCTAGAAACTTAACATTAATTCCATAAATTATTATAACCACTGTGTATCTGTTGCTGTGGGAAGCAGAAAGGATAGATCACAAACTAAAGCCTGGACAAAAACCTCTTGTTATAACTTATGTCTGCATAGCATTTCTCCCCCAGAGTACTTTTACATTGTGCAATCAAACTGATTAGGAAGGAGTCCTATGTATTTTTCATTCATAATTGTTAAATTTACAAATCAGACAACCATTATAATGAACAATTTTAAAGATGCACTAAGCTGGCAATGAAGTTTAGCCAACAGGTTCTCCCAATAACATCCTTCCACTTTTCTCTATTTCCAACAATCATATTCAAAATTTCATCACTTAATTTTTTTTCTGGATTTTACCAGCTTGTCCTTTTGCCTAGAAAGTAACTTTTTTCTGTCAGCCTACTCAACCTATACAGGATAAAAGTTCCACAAAACTCCAAACAAACAGGATCTGGGAGATCAAAAAGCAATTCTATGGTAAAGAGTGAAGGACAGAAACAAAGAAAGTCATCTTTCAGCATTATGTGTTCAAATCTCTCAGAATCCTTGATAAATCTCTCTCTCAACCCTTTTCTTTCCAGTGTGCCCAACAGGAATGACATGCTCCCATCAGAAAGTACTGTCCAGCCACTGTGATCTTCAAAATGCTCTTCGGCTCTTGAAAACACTTCTTCAGCG
Organism: Ictidomys tridecemlineatus; assembly: GCF_052094955.1. Classification (NCBI taxonomy): domain Eukaryota; kingdom Metazoa; phylum Chordata; class Mammalia; order Rodentia; family Sciuridae; genus Ictidomys; species Ictidomys tridecemlineatus. The sequence continues at coordinate 164,921,416 of NC_135479.1, forward strand.
ACTTTCATAGTTCTTTAAGGAGGACTTCCCCACATGTTGGAGAACCACTGCTCTAAATCTAAATGACCCAATCATTCTAGGGTCATTTACACCACTCAGACTACTGGAAGACAGAAGTCATTTGTACTAGGTCTTACATACATGAAACACGTGTAGAGTCAGATTTAAATTTACAAATTTACAAATGCCTATCCTATCTAAGGTTATAATTATGACAACCCTATCCCAGGGAAAAGTATGGAGAATGGTCATAAAAAGAGTTCTCAGGTTTGTGTGGACTGATGACATCTACACAGGTACCATGAGATGGGAGTCTTTAAATACAGGTATGGTGGGTAAAAGCAGAAAAGATCTGACAAATAACCTTCTATGAAAATAACAACAAGAAAGTGTAGATGCAAACAGATAAGCTAAGAGTAACCAGACTGCCAAAATGCCTGAATTTTCAGAGTCACTTCTACTTTCTTATTAAGAAATGCTATAGAGAGGTAGGAGGGGGGAGGGAAGTGCTGAGGAGCTATATCAGCTAAATTTTGTTGTATTTTGTGCACTATGGATATGTAACAACAACCCCCCCCCATTATGTATATAATGCACCAATAACAATGTGAGAAAAAAGATATACTATAGCAAAGAAGAGACTGGGTGATCTTAATCTGGGGAAGGCAGAAGTTGAGGGAAAATACGAACAAAAATTAAATTTTCAGGTTGGATATTTTGGATTCTCAAACACATTTGTCTGTATACTCATTTACCAAAAAGTTTTTGTTCAAAGAACAAAATTTTACTTCAAGAAAAGATAAAAAGGCAATATCTGGAAATATAATTATCATCAACTTAAATTCTATTGATAAAAAAAATTCACCTATTTATAGATTCATTGAATAATGAACACTCCTCCAGGTAGTAGAAGTATAATACTAAAGAGACAGGCAGTCTATGCCCTCATGGAATTTGCATTCTATGAGAAAGATAGGCAATAATCAAATAGCTGTATAATACAATATACAATACAGTGCCAGGTTGTAATAATGTGCTATGAAGAGAAATGGCAAGATGAAGGAAGTCAGTCAGAGGGACTATTTTAGATAGATCTTTAAAAGCCTCCCTTATCACCTTCCAGACCTATATAACAACAAAGCAGTTCAAGGCCTGGGAATCCTTGCCTCCTGTCCTTTTCAAACTCTGATGTTACTCACTCACACAGGCTCAACTCTGACCAGGGCAAAGACTCAAAATGCTGATCCCTAATTCTGGCCTCTTCTTTAAATTCTTATCCCACGTTGACCAAAGTATAATTGACAGGTCTAAAACCAAACTGGCCACACTCATTCTTTGCCCCTGTATCCCCCACCAAAATACTACCTTCACTTTTCCAGAAATCTCTAAAAGACTTATCAAAGATTCAACTCTTTTCTGCTCCTTCACACTACAATAGAAAAGTCCTAATAGTTCCTTTTCCAAAGTGGTCCCATTCACCTCTTGGAACGCATTTGAAAAAAATCACATTTAAGAGTAGCTGGAAGTTTGGGGAAACATTGCTCCTGCTCAACCACAATTAGACCCTATACTCCCATATTAAAACTAAACCCTTATCTGTTGATTTGCACTTCCTCTAAAATCCAGCCATATCAAATTTACCATACCAGTTATTGAATGAATCGTACCCTCCAAAATAAATGCATATGTTGAAGCTCTAATCCCCAATATCTCAGAATGTGACTATATTTAGAGACAGGACGTTTAAAGAGGTAATTAAGTTAAAATGAGGCTTAGACTGAGCCCTAATCTTTTGTTGTCAAAAGAAAAGGAAGAGCCATCAGGGATACGTGTGCAGAGAAAAGGCCACAGGAGGACACAGGGAAAAGATAGCCATGTATATGTCAATCAGAGGGGCAACTTAGGATCCTGACATGAAACCTGCTGGCACCTTGATATTGGATTTCCAGGCTTCAGAACTATGAGAAAATTCTTTTTTTGTTATTTAAGTTACCCAGTGGGAATGGGGGTACTGTGCCATGACAGCTCCCACAAACTAATACTCAACCTCACAGTCCTTCCAATTATTCCTTACATGTAGATCTTATGAATGATCTTCAAAAAACACAACATTAATTTTTGCCATAAACTTTTGTCCAAGCTAGAATTCTTGTCTATAATATTCTTTATTCCTTACTTAAACATAGTGCTATTTCTGTTTTGTGGTTTTGGTTTTTGATTTGTTGATTGGTTGGGGTTTGGTTTGGGATGGTTTGGGTAACTGGGAATTGAACCCGGGGTGCTTTTTACCACTGAGCACATCCCCAGTCCTTTTTATTTTTATTTTGAGACAGGATATCACTAAGTTTGTGAGACTGGCCTTGAATTTGTGATCCTGCTACATCAGCCTCCTGAGTTTCTGGGATTACAAGTGTACACCACCACTCTCAGCAAAAAAAGGTAGTGTTTTGAAGTCAAACTTGGGTTCATATGCTAGCTCCTTTTACTTAATAACCTCCTACCTTAATTAACTTCTCTAGGTTTCTGTTTTCTCATCTTTCAAATGGGCATTTTAACTGCATTAAATCATTATGTAGATTTAAAGAGATAGTGTACATGATATGACTAGCATAATCCCTGGCACACTGTATAGACCCAATGATGACAAATATTATCCATTTTTCTAAGCTATGCTTATTACTTGATTTTTTGAGCATTCTGGCATCTTTGGTCCACCAGCCGAATCTGAAGAAAACATTTGGGAAGGGGAGAATCATGGAGTTGAGTTTTGAGCACCATTCCATAGGGCCTTGACACTGCCTGAGAACTCTGGAGGGGTCATGCAAGGAGCCCTAAGGAGCTATTCAGCGTTTCTAAAAAGGGTAAAGACATGCTCAGAAGCAGTAGCTATGTGAATGCAGGTAACCAGGACAGAAACTACGCAACAGTCAAGGTAACAGGTCATAAACAGTTGAACTGGAGTCGGGCCCATGGGAATGGAGAGGGGGAAATATTTCGAGAAATATTTCAGGCAAGTAATCTACAGGGCTGGCACCACACTGTCCGACCAAGCGAGTGAGCAGAGTCAGAGGTAGCTCCATAACCTTGACATGACTAGAGGGACAGCAGCAGGGACAGAAATAAGGAAGCCAGATGAAGGAGAACAGGGGGCCTGAGTCTGATTTCAACCTTCATATTCGGTTCTCTGTTCTGCTCCCACCACTGCATCTTACTTTTTGTCTGCAATCTGATAGGGCAGTCTCTGTGTCCTTCTCCTCCAGAAAAATTTCAAGAAAGGATCTCAAAATCTTGTCACATCAAGGCATAAACAGAAACCTCTCCTAAAGGCTATTTGCATTTTAAAGAGAGGCTCCCCCAGAAAGGGAAGAACCATAAAATTTGAGAAGTGACAAACCTAAATCAGATGTGGTGTGAAGAGAGGATGTCCTTTAACATTATTATCCCTACACATTTCACCTCCTGCCTGTTACAAACCCTGGCTGCGATCTTTCACCATGCCCTAGATTTTAAATGAGTGTTGTTGTGTTTAAGAATCCCTTTCTTATCTTCATTCTGGATGCTGTACAACACCACATGCAAACAAACAAAACTGTTTTCACTGACTATTTAAAAGAAATAAGACATAAGCACAGAACAGCAGGGCTGGGAAGGTCCCCACACTAGCCTCTGCCATCTTTCAGATGACACTGGAGATTCCAAGGTTAAATTCAGAAACCTGGCCCAATCACTTTCAGTTTCCACCAATTCTTGTCTTCTACCTTAAATTAAACCTACCTCCTTTGCCCTTATCAGAGATACAAAATAGGAAGTTCTTATATCCTTCATAGTAGCTTTTCACAGCTATTGTGATTAGAAAATAAAACCTTCTTTCACTTTTGTTTCACATTATGGATTATTTGTTCAACCAAAATTCATGGATTTTGCAGTGCTACACTGCAAAGATAAGGGAATGGAGTGGAGTAAAGGAGCAGGGCCCCAGTCAGAATTCTCATAATCTGTATCAGAATTTTTTGGTTCATCTTCACTCACAAGTCCTAATCCCCATATCTGCGGGTCACCTTTGTAGTTCTGCCCCTTTTGAACCTCTGACAAGCCTTCTGGGTTTCTTTAAATGTGGAATTTCATGGAAAGAGGCCCAAATTTTACAAGAGGATCTGACCCATATGGAATCCAAATGCATTAACTCATGATTCTCAAAGGGATTATCTCCAACTATGCACTCATTTCAAAATGTATACTTTAAAGTATGCAGCCAGGCAAGGGTGTGTGTGTAGGGAAGGTTGTTTTGTTTCAATAGTTGTCTTGCTGAATCATTCAGCAAATTATTTACTCTGAACTTTGCATTATTTTCTGTCATATTCATGGTGTGCACACTTAGACTCTGCCAAACACTGTACAAACTGAGTTAAAAAAAAAAATTGTGAAACCACTGTGGAAAATGATATGGCAGTTCCTCAGAAAATTAAACATGGAATTATCATTATCCAGCAATTTGACTTCTGGTCACATATCCAAAAGTACTGAAAGCAAAAACTCAGGTAGATACTTATATGTACATATTCATAACAGCATAATTCATAATAGACAAAAGGTAGAGGCAATCCAGTGTCCACTGATAAATGGGTAGACAAACAAAATGTGGCATTTGTACACACACACACACACACACACACACACACAAACACAGAGAAATACTATCCAGTTTTAAAAAGGAAGGAAATTGTGACATACCATTACAACGTCAAAGAACCATGAAAACATTATGTTATGTGAAATAAACTGGTCACAAAAGAACTTATGATTTAACTTATGTGAGGTATCTACAGCCATGAGTTCACAGAGACAAAAAGCAGAATGGTGGTTGCCAGAGCTGAAAGGGGAAAGGGAATGGGGAGTTATTGTTAAATCAATATGAAGTTTCGATTTGGGAACATGAAAGTTTCTGAAGATGAATGCTGATGATGGTTATAAGGTAATGTGAAAGTACTTAATGTTGCTGAACTATACACTTAAAAATAGTTCAGATGGTAACATTTATGTTGTTTACCACAATTTAAAAAATATATTTAAAGTGGCTGGGGATGTGGTTCAAGCAGTAGCATGCTCGCCTGGCATGCGTGTGGCCCGGATTCGATCCTCAGCACCACATACAAAACAAAGATGTTGTGTCCACCGATAACTATAAAATAAATATTAAAATTTTCTCTCTCTCTCTCTCTCTCTCTCTCTCTCTCTCTTTCTCTCCCTCCCCCTCTCTCACTCTTTCTTTAAAATATATATATATATATATATATATATATATATATATATATTTAAAATATTTAAGGACATAATAGAAAAAATTTTTTTCCTCAAATAAAGAAATTAAGAAAAAATTATTCTCCTTCTGGAATCCAGTATTTTTAAAAATTATGGCAATGATTAGACACAAAGCAAGACACTAAAACACAATAGACCAGATTAAAAAAATGTTTTACATTAAATGAATAAGTACATGAAGAGCATTTATAGCAGCCTTTCTTTCACTATCAGACTCCCTCAGGAAACTTTTTACATATTTTTCCCCCTAAATATCCCTTGAGGAAAAGTTTAACTGCACAGATATACTGTGTATCCATTTTTTGTACCCTGGTTCTTTGCAAGCCCACAAACCACTGCAATTATCTTAAGATTCTTCCCCCAAGAACCAATACTTGTCCTTTTGGGGGCGACATCGCCCTCTTTGAGAATGCATGATTTAAAGTATTAGTCATTCTATAAAAACAGGTGCTGTACAAACAGCAAATATGACTGAAAAAAAAATCGGAGGACTGAGGGTGCACATATACTACTCAATGCTAGAATGTGTCCAAAAGTCTCATATCAATATTAAAAGTATCTGAACATTGATAAACATCTAAACAAAAAGAGAAATTCATTTCTACTGTCTCCAAATATCTGGAGGTTAGCATTGTATAGTTATAGCATCTAAGTGTTTAACAGAATTTTGGTAAGTTTAATTCAGATACTTGGCATTATGAATAGAGAATGTAGCATCACCATTGTTAACATATCCATGACAGGATTTATTTTCACACATGGTAAAATGATATATGCAGAAAAAACTGAATAATTTTTCTTATTAACAGAAATTTATGGAGCTTTATAATTTTGCTATTCAAAGTGTGGACCTTGGGCCAGCAACATCAGCATCACCTAGGCTTGTTTAAAAGGCTGAATCAAGCTCCTCCCCAGACCTGCTGAAACAGAGTTTGTAGTTCAACAAGATCCCTAACTGACTCCACTCACATTAATTGAGAAATATTGCCTTAAAAGACAAATATAAAACTGGGTGCAGGAGCACATACCTGTAATCCCAACTACTTGAGAGGGTGGGGGAGAAAGATCACAAGTGTGAAGCCAGCCTGGTCAACTTAGTTAGACCCTGTCTCAAAACAAAATATAAAAAGGGCTGGGGATGTAGCTCAGTGGTAGAACACCCCAAGGTTCAACTCCACTACTGTTTTATATATATACTCTTCCTTAATTCAACGCATTTTAATCATTCAAGAGGTTCACTTACTACTCCTCTCAAATGAATTTATTTCCTATAGAGAATATAGAAAATGTAAACCAGAAAGGGATCACAGGAGACTTCTTAGAAATCACCAGGGACCTAACAAATGCAAATTACTAACCTGGGAGCTACCTCTGGAAGATTTTAATTCAGGCAGTTTATTAACTGATCCCTGCTCTGGCAGGGATGATTTGGAACAGGTGAATAGGTTTGCTAGATGCTCAAAGCTTTACTCCTTAGAAGCAGCTGTCATGGACCCTTCACCTGAGCTGTGACTCAGAATGCTCCAACATTTCACTTTCCAGCATGGAAGGAAAGGTCCTGCCAAAAGCAAGAAAAATGTGTAGCACAATACCCCTTTCTTTACAATCCTACAATTTCTAAAAATGGCTTAATGAGTAAAAGGCTGCCTTTCTCCAAAATATTAGTCCAGCCACCCATATAGTACTAAAGCATTTTCTGTGGTCTTCTTAAAATACAGAGGGTTATGGCAGTTATCAACTCAAACTTTATTAGTAGAGTACGAACAGGGAGGAGGTGGTGGCCAAGTGTGTGATTTGGGGAGGGGGGTTAGATAATTCAGGACCCTGGGAATAATGGACCTCTCCCTATTGTACTTTTGCTTGATAGCCAAACCAGGACTCTGCTACTTACTACCTGAAGGGCCCTGAGCCAATTGCTCAATCCTCCTGAGCCTCAGTTTCCTCATTTATAAAATAAGACTAATTGTACTCACCTCAAATGTTATTATGAAAGCTCAAGGCACTCTTATTAGTCGACTCCTAAAACAAGTGTTTACAAACACTTTTTAATTCCCAGTCCACTAACTCCTCCAGTAAGATATTTTTAACCACTAAGCTTGAAAGGAAACTGTTTTTCCTCACAGAAAGCTCCAAGTTAAAGGAACAGGAAGTACTTTGATCAGAAACCACATATGCTAGCTTTAGTGAGCCTCTTCACCAAAACTCTGAGGATATGATGCTTTCGGAGCCTGTTAAAAATTACCTAACCCTGAAACCGTTGGTCAGCAGAGAGCTGAATTTCCCTCTTAGATGTGTTCATATGCTCCCCCATGAAAAATAATGGAAATTCAATAAAAGTTATTGAAAAACTGCTAAACCACCAAAAATCTTTAGTTCACAAGAAATCATAGTCACATGCCTATAAGTAAAATTCATAATAGTCTTGAAACAACTTCAAAAATTGGTTAAAAAGACAAGAATCTTAGAACCTTTAGAAAACATCCCACTCCTCATTTTGACTTTAGCAGCCAAGACTTGAGTGATACTTAGATCCTCCTTGGATAGAAAAATCTGCCTTTCTCACCCTTGGGAGTTCAGCATCAGGCCACGGAAGTCAAAAGGTGAAGTTCAGCCTGGGTCCTCGTGATCTTCGTATTAACCTGAAGGGAAAAAAATCAAGAGGCCACCAAATCAGCATCAGGTTAAGAGCCAAAAGGAAATTTTTTTTTTTTCCCCCAGGAGTAATTCATGGTTGATCTTAGAAAAATCAGAAAGCCTTCCCCTTAGTAATGTTCTCAGGAGTCTGCAGCTTCTTGGAGAGTGTCTTTTGATTTCTGGAAAGGAGGACCTATTTCAAGACAAAGTATAAGGACAAGAGTTTGCATCCCTTCCCTTACTGAAGAAAAGTCAGTATCTGAACAACTCAATTGGGCTGATGGTGGTCCTCACCTCCACACTAGAAAGGAAGCCAAGGGTTTAACAAGCCAGTGCTGTGCACTGGCTTCATATGCTAACTCCTCCCAGATGGACTCTTCCACCCCTGCACCTGCACCTGCCCAACTGTATCCTTAGCCAGAGCAAAATGATGCTGAAGAGACTGTGGAGCCGCTGCTGGATCACACCTTATATTCTGAAGCTAATAAACAGACTTCAGGGTTACCTGTATATTTAGATGATCCTGTTGGTGGACTCCCTCCTCTATCAAGGAATACTGAGAGTGGTGAATGGGCCTTGGAAATTTTACTCTCCTTTTATTGTGAAACAACCTACTGTCTGACTAAGAGAAGCAAAAAAAAATTCCACTCAGCCAGATAATGTATTTCTTCAGATGCCAGTTTCAAATTGAGAGTATATATAGAGAGATATATAACCATGTACTAAAATTTACATACTAAACGTCAGCCTTTTGGGGACAACACCCTCACTTACTACAGCCAGTTTCCTATCCCTGTGAAGAGAATCTTAATTGATCCTACATAGAAACATGCTTTTATTTGGACAAAACACCTTAAAATACTGATACAGATTGTTATGAAACTGACGATCCAGCCAAGTCATCAAATTTCACATTTCCCTCATTCAAAAACGGTCATTCATAAATTTTAATTTTATAGAGGTAATATAAAAATTTTTGAGGGCAAGCTACCAAATATTCCGGTATACTTAGATATATTTTTCCATAAAAACAGTGACATGCCTGCCCTTTTTGGAAAAGCATACCTCTAAAGCCATACCTCTGACTTGTGGCATCACAGGTCTACGTCACTAAAGCTAAACCCTTTACATGAGATTTAGGCTGCCTTCGCCTCTTGTCCTATCCACTTCCACCATCAGCATCTTAGTCCCTCCTAAGCCTTGAAGATAAACAGACACCATTCATGCTATTAACAAACTATAAAATCACCCCAGATCTTCCCCCCCCCAAAAAAAAAACCTGCCCCACCCACCCACCCCCAATATTTTGCCCCAAAGCAAATATTACTCAAACATCAGAAAGTGATTCCCAAGGAAAAAAATATGGGAAAAAGAAAGGGGCGGGGACTTAGGATTTTAAGACACTTCTTCACACTAAATATCAAATAATAAAAATATACCTTTGTGTTTGAAGAGTCAAGTCATACAAATACGTAAAAGCGAATCAAATGTTTCCAGCTCTGTAATCAGCGATAATAAACGAAGTACGTGAGAGCATGAGAAAAGATGATCAGTTTCCTTTTTGAGGTTACATGATAAGGAGCAGAGGCCGCCTTTCCTCTACCAGCTCGTCTTCTGACCTCGTGGCAGCAGGAGGCTGCCGAGTCCCCGGCCCCCTTTATAGGGTTCGCCTTCTGCTCCCCACGGGAGCGGGCGGTGGGGGCGGGGAACGAAGCGCGAGCTTTCTGAAAGGCCGAACCCGGTCCTCCTCGGGTTCCATCCTCCGCGTGGGCACAGAGGGCCCGGGGAGGCGGGAGGGGGCAGCCGGGACTAGGTCTGTGGATTTTTTTCCGCACATTGGAAATTCCCAGACCGAAAAGGTACCGACACGAGTCCGGGACATTCCCCTCGAGGGCGGGCTCCAAGACCCGGCCTGGAATCACGCGAGGGGATCAGAGGCCACGTCTAGCGACAAAACTTTTTTCTGAAGATGCGTTTCTTGAAGGTCCCGGATGAATCTCCCGCAGGGATTGGGGCTGGCTTCTCATTAGCGCCGCCTCTTTCTGTACGGCCTCAGTGTGGGTTGCAATGGGTATTGGGGGGGAGCTTGCCTTCCACCTCCCAGCTTTTTAAACACCACCGTCAGAAAGCAGTAGCCCCGTCATTTGCTTTCATTGACGAATTAAAGGACTTGGACTCTGCAGCATAAATAAAGCGATGGTCCTGGAACACGATTATTTTCACTGGCGATGGGGGTGGGGTGGATTTAAACAAAGAATGAGCCATCGGAGCACATTGAAAGGATTTCTCCAATCACATTTAGTTTCATGGTCGCTTTTCCTTTTGGGACACTTGCTACTGTGAACTCTAGTGTTTCCTTTTTCTTTCTCTCTCTCTTTTTTTTAAGAGTTGTCTTCTCCAGGTCGTGTTATAATCCAGGAGATGCCCATGCCTGGTTCTGCAGTAGAAATGGGCCTATCTATAGCTACCTGCAGGTCCCTTAAACTCCAGAGGCCTACCTAACCTCCTCTCACTTAATGCAAGATATTAAAGAGGAAATTGTATATTTAATGTGTTTTACACTTTTAGAAAATAAAGTGCACTTTCAACCTGAAGTTGGGGCAGTGCATTTGCATTCTTCCAGTCTGTGTCCTATTAAACTTCTGCTCTCAACAACCTGCTGACCTCCATAACCTCCCATTCTCCTCAGACTGCCAGGTGCCCCTAAGCCTCAAGACACTGCATTCTCACTTTGGAAGAGAAAAACTTCCAAATCTTATTTCTTTATTGCACACAGCAGTGCCAGACATTGAGTGCACTGAGACTGCACTGTTGAATAAACCGGGGAGAACAACGCTTCACTCAAGAAAATGGATACATTTAAAAAAGAATTTCTGGTGTTAGTGACTAGCTAACATTTAAAAGCTGAATTTACCCAGAACCCACTAATATAATGCTAATCAGCTTTTTTGCTGGGTTGGGGAGTCTTATTTCCGTTGCTCCCTTGGGAGTATATTTCCCTGTACTACTCAGTGATCACCATTTCCTTTAACAGATCCAGAAACAGACTCACTTCTGACATGTAACACATGACTATGTAAAGATTTACCATATTGTTCTTGTCATGAACCCTGATTTATCAGTCTGAAACCTAAGACCTGCAGCCAGGAAATGTCAGTCAAGTGGTATTTAATAGAATTATGGAATGATAAAAATGTATCATCCTGGGGGCTGGGATTGCAGCTCAGTGGTAGAGCACTTGCCCAGCATGAGTGAGACACTGGGTTCCATCCTCAGCACCACAAGAAAACAAATAAAATAAAGGTAAAAAAGAAGAAAGAAGTTTAGATTTAGAAGTTTAGATCCATTTAGAAATGGATCATACTGGAACACCAAAGGTCTGTTTGCTATCTGCTAAAGGTTACTTTTAATAGGTAACTTCTGTAAAATATAATTTGCATAGAAGAGTCTTATTAGAGTTCTCCCTTTCACAATACCATTAAATCAATCATTTTAGTTCTGGAATATGAGAATTCACTAAGTTATATTAATACTGTGACTCCAAAATAAAAGTCCATATTTTAATCCAATGAAATTATATATAAAACATTGCTTTAATATTTTATTATAAGCCAAAACATTCAACCATAACGGCCAACTTAGGTAATATTAACATCATTAATATAACTATTGGGCAGATCTTTATAATTTTTAAGGCTATTTAACAGAAAATATTTATATTTTAAATTAAAAAACATATCCAAATTACATATTCTCTATTAGCTACAGTTGTCTCTCTGTATTTTGGTTCTAGAACCCTTGCAAATACCAAAATCTGAGGCTGCTCAAGTCCTTAAGATGGTATTATGTAATTTATGTTCATCCTCCCATCTAATCTAATAAGTCATCTCTAGATTACTTGTAATATCTAATACAATGTAAATGCTATGCAAATAAGTGTTGTTCTATGTTGTATAGAGAGTAAGAACCAGGAAAATCTGTATGTGTTCAGTACAGATGCAATTTTTCCCAAATATTTTTATCTGAAGTTTGTTGATCTACAGATATGAAAGGCCCACTGTATGTGGTTTAAAATCCTAGAAGAAAATATATAAAAATGCTGATGTTCATTGCATTCATGTGATAGAATTATATATTTTTTAATCCAGATTTTTTCTTCTAGATTTTGTACTCTATGATGGCCTTAATTTTTATGAGAAATATAAATATTTAAAACCACTTTTTGGCTGAAATGCTAATACATAGAACTATGTGATGCTATCCTTAAATAAAATTTTCAGAAGAGCATTGTACAGGTTAAATTTTCCTCATTCAAAATGCTTGGGACCAGGGGCTGGGACTGTGGCTCACCTAGCACGTGCGAGGCCCTGGGTTCAATCCTCAGCACCACATAAAAATAAATAAATAAAATAAAATATTGTGTCCAATGACAACTAAAAAAAAATAAATATTAAAAAAATGCTTTGGACCAGAAGTGTTTCAGATTTTGAAATATTTTGAATTTTGGATCATTTGCATATTTATATGAGATAGCCCAGTGACATGATCCAAGTATAAACATGAACTTTGTTTCACATACAGTTTACACATGTTGCCCTAAAGGTAATTTTATGTAACTTTTTTGGTACATCTTTTTTGACTATCATATGAGGTCAAGTGTATAATTTTTCACTTGTGGTATCATGTCGGGTGCTCAAAAAGTTTTGGTTTGTGGAGAATTTTGGGTTTCACATTTTCAGATTAGAGACACATGACCTGTGTCTAATTGTTTTAAGAAAGGTTTATGTAATATTTCAATCTCTATCAAAGTTGACACACAGTGCAGAAAGACAAAAGAGGAATGAAAGTGACTGAAACTACCTCAAGAAACTGTGTCATCAAATCTTTAACCAAATTAAAAAGTAATTAAAATATGTAAGTAAATAAAATATATAACCAAATTAAAAAGTAATTAAAAACTGGACAAGGTCACAAGAAAGTCAGTTGCAGCAGCCTCACTCCAAACCCTTGGAGACACAGTGTTTGCTTTCTCCATGAAATTGCCCTGAAAAAGTGACTCCTCAGCCTGCTCCAGCAGTTCTTCTAGAGAAAATGCCAAAAGTTATCAAAAAAGAAAACTTCTGCCAGGCATAGTACCAGTAATCCCCCCACCCCAAGGAGCTTAAGAGGCTGAGCCAGGAGGATCTGGAGTTCAAAGCCAGCCTCAGCAACTTAGTGAGGCCCTGGGCAACTCAATGAGATGCTGTCTCTAAATAAAATTTTAAAAGTTGGTGGAGGGGAGCCTGGGGATGTGGCTCAGTGGTTAAGCACCCTTGAGGGCAATCCCCAGTACCAAAAAAATAAAAATAAAACTTCTTTAAAAAATTGTAAGATGCTGGTCTCCCATATACCTTAATTCAAATCTAATTTCAAGTTCTTCATCTATAAAATGGAGCTAATACCACCTACACTATTGGATCATGATTAGAATTAAGTAAGTTGTCGGGAAGCCCTTGAAATAGTAGACAAGCAGTGTTACTTTCCTGGTTCCACCTTCCCTCTTCCCCTTCTGTGTGTTTCTTCATGTGCAGAACCCTACTGCTGCATCAGAATCACTGGCCTCTTGTCACAAACATTAATTCCCCAATTCCTGGAAGCACAGACCCCAATTCTGAAATTTTATCAAATATAACAAGCTTAAGGTCCATTAAAATTAATTTAACTCCTTTGGTCCTCTTCAGGCTCAGAAAACAAAAAATGCTCTTTACCCGTAAAATGTATTATAAATGATGATCTTTAGAAGAAAAGGAAAAGAAGATCTGAGACACTAAGTTAAAAACTCAAATTATTTGACTCATTCTTCTAAGTGTGCATACTTCTTATGCTTTAAGCGTCCATCGTCATCTCTAAAACGACCTATGTTTCCTCATGTGTCTACCTAATGACAACTAAAATTATACATGGGACAGTACTTAGTAAATGATCCCAAATAAACTTCAATTCATTTAAAACTAGTAAAATGGGGCTGGGGTTGTGGCTCAGTGGTAGAGTGTTCGACTGGCATGTGTGAGTCACTGGGTTCCATCCTCAGCACCATATAAAAATAAATAAAATAAATGTACTGTGTCCATCTACAACTAAAAAAATTTTTTTAGAAAAACGTAAGATAAAGTCAAAGAAAACTGACAATTGAGAATGGGAGAGAATATGAATACATATGCCTAAATAAGGAATACCTGTCATGAATTTTAATTTCTGATTTTATTAATATCTATTTGGATTCTAACTTCTAATTTTGGTATGTAGTTCAAAATAACCAAAAAGGAAACACTTGAAATTGGCAGAAAAAAACTTCTACATCTTTATAATAATAAATAGCATTCTTTACATAAAAGTCAATTCTTAAAACCCCTCAAACTTTAGAACATAAAAATAAACTTCTGGGCATAGATTTCCCCCTTTCAGTTCTAAAAGTGGTTGTTTTAGAATAAATATTCATCACACAAAAATTTAGCTGATCCAAATAAGAAACAATCATCCAATGCAAATATCAATTCAAAGCACAGATTTTATCCATACTGCTTTCATATTTCCCCTTCACTTCTTTCCTAGATAAAAGTGGGAAATTATTAATATCCCATACTATAAAATTCTGACCAAGCACATTAGCCTTTTCAAGTAATTCAGAAAAGGTAGATCAAGAGAAACTCCTGGGTCACTGCAGTCTTCAGTATGTTCACAGGAGCCTATAAGTATAAGCCCTCTTTAATTCGCCCCCTAAAGATGGACCACTTGGACTATTCATGCAGATATATTCAATTTCCTTTACCAAATAAGCCACAAACACTTCCACTGACAACCAAATTTGTCCCTTTCATTTACATCAAAACATTTCTCACATGCTTTAACATAGTCGTCTCCAGTCCCAGAAGAAGCTAGGTCAAAAAAACTCATTAGCATCTTTGGTTACAAGGGCAATATGGTGTGTAGATGCTGTTAATAAGGATTCTACCATGGTTAAGTCAAGATTGGAAAAAATCCTATAGGTAGATATAAATGTAGCCTGCGTTTTCCAAGGTCCTCACAGGTCATTATATAAAGTACGGCATTTTTTGAAGTTTTATATATATTGATGGTAGTCATCTCATAATGGGGCCACCCACAAACTTTATATACTGGAAGTCAATTGGGGAGATCACAGATGTTATTCCTCTAGTCCCCTCCAGGGCAACCTAGGTCTCCAAGGGGCACACAAAAGATAAAAACATGTCCAGCTGGTTCTTCACAATAACCTCATCTGGGTGCAGCTTGTGGGGTAGATAATGGGCCAGGGTCATCTCCCAGGCATCAACGAGATATACTCCAACCCCTGAGAACATCCTCCGAAGGATGGTGTCCAGTTGAAAGTTGTACCAGTCACTGTTGAAGAGGCTCACTTCGGGCCCCAGTTCCTGGACATTGGCTGTCCGGATGACCACCACAGTCCTAGGGCTTCGATCCAGGAGCTGGACCACTGACCGGCGGATGTTCCTGAGCCGACGGATATACACTTCCAAGGGGTAGGTGCTGAAGTGAGACCACAAAGAAATGGCAATCACTGTGTTCCTCCCTCCCACGATTCCATTCAGTTCATTTGCCACATAATGGAGCTCATTGCTAAAGACGGTCGTGAAGCGGATGGGTGGACCATGGCAACGGTATTTGAGCAAGATGTTGTGCTTCTGATCCACTGCAAGGAAGGGACCCACATTCTTGGGACTACCCATTTGAAACTCCACTAAGTCTGAAACAAGGAAAACTCAAATTCATAAACACATTCAAGCTATGCATGTATATATGAATATTCTTTACCAAGTAGCTTCAAAGAACAGCTTTTAAAATAAAAGTCCAGCAAAAACATACAATAGAAATATTAAAGGAATACCTATTTCACTGTTCCCTGCCCACGTTTGAATCAATTGGCCTTTATTCTGACGTATTAATTATTCAAAACACTCCACAAATGTGATACTATAAGTAAAGCCATCAGTGAAAGATTCTACATCTATAAATATGCCTCAAAAACAACATACCTGTTTAACTTTAGGCCAAAAACTCTTGCTGTTTGCACCACTAGTTGAATATTTAAAAGTCAAACTGGCATTTACACTTTATGCTTCTAATAGGTAAATATTATATCTTCCAGGACAAGGGCTATAACTTCTGTTTTATGAGCACAATTAGTAATCAAATAATTCTCTTGAGAAATTCTATCATTTGCAACAATATGGATCAACCTGGAGGACATTATGCTAAGTGAAATAAGCCAAGCACAGAAAGACAGATATGCATGATCTCACTTATATGTGGAATCTTAAAAAGTTTCACACTTACAGTAGAATACAGAAACTCACCAGAGGCGGAGTTTGGTGGGGGTAAAGGGAATGAGAAGATACTCAAAGGGTACATAGTTTCAGTTAGACAGGAGTAATAAGTTTTAGGGATCTGTACAGCATAGTAACTGTAGTTAATAATGTATTGTACATTTCAAAATGGCTGAAAGTAGATTTTAAATGTTCTTATTACAAATAAATGCATTTGTGATAGATATGTTAATCGATATAATCATTCTAAAATGTATATATATATCAAAATATCACATTGTACCCCCAAAATATACACAATTATAAGCTTTTTTCCCCTCCCACATTTTGCAAGTACTGGGGATTGAACTCAGGAGTCCTCCACCACTGAGCTACATTCCCAGCTCTTTTTATTTTTTGAGACAAGGTCTGGCTAACTTGCCCAGGCTGGCCTTGAATTTGAAACCTTCTACTTTAGCCTCCCAAAGCAGGTGGCATACACCTAATCCTAGCCTTCTAAGCAGCTGGGATTAGAGGTATCTGCCATCACACCTGGATAAAAATAAACTTTTTTTAAAAAATAAAATAATCTAAGTTGTAATTCTGGGGGAAGGGTAGAAAGTTCCTCTTTTTGCAATAAGTGAAAAGAAAGAAGCAACTCTGGTTTCTTTTGACTTTCAGTTTTACCCCATGGTTGAAAAAAAATCACAGTTAATACCCTACAGAATTTTTTCTAGTCTGAGAAATGACAAAGGCAGCAGTGTAATTTAGAATTCCCTTCTGCCCCAACCCCATCCCCCCCTTTATCTAAGTTGTGTTTCAAGGTCTATTTCTCTGAAATATTCTGGAGATCCAAGGAATCCATAGGATCCCTTTTTATTCCTAAAAACTCTGTACTTGATCACTTGATATATGCCCCCATGAGGAAAGGGGAGCTCATATCCTTTAACATTCCCAAAGTGCCTTACAGGGAATAGAATGAACAAATATTGGCAACACAATTCCATCAGCATTTCCTAAGCATTCAGGGCTCATTTCCAGCAAGTCTTGGAGAGGTGTCACAGCCCTTGCCCTGAAGGAGTTTACAGTCAATTGTGAAGAGATAGCATCAGACTGTAATTGTCCTACATTCCTTATAAGAGTTCAAGCAGGTTTCACTTTTTTCTGCCTACAACCCAAGGTTTCTCTATTAGATTTTCCTACCAGATTCATCACTATTTAGCACCCAACCCTACTTAAACCAAATAAAAGCTCAAGCTTCTGTTTGCTTTTGATCAAGATCAAGCACCCACACAAGGCTTTCTTTCTTTCTTATTTATTTAAATATTTTTAATTGTAGATGGACACAATACCTTTATTTTGTTTAGTTTTGTTGTTGTTGTTGTTGGGTTTTGTTTGTTTGTTTGTTTAATGTGGTGCTGGGGATCTAACCTAGTGACTCACATATGCTAGGCAAGAGCTGTACCACTGAGCCACAATCCCAGCCTGAGGCTTTATTTTTATTGGATGAAAATTTGTCTATAAAGGGTCTGTGGAAAACAACCAAAACAGTCTGTATGATCATTGTAACTAAAGGAGACACCAAGTTAGGACATTAGAAATTAAGAAGAAACTATAGGTATCTGAAAGGCCCAGTCTGATCAGTATCAAATCATTCTTAGCACTGTGCTATACAAATAATTTCCCTTCTGATTTTTTAATTTGTTTTACAACAACTCAACTATATCTGTTTCAATAAAAAAAAGAGTGAAAACTCCAATTGACTTTTCTCCTTTTGGGGTAATATCTACTTCTTCCTATCCTTCTACATATTAAATTTGAAAGTAAGCTGTTGTAATAAATAGGAGAATGAATGAAACACATCACAAGCAGCAACTCATAACAAACATTAAGGATTTACTTTATGAAAAGCCTTTCCCATACATAATCATCCAAAACAAAACAAAACAAAAAAACCAGTTCCCACAGAACTTTCTGAATTGTAAGCAGGGTCTTTATTCTTACTACCAGGATCCATCCTTCCTCATCCTATCAATATTCCTTCCAGAAATAAGAGAACACCATTGTGAATAAGTGGTGGGTTTTGTTCTGAGTCTGGAGAGTAGTCCCAGAGAAACAAGAAGCTAACCACACTGGGACTTGCCCACATTCCCTCCAGAGGAGCCAGCTGTACCTCAGAGTGCCCCCAGTGGTAGGCCCAAAGGATGGTTTTGCTACATAAATGCAGTAAAATGAACCACAATAAATTTCCTTCCAGTTAAATCTACTATAAATTTGAGGTTGGACGGAACAACTGGAAGAGAAACAACTGGAAATGTCTACCTCTATGTTATAATCCCGAATATTAGAAGTAAAAGACAGCTGTAAAGTGACATGATCCTGCTTTCTCATCTCACACATGGAGAAAGAAAGCCCTGAGGAGTAAATGACTTGTCCAGGGTGATCAAACAGATAATCAGTGGACAAATCTTTCTGGATTGATCAGAAATTGCACATACCTCTCCAGAATCAGGATACCTCTTTAATCCTACAGAGAAATTGCTTCTTCACCTGATGCCTTTCTTCAGAGTTAGAGTGAGTCTATGTATTTCAATTTTATGTCACTTTCTTACATAACCCAGATTTCATCCCTCTAGGATATAGTTATGAAACAAAAAGCAAAGTACCAACCTGGAACAAATGTAGTGAGGTAATCAAACCATTGCCTGATTGTCGAGTCACCAAATAAATACACCATTTTTCTTTGTAAGCATTCTGTAATGTTGTCAGGGTCATTAAAATGGCGCATCTTAAATCTTCTGGGCTTCCACTGGTCTTTGTAATAATACCCAGAAGGAAAAGTTTCTGAGCCTTCAGGTACTTCTAGGTTGTTAGTTAGAAAAAGGGAAAATAAATAAATAAATAAACAAACAAACACACACACATATTTTAATTTTCCTCTAGTAATAGATGAAAAATGTTGCAGGAAACATAATAATGCCTATATATTTGTTAGACTACTAGCATTTGGGCAACATTTCCTGTTATCATATCTCAAAGAAATCCCAGACTTTCCCCTTCATACAGAAAGGTTTTCCTTTGCACAGAAATGAGAAGATGTGACATAGGTATGGGAGTAGAGGGACATCAGGGGAAAGGGGGACGTTGAGCATTCCTTTGAGTATGCATGTTTTTATCAAAGCCAAAAAATAAAGGAAGGCAAACACCAAAGAAATGTGTAGATATAAGCACATGTCCAGCAATGTCCCAGAAAAAGCATAACTATTTTTTATCCAAATATCTGTGAGGCAAGTAAGAATTTAATATTTTATATATGTATAGTAATATTAGTCCAATGTTTCTTGGTTCATTAAAAAGAAAGTTTTAATCTGTGGGTCCTAAATTCATTGACCACATTGAGACAAATGACATATAAAGGATTATTCTCCACAATATAAAAGGTTCATAAGGTCTTTAGGCATAAAAAAGCATCACAAAGTGTACTCACCTTGTAGCCTAGCTACAAAGCACAACACAATCACCATCTACCTTTTAGAGGGAGAGTCAACCTCTATCTGCCCTAACACCTCCATTGGAAAATGCCTCCATGGAAACAAACGCTTTGCATGCGTCAAAACAGATAGTGATAGCTAAATTTCTTGCAGTTTACTCTGCATTAGACACTATTCTGAGCAATTAAACCTAATATCTCACATGAAGCTCACAATAATTCTTTAAAAAAAGGTACTGTTACTATCCCCTGCCTTTCAGAATAATTAAGCAACTTGACCAATGTCCCAGAGCTGAGCTAGTAATGATGAAGTCGGAACCAGACCTGAGCAGGTGGGCCCCAAAGCCCAGGTTCTTAACCACTGTGCAGGAGGTACTTCTCAGAAATAGGTATCAGTAGATGTCAGCCATTTCTTTCAGCTTTTTTTCTTGAAGGTACATATATTTATATTTCTAACAATTATTCAAATCTCTAATCTTCAAGAAACCACCAATCATTTTATGTCACTTCCTTACATAACCCAAAGTTCAACCTTAATCATATTCCAATCATTTCACAGTGTAGTGATCTGTTAAACCACAATTTGAAATGCAAATGTTTACACCAATCAGAAATTTAAGTAAGTCCCCTAATTGTGACTATTTTCAGTTTATCTGAATTCTTGATATTATCCACGTTACTCAAAATTATTTTGGATTTTTTATATCCTCTAAAGAAAATGCCCTATTTAACAGAGTGCAGATCTAATCATTTTTCCTCTTGGCTATCTGCTAATTCTTTATAGGTTCAGGGCCCAAATGAAAAGTAAATGTGCTTCAAAAGCTTTACTTTGGTAAATATTATTAACAAAGAACAATGGAAGGGTGATGAATAAATATTTATTCAACTTATTAAAAAAATTTCTCAAGTCAGATAGTATCTCTAGTCCCCCAACTACTCAGGAGGTTAAGGCAGGAGGATCCTGAGGCCAGGAGTTCAAGGATAGCCTGGATACCAGAACAAGACCCCATCTCAAAAACAAAAAATCAAAGAATCTTTCAACATGTTGTCAAGGGTGGCTTTACTTTGTAACTACCCCTTGCCCAAGCTCCCTTGTTTCATCAGTACATCAAATGGCAGAGCTAGAGAGCTACAGTGAAGACACTCAGGTGCACAGAAAACATTTACTAGAGAAAATTAAAAGTGGTTTTGAAGTTAAATTTTTAATTTGGTAATTTGACTATTTTCTGTCAAATACATGTTAAAAAGAAATGTATATATCATACAGGAAAAATTAACATTTCAATTACAATTACTACCAGAGTTAAGTCAAGCAAAGCAAATCAATTACTGAATCTGACATCCATTCTTTAAGAACTGTTATTTTTTAAGGTGAAATGTACATGCCTGTGCTGCCCCCTTATGGTCAGTTGTTTCAAAAATATTACCTGACCGATTTCAAGAGGTCAGAGGTTGTTAAATTCAATGCATTTTCACATAAGGTAACTAAGATATGAAAGTATCTTAAACTGATAATATAACCCCTAATATGATATTAATTTGGAATAAGATTAAATAAAAATAAAGATTTATTACTCAATTCAGTGGTTAGTTATATTGAATATTGCTGGTAAGAGGAAATGTTGACGCCAAGGTGGTTGTAAAGGCAGATATGAAGATATTTGTACAAAATCAGGTTTATCTTTGATTTGCAAATAATGTCTAGTCATCTCTAAAATGGCCTGGCTTCTCTTTAAAGCCCACAGCTAACATTTTCCTCCAGAGGGTGTCACCCCATGCCATTGTTAACCATAAGGAGGCTATCTGGGCCAAAAAATAGGACAAATGAGGGGGGGAGGCAGTAAGATAAATTTTCCTAAACCATCTAGAAAGACCTGGACAAGAGGAATACAATGTGAATTAAGTGTGGAAGTTTGGGTATTATATCCCTACCCCCACCCCAACCCTCACCCTCTAAAAAAACATGAGCTCAAGTTTCTGATGAGTTTGGTATCCATCAAGGTTGCCAAGTCCTTTAGTTATGATAGTCTGAGGACTACAGTACAATGCTAATGAAAGTTCAACAGTAATTATGACACTGGAAAAGCCTGTTAGAAACCAAACAGGCCTTGATAAGCTAGCCTACTCTTATTAAAGACTCTTTCTTTGTTCTTGACTACAATTATATCCATGCATTAAGCAGTCTCAAGAAATCCACTAGACTCAAAATAGGAATGTTGGAATAATTTTACCTTATAGGAAGTTAATTAGCTAAATCAAAAATAATAAAATTTCATAGAGAGCAAACTCTAAAATATAGGTTTTGTAAGTGAAATGATAAAGGTGTAAAGATGATGAACACATCCAGGGCTAGGGCAAAAAAAAAAAAAAGGAGGCTAGAGTAACTGGTGGTGCTAGAGAATAAGAAAGTGCTCCATTGAATGAGAACATGTCAAAGGTAGAGAAAATTCCTGGAACAATTCCAATGACAAGGTTTAAAATCTGTAGCAATTTGAGAGAAAGCGATTAAGCTGGATTATAACTCAAATATGAAATTATGATGAGTTCATATTGATATAAATAAATGTGGGGAAAGGGATAATACCTCTTTACAAAAGAATTTCAGCTACAAGTGTTGAAGGAATGAGTGATATCATTATTAGATTGTTATCACTAGATTGCCACAGAAATAACCACTAATGATAAAAGCTAATGGGTGCTAAAATTAAGGGGTGAAAATTGAAGCAGAAACAAAATGTTGGCATAGGAGGAAAAATATGAACTCATTATTTAAGGTCTTTGAGTGCCCTCTGTGGGTCACTAAGGTGAATTTCAATGAAGTACTGCTAAGCTAAATTCCTTTGGTCCTACATAAAGCAAAGCACCCGGCCTTCTCTTTCTTTCTAATTACCTATCTGGTACAAGATGCTTTTCTCAATGAAAGCCAGCCTACTCTGCTCCTACTGATTTAGGGTTACTTTATTCCTCTAAAAATCCATCAAAAGCCTCACTAGTTACAGAGTCTGTCTTCCCTCTAAGTAGAATAGTACACCACATACCACACCACTTCCTGGCTGATTTTTAAGATCTGTCAGGTGGAGGTAAACATAAAAGCTCCTTCCACCAACCATTCCAAAGACACCTGAGACATCAAAGGTGGGCAAGCCAGACAGGGCTGTGGAAAAGAAGAGTAAATTTGGTGTTGGGACAGGGCCTCCTGAGGATGTCAAACATGGGAGTGTTGAGAGGCATCATGTCTACTGACGTCTTGGCCATGGGCTGAGATCAAGATTGATAAGTATTTCTATTAATGATGTTTCTCATATGTACCTTCTAAAACTAGTGATCCATCTGGTTCAAGTAAATCAAATGTAGCTCTTCGTTAGGAAAAGACTGGGATTTCTTATGACACACAACAGTGGAGACTAGAGAGACAACCGGCAGTTCCCTGCCTGCATCACCGCCACAGACTAATTTTATTTAGCCCCCATGCTATTTTGAGAGTTCTGAATTGGATGCTAATGCTGTAAGATCTAGAAATATCACATTTTTAAAATTAACATTTCTGGGGTTTTGTGAAAAAAAAAAATCTACAGATCTGGCTGCACTGGGTTTGTTTATGCATGGAAACAAAGCTGTACGAACAGCAGAATTCAAGCTGTCCCACTGAGGTGGTCCTTGCTTTTCATTAATTCCACACAACCGCACAAGGTATGGCTAACTGCTCATTATGCTTGGTCCATGTATATTATATACCTCACCCCTAAGGCAAAAGGCTTTACATCTACTGTGTGGGATAATATTAATGTTTTCAACAACTAAAAGGATCTTGCCCACCATCTGTGTAAATCTCCTTAATAATGTTCATCCTTTCTAAAAGTCATTATAGCTAGCTATATCTATTCTGCAAAATCATAACACATTCCTCTGAATTTTATCCTTTTACTATTAATATCCTACATCAATGCATCAGAATGACCTGGAAAGTTAAACACAGATTTACCAGTAAATGGATGAACTGGAGACTATCAATCTAAGTGAAATAAGCCAGACCCCAAAAGTCAAACACCAAATGTTTTCTCTGATATGTGGAAGCTAATCCAAAATAAGGAGACGGGGGATAGGAAAAAAAAAGAATAGAAGAAAGATTAGTGGAGTAAACAAAAGGGAATAAAGGGAAAGACACTAGAATGAATTTGACCTAACTTTTCTATGTACATACATGAATATATCACAGTGAATCTCACCATCAAGTATACATACCCACAAGACACTAATTCAAAAAAAAAAGTAAATAGTAGAAAGATCAGTAGAGTAGAGGAAAGGGAACAGGAGGTAGGAGAAACAGAAGGGATCAGGAAGTACTAGGGGCTAAATTAGAACAAATTATATTCCATTCTTTTATATTTATGTCTAAATAAATTCTGTTGTCAGCTATAGCTAAAAAGAACCAATAAAAAATTGCAAGCCAATTTTACACACATTCCTTGAGTATCTCTAGTATAACAATACCCAACGGAACTTTTTGTATAGATTCTATATTAAATGCTGTCAAAACATGATCACTCTCACTTCTTATGTGTGACTAAAGAACTGAATGTTTATTTAATTTTAATTAATCTAAACTTACATAGCTTCATGAAGTTAGTAGCTACTATACTGAACAATATAGCTCTATGGGCTCTTGATAAGATAAACAGAAGGGAAGGGATGATGAGAAAATATAATTTTCATATAAACATAAATAGAAAAACCCAGAATTAATCACATAAGATTTAGCTAATGTTTTTAAAATCAGTTTTTAATATTTTCAGTTGTACCAGAAGTAACCAGGCACATTAAAGTGACAAAAAAAATTTATAACATCATTGAAATGACAGAGCTTCAACCCATTTAGCAAGAAAAACAATAAATCATCAAACTCCTTTTTTTTTTTTTTACCTTTTATCCTCCTGGGAACCACAGTCACCCAATCAGGTCCACTGGAATTGATTGGCATTTTGATATTGACACCACTTTAAAAGGAATAAAAAAGCACAAGCTTAGATTCAGGGGCATTTATTTTCGGGTATGCATCTTTATCTGCACATAGCAAAAAATGGATATGATTTCACAGTGCCTTATTATGGTAAAATGTAAGTGTTAACCAACAATATGAATAAACCAGGTCTTTTGTAATAAGTACGTTATATGTGTATATAAACTGAGGAGGAAGTTAATGTAGTAAGTTTTCACCACACTATTTATTCTTGGCCAGTCCTAAGAATGCAAAATCCAAAATGACAAGTTCTGGCTTACATTACTTATTATTCTGGTACTCAGAATAGCTCACGCTAACAAGAATGTCTAATTGGTAATTACCTAGTTATCAGGCTGTGTGTCTCTATAGCATGTCAGATTCCTTTGGCTTTGCCAGATCTGAAATGAGTCCCACTGAGGACACTTGCCCCCAGATATGTACTGATGCAGTACTTTATTCATCATTACTATGACTCTTGAATGCCTGTCGCCCTTACTAAAATACATATTCCTCAAAGACATGAATGGCGCCTCATTCACCCTTGTGACTTCTGCATTTAGCTGAGGCTAGAATCCATGCTCAGACTTTTTTTGAATGGCTGCATGAAAAACTAAGAAAGAGTGAATATCAGAATACTAAAAACCCAATACAGTTATTGTAGATACTGAGCCACAAAAATCAAGTCTATTTTACTTAGATCAAAAACAAAAAAATGAAATAAATCTCTAAACTCTTGATGTAGGAACGTTCAGTCATTTTTTTTTATAATTGTTTCATCAATTTCAGAATAGATGTGTTTGTTCATTCAACAAATAATTTTCAAACTTCTACTATGTGCCAGGCACTGTCCTAGATGCCAGGAGCTATCATAGTAAACACACACACACACACACACACACACACACACACACACACACACACAGAATCTCTTTCTTAATGGACTGACATTCTAATGAGAAAAAAAGACAAAAAAAACACAAGTAATGAAGAATGTATACAGGGCTGGATTCATTAGAGACAAGTGATACTTAAGGAGAACATGACTTTTAAAAGAGTCCAAATAAACTACTTTCATAAGCTTTGAGTATTATCATATTATAATTACATAATTTTCCCATAAAAATATCTGTAGAAAAATTTCTTCTACAGTTTTCCTGCAAAAAAATATTTAACCTGAATCTAGTCATGTTGAAACAATAAAGCAAATCCAAAGTAAAGGACATTCTACAAAACAGCAATATTTAAACTACCATGTCATAAAAAACAAAATAGACTAAACAGATCTCCTGGATTAAAGAGATAAATAAATACACTGTGTGATCATAGATTAGATTAGCTTAAATAGATGACTACAAAGGATATTACTGGGATGACTGGGAAAACCTGAATATGGATTGAATATTAGATAATAATATTGTATCAATCATACAAATCTCCCTTATGATGACTGTATTATGGTGATACATTAAAGTCCACATTTTTAGATTCATATTTATGGGTACAGTTCCATGATGACTAATTTATTCTCAAACGATCCAGGGGCAAAAATTACACATACACACACACACACACACACACACACACACACACACACAATCACACACACACACACACACACAGAAAGACAAAGCAAATGCAGCAAAACATTAACATTGGTGACTCTAGGAATAAGCAATATGGGTGTTCACTGTTATTAATCTTAAAATGTTTCTAAAGACATGAATTTTTTTAACACAAAGTTAGAAAAAAATAAAAATCATGCTAAATTAAAAGGGAAACTTTTCAGGTGATAAGCTCATTCTTTCAAACGGCCTTCCCTTACATTAACAGGATCTTTTAAGGAATGTACTTCTATCTTTCCAAGACAAACACATTTTTTTCCCCTTAAAGGTAAAAAACAAAGATTACATTGACTTAACTGTCCACCTGTTACTTAGGGTGTCAAATACCAAAAATAACCTTCTTAATTCTTTCTAACTTAAGCAAGGTTAGAAGCCACCAAGGAAAAGAAGTACATAAGGTATTATTTCAACATATTGAGGCCAAATAAGCTCAAACAGCACACCCTAAAATTTCTCCAAAGATCAATTTCAATCTTTTTCTTTTTAGACAGTCTGATGCAATATTGCAGAACTTTAGCACAGGAAAAGATAGGAATATTAATTATCAGGACTCTGCAAATGTCTGGTTTCCAAAGATGTATGCCACCTCAAACATTGTTTTCTCAGTAAACCTCCAGATAAGGAGAATTTTGTAATGATTCTACAACAGGCCATCAGCCAGCCTCACCCAGGACATGCAAATAAATGCAGGAACAAAGACATTATTCTTCTAGATTAACAACAGGTGCTTTTGATTGTAAAACTTAGTATCAGGAATATTTTAAAGATTATCACTAATTCTCTAGCTTTCCCCACACACACACACAGAAATTGAGTAATTATAAAGTGTGCTTCTTTCTTTTTACTAAGCCACCAAATGGACTGACAACACAACTCTAAAAGGGATGGGTGGGTGGTCTTCACATATAGGCCCAAAACAGTGCACAGAAATGAAATAATCTGATAACAGTCATTGATAAATAACGTGTCTGAGATCTGAATGTAGGATTAAAAATAAAACTTCTGTTGTTTTTTTTAATTTTTTTTTACTTTCTTTAGGATATGTGTGTGTGTGTGTGTGTGTGTGTGTGTGTGTGTGGTGTGTGTGTGTGTATGTGTATGTGTATGAGTGTGTGTCGTTTTTACTCGGTGCTAAGCTATACCTAATCTTCTCAAGAACAGTACAGCAAATATAGTTAAGTCGGGCTCCCTCTGCTGGCCCCATGTATGCATAGCAAGACTCCACTAGACTTACACTGCCAGGACCTATAGCAAACTTCATTGGAAGCGGAGGGTTTGATTTCTGGAGCTCCAACAGACCACACTTTATGACAACAACTTTTCCTCCACCATGTAGAGAAGACATAAAATATGCAATCTGGGGGATGCCCAGACGTATTTAAAAAAATAACTCTCTACCAGGCAAAGCTTAAAAAGTATAGACTTCATTAAAAAGTTAAAAACAGTTATACTTTCTATCAAATAATTTATAACGTTACTTTTTTAAATTTTTTTAAATTTTTAACTGACACCTATCAATTGTACATACATACAGAGTACACTGTGACTTTTCAATACATGTATGCAATATGTAATGATCAGATCAGGGTAAAGGTCATGTCATCTCAGATTTTGTGTTAGAAACATTCAAAATCCTCTCTGCAAGTTATTTTCAAATATTCAATTAATTGTTGTCAATCATAGTTATTCTACTATGCAGGAGAATACTAGAAGTTATTAGGAATGTTCGTTTATTCAGAAATCTAAGGAACGTTAAAGAAAACATAAATTACAATTTTTACTGTTTCCATACATTTCATTCTGCCCATTACTCCACACATTGACTGTTGTGCTAATTTTTTTATGCTTTACATTCAAAAGAGAAACTTGAACAAAATAGTGCAATAAATTTCAATGACTGCTAACTTAAAAAATACATGGTTTGCTGTGGTATGCCTTGTAACCCAGTAATTTTGCCATATATATACTTTTCTATTTATCAACAAATGTTTGTTGAAAACTAATATTATGTCACTTTTTAAAAGCTGTTTTTAGTTTGAAAT
This sequence comes from Ictidomys tridecemlineatus, assembly GCF_052094955.1. Lineage (NCBI taxonomy): Eukaryota > Metazoa > Chordata > Mammalia > Rodentia > Sciuridae > Ictidomys > Ictidomys tridecemlineatus. The sequence goes on from NC_135479.1 coordinate 164,949,843, forward strand.
AAGAAAGCTAAAACAATAACCTATCCACTAGATACCACTAGAAGCCCTGATCTCAGATGGGATTTTGAAAATCTGTTCTATGAATAAGTGACCTTGTCTCTATAATCACTAATATGATGTGTAGTTCTAAGTAAAATACATCAGGGAAAGACCAACAATTCAAGAATAAAAGATTAATTTGAGCTTGGAGAAGAACTAATTAAAATACTAATTAAACCAGGTATTGTAGCACATGCCTATAAAATCCCAACTACTTGGGAGGTTGAGGCAGATGGATTGCAGGTTCAAGCCTAGTCTGGGCAACTTAGTGAAATCCTGTTTCAAAACCAAGTAAAAAGGGCTGTGAGTGCAGAGTGCTTGTCTAGTATGTGCAAGACCCTGGGATCAATCCCTAGTGCTGGGGTAGTAGGGCATACAAATTACAAATACAAATTTGTGCCAGCATGGTGGCATATGCCTATAATCCCAGTGGCTTAAAAGACTGAGGTAGGAGGATCATGAGTTCAAAGCCAACTTCAGCAACTTAGTAAGCCTCTAAGCAACTATCTCTAAATAAAGTATAAAACAGGGCTGGGGATGTGGCTCAGTGGTTAAACATCTCTAGGTTCAATCCCCTGTACCCCAAAATAAATAAACAAATGAATGAATGACTAAATAAATAAATAAATACAAATTTGTATTTTTCTTCTTCACTACTTCTGAATTGGGTCAAGCTCAGCAAGATAAGGAATATATGCTCAAAACAACAAAATCTCCTAAATGTGACTAGGACAGTAGAAAAGAACTCTTAAATTACCAAGGAGCACATACCTCTGGAAGAAAGCACTCTCTGTAGGAGTTAGAAGACCCTTCAGATATCCACCTTTGAAATGATTAATTCTGCTGCTGCAAGGGAGTTTCTTTGGTTTGAAGCAGAACCAAGGCTCTCCAGTGTAGAGATCTGTAAAGTTACACAAGGGCAGACTCCCAGGAAGACACACATTGCACTCAGTGGTTTCAGAAATCCTTCCTGAACGGAACAGGCTCTTGAAATAGACTCTGTCTGGCTTTTCTTCCTGTAGGTGCTGAAGAACTCGGATCCCTTCACTTGGGTGAACCAGAGATATGGACACTTTAACTTTGCCTGGCCAGAGCAAAGTAAAAAAAACCTTATAAAACCCATTCTTATAGTCTACTACTCTGCCCACAGCCCCTGCCTGCAGTTTGGGGGAGTGGATTTTGGCCTGCAAGTAGTCTCCACCATACTTCTTAGGTTTTCTTTGAAAATCCTGCACATGAACCAGTACCTCCAGTTGGCTTCCCACCCTGAAGAAGGCTGCGGAGTTCAAGATGACAAAGTAGCTAGAAGAAGGGTCAGTGCTCTTCACAAAGGGGACTAAGCCCACATCAGGTACCTGCCCCTGTAAGGCGGCCAGCAAGGAGTCCTCCTCCAAACGTTCCTGACGGGAGAGAGTCTGGTGTTCATAGCCACAGTAGGGATTTCGGCTAATGCCTGTAGCCTGAGATAAAACAAATTGTCCACTGCTATCGATGAATGTGGCTGAAACAGTCTCATGGTCCAAGTACTAAAGAGAAAGACACAAAAACAGAAATCACTACTACACTAAATATCTGAATATCAGTCAAATAAATCTCTGCTTCAGTTTAAATTTGCATAAATTTGCTTTAAAAACCATAGCTCACAAGTTTTACAAGGCTGTCTTACTGTCTTACTTTCACAATAAAGTCAATGTGAGAAATTAATTCATAGATGGGTCTCTACACTTTAGCAAATTTTACCCAGAGGAGTTCACCAGGTTCTTAGAGTGAATTATTATTTTCCCTCAATTTTTTTTATTGGTACATTACAGTCGAACATAATGGTGGGATTTGTTCTTACATATTCGTACATGCATACTATATAATTTGGCCAATATCAATCCCCAGAACTTACCCCTTTATTGTGTACTTAAGAAAGCCCATCCTCAACAATAATTATTTTACCAGATCCTAACCTGTTGGGGTTTTATCAAAGCCTAACCTACCTGGAAGGAGGGAGAAAAAAACAACTCCAGCCTACTAGGAAAAACCAAGAAAACTAGCAAAGTTCAAAGCCAAGGGGTATATACACTCAAAGACTGAGACCTAATGACAGTAACAGAATGTATACCCTCCCCACACACCTTATTACCACACCTCTAAACTCTTGTTTACCAGAATTCCTTTCATCTTGTACATTATGCCAGTTTTCCATCAAAAAACAAAATTACAAGGCAAACTAAAAGGCAAAAAACAGAGTTTGAAGACACAGAGCAAGCATCAGAACCAAATTCAGATATGGCAGAAACATTAGAATTATCAGACTGGAAATTTGAAACAACTAAGAATGTAGTTCAGCGAAGAGTGCTTGTATAGCACTGTGAGGCTCTAGGTTCCATCCCCACCACCATGAAAAATAAAAATAAAAATTAACTTTAACATAAAACTATGTGGCTATGCTAATAGTGCTAATGGGAAAAGTAAACCACAGGTGAACACAGATAAGCACTGAAAGCAAAGAGATGAGAATTCTAACAAAGAATCAAAAAAGAGGTGCTAGAAATGAAAAATACCATATGAGAAATGAAAAATGCCTTTGGTGAATTCATTAGTAAACTGGAAACAACTAAGGAAGAAGTTCCTAAGCTTAAGGATCTTTCAATAGAAATCTCCAAAACTAAAAAAAGAAAAAAGACTGAAAGAATAACCAAGAGCTGTGGGACAACTACAAAAGGTATAACATAAGCATAATGAGAGCACCAGAAGAAAAAGGAAGGAACAGAAGAAATAGCTGAAACAATAAAGACTAAGAATTCTCCCCCAAATTAATGACAGACACCAAGCCACAGACACAGGAAGTTTGAAAAACAACATTCAGGGTAACTGCCCATAAAACTATATGTAGGCCTATCATACTTGAACTGCAGAAAATTAAAAATAAATTTCAAAATGCTAAAGAAGGCAAAAATCATCTTAATTACAAAGAGATAAAGGTAAGAATTACACCCCAACTTCTCCTCAAAAACTAAGCAAGCAAGAATAGAGGGGAAATGAAATGTTCAAAATAGTGAGAAGGAAACAAAAATCCATCTACAGTTCTGTAACCTGTCAAATCATCCTTCAGGGAGGCTGGGGCTGTAACTCAGTGGTACTGGGCTGTAGCCCAGCATGTGTGAGCACTGAGTTGGATTCTCTGCATCTCATATAAATAAATAAATAAATAAAGATCCACTGACAACTAAAAAAAAATAAAAAATAAAAAAATCATCCTTCAGTAATGAAGGGGAAATAAAGACTTTTTTAGATAAACAAAAATTGAATTGAAGGAAGTTGTTGCCAGTATACTTGCCTCAGAAGAAATGTTAAAAGAAGTTCTTCAGGGAATGGGAAAATATAGGTCAGAAACTTGAATCTATATAAAGGAAGGAAGCACATCAGAGAAGAGATAATTGAACACAAAATAAAAATGCCAGTTTTTATTGTTGTTTTGTTTTTTGGAGGTGGGGTTTTAAAAATTGTGGCCTCAAACTCCTAGGTTCAAGCAATTCTACTGCTTCAGCCTCCAAAGGAGTTGGAACTATAGGCATGCACCCACACACCAGCCATTTTTTTCTTATTCTTAAGTGACCTGACAGAATGTTTTGTAACAGGTATTCATACTATCTACAAGGTGGTACAGTATTACTTGAAAGTGAAATCTGATTGTATATTACAAAATCTAGGACAATCTCTAAAAAAAATTAAATTAAATTGATAGCTAAGAAAGGAGAGAAAACAGAATCATATAAAATGCTCAACTACAATCACAAAGGCAGGAAAAAAAAGCGAAAGTCAAAGCAGGAACAAAGAAAAAGGACAGCAAATAGAAAACAGTAAAGATATTAAAAGACTGAATCAATACTTAAAAATGTTTAAGAAAGAATTATAATCATCTGCCAGCTGATGTTCTACGATCTCTTCCAGAATATAAAGACAATAGGAAATACTTGCTAACTCGTTCTATGAGGCCAGTGTTCCTCTGATATAAAAACTACACACAGACATTACAAGAAAATGACAGACCAGTATCTCATTAATTTACATCTTAAAAAAAATTAGCAAATTGAATCCAACAGTGTATAAAATGAATTATACACCATGACCAAGGAAGCTCTATCTCAAGTATGCAAGAAAATGCCTTAACAGGACTCCAGTGCTTCCTAAGGAGCAAAATTTATATCTCCTAAAAAGCAATCCTTAATCTTCATTTTGGTCTTCCTGCTTAGACCTCTGTCTGTTGTAAGTGAAACTTCATCAAACTAAAAAACTTCTTCATAGTAAAGGAAACAACAATAGAGTAAAGAGACAATCTACAGAATGGGAAAAAATATTTACCAACTATCTGGCAAGAGTTTATCTTTCAGAATATATAAGAAATTCAAACAACTGAATAGCAAAAGAGAAAATAATCTGATTTTTTTTTTAAAAAAAAATGGATGAATGACCTGGAAAAGGTCATTTCTAAAAAGATGATATAAAAACGGCCAAAAAGTATATGGAAAAAAAATGCCTGACATCACTAATCATCAGGGAAATGCAAATCAAAACCACAATAATGCACCTCCCTATTACCAAAAAAGGCAAATACTGGCAAGAATACAGACAGGGAAACTCTTGTACTCTTAAAACTAGTTCAGCCAATATGGAAAACAGAATGGAAGTTCCTTAAAGAACTATAAATAGAACTACTTATGGCCATATGATCCATCAACATAACTAACTACTGAGTGTATAGACAAAGGGACTGAAATTAATATTCAGGAGAAATATATACATCATATGCAGCACTGTTCATAACAGCAAAGACACAGAATAAGCATAGGTATCCATCCACAGAAGGATGAATGGATAAAGAGGATGTGGCATATATACACAATGAAATATTCAGCTAGAAAAATAATGAAACTCTATCATTTGCAATAACATGGATGAGCATGGAGGATACTGTGTTAAATGAAATAAGTCAGGTACAGAGGACTAATAGCACATATTCTCACATGTAGAAGCTAAAATGTTGATCTCAAAGAAGTAGAGAATAGAATAGCAGTTATTAGAGCCTGTGAAGAGTGTAGGGGAGGAAGGGATGGAGAGGATGAAAAATGAGTACAGGGGTACAATTGGATGAGAAGAATAACTTCCAATGTTATAGAGCAGAGTAAGAGAACTATGATTAACAATTAATTGAATATTTCAAAATAGCTGGTGGAGGGGATTTTGAATGTTCCCAACACAAAGAAATTATGTATATCTGAGGTGACAAATATGCCAATTATCCTGACCTGATGACACATTGTATAGATGGATTGAAATGTCACACTTTACCCCATAATTATGCACAATTACTATGTATCCATTTGCATCAATTAAAATTTAAAATACATATTTTTAAAGATATTTTTAGTTATTGATAGACCTTTATTTTATTCATTTATTTATATGTGGAACTGAGAATTGAACCCAGTGCCTCATGAATACTAGGCAAGTGCTCTACCACTGAGCTAAAACTCCAGCCCAAAAACACATATATTTTTTAAAAAGACCTTAGTCCTTTCTATTCTGGACTTTAATATCTGTATTTATAGGGGAGAGTATCTGTACATGCCTGTAGTCTTAGAAATTCAGGAGGCTGAGGCAGAAATATCTCAAGTTTGAGGCAGCCTGGGCAACTTAGCAAGACCCTGTCTCAAAAATAGAATTAAAAATAAGGCTGGGTAGATGTAGCTCAGAGATACAATGCTTTTGAGTTCAGTCCCAAGTATCTGCCTCTCCCCCCCCTCTCTCTCTCTCACACACACACACACACACACACACACAAAGAGACACAAATTGTATTTATATATTTATATTTTTATTTTTCTCCATTTGTTGTATAACACAACGGATTTCTGATATCCCATTACTCAGAGTTATATTACAAACTCTAATTGTGAGAAATTTTTTTTTTTAAACTCCAGACTGGAATCAGGATGGCAGAGGGGAATTAAGATGCACTTTGCAACTTCTCCACAGTTCAAAATCAAAACAGCTAGAGAATACCCACACAGTAAGATGGATACATGGGGCAATACACTGAGGACCAACATTAAACTAACAGAGATTTGGAGAACTCAAGAAATCATGGTTACTAGGACTATGAGAAACAGTTCAGTTCCGAACTTACGTACGTACAAGTTGCCTGGACAGGGAAAGAAGCGGGAGCACCATAATAAAGAGAAAAAAAAAGCCAAGTATGGTGGAGTGTGCCTATAATCCTAGAGTCATGAGGAGCTGAGACAGGAGGATCACAAGTTTGAGGCCAGCCTCAGCAATTTAGGTAGGCCCTAAACCACTTAGACTCTGTCTCAAAATAAAACATAATAAAAGGCCTTGAGGTGTGGTTCAGTGGTAAAGCAATCCTGGGTTCAATCCTCAGGGGAGAGAGATAGAGATAGAGATAGAGATAGAGATAGAGATAGAGAGAGAGAGAGAGAGAGAGAGAGAGAGAGAGAGAGAATGAGAATGAGCGAACACGTGCACACTGATGAGATCATTTTCAAAACAGCAGAACTTAGTGGACACAGAAATTGCTGGTGCAAGAGAAGTATTTTGTTTTGCTCAGTTTTTAAGTGGAATGCCATGACTGGTAGCCACTTTGTGAAGGTCACACCTTAGCTGGCAGTGCCAGGAAAGTTATTGTCCAGCATCTTCTCACTCCTGGAAACTGCAGCAAATGTGATATGAGAGAACAGCTCTGAATTATACAGTGAGAACTCAGTGACTAAGGGCTGTGAAAACTACTACCGGTAGCCAAGGGAGCTGAGAGGAGAGCAGTGCACTTCTTGCCCAGACTCTCAGCACTCAGAGCAAAGCAAAGAGCCCTGGCTACACATACCAGCCTACCAGGTGGAAGATGTTTTGGGCCAGGCTCTATGGGCAATGACCAAAATTTTACCCTCAGACTTCATATCATGTAAGAAATGCTTCTCCCATGGAAAAGCCTCTCCTCTGTACCCATTAATAGTTACCTAGCATAACATATTTGGAAACACAAAATAGCAATTCTTATACAATGTATAATTATTCTCTTTGCTTTCTATGTTTCTTGGGCAATGTACCTTGTCAGAGATTTATTGTCTAGATGTTAGTAACCATTCTCTAACTTCTACTCAACTAGGGTCATTTTGATCTCCTTCCCTTCTGCTTGCTTGCTGCTATGCCAACCTGGAAAGTCCTGTGGGAAGAGCCAATGTACCCACTGCATTGTCTCACTAATTGCCCAATTCAGCTTCTGTACCTGCTTGCTTGTAGCTACGTAAACCCAGGTGTGATTTTTGCCTTTAAATATCCTAAAATGCTTGGGCTCAGGGTGTTCCTTGCAGAGAAACTTATGGGTCCTGTGAGGGGCAGTTGCCAGCTAGCCAGCTAAATAAAGACTCTTCAATTTGGACAAAACTGGGACTTGGTATGCTTTCTGAGTGACCTGCCCCACAACATTTGGAGGCCCCAGCGAGATCTACTTTTCTTACATCCCAGAGATGGCTCAGGATCAACAAGGGAGGTACAATGGTGAAGAGATCCCTTAGGGGAAGGCCTCTGAGAGACAGCCCTGGGCCATCCCACCACCAACCCCCACCCACCTAAAACTACCAAGAGTCATCTGTGTTTCCTGGGGAAGGTAAGTCTGGTCTGTGTGGATCCATGTCTTGGAGAGGCTTGGGGAAAGCTGCACAAACATTATTTCCTGCAGTCCAGGGTTTGGTCCTCTGGTCTGAGTCTGGTTTTCCTTGGTCCTCTGTCTGGTCTGGTTTTTACTCAATCCTCTAGTCTAAGTCTGGTCTTCTATCAGTTAAATTTGTCTTTGGCGCCTTATCTGTTGTGTTTTATTTTCTTGTGTTTTTGTCTTGTTTGTTGTTTGTTATTGTTTGTCCCCTTTGTGTTTTATGTTAATTTCTATGTCAGTTTGTTTCTAATGTTAAAAAATGGTTTAAAAGGTTTTTACTGTACTCACTAAAGCTTGTGTTAAAATGTAAATGGCTGCCAACAGGATTTTTAAAAAAAATGTCAAAAAAGTAAAAGCTAAAGGTAAAAAAGCATTCTAGAGGTTGCCTTCATTTAGGAACTGGGCCAGGTTGCCAACAGGGTAGACCATGTCAGTTCCTATAGAAGGCAGATTAGGACTAAAGTATTTTATACAATTATTACTTCTAAATTATATAACAAAAAGCATAATCTTGTCTAGAAAATTTGGCTTTTGTCTCTCAGTATTTGCAAGCATGAATAACTCCCAACTACTAAAAATAATCCAAAGGTTTTTCGATGTCTAAATCAGGCTAAAATTTGGTGGCCACTATCCAAGAAACCAGAAAAACCAGTTTATAATGGGACCCCAACCTGGGGGGAACAAATATTAATGGGCTGATATAAACCAAAGTTTGAACTATATGTTAAAATGACAAAAACTTCTCAAAATATTAATTACATTGTGCCTGATAAGTTTTATTCCCTGAGCAATAAATTAATTGGAAAAATTAAGGTTTGTATATCTGTGGTTAAACAGCAACTGTTATTTTAAAGTATTGTTCTAAATTACAGAGACTAGATTTTTCTTTAAAAGCTAAACTTGGTTAATATAAAAACATCAATAGAATTGTGGTACATTACTATTCTTTACATATTAAAAATGTGTTCATATCTTTCAGTTAAACAAGTCTTTAATATTAAAGGTTTAAAGGAGCATTTTATCAGGCTGGTATTCTCCAAACTGAAGTTTTCTGTAATGTAATTTTAAACGTATAAGGATAACAGATTTTATTGGGGATTTATTTATATCATTTATATGTTATATGTTACCCATTATACTGGGATACAAAAATTGAAAGGTATTTTAAAAGATAATGAGAGGGGCTGGGGACCTAGCTCAGTTGGTAGAGTGCTTGCCTCACATGCATAACGCCCTGGGTTCAATCCTCAGCACCACCAATAAAAACCAAAGATAATGAGAACCTGATCTTTTAAACGTTAATATTGTAAAACATTTTGCCACTTTTCCATACAAAAGGAAAGTTCCGAGCTCTCAGCCTTTCCTTGATTCACATTTTAGTTGTAATATCACATTGAGTTAGCAAACATTCATATAGACTTAGGAAACAACATATGCAAACTTTATAAAATGATATCTAAAAAGAGAGACAAAGATCAGCTTCAGAACTTGAACATTTACCTAAGATTTGTGAAGAGCCCTGCCATACCTGAGATAAGGCTCTGCCTCCCACCTTACAGCATGTCAGATGACTCAAAGTAGGCAGACTTCAGCTCATTTTAAAACACCCCTAAAAGCACCTCTTCTGAGAATGCAGATGCAGAAAAGTCTGTTCAGTGAGTGAACCTACTGCAAAGCTTTCAGAACAACCTGATGGACGCGGAGAAGGGTGGGGTGAGATGTGTTAAAAGTACCAAGCACAGACTTTTCCCCCTTGAGTATGCAGAGACATTGCCTACACCAGGGTAGATTCTGGTCTCTGGGCTGCACAACCCCAGGACCATCACATTTGTGCTACCAGAGAAATCTCCAGCCTCTGGGCCTAACATGGAGCCAATAAGTAGACTAGAACAGAGTCCTAGACATGGAAAGAAATAAATTAGACACAATGTGCCATCCCAGCACAGAGCCTGTGGATGCAGTTGGGACCTCCATACTCAGAAACTCTTCTGAGGTAATTTTCAGTGGTATGAACACTTGCAACATCTCCAATACATTAGGAACGACAAATCTAAAAGTCCTAGGGAAAAGTCTCTTCACCTTACATAACAACACAAGGAGAAAATTTGTTTGTTTTTTTGAGGTTCTGGGGATTGAACCCAGGGCCTTGTGCATGCAAGGCAAGTATTCTACCAACTGAGCTATATCCTCAGCCCTCAAGGAGAAAATTTGGTCTTGTCAATTATAATTTTTTATTTTGCTTGTATGGTTTTCTGTGGTGGTTATTTTGGATCCCCTAACTAACTGCATGCTTTTATAAAAAATTATGTTTTGTTTGGTTTTTGTTTTTGTTTTCTTAATTCATTAAGTGCATTTACTCAACTTTCTTCTTTTCTCATTTCTATACACTCCTATTTTGTCTTTCTATTGAGATTTTTCCTTTTCTGTCCCTCTTCCCTCCCTTCTTTTTATTATTTTATATAATATATACATATGTGTGTGTGTGTGTGTGTGTGTGTGTGTGTGTGTGTGTGTATATATAAAATGATACTGGGAATTAAATGCAGGGGTACTCCACAACTGAGCTATAGCCCCAATCCAATCCTTTTTAATTTTTATTTTGTGACAGAGTCTTTCTAAGTTGCCAAGGCCAGCCTTGAACTTGAGATCCTCTTGCCTCAGACTCCTGAATCACTGGGGTATCAGGTGTGTACTACCATGCTCAGCTGTTACATTCTGTTTAATTTCTTCTTTCTCTTTTCTATATTCTATGGAGTTTAAAATTCATTGTTTTTGTTTCTGTTGAATTTATATTTTGCTTTTACTGTTTCTTCTTAACCTTATCTATGTTCTATACAGTTTAAAATTAATTTTACTTTCTATTTTTCGGAGGTTTGTTTTTCTGTCAGTATTGGGAATTAAACCCTGGAAAATTCTGCCACTGAACTTCATCTTATTCCTTTTTTTTTTTTTTCTCTTACTTTCAAGATAGGGTCTCACGGGGAAGTCCAAACTAACCTTGAATTTGCTGTCCTTCTGCCTCAGACACCTGAGTGGCTGGAACTGTAGGGGTGCATCACTGTGTCTGGTAAATTTTATATATAGAGAGAGACAGACTGAACTCATATATATACTGGGAATTGAACTCAGGGGCACTCAACCACTGAGCCACATCCCCAGCCCTATTTTGTATTTTATTTAGAGGCAGGGTCTCACTGAGTTGCTTAATGCCTCACTATGGCTGAGACTGGTTTTGAACTCATGATCCTCCTGTCTCAGACTCTGGAGTTGATGGGATTAAAGGCATGCACCACAGCACCCAGCTCATTCTATAATTCTTTATTACTTAATTTATTCAGGCTTTTCTATACTATTACTCCTCATTTCCTCCCCTTGGTTAGTAGAGTTGTCAAAAACATTTTTTATTAGTTTTCATAATATATTAGTTTATGGTTTGCTGTCAAGCTATTGCTATTATTGGCGGTTATTATCTCTTCTCAAAGTAGTGCACAGTTTGAGCACTTTGAGCAGTTAATTCAGTGCTTTGATGTTGAGAAAAACTTTCAACATAGTGAACACCATAATAAGAAGGCAGCTCACTAAAAATATCCTCATACAACAATGAAAGAGTACCATCCTGATAGATGTGCAAATCTCAGCATAAAAACATAGGAAACTTGAGGAAACAAGATAATAAGATGCCTCCAAAATATGTAACTCCCCAATCACTGAATCCATGGACACCAAAGTGGAAAAAATGCTGGAAAAAGAATTTTAAAAGCTAATTGTTAGGCTGAGGTTGTAGCTCAGTAGAGCACTTGCCTCTCACTTGGTTCGATCTTCAGCACCACATAAAAAAAATAAACAAATAAAAATAAAGAGATTGTGTCCATCAACAACTAAGAAAAATATTTTTTAAAAAGCTAATTGTTAAAATGATCAATGAATGAAAATAAAAAAGAAAGGAACTAAATGACAATACAGGATATGAAACAACACTTCAAGAAAGAGAGACTGTGAAAAAGAACCAAAGAGAAATCAAATGAAAGGCCCAATATGTCAAAAAACTTAGGTGAAAGTCTAACAGACCAGTTCAATTAGAAGATAGAATTTAAGGGCCTGAAGAAAAGGAGGACAAACTGAAATATTCAGAAAATAATAAAGAAAAAATAAGAAAGTATGATCAGAATGTATAAGAACTCTGGAACAACATGAAGAGAGCCAACTTAAGATTCCTAGGCATCAAAAAGGAAACAGAGATACAAGCTAATGGCACAACTGACTTAAATGGTGAAATACTTCCATGAAATTTCCCAAACCTTGGAATAAGATGGAATTCAATCAGTATTCAATCAACTGTTGAGAGCCACAGCCAAAGGGGCCCCAGCAAACTCCCAGCTGCCAGCTGATGATTGGCTCACAGCGGCCCCAGCAACATCTAGCTGATTGGCTCCTCTGCGGTGATGTTCATTGGGCTGTTTCCCTGCCCTTCAGACTGCCAGCTGATGATTGGCTCACAGCGGCCCCAGCAACATCTAGCTGATTGGCTCCTCCACGGAGCTGCTCATTGGGGGATTTCTTTGGCTCCGCCCACACAACCCAGCCAATTGGCCTCAAGAGCAGGAAGATTGTGGGAGGTGGAGAGGCTGGTGTGTGGGTGAGAGGCTTGTGGAAGCCGGTGGTGGCAGTTGGACTCTGAGGGTTTTTTCCTGAAGAGCTGTTTTGTTTGGCGTTTGTAGTTCTAAAAATAAAGTTAGTTTCTTTTGACAAGTGCTCCTGAATTGTGCCCAGACAGACTGCAGCATTCAACCATTTAGAACACCAAATAGGAAAGACCAGAAAAGCCTCTTTCTATGGCACATTATTGCTAGAATGCCAAAAATCCAGAACAAAGAAATAATTTTGAAAGCTGTAAGAGAGAATCACCAAGTCATTTATAAAGACAAACCAATCAGAATAACAGATATCTCAGGAGAAACCCTAAGAGCCAGGAGAGCTTTCAATTCTGAAAGAAAATGACTACCAACCTAGATTGCTACATCCAGCAAAGCTATCCTTCAGAATCAAAACAGAAATAAAAACTTTCCAAGCTAATCATAAACTTAGCTTGGAACTGCAGAAGATAAAGGAATCATACACACAGAAGAAAACAAAAGCAAGCAAGAGAACTCAGGAAAGACTAAATCTCATTGGAAGAATAGATAAGCAAATGAGAACTAGGATCAAATCAAACATAGAAATAAAACAAAATGACAAGAAATAATGTATACTTTTCTTACACTGAATGTAAAGGTCTCAATTATCTATTTAAAAGGCTGAATTAAAAACAAGACAAGCCTGGGCATACCTATGAGAGTCTGAGGCAGGAGGATCACGAGTTCAAAGCCAGCCTCAGCAAAGGGAAGGTACTTAGCAACTCAGTGAGACCCTGTCTCTAAATAAAATACAAAAAATAGGGCTGGTGGGCTGGGGTTTTAGCTCGGTGGTGGAACACTTGCCTTGCACATGTGAGGCACTAGGTTCGATCCTCAGCACCACAAAAAAGTAAATAAATAAAATAAAGGGAAAAAAATAGGGCTGGTGATGTGGCTCAATGGTTGAATGCCCCTGAGTTCAATCCCTGGTACCCCTCCCTCCCAAAAAAAATTAAGACACAATTATATTCTGCCTATAACAAACAAATCTTATTGGCAAAGACATCCACAAACAAACTGAGAGAACATAGAATAATCTATGCAAATACAGCAGGAATAGCTACTTTCAGATCCAACAATGAACCTTAAGCCAAAATTACTTAAAAGATACAAAAAAGGTCCCTGCATGTTGGTAAAGAAGCAACCCAATAAGATAAAACTACTGCAAATATGTATGCCCAAATGTTGGCACACCTAAATTCTACTCAACATGGAGGCTCAGATAGGCCCCAATATAATAACAATGGTTGCTTTCAATACACCTAATAGGTCATCCAGACAAAATCAACAAAGGTGATACAAAGTTAAAATATACAATAGATCAAATGGATTTAACAGACACCTACAGAATATTTCAACCAATACCTAAATATATGTTTTCAGATGCTCATGGAACTTTCTCCAAAATAGATCAGATTTTAGGCCCTGAAGCAAGACTTCAAAAATACAAAAAAGTTCAGATAATTCCTTGGATATTATTAGAAAATTCCTTGGAATGAAATTAGGAATCAAAAACAACAACAAAATTACAAAAACTAAAACATATAAAGACTGAATAATACAAACTTAATGTTGAGTGGATCACCAAAGAAATGAGGGGAGAAATGTAAAAATTCTTATAACCCAACAAGAATAGAAATACAACACACCCAGTAAATTTATGGCGCTGGAGAAGATAATGCTAAGTGAAGTTAGCCAATCCCCCCCAAAAAACAAATGCCAAATGTTTTGTCTGATATAAGGAGTCTGACTCATAGTGGGGTAAGGAGAGGAAGCATGGGAGGAATAGAGGAACACTAGATAGGGTAGAGGGGTGGGAGGGGAAGGGAGCGGGGCTGGGGTTTAGCAAGGATGGTGGAATGTGATGGACATCATCATCCAAAGTATATGTATAAAGACATGAATTGGTGTGAACATACTTTATATACAAACAGAGATATAAAAAAATGTGCTCCATATGTGTAATAAGAATTGTAATGCATTCCACTATCATGTATTTTAAAAACAATATCAATTAAAAATAAATAAATAAATATGGGAATGAAGAAAAAAATAAAAGAAAGAAAGGGAGGGAACAATACCAGAGTAATCCTATGAAGCCAGTATCAACATAAACACAAGAACACCTAAGGACATCTTAAGGTAAGAAAATTACAGACCAGTATATTTGATGGACATAGATGAAAAAATCCTTAATGAATTATTAGCCAATTGAATTAAAAACCGCTATGATCAATAAATGTAATTTAATTACATAATTACAACCAAGGACAAAAATCACATGATTATATAAATAGATAAAAAGTCTGTGACAAAATTCACCAGTCCTTCATGATAAAAAAAGAAAAAAACCCTGAAGAAACTTGGGACAAAAACAAATTGCTTCAACATCATAAATACTACTACATATATCAAACCCAAAGCTAACATTGTACTGAATGGGTAAAAACTGAAAGCATTTCTCCTAAAATCAGTTCAAGACAAGGATGTCCACTATCATCACTCAAACACAGTATAGTACTTGAAGTTTTAGCAACATGCAAGTATCAACAGCTCTTCTATATACCAATAATGAAGCCACTGAGAAAGAAATCAGGAAAACAATTCTATTCATAATAAAATACTTGTAAGAAATCTACTAAAAAAATACAAAACACTGATAAAAGAAATTGAAAAAGTCACCAGAAAATGAAAAAAATCTCCCATGTTCACAGAGAGAAAGAATTCATATTGTTAAAAGGTCCATATTACCAAAAGCAACCTACAGATTCCATGCAATCTCCATCAAAATACCAGTGACATACTTCTCGGAACTAGAAAAGGCAATTCTAAAATTAATATGCAAGAACAAAAGATTCAGAATAGCCAAAGAAGGAGTTGGGGTTGTGGTTCAGTGGTAGAGTGCTCGCCAAGCACATGCAAGACCCTGGGTTCGATCCTCAGCACCACATAAAAATAAATAATTTTAAAAAAAGTATTGTGTCCAACTACAACAAAGAAATAAATTTTTTTAAAAAAAGAATAGCCAAAGAAATCCCAAGCAAAAAGAACAATGCCAGAAGCATCAAATATGCAACTTCAAATTATATTACAAAGCCATAGTAACAAAAACAGCCTAGTACTGGCATAAAAACAGACACAAGAAACAATGGAAAAGAATAGAAGATACAGAGAATACCACACACAGCCAAAGTCATATGAGTCTTGACAAAGTTGCCAAAAACAGACAATGGAGGAATTCCAACATGGCGGCGGGCGCAGAGAGATCAAGTCTCTGACCTCTTCAGCTGTGCAGGCATAGGGAGTCGTAAACAGCCTAATTCTGTTTGCTCAGGATCATTAGGCAATGCTGAGCTGACGTGGATCTGGGACGAGCAGTCTGGGCCTCTCAGAACACACACTGAACCTGGATCGGCTGAATTCAAGCTCCCGTTCACCTGCTTCCCCCAGACAAACAGCTGTGACTCAGCACTAATCCATCCGGCTGAAACAACTGGTCAGCCCTTCTGATCCTACGGAGGTAAATGCCAACCGAGCCTTCATAGGTAGTGGCCAAAGGTTTGAAACGGGGCTTGGGAGAGACAGTAAGGACCCACCCGTTGCATTGGTCACCCGGCAAAGGGAAACGAACTGTCGCCATTTGCAAGAGATACCACCATGGCAGACAACTGACGTCATCAGACTGCGGCGGAGGAGATAACTTCATTGAAACTGGTGGCTACAGGTGTGTAATTCGCTAGCCTTCCCTCTCCACACATCGGGGAAACCTTAAGGGCCAATCCCAGCTCTCCTGTAAGGGCCTCTCCCAGCTCTCCCGTGAGCACGGTAGCCAGACCGAGGGAATTAGAGGTGGCGCGGGACTACCGCTCCCACCAGTGCTGACAGCTGAGGTCTCTTGCACCAGCTACCGGGGGTGTGGTTACCGGAGGGGCAGTAAAATTCGCTGAGGATTCTCAGCCCCAAGCTCTACAAACTTAGGGTCTGAGGGATTGGCAAACTGGAAGAGTGTGCCCAGTCATTCATGACAACAGGGCTCCCGGGAGCAGCAGACCTGGCGTGTACCCAGTATTGTGGTGAGCGGCACCCGTGAGAGGGGACTGGCTAGAGGAAAAGTGGGGAAGTGACTAGACACAAGAGGACGCCCTAGGCACCCAGGATTGGAGACTCGCCCAGTCTGGGAGGAGGAGCTGCTGCACACTGATTGGTTTCCGCGTATTGATAGGAGAAATTGGCCTGGTGGTCACAGCGCCACCTACTGGAAGAGAAGTTAATCAAACTCTAAGACTGCATTTATTAGTTTTTTTTTTTCTTTTTTTTTTTTTTTAATTTTGATTTCGGGTTTTCTTTCATTTTCATTTTTCTTTCTTGTTTTTTTAAATTTTTTTGCAATTTTTTTAAATTTTTTTTTCTTCCAATTTTAATTTTTTTTATTATTTAAAAATTTTTTTTTCTTTTTTTATTTCCTATTTTTTTTCTTCTTTTGTCTTTTCATTTCTTTTCAATTATCTTATCCCCCCATCCTTGAATTCTACCTGCTTACTCTCATTCTCTTTAGTGACTTTTTCCCTTCCCTTCTAATACCTTTCCTCCCAAGCATCAAATAAATTTATAGGAGTAAACAGTAACTCAGCAGTCAAACAGAACAAGAAGTAACATGAGCAGCTTCAAAAAGCAAGGAAGAAAAGGAGTACAAACAATGCAGGACAGCCTAAATATTCAGGAGGACCTAGAGTCATCAGAAAAATGGTCATATAAAGAACTCAAGGAACACCTTAGACAGATGGAATGGAACCTTAAAGAGGATACGAGACAGCAAATTCAAGCAGCGAAAGAACACATTGAGAATGCATTACACAAACAGATAAAAGAAGAAGTTAAGAACCTTTATCAGGAGATAGAGGAGATTATAAAAAAGAATCAAACCATAATCTTAGAAATGAAGGAAACTATAAACCAAATTAAAAACTCAATTGAGAGTATCACTAACAGAGTGGAGCAAGTAGAAGCCAGAACGTCAGATAATGAAGACAAAATATTTCATCTTGAAAAGAGTCTAGCCAACTCAGAAAGGCTAGTAAAAAATCACGAGAAAAACATCCAAGAGTTATGGGATAACATAAAAAAACCAAACTTATGAGTCATCGGGATAGAAGAAGGTACAGAGTTTCAAACCAAGGGAATGAGTAACCTGCTGAATGAAATAATTACAGAAAACTTTCCAGAAATAAAAAAGGAAACAGATATACGAATTGAAGATGCATACAGGACACCGAGCACACAAAATCACAGTAGACCAACGCCAAGACACATTGTTATGAAGATATCCAATATACAGAACAAAGAGAAAATATTAAAAGCTACAAGAGAAAGGAGACAGATTACATTCAGGGGTAAACCAATAAGGTTAACAACGGATTTTTCATCACAGACACTGAAAGCAAGAAGTTCATGGAACAATGTATTTCAAACACTGAAAGACAATGGATGCCAACCAAGAATTCTGTATCCAGCAAAATTAAGCTTCAGGTATGACAACGAAATAAAAATCTTTCATGATAAACAAAAGTTAAAAGAATTTGCAGCCAGAAAACCAGCATTGCAAAGCATTTTGAGCAAAACACTACACGAGGAAGAAATGAAAAACAATAACCAAAACCATCAGAGGGAAGTGCCTTGGTAAAGACAGAGGGCGAGGGGAAAAATAATCATGGAGAAACAAACTAAATTTTTTTTTTAAAAAAAAGGATAAATAATCAAACATGAATGGAAGTACAAACCATATATCAATAGTAACTCTGAATGTTAATGGCTTAAACTCTCCAATAAAGCGACATAGGCTGATATCATGGATTAAAAAAACAAATCCAACAATATGCTGCATCCAGGAGACACATCTGATTGGAAAAGACATACACAGGCTGAAGGTGAAAGGATGGGAAAAAATATACCATGCACACGGTCCTCATAAGCAAGCAGGGGTGGCCATCCTCATATCGAATAAAATCGACTTCAAGACTAAGTTAATCAAAAGGGATAAAGAAGGACATTATATACTGTTAAAAGGAACCATTCACCAACAAGACATAACAATTATCAATATTTATGCACCAAATAATGGCGCTGCGACATTCATAAAACAAATTCTCCTCAAGTTCAAGAATCAAATAGACCACAACACAATAATTATGGGTGACTTCAACACACCTCTCTCACCATTGGACAGATCCTCCAAACAAAAGTTGAATAAGGAAACTATAGAACTCAATACCACAATCAATAACCTAGACTTAACTGACATATATAGAATATATCAACCATCATCAAATGGATATACTTTTTTCTCAGCAGCACATGGATCCTTCTCAAAAATAGACCATATATTATGCCACAGGGCAACCCTCAGTAAATATAAATGGGTGGAGATAATACCATGCATTTTATCTGATCATAATGGAATGAAACTGGAAATCAATGATAAAAGAAGGAAGGAAAAATCCTACATCACATGGAAAATGAACAATATGTTACTGAATGATCAATGGGTTACAGAAGACATAAAGGAGGAGATCAAAAAATTCTTAGAGACAAATGAAAATATAGACACAACATATCGGAATCTATGGGACACAATGAAAGCAGTTTTAAGAGGAAAATTCATCACCTGGTGGTCATTCCTCAAAAAAAGAAAAAACCAACAAATAAATGAGCTCACACTTCATCTCAAAGCCCTAGAAAAGGAAGAGCAAAACAACAGCAAATGTAGCAGAAGGCAAGAAATAATTAAAATCAGAGCGGAAATTAATGAAATTGAAACAAAAGAAACTATTGAAAAATTAACAAAACTAAAAGTTGGTTCTTTGAAAAAATAAATAAGATCGACAGACCTTTAGCCATGCTAACAAAGAGAAGAAGAGAGAGAACTCAAATTACTAACATACGGGATGAAAAAGGCAATATCACAACAGATGCTACAGAAATACAGAAGACAATTAGAAATTATTTTGAAAACCTATATTCCAATAAAATAGAAGATAGTGAAGACATCGATAAATTTCTTAAGTCATATGATTTGCCCAGACTGAGTCAGGAGGATACACACAATTTGAACAGACTAATATCAATGGATGAAATTGAAGAAGCCATCAAAAGACTACCAACCAAGAAAAGCCCAGGACCGGATGGGTATACAGCGGAGTTTTACAAAATCTTTAAAGAAGAATTAATACCAATACTTTTCAAGTTATTTCAGGAAATAGAAAAAGAGGGAGCTCTTCCAAATTCATTCTATGAGGCCAACATCACCCTGATTCCGAAACCAGACAAAGAAACCTCAAAGAAAGAAAACTACAGACCAATATCTCTAATGAACCTAGATGCAAAAATCCTCAATAAAATTCTGGCGAATCTAATACAAAAACACATCAAAAAAATTGTGCACCATGATCAAGTAGGATTCATCCCTGGTATGCAAGGCTGGTTCAATATACGGAAATCAATAAATGTTATTCACCACATCAATAGACTTAAAGATAAAAACCATATGATCATCTCAATAGACACAGAGAAAGCATTCGACAAAGTACAGCATCCCTTTATGTTCAAAACACTTGAAAAACTAGGGATAACAGGAACGTACCTTGACATTGTAAAAGCTATCTATGCTAAGCCTCAGGCTAGCATCATTCTGAATGGACAAAAGTTGAAGGCATTCCCTCTAAAATCTGGAACAAGACAGGGATGCCCTCTATCACCACTTCTATTGAATATAGTTCTCGAAACACTGGCCAGAGCAATTAGACAGACGAAAGAAACTAAAGGCATAAAAATAGGAAAAGAAGAACTTAAATTATCACTATTTGCAGATGACATGATTCCATACTTAGAAGACCCAAAAGGGTCTACAAAGAAACTACTAGAACTAATAAATGAATTCAGCAAAGTGGCAGGATATAAAATCAACACGCATAAATCAAAGGCATTTCTGTATATCAGCGACAAAACTTCTGAAACGGAAATGAGGAAAAACACTCCATTCACATTATCCTCCAAAAAAATAAAATACTTGGGAATCAACCTAACAAAAGAGGTGAAAGATTTATACAATGAAAACTACAGAACCCTAAAAAGAGAAGTAGAAGAAGATCTTAGAAGATGGAAAAATATACCCTGTTCATGGATAGGCAGAACTAACATTATCAAAATGGCGATATTACCAAAAGTTCTCTATAGGTTTAATGCAATGCCAATCAAAATCCCAATGGCATTTCTTGTAGAAATAGATAAAGCAATCATGAAATTCATATGGAAAAATAAAAGACCCAGAATAGCAAAAGCAATTTTAAGCAGGAAGTGTGAATCAGGCGGTATAGCGATACCAGATTTCAAACTATATTACAGAGCAATAGTGACAAAAACAGCATGGTACTGGTACCAAAACAGGCGAGTGGACCAATGGTATAGAATAGAGGACACAGAGACTAATCCACAAAGTTACAACTATCTTATATTTGATAAAGGGGCTAAAAGCATGCAATGGAGGAAGGATAGCATCTTCAACAAATGGTGTTGGGAAAACTGGAAATCCATTTACAAAAAAATGAAACTGAATCCCTTCCTCTCGCCATGCACAAAAGTTAACTCTAAATGGATCAAGGAGCTTGATATCAAATCAGAGACTCTGCATCTGATAGAAGAAAAAGTTGGCTCCGATCTACATATTGTGGGGTCGGGCTCCAAATTCCTTAATAGGACACCCATAGCACAAGAGTTAATAACAAGAATCAACAAATGGGACTTACTTAAACTAAAAAGTTTTTTCTCAGCAAGAGAAACAATAAGAGAGGTAAATAGGGAGCCTACATCCTGGGAACAAATTTTTACTCCTCACACTTCAGATAGAGCCCTAATATCCAGAGTATACAAAGAACTCAAAAAATTAGACAATAAGATAACAAATAACCCAATCAACAAATGGGCCAAGGATCTGAACAGACACTTCTCAGAGCAGGACATACAATCAATCAACAAGTACATGAAAAAATGCTCACCATCTCTAGCAGTCAGAGAAATGCAAATCAAAACCACCCTAAGATACCATCTCACTCCAGTAAGATTGGCAGCCACTATGAAGTCAAACAACAACAAGTGCTGGCGAGGATGTGGAGAAAAGGGTACTCTTGTACATTGCTGGTGGGACTGCAAATTGGTGCGGCCAATTTGGAAAGCAGTTTGGAGATTCCTGGGAAAGCTGGGAATGGAACCACCATTTGACCCTGCTATTGCCCTTCTCGGACTATTCCCTGAAGACCTTAAAAGAGCATGCTACAGGGATGCTGCCATATCGATGTTCATAGCAGCACAATTCACAATAGCTAGACTGTAGAACCAACCCAGATGCCCTTCAATAGATGAATGGATAAAAAAAAATGTGGCATCTATACACAATGGAGTACTATGCAGCAATAAAAAATGACAAAATCATAGAATTTGCAGGGAAATGGATGGCACTAGAGCAGATTATGCTTAGTGAAGCTAGTCAATCCCTAAAAAACAAATACCAAATGTCTTCTTTGATATAATGAGAGCAACTATGAACAGAGCAAGGAGGAAGAGCAGGAAGAAAAGACTAACATTAAACAGAGTCATGAGATGGGAGGGAAAGGAAGAGTAAAGGGAAATTGCATGGAAATGAAGGGAGACCCTCATTGCTATACAAAATTACATATAAGAGGTTGTGAGGGGAATGGGAAAATAAACAAGGAGAGTAATGAATTACAGTAGATGGGGTAGAGAGAGAAGATGGGAGGGGAGAGGAGGGGGGATAGTAGGGGATAGGAAAGGTAGCAGAATACAACAATTACTAATTGGGCATTATGTAAAATTGTGGATGTGTAACCGACGTGATTCTTCAATCTGCATTTGGGGTAAAATTGGGAGTTCATAACCCACTTCAATTTAATGTATGAAATATGATATGTCAAGAGCTTTGTAATGTTGTGAACAACCAATAAAAAAAATAAAAAATTAAAAAAAAAAACAGACAATGGAGAAAAGACAGCCTCCTTAAGAAGTGGTATTGGGAAAACTAGTCATTCATATGTAGAAGAATGAAATCATACCTCTTTCTCTCACCCTGAACAAAAGTCAACTCAAAATGGATCATACACCTAAGTATAAGACCCCAAACTTGGCAACTATTAGAAGAAAAATAGATGAACCACTTCAACATATAGGCACAAGCAATGACTTCCTGAACAAACCCCTATAGCTAAGGAAATAAAAGATGGCAGCAAATTAAAGAGACTGAATGGGAGAAAATCTTCGCAGCTACTCTTCCAACACAGCATTAATACCCAGATTATATGAACTCAAAAAACTCAACACTAAAAAAATAAATAAATAAATAAATAAAAACAACCAAACCAATAAGTGGACAATTGACCTGAACAGACACTTCTCAAAAAAAGTACAAATAGCAAAAAAATATATTTTTAAAATTCAATATCTTTAGCCATAAGTAAAAAGACAAACAAAATTACACTGAACTCCCAACTCACTCCAGTTAGAATGGCAATTCTCAAGAAGACAAATAGCAATAAATGCTGGAAAAGATGGAGGGGGAAAAGCAGCTTTTCCGCACTATTGGAGAGAATGTAAATAATACTACAGCCATGATGGGATTCACCTGAAGGCTCCTCAAAAAAACTAAACCTAGAACTTCCATATAATACAGCTATATACTTTAGAGATACATGCAGAAAACTCATGTTTTCACAGCATAATTCAAAATAGCCAAGTTACAGAATCAGTTTAGGTGTCCATTAACAGAAGAATGGATAAAAGAAAATGTGAGAGAGATGTGCACCATGGGGTTTTATTCAGTCATAAAGAACAAAATTATTTCATGTTTGTATAAATATGTCAAAATAAACTCTACTATCATGTATAACTAAAAAGAACAAAAAAGAATAAAATTATGTCATTTGCAGAAAAATGTATGGAACTACAGATCATAATTTTCAGTGATAGAAGTCAAACTCAGAGAAAAAAGTATTATATTTTTTTTCTCATATGTGGAAGCTAGAGGGGAAAAAAAGGAACTCTATGATAGTAGAAGGTATCCATTAGGATAGGGAAAAAGGATCAAGGGGAAGTAGAAGGGGAGCATGGGGCAGGTATTAGGCAATTTTGTTTTGGGGTATGTACAAACATTCCATAATTAAACCTACCATTCTTATAATTAATATTCAATCAATAAAAAAGTGAAAACATTTGATAAAGAGAAAATCCTAAAAGCTTCCAGAAAGAAAAACAATGTTATCAATTTTTAAAAATTAGACCAGCATTAGACTTGTCTTCTACAACACTAGAAGACATAAAAACAAAGTTATCATGATTCTGAGGAAAAAGGACATTGCATACAGTCCAAATCTGAATTATAAAATACAAATACAATCATACATAAGGGCAAAATAAGGGCAGTTTCAGACATGTAAGATTATTTTCCATGTGTCTTTTCAGGACACATGATAGATTTAATCCAGTAAAATAGAAAAATCCAAGAACATAAAAGGCCTGAGTAGTAACATTTTACACTTACATGCATCTATTTTCATTTGAAGGATCTCATTAGAAGCCTCATTTTAAAGGAGTATTTGCTCATTTATACAGTGGCACAGGGAAAGTTAAACTGACTGAAAAATTCCCCTTACCAACTTATTATCTTTGAGGAAATATTCTAGTCCCATCAAAAGCCCTAATATGCAGTGCCGCAGTCTGGCTGGGCACAATTCAGGAGCCACTTGTCAAAAGAAACTAACTTTATTTTTAGAACCACACACACCAAACAAAACAGCTCCTCAGGAAAAAACCCTCAGAGCCCAACTGCCACCACCGGCTTACCACAAGCCTCTCCCACCCACACCAGCCTCTCCACCTCCCACAATCCTCCTGCTCTTGAGGCCGATTGGCTGGGTCGTGTGGGCGGAGCCAAAGAAGTCCCCCCAATGAGCAGCTCCATGGTCTGAAAGGGCAGGGAAACAGCCCAATGACATCACCGCAGATGAGCCAATCAGCTAGATGTTGCTGGGGCCGCTGTGAGCCAATCATCAGCCGGCAGCTGGAAGTTTGCTGGCAGCTGGAAGTTTGCTGGGGCCCCTTTGCCTGTGGCTCTCAACAATGCAGTATAATACATAACTAAAATATTAATAAATAAGACAAAAAGAAAGCTAAAAACTATGCTCAACGAGAGCTTATCAGAGTAATAAAAGACAGCAAGACTCCCTGCGATATTTTGTTAGATGCTGCTACATACACCTTCTTCTCATATTATGTGATGCTCCCAATTAAAATAAAGCCTGGGGCTGGGGTTGTGGCTCATAGGTAGAGCGTTTGCCTAGCATGCATGGGGCACTGGGTTCGATCCTCAGCACCACATAAAAATAAAATAAAGATATTGTGTACACCTATAACTAAAAAAAAATAAATATTTTTAAAAATAAATAAATAAATAAAATGAAGCCTGAATTTTTTTCAGAAAATGATCAGACACTCCAATCACAGAACCATCTGGTTCTGGAGAAACTATTGCTTTAATAAGAATTAACGTAGGCTTTGCATTCACAAAGGAGGACCTCACCAAAATCAGAAATATGCTATTGTCCAACAAGGTGTCAGTTATCACCTGTGCTATTGCCATTGCCCATGTAATGTCACTAGTCTGGGGCCATAAGATCTCTGTCTTAGCTTGGGCTGCTTCAGCAAAATACCAGAGAATAGGTGGTTTAAACAGACATTTATTTTCTCATAGTGCTAAAAAATGAAAGTCTAAAATAGGGATACAAGCATGGTCGAGTTCTGGTGAGGTTCTTCTTCCTGGATTGCAGACAGCCACTTTGTGTTCATACGTCTTTTCTTTATAAGGACATTAATTACCTCATAAGGGCTCCACCCTAACAATAAATTTTAAATCTAATTATCTACCAAAAGGACTCATCAAATTGAGGTTTATAGCTTCAACACATGAATTTGGCAGGGGACACAAATAATCTTCTTCTTTCAGGATTAAAACATTACCACTAAAATCTCCACAGATACCACTGAAATCCTGAGTGACAGACAGCTGATTTAAGAGTCTGTAGCCAGCAAAGCCACAAATCTCCCTCTTCTCCTTTGGTCTACAAAGGAGACAAGAACAATGGCAATATCTACAAATCCAAAGAGTTTGAACAGAAGAAACTACATTATCATTTCTTGGAGGGTGTGTACAGCTTTGCCAGTGTATGTGTACATACTGATTACCTATGACATCAGTACCCTACTCAATCATCAGTGGGTACAAGCGAGTCCTGGCTTTCTCTAAAGAGACTGATTACATCTTTCCATTGACTGAAAAGATCAAGATCATTTTGGCTGACCCATCCACACCTATGGCCACGAGCCTAAGGCCATCTACAGCACTGCCGCCTCCGATGCTGCTGCTGCTGCTACTACTAATAAATTTGCACCCCTCCAACTTGGTGCAAAGAAAGAGTTAAAGGGTTGAGAAAAGATATGGGATTTGTCCTCTCTGAGTAATGACCAAAAAGAAGCCAATTCAACCAGCTTCTCTTGTGAAACGAAAAATAAAGACTTCTCTCTTAGAAAAATAATGGCCAAATATTTACCAAATTTACCATAAACACAAACCCAAGAACTTCTGAACCTCAAGTAAAAGAAATATTAAAACTACACCAGGTTGGGGTTCAGCTCAGAGGTACAGCACTTGTGTAGTATGCATGAGGCCTTGGGTTTGATTCCCAACATCTTAAAAACAATACACCAAGGCAAGTCAATATTAAGTTGCTCAAAACAAGAGAGGAAAAAAATTGTAAAACACATGGAAAGACAAGAAATTACATAAAAAGAAACAAAGATAAGCCTCAACCCATCAAATAAAATCTCATATCACAAGGTGCTCTATAAATATATAAATATTATGTGTCAATTTTTAAAATAACAAAAAAATAGGAGAAATACCAGAAGCAACCACATGCTTAAAGAAAGAGAAAAGATCACTTGCTCCTCCTGAACTCTGGAATGACAGTTTTATGGTGAATTCTAGGAAACCAAGCCCTTAAATCATTTCCAGATGATGAGTCTCAGGTATGAGCATCACAGTATTAGCACCTGAAAATGATTTGATGTTTTCCTATGTACACCTACAGCATTTGTGTTTGGTGCCTTTTTAGCTTTCTAGGAAGATGGAGAACATTTTATAATTGCAAATCAGGAAACAGACTCAGGAGAATTAAGTGACTTTTACAAAGTCACACAGCCAACATGTTGCAGAAGCATAGCTATGACCTCAACTACACTACGCTGATACACCAGATTCTGCAAAATGCCTAAGTATCAGCCTGGTGTAGTGTTTCATGCCTGTAATCCCAGCAACCCAGGAGGGTGAGGCTGGAGGATCATAAATTTAAGGGCAGCCTCAGCAATTTAGCAAGACTGTGTCTCAAAATAAAAAATATCAGCTGGGCATGGTGGGGCACACTTGCACTTCCAGAGGCTTGGGAGGCTGATACAGGAGAAATGCGAGTTCAAAGCCAGCCTCAGCAAAAAAAAAAAAAAAAAAAAATGAAGAGCTAAGCAACTCAGTGAGACCCCTGTCTCTAAATAAAAATCCAAAATAGGGCTGGAGACGTGGCTCAGTGGTCAAGTGCCTCTGAGTTCAATCCTCATTACCCAAAAAAACAAATAAATAAATACATAAACAAATAAATAAATACATAAACAAATAAATAAAATTAAAAACATGGGGATGTAACTCAGTGGTAAAACTCCCAAAATCAATCCCCAATAACAAAGAAATGAAAATAAGAAAGAAAATATTAAGTATTGGCAAAGATGTGGAAGAACTGGAATACTTTGTTCAGTATTGGTAAGAATGAAAAATTTCACAGGTGCTGTGAAAAACTTTCTGGTGGTTTGTAATTAGGATTACTACCCAAAATTAGAATTACTGCTGGGCATTGTGGTATCTGCCTGTAAATCCCAGCTACTTGGGAGACTAAAGAAGGAGAATCACAAGGACAACTTGGCATGACCCTGTATCAAAATAAAAAATAAAATAAGCTGGGGCTGTAGCTCAGTAGTACAGCATTTGTCTGGCATGTACAAGGTCCTGGGTTTAATCCCCAGTAGTGCAGGGGAAAAAATTAGAATTATCACAATTCAGCACTGTCTACATGTTAGTAACCACTCTCTAACTTGTACTCAACTAGGGTCATTTTGACCCCCTTCCCTTCTGCTTGCTTGCCGCTATGCCAACCTGGAAAGTCCTATGCAAAGTACCAATGTACCCATTACATTGTCTCATTAACTTTCCAGTTCAGCTTCTATATCTGCTTGCTTGTAGCTACATCAACCCAGATGTGTTCTTTGCAGTTTTTGCCTTTAAATATCCTAAAATGCTCAGGCTCGGGGCTGTTTTCTGCAGAGATAACTTGGTCCTATAGGAAGCGGTCCTGGCAGGTCAAAATAAAGACCCTTCAATTTGGACAAAACTGAGACTTAATGTATTTTCTGAGCAACCTGCCCCACAATAGTTGTACATGTGAGCTGTACTGTATAATGAAAATGGTTAAAACGGCAAATTCTATGTTATGTATATTTTCCTCAAGACAGGAATTTCTTAAATATCTAGATATATCATTGACAGCTTCCAGGTAGAAGATACTATCAACATTGAATTGGCACTGCCTTACCTGCAGCAAAACATGCAAGAACAGTTTAAGCAAAGAAAAGGAAATGACCTAGGTTTTATGCTTTTTTTTTTTTCTAAAGGAAATCTTTAACAGAATCACTTCGCAATTTTCAAAATACCAACAAATTTTATTAATGGCCCACAGGGGGGGAAACAAACAAACAAACAAAAAGGGACTCTACAGGCCCATTTCATAATAAGATTAGGTTTTCTGCTGAAAAAACACAAAGTGAATTCCAGCCAGAGAAATGAAAAAGCCTGTGTGTTAGCTTTTAAAGCATCTTGTGCTAATAAAACCCAATAAGAAAAAAACAAAAGCTATAATTGAATCAGAATTAGCACCACTAACAAAATAAAAAGGGAAGCATCCTTTTTACTACTCCATAAATTTTGGTGATATATGAGTTCATATATCAATATTACCAAGTAACTTCTTCATAAAGCACTTGTGAGGGTTCAGTAAGACATGCTCCCTGCTCTTCAGTGTCATATAATACCCTTCAAAACAAACTCTTCAACTCCCTACCCTTGCATACTACTTCAGGTTTTTGCCAGGAATCACTAAAAGATTCTTTTTTTTTTGGTATCAAAAATTGAACTCAGGGTGGGGATGTGGCTCAAGCGGTAGCGCGCTCCCCTGACTATGCGTGAGGCCTGGGTTCGATCCTCACCACGACCTGCATCTGCAGAAAAACACTCTTTCTCTTTGGTTGGGGATGTGGCTCAAGCGGTAGCGCGCTCGCCTGGCATGTGTGCGGTCCGGGTTCGATCCTCAGCACCACATACAAAGAAAGATGTTGTGTCTGCCGAAAACTAAAAAATAAATATTAAAAAAAAAAAATTGAACTCAGGGGCACTTTTTGTATATTATTTAGAGACAGGGTCCCACTGAGTTGCTTAGGGCCTTGCTAAGTTGCAGAGGCTGGCTTTGAACTTGTGGTCCTCCTGCCTCAGCCTCCTGAGCTCTGGGACTACAGGTGTGCACCACCACATCTAGCTTAAGATAGCAACCTTTTTCTTCCTCTCCTAAAGCTACCTTGGAATTCCTCTTTTATAGCACTTTTCACAATCTCTAATTAACATTACTACTATACCATGTGAGTAAGATTACTACTTATTATTACAAAGTAAGCATCCCTAGTCTAAAAATCTGAATCTGAAATGCCCAAAATCCAAAACATTTATTTATTTATTTATTTATTCATTTATTTTAATTTTTTTAGTTGTACTTGGATTCAATACCTTTATTTATTTTTATGTGGTGCTGAGAATTGAACCCAGTGCCTTATATGGGCTAGGCAAGTGCTCTCTACCACTGTGTTACAAAACAGTTTTATTTATTGATTGATTTATTTATTTTGGTGGTGCTGGGATAAAACTTAGGACCTTGTGCATAAGAGGCAAGCACTCTATTAACTGAGCTATATCCCCAGCCTCCCCCAAAACATTTTTAATGATTAAGTTCTGAATATTTCTGATTCCATATTTTCAGATTAGGGACACTCAACCAATAGTTACGCAAAATTGAAAAAACTCAGAGCTAAATAAAGCTCTTTTTGTCATAAAATAAAACAAAAACCTCCAAAATTTGAAATTTTTCTGGTCCCAAACATTTTAGACAAGGGATACTCACCCCATATTATTTTCTCCCATGCACAATCAGAATGTGAACTCCATAAGTAATGAAATCATCTCTGTATTCTTCACTGCTGCACCCTCAGTGACTATCACAGTATATGACCACAAGAGGCACTCAAATACTTAATGAATAAATGAAAGGAAGAATTATAACTTGGGATAAGTTTCCTGATGACAGTACTGCCTCAGGCTAGTTAATCCTTAGTCCCCAGATCTGGCTACTTTAGTTGTGGGTACTTACCTCTACCTCAGTAACAATGATGACCAGCACCACCACCATCAGCACTGCAAGCAGACAGCAAAAAATCCGCAGTTTAAAAAAATTGGTCCACATTGTCTGGCTGTGTCCTGATCACCCATGGCCGACATCATAATACCTTCACTCCTCAAAACTCATGTCTTTGTTTTTCTGAGCTGCAAATGAGCTCTCAGTGTAATTTGCTTCTATCCTGTTAGTAGCCTTAAGAGCTCTTTGTGTAGAGGAGAGACTGCAGATGATTCAAGAAGCACATTTTTCTTCAACAAACTCCTTAAAATAGAAGAAATAAAGAATACATCACCAATTGCAATATCCTGGAGTGGAGTAAAAGAAAAAACAGATTTCCTTTTCCTGAACCTTATCTAAGGCCCAAAGTCACAAGAAGAGAGCAAAGAGCCGGAAAACACTAATATTCCAATTACCTCCTCCCCCCCCCCCCCGTTTCCTATCCCAACTCTAGGCTGTACCTTTGCCCTACTACCTTTTTAGGTTTTAACTTTTAAGAGAGCAAAAATGAATGTATTCAAACTCAGAAACTGCAAAATAAAAATTTTTAAATTTAAATTTTATAATTGTTAAATATGTGTTATGGGCCAGGCTATATGGGCAATGACCAAACAGACTTCATTTTACCCTGAGACTCCATATCATGTAAGAAATGCTTCTTCCATGGGAAAGTCCCATCTCTGTACCCATTAACAGTTACCTAGCATAAAACGCTCGGAAATACAATGTATCAATTCTTATACAATGTAAAATTGTTCTCTTTGCTTTCCATTTTTCTTGGGCAGTACCTTGTCAGAGATTGTCTACATGTTAGTAACCATTCTCTAACTTGTACTCAACTAGGGTCATTTTGACCCCCTTCCCTTCTGCTTGCTTGCTGCTATACCAACCTGGAAAGTCCCGTGGGAAGTACCAATGTACCCACTGCATTGTCTCACTAACTGCCCAATTCAGCTTCTGTACCTGCTTGCTTGCAGTTACGTTAACCCAGGTGTGATTTTTGCCTTTAAATATCCTAAAGTGCTCAGGCTTGGGGCTGTTCCTTGCAGAGGCATTTATGGGTCCTATAAAGAGCAGTCACCAGCTAGCCAGCTAAATAAAGACTCTTCGATTTGGACAAAACTGGGACTTGGTGTGCTTTCTGAGTGACCTGCCCCACAACACACGGAGATGTAAGTAAATAAAATCATTTCCCTTCCCTTATAGCTTAAGTTATAAAATATTATCATATAAATTATATCTAAAGGGTATTAAGAGAAAACCCTGTGTTGTTTTAAGGAACTCTGAGATATTATACAAACCACTCTGATAGTCTTCTCTGGAAAACAAGGAGGCCTACCCACTGAAGGGTAGGAGACATAAAATATCCAGCTTCCCCCACCTTAAATGTGGTCCTTGTTCTCCCTCAGCTAAGAAACAAAGTACAGGAAGAAAGATACCTGTCCTGAAGAAGTGGAGGAGCACATTAAGCTGGAGGAGTGGGCAACAAGATCCCCCATTTTCTATCATACCTGTTACAGGCAGAGGACTTCACAGGCAGCTATTCCTAACAGTTTTCCACGTAACAAATTCAAAATACTTTCTCCAGTTGTTATTTGATGCAGGTAAACAGAGATGATACTGGTATTTTGCTGCTAGAGAGGCTTTCCGTGGAGGGCAGTGTTGAGGTAAGGTGAAAAAGGTGCATAATCATACTGCAGAGTATCTCAGAATAGATCAACTGCATCAACATCCCCCTCTGCTTTATGCTAGACCTGGCAGGTATTCTATTCTCTCATTTATCTACTCCACCTGTCTGAACCATTCCCATCCCACAAGGACCATTGTCAAGCCTTCCACAACCCAGCTTCAGAAAGGAGACAAGACTGACAACATGCTCTCTAACCTCACAATTCCCATAGTGCTTATTTTCACTTCTCAGCTGATCTCTACTAGTATGTATTTCTTGTCTCTCTAACAAGACTATCCTAATTATGACTATATTTTTTAAAAAATAACAGTAACTATATTTCAGAGAAAAAGCAACTTAATGATAATGCATCATACTTTTTCAATTTCCTCTTAGAACTTAATTCTTTACATGGTATACAATGATTCAAAAGACTACATTAACAAATAATTATAGTGGTCTACTCCATAATTGCACTGTACTGTCAGAAATTCCCCTTGAAGAGTTTATACTCATATCCTTCACTCTGGAAAATAAGGAATGCCATCCCTCTATATGGCATAGGAGGCAGGAAGCAGAAAACTCCTTTTCCCCCAGCTAAGTAGAAAATATGGAGGACATCTGCCTTGAAGGTGTGGGCAACTGTCTTCTTAAAGATAAGGTAGCTCCCTTTTCAGAGGAATAAAGGCTGGGAGTGCAGCTCAGTGTTAGGGTGCTTGCCTAGTATGCACAAGGCCTCAGGTTCAATACCCAGTACCGCAAAAAAAGGCAGGGGGGAATAAAAGAAAGAAATCTATCACTCCTGTATATCTCCACCAAATGCAGGGACTATGAAAGACTTCACCTAATATTTCATGTCCCCTGACACCATCCCTCTCTAATACCAAGACACTCATCCACCCTGAAGTGCCTATAAATTTCATAGCACAATTCTATGAAACAGAGGAAAAATCTCTCATCAAGACCC
Organism: Ictidomys tridecemlineatus; assembly: GCF_052094955.1. Taxonomy (NCBI): domain Eukaryota; kingdom Metazoa; phylum Chordata; class Mammalia; order Rodentia; family Sciuridae; genus Ictidomys; species Ictidomys tridecemlineatus. The sequence goes on from NC_135479.1 coordinate 164,982,559, forward strand.
AAACTTTTCTGCTACAGAAATTCTCTCTCAGAGTCAGCCATAAAAATCATAGGATTCCCTAATGGACAGAGTGGGAGAACAAAGATGACAATCCATAGGAATTTAGCTGCACATGGGCAGGCATGGTCTATGAATCCTGTGGATGCCAGTCATTCGGAGAATATTAAAGTGCTTCAGAAAGTCAGCAGCAGCACAGGATGATCAGTGATGCAGAAGGACAGCAAGGGGAGCAGACTCCAAAGCTAAAAGAACTTCAGGGCTTCAGGCAGCAATATAAGAAGCCCTCATGGCTAGAGATTTCTGCTGACATTAATCATGAAGGGTCATGCCAGGAAAAGACCTGACTTCCTGCTATAAGTAAGTAGAGCACTGATATTTCAGAGACTCCTTTGTTCAACTAAGTAGATATTGTTTGAGGCACACTAGATAGATCTCTCTTTGAAAGACATACTAAAATGTTCTCAGGAGTCACCTCTGGGCAGTTTTTGTTTTCTCCTTTATCTATCTGTCTTAAATTTCCACTAAGAAATAAAAATCTAAAACATAAAGAATAAAGCTGAGGGGCTGGGGATGTGGCTCAAGCAGTAGCACGCTTGCCTGGCATGAGTGCATCCCGGGTTTGATCTTCAGCACCACATACAAAAACAAAGATGTTGTGTCCGCCAAGAACTAAAAATTAAATATTAAAATTCATTCTCTCTCTCTCTCTCTCTCTTAAAAAAAAAAGAGTAAAGCTGATTTCTAAGAATAAAAATTAAAGGCCAGGTGGGGTAGTGCATGCCTGTAATCCCAGTGGCTTGGGACACTGACGCATGAGGATTCCAAGTTCAAAGCAACGAAGTCTTAGCAACTTAGTGAGGCCCCCAGCAACTTAGTGAGAACCTGTCTCAAAACAAAAAATTTGAAAAAAGGGATATGGTTTATTGGTTAAGCACCCCTGCACTCAATCTCTAGTACAAAAAAAAAATTAAAGCTATAAAAAAAAAGAAAGCATTAAACCATATTTGGAAAAATAATTCAATTTTAAATGAAAGATTTATTTGGGAGGGGGAACCAGAGATTGAACCCAGGGGTACTTAACCACTGAACCACATTGGCAGCCCTTTATTTATTCATTCATTCATTTATTTACTTATTTTTGAGACAGAGTCTCAACAAGTTGCTTAGGGCCTCACTAAATTATAAATTGATGAGTTTAGCTTTGAACTTGTGATCCTCCTGCCTCAGCCTCCTGAGTCGCTGGGATTATAGGTGTGTGCCACCATGCCTAGCTTAAATGAAAGATTTCTAAGAAAAAGAGAAAGCTGGTAACAGGTTTCAGCTGTTTTCCTTCAAATACAAAACACAGACACGATCACAAGACAGCTATTTTGCAAAGTGAACAAAAAACTATCAATCAATACCTCAATCACTTTGGAATCAAGTCAGAACAATAGTACCGGATGGGAAAAAAACGCAATAAAAAGTTAAGATCAACCAAAAAATAAAATTTATAATTCACTGTAATTTACCTTTTTTGGAAATTTCCCAAGAGACATGCATTGGAACTATGAAAATAGAATTTATTTCGAATTCCTTCCAGCGTGAAATCCTGAACCCAGGCAATTGTAAGCAGCAGTCCTTATTCTTTTCTTGCCATATTTGAAGCATACATTGATGTTTTTTCATTTTTATATCATTCTTCCTACTGCAACAGAAATAAGCACATGATATAAAGGTTAAAGATATTGAAAATAAGATAAAGGAAAACATGTTAGCAATTAAGACTACAATATTATAGGCAGAAAGATATGCATAGATTTAAATACAATGTAGTGACTTGGTACATACCTGCAATTTCAGTGACTCAGAAGGTTGAGGCAGGAGGATTCCAAGTTCAAGGTCAGATTTAGCAACTTAGGTACATACTGATGTGAAATAAAAAAAGGAATAGAGATGAGGCTCAGTAGTAAAACGCCTTTGGGTTCAATCCCCAGTACCAAAAAAAGAAAAAAAAAAAAAGTATGATGTAGTGGGAAGAGTAGTGAGAACATTTCTTTTTTTTTTCCTACTAATAAAAAACAGAACTCACTGTTAACCAGTTAACTTTAACCTTGAAAATCACTCTAAGAACTTAGCTGAAGGTCAAAACTTCAAGTAGCAGCATAACTGAAAAAATATAAACCAAAGATAAAAACTCCAAATATTATTTTTCTTAAAGACTACATAATTATGTAGTTCAACAATCTATTTTCCCACTATAGAAAACAACAGGTATTTGTATAAATTTTTAAATAAAAGTTGTAATTCAAGGAATCTAAACTTGAGCAGTCTTGTTTTCAAATCTTTGTATAATGTTAGAACTCTACTTATTCATGCTTTATTTTTATGTGCAAAGGACAAGCAAAAACCAAAATATAGTCAGGCATGGTGGCACATACCTATAATTCCAGCAACTAGGGAGGTTGAGGCAGGAGGATCACAAATTCAAGGCCCGTCTAGGCAATTTAGTGAGACCCTTCTCAAAATAAAAATAAACAAAACTGAAAATATAGTACAGGGATACAGTGCCCTTGGGTTCAATCCGTAGTATTGGGGAAAAAAAATAAAAAAGCAAAATGTAGAATCTATCTTGCAGGTAGAACCCAGTATTTATTGGGATGATTCTGCCAAATTCTGATTAAGACTGTTTCGAAGTCTAAGACATATATTAAGCAATCTTTCTTTAGTATTTGTAGTAACAGCCATAGAATGACTTTCTATCCCAATTTCACAAGAGAATTACCAGTGGTTGCTCACATTACTAGGAATAATAAATGTCAATGACATAAATGAAATACCTGAGTTAACTACTAAACAAAGAAAATTTGACAAGAACACCACCCTCTGGAGAGGTCACAAAGACAATATATTACTAGACAATTGCACCTCTCAAGTCTCTAAAATGGTCCCTATCCTAAATATTCTGACCTATTATCCACATAAATGTAATTCACTAGTTAGAGCAAGTACCCGGAATTTTAATTCAGAATGTATTCTCCCCTACTTATGAGACACAAGCAGAGGTTTACATGGAATATAACCAAATATAAATGGTTATATTTCAAATTTCCTAAAGAGCAGATGTATTTCATCTAGAAAGAATGGAGACCTATCGAGGACCATGATATTGATTAGTCAATCAGAGAGTTTTAATTTTCAATAAAGATTAAGCAAGGGAATTTTGGATTGTGCAGAGGGGAGTGATGGGAGGGGAAGGGATCTGGGGATGGGAAGGCAGTGGAATGAGATGGACAGTATTACCCTATATACATGCATGATTACTCTTTCAGTATGACTCTACACCATCCTCAGCCAGAAGAAGTTGTGCTCCATTTGTGTATAATGGGTCAAAATGCATTCTACTGTCATTTTTTAAAAATTTAGAAAAATTAAGGAAGGAGGGTAATGTGTAGAATTTGTTTCCACAGATTCCACTTCTTTCATGTACCTTCCTCCCCACCTCATATGCCCAGTGTTGATGTATCCACAGAGATTATGTGGCAGGTAGAGAAGTAATCAAATTAAATAAGTCTCATAGTAATAAGTGCTATAAGAAAAAACTAGGGCATTTGGTAAGTCATGGGCCTCAACCCTGCATGCACATTAATAATTATTATGGAAGCTTTTTAAAACACCAATGCCTGTGTCCCACTCACCCAATTACATCAGATTCTGTAGGAGTAGTTAAGAAACATTAAAAAAAAAAAAAAGGTACCCTGATGATTATAATGTACAGTCAATTAGGGGAACCACTAGTATAGGTTGGATCAGTTGGTAAGGGATGGCCTTTCTGAAATGAAATTTGAATTGTAACTTATCTTGCCCTCTCAAGACACTCGGATTCCCGGGCAATGAAGGTAGCAATCCCTATTTTAGTGATCTATCCCTTCTTTTCATTTCTCCATAACAAATAACAATACTTTATCAGCCCCAGAGAGAGACAGTAAGGAAAAGAGACATTGATAAGGTGTAATAAACACAGTCAAAGGGAAACAGAACCCAAATACTATGGAGCAATAGTATGTGCTTCCTCCACCAAGCAGAATTAGACAATTATCAGGACGTAGGAGTCCTGCCAGATTCAAACACACCCTCATGTTCCAAATGATAATTAAAGGCAGTGAGGAGGGGTAAGGCCCACTAGAGCAGTGTAATTCCTTATCTTTGGGCAATGTGGCAGCCCAAAGATAATCCCCCTTTAACATAATGAAAAGCAAGGAAAATTTCACAATTTCATAAAACGTTGCATAATCCTTCCAGAGAACCGTCTTCACTACCCCTGACCTTGGGTCAAGCAGAGATGGGCCATAGGCCAGGGTCTCCACATTATCCTTGAGAAGTCACACTCCACATTTGACCCAAATCTGATGTCCCAAAACTGCAGCTCAGTAATGTGAGAGCAGTCCACTGTGTGACAGCACCACTGGCCAAGAGGCAGCTGGCTGGTACTCAGAGCAGCGATGAGACTGGAGATACGGGCTGACCTGGCGGCATCGCCTAGCACGCCGCATCGGGGAGGGGTCGGGAGAGAGGGTCTGAGCTGCGTTTTCCAGGTCAGGACACCGCGCTGCCACAAGAAAGACCGCTGAAGATGGGGCTACTCATGCCCCATCCCGCCCCTCCTTACCGTGGTCCGGTTCCTGTGGTGCGAGGCTGCGGCAGCCCGGGGCTCCAAAGCTGCCTTCCCCTTCGGCCCGGGCCTCAACTTCCTGGCCCCAGCGCTCTCCGCCAGGACCCCCAAGACTGCACTTCCTCTGCACCGGGCCAGGGACTGCGGAGCCAGAGAGCGCGGAGGGAAGGGCTCCGTAGCCCAGAAGTGCTCCTGAGAAGCCAAGCGCGCGGGTCGCTCCGAAAGCTGGGACCTCGCACATAGTCCGCAGCCCTGCACTCACCTCTGGGTTCCACCGCACCCCATTTGCTCCCCAGGGGCGGGTTCCTGACACTGGGGTTTGCTCGGCAGCGCCAGGCCGTTCGCCCCCTGCTTCCTGACCCAGCAACGTCTCCTCACCCCCGACCCCCGGCTTCTATTGGTCGAATTCCTCCGTGGGAGGGCCTAGGATGTTGATTGACATCCAAGCGTTCGGAGCCCAGAGCCTTGAGGCGAGGACGCAGAGTTGGGGCTCTTTTACCTCTGAGCCACTAGGCTCCAGCGCACTAGGTGACCCTGCAGCTTTTGGTCTCCTGCCAGCGGTGGGTCTAACCCCTTTGGCAACCCAATTCCTTTTTTTTTTTTTTTTTTGCATTTTATTCTAATTTGTTATACATGACAGCAGAATGCATTTCAATTTATAATACACATACAGAGCACAATTTTTCATGTCTTTGGTTTTTCACAAAGTAGAGTCACACCATTTGTGTCTTCTTACATGTACCTAAGGTAATGATGTTCATTTAATTCCACCGGTTTTCCTATCCTCATGCCATCTCCCTTCCTCTCCCTCCCCTTTGCCTTATCTAAAGTTCGTCCGTTTTTTTCCATGCTCCCCATCTTGTCCCCATTATGAATCAGCATCCTTATATCAGAGAAAACATTCAGCATTTGGTTTTTGGAGATTGACTTACTTCACTTAGCATAATATGCTCCAACTCCATCCATTTACCTGCAAATGCCATGATTGTATTCTCTTTTAATGATAAGTAATATTCCATTGGGGGGGAAATATATACACACACACACACACATACACACACACACACACACACACACACACACACACACGCCACAGTTTCTTTATCCACTCATCTACTGAAGGGCATCTAGGTTGGTTCCACAATTTAGTTATTGTGAATTGTGTTGCTATAAACATTGATATGGCTGTGTCCCTGTAGTATGCTGTTTTTAAAGTCCTTTGGGTATAAACTGAGGAGTGGGATAGCTGGGTCAAATGGTGGTTCCATTCCCAGTTTTCCAAGGTATCTCCATACTGTTTTTCATATTGGGTGCATCAATTTGCAGTCCCACCAGCAATGTATAAGTGTGCCTTTTTCCCCACATCCTTGCCAGCACTTATTGTTGTTTGTATTCTTAATAGCTGCCATTCTGACTGGAGTGAGATGAAAACTTAGTTTTGATTTGCATTTCTCTAATTGCTAGAGATGTTGAACATTTTTTTCATATATTTGTTGGTTGATTGTATATCATCTTCTCAGAAGTGTCTGTTCATTTCCTTGGCCCATTTATTGGTTTTTTTTTTTAATTTATTGTTCCGTGTATCAAACACACACAATTTATTAAGTATAGAGATGGCAAGACCTTGAATCTTTCCTTGCTTTGAAATTAATTGACTTCTATTCACACTTGAAGCCATCCTGTTCTTTTTACTCTCACAATATATGACGCAGGTCTCCTGGCAAAAAATACCAGAATCTTCTTTGCCCTTCAATTCTCAGTTATCCTGTTTTGAACATTATTCTAACTGTGAAATATCAGTAGCAGTTGTGTGAAATTGAGGAACTGAATCAGATGCACTCTCAGGAAGCTGGAAGGAATTGCTGGCTTCTTAGTTTCTCAAAAGTGCTCAGAGCACAGTGGTGTTATCACAGCAAAACACAAGTTCAAAAGTGTCCCGGCCCCAGACTGTTATCCCACGGTTGAAGGAGAAGAATTAATATGAATTACAACTGATCTTATTTTTTTCATATATTGATCACAGTGGACTCCATGTGCTCATTGAGATGTTTTCATGGCAGCCCTACATGCATGAATAACCAGACTCATGAATGGAATACTGGGTAGCTCTGCCCTAACTTCTAGAGTAACAATTTCATTCTCCTCTCTGGAGGAAATAAAGCTTTCCAAGGCCTTTTGTAGTCATAAAAGGTAACTTCCATGTCTCTGTTCTTAAGGAAGAGACTGCCCTCTGCCCCAGGCTGACCTTCTGCTCTGATTAAGCTTTATCTCCCAATAGGTGAGCCCAGTCTTCACAGTTTGGCTCACAAGTGGCAAATACTTAGACAAGACATGAGGATTTGGGATTCATTGACCCCGTTCACTCAGAGGCACTCATCACCCAGAAGCATTTGAGTGAAAAGAGGAAGAGCCTCAGAATGAGCTAAGGGGAACTTCTCTGTACATTTTTTTTTAAGAGAGAGAAGAGAGGGGGAGAGAGAGAGAGAGAGAGAGAGAGAGAGAGAGAGAGAGAGAGAGAGAATTTTTTTAATATTGAATTTTTAGTTCTTGGCGAACACAACATCTTTGTTGGTATGTGGTGCTGAGGATCGAACCCGGGCCGCACGCATGCCAGGCAAGCATGCTACCGCTTGAGCCACATCCCCAGCCCTCTCTGTACATTTAAAATAAATGAGGCCTTTGAGTAATCGTGCACATATTTTACAGTTATAGTCTCCCAAAAAGCAGTCAGGGCAAAAAGACCTGTCCGTCTCTACTCGATTCTTAAAAGATTTCTCACTGCAAAGTCATCACACTTCCAACTCAGTACATCCAACACAGAATTTATTTCTCTTAGGAAATAGACTGTGGGTATTAAGGGTCGATAAGTAAAAGCAAATTAAGTCCATTTCTGATGCAGCTATTTTGGGATAATTCACTAGCAAATCTGGCTCCATCTCTGATGGCAGAAGCTTGGGGTACAGTGCTCTGGAACCTAAGTCAGTTCTTAATTTGGTGCCTTTGCTTCATCCCTTTGAACAAGTGATGAGTTTGCACCCTGGGGCTGGGGTTGTGGCTCAGCAGTAAAGTGCTCACCTAGCAGGTGGGAAGCCCTGGGTTCGATCCTCAGCACTTCATAAAAGTAAATAAAATAAAGGTATTGTGTCTAACTACAAATAAAAAATAATTATTTAAACTAAATAAATAAAATAAAACTGCTAGTGTGTGTGAGGTAGAAGGCAGGAGTCATGACTTCGCCGCTCAGGTTCGACGGGCGTGTGGTACTGGTCACCGGCGCGGGAGGAGGTTTGGGCCGAGCTTATGCCCTGGCTTTTGCAGAAAGAGGAGCATTAGTTGTTGTGAATGATTTAGGAGGGGACTTCAAGGGAGTTGGTAAAGGCTCCTTAGCTGCTGATAAAGTTGTTGAAGAAATAAAAAGGAAAGGTGGAAAAGCTGTGGCCAACTATGATTCTGTGGAAGCAGGAGAGAAGGTTGTGAAGACAGCACTGGATGCCTTTGGAAGAATAGATGTCGTGGTCAACAATGCTGGAATTCTGAGGGACTGTTCTTTCAGTAGAATAAGTGATGAAGACTGGGATATAATCCAGAGAGTTCATTTGCGGGGCTCATTTCAAGTCACCCGGGCAGCATGGGATCATATGAAGAAACAGAAATATGGAAGGATCATTATGACTTCATCAGCTTCAGGAATATATGGCAACTTTGGCCAGGCAAATTATAGTGCTGCAAAGTTGGGTATTCTGGGCCTTGCAAATACTCTTGCAATTGAAGGCAGGAAAAACAACATTCACTGTAACACTATTGCCCCTAACGCTGGATCACGGATGACTCAGACTGTAATGTCTGAAGATCTTTTTGAAGCTTTAAAGCCTGAATATGTGGCACCGCTGATCCTTTGGCTTTGCCATGAGAGTTGTGAGGAAAATGGTGGTTTGTTTGAGGTTGGAGCAGGATGGATTGGAAAATTACGCTGGGAGCGGACCTTTGGAGCCATTGCAAGACAGAAGAATCAGCCAATGACTCCTGAGGCAGTGAAGGCTAACTGGGAGAAGATCTGTGACTTTGATAATGCCAGCAAGCCTCAGAATATCCAAGAATCAGTTGCAGGTATGATTGAAGTTTTACATAAAATAGATGCAGAAGGAGGAGTTTCAATAAATCATACCAGTCATGCAACATCTACAGCTACTTCAGGATTTGCTGGAGCTATTGGCTATAAACTCCCTTCATTTTCTTCTGCTTACACGGAAATGGAAACAATTATGTATGCTCTTGGAGTGGGAGCATCTGTCAAAGATCCAAAGGATTTGAAATTTGTTTATGAAGGAAGTTCTGATTTCTCCTGTTTGCCTACCTTTGGAGTTATCATAGCTCAGAAATCTATGATGGGTGGAGGATTAGCAGAGATTCCTGGGCTTTCAATCAACTTTGCACAGGTTCTTCATGGGGAGCAATACTTGGAGTTATATAAACCTCTTCCTAGATCAGGAAAATTAAAATGTGAAGCAGTTGTTGCTGATGTCCTAGATAAAGGATCTGGCGCAGTAATTCTTATGGATGTCTATTCTTATTCTGGGAAGGAACTTATATGCTATAATCAGTTCTCTCTCTTTCTGGTTGGCTCTGGAGGCTTTGGAGGAAAACGGACATCAGAAAAACTCAAGGTAGCTCTCGACGTACCTAGTAGATCTCCGGATGCTGTACTTAGAGATACCACCTCACTTAATCAGGCTGCTTTGTACCGCCTCAGTGGAGACTGGAATCCCTTACACATTGACCCTAACTTTGCTAGCCTTGCAGGCTTTGAGAAGCCCATATTACACGGATTATGTACCTTTGGATTTTCTGCCAGGCATGTTTTACGGCAGTTTGCGGATAATGATGTCTCAAGGTTCAAGGCAATTAAGACTCGTTTTGCAAAACCAGTATATCCAGGACAAACTCTACAAACTGAAATGTGGAAGGAAGGAAACAGGATTCATTTTCAAACTAAGGTCCAAGACACTGGAGACATTGTCATTTCAAATGCATATGTGGATCTTGTGCCCAAATTAGATATTTCAGCTAAGATACCCTCTGAGGGTGGCGAGCTTCAAAGTACTCTTGTGTTTGAGGAAATAGGTCGGCGCCTTAAGGAAGTTGGGCGTGAGGTGGTAAAGAAAGTAAAAGCTGTGTTTGAGTGGCATATCACTAAAGGTGGAGACATTGCAGGTAAGTGGACAATTGACCTGAAAAATGAATCTGGAAAAGTATACAAAGGCCCTGCAAAAGGCTGTGCTGATACGACTATCATAATTTCAGATGATGATTTCATGCAGGTAGTTCTGGGCAAGCTTGACCCTCAGAAGGCATTCTTTAGTGGCCGACTGAAGGCCAGAGGGAACATCATGCTGAGCCAGAAACTCCAGATGATTCTTAAAGACTATGCCAAGCTCTGAGGGACATACTGCATTAGTAATAAAAATAGAATAATTAGATACTTTCTTCATTCAAGTATTATTTGATTATTCTGCAAAAATGATCAAAACTAAGATATGGAAGATGCTTAACATTTTCAGATTTTCAATTTCTACTAATTTTGCATATATTATTTTTACAAGGAACAATAAGCTAGCTTATAATTATCTTTCTGTTCTTCGAACTGTATCTTCATAATAAAAAAAAAGTTCACTCAAGTCCATTTTCTTTAGAATTTGGGATAGCATTTATAAGTTGAAAGAAAAAATTAAGTGAATAAAAGCTACTTTGATATCTTTTAATAAATAAATAAATAAATAAATAAATAAATAAATAAATAAATAAAATAAAGATACTGTATCCAGCTACAGCTAAGAAACAAATATTAAAACAAAAAAAGTAAGCGTCCGGCATAACATTACATACTAACCACTAATTCCAAAAACATGATGAACCATAATGAAGAGGTATTTGGTGCCACTACTGTGTTGTTCCATGCCCTCAAATTAAGGGTCAGATTTTCTTATTTTATTTAAATATATTTTTAATTAATACATAAAAACATAGAACATAATAACTATGTATTTATGGGGTACCATATGATGTTGCAATACAAGTGTAGAATATGTAATGCTTAGATCAGGTTAAATGTGTCTATTTTCCTTTTTTTTTTTTCGTACTGGGGATTGAATTCAGGGGCACTTGACCACTGAATCACATCCCAGCCCTATTTTGTATTTTAATTAGAGACAGAATCTCACTGAGTAGCTTAGTGCCTCACCATTGCTGAGGCAGGCTTTGAACTCCTGATTCTCCTGCCTCAGCCTCCGGAGTCACTGGGATCACAAAATGTGCCAACGAGAGCCCGGCCTTTTTTTTTTTTTTTTTTTTTTTTGGAGACAAGATGTCACTAGGCTGTCCGGGTTGGCCCTGAACACACAATTTTTCTTCCTCAGTTTCCCCAGTAGCTGCAGCTGCAGGTACAGGCCACTGTGCCCAGTTATTTTCCTTTTCTGAACTTATAATTGATGATAGGTAATTGTACATATATGGGTTGGGGAGATCCTAGATTTTTTTTTCCTGGTCTTTATTTCTCTAGCTCAAATGAAATTCCACTGATAATCAGAATAACATCAGTAAATAAGTAGAGCATTTGTTAACATTCATGAGGCCATGGGTTCAATACCCAGTGAAGGATATAAAATAACAACCCTCAGGGAGAAAGGATTGGTCCTGGATGAAGAAGGCAAACAATTGGCTCTGGGCTCTGGACTTTCATCCTTTCCCAGTAACAATGAATCCTGGGTGGAGAATGCGGACAATGGGCTCTTGGGCTCTAGGATCTGGACTTTCATCCCAGTATCAATGGGTGTTGAAGCTTTTACAGCTGTTTTCCTGATTTAGACTTTGAACCTGCACAACTAGTTTCCTGACTACCCAAATCTCTAATGATTAAGTCACAATAAACATTCTGCTAAAATTAACTCCAATTAAAACCTATAAACAGACCCCTCTTGCAACCAATTGCTAATTTCTCCCCTGAAAATGTGCCATTCAACCGATGCTTAATAAAGAAAGCTTGGTGATCCATTGAGGTCTGCTCCTGTTTCAGTTATTTTTGCTTACACCCAGCACCACAAACACACACACATAAAAGTAGGAATTTTAAGTCCTATTTCCAGTCTGCTGAGTCAGAGACTCAAGGGCAGGAATATGTAATACCCGCATTATGTTAAGCTTTCCAGACTTTTTTTTTTTAAGTCCTACAAATTGAATTTAGGGCCTCAAACATATTAGGCAAATGCATCCCCAGTCTTATTTATTCTTATTTTGAGACAGGGTCTTGCTTAATTGCCCAGGCAAATTTAATCTTGAATAGCTGGGATTACAGGCATATGCCACCAAGCCCAGCACTCTCCAGATTTTAAAAATCTTTTTTATGTTAAAGCTATTCAATTAATTTTAAAGAAAAGAGGAGTAACAAAGAGCTCTAGTGTGTAGAGTACCTGTATACCCCTCATCCAACTTCCCTTAAAGTTAATATTGTATGTAACAACAGCACAATTACCAAGACTATGAAATGAAGACCAATATAATACTATTTCTGTAGACTTTATTCGGATTTCACCAGTTGTTCCGTTAATGTTCTTTTTATGATCCAGGATTCTATGTTGCATTTATTCACCTTGTCTCCTTAGTCTTTTCCAATTTGTGACAGTCTTTTCCTTGTGTTACAGTTTGGGTCTGGAATGTCTCCAAAAGGCTCCTGTGTTGAAGGCTTGGTCCCCAACTAGTGGTGCTACTGGGAAGTGATGGAGGTGGGGCCTAACTGGAGGAAGTATATTGGGACCACAACCTCCCTCTCCCTTTCCCGCTCTCTCTCCTTCCAGGCACTCTGCCACATGCTCCCCCCCCCCCCATAATATTCTGCCTCAGCACAGCCTCATACATAGCACTGGGGCCAAGCAGTCAGGGACTGAAACTATAAGCCAAAATCAATTTTTCATCCTTTAAGTTGTTTTCCTCAGATATTTTGTCAGTGACAGAAAAACTGACAAACACTCCTTTGTATTTGTTTTTGTTTTGTGCGTGTGTGTGTGTGTGTGTGTGTGTGTGTGTGTGAACTTAAAACTTTTGAAAAATATTGGTCAGGCATTTTGTAAACTGTCCTTCAATTTGGGTTTTTCTCACAATTTTTCAGGGGTCTGCATTTGGAAGAAGAATACTAAAGTGAAGTGTCCCTCTCATCACATCAGAGCAGGAAGCCTATCAGAGTAACATGATTTATCATTCATGGTGTCAATGTTGATCACTTGGTTAAATGATATCTAGGTTTCTCCACAGAATTTCTAATTTTCCCATTTCATATTCTATTTGTTAGAAACATGCCATTAAATCCAGCCTAAGCTCAGGAAAGAGAAATAAGCTCTAGTTTCTAAAGGAAGAAGTATAAGAGAACTTGTGGATATATGTTAAAACCACCTTAATAATATTTGTTTAGGGGAAAACACTTTGGGGCTGGGGTTATGGCTCAGTGGTTGAGTGCTTACCTCACATGTGTGAGGCACTGGGTTTGATCCCTAGCACCATAAAAATAAATAAAGGTATTGTGTCCATCTACAACTAAAAGAAAATATATTTTAAAAAAAATTTGAAGCAATGTAAATATCCTGTCTCTCTTTAAAGTTCTGTCCACCAATTTTAGCATTAATCAGTTTTCTAAATGATTTTTTCTGTTTTCCTCTACATTCATTGTCTGGAAAGCTCCTGTAAGAAATAGCTTTCCCTTCTTCCAGCTTAATTTATTTATTTAACAGTTTGTTTATCAGGGTACACTTATGGATATTTATTTTGTTCCTTGGGTTATAATACAAAGCTATTATTGCTCAAATTATTACAGTTTTGGCCACTGGAACTCTTTCAGGTTGACATGCTCTGTCATTTCTTTTCTTTTTTTCTTAAGCACTGCTATATTTCTGGCACTTTAAGATGTTCTGGGCTTTCTTGTATTGAAAATTGGTAGAGACCAAGATCTGGGTGCTAAGTGTGCTTTTTGCTATGGCAGCATCATTCTTTCTAGGATGTCTCAACCAAAAGCACCAGAAGTACATGTGTGTACACTAACCCATGTATAAACACATTTCTATATTTAGTTCCATAACTGTATATAAATTAATATAAACATTAGTTGATATTGACATATATAACTTGAATGAAGCATCACAAGTTTCATTCTAGCATTTTCCCTATGCCTATTTCTTTCTCCAATAAGATACCTAGCAATCATTACATTTACTCTTAACCCTAGTATACATGTAGTAAAATAACTGATAATTTATAACCCTGTAAGAAACAAACTTATCAACTAGAGTATACTGTTTCTGTACTATTAGTACAGATTTTTTTTGTTGTTTGATTTTTGTGAGCAAGTATTTGTTTTCTTGTGGTGGTGGTTTATGCGGTACTGCGCTTTGAACTCAGAGCCCTGTGCATGTTAGCCAAACACTCGACCCCAGCTCTATTTTTGAAAGAGGGTCTTGCTAAATTGCCCAGGGTAACTTTGAGTTTGGGATCCTCCTGCTTCAGCTTTGCAATTAGCTGGGGTTACAGGAGGTCATAACCAAGCCTATCCCTACTTTTTGTCTTAGCCTTACACTATCCAGTCAAAAAGATTTTCCAAAATTACTTAGGCTATCTCCCTTTTTGTTCATCTCCTTCAGTGAGATTATGTCATACATTTGTTAAACAGTAGGATTTCTTATTCATAGTCTATATTCCATCGAGATTCTTCTGACATCATAGTTCAGATTTGGGAAGGTGATAAAACCTGCTTACAGTAAAGTTTAATCTTTTAATATATTGTTGTATAGACTTTGACAAAGAAATGGACTCATATCCACAACTACAGTTTGATATACAATAGTTTCATTACACAAAAATTCCTGTATGTGACCCCTTTATAAAAGTCAATCCCTTCCTTAATGCCAAGCAACCACTCACCTCTTTTCTCTTCCTACAGTGTTGCTTTTTCCAGAATGTTATATAGATAGAATCATACAATGTGTACTCCCAAGATTTGATTATCAGCAAGTTTGGCAACCATTATTCTTTCTAATTCAGATACCATGTGATAAAGCACTGACATCCAACTAATCACCAAACTGCGAGTCAGTCTCATTTTAGACACATTTTTAAAGGGTATAACCTCCCAGGTTGGTTAAATTATCTAAATTTAGAAGAACCTTGTCTGAGGTGCAAAGAGGTCTTATTTCCTTTCAAAGATGCATGAGAAGATACAAGAAAAGCTTTGTTACCCTGCTGACTTCTTCCTTCCTATTTCCACCCATTTGAGTTATATTTGTTTCCAAACCAGTTTATGCCAGTTATGTTACTGTTAGTCACATATTCTAATTACCTATTATTATATGAAGCTTTGAAATCAAGTGTAAAAAGATAAAATAGTCAAGAAAAACAAAGTTACATGCTGTGGAAGTACTCAGAAGTATATTGTTTGAAAGGAAGGGGGGGGCGAGCGGGACTTCTATTGACTTAAAGACCAGAGAGAGAAATTATCAAAATTTAGAAGTATTCTGAATTCAAATGGCTTTGTAAATTCTTTTAGGTTCTCAATAGATTTTAAAGAAATATTGAAATGGCAAAAGGTAGTAGTTATTTTTGATATGTTAAGAAAATTGTAGATATTAATGAGGTACCATGTTTCAATACTGTATATACTGTATAATGTTTAAATAAGGTTAAATGTATCCATCTTCCCATTTATCATTTCTTTATGGTGAAAACATTCCAAATTTTTTATTCTACCTTTCTGAAATGAGTAGTATATAACTGTTATTTATAGTCACCATACTGTGCAACAGCACACCCAAACTTCTTAACTCCTCTCTGCCATAACTCAGTACTCACTGATCAACCTTTCCCCTTCCCTCCCTGCCACTCTGGTAACCATCATTCTATCTCAACTTCTAGAGCAAACTTTTTTGGATTCCACAAATGAGTGACATCATGCAGTACTTGTCTTTCTGTGCCTGGTTTATTTCACGTAATATAATGATCTCCAGTCCCATCCACGTTATCAAAATGACAGTATTTTATTATGTCTAAATAGTATTAAATTTTTGTCTATACCACATTTATTTATTTATTTATTTTTTTAGTTCTCGGCAGACACAACATCTTTGTTGGTATGTGGTGCTGAGGATCGAACCCGGGCCACACGCATGCCAGGCGAGCGTGATACCACTTGAGCCACATCCCCAGCCCCTCTATATACCACATTTTTAAATCTGTTCATTAACTTAGATCATTTCCATCTCTTGGTCATGATGAATAGTGAGTGTGAATATGCTAATAGGAGTGTAGATGTCTTGTCAAAATACCAATTTCATTTCCTTTGGATAAACACCCAGTAATGGTACTGCTGGGCCTCAGAGTTCTAGTTCTCCTTTTCTGAGGAAACTTCATATTGTTTTTCATAATGGCTGAACTGATTTACATTCCCACCAACAGTGTAGAAGTTCCCCTTTCTCTGAATTCTCATCAGCATTTACTTTTCATTTTTTAAAAACACCATTCTAAGTGAGGTAAGATGATAGCTCACTATGGTTTTGATTTGCATTTCCTTGATGACATAGTCATATTGAACATTTTTGAGCATTTTGGCATATAATTATTGGCCATTTGTATGTATCCTTCTGAGAAATGTCTAATTAGTTCTACTGCCCATTTATATAATTTTTTTGATTTTTTAAAAATTTGTTCTAGGGCTGGGGATGTGGCTCAAGTGGTAGCGCGATCACCTAGCATGTGTGAGGCACTGCGTTTGATTCTCAGCACCACATAAAAATAAAATAAAAGATATTGTGTCCACTTAAAACTAAAAAATAAATATTTTTTAAAAATTGTTCTAATTAGTAATATGATAGTAGAATGCATTTTGACACATCATATATAAATGAAGCTAATGCCCATTTAAAAAATTTTTTTTGATGTTTAGCTTTTGTTCCTTATATATTCTTCATATTAACTCACTGTTACATGCATAGTTTGCAAATTTTTTTCCCCATTTTGTAGGTTATCTATTCATGCTGGTGATTGTTTTCTTTGTTGTGCAGCTGTTTAGTTCCATACAATTCACTTGTCTATTTTTTGCTTTTGTTTTCTGTGCTTTGGGGTCTTGTCTAAAAAATAAGCTTGCCCATTTTCATGTCCTGAAGTATTTTCCCTATGTTTTTTTCTAGTAGTTTCATAGTTTCAGGTCTTACATTTAAGTCTAATACATTCTGAGCTGATATTTGTAACTGATGGAAGATATAAGCTGGAGGAGGTAACTGAATGGTATGGCATGTTTGGCATGCATAAGACCCTGGGTTTGATCACCAGCACCAAAAAAAAAAAAAAAAAGAAAGAAAGAAACCTTAAATTTTGTTTCATACCATACATAAAAATAACCTGAAAAGGATAAATAAGCTTAAACCTAAGAACTAAAACTACAATACTTCTAGAAGAAAACAAAAAAAGAATGTTTTAGTGGTCTTCAGCATGGCAAAGATTTTTTACATATAACATACAAAGTACAAACACTTTTAAGTTAATACATTGGACTTCATCAAAATTGTAAACTTCTTTTCAAAAAACATAATTATAGCTGGGCACAGTGGTGCATACCTGCAATCCTAGCAGCTCAGGAGGCTGAGTCAGGAAGATCTAGAATTCAAAGGCAGTCTCAGCAATGGCTAGGTGCTTAGCAACTCAGTGAGACCCTGTCTCTAAATAAAATTTTTAAAAAATGTTGCTCAGTGGTTAAGTGCCCCTGAGTTCAAATCCCCAGTACCAACAACAACAAAAAAAAAAAAAAAAAAAAAGGAGAAGAAAGAAAGAAAAACATGATTATAGCCAGGCATGGTAGCTCATACCTGTAGTCATAGTGACTCAGGAGGCTGAGGTAGGAGGATGGTAAGTTCGAGGCCAGCCTCAACAACTTAGTGAGACCCTACCTCAAAATAAAAAAGGGCTGTGGATGTGGCTCAGTGGTAAAGTGACTCTGGGTTCAATCCCTAGAACCCCTCCACCAAATATATATATGTATATATGCATACACACACACACATACACACACACACACACATACACACATACACACACACACACACACACACACACACACATCAACAAGCAACACACAGACCAGGACAAAATATTTGATATATGCAGACTATATAAAGAACTCTAACATCTCAAAATAAGAAATGACAAAGCTTTTTAAATAGGCAAATTTTATAAAATACTTAGCCAAATTTTGGGACACTTAACCAAAGAGGATAAACAGACAGCAAATAAACAAATTAAAAGATGCTCAATATCATTAGTTACTAGAGAAGTATAAATTAAAACCACAGGGATATACTATTATACATCCACCAGAAATGACCAAAATTAAAAAGACTGGCTATAACAAATATTAGTGAGGTAGTGTGGTGAGCCGCCTCTGCCGCTTATGCAGATTATGGTCGCCATTACAAGATGGCGCTGGCTCCGCTGTGGTATGTGACAAACAACTCCTTATTTGGGAGAGTTGGTTATTCAGCACCCTATGAGAAAGTTCCACGTGGCAGCTTCGCATTGGGGCTTGAGATGCTATATTAAGGCTGGGAGGGGCATCTTAGGGATTAGTAGAAGAAATATCAAGGGCCTGAATAAACCACTGAAAGAAGATTCCCTAGTTGCGTCTTCCTTGCGGGCAAGGGGTCGAGACAAGTGGTGCCGAAACCCAGGAACCAGAACTTTCAGCAGTCAGGGGTGGTGCACCGGTTAGTCCCAGGTAAGTGGGATCCGCGATCAAAGCGGGGCGCTCCTCGGTAATTAAAGAGAGCGGGGAAAAAATAATAAATAAGACGCTCCTCTGTAGATAAAGAGAGAGCGGGGGAAAAATAATAAAATAAGACGCTCCTCTGTAAATAAGGAGAGAGCAGGGTTTTGTATTTTCACTTTATTTACACTGCTTGGAACAGTATGGGTGCTACTTCCTCAAGCCCAATTTTGCTGGCCTTGGACGGGTTACTGCGTTCTAAGGGACTTAAAGTGAAGCGGAGCACATTACAGAGGTTTTTAGAAGAGACTGACTCTGTAGCTCCTTGGTTTGCTTTTTCAGGGAGTCTCACAATTCCCAGTTGGGACAAATTAGGGAAAGATCTGGATTTTGCTTACAAACAAGGAACTTTAAAGGGCGGTACCATTCAGCTTTGGAAATTAGTGAGGGGGTGTATAATGGATGGTAAATGCCAGAAAGCTGTGAGCGAGGGTCAGGCCGTTCTTGAGCAATTACATGAAGAAAAATCCGAGGGGTCACATAGCAAGGTAACAAAAAGTATTAGGAGTAAGAGTGGTGAACAGACAAGGGAGTCTGAAGCTAAACAGAGGAGAAGGCTCTATCCGGACTTGACTGAGTTAAAAACTCCCAAGGACACAAGTAGCTCGGACAGTTCTGAGGAATTGGACAAGTTATTACAACAATTACGTAAGACTAAGATAAAAAAGAAAAAACGGGAAACAACAGATGTAAAAGCCTGCTGTGAGAAGGGTAATAAATCCAGTTCTGGGGAGGAAGTTGAGAATCTAGAGGAGGAGCCAGTACTTGATGCTTCTCCACCCTTCCCCGTGCCTCCATTAGTTCCGCCCCCGTATGTGGGTGGAGTCCAAGGCTCCGGGAGGACTTTTCATTCTCAAGTTTGGAGAACAGTCAATACAGATCTCAGACTTTGTTGCTAGGATGGTGGATGCTGCAGGAAAAATTTTTGGCGATCCCGATAGAGCCATGCCCTTGATTAAACAATTGGTCTTTGAACAGTGTACTAAAGAATGTAAGACAGCTATTACTCCTTATAAAAACAAAGGCATAGAGGCTTGGATGAAAGTCTGTAGAGAGATAGGTGGGCCATTAACTAATGCAGGCCTTGCTGCTGCTGCAGCAGTTACGGCTGGAGTAGCCATGGCCAGCCAGGTGCAAACTGCTGTCACTGTTAATGAAGTTGTTCAACAAACCTCCACCATACTCGAATCTCAAAATAAAATTAATCAACATATTTTGTCAGGGATTTTGGCTGCTAACCAAAAAATAGATATACTTCAAGCTCAGCTAAAAGAATTGTCTGACCTGGTACTTTTGGGTTGCATTGACCAACGTGCGCATTTATGTATAACCTCTGTCAGATTTAATGATTCCAGGAATGCTTCCTGCATCATTGGTGACTATTTGGCTGAGAATTGGTCCATGGCGGCGGAAGACATGATCCAGTCTCAACTGACTCAGATAGCTGTCTTGAATAACACCCGTGTTGAACCCGTGACTTTGGGTCAATTCACTAATTGAATATCTTCTGCTTTTTCCTTTTTTAAAGAGTGGGTGGGAGTAGGCATTTTTGGTGCAATGTGTTGCTTCGGTATGTTCCTCTGTTTGTGGTTTCTCTGTCGTCTCAAGGCCCGCAGTGCTCACGATAAGGCTATGATCGTACAAGCTCTTGCAGCTTTAGAAAATGGCAACTCACCTCAAGTCTGGCTTGCGCATCTTAAACAGTAAATCTTCGACATGGTCATTGCACCCCAAGTTATTGTAACATTGCACTGGGATTGACATGTCTTTCCTCATTATTCTTTTAGTGTTGGAAAGCCCTTGCACTCTGCCGGTCTTGCTACCATTGCACGCAGATGGGTTTCCACACTAGTGCCTTTGACATGGTCGTTGCACCCCAAGTTATTCTAACATTGCACTGGGTTCGACATGTCCTTCTTTTGTCTTTCTTCTAGTGCTGGAAAGCCCTTGCACTCTGCAGGTCTTGTTGCCATTGCATGCAGAAGGGTTTCCACACTGGTCTTTAGCTATGGCTTTAAAGCCCGTGCCTTTCTCTCAGGGTGTCGCCAACTTAATTGTGGTTGTCCTACAGAGGTAGTCCCAGCTACCCCCTTTTGTTCACCAGCGTCACGATACAGGATGCGAGGCAAGGCACTGCACTTGAGTGATCCCGCAGTGGACCGGGACCTCAAGGAGAGCATGTCCTATTGCATGTGGGTTTGACATGTCCACGCCCCGCCCCACGAAAAAAGGCGTCGGCTGATATGGAGTCAGATCTGGGGAAGGGCCCTCCTTAGAACTGAGCCATACTATGCAGCCATTCTGCACAGTGGGATAGGACCTCTACTCTCGCCTGTATTGTTTTAAGAAAATAGAAAGGGGGAACTGTGGTGAGCCGCCTCTGCCGCTTATGCAGATTATGGTCGCCATTACAAGATGGCGCTGGCTCCGCTGTGGTATGTGACAAACAACTCCTTATTTGGGAGAGTTGGCGCATGGTTTTTCAGCACCCTATGAGAAAGTTCCACGTGGCAGCTTCGCATTGGGGCTTGAGATGCTATATTAAGGCTGGGAGGGGCATCCGAGGGATTAGTAGAAGAAATATCAAGGGCCTGAATAAACCGCTGAAAGAAGATTCCCTAGTTGCGTCTTCCTTGCGGGCAAGGGGTCGCGACAAGGTAGGATAGACAGAACTATCCTTTACTGTTGGTAGTAATGCAAAATGGAAAACAAAAACATTTTGGAAAACAAAACTGATTTGGCAGTTTCTTGAAAAGTTGGATATAACTATTCTATGATACAGCCATTCTTGCTCCAAGGCATTTGTCCAAGACAAATAAAAATATATGTCTATACAAATACATTGGTAAAAATTCATAGGAGCTTCATTTCTAATAGCTAAAACCTGGGAACAAACCAAATATCCTTTAGTAGATGAATGGATAAATTATGGTAAATAAAAACAACAGAATACTACTCAGAAATAAAAGGAATCACATGAATCTCAAAATAATTATGTTAAGGAAAAGAAACTAGACAGAAAAAGGTGTCATTAAAAAATGAGGAATCTTTTGGTAGCTATGAACATATTCATCATCTTGATTGTTGTGATGGTTTTATCAGCACATTTATGTGTTAATATTTATCAAATTCCTCACTTTAAACATATGTAGTTTACTCTAAGCAAATTTAATCTCAATAAAGATATTTAAAATTTATGATATATGAAGTTATTTTTTATGATTCCCCACACTGATTTTTTAATTCACCAACCAACTATTGTTCCTATTTTTATCAAATGAGAAGACTTCTACTAAACTTACTACTAACACTTTCAATGCCCAATGTACTCACCAACCCCTGACAATGTGCTCTTGGAAGATAATATATGCTCTCCTCTACCCACAGAATTCCAGTGAATATCCTAGAGGTAATAAAATCTGTGCTGAATAAGACTAAATTAGCATTCCTTTCACTTATATCCATTTTCATGAGGCTAGGACTCTTCTGTAAATTCACTTATGACAACACTCCGGACCTTCCTCAGAACAATTCTATAGCAGTCTGCTCTGAACTTTACCTATTGATTGCAAGCAAAATGAATAATAACCATTACTACTACTAATCACAGAAATAAAGTTGAAGCACTCAAATGTATAAACCTTTTATTTAAAATGAGAAAATTAAATACATGTTAAATCAAGTATAATACAAAATATCAAGCCTTCCTAAAACAGGTTATAACCACTTTAAATCTTCTATTTCTAAAATAAAATTAAAGAGAAATCTAAAAATAGTTGAAAATAAAATTATTTTAAAACTCTTATTGTCAACATTAAAAGTATTACAAAACATGGGGGAGGAGATGTAAATTAGTGGTATACTACTTGTCTACCATGTGCAAGGTCCTAGGTTTGATCCCCAGCACCGCTAAAGAAAAAAAAAGTTTCAGAATAATCAAATCTGTAAGAAAGCAAACAAAGCCACTGCAGAGTGATTCTGCTATCCATTAAAATCAACAAAGGAATTAAAATTTAGTGTGATTTCTATTCATACATAGATAAGCACCACATTTTAAAAAGACAACTATCCATTTCTCTCCAAGGCTGTGAGGAGTGCTTTATTTACTTGACTTTCAATTTCAATATAGCACAATGGGCTTCATCAGTGAAAGCAGAATCATTAAAATTGTTTAGCACTGGGGTTGTGCCTCAGCAGTAGAGCACTTGCCTAGCATGTGCTGTAATGGGCCAGGCTATATGGACAATGACCAGACTCCATTTTACCCTGAGATTCTATATTATGAAAGAAATGCTTCTCTCATGGGAAAGCCCCACCTCTGTACCCATTAATAGTTACCTAGCATAACACACTTGGAAACACAAAATAGCAATTCTTATACTATGTGAAATTGTTCTCTTTGCTTTCCATTTTTCTTGGGCATTGTACCTTGTCAGAGATTGTCTAGACGTTAGTAACCATTCTCTAACTTGTACTCAACTAGGGTCATTTTGACCCCCTTCCCTTCTGCTTGCTTACTGCTATCCCAAACTGGAAAGTCCCATGGGAAGTACCAATGTACCCACTGCATTGTCTCACTAACTGCCCAATTCAGCTTCTGTGCCTGCTTGCCTGCAGCTATGTCAACCTGGATGTGATTTTTAACTTTAAATATCCTAAAATGCAACAGTCACCAGCTGGCCAGCTAAATAAATATTCTGCAATTTGGACAAAACTGGAACTTGACGTGTTTTCTAAATGGCCTGCCCCACAACATTTGAAGGCCCCAGCAAGTTCTACTCTTCTCGCATCCCAGAGACCAACAAGGGAGGTGAAGTGGTGGAGAGATCGCCTAGGAGAAGGCCTCTGAGAGATGTTCCTCAGGCCTGGGGCCATCCCTTCACCAACCCCCACCCACCAAAAAGTACTAAGAGTCATCTGTGTTCCCCTGAGCAAAGTAAGTCTGTTCTAGAGAGGCTCAGAAAAAGCTAGACACAGCATTATTTCCTGGAGTCCAGGGCTACCAAGTCCTCTGGTCCAGTCCTCTGGTCTGGTTTTTCCTTGGTTCTCTGGTCTGAGTCTGGTTTTCCTTGGTCTTCTGTCTGGTCCAAGTCTGGTTTTTACTAAGTCCTTTGTTCTGAGTGTGGTTTTCCTTGGTCTTCTCTCTGGTCCAAGTCTGGTTTACTCAATTCTCTGGTCTGAATCTGGTCTTCTGTCAGTTAAATTTGTCCTTGGCACCTTACCTGTTGTGTGTTTTATTGTCTGTCTTGTGTTTTTTTCTTATTTGTTGTTTGTTATTGTTTGTCCCTTTTTTGTTTTGTGTTAATTTCTATGTGTTTTTTTTTCTAATGTTATAAAATGGTTTAAAAGGTTTTTACTATGCTCACCAAAGCTTGCATTAAAATGTAAATGGCTGACAAAAGGATTAAAAAAAAAAAGGTCAAAAGTAAAAGCTAAAGGTATAAAAAGGCATTCTAGAGATTGCCTTCATTTAGGAACTGGGCCAGGAGGCCAATTCAGTTCCTATAGAAGGCAGATTAGGACTAAAGTATTTTATAAAATTATTACTTCTAAATTTTATAACAAAAAGCATAATCTTGTCTAGGAAATTTGGCTTTTGTCTCTCACTATTTGCAAGCATGAATAACTCCCAACTATTAAAAATGGTCTAAAGATTTTTCAATGTCAGGCTAAAATTTGGTGGCCACTATCCAAGAAACCAGAAAAACCAGTTTAGAATGGGACCCCAACCTGGGGGACGACCCCAACCTGGGGGACTCTCCCAAGGAGACAATCGAGCTGTTTCTTTGGGAAGTTCCTACAGGGAAGAATAAGTCCCCATCATTTGTCTATGTTCCCTTAACTCTTTTTAGCTTAAGTAGGACCACCTCAGGAGGAAGGCCAAGAAGGCTTTTAAAATTCTATATTTGTTAAATTCATGATTTTGATCTGATAGGCGTAGGTTAATGTTTTTTCTGATTACACTCTGCTTTGTTCTAAGGCCAATTTACAATAGTTAACTCTCAATCTAACTGGTTTTTAAAAAATAACCTACAAAGCTTTTGTTTGTCTTGTGTAGGTGCACAGGTGTACTGTCCGTCTACATGTACTGCCATGTCTACATATATCTGGTATCAAAAATTGACATATGAGCTCATAAATTAAAACTTAAAAAGTGCATCCAAATACCTTTGATTCATATGATTTAAAAGGTTGAACTTAAACTGGGTAAATAAATAAAAGTAAAAATGTCTTCAAAGTTACTCATGCACAGTTTTGTTTCTGAAAGGTCAAACAGTTGTTAATAAAATGTTAATGTCTATAAAATGTCTAATATCCATTGTCTCTAGGATTTCTCTTCAACAGAAAAAATGTCTAATATTGTTCAATGCATTTGTCTGATATATTGGTTTTGTTATTTTTTTTAATAAGTAAATTAGATCTGACATGTATGGAATTAATCATGGATGTGTTTGTTAGACATCTGATTGGTTTAAATGTTAACTGTTAAATATAATATCAAGTACTCTTAACTCCTTAAACTCCAGAAGGTAAAATACTTAAACATTATTGATGTTTTCATAAATTGGTAAATTAAAAAATAAAAAAAAAGGAATTTAAAATTACTTTGTGTCATCACAAAAACAAGGTTACTAAAAGTTAAAAGTGCCAATAGGTATAATTCTATACATAAGGGGTCAAGAGGTTTCAACTGCATTTCAATTACCGTACTGTAAATAACGAAGTATTTCATCTTATTAAAATGGAGTAATTTATCAAAATTCAGAAATTTATAAGGGTTATTTCAAGGTATAAACAAAGAGGGATTAATGGATTAAAAATTATTAAAAGGTTCTAAATATAAACTATATTTTGAAAAAAATGTTTAAGAAAGTCTATGTGGTAAAGTATAATTATAATACATCTAAGTAAACAATAAGAGGGTCTAATTAAGTAATATAAAGGTCTATAATAAAGAATAAATATTAAAAGGTTTATATATAATTAAGTTAGTTATATATGTAACACAAATAGTTGAAACTATTCAAGGTTGTTCCCTAAGAACAAATATTAATATGCTGATAAAAACCAAAGTTTGACCTATATGTTAAAATGGCAAAAACTTCTTAACAGGGACTGGGGATGTGGCTCAAGCGATAGCATGTTCGCCTGGCATGCGAGGGCTGCTGGGTTCGATCCTCAGCACCACATAAAAAAATAAAGATGTGTGTCCGCCAAGAAGTAAAAAAATAAATATTGAAAAATTTACTCTCAGGGGCTGGGGATGTGGCTCAAGCGGTAGCGCGCTCGCCTGGCATGCGTGCGGCCCGGGTTGGATCCTCAGCACCACATACAAACAAGGATGTTGTGTCTGCCGAAAGCTAAAAAATAAATATTAATATTCTCTCTCTCTCTCCTCTCTCTCTCTCTCTCTCTCTCTCTCTCTCTCTCTCCTCTCTCACTCTCTCTTTAAAAAAAAAAAGAAAAATTTTCTCTCTCTCTCTCAAAAAAAAACTTTTTAATATATTAATTACATTGTATCTGAGGTTTTATTCTCTAGAGCAACTAATCTTGGAGAAATTAAGGTTTGTACATCTGTAGTTAAACAGCAACTGTTATTTTAGAATATTGTTCTACATTACAGAGTCTAGATTTTTCTTTAAAAGCTAAACTTAGTTACTATAAAAACATCAATGTAATTGTGGTACATTACTCTTCTTTACATATTAAATGTGTTCATATCTTTCACGTATACAAGGTATACAAGGTAAAAGGTTTAAAGGAGCATTTTACCAAGCTGGTGTTCTCCAAATTAAAGTTGTCTGTAATGATAATTTTAAACTTATAAAGATAACAGATTTTATTGGGGATTTATTTATATCATTTGATGTTTTGTAACGAAAATTTATGTTCCTTTTTACATTTTGTGATACAAAAATTGAAAGGTATTTTAAAAGACAATGAGAGGGGCTGGAGACAGCTCAGTTGGTAGAATGCTCGCTTCACATGCACTAAGGCCCTGGGTTCAATCCTCAGCACCACCAAAAAAAAAAACAAAAACAAAAAAGAGAAAGAGAAACTGATCTGTTTAAAGGTTAATACTGTAAAACATTTTGCCACTTTTCCACACAAAAGTTAAGAGCTCTCAGCCTTTCCTTGATTCATGTTTTAGATGTAATGTCACATTGAGTTAGCAAACTTTCATACAGACTCAGGAAACAAAATATGCAAACTTTATAAAATGATATCTAAAAAGAGAGACAAATTTCAGCTTCAGAACTAGAATGCTTTACCTAAGATTTGTGAAGATCCCAGACTTAGCTGAGATAAGACTCTACCTCCCACCCTACGGCATGTCAGAATGACTTCAAAGTAGGCCAGACTTCAGTTGATTTAAAGTTGTATTCAAAGATTGACTTTACTGTAAAGATCACTGTGATCTCAAATAGGGAATATAATGTATAACTCAGCCAAAGTTCAAGATTATATACAAGTTAAATAGGTTTTTACTATTGTTTATTTCACTTTGTATTTTCCTTATAATTGATGTCTGTTAATGTTTTGCAGAGGTAACTTCAAGAACACATAACCTAAATTAATTTGAGATATTAAGCCACCAGCTGTAGATAGTAATTCAAAGGGATTAAATTAATTGTAAAGGGAATAGGGTTGTGGCTCAGCAGGAGAGTACTTGCTTGCATATGTGAGGCACTGGGTTTGATTCTCAGCATCACATAAATAAATAAATAAATAAATAAATAAATAAATTTATTGTGTTATGTACAACTAAAAAAAATTAACTGTAAAGTTATAAACATTAAAGTTAAAGGCCAGTACTCTTAGTTTAAGACTGATAAGAATGACTTGCTGGATGTTTAAGACTAAGGCTTAATGATTCAGGTTAAAATAAAGGGGCCAAGAAAACCGATATTTGGCTCTTGCCCTCGAGTCAGCCTGAACCCAGGAAAAAGGAGAAGAGTTTTGCAACTCTGGGCCACATAACCTAATGAGACCACTATAGAACAGAAAGCCAATGAGTGTGCATGCTGCTAAAGAGGAGGGTTATTGAAAAGGGGAGACATGCCTGATGCTTCCAAGGGAAGCCACATGGTCAGCAAGACCTTGACCCATCCTAACGCAGATGGCACTAGAATGCTGCTCATGATTTCCCCAAGATTGCCCTCCAAGGAAACTCAGCTGACTCTTACCAATAGATAGGAGCAAGGTCAGTTTGACCAGCTTGATCCTAAACACCTAGCAAAAACAGTTAAAACCAAAGCACAGCTATTCCTGGGCAATTAAAAACAAACAATATTTTAATCTAACTTAAGATGTACACTTGTGTTAGCACCCCCAAGAATAAGTAAGAGGCAACAGAAGAGAGATTCTTAGGCAAGGATGCCTGATAACTATCAATAGAAACTGCCAGAGCCAAAAGTTTTTAGTCAGTTTAAGGCCTACAGATCTTCCTAACCTCCTACACAGGTAGACTTAATCAATGTCTGCTAGTATAATTATCTAGCTCTAAGTAACAAAGGGATCTCTACTGAACACAGAGGTCATGCCAATAAAAAAGATATTTTACAAAAATCAGATGACATTAACTAACTTAACTAAATGTTGTGTCTACATTCCTTTTAACTCTGACAATGTTAAAGATTTATGTTCCCTAAAAAGGGGCCTTATTAGGCTTTGTTAGGCCTTGTTATGGGGACAATTTCTCAGGTCTTCCACCTCCTGGTAAACAATTATTGATTTCTATCATCTTCAGGATATTCACTGACAGGTTCCAGATGCTACAACTGCTATTTTGTATGCCCATCCCGGTTCTTCCTGAACAACCAGTTCTTCCTGAACCAGATTTTTACCATGGACTCCTTGATCCACCCAATTTCTAAAAAGGGACCCCAAACTGCTTGCCCCACTTCACATTGTCCCCTCTCAGCTCAAAGCACCAAGAGCAGTCATCGTCCTTTTTCCTTACAGTAGTAGGAGGTCCCTAACATTAGAGGAGAAAATTACAGTCAGAATAGATAAATAATTGATTTAAATCACAAAATGAAGGTCAGCTTAAATCCAGAAAATGTTAAATCATGTTTTTCTCTTGCTCAGCCTATGATTTTAGATCTCATGACATTTGTTTATGGTTTCAAATCACAACAACAGCCATTTATGATTAATATGGTTTTGGACTACAAAAGGTGGAGTCAAACATTAGGAAACTTATAAGAACAAGGCTTATGCTTTCATTCCAAATACATAACTCCCCTACTGACATTCCTGTCTTTCCACCCAGGTATTATTAAATATACTCCAGGAGTCTTCTAATTTCTGTGTGGCTCCAGAAGGTATTTGGTTTGCCTGCCTATCAAGATTAACTCCCTGCTTGTCCTACAGCTTTTTGGCACATTAAGATGGGACAAATTTGTGTGACTGTTCACACTATTCCCCAAGTGTGCTACTATAATGGTAGCTAGACGAGAAGTTAGACAAAAACATCTGGGGCTCATATACCATCCTAGAAGTACAACCCCTGTACTAGTTCCCGTACTAATGGGCCCAAAGGTTGCGGGATCTTCAGACCCTGGGTACAGCAGCCCTTTTAACTAGAAATGAAAATTTCAAAGCCCTGAGCAAACAAATAGATTTGGATCTGAGGGAACTATTAATCAGTGAACAGACTTGAGACCTCTCTTGATTCCCTGGCAGAAGTGGTATTACAAAACAGAAGAGGTTTAGATTTCTTGCTCTTAAAACAGGGAAGCCTATGTATGGCATTAGGGGAAACATGTTGCTTCTATACTAATCACTCGATAATGGTAAGAGACAGTCTATCTCTAATCAGAAGCGATTAAAGGAAAGGGAAGAAGCAAGACAACATGAGGAAACTGGTATCAAAATTTGTTCTCCTGGTCCCCTTGGCTAACTACTCTTATATCAGCTGTAGCCAGTCCATTTCTGTTTGTCCTCTTAGGGATTTTAATTGGACCCTGCATTTTCAACTATTTAATAAGATATATATAAAAAGTAAATTCTGTAAAACAGATGGTCCTCTGTACTCACTATAATCAACTGTATACCAATGATGATTAATCAATGGTTTGATTAGTTCCATAAAACCAGTGGGGAATGTTATGGGCCAGGCTATATGGCATTGACCAAACAGACTCCATTTTACCCTGAGACTTCATATCATGAAAGAAATGCTTCTCCCATGGGAAAGCCCCACCTCTGTACCCATTAATAGTTACCTAGCATAACACACTTGGAAACACAAAATAGCAATTCTTATACTATGTGAAATTGTTCTCTTTGCTTTCCATTTTTCTTGGGCATTGTACCTTGTCAGAGATTGTCTAGACGTTAGTAACCATTCTCTAACTTGTACTCAACTAGGGTCATTTTGACCCCCTTCCCTTCTGCTTGCTTACTGCTATCCCAAACTGGAAAGTCCCATGGGAAGTACCAATGTACCCACTGCATTGTCTCACTAACTGCCCAATTCAGCTTCTGTACCTGCTTGCCTGCAGCTACATCAACCTGGATGTGATTTTTAACTTTAAATATCCTAAAATGCTCAGGCTTGGGGCTGTTCCTTGCAAAGAGCAGTCACCAGCTGGCCAGCTAAATAAAGATTCTTCAATTTGGACAAAACTGGGACTTGATGTGTTTTCTAAGTGACCTGCCCCACAACATTTGAAGGCCCTGGGTTCAATCCTCAGCACCACATAAAAATAAATAAATAAAAATAAAGGTGTTGTATCCATCTACAATTAAAAAAATTTTAAGAAAAATAAAATATTTAGATACCTGTATTCCCAGCTACTCCAGAGGCTGAAGCAGGATGATCACTTAAGCCCAGGAGTTAAAGGACAACTAGGAATATAGCAAAACCCTTCTCAAAACAAAAAAAAGTTTAGAATGTTCCTTACAGACCCTTTCTGTTTCACTTCAGAATTAGTGTTCACACATATTTAAAATTTAAAACATTAGAGTATAATAAATACCTTTTAATAAGGGGTGTGGCAAAATAAAATATACATTAAACAATGAATTCTCTTTTTATGAATGGGAAATTGATCAGACTCATTTATATTATTCATGTCATAAATCCAATTTGAAAACTTTGCACAAAGAAACATACCACAGGAAATAGTATAACATATAAAGCCTGTATCTTCTGAAAATCTTTACAAAAAGTAGAACTTGGCTGGCACAGCACTGCATGTCTGCAATCTCAGTGACTGTGGCAGGAGGATCAATCACAAGTTTGAAGTCAGCCTGGGCAACTTAGCAAGATCCTGTCTCAAAATAAAATATGAAAAGGACTAGGGATAACATTCACAAGATTCACAATCCTCAGTATAAAAAAAAAAAGAATGAACTAGATAGATCTCTTTTAGTAGATAACAGAAAAATACATTATGATGGTATTTATATATTTAAAATAACCCAAAACAAAGAAAAAACACACTCAAGAATGGCACTCACATTATTAAAAAATAGTTATTTACATTTATACAAACAATTGTGTAGCTAAACACCTTCCTAAAATATGCATATTGTGATGTCTTCTATAATTAAACTTATAAAAGCAAACTAATTGAACATCATCAACTGTCATGATTAAAGCTTTTTGAACCACCAGGAGAATTAAAATTATAAAACTGTTGTTCTGTAAAACTGAAGATAAAATAAGATCAAATTCAGCCTTTTATGAGAAAATCTTATGTATTATATAAATATACATTACTAAGGCTCTTCCAAAAATCAAGAGAACTAATGTGAATTAAATTAGTACAACTGAACAAAACCTCTCTGGTTTAGAAAAGTGGCAAATGACCATGCTGAAAGCTCAACTTCACAAATTTTACCAGACCTATTCTCTCTTCAGTCAAGATAATGAATACATTATAAGAGTTAAAACCAAATATCTTAGATATTCAAATTACATTATAAACCCATCAAAATGTATTAAGTCTATGCCTCAGTTTTCCTACATTCTAATTTACATTACTTTCATTCTATCTACATTCAACATACTCTGTCTAGTTAAGAGAGTTGGCTATTTAATTTCCTTATACTTCTAAATGCTAGAAAAAGTAAAACAAAAAAGAATATTAAAAATTATTATAATTTGCCAAATTTATTATAATGAATGCTGAATAATATTTATGGGCTAGAAAAACAAACCAGAGGCAAAAAAGAAAATCCTGGTGACATGCTGATGATAAATTAAATTTAGCTGTATTTGCCCTTACTTAACAAAAGAAAAGAGAAAAAAAAGATGTTAGCAGAAACCTACTTAAGTAATATTGAAGCATGACATTTCAGAAGCTTTCTGAAAAATCAACATACCATGAAGCAGTATTTTGGTAAAAGTGCAGTGCAAATTGGTTTTTCTAGTTAAGTATGTGCAGCAAAGGAGGCACTTTACAAATAGAAAAATATGATATATTTAAGAAGAAATTAAAATTCATCATCCATAAAAGATAATAAGCATCATTCAAAAAGTAAAAATTCAATTTTTATTTAACATGCAGTCAATGTTACACATGCTTCATCGGGAAAAAAATCCTTTTGAAGATAAGATTGCTATTTTGCATATAAGAAACAGAAAACTATTCCTTTTCAAGGAATTCTAGATTTCAGAAAATGAATCCAAGCTTTCTCAACCTGCGTTTATTTATAAACTGAGAAAAATACATCTGACTATACTACACAAATGTTTCTAGCTATCAACAAACTATACCATGTGATCTTCAACTTTATTAATACTTTTTTTTTTTCTTGGTACCAGGGACTGAACTCAGGGACAATCAAACACTGACCTACATGCAAAGTGTATTTTATTTAGAAACAGAGTCTCACTAAGTTTCTTATCAACTCGCTTTTGCTGAGGCTGGCTTTGAACTTGAGAGTCTCCTGTCTCAGCCTCCTGAGCTGCTGGGATTATAGGCATGAGCCAGCCACTACACCCAGTTCAACTTTATTCTTGAAGGATCAGAAGTTTTTATTTCATATAATTTCAAAGAAGAGGATCTAATGGCTCTAAAGAGAATTATGAATACATATTTAGCACCTACACTTAGAGAACACTCAAGTGTTATCATAGTTTTAAATAGGTATATGTCCATAGTTTAAGGGAAATTAGATATGTGTTATCCAATAATATTAGAATGTGCTAAAAGAGTAAAATACTAAGCTTTCAAAAACTTATCCTTGATTTACAGATGTACCTACCTACAACATTATAACACAGTCTCAAGTCTTCCTGAAGTTACATACATATATTCTTTTAAACAACTAAAGTGAGGTGAGGTTTATTTTTTCTTAACCACCATTATCTTTCAAATGTGGCACTTTTTTTCAAAGAGTAGACAGAAAATAAATCTTTTAAAAAAATCATTCATATTCTACCACTAATCTTATTTTAAATATTCTTCACTGTAGGGCAGAGGTCAAAAGTGAAATGAATGGCCTTGGACCCTCTGCTGAAATACATAAAAAACTATAAGCAGGAACAGAGATGAACATACATTAATTTCTGGCAATGTAATGGCACATTAATTCTCAATCAGCAGGGTTTTAAAAAAGCACTTGATGAAAAGATAAATGTTTGCAGTGACATTATTAACAAGTAAATAGAGCTTAGTATCTCCTTTCTTCATATCAAAAAGAAATATTTTTAGGTTACCTCTCTTAAGTATGCTTGATTTTAATCCTGGATGGAACACTTTACTGTATATGTTAAAACTCATGCATGACATAAACTACAATTTTTCATGAGACAATTTAGTCATTCCCACTAAGAATCCTATAATCTTGAGGATGGGAAATAACTCAGTGATAGAGCTCATGCTTAGCATGCTTGGAGCCCTGGGTTCAAACTAAAACAAAACAAAAATAAGTATCCTATAATCTTACTTTCTTTTTCTAAATTTGCTTATAAGAAGGCTTTTTTTGACTCAAAAAGAAAAGGTCTTAGGAAACATGTTCTTATTCTAAGTAGACTGGCAAATTTCAATAGTTCACAACCCTCACAGTTATCATTTATATTGATATAAATTGATTATAAAATATTGTTTAATACATAATTAATTTCCCCAGAACAAAAGAACCAAAATTCTATTTATCATTAAGATAAATTTTTCAATTTTCTTTAGAAAATTCTAATTTATTTTTGAAAGGAAACAATTACATAAATGAAACATTGTTAATTCAATTGTTAAGAAATAAAGTGCATATAGCTTTCAATATAAATATTGTTTGGTACATTATAGATATATAAAGCTAGCAAATCAAATTAAGACTCAGCTTAGTACCTAGAATCTGAAAAGTGAGACAAGAATATAAATTTTATATAAAGAGTAACAAAATGGATAGAGGTTGCTCTCCTTCAAAAAAAGAAAAAAAAAAAAAAGGTAACTGAGAATATTAAGAAAATGTTGGATTTCTGCTTCCCTAGAAGCCAGACATGCTACACAATAACGTTAACATGCAATACCTGAAATGTGGAATCACATTCTGGCTGCTGTCCTTGGACTTCTGCATTTAATTTATAATTCTCTGGCGTCTGGCTGACTTCATTTTGCAAAGTAGGAGATACACCATGAGTCTCACCTATGGAAGCACTGTCAGGCAAAGCATCTAACTTTTCCAAAGAACAAGCTATATGGAGCTTACTATCTCCTGACCCTTCATCAAAATTTGTCCTCTCAGCAGCATCTTCTAGCTGTTGAACTGAAGTTAAATACTGTTCAAGCAGATTATTATCCTGCTCATCATTTGAGCTTTCCTTACTCCAGTCACCATGATCTTCACTAACATCCCCTACATCTGGCTCTTTGCCATATTTGACTGTATCAGTGGAATTCCCCATTGTGGAGCTTTCACTGCCTTCTGTGGAACTTTTCTCAAAATCCAAAGAATCCTGCAAATGGTGAACTTGTTCTGTTAGGGAGGAATGAAAACCAGAGTCTGGAAATTCTGGTAAAGATTTCTCTTCACGAACTTCATCATGTGCAATGAACCAATCAGAATTTGAATCAGAAGAAGGCTCATGACTTTGGGTGAATAATGGAGGTTTAGATGGTACCAGAATGCTTGATATAGGAGAAACATCAGTATGCCAGGAAATTAAATGCTGATCCACTGTCTTTTGCCAAGCTTGTAGAGACCTTACCTATAAACCAGAGAGTACAGTTTTATATAAGATAAAAATCATGCTAGTTTGGGGGCTTGGGTTGTGGCTCCGTGGTAGAATGATTGCTTAGCATGTGTGAGGCCCTGGGTTCAATCCTTAGCACCACATATAAGTAAATAAAATAAAGGTATTGTCTCCATCTACAACTAAAAAAAAACTTCACGCTAGTTTTAAAACAGTTCTCTGAGCTTTTATTTCCAGCAGTCATGAAGGTTAGTAAATAGCAGAACTGGAATTTTAAAAACTACCCGACCCCACTTATCCATTCTATAGCAGCCCTAGCCTTAACGAAGCTAGCACAAGTAGAACATGTCCTTGGTAACAAGAGGCCCTCACCAGGACAGTGTGAATGGGCCAAGCAGTTTTCTTGCTTCTACAGAAAAACGAGAAGCACAACAGTACCTGTCTAGCTGAAAAAGGGTTCAATAATGTACAAAATATTCATCAAGAATTATTCAATAAGACAGGTTAGATCCTATTTGTTTAAGTAGATCCTTTTACGTAATTCTCATTTTAGATATCAATATTGTCATGTTTTCAATTATTATCTAAAAATACAGTATATATAACTTCCTAAAATGCCGAAAAATATCCCAAATTCTTGATAATAGGACCTTTATTTTTTTGTTGTTGTTGTTGGCATCAGGTATTGAACCCAGGGGCACTTAACCATTGAGTCACATCCCCAAACCTTTTTTTTAATATTTTATTTTGAAACAGGTTCTTGCTAAGTCCTTAGGGCTTAAGGGCTTATTAAGTTGGTTGATCTTGAACTTGTGATCCTCTTGCCTTAGCCTCCCAAGTTACAAGTTTGAGGTCAGTCTCAATAACTTAGTGAGGCACTAAGTGACTTTTAAAATTTTTGTTCTTTTTAGGTATACATGATAATACAATATATTTTGACATATTATATATACATGGAGTATAACTTCCCATTCTTGTGGTGGAACATGATGTGGAGTTATACTGGTCATGTATTCATATATGAACATAGGAAAATTATGTCTAATTCATTCTACTGTCTTTCCTATTCTCATCCCTCCTCCCTTCCCTTTCTTCTCCTTTGTCTGATCCAATGAACTTCTATTCTTCCCTCTCCCACCCTTATTTTATGTTAGCATCTTATACCGAGAGAACATTTGGCCTTTGGTTTTGTGGGACTGGCTTATTTCACTTAGCATAATAGCCTCCCGTTCCATTCATTTACTGGCAAATGCCATAATTTCATTTTTCTTTATGATTGAGTATTATTCCATTGTGTATATATATCACATTTTATTTATCCATTATCTGTTGAAGAATACCTAGGTTGGTTCCATAGCTTAGCTATGGTGAATTGAGCTATAAACATTGATGTAGCTGTGTCACTATAGTACTAAGCAACTTATTGAGACCCTGTCTCCAAAAATAAAAAGGCCTGGGGTTGTGACTCAGCAGGAAATTAAATGCTGAGTCACAACCCCAGTATTTAATTTAAATTAAGCACCTCTGGCTTCAATCCCTGTACAAAAACAAACAAAAGGAACAAAATTACATACACCCTTAACTGAGAAAAAGTGGTGAGGCGTGGGGATACAGCAGAGTGGTAGCATGTGTAAAAAGCCCTGGGTTTGATCCCCAGCACCACAAAAATAAACAACTAAACAAAGAAAAATAAAAAAGAAAAAAAAAAGGGTACTTAATATACATGATTACTCTATAGTTGTTTCAATGAATAGTATTCTTTCTTAACAATAAAAGGGGGTTTACCTGGTTCCAAAGGAATTTGACAGCCTCTTCTTGCACGATTTTTTTAACATGTTCTTCATCTCTTTCTTTTCTTAATCTACAATAATTCAAAATACATTTTTGATCAAGGAAGGCTGCTTTGACCTGTACTACCTAATATAACTACAGTATAAACACATGCAGTATAAAGACATTAATAAATCTAATAATTCTCTCCTACTTTTAGAATATCTAAACTGACACCTTAGTTTTAAACTATGACTCAAAGTAAAAACTAAATAAGATGTGACTAAAATTCAGATATTCTTCTATAAACTATTGTCTATTATAAAAAATTAAAAAATAAAATATCAAATGGCTCTTTATCTGCCTTCAATTTCCCAGCCAAATACATTAAGGGGGTGGAGGTGCAGAAAGGACTGGTTATTCAAAACATCCAAAAAGTTAAGGCTCACACTTAAACACTTATGATCACACCTTGAAATACCCTCGTCTAAGACTAGCAGGATTAATCCCATCAAACTTCACTTTCCTGTTTGCCCTAGTCCCTGACATATTCCTTCCTATCAACAGACCTCTGAGATCTATCACTCTTATTTATTAAGAAGTCTTAGCTCTGGTCTCACTGCTGCCATCTCCATAATTTTGTCACAAACCCTCACTGCTGCCATTTCCATACCAAACCAAGATTCCCTCAGTTATCCAACTGTCACTACCATTTTGACCCAAACTTTTTTTTTCCCCCCCCAAAGCTGAGGATCAAATCCAAGGTCTTATGCATGTGAGACAAGCACTCTCTACCACTGAGCTATGCCTCTAGCCCTTTTCTGAACTTGAGGCCCAATTCTCTACTTTCTCCAGCTCCCTCAAGACATTCTGCTGTATCAAGTACTTCTGAATTATGATCACAAACTCCCTTTCCACTCAATTTCTCTTTGGATTTTTCCTTGGCCAAAGACCCACTTTTGAGAATGTTATCACTTTCTCAAGTGGAAGCTATTTTTGCCTTCTGTACATCAATGTCAGAAAACTGCTTATCACTGCTGTTTTCAAATGGTTCTTTACCCTCCTATTTATTTATTTAGGGTATCAGGGATTGAACTCAGGGGCACTAGACCACTGAGCCACATCCCCAGCCTTATTTAGAGACAGGGTCTCATTGAGTTGCTTAGCACCTTGCTTTTGCTAATGCTGGTTTCGAACTCATTATCTTCCTACCTCAGCCTCCAGAGTCGCTAGATGCATCACAACATCCAGTTCTCATATATTCACTATTAAGATGACTATCTCAAACCTCATATTTCAACCCTCACTTCTCTTCTCATTTTCAAATATTGACCACAACTAATATATTACTAAAAAAGACCACACATCAAACAGGATTTTCCCATCCTCCCACCATCAAACACACCACCTTACATTCTCCTGCTTCTACCTCACGCCACTTCCTCTACTTTTGCACAGGATCCCTTCTTATTGTACTCCAAGAACTTCAATCCTGTGCTTCTCCCTTTTTTCTTCCACACCATCAGCTTTTCCCTCACTGAATCATTCTCATCAACACCTAAATACACTCTGTATTTCCCATCTTTAAAAAAAGAGAATCTTCTTTAACTCCAGATTCTCCTCTAGCAACCACCGACTCTCAAACACTTCCTAAGAGTTGGCTATACTCATTCTTTAAACTTCTTACCTCCCATTCACTATCCAACCAATTTCAAACTGGCTTTCATCCTCCTACACCACTAAAGGTGCTCGTAGGAAAATCACTGTGCAGCAAAGGCTTAACTCAGCAGGACTGACAAATTCAAGCCTGCATGTTCCAAAGACAGAACCTGCCCCTGATTGGCTCCTGGTTGATAACCTCCAATGTAAGCCACTGGAATATCCTGTCTGAAGAGTATCT
This sequence comes from Ictidomys tridecemlineatus, assembly GCF_052094955.1. Lineage (NCBI taxonomy): Eukaryota > Metazoa > Chordata > Mammalia > Rodentia > Sciuridae > Ictidomys > Ictidomys tridecemlineatus. The sequence goes on from NC_135479.1 coordinate 165,020,873, forward strand.
TTGTATTCATGGAGTCTTGAGTCATAACAGATAGTTTATGCCAACAATGTGATTCCTAGTGAACACCTGTTTTGTTCACCTGGGAACTTAGGCCACAGTGCATCAGTCTGATGTCTAAGGAATCTGATGACTGAGTAGTTAAGGTCAGACACATGAACACTCGATCCCTGTTACTGACCCCCAGATAAAAACCCTGGGGGCTGGGGTTGTATCTCAGTGGTAAAGCGCTTACCTAGCATGTGTGAGGCCCTGGATTTGATCCTCAGCACTTCATAGAGATAAATATATAAAATAAAGGTATTGTATCCATCTACAACTACAAAAAAATATTAAAAAAAAGAAACACTGAACATCAGGACTCAAAATGAGCATACTTGTTTGACAAGAGTTTGTATGTGTTGTCATACATCATAGCTGTGAGAATTAAGCCCTGTCTGTACAACACAACCAAGAGAACACAACAGGAAGCTTGTACCTGGCCTCTCCTTCATTCTGCCCTATGTGCCATTTTTCTATGATGTTTTAATCTGTATGCTTTTGCTGAAATAAACCATAAGCATGAACAAAAGAATATTCCAGAGTTCTGTAAGTACATTAGAAAATCATAACACTTGAGAATAGTCTTAAGGGTCACCAACACAATTACCAACAAGCTCCAACTGCTAAATCTACTGTCTAGTTCTCCTTCCTAAGGCCCTTTTCATCCTTCCTAAAACACCTTCGTCCTGTGGAACTGGACATTTATTCTCCTAGTTTTCCTACCATACAGGTTGTCCCTTCTCAGTTTCCTTTGCTGCTTTCTCCTTTTCCATCTGATAATTTGAATAAATATTGCTAGCTGCAATGCTAATTAAATTCTAATCTTCTTGGGTTGGTAGTCAGTAAATCATATGAGCCATGGAATTAAGAAATAATTCCAGGGCTGGGACTGTAGCTCAATGGTAGTGTGCTCACCTTGCACACATGAGGCACTGAGTTTGATCCTCAGCACCACATAAAAATAAAATAAAGGTATTGTGTCTACCTACATCTAAAACATATATGCATATTAAAAAAATAGACAATATGATTGATGTATGTACATTCCATTATGTATTATTTATCAAAATGCATTCTACTGTCATGTAGGACTAAAAAAATAAATAAATAAAAATTAAAAAAAAAAAAGAAAGAATTCCTATTGTAACTGCAAAATTTTAGTCCCTTTTAAGTCTGCTATTTTCTCTACGTCTATGTCATCTACACTTCCTCATCTTCTCTCTTTTACTTATCCAAATTTGCTATATCATCTGGACCTTTTTATGTTTAGAATTATAGATGCCTTTATAGCTCACATTGATTCAACATTTTGTGATACTGCATCCATGCAGCAATTGCTCTGAAGGGGATAAGGATGCATTTGACAATCTGTACCCTCAAAATGCTTTCTGTATATTCTACAAGACAACCAAGTAAGCTAACAGTGGCTACATGGCATGAAAAGTGTCATGACCAGAACAGCACAGTGTTCAAATGACTTTAGAAACCAATATTTCAAAGAGACAAAACAGCACCCAACAAGATTTTTGACCCACCTCCTTACTTCATCAGTCAAGCAGACAATATGCTCCTGCATTCTGCGCAGTCGGATTTCATAACGCACCTCTTTTGCTTGAGGATTGTAGTTCCTGGCATAAAAGCCCCGCCAATAGGCTTGAAGCTTTGTGGCTGCTTCATTCAATTTCTGAAGTGTACATTTATCTTGTCCCAAAGCAACAGATCTTTGGGTTAAAATCCTGCAGGGAAATTTCTCTGAAGTTGTTTGAGACATAGTTTCCTCACTATCTATCTCTGTATGGGAAACATTTTGTCCAGATGACACACACGTAAGATTTTGGTTATCATCCTTCAAGATAGCACTGATTATTGCTGGCGCAGGACAAGGTAATGACACAGCTTTTTCATTTATCTCTGAACTGATCTTACTTTTCAGCATCTGAACAGAATCCTCATTTGAAACCCATAAAGCCTTTTCTTCTTCCTTATCCAAATCTTGGTTTTCCAGCTCCTTCACAGATTCATTTGCAACACCATCATCTTCAAGACCCAGGTTAATGCCCTGCAGCCTCAGTTCAACTGTAGGTGATACTGGAGACAGTCCTGATGCAACTGGCATAAAAGTAGACTCTGAAGAGAGAAGACTACAGTTTAACTTGTCTTCATCTGTCTGTATGTCTTCCAGGTGAAGGTCATTTCGAGAATATCTTGTAGTGTGTGTAGAGGCTGGAAAGCTATTCTTAACAGCATATAATTGATCATCATTACTGCTTATCCCAACCCAAGAATTCACTTGGATGACAGGTTCTAGAAGAATCAACAGAGTATCATTTAAATCATTAAATTGTTTTGTTATTTGTATGCTTTTAATGAAATCTATTCCTTGAAATATAATAAAATACAATAAAATGCCTTCAGTGATTTTCTCCAATATACCTAAAACATCAAACCAAACATTATTAAGAATACGAATTTTTGTAATAATCAAAATACTCAATGCCTCAAGTCCATACAAAAGCTTAATAGTCCTTGAAATGTTTTTTAAAATTAGAGGCAATAATTATAATGTACATACACACACACACACACACACACACACACATTTATAAAATAGCAGATCCAAATGATCAGTGAAGTTAAACAAGAAATTATAAAATATGTACTTATTCTATATTATGATACCAAATAAATCAAATGACCTGAAGAAAAGTGAATAGAAATAAATTAATTTCTTACCACTTTCCTGGACTATCTGGCAATCTTGAACAGGGCTTGAATGCTCAGGTACAAGGGGTACCCTTGTTTCAATAGAAGCAAGAGGAGACATCTCTTCATTTTGGCTTTGATTCATCAACTGTCTCTGGTGAAACCTAAAAATCAAAACATCTGATGTTATCCAGCATAAAACAAAAGAGAAAGCTCTTATTCTTCCTAGGTAACAATGTCAAAAAGGTAGAAGTTTACAAGTTTACAAAGCAGGAATCATTAATCACTGGCAAATTATAGTCTTATTTGGAAACACTACAAAAAAAAAAAAGGTTAAAACATTTTTAAATTCCATAGACAGCCTCATATATACACATGTATACACATACAGAAATATTTAAATACAGGATCTCTGATAAAGTAACCACTAAATGCTTCTAGTTACACTTCTTTTTTTTTATACTTCTTAATATTAGTCTTTAAAAACGTATGACACACCTACATTAAAAAGTCAAATACATTTTTTTTGAGGTGCTAGAGACTGAATAAGATAGGCAAGAAGTCTTCTACACTGAACTATAACCCCCAGCCCCTGACAAGTACATAGTTTTTAAAATTCCATTCCCCCAGCTCATATTGCTTGGCTCCTCCCTCATTAAGGGGAAATTATTGGTAATACAGATGCCACAGAGCAAGCTACACTTGTGTGATTCAGAACTACTGCAGTGACAAGGGGCATAAGTGCCTGGAGATATAGGCCAAAAACACTAGCTTAACCATACAAAAGACTTAGAGGTATTTTCACTTGTGAATTCATCAACTGCCACAAATAAATGGGTTTACCTCTGCTTACTCAGAATCTTCTCTAGTTTGGCATCCTCTGCAGTTTGAAGACCCAGTGTAGAAGTGAGAGGGCACACTGTAGCTAGATACTGAACAAGCTGGATATGCTGGCCAGGCCGATATGCTCTCCCCTTGCCTTGACTATATAGCCACTCAGCTTTTAAACTGGAATTGAAAGAAATAAAGAAGAGAGGATGTCACTGGGGTGTTCAAAATACATTGTTAAGCAACAATGACATTCCTTCTTAATTAACCTTTATAAAGCCATTGGCTATTTTTCATAAATCCATTCAAGTTTTAAAAAATCTATGCTCTGTCTCATTTCTCTTACTCTAATAATGTTTTAAAGCTTTATTCTTACTTAGAGGATTTTCCATAGGTTGAATTAATGACTCCAAATATTTTTAAATTATTTGCAAAGAAGCAATCGGTATTTTTTCCATTCATCTTATCAAACTGAAGTACTTCTGTACATTAACAACATTTAAATCCATTAGTTCATAATGACAATTTTTAAAATAAAAAACTAGTCACAGAGAATGCCAGTAAACCACCAACTCATTTTCTAAAAATGGTAAATAAAGGCAAGAATTAAATATCATTTCTTATACAAACTATACCAATGGGTAACCTAGATTTTTCATAATAAAAAACTGAATGATAGAATTAGAATTTTATCATTTTACAACTGTTAATCAATTAATTGTTTTAGGCTTTGATCAGAATCATGAGAGACAACCAGACACTGGATGTCATCCAATAGAGGACACAAAGTAGTAGTCTTACCTTAAAATAAAAAAAAATAAAAAAAATAAAAAAAACTGAACCTGATCAAATCTTCATATCCAGTTACCAATTTTCAGGTAGTACAGAAGAGAGAAGAACATGTTAAAGACATAGGAAATAACCATACCCAGCAAAATGAGCAGACAGTGGGAAAACTTTTTAGGCCAAATAATTCAATTTCTTCAACACCCAAGAAAAAAAAAACAAAGATAGATTTAAGGGATTAAGGGAGTCATCTTGGACATCCAGTCAAGTCAAGCCTTCAGATGACTCTAGTCCCATGTGATGTGACTGCAGGGACATATGATCCCAAGTGAAAACCACCCAATCAGCACAATCAATCTATGGAGCATGTAATAATAATAAATTGAGCTGGGGCTGGGCCTCAGTGGTAGAGTACTTGCCTAGCAAGGGTGAGGCACTGGGTTCAATTCTTAGCACTGCATGTAAATAAATAAAGGCCCATCGAAAACTAAAAAAGTGTTTTAAAAAACAAATAAATAAAATTGATATTTTAAGACACTAAAAAAAGAAATTTAATAGCAATATAAACCAATTGCAAAACATGGCCTTATTTGAATCTTATTTTTAAAAAAATCCATTTTAAAAAATAGAAAAACTATTAGAAATGTAAGCTCTGACTGAATATCTGTAATTACAAAATTATCCTTAATTATTTGAGATATAATATTAGTTTTGTGATTACCACTTTAAAAGCTCTTTTAGAGAAAAATACTGAAATATTCACAGATGAAATGATATGTAAACTGAGATTTCCTTCAAAATAATTCAGAAAAAGGGGGAGTAAATGAAGGTACATAAAGGAAACCAGGTTGGCCATGTTGAAATTGGGCTATTATGGAAGGTCATTATCTCTGTCCACCTTACCAGATATAAAAATGCTTCTCAGATATGAAAACATTGCCACAATAGAAAAATGCAATAATTATATCTTCTTTCTCCTAAAGGAAGAGCCACAGAAGATAATTCAAGTAAGCCTACATTCTAATTTTAGAACCAATCAGTTTGAAACAAAATAAGGTTTCTTCTCAGAGCAACACCAATTTCAGGAAAAAGGAAAAGCCACCCATTTTTTAAGCAAACTAGACCTAACATATATCTTTTAATCTGTACCAGCATCACCACTATTTAGTTCCTGGATGCCATTCCTCACTGTTCCCTACTCTATCCAGCAACTACATGAAATTTCAAGAAGGAAATTTCATTACAATATGCCACTCATCCTCTATGAGGAAACCCCTCAAGTAACCTATCTGTAGTACAGAGGATTTTAAAAAGTGAGGGAGAATGTAAGTGCTATGTTCATGAATGCATGTGTGTATGTACTAAGAGCAAAGAGTGAAATGAGGCATGATAAAAAGAGTAACTTTCATCTCATCCCCTCTAATTCCCTGACTCTTGTCCACATCCTAGTTCCTTAACTCTTCTAAATTGCTGATTCTACTGATCTTATACCAGTATCCAGAAGATTCCACTTGTCAGGGTCCCAGTCCAAGCCACAGAGAAGATCAATGATCCAGAGAGGGGGAAGTTCTAGTACTACCAGTTCTCAGGTATGAGAAAGGAAAGACCAATTGGTATGTCTGCTACTAGTTCCAAATTGGAACTCTCTGCATGAATTATAAAAGGTAATTGGGTTCTAATTTTATTGTTATTTGTTTTGTTTTGTTGTTGGTGGTGGTGGGGGTGGGGATGTGAGTATGTGTTGCTAGGGACAAACCCAGGGCCCTGTGCATGGTAAATAAGCACTCTACCACTAAGCTACATCACTAGCCCTAAGTTCTAAGATATTATCATTAATATTTCACTTAATTACATGATAGGTTATAAGCTTTTGTGGGATTGATCAAAGATGCTCCACAATATCTATAACCTCTTATCTGTGCAAAACTGTTTCAAGTTCCAAACAACTTATTAACAAAAGAACTCTTCAAAATTAAATTACTAAAAGGTTGGACACTAAGTTAGACTCACTACCCACAACTTCTGGGGCTCACATTGTCTTCTTGCTCTTATGCAGAAGGGAGAGACAATCCTAAATAATCAGCATATAGCCTGCTATGTGATTGCAGTAATGCTCTTAATTTCTAAACATACATTTTCAGAAATATCCAATTTATTAATCTGTAATACATTAGAAATCTTTTCAGTCTTCCATGATTTATGTGATGTTAAAGAGGTCATGTTCACCTTTCCTTCTGAGAAATCACGTATCCATCTAGGACTCTCAGATTTAAGCACCAGCTGACAATATATGGCCGATAGTCAAACCCGGGAATGGACGGTGTTGCCATCACACAAGGATTGTTCATGATCGACAACTGCTCCAGTTCAGTTAAAGATGCCAAAAAAGAGATCTGTAACAAAGGATATATTTGTTGAACAAAATGGACTATTCAGTGTCAAGCACGGGGTTTCTGCTGATTACACATCTTTGGCAGCATTTTAGAATTCAACAATTTACCTCTTGTTCTGAAAATAAGTAATACTCTTTTATTAGCAACAGACTTCCAAAATTGCAACAATATGACCATTTGTCCTTGCTGCACAGATTCCCTTAAAAAGTATCAGCACTATTTCCTAGGAGAGATACTCCTATTTTGAAAACATAGGGTGCCTTAGTAACCCTTGAAATGTAGATGTCTCACTATCACCAATCACTTCCCAATGTGATAGCTGCAGTATAACAAATGAAATTAAACCTTAATGTGTGACTTACATCCAGAAAAAGTGGGGTGGGGGGGAAATAACAATTATCTAGAGCCAAGTGTTTCGTCTTGATGGATTTTCTTCCAAGATGCTCACAGTCTAAAAGTAAGCCCACTAACCTCTCCAATGCATCTCCTGGACTTTCCAATATCCTGGATCCCACAGAATATCTTCAAATTTTACCTCATTTAAGTCCCGGATTTCATTTTCTGCCAAAGACAGTATAGCAAGACTTCTGGGTAGATAAGCAGGTGCCATTCTAAGCGAGGTGATGATGTTTCCATGTAAAAGTAGAGTCTTGAACGTAAAAACAATATGAATTACCAATGAATAAAGTACAAATAAATTGTCAGACAACATTAAAATGGCATTTGCAAGAATAAAGGAATCTATTTTGTTATACTTGTCATTACACATAAATCAAAGATTATTAATACTTCAAAGGGTCTTAGGATATATTCTGATCCAACTTTGTCTTTTCATGACAGCATCTTAAGCTCAGGGAAGGTTAAAGACTTGTCCAAGCATACTGTGAGATTTACCTTATTAAATACAGAGAGCAATTTTGAATACTCTCATTCATTTCCTTCAAAACACCAAAATAGAGGATGAAAAAAGTGAACAAAAAGTCATTAAAACAATCATACAGGGCTGGGGCTGTAGCTCAGTGACAGAGTGTTTGCCTAGCATGTATGATGCATTGGGTTCAATCCTTAGTACCACATAAAAAACTAAACAAATAAAGGCATGCTGACCATCCACAAATATAAAAAAATAAAATAAAAAACAAGACAAACAAACAGACAAAAAAAAAAAAATCAACCAGGGATTAGGGAGTATCTCAGTGATAAAGCACTTGCTTGGCAGGCACAAGGCCCGGGATTTAATTCTTAACACAGCAAAATAAAATAAAATAAAATAAAATAGCCCATAGGTTACAACTACACTCTTTTGGTAACTAAAAGCTAGAGGATGCTAGGTGCAGTGGTGCATGCTTATGATCGCAGCAACTCAGGAGGCTGAGGCAATATCATTAAATTCAAAACCAGTCTAGGCAACTTAGAAAGGTCCTGCCTCAAAAAATAAAGTAAAATAAAATATAAAAAGTTGCAGATCTAGCTCAGCACTACAGTGCTTGTCTACCATGTCCTAGGCCCTGGGTTTAATCGCCAGTACCACACACACACACACCAAAAAAAAAAAAAAAAAAAAAAGCTAGAGGAAGGCAGAATGTGCATTTTGCATATGAGGCTGATTCACATTAAGTCAACAACAAACAAGAATAAAAACAAGACTCTGAATATTAAGGATTCTGATCTGGTAATCATGTTTCCATTCCAGAAAAAAACAAAAACAAATTAAAATGTTCAATTATCTTTAGTTCATTTGAATTCTCTTAGTATCTAAGAGTAGTATCTGTCTACATCAACGTGTTTAGTATAGTTGTTGCTAAAAGTGATTTCTCCCAGCAGCTCCAGAAGCTGAGGCAGGAGGATCCCAAGTTCAAAGCCAGCCTCAGCAAAAGCAAGGTGCTAAGCAATTCAGTGAGACCTTGTCTCTAAAAAAATATAAAATAAGGCTGGGGATGTGGTTTAGTGGTCAACTGCCCCTGAATTCAATTCCTGGTATACCACCCCCCATCCCCCCCCCCAAAAAAGTGATTTTTGAAGAAACACAGAGATAAGATATTGCTTTTAAGGTTTAATGAGTTTATTCTGATCTAAGTACTACTATCCAATGAATCAAAACTACAGAAAAGGCCTACATATGTTTTTCGAAGCTGTGATTTCATCTGTTGATTGCATGATACATTACCCTTCATTAAAAAGTACTATATTCTATGGGCTGGGTTTATAGCTCAGTGGTAGAGCATCTGCCTGGTAATAAATAAAATAAAGGTATTGTGTCACTCTACAACTAAATATATTTATTTTAAAAGTGTTGGGGCTGGGGATGTGGCTCAAGCGGTAGTGCGCTCGCCTGGCATGCTTGTGGCCGGGGTTCGATCCTCAGCACCACATACAAAGATGTTGTGTCCACCGAAAACTAAAAAATAAATATTAAAATTCTCTCTCTCTCTCTTTAAAAAAAATAAAATACATAAAAAATTAATAAAAAGTGTTCATCTTTTAAAGTAAAGAGAAATTAATTGTTAATTAAGTAGCAACTATTACTAAAAAAATAGCAACACTAAGTGTTAAAAAAAAACAAAAAAACTAAACTCAGCCAGGCAGGATTGTGCACACCTGTAAGTTGCAAGCGCCTATTAGCACCAGCTACTTAAGAGGCTAAAGCAGGAGAATCACTTGAGCTCAGGAGCTGCACAACAAAACATAAGACCCCATATCAAACAAACAAACAAAAAAGACTCAAGTTCAGGTTTTGTTACTTTCAACCTTACTAATGTGTTTTTACTATATAACTAAAACCACTAGCATGTTTGCTGGTTGAGCATGAAGGAAATTCTATCATGTGCACACAATGGTAAATAAGAATCTTAGCTACAATGATCACTTTCACATAAAACAAATCAGTCATAGAAACTAACAACAAAGCCAGGCATAGTGGAGTATTATTATAGCCCCAGCATTTGAAAAACTGAAGTTAAAAGATTGCTTGAGCCCAGAATTTGGAGGCTAGCCTGGGCAACACACTGAGATTCTGTCACAATAAAAAGAAAGAAGATAGGATAAAAAAGAAAAGAACTATAAAAAACTCCATATTTTATTTTGGTACTCTAATAGAATTCTTATCATAATAAAAACAATCTGTTCTTCATATATGGGAAGCTAATTTGAGGCTAATCAGATAATATTTTCTTGTTATTTGGGATACAATTTCAGAAATAACAGAAAACATGCTTACCTTCAAGGATATTAATTTGGATAAATCACCTATCTGGGGTATATTATTGTCTGATAAATCAAGGTGCTGTAGAGCTGTGCAGCTATTAATTTGTTCCATGGCCTATCACAAGAAAATTATCACATTACTTATTGTACTCAAAATCAAAAATTAAAATTATTCCATAGTTCCTGAAGCTGAAAGAGTTACCTACCATATCTTATTATTATTAGAAGCAGGGCAGCAAAGTTGAACAAGAGAAAGGGGAAGAGTGCTAACAAAATTTAATAATAAACTATCATGCTACAAATTTCCACTCTCACAATTCCTCTATGAATAGAGGACTAGCAAGCAGTTCATACCATCCTAGATATTTAGTCTGAAAAAACCGTAATAACATGAAAATTAATAGAGTTTACAAGTTTAGAATGTAGCCAAACAGCCTGGATTTAAATCCTAGCTCTACAACTTCCTGGATGTATGACTTTAGACAAGTTATTTAACTTCTCTATGCTTCAATTTCCTCATCTATACAATTGGCATCATAACTATACCTACCTTGTAGGCTGTAGTGAGATTGAATGACCTAAAGCAGATAAAGCACTAGGAGAAAAACTAGCATAAATTGTTCAACAAAAGGCAGCTATTACTATCATTTAATCTAGTCCACTGAAAAGTAAGACAAAGAAACACTTATTAACTTATCCAAAATTATACAGTTTCTAAGTAGCGGAAGCAAGACTAGAATCCAGATATCATGACTTTTAAAACAGTATATTCTCCATTGTACCATTAAATATTACTTAATGCTTAATTCAGCAGGACATAAACTCTCTCCTTACCATTGTATTTGTTTGATTGACTTTTTTCCTAAATATAATATGGATTCTTGTTCCCATTTACAAGAATACTGCTTTGTGTGTTTAAAAATGAGATTTTTTTAAACTTTATGTTGACAAATGTTATCCCTGGAGAATGGGAGTAATTTCATTTTTTTTAAACTACTTATTTCTATATTGCTTCAATTTTTCTTTTTTATAGAAAATAGATCTATAATGAAAAAAAACCTAAAAAACCTAATTTCTAAAATAAAATACACAGTTTACCTTGAGATTATTTCCTGCCAAATTCAGCCATTCCAAATGTACTAGTTCCTTTAGCCCTTCCACATAGCCAATACTATTATGAGGCAAATTTAATACTCGCAATTGGGTCAGTTTGGCCACACCCATCATCCGAACAAGCCGATTATTAGCCACTGACAACTGTAGAAAGGAAACATATTATTATGATTATTCCCAGGAACAAATGTGTGTGTGTGTGTGTGTGTGTGTGTGTGTTTATATGTGTCTATATGTGTATACATGTGTATATTATTTTCATATTACAGTGGTTTAAAACACACAAACCCAATTTGTACCTTTCACATATATCATCTAAATCTATTATTTGCAGTATTAGTTTTTTGTTGTTGTTCCTAAGCAACAGAAAACACAGGTACAACTGAGTGATTAGACCTCCTTCAATCACTAAAGACCTTATTTTAAAATATTTTTTTAGTTGTAAATGGACTCAATATCTTTATTTTTATGTGGTGCTGAGGATCAAACCCACTGCCTCACACATGCAAGGCACGGCTCTACCACTGAGCTACAGCCCCAGCCTCTAAAGATATTTTTAACAAAGCAACAATTTGAGAATGTAAGCCCTGAGTCAAAACCTAGAACATAGAGAGACACATGACAGAGACCCAATAAACATTTCTTGGATGATGAATGGTTGAATAAACTCTTTACTCTCATTATTAGGTAAAAAGTTTATCTTTTTTTTTAAATTTTTTTAGTTATTGATAGAACTTTATTTTTATTTATGCATATGTGGTGCTGAGAATCAAACCCAGTGCCTCACACATGCTAGGCAAGCGCTCTTCTACTGAGGCACCATCCCAGCCCCTAAAAAGTTTATCTTAACACAGTATTTTACCAACATAAAATGTTTTCTTTCTTTAATAATGCTTCTTTCTCTAGTCTATTCTAAATGTAGCACATATGTGTTCATATTCAAGAGAAACTGTCATGTAAAAATTTAAGGCAACATTTACCACTTTCCAGGCCTGCAGAGTTACTTTTTGTCAGGTTATTTTATTGCTTTATTTTGTTTAATAATAAATTCGTGCTATTTCATGGATAGCAACACCCACCTGTATTAATCGTTTGCATTTCTCTAGATTTTCCAATTTAATAATCTGATTTTTATCCAGAATCAAAGTATGAACATCAGCTTCACAGGGTAAATTTGAACCTAACTTCTGTAGTCCCTGCCCTGACCAATTGACCACTGATCCTTGAAAAGAGAAGAAAATTTGTTAGAAAACACACAAAAAAAATATGACAGCTAAGCAGAGGGATGGAATTATACTAATAAAACCTCTATACAGGTTAGAAAAATACTACAGCATAATAAACATCAAAATTTTAAAGCTCCCACTATTGTGCCCCATCCACAAAAATGAAGTCCTAATTAGAATAAGATATATCCTATGTTTGTATAATTTTATCAAAATGGATTCTACTGTCATATATAAGTAAGAAGAATCAATAAAATTTTTTTAAAAAATGTAAAGCTAAAGCAATCTTGAGTTCTAAATAACTACAGATTCAATAACTAATTTTTCCTCAGAAATATCAAATTACAACTGGATTTGTGATATTCAAGTTTCTATAATCCTTTGAAATTGTTCACATTTAAGTATGAGCTATTACTTCCATATTAAGTAACAATGGCATTTTTTTATGGAAATAAACGTTTGATAAATATCAACCTGCTTACAACCTAACTATAGGCCTACCTGTAAGTGCCCAAACTATTTGAAAATCAAAGCATAGTTCAGTTAATTCTATAAAATAGAATAATACACTTATTACATTAGTCTGATGCTGAGGAAAGCTATTTAGGATAACATAACAGACTGATTCAGATCCTGGCTCCACCAGTAAACCACTTTGGTATCCTAAGCAAGTTTCCGATGTCTCTTGAGCTCACTTTTTCTATTTCTGTAAAATGGGAATTTATCCTATAACACCTGCCTTATAAATGCTGTTACACACACACACACACACACACACACACACACACACACACACACACACACAATGAGGTGATTAAAGCATTCAGAAAATGGACTCATAAAAAATCGCTCTATAACCGTTAACTGCTATTATCGTCAGTTAAATTGCCTTGGTGGGCTATGGAGTTGGAGATTTCTTAAGAAAAGCAACCATCAGAAGGGGCGGGGCCAGAGAAACTGCCAATTTCAAATGTCTACCTAGATTAGGACTACTGCGGGAAATAATCAGGCGTGACTGCAATCCCGGCGGATCTCAACATTTCCTATCACCTAAAGGCTTTTAGCATGTGAGGGGTCAGCCCCTCTGGGAATGTTGTTGAAAGCTGTATGCTGTCCCAGGAAAGTGCAATCTCCTCACACTATTCCAAGAGATCGACAGACCTCTTAGAACCGTCTACCGACTCCTGCCCCAAGAATTTACAGCTCCCAGACAACCAGCCCGGGTCTGAGTAGTGGAGACGAGCCTCGATCTCGGTCCAGCCAAGAATCCACAAGGTGGCTACCAGCCTCAGAGCCGTAACCAAAACAAAGGAGCCCAGGTCCGGCACTCCACAGGGGTATCTCCGGGTCACAAAAGCACTTACACCTCGCGCTCTGCTCAGCAACGATCAAACCCTACCCAGGATGCAGAACGAGGGGTAGAGAACTGTGGGCTCTGGATCATCCCTAGATTTTTATCACGGCTAGTGGCCATTTCCAAGGGTTCCAAGTCAGTCTACGGAGAAGAGTCTGAGGAAATGTTTCCTGAACATTCTTAGAACTGAGGGGGAACAGGGACGCGTGAAGCAAAACAGATAGATCCTGCCAATTCCCTTTAGGCATTCCCGAATTCAAAGTAAACGTTTAAGAAAGGTCAAAGCAACCCGAAGCCCACCGCCCAGCCAGGCTTGGGAGCGCGGGACGCGGACGACTGGCGTCGCGAAGGCTCCTGGGGACTGAAGTCCCGAGTACAGCCCTCGCCGCGCCGCTGCGGAGCGGGACAGCGCACCGGGACTACAACTCCCAGAAGGCAGCGCGCCTGCGCGTCGCCCACAGCTCCGCATCAAAAGAACTGGTCCAGAACTGCATCTCTAAACCCAGGCTTCTCCTCTCTACCAGGCATCTGTTTAATTCGGCTGGCTGGAGTAAACTTTGGGATTCTGGGGTAGGGATCGCCTTACCTTCTCCGGGAGGCAAAGTCGCATCAGCGCGTGCTACAGCCATACTTGCCGCTTGCTAATAACACCAGGCAACCGTCCTCCAGCCGCTCAGTGGAGCTTGTGGTCTGCAGGAAAGAGCCGGAAACTACAACTCCCAGGATGCACGGCACCCAGACGGCTCAATTGGCTGCCTAATGATGTGAACCCGAGCTAAGATCTGAGCGGTAGTGAGCTCAGGGACCCTAGTTAACTGCCTTATTTGACGGGTAAGCAAATGGCATTGTTAGATGATCGTTTCACACCCTGCCCAGGTGTTTGCGAAATTTGAAGCTTTTATCGTAGGATGATTATAAGGATGCTCCTTACTGAGGACCGAATTTGGGAGCTGATTGCTAGAAGTCTCAGTGAAGGCTGCCCCTTCTTGTGACAATTCTGAATAAGTTTAAAGATTTCAATCAACTCAGCCATAGGAATAACTTGGCGATCTTGTTGAGTCAAAACGAATGGATACGTTTATATGAAATTTTAGTTAAAAGTGTTTAAAGCATTCCGAAAGAAAAACTGTTATACATTGCTTTTAAGCAGTTGTTCTTGCATAGTTGGCAGAACTTCTGACCTGGGAGTATATTTAATGAGCGTGAGCTCATAATTTTTTTCCAGATAATTCAAAAGAAGTTTAACATATAGTTTCCAAACTCAGGAATTACATTATCTAATTGAAGGAGAGTAGGCTTACATTTTTTATATACCTATTACATACTAAATGGTGTAATTTTAAGTATGAACTTAATATTTCAGAAAATGGAGAAATAAAGGTAAATTATAATCTTCAGGAATGACTTGTTTGGGGAAGCAAAATGGAGCTACTTTACTACTTTAAAACAGACTTTAAAACAGTTCAGAAGTAGAAAGTGAAAAGACATTAGCACAGGCTGCATGCAGGTGAAGGGTGCTAAAGAAGTTGTGCTCACAGGAAGTGAAAAAATAATCTGATACCAAATTTGTATACCAAATATACAAAGGGAACTTCTGCTTTCTTTTACCAACTCTCCCATTTTATACTGAACTCCCCTCTTTCTGAAATGGTTCTCCAGTCTCTGATAATTTGGGAAAATCGAGTAACTCAAGCTTCTAGATTTTAAGGCATTTGATTCTGTAGGGACTTACTCCTTCCCAGGTTCTACTACCTCTGGCTTCATTTGCCTTAGCTTTTTTCTATTTCCTACAGGATTAGTCTGAACCTGGATCTGAAGAGGCAATGAGAAGGAGTATTCTTTTTCCTTTAATCAAGAGACCCATTTCCTAGAGAACACAGTCTTATTATATGTGTAAGAACAGCAAATATGAATATTGCCTGTTCTCTGTGTCAACTAAAATAAAAAACAACCAAAGAGAGATTCTCCAATGAATTTATTTGGGAATAGAACAGCCCTCTGATGGGAATGTGATTACCATAGTAAACTATGGGAATATTTGAAATGGAGGGGAAACCTGAATAAACCACCCACTCTTGGTTACTGATTAAACCTCCTAGACCTAACCCTCCACCTTCTCATAGTTAACCTCCAGTCACTTTTCCCTGTACCTGCTCATATATATCTCAAACCATGTCTTCCTGGAAGTAGACTTGAGACTTGCTCTCCTGGCTGTACACACTTGGCCACATTGTGACAAAACATGTTCTCTTTTGCAAAACTAGACATTTCAGTGAATGGCCTACTGCATGGCAGGCAAAATGGGCCTGATTTACTAACATATTCTAGTAAGTTGAGGGAAGGGAATTGTTTTTGTTGTTTTATTTTTTGCTTTTGTTTTTTTGGTTTTGTGGATCTGGGGATCAAACCCAAGGCTTCACATGCTAGGCAAAATGCTCTATCACTGAGCAACATGCATCCCTAAGCCAAGGGAATGTTTTTAAAGACAAAAATGAAGATTACATCAGATATTTTGAAACAATCTGAGTCACAAAGGTAAATTTTAAAAAGTGGAGTCAGTCCAAGGTGAACAGTTACTGGGCAGATGTTCTTGTAAAAGTGGTTTTTGTTTTTTTTTTTTTTTGGTTTGTTGGTTTTTGTGTATGGTTATGGTGGCTTTTGTGCAAGCTTGTCGCTCTGCCAGAATCTCTTATGATAATTATTATAATAGAATCATGAGGAAGAAATCCTTCCTTCATAATTCTCCAGCTTTATTTATTGCTGTTATTAGGGTTGACAAAAGTGACTCCCTTTTTATTCTGACAAGGGTCACATTTCTTTCACACCTGAAATGAGCCAGGATGATTGAAAAGACTATCTATCTAGCTCAGGGAGGAACAAAATGTTGACAGTAATGACTTGGGAGGGAATTCTGGAAGTTTAGAGAGTACTTCAGAATCACAGATTTCTGCAAATTTACAGCAAGAACTTGTTGGAAACTGTGTATAAATTATGGGTTTGTTTGAGTATCATAAGGTAGGGAGGCTATTTTTCTGGAAACTCCTGGGTGAAAATCCCCCATCCAAGAAAGCCCAGATCATGCTGGTACCCTGACTTAGCTCACAGCCCTAGGTTCAAAAGCAGCTGCCTGGAGATGGTGGAACCTGCCAAGCCCCAACTTGTTTTCCTCAAGAAGCCTACCACACTGAAACCCATCTGACATAGTTCCCCTTAAAAAAAGGATTTGGGCCTTTTTCCCTTGTTCAGTTCCAGTTCCTATCAGGGCTGGAAGACCCACCAATGCCCTGCCTTTATAACTATTTCTGTCTATTGTCTTCTGTTCCTTTTTGATTATTTTCAGACTCTTTATTTTCCTGGCCAGTTCATAGCTCCAAACAGGAATCTGCTCTCCCAGGGTACTGGTAACCCCAACAAGAACCAAAATAAAGTTTTAACTGGTTTACCTGCCCTAGGATCCTAATGGCAGAAGCATAGTCATGGCTCTTAAAAAGTCCAGATGTTCCTGGGTAAGGTCTCACATGCAGAAATGACTCAGCAACCCTTCAGTCATAGCACAGAAATTCTTTTGTGCTTCAGATACAGATTTTATGTCCAAAATCAAATGGCTACCCTTTTAACTAAATTGACTCATTTTCTATATATTTAACCATACAAATTCTGAAAAAATTGGAGCTTTCTACTAATTAAAACTGTGAGCCTCTCAGCAAGGTAGTATTTCTTTGGCAGGCCCAGGGTCTACAAGAAACATTTTTGTTTCTATCAGTCCAGTATACCTGATCCCCAACAGACAATTGCCCTGACTCATCTTTGCTGGCTCTAATTCATCTGCCAACCATACTGGCATGAACCAAGTAAAACAATGCCTTTTATTGAATTAATCCCGTTCTCAAAAGCTCCCACTTAGTCAACTTTCAAAGGTCACCTATAAACTACTAGCCTCACTCTGCTTCCCACCTTTCAATCCACTAGTTTTCTTTTGGTGTTTTTAAGTAAGGGATTGACCCAATGGAGCTTGTGTTTTAGAAAAGTTACACTGCTCATATAACAAGGATAAACTGAAATGTAGATCCGAAGCAGGAAGGAGATTGTTGTAATAGTGGATTTCTGGAGAGTATTATATAGTTTAGACAACGCAAAGTACTAAGTAGATAAAAAACTGGAACAACATTAGTACAATTTACCTTGACAAAACGAAGGTGGTTTTCTAATTATCTGTTAGAGAAATAAACATAATAGTTTTTAAGTTTTCAAGTTTTAAAACTGTTATTAATATAATGAATTGTAATACTGTAAAGATTTTAAAAATATGCCGATATTTTTTTACAATAAAAAAGTCATTAGCCTGGCACAGTGGCCCATGGCTATAATTCCAGTTACACAGAAGGGTAAGACCATAGGATTGAAAGTTCAAGTCCAGCTTTGGCAATTTAATAAGACCCTGTCTCAAAGTGTGAGTGTAGCTCAGTGGTGAAGTACCATTGGATTGAATCTCCAATATCTCACACACACACACACACACACACACACACACACACACACACAAATCTTTATTCAAAGATTTAGGTACATTAAATTAAATATGCCCTTTCTTGGTTATTATTCATTGGTAGACCTTTAAGGTCTTGCAACCTTATTTATGAACCATAACAAGGAAGGAGACTGCTACAATGAAATATCCACTTTAAAGTTATCTAGAAGCCCCAAATGAGCATTAACTTTCTTTACTATCTATTATCATTATTTATCTCCTGCTATATGCTAGGCTTTGTGATAACTACTTTATATGTTAGTAATGTTTCTCCTAATTTCATATATTTTTATGTGTAACCTATTTACATATAGAAATACATGTGATGTTTCTCCTAATCTTGGACTTGTAATTTAAATTGTGCTTTGCCTTCTGAAAAATGGCAATGATAATTTCCAAACTATTATCACCACCATGATAATTCAATTAAAAATCTTAGAGACCCCAAACAGTATCTCTAGCATATGGTAAACCTAAATAAAAAGCAGTGATTTTTTAAAATTATTATTGCTAAGAGTGGCACTTTGCAGTAAAAAAAAAAAAAGTATAAATTTTATGAAATTTTCAGTTTTCTAAGTCATATTTTTAAAAATTAAAAAGAAACATATTGTTTTATTTAACTCAATATACCAAAAAATATTCTCCTTTCAACATATGCATGTTTAAAAATTAATGTTAATGTTTTTACATTCTTGTTTTGGGTTTTTATTTTGTTTTTTCTTGGTTCTATGTAAATACTGGGGATTGAACCCAGGGATGCTGTACCACTGAGCTAAATCCCAGCAATTTGTTTCGCTTTGTTTACTTTGAGAAAGGGTCTCATTAAATTGCCAAGGTTGGCTTCAAACTTTCGATCCTTCTGTCTCATCCTCCCAAGTCACTGCAATTACAAGCCTATGCCACTGTGCTTAGCTACATTCTTGTTTTTAATTATGTCTTTAAAATTCAAAGTATATTTTACATTTACAGCATGTCTCAGTGAGGACAAGCCACATTTTAAATGCTCATTAGCTTACATGTGGCTAGAAGCTTACCATATAAGAAAATGCAGCTCTAAGGGGGTGATTTCACCTTGTATTTTACACATTATTTTGTGTTCTTGGATGTTTAAGAAATCATTTATTGTTCATACAATCAGAAAAACAATAAAAACAAGAGTCAATTGTTCTAAATTCAGAATTATGCTTTTATTATTTTAACAGGAGTTACACACATGATCATTAACCCCAAAGAGTAGAAAGGGTTATGCACTGATAGTTTCATGTGTGTTGTCTGTACACTGGTCTAAAAGAAGAGTTGTAGCTCTTTGAAATTATGATCTTGCAGACATAGTCTCTAAATCAAAAGGAAATTTAGAACCAAAGTAAAAGAATTTCAACAATAAAATTCTACAGTACTATTTTAACCCAGGGACTGGCTATGGCTATTCCATTATATTATAAGGAGGTTCCAGCTGAGTTTCTGGCCAGAGATTGATGGACAAATAGGAAGCTCTGTCAAGGAGAGGAAAACAAAACAGGTTAGGGACCAGTGAATGATGACCTCCACCACTCCTCTAGATGTGAGCAGGTAACCCATTCTTCCCCCAAATAATGAAATTTCAGGAGGGTGGACAAAACACTCTTAATCCTAAACAGAATGCATGCCTAGGGCCCAAAATAATGATTATAGAAGAATTAGCCATCTCAAGATGAGATTCTAAAATATTTTTCCTCAATATATTAGTAAGATATGAGAAAAATAATAGGTGAAATTTAAGTGGATTTCAAGAACAAAGCCACCATGTTGTTTGTCAGGTGTCTTTTTTTTTTTTTTTTTTTAGTTGTAGATGGACACAATACCTTTATTTTATTTATTTATTTTTATGTGGTGCTGAGGATCGAACCCAGTGCCTCACATATGCTAAGCAAGTGCTCTACCACTGAGCTACAACCCCAGCCCTTGTCTGGTGTCTTTATCTACTTAGATAAGGAAGTTTTCGTGTTGTTGTTCTAAAGTAATAAAGGAATCTGTGATGTTTTAATTTCATCCCTTTGACATTTTTTGTAAAATATAGTAAAATAATACAAGTGATCCAATTAAAAACTAAGTGAATGTTTTAGAGCCAGGGAGGTAGTGCAAGCCTCTAATCCCAGTGGCCCAGGAAGTTGACGCAGGAGGATCACAATTTTAAAGCCAGCTTCAGCAATTAAACAAGTTAGACTCTGTCTCAAAAAAAACCACAGTGGGATGACAGGGAATGTGGTCTCAAAAAAACAGGAAGAAAAAAGAAAGGAAAATTAACTGAAAAATTTTTTTTAAAGTATGTGTTTTTTTTCTTTTGTTTTGGGGTACCAGGAATTTAATTCAGAGGCACTTTACAACTGCACTTTTTTAGTTTTTATTTTGAGACAATGTTTCACTGAATTGCTTAGGGCCTCACTGAATTGCTGAGGGTTTCCTGGAATTTGTGATTCAGCCTCCCTAACCGCTGGATTACAGGTGCAAAAGTTCTAATTTTTTTTTTGCGGGGGTGGGGAGGCAGTGTAGGGGTACCAGGTTTGGAACTCATGGGCACTTGGCCACTGAGCCACATCCCCAGCCTTATTTTTGTATTTTATTTAGAGACAGGGTCTCACTGAGTTGCTTAGCACCTCAATTAGTTGCTGAAGCTGGCTGTAAACTTGTTACAGGTATGTGCCACCAAGCCCAGAAAATTCTAATCTTTTAAAAAGTCTCAAAATCTTCCAGCTGTAAATTAAACTTATGAGAAGTTATGCCTGGCACAGTGATACATGGCTGTATCCCTCTCCTAAGATTCTGAGGCAGAAGGATCACAAGTTCCAGGTTAGCTTGAGTAACGTAGTGAGACCTTCAGCAACTGAGCAAGAGCCTGTCTCAAAATTAATATATATATATATATATATATATATATATATATATATATATATATATATATATCACACTGGAGATATAGTTATGTGGTAAAGTACCCCTGGGTTCAATTCCCAATACCTAAAAGAAAAAAAAGGAAAGTAAAGTAAGTGTGATGGTTTATCTATATATCAACTTGGCAGGGCCACAGTGCCCAGATATGTTGTTAAATATTATTTGGGATGTGTCTGTGGGAGTATTTTTGGATCAGATTAACATGTCAATTCATGGACTTTGGAGTAAAGCAGACTGTCTCCATAATAAGTGTAGGCCTCATTTAATCAGCTGAATGTCTGAATAGAAGAAAAGATTGCCCTCCCCTGAGCAGGAGGAAATTCTGCAGCAAACAGCTTTAGAATTTGAACCACATACAGCATTAGTTCTTTTCCAGATCTTTAGCCTATCAACCTACCCTGAAAATTTTATATTTGTCAGCCTCCAAAATCATGTGAGCCAATTCTCTAAAATCAATCATACATACAATCACATTACTTAACAAAAAGGATATGTTCCAAGAAATGTATTGTTCGGTGATTCTGTTGCTAACAAACATTATAGAGTGTATTTATATAAACCTATATAGTACAACCTACTACACATCTAGGTTTTATGGCATAGCCTTTTCCTTTTAGGCTATAAACTAGTACAGCATGAATACTTTAGGCAATTGTAACACAATGGCATTTGTATATCTAAACATAGAAATATACAGTAAAAATGGTACATTAAAAAAAAAGGAAACAAAAAGGTATATATCTGTTTAGGGCACATACCATGAATGGAACTAGTAAGACTAGAAGTTGCTCTCGGTGAGTGAGTGGTGAACAAATATGAAGTCTTAGGATATTATTGTATATCATTATAGACTTATAAACACTAAATTTAGGTTACAATAAATTTAAATATTTTTTTTTCTTGGTTAGGCATTGTGGTGCAAGTCTTTAAATCCATCAACTTGAGAGTTTGAGGCAGGAGGATCATAAATTTGAGGCCAGTTTGGGCAACTTAGCAAGACCTATCTCAAAATAAAAATAAAAAATAAAAAGGCTGGGGATGTAGCTCAGTGGTAAAGTGCCCCTAGGTTCAATCCCCGGAAAAAAAAAAAAGAAGAAAAGAGAAAGAAAAAAGTTCTCCAATAAATTAACTTTAGCTTCCTGTAACATTTTTATGTTATAAACTTTTTTGGCTACTGAGGATTGAACCCAGGGGTGTTTTACCACTAAGTACATCTCTAGTCCTTTTTATTTTTATTTTGAGACAGGTTCTCATTAAGTTGCTGAGAGTGGTATTGAATTACTGTCAAAGCTCATTTATTTCTGTTTATTCAATGAGTCAGTGTTTTATTTTTTTTATTTTTTATTTTTTTAAAGAGAGAGTGAGGGGGGGGAGAGAGAGAGAGAGAGAATTTTTAATATTTATTTTTTATTTTTTAGTTCTTGGCGGACACATCTTTGTTGGTATGTGGTGCTGAGGATCGAACCCAGGCCGCACGCATGCCAGGCAAGCGTGCTACCGTTTGAGCCACATCCCCAGCCCCGAGTCAGTGTTTTAATGAACTGAAGAAACAGACTTATGGAGGCTAATTCACAAATAGCTGCATAAAATAGGCAAGAATATATATATTTTTTCCACTATATTTATTTATTTATTTATTTTTATGTGATGCTGAGGATCAAATGCAGTGCCTCAGTTGTGCTAGGCAAGTGCTCTACCACTGAACCACAACCCCAGCCCAAGAATATTTTTTAAAGGCTTGGTTTCACTGATTTTCATGCCTAATGAAAATGAGGGCATTTAAGTTCTATATTTTTAATTGATACACTGGAAAGAATTTGAATCTACTATGTATTATTGAATGAGCAATATCAACAATAAATTTCATTCACCCTCATGAACATAACTTGTCAGCCCATGAATTTTTATCAAAATAGCAGTAGAATATCCTGATTTAACCTGTTACACAGCAATGATGTTTTATCATAATTTTTTTTTAAAAAAAGCTCAAGGCCAAGATTGAAATTTTTCTAAATGAAAACTCTCAATCATTTTATGGAACACTGAGTGACATGGGAATTAATTCTTGGAAGTTTGTTAATTCTGATCATTTGATAATACTTTTTAATCACACACACAAAAAATACATTGCTACAAAATAAAAAGCAAGATGTCTATCCTCACAGAAGTTTAATTTTACCAATATTTGTTTTGTAGTTGTAATTAAAGTGTTGTAGAAATTATTTTTCTTTCTTGTATTATAAGTACCTGTGCTATATCTTCAATTCTGCCTTTTAGCCCATGAAAGCTAATATATTTGCTCTCTGTTCCTTTACTGGAAAAGCTTGCCAAACTTTATTCTAGCAAAATCTAAGTAAAATCTAAGTAAGACGTTAATCAGTAAGGAGGAAGAAAGTTTTCCAGTTAAATAGACAACTTGAGCACATAAGAAAATCAATAGAGTAGGCAAGACATGGTGGCACATGCCTCAAATATCAGCAACTCAGGGAAACTGAGGCAAGAAGATTATAAATCCAGCCTTAGCAACTAAATTGAAAAAAAAAAAGGACGGGGGATGTAGCTCAGTGGTAAAATACCCCTAGGATAAATCCCCAGTACCCATCCCTGCAAATTCATAGAGTATGTGAAAAATAATAAGCAATTATTATGTATCAAATCACATAAAAAACATGCTTTGTTAGTTTTGTTTTGTTTTGGTTTTGGTACCAGGGATTGAACCCAGGGTTACTTAACCACTGAGCAATATCTCCAGTCTTTTTAAATATTTTATTTAGATACAGGGGCTTGCTAAATTGCTGAGGCTGGCTTTGAACCCCTGATCCCCTTGAGCAACTGGGATTACAGGCAGGCGCCATCAGGCTCTGCTTGGGTTTGTTTTTTTCAAACAATCAGTAATACTACACTTTGCCACAAGAGGGCTCCCTTTATTTAGTTTCCCAAAATATGAAAAATTTCAAATGGAAAATTGTGAAGAATTTCACAGTGAACACTATACCTACCATTCAGCCTATTGTCAACATTTTATTATATTTGTCACATATCTATCCATTTATCCACCATGTTTTTAATGTAAATATACCTATCTTTAAATACTTCAGCATGTATTACACTGGTGCTAAATGCCTCTACTAGTTTCTTCTGTTGCAATAAAGTTCATATACAATGAAGTGTTTAAATATTGAATATTCTGATTTTTAACAAGCTGTAATTAATTCATGAAAATATACATTACCATTAACATAGTAAGTTCCCTCCTTCCCAGTTACTCTTTTCCTTGCCCAGTCAGAGTCAAGCACTACTCTGATTTTTCTCCCACTAAAGGTTAGTTTTGTACAATGTAGAACTTGATATATGTATATATATATATATATATATACACACACACACACACACACACACACACACACAGAGGTACACAGTATTTACTTTTTTATGTAAGGCTTTTGATGAACATAATGTTTGATACTCATCAGTGTTGATATATAAATCAATAATAAATTACTGAGTATATTAAATAAAAGTATATTATATTTGTTTACATATTTATCTGTAATGGACACCTAGACTGTTTTCTATATTTCTGTATTATGGATAAAAATGTTATAATATGGATGTTATTATTATGGGTAAATGTGTTGTAAACATTCTTGTATGAAGTTTTCTTTTAAACTATTTGGGGAGAGTAACTGTAGCTCAATGGTAGAGTGCTTGCCTAGCATGTACAAGGTCCTGGGTTCAAACCTCAGCACTGCAAATACATAAATAAGCAAAAAAATTCTTTGTGTGTGTGGGGCTGGCGATGAGCCAAGGGCCTAACAATGCTAAGCACTCTGTCACTGAGCTATATTCTCAGTCCCTTAAAATGATTTATTTATTTATTGTAATTGTAGATGGACAATATGCGTTTATTTTATTTGTTTTATTTTTATGTGGTGCTGAAGATCTAACCCAGTGCCTCACATGTGCTAGGCAGGCGCTCGGCCACAGAGCTACAATCACAGCCCCTAAAATGCTTTTTTTAAAAAAATATTTATTTATTTATTTTTTAGTTATAGGTGGACAAAATGTCTTTATTTTACTTTATGTGGTGCTGAGGATAGAACCCAGAGCCTCGCACGTGCTAGGCGAGCGCTCTACTGCTGAGCCACAACCCCGGCCCTAATATGCTTTTTTAAATTAAAAATAATACAAATGTTGCTTATTCCATTTTTCAGGACTGAATTGTGGGACTTCAAGTTTTTCAATCCCAAGGCATATCATAATTGAAAATTATCATGGAAAGTGTTTAAAAGAGTATATAAGAATATAGAGACTATTTTGATGAGACTTGATACCCAACAACCAACTTTAACCATTACCCATGCCTGGACAACGATTTTTTCAGATATTCCCTTTTATACTAACACCTCCCTCAGATTATTTTAAGGCAAATGCCAGCTATCACATTATATAATCTTTAAATATTTAGTATATATCTCTAAAAATAAGAGTTTTTAAAAAGTACATAACACAGTATGATTTTAACATCTAAAAAATAATAGTAAATCTTTTTTAAAAAAGAATTTTTAGTTGTCAATTGATCTTTATTTTACTTATTTATTTTTTTAAATATTTATTTTTTTAGTTGTAATTGGACACAGTACCTTTATTTTATTTATTTTTATGGGGTGCTGAGGATGGAATCCAGGGCCTCACACGTGCTAGGCAAGCGTTCTACCACTGACCCACAATCCCAGCCCCTTTTTTATTTATTTATATGTAGTGCTGAGAACCAAACCCAGTGCCTCACACATGCTAGGCAAATGCTCCACTACTGAGCCACACCCTCAGCCTTGGTAGTAAATCTTCATATAAAAAAATCCAAGCAGGCCCGGTGCAGCGGTACAGGCCTCTAATCCCAGTGGCTATGGAGGCTGAGACAGGAGGATCACAAGTTCAAAAGGAGCCTCAGCAAAAAGCAAGGAAATAAACAACTCAGATCTTTTCTCTAAATAAAATGCAAATAATAGGGCTGGGGATGTGGCTCAGTGGTCGAGTATCTCTGAGTTCGATGATCCCTAGTACCCCTCAAAAAAGAATCCAAGTAGTATTCTAATTACCCCCATAATCTGTCTAGCTTGTTTGTTCAAATCAGGGATTAAATAAAATCCATACATTGCAATTAGTTAGTGACAAGGCTCATAAATTTCTTTTCAGGCAGAACCAGCTTCAGTTAGCACAAGCACTATAGTTGCATGAGGCACCAAACTAAGGAGAGGTCCATACCTGAGTATAATACTCTGCAGCTGCTACCTTGAAAGTCTTAACTTTATCTTTGATTTTGTTTTGTAAGTGAAGTACAATGAGATAATAAAGAATAGTACCTTGGGTTTGGTGCTTCTGCTCACATGCAGCAGTTCCATGATGCTCCCTGCTGCCATGACTACATCCCTTGTCCCCCAAGTGGGCAAACAACTTGATTTGATGATTCATCCAAGATCCAGGTACAAAACAGATTGGGTGTAGGGAGAAGAGGTTGCCTGTCTGCTGTACGTTTGGCCAGGAAGGCAACGGAATATGGCTGGCTAGGATTTCTGGTCCCCACTAAGGCACTGCCTGTTGGAGCCAGGACTGAGAGCTAGTGGGCCATTTGAGTGTAAGCAAACATGTTGGGCTCCTGGGCACCAGGGAAGGCTGCACTGGCCTAATATATATCCTGGTCTAAGAGCCTAACATTATATTGCAAGTGAAAAAAATACTATAAAAGTTCAGAGATACATAGCAGAAGAAACTAAATAGATTCATATTTTTTCCAGCTCACTTTTATTCTCCCATGCAGATTATTTATGTGCTGGTCCTATTTATAGGTTCTAATCTCTTTTCAGTTTATATGTTGTTGAAAAAATTCTTATCCTGTTTTTCACACACTAAATATTGCCAACTACATCTCTATAGTTGATTCACATGTTCCTTCATCCCTTTATTTCCTAAGATTTGTAGATATGAAAGCTTAAGTAGATTTAGATTTTATTAAAGAATGTTTCATAGGTACTATTGTGCCCTTCTATCAAGAAGCACTGTATTATTTGTTTAACCTAGTTATTTTCTAATATAGTTACTAGGCATTCCTTTCAAAATATTCCCTAACGTCAATGCCTTAGGGTCTTGGGATTGTGAACTGCAGGAAACAATGGTGTTTGAAAGCAAATGAAAGAGAATACAAAAATAAAAAGAAAATGGAGGCAAACCTCAACAGGCCAATGCAGGTGGGGCACATCTGGGGTTTGGAATGGATGGCAGTAGGCCACCACGAGAATCTGGGTTTTATAAGTTTTTACCATTATGAAAAATTGTATGAAAAATGGTATATATGTGTAATAAGAATTGTAATGCAATAAAAGGACATGTATAAAGACATGAATTGGCATGAACATACTTTATATACAAAGATATGAAACATTGTGCTCTATATGTGTAATAAGAATTGTAATGCATTCCACTGTCATGTATTTAAAAAAATAAAATCAATCAATCAATAAAAAAAAAAAAGGTTTTACCAGAGCCAGTCTTGGGGAGGAGTTAGTTACTTTTGGCAGACCATTTTGGTGGGCATGGCCAGGTCATGGGAGGAGTTTTGGTAGCAGGGTTAATTTAGGGCAGGGCAGGAGGACAGGTAGAGGAACAGTTCCCTCCTTGGGACCTACTGTCAATATCCTTCAGTGCTAAGAGTCTAAAAATGCTAGACTCTTTTCACAGATTAAGAGAATACTGTTAGAAGGAAACACAAAAATAACACTTGAGTCATTCATTCCAAAGGCATTCATGTTTACACATTCCTGTTACTGTCTCACTTAAACTTTATATAGTTTTTAGCACTGTTGAAAATCTTTGACCTCATCTGGTCACTCTCCTTCAGCTGATTCTTCTTGCTCTTCTCCTATCCCTTAAAAACTTATATTTCCAGATTAATTTTTTTTGCTGACTCACTTTTTCTTTGGGTGGGACACACAGAAGCACTCTCTAGATCCCCCTTCAATCAAGGGCTTGCTGCCTAATACAAGGTCCTTGCTTAACATCTGGATGGCCATCTTAAGTGAAAGGTGCCATATTAAGAGAAAAGTTTTGCTTTCCTGCCCAAGGGCATTTCTGAGAAAGAGTCACCCATTCCCTCATACCAACCCAACTCTTAAAGCCCAAATTAGGACTCACCCTGCTCTGATTCCTGAGCCTCCCTCATAAGTCCCAGAACTCAAGCCTGTTTTGCCTCTCCTACAGAGAGATGGCTTTTATTTGTCAGCTCTGACAAACATGTATCATTTCTCGATTTCTTTCTCTCTCTCCTCTCTCTTCTCCTCGTCCTCCTCTTCTTCCTCTTCCTCTTCTCCTTCTCCTTCTCCTTCTCTCTCTCTATCTCTCCTCACTTTCTCTTGACCTTCAAGTGGCAGCTCACATCTTGTGACTGAGCAAGGTGGAGGTAAAATGACACTTGGCCATTTGGCCTAACCAAGACATTCTGGTAGGCAATAATTGCCCTGAGGTTAAACAAACAAACAAACAAACAAACAAAAACAGGTAGAAATAAATATATATATAATTTTAGGGGTGGTGGTTTTTTTTTTTTGTTTGTTTTGGTTTTTTTTTTTTTGGAGGCAGGTAGTAATGGGGATCAAACCCCAGGGGCACTATCACTAAGTTACTAAACTATATGTCAGTCCATTTTTGTAAATTGTAGATGGACACAATATTTTATTTATTTTTTTTGTGTGGTGCTGCAGATCAAACCCAGTGTCTTACATGTTTGAGGCAAGCATTCAACCACTGAGCTACAACTCCAATCCCCCCGTCCTTTTTTTAAATTTTTGAGACAAGGTCTTGCTAAATTGCCCAGGTTGGTCTCAGATTAGAACCTGTATTCCTCTCAAGTCACTGGGATTACAGACTTGTGTCATCACACCTAGCTAGAAAATATAATTTGAATTTAAAAGTCTTTTGCCTTATGCTAATGCTTTGCATACCTTTCTTCCCAGGCCTGTTACTCCCCAATCCAGTTCTCTGTCCCAGGCCTGTCATTCCCAAATTTCTGGGAAACCTTCAAATCTTAGTTATTGTAAATTCACTCACTTATCAAAATTACCTTGTGTACTATTTAGTAGTCCATTTAGTAAACAGACTAAGCAAAAAAAGAGACAATATCTTAAAAAATCTGTACTGTATGTGCTGGGGATGTGGCTTAAGCGGTAGCATGCTCGCCTGGCATGCTTGCGGCCCTGGTTCGATCCTCAGCACCACATACCAACAAAGATGTTGTGTCCGGGGCTGGGGATGTGGCTCAAGCGGTAGCGCGCTCGTCTGGCATGCGTGCGGCCCGGGTTCGATCCTCAGCACCACATACCAACAAAGATGTTGTGTCCGCCGAGAACTAAAAAATAAATATTAAAAAAAACTTCTCTCTCTCTCTCTCTCTCTCTCTCTCTCTCTTTAAAAAAAAAAAAAAAAAAAAGATGTTGTGTCCGTCGAAAACTAAACTAAAATAAATATTAAAAATTCTCTCTCTCTCTCTGTCTCTCCTCTCTCTCTCTCTTTAAAAAAAAAAATCTGTACTGTAGGGTACTTCTTAATGTTCTCTATTTCAGATCAAACAGTGGAGAGCACTTTATCCTAAGGATCCTGAGAATGATCAAACCACCATAAACATCTTGTGATTTCAGACTGATGTCATCCCCACATTATCTTCCCATACCCACTCTTCACCAAGTGTTCTTAAAAAAAAAAAAAAAAAAAAAAAGCCCTGGGGGAGCTGGGGTTGTGGCTCAGTGGCAGAGTGCATGCCTCATACATGTGAGGCCCTAGGTTCAATCCTCAGCACCACATAAAAATAAATAAAATAAAGATATTGTGTGTATGTATAACTAAAAAAAAAAAAAAAAGAAAGAAAAGCCCAGAATCCCAGGCAAGAGAGTCTCTCTCTCACTCTCCCTTGAATTGTCTTTTTGATGTTGTTCTTGTTGTTGTTGGTACAGGGGATTGAACTGAGGGGTGCTTAACCACTGAGCAACATCCCCACCCCTTTTAAAAAAATATTTTATTTGGAGGCAGGGTCTCACTGAACTGCTTAGGGACTCTATAAATTGCAGAGGCTGGCTTTGAATTCTCAATCCTCCTGCCTTAGCCTCTTGAACTGCTGGGATTACAGGTGTGCACCACGGCACCAAGCACTTTTTTTTTTCTTTTAATATTTAGTTTTAGTTGTAGACAGACAGAATACCTTTATTTTCTTTATTTTATTTTTGAGGATCAAACCCAGTGCCTCACGTGTCAAGTAAGCGTTCTCCCACTGAGCTACAACCCTGGCCCCTGTATTTTTGGCTTTCTCCCCAAATGATGTCTCACTCTTTTTTTTCTTTTTTGGGTACCAGGGATTGAAGTCAGGGGCACTCAATCACTGAGCCATATCCCCAGCCCTATTTTGCCTTTTATTTAGAGACAGGGTCTCACTGAGTTGCTTATCACCTCACTTTTGCTAAGCTTGGCTTTGAACTCGTGATCTTCCTGCCTCAGCCTTCAGAGTAGATGGGATTACAGGCGTGCACTAATGCCCTAGTGATGTCTCACTCTTGTGATAGCCAATTGTCCCTTGAATGTGTCTCTGCCTCATTCTTAAATTCACTTCTGCCCAACTATCCCTTTCAGGGAACTCCTGCTTGCAGAGCTGACTGAGGTTTTAATTGAGTCCATAATGTATTCAATGTCTTCCTCTGCCTAATACTGCTTTCACCCTCTTCCTTTCACAAGACTTGATTTGCAATAAATACCTTGAACCCCAAACTCAGTCTCAGTAACTGCTTCCAGAGAAGCCAGGCTTTGATACTAGATGATGGGTATCCTACATAGCCTACTGTCACCATAAATAGGTTCATTACTCCTAAAATATATCCTAAACACTCATCTGAACTTCCCACTACACAGCTATTTTCCTGTATTATGAGCATCCTAAACTAGTCTTTCAAAAACTTTTCTCCCGAAGAAACCTGCTTCTTTATCTCTTCTCCCTTAACAATGATACCACTATTCACCTAGCTCCCATCATCATATTTTTCTTATACCCTGAATTATCTATTGTTAACAACAATAGATAATTCAGTGTGTTTTTGTGATGCAGTTACCCTATGTTGCCCAGCCTGGCTCCCTCAGCCTACCGAGTAGCTGGTACTACAGGAACATGCCACCATGTCAGCCTTTAGCAGTTTAAAACTGCTAAAGAAGTTATAGAGGCTGAAAAGAGCAGCACCAAGTTTGGTTCATAAGTACTCCAAAAGTAAATAAAAGAGAGCTGAATGCAGCTAAGCCTTTTGCCTCTGATAAGAGAAAACAAAGATAAAATGAGCAAAAAAATTATGGATGGTATTGGAAGTTGCGCTTATTAACAGTAAGACAAATTCTCTTAGGGGTTTCTGTGTAATTTCTTCCTACTCTAAAAGTATTTTGATCACAATTTAAATTGTGATACCAGTAGCCTGTTACAAAGAACCTTTGAAATACCAGTTCAAGAATGCCCTTCAGGAAAGGGCAAAATGTGCAGCTCAAACTCTGAAGATCACTTTCCTGCTTTTCCTTCATAAAACTAGTCAGGCCAAAATGAATTTCAAAGATCAAAACCACCCAACATCTTTCTAAAATGCTGGACAGGGATATAAATTCTGAGATTCTGTCCAACAGATGGGACTATAATCCTGCAGGTAGATCTTGACTCAACCCCTATTCACATCCAGCTGAGACTTGCAACTTGTAGAAGTCAGGACTATTCCAGATTTTTTTCTTTAAAAGATAAAACATTTGCCAGTCATGGTGACACAGGCCTGTAATCCCAGCTACTCCTGAGGCTGAGGGAGGAGGATCATGAGTTCAAAGCCAGCCTCAGCAACTTAGTGAGACCCTAAACAGCTTAGCAAGACCCTGTCTCAAATTAAAACATAAAAAGGGCTGGGGATGTGACTCAGTGGTTAAGCACCCCTGGGTTCAATGCCAGATTAACATCCCCCATCCCCCCACCCCCACAAGTCATTTTAAAATTAGCTATGATTTAGAATAGAGTTGGATAAAAATCCCATGGCTAAGTTCATCAAGCTACAGAAGCCTAAAGAAGCAAACAGCTTCCAAGTATACTAGGCATTTTCAACAGCTGGTCAGTTAGTCCAGTAAAAATTCTTTGCTCTGCCTTTTGATTCCACACAAATCTCTTTTAACTCATTCTTGACTGGTTCAACATAATTCTATACTTTCTTGACATCAGTCATCTCACTGAACATTCCAAATCTCTTCATATCATCTATCTTACAAAACATTTTTGGGCGAGTTGTTGTTAGAAAGTACAATTTAAATCATTTCATTGGTTTCCTATTCATGTATTATGCATGCCAGTCTCCCATTCAAGAATTCAAGGATTGCTTCTTGACTGTCCCCTTCACATACTAGATAATTATCTAGAATTACAAAAAAAAAAAAAAAAAAAAAAAAAAACTCAAGAAATTGAGGCCTGGGTCCTCCAAAAGGCCTGAAAAGAGCTTTACTCTCCATCAGGTCCTTCAGCTTCCCTAAGCAACCATTCACCACAAAGGAACTCCTCTCAGATCTGCTAATGTAATTTTGCAGTTTCCTCACATACTCAATAGGAACTTTGTAAAATGAATCAGCTAAAGTATGTAAACTTTATAGCACAAATCCTAGCACGAAGAAAGGTCTCAACGAATGTTAATTATAATTAACGCAAGGTGCCAACACTATGGAAGACAGTTCTGGATGTCATTGTTTTATTTTTTACATTTTTATTAGTGCATTGCAGTTGTACATATTGATGGGATTTGCTGTTACATATTCGTACATGCACACGATGTAACAATACAGTTTGCCCAATATCATTCCCCAGCACTTCCCCCTCCCTCCCTGTTTTTTTAAAGATTTTTTTTAATATGGACACAATATCTTTATTGAACCCAGTGCCCCAGATGTGCGAGGCAAGCGCTCTGCTGCTGAGCTATAACTCCAGACCCCTTCTCCGTTTTTTAACGTTAATAGTAAAGCTCCCCACTTCCTCCTTCTGGTGGTGGGGATTAAATCCATGGCTTCGAGCAACATGTATTCTACCACACAGCTACAACCTGGCCCGTAAAATTTAACTTTAGTTTTGGAAATGGGCTAATGCGGAAGGCAAAATGTGACTTGCGTTTAACCTGCGGGGTGTAAGTCTGTGGGTCTGTACAAAAGGAAGAAGAGCGAGGACACAGGACACCCTTCTCTTTCGTTCACATTCTTTGCAGTAGAACTGTTGGCTCTAGAACACTTGGCCACTGGAATGACCTAGAATCGACCGCCAGTCCGCCCACCGGGCCACATCCTTCCCCTCTCCACAGACCGTTCCGCAGTCTAATGGAATTCCTCCCCAGGCCCTCGGTAGCCAAGGACGCCGCGATTCTGCGCCGCTACGTGACGTCATCACCAAGCGCCCAAGTGAGCGAAAGGGATTAGGGGTGGGGATTCCCCCCCACGACCTTATAAGGTCTTTTCCCATAATTCTCTCCTTCTCTTCGCTGTCGTCCCTTTATCCCAGCAGCCGCCGCCATGAAGTAAGCTTGAATTCCAATCCGCTTCCATCCTCGCGCAGAACCTCTCTGCGGCGTCCTGGGCATGGCTATTACTTGTAAACAGCCCCCTTAATGGGTTTTCACTTTTCGTTATAGGGTCGAGCTGTGCAGTTTTAGTGGGTACAAGATATACCCCGGACACGGGAGGCGCTACGCCAGGACCGACGGAAAGGTAAAAGGCCGCATTAGCTTTTTTTCCTCTGAAAAGGAAAAACCGACCTACTTCAGTGTAAATGGCTTAATTTCTTACCAGACTGTTGGCTTCTGAAAGGGTTCGGGAGTCTTGTGTGGAGTGATGGTTGGAATCAGGAATTTCTAAGTGAACCATTGAGGCTTAATGTAGTGTGAGCCAAGTGGGAAACGAGCGGTTTGTGTAATTAATGACGTAGCGTAAGCGAAGTAACCAGGGTACCCGGATATCTGCTTGTTAGACGGCCACAGGTCCTTTTGGAATCTCGGGAGGGACATGAGCAGAATTATCGGAATTTGATACCCCACCTTTGCTTAAAGCGTAGCTTTGCCTCCTTGGGAGTACCGACCAAAGGTAGCGACCTTGGGGGTACTAACTCAGTTACTAACAGTTATATGACCTAAGTTTTCTGGTCTCTGTGAGCCCCAATTTCATAAAATAGCTCTAAAATATTTTAACGAGTTTTTAAGCTCAGCGTCCTTTATTTGTATAGCTAGGTAGGTAATGACTTTGGATTTGTGACAACAGGTTTTCCAATTTCTTAATGCAAAATGCGAGTCGGCTTTCCTATCCAAGAGGAATCCTCGGCAGATAAACTGGACTGTCCTCTACAGAAGGAAGCACAAAAAGGGCCAGTCGGTGAGTGGAATACCCTTTGGTGTTGTGGGGCAATCTCTAAAGAAATTTAGCTTCCTGAGCATTGGTTTCTGTCATGTAATTTTTTGACTAAATGAGAGAGTTATTGAAATGTGCTTGTAAAATCTGTAAAGCATCAGTGAAGTGAAAAGAGATGAGATGATATACATTTTAGGCTTAGTAGTATGAAGTTGAAATCTGAAAATATCCCTTTGTACAAATTACATTAGTTACATTTGGGTTATAGAGCCGTTCCAGTGCGTGATTGAGTCTTCTTATAACTTGGTTTTTAATATAGTCCCATAGGATTAGCACTAACATAGATTAACGTAGATCACTTTAGTCTCCCAACTTGTAGTACTGGTTCATCCTGAAACCTAAAATAAATTTTTGGGAACCTTGCTTTTTTGGGGGGGGGCGGTGTCCTTAGCTAGATGACAAGGTTTGTGAGGAAAAAAGTTTTGATTGTGATGGTAGAACTACATCTGTTATTCAGATGACTTTGGGATATTCATGCTTATTTAGTGAGCATTTCCTGTGTGGAAGAGGAGGGAAAGTGCCTGCTGCCTGCATGGTAGTACACACCTGTAATCCCAGCTGCTTAGGAGTCTGAGGGAGGCAGACCGAAAATTCAGGCCAGCCTGGACAATTTAGCCAGGACCTGTTTCAAAAGAAAATTTAAACAGGCTGGTGATGTAGCTCCGTGGTAGAGTACTTGCCTAGCTTGTTGGAGGAATTGAGGGGGAATTATTTCTACTTCCATTTTAAAAATGGATTGGATGACTATTGTCAAAAAAAGAAATGGGATATTATAGGTGTTGGTGTGGACATGGAGAAGCTGGAACTCTTGTTCATTGCTGGATATAAAATGGTGCAGCCACTATGGAAACAAATCATTTAATTCATTGTTAAAGTTATTATGATCTGGCATTTCTTTTTTCTTATATCTTTATTTCATTTTTATGTGATGCTGAGGATCGAACCCAGTGCCTCGTGCATACTAGGTGAGCGCATTACCACTGAGCCACAAACCCAGCCCATGATCTGGCAAAGAATTGAAAATAGGTACTCCCTTGTATACTGATGTTAATAACACCATTGTTCACAATGGCCAAAAGGTAAAAATGAATGTCCATCAGAAGATTAATGGATAACAAAATGCACAGTTGAATAGCTGTCATTCCAAATGCTTGAAGCAGTAAGTATCTCTGGAATGGAATGTTTCAGGAACTTGGATTAGCTGGATATTTATAATGAAATATTTTGTTGAGGGACCTAAATCTAATTCATTACAGTTCTTATAAATAGCCTGAAGGTAATTTGATATTTTAACAACCTTTCCATTGTGGTTGCTCAAGAAATTTTGGATTTTAGAGCAGTTTGGATTTTGTGGTTGCCGATGCTCAGCCAGTTACATACAGGCTTAAAAAAAGGCTAATAACTAGTTGACTTCTTATGAACCTTGAAGATAGGCCAAGTGGAAATACAATATGCTTCCACTTTTATAAGTTATCTAGAGTAGGCTGGTTAATAGGGAGAAAGAATGGGGAGATATTGTTTAGTGTTTGCAGTTTGAGGTGCTTAAAAAAAGTTGAAAATAGATGATTTAAATAGTTCATAAGGGGCTGGGGATGTGGCTCAAGCGGTAGCACACTCGCCTGGCATGCATGCAGCCCAAGTTCTACCCTCAGCACCACATACAAAGATGTTGTGACCACCGAAAACTAAAAACAAATATTTTTTAAAAAAATTCTCTCTCTTAAAAAAATAGTTCATAAGTAGAAAGCTTACACGTTTTATTTCATTTCAAATAATTGGCATTAATTTTCTTGAGTATGAGTCTTAAAAGACTTCATTAATTTTTGTTTTACAACTCAGTTTTGTTTTTAGTGTCTTAAGAATATTGATAAATTCAATTCCCCCCACTAGCCCTTTCTTAAAAATCTTTTAAGTCTTATTAAAAGACTTAGGTTAATAAGTGTGCTCCCATGTTTTTGTTTTGTAGGAAGAAATTCAAAAGAAGAGAACTCGGCGTGCAGTCAAATTTCAGAGGGCCATCACTGGTGCATCCCTTGCTGATATCATGGCCAAGAGGAATCAGAAACCAGAAGTTAGAAAGGCTCAACGAGAGCAAGCTATTAGGTAAGAAATGGTTCACTGAACATTTCAACTCTTGGGGGTAAACTTTATGTTTTATTTACAATATAGTCTAATTTGTTTTATTTTTTGGTACTGAGGATTGAACCCAGATGAGCTTTGCTACTGAGCTACATCCCTGGCCCATTTGATTTTTAATTAAGAGAGACGGTTTCCCTAGGTTCCTGAAGCCTATCCTTAAACTTGGGATCTTCCTGCCTCAGCCTCCAGAGTAGTTGGGATTACTTATAGGCCATTGACACCATGCCAGGCTTTAATTTCTGTTGTGTTGAAATTCTATGTGCAAACCAAAGAGATGAAAAATTATGCTCTTTATGTGCCATATGAATTGTAATGCATTCTGCTGTCATAACAAATTAAAAATTTTTATAAAGTGGGGAAAAAATCCTATGTGGAGGGACTGGGGTTGTGGCTCAGCATTAGTGTGCTCGCCTAGCCTGTGCAAGGCCCTGGGTTTGATTCTCAGCACCACGTAAAAACAAATAAAATAAAGGCATTGTGTCCGACTACAACTAAAAAAAAAATATTTAATAAGTAAAAATCCTGTTGCAACAACTTTGGAAGTTGAGACAGGAGGATTGCAAGTTTGAGGCTAGCCTCAGCAACTTAGTTAGACCTTGTCTCAAAAGTTGAATGGTCTAGGGATATAGCTCAGTGGTAAAGCCAGTTCCCAGTACAACAAAATAAAATGGCATATGCAGTAAAATTTACTGTACTCTGTAATACATGTTAACAAAAGTGACTTGATGATGAAATTAATCCCCTTGGATTTGGGACTTAGCCTAGAAATGAAAAATGGAAATGGGGGGAAGGGAACAATTTGATAGTTCTAAAACTGTAGCTCCGTCTTAATTAGTGGTACTCTTAAGGAATAAAGTACTTTGTCTAAATCTTTAACTGCACAGGGCTGCCAAGGAAG
The DNA here is from genome assembly GCF_052094955.1 of Ictidomys tridecemlineatus. Classification (NCBI taxonomy): domain Eukaryota; kingdom Metazoa; phylum Chordata; class Mammalia; order Rodentia; family Sciuridae; genus Ictidomys; species Ictidomys tridecemlineatus. The sequence continues at coordinate 165,058,494 of NC_135479.1, forward strand.
CAAAAAAGGCTAAGCAGGCATCTAAAAAGACGGCAATGGCTGCTGCTAAGGTAATTGTGGGGTTTTCTTGAATTTCTTAATATAACCAAGTTTTTGTTTTAAGCCGAAGAGTAGTAAGTGAAAGTAGATACTGAGACTTTATTGGATTTCTGGGTGATTGGTTCAGGTCTCTGAAGTTGTCTTTCTAGGAGTCAAGGCATCTTTTTAATATTAGGTATTGGGAATGGGGAAAATAAATGTGGCTTTTGATTTTTAAACTTTATTTCTTAGAAAAGTTTTGGTAACAGTGTAGAGTTACACAGCTTTTTTGTTGCCATGATGAAAACTTTAAACTAGAAATTAACATTGGTTCTATACTACTAATAAAAATAGCATCCTTTTTCTATTTGGATACAGTTCGTAATCCCGATTGTGTCTCCTTATTCTCCAATCTGTATAGTATCTTTGTCTTTCATTATAAAGATGGAAATGATCTTTTAACATGGGGAGTTACATAAAATTTTGATAAAAGTTTTGTTAAGTAATGTCATATAATGTCATTATCTTTTTCAGGCTCCCACAAAGGCAGCACCTAAGCAAAAGATTGTGAAACCTGTGAAGGTTTCTGCTCCCCGAGTTGGTGGAAAACGCTAAATTGGCAGATGAGATTTTAAAATAAAGATGTCTATAACTTAGATGGTGTTGAATTTTTGCTCCTAAACAGGCATGTTGGGTCCACATGGTAATAGGTGTACAGTAAAGTTGAGAATTTAAGACAATTTCAAGTTCATTTCTTGGGGCTGGGGGTACTGATCAAAATTGTAGACTATTTGGTTAGTATACATGTGCTCTGGGTTTGATTTCCTGTGCCAAAATAAAATGAAAGTTCATTTCTCAGAAATAATGCCTTCTGATGTAACCCTTTTAATTGGAGAAATGTTAAGATAACACAATAAAGATATATGGTTGAATGCTAGCTTTGCTTCAATGTGTCTAGGACACATCACACAGACTGAAAGTACTGCAGTGTTGCATAGATTTAGCCCAAGTTGACTATTCAAATACTCTTTTCTCTATCCATGACAGATACATTTGTTTTTTATTGGGTTTGCCCAATAAAATTGGGACCCCCGCTTTTCCCACCATTAGCTATTAGCTGATTTGATGGTCCCCAAAATTACCAGCTGTATTAATCTCTTGCTCCCAGAAAATAGCATCCCTTTTTTTTTTTTTAATGAGAGAAGAGAGAGTGAATTTTTTTTTAATATTTATTTTTTAGTTCTCGGTGGACACAACATCTTTGTTGGTATGTGGTGCTGAGGATTGAACCCAGGTCGCAGGCATGCGAGGCTTGTGTGGCTTGAGCCACATCCCCAGCCCTAGCATCCCCCTTTCTATTCTGGCTATATTATTCTGTCTCTGAACCCAGGGACACTGAATAAGAGTATATTGTACTATTGCCAGAGTAATTTGTTGAGCTGTGCCAAATAAAATTGCTCAGTAGACTGATGATCAAGAGATGTGTAATGTGATAAGGAAAATACTACAGTTTGTGAACAGGCTTGTACTCTATAGATGACCTTATTTTTAAAATTTATTTTTTTGAGGTTTGGACACTTTATTCCTTATTTGCTCCTTGGCCTCAGCATGCTATAGATGACTTTATTAACTGCCCACCTGTGCTGAGTTGCAAGGATACAAAAATGCATAAGCCATGTCTTAAACAAGCTTTCTCAAGGTGAAATTATGGTCCATGTCAACATTTCTTTATCACCATTTATCCACGATAATGGATTACAAATTTTCTTCCCCTGGTTAATGTTAAATTCAGGCATTATTCTAATTGTTGGGTATAGTAAATAGGTTTGCAGAGAACCTGAAAAATAATTTTATGTGTAACCAGTGTTATGCAATGAATAAGATATACTGATGAACATAAATGAGAAGATTAAGGTTTTTCTTGGGAAAAAAGCCTTTTGGTGTTAGTGACGATATTAGTAAATATTGATGGAAAATAAAGTCACTAGCTGAAAAAGGAAAGTTAAAAGCCAAAATATCCAAATGAATGCTGAGGTGATTTTTGGACACAAAATCTCCCCTTGTAAAATGTCATTTCCCTTGTCAGATGGATCTACCAATTGTAATTGCCCTGGAGTCCCAGAGAGCTCAGAATGAGCTAGAAATAAACACTTGATTGCCAATTCTCAGTATAAATTTTAGTTTTACTCCCTCAGGAAGACACTCTTGACCACAGGAAACCACTTTTGTTAAAATACTTGTTTATTGTCCTAAAGGAGAATTTGGAGAATCAATGGACTTCTCAATGTGTAACAACACCACAAAACTGAACTGGTGGAGGGATGTTTTTATAACTTTGTTTTCTTAAATAGTATTTGCCACTTCCCATTTGTATTGTTTTTCTTTTTTTAGACGGGATCTTTCTCCAAGTTGCTCAACACCTTGCTAAGTTGCTAATGCTGATTTTGTGATCCTCCTACCTTAGATGCTCTAATGGCTGGGATTGCCATCTTGCTCCACCATGCTTTTCTGAAAACAACAACAACAAAAACACCTTAGCTTCCTTGCTTGTAGAGCACTATTTAATTGATATGAAAGTCAATTTTGTTTTTAAAGTTGTTGAGTACCTTGATTTATTTATGTGCAGTGCTGAGAATCTGGACCCAATACCTCTCACATGCCAGGCAAGCACTCTACTCCTGGGCCACAGCCCCAACTCCGCCTCCTCCCAGCCATTGTTTTTAAGTAGGTCTGGATAAATTTTCTAGGCATTATCCAAACTTGGGATTCTCCTTTCTCAGCCTCCCTAGGAGCTGGGGCCATGGGTGTGGGTTAATCTATTAACTTTTCATATTTAGTTTTAAAGGGAGTTAGTTGACATCACAAGAGTGTCAGCACTCACCGCATAAACAAGCCAGCTCCTCTGAGGGTAGATTTTGATATCCTTTTTCACTGTTCCACTCCAGGGGTGCATTACCATCTTCTAATTTCTCCCAGTTACTATCAAGAAGTCTGCAAGTAATTCTAAATAGAACCCAGCCCTAACAGTCTTGCTGTTTGTGCCCTGCAACTAAGCTACTATATGACCCTTACAAGGATCAGTCTTAAAGAGATCCCAGAACCACGTAGTTGGCAGTGTTTGCAGCCATCTCCCTGGAAAGTCTGGAATTTTTATCGGCTTCTGCAAGGTAATGCAGGTATCCAATTCGACAGGGAATGTAGGCTTTTGTAAGCACAGCAGATCTACCCCAGGAAAGGATACCCAAGACCACACTGTAATACCAGCTTAAAAAAAAAAAATCTAATTAGGACCCTTAGAGCACATTCGGAAATGCAGTTGAAGTCTGTTTAGCCTCTTGCACCCTTATAATACATTAAGTGTAAAACAGAGACCCCCCCCTAAATTTATGTAAAAATATATGCAAATAAAGCTAAATGGCACTAGCTACCCCTTCCCATTTCTTTCCAACAGGATTGGCTCATCATCATACATGCAGATCCTTCCAGAAAAATCCTGCTCATTCCTTGGGTAATTGCGGAGGCCTACGTGGGGGTGGGGGTGGGGCAGGGTTTTATAGACAGAAAACTTCTAACATTGAATGCCTTAGGTATTATAATCTTTGTTATGCCTGCATTTTCATGCGAATATGTCCAGTGACATTTGCTAAAGCATCAATATCTGATGCTTTTATGTCAGGTATCTCAAGGTAGACAAAAACGAACTCATTTACCCTTTGGGGTGTCTCGGGAGGGATAAGAACTGCCCACCAGCTCCTACAAGTGGCTCTTCGGAACACGGGAAAGGGAAAAATAAAAAGGGAAACTGCCAGGACTTAAGATGGCTGCTCAAAACCCCTTCTATTTCCTAGGAAAGTCCTACCCGCTTCCAAAATGTCTGCCCGCAGTGCTGACGTCATTTGATCCGCTCCCTCAAGCCAGAAAGCGAGAACACTCCAATCCGGGCTCAGTCCACGCCCTTGGCTTGCGTCACTTCCGATGGTGCAGCAGCCATTTTGTCAGTCGCGAGCGGATCCCGCGCGCTGGAGAAGTGCAGTTCCCCCTGGTTACCAACTCGTCCGTTCTCCCTTCACGCTCCCGGCGCTGTCTAAGAGCGCTCACCAAAGGCGGAGCCGTTCCTCCGCAGAGTGCGGCCACTGCTGTTGCATCTACCCAGGGCTAGTGCGCTGTCTTCCTCCACCACCACTGACAGGCGCCCTCAGGGAGCCGTCGTCCGTGATGTCAAGCGAGGAAAGCTACCGGGCCATCCTGCGCTACCTGACGAACGAGCGCGAGCCCTACGCGCCGGGCACCGAGGGCAATGTCAAGCGTAAAATCCGCAAGGCTGCTGCCTGTTACGTGGTGCGCGGCGGGACTTTGTACTACCAGCGGCGGCAGCGGCACCGCAAGACCTTTGCGGAGCTAGAGGTAGTGCTGCAACCGGAGCGGCGCCGGGGCCTCATCGAGGCGGCACACCTGGGCCCTGGCGGCACTCACCACACCCGGCATCAGACCTGGCACGACTTGTCCAAGACGTACTGGTGGCGAGGTTAGACCTGACCCGCGGCGAGGGTGCGGGACGGTGGCTGCCCGGGCAAGGCCTGCTAGCGCGGCCTGTTGGCCCACCACGAGCTGGAGGGTCTCCGACGCCTCTTGCCGGGCCATCCCGCGCTTGGTATCGGAGCGGCTGCCAGGCGGCGTCGAGAGGGTGGGGGACGCGAAAGGAGCCGCACTTCCCACAGGAAGAAGGCCGGGAAGCTGGGGGCGGACCCTCGCCCGGGGTGGGGCCAAGGGGGCTTCCCCGGGGGCCGGGCCAGCGGCAGGGAGGGCGGGCCGCCCGCGCCGGGCCGCCCCGCCTCTCTAGGCAGCCCTGGAGGCGGTGGCGCGGTCCCTGGAGAGGTGGCTGTGGTGATTGGCCCGGGATGCTGCGGCTTTTGCCTTTTAAAGTCTGCAGATGATTTTGGTCAGGGACGGCTCGAGCCCAAACCTGGCTGCTGTTTCCAGTGCGTTCTGCGCGCGTTTTGGGGAATGAGTTTGAATTTTGCTGGATCTACCGGCCTTATTAAGATTCTCCCTCTATGGCGTACATAAGGAATAATCAATTTGTGTGTAGACTGAAAAAGAGTAATCGTTGAACAGTCATTTTGAATCTCAAGTTTATTTCGATAGTTAAATAATAAAGACCATCAGGTACTTTTAATTCCGAATGTTTTAGTGTTCTTCCCCCTGATTCTGGGAACTATGGCGGCACTTTGTATACACAGAAAAGATGAGGATACTGTAATTGTTTTTACTTAATTGTCAGAATTTAATCTCTAAAGTTTCTTAACTCCTTGGAAACCAGTTTAGTAGAGGAGAGCCGGTGCCCTTGGGTTCTTAACCACCTTCCCTTTCCACAAGTTGGAAAATACTAAACCACTCAGAATTAGTTTATAGGCTCATGCTTGAAGACGCTTTGTCAAAAAGGAAGGATTCTGCTACTCTCTGTAGGACTCTGGAAAAATTAAATCATGAATCTTGGTTTTTTTTTTCCTTTAAATAAAGAAATTAGGCTATGGTCGTAGTTTCTAAAGTTTTGTTTTATTGTTTTTTTATGAGCTTTGTGCATAAAAACTATTCATTTACGAACTTTTGTTGTTTAGAGAATTCTTTCTCGTTTTCAAAACAGTTTGGATCTATATTCTCAAAGGCTTTCCCTTTTCTATTTCAAACGAATATCTGAATTAAATTACTCTGAAGAGTAAATGTAGGGTGAATGCAAGCCACTGTTAGGTTCATTCAGAATTTTTTAAATTCTAAATTGATTATCTTGGTGGTATCTAATCCAGTTTTTGTTTTTTGGTTTTAGTATGTCTTGTCTTAAAAGTCGGGGTGGGGGGCAGGACCCTGAGACTGTGTTTCTGTTAGCTTAATTTTAAAATGAAAGAGTTATATTTGTAGTTATGTGGAATTTCAAAATCCCTGAACACTTAGAGCAGCTAGCTATTCTCAAAGTATAGAAAATCCTGGAGGAAAAGAAGGTTAAAATCTGCCAGGTTAAAATTATGTTATTATACTAATAAAGCATTTTTTTAATGCATTCTCTCCCAAACATACAGTGGAGTATTCCACAGGTTACATGATAGATGTTATATCACAACAGATTGAAGACAGAAACACCCATAATAGTCTTTTGTTAAGCTACACATTTAAAAGATTTTGCAAAAAATGTAGGAGTGCCACTCTTAACCTTTTTTAGAAGGTTTTTTCTATAAAAATGCTACTGTGTCAATGTATAATGGGTTTATTACATTATTGATCATCATGCTATTTTGTTTTAATATTTCATCATTTAAAATCAGAATTGCTAGTAAGCATAAGAGCAGTGTACCCTCAATTATTAGCTATTATTTTTGATGTTTGTTAACATTTTGCTTGTTTATATGTTTCCTTATCATAGTCTTATTAGAGTGACAAAACTACAGAGGAATAGATATATTTTTCACTAGTCAATTTCTTCCTATGTAGTTTCAAAATTTGTTAAATCTTAAGCAACTTACATAGCGTGTTTCTGAATAACAAAGAAGAAAGCTTAAGTTTGATTCTAGATCTAAAGGTGACATTTACAACAGGTATTGGCAATGATCTAGAACTGATAATTGACAAAATAAGCATTTCTAACTAACATTTTGTTAATGAACTACATGGTTTCCCTACACCATAAATTACTGGGAGGGTCATCTGGCATTCCAGGTATTTCCCTGTCTCATGCTGATTGGTGGCTGCTAGGGGGTTGCTATGGGTCCTCACCTAGCCTGACTGAGTCAGGGACACCTGGTGCAGTAGATCTTTTCTCTTATTTGTAACTTAGCTGGGTGGGAATGTGCCTAGGACTCCTCTGTGGGTCTTTCCAAGGACAAAGGTCATGTCCCTTCCTTGGACAGGCTTTGCTCTGAGGTAGAGGCTGATTTTTCATTTCCCCCTTTGTCTGGAAACTTGGGAACCAATCATGGGGAACCATACTTTGAATTGGGCCTTTTCCCAGGCCAGCAATATCTAGTATGATATGCTCTTGTCATTGCTGGGCAGCAGTGGTAAGTAGAAGATCCCATTCAGCCATAATGATCATTATGTTAAACAACCAAGACTCTAAAGTGTGCTGTGTTGGTTAGCGGTGATGTTCAATAAGTTATGTGTATTAAAAGCATTTTCTACTTAGACATTTTCTTTTTTTTTTTTTTAAGAGAGAGTGAGAGGAGAGAGAGAATTTTTAATATTTATTTTTAGTTCTCGGCGGACACAACATCTCTGTTGGTATGTGGTGCTGAGGATCGAACCCGGGTCGCATACATGCCAGGCGAGCGCGCTACCGCTTGAGCCACATCCCCAGCCCCGTACTTAGACATTTTCAAGTTAAGATGGTTTATTGGAACATATAACCTGTTGTAAGTTGAGCATCTGTACTTCTGAGATTGGAAAATCTGAGTGAGAAACTGTTCCTCAGGTTGATTATCCATTAAAGTACAGGTTGTATCTCTTATCCAAGGTGCTTTGGACCAGAAGTGTTTCTTATTTCAGATATTTTTAAAATTTTGAAATATTTGCATATACATAATGAGACATATCTAGGATACAACCCATGTCTAATTGCAGAACTTATTTTTTATATGCACCTGATACACATATCTTGTAATTTTATACAATATTTTTGGTGCACATTAGATGAATGTGGCCTATTACATGAAATCAGGTGTAGTATTTTCCACTTTCAGGCACTCAAAAAGTTTCAGTTTTGGATTTTCAGGTTAGGGATGCTTGACCTAATTTATGTCTCATTACTCAGTAAATAAATAACCTTTTATTAGTAGCTTGACATCCAAAGAGTTATCACAGGGACCATCTTGGGAAAATATAGAAACTTGAATTGTAGAATATAAAACCTTTTAGTTTTCTAAAAATAGCAAAAGGACTTAAAGTCAGTAAACATAATCTAGATATAAATACAACCTCATCTTTATATTCTTAAATCATTAAAACATTTCTCATTGAGTAAGGAAGTTATTTAGGAGAAACGTCAGAAGAATATTAACCAGCAGATCTGCTTTTTGCCTAAAGTGGCATGTTTCCTGCAGTGAGTTATATTGTGCCTTCATAAAGTGTATGCTGTATATTTTTATGTGATTTTTTTTTTTTTGGATAGTAAGAAAAAGTAACTTATCTATGGTATAGAAAAGCTCTGGTTGAAAATGTGGGTGAGTGATTCTAAATGCAGGTGAAGCTCTCCAACAATCTGATGGGTAAAATGACTAAATCTGATGGGTAAAAATGACTCTTACACATAACATCTGTAAATTCTGGGATTTGAACACTGTGATATTATTGGTCTTCCAAGGGTATGATACAAAGTAAAAATTTTGCCCTAGGTTAGCATTTTTTAAATAGTGTGTGTGTGTGTGTGTGTGTGTGTGTTTTTAATATTCTTAGTTGTAGATGGACACAATCCCTTTATTTATTTTTTATGTGGTGCTGAGGATCAAACCCAGGGCCTCACACATGTGAGGCAAGTAAGTGCTTTACCACAGAGCCACAACCCCAGCCCTAAATCTTAAGGTGATCCTATACTGAACCAAGTTTGGAAAACAGTAGGTGAACATATTTAAGCAGATTTTACTATTGGGCCTCCCTATTGCCCAGTGGTGGAGCTATTTGTTCACTACCATCTACCTGTCTGCTCTTTCTTTCTAATTTTTTTAAAATATATTTTTTTTTAGTTGTAGATGGACACAATACCTTTATTTTATTTGTTATTTTTATGTGATGCTGGGGATCAAACCCAGTACCTCACACATACTAGGTAAGGGCTCTACCACTGAACCACAACCCAGGCCCTCTTTCTAATTTTTTTTTTTTAAAGAAAGAATTTTTTTTTTAAAGAGAGAGAGAGAGAGAGAGGAGAGAGAGAGAGAATTTTTAATATTTATTTTTTTTTTAGTTCTCAGCAGACACAACATCATTGTTGGTATGTGGTGCTGAGGATTGAACCCTGGCCGCACGCATGCCAGACGAGTGCGCTACCGCCTGAGCCACATTCCCAGCCCCTTTATTTTTGTTTTAATTTTTAGTACCGAGATTGAACCCAGAGGTGTATTACCACTGAGCCACATTCTCAGCCCTTTTTATTTTTTATTTTGAGACCAGGTGTCACTAAGTTGCTAAGGGCCTCACTCAGTTGTTGAAGCTGGCCTTGAACTTGTGATCCTGCTACCTCAGCTGACATAGGCATTTGCCACCAGGACCTGCTGCCCTTTCTTTTCTTAGTAGTTGATCCTAAGGCTGAAGTTATTACATTTCCCAGGTTTCCTTGCAATTGGATATGGCCATATGTCCATAGGTTTTCCTATTTGTTACTTTTCATCCTTATTCTAGTGACTTCTGTGTATTTTCTCCAGTACAGTCTGAACTCAGCCAGTTAATAATTTAATCAGACCTCTGATTATGGAGATTATGTAGAATATACTTAAATGTGAAGAATTGTAAAATGTTTAGAAATATATCCAAGATTAATTTGAAAAAACTTCTTCTTTTAAAATTTAAGACATGGAAATTTCTTTCTTTCTCTTTTTTTGTACCAGGGATTGAACTCAGGGGCACTCAACCACTGAGCCACATCCCTAGCCCTGTTTTTTATTTTATTTAGAGACAGGGTCTCACTGAGTTGCTTAGTGCCTTGCTATTGCTGAAGCTGGCTTTGAAATCTCAATCCTCCTTTCTCAGCCTCCAGAGCAGCTGGGATTACAGGCCTGGGCCACCATGCCCAGCTAGGACATGGAAATTTCCATAGCAGTACTTCTTATTCTCTAAGGCTATGTTTTCACTTACATATTTATCTCTCTTCATATACCCATTCTTTTTCATTGTGATAAAGTACAAATAATGGAAAATATATCATTGTAAGTATATAGTTCACTGGCATTAAATACATTCTCATTGTTGTGCAATAATCACCACTGTTTATCTCCAGAATCTTTCATTATCCTAACTCATTTAGTCTTATTTAACTAACCCATTTACTTTTTTAAAAAAAACTTATCTTTATTTTGTTCATTTACCTTTATGTGGTACTAAGGATCAAACCCAGTGCCTCACACATGGACTTGCTATTATACCTTTTATTCAAATTGATTTGTTCTTAAACACAAAAATACAACTTCTGTTGGTCTCTAGAGCTATGCCTTTTCTATATCAGACCTGTTGTCACCATAATGAACCTTGCTGAGGATCTTGTCATTTCTTAAAGATTATCCCTTTTAACAAAATTAATTGAGGATTATATTTTCACCACATGAATTTGGGACAACACATTCAGGGGGAAGAAAGTCTTCTGTGAACCAATAAATTTGACAGTTTCCTAGGCTGAATAGATTTCTTTTTATAGAAGTTAGTATTTCTAACACAATATCAAGTTACGTGTCTTTAAAATGAGAATATACTTTTCTGAATTTATTAGTTCAGTGAATACTTTTTTGGGGGAAGGTACCAGGGATTGAACCCAGGGGCGCTTAACTACATCCCTAGTCCTTTTTGATATTTTATTTAGAGACATCAGTCACTGAGTTCCTTAGGGCTTCGCTACATTGCTAAAGATGGCTTTGAACTTGTGATCCTCCTGCCTCAACCTCCGGAGTCACTGGGATTACAGGCATGAGCCACCACACCTGGCTCAGTGTGTGTGTGTATTAAACCCAGGCCTTAAGTTTGCTAAGTAAGCCCTCTATCACTGGGCTAAGTTCCCAAGCGCTTTTTATTTTTAATTTGTATGGGGGATTGAATCCAGAGGTGCTCTACCATATCTCTGAGTTACATGCCCAGTCCTTTTATTTTTTATTTTGAGATAGGGTTTCACTGAGTTGCTAAGGGTCTCACTAAATCGATGAGGCTGGCCTCAAAACTTTGGATTCTGTTGCCTCAGCTTCCCAAGTTGCTGGGATTATAGGCATATGCCCCTGGGTCTGGCTTTTTTTTTTTTTTTTTTTTTTTTTTTGAGACAGGGTCTCTAAGTTGCTCAGGCTGGCCTCCAACTTAAAAAAAAAATTATTTTTTAGTTGTGAATGGATACAATACCTTTGTTTTATTTTTACTTGGTGCTGAGGATCGAACCCAGTGCCTTACACATGCTAGGCAAGTGCTCTACCCCTGAGCCCCAGCCCTAGCCCCTGGCCTCCAACTTTGATTCTCCTGCCTAAGCCTCCTGAGTAGCTGGGATAACAGATGAGCCATCACACCCAGTGTTCAGTAAATGAATGCTTTTTTTAAGAATGGGATAAAATATAGCTTAGGAAATACTGTTTGAATACTATCCAAAGACTGAAAGTATAAGGAATTTGGCATAATTGGACATCTTAAAACTTTTCAGGATTATGCTATATACCTCTGTATCATTATTACCAGAAAATAAACTTTTATTTGATTTATTTGGGTATGAGAGGGATAGGTTTCTGCCACAAGGTTGTACAAACATGTTCCTGTGTAAGTAGCATAACTACTAGCTCTGCCATTTACTTAGTATGACTTGGGATTAGTTACATACCTGTTAGGGCTTCGTTCTTCTCTTCAGTAGAATGGTTATCAGTTGTTCCTGTCCTATAAGGACATTGGGTTTGTGTCTGTGAATGTATATAAAGTCTTTCCTGCTTGCCCAATCACTCTACCCTAGCCTTTTGAGTTGAAAGTTGAAATTCAGAACAGGCTTTTGTCAGTCACTTGTATACAATCAACTTTTGTTACTTATGCTGCTGTTATTTCATATACTCCTAAAATCTCATAACTTTCAAAAACTAAAGATTTCTTTTGGGAGCTGAAGTTGTAGCTCAGTGGTAGAGCACTTGCCTAGCACATGTAAGGCACTGAGTTCAATCCTCAGCACCACATAAAAAAGTAAATTAACTAAATAAAGATTTTAAAAAATTTTTAAAAGATTCCTTTTACATTCTCATTATATAAGTTTTTTTTTTTTTTTCTGTTGTAGATGGACACAATACCTTTTTATTTATTTATTTTTATGAGGTGCTAAGGATTGAACCCAGTGCCTCCCAGGAAAGTGCTCTGCCACTGAGCCACAGCCCCAGTCCTTATTACATTTTGATTGTAGTCCTGTTCCAGGCTGCAGATTGACACACACCCCCCTTTGTCTCTCTGTGACATAGGTTAAGGAACCACATCCTGCGAGGACATCATCCTAGTTTTTGAGAAAGGGGACAAAGATCAAGGAAGTGATGAGAAATACTAAGTCCTCCTAAAGCTTCTGTTTAGATATGGCACACATCCTATAACTTCATATTCCACTGGCTAAAAACCAAATGTGTGGTCAAATCTGATGTCAGTGGGATGGAGAAGTATTATACTTGAGCTGCATGAAATTGTTTCTGTAGGTCAAAAACAGTTGAATATTTCACATATAGTCATGTATTGATTTACAACAGGGATAAATTCTTGAGAATTGAGGAATTCATTGTTAGGCAATTTCTTGGTTGTATGAACATCACAGAGTGTCTTATGAATCTAGATGGTATATCCTATGGCATACCTAGGCCATATTATAATCTTATGTGGATCAAAGTTGATTGAAACCTTTTTATAAAATTTGGTAGTAGGGATTGAACCCAGCAGTGTTTAACTACTGAGCTACAACCCCAACTTTGTTTTTTATTTTGGGACCTGGTCTTGTTAAGTTGCCTGGGACCTTGCTAAGTTGATGAGACTGGCCTTGAACTTGTGGTCCTCCTGTTTCAGCCTCCCAAGTCACTGGAATTATAGGCATGCACCACCACACACCCACCTCTGAAACATCTTTATGTAGTTTATGACTGTAGTTTTTGTCACATGGATGCATTGTAATGCATATGGAGTTGGGTATGGTGATATAATTATCTTATGGTGGAAGAAATGAATAGGAATAAAAAACCTCATATAAGTCACTATCATTTATATCTATTGAAAAAAAAGTATCTAAAGAATTCCACATTCTTTATGGACATGAGTGTGTTTATACACGCAGTTGAACATACATGGTATACACAAATAATGATATATTCTTCAATTTTCAAAAAAAACAATATTAAATTTGACTTATTAATCTTTATTTTTATTGTAGGGATATTAAAGCAAGTCAAAGATTACATTAAACAGTGTAGCAAATGCCAGGAGAAACTAGATCGCTCCAGGCCAATATCAGATGCTTCAGAAATGTTGGAAGAATTGGGGTTAGACCTTGAATCTGGAGAAGAAAGTAATGAATCAGAAGATGACCTGAGCAACTTTACTTCACCTCCATCTACAGCCTCTAGATCTTCAAAAAAGAAGCCAGTTTCCAAACATGAACTTGTATTTGTAAGTGGTACTTTCCATTCAGCTTTAACATTTTTAACTGATGTATTACTGCTTGACTTGGCACTGATGTTGAAGATTTAATAGGTCTTTCTTTATGTCTGAGGTAGAGCTAATTGAATAAGACAAAATGGGTTATATACTATGTTGTTATATAAGCTACAAGTATATTAGTATTGTCTTTTTATTCATTATAAATATTCTTGTTATTCTCCAGAATGAATTTAGTATCCTGTTGATTTGTTGTTAATTCCCCCACTTCACTTCCTTTGTTATGATAATATTGGCACAGGTAGACAGAATACTTTTTGGGAGCAATCTCTGGGTCATGCAGCAAGGTAAAAATTACCTAGCTCAGTTTTTGGATGTAGTTTTCTGGGTTTTTGTTTGTTTTTTGCCTCATGAGTGTTATAAATCACCAAATTTCTGATAAGTAAGAAGAGGTAGCAAGAAGTGAGATATACATTTTTCTTAGGTTAAGTAGCATAAACATAGTAGAACATAGTGACACCTTTTTGTTTAAATATATAGGTAACAGAGAAAGAATATCAGCTTATTTTTTTCTTAACTGTTAAAACAGTAAAAAGTAAAGATGATTCCTATATACATATATATATATGTAATAGCGTGTGTGTGTGTGTGTGTGTGTGTACGTGTGTGTACACATATATATAGTGTTGTGTGTGTTTGTGTGTATAATATGAATAAAATACTACCCCCACCCTGCTCCGGTGCTGGGTGGCTAACCCAGGGCCTTCTACACATTAGGCAACCACGCTACCACTGAGCTATATTTTCATAATACACCTCTTGATATCATCTTATTTTGACAGGTTGATACCAAAGGAGTGGTAAAACGATCTTCTCCAAAACATTGCCAAGCTGTCTTAAAACAACTGAATGAACAGAGACTATCCAATCAGTTCTGTGATGTTACTTTGTTAATTGAAGGAGAAGAGTACAAAGCTCATAAATCTGTTTTGTCTGCTAATAGCGAATATTTTCGAGATCTCTTTATTGAGAAAGGCGCTGTTTCAAGTCATGAAGCTGTGGTAGATCTTTCTGGTAAGAATTTTGTAATTCCTTGGTTTTTATTAATTAGTACATTCCAGAAGAGGGTTGTGTGTTTATCTGTGTGTCTTCCAAAAACAGGATTTATACTAAAGTAAAGGCCTATGTATAAAAGCAGACCCTAATCAACTGAAAAATTCCTTCTTTTTAGCAAGGGTTTTAAGATAGAATTAGGAGAAAAGTTTGTATTATCACTGCTTCTTAGTTCAGACAGTTGTACCAGAACTATTATTTCTTGGATTTCAACTGTTGAAAATAGTTTTGGGGGAAATCCACAACTGTATCAATATTATCACATTAAATGAATATGTTGCCTATTTATATTTTGTGGGATATGTGACTGTACATAGAGTATTTCTGTAAGTCTAGTTTTTGCTTTTTAAGATTAATCACTAGGCCAGGCACAGTAGTGCAAGCATATAATCCTAGTCACATGGAAGCTGAGATAGGAGGATCTCAAGTTCATGGCCAGCCTCAGCAACTTAAGGAAACACTGTTGAAAATAAGAAAGGGCCGGAGATGTAATTCGGTGGTAAAATATTCCTGGATTCAGTCCCCAAAAGATTAATCATCAGAATTAAATTGTCAAATAAAAATAAAAATTCCAGATAAGTTTTTTTGATTATTTTTATTATTATTGTAAGTGAATAGTTCTCCTTTCTTTTGGCCTTGATAGAATATATATATTAGCTTATGAATCAACAGATGAATCTTTGGGAAGAATTAAAACAGGTAACCTCATTTGCACATTTTATCATAATATAAACTTGTTACAGTTTTTATATTATTGGTTTCACTATTTTTGCCTTATATTTTTTAAATGTCTTCTAGGAAGACAAATACAAACATTTTTTCTTAGCAGTAGCTTTATGATTGCATAAAGCAGAAGTTTTCAGTTAAGCATTTATTCTGTGCAAGCAACTAGCCTAAACTCAAGATTATATTCTAGATTTGGTGTCCTCCCTGCTCCCAGGGTTTGGTGACTCAAAGGAGAAAATATGGTCTTTGCTGAACTATCTGAATAATTTAGTTTTCTTTTTATGTATTGTTCAGCAAATGTGATATAAGTCTGTAACAGGTGAATTAGATACTATTTAAAAATATATTATCTACTTAATAAAGATAAAATATATTATATAGACTATATACCGTGTACAGTATAATGTTGGTTTGTGGGGTTTTTTTTTTTTTTTTTGGTACCGGGGATTGAACTCAGGGGACTCAAAGACAGGGCTTCACTGAGTTGCATGGCGCTTCACTTTTGCTGAAGATGGCTTTGAACTCAGGATCCTCTTGTCTCAGCCTCCCAGGACACCGGGATCACAGGCATGCGCCATCATACCCAGCTATCTGTTTTTTAATATAGTTAAAGCTAGTTAATGTATTTGAATTTGTCACTGTTTTATGTTCTGTCCCACTCAAGACCATAAAGATATTTTCACATATTGTCTCTTTAAAAGTTTTATAGTTTTTCTTTCACTTTTTAACATCTAATCTATTTGGAATTCACTTTTGTTTGAGATAAGTGTTCATTTTTGCTGTACAAATCACTTGTCTGTGAACCATTTAGTGAAAACTTATTCCTCTACCATTCATTAGTCATGCACATTGTACTATAACACATTTTTATGTTTGAGAATAATTCTAAATCCTCTGTTTTGTTCTTTGGTTTTCTCTTCCTGCACTGTTATTTGGTTTTAATTACTTTAGATATGTAGTAGTAAGAAGTCTCCCAATTTTTTTTTTTTTTTTTGATACTGAGGATTGAATCCAGATGCAGTTTACCACTGAACCATATCCCCAGCCCTTTTTATTTTTAATTTTGAGACAGAGTCTTACCAAGTTGCTGAGGCTGGCCTTCAATTTGTGATCCTGTCACCTCAGTCTCCCAAGTTGCTGAGATTAGAGGCATGCACCACAGTGTTTTGCTTCCCATCTGTTTTGTTCAGGTGGATCTTAGCAATTCATAACCCTTTGGTATTTCACATAAACTGAAAAGTCAGCTTGTTGATTTCCAGCAAAAAGAAAAGAATGAGTGTATTTTTATGGGGATATATAGAATTAGTAAAGTTTTAGAAATTTATCCATACAGGTGCTATATATCTTTTCTTAGATTTATTCCAAAGTATTTTATACCTTTTGGTTCTATTTTCATGTTTTCTTAAAACTGTATAATTTCCAATTTATTTTTGAATATAGTAGTTTTATATATGGTTCAATTTTGCTTGAAAAGTGCAATTTTTTTTTTTTTTTTAGTTCAGTGCAGTGTTCAATATATTGTGAATTAGGTCAACTTTGTTAATTTCTTTTCTTTTTCTTTTTGGTATCAGGGACCTAAGCTAGGGGCACATTACCACTGAGCTATAGCCTCCGCCTTTTTTTTTTTTTAATACCTTTATTTTGTTTGTTTATTTTTTTATGTGGTGCCAGGGATCAAACCCAGTGCCTGACGCATGCTAGGCAAGCACTCTACCACTGATCCACAATCCTAGCCCCTCAGCCTTTTTTTAATATTTGATTTAGAGACAGGGTCTCGCTGAGTTGCTTAGGGCTTTGCTAAGTTGCTGAGGCTGGCTTTAAACTTATGATCCTTTAGCCTCAGCCTCCTGAGCACCTGGGATTATAGGCTTGTGCCATCAAGCCCAACTTATTTAGTTTGTTTTGTTTTTTTTAAATATTTTTTTAGTTGTTGATGGACTTTATTTTTTTATTCATTTATATTTGGTGCTAAGAATTGAACCCTGTGCTTCACACATGCTAGGCAAGTGCTCTACCCCTGAGCCACAACCCCAGCCCACCAGTTTATCTAGTTTTATAAATCATGATTGTTAAGAATTTTTTTGAAATTCTTTTTGAAAGTAATTCCTTAAGCATATTATTCTGAAAGTAAATCCTTAAGCATATTATAGTATATGCTTCATGTATATCATTATTATTTCATTCCTTAGAACCATTATAAGCAACCTATAGCCTATAGGCCAAAAATCCTTTTCCTTCATAAAGAAAGTGGTATTGGAACACAGCCATATCCATTGTATACATATGATTTTCCAGCTATGACATAAAGGCTGAGCATTTGTAACAGGCAGTTTGGCACTTTATGGCCTACAATATTTATTATTTGATTCTTTTTTTTTTTTCAAAGAGAGAGGGAGAGAGAGAGAGAGAATTTTAATATTTATTTTTTAGTTCTTGGCGGACACAACATCTTTGTTTGTATGTGGTGCTGAGGATCGAACCCAGGCGGCACACATGCCAGGCAAGCGCACTACTGCTTGAGCCACATCCCCAGCCCTATTATTTGATTCTTTTCAGAACATTTTTTGCTAACTCCTGCTTTAGATCTTGCTTTTTATTTTTAGTTGTGGGAACATTTTATTATTATTTTTTTTTGTACTGGAGATTGAACCCAGGGGTGCTTTACCACATCTTCAGTGCTTTTTATTTTTTATTTGGAGACAGGGTCTTACTAAGTTGCCTAGGCTGACCTTGAATTTGTGATCTTTGTACCTCAGCCTCCATCAAATGGGATCACAAGGTATATACTACCATGCCCAACTTCAAAAGTTTCTAGGGGCTGGGGATGTGGCTCAAGCGGTAGCGTGCTCGCCTGGCATGCGTGTGGCCTGGGTTCAATCCTCAGCACCACATACAAAAACAAAGATGTTGTGTCTGCCGAAAACTAAAAAATAAATATTAAAATTCTCAAAAAAAAATTTCTGTATGGGCTACTATTATTAACATATAGCTGTACTTACTCGAGGTTAGGGAACAGGTTGGTTGAACCCTGCCTACTTGCCTACCTCTCCCCCCGCTTTTTTTAACCCTCCATTCTCCAGCAGCTGTTTCTTGAATGAAATTTAAGGAACCCCCATGGTTCTAAGGAGTACAGTTTGAAAATGACTGCCGTACAGCATCTCTTGAGGTAGTAAGTCTACTATTTTCTGCGTTAGGTATTAAGAGACTCAGCTCATAGAAGTGACTTAGTCAATGACTTAGCTTAATAAGCAGCCAGAATAGATAGTGAGTCCAGGGGTAATTGCAGAACAAATGGCCATAATTACCTTTTATTATATTTTATATTGTCATAATTCTATATTATTTTTATAGAGTGGTGTAGTTATGATTGACTTTTTTGTCCCCTACCTTTCTTGTCTCATATAGGTTTTTGTAAGGCAAGCTTCCTTCCTTTGCTGGAATTTGCCTATACTTCTGTACTAAGTTTTGACTTCTGTAGCATGGCTGATGTGGCCATTTTAGCTCGTCATCTTTTCATGTCAGAAGTTTTAGAAATTTGTGAAAGTGTACATAAACTAATGGAAGAGAAGCAGTTAACAGTATACAAGAAGGGTGAAGTACAGACAGTTGCATCTACCCAGGACTTATCAGAACAAGGTGGAGGTACAGCACCTCTAGTGGCTAGCAATGAAGGAACCACAACTACTTTATCTAATGAACTTGGGGATTGTGAAATTGTACTACTGGTAAATGGAGACTTGCCAGAAGCTGAGCAGAACGGAGGGCTAGTACGACAGCCTGAGCCCCAAGTTTCTTCTGCACCTGAATCTGCTCTGTCATCTGTAGAATGTATAACTGATTCCCATCCTAAAATGGAGTCTGTTGACTTAGTAACTAAAAACAACCAGTCAGAACTAGAAAATTCAGACATCAGAGAAGATGGCATGGTTTCTAATTTTCATCCTAAACTTTCAAAAGAGAATGTAATCAGTAGCTCTCAAGAGGACAATGATATGGGAAATGACTCATCAATTGAAGAAATCTGTGTTGATGACATTTTGAAACAGAGGCAGAACTTTGATCAACCTTTAAAAGATGAGGAAAATCTAGTTACACCAACAGAAAAGACAGACCCTGGACCTGATGATGATACTTATAGAAGCAGGCTTCGGCAGCGTTCTGTTAATGAAGGGGGGTATGTCCGACTTCACAAAGGCATTGAGAAAAAGCTACAGAAACGTAAAGCCATTCCCAAGTCAGCAGTTCAACAGGTATGATGTAAAAAGGCGTTGTCCTTTGTAGTGTTACCTTTAAGTTGAAAGTGTTCTAATGATGAACTTATCATAAAAATAACTTGGGAAGGGAGATAGGTACAAGACAGCAACTTAATGTTTGGAAAAAACAGTATTAATGAGATAATATGAATTTGAAGTGTTTTGATCAGAAATTTATAGCATGAATCTGACTTTAGAAACCAAAACATGTATATTTGCTTAGATTGATTTCTATTCCTTAACCAGGTAGCCCAGAAATTGGTTCAAAGAGGGAAAAAGATGAAACAGCCAAAAAGGGACTCTAAGGAGAATGCTGAAGAAGTGTCCCATAAATGCGGGGAATGTGGAATGGTTTTTCAGAGACGGTATGCCTTTATAATGCACACACTGAAACATGAAAGAGCTAGAGAGTACAAATGTCCAGTAAGTATCTGAAAAGCTAACCAAAGATGGCTCTAAACTCATGAATAGAATCCTCCTTACCTTACTTAATGCTTGGTTATTATTTCTACACTAGTACTCTCTCTATATATGTATCTCTTATTTATTTATTTTTTTGGGGGGTATTGGGGATTGAATTCAGGGGTACTTGATCCCTGAGCCACATCCCCAGCTCTATTTTGTATATTTTTTTTAATTTTTAAGTTTTTGGTTGTAGTTGGACACAATACCTTGATTTTATTTATTTCTATGTGGTGCCGAAGATTGAACCCATGGCCTCGCATGTGCTAGGCGAGTGCTCTGCCGCTGAGCCACAACCCCAGTCCCCTATTTTGTATTTTATTTAAAGACAGGGTCTCACTGAGTTTCTTAGCACCTTGCTTTTGCTGGAGGCTGGCTTTGAACTTGTGATCCTCTTGCCTCAGCCTCCTGAGCCGCTGGGATTACAGATGTACACTACCGTGCCTGGTGCTATCTTCTCTTACATTGCTATAAGGATCGTCTTCTGATTCATACATTTCTTTTACATGCCCCCCCCAAATATTCAGTGATTCACCTTTGATTCCACAGTATAAGGGATTCATCAAGACAATAGTGAAAGAAAATCCCAGATGGAGCTATGTACCAAACAATAGGGAACAGCCAGAGCAGGTTAAAATAGAACATAATGCTTTGACAGATTTCTAGTAAGTGATGATGTGTTCTATGGTGAAATTTTTTTTTTTTTTTTTTTTTTTTTTTTGGTACTGGGAATTAAACCCAGAGGCACTTTACCACTGAGCCATATCCCCAGCCCTTTTTATTTTTTATTTTTGAGAAAGTCTCACTAAGTTGCTTGGGGCCTTGCTTGGTTGCTGAGGTTGGCTGAACTTCAATCCTCTTGCCTTAGTCTCCCAAGCTGCTGAGATTGCAAGTGTGCGCCACCATCCCTGGCTGATGATGTGTTTTAAATTTCCTGCCAGTAGATAATTGGAAGAAGAGTTTGGTGATGATAAGGGCTGGGGTTGTAACTTTGTGTTAGAGTGCCTGCCTAGCCTGCAGGAGGCCCTTGGTTCAATCTCCAGTACAGGGGTAAGAAAAAATAAAGGAAGAAAGGATCATAGAATATCAGGTAGCCCAACTTTAATAACATTTGCCTCCTAATAAAACAAACTCATTAGATATAATTATAAACTCATTAGATATGATAGATTTAATGTGATATGACTATATTGTTGAATGTAAGGAAATGGATATAATGCACATACATAGAGAAATGAAAGAGAAAAATCAGTTTTAATTATGTGTGTTACTTAAGCTGCAAAATAAGCATTAAGAGAAAATGAAGGGAAAAGTTAACTCTAGAAGTAAAATGTGATGGACATCATGGGCCAGGAGACCAGTTTTTTATATTTATTTATTTATCTCTTTGTTTTTGGGGTGCTGGGAATTGAACCCAGGGCCTTATTCATTCAAAGCAAGCATTCTACCAACTGAACTGTAGCCCTAGCCCTTATTTATTTATTTTTAAAATTTTTTTAAAGTTGTAGTTGGACACTTTTATTTTTACTTATTTTTATGTGGTGCTAAGGATAGAACTCAGTGCCTTGCACATGCTAGGCAGGCAGTCTACCACTGAGCCACAACCTCAGCCCCCTTATTTATTTTTTTAAGAAAGAAAAGTTTTAGCGGGGCATGGTGGCGCAAGCCTGTAATCCTAGCTGTTCGGGAGTCTGAGGCAGGTGGATTGCGAGTTCAAAGGCAGCCTCAGCAGAAGTGAGGCACTAAGCAACTCAGAAAGACCCTGTTTCTAAATAAAGAAGGCTGGGTTTGGGGCTGGGGATGTGGCTCAAGCGGTACCGTGTTCGCCTGCCATGCGTGCGGCCCGGGTTCGATCCTCAGCACCACATACCAACAACGATGTTGTGTCCGCTGAGAACTAAAAAATAAATATTAAAAATTCTCTCTCTCTCAAAAAAAAAAAAAAAAGAAGGCTGGGTTTGCTGTCAGTGGTTTAGCGCCCCTAGGTTCAATCCCCAGCACCAAAATACATACATAAATAAATAGATGATTGATAGATAGATAGATAGATAGATAGATAGATAGATAGATAGATAAAGTTTTGAGCCGGGCATGGTGGTGCATGCCTGTAATCCCAGCAATTTAGGAAGTTGAGGCAGTAGGCTTGCAAGTTCCAGACCAACCTTAGCAACTTGGCAAGAAGACCTTGTGTCAAAACATAAAAAGGGCTGGTGATGTAGCTCAATGGTAAAGTACCTCTGGATTCCATCCCTAGTAAAAAAAAAAAAAAAGTTTTGGACTGGGAGTATTTTTCAGTGGTAGAGTGCTTGCCTATGCTGTGCAAGACCTGGGTTCTGTTTCCATTCCCACCCTGGCTAAATCATGATCCCAGATACTTAAGAGGCTGAAGCAGTAGGTTTGCAAGTTTGAGGCTAGGCTCAGCAACTTGATGAGACCCTATCTCGAAATAAAAAGGCCTGGGGATATAACTTTGTGATAAAGTGCCCCTGGATTTAATCCCCCATGCTTCCAATAAAAGAAAAAGTTTCATAGGTGATAAGGCTATATAACTTTGATTTTTACAAAAACAAAAATTTTCATGACTCCCCATCAACTGCAAGATAAAATTCAAAGACCATCACTGTCTTAATCTTTTTACTTTTTTCAGCCTCTATTTCTGCTGTTCATTCATATTGTGATGATATTCCATCTGTCCATATTCTGCTATTTCTTTAAGATCTAACTTAAGTCCAGTCTTTCCTCATTTGCTCTGATTATTCCTTTATCTTAAATTCTGAATTTTTAAAGATACATATTTTGTGCTATAGTTAGATTTTAAACTTCCCCCAAAGTAGGTTCTTAGTTATATGTGGATCTTTCATCATTATAATCTGGTACCTAGCATATTGTCTTTTGCCCAATATTTGTTTATAATTGAATGATTGTAATCAGAAATAGAAGGTTGAATAAGTTGTTTTGTTTGATATTTTTTTAATGGAAATATATTTAGACAGAATTTTTTTTACTTTTTCTTTTAGTTATGTAAAAAACAGTTCCAGTACAGTGCCTCATTGCGAGCACACCTTATTCGACATACCAGAAAAGATGCACCAGCATCATCATCATCCAATTCCACATCTAATGAAGCTTCAGGAACATCATCTGAGAAGGGCAGAACCAAACGAGAATTTATTTGTTCCATATGTGGAAGGACATTACCTAAATTATATTCTCTCCGAATACATATGTTAAAGCACACGGGTGTAAAGCCACATGCATGTCAGGTAAAGCCATGACATTTATTTATTATTTAAAGAATGCTGAAAATGAACTATGGTGATGAGTCTGGTCAATGTGTATTCTAGAGTCATTTTACACTTGTAAAATGTCAGGAAAGATGTATATTTTCCTAAATTGCCAAGATTAAGGGTGATTCCATATTGTATTCTGTAATTTATTCTTTAAAGTTGTCATTTGAAAGAAATTCATTTAAGATGTTTGTGAAATTTATTAGGATCTGGAGGATCTGCTGGGTGAGATTAGCCGATTCATCACCCTAATCATCCCTTAGCCCTATAGGACCAACTTGGACTAAAAAGGAGCTGATGACACAGGGCTGGGGCTGTAGCTAAGTGGCAAAGTGCTAGCCTAGCACATATGAGGCACTGGATTCTATCCTTAGCACCACATAAAGAAATAAAAACAATACAATAAAGGCATGCTGTTCACCTACAATCAATCAATCAATCAATAAAACTGATGGCTTAAACAAATCTCCTTGGTTAGAAAAAGTTCTGCCCAAGATATTAATTCTTCCCTGTTGTTGAGGATTGAGGGTATCTAAATATCAAAATATGACTCCTAGATAAAAGAATCCCATGGTTAGTCAGCTTTGTGCCATTTGGAACAGTGAAGTTTCTAGTAACATTTGCTGTTTTGTATGTAAGCATGACCCATTATTTTTTATTATTGAATGATTTTGAACCATTAAAATTTTCATTATTTCTTTTTTCTTAAGCTTTTTATTATATGAAAGCAGAGTACAAGAAAATGAAATGAACAGCTAGGGATGGTAGTACATTCCTGTAATCCCAGCAACTCTCGAGGCTGAGTCAGTAGGATCAAAAGTTCAAACCAGCCTGAGAAATTTGGCGAGACCCTGTCTCAAAATAAAAATTAAAAGAAAAAAGGACTTGGGATGGGTGTAGCTCAGTGTAAAGCACCCAGCATCGATATGCCTGGTACCAGTAAAGTAAAATAAAAAGAAAATGAGGTGAATCCTCATGTACCCATCATCATACTTTATTATCAGCTCATGGTCAAGTCTGTTTTATTCATACTGTCACTGTTCTTCTCCCTGCTAACCCAGTTACTTTGAATTCAAGTGCTAAAAATCATTTACAAATTTAAATATCAAGTATTAGTTGGGCCTCTTGTCTTCTGTTGTAACACTACTCAAAATGTGTGACCACGGAAAAAAGGTACAGAATTAGAGAGTAAAGAGTAGAAATGTATAGATATTTGATATTGTTTTGACATTTTTGTAATATTTTAACAAAAATGCCTCCCTAGTGGATTGGGGAAAGAAAAAATATTGGTTCTTCATCACAAAAAAAAAAAAAAAGGCATTATTTTGTTTGGTATAGGAGGAAATGAAAGTAGTATGTTTTTATTGTTATTGTTGTTTGTTTAATTTTTTTTGTACTGGGAATTGAAGCCAGCAGCACTTAACCACTGAGCCACATTCCCAGTCCTTTTTATGTATTTTTTTTCACTTAGAGACTGAGTCTCGCTAAATTGCTTTAGAGCCCTGCTAAGTTGATGAGAATAGCTTCGAACTAGTTGATGAGAATAGCTTCGAACTAGATCCTCCTGCCTCAGCCTCCCGAGTTGCTGGGGTTACAGGTGTATGCCACTATGCCCCCAGTGAATGTATCGTTCTTTTTTTTTTTTTAAGATAGAAATGGACACAACACCTTTATTTATTTATTATTTTATGTGGTGCTGACGATTGAATCCAGAGCCTCACATATGCTAGGCTAAGTGCTCCACCACTGAGCTACAAACTCCAGCCCCAAATGTATTATTCTTAATTAGACTTCCGTGTTTCTTAAATTTAATGTATACTGTTTACCAATCTCACAAGGATAGCACAAATTTTTTTGGTACTTTTTTAAGCTCTCTAGTGGTCACACTGGAGATTTAAGAAAGATGACATCAATATTTTATTAAATACTGAATCAGAAAAGGGCTGTATGAGCTAATGTCTTTGGCATTTGAGATTTCAACTTTTACTTTTTCATTTTGCTTATATTTTTAATTAAATTAAGATTTGACACATTGTATTAGTTTCTCTATTATTCTTTAGAAACAGCACCTATCTCTTTTTTTGTTTTACTGACATGAACACTCCTATATTAGGTCTGTGGAAAGACTTTTATCTATAAACATGGTCTGAAATTACATCAGAGTCTCCATCAATCACAAAAGCAATTCCAGTGTGAACTATGTGTTAAGTCATTTGTTACCAAACGGAGTCTTCAAGAACATATGAGTATTCACACAGGTAATGAGAAATTTATATTAACATTGGTACATTATATATGCTTTAATTTGCTATTATATTGATTATGCCTTAATTGTACCAGGAATTACATTGAGATACTGATGGTTGTATGTGTGCAGTTTTTAAAAATTTGGACAATAAAGTTAAAAAGATTTTTTTCAATCTAGTTACAAAGCTATCTTATGTGTGTAAAAATGATCATTGTTTTGGTGTAGAAAAATGTATATTTAGTGTCAATGAAATGGTCATGCTTTTAAAAACCTAAATGATACATGGATGTAAATGTCAATATGGTAGATGGCTTATAATTTTATTAGAATTCTTAGTCTACATGTACTATAGAATCGCATGACAGTTCTGTAGATTTGAGAGGTAGTAGAGGTTTTGACAAACTTTTTATAAAATCCTTACCAAATGTTAATGGTTTCATACCCCCCTTAATAAAACAACTTCTGAAATATGACATATATAGACTTGTGTTGAAGAAAGACCTGATTGTTGTATATGTGGCATGATTTTTTTTTTTTAACAGGAGAATCCAAGTACTTTTGCTCAGTTTGTGGAAAGTCTTTTCACAGGGGCTCTGGACTGAGCAAGCACCTAAAGAAACACCAACCAAAGCCTGAGGTTCGAGGCTATCATTGTACTCAGTAAGTATTTAATATATGAAGCATTCAATTAATTTTATTTTCTTTGTTATTTGGTTTGTTTAAAAGTTGTTTTCAAAAGAAAATATTCAAAGATAATATTAAACTATAATTTTGGTTTACTCTTGATTTTAATCAGTCTAAATGTTTCACTGATGTATGAATCATATATCATACAGACCACTCATTTTATTTTTTTATTTTATTTTTTTTTAATTTTTTTTAAGGAGAGAGTGAGAGAGGAGAGAGAGAGAAATTTTTAATATTTATTTTATAGTTCTCGGCGGACACAACATCTTTGTTGGTATGTGGTGCTGAGGATTGAACCCGGGTTGCACGCTTGCCAGGCGAGCGCGCTACCGCTTGAGCCACATCCCCAGCCCCAGACCACTCATTTTAGAAATTGTTTTTTTATATGAACTACCTGGGGGTGAGACATAGGAAACAAAAGTTCATAGCCAACTAGAGTTACTTTCTAGGCAGTTCCTCTGAAATACTGAGCGTCCTGCTAGTTTCTCCTTCCTCCCCATTCTTTTTTCTTCTCCCTTTCTTTTCATTTTCCAAAGCTTGCTGAAATTTCTCTCTCTCTCTCTCTCTCTCTCTCTCTCTCTCTCTCTCTCTCTCTCTCTCTCTCTCTCTTTAATAATTGAAGTTAAATTCATATGAAATTACCCACTTTAAACTAGGGAAAGTTTAATACATTATAATGTTGTGCATATATCACCACTAAATTCCAGAATTCCTCCAATATTTAGCCAAATAGTTTAAAACTCTGCCTTAGCTTTCTTTTTTCTTTTTTTTTTTTTTTAAAGAGAGAGGAGAGGGGGATAGAGAGAGAGAGAGAGAGAGAGAGAGAGAGAGAGAGAGAGAGAGAGAATTTATTTATTTATTTTAGTTTTTTTTTCGGCGGACACAACATCTCTGTTTGTACATGGTGCTGAGGATCGAACTCGGGCCGCATGCATGCCAGGCGAGTGCGCTACCGCTTGAGCCACATCCCCAGCCTTAGCTTTCGATTCCTGTTTGTACAGCTCCCCAAGTTTAGCCCAGAGGTCTTTTCAGGTCTTTTCTGAGCATGGGCTCAACCTGAGTAAGCATATGGACTTCTAGATACCCAGAAGAGATGAGAGATTTTCAGAGTTCATATTCCTCAAAACATCTTATTTCTATGTTTTCAATTTGTTTATTTCAACAAAAATGTTCTTCCTTACAAGAATTAGCAATGCTCCTGCCAAAACTTCCAAAGTAGTTGTCATCATAGGTTTATACCATCATGCCCTGCTACTTTTGATGGGTTTCTAAAGATCCCAGTAAAGCTGATTCTGATTGTTGATTGCACCTTAATTTGTCTTATTTTAAAACAATACATTTTTCATTACAAGTGGGGAAAAAAATAACCAAAACTGATTGAGTGAAGGATTTTCTTGGTAGTTTCTACAAAATCCTTGAAGTTCACTGTTATTAGATCAAATTAAGTCACTGAGAAATCTCTCAATCACTATGGCCAATGGAATGCTATGCTCTGGTTTACATAGGCCTGATTATTCCATCCCTAGGGTTAGGGTTAAAACCTACCTTCAACACATGGACAGAGAATAAAAGGGGTAAAAGCGGGGAATAGAAGAAGTGGGAGGAGGAGAGACAAACAAATATTTTGTGGAGTTCTTGGAAACTTAGGAATATACTGAATTTGTAGAAACTTGTTTTAAAGGATTAAGGTGATCCAATTGGGTAATTAAACTTTATTGCAGATGTGAGAAAAGTTTCTTTGAAGCAAGAGATCTTCGCCAGCATATGAACAAACATCTTGGTGTAAAGCCATTCCAGTGCCAATTTTGTGATAAGTGTTATAGTTGGAAGAAAGATTGGTATTCCCATGTGAAGTCTCATTCTGTCACTGAGCCTTACAGGTGGGTAAATTTGAAAAGGAACTGAAATTAATCGAGAAATACATGTATTTTGATTCTTAGGGCTTCCGGTGCTTTGGAAAAAGCAATTTAGGTCTTTTCCCTTATTTTAGATGTAATATATGTGGCAAAGAATTTTATGAAAAAGCTTTATTCAGAAGACATGTAAAGAAAGCCACCCATGGGAAAAAAGGGAGAGCAAAGCAAAACCTGGAACGAATATGTGAACAATGTGGAAGAAAATTCACTCAGCTGAGAGAATATAGGAGACACATGAACAACCATGAAGGTAACTATATGTGATACCACAGACATCTAAACAGAATAAAAGCCAATCCAGTAGTGATTCTATCTTTGAAGATTTATTCAAGTAACAGAGGTGATCCTGCACCTGAGAATATAATTACTTGAAAGCTGCTTCCTTATTGTAGGATTATAGGATTGCTGCAAAAGAAAAAATGAGATTTTGCATAGAAACTCAGTTTTTTTCTAGTAACTTCTATCCATGAAAACATTTTTTGTGAGATTATAGTGCAGAATCTTGCTTATTCTAAGGAAAACCATCAGGTGCTAAATAAAAGATTGCCATAGAGGGCTGGGATTATGTTTCAGTGGTAAGAGCGCTTGCCTATCATGTGTAAGGCACTAGGTTTGATTCTCAGCACCACATACAAATAAATAAAATAACAACAAAAAATATATTTTTAAAAAAAAGATTGCCATAGATGCCTGTAATTCCATCTACTTGGCATGTTGAGGGAGGAGGATTATAAATTTGAGGCCACCCTCGGTAATTTAGGGAGACCCTATCTCAAAATTAAAAGAAAAAGGAAGGAAGGAAAAATACTTAGGATGTAACTCAGTGGTGGTTCAAGATCAAAAGATTTACTGACTACTGGACTTAAAAAAAATTATTTTCCAGGCAATTTTCTTATGGTACTTGCTCCTCACCAAACATAAACTTTTTTGTTTGTTTGTTACTAGGAGTTAAGCCATTTGAATGCTTAACATGTGGAGTAGCTTGGGCCGATGCCCGATCTCTGAAACGCCACGTCCGAACACATACTGGTGAAAGGCCTTATGTCTGTCCTGTGTGTAGCGAAGCCTACATAGATGCTAGAACACTTCGTAAACATATGACTAAATTCCACAGAGACTATGTGCCTTGCAAAATTATGCTGGAAAAAGACACCCTTCAGTTTCATAACCAAGGAACTCAAGTGGAACATGCAGTTAGCATTTTAACTGCAGACATGCAGGAACAAGAAAGTAGTGGTCCTCAAGAACTTGAGACTGTGGTGGTAACAGGAGAAACCATGGAAGTTCTTGAAGCTGTTGCAGCTACTGAAGAGTGTCCATCAGTATCTACGCTTTCTGACCAAAGTATTATGCAAGTGGTTAATTATGTGTTAGCACAACAGCAAGGACAGAAGCTATCTGAAGTTGCAGAAGCTATTCAAACTGTTGAAGTAGAGGTGGCACATATATCAGAAGCAGAATGAATATAGTAGTGACAAAAAAAGAGCATATTTATACTGAACTCACAGAACATTTGTTTACAATTTTATGTGACTATCCACTTAAGAGTTTATATATGTCAAGGCTCTGGGCTGTTGGTGACATTTCTAAACTCTTTGTCTGGCCAATGAGTTCATGGAAGTCCATTTACTGTAAAGAAATTGAAAACAAATCTATATGATGGTAGTAGTTTATCATGGTATGCCCTTTATGAATTAATGTTTATTCAACAACTGTACTAAATTTAAAGCTGTACAATATCATTTGTATTTTGACATTATTATATATTTTGAGTTTATAAAAGGCTGCACCAGTTGGCTTTTCTTCTGTTTTATTCTGAAAATATAGAGGTTCTGTGATTTCAGTTGCCCTGTTTGTGAATTAAAAAGCCAATTCTAATATAAAGCATTTCAGTAGGATACTTAGGTGTATTACAGTTTTAAAATGCTTTAAGATCTGTGATTCTTGCTATTTATTTTAACCTCATGTCAGAGGTTCTTTATTCTGTTTTAAAGCACTTAATGAGTTACATGTTGTAATCAAGTTTGCACAATATATTTAAAGATATGGGAAACCCATAAATGAATAGCTAATTTTAATATGCCATTAAAATGCATGAGATGCCTTTTAAAGCCTTACTATACTACTATACTATCTCTTCAAGGCAGGTAATTGACAATGTGAAAAGAGTACTGTCAAAAATTGTTCATGGGCAATTTCTCCTTGATAATGTAGGAACATAAATAAAGACCAAAAAAAAAAAAACCCTCATTCTTTTGTTGAAGAATGAACAAGTTACGTTTCATATGTTTTTAACTTTTGCATCATGTTTGTTTCATTTTGTTGAAAAACTGAAGTTGAGAAGACAGCAATATAGACATCTACAGTGGTCCTGTGGATATCTCATAATTGTCAAGTAATTTTCGAATATTGAAAGTTCTTCAGTGTTGCCCTCTTCATAGTATACTACTTGAAAAAATTAATGGATTATGGTCCTTCCAAATTGTTGAAAATATTTTGAAAAGTTACCTCAACACTAAATTAATTCATGTGTTTGATTTTTGAATTCCCACCTCTCTAAGCTATCCAACTTTCTGATTTTCAAAATGACCATAGGGGAAATGCCACATTTCTCTTTAAGAAACTACCATTCAAGCTATAATTGTTAAAATTAAGCTTTTAGGTATTAGAAGCTGTTATAAGGTATAAAATTAAGATATAATCAAATTATATGTAAATCATTCCTAAAGCACAAGAAAAGAATGTGCCTTGATGTACATATATTATTAAGATGCTTATTTCAGTTTACTTTTAAAATGGCTTTAAGGATAAAGAATAAGTGTGACAGCTGTGCATGCATTATACTTAGATATGTAATATTTGCATTTGCAAATTTTTCATTGTTTTGATAGCTGTGTGGCTGAGTTTTAAGAAGTGAATCAACATACAGTCCATATGTTACACTGGCTGCTTGTTTATGGTATCTTTCAGTTCGTGAAAAAGTATTTCAATCGATTAAAATTTGGAATTGTGTCTTTTATGTTCCATTTTCACTATTGTTAGATTTAGTTAATTGTATAAGATAATTAATGTATGTCATAAATATGTAAATAAAAGATGTTGACTCTTGCTTAACAGCATAAGGTTTGAAGTTGAGCTTGTCACTATTTCTAATCTATAAATCATAGTGTCATTTAATAAAGTTAAAGAGTAAGAGAATCGAATACATTAAAAATAACTAGGAACATCTAATACTTGTTACTCTTAAATATAATCTTACCAGAAAATTAAATATAAGGCAAGTAAGTGTCAACTTTGGATAATTTAATTTTGTAGAGTTAGTTCAAGTGAAAAAATATATGAAGTTTCCAAAAATTCAGCAGTTTTAATGTTACCATGCAGGAAATTCCTTCTCCGTAGAAACTCATACTGCTTTGTTGTGATCAGATGACTTAAAAGAAACTGGATGGCTCCTGATCAGATTAGTGTTTTAAGAAACTCTTTTTTTATCTACTTGTTACAGCTATTGCTGCTAAACAATTTGAATCACTACTGTTAATCACTACAATGCATTTATTATCAGAAATTAAGTAATCCTTTAACCTGAGTTTTTTTCTGTTCATTTTTATTAAAAACCAATGGCTAGAAAATTTCAAAATGTTACTTACTTAAAGTACTGGATTTGGAGCTAATTCAAACTTTTAGGGTTGGTTTGTTTTTGTTTCTGTTTCTGTACTGTTTTTATAGCATTGGTATAAACCCTGGGCATAATGCATCGTACTTATGATTCTTTCAAACCCGTAATCTTCTTGGAGCTTTCTAATGGATTTTAAATCTAATGATTTGCACATATACAGGAAAAGTCAAAACCTTTCCCTCTGTTGATGCTACAAATTCATCAGTTTTTTTTGTGTAAAACAAGATACATAATTCATTTCTTTAACCCTTTTGAATATACCATGCTTACTTTATAGTCTATTATTTGAAGTTTTGATGTTTAATACTACTGTCAAGAATTTTCCTCAGGGAGTTTTACAAATTTTTTTTTTAATTTTTTAATGTTTATTTAATTTTTTTTTTAGTTTTCGGTGGACACAACATCTTTGTATGTGGTGCTGAAGATCGAACCCAGGCCGCACACATGCCAGGCGAGCGCACTACCGCTTGAGCCACATCCCCAGCCTGAGTTTTACAAATTTTAGAGTGTATCTCCAAAAGGGCTTTACTATGTTGAAAAGTTTTTGTTCCCTCCAGAATTTATGTTGAAACTTTGTCCCCATGGCAAAATTAAGAGGTGTAGGATTTGGACATTCATTAGGTCATAAGGGCTCCACCCGACCCTCACTAATATATTGGTGCTTTTTTAAAGCACTGGTGAGAAACAGCTAGGTTCTTTTTGCCTCTTTTGCTCTTCTGCTTTCTGCCATGCAAGGATGTAATGACAGGTGTCATCTCGGCTGCAGAAGGACAGTGTTCACCAAACACCAAGTCTGAAGTGCTTTGATCTTGGAATTCCTGCCTCCAAAATTTAGAAAATAAGTGTTTGTGACTTATAAATTATAGAGTGGTATTAACAACCTGTGTCTTCCCAGGTAAGGAAATGTAATTTGAACTCTAGACCCAAGTAAGGACAAATCCTTTGTTCTAAATCTTCAGTGGAGGCTTTTGGTCCACCTGGAGCTCAGCCTGAGAGTTAAATATCTTTATCTTGGCTGGTGAATGGAGTTTTTCTGGTTTGTGCTTTCACTGAAGATCTAACCCTTCACTGGTGTCAGCATTGTATGGAGTTCTCAGTTCCAGTTTTTGTGGACCTAAATCTTCTTGTCACCAGTTTGAGTGTCAAATGCCAGTCCCTTTAAGACTAGTAAGTCTCATCTACCACAATTTTAACTGGGTTTCCTCTGTTAGAGGCCTCTACAACCTTCTTTAACAAACATAATAGCATGATTTTCAAAGGAGGTTGTTATTGCCAAACAGATTTTTGAGTATTTTAGTCTGCTAAATGCTAGATGGAAACTGTCAAGTAGTAGTGTTTATTATTATTATTGTCTATTTTTAATGAAAGGTGGTTACACTCTTCATTTTAAGAATTATATTTCGTCAGTCTGCTCTCACTGATTATATATTTTGATAGTTTTACTTTTGATAGCTTTTTCATTCCCTTTTTCTCCCTTCTTGCTAACCTGGGAGAATCCCCCTATCCCATCTCTCTAGCTCTTTTTTATTTTTTTCTTTTGAGATAGGGTCTTGCTAAGTGCATAGGCTGACCTTAAACTTGTGATCCTCCTGCCTCAGCCTCCCAATTTATTGGGATTTGTAAGTGTGTGCCACCATCCCAACTTGAGAGAATTTTTGTAATTTTTTTAAACTGTTCTCACTTGTCTTTTGACTTTTCCAAAATTATATTTCTTTTTTCTTTTTTTGTAATACCTAGTACTGAGGATTAAACAGGGCTCATGCATGCTAGGCACACACTCCACCACTGAGCTATGTATCTCCAGCCCTTTTTATTGAGTCAGTCTAATTTTCTTCTAAATATGCTGACTTTTCCAAAGAAGTTCAGGCTGCCATCTTTGTCATAAATCATGGGTACATACATCTGTGGGCTTGATTTTGGACTTCTTATTCTGCCTCTTTGTTTTTTCTGTGTCCTTGCACCAATAACACTCAAGGAAGTTTTATAATTTTGATACCTGATAAGAGTCCTCCCACTTTATTTGTCTTGGCTATTCTTTCCATGTAAATTTTAGAATTAGTCTGTCAATTTTCATAATAAAAATAGGCTTGGATTTTGATTGGAATTCCATGGGCTCTATAAATAAACTTGGGGAGCATTTTTATCTATAACATTGTGCATGGCATATTTCTCCACTTATTTAGGTACCGTCAGTTCCTCTCTTAATATCTCAGTCTGTAAATATTGTCAGATTTTTGTTATTTCATATTTTTGTGCAACTGTGAATGGTACTGCCTTTTTTACTTTTCAGTTTGTTCTGGTATATATATAAATAGAAAAACATACTCCAGGTTAGGGTTGTATCTCAGTGGTAAAGTGCTCGCCTAGCACATGGGAGGCCCTGGGTTCAATCCTCAGCACCACATATAAATATTGTGTCCAACTACAACTAAGAAATAAATATTAAAAAAAATAAAAACATACTCAAGTTTTACATTTTTTGCACATTTTTGTTTTGTTTTTTTTGATGGTACAGGGATTGAACCCAGAGAACTTCTATCACTGAGTCACACCTCAGTTAAACTTTTTATTTTATTTTGAGACAAGGTCTATGTTGCCGACACTGACCTTGAACTTGCAAACTTGTATTTTTTTTCTAAATTCGGAATAATGGGAGTTTAGTGGATATTCCAAATAAGATGCCCCCAAAGAATCCTCTTGGTGCGGGGAGGGGGGGGTGAGGGGGGAGATTTAGGATAACGGTTCATTTGTATTACATTACATAAGAAAAGTGAACAAATATTAATAAATGTTCTGTGTCCATGAGCAATAATTAGGTGGATATCTATAGTGCCTTGAGGTCTTTGGTCAGAGAAAGTTTCATACATGTTAAACCCTAACATGATAGCCAGCTTAATTTGCCTTGTTGAGAGATGCCTCTACTTTCCACTCATTTCTGAAATGTGGGATCTATGTAGAAAAACTGTGATATATAGGAAAATGCAAAGGAGTAAATATAAGAACAATAATTATCAACAGTGGACTCCCAAGCAAATGGAGGGCTACATAGCACCGAGGATTTTTCATATATTGATTGAATTGGGTTTTCCAAAATGTCTTCATTGTGGTGGTGGACAGCTTGGTGTGCTGTTATTTCCTGCAGCAGCCATACCTTCTCAAATTTTTGAATTTCAGTCTTTGGGCCTCTCCTAAGATTTGTTTTTTAATATTTATATTTTTAGTTGTAGATGGACTTAATAATACCTTTATTTATCTTTACGTGGTGCTGAGGATCTAACCCAGGGCCCCACACATGCTAGATGAGCTCTCTACCACTGAACAACTCCAGCTCTCTTTTCTAAGATTTTAAGTATTTCTCTTATTCACTTATTTCTTCAGCCCTCAGTACTCTTACACCTAAGAGGTAAGAGTACTTAATACTCTTAGGTATAAGAGTATACCTGCTTCTCCCGAAAGTTAATACCTCACGTTTGCCCTTGCTAAAACAATGTTGAGGAAGCCTTTGACAAAATTCAACATCCAGTTCCTGCAAAAGCCCTTAACAGGAATTTGGTAATTGAAACATTTTATACAATGTTTATTTTGGTCCTTTTATTTAGTAGTAAAACACAAGGGAAGCTTCAATTCAGAGCAAGACTAAGGCAATGAAACTCTACTATTATTTAGTACTGTACTAGTTTTAAATAATATAAACAGAAGAAAAATGAATTAGAGGCACAATTGGTAAGAAATTAAACTGTCTTGGTTTGTAGGTTTGAGGGCGCATCTGAAATCCTACAGAATCAGTGATTAAAAAAAATTCAGGGGGTTGGGGTTGTCGCTCAATGGTAGAATGCTCATCTAGCACGTGTGGGGCTCTGGGTTCGATCCTTAGCACCACATAAAAATAAAATATCGTGCCCAACAACAACTAAAACAAAATATTAAAAAAAAATTCAGTTGAGTGTTTAGATATATTGTGTTACTTTTCTTCTTTATGTGGGTATTGAAAGGTAAAATTGCAGATGACTTTTTTTTGGACAGCACCACTCTAAAACAAACTAACACCTGGATTCAAATTCTGATTTCCTCACTTAATCATAGCTATATGCCACAGGGAAAGTTACTTCTCTAATAATTTCCTCATCTTTAATATGGTGATAATGACAACAGTATCCACCTTATAGGTTTGTAAGTCTAAAGCACATAAAACAAAGTATTTATAAATGATAACAAAGAGAGCAAAAATAATTGATAGCGAGATACACAAAATATAGAAATTAATCGTCTTTAGATCTAGAAGCAATAACCAGCACATAATGGTAGAGAAAACCCCATTTCAGTAGCAACAAAGACTAAATACTTTGGGATAAACTCAACAAAAAATGTGTAAAATTTGTATGTAATAAAAATTTTAAAATGCTCCCCAAAGACACAAAGGCAGACTGTTCTTCATTACTAAGAATTAATATAAAGATATCAGTTAACTAAAATTAGAACACTACCTCAAACTATATAAATATATATATATTTATATAGTTTGAGGTAGTGTTCTAATTTTGAGATAGTATTCACTATCTCAAAATGGATCAGGGATTCCCTGTAAATTTTGGATATGAAACAATATAAGCACTAGGAAAACATGGGTGAGTTCATCTTTAAACTCAGCATATGTAAATTCTAATTATTAAAATCAAAAGACAATAAAAGATTAACACAGTTAACCACAGGAAAAATGACTTTTCTATTGCAAAACACACCATAATCAGAGCCAAATATAAGTAATAATTGGGAGAAAATATATTCACAGATAGATAATATGTAAAGAATTCTTAACATTAAGAAAGGACCATAAACAATAGGAAATGAGATTAAAGTAGCCCTTAATCAGATGAAGATATTCAATCTCCTTCATAGGTAGAGAGATACAAATTAAAACTACAATGAAGTGCCTTTTTTCATCTATCGGCTTGACAAACATAAAGCATGGCAAACACATTCTACTGGTAAGACTATGGAAAAACAGGCATTTACATATTCCTGATGGGAAAACAAAATGCATTTGTTTGTTTTGGCAATATCTACCAAAAGTACTTATATCTTGACCCAGCAATCCTAATTCTAAAAATTTACCTGAATATACATACTAGTTTTATGAAAATTCATATACACATGGCAATTCAATTACAGCATTGTAATGGAAAAATATTGGAAATGACCTAAATGTTCACATATAGAATAGCAGAAAAAAGAAACTATGGAGGCTGGGAATATAGCTCAATTGGTAGAAAGGAAAAAATAAAAAACTATGGAATATTCTGAGAATTTAGTGGTATGTAGCTGTTTGGGGTGGGGGAGTGCTGGGAAGGATAGGGTTTTTTTGTACTGGGGATTAACCCAGGAGTACTACCTACCACTACACCTTCAGTCCTTTTTTTTCTTTTTTGAAGACAAGTTTAACATATTCACGTACATACGTACAAGGCTTTATGTATGATTTTTTAAAAATCATGTATTAGTTCTAATCAGTTCCTTTTTATTTTTTGAGACTGGGCCTTGCTTGCTAAATTGCCCAGACTGGTCTCAATAAATAATGCATGGAAAAAGAAACAGGGGAAGTATAAATCAGAAACTGGAGATAGGTCACCTCTGGGGAATGCAAACAGGAAAGAACAGGAGAAGTAGAACAGAAAGTATATGGACAACTGAAGCTTTTTCTGTAATTCTTTACCTATGTTAATGTTTCATATATGTAAAAAGTTAACAAGGTTGGGCAGGTACCCCTTATGTGTGTGTTTTCTTTCTTCCTTTTTCTTTCTGGTGCTAGGGATTGAACCCAGGACCTTGTGCATGTAGGCTTACCCTCTACCATTGAGCTACACTCTCAACTGTAGACTTATCAAAACCAAATTAACTGATTACAAACAAGTAATATAACTATGCTGAAACGGGAAGCAGAGAAAAGAACTATGTAACTTTGTAAAACAGTATTTTGGTTATGTGCTGTAAGGCCAAAAACAAATTATAAATACCACACACTAGTTAGTAGTTTGTTTCTCTTAAGGCAAAAAAAAAAAAAAAAAAAAAAAAAAATTAGCAATTCTGAAACTACGTTATGTATGTTCTAGAATTAGGCAAATAAGCAAACATGTGTAAAGCCAGATGTCTCCCTACTGAACAAAAGAAGTACAAATAAGGAGGACTAAAGTGAACTCTGTGGTGTGAACTGGTATTAAAAATATACACATAGAAATAGATATAGATGTATATTTCCTAGCTCTGTAAAACAGGTTAAAACAACAACCTTGTATCAATGAGTATACACAGTGCCACTTTTTTAAAAATGTATTTTCAAAGCAGATGCTTGAAGAAAGAAATCAGATTCCAAGGCTACAGTAGACACGAGATGAACCTCCTACATTTTGTGCTTCCAGAATTTAAAAAAGCATTAAAAGGACAGGGACATGTGAAAAGAACAGAAAGGGGCTCATGTGGCTAAATATGAGAATTTGAGCAATAAATAATGATAGTAAATGAATATACCATCAAATAATATAAAAATGTGGATCTAGTATCAATCATAATGGGGAACAAAAACTCTTCCTCTCAGTAGAATTTCAAATAATAAAAGCAGGAAATGATGGAAACAAAATCATTTGGTAAAGGGGAAAATCTGAATAGTTTGTGGAGAAATCCGATATATACCAGATAGCACCATATTCAAAATTAATTTTATGAACAGGGTTGGGGATATAGCTCAGTTGTAGAGGAAAAGGCTGCTCTCTAAACACATGGAAGTGAATGAATCAAGAAGTGACAAAAAATGAGGATAAAATACCCAGGTGATATTTAGAATTCATGATACAGAAAATGTGTGGAAAATACACAGTATACAAGATGTCAAATTGTGTTTAAAAACACCAAAAAAAAAAAAAAAAAAGATCAGAACAAGTGGGAATATTTACTACTTTGGCAGGGGTGTTCTAGGGAAGGTAGAAAAAAACCACTTCAATATTTGAAGAAACCCACTAAGTAGAGGATTGGGTTTTTTATTGTATGGTCTGAAATCTATATTCAGGGTTAATGAATGGAAGACACTAGTAAAAGAATCTTAACATTCAGTGATTTCCATGATTATTCCTTGGCAGGATTTTCCAAAGCACAGGGACACCCTATCGTAGGGGAAAAGGATTTGAATAAAGTCTTTCCAACCTGAGATAGTTAGGCTATAGAACTCTGTGGAGTTACGTAGGCCCTAAAAACTAAGAGACTTTTAATGCTGTTAACTTTGGCCAACAACCTGGACAAGAAAAACACTTGTAACTTTGTCTTAACTTCTCAGTTAAACAAAAACAAACATACATTAAAAAAAAAAAAAAACAAGTAATTCGAGTGGAATAGAAAATAAGAACACTATATTGAGTTTGACAAAATTTATTGGTATTTTAATAAAGACATTCATCTCAGTCGTTTCTCTCTCCTCATCTTGACCTTAGGTTAATATTTCATTTGGGTCAAGAAAAGAATATGTAGGAGAGGGATGTTATTTTAACAAACAGTAAAATGGACAAAATGGATAGTCTGCCTACATAAAAGTAAGTTAAATTCATGTTTCTTGATATAATTAAATCATGTTAAGAACTAATAGTTGTATATACATTTCCATTGTTTTACTTGGGGCTCTTTCTAAACTTAAATGCAAGTGAACAAGAGTTAGGAATATATACAGGCTGCTTCTCTGGAATTATTACCAATTAAAAGAGCTCAGTGAGTTAATTACCACCAATAAAATAGTTTGAAGCTGCCTCCAAATTTAACATTGTAGGAGTTTTCAAGGAAATCATATTACCATATTTTTATTGTCTGTGACTATGCTTTTAATGTGTTTGTCACATTAAAAAATAATGTCCATATACAATACAAAAATACAAAACAAACACCTTATGATACACAAATCTTAATAGTATATGTGGTGGGAGATTTCATAAAATGTAATTGAAGATGCATCTTCTTTCCTTCTATTTTTAGTACCTAAAATGTGCTTTTGAGAAGACACTGGTCAGTAAATATATATATATATATTTCAAATAAACCATAGGATTATACTAATAAGAAATCCTGCAGTGAGTTCAATTTAAATTGGGTTTAACAAGTTAGTAACTTAAATGATTAGACAAAGTTACAGAAAGTGCATCTTCTCATATTGTCTTCATACAATGTTAAATTTCTCTCTCTCTCTCTCTCTTTTTTTGGTGTTTATACATTTTAAAAAATAAAAACCAGCCAAATGCTTAAGTATTATATACATTTAAATTGTTGTTGGTGGTTTGTATTTTAAAAGAAACAGCTTCCTTATGATTTGCCTCAAGTTCTGGTGGAAATGCCTACAGGAACTAGTTATGAATAAAAACCAAGAGAAGCACATTTAGAATACTGATTTACTTTGGTAGCAAATGGTTGTTCTTTGAAGACTTATGAAGGTAGACAAGACCCATTAAGGTGTGTGGGCTATTTCAAATACTCGATACTTCACATAAAAATTAAAAAAGAAATAAAAACATTTTTTAGAGCTAAGCGTTTGTATCCACTGATAGCAATGCCAATACCTAGTATATGATGACTTGAAACAAAACAAATGCCCATAAGGAAAAAAAGCTGTTATTTTAATTTTATCTAAATTTATTATCAGTCAATAGTCCAGTAACATTTTCCTCTCAGTACAATACTCCCTTCTCTCTATAAGGCTGTTCCTGGGAGCCAGATACTTTAGGTAATGAGGGAGTTAAGTTAGGAGAGTAACTGCTTGCAGTTTTAAAAAGATAGTAACTTTTTGTTTCCCTCTTAATGTGCTAATAGTTGTGCCTAAAAAAATATGCAATTCTTAAAAAGGTACCATTTCTGATTTCTTTATTATCTGTAACCTTTGGAAACTAATCACATGAAACTACAAAATTAGCAAATGTCTTGAAATCTGTATATAAAACATAAATTACCTCTAATTTCAAACTCTCATTTATTAGTGTACCACTCAATCTTAAAAAACAAAACAAACAAAAACAAAAACGAAAAAGAAAAAAAGCGGCTCCAAAGATAGTCTTATACCATTCTTTAAAAAAGGAAACTGTTCCTTTTAACTTTACACCCACCCCATACCCCAATTTCAAAACACATCATTTAATTGTCTTGGTCATGAACATTTCCAAGATGAGATTTTATATTTCGTTCCCATAGCTTCTGGTTATCAGAAAACCCATGTTTTCCTTTATTGAAAGAGTTTGGTCCAGCTGATGTTGGTGTATCCCTGCATTAAAAGAAAATAAATTTATTTAAAATTCTATAGATATTTTAATACACATTTACTTAATATCTATTATAAACACAAGCTGAACATCAAAAAAGACTCTATAGAGCAAGGCCCTGAGCAACTTAGCAAGACCCTGTCTCTAAGTAAATAAAAGGACTGGAGATGTACCTCAATGGTAAAGTGTCCCTGGAGATCAATAGCAAAGTGTCCCCTGGGTTCAATTACCAGTATCCCTACCCCAAAAACCTCTACATAGATTTTTAAAAAATACTATTTCCAAAGACAGTTCAAAGACTTTTTTTGGGGAGGTAGGAGGGGTTCTAGGGATTTAACGCAGGGGTGCTTAACCACTGAGCCAATTTCCAGCTCCTTTTTGTATTTTATTTAGTGATAGGGTCTCACTGCATTGCTTAGGGCCTCACTGAGTTGTTGAGACTGGCTTTGAACTCACAATCCTCCTTGTCTCAGACTCACAAGCTGCTGGGATTACAGGTGTGCACCACCACACCAGCCAGTTCAAAGACTTTAAATTCGGTAGGCCTGAGGTGGGGTAGGAAGGCAAAATTGCTTTCCCCCAATCCTGTTTTCCAACATAGGTCATGATGCATCCCTGATACTAAAAATATTTTCCAAAGGAAAAAGACACGTAAGATCAAGATTAAGTGGTAGGAATATCATTGTATCATTATGAGTGTAGTGAATAAAACCCACTTTTCTATTACACTAGAAAAAAATTGAAATTTAAAATCAGAAACATCTTCATATCTTTCTCTTATTTGAAAAAATATAGGTTACAAGTATCTGAAAAGAAATATCCTAATTTGGGCATCTGTAATTTCAGCTATCTGGGAGGCTGAGGCAGGAGGATCCTGAGTTTAAAACCAGCTTAGGCAACTTAGGAAAACCTGTTTCCAAAAATAAAAAGGGCTGTTGGAGAGTATACAGGGAAGAAGTATACTCAGA
This sequence comes from Ictidomys tridecemlineatus, assembly GCF_052094955.1. NCBI lineage: Eukaryota > Metazoa > Chordata > Mammalia > Rodentia > Sciuridae > Ictidomys > Ictidomys tridecemlineatus. The sequence goes on from NC_135479.1 coordinate 165,100,455, forward strand.
CATTGCTGATGGGACTGCTAATTGGTGTAACCACTACGGAAAGCAATATGGAGTTTCCTCAGAAAACTTGGAATGGAAACCACCATTTGACCCAGTTATCCCACTTTTCAGTATATACCCAAAAGACTTAAAATCAGCATATCACAGTGATGCAGACACATCAACGTTTATAGCAGCTCAATTCACAATAGCTAAAGTATGGAACCAACATAGATGCCCTTCAACAGAAAAATATATAAAGAAAATGTGGTACATATACACAATGGACTATTACTCAGCCTTAAAGAATGAAATTATGGCATTTGCAAGTAAATGAATGGAGCTGGAGAATATCATGCTAAGTTAAATAAGCCAAACCAAAAAACCAAAGTTTGAATGTTTTCTCTGATACTCGGATACTGATTATAGGGGTGGGAGGTAGGTAAGAATGGAGGCACTTTGGATTGTGTATATAGGGTAATAATGTCTGTCTCATTAGTGTGAGCATGAGAAGGACAGTTGAATCAGACAGACATTATTACCCTATATACATGTATGATTACACTACTGGTGTGACTCTGCACCATGTACAGCCAGAGGAAGAAGTTGCATTCCATTTGTATACAATGTAGCAAAATGCATTCTACTGTCATGTATAACTAATTAGAATTAAATAAATAAATAGGGGTGAGGACATAGATCAGTGGTAAATTACCCCTGTATTCAGTTCCCAGTAGTGAGGGAAAAATAAAAAGAATTAGCTTTAAATTATCGTTAAGTGTTTCTCCAAAAAGCACAGAAAATAAGATCACCCTTCTTCTTTGTGATAAGTCTAATTCTTACTTATCTTTAAACTCCAGTAGAGAGAAAATATAGAAAATTGTTTTGCTCATATGCACAAGAAAAGCCTTAACACTAAAAATATTATATGCAATTTATTCTTACTCTTAACTCAACCCTCTAATTTTCTTTTCTTTTAAATAGCCCTATTTATTTATTTTTATGTGGTGCTGAGGAACGAACCCAGGGCCTCACACATGCTAGGTGAGTGCTCTGCCACTGAGCCACAACTCCATCCCCATCATCCCTCTATTTCTGTAATAGTTACAAAAAACTATACTACCTTCCAATATTCTTCATCCTCATCTTTGCTTCTGGAGGCATTTCCTCTGGTTCACTCTGAAGAAAAAAAATGAGTAAACTGAGATAAATATCATGCTAAATTTTACATCTAAATCTTTTAAAACACTTCAAATGCTACAAATTTCTGTAAAAGAAGAAAATTAGTGAATTATTTGTCTTAACCACAGTTTTAATAGAAAGGCACTTTCCAGAGTGCTGATTTTGAGTAAAGAAAAAAATGTGGTAAAAATCTCATTCAACACATTGTATACATGAAATGAAACACCAATCTGTGCTCTTATGTTCAATTATGTGAATTAAAATTTCTTTAATCATAGTTTCAAAATCTTATTTTATGGCTTTTATCAAAAAGATTTAAAAAATGTTGACAAAGACATAGAAAGGGGAAGTCTCCTATATTGGTGAAAATGTAAATTACAATAGTCATTATGGAATACAGGTTCCCCCCAAAACTAAAAATAACCAGGTACCCTGGCAGGAGCCTGTAATGTCAGCTACTCAAGAGGTTGAGGCAGGAATACTATAAGTTCAAGGCCTGCTTTGGCAACTTTATGAGATCCTTTCTCAAAATAAAAGGTAAAAAGGTCTGGGGATACAGCTCAGTGGCAGAGTATCCCTAGGATCAATCCCAATTACAAAACAAACCTAAACAAAACCTAATAACTAAAAATAAAACTACCATATGGTCAAACACTTCCACTAGTAAGTATATATCTAAAGGAAAGAAAATCAGTATGACAAAAGAGATATCTATATTCCCATGTTTATTGCTGCACTATTCAAAATAGCTATGACTAATATAAAGTTAACCTAGATGTCCGCTGACAAATGGTTAGAGAATGGCATATAATTCACAATGAATATTGTTAAACCAAAATAAATAAAAGAATTAAATACTGTTATTTGCAGCAAAATGGATTAGGGTGGTGGACATTAAGTGAAATACATCATGCAGAGAAGGACATATACAGCATGTTCTCACCCATATGTAGATGGTGAGGAAGCTGATGCCACAGAAATATACAGTACAACAGTAGTTACCAGAGGTCAGGAAAGCAGAGGGATGATAACAGTATAGGGGTTTGGTTTGACAGGTTTGTAGGATGAATAACTTTTTTTTAATATTTATTTTTTAGTTGTACACAACAAATTTTGTTAATTTATTTTTTATGTGGTACTGAGGATTGAACCTAGGGTCTCGCACGTGCTAGGCGAGTGCTCTAACGCTGAACCACAACCCCAGTGCATCTTTTTTTTTTTTTTTTGGTACCAGGGATTGAACCCAGAGGGGCTTAACCAATGAGCTAGAACCCCAAACCTTTTGATTTTGACACAGTTATTAAGTTGCTTCTGGTCTTGCTACATTGCTAAGGCTGGTTTTAATTTGCAATCTTCCTGCCCCAGGCTCCCAAGTTGCTTAGATTACAGGTTTGTGCTTCTGGACTCAGATAAGTAACTTAGCAAAGGACCTGGGTTCAATCACCAGCACCACACACACAAACAAAAGACAAATGTCTGGGGTAATGGATAAGCCATATCAACCTAATCTGATCATTACACTGTATACATGTACTGAAATGCTACATTGTACCCTACAAATATGTACATTGTACCATATAAATATGTAAATTCAAGAATTAAACTTAAAAAGCCCAAATTATAGAAATAAAATCATTAATGATTTATGTACTATACTATGTGTTTAATGCTTTATCTACACTATCTTAATTTAAAATTCTAACAATACAGTCCCATGTGCAGTATGATTATAATCATTTGCACAAGGTTAAATGACAAGGTTACTTGCCCAAGATCACAAAGTTAATGATTAGCAAACTAGTCTAATGCCAAAGCAAAGATCCTTAACCCCTTTACTGTACTGTTCTTTCTCAAAAGTACCTCTTTTATTCTAAGGACATTTTGAAAACTCAGTCCTTATTACTTTCTATACTTTCAGCTACTGAAAATTGTGAGATTGAGTTCTTTTCAGAATTATGGTTTTATGTATAAATGCTACTGCTTAGCTTAGTAATAATAATAATATTTTTTTGTGTGCTACTGGGGATTGAAATAGGAGTTAGCACATGCTAGTCAAGAGCTCCACTACTGAGATACATTCTTATCCTTTCTTATTTTAAGACAGGGTCTCAATAAATTGCCAAGACGGACTTTTTTAGTTGTAGATGGACATACCTTTGTTTTATTTTCATGTGGTGCTGAGGATTGAACCCAGTGCATCACACGTGCCAGGCAATGTTCTACCACTGAGCCACAACCCTAGCCCTACCAAGAGTGGCTTTGAACTAGCTACTCTCTTGCCTCAGCCTCCTGAGTAGCTGGATTACAGATGTGTGCCACCAGGTATGCCTAAATATTATTATTATTTTTACTTTTAATATTTATTTTTTAGTTGCTGTTAGACACAATATCTTTTCTTTTATTGCACATCACTCCTTTATTATATTGATCTGGAAAAAAGATTTATTACAGTTATGCTAAATGAGTACTGGGCCTTTGGGGCAGGGCCAAGCAACTGGAACAAGACTCAGAAATCAGATACAGTAAAAGACACGCTTGGACATGATCAAGAGGCATTTCACTGCCACAAAACAAGGCAGAGGAGAGATTCTAAGATACATAGCAAGATACACTCCTGCACCTTACAGGCCAAGGAGCTTATCCCATATTGGTGTGAGGAATGGCTTAGTTTCTGGTGACAACATGTGGGACTAACCACCACTAGAAAAAACCCAGAAGGGTTTTGTTTAGTGTATATATATATAATTTTTTTTTTCTTTAGTGAAAAGAAATGTAACAAAAGTTAGGATTGATCCCAACATTCTGGAGCCAGCTCCTCTGGGGTCAGGGAGTTGTCTTTCTTAAATCACCATGCAGGTTACTTCTGTATTCCACTGGAATGACTAGAGCCCCCTGCTACCCATCTTCCCAGTGACCTGAATACAGAAGAGTACAGAACTGGCTCTTAGAAACACAAACAGGCTCTCTGGCTTCTTCTCATTGGTCATGCCTTGGCACAATTCCTCCCTACCCTTCTCAAGAAAAAACCAACAACTACTACCTCAACTCTTTTGGATATGAGGAACCTTCCCTGGGCTTAGATTGAGAACCTGTGCCCCAGAGTTTCTATTCTGATTACAATTTAGCAGGAGACAAAATGCTAAAATTAAAGTGGGAGCTACTGGTCCCCATCTGCAGCTACAACTTAAGATGCCCACAGATGTGGTCAGTATGGTGATGCAGGAGAGAGGTGCAAAGGAATGGATGGGTAGGGTCTTCCTTGGTACAGTAGTCTGCGATCTTGCCTTTATTTCTTTGCCTTGCCCTGTGCAGCCACGGCTTCCATTTTTATTTTTAATATTTATTTTTTAGTTGCTGTTAGACACAATATCTTTATTTTTGTTTATTTTTTTTATGTGGTGCTGAGGATCGAACCCAGGGCCTCGCACACGCTAGGCAAGTACACTGAGCCACAACCCCAGCCCTAAATATTATTTTTAAAAATGCTATCTGCAAGACTTAGCTTAAGCTGGGCAGAGGTGCCTGCCTATAATCCCAGCAACTGGAGAGGTTAAGGCAGGAACACAGCAAGTTGGAGGCCAGCCTCAGCAACTTAGACAGACACTGCCTTTAAAAAGAAAAACAAAAAAACAAACAAACAAAAAACCAACTTAAGGGGGCTTTCACTGATCAAATCTGGAATATTTGAGAATTATACTTTACTGAATAAGATAAAAATATATGAGTTACACTTATATGATAAAATTTTTAAATTTAAAAGTGATAAGAATAGCTCTTTCATAAATAATAAATTTATAAATATACAGCAGTATGTTTAGTGTTTTCATTTGTGTTACAGTCTGGTTTAGAAGATTTGGGTTTCTTGTAGCAATAGGATTATGGTTAACATTAGTCACATATGTACATACAAATGTTTATAATGATGTACATAAATACATATGTAAAAAATATATGGATATTCCAAGTAATTGTGGAATTACTTGGAATATCCATATGTTCCACACACACACACACAGTTTTAATTCAGAGTTACAAACTAGCATTGTGGTTAGGGTTATGGACTAAAAATGTATGTAAATATATCTGAATATAAATACATAAGTAAAATCACATGAAATATATGTGCTTTTATCTTTAATTAGGTTATGGTAAGGGGAATTGTTAGGTTTTGTGTTAAAGATAGGGTAAGCCTGCAGAAATGAACATATATGAAAATGGATTTATGTGAATTTATAAATACATACTTCACAATATACAGAAATATTCATGAAGTGTCACTGTTTATACGTAACAATATTTATGAATCTATATTCCACAGTATATAGGTACATTCATGTAAATTGTTATGGTTATACGTATAGAGGTTTCGGTGAGGCATAGCATTATTTTAGGTTTTGAACATTATTATCCGAATATATGAATATAAATATTTATGTAAAAACGTACATGAAAATACTAAATATACAGGGATTTGTATATAGTTAATTTTCAGATGGATGTTTACATTGTTGTTTAGATGTATTTTATAAATATGTAACTGAATATATATGAAAATTTATGGGTAAGATTTTGTTTAGCATTAGGGTACATAAATATATATTTATAAACATATGAAGGAATATATATGTAAAAATATATATGAGTATTCAAAGTCATAATTATGATTTTTGTATAGAAGACTAATGATAATGGGAAGGGTTAGGTTTAGTTCTGAGTTAGGTTGAGGATGAGGGTCTACCACTGGAATACATATCAATATTTATGTAAATACATATTAATATAGAATTAAAATTATATACAAAATTTTATAAATATATACTTTCATCTATGGCTATTTTAAAGTTACATAGTATTTTTAAGCAAGTGTTAAATCTGGGTTTGCCTACTGAAATGGATATATAGGTAAAATATTTATGGATTTTTATGTGACTTTTAAAATTTATATCTCCAAATATACAGGTACATTCATGTAAAGTAATCTGGTCTATATGTCTAGAGGTTTCTGTTGAGCCGTAGTGGTAGAGTCAGATTATTTGTGAAAAAGGATTAAGATTAGAGTTAGGGTTTGAATGTTTATGTCCATATATATAAACACAATGTGGATATATATGTAAAATATATATTAAAATATTTATTATCTCAATTTGTATATAGTTGGGTTTGGTGTTGAAATGGATGTTCACAATTTGATTTACACATAGGTTATAAATATGTAACCTAATATGTATGAAAATTTATGATTTTGATTACCAATGGTGTGTGTGTGTGTGTATATATATATATGAATGAATATAAGCATACCTAGGAATATATGTGTAAAAACATACACAGATATTAAAAACAGCTCTTTCATTTAGTAAGAGACAGTTAATAAATATACAAGGCATGGTGGCATATATTATATCACCATTGGCATACATTATCATAACTAATCCTGATAAGAATCATTAATGGATGTTAACATTAGTGAGTGAAGTTTTGAGAAATTATATATTTTTACATATTCTCAAAGCATATAAGATAAATTTTAATTTAGCTTTACAAAAATTTGACAGTGGCGAAATCTGGCAGGCACCATTTTAACTAAATGATCAAAGTTAACACTGCAGGAATGGGCATATTGACAGCATGTGCTCCCTAGTATGATGCATTGAGAACTTGGCACAACTTCAGTGGTATTCCTACCAAAAGCAATGAGAATCTAAGCATGAAAAAAACACCAGACAAATCCAAAATGAGAGACACTGTAGAAAATAACTGTCCAGTATTCTTCAAAAATGTTACTGTCATGAAATACACAGAAAGATTGGGGAAATTATCCAAATTAAAGGAGACAACTGAAAAAAAATTTTTTTTGAAATGTTAAAACTCTGGGGTTAGGAAATAATTCAGTGGTAGAATGTGTGAGGTCCTGGTTTCAATCCATGCAACAACTTGCTCCCAAAGCCAAAATTAACTGTTATCTACTTAGGTCAATATATTTGAACAATATATTTTGTTACTTAGTTATGTTCTTGAATAAAAAATTAAGTGGATAGGGCTGGGGCTGGGGCTCAGTGGTAGAGCGCTCGCCTAGCATGTGAGAGGCCCTGGGTTTGACCTCAGTACCACATAAAAATAATAAAGGTATTGTGTCCAACTACAACTGAAAAATAAATATTTTTTAAAAATTAAGTAGATAAGGATTTTAGATATATGAGACAATTTTTAAAAACACATTTTTTAATTGTTCATGGACCTTTATTTTATTTATCTACATGTGAAGTGCTGAGAATTGAACCCAGTGCCTCATACATACTAGGTAAATGTTCTATCACTGAGCCACAACCCCAGCCCTCTATTGTCTACTACCATTATAGTATTGTAGCAGAAAGAATATTGTTTGAATCTCTCTAAAACTTTTTTTAAAACAGGGAAGACATGGACTGGGGACTGGTGCAATGCTTGCCTCACATGCACAAGGCCCTGGGTTCAATCCCCAATATCACCCCCCCGCCCAAAAAATATATAAATATATGAATGAAAGACATTAAAGTATGATGCAAAGACTATAGGACAAGAAACCAGAAAACCTAAGGTTCAAAATGTGTATGAATTACCATATAATCATGCATGCTTAATTTCTCCATTTGTAAAATATAAATACATGTACAATCCACAGGGACATATAGAATGTAAAATAATGTGAAAAGATAATCAAATAGTTAGGCATTCAAGGTAAGGTTTTATTATATAATGCAGGTGCTTCCAGCCTATGTACTTCTACACATTTTTCCTTCTTCCTATATCATTTTCCATGCTATAATCTGCTACCTACTCTCTTTAAGAATGTTACAGATATTATTTAGATTAGCATTTTTTTGTTTTTAATTTTTTTTTCTTCTGAGCAACAGAATACTTTTTTTTCCCCCTCAATAAATTACTTGGGTTTCCAAATATCAGACAGAGGTACAACTTATAAGTGAAATAAGGGCAAAACACCAGAGTCCTGCTTGTTAAACATCAGCTTCCCATACCACTATAACTGCCATAGGATCCAAGAACTCTTGAGTAGTTTTTAAAAATTTAGGAACTAGGGGCTGGGGTTGTGGCTCAGTGGTGGAGCACTTGCTTAGCATATGTGAGGCACTGGGTTCGACTCTCAGGATTGCACATAAAAAAATAAAGTTCTATCAACAATTAAAAATAATGTTTTAAAAAATCTATCAACTAAATTGAGACCAAGCATCCCTGGAATCTCAAAACTCAGGAGAAACAAGGAAAGAGTTTGATATCAGCCTGGGCAACATAGTGAGACACTATCTCAAAAAACCAAACTCTCCCCACCAAAACAGTCTGCTAGGAGTATAGCTTAGTGTTAGAAGATATACTTAGCATGGGCAGGACCCCAGGTTCTTCCCTAGAATGTATGCAGCCTTTGTTTTTGTTTTGTTTGGTACTGGGGTTTGAACCCCCTGAGCTACTTCCCCAGCCCTTTTTTATATTTTACTTAAAGATAGGGTCTAACTGAATTGCTTAGGGACTTGCTAAGTTGCTGAGGCTGGCTTAGAACTTGCGATCCTCCTGCCTCAGCCTCCTGAGCCTCTGGGATTATAGGTGTACATTACTTGCCTGGCAAGTTACAGTCTTTGTTTTATAGTTGAGAAAACTAAGGCTCCAGAAAAATAAAAATGATTTATTCAGGTTTCTACTGGTTAATAACTAGTCAAGACATGGTTACAATTCAGGTCTTTCAATTGCTAGTCCAGGTGTCTTTCTATGCTGCTACATCCAGTACCTGTTTATTTCTTTTCTGAATGTCCACAGTACTTCACCTCTTCAGGTATTTTTCATTTTTATCTCTCACTAATTTACATGTAAGTCTCCTTCTACTAGACTAGTTCTTAGAGGAACATATCTGATGTCTTGTAATGTCATAGTGCCTAGTACATACAAAGCAATCAAATGTGTAAATGAGTAAAGGAGAACACAGTAATAACCACAGTGATTCTTTCCCTATTGATTCAGGCTCCAATGGTTCCACATTTATCCTTGTCCAATACTCCTCTAAAAAAACTCTCCAGGGGCTGGGTTGTGGCTCAGTGGCAGAACACTTGCCACTGAGGCACTGGGTTCGATCCTCAGCAACACATATAAATAAATAAAAACTAAAGGTACGTCAACTAAAAAATATTAAAAACAAAAACAAAATAACAACTCTCCAAATGGTGCCTGTGACTTGAAAACTGATGTCTCAGTTTATAAGTCTTCCTTGATTTACTGAAACCCTGACTAATGTTTTAGTATAAAATTTGTATTACTTCTTTTATATATATTCTTCTGAAATCACTCTATTCCCAGTGTTTGGGCCCCTCTGAATGTATAATCCCTACCTCTACCTGCCCAGGTGCTGGGGATTGAAACCAGAGCCTTGAAAATATCAGACAAGCACTCTACTACTAAGATATATCCTATCCCTTTTTATTTTATGTTGAGATTTTCCTGCATCACCTCTTGAGTAGCTGGGATTACAAGTGTATGCTCCCATGTTCAGCTTGAATAATATAATGTTTATCCTTATAGCTTTTGGAAACAATTACTATTTGTATAATACTTGATTGTTACATATACAGGGTTCTCATCTTATATGGGGATTAGATTTTCAAGTCACAGCCTAATATAGATCATAATCAAATCGTGTTTGAAAATTCCACTGGTTATCCATAAGCATGGTAAGACAGGCATGAGAACTGGAACTGATCAATCTAATAAGCATCTCAAGCTCACTCTGTGCCTACTGAGAAGTGCTGGCAGAATCACCTGTATTATTTCCATCTCCTATGGAAAGCATGTTACTACAGCTGCCTTCTGTAACCTGAAAGCACAATACATCATCACTGAAGACCCCAACTATATCCTACATATTTCCTAGCACATATATTCATAATAAGCATTTGTTGTTTTGGTTCTTAGGTTTCTTGCCCCCAAACTTAACATTTTTAAATAATCCTACAACCAAACAAAATAAATACAAAATAGAAATATCCAGTTTTTGTAGGTGCTACAATTTAGTAACACCATTAATATAACCTATAATTTGTCATTAACACTCTCCTACTAAAAGAACTGGTTAAAATAAAAGAGATATTAACTTACATCTTCATCTTCATTAAAAGCTGCTGCTACTGAAAGGGTTTTTGGAGCAAGAGTTGGAACAGTTTCTTTAGGCTTCTGAAGAAGAAACGTTAAAAAGAACACTAGATGAGTCACATTTGTAGAGAACTGTTTGATATAAATCTTGAAAAATTCAACTTTGTTTTCATAAATTTATATAGTAAGGAACCTAGAATTTGCACTATGTCTGAAAATGCAGGTTATCTGTGGGTAGGTTTAACTTTGTTATTTATTATTATATCCATTTGTTTACCTATTAGAAAAAATAATTCTCCAGCTAGGATCTATAATTTAATATTACTTAAGCCAAAGGGTATTTGATACAAAATGATAAATAATATGTTCCCATAGTAAGAATTAGTTTAAAAGTGCCTTGAGAACACACAAGGCATCATGACTCATATTCCTCTACCCTTTTTACTAAAACTCTACGTCTATCCTTTTTACCCTTTGGGCTTCAGACAAGTGATCATTTCTATATGACCTAAATTTTTAACAAAATAAACTATTCTATCTCCATTCTCTCACCATCCATTTAGTCTTTACCCTACTGCAATCTAGCTGCCACCCTAACCATCTACCATCGCCCTAGAATTATTCTTTATGAGGTCACCAATAACTGGTGTGCTGCATTTGATTCTAATCACCAGCTTCTTTTTGAAAACATCTCTCCCTTGTCTTCTGGAACAATATATATATATTTTTTAATTGGTTAGTCTGCTAATTCTCTGACCTATTGTTTTCTCTCCCCCTTCCTTGCTGCTCCTCACTTAACAATACAGATACCTAGGATTCTACTACTGGTAGCAGCAACCTTTCATTCTTTATACTTCCCAGGTCAATTTCATTCATTTCCATAGTTTCATTCATTTTCCATAGGTTCCATGGTTAAAAAAATATTAATTTGAGGTTTATATCTTAAAACAAGGGATCGAACACTGATCTTTAATCAGAAAGATTTTTCTGGGCTGGGATGTGGCTCAAGTGGTAACGCGCTCGCCTGGCATGTGTGCGACCCGGGTTCGATCCTCAGCACCACATACAACAAAGATGTTGTGTGCGCCGAGAACTAAAAAATAAATATTAAAAATTCTCTCTCTCTCCTCTCACTCTCACTTTAAAAAAAAAAAAAAAAGCTTTTCTTATCAAGCAATATCTTACTAAAATTAATCTTTTAAGATACAAATAACTGATTTCTGGAGATATTACTTTTTAATGTTGTACCAAGGATAAAAGCAAAAGCCTTCCAGATGCTAACCACATGCTCTACCACTGGGCTATCCCCTAGTCCATAGATATTGTTACTGAAACTGAAAGATTTAAAAAAAAAAAAAAACCTGAAATTCTTTCTCAAAATATCTTTCAGAGGTCTTGCTTAACTGATACAAACTCACTACTTTATAAATCATGCATTTTCTATAATATTGTTCCTTCTAAAATTCTACATCTTTGTTAAAAACTGATTTTATTGAGATAATTCATTTTGATCTTTCCTAAAGAGTGCTAATCACTTCTTAAATACATATAAGTTAATATATAAAAGATTAAGAAATGCATCTTTTAAAAAACTTCTTTTAGTTGTAGATGAACACAATACCTTTATTTACTTATCTTTATGTGGTACTGAGGATCTAACCCAATGACTCACATGTGCTAGGTAAGCACTCCACCACTGAGCCACAATCCCAGCCCGGAGAAATGCAACTTTTTATACTTAATTTACGATAACCTAGTAAAAGCAGGTTTCCAAAACAAATCCTTAATACCCATTACAAATATCATACATAAAGTAACTTACACTTGATCCAAGTTTGATGGATATGGCTGATGCTTTCTTTGTTGTCTGACTACCTATGGCAAATCCAAACTTGGAGATCTTTGTAGGCTTTGTTGGGAGGTCTGCAGCTTCTTCTTCAGCTGATCGCTTCTCAGCGCTGCGACTGGAACTTTCCCCTCCATTACTGGAAGAAACAGTCTTAGTTTTCACAGGTTTTTCTGCTTCTTCTTCAGGTCCTGGTGAAGTCGAAACAACTTACCAAGATGAGCTATTTTTACTGAGCAGATTGATGGGAGCAGCAACCTCAAAAAGCATCGTTATAAGGAAGATACCTCTGCAGTTGTCACCTACTGACCCAACAGTCTCTTCCACTGTTTGTTAGAGTATATAGCAGGAACTGAGATTGTGTGGCAGTAGAAGAGGCTCCCATGAATTAACTAGCATAAAATACAGAGCAATTTAAAATTATAAACATAGAGTTCACAAAAAAGTAAAGACCCTTCAACTAAATACTACCACAGACATCATACAATAATATAGTTATTTGTGGAATTCTGCTTTTTAGAAATCAAGATCTATAAATTATTTTTTGCAAACTAATCTGTGAGGAATCAGTCATGTGGCAAGATAATACATTTGGCTAATAAATTCTAATATTCTCAATAATGTGTATGAGTCACACAAAGTATCTTGTCATGTAAAGGACCATTATTATCCAAACTTCAGTATTAACATAGCCTAGTTATATTTTTGAGTGATGTGTTCTTCATGTACATCTCACTCAATCTTAGGAGTTGAAAAAGAACTTCAAAAAGTCTAGTCAACTCCTCTTGAGTAATTTAATTCTCCTCTGAAAGCATGGTTATCACCTGTTTTAAGCTACCTGTAAGCACTAATACAAGTCTTGGTTTACACGTTACATTTTCTCATCAAAGATGAGCTTATAACTTCAAACAGTAGAAAGCATACATATATAGGTTTGGAAGTATGTTGTCTTTTAGTAATTTTGCTTGTATTTGTATTCAGTCAATTGTGAGTTTGCATCTAGAATATCTTAGATCTCTTACATAAGAAGACTAATTATGACGCAAGGCATGGTGGTCCATGCCTGTACAAGCCCAGCAGGTGGGAGAATGAAGCAGGAGGACCACAAGTTCAAAGTCAGCCTCAGCAACTTAGTGAAGCCTGAAGCAACTCCGCAACTGTCTCAAAATAAAAAGTAAAAAGGGCTGGGGATGTGATTCAATCGCTGGTATAAAAACAACAACAACCCAAACCAAACAGGGATGTTAGACATCAACAGGGATGTAAGACATCATTCATCAATTCATCATCACCATCAAAAATTTTATATTCTCTAATATGCCAATTCACCCCATAGAATGTATTGTTACATTGGATAAAGAGTTCACTTGTGAGTAAAGAGAAGATGCTTTGGAGTACAGTCTAAAGAAAATGGGACAAAAAGTTAGAATGGGGTAGGCAGGAGGTGGGGGAACAAAACATTAACAGACCAATGAGCAAAAGACAGAAAGAATTGAGGTTACAGATCTAGATCTGTATAGTTTTGGAATGATAGCACTTTGAATAGAAAATTTGATTTTATTTAGATAAAAAATAAAAGGAAATTTATTCTCTTTGGACAAAGGGTGAAAGTTGTAGTGACAATGTAGGGAGGAGTAGTTAAGCAGGATTAAGCTTGGGATTTATCTAAAAGGGAAATATAGTGTTGGAATATTGCTTTAAGTGCCATTCACTTATTTATATGTGAAATTACAAAAGCATCTAAAGAGTTAAAGACTATTATTCAATAGCTGAGAAGTAGAACTTTTTTTTAATTGTGAGAAGTAGAACTTTTTTTTAATTGTGAGAAGTAGAACTTTTTAATAAATATAGAATCTCTTTAAAAAATAGTATGATGTAAATATTAAGTTTTTCATTCTATGTTTACAACTAAAAGCATTTATACTAACTTTATCCTACGTTAGTTTTAAGTATGCTATTTCATAATAAAACTCAAGCAAAACTGTGATGATGCATAGTTAAAATTGGAAATCTGGCTATACATATTTAAACATACAGAAAACCCATTGGCTTTACATATTACAGCCTATAAAGGTACAAACTGTGTGCAAACAAAATTGGAAAACATTAAAATAAAGAGCATAAAGAACGCTTTAGACTGACTATAGTGTAAGTCTTCTTTTTGAATCATGACCCAAAGGCCATAATTAGTTAAGATTTCCAATTCTTTTAGAGCCTATCTTTTCTTCTAGTTTCGTTTTCTAAAAATAATCTTAGAACAGGCAACTTGGAAAATTTAAAGTATAAATAAGAAAAAGGGAAAAGATTCTTATTATAATGTTAAATGTGTCAGCTAGCTGAAATTGGATGTGTAATAAATGGACTACAATACTGTCCAATCCCATTAGAAGAAATCTTTCTAGAGATTTCCACGGAGATTGCTTCAGAAAAAGGTAGCATGGAGAACTATTCTACTATTCATTTCATAATCAACTGGTAACAACTTAATCCCATTCACATCTGTTCTTCTCATCTGAAGAGGCACACTAGACTATCCATATCACAGGTCCACACAAAAGATCAAACACATACTATTATGTTTTTGGTACAGGGATTGAAACCAGGGGTGCTTTACCACTGAGCTACATCCCTAACCCTTTTAATTTTTCATTTTGAGACAGGGTCTCACTAAATTGCTTAGGGCCTTGCTAAATTGTTGAGGCTGGTCTTGAATTTGTGGGGCCCAAGCCACTAAAGTTATAGGCATGGCCACTGCACCCCCTTCTTGTTTTTTTTTTTTTTTTTTTGTGGTGTTTCAAATTTTTTTGTTTCAAAATTTTTGTGGTGTTTCAAATATGATAGGCAAGCACTCTACCACTGAACTACACCTCCATCCCACACTATGTTTATTAGGTTTTTTTCCTACATGTGACTGAGTCCAGATCAAGCAATTTATTTCTGTACATAATAAATAAATTGGCCTTCCCAAACTCAAGAAGTGTTTTTGGTTTTTTTTTTTAAAGCCACTGTAAAAACTATATGAACATCTTCAGATCAGAAGATGACTAGATGAGGGGAGAAAGAAATGAAGGAAGGAGGGTACACGATCAGCTCTCCTTTTTAATTTTTAGTTGTAGATGGACACAATACCTCTACTTTATTTATTTATTTTTATGTGGTGCTGTGGATTGAACCCAGTGCCTCACACAGTGAGGCAAGTGCTCTACCGCTGAGCCACAATCCCAGCCCCTCCTACCTTTATTTTTATTTATTTATTTTTTGTGGTACTGGGGGATTTAACCATGCACTCTACCACTGAGCTACACCCACAGCCTTTCTTATTTTTATTTCAAACAGGGTCTCCCCAAGTTGCTAAGGCTGGCCTTGACCTGTAATCTTCCTGCCTCTGCCTCCCCAATGCCTGGGATTACAGGATCACACCACTGTACGTACTCAGCTTCATTTCTTAGCTTCTAAGGGCTCAATGTGTCACATGGATTGAGCTTCTATTTTATCTTTATATAATGCTTTTAACAATTTTGTGGCAAACCACACAAAGCACTTAGAAAATAAAGCAAAAGGAATCAACAATGGACTAAATGGGAAAACATGAGAGCCAAATCCGTTACCATTATTTAAAATGAGACATCTTGTATTTTGGGTCTGTGGGAAACAAAAGTTTAGATGACCAATAATTACTAACTGTGAAGATTTTTAGTAAAGTGAATTGTAGTTTAAAAATGAACACATAATCAATATTTTTAAAATAAGAAATCATGTATCAATTTATAACATAAACATGGATAAAATACAAACTATAATTCTTTATTAAAGAACATTTTAATAAAAGGGATTTTGTTTAATTTGTATTCATTTTGAGCAAACAAGATGCATAGATTAATTAATGTGAAATCAAATTGCACATTATGCTAATAGTTTTTTCTTTTTCCTTTTTCACTGAATAGGTGGGGTATGCCTTAGAGCACAAGGGTACTTTGTTTTGAAAAAATTACCCAATAAAAAAGTGAGTCTATAATGGTACCCCTCAAGACCCATTTGCATTCTGTCGGCTTCCTTATCCAAAAAAGGGCACACAGTTATTCTGTGATAGGACTGGTGTGCCATTTATATGAGAATGTATTCAAGACCCTATTAAGTGTTTGGCACAATAAATGTCAATTTCACTGAAGAAGTTCTTAGCATAATCTTTTAAAAATATTTTTACTTGCAGATAGACAAAATACCTTTATTTTATTTATTTTTTTAAAATTGGTCCAGAGGATTGAACCCAGTGCTTCACACTTGCTAGGTAAGTGCTATACCACTAAGCTACCACCCAAGCCCTTAGCATAATCTTTGAAAGACTGAGATGGCTAAGATTATGTAAATATAGCTCTTCTTTAAAATTGTATTTATCTTAAAAAGCTAAAAAATTTGACCAAAAAGAGGAGGAAAAAAAAATCTATCCAAAGTGTAACTCCTCTTAAAAGTGAAAACAGGTAGTTCAAGTAAGTAGCTTCTCTCTCAGACACACATTAACTACAGAAGTAATCTGCTCATAAAACCCCACATACTTCTGGGGCTAGGAGTGTAGCTCACTAGTAAAGCACATGCTTAGCATGGTGAGGCTCTGGGTTCAATCCCTTACACTAACAAAAGATTAAAAAAAAAATGAAGTGTTTATATTTCCAATGTAATGCATTACTCAATAGGAATAAAAATTCTGAATACTCTCTTGGTTTGTCCATAGGACAAGCATGACAGTGTTCTTTAAAAAGTGACTACTTACAACAAAATTATCAATTTAGAAATATCCGAAGTATGAAATGTTTTAACTATGATTACTTAGCACAACTGCATTAAAAACATGTGACATTCCAGGGCTGGGGTTGTGGCTCACAGGTAGAGCGCTCACACAGCATGCGTGGGGCACTGGGTTCAATCCTCAGCACCACATAAAGTAAAATAAAGACACTGTGTCCACCCATAACTAAAAAATAAATATTAAAAAAAAGATATTCCAAATATAGCTTAGATGCAACAGCACTACTTTTTTGTAAAGGAAATGAGGCTAATGATGTAGAAATTCAGGGACAGTAGTTATTCTAAGTTACCAACAAAAACAATAATAATTTTTCTGATACTAAAGCAAGGTAATTTTTTTTCTTTTTTTCTTTTTTTTTTGTACTAAGGGGCACTAGACCACTGAGCCACATCCTCAGCCCTATCCTGTATTTTATTTTGAGACAGGGTCTCACTGAGTTGCTTAGCGCCTTGCTTTTTGCTGAGGCTGGTTTTGAACTCCCCATCCTCCTGCCTCAGCCTCCTGATCTGCTGGTATTACAGGTGTACCCACCAATTGCTCCGCAAGCAAAGTAATTTTATAATCCCCAAACACCCTAAAATGGAAACATGAATATTCATAATACAGAGTTAACTACTCTCAACTGAAAGGTAGCAGGAAGATTACAGTGTCTTTATGCTAACATTTAAAGTATATTCTGGCAGCACATTAAACACATCTCCTCCACTCTAAAAAAAGTCAGGAATACAGAAGATTCTTTAGGCTCTGTATTTTTGCTTTTCCTCAAATTACTTCTAAATTTTTACATAATTTTACTTGACAGTTTCTCAGGTAATTTTTTTTTTTGGTCAGGAAAAAAAAAATATTCCAGACAAGTGCTAGATGTTTTACACTGTTTCATAAGCTATTTTACTGCTTTTAATAAACAGGGGTGGGGGGCTTCATTTCTGCCAATAACAACTCTCCATATTTTTAAAAAAGAAATTCTGAACATTACACGTTTTCAACATTTTTTTTGATCCCACTACAATTCACATTAAACATGTTAGTAGGTCATATTATTTGCTTTCATGTGCTATTAATCTTCTGTATTTTCTCATATTAAATACTTTCAGGGGTAAGACTTAACGGAGTCAGAATAGAAAATAACATTTAAAAAGCGTTCTAAACAAGACAATATAATCAGCTCCCATGTTAAAGTCACTTGTCTTGCTATGACGGGGGTTGGGGGGAAGCGGGGTGCCCTGGGGAGATTATTTGTTTCTTCTCCTTAATGCAAAAGACCTGGAATTTATGAGGGTAGCGGGGCCAGAAAAGGATAGCTATAACCTGAGTTCAATACTGTATCAATACACAGTAATGAGTCACACTAGACTACTAAGCCACTTAAATTTATCTGGCTTGCGATAAACTGGTAGTAGCCTAATTAGGAAAGGCATACTTCCGAGAAAGGCGATCAAACCATAACCCTAGAAACCCACAGCTTAAATCAGCGGGTGATTGTTCTTTTCCTCCATCCCCTCTGTCCATCTCATTACAGGGTCACTATTATGCCTGAAAATAAAGGAAAGAGCAGGCCGGGGTTGTCCACCTCCTCAGTGAAAAGGGAACAGCAAGCGTAATTAACTCCTACGTGTATAACTGAGAGATCTGCACCTTTGGAAACTCGGCCTTGGGCCAGTTTCCGCGGCCATGGCTCGGTGGCTCACACAGTGTGTGTGTGTGGGGGGGGATGGAGAGTGTGCGGTGGTGTGTTTTGTGTGATGTGTGTCTCCGCTGTGGAAGTAGCGGCTCCTGCACCGCCGCTCCGGGTCCCACCCCAACTTCAGTCTCCCTTTCTGGTGCCCATCTTCCTTCTCAGAAGGAGGGCCTCCACAGGGGCCATGAGGTGAGGGACAGTGGCCGGCTCTCTCCCGGCAAGGAAGCGATATGGGTCTGGATCCCAGCGGGCCGCACCGGGCGTGCCCGGGCCCAGCACCTAACCGAGTGAGCGCCAGATTCGCCCAATCTTTCTCCACCCCATTCCCCCCACCCCGGGGAGCTCAACGAAAGGCCCAGAGCATCCCACACATCCCGCGACGCTGGGGTTGTGTTCACCTCCGGCGGCTCCAACTCGCTGCGGCTTTTCAGGCTTCTCCTCTCCCGCCTTCCCGTCCGCCATTTTCCCCGCCGCGGCCTCCCCTGCAGCTACGCCAAGGACGTCACGGCCCCGCCCAGCAACCATTGAGCTTTAGAGCCATCTGGAGAGGTCGCTGACTAGAGAGGCCCAGATGAGTGAAAAGAGGGACCGCCCAAGACAAGCGGATGTGACGTCATCGAGTGACTGCCTCTGAAGAAAGGGAGGGGAAAGAGGAGCGCGGGGATTGGCGTTCTATGCATCGGACTGGGTAGGGAGAGGCACGTCAGTGGCAGATCCGGAGAAGTGATGGGATGTGAGAACGTAACCCTGGAGACGTTGGCGGAGCCTTAGAATGTTTCTGCTTTTGCAGCTGTGCTTGCAGTTGAAGCTGGCAGGGTCTTTCTGGCTTTCCTGGTCACATGTGCCCAGGAAAGGTGGAGGCAGGGTGGGGAGGCAAAGAGAGCTGTATTTTCTCTAAGGGAAAACCAACATTTATCGAGCACCCTCTAGTGTTAGACATACACTATGGTTTAGTCCTCACTATAATCCAATGCGGAATTATCTTAATTTTCTGAGTTAAAGCTGAGAATAATTTGTCCAAGGTCGTGTACCGAAGTGATAAAAAACCATTTTTTTCCAAAGGCTGCAGTTTCTCCATCAAATTAAGATTACCGTAATTTCTGCATTACTTAGAAACCTTTAGTGGAGTTTTAAATTCTGCAGAATGAAGCGCATACGTTACACGTGGCCTCCTCGTCCCGTTTTCTCTAATTTATCCTGTCCTTTAGCCAAATGGGATCGATTACTTGCTTAGGTAGGGAACTGGAGTTTCAGAGTTTACCTTACAATATATGTAGTCAGTGTTACAGAACAAAGGGTTTTTGTTGTTGTTTTGTCTTGTTTTTGTACCTAGGATTGGATCTTTACCACTGAGCACATCCTTGGTCCTTTTTATTTGGTGTACCAGGTGTAGCCAAATTCCTGAGGCTGGCCTCGAACTTTTTATGTGCCTCCACTTCCCCTGTCGCTGGGATTACAGCCATGAGGCAAGCGTCAAGGAAAAACAATCTCTAAAATCTGATCTGCCCTTCTCTGGTTAGGTATCTTTGAGAGTTGCTTATTGTCCACAGACTTGCCTTTGTTTTTCCATAAAATACAATAATAGTGCTTCTTCAAAGGGTGGTTATAGGGATCAAATTAGATAATTTATATATGCCATTCTTTGTTCACTTTATACTTCCCTCAGTGTGTTTCTTAAAAGTGTTGGGGCTGGGGATATAGCTCAGTTGCTAGAGTGCTTACTTATAATAAGGCCCTGGGTTCAATCCCCAGCACCATTAAAAAAAAAAAAAAAAAAAAAAAAAAAAAAAAAAAGCAAGCATTGTCTTTAAATGGTTCAAAAATTCCTTAGGTCCGACATTATGTTTCAGTGGTAGTATGTGACCTTAGCACACACATGACCAAGAACCAGAGGTCCAGTCCCAGCATGAAGAAAAAAGGAATTCATTGACAACAGATAACCATCAAAAAAAAACTTTTTTCACAACTTTGTACAAGACATTTCATGTATAAGAGGTGCTCAGTATTGTGGATGGATGACTTTAGGCTTCAAGTCTGGGGATGGGGAAACAGAAATAGGGCAGTTTGCAGTGGCAGAGGTCTGTAATCCCAGCTAGGTGGGAGGCTGAGGCAGGATTACAGTTTCAAGGCTAGATTTAGCAATTTAGTGAGACCCTGTCTCAAAAAAGGGAGCGGGACTGGGGATATGACTCATGGTAAAGCACTCCTGGGTTAAATCCCCAGTACAAAAGAAAAAAAAATAGGATAGTTCGGTGACTTTATAATCAAAATTTAAGTCCCTGGTCTACTATTTATATGTAGAAGTGATCAAAAACTTAAGAGTACTTGTGTTTGTTTCATCTTTCGTACATGTGATCTTTGCAAGGTAATCATTTATACTCTCACTATAGAAGGATGAAGAATTGTAATCCATTTATCCATCATTCCCAAGAGGTCAAATTATGCCTATCTTGCTCAACACAGTTTCCCCCAGGAAACATATCACTGTTGATAAATACTAACTGAAAAAAAAAAAAAAGCAGGTTTCAGTAATTCACTTCAAATGGGTTAAGGAATGAAATAGTATGAAATAGTAGTTTAGTGCAAAGCAAAGATAGTAATTTTGCATCACACAAAACTGGATTTAAGTTCTGATTCTGCCATTAGCTAATTGTTTAGGTTTGATTGATCATGTTTCTAAATATATTTTAACTATAAAAAAATGCTTCTAGGATTACTGAGTATAATGTGAGATAATGGAAGTAAAATTAACAACATGCTGCCAGTCAGGGTGGGGCTTGCTTAATGGTAGCTTGTTTATAACCTCTAAAGAATCATTCAAATGATGGTTTTAAAAGCTGGAAATTGCAGATAATATGAACAATTATTATTTTAACTTCGATGTGAAATTTATAAGGTTACATCTATACATTTATTCATATTTATTGTATGTAGGTATTTTAACACGAAACTACGTACATTAAACGATTACAATCCTAATTTGTGCTTACTATCATTTATGGACAAGGAAACTGGGATATGGAAAAAGCTAGTTAAGAAGTGGAGCTAAGCCTGGCATGGTTGCACATGCCTGTAATCCCTGCAGCTCCAGAGGCTGAGGCAGGAGTTCAAAGCCAACCTCAGCAAAAGCGAGGCACTAAACAATTCAGTAAGACCCTGTCTCTAAAAAAAATACAAAATAGGGCTGGGGATGTGGCTTAATGGTGGAATGTCCCCCACCTCACCCACCCCCCCCCCCCGCAAAAAAAAAGTTTGCTAAATGTACAATTCAGGCAGAGAACTACAACAAAATGCAACTTCATTCTAGCCCCAATGCTGCCAGGCAGTTTTAATCCCTTATTTTTAACCCCTACAGTACTATTTTTTTTTCTTGAATGTATCTCAGGCAGTTCAGGAACTTGCCTTTTATTTATTTACTTATTTTTTTAATACTTCCTTCAGTGTGTTTCTTAAAAGTAAGCATTGGGGTGATTAGATTCGAGGGCATTCAACCACTGAGCCACATCCCCAGCCCTGTTTTCTTTTATTTAATGACAGAGTCTCATTGAGTTTCTTAGTTTCACTTTTGCTGAGGTTGGCTTTTGAACCGGAGATCCTCCTGCCTCAGCCTCTGCACCTGGCAATAACTTGCCTTTTAATAGGGACTAACAGTTGGAATTCTTAGCAAACTTCTCATTGTCAGGTCTGAGTTTGCATATTACTTTCTCAAGGCCTTTCTCGATCCCACAATGTGGGTTATATAATAAATTTAAAGGTGGGACTCTAAAGTTAGACAAATGAGTCTACATTTGAAAGCTAAATTATTTTTATTATTTGTAAAAAATGTGTTAATGATAGTATGTACAACTTAGTTGTTTAAATAATTCATGCAAATGGCATACTAAGCTGTTTGGCATTAAGCTGGTAGTACACTACTTTGTAGATTAGATCCTATTTTGGAAATGTATTCAATATAATTATCGCATGCTAATTTTGAACTCAGAAACTAGGGAGAAATAGTTTCATTTAGCCTTAATATTATTTCCATTACCCATTTTTCAGAATTTTTAATGGTGCAGGTAGCCTACAGTGAATATCCTTCCTAAAGTTAATTTCTTAGGAAATAAGTATATATTTTCCTCAAGTACATTAGGACTTATTTGGTAGCAAGGAGTACAAATCCAACTCAGTTGGCTTAGGCAAAAAAAAAAAGGGGGGGGGGTGCAATTTATTAAAAGCATGCCATGGTATTCCTTGAGGTTTAAGCAACAAGGAGCAAATTATAACTGGACATCAGGAACAGCTGGAATCAGGGATTTGAACAGCTCCAGAAATTGGTCTTGTTTCTGTATATAATCACTATAGATTGGCTTATGCCATAATAAAAGGTATGGTTACCAGCAATTCCAGAGCTTCCTGTCTATCAAACTTTACCACCCTAAATCCAGAAATCCTGGAAAAGTTATGACTGGCCTATCTTGAAAGTCAGATGCTCATCCCTAGACTGATGTTGCCCAAGGTAGGTTGAATACTATAGAAAGCCCAGCTTGCATGAGGTGTCTGTTTTGGAATAACCGCAGTGACCAGGGGAGCAATGTCTGTAAAATATGGCAATTTCCTTTCAAACCATGTAGCTGGAGAAACAATATTTCCTAGAAAAGAAAAGCCATCAACACTACAGCAGGCAAAGTACTATATGCAACCTTAAACAAATAAAACCTCTTATTCCTTATAGGACAGAAATTAGTTTTATCTCCACAAACTAGTTTTTCCAAAGAAGAGTCAAATCACAAGACACACCCAGGGGACTGGGGTTGTAGCTCAGTAGAGTGCTTGCCTAGCTTGTGTGAGGCACTGGGTTCAATTTTCAGTAGCACCACATATAAATAAATTAAAAAACGGACATGCCCAAGGATGTCTCAGCCTTTGTTAAGATTCAGTTAAGCACTATATCTTAGTGCCTATGGCATGCCTAGCATTGTGCCAATCTTGAATTTAGTAAGTGAACCCCCACCTGACGTTTAGAAACCTTTTTTAAAACCTGTTTTTCATGAAAGAATGGTTGCTGATATGGAATGTTTATCAAGTAAAAGAGAATATGAGGCTCGATTCATTAAAAAGTCACACCAACAGTACAACTGTTTTATTGGGTTCACTTCAAGATTTTGTTTAACACACCCAAACAACCTTCTCTGATTTTCTTTTTATGGTAATATGAAATATATTTTCAAGGTTTTACAGATTTTAAGTAACTAGGAATAGATGAAACCTTACAGTTAGTTTGAACAAACTGCCTTTTAAAGAAAGGGAAAGGAATTCCGTTCAGGAAGAAACACTAATAAAACTATATTTCCACTCAATTTTTAAGCTAATAAATTTTCTTATTCAAGCTACCTTTTCTTTGTGCACATATGAACCTTTTGGAAAAGAATTAAAACTCTTTGCCTTTTTCAATCTGTTGACAAATGCTTGAGAATGCTGAGAAATTTCCAAATAACCAGTATGTTTTCTCTTAGGAACAAATTTCAGAGCCTCTTCCCAATTACCAGTATTTTTCAGACACAACAAAATACGCATCATTTGATCTAAGGTGAGATTTTTGTTACCAACGTCCCATTGTAAATATTTATCTAATGGAAGGCATTCTGTTGCCAATTTTAGCCGTTTTGCCTTTGCTAGGGATATACCTGGTTGCATATTTTTGTCAACAAATGATCCAATTACATAAATTCTGTCATGCTTGAAAGTAGTCATAACATTGGGAGAATCTGAAGTTAAATATATAATATTATCCTTTGGAAACAAATCTACATGAGACTTTTCTGTTGCTGTTAAAAGCAACTTGTCCCATTTTTCTCCATAACGTTTAACTAACTCTCTCTGATAAGCGCCATCTATTTTAAGATTGCAGAAGTAAATATGGAAAGGATCAACATTTCTTCTGTTCCATCCTTCACTTTCTAAAAGTTGGGAAACAGCATTCTGCAGTTCTTTTGGTTTCATATAATTATCAAAATCCATATCAAAAACCAAAGGTTGTCCAAACTGCATGGCCTGGGCACCCTTCCAGTTCATTGCAGTGTTTATACGTCTGTCCCAAACTCGAAGAAAAGGAAAGTTTTGCTGTTTATCTTCCTCAGTGGTTTCTAGCAGCATAGCTTGTTTTGCTTCTTCCTTTGCTGCTGCTTTCCTTTCCTTTTTGATTTGCTTTGCTTTTTTCAGTTTTTCCTTAATATACAAAAATTTTAAGTATTTTTTTTTTGATGATTTAGAAGCACATTCCATAATGGCTTTGAGCTGTTCTTCAGTGATGTTTTCTGGTACTTCTTTGCCAAGCAATCTCCACATCTCAATTAATTCTCTGGTGGCAGCTTGAGTATCTTCATCCTTGTTGCTTGAAACTGGGGGAACACCTTCTTCTTGCACACTAGACTTCATTGTGGTTTTCCACCCATCCAATTCTAGCTGTTCAGGAGAGGATATACTTTCCTTATCAGGATAGGACACAGCTGGTATTTTGGAAGACATACACCTCTGCAGAACTGTTGAATATAAGTTTGTTTTCCTATGAAGGGTAAATGGCACCAAAAATCTGGAGAAAGGTCTTAGGAAAGTGACACCAACACTCATTTTGAGGAAAATAGTCATGTAAGAAAATCACTGTAAAAGAAACAAATGAAATTAAAAGTTAGAAATAAGTTTTAAAACCTCTAATAAACTGTATAATCATAATACCAAAATGCAATCAATTTCTGAAACAGTGAATTTTTTTTTTCCTTTTTTTTTGGGGGGGTGGGGGGAGTGGCACTGGGGATTTAATCCAAGGGCACTAAACCCATGAGTCACATTCCCAGCCCTTTTTATTTTGTATTTTGAGACAGGGTCTTGTGATCCTCCTATTTCAGCCTTCCTCCTGTGGCCTCCAGTCCGCCCCCACCCTACCCCAGTACTTGGGATTGAACCAAGGGCCTTGTGGAAGCTAAACTCTACCACTGAGCTATAACTTCCGGCTTCAAAATGAAAATTTTCTACAACTTATATGCTCCATCATAAATTTTCCTAGACTCTTGCAGTTTTGAGCTTGTGATCACTCACTAAGCAAAGTTTAAAACTTATTTGGGTTCTTATTTTAGACATGAATTTCATTAGGCCAAAGGATAACTTAAAGATATTTTAAAATTTGAATATAGGGGCCTAGAGGATAAATGTAACTAAATAACGGTTATGTACATCAACGACAAAGCTTAGATCATGATGTAGTCTCCTCCCAATAGGGACCTAAACTCAATATCCTTTACAAAGGCAATATATGAAGACAAAGGACAGAAAGGTTACAGAAGATTGCAAATAGTAAAAAGAACTTAAGAACTGCTGTACCAATGCCCTTGTATTTTCAAAGACAGACCAATACAGAGATCTATTGAACAACCACCACCAAAAATCTCTTCTCTAGTTCAGACTTGACTTTACAGGAAATAATGCTATTATCAAACAAAATGTCCCAAACTGAGACAAACATAAATAAAGCTCCACAACTGTATTCTAAAGAACTAGATGCCAGGGCTGGGGTTGTGGCTCTGTGGAAGAGCACTTGCCTAGCATGTGTAAGGCACTGGGTTTGATTCTTAGCACTGCATATAAACAAAACAAAGATCCATCAACAACTTAACAAAAAATTAAAAGAAAACAAAGAACTAAGTGCCAGAAGATGATAAAGATGCTTATAAGATGTGATACCAGTATCAAGTTCAAGGTAAAAAAAATTCAAATTTTTACAAAATACAACTAAAACACTTGAAAAAATATCCCTCTTCCCTTGACTTCATCTAATGACCCAGCCTAAGACTCTCGACTTCCTGGCCTATGCACTGATGCCCTCTTTTAAAGGTAGATGTAACTTTTCTGTCTTTATCTCTTTTTAAAATTTATTTCCTCCATGAAATCTGATCGACTTCTGTAGTTTCAATAACTACGCTTCAGAAAGATATCTCAAACACAACCAACTGAAACAATCTCTCTCCCTTCCTTCCCAGACTGCTCCTCCTCCTAAAACTGTTTCAGGGAGGGATACTGCTAGAAATCAGGAATCATTTCATTACTGTCCAGTCACATTCACTCTACATTCCTAATTTATTTGTTATATTCATTTTACTTCTAAACACTTATATAGTGCAGAAACCACTATGAAATGTGGCCTACAACTGCAGCTGCTCACTGAACGGGTCTATACAGCACAGTCCCCAATGTGTATATATAAGTCTATTGATGCCACATTAAAGCCCATTAAAGTTATTGATGTAGTTTTTCATGATATCATCCTTTGCTTACTTTTTAGTTGCATCTCTATTGATTCTTATATTTGAGATCAATATTTATCATGGCACCCTGTGTATATGATAGTATTTGTACACTTGTATTTTAACTGGTGACCTATTTGCCTATATGGTAAGAACTATTTGTTCCATTAGGACAAGATCTATGTCTACATTAACACTGAAGCCAATGTTATGCATTATTTCGCTCAGGATAATATATCAAATTATTTTTCGAGTACATAGCCTGGGTGAAGTCTTCCCACATTTAAACAATGTTCAGACTTCCTTTAAAGAAAAAGAAATTCACTTCAGATTCCCCCTAAATTTAACCTGGGGTCGTCAGGCCCCAATCTGATAAGCACTAAATGCAGAAACAAAGTCCTTTGAGTTCAGTCTTTATAACTAGTAAAGACTTAGAATATCACAGAAATGAAAACTTAAATTTTAAAACACTATCAAGGATATCATTTGGAAACATGGTACTTCTTTCAAGTGCTGTATTACTTATTAAATCGCTTATCAGTGTATTAAATCACTGGGCTTCCTCCTATCTGTGGGCCTTCGCGCACATGCCACTGTGTTCACCTTAAACGTCGCCCACATTTTCCCACACCACACGCATACCAGGAGTGCGGAGGATAGGCTGCCGCCGATGCGGAGCGCAAGAGACTCCAGGAGTTGACTTCTGCGGTGAAACACGGACCAGAACGGGAGCAGCTCACTGATCCGTCCGCACGGCGATACCAGCCCCAGGTAGCACCCCGGAGACGCTGCCGGAAACACCGCCCTCCTCCTTCCGGCGCTGCCTTCGGACGTCACGCCCGGGAGACAGGGTTCCGGGATGGAAGCCTAGCGCTGGTGGGAGTGTCTGGCTGTAAAGAGAACGCTTTCGAATGACGCCAGCCTTTCTGTTTCCTACATCAGCCCGCATTTTTCTTAAAAACTCGAATCCTCCTCTCTTAACCTACTCTCTCATTGAGTATACAATGAATAAAGTCAAGTTACCAAGTAATTTATAAGTATGAATTTCCTAAAATAGAATGGTCTTTCACAAATTTTATGACTCTGCTTTAAATCTTTGACTTTAGGAATTTAACTCTAAACCTTATTTACCAGTTTATCACTAGTATTGGGTATAATGTTTGGAACGTGGTTGTTCACAGCAAATACGCCTCACCTAATTCTTGTAAAATTTAATGTGAAGATAAAACTGCGGCCTTTGAGCCAAAATCCAGTCTGCACTTATTTTGTTTAGGCAACACATTGTTTTCAGATATTTTGGCTTAGTTGACCTTTTAGTTTTTTCACACTTATTTTGCAGAAAGAAGAAGCTAAGAGCATGGCTCAAGTTTATAGTGAGCAATAACTTGTTGACTTGTAGGTATGATAACTGTAGTAATCAGAGATGATGTTGGTCCCAGTGTGGAGTTGTTTAGTTGTAAAATGGTGCAGTCCTTTAAAAGTCAGAACATAGAATTGATATTATGTAGCAGTTCTATTCATTGTATACCCAAATAATTGAAAACAGGTATACTTGTACTCAAATGTTCATTGCAACATTATTGACATTAACTACAAGATGAAAGCAATCCAAATGTTCACGAACAGATGGATACCAAAATACTGTAAATGCAAACAATGAAGTTCTGATGCATGCTGCAACATGAACTTTAAAAATTTTTTTTAGTTGTAGATGGACACAATACCTTTATGTAATTTATTTATATATGGTGCTGAGGATGGAACCCAGTGCCTCACACATGCTAGGCAAGCACTCTACCACTGAACTACATACAACCCTAGCCCATGAATGAACTTTGAGACATTATATGGAGTGGAATAAGCTAGACATAAGGTCAGATAGTGTAATGATTTCTCCTATATGAGATATCTGTAATAATACAATCATAGAGATAGGAAATAGATAAGTGGTTATCAGGGGTCAAGGGATGGGAGGAGCCATGAACAGTTACTGCTGAATGGGTATGTAGTTCTGGAGATGGCAATATTAATGATTGCCCAACAATGTGTGTATACTTAATGCCTTGAATACTTGAAAATTATTAAAATGGAGAATTTCATTACACGTGTCAATATTGGATATAGAACCCAGGGCCTTACACATGATAGACAAGTGCTTTACCACTGAGCTATACATCCAGCCCTATATTTATATTTTATCTCAATAAAGAAAGATAAAAAAGAGTGGTAGATAGTGATGATCATGACAGAGTTGTTTTCAAATGATTTTCAAAAAGACATCTTGTTTAAAAAATTGGCAAGTAGGGCTTAGGATGTAGTTCAGTGACAGTTTGACTAGCATGTCTGAGACTCTGGATTCCATTCCCAGCTCTGGAAAGAAAAAAGTGTGGTGACACATATCTATAATCCCAAGTATAGGAGATCCAAAGTTCAAGGCCAGACTGGGCAATTTAGACCATTTCAAAATAAGAATTTTTAAATGGCTGAGGGCATAGCTTAGTGGTGGAGCAATTGCCTAGCATGCACAAGGCCCTGGGTTCAATTCCCAGTACCTTAAAAAAATAAAAGAAGGCTACAATCACATTAGGAAGATGCAGTTATTTTGATTTCTGTCTTTGTAACTAGGAAAGACTTAGTAGTATCACAGAAATGAAAACCTAAATTTTAAAACACTATCAAGGATATCATTTGGAAACATGTTACATGTTACAAAGACAGGAACAACAAATAATTGCAAGTTTTCTCCTAAGAATAGTAAGAAAAATAAAAAATAAAAATTTTCCAATAGTTTAAAAAAAGAAAAAAATGACAATAGTAGAGGAGGTTGTCTCTTTTTGTATAATTATGTTCTGAAGTCTTTAGGTATATAATCTTTACAAAATAAAGGAAGTTTCATTCTCTTATTTTGTTTCTTTATGTAACAAATTTTTGGAAGCATCATTTTTAAAAATATAGCAGAACATTATTAATTCCATGTTTGGGTTCTGACCTATTTCCAGGGTTTAAATATCTGACCTTCAGAAAAAAAAAGACAGTGGGCTGCAGTTGTAACTCAGTGGTAGTGCAGTTGCCTAACATGTGAAGCACTGGGTTCTATCCTCAGCACCACATAAAAATAAATTGAAAAATAAAGGTATTATATTCATTACAACTAAAAAAGTTTTTTTAAAAGCACAGTGATTTTAAAGATATATGTTTGGGGCATATCAAGATGGTTTATATGGGACATAAAAGTATAATAAGAAATAACCTTTAAAAGCAAGCAAACAAAAACTCGTCGTCAATTTTGCATAAAAATTTAGATTGAAAAACTAGAAGGTCTGACATCCCTTGGCCTGCCTTTCTGCTTTGAAGCACATGGTAGATCTAAATAGAATCTCTGTACTATGGCACCTGCCCTCCAGTTATCCAAAGCTAATTCTACCATGTTTTGTTTTCTATACTGGCACATATGACATTGGTCACATATCTCATATGTAGTATTTATTACATGATAGAAAACTATTTTCTATACCAATGTCTCTTCGAAAGGTTAGAAATACGCATTCAGAAATCTCTGTGTTTCTTTTAAAAAGAAAACTTTTTCCAGGCCCAGTGGTGGTATTCAGAGGAAGGTGGCAGAATTTGTCTCCTAAAGGAGGAGTCTGAGGCAGGAAGATTGCAAGTTTGAGGCCAACCTCAGAAATGTAGTGAGGCCTTAAGTAAACTTAGAACCTGTTTCAAAATTTAAAAAGAAAATGTCTGGGGATGTGGTATAGTGGCTCTGAGTTCAATCCCCAATTTAAAAAAAAAAAAAAAAAGATCAGAGACCTCTGGTTCTCTGCCCTTCTGATAATACCTGTAATTGTGGCTAGCATGTAGAGGTAACTCAGTAATTATTTGCTGATGAATGAATACTGCATCAAGTAAGTGATGTTAATGGGTTGGGCTAGAATGGTAGGATCAGAGGCAAAGAAAAGAGGCAAGTTTGAATAATATTTGTGAGGTGGAATTTATAGAATTTGGCGATCACTCTGTGGAAGAAGTCAATAGTCTGGCATTAGCACTTGCTTCAATTGGTAGTGCAGGGAATGGGAAAAAGGATTACACGGGGCAAGAAAAAAGATAGGTACAGTTTAAACGTGGCTTATGAGCTTCCTTCAAGTCAGCCAAATGATGTTTAGGATATTTGACAGCTGTGTGGTCTAGAGTTTAGAAGAAAGGGTATAGATTTGAGAATTGTTGACATAGAGTCTATGAAACTAAATGAGTGAAAGAGAACTTCTAGGGCTTGGGCCATAGAGACTGAAAATAATCTACCAGGTAAGTGGGAGAAAAACAATTAGAATATGACATAGAAACTATGGGACATGTCTCAAGGAAGAGAGATAATATGTTCAAATGCTGCCTAAAAATTTTTCAATGTAGAATGAGAAGTATTGGATTTAACAATAGAAAGGTCAATTGGGAACTTATTGTTTATAGTTTGATCCTACTGAGTCAGAAACTGTAGCAGTGGGCAGCAGCAATCTTTGTCTTAAGAGCTACAGGTTATCCTGATGCACTTTGCTATACTCGAATTCGGGACCCCCAAAAGACCACCAGAGACCAAGATCAATGTAAGCAGCAAAGAGATGTTTATTGTGAGCTACCTCAGTCCTCAGCGCTCACACAGCAACTGGTGATGCTGAGAGGCCCCGAGCCCAGGGTTTGCAGCAGTTTTATACACTCTTTGGGGAAGGCAGGGACTTCACATACATCATAGCATCTCTTAGCCAATCATCACACACTGCGGGAAAATCATAAAACAACTCTAAAACATGATTAGCACATTCACTGGCAGGAACAAGTTGGGTAGGGGTGATTGGTTAGTACAAGAGGGGGATTAGTTTTAACTGATTGGTTTAAGCCACGAGGGGAGTACATGCTGAACTACATGATTTCCCAACATGTTACCAACCACCATAAACTACTGGAAGGGCATCCCAGGTATTTTCCTTGTCTCATGCTGATTGGTGGTTGCTAGGGGTTTGCTAAGGGTCTTCACCTAGCCTAACTGAGTCAGGGTCACCTGGCTCTGCAGATCTCTCCTGTTATTTGTAGATAAACAACTCAGCTGGGTGGGTATGTGCCTAGGAGTGCTCTGTGGGTCTTTCCAAGGACAAAGGTCATGCCCGCTTCCTTGGACAGTCTTTGCTCTGAGGTAGAGGCTGGTTTCTCAACTCTAAAGTTAGAGAACCACTGCTTTTGAAGAAATATTGAAAAGCGAGTGATATCAGTCCAGTACAGATCCAGAACAGGTTCTTATTCCCTGGTGTTGAAAATTAAACATTGGAGAGATGCTGAGGCAAGGGAGAGAGCAAGTTTTATTTAAGAAAGTGATAGAGACAGACTTCTCTGAAGGGGGCCTCTGTGCTGAAAGCTCTTGGGAGGGGTATTGCTGCAGTCTGGCTGGGCACAGTTCAGGAGCCACTTGTCAAAAGAAACAAACTTTATTTTTAGAACCACACACGCCAAACAAAACAGCTCCTCAGGAAAACCTTCAGAGCCCAACTGCCACCACCGGCTTCCCAATAGCCTCTCCACCTCCCCCACTCCTCCTGCTCTTGAGGCCGATTGGCTGGGTCGTGTGGGCGGAGCCAAAAAAGTTCCCCAATGAGCAGCTCCGTAGTCTGAAAGGGCGGGGAAACAGCCCAATAAGCATCACCTCAGAGGAGCCAATCAGCTAGAAGTTGCTGGGGCCCCTGTGAGCCAATCATCAGCTGGCAGTCTGAAAGTTTGCTGGGGCCCCTTCCGCTGTGGCTCTCAACAGGGTATGACTTGCTTTCTTATAGACCCTGAAACCCGCCCCATTCATTATTGTATCCTCTTTCTTCCCTGAACGTGCAACTAGACTATCCACAAGAAAGGAGCAAGAGACAGGAGGTTAATTGTTAGCAACTCAAGAGTGCCCAGGAGCACAGTTTTGGAGATTAACCTTTAGCAACCTATGGTTATCATAATGGTTGCTAATGGTTGTCATTCTGCCTCACCTCCGTCTCAGAGCAAGCAACCCGAGTTGGCTATCTATAGATTGAGACCTCTGATGAGAAACCAGCCTCTACCTCAGAGCAAAACCAGTAATCACAGTCATTCAGGAGGCTGAGGATTACAAGCTCAAGGCCAGCCTCTGCAATTTAGTGAGGCCTTCAGCAATTTGGCAAGACCCTACCTCATAATTTTAAAAAAACAGTAAATAAAAACAAAAAGGGGGCTGGGGCTGCAGATCAGTGGTAGAGTACCTGCCTCACATGTGTGAGACACTTGGTTCGATCCTCAGCACCACATAAAAATAAAACAAAACAAAAAAATAAAGATATTGTGCCCATCTACCAACTAGAAAAAATATTTAAAACAAACAAAAAAGGGCTGAGGATACGGTTAATGCCCTGGAAGCCCCTGGATCTAATAATCCTTAGTACTATCAACTAATTAATTAATTATTTTTTTAAAAAAGAGGAAACATTGGGTAAGGAGAATTCTGACTAAATAAACCTAACAGAAGTATTTCTGAAGACAGGACACGGTGATCAGATCTTTGGACTGATCCTAACAAATGAGCCAAAATAAACCATTTTTTTAAACCTTTATTTATTTATTTATTTTTATGTGGTGCTGAGGACCAAATCCAGTGCCTCATACATGCTAGGCAAGTGTACTACCAATAAGCCACAACCACAAATCTCTTTTCTTTACCTACCACTTACCCAGTCTGTGGTACTCAGTTATTAGCAATAAAAAACAGATTAATATAGCTCCTAGCTAACTATCATTTGCCCTCAAACTTAGCCTCATTTTCTCAGGGAAATACTCCCTGAATACCGAAGTATTATTTAGCTCTCATGTTAGATATTCTGTGGCATCCCCACTCCTTTTTTGGTGCAGGGGATTGAATCTAGGACCTTGTGCATGTTAAACCTGTGTTCTACCACTGAGCTACACCTTCAGCCCTGGCTCCTGTTACTTTTTAATACTCTTTGCACTTGTAATTTCTTGTTCATTGTGACTTCTATAAGGATAAAAGCAATATTGGCCTTTTTTGTTATTGTGTCCCCAACACTTAAAATTGATTAGCCCATAGTAGGCACTCAAATATAAGTAGAAGTTATGAGTGAACATACATACACAACCAACAAATTTAAACAAAATAAAATAAACTTACAAGGAATGTAGTTTGCTTACGATATTGTTTTTATTTTAACTTGTAACTTTATTATGGTATTAATAACATTATAGAAATCAAAGAGTGACTTAAAATTTAATTTTTATCAACTTAAGCTTTGATATGTCATTATACAAAACAATTGCTTTTCTTTTTTTAAAGATTTCTTTTTTTAATTTGTTTTAATTATTTACACATGACAGTACAATGATATTGACATATCATACATTTGAATCAGATGGGATATAATTTCTCATTTTTCTGAGTGTACAGGTTGCAGAATCACATACGTCATACTGTCATGTACATACATACAGCACAAAACAATTGCTTTTCAGAACAAAGATCTTCACACTTAGTAATACAATTTTTTTAAGAGAGTGAGAGAGAATTTTTTTTTAATATTTATTTTTTAGTTCTCGGTGGACACAACATCTTTGTTGGTATGTGGTGCTGAGGATCGAACCCGGGCCGCACGCATGCCAGGGGAGCGCGCTATCGCTTGAGCCATATCCCCAGCCCACACTTACTAATACTATAAAATATTAATAATGGAACTGACTTCTTGGTTCATCAATACTATAAAGTGCTCATGTTCAC
This sequence comes from Ictidomys tridecemlineatus, assembly GCF_052094955.1. Lineage (NCBI taxonomy): Eukaryota > Metazoa > Chordata > Mammalia > Rodentia > Sciuridae > Ictidomys > Ictidomys tridecemlineatus. Next base: position 165,135,129 of record NC_135479.1, read on the forward strand.
ATTCTAAAAAAGGTAAATGATCAAAACTCAAGGCAGAACATAATATTGTATATGAGCTGGTATTGTTCTTTTCCTACTTGCATCTATAGTAGCAAAGTTGTAGAGGGCCAAAGAAGTCTTAGGTAATATCCCCATCAAAATGCCAATGATGAGGCTGGGGCTGGGGCTCAGTGGTAGTGCACTTGCCAGGCATGTGTGAGGCACTGGGTTCGATTCTCAGCACTGCAAAGGAATAAATAAAGATCTAGGCCTGGGGTTGCAACTCAGTTGGTAGCATACTTGCCTCGAATGCACAAGGCCCTGGGTTCAATCCCAGCACCATCAAAAAGAAAAAAGTAACAATAAATTAAAGATCTATCGACAACTAAAAAAAAATTATGTGTGTGTATGCTATACACACACACACACACACACACACACACAAGAATTTAAAAAATGCCAATGACATTTTTCACAGACCTAGAAAAAACAGTCCTAAAATTCATTTGGAAAAATAGAAGACCCAGACTAGCTAAAGCAATTTTATGCAAAAAAAAAAAAAAAAAAAAAAAAAAGCAATGCTGGAAACATCACAACACCTGACTTAAAATTATACTACAGAGTTATAATAACAAAGAATATATGGTACTGGCATAGAAACAGACACACAGACTGATGATACAATAGAAGACACAGAAAAAAAAAACTTCACACATCTACCATAATCTGGTCCTTGACAAAGGTACCAAAAACATACATTGGAGAAAAGATAGGCTTTGATAAATAATGCTGGGAAAACTGGTTATCCATATGTAGAAGAAGAGACTAGACCCTGTCTCTTATTCTGCACAAAACCCAATTCAAAATGAATCAAAGTCCTAGGAATTAGACCAGAAAATATGCAACTCCTAGAAGAAAACATAGGGTCAACACTCCAACATGTAGGCACAGAGATATTCTCAGGAGGACCTCTAAAGTTCAGAAAAGAATGCCAAGAGTAATGGGATAGCATCAAATTAAAAAGCTTCTGCACAGCAAAGGAAACATTTAACAATGCGAAGACAGAATGAGAAAATCTTTGCCAGATACTCTTCCAACAGAGCATTAATATTTAGAATCTATATAGAACTCAAAAAACTTAACACTAAAAAACCAAATAACCCAATTAATAAGTTGTAAATGAATTAAACAGACACTTCTCAAAGCAAAATTCAAATGGCCAACAAATATATGAATAGATTTCAACATCATTAGCAATTAGGGAAAAGCAAATCAAAACTACACTGAGATTTTATCTCACATCAGTCAGAATGGCAGTAATCAAGAATACAAATAATAATAAATGTTTGAGAGGACATGGATAAAAAGGAACACTTTTAGTACAACCACTATGTAAAACAGTATTGGAGGTTCCTCAAAAGACCAAGCATGAAACTACCATATGACCCAGCTCTACCACTACTTGGTATTTATCTTAAAGAATTTATAGTATGGTATAGTGATAGATGCATACCCATGTTTATAGCAGCACAATTCATAACAGCCAAACTATGGAACCAGCCTAAGTGTCCATGAATGAATGAATAAAGTAAATATGGTATATATACACAATGGAGTTTTTATTAAGTCATAAATAAGAATGAAATTTTGTCATTTTCTGGAAAGTGGGTGGAACTAGAGACCCTTATGTTAAGCAAAATTAGCCAAGCTCAGAAGTTTGTATGGTCTCTCTCATATGTGGAAGCTAGAGATAAAAAAGGAAAACAAATGTGGGGGTGGGCAGGTGTCTCATGAAAATCAAAAGGAGATCATAGACTGGAGGAAAGGAAACACAGGAAAGGAGGAAGGGAAGGAAAGGGGAAATACTGGTGAAAGATATTAGCCAAATCATATTGTAGTATTGTGTGCATATAGGAATAGTTAACAACAAATTCCACCATTATGTACAACTACAATACACCAATGGGTTAAAAAATAGCTGAAGATTAACAAAAGTGAAGGAGAAAAAGGGCAATCCTTTCCTTTCTTCCTTCATTTATTGTTTTAGTACTAACTACAATAACATATATTTGTGTATTGTCTACGTCCTCCTATTAGAATGTTAAGTTCCATTACAGCAGGGATAGGGACTTTATTTAATTCACTACAGTATCTCTAGTTCTTGGAATAGTACTTGGTACATAGTAGGCACTTAAATATTATTAGAATTGTAAGGATTTTTTCAAGGATGTGAGAAAGTGAAGAGAACTTCAAAAGTTATTTAGCTATATACATGAAAGATGCACATGACTCTTTTTTTTTTAAAGAGAGAGTGAGAGAGGGGAGAGAGAGAGAGAGAGAGAGAGAGAGAGAGAGAGAGAGAGAGAGAGAGAGAGAGAATTTTTAATATTTATTTTTTAGTTCATCTTTGTTGGTATGTGGTGCTGAGGATCGAACCCAGGCCGCACGCATGCCAGGCGAGCGCGCTGCCGCTTGAGCCACATCCCCAGCCCCCACATGACTCTTTTGATAAGTTGTAGAAGCTTCCTCTATAATCCTAAAGTTAATAAGTGTCAAATAATTAATCTTACAAAATATCCTACATATTGTGAAAGTTTTCAGAATCAAAATGGAGTCATTTTAGTCAGACTAACAACAACAACAAGAAAAAACAAAGCTGGGAGTTTATGAAGGAGGACTTTTCATGTACATGTGCCTAAAACAAGAACTATCACAAAAGCCAGCTAGAACCACTATCTTACACAAAGGCCACTACAACCTTACACAGAAAATACTTTTGTAAGGATGTCTGTCCAACTTTGGATGGATGCCACTGTTGTAACTGATCCTTGTAACTACTGATTATTATTTCAAAATAACTTATCTACTCCTTCTCATTTTGTCTTTAAAAAGTTCCCTTTGCCTCAACTTTCTTGAATATGCAAATAGTTTACTATGGCACAGGTATTCTAATTGCAATGTTATTCCCAAATACATTCATTAATCTTTGGAGATTTTTTATGGTCTTGTCAACATCTATCTGTATATATGCTTTTTCTTTTATGAATCAAAATTATCCATCTCTAGGAACTGGAGGTATAGCTCCAGTAGAGTGCATGCTTAGCATGGATATGGTTCTGGAATCAATCTCCAGCATTGCAAAAAAAAAAAAAAAAGAAAAAGAAAAAGAAAAAGTCCATATTGCTCAAGCAAATCAAGATAGCTTATTAAGACAGGAGGAAGAGAAACTGTTTTTATGCTTAGTTTCCTAAAGAATATGTTTGAATATGGTAGTGTAAGAAAGAAAATATTTTTTGCCTTTACAATGTAAGTTCTTTGTTTCGATGGACCTCTGTAACAAGAAAAAGGAATAAAAGAAAAACAAGCAAATTAATTAATGCTTGAAGCACACACCACATGAGAGAAGACCCTACAAAAATAATTCAAAATAATGACTTAGAACTCTGGCTTGTAAGTATCATCTACAAAGAACAACATATTTGTGAAGAAATGAAAGGATAAAGGAGAGGATTTTAAGTTTCCAAAGGTGGAAAAAATATGGGAATATAAAATTGCTGGGCATGGTGGTGCACACCTGTAATACCAGCAGCTCAGGAGGCTGAGGTTGGAGGATCACAAGTTCAAAGCCAGCCTCACCAATAGTGAGGGGCTAAGCAACTCAGTGAGACTCTATTTATAAATAAAATACAAAACAGGGCTGGGGATGTGGCTCAGTGGTCAAGTGCCCCTGAGTTGTCCCCAGTCCCCCCCATATATATTTGGGAAGAAATTAATGCAGTAGGTTTGTTTGTAGATTTCCTCTGGCTGATAGGAGTCTAGAGTTGACTGGAATAAAGGAGAATATATGTCCTCTTGACAGAAAAGAGAGAGAAGAGAAAGAGATTTCCCTTCACCTACTGCTTTTTCTTTTTGTCTTTTCTTTCTTTCTTTTTTTTTTTTTTGGTACTGGGGATTGAACCCGGGGGAACTCAACCACTGAGCCACATGCCCAGCCCCCTCCCCCTCTTTTTCTGAGACAGTTTTGCTAACTTGCTTAGGCTGGCTTTGAACTTTCGATCCTTCTGCCTCAGCCTCCCAAGCTGTGGAGGATTACAGGCATGTGCCAACGTACCCAGCAATTTACTGCTTCTTTGTGTGTGAGCCATGTCCCCAGCCCTCTTTTTATATTTTATTTAGAGACAGGGTTTCACTGAATTGCTTAGGGCTTTGCTAAAATTGCTGAGGCTAGCTTTGAACTCATGATCCTCCTGCCTCTGCCTCTGGAGCTGCTGGGATTACAGGCGGGTGCCACTGTGCCTGGCTCTTTCCCTTATACTTTAAATTACTTATTTTTATCTAATACAATGTAAAAGTGGTATAAATAGTTCATACTGATTGTTTTAGGATTACTGTCTAGAAAAAAAGGCTATGTTTAGTACAGTGGCAACCACCAATGTACTCTGTCTCTGAATTTGATTACTCAAGATTACATGTAATTATCTTTAAGAAGAGAGTGAGTGATGCACTAGAATCAAAGATACAAATAATTAGCCCATTTTTATTTTCAAGGAATACCTTTCCTCTTTAGGATGATAAAATATTTATATTTAACAATATTCTACATTTTCACAGATCATTAGAAAGTCTGAAAAATAATCCTATAACCTGAGAAGTTAAGGACCAATCCTGTTATACAGTGATACCATTCTGTAGTAGTTATAATCCTTTGCTATATTTAAGAAAAAGGCTCTTTTGTATATTCTACTCTATTTAAAAACATAGAGTTTTAGGGCATGGTGGTGCATGCCTGTAATCCCAGTGACTGGAGAGGCAGAGGCAGGCAGATTGCAAGTTCCAGACCAGCCTCAGCAACTTAGAAAGGTCCTAAGCAATAGAGCAAAAATCTGTCCCAAAACAAACAAACAAACAAAACAAGGCTGGGGGATGTAGTTTACTAGTAAAGTGCTTCCAGGTTAAATCCCTAGTACCAGAAAAAAAATTATACAAAATAAACTACAATAGAAATAACTGGTTCACTCTCATCAAACTGAAATGCTATATTCAGTGCAATGGTATGTATAATTGAAATCTGAATAATTTGATTAACTTCTTATAAATTAATTTCTCTTAAATCAACTTCTTACTGCTGAAACTGTAGAATCACTTTATGGAACCTATTAGCTTGACAGAAATGAATTACTCCTACTTTTATTTTTTTATGTTTTCATCTCTTAGCTCTAGTTCCATCTTTTGCAATTTGGTTATTTCCCATAATTTTGGCTGATGAATTAAGGCAGTTTGAGACAACTTAAAATTCAGTTATTTTACAGCAAATGTGCCCTCCCTCTAGTCAGGGATAGAATCCAGGCAAGTTAGGCAAGCTCTCTATCACTGAACTATACTTCCAATCACATAAGCAATGTTTTTGTTATACAGAAATAAACCAGGGTCTAAATGAAATCCTTATAATGAATTTCATTCTCATTAAGCCCAGAAATATACCTGCCTTCAGTCACTCATGGCACCAAAGCCCAAAACCTCAAGGCACCTGAGGGGCTTACCTACACCTCATTCCTAATGCTTTCTGAGCTACCCTCTTTACTGACTTTGGTAAAGATGGGGGATGAGTGTTAAACTCAAGTATTTCCCGAGTCTCTTCTGGCTTGGGACATTCCATAATCATTTTGCCTAATTAGAGCACTTGGCTGAATTTTGTTAATGTGATTAAATCATAAACTTCATAAACCATCACTAAAGCTTACACATTTATTTTAAAATTATTCAAGTATGTATACTATTGTTAATAATATAGGTCAAATTTTTACACTGACAAGTTATTTCCAAAGGATTTCAGAAGTTGCAGGCTGAAACTACCAGAGGTTGGGTTCCTTGAGGACAGGGCCCTTAAATGCCATAATAAGTATTTGTAGAGAGCATTCCAGATATTATCCCCCAACCTTGCTGTCATCTCAGTATTTTGTTTAAAAAAAGTTAAGATCTAGCTTTTGTTTCTTGGGCCTTTAAAAAAGAATTTTAATACAAATATCAATTACTATATCTATTACTGCTACCTATTCTGCGTATTTTCACTCCAATGCCAATTATTAACTATGTGGTTGAACAGTGGTTTTGCCATCCTAAAATCTCCCACCTCCCTTTCTTTTTTATGGTACTGGAGATTAAAACCAGGGGCACTGTACCTCTGAGATACATCCCCAGTGCCCCTGCTTTCTTGTTTAATTTTAATCTGAGATGGGGTCTCACTAAATTGGCCTTAGTCTCACTGGCTTCAAACTTGTCATCCTCCTGTCTCTGCCTCCCAGAAGGCTGGCATTACAGGAATGCGCCACCACCATGCTTGACAGTCTTAACATCGTTTTGTTTCTGAGTTTCAGAATGCTCCTTGAAGACAAAGCTATGGTTGGAATGAAAATAATACAGCCAAGGGTGAAGGTTCAGTTTCATATTTCTGGGACCATCTCACAAGATTCAGTAAAGTTAGGAGGAATTCCTCACATTTTCCCCTTTAACATCTGTCCACTTAATTTTCAAAGTTAACAAAGCCTTTTGAAGCCCCCAGGCAAAAACTGCGCAGCCAGACTTACTTTCACTTAGGTGTTGATATCATGAAATATGCATCAGTAAATAACCATGAGACAGGGAAGCCCGCAAAGAAAACAAGACCCAGGAAGCGATTTCCGGGCTGAGGTGGGAGGGGTGGCCAATTTCCGGTTGGAGGACTGGCGAGGGCTCTTGCGCAAGCGCGGTCCTCACTTTCCCGGCTCTCTGTCTCCACTGCCCCTCCCCCAAGCCGGAGGGGTCTTGAGGTGACAGCGCTTGCAACTGCGACTCCAGTAGGAAGAGAAGATGGACAAGAGGAAGCTCGGGCGACGGCGATCTTCATCTGGTGAGAAAGGGCTGGAAGAGGGTTGAACACACTGTCTCCTACCTAGGAGATGACGGGTGTTGTTTTGCGGCCCCGAGCTTTGAGGTGAGAGGGAGGGCGAGGCGGGGGCGCGCACAATGGAAGGCTCCGGAGTGGCTCCCGCCCCTCGAGTCAGACACTCAGTCCGAGCTGTCATCCCAGCCGTGGCCGCTCTTCGTTGCAACACCCTTTGATTTTTTTCCTCCTTCTCCTGCGAACACTCTCCTGGAGTCTCACGGCCCACGGATCTCCCCGGTTGGCTTGCTGCTCTCCTGCCACGCCTTCCTCGTAATTCCACCAATGTGCCAATTTCATTTCCAGCTTCTCAGCACCACTTTGCTCAATTCCTTTGATTCTTGCTTTTTTTTTTTTTTTTTTTTTTTACCTCTACTCCATTCTCCCCGCTGGCACAGAAGGAAAGGCGGGGCTTGATAATTGCCACTTCGATCCTCGAATAAATGCCTTATTGTATCTGATTCTTCTGAATAGGTTTGCTTAATAGCCTTTTTCTTTTCCAGCCTCCTGCTTTTCCCAAAAGTGACCAAACAAAAGATCTGAAGCCCAGCTGTGTGTGTGTGTGTGTGTGTGTGTGTGTGTGTGTGTGTGTGTACTGGGATTGAACCTGGGGTGCCTGTACCAATCGGCTACATCCCCGGCTACTCTTTATTTTGAGACTGGGTCTCCAGAAGTTTCTGAGCCTGGCTTTGAGCTTGGGATCCTCCTGCCTCAGCCTCCGGAATAGCTGGAATCACAAGCATGCAGTGCCTCACTGGCACTAGTGTTTTCATCTCACTGTATTTTTTTTTAAAGCTGTAGATGAACACAATATCTTTATTTTATTTAGTTATTTTTATGTAGTGCTGAGGATCAAACCCAGTGTCTCCTACTTGATAGGCGAGTGCTCTACCACCGAGCCATAAACTCAGCCCCATTTACAGTATTTTTGATTTTGAAATTGCTTTAAGGTTTAAATAACTATTTTAAGGTTTTTTGTTGTTGTTGTTAAATTGTGGTAATACAAAATCGTTTTTAAGATGTGAAGTAGAGCTCCAGTCAACACACATTTTTGTCAAACATGTCATCCATTAAGGGTACCTCAAATCCTTGTGTTAAGTCCTGTAGATTTAGGAGAGTAGTATAGTAGCACACAGTCCAGTACATAAATTAACATCTTATGACCCAATTACTTCATTTTAAAGTTTATTATTGTACCATTTAGTTTTGTAGATCTGACGTTAACCATTACAAATTTATGTAGGAGAACCTTGTGTCTGAGCATTTCAAACTGTTTTTTGGCTGCAAAGGAGAGTGAATGGGGATCTTACAGGACTTTGCTTAGACTGTTAAAACTCTGAGATCTCTTTTCCTATACAGTTAATGTTTACCACTTTTTGTGTATTTTAGGGATGTTAATCTTTACCTTTGAAAGTATATGTCTGATGTAGGTTTATATTGCATATATGCCTCCAATAGATCAATATTTTTTAATATCTCATCCCCTGAAATCATCAAGTAAAACCAACACATTAGAAAAATGAAGTGTTTATTTGGTGTCATTTTGTGTTTCTTAACAGAACTTTAGGTTTAGTCATACTTAAAGCTTTTTTTTTTAATAAAAAAGATTGGATTTCATCTTGGTTTATTACATTTGTGAATTAGAGCAAAATAGTAGCTTTGTTTTTCATCAAATTCTGTTCCTCTGTACCTGATTATACTTAGATTGATTTATTATAGTTATTTTGATGAAAGTAGTTGTGGGAAATCAACTTTGAGAATTAAACTGCTAATCTTTGTAAAATACATTGATATTTATGTTATACCTCTAGAGTTTTTTAAAAATGATTTCTATTTTGCAGCTCTTCTTTCTGAAAAGTATTGTATAGGAACCGTTTCCGAATCTAATGTTACCTAACTGTTCTCCTGCATGTATCTAGTTTACAATGTGAACATTAATTTTAAAGAACACTGCTGCTTTTCCTAACGATGTGTTTTAATTTTCCCATATAAATTCTCAGGAATAAAATGTACTCAGTTGGTTGAAAGAGATTCTGTGTAATGGTTATATATATGTAGCTGCTGCTTCATGAGGATTTATTGCTAATGGAACGGAAATAAAGTGATGTTTTCTGGTCATCACAATTCATAAATTCACAGAAAGAGGAGTTCTTAATTTTAATTTTTTAAAAGATTTTTTAAAAAGATGGACACAATATTTTTCCTTATTTTATTTATTTTTATATGGTGCTAAAGATTGAACCCAGTGCCTCACATGTGAAAAGCAAGTGTTCTAACACTGAGGTATAACCCCAGCCCCTTAATTTTAATTTTTTTGTTGCTGTAATATATGGATTAAACTCAAGGTTTTGCACATGTGAGGCCAGTGCTCTACCACTGAGCTACAACCCCAACCCTTTTTGTTTTATGTATTTTGAGGTAGGTCTCCTTAAATTGCCCAGGCTGGCTTTTAACTTGTGATCCTCCTGCCTTGCCTGCTTTGAGTAGCTGACATTCCAAATGTGGGTCACCCTGCCCAGCTAAGAAAGAGATATTTGATAAATAACGTAGGAAGACTAGGTAGAAGCATGGCAGTAGAGATAAAAGAAGACACAAATTTTGAAGTTTTGTCTATAAGATTGTAATAGGCTTGGCTGAACTTGTTTCTCCTAAAAAAGGAAGAACTCTTAGGTTCATCTAGTTTATTGCTTAGAACTCTTTCAGTTCCAAGTAGTAGCAGAAACCAAATTCCAGCTGGTTTAGACCAAACACAAAGTAAGTACTTCTAATTCATGTAACTGATAACTGCAGCATACCAAAGCAGTAAGTAGGTGGGAAGGAAAGACTTCTAGAATAAGCTTGAATAGAAATTAGGTGAAAGATTTTTTTTGAAGAATATTATAGATTTTAATTATGTTGATAGGGAGTGGGAAAGAGGTAACTGGTGAGGGAAAGATTAAAGATATATCAGGTAGGAGATAATTGATGCAGTGAGGGTCTAGAAGAAATAGAATAGTAAAATAACAGGTTGGTGAGATATAGTAAAAGGAGCAAGGATTCATAAAGATAGATACAGTTTGAGACATTAAGGATATTGCAGTCATGGCATCTACAAGATATCTTTTGAGAAAGAATAACTTTTAAAATAGTTTTAGAAACTCAGAATAGGAGGTCAGTTGGGATGAATAAAAGAATTATCAAATCATTTTGAAGTCTTTAAGTGTGAGTTTATAGTTGCTACAACTATGTGACTTCAATAATGCTAAGCAGTATAGGATCAAGAATTTGGAGGGGGGAATGAAGTTTAATTTTACTTAAGGTTAAAAGTTATGACAGGATGTGGGTGCAAAGAATGGGTTCAGTGAGAGTCAGGAATTCATGGACCAAAGGACAGAATGTTGTATAATGAGAGGTTCCCAGCTGAGATTCTGTTTTCCTTAAATCTTCTCGTGAATGTATAATCATGGAATGGGGATATATAGAAGTTATTGGAGTAAATGGAGATGAGTCCATTGTTTCATTCAGGGATATGTTAGTGTTTGAGGATGACAGTAGATTTTAATGACAAAGTGGAAAACTATGAACCATATATTTTAGTATTCTAGGAACATTAGTGAAGATCTTGAGTTTGCAAATGTCAGTCAGTCAGAGTATGGGTGAGGGAATATATCCAATTTATGGGGATTTTATTTATTTTAATTTTTGGAGACATACATCTTTATGGGGCACATTATGGTAATTTAGTACCTGTATATGATATATAATTATCAAATCAGCATTTGTATCTATTCAAACTTGAATTTTTTTGTGGTAGGTATATCATACTCTTCTAGTCATTTTGGAATATAGATTGTTGTAATCAATAGTTATCCCACTGTGCTATAGAAAAACCAGAGCTAATCCCTCTGCTCTGTAATTTGGGCCCTCTTATTGAACTTCCCATTCCCCCTCTCCCCTGCCTTTCAAATTTATGGGAATTTTTTTCTTTTTAAAAATGTATTCATGGGGGCTGGGGATGTGGTTCAAGCGGTAGCGCGCTCGCCTAGCATGCGTGCGGCCCGGGTTCGATCCTCAGCACCACATACCAATGAAGATGTTGTGTCCGCCGAGAACTAAAAAATAAATATTAAAAATTCTCTCTCTCTCTCTCTCTCTCTCTCTCTCTCTCCCCCTCCTCTCTAACTCTCTCTTTAAAAAAAAATGTATTCATTTTAGATATACATGACAGTAGAGTGTATTTTGACATATTATACATGCATGGATAAATTTATGGGCATTTAAAAGGAAGAATTATTATTATTTATTTTTATTTTTTATTTTGTGGTGCTGGGTATTGTACATGCAAGGCAGGCACTCTACCATCTGAGCTTTATCCCCAGCCCCATGGAAGAGTTATTGTAATAAAATTAGAATGTTAATTGGAAGTAGTGGTAGTGGGGGAAGGATATTGTTAATTTCTATTCCTGGGTTTATAAAAAGTTGTGTGGGTTGATAAAAAAAAAATTGGATTGAGTTAACTTAAGATGGAGAAAATGTCCAAGAAAAACATTCAGAATCTAAGGAGTTGTATTGATTTTGCAAAGGATTTTAGTGGACTAAGAGATGGAGACTAATGTAGATCAGAGGTGTTTTATCTTCTTTGCTGCTTTGGCTAAAAGATGTGACAAGAACAACTGTAGAGGAAGAAAAGTTTTTTTGAGGGCTTACGGTTTCAGGGGTCTTAGTCCATAGAAGGCTGGCTCCATTCCTCCTGGCTCAAGATAAGGCAGAATAGCATGGTGGAAGAGTGGCAGAGATTCGAAGCAGCTCACATGTTGATGAGGAAGCAGAGAGAGACACCATGCTCCAAATCCAAAATACATACCTCATAGCCACTCCCCAAATGTATCATTTTCTCCAGCCACACCCCACCTCCCTTCAGTCACCACCCAGTTAATCCCATCAGGGATTAACACACTGTTTAGGTTAAGGCTAAAACCCAATAATTTCTCCTCCAAACCTTGCATTGTCTCACACATGAGCTTTTGGGTGACACCTTAGATCCAAATCATAAGAAGAGGATAGAGTTGGGTTACATAAGTGAGAGGATAGCAAGGTAATTGGAGAGTGGTGAACGTGATTCCCAGGCTTGATGTTGGAAGATAGAAGATTTAAAAGAAGATTAGAGGAGCATTGATGGGATGGATTATGAATAAAACTGAATAAAGCCCAAAGATCTTATCTGAAACTTTGTTATAATGTTGTCTTAAGTCCCTGATGGTTTATTCTAATCTGGGTCTTCCATAGTTTAGTAGTCTGGCAGATGTGGGTTGCATCATCCTGCTTTGTGGGTGCTTATAGTCACAACTCTCTCCTGGGTTGCTCTTGGCCCTGGAATATCCTTTCACCTGATTCTGCCTAGGATTTTTTTTTTTTTTATTTTTCAAAGCTCAGTTCCTTTGACCTTTCCAAAAGCTATTTTCCAATTAACTCAAACTTGAAAAAAAGTATACCTATTTCTGAAATTTCATGGGTCTTTGCACTTTTTATAGGATGTTTGTCAGATTTCATCATTTATTCAGGTTTGCTAATTTGTCTAATCTATGTTGATATAACTATTACCTGAGTCAGAGGGTCTGTCTGCTTCAACTTATGTCTCCGTAGTATCTGGTATGCCCAGAGTGTACTCGCTAAGAGTACCACCTTTGGAATCAGACCAGTGGTGAACGTCATGGTGACCTTGATTCTTCAAACCTAAATTTCTTAATTTATAAAATAGAGATAATACCATTACAGATCTCATATTACTTTTGTAAGGATTAAATAATTTGTATAAAGCACTTAGCATATTATCTGGCAATGATAATTACTATTATTTCAAATAAATTTTTATGGAATAAACAAGTGAATGAATGATTACACAGTCTACTTGTGAAAAGTCATGCTTTTAATTTAGAATAAAAATAATTAGACTTTCTTGGGTGCTAATGCTAATATACTGAGAGCAATTTTAATGTAACTATTTTAGTAATAGATACCATTAATTTTGTACTAATTATAGGTAAAATGCAAAATACTTTAATATAGACTATCATTTAACAAGCCGAAAGATGAATATCATGTTTTGCAGATGAGAAACTGAGGTGGTACTGAGGATTGAACCTAGTGCCTTACACATGCTAGGCAAGTGCTCTACCACTTAGCCACAACCCCAGCCTCTGCCTTTCACTCTCTAATGATGAAGTTTGATGAACATAAATTCTTAATTTTAATGAAACTCTTAGTTTATTTTTTCATTATGGTTAGTAATGCTTGTGTCCTGTTTGAGAAATCTTTGTATACCCCCAAGGTCATGAAGATACTTTATTTTTTAATACTAGAAGCATTATTTTGTGTTTTATATTTAAATGTGTGATCCACTTCACATTAATTTTAGATAGGTGTCAGATAGGTGTCAAAGTTGTCCCCCTCATTTGGTTACTAATTGTTTCAGTATCATTTATTGAAAAAAATTATTACTTTTCTACTGAATTGCAGTAAGATGCAGTAATTGCAGTAAGATGACTACTTAGATGTGGATCTCTGCCATTTTAATTTTGAAATATGATATATTCCAGTAGACTGTAATTTCTAAGAAATCTTGGATTGTGTTTAATTGGCTCGCTACATTATACTCACTACCTAGTCCAATGACACGATTGACATTCAGTAAATATTTGCTGATTGAATGAAAGAATTTTTAAGAGAGAAATCCATAGGAAGTCTGAGAAATATTTTTAAATAAAGAATTAAAAAGTGTTCCGAGTTACACAGCATGTTTAGATATATAGTAGAATTGAAATTGTTTTTGTAGAATATTGCCAACTTCTAAATATCCACCCCCTTCATAAAAATTAGTTTAGTTAGATAATTCTATTATGGGGCATGAGGTCTTTTGCCAGGAAATTCCTGTTTAATTCTTGGTCAGTTTCTTTTGTTACCATACATACATTGTTTACTGGAGGAATTTTTTTTGAGAAACTGCTACTCTTTTAAAACTTGTAATTTTTTTAGTCTTTATGGCTAGCCCTTCAGCTTCAGTAAAATGTATCAGTATAAATTCTGAACCTAATGAGAAGTTAATTTGGAATAAGGAATAGATATAAAAGGATCTCTTCCACTATTTTAAAAAATCTTTTTCATATCAAATAATAATTTCTGGGATGGGGTTGTGGCTCAGTGGTAGAGTGCTTGCCTAGCATGTGCAAGGCCCTGGGTTTGATCCTCAGCACCACATAAAAATAAATTTTAAAAAATCAAGGTATTGTGTCCAAAATACAACTAAAAATTAAAATTAAAAAAAAAGTTTAAAAAAATAATAATTTCTACTATGTTTTTTATTTTTTGTAGAGATTGTCACAGAAGGAAAAAGAAAAAAGTCTACATCTTCTGATTTACATGAGGTATGCATTAGTTTTGCTTGTAACCAATAGTTGCTGAAATTAAAAGTGTTTTGCAATTTTTTTAAAAAATAAAATTTTTAAATATGGTAAAACTTTGAGCAGTATTTTGAGGAAAATGATGTTCTGAATAACTGAGCAGCTTTTAAAAATCCATTACAAGATGACTCATATACATTTTGGTTTATATTTTGAATTTTATATAAAACATAACAGCATTTCATTGATGACTGAATGTATTAGCATGCTTTGTGTTCATTCATTAATAATGTAGATGTAGAAGAGTTGTGTTCATGGCATATGCTGAAAATTATTTTTTGGAATCTGTTCTTTTAAACGTCTTTTTTTTTCTATTCATTTCTTCTTACAAAACAAGCAAAATGAAGTTTCTGCCTATGTTGAGTTTTTTTTTTTTAAATGCATCCCTATAAAGAATGATAATCTTTTTCTCTAGAATTTTGTGCTTAAATGCAGTGATACCTGATGTACATTACAATGATTTTATTAGATACTTTTCTCAGAAGCACTTATGTATGGAGATCTTTAATTTGGAACATTTTTATGTTTTTACAGTTGTACATTTAACAACGATTGTAGAAATCATAAAGGAGTATCATGGGTTAATGAGAGGGAATTAAGAGGACCTTAGAAGACCACATAGAATATCTTTGCTAGTCTTTCTTCTTTGGCTTAAGATTTGCAGGTGTGGTTTCTCCATTTATTTTTATTTATTTATTATTTTTAAAAAATATTTATTTTTTAGTCGTAGTTGGACACAATACCTTTATTTCACTTATTTATTTTTATGTGGTGCTGAAGATCAAACCCAGGGTCTCGCACATGTGAGGCAAGTGCTCTACCGCTGAGCCACAACCCCAGTCATCCATTTAAAATTTTGGATTTAGCTCAAGTACAGTGAATGAGGAAAGTAGAAAAGAAAATTTTACATTATTGTGAAAACTACTGTCATATCCTGTATCTCATTTTGTTTTCTGATGCTGTAAAATAATACATAAGACTGGCCATTTATTTAAAAATACTATGTATTTTGATTCATGGTTCTGGAAGCTGGGAAGTCATTGGTACCTGCTGAACTTCTGGTGAGGGCCTTGTATAATAGCTCATAGCAGAAAGCAGTGTAAGTGGACTGAAAAGAGGCATGTATATGAAAGACTCAGGGGAAGTACCAGTCTCACTTTTTAACAACCTGCTTTCTTGAAAACCAACCAGCCTTAACTAACACAGTCTCTTGATAAAGAGATTAATTTTTTCATAAGGGTGAAGGTCCCATGACTTAATTAGCACTTAAAGGTCCTGCTTCCTAACACCTTTATATTGGTAATCCAATTTCAACTTGAATTTTGGTGGGGACAAATCACATGTAGGCTATAGCACCCAGTTTTAAAATACCTCTGCGTTGACCACTGCTATATAAACAAAAATTTTAAATTTATTTATTCTAATCAGTTATACATTACAGCAGATTGCTATTTGATTAATTGTACACAATAGAGCACACTTTTTCATTTCTCTGGTTGTACATAAAGTAGGGTCACACCATTCATGCAATCATATATTACCTAAGGTAATGATGTCCATTTCATGCTATTTTTAATATTTGCAACAAAGTGCTCTGCTTTAGGGTATTATGTCATTCATGCAATTCACTTGAAGTTCTACTGTTAACATTTCATAATATTGAAGCCAGGTGTGTGCACCTGTAGTCCCAGCTGCTGGGAGGATTGCTTGAGCCTACACATAGACACCTTATGTCTTAAAAAGAAAAAAAAATAATATTGAATTTCATGTTGGTTCCTATGCTCCTAGGGGTAGCAAGGGTGGTACCTTTCCTTACTTTTTGGCACTACAAGCTTATCTTGTATTTTCCCTACCCAGCCTTGAAATTAGCAGATTTCCCAAGGAGCCTTGGTTGTTTTTATTGAAGAATAAAAGATTTCATTTGTTCAACCACAGTATACCTATAACGTCGTAAAAAATTTAGAATTCCTTATAAACTAGCATACTAAATTCTTGGTAGTAGTTTATATTACCTCCTAAGACCATTAGTAGAAATGACTTACTGAAAGGATAAGAACTTTTGTGGATACAGAGATAAGACACTGATACATTTTGAGTTTTTAAGAATTTAAAATTATTTTTAAGACAAAACTTGCTTTTTCTTTTTTATTAGTCAATACTTGTTTTTTTATAGATTTTATTAGAAAATTCAATTTAACAAAAAGACTACTCAGATACAACTAGAATTAATACCTTGGTATTCTAGTTCATCTGTCTATCTGTCTATAGTAAAGAAATATTAAAATTAGAACATCACCCAATACTGCATTTAATCTACTTTTTCTATTTAACTGCATCGAGGGCATAATTTTTCTAAAATCATACTTATTTAAAATATTGCTTAGTATTTATTGGGTAGTTAAAATGTATTGGATAAATTATGCTCGGTACTAGGGAAATAGTGGTAAACATTTTTTGTTTTTTGTTTTTGTTTTCTTGGGTACTGGGTACTGGGGTGCTTAGCCACTCAGGCATATCTCCAGCCCTGTTTTGATACTTTTAATCTTGAAACAGTTCTCACTAAATTGCTTAGGTCCTTGCTAAGTTGCTGAGATGGTTTTGAATTTAGAATACTGCCTCAGCCTCAGAGCTGCTAAGATTATAGATCTGCACCTCCACACCCAACTAGTGGTAAACATTTTAAATGACTACATCATATTTCATATATGCAAATCTCAATGAATTCTTTCATTGTTTTTGAGCTATTTTTAGTGTTTTGAATTATAAGCTGGGCTAATTGTTTTATTGGAATTTTAAATTTTGTAGGATCATGATAGCTTAAAATCTTCGTTGATCGTATTATAGTAGAAACCATGACTGGAATGTGTCTAAGGACCAGGTATGTAGTTCAGTGGTAGAATCTGTGCTTAGCACAAGGCCCAGGGTTCAATCCCTAACACCTCAAATGAAATAAATGCAATGGGGTATAAAAACAAGTAAAATATGGGGCTGGGGATGTGGCTCAAGTGGTAGCGCGCTCGCCTGGCATGCGTGCGGCCCGGGTTCGATCCTCAGCACCACATACCAACAAAGATGTTGTGTCCGCCACTAACTAACTAACTAACTAAATAAATAAATATTTAAAAAAAAAAAACCAAGTAAAATAAAATGTCTGAGAAGAGATCATATTGTTGCAAAAGACTCATAAGTATTTGGGTTTTTTTTGGGGGGGGGAGGAATTTGCTTTTTAAAAAATTGGATGTTATAATTATAATTTTTTATTACATATTTTTAAATGCATACAACTTAATTTAGATCAGTTAATCATTAAGAAAAAGTGAAGAACTCGAGATAGGGCAGAGGTGTGGGCGGGAAAGGGAGAGGGCAGGGGTTTAGCAATGATGGTGGAATGTGATGGACATCATTATCCAAAGTACATTTCCTTTAAAAATCATATTATTAAGGTATGATTAACATACAAAACCCATATATATGATACTACTTGATGAATTTGGAGATAAGTATACACCCATGGAAACCATCATTACATTCTGTGCTATAAACATCCCCTCCAAAAGTTTCTTCTTTCTTTTGCAATTAATAGTTCCAGTGCTGATCTGCTAGTTGGTTCAACGTAATATAAAATCTATCCCCTTTAGTAAAGTTTTTAGTATGTAATACACTATGGTAAACTATAAGCATTATGCTGTACAGTATTTCTCTAACACTTATTTATCTTACATAACTGAAACTTTGTACCCTTTGAGTAATACCTTTCTGTTTCTTTCTCCCCACAACTTCTGGCAGCTACTATTCTTACTGCTTCTGTGAGTTTGACTATTTTAGATTTCTCATAAGTGATATCCTATAGTGTTTGTCTGTTTTCCAGATTCATTCACGTAGTCACAAATGGTAGGATTTTCTTTTTTTTAAAGATTCAGTAATATAGTATTATATGTATATACCACCTTAATTTTTTTTTTTAAACCAGTCATAGGATCTGGAGTCATCTTGAAGACTTGTTCACTCACTTGTTTGGAATCTATAGGAAGACACAAACATCTTGGTGAATCTGTATCCCTTTGTAGCCTCTCCATATGATCTTTACAGTTTAGTGGCTTCAGGGTATCCAAATTTCTTACCTATGGCTTAGGTCTCCCAAGGTGTGTATACTGAGAGGCAGAGGGAGGGAGGGAAGCACATAAGCACGTCTGAATCATGCTGAAGCTAAGTTTCCTCTTAAGACTAGTCTTGGAAATCACAAGTCTGCCCAGATTCAAGGGAGACAGAACTTAGTTTTAATGTTTAATTAGAATTGTGTATTAGAGAACTCTGTAGCTTGCATTTGAAAAATTAGGAGAAGAGACTGTAGGCAAGAAATTTCCTAATTTCCTATAGTAATTAGGAAACTTGTGATTCTTCACTTCTCTACCTTTATGCTCAATGAGAATTTTTTATAATATTATGTTTAATTGCTTCTAAATTAAGCTTCGGATTTAAAACTTTAAAACTCTTAGAAAAATATTAATGCAGGGTAGTAGAATGGTTCTGCTAGTTGATTCAATTCTTTTATGTATATATACATATATAAATATATTTCAATTAAACTGATTATTTTCTCATCCTACTTTCAGATAAGAAAGATGTTAAATGTAAAACCAGAGGATGTTCATGTTCAGTCACCACTGTCCAAAGTCAGAAGCTCAGTACGCTGGGATCTCCCTTTGCAGGGGGTAAATAAAACTAATTTGTTTTAAGCATATAGTTTTATTTAGTATGTTTAAAATATTTTAGCAAAACTGAAATTTTATTTTCTTATTATCTTTTATTTTTCTGATATTTAATTTTAGATTTTAAAATTAATTTATTTCTGACATGTTAAAATGAACCTTTGAGGTTAGTGTCATCTTTAGTTTAAATCTAAGTGTACCTTATGCATGGTTGATTTCTTTAAGAAATTTAAATCTCATTGTAATATTGTATATATTAAGGTTACTAAGATATTAAGCTTGGTAGAATAATTTTTCCTCTTTCCTTTTTTGGTACTGGAGATTGAACTCAGAAGTGCTTTACCACTGAGTTACATCCTCAGTCGTTTTTATTTTTTATCTTGAGGCAGGTTCTCACTGAGTTATTGAGGGTCTTGCTAAGATGTTGAAGCTAGCCTTGAACTTGTGATCCTCTTGCCTCAGCTTCCCAAGATTATAGGTGTGTGCCACCATGCCTGGTTGTTCTTTTGTTCTTTACCCATTTTTTTAACTTTGAGAAAGTGTCTCTTAATGGATGCTACAGCAACATTTTAAAAGATATTCTTATTATAAATCTGGACTTTAACATTAAATTTTTAGATTTATTCTAGGTCTCTGATGAATAGACTGACTTACTATAGTACTTTTTCTTTTTTCAATATGGCACTTTATTATTTTCTCTTGACTGAAGCGATTCCTGGTCAATTTTTAGAAAATTGAATTTTTCTCAGATTTTCCATTTACCAATTTATAGCTATATTAGTTTACTAGAGCTGCCATAACAAAATACCACAGAGCAAATGGCTTCAACAACAGAAATTAATTTTCTTTAAATTTTTTTTTTAGTTCTAGATGGACACAATATCTTTATTTTATTCATTTATTTTTATGTTGTGCTGAGGATTGAACCCAGTGCCTCATGCATGCAAGGCAAGCACTCTACCACTGAGCCACAACCTCAGCCCAGATATTAATTTTCTCATGGTTCAGAAATATGGAAGTCCAAAATAAAAGTGAGAGCAGGATTGGTTTCTCCTGGGCCTTTCTCCTTGATTTGCAGATGTCTCTTTTCTTGCTGTGTCCTCCCTTGGCTTTTCTCTGTGTGCATGCTTGTATGTCTGGTGTAACTTTTTCTATTTATGAGGATACCAGTCTTATTAGATTAGGGGCCCACCCTTATGACCTCAATTTAATTTTAATTAACTTTTTAAAATCCTTGTGTCCACATATAGTCACATTGAACGTTAGGGCTTCAGCATAAGAATTTTGTAGGGATACAGTTCAATCCAGAAGTGTCTCATTTTAGGATAACAAATTTTAAGCCACTATGGATTCTTGGATTTTTATGTTACAGACAGGAAAAAAATAACCACTTTTAAAACTTAGAGGAGGGCTGGGGTTGTGGCTCAGTGGTAGGGCACTTGCCTCACACTTGTGAGGCACTGGGTTCGATCCTCAGCACCGCATAGAAATAAATAAACAAAATTAAGGTATTGCATCCATTTACAACTAAACAAAATATTAAAAAATTATAAAAAAAAACTTAGAGAAAGAGTTTGTCATCAGTATTAATTGTTTTAAAATTAAAGTTTGAGAGAACACTTATTATTTTTTATTTTTTTGTGGTGCTGGAGATTGAACCCAGGGGCTCATGCATGCTAGGTAAACACTTTACCACTGAGCCACATCCCCACCCATAAAAGTTTTATTTTTAAATAATATATTTGTTAAGTTTATTTGTATACAAAGAAGGACAAAATAGGGAAAAAATGAAACCATATGATATTTATGTTATCTGTTGACATAAAAAATAAAATACATTTTCATAAAGTTAGAAAATTTGTGCTGTATAGAAAGGCATAAGTAAAATGAATAAAGAATTCTCTTTTTTGCCCCTAGAGGCAACCACTATTAATTGGGTTTTTTTTTTTTCATTTAAGAAAAAAATGCATATGCCATATGAATTATTTTTTAATCTTTA
Organism: Ictidomys tridecemlineatus; assembly: GCF_052094955.1. Classification (NCBI taxonomy): domain Eukaryota; kingdom Metazoa; phylum Chordata; class Mammalia; order Rodentia; family Sciuridae; genus Ictidomys; species Ictidomys tridecemlineatus. The sequence goes on from NC_135479.1 coordinate 165,156,171, forward strand.
CAGAAAACAGTGATTTTACTTACTTGTTCTGCACTTCATTGTTTTCACTTAATAAAATATCTGAATTTTTTTTCCTTTACATTACTGGGGATTTAACCCAGGGGTGCTTTACCAGTAATCTATATCCAGGCCTTTTTGTTTTTTATTTTGAGACAGAGTCTTGCCAAGGTGCCTAGGTTGGGCTCAAACTTGGAACTCTCCAGCTTCAGCCTCAGAAGTAGCTGGGATTACACGTGTAAGCCACAACTGGCCATTTTCCCCCCATTTTAACACATTTAAAACTACATCATTTACTTATTTTATTTTTTGATACTTGGGATTGAACCTAGGAACCCTTTCCCACTGAGCTATATTCCCCAGTCCTTTTCTTTTTTGAGACAAGGGTCTTGCTAAGTTGCTGAGGGCCTCATGAATTGGGGCCTTAGTGAATTGCTTAGATTGGCCTCATACTTGAGATCATCCTGCCTCAGTCTCTTGAGTCTCAGGGATTACAGGTGTGTGCCACTGTGCACAGATGTATTTTTATTTTTAATGTACTTTTATTTTAAATGTACAACAGCGGTTGTACATTTTTATGGGGTTCAGTGTTACATTTCAATGAATGTATATGATGTATAAAGACCAGATCAGGGTGATTAGCATATCTGTCACCTCAGACGTGTATCATTTCTTTGTGTTGGGAACATTCAAAGTTCCCTCTACTCTTCTGAACTATTTAGTTAATTGTTGTCAATCATAGTTATCCTACTGTATTATTGAACATTAGACATAATTTTTCTTATCCATTTGCCTCCTTGTGCCTATTAACCATCCTCACTTTAATTTGGATTAATTTAAATTCATCCTCACTTCATCACTCCCTCTCCTGTATCTTTCCAGGATTTAGTCACCTCTATTCTATTGTTTACTTCTTGAAGATCAGTTTTTTAGCTTACACACACACACACACACACACACACACACACACACACACACACAAATAATTTCATCATGTGGAACATCATTTTTCATATATGGGGAACCTTTTTTGAGTGGGATTACTAGGGCCTAAGGGAATTTGCATATAATTTTTTTTATACACATATATTTTTTTGTACTGGGGATTGAACCCAGGAGTGCTCTAGTACTGAACTACATCCCTAGACCTTTTGGGTAATTTTTATTTTGAGACATGATCTCACTAAGTTACTGAGGCTGGCTTTAAACTTGCAGTTCTTCTGCCTCATCCTCCCAATTTGCTGGGATTGTAGGTGTGTTGCCACTATGCGTGGCTTATATTTTAAATTTTAATTAATACTGCAAAATTGTCTTATGGAAAATCTGCAGCAATTTGTTTCGCTACCAGTGTGGTGTTCCATTTCTCTACAAACATAACAACTGTATATTACCACACAGTAAAATGGTTGCCAATTTGATAGGAACAACAACAGCAACGGCAAAGACAAAAGTCCCATTAAAATGATGTGAATTGTTTTTATCTCTTTGCATTCATATTTTTATTTTATTTTTCAAGATATAGAATTTATTGTTGGATAAAATTTTTTACACATGTACATACTGTCTCTTGGGATAGATCCTTCTTTTTTTTAGCAGTATCTCTGTTTTTTTTCTTTTATCCTTGAGATGTGCATGAGTTTCCTTAGTTTTTGACAAAAGTATGGATTCTTCGTGTCCAGTGTCTTTTCTTTTTCTTCAACTCCTCTTCATCAGTCTCCTTTTCCTGAGAAGATAGTAGCCAGTTTTCTCCTTTAGTTCCCTTTAACCCACTGAGTAGAACATGGCCCCTTCAAGGACTATTTTTTTCCTGTCACTAGTTTACTACCTTATTCCTTAGAGTAATGTTACTTAATTTTCCGGATATCTGCATTCTGGTTGAGATAGGAAGTGGTGCATGTCAGTATTAGCATGCCCCCTCATTGCTTTAGGGATTATATATGCTAGGTGGACTTCATGGTTTATAGAGTTTAAGGCTGGTTATACTGATATCTTGGTGTGTTGTCCCTGCCTACTTTTTTAAATTGTTGTTTTTAGAGACTTTCAGAGGAAGAGAGAGGAATAAATGACCCTTTTCATAGTCTTTAGTAGAATTTTCACTCATTTATTTATTTGTGATTTTTGTTGAGATATAATGTTATTAAATAATCTATACATATTTTAAGTGTATAATTGGATAAATTTTGCCCAGAATACCATACAGTCATGAGATAGAGCATTGTCATGACCCTAGAAATTTCTCTGTGTCCATTTTCATTATGTCTTTCTCTCACTTTTTATACACCCACACTGCTCCTGGCCAGCAGTCTTCTCATTTCTATTTCCATGATGTAGTTTTGCCTTAATTTGAACTTCATAAAAATGGAGTCGTTCAGTATGTACATATTTGGCTTCTTTTCACTCCGTATAATTTTTTTGAGTTTTATCAATGTTTTTGTCTATCATTGATTTGTTCCTTTTTATTTCTATGTAATATTCCCTTATATGAATATATCACAACTGTTTATCTAATTTTCTGTTGATGGACTTTGGGCTTTGTTTTAATTTGCATTTCTTTAGTGAATAATGATGTTAAAACATTTTCATAAGTTGATTAGCAATTGTGTATCTTTTTTTGTCAAGAATCTATTCAAATTTTTTGACTTTTTTAAAAATAAATTTCTTTGAAGATTAATTTGGATTCCTTTAAATTCATCCATTGTAATTTTTCTATTTTTTAATAGACATGTACATTTTGTAACTATCACAGTAACAAAAATATGTGTGAGTTTGTATTGATTTACACTTTTTGTGTGTGACTGTTCATACAGTTCTATTTGAGTTAGTCATAATTATCACAGATAAGATATTGAAATGTTCCATAACTTCAAAAAATTCTGTTGTGCTCTTCACTTTTTAGTTAATTTCTTTCTCTCCCCCAACCCCTGGCAACACTGTTGTTTTCTAATCTATGTTTTCTAAAATATTACTTAAATGTAACCAAATAATATATAATGTTTCAGAGTGTCTTGTTTCATTTAACATAATGTCTTTGAGATTCATTCATGTTTATGTGTATGAAGGACATTGGATCATTTTCATTTTTTGGTGATTATGAATAAAGCTGCTGTAAATAGTTGCATGCAGGTTTTTGTGTAAGCATAAATTTTAATTTCTCTAAAGTAAATACCTAGGAGTGGGATTTCTGGATTATATGGTAAGTATATTTTTTTGTGTCTTTAAAAAATTTTTTTAGTTGTTGTTGGATCTTTATTTTATTCATTTATATGCAGTGCTGAGTATTGAACCCAGAGCCTCACATGTGCTACTCAGTGCTCTACCACTGAGCTACAACCCCAGCCCTTACGTGTATGTTTAGTTGCCAAACTTTTCCAGAATGTTTGTGTCATTTTTACATTTCTAGCAGCAATGCATGAAAAGTTCTCCATGCTCTATCTTACTTGGTTCTGCCAATTTATTTTTTTAAAGTATTAGGGGTTTTTTTTGTTTGTTTTTGTGGTGCTGGGGATTGAACTCTAGGCCTCATGCAGCCTAGACAAGTACTCTATCACTTAGGTATGTTCCCTAGATTTTGTCTTATAGAGCAATTTTAGGCTTATAGAAAAATTGAGGGGCAAGTACAGAGAGTTCCCATGTACCTTTCCCCCACTACCCTGGTTTTTCTTAATTTTTTTTTTTTTTGTACCAGGGATTGAACCCAGGGGCACTTAACCATTGAGCCACATCTCTAGCCCCCACTCCCCCTTTTAAATATGTACATTTATTTTGTTGTTTGTTTATGTGGTGCTGCTGAGGATCTAACTCAGCGCCTCACATGTGTGAGGCAAGCGCTCTGCCACCGAGCCACAACCCCAGCCGTTCCTAGCCCTTTTTAAAAAAAATATTTTCTTAGAGACAGGGTCTTGTTGAGTTGCTTAGGGCCTCGCTAAGTTGCTGAGACTGGGTTTGAACTCGCTATCCTCCTGCCTCCTGAGCTGCTACAATTTTAGACATGGGCTACCGTGACCAGCTCTCTTACTGTTAACATCTAGCGTTAGTATGCTAAATTTGTTATAATTTATGAGCTAACACAGGCATACTTTGGCTTTTGCACTTTTCAGATGCAGAATTTTTTACAAATTGAAAGTTTGTGGGAACCCTAAGTTGGGCAAGTTTGTTGTTACCATTTTTCCCAAAAGTGTGTGTTCACTTAATGTTTCTGTGTCATATTTTTGAATTCTCACAGTATTTCAGACTACTTTATTTTATCTGTTGTGGTAATCTGCAATTAGTCTTATTTATTTTTTTTGGTGGTGTTGGGATTTGAAGGACTTTGTGCATATTAGGCAAGTCTCTACCACCAAGCTACAACCCTAACCCCTGGCAGTTATTTTTTTTCTTTTATTATTATTATTATTAGTTGTTAAAAACATTACAAAGCTCTTGACATATCATATTTCATATATTTGATTCAAATGGATTATGAACTCCCATTTTTACCCCGTATACAGATTGCAGAATCACATCGATTACACATCCACGTTTTTACATACTGCCATACTAGTGTCTGTTGTATTCTGCTGCCCTTCCTATCCTCTAATATCCCCCCTCCCCTCTCTTCCCCTCCTGTCTTCTCTCTCTACCCCATCTACTGTAATTCATTTCTCTCTCTTGTTTTTTTCCCTTTCCCTTCACTTCCTCTTATATGTAATTTTGTATAACAATGAGGTTCTCCTTCCATTCCAAGCAATTTCCCTTCTCTCTCCCTTTCCCTCCCACATCTCATCCCTGTTTAATGATAGTCTTCTTCTCACCTGGCAGTTATTTTTGATGTTACTCTTGTCATTGTTTTGGGACTCCCCCAACTACTCCTATGTAAAATGGTGAACTTAACTGATAAATGTTGAGTACATCCTAACTGCTTTTACCAACAAATCATTCTTCTATCTCTTTCCTTCTCCTCAGACCTCTGTATTCCCTGATATACAGTATTGAAATTAGACCAAGTAAAACCCCTCAATGATCAGGTGAATAGAAGAGTTGTACATTTCAAAGTTTAAATCAAAAGATAGGCTGGGGGTATAGATCAGTTGTGAGCACTTTGTAGAGTACTTGTCTAGTATGATTAAGGGCCTAGTTTTGATCTCCAGCATTGCTAAAAAGAAAAACTAAAGCTAGAAATGAGGGAAGGCATAGAAAAGTCTGAGCTAGGATGAAAGCTAGGTCTCATGTGCCAAAGATTCAGGCAAATTGGGAATACAAAGGAGATGTTCTTAAAGGAAATTTAAAGTGCTATTCCAGTGAACACACAGAGATAAGAAAGTAAAATAGCTATCTTGTTGCTGATATGGAGAAACTTTTACTGTTCTGAATAAAAGATCAAACCAGCTATAGCATTCCTCTAAGCTATAACCTAATCCATAGCAAGGCCTTAACCTTTTCAATTCTGTGAAAGCCTGGGAAAAGTGAGGAAAAGTTTGAAGTGAGCAAAGGTTGGTTCATAAAGTTCAAAGAAAACAACAATTTTTTTTTGTTTAAACACTAAAAGACAAATATTTTTTGTAGAAGAAATAATCTTCTATTGGAGGACCTTCATAGCTAGTGAAGAGAAGTCAGTGTGTGGCTTCATATCTTCAAAGGGCAGGCTGACCCTTTTTTGATAGGAGCTAAGTCCACTGGTTACTTGCATTTGAAGCCAATACTCATCTACCATTCCAAAAATCCTATGGCCTTTAATGTTTATACTGAATCAATTCTTCCTCTGCTCTAGAAATGGAATGGCAAAGCCTGAATGATTGCACTTTTGTTTACTGTGGTTTAGGCCACAATCCCTAGAAACATAATCCCAAATACCAAATTCTGAATGTTGAAATCTCAAAAGATCAAAATCTCTTTAAGTCTAAAATCCCAAAAAATATGATTCTGGAGAGGATAAGAAAAATTCCTTAAAAGACATTTATTTTCATTTTTAAAAGGGGATTTATTTAGGAACCAAAAACATGAGAGAGCACTTTGTAGGCCACTTTACACAATAAAATAGATGATAAAACATTTAATTTTTTTTAGTGGTGAGATGAAAACATTTCTGCAAACATAAATACTTGAGTATACTAATGACAGTTTCACAGGCATGAGTTGTGAACAGACAAATGTATGTGTAAATAGGTCAAGAAATTAAATGTAGAAAAGTATATCACTATGGTTGGTAATTGTGTTCACCAGTTTTGTACCTGCAGTCATTTGAAATATCATGTCAGATAACCTTTTGATCAAAACCTGGTGGGTCACCAATGTATGTACAGTGACCCAAAGATCCTAGAACTTGGGAACTTTAACAGATGCAGATATTCAGAAAGGATGTCTCTTAATTTATTGGGGACATTTCAGTGGTTTTATGTATATGCACAATTCTTGCACACAAAATCAATGTGATAATGTACTTTAATGTAGTCAAATTTACAAACAGAACCCTTTAAAAAAGTCTTTACACAGTTTATAGCATAATAATGGAAATGATGTGAAGATGAAATACAGAGTGTAACAAATTTTAAAAAATGATGTTGAGAATTTAAAATGGATGGAAAAAATATGAACAACAAAAACTACCCCCCCTAGGGGCTGGGGTTGTGGCTCAGTGGTAGAGTGCTCGCTTAGCACACATGAGGCCCTGGGTTCCAGCCTCAGCACCACATAAAAATAAGTAAATAAAATAAAGGTATATATATATAAAAAGAAATAATCTCTTAAAAAAACTATCCCCCTAAAAAAGATAAAAAATTGATTTGATAATGGGCAATTGCATGGAGGTTGTCCATAAAACCTGGCCTAATTTCACAACCATTAGCTATATTTTGAAGTTTTGCATTACAGTGAATTGTTCCATTTTTGCTTTCTGGACATAGTTCTTTTCAGTGAATACATTCACATTCACTTTCCATGAGGTGATTCTCTTTTTGAAATCATCCTGTCATTTGATATATGCTAACATAACATTTTCTATTAAATTTTCCCATCTTCTGTATCATATTTCTATGTTGTTTGGATATGTGTAAATATATTCTTCATATACTCATGTACAGATAATAAATTGACAGAATAATACTAGTCATTAAACAGCAACATAGTTGCATTTCTGCATATTATTTTTTTTTTCAGCCACTCAAGTAAGTTTAATGGGTTCTTTGGGTAAAGTTGGATTTAATCCATTAAAATTGCTGGATTTCACCTTATGTGTATCTATAACATACTAATTTAAAATATTAGGAAAAAATAGGAGAAAGACTGGTATAGGAAAGATAGAAGTTGGAAAGAGGAGGGGAGAGAAAGGAGAAGTACTGGGAACTGAACTGTTGGAGCAAATTATATTCTATGCTGTACCATTATGTCAAAATGAACTCCAATATTATTATAACTGTAATTCACTAATAAAAACATTAAAAAACATTACTGGAATTTTATCACCCAGAAACAGTGTCAATACACACACACACAAATATATATATATATATATATATATATATATTTGTACTGGGGATTGAACTCAGAGGCACTCAACCACTGAGCCACATCCCCAGCCCTATTTTGTATTTTATTTAGAGATAGGGTTTCACAGAATTGCTTAGCATCTCGCCATTGCTGAGGCTAGCTTTGAACTCGTGATTCTCCTGCCTCAGCCTTCTGAGCTGCTGGGATTATAGGCATGCGCCACTCTTCCTGGTCTAAATGGTACATTTTTAAACTGAAGTTTTCATATTGTATAGTCAATCCTGTCCACATAATTTGGCTTTCTTTCTTTTTTATGTAGACTTTTTCCCCCGTGGAAATTGTGGTTTTTAGGATTCTAGCTTTCAGGATTTAATATGTAGGATGTTCATCTTTTTTAAAATTTATGTTTTTGTTTTGGTGCTGGGGATCAAACCCAGGGCCTTGTGCGTGTGAGGCAAGCACTCTACCAAATGAGCTATATCCCCAGCCCTTATGTACTTATTCTTTTTTTTTATTGTGACTTTACTTATGACTCTACTTATGTATTTGCCGTATTACATCTTTTTTAAAATTTGTTTTAATTAGTTACACATGACAGTACAATGATCTTGACATATCATACATTTGAATCAAAGGGTATAACTTCTCGTTATTCTGAGTGCACAGGTTGCAGAATCACATTGGTCATACAGTCACATATATACATATAGCAATACTAGTGTCTATTTTATTTTGCTGTCCTTCTATTCCCCCTTCCCTTCCCCTCCCCTCCCATCACTTCTCTCTGCCCAATCTAATGTGACACACTTCTTTTTTTTCCCCCTTCACATCATCATGCATGTAATCTGTATAATGATGAGGATCTCTTTCTTTCTTCCGTGCATTTCCCCTTCTTCCTCCTTTTCCTTCCCACCTCTCTTCCCTATTTAGTGGTAATCATCTTCTCATGCTCTTCCTCCCTATCCCATTTTGAGTCACTCCCCTTATATCAGAGAAGACATTTGGCCTTTGTTTTTTAGGGATTGGCTAACTTAGCATTCTAATGTGTTATACATGACAGCAGAATGCATTTCAATTCATAGTACATATATAGACCGCAGTTTTTCATATTTCTGGTTGTACACAAAGTAGAGTCACACCATTTGTTTCTTCATGCATGTACTTCGTACATGTAAGGGAATGATATCCATCTCATTCCGCCATCTTTCTTACCCCCATTCCCCTTCCCTTCCTTTCCCTTCCCTCCCCTTTGTCCTATCTAAAGTTCCTCCATCCCCCCCACCCCCACTGTGGATCAGCATAGGATGTTCATCTTTTAATATTATGATTTTCAGGATGTTAGACTTTAGGAATTTGGTTTTTTTCAGAATTTAACATTTTGGATTATGGTGTTTGGGATTTAATTTTCTGTGATTACAATTGGCACCAGTTTACAACATAGTTTAATTCAGTATTTTAAGCCCACTGTTGAGAACTACTGCTCAGCTGAAAAGATTGCTTTCAAAATAGTACTACTTGTTTACAATATAATTATTTAGCCAAGACTTCCAATTGAGGTAGCCCATCAGATTAATGTTATTTTCATGCTGACCATGTCCCATTTGGAATTAATTATGAGAAAACATTTTCCCATTATATACCCTTTGTTCGTTTATCAAAGACCAGTTGATGGTACTTTTTTTTCTTTTATAATATTTTTTAGTTGTATATGGACACAGTACCTTTATTTTTCTTTATTTATTTTTATGTGGTGCTGAGGATTGAACCCAGTTCCTCATATGTTTGAGGCAAGTGCTCTGCCACTGAGCTACAATCCTAGCTCTTGGCTATGTTTTTGTGGATCCCCGCCCCCCCCCCCCCCCCCGCCTTATTCTATTCTGTTGATCTCTATATCTTTTCTGTCACCAATTCCACAGTCTTAATTACTATAACTTTTATAGTAAGTCTTAAAGTCACAGATAGTGCTAGTCTTTCAACTTTGCTCTTTTCCTTCTTTTGCCTTCGCATATAAACTGGATAATCATGTTTTTGCTATCTATTAAATACATTGCTGGAATTTTGGTTGGGATTGTATTGAATCTAAACATCAATTTGTAAAGAAGTGACATTAACAATAGTGATTCTTTCTATCCATGAACATGTTATATATTTTCTTTTACTGAGTTCTTTGATATCTTTCATCATAGTTTTATAATTTAATTCTTTGTTAGAATTATACCTGAATTTTTCACTTTTGTGTAAGCTAATGAAAGTTGTATTGTGTTTATAATTTCAAATTGCAGTTGTTTATTGCAGTAACTGTGCTTTAATTGCTTATTAATTTCAGAAGGTTTTTTGTTTGACTCTCTTGGATTTTCTACATAGATAATTATATCATCTGAGAATGAAATTTATTTCCCCAACATTGTAACATTTACTTCCCTTTCTTGTTGTATTATTCTAACTAAGATTTCTAGCACAAGGTTGAAAAGTAATTGTGAGGGGGCTATCTTGCTTCTTTCTGACATGGATGGATTTTTGTCTGTTGAACTACATTGGTTTCCTAGAATAAATCCCTGTTGGTCTAATTGTGTTATTACTTTTATGTATTACTGGATTTGATTTGCTTATTTTTTTTGTTGAGTATTTTTATGTCCATATTTAGGAATATTCCTGTTTAGTTTTCTCTGTTTGTCCTGTTGTATGGATTGGTATCAAGATAATACTAGCTTTGCAGAATGAAGTGGGAATTGTTCCTTTCTCTTCTGGTTAGATGGAAGAAATTGTTTAAAATTCTTTTTTATGTATTTCTAAGAAAACTTAGAGCATTCAAGGACTGGGGTATAGAGTAATATAGGGAGATAGCTGTGGTTATAAAAGGTAGTCTAAAGGAACTTTGTGATAAAACTGTCCTATATCTTGACTGTGGATGTAGTAAAAATTATACATATATGATCAAATTGCAAATACACACACAAATGACTACATGAAAAACAGGCGAATCTTAATAATGTCATAGATTGTATCAAGGTTTATTTCCTGATGTAATTAGGAAATATTAAAATGGTAATACCATAGGAGACTTTATGAAGGATTTCTAAAGTTTGTCTCTCTCTCTCTCTCTCTCTCTCTCTTTTTATTTCTTACAACTCTGAGAACCTACTATTATCTCAACATATAAGCTAAAAGTGAGTAGTAGAAAAGTTACAAGTTAGAGCTAAGAAAGCTTATCAAATATGGGAGGACAAGATGTCTTGGAAAATGCAGTGGAGAGTTATAGAGACTTTCCTGGCTCTCATTTTTAAGAGACTTGTACAATGTTGAAATAGTTCCTCTATTTCATTATATATATATATTTAAAAATTCATATATACATATATGAATTATTCTGCTGCCAAGCCTGTCAAGATAGTACCTAAGAGTTGTAAATATTGCTGTCTAAAAATATAATAGGATTTAAGTGAAATGGGTGTAGTTTTACCTGAGCATCAGTAAGACAGAAGAAAAGTAAGTGGAATTGATTTAAAATTTTTTTAGCTCTATAACATAGCTTGCCAGAATGATAGGTCTTTGAGAAGCAAAATGAAATTACTGAGGAAATAAATCACATGTAATATAATTAGAATCTATATTTTATTGTTATTTTTCTGTATTGGGGATTGAACCCAGGAGTGCTTTACTAATTAGCTACATTCTCATTCCTTTTTAGTTTTTTTTTTTTTTTTTTTTTTTTGAGACAGGGTCTTGGGTTGCCAAGGCTGGCTTTGAATTTGGGATTCTCCTGCCTCAGCCACCTAAGGTGCTGGGATGATGGCTACTACTGGCTGTAAAGTTTATATTTTAGCCTCATTAAAGGTGTATAGTTTTTTGGGAGGTAGGTACTTCTTGTACATTTACTTATGGACGGGATGATAACTGCACTATTAAAACATGTAATAAAGTGTGGTCATTTGGAAAGTGTAATAAACAAGTTAAAAAAAATTGCTTACATCTCTAAGGAAAGGAGCTTTTACCAGTAGCTACTGAAGCAGGTGAGTGGGCCTAGAATTCCTAAGCTATTTAGGGGTGATATCTAAGCTGTAGAATTTCTTTCAGAATTTAAGTACTTTTAAATTTGCCTCATATAGGATATAGAAATATCTGTGTCTTGCCTCAATTCTCTGTGCTTGTTTTTTAAAGAATATATTGAAAATTAGAACTGTCTATACAGTTATTGGGTATTGAGCTAAAGCTTACTACTTGGGAAATTTTATTTTCAGTCAATTTCCATCGGAAGACCATTTTAATTTTTGCTGATAGAGAGCTATGTGTTCGCTGCAACACAAAGCAAGTTTGGATATTCTGATATAGTATCTTTGTAATAAAAATTTGTTTTCTAAAACAACCAGCCAACCCCTTTAACCACAAACTATTTGTGTGTGTAGATTTCCTTTTTTATTAAAGGGTTTTAGGGCCCAGGTTGTGGCTCAGTGGCAGAGCGCTTGCCTCGCACATGTGAGGCTCTGGGTATGATCCTCAGCACCACATAAAAATAAATACAAAAATAAAGGTATTGTGTCTAACTACAACTAAAAAAATTTTTTAAAAATGACTAAACAAAATAAATATATTGTGTCCATGTATAACTAAAAATGTTAAAAGGGTTTTAAAATATGATTCAAATTATTTAATAGAAAAATGTTATTCTAATTACTTATTTATGTTTTGGTAAATTTGTCATTTTTGAGAATTGTTCTTTTTGAGAATTGTTCTTTCTTCTTTCTAAAAGGACCAATTTATGTGTGTAGAACTCTTTGTACTGTTCCCTTATTATCCTTTTAATATGTGTTTGTATGTAGTGAGATCTCTCTTCCTGTTATTGATAATTTATTTCTTGTAATTTTACCATGTAGTTTGGTGTTTTATTGATATTTTTAGAGAACCATATTTTGATTTGTCTCAATAATTTTTCAATTTTCAATTTCATTGATTTCTTCTTTTATATTATAATTTCTGCTCATTTCACATGTGTTTTGTTCTTCTGTTCCTAATGTCTTTAGATTTAATCATAGATTTCTGCTTTGAGACTTTTTTTTCAAATGCAACCATTAATGCAAACTTTATGGAAGATATGTCAGAAGGCACTTGGGATGTACATAGTAAAACTGATATGTAAAGGAAAATGTAAGGAGTAAAATTACACAAAATATAGGAAGTGAAAGGTCACTTCAATAAAGAGAGATTCTGAAAAAAAAAAGTTAGGCAGAAATCCTTGAAATGAAGAAATCAATAAACCAAATTAAAAATTCAGTGGAAAGTATCACCAACAGACTAGGCCATTTGGGAGACAGAGTTTCAGGTAATGAAGACAAAATATATAATTTTGAAAATGTAAAATTTAAACCCTGCTTAGAACATTACAAAGTTTTATGTATTTTCATTTTTGCTCAATGTATTTTCTGATTCTCTGAAGACTTTAATCTATGGAAAATTTTGAAATATGTTGTTATAATTGTGTTTTTTGTTTTCATGTGTTTAAGGATTTTTCTTTTACTTTCCACTATTGATTGCTAGTTTAATTCACTAGAATTAATTGTCAGAAAATACTACTGTCCCTACTACATTTCACCCAATGTTTAAATGTATTCTGTTAATGGTCAAGGAATATACTGTGTTCTTTGGCTATGTTTGAGTAATTTTATTATTTGTTTCCCATTTTTATTTCTTTTTGCTTTTTGCAATTTTCCCACTTTTTAAAATTATTTGATGTTTAAATACCTATTTTCATATTAGTATTTCATTTTAATGTTTATCTTGAGTTATTATCACATGTACATGTTTGTGAATTCTATGGATAACAATATATAGGTTATAGTCTACTAAGAATTAATATTAGTGTGGAGAAACTACCACCCTATTGGATTGCTGTGGTTTAAATATGATTTGTCCCTCTTAAACTCTTGTTGGGGTTTTGGTTTTCAGTGTAACAATGTTGAGAGTTGGTGGGGCTTTTAAGAGAAGATTAGGTCTTTAAGGGGGATTGATGCTTTTTCCTGGAAGTATGTTCTCGTTCTTGTGGACTTTATTAGTTACTATGAGGGCAAGTTTTTATTTCCTGATGTTATTCCTCTCTTCTGCACCTGCTTGTTTGCCCATCCACCATGGGGCCCTCACTAGAAATCAAGTAGTTGCTAGCACCATACAGTTGGACTTTCTAGTTTCCAGAAATGTGAGCTAATTTATAAATTACCCAGTTTCAGGCATTCTGTTATAGCAACAGAAAATAGTCTAAAACAAGGTCCCTTTACCCTTCATTTCTTAGGATGTAATGGTCACCTATATTAAACCAGCATATTTTGAATATCTCTAGACAATGTTATGATTTTTGAATTTTCATATACATTTTAAAGAGTTTAAGGTTTAAAAATATTGTATTTACTCACATTTATTAGTTCTAATGCTCTTATTTCATTCCTGAAGTTTCATTTTTCCTTTGATGTTACTATCCTTATGCCTGATTTGTTTCCTTTCATATTTAATTTAGAACAGGTTTGCAAGCTATGAGTTTTTTAGCTTAATCTGAGAATGTCTTAACTTTGCCTTCATTCCTATGGAATTTTATCAAAAGCTTTTGAATTTTATCAAAACCATTGTTGCTGGAATAATTATTATCATTTTATGTGTTTCATTTCTCTCATTTTAAATGTGTCATTTTTCTTTGTCACTACTTCTTTCTATAACTTTGCTTCCAAAAATTGTTTCAGTAGTTTTCAGTACATTTATCATGATTTATGACACTTTGTGACACTTTTTGAATCTGCAAGTTTATGTCTTTTATCAAATTATGGAAGTCTTTAGCTGTCAGATACTTTTTTCTGCATACATTCTTTTTTTTTCTCTCCTAAGACTGCAACAACATGAATTTTGCAAATTTTAGTGTTGTACCACAGGTTTATGAGTTTATGAGTCATTTTTAATTGCTTACTTTCTATTTTCTCAGTTTGAATAATTTGGTGATATTTCTATAAATTCTTACCTTGTTATCTCTTTTGCACGTTAGTCTATCCAATACAGTTTTTACTGTTCAAACTTTCTTCTCAGAGCATGGATTAAAAATTTTTTTCCCTTGATAACCTGATAATTTCAACCTTGTCATATGACACTTTTTTCTTTTTCTTTTTAATCATGAAAGGACTTTTAATCATTGTAGCTATACTGGGAAGATAAAGTGACCCATGTCTTTTGCCCCATCATTATGGAGGGGCTGATAATGACTTGGAGGTTTTTATAGAAAGGGGAATGAGGGAAGCGTCGGGAGTTTGCATAGATATATTGCCAGAATGGTGATAGATTTTGAACTACTAAAAATTGTACAGATGTGAGGGCTGGGGAAGTGGCTCAAGCCATAACGTGCTTGCCCGGCATGTGCTGGGCACTGGGTTTGATCCCCAGTACTACATAAAAATAAAATAAAAGATGTTGTGTCACCGAAAACTAAAAAATAAATATTAAAAAATTCTCTCTCCTCTCTCTCTCTCTCTCAAAAAAAATTGTACAGATGTGTTTAGGTTAAGATATTGATACAAAGGATTTCTCAGAATTTATTTAATTCTGATTTAGAGTGTTAGAGGGAACACAGGATTTATGTTAGACACAAGTTCAATTGGGCAGGTTTATTCTCTGAGCTTCACTTTTTTTTTTTTTTTCAGAGTGATATGTTTTATAATATGTTGGGTTGTGGTGATAATAGAATATCTGCAGCATTTATAGGACAACATTTATTGACACATTTAAAAGAGTAATTTTCCCCCATCTTATTAAAAAACTATTTTATATTGTGGTGAAATACACATGACATAAAATTCACTGTTAACCATTTTAAGGGTATGGTTCAGTGAAAATACTTTTCACATTATTGTGAAACCATCACCACCATCCATCTCCAGTAGTCTTTTTATCTTGTAAAACTGAACTGTGTCCATTAAAAAGTAGCTTCCTATTAACCTTTGCTCCCCAGCACCCAAAACAAAAAGCTCCCATTGTGCCTTCCTCCCAGTCCCTAGAAGTCACTACTGCTTTCTAGCTCTATAAATTTAACTAGTCTAGGTACTTGATATGAGTGGAACATCAGTGTTTGTCCTTTCATTGCTGGCTCCTTTCATGTAGTATACTGTCAGAATTCATTCATATTCATGTTTCAAAATTTCCTTCCTCTTTAGGGCTGAGTAATATTTCATTGTGTGTGTGTGTGTGTGTGTCTGTGTGTATACACACACACACATATACAGATAGCTTTTTGTTTACCCTTTCTTCTGTTTTATGCACATTGAGATTCTTCCACCTTTTGGCTATTTTAAATGATGTTGTTACGAATAGCAGATGTACAAATACCTCTTAGATGAAGACAATCTTTAAAACAATTACATGTGTAATGATTGTACATGTATTGATTGAAGCATGATTACATCAGTTTTCAAAAAAGGAAACAAAGACATAGAGAATATAAAAACTGGGGCTGGGAATGTGGTAGAATGCTTGCCTGGTGAGCCTGAGGCCCAGGGTTCAGTCTCCAGTACCAGAAAAAACAATATAAATATATGTATGTATGAACCATTAAAAATTGTACAGATGTGTTTAGGTTAAGATATTGATATGTATACAAATATCTTACACTACTTACATACAAATAAATAGAGTTTTAATCCCTTTTCTTTGTCATATCAGATCTAAACCTATTAGTAAGATATCTGTTTTTCTTCCATTTCCTGGGTTTACAGGGAACAGATTTTAATCCCTTCTAGTTGTTTGACATGCATTTACTTCAGGATCATAGGCCCCATTTACCTTCGCGTGTAACAAATAAGTAGTCATAAAATTATGTGTGTGTGTATTTTCGTTTGTTTGAGTTGCTGAAATAGAAAACAGAGCCTTGTCCATGGTAGATAAGTGCTGTACCACTGAGCTATGTTTCTAGCATGTTATTACTTCTTTAAACATTGCAAATTTTTATAGTTCTTTAAACTGGGGAGTCTCAGAATATTGATTTCTGGACTAAACACATCTGTACAATTTTTAACGGTTCATATATACATACATTTTAAAATTAATTTTTTGGGCATTTGTATTTCAATACTAGCAAAAGATGCAGGTATGGGCTGGACATGTAGAGTACTTGCCTGGGACGTGTGAAGCCTCAGGTTTGATTCCCAGCACTGGAATTAAAAGAAAGTCTGTATTCTAAGATTCTGTATTCTGTAGATTGTACTTTTATTTTCTCTGTTTACTACTAGGCTTTTGGCTTTTTATCTTAGTTTCTAAATTAAGACAACATTTTAAGTGCCTCCTATCATATTATTATTGTATTTATTATTAAAATTGGACATATTTTTTTTTCCTAGTGGAAAAGAAGCCTAAGAAATAAAGTCATCTCTCTAGACCATAAAAATAAAAAAAGTGTTCGTGGGCATCCTGTCACTTCTAAGTCATCACCAGAAAGGTAAGATACCAATGTGTGAATGAGTGTGATTTAAGATGGCTTGTATTACAGATAGCATGACCAGGAGTGACTTGCTGAAGCTTTATGGGATTCATTCACCACAATATTTAAAACAGAAGGTTTGAACTCAGTGAGGTTCCTTCTAACTTCTAACTTTCTATGGTTGTGAGTCATCTTAACTCCTTGTTTTTCTGCATTTGGAACTTCTTGATAAGCTTAGATGATAAAGCAAAAGGTATATGTAGAATAATAAAAATTCTTGATTCATCTCTGATTAGTAATGAAAAAGATACTGTATTTAGAAATTATGATCCTGTAGTCATAGTGTTAGTGAACTATTTAATATTAGAATTAAGTATCAGGAGGACACACATTATAGTTATTTTCAGGAGGAATTCAGAGCTTTTTTGGATTGGACATCAATAAATGATTAGAAAGTTGTTATTTTAAAAAAGGGTATTGAATTTTTTCTTTTTAGCATAGTGAGTGAAAAAATGTAGCAAAGTAAAAACTATAATTATTGAAAGATCACACAAATTTAGAAGACTAAATGGAGTCCCTGAATTTATGCCAGAGTACTTCTATAAGCTATTGAGTTCACATCCCCTTTCAAATAAATTGTCTGTAGAAAATACAAAAATATATCGGTGACTCCATATAATTTCTATAAACCTCTTGACCTACTACTATATGGTGGGTGAATTGTCAAGATGAAAATATCATTACATCTGTAGGTATAACAATGATGACTTGATCCTTAAAATATGAACAAACTCAGTTGTTTATAGACTTGGTTTCTCCAAAGATTATTAAGATCATATCAAAAATTTTATTTCATTGATCCTATATTTTCATTAAAAAGTCAAGCCACATTTTCTGAAAAGTTTGTCTATACAAAGTTGTTTAATTTTTATGAGAAAGAAATCCTGAAAACCTTGCATGGCTCAAAATTTATTGAAGTCTTATCTTTCCATAAGGATGACTATAAAGTTGTGGGGACAGGTTCTTTGAGGATATCAAGTCAATAACCATCATAACATATTATTACTTTAATATTACTTTTCTCCCCTGGCATTTTATCTAATATCTTTCAGTTTGTTTTCTCCTAAATTATCAGCTAGCATAAAACTGCAATTTTTGGCCTTCCTTATAGAGTTTATGACATCTGACTACTATTCCTGAGGTATTAATTTTCAGGTATGTTATCAGAGTTAGCACTATAAGGTCCTATTAATATATACCTAATGACAGAGAAGATGAAAAAGATTTTAAAATTCAATAGCAGTAGGTATTGAGATAGAAGTATAATAATGACTTTAATACATGTTTTTAATACATATAAATAACAGTATGTTAAGATGGTCCTGACAGGAAAATGGATTTTTTAAAACTGGTAAAAGTGATATAGCCAATAGGTAATAGTTTATCAGATTTATACTTTACTCAGCTGGCCAGCTTTGGAGAAATGGAATGTGATTTAAAAAATATATATATATTTTTTTAGTTGTAGATGGACCCAATATTTTTATGTGGTTCTGTGCCTCATATGTGTGAGGCAAGTGCTCTAACACTGAGCTACAACCCCAGCCCTGGAATGTGATTTTTGACAGATGTTTAGAATTTAGAGTGCTTTGTATTATTTTAGAATTTGTGCCTGAAGCCTTTATTGACAATATAAATATATTATATTAATTTAAATTCACAAAGTTGAAATGTTCATAAAGTATTTCTCCATGGCATTTGTAAGGACATATGCTTGAATATTTAAAAGAAGAATTTTTTTTTTGTTTTAGAAAAATCTCTGATGTAGAATATAAAGGATCTAAATTGATTTCCACTGTCTTAAGCCAGCAAAGGGCATTCTTTCTATATTTTAACCTTTACTGAATATTCTAGAACTTTTCATTTTTAACTTTTTTCTAAATTTTCTACCTGTTAGGCTCAGATAGATAGAATGTTTTGAATATCTAGAAACTGAGAACATGGTGAGATGTTTGTGTGAAACTAGGTTATGAGAATTAAATTTTTGGACAGAGGTAGGAAGTAACTTTGTTAAATAAAACAATGAATAGGGATGGGAAATTTTCATGTATTTGCTTCATAGCACAAGTGGCATGTGTTCATATCTGTGTAAAATTATTTTGGGCAGATTGAGTGTTTTTAGAATATTTCAGTTTGGTTTGCTTCATCTATTGATCTCATTTTTATTACTAATGAGTTTACAGGATTTGGACCTATGGACTTATTTCTATTGTAATATGATATACTTATGAAATTATATATTTTTTCTACTCTAGTAATTACTCCTTTGGGGGCTTTTGTCATATCAATCATAGAAAACATGAGCAGTATCATCAGGATGAAACTGAATACTTTCTATTTATAATTGTGGCAGCAAACACCTATTGAGTACTTACTATATATCAGGCATCAGGCTAAGCCTAAATTGTGTCATTTGATTTTCACATGTCTGAGAGGTGTAAATAGCTTTGGAATTATTTCTTAGTTCAAGAAATTTAGGACTCTAATTCATTATAATGTGAGGAATATTGTTAGTTTGTCTTTAGAAAACCTATTTTAACATTGGAGCCTTAATTTTTTTTGTTTTAGTCCCACTATTATTGAGTTCTGCTAAGCTATCTGAAATATTTTATAAATTGCTACTGTGTGCAGGGAAGCAAAAATAACAAAAGTACATCTGGAAAGGGGGTTAAATCTTTCGTGTTGGCATTACTTTGGAATTTCTAACACTATCTTTTTGCGTTTCATCTCATTTTAAAGATTATAATTCCTTTCAGTATTGTTTTTTGTTTAAAGTTTTGTGTTAATAAAATTCTCTCATTTAAATTGTTTAGTTAATTTTTTTTGGTGTATTTACAAAATTGTTTTCACCATCACAACATTCTAGCAAAAGTCAGAGAACATTTCCATCATGCCCCAGAATAAACCATTTAAGTCATCTTGAATCTTAGTGATCATAGGCAACCACTAGTTTACTTTGTGTCCTCTTGGGACTTGAGTTTTTGGAGATTTCATATAAACAGAATCATAAATATATATGTTCTTTTGTGTCTGGCTTTCATTTGAGGTTATCCATTCTGTAACATATATTAGTACTTTGTTTCCTTTCATTGTCAAACAGTATACCATTGTATCATTAAACCACATTGTGTTACTCCTTCACCAGATCTTGGACATTTGGGTTGTTTCAACTTTTTTTAAAAAAAATTGTTTTAATATGTATATTTATTTTTTAGTTTTAGGTGGACACAAAATCTTTATTTTACATTTATGTGGTGCTGAGCATCGAACCCAGTGCCTCATGCATGCTAGGTGAACACTGTACCACCGAGCCACAACCCCAGTCCTGTTTCCACTTTTTTTAAAAAATTTTTTTTAGTTGTCAATAGACCTTTATTAATAATTAATAACCCCATGCCCCCTCCCTTTTCCTCCAACCTCTCTGCCCTGTCTAGAGTTCCCATGCTCCCCCTCCCTATCCCACTGTGAATCAGTCTCCTTATATCAAAGAAAACATTTGGCATTTGTTTTTTTTTGGGATTGGCTAACTTCAATTAGCATTATCTTCTCTAACTCAATCTATTTACTTGCAAATTCCATGATGTTATTCTATTTTATTGCTGAGTAATATTTCATTGTGTATATATGCCACATTTTTTAATCCGTCTATTGAAGGGCATCTAGGTTGGTTGCACAATTTAGCTATTGTGACTTGTGCTGCTATAAGCATTGATGTGGCTGTGTGTCCCTGTAGTATGCTATTTTTAAGTCCTTTGGGTATAGGCCAAGGAGAGGGATAGCTGGATCAAATGGTGGTTCCATTCCCATATTGCTTTCCATAGTGGCAACACTAATGTATGTTTCCACCAACAATGTATTCGTGTTTTTTTTTCTCCATATCCTTGCTAGCATTTGTTAATTTTTTTTATAATTGCCATTATGATGGGAGTGGGGGTGTGAAGTGGATTCTTAATATAGTTTTGATTTGTATTTTCCTGATGCCTATAGATACTGAACATCTTTCATATATTTATTAGCTATTTATACTTCTTTTTAATATATATTTAGTTGTAGTTGGATACAATACCTTTATTTATTTTATTTTTTAAAAAATATTTTTTAGTTGTTGATGGCCCTTTATTTTATTTATTTATTTATTTATTTATTTTAAACTTTTTTTTTAAAGAGAGAGTGAGAGAGAGAATTTTTAATATTTATTTTTTAGTTCTCGGTGGGGGGGAGGAGAGAGAGAGAGAGAGAATTTTTAATATTTATTTTTTAGTTCTCAGTGGACACAACATCTTTGTTGGTATGTGGTGCTGAGGATCGAACCCGGGCTGCATGCATGCCAGGCGAGCGCGCTACCGCTTGAGCCACATCCCCAGCCCCATATTTTATTTATTTTTATGTGGTGTTGAGGATTGAACCCAGTGCCTCACATGTCTAGGAAAGTGCTCTACTGCTGAGCCACAACCCCAGCCCCATTTTTATTTTTTTTGATAAGTTCCTATTCAAATAATTTGTCAGTATGTTGATTTGATTACTTGTTCTGTTAAATTTTTTGGATTCTTTATATATTTTGGGTGTTAATCCTCTGTCAGATGAATACCTGGCATTTTCTCCCATTTGTGGATTGTCTCTTTACTGTGTTGATTAATTACTTTGCTGTGCCCAAGCCTTTTATTATAATCTGATCCCATTTATCAGTTTGGATATTTCTTGAGCTATTGAAGTCTGAAAGGAATCATATCCTGTGCCAATATCTTGAAGTCTTTTCCCTATGTTGTCTTCTAGAAGTTTCAAAATTTCCCCTCCAACCTCTCTACCCTGTCTAGAGTTTATCTGTTCCTCCCATCCTCCCCCTCCTTATCTCACTATGAATCAGTCTCCTTATATCAAAGAAAACAAACTCTTTTATCCATTTTGAGTTGATTTTTGTACAGGGCGAGAGAGAGGGTTCAAGTTTCAGTCTTTTGTGACTGTTCTGTTTTCTTAGCACCATTTGTTGAAGAAGCTGTCTTTTCTCTATTGTGTGTTTTTTAGTACCTTCTGGAAGATCAATTGGCTGTAGAGTAGGTTATTTCTGAGTATCCTTTTCTGTTCTGTTGGTATACATATCTGTGTTTAAGTAAATACCATGTTTTTTGTTATTATGGCTCCAGAGTATGTTTTGAACTCAGGTATTGTAATGTCTTCAGCATTGTTTTTTTTTTTTTGCTCAAGATTGCTTTGGCTATTTCGGGTCTTTTGTGCTTCCATCTGAATTTTAGGATTATATTTTCTAGTTCTGTAAAAATGTTATTGCTATTTTGATGGAGATTGCAGTGAACCTGTAGATTGCTTTGGGTACTAATATTAGTAGTAATTTTGCCTATCCATGAACATGGGAGGTCTTTCCATCTTTTTCAATTCTTTCTTCAGTGTTTTAAAAATTTCACTCCTTGGTTAGGTTTATTCTTAGTTATTATATATATATATATATATATATATATAATGTATATATATATATTTTTTGATGCTGTTTTTATTAGGACTGCTTTCCTGATTTCTTTCTTAGTGAATTCATTATTGATCTTTAGAAAAGCTATTGTGTGTGTGTGTTTGTGTGTGTGTGTGTGTGTTGGTTTTATGTCCTTATACTTTGCTGTATTTTTCCTACCAGTTTTAACAGTCTTTGGTATGGAGTCTTTAAGGCTTTCTAAGTATAGAGTCATATCATCTGCAAACAGGGGTAATTCTACTTTTTCTTTTTCTGTTTTCATACCTTTTATTTCCCAGTTGCTCTACCTATAGTTTCAAGTACTATATTGAATAAGAGTGTTGAGAGTGGAACCCTTGCCTTTTTTATTTCTAATTTTAGAGAAAATGCTTTCAGTTTTCCCCTATTCAGTATGATATGGGTTATGTGTTTATCATATAAATATATATATATATATATATATATATATATATATATATATATCCCTTTTATGTTGAAGTATGATCTTTCTATACCTAATTTGTTCAAGAATTTTATTATGATGGAATGTTGAATTTATCAAAGGCTTTTTTGGCATCTTTTGAAATGATCATGTTTTTTTTGTCCTTGATTCTATTTATGCGATATATTATGTTTATTGACTTGTCTATATTGAGTCATTCCGCACCTCTGGAATGAAACCAACCTGATCATGGTGTATGGTCTTTTTTTAATGTGATCTTTAATTCACTTTGCAAATATTTTATTGAGGATTTTTGCATCTATGTTTGTCATTGATATGTGTCTATAGTTTTCTTTTTGTGTGTGTGTCTTTGTCCACTTTTGGTAGCAGAGTAATACTGGTTTGGTAGAATTAGTTTGGAAGAGTTCCTTTCCCTTTTGCTTTATGAAATAGTATGAGGAACATTGGCTTTAATTCTTGACAAAATAGGGTACAATGTGATAATTCAATACATGTATACAATGTGTAATGATCAAGTCAGCTTAGATAGTATTGTCTCCTTAAATATTTATCATTTTGTTTGTTTTGCAACTTTTGAACTCCTCTTTTACTTTTTTATAAAATATATAACAAATTGTGGTTTGCTAGTATTGTGTTGAGGATTTTTGCCTTAGTGTTCAGAAGTGATATTGTTTTTTTAAAAAAAATTTCTTTTAGTGTATTTAGCTGGCTTTGCTATCAGGGCCATGTTGACCTTATAGAAAGAATTTTATTTCATTTTGATTTTTTGAATAAGTTTGAGAAAGACAGGCATTAATTTGTCTTTATTGTTTGGTATAATTCACCAATGAAGCCATTAGGTTCAGAACTTTTGTCACGAGGCTTTTGGTTACTAATTCAGTTGCTTTGCTAATTATATACTGTACACAGTTTTAATTTTTTTGTGATTCAGTCTTGGTAGGTTTTGTGTTTCTGTGCAGTTCTGTTTCTTCTTGCTTATCCAGTTTGTTGTCATAGTTCTCTCTTTAAATCTTCTAAATTTCTGTAGCATCAGTAGTAATGTTCTCACTCTTTTTTTAAAAAAAATTATTGGAGTATTTACTCTTTATTTCTTATTTCTTACCCTATCTAGCTGAACTTTTGGTTTTTTTTTTTTTTTTTTTTTGTACCTAGAATTGAGCTCAGGGGCATTCTACCACTGAGCCACATCCCCAGTCCTATTTTGTATTTTATTTAGAGCTAGGGTCTCTCAGAGTTGCTTAGCACCTTGCTTTTGCTGAGGCTGTCTTTGAACTCTTGATCCTCCTGTCTAAGCTTCCAGAGCTGCTGGGATTATAGGCATGTACAACCTCGCCCAATTATTTTGTAACCTTGTTGACCTTTTCAAAGAATCAACAGTTGGTTTTATTTATTTTCTCTCATTTAATTTTGCTCAAATCTTTATATTTCCTTATTTTTTAATATTTATTTTTTAATTATAGGTGGACACAATATCTTTTATTTTATGTGGTGCTGAGGATCGAACCTGGTGCCTCATGCATGGTAGGCGAGCGCTCTACCTCTGAGCCACAACCCCAGCCCCTATATTTCCTTCTTTTTGCTACTTTTGGGATTAGTTCATTTTTCTTTACTTGGTTCATTAAGTTGTAGAGTTATGTTGTCAATTTGAGTTTGATGATTGGTTCTCCGTCCTTCCCTTCCACCTTACATTCTTTCCTCCCTCCCTCTTTTATTGTTTTCCTTTTTTTGTGTTAGGGTTTGAACCTCGGAACTTAGAGATATGGTAAGTATGTACTCTACTACTTACCTACACCCAATCTCTTTCTCTTTTTCCTTTAGGTTCTAGGAAGTGAACCCTGGGACACTTAATCACTGAGCCACATCCCCAGCTCTTTTTAATATTTTACTTAGAGACAGGTCTCACTAAGTTGCTTAGGGCCTCGCTAAGTTGCTGAGGCCAACTTTGAACTTGGAATCCTCCTGCCTCAGCCTCCTGAGTTGCTGGGATTACAGGCGTGCACCATTGCACCTGGCCTCTTTCTTATATTTTAAGAAATAAGAATGTATGTAACTCAGTGAGACCCTGTTTCTAAATAAAATACAAAATAGGTCTAGGGATGTGGCTCAGTGGTTGAGTGTCCCTGAGTTCAATCCCTGGTACCTGCCCCCCAAAGAAAAGAATGTATGTATGTATTTATGATAATAAATTTTACCTTAACACTCTTTTTGCTGTGTCCCATGTGTTGATATGTTACATTTTTGTTTTCATTAGTCTCTAAGTATTTTCTAATTTCCCTTGTAATTACAACTTTGATACATTAGTTAACACTGTGTTGTTTAATTTACATAGATTTGTGGATTTTACAATTTTCCTCCTGTTATTGATTTGTAACTTCATCCCATTGTGTCCAAGATAATACATTATATGATCTTCATCTTTTTAATTCGATTGGTACTTAATTTTAAAAAAAGAGCTGGGAATGGTGGCACATGTCTATAATCCCAGTAACCTCTGGAGACTGAGGCAGTAGGATCACAAGTTTGAGGCCAGTCTTGGCAATTTAGACAGATCCTGTGTTAAAATAAAAAAATTTAAAAAAAAGAAAGAAAAAAAGAGTTCGGAATGTAGTTCAGTGGTAGAGCATCCCTGATTTCAGTCCCCAGATAAGATTAAGTGCTTACTTAGTATATTTCCTAGTATAACATAAGTGCTCAATAATAAGAAGCATGAATAATTATCATTATCATCAATAATTTATTTAATCCACATTGAATTTTTGTTATTCCATTAGATTGTTTTTTGTTCCATAGGTCTCTCTATGAACTCTTTTTCCTTGCATTTTTTAAAAAGTATTTTTAATTGTAGATGGACACAAAACCTTTATTTTATTTATTTACTTTTTATGTGGTGTTGAGGATCGAACCCAGTATCTCACATGTGTGAGGCAAGTGCTCCACCACTGTGTACCAGCCCTTTCCTTGCATTAAAAAAAAAATCTTATTATCTGTTTGATTAATCTGTGACTTTAACTAGTCTTTACAATGTCCTTCCTGGTTCTACATATGTTGTAAAAATGTATCATACACAAATTTTAAAAAATGAGAGCCTTATAGACATCCTGTAATTGGATCATATGTTTTTGTCCAGTCTGCTAAACTGTCTTTATATTGATGAGTTTAATCCATTATCTTTTAAAGTAGTTACTGAAAAGAAACAATTATACTTTTTTGTTGTTGTTGTTGTTCTGGGTCTTGGCACTTGCAAATGCCAGCTACATGCATCCCAGCCCCTTTTAATTTTTTTAAAAATTTTGATTCTCAAATTTTGAGACCAGTTCTTACTGTAAGCCTTCTATATTTGGATGTCTATATCTTTTCTGAAATTATTAGGGAACTTTTCTGTTTTCTATGGCCTTACCTTTTTTTTTTCTCTTTTGGGTAGTCCCCAAAGGGCAGATATTCCTTGTTTAATGTTATATAATTCAGGATATAAAAGTCATTTATATCCTTCATTATTTTTAATGAATTATTTTTAAATTATTTATACGTTTTCTTTTGGATCTCATTGAGCTTTTCTTTAATCATTTTTTAAGGGTGTGTGTGTATATATATACACACACACCACACACACACACCCACATACATGCACGCACACACACACACATACATTTTACTTATAGTTAGACACAATACCTTTATTTTTATTTGTTTATTTTTTATGGTGCTGAGGCCAGTGCTTCGTACATGCTAAGTGCGTGCTCTACCCCTGAGCCACAACCCCAGCCCTTCTTTAATCATTAATAAAAATTCTTTATAAAATATTTTGTCTCTATTGATTAATTTGGGGATCTGTTTCTAGGGATTTATTCTCTTTTGGGGGAGTCACAGTATCTTTATTTTTTTTATTTTTTATGTTCCTACATTGAGATTTGGTGTATCAGTTATCTCTGTCACTTTTATGGGATAGCCTTTTCTTGCCGGGGAATGGTGATAGCTTTTTTAGTAAGTGACTTTCTTCTGAAGAGGTATCTTGGGGTATTCATTTGTTTTATAGTGTTGACTTTGTTTCCAGTTGAATGCCACAGTGTTGTTTCCCCATAGCTTCTTTGACTATGATGAATGACTTTGGGCATGGTATGTTCTGTGGTTAGTTGGAAAGATCCACTGTCTCTGTGGGCCATTCAAGAGTGAGAAAACTACAGCATCTCAGGAAGGTGTGGTACAGATAACAGAGGGTGTGGGGTGGTAACCATGTGGCTATTCCTACACCTGGGTGATAGAGGTTTCCTGAGGCATTGTTGACAGTAACTCTTCTACTGGAAAGGTTCTCTGGCACAGGCAGCTCCGTTTATGGTGAGGGTCCTAAAGCACTTTTCTTCTAGCCAGTCAGTGGTGCAGGTCAAGATATTTCATGGGCAGATGTGATGATGGGAACTGGAGCATCTCCTCCTCTGTGGAATTCAATCCTAGCCCTGACATCAAAGAGTAGTCAGATGAGATGCTGGGACAGGATGATGGTATGAAACAAATAGATGTGGTGGTAGTGGGAACTTGGTGTTTGTCTTTGTTGCTTTGGTGGCAGTGTATGCTTGGGGCCTGGTTGGTGACTTCCACTACTGGTTTTTCTCTCAGCCTTGTATGTGGCAATGCATGCTTGGGGGTGAGGTAATGACTGGAACTGTGCATTTTTAGCTTAGACCCCTTCAGTTGCAGTATAGAACTTAGAATGGGGCTGTGACTGGAGGCATGGCACAGTTCCTATTGGTTTGCTTTGGCTTCATGTTCCTAGTGCCTGATGATTCCAGAGCTGCAGAACAGCTCAGAGCTTTCTGCATACATCCCTGTGGATGGAGCAGCAGGAACAAACAGGTTTCTTCCTGCCCTGTCAGCAACAGGCATCTAAGAATGGCAAAGTCAGGAGGGCTGGCAGGAACTGTGTGTGTGCCTGCATGTCTGCAACCAGTCATGGCACTGGTGCAAGTCTATACCCAGCTGTTGGGTACACATGGCTGGCCATGCCCTTTTTCTCAGAAGGCAAGAAAGCACCCTGATCTCCTGGTTCTTGAGAGCTGCACCTTCTCTTCTCATCTGTCACAACTACCTGTTTCTTACAGCATAGGTCCCAGAGGTCTTTTTTTTTTTTTTTCTTTTTGGTACTGGGGATTGAACTCAGGGGCACTCAACTGCTGAGCCACATCCCAAGCCCTGTTTTGTATTTTAGCTTAGTGCTTCGCTGTTGCTGAGGCTGCCTTTGAACTCACAATCCTCCTGCCTCAGCCTCCTGAGCTGCTGGGATTACAGGCGTGTCCCACCATGCCTGTCCCCAGAGGTCTTGAGTCACTCACTCTGCTGGGTTAAGTTTGGTCCCAGGTAGCTATCCTCCAAGTCAGTGTAGTGGAATATCTGTGGAGTCCCAGATTTAGGAATATGCAGTGGTTTCTGAACCCCTAGTGCAGCATGAATTAATACAGTAACTCATTTCTCAGTATGGCTCCTGGCTGCAGCAGCTTAGGGGTTCACTGTAATATGATGTGAGATTCTTTTACAAAGCAGGCTGCTATATACATTTTATTTTGCTTGTCTAGGTGGACCGTAAGCTTTTGAGGACTGTGGAACTTTTCAGTAGTTAGGATACCCAGCATCCACACTAATAGAGTTTGCCAGGACTCTCCTTTTCATCCTTACCTTTATGAAGAGTTGTCTGTGGAGTTGGGGTGTCAGGTAGCAGTGTTTTTTTTTTTTTCTTTCTGTGCTGTCTTCACTGGACTTTAACTCTTACAATGTTCCAGTGTTTTCTCACATTCACTCACCTCAAAATGCAGTTCTGTACTTGTTACTTTGGTTCTTCTTTGTGGAGGAAGAGGTGTATGCTGGTGTCTCTGTTCAGCTATCATGAATCCCAAAATATGCATTTTACTTGTACATTCTGATGAGTTTTAATAGATGTGTACTCTGTGGTAACACCACCACCACTACAGTCTGTGGAACATACCTAATGCCTGAAAGACTTTTCATGTTCTCCTTCCCATTTGTTCCCCCAAGACACCCCCTTCACCACAGTCCCATGCAGTCACTGTTTACTATATGTCACTGTAGATTAGGTTTATCTTTTCTGAGTGGCAAATATATGGAAACATATAGTATGTTTAATCTTTGTGTATGGCATCTTTCTTTAAGCATAATATTTTGGAGGTTTGTCCATGTTGTTGTTGTATGTATAAGTAGTTCATTTTTTATTACTGATTAATATTTCATTGTATGAATACATTGTATTTTATCCATTAACATTTTTTATGGACACTGGGTTGTTTCCAGTTTTGAGATTTTAAGAATAAAACTTTCTGTACCTGTTCATATACAAGTGCTTTTGTGGACATATTTTTATTTCTTTTGGATATCTAGGAGTTGGATCACTGGGTCATATGGTAAGTGCATTTTTAACTTTGTAAGAAACTGACAAGTTGTCTTCCAAAGTGATTGTGTTATATTACATTCACACAAACAATGTAGGAGAGTTTCAGTTACTCTACACCTCTGCCCACACATACCTTGTTGGCCTCTTTTATCTTCATTCTTTCTAAATAGGAAGTAGTATATTTCATTGTGGTTTTAATTCCATTTGCCTAATGACTGATGTTGAGTATCTTCTCATGTATTGGCCTATTTATTGTCTCAAAAGTGTAGACTCTTTTTTGCTCTCTTTTGTTTTTTGGGTTTTTTTAATGCCAAGAATTGAACCTAGGGGTGTTTAACCACTGAACCACATCATCAACCCTTTTTATTTTGAAACAGGGTCTCACTAGGTTGCTCAGGGCCTCACTTAATTTTTAAGCTTGGCCTTGAACTTGCAACCATCCTGCCTCAGCCTCCGGAGTTGCTGAGATTACTGGCATCCTCCCTTTAAGAGCAGAATAAAACAGAACCCTTTATTTTGAATAACAGAAAAATAAGATTAATAACATTTTTTGTGTGTGCATATTGTCCTTTCATAAGTCTTTTCTGTAAAGTAGCCAATTTTTATTGCCCATTTTTTGAAGGTAAAAATGTACTTAAAGCAAAATTATGAAAAAAAGAAATGAAAACAATGCTTTAATCCCAACTGTGTTTCCAGAGTAAAAAAGTAGGTCTCCAGGTCTCAAAAAAGTTTTTATCTGATTTATGAACTCAGATAGCCAAGTAATGTAATTAAGTCATAATTATACATACATTGAATGTAAATATAAATTACTTTGTTGAAAAACTTAACATAATTTGAACTTTTGTAGAAAAATAATTCATGTTCATTTTATTCATAGGCAAAAAGAAACCTGATTTTTTTCTTTTCTTTTTTAAAAATATTTTTGTGCCTTATTGATGGACTATTTATTTATTTATTTATTGTTATATGTGGTGCTGAGAATTGAACCCAGTGCTTCACACATGCTAGGCAAGCGCTGTACCACTGAGCCACAACCCCAGCCTCTGAAACCAGATTTTTTCTAATGTAGTTATACTGAATTTTCCTGCAATTATAGATTTTCACATATATAAAATAGTGCTAAGGAGGAGATATAGTACATTTATTATTTTCTAAGAATGCTTATTTGGAAGAATCTGAATAAATGGATCATTTTCCTTATAATTGCAATTAAATGAGATGAAATGATTTAGAGAGTTTACAAAGGGACCTTTTAATAAATGGCCAATTAGATGATGCTAAGAAAGCCAGGGACAAATAATGGGAATGGTACACATGTTGTTGAGTCTGTTTATGTGTCCTTTACCTTTTTACTGACAAATATATAATTTACCGAAAAAATGAATAAAGGTAAGCAGTTAAATGAATTACTCATTATCTTTTATATATTTTTATAAGGCATGTATATTCATTTAACCATTTTTCAGGTACTAATTAGAAAACTACCCCAGAAGTTCTAATGTACCTTTATAGTCACACTGCCTGCAAGGAATAGCCTTAATTGGAAACTTCCACTTTCAAGCAAGTAGTTACTTTTATTTTTCTGAATAGTACTGCTTACTAAGTATGTATCTCTCAGTACTTTTTGATAGTATTGCCACCAAAATGTGTAATCTTAAATACTAAGTTTAGATTATATTTTGCCTTGAGTGAATGCTGTTCTTAAGAATAAAATCTTAAGTTTCTATTGTAATATCCAATG
Source organism: Ictidomys tridecemlineatus (assembly GCF_052094955.1). Lineage (NCBI taxonomy): Eukaryota > Metazoa > Chordata > Mammalia > Rodentia > Sciuridae > Ictidomys > Ictidomys tridecemlineatus. The sequence goes on from NC_135479.1 coordinate 165,187,184, forward strand.
AAATTTTGTAGATGTTGTAAAAATTAAAAATTTTTTAACCTTAATTATTTGAGGAAAAAAGACTGTAACTTATGCTGTACAATATTTTATTAACCAAATAATAGTATTTTAAACATGAAATAAATTTTATTTAGAACATGAAATAAATATTTCCCCAAAGATGCTAAATTGCCCTTCTCACTTAGAGTTTCACTATTAGAATAATCGGTGAAATTACCAATGATGTGTTATTTTCTTTTTTTTTAATATTTATTTTTTAGTTGTAGTTGGACACAATACCTTTGTTTTATTTATTTATTTTTATGTGGTGCTAAGGATCGAACCCAGAGCCCCGTGCATACTAGGGGAGCACTCTATGACTGAGTCACAACCCCAGCTCTGATTTGTCATTTTCTAATGTAAATTTTTATTTACATTAGAAAATGACAAAAAATATTTTTTCCAATTGAGTATTTTCATATTTAAAATTATTAAAAAGTTTACTATTTGAATAATAATTTCCATAATAATTGGGTAATTAGGTCATTTCATTTTTCCATTAGACTAAACGTATCTTTATATGCTCTTAAAGTTTTACATATATTTTTATTTGGTTATTTAGAATTTTTAATTTGTGCATTCATAAAACTTAATATAGTCTAATTTTACCTGTGTAAAATATCTACTCATTCCACTAGTCAATCGATAGTATATACTAGGTTAGCATGAACTATTTACTAATCCTTAAAAAATATTTTGCTTTATATATATAGTATTTGCTTAATATAGAAAACAGAAATAAAAACAAGTAGAACACAACTAGCAACCCTTAAAATTTAAGATAGGAGACTTTTAGATACTAAGTAACATTCTGTTAAGTGAATTTATCATGATTTACTGAGCCATTCTTTTGTTGCTAGGCATTTAAGGTTGTGTTTAGTTTTTTTTTTTTTTCCTTTTCTTTTCGCTGTTTGGGGATCCAACCCAAGTCCTTGTGCGTGATAAGCAAGTGTTGATCACTGAGCTACATCCCAGTTTTGTTTACTTCTCTGATAAATAATACTGTGGTGAGTGTTTTGTGCATAAGTTTTTACTCCTGTATTTCATATTTGCCTTCATTTAGGACTCCAGACATAGAATTGTTTAATCGAGAGTGCACTGAACACATATATCTCTCATCTAGTTTCTCCATTTGTTAACATGTTGCCATATTAGGCATCTCTGAATCTTTTACACATATGTATAAATTAGTATCACATACATACATGTATACATGTACATATGCATAAAGATACATATACATTTGGGGGGGGAATCATTTGAATGTAAGTTGCAGACATCATGCAACTTCATCAAGCATTTTACTTCTACATACTTGAACTTACATTTCTGAAAAACAAGGACATTCTTACATAACAACCATAATACACTATCAAGGAAATTAACAATAATTTCATATCATCATCTACTATGAAGTCCACAGTCAGAACTCCCTAAATGTCCTCAAAATGTCTTTTATTACATCTAGGATCAAATTGAGATTCATGCATTGTATTTTGTTATGATGCCCCATTAGTGTCAGTTTGGAACAACTCCTGCCTGTTTCTTTGCACCCCCATTGCCACTTTTGACTCTTATATGGAGGGTGTTTTTTTTTTTTTTTTTTTTGCCTTAGCTGGGGAATAAACCCAGGATCTCAAACGTGCCAGGTAAGCATTCTGCCTCTGAGCTATGTCCCCTAATCCCATGTCATTGAGTTTTGAAGAGTTCAAGTCAGTTTTCTTATAGAATGTCTTACTTTCTGTATTTTCAATATTTTTGTGATTCTTTTATATTTTTTGGCAAGGATACTTCATAGTTGATATACTTCTTCTTTTTAAAAATACCTTGTTTTATTTGTAGTTGGAAATAATACCTTTATTTTATTTTTAAGTGGTGCTAAGCATGTGCTAGGTGAGTGCTCTACCACTGAGGCACAACCCCATCCCCTGATGTACTTCTTATTGTGCATATCAGGGGACACATAGTGTATGACTGTCTCAGTGTTGATGGTTTTGTGTTTGATCACTTGGTTAAGATGATCTCCCCATCATTAGTGCCATTTCCTTAGCAATGAGTAATCATCTATAAACTCAGTGCATTATTTGCATTGTGCTGACATCAAAGTGACTAGGTACTGCTGGCAAAACAAAAGAAACAGTATATTTGTAGCATTATTAATTCTTGATTATTAATCTCAGTGGAATTCCTTAACTATAAGACAGTCTTTTGTGCCTCTCTAGTAAACTTATATTCCCCATCTTCACAATGATTATTTGAAACAGTTTCTCTTCTCAAACCTATATTATATTACCTTTCATATCACTTTTAGGAAATGGTCTGTGTTGCTTCTACTTCCTAGAAGATGGAAAGGAGTGCCCCTTCTCTCATAAACCACTATAGAAGAGCAGTGAAGTATACTGGCAGTGGAGTTGGGAGTGGTTGTGGATTTTATTTTCACCATTCCTTTTTCTGTTGTATACCCAGTCACCTCAACTGTGAAAGAATTATCTCAGAGAGTAATAGTAAATGAATCAATCAGTGTAAAATGCTTAGCAAAGTGCTAGATATATATTAACATGGTCAGTAAATATTAACTGTTTTTATACTGTTTCTTAAGAATCTTATTGTGGGATTTCTTCTGTCTCCTATATCTTCAACTTTTCCTACTTCATTAACCTCTTCCCATAAATGATTAAACTTATGTAGATCTTTCCTATTTCAGATTAACCAGCTAACCAACCAGTAACAAGCTAAAATCCCTTTCCTCTATACCACATCTTTAGCTCTTGTCCTATCTCACTATTTCACAGCCATATTTCTTAATATCTACATTTGCTGTATCCCTTGCTGCCTTTCTCATTTACTTATCCCACTGTCTTCTGGTTTTGTTTCTACAGTTCTATTAAAGTGCCTCTGATGAAGTAAGCAATTCTCTCTTTGAATTCATTTTTATTCCTGTTTCTCCTTAGTGCTTTCATTTCATTGTCTGTAAAAAGATCAAAATGGTCTTTTAAAAATGCAGTTCTGATCTTCTAAAAACTAGTGAATTTCTATTATTGTTCATATAAAGTCTCAAATACTTAATATGGTCCACTGTGTCCTGCCTAATTGCCATTCTTATCTCATACACATTTTCTTTTCACTCTAAGCCCTTGAGCTGGGTAAATTGTTTTAATTTTCATACAAGCTTTACTGAGAACATTTGTGTTTTGTCCCGTTTTTTGTTTTTTGTTTTTGTCTTTTTTCCATTTTCTGTTTCCTTTGGAGAGTGCTTAGCCTTCTTTAACACATTAGCTTTAGGGCCATGTTCTAAGTAAAACCTTTCCTGATTTGAAGAGGTGTAGCATTTGAACTTCTCCTTCAAATGTTGTAATCACAGTTGTAATTAAATATGAATTGAGTTATTCTCTGGAATGTAAGCTCCATAAAATCGAGAATGCTATCTTGTTTATTGCTGATTCTAGGTCTTACTAGCACAATTGTTTTGCTTGAAGGTGTTCAATAAGTATTTGTTGCATGAAGTATTATTAATTCATAGAGGTGTTACTCATCTCTTTATTATAGCTTAGCCTTCCCCCCCCCCTTATTCTGCATGTTTGAAGTTTCAGTGCATTCTGTAGTAGAAGTTCTCCTTAGAATTTATTCCCCTCTTTTCCTAGATGATTTGGGAATATAATCTTAAGTACATGTTGTGAACAGATGATTTGTTTTTTAAGATTTCCTGTTTTATCTTGAAAATACATGAGAATTTTGCTTGCTGTTTCTTAATATTCTTGTGTTTGTTAAATAAACAAGCAAAAAGTGCCTATAACTGCTTACTAGGGAATAAAATTTCTGATTAAATATCTGGTTATTTCAGTTGTTTCTTATTTGACATTGTTTAAAGTCCACTATTAGCCTGTTTATATCACTCACCAACTATATTTCATGGTTCCAGAACTGAGCATACTTTTTCAAATACTGTCACCACAAAGACATATTGTGTCATATCGTATTGCATATGTGATAAGGCAGATCCCTGAAACGGCTTGTATTTATCAGGCTTCCTTTTGAGATTGGCATAATAAAGGTTTTAAATTTACCCATTTTAGATGGCATTAGAGTAGATTATGCTAAGTGAAGCTAGCCAGTCCCTAAAAAACTAATGCCAAATGTCTTCTTTGATATAAGAAGAACAACTAAGAACAGAGCAAGGAGGAAGAGCATGAGAAGAAGATTAACATTAAATAGGGACGACAGGTGGGAGGGAAAGGGAGAGAGAAGGGAAATTGCATGGAAATGGAAGGAGACCCTCATTGTTATACAAAATTACATATAAGAGGAAGTGAGGGGAAAGGGGAAAAAAACAAGGGGGAGAAATGAATTACAGTAGATGGGGTAGAGAGAGAAGAAGGGAGGGGGGATAGTAGAGGATAGGATAGGCAACAGAACACAACAGACACTGGTATGACAGTATGTAAAAAAGTGGATGTGTAACCGATGTGATTCTGCAATCTGTATATGGGGTAAAAATGGGAGTTCATAACTCACTTGAATCAAATGTATGAAATATGATATGTCAAGAACTATGTAATGTTTTGAACAACTAATAATAAAAATTTTAAAAAAATTTACCCATTTTTGAAAAAGGTAAAATTAAATCTATATCTTAAGACTATGTAGGCTGTAGATGATGTATTATTTACCCCTAGTTTTTATAATGTTTTCTGCTAAAATAAAAACAAATTTTTAGCCAGAAAGTGGTTCCTTTTGTGTTGAGATTTACAGATGTATATTGTCCTTCTACTAGCAGTGTGAATAAGTATGGATGGGTTGTCAGGAATTCAACAGCTTACATATGTGTGACCACAATTATAGTTTGCCTGTCAGAATTCTGGTGAAAATCCCAATTTAAATGAAATAGCCATACTTTTTAATGTGTATTTGAGAATGGTGAGGGTTTTTTTTAACTTAACACTATTTGCTACTATAATTAATTGCTTAAAAATCTGAGATTTAGATTTCCAAAGATTAATATATTAATAATTTGTGATAAATTCATGTATTATACAATGTTTAGTATGGAATGTATTAATTATTTATGTGTGTAACAGGCAACTCAAAGTTATGTTGACGAATGTTCTATGGACGGATTTAGGACGAAAATTCACAAAGACCCTACCTAGAAACGATGCTAATTTATATGATGCCAACAAGGTACAATCAGATTCATTGCCTTCGACATCTGTTGACAGCATAGAGACATGTCACAAATTAGAACCTCTTCATCAAAGCCTTAATTTATCTGAAAGGTATGTTGTTCAGTATTGATTTTGTTCAACTTACCACATTTGAAATAATATAAATCCAATACTCTTAAAAATATGATTGTTGGAAATAACATGGAAGAAGATCTGCATATACAGGTATGCCCTGGTCTAAAGCAAATCTTGAAACTTTGAATCTTCATTTAGATGTTGGTTCTGTACTTCACTAAATCGATTGACATGGAGTTATATTTAAAAATGAATATCCTTAGTACATTTAACTTATTTATAATAATTTAATTCATGTATATATTGTTTTAGTATATTATATTACAATATAAAACAAAAATATATACACACATACATTTGTTTACATATAAGATATATACACATAAATGTGTATATATCTATTTCTTGTTTTCAAAAATATCTTTTTTTTGTCAGAAATGAGTTTTTAGAAAATCTTTAATCTGAACTAGTGTAACACATTATATAAGAACTACTATTTATTAAAACTTATCGGAGGCTATATAGGCTTGTTTCCACTAGGTTTTTTTTTTTTTTTTTTTTTTTACAAAAGTATAAAAAGCAGTTTCTGAAGTGAGCTGTACTCTTTCTGCGCTCCAAAGCATCTTACTGATGGCTGTGGTTAACCGTTTCACAGAGAGGGAAACTGAAGCACTGAGGTAATGTTGCACCAATTATTGTAGGGTGCACTAGTTAGGAGTTGCTCTTTTCTGACTGGCCAGGTGGAAGGTGGTGGGAAAAAAGGCTTATTGAGCTGTGGGGAAAGGGGGTCAGTCTTGAGCGGGGCAGAACAGATCTGTTTGGTGCCCCCACCAACCTCTCAGTGAGGGAAGGGAATGGGAGGACCATGACATAAGTGGGGAGTTGTGGAAGTCTAGAAAGAGAAAGCCTTGGAAGAGGCAGCTGTCTTGCCATCTTTGGAGGAGGGTGTAGTAAAGGCCGTTGCTGCAATGAGAAAGCACTGACCCAGACCTAGTCAGAAACCTCACTGTAGTAATATTTGTGGGCAGCTGGCATGGTCTTCTAGCCAGCCTCCCAGAATTCAATGATCTCTAGCAGCAGTAGCTGGGCCAGGGAGCTAAAGCCTATTGGAAGCAGGAGCGTATCCCAGATCAGGACAAAGAGCTCATTCATGCACTCACTGCCCGTTCATCTTCTCCAGCTGCTTCCCAACCCAGTATAGCTGCAGCACCAAGCAGTCTACCTTCTCCTCCTTGCTTAGACTGCAGGCTGGGCCAGCTGGAAGAGATAATCATAGATGGGGTTCATTAGTGCCATCATGGGCATGTTGTTCACGTTTGAGTGCTGTCTTCAGCAGCTGCTGTGTCTGTGCATCAAAAGATTGGATCTATTTGGCTTCCCCATGACCATTTAGCCCCAGCAGCTCTTTAATGGTCTGGGATTAATGACAGCACCTGCCACACCTGCCTGTTTTCTGCATGTTTAACATACCTTTAAATGTTATTTTATCTGAATCCTCACTACCTTTGATTTTTTTGAACTTTCTTGTATTTTACATGCATTTAAGAAATGGATATGATTTAAAAATACCACTTCCAGGCTTTAGTAGTAAATATTCAGTTTAATTTTGAAAACTAAGAAGACTAGTTTTGCTTGTGGTTTTCTAAAAAGATTGTATGTGGAATTTTGAGCTAAACACAAGGTAGTAACTCTAGGAATTTGTGATCTATAAAATAATATTTTTAATATATCTTGCTAGGCGTGGTGGCACATGCCTGTAATCCCAGTGACTTGGGAGGCTGAAGCAGGAGGATTGTGAGTTCAAAGTCAACATCAGCAAAAGTGAGATGCTAAACAACTTAGTGAGACCCTGTCTCAAATACAAAAATGGGGCTGGGGAATGTGGCTCTGTAGTCAGGTGTGCCTGAGTTCAATCTCTAATACCAAACAAACAAACAAACAAACAAAAACTATATATCTCCATTTGTTTTTAGCTCTTAAATATTTTTTGGGGGAGGCACTTTATTTTCAATTAGAAGAACCTGCTATTGACTAGCCAGTGCTTAATAATATATGAACTTTAGTCTGGATGACAGTATATAAGTGTTTTAAGTGGAAAAGATTGTTAATTTTGAAGAGTTATTTTAAATAAAAGTAGCACTTTTATCAAAACTTCTAAACTTGCTTAATAAGGGTAAAACCAAAAAAAGTTTAATAAGACTTCCCTTACTAGATGTTTCCTAGTGTTGAGGTAGCTTTCTAAAAATACTGTGAACCTTAAAGATAGTTTAATATAAGTAAGTTTGAAGCATCTTGCTCTCATTCTACTGGATTTTAGCAGTTTACCCACTTTGTACAGGAGAACTAATCTCAAACTGTGCTGACAGATGTAAATAAAGGAGCTAGTTAAAAGAATGATCATATGTTTGACTCTTTTGAAAGGAAGCTTTAATTCTTCTGCAAATGACTACAGATTTTTCAATTATTTTATCCCATTACTGTTCTTTTTTCAATTAAAAGTGTGTGGTGTTCCATTCTCTCTGAAGAATAGTTTTGCCCATAAAGAATTGTTAGCCTCTAAATTATGTGTTTGTGAAATTTAAATATTACATGAAGTAAAGAGCCCTAATAAGATTTTAATTTTTTTTCCTGTTTAGTTAGTAGAATTCAGTTAGTCCAGATATCTTAACTACAGTCCAGATATCCTAAACTTAGCTTGTTTTACATTGAAAACATTATTTTTATTCTCTTCTATCCCCTTACTATTTGAGTGAATGCCTTGCTTGTATACCCAGTTCTGCAAATTAGAACTTGGGAATTGTCCTTTTTTTTTTTTCTTACTCTTATATCTAATTATTTACCTCATGTTGTTTTTTTCTTCTAAATTCGTCTTGAAATAATTTCTTCATCTTTACTGCCAGTACCTCAGCGCAAGTCCTAATAACTTTGTGCTATTGTTACTATAACATTAAATAGATGAGGCTTCCTGTGCATACTTTTTCTTCTTGGCATATTCCTTTTGTCTTTGTCTAAGTATTCATTTTAAAAATCAGGTCTTACTCATGACTCAATGGTTTAACATTTTTCTGTGATTCCATGTAACCTTCAAGATAAAGTTCAAACTAGTTAGCTTGGTGCACAGGTCCTTATGATGATTCCCCTTTGCCTATCTCTATCTAGCTTTGTGTCTTTCCACTATTCTACATTTACAGAGTACTTCAGACTTAGGGAACTATTGGTTGTTCATTGAACATATAAAGCTATTTTATGCATTCTGTTTTTCTCTTATAAATAATCTCCTTTTCCTTTTTACTGGTTTCTCTTGGTTTTGAACATTGAACTCACATGTCTCTTGAGAGCCCTCCTTGAGTCTTCCATAATTATATTTGATCTCTTTGTCTTGCTAAAAACCCTCTTCATATATCAGCATTCATCACACTATATTGTGATATTTAGTTTCTCTAACAATGAACTTCATAAGGGTAAGGACTATATTTTATTTCTTATTTTTCTTTGTTCCTAATATAATAGTAGGCTCATACTAAATACTCAGTACAGGAAGTTTTTGTTTTATTTGATATTAGGGATTGAACCCAGGGGTGCTTTACTACTGAGTTACATTTCCAGGCCTTTTCGTGTTTTATTTTTGAGAAGGATTTGACTGTTATTTAGGGCCTCAACTATTTCAGACATCTTAACTATGGTCCAGATATCCTAAACTCAACTTGTTTTACATTGAAAACATTATTTTTATTCTCTTCTATCCAACTTTCTGAGGCTGGCCTCAAATTTGTAATTCTCCTGCTTCAGCCTCCCAAGTTGTTGAGATTACCCGTGTGTACCACTGTGCCCAGCTAAAGGAAGCTTTAATACATTTAACTATAGGTCTTGTCTTCATCTATTTTCCCAGAATAAAATTTCCAGACATTTTAAAATCTATGTCCCATTAGGGACATAATATACAAGGCTTCTGAAGAAGTAAACTATGTTTCTTCTGCTTTCATCAGTTGGCACCAGAGATTGTTAGAGAAAAATGAACATATTATATTCATATGCAATGTATTTAAATATCATTAAAAGAGTTCCTGCTATTTGTAATTTTTCTTTTTTTTTTAAAGAGAGAATGAGAGAGAGAGGGAGAGAGAGAGAGAATTTTTTAATATTTATTTTTTAGTTTTCGGCGGACACAACATCTTTGTTGGTATGTGGTGCTGAGGATCGAACCCGGGCCGCACTCATGCCAAGTGAACGCACTACCGCTTGATCCACATCCCCAGCCCTATTTGTAATTTTTCTAAATGTAAAAATGAATTTATTGTTTTTCTTTAAATATACATGTGTGAAATTTACATATGCTTACAAAATTATATATTCCAGCTGGGCATTGTGGCACAGGCCTGTAATTCCAGCAGCTTGGGAGGCTGAGACAGAAGGATTAAGTTTGAGGTCAGCTTCAGAAGTTTAGTAAGGCCCTGAGCAACTTTGAGAGACCTTGTCTCAAAATAAAAAATTAGAAGGACTGGGGATGTGGCTCAGTAGGTAAGCAACCCTGGATTCAATCTCTGGTTAAAAACAAAATTCCAACAAAACCAAAACTTACCCCCCCCTCCCGCAATTTAAAAACTCCAAACCATATTCCAGTACTAAAATGGAAAACTTTTTTAATAGTATGATATTCCTATTCCCTTATGATATTTCTTAAGCCAGTAATATTCTAGGTGAGTGCTGTTCATTTAAGATTCAGTTGGTACAAGGAAAATAAGTTAATTTAGAAAATCTGTGAATATCTTTTAAAAAATTATCCAGAAATTAAATCTTTTCCCTACATACCTTAATGTTTTGATTTAGAAGGTATATTTTGAACTAAGAATACATTTATGAGAACCTATTAAAATGCCATAAATCACAATTTTAAAAAATCATCTATGTATAATTACAGCAAAATGAAACTAAATTAATATCATATTTTTTTTTGTGGTACTGGAGATCGAACTCAGTGCCTCATGCATGCTAGGATAGTGTTCTACCATTGAGCTTCATCTCCAGCTCTTATAATTTTTTATTATATTACAGCTTTATTAGCAGATACAATTGTTATCTTTCAACAAGGACTTAATTTCTTTAAAAAACTACTCTTAGAATGAAGTTGCATATTAATAGCTCTTACTAGTTTTTCAAAGTTTCCTCCATTTATTAAGTTACCTAAATCATGGTTAGCTTGCTACTTAAGCAGGGTACAGTTTGAGAGAAAAAGCATAAAGAGGCACAATTAGAAAATGGAATTATTTTCAGGCCAGCATCATTTCTGCTATTTCTCACTGCATTTCAAAATTTCTTTCTTCTTTGGTTTAGTATATTAATGATATTTTGAAGTGTTGTTTCATCATATTAGTAAATAGAGTTAAGAAAATTGTATTTTATATTACTTACTGAAACTGTTTACACCCTGAGGAAAATTTTTCAGATTGAAATAATATGAGAGATGAAGTATATACATTTATTTACTTCAATTTCTTGTGAACATTTGGAATTTTGACATGCTAGCCAGCCCTAGAATATCCTTGGCAATGCTAATTTACATAGTTGTATTCCAAAAGATAGTTTTGGAACTATGAGTATAATTATCACTTTATAGATTTGTATTCTCTAAGGTTGTCACTCTTTGTTCCTTTAAGGTACCTATATTAGATATGTTGTCAATAGGCGATATAAGTTATTTGGGCTATGGTTGTGTGTTATGAAGAACTGAGTATATTATAGTCATTGTTCAATTCTATACTTCTGGGGGGCAGTTACTGGAGATTTAATCCAGAGACACTTTCTTTACTAATGTACTACATTCCCAGCCCTTTTTATTTTTTATTTTGAGGTAAGATCTTGCTAGGTTGCTTAGGGCTTTGCTAAGTTGCTGAGCTTGGCCTTGAATTTGAGATCTTCCGGCCTTAACTTCCTGAGTCACTGGGATTACAGGTGTGTGCCACTGCCCCCAGCTAATTGTACACTTTTAAAAAACATATTTTGATAAATATTATAGAACATAATAATTTGTAACAGTTAATTACTATTTGAAAAGGTTGTTGTTTTTAAAAGGTTGAGTAAGACTTCAATAATATGAAAATTAGTGTTTCCATTTGTTACTAATCTGATATGTGCCAGGAGTTGTGCTAATTGTTTTAAACCTGCTATTTAATCTCAACTGTGTAAAGTAGATGTTATTTTTCCCATTTTAGGGATGAGGTGATCTATGCTAGGAGGCAGAAATTATGCTAAGTAACTTACTTAAGTGGTAAAATAGTTATTTTACCAAATCAGAATTTGCACCAGGGCTTCTCTGACTCCAAAGTCCTTGCTCTTAATTTTGTGCCATACTGCTTCTCTTTACGTTTTTACTCTTCTACATTTTTAACTTTTTCTTTATTTGGTACTGGGGCTGAACTCAGGGGCAGTTTACCACTGAGCCACATTTTCAGACCTTTTAAAAAATATTTTATTTATAGAAAGTCTCGCTGAATTGCTTAGAGCCTCACTAAGTTGCTGAAGCTGGCTTTGAGCTCATGATCCTCCTGCCTCAGCTTCCTGAGCTTCTGGGATTACAGGCATTGCACCACTTAATCTGGCTGAACTTTACCATTTCTCATTAACAAAAAGAATTACACTTTACTACATATTTTATGTGTTACTTAATTTATTAACCTTTAAATGTTCAACTTATTATTTTTTTCCTTTGACATCTTTTTACAAAGTAAGAGTGTTTTCATGGACATGCTGAGATAGTGTCTTGAAACTTCTGATAATTTCAGGGTCCTCACGGGAACTTTATGGATGTACCTTCTACTGCAGCTTGGTATATAATCTTTTCAAATGATTTTTGGTTGAATTTTGAATTTTTTTTCTCCTCTAGGAAGAAACTTTTAACTCTTTGTTTAACTTGGAACGTCTCTGGTTCTTTTTTCTTTTTCTTGTTTCAAATTTAGTAGTAAAACAAACCATACAAGAATTGGATGATCATTTATTATTCAGAAAAGAATTCCAAATGTTCCCTTTCCTTGCTGGTTTAATCTCAACTGATCAATTATTTTCAACACTTTGTTTAGGCCTAATCTTCTATTGACTCTAAGTCCCCTCTTTTAAAAAGCTTATTTTAAGAACTCAACATTTTAAAACATATTTAAATTATGCTATAGCCAAGTATTTAAAAAGAGATAATAGAGGATAGTTGACATTTCTTTGATGTGTCTCTTTATATGCCCTAATTTTTTTCATTATTAAATATTTAAATTTTTGTAGTATTTTTTATACATAATGAGCAACATTTAGAATTCAGGACCATAAAAGAATTATCATTTATTTATTTATTTATTTTGGTGGTGCTGGGATCAAAACTAGACCTCACTATTCTACCCCTGAGCTACATTTCCTGCCTAACATTTATCAATTCTTTTGATATTTTACAGCATCAGATTCTTTGATCTCTTAAAAGTAAATAAAATTTTATTTGTGCTGTCATATTTATTTGGAAAAAAATGAATCTAACTTGAATAACAAGTCTTTCTGCTAATTTTTCTATTTTTTCTAAAGCATTGAAAATCACGTTTGAATTTCCTTTTAGTGATACACTTTGTAACAGTACATAGTATAAAATCAGATAAAAGGAATCTTGAGATATTCTACTGGCTTTACATTGACCCCCATTTCTACTTCAAATTTAGTATTTTTAGGTAGAGTTATGTCAAGTCTATTAGGCATCAAGTATACAAAACAGATAATAGTAAATAGGATCCTTAGAAATCTAAATTATGTCAGGAGGAAGATGTCTCTGCCTCCCTTATTTACAGTTAGAGGGTACACTATATGACAGACTTCCTTTCCTTTCTTCCTTCACAAACTCTTAAATTCAGGGAGTTGTATTTACTATGAGCACTTGTTTTTAGATTATATAATCATTGAAGCATTTCCTTTAATATTGCTAGAAATGAATATTTCCAAGGGTTTCTTGAAGTATCTTTAGAAAAGCTCAGTTATTTGGAATCCTTTTCAAGTTAGTATTGAGGATTCAGTGTTTTGAAATAGAATAAACAAAAATCTCAAAAAAAAAAATAGGCCCGATTTCTTCCACTATGAAGTGCTACTTATACTTGGGCAAATAGTTAACTTTTCTGAGCTTTTTATTCTTCATGTTTAGAATTGAGAACTAATCTAAAGTTCTTCTAAGGTTTTGAAATTTTATTCTGTCTGGGACATAGTAAAAAGAACACAATGTCTTTATGTAGGGAAAATAAGCAGGGTACCTGTGAGTACTACAACAAATGTAACAAAGTTCAGTGAAGATTCACATTTTCACTTAAACAAAAGTACTCTAGTTCTTTCTAAGTATATTGTTTCTCACAGAGTGTCAGTAAAGTATTGTTAGTGGCATATTAATAACAATTAAGGAGACATTTAATGAAGAGGCAGGAAAAACCTTAAAAATAGCAAGCAGGTACTTGAGAGACTGAGGTAGGAGGATCCATAGAGTCCAATTGTTTGGGACTAGCTTAGGCAACAGTGAGACCTTGTCTCTTAAACAACAATTATAAAAACAAACAAACAAAAAGCAGGATAAATGGCTGGGAATGTAGCTCAGTGGTAGGGTTCTTGCCTGGGACCCTGGGTTCCATCCCTAGCACCATGATAACAAAACAAGACAAAATAAAAAAATACAGTAACAAGATCTTTTTTTATTGATTTTATTTTTTTAAATACATGACAACAGTGGAATGCATTACAATCCTTATTACACATATATACCACAATTTTTCATATCTTTGTTTATATATAAGATATATTGACACCCAACTCAAGTCTTCATACATATACTTTGTATAATGATGATAATCACATTTCACCAGCCTTGCTAATCCCCTTCAGTAACAAGATCTTTAAAAAAAATCACAATAATTTGTCTTGGGTTTGTCTGTTCAGAGTCAAATAGTAGTCTCCCTTTCTCCACCTTTACATCTGCCAAGTTGGTGCTGGAATCCAGGGCCTTGTACATACTAAGCAAATAGTAGTCTTGAGGACATTGTTGTAGTGTGGCAAAGTACATCTTGTTTATAATAGCAACTTTGGCTAACCAAACAAATATCACACAACCCTCTTCAGAGTTATACAGTCAATTTGGTATAGATATAGATGCCACAATTTTAGAAAGTTGTAACTTTAAAAATACACTTCGCTTTTCTAAATATTTAATTTATTGAAGCTCTCCCTGATGCTGTTATAATATTAGCATATTAACCCCAGTATACATGCTGTTTCATTTATGGAATCTGTTATTACCATAGATGCAATATGTTTGATGTCTTTCTTGTTGGATGTGGTACTTGTCATTTGTCGATTATAAAAACATAGTTTCTTATCAAGGCCCTTTCTCTGTTTTTTTTCTAAGTATATTGTTTCTCACAGAGTGTCAGTAAAGTACTGTTAGTGGCATATGGATAACAATTAAGGAGATTTGATGAATTGGCTTGTAGTAATCTATGTTTTTAATAAATAATGAAAAAGAAAAAGCATTTTTTGAGAAAAATGGATTAATATTTAAGCACTATAATAGCATCTACTAGTATACTTAAAGACATTATTGTGGCATACTGTGATTTATGCCATCATTTGTAAGAAGCAAGTACTTCTAGAAATAAAAGATACAAAATTTTGAGTATTCATATGTCAATTTCTAGGGCAATGTAGTTCTAATAGCTTACTTGTGCTAAGATGATATGAAAATTAAACTTTTTAGAATATATATATGTATATATATACATATATGTATGTATATATTTTTTTAAATTGAAAACTCCAGTACAGTATGGTGTTTGTTATTCTGTGTGACAGGATACCCAGAGTTATACTGACGAATGTCCTGGGAACGGAGTTAGGAAGAAAATACATAAAGACCCCACCTGTAACTGAGGCCAGTTTGAGTGATACAGACAACTTGCAATCAGAGCAACTTTCTTCATCATCTGATGGCAGCCTAAAATCTTGTCCAAATCTAAATCCTCACAAGAGCTGTTTTTTATCTGAAAGGTATGTTTAGTGATAATTTTACTCAAAATAATATATTTATTTTCATGAACCATCCCCGTTCCCCCCCCTCCCCAAGATATATTATTTATAAATGTGAGGTAAATTGTGCTCTGGTTACCATTCTTGTAGTTTGGAAAAGTGGACACAGCCAGTGAATGAAATTTTAGTCACCTATTTCAGTATCTCAATTCATTTTTCTGGTACAATTGAAATCCATTTCTCTGACATCACTCTGTTCCTCCCTTGTTCTCTGGTCTATCTGTCCATCTGTCTGTTCATCCATCTGGCCTTATTCAATATGTTATATTCAGGTTCTAGAACTTTGTCACTTAGTGCTCAGTAAATATTTTGTTGAATGAATGACTGAATGCATTCCTCATGAAAATGGTTTGAGATAGCTGAATTCCACTAACAAATGTGGCTGTGTTAAAAAGAGAAATGTAAATCTGAAGTTGCCTTTATTTTAAGCACTAGAAGAACTTATGTGGACTGGAAATGAGAAAAAAATCTGTGGAAAAGGGAATGTCATTTAGTAAATTCTACTAGGTTTTTTTTTTGGTTGTGCTGGGAACTGAACCTAGAGCCGTCTGTCTGCGAGGTAGGCACTCTACAAACTGAGCTATATCCCCAGCTCCTCTGTTAGATTTTTAAACTTTCATTTGCCATGAACTCCAGAAGTTCCTCTTTTTTTTTTCCTGTTTTCAAACTATAAAATAAACCATTTTTATCTCAGTGAAAAATTGATTTGGTCTTAATTTCCACTACCCCATGATCTATCTAAAGGTAACTTCTGGTTTGTATTTTCATTATAAGCCCAATACATTAAATATTGATAGTTGCCTTTTTAAAGGCTTATAAACAAAATTCTTACTCTTCTAACAAATATTGTCTTTTAAAACTGTTTGTTTATTATGAACTTCTGAATTTTTCTCCTTTTAGAAAATATTTTGTAGTTTCACAGAAGTGCTACTCAATTATTTGTATAATTTTAATTTTATACTTTAATAGACCTCTCTAAATTTGCCTCCTTTCAAAATGAGAATTTCATTGGAATTATCTAGTTACTAAATTTAATGTATAGTTGGAGATGTTATAAGTGTGCTTATCACATTATTATTGGTGTTTTGTTTCTGGCTTCTCTACTAGACATAAACCCCTAAAGGAAAGGCATAATGTCTTATTTACATTTATAGCCAGTGCTTAGCTCAGTACACACTGAATTTTGTGCACTTAGGTTAATCCTTGTGGCATTCAATTTTAAGCCTCAGTTTTCTGAGATGTAAAAAAGAAGTAATTTTTAAAAATACTTTTATTTATAGATGGACACAATACCTTTATTTTATTAATTTATTTTTATGTGGTGCTGAGGATCGAACCAGTGCCTCACACATACAGGCATGAGCTCTACCACTGAGCCACAATCCCAGCCCGAGATATAATTTTTAATGTCCTTTATGCTCTTAAAAATTATTGTATTCTCTCTTATAATTCTTATGTTAGAATTCTTTGTGCACATAAAATATTATACAAATGAAAGTGTTATTGAAGATGCTTTTGTAGAAAAAACTTATTTTTTGGAGAAAAAATTTTATAATGTTGAATTCCATTATTATGATGGGTTTTAAAATATTTTTTAGTTGTAGATGGACATAATACCTTTATTTTATTTATTTTTATGTGGTGCTGAGGATCAAACATGGTGCCTTACACATGCTAGGCAAGTGCTCCACCACTGAGCTACACCTCTAGCCCCTTATGATGATTTTTATTATGATGTTGAATTCCATGTTTTCCTTGGAATTCAAATGGCATCAGTGCACAATCATACTGCTAGGAAAACAGCACTGTTGAGAGGATTGTTTTTAATTTTTTTTTTATACTTGTGGATGGACAAAATGCTTTTATTTTATTTCTTTATTTTTATATTGTGCTAAGGATCAAACCCAGTGCCTCACACATGCTAGGCAAGTGCTCTGCCACTGGCTAGCATGTGTGAGGATTCAGCTCTGTTGTGAGGATTCTTTAGAACTATTCAATTGTAATTTGTAGTCTATAGGCTTTATTGCTATCTGGGGCTAAAAAGTCATAATACTAATAATATGTATAAATATAAAAATATGATAATAATAGGTATAAAATTTCTAGTTGGTTTCAGAATTTATTTATTCGGAAGTCTAGCTGTCCTCAAGTTCTTCTAAATAGTTGTGAAATTTCCAGTTTTGTTTTGTTTTGTTTTTTGATATTGGGGATTGAACCCAGGCATGCTTAACCACTGAACCACATCCCCAGCCTTTTTTGTTTTTTATATTGAGATTTTCAGACAGGGTCTCACTAAGTTGCTTGGGTCCTTGCTAAGTTGCTGAGGCTGGCCTTGAACTTGTGATCCTCTTGCCTCAGCCTCCCAAGTCACTAGGATTACAGGTGTGTGCCACCATACCAGGTTCCAGTTGTTTTTGCTGTGCCCTCTGAAAATTCATTCTTTTGGTGGCATTCTTCCATTTGGAATAAGCATTAACTTTGGAGCCAGACAAATGGGTTCAGTTCTTATCTATACTACTAACACACTGACTTAGCTTGGCAAGTTACTTATCCTATTTTTAAAACCTGGGTAATAATACATGTTTGAATTAGTATACAGATTTAAGGATAAATAATAAAAGTAATAAATGGCTGGTAATTGATAACTGGTAGTCATTATTTTTGTTCTCTCTTATTGCTGCGAATACAAAAATGACATTAAAGACGATTGCTGGAGTTGATGCTAACGAAGTTTATCCAGAGGATGTCAGTGTTTGATACTATGACTGCTGTTGCATTAGCAGTACTGATAAGACAATTGTCAAAGTCTTATTAGCATCATCATTTAGTTCAAGGAGGAGTATCGAGCTCCTTAAATTAAGCTTTAGTTCTCTCTTCCCTTAAAATGTCTTTGTTTTAAGAAGAATCCTGTGTATCCCATGGAAATACATTACAAAAATAGCTATACCACACTTTGGTAGGTATGCTCCAGTACAACTGAAATACAGGATGAACACAGAGTAGGTTCAGAATGGTAGTCCTTTTGTAACCCACCTCCTCCCAGCTTCTCTGGCTAAAATCAGGATAAGTATTTATAAATTATTTAGATATTCCTAGGAGACATGATACTTTGACATAATTGTTCTGCTGTTATAGAGAAAGTAGTAAACACCTCTCTAGGAAGATGCAATGTCAAGTTAGAAACTCATAGATTTTGTGAGTTGAATAATGTGGTGCTGAGGATCGAACCCAGGGCCTTCCACGTGCTAGGTGAGCGCTCTACCACTGAGCCACAATCCCAGCTGGGACATTTTGTATTTTTAACCATCACCTCTCCTTTGCTAACCTCCATTCTACTCTCTGCTTCTTCGAGTTCCATTATTTTAGAGTCCACACATGTATGTATGAGAGCATGTAGTATTTGTTTTTCTGTGCCTAGTTTATTTCACTGAGTATAGTGTTCTCCAATCCACGTTGTCATAAACAACAAAATTTCTTTCTTTTTCCATGTTGGGTAGTGTTCTATTGGGCATATAGACCACAGAGTTCCATTGTGTCTACAGACTATGTTGTTCATTTATCTGTTGCTGGTGTCCAAATAACTTAGCTATTGTGAACAGTGCTGCAGGGAACATAAACATGCATATATCTCTTAGGCATACTAATTTTAAATCTTCTGGGTAAATACTTAGAAGTGGGATTGCTGGATCAAAAAATATTTCTGATTTTAGTTTTTTGAAGAACCTCCATGAAGTTTTCCATGTCTTCACTAATTTACATTTTTACCAACAGTATAAAGGGTTCCCTTTTCTCCACATCCTCTTCAACACTTGTTATCTTCTGTTTTGACAAAAGCCATTCTCATGGATGTGAGGCAATATCTCACATGATTTTATTTTCTATTTCTCCTATGATTAGGGATATTGAGCTTATTAAGAGGTCTGTAGGCCATTTGCATGTCTTCTTTTGAGAAATGTCTTTTTAGGTCCCATGTTTATTTTTTAAATTGAATTGTGTTCTTCCTATAGAGTTGTTTGAGTCCTTATGTATTTTGGATATTAATCTCTTATCAAATGTGTATGGCTTGAAGGTATTTTCTCTTAGTTCTTAGGTTGTCTCTTCACTATGTTCATTGTTTCCTTTCTCATATAGAAGCTTTTTATTTTAATGTAATACCATTTGCCTGTTTTTGCTTTTATTTCTTGTACTCTCCTGCCCCCCCCCCCCCCCCCCGCCTTTGGTACTAGGGATTAAACTCAGGGGCACTCAACTACTGAACCACATCCCTATTTTGTATTTTATTTAGAGACAGGGTCTTATTGAGTTGCCTAGTGCCTCACTGTTGCTGAGGCTGTCTTTGAACTCGCAATCCTCCTGCCTCAGCCTCCTGAGCCACTGGGATTACAGATATGCACCACCTCACCTGGCTTCTTCCTATATTTTTGAAGTCATGTCTGAAAAAATGATCACTCAGATCAATGTTGTATGATTTTACCTCTGTTTTCTTTTAGTAAATTTAGTTTTAAGTCTTTTGATTAAGTCTTTTTAATCCAGTTTGATTTGAGTTTTGTAAATGGTATGAGATAAGGGTCCAGTTTCTTTCTTCTGTGAATGAATATTCAGTCTCACTCTAATTATTGAAAAGTCTCTCCTTTTCACAATATGTATTCTTGATACCTTTTTCTAAAATTGATTAATTGTATATGCATGGGTGCATTTTGGTGATATCTATTCTGTTTGTATATTCATCTGTTATTATGCCATTATTATGATGATTTATTATTTATTTGTTTTTGTGGTGGTAGGAATCAAATCCAGGGTCTCATGCATACTGGGAAGGTACTTTACCACTGAGCAACATTCCTAGATCCTTTGTTTTAATTACTGTTGTTCTGTAGTATAGTTTGAAATCTGGTGGAGTGATGTTTCCGGTTGTTCTTTTTGGTCATGATTGCTTCTTTTTCATATTTTTTTGTGCTTTCATATGAATTTTAGAATTTTTTTCTGTTTCTATGCAAAGTGACATTGGAAATTTGATAGAGATTGCATTGAATTTCAAGGTAACCTTGATAGAATGCACATTTTAACAAAATTATTTTTACCCATGAATGTGAACTATCATTCCATTTGTGTCGTCTTTAATTTGTTTATTTATTTTTCAGTATATAGGTGTTTTACCTCCTTTGTTAAATCTATTCTAAAGTATTTTATATTGGGCTGGGGATGTGGCTCAACCCGTAGCGCGCTCGCCTGGCATGCTTGCGGCCCGGGTTCGATCCTCAGCACCACATACCAACAAAGATGTTGTGTCCACCGAGAACTAAAAAATAAATATTAAAAAAAATAAATAAAAAAATAAAGTATTTTATATTAATTGTTTGTAACTATTTTAAATGGCATTGTTCTTTTGTCATACTATTTGTTGTTATATATAGAAATACTACTGGTTTGTGTTTATTTTGTATTCTGCAGCTTTACCAAATTAGTTTATTAATTCTAACAGCGTTTTGATGGAATCCTTGGTTTTCTGTATATATAAGATTATGTCATCAGGCTATAGTGACAGTTCTGTTTTTTCCTTTCCTCTTTGAATGCTTTTTATTTTTCTTTTGTCTAATTACTCTGGCAAGAACTTCTATTATTGTGTTGAATAAAAGTAGTGAGAATAGAAATCCTTATTTTGTTTTGGATCTTACAAGGAAAAGCCTTCAAATTTTCCCATTGGGTATGATGTTAGCGATAGGTACATAATATATGACCTTTATTTTGTTGACATACATCTCTCTTACCTATTTTGTTGTGAGCCTTTATCATGAAAGATTTGTCAAATGCTTTTTCTGCATCTATGGAAATGATCATGTTTTTTGTCTTCTGTTCATATGATTTATTTCATTTATTGATTTGCACATGTTGAAACACCCTTGCACATGTGGAATAAATCCCAGCTAATCGTGGTGAATATTCTTTTTCGTGTGCAGTTGGATTTAACTTGCTTATATTGAGGATTTTTGCAATTCATTAAGTATATTGGCTTGTAGTTTTTCTTTCTTGTGATGTCCTTGTTTCTCTGATATCAGGACAATGTTTGCCTAATTCAAAGAGTTTTGGAAGTATTTCCTACTCTGGCATTTTTTTGGAAGAATATTTCAAAGAGTGGCATTCTTCTTTAAACGTTTGGTAGAATTCAGTAGTGAAATCATTAGGTTCTGGGCTTTTCTTTGATGGAACACTTTTTTTTTTTAATGCTGGGATTGAACCCAGGGCCTTGTGCATGTGAGTTATATCCATCTCCAACTGAGTTATATCCCCAGCCCAGATAGAAGACTTTTTATTACTGATTCATTTTTCTTTCTTTATTGATCTGTTTAGATATTCTGTTTCTTCATGATTCAGTCTTGGTGGTTGTATATGTTTAAGAATTCATCATTTCTTCTGAGTTACCCAATTTGGGAGGTAATTATTTATAATAGTCTTCTGGATTTTTGCATTTCTGCAGTATCTTGTAATATCTCCTTTCCTTTCCAATTTTATTTAAATCTTCTACCGTTTTTTTTTTTAGTTTTGTTGTCTATATTACATTTTCAAACAACCAACTCTTTATTTTCATTACTCTTTCCAAAGTCTCCATTTCATTTATTTCTGGTAGAATATTTATTATTTATTCTTTCTGTTTGCATTGTTCTTTCTTTTCTCTTTCCTTAAGGTAAAATACTCAGTTAGTTTACTTAGAGATTTTTTGGGGGAGCGGGGAGGTGATGCTTGGGATAGAACCCAGGGTTTGTGCTCTACTGTTGAACTACATCCTCAGCTCCTCTTTCTTTTTTGATGTAGTCATTTATTATATTTTTTTAAGATTTAGATTGCATTTATTTTTGTCTGTAAAGGCACAATTCATTAACACTTATTGTGACTTATTAACATTTTATTTATACTTTCTGTTTATCCTACTTGAACTTTTTTCTCCCCTCTTGTATTTTTAAAATTAATTGTCTTGTATTTTATTTTTAGCCCTTCTGTTTTAGGATATTTAGACTCTTAATTTTATACTCAAGTAGTTTACTAGAAATTATAATAGTTTTCTAGAAATTATAAATCCTAGTAATTTTGTAGAAATTGACCTTTTTAGGTCAATCAAATATATTATAAAATCAAAAAGGTTAATGTTAGTGTTATATTCTTTTTGGACAATATTAGAATCTTAATCTACTTTAAGTACCTTCACATTTTTGTGTTAGCCATCACCACTATTTATCTCCAGAACATTATCCCTTTTATCAAACTGAAACTTTGTACTGATTAAAAAATACCTTTCTATCCCGGAAACATGGCAGTTGCTATTCTACTTTTTGTTTCTATGAATTTGATTACTCTAAGAACCGTGTATGTGTGGAATTAGTCTTTTTGTGACTGATTTCTCTTAGCATAGTGTCTTCAGAGTTTATTCATGTTGCAGCCTATGCCACATTTTCTCCATTTTTAAAGCTAAGTAATATTTCATTGTATATACATACTGTATTTTGTTTATCCATTTATTTTTTTATTTTATTTTTTATTAATGTATTATTACTACACATAATTGTGGAATTTGTTGTTATATTTGTACATGCACACACTATAATGATATAATTTGGTCAGTTTCCTTCCCCAGTAATCCCCCTTTCCCTTCCTTAGAGTAGTGAGTAGTACTGAAATCTTAACAATATTGAATCTTCCAATCCTTGAACAAAGGCTGTTCGTCTATGTATTTATGCCTTCTTTAACTTCTTTCAGCAATGTTTTATAGTTTTAATCGTGCAAGTCTTTTGACATTTTGGCTAAGTTAATTCATGAATATTTTGTTCTCTTTGAAGTTACTGTAAGTGGAACTATCTTTTTCTTTTGGTGCTGGTGATTGAATCCTCAGGTGTTTAAGCACTAAGCCACATCCCCAGCCCTCTTTTTTTTTTTTTTTTTTTTTTTATTTGAGACAGGGTTTTACTAAGTTTCTTAGGGTCTCACTAAGTTGCTGGGGCTGGCTTTGAAGTTGTGATCCTCCATCCTTAGCCTTCCAAGGGGCTGGAATTACAGTCACGTGCCACTGTGTCTGGCACAAATGGAACTTTCTTAATTTCCTTTTCTGTTTTTAGATCTATAATGTTTTTGCATGGAATATTTAAGATTTTCTATTTATAAGATCATGTAATCTCTAAATAGCTTCTTTTATTGCTTTTCATTGAATACTTTTTTCCTTGCATAATTGTTGGCTACAACTTATAGTATCATATTGAATAGAAGTTAGGAAAGCAGCAAACCTTTTCTTGTTCCTGATCTTAGAGGAAAATTTGTATAATTTCACCACTGACTAATTAGCTTTAGGTATTTCAAATATAGCTTTTATTATATAAAGGTATATATGAAAGGTTCAGTAGTCCCCACTTTTCTACAGTGAGTGTTTCAGAACACCCACTGGATGCCTGAAAACACAGATATTACTGAACTCTGTATATACTATTTTTTTTTCTATCCAGTTACTCTGTGACTAATAGGAGGGTTAGGCAAAGGGATAATTAATATCATGAGTGAAATGGACTTCATCACAGTAATTGGACAGTACACAATTTAAAACTTAGGAATTGTTTATTCTGGAATTTTCCATTTAATATTTTTGGTCTGTGGTTTACTGAGAATAACTGAAACCATGGAAAGGAAAAACCTTGGATAAGGTAAAAATACTTTATATTTCTTTTGTGCATAGTTTGTTGTTTCTTGTGTGTGTGTATGTGTGTGTGTGTGTGTGTGTGTGTGTGTGTGTGTGTGTTACGTGATCTTGGGGATTGAAGCCAGTGCATTATATATGCTAAGTACAAGCTGTACCACTGAGTTACATCCCTAACATTGAATGTTTCTTAAATCATTAAAGGGTGTTGAATTTTGTCAGTTTTTTAAAATTATTACTTGATGTGCTCATGTGTCTTTTTTTCCATTCTGTTACTTCAGTGTATTACATTGACAGTTACTTGTTTAACTTGGAATATCTTTATATTCCAGGAATAAGTTTCTCTTGAACATTATATATTATATACTGCTGAATTGAGTTTATCAGTATTTTATTGCAAATGTTTTTACATCCATGTTGTCTCCATTTTCATTTCTGATTTTAGTTTTTGGTCTTTTTTTTTTCTTTAGTCCACATAGCTGAAGATCTGCCAATTTTGCTGACTTTTTTGAAGAATCAACTCTTGGTTTCATTGATTCTCTTGTTTTTCTATTCTGAATTTTATTTCTTTCTACTATAATCGTTATTGTTTCCCTTCCTTCTGCTAGCTCTGGGCTTAGTGTAGTCTTCTTCTTCTTCCTTTTTTTTTTTTACTTCCTTAGATTACTGTAGAGTTAGTTTGAAATACATTTAGTTATAAATTTCCTTTTTATCATTATTTTGCTGTGTCCCATCTGTCTTGGTATGTTGTATTTTGATTTTCATTTATCCATGAACATTTTCTAATAGCTTTTGTGATTTCTTCCTTGACCCCATTGGTTCTTTTAAAATGTTATTTAATTTCCAGAAATTTGTTACTTTTCCATTTTTTCTTTTGTTATTTACTTTTAACTTCATCCCCTTATGGTTAGAGAAAATACTTTGTATGTGTCTGTTTTTAAATCTATTGAGATGCAGTTTGTAGCCTAACATGTCATCTACCCTGGAGAATCCCATATGCACTTGAAGATAGTGTATACCTAGTTATTGCATAAAATGTCCTGTATATATCTATTAGAGATAGTTGGCTTATGTTAAGTTCCTTATTTCTTTACTTGTCTTCTGTCTTGTGTGCTGTTTCTTATGGAGACAAGGGTATCAAAGTGTCCAATTATTATAGAAGTTTTTTTTTTTCCTCTTTAATTCATTCTTTTCTGAGGGGGTCAGGGATAATCAGGGATTGAACTCAGGGGCACTTGAACACTAAGCCACATCCCCAGCCCTATTTTGTATTTTTATTTAAAGCAAGGTTGTGATCCTCCTGAGCTGCTGGGTTTATGGTGTGTACCACTATGCCCAGTCTTCAATTAATGTTTACTACATACAGTTTGGTCTGTTATTAGGTATGTGTTCATAATTACTGTGTATTTTTACAGTATTGAACCTGTTTTAATATGCAGTGTCCTTTTTCTTTTATAGAGTTTTTGATTTTATAATTGATTCTGTCTGATGATATATATATATATATATATATATATATATATATATATATATATATATACATGAGTTAATGCAGTTTTTTTTTTGTACCATCGATTAAACCCAGGGTACTTTACTATTGAGCCACATTTCCTTAGAGACATCAATTTGCTGAGTTGCTTAGGGCCTCGCTAAATTACTGAGGCTGGCTTTGAATTTGCAATCCTCCTGCTTCAGCCTCCAAGCTGATGGAATTACAGGTGTGTGCCACTGTGCCTGGCTTAATGCTGTATTTTAAGAAATAAAAATTAGTGCAAAAATCCACCATGAGCAAATTATCAAAATTTTAAATAAAGACCAACCCCATCTCTTCCTATTTTTTTGTGGAAGTTTCAAGTACCTGCAATTGTGTTAAGTAAGGATAGGCCTTTGCTCTGAGAAATGGAGAGAAATTTGCAGGTAAAAACTCAGGAGTCCTTCATCAGTCACCATTTTGTTAAAAACAACCTCATCCTTTTTCCCTCACCTCACAAAACCTCTTTAATTACTAGTTTGTGGTTATTGTGTGCAGTTTTTCTTTTTTTTTAATTGGTTGCTCAAAACATTACAATGATCTTGACATATCATATAACATACATTTGATTCAAATGGGGTATGAATTCTTATCTTTCCCTCATATACAGATTGCAGGATCACATTGGCTATACAGCCACATTTATACATACTGCCATACTAATGTCTATTGTATTCTGTTGCCCTTCCTATCCCCTTTCTATCCCTCCTCTCTTCCCCTTCCCGCCCATCATCTCCCTCTACCCCATCTACTGTAACTCATTTCTCTCTTTTTTTCCCTTCCCCCTCACATCCTCTTATATGTTATTTTGTATAACAATGAAGGTCTCCTTCCATCTTCCATGCAATTCCCCTTCTCTCTCCCATTCCCTCCCACCTCTCATCCCTGTTTAATGTTAATCATTTTCTCATGCTCTTCTTCCCTGCTCTGTTTTGAGTCGTCGCCCTTATATCAAAGAAGACATTTGGCATTTGTTTTTTAGGGATTTTGTAACTTCACTTAACATAATCTGCTCTAATGCCATCCATTTCCCTGAAAATGCCATGATTTTGTTATTTTTTTTAGTGCTGAGTATATTCCATTATGTATAAATGCCACATTTTTTTTTTATCCATTCGTCTATTGAAGGGCATCATCTGGGTTGGTTCCACAGTCTAGCAATTGTGAATTGTGCTGCTATGAACATTGATGTAGCTGTATCCCTGTAGTATGCTCTTTTTAGGTCTTTTGGGAATAGTGCGAGAAGGGGAATAGCTGAGTTGAATGGTGGTTCCATTACCAGCTTTCTAAGGAATCTCCATACTGCTTTCCAAATTGGCCGTACAAATTTGCAGTCCCACCAGCAATGTACAAGTGTACCCTTTTCCCCACATCCCCACCAGCACTTGTTATTGTTTGACTTCATAATGGCTGCCATTCTTACTGGAGTGAGATGGTATCTTAGAGTGGTTTTAATTTGCATTTCTCTAATTGCTAGAGATGGTGAGCATTTTTTCGTGTATTTGTTGATTGATTGTATATCCTTCTCTGAGAAGTGTCTGTTCAGATCCTTGGCCTATTTCTTGATTGGGTTATTTGTTATCTTATTGTTTAATTTTTTGTGTTCTTTGTATACTCTGGAGATTAGGGCTCTATCTGAAGTGTGAGGGGTAAAAATTTGTTCCCAGGATGTAGGCTTCCTATTTACCTCTCTTATTGTTTCTCTTTTGGAGAAAAAACTTTTTCGTTTGAGTACGTCCCATTTGTTGATGGTTGATTTTATGTCTTGTGCCATAGGTGTCCTATTAAGGAATTTGGAGCCTGACCCCACAAGATGGAGATTAGAGCCAACTTTTTCTTCTATTACTGTACACAATAACCACAAACTAGTAATTGAAGAGGTTTTGTGAGGTGAGGGAAAAAGGATGAGGTTGTTTTCCTTGATCCATTTTGAGTTAACTTTTGTGCATGGTGAGAGAAAGGGATTCAGTATCATTTTGTTGCATATGGATTTCCAGTTCTCCCAGCACCATTTGTTGGATATACTATCTTTTTTCCACTGCATGCTTTTAGCACCTTTGTCTAATATAAGGTAGTTGTAATTTTGTGGACTGGTCTCTGTGTCCTCTATTCTGTACCATTGGTTTACCCGCCTGTTTTGGTACCAGTACCATGCTGTTTTTGTTACTATTGCTCTGTAGTATAGTTTAAAATCTGGTATCACTATACCGCCTGTTTCACTCTTCCTGCTTAGGATTGATTTTGCTATTCTGGGTCTTTTATTTTTCCAGATGAATTTTATGGTTGCTTTTTCTATTTATGTGAGGAATGCTGTTGGGATTTTGATTGGCATTGCATTAAACCTATAGAATACTTTTGGTAATATCGCCATTTTAATGATGTTAGTTCTGCCTATCCATGAACAAGGTATATCTTTCCATCTTTTAAGGTCTTTTTTTTATTTCTCTTTTTAGGGTTCTGTAATTTTCATTGCATAGGTCTTTCACCTCTTTTGTTAGGTTGATTCCCAAGTATTTAATTTTTCTTGAGGATATTGTGAATGGAGTGGTTGTCCTCATTTCCATTTCAGAGGATTTGTAACTGATATACAGGAATGCCTTTGATTTATGTGTGTTGATTTTATATCCTGCCACTTTGCTGAATTCATTTACTAGCTCTAGAATTTTCTTGATAGAACCTTTTGGGTCTGCTAGGTATAGGATCATGTCAACCGCAAATAGTGCTAATTCAAGTTCTTCTTTTACTATCTTTATGCCTTTAATTTCTTTCGTCTGTCTAATTGCTCTGGCCAGTGTTTGATAACTATGTTGAATAGAAGTGGTGAGAGAGGGCATCCCTGTCTTGTTCCAGATTTTAGAGGGAATGCCTTCAATTTTTCTCCATTTAGAATGATGGTAGCCTGAGACTTACCATAGATAGCTTTTACAATGTTGAGGTAAGTTCCTGTTATCCCTAGTTTTTCCTAGTGTTTTGAACATAAAGGGATGCTATACTTTGTTGAATGCTTTTTCTGCATCTATGGAGATGAACATATGGTTCTTATCTTTAAGTCTATTGATGTGGTGAATAACATTTATTGATTTCCGTATATTGAACCAGCCTTGCATCCCAGGGATGAATCCTACTTGATCATGGTGCACAATCTTTTTGATATGTTTTTGTATCCTATTTGCCAGAATTTCATTGAGGATTTTTGCATCTATGTTCATTAGAGATATTGATCTGTAGTTTTCTTTCTTTGAAGTGTCTTTTTCTGGTTTCAGAATCAGGGTGATGTTGGTTTTGTAGAATGAATTTGGAAGAGCTCCCTCTTTTTCTATTTCCTGAAATAGCTTGAAAAGTATTGGTATTAGTTCTTTTTTAAAGGTTTTGTAAAACTCTGCTGTATACCCATCTGGTCCTGGGCTTTTCTTGGTTGGTAGTCTTTTGATGGTTTCTTCTATTTCCTCCATTGTTATTGGTCTGTTTAAATTGTGTGTATCCTCTTGACTCACTCTGGGCAAATCATATACTTAAGAAATTTATCAATGTCTTCACTATTTTCTATTTTATTGGAATATAAGGTTTCAAAATAATTTCTAATTATCTTCTGTATTTCTGTAGTGTCTGTTGTGATATTGCCTTTTTCATCCCGTATGCTAATAATTTGAGTTCTCTCTCTTTTTCTCTTCATTAGCATGGCTAACGTTCTGTCGATAACCAAGTTTTAGTTTTGTCAACTTTTTAAATTGTTTCTTTTGTTTTAATTTCATTGATTTCAGCTCTGATTTTAATTATTTCTTGCCTTCTACTACATTTGCTGTTGTTTTGCTCTTCTTTTTCTAAGGTTCTGAGATGAAGTGTGAGATCATTTATTTGTTGATTTTTTCTTTTTTTGAGGAATGAACTCCAAGCAGTGAATTTCCCTCTTAGAACTGCGTTCATTGTGTCCCATAGATTCTGATATAGTGTGTCTGTGTTTTCATTTATCTCTAAGAATTTTTTGATTTCTTCCTTGATATCTTCTGTAACCCCTTGATCATTCAGTAACATATTGTTCATTCTCCAAGTGATGTAGGATTTTTCCTTTCTTCTTTTATTGTTGATTTCCAGTTTCATTCCATTATGATCAGATAAGATGCATGGTATTATCTCCACTCCTTTATAATTTCTAAGAGTTGCCCTATGGCATAATATATGGTCTGTTTTTGAGAAGGATCCATGTGCTGCTGAGAAAAAGTATATCTGCTTTATGATGGTTGATATATTGTATATATGTTGGTTAAGTCTAGGTTATTAATTGTGTTATTGAGTTCTATAATTTCTTTATTCAACTTTTGTTTGGAAGATCTGTCCATTGATGAGAGAGGTGTGTTGAAGTCACTCATAATTAGTGTGTTGTGGTCTATTTGTCTCTTGAACTTGAGGAGAGTTTGTTTTATGAACTGAGCAGCACCATTGTTTGGTGCATAAATATTGATAGTTGCTATGTCTTGTTGGTGAATGGTTCCCTTTAATAGTATATAGTGTCCTTCTTTATCCCTTTTGATTAACTTAGGCTTGAAGTCGATTTTATTTGATATGAGGATTGCCCCCCCTGCTTGCTTCTGAAGACCATCTGAGTGGTATGATTTTTCCCAACCTTTCACCTTCATCCTGTGTATGTCTTTTCCTATCAGATGAGTCTCCTGAAGGCAGCATATTGTTGGATCTATTTTTTTAATCCAGGTTACCAGCCTATGTTGCTTTATTGGTGAGTTTAGGCCATTAATATTTAGGGTTACTATTGATATATGGTTTATACTTCCAGTCATGTTTGCTTATTTATTTATTTATTTATTTTTAATTTGGTTTGTTTTTCCCTATTTGATTAGTTTCTCCTGCTTTACTGAGGTACTTCCCACTGTTGGTTTTGGTTGTTTTTTTTTTTTTTTCATTTCCTCTTCGTGGATTGTTTTGCCCAAAATGCTTTGCAGTGCTGGTTTTCTGGCTGCGAATTCTTTTAACTTTTTTTTTTTATCGTGAAAGTTTTTTATTTCGTTGTCAAACCTGAAGCTTAATTTTGCTGGATACAATATTCTTGGTTGGCACCCATTATCTTTCAACGTTTGAAATACATTTTCCCAGGATCTTCTCGCTTTCAGTGTCTGTGATGAAAAATCATCCGTTAACCTAATTGGTTTACCCCTGAATGTAATCTGCCTCCTTTCTCTTGTAGCTTTTAATATTATCTCCTTGTTCTGTATGTTGGATATCTTTATAATTATGTGTCTTGGAGTTGGTCTATTGTGGTTTTTGTATGTTCAGCGTCCTGTAGGCTTCTAGGATTTGGACATCCATTTCATTTTTCATGTCTGGAAAGTTTTCTAAAATTATTTCATTCAACAGATTGCTCATTCCTTTGGTTTGGACCTCTATACCTTCCTCTATCCCAATGACTTAAGTTTTTTTTTTATGATATCCCATATCTCGTGGATGTTTTGCACGTGGTTTCTTACTAGCCTTTCTGAGTTGACTAGACTCTGATATATTTTGTCTTCATTGTCTGATATTCTGACTTCTCCTTGATCTTCTCTACTGGTAATACTCTCATTTGAGTTTTTAATTTGGTTTATAGTTTCCTTCATTTCTAGGATTACTGTTTGATTTTTTTATAACTTCTATCTCCCAGTAGAGTTGTTCTTTTGCTTCTTGAATTTGTTTATGTAATTCATTGTCGAAGTGTTCTTTAATTGTTTGCATTTGCTGTCTAATGACCTCTTTAAGATTTCATTCCATCTGAGTTATGCCTTGAGTTCTTTATCTGACCATTTTTCTGATGCCTCCAGGTTCCGCTATAAATTTAAGCTGTCCTACATTGTTTGTAATCCTTTTTTCCTTATTTTTTCATGATGCTCACGTTACTTTCCAGCTCTGTTTGACTGCTGTGTTACTATTTTCTCTTATAAATTTGTTTTGGTTTTGTATATCTCTGGGACCTCTCCTTTTTTGTGCAGTTTTTCACGGAGTGTTCTTAATATCTCTATTGGTTTCACCTGGCTTAATTTGAAAGCCTCTTAGAAACTGTTTCAAATGAAGTTTGTAATGGCCCTTACAAGTAGATATACAGGCTAACTGGACGATAATGATAGTAGTCAGTAGTATTCTCATTGCTCCCAAAAACACAGTAGAATTATTGTTAATCAAATCTGATTGCAGGGACACTATGTGAATAGCAAATGGTGGCTTTTTTCTGACCCTTATTTCTTACTGCATTCCATCATGTTAAGTTTTTTTTTTTTGAGTGAAACATTTTAATAAGGATCCTTATTTCCTCTTGTGTATTTTCTTTTGTGAATACCATTGTAATTTCATTTAACAATTTATAATATTTGAATTTGAATTTTTACCAGTTTAACTTTAATAACATCAAAGACTCTTCTCCTATACATCTTTCAGTTATTGATGTCACAGAATTACATCTTTTTTCACTGTATACTCAAAAGTAATATAACAATTATTTAAAAATACTCTAGAGTAATATCACATAGAAAACAGAATTATGGAGAGAGATTCTTATGGTGAGCCTGCTGTCTGTGTGGTATAGGGCTGCTGAGCCGAGTTTGGAGTCTCACCTTCTGACTGTCCAATTATGTGAATGAAACACAAGATTTTATGACTTAAAGCACTGTAGAAGTGAAAGGAGCCTAAGGAAACACCAGGTGCTATAGTCTTCCCTGTGAGCTCAGAGAGGACTGATGGTCGTACAGAAGAGGTGTCTTTTCAATAAAAGACACCTGTTGAAGCTTTCTAAAAAGAAAATGTAGATAATAAGACAGGGCAGAGGCCTACCATGCAATGCAAAAGTGTGACTAGAAAACCAGGATATATTCAGGTGCAGACAGTGTTTTATTTAGGGGAGTATGGAATAGTCATACCCAAGAGATCCTGGGTCCCTCTCACCCTTTGAGTCAAAATATGGTGGTGGAAAAACTGGAAATACATATGTAGTAGAATGAAATTTTACCCCATCTCTCACCTTGCACAAAACTCAAAGTGGATCAAAGACCTGATTATTAGACCAGAAACCCTGCATCTACTAGAAGAAAATGTAGGCCCAAAACTCCAACATTTTGGCTTTAGGAACCAACTTCCTCAACAAGAGTCCTAAAGCATAAGAAGAAAAATCAAGAATCAGTAAATAAAAAAACAATAGTAGTGCCCAACTTAGACTCAGAGCTTACTGAAAGTTATGAAATAAGGTTCTTATCTGAGAATATACTTGAAATTAGATAAGCTCCTGAATGTAAACTCTCTTGTTTGCATGGCTGTATGGATGCTGTTACACAGAACATTACAGACATTTAAGAATAAAAATATGTGCCATGTTCAAAAAAACTGCATTTTCAGGTATGCATAGTAGTATTAATTTTTTTTTAGTTGTAGTTGGACAGAATACCTTTAGCCCTGATAGTAGTATTGATGAACAGTTGTATTGTACAAAAGAGTGAAGTATTAAACAAAAATGTATGATATCAAAAAGAAAAAAAGAATCAATAAATGGTATGGTATCAAAATAAAAAGCTTCTTCCCACAAAGGAAGCAATCAAGAATATGATGAGAGAAGCTACAGAATGGGAGAAAATATTTACCACCTATACCTCAGATAGAACATTAGTCTCCAGGATATACAAAGCACTCAAAAAGCTCAAGACCATAAAAAGAATCAACCCAATCAATAAATGGGCAAAAGAACTGAGCAGACAGAGGAAATATGAAGTCAACAAATATATGAAAAATGTTTAATATGTCTAGCAACTAGAGAAATACAAATTAAATCTATATTGAGATTCCATCTGACTTTAGTCAGAATGGCAATTTTCAAGAATACAAGTAACAATAAATGTTTGTGAGGATGTGAGGGAAAAGGTTCACTCATACATTGCTGCTGGGAATGTAGAATTGTGCAACCACTATGGAAAACAGTATGGGGATTCCTCAGGAAACTTGAATGGAACCACCGTTTGATCCAGTTATCTCACTCCTCAGCATATACACAGTGGACTCAAAATCAGCATGTTACAATGACACAGCCACATAAATGTTTATAGCATCTCAGTTAAGAATAGCTAAGCTATTGAACCAACTTAGATTACAACGGATGAATGGATTAAGAAATGTTGTACATGTACACAGTGGAGTATTACTTAGCCATAAAGAAGAATGAAATTATGGCATTTGCTGGTAAATAGATGGAAGTGGAGACTCTCATGCTAAGTGAAATAAGCCAATCCTCAAAAACCAAAGGCTGATTTTTTTTCTCTGATACATGGATGCTGACACACAATAAGGGGATGGGCAAGGAAAGAATAGAAGTTCATTGGAGTAGACCAAGGGGAAGGAAGGGAAGAGAGGGGGATACGAATAGTAGAGACAGTAGAATTAATTAGACAGAACTTTCCTATGTACTTGTATGAATACAGGGCCAGTGAAACTCCTCATCATTTACAACCTCAAGAATGGGATCCTTATTAGAATAAGATGTACTATATGTATGTATAATGTCAGAATACACTCACTCTACTGTCATGTATATCTAAAAAACAATTTTTTAAAATCAATAATCGGGATGGTATCAAACCTGAAAGCTTCACAGCCAAGGAAACAAGAACACGGAGAGAGAACCTGTAGAAAGGTAGAAAATCTTTGCTACATGCACCCTGGGTAAGTTGTTAATTTTCAGAATATCCAAATAACTCAAACAAATACACACACACACACACAAAGGAATTAAACAGACACTTCTCAAAAGAAGAAATATGAACAGTCACCAAGTATATGAGAAAGTGTTCAACATCTCTGGTAATTAGAGAAATGCAAATTAAAATTACACTGAGATTTCACTTCACTCCAACCAGAATGTCAATCAAGAATATAAGTAGCAATAAATATTGGCGAGTATGTGGGGCAGAAGGTACACTCAGACATTGCTGGTAGGACTGCAAACTGGTGCAACCACTGTGGAAAGCAGTATGGAGATGCCTCAGAAAACTTGGAGTGGAACCACCATTTGACCCAAGGAGTTATCCTACTCCTTGGTTTATACCCCAAAGACTTAAAATCAGCAGCTCAAATCACAATAGCTAAACTATGGAACCAGTCTAGGTGCCTTTCAACAGATGAATGGATAAAGAAAAAATATATATATATACATACACATACACACACATATACACACACATAACATACACACACACATACACATAATGGAATACTACTTTGTCATTAAAGAGAAGTAAAATTATGTCATTTTCTGGTAATATCATGCAAAGTGAAATAAGCCAATCCCAAGAGACCAATGGCAAAACAGCAAAGGAAACAAGAACACGGAGAGACAACCTACAGAAAGGTAGAAAATCCTTGCCAAATGTTCTCTCTGATATGTGGATGCTAACTCACAACAAGTGGGGTGGGTAGAGAAGAATAAAAGTGCTTTGGATTAAACAAAGGTGAATGAAGGGAATTGAGAGGGAATGGGAATGGGAAAGACAGTATAATGAATCATATGTTACTTTCTTATGAGCATACATGAATACACAACCAATGTAATTCTACATCACATACAATCAGAAGAATGGAAAGTTATACTCCATATATGTATATATGTAAAAATACATTATACTATCATGTATAACTAATAAGAACAAATAAAAAGAGTGGTCATGCATAACTAATAAGAACAAAATAAAAAGAGTGGTCCTGGCCAAAGGGAGAAAAAAACGAATACAAACAACAATAAATGTTGGCAAGGATGTGGGGAAAGGGTTCACTTATAAATTGCTTGGAGACTACAAATTGTTCAGCCACCGTAGAAATCAGTACGAAGGTTTCTCAAAAACTAGGAATGAAACCACCATTTAACCAGTTCTACCACTCCTCAGTATATATCTAAAGGAGTTAAAATTAGGATACTACAGTGACACAGGCACATCAATGTTTATAGCAGAATAATTCACAATAGCTAAGCTATGGAACCAACCTAGATGCCTTCAACAGATGAATGGATACAGAAATTGTGGTATATATGTACACAGTGGAATATTTGTCATCCATAAAGAAGAATGATTTTATGACATTTGCTAGTAAATGGAAGGATCTGGTGACTATCATGTTAAGTGAAATAAGACAATTCCCCAAAACAAAAAGTCAAATATTGTCTTTGATATGTGGGTGCTAACCTATAGAAAGGGGTGGGGAGGGCAAGAATAGAAGTTCAGTGGATTAGACAAAGGGGAATAAAGGGAAGGGAGGGGTGATAAAAATTGTAAAGATAGTGGAATGAATCTGACATAACTTTCCTATGTACATATGTGAATACACCATAGTGAATCTCAACATTGTGTGCACCCACAAGACTGGGTTCCTAATTAGATATACTCCATGTTTGTTTAAATATGTCAAAGTAGACTCTACTGTCATGTATAACTAAAACGAAATAAAAAAAAAACCTTGGATAAATAAAACCCCACAACCACAGTTATAAGAATACTAGTTTTTATAATTTTCCTGTATTTGCCTTTTGCCATGATCTTTATTTGTCTGTCTTGCAATTACTTCTGAGTGGCCTGTCATTTTAACCTGATGGACTCAATTTTAGCATTTATTGAAGGACAGAAATAATGTTAAAAACTCCTTTAGTTTTTATTTACCTGGGAATGGCTTAATTTCTTCCTTATTTTTGAAAGATATTTTTGTGGAATATAAGATTCTCAGCTGACCATTTTTTTCTTATTGCACTTTTAATGTACTATCTCACTGCCTTCATGGTTTCTGATAACTGCTTATTTTATTGGGAATCTCTTGTATGTGATGAATTGCTTCTCTTTTGCTGCCTGCAAGATTCTCTTTGCCTTTGAAAGTTTATTTATAATGTGCCTTTGTATGGAGAGTTCATTTTATTTAGAGCTTATTGAGTTTCTTGTATAGTTTGGGTATTTGGGACCATTATTTTCTGATGTCATTTCTGCCCATTTCTCTTTTCTTTTTTTCTGGAACCCCCATAATGAGTATAATGAGTGCGTTAGTCTGCTTGATGGTTTCATATAGGCCCAATGGACTGTTCACTTTTCTTTAATTTTTTTCTTTGTGTTCCTCAGACTTGACCATTTCAAATGTCCTATCTTAAAAATTTGCTGATTTTTTTCTTTTGCCTGTACAAATATGTATTTAAATTTTGTATTGAATTGTTATAATTTTTGTTCCTTTTAGCTCCATCATTTCCTTTTGGTTCCTTTGTACCTGTCTCTTTTGATATTTCCATTTTGTCCAGACCTTTTGTAATTATATAGCCTCTGTGAGAGTATTTAGGACAAGTGCTTTTAAAGTCTTAGTCTCATAATTATGCCATATGGTTTCTCTCAGGGGTTATTTCTCTTGATTTATTATTTTCCATTTGACCATATTTTTCTAATTTTTATATGCCTGTGATATTTTGTTGTTGAAAATTGAACATTTACTGTAATGCACTAATAAAAAATATGAGAAAGAAATAGAGAGAAAAGAAGTAAATTGAACATTTGAATCCATAATGTGGTTAATGTCAGAATCAGATTATTTTCTCTCCTCAGATTTGTTGGGATTTTTACTTATTTTTCTGTCCTTTCTTGTTTCCTTCATTACTTTGTTCCTTCCATTTTGTATGATCTTTATGCCAGGATTTCACCTGAGGTATAGATTTAATAAGGTCGTCTCTTTTTCTGAGCTTGTGCCTTTCTTGGGTATATGGGATGTTTTTCTAAACTCCTGCATATGTGTGGTTGCTTTTCAATGTCATAGTCCTTAAGTGTTTGACTCCCAAAGGAGAAAAAAGGAAAAATAAAAGAGGAGTGGAGCTGGGGTTGTGGCTCAGAGGTAGAGCGCTTGCCTAGCATATGCGAGGCCTTGGGTTTGATCCTCAGCACCACATAAAAATAAATAAACAAAATAAAGGTATTATGTACAACTAAAAAATAAATATTAATAAAAGGGGGGATGAGTAAGTCAAGTTATAGTTCTTTAAATCCTCTTGAAGTCCCTTTGGGTAGGTGGGTAGTGTTGCAACAGCATAGGTAGCAGTTGCAACTGTGTCTGTCTTCCTATGTCTATACTTCTGTTTATTGTAATTAACGATGAGAGTATGGATATCTGAGCCAGGCATTGTGCTATACACCTGTAATCTCTGTTACTCAGGAGAATGAAGTTGGAGATTTGCTTGAGATCACAAGTTGAAAACTAACTTGGGCAACATAGTGAGATACTATCTCAAAAAAAATCCCCAATATTTGGAAGTCAACCTGGCTTCTATAGTACTCATGCAGACAGTTATAGGAATATGTATGTATATTATTGCCTCTCTGTGGCTAGAGGATAGGAATATGCTGCTACTTTAAAAGCTGAAATTAACCAAATTAACAGTGACTTACTGTCCAAGCCTTCCTTTGCAAGACTTTAATAGACCCCAGAGTTCCAAAAGAGTCACATTAGACAGATTTGCTAGTGTAGTAGTTGTTTTGGTGTGGGATTGTGGTGTTTCCTACTTTACCATCTTCCTTGATAGTGCTTGGTCTATAATGTATTATATAGTTCACTGTGTACAAATCCTTGATTTTTTATTTTTAAATGCTTTTGAAAATGATATTTTAGAAATGTCCATGTTTTAAAATAGTTTTGGTAATGTGGTAATTCTTTATAATCTGCTCTGTTATAAATAAATGCTATAATTTAATAATTTTTTAAATTTTATTTAAAAATTTTTAGTAACTTAAATATTATCATGATGAATTATGTCTTTCAAAATAGTTTCAAGGATGAGATTATTTGAGTATAAGGATTTAAATCATTCTGTCATTATTCTAAGTACCAAATTCCAATAATTTATATGAATTTAACATATCAATATTTGATATTGTCATGACTTTTATTTGCCATTTGCCATGGTCTGGATTTTTGTGTCTCCCCAAGATGAATGTATTGAAATACTCCATAGTGATAGTATCAAGAGGTGGTGGAGAAGCCTTTGGAAGTAATTAAGTCCTCAAGAATTAGTCCTCATAAATGGGATTCATTAGTAGCCTTATGAAAGAGGCCCCAAAGTGATCCTTTGTACCCAATACCACGTGAGTTAGAGTGGAGGGTGAGCTGTCTAACTATAAGTGGGTGCTCTCCATTGAATCTGCAGACATCTTGATCTTTGGCCTCCAGAACTGTAAGAAATAAACTTCTGTTGTTTGTAAGCTACTAAGTTTATGGTATTTTGTGAAAGCAACCTGAATGACCTAAGACACTATTTTTATAAAGGTAAAAGGATTCCATCTATTGTTTTAATATTTCTTGAGTACTCTCAAAGCTGAATCTAGTATTTTGCTGCTTTTTTTGGTCTTGTAAGATTTGCCATTCCGTCCTTTCCCAATTTACATTATGATTCTTTAAACTAGAATAAGTCATCCATTTATTATACATATTAAAATATTTTTTAGCCAGTTTCTCTCATCTATTGATTTTTTTAAAAAAATAGCCTTTATGTTTTTAGAACACTTTCAGTTTCATTGTAAAGTTGAATGAAAGGTACAAAGATTTCCTAGGATAGGGTTATCCCCACATGTTAACAGCCTATTTCATTATTAACATTGCATAACAGTGAGGTACATTGGTTACAATTTGTGAGCCAACACTGACACATTATTATCACCCAAGTCAAGGCTCAATGTTGGTTTTATGCATTCTGTGGATTTGTCCAAATGTATAATGACATATCCACTGCTGTGGTTTGGATGTGGTTTGAATGTGTCCCCCAATGTTTCATGTGCCAGAGGCTCCTCAGTATGTCAATGTTGAGAAGTGCTGGAACCTTTAAGAAGTGAAGCCTGAAGGAAGGTGATTGAGTCATTATGGGCATTACCGCCAGAAAGGATTACTATAATTTGCTGTATGATCTGTTTCTGAGAGAGAGAAAGTTGTTATAAAAGCACAAACTTGGCTCCTGCATCCATTTCTGGCTTTCTGTCTCACATGACCTCTTATACATGTAGCTCTTTTCCTTTCTGCTTCTCTCTTGTGTTATAAGACAGTCAATGGGGGCTTTCCCCAAGAGCCTAATATATGGAGCCACCTGATCTTGGGCTTTCATCCTACAAAATTGTGAACTAAATCAACTTGTTTTCTTTGTAATATGTCTAGCTCCAGGTATTTTGTGACAGCAAACCAAAATGGATTAAGATGTCCACCAGTATAGTATGTGTGTTATTCAGCTTTTTGTCACTTGACTAAAATATCTGACAAGAACAATTTAGAGAAGAAAAGGTTTACTTTGACTCCTGGTATCCAAGACTCAATTTGTGGTTGGCTGGTTCCAAGGAAGAAACATCAAGGCAGAAGAGCACAGCAGAGGAAATCTGCTCAGCTCATTGCAGCCAGGAACCAGAGAGAGACAGAAGAAGGGGCTAGGGATAGATATAGTCACCAAGGCCAGATCTCCTGTGTCCTACTTCCTCTGACCATGCCCTGCCTGCCTACAGTTACCACCTCTCAGTAATTCAAACTATTAATCCTTCAAATGGATGAATCCCTTGATGAGATCAGAGATTTCATGATCTAGTTGTGTCTCCTCTGGACATTACTGCATTGCCTTCAACACTTGAGCTTTTGGAGGATATACCAAACCCAAACCATAACAGAGAGAGAGAGAGACTGTACACACACACACACACACACACACACACACACACGTGTGTGTGTGTGTGTGTGTGTGTGTACATTTTTGTATAGCTACCAATACCGTTCTTTTCTAGAACTTTTTTTTTTTTTTATCTTTCCAGCCTGAAACTTTCTACCCATTAAACAAATAACTCCAAATTTCTCCCTTCTGTCTTTGGTAGCCCTCATTTTACTTTCTTTTTCTATGAATTTGACTTACTTCATATAAGTGGAATAACAATATTTATCTTTTAGTTAGTGGTTTATTTTTTCATAGCACGGTTCTCCTCAGTGTCTGCATAGTTGGGCAACCTTCACAACATATGTTAAATATAGAAACTCTCTTACCATTAAAAAAATAACTCCCCATTTTCTTTTCTAAGCTCCTAGTAACTTCTAATCTATTTTCTGTCTCTATGAATGTGTCTATTTCAGTTACCTCCTATAAAGGAAATCAAATAATACTTGTCCTTTTGTGTCTGAGTTTTTAGCATAATCTCTTCAGAGTTCATTTATGTTATAAGTATTTTATAAGAAGTTAATTCCTTCTTAAAGCCCAATAATATTACACTGTATGTATACACTACATTTGGTTTTTCTGTTAATATGTTAATGAACACTTGAGATGTTTTCACCTTTTGACTATGATGAGTAGCGCTTCAGTGAAAGGTGGAGTGCTAGAATCTGTTCATGTCCCTGCTTTGAATTCCTTTAGGCATTTATCTAGGAATAGAATTGCTTAAATGACCTGGTAATTATATGTTTACTTTTGTAATATAATTTTGGAACTAGCTTTTTTGGAAACCATCAAACTTTTGTAATGACTGTGCTGTTTATATTCCCATCAAGAGTGTATAAGGGTTCCAGTTTTTCCATATTTTTGCCAACATTTGTTAATTTCTGTGTTTTTTTTAAAAAGATAACCATTCTAATCTGTGTGAAATAGTATATATATCACTGTTGATGTGGTTTGCATTTCCTTTATTGATTAGTGAGTATATCTTTTCATGCTGTCGTTCATTTTTGTATCTTTGGAGAAATGTCTCTTATAAGTAATTTGCTAATTTTTAAATTGGGTTTTTTTGGGGAGCGTGAGTTGTAAGAGTTTTACACTATGTATTCTTGATATAAATCCCTTGTGATATAATACGATATGCAGATATTTTCTGTGGTTTGTCTTTTTACTCTCCTGATAGTTCCTTTGATGCACAGAAGTTTTTAATTTTAATGAAATCCATTGTATTGTCATTGAAATCATGCTCAGCAAGAGACCAAGCACCACTTAGAATTCAGGTTTATTTATGCTTGGGGATCCAGATGATCTTGTGCTCTGAAATTCTGGGCCCCCAACTGAAGTTACATGAGGCTTTTACAGGAAATTTGAAATAATTTCTTAACCATTACAACATCGGTGGGTTTGAATTCTTGGCCTGTGTGACTAATGACCATTCTCAAGGAACTTACGATATACAGTTCACAGGTGTAGAACAAAGATAGTAAAGTACCTATGAGTGTTATTGTGAAGTGGTCTTTACCACAAGCAGCAGTAACTCAAGATGTACTGTGAGAGAGTGGGAAGGATCTTATCTCTCTGAAGAATGAGAAGGCCAGTGCTGCTTCTGATCCAGAGGTCTTAATACATAAGGAAGGAATTGGAGTGAATAGAGTTTGAAGGAGGATATCTCTCATAGCAATAAAGGACCTGATATAGGTCCTTGCTCCATCCATGTGGCAGTAAGGCAGCAAAAATCTAGCCCAGGACTGGGGTCAATTTCGGGTTGCGTACCAGCCACTATTGAGCTTATAGTGGAAATGGAGAGCGTGAAGGGCCTCATTTTTTTGATTAAAAAGAGAGCAAGAGAAATAGAAGGGAAATATGAAAAAATGGTAAAGGTTCTTTAGGACAGGGAATGGTAAAGAGCCCTGAACTCCCCATCCTGGGTTTTGGTACCAAATAAAAGCACACGAAAGAGAATACCAAAAGAAAAGGAAAATGGAAGCTGACCTCAATGGACCAGTGATGCTTTATTAAACAATGGAGGGGCACATTTTTGAGGGGAAAGTGGTAGCGGCTGCAACAAGGCTTTGGATTTTATAGGGTTAAGCAGGGCCAGGTAATGGGAGGAGTTTTGATGGTAGGAGGACAGGCAAGGGAATTGTAAGGGAAGTTCCCTGGAGCCTATTGTCCATATCCTTCATTATCTATTTGTTAACTTGAGTAATGTACATATTTGTAGTATTTCTCCTTCAGGGACTTTGAGTATTCCCATTTCATTCACTTTCTTTTGTCACAACAGGATGGAATGTTTCAAAATTGCTATCTAAAAATGTATACCAAGAACTGTCTTTAAATATATATGATTTATACCATGTACATTTCAGAATGGGATTGTCAGATTCTACAAAGCAACTTGTTGATATTTCTTTTTTATTTGTTCTTTTAGTTATACATGACAGTAGAATGTATTTTGACATACATGCATGGAGAATGACTTCCCAATTTTGTGGTTGTACATGATGTGGAGTTACACTGGTCATGTATTCGTATGAGAACATAGGAAAAGTTGAGGCTGGGGCTGTAGCTCAGTATTAGAGCACTTGCCTAACATATGTGAGGTACTGGGTTTGATTCTCAACATCACATATAAATAAAATAAAGGTCCATCAACAACAACAAAAAAAAGAGAGAGAAAATTTTTTTAAAAAAAGAACATAGGAAAGTTATGTCCAATTCATTCTACTGTCTTCCCAACTTGTTGATATTTTTGTTGAGATAGTATAGTATTTCGCCTCATTGTATGTGCTTTTTAAATTAAACAAAATTATCTTTTGAAAATAATTGATTATTTATTTTTACTGTGTTTTCCTGTGACCATTTAATATTTGTATTTGGTCAAGAAAATCCCCTACTATATAACATCTTTCTTCCATAACAATACACTTCATAGTGTAGTTTACAGTTAAAATTTAAATTTTTTTCCAATGTGTGTTTTGCTAGAAAACAAGGATTATTACACCGTTTGTTTCTTAGCTCAGGAGAAGCATGAGTATCTGAGCATTTAATCTTAATTAGTTAGATCACAATCTTCCTTTATTTATAGTGCCTGTGGTGATCATTTTGCTGAGAGAGTGGTATGAATTGACCTTTGTTGAGGCTTTCTTCTTCTTCTTCTTCTTCAATAAACGAAAGTTTGTGGTAGTCTGTTTAGATTCTTATTCTTCAAGATTGATTCTTGGGGATTGAGGGCTGGAATGATTTGACTTAGTTGAAATTTTTTTGGAGGTGAAAGTGGCTGACCCTTATGTTTTTGAATATTTGGCATTTAATTTGCAACGTAAAAGTAAAGAAAATTATACCAAAGTAAATATGAAAAGGATAAGCAGTGTAATAACAGTAATAACTGTTCCTTTTACCATGATACTGCACTACCAATGTAGTATATAGTATCTGTTAGATATTGTTGATTTTAAACTTACAACTAATTTTTCATAGTCCCAATCATTACTCTCAAAATAAAGAAGCATATGTGTTACTTGTCTTTAAAGTCCCTTTTTATCACTTCTTACAGTTATCTTAGTTGTGAATACCTTACATTTAAAAAATTATGTTATTTTAAATATGTATGTAAGTACCAAGAAAAATATCATATTACGTATTACTCAGATTTAAATAGTATTTTCCTTATTTACATCAAATTTGTCTTTATTTTTTAAAGAAATAGTATAGAAAGTTAAGACCTCCTTTATATTGTATTTCCCGAGTCTCTTATTTTCTCTTCATAGTTATCTGTGATCCAAATAGTTTGAATCC
Source organism: Ictidomys tridecemlineatus (assembly GCF_052094955.1). Classification (NCBI taxonomy): domain Eukaryota; kingdom Metazoa; phylum Chordata; class Mammalia; order Rodentia; family Sciuridae; genus Ictidomys; species Ictidomys tridecemlineatus. The sequence continues at coordinate 165,231,247 of NC_135479.1, forward strand.
TTTTTGTCCAGATTTTAAATTTTATTTCATGTGTGTGTATTACATATGGTAGTATATTTTGTATTGACAAATTTTATTAGAAATAATATTATGTTCATTATGCCCAAACTCATTTTGCACTCAGCCTATATTGAAATATTAAACAAAACCTTAGATTTTAAACTGTTTCCTATAGGATAAATTTGTTACTATATTCTTAACTTTATTTGTATTTACCTTTTGATACATGAACCATGCTTGAAATTTATTAATAATTAGCTTTGGCTTGTAATGTTTTTATTATACATAAGTTTGGTTATCAGGAAATTTGTGTTCTAGAATTCTACTTTTTAAACCACTTTGACTTATTTAATATTTATATAACATTATTCTTTTGCTCATTTTATGTGTACATAATCCTATAATATGTATATCCTGTTTTCCCCAAAGACATGTGGAATTTAAAGGTACAACAGGGATGAGAACTTCTCAAATCGGAGTTGATTATTTTATCTTTGCTCAGATTATTTAGTCTTCCATGTAGGAAGGTATATATAACCTGTTGTATTTTTACTTTGAATATATGCCAATTGGATTCTAAATTCATTTGGACTTTATTAGAATTGAATATAATACAATTCTGTTTTGCAGGGATTCACAATCAAGTAAGACAGTGGATAACATTTCTGCAAAGCAGGCTGTAAACACTAAAGAAAAGCGAAGAGATGATGATGGCCTTTTTCTTATAGTGTCTGACACTCAGCCTAAAGGTTTGTGAACCTTAGAAAACTGTTGGAATTTGAATTTTTGCATACTGCATTTATAGAAATTTTAAGTTATAAATAAATATTTCATCTTACATGGAAAGGATACAAATGCAAAGGTAGGTTATTTAGCAACACAAAGAAAATTGCAAAATCTACTATTTATGTACGTCAGTACATATTTCTTGATTTGTTTGTCCAATCCCCAAATTAAATTTGAGTATTGTTTCTTTTTGTTTTTTATGGAGGCTAAAGATGTAGCTATAGAGGCTGAGGTTGTGGTTCAGTGGTAGCATGCTTGCCTGTCATGCATGAGGCACTGGGTTCGATTCTCAGCACCACATACAAATAAATAAAATAAAGGTCCATCAACAACTTTAAAATATTAAAAAAGATGTAGCTATAAATTTGTAATATTAATTTAGCTATTGTAAGTGTTGTTTTCACGGATGTTGATATTATTGCTAACAGAATTTTTATTATTAGCTCTCACTGTCTATTCTGCTGTGAAATACATTCTTTATTCATTAGAATTTCTTTCAACTCTAGAAGGATGCCAAAAAATCCACTGTTAGCAAATTTGAAGGTAAATATACCCCAGACTTCTGAAAATTCTTTGTAGGCCTCCTCACATATAGGATTAATGATTTGATGACTTTTTCTCCTTTTATCTCCTTTTTGAAGATTTAAAAATATTTTACCAAAATTTGTATAAAAACAACTTGCTGTATTAGCCATTTGTAAAATACTTCCAAAGGTCTCTTGGATTATTGAACACCTCCAGAGTTCTCTTGGATTATTCATAGCTTAAAACAAGTTCATGTTATTTTATTTTCTGAGTGATTTGTAAGTAATTTACACTAGAAAAAGTTCCTTTAATCACTGTGAAATACTTACGCAATTCATTTGAAATACAGCTACTTAAATTATTTTTTAGTAACCTTTTTCACCGAAGGGAAAAAAGTCAAAAGGAAACTAGACTAATAAATTTTATGTTATACAAGAAGCCAACTAAACTCTTATGAGAGCAATCTTTGGAGAAAGAAACTCAGTCATTAAGTAGTACCAGGACACTGAAAGATGTTTATTTTCGTATGAACTATGCTTTTCCTAGAAATAGATACTCTCAAGATAATTTTTAGCCTCTACATCTACTGCAGAGGGTAGGAATATTTGAATAGCAAGTGTTCCTATTTGTTTCCTTAGATATAGTTGTCCTTCTATATCCATAGAGGATTGGTTCCAATACATTCTTTCTCCCTCCTTCCTTCTGCAGATACCAGTATCTGTGTAGGCTCAAGTCCTATATATGAAATGATGTAGTATTTTCATATAAACTATGCACATCCTCCTATATACTTTAATCTCTAGATTACTTGTAATAGATAACATAGTATAAGTGCTGTATAAATAGTTGTTGCATTGTACTGCTTAGTGGATAATGACAAGAAAAAAGAAGTCTGTACATATTCAGTACAGATGTAAACATTGGAGTCCTAATCACACAGTACACCATCAATTGTTGATTAAATGCATAGATGTGGAACCAAGGCTATGAGGGACTGGCTGTAATTATCTCAGTATCACAGGAGAATTTTATAAATGCATTAGGGAAAAGTGCACAATAAAAGAAACACTTTATAGTGTTTTGAATCCTTAAAGGTAAAATGGTAGGTGAAGTGTACTTAAGGAAATCAGCCATTTAATCTTTATTTAAACTCAGGATGTTTGCTCTCCTATGGATAACTAATACTTATTGTTTAATGAAAATCATAAAATAATGGAAATTCTGAATTAAATCCCAGGTGTTTCATTTTTTTTTCTTGTAGCACATGGTTTGTCTTTGGAATTTACTTTTACTATAATCATACACTGGAAATATTTAATATTCTTTTTCTCTCCCTCCCTCCCTCTCTACCTCTTTCTTCTCTCTCTTTTATACTGGGATTGACCTCAGGGGTACTTACCACTGACCTACATCTCCAGTGCTTCTTAAAAATTTTTTTATAAAATTTTAAGATAAGATCTTACTAAGTTGCTTAGGACCTTGCTAAATTTCTGAGGCTGGGTTCAAACTTTTGATCCTTCTATCTCAGCTGCCCGAGTTTCTGGGATTATAAGCGTGCACTACTGTGCCTAGATAATTTTCTTTTGTTTAAAATATTTTTGTCATCTATTTAATTTTATATTCTAAGAATATTCACATTAAATTGTATATTTTATATTATAGAATCTTTATTTTATAATGTGTAGCTTTATGCAATAATTATTCCTGTTTTCCCTGAGAAAAGCTTAACTGAAGGGCAAATAGTAAATTGTTTAAAGGAAACTATAAAAGTTTTCTTAAGCTCCTTTTCTTTTACTGTTCTTTTATAATAGTATTTATATTTATGTTATATAACTTTTTAGATATTAGGATATTTTTATAGTTTAAAATATTGCAAAAAAAATTGAATATGCAGTTTAAAGTATTGTGTTGATGAGTTAGGGAAAGTTTGTTTTCCTGGGAGAGGGAATAGAGTATTTTCTTTGGAAATTGAATGGCATTTGTCTTTTTAGAGTTTTTGTCCTCAATTCTGTCCCAGTGTGTTCCTTTTATAGAATCATATAGATATATTATCATGGATATTAGTTATGAAGAGTTGGTGAACATAGAATAAGAACAAGAATAAAGAGAAGGTGTGTCTTGTTAAATGAATGTAAAAGAGTAGTCAGTATTAGATAGATGTAAATTATGAATTAAAGTAGACTGCTTTTGACTTGCTGTGTGTAAACTTTGAGTTGGTACTCATGTAGGTTAGAAAACAAAATAACTCAGGATAGCTTTCAGTTATTTAGGAGGAAATTTTTAGAAAGTATTTTTGTTTAGTACGTTTATTTGATAACTGAAATATTAAGCATTTTTAGTGATTATTGGCGTGGGTTTCAGAATGATGCTTTAAAAAGATAACTAATTTATAAAACCACAGTGAATTCTCAAAATATTTTTAAGACATGAATTTTCTAAAATTTTTTTTGTCATGTTACCACCAAATGCATTCACAGAAAATAGAAAAACATGGTTTGATTGCTTCAATTTGATTGCTCCCCCAAAGGATATTCCCCCTCCATATTTTCCTCATTTCATATCGTATCCATTACATAATAATATACATTTACTTTGTGTAATTAGGTTAATATAAAGATATGCTTTTTTATTCATCCAATGTCAACATGATGATTTAACAGTGGATCTCTGTTTTCATGAGGTATGGAAGTAGTATAGCAGTTTTTTTTTTTAATAGTTTTTAGTTGTATATGTACACAATACCATTTATTTATTTATTTATTTCCATGTGGTACTGAGGATTGAACCCAGCGCTTCACACATGTGAAGCAAGTGCTCTGCCACTGAGCCCAGTTTTGATGATATTTTTTTGAACTCCTCTAAAAGGGATTTTTTAAATGTTTTGGCCATATATATGCCTTTTCTATTTTTTTTTAAAGATCTTAACAGTGGAAGTAGAGGTTGTGACTATCTTGAAGATGAGAGCAAAAGCAAGGATGTTACATATTCTGATTCAAAAATGGAACCCACTTTGATCTCCAGAAAGGCAAGAAGACGACTCAAATATAATTTATCTGAATCTCATAATTCTACTTCTTTGGATAAGCCAACAGAAAAAAGAGTAAGTAGAAGTATTTATATGTCATCGGAAATAATTTTGTACAGTGATAAAAATGAGTTGACTATAATCAAATAATGTTCTCCCAACTTTCTTCTTTCATCAGCTTTCTTTAATTCTTTTTTGGTTCTTTTCTAGCTTTGTTTTATTTATTATTATTTAATTTATTTGTTTGTTTGTTTTTTGCCGTATCATGTATTGAACCGAGCCCCATGCATGCTAGGCAAGTGCTCTATCACTGAGCTCTACAACCCCAGTGCTTTTTATTTTTGAGAACAGGGTTCCCCAAAGTTGTTCAGCTACCCTGAACTTGTGATCCTCCTGCCTTAGCCTCTCAAGCAGCTGGGATTTCAGGAGTGCACCACCACACCTGGCCTATCTTTATTTATTTAAAAATATTTTATTATGTAACTTTTCTCAGTAGTACAATTATTGGAGCAAATTCCACATATTAGAAAATAATAAAAAAACTAAAGTTTCTTTTTCTCTGATACCATTCTCTCCTAAGTAATTTGGTGTACTTGTAGTTTGGTGTATATCCATGTAGTTTTTCATGTAGTTATAAGACTTGTATAAATATCCTTCATACTTGTTTTTTTTAACCAGATACTAATCATACTGTCCAGTCCCTTGCTCTGTAAAACTGCTATTAGATTTATTTTTCAGTAGCATTTTACTTACCAGATTGTTGAAGCTCATATTTATTTAGTGTTTAGGGAATTTATTATAAGTAATTGCCATATCTAATACATAATGTTCCTATTTTCGAAGACTTCTTATACAATAAAACCATAGGGAGACAGCTTTTTGATTCCTTTGATTCACAAACCATTTAAGGACTTTGTAGTGCCTTTAGTTATAAATATGAACATGATTTAGATTTATATAGTCATGGAGAGGTTGAAGGCATTGGTTATCATAATTTTTAATGTTGTTATCCTGTTAATTTTCTGTTTTTATTACCAAAGTAGTTAGTTATATGTGGCCTTATTACTTTTGAAAATAAATCCTCTCATTGTAAAGTTGATATAGATCATGGGAGACCATCTGAACCATTTGTAAAGATGAGCATCCCCCTCACCCTTTAAAAAATTGTTTAGGCATCAGATTGGATAGACCAAACCCTATATCTTTGTACATAGGAGACACTGCCGAGTATAATGTAGTATAGTTGTGTATTTTTCTATTCATGTAGTTATAGAAATGATGTAATATTTTTATGTTATTCTTAAGGAATTTAAGCTTTAAAAAAGGGTTTTAAAGAAGCCAAATTTAAAAAATGTTAATTTTTCTATACATTTATGTTCAGAAAGGACAAGAAAATGACTCATCAATCTCTAATGAGTTTGAAAAGTCAGGTAAAGACTATCATCAGATCTCAACACTGCTTGAAGACATTACGCCTGAACCTGTAGAAAGTGATTTTACTGAACTGTCCTCATGTGGTAGTCAGGAGTTGGATATGAGTGCTTCTTCCAAAAGTGCCACTGACTATTCAACCACTGAAAATTTTGAGAGCTCTATTTCCAGTAATACAGTGGAGATTTCTTCTGTGATTGAAAAGGATAAGAATGAGTTGAGTACAGTAGAAAAGCCTCTACTAACTGGACACAATGAAGGGAACCAATCGTTGATCTCGGCTGAGCCAAGTAAGTGACAGGAGAATTGTAAAGGCACTTAATTTTCTTTGATTTACTCAGGAGTGTTTTCTTCTCAAACAGATTTTGCTAAGGCAATAAACTGTTATGACATGACTGCAAAATGTATCAACGTTATGAAAATGTCCTGGGATTTGGAGGTTTCCTTTGTAAATCTTACAATATCAATTTAGGCAAGTGAATGGAACACTTGGAAGCAGAGTATCTTTTTAAAACTAATCACTGTGATTCAATCCAGTACTTTTAAAAAAGATTCTCTAAGGACCATTAATTATTATCATTTGGTTAATGCAGCCAAGTTTAAGTGCTATTTAACTATTATCATTAATTTTTATTTAATTAACATTGGAATTGTTGATGTATTTACATGCTCCAAAAAAATTCATGAGGTTCTAAAGAATATACAGTAAATATTCTCTCAAATCATCCCTTAGCTATGTATTTCTTACTTCCAGAAGCAATGAATGTAATTGGGTTTCAAGTGCAATTTAGTGTAATGGCACACTACATTGTGCCATTAGAAGTAGAAGTTGTTCCAAAGGTCTTGTATTATTAGCTTTCCATCACTGTAACAAAATACCTGAAATAATTAACTTACTAAGAGAAAATGTTTATTTTGACTCACAGTTTTGTAGATTCCAGTACAAGATTGCGTGGACCTCTGGTGACAGGGAACACGTAGTGGAGCAAAACATTTATATTATGAGACATGGAGCAAAGGGAATGACTAGATAGATGGGGCCCAGATCTCCTGTAGGGCCATATCCCAGTGACCTAAGGACCTTCCATTAGGCCCTGCATCTCAGAGACACCCTCACCTCCCAATAATGCCGCTTTGAGTTCCAAATCTTTAACACAAACCCTTAAGGAACACTTAATACCCAAACTAGAGCAGTTTTCCTTATTGATTTAAACATTTTTAAAGTTGCTTATCCTATAGAAGGTAAGGTTGCAAATCAATAACTGAATAATAGTACCGATATGGAGATATTATATAGAACTAGGGCAAATATGATAATGAATATTAGTCTACTTCTAAATTGAATAAATTTAGATGATTAAATTTAATGAGATTTTTCAAGATATTGCACTAATTAGAAAGTATTTTATTTGATAGGTGATTATTGTGACATATTCAAAATACATGTTTCCTTTTTAGTTGTTGTTTCCAGTGATGAAGAAGGACCCATTGACCATCAAAGTTCAGGAATTCTTAAATTACAATCTAAGAAAGACTATGAGATTACTAATGAAAAGGAGAGTACTTCTGAATCACCATTGTCAGAACTACCACTAGTTACCTGTGAATCTGGACAGGTAATTTATTTCTGCCTTCTCTTAGATTAATAATGAAAAATATACTTGTTGGATAATTAGTTGGATAATCATTATTTCTTTTAATAAGCAGAATAATGTAATATAAATTGTAAATTTTATTAGTTTGTATTTTGAGAAAACTTTTGTATTAGTTTGAGTGACATATTTGGTTTTTTGAAGTGAAAGGAATGTCACTTTTTTCTAATCATTTATATTCTTTCTAAATATTCTTTGACTTAAGTACTTTTTAAAAATTCTCATATGCATAACTTTTATCAAAACATTTTTTAGAATAGTGTATAATATTCATTTGGTTGTGGAGTACTGGAGCTACTAGAAAATCCTTTTCCTCACTTACTATTAAGGCAATATGAGATAAAGGAATGATATGCCTTCTGCATATATACAGGTGTGTGTTCAATCCTGGCTCTTCCATCTGGGCAAATCATTTAACTTCTTTTTTGGGAGGTTCCAGGGATTAAACTCAGCATTGAGCCATATCCCAGCCCTATTTTTTATTTTATTTTGAGACAGGGTCTCACTGAGTTGGTTAGTACCTTGCTTTTGCTGAGGCTGGCTTTGAACTCACGATCCTCCTCCCTTAGCCTCTCGAACCACTGGGATTAAAGGCATGTGCCTCCGTGCCCAGCCCAAATTGCTTAACTTCTTTTTTTTAATTTTATTTAATTTTATTTTTTTTATTGTTGGTTGTTCAAAACATTACATAGTTCTTGATATATCATATTTCACATTTTGATTCAAGTGGGTTATGAACTCCCATTTTACCCCGTATACAGCTTGCAGAATCACATCAGTTACACTTCCATTGATTTACATATTGATATACTCATGTCTGTTGTATTCTGCTGCCTTTCCTATCCTCTACTATCCCCCCTCCCCTCCCCTCCCCTTCCCTTCCCTCCCCTCTTCTCTCTCTACCCCCACTACTGTAATTCATTCCTCCCCCTTGTATTATTTTTCCCTTTCCCCTCACTTCCTCTTGTATGTAATTTTGTATAACCCTGAGGGTCTCCTTCCATTTCCAAGGAAATTTCCCTTCTCTCTCCCTTTCCCTCCCACCTCTCCTCCTTGTTTAATGTTGGTCTTCTTCTCGTGCTCTTCTTCCCTAGTCTGTTCTTAGTTACTCTCCTTATATCAAAGGAGACATTTGTCATTTGTTTTTTAGGGCTTGGCTAGCTTTGCTTAGCATAATCTGCTCTAATGCCATCCATTTCCCACCAAATTCTATGATTTTGTCATTTTTTAATGCAGAGTAATACTCCATTGTGTATAAATGCCACATTTTTTTTTTATCCATTCGTCTATTGAAGGGCATCTAGGTTGATTCCACAGTCTTGCTATTGTGAATTGTGCTGCTATGAACATCGATGTAGCAGTGTCCCTGTAGCATGCTCTTTTTAGGTCTTTAGGGAATAGACCGAGAAGGGGGATAGCTGGGTCAAATGGTGGTTCCATTCCCAGCTTTCCAAGAAATCTCCATACTGCTTTCCAAATTGGCTGCACCAATTTGCAGTCCCACCAACAATGTACAAGTGTACCCTTTTCCCCACATCCTCGCCAGCACTTATTGTTGTTTGACTTCATAATGGCTGCCAATCTTACTGGAGTGAGATGGTATCTTAGGGTGGTTTTGATTTGCATTTCTCTGACTGCTAGAGATGGTGAGCATTTTTTCATGTACTTGTTGATTGATTGTATGTCCTCCTCTGAGAAATGTCTGTTCAAGTCTTTGGCCCATTTGTTGATTGAGTTATTTGTTATCTTATTGTCTAATTTTCTGAGTTCTTTATATACTCTGGATATTAGGGCTGTATCTGAAGTGTGAGGAGTAAAGATTTGTTCCCATGATGTAGGCTCCCTATTTACCTTTCATATTGTTTCTTTTGCTGAGAAAAAACTTTTTAGTTTGAGTAAGTCCCATTTGTTGATTCTAGATGTTAATTCTTGTGCTATGAGTGTCCTATTGAGGAATTTGGAGCCCGACCCCACAGCATATAGGTCGTAGCCAACTTTCTCTTCTATCAGATGCCGTGTCTCTGATTTGATATCAAGCTCCTGATCCATTTTGAGTTAACTTTTGTGCCTGGCGAGAGAAAGGGATTCAGTTTCATTTTGTTGCATATGGATTTCCAGTTTTCCCAGCACCATTTGTTGAAGATGCTATCCTTCCTCCATTGCATGCTTTTAGCCCCTTTATCAAATATAAGAAAGTTGTAGTTTTGTGGGTTGGTTTCTGTGTCCTCTATTCTGTACCATTTGTCCACCTGCCTGTTTTGGTACCAGTACCATGCTGTTTTTGTTACTATTGCTCTGTAGTATAGTTTGAAATCTGGAATCGCTATACCACCTGATTCACACTTCCTGCTTAGTATTGTTTTTGCTATTCTGGGTCTTTTATTCTTCCATATGAATTTCATGATTGCTTTATCTATTTCTACAAGAAATGCTGTTGGGATTTTGATTGGCATTGCATTAAACCTATAGAGAACTTTTGGTAATATCGCCATTTTGATGATGTTAGTTCTGCCTATCCATGAACAGGGTATATTTTTCCATCTTCTAAGGTCTTCTTCAATTTCTCTCTTTAGGGTTCTGTAGTTTTCATTGTATAAGTCTTTCACCTCTTTTGTTAGGTTGATTCCCAAGTATTTTATTCTTTTTGAGGATATTGTGAACGGAGTGGTTGTCCTCATTTCCATTTCAGAGGATTTGTCGCTGATATACAGGAATGCCTTTGATTTATGTGTTGATTTTATACACATTGCTGCCACTTTGCTGAATTCATTTATTAGCTCTAATAGTTTCTTTGTAGACCCTTTTGGGTCTGCTAGGTATAGAATCATGTCATCTGCAAATAGTGATAATTTAAGTTCTTCTTTTCCTATTTTTATGCCTTTAATTTCTTTCGTCTGTCTAATTGCTCTGTCCAGTGTTTCGAGAACTATGTTGAACAGAAGTGGTGAGAGAGGGCATCCCTGTCTTGTTCCAGATTTTAGAGGGAATGCCTTCAATTTTTCTCCATTCAGAATGATGCTAGCCTGAGGCTTAGCATAAATTGCTTTTACAATGTTGAGGTATGTTCCTGTTATCCCTAGTTTTTCGAGAGTTTTGGACATAAAGGGATGCTGTACTTTGTCGAATGCTTTTTCCGCATCTATCGAGATGATCATATGGTTCTTATTTTTAAGTCTATTGATGTGGTGAATAACATTTATTGATTTCCGTATATTGAACCAGCCTTGCATACCAGGGATGAATCCTACTTGATCATGGTGCACAATTTTTTTGATATGTTTTTGTATCCGATTCGCCAGAATTTTATTGAGGATTTTTGCATCTAGGTTCATTAGTCGCTTAACTTCTTTAAGCCTGAGTTTCCTTACATTTTAAATAAGGATAATAGTACCTACCTCATATGATCATATTATTAAATAACATGAAACATTTATAACAGATTCAGAAACCTATTAAAGTTGACATCTTTTCCTTCTTATAGAAATTAATAAAATGAAATGTATTAGTTTAATGGCAGTCAATTTTTTTTATATAATCCTTTGAAGAGAGTATGTAGGTAGGTCCTTCTTTATTTATTTTTAGTCCTCTTTTATGTCATCATTAGCCTCTGATTATCCTATTTTTAAGAAATGATTATCAGTGACCACCAGTGCAGAGTTATTTCATTTTTAATTTGCGACATGGTCTCACTATGTTGGTAAGGCTCCCTTGAATTTGCATTCTTCCTGCCTTAGCCTCCAGAGTCCCTAGGATTACAGGCCTGGGCCACCACACTCTAGTGTTTTTGGATAATCTTAGGGGCTATTAATTTGCAGTGTGACAAAGTTTGGTCAGATATATAAAAACAGTTTGGCAGTCAGATTATTGTTTCATAGGTATTTCTTTTGCAGTTGAAACTCTACACAGATATCTGGGTATGGTCTGGATTTTCCCTAAAATTCTTGCCAAATTGGGTCAATAGCCTACTTAATGGCTTAGGTATATTTATGATTAAAAGTGTCATTACTGGTGGTGCATGCCTGTAATCCCAGTGGCTTTGGAGGCTAAGAGGGTGTCTGGACACACAGATAAATCAGTCAGGGTCACAACAGGTGAATTGGGCTGGCACGAAATAATCACACAAAGAGAAAATACCTTTCCTTTGGGTTCTGTGACAGCTCCTCTGACCCACATCCCACAAAGGGGCAAGGCAGGCAAGAAAGAAAGAGAGGAGCTGGCCTCAAACCCTGGTTTTATTGGGGGAGACTGTTTGAAAGAACATTCCATCCATATCCCAAAGCTTTGCTCCCATGCTGAGTGGAGATGGGGATCCACCTGCTTCCTGGTTAGGGAAGCCAGTCTTCACATTTCCATCACTCAAAGCTAGGGGGCACTCAGCTCCTGTGTGGCAGCTCTTGACATATTTCCCCTTTCTTAGTATATAAAGGCAATTGAGGAATTCTATCTTTCAGTCACTGGATTCTTGGTCCGAGGTCATCATGACCTACTATTGAGTCACAAAAAGAATTAGAAAACATATCATTTCAATAACATACCATATAGAATGTTTTAACATATTTTTAGGATTAAAGTCATTTAATTAACTCTGAAAGATCCAGGTTATTATTATTACTCTGCCAAATACTCATCAGAAGATTTTTAATCCTTTCTCAGTTTTATTGGGAAACATTGTGTTTGGCCATAGTAACACAAACATGGCATTTAAGTCTTTCCTCAAACCATAGAGCATAGAGCTCATTTGTATTATTCATTACAGTGGCTTCTAAAGTGTTCAACTTCATTCCAATCCTTCCATCAGTATTCATCTGACTATTGGAGATCTTGGAAGTAATTGAAGTCAAATTATTAAGAAAATTCACATGTTGTAAGTTTTGAGACATAGCCACAAAGGCTGTAATTATAGAAACAATGAATAACGTTTTAAGTAATCACTTTAAGGCTCATGAGGTCTAATTAATTGGCATGCAGCTGTTTCAAAGCCTGAATGTTAATTTCAGAATGCCATAGTTCCGAAATGCTAGCTGACAATAGGACAATGGAACATTGATGAAGAATCAGTGTCCTTTTCCTCTGTTATAACTAGTGATACAATTAAGCAAGTTGCATTTTTTTTTTTACAGGTTACAGGATATTTATCATCCTTTCTCTTTTAATCCTCACACTTTAGGCCTGTCAGTAATGCAGAATTCTGGAGGCAAAAGTTAGCATCACACATCCTTTTGGGCACCATCTCGCTGAGGGTTAAACTTCTAGGAGTTATGGCATCCTCATGTAATTATTTTTGTCAATTCTAGGAGACCAGTCTGTAAATAACTGGCCTGTATAGGGAAATTCTATTTTAACAATCTTTCTATTTTGACAGATATATAAATATAGTCTTAATTTCAAAGGACCAGCATGTTTGGCTGGTTTAGGTTTCTCATATGCTGTCTTTTTCTCAAAAGTTATTCTTATACAGCCAGCATGTATCATAGGATCAATTTAGGTAGCTGACCATTATAGTCAATATAATTAATGCAGTTACATGGGTGGATTTCCAGTCTACATTGCAAAGCACATTAAAAGTGTACCTGAGAAATGGGTCTATAGAAGTCTTCATAAGTTTTACTTATTTGTCAAGCTTGAAAAGCCTGCATTGCTGCAAACTCTGCAGCTGGAAATTTACCTTCCTGTGTGAGATTTTTCAGCCATTCTACAGTGACCAGTTTAAACTCTCTCTTTTGAAATTTGATTTAACGTACTAAATTATGTTCAGCAGCAGTAAGATTCTCAGTATCACAATTAAGAAAAATTTTTGAAATATTTTGTAAGATCTAGTGTGTGCATATGGGGTCCTGTTTGCTGCCTTTTTTATTTATTGAAATTGAATAAAATGCTGGCATAAGTCATAATGTCATTGGTTTTAATTTATTGACAATAGTGCAAGTATTTGAATAATGAGAAGGGATTTATTATCTCTAGCTGGTCATAAAACTTGACAAAGGTCATCTATTATGTTAAGTTCAACATTAATGAATTGGAAAGGGACCATGTTAAATAGAAACTTTGCCTTTACTAAATGTATGACTTGATTTTGATTTTAACAGAATTACCAAAAATGAAGAATATAATAAGCTGTATATAAAAATTTGTACCTTGAAATTAGTTCTAGATTAATTTAAATGATCATCTTAATTTAGAAAGAATTGAGAGGCAGAGTTCTTAATTTAGGAGCTGTGGCCTTTACTAAGGGCATGAGAAATATAGATAGATAGAGACAGAGACATCTTTCCAGAATACATGTGTTTCATAAGCATAAAATGCTCTCTTAAATCCCATAAATGTCTAATAAAACAGAAGTAATATGTAAGAATTAGAAGTAATAATCATAATTACTGATTTTAATTTTTTAGGAGAAGTTTCAAAAATAGAACTCTAGGTAGTATTTGAAGACATTTATTGTTTAATCAAGGATGTGAATTTATTTACTAAAAATTTAATCCTTGTTTAAACAGCAAAATTACTAAGTATAAGCTTAATGTTTAATAAGCTCTGTTATGTCAGAATATGGACAAAAATCTTAGCTTATGTCAGTATATTAGTATCAGGGGAATAGCCTGAAATGTCCTAGAATTGATCAGTCCATATAGTCAATCCAGCCATATATCTATCTATCTATCTCTATATATATCTGTTTTCAAACTGTCTCAACTTTCTATATCACTGTCTAGACAATTATACAAAGATTTTCCTATTCAGGAAAATCCTTTTTTCATTAAATCTTAGAGTAAATAAAGACTTTTTTTTTTTTTTTTACCCAAAGATGATTTCTTTCTTCCTCTTATGACTCTCCAATGTTTGCTTTTTCTCTGGAGAAGCATCCTTTTATCTTTCTAGAATTCTTTTTTTTTTTTTAACTTTATTTATTTGTTTTTATGTGGTGCTGAGACTCCAACTCAGTGCCTCACATGTGCGAGGCAAGGACTGTGCCACTGAGCCACATCCCCAGCCTATCCTTCTAGAATTCTTATATGGTTATATTTGGAATAATTCCTGTAAGTCTTAGAATTTAAATAATTGTTATTTTTTAGTGAGAATTTTTCTGGACATCTTTGCTTCATAGAATTATATCTGTCTCTTTACAAAAACCTAAATAATGATTTAGGAATTAGAAATAATTTGATGGTTATATTTTAGACTTTATAATGTAGTATCTCTTGAAGTAAGTATTTTACAGCAAATTACATTTATCTTAGATATTTTTAACTATAAAAGGCAGAGCATTAGAAAAATGCATAAGTAAAAGTATAAATTAAATGCTTCCTGTTGAGGGAAAACAATTAGAAGCAAATAGACACATATATTTTAATTATCTTATGAATTAAAGAGTAAGATTATTTAAATAACTGGAAAAATATGTATTAAAAATAAATATATAAATAGCTTATAATAAATGTATAAATAGCTTATAATTATGTAAATCTCATGAAACCATGTGGTTCTTAAAATATCACTTATTTTCAACTAGGAGTGCACTTTTATGTAATGTCACATGATGTAGCTAAAATAAGATCCTTATGTATATTTTATTTATTGTAATTACATAGTTAGAAATTAAAGGAAGAAGGATTTCTTGGCCATCATGAAAACACTGTGTAAACATTTTGGGTGCCAGCTTGTTTTCACAGTGGTCAAATCCATCCAAATATAGTTCCTAAAAAGAAGGTTAAGTTATGAAAAAGGGTATGCAAAATCTCTTATTCCTGTGACATTATTGCAATTTTTTATTAATAATAAAGCTATAGAGAAAAAATCATGTTACTTAATGGAAGAGTTTGCCAAATCAAATTTTACCTGAAAAATAAATATCTTTCATTAGTGGGAATGTATTAAAATCATGAAGGAATTTTTTAACAGCTGGGCGCAGATCTTGTAATTCTGATTGTCAAGCCTGAGTGAGAAAGAAGTATATTAGGAATGGGAGGCAAAGCTGCTTGATTGACAGTGGGAGGGACCAAAGGAAAGCCTGTGGAAACGCGGGAGGCGGGACTTTTCTGCCATTTTGTCGGGCAGCCACTAAGCTGAAGGATTTCTTCGTGCTAAAGCATGGACCCGACGTGTAACACAAAATTTTGCTTGAGGTCCTGTGCATTTCGCATGTCCGATTACTAGCAGTTCTGGTTGAACCCTTGTTGTGCCCAGTGATGCATTTGCGGCTTTGTGTTTTCGCCAGCGGTTGTAACAGCGTGGAGCCAGCAGGCATGGCTGTTGCGACCAGTCGCTACCGCTGCCATTCGCAGCTCGGGCTGGTTTGGCGTTTTGATCCCGTGTTCTCCCCGCCGGGGTGGGCCGCTTGGGGGAGAAGTTACGCTAGCCCTTGCCCTAGGCTTCCAGGCGAAAATCCTTGGTGCCAGGCTGTTTGGTATTGGGTCATCCTCCCCCTCCCCCACCCCCACTCCCATCCCGTCACGCTGGGGCGGGTCTTGCGCCCAGCTACTTTAGTGCCCGTGTCTCGGCGGTCCAGCCTGCGCTTTGTAAGTGGTTATCATGATTTAAAAAAAAAAAAGCGTGGGCATTTCACTAGTCCCCCGGAGTCGCGGAGGTCGGCAGGGTGGCCTTATGTTCCCTTGGCTGACGGGCCAGCTGGCACGAGGCGAAGCGGGAAGCAGGGCTCGGTCAGGCTAGGCTCCGGGGCGGTTGCAGCGAGCCACAGCGCCATCCGCTGTTCAGCGACTGCCCTGGGCGGGAGCTCCTGGATTTGTCCCGTCAGAATCCCGGATCCAAAGGTGGGCGGCGGTCCTGCTTGCGTCGCTGCAGGCTGCCATTCAGGGCTTTGTTGCTTCCTGTTCCTTTAGCTCCGGGCGTGGAGGCTCGGCAGCCATACTGTGCTTCTGACCCTGTGGGCGGGAGCGACGGCCGGCTTGGCCTGTGTCTATGCCAGTTATGGCCAGCACTTTTGGAGCAGTGGCGTGGAGCTGTCACGCTCCTGTACCCCTCGTAGCGCAAGCGTTCCGTGGGTGCTTTAAAAGGTTTACGCTGGTGCCGATGAGTGGGTCTGCGTTTAGATGGCCACACACGTCCTGTCGCTTCCTGCTCCGGAGCTGCAGCTGCCTCGCGCTTAGTATGGGCATTCAGCCATTTGCCCTTTCCTCTGCGGATTGCTGTTCCCGCAGCTCCCTTCTGAAGCATGCGGTCATTTAAAAAAAAAAAAAAAAAGAAAGAAAGAAAGAAAAGAAAAGAAAAATCCTCAAACTCCCAGACGGGCTTCAGAGGCAGATGCTGCATTTGCCTCTGAAGCAGCCTGCATTTTGACAAATTAGGTTTTTTAAAGGGCAGAATATTGCTAGCAGTGCATCTAGTTATAGAGTCCCATAGAGAACAGCTGTCAAAGCCTTGTATCTGTCCCAAAGCAGCAGCTGAATTAAAGCTACTTCTGATCCCTGCTGGACAAGAATGTTGTGAAGAGGCGCAATATAAATTGTTTGAGCACCTTTAAAAAACAGCAGAAAAACAAAATTTGCCTCTCCAGAAGTATAAAATACCCCGGACCAAGTTCCACCACAAAAAAAATTTTCTCTTTTCCTTTCATTCTGCAGACATTGATTCCTAGCATATAAACCCCCAAATCTTTACCTAATATTTCAAAATACAAAAATTCCACAAAAAATAATCCAAATGGGAGAGGACTGAACCTAACAACATAGTTCATCAATCACCATAGTTCATGAGTCACCTTACTAATCTCAGTGGGACCTCCAGTTTTCTAATTTTTTATTCTCCATATCTAATTAGGGTCCCTAGAATTGCAAAAAATATTTTTTTCTCTTTCTAAAGACCAAAAATTCCCAGATGTTATATGAGTTTAACATCACAAATTTTTATTCTAATTCCCATACTTTTGACAATTCAACCCACAATATTCTGAAATCCTAAGCACGCTTAGCTTCTGGAAAGATCCAAACCCACTAAATTTCTAAAATTCATGCTGGAGTCCCTGTTTGGGCGCCATTTGTTATGACACACAGATAAATCAGTCAGTGTCACTCTAGGTGAACGGGGCTGGCATGAAATAATCATACAAAGACAGAGAAAATACCTTTTTCTTTGGGTTCTATGACAGCTCCTCTGACTCATCTCCCACAAAGGGGACAAGGCAGGCAAGAAAGAGAGGGAGTGCTCCTGGAATCCTGATTTTATTAGGAGAGACTGTTTGAAAGAACATTCCATCCATATAAGACAAAAAGGGTAATGTTTACAAGGGCCAGCCCACTCCTGTTGGGTAAGGCCTACTTCCAAAGCTTTGCTCCCCTGCTGAGTGGAGATGGGAATCCACTTGCTTCCTGGTCAGGGAAGCCAGTCTCCACATTTCCATCACTCAAAGTTAGGGGCCCTGCTCAGCTCCTGCCTGGCAGCTCCCAACAAGTGGGGTAGGATCTCAAGTTCAAAATCCAGCCTTAGCAACTTAGTGAGACCCTGTCTCCCAAAAAAAAAAAAAAAAAAAAAAAAAGACCTGGGGAGGTGATTTAGTGCTTAAGTGCCCCTAGGTTCAATCCCTGGTAACTGCCCCCCTCCCACTGCAAAATGTCATTACTAGTGAGTTTAAACTTGTAGATAAATTATGGTTGCGTTGGCAGTATATAAATTATCAATACAGTATGAAATGATCGTAGTACAAAAAAAACCTCTCACAGAATTTACAGAATTCATGGTTATAACCAAGCAGTAAATTCTGTAGGTACCAATCAGTAGATATAAGGCAATTGCCATATCTCTGTGCCCTGCCTTGTTTCTGGTTATTTTTGGAGACACTCTTTACAAAGCACAAGCCACATTAAATTATTTTTGAATCAACTTCTCTCTCGCTCCCCACCCTTTTTTGGGGGTTGTTTGATGGTGGGGGGGTTGGTTTGAACTCAGGGACACTCAACCACTGAGCCACATTCCAGCTGTTTTGTATTTTATTTACAGACAGGGCCTCAATAAGTTGCTTAAAGCTTCACTTTTGCTGAGGCTGGCTCTGAATTTTTGATCTGCCTGATTCAGCCTCCCAAGCTGCTGAGATTACAGGCATGCACCACTGTGCCAGGCTAGCTTTTCATTTTATCACTAAAATAAAGTCATAATTATTGTTCTGCCTGATTGAAGTCACTTGCGGTTGATCTGATTCTCCTTTTTATTTAGGGAATAAAACATAGCAATAAAAGAGGAAAATGACAAAGCATTGTGAGCTGGGTTAATGAATACTATGTATGTTGTAGATGAGGATTAATCACATTTGTTATAAGGGGAGTGAGTACATATACATAATAATTGCTATGGTGATAATTTATTAGGTCATTTATGATGTTGCAGAGGCTGGATATATGTGGAGTTGAAAAGTCATCTGAAAGTTGTAAAATTCAGAAGAGATTGTGGGGCATAGTTACTGATATTATCTAGATGTATATTATTATTTTTATATTGGTTCATTATAGTTATATGTAATAATGTCATTCATTTTGACATAATCTGGTTGTATATCATTTAAAAGCAGTTACTTAAGAGTAGATGATATGAGTTTTGAGGCTTTTGGTAACTATGAACCATTTCTGATTGGCCGTTTTTAACCAGAATCTATAATAAATCATAATAGATTTGATGTAACAGATGGTTGTTGAGTGCTTACATTCTTTCATTGCTCATTAAAAGAGTAATAGCAACTGGGTGCAATGGTGCACATCTGTAATCCCATGGATTTGGAGGCTGAGGCAGAAGATCAGAAGTTCAAGCCCAAATTGGGCATTTTTGCCAAACCCTGCTTCAAAATACAATGAAAAGGGTTGTATGTGTAGCTCGGTGGTAGAGCACCCTGTGTTCAATCTCCAATGTTCCCCTGGTCCCTTTTCACAAAAGTGTGGTAGCAAGAGTACTATCTTGGTTAGTGGAAGCAATTTTGTGTGCTTTGATACTTGTCCTAGAGACAGAAACTTGATTGTCACTGACTTGCTTATAACCTTAGGCAAGTTACTTAACCAATCCAAACATCTACTAATTTTAAGAAATGGGAAAAAGAAAATCTACCTGTAAGATGGTTGTAGAGTTTAAAAGACATATTTAAAACTCATTTAAATTAAAGTACTACATGAATCTAAATTTATCTGTTGAGTTAAAAATGTATAAAGCCAGTCAGGGAATACAGAATGGGAAGCCATGGCTTTGATGCAGATAAGGATATATTTCTGGTGGTTAGGCCTATGGAATTAATTTTGGATTTGACTTTACTTTTCTCAAGGCAAACCATATGCCTCTTCAGAAAAAAAATTGTGTAACTATTTCTTCACATTATAAGAACAGTGTAAGGGGCTGATGTTGTGGCTCAGTGGTACAGCGCTCGCCTAGCATTGTTGAGGTACTGGGTTACATCCTCAACACTACATAAAATTAAATAAGTAAAAATAAAGGTATTGTGTCCACCTCCAATTAAAACATATTTTAAAAAAACAATGTAAAATTCTTCACAGATTCATTAGTAATAATTTTAAAAAATTGACTTTGATTATTTTTAGCATTTATATAACACTTATATTGTATGCATTTCATTATTTATTATTCATTAGGAATCATCTGAATTATGCCCATATAATCCAGTCATGGAAAACATTTCCTGTGTTATTCCTAATAATGAGACAGATCTAAAACTGGATTTTATATTTACTTCTGTGTATATTGGTAAAATAAAAGGAACTTCTAAAGGTTGTATTACAGTAAGTATTTTTTCTTTATTTTTTTCTTTTTGGATTTTGGACAAGGCATTTTCAGATTTGTATGTTTGTACAAATAAAAACAGAATTGAGATTAATTTTATATGGGGCACTTGGGATATGTTGAAAGTCATCAGACTTTGAAATGTTTTTTTAATTCCCTTTCCTAAAATTCTCTTTTTTTACTTGCCACTGATTCAAAGGAGAACTGTTGGGGCGAAGAAAAAGATTTATTTGGAAAGTCAGCAAACCAAAGATGGGAGGCTCTCACTCACAAATCTTAGGGGCACAAAGATCTTTATGGTGGGGGAAGGAGGAGCCAAGGGGCCAAATAGTAGGAAGACTATGTGCTGAGCAGTCCTTCATTATCAGGATTGATTTTTTTCTTTTCTGCCAGAATATCCTTATGATAACAATCAACTATCATTTCCTAGGTCAGTCCCTATAATTCATTAGATATTTCACTCTAATTAAAGGACAAGATTAGTAAATTCTTGGTCCATACTCTGGTGTTATCTAGAGACCCTCATATATTCTGGGTTTTGTAATTCCAGAGAAAAGTTACTCATTAGTAAGTTTTATGATTTGTGTCTTAGTTCTTTTCCCAGGAATAGGTAATTTTGGCAAAACCAGAAGATGGCAAAAGGCATTTTTAATCTGTTAAATGGCTTTAGTCAGAGGTGTCTTCTGAATAGCTGAGCAAGTGGGAGACATCATGCAGCTGTGTGACCTCCAAAATTATTGATTTTTAAAACCTATTAAAAGCAATTAAACATGGAGAGTTTATTTGGGTTTTTCTTTCAGTTACAGCTATTCTAATGAAAATCATGTATGAAAAAAATCACATGTAGTAGTTGATATTCTTTGGGCTCTAAAAGTTATTTGTAAGTAAAGTAAAATTTTTTCAGGTTATAGTTTGGAGCAGAAAGAAGAAATCTAATTTTTTTGGTTTAAACTGTTATAAACAGATTTCTCCAAATTCCTAATCTTGTTATTTAAGGATGTCCAGGAATTGATTATAATCTGTTTTCTCACTAAAAAGACATTTCTTTTCAGACTACATATGAATGACAGACTAGATTTCAGTCAGATTTATTTTCTTACTATTTGTGCCTGTTAAAATCCTAATCATCTTTTAAGGCTTATCTGAAATACTACCTCTTCCAGGAAACTCACTGATCCTCTCTTCTCAGCTGATTAACTTTTCTTTTTACTATGTACTTGTAGCATCTCATTTGTACATCTTTTGAAAGCTTAAGAAATATTTGGTTTAAAATTAATATTTCCTGGCAACTGTTTTATAAATACTAATGATTTTGATATGCCTGAAGTGATTTTATAATTTTTTTAAAAAGAATTTTGTTCATTTTTCAGGATTTTTCTCCCCTGCTTTGCTTTTTTAAATTATAAATTCAGATTTTAACAGTTATTTCTGTAGAGCTCTTTGTAATGGGAAACAAACTGGATAACCTAAATATATGACAATAATTATTTATTCAAGGGAGAAAAATCCAGTGTATTCATTAATGAAATTTTCATTAATTAGTATATTAATTATGAAATTACACAGATGGACTTTTTATGAGCAAAAACCAAAATTAAATTTAAAAAAACTACAAATGAGTAAACTAACAGTATAAAAATAATTTATCTTCTTGCTTATCCAGAGACAACTGCCAGTTTTTTAGTGTATATCATTCCATATCTATAGATACTTTAAAATGCATGCTACTTTGTAACTTACCACAATTTTATTAAATTAGTTTAATTTCTTCCGATTTGTTGGTCATTTCTGTTGTTCCAATGTTTTATTTTACATAAGGGACTGCAAATAATGTAGGTCTTAAAAATTTGTCTTATATTTGTTGGAACATTTCTTAAAATTAAAATTTGAGTGTGTAATTATAGGAAGGTAGCTTAGTAAATCAAAGTAAATACATGTGTGTGAATAATGACTAAAAGGAATTCTGCAAAAATTCAGTTATAATGTAGAAAGTGAAAACAGTTTTAAAAATTAAAAAGTATATTGAATAACCAAAAAGGGCAAAGAGTAAAAGTCTTAAATATTTTAGGTTTTTCAAAAGACATTTTACATATTTTACATATTTTCTTTCAGACACAGTTCATGATTCTCTGTAACAGAATTAAAGAACTTATTTTGTATTTTAAATTCATTTAATTTCTAAACATTCACGGAGTACATGCAGTATGTTAGACTTTGCTATAGATACTGGAGATAGTGTTTTCAGTCTCATGAGACTTACACTTTAGCTGAATTAGAAAAATATCAATGGTGGAAAATTATACACATTAAAGCCATTTTCCTCTAGTTGGGCGGTTGAGTTAGGTTTTTTTTTTTTTTAAGTGTAAAAAATGTTGCAATAATTGAAAACCTTTTATTTCTTTAAATCTTATCTTTTTATGATAGGAAAGTGTTTATTAGGTATAAATTATGTTCAGAGACTGGTTCTAGATGCATAAGAAATTATGAAATAACTCTTAGGCTTATCTTTATTTTAGAGTTTAAGCCAGTTTAATAACTTCAGAAAACTGGATTTATCTTAATTTCACAAAAACATTTTTTTCACTTTCTTAACTGGGGATTAATTATTTTGCTATAAATGGGGTTTTATTTCTGGGAGAAATAACATTAGCCATAGTTGTCATTCAGAGATATAGATCATTGTCAGATACTTGCCAAGTAGACTGGCTTGATAGGACAAGAGTTCTTGATGACGTGGAAAGAGGGGGAGAGAGAAAGTGTAGTAAGGATCATACTGTTGCAGTATTTTGTAATAACAGGTATATAACTGAAAAGCAAGCAACTCTTATATTCAATTTGTAGAACTAGTTAGTTACTTTTACTAGGAATATTTTATGAGATTAAAGACCCAGTGAGACATATCAGAATGATTTGCAAAGGGTAAATATGTGTAGCAATTATGTGAAAGTAAGAGAATAATAAGATGTATTTGTTTGTATTAAATTAGACAACTCATTGTTAATCAGATGCTAGTGTCTAATGATAGAGACTCCCCTGGCTTAAGGGTCATGCTAAAGCTGAGAGAGTTTCAATATGTTGCCTGTTTACCTAGTTATTATTTATGTTAATGGTGGAGACAATACAGACAGGATTTGAACTCCAAACTCAGCTTTAAACTAGTATGTCCTGTTGCATTATTTTGCTTCAATGGCTGACTTACCCTATATTAGATGTCTTTTATATTTGTGAAAATGCAATATGAAATAATTTTTAAATTGAAAAAATAAATGGAGTCAAACCTGTGGTTTCAATGAACATTGTTTGCTAACTTATATAAAATTCAAATACCAAGATCATCTTGGCTTTCTGTCTTATGCTTACAGACTAACCCTGATATGATCAACAGTTTTATATACATATTGATCAAAAGAGAAACTTAACCAAAGAATAAATAAACAGGCACATTCCTTTGATATTAATGGAAAAAAACAAACTTCAAAACACAAATGTCTTTTGTTTTAGATAGTACATTTGTAAGATTTGGCCTTGAGAAAATAGGAACTTGAAAGAAAATAGGAACTACAGGGAAGGAAGCACATAAACGTATTGTTTTTGTACGGATGCTAAGAGATTTTTATACCATTTCTTGTGTGAGTAAAGCAAAGTAGAGTGGAAAAATGTACCTGCAACTTAAAGAGATTCAAACTGTTTTCTCATTCACTCCCCAACTGAAAATCTTTTAAATAGATAATGACAAGAAAATATTTTAAAAATTCTTTCTTTGGAGAAAGAATGATAATAACAAGAAAGAAAAATCTACACACAAGTAGCACTTCAGATATGAACTAAAGAAGAAGCTTCTGTTTGAGATTGAAGATATGATCAAAATAACCTTAGTTGAATTCTTCAGTTACCCCATGTTCAGAATCTAAAACTTATGTTGTGATAATGAATCTAATAATTATATTATCACTTAAGTAGTAGGACTATATAATGCACAAAATAATACACTGATAATCCTTATTAGGAAATGGTAATAAATTATTAGGGAATAATATAGTATTAGCTTATAAAAGCAACATTTAGGATCATCAGATATATATATAAAAGATACCTAGAAAAAATAAGTTTCTTGGGAAAGAAGAAGCAGAAAGAACAAGAACTTCAGTCAGAAGGGAATTTGTAAAATGTAACAGAAAGATGAAAATGCTAGGGATAAAAGAATTGGCAATGCTCACCTAAAGACTATCCAAGGGAGAGAGTATTGTCTTTTGTACTTAATTTATGTTGTCATATTGACAAGTGCATCACAAGTTGGATTTATTAGATTTTTGTAGCCATTCGATACTAAACAACTGTTTTTACCAGTTGTTTTCATGTGGTAAAAGCAGTCTTTTGTTCTTCTACAGAACAAAATGTTCATTGCAGGTGGTACATGTTAATGCTTTTGTTAGTTTTAATATCTCATTACAATTAATATAGTACATTGGCACTTTCGTTTGTTCACATGTCTCTTATGAGTTTGATTGCTATAATTTCATCCCTAAGAGAATCATCATCAGCTTCTGAATCAGCTACCTTGTATGGTCTCTTGGTAGTTTTTTCTGGACTTTGTTTTATATCTTCCTTAAATTTTTAGAGGACATCTTCAAAACATATATTTATTAAAGTCTTAACAGTTTTTATAAATGAGCATATTGAGAATTAAATTATTTGCACAAGGTTCTTAAACATCCCTAAAACTAAGTCTCTAGAGTGAAGCATTTTCTTGGTTTACTGATAGATGGGCTTGAGCATTTTTCATGTAAACTTTGAATGTGTAATTGTGGTATTAAAATTTTTTTAAACTTAACACATTTTGGGTAGTAACTCATTTTTTGCTTTTATTTTTCTTTAGTTCACAACAAAGTATATTAAAATCCCATTTCAAGGTAAGCTATCATTCTCTTTCCTTTTCACTGTAATTTTGAGCATAAAATTTTGGTTAGCAAAAATTCTGAAATCCTTTTTCAAACAGTTTTTCATGTTTTTTTCAGTATAGAATGTAAATAAAACTAAGGTAGTTTAATAATATTATACTTTAACATTTTTTAGCAGCTCCACAAGAGAATTAAAATGTTTTACACACTGAAAATAGTGATTATTGTTTTAATGACTGTAAATCAAAACAATATTAAAGTACTCATGGTGATTTCTTAGTATTAACAGAAATAAAATTTTGGCAAATAGCAAGACTATTTTTGGATTCACAAGAATGAATGAAAATAGGAACTACAGGGAAGGAAGCACATAGACATGTATTGTTTTTGCATAGATGCTAAGAGATTTTTATACCATTTCTTGTGTGAGTAAAGCAGAGTAGGGTGGAAAAATGTACCTGCAACTTAAAGAGATTCAAACTGTTTTCTCATTCACTCCCCAATTGAAAATCTTTTAGAATAGATAATGACAAGAATAAACAATTCTTTCTTTAGAGAAAGAATGATAAGAACAAGGAAGAAAAATCCACACACAAGTAGCACTAGCACTTCAGATATGAACTAAAGAAGAAGCTTCTGTTTGAGATTGAAGATGTGATCAAAATAACCTTAGTTGAATTCTTCAGATACCCCATGTTCAGAATCTAAAACTTATGTTGTGATATGAATCTAATAATTATATTATCACTTAAGTAGTAATATATAAGGCACAAAATAATACATTTATAATCCTTATTAAGAAATGCTAATAAATTATTAGGAATAATATAGTATTTACTGTTCAGAAGAAATAAAGACATGTAACTTTTAGAAAAGGTAGTAATGTTACAATCTATAAAGACCTAGGTAGTGAAGAGAGCTACTTCCCAAGTTTTATGATACAAGTATCAAAAAATGATATTTTAGATTTTCATAGTTCATATTTACACTTTGTTTCAAATATTGTTATTTTATATTTTTCTGTCCCATAATGTTTTAAAAATGGTTTTATTAGTGTATTATAGTTACACATAATAGAGTTCCATATGGTGCTTAAAGTACAATTTTATTTACTAAATGTGGAAAAATATTGCTTTCAATGACAATAAGCCTTTCAACTTTATAAAGGAAGAGGAAAATATTAGTCTTTTTTCTAAAATGCTGCCTGTGGCTATTTTCCCATATCCAATTTTTATTTTTTAAAACAAGACTTGCATATAAAGCAGTCTTTTTGATGGAAACCTAGGCGTCTAAATGTTTCCTTTCTTTCATGATTTGAGGGAAAAATTTATCCATATTTATATTTGCTGTTAATTCTATTTGGCTGCAAGTAACAGTGGCTTAGAGAAAGTAGTTTAATTTTCCTTGACACGAAGAAATCTAGAGGTAGGCTGCACTGGCATTGTGTTTCCATGGTGCTCAGTGGCCTAGAGTCTTATTTTTCTATTCTCATCCTTGATGCATGACTTTCATCCCCATGTTTGTCTTATGGCCAGTATTACTGCTCATACTCCACCATCATGTTAGTGTTTCAGGCAGAAGTCAGGTGAAAGGGGAAAATGATTATAAGAACACATACTGTTTCCCTTCTAAGGATCTTACTTGGAAGAATACGCCACTCTTCTGCTTAATTTTACTAGCTGACTTAATTTTATGATCATACACGTATTGTAAAGAAAACTGGGAATTAGGTCATTCGAAGGTGGGTATCTTGCTTCCCTTAATAAAGTTAGGATTCCGTTACTTAGAAGGAATGGAAAAGTGGGTGTAGCATTGTGGGCTATTCGAGGAAGAAATGAAGAGCAGTGTTTTGAGGGTTCTCTCCCTTCTTTAAATCAAATGTTTGTCATTGCTAGTACTTTATTTTCATAATGGGGAGTTATGATATGAAGAATTGAATGGTGGACTTAGGAACATAATATGACTGGTTAATCAAGTATTTGAATCTTATAAAATTATTTTTAAACTTTAATGTTCATAATTAATCACCTGATGCAAAGCTATTAAACTGAGATCTGGAGTGGGATCTAATATCCAATATTTCTAACAAACTTCCAGGTGATGGCAGTGTTACAGGCTGAAGACCACACTCTGAGTAGCAAGGTGTCATGAAATAAGGCAGAGGGGAGTCCTAATAGGGAATCCTATTTCAGATAGGCACTCATCTTAATTTTATGTTTAAATGATAGTTGTTTTCCTGGTTTAGCTGCTTGCTTTCTAAAAGTTGGACTAGATGACCTTCAGGACTTCTTTAAACCAGTTTTCCATGGTTATTTGAGTTAAAAAAAAAGAAATTCCAGAGGAGATTTTTTTTAGTTAAGAGAAAGAAAACCTAATAATTTAGAGTTATTCCTTAAAAGTTTTGAAAAGTAAAATCTGGAAGAACTTTAAAAGAAATATATTCCACCATTCAAAACCTCCTGATAATCTAGCTTGTCTATGTGGTGAAATACAGATATTTTAGGAAAAGAAATATGGGCAGAAATTGGTCTTTGATTATAGTATTGACCAAGATAAGAAAGATAGAAACTGAGAATTTTTAAAGTTATGCATACTTAGTTTTCTGCATTAGACTTTTTTCTCTAAAGATATTAGAATTCTTATCAAGAACTCTCTTTGCATAAAATTTTTATGGTGCAGAAATTTAGCCTCAAATTTTTCTTTTTTGGATATAACTGAAATCATATTGTGTGAGACTAACCTCTGTATTTAATTATCATTTAGTAATTCTTTAGCTCTTCCTAATTTTTAATGTGATATTTTTACTCTATTAATACTGCTTCAGGTATTTCAGCGAAGTTTAATGCAGTGTACTGGAACTATGTTTCTGAAAAACTTGGCATGTAGTTCTTTTTTTTTGGCATGTAGTTCTTTCAAAAAAATGTGTTAGGAAGTGTCACATAGTGCATAAATCCTGTATTCCTAATAGGTTGACTTTTAGTTTTTTGTCTTTTCTTTGTTTCAGTGTCCCTGAATGAGGTTTCGTTGTTAGTGGATACCATGCATTTAAAGAGGTTTGGATTATGGAAGAATAAGGGTGATGATCACAGTAAAAGGAGTCATGCTATCCTTTTCCTCTGGGTCTCTTCAAATTACCTTCAAGAGATTCAGGCCCAATTAGAACACTTTGTATTTAGCCAACAATGTGAGTATAAAATAACTTTAAAATTTCAGGATAACCTGAAAAGTCCTATAAATAATTTTCTTTTAAATAATTTAATAGACCAATTATTTCATTGAACTGAAATTAATCTTATTGAATTAAATAATCTTATCCCCTAATGTTATATAAGATAAATTATTCTACTTATTAACATGATTTAAAAGAAATATCTTCTAGTTGTTTCCCTTGGCTACCTTTTTTGTGAGTTTCTTGCTACTGTTTCATAATAAATTATGACAGTTAATTAGTGGCAAGACTAAACAAAATATAGATTCCTTTACTTTTGGTATTTTCTTTAGTTTCTGAAAAATAAAATTCAGCTTGCTTATATGCCATGCTTCTAAGGTTGGATTGAATGGTTTTCTGTAGGCATCAATAACACATATCTATATAATGTGCGTCTTGAGATATTTTTCAACTTTGTTTAGTTTCTAACTCCTAACAGAGTTTGGTTTAAAATTAGGTACCTCAAGTTAGTCTTTTTCTTATATCTTTTTATCTCTTTACCTTCCTCCCTCTACTTTGTTGCACATTAAAGATGTCAAATAGTGAGCTCAATTTTATACCTTTAAAACCTGTTATTTCCCTGTTCTAATTACTTCCAATGGGAAAATTAATAATTAAATAGCAAGAAGTTGAGATAAATGTAAAGAGCCATTTATAATCATTGTGGAGGAAGGCAGTGATTTGGAGACCATTGTTAAAATGATTGAGGAAAGAAAATAAAGGAAGTGTTTAATTATAATACTTTGTTAATTGTTAGATTTGATCTATGGAAGGCTAGAGAAAAATAAGTAATTATTTAATTATCATTCATTGATAAATGTTTACTAGCACTTAGTAAATGGTAGGCACTGGAGATACAGTAGTCAAAACCATTGCAGAATTTCCATTCTAATGTGGTAGAACAGGAGTTCAAAAATTGTGAATTTTGGTTCTAGATTACTGATGGTGTATTTTCAGATTTTAATTTGCATCATTTATCATTAACATACAAAATACTTTGTTGGGTTTTATGTCAAACTTTCTATTTTTCATAATTAAATTATCTTAATTATAATTCTCTTGAAAAATAATAACTTGTGGTAAAAATTTATTTCTTTTTTTTTGTAGCAAAATCTAATGAATTCATTTTCCTTGAGCTAAACAATCCCATTTCACAAAGAGAAGAATTGAAATTGAAAGATATTATGATGGAAATAAGTACCACCCATGGAGAATTAGAACTTTCTTATCCATTATCTTGGGTTCAGGCATTTCCGCTGTTTCAGAACCTCACTTCAAAAGAAAGTTCTTTTATTCATTATTATTGTGCTTCAACTTGTTCTTTCCCTGCCACTACTGAAGAAATGAAGATGAAATCAATATCTCAGGTTAGCATACAATTAATATGATTGACAGTGCGTAAGTAAAGAGGTAAAAATTCTTTCACCAATATTAGGCTGATTTCAAAACACAATATTTTGTCAAAAGGGCACAGGAATCAATCTGAAAGTATTCTAATACTAAAAGTATTTATTTCACAGAAATAAATAGTTTAAAAAGTTTATTTCACAGAATCATTAATGACAGCATGGGTTTATCACCAAAGAGTAATATAAATATGTTTAAATATATACTGATATAAATAGATAACAGTTGATGAATGAATAAAAATTAAATAATAAATGGTGTGTAGGGGTGCTTTTTTCTTAGAAAAGTATCTAGTTAATAAATGGAAAAGCAATAGGAAAATATAAAACCACCACTAAAACACTATATTTTTGATTGTTGCAGGCAAGGTCTACTGATGGATGCTAAATTTGATGGGTGAAAATTTAAGGAGAAATAGGATATGTGAATATAAAAGTCTCTTGCCTAAAATATTATTAATTACAAAAAGGAACCTAGTAAATTTGCAGAGCAGAAACCTGGCAGACCTCACCTTAACCAAGTGAGCAAAATTAACATCACCATCAATAAGATATTGATATAATGTACCCTCTGATATAATACACTAAGAAGAGTACATAACTTCTTCGGTGGTGCTCTTTTCAGCAATGCCTCACCCTAATCTAAATCATGAAAAAACCCCAGACAAACCCAATCATAAAATAACTGAGCAGTACTCTTCTGAAGTATTAAGATCATGAAAGACAAGAAAAGACTAAGGAATCGTAGGATCCTAAATAGAAAAATGATATTAAGGGAAAAACTAGTGAAGTCAGAGTAAAGTCTAGTAATCTAGTTAATATTATTTTATCAGTGATAATTTCTTGATTTTTAAAAAAATATATATTTTCCAGTTGTATTAGGACACAATATCTTTATTTATTTTTATGTGGTGCTGGGAATTGAACCCAGGGCCTCACCTGTGCTAGGTGATCACTCTACTGCTAAGCCACAGCCCCAGCCCCAATTTCTTGCTTTTGATAATTATACTGTGGTTGTATTCGATGTTAAGATTAGGTGAATCTGGGCTGGGATTGTGGTTAGTGGCAGAGTGCTTGCTTCACGTGTGTGAGGCACTGGTTTTAATCCTCAGCACCACATACAAACAAACAAACATAAACAAACAAATAAATAAAGGTATTATGTCCATCTACAACTGAAAAAATATTAAAAAAAAAAGATTTTAGGTGAACCTTAGCTGCATCTGTATTTTATTTATTTATTTATTTATTTATGGAAATGTCTATAAGTCTAAAATGAACTTGAAATAATAGGAAATTAAAAATACTATTTTTATTTTTATAGGAGGTTGATTATTTACATGTATCTTATATATCTGCAAAATACTTCTAGAAAGAAAAGTTTTTGTTAAGTAGCTATACATACACAGATGTTCACATGCCCACCGAACACATACATGGATATGGTCCGAGGCTCATCTTTTATTCAGATGGCCTTTAGAAAGCCACATTAATTTAAGAAGATGCTTAAGACTTTACCATCCTTCTAGGTTATGTTAGAAAATTTTGCTTCTTATATTATGTAATCATATTTTTGTTTTCCAATTATGGATATCAATTTATGATATATTATAAACTCAACCTCTTTTAAATTTTTGGGGGCAGGGGTTGTGGCTTAGTGGTAGAGTACTTGCCTAGCATGTGTGAGGCTCTGGGTTTGATCTTCAGCACCACATAAAAAGATAAAGGTATTGTGTTCATCTACAACTAAAATATTTGTTTGAAAAAATTTTAAATCTTTTTCTGTTATTTACCATATGTTTGGATTATCTTGAGCTTCAGTTGTAAAATTCTTCTTTAATTTTAGAGCCCCACATCTTAAACACTTAAGTTTACAGTATACACTATCTTTTGATCACAAGCATTGTTTTTTTTGGTTTGGTTATATCTTTAAAAGAAATTTTAGTATATAGTTCATTGATGTGGATTTTAGTCATAGTTTCAGTTACAAATTTAGGTTTTACCTTTGTTCTTTTTGAAGTTATTTTGTTTTTATTTATGTATTGATAAGGAAACTTTACCTTGTCATTTTCTTTCAGCCCTCAAATACAGAAGCATCTAAGCCTACATACACCTTTCTGCAGAAGCAAAGCAGTGGTTGCTACTCACTTTCTATTACATCAAATCCAGATGAAGAATGGCGGGAAGTCAGGCATACTGGACCTGTGCAGAAGTATGTACCATGACTTATTCTGTTTGTAATAGGTGGGCATATTAGTAATTTTCATTTGCACTGCTGCTTTTAAGTAGATTGATTACCTTTTGAAGTATTTTGAGTTTTACTTTTATGCTGGTAATTAGCAATAAAAATGTTATTTTTGAAATTTCTGAGAACCTTAAACCTATTAAGACTATAGAAGGGGCCATTTCATTTAGTTTAATGTCAATAGGATAGAAATGACAGTCCAAATGTCTTATTTGGTAAGATTAAAGTGTTTATTGAAAATATTTGAATAGCAATATATGGTTTTGAAGATTATGTATTCCATATCTGAATATATAGGAAAGGTGAAGTTGCTTACTAAAGTGTATCTCAGTTTAGGTACTTTGGAATTTATTACAAAGTCTCTTTTAGAAGCTGCTTCTTTGTTTATATTTCAGTTTTTACATGTATTCTCATGGTAGTAAATCAAAAGAGTGTGCATTTTTTGATTATTTTTATATCTTCATGTGATTCATTTTCTCTGGTTATTTTTTGAAAACTATTGAGAGAGCACAGAATAGGAGAGTAGCCA
Organism: Ictidomys tridecemlineatus; assembly: GCF_052094955.1. Taxonomy (NCBI): domain Eukaryota; kingdom Metazoa; phylum Chordata; class Mammalia; order Rodentia; family Sciuridae; genus Ictidomys; species Ictidomys tridecemlineatus. The sequence continues at coordinate 165,263,675 of NC_135479.1, forward strand.
AAAAGACAAACTATCAGATTAGCATTCAAAGTTTTCAACTTTCTTATTGGATCTAGGTGTCATGGTACCAAGTGTACATTGATTAGCTTTTGAAGTTTTCTGATACAAGAACTACATGTTATACCTTTATTAGTATTGTATTCAAGTATTCCCCTTATTATTCCAAGATTATATAGCCTGGGATTCAAAGATGGTCTTTAGGGAAGAGTGCCAGAAGGATGCCTCTTAGCTACCATTTGTTCTTTGCCACTTTCTGGTTGTGATGTAATTATTTGTTTCCTTTATGTTCTCATAAGAAATTTGAAAGCTTCCAAGCTTCCTTCTTATTTCTTTATTGCATAACTGCTAGTCACCAGGAGAGCACAATTTTTGAATGCTGGTTTTCTGAATGGAAAGGAATTGTTCTTGGGGATTAAAATTTAAGATTAGAAAGTAGATTATAGGAAAATTTGTTTTATTACGTTAGTTGTTAAAAGTTATAAACTATGCAGAAGAGAAACATCCTTGGTGTTGAAACTGATAGATAAAATCTATTGATTAGACAATTGTTGAGACTGGTATTGAGATGTTATTCTGTTGAGACTAGCTCACATGCAAATAATTTGAAAGGAAAAAGTGATATTTAATGAAAGAACCATGAGTAGCTTGTGAAAATGAATGAAAATATAATTCCTTTGTCCTGTCAAATATTTTTTACTCTACAGATTTTATAGGATCCTACTACCCAGTTTTGTTTCATATAGGAAATCTCTGAGGTACTAGAATTTTTAATATCAATATATTTTAATGTTCTTTTCTTTTTTTTTTTTTTTTTTTGAGATTGATTGTATATCCTCCACCACCTACTAAGGGAGGATTAGGAGTAACTAATGAAGACCTAGAATGTTTAGAAGAAGGAGAATTTCTTAATGATGTAATCATTGATTTTTACCTTAAGTAAGTAAAATAATAAATAATCTTATTTTTTATAGGTTTTACCATGGAACGTATTATTAATGTCTTTATCTAAATTATTTTAACTCCAGTTAAAAGTAACCTGTCAAGATTTCAGATTTGGGAAATTTTTGGATTACTAACTCAGTTTTATTTCTTTATTTCCATAGATACTATATCCTTAAGAAGAGCTAATGCCTCATTTTTTGTTTTAGTTTTATGCTGATTTGTGATATATACTTCTTTGAGCACTGTATTATATGTTAAAGGAAATATTTACATAATTATGAAGCATTTTGGAGACTGAAAAGAAACAACTTTATTCAGTTATTTATTGTATCTTTAAGCATCATGAAAGTTAACTGTCATTTAATAAAAAGTCCATATCACTTCCAGTTTTTCAACTTGTTGTCTAAGAAAAGCTGAGGGAATATATATGAAAGCTTTTAAAACTTCCATACAAAGAAAATTTATTTCTAGCCTTCGTTTTGTACTGTATCCCAAGTTGAGAGAATGCCAAATTATTTCACAGATCCCTTACAAACCAAAATTTTTGTCATCTTACTAAATGTTTTTACTCCAGCCATAAAAGCTCAAAATCTCCCATTATTATTAATATTTATAAACATAAATTTAATCTCTTAGAAATTCACTTTGGGTCTTTTTTTATACCATCCGTGTCACTTTTTGAACATATGGGATAAAATTTTTAAAAAAAATTTAGTTATATGTGGACCAATATCTTTACTTTGTTTATTTATTTAAATGTGTTGCTAAAGGTCGAACCCAGTGCCTCACATGCGAGAGGCAAGCACTCTGCCACTGAGCCATAACCCTAGCACTGGAATACAGGGTTTTGTTTTTTTTTTCCCCTGTACCAGGGATTGAACTCAGGGGCACTCAACCACTGTCACATCCCAATCATATTTTGTAGTTTATTTAGAGAAAAGGTCTTAGTTGCTTAGGGGCCTGGCAATTGCTGAGGCTGTCCTCTGAACTCGAAATTCTCCTGTCTCAGCTTCCCAAGCCTCTGGGATTACAGGTGTGTGCCACAGCTTGGAATACAGTTTTAATAACTATTTTAATGTTCTTTTCAGCTGTATTAATTCTGTATTAGCATCACTTAATTTTTCTCTTTATGATGAGTCATAGTTTTTGTTTGTTTGTTTGTTTTAGTTTTTTTTTTTTTTTGGCCTCTTTCCATGTCTGGTAATTTTTTTTTGAATACTAGAAATTTTTTAATTCCTATAAATATGGTTGAACTTTGTACTGGGATGCAGTTAAATTAATTGAAAATAGCTTTCATGTGTCTTGTTTTTAAGATTTGATAAATGAGACCAACAAATTAATTCCCACCACTCATGAATACTCCACCAATTGTCTCGTGAATTATGAGGTTTTCCTGACTGACTAGTAGGAATGGGCACCATTCTTGGTCTGTGTGAATTCTGACTATCATTTCTTCTGATCATTTTGGGTAGTTATTTCCCATGCTTGGGTATTTTCCTCACACACATCAAGTGGTCACTCTAGCTGTTTGGAGTTTCCTGTCTACACAGTTTTTCCTTTGTAGTATTGTAGCTAACTCTAGCTACTCAGCCTGCATAAATTGTTAGAAATTGCAGAATTTCCTAATTATGAAGAGTTTAGTCACTTAAGAGATTGAAGTATAAAATTATATTGAAGAATTTTTTTAGGATAGAAATAGACTAAGAATTCAGATAGTAGTCACATTTTAGTTGTTAAAGTTTTCTAGATTTATTTAGGAGTGTCATAGTTTCAGTCTTATTTTTTCATATGATTATTTGACTAATAATTTTTTCTATCTTCTTTGAACTGTTGAGTTTTCTGGGGACAGGTACTTTTATATCCCCTTTTCATGTGTCTCTTTTAAATGTGGTGTTTGATCCATGTTAGAAATTGGATAGATACTTGTTAATTAAATGAATGAATAAATTGGGCAATTTCAGTGTCAAATGGTCTTGATAACTAAAGAACAAATGGAAAGCTCAAATCATAGATTTAATCTCTTAGAAATTCACTTTGAGTCTTTTTTATACTTTGAATTTAATTGGATATAATTGATAGTGATTTCTAGAACATAGAAGATAGTTGGAAAAAACAAGGTAAAATCTAAAAGTAATTTTGTGGGTGGCTACTTTACAGGTATCTTATATTGGAGAAGGCATCAGATGAACTTGTTGAACGAAGTCACATTTTTAGTAGCTTTTTCTATAAATGCTTGACAAGAAAGGAAAATAATTTAACAGAAGATAATCCTGATCTTTCGTAAGTCAATCCTCTAAGGAGGGGAGGGGTAGGAGTATGGGGACAGGAAAGATGGTAGAATGTGATAGACATTTTTACCCTGGATACATGTATGACTGCAAATATGATGCAACACTACATTGTGTACAGAGAAATGAAAATTTATGCTGCAGTTATGTACAATGAATCAAACGAATTCTGCTGCCCTACACACCTAATTAAAATAAATAAATAAATAAATAAAAGAAACTGAGTAGATTAATATATATATACACACACACACACACACACACACGCACTATTAAGAATCACTTTTTAGCCTTATATTATTCTGCTTCCTGTGACAGGGAGGCTAACTCTTGTAGGCCACATTTCTAATTGCATGTTTCATAGGGGTTCTAGAAATTAGAGGGCCAGGAATAAAGAAGTCAGGCTATTTTCTCTCTATCCTATTTGCCTTGGGCTGTGATTTTGGGCTTTATTTCTTCTCTAGACTCTCACTGGACAGATCTACTAGATCTCCAGTTTCTGGTGAGACTGCTGCTTCCCTTTTCCCTGTACTCTCTGGGCTTAGCAGTTTCTAAATATAAAACTTATCTTTTGTTGCCTCACTGCTCCCCCCCCCACTGCCCCCGCTTTTTCTTTTTTTCTTTTTACTTTCTTTTACTTCTGTAGCCAGTTTCCTATATTACATAATCAAAAGATAATGATTATTTTTGTTTTCCTCATTATATCCTTGCTGACCTGCAACTATTTAATTAAACTGATGGAATATGATAGTAAATGCCATATTTGTTTGCATTTTGGTTAAATTTCTGTACAAATTCCCACCCCTAACTAATGCTTGGTCTGATACGAGTGTGTATGAATGTGTGTATACACATAAGCACACACATCTCAAAGCAATCATTAATATTCACAAAAAGAATCCCTATAAATCAGGGGTGTATGTGTGTGTGTGTGTGTGTGTGTGTGTGTGTGTGTGTGTAAAAGATAAGACAATAGCAAATCAGCAAGAGAAACAAACTTTAATGGCCAATAATGAATCCACTACAAAAGGCTCAAACTACTAATCTTAAGAAACTGCAGAGTAAATGGTAAATATACTCATTATCATGGTATATGAGATCCTATGAGGTTTGGCTTCTTTCCATCTCCTTAAACTCATTTCACAACCTATCTCTTCTCTCATTTACCATACTTCAGTTCACCCTACCTGTTTCAGTTTTAAAATATGTTTAGTTCTTTTCCATTTACTGCCTAAAATTTCTTCTGGTGCTTTTTTGTTTCACAATATGATCTCTATAATCATGTCAGTTGCTCACTTATTTGTTTTCTGTTTCTCAACCTAAGGTCTCTGTGAGGTCAAGGACTTTGTCTCTCTTATATCCACCCTATCCCTGATCTCTTTTTTCAATTCTTAACTGTATAGAAAATACTCAATTAAATATCAAAGTGTTTGAAATATACTAGGGACTCAAAATACAAGAAGATAACAATGCATATTACTAAATACAAAGAGAACTCTTAAATATTTAATTGAGTATTTTCTACATAATTAAGAACTGAGAAAAAGAGATCATGTTGTGGCCCTTATATTCTCTACTATTTTCCTTGCCTTGCTTTATGTCTAATATATTCTTAAGTAAGATTAGCATCAACAGGAAGCTTACCAAACAATAATATAAGGAAACAAATAAAATTAGGTGCTTGTTTTGAAGATTCTCAAATGAAAAACAAGTTAATAGTCCAAATGCTAGCTGAAAGTAATTTTTATAATTTTATGATGGAGTCATTCTTAAATAAGAAAATTCAATAGACATATGATTACTGATTACTTCATGTACAGTAGTTAATCTTTCACATGGTACCTATTTCCTATTGCATCTTCTTTGGCTCATTCTGGATTCTATATACTTCAAATATTTATGCCAGGTGTTTTAGTTAGAATTATCTACTGTTTATCTGAATATATTGCAAAAAATTCTGCTTACTGTATTACTTGTTATATAAGTATATAAACATTTAATAGTTTTTTCCCTGCATAAAAAGAATTTCTTCCAGTGCACAGAGTCAGAACTCACATGTCACCTTCTTTATGCCCATATTAATCCTAAAACCTTTTTGTGACATCCAAACTTGATTTAAGTGTGCAAAAAAAAAAAAAAAAAGGGAGGAAAAAAAGAAACTATTGTGTGTGCACACTAACTCTGTTGGAGATAGCTATTTTATTAGAATTTCTTTCTACCCTTATACTGCTTATATTTTAGTTACTTGTCTAGTTTTTTCTTCTTTCATTATAAATTATTTTAGTGCAGTTAAAGATTATTTTCATTATTTGTTCTTAGAAACCTAGTAAATATTTGTTGAAGAAATAAAAGAAAGATGAATGAGTGGTGGATACACTTAGCCTTGTCCTGTTATTTCTGAAATAAAGGGAGAAAAGTTTTATGTTTTAATATCTAAGAAAAGAAGTCTCATATTTTCTCCTCCATTAAGTATTAACACCTCCTTCATCACAGATACAACATTTAGACAGGAGCTGAGGTTATAGCTTACTGGTTGAGCTTGCATGAGGCTCTAGGTTCAATCCTCGAACTATATAAAATAAATAGGTGGAAAGAAATTAAAAAAAAACATTTGGACAGTTTTTTTTAAGGGTAAATAATTTGCAACATACTCAGATGGAGCCAAGAAGAATAAATAGGCTTAGATGTTCTTAAGTGCTAAGCCACTTTGGAACCTACAAAGCATTTAATAAATTTCTGTCTTTATTTGGCATATTTCACCATCGTTCATAGTGATCAAATTTAAGAACAACCAGGAGTTAATACAAGAGAATTTATTTCTAGTGTGTTAAATTATACATTTGGAAGAAAATGCTTAAATAAAGTTAGCATTTTCAGCATATAAAAATGGCACTTGAAGTCTTAATCTTAAATTTTATTTTTTTTTATAAATCAAATTATTCATGTTTTATATTCCCAGAATGGCACAAAGAAGACATAAGAGAGTAAGAACATGGACTCGTCACATAAATATTTTTAATAAAGATTACATCTTTGTACCTGTGAATGAGTCGTGAGTATTTCTGATTATTAAGAAACAAATTAGAGATTGTTCAGAAAAAAATATTTGTGGTATTTTTGAGACTAATAATCAGTAAAAAAGCATGAGTACATAAATCCCAGGTATTATTTTTAACTTTTTGTTCTGAATATAGCCAAAACAATGAATTTCTTACTTTGAATTTTAGTTTGATAATATGTATGTTGTAAATATGGGGGAGAAAAATAAAAGGAAAATGGCTTCAAGACTGTAATGATCGAGACTTTACATTTTTTGATTCAAGGAAAGATCTTCTAAATAAAAATCAAAAGATACAGGGTGAATCTCAAATTATTAAGACAACAAACTTGGGGCTAAGATTGTGGCTCAGCGGTAGAGTGCTCGCCTAGCATGAGCGGGACCCGGATTCGATCCTCAGCACCACATAAAAATAAAGATAAAAATAAAGGCATTGTGTTGCGTCCATCTACACCTAAAAAAAAAAAAAAAAAAAAAGACAACGAACTCTTTAAGTACTGATTCAAAACAAAAATCTGAGTCTGTTCATTAAAGCAGATCCTCAAAAGAAAACATTGACTCTATGAAAGCAAACAAAGTTTGAATTATTCAGATTTTTGCCCTAAGTAGTTTTAATTGTGGCTTTGATAACTTTGGTTATTTAATTAGTTTTGGAATGTGTGTTCTACATTACATCAGATATTACAATGGATAGCTTCAAAATTAATGTGAAGTTTGTCATACCTACTTTCTCAGAATGTAATTTGAGAATATATTCTTCTATACTGCTTAGAGTTTTTCATGTTATTAAGATTATAGTTCTTTTTCAACAGGTCTCACTGGTATCTTGCAGTCATTTGTTTTCCGTGGTTAGAAGAAGCTGTGTATGAAGATTTTCCACAAACTGTACCCCAGCAATCCCAGACTCATCAATCTCAACTTGACAACAAAACAATAGGTGACAACATTAATGTAGATGGTATTTTTAATGATGACAATAGTAAAATGGTTACGGGGAACAAGATGAAGTTAAAAGTAGTCTATTTATTATTAAATTACTAGAAGGAAGAGTTAAAAAATTTTATGCCAGATATCCAGTCCTCTATATAGATAAAATATAATTGTTTTTAAAAATATTTATTTTTTTTGTTGTAGATGGACACAATATCTTTATTTTATTTATTTATTTTTATGTGGTGCTGAGGATCGAACCCAGGGCCTCACACATGGTAGGCGAGCACTCTACTGCTGAGCCACAATCCCAGCCCATAGATGAAATGTAATTCTTAAGTTATATTTGTCGATGCCAAGTTTTATTGTAGCATTTTTAAAGAATAACTTTTCTAATATGACCAAGAATTCATGACAAATCTTCAGGCATAGCTTGAAATCTCTCATTTATTAATATAATTTAATACATTTTTATAGACTTGTATTTCAGAGGGTAATACAGGATTTCTTATAATTCTTCCATGATTTTTCTTATTATAACCTACAATCTTCATTAAGTAAACAAATCTACTTTCTTTGAGAAAAAAGTCAAAATTATTTGATTTATAACTATAGCTTAAATAATAAGCATAACTGATAATAGCCATTCTACCATTAATTCTATTCAAATATTGTGGGGAGGGAGAAAACCTGATAAAACAACTGATTATTTTCAATTTTCTCTGATCCTTTTGAGCTTCAAAAGTATATTTATGCAAAACTCTTTGGTCATAGAAGAACTGTTACTCAGCAATTAACTACCCATCACAATAAAACAGGAGACATTTTGATTAATGAGCTGTCTTTGAAGACTGTCTTTTTATAGGAAATTGGCTCGACTAACTGGTATTTCAGGTTTGGCCCTGGGGTTTATGTATTGCCTAAACCCACCATCAATTATTTTCATTGATTGAATTTTATTTATAACATTAACTATGAAAAAAAATAGATCCCAGGTATTTTTCCTTTACTTCGTTGCATATAAATTACAGTTTAAGCTTATCTAAATTATCTGTACCAGACATACAATGAAGACTCAAAATTGCCTCATTATCTCTTATTAGAAAATGACTTACATGCTACTTCAACACTCTCCTTGAGTGCCGAGGATTCTCAAGTAAGTGTACTACTGTACATAAGTGAAGGAAGGAAAACTCGTGAATATAATGTTAACTATAAAATAGGACATAACTCAATGGACAGGAATTGGTATTAGTGGCTCATAGTTAAATTGTGCTGCTTTAAAATTCTTTGAAATCTTGGGGAACGAGAACAAGAGAAGTTTTCATTTTTCTATCTGTTTAGCTTGCTTTAGCTGTCCATCATAATTTTCATAATTAGAAAAATAAAGATACTGAGAGTGTCCTCATTAAAGAAATTTATTTAAATTTGACCTCTTGTTTCTCAGATATATAACCAAAACCATACATCAACAAAAAACACAATTCCCCATTTCTTCTCCCTTAATGCAGATTTATACTCTGCTTCTTTTGTTTCAGAGGAAAAAAAAGTATCTCTACTTGACATCATAAATTGGGTTAGAGAATGTATGTAAAGGCAAATTTTCCTATTTATAATGAAAAGCAAATAGAATTCAAGTTCCAAATTGTTTTTTAGACCAAATTAAACCTCCAAAAGTATTACTCTTACCAGTATAGGAAAATAAATCACTGAATTTTTGGAAAATGAAATTAGTTTACTTCAGATGATGAAAAGAACTCATATATGAAATTTTAATTTCGAAGTTGTTTGACACATTTTGAGGAGTAACTGAATATTAATGTATTCAAACTGGTTTTAATTGCAAAGTCATAAAAATTCATGTTATTTCAGAGTACCGAAATGAGTATGTCAGTACCAAAGAAAATGTGTAAAAGGTAAGTTTGTGCTATAATAATAATGATAATAATACTACAGTTTTGTAAATGTATTTAGGTATAGTTCTTATAAAAGTATTTCCATCTTAATTCTTCCTTTTCTTTAAATAGGCCATGTATTCTCATACTAGACTCCTTGAAAGCTGCTTCTATACAAAACACGGTTCAGAATTTACGAGAGTAAGTAATAGCAATATTACCATTCAATTTGTTCCCTAAAAAGCCTCAGTAATTTTGAAACTACCTTAAAAATTACTGAAAACACTCTTATGAGGAGTCATATTTTAATATGCATTTAAACAAATCCTGAAAATCTAATCAATAAAATCTTGTTTTATGTGTTAATATTTCTGAAGACTACATGAAGAGTAAACTCAGAATTTGTATTCATAATAGAACAAATTTTATAATTTTATAAAGAGCATTGCAAATATTAGTGATTCTCAAAGTATTACCGGGGTGGTGGGGGTAACTCACAAATTAACATCGGGGTGTGTGTGTGTGTGTGTGTGTGTGTGTGTGTGTGTGTGTATGTGTGAGATATTTTTGTGATTTACTGTAAGGCCTGGAAAATTCAGGAATGTGAATGAAACTAGTCATTTGTTACTTTACTTTATAATATAAATACATCTTTTTGTATTTAAGTTGTGAAGTTGAATTGTTCAATAAAAACTAGCTTTTAGTCTGAAAATCATTTTATTTTCTTTACAGTGGCACTTGTGAAGGCTCACTGAATATGGTTTGCATTGTTAAAGTTCAGCCTTTGGAAATTAGTTTGATACAACATATCTGGCAGCAGATGCTTTTCTTCATAAAAATATTCATATGGATCAATTCCTACTAAAATCACTTTGCTTACTGATCATTTCAGGTATTTAGAGGTAGAATGGGAAGTTAAACGAAAAACTCATCGTGAATTCAGCAAAACAAGCATGGTTGACCTATGCCCTAAAGTTCCTAAACAGGATAATAGCAGTGATTGTGGAGTGTATTTACTACAATATGTGGAAAGCTTCTTCAAGGTATGTGAAGATATAAAGAAGATTTTTATTCACAGTTATTAGCATATAACCACAAATTTCTGGGTAAGCAAAGAACAGGAAAATGTTACAAGTAGTCAAAAAAAAAAAAGAAGAAGAAAAAAAAAAGAAGTAGAACCACAAATGACCCATATACTAGAGACAGCAGACAAGAACTTGAAAATGATTTAATTACTATGTTAGAAAAAATAAGCCAAATATGAACAAAATTAATGAAAAAATGAAATTTAAAAAATCACATGGACATTCTAGAGCTGAAAATGTGGAATAGTATAACTGAAGTTAAGAATTTATTTAGTGGTTTTAGTAACAGACTAGATACTGCAGAAGTTAGGATTAGTGTATTTAAAGAAAGGACTATAGAAAGTATCTAGTGAAAGTTTGGGGAGAAAAAAGAATGTAAAGAAAACAGTGTAAGAGTCAAGGGTGAAAACAGTTAAAATTTGTAGTTTACATGTATTTGGAGTCTTGGAGAATTGGAGAGAATGAAAGAAAGAACAATGCTGATATGATATTTAAAGAGAATTTCCTCAAAGTAAAAGACCTGTTTATTCATAGCTGTGGAAATACAATGACAAATATGACTGTTATTTTCTAGTTCAAAGGGACTCTATACAACTGTAACAATAGTAAAGATTTTTAGTGGCAAAGAATCACTCTTTGCTTTTTGAATGATCAGCCATTAGCAATATCATTTATGAAGATGGGTAAAGGAGCAAGGCATTTTTGACCAGGAGTCTGCTTAGAGAATGCTTAAAGGTGCTTTCAAAAGCATAAGGGTTAGAACTTTTTTGATGTTTTTAATATTGGAGAGGAATGATAACATATAGTAAAAGATATTACATGTTATGGAGAACACTAATGTCTATCATAGTGGTTATTTACCCCTATTCAGTCAGTTTTTCCACCACTGTGACAAAAAGACCTGACATGAACAATTTTTAGAGAAGGAAAAGTTTATTTGAGGGCTCACAGTTTCAGAGGTCTCAGTCCTTAGATAGTCAACTCAATTCCTCAGTGCTCAAGGTGAGGCAGAATATCATGAAGAGAGTGGCTCATATGATGATCAGGACGGAGGGAGAGAGAGACAGACAGACACACAGATACCACTTGCTAGATACAAAATATGTACCCCAAAGGCATGCTGCTAAAGACCCACTCCTCCAGCCACACCTTGCCTGTCTTTAGTTAGCACTCATATGAGTCCATCAGAGGATTCTCTGGTTGGGTTAAGGCTCTCCTAACCCAATCATTTCTCCTTTAAGCCTTGCATTGTCTCACACGTGAACTTTTGGGGAACACCTAATATCTAAACCATAATACCCCCCTTTTTAATTCCACACTAGAACCTCAACTGGTAATAATTCTGGTTCTCTTAATACTCTTTCTAAATAGATTTAACTTTGTTTAGAGTACTCCTGTGCCTTATTACTAATACATTCTGTTTCTATACTTTATATAGCTTCAGTCCATAGAATACTTCATATAGTTATACTTTATATAACTTCAGTCCATAGAATCTTTGTAACTGTACCCTAACAAAAATAAAATTTATTCTAATAAAAATACTAGACAATAAATCTCCACTAGCATTTGCCGGAAGAAATCAGTCCATCATTTCAGCCTTATATCCTGGAGCTATTAATTCTTTCTTTAAGATGGAAGTCCTAACATCTGGCTTTTAGAAATATCAAATTAGTAAAAATAATCCAAGGGTCGCCTTATTTAGCAATTGTTGAAAAATTCAAGCACAGAAGAATACCTTTGCAGTTGCAGTTTGTAATTTCTCACTTAAGTTTAACATAATGGAAAATGTAATGGTTCTTAAGCAATTGAATCAGTTATTTCTTAGAATAAAAGAGAGCCTTTTGTAGATTTCTCTATTTTTTATCTGAGATTATTTTTCACTAAGACTTTCTCAATTTTTTTTTTTTTGGTGACACTTAAAATTGAACCCAAATATTCTACCACTGAGCTACATCCCCAGCTCATTTACTTTTTACTTTGAAACAGGGTCTCACTGAGTTGCTCAAGCTGGCTTTGAACTTGTGATACTCTTGTCTTAGTCTTTTGAGTTGCTGGGATTGCAGATGTACACCACCACTCCCAGTTCTATTTGTTTTCATAGTTTAAAAATATTAACATGCTGAGAAAAAATTGTGTTCATATCATTCCTTTTTTTCCTCCATGGTAATGGGGATTGAACCTAGAGGTACTCTACCACTGAGCTACATCTGCAACTCTTTTTATTTATTTATTTTTAATTTTAAGACAGGGTCTCACTAAGTTGCTCAGGCTGGCCTCAAACTTGTGATCCTCATGCTTCAGCCTCCCAAGTAGCTAGAATTACAGTTATGCATCTTTGTGCTGGGCAACCAGGTTGATTTCTGAGTTATGCTGAATCTATTTAGCAGTTCTGTTTGTTATACTTCACTTAAACACTCATTGTAGCAAAATAGATTATATTTAATTTCAATGATCAAAAGTTAGGAATTTAATGAAAATGTTCTAAATTTGATTCTGGTGAAAGTTATACGATTCTGAATAAACAAAAACCAGTCGTAGGGCTGGGGTTGTGGCTTAATGGTAGAGCACTTGCCTAGCACATGTGAGGCACTGGGTTCAATCCTCAGGACCACATAAAAATAAATAAAATAAAGGTACACGTTCCTCTGCAACTAAAAAATAAATAAAAAATTATATTTTCAGGTGAATTGTATAACGTGAATTATACCTCAATAAAGTGTTATTTTAAAAAGCAATTTTTCATTTCCTATAAAAATGAAATTAAGACACATTTAAAATTATGTTGCTAAAGTGATTGCTTTCTTTCTTTTTCTCATTAGGATCCTATTGTTAACTTTGAACTTCCAATTCATTTGGAGAAATGGTTTCCTCGTCATGTAATAAAGACCAAACGGGAAGATATTCGAGAGCTCATTTTGAAACTTCATTTGCAGCAGCGCAAGGGCAGCAGTAGCTAGTTAATCTGTACAAACATGACACATATGTTCTCTAAGATTACTGGAAAGCCGCTTACCAGCATTTGTGTTAGCCAGCTCACAGAGAAGAAAATAACTTTCAGTAGTTTTATAAGTCATTGAACAAACATTATTATTTAAAATATAGAAGATATATTATTAGACTTGCTGGACTCTCATAGATGGAGTGGGAATGAGGGTGATATACATAAAACTTATTAGATAGAAATTAAAGTTTCATAAGTATTTGATATTTTTCTGATAAATATGCTTGGATTATACAATAGCATATGTAATGTGGGAATGTTTTTGTAAATAATAAAACTATGTGATCTGTACTTCCACATGACTGGGTGTTGATGGGAGTTAGGTCCTCCCTGGTGCCAGCCCCAGTGCTTGTCAAATTTGTTGACAAGTCATATTGTATTGTATTTCTGTTCTTTGCAGCTCAAGCATGCAGTATGAATACTGTGTATTTTTTTAAAATAATTTAGTATCAAGGCTTCAGAAAATGCCATTTACGGCATCCCTTCTGTATAGTGTAAAAAAAAAAATTCATGTTAGGAAGATGATGAAAACTCCTCTTTCAAAGCGCAGCTTATTGTTGTCAACTGCTAAACACAATTGCTCTGCTCTATTTTTTTTTCCCATTACTTTTGATGTCTCATGTGGGGAATTTGAGGATTTAGTTCATTTGTTTGGGGTAAAATTGGGAACAAAAAATTAACTGAGTTTTAAAAAATCATATATGTATCCAAACTTAGTTTATTTGAGGTGTAGCTATAGAAATATCCACTTACACATTATCACAGAATGTATATACACAATTTCTGTAAGTATAGAAGATAAAATCGGTGTCTTCATATCTTTAACAAAAATACCCTCAAAGTTCTATTTATTATTTAGAACCAAAAATATAATTTTATAGCTTAGTTTACCCAGTATTCATCTGCAAAGCCAGATTGCTCTCATTACTTTTATATTTTTAAATTGTAGTTTTTAGAGCCCTGTGATCCGCTATGGATCTTAAACCTATGGCGCTTAATAGTTTATTAAATATTCAGGTAACAGTTCTATTGAATTCATGTGATGATGGTGGTATTATGTATGATTAAACACCTTAGAACCTTCTAATGTTATCAGGAATATTTTGAAAGAGACATGATCGTATTGTATTTTCTCAGATAAGAATACTTTTTTAAAGAATTTTATTTTAATCTTGTTTTAAGCATCTCTTGGATTCACATTATAACTGTAAATCAATTAAACAAAAGCAATTTAAGATAAAGTTAAAAAATCAGAATATTTCAAAATCATGTAAATTGAAGTTGTCAAGTTTATTTTTCAGTGTCCTTGGCTTTTGTTATCTTGTCACCATCTTTATATTGTTAAAAATATATGTCTTTTGGAGATTGCATATAAAGATGGTTATAATTGCATATTCCATTCCCAATTTATGTGTGTGTTGTGGGAGAGAGACTTTTTTAGGTGACTATTAATTGTTTTGTACATCTAATTTTGGGGACGCAAGTATATAAGACATCGTGTGATCTCTTAACTTTTTGTTTGTATGTTTTTAAAAAATACCACTGTCCTTTATTATGTTTTGGAAATTAAAATTAATTTTCCTAAATTCATGTGCAAATAATGCTTTGAGGATATAAGTATTTTATATTAAACATTTCCAATTAATTAAATTGAGTTGTAATTTTTTCTAAAGAAGCACAAGCCATTGTTATAAATAAATTTCTAAATGCATGATGTCCTGAGCATACCATGTAACTGCTGCTTACATTAATTTTTCTCCCAACTTTAACAAGTATATACTTAATTTGAATGTCAGTTCAGGGAAATTTTTTAGTACAGGTTGAGCATCCCTAATCAGATAGGAAAAATGTTCCAAAAATCTAAAATCCAGATGTTCCAGAATCTAAAGCTTTTCAAATACCAATGTAATGCTACAAATGGAAAATTCCACACCTGACCTCATGTAATGGTTCACTGTCAAAACACAGGTACACTAAAAATATTGTGTAAAATTACCTCAGCATATATGTGTATGAAATAAAAATAAATTTTATGTTTAGACTTGTGTCTCATCCCCAAGATATATCAAGGGTCTACAAATGTTCCAAAATCCAAAATTCAAAGTACTTCTGCTCCCAGACATTTCAAATAGGGATATTCAACCTGTAACTACTATTAGCCAACATTTTGCTAAGCACAAAAAATAAACTTTTTAAACTCTTTGAAAAAGAAATGCTCTTATTCCTGAGTAATTTATGGACACACAAATAACTTAAATATTCTCTGGTAAGAACAATGGAGTGTCTTTGGGAACTTGGTGGGGATTGGGGAGGAGTCGTTCAGCTTTATAGTGTGTGTGTGTGTGTGTGTGTGTGTGTGTATATTGATGCCTGTGTGTGGGTGAAAGTGAATGAGGGGAGATAAAAAATAGTGAAAAGGGTTGTTAGTAGCCAGAGAAATCATTTGTAAATATTATACTATTAATTTATGAAGATTGGGATTAAACAAAAAGGCCTTTTTTAAAGTCATATCTAATCACTGGAATAGGACTTTGTAAAATCTTAATACCTCTTTAAATTAGTTTTTTTTTCTTCTTATGTCAAGAAAAAAAAGTTCTACGCTTGTCATATAGAGCCCATCCTATTTTGTTCCAGCCTGTGTTCTATCCTGATCTTTCTATTGTCTTCTACCTTTTAGTTATGCAGAATTATTTATTCATGCTCTAAGTACTTCTCTCTGTAGCTTATTCTTTTTTAAGAAATTCTTTTTGTAGTTGTAGATGGATGGAATGCCTTTATTTTACTTATTTTTATGTGGAGCTAAGGATCGAACCCAGTGCCTCACATGTGCTAGACAGGTGCTCTGCCACTGAGCTACAGCCCCAATCCACTGAGCTTATTCTTGAGGAAGTTTGAGAGGTTTTCCTATGAGCTGTTAAGACATGGTTCTGTGTGTATTGGGCTTCTGCTGCTGTGGCCTGGGTGGTCTCTTCTGTTAAAACTGAATACAACCCTTCTGGGGATTGGATAAATCAGTCAGTACTTCTATAAAGACAGTGTTTTGTGTTCTACAAAATGAAAATGAAGTGGGATTATGGACTGTTGTTCCATGACTGTGAATTTTAAAGCCCAAACCATAGATGGTCCTCTGGAATTGGTATTGTGACATTGTATTTATACCTGTAGGTCTTGCATATGCTATTTCCTTTTCCTAGTACATCCTTTCACTACTTCTTGTGAACTTTTTTTTTTTTTTTCCTTCAAAAACTAACTCTAGCTGGGCATGGTGGAGCCTATAATCCCAGAGGCTAGGGAGGCTGAGACAGGAGGTTTGTGAGTTCAAAGCCAGCCTTAGCAACAACAAGGTGCTAAGCAACTCAGTGAAACCCTGTCTCTAAATAAAATACAAAATAGGGCTGGGGATATGACTCAGTGGCTGAGTGCCCCCGAGTTTAATCCCAGTATCAAAAAACAAAAACAAAAACAAAAAAACCTCTAATGTCACCACTCCCACATTTGTTCAAGCAGAATAATTCATTCTCTCCTGCATCCTCATAATAATTTGTATATGTATTACATCTCTCTTATTACAGTATTTATACACGTTAGTCTTTGTGTTCTATAACCTCCTTAAAGACTGGAAACATTTTGATTTTCTTTATTTAGAAAATTGAGTAAGCACTCAATAAATGATCCTCAACAGATTTGGAATTAAGTATGGATGAAGCAATTTGGAACTCCTCTCTGGAGCAGTTTTTATGTTCAGTTTCCGGTATGTTGGTGATTTGGGGACTCCCTCACCCTTTGGTACTGAGATTGAACCCAGAGGCACTTAACCACTGAGCCACATTCCCAGACCCTTTTTTTACTTTAAGACAGGGCCAGCAAAAGTTGCTGAGGCTGACTCTGAACTTGGCAATTTTCCTGCCTCATTGGAATTATAGGTGTGTGCTTGGGACATTTCTTGATGCATAACAAGATTTAAAGACTTTCATATGAGATTTGAAATATTTCATATAAAGAATTTCCTTAAATGTAAATGCAATAAATATTTTTTTCTGAGCATTTAAATACCAGAGAGAGAATCTGTTTCATCTTTAGGTGAAAATCCAAAATTCTTGGTAAGGCTTTTAAGCTACCACAGTTAGCTTCATTCTCAATCTATTTGCCATATGTTCCTATCCTGCTGCAGCAAGTATCTTAAATTTTTTGTATTAACAGTACACTTTTCCACCTACTGATCATGACCAAGAATTTCTTTCCTAACTCAATTCTTAATACTAACCACAACCATATCTTCCCACTGAAATACCAACTAATCTATTCAAGTACCAGCTTAAACATTATCTTTTCTGATAAATTCCCTCTACTTTTCCCAATTGGAGTTAATCTTACTTTTGGCAATCTCAAGGTTTAATCTCACCTACTACTCTGTCTCATAGACACAGTTATTCTAAGAATGCTATGATTAAAGTTATAATTACAGAAAATGTCAAGTTAAATGGAATTTATAAAATGATGAATCTATTTAGAAACAAATGAACAGGCTGCAGATTTTTTATTACTTTTATTTTTTAAAAGGTATAGATTTTGAAACTATAAATTATGTTTTGTAGCAGATAATATAACAGATCTTTTTAAGTTCTAAAATTCTCTACTTGGAATATAATTTAAGGAAAAATTTTTTTTTGTGTGTGTCCTGGAGCTTAAACAAAGGAGAACTACAAAGCTTGAAATCTCTTTAGATTTTATGAACACTTGTAATACAATGAATATACCAGGCATTAGTTCCCAAGAATTTTCATATTTCTTAGTTCTTAACCAGCAACCCCATGACACAGGCAAAGATCATCATACCTCATTTTTTGGGTGGAAAAACCAGCTCAAATATCTTAGGTGGTTAACAAAATCAAATATTAAGTGTTAAATCCAGGGTTTGAGCCCAGGTTTTCTGAACATAAGCACAGGAATGTTTCCAAATTGTTGTGATTCTCAAGATTTTTTTTAGCTTTTTGGAGTAGGCCATCAAAAATAATAATTTCCCATTAATAATACTTGTTATCTGAATGTTTCCCTTGTTCTGAATTGTCAACAAAAAATATTTCTTAAGACTTTAAAATTGTGCTTAGTTAATGTAATTTTCAGCTTTTTTTTTTCTCCTCACACAGTGTGGCAAATAAATTTCTTATAAATTTACTGATATTTTATAGGGTCAATTATGCACATGTGTTCAATGGTTACTTATATTTTTTAAACTTTATAAAAGAAGAAAATATGAGACAATCTTGAAAAAATATGCTTGAAATATTGAAATATCAACTAGTCTATTTTCCTAATGCATAAAATGACATTGAAGATGACTTAGCTAGTAAAAGATTTTTAAGAGAAATGTTCTCTAGACATTACAAAACGTGTTTTTCCCCAGAGAACTCCCAGAGATACATAAAGTAAAATGTAAATTGTTATTTGATATTAAATCTTAGCTTCCACAGGAATTTCAACAAACTTAATTGACTTCTACTAGATTTATATGATAAAAACAACTGTTCTAATACATTTTTATTTGATTCCTTCCTAGTAGAGGATATCCTTTCTTAAGAGTTCTTCATGTAGATAAAAACCCTAAGCCTCACATTCAATAGCAAATTAATCAACAAAGATATCTTCACAGCTCTCATTTATGTTAAGTGATTACTGTGTGTTGGGCACTATTCTAAGCAATGTTGTGAGGATTAAATTAGTTAATTAGTTTAATCCATCACAGCAGCTCTACCAGTAGTTTGCTTTACTGTTACTATTCCATCTTATGCATAAGGAAGAAGACTGTGATTACAGTGAATGATTTCCAGATTTTATATTAAAAAGGCAAATTTACAAGACAATAGCTTTCTGACAAAAACTAATGATTTTTTTATATAGTTATGTATATATTATTGAAGCAGGTAGGTATAGATAGTCTGGGCATTTTTATGCTTACACATCCTAAATCCTAGAACTCGGTATGTAAGGATCTATCAAATTTGACTGGTGGATTCAGAAAAGTTGGAAAAGTCAGTGAATTATACATGAATTATTTGTAAATGAACCACTTGTTAAAGGCAAGGAGAGTGTTAGTAAAGAGCTTAGCTACCTAGATTAGAATAAAGAAATTGTCTCTCCCCATCTGTTCTAATTAGCTTATCTCGTCTGCTTTCATAGCATGCTGGTTATTTCAGAAAAGAAGTGAGAGCTACTCTGAGAAGACACCATTTTATTCACACTAATTTATAATGATTTTGGAGTGGCTGTCCATTCTCAAACACAAACTTTTAAATCTTGGACCTTTCCTGTAACAATTTGTTACTGGAATTTTCAAGTCTTTGTATGCTCAGTTAAGGATTTTGCCCTCTTTTTATTTCTTTGATTTTGGCTCAAATGATTATGTTTCCTCTTTTTGGGAAGATTTCTCTGGGTGTTTTGATATTTGTTCTGATAGAAGGAAACCTTCCATCATTAACAGGTAATTTAAAAGTCTATGTTTGTTTTATCTACATAGCTGTAGTATATTTTCTTAAAAATACTATTATTTGATGTGATTGAAATTGAATAAATAGTACTCTATTAGTCTTTGATATTTCTTTATTTAAAATATTCTAAAATATCTGTAGTAACTTGAGTCTTCCTCTTGATTACTAATTCCTGGCTCAAGTCCCACTTCCCCTTATTTCTTGTGTTGAAATTGGATATATCCTTGATTTCAATAACAATCTTAGAGTAAAGGAGTAGAAATTAAATGGAAAATATTGAAAACTTCACTCCTTTCCTTCTTAGATATGCAAGTCTGTCTATAATCGGAGTATCAATTTCAAAATCCAAATGTGGCACAAGTGTCAGTTTTGTTTTTAGTTGCCTTTTGTGCCCTATCTTATGCCTCATCAAACGCTTTGATTGTGCTTTCACTCTATAGTACAAACCTACTTGGTTTTTGAAGAGATCCAAGAAACCAAGAGTGCAGTTTCTTTTCTCCTGCCCAAAGAATCTATAGAACGTTCTCTACCTACTGAGAAGCAGCAGCTTCTGGACCACAGAGAAGCTGAAAGACCTTGGTTCCTTAGAAGGCGGCGATCTATTTTGTTTCCTAATGGAGTAAAAATCTGCCCAAATGAAAGTGTGACAGAGGCTGTGGCAAACCATGTGAAGTATTTTAGAGTTCGAGGTAAGAAAACATCCTAATCCTTGGGCTCCCATAAAGAAATTCAAACA
The DNA here is from genome assembly GCF_052094955.1 of Ictidomys tridecemlineatus. NCBI lineage: Eukaryota > Metazoa > Chordata > Mammalia > Rodentia > Sciuridae > Ictidomys > Ictidomys tridecemlineatus. The sequence goes on from NC_135479.1 coordinate 165,284,098, forward strand.
TTATTCCATTACATTGATTAGTATCACATCGTAAGTCAAAACTTGTGATAATTTAGACAAAACTGAGCCAAATATTATCTATTTGCTATGAGCAAAGAACTTGCTAAGAATATAGTAGTAATATGATTTCAGAGGGAAATTTACGTCACTCTGAAATATGAAAAGTTTTAAATCTTTTAAGCACTTCAAGAATACTGGTTTGTATTGCTGGAGGAATTAATTTTGCTTCTCTCCATTACAATAATTTACCTAAATTTGTAAATTATTATATTTATAATAAGATTATATTTGCCAAGGTACACTCACCTGCCTCCATATTGATGAAAATATAATCAATTTATTTTGATTATATTTGCCAAGGTACACTCACCTGCCTCCATATTGATGAAAGTATAATCAATTTATTTTGTAGTTTAGACATTCCACAGATTGCTGTCTAGTTAGGACATACAAAAATTTTTATGTGTGAAATGGTAGCACTTCTCATGGTCCCTAAAGCATGATAACTTGGATTTTATTTTATTTTTTTAAAACAGTATGAGCCTTGAACTTATGCCTTTGGTCATGTGAATTCACTCTCTTTCTTACATTTACTAACATTGCTTAGTTGACCTTACTATGTCTCTTAGTCCTTTGGAGGATTTCCATGCTCTGATTTTTGCTGTTCAACAGCCAATAAAAAGCCATAATATGGATGCAATGTTAGTAAGCTAAAGTGGAGATAAATGATGAAATGATAATGAAATCAGGCTTGTTCAGGCATGCATGCATTCATTTTTATAACAAATGTTTAGTAAGCATTTGCTATCTTCCAGGCACTAGGTTAGATGAGCCTCTGTCTGAGCTACTATTATCAAATTATTTTTCTCTTCTTTGTCCTTATTTTCCATACCACATTAATAAAATAAAATAGAAATTTAGTATCAGATATTATATATATTTGATGTTTTTGTTTGTAAACTGGTAAAATGTATAGCAGCTCTTTTTTTTAGTATATTTATATTTCTTCATTGTATTTGGGGACCATCAAAAACTAATAAGCAATATGCTTTTCTTTTACTTTTTTGTTCTTTTTTATAGAACCATATCAAACTCAGGGCCTCATGCATGCTAAGCAAGCACTCTATCACTAAGCTTTATCTCCATCCCTTTTCCTTTTCCTTTTCAAATGAGATTCATTGACCTGACATTTTGTAAAATAGGACATAACCAGGAATGGGAAATTTCAAAGAGAATAGAAAGAGAATAAAGGAACTGAAAGTGAATTAGAAATACTATTATTTATGCTATCTGGATTTTTACTTTGTATTATTTTTAAATAGATCATCATATTTAGACATCTCAGCTGCTGGTTAATAGTGAAGAGAAAAGGACCAGTCACTTAAGGAACTAGTAATACTTTGTGGTTGTTTTGCTCTTGTTTTTATAAATTCAAGAGATACTATTGAAAAAGAAGCCAACAAAAAGAAAAATAAGTCATTCTTGGAATAATAGATTTTAAAATGTAGATGGTAGGAATGAAATCATTGAAAAGAGACTTCATAAAACTAAAATGATTGGCCTAGCACATCAAGATTAAAACAATGTTTATATAACTGTTACTGTCGTGATAAAAAACCCCAATATTTTGTTTGTTTTTCATTTGGGGAAATGAATATTTCAACTACGTCTTGATTTTGAAGAGATAATTTGGATTATAGCCTTAAAGTCAAATATTTGAAACTTGAAGGGAGGGATATATCTACTGTTCAATTTGTCCTAATAATTTGCCCAGTTTTTCCTTAATAGAGAATTTGGCATCAATTGCTAGTCGGTGCAACAAATTTGAACAACAACAAACTTGCATCTTCCATATTAGAAAGCAATTGCATTTAGATTAATATTCAGTAAAATCAAACGAATAGGACACTTAGAAACGAATGTCATTAATAGTCTCCTTTTTTAAAAATCATATTTGCAGCTGAAACTTTTAAAGACAGCTTTGATGGATTATAGGCATTTAAAGTAAACTTTGATTAGTTTTGACAAATATATTTACTCTTGAAGTCATCACTACAATTAAGGAATTTATCTTTTCCATTACTTCTAAATGATTCTTCTTGATCCTTTCTAATTCCTCCTTCCCTTAACTGCATCTCTTCCAATACTGAGGCTATCTGTCTATCTATTATCTATCTCTCTCTCTCTCTCTCTCTCTCTCTCTCTCTATCTATCTATCTATCTGTCTGTCTGTCTTTATGTATTAGTTTGCATTTCTATAGTTTCACATATAAATAAAATAGTATGTGCTCTTTTTGTCTTTTTTTTACTCAGTATAATTATTTTGAGATCAATCCATGATTCTTTTGTGTAGCAATAGTTTATCTTTTATTTTTGAGTAGTATTCCATTTTGTGAACACACCCCAATTTGGGATATTTGGGTTGTTTTTAGTTATTAGCAATTATGAAGAAAGGTATTATGACCATTTGTATTCAAGTTTTTGTTTGAACATGTTTTCATTTCTTTTGAGTAATTTTAGCATGGCTAGGTCACATGACAGGTATTTATTTAACTTTTATTTTATTTATTTATTATTTTTTTTTTAGAGTGAGAGTGAGAATTTTAATATTTATTTTTTAGTATTTGGCGGACACAACATCTTTGTCTGTATGTGGTGCTGAGGATCGAACCCGGGCCTCACGCATGCCAGGCGAGCACGCTACCGCTTGAGCCACATCCCCAGCCCTTTATTTAACTTTCAAAAAAGTACTTATTTTTTAATTGTAGTTGGACAATACCTTTATTTTATTTATTTATTTTTATGTGGTGCTGAGGATCAAATCCAGGGCCTCACACATGCTAGGCAAACACTCTACTGCTGAGCCCCAACCCCAGCCCTATTTATTTAATTAAAAAAAAAAAACTGTCAAATTGCTTTCCAGTATGACTGGCGTTATTCTCACAGTTTTAGATCTCTAGTTTTTCTACATCCTTTCAACTCTTGGTGTGTGTCAGTCTTTTTTTTTTTTTTTTTTTTTTTTTAATATGTGGTGCTGAGGATCGAACCTAAGGCCTCATACATGGGAGGCAAGTGCTCTACCACTGAGCCACAACTACAGTCCTGTTGTCAGTCTTTTTAAATGTTAGTCATTCTAATGCATGTATTTTTTGTGGCTTTAATTTGCATTGTCTTAATGACGAATGGTTTTGACCACATTTTTATTTATGGGTAGAGCACATTTTTATATCTTTTTTTTTTTGTATATGAAGAGTGCATTCAAATATGTTGTCTATTTAAGATATTGGATTGTAGATACTTGGGAGGCTAAGGCAAAAGGATCCTAGTTTTGAGGCCAGCCTCAGCAATTTAGCAAGAATCTGTCTGAAAATAAAAAATAAAAGAGACTGAGGATATATAGCTCAGTGGTAGAGCATCCCTTGTTCAATCCCATCACCACCACCACCAACAACAAAAAAACAATGAAGGCTGTTATTGAATTGTAACAATTCTTAATATATTCTGAATACTAGTTCTTTGATATATGTTTTGCACACATTTTTCCTAATTTTTACTTTTTATTTTCTTAATGATATCTTTTGAGGAGCAGAAGTTTAATTTTGGTAAAGTACCATTTATCAGTTTTTGTTGGGGGGGATTATGTTTTGGTGTTGGATCCAAGTTTGTTTAACCCAAGATCATGAAGTTTCCTCCTATTTTTTCCTATAGAAATTTAAATTTTTAGGTCTGTATATTTAAGTCTATGATCTACTTTGAGTTAATGATGTATATGATACGTATGGATCAATGCTGATTTTTTGTATATACATGTAAGTTGTTCTAGCATTATTTACTAAAAAGATCATTTGTTCTTGCCAGCATACCTATATAATCTTCTGCATAAACTTCTGTATATTTCTATATTCTTCATTTTGTTCCACTGATCTATTTGTCTACTTTTGTATGAATTCCCATTATTTTTTTTTCTTTTGGGTACCGGGGTCTGAACTCAGGGGCATTCAACCACTGAGCCACATCCCCAGTACTAGCTTGTATTTTATTTAGAGGCAGGGTCTCACTGAAGTTCTTAGCACCTTGCTGTTGCTGAGGCTGGCTTTGAACTTGTGATCCTCCTGTCTCAGCCTTCCAAGCAGCTGGGATTATAGAGTGTACCACTGTACCCAGCCAATTCCCATTATTTATTACTGTAAACATTAAAATAAGGAAACCATATAGTGTAAATTCTTCAATTTTATTATTTTTTAGATTTATTGGTTATGCTAGCTCCTTTGTACTTTATACAAATATAAAATCCTTTGTACTTTATATAAATATAAAACCAATCTTCTAATTTATACAAAAAAATGTTGCTGAGATTTTGATTGTGATTACAAGTTTAAAGATCAATTTGGGAACCTGTCATCTTAAGAACATCGAGTCTTTTGATGTATGAACATGATATATTTTTCCATTTATATTCAGATCTTCAATTTTTCCCAACAATGCTTTATAATTATTTATATTTTCTTTTTTGTTCATTTATTTGTTAATTCACACATGCAACCTTAATTCATAATGATTCTGCCAGTTACTAGAATAACCACAATAATAAAGTCAATGTAGAATATGCAGAAATAAAGTATGTACAAGGTGTATATGTGGGAAGGACATATGTGAGTATACATCCATGCCTGGGTTAGTAGAAGCCAGTTGAACTGAATTTTGAAGAATGGGTTGGTATTTTCTAGAGAAAATATGCAGGGTCTTGGAACTTAAAAGCTAGGCATAGTTCTATATATTTAAAATGTACTATGCAAGGGGTAGAGTCCCAATGGATAAGGCCATATCTGACCCACACATAGTGTTGCCAGATTTAGCAAATAAAATTCAGGGAACTGAGTTAAATTTGAATTTCAGGTAAATAACAATATTTTTAGTGTATGTATACCCCATGTAATATTTGATCTGCAGGTTTGCTGGCTCTATGTCTTTAGGAAAATTTTTCTATTTTTAAAATTCTGTTTTTTCTTTATTGAAACAGGAATAAATACTACTATTACTACTACTACTACTACTACTACTACTACTACTACTACTATTACTAATGTCTTTAAGGATATATTGGCTAAGAGTTCTAGGGTTATTGTAGATCCTAAGTAAATGACATTGTCATTGATTAAATGGTAGGAGTATATAACTAATGTTTTATTCAGTGCATAGATCATGCACATTTTATCAGATTTTGTCTTTAAGGATTTCACATTTTTTTTCCTGCTATTGTTAATGATTGTTCTGATTGGTCCCTGCTAGTATGTAGAAATATAACTGATTTTCATATATTGATCTTTAATCTTGCAACTTTGCTAACCTCCCTTATTAGTTTTAGTACCTTCTTCATGTATTCCTTAGGGTTTTCTCCATGGATGATTATTTTATCTGAAGAGTTTTCATGTTTTCTAATATGTTTGCATTTTATTTCATTTTCTTGCCTTAACAAACCAAAATTGAATGTTCTACATGCTTTGGTCTTTACAATTCCAAAAGGAAAATATAGCAGCCCTAAAAAATGACTGTTCCTTACTGAATTTCTAGATTTATATGTATTAGATAAGAAACCAGCCTGAGACCTAGCAGTAGTGTTGAAGACAGATTAAATGCTGGCATTTCCTTCTTCAGAATATTGTCATCACATTTTCCCTTTCTCTACCAGTCCAGGGCAGGGATTATCTCTGTTAGAGGAGAGGCGTTTTTAGATTGGTTATCTTCTCTAAGACAGAAGGTTATCGTGAGCAGTAACTAAAGGCTAATGAAACTTTTTTTTTTTTTGGCAACAATGGTGTTCTAAAGAGGCCTTGTGATAGGTCAAATAGTGAAGTATGTGGCATTTGTTGAACCATATCCTCAGAAGTTAGGTGTATATTTAGTTATAAAATAAACTCTTAATATTTATTCCAAAGTGGTTGTACTAGTTTACATTTCTATAAAAAAAATGAGGGCTATGTTTGCTCTAAAGTCCTGCTAAATTTTGGCGTTGCCCATGTAAAAAGTTTCAACCATTCTTGTTTGTACGTGGAATCTTTAATTTTCTCTGAAAGACCAATGATGGTGAACACTTTTTTTTCTTAAAATTTTTTTTAGTTGTAGATAGACACATGTATCTCTGTTTATTAATTTATTTTTTTATGTGGTGCTGAGGATCAAATCCAGTGCCTCATGCATGCGAGGCAAATGCTCTACCACTGAGCTACAGCCCCAGCCTGTTGAACACTTTTTAACACGCTCATTGGCTATTTTATATTTCTTCCTTTGTGCAATGGCTGTTTTAGTCCTTGTCTGTTTTAAAAATTGCATTGTTTGGGCCTGGGGTTGTAGCTCAGCGGTAGAGTATTCCCCTCACATGTGCGAGACCATGGGTTTCATCCTTAGTACCACATAAAAATAAATAAGTGAAATAAAGTCATTGTGTCCAACTACAACTAAAAAAATAAATACAAAAAATGCATTATTTGTTTTTAAATTAGGGAATTGTAGCAAATTTAAAAATATCTCAAATATCAATTCTGTGTTAGATATATCTGTTTTGAATATTATCCTCCATGTATAGATTGCCTATTAATTTATACTAATAGCATCTTTTTTTTTTTTTCAGTACTGGGGTTTGAACTTGGGTATTAAGACACTGAGCCACAACCCCAGCCCTAGTAGTATCTTTTGATAAGGGGAGACTTCACAGTTTGATAAATTCTAATTTATCATTTTAAAATAATTGTTGTTTTCTGTATCCTGTGAAACTTCTACATATCCCCAAGACATGCAGATATTCTTCCATATTTTCTTTTAGAAATTTTATAGTTTTAGCTGTCATATTTCAATATTTTTATATGTAAAGTATGAAGAAAAGGTTGAGATTAATTTTCTTCTTTCCCTATGGATATATAATTATTTTGTCTAACAATATTTTTTTTAATAATTTCTCTGAATCACTTCATTTCAGAACCTGATGTTATAGGCATTCACTTTTTTTTTGTTTTTGTTTTTACTGATCTAGACATTTACTTTTGCATTATCTTTTGGTATATACTTAACTTTTGTTTGAATTTTTAAAAAAATCTAATAAAATTTATTTTTATTAATTTAAGACCAGTATGGGTAAGGATACAAAATAATGAAATAATAAATATATAAATAATTTTCAATAGTAATGAATTCTCTCTCTCTCTCTCTTTTTTTTAGATTCACTGTGGTATGTTCATATATGTACATGGGAAAGTTATGTCAGATTCATTCCACTGTCATTCCTGTTCCTTCCCTTCCCTTCATTCTCCTTTGTCTAATCCATTGAACTTCTTCCCCTCACCATCCCTGGTTTTGGGTTAGCATCTATATAACAGAGAGAACATTTAACCTTTGGTTTTTTTGGTATTGGCTTATTTCACTTAGTGTGATAGTCTCCAGATCCATACATTTACTGGTGAATGTCATAAAGTCATTCTTCTTTATGGCTGAGTAATATTCCATGGTGTGTGTGTGTGTGTGTGTGTGTGTGTGTGTGTGTGCGTGTGTGTATTGTATATGGACACATATACATTTAATTGTATATGAACACAATACCTTTATTTTATTTATTTACTTATTTTTTGTGGTGCTGAGGATCGAACCCAGTGCCTTACACATGCTTGGCCAGTGCTCTACCACTGAGCCAAAACCCCAGTCCTACCACAATTTCTTTATCCACTCGTTGATGGGCATTTGGGTTGGTTCCATAGCTTAGCTATTGTGAAATGTGCTGCTATCATATTAATGTAGCTGCATCACTGTAGCATGCTGATTTTAAATCCCTTGAATACACACTGAGGAGTAGTATAACTGGGTTAAATGGGGATTCCATTCTTCATTTTTTTGAAGAATCTCTATTCTGCTTTCCATAGTGGTTGCACCACTTTTCATTCCCACCAGCAATGTATGAGTGTACCTTTCCCCCCACATCTTTGCCAACATTTATTGTTACTTGTATCCTTGAGAATTGCCATTCTGGTTGGAGTGAAGTGAAATCGCAATGTAATTTTTCTTTGCATTTCTCTAATTGCTAGAGATGTTGAACATTTTTTTTCATGTATTTGTTGACTGTTTTAGTCAGCTTTTTCACTGCTATGACTAAAAGATCTGGCCAGAACAATTTTAGGGAAGAAAAGTTCTTTTGAGGGCTCACGGTTTCAGAGGTCATAGTCCATAGAAGGCTGGCTTCATTCCGTGGGGCTCCAGGTGAGGCAAAACATCATGGCAGAAGAATGTGGCAGAGGGAAACAGCTCACATGATTGTCAGGAAGCAGAGAGAGAGGTTTCTACTTGCCAGATACAAATATATAACCCGATACCATGCCCCCAATTCCTACCTCTTCCAACCATACTCTACCACTTCAGTTACCACTAAATTAATCCATATCAGGGGATTAATTCACTGATTAGATTAATCAGGATTAATTCGCTGATTGGGTTAAGACTCTCACAACCCAATCATTTGTCCTCTGAATCTTCTTGCATAGTATAACATGTGAGCTTTTGGGGGACACCATATCTAAACCATAACACTGTTCATGTTTTTTTTTTTTTTTGAAAAGCATATTATTAGTTCCTTTGCCCATTTATTGATTGGGTTTTTTGTTTTATTGGTGTTAAACTTTTTGAGTTATTTGCATATCCTGGAAATTAACACCTTATTCAAGGTGTAGGTGGCAAAGATTTTCTCCTATTCTGTAGGCTCTCACATCACACTCTTGATTGTGTCCTTTGCTGTGAAGAAAATTTTTAATTTGATACCATTTCATTTATTGATTTTTAAATTTTACTTCTTGCACTTTAGGATTCTTGTTGAGTGGTTCCTAAATTGATATATTGGAGTGTTGTACCTACATTTTCTTCTAGTAGGTGTAGAGTTTCTGGTCTAATAATTATGACTGTGAGCCACTTTGAGTTTTGTGCAGGGTAAGGGAGTTAAACTTCATTCTACTACATAAGGATTTCCAGTTTTCCCAGCACTATTTTTGAAGAGTCTGTCTTTTCTCCAATGTATGTTTTTGGCACCTTTGTCTAGTCTAATTTGAGATATCTGTGTTTATATGGGTTTGTCTCTGTCTTGTATTCTATTTCATTGGTCTTGCTGCCGGTTTTGGTGCTGACCCTGCTGTTTTGTTACTGTAGCTCTGTAGCATAATTTAAGATCTAGTGTTGTGATGCTTCCTTCTCTGCTTTTCTCACTAAGGATTGATTTGGCTATTCTGGGCCACTTAGCTTTCCAAATGAATTTCATGACTGCTTGTTCTATTTCTACAAAGGATGTCATTGGAATTTTAATATGAATTGCATTAATTCTGCATAGTGATTTTGGTAATATGGCAATATTGAGAATTTTAGTTTTGCCTATTCAAGGGCATGGGAGATTTTTCCATCTTTAAGGTCTTCTTAAATTCCTTCCTTTTAATTTTTTTAGCTTTAAAAAAATTTGTTCTAAGTAGTTATACACAACAGAATATATTTTGATTCATTATACACAAATAGAACATGAGTTTTCATTTCTCCGATTGTATATGATGTATAGTCATACCACATATTCAGTCCTACATGTACCTAGGGTAGTGATGTTCATCTCATTCCACCATTGTTCCTGCCTCCATGCCCCTACTCCCTGCCCGCGCCATTATGGATCATCATCTTCTTATAAGAGAGATTTTGGTTTTTTGGGATTGGCTTTCTTCACTTAGCATGATAGTCTCCAACTACATCCATTTACCTGCAAATTCCATAATTTTGTTCTCTTTTAATTCTGAGTAATATTCCATTGCATATATGTACCACAGTTTCTTTATCCATTCATCTGTTGAAGGGCATTTAGGTTGCTTCCACAGTTTAGCTATTGTGACTTGAGCTGTTATGAACATTGATGTGGCTGTGTCACTATAGTATACTGATTTTAAGTCCTTTGTGTATAGACCAAGAATTGGGAGAGCTGGATCAAATGCTGGTTCCATTTTTTTTTTTTTTTGATGATTCTGGGGATTGAACCCACAGCCTTGTACATGTGAGGCAAGCACTTTACCAACTAAGCTAAATCCCCAGCCCTTAAATTCCTTCTTTAGTTTTCTATAGTTTTCATTGTAGATATCCTTTACCTCTTTTGTTAGATTGATTCTCAAGTTTGTTTATTTGTTTTGAGGCTATTGTTAATGGGATAGTTTTCGTAATTTCTCTGAGTTTATTCATCATTGTTGTATAGGAATGCGATTGATTTATGGGTGTTGATTCTGCTACTTTGCTAAATACATTTATGAGTTCCCCCAAATTTTCTGGATCTTCTAAATATAGGATCATGTTGTCAGCAAATAGTTTGAGCTCTTCTTTTCCTATTCATATCTCTTTAAATTCTTTCTTTTGCCTAATTGCTCAGACTAGAATTTTAAGGACTAGGTTGAATAGAAGTGGTAAAAGAGGGCATCCTGTCTTGCTCCAGATTTTTAGAGGGAGTGCTTTCAGTTTTCTCCATTTAGAATGATGTTGGCCTTGGTTTGTTGTTCAAGACTTTTACAATGTTTAGATATATTCCTACTATCTCTAGTTTTAAAAACATGAACAAATGCTGTATTTTGTCAAATGCTTTTTCTGCTTTTATTGATAATCATGTGGTTCTTTTCTTTGAGTATTAATTGATGTGGTCAATTATATTTATTGATTTCTGCATGTTGAACTGATCTTGCATCCCTGGGATGAACCCCACTTAGTCATGGTGCACTATCTTCTTAATGTCCTTTTCTCTGCAATTTGCCAGTGTTTTATTAAGAGTATTACATCTATGTTCATCAGGGTTATTGATATATAGTTTTCTTTCTTTTCTTTGTCTTTTATTTTTTAATCTCAGGGTATTAGTAGCTTCATGGAATGAACTTTGAAGGGTTCCCTCCTTTTCTACTTTGTGGAATAGTTTGAGAAGGATTGGTGTTAGTTCTTCTTTGAAGGTCTGGTATAACTGGGCTGAGAATCTGTGTGGTTCTGGGATTTTCTTTGTTGATTGGCTTTTGATGGCATCTTCGATTTCATCACTTGAATTTGATCTGTTTATATTTTCTATATCCTCCTGATTCAACTCGGGTAGGTCATACTTTCTTAGAAATTTGTCAATGTCTTCCAGATGTTCTAATTTATTGGATTATAAATTTTTAAAATAATTTCTTATTATTATCTGTATTTCAGTAGTTTCCATGGTGATATTTTCATTTTCATCACAAATTTTAATAATTTGAGTTTTTCCTCTTTTTTGGGGGTGGTGTTTAGCTTGGTGCTAAGGGTTTATCAGTTTTATTTATTTATTTTCAAAAAAACAACTTTTTGTTTGGTTGATTTTTTTTCAATTTCAATTTCAATTTTGGGTCTAATTTAATTATTTCCTGTCTTTTAGTGATTTGGTATTGATTTGTCCTTCTTTTTCTATGGCTTTGAGATGTAGTGGTAGATTATTTATTTGGTGACTTTCTGTTCTTTTAATGAATGAGCTCAATGCTATGAACATTCCTCTTAGAACTGCCTTCATAGTGTCCTGAGATTTTGATATGTTGTATCACTATTCTCATTTACCTCTAAGTACTTTTTTATTCCACCCCTGATTCTTCTGCTATCCATTGGTCATTCAATAACATATTATTTAGTCTCCAGGTGTTAGAGTAATTTTTTTCTTCTAATAATAGATTTCTAATTTTATTCCATTATAATCTGAAAGAATCCAGTGTATTATCTCAATTTTTCTTGTCTTTTCTTTTCTTTCTTCCTTCTTCTTCTTCTTCTTCTTCTTCTCCTCCTCCTCCTCCTCCTCCTCCTTCTTCTTCTTCTTCTTTCTTCCTCCTTTTTGGTACTGGGGATTCAACCTAGGGGCACTTAATCACTGAGCCACATTCCCTGCACTGTTATATTTGATTTAGAGACAGGGTCTTATTAAATTGCTTCAGGCCTCATTATTACATTGCTGAGGCTGGCTTTGAACTCACAATCCTCCTGTCTCAGCCTCTCCAACCACTGGAATTACAGGTGTGTACACTGTGCCCAGCTATTTTTTTTTTGTATTTTCTAAGAGTTGCCTTGCGTCCTAAAATGTGGTCTATATTAGATATTGTTCTATGTGCTGCCGAAAAGAAAGTGTATTCACCCACTGAATGAAATATTCTATATATGTCTGTTCAGTCTAAATAAGTATTAATTAATTTTTTTAGTTCTGTAGCCTTTTTTATTAAAATTTTGTTTAGAAGATCTATTTAGTGATGAGAGAGGTGTCTTGTGGCTTATTTGATTCTTGATATTGAGAAGGGTGTGTTTGTACTCAGATATTCCATTGTTTGGGCCATAAATATTTATGATTGTTATTTCTAATTGTTGTCTGATTCCCTTATGCACTATGAAGTGACCTTCTTTGTCTCTTCTGATTAACTTTGGGTTGAAGTCAACTTTATCTGATATGAGAATAGAAACTCCTGCTTGTTTATGCAATCCATATTAAGTGATGTTTTCTTCCCATCCTTTTACCTTCAGTCTGTGATGTCTTTGCTATGAATTAAGTCTCTTGGAGACAGCATAATGTTGAGTCTTGTTTGTTTTTAATCCAGTCTGCTAGCAAATGTCATTTGATTAATGAGCTTAATCTAATAAAATTTAGTATTATTATCAAGAGATGATTTTTATTCCCTGTCAATTTGATTTATTGCCAGATTTAAGTTGAATTAGATTTTCATTAGCTTGATGAAGTATATTCTTGGTGGTTTTTATTTTTATTCTCCATATCATATGTTTTGTAATGCAGGCTTTCTAGTTGTGAATTATTTTAACTTTTGTTTTTCATGGAAGGTTTTTATTTCATCTTCAAATCTGAAGCTTAATTTTGCTGGATATAGTATTCTTGGGTGGCATCCATTTTCTTTCAGAGATTGGTATTGGGTTAGAAAAATCAGCTGAGATCCAAATTGTGACCACAATTAGAGGATCCAGATCCTCTAATAGATCATCTAATGGATTTGGATCCTCTAATTGTGACAAGTTGTTTTTCTCTAGCAGCTTTACAATTCTATCATTATTCTGTATGTTAGGCATTTTCATAATAAAGTGCCTTTGAGTGGGTCTATTATAATTTTGTATATTTGGATTCCTGTATTTGATTTTCCATTTCATTCTTAAATTTTGTGAAATTTTCTGATAATTATTTCATTGAAAAGATTACACATTCCTTTAGTTTGTACTTTAGAGCCTTTATCTATTCCTATGAATCTTTTATTTGACCTTTTGATATTTTCCCATATTTCTTAACAATTCTGTTCAGGATCTCTTAACATTTTTTCTCCATGGTCAACTTTATTTTCAAGATTATAACTCAATCTAAACAACTACAGTTCATACCCCTCCTTCGGCATTTATTTCACATCTTTCTTTTTCTCTTACCCACTACTCCCTTCTTTTCACTTTCTCTCTCCCTTACTTTCTCATTTCCCTTGTCCATTGAACTATTCCTAACCACTCTGGAGTCAAGAGACTAAAATCATAATTACAGCTCCATTAAAGCACACACACACACACACACACACACACACACACACACACACACACTTTGTCTTCATTGCCTGAAAGTCTGTCTTCCAAGCATCTAGTGTTTTACTAATGCTTTCCATTGACTTTTTAATTTGGCTTATTGATTCCTTTATTTTGAGGATTTCTGATTGATTCTTCCTCTGGATCTCTTTTACTTCTTGTATTTTCTCTCTGATATCACTCCTTATGTTGTCTTTTACCTCATACATCAGTTTGTCTAAGAATTTTCTAAATTTCTGATCTGATATTTCCTCCACTGTGTTGTCAATGGATTCTGTAATTGAGATATTTTGGTTTGTTTGGGATGGTTTCTTTCCTTGCTTTTTCATATTGTGTGGCTACCCATATTTTAGTATGAATCTGAGGCAGTTGAATTTCTACTCTATGAAATTACAGTGTCCCATAAGGTTTCTAGTACCTCATGATTAGGGGAGACAAATATTAACAACAATCAATGCAAACAATATACATCATTAAATTAAGTAATCAGTTCCTACTATGACATCTACAATGTGAATTGGCACAACAAACAGAAATGGTATGATAAGCAATTTCCAATAGTAAAAACAATAAGTTTGCAAAAGTGTTTGCAATTTCAAATGGTGGACAGGGAGATTGCAGAAGAGATGTAGGATGATTATGATGAAGGCATAGAGAAAATAGAAGTAAAATATTAAAGGAAGAGCGAAAAGAAATTGGCTGTTAGCAAAGAAAGGAAAAAGAAAGAGAATCAAGAGAATTAGGTAAAAACAATACAAAACCAAACCAAAATACCCTAATAAAACCCCCTAGATCTGAAAAGATAGCGTCATCAAAAATAGCTGCCTTCAAAAATGCTAGAAATAAAAGACACAGATATGTATATGTATAAATGTCCATGAAACATTCAGCAAACAAACAATCCAAAAAAGAAAGAAAGAAAGAAAAGAAAAGAAATAAAAAAAGAAAAAAAAGTTCTTAATGAAAAATTAAGAAATTGTTTCTGTTGTAGTGTTCAAAAATTGTCAGTTGAGAATATATGTTCATTGTCTGTTCCCAAATGTCTTTTCATTTTTTTTCTTGAAGTATGTATTATATGTAAGAATAGGAGCTTCAGGTTGTCAAATCCTTCCTCTGTTTGTGTTGTTTGTCAAGTTGCTAGTTGGAGTTCAAAAATTCTCAGTTCCCTTCTCAGCAGTATGAGGTGGAGAGAGTTGGAGTGTGTTATCTGCTCTACTCTCAGGGTGGAATCACTGTAGACTGCTGTAAGAGGAATTCCCAGAGACAGAGCTCCTGAAGACAGGGGTTAGTTCTAGGTAGGTACAGGGTGCTTCCTGGAGTGCCGATTGGTCTGAAGATTTTAAATCAGGGTACCTCCAGGGCCCAGAAACTGCTGATCCATACTTGGAGACTATACCCCTGGAGTCTACCCTGAGTTGCACTCGTGCCTCAGAGGAGCCAATCCTTTGCCCCCTTCTCCACCCATGGATCCTGCCCTTCCTGGCCTCCTGGGCTCAGTCCCCAGTCACAGTCATTCCTGGATACCCAGTCAAATCCTGACCTGCCCCAGCTGGTTCTGAGAGCTGCCAGACTCAAAGGGAGGGAGGGACCTGGGATCTCTCAGGTCTCTACTCCCCTTATTCTCCTGGTTAATACACCCTCTATGCTTAATTTTCTCCTGGTTTCCTAGGTTCACTATGAGTTGTGTGACAGGTGTCTGCCAGTTCTGCTTTTTGGACCCAGCTTGGCTTTCCAGATATGGGCTCCTAAACTCACTCCCACAGTCACTGGTGTCCTTAGCATAGTGAAAAGATTGCTCTTCCCTTGGCTCTCCACACACAACAGGGAGATGAGTGGTGTCTTTACCACATTCAAGTATAGTGTAATACGTTCTCTGGATCAGTTCACCAGTGTTTTTGATCTCTGATTTCTCCATACCAAGACACACCATAGTGCCATCTGAAATGTGAGTTCTCATAGTCCCACTCCCCACTTTGTCCAGTACGGATCATGTCCTGCAGGCGTGGGTGTGGGCAGAGGGCTTTCTTCTTTTATTTTATTATCTACAACTTATACTACCTTCTGAGTCCATAAGCTGTTCTGAGAGTCCAGTATTAAATCCCAGTAAAATCCTTCTTTCACCCACCCTACTGTGAAGCTGTTTATCCTCTTTTCTGATCTCACGCCAAGGAGTGGCTTGGAAAGCAAGGTCTTCTACTCTGCCATCTTCCCCGGGTCATAGAAAGCCTCATTGTTGAGGTGCAGAGATCCCAGCTATGCTATGGTAGGTCCAAGTAGAGAACCCACAGCAACCTCTGTTTGGAATTTATTTTTTAATAGTTGCAGATGGATACAAAATCCTTATTTTTATTTGTTTATTTCTATGTGGTACTGGATTAAACCTGGGCCTCAGGTGTGTGAGGCAAGCACTCTATCATTGAGCTACAACTCAGCCCTGTTTGGAAGTTTTAAGAGGAAAGACTATAATCTATAGGTTGATTAGCTCTGCCTCATTCAGTTCCTGCTGAACTCTTCTGTGTGCTGATTGGTTCAAAAATTTTAAATAGCGATAATAAGGATGCAGTTAGTTCAATGAATGATAAATTGTTTGTAGCCAAAGATTTATATGTTTTATAGTGTGTTAAAGTTGAAGAGTTGGTGGGGTTTTTTTGGGGGGGAGGGTAGGGAGGGCTTAGACTATCTTGTTCCATCAATCAACTGTCAGACAACCAGAATCTAACATAACACAGGTTAAGCATCTCTAATCTGAAAATCGGAAATCTAAAATTCTCCAAAATTTTAAACTTTTTTAAGTGCTAACATTATGACACAAATGGAAACTTCAAAACCTGACCTCATATGTCAGGTTGTAGTCAAGATGCAGGCACATTAAAAGTACCATATAAAATTAGCTTCAGTCTATGTGTATAAGGTATATGAGAAACAGAAATGATTTTTTGTGTTTAAATTTGGGTCCCATACCCAAATTATCTCATTACATATATGAAAATATTCCAAAATTATGAAAAAAATACCAGAAATACTTTTGGTACCAAGCATTTTGGATAAGAGATATTCAAATATAATAATGTGATATCCATGTAGCACTTCTCAATTTACAAAATACTTTTACAGATAAGGTAAGGTAGTAATTATTCATTCCATTAAAAAAAAAAAAAAGATGTGTTGGGCTGGGATGTGGCTCAAGCGGTAGCATGCTTGCCTGGCATGTGTGCGGCCCGGGTTCGATCCTCAGCACCACATACAAAGATGTTGTGTCCGCCGATAACCAAAAAATAAAAAAATATTAAAATTCTTTCCCTCTCTCATGCTCGCTCTCTCTCTCTCTCTCTCTCTCTCTCTCTCTCTCTCTCTCTCTTTTTTTTTTAAAAAAAGATGTGTATATGGATGCTTTGAATCGGTAAAGTTACTCATGTTTACCTTACAGTGCATGGTGAAACTAGGGCTAGGACTCTGTGAGTCCAGAGACTTCACTAAATATGCTGTTTGATGAGTACTCTCAATCTTCTTGTAATGAAAAATAATTTCCTTGATATCTGCTACATATTTTCTCCCTTACCACTGTCCTTCTCTTCCCTCTCATTTCAGTCTGTTCATTGCCTTGAGTCACCTACACCTCTGAATGGTTGCAGAATAGCAATATACCCAGTACTATACAAAATAGGCAAATGCCCTGTTTGACAGCCTTTCAGTTTCAAATCTTTGAATTAACTTAACTGATGGATTTAATTAGTTTTTGTCTTAATACAATAATATATTTCTCCTGAATATTCTTTTTCTCTTTTGGTTCTCCTATATATTTTAAAATTAATGCACATTATTTTTTGAGTGGCTTTAGGTTTAGTGAAAAAAATGTTCAGAATGCCCAGAGAGAATACCTCCTCAAACTCCCAGCATTAATATTTTATATCAGGATACTACATTTGTTAGAACTCTCTTGCCTATGTTGATACATTATTATTAAGTAAATTTTGCAGTTTAAATTAGGGTTTATTCTTTGTGGTGTATTTTCAATGGGTTTTGACAAAATTATAGTAATATGAATGCACAATTATAGTGTTATACAGAGTAATTTCATTGTCTTAAAAAATCTTCTGTGCTCTAACTATTCATCTCTCCCTCTGCCCCAACCCCAGGCAACCACTGATTGTTTTATTGTCTTCATAGTTTTACCTTTTCCAGAATGTCTTTGGAATCATATAGTATACAGCCATTTCAGATTAGCTTCTTTCACTTGGTAATACACATTTAAGTTTTTTAATTTTGATTTTTATTTAGTTGTTGATAGACCTTTATTTTATTTATTTATTTTTATGTGTTGCTGAGAATTGAACCCAATGCCTCACACATGCTAGGCAAGTGCACTACCTCTGAGCCCTAGCCCCAGCCCCACATTTAAGTTTTTGAATGTCTATTTATTTATTTTTATGTGTTGCTGAGAATTGAACCCAATGCCTCACACATGCTAGGCAAGTGCACTACCTCTGAGCCCTAGCCCCAGCCCCACATTTAAGTTTTTGAATGTCCTTTCATAGCTTGAAAGTTCATTTCTTTTTAATCACAGAATAATATTCTATGAAATGGTGTACTAAACTTTGTCCACTCACCTGTTAAAGGAAATCTTCATCATCTCCAAGTTTTGGCAATTATAAATGAGGCTACTTTAAACATTTGTGTGCAGGTTTTTGTGAGAGCATAAGTTTTCAGTTCATTTAGGCAAATACCAAGGAGCACAACTGCTGAATTTTGTTTTACTTTTAAGTATAAATAAGGACTCATTATTATCTTTCCTTCTTAGATGTGAAATATAGTAGCTTAAGAGTAATTGGGGCTGGGGTTGTAGATCAGAAGTAGAGCACTTGCCTAGCATGTGTGAGGCAAAAGGTTTGATTCTCAGCACCGCAAATAAAAGAAATAAAAATAAATGTCCATTGACAACAAAAAATATTTTTAAAAAGTGATAACTCCAGATTAACATCCCCTTTTTGATTTTATGAAATACTTTCAATTTCCTATAAGCTCTCAGATGTTTTCATTACTCCTTGTTTATTTATTTATTTATTTATTCCCAACCACAACTTTTTTATTTTTGCTTACACTTGACTCTCGGGCTGGGGTTGTGTCTTAGTGATAGAGTGCTTGCCTAACATGTGTGAGGCACTGGGTTCAATTCTCAGCACCACATATAAATGAATAAATAAAATAATGGTCCATCAACAACTAAAAGAAATATTTTTAATTTACTTTTTAAAAAATTTACTTAGTTTTTGTTTGTTTTTTAATTGATTTTTGAAAAATAAATGACAGCGGAATGTATTACAATTCTTATTACACATATACAGCACAATTTTTCATATCTCTGGTTGTATATAAAGTATGTTGACTTCAATTCATGTCTTCATACATGTACTTTGGATAATGATGTCTATCACATTCCACCATTTTTGCTAACCCCCTGCCCCCTCCCTTCCCTTCCCATCCCTCTGCCCTATCTAGAGTTTCTCTATTCCTCCCATGATCCCCCTCCCTACCCCACTATGAGTCAGTCTCCTTGTATCAGAGAAAACATTCGGCATTTGTTTTCTTGGGCTTGGCTAAATTCACTTAGCATTATCTTCTCCAACACCATCCAGTTACCTGCAAATGTCATGATTTTATTCTCTTTTATTGATTTTTCAGTGTGTCAGGAAGCTGTCTGGGAAGCCTTCAGGACTTTTTGGGATCGACTTCCTGGGCGTGAGGAATATCATTACTGGATGAATTTGTGTGAGGATGGAATCACAAGTGTGTTTGAAATAGGCACCAATTTTAGTCAGTCTGTGGAACACAGAAACTTAATCATGAAGGTAAGTGTCACAAGGAGGGGAAGAATTGTTGCACCTTCATAGAAGCACACAGTGCACAGCTAAGTTCTGAGGAAGGAAGAGCGAGTGACAAAACCCTATATTATTTTGTTGTTGTTGTTGAATTGGGCTGTCCTAATGAGCTACCTGGGGTGTAGCTTAGTCTTTCATCCCAGTCTTTTACCTTGCCTTTATAACAAACATTGCTGAGTCAAACAATAGCCCCAGCTTTGTTTATAAATGTAAATAGTTGGAATAGTCAACAAAAGCTTAGTAAAAAGTGCGGATTTGTGAGAGTCAAATTTTTTTACATTTATTTTTAGTTGTTGATGAACCATTATTTAATTAATTTATTTATTTATATGTGGTGCTGAGAATCGAACCCAGTGCCTCACACATGTTAGGCAAGCACTCTACCACGGAAAAACAACCCACAAATATTTGACACAAGAGTCAAATATTTTTGAAATATTATGTGCATATTAGTCAGAGTGAATACCAATGATTTCAGTTAAAACATAGGATATAGTCCATTGAGTAAACATTTAGTGAAGCATACATATGATTCTTATTAATTATTTGCTTACTTATTTTCCTTTCTCATTAATTTTTTTCCTTTAGTTTCTTCTTAGCAAAATATAAATAAACATGCATACTGACAAATTACCTTCCCACTTTTCCCTTTTCATATACCTATTGCACATGTATTTAGAACGAGAAAATTAAACTGCAGACATATGTGGCAAATTGTTCATGCTCTCTAATGACTCCTACATCTCTTTGCCCAAGTCCTATATGTCCTCAGCTCAGGTATAACCTCCCCTGTAAAAAAAACAACCTTAGTATAGCCGATTTAGCTCTTCTAGTCTCCTGAGTTCCCACCATTCTTTACTTTTTCTTGATATTGTAGTTCTTACATTTGATTATTACCAGTTGTATATTTGACTGAACTAGACTATAAATCAGAAGGCAAAGATTATGTCATATGTTAATTTTTACATTCCCATGACATAGTAATATGCAATAGATAATTTGCTAAAATAAAAGTTTATAAGCAATAGCTAGAATGTCTTTTTCCTGATATTATTTATACTTCATGAATATTATTTCAAATACTAGTTGTATTGTGTACTTGGAAGGGCTGAAAATTATGTAAATAACAGCTATTTTCATTTGGATCTAATCAAATTATATTAGTACAACTTAGAGTGGTAAAATAAATTATATTCTATTTTTGAACTTTTATTTCTAGTAAAGGCATTCTATTATTTTCTTTAATATTTGATCTCACAGACAGATGATCTCATTCAGTGGGCATAAGCTGGCAAGAAAAGAGTGATCTGATAAACATGGGTAAAGACACATTTTGTTGTGTCATAAATATTTTGAAGGCATGCAGATTTTTGTGTTTTAAAATTATGTGTAGATGTAACAGGGAGAACATGGGTTTAATTTAAATGTGTTTATTTGAGCTGTCTGCGTGAAATATGAATTGCTTGATATTTAGCTATGAAACCAAGGAGGGTGGTCCTGGTCTACATATAGCTATAGGAATCACCAGACCTGAGGTAGTAATTGTAACCTCAAGAGTGGCTGAGATTATTCTGGGAATCTGTAGAGGAAGGGCAAGAGTGAATTGTTTATTCATATCATTATAAGTGTTTAGGTTAATAGCCTTTCCATTTTACAGACAAGAAAACTAATGCCTGGCACCAGAAAGATTTGGAGATTTGATGTATTGCTAGGGAGGGTGAAACTGAAACTTGAAATTAAGTTAGTGTTCTGATTCTAAGTTAGTGTTCTTTTTATCATATTGGTCTCAAAATAAAACTAAATTAGAAGAAATTTGGTGACAATTTGATTTAGAAGACCCCCTGAGGAATAACCCAATTACTGATTTGTCTCTTTGTCTAGATTCTGGAGAAACAGATTTATCAGTTCTTCAGTCTACATGTTTGTGCTATTATAGGATGGGTATTATATATAAATTCATTAGATCACAAAATTCTTTTATTATAAGTTTATGGCAGGTTAATGTGAAACTCTACCCATCTCGAGCTGGGCATGGTGATGCATGCCTGTAATCCCAGCATCTTGGGAGGCTGAGACAGGAGTATGGTGAGTTCAAAGCCTGCCTCAGCAATAGTGAGGAGCTAGGCAATTCAGTGAGACCCTGTCTCTAAATAAAATACAAAATAGGGCTGGGGATGTTGCTCAGTGGTTGAATGCCCCTGAGTTCAATCTATACCAAAAAAGAGAGAGAAAGAGAGAAAGAGAGAGAGAGAAGAGAGAGAGAGAGAGAGAGAGAGAGAGAGAGAGAGAGAGAGAGAGAGAGAGAGAGAGAGAGAGAGAAAGGAAGGAAGGAAGGAAGGAAGGAAGGAAGGAAGGAAGGAAGGAAGGAAGGAAGGAAGGAAGGAAGAAGGAAGAAAGAAAGAAAAAGAAAACTCTACCCATCTCGATAACTTACAGACATTTTTTGGAATGATTAGCAGGTAAAGACTTAATCCAGGCCCATTAAGAGAGAGCACAGAAACTATTGGGCACATAAACAGAGACTGAGTATTGGGATGTTCTCACAGTCACCAGACCAATTTGGCATTATCAGTACTTGTTCTCAGTGTCTGCCTAACCATGGAACAATAACATACATTCTACCATGTTTAGGTATTAGAGTTCATTATGGAATAAGTTTTATTTTCTGCCTTATAACTATTGTTATCTCACTCATTTTTATATCTTTGTTTTCCTTAGAAATTATCTTACACAAAGGAAACCATCAGCAGGTGAGGGTCTCCTCCCGCCACCCCATACCCAAATTCATGTTTGACAATGTAGATGTGTAATTCCTACTTTAAGACCCACTTCAAATTTAATGGTTCCTTTTCTGTTTTACCAGTTCCTGCAAGGACCAGGCCTGTGGGTAAGTCTCAAATTGTTCTTCTTCATTGGAGTCTACCTGCCTTTCCAGAACACCACCATAGCCATTAATTTATTGACTGACCTGATTAAGGGGCAGACTTGTTCCTGTCTCTAGAAAATAGATTTATGGTTTGAACTATTGAGATTGTTGTTGAGGTTTAAGGCTAACAGTGAAATTGTTCTGAATGGGAAAAAGTCTTCAGCCTAGAAATATTAAAATGAAATATTGTCCATTGTCTAATACTCTTTTTCCAGCTGAATTCTTTTTTCTAATTTTTTATTTGTTTTAATTAGTTATATATGACAGTAGAACGTATTTATACACTTTAATATATCATACATAGATGGTATGTAATTTCTCATTTTTCTGAGTACACATGTTGCAGAATTATATTGGTCATATAGTCACATATCTACATACAGTAATAATATCTGTTTCATTCTACTATCTTTCCTATCCCCACATCCCTTCCCCTCCCCTTCCATTACTTCCCTCTACCTAATTTAAGGTAATACTATTCTTCCTTAGTGACCCTGCCTTATTGTGAATTAGCATCTGCATATTAGAGAAAACATTCAGCATTTGGTTTTGTGAGATTGGCTTATTTCACTTAGCATGATATTTTCCAACTCCAACCATTTAATGCCAAATGCCATAATTTCACTATTCTTTAAAGCTGTGTAGTATTTCAGTGAGTATGTATATCACATTTTCTTTACCCGTTCATCTATTGAGGGACACCTAGGTTGGTCCCTTCGTAGCTATTGTGAATTGAGCTGCTATAAACATCAATGTGGCTACATTACTGTAGTATGCTGATTTTAAGTCCTTTGGGTATAAACCAAGGAGTGGGATAGCTGAGTCAAATGGTGGTTCCATTCTAAGTTTTCTGAGGAATCTCCATATGGCTTTCCATAGTGGTTTGCACCAATTTGCAGTCCCATTAGCAATGTATGAGTGTATCTTTTTCACCACATCCTTGCCAACATTTATTGTTGCCTGTATTCTTGATGATTGCTATTCTGACAGGAATGAGATGAAATCTTAGAGTAGTTTTGATTTGCATTTTTCTAATTGCTAGAGATGTTGAACACTTTTTCATGTATTTGTTGATCAGTTGTATTTCTTCTTCTGTGAAGTGTTTGTTCAATTCCTTAGCCCATTTATTTGATTTATTGATTGGGTTATTATTATTATTTTTTTTGCTGTTAAGTTTTTTTTATATATATCCTAGAGATTAATACTTTATCAGAGGTGCATGTGGTAAAGATTTCTCCCAATCTGTAGGCTCTCTCCTCACATTATTTTTGTTTCCTTTGCTAAGTAGAACCTTTTTAATTTGAATTCATCCCATTTATTGATTCTTGATTTTACTTCTTACTCATTAGGAGTCTTGTGAAGGAAGTCAGATCCTAGGCCGATGTGGTGAAGATTTGGGCCTGTTTTTTCTTCTATTAGGCACAGGGTCTCTCTTTGTTTTAGTGCCTAAGTTTTTGATCTACTTTGAGTTGATTTTTGTGCAGGGTGAGAGATAGAGGTTTAATTTCATTTTTATACATATGGATTTCCAGTTTTGCCAGCACCATTTGTTGAATAGGCTATCTTTTCTCCAGTGAATGTTTTTGGCACCCCTGTCTAGTATGAGATAACTGTATTTATGTGGATTTGTCTCTGTGTCTTCTATTCTGTACCATTGGTCTATAAGCCTATTTTGGTGCCAATATCATGCTGTTTTTGTTACTATAGCTCTGTAATATAGTTTAAGTCTGGTATTGTGATGCCTTCTGCTTCACTTTTCTTGCTAAGGATTGCTTTAGCTATTCTGAGTCTTTTACATTTCCAGATGAATTTCATGATTACTTTTTCTAGTTTTTGAAGAATGTCATTGGGGTTTGAATTGCATTAAATCTGTATAACACTTTTGTGGTATGGCCATTTTGACAACATTAATCTGCCTATCCAGGAGTATGGGTGATCTTTCCATCTTCTGATTCTTCAATTTCTTTCTTTAGTGTTTTGTAGTTTTCATTGTAGAGGTCTTTCACCTCTTTTGTTAGATTGATTCCCAGGTATTTTGTTTTTTTGAGGCTATTATGATGGAGTAGTTTTCCTAATTTCTTTTTTAGTGGATTCATCACTAATACATAGGAATGCATTTGGTTTATGGGTGTTGATTTTATATCCTGCTACTTTGTTGAATTCATTTATCCATTCTAGAAGTTTTTAGTGGAATTTTTTTTTATCTTCGAAGTATAGAATCATGTCATCATCAAATAGTGATAGTTTGAGTTCTTCTTTACCTATTTGTATCTATTTTCTTTCTTTTGTCTAATTGCTCTGGCTAGAGTTTAAGGATGATGTTGAATAGAAGTGGCAAAAGAGCACATCCTTGTTTTGTTCCAATTTTTAGTGGGAATGCTTTCAATTTTTCTTCATTTAGAATGATGCTGGCCTTGGATTTAGCATATATAGCTTTTACAATGTTGAGATATGTTCCTACTATCCCTGGTTTTTCTAGTGTTTTGAACATGAAGGGGTGCTGTATTTTTTCAAATGCTTTTTCTATATATATTGAGATGATCATATGGTTCTTGTTTTTAAGTCTATTAATATGATGAATTATATTTATTGATTTCTGTATGTTGAACCAACCCTGCATCCCTGGGATGAATCCCACTTGATCATGGTGCACTATCTTTTTAATATTCGCTCAGTGATAGACATCCCCTGGTAGGTGAGGATGGGAAGAAGAATGGATACGAGGTTTTACCTTCAAGTAGTTTAAATGTAATTTTAATAATTATATAACTAGAGGCTTTTCAACTTAATTAAAAAATAAAAATAGCCAACACTACTATAGAAATTGTAGGCCAGCCACTGTTATAAAACTCTGAAACTACCTGAATTCAGGTAGTTTCAGAGTTTTATACCCAGCATGTAAGGGGAGGGGCTCAGAAGTTCACAGTCTGCAGAAGTTCACTTAAAAGCAACTTTCTCTTTCACTGCTTTGGGCAAGTTAACCCTTAAAGGACAGTACCTTAGAAGGGGAGAGCTTCTTCTCCATTTTCTTTCCTCCCACTGTCAGCTGTTACCATGGAGCCCGATTGGTAACTACTCTTACCTTAAAAATGTGAACATCTCTGTGAAGCTCAGCTTAAGGCCAGAGGCCTTGTTTGCACATTTCTACAAAGTACTATACTGGATTTGTTTATGAAAAACTAGTAAGGGGGTGTTCAGCACCTGGAGTGCTGGTATCCTCCCAGCCAGTGGCCAAGTAAAACAGGGCAACACAAAAATAGGAAGTTTATCTACATTGAACTCTTTTGCAGAGACTCTTTTGCTGACAGTCCCTAAATCAGCCATGGTGAAGATTTCTGGAGAAGCCCTGTTAAGACTTTTCTGTGGAAAAAGGGGGTGCCACTTCACCCTCTCTCCCCAGCCTCCAGCTTCAGCCTCATTTTGCCCCACTTTCATTTAGCTTTTTTAATATGCAGGCCAAACAAAGAAGTCTCATTGCCGACAGATTACATAAGTGGGCACATGCTCACAAGTAAATATTTATGACCTTGAGTACATACACTGAATCAGTGTGTTCATGACCTTGGCTACATACTAAAAACATAGCCTACCAGAAAACCTTAACAAGGAAGCCTAAATACAGCCATTTGAGGCCTGCCCTACAGTTTGCCTACCTTAAAAAGGGTAAAACATGATAGCACAGTGTACACATGCCACATAATGAAGAAATGCATAAATACCAAAATACATGTAACCTTAAACAAGTCCTGAAGTTGGCTTGTGAAAGTAGGTCTTGGAAAGGATATTATTCATGAGGTCTTAGAAAATAAGGTATATATAAAATAATAATACATATAAACTAGAATATACATGGCTTTGAGAATTTGCAAGTTTGTTTCCTTCCCATGAAACTAATGCAGATTACTTTGGGGGTAGGATAGAGACTGGTAACTGTGGAAGTTGCTGAGAGGAAGTAACCCAGGATTTAGGTCATCCTGGGAGTTATATGGGAGTGGCCTAAGAATGCACAAAGCCCATGTTTCTCCAACTTATTATAGTTATCCATTGCAACACTTACTTTGCCTGCTGATTTTCTATATTCAGACTAATTTTTAATTTCTTTGAGATTACACTTATATTCTTTGCCTTAAGAGATTCTTGTTAGTTTTCTACTGTTGTTATAACAAATTTATACAAAACTTAGCTTTGTTAAACAGCACAAATTTATTATTTTATAGTTATGTAGTTCAGAAGTTTGACATGGGATTCAAGGTGCTGGTAGGGCTGCATTCCTTTCTGGAGACTGGAGAGACTTTATTTTCTTCTTTCTGAGCTTTTAGTTAATACCCTAATTTCTTGGCTCGTGGACTCTTCCATCTTCAAAGCCAACAATGGCTGGTTAACTCTCTCTCACATTGTATCATTCTGACTTTCTTCTGACTCCATCCTCCACATTTAAAGGTCTTTGGGATTACGTTGGACTCACTGGATAATGCAGGATACTCTGTCTATTTTAAGGTCAGCTGATTAACAACTTTACTTTTAACATGACCTTAATTCCTCTTTGCTGAACACCCTAATATATTCACAGGCTCTGGGGATTAGGAGCTGAACATCATTATTCTGCTTTCTGCAGTGATTCTTTTTTTTCCTACATGCTACAATTTTATTGTTGCCTTCAAAGATACTTTGCTTCTAGATCAAAGACAAATGCTGCTGTGTTTGTGGTCATCTTGTGGTCCATTAAATGTCTTGAGTATTTTTCCTGTTTTGCTAATCCATACCTCTTTATTAAATTGGGACACAATACCTGCACATATTTATGGGATACAGTATGAGAATTCAGTACATGTACATGATGTGTAAAAATCAAATCAGGGTAACAAGCATTTACCTCTCCTCAAACATTAATCATTTCCATGTGTCAGGAACTTTTGTATTATTCTGTTATCTTGTAATGAATTGTAACAAATAGCTACCCTACAGATTATAACAAATAGCTACTCTACTATGCTACAGAAAATCAGAACTAATTTCTCCTAACTGTATTTTGGTGTTCCTTATTTAACTACTTTCCATGCCCACTCCCCTGCCCTTCTCAATATCTAGTGACCACTATTCTACTCTGTTCTTCAATTAGATAAATTTTCACCATATATTTTCTCTGTAATTTTAATAGCTTCTTCTGTGTGAACACTAACCCACCTGCTGATTTATGTCTTTTGGCAAATATTTCACTATATTCTATTTTAAGTTTCTACCACTATCATTTGCCAACTCTCTTAAAAATATATATATTTTTAAATCTGTATTTAAAGCCTTACATCCCCTCTTCTCTCTTAGAAACCTCTACCTGTTATTGTATCTCTCTTTCCTCTATAGTTTTCAACTTCTCCCTTGAAAAACTCCTTCCTATTGGCATTTAAACATGCTCA
The DNA here is from genome assembly GCF_052094955.1 of Ictidomys tridecemlineatus. Classification (NCBI taxonomy): domain Eukaryota; kingdom Metazoa; phylum Chordata; class Mammalia; order Rodentia; family Sciuridae; genus Ictidomys; species Ictidomys tridecemlineatus. Next base: position 165,311,907 of record NC_135479.1, read on the forward strand.
AATCTCTCCTGTTATCTATTTTTTAAAAGACCCTCCTCCAGCTCTTGTCTCCATTACAGTCAGACATCTTGAAAGCGCCTTCGTGTAGCTCAGGTCACTGCCCAGCTCCCTTCCATTTGGTTTTACTATCACATCCTCAGTAACCAATACAAGATGTGACCTAGGATCTGCACTCACTAAAGATCTGTTAAATGCATAGCTGAATGATTGCATTTCTACCTAGCAACCAAGTCTATTATCAGGTCTCTGGTGATGTTCTTGTATAAGAACTGGTGTATAAGAACTGGTTTTGGGGATTTGTTTATTTATTTAGCTACATTTGTAGTTGATGATGTGCATCATGGATTACAAAGCCAAGTACGATCTTTTCTTTAGCAAATGTTTTATTCTGTTTGGAATGACATGTTCCACTGATCCATTAACCACTGTTTTCTCTTTTAGTTCTTTTCATAGTGCTTCTGCATGTTATATTTTATTTTGATTTCCTTAACACCTTTTGAGATAGGACAAAAAGGTACTCATGTTTTAGAGATTAAGTTCTTGGAAGCCAAACAAACTATTTTCCTAAATCATATACAAAGCTAATCATAAACCTGTTATTGGCTGGCTCCGTAACCCTGAGCAAATTCTTAACCACTTCTATCATTAATTTCCTCATGTGTTTAAATGGGAATAAAACTATCTCCCTATTTAGGTGGTTTCCAGAATTAAGGATTCTCAACTTCTTGCCTTGAGGGTTTTAAATTTTTCTGTTACATGCTGATTATAAAATGGATGCAAGACCAAAATGTAGAAAATTAAGAGAGTAGTAATTGGAATATAAACCTATGCTGTATTCTTGACTTGCTTCATTTTTGTTGGGGATTGTTGGGGATTAAACCTAGGGCCTTGAGCGTACCACTGAGTGATACCCACCAACCCCACAAGTTTTTAAATTTATGTTTAAACTTATATAAGACTCTTTGGACACAATTCACCTGGATTTCACTGACATGATTAGGTGGTAGCAGTGAAGAATGAGTAATGAGCTGGATGAGCTGAGCAAATGGGGCAGTAGGGGTTGTTTGCTGCTGGTATTAAGCTAAAGGTCTTAGCTGAACAACTTCAAATTTGTGTTTTGGCCTAGAAATGAAGTAGTAGTTCTGTCTCCAAACTCAACACACCTCTGTGTTCCAGTGCTTTTGTGAGTGACATTTAAGGGATCCCTGCAGGAGACATAACTAATGAGAATATATGAAAGGATTCTTGTTGTCAAGTGTTCTTTAGTGTCTTCTGAAAGGAGAGTGAGTGGGAGGGTGAGGGATTAACTGTTGGAGTGTTAGACAAGTGATTTGAATTACCAAGAATTTCCTTCTTCCCATCATTAAAATAATGTTATTTTGAATTCAGTAAAGTAAAATCTTGTTCCTCTAAGCAAGCTTTTCCATTCTGAATGCTTACTTAGTTAGAGAATTAGTTTAAATTTGATTTTGATGTGGGGACTTTTCGACCCACATCAGGTAAGGTCTGGTTTTTCTGCCACCTCATTCCAACATCCTGTTCTGGTAACCATGCTGCGTTTCCATCCCTTTTCCTTACTATGCTCTGACCTGGTTGCTTTCTATAGGTTTCCAACTCTGATCAGGCTCCCTTTCTTCTTTCTGAGTCATTTAGGACAACTTTTAGGTTATTTAATTTATATAGACTACTATCATTAACACCAAATGAAACTCTTCTGGAGCAAGTGTGTCCCTAAGGGCCATTCATGAAGCAGTGAACTGCGGTGGGTAAAAGTGAGGTTTCTGAAACCCAATGGCTGGCTTTATAACTCTGGGCAAATTCTTAACCACTTCTAGCATTAATTTCCTCATGTGTGTAGATGGGGATAAAAATATCTCCTTCTTTAGGTGCTTTCCAGAATTGAGTTAATTAAGATAAAGCACTTAGTGCCGTGCTTAACACATGATGAGGGCTCAGTAAACTTAGTTGTAATATTCTTACTGTTATTATTATTGAAAGGGAATGGGATATAGTTAGAAATTTTTGTGTGACCTTGGGAAACTTCCCACTTGAACCTCATTTTTTTTTCCATCTGTGCTGTGAAGGTACTCAAGAGGGTATTACAGCCTGGTGGAAAGGTGATAGACTCTATTCAGGCTGATTATTTTAATGTATATTTCAAATGTATCTGAATGCCATTTTTTTTAGCTCCACCTCCTGCAACAAGTCTCTCTTGATGCTTTCTCATCACTCGAGCCTTTTTATGCTTATCAAAATAACCAGGTGTCATATTCCTTAAGGTTCTTCTGGATGATAGCTCACTTAGTAAGAAATTTCATGCAAGTATGTTCTAAATAACCAATAGTGATAGGTTTGGTATAGTGGTTCAATTTGTTACTTATTAGATAATATTTTTAAACACCAGAAGAAGCTTTATGTGAAATTGGTTTTTTAACTTGAGTTTCTCGAGTTTTCTTTCTATTATATTGGGAGATATAAGGAACATGTTAGTCTAGCTCTAATCACCAAATGTCTTTGGTTTATCATATTTAATCTCAATAGTCATTTATTTTATATTAATATTATAAATTACATATCAATTCTTTCTTAACTCTCTGCCTGCTTAAGCTTCCAATATAACTGATGTTTCAAGGAAGTATGCCTTGTGTTTCTGGTGGCTTTCAGTATACCTTCTAATCTAGTTTATAGTAGCAAGCTATCTAAAGGAGTGGTTCTGAAGATGGGACTTATTGATACCTGAACACATGTATGAGGGAGACATTTTTGACTGTGATTAAATCACTTTAGAAAGGCGACTTGTATAACATTGAAGAGAGTTTTCAATTGGTATGAGTTGAAAACTTGGTACAGTCACCACTGACCAGCACCTTTGGAAACTCTTTCCCCTTAGGGCATGTATATAAAGTTCTGAACTATCTCCAAGTTACTATAATTTAACTTTCCTACCACTGAATATGGTAGGAAATCTGGATTTGTGGAAACCTGCTTTCTTTCTTGTATGGGCGGGGGCTTTCTCAGATTGTTTTCTGATCTTTGCTTATATTTGCAAGGTGGCACGGTCAAAGGACAACTAGGAATCTGTTAGCAATGTGGTCTACAGCAAGTTTTTAAAAGTTTTATGATTATGATTTCAAATGGGTTAAGATTTGTGGTTATATTCCCCACCCCAACCAGTTCTTTCCTCTCTCTATATGCTTGTTGCATTTTTCATTTGGCATAATCATTTACTTGGTCACTGTATTTTTAATGCAACTGTAATCTTCATACACCATGGGTGTTTTACTCACAACTTTGTGCCAGTTACCTTCTACACTTCTTGGCACACAGCATTCATTCATTAATTTATTCCAGAAACATCTAATTAATGCCTACTAAGTGGTAGGTACTTTTATAGACATTGGTGAAATTAGCAGGAATATGGTAAAAACAAGATCCCTAATCTCACGGAATTTAAATTTGTGCCTGTGGCATTTGGGATTAAACTCTGGGCCTCATGCATGCTAGGCAAGCCCTCTACCACTAAAGCTGTACCCCCTCCACTACCTGGAGTTTAGACTTTTTTTTAAATTTTATTTTTTAGTTGTAGTTGGACAAAATACCTTTATTTAATTTATTTATTTTTTATGTGGTGCTGAGGATCAAACCCAGGGCCTTGCACGTCCTAGAAGAGCATTCTACCACTGAGCCACAATCCCAGCCCTGGAGTTTAGATTCTTAATGCAGTCTTGTTCAATAGAATTTCCTGAGATGTGGAAATGTTCTATATTGTCTTTTGCAAGATGATAGCAACTAGCCATATGTGATCACTGAATACTTGCAGAGGCTGGTGTGAATAAAGGACTGAATTTTTAACTTTTTAAAACTTTAGTTTACTTAAATTGCTAATGTTCAGTGGTTATCATATAGGATAATACCATCCTAAAGGAAGGGGACAGAGAAAGATAAGGCAGATAAATAGACAAAATAATTTTATGTAGTGATTTGAGTTGAAGAGTGAGAAAACACACTAATAAATGTAAAACAAATTATGAAGTTATGAATTTTTAAACCTTTGCTATTTGTTGCTTAGGTTTAGGGACCCTTATTGGTGATCTAGTGATTTAATTTTGGAAAATGAACCCCAAATCTCATAATAAACCTGCATATTTCTATCATTTTATTAACTGCACAAATTTATTTTCTAGCCCTGAATCATCATCCTCAGTTCCTGTTGGTGATACCTCTACATTGGGAGGTACGCTTTGGTGCCATTATTCACTTTTCTGTATGGTATGGTTTAAGATAATCTTAAAAGCAAGTGTTGTTTTTCAGATCAATTTTTTAAAATATCAAGTTTTCTCTATGTATTGTTCAAGAGTCTCTAGAAAACATAATTTCTCCCACTTATTTTATGGCATTATGTTGTAGGTACTTAATACAAATCAGAATACAGCTTTAAAAAATGTATGAACTGATGAATTATTTGAAGGCAAGTACTTGGTAACCACTACTTATATCAAAGGTAGAAGAACCTGTCTAGTGCCACTTTTTGTCATTTGTTCTACAGTTTCCCAGAGTAGGGATTTTTCTGACTGCATTCTGTAACATGTTCCTTTGACCTCTGTATTTCTTCTAAATGGGTAGTTGTTTCCTATATTTATTTATTTATTTTAGTTACAAAAGGCAAACTTCTTTGTATCAGAAATTTCAAACATACAAAAATAGAATACTATGATGTGGTTTAGTTTCAGTGTTTGTTAAATTATGGCAGTCTCCAACTTTCACCCACTTCCCCTTTCTAGTATAGTTAGTTTGTTCAGTATCTGTTCAGTATCTCCTTAAGGTAGAAACTTTGAATTTCCAACATCTAGCATAGAGCCTGGATTAGAGTAGGGGGTTCAAACAATGCTTGTTGGCTGAGTGATAATCATTTCTTATTCTGGGAGGACTCTATACAAATGTGCCTGAAGATTAAAGTAGACTAAATCTCCAGTATGAAAAAGCAAAGGACTTGCAAGAATGGTTTCTGAAGTCAGTTCCTTATTTCCTGGATACCAATTCTGGGACTAAACTCATGTGTTTGGTTTTTTGCTTAGGTACTGCTCTCAATGTTCCACATCCAGGAGTGGATTCCTATGAAGGTGCCTCAGAGAGCAGCTTGGAGTCCTCAGAGGAGAGTGTGAGTCTTGCTCTGTTTTATTACTTAGTTTCTATACATGCAGGAAGGAAGTTTAGACAAGAGTTAAGAGAGAGTTTATATTTCATTGCTCTAACTACCAGGACTTCATGTGGTGCCTGCTATGAAAATATCACGAATTTTAATACCAATACATTAAAAAAGTCTAATATTGCTTGGAGAACCAAATAACTCATGGGAGAGTTTAGGTGAGAAAGGGCTTCAAATTGCAAATGAAATGACATGAGGCCCAGGAACTCTCATCATGATAAAATTAATCCTTAATAGATCATATCTTAGTGTTCTCCTTTTTAGAGGGAAAGAATATAGGTTTTAAGAGTTTAAAATTCAAAAAGCACTGTGCTTAAAAATGTATAATTAGTATTAGCCTTTCCACTAAACAACATTAAGTCCTATAGCCAAGTATTAAAGAAAAATAAAAAATTTACATACTACCCAGGAAGACAGAAATAGTTTATTAGAAATACTGCTTAATTTTGAGGATCTGTATGTCCCAGATTATTTAATATAGAGCAAATTGGCTGAACATATTTCCTGGAGTGATGCAATTTAGTTACCTTGCCTGTCCCTTCTCAGTATGAACATTTTAATTTATAGGAAATCAGACTGAGTCATCCTGCTTTGGCTCTCTATCTTACCTGTCACCAAACAAATCTGATAGTAACTTGGGATCCCTAGAGTGGATGCCCAAATCAACACTATCCCCCAAAGTACAATTATGTCCAAAGTAGATGATGCTGGAAAATACTGGCATTCAATAAAGGTTAGTGAATGAATTGATAAAAAGTGAGAGTGTCGTTTCAAAACTGAGGTAGAATAGGAAGATTTAGGTCTGGAAACAGTTATAAAATGAGACAGAATTAACTATAATAGAAATGGAGGAACTATATGGAGTCCACTGGAAGGTTAATATCCAAAAATGGAGAGGATAATTTGAGCCAATTAACAAAACCAACAGGAAAACAAAACAGTACAGCTACCCTAACAAGAATTAGACTCTCTGCACCTCTAGTTCAAAATAAACCCCAAGGTATGTCCCTATTTACTATCTCAATGCATGTTCCTATTTACTATCTTAGAAATAATATACTATGTTTCTGTTTTGTTGATAGCTACCCTATAAATTATAATATGTATTTAACTTTACAGGATTTAAGGTTTTAAAAGTCTTTGTTTTTATATTGAGCCATATGAAAACATTAGAACTTAAATGATCTCCCTGCTGACTTACATGATAATTTTCAGTAGTTTTGTTCTCTTTCTCTCCCTCTATCTTTTTAATTCAACAAATTGAAAGTATTGTATTAGATTTGCACAGTTAAAGTTTGTTTTACATTTATAATTTTATTTCTTAAAATTGTGTTTCTGTATTTTAGTCCTCTCTTTTGGGACAATTTTCTTCCTGAAATATATACTTCTGACATTATTTCAGTGACTATCTGTTACTGATACAATTTCAGTTTTTGATCACCTGAAAATTTCTTTACTATTCTTTTATTCAAGAAAGACATTTTAAATATATATTCAATTCTGGCTTGAGGTTTTTGTTTTATCAATCTTTATTTCATTATCTTCTGGTTTTGCTGTTATTACTGAGAACTTAGCTGTTAAGTTCAGCTGTCACTCCCTTTTGGGTATCCCGATTGCTTTCTCTGTTGGCTTTTGAGATCAATTTATTCATTCATGTATGTGTGTGCATGTGTACTTTTCTATTTTGAATTCTGTAGTTTCATAAAAATGAGTATAGATGTGTGCAGGCATCTATGTTGAATATACAGTTCCATACCATAGCAATAAAATGCATGTCACAGAAAAGGAAGTAAAATGGATATTTTTGTTTTCTGGTGCACATACGTATTATATTTATACCATACTATAGTCTATTAAGCGTGTAATAGTATTGTCTTAAAATAGTGTATGTACCTTAATTGAAAATGCTTTATTGTTAAAAAATGTTAGCAACCATCTGATCTTTGGTGAGTTGTAATCTTTTTGCCAGTGGAGGGTCTTGCTTTGATTTTCATGGTTACTGACTGATCAGAGTGTTGGTAGCTGGGGGGTTGGTGAGACTCCTTGATTTATGGGCTGCAGTATGTATATTGAGATGCCAGATGACAACAACATTAATCTCATTATACATCTCCTCCAGAGTTCTTGGGTTACTGGGTATATTTTCAATGAGCGGTAATATTCTGAAAGGAATCTTTTATCTGAGTAGCAGACTCAAAAATGGGCTTAAAAAATTGAGTAAACTGTGTTGTAAACAGGTGTGCTGTCTCCCAGGGTTTTTTATACCATTATAGAACATAGGAAGAATAGATTTAATATAATTCTCAAAGACCTAAGATTTTTTCAGAGTGGTAAATAAACAGAGCTAGCTGCATTAGAGAACTAAAAAGAGAACCAGTCTGTCCTATAAAGTTTTGAAGCCAGACATTGACCACTTCTCTATAACCATGAATATCCCAGATGGCATCTTTTTCCAGTATAAGGCTATTCTATCTACACTGAAAATCTCTTGTTAAATGTGGCCACCTATCTCAATTATCTCAGCTAGATCTTCTAAATACTTGCTGTAGTTTCTATATACTTGCTGCTTCACTTCTTACTTTTATTTTTAAATTTTTATGTATGTAAATTTACATATAGTATAAGTACTTATTTATAATGTGATAAATTATGTACATACATACAATGTATAATGATTAAATTAAGATAATGAGCATTTCTGTTAGCTCAAACACTCATTTTAATGTGTTGGGAATCTTCAAACTCTTCTCATTATTTTGAAATATATTACAAATTTTTATAGACTATATTTACCCTACTTTGTTGTAGAACATCAGAACTAATTTTTCCTCTCTAATTATATTTTTGTATCTGTTATCCAATCTCCTTTCTCTCCACCCTCTCCCCTTTCTTGCCTATGGTGGCCACTATTCTACTCTCTGTTTATATAAGATCAACATTTTTAGTTTATACAAATGAATGAGAACATGTGCTTTTTGCTTTCTGGGTATGGCTAATTTAATTCAATATAATTTATCCAATTCCATTGACTCTGCTGCAAATGACAAGATTTAATTCTTATTTATGGCTGGATAATATTCCACTGTGATTCTAATCCACATTAAAAATTATTCATTCACTCTTGGACACCTTGGTTGATGTTATAACTTGGCCATTGTGCATAGTGTTGCAATAAACATGGACATGCAGGTGTCTTTTTGAGACAGTAATTTCATTTTCTTTGTATTTATACACATAGTGGGATGCTGGTTCATCTAGTAATTTTACTTTCCCTTTTTTGAAGAACTTCCATATTGTTTTTCATAATGGCTGTACTAATTTACGCTGCTTCTGATGGCACATCAGAATTCCTTTCCTCCACATCTTTGTCAGCATTTGTTATATTTTATCTTTTTAGTAATAGTTATTCTGTCTGGGATCAGATGATACCTCATTGTGATTTTAACTTGAATTTCCTTAATGATTAGTGATGTTGAACATTTTTTCACATATGTGTTGGACATTTGTATGTTTTCATTTTAGAAATACATCTTAAGCTTCTTTGCCCATTTTAAAATAAGATTTTTTGTGTTTTTGGCTATTGCCCGAGTTCCTTATATATTCTGAATATTAATCCCTTGTCAAATGAATCCATTTTAAATATTTTTTCCCACTCTGTGGGTTGACTTTTCACTCTATTGATTGTTTTCTTTGCTGCACAGAAGCTTTTTAATTTGATATAATCCCATTATTGCTTTACTTGCATGTACTTTTTGGGGTCTTATTAAAAGAAATCTTTGCCTATACCAACGTCTTTAAGTGTTTTCTTCTAGTAGTTTTATTGTTTTAGATCTTACATTTAGGTCTTTAATTATTTCAAACTATTTTTTATATGAAGAGAGAGAGACAGAGAGGTTTCTAGTTTCATTCTACTACCTATGGATATCCAATTTCCCAGCACTATTTATAGAAGAATCTGTCCTTTCCCCAGTGTATGTTCTTGGGACCTTTGACCAAAATCAATTGGTTTTATGTAAATAAATTAACTTATTGGTCTCTCTTTCATTGGATTGTATTATTTTTATGCTTGTAGCATACTATTTTTTAAAAATATATTTTGAAGTCAGGTACTATGATACGCCTTCAGCTTTGTTCTTTTTGCTCCACATTGCCTTGGCTATTTGGGGTCCTTTGTGGTTCCTCATGAATTTTATGATTGTCTTTCTATTTCTGTGAACAGTTTCATTGGCATTTTGATGGTTATTGCATTAATCTGAGATTATTTTGAGTAGTAAGGACATTTTAATAATATAAATTCTTCCAATCAATGAACACAGAATGTCTAATTTCCTTCTTCAGTATGACCTTTGACCAAAATAAATTGGTTTTATGTAAATAAATTAACTTCTTTTTCTTCCACATACTTGTTAAATGTAACCCTAGATATTATATTTTGATAGGTATTGTGAATGAGATTGCTTCTTTCATTTATTTTTCAACAAGTTTATTGTTAGTATGAGAAAATACTACTTTTATGTATGTTGATTTTGTATACTGCAGTTTTATTGAATTGAGTTCTTGCAATAATTGGGGTGGAGTCTTTAGTTTTTCTATCTATACAATCATGCCATATGTAAACAGGGATAATTTGTCTTCCTCTTTTCCAATTTAGATGCCTTTTATTTCTTTTTCTTGCCTAATTACTGTAGCTAAGGCTTCCAATACAATGTTGAATAAAAGTGAAGCTTGTACTTTTATGTAATGGAAATTGCTTCTTTCCTTAAACCTCATGAACCAACTTCTGCTAGCTTCAAATTTTTCTTCTAAGGCTTCCTCATCTCTGTCAATCAGCCTTCATAAAATTGAAGAAGTTAGAGCCTTGCTGTGGATTAAGTTTTGGTTTAAGTGAATGTTGTGGCTAGTTTGTTCTTCGATCAAGATCACTAAAATTTTCTCTACATCAGCAACAAGGCTGTTTTGCTTTTTTATCATTTGTGCATTTACTGAAGTAGCATCTTAAGATTTCCTTCAAAAAATTTTCTACTGTTCACAACTTGGCTAAATCTTTGGTACAAGAGACTTACTGTTGAGTTCATCTTGGCTTTTGACATGCCTTCCTCACTAACCTTAATAATTTCTAGCTTTTGATTTAAAGCAAGATATATGCAACTATTCCTTTACCTGGGATGTTTTAACCTGGCTTAACTTCAATATTTTTTGTGTCTCAAGGAATAGAAAGGTCTGAGGAAAGAGAGAAATATGGGAGAATGGCCAGGTAGTGGAGCAGTCAAAACATACACATTTGTTAATCAAGTTCACTGTGGTATGTAAATGGGGTTCATGGTGCCCCCAAATAATTATAATAAAAACACAGGGATCATTGACCATAGGTCACCGTAACAGATATAATAATATTAAAGAGCTTGAAATATTGCAAGACTTACCAAATAGTAACACAGAAGCATGAAGTGAGCACATGCTATAGTAGAAAAATTGTACCAATAGACTTGCTTAATGCAGATTGCCACAATCTTTCAATCCATAGCAAATGCAGTATCTGTTAAACATAATAAGGCAAAGTTCTATAAAATGAGATATGTCTGTATTTCTCTTTATTTAGTTTTCTTTGGATTTGTTGTACTGTCTTAATATGAGAGTTTATGCCTTACTTAAATTCTAAGAAATTCTAGCTGAATACCTCTCATGATTAGATGTCTGACTTCCTTGTTGTATCCCTCCTATGTCTTCATTGCTATAACTTTCATTTCTTTGTTGAAATGAAACTGAATGTTGCATTTAATTCTTTCATTTCACTAATTCTTTCTGCAGTCTAGCCTAATATGTTGTTCAAACTGACCATTGATTTTTTAGAATTCTTGCAATATGTGGTAGTTTTGATTTGACTTTGCAGAGTGTACATGCCTTCCACTTTGTGTCTTATCCCTTTTTGGAATTTTAAACTAAAGACTATATAATGAAGGAAAGAAGATGCTTCTTAGAAGCTGCTACCTTTAATATTATATTACCTGTCTGGATTTCTGTAAGCTATCTTTTTTGATTTCTTGGGTTTTTTTCTTCTCTTTTTTTCCTACTTTCTTGCAAACAAGTTAAAAACATAAACAAACAAACAAAAAACCAAAATATCTTCTTCTTCAGCATTTTTAGGTGTTCTGCAGCAGTAAGGTCCAAGTATTTTCTTTTGTAATATTATTAAAATGGAAGTCTCTGCCCCAATTTAGTGTGAGATAAAGTTTAATATAGAACATCCTGTACAACCAGAGAATTGAAATGTTGTACTCTATTTGTGTACAATGAATTTAAATACATTCTGCTATCATGTATAACTAAGTAGAACATATAAGAAAAAAGAAAAAAGTTTAATATAGAAAAATGCAAAGTCTTGTGCAAAATTCCATAAGACTATTGATCTCAGTATGCATCAACAATATGATGCAGTTAATGAAAAAAATAAGGAAAGCTAGTTTTATTTTTTAATATTTATTTTTTAGTTATAGGTGGACATAGTATCTTTATTTTATATTTATATGGTGCTGAGGATTGAACCCAGTGCCTCACGCATACTAGGTGAGCGCTTTACCTCTGAGCCCCAGCCCCAGCCCCAAGCTAGTGTCATTTTAGGTTACATTAATAGAAACACAGAATCTGCTATAAGTAAGGTGGTAGTCCTACCATAATTTAATTGATTAGATCTCACTTGTGGTGCCACAACTACAGAAAATAACAAGATCTTGAGTTTTGAAAGGCTCTTTGGGACTGCAGTTTGTATTTATATCCCAGGTTATAGAGCTTGGATCAATGGTGGAACTTTCAAGAAGGTAATTAGGGTTAATGTTAAAAATTTCCCAACCATTAAAACTTCATGGAAGTATAAAAGTCTGCCTTTGAAAGGCAAACTTGTTTCTTATCATAGCCATTTAAACAGATGGTGAGCAGCCATTTGCCAGGGATATTGTACAAAGAATTTAAGCACCAGAAAGGATGATGAGATCTTCGAGGTTCTTTTCCATTCTGAAGTTTCTAAGTTTTCTGATTATATGATCCACCAAGGAGGAAAAAATGATACAATTTTTAAAAAGCACCTGAATTCTATTCCAGTTGTCTTGACTGGAGTTTTCAGGTTAGTCTTATCCTGGTTTTCTAATGTATCAAAATGGGAGGACTTAGATTAAATGGACTTGTGTGTATATTGCATGCAGCATTTATTACTATAGTGTTTTAGTAGTGAGAGCAAAATTCCATCATTTCTACATTTATTAAATAGTGTTCTTCTGTAAGAGATATTGTTACTTTACTATCTTTTTTGTTCATTCATTTATTTATGTCAGTGTAGATTCATGGATATTTATTTTATTCTTTGTATTATAATCCAATATTTACTTTATTGATCAATTTATTTCAGCTTTTCCCATGGGAACACCTGGATTAGGGAGAACTTAAAAAAATTGTTGAATATAGTTTTTGACTCCACAGACCAACTAACGTTTAAGAAATTACCACTTTTTGAGTTGGTATAGTAGCAAAAATGAATATTCCCAATTATCTCAAAAAGCTATTAATATATTCCTCCCTTCCCCAATATATATCTGTTTGGCTTGATTTTTTTATGTACTTCAATTAAAATAGCATATTGCAATTAATTGAATGCAGAAGTAAAAATTCAGCTATTTTGTATTAAGTTAGATGTTAAAATGCAATATCACTCTTTCTCATAATTTTTATTTGGTAAATATTTATAGGCATAATCCATATAAATCAAATTTTTTGATTTGTTCAATTATTTTTAAAAGTTTAAAGGGACTCCAAAAAGTTTGAGAACCACTCTTCTAGGCTATTTTAGATGATAACTAATTATAGTATGGTCAAATCTTTTTTTACTCACTTTGATGGTTTCCTATGGAAAGATTTCTGCTTTCTCTTGAACTTATTAATGTGTGTTCAAATACGGGGCTGAGGTTATGGTTCAGAGATAGAGCGCTTGCCTAGAACGTGTAAGGCCCTGGGTTCAATCCTCAGCACCACATAAAAAAAATAAATGAATAAAATAAAGGTATTTAAAAAAAGGAAATGTATAAATGCAGTCATTTTAATATTAGGTCTTATCTTAAAGCCTACCCAGTGTATTCTAAAGTGGAATACTACATAAAGTATCATGATCAGAAGTTGGCTTTGATTTGGCACAATGTCTGGAACTTTGTAGGCAATTAATAAATATTTGTTAGCCAGTGGCTCCGGAGGCTGAGTCAGGAGGATTGCGAGTTCAAAGCCAACCTCAGCAAAAGCGAGATACTAAGCAACTCAATGAGACCCTGTCTCTAAATAAAAATACAAAAAATTGGGCCGGGAATGTGGCTTAGTGATCAAGTGCCCCTGAATTCTATCCCCAGTACCCAAAACAAGCAAACAAACAAACAAACAAATAAATATCTGTTAATGGAATGAATAAACACTGACATTTATTGCTCTTTTCTAAAAATCCAGATTAGCAATGAAATTGAGAATGTGACAGAAGAGCCCACAAAACCAGCAGCTGAACAGGTTGCAGAATTCACTATCCATCTTCTGGGAAAGCAATACAAGGAAGAACTACAGGATCCCTCCAGCTCCTACCACCAACACCTTGCAGAAGAGTTTATTTCAGAGGTATGTAATTTGCTGTTTGTTTCTGTAAACAAGATAGTTTCTTAAGGATTAAGTTTTCCACATTCACAATAATATTTATGGATAGGTTTAGTTGTCAGCCTGCTTTGTTCTGGGGTGGTGACTTAGATGTTTCTTCAGAATGCTTTATGAAAGGTACACAGATAAGTCCTTTACTAGAAACAGTATCCTTCCATCTGCTAACAAATAAATGCTCTTTCCAGCTTTTGCTACATGGCCAAGGAAGACAGATTTATGGCCTGGTTTCGACTTGACAATATTAGCAGAAATGAGCATCTCTGAGAAACTATGCGCACTGTAATACTTTTCTTGAGGAAACATTAAATTTGATTTCTTTGAATCTTTAGTATTATTTTTTTCTTAGGCTGAAATTTTTTGAGTAGTTAACACATAAATAATCTATAGTACCAAAGTTTAGAGGCACAAAAAGGTATATAGTAAAAGAAATTTCCCTTCTTTGTTCCTTTGTAAGGTGTATTTTTTTTTAAAAAAGGTACTATTTAAAGAATGATGAATTAGAATCTCTCATAAATTTACTTTCTGGAAGAATTCTGTATAGGACTTGAACTCAAGATTCTTCCAGTTAAAAATGACACATACTTGGCCCCCTTCTGGAGTGTCTTGGTTCCTATGGAGTAAGGTATTGAATCCCATACACCCCTCTCTGTCTGAGGACAAGGTACATCATTCCTTCCTGTTTATCTCTTTTCCAGTCCCTCTTGATTGGGTTGTCCTTGGCTAAATTTGTCAATTCCATTACCCTGGATTAATTTCCTTCCCCAGGCACTATGTCCAGATGGGAATAAAAATATGCATCTCTCAGCCAAACAGCATCATTGTAGCCTACCACCAGACATGGGGAGTGTAGGCCAGACAATCCATTTTCCTAGCTGTGCAGCCAAGTTGCAGGCTGTATGGTATGTGGAAGAAATGTCAGCCAGGCCGGTGGCCACCTGGCATCAGATAGTATCTTGGATTGGTGTCTGGTTCTTTTTGCCTTTGGATTAAGGAACTTTTAATAAGTCTTAGTGTTTGGGTAAATAATTACACAGAACGACTGCAGATTTAGAAAAAGTCTAGAATATTCTGAAAACACCTCCAGGAGAGAATGATAGCGGTAGTTAATGGAATGAGGTGATTTGAGGATGATGAAAGGCCTGGGCCCACCATGAAATACCTTTTCTCTGCCTCTCTCTCTCTACCACCATCCTCACCTTATCTAGAGTGAAATGTCAATCAATAGTTACTCCTGTGAAGAACAGCAGAAGCAGGGGTTGTGTCTCTGAAGGATCTTGTCATGGTATTTCCTGAAAACTGAAAGGGCTCCTCTAATTCTTTCCTTTCAGGGTATAGTCATACTGATTTTTTTTCTCAACCTGGCTTCGAAAACACACTAGGAGAAATAAAGCCTGTTTGGAGGAGATAAAGTTAATGTTGAGGAGCTAGTACACATTTCCTTTTCTTTCCTTTATTATTCTTCTTTTTTTTTTTAAAGAGAAAGGTGAGAGGAAGAGGTGGTATGATGAACTTGGGACAACACTAAGTATGATGTCAGAGTTTAAAAAGAGCGTGATGACTTTGGGAAGGTACCTTAAGGCAGTCACTGAACCCATGTAGTTCCCTAGCATGGTGCTTTTTATAGAAGGATACAGTGCTTCTACAAGCTGCTTCCTTTTTGTCTGTCCACAGCATCCATGTGGATAAGTATCTTCATTTAACAGACAAAGTTCAAGAGGCCCAACTTGTTCTTGTTCTTTTAGCTTTTTTTGAAGCAGATTGTAAAATCAGGTCTCTTTCTACTTTTCAAAGGGTTTCTTCCTTTATATTGTACAGAAACCCCTTTGTTTTAATTCAAGGGAGAAGTTGGGGTGAATTTCACAGTTTTTCCAGTTCTGATCCTAATTCTAGAGTATACTCACCATGAAGAAGAGAAAAAGGAAGATAAAAAGTTTAATTCAGTGAAAAATATATGGGCTTTAGTATTAGAGAGATTTGAGGTTAAATAAATAAACTCTGATTCAGTCACCAAATATGTGATTCTGGCCAAATTGATTGACATTTTAGTGTGTCAGTTTTCTCATCTATAAAATCAGGTTAATATATATATCTTGGAAGTGTTGCAAAAATCAGAAGTAATATTGCAAAGACTCAGTACTCAACTCAATAAATTGTGCCTATTATTAATATTGGTATTTATAAGGTGGAATGACTTATTGTCCTGGATTCCTGTGCAGTATTAACTAGATGTGAAGAATTAGAAGACCTTTACATGTTTAGACTTAAGAGATGGCATGGCCCAGGCCTTAGATGGGTTTTGTAATAATAATAATGTGTAGTAGGACAGCATTTTGAGGATTTCTTGTACATTCATTGTAATATTACAAAAGTTAATATGGTAGATTTCAGTATTAGTGTTATAAAGGAAGGCTTATACATGGCCAAATCTACCAGCAAACAGAGCTGGGCCCAACTCTCAGACTCATGATTCCTAGTTCTACAAATTCCACCTCTGTCTCCATCCTGCAAGAATTTATTCTTTCTTCTAAAAAAATAAAACAAGGTAAGTTACTATAGACAAAACGTTTCACGAGTTTAAATCCTTTATTTTTAAGGCATGATGGTCTTTAGTGAATTAAAATTTAAAAATTTTCCCCTTTTCTGATTATGTGAAAATTTGGTTAAAAGCAGATATCCAGAGATGGTCCAAAATTTGTTAACTTATTTCCCCTGTTCTACTGATGGCCCCATAGTAACCTATATGTTTAGCCATCTTCTGAAATGTTATGGATAAAGTGTTCAGTTTTGTTAAAATATGTGTTTTTGTAGTTTTGCATAATCTGATCATTTTTAGATCTTAGTCTAGTCTAGCATTCCTTTTTACATCTCCAGCCACTAAGCTCACATGGAGTTAAATGGCTAGATTTTAAAGACTTAGTATGAAAACCAGCTCCTGTGGTGTGATGCTCATAAATTGATCTTTTGACCAGTTGGGTTATCTGGCTACTACTACTTAACTACCTCCTTGACAGCCAGTTGGCAAGGCCTCTGTCCTGTGGCTAACTCAGGGCTTGTATACCCCATTTAAATGCTGAACTGTGTTCATGGTTCTCTTGTGTTGTAGGAACAGGAAGCAGATGCCACCAGACACTTTCACACTTACAGAAAGCAGACACTTGACTCTTTGTCAATTTGTGTGCTGGGGCCAAATTTCTAATCCAAAACAATATTTTAAAATGCTTATATTATAGCTTCTTTTGAAATGAATGCCTTTTTTCACATTTTACCACATGAAGAAAAAATATCAGTGCATTGCCAATAAGAAGTGGTTTTTTTTTTTATAATTTGGAAAAATTAATATTAAAATACATTAAATCCTTAAAAGGCAAAATGAAAAAGAAAAAAAGTGGCAGTTTTCTGATAAATGACATTTTCTATCATTCTAACTATTGTTTTATATATAAAACAATATATATAACTTATACATAAACATAGATATAAACATAGATATGTTTATATCTATGTTTATGTATAAGTTCCTAATAGTTGTAAACAGTATTTTTTTATTCTACTCTTATAAACCTTTTATATGTACTTTCCCATATTTCTCATAGTTATAATTTTTACTTTCAACAGATTGAAAATGCCTTTACTGGATTACCAGGCTACAAGGATATTCATGTTCTTGAATTTAGGTAAATGGATTTACTCTAAAACTTCATGTGGTTAGTAGTACTCTTTCTTCCCAATGGACTATCCTTTTTATTTATCACATAGACTTTACTAGGTAATGCTATAATTCAATGTTCTTATGGCAAATTAGTATTCATTTTTAATGCTAGAATTTCAAGAGAGGAAATTGAGTTAGAAATAAGTTAAAATAACATATTTAAGGAAACACGCTAGGCCTGTATTTGGACCAGGGTAAGAGTTTAGGAATTTTGGTCTGCAGCTTATTGCTGACAAGTTATACAGCTCTTATTTGGCTCTGATGGGACCCTAGGACAGGGTTGGATGTGATCTCAGCATCCTCCTAAAGATTATCAATTTTCTACTAAGATGACAATTTATGTCTTGATATAAGGCCATTCTGGAAGGGATGCATTAGTCTTCATTTCAAACATAACAGTTCCAAGTAAATCAGAGCAACCTCTTTCAAAGACATTTCTTCCCTGCTTAAGACTCATAGCATAATACTTGGGAATATTTATTGGCTAATGACTTTGTATGGGAAACTTCACATACGTGATGTGGTTTAGTCTTTAACCTTCTTAGGACAGATATTTTTAATATTCAGAGGATTAAACAAGTTTAAGGGGATGAAATAGCACAAAAAGAGCTTGTTAAATGGGAGTGGAGGAAGAACATTGAAACAAGGTAGCTGACATTATCGTTCTTGCTCTTAGCTTTCATCTTAGGCATAGACATAGTACTGTGAGTTGGGCAGTTGGGTGATAGCTGTGACCCAGTTACTGGATTCTAGGAGCACAGATTGGGGCACTGTGCAATATGACAACATAATTAACAGTACATCTATCTCAACTTTGGCATGTTTTTGTCCAATATTCTGAGTTTATGAGAAATACCACTAAGCACTTATAGAGCAGTTAGTGTTCCAAGCAATGTGTGTGTATGTGTGTGTGTGTGTGTGTCTGTGTGTGTGTGTGTCTGTCTGTCTGACTAGTTTGTATAGAACTTATTCTGTCTATATATCTTTACTTTTTCTTTTTCTGATAAGAAAACCAGAGCACAGGAAATTTAAATAATTTACTTAATGGCCCTCAGCTAGTTAGTGGCACATGCTTAGTGAAGAGAGACCCTGCATGCTAAATTGATCTACCTACTCTCCTGCCAAGACCAGTTCTCCCAATTCAACTTTAGCAGTTTTCACAGATTGCTGCCTTTGCTTGTGACTAAGCTTAAGTGGGAACCTAAGAATGTGAAGCCTTTGAAGACCTCTCTCATTTGGCAGCATGTGAAAGGCAACAGGGCCTTTGGAGTGAATTTGCTTGGCTTTGAATCCTGCCTTTGTGCTTCTGGCTGGATGGCTTGGGTATATTATTAGATCTTAACTTTTCATTTGTAAAAAAAGAAATTTATTAACTCTGCTTTGCTTAAAAAATGCTTTTGAAATACTTTGAACAAATTCTTGGTTTCTTTGTTCCTTAGGTTTTTATGTGGAACATATAAATGTATCCTTAATGAATCCTGATGAGCATCCAGTGAATTAATTTTTGTTAAATGCTTAACATATTTTTGGCACATGGAAAGTTCTATTTTTGTGTGTATTTTATATAAAATAAATACTAAGGGCTGGGAAATATCCTATCAGTCATTCTGACCTTTTGCTACTCTTAGAGCCTTATGGTATAGAACCTGATTAACTGAGTTTTCTCTTTCTTTACATTCATATTTCATTTAAATTTAATGTCGTGCCATTCCATGAATGAGTCTATTAACCACAAATGTCACTCTAATCTGTATTTCTCAACTGGGAGTATCCCATGAGACAAATTGGTGTTTGCCTTCTTTTACTGTTATTGGGGAGACTAGTTTGTATAGAACTTATTCTGTATTTTAATGTCTCCATGCCTGGGTTTCAGGAGATGATCTGTGATTCCTTTGTTCTCTGTTATGGTCTATATAAACTTCTTTCTGGATATGCATCCTCATTTTGGTGAAGCATTAAAAAATGTATGGAAGAGAATTTCATTGATTTTGTGCATGTGTGAAAGTATCCATAATTGATCCTTCTGTGGGGTAAATAGTTTCAGTAGGCATGGAATTCTGGTTGGAAAGTAATTTTCCTTTAGAGTTTTAAAGTTATTGCTCTATTTTTTGTTGTTATTCTAGAAAATGTTCATTTCAATTTATGAGTCCCTTTCCCCTAGGGTTAAAGGATCATATCTTTTTTAGTAAGGTCTGAAATTTCTGAATGTTTTATTTTAGTACAGATCTGTACATTTGATTTTCTTTTCATTTATTATAATACTATTGCATCTCAAAAAAGAAGATTCCCAATTTTAATGCCCCAAACAGAAATTCTATGATCTACTGAAAAGTTTATTTATAAACCACATATTAATTATTTCAACTATTTTAAAAGAAAAGTTTAAAAGACTAAAAACTATTGGTTTTAAAGTAGAATATTTTCTTCACTTTTTTTCACTTTCTTCAGTCTGTAGGAATTTGTCGATACTGCTACTATACAAGTATTTTCATTTAAGAAGGCATTTCAAAGAAAATCAGAAGAAATATATAAATAACTTGTACCTTGAGGAATTATGTGACAATTACAACTGTCTTGAACTCTGATTAACACTTGTCATCTTCATTTTCAGGTTCCCTAAGGATAATGGCAGGTAAAATACTTTTGGCACTTTCTGTGTTGTCCTTCTAATCAGGAGGTAGTTTAGAAAACATGTCAGCCCTAGGTCCAGGGGAGCGTGACTCAATTCTTTAGTCATTTCCAGTTTCACTGCTGTCTCCTTATAGATCAGGGGCTGGCAAGCTTTTTCTGATAGAATTGTTGGTAAACTCTTGGTAAATATATAAGACTTCACAGGCCATATAGTCTGAGGTAGAAGTAGACATAGGCAATATAATGTAAACTAAAGAGCCTTGTTGTGTTCCAGTGAAACTTTATATATGCTAATATCTAAACTTCATGTAATTTCAAATTTCACAAAATATTCTTTTAAAAAATTATTTTCAACCATTTAAGATGTAAGATCCATTTTTTTTATGAACAGTAGACTGAATTCCACTCACAGACTATGGAGTTCATAAACTCCTTGTATAGGCTGATGACTGCCAAATACTTTAAATATTGAGTTATGCTTAATTCAAATAGAAATAATAACTTGCATTCATGAAAATGTCACTCAATAATATAGTCAAGGGTACTTTAAGTCATAAATGAAGGTGAGAAACTGATACCTATAATAGTTCATTTGTAAAAACATCTGATCTCAGAATTTTTTAGAAGCATAATATAAAGCACAATTAATACACCTTTTGAAGATTTTTTGTCATTTTTATCTTTGTATTCCAAATTTATTTTTTCTTGGAAGCCTAATAATTTGGGAAACTGCATAGAAAAATGAGTGACTCTTGGTTTCTATTCTCTAGGAATGTACCATCTAATGAAAAGGGCTTTCAGACTTATGTCAAAGTGTTAGTTCTTATTTTTTTAAATTTTATCATCTCAGTATCCCTATGAGTTAGTAAAAATGAGAATGAATATTTTCTCTTTGGAGCGGAGGAAATTTTACTTCAGTAAGGCAAATTGACTTAAGGCAAATTGTTGCCCTAAGTTATATGACTAGGAGATATCAGATATTTTGACCAAGTTAATCAGAATTTGTTTTTTCAGTGTATGCAAACTGCTCTGTGTATATGTATTATAGGTATATCTGCTGAGGTCTGCACTCAGCCCAAAGGCCATATTGTTTAATTGCTGTCCTCTTGGGGTGATTAGAATGTTAAAACAAACCTAGATCTTGACGCTAACCATATGATAAAAAGAATGGTATCCATTTGTTGAGTGCCAGTAGCCCTGCATAGGGGCACAGACAACAATTCAATATGAAGCCATTAGATTTTATGATAGAATTCTTGGAACTTTTTGGTTTACTTTAAATCTGAGTTGTATATGAATAACTGTGTGGTACAACAATGTTCTTTATAGGACACATACCCTTTTCTCTCTCTCCTCTAAGCATTTGTACTTGCTCATTATGTTGTTAGCAGGATCCATTTGAAGTAAGTCAATAATGTAAATATGGTAAAGACACTATAACTTCAGCTTCCGGCTTTGAAAGTTTATGCCTTCTTCTTAGAAGAACCAGGAATGTCTGAGTTTCTTTGAAATATCCTTATTTTGGTTGATCTTGATGAAATGTGATACCACTATTTTTTACTTTAAAAAAATCTGCAATCAGGGCATTGAGATGAGAGAACAAGAAAGGGTGAACTTCTCCACGTGACTGAGGTTTCTGGAAGTAGCTGTCAGACACAAATTCTTTTCTATTTATAACTGTTTCAGACCAGTTCAGAAGATGAAACACACTGGTTAACTTGGAGTTATGAGGGCAGAGAGCCAGCACAACTTTCTTCAGTCAGATAGTGGTTTACCTACCAGTATGTATTCTATGTATGGACTTCCTTGTCCTCTTGGCTTTCTTTTAATCTGTCCTTCATCCTGAGACATCTTTGTACCCTATCACTGGGTCAGAACTCAGCCTGTTCTAGGTCACAGTGAAGTTCTTGGCCTTAGCTAAGAATACACTTTTGTACTTCAAATATTTCTTTGAGTTCTCTTTCCAGGACAAAACATGGTAATAAATTATAGTACCTCTCTGAGTTATATTATCTTTTTTTTTTTCCTGGCACTGGGGATTTAATCCAGGGTCATTTTACCACTGAGCTACAACCCCAGCAATTTTTATTTTTTTATTTTGAGTCACTGGGATTACAGGCATGTGTTAACACACCTGGCTTCATTTTATCTTCTTTAATAAATTTATAATTAATAGACAAGTTTGATTATAATAGAAGTATTATTTTGAGATGTCCAATAGAAACAATGGATGGCAAATAATATTTTGCCAGCAAATAATAAGGCTAGTAATGTAACCTAGATTGCCCGATTTGCATAGCTTTCTACATTTGGGGGAATTTCTTTTGATCTCTTCCTTGTAATATTTAAAATCCACATAAGGCACATGGCAAGTCTCTATAAAATGCCTGGCTCTCCTGGTCTGATGCCCTACATAACTCAGTAACCAATTCAAGTACTAATTGGCATAGCTTTTCCTCCTTTCATCTCTGTTCTCTCTTCCTCCACCCCTCCTTTTCTTCCTTCTTTCTTTCTTCCTTTATTTTTTTCCTTCTTTTTTCCCCTTTTCTTCCACCACTTCATTCTGTTGTTGAGATATGTTATACACTACAAATAAATGAAATAGGTCATGCACGCATCCCAAGGAGATGCCCAACTTTTTGGATATGATGGTATGGTCTTTCCTGTTGAGCTTGGCAAGAGGATGTACATCCTCACAGAGTTGGGC
This sequence comes from Ictidomys tridecemlineatus, assembly GCF_052094955.1. Classification (NCBI taxonomy): domain Eukaryota; kingdom Metazoa; phylum Chordata; class Mammalia; order Rodentia; family Sciuridae; genus Ictidomys; species Ictidomys tridecemlineatus. The sequence continues at coordinate 165,334,836 of NC_135479.1, forward strand.
TATGGCCCTAAAACGATGTCTCTAAAATGACTACCAATAAGATACACACATCTGAAGGTAATATCTATGCTCTGTATGGTGAAAATTATTCTTTTTATATGTAGAGAGTGAAAATGCTTCAGATTAATTACATAATACCATTTAAGTGGTACAAATTCTGTTCAATTATCTACCTGTCTTTGCAAATAAAACTTACAATTGTTTTCTTTTCAAAAGTATTTATTGAACTACTCTGAGCCAGGCTTAAGTTCTAGACGTTTGGGACACAGAGATGAATAATTATTGTGCCTATACAGTTGATGGGAAAGATAGAACAGGATCATAGACTCGTATCTTCAGTGGTAGAAAGGGGGTAGACAAGACAGTGAAATGAGATGACATCATTACCCTGAGTACACGTATGAAGACAAGAATGGTGTGAATATACTTTGTATGCAACCAGAGATATGAAAAATTGTTCTCTATATGCGTAATATGAATTGTAATGTGTTTTGCTGTCATATATAATAAAGTAGGATAAAAAATAAATTAATACAAAAAGAAAGAGGTTTCCCAGGGAGGTGACATCTGAACTATGGCAAATAAAGAAATACCCAGATGAAGAAGGTGTGTGTATGTTTGTCTATGTGTATGTGAAAGATATATGAGATGAGAGGCAATAATAGGTATTGCAGAGAGAAGGAAACAGGACATGCAAAGATCTAGAGGCAGAGCAATGTGTGGTACCTGTGGTCAGCCAGTTCATCAGAATGACTGAAGGTTTATAAAGAGCAATGGGAAGTATGGTGTGGTAAGTTCTGACCAGTAGATGTCTCTCTTACTATTTGATTCCACCTTGGAACAATCCCTTGGTTATTTTAGCATATTTTACTGTATTTCTTTCCTTATAAAGAAAGATTAGAAATTACTCATGGCTCGACATATTTTAATGTGCAAAATTAAAAGGATTTAATTGTTAAAAGGATTAAGGGATGTTCTAGATGTACAACAGATTTTTTTTTTTTTTTTAAGCACTTAGAGTATCAGTGTCAAGAGGAATCAGCTACCATTTTTAAAACCCCTATACCACCTCTGTAGAAGAGGCAGCTTTTCAGGTCTGGAAGGAAAATAGATTTGAAGAAACTCAGTGGTTCTCCTCCCTGATTAAAACAAACAACTTAAAAAAAAGCCTTTATATGCTAACAGGGACAAATGTATCAAAGAGGTTTGATTGTTGGTATAGCAGGTGAGGTGTCACCTTCATGGCAACTCCTGTAATCCAGAGTGTCATTGGCACCAGGCAGGTCTGGGCAAGTCCAAAATCAGCCAGTACTCTCAGGAAGGTCTCTTAAGACCAAGCATGTTTCCCAAGCCACAAAAGACAGAATTCTTTAGGATGTCCATTGACTTATCTAGAAGGAGGCATGCATTTGCCAACTGTCCAGTTATAGCATTGACTGGCTCATGCATTCTCTCTCAACAGGAAAATTTATAGGGATTTACAATTGAAAGTTCACTTTGCTAATTTGAGATCAGGAAGAGGAAATTAGACGATCTTAAAGACCAGCCTCCTCAAGCTGTGAGAGTTTGTTGTATCTGTCTACAATCTACAGTTGTACCTTATAAGGAAGCTTCAGTACTCTGGTCAGAAATTTTACACTAAACAGTAACATAAATTATTTACCAGTTCTTTTTTTTTCTCCATGATATCACCCTCATTTTTCTGATACTTTTTCTTTAGATACGTAAATAATTTGGATAGTCTTAAGTTTTCTTTTTTTTTTTCAGATAAGTATAGATTTCTGTTCATCTAGTAGACTGTGGTGCTTCTCACTGCTAGTAACAAGCTGAATATTAGGGATATAATCTGAAAAAGAAAAAGGTAGTCATGTTACCTAGGCTGCTGGAGTCCCAAATAACTGGATTTGGTTGCCTGCCCACAAATCAGAAATAGAGAAAAAGACATAAAAAGGAAAAATGAATTTAATCACAGTTTGATCAAAACAGATGTCTTTTTCCTTTCTACAGAGAGGTTACAATTTATAGGAACAAAATTCAGAAAGTGTATGCATGAAGATTTAACTAGACTGTGCTAGCCAGAGATAGGTTATAATTCCAATTTTGTTGGCACCCTCCAGGGCCAGGGGGGCACCTTCTCAGTTTCCATTCTCAGGAAGCTGGGATGGAAAAAATTCAGGTTACCAGGAAATGGGAGAGGAAAAAAGAAAAACAATTTGTGGTTTTTAATTTCAAAGGGGCCCCTTTATAGTCACTGTAACAAAATCTTTTTACAAAACAATGAAGACTATAATCAAGGATATATATGAATATATAAATAAGTTAAGAGAAAGATACATTTAATTTATTCTTATACTTTGAGAGTCATTTTGCTGCCATGAAATGTCTGAAGTAGCAGATGGCTTCCGTTGCACATCTGTTTGGCATTGCTTACCTCTGGAAGGTACTGGTCTCCTTTCCTCTGGAGGGATCTTTGTATGGCTTGCAGGCTACTGTGTGATGGCTGTGTACAGAGACAGTCTGGACAGGCACAGTGGTGACTAGCACAGAGCCGTCCTCAGAATGACTTTTTCTGATAATAGTTTTGTTAAAGCTACTGAGAGTGTAGCATAGTAGTTCAGAATGCAGGGGCTGGAGTCAGACAGATCTGTTTAAACCCTGACTTTGCCACATCTTTATGATGAATTTTAAAAAAGTCTTTTAATTTCTTTAAAGCTCTGTTTCTTTAACAATATGCTGAAGGCAAAGCCTTTTTTCTTCAGGTTATTATGAAAATAATAATGTAAAATGCCTGTCACATTGTTAGATTTATAAAATGTTAGGTTTTAGTTAGGAGAAATTTGACTGAGAGTCAAGGAATATTCCTATTTGCTTTAAAATTTTGTATTCTGTGTTATTTCTCCCAAATGACTATTTAAGAAAATGTCAAATAACATGTTAACTCCTACTTAATTACATATGTTTTACTTTCTCTCCTTTATTCTCTTTGCTTAGGCTTTCTTACTATCCACTTTTTCATAATTCCCAAGTTATTTTTAGCACTTATTAAGGTTTCATTTAATTAATTAATGAGAGTCAGCAAAAGAAAAAGAGAGAGTTTCTACAGCATTTGAAAAGCAGAAACTTTATATAGTTAATTGGGAAAGGATATGTAAGTTAGACACAAAGCTGTTTAATGTCATGAAGGGCAGTGAAGTCATAAACTTTGGAGTTATCTTTCCTGCCAAGTTTTAATTTTTTAATTTAAAGTTTTAAAGTTTTTCTTGCACAATAATTAACTATGGTTTAGTACTTAATTTTCAACAACCATAATAAAAATTTATAAGATGATTTACCATTACTGGGAGGACTTAGAAAGACTTTTTGAAATCAGGGAGGAGAAATGCTAATGGGGAAAGATCTTCTTTTCCTATTTTTATACCTTTAATTTCTTTTGTCTGTCTAATTGCTCTGGCTAGTATTTTGAGAACTAAATTGAATAGAAATGTGAGAGAGGGCATCCCTGTCTTGTTCCAGATTTTAGAGGGAATGCCTTCAGTTTTTCTCCATTTAGAATGATGCTAGCCTGAGGCTTAGCATATATAGCTTTTACAATGTTGAGGTAAGTTCCTGTTATCCCTAGTTTTTCTAGTGTTTTGAACATAAAGGGATGCTGTACTTTGTCGAATGCTTTTTCTGCATCTATTGAGATGATCATGTGGTTCTTATCATTAAGTCTATTGATGTGGTGAATAACATTTATTGATTTCCGTATATTGAACCATCCTTGCATCCCAGGGATGAATCCTACTTGATCATGGTGCACAATTTTCTTGATATGCTTTTGTATTCGATTTACCAGGATTTTATTGAGGATTTTTACATCTAAGTTCATTAGAGATATTGGTCTGTAGTTTTCTTTCTTTGAAATGTCTTTGTCTGGTTTCGGGATCAGGGTGATGTTGGCCTCATAGAATGAATCTGGAAGAGCTCCTTCTTTTTCTATTTCTTGAAATAACTTGAAAAGTATTGGAATTAATTCTTCTTTGAAGGTTTGTAAAACTCTGCTGTATACCCATCCGGTCCAGGGCTTTTCTTGGTTGGTAGTCTTTTGATGGCTTCTTCTATTTCCTCCTTTGTTATTGGTCTGTTTAAATTGTGTGTATCCTCCTGACTCAGTCTGGGCAAATCATATGACTTAAGAAATTTATTGATATCTAGAAGAGAGAAGGCTGGTAGTGAAGAGAAACGAGTTGGCTTTGAAGGAGAAGATAAAGGTAATTCTTCAGAGCTAATTGTGTGGCTTCATTAGAACTCTTGCTTTGTTTTTTAGAGCTGTGACCTCCATTCTTTGGAAAGGAATGGATGGCAAAATGTTGCCCAGTGTCAGAATTTTGATGGGATTCATATCTTTGAGATTCCCTTTTAGGTTTAATGTTTGCTCTTTAAGGATTCAAAGCTTCTTTCTTTGTCCTTCCTGAGTTGGACCTAATCTGTTCTCTTTTCATCCACAGTGGTTTAGACGTTCATTATGCAGTTACCTTCAATGGTGAGGCCATCAGCAATACCACCTGGGACCTAATCAGTCTCCATTCCAACAAGGTGGAAAACCATGGCCTTGTGGAACTGAATGATAAGCCCACTGCTGTTTATACAATTAGTAATTTCAGAGATTATATTGCTGAGACCCTGCACCAGAATTTTTTGCTGGGGAATTCCTCCTTGAATCCAGATCCTGATTCTCTTCAGCTTATCAATGGTGAGTTTGATATCCATCATGAAGTCTTATATATAATTTTAGTTTGCTCTGGAAAAAACTAATTTCCCTAATTACATGCGGTTCTGAGCCTTCCTAGACTACATAAGACAGGAGCTATCTTGATACACATGGAGCTTTAGTCATGCTGCAATCTTGGATAGAGTAATTAGGATTTTGGTGGGGGTGTGGGGGAATATTTGTAGCTAGGAAGGTCACAAAGTGGGGAAAGCAGAGAATAGCAAGACATTTAGAAATAGTTTGGAGAGATTAGAGCAAAGTATTTTTTTTTTAAAAAGGAAAGTAGTACCTGGAAATATGAATTGAAACAGACTGTGGGTTAAAGGCAACCAAGGATGAACTCTCTAGAGGAAACTCAGCTGGTTGAAGCTTAAAAGCCAGAGAGTAGATGAGAGAAGCAGTTCAGAATAGCTGATGGGCGATCATGGTCAAAGAAGAACTGGGTCCGGAGAATTCAATACTCTGTTTGAATTCAGATGGCTATGGTGGGCTGGCTCTGATCCATAATGAGCAGGTGGATCCAGGATCATCAAGGAGAGGGTGACTGTTCGGGATTTGGGGACTAAAAGTGGCCCAGGTGACCTGGGAATACAACTTGCTTAGAGTTGTGCTGCTAGTTCTTAACATCTTAACTCATCAGGACACAAGTCCTGTTAATCTACTTGCTACTTCATGTTTGCTTCTCATGATTTCTTCACTCATTGGTAGTTTAGCTTTTAAAACTTCAGCAGAGTATGTTTACTGAAGTGACAGGATGGGGCACATACCAACTGCCAAAAATAAAAATCCATGTGTGAGAGCAATATTAATAATAATGCATTTTTATAGCTTCTCCATCTCCCACAGAGTTTAAAGAGAAATGAACCTGTATTCTTTTTTAAGAGAAAAAACTTTAGACAAATTAAATTTAACAGGTTAATTAAACAAAGAGTGATTTTTTTTAGTAAGATAGCCCCTAGAAGACTTTGTAAAATTTTGTAAGACTCCAGGGTTTCCATATGGTTGGGTAATATTTATAGATAGAAAATGAGAAATGATATATGGCAAATGAAAGTGAGGTATAGAGATAGATGGGTTGGTTAAAAACAATGTTTACCTTATTTGATAATTTGATGGAAACTCAGTCACTGTGACTGGATGACACTTTGCTACACATTACAAAAACAAATTCCTGAGTTAGGTTTTCATTTTGTTTGTATACTGAGTTAGATTGTAGCTCTGTATGTAAGGACTCAGGTATGTGAGTTCAGAAGCCTGCATAGGCCAAATTTAGCTTATTTAATATCTTTCAAATAGTGACCACCTAAGCCTTTGTGTGTGTATGTGTGTGTGCATGTAAATAAACAGACAAAAATGGACACTACAAACCAGAGAGTCTTGTTGAGACTATATAGGAAAAACAAATAGTTATTAATAGAGGAGAATAGAATAGATTAGGGAACCAAGATTTGGAAGATTGGGGTTTGAAGAAAAAATATTTAGAGAGAAAGGAAAATCTTTTCTTTCCAGGTAGTACTAATTTGTGTGTGTGTGAGTGTGTATGTGTGTGTGTGTGTGTGTGTGTGGTGTAGGCTTATAAGAATGTATTTGTGACTGTATCAGTGAGCTTTCTGTTGCTTTGACAAAATACCTGAGAAAAAACAACTTAAAGGAGATCAGATTTATTTTGACTCACTGATTCAGAGGTTTCGATCCATAGTCAGCCAGCTCCATTGCTTTAGGTCTGTGGCAAGGCATAGCATCAGGGCACAGACGGTGTAGTGGTACAGAGCTGCTCACTTCATGGTGGCTGGGAAGCAAAGAGAAGATGAGGCTGGGGACAAAAGATACCTTTTCAGTGCCCCCAGTTCCTTCCTTCCTTGAATGAGGCCCCACTTCCGACAGTTTTTACCACCTCCCAATAGTCCAGTCAGTTATGAGCCCATCAGTGAATTAATCCACTGATGAGATCAGATTCCTCATGATCCCATCACTTTCCAAAAGCTCCACCTCTGAACATTGCTGCATTGGGCAACCAAACTTTCAACACATGAGCTTTTTGCAGACATTCCAGATTCAAACTGTAAGGTGTGGTGTGTGTGTGTTTGTGTGTGTGTGTGTGTTTGAGAGAGAGAGAGAAAGAGACAGAGACAAACACATTGATTTACTGTGTGTGATATGTGATATGATCCCTTAGTACCCAAGTAAGATTTTTAGAAAGTTACTCGGCTTGACTAAAACTTCAAGTTGCTTTACAACTATTTTGGCTGCCAGACTAATGTTGTTTTTTTTTTTTTTTTTTTTTTTAATTTGACACACTGTGCTGAGGAAGTCCTTTTAATGAAGGACTTAGAGCCTTAAGATGGAGAAACCTTTCTCTTCAGTGGGTGATAGTGACATAAAGTTATTAGTTCTAAAACATTAGAGAGTATTTGTATTTTGGAGCAGGGTGGGTACTCTGGGCTCCCTTTTTCATAAACTCCTTTTTCTTTGTTAAATCTTGTTGGAATATTTGGGTCATATGAAATATCAAATAGAAAAGAAACTTGTAATCTGAAACTGGGGGCTAACCAAGGGGATAGCATATGGGCGAAGACTTCAGGAATGTGGATATGGGGTTGAAACAGAGAAAAGATACTTATGAAGTAAAGACGTCAGAGGGATTGAAACCTAAACTGAGCAGATAAGTGCAAATACCAAGGTCAGCAACCAGGAGGTAGGAGTATGCCATGAGGATTAATGGATGCAGTAGGCAAAGTGGTTGACTAGAAAGCTAAATCTACAAACAACATTGTAAGATCTTCCTTTTATGTGGAGCCTGGAAGTAGAACTACCTCCTAAAAGGTGTCCTAAAAAGAGTCATCAACTCTCTTAAAATTTGGAAGAAAGTTCAACAAATGTTTAAGATATTCAGTACCAACTTATTCGAGTGTCTTGATCTTTCATTAGATGTAGGTTTTAATTACTCAAAATTTTGTTCCTAGAATACATTTCTATTGTTATACCAATTTCAGAGTTCTATACTTTCTAGGAAACTTGAATGTGATCATCCTCGATCTTCTATTTCTCATAGAAGATGGGAAAATTATATATACATTTGAAAAGAATTTTGGAAAATATGTAAGCCAAATAGAATTTTTGTTTCTGCTTGATCCCTCTATGGCTGGCCAGTGGGTACAGGTGAATAAAGAGACCCTGCTCCTATTTTAGCAGCATACACTAAATCTTCCTCCTTATAATCACCACTTTTTAGCTTTTATGATTCCTATTCTCCTTCAGACAAAAAGCCCAATTACTTCTTTGTCCATGTTCATATATATATTGCTTTATAATTTCCAGTTTGTATTTTTTCTCTATAACAGTGCTTCCAAAAGAGAAACTCAGTTTTATTAATATTTATAGCTTTAACTTTGGCAAAGTCTATGGTAACTAGCAAAGATTCAGTAAATCTTTGTTGAAATAAATTATACAATCTACTCTTTTTTATTACCCTTTATTATTATTACATAATAAACCTTTTTGGTTTTGAAGACCATTTTTCAAAGTCTCTTTCTGGCAAAAAGGGAATATTTTTCATACTTTTTCTACCATTCTTACATTGTTCTAATGAATTAAAATGTTGGTTTAGTTTTCTTAAAATGAAAAAAAATCAGCTTGAAAATAACTGTTTCTTAGGAATCTGGAAAAAGAGTGAAAGCTGTCATGAGGAAGAAAAGGAAATAATATGAGGGTCCTAAATATAATAATGGGAAGGATCTTTGTTTTATGTTAGATTCTTATAATTCAGATAGATTATGCTAATATAAGTAAAATACCTAAACAATGTTGCAAACATTTTGTGAGTCTACCTCATCTGTTCTGCTAAAATCTAAACTATAAGGAGGAAGAACTTGGTTTTTAGTTGTTGCTGCACTTCAAATAAAATAGTGTCACAATTAAATGCTGTTTACTATTGTTCTTTTCTCAGTGAGAGGAGTTTTGCTTCCCCAAACTGAAGATCTAGTTTGGGACACCCAAAGTTCAAGTCTTCAGACAACACCTCCATCTATTCTGGTATGTTTCTATGTCTTGCTTAGACCCGGTTTTTCTCCTTTGTGTCCTCACCTGCTTACTTTGGCATCATGAGCTTCTCAAGCTGTTCCCATTGCAAATATTCTCTTGCATCATCCCTGGAACATTACTCAGAATTGTCAGCTCATGGGTACTAAGTGTTGGTTCAGAAAATTTAAGCTTTCCATGGTAGTTAAATGAAGTCTTACATTGCCAAACTCGACACATGGTAGAAAACTTAATATTTATGGTTCATACTTGTTTGGTGATAATTAAGCTATATGTGTCCAGTGAGTTGTTTTCAAAGTTATCCAGACATAGTTTTTATAGATAAGAGTATAAATTGATGTACAAGTTCAGAATATAGACTTTAATTTCAAGGATTGTATTGAAGAAAGTTTGGACACCAAAGCATATAGAATAGTGTGTGAGTGTGTGTGGAAGGGAAAGAAGGAAGAGTAAAAATATCAACTAGCTGACAAATAACAGGAACTATAAATCAGGTCTCCTTTTCAACTGGATTGAAAACACTTCCATTTGCACATCAACAGCGTGGAATGAATTTTACTTTCTGTTCTTACTACCAACTCCAGGAGGAATTCCTCTTCCATCTCTACATCTCTAATTTCCACTTCACTTACAGGGAAGCATCCAGTAGAAAAGAAAATAACATCCTTGAGTGCAGTTAAAATATTCACAGTGCAGCCACAATGGCAGTGCCCTACCTATCTATAATGACTACAGGGATCACTTACTATCACAGATACCAGAGGGGGACTCCTCATCTATGCTCCCCACTTCTTCTACTTTCTTAAGACTTCTTTTTGTCTCGTGTCAGCTGTATGAAATACTTGTTTCTTGTCATTAAGCCAGCAATGGAAATTGGAAAATCTGCCCCCAATTCATTTGATCATTGATCTATGTAGACAAATCTTCTACTTAGCAATAGAAGAACTCAATTTTGAAATATGGAATCTCTGGAAAGAACCTTTTCACAGAGTTCCATTTTGGAGAAAAAAAGGATGGGGATATTGACATCAGAGTGTACATTCATTTGGTGTTTGTTTATTCATTCATTCAAATATATTTATTTTGTACTTTTAATGTGTCAGGTGCTGGGGAAACTTAGATGAATAAGGTGTGGCCCTGCCTCCCAGAATTTTCCAGTCTGGTAGTAGACAGACTTCTAAACAAACAAGTCGATGCAGATGCTATCCTGGATGTCCATCCGAGTGCAATGGCAGAGAGAGATGAGGGCACCACTTGTTTTAGCTCCTTCTAATCACGTTCAACCTGGGACTTCTGTAACCACATGTCTGTGATATTTTGGAATCATGGTGTCCAGACAGGATTCCTATAGCAGGCAGAAGTTGCTAACTGGAGACCAGCTGGCTACATCTAGCTGTAGACATGCATTTTGCAATGAAGTTTTAAAAATAAACCAACAACTAAAAATTAGATTTTTACATGAAAATACAGATTTCCAGCTTCTTTTGAAAACCAAGAAGATCTGATGTTATTAAATTCACTTTTCTTTGTGTCAGAAATGGCTGCTACTTTAATGATGGCAAGCAGTGACTAACTGGGCTTGTTGCTCATTTATGTTGCTGTGGTTCCCTTTTTAAACAAATTTTATTGTTGGTTGTTCAAAACATTACATAGTTCTTGACATATCATATTTCACACTTTGATTCAAGTGGGTTATGAACTCCCATTTTTACCCCGTATACAGATTGTAGAATCACATCGGTTATACATCCACTGTTTTACATAATGCCATATTAGTGACTGTTGTATTCTGCTGCCTTTCCTATCCTCTACTATCCCCCCTCCCCTCCCCTCCCCTCCCCTCCCCTCTCATCTTCTCTCTCTACCCCATCTACTGTAATTCATTTGGTTCCCTTTTCATTTAAGCCAAATCCTTACTTTAATGAACAGTGATAACTGCAGAGCATTCATTAACAATTTAGGAGACATTGGAATATTTAAAATTTTTTTATTGATATGTAATGATTACACATAGTTATGGGGTACAGTGTGATATTTTTATATATGTATGCAATGTGATCAAATGGGAATGAATTATATCATCACCTCAAGATTTTTCATTACTTTGTGTTAGAAATATTCATATCTGTCTTCTAAGTATTTTGAAGTATACCATATTGTTAACTATCATCACACCTCTGTGCTACAGAAGACTAGATAGTTCCCTTTAACTGACTTTAACTTGGATCCTGTTAATCAGCCTCTCTCCCCCTAACTATTGCCCCCGGTCCTTTCCCAACCTCTGGTAACTATTATTGTGCTCTCTGTATCTATGAGATCAACTTGTTTAGCTTCCACATTTGAGTGAGAACATGAAGAATTTGAGCCATTAGAATGTTAATGAGTGATAATAAGATATAAACAATTGTGAATTAGAAATGTCTGGTCTGTCTTCCCTCCCTCCCCGCTCTCTCCCTCCCTCCCCCTTCCCTCCCCCCTCCCTCCCTCCCTCCCTTCCTTCCTTCCTTCCTTCCTTCCTTTCTTCCTTCCTTCCTTCCATCCATCCTTTCCTCTTATTTTAGCAAGATTTTTACTATATTACAGAAGTGAGTTTTTAAAAAATAAATTGGATTTTTAAGAATTATTTTAGAGTTAGGGATATTGCATGATTGAATTTGGCAGTTTTCTGGCATCCCACTGTGAAAATCTTCATTTGTTGTACAATAAGTATGCTTTCTGTAGTAGTAGCAAGCTTTTTAGCTGGCATTAGCAGATGTGAAACTGGCCAATATAATATTAAACTTGTCAGTATACTACATTGAATTTAAAAAAGAATTCATAAATTGAATTTGTTACTATGGGAACATCTATCGATATAAAAATAAATGAAGTGCTGCTATTCCTGGCATGTATAATATTCACCTTTGAAAATGTATAAGAAAGTTTCATTACCAAGCAGTTTTTTTTAAAAATTGTAGTTGTAAATAGACAGCATGCCTTTATTTTGTTTATTTTTATGTGATATTGAGGATCGAACCTAGTGCCTCCCATGTGCTAGGCAAGTGCTCTGCTACTGAGCTATATAGCCCAAGCCCCCATGCAGTTGGTTTTTTTTTTTTTTTTTTTTTGGTGCTGGGAATTGAACTCAGCGGCACTCAACCACTGAGCCACAACCCCAGCCTTATTTCGTATTTTATTTAATGACAAGGTCTCATTGAGTTGCTTAGTGTCTCACTAAGTTGCTGAGGCTTTGAACTCATGATCCTCCTGTTTCAGCCTCCAGATCTGCTAGGATTACAGGCATGGGGCACTATGCCCAGCTTCCATGCAGTTTTTTAAAAAATTTTAATGTTTAGTTTTTAGTTTTCAGCAGACACAACATCTTTGTTTGTACATGATGCTAAGGATTGAACCCGGGCCGCACGCATGCCAGGCGAGCACACTACAGCTTGAGCCACATCCCCAGCCCCTCCCATGCAGTTTTTTAAAAGTAGTATTTATTTGGAATAGATGATCTTCCTTCCTTATTTGAAAAGTCCTACTGCTTACTTTTATACTTCATGTTACCTGTTGGTAACTTGAGTCTTATTAAAGATATTGTTCTACTTTTACTTTTTATAAAATTAAAAAGCATTTATTTTTTATAAAAATTATGTATTACAAGGTTCAGGGTCTTGCCCAAGTTTCCATAGCTATGAAGTAGACATGGCTACTTAGAGATGCTAAAATACTCTGCTTTGAGGACTTCTTTTTATTGAGAATTCAGCTGCTTTTCTACTAAGCATCAGGCCCTGTCTGATGGAACTCAATTCCTGAAACATGGGCTAAATGGCTTATGATATCTCATTTGAAAATTTTTTAAAAGCATATTTGGAATTTTCAAGAATGTGAATCTTCCTGACCTGGATGGAAGCATGAGTTGCTTTGACACATATCTAGAGGTACTTTTAGAAAAGAGGACAAAAGTGAATTCCCTGATGTGGTGACATCATCATCACCCTAGCTACTTTTCTGAAGAAAAGAACTTGGTATTGAGCAAATGGCTTTCTTACTTTCCCCCAGAAATATATATATATATATAATTTTTGAACCTAGAAATAGTTGGTAGGGAAAGAAGAAAGGAACTTCTCTTTATATAAAAATAGCCAACCTATTCCATAGAGCAGATGTTTAAACATTAGAAAATGTCCTTTCTGTCTCCCTCACTTTTGTGTTCACCTGGGTCTTGGAAATGATAAGCCTAAATGCCTGATTAGCCAAGTCTGTTCTGGTTTCTCCTTTGGGAATCCTTTCACCATCTGGATATATGCACTCAAAGATACCTCTGAATGAATAGCCTGTGGTAGTGGGGAAATCACAGGAAAATCCAGATGCTCAGCTTCTAGTTCTGATTTTTTTTGCATTTTTGGGCAACATTGGGCATTTCACCTCCATGAACCACAATTCTTTATCTTTAATAGACATGATAGGACTATATGATTCCTAAGAGTCTAATTCTAAAAATTTATTGACCTTTGTTTTGCTCACACTTGTGCATTCTCAGCCCTTCCTCCCACATAAGATTTTTATAATCCATAGAATGGCCTGGTAAAACACCTGAGCCTTTGGAAAAGACAAGTTGCTATTTTCACTTAATTTTTTTTCTCTCTCACATTCTAGACTGTATCTTATATTTATCTGAAATTGAACTCTTCTCTCTCCATCAGGTCTATTCTTAAGGACAGAGGATAATTTAGATCTGATAGACAAAAATATGAGGCAACTCTGTGTGTCTATTTGGTGCCAAGTTATGTAAGAGCACTACATCCAGGCCAGTGATTTGCAAGCTGCCTCCACTGTGTGCAGTTATTTAAGGTGAATTCTCCTCCAGATGATAATATACTCTATTCTTAATATACTAAAATTTACTAGGTAAATGCTGGAAGTGGTTTCCTCATTTTAGTCACTTTTTCACTGCTGTGACTAAAAGGACCCAACCAGAACAACGTAGAGGAGGACAGGTTTATTTGAGGACACAGTTTCAGAGGTCTCAGTCTGTAGATAGTAGGCTCCACTCCTCGGGGCTCAAGGTGAGGCAGGACATCTTGGTGGAAGAGTGTGGAGGAGGGAAGCAGTTCATATAATGATCAGAGAGCAGAGAGAGAAACTTTATCCGCTAGATACAAAATATATACCTCAAAGCCACACCCCCAATTTCTGCCTTTTCCAGCTACACCCTACTACTTTAGTTATCACTCAGTTAATCCCTATCATCAGATTAATTAACTGATTGGGTTAAGGCTATAACCCAATCATTTCTTCTCTACACCTTCTTGCATTGTCTCACATGAGAGCTTTTGGGAGATACCTCATATCCAAACCATAACCCTCCTGGATTAGATCCCACCTATTTGTCTGACTTGGGAACCAAGTCTTACTATCCTCAGGTTCACTTCAAATGAAGGATTCCTGAAGAGGGAATTTATTATCCTGTAATCTTTCTTTATAGCTCATTTGTAGTTGCATCTAGTCATTTGAGGATGGCTTTCAGCTTCCTCTTTCTTTACAATACAGTACACTTCTCTCTAATACAGTTCATTTACTTCAACATTAGACTCCAGTGTTAATGCCACTGTAGATTAAAATATATCAGTTCCCACAAATGCCATGTCTGTTTTGCTTTAACATCATCATGATACTTTTTAATGTAGACTTCCCTTCATAAGATTAAATATTTACATGGTCAAGGGTTGTATTTCTGTTTAATTCTACTCTTGAAGCTAAATGTTTAGAGGAAATCAATTCCACATTAGTTAAAAAGTCACTAGAAAGAGAAATTTGTTATTTTGTAGGTGTGATGCCATTTCATGGGCCTGGCTGTTTATTTGAGATAGATCACACTTTAATGTGGTGACTTTTCTGATAAAAATGAAGGATCTTAATTGTCTTTCAGAATAATGAATGAAATTGCTAATTGCTTCTTCCCACTGTGAGCAATGGGCTTAGGTCTTTGCTGACAAATTATAGATTAGTAATTTCTATGAATTAAAGACATTTAAGCTAAAAACATGGGGAGAAAAGAACTATTAAAAGCAAAAGAAATAGTATTTTCTCCCACAAATTCACTATGTAGGTTTTTTTAAATAGATGCTCTCATTTGTGTCCCTTTTACAGGTGAGTTTTGAGCGGTTACATAGTTTTTCTCTAGGTTCTCCAACCCGTAAGTGGCCGAATTGGGATTTGATATCAGGTGTTTTATTCTGGAGCCCTTATCTCTCTACCCTCTAATTTTATGCTGCCTCCTTTTTCCTAGAAAATCCAGGAATCTGGATAGATTGGTGGTCTTTAAAATTATTTTTATGTGTGTGTTTTATGTATGATGTGATATAGCCTTTTTCTCCCCCCAGGACAATACCCTTCAAGCTGAATGGCCCTCAGCAGATGAATCTATCCTCATCAATGCTTCACCACTTGATTTCAATTCCGGTCCTCCCTCAGCCACTGGAAGGGAATTCTGGTCAGAAAGTCCTTTGGGCGATTTAGTGTCTACACCTAAATTAGCCGTTCCCTCGAAGGCAGTCCGTGGTTCTTCCCCGGAAGTGTTAGAGGTTAATAGCTTGACTCTTCATTCTGTCACCCCAGCAGCACTTCACATTGGCTTGTCTGTGGCTTCTGAGGAGAGGACATCTGGATCCCACTTATTAGAAGATGGTAAGGACTTTTAATCACTTTTCATGCTTCTTTTTAAAAATTTTATCTATTTTTAAAAGTTTGTATTGGTGTTTACAATTACATGTTAGTGGGATTTGTTTTATATATTCATACATGCACACAAAATAATTTGATCAATTTCATTCCCCCAGTACTTCCTGTTTCTTCGTGTTTCCTTATGTGTCAGATGGCAAGGGTTTTGAAGAAAGGAAGAGACTGTGGTGAAAAGAAAAGCATAGTAGCATTCATTTAGGAGAAAATGTCTTAGGAAACCTGTGTTAGAGAGGAAACAGATTTTATTGGTTAGATGGGAGTCCACATCTGTAAATAATAAAAAATGAACTTGAAAAGGTAGGGTAGAAATCACTTAGTAGATATGTTAAAGCTCATATTGAAAACTATATAATTTAACTAAGTTACTGTTACCACTACTATTAAAGAATTACTTTGCTTGCTTGAATATTAAAGTGGTAAAAAGAAGCATCCAAGAAGATTATTCTAGTAGCTTCTAATAGGATTAATATAGGATTCTAGTCTAAAGATTTTAGTAGCTTAGAGCAATATTTGAGGAGATAAAAAGAAATAAAAATGATCTTCTGGATATTGTGGAGAAAAGAAAATATCAATGTTGCTTAGGGTTGGTATATACAGGTGAAAGAGGTATGTGAACAAAGATATAAATAATGAGTGCAAGAATCTGAACACAAGGTGAGTCAGATGGTAAATATTTTAACAAAGAAAATGGGAATTCAAAGAGAAACCCAATTTCCAAGAAAATTTCTCCCTAAGTTACTAGAGAATTTGGTTTTTGTTGAAAATATGTCTACTAGCAGTTCTTTATTTTCATGGGAAAAAGTCAAGTGTTTGAAGATTAATTATTTTAATAGTCAATCTTATCCTTAGAGAAGTAGGATATATTCATGAGTGATTGCCCCACATTACAACCAATTACTGTATCTTCTTATTTGCTAGATTTAAAAGTTAGCTATAGACCTGCTAGCTTAACTAGAAAAACAGCAAAGAACCATGAATATATTTTTGCAACTTTGTAGATTAATGAATGGAAAACTTTATTTTTAGCCAATGTTGAAGAATCACAAGATATTCTTTCTATTGATCCATTGCCTTCAAGTTCATTCACTCAACATGTGCCAAAAGAAACAATACCATCCATAGAAGACTCTGGTGTGTCCTTGACATCCTCACCATATCTGACATCTTCTGTTACTTTAGATCTTGATCAAGAAACACCTTTTGGCTTGAACTCCTTGGATTCTGAAGTCAAAGATCAATTAGAAGTGAGCCCTTCATTTCCAGATACATCCATGGAAAAAGAGTTCATATTTGAGAGTGGTTTAGGTTCAGGATCTGGGCAAAGGGTGGATCTGATTACTTGGCCATGGAATGAGTCTTTATTGGAGAAGAACACTGAACCACTGTCCAAGTCATGGCTTGAAGATGAAAATTCACTTTTGCCAACCGAAGGTATAGATGAGAAACTAGTTATGAATGACAAAATGGATTCCACCTACCAAATTATTGAGCATTCAAAACATAGGCCTGAGGATGGATCCACAAACTTTGCAGAGGAAGAGCCCCTTGGTGGACCTACTGTGCGAATTTTTGCAGAGTCTGCAACTCAATCTGCATCTCTGAATTTTCCCAAGCACACATCAGAGGTACCTGACATTGATTATAATTCAGTTACAAAAGCATCTGTAGCAATTTCTGCTTCTACTGATCACATAAATGCCTTCCTGAAAGAGAATATAGAGCAAACTACAGATTTATCTAGCCCTGAGCAGTTTGACAGCAAGAGTTCAGTGGTAAAACCAGATATACAGCCTGTGTGGACCGTATTGCCAGAATCAAATACAAATGGAGCAAGAACATCTTCCCTAGAAAAATTGTCCAGAGACACATTGGCAAGTACACCACAGAGTCCTGACACATTCTGGTTAAAAGCTTCCATGACACAGTCCGCCAAATTTCCTCCAACCACAAGCCCCACCCTGCTGGAGGATGAAGTAATTATGGGCGTACAGGACATTTCATTAGAACTGGATCGTGTAGGCACAGATTACTATCAACCTGAACTAATCCAAGAGCAAAATGGCAAGGTCAGTGGTTATGTGGAAATGTCTACAAATATTAACTCCACAGAGATGGCTATTGTGGCTCAGCCCACAAAAGGCGATGACTTGAGTCACACCCCAACTGCTGGAGCTTTGGTGGTTTTCTTCAGCCTCCGAGTGACTAACATGATGTTTTCAGAGGATCTGTTTAATAAAAACTCTTTGGAGTATAAAGCGCTGGAGCAAAGATTCTTAGAATTGGTAAGTTCAAAAAGTGAAACATGGGCATTAGTGAACAATCATGGTGACTCTCTCCAACCCTTGACACCCCATGTCTTAGACCCATGTCTAAGCCCAGGAAAGTGGGATCTGCTGTGTTCATTCATTTTCTGTCACCCACAGAGAGCATCATGGCCTAGGGTTGATAGAAGAATAACACAGATGCATTCAAGAGATGGAAAACACAAATGTGCCATGAGAGTGATGTGATAGGCTAGAGAATTTAGATACTGAAGATTGTATTCCTTGACTTCTAGGCCTGAAATAACATGAGAAAAAATCTTACTGTGATATCAGTGTTTTGTGGGCATCTATGCCCAACTTTAGTGAAACAAAGAAAATAAACTTCCTGGATGTCTAAAGCTGTTTATGAATTCCATGACGTTCCCAAATATCATTGTGAAAATCTCATGACATTCTTAGTTTAGACTCTCAAATAATTCCTAACTTATAGCTTTGTTCATTAATAGTTCACATGCAGGTAGAATACAATTAGGAAAAAAGAAGGAGAGGGGCTCATCTTTGTTGTTTTTGTCTTTTGTTATGTATTTTTAAAAATGCAAAGCTGTGTTGATAAATTTATCACTTTTTGTATATTGTAGCTGGTTCCCTACCTCCAGTCAAATCTCACAGGGTTCCAGAACTTAGAAATCCTGAACTTCAGAAATGGCAGTATTGTGGTGAACAGCCGAATGAAGTTTGCCGATTCTGTTCCTCCTAATGTCAACAATGCTGTGTACATGATTCTCGAAGACTTCTGCACCACTGCCTACCAAACCATGAACTTGGCTATTGATAAATATTCCCTTGATGTGGAATCAGGTAATGATAGTGCCCACCATGCTACTAGTTTCTTAATGGAATACAGTGATTATTCTTGTGTTTTTGTCTGAATTGAGGGGAAATCAAGACTTGTAGGAAAGAAAAAAAATACAATTCTTCCAAGGACATCAATAACATTCACTTTTCATAAATGTTATCTTTATTGGTTCACCTCCCTCTCTTCTCTATAACTTTGCCTGAGTCTCTCTTTGATTTATCTCTTGCTCTTACTCTATGTTTCTAAACCCCTTAACTCCACTGTCAATTTGAATATGTAGATACAGATATTTAATATTCATTCCTATTGTTTTGTTTTATGTAAATGTCAGTTATTCTCTTCAAAGAGCAAACTTCCCTTCTGAGCTCTAGAACCATTATCTAACTACTTACTTTACAGACTCCACTTGAATGTATTTAATGTATTCTATGTACATCAAACTTCAGATATTTAAGAGTGAACTCTTGTTTTCTGTATCTCCCTACTTTCCAGTTAAATTGACTCCTTCTCTCAGCTTCCTCATATCAATAATTAGAAGATTTATCTACTTAGCTAAACCTTGTTAGTCATTCCTGATGTCATTGTTTTCACCCCCACAACTTTTAGTTAATCACAAACTTATTTTGATTCTAAATTCTAAATATATCTCTAATACTAGCTTTTATTTTATTTCATTTTTTTTACTTTATAAATTTCTAAAATTTGTTTTAATTAGTTATACATGAAAGTAGAATGCATTTATACTCTTCAATATATCATACATAAATGGGGTATAATTTCTCATTTTTCTGATTGTACATGTTGTAGAATCACATTGGTCATGCAGTCGTATATGTACATAAGGTAATAGTGTCTGTTTCATTCATCTGAAACCTTCCTATCCCCATATCCTCTGGGCTCACTTCACTCCCCTCTACCTAGTCTAATGTAACTCATATCTTCCCTAGCACCCCCCACCCCTTATTGTGAATTAGCATCTACATATCATTTGGCCAGTAGTTTTTTGAGATTAGCTTATTTATCTAAGCATGATATTCTCCAACTCCATGCATTTACTGGCAATTGCCATAATTTCATTTTTCTTTAAAGATGAGTAATATTCCATTGGAATATATATATATATATAGATAGATAGATAGATATCTATATTTATATATATCACGTTTTCTTTATCTGTTCATCTATTGAAGGGCACCTAGGTTGGTTTCATAGTTTAGCTATTATGAATTGAGCTGATATGAACATCGAGGTGGCTGCATCACTGTAGTATGCTGATTTAAAGTCCTTTGGGTATAAATCGAGGAGTTGGATAGCTGGGTCAAATGGTGGTTTCATTCTAAGTTTTCTAAGGAATCTCCATACGGCTTTCCATAGTGGTTGTACCAATTTGCAGTCCACCAGCAATGTGTACCTTTTCTCCCACATCCTTACTAACACTTATTGTTGACTGTATTCTTGATGATTGCCATTATGACTGGAGTGAGATGGAATCTTAGAGTGGTTTTGATTTACATTTTTCTAGTTACTAGAGATGTTGAACATTTTTTCGTATACTTTTTGATGGATTATATTTATTCTGTGAAGTGTCTGTTCAGTTCCTTAGCCCATTTATTGATTGGGTTACTTGTTTTTTTGGTGATTTTGAGTTCTATTTATATCCCAGAGATTAATGCTTTATCTGAGGTGCATGTGGTAAAGATTTTCTTCCAATCTGTAGGCTCTCTTTTCACATTATTGTTTCTTTTGCTGAGAAGAAGCTTTTTAATTTGAA
The DNA here is from genome assembly GCF_052094955.1 of Ictidomys tridecemlineatus. Lineage (NCBI taxonomy): Eukaryota > Metazoa > Chordata > Mammalia > Rodentia > Sciuridae > Ictidomys > Ictidomys tridecemlineatus. Next base: position 165,355,241 of record NC_135479.1, read on the forward strand.
TCCATCCCATTTACTGATTCTTGATTTTACTTTTTATGCTTTAGAGGTCTCACTAAGGAATTCAGATCCTAGGCTGACATGGAGAAGATTTGAACCTTCTTTTTTCTAGTAGTAGCAGGATCTCTGTTCTAATGGCTAATTCTTTGATCCACTTTGAAGTGGGTTTTCATGCAGCGATTTTTCCCAGCACTATTTGTTGAATAGGCTCTCTTTTCTCCAGTGAATGTTTTTGGCACCTTTGTCTAGTATGAAATAACTGTATTTGCATAGGTTTGTCTCTTCTATTCTGTCCCATTGGTATATATGTCTGTTTTTGTGCCAATGTCATTTTGTTACTATAGCTCTATAGTACAGTTTAAGGTGTGGTATTGTGATGCCTCTGCCTCCTGCTTCACTTTTCTTGCTAAGGATTGCTTTGGCTATTCTGGGTCTCTTATATTTTTCCAAATGAATTTCATGATTGCTTTTTCTGGTTCTAGGAAGAAAGTCATTGGTATTTTAATAGGAATTGCAATAAATGGCCATTTTGACAATATTAATTCTGCCTATCCAGGAGCATAGGAGGTCTTTCCATCTTCTAAGGTCTTCTTTAACTTTTTTCTTTAGTGTTCTGTAGTTTTCATGGTAGAGGTCTTTCACCTCTTTTGTTAGATTGATTCCCAAAGATTTTTTTGAGGCTCTTGTAAATGAGATAGTTTTCCTAGCTTTCAGTGGATTCAGCACTGATGTATATGATGCATTTGATTTATGGATGTTGGTTTTATATCCTGCTACTTTGCTGAATTCATTTATTAGAAGTTTTGTAGTGGAATTTTTTGACTCTTCTAAATAAAGAATCATGTCATTGGCAAATAGTGATAGTTTGAGTTCTTCTTTACCTATCTGTATACCTTGAATTTCTTTCTTCTGTCTAATTGCTCTGGCTAGAGTTTCAAGGAGGATGTTGAATAAAAATTGGTGAAAAAGAGCACCCAGTTTTTAGGGGGAAGGCTTTCAGTTTTTCTTCAATTAGAATTGTGCTGGTCTTGGGTTTAGCAAATATGGTTTTCACCATATTGAGGTGTGTTCCTAGTTTTTCTAGTGTTTTGAATATGAAGGGGTGCTGTATTTTTCAAATATTTTTTCTGCATCTATTGAGATGATCATATAGATTCTTGTTTTTAAGTTTATTAATATGATGAATTACATTTATTGATTTCCATATGTTGAACCCACCCTGCATCCTTGGGATGAAACTCAGTTGATCATGGTGCACTTTTTTTTAACATGTTTTTTATGTGATCTGCCAGAATTTTATTGAGAATTTTTGCAACTATGTGCATCAGGGATATTGGTCTGAAGTTTTCTTTCCTTGATGAGTCTTTGTCTGATTTTGATGTCAGGGTGATATTAGCCTTATAAAATGAGTTTGGAAGGGTTCCATTGTTTTCTATTCCATGGAATACTTTGGGGAGTATTGGTATTAATTCTTCTTTGAAAGTGTTGTAGAACTCACCTGAGAATCTATCTGCTCCTGGATTTTTCTTGATTGGTAGGCATTTTTTTAAAAATATTTTTTTAGTTGTCAATGGACCTTTATTTTATTTATTTATATGTGGTGCTGAGAATCAAACCCAGTGCCTCACACATGCTAGGCAAGTGCTCCATCACTGAGCCATCACTCGAGCCCCCTTGACTGGCAGGCTTTTGATGACATTTTCTATTTCATTACTTGAAATTGATCTGTTTGAATCATGTATGACTTCATGATTCAGTTTGGGTAGGTCATATGTTTCTAGAAATTTGTTGCTGTCTTCGGAATGGATTCTGTGTTTGGGATTGGGATCTCTGATAGCTTCATGACTGTGGCATACTTGGTGGCTAAGAAAATTTCTAAGCAGCCATCTTTCCTGCCTCTGCATCTTGTCTCTGTGTCTCTTTTTTTATTTTCCTTACAGATATTTTCTATTTTATTGGAGTATAAATGTTCAAAATAGTTTCTAATCACCTTCTGCATTTTAATCATGTCTGTTGTGATTTTTTTTCCTTTTCATCACATATTTTAGTAATTTGAGTTTTCTTTCTTTTTTCCTTCTTTAGCCTGACTAGGGGTTTATCTATTTTATTTATTTTTTCAATGAAGCAACTTTTTGTTTTGTCTATTTTTTTTAAATCCAGGCTTTTCTATCTCCACTGCTAATACTCAGTCTAATTCACCATTATCCCTCATTTGGATCAGTTTTCTTACTTTTTCTTTTTCTCCCTCTTCTAACCGTTCTTCAGACAGCAACCATGGTACTCTTTTGAAAACATCCATCACATTATTTCACTTTGCAGTTTAAAACATTTCAATGGTTGCCTGATTCAATAGGCATAAGACCTGGTTCCCAACTTCTCCCCCAATATCATCTAATAACACTACCCCTCTGCTTTCCATATTCCAGTCAAACTAACTGGTTTTCTTATATGCCAGAAATGTTTTGTGACCTAAGCCTTTGCATATACTGTCCCCTTTGCCTGAAACTCCCTCTACTCTTGACTGACCCCTGTGTACCCTTAATGCTTCAGTTCAAATATTGCTTCCTCAAGACTTTAGATAATCTACCCATAGTAATCTGGATTAGTTCTTTCCTTTTAGTCCATTCTTTTCTCCTATGGAGTTTAGCACTGTTTGCAATGTTAATTTATGTGCATAGTTGCTTAATGGCTATTTTTCCCAATAGAGCTTTTCACAAGGACCAAATATTAACCACTTTCTAGCCAGACTTTAGCACAGAGCTTTGAACACAGGAGGTATTCAGAAATACTGTGAATGAATGAAATGAAACATTATTTTGATTTGGAAGCCTTGGATGCAGAGCGTATTGTTGGAGCCTGAATTTTATTCTTTTTTCCCTTCTACATACCAATGGACAGTGGTTTTGAGTAGGAGTGAGATGGAATGTCTAGGTTCATATTTCTCCAGTGGTTTTTATTCTCAAACTGGTTTGAAAGTCAGCCCTATTTTTCAACTGAGAAAGAAGCAAACATTCTTTCCTTTGAAATCCTTGAAGGACCATTATTCACTGAAAGTGAAGAAAATGATTTGGCTAATCCCCCAATATCCAAGTCTTTTGCCACTTGAGTTCTCTAGGATTGCATGCAAATTCCTTGCCAAGTGGTGTAGTGGAAGAAGCAATTAATTATAATTTGGAAAGCTAGGTTTCTCTGCTCGGCCCTTAATCATTTGTGTGACTTTAGAGGAGCTATTTTATCTTTGAGATTTAGTCCCTCATGTATTGTATGGGGATAATATTACCTGACCTGTGCATTTCACAAGGCTAGTCTAAGGATTAAACAAAATATCTAAAAGCTATTGATTAGGTTTACAAATGCAAGTAGTTTTACTTATAAAATTTTTGCAAAAGTCCACCTCCCACCCCTTTTTTGGTGGCTCTGGGGATCAAAGTCAAGGCCTTACGCATGCTAGACAAACACTGTACCACTGAACTACATCCCAGCCCCTAGTCCACTTCTTTTATAAGAGAATTACAATAAATAAGCTCATTTGCTTCAATTTATTATGTAACTCACACGTGGCTGCATGCCAAGTCATCCAGTTTTATAGTATCACCATTTAAAAATTTTTTTTTAGTTGTAGATGGACACAATACCTTTATTTTGTTTATTTATTTATTTTTATGTGGTGCTGAGGATCCAGAACTCAGTGCCTCACACTGGGAGGCAAGCACTCTGCTGCTCAGCTACAACCCCAACCCCTATAGGGTCACCTTTTCTTTTAATAGTCAAATGAACGGGCAGTAATCTCTCCCACATACAGAAGAAAACATTCAATGTTTCTCCACCCCTCAATACCCATAGGCATTGTTAGGGAACTTAACTATCTCTTAATTACTTAATTACTACTTCTCTGAGTTTCTTTGTTTCTTTCTTTTTGGCACTGGGGATTGAACTCAGGGTTGCTTAATCACTGAGCCACATCACCAATCCTTTTTTAAATTTCATATTTTATTAGAGATAGAGTCTAATTGCCTCTCTAAGTTGCTGACTCTGGCTTCAAACTCTTGATCCTCCTTCCTCAGTCCCGGGAGCTGGGAGCCAGAGCCCCCAGGATTACAGGTGTGCACCACTGCAGCTGGCTTCCATCTCTGAGTTTCTTAAACTATGCTGAATTTTTGATCTCACATGTGTCTTAACTCTGTGTCTGTTATTCCTGTTAATCTAACACAGTTCTTAGTTCATTTTAAAGTTTTTTCCAAAGCATCTCAAATGTAAGACATTGATTCTATTAGATATTTGCTGATGATGTGAAGGTCATTAAGAAGGCTTTTTTGAAGCACAGAAAATGGTTAAAAATACTACCATTAGCATTCCTCAGCCATCCTCTCATGGGCATCTCCTACTGACCCGTTTCCCCCCAGGACCAGCCAGCTCCCATGTTGCCCTGGCCAGGAAGCTTTTTTTCCAGACCATCTTCACATTCTCTCCACTCTCATTTTCCTTGGCCCATCAATCCTTTTTGTAGGCTGCTCCTGGAAAGCCAGAATTGTGTAATTCATTGACAATTTAGATCCCTGTCTCCCATTCCAAATTTAGCTCCAAATCTGCCTTTGTTTCTCCATATATCAAGGTACTTTCCCACAGGGGCAAGCTATTCTCCACATCCAGCTTTAGCTTTCTGGGTCAGGAAAGAGACTCTATTTAGTCTCTTTTATAAATATTAGGCTTGACCTCTGGGAGCAAAAGGGGATAGTATTTATCCTTTCCCTCTATCTATACCTTTCTCCTAATATATAGAAAATGTAAATTGTTTTCTTTTGCCCTCTTACACACCCACAGAATGGCCACAAAAGTTTTAAAATTTCAAATAGAATTTTCCTTCTACATGTATACCTTGGGTAAAGGTCCTCAGATGATCATTTTTATGTCAAGAGCGGCAGCTATAAGACTGACTTTTCATTAGGTCCAGTGGTTATAATCCCAGAAATTTGGGAGGCTAAGGCAGGAAGATCACAAGTTTGAGGCTAGCCTGAGCAACTTAATGAGACCTTATCTCAAAATTTAAAAATTTAAAGAGCTGGGGATGTAGGTCAGTGGTAAGTTCTCCTCAATTCAATCGCCCTGTGCAAAAACAAAACAACTGATTTGTCTCTTGTGTAATTCTCCCTCACCCACATATAGTGTATCAGAAAATTCTACTTTCATCAACAAAAGAGATCTATAAAATACCATCCTCCCCACCCACTATATACACCTCTATTCCTCACTGGCTAGCTCAAGATTAGATTATTTTAGTACCAAAATGATTAGTAGGACAAGGATGTAAAGACTGAGGAAATACGCAGTGGAATCTTGCTGTGCGATCTTCTTGTCAGTGGAGGTCAGCACATCTGTATGCTCGCCTTGTTACATGAGCTGCTTGGTAGTGTCTGCTCTATTGTTCTTCTAAGGCTGTTTAACAAGGTACCACAAACTGGGTGGCTTATCACAATAGAGTGTATCCTTTCATAGTTCTTCAGTCTAGAAGTTCAAAATGAAAGATTGACAAAGCCATGCTTCCCCCAGCAGCGTAGAGAAAAATCCTTCCTTGCTTTTTCCTAGATCCTGGTATTTTCTGACAATCTTTGACATTTTTTTTTTTCACTCAAATCTCTGTTTATATAATGTGTTCTTCTGCATTTGTCTGTGTCCAGATTTCCCTTTTCTTATAAGGATATCTCAGTCATTAAGTCAGGGACCCTCCCAATCCACTATGACTTCTTCTTAACTTAATTATATCTGCAAAGACTCTATTTATACATAAAGTCCTATTTTGAAGTTCTAGATGCACATAACTTTTAATTTAATACATCCCCTCTCTTCCCACCTGTGAACTTTGGAGACCGGCTTCAGAGATCCTCCTCTAAACTTCAAGGACACAAACTTATACAAAATTATCTTTAATTTCCAGAGCAGCGAGAAACTCATGGCTTTTCAAAACAATATTAATATCTCTGAAAACGAAGAAAGTGTGTTCTTTTTCTTTTTTATTCTCCTTTTCTTTTAGGTTAACTTCATACTTTTTCATACAGATGAGTCTATGGATCATTTCTACCTGTTTCCTTCTTTTCCAGTATCTCTGTCACCATTTGCCTATCTGCCATTCACGGATTGAAGAGCCTATGATGAGACCATGATAGGTGGAAGACCCATTATAATTAGTGTCTTATATCAGTTTTGATGGCTTACTGTTCTAATTAATTTTTTTGGCATTTTTCCTTACCCTCTCAATGAAAAATGAAGTTACTGGTTACTGAAGCCAAGATATTGTTGCGAATGGCCTGAGGAGGATGGTAGGGGTGATTTATTTTTCTAATATTGGCTTCCACAAATCTAGACTATCTTGAAGACTCCTCTTCTGGGGCTATATCCATCCCTGAGGCTCCTCCCAGTTCTCCCCTGGGCTCTCATGTCTGACCCTGTGGTCTCAGTGTGGGGTAGGCGCATAGCAGTGTGTGCATGTGAACTATAACAGGGTAGATTTGGTGAGAATGATTGGTCTCTAAAACTGTACAGTTCAGATCTATAGTTACATGACATTGATTATAAAGCTTCTATATACTCCCTGGATAAAACACGTAGGGGCTTGCCCAGATCATGGAGTTTTATGATTTGGCTCTGAGTTTCAGAGGAACTGAAAAACTCTCAGTCCAGGATGTATCAGAACTTTTTGTGTTATAGGTCGGGTGATGGTGTACTTTGATGGTTCAGAATGGGTGTTGTCCTGTGTTATGTGAGGGAGGAGCTTTAATGAGGGGCTTCCTATACCCCAGTTCCTGTGCTTTGTCTTTCCTTGTATCATTTTCTGGTTCATTTGATGTTTTAGGTGATGAAGCCAATCCTTGCAAGTTTCAGGCCTGCAATGAATTTTCTGAGTGTCTGGTTGACCCCTGGAGTGGAGAAGCCAAGTGCAGATGCTACCCTGGATACAGGAGTGTGGATGAATTGCCTTGTCAGAGTCTCTGTGACCTACAGCCTGACTTCTGCTTGAACGACGGAAAGTGTGACGTTATGCCCGGGCATGGGGCCATTTGTAGGTATGCTGTAATTAGAGATTTGGGCTTCAAAGGTTATAGATACTTTTGAAGAAAATGGGGGGTTAACACCTATAATTTTAAGGTTATTCTTATGATATTTATCATAGAAATTATTTCCATACAGTAGATGGTTGCTGCCTAATTCTCTTGTAAAGACGGGGTCATTTAATAGTCCTGAATTATATACCCAGTTTAGTTTATTATTTAAGTTTGGAACTTTAAAAATTTTGTCTAAATATGTGCTACTGAGGTACTTAGAGTAACTGTATTAGGGGTTTCAGAGATGATTATAAGGCCATCAGTATTAAAATGAGGTTTATTTATTTATTTTTTAAGTTTTTAATTTGTTCTAATTAGTTAGTTACACATGACGATAGAATACATTTTCACACATTGTACATAAATAGAGTGTAACTTCTCATTCTTCCGGTTGTTCATGATGTAGAATCACACCTTTTATGTAGTCATATATGTACATAGGGTAATAATATCAGATTCATTCTACTATCCTTCCTGCCCCCATCCCCCTTCCCCTCCCTTCACTCTCCTCTGTCTAATCCAAAGTAATGCTAGTCTTCCTTAGCTACCCTCGTTGTGAATTAGCACCTGCATATCAGAGAAAACGTTCAGCCTTTGGTTTTGGGGGGATTGGCTTATTTTACTTAGCATGATATTCTCCAGCTCCATCCATTTATTTACCAGCAAATGCCATAATTTCATTCTTCTTTAAGGCTGAATAATATTTCATTCTATATTTTACCTTTTATTTTTTTTATAGTGCTGGGAATCAAACCCAGGTCCTCATACATGTTAGGCTCTGAACCACTAATCTACATCCTTGGCCATATATTTGCTTCTTCAGTGAAGCTTCACATGATTGGCATTTATATGTGTACCTTTCCCCAGTCCTACCAAAGGTTCTGCTGTTCGTTGCCACTTTGAACAAAGTGATTCAGAGTTTGCATTTGTTACAGATGCCGGGTGGGTGAGAACTGGTGGTACCGAGGTGAGCACTGTGAGGAGTTTGTGTCTGAGCCCTTGGTCATAGGCATCGCCATAGCCTCTGTGATTGGACTTCTCCTCGTCTCTTCGATTGTCATCTTCTTCCTTGTCAAGACTCTTCAGGCTCAGCATGTCCCAAGAGAAGGAGAGCGGCCCTTCCGGTAAATAAGGAAGAGAACTCCCTGATGGAAGAAAATGTTCTGTTTACTCATTCACTTGGCATTTACTATGTATCAAATATTGGACAGAGAGCTGTAGGTTGAATAAAACTTGGGCCCTGTCCTCAAAGGAGTTTCACATTGAAAAGAAACATAAGTAACACCATTAGTGAGATGCTAAGAGGCCTAGGTGAGGAATAAACTAATTTTTGCCCCGGGGAGAGCCTTTTAAAGATATTTAAATATTGTGGTATTTATCAGACAGAAGGGAGTAGATGAGACTTCTCAGCTAATTGAATGAGCATGATTCAAGTCAGGGAGGCATGCCTGAGCCTTCTGGAGGAAGGGCACCTTGAGTGTGGCTGGAATGCCTGTTTTGTAGTGGGGGAGATGTGGAGCGGGATCGATGGAGATGAGATGGGAAAAGTGAGTTTCCCTTGTCGAAGGTCAGCTCTGTTACATTTTGTTCTCCTTTAGCTCATAACCAGGGGTAATTAACCATATTATAAATCTGGGTAAGGATCTGACAAGAAATGAAATCTGGTTCTCTGTTTAATTAAACATGGCTTCATTAATGGGGGAAATAGAGCCTGACCCCTGTGTTAGACAAGGGATCCAAAGACACTTTGGGTTGTTTTGTGATCATAGTCCCTGGTTGAAATTGATACAGTGCCAGCGCTGGAGTCTACCAGCGCTACCCAAGGGCATCCTTCCTTCCCTCTCCCTCTGCCTTGGCTAAGGAGGTACCCTTCCTGAGTCCCTAGAGCACCCAGGACATACCTCCATCATTGTTCTTATGCTTCCTGTTGACTCTGATTTTTTCACCAGACTATCATCTCATTCAGGGCAAAGATTTCAGGGTTTTTTTGTTTGTTTGTTTCACTAGCATCTAGAACAGTCCTAGGTGTACAATCAATGCCCATTAAATATTTTTAGACCTGAATTGAATTTGAAGCCCAGATGCTCCCGTCTCCCTATAGTTGTATTTGTGTCAGAGTCTCAGTGTGGTTATACACTAATTTTTGATATGTTTAACTCTTAGAATGATGCAGTTGTATTTGTTTAATGGAATAGTATCCACTGACAGACAGTTCCCATCAATATGCATTGAATCTCCGGCACTGTGAGAAAATAAGATGAATGAAATAGTGCCACAGAATGCTTGCCATTTAGCTGAGGAGATAATAATGATGAAACTTTACAAATAATTTTTGAGATCTGGATACTTCACAGTTACCCCCACCCCATTTGTGTCTATTACCTTTCTTTTTCTACCTCATCAGAAATCTTATCTTTCAAGTAGTAAAGCATCCAAAGAACTTGAATCAGTCATATCTTTTTTTCTTTTGGCTCTAGCAGGCAGCCAGACAGCCTCTCATCCATTGAGAACGCTGTGAAGTGCAACCCTGCGTATGAAAGCCGCAAGGCCAGGCGTGATCAATATGAGGAACCCTATGCTCAGCATGCCTTCCGCAGCTCTGCTAAGGAAGCAGTGATTGGTGGTTTGAGCAGAGAAGAAATCAGACAGATGTATGAGAGCACTAACCTTTCCAAAGAGGTAGGAAACTTTTGCATTTCTGTTGTGGAGCAGCTGCTGCTGCTGCTACTACTGATGTATGTGTGTGTATGTGCACAGGCTTTGAGAGAGAATGAAAAATATTTCACAATTCATTCTCACCTTATGATATCTCCCAGCCAATGTGGTATACAAAAATATTCAACTTTGAGCTGTACCTTATTTCCCACCAAGTGACTCGTTTCCATTATTAGTAAATACTCTTTCCTGCCCCACTTACTTTCTTGGGAATGTATGCTGGGGTTAGAGCAGTCCATGCAATATTTAATAGTACATATAGAACCTTCCATTTTGAGAATGCTTTCTTATAGCTCTTCCCTGGATAGCCTAGAATCTCACAATTCCTTATAATAATTATATCTTCCAAAAGACTGATGAAATTTTTCTAATGCAGTATGTGACTTTTTTTGTTGTTGTTGTTTAAGGAAATTCAAGAGAGAATGAGAATTTTGGAACTGTATGCCAATGATCCTGAGTTTGCAGCTTTTGTGAGAGAGCATCAAATGTAAGCATTTACCACAGCCCCCGACCCCTGATCTTAATAGCTGATCTTAGAGTAGTATAGCCAGCATGTGCATGTAATTCCTGTTCATGTGACAGAGGTCTTGGTAATCATCAACGTTTATTGAGCTCTTTATGTATATAAATATGGATTATCTCATTACTTCTTATAATTATTGTATAAGTTGGATGTTCCTTAATTGAGGAAAGGAAGTCTTGGGCAGATGAAGACATTTACTTAAGATGATAATGATAGCCAGTGACAGAGAAGATTTCAGACTAAGACCCTATCTATTTTGGCCTAGAGATTCCTGAGCTATGTCATAGTTTCTCTCTTATCTGCATAGATCTTGCCAGTAATCCATTGCCATAAAGTAGTTTTCATAGATGGTTTCTATGAAAGGCATTTGAGGAGACATAAATCCTCACATATTTCAGCACATCCTTCCGTTTCCATCTCTATATATATTTCAGTATGCTTTGAATAACAATCTCATTAAAGTGTACCTCCTCCCTCTATCAAGATTATTGCAGTTTCATTCTGTCTCTTTCCATTTGCTTTACTCAGTATAAATTTTGAGCAAGTTCCTGCGAGTTTTTCTTTGTTCTCCAGAATCCACAATAAGACTTAGGTTACAGAAATAAACTATCTTGAAAAGAGACCACTGTGGGCATTAGTTGACTGTAGTGGTGAGATTTTTAATTTGCTATTGATGTTTGGTCCTACTGCTGCCCTCACAGAAGTACTTGCTCATGGATGGGTCCTAGTCAGTTACCTTCACCAGAATGATTTGTGTGTAAAAGAAGTTGTCCAATGGTTAGATAATAGTCATGGCCCTGAACTGATCCTCTGCTTTTTTGCTCCAAATACTTTTTCTCCAATGGGTAGCCTCCTTGACTCATGATCCCTCTCTTCTAGAAAGAACAAATGGCCATCAAAATAAACTGAGTAAGTTGCATTTTAAAATCCATATGCATGGTGGAAACACCTCTAATAATCTTTAGGCATCTGGTTGGGCTCCCAGGAAGTGCTTCCAATCCTTGCTGAAAGCTGTCAGTGCAATAATACTGGTGTTTGCCTTTTAAAACTGGGACGTTCATTCATCTCTGCATCTCTAGCCAGAAAATGTCCCATGGGTCTATTTCAGTAGTATGCAACAGAAAGAACATCAATGATGTTTTTGTCTTTTCTAAAACCCATTGTAAGTCCTTCAGAACCACCTGCCCAAATGTGCTACCTGAATTAAAAATACATCAGCTCTTGGCCAAGACATTCCAAGAAAGGATTCATCCTAATTAGGGATAAGCAGATGATGACATGCTTGTTTCTATGATATACTGCCTCACATTAAAATACACAAAAAACATCCATGAAACAGAGATTCAAACTAGAAGATCTTGTGAAACAAAAGAATTTCCACACAGATTCTATAGCGTTTGTGAGGATGTTCACAGGTGGAAGATGGCTTTGAAAAAATGGAGGCACATACATAGCCCATACAGCATTTTCAGTTTTTTCTTAGTCTCATCATTCTTGTAAATCAAGCAGCCCAAGAAAATGTTAATGGACTTAATTTAGGATTCTGTGAAATCATTGCATGGTCTTGTAGTTTTGTTTTTTTTTTAACTTAGCAGAGTACAAAAAGATGTACTCCAAAGAAGAAAAATAGAAAGCACTGGTGATTTTAGGAATGTAGATCAATGTATTACAACAAAAACATATTTCAGTACATTCTTGTTTTTCCAACGAATTTCTCTCTCTTTCTCTCTCTTTTTTAATGACAGGGAAGAACTTTGACCCAAACACCCGTTTTGACACTAATTGGAGCCTACAGAAGATGGAGACCACTTGTTATCTATGTCATATCACTCACCTGGATTTTGAACACTGTTGAGAGAAGAGCTTTCTATTAAAAAATTTAGTATATGTGGGGCATACTTTTTTTCCCAGCTTAAATTTTCAGAATGTAGTTGAGATGTGATGATTTTTATTTCTACAAAGACCAAGAACTGTGTTTCCAGAAATTCAGAGCTGCACTCATTCTGAAAAGTATTATGGAAAAAAAAAGTCAGACCTGAGACATAAGGCTGCAATTTCTGTCTGCTTCTGTATCTTTGAGGGTGTCTCCTAAGAACTGTGCCTCAGGTTTCCCAATAGGAAAATAAGGTGAGCCTATTACAAGGAGTCAAGCTTAGTAAGTCAATATTTTGTATCATGCTTGTTATTTTCAAGTTGAAGGGGAAAGACATTTATTTAAATAGAATGGTTCTTTTTGTTTTTGTACAAACTGCCGAAGAAAAGAACAATCTTCTGCTGCAAAATAGAATTAGGTGTATATTTGATGCTTCTATCAGGATTTTGAATTTCCTGGGCATATTTAACGGTATTATTTAATTTCTTCAATATCCTATTTTTTAAGCTTTCCAGAATAGTACACATGTATAACATTTAGACAGTTGCTATTAGTAGAAAGAAGAATTTAATCATGTGGGCAGGGAGGGAGTGGGTATGGGATCAAAGCCACAGCATAGATAGCAAGTTTTGCTGATGGATTGATGGACTCAGTTAGTACCAACAGGTTCCCTGACTGCTTCTGAAATCACAAAATGTCTTGGACAAATCCTGGTTCTTCTGTAGTTGCTGGCATTTTAATTTGGAAAACAGCACTTCACTACCTCATGTTAGATTAGCTCATTGGTGATGCTTCTCTTTTGTATAATATCTCCTGTATATATCCCTACTTACACAAAACAAGATGAGACTTTCATGGCAATTAAAACATTCTTAAAATTGTATAAGTTAGAAAAGTTCACACTGTACATAAATTTTGACTGAAAATAGAAGTCAAAAACTCTTCTTTGCTAGTTTTTTTTTTTTTTTCTGAATGGGTAGCTTTGGGAAGGAGCAAGGAGAACGCTAAATAATTAATACAAAATTGCATAGGCAGTAGGTTATTATTAATGCAAATATATTATGTTGGACACCTTCATATTGCCAAAAAAATCTTGAACATTTTGATTAATTTCCTGACTGGATATAATTAACCAGAGGTAGAATAACTATAAGATAAAATACTTGGTTCACTTATTTTTCTCAATTTGATTACTGCCAATTTTACTTGTTATGAGGTCAGCATAAACTAAATATTAGGGCCAGCTACATGCATTGTTAATCTAGGGAAAACCATTAAGCTATCCAGGCATTTTGCAAAGTACATATGGGTAACATTGCCCTCCCCTCTCCTCCCCGTGTGTGTGTGTGTGTGTGTGTGTGTGTGTGTGTGTGTGTCTGTGTGTGTATAGCTCCCTAATCTCCATTTAATATTTCTTTTTGTTCCCTAATCACAAAATGGATCCTCAAGTAGTTTAACATGGATACAAGCCATTGATGGGATATTTTCTTCTAGATGAATTTGAAAAATAATTGATAATTATTTTAAAAATATTTAAGTATTATAAAGATAGTTGTCACTACTAAATGCTTGATTTTATTTGTGAAACTTCCAAAATTTTCTGCTTAAGATTTTAAAGTTTTTTCCCCAAAACTTATTTGTGTTGGATGAAATTAGATGAAAAAATGTTTTTGTTTGTTTTTAGTCACAAATTAACCCTAGAAGGCAACTCTTTGAATGAGTGCTTGCCACCCATTTGAATTCTAGGTGGACATAAAGGTTGTCCAGAGTAGTTCACCATGTGAAGCACTTAGGAGAAGTACAGACTGAGCCAAAGTAGGATCATTGTTTTCCACAAGCCAAGCAGTGAAGAGGGGATTTGGGAATTCTGACACACATCACTATTTCTGATTTCCTTTTGCATGACCTTGTCATGAAGAAGCAAATTACTTAGCCCTACATTAATGTCTGTTCCATACCAGTGAAATGGAAGAGTGAAGGAATTAAGAAAAAAACAAACAAAACAAAAAAAACCCAGAAGGCCTTAGTTTAGGAATAAAGAGTTTCATCTTACCTTTTCTGTAGCTGAACTACATTGAAAAAGACTGCAAAATGCAGTTTCCCCAGTAACAATCCTCTGCTCTGTGAGTATAAGAGCTTTCCCCAAGACAATCTAAGTAGTTATTTTAAAATCTTAGGCCAGACTCTCATTTAGGCTGTATGAATGAATAGTTTGAAATATTTTGACGATTGTCATTAACCTACCAATATAATATTTAGTAAGACTGTCAACTTATTTGAAGACAATAAAATGCAGTAAAGTACTAAAAATGTATGGTAAATAACTCAAACTTAATTTTTTTCCAGATTTATGAGGTACTATAGATTATTTAGTCTTATAGATGCAGCCTCTATCATTGAGTTACATGATGCTTTTTTCATGGGTTCTGGGTAAATGGAAATTTATTTGGTAAACAGGGCTCCATTTTCACCATTGCAATGACTGAAGGGTATTTGTTCACATTCATGAGGCCTAACGTCATATTTACTTCACACAATAAGACAAGTGTGGGTTTTACCTGATTTTATTTCCACCTCTGTTTTTAATTCTTCAATATTTAGTCAGTCTGGATCGGCTTCCCACGTCCTGTTTTTTGTTTTGTTTTGTTTTGTGGCTGCGTAGTGAATCATAATGTAGGTGAACAGCGCTGACTTAATATTACCTCTGACAAAACAATGGAAACTACACAAGTATTTTTTTGTAGACTCTAAAACATAAAAATATGTTCACTTATATGATACCTGAGCTAGTTATTCATTTGTGTGCTCATTTTCTAAGTTTGCCTTTCATTTCATCCAACACAAATAAGTTGGCAGCTGGTACCTTTGTGTCATTTTCATGTTTTCAACCATGGGCACCTTGACGTCTCTCAGTCCTGGAGTGGATTTCCATTTTGCAATGGGAAGGGAAGACAACATATTTATTTCATAAGGAAACAGCTGATTTAGGAGAATAACTTATCTTTATTAAATTGAGATGTTTTAGCCAAGAATAATATGGGTCAGGTTTTTTTCCCCCTCTAATATGTTTCTAACAATTCCCAGTAGAAACGGGTGGGGCCAATCTTCTTCATTTATAATCCAGCTGCAGTGAGTCAGGATCCTTGCTCATTCTGTTCCCAAATGTGTGATAAACGCAGAAAATTGATGTGAAGGTCGCAGTCTTCAAGTCTGTTGCATTGTGTTCCATAAAGCATCCTGGCTGGAGGTGGGAAAGTGGGAGAGTACCATAATGTAATTGATGATTTAAAGAATTTGCCTGGAAATTTTTTTGACCCATGAGTTTTTAAAACCATATACTACTACTCTTATGAGTTTAATAAGACAAAGTTAAACCACTCACTCAGGATAGATTTAATCTTTTCCCTCAACTACATAGCTTTTACTACAGCTGAGATTAAATGATTCCTCATCCTATTTTTTCCCCTTTCTTATATTTCTTCTTTAGTGATTAAAGGCATATATAGGAAAAAATAATAATGGTATCAGAGGATATAGGTATACTTATATATAAAGACTGTGATTCTTGTGCAATAGTGTACAACCCTAGTTTATGTTCAATGTGGAGTATGGGTAATGAAGGATTTTTCTTTTTCATCTTACTTATAATGATATTTTATCCTAAATGGGATCAAATAAATTCATGTTACTGTATAATTTTCTTAAAAATGTCTAGTCTTAATATTAGCTAATTAGAAACAAACATTTTCTTTACATTTATAAAAGTGTCTTTTCTTGTGTATATCAGTGTGCTATTTTCATTAGTAATAAACATGCCTTTCAAGAACTCGTGTATATCTTTTCTTGTCAATTAGAAGAAAAAGGGTAGACTTAGCAACAATGGAATTGCAACGTTCAAAGGTACTATGCAGACATGGTGTGAAAATAAGAAGTGTTCTTTCCTTGATCTTGATGGAATAAGGGTTAGGAGAATTGGAGACAAATCTGGAACCCAATTGTGGCCTCAAATTTTGTTGATAGTTAGTGATACTGAGTCATTATTTGGCCTCTCTTGGACTTTACTCTTTTAAACACTTAGAAATTTTAATTTTTTCCTCATCTGCTTAGGGAAGGGGTGGAAAGAAAACTGATGAAGAAGATTAAAGAAAGTTTAGGTGGAGTGTACCAGCTGTCTTGTAAGGAGAAGAGAAATTGGTGGCTGTCTAAAGAGAACAGAGAGGATATAAAGATGGCAACGTCAGTCTAAAGCAATCCTGTCTGGGAGAGGCAGGAGGAAAATCAGTCAACAACTATCTGAGCCAGCAACTTTTAATGCATTGGGTCAGAAATCTTAGTTTTTGATTTTTAAAATTATATTTGCTTGATATCTTGCTGGCATTGGGATATGAGAAAATCCTTAATCAGTCATAGGAAAGAGGAGGGAGGGTGGTCTTGATTTGACTCCCAAGACTATATTATAAAAACATACTGTGAGAGAAATGTGTCTAATAAACATCTTTTGATTGATTAATTAGTGATCTAATTTTAGGAGAACAGTGAGTAATAGCCTTGTTTTTAAGAAGTCTGGTCTGGACAAGCCTTGTCACTCTTCATGCCTTCACAATGCTGGTCCATTTTCTAGTCCTGAATTTATGTCCCATTTGAGCTAGTCCTTTGATGAGCTGTGCCCATGAATTAGCCTTTAAATTGTCTTCTCACCCAAGCACCCATATCTTGTGTCCTCCTCCTTTCAGAATGAGTGAATCCTTGTTAATATGATAATAGGTATTAAGGCATCAGTGTTTTCCAAGTAACACCAAATTGTATGCAAGCTTTGGGGAAGCATCTCATTATCCCAAATGATTAATTTATTGTCAATTCATGACAGCAGCATGGCAGGTTTGGGGAAGAATATGCTATTTTTAGCAGAAGGACTTTCAGTGAATCTCCGACAAGCAAACAAATGAACGAAACTACTTTTATGCCTTTCTGCACCATGTGTGGTTTTCTGTTATTCACTAAGACTCTATAGTAACTTTGTCTACATCACTGACTTTCCCCAAAACTGAGTTCTTTGACATTAGGACCATATCTTGTTCCTTTATGATTTAGTCTACAATAATTATTAATTCAATTGTCTTGAGATAATGGGTCATTTGTAGATATCTGTATTATGACTAGCAAACAAATGATTATTTTGCATTCCAGGAACAAATTAGGTGGACCTATGAGTAGTTTACGAACCACTTTTAAGAAAAAATAACTGTTTCCAAAGATCATATTCATACATTTATTATATATATTTTATTTCATTAAGTAATTCATGGGTCAAAAACCTAACAGTATGTGGAACACTACATCCAGATATAGTACCTGTGTGAGTTTCTTAACCGTGGACTCAAGGAAGGAGAAGGGGTAGAGAAGTGAATGGTGTGGGCAGTGCTGCAAGAAGCTCCCTGTGGCGCTGAGGGGTGAAAACAGGTAGGTTTATAGGAACAAATATTCAACTCTGCTTTCTGTTGATGAAGTTGGAAGTATAGTATACACAGACAGCATTTTTTCATCTTTTAAGGGTTTTTATAAAAATATGATTTCATTCCTCATTTATTTCTATATCGTGTAGGGAAGAATAAAATAGAAGCAGCAGAGAAGGCGGCATGAGTAAAGAAATCACCCATTTCTTTCCTTTGCCGAGAAAAACACTGTCACTTGGTGGGATGAATAGTTGACTAAACTTGTTCCTGTGTGATAAAACAAATGCTCACTATTTTCTCTAATAGATGAGGAAAACCCATTTTGTTGAAAAACCCATTTTTGACTGCTCACTATAAATGGCTCTTGCCTGGAAGGTACAGAAAAATATAGTAGATTAGAAAATTTTTCACAGTCTGAGGAAAAACTAAGTTGTAGTTATTTGAAAACAGATATTGGTGTAGCTTCCAATAGTATTTTTTAGGGACAATTGATTCATATGTACCTTTATCACCACTCTTCTACTTTTAAAGATATTATATAGAAATATTTTGAGAAAGTTTTTTTTCTCAAAAAATGTTTGGCTTTCTTGTATTAGTGTCTTATTTACTACAAAATGAGAAGATTGATGTTCTAAAGAAAAATTGTTCTTAAAAATATATATAGACCATTTGAACTTGGGACACCATAAGTAAAATGAGTATCCACATCTCTTTCATTCATGTGGTGCCGATTTCATTTTAGGTAAATAATCAATCAATAATCCGTGTTTCATTTTCTGCCAGGAGAATTGATTTAATGGCCTATTTCCAGAATAGATGATACTCTTCAAAGTACGTAGAGAAGGAGATTAAGTCGGAGAATCGCTCTCTCTAAATGTTGTCTCTTTTACAAAATGCAAAAATAAAGGTAACTTACTTCCAGAGAAATTTGTTTTTCTTCTGAAGTGATCTCCATGACACAGTTATGGAATGATCTTTCCTCTTCATAAAAGAAAGCACTAAAACACATGTTGAGGATTGGAAATACCTTCTGTTCAACACTGTGAGCCAGGGGAGGTTTTTCCATTGCTTCACTTTTTCTTATTTTACTTTCAGATTTGCCAGTGATGTTTCAAAGTCGGGATTTAACTTGGAATGGCAAAGTTGCAAACTTAAGTAGACTTTCCATTAATGAGCAGATTTAGACATTATTCTACTTTGAAGACAATCTTGAGTTTTGACTTAAAATATACATTGCTGTTTTGGAAAGATCTATACAAGCAGGCAATTCTTCTCAAATTTTATAAGAATAAGAATCTGATAATGTTAATGAACATGTTATAAACACTAGGTTTTCTAGCATTTCTGCAGCCTTCCAGGCAGGAACCACCCTGATTGGGATATTTAATCATTTCTTCTTCTTCCTGGCTTCTAATGCACTGAGCTGCTCTCCGTGGACACATTTACATCATGACAGTCACCCCTCAAGTACCATATGTCAACTGCACAACAGGTAGTGTCCTGGCTCTCAGTTCCTGAACTCCCTGGGGAAAAAGGAGAGTGTTGTAGGGCTGCCTGCAGAGACAAATGTGCTAACTTGCAATTCATTTGGTCCAGTGTTTCTATATACTTGTCTTAGAAAATTTTGTTCCCAAACAATGCTGTTTGGTTTAAAGTGAGGGTTAGGGTCAAATGATTACCTAAAATATTCATCATTTTTAATTTTTTTATTCCCAAGTTATGTGAAGTGAAATGTAATGTTTTAAATCTCTCAAGTTTTGGCCTAATTTAAGGAGGAAATAATATTACTATGTATCCCCAGGTATAAAACCATTCCTCAGAAGCAGAAACAGGGAGTCAAATATCTGGAAAACTGAGCCTCTTTAAAGCTTCCTTTTATTATCTGAAAGACTGAAAAATACAGCAATTCTAGCTAACAGAGAGTGAGACTTGATTTTCTGGAACTTACCTGCTTGCCCAAACCTAAAGTATGGCAGTAGAGAACTCTCAAGCCTGTGCAGGCCTGGGAACCTAACTCTTATTTCAGCACCACTGGTGAGGAATGTGCCTTTATACTGACAGGGACATGCAGTGTACCTTACTCTTCTCCTTAAGTTGACTTCTCATTCTTCTGTATGTTGTGAGTTGATAATGGCTTCTAACTCTGGCATCCTTTTCTCTTCTGGCCATGGAGACCTGAATGTACTTATAGTTACTATGTGAGCTCAGTGTCTGAGATTCAAAGTCATCACATTCACAGAAGCCTTGTGTCTGAGGTTGTCCAAGTGGATAGGAGGGACTGCTGGGCTGAGCAGCTGCAAACAGAGGTTGAAATGCAATTGTTGAAGTGGCTGGTACGAATGTGGCAGATAACACTATATCTTCCCTTCTCGTCAAGAAACTAGACACTAAATAAAATCCATTGATCTACATGTGAATATGATCATTAATGTACATTCCTAGAGAATCTTTTTTTTTTAAATAAGAGCACTGTTGTTCTTTTTCTTATGCTTTTTGATCTGTTGCTTGTTTGGGTGTCCTATGTGATTCTGAAATTATTAAAAAATATGACAATAGGCAATCCACATACAACCATGGTAAAAATTTAAATCTTCCTGACAGGCAAATGAATTTCCTCTTACTGTTATTTAGCCTGAGTTTGGAGAATGCGGAATAATTTTTATATTTAGCTAATACAAACATAAAAGTAGTTGTGAATAAATTTGTTTTGCTAAAAGTCACATGATTATCTCAGATTATCTAGTACATCATCTTGTAATTCCTGGAAATGTTTACATCAGAGACGATGCTCTTCTAAGTCTCTAAATACCTTTGTTTCAAAGAGTTCTAGAATGGCACACAGTGGCTAATAAAGACAGGAGATAAGTCATAAACTTTGACCAAACAGGGAGCAAAAACAGAAGAGGGGCAAACAGGCCAGTATTTGAACTAATACTCTCAAAGGAGTTACATTTAGAATCACATTTTATTGCTGGTTTGAGAAAAATCAGGAATTAGAGACTTGGTCAAGAAGAATTAAAAGGATTAGGAACATGGTTTCCACTCAACCAGATGGGTTAGAATCTGGGACACAGTGGGTTAGTGTAAGGAGTAGTGTGGAGATGCTTCAGAAAAGCTAGTAATTGAGCCATAGATAATGGTTTCAAGGTCAGGCTGAACCAAGGTCAGCATGGTGCTGGCAAGTAATAGGCAAGTGTTTCTGAAGTTAAGTCAGTGGGAGCCAGAAACTACTACAGAATGCAGGAGTCCAACACAAGAGCCCTGAGCCCAACATGGCATCTGAGATGGGAGAGTCCATGGTCAGCAGAGGGAAAATGAATCAATGAACAAAGGAGCACTCTGTCAAGAGTAGCCTTTTCATGAGGAAGTTTTTTTGGTCCTTGCTTCTAGGCTTACATGACTCATACTAGGCAAGAACTGCTGTCCTGGTGTGTTGAATCCTGAAGCAAAGAAAAGACCACCAACTCCAATTTTAAATCAAATTAAAGCAAGCTTGTATTTGTGTACACAAAGAGAACTGATCAGAGACTATCTCTGCTAATACAGGCTAGAGACCAGCCCCCCAGATCTCCAGGAACAAGGTTTTATAGCACAAAAAGCTGCAAAGTGGGGTGTCTTGAGAACTTATAGCTAACAGGATTTTGACAAACATAATACAAAGGCAGATAGAAGGTTAATGATCTACATGGCATGATATTTCAAGATAGGGAGTACATTCAGATCCCAACATCAGAATTTATGAGGCACCACTGAGGTTTCAGAGAGGGTGATATCTGGTCAGGGGGAGCCAGGCATGAGTGAGTTCAAGGCATGGGCAGAAATTCCAAACAAGTTTAGGAATTGTAGTAATTTATACTAAAACAGAAATTAACTTTTCATGATTTTGTGACAAGAAGGCTCCAAATCTTAAGATGGAATTAGGCTGGGTTCATCAGGTGCTGTTAGAGCTCTGCAGAAGCAGGCAATTGGAAGGGTGCAGCTGAAGCTGGAAGGCAAGAACAAGAAAAGGCAGTGTGAAAACAACCCAGGGAGTGCCTGATTTCTGATGGATGGTCCTGCAATGTGGCCACTGTGTTACTCAACTAGTTTCTCAATTCTAAAATGTATATTAAGCCATGTAGACAGTCTAAAGACTCTTCTTTGGGCTGGGAATGTAGCTCAGTGGTAGAGTTCTTGCTTAGCACACCTAAGGCCCTAGGTTCTCTTTTTGTAAATTCATCTAAATAAAACCATACCAAATGTAGCCTTTGAATGCAACAGAAAACATTTCAAATACACACATGATTCTGCCCTATAGTAATAACCTCTGGGTATAAGACTAAAAAGCAAAGATGAATCAATCTCAAATTGATGATATAAAAAGTGAACTGCCATAGCATCTCGTTCTTCCTCCCTTTTGAAAAAAAGATAGATCCAGTTTATACTTATATGCAGTATATTTCTGTTGGCAGTTACTCATTTTACAAACTTATTCCTAGTTTTGCTATTACATATCTATTGTTAGCCTCAAAAAAGTAGTGTAATCCCTCATTTTTAGTCCTCATTTGAGAATAAGGCATCTCTAGTCCCTATAAATTCTGAATATTTTGAAGTTACCATTTATTGACTGTCTTTGGGCTAAGTGCTTTATATGTAATTCTTCATTGCATTATTTTTACAACTGCTTTGGCATTGTTTCTAACCAGTTAATGATATTACATTAGGCAGTTTTGGAATGGTTTAAAAAAGTGGGATCTCATAACCATATACACACAACATTTTAACATGACAGATTAGAAAAATAAATAGAAGCTAATCTTTGTAAGTTGTCCCTTTTATGTGCATCACCCAATCAATGATGCAACATTACCATTGAACCCATAGGAAGGGCTCAGCCAATACATTTTTCCTTCTTTATGCTGACTGATTCTTAATGAAGATACCAAAAACATACATTGGAGACAGGACAACCTCTTTAATAAATGGTTTAGGGGAAACTGGATGTCCACTAAAAGAGGATTGAATGTTGACCACTATTTCTCACCCTGCACAAAATGGTTCAAAGTCCTAAAAGTAAAACTATTAGAGGAAAACAGGAGAAGCACTTCAAGACATTGGTACAAGCAATGATTTTCTGAATAGGACCCCAAAGCACAAGAAACAAGCAAAAATGGTATTCTATCAAACTAAAAAGCTTCCGTATGCCAAAGGAAACAATCAACAGAATAAAGAGACAATCTATTAGAATACGAGAAAATATTTCCCAGTTATTCATCTGACAGAGGGTTAATATCGAGAATACAGAAAGAACACAAAAAGCTTAATAACAAACTCCAGATAATACAATTTTAAGAATGGACAAGAGATCTGAATAGACACTTTTCAAGAGAAGAAATGCAAATGGCCAATAAATATATGAAAAAAATGCTCACTATCATGAATCATCATGAAAGTGCCAATAAAAACTACAATGAGACACCATCTTACCCCAGTTGGAATGCCTTAACAAAATAAATTCAGAAATAGATGCTCACTGTTGTTGAGAATGTAAATTAGTAAAAACACTGTGGAGAACAGTATGAAGGAGCCTCAAAAAATTAAAAATAGATCTACTACATGATCCAGCTATCCCATTCCTGGGCATATATCCAAAGGAAATGAAATCAGTGTACCAAACAGATATTTGCACACCTGTGTTTAATGCAGCACTATTCAGCTATATTTGGAATCAGTCAAGGTGCCCATCAACTGGTGAATAGATGAAATGTGGCATATATACATAAATGGAGTATTATTCAGCCATTAAGAAGAACTAAATCTTGTCATTTGCAGCAAAATGGGCAAAACTAGAGGATATTATGTTAAGTAAAATAATCCAGAAGTGGAAAGGCAAGTATTGAATGTTCTCTCTCTTATGTGGAAACCAAAAGAAGTCAATCTAAAAACAGAACAGTGATTACCAATGATTGGGGAGTACAGAAGAAGGGTGGTTAGATGTGATTACAGTATGCTTTTTTTCATGTATAGATCACACTGAATACCATTAGTATGTGCTAGTATATGTTAATAAAATAAAAATACATTTAAAAATAGGGTAATAAATCCTATTTGATGAGAATTTTGAAATTACCGAAAAGTATAAATAAAACCATCCATGATCTCCCTTCACACATGGCTATTATTTGGGTGTCTTTCCTACTAGCTGTTTTTTCCTATATTTTAAGTAATTAGAACTATGCTCATTTTCTCTAATATTAAACAAAGAACATTTTATTGAAAAATATTCAACAAATAATTTTCAAAAACATTTTACTACATATATCATAGTAGCAAGCTGGTGATGTATGGGCCACATCTGGCCCTTTGACTTATTTTATTTGGCTTTTGAAATGTTAAAAAATTTGAACTAATTGCACATATTTTAAAATCAGCTTTCCCATTACCCAGCTTGCTTCACCTTGTCTCCGTGAATGGTATGATCCTGTTGGCATGTTTTTTTTTTTTAGAATTCTGGGATGGCTGTCCTGAAATTTATACTAGTCATTCACATATTGAGATCTATTTTAGATTATTTCCAATTTCTTAATTATCAAGATGAATACTGCAAGAAATGTTGGATTTTCTGCATTTCTGTATGTTTGGTAGATTTATTGTGGTTTTCATGTGTTTTCTTATCACTTTCTTGACATTTACTTCACAGCATTCTCTCCATTTGGCCAATCGGCTCAAACTGTCAGCACAGCAGACTCTCAGACTTGCTGCAGGGCGTTACCCAGACTGGGCCTTCTGTCTGCCTGGTGTGGAGGGGCTCCTGGCCTAGGTGTGAGAGCATGTCTGGGTCTGATTCTCCATTTGCCTCTTTGTACAAGTTAATTTGGCGAAGTTTTACTTTAATTTATTATTTTAAAAAATAAATATGAGTTAGTACAAGTGAGTTTTGTGATGTTTAGTCACTCTTCATTTGAATGTCAGTTTAAAAATGAATTTTTAGTCCCATTATTTAATATGCTCTTATTTTTTAATTTTTTTTTTATTCTGAGTTATAAACTTCTGGGCGTTGTTTCAGTGTATGACTATACTTCAATGCTTAGGAAAATATTTACTTGAATGAAGTCCCTACTGAGTGAGGATTCTTCCACACTACACTAAATGAGAAGTCAGTAATAAGTATATAAAAGAATGAATACAGAGAGATGAACAGTTTTTGTTAGACCTTGATAAAGGAAAAACTGTATTTAGCTCTTCCCCTCTGTTCCTCTTTGTTAATTAATTAATTTAAATTATTTTGTGGTCCTGGGCATCCAATAGAGGGCCTTTCACATTAGTAAAGCATTCTACCACTTAGCTACATCCTCAGTCCTTTGTTTTATTAATATAGATTATGTTAATTATATATAATACATATTATATTATTTAACAGAAGACTCGTGTTCCAGTTAATGTTTTTCCCCAACTTGTTTCTTCAAGAAGAGAATGTTGCGGGAAAGTCAAAGATTTATGACACACACCCTTGTTCTTAGAGAGTTTGCAGTCTAGTTGGGATGACAGGACCCAAGTAATGTGAAATGATTCTGAAAATTCTGGATTGGGGCAGAAAATCTGCTTGTGTTTAACAGCGTCAGAGGGAGAGAGAATTCATTGTGACTCCAATAAGCTGAACTGGGGAGGTTAGGTCTGAATATGGCTCCCAATAAAGTTTAGGTTCTCACCAACATTATAGGGGAATAGAGGGATAATGTGAGTTGGGGGCAGGCAACTGGGCTGAAGTGTTGGGTTGGGAATTGGTGGGTCAATTTATGTGGGTATGAAGAGCAGTGAAGTAACATTTTGAATTTGTTCTGATAGACTGTGAGAAGCCTTTTATGAGACTCTTTATTTTTCTCCCCAGGCACTATGGTATATAATATTAGAATAGGTGGAAGTGGAGAGCAGGAGGACAGTTAAAAGGCTGTTGTCATACTTCAGCCATGATGGGATAAAGATGTGGAAGCAAAAGATTTTAAAGAAATTAATGCATTTGAGAAATGCACCTTATAAAGGTGAAAGTTGGTAAGATTTGAAGATTGTCTAAATATAGAGTAAAGGGAAAGGTAAAAATCAAATAATTCAAAAATTTCAAATTTAAAAAATTGAGAGCATCAAAGAGTTTCTAACTAGAAATAGGGAAGCCTAGACTGTGTATCACTTCATGACAGGAAGAATTTTATGTTCAACCTTATGGTTTTTGCTTCTCCAAGGGCCCCTCTGTGCTGAGTTTTTATTTTGTTCTGTTGATATTAGCATGCTAGATGATAGATACTAGAGTGAGAAGAAAGTTGAATGATGGGTGAACAATTTAGTCTCAAAAGAAGTCTCTCTCTTAACATTCATGAGTCATTGATGTTCCAGCCTAGTTAGCTAATTAGAATAATATTACTAAAAAATGTCATTAGTTTTATGCCCTTTTGTTTCATTCTGGACTAGTTAACTTGCTTTGCTCTTTGGTAACAGATTTTGCTCCTAGTTGTGAACTCACTGATTTACATATTCATGCTGTTGACATCAGAGACCCTAGGAATATTGGAGGAATCAATAAAAACAAATTTATGCTTCTACAACATGCATATGTGTCCCAGTAGGCACACACACCTCTCCAGATCCATGCCTTATTCATCATTGATTAATACTTTTTTTGATCTTCAGAGGGGATAAGAAATGACTAACAGATTAGTGCATCTTATTGTTCAAAATGTTGGGTTGTCAAAGACAAGATAGGGTTTAAACAAACCTTTATTGTTCACTTTACTTTGGATACTAGAACCAAAAATCACTGTAGCATATTATTGCAAACACTTAAGTAGAACAAAACTTTTAGTTTTGGATTCTTTGGCAAAGAAATTATTTTCATGAGCATGTCTTTTGTTGTTGTTTATCTCTCTCTCTTTTTTTGGGGGTGGTGGTGGTGGGGATTGAACTCAGGGCATAGTGAATGCTAGGCAAGCACTCTACCAACTGAGCTATATCCCCAGCCTAAAAGCATATGTTTAATAAGCATGTTGGAATCCATTTTCTGTGTTGTTCCTGTGTTATCAGGTGAGTACAAAAGAGGCAGCAAGTATCTCTATTAACTTCAACAGTTGTAAGAGGACAAACAATGACATCTTTCTTCGTTTCTGTGGACAGACAACTCTTGGTTGGTGTAAGTGTAAAAGCATCACCAAACAGCAATGGTAGCCAAGTCTCCCTGGGAGGGAACGATGACTTCACAGCTTATAAACATGGCATTGCCACACACTGACCCGTCTGCAGCCTTGACCAAATGTGACATATTTCCTAAATCCCTCTCCAGGAGGGCTTGGGGTTCAAAGGAATGACACATAAAAGGGTGAATGTGGGCATACATGGCAAAGAGGACCCCTTACTTTTAAGAAGGGCAAAGATATCAAATTGGTTAAAAGAAAGTTCATCATGGAGTGATAATGGTGAGAAATTAGAAACTGCACCAAAATGGGATAGAATGGAGCAAGATCAAGATTAGAAACCAAACAAAGTGATTCCAGGCTCACAGAGTAGGATTGCCTATAACTTCCTTTAATAGGCTGCTGGCTGAATGGCTGCATTGGATTGTTCCTTTTAATTTAACAAAAGGGGTGAGCAGCTGGACATGGTGGCTCATGCCTGTAATTCTAGCATCTTGGGAGGTTGAGGCAGGATGATAGCAATTTCAAAGTCAGCCTTAGTAACTTAGAGGCTCTAAGCAATTTAGTGAGATCCTGTTTCAAAATTAAAAATAAAAACAGGCTGTGGCTATAGCTCAGCAGCTAAGCATCCTGGAGTTTGATCTCCAGTTTAAAAAAAAAAGAATGGGGTACACAACATTAGATTGAGAACCTAAATTATTACATAAGCAAAGAGCAGCAAAAAACAAAACAGGGCAATGCATTTAGTTGGTGTGAAATATCTTCGGCCATATCTAGAAGAGGATTGATAACTAAGTCATCTTTTGACTCATGTTCAAAAGGAGATTAAAAGATTGGCAACTAGATTTGTGTGGCTGGTAACTCATGCGTGTGAGTTTACTGAACTTGTCTCCATGCCTTTAAATTTGTCCATAATTATCCATGATAAAAAATTAAAATAACTGGAATTCATACAAAAATCAAATAACAATGGCATCTCACCTCCTTTCTAAAATCAAATGATAACATCTCTTTTATTCCAAAGTTCAGTGATGCATTTTGTACAAGATAGAGCTAGGATTGTTCCAAGCTGCTTTGAGGAATCATAGGCAATCAAAAATGTCTTCCCCTGGAATGATTTTTCCAAATCAATAGTAAATTCCTGACCATGCTTGCTTTGTCAATTTAAATGTAAAAGTGTGTTTATTTCATGGGCTATACAGAGGGGCTTGATATTTTTCAGCGATTTAGAGTCTTTTCCTATCAAAATCAATGTCATGTCTCCAGATAGAGTTTGAGGGAATACATCCACATGCACTATTCCAGAACGGGCTGAGAGTAACAGCTTTCGAAACAACTTGATTTCCCAGAAGTGGTGTCCTTTATGAACAGGAGACTAATGCTCACTATTTGAGAAAACAGTAATTTTTCCACCAGTTTTTTTTTCTGTTGGAATACTCCAACCATGCTTAGCTTAAGATACAAGGCAGTCAACCAATGATTTGATCAGTTTGCAAAGATAAGTTTGACAGTTTTTCTTATACAAAATCTTTCAACTAAGGCTGTAGGTAATATAGCAACATTAGTGGCTTCAGTAAATAATTCTACCCTTCCAGGGTTATACATATGCAGAAAGTTCTGGGCACTGAATAGAAGACTCCAGAGCAGTCTACACAGTAATAAAAATGACAGAGAAGCCTTGCTTTTTAAGAAAAATGGTCTACCAACAGCTTGATGACAGAACAAACTGTCAAGACTTGATATTAGGATAATTTTGGAAATTCTCGCTTCCCATGATAACCACAAAAGCTTCTTTGTCCCTTTGAGTGTAATTCTTATTTATATGGGACATTATTTATGAATAGTAAACACAGATTGTGCTATAATAGTTGGCATCTTGTGCCTAAGCTCAGTTCCAGTGTTACCAGATGAAATGTCAGAGTAAAAAATAGAAATTTTTATTTATGCTAAAATGCTATTGCAGAATTTGAAGTAGAAAAAAAATCACTTGACATTTTGGAAATTGTCCTCAGGCTGAGAGACTTGCCAAGGGCAGCTTTTCTCATTTGGTGATGATGACTTGGCAATGGCACCTTTTGTGAAAGGAACATGTAGTAGAAACAAAGTAACATTAGGAAGCCCAAAAATTATTGTTTCAAAGAATGAGTACAAGTTGCATAGTTATGGTTTTCTGTATCTTTCCCTTTCACACCTTCATTTTGAAAATACTGTAGAAATCCTTCTAAATTGTTTTAAAATCTTTTCAGCATCTTATTATTGGTCAGAGGCAATATGGTATAAAGAAAAGGCCAAAGAGTTTTAAGTAGACACGAGTTTAAATCTGGTGAGTTTTTCATAGTCTGTGTCATATTAGAGAAGAAAATTTACTTCTCTGAGCCTCCATATCTTTATGTGTTAATTGTGAGTTTACTGAACTTGATAATGATGAGTCCAGCTTCAGAGGTATTAAATGAGAAAAGATTTATGAAAAATAATGTCATTAATTGCAAATGATATATATTGATAATTATTACTATTAATTACATCATTGGCAGATCTGAAATCTTAGAAAACAAATTTCTACAAAGCAATGGAATTATTTAAAGAGGAAAGAGAATTTTTAAGTAAGGCATTATTTTACTAGGAATTCTCTTCACAGAATGAGCAGTGTTTATTTATTCATTATGGTGTCCTGTATTTGTTATCTACTTGGATATGGTCAGGCTTCACAAAGATCCTAAGAACAATTTAGAGTTAGTACCTGGGGAATGTATTCTACACAAGGACCTCATTCCTAGAGTGTACCTCCTTCCCTCAGAATCATTTACCACCATTATTTGTTGACTGTAGGACCAGTGTGATACCAAATACAAGCAACTGATGTTTAGGACTGGCTTTAAATTTTATTTTTTGATCATTTTTAAAGAAAATTAAATAAATTGGAAAGAATAAGCTTGATTCTAGTGGGCTGACAACATTTTTTTTCTTTTATGTGTTTGGAATTCCTTTGGGAACATCTTGGGGTGTTCATTTTCTGTTCCATAATTACCACACCAGCATTTCATAATACACCCTACTGTGTGTATTATGAAATTGCTTCTTCAGGGAGTTTTGGAAACATCTTTTATAAGGAGTCTTTTCCCTCTAAAAGATACCGTATATACTCACACCCCAATTTGGGGCATATGAACAAGAAGATCTTTGTAATGGTGGAGAATGGCTGGTGATATTAATATCTTTGACATGCTGGGTCTTGTGAAAAGGGTCTTTACCACTGTGGGAGTAATTTCTACTTTACCCATGGACGTTTATGAGTCTGTTACATATTTAACTTTATGCTGGGTAGCCTGCTTGGTTGTATGCAAGACCACTCACCAACAGTTGAATGCTGTGAAAATTCTTGACATCATTTTGCTGACTGTAAAGACTGTACTTCTCTGAAGGTGGTCTTTATTTCCCACTTCCAACTTGCTTGTTGTATATGCAAGCAGAGCGATTAAGTTCACTTTGGTCAGGGGCTGGTGTTTCTTAACTTGTCTTCAGATATCTCACAATTCCTCTGTTCTATCTACTCGGCTGAGTGGAACACTTTACTTGGCTCTTGTCATTGGCATTTATATTCCTTTCCCTTTAATTTCTGTGAAGTGTGAAGATACTTCAGGTCTTTTCTTGTGTCATTTAACTAATGTCAAATTAATTTAGCCAAGTGGACCTGTCTAATGTACTCTGCATACAAGATCATTCCTTAACAGTGTCATCCAAGAAAGTCTTTTAGTTCTGCAAAAAGTTAACCTAAATTCATTTCACTGGGGAACAGGGATGCCTACAATGTTTCAATGCATGAATCACAGTAATAAGTAGTAAATAGCAACAGTCACTATATGTCAAGTGGTTACAGTTATGTCTCATAATTCCTCACTCATTCTTCTTTATTTTTATATTGGTTCTTTTTATTTATACACAACATTAGGATTCATTTTGACAAAATTACAAAAGCATGGAATATAATTTGTTATAATTCAGTCTCCATTAATTTTCCTTCCTTTCCCTCCTCCTTCCTTCTATTCCCTTCCTTCTACTCTACTTATCTTTTTGCTATTTACATAGTGTTTTTAAAATTAGTATCTTGTGAATGTATGTACATGATGGTGAGAGTCAAATATGTAGAAAAATTAGGTCAGATTTATTCCAAGTTCTTTCCTTATCCCATCTCTCTTAACTTCCTTTCAATCCCCTTCATCTACTTTTTAATATATTTTTTATATCCCTCACACTTATTTTGGATTAGCTTCCATATATCAGAGAGAACATTTGACCTTCAACTTCCTGGGACTGGCTTAGCATGAGAGCCTCCAGTTCCATCCATTTACTGGCAAATGCAATAATTTTATTCTTTTTTTATGGTTGAGAAATAGTATATATACCACAATTTCTTTATCCATTCATCTGTTGAAGGGCATGTAAGTTGTTACATAGCTTAGCTATTGGGAATTGAGCCATTATAAATATTGATATGGCTGTGTCACTGTAGTATGCTGATTTTAAGTCCTTTGGGTATATACTGAGGAGTGGGATAACTGGGTCAAATGGTGATTCTGTCCAAATTTTCTGAGGAAGCTCTGTACTGCTTTCCAGAGTGGTTGCACCATTTTGAAGCAATGTCTGAGTGGACCTCTTTCCCACAAACATCTATCATTGCTTGTATCCTTGCCATTCTGACTGGAGTGAGATGAAGTCTCAAAAAATGTAGATTTAATTTGCATTTCCTTGATTTCTAGAGATCTTGAATATTTTTTTTTACATATTTGTTGGCCATTTATACTTCTTCTTTTGAGAAGTTGCCCATTTATTAATTGGTTTATTTATTTATTTATTGGTGCTAAGATTTTTTAGTTCTTTGAATGTTATGGATGTTAATGCCCTACCTGAGGAGTAGGTGGCAAAGATTTTCTTCTATTCTGTAGGCTTTCTCCTTAGACTCTTAATTGTTTCTTTTTCTGTGCAGAAGCTTTTTAATTTGATGTCATGCCACTTATTGAGGAAATTGGTTCTTGTGCTGACATGTTGGAGTGTTGGACCTACATTTACTTCTTGCAGATGCAGGGTTTCTAGTCTAATTCCTAGGTCTTTGATCTACTTTGAGTTTACTTTTGTGCAGAGTGAGAGAGAGGGGATAAATTTCATTCTGCTACATATGGATTTCTAGTTTTCCCAGCACCATTTGTTAAAAAGGCTATTGTTTCTCAAACTTAAGTTTTTGGCATCTTTGCCAGTATCAGATAACTGTATTTATGTGGATTTGTCTCTGTGTCTTCTATTCTATTCTGTTGGTCTTTGTGACTGTTTTTATGTCAGTACCATGCTATTTTTGTTACTATAAGATCTGATATTGTGATGCCTTCTGTTTTGCTTTTCTTACTAAGCATTGCTTTGGCTATTCTAGTTCTCTTATATTTCCAAATGAATTTTATAAGTGCCTTTTCTAGTGCTGTGAAGAATGACATTGGCATTTTAGTGGTAATTACATTGAATCCGTATAGCACTTTTGGTAGTATGACTATTTTGAAAATATTTACTTTGCCTGTCCAAGAACATGAAGGTATTTCCATCTTCTAAGATTTTCTTCAATTACTTTCTGTAGTGCTCAATAGTTTTCATTGTAGAGGTCCTTCACCTCTTTAGTTAGATTGATTTCGAAATATATTTTTTAAGGCTGTTGTGAATGGGATAGTTTTCCTAATTTCTCTTTCACTTGATTGCATCATTCGTGTATAAGAATGCAACTGATTTATGATTGTTAATTTTATATGCTGCCACTTTGCTGAATTCATTTGTGAGTTCCCTGAGTTTTCTAGTAGCATTTTTGGGTCTTCTAAATATAGAATCATGTCAGTAGCAAATATGAATATTTTAAACTCTTCTTTTTGCATCCCATTAATTTCTTTCTTAATTTCTGACTAGAGTTTAAGGACTATGTTGAATAAAATGGTGAAAGAGGACATCTATGGCTTGCTCCAGTTTTTAGAGGAAATGCATTACATTTTTTTCCATTTAGAATGATGTTGGCTTTGAGTTTAACATATCTAGCTTTTACAGTGTTGAGGTATGTTCCTATTATCCCTAGTTTTTCTAGCATTTTGAGCATGAATGGATGCTGAATTTTGTAAAATATTTTTTTTTCTGCATCTACTGAGATAATCATGTGATTCTTGACTTTAAGTCTGTTGATGTGGTGAATTATGTTTATTTATTTCTGTATGTTGAACCAACCTTGCATCGCTGGGCTGAACCTCATGGTTCACTATCTTTTTAAAAATGTTTTTGCATGTGATTTGTCAGTATTTTGGTAAGAATTTTTGCATCTATGTTCGTCAGGGAAATTGGTCTGAAGTTTTCTTTCCTTGATGTATCTTTGTCTTGTTTTGTTATCAGGGTGATAACTAGCTTCATAGAATGAGTTTGAAAGGGTTCCTCCTTTTCTATTTTGTTGAATAATTTGAGGAGGATTTGTATTAGTTCTTCTGATATAACTGGGCTGAGAATCCATCAGGTCCTGGGCTTTTCTTTGTTGGTGTTTTCTTTGTTGATGATGTCTTCAGTTTCATTGCTTGAAATTGATCTGTTTAAATTTTCTATGACCTCCTGACTCAATTTGGGTAGGTCACATGTTTCTAGAAATTTGTCAATGTCTTCAAGTTTTTCTATTTTATTAGAGTATAAATTTTCAGAATACTTTCTGATTATTGTCTATATTTCAGTAGTGCCTGTTGTGATATTTCTTTTTGCATCATGGATTTTAGTACTTGAGATTTTTTTCTCTCTCTTTCTCTTGGTTAGCTTGGCTAAAGGTCTATCAATTTTATTTATTTTTTCAAAGAATAAACTTTTTGTTGTGTTGATTTTTTTGAATTTTTTTGTTTCAATATCATTGATTTTGGCTCAAATTTTAATTATTTTTGTCTTCTACTGTTTTTGGTATTCATTTGTTCTTCTTTTTCTAGGCCTTTGAGATATAATGTTAGGTTATTTATTTGGTGACTGTTGTTTTAATGAATGAATTTAATGCAATGAACTTTCCTCTTAGAACTGCCTTCATACTGTCCTAGAGATTTTGATAAATTGTGTTGCTATTGTCATTTAACTCTTAAGACTTTTAAAAATTTTATCCTTGATTTCTTCAGCTATCCATTGGCCATTCAATAGAATATTATTTAGTCTCCAGGGGTTAGAGTAGCTTCTATTTTTAATTTTATCATTGATTTCTAATTTCATTTTATTATGATCCAGTAGAATGCTAGGTATTATTCCTATTTTTTTTGTATTTGCTAAGAGTTGCTTTATGACTTAAGATATCATCTATTTTAGAGAAGGATCCACATGCTGCTGAGAAGAAAGTGTATTCAGTCATTGATGGAGGAAATATTCTATATATGTCTGTTAAGTCTAAATTATTCATTGTATTGTTTAGTTCTATAGCTTCTTTATTTAGATTTTGTTTGGAGGATAAGAGAGGCATATTAAAGTCTCCCAGTATTATTGAGTTGTGGTCTATTTGATTTTTGATATTGAGAAGGGTTTGTTTGAGATTTGTAGATGCTCCATTGCTTGGGGCACAAATATTTATGATTGTTATGTCTCACATAATTCCCTTAAGATGTATGAAATGACCTTCTTTATCCCTTCTGATTAACTTTGGCTTGAAGTCTACCTTATCTGATATGAGGATAGAAACCTCTGCTTGTTTATAAGATCTATATAAATGATACATTTTTCCCCAACTTTTTTTTTAAATATTTTTTTTAGTTATAGATGAACACAATACCTTTATTTATTTGTTTTTATTTTTATGTGGTGCCGGGGATTGAACCCAGTGCCTCATGCATGCTAGGCAAGTGCTCTACCACTGAGTCACACCCTGGCCCCCTTTTCCCAACATTTTACCTTCAGTCTATGGATATCTTTACCTATGAGGTGAGTCTTTTGGAGATAGTATATTGTTGGATATTGTTTCTTAATTCAATTTGCCAGTCTGTGTCTTATGTTTGGTGATTTTAGGACATTTACATTCAATATTATTATTGAGATATGATTTTTTATTCCCTGTCATGTTAACTTATTTTTTTAGGTTATTTTATTTTTATTATTTTTATTTTTTATTTCTTTATTTCTTTTTTACTTTTTTATTATTTATTTATTTTTTATTTTATTTTTTTTACCATACGATCATATTTCTGGTTTTTAATTTTAATTAGTTTCTCAGTCAATTCACTGTTCTTTTAGTGTAGTTCCTCCCTTTGCTGGTTTTAAGTTTTATTTTTTATTTCTTCTTCATGAAATATTTTATTATATATTATATAATACATTATAGTGCAGGCTTTCTAGTCATGAATTCTTTAAATTTTTGGTTACCATGGGAGATTTTTATTTTATCATCAATTCTGAAGCTTAACTTTGCTTGATATAGTATTCTTGGTTGGCATCTATTTTCTTTCAGAGCTTGGTATATATTATTTTAAGACCTCCTAGCTTTGAGGGTCATCTGAGATCTGATTGATTTTCCCGTAGTGTGGCCTGTTTTTTTTTTCCCTCTCTGACAGCCCTTAAAATTCTATCTTTATTCTATATGTGATGCGTTTTCATAATATAACATACCTTTGTGTGAATCTGTTGTAATTTTGTACACTTGGGGTCCTGTAAGTCTCCTGTATTTGATTTTCCATTTAATTTTTAAGGTTTGAAAATTTTATGAAATTATTGCACTGAAAAGATTGTGAATTCCATTGGTTTGTATTTTTGAGACTTTACCTATCCTGATAAGTCTTATATTTGATCTTTTCATATTATTCCATATTTCTTGGAAGTTCTGTCCATGGTCTCTTAACATCTTTTTCCATGGTTAACTTTATTTTCAAGATTATGTATTTCATTATCATTGCCTGAAACTCTGTCTTCTAAGTGTTCTAGTCTGCTTGGGATGCCTTCCATTTAGTTTTTGATTTGGTTTATTGATTTCTTCATTTTGAGGAGTTATGCTTAAATTTTTTCAGAATCTCTGTCAGTTGCTGTTCCATGTTGGAATACTACACCCCAGGGATCTTCTCTAGGTTCCGCTTGTGTGGTGAAGGAGCCAATTCTTAGTCCACTCTGTGACCAGCAGACACAATGTTTCCTGATGTTTTGGGTTCAGTTTCCAAACTCAATCTCTCCTGCCCCTGCCCTTTTGAATTCCTGGCTAAGCACATTTCTCCCTGCAAGCAGCTGGATTGGAGGGGGAACAGCAATTGTGTGGGTTTCCTCAACCTGTATTCCCATGTGTAAACCTCTCTCCACATTTAATTTCTCTTGATCACTTAGGTACAGTCTATGTCGGGCAGCATGTGTTTGCCAGGCCTATAGTTTGGGCCAAACAGTGGTTTTGCAAGGAATTAGCTCACACAGCTACTGGGCCTTTGTGTCATGGCTACAAAATATTTTTTTCCTCTGCCCTTCATAGGCAGCTGGGAGAGATGTGGCTTCTTTGCTGCACATGCCTTTCAGTTTAGTCTAGAGTATCTTTGCTCTCTGATCTCTCTATATGCAGGCATGCCTCAGGCCTTCTAAAAATGGGAGTTCCTTTAATTCTCTTATCCCTCCACTTTGCTTGTGGAGGGACCTGTCTGGCTGGCTCCTCTGGTGGTGGCAAAAAATGATGTGCTGGAATTTCTTTGTTATTTTATCATATCCAACTTCCAGAGTTCCTGATCTGCTTTGAATGTCTGGCATTCAATCCCAATAAAGACCCTCCCCCTTTTTTTCACCCACCATGCTGAGACACTGCCTATCTGCTCTTGTGGCTTCACACCATGGAGCAGCTAAGAAAGTGGCCTTCTCTACTCTGCCTTCTTGAAAGATAGTTTTTCTAATTTCTCTTTGAGCAGATTCATCATTGGAACATAGGATCATGATTGATTTATGAATGTTGATCTTGTATCCTGGTAGCTGTTGAATTTATCTATTAGCTCTAGAAGTCTTCTGGATAGTACTATGATCTTGTAAATATAGGATCATGTCATCAGCAAACAGATAATTTCCTATTTGTTTCCCTTTAATTTCTTTCTCTTGCCTGATTGCTCTGTTTAGAGTTTCAAGGACTATGCTGAATTGGAGTGGTGAAAGTGAACATCCTTGTCTTGTTCCTATATTTAGAAGGAATACTTCCATTTTTCTCCATTCAATATAATGTTGCCCTTGGGTTTGCCATATTTAGCCTATCATGTGATTCTTGCCCTTTAAGCCTTTTGATGTGGCGAATTACATTTGTTGATTTCCATATGTTGAGGCAACATTGCATTCCTTGGATGAAACCTACTTGATCGTGAAACATGATCTTTTTAATGTGTTTCTGTATACAATTTGCCAATATTTTATTAAGCATTTTTGCATCTATGTTTATCAAGGATATTGGTCTTAAGCTTTCTTTCCTTGGTGTGTCTTGGTTTGGTTTTGGT
This sequence comes from Ictidomys tridecemlineatus, assembly GCF_052094955.1. Lineage (NCBI taxonomy): Eukaryota > Metazoa > Chordata > Mammalia > Rodentia > Sciuridae > Ictidomys > Ictidomys tridecemlineatus. The sequence continues at coordinate 165,392,523 of NC_135479.1, forward strand.
TTCAAGGAGATACTGGCTTCATAAAATGAATTTGAAAGTGTTATCTTTTTTCCTATTCCATTGAATAATTTGAAGAGAATTGTTATTACTTCTTCTTTAAATGTCTTATAGAACTTAGCTGGGAATCCATTCAGTCCTGATTCAATCTTTGTTGGAAGGATTTTGATAGCTGCTTCAATTTTATTACTTAAAATTGAACTGTTTAAATTTCTATATCCTCTTGCTTATTTGGGTAGGTTATATGTCCACAAAAGTTAGTCAATACCTTCAAGATTTTCTAGCTTATTGAAATATAAATTTTCAGAATACTTTCTGATGATCCATTGGGATTCAATAGTGTCTGTGGAGATATTCCTTTTTCATTTCAAATTTTGTTAATTTGAGTTTTTTACTTTTTCTTTTATTTAGTTTTACAAAGGGTATGTCAATTTTGTTTATCCTTTCAAAAAACTGACTCTATGTTTCATTGATCTTTGTATTTTTTATTTTCAATTTCACCTCTGATTTTTGTTATTGACTGTCTTCTTCTGAATTGGGTGTTGGTTTCTTCCTTTTTAGGGCCTTGAGATGTAGATTATTTATTTGGAATCTTTATTCTTTTATTTATTTATTTGGAATCTTTATTCTTTTAATGTATGAGCTCAATGCTATGAACTTTCCTCTTAGCACTGCCTTTATACTATTCCAGCAATATTGATATGTTGTATCTCTATTATCATATACATATACATATTTTTAACTTCTTCTGTTTTTTATGGTATTTATTCATCATTCAAAAGTGTATTATTAACTTTCCAAGTGTTAGAGTAATTTCCATTTTTAATTTTATTATTAATTTCTAATTTTATTCCATTATAATCTGATAGAATGCAAGGTATTATCTCTATTATTTTGGATTTGCTAAGATTTGCTTTGTGATCTAAAATATAGTCTATTTAGAAAATGTTCCGTGTGCTACTGAGAAAAAAGTGAATTCAATCATTGATGAAAGAAATATTCTATAAATGTTTGTTAGGCACATATTATTAATTATATATTTTTTTTAGTTCTGTAGAGTCTTTACTTAGTTTATGTTTGGATGATGTATTCAGTGGTGAGAGAGGCATGTTAAAGTCACCCAATATTATTGTATTGTGGTATGTTTAATCCTTTTTCTAACTAGTTCTTTTTATTTATACACATCAGTAGAATCATTTTGACATATTTATACAAGCATGAAGTATATCTTATTGTAATTAGGATCCTCACCTTGTGGATGTACATGATGTGGAGAGTCATTGTGATATAGTCATATATGTACATAGGAAAATTTGTCAGATTCATTCCATTTCCTTTCCTATTCCTAGCCCTCTCCCTTCCCTTCCTTTTCTTTATTTAATCCACTGAACATCTGTTCTTTTTCTCCCCCTATTTGGTTCTTAATATTGAGAAGGGTTTGTTTTATGTATGTAGATGCTTTGTTGTTTGGGGCATAAATATTTAAGATAATAATATCTTAAATGTTGATGTATGATTCCCTTAAGTAGTCTGAAAGCCCCTTTTTTGTCTCTTCTGATTAATCTTGACTTGAAGTTCACTTTATCTGAGAATAGTTACCCCTTCTTGTTTATTAGGTCCATGTGAATGTTATGTTGTTTCTCATGCTTTCATCTTCAGTCTGTGGATGTCTTTGCCTATGAGGTGAATCTCCTGGGGGCATTATACTGTTGGGTCTTGTTTTTTAATCCAATCTTCCAGTCTATGTCTTTTAATTGATGAGTTTACACCATTTATATTCAATGTTATTATTGAGAGATGGTTTTTATTGCTGCATTTTGATTTATTTTTAATTTTTAATTAGACTTGATTTTTTCCTTTAATTGACTATTCTCTAGTCTAATTCCTCCCTAAACTGTTTTTTATTTGTCCTTCATGAATTATTTTATTAAGTGTTTTTTTTTTTTTAGTGGAGGGTTTCTAGTTATGAATTCTTTCAGATTCTGTTTATCATGGAAGATTTTTATTTCATTGTCAACTCTGAAGTCTAATCTTGCAGAGTATGGTATTCTTGGTTGGCATCCATTTTCTTTCAGAACTTAGTATATATTATTCCAAGGCCTCATATCTTTTAGGGTCTGGGTTGAGAAATTAGTTGAAATCTAAATTGGTTTACTTCTAAATGTGACCAGTTGTTTTTCTCTTGAAGCTTTAAAAATCCTATCCTTAGTCTATATGTTAGCCATTTTCATTATAATGTGTCTTCAAGTGGATCTATTATGGTTTTGTATATTTTGAATTGTATAGGCCTCTTTTTTTGTGGGGAGAGGTACTGGGGATTGAACTCAGGGCATTCAACAACTGAGCCATATCCCCAGCCCTATTTTGTATTTTATTTAGAGACAGGGTTTCACTGAGTTGCTAAATGCCTCACTTTTGCTGAGTCTGGTTTTGAACTTGAGATCCTCCTGCCTCAGTCTCCTGCATCACTGGGGTTACAGGTGTGTGCTGCCACACCTTGCTATAGGCCTCTTTTATTTGAATTTTCATCTAATTGTTATGGTTTAAATTTTTTTGGTATTATTTCATTGAAAAATTGTGTATTCTTTTAGCTTGTATTTCAGAGCCTTAATCAATCCCAGTGAATCTCAAATTTGACCTCTTAATATTATCTCAGGTTTCTTGAATAGTCTGTTCATGGTTTCTTAAAATTTTTCTCCATGGTAAATTTTATTTTCAAGATTATATACTTTGTCTTAGGCCTGAAAATCTATCTTCATAGTGGTCTAATTTATTGGTGATCCTTTTCATTGAAATTTTTTTTCATTGAATTTTTTATTTGGTTTATTCAGTTATTTGAGAATCTCTATCTTTTAACTGAAGTGATCCATTAACCTCCTGTATTTCCTTTCTGGTTTTACTCCTTACATCTTCTTTTAGCTCATAGAATATTTTAACTACTACCTTTCTAATTTTTTTTTCTGTGATATTTTCTCCATTTTGGTGTTGATGGAGTCAGTTGTTGAAGTATTATGGGCTGTTCAGCATGGTTTGTTCCTTGATTTTTCCTATTGCTTGTGTATCTACCCATTTATTGGTACACTTCTTATCTCTTCTTTAAGTGGTAAACAAAGACTACTTTGTGAGCTTCTTTCTTTAAAGAGCCATGAGTTGAGCAAATATCCCAATATTGATACTTTAAGTCAGTGTGTGACATCTGTTGATCCTAATATCAGCACCACTTAGGAGTTGCCATGAGCCCTATTTTCTATAATCACTTCTGAGCTAAGTCTCCTTCTATTCGAATTTATTAGAAACAATATCTTGTTGCTATTATTCTCCATAGTTCCTTAAATCAGGTATAAACTTTTAATAAATTTTCTGGAACAGGTCAAAAGATTAGTTATTAAATTTAGTGAATTTACTATAACTTTAATGAGGGCAAACAGTTGGGAACAGAAAAGAGTGGGTAAAAAGGAGAAGAAAAAAGAGAGGCGGAAAGAGAAGAAAAAAATGTAAAAAATAATTTACACCAAGGTTTAAAGGAGAAATAGATGGATGATGAGTACTTGAGGTAGTAGCAAACAACACAAAAGGAAGAATGGGGGTAAGAGGAGCTCTTTGTTTTCCAGAGCTAGGAAAACAAAAATAGCAAGATTGATTCCAATTAATTCTTTTTTTTTTTTTTTTTTTCAGTGCCTTAGTGATTTTTATTTTCTTTTTCTTTTTTTTTTTTTTTTTTTTATTGGTTGTTCACAACATTACAAAGCTCTTGACATATCATATTTTCATACATTAGATTGAAGTGGGTTATGAACTCCCAATTTTCCCCCAAATGCAGAATCACATCGGTTATACATCCACAGTTTTACATAATGCCCAATTAGTAATTGTTGTATTCTGCTACCTTTCCTATCCCGTACTATCCCCCCTCCCCTCCCCTCCCTTCTTCTCTCTCTACCCCATCTACTGTAATTCATTACTCTCCTTGTTTATTTTCCCATTCCGCTCATAACCTCTTATATGTAATTTTGTATAGCAATGAGGGTCTCCCTTCATTTCCATGCAATTTCCCTTTTCTCTCCCTTTCCCTCCCATCTCATGACTCTGTTAAATGTTAGTCTTTTCTTCCTGCTCTTCCTCCTTGCTCTGTTCATGGTTGCTCTCATTATATCAAAGAAGACATTTGGTATTTGTTTTTTAGGGATTGACTAGCTTCACTAAGCATAATCTGCTCTAGTGCCATCCATTTCCCTGCAAATTCTATGATTTTGTCATTTTTTATTGCTGCATAGTACTCCATTGTGTAAAGATGCCACATTTTTTTTATCCATTCATCTATTGAAGGGCATCTGGGTTGGTTCCACAGTCTAGCTATTGTGAATTGTGCTGCTATGAACATCGATATGGCAGCATCCCTGTAGCATGCTCTTTTAAGGTCTTCAGGAAATAGTCCGAGAAGGGCAATAGCAGGGTCAAATGGTGGTTCCATTCCCAGCTTTCCCAGGAATCTCCAAACTGCTTTCCAAATTGGCCGCACCAATTTGCAGTCCCACCAGCAATGTACAAGAGTACCCTTTTCTCCACATCCTCGCCAGCATTTGTTGTTGTTTGACTTCATAGTGGCTGCCAATCTTACTGGAGTGAGATGGTATCTTAGGGTGGTTTTGATTTGCATTTCTCTGACTGCTAGAGATGGTGAGCATTTTTTCATGTACTTGTTGATTGATTGTATGTCCTCCTCTGAGAAGTGTCTGTTCAGATCCTTGGCCCATTTGTTGATTGGGTTATTTGTTATCTTATTGTCTAATTTTTTGAGTTCTTTGTATACTCTGGATATTAGGGCTCTATCTGAAGTGTGAGGAGTAAAAATTTGTTCCCAGGATGTAGGTTCCCTATTTACCTCTCTTATTGTTTCTCTTGCTGAGAAAAAACTTTTTAGTTTAAGTAAGTCCCATTTGTTGATTCTTGTTATTAAATCTTGTGCTATGGGTGTTCTATTAAGGAATTTGGAGCCCGACCCCACAATATGTAGATCGGAGCCAACTTTTTCTTCTATCAGACGCAGAGTCTCTGATTTGATATCAAGCTCCTTGATCCATTTAGAGTTAACTTTTGTGCATGGCGAGAGGAAGGGATTCAGTTTCATTTTGTTGCATATGGATTTCCAGTTTTCCCAACACCATTTGTTGAAGATGCTATCCTTCCTCCATTGCATGCTTTTAGCCCCTTTATCAAATATAAGATAGTTGTAACTTTGTGGATTAGTCTCTGTGTCCTCTATTCTATACCATTGGTCCACTCGCCTGTTTTGGTACCAGTACCATGCTGTTTTTGTCACTATTGCTCTGTAATATAGTTTGAAATCTGGTATCGCTATACCGCCTGATTCACACTTCCTGCTTAAAATTGCTTTTGCTATTCTGGGTCTTTTATTTTTCCATATGAATTTCATGATTGCTTTATCTATTTCTACAAGAAATGCCATTGGGATTTTGATTGGCATTGCATTAAACCTATAGAGAACTTTTGGTAATATCGCCATTTTGATAATGTTAGTTCTGCCTATCCATGAACAGGGTATATTTTTCCATCTTCTAAGATCTTCTTCTACTTCTCTTTTTAGGGTTCTGTAGTTTTCATTGTATAAATCTTTCACCTCTTTTGTTAGGTTGATTCCCAAGTATTTTATTTTTTTGGAGGATATTGTGAATGGGGTAGTTTTCCTCATTTCCGTTTCAGAGGTTTTGTCGCTGATATACAGAAATGCCTTTGATTTATGCGTGTTGATTTTATATCCTGCCACTTTGCTGAATTCATTTATTAGTTCTAGTAGTTTCTTTGTAGACCCTTTTGGGTCTTCTAAGTATAGAATCATGTCATCTGCAAATAGTGATAATTTAAGTTCTTCTTTTCCTATTTTTATGCCTTTAATTTCTTTCGTCTGTCTAATTGCTCTGGCCAGTGTTTCGAGAACTATATTGAATAGAAGTGGTGATAGAGGGCATCCCTGTCTTGTTCCAGATTTTAGAGGGAATGCCTTCAACTTTTGTCCATTCAGAATGATGCTAGCCTGAGGCTTAGCATAGATAGCTTTTACAATGTCAAGGTACGTTCCTGTTATCCCTAGTTTTTCAAGTGTTTTGAACATAAAGGGATGCTGTACTTTGTCGAATGCTTTCTCTGCGTCTATTGAGATGATCATATGGTTCTTATCTTTAAGTCTATTGATGTGGTGAATAACATTTATTGATTTCCGTATATTGAACCAGCCTTGCATACCAGGGATGAATCCTACTTGATCATGGTGCACAATTTTTTTGATGTGTTTTTGTATTCGATTCGCCAGAATTTTATTGAGGATTTTTGCATCTAGGTTCATTAGAGATATTGGTCTGTAGTTTTCTTTCTTTGAGGAGTCTTTGTCTGGTTTCGGAATCAGGGTGATGTTGGCCTCATAGAATGAATTTGGAAGAGCTCCCTCTTTTTCTATTTCCTGAAATAACTTGAAAAGTATTGGTATTAATTCTTCTTTAAAGGTTTTGTAAAACTCTGCTGTATACCCATCCGGTCCTGGGCTTTTCTTGGTAGGTAGTCTTTTGATGGCTTCTTCAATTTCATCTATTGATATTGGTCTGTTCAAATTGTGTGTATCCTCCTGACTCAGTCTGGGCAAATCATATGACTTAAGAAATTTATCGATGTCTTCACTATCTTCTATTTTATTGGAATATAGGTTTTCAAAATAATTTCTAATTGTCTTCTGTATTTCTGTAGCATCTGTTGTGATATTGCCTTTTTCATCCCGTATGTTAGTAATTTGAGTTCTCTCTCTTCTTCTCTTTGTTAGCATGGCTAAAGGTCTGTCGATCTTATTTATTTTTTCAAAGAACCAACTTTTAGTTTTGTTAATTTTTTCAATAGTTTCTTTTGTTTCAATTTCATTAATTTCCGCTCTGATTTTAATTATTTCTTGCCTTCTGCTACATTTGCTGTTGTTTTGCTCTTCCTTTTCTAGGGCTTTGAGATGAAGTGTGAGCTCATTTATTTGTTGGTTTTTTCTTTTTTTGAGGAATGACCACCAGGCGATGAATTTTCCTCTTAAAACTGCTTTCATTGTGTCCCATAGATTCCGATACGTTGTGTCTGTATTTTCATTTATCTCTAAGAATTTTTTGATTTCCTCCTTTATGTCTTCTGTAACCCATTGATCATTCAGTAACATATTGTTCATTTTCCATGCGATGTAGGATTTTTCCTTCCTTCTTTTATCATTGATTTCCAGTTTCATTCCATTATGATCAGATAAAATGCATGGTATTATCTCCACCGCTTTATATTTACTGAGGGTTGCCCTGTGGCATAATATATGGTCTATTTTTGAGAAGGATCCATGTGCTGCTGAGAAAAATGTATATCCATTTGATGATGGTTGATATATTCTATATATGTCAGTTAAGTCTAGGTTATTGATTGTGGTATTGAGTTCTATAGTTTCCTTGTTCAACTTTTGTTTGGAGGATCTGTCCAATGGTGAGAGAGGTGTGTTGAAGTCACCCATAATTATTGTGTTGTGGTCTATTTGATTCTTGAACTTGAGGAGAATTTGTTTTATGAATGTCGCAGCGCCATTATTTGGTGCATAAATATTGATAATTGTTATGTCTTGTTGGTGAATGGTTCCTTTTAACAGTATATAATGTCCTTCTTTATCCCTTTTGATTAACTTAGTCTTGAAGTCGATTTTATTTGATATGAGGATGGCCACCCCTGCTTGCTTACGAGGACCGTGTGCATGGTATATTTTTTCCCATCCTTTCACCTTCAGCCTGTGTATGTCTTTTCCAATCAGATGTGTCTCCTGGAGGCAGCATATTGTTGGATTTGTTTTTTTAATCCATGATATCAGCCTATGTCGCTTTATTGGAGAGTTTAAGCCATTAACATTCAGAGTTACTATTGATATATGGTTTGTACTTCCATCCATGTTTGATTATTTATCGTTTTTTTTTTTAAAAAAAAAAAAAATTTAGTTTGTTTTTCCATGATTATTTTTCCCCCTCGCCCTCTGTCTTTACCGAGGCACTTCCCTCTGATGGTTTTGGTTATTGTTTTTCATTTCTTCCTCATGTAGTGTTTTGCTCAAAATGCTTTGCAATGCTGGTTTTCTGGCTGCAAATTCTTTTAACTTTTGTTTATCATGAAAAATTTTTATTTCGTTGTCATACCTGAAGCTTAATTTTGCTGGATACAGAATTCTTGGTTGGCATCCATTGTCTTTCAGTGTTTGAAATACATTGTTCCATGACCTTCTTGCTTTCAGTGTCTGTGATGAAAAATCCGTTGTTAACCTTATTGGTTTACCCCTGAATGTAATCTGTCTCCTTTCTCTTGTAGCTTTTAATATTTTCTCTTTGTTCTGTATATTGGATATCTTCATAACAATGTGTCTTGGCGTTGGTCTACTGTGATTTTGTGTGCTCGGTGTCCTGTATGCATCTTCAATTTGTATATCTGTTTCCTTTTTTATTTCTGGAAAGTTTTCTGTAATTATTTCATTCAGCAGGTTACTCATTCCCTTGGTTTGAATCTCTGTACCTTCTTCTATCCCGATGACTCGTAAGTTTGGCTTTTTTATGTTATCCCATAACTCTTGGATGTTTTTCTCGTGATTTTTTACCAGCCTTTCTGAGTTGGCTAGACTCTTTTCAAGATGAAATAATTTGTCTTCATTATCTGACGTTCTGGTTTCTACTTGCTCCACTCTGTTAGTGATACTCTCAATTGAGTTTTTAATTTGGTTTATAGTTTCCTTCATTTCCAAGATTATGTTTTGATTCTTTTTTATAATCTCTATCTCCTGATAAAGGTGCTTAACTTCTTCTTTTATCTGTTTGTGTAATACATTCTCAATGTGTTCTTTTGCTGCTTGAATTTGCTGTCTCGTATCCTCTTTAAGGTTCCATTCCATCTGTCTAAGGTGTTCCTTGAGTTCTTTATATGACCATTTTTCTGATGACTCTAGTTCCTCCTGAATATTTAGGCTGTCCTGCATTGTTTGTACTCCTTTTCTTCCTTGCTTTTTGAAGCTGCTCATGTTACTTCTTGTTCTGTTTGACTGCTGCGTTACTGTTTACTCCTATAAATTTATTTGATGCTTGGGAGGAAAGGTATTAGAAGGGAATGGAAAAAGTCACTGTAGCCGCAGGTTTCAATGAAGTTATCTCCTCCGCCGCAGTCTGATGACGTCAGTTCTCTGCCATGGTGGTATCTCTTGCAAATGGCGACAGTTCGTTTCCCTTTGCCGGGTGACCAATGCAACGGGTGGGTCCTTACTGTCTCTCCCAAGCCCCGTTTCACACCTGTGGCCACTACCTATGAAGGCTCGGTTGGCATTTACCTCCGTAGGATCAGAAGGGCTGACCGGTTGTTTCAGCCGGATGGATTAGTGCTGAGTCACAGCTGTTTGTCTGCGGGAAGCAGGCGAACGGGAGCTTGAATTCAGCCGATCCAGGTTCAGTGTGTGTTCTGAGAGGCCCAGACTGCTCGTTCCAGATCCACGTCAGCTCAGCATTGCCTAGTGATCCTCAGCAAACAGAATTAGGCTGTTTACGACTCCCTATGCCTGCACAGCTGAAGAGGTCAGAGACTTGATCTCTCCGCGCCCGCCGCCATGTTGGAATCCCCTCCAATTAATTCTTTAAACCATTAGATGGGATACATTCAAGTGGGTTGAAGATACAAAGTTGACTATTAGAGTAACAATTATCATTCAAGTTAAAGAGTTGTTTATTTGATTAAAATTTATGTTAGAGTTATTTATAGTAAACTTGTCAAGTTAAAGAAAATTCTTGTTAGATCTTGGTTTGGATTTCACTGGTGTTTGGACATTTAGCAGATGTCCGTTTGTCTTTGGCTGTAGATCTCTCCAAAGTTGCAGGGGCATGAGAGTCAGTTCTAGTTGCTGTGAACCTCTCAACAGCAGTTGAGAGGTCAGAATGCAGGCTCTGAAGTGTCCCTGTATTTGCTGTGGGTTACTGTGTACCTGCTTTCCTCTACTCAATCCTTTTTGTAGTGGTGAAGATCCTTGTGGCTCTCTGTGAGCACAGGAACTCTGGTTGTGGGTTTTTTTTATGGGTTTCCTGTGGTTCAAAAATAATCCCCTGGCCAATGCTACTCTCTGGAGTACTGTAATGAAGAGATTAAGGTGGCTCACCTTGTCTGTACTTTCCACCACACCAGGTTGTGAGTTGCAGGTATTGTTTTCTCTGTTGACTATATTGGATGCAAGGTCCTGCAAATATCCAAACAATGTTCCTCACAGGTCAGGCTAGGCACCAGGTACCGCTGGGAGAAGCCACTTCCTATTTTCTTGGCTCTGTGATATTCCACCTTAATTCATCTTCTGGCTCTTTGTTAGTGCCTTTGGCTTAGATTTCCTGGGGTATTCAGAGAACTTCTCTTTGCAGCCTTCTATTCATGGATGTTAGCATCCTGGAATCCATTCTTGATGACCCTGGATATTTAGGAAGCTTCCTTCAGTTATGGCCCTGCCATCCTGGGCACAGTGCCTAGAATTCCCATGGTGCCTCCCTGCAATGTCACTGGTCAGGGCTGGTGTAGTCCTGGAGAATCATCTTTCCTCTGTTTGAGGCCGAAGCTGTTGTGTTGCTCTGTCTCTGAGTGAAGTGGATGCTGTGCAGAGATTTCTTCCCTTGCTTCTTCATTCTGCTTTCCTTTCACTGTGTCCTTTCTGTGTTGTGAGGAGATTGAGACTTGTTGTCTAGCTCCCTTCTGCATTGTTTCTGACCCTCCTCACTCATTCTTTTAAAACTGTCAGAAATGCATGTAAAATACAGTCATTTTGATCATCCCTGGCCAAACACAGTAGACTGTATATAGCTTTCTGAACCCATGGGGGTAGACAGTGTTCCAATCAGCAAGAAAATCACAGAAAGAATAGAATAAATGATTGAAATGACCAGGAAGTTTTATGGATCAACATTGTCTTATAAGTTTCTTTTATTCTAACCAAAATCTCTCACATACTTAATATAAGAAGAATGGGCTTTAGGAATATCATAAGGAAATAACAGATTATTACTGAAGAAATTAGTCCTGATGGAAAAACATGTGCTTTCTTGTTTCTGCAGCTGGAATAGCTTCTGTGTTCTCAGTGCTGCACGTACTGGTTAAAGCACAAGGGAGATTGTTCTGAAGTTTGTACAAGTCATATTTAGTCCAAGATTGAGAACTTGAGTGCTCCTGGAGCCTCACATCTTTGGAATATGTCAAAGAACAAAAGAGTTTTTTTGCCAAGATTGGCTTTCCTTTCAGACTTTCCCTTTGCTACATTCCAAAGTAGAGAGCTGTGGTGTTGAAACAGATCCACTGTTGGTTTGTTTAGAATTACATGGCAGTATGTGGTAGGTTACAAGGACTGGCAGTAATCTGCTACTTTTATTCACATTCCATTTTAAGTAGTTTTATAGGTTGAATTTTGGTTCTTCAAGAGTAGATTTAATTCAGAGTATAAAGTATTAAAACTTTTTTCTGCATTGAATTATGATTGAACCACTTTCTCTCAATGTCTAAGCTACTCCACAGTTATAATTTAAGGTAGGTTGCTAATGGAAAGTGTCTTATTAACCTCTGTCATGCCATTATGATGTTCATTAATTGCTCATCAAGTATTTATTTAGTGACCAAAGGAACATTCATGTTTTGGTAAGTACTTGAGCAAACATATTAAAAATTAATAAGTCTGGGGAACTAAAAGATGTCTCAGTTTTAGCCAGAAAATAATTTGGGCACTGGAAGAATCAGCTGATCGTTTTATAAACATATTTTTATGGCACATGAGCACGTATGTTTTTGGTTTTGAATACCATGACTGGACTGTGATATGCCTCTTGTCACTTTTAGAAACTTCTGTTACAGAAAAAGAAATGTATGCATAAGGATTTCCACAAGTATGAGCTAAACCATTTCAACAGTTGGATAACAGAACTGTGCAGTGTTTCAAGAGAGCTATAGCCTGTGGCTAAGAGGCAAGTTCACATGTTAGGAATCAGGTATTTATCCAAACTTCACAAGGTGACACTGCACTTGAAACTCTGATGTTAGAATGCTTTGTTTACCCAGAAAATTATTGACTACCAAATTATGTTTCCAGCATAATCACAAGAATTTTAAAACTTCTGAGAGAAGCATCACAGTATTTTCCTTCACTCACAAGTGTTTATTGAGTGTCTGCTGTATGCTAGGCACTGGGTAAGGTTCATAGGAAACAAAGATGGATGAGGTCTGGTTTGACTCTGAAGAGGTCAGAGACTAGGTGGAAGACAGATATGTTCATAACTAATGATGAGAAAGTGTTTACAAAGCCTGAAATAGTGGTATGAACTAAGTGTTGGAAGCATAGGGCGTAAAACTAAGTGTTAACGATAGTAAAGTTTTTTTTAAGTTGGTAGGATCTTACAGGTTTCTAGTTTTTCTACATAATGCAGGGATATTTATCACAATATTCTGGAAGATGATAATTTACTCTGTACTAAAACAAACAAACAAACCAATGAAAAACCCTATAGAGGCAGCTCATTGCATTTATAAGCATCTCTATTAAATTGATTAAGAATAAAATTATTTCAGCAATTGTAAGAATTTCTTCTGAGTCAATTATATCTGTTATCTCACTTAATGCTTACCTAAGAGTAGGTACTTCTAATTTTCCTCTTTTCAGATGAATAACTATAGTTAACAGAAGTTAGTTTGCCCAAGTTTACATATCCAGCAATGATTGGAATCAAAGTTTTAATCCATTGTCTGACTTCAAAATTGTGTTATTAATTTCCCTGATGCTCTCATAGGTTCTTATTCTGACTTTGCAGAGAAAAAGAAAATTAATTTCTCTCACCTCTTGGAGTATTTCAAGAAAACATTCTTGTGTCTATATACTCCTCTCCTTTAACATCCATCTCTTCTCCAGCCACTCACTCCAAGTTCCTTCAAATGTTCCACAAAAGAGTATTTTTTCAAACCATTCACTATTCTGACCATTTATCTGGTTTGCTGATGACTCTCTGTTATGAGATGCCCCCCAAAACTCATGTGTGAGATAATGCAAGGAAGTTCAGAGAAGAAATGGATGGGTTGTGAGAACCTTAACCCAATCAGTGAATTGGTCCCCTGATGGAATTAACTGAGTGGTAACTGGAGGCATGTGGGTGTGGCTGAAGGAGGTAGGTCTTGGGGGCATGGCACCCCCTGAGAAGGTAATGTATACAGATGTTAGGAAGAAACCAAAGCTATAGGAGAGACCCCTGAGATTAAGAAATGCCAGTAACATGGGGGATCCAAAATGGTGAATAGAGGGAGGCTGCATTCTGTGTTGCTGCATGACCTGGGATTGTAGTAGTGGGAATACTGTTTATCTTTGAGTTAGAGGACCCCCAACAGCTGCTTCCACGCAGGAATTTCAGGTGCTGTGCCTGCACAGGTCTTCAGACCTCAGTGTCATGGCAGGATTTCTGGCTGCTTGCCCATGTGGGACCACTGACTGCCATGCTTGAGCAGGACCACCGGCATCAGCACCCATGCAGGGCCCCTGTCTACCCACCCACACAGGATACCCAGTCACTGCCCACATGCAGGACCTCTGGTCACCACACCCGTATGGACCCCCATTTATTCACGTGGGAGCTCCCTAGCTTGCCTCCATCTTGCTACAGTGTAAATACTGCCATAATCCCTTACATGTGGTAGCCTGTACCTGGGGACACAGGACAGGGTCTGGAGACCTGATCCACATGTGAGCCACTTCCCTCTGCTACACTCTTCTACCATGATGTTCTGCCTCACCTCAAGCCCCGAAGAATAGAGCCAGCCTTCAGCGGACAAAAAAAAAAAAAAAAAAAAAAAAAAAAACCCTCTGAAACTGTGAGTCCTCAAATAACCTTTTCTCCTCTATAATTGTTCTGGTTGAGTCCTTTAGTCACAGTAAAGAAAAAGCTGACTAAAACACTCTCTAAGATGCAAAGGCAGAATCAATAAGTCATGGCATTCAGAAGTAGTCTGTCTTCTACTGAGTAACTCCTGTGTGGCACCTCCTTACCCAAAGAGTTTAAACTTTTAGTGGCAGCCACATCACATTCTTGGCTTAGCTTAGTGTGTTGTAAATAAAGTTCATGAATCTATTTTTCTTCCCAAATTTGTTTTTTGCCTTTACTAAATCTATGCCATATTTGTAGCTTTTTAAAAATGTGCTCAGTTCACATAATTATTAAGTCTTATCTTAAAGTAGATAACCATCAGAAAAATTTCATCATCACATAGCTAGAAGCTGGGTAGGTTCACCCTGAAGAAGGAGGTGGCTTGGCTATGCAGAGTTTCCAAGGCTATTCTTTCTTCCCTTGACCCTGGCTATAGTTTGGATCATGAATGTCCCTTAAAGGCCCATATGTTGAAGGCTTGGTGCCCAACCTGTTGCACCTTGGAGGTGAAGGCTAGAGGAAGTAAGTTAGGTCACTGGGTCATGCCTTGAAGGGTATATTGGGACTTTGACTCTCCTCTTCACTCTCTTTACTTCCTGGATGACTTGAGGTGAGCCAGTATCTTCTGCCATACAATCCTGCCATTGCTCCAGGTACAAAAGCAATAGATGAACTGACCATGGACGGAAACCTCTGAAACAAAATAAATCTTTCCTCATTATTAGTTAATTATCTCAGGTATTTTGTTACAGTAATTAAAAACTAACAACTCTACTTAAAGTTTTTCTCACTTAAATGAGGCATTAAGAGAGTTCCTTGTGTTATAGGTCATCAACTTCAGGGAGGAAAAGCTATGTTCTCTCCAGAGACTTCATTCCGTTCCCTTTGATTTAGTCTTCTTGGCATTCTGTGAGAATAGGGAAGCTGAAGGGTGAGTGTGATTTTCTGGCAGAACTTTGCCATATATTCTGAAAGCCATGTTTAAAATATCATTTTAGGACGTTTGCTTAAACCTTAATTAGTCATTATTTGGTGGTATTAGTCACCTTAAGTATTCATTAGTGGCCTTTGTACATGTTTTAGTAGTAATTAATTTGAAAACTTGAATATCCAGGATTATAAAAGTTGTAATCCCTAAATTACAAGTCCCAAGTCTTTTTCAAAAAATATTTTTAGTAGTAGATGGACAAATACCTTTACTTTATTTATTTATTTTTATGTGGTACTGAGGATTGAACTTAGTGTCTCACACGTGCTAAGCAAGCGCTGTACCACTGAGCTACAACCCCACAAAGTCCAAAGTCTTATACATGTTACAAGTCCTAGTTCTAAGGATCATTGAAAAATTTAGATAACTTAGAAAAGAATTGGATTTTTAAGGTGAACCAGATTTTAAATATAAATCTTAGGTACACTTCATAGAATTGCAAAATTGTTTTCTTATTGTGACTTGAAGTTAACTGTATTAAGCCTAAAATATATATCTGATGAGAACAAAAAGTACCACTGAATTATGAAATGGGAATTACTTTTCATGCTGATTAAAATTGAGTAATACATTTCATTTTTCCAGGGCTTTCCCTGCTGGAAATGATCATCATTGACAATGGTTATATTTCAACACAAATGTTATGCTCAACATTTGCAATTTAATAATTTAATCAGGCATAGAAAAACCATCTCTCTGAACCATGTTAAGCACTTGGGCTTAATATTTTGCAAAATGACCTCAATAAGTTGTTTGAAAAAGTTTTCAGAGGAGAAAACTCAACCTGAATCCTGAGAGAACAGCTCTTGCTCATATTTATGTCTGCAATTCCTTATTAGAATAATCTGTATCTAAATCAGTGGGTCTTTTAGTATAGTCTCTGGGCCAACAGCATCAGCATTGTCTAGGTCCACGTCAAAAATGTGGATTTCCAAAACTCACCCCAGACCTACTGGTTGGAAACTACAGGGATGAGGTCCAATACTATTGTCTTCCGAGCAATTAAAATACTTGTTGAAGTTGAGAACTACTGAGCTAAATTATTTCAAGTTACATATATTTATTTGATAGTTCGTGGCCAAATTCTGATGAATGGTATGGGGGAAACAATTCTACTTTTTTTTTTTTGGTATGGGGATTAAACCCAGGGGCACTCAACAACTGAGCCACATCCCGTTTTATTTTATTTAGAGACAGGGTCTCACTAAGTTGCTTAGCACCTTGCTGTTGCCAAAGCTGGCTTTGAACTCACCATCCTCCTGCCTCAGCCTCCTGAGCTGCTGGGATTATAGGCATGTGCCAGCCCACCCTGCTATTTTTCCTTTTGAGACAGAGTTTCACCAAGTTGCTGAGGGCCTTGGTAAATTGTTGAGGCTGACTTTGAACTTACCATCCTGCCTCAGCCTCTTGAGCTGCCAGGATTTCATGTGTGCAGCTCCACTCCCAGCACAATTCTACTTCTATTGTGATCAGAATTTGTCAGAGCCCTTGGTCCCTAAAGGAGACAGGTATTGGCAAAGATAAAACTCACTGCTATGTTCTTCCACTCATAGAAAAGATGATTTGTTTTTCTTTAGTAAATCAAACTAGATTTTCTAGAATGCCTAGAATTTGTACTGATAGAACAATGCTTATCTCAGTAGTTCATAGTCTCCATCCTAAAAAAATAGAAATACCCTTAAGAATGAGGGTAAGAAAACTCTAACTCCATATAGGGCTGCATGAAATAGCTCAATGTCTTAAATTGCATAGGGGAAAGGAATTTAGAGTACTTGTTTTATCTCATTGTCCTCAAAAGAGTTTAGAGTACTTATTTTATATCAATGTCCTCTTAAAAGCCTTTAAGAACAACCTCAATCAGTTGTCATTACTTCCTTACTAAGTTCAAAGTTTAATAGCTATGGAGGTCAGAAAGTGTATTTTTTATATTTCCTATGCTATTTGCTATGTTAGGATTACGTGACAATTCAAACATTGCCTAAATGCAATTTTGGACACATCAGTTATCAAATTCTGTTATTCCAAATAGTCCTGACTTAGCCAGAGCCTGGGCCCATCATGGTTCATGAAGAGGGGGCAGATCTGACCCCAAATCTCTTTAGTCTGAATACTGGAGCAGAGGAAATCCTTGGAGTTGGTTCATTATCCTGCTGTGGTGCGGGGCATTGGGATGGGACGTAGAGTTCTAAGATTGGTTGGTGTTGCTCATGAAGCTTGCATGCATTCATGGCTGGGAATAAAATGCGTGAAGGGAATTGATTTCATGTTTAGCTCACTGTCTCGGGACTGTTCAACAAACCAGTTAAAAAGGCTTGGACTTTTACAATACAGGTATGATGTCAAGTACTACTCCAAAGGATTTTTAAGAATAGAATTATCACTGTATAACTTAAGGATTATACTTGTCCTAAATATCATAGGCATTTTTAATTCAAGATTTACTTGTTGATCTATGTAAGCCTAACAAAACGCTTTTAAATGATTAGTTAAGATTTATTGTTTTGGCTATCAGGAGCTTCTGAGAGAATGTTTTCCTTTCGTATTTTTAGCTGTGACAATTCTTCAGATATCCTAAGCTGTAGGGTTTGTCTGCATCTGAAGGCAGTGTCATGTCCATTTCCAAGCTGAGGCAGCTCTGCCTGCATACTGTCTCCAGAAAAACAGGAGTCTATTGTGAGGAGTGGCTCATAGCAAGTCTACTACTCCCTGTGCAGATAGAAGGAGAAAATACTATTTATGTTTCACAGCCACAGGAACCAACACATATAAGTATCACAAAAGAATAGAACCCAAATTATAAAATAAGGATTTGGATGGATTTCCACCCTAAAAGACTAGATTTTTTTTCAAATCTGTGTGTCCTAAAGACATTACATTTGTTCTGCTTAATTGAGAGAAAGATAAAATGTGTCCTCTAAAACAGTGCTGACCAGGAGAAAGGCTATGTGAGTTATAGGAGTACTTTTAAATATTCTAATAGACACATTGAAAAGGTTAAAAGAAACAGGTGTGATTAACTTTAATGATCTATTTTCTTTAACTCAGTTGATGCAAGATATTATGACTTCACCATGTAATCATTATAAAAATTAATGAGATATTTTATATCCTTTTAATTTTCATATTAAGTCTGTAAAAATCACAGTACATATCAACTTGGACTAGGTACATTTTTAAAAAAATATCTTTTTTTAGTTGTAGATGGACATAATACCTTTATTTTTTAAAATTTATTTTTATATGGTGCTGAGGATCACACCCAGTGCCTCACACATGCCAGACAAGTGCTCTACAACTGAGCCACAATCCCTTCCCCTTGGACTAGCCACTGGTGGCCTGGTGGCACCTATTAACCAGCACAACTCTGGAACCTCCCTTTTCTACCCTTATCTACTGTTCCAACTTCCTCTCCCCAACAAAACCACAAATGTCTTTGCAGGTGTAGAATTCCCTGTGTCTGGAATTATTTGACTAGATGTGGGTGACCATTACTTGATGGAAATATTGTGAAACTCTGAATAAAGATGATAAAGATGGATGTTTGGACAAGAAAAGAAAAAAAATTCCTTTCAATTACTAAATTCTGTAATGCTATAATACTAAAAAATATTAAAAAGTACTGAAATAGAAGATAGAATTATGCTTTTGGATAGAAGGTCTTTCCTTATTAAATATGTCATTTCCTGCCAATCTCTTGATTTGGAATTTACCTCATCCACCACTTCTAATATGAATAAAATGACCATTTGTAAAATGTTATATAGCTTGGTAACCACTTTAATAAATATTAATTTTTAATTCATTTATTTCCTCATCATTTATAAAAGCACACTGAGTCTTCGTCTCTGTGCCGGGAACTGGGATGTGTTAACCACCATGGGTAAGGCAGGCAGAGCCCTGGGCTCATCAAGTATTCAAACATCTCATTTGTGCCTACTCTTCCTTATCCCTGGTTTCTGGAATCCCTCACCTTGTTGGTATGAGTCATCAGGGCCACAGACCTTTTGAGGCATTGTCTGACCATGCCTCTTATTTGAAATATCACTCTAACTTTGAAGGGCCTTTTCAGTGATGAGAAAGCTGGAGTTGAGGTTTTCTGCTTCTCTGTAGTGGTTAAAACATTAGAAATAAGGATTTTTTTCAGTACTAAAGAGAAGTAAGATCTGCTGATGTTCACTTGTGTGCATCACTTGGAAATGTAATTTGCATTATAAACTCCTTTGCTGTCAGCCAGCTGCCAGGTAGACACTTAATCTCTGTCGATTCTCTGTTGTATCTTTTTGTGCCAGAAGTTGTGGAAGAATTAAAGTGAATTTTTTTTGGGGGGCCATGGTTCATCAGCTTTTATGCTTCTGCTTAGAGGTGGGGGAGGGGGACCCCCAAAACACAGGAATTTCAAGTGTCAGAAAAACTGATGCTTGGATCTTTATGAAAAATAAAAATGAGGATTTACAATATGAGAAACTGTTTAGAGAAGCACTTCAGGGTTTCAACTATCTGCCCCCTAAATTTGAAAATACTCCAACTCACTCTTACTTAGTTCTTTTGTCTCCCAAAATATTTTGTGAATTCTACTGTATACGACATATCTTAAATCTCTTCTTAAAATGGCTTCATGTTACCACGAGAGAGCAGCAGAGATTTACAGATAGCCAATACCTTAAAGATCATTATGGGGCTGGGGATGTGGCTCAAGCGGTAGCGCGCTCGCCTGGCATGCGTGCAGCCCGGGTTGGATCCTCAGCACGACATACCAACAAAGATGTTGTGTCCGCCGAGAACTAAAAAATAAATATTAAAAATTCTCTCTCTATCTCTCTCTCTCCTCTCTCACTCTCTCTTTAAAAAAAAAATAAAAAAATAATAAAAAAAAAGATCATTATGCAGGAAATCTTGGTCATTTAACTTGATTTCATTAATTAAATGGCTAAGAACAAAAGAGGCAGCTGATTAATAACCAGAATGCTTACTCATTTCCCATTTCCCCACTCTTTCATCCTTTCACCCTTCCTCTCTTTGGTGTTGTACATGTGGTTTTAATGATAAATGATGTAAGTTGGGAAGGGTTTTCTGACTTTTCTAGAAGATCTGGAACCATGGATCAAAACACATGGGATAGCCTGAACAATGAAACCAAAGACAGTGAACTAGAAGTTTAAGAAAGTACAGTACTGTTTCTCTAAGTTAGAAGTCCGGAAACTGTTGTCCACAGGCAAAATCAAGTCTGCTGCCTGGTTTTGTAAATAAAGTTTTATTGAAACATAGACACAACCATTTGTTCATGTTTTCTTTATGTTCATGCAAATATGGCAGCATTGAGTAGTTTTGACCATAGGACACCCTATGGCTTTCAAAGTCTGAAAATTTTACTGTTTTGCCATTTACAGAAAAAAAATTTTTGATCCCTGTTCTATACCATATCAGTATTTTAAATTTAAATTAGGGAAAATATGGGGAAGCAGAAAGAATCCTTGACTGGGATTTTATTGACTATTGCATAATCCTAAATCTGCTTCTTACTAGTTGTACATCCCTGGGCAAGTCCCTCAACATCTCTAGCCCTAGGAACACTCTTCAATAAATAGGTTTAGGCTTAAATGTAGGGGCTTGTTGAACTTAGGAGTACCTATGCTATGATCCTTTCCAGATCCATAGTTCTGTAACTTTTTGACTATCTTTGTTTTTGACATGATATACAATTACTTAATGGCCATATCATTTTTCTGTGTCACTGAGGCTTCAATCTTTCCTTGGGTAATCTCTTCAATGGATAACTTGTAGGTTGACATGAATACCTTACCTTAACTTATACAAGATTTTTCCTTATTAACTAGTGCCAGTTTTCCTGATTCCTTGAATAGATTTTTACTCTATCATGATTTCTATTTTTGGGGGGGTGGTTTCTGGGGGTCGATAAGCCACATCCCCAGTCCTATTTTGTATTTTATTTACAGACAGGTTCTCACTCTGTTGCATAGTTCCTCACCATTGCTTATAGTGGCTTTGAACTTGTGATCCTTCTGTCTCAGCCTTCTGAGCTGCTGGGATTACAGGGATTACAGGCCTGAGTCACCATGCCTGGCATGATTTTTATTCTTTACCTTGAGCCTTTGTTTAAACACTCTACTTTGATTCTCAATGAAACTGGAAGCCCAATTTTAAAAATCTTTTCTCCTGCTGACTATACCTAGCCTAAGATAAAAAGACATCCTCCCTCCATGTCTCTTCCCCCTTCCTATTGTCCATACTCTATATTTAATGCTATAGAATTTGACAGCTGAGTCAGCTTATATTAAACATCAAGGAAGGGCAGTGTCAGAATTACATATCCTTGGAAATTATCTTATTTCACTTAGCAGAACAGACAAACGGATTAGGTCAGTGCTTAGATTTCTTACCTTACCTAAGCAGGACTCTCCTTTTTTGAAATCTTCATTTTTCAACTTTATTTTATGTACAGTGCTGGGAATTGAACCCAAGGTCTTGCAGATGGTAGGCAAGTTATCTATCACTGAGCTGACCCCTCAGTCCCTGAAGTCTATAGTTGGAGATCTAAAACTTGCATTTCCTAACTACTTTTTTTTTTGTTATTTTTACAACCTCTTTGTTTTTAGAGTACAGGTGTTAAATGTCACACTAAGAATAAATGCAACATATTCAATTATTTTGCTTTTAAATTTCTTGTTATAAAGTCATAATCTGAATCAGTATTGATTTCCAAAATGGAAACACAAAGAAAGTTTGTGAAATTAAAATGAAATACCATACATTATTTGACTTTGCATTTTTAGTTTATTGTTCTATTTTTGATTTACGTAATGGTTTATTAACTTAAATGTTCACTTGTTAATCTCATTAGTATTGAAAATACAGCAATAAAAAACAGGTAATTAAATAGAAAATGCTTACTGTGAAAATTTTAGAAAACACAAAAAAATTGTAAACAGAGCCTGGTCTAAGTATATATACCTATGCATGCTTTTCCCCCCCAAAATGTAAATATTTATGTACTGAAGACCCTTTACTATCAAGCCTAATGTTTTACATTTCTTGATTTATTCATCCTTAATTGGAAAAATGCCTTTCAATTCTTCTGTAAATCACTGATCAGGATTGTATGCTCCACATTTATGATGTCTAGGAGCATTTATGATAAAGTTGTATATAAATGTGTTATTGCAAGTATTATCTGAAGGGCCCTTAGGTCTGTGTTGCTAAGATGGTAACCAAATTCTGTGTCAGGCAGGGACTAGGAAAAGTAGACATTTTGTATTATGTAAACATATGGTCCTTCATAGATGCAGATGATGCTGTTAACACCATTAACACTCATATCCATTTTGGAACAACTGCTGGGTAAATCATCTTACAGGCACAGTCCTTTCCTAACTCTTTGTAGGCTCAGAGATATGCAGGAAGTTTAGAGTGGAGTTCAAATCTCCATCACTACCTAACTAGGTGATTTTGGCCAAATACCTCAACTGTCTGAATGCTAATGTCTTCATCCAGAAGACAGGTTTTAAAATGTTTACCTTGCCTATCTCATGGGACTTGCTGAGAAGGTAAAAATTCAACTTGATGGCGTTAATAAAAACCCTAGTCCTCTAATGCAAATAAAAGCTCAAGCTGGGGTTAAAATGAAGTCCTGGGGTCAGCATATGACCACAGCCCATAAGGTTGGACCAATGACCATTGGGTCTTAGGACTAGTTGAGTCAGTTGGACTAGATGGCTTTGCTGTTTACTAATTCACTAACATGGATTAATGAGCTCTTACATTAGTCAAACCAACACATATTTTTGGGGTATTAACTATGTACATGCCAGTAGGCTTGTGTTGTGAAAGATGTAAAGAAACTGCTTGCTGATTGGGCACAGTGGTGCATGCTTGTAATCCCAGTGACTCAGGAGGGTGAGGCAGGAGAATCACAAGTTTGAGGCCAGTCTTGGCAACTTAGAAAGATCCTGTATCAAAATAAAAAAGTTAAAAGGGATGTCAAAGTAGCTCAGTGTAGAGCACTAATGGATCCAATCCCCAGTAGTTCAATACAATAAACAAATAAAAAGAAGCTGTCTGCCCACAGAATTTATTATCTAGAAGATAAAGATATCGGTCATATGTTCAGAGGAAAACAAACCACTTAATTTTCAAGAGAGAGATTTAAATAATTTTTCCACTATCACAAACTTTTTATACTAGAGTATTATAGTTATACATAGTAGTTGGGTTTATTTTGACAAAGTCATACATGCATGAATTTTAGTTTCCTGCCTTTTCCTCCTCTCCTTTCTTCCTCTATTTTCCTTTCTCTATTCTACTGATCTTCCGTTTGCTTGTTTGCTTATTTATTTTTTGATAGGTACTTTCTACTTATACATAAAGGTGAAATCTCCTATGGTGTATTTTTATGTCATATAACATAATTTTGTTAAACTCATTCCATATATTCCCCCTTTTGCATCTCTCCTCCCTTCCTCTTGATTTCCTCTTCCACTGATCTTCTCTTATCTATGAAATCTGATTTACTCGCACCCACTTTCTTTCCCTTAGTTTTCTCTGGCTTCCACATATGCAACCCTTGATTTTCTGATTCTGGCTTATTTCACTTAGCTTGATATTCCCCATTTCCATCTATTTACTGGAAAATGCCACAATTTTATTCTTTATGGCTAAGTAAAACTCCATTGTGTAACCACATTTTCTTGATCTATTCATCTATTGATAGGCATCTGGGTTAATTCCATAATTTTACTATTGTCAATTGTGCTGCTATGAACACATGGTGGCTGTTTTGTTATAGTTTGTCGATTTTAATTCTTTTGGATAAATACTGAAAGGTGGAATAGCTGGGTCATATGGTGGTTCCATTCCTACTTTTTTGAGGACTATCCATACTGCTTTCCAGAGTTATTGTACTAATTTGCAGTCCCACCAACAATGCATGAATGTACCTTTTCCCCTAAATCCTTACCAGAATTTATTATTATTTGGGTTCTTGATAATTGCCATTCTCATGGAATGAGATGAAACATAAATGTAATTAATGATTTGTATTTTCCCTGATTGCTAGCGATGTTTAACATTTTTTCATATATTTATTGGCCATTTGTGTTTCTTCTTTTGATAAATCTCTGTAGTTCTTTTGCCTACTTATTATTTTTTGATGTTTTAAAAAATATATTATAGATATTAATGCCCTATCAGAAGAGTGGCTAGCCCAGATTTTTTTTCCCATTCTATAGGCTCTCTCCACCCTCTGAATTATTTCCTTTGATGTGCAAATCTTTTTTATGCCATCCCACTTATTTATTTTTATTTTATTTCTTGAGTTTTAGGTATTTGGCTGAGGAAGTTAGTATCTGCACTTGTGTGATGAAGTGCTGATCTTATGCTTTGTTCTAGCAGTTACATAGATTGTGGTCTAAATCTCTGATCCATTTCAATTTGACTTTTTTGCAAGGTGGGAGATAGTTTCTCATTTCATTCTTCTACATGTAAATATCCAGTTTTCCTAGTACCATTTGTTCAAAAGGCTGTCTTTCCTTCAACATGTATTTTTGGCATTTTTGTCAAGTATTAGATGGCTGTAAGTATTTAGGTTTGTCTTAGTGTCTTTTATTTCATTCCACTGGTTTTCATGTCTATTTTGATGCAAATATCATGCTGTTTTTGTTACAATGGCTCTCTAGTATGATTTGAGGTCAGGTATTGTGATGCCCCCTGCATTGCTCTTTTTGCTCAGTACTGTTTTAGCTATACTATAAGAAGGGATGGTTTTCCTGATTTCTCAGAAGAATTGCTTTGGAGTATAGGGAAGCTGTTGATTTGTAGTGTTGATCTTGTATTCTGCTCTTTTTCTGAGTTCATTTATCAGTTCTAAAAGTCTTCTTGTGGAAGTTTTTTGGGTCTTCCAGAAATAGGATCTTGTCATGAGTGAACAGTGATAGTTTGACTTCTTTTCCTATTTCTATGCCTTTAATTTCCTTCTCTTGCCTGATTGCTCTGGCTAGAGTTATGAGAACTATACTGAATAGAAGTGGGGAGAGTGGACATTCTTGCTTGTTCATGATTTCAGAGGAAATGCATTCAGTCTTTCTCTGTTGTATATGATGATGGATTTGGGTTTGTCATATATAACCTCATAATGTTGAGAATTTATCAAAGGTCATTTCTGCATTTATTGAGATTATCATGTAATTCTCGTCCTTAATTCTATTTAAGTGATGAATTACATTTATTGATTTGTGTATGTTGGACCAACCTTGCATCCCTGGATGAAACCCACTTGATCATGGCATATAAATTTCTTGATTTTTTTAATGTGATTTGATAATATTTACTTTAGGATTTTTACATCCATGTTCAGTAGGGAGATTGGTCTGTAGTTTTCTTTCCTTGATGTGACTTTGTCTGGTTTTGATATCATGATTCTACTAGCTTCACAAAATGTATTTGAGAGTGTTCCTCTGTTTCAATTTCATGGAATAATTTGAGAAAGACTGGTGTTAGTTCTTCTGTAAAGGTCTGGTAGACTCAGCTGAGAATCCATCTGGTCCTGAACTTTTCTTTGTTGGTAGGCTTTTAATTGCTGTTTAAATTTTATTACTTGATATTGGTCTGTTTAGGTTACTATATCTTCCTGGTTCAATTTGGGCAGTTCATATGTGTCTAGAAATTTGTCAATGTCTTCTAGATTTTCCAGTTTATTAGAGTATAAATTTTAATATCCTCTGGAATTCAGAAGTATCTGCATTGTTATCTTCATCTCTTATTTTACTTATTTGGGTCTTCTCTCTTTCTTTTGGTTTGGGTAAGGGTTTATCAATTTTATTTATCTTTTCAAAGAGCCAACTCTGTCGCATTCATCATGCACATTTTTTATTCTCTATTTCATTAATTTTAGCTCTGATCTTTATTACTTCCTATCTTCTACTGATTTTGAAATTAGTTTTTTCTTCCTTCTCTAAGGTGTTAAGCTTTGGGATCTATTTTTTAAATGTAGGTACTCAAAACTATAAATTTTCCTCTAAGAATTGCTTCTAGAAATTTTGATATATTGTATCTCTGTTGTCATTTATTTATAAAAAATTAATGATTTATTCTCTCATTTATTATATGATCTACTTTTCATTTAAGAGAGTGTTGTTCAATCTTCATAAGTTTGCATTGTGGCTTTTATTATTTTTCTTCCTGTTGAATTCCAGTTTCATTTCATTATGAACCTATGTAAATATCCTGTTGCTCATCAAACTAACTTCTTTCTCTCCCTCCCTTCTTTCTTCCTTTCCCTCCTCACCCTCTTTTCCCCCTCAGTACCAGGATTAAACCCAGGCCTTCACACATTATGATCTTGTAGGATGCATGGAATTTTATCAATTTGTTTGTGTTTTCTAAGACTTACATCGTGACCTAGAATGTGGTCTAGAATTATCATAAAATAGTTTCTTTATATAGAAAATGCACATATGATACAGAGAGCAAGTAATTGGCCTAATGCCTCTTCCTCCTTTCAGTGTATATTTTCTATAAACAAGTGTGCTGTCCTACATAGGATAATACAATCATTTAGAATCAGAAATCAGCATTTCTATGTCACTACCACTGGCTCAATTCAGCTGTACAATAATCAACTTGTAGCAAAAGGATCCAAGGACCCAGTTTGGAATCAAGTATTGGATTCAGGTTATGCCTGTTTGGAGGAATATCACAGATGCTGTGTTTGTTTCAATGCATCCTATTTAGTGGAATGCACTTACTTTTTTAGAATTTATAATTTAACTTAATTTATTATTTTTGGTACCAGGAATTGAATCCAGGCACACTTAACCTCTGAGCCACATCCCCAGCCCTTTTTATATTTTATTTTGAGACAGGGTCTTACTAAGTTGCTTAGGGCCTTGCTAAGTTGCTGGACTGGCTTTGAACTCATAATTCTTGTGCCTCAGCCTCCCAAGCTTCTGGGATGAAATATGCTTTTGCTTTGTCCCATTCTTGATAATTTTCAGTTTGATCACTTTCTTAAGGTAATATCTACTAGATTTATCCACTGTAAAGTTAATCTCTCTCCCTTTGTAGTTAATAAGTAATTGAGGGAGAGTTATATGTAAACATGCTGTTCCTCATTAAACTTTCAATTCATATATTTATTCATATCAGTACAACTCTTGTTTTTGTTTTTATTTTGTTTTTCTCTTTTGCTATGCTGAGATTGACCCCTGGACCTCACATATTTAGGCAAGTGTTCTACCACTGAGCCACAAACTCAGCCCACATCTTTCAGTTTCTTAATTTGTTTAATTGGTTATATCTACTACTGTCATTATTATGTATTTAAATTGTCCCTACTTTGGCCTATGGAAGCCAACGCTGGCTTTTGTGTCCTTTTGACATGTCCTTCATGATTCTTTGAATGTTTCTTTACATACTAGACTCAAAATATATTCCAGGTTTATATCCTGTACCTTCTATATCCCTGGAATGAATATATATATCTTTTAGTGGAGCTGATTCTAACAGGGAGCATTTAATTCAGGGAATTGGTAAACTGGTAATAGGGAAGCTGGATCCAAATAGAGGTCAGTGAAGCAGAACAGAGAAATCACTAATGCTATTTGGCTGGAAGGACAAAGGAGGGATATTAGTACACTCAGAGGCTAAAGTCACCTACGAGAAGTTCGATTTGTCCACAGGAAACTTGAGTCATGTAGGTGATACAGCTACTACAAGTGAAGCCAACTAAGGAGTGAGGAAGGCTTCTCTCTTTCTCCAACCCTTTAATCTCTTTCATGTCCTCTCAATATGTTCCATTGGCCTGACTCTGCAAGAATCCAGTTGACATATGAGCCTGAGACACAAAGCCAGCAGTCAGCCTCCTGAAATAAAAAGCAGAACAGGAGAAGAGTGAAGGACAGAAATGAGGAAAATAGATCCAGGAGTAGCATAAAATTATACATATCCTTGCTAGTCATTGCAATAAAAAAATAAAATGCTTTGGTAATTGCAAATTTAAAAAAATATAAATTTTTTTTTGTTATTTGAAATGGGCAATATCTTCTCTGATGTTGTCATTTAAATTTAGAGCATTTCCAAGAATGTTCACCTACCTGAGGCATTGGTAAGGCTATGTATTACCAGACAGCCAATAATTGTACCTTAAAGAACCAACACTCTGACTGGGTAGAATGGTGCATGCCTATCATCACAGTGGTTCTGGAGGCTGAGGCAAGTTTAAAGCGTTTCGGAAGGATTGCAAATTCAAAGTGAGTAAAAGTGAGGCACAAATAAAATGCAAAATAGTGCTGGGGATGTGGCTCAGTGGTTAAGAAACCCTGAATTTAATCCCTGTTACTAAAAGAAGAACCAATACTCTGACCCCTTCTCTCCTTTTTTCTTAGGGTTTGCCTCTGAGGGAAAACCTCCTTCTCTTCATCTTTTTCTTCCTTCTCTATGAAGGTCCATGTTGATTGGACTAAGGATCCTTCTTGGACTTTAGTAATTTATATTTTGTAAAAGGGAATGCTTAGATTCTAAATTGAGTCATTGCAACTTTGTTCTAGAGATATTTCTACCCTAAATATTTTGGGTTGAATTGAGTTGTGTCCTTCCATAAAATGTGGAAGTTTTGATTACCAGTACCTGTGAATGTGACCTTATTTGGAAATGGGGTCTTTGTAGATGATAAAGTTAAGGTGAAGTTATTTGGGCAGGACCCTAATCCAATAGCACCAATGTCCCTACACCAAGGGGAACTCCGGATAGACACATGCAGAGAGAGCATCATGTGATGACAAAGGAAAAGATCTGGGTGATACACCTATGAGCCAAGGAATGATAACTACCATAAACCAGGAAAGAGGTATAGAAGAGATGTCTGCTCATATTTGCAGGCTCCAAAACAATGTGACAATAAATTTCTGTGTTTTAATCTACTAGGTTATGGTACTTTGTTGTGATATCTCTTGAAAACTAATATGGCACATTAGAGGTGGACATGAGGTACTAAGGGACTGATGTGGTCAGTCCATGTCTCCCTGTTCTTCCTCCTCTGTCCTTCCTGGTGTCAGGCTTGCCTTTGGCCATTTTGACAATGGCATGAGTGGCTGGGCAAAGCAAATGGCAAGCTTGCTTTGTGATGGTGTTCAGGATTGGCCTCTGCAGTTGGTCAAGGGCTGAGAGCAGATTTTCTACAAGCCAATTTACTTTCCTCTTACATAAGTAAGGTTGATTTCTTCCTTTTAGCCTCAGATTTATGAAACGTCTGACATTGGCTCACCTCTTGCACAGAAGAACAGAGTATATAAAATGGTATGATGCTAATGTGCCAGTTAAAACATTGTTCATATGATAACATTCCTACACTCTTGAATACAGAATAAGGAAAGAAGTTCCTATTCTGATTAGTCAGTTGATTGATTTTTTTTTGTGTTTAGAACGTCATTTGCCAAAGCTGAATAAAAGTAAGCTTTCAGGTTTTATACTTTTATTGGCCAAATTTCCCACATATAATATGTTGAGAGTTAATATACATTTTAGAACATCACTCATCAAATACTAAAGATTAATGTCGTACACCTCAAGAGATGACACATAACTAGAAGTATGCAATGTTGCATCATGTGGCAGATCCAGTACAATCCTAACCCCAGAGGATAGACATTTCTTGAATTTGGCTTCAGTGTAGAATATATTGCTGACATGTGCTCTATCATCTTTGGAATGGTATTAACTCATTACATAATGCACAGTGTCTATTAAGCTGACAAGTTTCTCTCTGATGGAGAATTGGGATAAGGTAAAACTTTGACCTTTAAATATTTAGATATGAAACATTTGTCACTGATATTATTAGAAAAGAAGATAGGACAAAGGCTCTGGGGTCTTGGAATGGAGAAGACATTGAGCTTAATAAAAATGTACTTACTCTCATGACCATTGTCTTAGTCTGTTTTGTGCTTTTATTAAAAAAAAATAGAATTACCAAGACTGGTAATTTATAAATGATGGAAATTTATTTTTTCATAATTATGGAAGCTGAAAAGCCCAGGCTCAAGATGCCACAGGTTTTATGTCTGGTGAGAGATGCTCACTCTTTCTAAGATGGCTCCTTCATACTGTGTCTTCTGGAAAACATGGTTGAAGGCAGAAGAGAAAAGGGTGGCCAGAAGTGCCTTTTTAAAAAATCTTTTTTTAAACAAGGGCCTTAATCCCATTCACAAGTGAGAAAACCTCATTACTAAGTCACCCCCTAAAGGCCCTATCTCTCAATACAATTTGCATTGGGAATTAATGGAATCCAGTGGAATTTGGAGAGGACATGAATATTCAAACCACAGTAACCATTAACATTGGGCCACATTTAATGAATGAACTCCTTATAATTAATGATGATTATTTCCTGTGTTCTATAGAAAAGTAAGAGGTAAGGTAATTCTAAATGTTGTCAACCTATTTATTATGAAGACCAAAATATTTTTTTTTCTTTTTGCTTAGAGTCTTATAGCCTTTCTTTTTTTAAAAACATTTTTTATTTGTTTTCGTTATACATGACAGTAGAATGCATTTATGCACTTTGATATATCATACATGGATGGGATATAATTTCTCATTTTTCTGAGTATACATATTGCAGAATCATATTGGTCATGTAGTCACATATATACATACAGTAATAATGTCTGTTTCATTCTACTATCTTTCCTATCCCCATATTCCCTCCCTTCCTGTCCTATTCCATTCCTCTATCTATCTAATCTAAGGAAACACTATTCTTCCCTAGTGCCACCCACCTTATTGTGAATTAGCATCTCATATTAGAGAAAACATTTGGCCTTTGGTTTTGTGGGATTGGCTTTTTTCACTTAGCATGATATTCTCCAACTCCAACCATTTACTGGTAAATGCCATAATTTTACTCTTCTTTAAAGCTGAATAATATTCTATTGAGTATATATACGACATTTTCTTTATCCATTCATCTATTGAGTGACACCTAGGTTGGTTCCATAGTCTAGCTATTGTGAATTGAGCTGCTATAAACATTACATGGCTGCAACACTATAGTATGCTGATTTTGAGTCCTTTGGGTATAAACCAAGGAGTGGTATAGCTGGGTCAAATGGTTGTTCATTCTAAGGTTTCTGAGGAACCTCCATACTGTTTTCCACAGTGGTTGCACCAATTTGCAGTCTTACCAGCAATGTATGAGTATGCCTTTTTTCACCACATCCTTGCCAATATTCATTGTTGCTTGAGGGTGGTTAGAACCTATAATTGGTGCCAGAAATGATGGTGGTCTGAGGGACCCCTGAACTCTGCAATTGGTGTCAGAAGTAAGGATGATTATAGGTACAGTTTCCCAACTTCACATCCACTTGCTAACAGATTCCCTCAAGTTGTCTTGGATAGATTCAGTAACTTTCCAGATCTTCTGAGTACTAAGAATCTGTCAAGATCAAAGTTCCAATTTTAAAGTTCCAGTCTCTCTTACCAGCCAGATTAGTAGCCGGAGGGACCTGATGCAGACCTGATGCAGAAGGTGGGTCTCGGTCTTGCCTTTAATCCCAGACCCCTTTTCACTTTGGGGCTTCCTCTGGGATTGAAGCTGTCTAATGGGTTAACTTTTCCTTTGCAAACTTGCCTTCTGTTTTCTTTACCTTTGCCTGGCATTCTAAATTCTTTAGAAAAGCCACACCTAAATGGCTAAGATATTAACTGCCAGATTCAGGTATTCCAGGAAAAAGGATCAAGAGAATCATGGATCATAAGATTTTCCAATCAGTAATCTTTATTTTGATTGAAAGAACTCAGAAGCTCTGGTGACCTTCAGATAACATCAGAGTGTGTGGCAAAGAAATGGGCCATTGCAATATTAGTGATTGTTCTACACGCACCCCTCTGTGGCTAACAATGCACTTCTTTACATTTCCTACGTCAGATCTGCATTTGTGGTTTTTAGCTACCATGGTCCTTAGGATGATAGTCCTAATAGGATCCAGGATCCTCCCTCTTCTCCTGTTGGTCTCTGCCTCTTCAGGCTCTTCATTTGTTGTGCTGGGATTTTAAGCTCCTTCTGAGCAAGCTCTGATGCCTTCTCTGTGCAGGTGTCAACAGTGGTGGTGCTCCCAGGGGCAAGTGATGGAGTTCTCTCAGGGTTCCATGGGGATGTCACTGCACAGTGCCCTGACTGCACCGCCTCCCCTCCCAGTTGCCTTTTGCTGGGATCTCCTCTCCCTGGGGACAGGTCAGTGAGAAGATTCTAGCTGTATTTCTCCGTCATTTGGCACCATCATTTGGCACCATCATTCAGGCTCCCTGTGGCTGATTTCTATGTATCATCTCCTCCGTTCTGTTTTCTGCTTTGGTAGCCAGGGGGTAGATT
Source organism: Ictidomys tridecemlineatus (assembly GCF_052094955.1). Taxonomy (NCBI): domain Eukaryota; kingdom Metazoa; phylum Chordata; class Mammalia; order Rodentia; family Sciuridae; genus Ictidomys; species Ictidomys tridecemlineatus. The sequence goes on from NC_135479.1 coordinate 165,424,855, forward strand.
CATTGTTTTTGGTCTCGGTTCTATTTTACAATCTTAAAAATTATTGATGATTCCAAAGAGCTTTTGTTTACATATGTTTAGCTATCAGTATTAGCTATATTAAAAATTAAAACTGAGAAATTGAAAAAAAGAATTATTTTTCTTTTCAAATAGCAATAGCATACTCATTCCATATTAAATTATTTTTGTCTATTAAGAAATAAAATTTTCTATTTCAGAATTGTTTTTATATATAGACATCAAAAAAATGCATAGGCACAGGAGATTTTTCCAAGGACTAGGAGGTGGAAATAAAATTTAAGGATAATTAGGAGAACTGAAATTGTTTCAGAGAAATTCTGAGCATTATGCTTCCTTAAATGTCCTTGGTAACCTCTTTAAGTGTTTTATTTGGGAACATGTGGAAACTGTACTGAGACTACTATGTTAATTGCATTTAGTTTCTTGTCCATTATTTGTTTGAGGATGAAAAGATTTGATGATTTCTTTCAGTGCCACAGACTTATAAATTTCTTGCAAGGAGCTCTGGGCAACTTCAGAAGAGCCAGTTGTTGGAGCATCACACTGTGCAAAGGTTTCAGATGATCTATATGAAATAGCTGGGCCCCTTTTCATTAGCTGCTTCAAATAACAATTCTGTTCCAAAAAGATGAGGCATGCCTGGATCTGCCTATTCTCCAGACTACAGTGCCAGTCTGAAAACAGCCTGGGTCACACTCCACTGTTATTGTCTCACCATACGTGAATCAATGGTCCTGTGATTCCACTAGGACCTCATCAATTAAAGTTAGCATTAGCAATTAGCCCACTCACGGCACACCTTATCTGAGCATCAATGTCTACAATTTCTTCAATGCTGCTGGGTTCCATGAGTGGAGAGCTAGTTCTTTCCTTTGTAGAAGAAACACATCTTTTGGTGTTTGGATCTCAGAGGCTGTAAAACATAGCTGTATGGCCTAACTGAAATCATCTTCCTTTAGAGGACCAGTTACTCATGTCCTTGTCATACTCCATTCCTGGGTGAGAAACACCACAAAGGCAGGAGGAGGTGGCAGTGGCTACATGGGGAGAACCAACATGACTCCACCAACACTGATTCAATCCCATGCCCATAGAATACAGAGGAGATGGTAGGGTAGATAGAGATCACCAATGGGAGCCCAAATGATGGAGCCAAGTGACTGAAAAATACAACTAGAATCATCTTCTCACTGTATCATACCCAGGGAGAGGGGATCCCAGCAAAAATTTTTCCTTCTTTCATTTTTTTAGTTGTAGATGAACACAATACCTGTATTTTATTTATTTTTATCTGGTGGTGAGGATTGAACCCAGTGCCTTACACATGCTAGGCAAGCACTCTACCATTCATCTACAATCTATGACCCCAGGACTTATTTATTTATTTGGTACCAGGAATTGAATCCAGGATGCTTAACCAGTGAGCCACATCCACAGCCCTGTTTTACTTTTTATTTTGAGATACAGTCTCACTAAGTTGCTGAGGTTCTTGCTAAGTTGATGAGGTTGGCTTTGAACTTGCAATTCTCCTGCCTCAGCCTTTCGAGCTGCTGAGATTACAGGTACATGCCACTGCATCTGGCAAAATACAACAATTTTTAAATAAAAAATAACTATATGTCTCCAAAGTCAGAGAGAAGAGCAGCACTAACTTTCATTTTTGAAAATATCCTTCATGTCTGACTTACTAGATAATAACTGGATTCTTAAGTTATTCTGCTTTCAATTTGCTGTGAAATTTTAACATTAAGGAATACAAAGAAAATACAGCCCAACATAGGTACACAATTAGAAAGCGAGGTATATTTTGATAGCCTTTCAAATGATGGCTTAATTTTTCACTGTTACATCAAAATTTAACAAGTAGTGTTGGTTACAATGTAGAATCTAAAGCCGCACTGTGAACATTTCACGCTCAGTCATATCCAAATCCATTAGCCCATTGTACATGTTGAGTAATCTTTTATCTAGGCTTGGTTTTGCAATATCACACAGTGATCATTAGAAAAATGTTTAATCACTCAGATACTTCAGATGTGGACATATTTCATGTCTAAAAAGAAGATCATACTGCTAATCTCATTAGAAAAGTCTTTGGGGATCAAGAAGCTGTCAAGTTCATTGTGGTGACACAGATTTCCCCAAACTCGAATTTTCCCTTGAAAACTTGAATTTTTATCTTTGGTAACACAAATTATGAGCTGTTTTCCTAAAAGTTATAGGTTTATTTTGTTGACTTTGGAAACATTTGGTAATAACCCAAGTCTGAACAACTGTAGATTGTCTATTTTTCATTCTTTTAAGTGAAAATGGTGTTTATGATGAGCAGAATAATGTCGATGTTCTAATTTGGAACCCATTTACCTCACATGGCAAAAGGGTCATTCAGATAAAGTTCAGTTAAGGATTTTTTTTTTAAAGAGAGGGATATTATCCTGGTTTACCTGGGTTGGCCTGTTGTAATAACCAGAGTCCTTATTGGTAAATGTGAGAGATAGTAGATTTGAGGATGCTATGCTTCTGTCTTTTGAAGGAGGAAGGGGCCATGAGCCAAGGTATTTAGGAAGCCTTCAGAAGATGGAAAAAGCAGGGAATGAACCATCTGATCCTGGAGACTCTAGAAGAACACAGTCCTGCCAACACGTTGATTTTAGCCTCATGAGACCCAGGTTGGACTTCTGACCTTCAAAAATGTCTTATAATCCATTTGTGTTGATTTAAGCCATCATGTTCATGTCAGTTTTTTATTTTTGCAATAAAAAATGAATGCAGTATTCCTGGAAAATAGTAACTATATGTAATAAGAATTGTGATACAAAAGAAAGAAAGAAAGAAAGAAAGAAAGAGAAAGAAAGAAAGAAAGAAAGAGAAAGAAAGAAAGAAAGAAAGAAAGAAAGAAAGAAAGAAAGAAAGAAAGAAAACAGTAACTACAACTCACAGCTCCATCACAAAGTTCTTTCCCTGGCACTTACTATACAATGTACTTCCTATTTTCTCGTAGAATATTTTTTAAAAAATGTTGCTCATTGAAGATATTCAAAATAATCTTTATTGTTTTATCAGGCCATTCTCATATAAACTCCTTTTCCCTCTTCCTGTGAGTGTGTGGGGGTGAAGATAACTTAGTGCCCCTGCCTTGATTTGTACTTGTGCACTAGTGATTTTACTTTCTATTGCTTTTGTACCATCAATGCAAATATCAATGCAGCAGAAGATAATAAATGTTTTAGGATTTGGGTTGGATGGTTTAAGACCTGGTAAATTGCTAGAAAGTATTTAGAAGATACCCAGGAGATCACAGAGTGCTGGTAGAACTACATTTGACAAGCATCTTTTATCTCCCTCTCATGAAGGAGTGAAAAAAGCCAAAATGTTCTCCATAGGCTGTGACCTCAGACTTCTGGAAAATTCCCATTTCTTTCTAATAGCCTTTTTGTACCAACAGAAAAGGGGCTAGCACTGAGGTAGTGAAGGAGAGTAGTAGGGTTAGCTCTAGAGAGAATGTTACATATTAGGGTTACTGAGTATGTCCCTCACAATTCAGTTCAAGGGCTCCGAATTTTTCAGTGGGGCTCAATACGTTGCAAATGAAAATTCTATTTTCCAAGAAGATTCCTGGTTCTGCTTTTAGATTGAGTTAAATATCACTTTGTATTAGTTTGTAGGGTTGCAGTAATAAAATGCCACAGCAAAGTGGCTTAAACAGAAGGTATTTTTTCCTAACAGTACTGGAGCCTGCAAGTTTAAGATCCATGGGCCAACAAATTCAGTTTCTGGTGAGGCCTCTCTGCCTGCTTGCAAACTATCACCTTCTCATTATGTCTGCACATGGCCCATCTCTGTGTGCATAGTGGGAGGTGAGGGGATCTCTGGTGATAAGGACCATCAGTTCCATAGGATTAAGACTCTCTGCTCATGACTTATTTAACCACAATTACTCCCTTAAAGCCACTGTCTCCAAATACAGTCACACTGGGGTAAGGGATACAACACATGGATTTAGGAGGGTCACTATTTAACCTACCATACTCCCTAAATACTCCTTAGACCATATTGCTCTTTGGAAAAACCACATATATCCAGGAAGCAATTTTGAAGATGTTTTATTATAACCCACTGTTAACTCTGTTCAGAAGGGCAGGTGTTTCCCTAAAGAAGTGGAGCAGTAAAGTGGTACAAATGAAAGGCCCTCTGCAGCCCAAGCACACAGAAGATGCTGGATCTTTGTGTTAGTTTCTGTATTTTACCTCCTACATCGTGTGGATGTGAAATAAATATCACTGACCAACTAATGAAAGGCTTAGGAGACAACTTGGATGTATTTGGTGGTAAAAAAAAGCTTCAGGTAAGAAGAGCTGAGCCATCATATCTGCATTCTTAGGGAAGGAGGAGGGTTGTGTGGAGTATGGCTCTTGTTTTTTCTTGCTATATGGTGTTAGACACATTAACTATAGCCTCATTTCAATCTTTTCTGAAATGAAGATAATAAAGTATCTAATATTTATTTTGAGGTCCAAATCATCTAACTCTGTTTTGGAGTATATTTTGCCTTGTGCCATTTGAGTTTGATTCCATTTAAAAGAATGTCAACCTGAATACAGGCTAGTGATTACTAGAGGGAAGGGAGTTGGTGATAAAGGGGGGTTAGATTTGGCCTGCATATGCCATATGCATGTGCAGAACTATCACATCGAACCCCATTATTAGGTACAATTATTGTGTGTTAATAAAGTAATGAAAAATTATTAAACAGTTGTCAACTTAAAATACAGACTTTAATTCTGCTATAATCATTAACTTAGAAGGCTTTCAGAGCAAGTGGAAGTAGCCTGACAGTGAGGGGAAGAGTAGGGAGGAAGAGTCATGCCAAAGGCAGGCACAGGATGCCTTCCTTGTGCCTCCCCTGACTTCCCTACACCTCACCTGCCTTCTTTGCACTCTACCTGCCCTTCTTTGCACCTCACTTTCCCTTTCTCACATCTCAACTACCTTTCTTACATCTCTTCTCATTGTTGAGAGTCTGAGCTGAGACTCTGTCATTCCTATCTCTGGGATTCCAGGGAGGGTTTCATTGTATTTTCACAGTACATTATGGATATCACCTGCTTCAGAATCACCCGAGGTGATTGTTAAATATGCATACTATATACTCCACGTGTAGATTCCTGGTCCTTCCCTGCAGACCCACTGAAAATCATCTCAGATGCTGGAGTCAAGGAGTTTCATTTGTTAACATGTGTCCTACATGATTCTGATACATATTCAAGTTTGATAAAAATGGTCATAAGCTCTTTGTGACTCAAGTTCCTCATCCACACACACATAAAACATGTCTTATTAGATGTTGTCAGATCAACTTTATTGGGTTTAAATGATATATTTCAATTATTTTCAAATGATTACCTCCTAACTAAAAGTTATGAGGGTCATGCTTTTACCCTCAAGAAATCAGCTTACTTATTCTTTTTTATTTATTCTTTATTTAAAAAATTAAATGCATAAGTGGAGAGACATCACTGAATGGAAATCGCATTTATTTTTTTGTATGATTTCCTGCAATTTAGAAATGGAAATATTCACTATCTTGCTCTGGCCAAAATGTTCTCCTGCTGATGAATTAATTTGAGATGCAAGGCATAAGATGGAACTAACAGAATCGACAAACATGCAAAAAAGTTGTCTGTTGGATAAAAACTCCAGACATCCATGGAACAGCACAAGTGTGCTTAGGACAGAGGGAGCACGTAGGGAACTGCTGACAGCAGATCAGGGACTGTATGAATGCAGTTAGAGGAAATTGGATCCCAGCAAATGCTTTGCTTCAGTCTGTGGAATCATTCTGTTCTCATTATCATCACCAGATGACAGTTAGGTCTTCCTTGGCACATGATGCGGAGCTGGACCCTGCACTCTGAATGATCGATTTTCCTAAAATGAATTCCTGTACTGCCAGAACCAAGGGACAGTTTCCAGAGGACTGCTGCTCCCTCATCTCCCAAACCCCGTTTTCCTAGTATGATGACCCTATGTCCTGGAATTTTTTTTTTTAGCCTGGACCCAATTTCATGTAATTTTATTCTTTTCAATATAATAAATAACTCCAACTAAATCTAACATAATCGATTCTCATTTATGAGACTATAAACATATATATATGTATACATATATATACATGTATATATATATAAAACATATATGTTTGTTTTATACATATATGTATAAAACAAGACCCTCTCCTTGTTTATCTTCTGATCCAAGATTGACAGAATCCTTCTTACATCTAATATATATATATTCATAAATCAGAAAAAAAAATCTCCCTTGTCGGATCAGACTTTCCAAACTTAGAATCAGAAATTAGGATCATCTAAAAATTTAGGGGAAAGACAGAAATATATATTGGTCCTAAAATGGGTAAGTAGAATTTACTGAACAAAGAACATATCAAATGAACACAGACATTAATGTTAAATACAGCATTAATTTGTATAAAGATGTATATGTATTTCTGCTTCTTCTAAAAGTACTTTAGTTAGCTGCTCCATCTTGGACTTTCAACTTCCCAAACTGTGAGCTAAATAAACCTTTTTCTATAAAGCACCCAACTTCAGGTATTTTGTTATAACAACACAAAATGGTCTAGGACATGGTCCCTCTTGATGACCTTAGAACCATTGAATAATTTTTCTTTTTGCTGGACTTTTTAGATGATTATGATGTCTCAATCAAAAATTAGAATGTCTGATCTGATGAAGGATATATTTTTCTGATTTGTGCATTTATTTATTCAAAATGTCTTATAAATGGGGATGAACTATGTCAGATTTAGTTATAAATTTAATACATCACTTTTTTTCTTTTTCACTGTGTATTAGGTAAAGGCTTTTGTAGATATCTGTTATGGTGACTCTTGGCAGTCCACATGGTCCCTGAAGCTCTAACTGTTGATGACACACCACAGGCCACACTTGAGACACAGAAGTATCTGTGAGGTTGTCCCTGGTCCCTTCTACTGTAATTATTCCCATTCTGGTATCTAAACCCTTCCCTCAAGTGGCTCTGCTGGAAATAAGAAAACAAGACCCTCTCCTTGTTTATCTTCTGATCCAAGACTGACAGAATCCTTCTTACATCTAATAGACAGAGTTAATATCCGCCTTTCAAATCTTTGCCCAAGACATTGTGTCTACATCCCTAATCTCCTCTCTAGTCTGGAACACAAAACTTAGAGAGGCACATTCTTTAATTCTGTTTTCTGCCCTGCCAAAATCTTCCTTTGAGGTGGCCAACTGGCTGGGTACTGGGAAAATAACGGGCATAACGTAGAGTAAGATTCCAGAAGTAATACACTACCTTCCTACTTAAGTGTGCTATCTCTTGATATCTTAAAATTTGCCTGGTGTGATTTTTTTCCAAGTGTCTTTCCTCCTTCCCTCTTGATACATATTCCGGAAACTAGGAACAGTTCTGCTGTCCTGATGATCTCCTTGCAGTCTGTTCACTGTTGACTGGTATATACCCAAGTAGCTACTTTCTTGCTTTTGGTTCCTTTTGCAGAACTCAGACTTTTGAGAGAGAACTTAAGCATGAGATTATAAAATGTTATTGGTTAAATCTTATCCCCCAAAATATGTCAGGACTTCAGAATATAGGGTTATTGTAGATTTAATTAGATGAGGTCACATGGAAATAGGTTGAACCCTTAATCCAACATGACTGTGTCCTTATAAGATTATGATCGTATGAAGATGGGCTATGGGAGTGATGTGTCTATAAACCAAGACACACAAAAGATGGTCAGCAAATCATTGGAGATTATTGAGTTGTGTGTTTATTTATTTGAAATGCCTTATAAAATGGTAGGAAGAGTTAAGGAAGGGTTCCACCTCAGATTTTAGAGGGAACTGACAACTTGATTTTGGACTTTGAGCCTCCAGATAACATTTTGTTGTTTTTAGCTACCCATTTTGTGGCATTCTTTTATGCAGCCCTGGAAAAATAAAATATAAACTAAAATATAAACCATTGATTTATACCTTAAATATTTTTGTTTTAAAAAAATTAAGCATGGTCTATGGATGTGGTTCTGTGGTAGAGCATATGCTTAACATGCTTGAGGTCCTAGGTTTAATTCCAGCACACACACACACACACACACACACACACACACACACACACAAATTGACTTATAACATACAATTGTAAAATATATAAAGCAAAAATACACAAATTTTAAGTGTAAAGCGTATGGTTCAATGTTTTACATGTACACTTCAAAACTTTTCAACATACACCTATGTAACTGTTTTCTAGATCAACAGGTATCTCCAGGACACAACAAGGTTGTTTTGGGCTAATTTCTAACCAATGATATCTTCTCTGACCCCATGAGGTAAACCAGCATTCTGAATCTCACCTTTCTCTATAAGTTATGCTTATCCTTGAATTTTACATAAGTGAAATCATAACTATGTACTTATGAGGCTCTGTCTTCTTTTGCTTAAAATAATGCCTATGAGATTCATTCCTGTTGTTGTCTGTATCTGCAGATCATTGGCTTTAGATTTAAGAATAAGATAATTCTCCACATTGCTTTGCACGAAAATTAGCTCCTTTTTGATTTTACTATGTAAAATATTACTATGGAATAGCTTCATTTTGTGATATGATTTTTGTGAACTGGAAGTGACTGAAGCTGTCAGCATAAGAGTTACAATGACTCTGATTTTTTAAAAAAAACTAATTACACTTGTGCTTGACATCTGCTTCTTAATAGAATGAGATCAGTCACTACAAACTAGTGCACACATCACAGAAAAGGGCTGTGTAGAACTCTTGCTGATTTCTAAAAAAATTCAGGAGAAAAGCAGAGACAATAGGTTAAAAAAAAAAAAGCACAGTACATTCCCCATGATCTAGCAATTACACTTGTGGAAACTTATGTGAACGAAAAAACGAAATATGAAGATTTAACTACAAGGGTGTTATGTTTATTATTGTTTATGGTGAGGTGGGGAGGCAGGGAAGAAGGAAGGGGAAGAAACGGGAAAAAGAGGCAATAAAAGGTTTGGTAAAAAATTAAAATTAAGGCACATTCATTTAAAAAACCAATTTATTATTATCCTCAGATTATTGGTCCTTAGATTTAGTGCATTTCCACATGAGGTCATCAATAAAATATTTTGTGGCACTTATCTATGTGTTTTAGAAGAATACCTAATTCTGTGAAAATGTCGCCTATATATGGTTTATTGGTAAAATTGTTAAAAAACAATAAACACTGGATGGTTTCATTTTTATAACAGTTGTCAATACAGAAGAAATCTAGGAGGTTAAATGCCAACATGTTAATTAATAGTGGTTACTAGTCGGGAGGCATGTAGATTTTCTTTTGTGTTTTTGGCTTTGAAATTTTTGATATTGGTTTTTAAATAAGGAAGTTATTTATTTAAAATTTATGGGAAATAATCACCTGATTTGAAGGCCACTGTTCATTTTGCAACAGACAATTTTACCTGAAAGCATTGCATCTGAGATAATTTTAACATAGCCCACTTCTAGAGTGCATTATTTAATATAAGCAAAGTTTAACTTTTTTTTGGTTACATGATTCTTAATGTCTCCAGAAAAATTCTACCTTTTATTTCTATTAAAAAAAAATAAAGAAAACCAATATGCAATCATACCTTGGTATTTCTAAGGGATTGTTTTTAGGACCCTTGAGTATACCAGAATCCACTATAAGTCCCTTATGTAAAGTAGTGTAGTATTTGCATGCAACGTTCCATATACTTTAAATCATCTCTAATTACTTATAATACCTGATACAATGTAAATCCTATGTAAATAGTTGTTATACTGTATTGTTTAGGGCATTATGACAATAAAAAAGTTTGTATGTGTTCAGTAAAGGTGAAACCATCATAGGCCTGACTGCACCTTGATTTGGGGTGAATCTGCAGGTGTGGAACCTATGGATATAGAGAACTGACTGTTGGAATAACTTTCAGTTAACAGCTAGCAGCTAGCAGCTATGAGCAGCTCAGATGCTTGAAGAATCTACACTTGTTAACATCTGATAGGAACGCCTATTCCTGATAGGAACAGAATGGGATGCTCTGCTCTAGCAAGCAGTTAGTGAAACCACATCCTTAGCGCTTGTGCCAGGCCAGGAAACTGATAGCCAGGAGCTTCAGGCATGGAACTTCTAACTTAGAAACCTACTCCCCTAGGAACAAAGACCCTTTCTGATGATAACAATATTTAGAGCAACCTCATAGTGCGGTTACATTAGGCATAAGATGATTGGCTTATGGACACTATCTTGCTTGTGTATGATTGATGGGCATGCCCCACTCAAACCCTATAACAGTTGTATGCATTCCAAAAATAAACTGAGCTACTGGACAACGACCTGAGGTGGGTCTCCAGCCAGTTCTCTCACCAGCTCCCGGAGTCTGTGTGTTGATTCTGCATCTCTACCGCCCGCGACAAGGTAGCTGAGCAACTAGTTGACCAGAACCACAGCAACTGACTATATATTATTCATGTCTATAAAAGCATACATTCTAGCCTAGCATGTGAGAAGCCCTGGGTTTTATCCCTAGCACTGCAAAAACAGAGCAACAAAGACATTCAAGTGTACTATATAAACATCATGAGCAAACCTACTTTTTGTTTTAACATGATGTAAAGAACTGGGAGGGGAAGATCAACATCTACTGCCACCTGTTACTTTGCTTTCTTCTGGAAAAAAGTGGCTGTCTGCATCTTGGAATTGGGGAATGAGCACACTTAGGTTTACTAGAGGGAGGGGACATTGAAAGAGGGCAAGGAATTGGATAGGAATGTTATATGGCCAAATATATATAACCCCTCAATCCATATGTTGACACCTAAGCCCCAATGCTATAGTATTAAGAGGTAGGCCCTTTGGGACGTGACAAGGTCATGAGACTGGATGAGCCTGGATGAGCCCTTATGAGTAAGATTAATGCCCTATACAAGAGGCCAGAGAGGGCTTGTTTGCCTTTTCTGCATTGTAAGGACACATAGAAGGTGATATCTATGAGGAATGGGCCCTCACCAGATGTCAAATTTGCTCATGACTTGATCTTGGACTTCCCAGGCTACAGAGTAAATAGTAAACTTCTGTTGTTTAGAAATTATTCAGTCTAAGGTATGTTTTTTATAGCATCTCAAGTGAACATTTTCTGTTCTACGATTTTTCTAGGAATTTCAATTTTGAATGTTTCAAAGATGGACCCCAAACTATAATTTTAGGTTGGGATTGAACATGAAGAATTCAGACCAATGGGTCCTTGTTGAAGCACAGGAATCTGAAGACTTGGGTATGAGGAATGAATGACCAGTGGCCTCTGAGGGTGCCTCCCAATATGAAAGCCGGGCTGTGCATTTTTACTTTGTCATTTCTGATGTTTCTTGGTTTTGTATCTTTTTTTGTTTTTTAATGTTGTGTGTCTCTCTTGTGTCTCTTAGAGATGAAAGCAGATGTCTGGTTTGGTGAGACTTTGTTTCAACATCTGGTGTTCACCACATGTGAAATGCATTGGTTTTGTTCTCATCTGTCCTCAAAGTTAGTGCACATCCACATCCACCAAGGTCAACCATTTGATGGAATTTTGCAACCAAATAAAAATACTCTTTTCTTAATCTTTCCTTTGTGCTCACTGTATTCATCACTTAAACTTTCCCAGATTCCCTCCTTTCTCTCTCTCTTCAAAAGCCAACCCTATGGAAATATTAGATGCCTAGATTTCCTAAACCCTGTCTAGGAAATTTTAGTTTTGACTTTTTTCCTTCCCACTTAGCTTCTCCATCAACTCCTGTTCTTCAAGTCAAGACTAAGAAAGCAGTAAATTTCTCCCCTCCTCATTCTGGATGTTTCAGCCATTGTTAACTTACTTGCCTCATCTTGGTAGGTCTTTGATCTCATCTGTTTTCTTATTAGGCAGAGATTTAGAAACTGGCCCACATGAAACATGTTACAGGGATATGCTACAACAAGATGCCTAAGGATTAGCATGCATGTGCTTCAACGTGTTCTAACCTGCAGAGTTCTCAAGAACTACAATGTGGTCCCCACTTTGTGTGTGACCACCAGTTCAGGAATGGCTGTCCCTATCACTTGATGACTAGGGCTCTTTTTTGTTGGAATCAAGTTCATTGCACAAGCTGATGGCTACTACTGATGCAGTCTTACTGGGGACTCAGTCTTAGGGGACCTTCCTCTGCAATTCTGCTCTTATGTGCTTCTGGCAATTAATCTTCCACTTGTTATTGTAGAGCATTCTCCATGGGTTTTAGTTATTTAGAATTCAGACGAAAGACTTGGCTTGGTCTGGTATAGTCTTTTTTTTTTTTTCTCCTGTAAGTCGTATTTTTCTGTTTTTACCATTGACGTCTGCTTTTGTAATCTTATCTCTTCTTTTTCCAATTGACTTTCCAGTGAAAGTGACCAAGTTTGTGGTCACATTCATGAGGTAGAGTTGCCAGATTTAGCAAATAAAAATACAGTGCAACCATTTAAATTAGAATTCCAGATAAACAGCAAATAATTTTTAGTGTAAGCACATCCTATGCATTCTTTGAGACTTATTTATACTATACGATTATCATAATTTACTTCAAATTCAACTTTAGCTGGGTGTTCTCTATTTTATCTGGCAACCCTATTCTCTTCTGACCCTTTGCTCTACTGAATCAACCGTTTATTAAAAGAAAAACTCAAGCAATCAAGCCCAAGCATTTTGTGACCACAAGTTGTTGGTGTGGAATTAACACTTTTGATGTAGGCGAGTTTCTGTTTTTGGACTTTGATGGGCTATCTATCTAACCCTCTGGGGCTTCATGCATGATGTTCTTTATGTCTGCAATCATCCCTTCCTCCAACCCTCACTCTCTTGCTCTGGCTTGTCTGCCTAGTTTTGCTCATTCTTTTAAGTTTAAAGTCTATTTCTTTCCTCTGGGAATCTTTCCTTGAGGACATAAATATGAGGAGGAAGCATGGGTCCTCTGCCTGTGCATCATCCTGAACTTCCCCCAGCTCTCTTGCTCACTGCACTCAGTGTGTGAGGAGGGGCCTAAATCTGTCTACACCATTACTGTTTCCTTAATATCTAGCATAGTCCCTGAATGAATGAATGAGCGAATACATCCAAAAGCCCAGGGTTTGGACCAGGCAAGTCAGTGAACTCCAAGAGTTCCCAATAAAAAAAATTTCATTAGAGAAAGTGAGGAAGAACATGCATGATTTTGAAGAAGGGGTAATTTTAAAAGGAACAAATGCTTTTCAACTGTATTGTTTTCCAGTGAGGATCCATGGAGTCATGCATTGGGTCTCAGGGCAAGGGGACTCCAGAAGGAGTCGTATGTGAAACAGCCATTCAGCTAGAGCCTCTATGGATGTTGATGGTCAGCTCTTCAGTAGCAACTGCTCCAGGAATAAAGACTGTGCCTTGGGAGTAATAGCCTGGCACTGAGTGTGGGCAGCTGTGCCCTCATCTTTCGCAGGTGCAGCTCACAGCTCTGGATTCCTCTGAAACAGATACCATCAGGTCAGTGAGTTGGAGAACAGAGGCAAGGGCAGACAATGAAAGCAAACACAAGCATGGAGTTCCCGAACCCTCGAAGGCTCCTAGGGTTCTTCAAGTGTTATCTGAGAGAGGACTGGGTTTTGGCAGAGTAGATGGACAACACCACCAGGAAATTCAACTGTTAATATATAGTGGCCCTATTTTTACCCCCAGATGACCCTGGGAGTCATCTACTATCCATATTTGCCACTTCTTTGTTTAGAACATTCATAAATAAAGATGATGGCTAATTCTTCCTTCTGCACTCAGCGGATAGTTTATAGTTTCTTTTTGTAATTAAATTGTAGGCTCTGAAGGAGTGGAGAATTTTATGAGGCAGAGGAAAATCTGATAAAATGGCCTTGTCCTCACTTTGAGTTATGACAATATGTCACATCAGGATGTTATTCACCAGCAATTTCAGGAAAAATGATTTGCTTCTTGCTTTTAATAGAATAAGACTTTTTGAATAATTACCTACACTGTATTCTAATTAAAATAGCCTGTGGTAGTTGCACGAAATAGGAAAGCTAGGGCCCTTCCAGTGTTGGATTTGGGGAAAAGAAATGAATTAAGGATACTGTACTATGGACACATTCTGATGTCCCTTAGGATGGTATATTCTTCTTTTTACCATAGAATGTAATGCCAACAATCACATCTTCCCATTGAGACAGTAAATTGAAGTAAAACAATGTTGTTTACAACAGTTTTATATTTGGTTTGGGCTATAATTGAAAGGCAGATGGTTGTAATAAATGAGCAGAAGAAGGGTTAGTTAAGATACTTATGATGAGAGGAATTAGTGTCTCACTTTCCTTTCAAATCTATTTGCAAATATGAATTTACATAGGGATGTGCCATTTGAAAATAACCCTATAAGTCTGACAGTCTCTCTGCCCTTAGGTTCTCTTAATCTATGTCACATATATAGTCCCTGGGAATTTTTCAATGCACCTGATTCCAGAGAACCATCCTGTGTCCATTAAACCAAAATATCTAAGGTGGGGTCCAACCATCAGTTTTTAGGATGGATTAAATTTCCCAGGTGATTCTAGTATAGCTCAGCTTGAGAGATATAATTCTAGAATATACAAAACTATTTTCAGATCTGTGTGTTGACAATAGAAAATAGATTTCAGGAAAAGACTGTAGGTCTCTGAGAGATGGCCCGCCAGGAAGGCCTGGAGACCCAGAAAGGTGATGGTAGCTGGTGCTTGTGCCGGTCCTCAATCCTGCCAACTCTGCATGTATGCACTGTCCCTACTACTGAGCCAGCAACAGGATCTTGTGTACCACACACAATGACAAAGAGGCCAATGGCTTATTTTATTCTATTTTCCCCTCAGTATCTTAGGAAAGTTTTTTGATGCTTAATAATCTACTAAATGAATGTAGATTCATGGAAAAGGAAATAATGAGCCAAACCTGGCTCCCCAAATGAATGTACTTATGTGTGCACATGCACATTTGAGAGCAAGCAAGATAAGAACAACCGCAGCATCTTTCTTTTCCTGATGTAAGGAATAGAAAGTCTGGTAGCCCATTTTCAGAATATACTATTCAGTCTTAATTGGATCCAACTGTAACCATTTTAATTCTCGACCTCTTTGCCCTGCCTTAATTTTAAAATCAGCCAATCACATAGATTGAACCCCCAAATCCTCCAATCAGGGACATAGCCCTGCCTTAGGTATAGAAACAGGTGGACTGTCTACCCAGGCATCCTTGTTAATTAGGTTGCCTCACTCACTCTTCTGGCAGAAGTGGTTTGCCTGCCCACCCACTTTGCAGCGTGTGTTTGATTTTTATTTCTAACACTGAGAACTCAACGTGACCAAGTTAAAACAGAGAATAAAACATCTGCCCTTGGCAGAAATATAACCGTCTGGATGGATCAGGTGAGGTTCTTCAGGAGCAGGTGTGGCAGGAGGTCGGGGGAAGGGTGGGGAACAAATGAATGGGAGAATTGCTTCTGTGGTACGTGTGGAGCCTGGATGTGAAATCCTTGCTTAGCTAATCTTGTTGCTAATAGAGTATCACTAGTTCCCCTCACCAGCACCTCATGTCCACAGTATGGGATTCCAGGATAACTATAGGAAGCAGCGACTTGTTGGTTTGGAGAATATTAGGAGATTTTTGTCAACCACATTGATTCCACTCCATTACAAGGCAGGCAATGTCCTGGCCCAAGATTGACTCAGGAAAATTTTCTTGAAGATTTTGTGTCTCAATGTGTTTACTTAGGTGTCCTCCCAGTCCCACCCACTTAGTCACTAGACATCTCTTATTCTGTTAACAGAAAAGGCCAGAGGGAGAAGCGTCTGCAGTGTCTCTTGTCCTCGGGGCAGGTCTGACTCCATTTTATGTCCAGCCCTGTAGCAAGGTCCGCTTTCCCCTGGAAAATCTCAGGGCTTCTAAGTTTTACAGGGATTTGAGTCATGAGTCCCTATTTGAGGGTCCTGAAAATTCATAGGCAAGAAAGTATGGAAATAACAATGTTTATCTAAAGCCATTGGTTGGCATGAAAGAAGGAAATATAATTTGCAATCATCTGTTCAAGGCCATTCCACTCAGAGAAAATATTTATTTTATGCTTGAATTACAAAGGAAGATTAAACACTTGGTTGTTTTCATTTTATTTCACCATTAATCTTCCTTTTAATTCCTATTTCAGCTGCAGCAGCTTCAGACTGCCACCTAAAACATCAGTGATCTTCGTTATCACTAATTACCGTAACTCGGTTTATATGGTTTATGTAGTCTTGCTGTGGGAAACTTCTGTGGATCCTCTTTTATTTCACAGGGTGACAGAAACAGCTTTTGGAGTGATAATTTGAACCTTGAGCTGTACCTCTAGAGAATGAGGTGGGATATTGTTCATTCCATTCTAAATAAGGACTCTAATAAAATTAGGGGAGTGAGTCTCCTGTAACATTGCTGATATTTGGTTATTGATATCAATGGGCAGCAGCTGTGACCTATCAGCCTGGGAAGCCCATTTTCTTGGCTTACTCAGTGGAATACAGTAAATAAAGATGTCTTTGTATGGCTCTTATCAGTTTAAGGCTAGGTAGGGATACCATAAGACTGTATTCATGGAACTTTCAATTTCTTTAAGGAAATATGGAACCTTCAGTAGGAGAAGACAACTTATTATGCATATCAAGATGAATGGTTAGGAACATTAGAGGTTAGGATCAGCTGTGGAAACTTGTTTGAAATAATTAACATCTGAGAGAGGTCCTAAAGGCTGGGAAGGGTAAGAGAAAATGAGAATGATATATGCCATTCTGTTGGGGGGGATAATTAAGCAAAGTTATGGGGGTGGGAGAAAGGATAGTATATTTCAGTCGTGGAAAGTAGAAGTCCTGGAATCCAGGTGTCAGCAGGGTTAATTCCTTCTGGAGACTCAACGGGTCTGTGTTTTCCTTAGCTTTTGGGGTTGTCTGCAATCCTTGGTGTTCCTTGGCTTGCAGAGGTATCACACAATCTGTCTTCACATGGTCTTCTTCTCTGTATTATTATCCTTAAATCCTTTTTCAATTCCCTTATGAGACATTTAGGTCCCGTGCTAAACCCTGGGTGATGACACCCAGAGATCCTTAACTTAAATACATCTGTAAAGACCCTGTTTTCAGATAGGACCATATCATAGGTCCTAGGGGTTATGGGCTAGTACCTGGTCATATCTTTCTTGAAGACACTGTCAATTTTCTATAGCTAGTCAAAGAGGGTAAGCTTGGTTGGATGGGAAAGTTTTGTTTGTCAGGTTCTAAATTTTTTGTATTGTACTGGGGATTCTAATGTTGGCCTCTGATCAGTCAAAATGGACAATTTTGGGGGAAAATTGTGGGATGGGCTCACATGGGGGACCTTTGCATTGAGGACTGAGGGAAACCCCTTCTGAAGGGAAGAAGAGTCAAGTTGCATAAACTGGGTTTAAGAACCATCTGTCAGCATCCAGTAGTAGGAAGCATGTATACAGTAGGAAGCTGCATACAGCATGGAGTGATTTGTTCCAATTGGCCTCTAGCTCAACTCTCCTAGATCCTGCTACGGCCTTCATCCAGGGACCAGGTGAAGTCTGTCAAACTCTGAGGTTAGAAGGAAATTCTGTTTTGTGTTGTAGTATAATGGAATTACAGAGGGAGAAGATGACTTCTCAGATATTTGGAGCATCAGTAGAGGAACAAGATACTTAGGAAATAACAGAAATTTTTTTGTTCCCGTTACCTAAACATTATAATCAAAGGGAACCTGGAGTCAATGTAGCCAACATCAGGAGCAAACAAAACGAGTTGAAATGAGGTGATTAACCTCATTTCAGGAATACCAAACCTTGTCTTTCTAGATGCCTACATTTTGCCTAAAAGTTTGTGCATGTATCTTGTTTTTCCAACTGTGTTGCAAACTTCTTGAATAGTGCTATATTTTAGGTTTATGTCCCAATAGCACAATGCTGAACATGCTACATATACTAGGTAAATTCTTGCTTAATAGAAACAGACTACTGATTGTCTGTGTCACCTACTGGGCTTCTTAATCTTTTCAGCATTAAAAACAAATAGTATTGACGACAGTCTTGATGTAAAGTGGAATGATGACTCCCATCCACTGTGGGTCTTCTCTTGCCTTGTAAATTTCTGGGCAGACTACGGCTCAGACATGCTATGATTGGCTTGATAGAGACAGGAGAATGGGTAAGAAGGTGAGAACTGATGAGAGAATCAAAACTCACTAAAGGGCATCACCCAGCAGCACTTCCATTTATATAAAAAACAACTGGAGGATAGAGTGTACAAAGGTTGCATGCAATGTAAATCTAAATTTAATAGCTGAGACTTAGCATGGAGTCCTTTAACATTTGGATTCATTTAATATTTCAGCCTTTGTCTTAGAAAAAAATAAGTTGTTCTGGGAACTCACATTTTCATGGAAGTTCCACCAAAATCTGCATGCATCTTTTGTAAAAATTATAAATTTCACGTTATTGCAACAATGGAACAATACAATAGTCTTGTTAGACTTATGAAAAATAGTTGCCTATAAATTGTGCCAGCTTGCTATTTAATATTACCACTAAAGAATAGAGAGGAAATAGAACAGTAGGTTAACTGTGGTTGACAACAATTAATTGAATATTTGGAGATAGATGGCAGAGAGGTTTTGAATGTTTCAACACAAATACACAATACATGTCTGAAATTAGGGATATGCCAATTACTATGACCTGATGATTACACATTGTATATATACCAATTCACACTGTTGTCTGATAAAAATGTACAATTACTATATTTCAATTAAAATGAATTTTTTTTAAAAAGAAATAAACAAGCAGAGAGGGAAAAGTTTCCTTAAAACCAAAAGAAGTCAGCTAATAGAGTAACATATGAGTTCCTACATATTGAGTTCACTGAGTTCAGAACTCTTGTAGTGAAAACTTCAATATCAACAAGATAATTTGGAATTACTTCATCTACCACTTCTTTGGTAGGTTGTATGAAGTCAGGATTAGCAAATTTTGGATGAAAAAAATACTTCAGGTCCCAAGGACCTCTTATAACCAACGTCAATGGAAAATTCTTTCTTTGAGATTGTCTTGATCCCAGTATACTGTTTAATCCACTTGGCCCATCTGTATCATACTTGTTAAATTCTTTTACTAAATCTGGGCAGACATAACTATAGCACTCCTTTACTGTCATAGATGTTTCCAGGGATTGCGGTGGAGGAATTCCTACTCCTCAGCCTCTGAGCAGCTGCTGAATGAAATATGTGATCGCTCACCCTGTGATTGGAACGTGCTTACCAGTTGCCAACCACATATCCTTCAGTCATAGATGGACAGAAATGACGCCATCCTTACTCCCTATTCCCATACTGGTCAGTGGCTATTTTCCCACTTTGATACTTGGGATTCTGCAAAGGCAAGAACAGTCTGCCAGATTATGTACAAGTTGAAATATGGAAAGACTCAAATAATATTTCAGTAGCATATTCTGTTTTCTTGATCATTTAGTGGAGGTTTAGTCAAAAGCAAGTAATGACTTGTAGGTTCTGTTATAAGTATTTATGGATCACTGCTCCATAAACCTTTCCATTGAAAGTCTTCAATCGAACCGTGGTGGATTGGCCACTTTGTGGTAAATGTGGCTTTTCCTATTAATCCTGAATGAAGAAGTCTAGGACACCAGCTCTTTTTACTGCCCTGTTTTGAACTTGCTTGCCCAATTTTGCTAATTCTTCAGTAGCATAAAAGAGTAATAAAGGGATTGACATGGAGTTTAATAAGCCATGGTCTGTATTTGTAGCATGTTCCAGTTTTGTATACCTGGTACCACAATCTGTCACACGAGCTGGTAGTTGTCCCACCATCTTTCTTCTTTCCTGCTCCTGCTCATATGCTGGCTGTTTTGTGCTGTTTTGTTTCTGAGGTTGATGGTAGCAGATAGGGACTATCTAACCCTCCTTGGCTGGGTTGCCCTTCCTACACTTTCTTCCTCTCACGAAGCCTTTTTCTAAGAAGCTGATGGACCATTGGTGCTCATGTGCGCCAGGCCAGGCTCAGTATTCTGCTTAGTTCTTTTGAATGGAAGGTTTAGGGGCAGCAGACTAACACTTTGATAGGTTATTATTTGGTTTCTAGGTTATTGTTTGCCTATTGTTGTAAACCTGTTGTTTTTCAGGCTTTTTTTTTGCTTACTGATTATTTTTAAAAGCTAAAAAGCCTAGTCAAGACAAGGCTGTTACCCTTAATGTTGGCTAGAATCTAATACAGATAAATTAGAAATAAAGTATGAAAAGAGCCAAATAGAAAGCAGTGCGTAGACTAAGATCACTTAGGAATATAAAAGTGGTTGGTGTTGGGAAGATCTTGAATGGTGCAACCAAATTTAGCCACAAATTTGTAATGTTTGAGTTGAACAAGTGGGTAGAAGTTGATATATCTAGAGGAAGAGGAGAAATTGAGTGGTTAGGTACATGTGTGAAAAAGTTGAATCATGCAGAATTTATTGTACTTAGTGTATTTTAACCAACTAGATCTCTGGACAATATTATCAAACTTGCATGCACATTGAAATGACCATGTTTTTAAAAATAAAAAAAGGATACAGCTATGTGGGTCCCATTCTGATCTCTTGGATCAGAAAGACCCAGGGTGGCATTTGTGCTTCAGAGGGTTTTTAGGAGATGGGTGGAAGAAGGAATATTTGAGCAGAAGGAATTGTTTTGCAATGTTCCAGAAACTAGTTTCTACAGCTGAATAACAGGGAGTTGGCCTGAAGAATTAATAGTCCAACTCATAAAAAGGAAACAATTTGTTGTTTTCCACTGAGCAATCAAGATGAAGTGAACTGAAGAAGGTAGTTCTACATTCCTGGCATGTTTAAGAACATGCAAGTCAAAGAAGTCATGGGAAGGAATGGGACAAGAGGAAAGCTTTGAGAAACACTGAGCAGGTCAGAGGTGGCTGTTTGTCCCTACCATGGGCCAGTCCTTGTGGGGTAGCTCCTCTGTGGAGGAAGGTGGTGTTCCAGAGGAGAGGGGTGGAGATGGTCAAATGACAGTGCAATCCAGTAGAGAGTAAGAACACAAGAGGAAAAAAAGCACAAGGATTAACTTAAATTTTTGATATTGTGACTGAAGATGTTACCATCTTGTGAATCCTTAGGAGAGGAGAGTTGGTGAGCAATGAGAATTACAACTGTATACTATGTGTTTGTGCTGAGTTGTAGGAGCATGTAGGGTGACTGCCTTATAAATTTGAATATCAATGTATCTCTATTTTATTTTAATATATTATAGTGAACTTAACTTTCCACAAGTTCAGAGATTTTTGCCTATTTTGTTGATTGCTGCATCCCCAGCATCTCTAACAGTGCCTGACGTATAGTAGATGCTTGCAGATGCTCAATAAATGTTGAATGAATAAATTAATTAAAGGTGAAATTAAGAACATTAAAATACCTGAACCCAGATGAATTCTATCCAAAGAGGTTGGGATTATACATCATTGTCTGCTTAACCTAAGTGCATTTAAAATGGATGTTGAAGTTTGGTCTGAAAGCTAATTGTTTATCTTCTCATCTGTGTTCCTATTCTTTATTAGGGAGAATCAAAATCTTTATTTCATCCCAAATAAAATCATATTTTTCTTTTAATCATAGTAAATGTAACTAATGTTAAATGCTTATGGTATCACTCTTCCAAGGGCATTACCCTTTTAAAATTGAAGGGATGATGTCTTAGTGACAAATTTGAACCATTTAAAAATTTTTTTGTAGATGGACAGAATGCCTTTATTTCATTTATTTTTATATGGCTTAAGGATCGAACCCAATGCCTCACATGTGCTAGGCAAGCACTCCACTTCACTGAGCTACATATAGTCTCAGGCCCAAATTTGAATCATTTTTGTAATGGGAAAATATTCTTTTAAAGGTAGAATTTCCTTGCAAAACTGAAATTCACAATTTAGAGAAATATAGTGCTAAGTGATTTAATGTATATTAGAACCCTGAACAGAGAAGAATCCTCTCAACAGTAAAGAAAAGGTATCTGGGCTTATCCGGGGTAGAATCTGTCTCCTTGTTTCTTCTTTTTTGAAGTGGCAAAGGCTGATTCCTTTCTTGACCTGGCTCTGAAGAATATGTTGTATGTTGCAGTTCTTCCTCTTGCTCATGAAAGAGTCAGGCTGATAGTTAACGTAGATCTCATAGCATTCCTAATTTGATTTTGGAGTGACTAAATTAGGTATCAGTCCAGCAATAATACTTGAAGTATTTGCCTTGCCTTGCTAGGGGAAGGACAGCCAGAAATCCCAGATATTCTACAGGCCACCCAGAACTCTGGTGGGTCATGAATGGGAAATCACCACTAAGAAACAACCACTTGGGTTTAGATGAGTCATGGTTGCCAGATGCTGGCAAGATTTGACAAGAACATCAGTCATCATTTCTAATGTTGAGGGCTTGCCTTATTGTGCAGAGTCCCCATTAAACACATGGCTGCAATTAAATAGATTTTCTACAACAGCAAATTTCATGGAAGTGTTTCCTCCTATACATACCAATGAAGTAAAAAGTCCTATTTCACTTTCTTTAGAGACTGAAATATAAAGATTATAAAGAACAGGTATTATCAAAACATAGTAACTCCTGAAAACAGTCTGTAGCTCAAGCCAAATATTTTTTCCCCATGAATGAGTTATCTAGTATTGTGAATTTCTGCAAAGTCTGCATAAACTTCGGCCTTTGTCTTCTTATGCTGTTTGTAGATTGTAGTTGCTGTGACATTATTTTCCTTTCAAATTGGAAAGTTGGTAGAAATACTTGGTAAGCTATGAATTTCATTCATTTTTAAATTATCATGATTTCCAAAAAAGTTAAAAAAAATTACATTTGGCACTACTTACAATAAGTATTTAGTGCATATTGATTATATTTCTGGTTACATTTAACTTAGGATATTTTTCTTGTCCAAGGCACACATTATTATTAAAAAGCCAATTATTCCTTATGCTTGCATTGCTGCATGCTTTGAAGAAAGGGCTCTGAAGCTACCAAGCAGAAGCCAGGGCTAATTCTGTGATTCAAATAATGCCAAAGGCACTTCTGTTTAGATAATTGTGTGAAACCAGGTGGGATTAATTAGGCATACTATATGCTTACAACTGAGGTGCCAGCTTTGGTTCCGTTCCCATGGCTCCCTGGCGCCACTGTTAATCTCAGAATTTTCGATGGTAATGGTAGAGTCCAGACACACCACCACATCAGGGAACTTGGAGAGCTTGAGCACACTAGAGCCAGGAATCTCCCCGCTACCAATCTTAGAAGAGGAATCACTTAGGAACAATAGGACAGAGGGTGTTCTTGTCCTATGGGTGAGTGAGGGCAAAAGGACTAAGTCTTCTGCATGATTGGCTTCTGCTGTTGCTCCTCTCCTGGGCATTTGTTTATGTCCTCTTCCTCCCTACAATACCTCCCCTGTCACCAATGCACATTAAGAATTTGGGGGTGGTTATCCAGCTTTACCTCCTAGATCTAGGGGTATATATGATCCATTGAACCAGCCTCAGGTCTTGACATTGGGACTGGGATGGAAGTGACAGAGACCAAACAAAGGATAGGGAACAAAGAGCCACTGGTATTTTTGTCAAAGGCAAGGTCAATCTGGTGTACAAAGATATGTCTGAATCCTGTAGGCCAAGGGATGGGGTGGAGAATGAGCACCCTGATATCAATGTTGGCAACTTTTATATTGGAGGTAAAGATGGCAAACCCTGAAGAGCCAATGATGCACTGAATCCTTCAATTTCCCTTGGTCCTAAAATGTGACTGTTTTGAAAACCAATTTTCATTTTCCTTTTGAAGGTTTTTTTCATTGTTTATAGTTCCTTACAGTTGAATCACTGGATCTTGGACCATGTTGCATGAAATGAGGACTTGGGGACCAATTCGAAGGATCTTTGCCTTTCCCTTCTCACTTTCACCAGGGATTTTCATGCACTTGTTTGAGGAGTATCCCTAATACAAAGATCTAGACACTGAACTTCAGAGGTAGAAAATTCCCACAGAAATACATAAGGTTTATGCATTAAATGATTATTTCTAAAGACACATGCTTAGATACGAGTTTACTTATGCAATCAAGATAATTGGTCAATGAGAAGTTATCTTATCTCTGGTTTGTGTAACAAAATGTCAATGACTGGGTAGATTTAACAATAGGCATTTATTCTCACAACTCTGCAAGCTTGAGAAATATATGATCAAGATGCCAGAATTTTCAATTCTGGTGAAAGCCTCTTCCTGGCTCTCTGAGAGCTGTTTTCTTGTTGTATTATCACATAGGCCCGAGAAAGAAAGGGTGAGGGAGGGAGACAGAGTGATCACTGTTGTCTCTTTCTCCTATATGGACGCTAATTCCACCATGAGGCCCAAAGCTAAGTTTACATTTAAACCTAATTTTCCAAAGGCTTTCCTTCAAGTATTGTCATATAGGGAGTCAAGGCATTAACACATGCAGTTTGGGGGGACACAATCATTTAGTTCATAAGAAGCAAGATATAGGTAACACAGCTTGGGACTGGGTTCCAGTTTCCCCCTGACGACTGGGGGAATGTTCCCAGCAGTGTGGGGAGAAGACCAAATGCCCTTACCTAATATGTGGGTCAGTAGGATTCTAGACCTTCAGGTAAATACAATATAGGTGTATGCTGGCAGGGGAAGCATGTCCTATGGGTGTCCCTGGCAGGATGTCCTTGAAAATTGACATGTTGTTGGGTCTGATACTTTATAATCAGTAGTTAAAGAAAACAAAAGGGTTGCAAGTTCATGTGCTTATTTAAGATCTATTTTTACTAGTTTTTTTTATTTTTGATAATTGTCCATATTTATAAGAATAAAAAGGAAAGTTTTTAATGAGGCTCTTCATGCAATGGTTTAATTCTTTTTATTTTAAAAATTACAATAAAATATGTCTCAAAATTTACCACTTTAACCCTTTTAAGTGTGTAATTTGGTAGCATTAAGTACATTCACATTGTGAATGACCACAGTTTATCTCCAGAATGTTTTCATCATTTCGGATAGAAGCACTGAACTCATTAAACAATGATTCCCCACCTCCTCTTCCTCTAGCCACTGGTAACCACAATTCTACCTTTTTTTTTTTCCTCCAGTGCTGGCAATTGAACTCAGGACCTCACACATCCATGCTAGGTAAGTGCTCTACCACTGAGCCATATCCTTAGACCCTGGTCTACCTTCTGTATCCACAAATTTGCCTCTCCTGGGTACCTCATTAAAGTGGAATTATATGGTATTTGTCTTTTGTCTGGCTTATTCTAGTGAGAATAATGTTAAGCCTATCCAGATTGTAGCATGTGTCAAAATGTCATTTCTTTTAAAGGCTCAATAATACTTCATCTATGTGTATATATACTACATTTTGTTGATTAAGTCATCTGTTAGACAACTTGGGCTACTTCCAGTTTTGGCTCCTGTGAATGATGCTGCTGTGAACACTGATGTGCAAATGTCCGGGTCTCTGCTTTCAGTTCTTTTGAGTATATATGCAGAAGTGGAAATGTGGGATCCTACGGTAGTTCTATATTTAACCTTGTGAGGAATTGCCCTACTGTTTTAGCAGCTCTATCGTTTTACATTCCTACTGGCAAGACACAAGGATTAATTTTTTCACTTCCTTCCTCACCTTTGTTATTTCCTGCTTTTCAAAAATAATAGCCACCCTAAAAGTTGTCTGTTTTTTAGTGTCTCATTATTAAATAACAAAGGTTAATGTTTTACCAATTACTAGCTTGTCCCTCTGAGTAGCAAGTTATACCTTTAAGAAAGAGCCTTGACTGTAACAGTCTTGTACCTGGAGGGAAACTGCCAGTACTGACCTGCTTGGCCACCTTTCTTGGCTTATGTCTTTCTCTTCTTGTCACCTCCCAACAACTTTTTTGAGTAATTGATAAGTAATTAACAAAGAAGCTTTTTGGGTGATTTGGAATCATTAGCATATGACTTCATTCAACAAAAACAATTAAGGAATGATAAGTTCATATCAGCTGTCTTAATGGGGTCTTTCTCAGTGTTCTGCACCAATAAGCTTTATCCACACAGGTGAAGAGGGATTTGACGTATGTTGCCTGAGTAATTTCTGTTGTTTTGTTGTTCTTGGTTTGATTTTCCATGTAGAATGTTGAAAAACATATTTCATGAAAGTGACTTCTCTTTATGAATGTGATTATTGGTATTTGAATATAGTTTTCAGCAAGTATCATTGATGAATTTAAATTACCGACGATTGCTTAAGCCAGCATTGTTTTACGTGCAAATTTTGAAAGTTCAGTTTGTTTATTTTTGTTGACCAAAGAACATTTATTTACTTTAGATCTTTAGGACCCATCTGCTTCTGTTTATTGCTGGGGCCCAAAAATTCAGCCTATAAATGGTACTATGGGGAGGGAAAGGCAGACTAGGGACTATTATCCCTCCTAGGTGGACAAAGCTGTCATCCAGGTTGATGGAATGCAATTCTGGAAATACTTGTGTGCAGAATTTCTTAAGCTTAGGCAACTGGAGGGAGTACCATCAAGGGGAAGAATATGACGCCTAAGTCCTTTCTAAATAAACACACACACACACACAAACAAAATAACATTCATTTAGATTTACCTTTTATATACTATAGCAGTAGAAATCTTTAAATAGAATACTTAAAAGCAGAATAAAATATGTCCTTAGATTATCATATTGCTATCATTTTTAATAGAAAACCTACTGAGGGATACTGGTCTGTCTTTGTGGCACATTACATAAGTAGCCAGTTTTGTAAAAATGGATGTGATGGTATTGAAAATAAAATTTTAGATTCCTTACTTCTGAAACTAGGTTCTTAAATTGAAATGAGGGTTTCTAGATATACGGGTGATTTGAGAGAGACCCTACAAGGGTTTGTCAGCTACTTTGAAAGTTTTACAGGAATCTTGCTATTCAAAGTGTTGCCCAGCACTGCAACATCACCCTGAATTTGTTAGAAAGGAAAAATGTTAGATCCTAGA
Organism: Ictidomys tridecemlineatus; assembly: GCF_052094955.1. Lineage (NCBI taxonomy): Eukaryota > Metazoa > Chordata > Mammalia > Rodentia > Sciuridae > Ictidomys > Ictidomys tridecemlineatus. The sequence goes on from NC_135479.1 coordinate 165,452,050, forward strand.
TGTATGGAAGAATCTACATCTTACCAAGATCCCTAAGTGATTCGTCAGCCCATTATAATTGCTTGTGTTGATGTTAATTTAAATTTAGAGTCCACTTGTGTACAATATGTTAAAATGCATTCTACTGTCATGTATAACTAATCAGAACAAATTAAAAAAATTGGAGGGATACTTCCTTTAAATGAATTTACAGGCTGTTCATTTTTCTTAATTTTAAAAAAATGTAAATTAATTAATTTATTTTAAGGAACTGGTTTATATTTGTGAGGGTTGGCAAGCCCAAAATCTGCAGGGCAGACCAGCATCCTGGAAATACAGGGGCAACTCTTGCAGTTTGACTCCAAAAGTGACACATGCTGTTTAAAATGTACAATTTGCTTGCTATCCTTTTATCATCTAGCTGGGTGAAAGAATAACCTAAAATATTCTTTCTCATTAAGTAGCTATTAATGAAATGTTGATAGTATCTTAATGGAAATATATTTCCAAGGGCCTTCTAAATTTTTCCATAATTGACTCCATATCAGTTATAATCTTAAAGTGAGTTCTCAGGTACGTGGACAGGGAAGGTGGGGTGGATCATGTGTTGGTTCACCTTCTGCCTTGTAACTTGGCAAAGTGTATGAAAGGCATGGAGAGTTGGCACCATCATTCTTCTCCCATTATTTTTTCTTAAGGAAATATTGACAAAGAAATAAGGATACTAAATTCAGTGTTGTTCCTGATAATTAAATGTGAGCTTGATTACATAAAGATATGATGTAATGAGATATGACAAAGTATTTAAAAGGCTATGGAAGAACATTGACAGGAAAACATAAATGATGTGTTAGATTTTAAAAGGTAGGTTTTAGAACAATATTGTAATATATAATAAGAAAAACAATAGAGGAAATAACTTCACAGTATTGATGCGTATCTAAGTGGTTATGAATAACTTTTTTGTTTACCTGTTTTTAAAAATTTTCATAATTATTTACACAGTACACCAAAAGTGATATATAAAAATAATCTAAAAGTACTCAACTATAGTTCCTTGCAGCCCAAGTGAATTTGCTATCAACCCAAATGTAGTCATCTATTTGAGGGTAAATTTCTTCATTGAAAAACTACCTTTACAGGGCTTGGGTTGTGGCTCAGCAGTAGAGTGCTTGCCTAGCATGTGTGAGGCCCTGGGTTTGATTCTCAGCACCACATACAAATAAATAAATGTCCATCAACAAAAATTTTAAAAAAAATTAAAAAAGAAAAGCTGCCTTTACTAGGTGTTTGTAATCACTAAGTATTTCTATAGTCTTGAGGTTATCAGACCAGTAGAGGCAAGGGGAAGAGGAGTCAGAAAAGGGACAGAGAGGGAGATCCATGGAAACAAGCTAAAAATGAATTTCTAGTTTTTAACTGATCTATAGTGACCTTATGAAAGAATCTGGAAAAAATTCTAAATGCTATATTGAACTTGGCATGAGTACCTTAGGGCATATTAAAGTAAGAATTTTAAAAATGAGCCTAAAAAGAGCTTGGTCTTGATATCTATTCCTTTTAGGTGTGAATTTTGCTGGTGTCATGAAATGCTTTTAAGGTTAGAGTCTGCTTTCTTTGTAAATTATCTGCAATGATCAAACTCCCAGGTAATATTCATATATCCCCAAAGTTTTTATAGGGTTTCTATTTAGTTGTAGTTGGACATAATACCTTTATTTTTATGTGATTCTGAGCATCATACGCAGAGCCCCACACGTGCTAGGCCAGCGCTCTACTGCTGAGCCACAACCCCAGCCCCAGGGCTTCTATTTTTATAGTAACTGAGTTCCTGAAAAGAATTATGACTGAGTGGGGTGGAGGACCACCATGAGTGCTATCAGAGGGCAGATGGAAAATTCAAGTCCTGGAAGGGGTGGTGTGTGGGTGGGACCCTGGCCAGTGCTTGGTAATATCTAATAATCTACTTAGAATTCTCCAATTAACTCATTGTGCTGCTGAGCTCCTCCCTGTGGGGAAAAGATGCATCCTGGTGTGGACAAGTAAGGAGAGAGGAGGATGATAAATAATATTTGGCCAGTGAAAATGTTCACTATACAGTATTAGGACTTCTGGGTCTGGGGAAGAGTGCATGCATCAGAGAACCTGAACAGGTTGTGGACAGACAAGGACAGATTTGTCTGCTGGTTTGTGAGAGCCACTCTTCATTTCCTTTGGTGCTGATGGGCACGAAACAGTCATTAGGGAAAGGGCAGGGAACGGAACAGTGATAGGGCTCTAGTCTTGGCTTTTTCCTTACCCGCTTCTCTGAGTGACTGTATTTATGTTAAACACTTGAGCTTCTAGACTTCTAAGGACCCTTCTAGAATGATGCATTTTTGTTCAATTATTGGAAGCAAAAATGCTCTGTGGGTTACTACAAACATTTCTAACTCAACTTTAAAGGCAGCCTTATTACCACTCAAAATCCTGTCAATTCTAGACGTTCTAGAATTATTCTTGATTCTAAAAGTGTCTGTTTTTCACCCATGGTTTTGGGAACTTTCTCAGCCTGCACACTCTGGCTTTTGGGACTTGATTCTTCCCTGCATGTGTCTGTGCTTTCATGATTTCAACTCCTCCACTGCCTCTGAAGGGAGACTGAGGAAAGTTATTGATTAAGAAAGCAGATTTTATAATAGCCTATCTAACAAATACAATGATTCAATTTAAGTTTTAGGTTTATTTTTAAATTTTATTTATGCATTTATTATTTATTCACAAAGTATTGTCAACTAGAAAAATTTTTCCTTAAATATATTTTTCCTACCAAAATATGGCCACTATTCAAGATTTCTTTCAGAATTTAATACAATTTGGGTAGAATGGGAAAAAATAGCAAATTTATTGATGACAGAAAATATATATTTCTTAATCTATTACTCTAAACTGGGTTTTATAAAGAATTGCTACATGAAAGGAACATATTAAAACACACATATCAAAGTAGTTTAAAATTTTTTATTAATTTGTTTTGATTAGGTATATAGGATAGCAGAATGCATTTTGATTCATTGTACACAATTGCATCACAATTTTTCATTTCTCTGGTTGTACACAATGTAGCATCATACCATATGTGCAGTCCTACAAGTTCCTAGGGTAATGATGTCTATCTCATTCCACCATCTTTCCTGCCCCCATGCACTCTCCCCTTTTGCCTCATCAAAGTTCCTCCATTTTCTCCATGTCCCCCACCCCGCATTATGGATCAGCATCCATTTATCATAACATTTGGCCTTTGGTTCTTTGCAATTGGCTTACTTCGCTTAGCATGATATTCTCCAACTCTACCCACTTACCTGCAAATACCATATTTTATTCTCTTTTAATGCTGAGTAATATTCCATTGTGTTATATACCACAGTTTCTTTATTCATCTGTTGAAGACCTCTAGGTTGATTCCACAGTTTAGCTATTATGAATTGAGCTGCTATAAACATTGATGTGGCTGTGCCACTATAATATGCTGATGTTAAGTCCTTTGGGTATTAACCAAGGAGTAGGATAAGTGGGTCAAATGGTGGTTCCATTCCAAGTTTTTTAAGGAATATTTATACTGCTTTCCAGAGTGATTGCACCAAATTGCAGTCCCAACCATCAATGTGTATGTGGCTACATCCTCGCCAACATTTATTGGTGTCTGTATTCTTGATAACTGCCATTCTGACTGGTGTGAGATGAAATCTCATAAGATAATACATTTAATCAACAAATATATGAAAAAATGCTCAATCTCTAGTAATTAGAGAAATGAAAATTAAACTACTCTAAGATTTCAAACAAAGTAGTTTTTAATATGGTTTTGAAAGTTTGGCTGGGAATTTGCATTTCATAATACTTAGAATTTTTTACATGCATATGTGTATATATACATGATTCAGAGCATATATCATGAAATATTTTCATTCCACACCTTCAACAAACACTTCTGATGGAACAAAGGTTTAAATTCATGTATAAAGTCTGGCAATAATAGTAGTTGACTTTTCCAATTGTTTCCCTACTAGTTACGTTTAAGGATGTTGAATTATTGAAACATCTTTACTGCTTCTCCTTGGAAAATTTCATAGTATGCTTTGCAGAGCAATTGCCACATCTTAGAAGGGGTTTAATATTTCATAAGGGAACATAAAGTTCTAATGGAGGAGCTTTTCTCTTTAACAAGGCCAGCTATGCCAAAACCAAATACTATGTTTTCTTCCTCATATTTTTGTAAATGAAAATCACATTTTAGCACAATTAAGAAATCTCAGATGGTTTCATGTGCTGATAGTATTGTAGTGTGGCACTGAACATGTCCACACATGCATGTCTTGTTCGTAGGAACACAGGAGATAGTAGAAGTTTACTTGTGATCCCAGATTGTTCTGAAGTGTTCACTGACAAATTTACAATAACAAAATCCTTTGGCCACCATTACAGTCGTGAGTTGCTTGTTTTTAAGAAAATATTCAGATATTAAATTGGCACTACTTCAAACTATTTTTTATTGTTTTGTGCAGTCTACCAACTAGAATCCTACATGATAATTTCTGTGTTTATAGAGTGATGATTTATAAACATTCTTAAGTAGAGTATCATGCTTTTATTAGGTCTCACAACTTTCCCTAATATCTTCCTCTGGGAAAAATCAAAGCACCCACACAAGCATAAGTAAAAACTGCTGTTTCATATGGTTAGACATTAGAAAGTTACCTAACAAATGAAACTTTCTGATTGCTTTGAACTACTTAATGTTTCCATGTTCAAAACCTTAGGATCTGACTTCTTCTAAGTTGGTGAGGCCCATGTAGAGAGAGTGAAAAAATCCCAAACCTGAGGATGTGGAGCAAATGGCATCTGCTTCCTTTTACCAGGACTAAAAGTGCAACACTTCTGCCCACTGAACCCTGGTATTGGAGTTGCCAAGGAAAACACAGTGCAATCAAGCCCTGGGTGGAGCAGTGCTTTCCTCACATAGAGAAGAGTCGGAGCAAGATCAGCTTTAGGAGTGGGCGTTGGTTCACCAGGGCCAGTAGGTCATTCTTGGCAGCTGAACAGGGCCCTTGGCTTGCTGGCACCTTTCTTATTTGGCAGAATGAAGGGGACAGATATACCAGTAGAGCCAGGAGCCATATGACACAAACACTTAAGTAGAACAAAGGAGTGCACATTGAGAACCAATCCACACAAGGCAAGAAGCCCCACACAAAGCTCTGAGACTCTGTCTCTTGATAAGGAAATATGCCAGGTCCAAGGACTGTTCTTATGCAGCCAAGTGGGAGCTGAAATATTGTGTGCAGGAGACTGTCTTTCCCAATAGAGGTAGCATGAAGAAAATCTATGTCGTGCAACATGCCACTTATATAATTAATGCTCACTGGAGTAAGGAGATTATTGGATACAGCTTTCATGCCTCTTCATATTCCTGTGGCCTTTTGGGCTGGAGACTACAGAGATCTGACGATACATCAAAAACGGGGCTCTTGGCTTTCTAATGCTTTTTTCTATGGAATGTTCATTTGTCTCTAATCCCCAGTATGTGTGTATTTGCACCATGCCAAATTATTATTTATATGATTGCTGGTTTCACTGTAGAGGCCATAATGAGTGTGAGACATTTAGAGAATCGACAGGCATTGTCTTTATTTTATTTATTTATTTTATTTTAAGAGGATACATTTCTGATAGGAATTCCAGAAATGGAAAAACAATAGTTCTGGGAGTCAAACATGCAAAGACTGTCATTAAAATATATTAGTATACCTTGTTCCTTTAGGAACTCTGCCACCTTCCCCTCAAGTCCAACTCTGTAAAGTTAATATATTTTAAAAGTTGAATTTGGGAAAGGACTATTTGGCACTTGAGAGTATGTGTATATATAGATTTATATGTGTCCATATGTACAACAGTATAACATAAAGCAGGAATAATAAAGACAATCACATTGTTTTATTTCATGGAATAACAGCTGGGATGCTCATTTACTGTCTTTTTCAGGCTAATAAAATTTATTCTAAAACTTTCCAATACCACTATGAAGCCAATTTTTTTTTTACTAAAAATCAAATGACTTGTAGTTTTATTTTGTGGAATCTGCTGATTATTTTACCATTTGGGCATACAGATAAAAATCTCAGGAGTTGTAGAAATTCAGCTATTCCAAATTTAAGTTGCCTTTCCTTATTCTGTGTTGCTTCACTTTATTGTTCATTAAAATCAATGAATAATTAGAAAGTGGCCATGTGGCAGCTTTTCTGGTTTAGAGTGTTTTCCTTTTGCCAAAATTAATCACGGATTGTGAGCCTCTAACTTCCCCCTTCACCTGTTTACTGTTTCCTAAGACTATTGGTAAAAGGAGGAGAAGGTGCCATGCCAACAATTGTTCGATGAAGAAGGGGTGGAAATACTAGATCAATTGAATTTCAATATACTTCTTGAGAGTAAGATGAAAACGGATATATTAAGTTTCATGAATAAGATATTTCATGAATAAAGATATCTGGAACTTTTGTCAGATTAATTTGAGTACAGATCTGGATTTTCCTACTACTTTTTGAGTCTTCATGATTATGTATGCCAGTGTTCCGAATGAAAATATGAATTAAGTGTCTATATTACTGATTTTAGCTGTGGCCTCTTTTTTATGCCTTTATTGTAATTAGAACAAGAATGACGAAGGACGTGGAAAATAACATCCTCCAAGAAAAGGGAAATGACAGTCCCTAGAGAGAGGAGGAGGACAGTGTGATCTGGGAGGGGAAGAGGGGAAGGCAGACAATGGGCTCTGGACTTTCATCCTTTCCCAGTAACACTGAGTCCTGGAAGGGAAGGCCAACAACTAGGCTCTTGGCTCTGGATTTTTATCCCAGTAACAATGAGTTTCAAGCTTTTACAACAGATTCTGTGAGTTTGAATGAGTTTCAAGCTTTTACAGCTATTTTCCTGAGTTAGATTTTTAACCTGCACAACTAGTTTCCTGACTGCCCAATCGTAGGTCTGCAGTGTCTAATGATTAGGTCACACTTAACATTCGGCTACAATTAACTCTCATTAAGATGTATATAGAGGCTGGGGCTCAGTGGTAGAGTGCCTGCTTTGCACGTGTGAGGCACTTGGTTCAATCCTCAGCACCATAAAAATAAAGACACATATACAACGACGAAAATATTTTTTTAAAAAATCCTATAAAAACAGACCCCTCTTGTCACCAGTTGCCATTTTCTTCCCTGAGAATGTGCCACGTGCCATTCCACCACTGCTTCATAATGACTGCTTGTTAATTCAAGGTATGCTCCCATTTTCAGTTATTTTTGCAGATGAGAATTATGGAAACTAGTATTTGTTGAGTGTTTACTCGAGCCAGTAATTACCATCCTTTACATATACATTTAGAGTGTGTGTGTGTATGTGTGTGTGTGTGTGTATACCTGTGTACGTGTGTGTTGAATGATATAGTAATAGAAAAAGGCCTGGTGGGTACAGCTATTGTGTTTAAGAGGTGAGGAAACTGAAGCACAGACAGGTTAAGTAATTTTCATAAGCTAGTAAGAAGTATATCAGGATCTAAATCCACAGCTTGTTCTCTTCACTATGTTATATAACCACTTATGATAGAACACATGACATTTCTGATCCCTGGCTGGTGTGGGTATCATCTGTTATACATTGGGAGGGGGGGTTCACAGTGGGGGTTGGCGGAGGGGGATGTTAATTAATAGAATCTATTTCCTGAATAATATTCTTGGAATAGAGGTGGTGAGAAACTGTCAGAATCATCCCATGGTGACCTCGGTTGGCTCTCCCTTGTCCTTCTCCTCCCCCCACTACTTGTAGGTCACAGGGAGGCTCCCTGTGGTTAATGGCTTGTGCATGGCCACTAACTGGATAGCATGTGGACAACATGACTTGAGTTCTAGTCACTCCTTTATTTTTTTTTTCTTGGAAAAGTTCTAAGAAAATAGTATTAACAAATATTTGGAAATAAAAATGGTCACAAGGATAGAAATGTTTCTGTCATTGCTCTTTTTGCTTAGGGATTCATTTTTCTTCAGCCTAATCAGCAACTGATAGACTCCTTGTAGCATAAATAATTTTAGAATTTTTTCAAATTTAGAATGATAGCCTTTTATTTTAATAGAATATCCCTTTCTCAAACCTTCATTTTTCTCTCCATCTTGGTCCTTTTGAGTTCAATTCAGCAAAAGTTTATTGATCATGATCCAATATAAAAGCTCTGTTATGGAAGGGAAGGTACAATCCCTTTCCTTAGATGCATAAATAAGACTCCTGCAGGATGATCTGTGGTGGGAGATGTAGCAAATGTGAAAATGAAGTAGTACGGTACATAGATGTGAAAAAGGTTACTATTATTTTGTTTTACTTGCAAGGAGCCAACAATTCATGGAAAGGAAAAATTTGAAAGCAATCAGGTGAGGAAAAGGTATACTTTGTAGAGAAAAAGTGTAAATGAAGGTGAATAATTGCAGTGTGTGTTTAGGTAGTGGTCGGGGTGTGGCTAGAGACAAGAAGTGGGAGAGTAGCATGGGAAATTGAGATAGGAGCCTATGTTTTGGGGGCCTTCATTATTATGGAACATTTGGATTTTACTCTGGGACAACAGATGCCATTGTAGGAGGTAGGCAGGGGATGAATTTTAGAAATCCAGCTACCCTGAAGTTTGGATTTTAGGGATCTAACTTTGCATGAACACTGAAATGTAGAAGGTTAAGACCAGAGACAGAGGCCAATTGGGAGGAGTTTGTGATGGTTCAGGGAGAGGGAACAAGCACCTAAACTCTGGGAACAGAAAGGGCTGAGAGGGCAATGGAATGTGAGCAGGTGACTATTCTGGGGATGGGAGGGGGAGGAAAGGGAGGAGTCAATGTTTCTTGCTTCTGAGACTTCTACTTTTGATAGGTAAGATTTTTTGATAAAATTAATTGAAAAAGGAAGGAACAGGAAACAACTTGTTTGCCTTTTATTTTGTTGTCAATGTTTATAAAAGATTATTTCTTGAAATGATCTTATGTAGTTTTCAGTTCTCCATAAAGTATTTTTGAAGGACTAGAGAATTCATCTGTAAAACATTTATTATAATATTAAAGGATAAAGGCATAAAATAAAAGTGTTCTTGGGATGTGTTTATTTTCCTTTCCATGAACACTGAAATGTAGAGGGTTAAGACCAGAGACAGGTTCAACTATATAATAACTATAAATTTACTTGCAGTACTATTTATTATAAAGTTTGAACTCTATCTTTTGATCACCCAGAAGTTTTGTTAATTTAATCTTGTCTTTAAAAATAGCTTGGGCCTGTTTTATTGAAGAACCTTGGCACTTGTATTTCTTTATGCTGCATCAATGAGAAGTAGAGATCTTATTGATCATTTAGAATTTTAGTTTGAACTTGTAAAATATATTGTCCCTTTTATTTTTTTGCAGAGTCCTTTCTTATATTAACATTATAATATTATTAAAAATTATTTAAAGTCAAGTTTTTTCCACTTGCCTCATTGCTCCCTGCCATCTCAAAATACCATTTTTTTTCCTTTTAACTTTTTGGTGACTTTAAGCCATTTTGCTGATAGATACCCTTACATAACATTTTTTAGTAATAATAAAGATAAATTTTCTAAGTCAAAATATTCAAAAGAATTCTTCTTTGCCTTCATGTTTGAAAGATAATTTAGTTCTGTATTAAATTCTAAGGCTACAGTCTTTCAGTGGAGTCTTTGGAGATTATACCATATCTATATGTTTTTTCTATTGTAATATATTTATTTTGTCCTTTCATTAGGTCTATTTTATTTTTGAAATCCAAAAGTCTCACTAGAATATTCTGGATATATTTTCTTTTAATATATTTTGATTATCAGGGTACTTTTTTACTATAGTACTGAATTTTTTCATCAGTTCGGGAAAAAAAATACTTTTCTCCCCCTTCTTTTATGGTTATTTCTTCTCTGTCTTCTCAGTCTTTCCCAGAATCCCTAAGGCATAGTTTTCAAAGTTTGGTCTCCCTCAAGCCTCACCCCAGGAATTTGCTAGAATGGAATTTCTCAGCATAGAACTACCACACCAGCTCAGTTCTACCATAGAACTGCTGAATCTGTCTTTAAGATGGGGGTCCAGAAATCTGCTTTAGCAAGTTTCCAGTTGATTGTGATACAAACTAAAGCTTGCTTCCAGCAATCCACAGTAAAACAATCACAAATTATTAGTGTGTGGTACAATAGCCAGACTGAGCTATTAGAAAATGACCTCTATCTGCTCTGCCAGAGATTGATCAGAGACACTGCTGTCCCACTCCCTAATGTTCCAGTGCAAGTACTCTAGGATCCTAGTCCTGATGACTGTGCCTTTTCTGACCAAGATTTCCATTCATGTAGGATGTAGGTGATGATCTTGCCTTTTCCTAGATAACTGGTAAACTTTATTTGGGATTCTCTATGCCAGTAGCCTTTACTACCTTGTACTTCCTGGAGAATGGACTGGTGGATACAGCTGGGAAGAGTCCTTGAGTCATGGGGGCATGTTGCTGTATGTTCCCTCTTGACCAATTATTAGTGCCCCTGCCCTGTAGACTGTCCTCCATTTATGATGGTCCCACTTAACATTTTTTGACTATGTGATGGCACAAAAAAGTAATATGCCTTCTGTAGAAACCAAACTTTGAATTTTAGATTTTGATCTTTTGGTGGTTTGGTGATATGTGGTATGATAGTCTCTAGAGATGCTGGGCAGCAGCAGCAGCAAGCCACGGCTCCCAGGGGACCTTGAAATCACATGAAAGTAAACAACTGACACCCCACAGTGTACTATATTGCTCAGCTGTGATGTTTAGTAGGCCAGGCATATTAAATGCATTTATAACGTATGACATTTTCAACCCATGATGGGTTTACTGGGGTGAAACCCCTTTGTATGTAAAGGGGCATCTCTAGGTTGATGCAGGAGGTGGGAATGTTTAGGGGGTTGGTCTAACACATGAGATGTCTAAAAGTGATACAGGAATATTTTAAGTGAGATAGTTTTTGCATAATGTTTTAGTCCAAAACCATATAACTGAAAAACTGAAATACAAGTATATTTCCCAGCATTGATTCTTTTGCCCAACATTGAATTTCAATTCCCTCCTCTGTAAAAATAAGGCTAGTGATATCTATTTTGGCAGACTCTTTATTAAGATCCCATGTCATGACAGACCACTAAACTGGTCAGGGTCATTCAAGTGAATTTGGGCTGATGAAAAAGATACACACATAGAAAGTACCTTTTCTTTGGGTTCAGTGACTGCTCCTCAGCCACAGTTCCCACAGTGGAGGCATGGAGGCAAGAAAGAGGAGGAACACGCCTTGAACCTGGGTTTTATTAGTGGAGGGAGCAAATCTACAGAACATTCTATCCCCAAAAGGGCAAAAAGGGCAGGGTTACAACAAACAGGTAGGTGTAATCCAAACTCCAGGTGATGCACACTCCTGGAGCTGCACCTCTCTTATCTGAGTGGAGGAAAAGTCCAAACACATTGCAAGGGGTGCAATACCTGTTCAGTACCTCTTTACTCATTTACCTCATTACTCATTTACTTTACCTCATTTCACCTGTAAACTTTATTGCATTGTCTCACGTGAGCTCTTGGGTAACACCTCACATCTAAACCATAAGCACATTTACCTTTTCTTAACATGCTTCTCTTTTATTTGAGTGGTTTAAGATATTGTTAATTTTGTAATAAAAGGCATGAGATTCTGTAAATACAAACATAAATGACCCAAATTTTATATATTGTGATCATTTTTTCCAAGTTGTCTTATACCATTTAACTGAAAGGGAACAGTGAAATATAGAACAAATTTGGTGTATATATTGAGGACACTCTTGGTCCTCATTCCTCATTTGCTGGTAGTGGTACTTATCTCTGTTCTGCTTGAAAAAATTCTGTTCTCATCTCTTTTCAGGTCTCTGCTAAAATGTCCCTTCAGAGAGACCTTTTCAATCACCTATGTAAAAGATCCCCTGTAGCCATGCTCTGCACCGTACCTTTGTCTTCCTTGTTCTTCATTTTTCTTCACTTATCACCATTAGATATTCTGTATACTTACTTGCTTTTTCGATTGTCTTCTTATTAAAGCTTCTTGAGAAAAGGGCTCTTGACTATTTCACTCATTGCTGTATCTGCAGAGACCAGGGACTGGAATATAGACATTCTGTGTGTGTGTGTCTTTTGATTGTTTACATAACTCACAATATTCTTTTATACAAGTCATACAATTTAGATACATATGAAGGAAAAACGAACACTTGATGAAAGAATGAATTGGTAACCCATATGATTATTTCAAGGATGAAATGTGAACTGTAAGTACATAACACCCTTGGCACCCCTAGCACATGCCTATAATCCCAGCAGCTTGGAAGGCTCAGGCAGAAGGATCACAAGTTCAAAGCCAGCCTCAGCAACTTAGTGAAGTGCTAAAAAAAAAAAAAAAAAAAAAAGCTGGGGACATGGCTCAGTGGTTGAGCCCCCTTGGGTTCAATCCTTGGTGCCAGAAAACCAACAACAATAATAATAATAAAAAAACCCCAAACTCCAAAAAACCCTTGGCATAATACATGGCATATAGAAAGTGCTTAATAAATATTTTCTTTTAAAATCAATAATTACTAGTGAAATTTATCAACTTTATTAATATCCAGAAGATAATTCTTGCAACATAGTAGGAATCAATAAATATTAGCTCTAAATATGAATAGCAAAAATTCCATAGTAAAAAGCCCAAAAATATAGGGAACCAGATACTGATAATTATTTAGTCCTGTTATCATTCTCTAAATTCTCTGATTCCCTGCTGAGGACTGGTTTTCCTCAGGTCTGACGTATTTTTGGATCCTTTCCTCAAACTATCTACTGCTTCTTTGTACTCCTATTCTAATCACTTAAAAGTGCTGTAGTTTGGATTCTGAATGTCCCCCAAAGGCCAATGTGTAAAGTCTTGGTCCTCAGCTTGGCACTATTGGAACCTAAATTAAAATATGATTCACACTAGAGAGGAATGTATTTTTTTCTATAATATTCTTGGAAATGCCCAGGAAACGTCCATACCGGATGACTGCATGTAATATTCTGTAGCTGGCAAATATGCCTTCTAGCACTGGTGTTAAAAAATAAGTGTAGATGTGACATTTTTGTTTTTATGTGGCAATTTCCTCTATTATTACATTTTAGCCTATAAAAGCAATAAAACTTCATATATATATATAAATATATATGGCTAGATTTAAAATATAACTTTGCAGACATGCTAAATTGTTTTGTTGAGGGAATCAGTATCAAATTTTGTTACTTTAGAAAAATTTTTTAATTTTAGTTATTTCTTTCCAGAGGTATGATAAATCTTTCAGTTTATTCAGAAATCATTTCATGCCCTTCAATAAAATGTATGTTTTTATATAAGTCCTGAAGACTCTTGGTAAATTTTTTAAATTTATTTTTTATTTTTAGGTGGACACAGTATCTTTATTTTACACTTATGTGGTATTGAGGATTGAACCCAGTGCCTCATACATTCTAGGTGAGCACTTTACCACTGAACAACAACCCTAGCCCCTTGGTAATTTTTTTATAGGCAAATATTCTATAGTTTTATAGCTAATGTGAATGAGATCCTACCCCCATTTCTGCTTAGACATTGCTGGAAAAGAGAAAAGCTACTGACTTTTAGAAATGTGAAAATAAGTAACTTTGAGTTTCCTGGTTGAAAATAAAATTCAAAGATAAAGTATTTAAAATTTTATTGCTTTTAAAGCCTAAAATGTAATATTAAATTGCCATATAAAAACAAATTATTCCAGGTAGTAATCATTTATTTTATCAACCAAAGCATGGATGTGTAACATTTCTTAGGCTGTCTGGGAAATGGGGAATTGTTGGATATGGCAAATTATAAGTACCCCAAAAGAAGTCTAGGGCACTAAAAGGGAAGTCTTAGAAGGGATTGTGTGGGAACATAAAATTGAGACTGTTTGGACTTTGAGTGGTGGACCCTGGGAGCCATTGAGGGCATGTAAAGAGGGATTATAAGCTTGTATCTCAGTGGCTATTTTAAAGTTTGTGTGGAAACCTGTTTGTAAGCTCTAGGAACATCCCAAGTAACAGATTGATGTTAAAGGTTCAAATCATAGCAGAGACAATGGAGAGGAAGGTTGGGTGTGGCAGTGTCCCCAAGGCACAGTGGAAGGGCTTTGGCAACCAAGCTGGTGTGGGTTGGGAGAATTTCTTTGACTTCAGTAGTTTAGGACTCGCTGGTGAAGAGGAGGCTGTTGCCTTTACTGAGAAGGAGAGTTTGAGGAAAAGCACATTGTTCTTTGATTTTGCAAACTTTGAACTTAAATTCCAGGGGGCATATTTCTGGCACTCTCAAGTGGGTAGTATAATGGATTACAGCCTGAAAATTTTTATTAGTCTAAATTTGGAGCTATTATTATTTTCAAGTGGCAAAATTGTGAACATTACAAAGAGTTTCTAAATAAGTAGTAAAAATTTTTATGGTACAATATAACACTCAATTTTCTTTTTTTAGTTGTCCCCGCCCCCCCCCCATCCCTGGGGATTGAATCCAGGGCCTTGCACATTCTGGACAAGTGCTCTACCACTGATCTACATCCCAAACCCCTTTTTAAAAATTTTATTTTGAGACAAGGTCTTGGGAAATTACTAAGGCTGTCCTTAAACTTATAATCCTCTTGTCTCAGCCTCCCAAGTACCTGGAATTACAGGTGTGTACCACTGTATCTAGCTTCTTTGATTATATTTTTGGCATATTATTTTAATCTTTTCCTTATTTTTATTTCCTGAGGACCAATAACTAAAGAAGGAATGTTTTTCTGAAATTCCTGTCCAGTTTGGTGAGGTCTAAAGGAAGAATATGTTAAGTACAATTTGAAAAGTTTTGCTCTATTTTTAAGTTGGACCTAGAAGTTGAAATCCTCTATCTCTGAGGTAGATGCCTCTTCTCTCTAGTGTGAATGGGCGGTGTTTACTGCTTAGTGTCTAATAAGGCTGCTGTTACTGGTGCCCCTAAACCAGGACAACCAGATGGTCTTGCACAATTAATTCTCAATGAAAGCAAATTTTGAATATGACATCCTAGTTATGAAAACAGCCCTGGGCTCTGGCCCTTCTCTGAGAAACCTGCTATGATCCAATGTCTACTCTGTTCCTGATTGTTTGGGGGAATTTGGTTTCCATTTTTGTCAGCACCAAAGCATTTTTGATTTACCAACATACTTGGCTTGGTTTTTATTCTGTAGTTGCAGTAAAATAGGCATAAAATAAAATTTACCACAGTCACATTGTTATGTGAACACCAAAGTACCCTAAAGTGATGCCTCACAAGCAAAGTGTCTCTGATCTTTGCCTGCCTTCCTGGGTCATCCTTCATTCTCCTACAAGGCCACTCGCAAAAGCCAGAACAACTCTTCCCCAAGGCAGATCATTGATACCAGAACCCTTTCTCCCTAAAGCCAGCCCAAACCCCCAAAGTATTCCTTTAATGTTCCTCTGCCTTTCTGTGTAAGAGTTGATTGGCCACTGGGCTGTGATTGTGGCTGTGGTTGTAGTTGTGGCAAAGCGCTTGCCTAGCGTGTGTGAGGCACTGGGTTCTATCCTCAGCACCACATAAAAATAAAGGTATTATGTTCATCTACAACTAAAAATTTTTAAAAAGTTGGCCATAAAATAATCCCCTGATTGTAGGCCATAAGAGCCCCCCATTCCAGAAAGGATCCTGCCCCATACCTGGGAGGAAGGTATCCTGCATAAAGAGGCCAAGAAAAATCTGGACAGGCCTTGCCAGGCTTCCTCTCAGTCTGCTATGATTAGGTCATGCCTACCTCTCCCCACTTTTTTTTTTTTTTTTTTTTTGGTATAAGAATTTAACTCATGGGTGCTTAACCACTGAGCAACATACCCAGGCCATTTTTTATTCTTTTTAACTGAAGGCAATGTCTCATTAAGCTGCTTAAGGCCTCGCTAAGTTGCTGAGGCTGGCTTTGAACTTGTGATCCTTCTGCCTCAGCCTCCCAAGTTGCTGGGATAATAGATGTGTACCACCATGCTCATCTAGGTCATACCCTTTTTTACCTAATCGCGTGTCAAAGCATCAGTCCAAGCTTCACTGATCCATCCAAAACATAAAAATAGATGGTTCATTTTGGGTCTTCGGGTCTTTGGGTCTTCAACCTAATGTTCCATCTCACATAAAACGATGATCAAACAAATTTGTTATGGCTTTTCCTTTATTATTTCTTTTCCTTTATTATTTCTATTGCCATTTTCTTTTAGTAGATCAGGTATATAACTTTCAGAGGGAAATTTTGAGCTTCCCTGTGCAACCAATCTCCAGAACTCTTTTCATCTTGCAACACTGAAACTTGTACCCATTAAATAACCCCTGTTGGCTCTCCCCACAGGCCTCCACAACCCCCATTCTGTTTTTCTGACTCTCTGCACTGACTACTCTCAGTACATCATATAGGTGGAAGCATTCAGTATTGGTCTTTTTATGATGCTTTCCTGGTTTTGATCTATCTCTTTGGGTGGGAATTGACCTCTCATCAAGCTTTGTCACTTTGTGTACCCACTAACAAGATAAAGGTCTGGACTTTTTGGAACCTCACTGATATCATGCTGGCCTACACAAACCATCCTCTGCTTCCCCCACACGCCAAGACAATTAGATGTACTAAAAGAATGCTTTAACCACATGTAAATTCCTATATCCATTTCACTTTCATTCAAATCATAGAATGGGAAAGAATCCTGAGGCTCCAGTCTGTCTTACAGCAAAATATGCTTCTTCTTCCCCCTCTAACCTCTCTTCCAAATCTGTAGATAGATTAAATATCAATGGCAAGAAGCAAGATTTTGCAAATCAAAAGCCTAGGCAAAGCAGTTCAAAGAGCTAGAATGTAAATGCAGAAAACAACCACACCAGACATTTGACATTTACATTACACGTTTTTCTAAAGACATTATTATCAGATACTATCTAAACAGTGAGTCAAGTCCTTCTGAAAATTGTAGTCTGACAAATTAATCTCCCCCTAAGAAATATTCCTCTGGATGACCTTGTTTGAAACCAAAGATGTTACCCTTTGGAAAGGATGTTTGGTTAGTGTGACTGAGGTTCAGCCCCAGAGAGTGTTTTTACAATAGATGTTGGTGGATCTGGCATGCAGCTGTATGGGCACTGAATAATTATAGTACCAGCAAGAATCTAAGGGTTTAGTAAGTTCACCCACATAGGAGTGGAGAGTGTAATCTGATCGTAGAGCTCTTTTAATAAAAACTTTACCCCATGGGCAACTTATGATATATGATTTAACCAAGTGCTGTTGTATACCCAGCACTTAGCACAATGCCCAACAAACCACAGGAACTCGGTAAATATTTGTTGAATGATTAAAAAAAATTTGTCTACCTACAGTTTGAGTTCATATCTGTCATCTACTACTATTAACAGTACATTTAAGTAGCATTTTCTAGATTCCAAGGAGCTTAAGGAGGTGCAAAATGGTCTGGGATCTGCATCCCCAACTTGAATAACTGAGGCTATTAGGATTTTTTTTGTGATCTTCCATTGATTTAATAGTTTGTTCCTGTTGCTTCATGAAATATACCATTGAATAGGGTATCATAACATTTATTTGTTAGAGAGAAAAAAAAAGTGAGATGCCTGGACACAACAGGCTATTTTTTCCACTTAATGGAAATTTCCAGGAACTAGAAATATGCTGGGGCTGGAATCATACTGGATTCAAGGAGCTGATTAATATGGATGACAATGCTTTCACAGGGAGCCAGAGCCTAGTTTCCTTTTCAACTGTGATGTTGTCTGTATAGTCTGGTCCCCAACATGTGGGCACAGCAGTACCTAAAGGGGCCTTGGAGTTGGAAACTGAGGAGAGAGGCAAGGGTTTGAGTGTGTTAACCTGCCTCTTCAACCACTGCCTGGAGCAGAGCCTCTGGTCTTTTTGAAGATGGAAGTGCAATGTGCTCTGTACATTATAGTTACATAGACCAATGCATTCTTATTTTTACTTAAGACTTATTTGAGTTGCGTTTTCATCACTTGCAATCCAGAGACCCAACTCGTGCAATAGGTATAAGAGAAGAAGAATAAGGACAAAAGGTGGTAAGAGGGATGACAAGAGTAACATACTTGAACAATATTATGGAGGTTTTATTTAATTCTTGGGACAGAGGCTGGAGCTAGGGAATAACTTCAATCATTTATAGTAGGATTAAGATACAGTCTAGGAAGGCTGGTACAGGTGTTCAGAGTTGGTGGGAAGAAAGTGGGAGTGTCAGTAATGTCTGGATATATTGTTGTGTAACTCCCCTTTTGATTGACAGATTTTTTTCAGCTCTTCTGGGAATATCTGAAACAAGGAACAGGTACTTACCATAGATTTACATAATCAATGTGAATGTAATAGAACCAAATTAATTAATGTCTAAATGAATTAAACACTTTCATGGACTCATTTTTTGATCTTGTGTGAATGATAGACCTAGTTTATGATTGTTAACTTTTAACAGAGGTTTCTTAGTATCACAGTACGAGTTTCTATGCACATTTGAGCTCTTCCATTCAAGTGCAGGGATCCAGAAGCACCACTCTAATTTCTGGCAATCACAAAGGGTTTTATCCAGGCCCTATTCACTTAATTGACTTCTGTGGATCACATACTTCCAAAAATGTTTCCTGACTGGCCATATTTTCCTCTGCCCTTCTTGGATGCCTCCTACGCAGATGACTTGATTCTAATAGACAAGGGGGATTTGCATGTTGATGGGTAAGCTTGTCACTACCCACTTGTGGTCACAAAGGTGTAAGCCAAGGCTGAGCCTTTTCTTGGGTATTTTGACTTATGCATAGCCCCAGCCATAGTCACTATTTTGAGTTTCCAATTTCTTCAAAGGAGGTCTTAGCTAGGTCTTAGAGGTCTCAGATCTATTTTATAGCTGCTTGGCACAAACTTGCCCTTAGACTTAGAAATGTATGTCAGCTCTCTAAACCTGTGTTGCAGGGAATAGGGTGTAAGTGTCGATATGTCTCCAAGGGAATTCCTGGACAAATCACTGGAAGTTTCAGATGTTGGTCTGGTGGTCTTCTTCTCTGAGATGATTTTATTTATTATTTTATCTTTAAATTTTTTTTTTTCTGAGATGATCTTTAGAAGGCAATCTGGAGTTCAGATTAAATTCTTGACAGGATTCTCCAGAGAAATAGAAATAATTCCCGTGTGTATGTGTGTGTGTTTATAATTATGGCGTATGCATTTTATTTATTTATTTTTTAAAATTTTTTTAATTTTAATTTTTTTATTGTTGGTCATTCAAAACATTACATCTTTCTTGATATATCATATTTCATGGTTTGATTCAAAAGGGTTATGAACTCCCATTTTTACCCCGTATACAGATTGCTGAATCACATCAGTTACATCAATTACATTTCCATTGATTTACATATTGCCATTCTAGTGTCTGATGAATTCTGCTCTCTATTCTATCCTCTACTATCTCCCCTCCCCTCCCCTCCCCTCTTCTCTCTCAACCCCCTCTACTGTAAAACATTTCTTCCACTTGTATTATTCTTCCCTTACCCCTCACTTCCTCTTGTATGTAATTTTGTATAACCCTGAGTATCACCTTCCCTTTCCATGCAATTTCCCTTCTCTCTCCCTTTCCCTCCCGCCTCTCGTCCCTATTTAATGTTAATCATCTTCTCCTGCTCTTGGCGTACGCATTTTAAAAAATTGACTCAAGCACTTATGGAGGCTAAGAATTCCCATGATCTTCCCTTTACAAGTTGGAGTCCTGAGAAAGCCAGTGGTGGCACAGGAATCCCCTAATGTAAACCCCATTCAAGGGCAACAGAAAATTATTAAAGCTCATGCTGTCAGTTCTTTAAACCTGTGTTGCAGGGGAACAAGAATTTCAGCCTTGTTTTGTCTCCAAGGGAATTCCTAGACAAATCAGAAATTTTCTCTGGACAAAGAGAAAATTCTCCATCCTTCATCTCTTTCTTCTATACATGCTCTCGACAGGTTGGATACTACCTCCCACCCCATATTGGGGAGAGCAATCTACTTACTGAGTTCTCTAATTCAAACACTAATCTTATATGGAAACACCTTTACAAACATAACAAAAATAATGTTCAATCTGGGCACCCCATGTCCCAATCAAATTGACACAAAATTAACCATCACAATTCTCTACAGCTGTTAATACCCATGCCTACAATGTATTCTCGGTTAATTATCATCAATGAAATGGTATTGGCTTATGCAAGGTCTTTCTAAGAAAGAGCTTATTAAGGGGAAGGCTGAGGTGGGAAAGGTGAAGGTGACTACGAGATGAGTCTGGGTCCCCTTGATTTATGGAAAGGGTGTGACAGTGTGGCCTGGTATATGGGACTTTTCCCAGTAGGAGGGGGAAACCTTGTTGAGGTCTGAGATATGAAAGACACAGTTGGCTCTCTACGTGTAATGCTTTTGATCCATTCATTGTGGAGCTGAGTCTCTGCTTGTAAGTAGAGGTGGCCCTCTGTATCGGTGGGTTCTACATTGTGGGTCTAATCAACCTCGAAACAAAAATATTCAGGACAAAAAAATGGTGTCTGAACTAGAAGATGTACAAACTTTTTCTTTCTCACTATTCCTTAAACAATATAGTATAACAATTATTTACACAGCATTTACGTCATGTCAAGTTTCATAAGTAATCTAGAGTTGATTTAAAATATGTGGGTAGATGGGCACAGGTTATGTGCAAGTAAGAAGCCATTTTATAACAGGAACTTGAGCAGCCTTAGATTTTTGGTATCCATGGGGGTTCGTGGCACTAATCCCTATGGATACAGAAAGAGAACATACTTCAAATTCTCACTTCTGAGAAACAGACTCCTTCACTCTTTCCTTTGTAACCTTCCTTTTAGTTTTCTCCAAGAACTCGGATACTACAGCAATCGGTTTTAGACTGCTGCCATCTCTCTCACTCTCTTCATCTTTCCAGGACTCGACTACATAGAGAGGATACCATCTTCTATAGTGTCATTGTTGAAGAAACACTCATAAAACACGGTCTGTGTTAATGTGAGATGTGACCTAGTTCTTAATCAGAGCCAGGTTTGTTTTCTTAGTGGCTATGGGGATCAAACCAGGACCTCGCTCAGACTATACAAGAGCTTTGCCACTGAACCGTGTGCCCAGTTCCAGATTTTTTTTTTCTGTAGCATTTTTTTCTTAGCTCTTAAACACCAGTTTAACTTTTTCTAAAGAAGAAAACGAAGGAGTCATTTCTTAGACCTGTCCATTAGGGAGTAGACATTTTTAAAACAACACAGTTTCAGAAATATCTGGGCAGCATATAAACATACTCCCAGAAGAGTGAGCAGGAGGCACTCCAGTTGGTTCCTATTACACTCCAGTGAGAAAATCTATGCCTTCAAGGGACTCAGAGCTTTGGATCAGTGCTGTTTTCTGATGAATTAAGCACTCAAAGTTAAAGGTAGTGGTGAAGCAGCTCAGAAGTGGAGGCCAGTTTGGCACGTGCTGTTGGGGTGAAGTGAGTGATCCTGTTGGCTGAGCGCATCTTCCCCCAGCTGGATCCCAAAGCTGGGAATTTTAATAGCTTTCTATGATACTTCGTGTAGAAGCAGGAAACCATTCCAAATCCACGTGTTCTCAGCACTTGTTTGAGTCATTGTCAAATGTCCTGATCTTTCCAATGTCCTCCGTCCTTGTTGACCAAACAAGTCAAAGTCAGGAAACAGGTAAAACAGCCTGCTTTCCTGAACAGGCAGACACTTGTGTTCTGATAAAGCTACTGGCATATTTAATAGAGTATAACCATGCAAGTTTCCTTTTACTCGAGGTGGTTTCAATGTTGTTTTTGGAATGGCAAAAGGTTTTTGGTTTGAGCTTTGTTTGGGATTGATTTTAATAAAAGACTTTAGGGGACAGCTCTTCCAACAGGGAAATCTGAGTTGCTCCAGGATAGAAGTTTTTTCATATTTGCTTAAAATGAATTTGCCTTGAATTAGATTTAAAATGTGACCATGTCTACTGCTTAACATCCCAAGGAATGTTATTTTGTGTAAAACTGTCAAATGTGAAATATATATTTTGAAATATAAAAAAGACTAGAACTCACTGAATGTTAAACACATAAGTCTTTCTAGAAGGATGGGGCTCCATGTATGTATGAGTTTGTTGGGATGAACCTAGCTACTATGTATAACTATAAAACTCTAATAAAAAAAACTTTTTAAAAATCTGGAAAGTAAAATAACACACACACACACACACACACACACACACACACCCGAGGATGAGTGCCTGGCATGTAGTAGATGCTCATGTAAGATTATGGTTGAAGGAATGGGATCTAAAAGACCAGTCGGCTGAAAAACAGCATTGTGTTTAGTGAGAGAAATAAAAATGTCTTTATCAGCTGATATTTATGATATAAAGTATTCCTTGATGGTACTTAACTAGTAAGTAGTTGAGTATTAGCTGATCCATTTTGAACAGTTTTATATCAATTACTAAATAAAATGCTGTTTATTTAGTAATTGATACAAAAAATAGTATTGTTAGAACTGTTGCCTGGACAGCAATTGTTTTATTCCCAAAGAGGATGCTTTGCTCAGATAGTGCTATCTTTTATAGTATCAAGTGATGTGTTTTGGGAGGAGGGGGTGGGAGGGGGATACTAGGGAATGAACTCAGGCACTGACCACTGAGCCACACCCCAACCCTATTTTGTATTTTATTTAGAGTCAGGGTCTCAGAGTTGCATAGCACCTCACCATTGCTGAGGCTGGCTTTGAACTCTTGATCCTCCTGTCCCAGTCTTCTGAGCTGAGCCACAGTAGAGGAGGGGGTCCATAGCTGGTGCCCAAAGGAGTGGGGGTGTCCTGCCCATTTTATAGATTTCAGATTTCCTTTCTTCTCATGTCTTCTCCTCCTCTTATCTTGCCTACTGAGCAAAAGGTGGAGTGACCAAGGGCAGGAAGAGAGCCATCCAGGGGATATTCATTTACAACTTTTTTTGCTGGGAGGAATAATTCTCTGCAGGCAGGTATCCTTGGCAACAGTTCAGAGGAGGGGGAAGTGCTTTGGATGTTTTATTTTATTTCCTTTAGAATCAGCTCCCATCTTACTGATCCAATGACTCATTATCTACACTGACTGTCCTTTTGCCATGGTTTTACATGGTGGATGATGGGCTTCCAAAGGATAAGGTTTCAACATAGATATTTGAAGTTGCTAAAGCTTTTATTAAAAGTGAATAAAAAATCCCACACCTTTCCTCAAAACACTCTAAAGAAAATGATGCAAAGGGAAGCATATTGTTTCAGGAAGCTCAAATGACAGATTTGTGATAAATTAATAATAGTTGTCTTTTGTAAAACTTTAAAGCTTCAACACAATGAAGTCTTTAAATGAAATAATGTTTTATATCCATTTTTCCCCCATTGGATAATGCATTCAGGAAGGAAATTGGGTTTAACATAACATTATTTTAACTGAGCAAGGGAAGTGCATGCTGTCACTTAGAGGCAAAACTAGTCTCCAGAAATTATAGGCAAAACAACCCAGAGTGGGATGTGAAGAAGTCAATGTCAGACTACACCATGGTCAGTCTTTCTAGGCAAGCTTGGGGCAGCTTGACCTACACACATCCAGCTGATTTTATCTAGGCTGCCTGAACTGAGGTGCTGCCACACCCCTGTAACTGAAAATGGGTTGTGGACCAAAGGGAAAATGCAGGAATTAGAAAGAAGCCAGTTAATTAACATATTCTTCATTATCATTCAAAGAAGGAAAACTATAATATATAGATGCTCTTAGGACAGGGATGGAAACACATTCTTTTAGGCTAAGGTGAGTTGTTTGATATACATTTATTATAATGGGGGGGGGGTTTCTGTGGCAAGGAGTAAAATTGTGTCAGAAACTTTAGTGAAAATAAACAAGCTCTAGGCTAAAGATGAAGTCCTATAATATTCTATCCAAGAACTTAGTATATACCTTTTCATACCCAATTTTGTGTATTTCAATAGAATTTAAAATTTTCTTCGTATGGTATTCTTGTTAAATGGACTACTATGCATTTTCTTGTTTTTGTTGTCATTAAGAATAAAAGTTCTTTCCTTTTTCCATTTCTCAGTGATTACTGATAAATAGGGAAAATTTATTTTAAAAATCCGGTACTTATTCATTTCACAAATTCCTATTAATTTTCTCTTGTGTTTTTTTTAATAGTCACATCAGTAAAATGATAAGTCTTACTTTTCTAATGATTTTTACATGGTATTTATTTTTTTCTAAAATGTGTGGTGTGGCATTTACTGTCACTAGTGAATGATACTGGGGGTAGCCATCTCTGTCTAGTTCTTAATGTGATATTGATTTTTGAGAAATAACTTATTTAAGTAATTTCTATTTTACCTAATATCTCTTAGAAATCATGGTTTAATTTTTACTTTTTCATGCATTTATTGTTATCACCTGGTGTTTCCCCTGTACTTTTTGATGTTTTATTTTGTTGATAGATTTTCAGATGTTAAATCTCCCTTTCCCCTGGAATGTTTTATTTGATCATAATGCATCATTATTCTCAGATACTGGTGTATCCTATTTGATAATATTTTATTTAGATTATATAAAATGGATCTAAAATAACCAATTTTAATTGACCCAAGTTGGAGTCTGTCAGTCTTACATGTAACCATGAAAGTGTCTGCCATTGTGCCTTCTCAGTGGCTTTTCTTCCACAGCCACTGGTAAAATCCTGTCCATCACTCAAGTCGTCCCTCAGCGTCATTTCATCTGTGAAACCTTGCCTTCCTGTGGCCCTTACTGCATAAAATCACTTCTTATTCCATGTCTTTGCAATATGTTATATTGTCAGAGACTAACTTTCAAAAGGTTAACATGATATTTATATAAAATACATTGTGAGCCTTTGTCAAAAATTCATTTGACTCATTAGTGATGGAACCAACAGATGACAAATTGATTTAAAGAACTTTTGACAGATAATTATGTAGTTTGTTGGGAATGGAGTTCTACAATGAATTGGATAGATTAGAGACAAAACTAGTCAAAGTCCTAAAGGGCAATTAAATTTTGTGTGTTTTTTTTCTTTCTTTTTTTACTGAACAGTAATAATTTGACTCTCTGAACAAAAATCTGAGTTTTTTTTTTTAGTTTTAATTTTTAGTTGTTGATAGACCTTTATTTTATTATATGTGGTGCTGAGAATCGAAGCGAGTGCCTCACACATGCCAGGCAAGTGCACTACCACTGATCCACAACCTCAAGTTTTTACCTACAAGTTTTTACATAGCCTCACAGAATCAATTTTAGGAATCAATTTAAAGAAAGGTATATTTTCTCAGGGAATTAACTAATCCTGAGGGGCCTATCAAAATGATGTGCTGATGTGACATCAAAAGGATTCGTAGACTTCTTTTTGCCAAATTTCCATGCTTTGAAGACTTTTTAAAATAGAGTAGTATAGGGCTGGGGTTGTGGCTCAGTGGTAGTGCACTTTCCTACCATGTGTGAGGCACTGGGTTGGATCCTCAGCACTACATAAAAATAAAGAAGTAAAATAAGGATATTGTGTCCATCTACAACTAAAAATATATTTAAAAATAAAAAATACAGTAGTATAAACCCACAAAAGGTACAGTGTACTTTGTTGAACTATGTGCATATTTTATCTGTCAAAACAGTTCAGAAGAAAACAGTTTTGAATACATCACACAGTCTAAGGTTTGAGTCTTGGCCCTGCGAACCTGATCCTTACCATGTCTGGTTTGTATGGTTAGAGGAGAGGTTTGGGACTGTTGGAGGAAAAGAGAATATAGTTTTAGGGCCTGGGAACAGCAGGAAAAAGCACCTTAACATGTCTTTTGAATTCTTATAACAACTCAATATGACTATTTTTTCACCAGACAGAGGGTATAAATGGGGACCCCGTGACAGCAGAAAGCTGACATTCCTGTTTTTGCCACTAATTGCCTACATAGCATGTTCCATACTCTTTCCTGTAATATTTGAGTTTACCCTAAAAGGGGACCTATGTCATCACAAAACAATATGACAGCCTCCGGATCCCCAATCTGTTCTCTTAAGCTTGGGTTCCTCCCTTGGGAATGGTGGCTACTCCTGATGCTATTTGAAGCCCCTCGTGGCAGTGGAGATTGTTGGAGAATATAGAAACCAAGAGAGCTTTTTTTTTTGGATGTTCCCAAACTAACGGGTATTTCCATCTGTAGTTGCATTTTCTTCTGTAATTGAGGTGTTTTTTTTTTCTGCTAGAAATTAAACCCATGGTCTCCTGCATCTTAGACAAGCATTCCACCATTGAGCTACATCCCTGGTCTTAACTGGGTATCTTAACAGGGAAGAGTCTCCTGACAAATAGTTTTTGCAGAGACCTTCTTTCCCCAGGGACAGTTCACTTAGGTTCATATGCATGTGAGCTCTTGCCTTAGAGTGAAACAGGAGAAGACTTTAAGTACCTGTTATCCAGTTATTGAGTGCTAATTGGTACCATTTGCTATAGAGTAAAAATGAAAAGGAACATTCCAAGCCCTTAAGGAGTGAGTTCAAACTGACTAGTTTAAGTAGAACAAACATAATAAAAGGTCAAACAAGTTTGCAAGAATTAAATTGAACAAAATGCTGTACAATGTAAACCCAGCTTGAAGCATTTGTTGTGAGTTTTTTGGTGTCTAGGAGTTCATGCAGAAATATTCCTGCCTCCACTCTCTGGTATATGTTTTTTGAACATTGTTTTTGTTTTGCCTTTTGCTTTTGCCTGGCAACATATCAACTTGGGAAAACAATTCGAGAGCTCTTGTACCAAAGTATGTGCTATATGCCTTGTCTGATCTTGTGAGTCCTTTGCTTCTGTTTTCAAAGACACAAATGTGAATTTTCATTGGCTGACTAGTCATTGATTTCCTTTCTTTCAGTAAAGAGAATGATAGTTTTAAAATTATAAAAGTTAGGTATAAAGTTATGGGGATGCAAAGATGTGGCAGTGCAAGAGGTTTTTAGAGCATAGGTGGCTTAAAAAATGTGGTACTTGAAGTAAGTGCATAATTAGAAACCAGACCATCCTGAAAGGTGTTTTATTAATTTTATGATTATTAAGAATGTTCAAGTTAGAAGGTTTTGTATCTTTGAGAAATAATTTTTAAAGCCTTCCTTTGCCACTTATTTGTTGCTGCTATGTAATAAGTCACATTCCATTTATTTAATGATGAAATACTATATAACTGAGAAACTGAAAGAAAAAGCAGAGTTAAATTGTACCCTCGGTCAAATGGACCTAACAGACCTCTACAGAACATTCCATCCATCAACTACAGAATATGCATTCTTAATGCCATATGGAACATTCTTCAGGATAAATCATATGAAAGGCCATAAAAGAATTCTCAACAAATTAAAAAAATAGAAATTGTATCTTTTCTGACCATAATAACAAAACCAGAAATCAATAACCAGAAAAACTTTGGAAACTATGCAAATACATATAAATTAAACAACTTATACTCTCGAATAAACAATAAATAAAAAGGAAATAAAGAAAGAAATTTAAAAATTCTTGAGACAAATAAAAATGGAAATGGCATGCCAAAATCTATGAGACAGAAAAAAAAACAGAATTAAGAGACTATAGCAATCAATACGTATATCACAAAAGCAGAAAGATCTTAACTAAGCAACTTATTGTTGCATCTCAAGGAGCTAGAAAAATAAGAACAAACCAAACCTCAAATTATTAAAAGGAAGAAAATAACAATAAGAGCAGAAATAGAGACATATAACCTAAATAAAAATGGGAAATACACCTAAACACACACTTCTCAGGCAAATAGGTACATGAAAAATACTGAACATCATTATTAGGAAAATGCAAATCAAGACCACAATGAGATTTCACCTTACTCTAGAATGCATAGCCATTTTCAAAAGGACTAAAAAATAAAAATCTTGGAGAGATGTAAAGAAAAGGGAATGTTTCATGCTATTACTGGGAATGTGAATTAGTATAGCTATTATGGAGAACAGTATAGACGGTCCTTCATAAACTAAAGATAGAACTACACATGATCCAGCATTCCCCCTACTGGGTATATATTCAAAGGAAATGAAGTCAGTATACCAAATAGATAACTGCATGCCCAAGTTCATTGCAGCACTACTCACAGTAGCCAAGAAATGGAAGCAACCTCAGTGTTAATCAGCTAATGATTTGATAAGGAAAATGTGCATATACACATAGGAATACTATTCATCTGTTAAAAAAATCCTGTGACAGCCAGGGTGGAATTGGAAGTCTTTATATTAAGTGAAATAAACCAGGGATAGCAAGAAAAATACTGCATGATCTCATTCATGTAGCATTTAAGAAAGTTGATCTCATAGAAGTTGAGAGTAGAAAAGCAGTTATGAAGGGAAAAGGCACATTGGGAGAAGGGAGGGACAGGGAGAAGTTGGTCAGTGGGTACTAAGTTATACTTAGGAGTAGGAGGCTCTGGGATGCTTTTGTAGAATAAGCTGACTAGAGATACTGATAATGGACTGTATTTTCCAAAAATCATCTGAATGTTTTTAGCATTAAGAAATGATGGATATTCAAGGAAATAGATATGTTTAACCTGATTTAAACATTATACAATGTATACATGTATTGAAATATCACATGGTACCTTATAAAGAATAAGTAGGTAGAAAGGAAACAGGGATAGTTGGTCTAAAAAAGAAGTGTGTAATAAAGATGAATTTCTAGTGACTCCCTCTCAAGGGTTATAAATTTAACTTGTGTGTGGAAGGAGCAAAACATTTAAAATACAAATAAGTCTTTCTATCCAGGCACTATCCCTCACTCATATTCGTGCTGTAAAGATGGGATTAGATCCCTTATAAGAGACACCAGAGAGCTTGATTCCTCTTCTTCCCTGTGCCATGTGAAGACACTGAGAAGGCAGCCATTTATAAACCAGGAAGAAGACCCTTACCAGAATCAAACCATTCCAGAAACTTGATCTTGGATTTCTCAGCTTAAAGAACAGTGAGAAATAATTGTCTTGTTTTAGTCTATTTTTGTTTTTGTAGAGGCTGAAACTAAGATATATGTTGTCCCAAATATAGCTATTATACCTGCTGTGTCTTCAGCCAAAACACTTTTAGCCTAGTGTCTGATCCTTTTCTGGGAACTCTACTGTGTATCCCCAATCCAAGCCATCCAGGAAATCTTGAAGGCATTCTTGTAAGGTTCGAATGACTTATTACCCAGAGCCTAAAATCCATCAACAGTTATCTCTAAAGTCTTTTTTTTTTTTTTTTTTTTTTTTTTTTTTTTTACCTTTTCGCTTCCAAAACTTTTTTTCTAGAATCCTGGTGGTGTTTAGCAAGTCATGGGTTACAAAACTGGTGTTACCTCCTTTAGGAATCCTGAACAGTCCAGTGTATTGCTTGGAAATAAGGCAATAGTAGGTGCTTATGTCTTTGAGGTCTCAGCGGAAACAAGAAGAGGATTTCTATTCTATTTTTTTTTTTTTAGAGAGAGAGAGAGAGAGAGAGAATTTTAATATTTATTTCTTAGTTTTTTCGGCGGACATAACATCTTTGTTTGTATGTGGTGCTGAGGATCGAACCCGGGCCGCACGCATGCCAGGCGAGCACGCTACTGCTTGAGCCACATCCTCTATTCTATTTTTAATGCATTATTATTTTACATAATAGTGGGGTTCATTTTGACATGTTCATAAATGCATATAACATAGTTTTTTCTATTTCAATCCCAAATACTACCCCTCTTCCCTCCATCGACCCTCTTCCTCCACTCTTTTGCTCTTCCTTCCATTAATTTTATTATTTAAATTGTTGCATTATATTTATGTATAAAATTGTGATGCCTTGTGTTATATTCCTACATGCACCTAGTAAATTTGTTCAATTTCATTCCTCTATTCTTCCCAAGGATTCCTGTTTTAATATCTTGTTATAAAAATATTATTTTGGGGCTAGGTTTGTGGCTCAGTGGTAGAGCACTTGCTTCACGAACTGTGTGGGTTTGATCCTCAGAACTACATAAAAATAAATAAAATAAAGATATTGTGTCTACAACTTAATGCAAAATAATATATTTTAATTTTTTTTAGGTGTTTGAAAATGGATAGCCTAGAAAGAGGAAAAGAAAGTGGCAGTCAGTGATACAAGGTGCCTAGGCTTTGCAGGTCTGAGCTACCTTAATACAGTTTTATCATTACTAACATCAAAACATAATGGTTCTAGCCCACTAAATCTGCATTCTTTTTGTCAGCCATAGCCACCTCCTTTCTCCTGTTAATTTTTGTCTGAAATTTTTGAAAAAAATCTCTATTTAAACTCCATGTGTCCAATTTTGCTTGTCTTTTGTTGAGTCTTTTGTATACTGATGTGGCCCTTTCTACATGCTACTGAAATTTCTACATGGCATGTAATTTCTCTATAGCATTTTACCCACAGAAGAAATTCTTACAAAATTGAAGTTAATCCTCCCAAACCATGGCACTATCAACCAAGTTTATTTAATATTCTAAATATTTTGTTGTCCTTTTACCAATGTTCATAGCATCTTTACCAGGAGTAGACTCAATTACAGGAAACAGTTCATCCATAAATAGCAACTCTTCATTCAAGTTCTATCACAGTATTTCGGCAATTCTTCAGTCTCCATTTCCAGTTCTATTTCCACCCCACCTGCAGTTACTTCCTCTACTGAATTCTTGAACCTCTCAATGAGGGTGGGAATAAACTTCTCTGAAACTCCTTTTAATGCTATTTTGATCCCAGCTTGTGAATCATGAATTTTATTAATGGCATCCAAAGTAGTAAACCCCTTCCAAAAAATTTTCCATTATATTTTATCATGTATGTGGAAGTTAGAGCAAAACGAGGCAGGTGTTGGATACCACAAAGATATAGAGAAGATCAGTGGAATAGAAGAAGACCAAGAGGGTTGAAGGAGGAATGGGAAATGGAAGCAAATGAAGAATGAATTTAACAAAGTTATATGCATGTGTAAATATACCACAGTGAAGTCCATATTTATGTATATTTATAAAGCACCAATAAAAAATAAATGAGTGAGGCTGGGCATGATAGCATCTGCCTGTAATCCCACCAGCTTGGGAGGCTGAGGCAGGAGGATCCCAAGTTCAAAGCCATCTTCAGCAATTTAGCAAGGTCTTAAGCAGTTCAGTGAGACCCTGTCTCTAAAATAAAATATTAAAGGGATGGGGATATGGCTCAGTGGTTAAGTGACCCTCGGTTCAATCTCTGGTACCAACATAAATAAATGAATGGAAGGAAGATCATTAGAATAGAGAAAGGAGGTTTTTTTTTCAATGATGAGTAAGTCTCTACAGCAAGCTTAAAATGCTCCATAAGTCATGTTGTAGAGACATGTTGTTGGGCTGGAGATGTGGCTCAAGCGGTAGCGTGCTCGCCTGGCATGCGTGCGGCCCGGGTTTGATCCTCAGCACCACATACAAACAAAGATGTTGTGTCCGCCGAATACTAAAAAATAAATATTAAAAAAATTCTCTCTTTCAAAAAAAAAGTGTTGTCATCTAGGGTTTGTTGTTTCATTCATGGAGCACGGGTAGAGTAGATTTAGTATAATTATTAGAGGCTCTAGGATTCTTTAAAGGGTAAAGAAGCACTTGCTTCAACTTAAAGCCACCAGTTACACTAGCTGCTAACAATAACAACAAAAAATATCAGCCTGTACTTGGAAGCTTTCAAGTCAGGCATTGATTTCTCATGCTGTGAAAGTCTTAGGTAGCATGTTCTTTCAATATAATGTAGTCTCATCTTTATTGTAAATCTCTTTTAGTGTAGCCACATTCAACAATTATCTTAGTT
Organism: Ictidomys tridecemlineatus; assembly: GCF_052094955.1. Classification (NCBI taxonomy): domain Eukaryota; kingdom Metazoa; phylum Chordata; class Mammalia; order Rodentia; family Sciuridae; genus Ictidomys; species Ictidomys tridecemlineatus. The sequence continues at coordinate 165,484,071 of NC_135479.1, forward strand.
AATCTCAAATAACTTATTTCAGTTTTTATATTAGCACTTCTGTACTTTGTATTTCTATGTTATGGACATGGCTACCTCTGCAGCTTCCTTAGCTCTCTCTTTTGATAGAATTAAAGAGAGGGGCTTGCTCTGGATTGGGTTTTGGCTTAAGGGAGTGTTATGGCTGGCTGAACCTTCTACCTGGGCCACTAAAACTTCCCCAGGTCAGCAATAAAGCCTTTTGACTCCTTAAAATTTGGGTGTTCATTGGAGTAGGACTTAAACATCTTTCAAGAACTTTCCTATTCAGTTTGGTCTTTTGAAACAAGAGGTTTAGCTTTTGTCCTATATCAGCTTTTAACATGTCTTTCTTACTAAGCTTAATAATTTTTAGCTTCTGATTTACAATGAGAAATGTGGGGCTCTTCTTTCAATAGGATGCTTAAGGGGACATTGTAGGGTTATTAACTGGCCTAATTTCAAGATCATTGTGTTTCAGGGAATATACAAGGTCTAGGGAGAGAGATGGGGGAATGGCTGGTGGGTGGAGCAGCCAGAATACAGAGCATTTATCAATTTAGTTTACTGTATTATAAAGGCATGGTTCAGGGCACACCTAAACAACTAGAATGGTAACTAACATCTGAGATCACTTATCACAGATTCACTATAATAGATATATGTTGAAAAAATTTGAAATGTTAAAGAAATGTGACAGACACATGAAGTAAGTACAAGCTATTGGTAAAATGGTACTGATAGACTTACTTGGTATAGGGTTGCCATAAACCTTCAGTTTGTAACAAATGCCGTATTTGCTGAGTGAAATAAAGCACATCAAAATGAGGCATGCCCATATTCTACTTACCATCTCTCTATATTTGACTATTCTAAGTACCTCATATAAGTGGAATACCACTATTTGTTCTTTTCTGTCTGGCTTATTTTACTTAATATCTTCAAGGATCATCCATGTTGTGGCAAGTGTCAGAATTTCATACCCTCTTAAGGCTGAATTATATTTCATTGTATGTGGAGAGCCATTCTCACACGTGACTGGGCAACTCCTGGTTTGGGTCTGAGGCGCTCTGGCTAATCTGTGTTGGAGCTTTCCTGGCCCTCTCCTGATGAGAGAACCCGTCCGTGTGGGGGTGTGACTGACCACTGACCCCGGGGCCCAATCACTGACCCTGACCTTGGAGTGCGCCCCCCCTCAACCTTCATTGGATGGAATTCTCCCCTGAATTTCTTGTTCCCCAATAAAAGGCTACTCCCTGGCGTGCTCGCTCGCTCTCTCCTGCTAGCCCTCAGTAATCCTTGCTGCCCTACGGGTGGTTCGAGGAGGGAACCAGAGAGGGGAGCTGTCTCGGACCTGGCAATAGAAATAAGGTAACTGAGTCTGTGTGTTTTATTTTGATCTCGCTAGTTAACTTTTATGCCAAGAACTTCATTAATGAAACCAATGCACTGGCCACATGGTGGAATTGTGTGTGTATATACCATATTTTATTTTTTAATCCATTGGTAAACATTGAGGTTGTTTCCACTTTTTGGCTATGAACATGGGTATACAAATAACTGATCAAATCTCTGCTTTCAGTTCTTTTGGGTATATATACCCTGAAGGGAATGGCAGATCATGTAGTAATTTTGTGTTTAAGTTTTGAAGACTTGTCAAACTTTTTTCCATAGCAACTATACTATTTTACATTCCCATTATGAAATAACAAGAGTTCCAATTTCTCCACATTTTTACCAACACTTTTTCTTCTGGGGGCTTAAATATTTTTGAAAAAAAAATAGCTATTATAGTGTGAAGAAAGTGGTATTTCTTTGTGGATGGATTGATTTGTATTTGCTTAATGATTAGTGATTTGAGTATCTTTTCAAGTGCTTATTATCCACTGGTTTATCTTTAAAGAAATGATTCCCTTGCCTTTTTAAAATTGCATTTTTTTTTTGTTGAGATCAGTCTTATTTTAAAAAGAGTAATAAAATTGAACTCAATATCTTTGTATATAAAACTCAGTTTTTTGTAATATTGATTTTTCTGGAATTTCCTTGCTTTCTTAAATTGCACTTTTTCCTGTTAAGATTTTGTCATTGGACTTTTGCAATTACTGGGAAATTGAGATTTTTATTTTTGTATCTGTTATGAAATGCTGATGATTGCACTATCTGGCATGTATTCTAATTTAGTTGCTAGTTGGATCATCTACTTTTGTCTAGTTGGCCAAACTGTATTTTTAAAAGTTAAAATTTTATGGGACAAAAATCTATAATCGTCTATTTAATTTTACAAATTATTTAAGTAGTGATGTCCTTCATTGTGTTATAACAGAGCAAGTCTATTTATTACCAAATTGGATGTATGAAGACTAACAAAATACTGTGATCCTCAACTGAGAAATATCTCATAATTATTTAAAGGGCTTTAAAAAAATCTTTGACTAGGTAAATTAATATATTAAATTTATTCCCAGGGTAAGATTGAATGGTAAGCTACATATCAGTTTCCTATGGCTGTGGGTAACAAGTTACCACAACCATGGTAGCCTAAAGCAACAGTTCCAGAGACAGAATTCTGAAATCAATTTCACTGTGCTTAAATCAAGAGATTGACAGGGCCAAGCTCCCCCTGGAGGCTCTAGGAGAGAATTTGCTTTCTGGTCTCTTCCAGTCTCTGGGGAAGCATTCCTTGCATTCCTTGGTGTGTGATTCTTTCTTCAAAAGCCAGAAGCATACCATCTTGCTTTAGTTGCCTCATTGATTTCTAATTCTGGAGTATTCGATGTCTCCCTCTGCCTTCCTCTTATAAAGGTATTCATAATTGCATTTAGGACCCATCTGGATAATCCAGGATACACACCCATCTCGAGATTCTTAAATTAATCACATTCAAAAAAATCATATATTATGATTTGAATCTGAAATGTCCCCTGAAAACTCATATTTTGAAACTATGATCACTAATGTAGCAAGGTTCAGAACTAGGGATTTGGGGCAATGATTAGGGTTCTGAGTTCATCAGTGGATTAAACCATTTGATGGATTAAAAATTTGAATGGTCTATAGGGTGGTAACTTCAGGCAGATGGGGTATGGAAGTAGGTCACTAGGGCCCCTTTCTCCCCCACCCCCCATCTTGCTCTCTCCCTTTCTCTTTTCCTCACACCTCCTTGTTTCCTCTCCCTGCCCTCCCTTTCCCTCCCAGCTGTCAAGAGTTGAAGCTTTGTTTTATCATGTCCTTCTGCCTTGAAGTTCTGCCTTATCTCAGATCTTTAGCCTAAGAACTGAAACTATGAGCCCAAAATGTTTCCTCCTCTTTTGTCACAGTGATGAAAAGATAACTAAAACACCATGTAGCATAGCAGAGGTTCCAGGCACTGGGAAGTGTGTATCTTTCAGGGAACCACTTTTCAGCCTAATATAACCTATGCAAGACTGTCCGGAATTTTAAAAAGGAAATGGAAATTATAAACATCATAGATGTCCTTGAACCTCACTTTTGTAAATAAAATTTAACTTCAACATGATTTATCCATTTTATTTATGCTGATTTCTCCGTTTTCTTTTCCCATTTTGTTCTGCCTTGATCACTTCCCATTTGAATTCTGTTCCATGCTACTGACAGATAACAGAGCTTTCAAAGGTTTGTCTGTATCCATCGAGCCAAATCCTGCAACATCTCATTTTGGTTCTCATCCTCCTCAATCTTGAAACATCTAGTAGACTATTTATTATTAAATGCTGTCTTCTGCAAATACTTGCAATACTCGGTCACCTACTAGCTCCTCCCCTTTAAATAATTAATTATTGTAACCAGTTCTTTTTCTTTGTTTTTCATTCTCCTACACTATGATATTGAATGTTTTTGAGTTTCTATGGATGACTTTATTTTCTTTGCACAACTCGGATTCTTTTTCTTCTTTTGAGTTTTACTACTGTTTTATGGAGACTTGGAAATGTTTACCTTTGAATTTGAATTCTAACATTATACCTTTGACAATTGTTTATTTCTTGCTGCCTCCAAGAAACGTACACATAGATATCCTGATGTTATCTCAAATCTAGCATTTACAAAAATCTTACTTCTCCTTCTAATCAGTTTTTACTCCCAATTGCCATGCAGGTAAAAAATGCCAACATTATGCTAGAAAGTTTGATATTTTATTCCCTACAGCTAGGCTTTGCTATGTTCTTTTTATTCTTAGTGATAACAGGTTTTTTTCCTCCCTCAGTAATGTAAAGCAATGCTACTTGGAGTGTGGTACATGGATTAACAGCATCAGTACCACCTGGGAACCAGTAAAAAAAAATACAAATTCTTGGTCCTATCCCAGATCTACTGAATTAGAATCTCTATTTTAAAGCTATATTTTAGGAAGCCCTACATGTAATTCTAATAAACTGGAGTGCATCAACCAGTGGTTTAGAATTGAGCTTAAACTGATAATGCTCTGTGCCTAGATTACCCCAACACCACCATTTTTTATGATTGTTTTCTTTTTATAAAATACTTTATTAATATATTGTACATATTAATAGTATTCAGTGTTATATTTCCATCCATACAGTATGTACTAATGAAATCCAACCTCCCAATATCCACTGTCTCCCTCCCCCCACCTCCCATACCCTTCCTAACCTCTACTAACCATTATTCTACATTCAGGTTGACTTTTTTTTTTTAATCTTTATCTTCCACACATAAGAAAGCACATACAGTACTTGTCTTTCTGTGTCTGGTTTATTTCACTTATTATGTCTTTCAGTAATGTCCATTTTACTGCAAATGTCAGCACTTCTTCTTTGAGATTGAAAATTATTCCCTTGTCTACCACATTTTCTTTATTTGTTCATCTGTTGATTGGCACCTAGGTTGATTGCAAATACAAATCATTGTGAATAGGGTTGCAGTAACATGAGTGTGTAGGTATCCCTTTAGTGTGCTGATTTCACTTCCTTTGGCTAAATATGCAGAAGTGGGATAGCTGGATCATACAGTGTGTCTATTTTGGAGGAATTCCCATAGTATTCTCCAAAATGACTGTTCTAGTGAACATTCCCACCAATGTTGTATGAGTTCGTTTTTTTCCACTTTCTCACCAACATTTATTTTTTGCTTTTTTGATAATAACTTTTCTACCAGGGTGAGATGATATTGCATTATAGTTTTAATGTACCTTTCCTTGATGGCTAATGATACTAAGCATTTTTTTTTTCATACATTTGTTGGCTATTTATATTTCTTTTGAGAAGTGTCTATTCAAATCATTTGCTCATTTTTAAAAATTGAATTGCTTTGCTTTTAAAGTTTTTTTAGTTCTTTATATATTTTGAATATTTATCCTGTATCAGAATAATTGGCAGATATTTTCTAGAAGTTGTCTTTTTACTCCATTCAGTGTTTCTTTTTCTGTGAAGAAATTTTTTAGTTTGATGTAATATCTTTTGCTAGTTTGTTTTCATTTCTTGTGCTTTGGAGTTCTTGCCCAAAAAGCCATTGCTTGTATAAATATCTAGAAGTGTTTCTCCTGTATTTTAATTTTAGAGTTTTGGTTCTCACATTTATGTCTTTGATCCACTTTAATCTGATTTTTGTGTAGGTGAGAGGAGTCAAATTTCAACCTTGTGGATTCAGAGATAGTTTACCCAATACTATTTATTTATCTTTTCACATTTTTATTGGTGTATTATAGTTGTATGTAATGATGGAATTTGTTTTTACATATTCATACACATATACCATGCAACAACATAATTTGGTTAATATCACTCCCTAGCACTTCCCCCTCCCTTCCCTCCTCCTACTCTCTGGTCCCTTTCCTTTACTGATCTCCTTTTGATTTTTCATGAGAACCCTGTGTTCCCATCTTTCTTTTCCTTTTTCCTCTCTAGCTTCTATATGTGAGAGAAAATATGACCCTTGACCTAAGTTTGGTTTATTTCACTTAACATAATGGTCTCAAGTTTGTTCCATCCATTTTCCTGCAAATGAATAATTTCATTTTTATTTATGGCTGAATAAGACTGCATTGTGTGTATATACTACATTTCTTTAACCATTCATCTGTTGATGGACTGGTTTCATAGTTTGGTTATTCTGAACTACACAGCACCATTTATTAAAGGGTTGTTATCTGTCCATGTATGGTTTTGGTGGTGTTGTCAAAAACCAGTGGTCTCTATATGTGTGGATTTATTTCTGGGCACTATTTTATGTTCCATTGGTTCATGAATCTGCTTTTATGCCAATATCATGCTGTTTTATTTGCTTTCATCCTGTAATATGATTACTTGAAACTGATTACTTCAGTTTTGTGCTTTTTGTTCAAGATTGCTTTGAATATTTTGTCTTTTCTTCTCCCATGTGATTTTTATGATTGTTTTTTCTAGTTCTTTGGAGCATGTCATTGGTATTTTGATGGACCTTGCATCGACCTACAAATCACTTCAAATATCTTGAAGGCTCTCTTTCTAGCTGGGATATTTCAAAATTCTTGTCTTTAAGTTCCTCTATTTTTTCTTTTGCTTGATCTAGTCTACTTGGTGAGGCTTTCAAGTGTGTGTGTGTGTGTATTTCCTTATTATATAGTGAGATTATTTCCCTTGTCTTATAGTTTTTGTCTTAGACTTTTATCAGCTTTATTTGTGTATGTGTATATGTTCAAAGATATATGCATATGTATATGTATACATGTATGTGTATATATGTATGTATATGGCATATTTACTCTCTGATCTTTATTTTTTCTTTCCTCTAATTTGGGGTTTGTTTTGTTTTTTACTTTCTTAGACCTAAGTCCTTGTTCTTTAACATTTTTCTATTTTTTTGATGTAGGAATTATTGCTATACACTTTCATTGTAGTGTTGTTTTAGCAGTATTTCAAAAGCTTTGGTACTTTGTTTCCATTTTCATTTGTTTAAATAATTCTAAAAGTTTTTCCTTTTGAGTTTTTCAATGACCATTTTTTCATTCAAAACTGTCATTTAGTTTTCATGTACTTATATAATTTGTTTTCTTTTATGTTTGATTTCTAATTATATCCCATTTTGGTAAGAAAATATATTGGATATGATTTCATTTTTTTTAGTTATGTCTTGTATCCTCATATAGTGTATTCTAGAGAAAGTTCCACAATTATTATATAGTGACATTCTTTCCCTTGTCTTATAGTTTTTGTCTTAGACTTTGTCAGATATAAGTATAGCTACTCCTGCCTCTTTTGGTTTCCATTTGCATGGAATTTGTAGTTGTGTGCTTTGATTATTTTCGAGTGTGTGTGTGTACTACAATTTTTTCCTTTGTTATTGCTATGAATTTTATACAAAACATTTTTTTGATACCAGAGATTGAACCCAGGGTTGCTTAACCCCTGAGCCACATCTCCAGCCCTTTTTTATATTTTATTTAGAGACAGAGTCTTGCTGAGTTGCTTAGGTCCTCACTAAGTTTCTGAGGCTGGCTTTGAACTTGTGATCCTCCTGCTTCAGCCTCCTGACCCGCTGTGATTATAGGTGTGTGCCACCACTCTGGGCAAAACATCTTTTTTTTTTTTTTTACTCTTTATGTTTATATATGACAGTATAATTCATTTTGATATAATTTTACAAGCATGGAATATATCTTATTCTAATTAGGACCCCATTCTTATGGATATACAGATGGAATTCACTGGGGCATATTCATATATGTATATAAGAAAATTATTTGATTCATTCCATTGTCTTTACTTTTCCTAACCCTCTTTCTGTTATTTTCCTTTGCCTAATCTACTGAATATCTATTATTCTCCTCTCCCCACTTATTATGGGTTAGCTTCCAGATATCAGCGAAAATATCCAAGTTTTGCCTTTGGGACTAGTTATTTCACTTAGCAAGATAGTCTCCAGCATTTATCAGCAAATGTCATAAGTCATTCTTCTTTATGGCTGAGTAATACTCCATTGTGTGTATGTACCACATTTTCTTTATTCATTCCTCTGTTGAAGGGCATGTAGGTTGGTTCCATAGCTTAGGTATTGTGAATTGAGGGTCTGTAAACATTGATGTGACTGTGTTTTTATAATATGCTGATTTTACGTCCTTTGAGTATATACCAAGGAGTGGGATAACTGGTTAAATGGTGGTTCCATTCCAAGCTTTCTGAAGAATCTCTGTACTGCTTTCCACAGTGGTTGCACCAATTTTCAGTCCCACTAACAATGTGTGAGTGTACCCCATTCTTGCCGACTTTTATCGTTAGTTGTATTCTTGATGATTACTCTTCCGACTGGAGATGAAATCTCAGTGTAGTTTTAATTTGCATTCTTCTAATTGCTAGAGATGTTAAACATATTTTTCATATATTTGTTCACTGTTTGTATTTCCTCTTCTATGAAGTGTCTCTTAATTCCTTTGCACATTTGTTGGTTTATTTGTTTTTTAGGGTGAAGTTTTTTGAGTTCTTTATATATCCTGGAGATTAATGCTCTATATGAGGTGCAAGTAGGCAAGATTTTCTCCCATTCTGTAGGCTCTCTTTTCATGCTTTTGGTTGTTTGCTATGAAGAAGCTTCTAGTTTGATACCATCCCATTTATTGATTCTTGATTTTATTTCTTGTACTTTAGGAGTCTTGTTAAGGAAGTCAGTTCCTAGACCAACATGATATAGTGAGGAGCCTACATTTTCTTCTGTCAGGCACAGGGTTTATTGTCTAAAGCCTCAGTCCTTGACCCTCCTTCCTATCTTTTTTATTATTTAATCAGAGAAACAAGAATTATTCTTTATAAATTTCTGACATTTATAGCTAACCCAAGATTAGTTTACCTTAAAACTTTCTATGGCATTGAACCAATTTATCTCATAGTTTGGTCCTAATTAATTTAAACCAAGTGAAATTAACTCATCTGCATCTATTATTAAAATCACATTTTAAATGTATGTCTCATTGATTTCAGTTACTAATAAATCAATTACCAGTATTTATTTAAGGAACAAATCCTAGAGCACAATCTTGGGCACAATCTACATGACTAGAAAACGTGTATTCCTTTCAAATTACAGCATTTTTAATAAATCTAAATTAACACACAAAACCATGAAGAACCGGGGCTGTGGTTGTGGCTCAAAGGTAGAGCACTTGCCTAGCATGTGTGAGACCCTGGGTTTGATTCTCAGCATGGCATATAAATAAATAAATAAAAGATTCATTGACAACTAAAAATATAGACATTAAAAAAACCCTATGAACATATTGCTGCTTAAAATTTAAAACATTAAATGACACTTTAATAAGTAGAAGAATGGACAAAATTATCCTCAGTTGTGAAGGCTGAAATGTAAAGTCCTTTGCTATTCTGTTCTGCTGAATTTCCACCAGCTTTGTGTAGGTTGGTGGAATTCCAGACTGATGTTTATATGAGGTTGTATTTATATGACATTTAGCAACCACCGGCACATATCTCTTTGAGGTTTATTGTAACCAATATAAATCAAACCTTGTGAAATTAATTAGCTATGGTGGCTTTCTACTTTTGTTGGCATATTTTAAAAGTCACACTTACCCGCCTTAGTATAGAACCCTCAGAATCCAAGGGTGGCAAGCCCGGTTACCTGGCTTCTTAGGCTATCTTTTCTATTTAATCTCATCTTCAACCCCCCTTCACATTAATGATCTGTCTTCTCATATCCTCTTAGAATTTTCAAGTACATTAATTTTTTGAAAAATTAATTTCTTCTAATACAGTATTTTATATTTTCATTTAATTTTTGTCCCATTATAGCAGATTTTTTGTCCTCTAATTTACTCAAATTTTTAAAATATTGTGACAGTCCCTGTTAATAATAACCAAATATTCTCTGTACATCTTTCTCAATCTCTTAACAATTAGCTCTGTTAGACCATGTGACTAGTTTTGGCAAACACACACACACACACACACAACACACGCAGCATACACATTGGTCGGTTAAGGACCAATGTGCCTCTACCATCTTTTTCTTTTATCTGTGTAACTGGAGGTAAGAGATTTGAGATGCTGGAGTTTCAAGCTTGAAGATTTGGGGCCCTGAGTCACTGCTTGGGCGTCTGATTTATATCAATGTGAATGAAAAATTAAAACATTGTATTTAAGCCACTGAGACTTCTTGATTTATTTGTTACTGGAGCATGACCAAGAATTACAGTCTAATATGAATATCTTTAATAAACTGTGAATCAGATAAAGGGGATGAAAGGCTATTTAGATACCTATTTTATAACTACTAAATGGAGTTTAGACTTAAATCATTGGATTTTTAAGTGTCACTTTAGAAGTTCCTTCCACCACAGAGATATTTCCTGCATGGTGACGAAGATTTAAACTGTTTAAGAAGGCTGTTCCCCACCTGATATTTAAAAATTTATAGTATTGATGGCAACAGACTTTGTCACTAAAAATAATTTGAACTACTGTCTTAGCACAGTTATTATTTCCAAAGAGTTGTATATACTCATTGTAGGAGATAGATTTTAATATGTACACATTTTTAATTTAGGAATATAGCAATTAGAAAAGGAGTATGGGGTCTGTTATTTCAACTGTTGTATACACTCAAAGTCGTATACACTTATTGTAGGAGATAAGTTTTAATATATACACAAAAATAAAAATGATAAGAATCCTTCATATCTTATAACAAAAGATAAATAATGTTTCACTTTTAATCTTTAATAATGTTTATCTCTTAATGTTTATCTGTTTAATAATGTTGGATAATGTTTACTTTCATTTCTTTTTTAATTTGTATATGTAAGTACATGTTCTTATTTCAAAGCCTTGGAATACTATTTCCTTTTGGTTTTTCATTTAATTATACTGTAAGCTCTTTGCCATGTTATTTAAAATTTCTTTGTAAATATTATTTTTTCCATTTTAATTCAAATTTACTTTTGGTTAAGGTGATAACCACGGAAATTTCAATCTGTTTATTTGTAGCATTCTTTTTTTTTTTTTTTTTTTTTTTTGTACCAGGGGTTGAACCCAGAGGCACTTAACCACTGAGCCACATCCCCGGTCCTTTATTTTGAGACAGGGTTTAAACTGCTTAGTGCTTTGCTAAGATGCTGAGGCTGACTTTTAACTTATGATCCTGTCTTAGCCTCTTGAGCTGCTGGGATTAGAGGCGTGTGCCACCACTCCTGGCTATAGCATTTTTATAACCACATTGAACTTATGAGAATGAATGTGTGGAATTAAGGCTGTGGGTACACACATATATACTGATTAAACTGACATGTGGAAGATTCTGCTATTCACTTACAAGAAGTTGACTTTTAATTTAGGAATATAGCAATTAGAAAAGGAGTATGGGGTCTGTTATTTCAACTCAAATATTTATTGCAAGGTACTGTTCATTGCTGTGGATAGAAAGATGACCATTCTTTCTATCTCTAGGAGAGCACATGCTCTAGATTAATACTTAAATAAATAAATTGGTTCTTGACTGCTTATATGCTAGATCTGAGGAGATATCAGGCACCAAAAACACTTGGATACATTACACAAGGTACACTTACCTGAGTGATATAGAAGGAAGTTGGTATGCTTAGGCTACTTAGCAGAGATCAGCATTTTCCAAAGAAGGCAGATATCTACCCTTTCCTGTATGTGGTTGCAAATGGTAATGTCTGAGGATCTGAGGGTGTGTTACACCTTCTGGGACCACTGCTCTCCCCATTTTGGTACAGACTTCTTCATAATGTTAAATTTAGCTAAAGATGATCTCATCTAGGCCAGTCCTTTTTATGAACATGTGACTCAAGAGTTGCTCATACTAAGAACCATAGTCCGCGACCCTGCACCTGGAACTTATGCTATTTACATCATCTTGAGATTCTCAAACGATTTGTCATTGAATTTATATCCATAAGTAAAGTCTGATGAGACAGTGGAACATGCACTGGGGACTTGGAGCCTTAGTTCATGGGTGGTTCTGCCTCCTGCCACTGCCCTGACTCTCTAAATGGGCTCTCAGTCACTACCTCCTCCGCCCCATTCAGTGACTATTTCCCTTCATACCTGGTTAGGGAGTGGGCATGGGGAAGCTTAATTCTGGGCACTAGTACATTCCAAGTCACAGAGCAGGGACCAAGATATTGGTGATGGTCTGTACTCACTTCATCCAAGGGAGTACAAGATTAAGTAACAGCAATGAAAAGAATAAAACAATAAAAATGAAACACTGTGACAAATCAATCAAGGGACTATAGAAAGCAGGCTTAGCATTTCTATTCTATCTTTTGAACAAGGGGCCCACAAATTATTTTGTTGGCTTTGCATTTGGGTCAGGATTATCGGTTTTGGAGCTATACAACATTTGATGGTAGAATAAAGTATACTGATGTCACAACAGACTTCTCTTTGCCATCTTCTCTATTCCATTCTCTATCCCCAAGCTTAAAAGTCCTGGATGAAGTACTGTTCTGAATTTTATGAGGCAGAACAAGAACAAGGATCAGTTAATTACCCGAGTATCTTAGGGTATCATATGGACAGATCATTAGTCTAGCTGTAGGGTCCATTTGTCATTATTCAAAATATATTCAAAATACTTATTGGTATGAGAAATCCTGAATTCTTATAATTACCATTCTCTGTCGGTATAAAATTAAGACAATGTATTCATAAGTACTGTAACAGTTTGGTGCTGTGGACAATATTTATGGCTGTAGATACATAAGATAAAAATAAACTGGGCATGGTGGTGTGCACCAGTAATCTCAGTGATTTGGGAGGCTGAAGTAGAAGGATCACAAGTTAAAGACAGCCACAGCAACTTAGCGAGTCCCTGTCTGAAAATAAAAAATAAGGACTAGGATTACTTCTGGGTTCAATTATCACTAGCCTCCAACCCCACAAAGAATAAAAATATACAGAACACGTTTTAAGCTAAAAAAAATTAGAAAATCTAGTTTGAATTAGCATGAGGAACTGGCTTAATTAACATTTACTTTTAACCTAATCTGCCATCTATTCATGCATTTATGCAATTCACCAAATATTTATTGGGCAAACTAGATATCCGGGATTTTGCTAGACACTGGAGACAGGATAGCAAGAAAAAGAGATGTAGCTCCTGGCTTCCTGAAGTTTCAGGCCAACAAGCAGGAAGGGCATTAATGAAACAACACATGATTAAATGTGAACAAATTGATAAGTCCTCTGAAGGAAAGAGACAGCCTGATTACAAGGAACTCTATACTAGAAAAACGGAAAAAATTTCCTTCTAAGATAGCGGTTGTTCAAAAGCTGAAGAATCGATAGGTAACTCAGTGAATAGGACTGAAGAAGGAGAAACTTGTGCAAAGGTACTGTGGTGTTGGGGACCCATATGAAGAATTAGAATGTCTGTGTGGCAGAGTTCAGAGAATGAGAGATTTCTGTGAAACAAGTCTAAGGAGTAATCCCGAACCAAACTGCAGGACCTGGTAGATGGTGCTAAGAATTTTGATTTGTAGTCCAACAACCATGGGAAGATGCCAAAAACATTTAAGCAAGGAGTTGGAAAAACGATGTCTCAAGATGAGATTTGCGCTTTGTTAAAGCTGTTGATTGCAGTATGGAGAATAGATTGGAGAGAGTCCAAAGTGAAGGCAGAAAGTCCTGTTGGGAGGTTAGTGCAATAGTCCAGGTAAGGAATCACGGCAACCTGACTTACAGGTGAGAGTGGAGGCAGAGTTGCATGGATTCAAGAATATTTAGATAGCAAACTTACTGATGCATTTAATGTAGGAGAGGCTTGGAGAAGTGTCAAAGACAAATCAAAGTTTTTTTGTTTGTGTGGTTTTTTTTGGGGGGGAGGGGCTTGCATACCTTGATAGATAGTAGGCTCCTTCGCTGAGATAAGAAAAAAAGAATTTCAAATTCAGAGATAAACATGAGATCAGATTTGAGATGATTCAGTCACCCAAGAGTAAGTGTTATTTAAGGAGAAACTTGTACATCTGGGTATCTGGCTTTATAATACGAACTTACAGATGGGGAACTGAAACCTGGCAGATGAGAATGTTCCTGCAAGGGAGACAGAGTCCTATATCTTCAAAACACAGGGAAAACTGTCTCCGGAATGAAGAACTGATTCAAGGTATTGAGAAGAAATAGGAAGGGCACTGAAAATATCTATTGACTTTTTTTTTTAATATCTAGGTCCTCATTCATATCAGCAAGAATCACTTGCATGTGGTGGTGGGACAGAGGCAAACTGAAAGGGTTGGGAGTAAGTTGGAAGTGAGAAAATGGGAACATCATTTCAGGCTGTTCTAGATAGGTGTGGCTGCATAGAAAAAGAGAACAGCTGGAGAGAAATGTTCAAGGCAGTCTCAACAGTGTAAGATAGGTGGGTGAGATGGCTATAGAGGTCTTGATATTACTGAGAAGCAAAAATACATGTATTTGTAATTTATGCGTAAGGTCCATTGGTTTCATGAAGTTGTAACGTGGGTCTTTTCCCATAGTAAGCATTCTTTCAATACTAGCCCCACGACACTCATGATGTATTGCCCTCTCTGGAGAGCAAGGTGAAGGCTGCATTAAGTTTCTGATAAGAATGAGCAAAACGTGAATATGTTTACATCATCTGCATAGCAATGTTCTCTGATGTGATTCTTCGAGATTACATCACTGCCCTTGGAGCAAAATTGGCTTTGAGCCTTTTGTGATTGCATATATTTTTTTCCCCCTCCCAAATGGTATGTTTTTGGAGAAGGTCATGAGGAGATGAGTAAGATTTAGAATAGAGTTGGCAGGACATTTTTTACATGCACCGTGCAGTTAAAATTATAACTAGTGATGCTTTTTTCCTACTGTGTTAGGGGAGAGTCAGTTATAAATAGTCAGGAAAACTGGATCAGCTTTCAATTTCCATAAGCCTATTTTAAGTATTGCCTATGAATGCCACGAGGAGTGTATCAAGCCCGGGGTGCAGGGCATCCAGTGCTGCTTTCTCATCTTTGTATTCTCTGCTTTTTGTTGTGAACGTCGTCAGGGTCAGTGTTGATCATTTTGGAGACGTTTTGGTGAGCTTTTTCACTCCTTAGATCCCATTGCACTTTTCTCTCTGTTCTTCTATACGTTCACCGTGGGTGCTCCAAGTTTGACCCAGATGCTTCTATTTTTTTTTTGTTTTGTTTTAATCTTCAAATTGTTGTTGGTGCTAGTTCAAATCTGACAATTATGTAAATATCTGACATCATTAATATTTTAACTTCAGACTTTCTTTTCCCTAGACATTTGACTTTTATCTACCTGCCTAGTGTAGTTCTCTGATTGTAACTTCCAACATCCATATCTTTGTTCCTTAAAGCAGTTATTGTTATCCTGCTTGATTTTCTACTTCTATAGGATAATTTTTCCAATTTCAGGTTTCAAACAAAGCTTTTCCTTTTCCTTTATGACCAATCCAATACGTTGTAAAACTTTTAATTAACTACTTTAAATGAATACAGGCATGTGTCCTCAGATAACAGAGGAGTCTATACAGCAGTAATTTTCTCCACCTTCCCCTATATTTCCAATCTGAGAATAAATATATTTTAACTGTTTTTTATTCTTCTAGTGGTTACTTCAAAAACTGACAATGTGTTTATGACCCTTGTTATTCGTAATCAATAAAATAAATCTGTTCCCAGATGAAAGATACATTTTAGATTCTTCTGTCTTCTGATGTTGTGCTATTTATATTTGTAGTTTTAATTTTTTAAATTTTTTACTTTTGTTGCTTTAATCAATATAGACATTGACTTTTTGTCTTTCAACTCTTGGTATTGCTACTTTTTTTCCATCTTTTTTTGCATTTTTTAGTTTGGTTCTTTTTAGATATATATAACAATAGACAGTGTATTTTGGCATAGTCTATATACATGGACTATAATTTATGCTAATTAGGATACCATTCTTGTGGTTTATACATAATGTGGAATTTCATTGGTTGTGTATTCATATCCCTCCCCTTTATTCCCTTTGTCTAATTGAATGAACTTCTATTCTTCTCTCTCCCACCCCTTATTTTGTGTTAGCAACCATATAGCAGAGAGAACATTCAACCTTTGGTTTTGAGGGGACTAGCTCATTTCACTTAGCATGATAGTTTCCAACTCCATCCATTTACCAAAAAACACCATAATTTCATTTTTATTTATGGCTGAATAATGTACCATTGTTTTATATACATATGTCACCTTTTCTTGATCCACTCATCTGTTGAAGGGCATATAGATTGGTTCCGTAGTTTAGCTATTGTGAATTGAGTTGCTATAAACATTGATGTGGCTGCATCACTGTGGTGTGCTGATTTTATGTCCTTTGGGTATAAACTGAGGAGTGGGATAGCTGGGTCAAATGATAGTTACATTGCTAGTTATATGAGGAATCTCCACACTGCTTTTCAGAGTTGTGGCACCAATTGCAGCAATGTATGAGTGCATCTTCCCACCATCCTTGCCAATATTTATCATTACTTATATTCTTGATGATTGCCATTCTGACTGGAGTGAATGGAATCTCAGTGTAGTTTTAATTTGCATTTCTGATATTGCTAGAGATGTTGAACATTTTTTTCATATTTGTTTACCAATTGTATTATTCTTTGAGGGGTCTCTTAATTTCTTTGCCCATTTATTGATTGGGTTATTTGTGGGTTTTTTAGTGTTTTTTAAAGTTCTTTATATATCCTAGAGATTGATGCTCTATATGAGGTGACAGTGGGCAAGATTTTCTCCCATTCTGTAGGCTCTCTCTTCACATGATTGTTTCCTTTGCAGTGAAGAAGCTTTTTAGGTTTGCCATTTGTTGATTCTTGATTTTACTTCTTGCACTATAGGAGTCTTGTTAAGGAAGACATGATGAAGATTTTTAAAAAAATATTTATTATTTTTAGTTTTCGGCAGATACAACATCTTTGCATGTGGTGGTGAGGATCGAACCCGGGCCGCATGCATGCCAGGTGAGCGTACTACTGCTTGAGCCTCATCCCCAGCCCGATGATGAAGATTTGAGATTACATTTTCTTTTAGTGAAGATCTGAGACTACATTTTCTTCTAATAGGTACAGGGTCTCTGGTCTAATGCCTAGGTCCTTGATCCACTTTGAGTTTTGTGCATGGAGAGAGATAGGGGTTTAATTTCATTTTGTTGCATATGGAGTTCCAATTTTTCTCAGCACCATTTGTTGAAGAGGCTATCTTTCTTCCAATGTATGTTTTGGTGCCTTTGTCTAGTATGAAATAACTGTATTTATGTGGGTTTGTCTCTGTGTCTTCCATTCTATAGCGTTGGTCTTTATGTCTGTTTGGTGCCAGTATTGTACTGTCTTTGTCACTATAGCTTTGTAGTATAGTTTAAGTTCTGGTATTATGATGCCTCTGCTTCACTTTTGTTGCTGAGGATTGCTTTGTCTATTATGGGTCTCTTATTTTTCCAAATGAATTTCATTTGCTTGTTCTATTTCTTTGAACAATTTCATTTAAATTTCAATAAGAATTGCATTAAATCTATAAAGCACTTTTGGTAGTATGGCCATTTTGACAAATTAATTCTGTCTATCCAAGAACATGGGAGATCTTTTCATCTTCTAAGGGCTTCAGTTTCTTTCTTTAGTGTTCTTTAGTTTTCATTGTAGAGATCTTTCACCTCTTTTGTTAGATTGATTCCCAGATATTTTATTTCTTTTGAGGCTATTGTGAATGAAATAGTTTTTCTAAATTATCTTTCAGCTGGTTCATCAGTTGTGTATAATAAAGTGATTGATTTATGGGTGTTAATTTGTGTTCTGTACCTTCACTGAATTCATCTGAGTTCTAGAAGTTTACTGGTGGTGTTTTTTTTTCTTTTTTGGGGGGGATTGTAAGTATAAGATCCCATTGTTGGCAAATAAACAGTTTGAGCTCTTCTTTTCCTATTTGTTTCCCATTAATTTCTTTCTTTTATCTCATTGCTCTGGCTAGGATTTCAAAGACTATGTTAAATAGAAGTGATGAAAGAGAGCATCCCTGTCTTGTTCCAGTTTTTAGAGGGAATGCTTTAAATTTTTCTGTATTTAGAATGATGCTAGCCTGGGGTTTAGCATATATAGCCTTTATAGTGTTGAGGTATGTTCCTACTATCCCTAGTTTTTCTAGTGTTTTGAGCATGAATGGATGCTGAATTTTGCTAAAATCCTTTTCTGTATCCATTGAGATAATCATGTGATTCTTGTCTTTAAATCTATTGATGTAATGAATTACATTTATTGATTTCTGTATGTTGAACCAACCTGGCATCTCTGAGATGAACCTGACTTTATCATGGTGCACTATCTTTTTAATATGTTTTTGTATGTGATTTGCCAGAATTTAATTAATAATTTTTGTGTCTATGTATACCAAGGATATTTGTTTGAAGTTTTCTTTCCTTGATGTGTCTTTGTCTGGTTTTCTCATCAGTCTGATACTAGCTTCATAGAATGAGTTTGAGGGTCCCCACCTTTTCTATTTCTTGGAATAATCTGAGAAGGATTAGGGTTAGTTTTTCTTTGAAAGTCTGGCAGAACTCAGCTGAGAATCCATCTGGTCCTGGACTTTTCTTTTTTATAGACTTTTGATGGCATCTTCGATTTCATTGCTTGAAATTGATCTGATCTGTTTAAATTTCTCTGACCTCCTGATTCAATTTTGTAGGTTGTATCTCTCTAGGAATTTTCCACTGTCTTCAATATTTTTTAGCTTATTAAAGTATAAATTTTCAAAATAGTTTCTGATTTTCATCTGTCTTACCATAGTGTATGTCATATTTCCTTTTTCATAATGAGTTTAGAAATTTGAGTTTTCTCTATTAGCTTGATTAAGGATTTATGAATTTTATTTATTTTTTCAAAGAACCAACTTTTTGTTTCATTGTTTTTTAATTTTTGTTTTGTTTTGATTTTCTTGATTTTGGCTCTGATTTTAATTATTTCCTGTCTTCTACCATTTTTGGTGTTGATTTGTTCTTTTTTTCCTAGGACTTTCAGATGTAATGTTAGGTTGTTTACTTTGTGACTTTCTGTTCTTTCACTGAATGAGCTAAATGCAATGAACTTTCTTCTAGAACTGCCTTTATAGTGTTTCAGAGATTTTGATAATGTTTTGTTATTCTCATTTACCTCTAAATATTTTTTTAAATTTCATCCTTGATTTCTTCTACTATCTGTTGGTCATTCAGTAGCATATTAGTCAGTCTTCAGGTGTTAGAGTAGTTTTCTATTCTTTTTGGTGGGGGGAACCAGAGTACCAGGGGTTGAACTCGAGGGCACTCGGCCACTGAATCACATCTCCAGTCCTACTTTATGGTTTAAAAAAATTGATTAACTTATTTAATTAGGTATATATGGCAGCAGAATGCATTTTGATTCATTTCACACAATTGTATCACAGCTTTTCATTTCTCTGGTTATATGCAACGTAGCAATGCACTATATATGCAGTCATACATGTACTTAGAGTAATGATGTCCATCTCATTCCACCATCTTTCCTGCCCCCACGTACCCTCCACCCCCTCCTTCCCCTTTGCCCAGTCAAAGTTTCTCCATTTTTCCCATACCCCCCATCACCCGTTATGCACCAGCATCCACTAATCAGACAGAACATGCATCCTTTGGTTTTTTGGGATTGGCTTACTTCACTTAGCATGATATTCTCCAACTCCATCCATTTACCTGCAAACATCATAATGTTATTCTCATTTAATGCTGAGTAATATTCCATTGTGTGTATATATACCACAGTTTCCTTATCCATTCATCTATTGAAGGGCATCCAACTTGCTTCCACAGTTTAACTATTGTGAATTGTGCTGCTATAAACATTAATGTTGCTGTGTCCCTGTAATATGCTGTATTTAAGTCCTTTGGATATAGACCAAGGAGTGGGATAGATGGGTAAAATGGTGATTCCATTCCAAGTTTTCTAAGGAATCTCCTTACTGCTTTCCAGATTGGTTACACCAGTTTAAAGTCCCACCAGCAATGTATGAGTGAGCCTTTCTCCCCACATCCTTGCCAACATTTATTGTTGCTTGTGTTCTTGATAACTGCCATTCTGACTTGAGTGAGATGAATCTTAGAGTAATTTTGACTTGTATTTCTCTAATTACTAGAGATGTTGAACTTTTTCTCATGTTCGCTAATTGAATGTACATTTCTTCTAAGAGGAGTCTGTTCAGCTCCTTAGCCCATTTATTGATTGGGTTGTTTGTTATTTTGGTGTTAAGTTTTTGAGTTCTTTATATACCCTGGAGATTAATTCTCTAACGTGCATGTGGCAAAAAAAAAAATTCTCATTCTGTAGGCTCTGTCTTTACCTCATTGATTTTTTTTTATGCTGAGAAGAAGCTTTTTAGTTGGAGACCATCCCATTTATTCATTCCTGATTTTATTTATTGTGCTTTAGGAGTCTTGTTAAGGAAGTAGGGGCCTAATCCAACATGACAAAGATTTGGACCTACTTTTTCTTCTATTAGGCACAGGGTCTCTGATCTAATGACTAGGTCTTCCAACCATTTTGAGTTGAGTTTTATGCATAGTGAAAGATAGGGGTTTATTTTCATTTTGCTACATATGGATTTCCAGTTTTCCCAGCCCCTTTTGTTGAAGAGGCTATATTTTCTCTAAAGTATGTTTTTGGTGCCTTTGTCTAGTATTAGATAACTGTATTTATGTGGGTTTGTCTCTGTGTCTTCTTTTTGTACCATTGGTCTACATGTCTATGTTGGTGCTGATATCGTGCTGTTTTTGTTACTATTCCTTTAGTTTAAGGTCTGGGATTATGATGCCTCCTGCTTCACTCTTCTTGCTAAGGATTGCTTTGGCTATTCTGAATCTCTTATTTTTCCATATGAATTTCACGATTGTTTTTCTATTTCTATAAGGAGTGATGATGGGATTTTAATTGCAATTGCATTGAATTTGTGTAGCACTTTGGGTAGTATGACCATTTCGACAATATTAATTTTGCCTATCCGAGGGCATGGGAGATCTTTCCACCTTCTAAGGTCTACTTCCATATATTTCTTTAGTGTTTTGTAGTTTTCCTTGTAGAGGTCTTTTACCTCTTTTGTTACATTGATTCCCAAGTATCTCATTTATTTTTTTTGAGGCTATTGTGAATAGTAGTTTTCCTAATTTCTCTTTCAGAAGATTCATAACTGATGTACAGAAATGCATTTGATTTATGAGTATTGATTTTATATCCTGCTGTGTTGCTGAATTAACTAATTCTAGAAGTTTTCTGGTGGAGTTTTTGGATCCTCTAAGTATAGAATCATGTTGTCAGCAAATAATGATAGTTTGAGTTCTTCTTTTACTACTTATGTCCCTTTAATTTCTTTCATCTGTCTAATTGCTATGGCTGGAGTTTCAAGGGCTATATTGAATAGAAGTGGTGAATGAGGACATCCATGTGTTTTTCTAATTTTTAGAGAGAATGTTTCCAATTTTTTTTGCCATTTAGAATGATGTTGGCCTTGGGTTTAGCCTAGATAGCTTTTACAATGTAGAGATATGTTCCTACTATCCCTAGCTTTTCTACTGTTTTGAAAATGAAAGGGTGTTGTTTTTTTGTCAAACGATTTCTCTGCACCAATTGATATAATCATATTATTCTTTAAGTCTATTGATGTGATGAATTACATTTATTGATTTCTATATGTTGAACCAACCTTGCATTCCTGGAATGAACCTCACCTGATCATGGTGCACAATTTTTTAAAATATGTTTTTGTATGAGATTTGCCATAAATGTATTGAGAATTTTTGCATCAATGTTCATCAGGGATATTGGTCTGAAATTTTCTTTCCTTGATGTGTTTCTGCCTGGTTTTGGTATCAGGATGATACGAGCTTCATAGAATGAATTTGGAAGGATTCCTTCCTTTTCTATTTTATGGAATAATTTGAGGAGTATTAGTATTAATTCTTTGTCTTGTAGAACTCATCTGTGAATCTGTCTGATTCCAGGCTTTTCTTGGTTGGTAGGCTTTTGATGGTCTTTTCTATTTCCTTGCTTGAAATTTATCTTTTTAAATTGTGTATGTCCTTTTGACTCATATACCTGGGTATATGGGTTGATCATATACCTCTAGAAATTTGTCAGTGTCTTCAAGGCTTTCTATTTTACTGTAGTTATAATTTTCAAAATAGTTTCTAATTTCTTCTGTATTTCAGTAGTTTCTGTCATGATATTTCCTTTTTAATCACAAATTTTAGTAATTTGAGTTTTCTTCTTCTTTTCATTAGAGTGGCTGAGTTTGTCAATTTATTTATTTTTTCAAAGAACCAGCTTTTTGTTCTGTCAATTTTTGTTTTAATCAAGTCAAGTTAAAAATCAATTTTATTAATTTCTGCCTTGATTTTAATTATTTCCTGTCTTCTGCTTTTGGTGTTGGTTTGTTCCTCTTTTTTCTAGGGCTTTGAGCTGTAATAGTTACATTGTTTATTTGTTGACTTTTTCTTCTTTTAATGAACGAACTCCATGCAATGAACTTTCCTTTTAGCACTGCCTTCATAATGTCCAGAGATTTTGATAAATTGTATTAGAATTCTAATTTACCTCTAAGAATTTTTTTAATCTACTTCCTAGTGTCTTCTGTTATCCATGCATCATTCAATAGCATATTATTTAGTCTCCAGGTGTTGGAGTAGCTTCTATTTTAAATTTTATTATTGATTTCTAATTTTATTCCATTATGGTCAGATAGGATGCAGGATAGTATCTATATGTTTTTGAATTTTCTAAGAGTTTGCTTTGTAGCATAACGTGGTCTATTTTGGAGAAGGATCAATATGTTGCTGAGAAGATAGTGTATTCACTTATTGATGGATGGAATATTCTATACATGTCTGTTAAGTACAAATTTCTGATTGCATTATTGAGGTCTATAATTTCTTTGTTTAGTTTTTGTTTGGAAGATCTATCCAGTGGTGAGAGAAATGCATTAAAGTCACCCAGTATTATTGTGTTGTGGACTATTTGGTTCTTGTATTTGAGAAGGTTTTGTTTGACATACATAGATGCCCCATTGTTTGGATATTAATGGTTGTTATGTCTTGTTGATGTATGAATCCCTTAAGCAGTATGAAATGTCCTTCTTTATCCCTATTCACTAGCTTTGATTTGAAGTCCACTTTATCTGATATGAGTATGGAAACCTCTGCTTGTTTACAAGATCCACATGAGTATTACTTTTTTCCCCACCTTTCACCTTCAGTCTGTGGATGAATTTTCCTGTGAGATGAGACTCTTGAAGGAACATATTGTTGAGTCTTTTTAAAAAATCTAATCTGCCAGTTTTTCTTTTAATTGATGAGTTTAGGCAATTCACATTCAGGATTATTATTGAAATATGATTTGTATTCCTGGAAATTTTGGCTTATTTTTGTTTTTTTAACTTGACTTGGTTTCTCCTTTGGCCTTTCCTTTAGTGTAGTCCCTCCCTTTGCCAATTTTCATTGTTTTTTATTTCCTCCTCCTGGAATATTTTGCTGAGGATGCTTTGTATTGCAGGCTTTCTTGATGTAAAGTCTTTTAACTTTTGTTTATCATGAAAGGTTTTTATTTTATCATCAAATCTGAAGCTTAATTTTGCTAGATGTAAGATTCTTGGTTGGCCTCCATGTTCTTTCAGAGCTTAGTATATATTGTTCCATGATCTCCTGGCTTTGAGGGTCAGATACGAATTGATCTCCCCCCATATGTGATCTGATTCCTCTCTCTTGCAGTCTTTAAGATTCTATTCTTACTCTGTATGCTAGTCATTTTCATTATAATGTGCATTGGTGAAGATCTATTGTAATTTTGTATATTTGGTATCCTATAAACCTCTTGTATTTGGTTTTCCAATTCATTCTTAATGTTTGGCAAATTTTCTGATATTATCTCATTGAAGAGATTGTGCATTCCTTTCATTTGAATCTCTGTGCCTTCCTCTATCCCAATAACTCTTAGATTTGGTCTTGATGCTGTCCCATAATTCTTGGATATTCTGCTCATGGTTTCTTACCATCTTCACTGTGTGGTCACGATTATTTTCCAGAATGTATACTTTGTCTTTATTACCTGATGTTCTGTCTTCCAAGTGAGCTAGTCTGTTGGTGATGCTTTCTATTGAGATTTTTATTTGGTTTATTGTTTCCTTCATTTCAAGAACTTCTGATTTATTTTTTCAGAATCTCTTTCTTTTGCTACCTGTATTTTTTTTCCTTATCTCTTTGTTGGTATGATCAATGTTTGCTCATTTAGGTCATTCTTTAATTCACAAATCATTTTAATTACAGATATTCTGAACTCCTTTTCTGACATTTCATCAACTGCACAGTCCATGGATTGTTATTGTAGTATTATGGCTTATTTGGGGCACTTTCTTCCCTTGTTTTTTCATGTTGTCTAAGTGTCTTCTTTCCTTGCAGTGTGGATGGGAGATATTACAGTTTCTACCCTATAATCTTGTATCTGTTCAGATTATCTGTACCTCACCTTCCAGACCCTGCTTGTATCCCAAGGGGGATGCTACTACAACTAAAGGTGGTGGTGGCAATAGTGGAGGTAACTCAAGATACCAGTGGGTGTGCAACCTCTTTCAGATATGTAGTTGACAGGGTGGACCTTACACTGGCTTTGGGATGCCTGCTCCGAGGGCCTAGAAGCAGTGGCATCTATCTGTTGTTATAAGGTGGAGGCAACTTCATGGGGAGGGTTATGGCGATGGCTGCAGTGTCCCAAGATGGAGATGGGTTAGGCCTGGTCTCCCTGGTGGTTGGGTTGGGGGAGAACCTGGGCCTACGCTGTGTCTGGGCTCCCACATAGGTCGGTAGAGGTGGTGCTAGGCCTGGGCTTGGATCTGGCATAGGTCAGCAAGTCAGCAAGGGTGGTTCTGGGCCAGGGTCTGGGCTCTGGCATGGGTATACCAGTTGGTGAGATGGAACTGGGCTTAACCTGGGCCTGGGCTCCTGCACGAGCGGACTATTTTATGTTTGACTTAGAGACAGGGTCTCACTGAGTTGCTTAGCCCCTCACTGTTGCTGAGTCTGGCTATAACTTATGATCCTCCTCTCTCAGACTCCTGAGCCACTGGGATTATAGGTATGCACCACCACATCCAGAGCTTCTATTTTTTTATTTTATCATTAATTTCTAATTTTATTCCATTATGATCTGATAGAATGCAAGGCATTGTTGCAATTTTTTGTATTTTTTGTGGCCTAAGATATGGTCTATTTTAGAGAATGATTCATGTGCTGCTGAGAACAAAGTGTATTAAGTCATTGGTGGAGGAAATATCCTATATATTGGTTACATCTAAATTATTAATTGTATATTTTAGTTCTATTGCTTCCTAGTTTTTGTTTGGAGCATCTATCCAGTGTGAGAGAGGTGTGTTAAAGTCACCCAGTATTATTGTGTTGTGGTCTATTTGATTCTTGAAATTGAGAAGGGTTTGTTTGAGGTATGTAGATGCTCCATTGTTTGGGGCATAAATGTTTGATAGTTATGTCTTGTTGATTAGTATTTTTTCTTGTTCTCTTTGTAAAATAAAAAATGATGCCCCTATTTTCCCTTATAACTTTATTGAAGCACACTTTCCCCTTTTATCTTCAACCACTTCTAAGTTTGCTGGGTTTGATTGTCTCTAAAAGTTAAAAGCCAGGAAATGCTGTCTACATTATTTAACATTATAATACATATCCACATCTGGGTCCTCATTAAATTTAATTCTTAGATTCAGTGTTGTTATCCTTAGGCTCTGAAGGAATATTTTTGCAAGTCTCTTGAATCGTCTATCACCTAACATCAATACCCATCACATAACATCATTTCTTATTTGAGTTTGCTTAACACTTAAAATGTGACTTTTTTTTTTATTGATTGTTCAAAACATTACAGTGCTCAAGACATATCATCTTTCATACATTCGACTCAATTGGGTTTTGAACTCCCCAAATACATAATACAGACTCACTTCTGTTACATACTCACATTTTTACATAATGGCATATTAGTGACTGTTGTATTCTGCTACCTTTCCTATCCCTTACTATCCCCCCTCAAAATGTGACTTTTTAAAAAATATTTTTTGAGTTGTTAATGGACCTTTATTTTAATCATTTATTTATATGCGCTTCTGAGAATTGAACCCAGGACTTCACACATGTGAGACAAGTGCTCTACCACTGGGCTACAACCCTAGCCCTTAAAATGACTTTTTTTTTTAAAGGAAAGGGACTTTTTAATTCTTATCCTTCATTATTATTTTTAGAGATATAATTTATGTCTAAAATTTAGCCTTTTAAAGTTTGATTCAGTGACTTTTAGTATATTCATGAAGTTGTGCTATTATCACCACTTATTCCAGAGTATTTTTCTTACCCCAAAAAAGAAACCTTTTTAGAAGTCATTCCTCATTCTTCCATACATCCAGGCCCTGGAAACCCTTAATCTATATTCTTTTGGATTCACCTATTTTGGGGCATTTTCCATTTTTCATATACCATGCACCTAGGTTCATCTATGTTTTCATCCATATGGTAGCACATTTGTTCATGTAGTAACATGAATCAATATTTCATTTTGTGGCTAAACAAGGTATTATATGGGTGTATTTTAAAAGTCTATCAGTCAATGGAAATTTATATTGTTTCCACTTTCTGGCTGTTTGGCTAATGCCACCACAGACATTTGTGCACAAGTTTTGGCATGGGCATACATTTTCATTTCTCTTGAGTTTGTACCAAGAATGGAATTGTAGGGTCATATGAAAATCCTATGCTTAACCTTTTGAGGAACTGTTTCTCAGAATCAGCTGCATCACTTAACATCTTCACCAGCAATGCATGAGAGTCCTTATGGCCTCACTTTCTTGCCAACATGGGTTATTAATGATGATCTTATTGAGTGTGAAGTGGCATTTCACTGTAGCTTTTATGTGCATTTCTGTAATGACTGACATTTAACATTTTTCATATGTCATTTGCACATCTTTTATGGAGAAATGTCTGTTCAGATTTTTTTGCCTAGATTTTTTTTTACTAGATTGTCTTAACAGCAATCCAAAGCTATGAAAATTACACCCATATTTTTGCCCAAGAGTTTTACTGTTATTAATTTTAGGTTTAGGATTCATCTTAAGTTAATTTGTGTGTGTGTGTGTGTGTGTGTGTGTGTGTGTGTGTGGTCCTGAAGATTGAATCTAAAGTCTCATTCATGCTAAGTATGTGCTCTACTACTGGATTACATCCCCAACCTCTTAATTTTTGTACAAGATAGGTGTATAACTTCATTCTTTTGCTGGATATCCAGTTGTTATCCTGGACCAGCTCTGAGTCAGATTGAATAAAGACATTCTTGTGAGCAGGGTCTTCCTAGGAATTGCAGACAGTTAAAATAATGACAATTCTCTGATAATGGGAACCGCTATCCAGTGGCTCCTAGGCTCTGGTTTCTCCTATGATTGTAGATTATTGCAAGGCTACTATTGCACTAGAAATGGGGTATTTAGGAATAGAGCCAGTTAAAATGCCACAAAACTGTCATTACTGACATCCAACTTTTTTTTCTGATATAAATTGTCTCTGGACTGCTATAAAACCTGTGTTAATTTCCATAGTTCTGAAAAAAAGTTGCTCTAATGTAGTTTTATAGTATTCTTATTTCTTATTTCTAAAAAAAAAATTAAAGAAATAATAAGGATACTGAAAAACTATATCAGGGAGACTTTTGGATGTCCTTACTTTGCCATTTTTATTGATGTAACCTCTGTATTATTATAAAAGTAAATGTCTTATTTACTTTTATTATGTAACTTAAACACTTTTTTCCCCCTGGAGATCTCCTTTTCAGAATCTCTGCCACCCAGTCCAATCTTTTGTTATTTTCCTCAGGCCTACTGCCTGGCTTTTATCTGGAACATTCTGGATTGGACTCACTGTTTCTAGATATAATGCTTTGTTGTCTTATTCCCCCCCCTTTTTTTTTCTGTGAAACATTCTCAAGTAGTTGCTTGGTGGCGGGGGAGAGGGATATGAATAGAGAACGGCTGTGTGTTCTTGCATTTGTGAAATGTCTTGTTTCTTTCACCCTTGATTGATAGTTTGCCTGGGTATTAAATTTTAGGTTTAAACTTATCAAAGTTTTCGAATCATTGATCCTTTGTGTTTCTTTCTATTATCTGCTACCACAACAATGATGCACAATAAAGTTCCTTAAAAGTCATAGCTTAAACAAACCAAATTATTCATTATTTACTCTTGATATTATGGGTTGTTTGGGTTGTTCTTTTGCTCTCAGTTGAATGATCATGTGTCTGTGGTCAGCTGACAGTAGCTATATGACCATGATAATAAAACTGAGATTAAATATTTTTGAGATCTGGCTAGTAACTGACGGATCTAGGATGATTTCAGCCATCTTCCATGTAATTCTCTTATTTCCCCAGCAGGCTGCCTAGATATGTTGCCATGATGGTGGCAGGGATCTGGGAGAAAGAGCGAAAGCACACAAGCACATTTTCAGATCTCTTCTGACATCCAATTGGTCAAAGCAAGTCACATGCTGAAGTGAGGAGAGAGGACTACAAAGTTAGCAAGGCAAAGGGTGAACATGATTTTGGGCCATTAATAGAGTAAATTTACCATAGTGTTTTAGTATTTAGTGCTGCTGATGAAAATTTTGGTGCCAGTTTTGATTCTAGAATTGTTTTTGTTTGGGATTTACTTTTTATTCTGATCTAAAAATCACATAATTATGTACCTATGTATTTTTTTATCTTTTAAGAAATAATTTTAAAGTATACTCAGTGGACTCTTAATCTAAAGGTCAATCCTTAAACTTTGAAATTATCTTTTCATTTTTTTTGTCATTTTCTTTTCTTATTGAGATTTCTGTTAATTAAATCTAGATTGTCTACCTATCTTTTATCTTTTACATAATTTATGCCTCTGTCTTGTTCTGAGAGATTACTAAAATTTTATTTTACAGTCATTGTAGTGACTGGAATTTTATTTATTCAATTTTATTTTTGCTACTTAAAAAAATCTTTAAAGTTTTTTTTCTTATAATGTCATGGATCTAATTTCTAAGAAAATTAAAACTTCTTTTGTTTTTTAAAAAGTTCTTCTATACCTTGACCTATTTGTTTCTACCAAGGAATATGGTTATTTTTGGTTTTGTTCATGCTCTTCTGGGGGAGGGAAGTATTATATTTGTGTTATAATGTTCCTTCTCATTTCCTAGTATTCTTGGTAGCTTATGATTAAAGGATAGGATGATTGGCATGTGTCTTCTTTATTTTTTATAAATGGCTTTATTTTCCAATTACATTTCTTTATTGAATGGAAATTATTACAAAGTGTCCATGTGGAGTGAGTAGTTTTTAATCAACTGGCCTGCTTGATTACTTCTGGGAAAGAAGTAAAGCAATTATTCAAGAAAGGGATAGCCCCCACTTCTTAAAATGTTAGAAAGAAAACACAAATATTCACAATAAAATCCTTGGCTTTCAGCAAATGTTTAATTTATTTGTCAAAGAAGCATCTGTTATTTTGTCTGAGTGGTAAATGCTTATGCTGTGAACTGTGGGTGGGAAATGCTGACTGGTGCAGAAGTCTCATAGAGCTTACTTGTTTATTCATAGAGCTTACTGGATTACTTGTTTCCAGCCCCATTGGACATTTGTATTAGTTAGCTTTGTGTTCCTGTGTCCAAAAGACCTGACAAGAAAATCTTGAAGGAGGAAAAATTTATTCTGGTTTATGGTTTCAGGGGTCTCAGTCTGTAGATGGCTGACTTCCTTGCTCTGGGCTTAAGGTGAGGCAGAACATTTTGGTGGAAGGGTGTGGCAGAGAAAAGCAGCTCTGGACATGGCAACTAGGAAGAAGAGCACTCTGATCACTAAGGACAAAATGTAAACCCCAAAGGCACACCTCCAGAGACCTACATCTTCCAGCCACACCCTACCTATCCTATTACTACCTAGTTAATTTTGTATTAGTGGATTAATCCTGATTAGGTCACACCTTATAATCTACCCATTTCATCTCAGCAAATTCTTGCATTGTCTCACATGTGAGTTTTAGTGGGAACTTCTCATATCTAAGCCATAACAGCACTCAGGCCCTCAATTGTCTTTAGTTTTGCTGGATAAATTGGTGACCATGTCCTCCATAATTCAGGTATAGCTGGAGCTCTCTATTTTATCTGCCAAATAATTTTATGTTTAATAAAAGTTTGTTGAAATAACTTACTCATTTGTAAAACTCTATTTCATTAGGCTTTTTTATTATTATGGACTTATTTTTTATACCCTATATATCTTTGTTTCTATGTGTCTGGGAGAAAATAGAGACAAATGCATGTGTGAGCTTGTTGCATGAAATCCTAAAACTTTTAGGAGGCTTGTCAAGTCATCTTACTCATCACTCTACTCCCATTGATTATTTTTGTTCCTTTCTAATCAATTTTCTATTTCCTCACCCACATATTTTTGTCCACCAACTTCTAGCATCTTGGGAGGCTGAGGCAGGAGGAGGTGTAAGTTTGAGGCTTTTCGGAAATTTAGTGAAACCCTGTCTCAAAATGAAAAAATTAAAAAAAAAAATTAAAGAGGGCTGGGTTTATCTCAGTGGTAGAGTGCACCTGTGGTTTCAATCCTTAGTACCACCAGTAAAGTAAAATAAAAGGGCTTACTTTCAATCTGTTATAAATTATTTTCCCTATCAGATCCCCTTAATTAGTATAGATTTATCCCATTCTGGTAACTTCAGTGCTTTTTGAAATTTCCCATATAGTCAGACATTTGCGGGATAATATGGAAAAAAAAATTTAAGTAGAAGGAACACAAGATCTATTCAGTTCTCACTATTTTAAAATTGTACTTAGCCTATTGCTGTCCTTTTAACTAGACATGGCCAGAGAAACTGGATTGAAATTTACCATAAAAAATTAAGTTTGAACTCCTACATAGTATATTTCCTTGGAAACCTTAAAATCAATATGTGCTAAGGATTTTTATTGTAGTTTCTCTTTCTTATAAAGTATATTTTGGAAAACTTCAATAATACATAATTTTAGAGAATATTTTAAAAGAAAGTAGATAGATTCGATACCTGCCTTTTCATTCAAATTGTTACATTATGCTATTTTGGTTGAATAAAATTCACCCTCACTGTTATAGATTAGGATGGATAATTTGAATAGAGAGACAGATACAGAATTTAGCTGCCTTCCATGAAGCTGGACATTAAAGACTTGTAAAAATGTAAAACAATGCCACACTTTTCACTAATTTTTTTTCTTAATATTTTTTATTTAGAGACAGAGTCTCACTGAGTTGCTTAGGGCCTTGCTGACTTTCTGAGGTTGTCTTTGAACTCGTGATCCTACTGCCTCATCAACCTCCCCAACTGCTGGGATTACAGGTGTGCACCACTGTAATCACTAAATTTTTGTTTGGAGAAAGATAATCCTTTTTTTATAGTTTATCTATCCATCTATCTATATCTGTCTATCTATCTATCTATCTATCTATCTATCTATCTATCTATCTATCTATCTATATTCTTTTGGCCAAAAGGCAGTTGTCTTTATAATTGAGAGAAATAAATGCATACATATACAGTGCAGAACAACTAGCTTGTTATTAGGTGATACCAATGCAAGAGCATTGGTGATGCTTATTAACATGTGCAAAATTAAATTTTAAGACATGATGGTCATTCTTAGGGAGGCAGGGTTGAGTTTTGAGGTGGCTTTCTAGATGATGCAAAATACATTCACATAAAGTCTTGAAGTCCTACAATAAAGGAAAAGGTTTAAAAACATTACTGGAATACTTATAAATAATCCTCAACATCCTCCACTAGTTTCTTATACCCTGAAAGAAGAATTTTCTGAAGATATTAAAATAATGTTACATGTGACTTTTGGGGAAAGGTGTTTAACTAGGCCTACTTCTCTCATGAGAATACTCTAGTCCTCTAATCATTTTGATAGGAATCCTAACTGACCTTTATTTATTAACTTTCTGGATTTTGCTGAAGTTTCTTTCCCCCTTAAAGCTCATTTCTGATTCTCATAACACCCTAAACCTGCAGTCGATATAGCCATTGGCTACTTTCTAGCATATCTGTATACTTTCCTACCATCAGCTAAATTGTTTCTTTTTAAAATCTTCTAGTTGTATTTTGTTATAAATCTAGTGCATTTTTATTATATTACCTGATTATACTATATGTCAATGAAATAAATGTTACTTGTGTGAAAATTAAGGTGAATGCTTTGTAGAGCTGATAAAAACATGGCCCCATACCTGCTGTCTGATAGGTGTTCAGGTAACAGCTGAGATTAGAGGAAGGCGTATTTGCACTCAAATTGCTGACAAGGGACCTTGTATTTTTTCTTGCTCTGAGACTAACTGGAAATGGAAGTATGATAGTGTGATAATTTGCCCTATACAAAAATTTGTAATAAGTGTATGTTGACATGTTTTAGTTAAAATGTTTAAAGCACCAATCATTTTCTTTGATTGTTCACATTAATCAACTTTTAAACAACCATCTATTGGTTCTGCGTACATCATATGTGAGAATATCTACTGTATTTTTAACCAGTCCCATTAGCAAAATCTTTGGTCTTAGCTGGGAAATTAATACTAATGCTAAGACAGTTATTCATTTTTTTTAAAAAAATGATCTCTTATAGGTTCCAGGGTTTTTTTTTTTAAGCAGATGATATATAACTATTTTGATCATTGAGGAGGGGAAGGAATTGGAAAAGAAAAATTATAGGGCAGTTATCTAAAAATTATAGGTATGTTATTGTTTTTACTTTAGTAGATGCCCAGGCAAGACTTGATTGGTTTCACAGGAGAGCTAAAGCAGTACTTTTGTTTTAAAGTCTTCAAATGTTTAGGAATCCATTCTCTAGGAGGTTGGTCTTTGAACAGTTGTATTCCTGTCTCCTTGTGTTATGGTTAGATATTAGGTGTCCCTCAAAACTCATATGTGAGATAGTGCAAGAAAGTATAGCGGTGATGAGAAGTTTTAACCTAATCAGTGTGTTAATCCCCTGATAGGGATTCACTGAGTAGTAACTGTAGGCAGATAGGGTATAGCTAGAGAAGGTAGATCACTGGGGCATGTCTTTAGGGCATATATTTTGTCCTTGGTGAGAGCAGTCTCTCTCTGCTTCCTGGTGTGATGTCCTGACCTGATTTCTTCCACCATTTCTTTTTGCCTTGATGTTCTATCTCACCTTGGGTCCAGAGCATAGAGTTGGCTATCTATGGACTGATACCTCTGAAACATCAAGCCCCGAATTTTTCTTTCTCTAAAATTGTTCGTGGCAGATCTTTTGGTCACAGCAGTTAAAACACTGACAAAAACACCTCGTATTCTCTGATTGGTGCTGAGTGGCCTGTTTGGATGGGAGTAATTTGGTTACATGCTTATGGCCACAGAGAGACTGAAGCTGCTCTTGGCTAAGGTCTTGGACTTGAAAGAGATGATTATGTGCTATATAGGATTCCATAATCACTGAGTCCTCTATAGGCTCATGCAGTTCTAACACCTGTGTAGATATTTGAAGATGTGCCAGCCTGTGACCTGCTTATTTAACGAACAGAATGTTCTGCAGTTTTGCACTGACATTTTAAAAATTCAGGAACAATACTGAAGAGATTTTACTTCTGAAAAAAAAAAAAAAATATATATATATATATATATATATATATATATTTCGTGACTCACCATGTGCAAATGAAGTATATTTTTTCATGTATGTTGGACACAGTAGAGTTACTCCAACTCTTTAATTTACTTTTCATAAGCTTTAATAACAGAGTTTTGAGAATTTCCAATAACCCAGATTATAGTTGGCTGCACAGTTTTGAAAACAGCTGTGGGAGTAGGATGGATTTTGCCATGCTTATTTAAAAGGATGTTTGTGGTTATTTGATGAAACAAAGAGCTTAATCAAGGATTATGCCTTTTTATTCCCTTTCTAGGTGCAACCTAACATTTTTTATTAGATGTTTATCTGATAATGACAAAGTCTCAGTTAATGTCAAAATAAAAATATTTTTAATTTAGTTTGACAAAGCCACTTTTTCTTTCTCACCACCCCTATTCCTTGTGAGTGAACTGAAATAGCTAGGAATATACCTTTGCAGTAGACATAATTATTTGGTTGAACAGATATTTTTGGAAGTCATTATGTTTACTTCAGAAAAGAACTTGATTTAAAATTTTTAAAATCCTCCTTTGTGTGATTTATTTTCTTTTTAATAGGACAACATTTATAGTGCAGTTTCAAGTTCACAGCAATATGGATTGGAGAGTACAGAGAGTTTCCATATATTCCCTGCCTGCACACACACAGCTGCTCCCCCTATCAATATCCTATACCACAGCAGTACACCTGTTAGAGTTGATGAACCTAATAGGTCATTATCACCCCATCCAGGATTTACAGATGGGGTCATTCTTGGTGTTGAATATTCTGTAGGCTTTGACGAATGTACTCTGACATATATCTGCCATTGTAGTATCATACAGAATAGCCTAGTGGCCCTACACATTCTCTAGACTCTGCTCATTCCTCCTGTCTTCACCTCCAACCTCTGGCAACCACCAATCTTTTTATTGTCTCCACAGTTTTTCCCTTTGCAGAATGTCATAGAGTTGGATTCATATGGTGTATAGCCCTTTCAGATTGACTTCTTTTACTTAGCTACATGCATTTAAGTTTCTTCCATGTCTTTTTTGTGCCTTTTTTACCTATTTATATTAGATGCTTAAAAATATTCCATTGTGTGTACCACAGTTTATTTATCCATTCACCTATTGAAAGACATTTTGATTGCTTACCAGTTTTGGTAAGCTTCTGTGAACATTCTCATGCAGGTTTTTGGGTGGACGTAAGATATTTACCAAAGATCACAACTGATGGGTTTTATGCAGTTTCAGTTTTGTAAGAAATGCTAAACTGTTTCCAAAATATCTATACCATTTTATATTAAATTTCATAATAAC
Source organism: Ictidomys tridecemlineatus (assembly GCF_052094955.1). Classification (NCBI taxonomy): domain Eukaryota; kingdom Metazoa; phylum Chordata; class Mammalia; order Rodentia; family Sciuridae; genus Ictidomys; species Ictidomys tridecemlineatus. The sequence goes on from NC_135479.1 coordinate 165,519,107, forward strand.
TTTATAAAATGGGTACTGATAAGGTTAATATGCAAAAGTGTTTAGTTTAAGCAGACTGGTTATACCGAGGTAAGGAAATAGTCTGAGGTCTCTTCTGATTCAGAAGTTTCCACTATTTCTTCTGGTCTGCATTGCTTTTCCTAAATACAAGCCAGAGTGAAATAAATAAAACATTTATAAATCTATCACATTGAATATTTTTTTCTGAGTAATCTTGAAATATGATAGTAATCACTGGTTGACCAGAAATATTACCAAAAATACCATCACTGGTTTTGTGTATGTTAGAACTGAGGTTGAGGGCTGGGAATATAGCTCAGTTGGTAGAATGCTTGCCTAATAGTCACAAGGCTCTGGGTTTAATCACCAGCACCACGCATACAAAAAACAACAAACAAACAAATCAAATCTCTGGTCAAGCTTGCTTAAGTGATGTGTTCAGGGTCACATTATTAATCAGTGATGGAATCAGTTGTTCCAAGTTTGCTGGGCCTTGGATTTTACTGATGGTTCAACTGTTTTTTATTAGTTCAACTGATGTTGTTATGGGATTGTTCTACTATATTGGCTTTTATTTTTAAAAGTTTTCTTTTTTGAGTTCGGTTGGGTGATGTGGTGTATGCCTATAATCCCAGCAGCTCCAGAGCCTGAGGCTGGAGGATTTTGAGTTTAAAGCCAGTGTCAGCAAAAGCAGCAAGGTGCTTAAGCAACTCAGTAAGACTTTGTCTCTTAAAAAAAAACAAAAACAAAATATGGCTGAGGAATGTGGCTCAGTGGTCGAGTGGCCCTGAGTTCAATTCCTGGTTTAAAATAATAATAATAATAATAATAATAATAATAATAATAATAATAATAATAGTTATCTTGAATTTGGCTTTTGTTTTTTTAAAAAAAGTTTTGCTCTGTTTGATCGTATATACATTATTAAACTAACAGACAAATTCAGACCTAAGTAATTTGGAAAGCTTGAATGTTTTAAATTAAGAACTTTCGCAGAAATGTTTTTAGTGTATGTTTCATAAAACTTTTTTTCTGGTTGCCACAATCCATTGTTCCAATCTCCTGGGACTCCTCTAGTGCACAAGTTCTTAAATAGCAATGATGCGCTTATCCTCCTGCTTCTGCTTTTCAGCAGTTCTATGCTTCTTATGCTCAGGTTCAACAAATATTTATTAGATATGTATTTGTGTCAGGCTGCATATAGGTGAAGGTACATAGTGTGGGGCTTATGTTATTTGGCTCTTATTTTAACAGGAAAACAATATGGCCTCTTTTCTTTCATTAACTATTATTCTGTGAACATTTATTTTGCTTTGTGCTTCTGGGCTTTGTTTCAGTAGACTCTTTTTAAATTCCTAGATTAAATACAGCCTAAATCTCCTCCCATAAAATGTGTCCTAGTTTGATTGATCTGTTGGGTTATTGAACCTCTAAAAGATCCCACACCAGTTTCTTTCTCAGTTTTGACATTTCAACTATCTGTCCTCGGAGCCAGAACATTTCTACCACATAGAATTTGACCATTAGGATTGTGGAAAAAATTAAGGGAAAGAACTGCAATAATGTCACAAAGTCATTCTTCTGTATAGCTGAGTAATAGTCCATTGTTTGAATATACCACATTTTATTATCCATTCATCTGTTGAAGGGCACCTAAGGTTGGTTCTATAGCTTAGTTCTTGTGAATTGAGCTGCTATAAACATCCATGTGGTTGCATCACTGGAGTATGATGATTTTAGATCCTTTGGATATGTACCGAGGAGTGGGATCTGGAGACTATCATGCTAAGTGAAATAAGTAGTCTCCAAAGCCAAAGGTCAAAGCTAAGCCACAATAAAGTGGGAGAGGGGAAGAATAGATACTCAGCGTATTAGACAAAGGGGCATAAAGGGAAGGGAGGGCAGATAGGAAAAGGAAAGACAGTGGAATAAATCTGTAATATTTTCATCTGTGTATAGATAGGAATACACTATAGTGAATCCCATCATCATGTACATCGATAAGAATGGGATCCTAATTAGAATAAGATGTATTCCATGTTTGTATAGTTATATCAAAATGAATTCTAGCATGTGTAACTGAAGAGAGACAATAAAATAGAAAAAGGACTGCAATCATGATTATGATAAGCATCACTTAAACTTAACTTTTAGAGAGAAATTAAAAACCCTGATTATTGCTATGACACATTAAAGAATCTTAAGTATAGAGCAGATAAATTTTCTCTTGGAAGAATGAGCTGGAAAGGGAAGTTTAAAACAAGTACCTACTCTGTTCTGAAAGAGCAAGGCATCCCAAATAGGTATGCCCCCTCTGGATTCAGTCCAGTTAGGTAAGCAGTGTGCTTCAGCTCATGCCTCTTTGAACCTCAGCTCCTTCAGTGATGTCTTTGAAAACAAGTTATCCCCTACCATATCCCTCTCTCCCCCTCAAACCAAGTGTTGCTTGGCTGCTCTGTCATCAGAGTCCCGGGACTTCAGATTCTAGACATGGCTGTGAGTAAAATTTTGGTACATGTGTGGTGCACCTGAATTGTTTGATGGGAGTGGGGTGGAGGAGTCCCATATTTCTTGGGTTAATGGTATGTCCCTATGACTTATTTTTTACACTACAAGAGAAATGTGGCTACTGTTTCATGATGTATGTAGGTGATTCTGAAACACAATGTTTCTGAGTTATTTGTTTAAAAAAGTGATGTGTATATGTGCATGTGTAAATAATAGTATCTGTCTAGTTCCCTGTACCTTCCCCCAATATGCTCATATCCTTTCTAACGTGGCCTATGATATTACTCTTCCTCCAAGTAGATATCTTATGAAGGGTTTTATATACTTGAATCTCTACTACTTTGTATAAAAGTTTATAAGCACCCCTGCCTCCCATGTCTTCTCACCTCCCTGTCTTTATCTTTTCCTCCCAGGGCTAATTCTGTTTAATACTGCATTTGTTTTAAAATATATTTTTAGTTGTAGATGGTCACAATATCTTTATTTTTATGTGATGCTGAGGATTGAATTCATTGCCTCATGCGTGCAAGACAAGTGCTCTGTCACTGAGCCACAACCCCACTCATTAATACTGCATATTTAATTAGACATATTATACTGCGACTATTACTTTAGCTCATTAGCCTAAATGGACCTCAGAAGAACAGCTATCTATCCTCTATCTTCATTATTCTATCTATAGTGCTTAGTAAGTGTCTAGCCTAAACAGTGGGTGCCAACATATTAGAATGAAGAAAGTCTATTAAAAACAGAACTCTTGGGCTAAGGATGTGGCTCAAGCAGTAGTGCGCTTGCCTGGCAAGCGTAGGGCACTGGGTTCGATCCTCAGCACCACATAAAAATAAAATAAAGATGTTGTGTCCACCAAAAACTAAAAAGTAAATATTAAAAAATTCTCTCTCTCTCTTAAGAAAAAAAAATTCTTAATGTACTCTGAGAATGTACTAGTATGTACAGACACAGTTCTTATTAGCCTTTTATGACCATAGTAGAAATGTTAAGTTTCTTTCTCATTATCTGAACTACAGAAGGCATCACAACTAAGAAAAATCTATTCCAGCATGTCTCCATCATTTCTTTGTTCTTGTTTTTGTGAGATACATTAAGGTGTATATGGATAGCCCGTATAGATTCTTGAATTAGCAGAACTGAATTAGAAGGTTGAATCACCAAGTTAATTCAAATTTAGCACCTACCTTTACATTGTAGAAAGAGCATACTGATAGAATAGCAAAGTGCTCTTGGCTTAAAGGTGAGATAGGTGATTCCATGGTAGGTGATTACTGAGTTGAAGGCAGTATACTAGGATGACATTGAACATTCAAGTACAACCTCCCACGAAGCCCCTGGTTAACCTGATATCCTCTTCTCCCGTGGGCCACAGCACAGAGCATGACTCATGGAGACCTGTTTCTGGCAGTGTTTCAGTGCCCTAGCTTGGCAGAGTTTTACATGGAATTCTATGGCTATAAAGCACTTCAAGGAAAAATTATGGCCCCCGGGAAGGGTTCTTAATGTTTACACTATGAGGCATGGTAAATATTTTTTTCTATAAATTAATCAAATTTTTTTCCAAGTGTCTTATTTATTCTCAGAAGTAAAGGAAGAGGCTGGTGACCTTTCTGTATTCTCACATCAACAGCCACCAGGCATTTTAATTTAAGGGAAAACAAAATCTGTGACCCACTTTTAAATAATTGGGGCTGATTAACCTTTGTTTAAATTCAGCTAACTTAAAATAAACAATCTGGAAATAGGTTCCTGAAATTTTTTGGTAGGAATGGGAGAACATGGTTTTATAAACACAGTGAGAAGAGATTTTAACTACATGGATGCTGGAATAGTGGGAAAGTTTTACTTCAATTTTCCTTGGCCGGCTTATGTAGAAATCAGACCCTGTGCTGGTTTTAACAGTGGATTATTTCTTTACATGTATGAAACTAAAAAGGACCTTTACAACTATCTATATTTTATACTTGAATAACTTTTTAAGGAAAAACCCTATTTTTTCTTTGCAGAAACAGGGCTATCTTTCACCTCTTTCAAACTGATCTGAGAAATTCTTTAACCTGGAGACTCAGCTTTGCGATTATTGCTAGCTGTGTTACTTGGGTACAGTATCTAACATTTCTACGTCTCAGTTTCTGTTGGAACATATTAAAGAGGGAGAATTGTCTTTTCTGGAGCAAAAACTGGATATGAACAAATTGTGTGGTAAGTCCTATACTTCTGTTAAAACTCAAGCATAATTAATACATCAACACTAAAGAGATTGGTGTGGGTAATAGTTTTATTGTGAATCTCCATGGCAACACAAACATACTAAGCTTTATCTTTAAAAATTACTGGCTCCATACATAAAATTTCCTCAGAGAACAAATAATTATGCATTTTGTTCATAGAACCTAGTGTATTTATAATAATTTGAGTAACTTTTAAATTACTTTGTGTATATATTTAGTGCTTATCAAAAATCTAATTTATTCAATGGCTAGTGTTTTATAGCACTAAAATGATTGTTTTTCTGTTCCCATTAGCCAAAATTGGTTTCAGTTTAAAAACAAAAAATGAGATTGTATATTGATTTTTTTTTTTGCCCAAGTTTACTATTCTAATTTTCTTTACATAAATGTCATTTTAACCAAGTCTATTGTAGGCTTTTCTTCATTTTCATTTTTGGTTTTGATTTGTTTGAAACTTATAAAGGACTTTTGAAATATAACCCAACATACAATTGTTAGCACACTATTTATAAGGGAACTGATAATAGACTGACTAAATCTGCTGCAAAAAATGGGATTTATACAAGAGAAAAAGATGAGAATAAAAAAAATGATGAATCCTTCAAAAAGAATAAATCGTCTTACTTTCTTTGGGTAAGATATGGATGAGCTGGCAGCAAGCAAAGACCCTTCCTTTGGGCTGCTCATGGATTCTCCATAAAGTCCTTGGATATTCCCTATCGCAGGTCGTCCATATTGTGTTTGTCATTGTATTTCATTAGCATCTCCATCTCAGCTTGGCTAGGAAAGGCCCACTTTTCTTATTGCCATTTTTCATGACCACTCTTGTTATTGTTTTAGCTTCCCTGTTGCTGTTGTAATAGGAAAATTGGTAGCTTAAGCAACACAATTTATTATTTTATAGTGTGGAAGTTAGCATCCAAAGTGGGTCTTCAGGGCAGTGTTTCCTCTGGAGGCTCTCAGAAGGGTTTATTTCCACATCTTTGCCAATTTGTAGAGGTGGCCCACATTCCTTGGCTTAGGCTGGACAACTCTGAACTCTGCATCTGTTGTCACAGCTCCGTCTTCTACTCTACCCTTCTGCCTCCCTCTTCTAAGGATTCTTGTGATTACACTGGGCTCACTCAGTGGTATGGTGTGTGTCCCCTCCAAATTTTAAGTTGAAACTTAATTTTCAACAATATGAAGAGATGCAGCCTGTGGAAGATGATGAGTGTGCTGACGGCAACTAGTTACTCTTTCAGCCCTTCTGCCCCTCTATCAGAAGAGGGCAAAGTATTCTTTTCTGAAGGATGCTGCAATGAGGCATCATCTTGGTAGGCAGAAGGTAGCCCTTGCAAGATGCTGGACCTGCTAGTGCCTTTAGTCCAGATAATCTTCCCATCTAAGGGGCTTTGTCTTAACCACATTGCAAAACCTACTTTGCTATCTAAGCTGATATATTCACAAGTTTCAGGGATTAGGATGTGGGCATCTTGTGGGGTGCACATTTTTCTGCCTGTCTCAATAGCACATTATAAGGCACATAGATATGAGGAACTGAAGGAATTATAGTAAAGCTTATAATCAGGAGTGTAAAACAAAACTTGATAGTATTATGTCAATGAGGATAAATATGCCATTTGTAATTCATAGTTCTAAGGCTTATTGACAAAGTACTTAAAATAATATGGATTTTTGGGGCTGGGCGTGTGGCTCAAGCGGTAGCACGTTCGCCTGGCATTCGAGGGGCACTGGGTTTGATCCTCATCACCACATAAAAATAAAATAAAAATGTTGTATCCACCGAAAACTAAAAAATAAATATTAAAAAATTCTCTCTCTCTCTAAAAAAAAATAATATGGATTTCACAGTCTCAGTGAAATCCATTAAGGAGATCTTAATGTGATTTTACTTTCTTCACAAGGATTCATTTATTGTAGTAATTATTATAAACTATGTGCCAGGCCTGCTCACACAGAAACTTGCAATGCAAAGAAGATGACAGATGTTGGTGAAGTTATTACCTGTGATGAGCGATATGATTACAGATACAATTGCTGGGAGCAAAGGGTGTGGAGAGTTTGATGAAGATGTAAATGAAATTTCTAACCTGGTGTGAAAATAAGTGGTTTCAGAAGTAATGGAGAGAAATTTCTAAAAGTTCTTTAAAACCATTAGTTTTGACTTCAGGATCAATGGTCTAGGCATTTATTCCATAGGAGAAGTAACTATAAGAAGTGTCAATCACTATTCTTCTTTATCTATTTGGGCATTTCTATTGAAAACTTTGCTAAATGGAAACTTCATAAGTTTTTCTTAACTTTCAGAAGTTCTCCTTTGGTGCCATTTTTAGTCTAATGGTCTAATGGTCTAATGATCATAAGGAAAGGAAGAATTTCTGTTACTTTAATAAGCCTCAGGCTAGTGAAAGGAGAGAGATGAGTGCATTTGCTGCTGCTATAACTGAATTGCATAGACGAGGTGATTTGAAAAGATTTATTCAGCTCACAGTTTTGGAGGCTGGGGGGGGCGGATCCAAGGTTGAGAGGCCACATCCAGTGGAGACCTTCTTGTTAGAGACTCTCTGCAGAGTATCATGGCAGTGTAGGGTTTCCCATGATCAGAGGGACACAGCCAAGAGAGAGTCAGACTGGCTTTTATAACAGACCCACTCTTGAGAGAACTCATTTATTCCCCTTACACAAGGGCCCAGTCACGACCTAATTGCCTCTGAAAGGCCCTGCCTATTGTATGTCTGTTTTTTTTCTAAAAAAGAAATGTATTTTATTTTTTATTAAGTATTTTATCAACATGTAAATTGTACATATTAATGGAGTTCAGCATATTTCCATAGTGTTTCCATATTTCCATAGTGTGTATTGATTAAACCCAGCCACTCCCCTCCACACCCTTCCCAGTCTCTAGTAATCATTGTTCTGCTTGCAGATCTGTTATTTTTAGTTTCCACACTTGAGATAGAACGTATGATACTTGTCTTTGTGTCTGACCTATTTCACAACATGATGTCCTCTAGTTCCATCCATTTTGCTGCAGTTGTCAAGAGTTCATTCTTTATTGCTCCTGTGTGTGTGTGTGTGTGTGTGTGTGTGTATAAAAATCACATCTTTATCCATTCATCTGCTGATGGGCACCTAGACTGATTCTATATTCTAGTTATTATGAATAGTGCTGCAATAAACATGAGCATGCAGTTATCTCTTTGATATGCTGATTTTATTTGCTTTGAATATATGCCAGAGGTAGGATAGCTGTTTTATATGGTAGCTCTATTTTTAGTTCTTTGAGGAAACTTTATACCGTTCTCCATAATGGTTGTTACTAGTTTATATTCCTACCATCAGTGTAAGAGTTATTTTTCTCCATATCCTGGTGCCACCTCACTACCTCAAAATGGGGATTTCATTGCAACAGGAGTTTTGGTGGGGACATACAAACCATAGTACCATGTCCTCATCTTTCAGGTTACTGCCTCTATGATGGTGGTAAACTGCCTGACTACTTCATTAAAAAAAAAAAAAAAAAGGGAAGTCAGTCTGTTGTGTGTACTCCAGATATTATAAGAAATTCTCATTTTCTGGGACAATGGTTTGTTGAAGGCAACCATTGGCTGACACAAGGATGCTTCCCCTAATGCCAGGAGCTGTAGAATCCCCACCATTGTGACATTTCTGAGGAATGAAGAGCATTCAGCATTTTTTTTTCCCTATATGGGATTGGGATTGTCTTTGGCCTTAGATTGATATTTAGCTATAATGTAACTGGAATTTAGCTCTGGAGCAAAAATGACATTACCCATCAACTTCAGATTTGCATATAAACTAGTAAATGATAGTTGTTATTACCTGAGATTCTATATGGTTATGTCTTAAACTGTGCTGATATTGAGGTGGTTTTCTTTTTTCCAGGTGTACCTATGACTTTTTTTTTTAAATTGTACTATAGCTCTTGAAACTTTTGTTTAGGTTTTTGTCCTGAGCTCTCCATCATTGGATTATAGTCTTAGAGTAACTGCTCCAAGAAGATTGACCATTTCAGAACCACTGAACAAATTCTTCAGGTGATGACAGTTTTTGTTCACTGATTCAAAGAGACAATAGATGACTCTATATAAGAAAAATTCCAGAAGAATCTAACTTCTTATAGATAGTACTTCCTTAGAAATAGCATATTTTGTGGGCAAACAGACTTTATATTCTTTGTGTTTTCATATTGACTTTAGTTGTTATTCCATAGTGCTTGTTGTTAAATGCATGTTTTTGTATTTCCCTCTATGGTTGCATAGAAAATTTTGGTTTGGATAATTCCAGAACAGATTTTATTCTGTTAAGAAACTACTGTTAGGGCACACCTATATTCTGTTTAGATAGAACACCTCATCTGTATTACAAGCTTTTCATTTTGAGAGGAAAATATTGTTTTTTATTCTTTAGTTTTAGAGTAGTACTCTTAGAAATTTATCTCTGTGAATCTTAAGAGCTCAGAAGTTTGTAAAAGGAAGGTTATTTAAGTTTTACAAACTTTCTTGCAAGTTACTTGATATTAGGTAAACCTTCTAAGTGATTATTTTTCTTAGATTATTTTGATCTCCAACATGCTGCCTCTGACAATCTCTTGGTCATATAAATTTGATGTATAAGGCAGAGTTATTAGGGAATTTAAAGTGGCTTTATCAGTTTGAGTAAATAGAAAAATTAATAAATTTCTTATTTAAAATGTGTGACAACTTGATTATATTCTCTATAGTTTAACCTTTCTTAAAATACAGCAACTAACAACCAACAAATTAAGCAAAAGCTAATTTAGGGTAAACACATTTATTCCTAGAAATGTTTATTTTTCACAAGACTAATTGCTTTTGTTTTGATAGAACATGTAAATAAGCACATGCCACTGTAAAGATTAATTTATTTCAAATGAAAATCTGACTTATACAAATTTGATTATTAATATTCTCTCCTAACTTGCCCTGCTCTTTCCCCCTAATCCTAAAATATTAACGAAAGGAAACAAAACAAAAATATCAACAACAAAAATAAATTCTTGAGTGTTGGAATAGAAGTATTTATGTCCTACTGAGATTAAGAAACAATTCTGATCAGTAGCCTGTTTTATCAATTTAGTGTCAAGTCCTAAGGAAACCACTAGCAATGACTCCTTTTACCGTGGTTTATTATTTCTTAACACCTTGTTTAGAATACTTATTTGTACCAGGATGAAGGAGTGATGGTGCAGTCTTTCAGGAATCTGTAAAATAAAAGTCACCCAGAGGCTCTGAGTGAAGTAAGTGAGCTGATGACTTTTGCATATTGGAAGGACTGACTCCATAGAAATGTGAGAAATGCTGCCACATATTCTAGTTCTTAAAAAGAGAAAGTCGGATTTTGTTTATGAAGTGTACTGTTGTTTAACATCACTAGTGAATTAAAACACTGCACAGAAAAGGAAATGCAAAAGCAGAATGGGCTGCCCAATTGAGACCATCAGAGTAAATGGCATTTAGGTTCCCTCTGGAAGCTAAAAAAAAAAAAAGTCTTATAATGGCTATAAATTTTTGTCTAAGTTCTCATTCTGACAATTATACTATCATGAATATGAAATTATAGTTTCAAGTGTGGTATTCTATCAAGTCGGGGAACTGAGCAGTCAGTCATTATTCATAACAGATAGTCGGTGCACTTTCTGACTAAATAATGTTTGTTCTAGGATTTTTGGTTAAAGAAAATGTGTTATCTAACTCTTTGTTGTAGGGACTATAATTATTTGAGGAAAAGTTTGTAGTGAAATTACAACTAGTGGAAAATTAAATCAGAATTTCAGTGTCCAAAAATTGAATTATAGGTATTCTTCAAAATATGTCTCATTGGTATTTTACTTTTGTATTAGTTCCTCTATTAGTAATGTAACTTATAGAAACAGTACAGAAAAAGGAAATGCTGGAATGCTTGGTCATTTTTAAATCTCAACTGTTGGGTCAAAGATACTTTTCAGCAAAGCCCTGAAGCACCTGAGCAGAGATCAAGGACAGATTTCTTTTGGTCAGCCATTCACATGTGAGTGTAACTGAGTTCCACATTCTTTCTGGAGGTTATTAAGTAAGGTGGGTAGTGGAGGCTGGATGTGAGAGGAAGGCAGATGGTTGGGAGGCCCTGGGGGAGACTCAGACACATTGTAACTCTTCTATGGTTTTAATCAAGGTCACAGCTGCTTGCTTCATAAGGTGTTAGACTTGGTTTGGGGTGGCTATTTCCTATTTGATGAATCTGTGCACATGTGACATCATGACTACTCAGGAATAGGTCTTATGGAAAGGGAGGTTGATTGGAGGTCTGACTGTGGAAGGAAAACTCAAGAGATGGCTATTGGGCCAATAAAAGTAGGAAACAGGAAGATAACCTTATCTCACACAGTAATGAAGCCTCATGTACCTTTTCCCTAATCTAGACTTCAAAATAGTGCAGGAGGCTGAGAGTGAAGGGGAGGCCATGGCCTAGTGGATAGGATTCTGCAAGAAAAATCACCCAGAAAAATATGCTGTGGTTTCAGCCTGGGGTGAAGTAGAAGACTTTCAGAGTGGCATTGGGGCATCGGGAAGTTTGATTTTTATGTGAAGGTAGACATGATATTTACTTATCATGGCCATAAAAAGCCAGTTCCCTCGGAGTATTAGCAAAGAAGAAAATGCCTACAACACATTGCCTGAATTACCTGAGAAATTAGTGTAAAAGTTCCTATTCATCACTTTAAAAAAATAATCTCTGCAGCATTTTTCCACCTTTTCTATATTTGGAAATTCCCTGCCATAAAGGTCTTGATGAGAAGCAGAGTCCCTCTCCTGCTATATAAGCAGAAAATTCCTTACCACCATAGAAACAGAAAATTCTCAGAAAGTGTTTCTCTAACTTCTATGGCACTAGCTCAAATACATTGGCAGCAATTTTCAATCTAGAGTTAGTGAAGGAAGCCAGACTCAGAGGTGGGGAGGAGCTCTCTGAGGGCAGCAGCAGGTGGTAGCAGTTCAGGGCTGGGTGCTGGAGTCAAGGTAGGGGCTGCATGTCCCCAGTAGGAGGTCCTGTGCTGCACCTCAGAGCCTTCCTTTGTTTCTACCTGTTCTGAGCCTGATTTGTCAGCCTTCCTAAAGAATATGTGATACCAACATCTGTTACTCTTTTTATCTTAAATCAATTACTTTGTTTCCATCCTTAACAACTGATTAGTATAGGAAGAAATCACATCAATTGGCTACCATGGTTCACATTATGCTTTGAATATAGCCCTTGTTGCTCTGCCACTGCACCTTATTTTTAAAATGGACATGTTTCTTTCTCTTCCTCTCTCCCTCCTCCTCTCTAATCCTTCCCCTTCCCCAATCTAAGGAAGCAGGGTTATTTTTCTTCCCCATCCTAGGCAGAGATACCTGTCCTTCAGCACACACCCACCACAGAAACAAAGTAGTTCAGACTTGGGGATTGCACCTGAAGGTCTCAAATTAACCATCTCTCAAATTAACGAGTGAATTAAAACTCTGACAGAACACATGTGTTATGGTTTAGATGTGGTGTCCTCTAAAAGTTTACATGTGAGACAATACAAGAAGGTTTGGAGGAGAAATGATTGGGTTGTAAGAGTCTTAACCCGATCAGTGAATTAATCCCCCAATAGGGATTAACTGAGTGGTAACTGAAGTGGTAGGGTAGATAGAGGAGGTGGGAATTGGGGCGTGGCTTTGGGATATTCATTTGTATCTGGTGAGTGGGGTGCCCTCCCCCTCCCTCTCCTTCCAGATCATCATGTGGGCTGGTTCCCTCTGCCATACCCTCCGGCCACGATGCTCAGCCTCCCCTAAAACCCTGGGGAATGGAGCCAGTCTTCTATGGACTAAGACCTCTGAAACTGTGAGCAACCCTCAAATAAACTTTTCATCCTCTAAAATTATTCTGGTTGGGTCTTTTAGTCACAGCAACAAAAAACGCTGACTAAAACAACATGAAATGTACTCTTGAATCACCTCTTTTAAAGCCCCTGTTCCTCTTGATGAGCAGAATCATAGCCTCTGGGACAGGAGTCCCCTGTGCTTCTCCTTTGCTAACAAAGCAATAAAACTTTCTTTTTCTCAAAACCATGTCTTTGTTATTTGATTGGGATCAGGGACAAGGACCGAGCTTTTGGTAACACATTCAGCCCCTGAAGAAGAGAACATGATGGAGTTTTAAGACTTGGAAATTAAATAGAGCTTTTAACTACAGAGGTTTTATTTCCAAGTAACATTCTAAGATGGGGAAATGGAGAGAAAGAGGGATAACATAATTCTGTATGGTAACTGAGGAGCTCAGAGCAAGGCAAAAAGCAAAGGAATCTGGAGACATGGGAAAGCTTAATGTCTTCTCTCTACACATAAAGTAATTTGTATCTTCTATTTACTTTATAGTTTTATGGTCTATGATGGCAGGTCATTTCTTCTCTCATACCCTGTTGTAAACTCTGGTCCTTAACATGGGGCCTGGCAAAGAGCAGTTGCTGTAGGATTTGTTGAATCAATTTTCATGGTTCTGCAATTTCTTGGTTCTTGGAAAAAAGTAGGCAAAATAAAGTTTCAAAGAATGATGTATCTTTGGTTTACTTCTTTCTAAATGCTGTAAAATCACTCCCTAATTAGATTGTTGTTTTTCATGGGGTTATCAGAAATCCCTTCATGTATTTTCTGCTTTGCAGAGAATCCTTCACTACTGCCGACTTTCTTCTTGTGGTTTGAATTTTGGACAACTATCATGGAGTAAGGGAATCTTTTTGAAGGCTTTTTTTGTGAGTTGAGAATGTAAATGTGAACTGCTGTTGTAGGGAGTCCTAAAGCAAATAAAACTTAGACTTGGGGGCACAATGAATGCCAGGACTTTTTTTTTTTAATTAAAAAAAAAAAGTGAAAGGAAAGATTATGACACCACCGCAGGAACTGCATGTACTGGGGCCAGGTGCCTTGTCTTTGGCTTTGGAAGCCAACAGGCCCATTTCCAAACATCCCAGCCCAAGATGGCCTCATGATCAAAGAGGAAGATAATTGAGGAAAATGTTGGCAAGCTCCTAGTCTTTTTTCCTTTGCTTACCTGGTAACAAGATATTTTACAATCTTTTCACAATAGTGTTAGGAGTGGTTTTCTGAACCCTGACTTTGTCCCCATCCATTTATATATTTGAGAAATCCTGTAACATACGAAGGTTTTTTGAGGATCATTTCAATATTTTGCTGTAGGTTGGGATATTATATTTACAGGAGAGGGTGGCAGTTACTTTTGTTGATGGCACTCAGCTATATATGACTCTTGCTTAGTTTCACATTTAATCGTATTGAAGTTTGAAGCCTGGAGTTCAACAGTAGATAAAATAAGCATTAAATAAACAACTTGCTGTTTTCTTGAGGTTATTTGAGAAGCCCAGGTTTACATTCCCACTATTTAGCTCAGGATATGTGTACACTATGAAATTTTGTATTTGGTCAGAAAACAAACATTTTCTGTGACAGAAATGGTGTTTGAATTAGAAAGCCATTAGATATTAAGTATGAGGGGACAAAGATTTATAAGGTTAAAAAAAATTTAAAACATGTAGAATAAACTTCCCCTTCAATAGGTGGTTCTAAATCTTGACTGCACAATGGAATTGCCAGAAGAGCTCTAATAACCACTGATGTCTGTCACACCCTAAGTCTGACTTTTCTGGTCTTGGGTGTGTCCTAGACATCAGGATTTTAAAAGCTGCCTTAAGTAAAACTCTTTGATACTCTGAACTGTATTGGAATTTATCGACCTCATTTAGGAGTTTCCTAATGTCAAGTTAAACAATAGCATGATCAAATACAGCTATCAGTCAGCAAGAAGCAGCATGGTGTTTAATCCTGGTTCTTTCTTTAAATTCAATGGCAGATTGTGTACTTCATTTAATGTCTGTGCTTCCCTCTCAAACTGTAAGCTCTCTGAACATGGAGAGCATCCCTGTTATTCTCCATTGTATATTATAATGTTCAAGCAGTGTTGGGCATAGAAATAGGCCTTTAGTGTGTAGTGAATACAGAAACACAAAGAGATCTGATTTACAAATACCAAAAAGCATCAGATCAGGCTGTTATTGAGCTAAAATTTATTTCATGGACCTCAGTTGCCTTTGCCTCTTCTCAGTTCAAAGCTCTGATTCTCTATCAACTAAACTTTCCATCTTAGTCCATTTTCTGTTGCTATTACTGCATACAGATTGGGTAATTTATAAAATTAGAGAATTGCTTGTTTGATAAAAGACAAAATCACAACAAATCTTGTTTTGCAGATCTTAATCGACTTGTTTGCTATTCTAGAATTAGGGAGTAGTCTGGATGGAAAATGGTTCAGAATGCCCCACCCCACCACATATGTCATTGAGAACCAGAGAAAATGCAGTGACATACTGTTATGACTTGAATCTGGAGTGTCCCCAAAATCTCATGTGTTGAAGGCTGGATTGCCAGTTTATGGTGTTGTTCAGAGATGGTGAAATCTTTAGGAAGCTGGGCCTAGTGGAATGAAGTTGTTATTGGAATTACGCCCAGAAACAGTGAAAACCAAGTGATCATGGACTGAAACCTTCAAAATTGTGAGCCAAAATAAATCTTTTATCCTTTAAGTCGATATATCTCAGGTGTTTTGTCACAGGGATAGAAATCTGATCAATACACATAGTGACAAAGGAAGTGAGGCACTGAGCTCCATTGCTTATAGTTTGCATCTATCTTATGGTTTGAATGGTTGGTTACTTGTGTTTGGCTGAGACTTTGCTACTCCTTACAAGAAAATGTTGTAGTCTGTTTACATATAAAGTTAGGATATGTCACTATGTACAGAAAAATCCTTAGGCTAAACTTAAAATCTGTATGATGGCAGCTTTAGACCAAACTTTCAATAATCTTCCAGAGGAATATTTTCACAAAAAATTTATGTCTCTGGACATTTATTTTAAAGAATGAAACATTTAAAATCTTGTAACATACATACACAAAAGTGTACAAGACATGTAGTGTATTTACAACAAAGAAATATCCATGTAAACACCAAGTTCAAGAATAGACAATTTTTAGTATCCCAAAAGCCTCTTTCATGTCCTTTATCAAACATATTCTCTTTCTCCCAAAGGAAGTTATTGCCTTGACATCTAACATTTCAGTTTTGCCCGCTTAAAGAACATTACATGAAAAACATGCTATATACATCCTTTTGTATAGATTTCTTTTTCTCAGAATTATTTTTGAAGTGGTTCATGGTTTTATTTGACTCATTTTAATACTAGGTACTGGTCCATTATTTGGATAAATCGCGATTTTTTTTTCATTCTACTGATCAATAAAACATTTGGATTATTTCCAGTTTGAGAGTCTATGAATAATGCTACTATTGTAAATATTTTCATACCTATTTTTATGTATATGTCCATGCACTTCTATTGAGTTTATAACAAAAGTGAAATTGGTCATTATGGGATATGAAGATATATGAAGATATATTTCAACTTTTGATATTACCAAATAGTTTTCTAAAGTGTTTATTCTAATGTACAACCTCATAAGCGTTTATTCCCATTATTCCTCCTTCACCTCAATATTTGGAGTCTTTAGTCTTATGTAGCCATCCCAGTGGACACATGCTGCAGCGGATCTCATTATGGTTTAAGTTTCATTTCCTTAGCTACTCACTGGAGTATCCTCTTTTGAAGTGCTTGTTCAGAATCTTGCCCAGATTTCTATTGGGCTGTATCTTTATCTTATCATTGGTCTATCTATTGATTTTATGAGTTCACTGCATAATTTGAATATAAGCCCTTTTTGACTTATATTCTACAACTACCTGTGCTTGTCACAGCTTTTTTTTTTATTCTCTTAGCATTATCTTTTGATAAACAGAACTTTTTAATATAGTGCAGTTGATCAATCTTTTTCTTTTTGGTATTTTTATGTGTGTATTCTGCTTAATTTTTCCAACACTAAGGTAACAAATGATCCTAGAAGCTTTCTATAATAATGGGATTGTTCTGTATCTGTGCCATCAATTACTGTTTCCAAGGGCTAATAAGCATTTGAAACGTAGCTAATGTGACTGAAGAATTGAATTGTAAATTAAATTTTAAATTTAATCTGTCTTGTATGGCTGGTTGCTACTGTATCAAAGATACAATACTAGGCATTTTATTTGTATTTTGCATCTAGAGCTACAATACAGATGAGATTGATTTATATATATATAAATGTATGATTTAGTATAAGAGGGAAGTAAACCTTTTTCCTCATATGAATATCCAATTGTCTCAGGACAGTTTGTTGAAGACTTCTTTCTTTGTCACTCTGCAGAACCACTTTTATGAGGCTTGTACTCTTGTCTGTTTGAAGACTTTTAGGTCAATTCTATAGGATCTCAATTATGCAGATTTACTAATTCTTCATTGGCTAGCTTAAGTCTTTTTCTTTTATTTTTAAAGACATCTAAACTATTTTCTATATTCATATATTTCTATGCAAATTTTAGAGCTAGCTTGTCAAGTTCTACACACATATACAAAATTTTGTTGGATTTTTAAAATGTTTTTATTAGTATATTGTAATCATACATAACAGAGGAGTTCATTTTGACATATTCATTAATGTATATATTATAGTTTGCTCTATTTTAGTCTCCAGTACTTCTTCGTTTCCTCCCCTTCTCCTTTCTCCAGATCATCATCTTCTATTTTTTTGGTATTCCTTATTTTTAAAATTGGTGCATTATAATTATACACAATTGGAGGGCATTGTGATACATTCACACATGTATCTAGCATAATTTGGTCAACTTCATGTCCCAGTTCTTCTCTTTCCTCACCTTTGGTGCCCTGCCTCTACTCTACTGATCTCCCTTCTATTTTTTATGAGATCCCCCCTTCTCATTACTTGACTCTCTCTAGCTTTCTTTATATGAGAGAAAACACTTGACACTTGATTTTTGAGTCTGGCTTATTTCACTTAGCATGATGCTCTCCAGTTCTATTCATTTTCCAGCAAATGACATAATTTCATTCTTTATGGCTGAGCAAAACTTCATAGTGTGTATACACCATGTTTTCTTTATCTGTCTATTAATGGGCATCTATTTGGTCCCCAAACTTTGTTATTGTGGATTGTTCTGCATAAATATTGATGTGACCAAATCACTGTAGCTTGTTGATTTTAGTTCTTTTGGATAAATACCAAAGAGTGGTATAGCTGGGTCATATGGTGGTTCCATTTTTAACCTTGTGAGGAATCTTTTTAGGGGTGTGGGTACCAAGAATTTAACTGAGAGGCACTCGACCACTGAGCCATATCCCCCACCCTATTTTGTGTTTTATTTAGATATAGGGTCTCACTGAGTTGCTTAGTGCCTTGCTTTTGCTGAGGCTGGCTTTGAATCTGAGATCCTCCTGCCCTAGCTTCCTGAGCCACTGGGATTACAGGTGTGTGCCACTGTGCCTGGTTTGTGAGGAATCTTCAAGTGGCTACAAAGTAATTGTACTAATTTGCAGTCCTAACAAAAATGTCTGAGTGTACCTTTTCCCCCACATCCTTGCCAGCAATTATTGTTATTTATATTCTCGATGATTGTCATTCTAACTGGGATGAGATAAAATTTAGTGTAGTTTTGATTTGCATCTCCCTGATTGCTAAGGTTGCTGAACATATTTTCATATATTGTTAGTCAAATTTATTTTTTTCTTAGAAATTTCTATTTAGATCTTTTGCCCATTTGTTGAGTGGAGTATTAGATTTTTTTGGTGCCAAGATATTTAGTTCTTTGTATATTGGATTTTGATAAGGATTTTATTGACTATAAGCTTTTCGTGAAAAACTTTTTTTTTTGAGTTGTGTAGCCCTTTATTAGCAACTAAAATAGAAGGTATCTGTTGTACAATACGGGTAGTAATTGTCTATAACTGGAGATTTATTATATTCTAATACAGATCATTTATAAGTGCAATTTCTTAAAAAGCTTCCACTCCTTTTTGTTTGTTTGTGTACAATTTGCAAAACTATTCTGAAAGCAGAATATATGTGCACAAGTCTACAAAGAGTGCAAATTTAGGATATGATAAATGCTTCACAAGTTACTTTCAAAAATCTGTCTGCCACAACTGGGCCTTACATTGTCACCTTTTATAATCAAAATATTTTTGATGCCAGCCTTCCTTCCACTGCCCAAAACTATAAAGCATTTTTTTAATGAACTGAAATTAAGAAGGACTACACCTACTAGAAAAGAGAAGAAAGTTCTATTAATTTGAGGTTTCAGAATCCCCCCCAAACCAGAACCAACATCTTGGTAGAGGCTAGGCTGGGACCCCAGACAAAGTATGAGTATGTGCAGGTGATATCCCTGAGGATTCAGAGCTTCAGTGGACTGTGAGTGCTCCAGCTGCATAACTCACGGAACTGTCTTGCCAGTTTCTACACTGGCTTGACTGGGCATAATTCAAAAAGGAAAAGCTCATATTCATTCCATTATTCTGGAGCTCTGTGATAGCATTTAATAACACCCCAATGGGATGTCTTCCACATATAGTATTATGGTATTCATTGCTAAAAGATACAGGATCTAATTGTTCTATAATACTCATTCCTATTTTATCTAGATGTTCAATGGATCTATAAATCTCCCCCTGGGATTCATCATAGTAACTGTAACGGAACCTTTGACCCCAATGGCAGAAATCAGAAGAAACCACAAAGAGATTACTAGGATCCGCTAGATATTTACTGAAGAGTTTTCCGAATTTCTGTTCTTTTGACTCACTCAGAGCTCCAACCAGTACAGGAATAATGGTAAACCCATCCTTATGGCTTTACATGGCTTTAGCTTTGTATTTCAATACTGTGTTCATCTTCATCTGTCTGTAGAGTCATGCGTTCAAACATTCCTGTCTTCCATAGCTCTCCGTAAATCTTTTGGTCAATACGAAGGTCATATAGAGGTGTCCTATATATATCCACACTGGAAAGTGCACATCGAGAGAGGGGCACATGATGAGAAGGCCCAAGGATGAAAATTCTCCGGGTAGTAATGGATCCACTTGTTTGTAAGCATGGGCAGCACAAGATCCACAGTACGTATACCCTGCATGGGGTGCAATAATGGCTGTAGCAGGTCTTTTTGTCGCCTGTACTTGTGAAAGCCAACCTTCTAGCTGTGCATTCACCTGCGGTCTTGAGGCTGTGTACCAGCTCCTGGCGTGGCTGGCTTCCCGGCAGACCACGCCTATGGTGCACGAGGATGAATGAGGGGACAACACACCGCGGGCCCAGCCCAGGAGGAGGTGGCAGCGGGGAGGGGCGAAAACTGACTTTTTAAAAACTTTTTTAAAAAGTTTTTGGTGGACACAGTATCTTTATTTTTATGTGGTGTTGAGGATCGAACCCAGTGTCCCGCACATGCCAGGCAGCGCGTTACTGCTTGAGCCACATCCCCAGCCCAAAAAACTGACATCTTTATACTGTTGATTTTTCTACATGTTCCTTAAATGATCTTTATATTCATTCAAACACAATTGTAATTTTCACCTTGTATTAATATTTTTCCCAGCGATTTGATCTTTTTGATGCTACAATTAGAATCTCGAAGTATCTAATTTTCTTAGTGTAGGAATGCAGTTCAGTTTCGTTATGTCAATAGTTGGCAACTTTGCTAACTTGCTTATTCTAATACAGTACAGATTCATTTATACATTCTACAAGCAGATATATACAAGTAGTGACTATTTTAATTCTTTTTCATATTCTCAAATCGTTTCTTTCTTTCTTTCTTTCTTTCTTTCTTTCTTTCTTTCTTTCTTTCTTTCTTTCTTTCTTTCTTTCTTTCTTTCTTTTTCAAGAAACTCCTCTACAAAATTAAATAATAATGTAGAGTGTGAGCATCCTTGTCTTGTTTCTAATCTCAGGGAGAACACTTTCCATAGAGTATCATTTTGGTTATGATATTTGCCACAGTTTTTCACTATTAGATATTCTTGAAAACTTTTTCCCCTAATCTGCTAGGAATTGAATATAAAATTTGATCAAATGCTCTTATATTTTTTTAAATGATCAAATAAATTTTATCATTTATTCTGCACCAAACTGTATTCCTGGAATCATGAAACTATATTATCTTTCTGTATCAGCTAAAATTTTACTTAGAAATTTGTATAGGTAGTTCTTCTTCTATGACAAATTTTTAGAGCAGTTTTAGGTACACAGCAAAATTGAGAAGAAGATATAGAGACTTCCCATATACCTCCTATCCCCATAAATGCATAGCCTCCCCTATTTTCAACACCCACTCCACAAGAGAGATGATTTCTTACAGTTGATAAACTTATACCAGCACATAACAATCACCCACATGTCATAAATTAAATCAGGGTTCACTTTGGCTGCTGTACATTCTGTTCATTCAAACAAGTATGTAATGACATGTACTGATCATTATTATATCATAAAAAGTTTTCATTACCCACCCCAATACTTGTGCACTGCCTACTTTTCCCTCCAACCTCTAAACATGTAGTAACCACTGATGATTTTTTTTACTGTCTCCAGTTTACCTTTTCCAGAATGCTATGGAATTGGAATCAGCGACATTTAGCCTTTTCAGAGTAACTTCTTTTGCTTAGAAATCTGCACTTAAGGTTCTTTCCTGCCTTTTCATAGCTTAATTTTAGTGCTGAATAATACTCTGTTGTCTGGATGTACCTCAGTTAATTTATCCATTCACCTACAGAAGGCTTGCAAGTTTTGACAATTATAAATAAAACTTCTATAAACATCCCGTGAAGGTTTTTGTTTGAACATGTTTTGAAGATATCTATGGCTTTGAGAAAAGTTATTCTGTACAAAGTTAGGCTGATCTCATAAAAAGAAAGTAATCATTCCTTCATGGAGAAATCTGTATAAAATATGTTATTTCTCAAAAATGGTTAACAGAAATCATCAGTAAAGACATCTAGACTTGAATATTTTGGGGGAGTGGGAAAAAAGAGTTAAAATTATAAATTCACAAATTAAGGATACTGATCCAGGATTGCTATTTCTTTTTTTTTTTGTGTCAATTTCAGCAAGTTATGTTTTATTTTCTGGTAATCTGTTTTTTCTAAATGATCAAATTTAATGTCATAAAGTTATTCACGATATTTTCTTATTCTAATGTGACTGTCTAGAATTCTGCCTAACTTAAGATTTTCTTCAATTTCCTTTAATAAGTCTTTGGTAACTAATTTTTAAGTTACCAAATGTAGGGAAGAGCAGTACTTGTTTATTTTAAATGTTTTTCTTCTGATCATATGTTTATTGTGGAAAACTTAAAAGCACAAAAAAGGAAGTAGCATAATCCATGGTCCTGCCACCCGGAAAAAAACACCACAGTTACCATTTTAGGATGTCTCTTGCTAGTTTTTTTTCCTTTCACATATATTTGAAAATGTATATAGTAGTATATTTTGTTAACTATTTTATAAACTATTTTAAAATATGTGTTTTGATCATTAAATCACAGTAATTTCTCATACGTATTTTAATAATTTCATATTCACTAAATGCACATTATCTGAGATCATTGTAATGGTTATTTCTAAAGTCTTGCTATTTTAAACAATATTGACATGAAGATCTTTGTGAATTTCTGATCATTTTCTTGAGATAGTCTACAGAATGAGTCAAGTCACATGCTTGAGCATGGATTATATGTATTCTCATCTCCTGGCAATATTCCTGAGGGCTCAACTAAACATAACCTGGTGACATTAGTTTTCACCAATGTTCTGTTCACAATACATGCCTCATTTGTAAGTTGAGTATTTAAATATGGCTGTAGGACCCTGCACTGTTCTTTCTCTTTATCCTGACATAGCAGTTAGGACAGCTATCATCTTGAACATTACTATCACCTGTATATATCAGAGTCAGAGAGCCCTTTGCTGATGCATGAAGGATGGGTGACATAAGCAAGAAAAATAAACTGCTATGGTTGGACTATGTAAAATTTATTTATTGGAAACTTAATCCTTAAATTAATATGTAAGTAGTATTTGGAGGTGGCACCTTTGAGAAGTAATTAGCATTAAATAAGGTCATAAGGGTGGTAACCTCATAAAGGTATTTGTGGCTTTGGTAGGAGAGAAACCCAAGGTTGCACCCTGCTCTGTTTCACAGTCTGACACCTTCTGCCTAGTTATGATGCAGCAAAATGACCCTTGGCAGATGCAAACACCATGCTCTTTGGAATTCCCAGCTTCCAGAATTGTGAGATAAATAAAATTCTATTCTTTATAAATTACCTAGTCTGTAGTATTCAGTTATAGACTTTAAGGTTTGGATGTTGTTACTTCAGTAAAACCTAGATATTCTGAGTGGACATTTTCCCAATCTCTGCTGTCCTAATCACACATTGATTCCTTACATACTATTATATCTATGTTCTGTTAGAATAATAATATTAAATAGCGTAATAGTATTACAGTACTATTGTCACAAAGTAGTACTTTGATGATTAGAGCTTTAATATTTGATTAGGTCAGTTTCTTTTTCTATTTTTTTTGTTTCAAAATTTCATTTGTTTTCCCCTCCCAAATGAATTTTAGAAATCAGTAATTTAACTTAAAAAAACTGATTATTTACATTCTATGTTATTATATTTCATTTGATTATTTTTTAGGATTTTCACAAGTATTATTTCAGTTGTTAATTAGATATATCTGTCCATTCTAATTTTTGTCTTTCATTGTTTTCTGCCTTGTCCCCTTTCTTTTCACTTTTATGTTTGTTTTCAATCCAGTTGTAATTTTATAACTTAATTCTTAATCCATTTATTCTTATTCTTCAAGGTCAATATTTTGATATTTGGTCTGGATTTTATTTTGCTTAACTCATATTTTGCATATTTGATTTCTACTGATTATATTTTTAACTATATAGGGAGATTTTTTAAAAAAAAATAGTGCTTATGTATGTCTTAACTGAAAGACTAATGTTTTTACTGGTTCTCCCACTGCAGTGGGTCGTGAATTCCAACTTCTGTCACTTTGGTACTAGGTGATTGCTGAAATTTTGGCTTCATGCTCTGGCATTGGAACTGAGTTTTCTTGCTTGGTTTTTTCAACTCTCACTCTACATGAGTAAAGATTAGGAGTTGGCAAATGGCTTGAGGGCAAATTGCTGTAGCATTTCAGGCTCTGCTTTCTGTTATTCCCTTCCAGTTATATTCTGGCCTCTTTGATCTGTGTTTCCCCAGCCTGGTGAAGTCTACCACTTTCTCCTTAGGGGTGGTGGTCCAGATCACCAAACTCTGAAGGAAAATCTAGTCACTAAGCAACTTCATCTTGGACTACCTACTCTACCGTGTCTTTGCCCCTCAAGTTCTGATTGTCCCAGTTACTCTCTGATGCCTTCACTGGTGCCTTCAAACATTTTTCCTTTCAGCTTTAATTGTTTTTTGGCAAGAGTATTGGAAATAGCTAGAGTACAAGATTTTCCCCTTAATTTAGTACATTTTTTTTTGTATTGGTCAGTTCCATTTTCATTCTAATCTTTGCCTTTATTCTATTTTATTATACTTTAAACTCTTATGTTTTAGGAAAAAAACATTTTTTTACTTTTTATGTATTAAAGAAGCAAGGAAGATAATTTAGTAGATAATTTCCAAAAATTATCTTCATTTTCCTAACCGAAAATCATTTTACACACATATCAGGTATCCCTCAGGCAGTTTTTGCTTTCTTTATTTCTTAACATTGCTTTACTCATCCTGGAAAAAAAACCAAAACATCTTTGCTCAGGTTCTGTGTTTAGAAGAAGAGAAAGAAATTATATTTCTCCAAGTCCCCTACATTGTTCAGTAGGGTGTGGAGTAAATTGTTCATCTTCTTAAACTGAAGAAGGAGGGTGTTTTTATTAGACATCTACTAGCCAGATTTCCATGGTCAATGAATCACTGGTTTAGAATGGCTCTGCTAGATTTTTCTCTTGTCTTTCAGATGAATTCACTGACTTAGAAGGAAGTTTATTTCTGAATCATGTGAGAACAACAGCAATTCTTTCAGGAGGGTAGTCCTTAAAGTGTAACACTCTCAAATGCACTGATTTATTTGCCTCTTCCTATATTTCACCCTAATTTTAAAGACATAGCTTCCACTTGTGTGTGTTTATAAGCACCAACTATCTCAGGATAAAAAAGTTCATATTGAATAAGAATTTTGGAAGAAGGATGCCTTAAAAATTTTGTGTGTGTGTGTGTGTGTGTGTGTGTGTGTGTGTGTGTTAAAGGGGAGTGACTGCCAAGGGTGGATAAGGAAGAGCAGGGGTTTCGTGTCAGGCAGTCCTGGGATTTTGTATTGGTGACCCTGCTTTCAAGCTGTGCAACAGTGGGAAGTTCATTTAAACCCGTCTTAGTGATAAAAGCTGGTCTGAGAGGAGCACCCTCCTCAAAGTATTATTATAAGGACAAACATGATATAATCAGTACAATCTTTGTACAAAGAAAGTGTTCCTAAATATTAGCTGATACTATTAACTTTATTCTTTTTCTTTTTTATTAGTTCTTTTTATTTATACATAATATTACCATTCATTTTGACATAGTTATGAAAGCATAGAATATAATTTGCTCTAATTTCATACCCAGGGCTTCCTCTTTCCCTCCTCTCCTTCTTCCCCCGTTCCCTTCCCTCTATTCTACTGATCTTTCTGCTATTAACTTTTAGTTTTGTAAATTAGAGCCTTGTGAATGAAAATGGTATATATGAATGATATTCGCTGTGGTATACTCATATATTTACACAGGAAAGTTTAGGACAGATTTATTCTACTGTTCTTCCCTTATCCTGTCCCTCCTCCTTCCCCCTCAATCTCCTTCCTCTAATTCATTGACTCTTCTATTTTCATGAAATCTCCTCCCTTTTTCTTTTTTTGTTTAAAATTTTCCCCCTTGTTTTGGATTAGCTTCTGCATATCAGAGAAAAAATTCCACCTTTGACTTTCTGGGTCTGGCCTATTTCACTCAGATGGAACTGGAGACTATCATGCCATTTACCAGCAAATGCTATAATTTTATTCTTCTTTGTGATTTGTGTGTATGTATGACATTTCCTTTATCCATTCATCTGTTGAAGGGCACCTAGGCTGGTTCCATAGCTTAGCTATCATGATTGAGCTGCTGTAAACATTGATATGGCTGCGTCACTGTAGTCTGGTGATTTTTTAAGTCCTTTGGGTATATACCGAGGAGTGGAATAATTGGGTCAAATGGTGGTTCCATTTTGAGTTTTTTTGAGGAATCTTCATACTGCTTCCCAGAGTAGTTGCACTACTAATATTTTTCTTATTTTATTAATACATATTAATAACTTTCTGTTTGGAAACCAGACTCATTGGGGGAAATCTACTTACCTTGTTCATTAAGCAAGTTTTATAGTATTTGTAATTTGGTGAGGTGGGGGATAGGTCAAGTGGAAATTAAGGGTGTAAAAAAAAAAAGGGAGAAATGTTGTAGGAAGTTCCTTTGGCTAGTTTTTGCAGCACCAGTAATGTAGCCCAGTCCACATAGAGCCTTGGCATAGCTCCATTACAATTAACTGTTATTTGTTATTCTTAACTGTGACTTTAAAATTTCATTTCTGTGCTAAAGGGTGTTTAAAAAAAAAGAAACCTTAGAGGCAAGTTAGGAGACCTGTATTCTGGTCCTGGATCAGTTATAAACAAGCTATATACTCCTAGATGTATTATATCCTATCTTAGTGCTTTGGTTTCCCATCTGTGAAGTGAAGAAGTTAGATGAGATGCTCTCTATGGCTTGTGAGTTCTAAGATATAACCATTCTGGGAGGGGAGGCTTAGATAGATATGACAGTGGTATCATTGTGTGGAAGATTCCTAGTGTATAACTGTTCATTTCCCTCTCTTCCTCCTTCTGTACTCCAACTACCTACTCAATAGAATTAAGTGAACTTGAGTTCAGAATAAGACATTAATAGTTCACAGTGTCATCTTTTAGATGTGTGATCTTAGAAACATATAAGGTCCTCACTATACACAGTACACAAAAAGAGGCCCTTAATTAAACACATGAGATGTATTAATCATATGCTCTTGAGAAAGCTATAAAAAGGACTCATTCCAGGGCCAGATGTGCCCTTGGAATGAATTAGGCCAGCAAAGAGAAGGAGGGATGAGAGTTTCATCCATGATTATTCCCATCTGTTGTTCTTTTTAAAAAAAAATTCTTAAATGGACACTAGATGTGGGGAAAATCATAAGAAGCCAATATTAAAGCTGGACTAAATGTGTTGAATTAATAGGTTAATAACTCTACATTTTAAAACAGGATTCAAGATTTCAAATTTTGTTAAAGCCTCATCTGCTTGTTGCCTCTTCTTAACTTTGATACTTCTATCATGAGCCTATGACATACCATCTATTATGGCAGATAAATCCACTCCATGAACCTTAACTTGATCAGATCTTTCCACATAAATTTTTGGACATTTAATATAGCCACCCAAATACACATGGAGAACAGAGACATCAGTTTTCCTCATTTAAAGAGCAAATACTTTTAACCCGTAAATGAGGAGAACTCAGCAGAATACGTGAATGTTTGATACATCAACAATTAATGGATACACATGCTGCAACACAGGATATATTTTACACCATTACATATTCTACCTTTTCTATATAACAACAGCTTCAGTAGGATGGATCTTCCACTTCCATTATTATTAGTATTAATAAAAAATCAAATGAATAATCACAGGCATGTATGATATATGTAGTTGATGTCTATAAATTGTAAAGAACTAAAATACTAAATTTATTTTAACTGATTTAAATTTCTGTGTTTTTACTCATTGATATAACTTGAGATCCTACTATAAATTTATGTAAGAAGATAGTTTTATGAATATCTAACCTGCCTAGTATATTTTCATTTGAGGCAGTTAATGAAGAGTTTTAATTTATTTTTTTCCACAAAGTTGAAAAAAATCCCAAGCTTACAATGTTTCTTCTAAAATACTTTGAACTCTAGTTAAATGTGGAATCTTTAAGCATTTTTAATGTGAACTTTTAAGGATGGACATACTAAAAAAATAGCAACTAGATATTTCGTTCTTCGTGAGATCAGATAAAACAAATAATGAACCAAAGCACAAGGTTTGTTTCCTTCACTGTCATTTCCCCCAAGAAGTTAAGTGGAGAGGTTTCATTCATCACAGCTGTAGAGAATCACACTGAAAAGAAAAGCTGTTGCATCAGGCCATGGGAAATGTGAACAATTCCAAGTGAAATAGGGTGCTCTTTCCAAAGTCATTTTACAGGAAGGATCAGGTTCTCAAGTCATCTATTAAAACAAATTTGCTATTGTTTTTTTTCTATTTTAAATGAAGGAAATGTGATGCAATTTTTTTATATGTTCTCATGTGTACCTAGTTGATATCTTAAAATAAGAGAAAAATCTTTGCATTAATGGGGACAAAAATATTAACACACTCGATATTATGTGATTTGTTAAATAAATCAATAAACTAACCAGTGCTTCAGTATTTCCTCATCTTCTGGGTCAGTGCAATTTTTCCAAATGCCATCTTAAAGGTGTCTGACATCTGAGAAAGTGAACTAAAAAGTAAAAGTACATTTCCCAGCTCCTAACCATAAAATGTTTGGGAAAAGTTAAAATACAAGCATGTTTTACTATTTATTTCAGGATTGGGGATTGAACCCAGGCCATTACACATGATAGGCAAACACTCTACCTCTGAGCTACACCTCTAACCCCAAACGTGTGTTTTTAATAAATATTAGTTAAAATTGAGAAAAATCAGAAAATAGAATGAGAGAAAAAAACATCCTTTAATGAGAGAGAAGAGCAAAGCCCAAACCAGATGACCTCTGGGTCAGCCCAGATGAGATGACCTGAAGGACAGTTCAATATGAGAGCCAGGAGACTTGGATCTGCAGGAAATATGTGTGGGAAGAGCTAGAATTGTCTTTCTTATATAAAGTCAGAAGTCTGAAATGGCTGTTTTGTTTCTAAAATTGGTTTTAGAAAAACATGCTAAGAAAACTAGACCAAGAGTAACTGTTGTGGAAACTGAGAAGAAATTGTTACTCTAGAGAATTTGGAGCCAAGATCGGCAACCTTCCATGGCACAGGAATTGCAGTGGTTCCTATCATGCATCAACCTGCCTGGGCTCAAGGGTGCTCAAATACTTGGTAAAACAAGTATTATGACAGTTATTCTGTGTGTGCCTGATGATATAAACATTTGAACTGGTAGAGTTAATATGTATCCATGCATATAGATATATCTTCTGTTTTGTGCTTCTCAGTGTGTATGGGACTCATCCAATGTGTTGGGAGCCTGAATGGAGCAAAAGGGCTGAGGATTCTTTGTCTCTCTGATCGTCTTTGAGCTGGAACATGGGTCTCCCCTGACTTTCAACTCAGTCTCAGTCTGGAAGGAACTGTACCATTTGCTCCCTAGGGTCTCCAGCTGGCTAGACCTTCAGACCGTGAAACTTCTTAGCCTCCATGATAAGTTAATTCCTTATAATAAATCTCCTTCTCTCAACAGAAGATAAATGGAATATGTATCTATACATATAGATATATTAGGAGCACATAGTATCCTATCTATTCTGTTTTTCTGGAGAAAGATTAATTTAGGGATGAATAGATTGGCCATACATCAATTTTCCTTTCTTTTCTGGTAAAACATCAAAATTGAAATGACACTCCATTTTTTTTTTTTAGTAGAAACACTGAAATTGAGAAAACAGTAGAAGGATACTTTTAAAGTTCATGGGGAAAGATTTTCATCCTGGAATTCTATGTCCAGCCATCTGTCAAGTGTGAGGACAGAATAAAAGCCTCTGACAGCAAGCTCTCGAATATTTTGTCCCCCACATCCCCTTTATCATGAGATCATTGGAGGATGTACTTCATCAAATTAAGGGAAAGGGAAGGTATGAAAAACCCAAATACCCAGGAAATAGATTTCATAATACATTTCATAGAGGAGTGAAATAAAAGGAGTTCCAGGATAATAACAAAGGGAAACTTCAGAGTGAGAGCTTTTCTTTAAGAGCAAACAGTCTGACTTCAGAGTGAGGGAATGAAGGGATCCTGGCAGGGTATTTTTTTGAGAGGTGGGTGGGTACCAGGGATTGAACTCGGTGGCACTCAACCAGCTACATCCTCAGCTCTACTTTTCATTGCTGAGGCTGGCTTTGAACTCAAGACCCTCCTGCCTCAGCCTCCAGAGCCACTGGGATTACAGGTGTGCCCCATCATACCTGGCTCTGGCAGGGTATTTTTAATGAAAACAAAATGTAGTGTTGAGGGGGGCTTCATGGCTCTAATGAAATGTCTGGGGTCTAAAGTGGTAAGGAAAAAAAACTAGAAAACTAAAGGGGAAAGATCAATTATTAACATCTCTGAAAAAGTGAGTTTTTAAACAGATTCTGCATAGTAGTAGAAATAACAAAAAAAGAAAACCTATGGAATGGGTAAAAATATTTACAAACTGTACATCTGATAAAAAGCCAATATCCAAAATACATAAGGAATGCAAACAGCTCAGTGGCAAAACAAATATACAACCTAATTTAATAGGACCTGATATTTAAATTTAATTTAATATTGATATTTAAATTTAAAGGACCTGAATAGACGTTCTTCCAGAGAAGATCTACAAATGGCCAATAGGTGTATGAAAATGTGCCCAGCATCATTAGTCATCAGGGAAATGCAAATAAAAATGTCAGAGATCTCTTTACACTTGTTAAAATGGCTGTTATCAAAAAGTCAAGTGATAACAAGCATTGGCAAGAAGGAGAAAAGGGACCCCTTACACACTGTTAGTGGGTTTATAAATTGATGTAGATATCTTGGAAAATAGCATGGAGGCCCCTCAAACTAAAAATGGAACTACCATATGCTCTAGCAATCCTACATACAGGTATACATCCAAAGAAATTGAAATTGGGATCTTGAAGAGATGGCTGCCTCCCCACATTCATGACAGCATTATTCACAATAGCCAGGAAAAGCACACAACCTGGGTGTTCATCTGTTGAGGAATGAATTTTTAAAATGTGGCATGCACACTCACGTGTATATACACACACCCACACACCCCAGAACATTATTCAGCCACACAGAAGAAGGAAAGCCTGCCATTTGTGACAATGTGGATGAACCTGGAGGGCATTACGCCAAGTAAACCAAACCAGACACAGAAAGACTAATGACTGCGTGACCCCACTGATATGCAGAACTTAAAGAAGCTGAATTCATGGAAACAGTAGAATGGTAGTTTTCAGGGTCTGGATGGTTGATGAATCCTTTAAGGAGTGAATGACTTTTAACTTGTACTAATTGTTTCAGAGAAGAGAAAGAGAAAACATTTCTACTAATGTTAAAGCAGTTATATCCCCCGTCTGAGATGGGCAGAAAAACCATCTCTTGAATACATCTCTATCCTGAACACATGACAAAGGGCATAACAATAGCAGATAGAATTGAGGTTTCCAATATGATAAAATAAGGAGATTAATCTGGATTTTCTGGGTGGACCCAACAGAATCGCTAGGGTCCTGAAAAGGAAATGAAGGTAGCAGACAAAAAAGTGTGGTGTGGTATGATGAAAACTCCACAGGACAATGCTGGCTTTGAAAGAGGAGGAACTATGAGCCAGAGAATGTGAGTGGCCTCTAGAGGCTGGAAAAGCAAGTTTATGCAGAGTATTTATTCCTGGGATATGACCTCAAATTGCAAAGTTCAGATATTATGGCAAATAAGTCTTACAAAGATTATTTTTTAAATGTCACAATTCATCAGATTTTCAATAGGAAATTGATGGCAAATTCACTGTCAAATACAGTCACTACTGGCTACATCTAGCTATTTAGGTTAATTCAAGGGAGATTTATTAACCAAAAGGCTAATTATAAATTGTAGTGGGCTGTACCGGAAGTTCAAAGGATAGCACAGGAACTCAGGGGCAGCAGGCTGTGGACTCTGGCCACTCCTAGGTCTGCAAGGATAAGGCCAAAGGGAAAGAGAGGACTTCTAGATATGACGGAGAGGGTCACAGGAACAATGTCTTTAAAAGAAACAAAGAGGATTTGGGAGTGTAGCTCAGTGATAGCTTGTATGGTATGCACGAGGTCCTATGTTTGATTGCCAGCCTGCAAAAGGAACAGTGATCTACTGAGTGAAACAGCCAGACTGAGGTGACCTCCAAGAGTGGGAACCAGAAGATTAAATAACCCGATTTCACTGTCTTCCCTCCCTTGTCTTTTGCCAAGGATCCACAGACTCTGCCTAGCAAGGAGGCCAGATCCAAGGGATTCTAGTGAAATGGCCCAGACAGGGCAGAAGGCAGGGTAGAGAAGAAGGGCAGTACATGTGAAGGCGCAAATGGAAGAGAACTGGAGAAAAAAGTAACATACCATGTGTCCCTATTGTGAAAATCATGAATAGAAAATGGTACTTGGTAGTTTGGAACAAAATTTGTAAGTAGATAAAGCAGAGATTCAAAATTTACTCAAACAGAAATGAGGGTAACCTGTTCTAGAAAAATGTAAATGATGCAAAAAGTAGCTCAGAGATGACTCACTTTGATGCAGGATATGCTCGTTAGATGTTTGACAGTGTTTAATAAAATGTGAGTTGGAGGAAATTATATCCTAAACAAATTTTTATGTCATATATGATTTAAAGTGGACATTTGAAATGACAATATCAAATGTGATCACAAACATGACCATATTATGTTTTTATATTCAAGCTATAAAAATTTTGTATCTTTTTTAGAAGATAAATTTATGTTTGGGATGCCTATTAACAAAACATAATGTATAAAGAACTCTAGAGAAATGGCAGTGATGAATATGAAAATGGACACACGGTAAGAACCAGTAGTTCAAAGAAAAGGTGAACAAAGTGAAAAATAAGTACAAGAGGAAATTTAGTAATCAGGGGAAAACTTAAAGTGAGATACCGTTTAACACCATTGGATTGGCAACTTGCAAAAAAGTGGGCAAGTGTTTCCAAGAATGTGTATGTCCTACACCACTAGGACTCTTGGCCACAGCCGCTCAGTGTCCACGCCACTCACCACTTCCTTCCACATTTGCCTGTTATCTTCTGAAGGCCCTTTCCATCTAGGCCTAGGAAGATGTAGGTTCACCTGGAACCTCTTGCTCACGTACATGGAGAGAGAGGTAGAACATGTTCACTGTTGTATTTTTGTGAAGTAATCTGATACCAATCAGTAAAGGAATGGGTAAGATGTGGTTTGTTCATAGATCGGAAAAGTAAGAGCAATTAAAGCAAACCAAAGCAATATACATCAACACAAAGAAATCTTGTAATCTAAGGTGGCAGAAGAAGCAAAAGCTTTAGGATTCATACTGGAAAAGAGATATTCCTAAATTAAGCCAAAGCAATAGTCCATAATGATTTGTATTCAGAATGTAGCAGAAGCGTAAAAACCTGGGCTGGAGAGCTCTTGCCATAGTCCTCTTGGTGGCTGCCTCTGGGTAGGAAGGGAGGGAACGGGCCTGGATGTGTGTAGGCAGCATGCAGAGTACATATCTTGGCTTGAAATACTTGAATCTGTATTTGTTTATATTGTGATTACATTTACACCGAGTTCCCTTTATGTCCTCAAATAGTCTGAACACATTTCTAAGAATTTCAAAAATAGCCAACATAGTTGCTTTCTATTTGAGGGAAATGGAGATTTTTTTTTCTTAGTGTTCTTTTTATTGTGGTTTTCAGGGAAAATTATAAAATTGTTGACTGGAGTTATCATACCCATTTTAGATATTTTATTTCTCTACTAGTCTCTAGTCCCAGTGCGAAGGACTGTTAAGTGGAAGAATTTGATCCCCAGCTAATGGAGTAGTAAGAAAACAAATGCAGTCCAGCACATGGTCAGTTGACAGAAGATCATTTAAATTGATAAAATTTCTTTTCACCAGTTCCAAGGTGACAGGCTTTTAAAATGGAAACAGTATCAGAATGAAAAATTTTAACAACCTCCTAATTTATATTGTCACTTGCATTTGTGGCATCATTCTTTGTTAAATATTCAACCTTCAAATATAATTACCACCTATAAGCAGAAACTAGACAATTTTGAAATGTCTATCACTATTATTTGTCACTCCTGTCCCAATACTTCATGTATCTGTTTCCTTCCACAAAATACTGGAGCTACCTTGTTCTCTCTCAGTTTAGCGGGGCTCTCAGACCTCAGCTTGAATTAAATCCTTTCCCTCATTATTTTTCTGTAATTGCATTGAGCATGTATGTGTGTAAATTTCTCTTGCTTTTTCCCTTCTATCTTTAGGAAGTTTTACTTTCTTATGAAAAGTTTATAGATTAACCCCACTGCTGTTTTTCCCATCTGATTATGTCCTGATCTCCACCTATTTAAACAACTGCTGTCATTAAAGGATTGCACTGGGGTGGGGTAGAGTGGGGTGATTCCATTTGTACACGCTGCCTGGTCTGCATTAACAGAAATGTATGGCAACTTGCTAAGAATACTTGATGTTATCATGGGACAAAAGTATAATAGACTCACTAACAACCCACCAATTTTTGTTTCACCCATGCCTCTTGTCTAAACTTCTGCCTATTCAATACACCATTAGGACATCTCTGAGCACCTCAAACTCAACATATTGAAGGTACAACTCACATCACCCCCTCCACCCAGATCCCTCCTTCCTCCATGTTTTCTGTTTAGTCAATAGCATGTTCAGCCACCAGGATGTGCAGGTTTGGACTGGCATCCTTAAAAATGGATCTTCTTTTTTATTTCTTATATCCAGTTTTCTTCTAGATTTTGTCAATTTTGCTTTCCATATATATATCGCACATTGGTCTGGATTCAAACTCCACACCACCAGTGGTCACAGGGACCATTACATTTAGAGAGTTGTTTACTGATCTCTGTCTGCTTCCTCTTGCCATCTTCAATACACTCTATATATTGTGACCTAAGGTGAGCATTTCAGAATGCAAATGCAATCCCTTCATAAATACCCAAACTCTCAGTCTGTTTGCTTAGAACGCTGTCTTTAGACTAACTACCAAAATCCCTTTCATGGATGGTAAGGCTTTGTAAGATCTGACCCATTCCCCCTCATGCTCCTTGGGATCAGCCACATTATTACACAATATCATTACTCCTCATTGATGTCTGGATGACCTCTGTGATACCCCATTCTATCTCATTGACCTCTACTTTCCTTTCAGATTTCTTTCCCTTGACATTTCCTTAGGTGAGTTTTTCTTGACCTTTCTGGATCATTCAAATTTTCCTACTATTAGTTCTCAGAGCACTCAGTACCAATGTCCTCCTTAGCATATAGTACAGGTGCAATATTGCATTTGTTTGTTGGGTATTTCTCCTTCTGAAATCTGCATTGTCTAATACAGTTGCTACTAGCCACAGGTAGCTATTTAAATGTAAATAAGTTAATTAAAATAAAATAAAAATAAAATAAATTTAGCTTCTTAATCACCCAAATTCCAAGCACTCAACAGCCACATGTAGCTATTATCTACCATATTGGACAGCACAGAATGAACATCTCCACTATCATACGAAGTTCTATTAGATAGCATTCACCAGACTAGAAGCTCTGCGGCGGAAGAAGCTGCTCTTCTTCGTGTTTGTCTTTGTTTTTCTTTACCTTGCTTTTGTATTCCCAGGGTCAAGCAACATGTCTGGCCCACAGAAAACCCTCCCAAACAAATGCAAAAAATGAGTGTAGGATGTAAGGATGATGTGGGGCTGTCAAGGATGCCCCAGATTGTGGAATTCTTCACTAGGGCTTTGCATCATTGCTTACCAGGTCCTTGGATCTATGTGCTTCTCACATAGTCACTTTTTGACACTTCTGCACAATGCTTCGTTTAGCTGTCTCAAAATTACACTTGGACATGGCCTGGAGATTCTTCATGAATATTTTATAAGAGAGGATTCTTTGTGGAAATAAAAAAGCACCTGACTGAAGCTCTGTATGTGTTAGCAGATTTTATCAGTTTGGGCAGCAAATGTCATATCTGAGATGAGTTCTTATGCCCAGTGGAATATGACAAATGAGGTGAGGGACCACATTTCTTATTTTGCTTCCTTTAGTGTAGTTTATTTTTAGTGAAGTGTGGAGTTGAGGAAGTATAGTCTAAAACAATTAGGAGGGACTCTGGTTTCATGGAAACTTGGTGTAAAGCTAAAAAACATCACATAAAGCTCTACTGCTTTTACCAAGGGGTTTGAAAATCACTGGCCCATAGGCTAAATCTGCCCCAGTGCCTGTTTTTGTAAATACAGTTTTAGTGGGGAAAAAGAAATATCCATTCATTTATTCACCTATGGCTGCTTTTCCCTGATCACAGTATAGTTGAGTATATGTGAAAGAGATATTGTAGTCCACAAAGACTTAACATCTTTACTACTTGGGGTCTATATAGAAAAAGTTTGCCAACCCCTATTTTACCCCAGACAGGATCAGATTTTATTATTGGAGGTTTGCTTGCCATTAGTGGGCACCATTGACAAAATGGTCATTTGTTTTCTTTGTCATTGGCTTGCTTTATTATCCTTCCTCCTATCCCTGTCCCTAAATACTTAGATTTTTGAAATCTAAAATTATAAAGAAAAGTTACAGAGCTGGCCTCTTTGAGGCAGCTAGTTGAGCATCAGGCCATGGGGTACAGTCACGGGCAGCATGGGTGAGGTAAAATGCTCCTTGCCTGGATGAGGGCATTGAGAACTGTCATATTGAGGTATAGTTCTGGAATGTGTGCCTCAGGGTACTCAGAGGGCAAAACAGGAAACACAGGGCTCTGGGAAGTGAGGCTCCATGTGGATGAGTGGTAGGAGAATTGGGACCAACAGATAGACCACACCTTTTGAATGGAGAGAAGGCTGCCAGTGGATCAGGGTTAGTAGGAAACTGAACCCAACAACTGTGCCCAGAGAGGGAGAAACTAAGGAAAACTTTATGATTTCCTAGGAAACCTCATTGGGAGTCAAATGGCAATAAAGAGGTTTGATTTGAACTTGAGCTGAGGGTAGACTGGCTGGTGGAAGCAGGATCTATTTGAAGGAGGGTGGCAGGAGGGCTTGAGTCTTACATGTAGACTTTTCATTTTACCTCCAGATGAGGTTACATATAAAGTTGCTTGGCAACACCGTCAGGTTTAAAAGAAGACAGTGAAGTTTAAACTTATAAAGCTTCTGTGGCCCTATGTGCACTGTGTGTTTGTGTGGGTGTGTGTATGTGTTTAATGTGTAGGGACTGTCCCCTACCCTGCCCACATACATAAAATAAACGATAGGCCACACAGCATAAACTCTGGAGTGAGACTACTTTAGTTTGTATCTTGTCTCTGACATTGACTAGCTATGTGACCTAGGACAAGTTACTTAACCTCTCTGTGCTCTAATTCACACATCTATAAAATGAGGATAATAATCATATCACTTTGAAGTACTGTGAGGATTAAATGAGGTAACATTTGTGAAATGCTTGGAATTGGGCTGCACATGATGAGTGCACTCAAAGTCTACTAAATAGTAGCAGCCTCTATCCCAGGCTCAGATTCTTAGGTTAGAAAATGAGCTAGAAAGGAAAATTGAATCTGAACATAAAATTCATATGGGATCCTCTCTGCAAAGAACTATGCATTGACGTAAAAGAATTTGTGGGTCTGGGATTGTGGGATTGTGCTACTTGCCTAGCACATGTGCAGTGAGTTATGTGCATGGTGAGAGATAGGGTTTTAATTTCATTTTGATGCATATGGATTTCCAGTTTTTCCAGCACCATTTGTTGAAGATGCTATTTTTTGTCCAACATGTAAGTTTTTGGCACCTTTGTCTAATAAAGATAACTGTAATTATGTGAGTTTGTCTCTATGTCCTCTATTCTGTACCATTGGTCTACCAGTCTATTTTGGTACCAATACCATGTTTGTTACCATTACTCGGTTGTATAGTTTAGGGTCTGGTATAGTGATGCCACCTGCTTCACTTTTCTTGCTAAGGATTGCTTTAGCTATTCTGGGTCTCTTATTTTTCCAGAAAAATTTCATGACTGCTTTTTCTATTTCTATGAGGAATGTCATTGGGATTTTTATAGGAATTGCATTTAATCTGTATAGTGATTTTGGTAGTATGGTCATTTTGGCAGTATTAATTCTGCCTATCCAAGAACAAGGGAGATCTTTCCATCTTCTAAGGTCTTCTTTAATTTCTTTCTTTAGTATTCCGGAGTTTTCATTGTATAGTTCTTTTCACCCCTTTTGTTAAGTTGATTCCCAAGTTTTTTTTTTAGGCTATTATAAATGGACTAGATTTCCTAGTTTCTCTTTCAGAGGATTTGTCACTGATGCACAGAAATGCCTTTGAGTTATGGGTGTTGATTTTTATATCCTGCTCCTTTGCAGAATTCGTTTATTAGCTCTAGAAGTTTTCTAGAATCTTTTGGAAACTGTAGGTATAGAATCATGTCATTGGCAAATAGTGATGGTTTGAATCCTTTTCCTATCCATATCCCTTTAATTTTTTCATCTGTTCAATTGGTCTGGTTGGAGTTTCAAGAACTATGTTAAATAAAAATGGTGAAAGAGGTCATCTCTGTCTTGTTCCAGTTTTTAGACAGAATGCTTTCAATTTCTCTCCGTTTAGGATATTGGCCTGCAGCCAACATAGATAGCTTTACAATGTTGAGGTATGTTCCTATTATCTCTAGTTTTGAACGTGAGGGGTGCTGCATTTTTGTCAATGATTTTTCTGCATGTATGGAGAGGATCATATGATTCAGATCTTTAAGTCTATTATGTGATGAATTATATTTATTGATTTCCATATGTTGAACCAACCTTGCATCCCTGGGATGAACCTCACTTGATTGTGGTGCACTATCTTTTTTTTTTTTTAAGTAGAGATACTACCCTGCATTCTATCAGATCATAATGGAATGAAATTAGAAATCAATGATAAAATAAAAAATAGGAGCTACTCCCATACCTGGAGACTAAATAATATGCTATTGAATGAACAATGGATTGCAGAAGACATCAAAGAAGAGATTAAGAAATTCATAGAGGTAAATGAGAACACTGACACAACTTATCAAAATCTCTGGGACACTATGAAGATAGTACTGAGAGGAAAGTTCATTGCATGGAGTTCATTCCTTCAAAGAAGAAATAGTCAATAAATAAATGACCTAACATTTCATCTCAAAGCCCTAGAAAAAGAACAAACCAACACCAAAAACAGAAGACAGGAAATAATTAAAATTAGAGCTGAAATTAATGAAATTAAAACAAATCAAACAATTGAAAAAATTGACAAAAAAGTCGGTTCTTTGAAAAACTAAATAAAATTGAAAAGCACTTAGCCATGCTAGTGAAGAGAAGGAGAGAGAAAACTCAAATTACTAACATCTGTGATTAAAAAGGAAATATGATGGATACTACAGAAATATAGAAAATAATTAGAAATTATTTTGAAAATTTATACTCCAATGAAATAGAAAATATTGAAGACATTGACAAATTTCTAGAGTTGTATGACCCCAAACTGAATCAGGATGATATACACATGTTAAACAGATCAGTTTCAAGCAATGAAATACAAGATGCCATCAGAAGCCTACCAACCAAGAAAAGCCCAGAACCGGATGGATACACAGCCGAGTTCTACAAGACCTTTAAAGAAGAACTAATACCAATGCTCTTCAATTTATTTTAGGAAATAGAAAAAGAGGGACACTTCCAAACTCATTCTATGAGGCCAATATCACTGTGATTACAGAACCAGGCAAAAACACATTAAAGAAAGAAAGAACTTCAGACCAACATCTCTAATGAAAATAGATGCAAAAATTCTAAAACAAAATTCCGGCAAATTGAACACAGTCCTAATTTTTAGAATGTTTTTCATTTATGAACAGACTGTAAAATAGAGTGATGTGTCTGTGTAGAAGCTTCATGCCATTGATTCCAACTCTTGCTTTCAAAAGAGCATAATATAATACAAAACGGAAACAGAAAGGATTGATAAGGCAAGGGAAGTAATTCAGATGGATCTTTTTTTAAAAACTTGTGGAATGGAAATATATATACGCACACACAAATAAGCAAATTACCACCTTAATCATTTAAAATGTACCATTCAGTGGTGTTAAGTACATTCATATCGTTTTATAACTGAGCTTGAGAGCTCTTTCCATCTTGCAAAACTGAAACCCAACACCCATTAGACTATGACTCCCAATTCTTCCCTCCCCCAGTCCTTGACATCTACTAACCTACTTTCTGTTTCTATGATTCTGATGACTTCTAGGTACCTCATGTAAATATAATTATTCAGATTCATCTTTTGTGTCTGACTTATTTTACTTTGTATAGTGTCCTCAAGTTTCACTCATGTTGTAGCATGTTCCAGAATTTTCTTCCATTTAAAGGTCAAATAATGTTCCATTGCATGTATATGGCACATTTTGTTTGTCTGCTTATCCATCAATAGATGCATGGGTTACTTCTGCATTTTGGCTCTTGCAAATAAGCTGTTTTGAACATGGATGTGCAACAGGCAGATGTTTTTATGGAATTCTTGTATGACACGGCCTCCTTAGTCCCCAGCATAGTGGAATGGGCATAAGACAGAGCCAGGTAGACCCAGTTTATAAACTTAGTTTTATTCCTTACTGGCTTTGCAGTCTTGGGAGGATTACTTAAGTTCTCCAAGCTTACTTCATTGTTTGTAAAAAGGAATAGTGACATTTAAACAGATTATTTTAGGTGTTAAATGACACTTCATTAAGACCTTGTACAATGCTTGATATATAGAAAGAATTCAATAACCGCATGTCCCTTTATTCTCTGTGCATAGCTCCTCCTCTTATTTTTTGCTTTATTATAAGGAGAATCACACACATATTCATGAGAGGTGAAGTAGGCTTGTGTCATTAGCACTTAAAATAAAATCTTCCAGTCTTAGTAGAGTTGGTGCAATATTGCTTAACTAAACAAATATTACAGTTTCAGGGTTCTTTGGAATGAACATTAACATCTCCAAGAAGCCTTATAATCCTATCTTTAAGTTGCCTTTCTTAAAAGCAGTAAATATTATTTTTTTTTCCTCAAAGCATTTCAGATACTTGAACTTAGTTCAACCCAAACTTTGGGAGAATGCCAGTGCTGACCAGCATGTTCCCTAATGCCTAACTCAATCAGGCCCACTTGCTGGATCTTGATCATAATAAAGGATATGGGACATTTCCATGCTCATGTTGGCAGCAAGCATTTGATTTCATTTCCTTTGGGGTGTGTCGTTGAGATAAAAGACTCTTTGTGGTACATTCTACATCCTAAAGAACATTATAGTATAGCAAGTTATACCAGTAAAGGTCTGTTTATTTAAACTCAATTTAGTGATATAAATATTTAAAATATCAGCAAAAATGAATGTAGTTTTAAATATTTGGAAAAGTGTACAGTGAGAATATGTAATTTTAAATCTTGGCAAATCACTATAAAGAAAAAAAGTTATCAGATTTGTTTTGCTTCAAAAATTGTTTAACTGTTATTTTGCATTGCAGGAGACAGGAATTTAAGAGAATGGCCTGAATTTGGTCAAGAAAAATAATGTAAATTAGAAGAAATTCTGGTAGAGATGAGAAAACAAAATTGTATAAACACATACCAATATTACCTGTTTTAAAACATTTGCCACAAGAGTACAAAACAGCATTTTCATGATTCGGTTTGACATTAGTCAGTACTATAATAAATAGACATAAATGATCTTGTTTTTATGATTTGGATTTTAGCCCCCAAAAGCTCATGTGTTGCAGGCTTGGTCCCCGAGGCAGCAATGATCAGAGGTGAGGATTTGGGGAAGTAATTGGATCATGGTGGGTCTGACTTCATTAATGGATTAATCCACTGAGGGATTCACAATTTGATGGCATTATTAAGAAGTGATGGAAACTATAGAAGGTAGGCCTAGCTGGAGGAAGTAGGTCACTGGGGACATGAAAGAGTATATCTGGTCCCCATTCTGTTCTTGCTGTATCTGCTTCTCAGCTGCCTTGAGCTGAGCAGCTTTCCTCTGCCATGTCTTCCTCCATGAGGCTCTGCCTCCTCAGACCCAAAGCAAGGGAGCCAGTCAGTCAGAGACTGAAACCTCTGACACCGTGAGCCAAAATAAATCTTCCCTCCTTTTAAGTTGTTTGTGTCAAGTATTTTGTCACTGTGATGGGAAGCTCACTTACCACCCAAGTGCAGATCATGGTCATTGTAGGGAATCCCTTTCTCCTTAGGTTTAAGTAATAAAACATACCTTGCAGGACAAGTTGAGGAACCTGAGAAGCTTTCCAAAGAGCTCTGGGAGTTTGAGTGTTCTTTTCAAAGGGTGAAGAGAATTCTAATTTTACAGGATAGGAATAAAAACAGGGCTGATGTAAGCAACAGATGGTCCTGAAATTTGAGAAAGTTCTAGGGCCATTGAGTGTGTCAATATTGGGGGAGTCCATCACCTTTCTTGATAGGGTGGATTTGAAACCAAGTAATAGCTGAGGATATTAATCCACCCCCCTCTGTGCTTAGCCTCAGGAGAAACTGTGGTGCCAGGCATGGGGTAAGACACAGGCAGGTGTCTGACGGCATTGCAATCCCTTCGTTGGAAAGAAGTTCCAAGTATTGGACCTATTGTTGCTGAGATCCAAGGCAGGACAGAAAAGTCACAGTCCCTCCATTACAAAATAAGCATGTTGAATGATTACTGTCTGCTGGGTGCCATTGAGACAGGGCTTCCTAAAGTTCATCATGCACAACTCCTGCCCTCAGGGAGCTCACCTCAGGATGATCTGTCTGCTCAGTGCAATGTGGAACACATTCTCAGTGTTTCTAGCAGGTGCCGAGTCAAAGATATGTGACATCTCAAAACGATTATTCTTATATAAGGGCCTCTTTATATCCTTTTCACAAAGAGGGAATTGAAGGAAGAGAAAAGAGGGATTAGAGTCAGTGTAACTGCTTCCAGGAGGAATCGGGTATCAGGATGAGGCATGGTGGAGTGGGGAGTTAGTGGATGCCCAAGGAGAGGACTTGGAAAGGAAGGAGGAGGATATCCCGAATCAAGAGGAGATCCAAGGTACATTTCATAGACGCTCACAAGAAGACAGAGTATAACTTTGATTATATGGTTTATAGTATATAATAATATAATTTTCGGTGGGGTCTGGGTGACCTAACGTCACACTCTCCTCATTCAGCTGGACCAAGTAGATCCTAAAGGGATGAACTGACTTGCCTTAGTTAAAAGTAACAACCTTTTTTTTGTTGGTGGTGGTGGTACAAATACTCTCTAAATATCCGTATCTCATTGAATCAGAGATGGTTCACATGCTGGTAATTTAACAGAAGCCTGCTATTTCCCAGATCATCAACAATTTATGCAGTGTCTGAACCCAACCAGCACTTTTCAGAGATCTTGTGTAAGTACTTGCTGGACTGTTTGTCACTGGCCACTATTTAAGGCTCTGGCTCTTTGCAGACACCACTTCATCCTGGCATCTTTGCCATTCTCCTGGTTGGTCTCCTCCGTCTACCTTTTAGGCTCTTTGACCTTGTTCCTTTTTTGTTTCGGTGCTTCTTTGGGCTCTGCCCATTTTTTCTGGTCTTAACAATCCCTACACTCTTTCCACACAATCTAATCTCCTCCTAGGACTTTGTCTTTAATATTCTCAAGCTTAGATCTCTCTCCTGCATTTCATCAGTCTTCTAGGTGTCTCCCCTTGGCTGTTCTGTGTGAGCCTTAAACTAAATAAACACAAAATTGAAAATATCAACTTTTCTCCCACCATTGACCTGTACTTCCAAATCTCTTCCTCCTTGATTCCCTATTTTTCTTGGCACCATAGTACTTGGACTTCTCAAGCGGTAGACCGTTCAGCTTTGGTTTAATTCTCATTTTCTGCCAACATTGTTTACCTCTGTAGTTTCTGCAACTATCTCAACTGCTATTAGGTTGGAGGGCCATCCATTCCAGCCTGGATTCCAACCTGCAGAAAGTTAGTTGGCATCCTTGCCACTGTTCTTGCTCCCTAACAACTATCCACACAACACCAGGGAGATCGTTCTGAGGAGAAAATCCTAATACTGTCGCTTTCCTGCTAAATAATCATTCTTGAAAGGCTTTCCATCTTCTGTAGGA
The DNA here is from genome assembly GCF_052094955.1 of Ictidomys tridecemlineatus. NCBI lineage: Eukaryota > Metazoa > Chordata > Mammalia > Rodentia > Sciuridae > Ictidomys > Ictidomys tridecemlineatus. Next base: position 165,563,161 of record NC_135479.1, read on the forward strand.
TCAAGTCTAAATTCCTGAGCATGGCATGCAGCCCTTTGTGATTTATAGCTAGACTTTACCTTTCTTTTAGTATTATTGACTTTGTCTCTTTGTCCCTTACTTTTGTCTTTTCATATTTCAAAATACTTTCCATTCTTTGTAGTTTCTATGTTCTTCTTTGCTTTGTTGTAAAATCAAGGATGCTTTCCCTCCCCACTGGTGTGTTTCCACGCATCCTTTGAATCCTGACTCAGATGTAATCTCATTCCAGGCTGCTCCTTCCTCCTTAGTCTGGTTCTCCTGTATGCTGCCCCTAAGTGTCCAGTGCTGTCCCATCCCAGGTTATTCTATTGGAATTCTGGGTCTATTTATTTGATCTTTCTCCCTCACCCCTACACAGGTTCTCATTGAGAACAGGATTGAGGACTTCCATCTCTGTGTACCCGATATCCAGCAAGCATAGTGTACAGCTATGTTACTATTTTTGAGAATAAAACTTTCTTCATAATTCCCAACCATTGATTCTAAAAAGTGAGGGAATTGGCTAAAAGACTTGATGAAAATGCAAATGCCCATGTTCTGGAATGCATCCACACTGCAACATCACAGCAAATCAGAATCTTGGGAGGCAGGGTGATTGTGTGTACATTATTGAAAACAAGATATGGTAAAACAAAACAAAACAAAACAAGGTATAGTACTGGAAGTATTTTAAAATCTAGAATCATAGGAAAAACTAAATATAAATAATGCTTTAACCTGATGATGAAACCATTTTATGCCCATCAGAGGAGAAAAATAAAAATAATGTGATACCTCAAATGTTGTTTGTGATACAGAAAAACTGGAATTCAAACATTGCCCACGGCTGTTTGGATGGTAACTTGGCAATAACTGGTAAAGTCAGAGGTGTGTATGCCCTTCCAGTAATTGACCCATCTAGGTCCACAGAAAGTGAAAACTAAAAATGTGTTTTCAGAAGGGATAGGATCAGATCAAATTTAATGCCTGATGTAATTGTGGGTGGAAACATAAACAAATTTTGGTTTTGGCTGATATGCAGAGACCTGCCTTGGCTTTCTCGGCTATCAGAGGGCGTGTTGAAAACACTGTCTACACTGACTTCCTGGATATGCCCTATTTTAATGGTGCCTTGTAAACAACCTCATTGGCATTTTCAAAAGGAGCTATAATATAAAAGCAGCATGTGATGAAGTTCCATGATGTTTCCTTGCTAGAGCTTTCAATTTCTACCTGATCTTTGAATGTTTAGTTTGCCATGACTCCACTGTATTGACCCTCTATGTACCTGCTCTAAGTAATTGTATGTTTTTCCACATTTACATTTCAAATTCAGATAGCTCCTCTGAATACAGATCTCAAACAGCCAATTGCTCACTTAAAATCCCCTGAACATCTCATGGACAAACCAAATTCTAACACTGAATTTAGGCTCTTTCCATACTCCCCCGAAATATTTTAATGCTGTGAACACATTGAACTATGATATCACCATCTGCACAGATGAACCTACCCAAACCTGGGAGTCATCGTTGACATCACCTTCTCCCTTACCCTTTATAGCCAATGCATCACCAAACTGTGGATCCTCCCTTATAAACACATTTAAATGCATTGACTTGTCTACAAACTGTTACTCTTGGTGTCTTTCTGGGTTTTGTATATGCACTGTTTCCCCACATTTGTCAGACCCATCCCTTCTCATTCGTATTTAGTCCCCACTCCATTTAGCCATATCCACACTGGTATCCAAAGTGATCCCTTATGCAAATCTTAATGTATTGCCTCTGCCTAAAACATTTCCTTACTTTCTATTTATTTGTTAGGTGTAGTTCATATGTCAGATGATATGTGAGATGTTCAGAGGTAAAATGATCATATTGAGAGTTGTAACCTAATTGGTGGATTAGCTAATTAATGAGCTGGGAGGTGACTGTAGGTAGGTAGGATGGAGCTGGAGGAAGTAGGTCACTAGGGGGTGTGTCTTTGGGGTTTATATTTTGTCCCTGGTGAGTGGAGCTTGCTCTCTTTCTGCTTCCTGGTGGCCTCACCCTTCAGCCTTGATGTTCTGCCTCACTAGGGCCCAGAGCAATGGAGTTGACCGTCTTTGGATTGAGACCTCTGAAAATGTGAGTCCCAAATAAACTTTTCCTCCTCTCCATTGTTCTTGTCAGATCTTTTGGTCACAGTGACAGAAAAACTGACTAAAACACCATTGCTCTTGGGTTCCACCCCAGAATCCTTCACTAGCTCCACAGGTCCTGGTCTCTTCCTGCTTAGAAGCCTCCCTCATTGCAGACTGTAGAGTGAGAAGTCCCACTCTTCTCAGATCCAGTTTCCAGTCACACTGCCTCCTTTTTAGTTCTTCAAGTGCCTCAAGCTCCTTCCCAGTTCAGGGCTTTGCTACATCTTGCTCTCTCTGCCTGTTAACTGCCTCTAGTCACCACCTCCCAATTCCTCCACCTAAGTCATGTCTCTTTTTTCTTTAGCTCTGGGCTTCAACATTGCTTTCTTAGAAAAGCCTTCATGACCACCTGAGAAAGGGTTATAGGTTCTGCAGTGATCAAGTCTACACTTGGTAATAGCATTTAATAATAAAATAGTTAAACATACTTGCATAATTGTCTGCTTGCCTCACTGGACCCTAAGTTTCATAAGAACAGGACAGTATTTCCCATTCAAGCTTCATCCCCAGAGCCTGCCTGGTGTACCCCAAGTATTCTCTGAGAAAATGTCAGGCTTCTGAAATGGCTAAAGGAAAGGAAAACAGTTCAGTTTCCACTCCCAGAGCTACAAGGTACTCTAAAATATTTGGAATTGAGTTCTTTTTATTGTTTTAGAAAACTAATCGGGATAATAGTCTTAAATGGTGTCTAAACATAAGTGGGAGTAAATATGTAGCTAGTATTCATTTTGTGCTTAAGTTTTTCAAGTGGAGGTGACCAAACCCTGTGTACTTTAGGCAGATTTCAGAGGTTGTGGAGTTGATGGTTAGGAATGCCTTTTTAGAACCCTTTTTAGGATGACTCCTTGAAGATCTTTAGCCAAATAGTAATTGATAGTCATGGGCTGATGAGTGATGAGGAAAGGATTGACTTTACCCCCACCCCACAAATGGTGTGAATGTCACGTCTTTGATACAGAAATAAAATGAACTTGGGCTAGTTTTATTCCACTGTTCTTCCCTTTTTTCTTTCCTTCTCCCTCCTTCTTCCTGTCTTCCACTCATCTCCCTTCTATTTTCATGGATTCCTCTCCCCATTTTTTTTTACCCTTATTTTGGTTTGGCTTCTATATATGAGAGAAAACATTTCACAATTGACTTTTTAAGTCTGGCTTATTTTGCTCAGCATGATGTGTCCAGTTTCTTCCATTTACCGGGAATACATAATTTTTTTCTTCTTTATGGCTGTGTATAAAACTCCGTTGTGTGTATATAACACATTATTTTTTTTATTAATCTATCAACAAGCACCTGGGTTGGTTCCATAAATTGGCTACTGTGAATTATGCTGCTATAAACAGTGATGTGCTTGTGTTGCTATAGTATACTGATTTCAGTAGAAGAGAAGGCTAAAGAGAGGCAGATGGAGGGCATGCCATAAGATCTTTTCATTCTCTAAGAATCTTCTGCCGCACTACAATTTCTGGAAGGAATCCAACCTAGATTTATCAGCCATCTTCTTTCTGTGGTTTAGTTGATCGCTGAAGGCTGGCTCCATGGGATAGAATAAGAGAATTGCCTGCCATAAAGGATATTCTGAAAGGAAAGTGGCATATAAAACACAAATTGTACCTATTGATTACTTAGCCAAGGGCTAGCCCTGTTTATTAAGAAACATTCCTGACTAACTGTCTCCCGGGAGGACCAAAGCTGGAATAACAGCTGTAGGTGATTCCCAACTTGGCAAAGGTTGCAATAGCCATTAATTCTTCAAAAATGAATCTTGCATGTTTCCAAGTTTTAGTTAATGAAAGCACAGAGTTGCAAGAGGGAAAGACTCAAAGAAGGTCACAGCTGGGAGAATCTTTAGAGTCTAAATTAAAATTCAGAGATATAAGATTGGAGTGGTTATATGGCTTCTTCAGGGATATAAAGAGTAGCAGGGAAAGGACTATAAGCCGAGTCTCTGACGTCCAGTCTAGTGCTCTTTGTGTTGTACAGTGCTGGTGATTTTATGAAAACCCCAAGTAGGCACTGACTTGGAACAAATCTTTTAGTTAGTAACAGTTCATTTAAGATTTGCCACACATTACTTTTAATTCTTATTAATGAATCCTGTAGCCTTATCTGAAGGAAGAAACTGGCATTTGGCTGGGTTTCTTGGTCTAAACAAATAAGGACTGGCATTAATAGTCCTTGCCTTCCTCTGGGAATAGAATGTTACTTTCACATTCAGAAAATGAAGGATTGTAAGTTTAATGATTGGAACAGGACAGTGGTATAATGAGCAGATTTACCACCATGAGTGTGAGGATAATTAAAATTCATCTACAGATAAGTACTGTAAAAATAGTGCTCCAAAGTAGATTGATGGGGAAAGAGAGAGGAGTGATGCAATTAGTCTGTCCCTGATAGATTGAGATTTCAATGTTTCCATTGACTTACTTTTAAAATCCAGGTGGAAGTTGATGAGCAGTTCCACACTGGAACCAAGATCGTCTGTAATTACTACGGAGTTATCACACATGTCAGTAATACTTATTGCTCATGTAAACTGGAGTCATGTTCTTAGCTTCTCCTTCTCTCCCTCCCTTCCCCTCTCTCTCCCCCTCTCTTCTCTCTCCCTCTTGCTCTCATTCTGTCTGTAAGATCAAATAGAATAGGACATTTAAGACTTTTGATGAAAGTTTATTATTGTCTTTGTTATTATACTTGACATCCAAGCATAGTATCTAACTCAGTTTCCAAGTTCACTGAATCTAGAACTTGGTGAGATAGGAATTCATTCAGTTCTGTACCAGTTGGTTAGTAGCTGATATTTCTTCATCTTTTTTTTTAATAGAGAAAATTTTAACATCTCTGTATGTTTCTTTTTATGGCATGTTACTCAAGGATCTTCAAAGACACAGAAATCTGTATGGATATATTTAAAAAATTGACTCCAGTGATTATGGAGGCTGAGAAGTCCCATGATCTTCTCAGCAAGCTGGAGAACCAGACCAGTGATGTAGGTCAGTCTGAGTCTGAAGGCTTTAGGAGCAGTAAGTCTCAATGTCCAAGGGCAAGACAAGTTGGATGTGCCAGCTCAAACAAAAAGAGCTAATGTGTCATTCCCGACCCTTTTGTACTGCTTGGGCCCTCAGAGGATGGGGTGATGTCCACCCACAGAGCCCATGCCAACAACATTGTTATCCTAAGAACAGCAATAATTACATGGCTACAGGCTGTAGAACCCAATAAGATTTAGGGAGAAGCTAACAGCTAAAGCCACCTCTTGCCACAAGATTGTTCCATATCACATCTGCTTCCATGAGAAAACACGAGAGAACTGCCCAGTCTGACTATTCATTCAAAAGCAGCCTTATTAACAGCTAGAGAGAGATCTTGATGCTTAGGATCTTTTCTTCTTGGTCAGTTAAATGTTTTGATTTCACAACTAACTTCTTTATCTGCACTTGGGTGCAGGTAAGATTTGAAAGGCACTGTCATGGATTGTCTACAGATCTTTAGTTCTGATGTAGTAGAAGGACTCATCATGCAGGGTCTTGGGGTTATTCAGTGAAAATGTGTGAGGAGAGTTTTTACCATATTCTTTCAGTTGCAACAACTGCCACCCAGCTGAAGAGGACATTGTAGCAATGGTCTTCCTGTGTCACTGATGGCCAGAGATAGCTGGTTCTTGCTCCTGAGACTCACGCGAGATTATCTTGTTGTGGGGGAGTGCCAGGGGCTTGGGGGAGAGGGAGATTGATTTAAATACACATGCAGATACACAAATATAAATGAAGAGATCAACCTTGCTCATGATTCTGTCATTCTCTTAAAGAGAATAGGAAAGAACTAGTAAAAACTTCTTGGAAAAAGAAAACCAAATTATAGTCAAAATGTTTATTGGTGAGCATGGAGTCTGAGTGAGGGAGAGGTTCTTGAGATTTTTGTTTTGAGGTGACTTAGTGTCATACATTTCTCCAACCCGGAGAGTCCCTTCTGACAAGGGACTGAATCCACATGTCCCTATAAGGGCAGGCACGTTGACTCAAGTAACATTTCAAATTCTCATTCACTCCTATTTTGACTGTGAGAGACTTTCTAGAATGTTTGCTCTTTGCAACTTTTTCTCATTTCCATGCAATTTTGTAACAAGGTCTCAATTAAGACATATTACACTAGTGATTTGTGTAAATACTTAAGGAAGAAGCCAACCTTGTCAGCCTCAGTCTCTGGACTAGATATTTGCTGATGACTACTGAGGTGAAGCCGCTCCTTGTCATTGGCAGAAACAGTCTCATTTTTAATCTATTAACCTTGAGTCAGCACAGATGTTTTCTGCTAGATTTAGTTTCCTTGAATTCTCTTTCTGAACTTTCTCTACTTCAGTGATTTTACATTAATATATTTATTAAGACTGTATACATACAAAATATGTGTGTATAAGTTCTGAAGAAAAATAGTAATGTATGTGTGTATAAGTTCTGAAGAAAAATAGTAATCTATTTACAATCAGATTTAGAATAAAGCACTAGTAACATTAGTTGCTCATACATGTGTGTTCTTATTTTGTTCATCTCTTTGGTTCTAGCAATTGATAGCTCCATTCTGAAGTTTAGGTTTATTGAAATACTTCCACTACATAAGATGACTGACTCATAGTGGGGTAAGGAAGGGGATAGACATGAGAGGAATAGACAAACTCTAGTTAGGGCAGAGGGGTGGGAAGGGAAGGAAGGGGGCAGGGGGTTAGCAATGATGGTGGAATGTGATGGACATCATTATCCAAAGTACATGTATGAAGACATGAATTGGTGTGAACATACTTTATATTTAGAGATATGAAAAATTGTGTTCTATATGTATAATAAGAATTGTGATGCATTCCACTGTTAAGTATTTAAAAAATAAAAGCAATTTAAAAAAAAAGGAAATACTTCTACTACTACTTCTACCCACTCTACTACTTCTATTACTACTTCCTTTCCCTCCTCCCTTTTCTTTCTCTTCCTCCTCCTCCTCAGTTTTCATATGAATATAACCCTAAAATATAACAAAATATATTCTGTTGGGTGTGGTTATTTGAGCTTTGTTAAGATGTTATTATTTTCAATTCATTCTTTAATAATCTGCTTTTGAAATTCAACTTTTCGATTCCATTGTGTCAGTAATGTCATGGTAATTCATTCATATTCACTATTGCAAATTATAAAAAATGTATTTCCAATTGATAAACTTTTGAGTTCACATTTAAAAAAATTATGAGTTTAGCTACCATGAACATACTTGTACAATTTGGAATTGCTGGGTCATAGGGTATGCTAATATTCAACAGTACTGTTAATATAGCATTACTGTCGATTATTTCTTTCCCAAAGTGATTGTGCCAACATACACATATACTGGCACATATATAATGGTTGCACATCTTTGTCATTATTTGTTTTGCCATCATAATTTTTGCTAATCTAAAGGTGTAAAATGCATTTCTATTAGCAAGAAGATGCAAATGAAGACTCAAGTGAGGTAGGACAATTGTCATGTATTGTCCATTTCTCTTTTTTCTCCTGTGACATAATTAAACCCATTGTTCATTATTCTGTGTCATTTATCTTTTCCTTATAGATTTGTAAAATTTTTATGTGTTGGTTTGTCAATTGTGTGTGCTGCAGTCAATTCAGTTTGTAACTTGTCTTTTCACTTCACTTATAAGGTTCTGTTGACGAGTCAGATGTTCTTCATCTTAAAATGGGTGAATTTATTAGTCTTTTTTCATTGATAATTCCTTTATGTATTAAGATGATTTCTTTTACTCTGAGGTTATAAAAATATTTTCTCATATTTTCTTACAAAGTCTTACATTCTTGCTATTTACAATGGTGTCCTTAATTCCCCTGAGATTGACTTTCACATATAGTGTAAAGTAAGAGCTCAGTTATATTGTTTTGCATAGAATCAGTTCTGTCAGCAATATTCATTCCTTCCTTTCCCCAAAGATCTTCAGGTAATATGTATAATATTTCTGTTGTCTGCTTCAGAACTCTTCATTCCATTTTGAGAAAAATGCTGAAGAACAAACAAAATCATGTATTATGAATTGATATTTAATGTTTATTTATTTATTAGTTCTAATCAGTTGTGACAGTAGAAAGTTCTTCGATTTGATACTGAATTTTATTAAGAGTTTTTTTCCCCTGAAAAGTTGAGATCATATGGTTTTCTCCATTAATCTTTTAATGTTGTAAAAGACACTTATAGGCTATTAAACCATTTTTTTAATTCCTGTGATAATTCCAACTCAGTCATGATGGTTCATATTGACACCTATGTATATCTGTATAAGGTATCTATATTTATCCACATATGTCTATATGTCTAAACCCATAAACTTGTAACTCCTGGATTTGACGTGCTAATATTTTGTTTAGGAGTGTTGCATTTGCATTTGACTAGAATTTGCCTATAATTCTGTTTTGTCCTGTGCTTTCTCACTTTGTCATCAATGTGTTGGGAATGTTCCTCTCTTTTTGTCTTCTCTGGAAGAGCTTAGAATGATCTTTTCTTTAGAAATTTCATGGAATTTGCCTTAAAATATTGGTTTTATTTATTATTGGGGGGCTCTGGAATTTTTAAACTACTAATTGAATTTCTTTCATGGCTGTAGTATATTTAGAATTTCTATTATTTGACATGGTTTTATAAAGTTGTATTTTTTCCCCTTCAAAAGGCTCCTCTTAGAATCCCTGGATTATTACTATAGAAATCTTGGGTTTGGTTACCCAGCCTTGTTGGTCTAAGCTTGCAGTGTCCTTGTAGATAATGCCACTGATGGTGGCATTTGCTTTGGGATGACCTCTGTCTTATTTGACAACCTTCAACTCTCTGGCTGCTTGTACATATAATTTTTAAGCAATATCTGGGAAGTTCTTCTTCTGTTCCATCCCTAAAGAAAAAATATCACCTTTAGGTAACCACGGAAACTCTTCTCCCTTTACTATAGATTCTGAGATTCCACTCACGGTATAACTATCTCAAAATAGAAGAAGCACTGTTTGGTATGTATGTGCATGAGGGTACTCAGTGGTCATAAGGGACTCATTTTCTTTACTGTAAATACAATAAAGTGATGTTTATTTAAAATAAAATAACTTATATACTGAATTGGCTTTTTGTGCATCTGAACTAGATCTGTGTTGCCCCTTGCAGCCTCTGCATGCTTCTCATTTTATCAGCAGTCTGCTAATGTTAGAAGCAGATCTAACAACAAAGAACTTCACATTTTTGAGGAGCTAGAGTTAGAATAGCTAATCTTGATGGATTAGCTATTTTCTTCATAACAGCCATTTGCCTTCTTGTCCCTTACCATTTCTCATTTCATATTTCAGAAAGTGTCCAAAACTGAGGAGTGACAGGGTCTGCCTGCCTCAAAAATTATGCCAGACTGTGTTCAGAATATGCTGAGCAGAGAGACTTCTAGGGAGGAAAAAGTAAGATCTGATTGCCCCGCTTTCCTTAACCCATATCCCCCACCTCCAACTGCTCCTTCTAAGCCCCCAAACTCCTCTCTTGAAACTCTTCTGTTGCCAGCAAAGCTTATTATTAATTCCCAGGAAATTCTTCTCCCAGAAGGCAACTTCTCAGTTATCCCATAGCTGTTTCTGCTCTAAAACAGAAATAGGCTGCCAGTGGGGAAAATGTTTCTTTCCCATGTACAACTTATAATTATATGCGTGTTCCATAGTCTTAGGATCAGGGGAATAGCAGGGGCATTTTGTTACAGGGTTCAACACTTTTTCTATAAACAACCAGATAGAAAATATTTTGAGTTTTGTGGGCCATATGATCTCTTTTGCAACTATTTATATCACTATAAAAGCAGCCATAGGTAAAATGACAATATATTAACAAATAGTCATGACTATATTCCAGTAAAATTTTACAATATTTACAAAATTAGGCAGTGAATCAGATTTGGCCCCTGCACCAGTTTTAAAAGGATTTCCCTTGAGGTTTGCTGCATATAGGTTGCTATCATTCTTTTGTTTAAAACAGAACTTCTAAATCGCAGCACTATTGATATCTAGCTTGGTTAATTATTTGATATGAGGGACTATTCTAAGTACTGTAGGACATTTAGCAGCACCCTGGTCTCTACCCGCTAGATTCCAATAGCATCTTCTGAGTTGCAGTAACCAAAAATGTTTCCAGACATTGCCAGATGTCTGCTGGGGTGTTGTGGTAGGTGGAAAGTCTTCCCTGTGGAGAGTTGCTGATCTGAAGTGAGGAAGATGACAGAGTACAAGTCACAATTAGGGGCCTGAAAATTGATTAACTGAACATAGATGGAGGGAAGGTAGGCAAGGTGTAGATCATCCAGGTAGACTTTCATTTGAAGGCACTTGAATGTCACTGCAGGATCTTATGGAGTAGGGTGTGATGTTTTGTTTTATAACGGTCACTCTTTTGTGGGATGGGAGTTACCAAAGGATTGAACCCAGGACTGCTTAATCATTCACTGAGCCACATCCCCAACCCTTCTTATTTTTATTTTAAGACAGGGTTTTACTAAGTTGCTTAGGACCTTGCTAAGTTGCTGAGGCTGGCTTTGAACCTGTGATCCTCCTAATTCAGCCTCTCAAAGTGCTGGGATTATAGATGTGCGCTACTATGCCGGGCTATAATGGTCACTTTTGCTTCAGAAAACAAAAATGCATTAGGTAAAATAAGAGTACCAGTGGAAAGGTTAGTAAGATCCAGCCTTGGACTATCACATCTTGAATGATGTTGGCCTGGTTGTTATTAGGAAACTCACAGAATTCATGTAACACTAATCAAATTTAGAAAAGATTGATCAGTGCCATAAAGCAAACCTACAAATTATTGAAGAGGTAGCTGGCCTTAAAATTAAGCTCAGATATCTTAGATCACTTTTTTTTTTTGAATACTTGCTGGGAAAATCATCTTAGAAAACAAAACTGCCAGGGATCCTTCTCAGCTGTGATTGTGAGTCACAGTAAAGATGCTATCATTATGGGATGTGTTCAACAAGCTATTGTATGTAGTAAAATGAATAAACTATCTCTGTTGTGGGGATAAAGAATTGACTCTTGAATTGGAAGGAACCTGAAGGTCCAATATTCATTTAACACATTTATGACACCAACCACAATTGGTTATGTCATTTCTGCTTAAAACATCCCTGTTACTTGGCTCCCAAGAAAGTTTATAACATTTTGCAGACTATAATTATTATATGCCTCTTTTATTTCTTTTTTACTCCTACAAGACACAAGATACTTGGTATTTATTTCTGGAGAATTGGATTAGATGCATTAAAAAAGTGATCTATTGGATGGTTTTAGGAATATGGGTAAATTCTCATCCAACTTTCTTTTGCTGAAGTTTGCCCTTAATTTCAGTAATCCTCCTATTACAGTGTAGATACTAGGTATCCCCAAACAACTCACAATTGAGACAATGTAAGAACATTCAGAGGTGAAATGATTGGGTTATGATACCCTTACCTTATCCCAGCCAGTGAGTTGATCCCCTGATGGGATTAACTTGAGTGGTGACTGAAGGCAGGTAGGGTTTGGTGGGAGGAGACGGGTCACTGGGGGCGGCCTGCCTTTGGGGTATATATTTTGTTTATGGCCAATGGAATTTCTCTGCTTTTTGATGTGATGTTCTGAGCCACTTCCCTCTTCCACACCCTTTCACCATGATACTGTGCCTTACCTGGAGCCCCAAGGAATGGAGCTGTCTGTGTATATACTGAGACTTCTGAAACTGTGAGACCCCCCAAAAAACTTTTCCTCCTAAAATTGTTTTTGTTAGGTCTTTTGCTCACAGCTATGAAAAAATCTTAAAAAAACCCCTCTCTTGATTGTAGTATCTATATTTTTTGAAGGTTTCCATTCTCCAATTAGTCCTTTGTGAGGACACAAAGGTAAGAAGATGGTGTTTTTGCCTACACGAGGCTCACAGTTCCGTGGGAGATGAGGGAAGGGACCAGATGTTAAAATAACAAGTTCGATTGCTATAATTTGTATAATGTGATATTTTCTTTGTCACTATAGAGGAAGTAATGTGACAATGACTCACCTAGACAGTGTTAAATTGAACTTGTTGAAGTCACTTTTCTAAAGATACAGTTTGTAGGTATCTCTTGGATCGTCTTGTCTTCCTTCTGTCTGGCAACTGATTCTAACTCCACCTCCTTAATCAACTCCCTGTTGATCATCACTTTACTTCTTTGATAGCTATTCTGTTTGGGTAAGTTCATCTGTTACTGGCCAGAGTGCAAACCTGACAAGACAGACAAGTCATAGAGGTGCTCATTCAGGAGAGGTGGTCACTTCAGCCATCAAGTCCCACCAGAGAAACACTTTCCTGATCACATAATCTGTAAAAACCCTAAAGCAGAGGAAAGAAACATCAGGGCAATCTGAGGAATTCCAGAATATATGGTTCCCATTTAAATGAGGTGGAAGATGAACTTGAAGATCAAACTGTTTCATATGTAACAGTTTAATTCCTTTTCTATGTGCTCAAAGTCATGTCCACCAACCTCATCATCCATACATTGATAATCCCATGGAGTAACACAAACAGTGTCCTTTCAGTGCATATCTGTGTGAGAACTGAAGCACATGACTATGTATCTACCAGTAAAAAACAATGTGAAATACTATAAACTGGAGAGCAGATAATAATTTTTTTTCTATCTTCTCCTACCCCCACAATCTGCCACATACTTTGTGGATAGTGTAATGCTTTGGGTAAAATTTGTTAAATTTCATAAACTAAAGGGAAACCAAATTAAGAGCTTTCTCCTTTAGACTGACATATTTTTCAGTAGTATAAAACTGCTATAACTAATGCTGAACAGAAGCATATTTCTGCCTCTAAAAGCACAGACATATAAAATTTAACTTTTGAGTATGAGCGTTTTCCATTTTTTAAGTTTGAAAAAGCAGCAATTCACTTGCTAGAAGGTATTTTGTTTGCTCTTAATGAATCAGGAGAAGGAATATAAATAGGGAAAAAAATCACTTAACTTTGCACATGTATAAACATAATCTTTATCCCTAACCTGAAAAATCATATTTACCCTAAAAAAATGCTGATTTTTTTTTTGAGTAAGAATTCCAGGAAAAGGAAAAAACTTGTTACAACACTTAATCCTTCTTTTTCTCTGTGACTCATGGATTCCTTTTTGCTTCTGATAAACATAAGTATCTTTGTATCTGCGCATCACCCTGCTTAACGCTTCATTTCCTCCTGTCTTCCAAGATAGAGCCATGGGGACACTTTGAGGAGTCAGCTAAGGAGAATGCACACTTAGAGCCCACACCTGTTAATCCCCCATCTTTTCCAAAAGAGTTTCTTATTCAGCTTTAGACTAAGGGCCTTTGTGAAGGAGTCCAGCACATTTTAACATTTCCTGCTTCATCTGCAACTCGGAGCCAAAAGTATAGTCCCAGTTTCTTCCAAAATGTTTTATGAGCAAAGAATCATGTGCTCTGAAATCATTCTTAAAGATGCCTCAGATTTCACACTTTGGGGACAAAGAAGGAAAGCACATTTTCTCCTGATTCCCTAGTTCATATGATATATATTTTGGAATGTTCTCTTTTTCAGCTGGGTTGAGGTTTCTGGAACACCGTGTTGCAAGGTCATGTGAAAATACACACTTCTTGATTTGACAAATGTTGTTGCTTCAGGCATAAATATGATTATGACCAGTTAGTCACAAGTAAATTGGTGAGGTCAGCAATGGGTTTCTTCATGACTTTTCCTTCCATCCCCATACCATTCCCTGTCTTGATGCAGACTTCTCCGGGCTTTTGAACTGGCATCCTTGTATTTTTCTTTTAACCTCCTCTCTAAATGGGTTATAAAGGACTGGAGGTGTGGCTCGGTGGTACAGCACTTGCCTAGCATGCACAAGACCTTTGGTTTCAATCCCCAGCATGGTAGGAAAAAAAAAAAAGAGTTATGCAGACAGATAGTAGTCCATTCACATTGCCTAAAAATAGCTAAAGACTTCTCCTTCTAAAGTAAATTCACATTTAAACAAGACCTTAAACTCAATGTCTGTGTTTTCTATAGACTGAGGAGGGGGAGGCCAGAGCTTTCCATGGCAAAATAATAGAAGTAGAAGGGGACAAAATAATCTAAGGAAAAAAATTATTATTCCAGAGTCCCTGGTTAAATATTTATGCTCCTATTATGTACAATAAATATGCAAAAGTGAATTGCAGATGGTTTTCTTGAAAATATAAACTGGGAAAAATAGTGGATATAAGGGGCTAGTGAGAGTACAGACAGCAAGAGCTAGATTGGGGAAGGAAAGAGTAGACAAGGACTGTAGGATTTAGGGCTTTTTACTGGATTAGAGGCAGCTGAGGCCAAATTATGGGCAACAATTTAGAAAATAGCTAAATTGGTTCAAAGTGTGTGTAGGGGGGCACCCACACATGCTCACACACACATTCCAAAAGTGATTGTACTACCACATCCCTTCCCTCTCTCCGTGCTGCTTTTCCACATAACGATTGGAAGTTGATGACCACCAAAATATCTTTAGGACATATTGCTATTGTACAGGAAGTACTTGCTTATCATAAGTATCTGAAAACTATAGGACAATGGAATGAAGAAAGTATTCTACCACATAGAGGCAAATGGTTTTTGATTTATATCCTTCCAGTTTTTAAAACTTCACACACAATTTTAATATAGTTATATCTACACAGTATTTAACATTTTATAATATGTACTTTTCTCTTAGAATTTTACGATTTCACATTTAGCCAGTTTTATGTGGTCCTTAGTTATCAATCTAATTTGCTGATAAATTTGTTCCTCAACTTATATAACCAATATTTTGTTACATTTTATGTGTGGTCATATATATGTTGCAAATATTTTTACTTTTCACAAAAAAGTTTAGATGAGCCTTATGTTTGAACCATTACCTTGGCATGTATTTTCCAGTGTGAATTAATGAGTCAGAGTATGAATATTTTTAGGGCTCTGGCGGTTATTCCTAGAGAAGAATTAAGAGGGTTTGTTTTATTTTGCTTTTAGTATAAATGAACTAATTTCATTGTTTGGGTGAAACTCAGGGACATGGAAGACACTGTATATCCAAAATGGTAAGATAGCTAGGAGAGATGTCTTAACACACACTGTCCATTCACAATAGCTATATATTGGTTTCCTCAGGCACAGTCAACCAGTAGTGGACTTAACAATGCTTCAGCGAAAACTCCATGTTTATCTTTATTGCCTTGACTTTTTAGCTCTTTTAACTTTCCCAGGCTAAACTATTTCTATTTAACATCCTCATTTTCCTTATGATTTTGAATCTTGTCATAGTAAATTTTTGGGCAGTTTTTGTGGTTTTATTTAAGCACACACAAAAGTGTACATGATCTGTCTATTCCTTTTCTTCATCGTGCAACCTGGCATTGGAATTGGTGACTGATGGCCGGTTGGGCTGCTCTTTTCACGATGGCTTTGTGGTTCTTAGAGGAAACATTTTGTGCAATCTCAGCACAATAAGATTCTTTCCACATCAGCAGCACTTCCAGTTCCTTGACATTATGGACCCAGAACTTCCAGAAGCCGCCGGACAGCATGTACTTTGTTTTCTTGGTGCTCCCAAAACCAATGTTGGCCATCAAGATCTGGCCCTTGAATCTTCTCTGCACCTTCCTGTTAGTACCTCTGAGTTTCTTCCAGTTATGCATAATTTTGACTTTTGGGCCTGACTGGTGCGGGTGAACTTCTTGATCCAGCCAAATAGATGGCTGCCACATCTGTGGGCAGCGCCAAGGAAGAGTTGTCATAGTAATTTTGGAGAAAGTTTACTCCTTTGGGGAGATTTCACAAAGACCTTCTCATTCTAATCCTCCTAACATTTAACATAGCAGGTTATGTGGCAAAGGATAACTAAGGTTGCAGATCAAATTAAGTCTGCTGGTCAACTGATCTTAAAAGAGACTACCTTTGATTATAGACCCAATGTGTGATCATCAGGTCTTTAACAATGGAAGAGAGAGCATAAGAAAAACCAGAGGAAAAGAGGTGATGATCAAAGTAATGTCAGAGATGCAATGTTGCTGACTTTGAAGAATGAGGAAGGGGGCCAAAGCCAAGGAATGCAAGCTCTGGAAACTACAAAAGTCAAGGAAACACATTCTTTCTTAAAGCCTATGGAAAGAGATGCAGCCTGGCAGATCTTGATGTTAGTCTCCCCAAACTTGTACCCAGACTTCTAAATCACACAACTATAAGATATTAAATTTGTGTTGCAGGAAGTCACTAAATTTTATGGTAATTATTTTATGCTGCCCTAGAAAACTAATATAGTAAGTTTTAATTTCTAAAGTATGTTCCTTTGCCACTGTGTTTTCCATTTTATAATGTTTTCATTTTAACCTTCAGTTTATTGATTAATCAAACTGTCATTGTTCTATGTTGTTAGAGACTATATTCCTCTATTTTGTGTTGCTATGACAAAATACCTGAGGCTAGATACTGTATAAAGACAAGAGATTTATCTGGCTCACAGTCTGGTGGCTGAAAAGTCCAAACATCATGGTGCTGGCATCTGGCAAAGGCCCCCTGGCTGTGTCCCAACATGATGGATAGCATCACATGGCAGGAAAATGGAAAAGAGATCACATGAAGAGTGAGGACGGGCCAGGCTTACTCTTATAACAACCCACTCTTGTAGGAACTCATCCACTGCTGTAAGTCCTAACTCATTCCTATGAGATGGCATTAATCTTTTTTGAAGGTGATGCCCCCAAGATCAAATTATCTTCCTTAAAGGTTTAACCACTTTAAATCTGTTACAGCATGGAATTAAACCTGATTTGAATGCTGATGGAGATCAACCATATTCAAACCATGGCAGAGGCTGAGGCTTTTCTTGCCCTTTCATCTCATAACTTCATTTGCCATTTAAAGATTTACCAGAAGCAAGCACTTTCAGGAAGATCCTTGCACCCCCTAAAACTAGGTAGGGTTACAGAGACCCTCTTGAGTTTCCATATGTTCTTGTGTTCACAGCCATTTGTAACACTAAGCACACTAGTTAGTAACCAACTGGATTTCTTTTTTTTCTTTTCTTTTTTTTTTGAAAAAGAAGAAAAATTGAATGGTCTTCCTATAGTGCTAGAAATGATATCTTTTAAACCACTGTGGTCCAATGGCTTAGAGTATTTGGTATGCTCTGTGTTCTCCATAAATATTGATCAAATGAATGAAATATCTCAGTGTACACAATTTAGTGCTAGGGAGGGTTTGGAATTTTATCTGCCCAGGAATGACAATCTGAGTGGCAGAGATGACGCAAGACATTGGCTTACAGTGGTTGGCATCTCAGATTGGTTTGCAGACTAGTTTAAGGGGCAAGCTGTGCATGCTGTGTTGGCAGATGGTTGGGTTATTTGGAATAAGAAATGCCAGTCTTTTGGAAAAAAATTCAAAAAAAACCCTATCACCATCCATCTGATGATCCAATTTAATACTCTACCTGAGCACTCGTACTAGGAATAGGTCATTTCATAAGTCGAGGGCTACCAATTTTTAATTTAGGTAGTGGCAACTTATTATACATTGAGTAAGGCTATATTTAATCCCATAAACACTCTATCAGAGAATTGCTTTCTATATACTTTGTGTTTCAAGCCTTGTTCCTGGAATTAATATCAGATGTTTTGGGTGAATCATCAAATTTCAAGAAAGGCTATTTCCTTTCATTTTTACGTGGGGAAAGTAGGGAAAAAGTGTTTTTCTCAGAATTTTCTTGGGATAGTAATTGAAGATAAGTTCTCTGGAGAATTTAATCCCTTCTTCCACTATGCCTGGGATCTTGTTAGGTTATGGATACATAGCCTGTGTCCTTAGGGGAACTTATTTTACCATGTTGAGGCTGAAGAACCTCAGGAGGTTTGTGTTTGTTTGTAGAAGTTCTTGAAGTGGAGATAAGAGGAGATAACTGGGATGCTCAGGTGGTTTGTTATTCCTGAAGTTCTTGGGGTTCTTAGAGTTGATGCTGAAGGAAGAGAAAAGAATTGAAAACAAGCTATCAAAGAATGGATAGTTAGGTGAATGGATAGATTTTAAAAATGAAATACGGGTGGGTAAGTAAGGTCCTCTATAAATTACAAAGTCCTTTAGGATAAGCTCAAGCTGGACCCCATTCAAGTCCATAGCCTGATCCTGGTTTTCGTTTCCTGCATATCATTCCATCATCTTCTCATACCTCTCAAGAACACATTCTTTTCTTGCTTTATCCTCCAATATGAGCTGTACATGGTGGCACATATCTGTGATCCCAGTAACTCAGGACACTGAGGCAGGAGGATTGCAAGTTCAAAGCCAGCCTCAACAACTTAGCTAGGACCTGAGCAACTTAGTGAGAACCTGTCTCTAAATAAAATTTTTTTTTTTTTAAAAAAGGGGGGGCTAGGGATGTTGCTCAATGGTTAATCTCTTATTAACCATTAACCTGGTTCAATCTCTTATTACCCCCTGCCCTCTACCAAAAAAAGGTGGACATCCTCCAATCTGTCTGTCCTGACTGTATTTATGGACTCTAATGTATCATTGCTGTATACTAGCTCACAATGTAACTTCTCTAAGGGATCCTTTTATTCATCAGCAAAAAGGATTTTCCAAAGTTTATTTGCAGATATAGTGAATGAAGGAAGAAATTATGATACACTAGTTTGTGAGGGTGAGGTACAGCATTGACTGTGTTCCTTGGGCAAGTCTCTTAAATTGTCTGAGTCATATCTTTGTCATCTAAAACCTTTCACAGGGTTCTTAATGAGGATCAGACAATGTGAAAATGTATGGTTTGGGAAATAATTCAAAAATTGAGTGCTACTAGGGGAATTCTAGAGAAATAATAAATCATTTAGATTTTTTTTTCCTAAGTGGATTTTAAAGTGTTGAAGAGAAGACCAGCTAGCTCTTCTGGAAAAAAACTGGGAGGAATGTTTTAGAAAACCAGAAGATAGAAAAGACTGATTTTTAAAGCATCTATGAGGGAATAGAAATTATACCTTTTTTTTTTAAGTTGGATGCTTAGTATGCATTGTGATGTGATTAGCTTCTCTTCTGTCCCTGTCTGAAATCTTCAGTATAATCTATATGATTAATGCTTTTACACTCAAAATTGAGGATGGAGGAGATCATATTTAGGTCTCACTGATCTCAATAAGTTATTAGTTTATTGAGCTCCAGCATTTTTATCTATTAAAATGGACATAACAGTAACACTTTCACTAGATTAGGATTAAATAAGATAATGTCTATAGGGTACTGATATGGTGTGAGACACTATACAGTGTAAACACTGTTTAACTAAATCACTTTTCTTGTCATTGTTATCATCACCATCATCACCATCTTAAATGTCCATATATCCATTGTGAAAATCAAAACAGTAACAAAAGCTCTGGTAGTTATAAGTCACTGAGTATTTTCCAAGTACTAGGTAGTATTTGAAGCATTTACACATATTAAATTATTCTCACAATAACCTTCTGAGGTAGAGATTACTACCCCCAGTTTACAGAAGAAATTAAAGTACAAAGAAGTGCAAGAATCAAGTCATCTGACTAAAATCAGTGTTTATCTGTTTACTGTATAACTTTATTTACTATACAACTTCTCTATAACAAGTCTATGGGTAGGCCATTCCAGGATTGGTCCTAGAATCAGTAACATAAGGCCCTTGTGTGTTTGCACTTTTCCATATTGTTGTCTCATGAATACAAGATGGCTGCCATCCCTGTAAGCATTCCTTCACTTAATAATATTTAAAGCAGGAAAAAGTGGGGAAGATTGGTTGGATTTTTTGTTCTGTTTTGTTTTTAAATAAGAGTAATCTTTGCTAGAAACATGTTGGCTAGGTTCCCCTCAAATATCAGGGAATAGAACTGGGTCAAATGGTCTACTCAAACCATCCTCTGCATGGTAAGCCAGCTTTCTCAAATAGGAGGAAGCACAAGGAGAATGGCTATTCAGTTGGCAACCAATAGTGATGGGACCACTTTGATATCTTACCAGTAGCCCAAGATGAGATTCCCAGGAATGGCTGCCTTCACTTCAAGAACTAGAAAATTTTACAAAAATAATCTCAATGTGCAAAGAATTTTTTTACACCTGTTTTCTATTATTCTGTGTAGTCTAATGTTGTGCTCTGTATGATGAACACATTTATAAAATGAGAAGAAAGCAAAAGGTTAAATATAAGTACATTTGAATTCAAAGATTTTAAAATTTATCAGTCAGATGTATATCCATCTGGAACATCTAACTTTTTAATGCATCATTTCTAAAAAGGGATTAAGGAAAAAGAAAAAGTGAAGCAAAAAATTAAATAATCTACTTCTATAACTAGTTTGAGGCTCATTAGGTCACTGATGAAGTTGCCCAAATATTTGAAGAGCTTTAGCCTAACAAGTAAAATTGTGCTATTCTAAAATAAATGTCATCCCATATTAATTTAATTTTCTTTTGGTGGGTGTGGGGATATTGCTATTCAGGGCATTGAGTATATATGTACTTAAAGCTGCATGGAAGAGTAATTCTCCTCATCTTGGTGAATATTTATTTCACAAAATATACTTTTCATCTTTCCACTAAGTAAACAATTTAGTTACTTTGTCTTCTGATTTACATATCTTTTTCAGTGCTGTGGCTATCAGCACATGAAAAATAAATGGTGTTATCACATTATTTTACTTATATATTCAAAATAACCCATTAGAATGCTTCTGAGCATATGTAAAAGGCAAAGTTTTTAAATTATTTATAAACCTGTAAAAATGGAGGAATAATTTAGATTTTTTTTCTTCCTTGGGAACAGAAAAAATTAAGTAGTGTTTTTGAAATTATATAACACCAGCCATCATCTAATCTGATTTTCTTAGTACCTGTTCTACTGAGGACATTTAACACATTTTTGTATTATTTGTCTTCTCTCCATATTTATTATATTTGTACTTCAGCCTACAATTATATTTGTGTTTTACATCTTTGTATATGCCCACAAGCTGTTGAAATAGGCATGTTTTAAAAAGTCCAATGAATAAGTAAAATATGATTCTTTAAAAAAAAACCTGGAAATTTATTATAGGTGAAATTCCTTTGTCCTTGATAGTTATTCCTTCAACTAGAAGAGAACTTAGATCAATTAAAGTTTAATCAAGCATATTTATTTTGAAAAGAGAGGTAAATGGATCAAAGGAAATTTATCTGTTAAATCTTCCATTCTTTCATTACATTATCATTTAAATATGAATGTTGGTTGCTCTCCATGAAGAGTTTAAAAGTTAGTTGATATGATCAAGATCAACACTATACAATTGAACTGTGATATGTTTATGCTATCCAATGTGGTAGCCTATATTTGGGTATGAATATTAAGCACTTGAAATGGGGTACTGTGATTGAGGAACTGAATGATTTAGTTTAATTAGTTTAAATAGCTTCAAGTGGCTAATAGCTAATATCTAATAGTATATTAGATAGACAAGTGTTCAGAAAATGGAATATATTCATTTCTTCATTTCTCTTTATCTCACTAGAGACATTGTTATCTGTTATAATTCTCAACCATAACTTTTTAAAAATCTTAAAAGCATTTAATTTCACATCAAATTTTTTTTCATAACTTCAAAACACTTTGTGTGTGGGGATGTCCTAGGGATTGAATCGAGGGCTTTGAGGATTCTAAGCATGTGCTCTATCAATAAGCTACACCCCAAGCTCCCAAACACAATTATTTTTAAGCTGAAATAGGGACTGGGAAGTAAAGTTATTACAAAGTCAAAACATAGAACATCATAAATAAAAATTTTGTACACTTTTGTCTTCTTTGTTAGTGATTGTTACTTTAAATCCTCATAATAGTCAACTCTTATAAGCTGTCACTTTCTAAGAATATTTTATTCTCAGTTTAGAACCATTTACTACATCTTTCCTCTTTATATCATGGTGGATTCTCAATTTGATTTACAATGTCTTTCTCTTTGGAATACTTCTTACTTTATTTCAGTGAATTTTAGTTTGTAACCAGAAGAGCCTACAAAGACCTATCTTATCAGGGAGATGTGACCTCACCTTTGCTTAAAAAATTCTTTCATTCCTGAACTCTGGTCCAAATCGTCATGGTCCAACCCCTGAAAAAAGACGCAGCAAAGTTGGGAAGTCTTCAGAGAAGAGTCCCTTCCATGAAATAATATCTAAAAGATGTGGGCTGTATAGTTTTGGAGACCACATTCCTGACTCTTCCCATCTCAGGTTTAAAGCACATCGCCCTTCCCATACAACACACATTAGTAGGTAAGAGCCTGGGTGAAAGATGCTCCTTTTGAGTGCATGTTCCTAGGACCACCATCCTCCTACCTCCCCATCCTGCTCCGTTATACCTGTATTTCTTGTGCCCTGTCTTCCTTGATGCTGTGCTGCAACTTTCTGGGGCCTTCTCTGACCCATCTTCCTGTTCAGAGTCCTTTGTCTGGTTTACTTCTATTTCCCACTCAGCTCTCTTGACCCCATCCATTTTTACATTAATTGAAGCTAGGATAAAAGATATTCCCTCCACCTGTACAAGGTCCAGTAGGTACCCAGCACCTCCATGAAGACAGCCAGATTTAGACAAAACAAGGAAAGTTCAAATGTGTCCTCCAAAGTTCATGTGTTGGAAACCTAATCCCCAAGGCAACATTGTTGAGAGGTGGGCCAAGTAACAGGTGACTAGGTTATGAGAGCTCTTTCCTCATGAATGTATTAGTGCTGTTATTAAGGTAATGGGTTAATTATCATGAGTGTGGATTTGCTATAGAATGTCTTGATGCCTCTCTCACTCTTTCCCTTTCATGTAATGTGTTTAGTTAGCTTTCATATTGCTATCACCAAAGAACCTGACAAGAACAATAGAGGAGGAAAAGTTTAATTGAAGTTCATAGTTTCGGAGACCTCAGTCCGTAGATGGCCAGTCCACTGCTTGGTGAGACAGTATATCATGGGCAAGGGCATGGCCAAGGGAAGCTATCTCCTTATGGTAGGATAAGGATAGAGAAAGAGGGAGGGGAAGGGTAACAGGAAAGATGCGCTTCCTATAGCCGCACCTCAACCACCTACAGTTACCACTCAGTCCTTTCAAACTAGGATGAACCCATTAGGTAAAAGCTCTAATAATATATTCATTTTACTTCTGAATATTCCTGCATTAACAGGAACTCTGGGGAACACCTCATATCCAAACCATATCACATGCTCTCTTGTCATATTATGATGTAGGAAGATGGCCCTTGCTAGATGTGGGGCCCATTGACTGTAGACATTTCAGCTTCCAGATCTATAAGAAATACTTTTCTTTTAAAATTATTCAGTCCGTGGTATTCTATGGTAGCAGCTGAAAATAGACTAGGAGAGAAAGCAAACTTCATAGCTTAAAGATGTACAATCTAGGTCTTAATGAAGCTTGTTTCCAGATTAATGGAGAAGACTCTTTATGGTCTTTTACAAGCATAGGCTGTTAATTACATGAAGATAATGAAACCAAAAACTAAAGGTTAAGATGCTTTTGGACAGACTGAAGAATGACCTGCAAACAAAACTTAGGCATTTATGGGGCAGTACTTCCCTGTGCTATAAAAACCATTGGGGAAGAGTTTCATGCTCTGGCTAAATGTACCCTCATTGGAGCAGGATACTCATCCAATTGGATCATGAGTCTGGTTTAGCACAGTAATTACAGAAACAAGGTTTGGGCTTAAAACATAGAACACTGAATTTCCCATTTCAAATGTGAGTCATATTAAAATTATTTTTATTAGCATCCCCTAGAAAACCACAGCATACCTTTGTATTATTAATTGCACATATATAAGTCTTTAAAAATGCCCTAACATAGTTTTTAACATACCAGAGACTAAAAAATGTGGATTGATAGGTAATATAAATATAGAGTTTATTTCCAAATTTGAAAGATTTATGGTCTAATGGAAATCTCTCTTGAAATAATGGAATTAATGTTGAACACTTAAAAAGTCAAACATGAAATGACTGAAAAATATAACACTTATTTAGAGTTGGGTTCTAAATGTCCTCTAGACTCATGGAATTCACCCATATCCCCAATAGATAAAAATAATGTAAAGAAATGATGCCATATGATTATTATACCAAAATTCCATTTGGGTCTGTTTTGTAGAAAAAGAAAGTAGAGAACAGGTTCCCAGATTCCCACTTCACATTTGGACACATGTTTTTGATACAACTCCTGTGTATGGGGCTTGTGTGTTTTACTATACCTTGTTCCAGAAACAAATTAAAGCAACTTATAAAATCACATAAATTAAGACTCCAAGTAAAATAAGCAAGAAATAAGGGTGGGGATGAAAAATAGAGCCAGGAATGATGTCAGAAAATGCACATCACATGACCTATATGGTTAGTGTGGGTGGGGGACACATTGGCTGTGGTTCTCGAGCAATATACACAAAAAGTGAACCTGGTTATAATGTCACAAAATAAATAGTTTCTCAGGAAAAAGGAGCCGTAGCTGTTTTATTTGTGTAAAAAAAAATAATCAGATGTTTTCTCCAGGATTTTAGTAAAGTATATGATTTAATTAATAAGCACTGTCTAGCAACACTCTTACTATGCCCCAAAGGGAGGTTCATGGCTGAGCCTTACAGTGGACTTGAATATAGGTGTTTTATCAAAAGCACTATACTAAAGCAAGACCTAGTAAAATATTTTAGGGTGGGCCAAAACTGTCAAGAACTGGAAGGCTCTGCAATTTTACCCTATGTGCAAGCTAACATTGATAGTTCATAGATGCTGGACTCCTCGGGCAAAGGCAAAGGACAATTAGAGAAATAGCAGAGGTCTGAATAGCAGTATTTGTATCATCAATTCTGAGTCCCAATTCCTACAGGCCAAAAGAGGTACAGGTGATATCACAAAAGAAAACTGAGCTTGGGAAACTTTGATGATGGGAAGTAATCATCCATTCTCTTTGCCCCAGAAAGAAACAATATCTTTATTATATGAGTCAACACCCAAAAAAAGTTCTGTCTTCCAAGGCTGTCTGCAATACAAGCATTCTTTAAAAAGATAGTCTGGACCACAGGAAATCAGTGCATCTGATCATGAGATTGGGCCCCTTGGAGAACTGTTTTCCAACAACATTCTAGACCATACTCAAACTTTCTCTATGTCAGTTCAGAACTATCTTTTAGACTGTTTGGAGGAATTGATGGATATTTTTCCAGTGACACTTAAAGCATTGTTATGTTTTAGGCAAGGAGGGGATGATAAAGAGAAGAGGCATGGTTCCTGCCTTCACAAGAAACACAGTACATATTTTATGTGCTTTTCAAGCAGTTGTTCCTAAGTGTTCTTTCAATAAGATTTTTTTTATTATAAATGTCAGTGATAAAATTCAGTAGTCTACAATCTCACAAGTATCTGGAGCTTAGCATTTTCATATTTCCAAATAAGATACTGTGGCTGAAGAGGCATTTGAACAGGGTGAGGGTTGGTATTCTCTTGAGAGAACTGAGAAACCTGTCAGAATGTATCAATTATTCCACAGCAGTCATCTGCAATGTACCCATGGCCAGAGGGTCAATTCTTCCTTGGGATGAGCCCAAAATCCTTCAATGATTGCATGACTAAAGCCCTGAAGTGTTTATTGCCTGTGAGGAGGGACCTACATTCTGGAGGATTTGTAACCCTCCTGCCTGGGTGGGAGATCTGACCTGACAGAAAATGTTTTGTTAACTGAGAAGGTGGAAAGTCCTGTGTGAGACGGGCCCTTTCTAAAGCCGTTATTCCTCCCGGCCTTTGGAGAGTTATGATAATACTGTCAGCATTTTTACTGAATGGTCATTTGTCCTAGCAGTCAAGGTAATGCAACCACCTATCTGACAAAATAATCAGATTGGCTTTTGTTTAATTAGCTTCCAGTAATTTCCAAACTGCAAATAATGACTGCTAATGTGGATGGGAATTGGTCTGCTGGTCACACAGAAGCTGATGGCCCAATCCCATCACCCAACCCTCACACCATCCCCTCACACTGTTTTGAAGAACTAGCCGCCTTGACAACATTTCTGCTGGTATTGTTCCCTCAGAAAACCTGTCATTTCCTGCTAACACTGTGGCTTCACTGGCTTAGCTTCAGGGTAATGGCATATAGAAGCAGAACCAGCAGGGTCAGCTGGATGACTGTCCAAACTCGGGTTTGAGGGAGCTGCCTGTTGAAGTAGAAAATCAGAGATGAAAAAGACCTGTTAAATAACCCAGTCCCTTCCGCAGCCCCTGCCAGAGCATTCCAATGGTGAGAGCTTGGACCGAGCCAGCTCCAGATGACTTTAACAATGTACCTCTCACACTTTATTTGGAAGACAAGGCTGTGTCTTCAAGTTTTCTTTTGGTGAGTTTTCTACCTATCATTTCATTTGACCAGTTATTCCAGTTCCTTTTTACTGTTTTTGGTTCAGCTATAGCAACATTGTGAAATAAGCTGTTTTCAAAAACTCAATATAAGCAATATTTAAATTATTACCCCAGTCATTCCAGCAATGTGCCTATGTTTGGGGCCATGTGCTCTAGGGGGAGAGGGCACATGCACGAACTTCAGAGGTAATTACAACCAGGCTAGATATATTCTATTTACTGGAGGGCTTTACTTTTGTCATTTATTGCTGTCACTTTCAGCAACTGCTTTCTGAGTGAAAGGCACTACTAAATGTTTTCTAAAATTCCTACTAGAAAATTTATGAAGTTGGCACAGTCATCTCTATTTTTGAATTTAAAGTTTAGCAATTAGGAGTAGAAGTGCTGGGTTAAATGGCCTGCTTAAAATGCTGGCTCTGTTGCTCAGGAGCTGTGAACTTGGGCCTTCTCTTGCACCTCTATGTACACTTTTTCTACCTGTTAAGTGGGAGGAATGACAGCGCTGTCTTCATTGGTCATTTTGAGGAATAAATATATGTATAAACTGACCAGACCCATGCCTGCAAAAGAGCAAGCACTGAAATGTAATTGGTATCAATAATATATCAAGGAAGTTTGTTCGGAGGCACCTTGCTAGTAAGTAGGGTAAAAATCTTCTGTTCCAAAGTCTGTCTAAATTATTAATCATTGGTACACTTGCTTGATCAGGACACTTAACCTCTCTGAGCCTCTGTTTTTCTCACTAATAAATGGGGAAAACACCATAGTGCCTTCACCAAATCAGTCCTATTGCAGAGCCCAGCTCAGAGTGAGACTTGATTGTTAATAGTGCTATCTCTATAATCTACTTGTAGAATATCTGTATGTATATATTTTTGTGTGTATATGTATGTATATATATGTATATATATATATATATATATATACATGATTATTCCACATTTATATTATGTACCCTGTATGGCTAATTTATAGCCTAGGTCTTACTCTTAAATATTTCTCCTAATACTGAAAATACAGGATAGTTTAAAGTATATTTTATGAATTTACTCTCATTTCAAAGAATTGATTTGGTTTACTGGATAACTGAAAACAGTTTTCTCTCTAACTATCAAGGTTTCATTTTACATTTTTAATGTTCTGATGGTCTTAAGTGTGTCTCTTCCAGATCCTTTAAAATTGTCTATGGAATGTTTTAAAAATTTCCCAAATTCTTTTTCTTTTACAAATGTAGATTGGCCATAATTTCAATCTTTGTTACAGAGGGAAGAGAAGAGACAGAATTTCACAGAGGGAAATATGATGATATGTTTTTGCTGTTGTGCCTTTTTTTTTTTTTTTTTTGGTGTGTGTGGGAAAGGGTGTGATGTCATCTTGTCTCCACCCCCTGTGAGTAAGCCCACGGCACAGCTAAGTGCAGCCGCCCGCCTCTGTCACTGGGAGACCATCCACTTAAATGCAGCTCCAGGGTTGCGAGGCACCCACCAGCATCACTCCCCGGGCGAGGTGGCAAATGCAACATGCTCTCCAGCTTGGGGTGTCTACTTCTCTGTGGAAGTATTGCACTTGCCCTGGGAAATGCACAGAAATTGCCAAAAGGCAAGTAGCTCTGATGTTTTATGTTTTAAAAATATTTTTAAGAGATCCTTGTTTTTAAACTGTTAATATTAAATATGATCTGCTCTATCATATGGGGGGATAGATTTATGCTGCAGAAAAGTCAAAGTTCAAATGTGTGAAGGGTTTGCTTAAGCTATTACTCCACTCTCCCCATTATTTACTTTTCAATTGCAGCTCTTTATGGCAAAAATGAAAACCAACTTCTTGGTTGGGTATATTCAAGGGAACTGGAATGGTATAGTTTCAAGTTACAGTATTTGTATATTGAATCATATTATGTAAAGGGCTATTATAATTTGTCAGTTATTTGCTGTTTTTATCACTCAGAGACTAAACCAGCACAAGCTTAAGATTTAAAAGAAGCTAATTCTGAAATCTGGAATCTTTGGCACAAGCCTCAAGCATACCTGTTAACCAGGAGGATGAGGGAGTCTAGGCAGGTATGACCAAAGTATGGTCACGCGCTAAGTGGTAGACCCTTCTCTCCAGTGGAGTTTGGAAGAGTGTTTGATGTGTTGGACAGGACACTCCCCCTTTCTCCTGCCTAAACTGCTCTTATTTTAGTGTTGGTATTTTGTTTACAAATGCCATTAGAAGAAAATTAAGTTTTCTAAATTTAGACCTCAAAAAACGCTTTAAGCCCATCGGCACTAAAACAAGAGGCTCCTTCCTCTCCTGTCTTTGAACAGAAATGTTGTGTGTACTTTCGTTCCTTTGCAGAGGCACTTTTGGAAGCCAACGTTAGGTCTGTGAAGGCTTTTATGGCTGCAGACTGCTGTAGTCAGCAGGATTATGAAAAACAGGCTGGAATTTACCGTACAGTTATGATGGAAAATATTGGAGGTAACCCAGAGCCACAGGCTTGTCAAAAACCTGGCGTGCATAATCGAGTCAAGAAAAGTTGTTAGTGTCAGAATATTCAGAAGATCTTGCCTGGGTCCTTTCCTGGAGGGCTCACTCCAGAATCATCTTCTCTCGAGCAAAAGCTGCTCTTTCACTGGGTAAAGTGAAACTTGAATCCAGAATGTGAAGGCTGAAGCACTTGGCTGGTTGGTATTTCACATGATGATGTGAAAAGCAATAAAAAGGCAAAGTAAAACTTCTCAACTCTGATCTAATAATTATGCAAAGAAAAAAGAAAAGCAAACACTATCAGATCTTTTTCTTATACCAAGAATTTTGTTCCTTGGACATAGCAAACTGTGATGAAAATGAGTCTGAGCTACCAGCATTTAGAATTGACCCTTCATAGTGATGAAACATTTAACAATAACATATCATTTGAGAGGAGTCTGGGGTTTTTCTTCATCTCAATACCTATAGATGGTTTTATTTTCTATTCACCAAGTAGAGATGATAGCCAAAATTTGGTTTATTGCAAACTTCTGCAAATCCCAAGTGCTTTAATTATTTTGCATTCACTAAAAACAGACCTCTGAATACAGTTTGCCTTTATTTTCAATGGTAAAGGAAAAAAACCATAGTTGTAAAAAATAATCATGAAATATTTGTATATTTAATTAAGTTTTAATCTGAAGTGTTTTCATCCAGGTTCTTTTGTAAATTAAAAAAAATCTGTTATAAAATAAATGGCACGTCTCATTGTTTGTAGTGCTATTTCAAATCATGGAAGCTGCTGAGGGACTTTTAGCTGAAGTCACCTTTCCCAAACTCTGTTCCAGGAATAGGTGTTCTGTCCTATGATGGCGTGTGTGTGTGTGTGGGGGGGGGGGGTGTGACAGTGGGCAGGCAGCTGCTTTTTGTCAGTTACTTGGGGAACCTTTGATACTTTGTCCATATAGGTTGGGTATTCACAATAGATGTTAGCATTTTATAATTTTTAACCCATTGTTTCTCAAATTCATTTAACTTAAATGATGGTAATAATATCTTGCCAGGGGTTTGTCTGTTCCAGAACATATTTGGAGAAATGCTGGGCTATAATAGGATTTTAAAAAAGAAGGAAAAAAAGGTTTTTTTTTTTCTACCTATCTAATTTAGAGTTAGTTAAGGACCATGTGTTATTTAAGATTCCCATTTTTCATAAAACAGACCATTTTAACAGATTTATAAAACAAGTGAATTTAACTACACAAACAAGTCTATTATCCTCATTTTACTCATTTTGCCACAGACTGATAAAAACTTCATTACAGGCCAATATTTGGAAATCACTGGCTTAGCTTGACGTTTATTTTCTAAATGAAGGCATCCAAAGAATAGAGAAGTTGAGTGATTTTTCCCATGTTAATGGCAGAGCCAGGAGTGGATACTGGGTTTCTGATTAAAAATCCACATTCTACCCTATTTCCCACTTGGTAAGCAGGGTCTCTCACCCAAATCTTAGGCATCACACCCTATAGCGTGTGTGAGAATGCTCTTCTTGTGAATAAAATTGATTCTCATACAATGTTTAAAGTTCATCTTAATTTTCTCATTTTCCTAAGACAAAGTTACATTTGATACAAACATTTTATACACACACACACACACACACACACACACACACATATATGTGTGTGTGTGTATATATATATATATTTACGTATATATGTATTGTTTGATTATTTGTAAGAAACCATCTGTTACATGTCATGTGCCTATATGCTAATGACTATATTCTTTGGCAAGTTACTTTGCTCAGCCTCAGTTTTCTCATCTGTAAAATGGGCAAAATGGTATCTATCTCATAGTATTTTAGGATTAAATGAGTTAAGAGATGCAGAGATTTTAGTAAAGGGTCTTATACATAACTGGCCTCCAATAAATTCTTATTCCTAGTATAAAGGTGGCTTAATATTGAGTGCACACTGAATAACATATGATCTTTTGTTGAAACTGTAAGATAAATCTCTGAGATGGCTTGGTGGTGTGTCATTGGTGGACAGATGGAGTGAGATAGTGACCTACTGTTTTGTGTGACCACTGGGCAAATCATCTGCCCCCTTCCAGTCTGACTGTGCTCCTTGCATGTGGGCAGACACTCTCCAGGGGAAGCTGCACCTTTGCCTTAGGATCAGGATTTCCGTGGAGATGGGAAAGGCTGCATGGCTTCTCCAGGTGAGAACCACTTGAATTTTCAGGAGGACAACTGGACCCTAACACATAGGCCCCTGAGACGAATCACG
The DNA here is from genome assembly GCF_052094955.1 of Ictidomys tridecemlineatus. Classification (NCBI taxonomy): domain Eukaryota; kingdom Metazoa; phylum Chordata; class Mammalia; order Rodentia; family Sciuridae; genus Ictidomys; species Ictidomys tridecemlineatus. Next base: position 165,594,571 of record NC_135479.1, read on the forward strand.
TTGTTTTGTACCTTAGGAAGCCCCTGTGCTCCAGCAACCTTCATAACCTTTATTCTTGCACCATAGAAGTTTCCTCTCCCCATCACACATATGAAAACAAAATCACACGGAGTAAAAGGAGTCAACAAAATCTTATAATTGGACATCAGAGGCTTGACACACCTGCTGAAACTCCTGTGTATGAAGGATTGTATTCAGCCTGAAGGCAAAGGATACTGTTATTAGGCAAGTCTAGCATACCTCCCTTTAAGGCATGTGTGAGGAAAACCACAGAGGAGCATTGAGTAGCAAGTATAGTCACATGGTCAGGGGGCCTGGGGATCTTGGCTGTGATTCTTGTCATGTGGCAGAGGGAATAGGTAGCTCGCTCTTTGTCTGAGGTTTTACCTGAAAAGGTAGTCGTCTCTCAGGTCAGGTATTAAAAAACACAGGAACAGATGATATAACAGTGACCATCATCATGGCTATTAGCTACTACTGCTATTGTTTTCATTCTCATAGATGACATTTTTTAATGTGTACTACATGTGGTAATTTATATATATATACACACACACACATATAATTTATTAAATATATATAATATTATTTTTCTGAAGAAAAGTAAATAATAGGTATTATTAAATAATAATTATTTATTATTTATTATTAATATTTCCTTGTCCTAAGATGGAAGAGATCTGATGGTCCCCCTTAATTATTATTTATTAATAAATAATAAATATTTCTGCTTGGCTAGCAAAGGAGAAACATAGGGGACCTCGAGTCCCAAAGGCTGTGATTCTGCCCATCATCAGGAACAGGGGGCTTTTAAAGAGGTGATTTAAAGGCTACATTCCACATGTTCACTAGTCAATTTGGGAGATAGTCATTTCTGAGCTCTTCTGGTACAATCCCCAAATTCTGGATTACTTCATTTCTATGGTGGGTTTGTACTCGAGGACAGATAAATCTGCCTAATAGGGGGAAGAGAGGTAATCCTGTTTTCCCTGAGATTAGGGAGTAGGAGAGATTGAGGAGGAGGAGGGAGAGAAGAAGAGAAAGAAATGTGTCCATTTTAAAAATAGGTTGCAGTGGCAGAGCAGCAAGGGCTATATTTAAAGTATAAAGTGGACCACTGTTATATTTCCTCACTGTCAATTTCCAAGTTCCACTTCTATGGAAAAATGGGTGATGACATCTCCAAACTGCTTCCTGCTGAAAGGGGATGAAGTTGGAGGAAAGTCACCCAAAGTCCTTGGTCTCTATCAGGTGAGGTGTGGACAGTTAAGGGTATTTAGTATCAGAGCAGTCCAGAGGTCCACCTGGCAGATGGCAGGTGACTGGACAAGGCATCCATAAGGCAGGGATCATGCTAAGATTATAGAGCTACATAATTAAATTGTCTAAATCCCCCTGCAAAGTGGGTATCCTATTGCTTGCATTTTGTAAAGCATCAGATTATGCCTCCACATGTTTAAATAACTTTGCCCTAGCCACATAGACAGCATGGCCAAGACATTACCCTTGATTTTGATGAAATATCATCTCTGTAATCTGTGTAAAGATACACTAGTTTATTTAAGTTATAAATTCTACCCCATGTTTATGGAGAGCACTGAGACTGGGAAGACAAAACTTGACACCTGTCTTCAGGCAACTGGCGTTAGTGGAGAAGATGGGATAGAAAGGGATAACTCCAGTAAAGTGACATCCTTCTCCAATTTGGGTGAAGCATAGTGAATTTTGAGACTAGCCAAAAGGACCAAATCCAGACTGGAGGTGTCGAATATTATAAAAGGCCCTCAAGTAGAAGTGTGAAGGACAAATGCATTTGGGGGCAAGAAGAAGGATGGCTGAGAAGTGAGGGGCCTTCCCAACAGAGGTGACTGCTGGGCTCAAACTCAGCAATTACTAAAGTATTGAGAGTGGAAACAAAGACCAAGAGATCCACAGGATGCAATCGACTATGCCTTTCTTGTCTCTCTCTGTTCTGAGTCCTTATGATTTATTACAAAGAGGACTTAGAACGTTGTCTTTGGGGAGGCAGGTTTTTCTTGTTCTGTAAACTTTCCAGCCACTCATCTCAGTACTGGCCCTCTCAATCTTAACTTTGAAAAAACAAAAATGTGTCACTCTAACAGCACAGTCCATGTCTCCAAAGGGTGGTTGATACTTGTGAGGGGATAGGGACCATCAGATCTCTTCCATCTCAGGGCAGAGAAGTTGGGAGGTTGATATGGGGACTGCAAAGTCTAATGGAGGGAGTTCTGATTTAATTTGAATATTTGTGTATTGCTAGGACTGTATTAAAGAGTACATTAGAAGAAATAGCCCTGCTGCTAAAAGAAAAAAAAGTTGGGAAACCACAGAATTATTTTAGTATTTTTTAAAGCACTAAAGTTTCTTGGCAGATTTCTTGGCGATGTTTGTTTATTTGAGAACTGATTATTGAACATCTACTAGGCAAAACTAAATGAGATTCAGCTGTGTTATAAAAGAACTTTAAATTAGGAATGTAAAAAAACTCAAGATTTAAAAATAAAATTCCCCTAGATACATCATTCATTTAGTTTCATACACTGTTCAGTTGGACAATGAGATACAAAATCTTAAGGAATTTTAGCTTCTCCCTTTCTCTTGATTCAAGACAGAGCTGACCACTTAAGAATAGAATTCATCAGTACTATATTGTCGCAAAGAAGATTAAAATGTTTAGGTAGGTTCATGCGAGTTGATGGAGGGTTTTTCTAAGATGAAAGTGAGACCTTGAGTGAAGGGACAACCATTCTTGAGATACTGCCATCCATTCTATCTGGGTCACCATCCTCAGAAAGAATTCCCTCTTAAGTATTCCCTGATTGACTTTTATAAAGAAAGGTAGGCATAAAAGAGGTGAATTTAATAAAAGTTATGTAAAAACAAGCATAAAAATAAAAGTTAAAAATCTAATGTGATCAATTGCTAAAATAATAAAATAAAAACAAATCTATTAAAAAAAATAATGACCAAAAGTGTAAAAAAAAAAAAATCTAGATGTGGTAGTACATGCCTGTAATCTCAGCTCCTTGGGAGGTTGAGGCAGGATGACTACAAGTTCAAGGCATCCTGGGCAACTTACTGAGACCCTGTCTCAAGATAAAATAATATAAAATAAAAAGGCTATAGATGTAGCTCAGTGGTAGAGGAATTGTCTAGTATGTGTGAGGATCTGGGTTTAATCCCCAGTATCCCCCACCCACCCACACACAGTAAATATAAATAGTATCAGCTAAAAAAAAAAGTTCTAAAAATGAATGGAAGAACAATGCATTAAATACATCCATTTCATTATATATAACCGAATTTACCATATACCAGGTTAGGTGTTTAAGGCTGTGCTTACGTAAATGATCTCTTTTTATCCTCACACTTATGAAAAGTATATTATTAGTATCTTAAAGAATATGCTAATTATATTTTTGCATAACAAATTTCCATAAAGCAGCTTAAAATAATGCATTCATTGTTTCAAACATGCTGTGGGGTAGGAGTCATCCTGGCTTAGCTGGGTCTTTCATGAGGCTTCAGGGAAGGTTCTAGGGCTGGGTCTCATCTGAAGGCCTGGCTGGGGAAGGATTTCCTGTCAAGCTAATGTGGTCAAAGAATTCAGTTCCTGAAGGGTTGTTGGTCTGAGGGCCTCATATCATCACTGGCCTTCATTGGCCAGAGGTCATCTCAGTTCTTTGTCAGACGGGCCTTTCTACTATGGCTACTTGTCCAGAAGAGTCTACAGGTAGACTTATGTAGCCTAATTGCAGAAGTGAAGGCCCCTCTCTTTTGCCATATCTTGTTGGTGAGAAGGTGAGAGGTAATTCTATTCTCAGATTATCTTAGAGTCTACCTGCCACAAAATGTTCAATGGTAGCTTGAAGTCACTAGCAGAATCATGGACATAGGAAATCTGACTCCAGAGGACACACTGGTTTGAGCATAATTACTGAGTCCATCAACTTCCCACAGAATTCAGCCATTACTGGCAGATGCTCAGTAGGCAAACTTCTTATTTGTGTCCCTCCATAGTTGGAGTTGATTCTAGGAAATTCCCGAAAATTGAGGAAAGTATGTTAAGAATACAAAGTAAATATTGAGCATCCAATATGAATCTTCTCTGTATGCAACAGGCCAATTGGCACCTAGATTCCTTTGTTGATACAGAAACCTTTAATTCTGCTACTTAGGCCTGAATAATCATACTAGCAAACACTAAGCCTACCTGTGTAGGTTAGAAATAGCTGTAGGCTTTAAACTAAAAACTACTCTGGCAGTTCCTTTTGATAGTTATCAGGCATTCCTGCCTAAGAATCTCTTTTGTAGCCTCCAGTTTACTTATTCTTGGAAGTTACATTTAACTATTATTATTATTTAAAATGCCCAGGAATAGCTGTGTTTGGGTTTTAACTGTCTTTGCTAAGTGTTTAAGATGAAGTAGTCAAACTGACTTTTGTTTCTATCTATTGTTAACAGTCAGCTGAGTTTCTCTGTAGTTCATCAAGTATGGTTAATCCATATAGGGGGCCACACAAAGCAAATTCCCTCAAAATAGAGGAATTGCTTTCATTGATGCCACCATCTCTCAAAGGAAAAAATATAATCAAAAATGATTTTTAAAAATCTGAAAAAATATTAAGCAGTTAATATGTATGAATTTGGTCATGCAGCCCTAGTGAAAATGTGCTTCAGAAACATTAATAGAGTGGCTTTTAAAGTAAATGGAGAAATTACAATGAGGATAAATTTGTGGTTGGGGAAAGAAGGTATAGTTTTGTTACTAGATGTGATGGCGGCAACTCAGAAAATTTTCTCTCAGATGCTATTTCGTGTTAATAAAACAGCAGTTCTTCCATATGCTCTCAGGAAACACAACAAAATTTAGTGCAAAGAAATATTCTCAGCATGACACTCAGAATCTTGTAGAATGTTTAATAATACTTGAGCACTCTGTGGGTCTTTTATTTTTAGCCCATAGTCTCTTCTTGTGTTGGAAAGATTTTAAAGGTTTTAGGAGGCACATGGTAGGGAAGATTGGCTTGGGGGTCTCTGGGAAAGTTCTGTAGGTAGCAAGACTGAATCAGGATTTAGTTCACTGCTCATAATATTTACCAGTGTTTCCCACTGAAAACCTTCCATGGTGAGATAGTTATGGTATGTAATAGATTTTTCTGACCCAACAGAACCCTGATTTATATTCCCTGGGATTTTGCTGGAAATTTGGGATCCTCAGAGTTAGTCTGAGGTTTGAAGCCATCTTAGAACACAAGCTATAAAGTCAGCTAATGTTCCTCTCACCAGAATTCTGAAAAAAAAAAAAGAGGTAGAAGATTTGGTACTTCCATAGATAGTCTGTTACCATTCTCTAGTCAAGGATTATGCATCTAATGCCGTCCAATAGAAACCCATACCAAACTCACCCACGTCAAGCATCTTCTGATCAGATTAGAAATTACTTGTAGAGAAAAGTTTTGCCCACTTCAAACCTTACCTTACCTTTTCTTCTTTTAACATAAGTTCACCAGTATTTGTAACATCCATCGCAACAGTTCTAATCCTGGCTGCACATGAGGATAACTGAGTTTTCAAAATTATCAGTAATGCTCTACTACCCCTGCCTCATCACAATTCCATTAGTCCAGGGTAAGAGATTTTTAAAATATTTCTCTGGTAATTCCAATATGGCCAGAGCTATAGAATAACTGATCAACAATTTTTGAAAATGTGCATGTATAAATACTTGATAAATGCTCCTAGAAGAATATAGAGTAAGATTTAAAAGTTGCAAGTAAATTATTTTGCTATTTGAGTTTTACTTTCTATCTAAAAGTTGTTATTGTTATTTTTTGCCTGATTGTAGGATTTTAAAACACTGTTTGGAATAATTTTTCGGGCTTCCTTCTCAAAGTACAATACAAAAACGCTTAAGATTAAGATTAACATTTGTTTTTAGTATTAGGACATAAGTGATATTCTCTAATTTTATAAAATTTCAGAAGCTAGATCTGAGAAGCTGTGACTGATTTCCTTTATTGGGACTGAACTTACATTTATTTTTGTCATCCAAGTAATATTTAAAAATCATCATATAAAGATTACAAAGAGGAGTAGAACAATTTCTGCCTTTGAGGAATTTGAAATCAGTTCTATTTGACCACACAAATGTCATTTTATTTTATGTGAAATCATCAGTGTCTTAATTCTTTGTCCTCATTTAACAATTGAATTTCCAGGAGTTAAGCCATTCCACCGTGTTGTCATACACTAGCTTTGATATACATAAAGAAATTAATTCATGTAATAAGTAAGACAAACCAAGACCTCATGAGCCCATCAGTGTATAACACTGGAGTAAAGCAAATGTGCCATGAATTTCCCTTCTCGCAAAGTCCTGGTCACACGATTTCTTTGGGAAATGGTTTCTTTCATTGTATACATTACCATATACATTCTGGCTCATCATCTTCTGTTTTCAGGACAATTTTTGAGCACATAGCAAATCTTATGACCTAAAACCTCTTTGAAATGCATTCCACTGCATCTTCAGAACACGGAAAGGTCTTTCCCTTTTGAGCAGTGCACAGACGCTTCTGAGGACCTGGAACTGGGGTGCTTTTGCTTCCGATGTGATGCCAAGGTGGAGTTTCAGATTTCCTTTTTCCTTGAATACCATCCTTTGATTTTTTCCATTCTGTTGGTTCGTAAGAAAATGTTCTGGTTCCAAGGGCCTCACTGAAAGTACACTGAGCACACGCATGTGAAGGCTTGCAAGACCTCATAGGCCTTCTTTCTGAGAGCCCTAGATTCTGTCGTTGAAGGAGGAGTTTGGGGTGGCTGCCAAAGTCTTGCTGGCAGAGAACTCTGGAATTTAGTCCTGCTCCAGTTATGCTGTCAGAGGAGGCAGGACAGTTCCTTCTCCTTTCACTTTCCAGATGGAGTTAAACTACCCCTAACCAATTGGTTTAGGACAGTATATCAGATAATCTGAAGTCTGCCCCTCCGTTCCTCTTCTGGTCCATCTTCTTCAAACAACCCCTGATGATCCTATTACAGAATTTTGCTCTAACTGCTCATATTTTCAGTAACATTAGAAGGAAAGTGTTGATGGATATGCTTTCTTATTCAGGTTTATCCTAATCTGTAGTTTCATTTAAAAAAATGAGAAGATAAGTATTGAAAAATAGCAATATAGGTTAGTGGGTAAAAGCACAGAAGTAAATGTGAATCTGTGAACATCAGAATTCTTCCTCTGAAAAAAGAGTATAATAAATATCAGTTCTTATTTTAGCTTCCACAAATAAATGATATTAGGAGGACTTTAATGGCCATAGTAACTTTCTTAAGCAAGGTAAGAGGAGATGTGGAGACCAGGCGCACTTTAAAAATCTCTTTGCCTTCTGTGGCAATGAGAGGGACATCTGCTGGAAGCTCCACAGTCTGGAAAAGATGCTGAGAGATGAGAACACCTTCTTGCTGGGTGTCAGTGGTTAATGTGTTGGGATCTGTGGTGTGGCAGCCTCACACTCAAATGGGCTCTGAGGGGGAGAGTCAAACCATTGTGGATGCTTTAGACATAACCCTTGCCATCAGCATCACGCTCGGTTTCCTTGTCCATCTCTCCCTACATGGATTGGGAAGGTCCTGCTCAGAAGAGATTGGCCCTTTATTGTCAAAGATTTGGGAGCACACGTTGTGGTTCTGGGGAGGCAGCCCTGCATGACTTGCTGTTAGCTAGGTGCCTGCTATAGTCTGTCGGGTTGAGTCCCAGGCATTGGATTGGTGACTGATAAGTCACCTGATGGGACCCTTTTCCAGCCTCCCTCTTTTCGTTCCCCATCCTTCTCTTTCCTAAACCTTCAGCCCTTTCTTTTGCCCTGCCTCTTCCTCCTGCTTCCCTCTTGTCCTCTTTCCCCTTTCTTTCAACACTATAAGAGTCCTCAGAGTATTCTCCTGGCTTCCACCCGCAGCCACTCCTGCTGGCCACTTTGGCTCATGTTCTCGCCTCACAGCTGACTCCCCATCTGTTTGGATGCACCAGGAATCATCCTTTACAAGACAACGCACACTTTATATCTTTTTCAAGGCAGGGTTATTATTTCTATGTCATGTTAAGTGTCCTCTTAGATTGAAAATATCATGATTTCTTGCTCATTGATCTTGGCATCAGCAAGCTTGAAAACTCACGTATATTCATGTGATAAGCCCCAAGCCAATCAGATGGCACCAACCCTAACTGCATGTTCATTCTTAAATAGCCTCAAGTATAGGACAAATATTATGTCCTGTGAAGGTTGGCAACAATATACACATGACAAAAGCTAGATATTATAGTGTCATTGTGTAAAGTTGGTTTTGTGTTGGTTCTGTTGTAGTTGTAGTTGGATATTTTGAAGCACTTTTTTGGTAGCTTTTCCCAAGGCTTACATTCAAATGCCATGTTTCTCTTCATTTGACTTGTAACCAACATTTCCATGAAACTGAGCTTCTGTGTAGAGTATCCCCAGGAAATGTGATCCTCTCGTTGGCAATCGGATCACAGTTGTAAGCATTTAAGTTCTTTTCGACATGCCAGCTTCGCTCTTTGATCTCCATTCTTGGGCTCACGGTTTTCTTTGCTGTACTCGACAGATGTCTTCCAAATTTTCCTCTCACTTCATTAACAGCCCTCCTCTTTCCTGTTTTCGTGTCTCTTCAAGTTCTGATCCCTGTGCTTGGAAGACCATCCACTATACCTTCCATAGGAACTTTGTGTATTTTCTTGGCATTTAGACTTTTTCAACCATAACCCATATTAATAATTGAATAAAAATACATATCGTCAGCCCTCCATATCCAGGATTCTACATATTCTACATCTGGGGATTCAACCAATTGTGGATTGAATGTTTTTGAAAATAAAATTTCATCTCTACTGAACATGTGAAGGCTTTTTGGGCCATTATTCACTAAAAAAATAAAACAACTACTTACAATAGAATTTACATTATACTATGTGTTATAAATAATCTAGGAACAATTTGAAGTATTTGGGAGGATGTGCATAGGTTGTACACAAATATGACACCATTTTACATTAGGGACTTGAGCATCCATGGATTTTGATATTGGTGAAGGATTCTGGAACCAATTCCCCATGGATGCCAAGAGAAGACTGTGTATTAGGTTTCCAGGTGTGTGTGTGTGTGTGTGTGTGCACGCATATGTGTCCTGTGCTAAGTTGTGCTGGTTATCCTTGTGATACAAATATAAATGTTTTTATAAATATGTATAAACATGTTATCTATAAATATATATATTAGGTGAAAGTCTGTGAGAACTAATTGAATTTGGTGTGATATTATTGCTTTTTGATCCACATATTAAAAATAGTGATTTAGTATTTTGCTCCTGTGTATAACAATCCCATTACAAAACCCTTTATAAATAGTCTTACCCTGAAGCAAGTGACATTTTTATTATCCTGTTTGGGAACAACTCAAATATTGATATTACAACTGAATCACTAGAATGACTAACTAGATATATATATATATATATATATATCATTGATTCACTTAGAGGTGTAATAGTACTTCATACTATAGTTTAGCCTAATTTTCTTCTCTACATATTCTTGACAAATTCCATTTTCACACCTTTTTTACCAACATCTCGGTGATTTTTTTCAAATATTTCAGGTACCTTTCTCAGCTATTTATGAAGAACATGTATGGAGTTTTATAATCCCCTAAGTTTGTCAGCAGAATTGCATTATATAACACTTGTTCTTAATTGGCCATTCAACCCAAGCATCTGTTTTCACTTATGTCAGAAAATTAAGACAACAAGCATTTACTGTGGTGTTTTCCAAAGTCGTCATAACCCATGGCTCAATGTCCTCTGCAAGGGTTTTGTGGTGTCCCAGAAACATCCATTTCAAATATTCCTTTTCCTGGCTGGAGGTTGATAGGCCACAAAGAGACCACAGACATTAACACTAAATAAACTTCCTGTAAATTATCAAGTAATTTAAAAGGCATTAAAGGATAAGCATTAGCAGAGTTCAGATGCTTTTAGGGATATCTCTTTCCAGGGACTTTCTTATTTCGTGAGTGTTTATTTCTTAAAAAGAGGGAGAAGAGGGAGGGAGAGAGAGAAACACTTAATCTCCATTTATCTACTCTGAGCCTAAAATCTCTTCCTCCTACCCTTCTTCCTTCATGTATTTGCATTCTATATCCCCAAGGCCTGCTTGCGGACCACAGTTAGATGGGAATTGTAAAAGAACAAACAAACAAAAAACCAACTTGAGTTTTGTCTTATTGAAATTCAGCTTTTTAACCACCTGGAGAAAATTATTCTTATACTCAGTTTGAACATCCCTAATACAAACACTGAAATACAAAATGCTCCCAAATCTGAAACTTACTACGCACAAACATAATACCACAAGTGATAAATTCTACCACTGAACTTCATGTGATGGTTACAGTTAAAAATGCTAAAATTATTGTGTAAATTGTACCAAAAATAGTGTAAAAGTACCTTCAGGCTATGTGTATAAAACGTACATGAATCATAAATGATTTTCATGTTTAGACATGTATCTTATTCTCAAGTTATCTCATTATATATAATATATAAATATTCCAAAAGGCAGAAAAAGTCAAAATATGAAACATTTTTTGATTCCAAACATAAAGAATAAGGAATACTCAACCTGTACTGAGAAACATGGAATTGCTGAATGTTCAAGCTGTAATAAGCATCAGAATTTCTACATGGGCTTAAAAACTTAGAATGCATGGGTACTGTTGTCTGTAATCCCAGCAACTCAGAAGGCTAAGGAAGGAGGATCTAAAGTTGAAGGCCAGCGTGGGCAACCTAGTGATATCCTGTCTCAAAATTTAAAAAGGATTGTGGATGCAGCTCAGTGGTAAAACACCCCTGGGTTCAGTCCCAGTACCAGAAAACAAAAAGTCAACTCAGTATGCTAGGTCTCATCACCAGTTTCGAATTTGGTAGATCTGACATGAATGTTGAGAGCATGACAATTCTTAACAAGTTCCCAGGTGATAATAATGCTGCTGATCCTTACACCTTATTTTGAAAACCATGGACAATAAATCTTTTCAGAATGAAAAGTTCTACATCATCCAACCTCACCATACTAAGGCAACTCAGATTTATGTTCTGATAATCTGCCTGCTAAACAGCTACCATTAATGATTCTGATGAAATTAACAATATATTGAAAAATAGTACTGAGACTTTCCAAGTTCAAGAGATGTTCTTTAAACTAGTAATGTAATATTAATCTTACATACATGTTACTGAGCCCAGTAGATTTCCTTCACTGGTGAAATTGGAAACAGTTTTGGAGAAAATAAAAAGATGTGTGGGAAAGTAAAAAAAAAAAATAGTACTGATCTTTTAATATAATCAGCGTTAATCACTGGGGCACTAATTTGAAGAAAGTGGCTTATATACTCTTAGCTAACTTACTAAGTTTTTTACCTTAAATTAAGATTTTGTGTTTAACATTGCTTTTTATTTTGGATTATCCAGTCTGGAGAAACTGTGCTTTCTGCAGTTCAGTATGTAGTACCTATCTATAGGAAAAGTCTAGCTTGTGAGAATGAGAACTCCTACCTCTTGTGGTAAACTTGCTGGCTGCCTTTTAAATTTAGAATCTTTTACCACAGCTAGCTGGAGCCCTAGGCAGCATGTAACCTTGTTTGGTGGTGAGTAATGTTTAAAACTTGGCTGAAAAGGTTTTGGTTACACTATGAGCTATTTGTGGGAGTCATTTTGGGTATACATGTTGAAGTTAATGTCTAACACTAGCTAAAGGCATGTGTAAAGTATAACCCAAATGCAAGAAAAAATCCATTATAAAGTATGAACACTTGACCAGGTCAATGAAGACAAATACAATTGTGAAACTCGAGATTATTTGGTACTTCACATAAATGTTTTCTGTCATTTTAACTTTCACAGGCTGTCAGCCAGCCTGTCAGCTCATATTGGACATCAGCCTATCGTGAGCATTAGCTATGATATTTGTACTTGGCAGCCAGCTGAAAGTGTTGTGCATGTAGCTTGTAGGTTAGTTTCTTATCTTGGGACATCCATAAAACCTTTGAATTCATTTATATTTGTGGGTCTGTGCATTTTTCAGGAGTGTTGGGTTTTGGATATGAAGCTTTTCAAGAAGTCTAAGAGCCAATAAAAGTTAACTGTCTAGACAGATCCTTTTTACTCAGAGAATTAGGGTAGGTCAAGTAAGTGGCTAGAAGAACATGCAGAGACTGCAGAGACGGTTATGGGATTGTTTATGAGAAACTTTATAACTGAGATGTGAATACATTTTAATTTTCATAATTAATTTTGATGTGGCTGAAAAAATTTAAGTGTGGAAATAAGAGTGTCCAACATGGCCCTTGATTGTTTTCACCTCCTGTTATTCATGCTCTTATATGTATGATCTTGCACCCTAAATCAAGGCTGGCCCATGTATCCATTAGAACACAGAAATGCGGTAAAGATCTGTGACCTCAGAGGCTAGGATGTAGAAGACTTTTTGTTTAACAGTGCTTTTTATTTTGGATTATCCAGTCTGGAGAAAGGCAGCTGTCATGTCATAAGGCTCTCATGCAATCCTGTGGAGAGGTTCATGTGTTGCTGGACCTAGACTTCCTGCCTATATCCAGCACAAACTTGCTAGCCACAGGTGTGAGCCATCTTGGAAGTGCATCCTCCAACCCCAGTCAAGCCTTCAGATACAGCCTTGGCCAATATATTAACGCAATGTAACATGAGATTCTGAGTCAGAATGGTCCAACAGATCTGTTCCCAATTTCTGGGTCCACAGAAACTGTGGATAATAAGTGCCTTTGTTGTTTAAGCCACTAAGCTTTGGGTTAATTTTTAAACTCTAAAGGGAGTGTATTTTCTATCTTTAATTTTTTTTAAAGGACTATTTAAGTGGAAGAAATATAGAATGAACAATGTTGACAAGTTTATTTATTGTCATACAGTTTTGAATATGTAGTTCTGCCTATGGGCCAAAAATAAGTGAGACTAAATTCTGGAAGAGAGTTTTTGGATCAGTTACCTTTGCTAGGACCATGAAACGCTGGGCATAAATGCTAATTAAGTGATTGTAAAAATATAGGAACAGATATCCCTTTAAAGAAAACTCAGTGTTTGATAGTTTAGAGCAGCTTAAAGACCATCTCTTCTGAGGGCTTCATAAATGGCCTTCTCCTTCATTCCAGAGGCTAGGATGAGTTTTAGGCCAAGGGTGTGGATCTGTATTGGTTCTGCTATAATTTAGGAGAGTCGACCTCTAGGCCCCAGATAGCCTAGAGAGAGCCAGATCCAAGATCCACCCTGCAGTTGACCTACATCACTGAGTTCCCCTGAGGAACAAATGGGCCTCCTGGGAGAAACCTGGGTCAGGCCAGGCTCTCATCTCCTTGACCTCAGCTTCAGTCCCATGGTGAAGTTTCTGCCTTGGCATTCCTCATGGAATTTTGTCTCCAGGGTAGGCATTATGAAATTTCTTATCTCTTATAAAAATCATTTTATAAGCACCTAACAAAATAGGAAGAATAGAGATATAAAGAAGAAAAATGGGTACTGTCCCAGTGTAGTTGATATCCTAGTAAAAGGAATTGACTAACTAAGGTAATGCCATATAATAAAGGCTAAAACTGAGGAACAAATAAAGCTAAATATGGCACAGGAAAAAAGGAATTTATTTTGCATGAGAAAGTTGGAAGATCTTTGAATAAGGCCTTTTTTGCCATTCTTCAGGAATTTTATGGTATTTCCACAAATGTTTTATTTTTAAGAAGCTTCATGTAGGAATTTTTTTTTTCTATATTCTATCTACAAAGAGTGAGCAAATTTTTCTAACTCCAAACCAGAATATGTAGTATATGTAAAGGTAGTGCCAAAGACACAGGGCTCTGTGTAATGTTCTGGGGCTCTCTTTATTTAAAAAAATATATATAACAAAAACATAAATTTGGCGAAGCAGTTTCTATCCAAGACCAAATCTCAGTCTGCATCTCTAGTCTTTTTTACTAATATGTTCATTGTTCAGGGAATTGCAAGGCCTCATGTAGCTTCTTGCTTTTGCTCAGATTTAGGGCACATGACGTACAACTTGACTTTCCCCAAATGTCTTATCAGAGTTGCCAAGGAAGGACTGCTTTTGTAGTAAAAACAGCTCATTTCCTACCACTCCTTTTATCCACCCTCAATAAACACACCGAATTAAGCAAGAAACATAATCAGGCTTTTGAATCAGACTATTTGTGGAGGATATGGTGGATAAAGAAAAAAGTCAAAGCAAGAAAATGGAGTCAGGTCTGAAAGTATCATCACAATAGTCAGGTGCTACTGGAAAAATCACAAGTGTGACAGAAATCAACTGTTGTATAACCCTTTTCCATCCTGTCCTTGAAATGTGGGTGCCCTTCATCCTCACTGGCCCATCTCTGGCTCCTGGATGGCACTGGGGACCCCTTATTAAGAGATCTGCTCCTTAGAAGTGGAGGTGTACTGCTCACAGGTTGGATTTTGTTATCTTGCTTACTGAAGTTGAATTACAGAACAATGAAATAAGGAAGTATCTTCCAATGATTGACTTTTATCTGCATATGTACACGTTTTTTGCCTTCTCAACATCCTGATTTCTTTTTGTTAAGACAGGTAATTATAATAATGTTCTTTACAAAATTTTCTGTACTGTTACTTATATGTGCAATGATTAAATAATCTCCAGACTGTTTAAAAAAAAAAAAAGGACTAACTTCTTTTCCAGTAGGAGAACTCTCTTACCTGGGCTTTCCACAAACAACTTGTCTATTGTCTTTTAGAGAACAAATATCTCAAACAGCATCTTGGGCAGGTTTGGCTTTCTAGAATATCCTTTCTTGGGATACCTGTTATCCTACACCACATCGTGGAGCAAACCATGACTTTTTTTTTAAACATTACTCTATTTATTAGTAAATATTCTGATGCCCTTCAATAGATGAATGGATAAAGAAACTGTGGTATATATACACAATAGAATATTACTCAGCATTAAAAGAGAATAAAATTATGGTATTTGCAGGTAAATGATAGAGTTGTAGAATATCATGCTAAGCAAAGTAAGTCAATCCCCCCAAAAAAACAAAGGCCGAATTTTCTCTCTGATAAGTGGATGCTGATCCATAACAGGGATGGGGAGGAATGGGAATAATGGAGGAACTTTGACTGAGCAAAGGGGAGGGAGAGTAGGGAGGGTAGATGGGGGCAGGAAAGATGGTGAATGAGATGGACATCAGTAACCTAGGTATGTGTATGACTGCACATGTGGTGTGATGCTACATCCTATACAACCATACAGATGTAAAGTTGTGCTGCAATTGTGTACAATGAATTAAAATGCATCCTGCAGTCATATATACCTCATTAAAATAAATTTAAAATATTCTGTAGTTATAGCTTAATCTAAGGAATAAGAAAAACATGACTTTTAAAATCCTTTTCAAATTTAAGCACACAAAGATATTTTCTGATTCCTACCTGATTGCTTCATCCAGTCTGATCACTTTTTTAGTCTGTCAGTTTTAATCAAGATTTAAAATAGTTCTGGCTAGCTAAGCACGGTGGCTCACTCCTGTAATACCAGCTGCTCAGGAGGCTGAGGCAGGAGGATGGAAAGTTCAAAGCTAGCCTCAGCAAAAGTGAGGTGCTAAGCAACTCAGTGAGACCCTGTCTCTAAAGAAAATACAAAGTAGGGCTGGGGATGTGGCTCAGTGGTCAAGTGCCCCTAAGTTCAATCCTCAGTACCAGAAGAAAAAAAATTAAATCTTTTTTCTTAGAAACCATATCTTTTCTAAAAGATAATAGACAAATTAATTTTCTGGAACCCACACTGATTTTTTTTTTATCAAATGGGATAAAATAAGGAAATTGGTTCCATTTGCCTGACACAGTTGGAGTATTCATATAAATTAAGTATTAACTCCTTTTCTGCATGTCCCTTGCATTCTCAAATCAACACAACCCAAAATCCCACAACCTAAATTGAAATGTCATATACTTTTTTCTTCTTTTGGCTTTAAGACTCAATTTCAACCTGCTTTAAACACTTTGATCTCGAGAGAAAGAAGCTAGACAAATTTGAGCATCCCATATTATGCAAAAAGAAGAAAGCTCTCCCTTTTATTCATAATCACAATGTGATTATGGATGCATAAGAAGAAAAGTAATCACTGAACTTGGAAATAAAAACCCTCTATTTTAGGATTTACTTTGCTTTTAATTGGATGGGTATCCCTGGAGGAAAAAAATTTAATTGCTCTGGGTCTTAGTTTTCTCATTTTAAAAAACAGAGAATAATACAGTTGATTCTCATTGTTTGCAATAGTTATATTCTATAAAGTTGCTGCAAACACCATATTAGCCAAAGCTGAACAATTGCTTCCATGTTCCTGTGAGCCTCTGGTCATAATATTTTCATCAATGGATAGGTATATTACCTAGTTTTATTTGGGTTTCTGCTAGAAGATACCTTATTTAATATATGTTGTTGATTCTTTAACATTGAAGTCATGACTGACACACTATTGCTCATGCCTGAATGAAGCTTACCTCACTCAGTTTTTCTCCAAAAGGCAGACTGTAGCTTTTGTGTTTAGAAATACTAGGTAGGCTGTCATCATTACACGTAGGGATCATTTCAAACAATTAAATCTCCAATAAAAAGCATAAAATCGGGGAAACTATAGCACTAAATATACTGTGCGAAGGACACTTATTTACAGTCTGACAGCTGAAGAAAGAAGGCAGAGAGTCACCTTGGTCAGCCTCAGCTGGGAATGTGCACATGGGGTGATTCAAGTTTTTCACTGCTTTGAAAATCCTGAGTGGATGGTCCACAGATAACTGTAGAAGTGCTTTGAGTATTGACTTGGAGGTTACAAATAAATTCTTTAAAGTAGAAACATTTGAAAACATGGAATCTGCTAATAATGAGGATCAACTGACTGTGTTTGTTGCTCCTGCTGGTTGACGGGAAAGGACAGGGTGATTCTCCTTATTATTATTTCCCAGCCACAGCCAAGAAATCTAGAACATTCATTTGGAAGAAAAGAAGTCTCATTGCTTGGGCCTCAAACACCATAATCATATTAGGGAAACTGGAAAGCCTAATGCAAGTGCTTATTTACCTTTAAAAATATGCATTAACATGGAGATAATATCAGGATGAAGAGCCTTGCCTGTCAAATAATAAGTTCATTGTTTGATTTCTTTAAGGTGGGTACAGGCTTGTTGGAACCTGGTTGTTTTTGTACATATTTGTGGATTCCTGTAGGACCATTTTTAAACTCAGTGATCATCTATCACTTCTCTTCTTGGCTCAGAGTAATTTTTACATCTTAAAGGTGCTTTGTAAATATTTGCAATCACAGGTTTATTTGTAGATTCCTTTCAGTTATAGATAGTTTTTGTTCACATGAAAATTTAGTTTTGCTTTTCAGTGTACAAAGCACTTTCACATTATTGTCTGGCTTATTTTAATTTCCATGGCATGAGCTTTATTTTTTATAAAATGGTACAGATGTTGTTTGAATGTCAATGCTACCTTTATGAAATTAAGGGATTTGGGATACATTCTGCTACTGAGGTGAAATTACCAGGTGGCAGAAATGTTTTCATGGGAGTGCAGTGTCACAGAGATGACATTCCATTCCCAGTTGCCCTTCTTTCTACCTCTTTTTGGAAGGCACACCCTTCTTGACTGGCAAGAAAATTCATACCACCTTTCTGTTTTAATTTCCACTTTCAAATCTATTTTGATGACATTGTTTTTAATTCATTTATTTAAAACATATGGTTTTGTTAGTATAAAGAGAAACATCCTGATAAGCAGAGGAGTAAAATTCAAGTTCCATCCACATTTTTTAACATCTATCAAACATCAAGATTTTAACTTGTTTCTTTGATTCCCGTTGCATGATACAAATCATAATAAAGCATTTTTGATAATGCAGGCAGGGATGGGGGACGATTCAGAATGGGTGGCTGGCATAAATGTGGAAGGGCATTTTGCTTAGGGGGCCCACCCACATTCTCACTGTTCTTCTTTGAAGAGCTGGGGCCCTGATATGATTTAGATATTAAGTGGCTCCTAAAAGCTCAGGTGTGAGACAATATAAGAAAGCTTTCAGGTGAAATGATTGAAGTTTAACCTAATCAGTACACTAATCCTCGGGTAGAGACTGACTAGCTGGTAACTAGGCAGGTAGGGTATGGCTGGAGGAGGTGAGTCGCTGGGTGTGCTTTTGGGGTACATATTTTGTCCTTGGAAGGAGCTCTCTGCTTCTGGTGTGATGTCCCGAGCTGCTTTCCTCCACCACACTCTTCCTCCATGATGTTCTGTCTCACCTTGAGTCCCAAGGAATGGAGTCAACTGTCTGTGGACTGAGACCTGAAACTAAAAGCCCCTAAATAAACTTTTCCTCCTTTAATTGTTCTTGTCAGGTCTTTTGATTGCAGCCAAAAAAAAAAAAAAAAAAAAAGCTTACTAAGACAACCCGTAACGACACTTTGTTCCATTCCAGACTTGCCTTCCACTGGCAGGGCTGTAGGCTCCAGACCATCCCATCACCATGCTCTATCAAAATGTCTATCAGTACCTCATTCCTAACAAGAGAAAGCTCTATTTTTAAAATTTTATTTTCAATTATCAGGAATGAATTGTATATATTAATGGAATTCAGTGGGGTGTGTCAGTACACTCTCACTTATAATTAGGAGTTAATAGTTGGTGACAGCTCAATATCTTATTCCCCTGGGACAACTGCTTCTTTATCTACACAAGCCCTACAAAAGGGCTTGTGTAGATAAAGCCTTAACGCAAGAGAACCAGGTCTGTCTGCTCTAATAGGAAGATTTCAACCACCAGGTGTATCATAGGGGAAGAATTTGTTAAAGCATATGAGTCATCCTTATGTCTCCTAAATCATATCAAATAAATGATCACCTGTTCTATTTACCTGTCAAATGGGTCCTGGAAAAAGCACCAAGCTGAAGACAGTCCTGAAAAATATAAATGTTTGCCTAAAACTTGTGAGGACTATTAGAATAAGGCTGTATATTGAATCCAGAAAATGGTATCAGTAGCTACCAAAACTGCTCAAACACACTACAAGAAAGCCCTTCAAAGGTCTCTTTGCTTGATGGACTCCTCAGAGGAACTCATTTTAATTAGGATTTAAAGGGAGAACTCTTGATGGAGCATGTGCCCTGAGCCCATGTAAGTGCCACTGTCTCGTCTTCGTTTCATTATGGAGATGAAGTCACAGTTACTAACAGGTGCAGTTCCCAGCCTCCTCCATCTCTCTCTCCTCCACTCTCTAAGGAGTTCTTCCACCTTTTTCACTCTCTAAGGACAGGAAAAACAAATGCTATGGGACTAGAGAAAAGTTTTCAGCACAAACTCAAGAGCTACTCTCCTCAGGGGAAGAGAAGGTAATAAGCCCAGGAGCTCATTGGCTCTCAGCTTTGAAAAGGAGTCTGGGGAATCTCTTCAGAGTGGGTGAGAACATGTAAATTTAATGGAAGCTGCTGTGTTTCAAGTTCTTTAGCTTTCCTGGATATTTGAAAAAGAATAGATAAGAACTCAGATCCCATTCTGGCTCCACAAAAGCCCCTCAATGTCACATTACTTTGCAGCTAGTTACCTGGGAGTTGGTGTTATGTTGTTATACTGTTTTGTCTGTGTGTTTGAGGAGGAACTATAGCTTTCACCCCAGGTATCCAGCTGGGCACTCCATTTTTCACAGGAACAAAAACCAAGATATTGTAAAGCCAAATCGATGCTCCTGATTTTACCACTGAACATTATTATGAAATTGGAAGCCTATACCTCTGTCTTCAATAAAAAGTCAGTAATTCATTCAACATATATTTATTAATTTGCTTACTCTATAACTCAGGCCCTGTAGGTGATTGGATGAAGTTAGGATCGTCCTTTCCTTTTTCCTAACATAGATATGAATAGCTTCAGAGGGAGTTGACCATGCGGGCAGAGAGCCTGGAATAGAATTGGGGCTGCAGCAAGACTTCAGAGGAATGGCTAAGATAGACTTGATCTCTACTCCCATGGGAATATTCTATTGAAAAAAAGTCTGTCCCCTATTAAAAAATATAAAGCTTGTGAATAAAGCCTATACAATAATGTTCTCTGAAGAAAGTTTATACTATAGCTTTTTGACTAAGGCTTAGTTTATATAAACAGGAAAAAAAAAAGTAAAGAACATCTTTTCCTCTAAATCTTAAAAGAAACATTTAAAAAACCCACATCTCTGCTGATATTATTGGGGATTTCCTCTGACTCTTGGCAGATGATTCACAAAAATGAGTGAACACTCTCAGATGTGGACTCCTCCTATTCCACCCTGACTCTATTCCAGCAAAATCCATTCTTTTCAAAAAAGCATGTTTCCTTCCTCCCCTTTGATGGCATAGATCTGTTCTTCTCTCTGTTCAGAGCTATGTCTTAAGATTTGAAGATTCTAGTGTTTTTCTTATTGTTAAATGCACATTTTTGGAACAAAATGTTGTTCTGAGGATAGCATTTATTATTTATGCTTGTAATTGATGCAGATTTTTTTCAGTTTTATAATAAAACACAGAGTCAAGGATTTGCTGTTAGGCATGTTTATTGGGTAAGCCTATGCCCTCAGTACTTGGCTCTTGGTCTCTCTGCATGGGGCAGCAGAAGGTGCCTGGTGTGGGTCTGGGTTGCTGGGCAGGATCCCAGGGTTCCATTTCTAAACCAACACCATTGGTTAACTTTAGAGCCCTATTTAGGTCTTCTAACCTTGCTTGGTTTCAGTTATGTCAACTTTCAACTGAAGATCCTAGTCTACAATCTAAACTCCTCTCTGCCTCTAAAACTCGGGCTATTTTACTTACAAAGGAAGATTACTTTGGGAATTGACTTGTGGCCTATTGCAGGCTGCATATGTGGATGTCTTGGCTCTGACCCAGGACTGTGACTTTCCTGCTTCATCGTTTGCATCACTTAGATCATGTCTGCACCTCCCCACCCTTTTTTCAAGTACTGGATCCACGTAAGATGAGGCCATAGTGACCCCATTGGTTAAATGAGATTATATTACTCTTCCAGTGGGGTCTGAAAAAGTTTAACAAATCCCATAGAGCCCACATCTGCAAGAAAAGCTCACATTTGAATGATAACCTGAATTTTTTTAGGACAACAAATTATATTTGAGATCTCTCTAATAGATTGTTCCAGATTTGTTTTTCTTGATAGGATTCTGGGATTCAAATACCTGTGTGTTATAGTAACAGAATGGAAGACTGGAAGTAACTTCTGTCATTTTCAGAATCAGGTATGGCCAGATTGTTCTGTTAGAATTCTCCAAGCTCATCCATGGCAGCTCAGCCTGGGCCTGCTGAACTCCACTGAGCCCTGTTTTGATGCCAGTTCATAATCTGATAGCCCCTTCCCAATCTCATTCATTTTAGTCAGTTTTCTAAAAGCTGTGGACTACTGAACTAAATAGTTACTGTTTTTATGTATGTGAACATATGTTTTTGTGAAGGCTAGGCTGAATTTAGTCAAGCTATTAACTTATTGTAGATTAAAATTTTATCTCATAAAATATATGTTGAGATACTTTTTCCTTTAAATTTTTATTTTATTTTATGGTACTGGGGATCAAACTCAAGCCCTCATGCATGCTATGCACAATACTACTGAACTACATCCCCAGCCCAAGGCATTTCTATTATTAGACTAAGTTAGCAACATTTGAATATCAAGCTAGTAGAAATCATTCTGCCTTATTGGATTGTTTTTACATTGATTAAAATCAGAAAAATGCAACAAGACATGGACAAGTCACTATAAAATTGGAATTATTTTTATTTCATATTCACCTTAGTTTTCTTTGTGATATTGGTGTCCCAAAGGTTCAATAGTTCCAACATATCAAAGTAGCATCAATAATCTCAAATGTTTGTTTTAACAAAATATTAATATAATAAAAATTTGACCCATCCTTTTGAACTGTTTAGAATCAAATGATGTTTACCCTCACTAATTAGAGTTTAGAGCCCCAAACCTGAGAGAATATACAGCTTAGCTATCTCTTTCAAGGATGAGAAAATTAAGGTTAAAGAACATTAAATCAATTAACTATGATCACACTACTAGTCAAGAACAAAACTGGGTCTTCCATAGCTAATAATATTCCATATTGTTTTTTTTAAAGCATTACAATTTATAGAACTTTAAAATCCATTGCATATACAACATCATTTGCGTTTTCTAGTATTGTGCTCATCATGGTGGAACGTACAGAGATGCAGCATATGAACTCCTAGAGGCATAATCATTAATGCAAAGCCACCAACCCTGACATCTAAAATTACACCTTATGTCTTAAAAGAATAATAACATTCTCAGACTAATGTTTTTTTATGTGAGATGGATCAGGGAGGTATATTTAAATGTTGTATTCATAAAATTCCTATAATTTAAACCATGATATAATTTCAAAGGTTTAAGAAACTATTTTGCAAAATCATTTTAACTTCTCATTTGCAATACAACTTTATGACAACAAAAAAATCTTTTATTTTTCTTGTTTAACTTACTTTCAAGTAAGTGGCAGCAAATTTTTTTCTTGAAAAGATCTGACAGTAAATACATTAGATGTTTGTGGGACATATGGTGTGTATCATTCTCAAGTCTGTTGTTTTTCCAATAACAGGTGGTGCACTGGAGTGGCCCATGGCCCATTGTTTGCCCTTTACAGCATGAAGTTAAGAGATAGCATTGCCTGCCTTGCTTCACCTCACTAGAGGGAAGTCAGCAAAAGCTAAGCTGATGGATAAAGGTCTTACTCAGTGTTTTAGATGATCAAATTAGAGAGACTGGGTTTATTGATAACAGATCTCTTGCCGGCACTCATAGTCCACACATGAAGTCATCCTTCTCTATTTTCAACATAACAGCTGTGCACTATGGAAACATTTAGTGTTGTGATCACTTCAGGTTGGGGAACAGAGGCATTCTCAGGAGGAGGAAGCCAATCCTGCTTTCATGTATCTCTCTGAGGATTAAATTGGGAGGAAAACTAACTTAGTTGCAGAAGAACCTGGTTCATGAGCTTCTGTTTTTACCCATTTTTGTTCTTGAGTGAAGTCTACCTTTAATCCGGGGATGTGGTAGGTGAATACATTCATGCATTTTAGATATCCCTACAGTAATGGTAGCATTTGTCGATTGTAAAAATCATTGAAACATTAAATTGAGCATGTGGAGTGCAAGGACTTTGTTTTAGTCCTAGCTGTGTCATCCTGGCAAAGTCATTCAACCATCCAGGCTTCTGGTGACCTCATCTTTTATGGTCTCCAAAGTTCTTCCACCTCTAATATGCCTTGATTCTGTTCTCCAGAGTGCCCAGAATAATGCCTGACACACAGAAGTTTCTCCATAAACTTTTTTCAATGCTATATATCAATCCTTTTGATATATAAACATAAATAATTGATATATATCAACCCAAATGATAATTAGTATGTTCCTCACTAAAATCCCTTCTCCTAATGCCAACTTGAATGGTTCCTCTGCTGTTTTGTTTTGTTTTATTCACCATAAAGGCTTTTTATCACTGCTGTAGCAACTCAGTAGATTATTTTGGTCCAGCAATAATTGGGCAATTTTTAAGGACATTTTGCTAAAAGTGTGACACTGGATTTTTTTTTTTCATGAACCCTGCTATTTAAAGAAACAGAAGTAATTAGTGGTTTGAATGGCTCAGAATTCTGTCACAAAGCCCATAAAGTTTCTGAGTTCTCTTAGGCCTTGAGTCAGGAAGGACTTAAGAAAAAAGGGGGATGGAATGAGGATCCTTAATGTGCCTTTACGATTCTGCTAGTTCCAATGTTCAAGGTTTGGCTTTATACCCTTACTGGAAAGGGTGAAATAGGAGTTGCAAATGACCAAGAAGAAATCTCTTCCCCCAAGTTTTCTCTTATCACTGGATTTATACTGGTAGAACTAAAGTAATCTAATTAGGATTTTCTTACTAATATAAAAATTTACTATGAGCTAAAAATCACCTTAATTCCTTAGCAATCATTATACCATAATAGAAATTGGCTATAGAACTCTGGGGCAAGGTCTGGATTAGATTCATAAATTTAGGAATCATCAATACACAAATGATAGTTCAAGAAGTAGAAATTAATACAGTCACCACAAAAAGGTTTCCGAACGGACCTCAAGGGCCTCCAGCACGTAATGAACAGCTAGAGGAGTTGGAGATTACACAAGGAGCAGTCAGAGCAGCAGGAGAATGTTCAGGCAGGAGAATGTGGCCAACAGTTAAGATGAACTGTCTACTGAATTCTGTGAAGTGCATCTCTGTTGACCTTAGAGCTGCTTCATTTGTGCAACTGACACAGAAACAACTCTGTAGCAGGCTGAGGGGTGAGGGAAGTAGAAACAGGGAGGAAGGGCAGTGTTGGGAAATTTGGCCATGGAGAGTACAGAAGGCAGGAACAGGAAGAGAATGCGAGGTCAGCTGAGGACGTGTGGCTGTCGTTTCTGAGATGAGAGAGAGTGGAACATTTGCCTGTCAGAGAACAAGGTGAAAGAAACTGATTGAATAGTGCAGTTTTCCTGGAAAAGAGTGGCCTTGTAAGTAAGATGTGGAGCATAGCTAAAGAGAGTGTCTTTGGATAGGGGGAAAGAATGATTGCTGTTATGCAGAAGAGAGGAAGGGGATGGGTGCTGATGTAAGCAGGTTGGTGTGTTTAGAAGTGAGAATTTAATGAGTTTCTAACCCAGTGGCTTCGGTTTTCCTGAGCAGAGATAGCCTGATGAGTGAGGGGATAGCTCTGAGGAAAGTTGGACATAATCTTGAGGAAAAGGGGACCCACTTGGACATGCATTGCTCACTCTGCTCTCCCTTTAGCAGCATCCCTCCCATGCTGCTCTTTCTCTTCTCCCATCCCCTTGAGTAATGCTTATTGATGCCAGTCCCACCTCAATCTGCAGCGAGCCATCGCTTCCCATAGCATGTGTGATCTTTATCTGAGCCCTGGGAGACAGCATGCCTTGCTCATCTTCCATTTGTTATTAACACAGGTAGCTTCTCAAACTGACTGATTCAAAATTGAAATTCAGATGTGATGGCCGGTGCTGGGGTGATGTATGTTTGTTTGGGTAGAGCTTTTTAGTGCCTATAACTAGGTCCTAGATGATTTCTTTCACCTCATTGGTACTGTGGGGACTGCCTTTGCTAATTCCTGCTATTTAGAAAGCATGCCTCAAGTGGCCTGATACAGACACTGAATTCGTTTTCCGTTGCTGTCATAGCAAATGATCACAAACATAGGAGTTCTAAACAACATAATTGTATTATTTTATAACTCAGTCAAAGTCTGAGTGGAATAGACTGGTTTCTCTGTTCCAGGTCTTAGAGGCCGAAATAAAGGTGTCAGCAAGTTGTGGGCTCTTATCTGAAGGCTCCAGAAAGGAGAATCCACTTCCAGAGTCATTCATGTTCTTTACAGAATTGTGTCCCATGTGTTTATAAGCTTGCAAACACTTTCCTTGTTGGCTGTTGGTTGGGAGTTATTCTCAGCTCCTAGAGGCCACTCAGATTTCTTGTCATGTGACCCTCTTCCTTTATCTACAAAATCAGCAACCATTTGGTTGAGTTCCTTGCAGGTTTCAAAGCTCTCTGATCTCTAGTTCTGCCTCATTTCTTCTTCCACATAAAAAGTTCTTTACTTTTAAAGGAGTTTTGCAATTAAATTGGAATCACACAGATAATCCACAAACATCTCCCTATTTTAAAGACTCTGACCTTAACTATATCTCTAAGTTCCTTTTACCATTTGACATGATTTATTTTTGTTCTTTGGTAAGTAAAGTCTCTTTTAGCTGTGAATGTGTCTTTCCATTTTTGCATTCCAGGTTTTATCTTTTGCCTTCAGCAGTTTGAAGATGTTATGTGTAGCAATGGCTTCTGTTATTTGTATTTATTCTGATTGATGGTGTCTGAGCTTCTTGGACATGGGGTTTGGCATCTACGATTGATTTAGAAAATTCTTCCACTAATTTTCTCTTCAAATATTTCTTCTGTCCAATTCTCTCTTCTGAGTTTCCAATTACATGTATATCAAACTAGTTCATATTGTCCTTCCTTCATGCTCTACTTTAAAATATTTTTTTCTTTGTCTTATGTTTTCCATTTCTGAGATTTTAATTTTGTTCTTATACTTTTCTCCTCTGAAAATATCAGTTGATCATATATATAGTCCAAGTTTTCTACTAGAGCCTTAAACATATTTATCCCAATTATTTTAAATTCCCCATGTGATAGATCCAATATCTGTGCCATATCAAAATCTGGTTCCACAATTAATTTGTCTATTCTCAGTGGTTGTCTTCTTGCTTCTTTGTAATCATGTATACATTTTTTATTTGTTTTAAAACTGAGAGCTTATGGAGGACAGTAGAGATGAAGCTAGACTTTCCTTTTGTTAGGCCTTCAGTGGGGTAGTTTGAGACACGTGAGTTATTAGTTGAGATGGATCTGTGGTTGTCACAATGGTCATCTCAGGGTCCTTGCTCATCTTCCCACAGGGTTCAAGTTTGTCTAGCATTACCTTGGAAACTCGGGACTAATTTACTGGAGGTTATTTCTCCATATCTTTTCTACCCTCAGTATTTTATCTTCCATTTGAGTCTATATACCTCAAAGGAGGTTTATATCCATTCTCTTAGTGGGTAGACTGCTGTTACGTGTCACTCAAAGCTTATTAGTCTGTTGGTAGGGGTGTGGAAGGGTCTCCTCTGTTATCAGATCCAGCCTCAGTCTTGAGTGTGCACTATGTCCTGGTTTTAAGGAGTGGGGTCTGTCTTATGATCCTGCTTCACACATGGTGGAAAATCTCCTATGGCTTGGTCTGGGAGGTATTCCTGCCCCTTCCCCAAGGATGGAGCATATTTTCCTATCCCCTTCTGCCAGATGCAGTGCATGTCCACCTGTGCTCTAAGCCATCCAGGTTGTTATCCTTTCCAGTGGGCTTGGGCTTGTATTCTCATAGTGAAGATAAGCCAGACAGTTCTGGATGGTGCTCTGACTTTGCCTGCCCCAGGCTTGTACCCCAAGGGAAGCTACTGTAGGACATACTTGCTGCTGTTTCCAGTCTTTCCTGTTAGTATCTATGAGGTTCATGGAGAAGAGCCATGTACTGGGTACAGATTCTCCTGTGCCCTTGGCTCCCAGGAGTTCTATATTCTCTTGATAATGCACACAGACCATTAGGAGTTCACTAAAATTTTAGCCAAATTCTTTTTACTAGCTTTTGTGGCATCCAGTGGCCTCTCTGAATTTGCTTGTCTTAGAGTTCAAGTTTTTTCTGCATCCACATTTCTAAAACCAGTTTTAGAAACATTGCACATTGTAAGATTATTTGGTACAGTTTTCTTTTTCCTTTTTGGTTATAAAGCTGGAAATGATGTTCTTCCCAACTTGTTATATCATAAATGGAAACTAAAAGTTCAATGTTTTACAGAAAATTTGAAGCACTTTTACATCACATTTCTGTTTTAGAATTGTGGCATGTGGTACTACTTTAATGAGTTTTCTGTGTATTATATATACATATATATTTATGCATATGCATATATATGTGTGTTCGTACATGTATGTTTATTTCATGTATGTGTGTATGTGTATGTGTATATATTTGGGGATATTTACATATACTATATTATCCTGGGTAAAAATACTGTATTCCCTCTGGGAACCATGTTCTCAAAGTACGTTGTCCAAATGAGGTGAGGCCACAAAGAAATGCTTATTCTGGCTGTTGCTTTGTGTCTCTCATATTCTCTCTGCTTTGTTCTCTGTCTCATTTCCTAATCCATTTATCTTTGTAGAATCAGTCACATATTTCCCAACTTGGACTAATTTTATGAAAGATTTCACAAATCATCATAAGCAGATTTCCTGCATCGTGGGCTGAGCTGTGAGCAGTGGGGTCCAGGAGCAGAGTTATGTTCTGGTTCTTGTTGGCGAGAAGCTTACCCTCTCTGGGCTTCCGCTTCCTCATCTGTCTGTTTTCCTCTGTGTTCACTGGCTGCTCTTCAGTGTCCTTTGGTGATTCATTGTCATCTTACCAAGTTTTAAACTGGAGTGTCTGAGGCTGAGTCCTTGGATCTTTTCTTTCATCTCCTTATGCTCCCTTGATGATCTCATCTAGTCTTATGATTTAGAAACCATCTAAACACAAGTTCAAAAATTCTATCTCCTGCCCTGACCACGCCCCTCAACTTCAGACCCATTGAATCAACTCCCTACTTAACATCTCTACTTGGCTTTCCAAGAGAAGCCTGGGATTTTTCGTTTCCAGAATCAAGCCCTGAGTACATTCTGCCCTAAGGTTTCTTAGGCAATAGCCTTCCCATATCAGTGAAAGACAACTCCATCTTCCCATTCATACTGAAGATATCTGTAGCTCCTTTCCCCTCATCTATATCACAGTTGATTCGTCCACAGATCTTTTCTGTTGTACTTTCAAATTTTATCCAGAATTTTTGGGTTTCCATTCCTCTCACATTCTCTCCCATTTTGATTCAAACTAACATCATTTTAGATTGTCTCCATAATTTCCTAACTGGTCGTCTGTTTGTGCTTTTCAAATTTTCAGCATAGTATCCGGAGTGATCCTGCCAAATTATAAATCAGATCTTATCGTTCATCTGCTAAGAAACCTTTTTTGGCTTACCACCTCAGAGTGAAGGCCCAAAGCTTCCCTGTGTCCCATCGATTTAGTCTAGTTAGCTCCTGCTTCACCTCTTACCATTTCCTTCTCTCTTGTCTTCCCACAGCTGTGGTTACCAGGCATGTTCCTTTCTCTGAGCTTTGCAGTATTCCTCTCATCTAGAATGTTCTTCCCCATACATCTGAATGATTATCCTCCTGTCTTTCTTCAAGTCTATCCAAAAGTAAAAATCTTCTTTTCTTTTCTATCAAAGATTGTATATCTGCTAAGTCTGACTGTATACCTGACCCTTCCTTATGTGCTGCCCTGATTTACTTTCATCCACAGCATTTATCACCATCTGCATTAGTCAGGTCAGCTAGAATATGCTTCACTAATAAACTGCCCTCCATCTCAATGTCTTAAAAACCAAAAATATACTTTTTGCTCAATTACATTTATTAAATGATTGGACCTCTATTTATTGTAGTCACTCAGGGCCCAGGTTCCATCTGGTCAATTTATTCCCTAAGGTAAAGAACGGAGTTAAAGAGACTTGTACCAGCAATATGTATTGGCATGGTGTTGGCATATGTTCCTTTTGTGTACAACCTACTGGTAAGAATTTGTTACATGTTCACAATTAATTTCAAGGAGATGAAGATATACATAATAAGAAGGGAATCAGATATCAAAAAACAGCAGTGGTATTTTCCCTATCATTTGATATACTATGGCTTACTTATCTCTTTGTCTCTTTTCTTTGTCCTAAAATGTAAGCTCAATGACATGTGGCTTTTTGTAATGTCCTATTTGCTTTATTCCATCTTGTAGATGAGAGCTTCACTTATTCTAGATGCTCAGTAAATATTTATTGAATGAATGACTGACTTTCTATAAGGATTTAAAGAGGATGCCTACCTTCTTTACAGATTTGCTGATAGATGTAATAGATTCCACTTGTAAAGTATTGTTAATACTATTAACTTATTATATAATTCTAATTAGAAGACATCTTTGAAATAAGAAATATAAAAATTTGTCAGAATGATGAAGGATGCAAGTAGAGAACCGTCTAACTTGAAATATTATGAAGAGGAGAAGCAAAAAGGCCACACATCTAATATGGAAATTACTATCATTTGTAGGGAAAAAAAGTTGCACAATGAACATGTTACAAAGGGAATATAGATCAACACAGTCATTCTTGACAGTAAAGTCCATCATCGTTGTATTAGAAGGCAAGCCCTAGGCTGGGGTTATGGCCAGTGGTAGAGCTCTCACCTAGCATGTGCAGGGCCCAGGGTTCTATCCTCAGCACCACATAAAAATAAATAAAGATATTATGTCCAACTACAACAACAAAAAATAAATATTAAAAAAAAACAAGGCCATCCTTATGCCCTGCCCTGATGATGCTATGGAGACAGTGTCTGGCACTCACTGAGTGTAGCACACAAGCCCATCAGAAACAGAGGTGTCTATCCTTCTAGGGCCAAATGTGTTGCTTTATTGGTCAGACAGCAAGCCCCTTTGTGCTAGTAATCAGTAGCTGGGATTTTCAACACCAACACCATTGTTTCTGCCTGATTACCTGTGCAGTTATGGAGGGGAGGCATGATTTTTCTGCTGATCTAATGAGAGGGGAATATGTCTTGATTTCCCTGCCCAATCCTTCACCAGCTAATTCTGTAAAAAATGAAACAAAATTTTTAAAAATGAAAGGAATTATAAGCACATTTACTTTTGCCCTGGCCCTGTTTCTGATAATAATGAGAGCCGCTAATAGGCATTTTCCACATGTACTTTTTGTGTTCTAGATTTATATGACAAATTTTCTGGATACTTCAGTTGGGCCTAGGATTATGGAGGAAAAGCTGCCCCATGAGTACTAATGTGGATGGACTAAAAATCCCTTGCCACCCAGATGCAATTGTTGTGCTAGACTATCTACCAAGATCATCTATGAATGATGTGAAGGTCTGTGGACCTATGTGGAGCCTGTTTTATCTCATACCACGTGTTTTTTGAAGGGACTGGCTAAAACATGTTATAAAGAAGTGTAATTCCTTAAACCTAGTCAGTTTATTGCTACTCCACTTATTTAACAGACTGTAACAGTAAAGGACAGAGGAAATAAGGATGAAGGAAAGACAGCAGGGAATAGCCATTCTAAAAATAAATGTAATGAAGGGAATTCAGGGAAAAGAATGCAAGTGAAAATAATCCTTAAATTGATTAGAAGTGATCCTGTGACTAATGGCTAGTCAGTGAAATTCTATCCAAATGACAATTCCAGGATTTCATGATTCCCAGTTCTGCTAATCCTTTTTATAATTCTGC
Organism: Ictidomys tridecemlineatus; assembly: GCF_052094955.1. Lineage (NCBI taxonomy): Eukaryota > Metazoa > Chordata > Mammalia > Rodentia > Sciuridae > Ictidomys > Ictidomys tridecemlineatus. Next base: position 165,625,735 of record NC_135479.1, read on the forward strand.
CAAAGAAATAAACTAAAGTTGTTGCCTTTTTGGTCTGAAGTTAATGCTTCCTGTTTGTATTGTTGATTCCAAGTTTGGGCTGCTGATGCCACATTAGCAAATAACAGTAAGTCTTTCAGATGACCACTGAGTTCTTTCTGAAAGACAAATATCATATGTGTATCCGCAAATGTCATGTTTGAGAGGAAAATTTTCCAATGAGCACCAGAAGTATAGTGCCTAGGATCGTTGTACCTAGGCCTTTGTTAATCAAGCTAGCTTGAGGAAGGAGAAGGATACTCAGTTTGTTCTAAGAGCTAATCCACAGTCTGACCCTAGTGTGTCTGTCCAGTGTCATCATGATAGGCAGAGAGAACAGATACAATTATTTTCAAGTCTCTTCCAACTCTGAGGTTCCAAGTATCTATGAATACGATCCTTCTGTTTCAAAGTGGTCTGTGTTCTTGTTGTGACCATGTTCAGAGCTTGCTGTTCCACATGGCTGCCTGCTTTTGGTGTTGGTGTTGGTGTTATTAATCTGAAATGCTTTTCCAGGACAAGCCTTTTACTTATTTCCAAAGCTAAGCTGAAGTCCTATCCTCCTTGAACCTTTCCCTGCAGAATAATCTCTGCTCCCTCTAAATTAAATCAATCTCAAGCACTGCTTTGTATAGTTAGTCTTTGAACTACATGGAAATATCCTCAAGGGCAAAAATAGTATTGATTCCTCTGAGAAGTGTTCCTAAAAGCATCTTCAGACCTCAGAAAAATCCTTTGCTTCCCTTTGCAAAGTTACTTTTTGCTTGTATCCCTTGTTGTGTGTTAGCATTAGCTCTTAGAAATCAGTTTTTCTTCCCCATTGAGGTGTGAGATATCAGTATCTTATTCAACTTTGCATACACATGATTTAGCCTAGGTATACAATATTATTTTGTCAGTCATTTCTCCATTTATAAGTGGAGCTTTATTTTGACCTTTATGCTGGGAGTAATAGGGAGTTGTCATCCACTGTTTTGGTCTAGCTTCCGGGTGGAAGGGGGAAGAGGTAACAATAAAGTAAGTATTGTACAATCTTAATCTGGAAATAGTGAGAAGGATGAATGGAATGATGATGAGTTTGGTGATTATAAAGGTGGGTAAGACTTGATTTGTCTTTTTAGGCCTAGCTTTTGGATATTATGCAAACACAGAAGACTCAGACCTCAGAGTTTGGGGCACAGAGATGTGTTTTGTCTGGAAGGTGAAGAGGACATCTTACATGGGGGTTTGAGAGAAGCATATGTGAAACATGAAAAAAAATCAAACATGATATTCAGAGAATGCAGGATGAGGGTTTAGAAGTTGAAAGAGAGATAATGAGAAAGAATAGAGCAAGTAAGCAGCTCAGGGGAGCTAGGGAAGAGGAATTTTACAGAATTACAAGGAATACTAGTATAGAAAGTATACTTAGACCTTGTAAAGGAGAAACCCACAATTCAAGGTTAAGATGATTTTGTCTTTACATCCCCAAGGCTTTGCTCATGGACCTCTCCCCAGCAATATTTTTAAATTATAAAATACCTATTTAAAAATAGTATTTATGCTAACAGGTCAAATCACATAGCGCAAAATATTTTTTTATAAAAATTACAATTAGGAGGCTAGTGTTGAAGCTCAGTATTAGAACACTTGTCTAGCATGTGTGAGGCCTTGGGTTCAATCCTCAGCACCACAAAAAATAAAATACAGGTTATAATTAGGGAGTTTAGTTTTTTTCTAGTATAAATGATGCAGTGTGCATATACGTATGCAAATGTTTTCCTGTTTAATTATTTTTTAATAAAATTGTATGTACTTATTGCATACAACATGATATTTTTTTAAAAAATGTATACATTGTATAATGACAAAATCAAGCTGATTAACCAAGTTTTTACTGTCTCACACACATACCATTTTTGTGGTGAGAACATTTAGCATCCACTCAGTAATTTGCAAGTACATAACACATTGTTAAAAACTATAGTTGCCATGTTGTAAAATAGATCTTTTGAATTTTAAGAATAAAGTTTTTAAATGAAAACTTAAGCTTAAAACTTTTCAACTAGAAAAGCTATTTTGACAAAAATTATAGGGATTAATTGTAGATGAGCTATTAGATGCATTTTATTCTCAGAGTCCAGGATATCAACAGGATGATCTGAGATTTTATTCAATAGTAATAGAAAATAAACAGGTGAAGTTAAAATAATAACCAGGGATTTTTATTGGACAGAGCTAAGAAAAAAAGCAAAATAGAAATTTTAGGAAAACACCAACTCATTTAAAACTCATTGCAAGTGATTTGCATGATACAAAACCATCATCCATATGTTGTTTCCCCTAAGAATTTATTCTATTATGATAAAATTATTAGACTCTGAGATGATCTGCACTGAAGTAGGCAAGATTAGACAGGAGAAAGTGGAAGAGAGACAGTCACTCTTTTCTCAAAAGAACCACTGCTCCAAAGACCCAAGGGGACAGTGAAGCGGTCACCCGCGTGTTTACATGTAGACTTTTCCAGGATGGATGCCAGTTTTGTAGCCCTTGAAAGATGGCTCTATAGGTGGGTGTGGTGCCGGGACTGCGGCAGACTAGGCAAGAAACAAACTATTTTTGAGGAAGATGGTGATGGTTGGGTTTTGGGGTCATTATGGAAAGTGTCATTAGTTGAAGAAGCCCAAAGGACTGGAGCCGAGTATTATGAACTAGAAGCACATGTTCCAACTTACTAGTTAGCAGTTAAGTTACCATTGAAGCCTTGAGTGTAAGGGAGTTCTGTGAAAATGCAAAAGCTGGAACTTGGTGAATTGTACGAGGGCCAGAGGAGGAAGAGAAGTAAGAGAGAGGGAGATTTCACAGAAAAATGAGAACCCAGGATGCCATGCATCTCAGAGTGAAATCCAGGTGTGTAAAGTGTGTATGTGGGTACACATGGAAGAACTCTTGTGTTGGGGTAGGCAAATGTTTTCAGAGCTATGGAGAAGTCATGAGTAATGAGAACTTCAAATGTTTGAAACATGGACTTCTCCAGTCAGAATTAGACTTGTCTCAAATATTTTTAGAATTATTAAAATCATTAAAATTATTCTAATGTTAGTGTGCAAGATAACAGATGCACAGTCAGAATGGAAGATAAATGTTAAGAATTAGTCCACCATTGCTCTTTAGAGAGGACTTGGGTGCATCCTCAAATTCTCAGTTGAATTTAATATGCTGGGATTAGAGTCATAGCTCCTGGTCATGCTATCTCAGTCCGTGAAAATGGAAATCATGTTAACTCTGAATGATTGGTATCAGATGCCCACAATAGGAAGGATACCAGAGATAAAGTTCATGTAGTTTTTTGATGGATATAACCTCTATAAATATAACCTCTATAAATAATTCCTCACACAGAAGAGAGAGTCTTCTTTATGGGAATATGACATGGGATCAAATGTTTATCATCTTATATTAATTTTAAATTAGTGGATGAAAGGAGTGTTTTGACCAACAAGTGATTTTAATGTATCATGCCTTGCATAGAAATGTCTTATGAAATGAATTAGCACAGATATCAACACCCAACACTCATATTTACTCAGCCTGACATTCCCATCCTCCTGTTGTCTGGACAAGTCCTTGAAATTCAAGACCCATCCATCTCTGATGCCACTTCTGCGGTACTGTTCCTGACCCAACCATTCCTGATTAGTCAGTGTTCTGAATGACTTCAGCATGTGATTTATCTTTCTGTGTAGAAATGTTCAGTAATAACTCTCACAAGTTTATATCCTCCAATACTATATCATTTATTTGAGGAAACACAATGTTTACCTTAGAATTAACTCCCATCAAGCACAATATTTTCCACTTGAGTAAAGTGTTGTATGTGTTCATTCATTCATTCAAAAACGCATTTGTTGAACAGCCTCTCTTTGCCAGGTACTGTGTGCCAGGGTAGTATGTTTGTATAGCTTAAAACTTATATGCATCTTTCAATTCATATTTATGTTTATAAAATAAATTTTAGGATTAAAATACAAGAAAAAATTTAAAAATTCAAAGTATGCTCAACATAAAAAGAACGTGTTGAGGTCATATTAACCATGACTACCACTGAGCAATATGGTTTAGAAACTCCTTTTCACAAACTATTTCATCTACTCTCCCCAGTAAATCCCAAGGATGAATCCTGTTTTATAAGGGATTAAATGACATTTAGACGGTACATGAATCATTTGTACAACAAGGACAATTTTGGGTTTAGCCTGAGAATTGAACACAGGTTTTTTTGGCCATTACATCCTCTATGCATCCTTCCTCTCTAAAGCCCTATTTCTTATAGGATCAGATAAAGAATCTCAAGGACAGGAAACAACAATATTCCCATAGCTGAAAATGTTAGCTTTATCTCACAAACAACATAATTTATCCAATGGCCAAATAAATTTAATGTAACAGATCTCAAATGTGATGAAAAACTGGTCTTGAATCTTATAAGATCAGTTTCTCATCCCTAAAATCAATACCAAATTTCCTCAAAGTAAATTCAGTTTTGAAATGATTGAGATAATTACTAAACTTTGCTAACTCACCAAAATGATATGGAGTTTGATTATATACTATCATAGAAAGATTCCTATGAATTAATTAAAGGACTGTGCAGTCATTTAAATTAAGAATAGGGAGGAATATTTATGCTAAAGAAAATACAGGTTATAAGACAACATTTAGAATATAATCCCATTTTTGTAAACTGTTGTATATTATACCCAGGAAAAAATATCTGGAAGGACATATAAAGAATCTTTATAAATATTTCTCTTGATATTAGATAATGGGTAATCAAAATATTTTCTTTTCTAACTCTTTTAAATTTCTTATTAAAATCTGGATTATTTATATATTTCTTTAAGTTAAAAAAATCAGGGCAGAGATTATTGTTAGAGTACAGGGAATGGAAATGAAAATGTGCTACTAGCTTGGGATGAACAATAAAATGATGTGACTTGGTGAAGACAGAGTTTAGTAATTGGTAAGTAGCAAAATTCTCAGGGGGGACAGGGGGCCCATGCCAATAGAGCAACTGAATGCCAAATACTTTATTCTCATTTAGTTTTTGGCTTAAAATGAATAACAACTGATTTTAATAACATGTCCTCTTTGCAGGAGGGACCTGTATTGATTGAATTCCATTTAAACTGTCATCTACTTGTAAAATATTGTTGGTGTTTTTCATTTAAAAACAGCATATGTGTTTTTCTGCTTAAATCAAATCTTGCTCTGGGCATTTGAGTTGCTTGCTTTAAGGGCTCGTGAGGCAACATTTTTACCATGTGGCTATAATTGTCTAAGATTTAAATTTCAAATTAATTTCTCAGAAATTTGGTGTGTGTGTGTGTGTGTGTGTTTAGGGAAAATAATTTAGGTTTGTTTATAACACACTGGTGTGTCTTTTAACGTGACCTGTAGGGTTAGGGTTAGGGTTAGGATTAGGGTTAGATGTAGGGAGCCTGTGAGATCTGACTATTCTGTCCTCGGTAGCTTCATTGTATACCCCTGACCTGTTATGTCCAAGCCACAGATATCTTTTTTAAACTCACTAATTTTGCCTCAAAGCCTCTGCTCATGCAGCTCCCTGTGCCTGAGAATGCTGTTCCTGGTCCCCCTCTCCATATGCACACTGAGGCTTTGGCTGACTCATTCCTGTTCATACTTTAAATTTGTTGTCTCTCAGGTCACAGCAGTTACTGAGCCATGGAAGGTCTGGGCACCTCAACAGTATAATCTTGGATTTTTGTTCTCGTGTTCCCTTGTGTTAAGTTTGTTTCCTGCTACCAATAAACTGCCTTAAGTTCTGTTTTTATTCTCAGCCTCATAGCTTCTGCTACCTAATGGCCAACTTATTTCAGTTCCTTAGTATGAGTCCTAGCCTCTCTTCCTTACTATATAAATTAATTCATCCCACTTGGGGACTCATGTTTGCATTATCTAAGGAACATTCTCCCATGGATAGTCAAAGCACAATCTAATTTCTTCATTTTCAGGTTTAGAGTTTTGAATGGAAATTGGGGGAAATTCATTATAGTTCCTATGTTCTAAATATAAGAAAAATTAAAAGAAACTTTGTAACATTAAAAAAATGTTGTAAGGCATGCTTCCTTCTTATTTCTATAACTTAAAGACTTTTTTTCCCCAAAATTGATTCATTCAGTTACATTTTGCTAGCATTTAAAAAATGTTATAAAATTCTATTTTAAGCACTTAGTCTAAAGCTTGGGTCACATCCATCATGTAAGATGAGAAAATTTTAATAATGTCAGAAGGGTAGGAAATGATGCCAAGCCATTTTGGCTTTCTTTTCCTCACTTAGGAAAGTCCAAATGCTGCATTAATCACAAACCGTCATAGATATCATCAAGAGCTATATACACATTTCAGATATGTACGTCATCAGAAATGGCAAGATTTTATTAATATTGGAAAACATTTGGGGCATTTGAAATGTTTTAATTCTTACTATGAAAAAAGAAACAATTATAAACTATCACTGTTGCAGTAAGACCCAAAGTCACTATAGATAGCTTTTTTATTTCCATAATCAGAAGAACAGAACTGGAGCATTTGGTTCACAAGGAGGAAGTTTAAATTGTCACTAAATATAATATTATATAATAAAATCCATCATTTTCAACCCATGGTGCTATGGTTTAAAGGTGTCAGTTCCTTATTTTTACTTTAAAGTGAAATCATTATTATTTGTATTTAAAATTAATTTTATATACAAATAATAATGATTCTAATCTCTCCAGAATTGGCTAATTTTGGGATGCACAAATATTCATAACTAGTATAGGTAGTCTTAAAAGTAGAATGACTTGAGATTTAGAAAACAACTCAGTAATTTATCCTTCACCAATCATTGCTATGAATGTCAATGATAACTATTGTTTTGCAAAAGTTTCTCTTATGTTCTGGATAAATTGGAGTTGTTATAATAAAATTGTTATAATAAAACATTTATTATAAGAAAGTAAGTGGTCTTCATTAATGACTAAAGAGATGTCCCAATGTCTTTGTTTTGTGCTGCTATAATAGAATACCATAGATGGAGTGATTTATAATGAACAGAAATTTGACTCTTGGCTTTGGATGCTGGGAATTCCAGGAGCGTGAAACTGGCACCTGCCCAGGGCTGCCTTGCTGTTTTGACACATGGTGGAAGGTATCACATTGGGGTAGAGGGCAAGAAAAGACTGAATTGATTTTATAACAAACCCAATCTTAAAATTATGAATGCACTCCCATGATAATGGCATCATCCATTCATGAGTCCTTATGACCTAATCACTTCTGAAAGTCCCTCCTCTCAACATTGCTGCATTGGAAATTGAATTTCCAACACATGAACCTTGGGAGACACCTTTAAACCATAGCACCATGGGTTGAAAATGATAGATTTTATTATATAATATATATTTAGTGACAATTCAAAAAATGAGCTATATTCTTATTACTATCACAATTTGGACTGTTCTTGAGAAGAAATCACCATCTTAACAATAGAAAAATGAAAAAGTTTGGGTTTCTTAAAAAGTTAAGCATAAACTTACCATATGACCCAGCAATTTTACACCTACTTATTTATCCAAGAAAAATAGGAACATACGTCCACACAAAGACTTGTACATTAATTTTCATAGCACATTCATAATAACCAATCCAAATATCCATCAGCTGAGGAATGAAGAAAATGTAATATATCCATAAAATAAAAAGCTATCCAGCAGTAAAAAAGAATGAACCAGTGATACAATATAGATGGATGAATCTCATAAAGATTATGCCGAGTGAAAGAAGCCAGATACAAAAGACTCCATGTTCTATGAGTCAATTTATATTAAATTACCAAAACCCCAAATAGACTGATGGTTGCCTGGAGCTAAGGTTGGGAGCAGAGATTGACTGTAAATAGGTACAAGGGAATGTTTTAAAGTCATGGAAATGTTCTCAGAATGGATTATAGTAAGTGTAATAAATTCTAAAAATCCATTAAGTTATATAAGTTCACAAAAATCAAAGTGTACTCTGTAAATGGGCAAATTTTATAATATGTATTATATGTGACAGTCACACACTTTCTTTCCTTATGTCTATGAAATTTTTTTTTGTATTTGAAGTACAATTTTGGAGTCCCATGAGAAGTAAATATCATCCAGAGATTATTAGAAGAATGTTACATAAAAATTCATTTTGTGATTTATTTTGATATTCCTGCATTTTACTAAGAAGACAATATTTTGTCTGATGTTAGGAGATCTCCTTGAAAATTAGATTGAGAATGGATTTGAGATTCTACAGTTCATTTTACAGAGGAGAAAAATCAGTCTTAGCAAGGACAAGTGACATAAGGTCAGACACAGTAAAAGCCAAAGCTTACGGCAGAACCCCTTCTGTTTCTTCCACAACTGCCATTAAGAGGGAATGACCTGCTGTGAGGTTAACAGCTTAACAGCCTTTCCTGAAGCCTCCTTAAGGCTCACAGCCTGCTCTGTGTTAGTACCAAAGGCCACCTGCTTATACTCTCATGGCATTTTAACCTTTTTCCTGGAAGACTTTTGATAGTGAAATCTCAAAATAAACAACTATATACATGAACATTGGGTATGCATTCCCTAAACAAATCACAACTCACGAAGATACCAAATGTCTGATAAAGTGAAGCCATGTGTTCCAGCTTGGGCTGATGTGTTTGTAAAAAGTCCTGTTTAAGACAGTTTTGTGACATGATTTATCAAGAACATTTTTAGTTTGCCCCAGGAGCAATGTTATCACAATGGAAATGTTTAATCTTTTATGTGGGCTTTCTTCAAGTGTTGGTAGAAGTTGTAGATTTTCTACTTTATCCCATAAAGAAGCACTTTAATTAATTAAATTCAACTTCTACTTGGTCAGTTACTTCTTGTGTGCTTGAATTGAAGTTATTGAAAAAAGGATAGGAAAAGGAATACCAATCCTTTTGGGAAATCACCCAAATAGAGTGATATTAACTACAATAATTTCTTTTTCTTTCTTTCTTTCTTTCTCTCTCTCTCGCTCTCTCTCTCTTTCTTTCTTTCTTTCTTTCCTTCCTTCCTTCTTTCTTTCCTTCCTTCCTTCTTTCCTTCCTTCCTTTCCTTCCTTCCTTCTTTCCTTTCTTCCTTCTTTCCTTCTTCCTTCTTCCTGCTTCCTTCTTTCTTCCTTCTTTCTTCCTTCCTTCATTTCTTTCTTTCCTTCTTCCTTCTTCCTTCCTTCCTTCCTTCTTCCTCTTTCCTCCTTCCTTCCTTCCTTCCTTCCTTCCTTCCTTCCTTCCTTCCTTTCTTTTTTTCTTTCTTTCTTTCGTGTGTATTTTTTTTTTTAGCTTGGGTTTTGAAACCTGATCATTCTGAGAATTGTAGAGGCAAGCAACTTTTTTCTTCATATGAAACATGTTTAAGCTTACCCACTTTAATAGTTGTGAGAATCATTCTTAAACATAGGAAAGTCAATATTACACTCTATTGTTGGAAGGGGCTGCCCATGTCTTGTTTTCTATCAGCTCAGCATGAGTGGGAAAGGTGTCAAAGACCGTGAGTATTATGCTCAGTCCTTAGCTCTCCAGTGAAAATAAAATCATGATATGGTTTTATCTGCATTTACTTAAATGTTATCATTAAATGCTATAATAAATGGAAGAGTTTTGGTTTTGTTTTCCTGGTAAATAACATACAAATAAATATCTGGAATGACAATTCAAAGATGTAAAAATGTTGATTTTTGAAGCTCTACCCGTGAAAGTGACAACAAAAAACAATGCATTGAGCAAAGTTGGGAAATCTTTGAAACTATTGTCTTGAGTGCTAAAAAAGTCTTATGAAAAAGACAGCCTGCTATGTGATTCTATTTAATTGAAGTCTAGAATGCACAACACTAGTCTGTGGTAGTAAAAGTAAGAACAACTGTCGGAGACCAGCTCCAACAGGGGGTCTCAGGAGACGAACGGATGGTGAGGAGTCGGCGAAAGAGGGGGTGGAGAAACAACACAGACACCAAAGTGAAGGTGTTGATCCCCATCTTTACTTGTGAAGTTGATCATATATACTTTTCATTTTGGCAGGCTTACAGTACTTTGTGGTTACAAAACAGGAATCATTATTCAAACAAAACAAAATATTACTTAGCTACAATTAGAATAGAAGAATGTATCTTGGCTTATGCATAAGCAAGCATTTGTACTTTCAGTTCGCATTTTGCTTTGAGCAGTTTCTGCTTAGTTAACTTTTAATAATAGTTACAAATGTCCTAAACTATTGGCCTATACCTTGACTATTCTTTCTTGACTTACTGACTGGAACCGGTGCCATGGTTACGGCAAGGGGTTGACTTGTTATTAATTTTAATCAAACAGGAGTAAGAGCACAAACCATTGTGCACAGGAACAAGAACAAGTTGCCCAGTACTAAGCACTAATCTATCTTCTTAACATTAATTTTTCTTCTCTAGATTTTAATTTAATTTCTCCAAAACTTCCTTGACAGGAATACAGGGAGTTTTTTCTTTAGACATTAACAATTTACACTCCACAGCTGAATCATTGCATTTAGAGCAAACAGATCTATGCTTTAGAAGTAGTTACATTAATTGGGAAAGTCATGATTTTTCCTTTATACTTAATGGTCATATGAGAAATCAAAACTATACTTATTAAAGGAATACAAAAACAAATCAGCCCATTCCCAGAAACATACTGCGCTCCTCCAGAGGATGGACGCCTTGCGCCATCCACCTCAGTAGGGCCTTGCCATTGCCTGAGTCAGGGGAGGGGCGCAGCAAACAACAGTTGTTTCCGGGAGAATGGGTAGGAGTAAATGGGAAGGGGCATGAGGAGACTTTTGGGATTGATGGTGATGTTCTAAATCTTGTTATTGGTTTGAGTTCCATAGACATAGGGCATTTGGACAAAATCAGTCAAGTATAGTTAGGATTTATGTATTTATTATTTGTAAATTCTATCTCAAAAGAAATATAAGTACATATTAAACTGTAGTTAATATGCATATTGAAATGTTTAGGACTAAAGCTAATAAAGAGCATCTTTGAAATTCATAAAAAATAAGATGGATTAATCATGGATAGAAGGATGGAGAGATGGAAAAACGTGATACAGCAAGTAATATAGGAATTATTGACTTTTGGTTGTGGCTGTATGGATGGGTACTGAACATTTTCAACTTTTTTTTTTTTTGTAATGTTGGAAAAATACCCATCTTTTCTTCTAAGAATTGGTTGGATTTAAAGACACGTAATGGATTCTCAAAGGTCACAGTAATAGTTCAAATATTTTTTAACATTTTCCCTGAAGTGTCTCCAGAAATTATAATTCTAGTTGATTAGAGTTCACAGAATATGTTCAAAGGCTAAAATATATGAAAAATTCTAATGACAGGAAATTGAACAGAGTTGTGAATGAGGTCTCTTTTTTCCCCACACTGTATTACACATCTGTAAATGTCTTTCAAATGACATTGGGCTCATTAATTTCGTTTTGATGCACTGAATTTGGAAACAGTAATGGTTCTCACCAGAATTACTTAATTACTCAAGCATCAGAATTACTCAAGTAGCTTGTGGAATACAGATTGCTGCATTTACTCCAGAGTTTCTGATTCAGTATAACTGAGATGGTTTCTAAGAATTTGTACTTCTCACAAGTTCTCAAGTGATACTAGCTCTCTAATCAGGGGACCACACTTTCATGACCCTGGCACTCACCTTCTATTTGGAGAGCCCATAGCCGTTAGCTCTTACTTTAGTTAACAAGAGAATAGAAGCAAATCCTTTCCATGGATTTTCAAAAATCAACAGAAAAAGAAGGGCAATAAGTCTTGTTAAATTCCTTATTCTGTTGATGTCTTTCTTTACATTTATTTTAAAAATTACTAAGAATCTACAGGTTTTCTAAGTGGTACAGAAAAGGTGTTACAAATATACTTTGACATGCATTATTTTCTCCATCACTTTCCCGCCTATATTTGGGATACCCTCATGAAATAAAAGCTATTTTTATGACTAAAATAACCTTAAATGGGCATTTTATTTGTACATTTTTTTTACCCCTTCCATCACATTTAGAGTTTCTCTGCTGTGGCTGCATTGTACTAATTATGTTACACAGAAATAGACTTATTCATCTGCCTAATTTATTGGAATGTAGTCTTTGTGATCAGACAAGTCATATTTGAATTTATATCACTAATACAAATTATCTAGTAGTTAATGAATGGATCAAATGAAAAGCAGATTAGTAAATATACATGTTCCCTTTTTCAGTACAATTTGTGCTGCTCTGACAGAATACCTAAGACTTGATCATTAATAATGAATGGAAATATATTGGTTCACAGAACTGGAGGCTGAGAAATATCAGGTGCCAGTATGTGGTCAGGGCTGCCTTGCTACATCATCATATGGAAGAAGGCAAGAGGGCAACCAAGTAAGAGGGGGGATTCTGAATTCACCCTGTGGCATTAATCCATTCTAATTGCCTAATGGGAGGGACCTAAACACCTCCCATTAGCCTGCATCTCCCTACAGTGTTGCAATGGGAATTAAGTTTCAACATGAGTTTTGAAGGGAAAAAAAATCATTCAAAACCATTGGCTTCCTCAAGGAAAATAAAAATTTTACCTTAACCTTTTTTTTTTGTCATTTGAAAACTATCCCCATGCACTTATTTCAAATATATGGTTATTGATTGCATGTGGTTGTCCCTCCCGCCATCCCACTGCACCTCTTTCCTTCTCAAATTAACATAATACAGACTTCAAAGAGCAATTTGAGAGATTCAGATTAAGGGATTATGTGCAAGTGACAACAGTATATGTCTCAGGATAAGATGTCTTCAGAATGAGAAGCTGCTGATTTAGAAGGTTGTTTATGAAATGTAATTTTCCTATTTGGCTGTTGGTTGGGTTATAAAATAGGTAATGAAGTTTTTTGCTCCTTTGGTAAAATTATTAACTTTGCCAAATGGTGCTTAAATGTCAACACTGGCATGTTCAATCTGTCTCATTCAGGCATCCAAAGTCACCAGACGGTGAAGTATTGGCCTGAGCAATAACAGCAATGGGAATTCTGACCAAGGTGGAAACTGGGGTTATTTTGGTTGAAATGAAATCATTTATACCAACAGCTGAGCAAATCGATACAAAGTGCTCCATTAGGAAGAAAAGATTTTCTCTCTGGACTTAAAGCATTTCTAAATTCAATATGCAAACATCCTCAGGGTATATGGTAACTATAATGTCCTAATACATGGTTAACTAATTGACTCCTGGGAATCAGGTGTGGCTTTAGGAGGGAAGCTCTCCAAATGGGCAGGGAATTATCATTTCTTGAACTCTGAGAGCATGTTGCATGTGGGAACATCCTTTCCACTGGAAAGCTCAATTCAAGAAATCCTGGAGAGGCCTTGTGCTATTCTGCTAGCCTGGAAACTGGAATCCTGAGACACCATAGTTGGTGCTTCTTACTAACATATGATCATATCTGAGTAAATGAAAATCTAAGTTTATTTAAAGGCCCCATTCCCTGGCACTGGAGCAACTGTTCATATGGTTTATGAGATTTTATTACATTTTTTTCTCTATATTAAGTGTCATTTTTCTTCACATTTGTGAAAATTTTGCTATATCTACTTGTTGTAATCAGGATTTTTTTTCTTTTGTTTTCAGATTTTTTTTAAATGAAACACAAGTAAGGATGCCTTCTCTCTACCTCTTTGCTGTTATTTCCTGAATGTCCAGAATCTCTTTCCCTCTATTGTTCTTTTCAGGTCCCTGATCCAACATCCATTCTTTAAATATATGGAGAAAGAATTTCATTGTAAATTAGGGAGCACTATGTTCAAAATATTTGTTGTTCTATGTCCACATCTGTCCTACACAGGCTATCCCACCACCACTATCCCTTAACTTGGAATTTAGACAGGATTTTCCTAGCTATTACTCTGTATTTTTAATTGCAAGTCTGCATGGGCACACACAGTACCACCACAACCATGGAAGCCATTTAATTCCTTCTACCTGCCTACCTTGTTCTGGTATACCATCATGTCACTGCAGAATAGACCCTGTAACCCCCTTAGAAAGGCTCTCCTCTTGATCAAAGGTCATTCAAGAACTGACAGAAGCAGTTTTAATAACATCTAATATTATTTATTATAGCAACATTTAATTTTCATTCTCAAGGTGTTTAACTGAAGCTATCATGTTTTTTCCCCTCTGTTATGGAAAATTTCCACTAATAATCACCAAATTTCATGTTGTTAATAAGAAAAAGTCATGCTATAGACTATAGGCTCTGTAGGATCAGGAACTGAAGATAGCTGTAGACTGCCTTTGTCCATTCAGTTCAGTCTTTGGGTACCACAGAAAAATTACTGAAACTTTATATGGTTTTCTTTCCTTCCTTTTTTTTCTCCCTAATACCTTTCCTTGGAGCATGGAACCAGAGCAGGTAGAGTCATTTGAGCACCAACCTATGTTATGCAATCCTCTTTTGACTTTCTAAGAATCCCCTTGACTTCCTAAGGCAAATGTTAAACTATTGCCAAGTCCGACATTAAAGTTGTAGTTTGTATATCAAACTGTAACTGTAACATTAACTGTAATGTTAAATATATAATCTGTGCCATGAACTATAATTTTTGGAAGCTTTTGAATATGTCTTTAGGTAATAATTGCCCTTATTAAAACAAAAACTTAAGCTATAAATGTCTTAATAAGCTGGTGTGACCACAAGGCATTGAAGTGTTTTCTATATGTAATCCACCATCTATAAAAAGCATAAAATACATTTGATACAGTATTGTTAACTTAGGCATTGTCAATGCCTGAGAACTTTCTTAATGATACACAAGTATCTATACATATATGTGTGTGTGTATATATATAATTTGTTGAATGATAACTAATAATATTAGGCACTGTTACTTCTACCAATGCTATGATAGCAATATGCTTGAATAACTTTCCATCAGGCAGTCTGTATAACGTGGTTACAGAGATATACACGGTCTATATCTACAATGGCATAATGGCATGCCCAAGATTCAATCATGTCACATATATAATTAGTAGTTTGCTCATTTCTGTTGCTGAGTCATCTCACATTGTCTGAATGGGCCATATTTTGTTTATCCATTCAGTTGATGATGGATATTTGTATGTGTCTCCAGGTTGATGCTACTTTAAAATATTTGCCACAAGTTTTTGTATAGATATATTTTTATTTCTCCTGGATAGAATACCCAGAAAGAAAATCAATGACTTTTTGGTAATTTCTTAACAGTTTTCGTAAGTGGCTATCCTATTTAATATTCACACTTAAAATGTGTAAGAGTTCCAAATTGTGCCTAAGATTTATTATTGTAAGTCCATTTGATTTAGCCATTCTTGTGTGTGTGGTATATCATTTTGGTTTTAATTTTCATTTCCTTGATATTGATTGGAATTTGGTAAACTATTACTTGAGAGACAAATCTAGACCAATACCTTACTTTTGTACTTCTGTGACAGAGTTGATTAGTCGTGGTAGAGAACTCTGGATTGCCAACTCTGAAATACTTGCTACGTGATCTCTGATGGAAAATCACCTGATGACCATGATGTTGAGCATCTTTTCATGTGCTTCTTGGTCACCGTATATTGCTTTTAGTGAAAAATCTATTCAAGTGCATTCATTCAAATCCTTTTTTCCTTGTTTTGTTGTTTTATTGAATAGAAAGAATATATATTCTGGGTACAATTCCTTCAAAAGATTTATCTTTTGCAAATATTTTCTACCCGTCTGTTCAGTATGTTGTTTGCCTTTTTTTTTTTTTTTGGTTCTTTGAAATTTCAAAATTTTAAAAATTTGGTCAAATCTGTGTCAATTTTTTAAACCTATACTTCATATAACATATCAAAATTGATGGGAATTGATTTAATTAAGAGTCTTAGAAAATTTTGATATTTGTATAATAGCATAAGTTGCTGAGCATGTAGAGGTTGGGACTGTAAAATTTGCACAGAACACATTACATACTATGGGTAAGAATGAGGTTATACTTTTAATTCTGAAATGACTCATTATTTTATAAATATTTTTAAAATATATTTTTTAGTTGTGGATGGACACAATACCTTTATTTTATTTATTTATTTTTATGTGGTGCTGAGAATGGAACCCAGTGCCTCACACATGCTAGGCACGTGCCTTACCACTGCGCTCAAGCTCCAGCCCATGACTATTTTATTGACATCAGTATTACTGCTTTTCTTTCACTTAATATCCTAAGGAAATTAATTCTATATCTGATTTACTTCATGCCCAAACTTGCTATTTACAATATTTCTAGTTTCTTCATTAATGTTTTAAAACATGGAGACATATAAAGCCAAATTAATGATTGTTTGTATATTAATAAATTCTTTACTTTTAGAATAGTTTTAATATTTTGCACTTTTTTCTCTTGTAGTAATTTTATCATCTTGACCAACTTGATATCAACAATTTAGAACATGTTCTGAAACATTGTGGAAAGGATAGGATAATCTTAAGAGAGATCAAACATGAAAAAAATCCCTCCTACTGAATATACTCTAATGGTGATTCCTTTCTCACAAGTCCATGACTGGATGCCCACGGCAGCTTAGCTGGCTTCACTAAGTACCCTGTGTTTGGGCTGTTTCTTTACAGAACTTGACTGGAACTGACCACAGCTTCTCTGAAACAATAGCAACCTGCCCACTCTGGTTGATTCAGAGAGAGATCTTGAATTTACAATGCTATTTTTTAAAACCTGTTTTTTCCAAACCCACCCCTTCTGACCTACTCGCTGTTATTAATGCTGCAGGGCATATATTTACTTTCAAAAATGAAAAGTGGATTGATTCTAATTTTGTTTTGAAAGATTTTTCTTTTAGAATTTCACAACATTCTTGGAAATATTTAGAGATACCCTAGGGTGTTTGTTGCAAACAGAGGATTAGAAACCATTGTCACAGAGCCAAGATTCTACTTTGCCAATGTGCAGTTCCCTCCCCTCCCCCAAGGCAAATTAGTGTTGCTTTTACACAATGCTTGCATTTATTTTTTTATTTTTATTTCTCACATCTGTTGCCATACATGCTTACTTCTCTTTACTCCTGGACTTTCCCAGGTAACATATATGCTACTTTACTTACAAATGTTATACTAGTTAGGCTTGCAATGCATTGTATGATTTTTCTATTGTCTTTACCTAAAGTCACTCAGCAGAGTTCTAACTACTAAAAAGTATTGAAAGATAACTGTCATTACATGACTCAGGTTCCAAGCCATTAAACCAGAATTATTAAAAATAGTTATAAAAGTATTATTTAAAGATTAAAAATTAATTTTTGAGGCACATAGGTATAGCCCCCCAATATTGGAGAAATTGTCAAAAATTGTCAAATGTCACTAAATATTTCAAATTTTCATTTGGAGAAACACTCAACAAACTTATTCGGAATAAAAGGGAAAAAAACTTGCTCAATCATTTTGCTAACCACTGAAAGGAGCAATGAGGTAAGAACCAGATGAGTAAAGGGATGTAGAGAAGGCAAACCAAACATAGAGGGAATCTGTCCTGGGTGAACAGTGTGAGCCAAGGTAGAGAGCCAGGACCAGGTATGTACTACAGAAAGCAAGAAGATTATACTGGCCAAAACCAAATGAGCTTTGGTAAGAAGTTATAGTAGGAGAAATAATGTCTGGTAAGGTAATAAGGGACATGACTTCCTAATTCTAGATAAAGAATTGAATGATGATCTTGAAGTATAAAGTTGGTGATACTGTAGTGAAGTGAGATTTGTCTACCTCTATTTCTTTTTTTTCAGGACATTTTTAAAGTTTAGTTCTAAATAGTAGTATGAATCCATTTATGTAGCTGTATTTATTAAGGCTGCCTAGACTGATTTTGGTTGAAGCAGAATAAATTCAGTTATGAAACCTTGGGGAACTAGTGTTGTATAGATGTGGTGATTGGTATTTATACAATATAAAACTTCAATTAATGAGAAATAGAATTCAAATTGTTAAATTGGTAAATGCAGACTTTCCAATAGGCAAGATATTTTCAAAATAGTAACTCTGTGGATAATAAAGTAATTCAGTCTTGCAATCCTAACCCCGAGGGTCAGGCATGTTTTGGAATTCACAAATTTGAGGCATTTTAGAAAAGTATTAGACCAAATGTTATATAACCTCTTTAGTGAGTTCTTGCCCAGTAAGCACCACTTAACTAAGCACATTTCCACAGTGAAGCATGTCAATAGTTATACTGAGCAGGCTCAGAGACAGACGAAATGGACTCAGGATGGTTCAGAGTTTTGTTGCCAAATTTGTTTGAGATGAACTTGGGGGGAAAAAAACATACAAAGGGTTTTGGATTTCTGAATGATGGCTAAAGAACTATGGCTAAAGGATGGCTAGGCAATCATGGAACAACTGCTATGTGCCAGCTTTAAGTTTGTACCATTTCCCCTCATCTTTGTAAATAACACAGCAAGAATGGTGGCTGTTATCCATTGTTTACAAAGCAGGAGGCTTAGGTGCAAGCGTGTCCAGGGAGTTGCCAGAGTGATGAATTAACCATTATCTCATAGTGATGATAACAGTTGGATTTGAACCTTGTTCCTTCTGGCTCCAAAGACAATGTTGTTTCCTTACTGTCTGGTCAAGACCTTTAGTTAGTGTGATTATCTGTTCCTATTGCATCATTGGTTTAAAAAAAATGTCTTGAGAATTGAAGTAATGTCTCCCTTCTCACCTTTCACAGTCTCTCTGGGAAAGTTGGTCCAGTTGTCACTGATAATCTAATGACACTCAGTTGAGTCTGTACCCCAGTCCTGAGCATCACACTTAGATACTCAACTCCCTGTTGGGCGTCTCTATGTAATTGTCTCATTGACAGAGTGAGCTCCCAGTGAAATTAGTCCACTTTCTCCTTAACCATTTTCTTCCTTCCAGCATTTACCACCTTTGCCACCAAAAACCTTCCATCTCCTCTCCCTTTCCAACTTTATCCATGACCAATACCTGTTGCTGTGGTGTTGGAAACCAGAACAGAAAGGGCTAAAGGTTTTCAAAGTGTAATAATTCAGAGTTGTTTGTTGTTGTTGTTGTTTTTGGTTTTGTTTTTTTTGGTAGTGGTGGGGAGGTTAGTACCAGGGATTGAACTTGGGGGAACTCAACTCCTGACCCACATCCCTAGCCGTTTTTATTTTTTATTTTGAGGCAGGGTCTCACTAAGTTGGTTAAGGCCTTGCTAAGTTGCTGAGTCTAGCTTTGAACTTGCAATCCTCTTACCTCAGCCTCCCAAACTTCTGGGATTATAGGTGTGCTTCACTGTGCCTGGCAGTAATTCAGTTTACCAATAAGGAGATCCAGGCCCTTTCCCTATGAGTTGAAACAGAAAGCCTAATTTCTATTACCTGCTTAATAATAAACTACCAAGTATTGAAACCCCACAAGATTACTTTTTATTCTCAGCTGCTTTATATGGTATTAAGTCCATTTTCCTCATTACTATTTTAAAAATTATTGTTTAATTTTGTAGTACTTGAAACTGAACCCAAAGGTACAGTTTTTTTTTGCCACAGAGCTACAGCTCCAGCCCTGTTAATTTTATTCTGAGCCTGAGTCTAATAAATTGCTCAGGCTGGCCTCCAATGTGAAATTCTGCTTTAGCCTCTCTCATGGTTGGGATTACATGTTTGTGCCACCATGCTAGGCTTATTGGAGTCCATTTTTTTAATATCACAATTGGCTACATTTTGGCCACATTTGGGCATTTCTGCTCTGAGCCTTGCAAAGTTGAGAACATACTTTCCCAGAACAATGCTCTAGCAACTAACCCTTGCTGCAAATTTTGGTGGAATGCAAAACAGGTAAAGTAACAGCCACATATTTTTGTTTGTTTGTTTCCATCATTAGGTAAAAAGCCAAGCCTTAAAGTCCACATCAATACCACCAGTGACTCCATCCTCTTGAAGTTCCTACGTCCAAATCCAAATGTAAAGCTTGAAGGATTTCTGCTGGGATATGGCAGCAACGTATCTCCAAACCAGTACTTCCCTCTTCCCACTGAAGGGAAATACACAGAAGCTGTAGTTGGTAAGGTATTTGGGGATAAGACTCAGAAAACAGGGAGGTAATGGTTGTAACAAAATCTTGAGATTTGTGTATCCATTTCTTCTACATCCTTGACTGGACCAAATGCTAGAATCACAAATCATCTTCATAATTGTTGCAACCCATAGCACAATTCTTTACATTAAAAATTTTACTGCATGAGAAAATAATAATTATCTTTATTGACATTGTACCTGTAATCCCTCCCACATAGCTTAATGCACAAGGGAAAATGTTAGCTGAAATAACTAGACTTATTCCTCTGTAATGTAATTTATTTACATAGTCTAACTTGCCTTATGCTGTCTTTCCTCCCTTCTGATAGAAGGTAACAGCCACAACTTTTTAAGTGTTTCTTTATAAAAGGCTACCTTTAAAAAGAAAAAAATTACATATTTTAAAATTTAGCATATTTCAGACAAAAATATGAAAGTTTTTCTATATATTATGAAATTGTATATATCTTTGAAAATATTTTAATCGCCTCCAGATGCAATTTGAGCATGACTTCAAGACTTCTCCAGAAATAAATTATTTGCAAATAAAATCCCTTTAAAGAAATATTTTTTTAAAAAGAGGCTCTCTGTTGTAAATGCTTTGAAAATCCAAGATGAGATTTATATTTTTTCCACTGCTAGGATTTT
The DNA here is from genome assembly GCF_052094955.1 of Ictidomys tridecemlineatus. NCBI lineage: Eukaryota > Metazoa > Chordata > Mammalia > Rodentia > Sciuridae > Ictidomys > Ictidomys tridecemlineatus. The sequence continues at coordinate 165,646,581 of NC_135479.1, forward strand.
TGCTTAAGAGGCTTTCTATGAACTTCAGAAGTTCAATGCTATAAGTTCAACCACTTTATATCAGCTCTGGCATCTACACATATATGCAGAGAATGTTGAAGATGAATCTGTTTTCTCCAGCTTCTTTTTTCTCCCAGAGAAGTCTCTATTGTGTTTGAAAGATAAGCAAGAGGATAATACATCAGTTAAAGTTATAGACTAGATTTTACATAATATAATCACTTTAAAGCAAAACTGCTAGTTTTTAAACAAAAAATTTGTGAGAATTAGCACATCAGAAAAATACAATAACACTAATCTTTTCACATGAACCATAAATAATTTGAATGTTTGCAAATATTTCCTACTCCATTCATGCAATAGAGGTAGGCTCATCTTCACACAGAAGTACTCTCAGTACTAGAAGTCACATTTCACTTATGATAGATTTTTATTTGATTGTATAAATTGGGAATTTGGTCAATTGAAAACTTACTTTCTATATCAGATGAAAGGAATTCAATATTAGAGTAATAGGAGTCAAATAAGAATATGTGTATGTACAGAAAAATAAAATTTCTAGCATGAATATTTCAACCTTGCACACTTTCAAAAATAAAGACTGATCAAATGAACTAGGGATTTTTTTTATCTGCAATGGCTTTCATCCTTTAAATTTTTTATCATAGAAAATTTCAAACATAAGAGAGAGCATCTTGTGATGAGCCCTTAAATTTCATCATGCAGCTAGAATACATGCTACTGATTTGCTAATCTTGTTATATGTATTCTTTCATACAGTTTTTTCTTTTTGGCTGGTACATTTTAAAGCATAATTAGACATTTCAGTTTAATCTGAAAGTGCTTCATTATGCATCTCTAATCAATGAAACATTTTAATAGTGTCATGCCTTTATTACAATAACATTTTATACCTAGTCCATACTTAAATTTCTCTGGTCTTAAAACTAGCTTTTCAGGGTTTGTTTATTGGAATCAGGATTAAACAAGGCCTGTGTGTTACATTTGATCATGTCTCTTAAGTTTCTTCCTTTTCTTTTGATTTCTAGAGAAATTGGATGGTTTAGCATATAGAATTCCACATTCTTTAATTGGTAGCTCCTATTCTGGATTTTTTGAACTGGTTCCTCTATCCCTGTGTTTTCTATGAAAAGATAATCGGATCTGGGGGCTGTTTTAGATTTGGGTTTTGTTTAGGGGTGAAAATTATTAGTTTATAAGTGGTACTATGTGATTCCTAGGGACTCACAAGAAGAGGTACATAATGGCTTTCCGTCCCACTTCCTGATCCTAAGACTGTTTGGTGTGCATGTTTAGACGTTCTATCTTGATTTATCTATTTTAAAATTATTTGGGGTTTTAATATCTGATCATTGCTCAGATTCATTATTTTATACAAAGGTGTAAAATGACAATTTTCTCATTCTAGCATTCCTTCTGCCTTTTTAAGCTGATGATAAAGAAGATTTTTCTCTCTTCTGTCATCTACTTTTTCATTTCTTTTGTATATTTTTAGGGAAAATGGCATACAATTCTCATTGTTATAAGTTGGTTCCATGGTAACCTCCAATGGTCACTAATAATATAGTTCATTTAGGATCAATAATAATGTATTGATTTTTTTAATATATTGATAGGTTTTTTAAAAATCAATGTATCACTTCTCCATCTCCTGTGATTCTTCTCCATGACTAGCCTGACAATGGTCATTTATTTAAACTATGACTTTCTTAAAGTCAAGTTTTATGTCGTATTCTGGTTATTCACATCAGAATGATTCATGTTGAGTAGATAGGTAATAAATATTTGTGGTACATATTTGAGTGGACACAAATCTGTGTAGAATATTTAGACTGTAGGAGGCCATGGGAGACTGTTTAAGCTCTGTTGTCAGGTAAGTAAACATCTGAGCCATGCAGAACAAATATAACATAGACAGGTCTCTGTATATCTAAAAGAACTTTAGGGACAAAGACTCGAGAACTCTTAGGACGTTATTCCAAGGGGCATTTAAAACACTCTTACCCATACTTTATATCACTATGTTTATTTTATTAGTCCCTTTCCTTTTCTGATAGTAGAGGAAGTGGAAAAACATTCCTCTTACATATTTTTTTCTTATTTTTGTATGCCAAGGATTCTTTGTGCTTCTACTTTTACTACTTCAAAAATGGACTTGTGTTCCAAGTGTTATTTTTGGTTGCTAAAATTGATTATTATGGTTTTCCATGATGGTGTTTGCTTTAATTGCTCTTAACTGATTAAACAGCTCTGTATCAGCTTTCTGTTGCTGCTGTAACAAATTACCACGAACTTGGTGGCTGAAAACATTACAAATACCTTACCTTGTGGTTGCGGGTCAGAAGTCCAACATGGATCTCAGTGAGCTAAATTCCAGGTGTGGACAGAGCTGCATTCTTTTTGGAGGCTTTGAGGATTTTTGCCTTTTTTAGCTTCCACAAAGTGCCTGTTTTCCTCTCTTACCTGGGAGTCAACAACATGGACCAAGCTCCTTTCATAACATGTCACATCATCTGACCGCTTCTCTTTCTCTTCTACCTTCAATGGTTCTTGTGCTTGTCTTGAGCCCACCTGGCAAATTCAGGATACTCTCCCTATTTTAAGGCTGGTTGATTGGCAACCTTAATTCCATCTGCAATTTTTTTTTTCTCCACCACCAAGAGAAGCTAAGAGATATGTTTTATTTCAGTAATAATTAAGGGAATACTAATTTGTCTGTGTCAAGATAATACTGAGCTATTTTAGATATACCAATACAACAGTCATACAGTAACAGGGGCAAGACAGGAACCAGTACACTGGGAGACACACCTGTATACACATCAAAACCACAGGCAAATGTTTCTTCAATTATTAAGGGAAGAATACCCAATAGACAAAAAGCTGCAAAAATGTTAAAACTTTTTCATGTACAGAAGCCTAGACCTTCAAAAACTACGTAGAAATCTGTTGGATTTCTGCCTGTTCTGTGGCTCTATCTGCAATTTTAATTCTTTGTCACATAACCTCATGTATTCATAAGTTCTGGGCATTAGGATGTGGGCCATCTTTGCGAGGCTGTTATCCTGTCTGCCACAAGCTGTATGTTTGAAATTTGTGTTTCTATTTGATTGCCTTTATGCACCAGATTATTCTAACAACCTTCTTGAATTTGTTCATTTGTAACAGATCTATTTTTCATTGATGTGACATGGGCAGGTTAGTGAATTCATGATCATGAAGTGATGAATTAAAATCTCTTAGTTCAAGGTGATGTATGAGAGCAAAGGATTTTTATGTCTTTATGGAAAGAAAGCATCTCTTACAGCTCCTACTCTTCCTTTTGAAATGGAATAGTAGCATTCTTTTTTCGGTTGCACTGAAATGTATCAAAACATAATTACTTTGATTATCAAAACGAATACTAAGCCTCATTGCCTGACACCTCTCATATGTTGAATGGTTTATTTATTATTATATCTAATTTTTCTATGGAAATGTTCAAGAAATATTCAGAAATGTTCAAGTTAATATTTAGTGCTTTGTATTCTAATATTTCAAATAATCATTTATACATGTATTTTAATATTTACATGTATTTTAATTCTATCAAGTATAGACAGATATTTTCAAGTCTCTTATAGGTCTTACATGCAAAATAAAAAATGAAATAATCCCTTCTGTTTTGGAAGTTCATATTTATATGAAATTTCTATAAAAATTGACTGAACATATTAGAGAACCAATTGCAGCATTAGGAAAAAAAAAAACTAGTATTGCCCTAGGTTGCTGGGACTAAATATTAATGGCCAAGAGAGTCCTGCAGTGATTGAAAAAGCAGGATTCCCATTTAATAGGTCCTCTAGGTTTCTAGATTTCTTCTTTTTTGACTCTCATCCTGAATGTTCTCACTTCTGGTTTACATTTTTAAGTTTTCACTTCTTTTATCTTCAGCTGCCAATAATTTTGCAAATAGCCAATAAAATAAAAAATGAGGACTCTAATATTGAACTTTAAAACTCATACTTTATGATGTTCAATTGACCTCTCAGATCTGAGTCACATGGGAAAGACGTTGGAGACCATCATTTGTGAGTGGAAGTTGAAGAGTTTTATTTTGCTATTCTTATTGTAGGAAAGACTTCAATAAAAAGAAAAATATCATAGCTTTACCACTACCACAAATTCTGAAGGTTTGTCTTCCAGCCAAGTGTTAGGAATCCAACAGGATTAATAAGGGTAAGGGTTTTCATTTTCATGTACTTCCCCTGCTAACCCACATGCTCATTTCCCTGAGAGCACAATTTCACACACTCAGTGTAGGCCTCTCAGCTGCACTCCCCAGGTAACATTGTGCCTTTAACTCCTCAGATTGATTCTGGGGTTAGGGAAGAGGGGACAAAATGCTAGTGCCCTGTAGACCCTCCGAATTGGAAAGAGACCTGGGCCAGAATGCTAGAACAGTGTTCTGGGAAAGCTCAGCCTCTGCCTGAGAGATGTAGAGAAAGATATCTAGTACTTGTGAGTTAGACCCGAGTTAAAAATTGAACATCACTAGATATTGTGCAGTAGTTTTGAGTAAGTCATTTAACTTCTTGAGTTTCATTTCTGTCATATATAAAATAGAGGATAATCTTTTAGAAGCATTGTAAAGACTATGGATGAATTAGATAAAGCAGCTAGAATAGATTCTAGCTCAGAGTATTCATGCTTTATAAATTTTGTCAGTTGCTGCTATAATAAACTGAGATAGTTAATCTAAACTTTTCTGAGCTTTGTCTCAATTGCCAATGATGATTATGCTAAATCTCCACTGAAGTTCTAATCAGATCTAAGATTTTAGTGCCCAGGCTGAAAAACCTTGGTCTGAGTGGTGCCCTATGGTTTGATTTCATTATGTATTATGGGGTGGGGAGTTGGTGCCAGTAAAATCATAGCAGTAAATTATTTTAGTAGAACTGTTGGTTTCTGAAAAGAAGTAGTCATACTCTTCTTTCTATCAAACCCCAGGTATGCTTTTTTGATAGGGACAACTCTCAAAACAAGATTAAGAGACAAGCAAAAATCTCTCTTCTGCAGTCATCATCTTTTTTTTTTTTTTTTTTTTTTTGCTGGTTGGGGGGCGGTACCAGGGTTTGAACTCAGGGGCACTCAACCACTGAGCCACATCCCCAGCCCTATTTTGTATTTTACTTAGGGACAGGGTCTCACTGAGGTGCTTAGCGCCTTGATTTTGCTGAGGCTGGCTTTCAACTCGTGACCCTCGGGTCCCAGCCTCCCAAGCTGCTGGGATTATAGGCATGTGCTACTATGCCCAGCCAGTCATTCGTTATCTTTTAATCATTAGGTGGAGATCCTTGTATCAAAGATGCCATTTGCTTTTGGTGAATAGAATTGTCTGTTGCTTCTTGGAATTTCATAGCTGTGGCCTCCAAAAAAGAATATGATGACTCCCCCAATCTCAATCTCTAGATTTTACTTTTCTTTTTTTCCAATATATTTTTTAGTTGTAGTTGAACACAATACCTTTATTTTATTTATTTATTTTTGTGTGGTGCTGAGGATCAAACCCAACGCCTCACACGTGCTAGGTAAGTGCTCTACCACTGAGCCACAACTCTAGCCCTAGATTTTACTTTTCTAATCTTATTCTAATAAAGCAATTTTTTAGTAAGAACATAGCAAGAATTTTGACCTGCCCTCCATGGATCAAAATAAGAGGATGACACAGATTTATTTTCTAAACGATGATAAATTTATCTCAGCAAGTTCAGATCAAAGATTAATAGTTTCTTAATCTGAGATTTATCACTTTCTTTTATTTCACAAGGGAAGCTTTTCAAACAGTTTTGAATAAAGTTTACTTACGGTTATTGATCCAGATATGAATAAATGTAAATTATGTGCTTATAAATTTTAATGCAATTGATAGTCCTGTATATTAGTAATACTCTTTTCAAGTTTTACGCTTAATTTTGGTTTGTATAGACAGCTGAAACAAAAGCACATTTTTTTCCTTCTATGGCCACAACTCAGAACTTTGGCTATCTTTTCCTATCTTTGTCACAAAAATGTTTAAGCATGCTCTATTCATTTACAGAAGTGGGATGAAGTATAAATAATGGAAACTGCTACTACTTATTATACTGAAGGATAAATATCACAAGAAAGATGGCTGTGGATTTACTGGAAGAAAATTGCTAGAAGTAGAGGTTGAAGATAAATAACTGAAGGAACTATATAGAGAATTAAATATATTTTTTAAATAATTGGAGAAAAAAAAAGAAACAGGAGAAACCAATGGGAGGAAATGATATAGTGCCAGCCATTGAAACCAGCTGAGCACCCTCTTCTCTGGCAGAATCCTTGGAGAATTAGCAAGGCTGAGGCAGGAGGATTGCAAGTTCAAAGCCAGCCTCTGCAACTTTTAGCGAGACCCTGTCTCAAAATAAAATATAAAAAGGACTGAGGCTTGGTGGTTAAGCACCCCTGCATTCAATCCCTGGTACAAACAAACAAACAAAAAAGGAGTTATGAAAGAAGAGAGCAAGGCAGCTACCAACTGGGAAATAAGAAGCCATCCCCAAATGTGGATGAGATAGTTACTGTGCAGGTGGCGGTATTTGTTCCTTCTTACCCATTAAGAAACTGAAGCTCCAAATGTTAAAACTTCCTAAGGTTATCTAGCTAGTAAATAGTAGTTCCAGGGGCTGGAGTTGTAGCTCAGTGGAAGAGCTCTTGCTTAAAATATATGAGGCACTGGGTTAGATTCTCATCATCACATATAAATAAATAAACGCCCATCAACAACTAAAAAAATAAATAAATAAATCATTCTGGCATTTAAACCCAGGAATCTGGCTTGAGAACTTGAGCTCTGAACTACTATATTCAATTGAGGAAATTTTATCTGATGTTTTGCTTCTACAATATCCTATAAAAAGTTTTTTTAAAAGGTCATATATTATGGCTACCTAATTCACAAAGATTTAAATGAATCAAAATATGTTCTGTACTTACTGGGCCCCCAAAACTTGTTCACCTCTCCCATCACCATCTCTACATATTATGTGGGGCCCATCTGTCAAGTATTACCTCATCTGCTCTGCATAAGGCCAGCTTTCACCAGAGCAGAAAACATTGGTGTCCCTTTCCATAAATATCCTAGAGACTGAGCATTTTCTTTAGCGTGAATGTTAATGAATTGCTGTTTGCTTTTATTTTCATATTTTTGCTTTTTTCCTGCTTTTGAGAGGAATCTCACTGTGCTGCCCAGGCCGGCCTCAAACCCCCAGCTTTAGTGGCCTTTCTCAGCCTTCCAAATAGCTGGGAAAAAAACAGGCACAAGTTATAGCATCCAGTTCTAGCATCACTCAAGAAATTGCTATTTGCTTTTTTGTCATTTCTGCCCTAACACTTACCCAAATAGAAAACTCCCAAGAGCTAATGACCTTATATTGCTTTTGACCTTCAATGTTGTCTTGAATTTAGAAACACAATAAATAAATGAATGAGTGAGAGAGAGGAAAGTTTGAGACTTAGGAAGTCTAAAACAGCTGTGGGTACCATTTAAGATAGATTCTTCTTTTGTTTGAAACTATCTTCAAAATGTCATCTAATTCTTTGTTGTTTCCCTGGAAATGGACTTATCATTTGGGAAGTATTTGGCTTTAAATCTTCAAGTGAAATCCAAACTTTTCATTAAAAAAATTAGGAATCAGAGAATCATTTGATTTCCTTCCAAGGCACAAAGTTAAGCAGAACTGAAATAAACTTCAAAAGGGCTTTTTAAAGGTATTGGCCTAGTGAGTACCAATTTTTTAAATAAATGCATGCCATCACTTAAAAAATTCACCATGAGTTTCTAGCAGAAAGGCCTATGTTGATAATAGGTAACCATTTCACTATACTTTAGTATCTTAACATCTTTAAAGTTCTCTTTTTTCTACAAGGATTTTCATGGTTTGCCTGTACTCACCAAATGATAGACTATCTCCAATCTATCTTTTCTTGGAAAATACAATAAAACAAATTCATAATATCTCAATATAAAGCACATTCCTTTTTTCAAATGTATTACACAATACATTGAGACTAACATCTATCTTTATTTAAAGTTCACTTTCGATCATATTTAAAAGTATACCCTAAATTGGCTAATGGTTCCAAAGGATATATTATCCAAGATTCACTGCAAGAATCTGCCTATAGAGAAGGAGTCTTAATTGAACAGATAACTGCCAATAAAAGGAAAAATTAGAGGGTTATCTAGAAAACAGATATATAAGATAGTGTTTATATTTTAGATTTTCATTTAGTTTTAGGGATACATCTCAAAACCAAGGAACATAGTCATATCGGCTTTCCTAATGGTCCATTTTATTGTTTCTCTTTATATGCTTCACTTTTCCAAGATTCTCGGTGCTTTTTGGCACATGTGAGTCATACCAAGTGCCATCCATGAAGGTCAACGTTCAGTTAGATTCCGTTTTGTATTGTTCCCTGTGAAGTAGATACTCTTATGATCCTATTCATCCTCATGAAGACAGTGAAGACAGTTGACAGTGTGTATAATTTCATCTTGTCACGTCTCACCAACTGAATGTAGGCTTCTTGGGGCCAGAGTTGAGTCTCATTCTTCCCATATACTCTACAAAATTGGGGTCAATATGTCTACAGCTGTGGTAGCTGTACCCTGACTTTTCTGGAGAAAGGTTTCCTATCCACAAAATAAAAAGTCTCTAGTGACCTGTAGCGGAAATCATCAGGGGGAAATCATTCAACTGGGTTTAGGAGTTGACTCGACTCTCTTGGCTAAGTAGCTATCATGGTTTATCTGTCACAGTTAGCTTTCCACTGTTACGACATAATTGTCAACTATGCTTCCCATTCTCTCAACCACATCCCAGTTTACTTGGAAAATGACATGCTCAATCTACATCATTCTTAGCATGATCACCAGATCTTTCACAATTGGATCCCAAAGTGATAGCCCAGCCTTTTCTTCTGCCACTGGGAACACTGTGTCACAAAAAGAGGAGGAAAAAAACAAGGGAATTTGGCCACAAGTTCACTTCTCCTGAGTTCCATTCACCAGGTGGGTACATAGTAGCTGAGTGAACATATATTGGGTGGAGGGTATCATCAGCCTGTTAGCTGATGATTTAATATTTTTGAGCACCTACAATGTTATGTGCCAAGGAGTTATTGGGAGTGGTCATTATATCCTTATAGCCACCCTGTGAAGTAGATACTTATAGCCACCCTGTGAAGTAGATACTATTCCTCATCATCCTAAGGAAGACAGTGATTCCCCAGGAGGTTGAGAAATCTACAAGCAGCAGGTTGAATCCTGTGCCTTTGGCCACCATGCCCTGGTGCTTTCCCCATGGCATGTCAGTGTTCTGGTATTGTTGAACTCATCTTGTGGGGTAATTCCTACCGCTCTACCTGCACATGGTAATGCTGACTAGAGCATTTTAAAAAGAAAAAAAAAACTTGCTGATTTGAAGGCTTTGACTTTAGAGACCATCTGAGATCTAATGTGACCTAGGCTTATTACTTGAAAGAAAAATATACAAATGAAGTCCAGAGTTTTCAGTAGTCCTTTCTGGAGAGAAAATATTAACAAAGTTCTGAGTTCATTGGAAAATGTGTGTGTGTGTGCATGTATGGGCTCTACTTCAGAAGCAAGCCATTGCCAAATCTTAAACCATTTAATGGACAACACCCCACACTAAATTTCTCTGTGGGGTGCAAATATAAAATCCAGACAAAGAAAATACTACAGACAACAAAGCCAATAATTTTAATGTCTACCAGGTCTGCTAAACTAGAAAAGGATGTGTACTGTCTGTTGGAACAAGTGGGTAAGATAAATTGTTTATTAAATATTTTTGATGTCAGTGAGAATTTGTCAAGAGTGTGAAAGTGAAGCAGGGTTAATTTGGGACAGTGGCTGAATGAGATGGTCCCAACTTTGTGCCAGGATGACAGGAAATGAGATTACCTGGAACAACAGACTTGTGACCAATGTATAGAGTCTGGGAGTCAGAGGGTCAGGTCAGGGCTGGTTTCATGAGCAGGTGACCAATGCCCTCAGAGGACCCGTGTTCAAGGTTTAATTTAGTGCTGTTGCAATCTTGAATTTTTTAATCCTTCTATCTTTCCATGTTGTCTTGGGAGGTCCTATGGGACAATGGCACATGTGCTAAGGACATGGAGTCTGGTCTTTTGTGCCAGCTCCTTCCATAGTTTGGTGCTCAACTCTCTTGTCCCCCAGACTCTGGTGCCCTTGTTGTCTGGCTAGACTTCTACTTCCCACTCTTGCTTGGCAATTTGGACTGGCCTCTACCTCAAGCAGGGGACTCAAGAGGGGTCAGAATGTACACACCCTGGGGTGACACCTAGCTGGACAGGATGGCAGCAGTTCTTGCACACACTGGCAGTGTCACTGTGCATTCAGAAGGGGATCTGGAGGGAGCACACAGTATGTCTCAGTACAGATTTTGCAATCGCTTGAGGCTTATAGGTCAGGGTAGCAGACCAGTGGGAAGGGAAGGTACAGATGGGGTATAAAGCATTTGGATCTTGGGACTGCCAATGGTGGAAGATGGTCTTAGTCTATTTTCTGTTGTGTTGCTGTAAAACACTGGGTAATTTATCAAGAAAAGTGGTTGATTTTTGTCCCATTGTTCGAAAGGGTGGGCAGTTCTAGACTGAGTGGCTGCCTCTGGTAAAGGCCTCAAACTGCATCATAATATGGTGGATGGTACCAAATGGGGGTGCCTATGTGGAAATGGTGAAGAGATGTATGCAAAAGAGAACATGTGTGTACCAGAGAGTGAGGCGGAGTGGCAGGCTCACCCGAAAACCACCCGCTCTCCATGTAACTAATCCTGTCTCATGAGAGTGAGAACTCCCACAAGACTGGACCAATCTATTGGTGAGGCTAATGTCCCCATGATATGATCACTTCCTGTTAAGCTACATCTTTCAGCACTTCTACACTAAGGAATTAAGCCTCAATGAAAGTTTTGCTGGGGACAAATCATAAATCCTACATAATGCCATGCTGTTGGGGGTTGGAGTAAGATAGGTATGGAGAGGTAGAATGAAGGTCTGTACTCACCTGCACAAATTAACTAGCAAATAAACACCATGACGAGTCAATACAGACAGTGGAAGAAAGGAAATATTTCATATTTCTGTGTCTTTAATAGTATTCTTTTTCTCTGCATTTTTTCTTCTTTTTTTTGTGGTACAGGGCATTGAACACAGGGTGGCACTCTATCAGTGAGCCACATATTCAGCCTCTTTATTTTTTATTTTGAGACAGGGTTTTGCTAAATTTCCCAGGCTGGCTTTGAACTTGTGATTCTCCTGCCTCAACCTCCCAAACTGCTGGGATTCCAAGTATGTGCTGCCAAGCTCAGTTTTTAACAGGGGTCTCATCTTTTTATTTTGTATGAGACCAACAAATAATATAGCTGGACCTGAATGAAGTGTGTGTTTTCAGTAGCACTGCCTCTCAAACACTCACCAATTGAAAGAAATTTCCAATAATGTCTCCTTCAAAGGAATGTATCTTTGCAGTGACCTTCTGTATGGAAAAAGAATATGTGCATCTTCTCTTCCAGACAACCTTGGTAGGTTGAGGGTGGTGAAGGAGTATAGCAGAGCTTTGGTAGCACACTGAAAGGAGAGTCCTGTGTTTTAGTCAGCTTTTTTTTTTTAAATTAATCTCTGTGATCAAAATATCTGAGAAGAAAACATAAAGGACTCATGGTTTCAGAGATCTCTGTCCATATATGGCCATAGCTCAGTCCTTAGCTCTGGGCCCAAGGTGAGGCAGAACATCATGGTGGAAGGGTGAGGCAGAGAAAAGCAGCTCAGGACATGGCACCAGGAAGCAAAGCATCAAGGACAAAATAGAAACTCCAAAGGCACGTTCCCAGTGACTTACCTCCCCTAGTCATACCCTACCTGCCTACAGTTATCCAATTAATACTTATTGGTGGGTTAATTCACAAGTTAAGTTAAAGACTCTTATAACCCAACCATTTCACCTCTGAAAATTCTTCCATTACCTAATCCAAGAGCTTTGGGGTACAGCATATAACTAAACCATAACTAAATTCTTTCTCCCCAAATAGCCTGCCTTCCTGCTGCCCTCTACACCCTCTCTTCCACTCGCTGACTCCACAACATGGAGATGCAGAGCTGCTCAGTGCTGTCATCAACCCTGAACAACTTCACTTATAACACATACATCAACATAAGTTCTAAGTTTCCTTTAGAACAGGTCTGTGAGCATTCTGGAATCCCATCAGTGACAGTGTTCCTGCTCATTTTTGTGCTTGCTATGTAACGTGGCTGGATAAACTTGTCCCATCCCAGGGGCCCAAAGACTGCATTTTAAAGGCTAAAAGAAGTCAGAATTCTCTTTGAGCCAGGGGGCATAACAGTATGTACTGTCAAACTGGGTGTGGGCTCATTATTCAGCAGATTTTGTACTGTTCAATGGAAATAATTACCAAATACTGTAGGATTTGCTTTAAAATTTCCTTTCCAATTATTTTTTCAGGCAAAGAAGGGAAAGATTTGTTATTCTACACTAAAACACAACTGTTTATAAGAAAACTGTAACAGTAACAACAAAAGTTCTATAAGTAGTCTTATCACAGACTAACTATCCAATTAAAATTTGAGCTTTCAAAAATATTATTTCCTTTGATAACAATGCAATTTCCCAGCCCCTAAATATTTTTTCATTCTTCTTACAAAGCCTCAAGCTTCCTTCATTTTGATTCTAAGCCTCTGGTAATAAAGGGAGAGAAGAATAGATTCATTCTTTCTTTCAGAACATGTTATTGAGCAATTGTGAATTTTCCAGGCTTAAAGGTACATAAATGTACCTTGCATGGGGAATTTGTGTGGCCCAGGTCCAGATGATCTTCAGCCACAAACTTTTTCCATAGGGGATTAGAAATACTTTAAAAGATTGAGGACTATGTGAGTTTGTGATGATTATAGTTCTATAGACATTCTATTTTTATGTACAACTAAGGATAATGTGTGCTATTAAACTAATTTATTTATTAAAAAATACTAAAGTTTTATTCATAAATTTAGTAAACATAGTAGAGTTAGTGCAGCAATAATATTATGCTATTCTGTATTCTACTTGAACATCTGGCAACCATGAGACTTTACAAAGCTGCAACTTAGCATATGCCCAAGCAGACAATGGGATTTCCACAATTTTCTAGAGAAATACTCCACTCGTGGTTGGTTGTTTTGTTTTTCCAAAAGTGACACTTGCCTTCCTAAAAAGGAATCAGTGATGTTCTTGGATTGAGACTATCAATTGCTGTTGTTCTAGTCTTTGCATACGTAATTACTTTAGGGTCACATAATTATTATCGATGTATTTTGTGGTAGGTTTAATTGTGCTATTGTTGATTCTGCCTGTGGAATGATGCATCTATCCTATCAACACTACGGGATGCTGTCATATTCCAGTAACTGGGCTTCATGATGATTGTGGACTACAATTTAAATATGAATCATTTGCACCCCATTGCTGAAACCAATTTGCTGTCATGATGTCAATTCGTTATTATTGCTCAGTTCTCTGTCACCAGAATATAAGAATGGGTGGGGTGGGTGGGGAACAAGGTTGGTCACCATCCTGAAATTTAGAAATACCCAGTAAGTAACCTTTCAAGAAATGAATAGATACAAGTAGTATTTTACACTTTTTAACCTTTCAATTCCCCATAGCACTGCCCACCTCTCCTACACACTTTCTTAGGGAAGATTCCCTCACCCTCTTTCCCTCATGGAGCAGCAAGCCAGGGCATGCGTCTGCAGCTAGACAGGCAACTGAGGCAGAACTGTAGAGCCAAGGGCCCTGGCGGGGCTTTCTCTGCTTGTCTGCTCCATGGCCACAGTTAGGTCCCTTTTCTCAGACCCAGCAAGTAGGCAACAAGTTCTCAGCTCAGTACAGAAGCTGTCTGCTAAGTATTAAGAGATAGAATCCTCAAAATTGGATCATACCCACTCAGTTTGGATTACAGCTAAATATGGCATGTGATCACACAGATACAAACAAGAAGTAGTACTATTACTGCTATGGAGATTTTCACAAGCATGATCTGTTTCAAGTCTTATGAGTGATTTTAATTCTTACTATGGGCTTTATGGCGAGCTACACTGATTTCTAATTAAAAGTTAACCTTATTACATCAATTTCTAAAGTAGCTTTAACTAAATTATATCACTACTTTACATAAACTAAGAATTAATAAAGCCACTAATAAATGACACTTTTCATATCCCTTAGGGCTTTTATTTTGTACTTACTGAAAAAGCATCCTATAAATTATCAATGTATAAATTTCATCTTATCTATTTACTCTTTTTTGTCAAATTTCTCTTTTATTTTAGAAAAGTTTTATATTTATAGAAATGCTGTAAAGATAATGCAGAGAATTTGGTACTTTATACCCATTTCATCCATCATTAACACATTAGTGTGGTACATTTATCACAATTAATGATCTAATGATACATTATTAGCAGACTTATGTATTCTATTTGATTTCCTTAGTTCTCGCTTAAGGTCTTTTTTTTTTTTTTTCCTGTCTGGAATACCATTTAGGCTACCACATTACATTTAATAGTTGTGTCTCAAACTTTTCTTGTTTTTGATGACCTTGAAAGTTTTGAGGGATCCTCGTTAGGCATTTAGTGATGTTCTTCAATTTAGTTTTATCTGAAGTTTTTCTCATGATTAGAGTGTGGTTTGAATTATGGGAAGAAGATATCTATTACTTTAAAAAATACATTAAAAGTACAATAAAGGAAAGGAAAGGTTGAGAGTTCAACTCCTCTCTGTTTGACACAGTTACCAATCTCCTTGCCTTTCCATACAGTATCATTTTCAGTGTCAGTAAGAATACTGGTCTTGCAGTCTTTTAGAAATAGTTCTCCCAGCCAACTGCACCCTCCACCCTATCAGAGACCATCAATTTTAAAATGCATTGGAGAAGTGTTCACAGCTGTGGGAAAAGTATGTTTTAGACCCAATGAAATAGAATTCTGAATTTTTCATATGCCATTTCTCATAAAATGACTTTATATTCAATATTGCCAAATTACCATTTGGGTTTTAGACCTAACCGTGTTGCTTTTTATATCTCTGAATCTAATTCAAAGCAGTAAACTCACACCTGCCACTTTAGTATGAAATTAAATTTTCATTAGGACTCCATTTCTTCCCAGTTTTCAAAATCCCAGGGAACAAGTATGACCCAAATGCAGTTGAAGAAACTTCACATGCAGTTTAAGAAACTCAGGGTAGGTTCCTTTTGGAGACCTCTCTCTTGTACTGAGCCCCAGGTGTGCGGGCCCTCCACCATCTGATCAGGTGCCTGCTGGCCAGAATCCCAGCATGGATGGCACAGATCCCCAAAGAAGGCCTTCTTATGAGCAGCCCACTGGCTCAGTGCCCAATGTTCTCCTTATTGGTCTTCTGTGAGGCAGCTCAGGACGCCCATTCTGTGTGCACCAAAGCAGTAGCTTCCAACATTCCTGCCAGCCAAGGAGATCAGGGTTGCAGGCAATTCTAGCCTTTTCCACTGGGACCCACATAGAGCTGTCTCTTCTCCTCGAGGGACTCAGCAGGCGTGTTCTTTTTCAACCTCTAAATCACAATAGGAATAATCACACTTTTTATCAAAAATAAAAATAATTACTCCCTAAAAGTGTTTACAGTCCTTAAGAGGCTGAGGGCCAAGGTAGAATATATTTTTCTCTTGAAACTTTTCTCTGAGTCTTGAAGGTCATCTGACCTTGATTGTATTTAAAGAGACCTAGATCTTTAAAGCAGGATAGTCTCAGCAGAGGGAATCTCTTCCCTCCCCTGCCAGGGTAAAACCTTCAGTCTCAACAGATCTGATCTGTTATAAGACATTGCAAGCCAGACTGTCTTTAGTTTACCTGGAAAGTGCCTCTTTAAACCTCATGATTTCAGGGACTAAGGAAAGGAATTGGGAAGGGCGCTTTTATGCCTTGTGTCTATTTATTGGAGAACTTATATTTTTCTTATGTAATTAAGTATAATATATTATATATAGGCACTACTGTATTAAAGTAAATTTACTCACTTGAAACCGCAAATTACTAATCCTCTCTGATTTGAGATCCTCTCTGAAAGAAAAGGAAAATCTGTTTTATGATTGAAGAAGATAAACACATTCTGTACAGAGCAGAACCACCTCAAAGTGGAAAATGGATTCAATTAGTGTTTGATTTCCTTAAACAGAAAACTGTCTTATCCTCTCCCATAGGACATTTTCAATATTAAACAAATTAAACAGATGTGTAGACTTATAGCAACAATATATACATTGTGGCCTTATCAGAAATTTTGCCAAAATCTAGTATATCTTCATTTAGAGAAGGCATATGTTAAAAATGCCAATTTACAAAAATTTGTGTACACTACAGTTATCTTAAATTTTCATTCCTACTAGTTAAGCCTGTGCAATGTTGCAAGCTAGTTAATTGTGCTTAAAAAATTTTTAGAAGTCTTGAAATACTAGAAAAACAAATACAGAAGCCAAAGATTGTGTTATGATCTAAGACATATGATTACATGAGCAACTTCAAAATAATTGTTATGTTCACAGTCACTTTGCATAAAGCATAGGCTGTTACTGCCAATTACAAATTGGAACAGATGTCAGGACCTGCATGCATGTGTAGGCTCAGTGCTCATTAAATACTTCCAACATATGTGTATTGTGGGACTCTTTGTGCTTCATCAGAAATATAGACACAAGAAGATTAAACAACTAAACAACATTTCCATTTCTGTTCTGCACAATTTTTGTAGATCCTGCATGTAATGTATTTCTTTCCTGCCAGACTAGTGAAAATGCTGCACAAAACTAATTCAACTTTTTATTTAATTTTCATTACATGTGCATTCTACCAATGTTCTCTCTCTCTCTCTCTCTCTCTCTCTCTCTCTCTCTCTCTCTCTCTCTCTCTCTCTGATTTATGGATGAGGAGAAATAGAAAAGAAATTACAAACTGCCCTAACTTTCCCTTCCTTTCTGTTAATAATTTTCAGCACAAGTGGTTGTCTAACACAGAGAAGTAATAGGAGTGAGAAGGAATATGACAGGCTTCGTCTATCATCTGTGTTTCTTCAAACACCATTGCCTCCTTTCTCCACTTAAAGCAAATACCCAAACGGATAGTGTGGCATGTCAGAGCTCTCCGTGAGCTCCTCCATACTCCTTAGCCAGAGAAGTGACATGCTTGTCCCATTCATTCTACTTCAAGTCTTGTTGAATTCTGCATACTATGGATCTTTGGGAATACTATGCTAGTGAAGCACCTGGAATTCTGTGTGTAAATGGAGAGGCAAAACTTCACAGACACATGTGCCTGTCTCCTGTGCTCACATGCATGCTCAATGGTCTCATCTGACTTTCAAAAGACAAGTTCATAGATGAAAGTATTGAGAATATCCAGATGGTGACGATGGGGTATTAAGCAAAGCATGGGCCCCTATGAGGATGGGTCCCATGACTGTGTTTGTACCTGTGAAGCTCATCTTGCCTCAGTGACCTCCCTGACATCATTGTCATGAGGAGTAATTCAGTTATGGATGTAAAGTTCTCAACAGTCTCCATCACATAGAAAGCACTTGGTACATGGCAATTTCTTAATACCTGAGCCCCAATAAGCAAGAATTCCAAAAACATGGGACTCTGGAAGAGAATGAATACTCCTTCATCTGTGTGGTATTCATGAGACAACTATATGATACACAAACACAATCCTAAGGTGAGTTAGAGAGGTTGCCTGGGTTGCTTTCTACATTAATGGTTATTGTGGCAGGTTATAGCAGATGGTGCTCTGGAGGTGTCTAGGAAAAGACAAAGGCACAAGTCATTAAAAGCAGTTGAGTTACCAGGTTCTCTGTCTGAAAATGAAGTCAGTTCTGGACAAATCTGAGCAAGAAGGCCTCTGATCCATACTCATAGAGGGGAAATATTTAAATCCAGAATGAAAACAAAATTAAGATCTGAGATTTGCTTAAGCAAGAGGGGGTGAACCCTGGTTGACCACAGCATCCAAATGAAATTTAGTGTAGAAAGAATTTTAAGGTCTGGAGTTCCTGAAGAGATGTTGTAGATAATACTCATCAACCAGTTAATCCAACAGAGCTGCTGATAAAGTGGATTTTGTGTGCCTTAGATACATTTGGTTTATTCATGTTTCACCAACCATTCATCTTGGAAGCATTAGTTTAAAAAAAGAATATTTGATAAATTATTAGTCCCTTTTGAGTTAGCACATACTGATTGCTTTAACATAATTTTGTTAAAACCTAAATATTTTTAAAAGCTTCTTTATTAACATATTTTAATGACACATTTTTTTCATGTGGAAATTATACCAACTTGTAAATTGTGACTTTGTTTAAAGAATGTTTATTAGAAATGACTGGTTAGGCTGGGCACAGTGGCACATGCCTGTAATCCCAGTGACATGGGAGGCTGAGCAGGAGGATCACGAGTTCAAAGCCAGCCTCAGCAATTTAGCTGCTGCCACAGCTTCTCCTGGGGAGGTGAATGAGTCATCACAGTGCTTTTTCACAAGGGGGATATAAGAAGGAACCACAGCCTGGGCACAGCTCTGCACAAAACGAAACACCTCCTTCTTGGATGGAGAGTCAAGATCACCAAAAAAGATGTAACTAATAAAATACAAAATAGAGTTGGGATATGGCTCCATGGTTCAGTGCCCCTGAGTTCCATCCCTGTTCCCCTTGCCAAAAAAAAAAAAAAGAAAGAAAGAACTGGTTAGATATGAAAATAGTATGAAAAGTTATGCAGACAAAAAATAGGGATTATAAATATTCAAGTTCCCATGAAAGCAAGGAATTTCAGACCATACAATAGGTGAGGCCCACATGTCATATGCAATTTTTACTTTCCTTCTTATTTTAGAGCATCAGGCTACCCCTCTGTGAAGCATGGGCTGACAGAATGAACATGATCTGACTTGTTAAAAATCTCCTTATAGAGAGAAGGCAATATGGCCATTGATTGGCATAATATCTATCTCTAGCATTTTTTTTTAAAGACCTCTCTCCTGCTCCTGCCCATTTGGCTTTGAAAAATCTGAATTTAATTTTCATCTTAAAAACTCAATGGGCTTATTGGGAAGTATTAACTTTCTGAATTCCGGGGTCCTCTCATTCACTGTTGCTGTGGTTATGGAGGGTCATGAACTCCCAGGAATGCTAAGTCAGGGCGTGGGTGTGCTTCTCCAATGCAGCTGCTTAAAGGATTTGACTGATAAATTATGTTCTTGCTTCCAGATGCAGAGCCCAAGTATCTGATAGTTGTACGACCTGCTCCCCCTCCAAGCCAAAAGAAGTCATGCTCAGGTATAGTTATTTTTATTGGTTTTCTTTTATTAACTTTAGACCACAACTTTTCATTTTTTCTTTTTTCTTTTCCCTATAGGGAAGCCAAATGCCTTGGAGATGTCTTAGGAATGTATGGAGTAGATAGATGAAATCCCTTGATCCACAGGTGACCCTGTTGGAGAAGTTGCTTAGCTAAGTGGTAGAAGCTGCCTGGGAATCTTGTGCCAGCATCACTTACAAGCAGCAGGGAGTTAGAGATACTTAACCTTTTTACACCTGTGTTCTGCTGTGTGATAGGATTGTAGAGAGCATAAAATGAGATAGTGACAGGTCCTGTTCTGTTCATCAGAGGCTAGCTCCTATTAATCTTATTCTGTCTGTGACATGAGCACTTTTGCCCACCATGATGCCTTTCAGCTTTCAAGGGCAAAGTTTTATGTCTAATCTTTATTCAAGGAGACTGTTTACATTTCAAAAGGATAACTCATTTGTACATGTGTTGAATGGACTTGAAGTTGGGTTTTAGTTACTCTTTCTCTCTCCCTTCTAAACCTCTTCTTTGTATTCAAACAGAAGAACAACACCTTTCATAAAGCAATAGCAACAACAGCACCCAACATTCTTTTTTTTTAAGACTTTATTTTATTTATTTTTATGTGGTGCTGAGGATAGAACCCAGGGCCTTGCATGTGCGATCTACCGCTGAGCCACAATCCCAGCCCCAGCACCCAAATTTCTAAGTGTGGGAGGATTGGAATCAGGAAAGTAGGTGACATATGAATAAATACAAGACACTTACTGCATGACAAAAGAGAGATTAGAAGTGTCCAATGTCTAACTTAACTACTAAGGCTTCTCAGATCAAATAAGTGAAGAATTGCTGAAAGAAAAGGTGGTAGAAGCGGTAATATAATTTTTCCATCTGATACAGCATCTTCCTATCTCCATAGAGTTTGTCAAAGTTTTGCTTTGTTTTTCTTATGTGAGCTGTTATCCAAATAATTATTATTATTTTTTTATGGAACACTGGATATCACCCAGAAAAAAAAGATCTTTTTTGTTGTTGTTGTTTGCTTGCTATATTTTTTACAGGGATAAAACAGAAGAAAGCATTCAGCTATTTAATTATACTGAACACTGGGGCTCTTTGCAACTCTGCAACCCAGGGATGATTGCCAGAAATCAATTACCACAATTCCCTCCTCTTCTTTTCCTTGATTTCCCTTTCTTTTAAGAGCAGCCTTGAATGGTCAAGTATTTTGAGAAATATGAAATATTATCCTGGCCTCTTTTATTATCTCAAAGCCAAAGGGAAATCTCAGTCATTTCTTCTGACTTGTTGCTGAGAGTTTTGCAGGCAGTTTTTCACACACTTTAAAATAATTGTTCTCCCAATATTTCAAAATGCTGAACGAGAAAATAAAAACTCATAACTATGTTTCCTTGGAATATGTTTTCATATGTGTATTTATTGAACTGATACAAATATCATACTATAAATAAAAAATATATAGAAAGGAAAGTGATCACATCTTAATAGCACTTTATAACTTCATCTCATTTTGAGGTTTCTATGAAACTGGCCTTAGACATTATTTTTCACTTCATTATGACTAACTCAGGAAATTGTTTCATCTTGCTCAGGATGTGATACTCCACCTTTCCTTTTAGGCAGTGGATATAGTTTTTGTTTTTGTAATCTGCATTTGGGAGTGATGTAATAACTAATGGATTAACTTTTTCTCGTTTTATATTTGCATCTACCACATAAATTTGAATTATTTAATCATTTTTGCATTAAGATCTAACCTTAGTTAAGTAACTATTTGATGGGTCATACAAGCCTTAGGTTACCTTGGGGAAAGAAAACTCTATATTCCATCTCTACATAGTATTTTCTTTATACATGGTGAGCTAAACCAGTGTGTAGTAAAAAGAAAACTAGATAATGATCAAGGAGACCTAAATTTGAGTTTTGATCCTGCTTTCCATGTGACTTTGGATACACTTGATCCTTTCCTGGCCTTTACTTTTTCTAATACAAAAATGTTATGTTGCATTAGTAAAAATCAACCTAGAAGTGGAATAAATAATATCGGAATCATCTATAGGCTTTTTCAACCTCTTTATGACCCACTCTTAGTCAAGGTTTTCATCTGCCCTCCTTGGAGGTCATACATGGACCATTTGAATCACTATCATATGAGTATGATTATAGGTGGATCTGAAAAATATTTACCTAGAAAGATAAATGCATGTTTGCAACCAAGGAAATGATAACTATCCTTATACTGTATTTTAAACATCTTTAAGAAACAGAGTATCCTAGTTGAGAAAGTTCTGGTGTTCTGTTGCACAGTAGGGAGATGTTTTTAGTCAGCTTTTTAACATTGTGACAAAAAGACCCGACGAGAACAATTTTAATGGAGAAAAAGTTTATTTGGGGCTTACGGTTGCAGAGGTCTCAGTCCATAGATGACCAACTCTACTCCTCTGGGCCTATGGTGAGGCAAAACATCAGGACAGAAGGGTGTGATGGAGGAAAGCAGCTCAGGACATGACGATCAGGAATGGAGAGACTCCCTTCACCAGGGATTAAATACATACCACAAAGCCATGCCCCCAGTGACCCAACTCTCCCCACCACACCCTGCTTTACTGTAACCGCCCAGGTAATACCTATGAGTAGATTAATGCACTGAGGATGTTCAAGCTCTCAAAACTCAACCACTTCACCTCTAAACTTTCTTGTGTTGTCTCACAACACAAGAGCTTTGGGGGGACATCTAATATCTAAACCCTAGCAGGCGACTGTATGTGTTAGTTTTCTGTTATTGTAACAGATACCTGAGGTAACTAACTCATAAAGAGATCATTTGACTCACAGTTTAGATTATGATCAGTTGGCCCCATTGCTTAGGGCTCTGGTGGCATATCATGGCAGGAATGTATGACAGAGCAAAACTGGTAAACTCCGGTCCAGAAGATAAAAAAGAGAAAGAGGAAGGGACTAGAGTCCCACAGGTCCCTTCAAGAGCACACCCTCGGGTAGCTAAAGGCCTCCATTAACTTTTATTGGTGCTGTGGGCTGAGGACCAAGCCTTTAGCACACTGACCATTGAGAGAGACTTCTGCAAACCATACCATCATAGATGACAAAGTGCAAATAACATAAATTTTATTATAAAAAAATGGATGAAAATATGTTGAATGTTTTTACCATAAGGAAATGATAAATGTTTAAAGAGATAGGTTTATGCTTATTAGAACATTACACAATGTATGCAAGAATTGAAATACATGGGATCTCATAAATATGTACAATTTTTATGAATCCGTAAAAAGTAAAAAGAGTCAACTATCAGGTACTAAGGCAATTTGCTACCAGTAGTTTATATATAATCTGAACTCAAAAGGTTTCTTGCCAAATTAACAATTACAGAACTTAAAGCAATATGAATTACACAGTTTTCAAAAGTATCTTATTTAGATAACCATCAACAGGCTCAGATTAGGGGTACCTTCCTACTCACCTTAATAAAAGTCACAAGGCTATTTTGCTGTTTGGCTCCATTAGATTAAAATAATATGAGTTCTTCCTTATAGCAAATGAAACAGTCTCATGAAATAAATGGGTATTAAATGGGAATAGAAAGGTGCATCTTTTATGTTCATTCTGTGTAGTTTTACTAGGCTTCCTTTATTTTATTTATCCTGATTGAACTAGTATTGGTCCCATGGTTGAGTTTCTTTCTTCTTCTCTCATTACTGTAGTTTCAAATACCTACCTACCCACGTACTTGAATATATAGTGATTCATCAGTATAATTCTTGGCATTTCGCAAATCCAATCAGTCCCATTCCCATCAAAACAACTGTGCTTCCTGTACTACTCCTGCTCTTCCAGTATTATGGAAAATGTGTGGACTTTTTCCATTTAGGTACTCATTTTAGAAACATGGTTTTAAAAACTTTATACCAAGGAATTTTGACCCACAAAAAATAAAAAATTAGTATGGTTGGTTATGGTTTATATGTATACAGATATATATTTGCATATATACATACATATACACATGCACATAAATCTGATAAAGGGTATTTTCATTTGATCATGCTAAAATTCATGGAAAAGATTAATGTGTGAGCTATGTGAAAAGAATTTGATGTTTCCACACACTTTTAAAAAATTATCTTACCAAGTCATCTTCATGCATTTTACTCAAATAAAAAGTACACTAAATGTTTCCATAATTAACTTGCCTGCTGTTTTCATAGGTAAAAGTCGTTCTCGCAAACCTCTGCAGCTGGTGGTTGGCACTCTGACACCAAGCTCAGTCTTCCTGTCCTGGGGTTTCCTCATTAATCCACACCATGACTGGACGTTGCCAAGTCACTGTCCCAATGACAGGTAATTCATCAAAATGAAAAATGTTGGTTTTTTAATTTGAAGATTAGCACTTGCTTTTAATAGTATTTGAACATGCTGTAGAAGAACATATAAATACCAGGACCATAAGCACTTACTTATCACCTGTTAGATGTACTATCATTATAGGTGTGAAGGGAACACAGATTATTAAGTCAGGGGCCCCACCTTTGAGAGTTATGATCTCCCTGAGCAGAAAGCACAAAGATGTATGTTTCATCCCAAATAGAAAGTACATGGGGGAATGAGCCAAATAGCAAATGGACAGTAGCAATAATATGTGCAATAAAGCTCAGAGGAGGGGGCTGAAGATAGTTAGGAGAGACTAAAAATTTGGAAAGTTGCTTGGGGAAGGTTGGATCTTTGCTCTGATATTTGAAGAAGTGCCTGAAACAGTAGCCCTCAAAGGATGGTCCCCAAAACAAGTAGCATTGCCACAAATGGGAATTTGTCACAAATGCAAATGGCAGGTTTCCTTCCAGATTTAAGAGAATCAGAAACTCAGGGTGGGGCTCAACCACCTGTGTTTTAACAGCCTTTCCGATGATTCTGCTGCCCACTGAAGTTTAGAATCCCTGGCTTAGAAAACAGGAGAGACACCTGGGGGAGACATATGTAGAGAAAAAATAGTGGGGATAGAGCCACTATCTTTGGCAGATCAAGTAAGAAAAATCAAGCATATTTTTAAAACACTGCCATTTATTCATCATTCCATCCAGTGTGAATACTTAGCACTGTGTGTTCATGTACCAGGCACTATGCTAAACACTGAATTATGATGCTAAATTGCTTACAAAATGGCATTTGCTTATTATAAATATTTACTACATTAGTTTCAACATTCAGAAATTGAACAAACATTCAAATTTTTAAGCTTCAATAAGAATATTTAAGTTTTTTTGTTTTAAGTACAAATTGATTTTCAAATTTGCAAAGTTTTACTCCCCTTTTAAACAAAAAAAAATTGAGGTATAAACATAGTAAAATGCACAGACCTTATGTGTATGTTTGAGTAATTATAAATGCATAAAACCATTCATTTTATAAAACAAGAAATAGGACATTTTATCACCCTAGAAATCACCTCCCTCCAGAAGCAGTCACTGATTTGGTTCTATCACTGTAGATTGGTTTTCCTACTCTAAAATTCCATATGAATGGCATTGGATAGTATGGGAAGGTCTTCCCTATCTTCTTTTATTCAGCATATTTTGAGATTTACTCATGACATCATAGGTATCAATCAGTCATTCCTTTTTTTAATTCCTGAATGCTACTCCACTATGTAAATATTCTAGACTATCCATTCTAGCGTATCTTCTAGACTATCCATTCCCTTGCTGGTGGATATCTGAATTGTGTTGGGTATTGGATTTTATGAATATAGATTTTATAAACATTACTGTATAAGACTTTGTGGATATATACTTTAATTTCTTTTAGATAAATACATAGAATGGGAATTGCTAGGTTAACTTTTTTTTTTTTTTTTGGTCTGATCTCCCATCTCCCTTCCTCAAGCAATATACAAGTTCTTGTTGCTCTGCACTGACACCAGCATTTTGCATTGCCAGCATTTTTTGCGGCATCTATTCCATTGAAGTAGCATCTCATTATGGTTTTGATGTGTACTTCCTTAGCACCAAGGATATGAGTACTTTTTCATCTATTTTTTTTAACCATGTGTATATTTTTTGTGGTTTTATTTATTTTTGTCTTAAAAGAGAGGCGTTTAAAATGTTTATAAGTTCTCAAAAGTACCTTTCACATGACTTGGATTAGGAAATCTACAGTAAAAAAAAATCAAATTTTTTTAATACATTCATGGTTCTCAAGAGATAAATATTTGGAAAAAGGCACACAGAAGATATTTCCAAAACCCAATATTTTGAAAAATAATTTTGAGATGCTTCAAAAATCTGAAATATTCCTTATTTTACCCACCACTAAGTTCATGTCTTATTTTGCTTGGAAAATGTACTCTTGAAAGCACATGTTTTCTTGAGATAATTCCAGTTGTTAGTGGGTTATTCCAGGATGTCAATGCTGAGAAAATAAACATTTAGGGGTTGCTTTTTATCTTCTCTGTATTAAAAAAAATTCTCCTTTGACAAAGAAAAGAAGAAAAAGAGGGAGGAAAGGAAGAAGAAAGGGAGGAAATCTGATAGTTTCATATCAAAATGCAACCTGAGTTGAACCATTAATTTGCTTGATAAATCTTTGAGCCTGTTCCAACAGGTTTGGTAACCTGAAAAATTCATAAACATTATTTGTATAAAATGTCCTCCCTGATTCCAAGTCGCTCTCTCATTTTCTCTTGGTCCGACAGACCTTTCCAGGAAAGATTCTATCTGATGAGTGGTCCTGATGGATAGAGGTTGCCAAAGTTGGACAGCACAGGGAGACATGAGTACAGAGAAGTGAGGACAGATAACAAATGGGGTGGAGTGTTGAACATAGGCACTCGACTCTAAGCCCAAGCTACACAGACCATATGCACATCTCACCCTCACCCCCACACACACCTGTGGCCCTTCCCTTCTCATAAAATAGATGGAGCCAGGCACATCAAATCACAATATTCCAAATCAATAATCCCTGTAACTAAAATTTTTGAAATTCAATAAATTAGTGAATTTCAAAACAGTCATAACTAAAAAGAAACCTTTGGAGTACATATAGATTTCATTTTTCAGCCTCTTTTCTCCCAAGTTAGTAGAGTTAATAAAGAGGTGACACCTAGAGTCCTCAGCATATTTGAGAAAAACTATTAGACTTTATTTGAAAGTGTTGGAAATGTTGTGCATATTCTAAACACCCAAATAAATCCACTATAACTGTAAATAAGTGTAATTAAAAGCAGACTTGGTGATATCTACCTTCACATGTTCACATAGATTTTTTTTAATTTAGAGTTCAGACCAATCCAGTAAATTACAATAAGCAATAATAACTAAAAGGGATGACTATTTCTTGAAAATTGGAAGATTACACAGCTGAAATGTTCTTTCAGGAATATCTTCTTACAAAACCATTGGAATCTGAATGCCTTTGGCTTACCACAGGAACACCAAGTGGTGTCATTTTTAAGCCACTGAACTCAAATATCTGGAACCCTCAGTAAAGTCTCTGATTTACATAAACCATTTCACATTGGTCTGTATAGCCTTCTTCATCCTATGCAAATGATATATTGGAAAAGTTTTTCCTTTGTCCTTTGACTTTGGATGTTCTATATCAAAACTCATAAGTAGTAAGTTTCCAAAGAGAAAAATGCCTGCTTTTTTTTGTTTTGTTTTAAGCACAGAAGTATTAATGGAAATCATTTTATCTTTGTGGTGCATTTCTATTTCTATTTGCATGGGTTCCATATGGGTCTTCCATGGTTTTAGGTCTCTTTTTTGAGTCCACACTGGAGAGAGGTGATATGCTTTATTTAAGGTTTTGTTCTTAATGGGCTTTAAATGGAAGAGTGTACACATTTGTCCCCAAAATGACTAAGGCCAAAAAAATATTCCCAAACTTTCCCAGATGAAGAATAAAATATGTTTTTAACAGAAATTTATGTCACCATTAATAGCTTATTTTTTCTTTCCCATGTTTCCAACTCGTTAAAGTTTTCAAGATTGCTTTAGTTCTCCTTTGCCAATTTATTAAAGCATTATAACTTGTTTAGAAATCATTTTCACATTATTCTGAAACTTTCATATTGGGCTTATTTCCTCTTAATGTAGAATGAGGGCTCTCCTTTTTGGCTGGTCCAGAGCAGTCTGTTCTTGCCTTTTATTTTTTCTCCCAAGTTTTAAAGAAGTGGGTATTTTCAATGCTGAAGTCTCCCTTGATTGAGCCCGATGTCTGTTATCCATTTGTGGGGTAGTGTAAATTTAAGTTCTGTGAGGGCAGGAACTGTGTGCATCTTGCCTATTATTGACCCCAGTCCCCATGCCAGAGTCTGGAACATTATAGACCTTAGTAAATACATGTTGAATAAATACACAGTGAGATATCAACATTTTAACTTTTACATATCACTATTACCTCAAACTCTACAAGACAAAATTGAACTGATAACTTCATTTATCTTTTTATTATTTGGGGAAGTTCCATTCCTTTACCCTAATTTGAGGACTTACTCACTTTTAACATTTCATCTGATACAGTCTATAAAGGTCCCATATCATTTATTTTTCTTTTGAGAAGTATCTATATTCATTTCACCATTTCCACACTAATAATTCTAATCCAACCACTCCTCAGTGGAAGCTGTCTACATTCCCTGACTCATTTTCCTACCCCAGTCCATCCTAGCTTCTATAACTGAGGAAATCTGGACCATCCACCATCAGCTTACTCTTTTTTTATTTGTACTAAATTAATCTTTACCTCTACCTCACTTCTCTTTTTTTCCAAGGAACCCATCTTTGACCTAAGACAGTGTTTCTGATTCCATTTCTTCCCACGAGCCTTTTCTTCCTCACTGTTCTCTCTCTTACCCCTTCTCTGCCCTTAGTGTCTTGCCTTCTACTTGTAAGCATACTCAAGATTTCCCTAACCCAAACCAAAACCATCTGTTGATCTCATGTCTTCCAAGCAACTTTTCAATCCCTTAATTCTCAAGCTTCTCTGAATTATCTGCTACATACTTGATTTCTACACTACCCACATATTCCTTTTTCCTGGCTTCCATTCCTTTTCTACCATTTCATGAAAACAACTTTTAGTGGTCACCAATTCACTGCTAAATCCAGTAGAATTTTCTAAGCTATTACCCTTCTTAAGTTCTCTGTGGAATTGATGGCCATCCCCTCAATCCTGAATTCTTTCTTTCTTGGACATGTTTCTTCTTGCTCCTCTAACCATTCCTTCTCTCCTTTGCCAACCTCTTTTCCTACCTACTAAATGTGAAATAATGTTCTGTCCTTGGTGCTCTTATCTTCATGTCCCCTTACCTATGCCTTGTCTTTAACTATCACCTGTTAGGTAAAGCACTGCTTCTCAAACTTTGTGTGTACAGATCTTTCTGTGGACCCTGTTAAAATGCAAATTCCAATTCAGTGAGCCTGGGGAAGATCTCAACATTTTGCTTTTCTAAAAAGTTACCAGTAACTAATGTTGCTGTTCTATGAGATCAGGAGGAGTGGCATGGATGTCAGTGACTACCAAACCTGAAACTCTGACTAGGACCCATTTTCAAATTTATAAGACTACATTTTCGGTTACTGTGGAATATTTTCATTAGAAGACTAAGGAACAATGATCAGCACATCAAACTCAAACTAAGTTCATATTTTTACACTATTAAAAGAATAATTTTACCATCACTTTACTTTCTTCTCACATTTGAAAACTTACTTTTGATTTTTATGTTCCCTTTCCTTGGTACTCATATTCCATAAAGATCTGGTCTCATCAATTCTTTTTACAAATAAACTTTCAACTATTTCCTTTTTTCATTTTTGTTTCTTCCATGATTCATTTTCTTGCTGTCTCATTTCTGGACTGCCCTTTGAGTAAGATCATTCCCTCTGATTTCTAATTCTTCCACTCCCAATAAACCTAGTTTCTGTCTTCATTGCTCAGCTTTATTCATCTGCTGAGAAATCTCTATCAAATTCCCTGTAGCAGATAAAAGGGGACATAGACATTCTCAAAAAGCACATCTCAAAACATATCTGAGCTATGCTTCTGGGTGAGGAAAAAGTTTGGATTAGTAAAATAAGAAGCAAGAACATTGACAATGGAATGTGTTAGAAAGTGTCCTTTGACATGAAGAAATTTTAAAAATGTATAGAATAGATGTTTTAGAAAATGTAATAGCTAATTTATCAAAACATAAGCATTGG
The DNA here is from genome assembly GCF_052094955.1 of Ictidomys tridecemlineatus. Lineage (NCBI taxonomy): Eukaryota > Metazoa > Chordata > Mammalia > Rodentia > Sciuridae > Ictidomys > Ictidomys tridecemlineatus. The sequence continues at coordinate 165,676,312 of NC_135479.1, forward strand.
CCCCCCAAAATTATACACACACACACACACACACACACACACACGTTATTTATTCATCCATCCCAAAAGATGGTCAGTAACATACAATAAGGTCGGGTAGTTTGTAGATAGACTAAATTTATTTTGATGTTCTTCAATTTATCTACTGGGTATAATTCATCACAAATTTAGCTGCATTTTCTACCTCTGTCTCAGTACTTTATTAAATAGAATGTCTGATATATTGCTGGAATAAATTTCTATAAACAAAGGATCTGAAAAGTCCAAATCACCTTCTCAGAAAATTGATGTGTAAGTCAGTAAAGATACTTCCCTGAAGTCATGCTACTAACATGTAATTGACTAGTAATCTGGTCAAATCACTCCCTGCCTTTTATATTACATTCTATGGATTCTTTAAAGCTATAATAGTTAATGTTATACTGAGACTAATGCCTGTTGAAGTAGACACTATCTCCACCAACTCTTACCCCTTCATTAGGATATGAAATGCTCTATCCTGAACATCCAAGTTGCTGGAGGCAGGTTTTCCAGAGGTCTGGTCTAATGACGTTCACTGGATGCTGTCTGTATTTTTAAGAGACTTGTTGCCTCTGTGTAGTGTCCAAATTTAATCATTCACAAAACAATTAGGTGCAACTAACATTTGATCGTGAATATCCTCAGACAATAAGACTGTGACTATAGGTTAAGAACACAGTAAAGCAATAAAGAGCCTTGAATTATGTTAAATGTTAATCCCTTTGCGGTGCTTCCATTTGGGGTTATTTTATGTTTTGTATTTTTTTTTTCCATTTCCTTTTGCCAAGCAGAGAGGAGAAAGAGTCCCTGGAAAATCGAAAAGTATTAGGAGTAAGAAAACAGCATGTACCTGGCTTTCTCACTGATTATCAGATTTTAGGTACTTAGCCTCTCTTCTGCTTCTATAGTAATTCTTGTTCTGTTCAGGGGTTATTATATGAATAAACTGAAATAAATAAATTAAAATCTTAAGCGCTCTGCAAATGTACACTGCAAATTTTACTTCAGCTTGCATTGGTTTCTGTAAGAAGGCTGCATTTTGGTGAATGAAACCCTGTAAAATGAATAACACATTGCAAAATATAATTGAAGGGACTGGGATTATGGCTTAATGGTAGAGTGCTTTCCTGGCATGTGTGAGGCACTGGATTTGATTCTCAGCACCACATATAAATAAATGAATAAAATAAAGGTTTGTCAATTATATGTATATAATTGTAGACCTAATGGCTTAAATCACATTTTTGTTGTTATTTGTTAGTTTGGGTGGTTTTTGGTGATTGAAACTTTGACCAGTTAGAGCTCTTACATTCTCATATTTAAATGACCCAATGAGAAACTAAATATCCATTCTATTCATTCTACAAATACTTATGGAACACTCTCTGCACAGGTTATAAAGCACAGTTTATTATCATGGAACCATTTTTAAATTTAAAAAATTTTTTTTTCTCCTTTAAAATTCAGAACTTGACTTCCTTTGACAATTACAAACTCAGGCAATGTTGACAGGGTGAATGCAACTGAAGAAGGGAAGGGCTGCCTGCCATTTGGTAGGAGGGAACCTTTTGATGGAAATTAAAGAAATTTTCAGGCTGAAATTTGTTTAAACATGCGGTTAAGTTTAGGGTTTTTAAAAAGCACAGAATATTTCTGTCTTGTTTTATTCACAGGAAGACAATATGAAATCAAGTTTATTGGAAAGCCTAGACTCTGGCCTTTTGTAATTTAGTTTGCAATGGGGCCCCAGATCATGCAAGCAATTAAGTCCTCAGCAATATGTTCATCCTAGAGACGCATACATGTGGTAGCCCATCTGGTCTGATTTTAGCTTCTCAGTGTTTCTCTAAAGTTTTGTAAGAGCCAGGGCAGGGATAAAAAAACAAAAACTTCATGTAAGATACTTGTCAAGAAATGTATTTCATAAATCACTGTTGATATTTTGACTCACAAGACACAAAGGGCTTGTATTCTATAACATTTATTACCAATAGCAGTTAGTATTTTGGCTAGAACAGCCTCCTTCCCTCTGTCTGCCATCTACTATTTTGGAAGAGGGAGTAGAGCCCTGAGAGCAGCTTTTAATGGAAAGAAGCAAGCTAATGGATGATTCTAGGAATTTCAGTACTTTGTAATCAGAAACAAAGTAGGCTGAATATACAAATGCATTCCCTCCCTCCTTATTAAACTGAAAACCCCCTGCTGACTCCAAGGGTGCAAAAGCTTGTGCAAGGTCCCCTCACTTAGAAGGGCCAAAGTTTGTTTTAATACCCTATTGTCACTGTCTTAAAATCCTTAATAATACTTTTATACAAGGGGTCCACATTTTCATTTTACATTGAGACTTAGCATGACTCTGTCTAAACTTTCCAGCTGCAAAATATATGGTAGCTTAAAAGGTGAGTAAACTGGAATTAAAGGAAAAGAAGACACTAAAGGAACTAAATTAAAGAAGGAGCGAGCTCAGATTTTAGTCAAGCAAGCCCCACTTCTTTAGTCAGGAAGTCACAATGTGAGTTGGAGGAAAATGAACAAGAAGTCTTAAAGAATCAGAACTCTGGAAGTTTCGGGAAGAAATGTTCAAGAATCCTTGAAAAAATGACTCTGCTATAGGAGTCAGTCCTTGAAAAAATGACTCTTTTTTTTTTCAGAAGAGAAAACACTCTGAAAAGATGGCTAAGTTAGCTTCAGAACTAGCAAAACAACAAGAAAAAGTATTTCATTCAGGTGAAGAATGATCCTGAAATGAGGATAAACATTCCTTAAAGTAGCAAGGGGTATTCTGCTTCAGACAACTTCCAGCCAAAGAACAATGATAAAAGTGAATGTCTGTGAACACTACTCCATAGTCTAAGAAAAACATTAATAGTACCAAGTTTCCATTCTGACAGTGAAAGTGAATATTCTACTTCCAACTCAAAGGATGATGAAGAGGTTGCTTGGAATATGTAGAGACCACTAACGCAGTCATTTTCAGCCAAAAAATTCAACCTCAGAATACAGTAGGTTCAGCTCCTCTTTACAAAAAAACACCTTCTAAGAAAATGAAAAGAGATTTTAAAAAAGTAACAGTAGAGAATATTTTGAAGCTCACAGTAGTTCAAAGTTTTAACCTCTGATAGATAGTTCCAGAAATGTCAGTGCTTTGTAAAGTAGGCTGAATATACAAATGCATTCCCTCCCTTCCTCTGATAGAACACTATAGAAGCTAAAGAGAGCAAAATTAGGCCAGCAAACTCTGCATAACTTATTCAAAAAAGTTTCTTCTTCCTTTTCTGCTGAACTTAAATCAATAATATAAGAAATTATTTCATAAATAGATGCTGTAGTTATACCTTGGGTTCCACATTGTGCTTTATGGTTTGGGTTGTAAGATTTAGGAGAAAGCTTTTGAACCACTATGCTGCAAGATTCCATTCATGTTGCCACCAGTGGCTTCTTTTCTGGAATCAGTAAATATTGATTTCTCTAACAGAAGAAGTCCTTGATATTATGGGTACTTTCCAAAGTATACTGGACCAATTAGACTGGATAATAAACAAATTTAAAGAAGATTCTTCTTTGAAACTCTTCCTTTTTTGTCCACAATTTGGATAGCTAGTTATTGAGAGGAGACAAGAGTCAGCTAATAATTGAATAGTTATCATCTTTATGTAACATACACCTTATTGCATCTATTGTTCACCTCAATGTACCTCTTATGTGGGATCAGGCAAAGCAAAGTCTTTTTAACTGGCTCTGGTATGAAACTACTACATATAGTGTTTTATTGTTTTGTTTTGGTTTGGTTTTGGTTTTGGTTTTTTTGAGAGAAGTGAAAAAGATTTATTGCTTTCTAGCAAAGGAGAAACGCATAGGATTCCTGTCCCAAAGGCTGTGATACTACCAGCAGGAATATGGGTCTTTTAAAGAGGTGATTCAAAGGCTACATTCCACCTGTTCTCTGTTGGAGTTGTAATTTGCTTGTTAATTTGGGAGATAATCATTTCTGAGCTCTTCTGGTACCATCCCTAAGGTCTGGATTACTTTGTTCCTATGGTGAGTGTGTACTCTGAGAACAGATAAATCTGCCTAACACAGGGAAGAAAGGTAATCCTGTTTCCCCCAAGATTAGGGAATGAGAGAGATTAAGGAGGAGTGGGGAAAGAGGAAGAGAAAGTAACATGTTCATTTTAAAAATAAATTGCAGTGGCAGAGCAGCAAGGGCTATATTCAAAGCATAAAATGGACCAGTGTTACATTTCCCCACTGTCAATTTCAATTTCTACATTTCATTTCTACGGAAAACTGAGCAATGATGTCTCCAAGCTTCTTACTGTGGAAAGAGAGCAAAGTTGGGGGAAGTAACACAAAGTCCTTATTTGCTATTGGGAGGTGGAGGGGAGGCATGGACAGTTAAGGTTATTCATCATCAGAGCAATCCAGAGGTCCATAGTGGCAGATGGCAGATGACTGGACAGGGCATACATAGGGCAGGGATAATGCTAACACAATAATAAATAAGACAAAGTATTACTTTTTTGGACAATTAGCATAAATCAATTGATACTTCAGCCAGTCTCTGAAAACCATCAAGACAGTAACTCATAATCATATCAGTGAAAAACAGATTGAGTTTATCAATGTAGGAAGTTAAGAAGATTTGTAGGTCTATGAGATCATACTCAAATTAACTCAGGACAAACTTGTGACTCTAGAGTCCTTTATTATTAGGCACTCCCTCACAAGAACAATTTCTTTATAGTCTCCAACTTTATTTACTTTTGGTAGGACTGACAGAAGTGCACATTTTAAGATACATTAAAAAAACACACATTGTTTTTCCTTTTAAATGTCCATGTAGGACTGTTCTTAGGCTATACTTACCTGCCAGGCATTTAAGACCAAGTTGGTCAAAACTGACTTTGTTTCTGTCTCCTGTTAAGAATTAGCTGAGATTCTTCAGAAATCACTCTTGGGGACATATGCGAAGACTTTTGGCTCTTCACTCATCTTGCTAAGGATTGCTTTAGCTATTCTGGGTCTCTTATTTTTCCAGATGAATTTCATGATTGCTTTTTCTATTTCTATGAGGAATGCCATTGTGATTTTGATTGAAATTGCATTACATCTGTATACTGCTTTTGGTAATATGGTAATATTCATAATATTTATTCTGCTATCCAAGAGCAAGGTATATCTTTCCATCTTCTAAGGTCTTCTTTGATTTCTTTCTTTAAGGTTCTGTAGTTTTCATTATAGAGGTCTTTCACTTCTTTCATTAAGTTGATTCCCAAGTGTTTTTTTGTTGTTGTTGTTTGTTTGTTTGTTTGTTTTTGAAGCTATTGTAAATGAGATAGTTTTCCTTTCAGAGGATTTGTCACTGATATACAGAAATTCCTTTATTTTATGGGTGTGGATTTTATATCCTGCTATTTTGCTGAATTCATATAGTAGTTCTAGAAGTTTTCTAGTGGAACTTTTTGGGTCTTCTAAGTATAGAATCATATCGTCAGCAAATAGTGCTAATTTGAGTTTTTCTTTACCTGTCCATATCCCTTTAATTTCTTTTGTCTGTCTAATTGCTCTGGCTTGTATTTCAAGAACTATGTTAAATTGAAGTGGTGAAAGAGGGCATCCCTGACTTGTTCTAGTTTTTAGAGGGAATGCTTTCAATTTTCTCCATTTAGAATGATGTTGGCCTGGGACTTAACATAGATAGCCTTTACAATGTTGAGATATGTTCCTGTTATCCCTAGTTTTTCTAGTGTTTTGAACAAGAAAGGGCACTGTATTTTGTCAAATGCTTTTTCTGTGTCTATTGAGATATTGTATGATTCTTTAAGTCTATTGATGTGATAAATCACGTTTATTGGTTTTCATATGTTGAACCAAACTTGCATCCCTGGGATGAATCCCACTTGATTGTGGCACACTATCTCTTGATATGTTTTTGTCTCTGATTTTCCAGACTCTTATTGAGAATTTTTGCATCTATGTTCATTAGAGATAGTGGTCTGAAGTTTTCTTTCTTTGATGTGTCTCTGCTTGGTTTTAGAATCGGTGATATTGGCTTCATAGAATGAGTTAGGAAGTGCTGCCTATTTTTCTGTTTTCTGAAATAAATGGAAGAGTAGTGGTATTAGTCTTCTTTAAAGATCTTGTAGAACTCAGCTGTGTATCCATCTGGTCCTGATCTTTTTTTTTTTTTTTTTTTTTTTTTTGGTTGGTAGACTTCTCATGGTGTCTTCTATTTCATTGCTTGATATTTGTCTGTTTAAATTGTGTATGTCATCCTGATTCAATCTGGGCAAATCATATGATTTGAGAAATCTATTGATGTCTTTGATATTTTCTATTTTATTGGAGTACAAGTTTTCAAAATTATTTCTAATTATCTAATATTTCTGTTGTGATATTACCTTTTTCATCATGTATGTTAGCAATCTGAGTTTTCTCTCTCCTTCTCTTTGTTAGTGTAGCTATGGGTCTGTCAATTTTATTTATTTTTTTCAAAGTATCAACTTTTTGTTCTGTCAATTTTTTTAATTGTTTCTTTTGTTTCAATTTATCTCTAATTTTAATTATTTTCTGTCTTCTGTTTTGGGTGTTGATTTGTTCTTCTATTTATAGGGCTTTGAGATTTAATGTTAGGTCATTTATTTGTTGACCTTTTCTTCTTTTAAGAAATGAACTCAATGTGATAAACTTTCCTCTTAGTACTGCCTTTATAGTATCCCAAAGATTTCAATATGTTGTGTTAAGTTCTTATTTACCTTTAGGAATTTTTCAATCTCCTCCTTGGGTCTTTTGCAACCCATTGTTCATTCAGTAGTATATCATTTAGACTCCAGATGATGGAGTAGCTTTTATTTTTTATTTTGTCATTGATTTCTAATTTTATTCCATTATCTAATAAAATGCAGGGTAGTATCTCTGCTTTTTTGTATTTTCTAAGAGTTACTTTGTGGCATGTTATATGGTTTATTTTAGAGAAGTATCTATGTGCTGCTGAGAAGAAAGTCTATTTGCTTATCAAAGGATGAAATATTCTATATATGTCAATTAAGTCTAAGTTATTGATTGTATTATTGAGTTCTATAGTTTCTTTGTTCAGCTTTTGTTTGGAAGATCTGTCTAATGGTGAGAGAGCTGTGTTAAAGTCACCCATGATTATTGTGTTGTTGTCAATTTGACTCTTGAACTTGAGAAGAATTTGTTTGAACATAGATGCTCCATTGTTTGGGGCATATATATTTATAATTGTTATGTCTTGTTGGTGCATGGTTCCCTTGAGCAGTATGAAATGTCCTTCTTTATCCTTTTTGATTAACTTTAGCTATTCAGATGTACCAGTCCTCAGAAATACTGATTCATGCAAAGTACTTGGTTTCACATATGTTGGCGATGTGAGAGCAGGAGAATAGAAGGGGAGAAAAAAAAATCTCCAAGTAAGAAGCCAGGACTGTTAATTGTTTTGGTTAGAGATCATATCTTTTCTGCTTCCCTTATCAACCAATAGGTGGGGTTGTCTGTTGTTAGCTGGTATCTCTGCCTTCAGTATGGTGAAGGTAACCAGGGTGGGAAGGCTAGTCCTGGTGCAGGACACCTGGAAGTGAGGCATGGCACCTGCCAGTTCCTAAAAGGAGACTGCACCTCAAGGGTCTCTTTTTGTGTCCTATCTCCTATGTTGCCCGAAAATTTCCCAGTTCCCGGTCTCTCTGTTAATCTCCAAACTGTTGCACCCTCCCCTTCTCCCTTACTAGTTCCCATTTAAGGGACCTCTTTCACAGGCCTCCTGTGGGTGGCTCCCTGATTGCACTGTGCACCTGTCCCACTGAGACCTGTTATGTGTTGGGCAGTTATGTACCCTGCTGGGGAAAGGGGGGAGTTGGAAACCTGGTGTATGGCCAGCTGAAGTTCCAATCTGGGAGCTGCCCCCACCAAAGATAGAGAGGAAGGTGACCCAAGATGGAAGAGGGCCACTTCCAGCGCCAGAGTGGGGTGAGCCAGGCAATGGCATTGTGCAATGTATTCAGAGATGAGCTCTGTGACGTGAAGTGTTGCACGTTGTTGTCTTTAGAACCTGTGAGATGTCCTCAGGTGCAAGCAGACTACCACGTGTAGGGGACTATGGCAGTAGCTGCTGAGTCACCAGATGGAGGCAACCAAGGGATTCCCATGTTGGTAGATGGGGGTCCACAGGGTAGTGGCGGCTGGAGTTCCTGTAGAAGAGTAGCAGCTGAATGTCCTGCATGGGAACGGAGTGGTATCTGGGAATTCTGCTCTGGTGCTGATGCGGTGATCCTGCTAAAGCCCTCGGGAACCCTGAGTGGGCTAGAAGTCGGGAGTTTGGAGTCCTGCTCTAACACTGAAGCCTGGGGCCCTGTGCAGAGGCACAGTGCTGGTGATTTCTATATGAGAGCAGCAGTGTAGGAGTCCTCTATCACTCTCAGAGAAGCAGTATTCCCACAAGTTGAGACCTGGGTCACAGAGCAACACAGAATGATGCCTCCTTCTGACCCACCATCTTGGCTCTCCATATGTAGGTTCTAGAGTCCCACTTAATCCTGACACCTGCACCAGTGGTGCCATGGATGTCCCCAGAAAGAGGAACCAGATGGGTAGAATCAAGGGTCTGGGTGTGCACACTGGGGGACTTACCAGATGGCCAAGGGTGTTGCAACTTTACTGAGTTCAGTTTCCTTTTTCTCAAAATGGATCATGATGGAGCAACCTGTACCATTCAGGAAGAGAAGGCAGGAGTTCCCTGAAGCAAAAGGAGATTTGACAGCTGCTAGGATAGTCTCTCAGTCACTTCCTTTACTCACAGGATTAGCGCCTTAGTTCAACCCAGGCAAACTCACTCATCTCTCAGCAAGTTCACCAGCCACCTTGCATCCTCAGCATGGAAGTAGGGTTTCTTAGAGAGTCAGGCCTGCCCAAGAAAGCTGGAGCTGGGACTATTCTCAAGTCGCATCTGGGTTGCCAATTTGTTGCCAAAACTCTGTCCTTATTCCCAATGCCAGTCCAATAACAAGGACATGATTTTGAGATAAAGGAAAAAGGTTTATTGCTTTGCTAGCAAAGGAGAAACACAAGGACTCCTCTCCCAGAAGTTGTGGTTTTTACATACAGTTTTTATACTAAAGAAACCTCCTATAAGAAAGTTCTTTTGGTTAAACAATCTGGATCTCTACCACTTGGTTCCCTGACTCAAGTTTTACAAAGCCATATCCCCAATCTAAGCGGGATTTACTTTTTGGCTACTAATAAAGTACCAGCTGGATAACCAGGGTAACCCTTCATACATTGGACTTTCTTTTCCAGGTTTTTACCAGCACTGTCAGGAGGCATTCTTTGTCAATAGTGTGTGACATTCCTGGCCCACTTAATGGAATTCAGGGACCACAAACTTACAAAAACAAAGAGAACTGACAGAGCGGAATATTTATTAATTCCTGTTGACAGTGGAACATTGACTGATTTCTTGGAAAATGAAGACAAGGCTTAAAGCTGTCCTTTGCTCTGATCCTTCCTTGCAAGGGCAGTTGTGCCTAGCCGCCACTCCTCTAGTCAAAAGTGTTGCGTTTACATACAACATTAGATTATTTTTCCAGTGTATAAGATTTAACATTGGGAAGGGGGGATGTCACCTTTTGTTTAGTCAGACCGTTATATCATCTCTAGTACTATGCAGTGGTCCTTGAGTTGGAGAGAATGTGCCGTTCACTCATTACCTCTCCGGAGGCTTTTTGCTGAAATGATCAGTGTGCTCAGGGACTATTTGGAACTTGATGCTTTTGAATTCTTTTCTACTGGAGATATCATTCCTAATTTTTGAGGGTCTTTTAATATTCAGCTAATTGTTTGCAAATGTGCTTGTTCAAGGACACAGAAGTTCAAAGATGGGTATTATGTAAGTGTGTTCTGTATTTCAGAACAGGTGAGTAGAGAAAGCAGATCATTTCTTGCTGTTTCTGAAATAACTTAAGAAAAGGTCTGATGGAGAAGAAGTAGGTCATCTACCTTTCTCTTTTTGGATTTAGGATACATATTTAGGGGGTGACTGGGTAATACCACTGGGATAAGGGGATAAATGTAACAAGTATATAGAGTGTATACCCAACCTAGAAAGCACATCAACTATAGCTCACATTTGGAATAGTCATTATCTGTGCCATGACCTTGACCTTCATGATATAAGTGAGAAGCCAGGCTAGAGAAATTAAATCTTGACTTATAGTTTAATAAATTTTTTCAGAACACAAAATAAAAACACTACATTATTTTTGTACAAAGACATTTTCATGAATAACATGCAGGTGAGTAGTATATTAGTGGCTGGTGAAAATCTTGATTTCTCTGTCAGGTAGACAAAGCTCACTGTAAGGCATTTCCATTTTTTTCCCCTTAAAGTGACAAATTCAAGCCTCCTATACATTTGCATAAACCTTTTTTCATAGGAAAGAAATAAAGGCTAAGCTTAGCCATCATTGTCTTATAGTCTTCACATACCCCTGGAAATGTTTCACATTTGGAAATAAAATTTTTCACTTAAATATCATTGTAATAACATCTGTACTGCAGAAGCTTTTCTCATTTCTTACCCTGTAAACCCTTTTCATGAAAATATTTCCAGAAATAATTGCAAATTTTTTCATTTGTTTGTGGTATATAATTAATTTCATGTTGAATCCACTTGTTAAGGATTTAGTTTTTAATGTAACTACTAACCAAAAATATGTGAACAAATTTGTACTTGAATATGAATTTTAAAAATTTGATAGTACAAGAGGATATTCATGAATGTGAATTTCCTTCCCATTTCCTGATCCCTAGTCCTTAGGCATCCGCTGGCAGTAGTTTCCTAAGCATTCTTCCAGATCTAGTCTGTGCATGTGTGAGACTGTCTTTCTTTCCTTTTAAAAACATAATGGTAACATGATACTTGCTAGTTTGTACCTTGCTTTTTTTTTTGCTTAATATATCTAGTTTTGACAACTGTTGACAGTATAAAAACTTTGTAAAACCTTTAATGATCTGTGTAAATTTTTGCATTTGCCTTTAAATATCTACTGATTTATTTTTATAATTTTTGAGTCTATACTATTTGTAAGCAGTATGTGTTAATAAATTTTATTATTAATAAAAAGGCAACTTGGATAGATTAAAAAAACAAGAACTACTTGGAGAAATTGAAGAACATCAAAATAAATTTAGTCCTTCAAGGGTGCACAATAAGTATTTTTAGCATGAGTAAATGAGTGACTTTCTAAAGCTTGATATAAGCTTAATTTTCAATTATCTAATGTTGATGGGGTGGAAAGTGAGGCATTCATATTAAATTTTTGAGAAAAAATTAAAGATGAAAGAAAGAACCAAATGCCTGTTTCCATCATCACAAAAAGCAGCTGTTATTTTATTTCATTTACTTAAAATGTTTACCTTAAAAAGCAGATAGAGTTTAACTAATGCCATTTTTATCTCCCTCTGCTCTTTGGGAGACAAAGAACAATCATAAATGTTGGAATCTTCCAGTATTTTTTCTCAATTTATAATACTAGGAACAATAATAGTAACATTTCATGTGATGGTTTAACATTTCTGTGGATGACATGAAACTATATGCTTTATTCTACAATTTGCTGTCTTCATTCTCTATATTATTTGCTGTGCTAGTTCCTTTATTCCCATTACTGTGTGCAGTAGTCATGAAACGCCCTTTCCTGCTCTGCCTCACTGAGGCTGTGTAAAGTAGAGCCAGAGCAGTTTTTCTTTATGTTGTGGTTCTGCCACTGCCCGTGGCACTGGGCAAGTTAAATGATTGTTCTGAAACTCAGTCTTCACACTTATGATAGAGGATTAATAATTTCTACCACTTAAGATTTGTTTGTGACAAATAAATGAGGAAGCATATGTAAAACAGGATGTACCAATGATGCAAAAAATGGTGGTGGAGATTACATATCTGACAGATTTAACTCAGAGTATAAAGAGACTGTAAGCAAAGGCCCCATAATAACGGTACTCTTGAGTTTGCATTATGTTTTCTAATTGTACCCTTAACTTGGCTATTGGTCTTAATTCTCTTTTGTAATAATAAACTTATTTCATCCTTAAATTTTAGTCCAGGATACATCTAGGGCTCATCTTAAAAAATTGAATGTTATTACCTTTAAGATACTTTCCTTGGAATTAAAAGTCTTAAATTTATAAAATTATGAAACTATAATATTAAGTATTTATAAAATAACGCCTATATTCTTCTCTGTAATCAGAAAAGAGTGAATGATGTTTTCCAACTTCATTTTCTAAAGCTGCAAATAACAGAACTGAGAATTATGGATTCTATCAGATCATAAATGGCTATTATATGGACCCCCAACTTGCAATCTGAAATTAAAAACATAAGCACATGTTAAGCTATTTTTTTCATATTCTCTGCAAATTTTTAAAAACCTGAACAGTCCAATGTTAAATATAATTTTCTGAGTTGATTGAAGTCTGAGATACATTAAGAAACTTGAAATTATATTGTGACTTTCCATGTGATTTTAAGGTATTATATTTTGGTTCAACAGATTTTACACAATTCGCTATAGAGAAAAGGATAAGGAAAAAAAATGGATTTTTCAACTCTGTCCAGCCACTGAAACAATTGTGGAAAATTTAAAGCCCAACACAGTTTATGAATTTGGAGTAAAAGACAATGTGGAAGGGGGAATTTGGAGTAAGATTTTTAATCACAAGACTATTATAGGAAGTAAGTATCTGGAATGTTTGTTTCAGTAAGATTTTTGTAATTTTTTTCTTTTTTCCTTAATTATCTATTTTTAGTTATTGGATGATATGAAATGAGTTAATTTTCATGTTCCAATATTTAAGAAAATGCAAAAAGAATAGAATTTAAGTATTTACATTTCAAAATCTTTATTTAATAATATGATTTTTTAAAATAAGCAGTTTAAAAAATTGATGTCTCTACTGATGTCATAGGCCCTTGTAACATATTTTGCTGACAAGTGAATACAACTGAGCCAATAATAATAATAATAATAATAATAATAATAATAATAATAATAATAATAATAATAATGTTATTTATTATTATTATTACTACTAATAATAATAATGTCATTATTATTATTATTATTACAAATGTTTAGATAGACCAACAGAAGTGGATATAAAAATATTTGGGGAGAACCCTCAGTTTTCTTCTAGTTATCCTTTCATTAAAACTTAATTGGAATCAATATTTAAAAGGCTAGGATGCAATATAATATGCCCAAGATAGAGCATGAGTTGTAGTCATCTTCATAATGATGGGCTGAAATTGATTTGGGAGCAAGAAGAATTAAAATAATGTCATTTCCCCCCTTTTTTTGTCAGGTAAAAACAAAGTAAATGGGAAAATCCAGAGTACTTATGACCAAGTCCACACAGTGGTATGTACCAGTTCACTTTTAAGAATTTTTTTTAAATTATCTGCATTGTATTTTTATTTAAATAAGGAAAGAGTCCAATTAGGAGTTACTTAAACTGGATTAACTGATTAGCAATGGAGAAATGGGTAAAGTGCTTAATGTTTTAGGAATTAGCTTCTTTTTCTGAGAAGTATGATTCCAAATTATCTCTAATTTGTTTGAAGATCTAAAATTCTGAAATTTTCATATAGTCATTCTGTTTTTTGAATATTCTAGGTATTTTTAGGTAATGCTTCTTCTATCATATGGATTGTTTTTTTAATACAACACTTCAAAAGCCAATTGATTGCTCCATGCTCTAGGTACATTGCTAAAGTTGAAGTCTTTCCTTTTTTACTTTCTATCACTTCCTACTTAAAGTAGCCAACCTTTTCAAAATGAAAAAGCAATCGGTATGGTTTTAAAACATGCCCAGCTTCAGTTCAGTACTGTAAATATTTGTGTGGTTTGTGAGCCAGGCATTTTTCTCTCCTGCCTCCAGTCTAGATAGCCTTTTATGTCTCACTTGAGCAAATATTTTTTTCACAGTCTGCTCTGGGACACATCATATCAGTTATGCACTACTTAGTATAATGTAAGCCATTGATACAGCCACATAGAGATGTTTGCATTTCAAATCACATGTCCAATTGTAAAGCAAGAACATTATGTTACTGACCAGGATGAGGAGTTACTTTGGTAAGAACAGGAAAATTTAGTGCTGGCTTTGTTTCTTATGTATTGTAAGTATCCAGCCTGTGAAATATCCTACAGTTGAATGAATGCAGAAGCTCTCGTCATGGGTGAAAATTTGCTCTTCAATATATAACATGATCTGTCTGGATGGTTATCTTTTTATGTCTAATTAAATAGTTCACAGAATACTCCATTGATCATGTAGCCCAGGGGTGATGGGGTGGGGGAGTACATGCTTAGGAGGACTCTTTTTCTTTTTTTTTTCTTTTTGGTTTGTATTTGGTGCTGGGGATCAAACCCAGGGTTTCCCCTGTTAAAAAAACAAACAAACAAAACAAAACACAGGATCTACCATCCCTAACCCAGAAGGAGGATTCTTTTCAGTGACAGAAAATGGTCTTGGATAAAATAGGACTGAGAATTAATCCTGATAAGACAAGTTGTTTCTATGGTTTCAGTTGGCAGAAAAATGTGTTTACTATGAAATTCTTATCAAATAATAATTACAAGCATTACATTATTATGATTGCCAGGAAACTATTTTGATGTTGTATCAGTAAATTTTGTGTTCCTGTGATGAAAATATCTGACAAGAGCAACCTAAAAGAGGGAAAGTTTATTTTGAGCTCAAGATTTTAGAGATTCAGCCCATGGTTGGCTGACTTCATGGCTTTGGGCCTAAGATGTGGCAGAAGAAAGCTACCAGCTCATGGCAGCCAAGAGACAGAAAAAAGAAGGGTTCATGAACATCTATAGTCCAGACCATGTTCTCAGTGGCCTACTTCTTCCACCACGCCCCAACTGCCTACAGTTACCACCCAGGAGTTCATTCACATCATTAATCCATTAAGTGGTTTAATCCACTGATGAGGTTACAACTCTATAATCTACTCATTTACCTCTGAACATTCTTACATTGTCTAACACATAGGTTGTTTTTGTTTGTTTGTTAGTTGTTGTTGTTGTTTGGTGAGGGATGGGGGCAGAAGGAACATTAAAAATCCAAACCATAACAGACGTATTTCAAATCTCAATACAAGAAAGGGATTGAAGCTAAGTTCCCAGGCCTGGGTTTTTTCTTTTTCTATTTTTTTTTTCTTTTTAGGTTTTTCTATTTTTTTCTTTTCTTTTTCTTACTTTCTTTCTTTTTTTAGGTTTTGCTATTTTCCTCACTGTCTAAAATTTAAAAGTTCAGAATGTAAAAACAGTGGAAATGCATTAGCAAATTTATCCATAACAAATCTTATAAAGACTAGTATAAGACCATTGGTGTTCTGTTAAAACTTTAATTTTTTTTTTTACTTTTTAAGATTTTTATTTTATTGGTACAAATTTATGGGGTTCAGTGTGATAATTTCATACATATGTACATTACATTATGATTAAACAGGAGAGTTAACATTTATAAGTCCTTAAAAATAAAAATAAAATTTTGATTAGCATATAATAATTAAACAATATTATGAGGTACAATATGATATTTCAGTACAAGTATACAATATGTACTGGTCAAATTAGAGTCATTAATATGTGCATCATGTTATCATTACTTTGTATTTGGAGCTTTTGAACTCTTTTTGTGTTTAATATGGTACTGTGAACTATGATCCTTCCACTATGCTGTAGAACTTTAGAGTATTCTGTATCCAAACTCCTACTGTATCCCCACCCTTCCCAACTTCCAGTAATTGTATTGCACATTCAGATTGACTTTTTAAAGCATCTATATATCAGAGAGAGCATGGTATTTGTGTGTTGAACTTAATTCACTTAACCTAATGTCCTCCGATTTCATCCATTTTGCTACAAATAATAGGTATCCTATTCATCATCTGTTTAATCAGTTTGTAGGCATTCAAGTTATTTCTGATTTTTTATTTAAATGATGTTATAGTGAACTCATCATAAAGCTTTGTTCACATTTCTGATTTTTCCTTAAAACAAATACCTAGAATTATCTATTAATAATTTTACATTTTTAGCCTTCCTAATATATATAGTCAAATTTCTTTCCAGAAAGTCTGTACCACTTTGCCGTCTTGCCAGGAATATACCAGAGTGTATCTTCATATAATCCTCTCATTGCCAACATCATGTATTTCCATCACCAAAGCTTTCACCAATGTGATAGTTTTAAATTACCATTTCTCTGGTGGCTGATAAATCTGTAATTTCTTCACTTGTTTATTAGACATTTGTGTTTTCCATTTAATGACCTTTATTGCAGTTCTTTGTTTATTGGACAATTTGTGATCTTTTTTATTGAATCATTTAAAGAGTTTATAGATTAAAGAACATTGATCCTTTATGATATCATCTAGAACACATATGTTATCAATTAATTTTGTTTATTGGAATTTTTGAAGAAGGCAAGTCTTAAAATTTGCTCAATTGAATTAGTAGACTTTTCCATTGTCATATCTTCAGTTGTATTATATTTTAGAAAGCCTCTCCCTCTCCAGAGAGCAGATAAGTATATTTCCATCCAATTTCTAGTTTTACAAATGGCTTTACTTTGCAATAATTAAACTCCAAACTATATGGATTCTATTTTATTATGGGGTGTGTGTGTGTGTGTGTGTGTGTGTGTGTGTGTGTGTGTGTGTGTGTGTATGCCTCGGATCCAATCAGTATTGCATAGGAAAGATAAATCTGCTCTACTGCATATGTGGATTAATATAATAGAATTGCTCTTTCATCCTCTTCTAGAACAGTCCTCATTCTTTGTTGTGAATGGTTTCCTAGGAAGAATAGCTTATCTCCAACCTTCTTGGCTGTCATGTTCCATCTTTCATGTGATTCAATGATGTCATTTTTTTTTCATTCCTTCTTTTCGGTTATCGTATCCCAAAAAATTTTATTTATTTTGGCAGAATATTTCATTTAGTGTGAGTTACTCAGCAGAATTAGGAAAGCTGTTTGGCATTTTACTATGGAGTAACTTAATTTTTTCTCCTCATCATAAAGAGCCATGATAGGAAGGGTTAGGGAGAAACTTCCTGCATCTCTGACACACCGCCAAACATTTTATCACTTCAAGCTGTGAGGTGGAGCACCCGCAAGCAGCCAGCTCTGATGAGCTGTACTTTTAAACTCTTGGTTATTTCCAAAGGAAAACCCAAACTCATTGAAAAGATATATTTAGTCTTCTCTGTGAAGCTTTCTTTATGATTATTCTCAGAACAGCAGAAAAATAAACTGACATCTGTGCTCTTAGATGCTGTCAGACATGGTAAAGTTAAAAAGGAATTACGTGGGACAGCCTTCAACCATCCTCTATGACCACATAGAATTGATTCTGAAAACCAGTTTGATACTGCAGAGGTATATTTCAGTCCAAATAAAGTCTGTGCCCAAATATTCACCCATGTCTTCTCTGAGACTGACTTTAGAAGGCAGTATTTCAAGAGATGTAAAATTAATTCCAGATGTTTTACTTTTTAAGGTTTCAAGCAAAAGATACATTGAAAAATGGGTTCATTCATTATACATTCTTATACCTAAATCTTATAAGCAGCAAAAACTCCTTGATGCCTTCTTAAGGGGATTATTTGAAATGGGAAAAATTGTGTGAATTCTAGGCCATCCTTTTTAAAAGATAAATAATATTTAGGTTAAAACTTTTGAATTGAATTTAAGGCACCCCATCTTATCCATCTGGTTACGTTATATATTGCAATTCATGTATCTAGTTGTGTTTTGCTGGTGAGTCCCAGTAGAGCTGTGGCAGAGATATGTAGCAGGATCTCTTCTGATGGGTCACTGCCTTTGTCCTACCAGTTGTTAAATACTTTGAGTATCACTCCTGCCTTCACCTCTGGAAAAATCAGAAAGAGTATATGCATAAACACAGATGTATTCTTTGTAACAAACTGTATCACTTAAGATTGGTGTAATTAAGAAAGAAAAATACACTTACTGTGATATTTGAGCTATTTTTCCCTTCTTGAGAGTCTATTACCTTTTTTTGAAAAAATATTTTTTTAGTTGTAGATGGACACAATACCTTTATTTTATTTATTTTTATGTGGTGCTGAGGATCAAACCCAGTGCCTCCCACATGGTAGGCAAGCACTCTACTATGGAGCCACAACCCCAGCCCCATCTATTACATTTTTTAATAAACAAATGTTTACTATTAGAGGTTTTCTTATTTCAAAAAATAATATTAGAAAAATAAGTAAAATTTTAATACATTATCTCTTTTAAAAAATTTAATTATCTAACTAGTTCATTAAAGAGAATCAATTTTTAAGTGAGTGCCACAATAGATTTTGAAATACAAATATAATTGATCAAAATTTCCTAGTGTTCTCCAAGATAGAACATTTATTTTCACTTTCTTTCTTCTATTCCAAATCCACCCATATTTTAAGAAGTCATATCTTTTATTGACAAAAATAAGTGTTACCAATGTTTAAAGTGTATCAACAGATGAGTCATGTCAATAAAAAGAATTGCCTTTTTAGTCCTACCCATACTTTAAGATTGTGCATCCTTCCACTCTTAACAATCTTTGTCTTAAGCAGGAACTTGAAAAATATATGTAGACCAACCATACCATCAAAGGTATATGTCTCATCCCTTTTCTGCTGACAAGAAATTCAAAGACTATGAGAAGTAGAATGTTAGGTTCATTCTAGCCAGATTTTATATTTTATGTTGAATCAGTATGTTTAATAACTTTCATTAGAACATCCGAAAAACTGAATTATAACAAGCCCGAGTTCCTCTCATGTGGTTTGGCTCTTTAGTAACTGAAATTTTATTTTGAGTAACCTTTAACCCCAAAGTGGACATTTCTCTTCTTTCTCAGGGCCTGAAAATAGTTACATCTACAATAAATATTTTGACACCACAAAATCTCCAAATAGACACACCTACAAAAAATAGCATTCTTATTAATTTTATTAAACCTATTTTTTCAAACAATATCAGAGGAAGTTAGTATACTGCAAGGTCAATTGAAATTTCCTCTGCTATGCAACTGTTGCAGCTGCTGTGCTTGTTTCTGAATAAGCATAGGCTTTCTCTAGCCATGACCAAAAAAGCACGCTAGATTTGTCTCAAGAGCATTTCACTTTACCACTTCAGCATTCTTTCCCCATTAATTGTCACCATCTGCATACTCAGTCACAACATCCAAGACAAACAGTAAAAGTAAGTTTTCTTAATCTCTCTGCTCAAGGGAAGTATGGTTGTAAAGGGACAGGTATCTAGAAAAGTAGAAACAGATAACATATCTCTTATAGGGCAGCAGGTAAATATATTAACTTTCTGGCATATAATAAGTATTTTTAAAATACTTGCTAAATGAAGGAAAGGGTGAGAACTGTTGGAGGAAGTAGTGACAGATGATTACAGTAAGCCTAGGGGTTAGAAAGCTACAGAACAAAGAGAGTCAGTGAGAAACTGCTTAAGAATTGCTTCAGAGGTAGTGTCCATGGAGAGTGGTGTTGTGCCGATGCCATGTGTCTTACTAGATCTGTTTTGTGTTGCCATAACAATATTACAGACTGAGTAATTTACAAAGAACAGAGATTGATTATAAAATTCTAGAGACTATGAAGTCCAAGATCAGGGAGCTGGCATCTGGTGAGGGCCATCATCCCATGGTGGAAGGCAGAAGGGCAGGAGAGCATACCTAAAAGGTGGAAGGAGCCAGGCTCTTCCTTTTTTCAGGAACCCATTCTAGTGTTAACCAACCAACTCCCCAGGTAATGGTGACCTAATTTCCTCTTAAAGTTCCCACTGTTGCATTGGAATTACATTTCTATCACATGAACTTTGAAGGACAAATTCAAGCTATAGCACCATAATAGTCCAAACTGCATGGCAGCCTGCAGAACTTTCACTCCCTCTTCCCCCTGCAACCTTCTCACCATCTGTACCTGTGACTCCAATGCACAATGAACAATAGGTGTCTTTTTAAAAATATTGTACATCAAATTCAAATAAAATCAGGTAGTGATTGTTTAAACATTGCTATCTTAAAAGTTATCACACTATATCATTTTTTGGAAGGTTCAGGTTACAGATATTTCCTTAAACATTAATAACACATGGAAAGGATGCACCTTGTGGATTTCTATATGGGGATTTTAGATTCTTTGGCAGAGATGTATGAGGTAGCAGGACTTTCCTGATGCCCTTTAAAAACATTACCTTTTGCTATACAGCTACTCAGGAGGCCAAGGAGGAAAATCTCAAGTTCAAGGCCAGCCTCAGCTACTTAGAAGATCCTGTCTCAAAATAAAAACTAAAATTGACCACAGATACAGCCCAAAGGGTTCAATCCTCAGTACTGGGGAGAGGAAGGGGAGGAACCTACCTATTGAGATGTAGCTATATAGTGTCAGAGCACCTTTGAATTGCAGATTAGTTAAGATAGCAATTGTAGGTCTAGAAAGAATTGCATTCTGCAGCTAAATGATTTCCTTATTTTTGGCAGCACAAATTGTACCTGTAGTCTTGTCATCAAGTTACTAGAACATTGGTCTGTACTCAACTAAGAACTCAGAAACTGTTCCATTCATGTGAAGAGTAAAATATTTTCCATTTGTCCTTGTCGAAAAATTGTTTGCCTTAAATTAATCATTACATCACAGGGAATAAAACTGGAGTAATTCAATTCAAAGGCTACAAACACAGCCACGTGTAGGCATTTCTGCTATAATGTGTTAGGTGTTTCTGAAAAACTTCACATTCTGCAGAACATGTACTAAGTGACAGGATTTGTAGGGCAAATATAGGGTACACCATTCAAAAACTTTTGTAACTGTAGCCACAGACCTACCAAAAATGACCCTCGGTACCTAGAAAGGTAATGTATCTCCCCCACCAGGAGGCTTTCATGTAACTGGAAGTTGCTATACCAGTCATTTAAAATTCTCAGAGGGTTGAACTCAAGAGAAGAAATCACTAGTATCTGGGGAAGTGAGCCGGTAGGACAGAGGCAGAGGGGGAATGAGGAGATGTTTTAGTCAAACAGTAAGAATACATTTTTGAGAATTAATTCACAGAAAGATGACCATAATTACTAATAACATGTAATTCAACATTGCTAAAAATAAGTATCAAATGACTCACACCCCATAAAAGGATAAGTAAGGTAGTTAGACAAGTTAATTAGCTTGATTTAATCACTCTTTGTTGTATGATTTTATCAAAATGTCACATTGTGCCTCCTAAATATATACATGTAATTATGAAAAAAACTAAAAATATAAGTAGCAAAAATAAATGCTAATGGTTTTAATATAAAAAAAATTCTTAGAAGTGGTAGAAACTGTATACCTGCGGCACTTTTCCTGAAGTTTCATAGGTAAGAAGTAGATAGTGCAGGTAGAGGGGAGCCAGGTAGACTGATTTTAAGGGGGACACAAGAATATAATATGCAATGAGCCTGTCTGTCCTCTCTAGAAAAGGATTCGTGTGGAAATGCTGACAAAATCTTTCTATGGTGAAGCAGAGAGGGGTCTTCCTAGAAGTACAACCTTCAAACTGAGAATCTTTTTTTTTCCCATTAAAGGTTATTCTTCTATTCCTCCTCTTCTACTCCCTTTGGGAAAAAAAAATCATGTCTAAATTGTATTTAAATCATTCCCCTATTCACCAGAAGTGCACAAGCTAAGTTGCCACATAGAAGCATATGTGGTAGCTGAACAGACTATAGATTAAGGTAACTTTGACTGATTGGAAATGTAATTCACCTTGTAAGGAATCTGGCATACATTGAAGGTATGCAAGACAAAATCACTATTAGCTTATAAGAAATAACTACTGTTAAAAATAACAAAACTATGATGTCTTTCCTTTTTTGACTTTTGTCTCTGTATTTGCTATAAAATTGCAACATACCATGTATGCATATTTGTATTCTTTATATTTATTCATAATCTGCATATTTTTCTAGTTTATTAAATAGAAGTAAACACTTAGACCATATAATTTATTTAATAAAACCTATATTTTTGGAAACTAACGTTGTTTTAAACAATGGTATTAAACAACCTTATGTGTAAAGAATTATCTCTATCTGATTAATTCCTTAGGCTGAGGAGGAAATTGCTAGGTCAATGAGTACAGATACCTCTTTGCAAAAATTACCTGATGGCAGTAAACTTTTTGTGGTTTTTAAACATAAGTACCTTAATACAAGAAAAATAGGCTGGTATGATGGCCCTTCTTCAACATGGGCATACAATTCATTAAAATGATAGCATGTAAATAACTCTCTTGCTCACAACTGTAAACCCCTATTTGCTCAGTATCTCATGTTCCCCACATGCTTCACAATCAACAGGTCTGTTACATGTCTACATCATAAACACAAGTTAGACCAGGTACCAAAAATTCAAGGACCTTTCAGCTCACCTCTGACCTTTCACATGTATTTGCTACCCTTCTCTTTGTGTGTCTACACGTAGCTCTCGTCTGTTTTATCCTTGGCTCCTGATTTTGTCTGGCAGTGACTCTGCTTTAAATCATAAACCTAGTGCCAGCCAGTGTATGGTGTCAAAACCCTCAGTGGGACCTCTGACACAATTTGGGTGAGGGGAGGAAGTATAGTCCTCTGGGATGTGCCCTTCTAATTCTGAAGTCCCTTGTGTATAAGTAGGTGCAGAATGGTTGAATACAGGCTTTGAGGTAAGAACTGTCTGGACCTAAGTCCCAGTTCTGCCCTCTCAGGCAATAAAGGCTTGGTTCCAGGAGCTCAAAGAGGTTGTGGTGCCTGTAGTAACAGCAGCTACAACAGGGTGTGCTTGAACAATGGTAGCTTAGCATCTTTTTGAGAGGCAACATAAAGACAGAACTTGGCTCCTCAAGTCAAATGAAAATAAACCTATATTCAACATAGAGGAATTAGTTTCTGTCCCTTGCAATTTTTAACTAAATGAGAATTCTGAATAAATTGCTGCCATCAATCCTTTGGATAATTATTGTGGAAACCAGGTGAATCCAATAAAATAGAGGCAGATGTGGGTAGTAAAGATCTATACAGTCACTATTAAACCTGCTTGACAGAATTCATTAAAGACAAGGAAGGACTATTTCTTTAGGTCATTAGAACTGATATGGAAGCTGATTTTTATTCCTCTCTTTTCAGCCAGCATATGTCCCAAAGAAGCTAATCCCAATAACAATCATCAAACAAGGTAATTAGTCTGCTCTCTGGGTACCTAAGAACTAGTTTTAATATACTTTTAAACAAAAATAATTATATATTTTCTCAAACACTCTGATTTCTGCTTTTCAGAAAAAGTTTGAAGAAACTAGTGTGGTCTAGTAAATTAGCACTTAATAGGTAATTTGGGCTCTTGTACCAATATGCAAAACCTTGAGCACAACTCTGGACAAAGCAACCATACCAAGTATTAAATTTTTAGAAGTCACTTAAGTATGTGGAGCTTAATTCAGGATTAAGATATCATGCATAAAGAAAGCCATTAATAGAACATTTACATTAAGATGTGAAATGAAAACTGTGATTTAGTGGTCACTTAGGGAAAGTAAAGATGTTCAGGTTTTAAGAATTATGTATATTTCAGTATCCAATTGTTTTTGTTTTGACTTTGTTTTTCGAGTTATTAAAATGATTCCATTATTTCCAGAAAGGTTCTTGATAGAAGAGATGAATCCTTAAATAGTTCTTCTTTTAAGAAAACAAAATATCCTAAGTGTACTTTCAAAACAAAATCAGTTAGAATTGAAATTATCTCTGCTTCAGGCTACATTTTGTGCTAGTTTTAATTGACCTGGGGAAAAGGCAGTTTTCAGGGAGTAGAGATACAAAGGAAATCTTCCAGTAATTAGAATGGAACACTTTATGATAGAATAATATCCTTTCGTTACCTAAAGGCAGAGGTATTTAGGTAATCCTCCTGCTGGCTGTGTAGCCAGCCACTGAATTGTTTTTTATTAACTGATAAACTTGGATTAGGATATTCACAGGACAGATGGCTTCACATTATTAACTCCTTACTGCTTCCTCTTTTGTTTTGTTTATCTCAACTCACTATTTCTTTTGTATTTCAACAGTGATTCAGAACGTTACTCACAAGGCTTCCACTAAATCCCCAGATAAGACTCCCTATGGAGGACCAATACTAGGTGAGTCAACCTTGAAACCCATATCTAGAATCAGCAGCTTAGACTGTCTTTTAATAATAGGGCCCTGAAGGAGTTTTGCACAGTGAGAAGAGCTGTTAAATGGTCAGTCTATTTCCTATCACTGTGTACCATCCTGACCTGTGTGCCTTCTAGGCTAGCAGCCAAGAGACATTGCCTTTATCATGGTGTGTTCAAGAAGAATCTTTAGTCCATGCCCAGTGGGAATGATGGTGTTCATCCTACGTGCCCACAGGGTTGTTTGAAGTTACATGGGAGTCTTTCTTATATTGAACTGCTCTTTTAAAAGTCACTGTCATTGGGTTGGGGATGTAGCTTTGTGGTAATATGTTTGCCAAGCATGTAGGAGGACTTGGGTTTAATCCCTATGACTACCAAAAAAAAAAAAAATCATTGATAATAATCTTGGTTCATCACACATCTTAAACAGACATTTTATAATTTTTTAATCTATAGATTAAATCCAGAGGATTTCAGTAGTTCAGTTCTAAAAATGGAAAACACTCTATTTCAAAGGTATGATCATATTTTCTCCCAACATTTTAAATTTGAGGTCAAAACTGACTAACCAAAATAAACACTAAGCATCATATTCTAGTACCTGGTGTTCTGAGCTTTATGTCATGATTGATTGTCTTCCCCCTATCTTATTTATATCTGTTTCTTTGCAGTTCACCTTATTATACCAGGTCCTAATGACACCACTGTAAAACTTCCTACATCCATTATGTTTGAGATTTCAGATGCAATCAAGACACAATTAGGTAAGCAGCAAAACTCTACATTGACTTTTCAATGACTGAGTACTAGTACTGACTCAGGATTCTTAGGATATTCCAGGAATCTTGCAAATGAGATGTTTGATGGCAAAGTAAAAACCAGGAGCAAGGAGGTTGGAGTGTTGGAGATATTCATACAAATCACATAAATATTTAACTATAAATGTTATATTTATATAAATGTATTTACATATGTTTTATAAACTCATTAAACTATGCTATCAAGGGGCCACAAGATATAGTCAATGAGAACTAATTTAAAGGTCAGATATATTAGAATTACTACACTTGAGATTGATATTGCTTCCTACTTCTAGAAAGAACTGAGTATGATTTCAGTGTTTAAAAACAAAACATAATTTTTGAAAATAGCAACAAAATCCACTAAAAGGGAGGCCAAGGAATAATTGTGGTGCTCTCTGAGTACCTTCTCCTTTTGAGTATCAAATTAGAGTCTTAAATGTCCCTGCAGAAGAGGATCTCAAACTTGTTTGAGGATCAGAAGCACTTGGTGGGCTTATGAACCTATAGACTGCTAGGACCCTGAGTTAATGATGAAGAGGATCTGGGGTGAGGTCTGGGAGTTTGCATTTTTAACAAGTTTCTAGGTAACTATGACACTACTGGTCCAGGGACCTCACTTTGAGAACCACCTCTCTGTCTCTGGAGAACATTTGGATTGTTGGCAAATGGGGAAGGAAACAACATCAGGTAGTACAAACTGAACAAGACATAAAAGAGAAAATGTTTTCTCTGAGATAAACACTACCTAAGAACTTTAGCATTTAGTATAAAATTGAAATAAGAAGTTGTGTGGATGAAGAAAAAACAGAAGCCCAAGCCCAAGTTTGGTAGCTTTCAATCAACACATACTTATCAAGCATTACTCCATGCCTGAACTGCAAGTTCCTAGGAGCTATAACGGTGAGTTACACAAATTTATGCCTGCATATACTGGAACTTCAGACACTATCCTTCAGGGGAAAGGTCACTCTTTCAACAATGGAGCAAATTTAAGTTAATGCTTTCTCTTTTTTAGTTGAGAGAGAGAGAAAACACATGACAAATGAGATATAACAAAAAGACTTATTTTAATAAAGTATTGTGGTAAGGAGGCAACAGGATGGGATAGAGCCATCTATTCTCCATAAGACTGAACAATAACAACAGGTCTGTAGCTGCCTGTTGAGGTGCATGACAGGGAGAGAGAGACTGGAATTTACTGAAGAGATAAAGGTGAGGTGAAACCTCGAGATTTTGTATAATAGACTATACCAAGAGAAAGAGTATACCAGAACCCTGTTGAATAGCAACACATCCAGGGGAAGAAAAGTATCCCCTTAGCCTGGGCATAAGGGAAAGAGAAGTCCCAGAGAGCTCCATTGGTACAGAATGCAGTCTAAATGCTGAAGAGAACTGGGATTGACAAAGAGCTGGTTTTAGTAATTCCCTGTATTTCCCCTGTGCAGGAGCCATCTTAAGAAAAGTCTTACTGTCTGAGCTTAAACTCTTCTGGGGGACAGAAATCCTGGCATTTTCTACTTCAAGGACCCTGTAGCCATTTCATTAAGAGGCTTTAGCAAGTGGCCATCTCATTGGTTAATTTTGGCTTGGGGAGTGACTCTGACTCAGGCCTGCTTAGTTTATGGTGTAGGAAATGCACATGGCAATGCAGAAGGTGCTTCCCTATAAAATCAACGGTTTAGGTTTACATGCCTTCTTGAATCCAGGAAGTGCAGTCTCACGCGGTTTCACGTGGGAGCCAGGTCTGGGGTCACCATGGTCAAGGGCAGCAGAGCTTATGGATTCTGAATACTGCTGCTCCTTCCCAGCACAAGATAAAGATTCTCTGTGACTCCATCCCTCCTGTCTGCTCTCAGAGGTGTCTGGGTTCACATCACAGTGCTTGGGTTGGCCCAGCTGATGGACTGTGTAGAGTATAAATCAAAGAAGATAATCTTTGCCTGGTACATTTTGCATTCCATGCTAGCTTGTTCCAGCATGCAGTGCAGAAGAGTAGAATTTTATCTTGTGTCAGCCACAAATCACTCCTGCTAGTCACCCAGCTTAAAAAAAAAAAAAGAGGGCATAAAAAACCCATAGCCATTGCATGGGAGGTGCATAGTCTAAGAAGACCTGAAGAGAAGCTCTGGAATCATCTACCCCAACACCATCATCGAGCACCTCAGAAAGAAGGGTTTTATTTAAAAAAAAAAATCCCCTTTTTTATGCTTCTCCTTTGTCTTTTTTTCCAGCTTTTTCATTTTTATTTATTTTTCTCCTTTTCAATTTTTTAATTTTTTATATTTTTGGTTTTATCAATATTTGTGTGTTGCCAGGGATTGAGCCCTGTATCCATTGGATGGGTGCTTTTTCACTGTGTACACTCACAGCCCAGCTGGGAGGAATTATATGTTGTTCCAGTGTGAACTTTGACAGATACTTCAACTTAAAGAACGGGGGAAGCAAGAGTTCCCAGTCATCAATCCATCATGCAGGAAAAGTTAGGGGGGCTCTGAGGTTCACTCCTGGACAGGGACCCACACAGTAACAGCAGAGAGGAATAATACAACCATTGTGAACACCGAGTATATGAGGGCTCTCTGCATCAATCATGCCCACATCTTATCAGATCACACATTGTTAACAGGACTGTGGGTATCACAGAGAGGGAACTGTGATCTCAGCCCATATCTCGCCCTGTGAAACACCAGTAATTGTAGCAGTGTACAAACTAAGAATAAGAGCTTCACAGTTGGAGCAACCGGTATCAGAATTGCTTTCCAGTAACAGATTCAATATCAATAGTACCTATGGAAACTCCCAACCACCTAATAAAGGCTTCCGCTCCCACTGTAGGAATAACCACAGGGTTCACCCAATACTGTGCTGTATATAGCAAACCTGCTCAAGTTTTCAGAGGGCCCTCACTTTTACAAGACCTATGAAAGAGTGCTTCCCTCAGATTCTTATACTGTATCCAGATCCACTATTCACAGCCAAAAGAATCCATGGAGAGATTAAACTATAGAGTCTAATAGAAAATTAACTCAATATTGAGCAACAAACCAATACTCTAAGATATGGTGTAAAGAGAAAACTGCTTACTAAGAAAGTCATCATACAAAAGTAGAAGAGCTATCCATATAAACAGATGTGTAA
The DNA here is from genome assembly GCF_052094955.1 of Ictidomys tridecemlineatus. Lineage (NCBI taxonomy): Eukaryota > Metazoa > Chordata > Mammalia > Rodentia > Sciuridae > Ictidomys > Ictidomys tridecemlineatus. Next base: position 165,704,549 of record NC_135479.1, read on the forward strand.
ATCTCAAAAACACAGGAAATATGAAAAGCAAGGTAATATGACACCTCCTAAAGTTCATAACTCCCTAGTAACAGATTCCAAAAATAATGAAGTGGATGAAATGCTAGATATGGATTTTAAAAGAATAATCCTAAGAAAGCTCAATGAAACCCAAGAAAATACAGATAAATGGTTAGATGAGTTAAGGAAGATAATGAGGAAAAGAGAGAGAAGAGAGAAGAGATTTTAAAAAGTAGCAAACAGAAATCCTAGAACTGAAAAGCGCAATAAATCTGATAAAAAATCTCTAATGAAAGCCACAAAATAGACTAGACCAGGCAGAAGAAAGAATATTAGGGATTAAAGGCAAGTACTTTGAAATTTCATACTCAAGCAAAAATAAGGAATGAAAAGAACATACAAGATCTCTGGAAGCCCTTAAAAAATCAAATTTTTCAGCTCATCAGCATTCCTAGTGAGAACTATAGGCAGATGATGTTAAAAAACACTATTCACACTATTCAGTGAAATAATAGTAGAAAATTTCCCAAATCTTGGGAAAGACATGGACATCCAGGTACAAGAGGCATTTAGAATAGATATAATCAGAATAAAAAGGACCTCTTCATGACATGTTAAATTGCCTAAAGTACAGAACAAAGAAATAACATTAAAATCTGTAAGAGAGAAGAAAAAAGTTACATATAAAGGCAAACGCTTAAGATTAATAGCAGATTCCTCAAAAGAAATTCTAAATGCCAATATATCATGGGGTGATGTATCTCAAATCCTAAAATTTAAAATTCCAAACTACCAACCAACATTACTATTCCTAGCAAGGCTTATTCCTTAGAACTGAAGAGAGAAATAAAGACCTGACATGATAAGTATAAACTAAGGGAATTTATGACCACTAGACCAGAATTACACAAAATGCTTAAGAAAATCCTATAACCAGAAGAGAAAAAAATATCACCATTGTGAGAGCACATGAAAAAAAATCCCATGAGAAAAATAGATATACAAATTAGAAATAGGAAAGAATCAGTAGAGTAAGCCATCAAACTTCAAAGACCGATAAGAGGAAGTAAGGAATATTTAAAACAATCAGAAAAAAAAAATCAGGAATGAGTCCACATCTTGAATAGCTCTGAATGTGAATTATCTTAATTTTCCAATGAAAAGACACTGCATGAGCTAAGAACAAGACCCAACCGTATGTTACCTACATACTCACCTCACCAGCAAAGATACACAGACTGAAAATAAAATGATAGAAAACAAAATCCAAAAGCAAGCAGGAGAGATAGAGAAGGTCACTTTATAGGAAACATATAAGGAACAATTCATCAATAAGTTACAGTGGTTATGAATTTACATGTCAAAGCATCCACTTTTGTAAAAATACAAAACACATGTACCAAAAAAACCTACTAGACATAGAGAGATAGATAGATCCCAATAGCATAATTCTGGATGACTTCAAAGTCCCACTCTCACCAGTAGACAGAACATATAAACAAAAAATTAATAAAGAAACTAACAAAAAATTGCTAATTTGATAACAAATGATTTACAAATTAACAAATTATACTCTAGATAAAATGGACTTAACAGACATTGTCTTAAACTAAACCACATATCAGGCCACAAACCAAGTCTTCACAAATTTAAAAAAGTTGAAATAGTATCTCACATCTTCTCTACTCACTAGTAAAGAATGAAACTAGCAATCAACAGACACTGCATAAATTATTCAAACACATGGAAAGTAAACATCACACAAAACCTATGGAGTACAGCAAAAAACAATTGTAAGAGAGAATTTTATAATTTTTATAGTTTGTGCCTGTATTGAGAAAGAGAAAGACGCTGCACACCTGTAATCCCAGTGACACAGGAGGTTGAGATGGGAGAATTATGAGTTCAAAGCCAACCTCAGCAATGTCAAGGCTCTAAGGAACTCAGTGAGACCCTGTCACTAAATAAAATACAAAATAGGGCTGTGGGTATGGCTCAGTGGTTGAGTGCCCCTGAGTTCAATCCCTGGTACCCCTCTCCCCTCAAAAAAAGAGAGATCTCATACGATCTAAATAAGAATCTCAAGGTCTTAGAGAAAAAACAACTAACCCAAAACCAGTAGTAGGAAGGAATAATATGAATCACAAAAGAAATAAATGAAATGGAGACTAAAAAGAAATAATACAAAAGCTTAATGAGTTGGTTCTTTGATAAATCAAGCAAAATTGACAAAAAGAATAGGGAATATTTTGAAAAACTGTATGTCAATCAATTGCAAAATCTAGAAGAAATAGACAAATTTCTGAATGCATAAGACCTAGTAAAATTGAACCAAAAAGATACTTAAAAATCTAAATAGACAAATAAACAATAATGATATTGAATCAGTAATAAAAGGTCTCCCCACAAAAAAAGCCCACTGCTAAATTTGAACAAACTCTTAAGAATAATTAACACTGATGTTCCTCAAATTATTCCATAAAATAGAAGAAATCCTTCTCAACTCATTCTTTGAAACCATCATTACCCTGCTACTGAAACCTGACAAGGACACAAAAACAACAAAAAAGAAAAACTGTAGACCTATATTCCTGATGAAGAAAGGGGCAAAAGTCTCAATTTAAATACTTGCAAATAGAATTCAGCAGCACATTAAAAAGATCATATACCATGTTTAATTTGGCTTCATTCCAGGGATGCAAGGATGGTTAAATATGTGCAAATCATTAAACACAATACACATAAGTAGAATCAAGGATAAAAATTACATTATCATCCTAACAAATGCAGTCAAAATTTAATAAAATTCAACATCCCTTGATGATAAAATCTCTGAACAAAGTATCTATAAAAGAAGCATACCTCATTATAATAAAGGCTATATATGACAAACCCATAACCAACATAAATACTGAGTAGGGAAATACTTAAAGCATTTCCTCTAATAACTTTTTTCCAATTTTTCTTCTTTGGAAGATAGTACCATTAGGAGATGTTCAGTTTTGTTCACACAAAGCCAAGCAACTTAAGTCAGGCAAAAACAAAAACAGCAATTTCCATCTCTCCACATGTTTTTCAAATATCTAGACCCCTTAAATTTTGCATAAGTAGAATTATTAGGATATGGAAGTTAATTTTTTTTATATTTTTCTCATTCAATGCTAGGTAACCAGTAAGAGTTTTAAAAAGTAAAACCTTAAGTTTCTCTCAGATATTAATTTTAAGAAGTTTCTGAAAAGAGAAGGAGGAAAACCTTAGGTAGGTGGAAGTATATAATGCAGGATTCTTGCACTCATCTGTTCTCTGCCCAGAGACTATATTTTTCACCCTGTTTCTGGGAAGGACTTTTTGGAAGGAGAAGGAAAAATACCCAGCCAATTTCATTTTCATTTGGTCCCTAATGTGTTCACCAAAACTACAAAGATCAGGGTTTGTGAAGGATGGTCAAAGTTGCTTTCCAGACAACTGGTGCCACTTTTGAACCAGAAGATGCTATGTTTTATTCCTTGAATGATGTTTCCTGTTCATTTTTTTTCTTTTGCCAAGTTGTACATGCTGCCTTAATATGAACTAGTCTTTTGTGCTTTTTCTAACTTAGGGAATTATATTGGATTTGGGGTTTTTTTTTGGTATGATTCAGGATAGTGCTATTTTAATAAAACTGCAAATAGATGTGTAAATAAAATAGGAAGTATCTTTTTAAACAAAATTTCTGGGAAAACACCTGTCTTAAACTTAGCATATGAAAAATTTCTTTTGCACTGAAAAGACTAATAACTCAGTATGCTTGAAAATATCCAGTATATCCAAGGAAAATTCTATCAAGTGTATTATCCTAACAGATCATGTTTCAAAAAAAAGACATGAAATTTGTCTTTAATCTTTTATGTATAAAACATGTTTGGATATACGTATATTTGGTGAAATAGTTACTATAGTCACATCAACTAATATCAATTCATCCCCTTACATAGTTAATTACCTTTCTTGTGTGTGTGATAGGAGCACCAAAATTCTACTTTCTTTTCAAATTTCTGGCATATAGTACAATATTATAATTGTAATCTTTGTGTTGAATCTTGTATTTCTGAACTTAATCATTTATACCTTTTACCTTCTGTCCTGTATTTCCTCACTTCTTATCCCAAACCCCCCACCCCAGCTATCTGCCATTTTATTCTCTATGTATTTGAATTTTTTAAAAATACTACATATCAATAAGATCATACAGTATTTTTCTATACGTGGCTGGTTTGTTTCACTTAGTATAATGTTCTCTAAATTCATTCAAGTTGTTACAAACAATGAAATCTCCATTTCAAAAGCAGAATAGTATTCCATCATGTGTAGATACCAGTTTCTTGATTCATTCATCTAGTTTCTAGATACCAGTTTCTTGATTCATTCATCTGCAGTGGATCCTTAGGTTGTTTCCATATATTGGATGCTGTGAATAATGCCTCAGTGGAGAGGGAGGTGCATCTATCTCTGAAGTGCTTGCCTCATTTCCTTTGGGCATTTACCCCTTAGAAGGATTGCTGATTATGTTAAATGATAGCTTTATTTTTAACTTTTTGAATCGTCATCATACTATTTTCCATAATGATTATAACAACTTAAATGTTTTTTTCTCTACCTCCTTGTTTTCTCTTGTCTTTTTGGTAATAGCCATCCTATTGAGATGATCTCTTGTGTTTTTAATTTATATTTCTTTAATGACTGGTGATGTTCATCACATTTCCCACTGACCATTTTTGTGTCATCTCTTCAGGTCTTTGCCCAATTTACTTCAGATTATTTTTTTCTATTTAAAATATTTTTAATCAACACATACTAATTATACATATTTATGGGGAACAATATGACCTTTTAACACATGTATTTGATGTGTCATGATCAAGTAAGAGTAACTGGCATATCTATCACCTCAGTGCACTTGATTGCTTTAGGAAAATTGAAAATCCTCTCAACTACTAGTTTTGAAATATTCAATAAACTGTTGTCAACAATAGTCATTCTAGTGTGCAACAGAATAGTACAGAGTTGTATGAATTCTTTATGTGTTTGGGATACCAGTCCTTATCAGGTACATGGTGTGCTAATCTTTAGACTCCTCTTCATTTTGTTGATTGTTTCCTTTTCTGCGCAGAAACAATGTTTTTACAAAAAGAGCCTGGGCATAAACAGTTTTTTATACTACCAAGGGAGAAATAAACTTTCCTGAGGTTAATTATCACTGCAATCCAGAAAAGTTGTATTTTTTAAGAGAGTAAATTCCAAAAATAATATCCCTATTCCAGCAGAACCCATCACGGGACATCAAGAGATGTAATAGCTTTTGTTCTAGGAACACATGGTGTGAATAATGAAAGAAATAAACAAGAAATCGAGTATTACACACTCTTCTCCAAGGGATATTCAAAGGGTTTTCCAAAGCCAAGACTTAGCCTGCCAAATATTAAGGGAAACGACTATGCTGAAAAAGGTACAGAAGAATAACGGAGGAAAAGGAATTTCCTGAATCTTAGGTTGCATTTAGTTGGCATTTTATTTTCCTATTGCTGAGACTGTGCATAGTGTTAGTGAACACTCACAGGTTGACAGGAGAGGTCAAGATTCCCCCATTTAAATATCTTCTCTATCTCCCAATTTCTCTGACTTCTGAAATGCCAGATTTAGAAATAACATGTCTTTATAAGGAATTAGTGAAAGTCTAAAAAAAAAATACAAATATCTCTTGGAAAGGTAGTTTGCCTTTTTTGCCCCAATAAGTCTAGTTTGGGGTTAACATAATTGAAAACTAAGGACTTGTATTGAATATAAGGAGCTAAAGCAGTTTGGAGCATAAGTCTAGGATCTGAAGGTTTGAAAAAATGGAGAAAAGTCTTAGGCAGAGAAGCATTGAGAACATAAGATATTACTAAATAGGGAGAAAATTAGCACAAATCACCCTGATAGAAAAAAAGACTCTGGAAAAAAGAAAAGAAAATTTTCATTTTACCTTGAAAGAAAGAAACAAACAAAGACAAATCTTCCTATAGTGCGTATTTAAAATACTCAGAACCAGGCCTCATGAAAAATAAAAATTTGTAATCTGAATGTTTCTTCATATAATCATCAGAAACAGTTCTAAACAAGAGTTGTTTACAAAAGATGTCAGGAAAATGATAGTAAAATTTAGAAATTAAAAAATATATATATTTTATAAAATTATACTGGGTCTAGTTTTAGTTATGGAAGAGAATCCTTTCTCTTTGTGCCGTGCTAGCCAACTATGAACATTGATAATAAACTATTTCTGTTGTGCAAACAGGCTGTGCAGTGTACAAAACACACTCCACATGGGTGGCAAGTATGTTACCATTTGACAGCTTTCAGATCCTGCCTGAGAATAATAAGCTCTCTGAAGGAATCACCTCTATTATATATGGAAAATTGATTAGACAATTAGAAAGCCATCAACGGATAAAACAATGAGATGGCTTTCTAATTGTCATTAATTTAAGTAAATAACTAAATTTAATGTGCCCACATTAACTAAAAAGAAGAAAATGGTCTTCATAAGAGTAATGTGAACTATAGAAGAAGGTTACAAAATTTGCACATTCAAAAAACTTTGAGAGAACAAATTAAATGGGTGGTTCTTACCATCAGGTGATTACCCCAAGGAGTATCTAGCAATGTCTGGAGACATCTCTGCTTGTCACAGTGGTAAGAGTGCTATTGGAATCCAGTGGGTAGAAGACAGAGAGGCTGCTAACTGTCCTGCAATGAATAGGGCAGCACTCCCCAACATACAAACTATCCAACCTCAAATGTTGACAGTGCCACTATTGAGAAACCCAAGTTCTGTCTAGCCTTTGGACACTCAAAACAATAACAAAATCCTATCTGATTCTTTAATCAGCTCTAGGTGGTATGATCATGATATCTAAAAAAAATGCATGAATTCTTGTATTAGTTCAAAATACCGTAAGTGGGTCACAGATTGCATGTGCTAACTAATTGAATAGAGTTAATCCCAAGAACATTTTAAAATTGGAGAATGTCTTAATCATTGGAAAAGTCTGGTTTAGAAATGTGCTTTCTTTGAAAAAGGACACCCAAATTTTAGAAGGAAGTTTCCCAAATAGTTGCATAAAGAGGAGGAAAAAATGAAAAAAGTAATTTCATTCTTTGCACTGAATTCCCATGGAGACTAAAAGAAAAGATCTATGTTAACATGTGGCTCAAATAAAAGTTACTGTTTGTTCTTTATTTTTTTTTTTGACACAATTTTTTTCCAAATAACTTATTTCTCTTTGTCAGTTATTTGTGTTTTTTCAAGACTAATGCCATGGCCTCTTATATTGTTTTTACCATATATAATAATGGAAAATGTTTATTTATTGATTTCTTTTTAAAAAAATTAAGCAATACTTAAATATAAAAATTTGAGGAACTTTTGTAATATAGAATTATGCCTTCAGGAAACTATTTATGAAACAGAATGACAAGATTTATCCAAGTATTGTGGTGGCACTTTTTCTTCATGCTGATGACAACTTAGATCTTACACAATTAGCTGGGGTTAAGAAGAAGGAATTTCAAAGTCTATACTTTGAAATTTCATAAAATAAATTTCATACTAGATCTTGGTAGAAATATACAATGAAGTTGACTGGTAAAAAGGGATGTATGTTTAGTTTTTAAAATGGTTTATTACTTGATGGTGTTTTGATCAAGGTGTTATGGGACACTGTACTATAAGAAGTGAGGTAAATTGTTTGTTCTCTTACTTTTTAGCCAAGAATGAAACTTTGGCATTACCTGCTGAATCTAAAACACCAGAGGTTGAAAAAATCCCAGCACAGCCCGTTACAGGTAATGAGATCCTTCTGATGATATTGAGAAAAGAAGTAACATTTTTTTTTTCAAAGTGAATTATGTACTAGTCTCTATTTTTTTTTTTAGTGAAGACATAGTAGGAAATTTACTTTGATCCCCAATGTTTGAGAAATGAACTATTGAATCAGAAGTGTTAGATAATATGTAAGCTATATATTTTACTTTAAATGAAAGTTGTTACATTGACATTAAAATAGTTTTACACTAAAATGTATTACCATGGTTTTAGTGCTTTTTTTTCCTATAAAAACCTGAGACCATTTTTCATTGCTTTCCTTTCACAAGTGGTCTGTTTGGCAAAACTGCTTTATATCTGTCACATACCTCTAGCTTGATAGCTGTGAAAATACCCTGGAATCACTTAGAAACAAATGTACCTGGGATATCAACAACCTAGTGTAAAGAATATATAATAGTTCAACAAAAATACTTTAAAGAATGAATGTAGTAAGCATATTCCCCAGAGTTTATCACTGTTACTAATAAACACTCAACTTCTCTCAATGAAACTATCCAATCTAGTCCTCTGGGGATACATTAATATCTCAAGTACAGAGTTTTTGCCAGAGCTATACCACCTTATCCAAACAAACTTCTGCCAAGAATTTCCCACAATCCACACTTAGCAAAGTAACTCGGATCTGAAGTCAATTTTTCAATCCACAAAACTGCCATTACTTGAAATATCCATTATAGTTACTTTGTATCAAACTTTTGGACTTGTAGCTGATCCAGAGAAGATATGATTGATGTGGTAATAAAATAGCATCAAGAAACATATTGAATTAGGAATATTTCTAACAGAGCAGGTATGTTCCTGCCTAAAGAGAGATTGGACCTTCATAGGACGGAGGTAGAAGCTACTTAACACTACTGGAATAAATGGCTTGGGTGAAATTCCTGGTAGTGTTCTGATTTCAATGCAATTGGTCAGTACCCAGAAGAGCCCAGGCATGACCCAGTGGGTGATTCCAAGTCCTTCTCTGCCTCAAAGCTTCTACCCATTTTTCCAAGTTGTACTTTCTTCTCTTGGCACAGTGTCTGATGAGAGTCTACAGATTTATTAATTCTCTGCCAAACCCTCCTCAGAATTTTCCACTTTAGAAATACTTAGGCAACAACCACAACTTATTATTCAGTATTGTGTTTATTTCATGTTCTTACCCTGCAAAATTCTAGCTCACATTTCATTCCAGATCTCAGTAACCATGGTTCTTCTTTCACTCAAATTATTTACCTGAGCTGTTCACTGCCTTTAACCTAGCAGTTGGAATAGCCCTATGGTTGAGTATTTGAGTCCTGATCATAATTTCAATCCTGTTCCAAGCTTTATAAGTTTGATGTGGTTTGAGAGAGAAATCCGATAATGTAAGGGCTTTAAGTAAATCTTTTAGCCTTAGGTCATTGTTTTATTTGCCCATTTATTTAGAAAACTAGTCTCTGCTTATTTACTGTAGCCCTAGAGATAAAGAAAGACAAAAATAATAAAAATAATAATTAATGTGATAAATGTTTTAACGGAGGTCAGTGTGATGTGCTTTTGCAGAGCACACAAGAAAAGGGGACCAAGTCCAGAAAGGACAGGTGGGGAAAAGAGTGCCCAGGCACCCGGTCCTTAACATTAGGATCTGAAAAGAAATGGGTTGTATAAATATCAGCTGGTAATTCTAAAGCCAACAAATGATGTCTTGTGTCCTTTGTTTGATTCATCATTTATCTTAATTAGTTGTCCTTTTTTTTTTTTAATCTTTCAGTGATTCCTGAAATAGTTCCCAGAACCATTAAACCCACTGTGTCTAGTGAAGTAGATGTTTCAGAAACAACACTAGGTAACTCTAAGGACTTTTTTTCCCCCCTAAACAAAAAGACTGTTGCAAAAATCTCCCAACCTTCATAGAAAAGTAAGCACAATGCTTTAGCCTGCCCCTTCCTCCCTTCCCTCTCCCCACTGTTCCTCTCTTTCTCCCTATTTCCTGGCAGTTACTTTCCCATTTCTTAGGCCATTTCTTTCCAAGATGTAACACATGCCTTGATCTTATGACTGATCTTCTAGGCAGAGCTGGATGCTAGATGCTAATTGCATGCTTTTTTAAAGCTGTCTCTTGGGTTGAATATGCAGAATACCATCTTTCAACCTCCAACTTTGGAAGGGTGGGAAAAGCCTGCGAGTCTTGACTGTCCGCGCCTTCTGCTCAGATTGGCTTTTAGAAGTCTTTTGCATACTGAACTCGGGAAGAATCCTCCAAAGAGTCCTCCTATTTAATAAGAATTTCATGTCACTTATATTTGCTATTTTTTCCCAAGAGAATCTAACTTGCTTTTTTGTTCTCTTCCCCTGTAGAATTTCATTCTGCACTTGTAATGTTGATATTCTGAAAGTACAACCTTCAAATTTTAACAGCTATATAACTCTTACAGGTTTGAAAGTCAGTTCACCTCTTGCCATATGAAGTATCAAACTGCTCTTTGCACTTTAGTGTTGTGAAGGTTGCTATGCATGATCATGGTGAAGCAAAATCAGGTCATGACTCAAGGTGTTGCTAACTGCATTCTTCTTTATTGCAGTTCTCAGTGAAACGACTCCAGAAGCATTGCAAACTATTCTAATGCCTAAATTTGAATTGCCCCTGAGCACACTAGGTAAAAAAAGATTAAACACTTCACTTTTATTATTTATTACCTTGGAAATTTTATGCATGCTTGATATAAGTCCTTAGGTTATTGCACTCAAATTCATCTCCCTAGAAGGAAGAACAAATGATTTATAGAACCATGAGTTCCTCAACACCCAAGCCCTTAAATGTGCTAAAAATCTGTGTGACTTTGTATCCTAAAGAGGCCCTTCATATGATAAATGCATTGTTGTATTTTTTTCTTTTTAGTGGTCACATTTTCATGTTTTATTCTTTCACTCATAGTCATTCAATTGAACAAATTGAATTTTCTGCACAGTTGTTTTTACTCAATTGTCTCTCTTAATAGAGTAGATATATTTCTACAGACTCCTTAGAATTTCTTAGGATTAATTGCTTAGAATTTCTTTATGAGTGCAATATTTAAAAAGATAGAGTAACATATATGCAAAGCCACATAGATACAAAAATCACCTTTAAAAGCTATCAGGTAGATATTTTCTAATTCAAATGTATTTGGTGCTTGGTTTAAAATTAAATGAAGCTGGGTGTGGTGGCGCACGCCTGTAATCCCAGTGGTTTAGGAGACAGATGCAGGAGGATCATGAGTTCAAAGCCAGCCTCAGCAATTTAGCAAGGCACTAAGCAACTCAGTGAGACCCTGTCTCTAATAAAATGCAAAATAGGGCTAGAATGTGGCTCAGTAGTCAAGTGCCCCTGAATTCAATCCCCAGGGCCAAAAAAAAAAATTAAATGAAATATACCTGAGAGCACATATAAGCATAGCTAAAGAAAGAAGGGTAGAAAGAAGAGCCCAAATACCTCAGATATACTAGCTTAAGTATAAAAAAATTGGAAAAGAAATATTATGTTTCTATGCATTTAAACCCAGAAGTAAGAAATACTGCTAAAGATTCATCATTTGACATGAAATCATTCCTGTTGTGTTTACTGACTTTGCAAGCCTGAAATTTTGAAAGTCTCTTCTCTTATTTGTACCTCCAGTCATAACTGTCCTATGTGTTTCATTACAGCTCCAAAAAGTCTTCCAGATTTTCCTGAGGCAAAAACACCCTTCCCTTTTGAGAAACCACAGGGTACTTTGGGTAATAAATGTACCTTATAATTGATGTTTAGAATGTGGGTGGTGGACTGGGAATGAAGCCCAGTGGCAGGACACTTACCTAGCATGCATGAGGGCTTTGCATTGCTTATTCTGTAGGACACATTTATTGGGTCTTATCTCTGCAAACCTTGATGAACTAATTAATTCTGTTAACTCAGGCAAACAGTCATTTCTTAGACAAAAAAAAAAGATAAGAGAAGGAAAAAAATCCTATTTGATTATATTTTTTCACATTCAGTAAAAATAATCAGTCTATTATTATTTGATGCAATTCAGTTGCTTAGTTTTCTGTGCTTAAAAATGTTGAGAGTGATCTGAAGCTCTCGTCTCTCCCTAGCCACTGATCGTATGCTGTATGGATGGGTATATATTGATTTCTTCTCAATACTTAATGACTTTTGATGCAGTCTTCTGGTGACCACTTCACCATACCAGTAATCTATTCCTGTCCTTTTTCTCTTTAAAACAAATACTCAGGAAATTCTGTTTCTTTCCAATATAGCTTCAAGTGAAAAGCCATGGATGGTGCCTACAGCTAAACCATCTGAAGATTCCAAAGTTGTACAGCCTCAAACTGGTAATTGCATCCTTTAAAAAAATGATCTTTTTATTTTTTATAGGTTACTTAACTGATTACCAATATATTTTGTGGCAAATGGAAAAACTATAATATATTCCTGATATTTATATGAATCACATTTTTTCCCAATATAAAAACCAAATGTTCTGTACTTGTTTCAAAGATATATGTTTTGATTTCTGGATACATTATTAGGAGTCTGGCTAGAATGAACTATGAATTGCCCCACTGGTTTTCTAGAGATCTGTTTAGTGACATGAGAGCAGTAACAAAAGTGCATCATGTTAAATCATGTCTGACTTAGCTGCATGAGCTTAATATTTCCCTTGCAAGTGGATACTTGTTTCATTTTTGGTAAAATAATTCCACAAACTTGAGCTTACTGTGCGCAAGCTATTATGCCAAGTTCTAAAATCTGTAAGCACACCATGATAGAGAGGAAAACCTGCACTTTTTAGGAGTTAATAGCAGGTCTTACTTTCAGTCCCAGCTCTCTTACTAACTATGTGATTTAGCTATTTATCTTTACTTTTCTGGGTCTTAGCTACTTTTCTCTTGGGAATTCTTGTGTTCGACCTATCAAATTAATGAGCTAACTTCCCATTCTCAAAAAGTAGATTCATTCTCTCTCTCTCTCTCTCTCTCTCTCTCTCTCTCTCTCTTTGGTACTAGGGATTGAACCAGTGGCACTCAACTACTGAGCCACATCCCCAGCCCTTTTTTGTATTTTATTTAGAGACAGGGTCTCACTGAGCACAGAGTTACTTAGGGCCTCACTAAGTTGCTGAGGCTGGCTTTGAACTTGCGATCTTCCTACCTCAGCCTCCCAAGCCTCTGGAATTACATGCGTGTGCTACCGTGCCCAGCTCCATCATTCTTTATTTTAATACCTACCAGTCAACTAAAAAAGAGGCTATTCAGCATAAAGAATCATAAGAAAACATCCTTTGTGATTACTTCATAATTTTTTGTTTTATTTTAATTTTTGTGAGCTTCTAATTGTTGTGACTTTATTTTGAATACATGTCATATGAAGCTAGAAGTTTTTGTAATGAACTTAACTACATCAACATTTTGTGGTATACTCCAGAGTCTAGCAGAATAGTAGGTTTGAGAAAGGATGGAGAATAAACCCCCAGACACACAGATCTTAGTCAAGTTATCCTTTCTGTAGTAAATATAATAAGTGCAAATTTAGTAAAAGATACACGATGATATCAAATTAAGTGTGTGTGTCTTTACAATCTCCCCATTTTCTCAAGTGGCAACACATTTAAAAATGTCCATGGGTTCGAGCCATTTTGGAAACCTGGGATGGGTCTTTTTAATCCTTGTTGTCCTTAATCACTGACACTAACACTCTAGTTCAATTAGCTTAAGTGGGTACAAAAAGAACTATACAGCCATCTGAGAGTAAAATCTGGGGGTCCTGAGTGTAGTGTCATATTGAGCCTGTAGTTCCACCAGCTATCACACTAGCCCAACTCCATTCTAGTTACAGAGCAACATCTAGCCTGGGAGCATCTCTGTTGGCCTATCTGCAGCACCATGACAGCCCTGGCTGTGACTCCCACATCCCACCAGAGTGCCAGGTCTCCCAAACCAAATGTTTCAGGTCCCTTTCATCTCCTAGCTTTGGGGCTATGATATAGGTGACACAAAATTCTCTTGGGTTTTCCTTAAGAAGCACTTAGTTTTTGGTTTCTCTGACTTTTTAAAAAAGCAAACTGAAACCTCAATGAAACCATTTATGAAATTTTAGAACCTAGAACATGAATTGTATATAAAGCCTGAGTTGGACCAACTACTGGGGAGTATGGAGAGCATGTTTGGGAGTGAGTGAAGATTGCAGAGTTATAGAGAAAAATAGATGATAAGACCAGAAGAGGCATATTCTGGTCTTACCTTGATGGACTATGGATAACAAAAAAATGCAGTAGAAATCAACCTCATTATTCAGCTGCCTCACCATACCTGGGCAGTTTAGGCTGTCAGGGAACCCCAACTGTTAATCCCCAGCCTTCTCTGGGCACTAAGTTGGGAATTATCATTGGCTCCAACTATTGTTTAGTAAACAACATTTTTAGGCATGAGCTTTAGCCCCAGAAATTTCCCAGCCTTCCCTTTTGACATTTAATTTGTCTATTCTTGCTACTTATTATGATCCTTGGACCAAAAATATTATTGCTGTAAACTCAATTAAAATACAATGGGCTCCACTGTAGGTTTATTGAATAAGGATCTGCTATCTAATAATATCCCCAGGTGACTTGTATGGCATTCAAATTTGAAACGGACTACCTAATTGCTAGATCCTATAATATTTCACATGGTACAGGAAAGAATCATCAGGAATGGTCAATAACAGAGCATTGTAGACATCAAATCAATATAAGACTTATTTCTTATAAAGAAATAAAAAATGATTGGGTGATTAAGTATCTTCTGTTTTTTTTTTTTGTTGTTGTTGTTGTTGTTAATGTGCAATGCATCCATATACACTCTAGTAAAAGTATTCTATGGCAACTCCCTAAGTCATGTTAAATTTCAAGTTAAAAATACATATATACATTATTTATAATTTTAAGAGTTGATATATTCACATATAGTTCTTTCATTTCAGCTTTTCTTATTTTTTAATTGATTTTGTGTACATTTGTACATGTATTAAGTTGCTATTTCCCATTTAATTTCAGTACATATGATTATTTTATTTTCTAGTTACTCAGGTAGCTTCCTGTTGCAATTGCTTTTAGAATGAAGAGATAGAGACAGTGCTTAAATGGTGGCTCACAAAATTAGTGGCTCCATTTTTAGTTTGTCCTATAACAATATATTTTAGCTGATATTAATGACATTATTATAACAACATATATTTTGTTTTTCAATATAATGCTTCTATATTTACTATCAATTCCTTTTACCCAAAGACCAGCAGAACCCCCAAGGAGTGGAATATATTTAGAATTATTTAATTATTATGATTGTTAACAGAGAACACAAACTATAAGTAACTAGAGGAATTCTTAGAGGATGTTGGAAAAGACTTATTGCAGGAATTTTGCTTATATTAAGTGATTGGCAGAAGGGTCCAAGGAAGTACAGTTGTGCTCTGTATTAGGAGTAAGTATGTACATGAGTATCTTCATGATTCTTAACTAGAAGGCAAGATAAGCAAAACAAAGCTAAAGGCATGAATAGTAAAACAGCACAAGGTGCCCACATTGGTGAGAATGTGGCAGAGTAGGGCTTGTGGTTTGGATGCTGTTCATGTTTTCATTTCTGTTCTGTGTTCTGAATGATTACAGCCTACACTTGATTTTCCCTTGATCCATCAAAGTCAGAGTGATCTCATCTAATATTGGTGTTCTTTGAAATTGTTGACATTTGACAGGAGGGTGCCATAACCCACTTGTGAGAGCCAGGCCACCCTGGATTCCCAGGCAACTCTTCTCTAGATCAACCACTATATATGATTTATTATTGTAAAATATATTTTACTTTGGCATTACCATTCTGTATCAAAAAAGCAAGAATGAGTGCTCCAAAAAAAATTCTATACCACTTTTGACACAAAAGACTATTAGAAAATTATTTCATGCTGGTTACTGAAATCCCTGGGTCCTTTCAACAGTTTTTGGCAACAGTGGAATAGGCTATTTGAAGTTTGAAATAGTTCAGGAAATATGATATATATAATCATCAAATATACTCTTTCCTTGTTCAATCTGTTTGGACTAAACTTTCACTAGAGCTGTATTATGCAATTTCATTATTCGGAATTGCATTTTGTATAAACCTTCTATAAAGTATGTTTAAGTAGAGTTGATTGGTGGGGATTTCCTTGGGAAATCTAATTTTCTGTAGTGTATATAAAGGAAATCATAAAATGTGTTTTGCATCCCAGAATATAACATTATTTATATATTTTGTATTAAAAGAAACCTAGATTTTAGAATACTTAAGTGCTTATAACAGTTATTCAGGAAAAAGTCTATCTTCCTGATGATGCAGTAGAATTGATCCTATGTTCTATTAGAAGTTGGTCAGCTCACTACATTCTCCTTTGTCATAGGAGTTCTAGAAAAGCTCTCACCTATAGGAATAGGAAAAACAGTGGAATGAGTCAGACATAACTTACCTATGTTCCCATATGAATACACAACCAGTGGAACTCCATAGCATGTACAACCACAAGAATGGAATCCTAATTAGAAGAAGTCATACTCCATACATGTATAATATGTCAAAATACACTTTACTGTCAAATATATCTAAAAAGAGCAAATTTAAGAAAAATAGAAAAGGTCTTCTATCTTCATCTTCCACCCCCAGATGAATTGTGCACTTGTATGCATGTAATCCACATGCTGTGAGTCATTTATCCACTGGAATAATTAGTATTTGCATGATGATTTTCTCCTAAGAAATCTGCAAGGGTTATGTGTACAGCATCAGACAGGTCCTTCCAAAGTTCCTGAAGCTGCCAGTTATTTTCTTTTATATTGAGAAGATGCTCCAGGGACTTAGATCTGTCAAGATAGAAGATCAAAAGTTAGACTCATTCATTTCTTTCATAGTCTTCTCTTCAGAAAAGTTAAAAGTGAAACAGTGCCATAGAGCTTGCTTTGAATTTTTGAGAACTTTCACAACAGAGAATTAAATGTTCTTCGTGGATCTACATGCCTTCTAGATAGATTAGAAACAATAAATGACCTGTGAGAGACTGGCCAGTCCTTGAAATTTATTCTTACTGTGAATGTGATTACTAATCTGCAAGCTGTAGATTAAGAAAGAGATTGGTTAATAACTATCTCTCAGAACTTTGGTTTCTCCATATATAAAAGGAAATAATATATAAATTTTTCATTAGGTGTTTAGTCTTAGAAATAATGCATGAATCAATTAATAGAATGGAGTCTCACGTTGACTGCATCCCTTCCCACCAAACTGACCATCCCAAACTTTCTGAATTGCTGCATAACAATTATTATAATAATAAAAAACAATAAGAGTTTTATTAAATTATTCAATGAAAAAAAGGCAGAAGAGTAAAAAAAGACTCAAAGCTTTGGTGGGAAGGGATGCAGTCAAGATCAATGATCTCAAACGCAAAATGACTTCAAGTTTGTTTTATCTATAGAAATCTCTCTGCCTCTTCTTCCCTGAAAGTGTTTAGAATTTCTCTCCAAATTTATGGACTTATTTCTAAAACTATTTTTTCCTGGAGTCGCCCCCCCACCACCAAAAAAAAAAAAAAAAAAAAAAAAAAAAAACCTAGAAGTAGTTTTCTTCCAGAGACTCACCCTGACAGAGAATCAAAATGGATGATGGTCTGCTTAGTCTTTTCATTGCAATTCACTCTGGGAGCTTCCTTTTGGAGGTCATCTCTTACGATTTTCTGTGTTGGATTCTTTCCATACATTGTAGAACTCTAAGAAATTGAAACATGTATTCGAGCTCTATAAATTATTTAAAGACTTGCAAGTTGAAGTGATCAGCATACACAAAGAATGGTACACAGGTTAGGAAGTTTGGCCACAGACTCTACTTTCAGAGCCGTTGAAAAGAAGTAAACTCTACGGTTGGATCTTACAGCCTGCCCTGTGAGGTGTTGATTAGCACAGATCTGGCCCACCCAACTGGATTAAGCCCTGGAGAGAGAAAAAGTAGGAATGAGTAGTGGTGTTGATGCTTGAAAGCAGGAAAATAGAAGTCAAGCATAGCAGATGGTTTACAGATTCACTGTGGTCTCTTCAAGATTTATAGCCACAGCCTTTGATTTTATTTCACAAACATTTTCTTGCAGGCAATACTTTAACAGATTTCAAGTCCAAGCAGAAAGGTATTTTGTTTTTCCATTAACCAAAGAAAGCAGTATCCATGAATTTAAATAGCACTGGGAATTCTGTGTGGTGGTGTGTTTTTCTCTTCTGGTTACTTGTTGTATTTTTTCATTACTACTACTTGTATGTTTTAGAGTCCTACCTCCATGGCAGAGTAAGGCCACACAAACCCATGGAAGATATGTATGTAATGGAGGAGCAGATTTGTATGCACACATTTGTGTATCATAATTAAAGGACATGATAATTCCCAATCTAAGCCAGAAAATCCTTTCAAAAAGCTTAAACTACCCATCTGTCAAAAATCACCATTAATTTATTTTTGTTTTGCAGATTGATTTTATTGGGGATCCACCATGTACTGGGCTCTGGAGTACATAAACCTAGTGTGTATAATAAATATGACAGACTTTGTATTTTAAAAAAGGTGTGTTATCTAAGAATTTATGTTTGAAAAGGAAAATATATTACAAAGTTATTAACATTCAAGGAATTTAAATGAAATGATAAATTCTCAGTTATTTGAAATGTTTTGTCTGTGTGAGATCACATTTTCAGAGCACTATCAGGGCGTTTTCATGGTAAGATTTCTATCCATTAGATTTTTAAAGTAAAAATGCACACCAAACAAAATGTGATTAACAAATATGGTCTTAGGAAGTTCTAAAGAAGAATATTTTTTTCTGAAAAAATCTGAAGATAATGGTCAGTTATTACTGTTTGGTTGGTAGCAAGGACTGAACCCAGGGATGCTTAACCACTGAACCACATCCCCAGTCCCCCCCACTTTTTAATTTCTTTTAAATTTAAAGACAGGGTTTTACTAAGTTGCTTAGGGTCTCTCTACGTTGCTGAGGCTGGCTTTGAACTTGCGATCCTGCTGCTTCAGCACCCCTACCACCCCCCCCCCAGACTAGGATTACTGGTATGTACCACTGTACCCGGTCATTACTGCTTTTGTAAGGAAATTAATATTGCTTTTTACAACCTAATAAACTACCTATTTTGTAGCATTAGAATTCTCTAACAACTTTTGGTCCCATGTATGTTCTTTGAATTCAAGATCAAAGATGCTGCTTCGTTTCAAACAGCTGTAACATTTTATCCCCTACAGATAGGTGATAAGTCATAATATATGGGAGTATTCTCTGGACTGTTTATCAATTTTATAGCTGGAGTAGACTTGCAGTAACTAGGCCTGTTTTGTGAATTTTACTTTGGCATAGAGGTACATATACAAGAGGTTTTATTCTTTTCCTTTTTAAAAATTCTTTTTATTTATATATAACATTAGGATACATTTTGATATAATTACAAAAGCATGGAATATAATTTGCTCTAAATCAATTCCCAGAACTTTCCCCCTCCTCCCTTCCTTCTCCTCCTTCCCCCCTCCTCCCTTCCCCATGCTTTTCTTTCTGTACTAATCTTTCTGTAATTTACTTATAGTTTTTTATTAGTGTCTTGTGGATGCACTTGATGTTGGGATTCTCTGTGCAGTATTCATGTACATACATGGAAAAATTTAGTCAGATTCATTCCACTCTTCTTCCTTTTTCCCATCCCTCCTTCCTCCTCCTCAATCCCCTTTATCTACTCTACTGATCTCTGTTTTAATGAAATTTCCTCTCCCTTTTCTCCTTTCTCTCTCTCTTCCTTTCTGAGTTTTGAAAAGAAATTAAGCGCTATTGATTTTCAGGGAACTTTTAAGAGAATTCATTTCAACCCCGTCTTCTCCTCAGATAGCTGTAACTTCAGAGTCAGAAGATTAACTCGTGGATGAGATGAGGCGGTGTGCTTCTCAAAGCTGTCCAAATTACATAAAACTTGGCATGAGTGGTATTTGTATGTTTTTCAGTATTCTTTTCTTAAGCTCTCAGAAACTACAGAAATAGAAATATCAAACACCAAGTCTTGTGACAAATGTGTTATTTGAATCTGAAGGATGTTGTGAGAAGTCAGACTTCATTTTCTGGAGGATGGTAGGAGAGGGTATCTGTCCACATCAAATGACTTGAGAGTAACTTGAGGAAAGTTGGCAACCTGGTTTAGAACCTCCAGAAAGGTAGAGAGTTGTAAATATGAAAAATAAATGCAGGATGAATAAATATCATCTCTTAGAACAAAATAGGACTATAGGGAAATTGGTCCAATGTCACTAGATGGAAGGGATATTTGGGAGATAGGATAACATAAAAACAGTAATGGTATTTTTCAAAAATAATAATATAAATTTTTAAAAAGTCAAGCTATCCATAATTTCTTAGCTAGATAACAGGGTTAAATACAAGTTGGTAAACTTTTCCTAATTTATTTAGTAGGAGATGGAGATGATATTGCTAGATCAATGACTTTGAACCTGAATTGAAGAAACTCTAAGATCAGAGACTGATGCCATTTTTTTGCCCTTTAAAAGAATATTCATTCTTTTCTGACCCTTTAAAATTGCAATGAGTCTAGTTTTTCCATATAATAGATGTATTCTTGATATATTGCATATTTTAACACAATATTTTTAAAGATTTTGTAAAGAGTAGATTAACCATCATGAATATATTTCCTGGCCTGTTGATATGTTGACAGCACAAGCTGTCCTCTGCTTTCAGACAGTCATACCATCTCATATTATCTTTCTTATGGTTCCTACCAGCAGTGATTCAAAAATCATTAAATTGTCACTGAATTACAAGCAATCCCAATAAATAAATCTTGTGAATTTCCTCCCTTTTATTTCTATATAGCAAATTTCAATGGAAAAGCAAAGCAATGTCATCTCCTATTAGATCCTGCTTTCTCTTCTTCTCCATAGTGACAATTCTTTGTGCATAAAAAAGAAAAATCATCTGATGCTGTTTTTACTTGCAAGTTTAGCTCCTATGTTATCCTGAAAATTATCCCTGCATTAAAATAATTCAATCTTTAGGTTTAAATGTTTCTCCCTTTCTTTATTTCATATAAAATTGATCTTTAAAGCTGCGTAAACTGTGGAAGGGCTTATGGCTCATGGAGGAACACAAAACAAAAGCTGTCTCTAAGTAAAATGGCAGGAGGGGTGGTGCTGCATGGGTCCTGGTCTTAGCCCTGCTGCTCCTGGTCCTGCCATTGAGTGGAAAATGCACTGAACATGACAATTTTTGGCGTGTGTCTGCAACTGTAACACTCCATTATCGAGAAAGTGCAGTTAATGCCAACCTTTCATATTTCTCAGGGATATTAATAGGATTAAAGAAGCTGATGTGTCAGAAAGTGCTGTGTAAAGTACTATGCACACGTGAGATATCATGATGACAATTTTCACTTTAAAGTCTACAGCTTAAGTCTTTCACAGAAAGACTTAAGCTGTAGACTTTATGCAAATAGCTTCAATGTGACTGCCATTTCCTTCTTTAGAAATCTCTCCCTAAGCTGCCATCTGACTTTATTTGTTTATATTCTTTGAAGCACTTGATTTAGAGCTGGCATCACTTCATTATAAACATATAGCGCTGCATTCACATCACCCCAGAGCCAGCGCCAAGCCTTGCTATATAAATCCTGCAGCTCAGAGCAAGGCAGCCAAAATCTAACACAGTGGTGGTGATTGCTAACCCAGTAGTGACAAGGCCAGCAGCTGAATGCTTAAATCTGCTCATACTTACATGGAGCTGTCCTGTAGCCAGAATTAAAATATACCATGAAATCTTTCAAAATGAATCAACATTAACATCTCTTTTGTTTCATTTTTTTTTAAAGCAACTTATGATGTTTTCTCAAGTTCTACAACTTCAGATGAGACTGAAATATCAGAGGCCCACACAGGTATACCTAGTCTTTTGGTTATGTCTCCGGATCCCAGGTGTTTGGACAACACTAGATGGGCTGTCTCTTTTAGTTTATTCAGAATGAAAAAGTGCATTCTAGAGCTCCAGAAGGGAAGAGCAGCCCTGTGTGTAAGGAAGCGAACTCTACCCAGGATTCCCACTGACTGTTTCTTTATGTTTATTAGTCAATCAGTTCTGTCACATGAGGGAGCTGTAGATAGATTGGGTTGCCTCTGGGGGAAAGTAAAAGGCCTATTGCTCTCTTGCCTGAAATTATTCTTAAAAAGTTTTAGAGGCTTAGGGGGTTTTCTGTAGAGCAGCGATTCTTAACTGGGGATGATGTGGGACCCCCCTCCCCTACACTACAGACATTGGTGATGTCTAGAGACACATCTGGGAGGAAGTGCCATTGGCATCTAGTGGACAGAGATCAGGGATGCTACCAAACCCCTTCAGTGCACAGAGTGTCTTCCCACAACCAAGAATTATTTCACCCTAATTGTCAGTGCCTAAGTGAGAAATCCTGCTGTAGACAGTGTCTTGTCACTCATTTGTAGACGGTCAGGTGGAATTCGTCTTCGAAATTCACTGCTCCATTTACAGCTAGTCTAAAAAGTTCCCTATGGCAGTTATTTATTATGCACCTACTATACCTAAGCACTGTAGGAGATTCAAAGTAAGTCTGGTCTCTGCCAAACGTGGGCCTGGTATTTTCTGTAAGTGTAGTCTTAGCATTATTTGCATCATGACAAATAAAGGTGAAGAATTTTACACAGCAAGAAGACAATGAAATAGAAGGCTCAAGTGGGTTCTGTTAACTATAAAACAGGAGGCATAAGTTCAATGTGTAAAACTACTTTTTCATGGTTTCTGATATTTAAGTTCTTTTTTTATATTTTTATTGGTGTATTATATTTGTACATAATGGTGGGATTTGTTACATATTCGTACATACACATGATATAACAATATAATTTGGCCAGTATTATTAAAGTATGTATGTTTTTTGAAGTGAGCTCATCTTCAGCTCCTGGTGAATCACTGGTTTCAAAGTGTTGGTCAGCAGTCCCTCAAGTGTTCTTGATATTATCCTCATGAGGCATAATTTATTACTCACAAGTTCGTATTTTATTCCTGTAGCCTTCTACTGCTTTTATAAATGTTGACATTTATTCCAACAGCAACAAGTGATCCTATTCTGGATTCTGTCCCACCTAAAACTTCTAGAACTCTTGAGCAGCCAAGGGCAACACTAGGTAATGTTTTTAACAGAAAAAATTATGCTTTGTTTTCCACCAAAAAAAAAATCATAATCTATGTGAATGCCTTTCTTCAGAATGACCATTTCATTCCATCACATCTAGTCATTTGTCTCTTTCCTATTTCTGAATAGATATGTATATGTATTTTTAACACAGGCATCTTTTATATTTCATTTTTCATCCCTCCCCCAACTTCTTCACTGAACTGTGATAGATGGTATTTTCTGCATCCTTAAAGTTGTGAAAAGCTTTGAAAACCGCATGGACATCTTCATCATCCACATCATCTCATCTTGTGCATTTGTGGCCTGAATCGTCCTACTTCCATATAGTGACTCTGCCTAGAATCAGCTACTGAACAGCTGTCATTCTAGCTTTTTCCCCCACTTTAAATCATAACTTCATCCATCAGCTTTTAAGACGACACACATTTCCATCCTTACTCATATATGTGTAGCATGTGCATTGCATGATTCTAAAAGCACGTTGAAATTCTTAAGATACCTCATTTTAACTGGATTATTTGATGGGATGGGGTGTTTGTACTTTCAGCTGCAAGTGAAACACCGTTTGTTCCTCAAAAAGTGGAAACCTTTACCAGTCCTGAAATACAGCCTACAACACCTGGTAACTAATGACATTTGTATAGTGTGTGCTTGAAAGGAATGGGTAAAGTAACAAAAAACAATCATCATGTTGGCCTTTTAAAAATATATTCATGACTAAACATTTCACTTCATTCTCTACTATGAAATTCTTCAGAGATCCAGTTTGCTAGCCTTAGAAAAATCTTCAATTAATTTCCATAAACTCAATGTTTATATATTTTGAAGTAAAATTTCCTTCCTATATTTCTTTCAACTTAGTCAACCAGAAAACAGCAGCAGAATCCTAGATGATAATTTTTTTAAAATATATTCCCTCATATTGAGCACCTTTAAATATGACTATTTCAGAATGGTCTAAGTGTAAAGAGCACCACCTAGGCTCTGAGATCCTGGATATGTGAAGAAAGATACATAAAAGAGAGGTAGCACAACCTACATTTTATCATGGAAAATTATTTAAATGATAGAGTTCATTAATGCCTGGCAAGGATAGTCATGAACTACAAATGGAAGTTCTAAACTTTCCATTTTCTAAATCTAAGATATCTTATTTTGCATCTATCCTGCTCTCCACTGTTATCGTTTTGAGTTCTTAATTGTACCTTGTGTTCTGAAATGCCTTCAGGGTGCTCACTTTCCAGTACACTTAATTAGACAATACAGCTTCAGTTCTCCTGTAGAATTTTAATTCCTTTTGACCTGGTCAGCACGTAGTACATAATGTTTATAAAGCATGAGACTGGGCATTCTAGGAACACAAAGAAATATAAAATAGCTCTGGCACTCAAGAAATTTGTTAAGCTTACAGACAAAAATCTGACCCCGAAAAATGTCACTTATGAAAGTTATATTCAATCTTCTTCTTTCAGTTCCCCAGCGAACTACATCTACCCCTTCTACACCTAAACGACGCCCTAGACCACAAACACCAACAACTAAGCCTGGTAAATAAATATCTCTTTAATTTTTAAGGATACTTAATTCCAAATAGACCATGTTCATCTCTTTGTTATAAGAAAGAAGTTACATGATTCTATAGGGCACTTTCTTTATAAATTTGAAATTAATAATTAAATAATTAGTGATACAAAATAAAAATCAAATGTTTCTAATAAGATTTTACTAAGAATTATTTGAATTTTGTGCATGTAAATTTTGGGATAAACCTAGAAATAAGCGCTATTGCCTAGCATTAGAGAATGAGATATATAGTAGCACTCATCTTTTATTTTATTTATTTTGGTATGGCTCTGTGTTCTAGTATCTGATAGGCTGATGATTCTCTTTTTTTTCTTTCTTTCTTTCTTTTTTTTTTTTTTGGTGCCTACTAAGTCTTCAGTTTTCCACTAAAGAAATGAACTGAAATGGAAAGGATGATTCTAGCTTTCAAGTTGCTAATAATCTTGAGATGATAAGACATAACAATGAGAGCAAAACGTAGATAATAAAACTTCAGGGTCTATAATATTTATATAGAAGCTCCAAGAAAGTTTAAGGTACAGGCCTCAATATATACATAGAATTTGGATGCAGGAGGAGGAGAGAAACAATGTATATTGCAGTGCTGAATTTGGGTGGTTCCGGTAGCTTACAACCAGGACATGATATTCTTCACTGTTAAGTAATATACTAAGAATCCTGTTTGACAAACTGGATTTGACCTAATTCTACTTATGTTTATAACATAAATGCAGTTTTATATGAGCTATGCTGTTATAACAGTTTAAAATTTTCTTTCCCCAAACTTTTACCCATTGTACACTTTGAAATTGACTACTAAATATGGTAGGATTTTGAAGGGGTCATTCTGCTCCATCTTGGAGGATATTTCATTATATCTAGGATAATCTATTTTTCTTTTTATCACACACATTCACAAGAGAGAACCATAGTCCTGGAACAATTACCTTTACAATTTTTTAAAGACCCTAAACCTAAACAGATAACACTGGACAATAATGATATGTGCTTAGTGGATCTGTTTTGTCATCTCACCATGGAAAACCCAGTACTTAGATTTTATATACTGCCTCAGTAGTTATCCTAAATGGCTCATTTGGAGAACACTGAATATCTCATAGACTTCACCAACACCATGACTATGATGCTTGTGGATAGCTGGTCCTACAGTTGTTGATCTGAACTCCGCACCTAGACATCATCCTGTGCTAGCAGCTGAACCACTGCTGCTTCCTGTCTGCCTTTTCTTTCCTAGACATTGGTTTAGAAACTGGGTCATAAATACAGTTCATTTTTTTAAGGCCCTCAAGTTCTAGTCCAGAATTCACTGGGAGGAATGACCTTTCATTTTAGGGTTAGTGGGATTCCTTTATGCATCAGATCATAGCATTAGGCCTATCATTGAATGTTAAATTTGACAATGTATTTTTTCTACCTGGTGCTTGATGATTTAGATGTACCTGAGAAATAGGAAGAGTGAAAAATAACTAGACTAATTTATTAAAATCACTGTCTTTGAGTAACTACTATAACTATTTAGAGGCAGTGTTATATCTAACTCTTGACATGTTTTTCCAAACCACACAGAAACTTATCAGTGTATTCTATAAAGTGTTTCTCTGTGAATGAAATGTAAAATGATCTTTTAATGGAATATTTCCAAAGTCTTCCAAGATGGTGGGTTCATTCCACTTAACATGTATTTGATTTTAAGGTTTTTCTTTTGTGTTTTTAGATACTTAAATGCCTATATATTGATTTGATCATTATTTTTTCTTTATTTTCCACATCTCAGTATAACACAGTCTATTTCTTTGAAACCTAAAATTCCTCTCATTCCATAAATGACACATACTAAAAATCCTGGTACTTACCCTGAACTTTTTTATATAAATATTCCCAAAGTGGTGTTGAAATTTTATTTTATGCAGCTCTTTGGAGCAAAGAACTTCTGATTTGTTTGTTAGTCTTCAATATATTTTTTCAAGGAAGGTGCAAAACTGCAATGGAACAATCACCTCATAAGCAGCCCCTTTGCAATCTTGGCATTGCTCTGAGCTGAGCTGTGGTGGTTGCATTTATGACCAGTGCAGAGAAAACATAAATGTAGCACTGGGAGGGATGGAGGACCTCTTGTTTAGGACTAAAAAATAGTTTCCAGTACCAAAGTTGGCTGGGGTTCTGATTGCATTAAATAATAATAGCCTTTCAGCTGAAAGGAGGAGAAGCGTTTCTGTTCTCTAAGAACTCTGCCTTGTTTGGGGGTTTCTCAGTTCTTAAGCTGCAAGACCAGAAAGGGGTTGTATTTTTCTTATTCTCTAAGCCTTCTTAATTAGGGCTGATGTCTAAACACTGGCTTCTGTTTACCTCTCAGGAGATTTTTAAGGGTGTTTTGCTGAATTTAAAAAAAAAAAAGGCGCTTCTTTTGAAGAAAGGGATTCTCTTAAATAAAAACAGAAGTTTTTCTGCTTAAGGATTGTGGAACATATTGAATGACCAAAGTCGTCATGTTTTCTGTCCATCCAAAATTTATACAGCCCTCTTGGATTTTTTTATAAGATTTTCTATAGAAAACATTGTTGTTATTATTTTCTAAATTTTAAACTTTGAGTTCTGGGAAAAATATATTTCTCACTATAATGTTTAATGGATAATAAACTTATATTTCCATTAATGGGCATGTTTACATAGTAAGGATTATTAAAACAAGACATTTTCTGCTTAAGCAGGCATGATTTATTTTTGCAATAAAGTGGATAGGAAGAAAAACATAACTGCTTACAAAAAGAATTCTCATAAATCCCTTTGGAGAAGCAGATTTCCAGGTGTAGGTGTCAGACTGAAGGAAATCAGGGATTAAGCAAAGGGAGTATAGTTGACCATGCATG
Source organism: Ictidomys tridecemlineatus (assembly GCF_052094955.1). Taxonomy (NCBI): domain Eukaryota; kingdom Metazoa; phylum Chordata; class Mammalia; order Rodentia; family Sciuridae; genus Ictidomys; species Ictidomys tridecemlineatus. The sequence goes on from NC_135479.1 coordinate 165,732,139, forward strand.
AGATCTCTGAGTCAGAGAAGTGGAATTAAAATTACCCACTTGGAGAGGGTATTTAAATGAAGAAGCACAGTTATAAAATTGAACTCTAGCCTTTGAAGAATTCTGACAACTGTATTTGGAAAGGACTTCATGTACATTTATATTAAAAGTATGCTTAGAGGGCTTTACTAAGGCAGTAACTATTATTATGACTAGAGGACTCCTACCAAGCAGAACAACAAATATTATTTCATGTTTAGGTCACTACATTTAAATAAATGTTATTTGTGTTATTATAAGATAAAATTTAATTTATCATTTTTTTCTCCAAATGTTGGTTACAGTTTTATATGTAAGCTATATTATTTATTTCAGTGGTTTCTGACAAAAGATTTCTGAGAAGGAATTCATTCCTTAATACAAATCAGTGTGGAGGGTGTGTTCTTACCATTCTGAGGTGTTTAAGTAAAGAGTCTTTTTAATTTGACATTTCCTTTAAAGTAGAACATTTTATTTGGAAGCTAATATATTTATGTTCCTTTGATTTCTAAACTTTCTAATCACCTAAGAATATTCACCCATTTCCTCACGCAGCAAGCATAGCTACTTCAGGATCACACCTACACACTAGGAGTCAAGGTGACCTTGTGTGGTCTTAGACAACACAGGCTACTAACTGGGTCTCTGCAAACCATTTCTTTGGGTCTAGCTTTTAAATTTTTATTTTAGGGAAGGCTACTTTTATAGCTCTGCAGAAAAGTTCTGTTTCTGGACAAGGTTCACAAGAGCACAGAAACTGCCAAAATCTTTGACTTAAGGAACTCTCTACCTTCCCTGGCCTCACCTCATACTCCTCCTTTTTTTTTCCACATGGGATGCTTTTCTTTGGTTTTCCTTGACAATTAAGTTAGAGAGTGAAAATCCACATTGGTTTGGGCTTGTTTTCTAATCACAGTCCAGTACATTTCTCAAAGCCACCATGTCCTGACTTGTCCACCTCACACAATAAGAATTGTTTCCCTCTGGAGTAATCTTCAAGGTGGTAATAACATTCAGTGGACCAAAACAAGGGAAAGAGCCCCCATTATAGGGGTGTGTGTGTGTGTGTGTGTGTGTGTGTGTGTGTGATGCAGCTCTCCCCTGTGGTGGGTGATAGGAGTACAAACCATGTTCCTTATCAGTCACATATCCAAGAAGGTGTTGTGTATTTCTGTTTTATGCTGAGGTTGTGGTTTAGTTATTTACAAGCCACTCAGCTTTGTTATAGACTATCTTATACCTTTATCTTTAATATCTTAAGACTATTTTTTCACAAGCTGTACTTGTTCTTACTGAACATTAACTTTACTGCTGTTAGGTGCAGTTGGCTTTGGTGTCAATCTATGGAGTTCCATCCCCATCAGTCTTGGTCAGGAACTTAAAAGATGCTACAAATAGCAAATTGTATTTGCTTTTTATTCCTTTAGAAGACAGTTTTGTAGAAATGAAACTTTAAAATTTCAAAAGAATTTTTTGTTCCTTGATATTTTCACATGTAGATGCTTTCTTGATATCTGCCATATTTCATATACTAATGCTAACTTCCTTCTTTTCCTATAGCATATGGGACCCTCAGACTCATTCATTCTTCTCCCTCTCTCACACACACACACAGAAGTTTTACGTCAGTGTCTGCTTCAGTCTGATGTATCACTATGGCTTTGCCCTGTATCTGTAAAATCTATTTCTGGACAAGTTCTTAAGAATTAAGAATTCTGGGGTATATGTGGGGGGTTCTTTTTAAATCACTAGTCTTTAATTTTGTTCTTTCACACTCAATTTTTATTCTTCTGTATTTTTACTTAAAGATTATTTTGGGCCACAGACATGGTAATGAATGACCATGCCTTTAAGTAGCATCTTGTGCTATTATACATTGCTTTTGGAAACATTGAAAATTCTCTATCTGCACTATTTGTGGTTAAATTTTCTGTTCCAGTTGCTAAAAAACCATTTACTTGCTATATAGAAATTATTGTTACAGTCTCTGTTTTCTTCTCTACTTCTCCCAAATCTGCCTCTCCCTCTCCTCCAGAAACATCAGATAATGCCTGATAATTATATTATAAGAAATGTATAAATATCAGAATGATATAAATCCTTTTAAGATGAACAGTGAGTGCCACAGTAATCAATTTCTTTCTATAAGGAGAAAAAAAACAAAGAATTACTTTTAATTTTAAAAATAGAATTCCTTTTTATAATTTCCTTCCTGAAAAAGGAATGATTTTTTTTATTCTGTAGAATAATATGAAAACTATTGAAAGACATTCATTCTTTTCAAAAGCCCAAATATTATATAACAAAACCACATCTAGCATGAGGTATATAATTTACTTACCATGAGTTTGAGCATTCATTATCTATCAAAATGTCTAAATAATATTATTATTTAATTTATTCAGCATTTCATAAAACCTGAGACTGCTTTGGATACCTATTGCTAACCCAAATGGATTGTTTCATGTGTAAATCAATTTGTCTACTAGCAATAAATGCTAGTCACTATGCAGAGTACCACATGAACACTCCTGCCCCCTCTTGGACTATAAGTTTAATTCCTGTCTTTGGTGAAAAACTGTCAAGTCCAGCAAAACTGGATCATTAACAGAGCACAGGTCTGGGAACAGGTCTGCCTGGTGAGTGTGTCACTTCTTCCTGCTTCCTTGGGTGAACCTGGCTGACTTCAAGAAACAAAGTGGCAGGTGACAGGAAATTCAGAGCCCCCACTGAGAAAGTACCCTGGTCTCCATTTAATGAGTATTTCTTCTGCCACCAGGGGCAGTTGTTAGACTATCAGGTAGTGAGGCCACAGCTGAATATCAGCAACAAAAATGAGAATTCTTATTTTATTGTGGCTTGTGAAAAGGAGATGGGGTGAGTGAGCATCACTGTCAGAAGCAAGGAGAACCTAGTCATTCACCAAGGAAGGAACACTTTGTGGTAAAGAACATTTAATTTCTTAGATGTGGTCTTCAGCATTGCTTTTGATATGATTTGCTTTTGTTGCAGCCCCAGAACCTCAGACTCCACCAACGCCACAGACAACCAAAGGTAATGAAGCTTCCTTTAACCACTGAAAATCAATGATCTTTGTTAACATCTTCTATATTCAGTTTCACCCTTAGCTTTGGCTTACTTTTAAAATATTTCTTAATTATCTGTCAGGTCTTTATTCCAGCCACTTTTGCCAGAATATGCACTTTGTGCCTGTGCTTGACTGAACACAGGCTCTGGGACACCCATGAAGCCATGCTGATTCCAATTTGACACCATCTCCATTGTCTGGCCTTATGATCTAGGATTTCATCCTTGGCTTGTTCTAACCTGGTTATTTCCAGCAGGGTATCCTGGCCTCTTTCCCTATGGCATATTTGCATTCTCAGTTTTGGAGAAGTTTTTCTTATTTTCAGAACTCGAGCATTTGCAGACTTTCTTGAAAAGCATTATGAACTTTCCAGATATAAATGCCCTGATGTGTCACTAGGAAATCCATGAAGAGAGGGGGAAGAAAAACAACCCAACCTCAATCATTACAGCTTCTTTTTCTTCAAAAGAAAAAAAAAAGTAATGTGTTCTGAGGACATCTTAGCCAATTACCAATATTTTCCTTCATATTATGAGCTGCTGGTTACTTTATTACATTTACATCTTTCAAATAAGAATCATGCCCCTTTTTTTCCATTTCTCTTTCCAAACTTAACTGACTGGCTCTATTTGTATTCACTTTGTCTAAAAGCACAAATTGATTTAAATAGAAAAGGTACTTATGTGGACAAAATTTTACTCTTTAAATTTGTTCAATCTATAAATTTGATATTAAGCATATCCCATATTTAAATTTTGTCATTTTTCTTTTGGATTTTGATTCCTCCTTGATGATTTTTCATGCAGCCTCAGGACCTAGAACCCTGGGAATATAAGCTTATACATTTATTCAGTGGATGACCTTTGTTTCTTCTTTTCTAATTGCTAGTGTCTTTATTGGCAGGCTCACATTCATGGGCTAAAACTTCAATGTCGTTTTCTCTCTGTACATTCTGCTATTCTGGAAAAAAATTGAATCCTGACATAATTTATAAATATATATTATTTTTCAAGTTGCCTCCTTGAAATAATTTCTGAATACAAAGACTTTTTGAATATTGTTGATTTGTGTATTTTTAAAATGCTAAGTAAAGGCTTAACTTGTTTTTGAATCATAAGTCAAATAAACTTAATTTTTTTATCCCTAGTGGCTTCCCAAAGCAACCTTTCCCATGTTCCTTTGAGCATATACCTTCAAGTTTTTATTTAATGTGACTGTCTTTTCTAAACCATACTGTTTTTGAGATTTTGCATCTTAAAATGTAAAAAGAGGGAGTTTACAATTCTTTGACCAAAAAAAAAATTATTGAAGACTTCATTTAGTTGAGTAAATAATAATAGACAATTACAAGGCAGAAGTATGTGTCCACAATAAATCAAATGGCTTGAAAATGCTTTTAAGATATATGTAGTAATTTATTGTCAGTCTATAAAACCACTTTCCTATATTAACTAGCAATTTTCCTTCTTTAGCTCCACCAAAGACCAAAAGACCAGGTCGTCGCCCCCGCCCTAAAACCACACGCAGTCCAGATGTGCCCAAGTCCAAACCTGGTAAATGTGGTGTTCAGGGTTCCAAGTTAACATAGAAAGTAGGATATAGTAGTCTCAGCTTCAGGAGCCACCAGCTACCCTAGTAACTGGGTTTTAGGAACCAATAGTAGTTGATTTTTTATATGTAATCATCTATACTCACTTTTTATATTTATATTTTTATATAAAGTATTCATATTTTTATTTGTAGTCATTAGGCATACACAGTAGAAAACTGGTCTAGTAAATGGATTATCAAAGTAATTCACCTTAAAAATCTTATATCTGATACTTTTTCGTGGCAGATGAGGTATGGGAAAATAATGGGCAAAAAGAGGTAAATGGGAAAAATAAGTGGGAAATCACATTCAGAAAAAGTACACAGTTTAGGCAGATCATCCTAAGTAGAGGCATAATGTTTCCTTCCTCTGATTCCACCTCTCAATATAACTGGTATTCTTGGTGTTTTGCTTCTGTAGCTCTGGAACCAGCCACAGTACAACTGGAGCTCTTGGTTCCCACAGTCGGTAATTTTGCCCCCTCCAGTCATGGTCACCATTGTCACTTTGGCTTTTCTGCTCTCCACCCCAGGCATGACTGCAGTTCTACCACCCCATCACCCCTTCACAGTTCCATTCCATGCTTCCCATTTCCTATCTGGGTCTGAAGAACCTGAAGATAGGAGAGGAGTCTGTGTGCTCATTTAGGGAAGGTCTGTGGTCTTGGACACAACTTCCTGGTTCTCTGCTGACCCTCTCTTTCAGCCTCATGTGTCCCAGTGTGACTTCTGGGCTCATTCTGGACTGAAAAAATGGCAAAAAATGTTTTCTAGTGCTGTGGCTATAATTTCATTGCTTTGCTTGTTCTACTTGTAAGACTTTCTTAAGCTGCATGAATAATGTTGTCTTCAGCTTTTTTGTTTATTTGAAAAATGCTTTGAGGGATGTTTGGATAACCAGCGGTTGTTCTTGGTGTAGAGTCCAGAATAAAACTAGTTGTGGCCTTTGTACCTTGAAAACATTAAAAGTCTCAAGATGGTCTTACTGTTTTTAGTTCTAATACTGGTGACTAATAATGGTGTTTATAATTATTTATTTGTAACTTGTCGGCATCCATAATCAATTCATCACTGCTTTACTTTGAAAAATTCCAGAAATCAATAGTCATGTAACATCATTTCTTATGTGTAATATCAAGTGTTTCTGGATTATTTTCCAGGTCTCCTCATAAGCAACTTTTATAATTTTATTTTACTGGGTTTTTTTTAACCAAATAAACTTACCAATGAAAAATAGAGCTAATATACTTTAGCTAATACACTTTTTTTTTCCATTTTGAAACGATTTATATAGGAAAAAAGCCTTATCAATTCTCATTACTTTTGCTCAGAGACACATCTGAAACATTTCCTGAGGATTTTTTCTTTCAGGAAAAGCTAATGATGCAAGTATGTAGTTAGAATGGACAGTTTCCCCACCCCTCTTGCATCCCCAGAAATTGATTTTAATATATACATTGAATTTATACTGTGTCTTCACTCAGCTCATATATTCTTAATTTTGAATAGTCACAGCCATGATCATTATGTTAATTTGAAATACCTTTTTCTTCAGCTCCAAAACCAACCAAGAGACCTAAAACCACACAGAGACCGGATGTACCCCAAATCCAGCCTGGTAATCACCATATTGACCTATAAATAGGAAAATTGATGTAAATTACATTGATCTTTACATTTACAGCTCAGCTAGGGCACTAATTATAGCACCCTTTTTTCTTCAGATTCAAAACCACCAAAGCAATTACTTCCTAAGCCCAAAACCTCAGCCAAACCAGACATTTCACCAACTAAATCCGGTAAACATAATTTTCATGCTTAGTTTAATAAGGTTTTTTCTTTGGAAATGTTATTGAAAATATTGCTGCAAGTATTTACATATCACATAAAGCACAGAAATCCAAATTATTACTATTTTGTTCATTATCTTCTCAAAGTAGCCACACTAACATTTTGATGCTAAGTGAAGAAAGCAATGTATGGGAAATTGGTCGATTCTATATCTGATTGTTGGATGTATTCCATTTTCTTAAAGCACTTTTTGGCCTTATTCTCTGAACTTGTAATGTATAGAAGGTTGATTTTTCTGTGTCTAGAACATTTTTGAACGTGATTTGGGTAAGCACTACTGGGAAATACACATGGGAGGCTGACCCTGTATTCTTCCTTAACGCGTATGGCTGAAGAATACCCAGCTAGCCAGGGATTGTCTTCCTCTAAAATACCTTACTGGCATTTTAAACAGTAATCTACCACATAAGAAGATATTTATATAACTATTTTGAAAATCCATCTGTTTTGTAATAGAAATTTTATCATAAGATTCCAGTTAGCATAAAATTCTAATTTGGTGAGAGTATCTCTCATAAAACATTAGCCTATCAAGAAGGCAGTCTATATCAAGTCAGAATAAACAACAGGTTCTGTATCCTCTGAATTAAACATCAGTGAGTACCTAAATGTTACTTACATTGTTTTACTTCTGTTTATCTTTTATGATGCAGTCTTGGAGCTTGACACAGTTGAGACTGAAGCTCCCTCTTCCACCATAGGTAACAGTGTCTTTTCGGTTGATGTTTCCCTGGGCTTGCATCTCTCATCTCTCTTGTCATTATCAGTATTCCCTCATGTACATTCATCCTCTTGGTTTCTAAAAATTGTGTACTCTTTACATGAAAGGCCACCTTAACATCTTGTCAGGCATTCTTACATCCTCTCGGCACATAGCACCCGAGTATGATTCTTTCTTCACTCACCTGCATCTATTAAGTCACTTGACACTTTAGAGTCATGGGTGCTCTGTCCATCTACCCTTCAGATGAGGAAGTTTCTGAACCTCTGCATGTATGTGTGTACAGTTTTTGGATACGGGAGGGGAGCAATGAAAAAGCTGGTTGGAGCTTGTCCTCAGTGTGTTTATAAGGAGCTTGATGACATGTCATTGTCTCTGTAAAAGCCCTTTCTTCCTTGATTCCATGTTCTTCAAATGCACCTGGACCTTTTCATTGATAAATTCATCTTGTGACACTAAGTTTCAAACAAAATTGGGATTCTTTGTTTTTGTTTGAAGATAATCAGTTATAAATGTTATGCTGCTCTCCTATGCACTATTGATTCAGAAGAAGCTCTCAGATGTGGATTAAGCCAACTTTGTGCTATGGTGTCTTGAACACCTGAAAAGTCAGTCTCTGTATAAATGCTTAAAAGGTTTTGGTAATGGGAAGTTTTGAGTATCATGTGTAATTTTCTAGATATAACGAAAAATGGAGACCCTGATTTAATACCAGAGTTGTAATTTCTAATTATGTTCAAAACTATGTGCTTCAGAATATTATAGAAGTGTAAAAATCCTGTTCATTGAGACAAAATTGCATTATTACCTTTTCAACTTTTCACTTTAATCACCTCTATTTCTACTGTCTCCTATTTATTCATTTGAGATAAATGAATAAGGAAACGTACTAAAAAGTAATTTCATATTTATTATTTAAAAAGCACAAATTAATCTTTGCACAATTGTCATAAAGCCTCAGTAAATAGACTGATTAATATTTTTCTAATTCTTCTCACAGCCATCACCCTTGAAAACAAATTAATAATGATGGTGAAAACCTTTCAAATACCAACAGAAGCTTTTATAATAATTTCTGGAGTTATTTAAAATTGCATGTCAGATACCAGAGAGATTTTCTTGGAGTCAGCTTTCTAATATAATCATAATCAGATAATCAAACATGGAAAAATACTTTACATTGGCCTCGTAGCTATACAGAGTGCAGAAGGTATGCTTATTTTATAAGATAAATACATAGATAGAAAAGTATGGCCAGTTATTGGTGATAGCAAATATATTTGCCCAAAGTTAAGAAATGCTTTTCAAAAATGATAAGGTTAAGATGATTCATTTTCTTTTTCTGGTTTTCTTACTCTACATTGTTCATTGTATTACTTTTGTTCAGCTACTACCACAGATATTGAACCTGTAATTCTGAAAACTGAGGCTCCTGGAACAACATTAGGTAATGGCCTTTTCTGTCTTTAAGCACATGAATTTTCTACTCATGGTCTTTTCCATCTCTCTGGACTAAAGGTTTTTTTGGTTTGTTTGTTTGTTTGTTTCCCTCTCATAAGGTTTTCTTGTCATCCATTCTTGTCATTCAACTGCAGTACTCAGTTTTAACATATTGAAAGCACTTAAAATACATGACTTGTTTATAAGCCTATAAGCAGCAAGTGCCAAGAATCAGTCAATCTCTCTCTCATATTATCCAGCTTTTCAATGCTTTACAGAATCTGTGTGTCTGCTTAAATAGTATTCTGTGTTAAAACTGAATTTCAAATACAATCAGGAGTGTCTACCCTTTCAACATCAGTTATTTTTCTGGGGATGTTTAGGTTTCTGTTCTTTCAGAATATGCAGGATATTTATTATGTACCAATGACTTTTAGGAAATGAAATGGGCTCTTCTAATAATTTTTAATGGATTGTATACCTAAACAACATAATTCCTGTGTGTAATCTTCTGAAAGCAGGTGAACTTGCCCAGAGTTAGGAAATGCTTTTCAAACATGATAAGGTTAAGATGATTCATTTTCTTTTTCTGGTTTTGGGTCTGAAAACCTGATACCAACAACTAACAACAAAGTTTTCAGAATAGTAAAATAATGTTATATAGTTTATTTTTTCTCAAAAGAATTATCTGTAGGCTAAAAAAAATTGCATATGAATAACCAGCAGAAACTTCCAAATCAAAGAGACAAAATTTTCTCAAAACTGAAGAGCATCTAGGAAATATTTAGAATCCCTAGAATCCTGTGTAATTCTTTCTTTAATATCTAGAGTCATGACTGCAATAACCAGTTTCCTTTCTTTAGCTCCAAAAAAACCACAACGTGCAAGAACTCGTCGTCCTCGTCCCAAACATAAAACCACTCCAAGTCCAAAGATACCTCAGACTAAACCAGGTAAATAATATATGGTTCCTGGTCCCTAGGGAACACCTTTGAATATGACACTGTGGTGGAAGTTTAATGTGCCATTTAGTGTCACCTCCGTGACCCTTAAGGGTGAAGGCCCAGGTCACAGAAATAAGCTGCTACCAGCACAAAGCTCTGGCTGCTTACACCATATCTTCTTGGTACCTGAGTATTTTTATTTTTCTGACATGCAGTTATGTTTTCCTCTTTAAATCTGGCTTAGAAAAATTGATCTAGTTAGGTGTCTAGTCAGCTAACATTTAATTCAAGTAGCCACACATTTTATTAAAGGCCACATCATCATCTGTGAGGGATACTTTAGAAATAACGAAGGACTTAGTTGACTAAGGAAACTGTCCTTGTTAAGACTGTTCACAAATAGATACAGGAATGTTGGGGGAAAGCAGATATTTATTAAATTTTACCCACTGTGGAGAACACAGTTAATTCTTAGCAAAGCAAGGAATCTGAATAATTGGAATAATTGGAAACTTGAAATTTGTTAGCAGAATGGACAGGGATCATATAAACAGAGGGAGGGGGATGCTGTATGTGGGTGACAGTAGGAGGATAGAAGTTAGAAGTGCAACCTGACAATAAGGCATGTTTTGCTTAGCTGGACAGCCATACTACTTTGGGGAGGGCGCACAAAGAGGACTTTGAATGCCCCACTTCAGTGACTAGATTTGAGCCAACTGGCATGCTCTCTTGCCCTTCAGGGTCTGGTTTTTTTCTGTCCTGATAACAATGATGCACTAACAAATTCCATGGACTGAATGACCCTCTATATCTAGCTCTTTGTCTTGACAAAGGTCTTGGTCTTTTTCCACAGTGGACTCTCAATAAAAAAAAGCATTGTTTCTTTGGATATTCATGACTGCATCTGCTTAAATATATCAACAATTGCATTTATTATGATCTAGGGCGTTGTTTTCTAATCTACAGTGTTATAAATTATGTTTTCACATTCTTTTTCTCATAATCATTAAACAGATGACTAAATATTTTTCTAAACAGTTTTTCATTATCAGATAATATAAAAACAAGCAAAATTGCCATTTCACCATGTAGAGATGCTAATGATGTAACTATGTTAAATAAACAAATGTCTAAGGATCCTTGTTTAAGAATTTTTAAAATCTTGCTTTTTAAAAAGGCTATAAAACCAAAGCTGAAGCAGTAAAGTTTATTTTTTAGGAGAATTTGATAGCTTTTCTTGTGTGTTTTAATATTTTCTTTTTTAAAATTGCTTTTGATCACTCCTTGCACCAGACTTTGGACCTGTGACTCCTGAGCCATCTTTAGGTAATGATTCTTTACCTTCAGCAACTGTTTTTTCTTCTTTGTTAAACTTTGCTGTGGTGTTGAATAGATGATGGTGCCACCCTCTGTTATCATCCTCTATGACAGTATTCATCTTAAAATGTTGAAGGCTTTCTTGCATTGTAACAGAAGAACAGCCTGGACTTAATTCAAGGCAGCTATCAGCTGTACATCCCAGCCTGAAATTGCATCACTATTTGGGTTGGAGTCTCTGAACAATATTAACAGCTTGTTAGAGTCAACATCCAAATATGATTCCCCACATGCTCCTCATTGAGACCACTAATGCAGCATCCATGATGACACTAGAAGAGTTCTCTAAGCAACTTGCTTTCTATATTTCAGGTTTTATATACTCATTTTTCTCTTTGTTGATGTTTCTGTGAATTTCATACATTTACTCTAGTAAATTGCCAGGAGGAAAGCTTGTCTAGACCTAGTCACCTTAAGTTATAAGGGAACACTATAGGGTTGGTTGGAACATCCCTCATACCATTAGAGTTGATCAGTGATTTGTAACTAGTTCAGGATTGGAGATACTTCCAAGAAAATAATGATAGTTACTAATCTTCATTTCTTAAATGTAATCATATGTATAATTTTTGTCTCTGGAGAATTCTCAATTATCAAAAAAACCTTATTAATATATTAAAGGAGAAAATTTCAATACAAAAATAGAGTTTTCTGAACTCAAACTCTTAAAAAGTTTTAGAAAACTTAGAGCTATGTTATGCTATCCTCATCACAGTTAGTGGAGCGAGCCATCAGCACCCTGTTAACCCTAAATTTTCTTCCTTCAGCTTCAATAATTCATCCTTCAAATCCCAAAACTAAAACCATTCCCCATTCAGAAGTACCTCAGACAATACTGGGTAAATATGTGCTGTGGTTTTAAGAATCCATGCAGCCTACCCCAGTTGGGACCCTGCATTCTATGCACATATGATATATTGGAACATGCCCTGCATAACTCTTAAGAGTAGAAGCTACTGATTAATGAGGACAGCGTGAGATGGCTAAGCACTTCATGCTTGCTTCTTGGAAAATCTCCTTTATTACCATCTTGTTTCTGTTTCTTATAATTGGTCCTGTTCCCATCTTAAAGATAAAGCTGCTCAGTATAGTATTAAGCAGCATCAACTACTTTTATTAAAAGTCCTTTATAATTCACCCAAACCATATCAGCTCATACAAGAGAAGTAAGAGGTATGTTTTATTTACCGATTCCCTTGCACTGTAGTAGTAAACAAAAGCTATTCCTGTGTAAACAGAAAGTAATATAAGACAGCATTTTCATGCAAATATAATTTCTTGAATGGTATAAATGGTACTTGCTAGGAGAAGCATAAACATTTGAGGAGGAAAATATTGAGGATAATTAGAAGAAATCACAGGATTTGAATGAATGGAAGGATGAAGGAACAAAGAATGACAGACAGGTAACACATTGAAGCTGCCTCCCAGACAGGTCAACTTACTGATGTTCTCCTGTTGAATGGCCCATGGGATGAACTAAACCAGAGGGGCTTAAGTTTGATCCCGTGTGCTTCAGTGATTTCTGCTTCAGACCATGCCTTTTTATGCTCAGAGAACTGAAGATAACCAGTCTATTGGTATCAAAAGCTGAGGTCATTCTTCATCTTAAGTAGCGCTGTATTCACAAAGGACTCAGGGTAGTCTCAGCTTCCTTTTGGTTGTTACTGTGTGTTGTAGACAAAGCCCAGCATGACCCCAATAATTTCCTGCTCCTTGAGTTAACACCTTTTATAATCCATTCTCTCCTCCTCCCTCCTCCCCACCCTGCCTCCCTGTCTCTCTCCTGTGACAGCATGGCAGACACTCTGGGAGTGACATCCTCTCACTTTTGCCTTTTGCTATTAGAAGCAAGACACAATACACACTGAAGGGGAGGAGAATACATGAAGGTGTTAAGACCTAGACAAGAATTACTGAGTTGGTTTACTCTTCTATATCTGTGTTCAAATATCTGAACTGTTTATTGCATCTGTCATTATTGGTTATTGCAGGAAGTGGGTGCTTTTGGGGTTTTAGCTTCTACAAAAGTGCTGGTTGTCTTTGCAACATATTTTTCTAGTAATGAATCAGTGTTCAAGTTAGTTCAAATCAAATATATCACTAATATATCAGTGTTCAAGTTAGTTCAAATCAAATATAACACTAATATATCAGTGTTCAAGTTATTTCAAATCAAATAATTAACCAAGAGTGAGATTTTAAAGTTGACCTCGGAGATGGTCAGCAGAGTCCGAAGGCTACAACTATTTCTGAATCAAATGAGTATGCCCAAGTTTGCAAAAATGTTCTAAGAAAAAAAAATACTTTTGTTTTCTCTTGAGTTAAGAATATTAAAAGTTAACTTTTTAGCCTTAGAAACTTTACTTTTACTGGCAAGATGAATTTTTTTTACATTATATGCATTCACAAAGTCTCTCTGGTTTCTTTTATTACTTTTGATCAGTTCCTGCCACGATCCATGAACCAGTTGTTAGGACTGAGGCTCCAGGGACAACACTAGGTAATGACATGTCGTGTTCATGTACATTTCCTGCCCATTCATCACCATTATGCCTACAGCTTCTCCTCCTTCACAAGGCTTCTGCATCATCCCCTGTCATTGATCACCTAACATGTTGAAGGATATTACAACAGTTTTTTGTCTTTAATAGAGCCAAGCATGAATTTGGTTTGGTGTGTATGTGTGTGTGTATGTATGTGTGTGTGTGTGTATGTATAATATATTTATATGCAGTGTACCACCTTTGAATTAGTGTCTCTGCTCCCATGTAACATTTTGATCACATTCTTTGCTGTTGCATGTCAAATACAATCAATAGTGGTGATGGGGGCGGGTGACATCTATGTCTCATCTAGTCTTAGTGAATTGGCACAGCTATTATAGTGTGACAGTTCTTCTGCAGCTCTAAATTCCTTTGTTTTTAGTATGGGCATGATTTTGTGTTTGGATTACCACTTTAGGTAATGATATTGTCTTGTTTCAGTAAGGAGTAAAATAGAAAAGATGTGCAAAGCTAGTGAATTTAAATTATAAGTGCAATCATTAGTATGAAATCATGCGCCACCCCAGCCATAACTCAGCAAGGTTTGAGACCTTCCTTGAATTCAGGAAGCCCTGTGAGAACCCCCTTTGAAATGTCCTTGATATATCAACTCATGTTTCTATGTGAATTTTGTTTTGCAAAGAAATGTAAATGATATGAAGGTGTAGGTTATCAAAATAGGGACATATCTTTCAAACTCAAAAGAAAAAAAATCTCATGAAATTCAAGATATGATAACAAGGGTAACCCTGGACACACTTCTGGAAACCAAAACACTTCATTAACCTGAGGTTTTCTTCCTTCAGCTCCCAAAGTGCCTCAACGAACACGCCGTCCTCGTCCCAAACCTAAAACTACACAGAGTCCTGAAGCACCTCACACAGAACTGGGTAAATGTGTAGGTCCTGGTTAAGGAATGCTAACCATATGGTCCTGTCACAGTGGGGACAATGAGGTCAGGTGATGAGGAATGAGATGAGGAGATGGTGTGGGAGCCTAATTCCTTGTCCTCTGTGAACTGGAATCTTCTCTTTTGTCTATTTAATTTACTTCTCACTTAATTCTGCTCATATTTTAAATATCAAGTATATGGTCAACTGAACCAGTTAGAAAACAAATGCATGTTTATGCCATTGGGAGCTTATTTCTTGGTAACTGTAAAGTTCCATGAGTGATCATAATCATCTAGGCAGCTTTAGCAAATGTTGATATTTCAGATTATGTGGGCTACATTTTCTGTTGCATATTCTTTTTCTTTTTTCTTTTTTTCTTTGTTTTTTTCCCAATCCCTTCAAATAGGAAAAAAAAAATTCTTAGGGGAAAATCACCCCAAGAGGAGGATAATAGGGAAGTTTATGAGAGAAGGGAACTTATTCTTATCACAGTCTGTCAGGCTTCCAGGGATTGGTCACAATATTGCACTGAGACTGCAATAGCTAGATGGCCCCATAGGACCAGACGAGAAATCAAGAACCCACACACTAAGGCTTTCTCTCAGTGTTGGACAGAAGGATGCCCTGCTGTGCTATACCTGGCTGCACCTCATCTTGCCCTACTATGTACTCAAATTGGACAGAGCTCATGGCTCTTTCCAGAGATGAGTTTCCAGTAGGATGGGTTGATCTATGTATTAGCTTTGCATCACCATAACAAAATACTTGTAAAGAAGGGGTTTATCTAGCCCACAGATTTGGAGCCTCAGGGTCCAAATAACAGAGCTCAGGCTGGTGAGGGCTATACATTGGCACCACCGTCTGGCACAGTTAGCAATGGCAGGTGTTTATAAAGGAGTGAGCAAGTGATTAAATCTCAGGAGGGGCCAAGCTTGCTTGCTCCTTTCATAATTATCTTTTTTTTTTTTTTTAATACTGAGGATTGAACTCAGGAGCACTCAGCCACTGAGCCACATCCCCAGCCCTATTTTATATTTTATTTAGAGACAGGGTCTCACTGAGTTGCTTAGCACCTCACTTTTGCTGAGGCTGGCTTTGAACTTGTGATCCTCCTGCCTTAGCCTCTGGGATTACAGGTATATGCCACTGAACCCTGCTATATAATGATCCTCTTTTGATAACTCAAGGGGCTACCCCAGAACTACATAAGGCTGTGCAAACTATTTTGTACCCCCTGCCCCAGTAACCTAAGGACCTGTCACTAGGCTCCAACAGTGTCACCCTGGGAACCAAACCTTTAAATCACTGTGGACCATTGGGGAACACAAACCAGTTTCAAAGAATGGCAGTTGACTTTGGTACATTAGTTAGATGATCAAAGAATGAGAAAAGTGTCAAGGTTATTTACACAGACCATTATCTAAATACAAAATCAATGTCAATCCCTCTTAAGACAGAAACTGGTATCTGAGGGCAGGGGCACTGTGTTCCCTCAGCTCGGGTTAACTGTGTGGTTTTTTTTTTCTTTCTTTCTTTCTTCCTGTGCTTGCAACATGTTATTATCCTAGTAATTCTTTCTGAATTGAGTTTTCTGAATTTTTATAAATTTTAATGTTTTGTTGTTTTTTTGTTGTTGTTTTTGTTATTTTCTGCCAGTTCCTTCCACAGTCTTTGAACCAGTTACACCTGTAAAAGAGGCCCCAGGAGCAGAATTAGGTAATGCTACTCTCTGACCTTTAGCAAGTACTTCCTTTGCTCATTGTCAAACTCACTGTAACTCTAGTTACAGTCTTCATTATACATGAGCTGAACAGGCATAAAACAATTGCTTCTTGTTTGTAAGAAAACCATTTAGGAATTTAGTTTTGGATATCTTCCTGCCTTATAAGTTACTTAAAAAATTTTCCTGTTACTTTTGTTTTGGCTTTCCAGAATTTTTGTGAAGGTAAATCTCATATATTTGTGTGAGTATCTGATTCTGGGTCTATTGCAAACCAAGCTATGATAGGGAAGTTTCTTTATACATCCTTTGTATTTCTCGCTTTGTTTCTAGCTGTTTTTTTTTTATCTGTTAATATTTGGGTCATATGTCTTAGTGAATTGAATAATACAATATGATCAAGGTTTATAAGTTTAAATAATGAACCCCATTCTTAGTGTTAATCTCACTCCTCTTCCTCTCGACTCAAGTTTAAATGATTCTCAACCATTTTAATCTAGGCAAGGAACTCTAGGAAGATGTGATAAAAGCAAAAATATCCATCTTGACTTTCTGAATTAATAATTTCATTATGTATGTGAATTTTCCCCCAAAATATCTTCAATAAAAAAAAGAAAATACAGTAACAGAACAAAAGTTTTGTACTAGCAAAGGAACAAAAGTTTTGTACTAGAAAAAAATACATTTCCTAAAACTCAAGAAAATTTATCAAGCTTTGGAATACTTAGAAATATTTCTTAAACACTGTTCTCTGAAGAACCATAGGTTTTAAAATAACTAAAGGTTATCTCTTTTCACCTCCAAAAATGTCCCAAAGAAAACAAACTTCGAACCACTCCAAGTCTATATACCTGAGAAGACACCAGATAAATACAGGGTTCTAGGTTTCAGAAGCCTGGGAGTCAGTCACTGGTTGAAAATATAAAGTCACATATCTTTTCGTGAGGGAATCTCCCTAGGGTTGGCAAGGAGTTTATGATTGGAAGAGAAGAATAGAACCTTTCCTCTAACTCAGAGTGTTAGGATGTCTTTTTAGTCTGTAGGCTAGTTGAATTATTTTTTTTTATTATTATATAATGTCTGTTTAGATATTTCAGAACCCTTTTTTGCAGTCATAATTTGATTAAATCTGGTAGATGTTCTATCTATTTAGCATCCTAAAATGTGAGAGTTAGTTTTTCACATGTTTCTTGAGACTGATTAGAAACATATTTAAGTACATGGGTGAAAATGTCCTAAAGTCTTCCAAATTTAGATTCAGATAATCAAGCATCATATTTAGAGAAATAATTTGCCTCTAGTACTAAACAAGACCAGAGGTGTGAGGTGGAGACCTAACAGTTTGGCCAGCCTGGACAGAACAATCATACTCTGAGTCAGCAAAGTAGGTCTGCCATGCCAAAGTACTGCACAATGGGTAGCTTGAACTACAGAAGCCAATTTTTTTATAGTTCTGGAAGATAGAAGTCCAAGATCAAGGTGTTGGCAGGCAACCTTCTTGCTATGACTTTACAAGGCCTTCTGTCTATGTGCATGCATTCCTAGGGTCTTCTTGACTTCTGAAAAGGAGCTCAGACTGGATTAGAATACCACACTTATGACCCTGTTTAACCTTGGTTCCCTCCTTCAAGATTCTGCCTCCAAATATAGTGACACTGGAGGTTGGGGCTTCAGCATATGAATGTGGGGTCACACACAGTTCAGTCCATAGCATCCTTCATCCAGAAATCTAAAATTATACCTTCTAGAAGCAATGTTACACTGAAAAGATTCATGTTGAAGTGTGTGTGGTGGCTCTTCATACATTTTTTTAAATGTCATTTTGTCACTTCAGTTCCTGTTACAGACGTTGAACCTGTTACTTTCAGAACTGAGACCCCTGTGACGACACTAGGTAACAAAGCTGTGCTTTTGCCAAGATTTTGCTGCTCATTGTACAGTCCACTCAGTCTCCATCCCCATGATGTGCATCCCCATGATGTGGCTTTTCTACCTTTGCGATGGCAGCCATCAGCCTCTGCTGCCACTCAACCACTTCTACCCTCTGAAAAGTTTGAGCCTCTTAAAAACAAGTTTTCTACTGTTTTTATGAGAGCAGGCATGAGCTTAGTGCAAACATTTATCTTCCAGGTGGCACATTTAAAATTGTCATTTTGTCCTGTACTTCACTTAATGTTTTGTAGTAAAGCTGGTTTTTAAGCAAATTGAGATCTATTTCTTATCTAGGCTGATCAGCAATAATGGCCAGTTTTATGCTCCTTTGCACATTTAAGTTTCTAAATCTTTTTTTTTTTATAATTCTTTGC